>NW_026901808.1:0-5917452 GCF_033783945.1 Neopsephotus bourkii
ATATGAAATGCGAATCGAAGGCATAGAAAGGTAATCTAGTGCTAGGCTATTCAAGCCAAAATAGATGCCTGGGTGGAATATTGTGTCTCTTCACTGTTCTCAGTTACAAAGACGGAATACAGCATCTGGAATATCTAGAAGTGGTGCTCTGCTTTTAGCTAACTGGGCTGCAATAGAAAATGCATCAAGTAGCAATGCTCATTTTTGCTGTACTTTCATTGTCAGGCCCTTCCAAGGCTGCCTGTCTGCAGTTGCTCATTTCTTGAGCATATTAGGATGTAATAATATGGCTATGCTGAGATGTGTAAAATGGAAAGTCTTTCTAGCAGCTTATTTGCAGATGTGTTGTTTGTCCTTCTAGGGCTGTTTGGGACAGCTAGGGAAGAAGGCCTGTGCTCTGGAAGTCAGAAAGGTGTTAAAGGATTGTTCACCCAAAATTGCTGTGGGAAGAATTCCTTCACTTGAAAGTTTGAAGCGTGGTATTGAGTTTGAAAAATGGAGTGTGGTTGGAAAGCAAGCTTCATCACCAGAAGCTCAGCTGAATTGGTTTGATTAGGAGATACTGCTTCCAGGCCTGAAACTTGATTGGGATAATCAATTTAGACCTGGCTATAGCCTCTGCTGCACCTTGTATTTGTATGTGGTGACCCTGCACCCTTTTTTTTCAGAAGCTGTTGAGAAGATTATCATTTTGAGGTATTCAGTTTTCCTATACTTAAGTGTAACAGAAGCATTTTCAACAGATGCTCTAACTTTCTTTATGCCCTTCTATTGAGATTTTCAAATTTCTTTGCAAGTATCAGTATTATGCAGTTGGCATGAAACCATGATAATTCTTATATCTCCTGCATAGGTCAGCCAAATCTGTGCGTGCCAGGTCATATATATATAAAGTCTAGCCAGGGCTATGAACCTGGCCCTTTGGTTTATACACTTAATCTGACATTAGAACTAAATGAAATAACTACAATACTATATATCTATAACTTACAGGATTTCAGGGGCATTTTCAGATAAAGGAGTGTAAGCTCATTATACACAGTCACATCAGTGGCATCAGCAAAAGAATAAAGGTATGCTTATGATGATTTCATATAGATAAAAAAGGTTTGATAGTTATGTTGCAGTTTTGTAGGTAACACAGGAGAATGCAGTTTTTGTTTTTACAAGGGTGAAAACAAGCCAGTAGGATTCTAGTGTAGTCTTTTCTTCTTTTTTTTTTTTTGTATAAAATAATTGCAAGAAGTTCTTGAGCAAGCTCTGAGATGAGACGTTACAGTGACGAAGCCCAGACGTCGCTTCCTTCCAATCCTGTCGTACCATGAAAGAAATATACAACTCCTGTAGTTGTAAAAGAAGACAGTTCTAAATAGATATTTGCAATGATTCCAGCCAAACCTGCAACAAATAGTTACCTTTTTAACAATCTGAGTTCAGTGAGAAAATCTTAGCACCCCTAGACTCAAACCCTGATATTCTTACCCATAGCTTGCTCAAGAATTTTTCCCAAATGAAAAGAAATTGAAGGATTAAACATTCAAATCACAATGATTCAATCAGAATCATTTACTTATGAGTAATTTTCAAAACACTTAGTGTATATTTTTCTATCTCTTTCTTTGCATGCTCTTTGAGCCTTCTAGTTATTGTAAACACTACATGCATCATTATTTAGTGCCAAGGAATTTGCAGTGGCTTGAAAAAGGAAATTTGGAATAACTTTTGCTTGACTAAGAAAGCCATACAACTAACGTGTGGCCAGTCCAGGATGTCTGAATTTATCTAGACTATCCTCTTGTGGTTTATTTTAAGTTTATTGCAAAAATATCCATATTAGGCCTCTTCAACCATCAACTGTCTGTCAAAACAACATCTGTCAAAAACCTCTCTTGATTGTCTGCCAGTCTTTCTCTTGATGTCCTTGGGTAACAAGAACAATAATGGTATAAAAAAAAAACTTTCTCTGATGCCTGAGCTAGTTCTACCCTCTCCAGGCCTAAGTCTAGCAAGCACCATAAGTCCTTCAGGGTCAGCATTCCTGCTCTGCCTGCTCTGTGGATCACCTGCCTTTCATGGAAGATGAGAGGTTTCTCTCCACCACTCTGTCAACTGATTTACTGGCTTGTTCCAACAGTTCCATGTCCTTTTTATGTTGAGGACACCAGAACTGCACACAATACTCCAAGTGAGGTCTCATGAGAGCAGAGTGAGGGGCAGGATCACCTCCTTTGACCTGCTGGTCACGCTCCTTTTGATGCAGCCCAGGATATGGTTGGCTTTCTGGGCTGCAAGTGCACACTGAAGCCAGCTCATGTTCATTTTCTCATCGACCAGCACCCCCAAGTCCTTCTCCGCAGGGCTGCTCTGAATCTCTTCTCTGCCCAGCCTGTAGCTGTGACTGGGATTGCTCCGACCCAGGTGTAGGACCTTGCACTTGGCATGGTTAAACTTCATGAGGTTGGCATCAGCCCACCTCACAAGCATGTCAAGGTCCCTCTGGATGGCATTCCTTCCCTCCAGCGTATCAACCGAACCACACAGCTTGGTGTCATCGGCAAACTTGCTGAGGGCACACTCAATCCCACTGTCCATGTCAGCGATGAAGATGTTAAACAAGACCGGTCCCAACACCGATCCCTGAGGGACACCACTCGTTACTGGTCTCCAGCCGGACATTGAGCCATTGACCACAACTCTTTGTGTGCGGCCATCCAGCCAGTTCTTTATCCACCGAGTGGTCCATTCATCAAATTGATGTCTCTCCAATTTAGAGACAAGGATGTCGTGTGGGACAGTGTCGAACGCTTTACACAAGTCCAGGTAGATGACATCAACTGCTTTACCGCTGTCCATCAGTTCTGTAGCCCCATCATAGAAGGCCACCAAATTGGTCAGGCAGGATTTCCCCTTAGTGAAGCCATGCTGGCTGTCACCAAGCACCTTGTTGTTTTTCATGTGCCTTAGCATGCCTTCCAGGAGAATCTGCTCCAAGATTTTGCCAGGCACGGAGGTGAGACTGACTGGTCTGTAATTCCCTGGGTCATCCATTTTCCTCTTCTTGAAAATAGGGGTTATATTTCCCTTTTTCCAGTCGCTCGGAACTTCACCTGACTGCCACGATTTCTCAAATATGATGACCAGTGGCTTAGCAACTTCATTCGCCAGCTCCTTCAGGAGCCATGGATGGATTTCATCAGGTCCCATGGACTTGAGCACGTTCAGGCTTTTAAGATGGTCTCAAACCAGATCCTCTCCTAAAGTGGGCCCAAGGTCTTCATTCTCACAGTCCCTGTGTCTACCTTCCAAGACTTGGGTGGTGCAGTCCGAGCCTTTGCCAGTGAAGACCGAGGCAAAGAAGTCATTCAGACCTCAGCCTTCTCCAAATCCTGTGTAGCTAGCTCTCCTGAGAGCTTCCAGACGGGGTCTACGTTGTCCCTAGTCTGTTTTTTATTTGCTACGTACCTGTAGAATCCCTTCCTGTTATCCTTCACATTCACTTCATCTTTTGCTCCTCAGTCAGGGGAACCAAGCGGGATGCTGGTCAGCAAATGGAGAGTGAGAAGAGGGATCCCACTGTATTGGGCAGACTGCATCAATATAGACAGATATATAGTTCTCTCTCCTGCTGTTCCTCTAGAAAGTACATTAGGGAAAGATCTTGCTATACCATCTGCATACAGAGAAGACCATTGCTAATGTGTGCCATCTCAACACCAACATGCACCAATTAAGTATGATGGAGAAACTACAGGACTACTTACCTCCCTTCCTAAGCACTCCCCATATTTAATGAGCTTTCCACATTTTTGCTCATTTCTAAAAGAAACAGTTAGAAATAATTTACCAATTCATAAATTGTAAATGGACATCTATCAGTGTGGAGAAGCTGAATTCAATGGTTCCTGCTTTCAAAGCCATTTGTTTTCACGCCTCTTTGGAACTTTTCCACAGAGCTTCTGTATTTGCAGCAATTCTTCTTTTCAAAAGCCATCTTAAATTCCACCAGTTTATGTTTTCTAGCTAAATATTAACTACTGTTTCTATAACATTTTTCCCCAGTTTCTATGTAAACCATGGGTTCCTCACCTAAAACCTCCTCCTCTCCTTGCTCTTTCATCCATACCCTTGCATCTCCTCCATTTCCAGCTCTGTCTCTCTCAAGACAGACAGCAATCAATGTCATCAAATTTGCACAAACTATTACACAGCAGTGCCTTGTTTTCCTCTACCAGCACATCAGGTGTCACACCACATAGGTGGGCATTTTCATCTGCAATCTGTTGCTGTGTTTCATTGAGGCTGAAGACACATGTAGACAGAGAGGAGGTAGTTATTCACAAGGAGGTTCACACAGGCAGGAGCCAGTGACTCAATCCACTCCAGCCGTGCAAAGACACTGGGGCGATCTCACACCTGAATGGTTCCAGTGATGGAGCCAAGATGGGATCCCACCACAACCAGTCATCAGAGCCTGCAGGCTGGATCTTCCTTTGACATGCTGGGGTCTGTTTTCAGAAGCAGCACAGCGTCATTACTCCCCACGTTTCTCACCAATGAAGAGTTGTGGATAGCAGCCTCACTGGGCTCCATCAGGAGCACATAATAGTTTGGCTTTGGCCCTTCTTGGTGCTTTTTTGTTTCACTTTTTTGGCAATGTCTTACTTGCCATCTGCCTGTTACTCCTTCCCCATGAAGAGCCTGACCTTTACCAATCATCAGGTTAATGACAGCTCATTACTGCACCTGCGACCCAAGTTATAATTAGGCATTTCAGACAAATTTGGGCCAGGAAGCTCAGAATTCATAGTCTAGGCTTGAGCACCCACTGGGAAGCCCAGTCCCAAAACCAGGTCATGTTGAGCCAGTCAGTACATCAAGACCACTGACAGAGGGGAGGAATTATCTTTCCTACAGTTTACAAACCCCTTTTGATGCCAGTTAAAGGGCTGGAAAACACAGATGGTCCCCAAAACAACAGAAAAAGCTGTGTTCCTATGCAGGCTTCCTAATCGCAGCCTGCATCAAAAAAACAAGCTGCATTAATTCCTCTGGGACCACGCTTTCCACCCAGAGAAAGGGTGTGATTGGTAATGCCAAGAGATCCCCAACCTGTGGCTAGGTTGTGTTTATGCAACTAGAGATTGTGCCTATTTAAAATAACAGGCTGATTAAAATAGATAAGAGCAACCTCAGCCAGTGGAGAAGAGAAACACTTTCCTGAATCTGGGATGCATTTGGTCCCCTTAAAAACAGTTCACAAAGTCACTTAAGAACAAGGTTTGCGTAAGTCACAGCTAGCTGTGGGTGTTGTTGCAAAACTTTTTTGTTGGGGTTTTTTCTTCCCTGTTTGTAATTTGTAAAATAAGGCAGCAACAGCCCACGATCCACATAAACAAGCATTGCTCACACAGGCTATTCCAAATCATTTATGTGTTGTTCCACTGGCAAAATGTCATATGCTCCAGCTGTCGTAACAAATGCTGGGATGTCCTGAAGCGAGTCCATGGAAAAGTCCAACTGAAGCCACTGCGTTTCTGAATACTCTGACATACAGACAGTAAACACCATGACAAACACTAAAAATCCTCTTCTTCCTCTCTTCCCTGCACACAATTCTATGAAAGAAGCCTATGTACTTGCCTTAAAAAATAATTGTTAACAATTCCAGATTATCAGATCACTGTTTTCTCCTTGCTGAACACTTTGCAGCATGTATTTATACAGCTACGTACACTGATAAACTTTACAAATACTTCTGAATACTGCAACTATTAAAATAATTCTTCCTTCTTACACCACAGCATGGTTTGATTTTCCCCAGTTCACTTCTGTAAGCAGAAGAGTACATGCAAACATGTTATATGCATATCTATTTAAAGATTATATGAAAACTCTTCTAATTGGAAGAGTACATGCAAACATGTTATATGCATATCTATTTAAAGATTATATGAAAACTCACCTAATTGAAAAGCAGGGTGAATTTGGTTTTGTTGACATTTCTGTTGTTACTTTGCTTAATAAAATTAAGTTTCCATCATGTGTAAATCTGGCCAATTATGTATTTGACTGTGTGAGCAAATACTTTGCCTGTATGTCCTAACAGAACTATTTTTGAATGCCTACAGTGAAGTGCAAAAAGATATAAAGCAGGGAAGAAGAATTTCACACAATGGCGCATAAGTTAAAGGAAAACCACAGACAACCTGTTTTTTCTTCTGAGTAGAAAGTGGACATTTTTCAAAGTGTTATTTCTGTTGTCATCTTACATATACTTGCCTGTCCCCAAAAGGCTGGAATATTAGTAAGACTACTTAGAAAAAGACTTGGGAAAGGGGATAATTGGCTGTAATCCCCAAGTGCAATACCCAAGCTAACAGGGCTAGCGTAACCCTTAGGATATCTAAATGGGAATGCAGCACTGATGCGGACAAGTCATCCCACCTTAATTTAGCAGTAGCATGCCTGCTAGAGATTTGCTGTTGTCCACAGTCCAACAAGGCACAGATATTGACACCAACATTGATAAACTAACACCTTCAAACTCTTTTCTCTGTAAAACACATATAACCCACAAGGTGCAGTGAGCCATATCAGACCCTGGGCCATCCTCATTACTCTGACACAGGGCAGAATGAGGGGTACCTCCCTGCAGAGGAAGATGGCTCCTCACCCTTCTCCAGGATGCCAGAAATGATGGGATCATTCTCACCCTTCTCTGTAGGTGACCTACAGCCCAAGCATACCTGCTCCTGGGAGAGAAAGCCTTTAGCTCTGTGCGACTGCTAAAGCATGTGGAATTTGCATCTCAAGCAAATTCTTCAAGGCAGCGAGTCACAGACAAAAAGCGATCGTGAAACATCAGTTTTATCTACCAACAGCAGAAAACAATACTCATTGCTCTGTACTGCTGACATCAAGCTAACTGATACTCTCAGCTTGGGGATGGGTCCAAGTTTGTCCTCTTCCACTGTCCCCAGCAGCCCACTCAACTAAGCAACACTAGTTTAGACACAAAATAGAAGTTATGTGTGCATACAGCCAAGTCAACCAGCATAGGCAGTAAAGATGCACTCCCACATCTCAGCTGTAAGAGTAACTGTAAAATGTCAAATGCCAAAAACGCCAAAAAAAAAAACCCCAAACCCCAGATGAGAGCAGTCCAGATCACCTTCCCAGTGCATGGCCATGGGGCTGGCTTGGGAATAAGAGGACACTGCAGAGACCCTTCTAAGCATGCAACTTGGCGGCTCAGGTGAAGCCTGCGCACAGACTGACTTTGCAGGGAACAACCGATTTTGAAAAAACATCAGTGTGAAACATTAGCTAAAAAAATCCCACTGTACTAGTACTGAGGCTAAGAAGGAAGACCTGATTTATCTCCTAAATCTAAAGCCTTGTAAACTCACAAAGAATACTGAACAAACTCAGCCTCTTCATCTTAAGACAAAACAGTCAAAGAATGGCAACTTAAATGATGAAAGCATACTCTATCAGGAGACACTGGAAAAGCTGAAAGTCTTCAGTCTGGAGAGGAGAAGAGTTAAAAACCAACTAAGCTGGTAAACAAGCTGAATGCTGAACCAAATCTCATAATTCTGTAACTGTGAGGTACTTCTTGAAACCACTGAGAAATCTGTTGGAAAGAAAAAATACATTGCTGCACTAGAGTGAAGAGTGGGCTTCTGAAACATTGCCTCCATAGCTACCAGATAGCTCCAGCACTTTCAAGAGGAGGTTAAGTAAATTCACGGATAGGAGATGTGCAAACAGAGATTGAAGTGTAAAAGGCAGAAATGTACTTTCTGATACCTCTAAATACAGTGTTTGTGGATGCTTATAAGGAATGGCTAGGGGGAACTGGGATTGTTTGGCCTGAAGTAAAGGAAGCTCAAGGGAGACTTTATGGCTCCTATAGGAGCCTAGCTGGATGTTGGTCTCTTCCCCCAAGTAACAAGCAATAGGACAAGAGGAAATGGCTTCAAGTTGCACCAGAGGAGGCTTAGATTAAATATTACGGGAAATTTCACAGAAAGGGGTGTCAAGCACTGCAACAGACTGCTCAGGGAAGAGGTTGAGTTGCCATCCCTGAAGGTGTTTAAAAGACATGTCGTGTGGCACTTAGGGACATGGTTTAGTGATGGACTTGGCAGTTCTGGTTAACGGCTGGACTCAATGTTTATAAAGGTCTTTTCCAACCTAAACAGTTCTATGATTCCATAGCAGTAGAAGGGTAAACGGAACACAGAGAGCAGCTAGGCTCACATTTCCTATAACTAGTTCCTATTTCAATTGCTACAGAATACCAGTGAACACAGGCTGCTGGTCTGACCAGAAAGGCATTTTTAACTGAGGATGAGTACAGAAGGAAGCAGCAGGCTGGGAAGAGTTTGTATGGCACTGGGATACCTCATACCCAAGCAGAAAGTTTTGCCTGTTTGTTCTTGCTTGTCACGTCTAAGTAACTGGCAGTGCTTATCATACGCGATTACCAGTTCAGCCTGCACTATCTCCTGATGACAGCAGTTGATGGTGAACCACAGATCTTACTGCTCAGCCAACTAATCTCAGCTACTGCTGAGGAAGATAACACAGGCAGCTATGTATGCAAGTGGTGTAAGACCAACAAGGCCGTCAAGCAGCTGCTATGGTCTTAAGATCTAAAGCCCATGAAGCTAGGCAAACTAAGGAGAGACAACTTCAAATGTTATGCTCTGCATCAAGTTGGGTGTCCTCAAGGCTGAAAGGCCTTTGGGGTTTAGGGAGGCATGTTTCCATTTGTCATTGCATTGGCAAGGAAGGCTCAAACTCAGTCACTCACACACTTCTAGGGTTGGGCTGTGGTACTGGGATGTCCTTGCTGCTGCTAGAACAGGACTAACAGGGCCTGGGTAGTCTGGAGATGACACAGGTTTGAAAAGAAAAAGCATAAGCAATGGTATTCATTAGCACACAGCACATGCTGATAGTCCAGGTAGGCAAGATCCCAAACAGAAGACATCGGAAAAGGTAAAATGAAGAATATCCCCACTACAAGAGTGACAGAACACTTCTGTATTTATGGCAGTACACATGGTGAAGTAACTCAGGTACATGGATGTGCAAGATGTACTTATACAGAAAAACATGGGCAGATTCTCCCTGTGTGAGCTACTCACTTATTTTTAAGAGAGCCTAGACTGGAAACAGATGCTTTCATCAGAAACCCTCAGAAACAATCAGGTATCTCAAGTGTCTTTCAGCTGTATAGTGAAAATATTTCTCTTACCTTGCTTCATACATTTCTCTTACCTTGCTTTAAGTACTTCATTGACTTTTTGTTCTAGTTCTAATCTCCTCTGACGTTCCTTTTCTAGTTCCTGCCTTAACATTTCAGCGTTTGTTTCTTCTCTCAGCTTCCTGAGCTCCTCCTCTGTTAATTAAAGGGGAAGAAAAAGATTTAGTTACCCTGAAGTATTTCTGTAAGAAAATTAAAATCTAATTGTGACAGCTTAGGTGGGTTTTTTTATCTGTGCTATACCAAATATGTTCACCAGAAAAAACAAGTATTCCAGGGCTAAAAAGGACTTCATAAAAAACACAGCTGCATCATGTACAAAATGGGTAGTTACAACTGGTCAGCAAAGAGTAAAACAACTTTGAAGTTTGTCTTTCAAAACGCAATGTATCAAAAATAAGCCCTTGAGTAAAAGCTACCTTTTATCTAAACACAGGGTGACATACCCTTCATTCCCTAAAGAAACAACTGGCAGGAACACTGTCTACTACTAAACCCTGTAGTCATAACAAGGAAAAAAAGAGTATCTGTTTTCTTTCCAGGGTCTATGGGTAGGAAAAAAGCAAACCATATATTCACATAGTTGTAAGATGCCATATAACCCTCTACCCATAGATTTCTGCACCCCTGTATTTTTATGTAAGTACGTAATCTACATACATACACACATATACACCTACATGCTCTCACATTTTTTTTCATAAGAAGTTAGTCTTAACTATGTATAAGCCTTTTTGTGGCTAATTAGCCTTGCTTTTTTGTCACTCACGATATCCTCATTCATTTTATTTTACTCTAGAGCTACAATGGGGTCACCACCACTGGTTACTTTTCCCAGAGAGGCATACAAGAGACAAGACAAAAAGATAGTGACTCTCTTTTTTTCTTTAAACAAAACCACTGCTCTATATTTTGGTCTCTGGGCTGGTTTTTAAGCTCAATCTCAACACTAAATACTAGAACAGCAAGTGTATTTCAAGCTTACAGCAAACCAGAACAGAAAATACTCGCTAATTCCAGTATCACCACAGACACAGGGGTTTAGGCTTTACACTGTTTTCACAAGGTTCGCATATTATGTTATACCCTCCAGCAACCTCTTCTTTTTCTTTTCACACACTGCCTTGTAAATCTTTGATAATCAGTTGATTTTGATATCTGAGCCTCTCTGGCTCCAATCATACGCATTGCAAGAAGGTCTGAAGCCCTACAGGAGCTGATAAACTCTCCCTGCTCTGCAAGAGGCCCTTGTGCAGGATCTCTGATCATTTTATCCACTGTGTGAGTTAGGAGTTGTAGATAGTCTGTATTCCTGCAGCACTAAGAGGTTTAATGTACAGAATTAGGAGAGATGGGAAAAAGATACACAAAGTGACAGGACAGCATCACAGTTTCCACTATGAGGGTACAGGCTGAACTCCACCAGACAGAAAGTAGCGTGGTCATCTCCCCACTGCTTTGTTAGTAACCCCAGAAAGAAGAGTTGGAGCTCAGAAACCCAAGTTATCCTCCCGCAACTGAACCTAAAATTTATTCCCAAAGGCAGGGTAGGGAACTTTCCCTGTTGCAGCAGATTTGTCTCTCCTGTAAATAAATGGAAAGAACATAAGGGCATACCTATCTATGGAGCTGTTCCTAATTACATGTCCACAAGGAATTTTTAATCCAACAAGAAAACTACTTTTGTAAGTAGCCTACCCTACTTTCAAGGGCTCGCCTTGTTCCAGAACAAGAGCATGCACACAGCTTAAGGGAAACGTCTGCTGCACTTCAAATGCACTGGCGCTTGTGCAATATGAAGATACCACAGAAAGTTCCAAAGCTTGAAGAGATGCTATCTTCTCAAGACCATTAAAGGAAAAAATTCTCCATTAAGCACTCTTTTTACTTTTATGAGGAAGTGACTATGCATTGTGTGTACATAAGAAAACCACAAGTAGTATAAATTAACCTCAATGCCCCTGAAAGTTTACTCAGATCTTCCAGCTTCCTTAATTCCAGTTGCTCTGATCGCACTACATCTTGTTCTACTAAAACCAAAATAAAACCCCCAGAAACTTGTCCGCTAGGACAAGCAGTCCAGAGACTATGGAAAGAGGCAGAGCTAAAAGGTACACAATGAATGAGACAGAATTCCTATGGATCAAAACAAAAACCACAGCACCCCATCATTAAGGACTGCTACATCTTCACATTTCATAGCATTTCCTAGCTCTCAAAGACATGATGGCATTCAAATCCACCCACTACAACTGCTCTGGCCCCTCCAACTCTTTAAGGCAGTATTTGTTGCCACTCTGGCAGCACTGTGGTCTGGCACAGTAAAACCTCAGGGTTTGTTTCAATACTCTGAAGTTTGTCAAGCAACCAAAGCCATGGAGGGGTGAGAGTTCTTCCCTGCTTCTTTGCTCTCTCCCTCGAAATAATCCACAGTTTCACCAAGCTGAACTGAACTTCCAGAGGATATTTCTCCAGCCCTGAGTGGTCCTTCTGCAGAACAAGTTAAGTTGGCCACGGACAGCAGAGGTCATGAACCCCTGAGAAGAACCCATAAGAACATTTCACCACGGCATCCATCTACTGAGCTTTACAGATGAGTATCTTCCCTGACGATGAGAACAGAGCACTCTTGGATTTCATCTTAAAACAGTCCAAATTCAAACATCCTTCCCCTTCCACACACACACACAAAAGGGTAAAACATAAAAGGTCGAGCTTCAGCTCTAAGATTTCCATAATTTCCCTCCCAGGCATATCAATCACAGCTCCCAATCTCCTGCTGGGCAAGAAACAGTAAAATATTGAGAGGCTTGGCACGTGTCGTAACTGGACATGCAGCTGGTGTGAGCAGACATAAAGGGCACCTAGTTAGAAAGGGAAAACTACTAACAGAAGAAAATGCCTGCTGCAATACTGACAGAGAAAATCCCTGCCAGCCTGGCAGTTAGGTCTGGGAACCAGAAGCATCCTTGAGATATGCAGCACACAGCTGGATACCTAGAAACTGAAGACATGCTGAGATACCACTGATAAGCACAAACCCAAGGAACTGTAACAACAGTTTATCAACTGAAAAGGTGAAAAATAGTCTGGAAAAAGGAGAAAACAGAAAGTAAGAACTGGTGATTGCCACTGGCTATTCTATCTGCAACAACAGGAAAACAGACTGGAAAAATGAAAATTGGCCTGAAAGAACAGAAAACAGTTAAAAGCATCTACCGGCTGCTCAAGTGGTGATGTCCTACAGCTCCTTAATCCTCAATAGATCATCACTGGGGAGGGCTTGGTTTGTCCTCCCATTTTTGGGACTGTTTATCCCATTCTGAGATATGTTCAGTAAGCTTGATACTGATATTATTGTAAACATATACATATGTGCATAAGTAATTTATCACAGTTACATCTGCTGCTATATTATCGTTGAGTTTACTTCACTAAAAATAAGCTTGTAGCAACCTGTAACACTATACCTACTTGGTTGCTGACATGCTATTGATAGCTGCCAATAATTTCTACCAGCTTTATGCACAGACATATATTTTTATTTTCCACTCATATTTATTCACTTTATCCATCACAGCTATAATTGTTAGTGATGATTTCTGTGGCATTTGCAGCAATCTACAATAAAGTGGAAAAATTTAGAGTAAAAAACCCTTCATGCCCCTGTGTATTACAGAATCCTATTAACGCAGAGTCACAACCTCTACATACCTCCAGGCTGGTAACCCTTTAGGTCATGACAGCAGTTGTGACCCTGCAAAAAAATGCTCTAAAATCTCTCTAGTAAAGCCAACTTGTGTAGAGAAGCAGGAAAATACCTGGATGTATTGCACTTCTTAAAATGAACTTTAGAAGTCAGTGACACAAAGCAACAAGAGTGTTTCAACTACATTAATCTGCCTATTGATTGCACTGTAAACCCTAAGAGAACTGAGCTCATAGGTAACACCATCATCAGCAATGCATCCCACAGCTTACCAAAAACCTGTATTCATTTCAGTTTTTCTACAGCAATTTCTCCTCTATTAGCTGTAACATAACTGTCACACCTGAACTAAGGATTTAACCCTTTAAACCATTTAACCATATAAGGATTTAGCATTTCAAGAAGTTCAGCTGCTGCCATGTAACTGCTAAAAGACAAGCTACCGAGCATTCCTTTGCACAATGATATGGCATCAGCCACTAGAGCAACTGAAACATTTCAGTTTGCTCCTCAGAACACACAAGTTTGCAAGAAATGTTTTGAGAAAAAGCTTTTAAATACCAACGTATTTAGTGCAGGTGAGACAGAACAGAACCTGAGTGGTATTTAGAAAAGAAAGACAATACATGAGGTTGGGAAGATATGACAGCAGGTTGGATTTCTAATTCAATACTGCATGTGCAGTAAAGCGGATGTTTCCCTTAATGCAGGGATTGGAGGTGGATTAGGGAGTCTCCTAGTAGCTGTTTTACATAATAGCATTCCTTTGTAGGCCTACAGGTATGCTGCAAGGTCCCCTCTCTGAGAGTGACCAAAAATTTCCTTCAGAGTATAGCTAGAGACTGCAAAGCACTGTTTCTAGACACTAAACCACTTCAGTGCTAAACCTAAGGAGACCAAGTTAAAAACTAGAAATGCCAAAAAGCATACATGCATGCTGTCATGTCTACATGGGGAAACACCAGTACTTAACAAGACAGAAATAACTCTTCTACGTCTATGTTAATTATGGCAAATCTCCTTACAACCCTTTGAACATTACCAGAGTTCAAGTATGTTGCTTAATTGGTACTAAACACACTAAATCCCAGCCACACACCATCAAACTGGATCTCACCCACCATGCTGACAGAGCCAGACGCTGGGAGTTATCCCTGCCAAGCAGGCAACTCCTATCCTTGTCAGACTCCCAACTCCTGCAGAAAGCTAGTATTTAAACTTTGTCCCATATGAACCAATGTTGACATTAAGAGTAAGACACTGGGAATCTGAAAACGTCTATTTTCACCATCGAAGACACCGGAGAGCTTTAATCTTTACTTCAATCACCAGCAGCAAATGGCAGTGCTGTGAAGGACATGGGACAACTCCACTACTAGTGGTACAACAGAGACATACAAAGAGTGTTGTCTGACCAACAAGCAGTGATGAAGGAAGGACCCACAACAGAAATCCCCAACTTGTTTTTTTTCCACAGTTATTTAGTAATTCATATACTCCTCTGGAAGCAAGTTCACAATCCACAGCTATAACTGGATACAGCTTAATTTTGTACTGTTTGTTACCTGCTGTTCTTATCTCTGACTCTCCTTCCCCATGGCTTATGTCCTTTGAACGCCTGTCTTGATAAGAAACAAACCAACTCTGATCCAGAAGCAGTAGAGGGAAAGCTGAGTCTGAATCATCATCCTGCCTTCTCAGTGCAATAAACATTCCCCTGGTACTACTGTCCCCACCTCAGTAGCAGAATCTCATGTGAAATGTTCTTCTATTTCATACGATGATGGAGACTGTTACAAAGCACATCATATTTGACAAGGTCGTCTTCCTCTGTGCAAGGTGGTCTAGTCCCTCTTCCAGCAGAAAGAGGATGAGGTTAGAAAGAATTAAAATGTCATTATTATGGTATGTACAAAATAGTTATGCTAACAACCAATTAGTAACTTCACATTTACATAGTATTTTCAGTTGGGCTTTACTGTGTTATAACAGACACAGGATCACTTCCTCTTCATTACAGAAGGATTTTAAATTGTTGATATGTGAAATATCTTAAAATACATGAAATATCTTAAAAATCGATAGCTTACTGAGACAGATTCTCTTCCCAGAACATCAAGTGGGAAGTTTTCTATTGCTAGATACAATTCTGCCAGCTTAAAAGTTATGAAAAGTACTGCTGTTCTATAAAGTTACTGCTGCTTTATAAAGTTTCAGAAATTTCAGAGACTAAAAACATCAGAAGAGTTGCAGAATCCATCTGAAATCAAGGGAGTTGCAAAAATGTTGTCATTATTGAAGGAACTGCTTTCACTCCCTGGTTTTGGCAGAAGCGAAACAGGCTATAAATGCTGAAATAGCGTCTGGCTTGTGAACAGCAGCAGGCTCTTCCAAGGCTTTTGTGCTACTAAACTGAGCAGGGAAGGGCAGGTTCAACATGAGGCTCCCAAAATCTCCAGCTCACTTACGCAAAAGGAACAGGCACAGCAGCGCTGACCACTGCCCTGCCTGAGCATTCTCACCCACTCTGCAATTCATGAAGCCAAGTTGGGCATGCAGAAAAGGCAGAATTTACCCCACCTACGTAACACAATTCATAGGCTGCATCAAGCTGGTGGAGGAGCTGTAACAATACATCTCTGTCAGTGCAGTGCTGTGCTTTGGTTAATCGGTCCCATAAAAAGAGGTGTGACCGCATGTGATCATAGAATCATAGAATAGAATCACAGAATAGAATCACAGAATAGTTAGGGTTGGAAAGGACCTGGGTTCAGCTCTTCTTACTGGAACATCTCTGGGTGCCCAAGGAAAATGTCCAAGAAGATTACACCAGTCACTATACACAAACCACAGTCCTCATCACGAGGGACTCCACATGCTCAAGGGATGTGTGCAGATTTCCCAGGGACCCTATTAGTGCCTGAGAGTCCAGGATTTTAACCTGAAAGAAAGGAGGGTTACAGGGGGATGAGTAAAGGGTATGAAAAAGCAAGGGCAGTTCCACTACCACAGCAGCCTCATGCTCACCAGCATCAGCATGCTTTATTTAGGATCCTGTGTGGCAGCATCAGGATCCCTTGGCTAGGGCTGACCATCTAGCAAGGAATGGCTACTATGGCCCACAGCTGGTATCTGGGCACCTCATATAAACACAACTACTTGCTCTTTCAGTAGGGTCTTCACCTGTTACATAAATCAGCTCTTTATTCTGCTTCAAGATTTCTGAGCCAAAGGTGACAAAGGCTGTCAGGCCAGTAACAAGACAGCAACACTGATGCAGTTGAGTCTGTTCCTCTGCCCTCCCCTAGCTCTGCTCCTGCAGCAAGTGTCTGACCCTCATGTCAGGAGAAAGCACACCAAGGGTTTTGTAACACAGCTGGAAATTAGACCCTGACTCAGCTTCAGTCAATTTATTACATACAATTACTGTGACTGTTCAAGGAGGTATTGACATTTCTGTACAGAACAGAACTCTCTAATACAGGTCTTTTGCTGGTCACAACCACCACCACACAGTTCACCTCTAAGGTGAACTTTCTAGCATCCCAAATCTGTCAAGGACCATGTATGGTTTTTTAGAGCTCTGCTTCCGTGAGCTCTGTATTCTGCTAGGTCGCTCTTCCTACAAAGAATCATCAGTCATTGATACCACTGTGAAGTTAGTCACACACTTGGTTTTAAAAGACATACGAGAATGGAAAGTGTGGGAGCAGAAATTTCAATGGGAAAGAAGCACAGTCCCAACTTCTCTTGCAGTGCTGGAATAAAGATCATAACCAAACCCAGCAGTTTTGCAAACCCCTCGAGACTCCTACCATAGCCTGCTGTACAGAATGGAATGCAAAACCTTTGTGGGAGAGGCCTTTGTTTCCTCCTAAAGCTATTCATCCTCAAGCAGCCTTTCTTTGATTTACCAGTTCATGACTAACCTTCTCTTAACAATCACCTAGTTTGTTTACTATTAGCTGCTATTAAAACTAACTCCTCCTCCCTGAACTGCTAAAACTAGCATTGAAAAAGGCTTGAAAACCTTGAACGAGAATTACCTAATACTTCATGAAACCACAGGATGTACACCTGCTTACAAAGCATCAAGACCAGAGCGCTGACACCTGCAAAACTGCCCTCCATAAGCAAGCACTGGAAGTAATGCGAACAAAAACAGGTTGTTTACCTCAACAAGGTGCAAACCCAGAAATATACTGGCTATTGTTTTGTTTTTCAAATGGAAAAGCAGCAAACAAATTTTTGTTTCTTGTTTAGCTACAACTAGGTTTTGAAGCACTAAATCCACTACTAACCCTAGCTGCCCTTGTTCAGTAGTTGCCTTCCCAACCTAAACCTTGATCAAGGCAGTATTCATGTGCATTAAAAACAAGCTTACAGTAATGGGCAAAGTCCTTCAGAAATGGATGACTCTGATGACAACAGCTCCAAAACAAAGCATTTTTTGCCCATGTACATTCAGAGGTCCAGCAAACCAAGCCCTGTGCACTTTCCATTCAGCAGGTGTTCAAGTCTCATGCTGCAGGAACCCACCCCAATATCGCAGTCTCACTAGATCTATAGCATTCCCATAATAAGGAGCCATTAGATCACAGAGATTAAGACCATTCCTGCACAGACAGGAAAAGCAACCAGACCTTTTGGCTGGAAGAGTTAGATGATCCCTCCCTTGCTTAAGACATCATTATCCAAGATCCCTTCCTCCATGTGCCTCATCCTCCTGACATTCTGCAGCTTAAACCCCTCACATTTCCAGTAACATTCTATTTGCCTTTACAGCCATTCAACACATTAAGCTATTCCTCTCCATCTTCACTCCTCTGGGTGTTTAGATCATCTTTGCTAAAGAAGAGATTCATCTGGCATCTCAAATAGGGATATTTTCACTTTACTGGAGACAAACTGTTTTTCTCCAGTCACTATTTGCTCCAGATCTCCTCTGCAGCTTGTAGGGGCTACAGCTAGGCCTAGGATGTGTTTCACTGAAACTACTACTCAGCCAAACTGCATCTTTTACTTGTGCCTGCTAATGGCTGAATGGAGACTAGAGAAGACTAGCAGTTCGTTCTTCCTTTAGCCAGGCACCTGCAACTACAGACCCACACTAACTTGTAACTGCATTGTGTATGTGTACATTATACATAATGTACACCTGGGAGGAAATCTCTCCTCCTTAAGCCTCCTGGACAATAAGACACCAATACAAATAAGAGGTATAAAAGAGGCAAAAATAAAGTCAGGAACAAGCTGATAATTATTAGAAACTTAACATCTTACAAAGTAAATCCATGGATCTTTAAATATTGCCCCCACATACTAGCAGTTGCTCTGATTTTTTGCACAGCTAGCTGGAGGAAATGGAGTAAGAGGAAGTGGTAAACGGTTTATGCAAAAATGCAGTTACAGCAAGGTGCCCTTAAGGAATTCCATAATTAAAAATAGCATGCAAATACAGCTGAGTGACCAGCCTTCTTAAACACACCTACTATAGCAGTTGAATTTAAAAATAATGATCAGGCTTTTCTCCAAGGAAATGAAACAAATTGCAAGTTTCAGGAACATTTTTCTGCTCTCCATTAGCTCACTTTTTGGGGGAAAAAAAACCCAAACAAACCAACCAAGCATTGCTAACATTAAAACAAAACAAAAAAAACCCCACCAACATTAATTCAAAGAGAAGGAGGAAGAAAATAGAACAATACAAGAGGCATATCCAAAAGGTGAGCACCTACTTCACTCCAACTGACAAACATAGTTAAATATTTCAGCCTAAAATTTTGAATATGGTGTAGGGGAAGAGGGATAAGCTTTACTGCTCTTACTTCTCTACCAGTTTATCATTCTTTCTTGTGTTTTTGCATACAGAATTATAACTGACTTGTCAGAACAACTCTCTAAGTGTAGCTACAGCAAACCTCAAGTTTAGTGAGGAGCACTGGATGTAGCAGTAAGGCTGACCCATGCAACCCAGCTGAATGACCCCACTGGCCTGAATCTCCAACCATCTGCTCAGAGTTCATGTGGAACGGTGAGCTCCATTACCCTTTACCTCACAGGTTGCTACAAAGGCCTGTGCAAAGGAAAAAGATTCAGCTAAAAATGGTAGCCGCTGATCAGGTTTTTCAAACTACAGTAAAAACCTGAAGACTAAAAATATTCACAAAAATGTGTGCCCCACGCAGTTCCTCTAAGCATATACTAAGGACTGAGAATGGGTTCACCAACCATGGGAGTGTTTGGGAACCCTATCATGTTTTTATAGCAAAAAGCACATCCTAGTTCAAACCAGAAGTCAGTTCTGGGAAGTCTTACTGTTTCTGTTACGTATCATACTGTACCAGGAAATCACAAATGTCCCACCTTGCTTGGAAAACAACTTGGTGACAAGAGCTTAAGCAGTATGTCTTTGGGGATGGAAGTATACATGGTAACTCTGTACTGCACAGTTAAATAAGAATTCATACAAATCACTTAAAACAACAATGCAAGTGAAGGCAAGAGCCTTCAGTTTTTGCTTGATATTCCAATCGTGGTACCTCTTCCAGTTATCACTGGAAGCTGACAGCAGCTCACTATAAATTCTTGCCCAGTTTCCTTTATCATACCTCCCTCTCATACACACAGGGGGAAAAAAAGTCAAAATAATACTGTCAAATGACAAACAAGCCACAGAAAATTAATTCCAAATCCTTGAGAATACGCTGAATAAACAAGTCTTGCTGTTACACTGTAATCTCAAAATTAAATAGTATCTATAGCCTTGTTATTTCTATCCCTTAGAAAACATCTGACAAGCTTTGAACATAATAAAAACAACCCCCATATTGTGAAGTTCAAAAATAAGCCATTAAAATTACAATTCTGGGAAGCAACTGAGCAAGAATTCTCACTGATTTATTGCAGAGATCTCTACTTCTATCAAGTTAAAGGAATGTTTGCCTTCAGTGTTTCTGGTTTCAACTATCCTGTCTTACATGTCAGCAGTTCAGATCTGCAGAGATAAAATCCCAAAAGTCCCGCAGGTGCCTCAAGCTGTGAATGACAATTTTGACTCTTAAGATACACACACACATAAACCCAAATACTTGAAATCTACAGATACTCTTATCTGTATTTGTTACACCACTTACCAGTAATTCATAAACTGGTAAGAGACGTGTTTTAAGACATATTACTGTTGAAATATGCTGCCACAGAAAAGCACTGGTCGCCCTTCAGAAATATCTTCTTAAAATTACTACACCTGTTGCAACCACATTGAGTTAATTCTAAGACAATGTGCAGATGTCAACATCAAGACTTCAACTAAGCAACTTTTGTCATGTAGTGAGGTACGTTGTGAAGAATGCAATGAGGAAAAATAATATCCGAGTGACCCAGAAACCCTGGGAATGCTTTTAAGTTCCTCACAGGGAAGCATCAGCCCACATGCTATCCACACATCAGCACACCTCAAAACTCTGATGCCAACTTTTGCAATTTAAAGAATCCTTATTTCAGCAGCCTTAAGCCATTCCTTTCCACAGAGTGTTAATTTCATACTTACGTAAAAAGTGTTTTTCCAGTAAGGCTATTTCCAGGTGACCTTTGATCTCATTCAGCCTGTCAGACTCCGTTCTGTTAAAATCTTGGACTCCTGAAGCCATGATGATGGTCCCTGGACCAGCCTGTAAGAAAGCCAGAACACACAGCTCAGAGGTACACTGGTTTGTCATTTAAATATAACATCTTACTTCTGGGGCAGTAAAGAAACAGGCATGTGAGAAGCGTGCAAGCGTCAACTTCTCAGGCCTCTTTTTCAGCATTAAACCACCCAAATAAATGAGTGAAAGCTAATCAAATGCACAGCATCCCTCCCATGTGAGTTTACAGAATGCACCTCTGCAAGCCTCAGGGAGTTGTAGAAAAGGTATTTTTTCCCCCTTTACCAGTCCTGCTGCATCATCATTTAGCTTTGCTTCTGCTGATTTAAAAGGCATATTTATACTACTACTCTCTCCTCTTCCCATTAAATGAATGGTCAATGAAACATACTCTACACATAAAATTGTGAAGCTAGCAAAGTAATATTTTCCTAGATATTTACAGAGCTACTAGAAACCCCATAGTGTACATTTTAAAACCCATTTATGGAATTTGTAATTCTGAACACCACAGTCTCTCTGCAAAGAATGGGTCCCCCTGCTCCCCCACCTCCAGCACAGCCCAGTTACTGCTGAAGGATGTCACTGGTGCCCAAAAGCTGATCCTAACAGGCCAGGAGTAGGGGAAGTCAGGAAACTGTGTGGACAGATTTACCAGCACTCCTTGAATGAACTCAGCACTGGAAATACTGCAGAACACAGAAACTGAAGAGCAATTTGATTGGTTAGGAAGAGCAGTGACAAGCACTACCTTCACGAAGTGAGCACAGAAAAAGCCCCAATCCCACATGGCAGAAGGCAGGGGATGCTCTCTCTCTCTCATAAAGTCGGCATTTTCAGACAGCAGGGGAAATGGTGGGTGAAGGCATCTCCTGGGTAGTGGTTGTTCAGGCACTGCATGCAGTCCCCACAAGGTATAAAAGTCTGCCAACATGAATTACAGGAGCTTCTCCAGCACCTTATGGTGAAAATCAAAGTGCTAGATTACAGGAATTATCTCAAGACAAAAAGTGATTTATTTACCATTCTCCCATCCCCTGTTAGAGCCCTGGAAGCATACAGGAACTGTATTGCTTTCAAAAGTCAGCTTGTATACATTCAACCATGACATCTTAAATTACACACATACATAAACTCAACTAATCTACAAGACAATTAAGAGACATTTCCTACATTTTAAAAAACATGTGCAAAAAGCTCACTGAAAGCAACGTATTTGCACTGTTGGGAAGTATTTTCACTGCTGGGAATGATTTGTACTTTTAAGGTAAACCAGTGTGGAAATTCCTGCTAAACATCTGTTTTCCTGCTCGAGCTGAACAGATGCTGTGTTTAAGCCTCAGAATTTGTCTACACAGGCAAATTAGCACTCTGCAGGCAAGTACTGCACAGCATTCACCTGGCATCAACTCCCCACCTAGGCTTGCTCAATACAGCGCCAAGAAGAAATGCTATTTCCAATCCCAAAAGCAACACACACCCACACAGCACTCCGCCAACACTGCTGGCCCCAGTGAGGAGCAGAAGCTGCTGGCTTAGCAGCAATCCTGATTCCCACTTTGGAGCCGGCACAAACAATGCCATAGCAGAAACAAACAGCTCACACAGGGAGCTGTAGAATCCTCCTTCCCATGCTCCAGATTTCCTGTTCACACCTGCCTATAGCCAGAGAGGTGCAGCAACAGATGCCATTTGCAACCACTCCAGCCACTGCTAACAAGTAACTGTAGCTGCCTGCTTTCAGATGAGCATGGGACTGCAATTAACCTCTGTGTTGATTTCTTATCTATAGAGTTGGGTCGTGTCTATTTACGCTGCAAGATTTAGTATTACCACTTGCCAGACACTTGGAAAGCCCAAGGGGGATGGTGTGGCTCAAGTCAAACAGCAGCACCCTTACAGCACACTCTTACCAGCAGGCACAAGGGAAGCGTTACTGAAATACAGGTTGCTGCCAAGGTGTTAAAGTATGGCTTTCTATATTGTATATCCATACCTGATACAAAGGGACAATCTCCGCTTCCTACATAAAGTATTTTATAAGGAGCTGTCTAAAGAAACAGTGCCACCGCTTAAAAATAAATAAATCAATCAGTAAAATCACATACAGGTCAAAGAGTAAGCTGCTACACTCATCAGGAATGCACTTGGGCTCTGCACATCAGCCCGGTGCTTAGAGAGCACCTGGCTCCTGCCCAACCAGTCCCTGGTCTCCAACCCCAGGCACTGCAGAGGTGACAGCAGCACAGAGATGAGGGAACAGATGATAAGAGGGGCTAGCAAACATCTATATAAGTTTTTACCCTCATTGAAGATGTTCAAGATATTTAACCCAGAGATGAGTTACATTTCAGAAACCCATCTAAAGAACTAGATCTGCTTTTGCTCCTTCAGAGATATAATACCCAGGATACACTGACTATGCATCTTACGAAGAAGGAAAAAGCAAGAGGTGCATAGTACTGGGGACAGTGATAAGAATTAACCACTTGTGGTGTGGCTGACACTCTAGAGGGAAGGGATGTCATCCAGAGGGGCCTTGATAGGTTCAAGAGGTGGGCCCATGCAAACCTCATGAAGCACCACAAGGCCAAATGCAAGGTCCTGCAGACAGGTCGTGACAATCCCAAGCACAAATACAGGCTAGGAGAAGGATGGATCAAGAGCAGCTCTGAGGAGGAGGACTTGAGGGTGTTGGTTGATGAGAAGATCAACATGAGCCGGCACTGTGCACCTACAGCCCAAAAAGCCAGCTGTATCCTGCATCAAAGGAGTATGGTCAGCAGTCAAGGGAGGTGATTCTCTCCCTCTAATCTCTTGTGAGACCCCACCAGCAGTACTGCGTCCAATTCTGCACCCCAACGTAAGAAGGATAGGGACTTGTTGGAGTAAGTCCAGAGGAGGCCACAAAGATGATCAAAGTGATGGAGCACCTCTCAGAGAGACTGAGTCGGGCTTGTTCAGCCTGGAGAAGAAAAGGCTCAGGGGAGACCTTACAGCCTACCAGTATCGAAAGGGGCGACAAGAAAGCTGAAGAAGGACTTTTTACAAGGGCATATAGGGATAGAACAAGGGGGAAATGGTTTTAATCGGAAAGAGGGTAGATTTAGATCAAATATTAGGAAGAAGTTCTTCCCTGTGAGGGTGCTGTGGCGCTGGCACAGGTTGCTGAAAGAAGCTGTGGCTGCCCCCTCCCTGGCAATGTTCAAGGCCAGGTTGGACAGGGCTTTGAGCAACCTGCTGTAGTGGAAGGTGTCGATGCCAACGGCAGGGGGTTGAAACTGAATTATCTTTACAGTGCCTTCCGGCCAAACCAGTCTGTGATTCTGTGACTCATTCTGGAAGTTTCCAAATGTGTATATCTGCTAAAGTGCTGGATCCAGAGATCTGACATCAGTTGATGGGTTAAAAATCAGGAGGCACACGTCATTAAACTAACCACAAAAGGTTACAATGACTTAAAAAAAAAAAAAAAAAGAATAAAAATATCCACTAAGTTAAAATACAAAGCTGCTATACTAAGAACACAGGAAAAGTGAAATGGTTTAACCAGAGTAGTAAGATACAGACTGATACAAGTTTGGTGGAAAATAAAGTGCCCAAGTTCCAAAATCAGTGACACCATAACATATTAATGAATACAACTTAGAAGCGTTCAGAAAACTGAGCATGTCCAGGGCAGTGGTATGGGAGACATTTAAGCAGATAGCTCTTATGTCCCTGAAGTTTCTTCTCCAAACCAACACACCTCATTCTGTCAAGAGGTGTTAATGGGCTAAAAAGATGAGAAATAAGGTCTATAAATTTGCTGGAGATCAACTGCTTGCCTGTGAATTAAAAAAAGTACTTCTCTCTGAAGTTAGCAGTGTTAACTGGGTAAAGGTTTCTCCTTCCTGCTGCCTCTGTAGGCTAGTGCTGGGGCTCGGGCCAGATTAACTACACCATACTGTACAGATGCCCTTTCTTGCGTTTGACTCACAGCAGAAGCCTTGAAGGCTTCCACTGATTTCTGCTTTTCCTTCTGCCTCTCTAACTTTGACAGTATTTGACACAGAACCCACTTAAAATGTTGGCTATTAATTAGCAAAGCCTGCTCACCAGGCCTGATGGTACCTAAGAAGTCACTGAAATGCCAGAGTAGAGCATGGGTTCCAAGACAGAGGGGTTAAAGGAAGATTTCCGCTGACGACATATTGCCTCTAACCCACTATCAGAGCTCAGAGTTGCACTCCCAAGCCACGTCCAGCTCCGGATATGAAAAACCACAGCTCCCCACAATGTGTTTTCAAGCGTGAGCAGCTCTGGCTTTTTGGCAGCACCTCCCAACCTGGCAGTTCTCTGCCTTTCCTCCCTTCTCTCCCCAGGCCGCCTTCATCCTGCGACCCCTTGCCTAGAGAGGGTGAAGCCCCATGGGTTTCTCAACTGACACTTCATGTGCATTTTCTTACCTCCAATTACAAAAGGGTTCCCCATGGCTGCTGCAGTACTTGGCTACTTACCTGCAGTAAGGAAAGGGAAAACCCAACACCACTGCTCATCAACAGAAAGCATCTGCATGAATAGTTAATCCTTAGTAGCTATTCTTGAAAGCATACCCATATTGGCAAGCTCCTGAAAACACAGCTATATTTTACATAAATTAGAAAAGACCAACAAAACCAAGACTAGTGCTAGCCAGGATTAGAGACTTTATTATCTTAATTGTAATGTTTGTACAGCACTTTATACTTTCCTAAGCATCATGCTTTATACTTTCCAATCACTGTAAATGTGGTGACCAATACAGAAGCGTTTAATGTTTTAATTAACGAGTTTTAGGAAAAGCCAAGCTGTACTGGAATAGCAAGTAAATTAGTGTTTTCAGTACCACAGTAACTCAGATTTAATCCTAGCACACTGGCAGGGAACTTGCATAAGTAGATTAGGCTGGCTCAGTACAACATGACAGCTACGAGAGCCCTTCAACTTGTAATTTTCTTACTGCTAGGTTAGTGAAGAACCTTCATGGGTTTAAACATGAATTTGTTCTTTCCCTCCTCTGCCAAAGGGGACATGATCCTCCTCTGCACCGCACTCATTCAGTACAGAACACTTTCTCCCCTTTTATAGAAACAGGACATTTGTCACATTGGGAGCACATAAATTCATCTATAGCACAAACCGACAAAAGTTAAAATTAGGCAAATCAAGCCAGAACTGGCAAATCTAAGGGCGGGCTATGATTTTCAGGGCATAACTCCCCTCCCTGAACACTTGCAAACATTTGCATCTTAGCAAATCAAGTTGCCAAAGCAATATTTTGAGGCTGGTTTAGGCACAGAACTGTGATTTAGCAGGAAGAAACCCATGCTGCATATTCATAATAGGAAACTATGATGACACTGAATAAAGGAGACTTTAATTACCAAGCAAGCAACATTACCTGAATTTCCAATGTCAAAACAGGCTAAATGCTAATACATACCAGTAGAAATGGACCAGACTACCCCCTCTACCTATTCAGTGACTGTGGTATTTTTACATAACAATGCAGAAATAAATGCTGCATGCAGTGCTGAATGTCCTTGCTTTAAAAACAAACTATCAACCACCTATGGTAAAGAGAAAAGGGAAGAAGAAATCTGGGAAGCCATTCAGGAACTGAAAGAGATGCTTAACAAAGAGTTAATGTGCTAATCAACACGGCTTTCTTGGCAATGATTTGATCACAGTGCCCAGGGGACCACAGAGACCTAAGAAAGCACCTGCTACCCAAGACATACCTGGTAGTCAGAACACTTCCTTCTATAAGAGTGGGTGAAAGTTCCCATACAAGCAAACAGCCACCCTTTAAGCTGAGACCAAAGTAGTGCAAATCAACAGTAAGACACCTGTCGGACAAAGAACCACTGAGGAAAATTCAACGGAAAAATAACAGATCCCTCCAACCCCAGGGCCCTCCTACCAGGCGCTAGCTATGTGCTTTACTCAAACACGAGTCAGGATGCATATTATTGAACTAAACAGGTAAAGCTCATGATTTCAAGGTAAAGAATACAAGATGACCTCATCCGGACGTCCTTTCTGTCCTTCCACTGTGTGTAAACTTTGCACCTGCTGCTTCAGCAAGACATATGAAGTGCTGGGAAAAAGTCCCACTGCTGTATCTGTGGCCCAGGACTGAATGTGCACTGCTGGAGGTGCACAGCAAAGAATGATGCTCTTTGCAGGGCTCTGCAATCACAAGCCTTATGACAAGGCTTTTTCTTCTAAAACCTCCATTTGTAGCAAGTTTTTGCATACGCTTGTCAAGTTCAGACACAGACATGAAGAAGAGGCACCTAATGTGCACATTTCTAAGTTCACTATGTACTCATGCAGCACAGTACAGAAGGGCCTTTCATTCACGACACTGCTGTACTGTTCTAATAGATGGAGATCTTTCCTTAATGGCTCTGTAATGAATAATACACCAGACTGAAGGGGGGGGGGAGGGGGGGGGAGAAGTAGAGAGGGGCAGAGATGAAGCCTTTGTCAAGGGAATGGCTGACAGTGGAGTCAGATATCTACATACTGAAGATAAGGGGGCCAGCACTCAAATTTTGTATGCCTATGATCAGTTCCAAGCCACCAATCTTGCTCTTTGAAGCCCATGAGCTCTGTACTCAGATTTTAATAGAATCAGTGAAGCAACAGAAGTGGAAGCACAGTACAGCTCCTATCTGTCTGAAAGGACAAGCAGCATATCTTCAATTCATGCACAAGACTTGCACTGACTTTTTTATGCTTTCAACAGTTTCCCTAAGGTATTAAACAGGAAGATATCAAGACCTGGTCTTCTCATGATCAGTGTACTAGAAGAGTAATACTAAGATGCTTGGAGAGAAAACAACCCTGTATAAGCAATTTAAGGTTTCAGTTTTAGTCACTGAATTAAAAGCAATTCAGGCACAATTCAACTATGTGATCTCAATAATAGACATAATTCAGAATTGCCCTGTTCATAGAACCTCAGCCACTGTTTTAATATGAAATATACAAGCATTACTTTCTTTACTCCTGCCACCTCTGCAGCATAAGGGATTATCTCTTCTCCCTTCTTGCCCTAGGCAGGCAGCAATTTGAGAAAACAGGGACCATCACCTCAGATATGCAGCCATAAAGCTTCATAACTAGTCAAAACTGTCCCCTCAGCCATACCATCCTGGAGCTACTATCCTTTTGAAGAAATAAAGAAAACAGTATCTAGGGTTCAAGACAGATCTTTTCGTAGCCTCTTGGTCTGCGATCCAGATCCTTCTGATTGGACACAATGGTACAGATGGAATGATCGACAGATATTTATGTGTGCTCTCCACACATAATGACTTCGGTTTAATGAAAACAAGCCAGTATTTACCCACAGAAAAACTTCAGAAAATACCATGTTGCAAGGGCAGCAGCACAGATTAGTCCCAGCATACACAGTCTGTACATCTTAACAAATGGCAGATGTCTTCAGAAGAGCAGAGGAAAGGCATACAACAGACTTCCTCGGCCAAGGAGCTTGACAATTTGCATACAATAGACTTTTTGCGAATGAAAAGTGCTGTCATTATCACTTGTTTGTTCCATGACCACAGGGAAAGAAAAATTCCCACAAAAAAGGTCCATATAAGCAGGATTGTACATGGTATTATACAAGCACACTTAAATTTAAAAATCCTCATAGCTACAGAACAGGATCCAAGCTGCCAACCCCAAAGGGGATGCTTAAGCATACACAGTTTGTAGTCTTTCAGTTCAGAACTTCTGGTGAGCAAACTCCGTGCTTCTAGAAATGAGCTTTCAGACAACAACCTGACCCCATTTTGAGGATAAGAACTGCACAGTGAACGGCAGTACAAATTCTAACTTCCAAGTCACAATCTACAATACAGTTACATGGACAACTCTTAATTTAGATTGTAGCACTCTGAGCTCAAGAATCCACAGCCATGTTTTAACAGTTGAAGCAGGATTTTATTTACTTATTTTTTACCCAATATTTAACTTTACTTGAAATAGGGTGTTTTTAAAAGGTAACTCTGTTTGGGTGCTTCTGCTTACAAGCACCAAAAAAATCTAGCACCTCCTGCATAAGTTTAAACCAGTTCCATAGCATGGAAGCATTACTGGATATAACACCGAGTGAAGAACAAGGTGGTGTGACCCTCTAGCTCTAATGAAGCCACCGGAAGTCTTATCCCTGCAGACTTGGCAAGTGCCATTAGAGCAGATCTATGTTCCTCAGTCTGAAAACAACTCCTTCCTTCAGATGTGTTCATTAGGAATTCAACAAAACACAAACCAGACAGCATTCAGAAGCACGTCCAAGTTTAACAAAACCTGTCAACCCACAACATCTAAAATCAATAGCAGGGACAGGGAACCCTAATACTAAGAAATTTATTGATCTTTCCAGAAAACAGAAGCCTATTACTAGAAGCTTCTTAGTTCACAAATCTGCAAATGTTAAATCTAAAATATAGCGGCAAAGAATTATTAATTCCTGTTATCTTTTCTGCTTGACAGCTATATAACAATATAACAACATTTAAACCAAGTACTTACAGGGTCTCTCAGCTCTTCATTGTCTCGAGTTGACGTTCGAGGTATTTTCACCGGGATTTCATCTCCACATTCAGTGTCAGAAGCATTTGGAGACTCTGCCAAATCAAGGAACTCATCTCTCTTGTGACCTCTGAACCTTATTTTGTCCAACTTCTTTAGCATGTTCAGCACTGCACTTTTCTGCTTTACCTTAACATGACGGTTCGAGTCTCTACAAGAAACAAGGCATCAAGAGGATGTTAGAAAGTTTGCACTATACCTAAACACACACATTCTAACCACTAACTACTTCATCTTTTCAGGGGCTTTGTTGCCACTGGAGAGAAAACATGCTGCATCTTAGCTTTTTAATGGGCACTTTTTTTCCACAGTGCAACAGATGCATGGTTTGTTTTTCAGTAGTTGATGATTTACTATCTTCCCACATGCAATAGGGAAATGGCCTCTTTCTCATGGCTATTTTTAAAGCAAGTGTAAAGCTAACAACCTGCAGGCCAAAGAAAGATTAGGAAGTCAGCTCCTAACAGGTTACCTGAAACAAAAAACGGTTTACCTTATAAATCCACATTCTTCATCTTGCTGGTGCTTCTAATCAAAGACATGAAAATCTACTCAGCTTCACAACCAACCTTTAAATTCCCAGAAAAAAATAAATTGGAGGAAAAGAGTAAGGATGCTATCTCACCTCCCTACTGCTTCAGGCTAAAAAAGAGAAAGTACCAAGTGTTTATTGAAGGAAGCCAACAGACAGACCTATGCAGAAATTCCCACCAAAACCTAGAGATTGTTGAAGTTGACCATAAAAGCCACATTCAAATGCACTGCCAAAATCCTTAAAGTTACCACTGCTGATAATCTTGTATACGCTTTGCAAGTTTTCTGTTACTCCCTTTAAGATGCAAACGAGAATCACTTTATTAGAGGTGCTTTCACACTGCTGTAAAACTAGCATGGCCAAAACTTCACTGCAAGAGAAACAGCAGAGCAGTATTTCTGCAGAACATGTAGGTGTCATCGCATGCAGAGAAGTGAGAAATGCCCAGGACATTCCACTTCCAGAGACAGTGTTTGACATGAGCAATACTGAAATTCTGAATCATAAATCATACTGGGAGAACCATTTGGCCTGTTAAGAGACAACAGAAGAAAGCCTAATTATTGTACATGAATTCATTGTAATGGTAGCTTTCCAAGACTGTGTTAAGTTCTGGTTTAAAGAAGACCCGCCAAATCCGTCCAATTCAATGCTCTACATGTATCATCCTGTTCCTCAGCTCAGTGTGTTCCATTTTGAAGGTGCCACAACGTTCTCCCAAATGGCCTTTGCAGTGCTAAGAATTTATTTTGAGGCACTTGTTACTATCCTTGCTTCCCTATGGTCAGCACTGCTACGCTCTTCATTAGAGAGCATGCTTAGCTTCATGGCACATCACCCCAGGCACTGGTGTGAGATGAAAAAGCAAAGGCAGAGCTAGACATGGGTCACTTCAGAAGTATAAATAAAGAGCAAGAAGAGCCTTTTGCTACTGGCTCCCACAGCCTTGACAGTTGAAGCAATTCTCACCTCCCAGCACAAACCGCTTTTCAACAGAGCTCTTCGTCTTTCCCTGCAGATTCTCTGCTTACCCTAACGCTTTGGCAGTGACTACTCACACAAAGTTCAAACCAGATTACTCCCCCCAAAAATCTGCCTGACTTTGCACCTCTGCCAAGGTTTATTACCACCCTTCACTTGAACACTGAAGTCTGAAACTAATACAAATACCCTATAGCGTAGCTGGCAGAAAACCCCAGAAAAACTCTTCCTTTATCAGAGGCACTTCAAGCTGCAGTCATGTGTTTAATCTTTCACTTACAGAGAATCACTTGCAGTAACTCACAGCAAAGTTATTTTCTATGAACAACTTTTGTTTGAAGTTCTATTACTTGTCAAAGCTAAGTTTAAAATAGAAACACTTCTTCCTCATTCATTGACTATTTGATGAAGAAACTTGTCAGCTATCACATCCAGAAATATCTCTAGGCCCTACTATTAATAGCACCTAGAGAACAAATGCTATCAGGGAAGTTTAAACCTCTGATAAGCACTGGCACAACTTTATCACACTCCCTCCCATCTCAAAGATCTCCATCTGCGTTCAATCAGTTTGACTTACGTACCACATAAGTCAGACCTACAGACAAGTAGTTATAAAACAAGTTGTTTGTTTGGCATTTGTGCTTACACTGCTAATGATACAGCTGCACAAAGAAATAATAAGGATGCTAAAAAAACCTTCACTATGAGGGTAGTGATACACTGGCACAGGTTGCCCAGAAAAGTTGTGGCTGCCCCATCCCTGGCAGTGTTCAAGGCCAGGCTGGACGGGGCTTTGAGCAACCTGGTCTAGTGGGAGATGTCCCTACCCATGGCAGGGGGTTGGAAGATGATCTTTAAGGTCACTTCAGTCCAAGATATTCTATAATTCTGTGGTAGAGTGCTATCCCTTTTCTGGTCAGCACTCATCAGCCCCTACCAGTGGAGGATAGCTATGCACCCCAGGCCACCTTCATCCCTCTTATGGGTGAAACAGTCAAATCAAGGCTGCAGATAAGGATTGCTGCCCTGGGCAGCATCAGGAGGCCTCACTGTTCTCCAGTTACAGCCACATTTATCTACTGCTCCCCAAAGACCAGGGGTGGATTTGGACCTCTTTTTATAGTGTGGCGTATACAGCACTTCACTGCACATTTCAAGACCTGAATTCAGTTTTCCCCTTAGAGTGGGTTTATATTCACTTATACAAAATAAGTGAGAGGCAACAAAACATCCTGAGACAGAGCAATCTCCACCCTTTCTCTTCAAGATTTGCCTTCAGGCACTGAAGAAAGAAACACCCAGGAGGCCAGTGAAAGGGCCCAGTGGGACAACTGCCTGAGTCGGACACTGGGAACACGAAGTCCCAGCCTCCTCCTAGGATGGTTCAGGCATTTCAGCCTAGGTCACAGATTATAACCTGGCCAACTAATGTGCCCATGAATACATTTATCATATTTTTCACTAGTAAAACTGATGTACCTAACCTTAAGTGTGTTACCACCTGGCCTTTTAAAAATGCAAACCTTTCTTTAAAGCACTAAAAGATCACTACACTGAAGAGAGTCTGCTTAAACTCTAACACAGAGGCTATCAAAAGAGAGATGACATCAGTGCCAATATTTTAAAGGATTATTCAGTAGGTTGACCATTAAAAGAGAAAATAATAAAGAATCATGTTCCAAGGCATTTTTAATGTCCTAAGTACAAGAAGCTGTTACATAAAAAAAAGATAAGATCATTTTGTCTAAAAACTGTTCGGGATGTACCAGGCTTCCATATTACTTGCAGTTACATTACATTAACCTAAGCAAAAACCTAAGCTTGCCAACAAACTCCTATATAACTCATTACCTGGCCTCCAGCCAAACGCGCGATCCAAGACAAGCTTTTTATGTCAGCAGCCTGTCCTTGCAGCTACCAACTTCTTTTTTACAGAAAGTCAATAAATATGGCGACATTTCAGCAGGTTTAGCTCACTAGGAAAAAAGCTGCTTGGAGATGCTGCATTCTAAGTGACTTGGGTCAAATTTAGATAAGCTCGAGGAAGCTTTTCTAAGACCAGAACCTGATCTAGAATTAGATTTAAATATTAAAACGCTTTGCCATTGCAGCTATTCATCCCCTCACCCTCTCCCAACTACCCATACACATGCCGGACTCAGCCGGTTCAGCAATAAGTTTGAGGCTGCTTCTAGTAACTCCCCATACCAGGAACATCAAAACTAGTATGTAGTTTTGCACATGCAGAGCTCAAGAGTGTGAATGCAGGCCCACACCTCTGTTTCAAACACAGATACTGTGTAATTACAATAAAAACACAAATATTTTAACTCCGTGTGTTAGAAACATTCTCATTTCCCAACACTGTCATACATGTGACAACAACTGTTCTCACTACTATACAACAAACAAACTTTAAGTAAGAATTAAGACCAATATCATGCTTGCAAACAATTATTTTGAACAAAATAAAAATCAAACCCATCCTCCCCAATCAAGTTTATTTCTGCAAAGACCATACCATTAGTCTGATCAATTGGAGATCTTTCACAAGTTAAATGCTATCACAGAAAGTGCTGCACAGGAAGGCAGATGCTGACTCTGCAAGACTGATTTAGGTCCTACTTTGTTGCACTTCAACCAGATTTAATACTACTAGGAGGGCCTCTGTTGTAATATAGTAAGGATATCTTACATTAACATGCTTACAAACAAGGCTATTCAGGCACCCAGGTTATTAAGCAGGTGCCTTCTATTTCTCTTGTTACAGTAGCAGAGGTCAAATCAGCAAAATTAAACAGCAGCCTGTAAAAATTATCCTGAAGACCTAAAACTACCTAGTAAGAAACTAGGCAAGAGTTTGTGTATACAGGGCTTGATTAGTTAAAATGGTCTTCTTCAGACTTAGAAAAGAGCACAAACTAAAATAATCTTTAAAGGTGCTTTTGTTAATTATCATTTGTATCTCATTGCTAAAGCAAACCCCTCAAGGCTGAGGTTTTATCCCTTTTACAGAGGGCCAGAGAAGAGATGACTTTATTTGGATCCAACATGAAAACCCTCAATTAACCCCTAAATAACTGCCAGATGTTCAGTTTAAATTATTATACGACGACCCAAAACCCCAAACAAACATACGCACACATTCCAAGCAAGAAAAAATAAATAAATAAATAAATAAATCACATTTTCCTGAACTTTCACATAAAAATCACAAGCCAGTCTAGCACAGCTTTTTCTGCCCGTGTTTACATGAGGTTTCAGCAAGGAGACACCCAGCTGCTGGGGAACAGGCCCACCTGGCACAGTCTGGAGGGAATCAGTTATGGGCACCCCTCATCCCTTTGTGCCACTGCCCCCGCCATGCTCTGCTCTTGCACACATGCAGAAGAGGTTGGGATGCAGAAGCGAGAAGGGAACTCAGAGAAGGGCAGCACTCAGTGCAGCGCTGCTATCCCAAATCCACCTTAACTTGCTCCAGAATTACCTACAAGTGGCTTGCAGGTTTTGGTCTTCTGTGGTTGCACTTAGCTTTTACACAAGAATACTCTGAATCGGAGTACATGGCCTGGGAGACCATGTGGATTGAACAGCCAAAGCTTAATATGGCTCATTGGAGAGGGTCCAGAGGGCCACAGAAATGATCAGAGGGATGGAGCACCTCTCCTATGAGGAAAGGCTGAGAGAGTTGGCGTTGTTCAGCCTGGTGAACACAAGGTTCTGGGGAGACCTTACTGTGGCCTTTCAGTTCTTAAAAGGGGCCTGTAAGAAAGATGGGAAGAGACTTTTCAGCAGGGCCTGTTGTGATAGGACGAGGGGTGATGGCTTTAAACTAAAGGAGGGAGATTCAGGCTGGATGCGAGGAGAAAATGCTTTACAACAAGGGTGGTGAAATACTAGAACAGGTTGTTCAGAGAGGTGGTGGATGTGCCATCCCTGGAGACATTCAAGGCTAGGCCGCACGTGCTTCTGTGCAGCATGATCTAACCGAAGATGTCCCTGCTCACTGCAGGGTGGTTGGACGAGATGAGTTTTGAAAGTCCCTTCCAACCCAAGCCATTCTATGGTTCCATGGTTCGAATTTTTTCAGAGAAAGGACTGTGCTTTGCGACACGACAATTCAGTTTTCCTTAGCTGTTAGCAAAACACAGTTTGTTCCACGAAGTCAAACAGCATCACCTAAGCAAGTGTTCATCTGGAGCCTGGTGTGAAAGAAACAACAAAAAACCTACTAAAACATCATGGATGAATTGCGTCTCAGGCCAAAAAGGCAATACAAGACTATGACAGCAAGGTAACCTTCAAAGCACTTGTGTTCCTTTTGCTAGAAACATGGCATTTCAGAAAGCTGAAGATGACACTGGAATTTAAGCAAGTCTGTCATACCCTTACTTCTCACATTTACACCCTATTCCCTTGTCACTGTTCTTTCAATCTCAAAACATCTTTCTGCAGAAGTCTCAGGTAAGAGCTCTGGCATCCAAGAAAACAGGCTGTATGTGGATGAATAAATGCAGACAGGGTGTCAACACCAGGATGTTTTGGTCTTATCAGGAGGAAGGAGCATGCAAATTGAGGGACTGGAAAGTATCAGGATTATGTTAGGTATTTATTACTTCTTCACTGAAATACTCTGTGTATTATCCTACAAGAGTCGACAGGAGAGCAGGAACACAAGATACACACAGGCCATTGACTTACCAACTGATCCTAAATATAAAACTTGGTGTGCTTTTTTCCGGACATGTCTAAATAAAACTGGAAACCTCAATGAGTACATCTAAGCCTGTAACAGATTCACAGACCAGCTCTATATACTGCTCTGTTCCCTCTTGCTACATGATTCCCTCATTTCTCATTTTAATGGACAGAATCTCATCTGAAGTCACTGCCTGAACATCTTGTACTTATTAATATTTAAGAAACTAACCAAGAAAAAGATCAACTGACTGCACTTGAGAGCTCCTAGTCTGCTCAGCTTTCTTCCCCCGTGCACACACTTCTCCCAGCTGCTCTCCAGAAGATTCGCATCTGTGAAGAAAGCCAAACCTTACCCACAGCGTCTCTTATTGAGCAACACGGGGTGGTTTCCCAGAGATGAAGTTGCCATCTTTCAACAAACTTTACTCAACAAGATTCTTAAGCACACAGACTCACACACACAGATGGGACACAAACCTCACCCAACACAACCTGTTCATGAACAGTGCCTGCGCGAGACTCCCGTCACCCAGGACTGTGCAATGTGGTATCTGTATAGAATGATGTCATTTCTCATTGGAAACCATGAAACAGCAATAATTTAGGCCAGATATTCAGCTGAACTGGCCAAGGGCAGTTTACAAACACTCTCCAGGAGTTACAAGCATTGCAGAAGCACCCTCAATTTCTGGCACGCAGGGCTTGACCATCAAAGCTGAGCTCTCCCCATGCTCAACCCACCACAGGTTCATCCTGAAATTAGTCACCACCTTAGCATCACCGTTTGGTAAAGTCTTCCTTCAATTACCCTTGGCCACAGGGTCATAACATGTTGTAATGCACATCCCCAGCAAACTGCTTTTTGGTTTTGAGTAATACCTATTAAAAGCTCCCAACCCTTCCAGGGTCAGGAATCCTTAAAACTTAGGCTAGACTAGACAGGGATACGCTAGGGGGAATAGAGTTCGTTGGGTTTTTTTGCGTGCCAGATTATCAGTTAGGCTGCTTACGGTGTGGAGAAATATTACGCTTTGTAATTCATGTTTATTTTTCCCTTTAGTTTAAAAGGAGATGAAGAAAGAAACTGCCACCAGAATCACCTCCTCTGCATTCTGGACTGCTGGCAAAAGAAACACTTGATTAAAGCAGGTCAGAAACGAGCAGGAAGTTGTGCTTCGGTGTTGCAGGTTTAATTAGATGTAGCTATTTATTAAGCATCATCTCTGAAACAATTTAAATTGTCCGCTGGCTGGGGGGAGGAGGAGAGGGAAGGAAAAAGTGGAAATCTGTGTAACATGCACTAATGTACAACATGGGGACTGGAGACAGAAGTTCAACATACCCATCTCGGCTGCCAGCGGTGAGGTTGTCACAGCAACCATAACGCACCGTCATGAATATGCATTAGATTAAAACCTATTTCTTTCCCCCAAAAGAGACAAACATGTCATTCAGCTCACAACATGAAGCTGACTGGGAGACAAGTCAGGGTTTTACAATAAATGTGACTGGTCTCCAAAACCTTCGTTTCAGCTGTTGTAGACAGGAGGGTTTGGAGACACAGAATGTGGTAGCATGGGGATGTAGGACTCTCTTCTGTACCTGCCTCAGCCAGAAGGTACTTGAGATGTGTTTGGCAAACATTCTAAGGCAGAGGTTCCCCAAATGAGCTGTTCAGTCCCTGCAAGGAATCAGGCTAAAGCCCTCGAGCACCTGAGGACAGGCCCTTCAGCAAACCAGAGGATGTGGCACCTCCAGCGACCCTCCACAAAGGACAGAAAAGGGGCAGCTCCTGCTCCCATTGCCATGGGCACTGCCCAAGCCAGCTGATACTGGGGAGCCTTGGCTTCATTATCACTGAAAAACTGTGAGTGGAGGGGTTCACAGAAAAACCCACCCCAAATCACACACAGGTACCTATCCATACAGGTCACACACCAGCGTGCCAAGGAAGAAACTAAGGGCATCAACTGTTTGAGCTGAGCAGCTGTGCAAGTTGAATTTTGTACTTAATGCCCCACTTAACATCACTCTGGAAACATCACACCTCCAAAACCACACCCTTACAAAGACACACTGACACCATGCACATCTCTATCTCTTTCGTTATGAAACCTAAAATGAGCATGCTTTGTTAAATTAATTCCTCTGCAAACTAGTAAACTGGCAAATTTTAACTCCAAAACCAGGAAGATAAAGCTCATTTTTCAGAAAGATACCTGTGTGAGGGGAAAAAAAACAGTGAAACATTTACTATGCCATTGGAAGAGTGGCACCTGAAACCCTGTACGAAAATGTCAATGCTTGCAGAGGAGCTCAGGCAGCACACACAGATTGGAGGAGCCACCAGCTCAAGCCATGGGGTAGCAAGCAGCTGCCCAGCACTGGGGTTTTCCAGCTACTCTGCTTGGCAGATATCCTGTGAAAAGGTAGCATGTCATGACAGTAATAAAACCGTATCGCACTCCAGGTGAATCCCTCCCTTCCCTGCTGCACACCCATCCTGTGCCCAGCCAAGCCTGAAGACTTCTTACTCACAAGCTGACACCAAAGGGAGCAACCCCACTAATTTCTGCCGTGGCCTTTATATGTCACTTGACCATTCATGCAGTTTATCAGCTCGCTGCTGATGCAACTGATTGTTGTTTTTGTTTTCTGGCAAGGTCAGTCTAATCAGAGCATGCAGCTACACAGCCTCACTCGCACTTGCACAAGCTATTAGAGCTGTCATGACTCCTACACAGAAAACGTATGTGGTCATGGGCAGAAGGAGAAAGCATCCTTTTACAGCACGCACCTGTACTTAAATCAGGTTAAGCAACTGCAAAGCCTCACCCTAAAGAGTGTTCACTGCTGGTAAAGCTGCCATGAGGCACATTTCAGAAATCAGTTCCACACCAGAGCTTCAGTCCTTCCTCTGGAGGATGTAGGAAGAGCTTGTCACAAGCTTGGCATTGGCAAAAGGCTTTTCTCTGCTTCCTCACTCTGAATTTTGTCTACTAGTCAGGGGAACTGAGGGCGAAGACAGGAAAATGAGCATCACCAGCAAAGCAAGAGACTCCACGTACAACACAGCTCAGTCTGGCTAGGCTTCAACCAAGTAAGAAGCCAGGGCACAGGGGAAGCATTAGCATAAGCAAGCACAACTGCCTATAAAAACAGAAACATAGAGGTGATGGGTGGGAGGACAGGATGGGACAAAACTAACACAGGGTAAGATCAAGCTATCACTACATATATCTCCTCTTCCACTGCCCAAATGTAAGAAGCCTAGCTTGATACAGCACTCAGAATGAAGTTGGCCTCTTAAAATCTGCTTTAAAACAGGCATTTAAGGTCCGAAGTACACACACTAGCGTGGAATATTTTATTCAGATTATTAAGTTTATTATGGCAGGTGATCACTGTTTAGAAAGTGTGAGCCCTGCCAGCCTGAAGAATAATTTTAATTCTATCCCTTTGAGTAAAAAAAAGAGAAAGTTATTGAGACCAATGTAGTTCTACCTGGGTTAGATGGTTTTCATGATCTCAAGTGCATGTTCATCATCTTCGGATGATGAATACAGGGTGACCACTTGTAGCTCACCCAGCAACCTTGGGAAACAGAAAAAAGGTATATAACATGGTCTAGTTTTGAAGAACGATTATGTATTCCTTTTTATAACTAAGAGATACACATTTGAAGTAGGAAATAGCTCACAGCTAACAACTGTGCTGGCTTCTGTGAAGTGCATGTACCTCCACTGAGCACAGCAGACAACATGCAACCCATTGCTAAAGATAAGCCTGCCCAGCCCTTCCCAACTAACATCTGCAGTACCATGCGTAGTCAACTTCCATGTTTGAGCAACATTTCACATGTGCCACAGTGCCAAGCTATGCATTATGCCTATGCATTATGGTTTTACTTGCATCAAGACCACACAGAAGGAATTACTAAAGCTATCAGGCAAATGACTGCAGATGCTGTGATACATGACAACGATAAAATGAACTCCCCTCCCTTTCTGTTCACAAATCAACCACAGGGCCATGTTTACACACCCCATACCATTCAGTTACCCAGACACCTCTCTAAGAACAAGGCCAAGGGCCATAGCACACCAAGATGGTCTATTTTGAAGAGCTTCCCTCAATTTAGGGAGACAATTCTGCAGAAGCCAACACTGTCACATCTTTGTAAGTGAATAACAAGTTACCATGAACCATCCAGATGCAAGCTTCAGTGGAAGATTCCCAGGATGACTTGATTCTGTGCATGACACTTTGCAACTTGCTTCTGCAAGCTTCAACTATTCTCCTGCTGATCTGAGAACTCATTAAGCCTCCAAAATATCTAAGTTGCAAAAATAAAACACATCAAAAACAAGTTTCAGATATGCTGACTACAGAAATCAGTGACGGACACAGCCAAGGGAAGGAACTGATCCTTTATCAAGCACCACAAGCTCTCCAACCACCATATATAGAAATAATGTTAATTCACTAAAGGTTTTTAACTTTCGCCCATATGGGTAAATAAGTTTAACATTGATGGTGCATGAAGAACTACAAAGTTACAGCTAGCACATGCCCATTACAACCACCACAATGATTAAGAACCTTTAATTTCCTTCCTATACACTGCTTTTGGGTTTACACAGAACATGTATAATCCCCAAATCCCACACATTTCCATGGAAGAGCAGTGCTGCTGCTCATTCTGCTCCTTTTCACGTCTTCCCAACAAAAAAACCTGAAAATGCTCCTGAAGTTGGTGCTACAGGCACAGAAAATATAGGACATGGGGAAAAAATAAAAACATCATGTGGATTATGCAAGTCTGTAGTGTTGTAATTCCTCATAATGTCAACTTTCAAATGAAAGGACATGAAGTACTGCGTAAAAACTTGCATCAATAACACGTAAAAGGACACTATGTTAAAGTCTGCTATGCTGCATGACACATGAAGAAGGGATTTATCCAAGTAAGTCAAATGAAGAAGCAACAGAGAAACAGCAAGTTTCATGCAGTAAGTGTAGCTTCAGGCATCAGCTTCATTTCTGGTTCTGTCTGTTTTACACAGCTGCTTGTAAAAGCCGCGTAAGCTACTCCTTGAAATCATGTCACACAGTAAAAAACTCAAGGTCAAGCTCCCACCAGGCCTACGGAAACACAAACAGCGGCTCTGCTGGAAAGAAGCACTCTGGAAAACAGCCTCTTTCATCCCACCCACACAGCCTGTCGAAAGAGGAGAGGGAGATTTTTCTCCACGTAGCAGAGTCTGGAAATAGCAGAGGAAGTTGTGTGACACAGGAAAGCACCAAACTCATCCTCGTAAGTATTGCAGATCCCTCCTGCAAGTCTTCAGTGCAGCCCTTCATGTAAACCACCTGCGCTGCTGCCACGTTTGCTCTAGACAGAACTGCATCGCTGTACTTGAAAGACAGTTCTCATTTCCTAACTGGAATTACTTGTTAAATAACTTGGCTATTTAACTGACTTCTAACAGTGACGTGGCAGGCTTAAGGTTGAAAGGCACTGCTGTTCAAGGTAATCTCCATTACACGGGCAAACCTCTATTCTCTCACATTTCAAGCTGCTTCATTCCCTCCGTAGGCAGGATATCTGCTCTTTCTCTCCATACTTACAAATAGTAACCCTGAATTAAAATATAAAAGAAAAACAAAATCCACAGCCAAAACCCAAGCTGGTATAGCTACACCAGCCAGCAGAGCATCCAACCCTATTAGAAACCAGAGGGGCCATAACAAATATAATCACAATCCTGCAAGTTAGCTCTTTTGTTTAGTAAACTACTTGAGTATTCTGCCATTACTGCAGATCTTCCATTTCATATGTTGATTTTAACATACTATGGACAGCAGGAAAAAGAGGAATCTTTGCTATTAAACCTGATGCTTCCAAGAAGCACATACAGTCTGGGCTGCTTCACAGTATCACAGTATGTTAGAGATTGGAAGGGACCTCAAAAGATCATCTAGTCCAATCCCCCTGCCAGAGCAGGAACACCTAGATAAGGTTACACAGGAACGTGTCCAGGCGGGTTTTGAATGTCTCCAGAGAAGGAGACTCCACAACCTCCCTGGGCAGCCTGTTCCAGTGTTCTGTCACCCTCACTGAGAAGAAGTTTCTTCTCAAGATTAAGCGGAACCTCTTGTGATCCAGTTTGTACCCATTGCCCCTTGTCCTTTCATTGTTTGCCACTGAGAAGAGCCTGGCTCCATCCTCATGACACTCCCCCTTTATATATTTATATACACTAATAAGGTATTATCAATATATATATTATCAATCTCCTCTTCTCCAAACTATAGAGACCCAGCTCCCTCAGTCTTTCCTCATAAGGGAGATGCTCCACTCCCTTAATCATCTTAGTTGCCCTGCGCTGGACTCTCTCCAGCAGGTCCCTGTCCTTCTTGAACTGAGGGGCCCAGAACTGGACACAGTATTCCAGATGCGGTCTCACCAGGGCAGAGTAGAGGGGAAGGAGGACCTCTCTCAACCTACTAACCACCCCCCTTCTAATACAACCCAGGATGCCATTGGCCTTCGTGGCCACAAGGGCACAGTGTCGGCTCATGGTCACCCTGTCTTCCACTAGGACCCCCAGGTCCCTCTCCCCTACACTGCTCTCTAACAGGTCGTTCCCCAACCTATACTGGAACCTGGGGTTGTTCCTGCCCAGATGCAGGACTCTACACTTTCCCTTGTTATATTTCATCAAGTTATTCCCCGCCCAACTCTCCAGCCTGTCCAGGTCTCGCTGGATGGCAGCACAGCCTTCTGGCGTGTCGGCCACTCCTCCCAGCTTAGTGTCATCAGCAAACTTGCTGATAGTACACTCAATTCCCTCATCTAAATCGTTGATGAATATATTAAATAATACTGGTCCCAGTACCGACCTTTGAGGCACTCCACTAGATACAGGCCTCCAACTAGACTCTGCCCCACAGACTACAACTCTCTGGCTTCTCTCCTTCAGCCAGTTCACAGTCCACCTCACTACCTGATCTTCCAGACCACACTTCCTCAATTTAGCTGCGAGGATGCTGTGGGAGACTGTGTCAAAATCAAGGTAGACCACATCCACCGCTCTGCCATCATCCATCCACCGTGTTATTTCCTCATAAAAGGCTACGAGACTGGTCAAGCATGACTTCCCCTTGGTGAAGCCATGTTGACTGCCCCTCATAACCCTCTTATCCTTGTTATGCCTTAAGATGGCACCAAGGATAATGTGTTCCATCACTTCCACAGGGATGGAGGTGAGGCTAACCGGTCTATAGTTACCCGGGTCCTCCTTCTTGCCCTTTTTGAAGACAGGAGTGACATTTGCTTTCCTCCAGTCCTCAGGCACCTCTCCCATTTCCCAAGACTTGGTAATTCTTCTCCATGCTCTTTCTCAATAACCTCTGTACATGGGATCAACTGCTGCTAAAAAAGGCCATTTTGGTGATACCAGTAACTACTCTCAGTAGAGGATCAGACACGAATACCACTCCCTGAAAAGGCTGCCACGGGTGCTTACCACTTGTGACGACTAAAGAGGCAACTGGCGGAGAAGTATGAAGGTGAGGCTGAGCACAGGGTGTCCCCTCACCTTACCAGCAGTTAGAGATGGGGGAGATGACAGCATGGGTCTATGCTGGGAAGTGGAATAACCTCATAAATAATAATGGAGTGAGTCAGACACTCGTAGGGAAATACATGGAAGGGAAAGAAACGAGGGTTAAAAAAAAAAAAAAAGATAAAAGGCATTACTCCAGTTAAGTTTCCCATGCATTCTTTTCTCACAAATCTCATTAGCTCATGAAACCGATCTCATTTTGCAAACAAAACCAAAATAACTCATCACTTAAGACACTCAGCACTGCCGCAGATGAACTCCAGGCAGCAATCCTAACCCACTCATTTCCAGAGACACACAGAGCAGCTTGGCTCTCCACCTTCAGCAGCCTGGCATGCACAGCTGACAGAGGAATGGGAGGAAAGACAGAGATATGCAGCCATATTCTATAAGCAATTTAAGGCTTAAAGCATGCATAGGGTTGAGGAAAACTAAACCAAAAAATCCATAATTTCAAGAAAACAGGAAATGATGCATTACGTAAGATGTAAGGAAGATACAAAGCCTCTTCCTAACAAGTAAACCAGCCAGCCGAGGCTATTAGCATCAAGGAGCCGAGTTCTTATTAATTTGGCCATATTTGTAGGAAATTGGTATTTTAATGGTGCTTATTATGCCCTATAACTGCAGACAATAAAAAAATACTCAGGAGTTAACTACGTTTTTTAAGCTGCTTGAAACAACTGGAACAAGATATCTTATAGCAAGTCTTTAAATAAACCAGGGCATATCAACATGCACAGCTCCCCTCCTCTTCTGAGGGGGAGCCTGCTGTTTGCAGCATTACCGAAGTATAGTTAGGTGCTAAGTGGCATTTCTCGCAAGAGAAGCCAGCTCCTCTAGATGAAGGCATATTAGTAAGGTTTCCATGATGTTTCAACAAGAGATGTTCTGGACAGAAGGAAAAGGCAGAAAAATATCTCCTCTGGTTTGTGTTTCTGATCTCAAATATGAGGTAGCCTAGGAATCCAATGGTGTTTACACATAATGTATTAGCTCTTTGGTTTATTAACCACGCCTGCACAAGCACTCTGATTTACCATACCTTTTCCATGCTCTATTTCAAAATGAAGTATTTTCTTGCCTCAAAATGTCACAAATACACCACGAAGCCTGTCAGGCTACTAAGATGATACAAACTCAATGACAGTAAATAGCAACCTGGCACACTGCTGAGCCTTCAGACTTGAAATAGATTTAAATTAACACAAAGATAGCAGGACGGAGTGTTTTGTAACAAAGTGAAGAAACCAAGGGAGAAGAAATAAGATTATTTCAGTCATTGTTTCAATCAGACAAAGCAACTTAAAAGACAGCTACAGGATTGCATTTACATCTGCCTCTAAGCCTGGGACAAGGGCCAGAATTGCACTACTTGAGCTGACATATTTATGCCACAACAACAGTTCAGTTACCAATGATAAAGGTCCAAAGGTCAAAGTACTTGAAGAAGAAGAACCATACCCACACAGTGTATCTTCCTGAGCAGTTACGGTTGGGGTGAGGAAGAACGGGCAGCGAACATTACTCCTTGCATGCACCCACCCACCCCACAAGCCACATTAAACCACATCAGCTCTTCTCATTTCAAAGCTTCCTAAATTCACAAAGGAGATTTCTGAAGAGATCCCTCCCAGCCTTCTGAGTCCATCCTCTCCTAAGAAATGGTTTGGTTTTCCAAGTCAAAGTCAGAGAGAAACTGGCGATGCCTCATGGCAAAAATGAGGGGCAATGTCCCCAGCTGAAGGCCAGAGACCATCCACAGACCTCCAAAAGACTTCCCAAAAACTCCCTGGAGTCAGGAGAAGGAGTAAAAACAAAGGCAGAAAGCAGCATCTTTGACATTTCTGTCTGCCTCTTAACCAGGACTTCTGCCAGCTCTGATTCCTTATTCTTCATCAATATTCACATATTTGGACCTTGGTATTTTAGAAGCTGGACTATGGGATTTACTATTCAAGAAGGTTCCTAAAAGTTTAATTACCAATCACACTCAAATTCTGGTTTGGGGATATCAAGCCTTTTGCTTACACCGTGCAAATGTTTTAACAGATACAGTCTCTCCAAGTCCTGGAGACTTGGGATTCTGAGACTTTTTGCATTAATGACAAAAGCACGCTAAAGACTGCAGGACATGACTGAACCACCAGCTAGCACTGAACTCCCATGTAACTCTGATTTGCTTATATAATTGCCATTGTTAAATACTAACATGTTCAAAAAATTAATACGAAAAATAACTATATCATATTATCCTTGAACAATTTAGGGATTGCAAGAGGCTCCATCTGTGCCCAAAAGCAAGTGACAGAATCAAATTTGCTGAATGGAAAAAAAAAATGAAAAAAGAAAGAAAAAGAAAGATAACACCTTTGGATTTCTTTGTTATAGGCATCTGGGACCTTCATCCAGGTGCAGGATCTAGCCAGGCTGACTAAACTTGATCAGGGACTTGGACGGCTGTAAGTGGGAGTCTGTTCAAAGCAAGACCTAAGTCATGGAAGACAAGATGACAAGAAACAGGGAGACACCATCTTTAGGGTGAAAAGCTGCAAACACACAATGAAGGGGTAGTTCATACCCTACTGATACTCCTGCCAAACCCTTCTATTTATAGGACAGTACAAAATCCTCAGAATCTAATCAGCAGTTTTAATCAGGAGCTGTTCTGGGTGTTTATTGCTGTGCTGAGCTTTGATGGCACATAGCACACCAGAGGTGTCAGCCTTCCAACAGCTGTACTGCTACAAGCAGAATAAAAGCACACCCTGCTGTAACCTTTCCTTCAGAGGAGGCAGCCACACAACCCACAGCATATGAAAGCCAGTTTTTCTGAACTAGAAGACTGTATTCCAGTAAGAGGAAAGATTTATGGCTGCCTGTGAATCATGACAGATGGCAAAATCTGGACCAAAAGCTGGGTCCAATTTGTGTATAAGACCTTTCATACACATACACAAAAAAGCTTTTGGATTTGGTATCTAAGTTAATGCTACAGAAGAGGTCAGACCACTTCGTACTGGCATTCCTACATGAGGATGTGCACAAGAGCATATGGGGGATGGAGGAAGCCATCTCCCTTTAGGAATATCAGGACTACTGAACCTCACGTAACTGCATACTGTTAGATAAAGGTGTCTTCTTTAACAGACTGGAGCTTTCCTGGCTCCATCTTGCCCAGCAGAGCACTCTGCTCTCCCCCACAGCCCAGTGACAATACCCACATCTGCATTTTGCTGAAAGGAGTTGCATCTACTGGTTAATCTTTACTTTAAAAGAAAAACTGCTATCAGTTTCTAAGAAAGAAAACCGACATGCTTGTAGCTAAGATAATTCAAGACTTGGTGTCGGGCACTTCCTCCATGGCGTGGAAACACCAGTGATGCATCTGCTTCCTAAACACGGTTTCTCTTCTGTTTCCGATAACGAGCAATCTGTGGTCAGTCAGTCATCTTCAAGGTCCAACCCATTCTTAGTGTTTCCAGTCAGTATATACATCTTAACCCACTTTCCTCCTGGCTTTTACAAGAATACAGGATTAACTTTGTATCAATTAAACGGCTGAATTAAGAAAGGCTCTAGAAAATACCCGTCTATTTAACTACCAATACTTGGCTCAGTTGGAGCTTTTGAAAAGGGAGGAGAAAGTAAAAAAAGCAAACCACCACCTTTAAAGCAAACAGACTCCGCTTTTTATGTCAGTCTTGTAGTGTTTCCAAAACTGATCTAACACAATTGTTCAACAGTTAAATACACACATGAAGTCTTCTGTGCACTGAGTGAGGTGTGCTGTACTTTCCTATTAGCTGTCAGATATTATGATTAACTTTTAGCCAGCTGAGAAGAAAGCCTCCTTCAGGGTAAAATAAACAGATGTAGCTTGCTTCAGACAATAAGGAATCCAAACTGCATGGAAAGATTTTCCATGTTTTAACAAAGGCAATAAATTGTCACCAACAGTAGACTGATGAGTCACAGACAAGAGCTTAATATTTAAAGCTTATCTCTAAAGAAAAGAAAATATTTATGCTATTTCAAAGTATTACCAACAAAACAGAAAATGAGCTTTGAATACATCCCAGTCTCGAACCAGGACAGATGTATATATCAAGTGAAATCCAAAGTGGACACTACACACAGCCAGGCTTGCATTACACCAGGAAAACTGGACTGAAAATGCTGTTCATTGTCTCTTATTCAAAAGGCACATGCTGTCTCTGCTCTGCATTAACAGGGGACTGCCGAGGGCCAGAGAGCACCACCAGGCTAATTCAAACTGCTAAGCAAAGCGAGATCCCCATTCCTCCTGTAAAATATTCCAATAAATGGCATTTGTGCCTCACTTGTTTTCAATGTGTTGCTGCAGAGGGTTAAGTGATCCAGTGCTAGAGGAAACTGTCCTTGGCAGAGCCCTGAAAGTGGGGAAAGGTTACTGCTGGAAGAAACAGGAAAGCAGAAGTAGCTTGAGAAAAGTGTATTTGCTGTAAAAATGTTTTCAGGGGAAGCCAGAACTATCCCATGGCGGCTGGTTATTCCCACAGCTGAAAGTAAAAACAAGAGCTGTTGAATGTGCATACATCCACCAGTCCCACAAGCAACTCCACTGAGGAGGGCAGGCAAAATCCTCCAAAACAGGCCCAGACCCTTTCATAAGCACCAAAAGCTTTATATTCAGAACGTTTCTCTGACACAAAACTGGGCTGTTTCTGCAGTGTTTTGCAAACTCTTGGCATCAGTTTTAATTACTGCAAGTGTCCAGGAAGCTCTTACATCTCAAGAAAATCCTGGGAGCACAGCACCCCATAGCAGCTGGCAGCCCTCTTAAAGGATCAACATGCCCTTTAGCTCCATGACTTATGGGGAAGGACATTCCTCATTGCATAATCCCAGGTGATCGCATGGAGATGTTGAGACCATGCAGGGTTCTACACAAAACCAAGCCACACTGCATATACATACAGAAGGTAGTCTCAAACACTTAGTGACATCTTTTGGGTTGCTTTGTAGATTAGGCTTTAAGAGGAGCATGCACACCTTGGATAAAAGCACTGCAGAAGTATGAAGAGTTATAAAGTTAATCAAACCAGAATAATGCCTAAAGGTGGCTTAATGCTTTGAAAACTCAGACTACAAAAAGGACATACTTACACAGACTCCACTCATTGTTACTTTTTCTGATGACACGATTCTTGCAAGTTGATGTAAAACACTGCAGTCTACAGAGCTGCAGTTTACTATTATCGGATGATCACAGTCCAAAGTCACCCTAATTGTAGTCACACGAGGATGCTTTGGATGTTTTGCTGCTCTCAGGTTCCACGCTTCACAGCTACCTTTACCCCACACAAACAGGATGGCAGCTGCTGGGAACTGAACCTCTCAGCTACATGCAGCAAGAGGAAGCAAAGGACCTTCAAGAATGGCTCGAAGGTTGGCATTACTCCCTGTCTCACAAAGACAAAGGTGAGTAAGAGATAGAATGAAGAAAGCCCCATCCCAAAGGTGAGGTCAGAGGCAGGATCCTGGACTACAGGTCACCTTGCAGCTTCATTTTGAATCAGGTAGCCAAAGTTGTATTTATTGAAAGAAATGCAAGTACAAGGAACACCACAATGAAGATACACAGCATTTCATCTTTGGGTGCTCAACATGCTATCTTTTTCCTTGTTGCAATAGTTGTGCATCTTGCAAAATGCCCAGAGCCAGGCTACTGCTCCCTTCACTACCAGAGAGGGTTATGGATATTTTCAGACTTGTCTCTTCTCTGCTGCTCAGATCTGTAAGGCTTAAAATGGGCATCCCAGTCTCTCCAGCCAACCCAGAAAGCATAAAGTCACCCAGTTTCTGGCAGTGTGCTGTGCTTGGAACAAAATCTACTACTGGTAGTAGTCCCACTAATACAAGAGTGTCTGAGGAAGCAGCTTATGCCTGAAGCACACAACTGTACAGCTCCCTAGACTCAAATCTGTAGTAAGGTACAGTAAATTACCGGATTTAGACACCCATATCAGTCCTAACATAACTAGGAGGGACCCTGAAGCTGTACAGCTACACACATCACTAACTCAACCAAAAGCAAGATGAAAAAAGATACGCTTGTGCTCAGAAAGTAGCATCATGGACTATGCATGGCCTTCAAACTGTGTTTTAGCAGATCCTTCTCTAGAGGCTTCACATTTGCCCATCCCTATGGCTGTGACACTGCTTAAATATTGCTGACAGTTACGAATCCACATGCCTCTCTATAGCCCTGCTACATCTCCCCAGGAATTACACCATGCTGTTAACCTTGAAAAGTGCAGCAAGCTATTTTAAGATGCAGTTACTGTGCACACCTGGGAATGCAGAGAGGAGATCCAGAGGGCAGGGAAGAAAAAACACACAAACCAATTCCTGAACACAGAACAAACATGGAGCTTCAGGTAGTAAAACTCACAGTGAGAGGTTCGATGACTTGTTTCTGAAGTTGGCTCTAGAGCTAAAACTCTGGAAAAAGTTCCCTTTTGCATGCACATTTCTAATTTGAAGAAGACACTTTCCAAAATTTAAGCTAATGGTAAACTTCAGGTTATGAAATAAACCCCATTTGAACATCTAAATGTGCTCCTATATCCTTCATTAAAAAACTGGTACTAATTTTCAGTCTCTGAAAACTGGCTGGTTTCCAAACCAGCAAGTTTGAAGTGTTCTGTATGTAAGTAACCTGATATCCGAAATGAATATTGAAGGAACAAGTGGCTTTTACAACACGGTAAAAAATGCCAAGCATTAGTAATGCCAGATACTAATACAAACTGCTGACAGTTCTATCGAGAGCTCAGATAAGACAGTTTTAGCAGCTGGAAACTAATTTCACTCAGTCACTAATTGCATACATCAGGCCAGCATGGGGAGCACGGCTTTGTTCTCTTTAATTAAGATAAGTATAGACCTCTCATGTTGTGCAGTTACTTTCAGGGGAGTACTATGGAAATTTAAAATGTGCCTATTAACCACTGCATTTGGACACAGAGAAGGCAAGTAACTGCTAACCGTTTTTTCCACATAATTGTGCCATACCTTTAGGAACCTTAAACAAAATATTAACCAACTACACACACGTAGATACACAGGCAGGGACACTCTATGGTCAAGAAATGAGTGCTCCCTCCCGCACAGTCTGATGAGAATCCCAAGGATAAACTGATAATTTTGTGCTTTATGCCTTTTTCATAGAATCACAGAATGGTTTAGGTTGGAAAGGACCTTAAAGATCATCCAGTTCCAATCCTACTGGGACAGGCAGGGACACCTTCCACAATGCAAGTTGCTCCATGCAACATCTAACCTGGCCTTGAATGCTGCCAGGGATGGGGCAGCCACAGCTTCTCTGGGCAACCTGCATCAGTGTCTCACCACCCTCATAGGGAAGAACTTCCTTCTAAGAGCTCACCTAAATCTATCCTCTTTCAGTTTAAAGCCATCCTCCTTTGTCCTATTTTCTTTTTCTACCCTCCTCCTGTTCGAGCAGTGTTACCACCTATACCACTAACAGTTTTATTCTGCACCTGAAATGTTGACCTAAAAATAAAAACCCTGTTTACATATTCTATATTTAATGTCAAGTTACTCATATAAGCATATAAATCAGCCATAGCAGAGTAAGGAATCATCCAAACTTCACTTGATTTAGTTTACAGACAGATGCTCAACCTCAGGCATGTCACAAGGGAAATACAGTAATGTAGAGAGTGCCCATGGAGTAGGCAGGTCACCCCCGATACAGTGCAGCATGGGATGGATGCTGAAGAACTAAACTAGCCCACAGCAAGGATGTGCCTTCACAAATGTAAACAAGCATTCACTCAAAATTGAAACAAACTCTGTTTCAGACAGAAGTCTGTATGAATACACCCCAAGAAAAACACGTACACATGTGACTCAGCATCTAATGATTACACTCAATAGGCATGTGTAAGCAGCAAACCTAGTCATACACCCCTTAATCACAGGTCAAAAGAGTGTCAAAACCTGCACTGATCAAGAAAATGCTGAGCATTTGGGTTTTTTAATCAGGAACATCAGCTCCTGAAGAAGAGCAACAGCACTCAGAGAAGCTGCATCAGTGACTGGAGGCACCAAGCTGACCTCTCAGACTTGCATCCTAAAAAAATATGCTCAAAATTTACTTTGGAAGTTCCTTATTTTTATAGCATACTAGGAAATGTGAGTCCTGTAGTACTGTATCCAGCTCTGAGGGTGCCAGTACAAGACAGACATGGACATACTAAGGAAAGTCCAGTAAAGGGCCATGAAGATGATGAAGGCACTCGAGCGCCTCTCCTGTGAGGAAAGGCTGAGAGAGCTGAGGCTGTTCAGCCTGCAGAAGAGAAGGAAGGCTTCAGGCAGGGGATCTTATCGATGTATACAGATACCTGAAGGAAGGGTGCATAGATGGCAGAGCCAGGCTTTTTTCACTGGTGCCGAGTGACAGGACCAGAGGCAACGGACACAAGCTGAAACATAGGAAGTTCCCTCTGAGTATCAGGAAACACCTTTTCACTGTGAGGGTGACCAAGCACTGGCACAGGTTGCCCAGAGAGGTTGTGTAGTCTCCATCCTTGGAAGTATACAAAAGCTGCCTGGCCATGGGCCTGAGCAAACAGCTCTAGGTGTCCCTGCTTTCACAGGGGGTTGGACAGATGACTTCCAGAGGTCCCTTCCAACCTCAACTCCTCTGTGAAATAAAGACTAGTTTTCTTCAGTCACCCATGAGACACCTTGAAGTCTTTCAGTAAGTCTGATGCACTCGTTTAATGTGTACTAGAACAGATGATACGTTCTTCACAGACCACCACAAAGAACTTTCTGCATTAACTTGGGATTTGCAAGAAGCAGCAACTAAGTGGAATTTCAGTTCCATTAAGATACATATGCAGCTTTTAAACTACAAGAGACAATATTAAGTATTCTCAAGGCATGCTTAGAAAATTCTGCCAGAGTTTAGGGTTTTTTTTCCTCATTAACACAGGCAAGTATTAAACACATATGGTGACCCAAGATGCAAATAGAAATGATTTTCCAAACACGACTGAACATGTTGGGAATCTTTACCTTCCGCTATTCTCGGAAGAGAAAAAAAAAAAGAAGAAAAAAAAAAAAAAGAAAAAAAAAGCATCTTCAATCACCTAAGCACCCCTGGAGATGTGGTTTTATAAGTCATGGAATTAAACTTGTTACCAGAGAGTGTACCAAGAGAAAGGACTGGGTGTTAAAGGCAGGAGGGGAAAACCTAACCACAAATACAGTATTTTTGGTTTGCATCCAGCAACTGCTCTTTCAGCTTAGTCAAGGCAAGAAAATTTACTGTGCAAAAGAAACTGTACTATTAAGGTGAAGAAAAAACATCCAGAATTTATTCTGTGTGAAGACTGCAGAGCTTATTAATATTTATGAAGCCTGAAGTGGCTTCAAAGACTCCTTATTTCATTTTCTTATGTCATAACAACAAGCAGCACTAACTCATTAAATTTTAAGGTGAGTTCGCACTAACTCTAACTGTTTTAATAAATTCTGAGCTCCTGGGAAAAGGTCTAACTTCCCTCTTTCACGTGTTGTGTCCCCCCATACCAATGACAATGGCCAGAAGATTAAAAAACCTGCATCTGTCCAGAAACTTGAAAGATGAAAACACATAAACCTTAGAAGCATCCAACATTATGACCCAAAAACTGCATGCAATAGCTGTATTTCTCTGCACATATTATTTCATGGGTTAACCTGCCACCTTCCAAGGTCAGGGGCAGTGGGCAGAGAATCTCTTTTGGAAGACCTTGATTAAGTATTTACTGTCAAAAGTTCTCCCTCTGATAAAACTCTGTGTCATAAAAATAACATATTAGAGGAAAGTAATCTCTCCTAGCATAGATGCTGCCATGCAGATATCATTTAACTGAGAAAAATCTACCTAGGAAAGAAAAGGAAACATATTACAAGATTAAGCTAGAAAATTGTGTACTTTACTGGGGCCTGACACAGTCATTTTTGGACAAGAGAGCCCTCAGTTTGGGATGGCAGATTTCTCTGCACATAATCCTGGAGTATTCTGGCAACATCCAGGGCTTTAGGGACTTCAAAGTTAAAATAGTATCACTTCTAAGCCTGATAAACACTGGGGTTAAGGAAAGGGAGGAAGAGACCAGGACAAGCCACTGAACAGCTACATAGCTTTGACTCCAAAAATACAGCAAGGTACGTGTTGCACTTGCCTCAATCATTCCTGAATAGCATTTATTTTGCAGACCTACAAGAAACAAAACAACAGGAAATGTGATCCATTACTTAAATAAAAAAGATATTCACCATGAAACTGTTAATGGGACCATATGGTACACAAAACACAGTCTTGAGATGGATTCTTGTCTCAAGAATCCCTATGGATTTGGTGGTGACTGAGTCACAAAACCCATGACTTTAAGTAGACAAAACGTCAGACTGGGTCTTTGTTAATTTTCCAACAGATCTGTCACTGCTTTGGGGGTTAAACAGGTAGTGCTCCTCCTTAGCTTTGAAGTCTCTGTATTAAAGAGTGAATAGTCAGTGAGACTGAAGTCACAACAGACATGTGTAGTAACACATGCACGTCATACATACACCTGACTTTTAACAGCAGCACTAATCATTCTCAGACACTGCAGAAGTTCCCTTACCAAAACTAAATATTAAACATGTGTTTGGAATTTTTAGCCCTAGGTCTCAAAAACCATCGGCACTTTGGCAGCTGATACTGTCCCAGATACTCATCTAATGAACTTCAGTTCCTACAAGCTCTGAGTACCACATGCCAGGAGGAAGAGGAGGTTTAGGGCTGGGGAACAGCTTCTGCACTGGCTACTTGCTGTAAACCACCAGGAAATAGCTTCCAGCCAGGAAGACAGCAGGTCTGCGTGGTACCCCCCCCGATTTTCCCTCTATCAGTCTCCAAAACAGGGTCCCATCAAAAATTAGAGCCAGGACAAACTTTTCCCAGCTGCTGCCCTTAATTCCTCCCTCTGTCACAGGCACTGAGGGCAAGTCCCCAGGCCACAGCAATGCCAGCAAGGCAGGCAGGAGGGAGGTCTAAGCCTGGGTGATACCTTCACCCACAGCAGAAGCAGCACTATGCCAAGGAGTGGCACATGTGCATTCAAGCAGCAGCAGCCTCCCCCATGCCACTCAACAGTCAACCCCTTACTGAGGACACACGGACCAGACCAGGTCTCACCAGTGCCACAATTAAAAGGGGAAACAAAAGCAAACCCAAAAGTCTGACGCTTTAGCCTGCCACCAGCCAAAATCACCTCCGAGAGCTTACCTGCAACGCTGGAAGCACGACATGGCTCATCTTTAGTTCAGTCTGGCATCTCAGCCCAAAGCCACCTTTATTATGACAGAGGGACGAGCCAAACATACTTGTGGCCACCGTATGAAACACAGTGAAACACAACTCAGGCTTTCACAGATTTTTACATAATTTGGTATTATAGCACCAACAATTAAGTTTATATTTCATCAGTTTCACAGCTAGTAGCTTAAATGTCAGCTTCAGAAGCGCACAGACTAGGACTAAAAAAAGCCTTCGCTTTCTGAACAACTGATGGCAGCTGGTAACTAGATGTGGCATTTAAAAACAAAAAAAAAAACCAAAAAGGTTCAAGATAGCTGATATCTCTAATCCTGAGGAATGAAACTACTTATCACATATTAGAAACTAAGGCAGAACGCTGTCAGGTAACACAGAGCACGGGATCCCTGCTTTAAATAAAGCAACCCTCACAAGGTTCCCAGGTCTAATTTCCCATTCGGATGCCATCCCATTTCCCCCCCCCCCGACAGGGGCCGGATGAGGTAAAGCAGGGGTCCGATGCAGCTCGCACTGTTCCCCCCACCACGGGAGAACCCTGCCAGCAGCTGTAGGGAATACCACCGCGATCGCAGCCCGCGGAGAGCAGGCGAGGAGCAGGGCTGGCAGCGACAGCGTGCACAGCACAGGACGACATCACCTCGGGAGAGCGGCTAGGGCGAGCTGCGCTCACACATGAAGATGTGACCTTTACCGGGTTCACCGCCACCCTCCCTACGCTGTGTTTACTACAGCTTGGGACTCCCGGCTCCGCGTTCCACCGGGACGGTGGCGGCAGGGCACGGCTGCTCCGCGCTGGAGGGGCACAGGGAGCGGAACAGAACTGATCCCCGGCCCCGGGACGGCGGACGGGGGCAGCCGGACATCCCAGCGCCCATGGGGACGGTCTCCGTTACCCGCAAATGGATGGAAAAGGCCCGGAAAGCTGATCCGCCGGTACAGCTCCCCGGGGTCTCCTCCCGTAGCCCCCTTCCCTAGCAGCCCTGGCAGACACGAACAAAAGGCGACAGCGAGAATGGAGGAAGCAGCCCCTCCGCGGGTGCCCGGCCCGGAACGACGGGCTCGGCCCGGTCCGGCGGGAGGCACGCTGCCCTGCCCAGGGCTGAGGGGACGCGTCTGTCCCAGCCCGGCGGGTCCCCACCGCCCCGGCCTGAGGAGCTCGGGACCGGGATGGGGATGGAACGGCCCGTACGGAAACAAACCCCCCGACCATGATTCATACTCCTGCCCCGAAGGCGGCCCGCCGAGACACTCACCCTGCTCGTAAATCGGAGCAAACTCTCATTCACTCTCCCCGCGGTGCCCAGGCCGCCGGAGCCAGGCGACGCCCCGAGAGCCGCCGCTCGCCGCGCTGGGCCGGGCCGGGCCGTGCGCCGCTGGGGCCGGGAGCTCCGCTCAGCCCCCGACGAAGTGCGGCGCGGCGCGGCCCGCCTGCCCGCTGCGGGCGAGGGCGGCCGCAGGTGCCTGTCCACCGCCGCCGAAGCCGTGCCGAGCGCCCTGCGCAGCCGCCGCCGCAGCGCCCGAGCCGCTCGCCCCGCCCCCGGTCGGCGGCGGCCCCGCGGCGGGAGCCCGCAGAGGCGGGGCTGGCGGGGCGGCACATGGGCGGCGAGGCCCGGCCCAGCGTGGCCCGCAGCGGCGCAGAGCGAGGCGTTCCTCGGCTGCAGCCCGGCCCTTGCTCCCGCGGCCGGCGGAGGCGGGTCCCACGGTCCGCCCGGCGCGGAGCGGCAGCGAGCAGCCCCCAGCCCCGCCGCCGCGCTCGGCGCCTGCGGAGGAGCCCAGACGCGTAGCAGGCAAGATTCTCCGTACTGCGCTGGCTGCCTGTGGTGCGGGCTGTGGTGCCGCTGCGCCGTGCGCTGCGCGCCGGAAGGGTCTGCAGCGGGGTTTGCGCTGTCCAAGTATGCTCTTTGCGATGCAGCTTGTACCGTAACGCTGCGCATGGGTAACGGTGGCGTGCATTGTGGCTGGAGCCTGAGCTCAGCAGGGTCAGGGCTTCGTTGTGCTTCGGGCATGGCAGACATACACACATCCCGCGTCAGCCTTGCCTGTGCTTTGCTGTCGTTGTGGCAAGCGTAGCGCCGGAGCTAACCGCGCCCCGGTTATCGGGGGGCTGAGGGTGAAGCACATGCCCGGGCCTGGGCAAGGCGGCGGGGTCCCGGGGCTGCAGTTCCGCCTGGAGCACCGCTGGCCTGGGCGGGTGGTGCTGATGGGCTAGGCTGGCTGTCTACAGCCTAACACACGCTGCGGAACCCAGGCCTAATGGGAAGGTGCTGTTCCTGCCTACAGACACCTCTATGACAACACTGTGTATTGTTAATCATTTATTAAGTATATAGGGCTGTACACCGTCTCTCATGCACTGTTTGGTGTGTTTCGCACAGCTTGCTGTTAACCTGCATCTCTTTGTCATAGGTTAAGACATACAGAGTGCATATGCCATGAGATATCCTTTTATTTCTCATTCCTCTTATGTCCCATCCTCAGGGTTTGGTGATGCAGGGACTGCTCCACGAACTGGCTGCCATGCAGCGTAAGCAATGTTACACAATTCTGTAATAGGTTTGTCTACCTCAGCGCCTGTCTCTAGCGCAGCGGAGGGGAGCTGTGATGTGCTGCACGGCATCCCCCAGCACCCCTCGGGACAGTGGCTCTGGCTCTGCTGCCAGATTTGTCCATTTGCAGGGTGATGACACGTTTTGCACTCACCAACGTCCCATCATATCATGCCCTTTGCATGCTGGCTTTGTAACGCTTCAGTTTTTTGAGATCAAGAATTTATGAATCAAAAGATGGGGGAGTGGAGCCATGTGGAGGCTGAGTCAGATCGTGAAAAAGGAAAGCCAGGCGAGAGTGTGCAATTGCATATTGCATTTACAAATACGGTTTCATTCATCTCCATATGTTGCTCCTGTTACTACTAATAAAGCTGTGGAACACAGTTTGATCTTCCTGGGGTTTTTACTCTATAGCCTCCATAGTGTTTGTGTTATAGTGTGGTATTTTCCCGATTATGTTTTAATATGTTGAAGCCATGTTAACAACAGAATTTGATCCTATGAATGTATGTCCCACACCTCCTCTCATATTCCTGTTATTCAGTGTGCAAAGGAGTGACACATTACTTGCCAGTAGCAATTTTTTTCTTTCTATTGGCAAGATTTCCTAATTATAAAAACAAAAAAAAAGCTTTTCTTTGAGTGCATGCCCCTGTTTGCTTCCCCTTGCTTTCCTCATCCTGCTAATGATACCCAGCTCCACCATGGTGATTTTGGAGCTGCCGGAAATCCAGCTTTGTCTACTGAAAGTTTCCTACAGAAGCCTCTGTAGGCAAAAGAAGCCAGAGAGCAAGGCCTGCTCCAGGCATAATGGGGTTTTCTTCACTGGCAGGAAGGTACAATTGTGAAGTGTACAATAATTAATTTAATCCAACGCTGGGAGAGAAGGAGGAAAAATTACTGTATTGAGAAAAATAAGTGGGGTTTTTCTTAAGTTTCAGGTGCAATATCTAAGTGGCAATTTCAATGACCTTCATGATTTCTATTTTAGACAGAAGACAGCAACTTAGTACCAGAGTATCATTTGTCTTCTCCTGGCGTCATCCTTTTTTCTCCTGGGTTTAGCCTGTCACTTCCCAAGGCTTGTCTCTGTCCCTCATTGAGGCAGCAGCACCTTTCACCCGTGACTCTCGGAAGTGCTGTTCTGGCAGGTGATTTTTTTCCTCCAACTGCTTATTTCACATCTTCTGTGCTGTTCAAGGGCTTTCTTCTTATGACCCCTCTGAGTGTCTTTTGTCTGTGTCTTATTTATGCTTTGGTATTGCTTTCTTGCCAAGCATTGTGCTGCTTACCTTTCCTCTTCTCCCTGCTTTTTGTCTGCTCGTGCCTTTTCTCTCATTTTTCTCCCTTTTCATATGTTTTCTTCTGTCTTCCCCTACCCCCTTCTTTTTCTGTTCTGATACCCTGTCCTGCTGCCTGTTTTCTGACATCTCAATTCAGTCCCCTGCCTTACTCTGCTTTCCTCTTCACATTTTTTCTCCACACCGTTCCTTTGATCACTGTTGTCCCCCATCCTTACCTTTACATATACATGTATGTATACATTTGTCTCTACTCCAGATCTTCCATTCTTCAGCTGAAGCAAAGAAATGACACATGCTGGTAGTCTCGTCCTATTGCATCCCTTTCTCAGCACCTGAAATACGCTGCTTCTGCCCATCATCAAACACATGTATTGTGTAGACTAAATTAGCTATGTGGGAAATGTTCCTGAATTCAGAACTGGACTTGCGAGAGCAGCTCAGTCAGGCTGCACTGTGATCAGAGCAGTCATTGTGCTCCCACTGACAGTGCCAGAGGAGGGCTGTAACCCCTGAACTCGAGGACCCAAGGGCATTTTTTTCACATTCCTAAATTTCTGGGGTTTGGTTATGAAAAGTCTGTAACTTTAGGTAAGGGACGCTGCCATCTATTTGAATTACCCCTTGAATTCTGGACTGATTCAAAGTAAGACCCTACAAAATGCTTTGTTTCCAATGACTTTGTTTTATATGTTTGTTAAGCCATTTCTGTGCAGGTATTGGGAGAGAAATAGTTTTCTCATCAGAGCTAAGCTCTGCCTCTGAAAATGGCTCTGTGTGGGGTGAGACTGGGACCTTGGCTCATCAGCTTCCCTTTTTTCTGGAGCCAGAGGGAGAGGAGAATGCTGTGACTGTAGGATCATGTGCACTGGGTGGGAGATGAAATAATAGATGCATAACCCAAAAATGCTACATTAACCTCAGGGTGTAAGAGGTGGAGTTAATAGTATTTCCCCTTGACAGTAACTGACTACAAACAGCATCACTGGGGATCAAGGGCAAACGTTAGATTTTGTTATTTAAATAAGAATCTTGGCTTTTTTTTTTTTTTATGTGATTTAATAATTAAACTTTCCTCTTGTCTTTCAAAAAGCGTACTACTAACTGGCGGGAATGAAAACAGCTTCATCCCACGGATTCCACCTCTGCTTTCTGGCAGCTTACCTGACTCATAAAGAGAGTGGGGGATTTTATATGCCACCTACATCGACTCAACATTTTCCTTTGTGGGGAGAGTTAATCACCACCCTTGTCATACTATTTCACTGGCCCTGTTGAAGATGCGATCTGTCATGGGGGGACTGTTTGTCTTTCAAACCAGCCTTAAAGCTTCTTATAGAAAAGGAATGATGTTCTGGGTTTTTTTTCTGAATTTGGTGAAAATGCACAGGCAGTCCACTGCTATAAGGTTTTCTGTGTTATTTACCCCAGGATTAGGGAAAAGAGAGTTTCTGTTTGCAGAAGCCTCATGTCTGCCATGACATGTGCCACTCTGGCCACATCTGGATGTGCCACAACTGGAGAGTTGAGGTGCATCAGCTGAAGGTAGAGGACCATCCCCTAGATAATCATTGCAGGTGGTGTGCATTGAGAAAGAAACTGGGTGGTTGTAGCCACAATAATCAAGGATTTAGAGGGAAAGTTTTGATGGCAGAGGAAATGTTTGTATTGGAGCAACAGAGGAAAATGTGCTTTGGGGCACATAAAATCTCTCCTTATAACCTGTTCATATAACCTATGTGGTCCTGTCTCTTGTGAGGAGAGAGACTGTATGTAGTAGACAGATACTTGACAAACATAAAATACTGCATGAAAGAAGAGAGGAAGATAGGAATGAGAACAAAATAACTAAAGTGGCAATACAGTATACAGTGTGCACAGAAAGCAATGAAAGAAAGGGTAGGAGGACCTGAAAGTGCAGGTCCAGGAAGGTTATTAGGTGTTACAAAGAGGACATGAGTTACCCTGAAAAGTGAGAGGGAGCTTGAGCAGAAAAGCATGTGACATTTTTTCAGAAGAAATTATTGACATGAGGTGCAGGGAGCACAGAGAGGAAGGAACATCTGAGACCACTCTGGAGCTTGGCACTTAAAGAGAAATGATAGCATGAGGAAGGGCCAGGGAAAACATTTGATTCAAGAGTCTCTTCGTTTCTCTGTCACAAGGGCAGGCAGAGTCAAGGAATGGGAAGGAAAGGGAAAAACCAAAAACTGAAGTAAACTGCTGGGAAATGTGGATGAAGGAAGAGTAGGGAAGCTGCTGCCATGTTGATAGAAAGGGAGAAATCCTCTTTGGATCCCCTGTGGGATGTAGAAAATGACCAAGTAAGAAGTGAGGTGCTGTAAGACAGGAGGTAGGGAGGATCCCATCAGGAATGAGCTGCTGACTGTACCCAATATAGCTATAGGTTATTTCTATTCTAGATGTGTATAAGCCTTAAAATGCATTGCAGATTCAGTAGCTCTGCCCTGAAGATATGGATGCTGCAGCTGTCTTGCTTTTCCTGTCACACCTTCCTCTTTCTCCCACACCAGAATTAATCCATACTCTCTCCTCTCCTGCACTGTGGGTCCTCAGCCCAGCACTGATCATCCTTCTTATCGATGCACCTGCCTGATAACTGGGGCACAACTAGAGATAAGGACTGGGGAGTCACTTGCAAAGAAAGATGTGCCTCTTCAAGCAGAGGCACTAATGAGCAATGTGGAGGGTGCATGCTGTGAAAGGCATCAGCAGGGAAAAGAGCAAAGGGTGAGCACTGCGTCTGAGAAAGAAGCAGGTCAGGAGACTGCAGCAGTGGGAAAAACAAAGGTGTGGAAAGAAGCCTCAGGAGGAAAGTGAATGTAGGAGGATGGAGCTATGGATGGTTAAAAATAACAGTGTGGTACAGATAATGTGGCACTCTGCTGGCGTTTTAAACCTGCTGCCTTTGAAGACCCCTCTGTATTTTGAAAAGTGAGCCTTACATTTACAGGTGTTCTAATTGCTACTGACCAGCCAGGGCTGCTGGCATTTTGGGGCTGTTACTTTGTCCAGCAACCCCCATTTTCTTCAGTGCTAGTCTAGTGGCTGCAACTGAGACTTCAGCAGAGTTCTTTGCACCCCTGCCTGACATAAATATTGACATAGCCCTAATAATGCTTTGATTTCTCTGGAAGAGAGATGGCCTTTCTTGGCTTCTGACAGTATAGTGACTAACACACTATGTCTGTGTGATGGTGATGCTATTGCATATTAGAGCTAAATTAAAACAGCATTCACAGGCAATTTGTACGATGTGGAGTTTGGACATGGTTTCACTTGGCCTGAAAGCCATTTTTTCAGTGTTTCTGGAGAACTGCAAGCTTTTCAACCTCGTGGTTGTTCAAAGTAATGTGTTAGTCTCTGTACAAGTACCATATGTTGGGCAAGACCAAGTGGCAGCAAAACTGCTGGGGCTTTGAACCTCCTGGCACTTGTAATGGGTGTGAGAGAGAGGAGGAAGGAACAATAAAGAAAATAATAAAGGAAAGAGAAGTGCAAAGTGAAGGACCTCTGCATTTTGATAACAGATCTTCAGTATCACAACAACATAGAAGAGAAAGACATTATCTGGTAATGTACAGCTATTTATCTATGAACATTTCAGAACGGTTTATTAGCAGTTCTTGTTCCAGAGTTTATTTTTACTTTCAATAACTCTTGTGTCCTTAGTGCTCACCCCTGTCTATTCTAGAAAGTAGCCAGCTCCCCTCTTCGGAGGAGCTTTGCCTTGCTGTCCCAGCCATGCTTTTCTCCTCTCCTTCCATCTAGCAGGCTTTCCATTTCCCTGCTTCACACAGAAGATGACCTCTAACTCTCAGAGGACTCTCCTCCTGTGGTAATGTGATCTAGTGGCTGCAGCAGAGAAAGGTGTCAGCAGTCCTGGATCGTATTCCTGATCCGGTTATTGGATGGTATGAGCTCAGAGGAAGGACATTTATCCTTGTTTCCCTGCAGGATCCAGTAATAGTCACCCATCTCCATTTTACAGTAAAATTGCTATTACAATGCCAAATTAATAATTAATACACACATTACAATATTTTCAGTATCCTGTAGCAATAAAATCTGACTGTGTGCCACTCGCTGCCGCTAGCTTGCTGCGTGGCATGCAGTCATTTTGGATGTACCCGTGTGGTACCCACAGCTCCTGCATTCACTGCTGTGTTCCCCCCAGGCAGCCACGCTTTACATCCATGATCAAGTAGCCTTCACATATTCCAGACTTTTTCATTAGTTGCAAGCTTTCCACTAATATTTTTTAATCCTTTTCAGGGCTTGTTGAAATGTGAGTAATGTAAATGGCAAGTGATGATTGAAGTTAGAGACTCTCATTTAGAAGCGATGGTCAGTGATGACTGATAGCTGCACATGGCAGACCTTCGCCTGGCTCTTTCTCGCCATACAGAGGAAGAGTTAGTGACACTGCCCAGGTCTCTTGAACATACTCATGTTAAACCCATATACGTCTCATGTAGGTTGTTAGAATATGTTGCTGGGCTTATTTCACCCATGACATTGAGGATTGTAATATTACTTATGTTGTAACATACCCAGCACTTTAAAAGCCTTAATGACCTTGGTCTAATCTTCAGTCTAATTTGGAAACATAGCTTTCCACTTGCATGGTTTTATATCCATGTGCGTTATTCCCAGACAATGCTGTGTGGACAGAGTTAACATTTTGGGATACAATCCCTGCTTTGATTCTTTATGCTACACAAATTATCTGTAGCACTAGAAAAAGCCATAGAAACCTACTGAAACCTGGGGATGGGGCATGTGGGAGGAAGAGGTGCCACACGTGTCTGCATTGGTTCCCACATAATTCCTGCCTTAACTCAGAAGCAGCTCTCATCTCCTGGGACTGCTGCTTCTCCCTCTCCCACTCACTTTCCCCTTATGGCCCATAGGTGTTGGGCTGTATCTTCTCTCATATTTTTGGCCATGGCTGAATTAGCACATTTTTTATGGGTGCCTTTTTCAGCACCAGTGAGAATAATCTATAGAGTTCTGATAATTCTGCATTACTTCATAAAGTCCATAAAAATAGTTTGCTTAAATGCTATAGCAGTTCTTTAGGCTTATTAATCATTAGTTTAGAGACCATGGCTCCATTGTAGGGGTTATTTAGATACAGCTGACTCAGTGATCTTATGGTCTTCTGCTTTTCGAGGTGAATTGAAATGATGATGTGAAAGATCAAGTGATGTTCAATCTTTATATGGCACAGAGCAATTTATTTTGAATCTGCACTTTTTATTTTAAATAGCATAGGGCATCGTGGAATAAGTAAAGCACCTTTCTGATGCGTAGCAGGTATTACAGACCCCAGTCACCTATGACTTGTGTTCTTGCTCCCAATTCCCATAGTCTGTACTTTGCAGGTCACAGACAGTACAGCTTGTGCTGCTGAGCAGCTGAGCTGCTGTGATGTCTTGCTTCTCCTGCCCAACAGGATTGTTCCAGGTCAGTTGGAGATCATCTGCCTCTGGGTGGTTAGCAGGCTCTGACTTCTCCCTTCATAGCAACATTGCTGAGTTAGTCTAAGGACAGGAGCTAGACCCTGCACCAGGACACAGTTGCTGCTGGCAAGGTGACCGCAGTGGGTCCAGTTGAGGCAAAATGGGATATGGAGGGAACAAAAGCCTGTTACCTGAGGAAAGGATTCGTGATAGAAGCAGCAAATCCTGATGACTGTGAAACCTGGAGAGGAAGCTTGTGCTGAGGTTGTGTTGAGGATTTGACCTATTGGTAAAACCCCAGGAAGGGAGTGAGCCTGGCTGTGTTCTCTCTTGGGCTGTGTTAGGACTGGGGGTTCTCTGAGGATGGCTGCAGTAATACAGGTTTCTCTTAAACCCTGGTACCCTGTGGGAAAGCTGACTAGAGTGTAGTTGTAGCAGATGGTGGTGCTGGGTGTAGTCTCATAAACATTTAACAGGTATTGATCTATAGCAAACTTTATTTCTCCTTGTTGCATTTATTAGATCCTGCTGGTCAAGCGTGTAGATCACAGATACTCCAAAGCAGGTGGATAATGAGTGCTCTCATAAAAAGCAGATAAAAGTCATACGAAAGCATTTTTAAGTACTCATTTATTCACAGTAATAAAACCTTGATAAAATGTGGAGGAGCCTGATTTTTATAAAGTACCGAGCCTCCTGGATTCCAGTGGAAATCAATGTTGGCTGTTGGTGATAACCATCTCTAAGCACCATATTTGTGGTTTCAGGCCCAGGCTAAATCCCCGCTGCCTTCAGGCACTCCTTTCATCAGAATAAGGACAGCAGTATTTATCCTCCTGGTAGTTACTACTCTTACAGCACTGTCTGTGCTCTGCTTGACTCACAGGTTAGGTTTTCTTTTCTTTAAAAATTCCATCTATCTTCTCTGCAGAGAGCTCTGATGTAGGGTCCTGCTCCATACTTTGTACATAAACACCTCTGATTGATACCCCCACAACCCTGAGAGGTACTTGCAGCCTGGGCAGTAGTACAAGAAATTATAGCTGCTGCTGGTGATGAAAAATGTGTTTTCTAAAATCATAAATGGAAATTCTAGGAATGAAAGTAAAATTAAAGAAAATATTACTGTAGGGAGTATCCTGTACTGAGCTCACAGGCGATGTGTTAACACAAGCAATGATAAGGATCAGTCAAAAAGCTAGGTACCAGTGTATCTCAGTGCTCTGTTCTGCTTGTGTTTCATTTTGAGCACAGTGTGTCTGTATCAGGGAGTGAGTTTGTAAGTTAAGAAGGAGGGGGCATCTTCAGTTCTAACATATTTTTATGGTTCAAGATGCAAGCATTAATCTTTTCACTAGAAGGATTGTGTGTGTGTATCCAAGTTTAAAAGTCAGGCATTAAAATGATAACTTTATAGGAGCAGTCGTATAAAACAGCAGAGTGTGTAGGATTGGGATGGGGCCTTATGGATACTGGAGTACCTGGGAGGATACCAGAGATCCCAAAACTGATCTCTGCGTCCCTCCACCACTGGAATAAATCAGGAATTTCAGACTAGTTTACCTTATTCTAGGAAATTATCCTCCTCGTTACTTCAAAGCAAATATTACCTCATCATCACATGCTAGACAACATGCCAAGAGAAGAACTCTTTCCAGTCCAAAATGTGACTGTCACTTTTTGCACATGAGGCAGCATCACTGATGTCTCACAGTGACTCATCCCGCTTCTGATCTGCTTTACTACCTAAGGCAGAGCTTGCTACCAAGTAACCATAAAAAACCCTACAGCTTGTTTTCTCACCTATTACTATTTAATATCACCTGTTGGATGAGCTTGTATTACTCTTGTATAAGAACTTCCAGGTTGATGTCTGTACACCATAAAAGGGAGGGGATTTGCAGCTTGAAGAAATATGCTGTTCCAACAAGAGTCATTTGCTGACATCTGGTAATTTGTAACTGTATTTACCAGATCTGCTGTCTGTGCTCTTACAAGCATTTTGGAGCAGATGAAGCCGTTAAAAAGCCTTTCCCTTTCAGTGAAAACATTCCCTAATATGCTGCCCTTCGTTGTGTTTCAGAGAGAGTGAACTGAAAAGCAGCAGCAAATTTTCACTTTACATTGCTTTATGTGTGCGATTAAAACCAAGTTAATTTTATACAACGAGAGAATCTAAGGAAAGGGACAATAATTAGATAGAACTAACAGGACATGGCTATTTAAGGAGTAGAATAAACACAAAATGCCTGTTGGCTGTCATTTACTCTAGCAAGGATTAAAGCAGATCATCTGAAGATTAGCAAATGTCAGATTATCAGATGCCTGAAGATGAGAGCTTGAGGTTTTCCTACAAATGTTTAATTTTTCACATTAACCTCTTAAGAACAATGTGCTGATTCTAGAAACCAACTTTTACATTTGATTAGGAAATTACAGCATGGGAGCAACCCAGTGGGCATAGAGATCTACAGTGAGGTCCCAGTGGACATAGGGATTTACACTGGGGGCCACAGAGCTCATCACAGCAAGGGCAGCTTTTAATAGGAAAAAGAAGGAAAAAAATGAAAGTGCTATTTCCACCCCTGATTAAGGAAAGATCTAAAAGGCTGGCTGACAGTCCACTTGTGGTCATCCCTGCTGGCACCAGCTCGGCATTGGTCCTACAGACTCAGCAGCAAGGCTAAAAATGAACAAAAATGCTGTGGGAGCTTCCTGGCCTGTCTCTCTCTCCATCAATATATCAGGCCTGGGGAAAACAGAGATAGCATCAGGCTGCTCATGGGATTTCTCAGCAGGGCTCCTCTCCCAGCTCAGATCTGAGAGACTGCGGTGATTTGTATCTTTGAATATGTTTTCAGTTCATTTTCCTTTTAATGATGCTGAAGCAAGGGGTGTCAACACAAAGGAAGATGTATCTGTCACTCTGTGCTGCTCTGGCTTCTAGTGGCAGGCAGGCTGCTGCTTGGAGCTGGCTAGAAAAAACGCTGTGGTTTGTTTTTTTGTTGGTTTTCTGAGGAAGGAAAATGTGCCAGCACTGATAATTGGTTGACTCACAGCATACAAACCATAAAGGGAAAAATGTGCTCAAAGATTTTCCTCAAAAAACCCCAAACCTTCCAAATATTACTGTGATGCTTCCGAGTGCCTCCTCTTGCATGGCCATACCCTGTGTCCCAGGGACCTAAGTGGTTTTCACCTGGAGATCATAGAATCATAGAATCACAGAATGGTTAGGGTTGGAAAGGACCTTAAGATCATCCAGTTCCAACCCCCTGCCATGGGCAGGAACACCTTCCACTAGACCAGGTTGCTCAAAGCCCTGTCCAACCTGACCTTGAAAAGGAGGAGATGAGCACCATCTTCCCTCCTTAGGGGTCCCTGTGGGAGACTCTGGTTGCAGTGTCACGTAGGAAATGTCCGTCAGAGATAAACAGAGATAACAGCTCATAAAGCATGTTTAGGTGAGAGGTGCCCAGCTTCAGTATCCAAGGGTCACTGAATGGCTGAGGCTGGAGGTACCTCTGGACAACATCTAGTCCAGCCCATGCTCAGAGCAGGGTTGGGTTGCTCAGAGCCACATCCAGGTGGATTTTGAGTATCTCCAACGATGGAGATCCTGCAACCTCTCTGAACATCCTGTGGCGTTGCTGGGTCACCCTCACAGTAGAGAAGTCAGTCGTGATGGCAAGACTTCAAACAAAAACCTAATAATTATTAACCTCTTAATATTTTCACACCAGAGCAGCAGCTGCCCATGGATTGTGCTGCACTGTTGACAGAAGGGTTGGTGATACTGTTGACCATTATTAACATTATTTGTTTAGTTCCTGGCAAGTGCAGTCAGGCTCTTTGTGCTAGGCACTGCCCAAACAACCTGGAAGGAAGATAGCCTGTTGCCAAAGGTGGTGTTATTTACCTGTTAAACAGTAGGCTGCAAAGGAATGGGTGGAGGGAAGCAAGGACACTGAAGCTTTTGCGCTAATCTCTGAACTTTAGCATCATTGCTTCTCTCATCCTGGCTGTACGTGGGAAGAGAGCAAGATCCTGGGTGCCCTACCTGGCATTAGCGAGTCAAATGGATGGATATGTCCTGTAGTGGGACATTTTGTGGAGACGTGTGAAATCACTCTGGGGCCTGTTAGGCACTTATTCATTCTTCAAAAGCTGCAGTACAAATATACTTAATATATATTTTAGAAGGACACACTTTTCAAAAAACCCAAGAAACAGTAAATTTTTCAGTTTCGGTGTTTTTCAGTCAGGAAATTAACTGAAGAGAAAGAGAAACAAGTGCTCGGTTACTTCTTCTCTTGGAAAAATGCCTTTCCAATGAAAAGATGTTTTTGAGTCTGCAGACAAGAGGGATAGAGGGTTTCTTTTCCCAGTGTTTCTTCTGAAGTAGAGGAAGAAAGGGAGAGAAATCATGACTTCACCAGAGAAAGAAAATGTGGTGTTTCAGGTGTCAGAGTTTTGAAGGGGGTCAGGACTTCAGGGCAGTCCAGCACTTGCCTTTCCAAATGCCTCCAATGAGAATAATTCCTCGGGAAATTAAGACAGGATGAGGTGTCTGTGTCACACTTTGACTGCAGATGCAGGCAACAGTGGAGAAACCAGGCCAAGATAGAAGCCAGCATCTCATTCCTTCCCAAGGAGGAGAGGCAGGGCTGAGCATGCAGCCATTGCTTTGGCACAGGCACTGTTTAGGTCCCTCTCTGATGCCCTGTGTGTACAAACCATATGTTACATCCCAGCTTTCTCTTTCCTGTTTACTTCTATCCATTTTCCCACATGCCATCAGCCCTGAAGCTGCTTTTTCTCCTCTAGCCTGTCTTGTCCAGCAGACTAATTCCTAGGTCATCTTCAAAGGACATGCAGAGCAGTAAAAGCCCAAGCCCAGAGGTGCTGCTGGAAGCTGATCTTCCAGCAAAGCCTGGAGAAACCTTGCCTTTCAAAGGAGCATTGAAGGTGTTCTCTGAAACACAAAACTATTTACCAGGTTCTGACACAGTTTATTCCTTTGACCCACATGGTAAAGCACATGTAAATCTGGGGAGTGGGAAGGGGGGCACCCAGCTTTGTGATGACAGGTTTACATACTGTCCTTTTGTTACTGCACTTCTGGATGACAGCAGTCAGCTGCACATCAGGGCTATGCAGGTTATGGCCTAATGAAATAAAATTCAGAGGATGAAGTGTCTTTGATGTAAATTGGTCAGCAGAGGCCCGATCCCTCAAAAGCAGAAAGCGCTGAAGAGCAGGACACAATTCCAGTCCATGTAGCTTCTCTTCAACAACAAATAGCCCAGAAGCACTTTGATTTTTGACTCCCATCCACATTCCTGTTCCTCTGCCAGGTGAATCCTGCCACCTCCTCTAGGCTTTTCTTCTCTGTGGTATTTTTGGTAACTAATATGAACACTGAGAAAGATTCCTGGAGCTCAGTTAGCTAACTTAAAACTGTATGATTTTTATATACCACTGGAATACATGGTATAAAACAACAGCCACAGAAATGCAAGCACCCTCAAAATAAGCGTTTACCTACATGGAAAGAAAGAAAAGGTCTGTTGGAGATTGTAATAGCCATATAAAATAATTTCAACCAGTCTCATATAAAGGTGATATCTTAGAACATTCTCCAGCCCATTCCAGCAAGACTTAGTTTAATGCATGCTGCAGTTAGTGTTTTGTTTGGAACTGCAATGATGTTCTCAGAAATATGTTCACCCTCCAGCCCATATTTACTAAGTAGATGCCAACTAGACCTGGGTTCAGCGGTGTTTATAAGGCCAGTGTTATGGGGATTTAAACTGAAAACAACAGAAAGCCATGCACAAACCAGAGCAGCTCTCATTGGCAGTTCAGAAATGCTTGCACAGGGTCATGGGGTGCTTATCTCAATTCAGAGCTGTCTCTTGTCTCTGACTCAGACTCTCCCATCTCTCAGTAAAGCTAAACTGTAGAAGAACAAAAAACAATTTTATTTTCTTGGTGTTCTTTCCAAGCAGCTCCAAGACCCAGAGGAAGAGCTGTCAGGATGCCAGAGCCAGCAAAGTCCACCTCTGCCCCAAAAAAGGGCTCCAAGAAAGCCGTGACAAAGACCCAGAAGAAGGGTGATAAGAAGCGGCACAAGAGCAGGAAAGAGAGCTACTCCATCTATGTCTACAAGGTGCTGAAGCAGGTCCACCCCGACACCGGCATCTCCTCCAAGGCAATGGGCATCATGAACTCCTTCGTTAATGACATCTTTGAGCGCATCGCTGGAGAAGCGTCCCGCCTGGCCCATTACAACAAGCGCTCCACCATCACCTCCCGGGAGATCCAGACGGCAGTGCGCCTTCTGCTCCCAGGAGAGCTGGCCAAGCACGCCGTCTCGGAGGGCACCAAGGCTGTCACCAAGTACACAAGCTCCAAGTAGCTGGATGTCACCTCTCCAATGGGATCATCAACCACCGGCCCCTCCGCGCAAGCACAGGCAGGCAGCCACAGTCCAGATAAACATCATGGCTATTATCCACAGCAATTTACAGCCTTGGGGTGCGCATGAGAAGCTGCCCAGTGGAAGAGGAGACAGTGATCTGGATGGTGGCTGATTTTCATAATCTGTTTGGGACACACAGCAGGTTTGGTGAGGCTGGTGGAGGAGGCCCCTGCTTTCACATCTCATCCAAAGGACTGACCAACTGTAGTATACCCAAACTCTCCTCTGTGCTTGGCAACATGCATGCTTGGCACTGGCTGGGGAGACAGGCAGTGGCAACACAGAGATGCCATCTCTTTAAGTCTTCCTGTTTGTCTGCTTTCTCACAGTCATCCAAGATGAAGAGTCAGCACTGGTACCCATCCTCTCTCTCATAGTCTAGATCCATCCCGGTGTACCCACCCCATGCCAGCAGAAGTGACATTGACAGCTACCAGGCACAGGCTATAGAATAAAATCCACATTGATTCAACAGCTATCTGTGCTTGACAGCCTGTTTAAAGAGCAAGCCTGGCAGGCAGATGCTGGTATGAAACCAAGCACTATTCCTCCTCACTGCTGCCACTGGATAAGCCATTAAGCAGGCTGAGGGTGCTGGTGCTGGAGCTGCCCACTGCCTCTTCCCTTGTGCCAAGGCGGACAGACGGACAAGGGGGAATGTTGGGGCTGGGTCACTTCCTTCGCTGGCTGCTGCTTTAGGACTTGCTTTGTGTGGAAGACATTGCTAAATCTGCTGTCTTTTCCTCCCTTGACGCTGCCTCTGTGCTACCTGCCATCGTACACATGGGTGAGATGGGGTGGTGCTTAGAGTACCATCTCCTGTGAGCACAGGGGTGATGCAGAACAAGCAGCACAGAGGTGTGGGGAGGGGACTGAGGACTTGGGAAGGGGTCTGGAGTGGGAGCAGAGGTGGTTAATGCAGGCTGGGAGAGAGGCAGGCTCCCCGCACTGTGGGCAGTTCACCTGTCTGCTTCAGATAGTCCCCACGTCTTCTCAAAGTCCACAGTAAGGTGAGCGATAATAAAAGCCGTAGAGGTTAGTGGAGGAATGTCTTGGTTGCAGGTTGTCTTGCCCAGACTGTTGGATAGCAGAAGAGCTGAGGAACTCTGTGTGGAGCTGTTGTGAAGTTGAAGCTTCCTACTCAAAACACAAAATTAGCCATCATTAAAAAAAAAGAAAACCCAACTCTCTGGTAGGCAGCAGCACTCGGATAGAAAATAATTCAGGTCTAAAATAACAACTACTTTCTGCAGCTTTTTCTGTAAATAAAAGGGGCAGCAAAGACCCAGGAACTAAGTGCAGGTTCTCCCCAGACTCCAGGACCTTGCTTTTTATTGAAAGGCAAATTCATACCCTGAAATACCAACCCCGCAGTACATCTCTCACTTTCCCTTACGTTTATCTTTGTCCCGTTTCTTTACAACTTGAGGGTGATGGGGACATGTGACAAGTTTATATCGCTTTTGGAGCTGTAGGACTCTGCCGCTCCAGAAGATTCAGTTATTTCTGTTTTTTATAACAGTGTTGCAGTCATCTTCCTGTTGGTCTGAGGAAAGGACCACACTGACCTGCTCAACCAAGAGCACCTCAGAAAGCCCAGAGCAGTACAGGGTCTCATGTGATCTCTTGTGCAAGACTGAAGGTCAAGTTGCTTTTGGGCTGCTCCCATCTCCCTGCTTTGGGTTTGAACATCCCATGTCCAAAAAGGGGCTTTCCTGCCCTACTTGGGTCACTGACAGCACACAGCCATGTTTCATCCCAGCAGGAATCCCTGGTGATGCCTTTCAGAAGGAGCAAAGCCTGCTTTCCAGGTGTCAGCTCCCACAGTACTGTTAGCTCCATGGTGCTCAGTGGTGTTGGTAACCTGGACCACATGGCCAGGACACTTTGGATGTGACAGCTTAGCGCTTCTTTTGTTTTCCATTCAGATAGTCGGAATTGGATGCCAAAGATGAAAATGTACCTGCAGTGAGCCTAGAACCGCCGTCCTTGGTCTCTCGCCCACCAGAAACTGCGAAGCAGATAATGCAGAAGGGGGATATCGGGAGTGAAGGGTTGGCTGGCAGTGCTGGAGCTTCTTCCTCCTGTACCTAGGACTCATCCCCTTGGGGAGTCCTCCAGGAGGTAGGAGTTGTGAGTGGAATAAATCCACTCCAGGCCAAGCAGTGTGTGCGAGCCAGGACACACATCACCCAGGGTTACCTGTCACCACCTCTAAATCCTCATTCTTTTGAGCAGAGTCCTTCTGCTAGGAGTCAGGAAAGAAAACACAGCATCAACCCTCCAGGGTCTCCTGGACAGCTCAGGAAGCTGAGGACAAGGCTGGACACTCGGACAAGAGCTGCTGTGCATGCACATATGTATGTACAGCATACGTATGCGTACATACAATATGCTGTCCCCATACACATCCAGTACTGCCCTCATTTTCCTGTGCCACTGTTGCCACTCTCCATTATTGGAGATTGTTTCAGAGAGAGAAACGGTGATTTAAGGCTATAAAAATACTTGACAGCTTAAAAAGGATCTTTTATATTGTCTAAAGTCAAGTGGCTGAGACTGGTTTTGTCCATCCAGTTATAGTTCAGGCTGTCATTTCACACATCATTTGATCATCACTCTCCCGTTGTATCATTTCTTTACTTGATGTTTTACCTTACTCCTGATAATGTGGAGCACAGGACTGAGGAAATGATCCAGGCTAAAATTAACCTCTTATTTTGTTTGGGGTTTTTTGGTGTTTGTTTGTTTGTTTGCATTGTTTGGTTTTTTCAGTATTCTTTCAAGTTTTGTTTGAATACAGTCCTGGTGGCTCTGATCTGCCACTGTTGTACCGACACTTGTGCCAGCTAAGGGAAGGGGTGATCCAGGAAAGACAAGGCTGGCACAAGCTAGGACTGCTGCAGAAAGCAGTTTGGAATTAATGGCCTTAATGAAGAAATCTGTGTCTCCTGCAGTGGTCCAGTTCATAGCAACGACACGGCTTTTAGATGCATCACTATGAGTGTTACCTTTGCAGTGTCCCACAAGCAGTTTCTCTGATGTTGGAATCAGATGTATCCCATTTCCACAGGTCCCAGAGGACTCCAGTGTTACACCATGGGAAGGGAGCAGCTTGGGAAGGGCATTCTGCTCCCATGCAGCCACCCAGCTGCAGTGGTTGGAGGTTCCTTGTTCAGCACGCAGCAGCATGTGAGGCAGCATGCCCTTCCCACAGCTGCCTGCTGCTGCATGGGAGCACACTCACACAACTGCAACAGGAATTACTTTGTGGTGAGCTTGGACTGAGCCTTAGCAGTGGGGGCAATAGAAGATGGTCTAAAAGTTCAAGTGTAGATTGGCCACTCAGTAATCTGAATTGTGACGTATTCCACCGTTCCCTGGTAAGGGGATTGTCTGCAGAAGAGGAGTCCTGCATTTTGGGCTCTGTGCTTTTAAAAAATAGGTATTTCCAGCTCTGGAACTGATAAAATGTTTTAATGATTAAGATACTATACCAAGCCCCATTGTCCCTACCTGATTCCTACTGCAATATCAGAAGCATCTCTGAGCCGTTCCTGTGTTTGGAAAGGGAAGCCGAAAAAGTAACGCAGCCTTGATATTAATCTCATATTAACCCAGTGGACATCACTGCACTGAGTTATTTGTTTCCATGTACAATTCAAGAGGTAAAATTAGCTACTATAGATCTACTCCTGATTTTCCACCTGGAAAGGTTGAAAGTCCACCCGGCCTTCACAGCTGAGCTCAACCTAGAGGAGAACTCAGCAGCAACATGCACAGAGGTTTGCTCCTACTGAGGACTGAAAGTCTTTAGTCAAGCATGGGGAGAATGAGTAAAAACGAGTGTGGATGATGAGTGCCTGTGCTGAGCACTGCTGCGTCTCCTGGGAAGGGATGCTTGAGCTGCAACCGCTGAAGAGCCCTGCCCAAAGGAGCTGTGTGCCCATCTGCCCTGGTGACAGGCAGCCATGTGGATGTAGCCCCAAGACCTGGCCACCGCTGGGGTTAAGCTTGGCATGGCCTCTGCACAGCCCTGAGCATTTGTCCCATCATAGCGTTTCCTGACAGTTTACATCCAGAACAATTGTTTACAGGGAAAGGAGGAATGTGAACTACATGGTAAAATTCACTTGCTGACAGAATGTCAAGAGCTCCCTGGGACAGCACCTGGAGAGCAATCTCTCATGCTTACTCCATGCATGGTATCTTTTGGGCTTATGTACAGAGTTTTCCTGACAGTAAGTGTTACATCAGGTATGATCTATGTTATATTACTGCTGGTTCATGACCTGTCTTACTGCTGATTACCTGTTTTCTGTTAAACGTAATAAAATGTAAATGCCAACCTGTTGAAAATCAGATGAAACCCACCTCTCAGGATGTCTTTGCTTCTGTATCACTATGGTGCCCCCAAGCCCTACCTTTCTCCATCATCCAGAGCCGGGGTGACAGCAGCCACCCTTCCAGCATATATGGAGCCCAGCTGGTCCTGTTAGAGGGTCACTACAAAGCCAGAGCAGCCCCACACTGGGATGTCACAAGCCGCTGCTGTGACCCCTCCTGGGTGTCACTCGCCCCAAACATGGGTGCAGCATGAGCGTGTGTGTGTGTGTTTTCAAGCCCTTCCAGCGAGCTTGCCCTGTACAGAGCCAAGCCTGCAACCTGTCCTTGCCACGCTCCTGCTTGGGTGTTCTCTGCCCAGCACCCATCACTCAGCCCTCAAGGGACAACACTTCTGACTGGCACAGACTGAGCACTGTGACATTCTGTGTCTGAAAAAGTGGTTTGTGCACATTCAGAGTTTTTCTGTTCACCTGAATTAATGGTTGCTGCCACTAGGAACATCTTTCCTTGCACTATGAGAAGTCTGTAGGCAACAAACATAGAGTAAGATGTAGCATCTGAAAAGCCTGGGAAGAAAAATGTCTTCCTTTTAAAGAATTATTGGTAAATATGCTCAAGTAAAACATACCAGCTGGACATCAGCACCATAATTCACTCACTGGAGTGGGAAATGCATGTGCCATGCTAGATGTGTGCTGGAGAAACAAGCTAAGATATGGCAAGTAACAGAAATCAGAGCTAAAAAGATTCAGAGTCTTTCTAAAGACAGACTCAGAAACTTAATATTGGGGGAAAGCAGTATTTGGAGAAAAAAAAAAATCCCTTACAGCTAACTGATCTGAAGTATTTCTTTCCAAATAAACATACTATGCTACTTCTAATGCTGATTTCCGTTTTGATAACCCTTTGCAGAGCAGCACAATGCACTTTCGTAACAGAGCTGACACCTGGGTCTCAGGAAGACCCAAACCAGGTTACAAAACGTAGATCATAACCCATGGGTGGTGGGAGATAACTGTTGGGGGGTTTTAGTTATTCATTTATTAGTTAGTCATTATTGACTGGTTGCTCAAAGACCATGAGTTGGACTCAGGTGCCGCATGGACTCAGGTTTTGGCAGAACCAGATAGAAAAACTCAAGAGCATCAAAAGAAGCTATGCAAGAACAAGGTTTGAAACAAGTAAAGAGGAGCAGAAAGCTTTGCATCTTCCTTTCCTATGGGGCTCCTGTGCTTGCACTGGTGGTTATGTATGTGGACTGTGTTAGCCTGACTTAAGTGAAAGATGTAAAGAGATGTTTTGTTTCTAAAATAGTCAGAGTTAATAAACACAGATGGTGTGAGAAAGAGAGAGGAATGGAGCTTCTACTTTCTCATATAAAGGAAAGCTGTTCTCAAAAACATTTATTTTCTCCCTTGAAGCAGCTAATTTAAAAAGAATTATACACAATTTCCTGCCTTTTAATGTCCATAATGCTAATTCCCCCCCACAAAAACATCTCTTACAGAATTCATTCACAAAAAGATTCTTACAGATTTACATGTCTTCTAAAGACAGAACAAGATTGCAATAGTAATAGAGATAGGACGGTTGGTAAGAATAGGGAAGGAATGGTAATGGCTGGGTGTGAGGCACCAGAAGGGAACAAATGCAGGAGTCCATGAATAAATGCTGTAAGGATGGCAGGAGCCAATGGGACCTTGATGAGGTGCCTTCTAAGATGCCCACACACACAATAGAGCATGCAGTTGTGTGGGACACAGTCAGGAAAGAAAGGGCAGGGAATAAATCCTAGTAACTCGCAGAGGTGGAGCAGGATGGACAGTGTAGTTGCTACCAGCAGCTAAAAGGTATAAAAGGCACATCCAGAGCCAGCAGTCACCAGCCTAAGAGGAACACCTAAGCAATTCCATTAGGATATAATGGGACCATCCCTCATCTCAAAGTCATTGCAGAGGTGGGCACACCCATTCTGGTGTCTGCATGCTGGTCAAATGGCTTGGATAAACCCCTTGCATGAGTAGGTGGGTACAAGAATATGAGAGTGACTGAGTCAAATCAGTACTGCTTTAAAATAAGTTCTCCTGCCTGTAAGGTGATAACGTCACCCTCCTACAGGGACTTGTGTTAGGTATGATACATCGTGGCTGTTCATCAATTCATGTACATCCAGCGTCAGGGCAGGAAGAGTGTCTCATCTCCTGTGCACCTCTGCTATTTATTGGCCGTTGAACCTCCTCCTGTGCAGGTATGAACAGCATCCCCTATAGGAAATACATTCATATTTGCCAACAATCGAAACAGTGTCCCCCACAAATTTTTGAATAAACCAGAAGGTGCTTCTGACCTAACCTGCCCCATGGGCTAGCACATATTTGTGTGAGTACCAGGCTGCCTCTGAAAACCATAGCTCCAGGTGGGAGAGCCATGAGTGCTGTCAGTAAGAGCACTCGGTGTCCTCGCTTCACTTGAGACAGTCTGGGAAGACCACAGAAAGAGGGAACATAAGTGCACCACATCCAATTTCACTAAAGTGAAGGAAATGAGGATGCTATTGCCACTCACTATTTTCTTTTTTAGGCATTCAGTTTATTTGGAGTGCTGCAGCATCCAAGGGCTCCCAGGAAGCCTGGTCTTGCAGGCACTAATGGACACAGGCTATTAAACTTCTCCATCCCAATAAAACTTGCCCTTGCAGAAAGCTTTCTGGGGCATGGCTCAGTTCTATCAAAATTGGAAGCCTGCGATGGCAGGGGCTGCCTGAGCACTTTGAGAGGTAGATGGTTGCTGTTGTTCAGAGTTTGCTTTTTAAGGAGGAACATTTATCCCACAGCTACTCCCTTCTTTCATCAAGGTAATGAAAAGTCACATCTGAGTGCTGACTTTGGAGGTGCAGCATCCCCACCTCCCTTCTACAAGCACCCTGCAATGCCACGGCCACACAAAGTCCACACTGCTCCAATGCTGACTTGCACTCTGGCTCAGGTCTAGAGCAAACCAACTGCAGCTTCAGTGGAAAGCAGTGGGAGAGCAAAAGAAGAAACTTCATATTCACCCCAAGCCCCTTTTGCAGTTTGTGCTATAGCAAAAGGACCCAGACACCTCTCGCTGCAGCCGATCTCGGATAGCAAGAGTTGTCTTCATGGGGTCTACCAGCAGTCTCTGGCCACTTAGCAGGAAAGAGCCAGAGCTCTTTTTAGCCCAGATGATTCAGCACAAAGAAGCCTTTATAGCTCAGCAGCAGGCATCTTGCACCTCTTCTCATCACGCCTCTTCTCAAGTTTTAAATACAAGGGGACCAAATTTCTTACGAACTCCTGATTCTCTCAATTCTCTCAGCATATGCCTGCAGTGCTGTTTCTGGCATTTAAGTACCTTTAAATGGAAAGGATAGAGCTCTCAGGAATCACAGGGCACTGCCTGCACCATCTCTCTTTCAGAGCCAGCATTGTCCCTGACATTAGCTAAACCCCACTTGTGGTATCCTATGTTTGTAGGGCAGGATGCTGAACAACACTGAGCAGCAGCAGCAGAAAGGTTGATGCCAGCAGCCACACACCACTAAGGATGAGCAGGAGGTCCTCCATCCCATAGGGTGTCACAGCAACTGAGAGCTCAGCCATGGTTTAAAGGAATTAGAAGTGCATAGGTGGCAAGAAGAATTTTAATAATAAAAGACTAAATAGATGCAAGTTTGCAAGCAATGGTAGTGTTCTGCTTTATAGGCAAGTTACACTGGGTACAAAGGAACAGCAGAGAGAGGTCTTCTCCCACTCTGCTAGCTGCTGTGGGGCTTGCAGCATAGGATCATAGAATAGTTTGGATTGGAAAGGACCTTAAGATCACCTAGCTCCAACCCCCCTGCCATGGGCTCTCATACCTCACACTAAACCATGTCACACAAGGTCTCGTCCAACCTGGCCTTGAACACTGCCAGGGATGGAGCATTCACAACCTCCCTGGGCAACCCATTCCAGTGCCTTACCACCCTAACAGGAAAAAATTTCCTCCTTATAGCCAATCTAAACTTCCCCTGTTTAAGTTTTAACCCATTACCCCCAGTCCTATCACTACAGTCCCTAATGAAGAGTCCCTCCCCAGCATCCCTATAGGCCCCCCTTCAGATACTGGAAGGCTGCTATGAGGTCTCCACGCAGCCTTCTCTTCTCCAGGCTGAACAGCCCCAACTTTCTCAGCCTGTCTTCATATGGGAGGTGCTCCAGTCCCCTGATCATCCTCGTCCTCAGAAACAGCCCATAGCTGCTGGCTCTGGCAAGGAGCCTCCACAAGACAGGTGCAGAAGAGAAATTCATGCCCTAAGTGCCCAATTCATGTGAATGAATACTGAGTTCAGAGTTCAGAAAGGAATACTCAGCTTTGGAAGTTTTCTCTCCTGATTTCTATTTGTAATTTACCATTTGGTTCATGTTTTTCATGTTTTCCTCAGGGCTTGGCCTGGCTCTGGGTAACTGACACCCAACTACACACCTGCCAAGGCCTGAGTGGGCAACCAGCTCTGGAAGTGACCTGGAAACGTGTGAAGTCAACCCAAATACCTGCAGCCTTGCTTTTGGGCACAAAGATGCCAAAATATCTGTGCCTATACAAGGCTGAGCAACTTTGTACTGATATTTAAGAATAATGCTCTTCCAGTCTCTCTCCATCAGACTGCCTTAGGAAAAGCAAGAGCATGGAGCCACTCCTTGTCCACTTAATGCTACAGAATCATAGAATCCTAGAATAGTAAGGGTTGGAAGGGACCTTAGGATCATCTGGTTCCCTTGGTACTATTTCAGCACTGATAATAGTGTCCTCTCCATATCTTAGTTAGGTAACGTTCCTGCACTTTTCAGAGGATGACCCAGAAGAGGTAGTAGCAATATCAGACAGACTTCCCCATCCCCAGGAGTCAGCCAGGTATAACGTTTGCCTGGGTGCTATAGATTTATGGGAAGACATGACTGAGCTGACATCTCTGTTCATTAGTGGGATTTCATGGCACAGTACACATCAGGTTATGCAGGGCTGCTGTCCTCCTCTACTGGCATCTCCCTGGCTTTGTCACAGCTGAGATTTAAGATGTGGATGTGCATAGTCTGAAGCATAAGATGTGTTATATCCCGAGTGTCTTGCTAGAGGCCCAGTCACTGTGTTCAGTAAGCTCCAGTATGAGATCCTACTTAGATTCTCGGTTCATAATTAAGTGAGATTTCACTAAGAATTGAACTTATTTTTAGCAAGGTGGAAAAGGTCCTTTTTCATCTTCTGAGACTCATTTCCCCCCCTCGAGTCTGGCACCTAAGACACCTCCACCAGGGTGCTGAGTCACACAACCCTTGGTAGCACCTTGTCCTTACAGAAATAGGTCTGATATCATCACTAGCTGAAGCAGTGCCTGTGCTGTACTGACATGACTCACTGACATGGCCACAGGGAGAGAGGCCTTGGGCACAGCAGATATACCCACCTGCAATCCAGTCCAAAGCCTTGACCCGGAAGGACAACACAGCTCCTTCCAGCAGCTCCTGTATGAGCTGGATTAAACCTGCTGTTGACAGTTATTTTCACTCTTATAGATAAAGACAAGCCGTGGATGTGGCAGAGCAGTATTTGGTATAAATCAGTCCATTGAAACCCAGCCAACTCGTGTTCGGGCTGAAATAAACCCAAAATGAGTAAGTCATCCATCCCTGTTATCTCATTTTTATTTCAGCAGTGCTAAAACAATGCCAACGGGAGCAGGTCCCGACATCAAAGCAAACAGCTCCTGTGCCAGGGACCTGCTCACAGGCCCGGGCACATGCTGGCAGGGCACAGCAAGGAGGAGCCATGCCAGGCTCCAGGGCAGCAGAAGGACGAGTGCCTGCCCCTGGCTCCACCACCCTGCCGCTGGCTGATGATGTGCTCAGTGCAGCAGCTCCACAGGTGCCCGCTGGTGAGGTACAGCACACATGTGCACCGGGCTCCTGGGGAGAGCTGTGACACCTCCATGTGCGGCTGTTTCTTGGGGACATTGAATAGGGGAGGTTTGTGCCTGATGCTTTGGACTGCTCAGCCTAGAAAATGGCTGTGTTCTAGGCAAAACGAGCCCTATAGGGTGTTGTCCATGACCTCAGCTCCTGTATTTCATGGTCTGCAAGAGCAGCAGGCTGTAGGCAGAGCGCTGTAGGCAGAGAGCTGTAGGCAGGGGCCAGCAGGCAGGGAGTGTGCTCACCACTAAAGCCAAGGGAAGTGTGGTGCTAAACCTGGCCACCTCCAGCTTAGATTTTGCGGATCATAGAATCATATCACAGCTAGGGTTGGAAAGGACCTTAAGACCATCAAGTTCCAGCCCCCCTGCCATGGGCAGGGACACCTCACGCTAAACCATATCACCCAAGGCTCTGTCCAGCCTGGCCTTGAACACTGCCAGGGATGGAGCATTCACAACCTCCCTGGGCAACATATTCCAGTGCCTCACCACCCTTATGGTAAAGAACTTCTTCCTTATATCCAATCTAAACTTCCCCTGTTTAAGTCTGAACCCATTACTCCTTGTCCTATCACTACAGTCCCTAATGAAGATCCTCCTCTCTGATTCAGCACTGGCAATCCCAGCATGTTGAGGCAGTTTTCACACAAGATACGCTGGTGTCTGCAGGTCTCTCACTGATCCCAGACACATGCATGGCATCCCTTGTTGCAGCCTGTTCAGTCAACATGCTACCATGGTGCCAATAGCTGCTTATATCCTACCTCCTTCCCCACAGCTTTCAAGCTTCCCCAGCCAAGCCTTGTCAGCTCTCTGCCAGGCTCAAAAGCCTTTCTGCAAAGTTTCCTCAAGCCTCCCCCTCTTTCTTCTGCTCCTCACTACAGGTGGCTTTAGCCAGCTCTTCCCTAAGACCCAAGGAGGAACCATTTCCCTCTCTCAGCCCTTGTCTCCACAAGTGGATTAGACTTGAAGAAATGAGGGGGTTTATCTGTCTCAAAGGCCCCACCACCAATCACAGGTGGAAAGGCCTCAGAGGGCTGCCCCCCTGATGGAGGAGGCTACGTGCTTACAGTGCAGCTGAAAGGGGAGCTGCAGCCCCCACACACCATGGTAGCTGCAGCAGCACTGTTGGAGTACCATCACTTTGCTTTACCCCGCTGTGCCTGGGTGGCTCGTGCAGGTGCTGGTATCTCTTGTCACTGGGGCTCAGAGCGATTGCCATGCTGTGAGCCCCTGCCCTGTGCTAGGAGGAAATGACCTGCACCCCAGGAGTGCACATTTCTCTCATTTAACAGTGGAGGGAGTCTGAAAACCTCCCTTGAAGACAAACATCTGAAATTAGGCAAGTTTGCAGTGGGTAGGATGTGGCAGCAGGGGAACACAGACCCACAAAGGCTCCATGCAGCAGTGCCTGGTGGCTGTGCATCCCCTGAATATCACATCCCTGACCCTCCCACCGGCAGTTGTATGTAGTCTGTGAACTGTTTGCCATGGCAAGCCGCTGTGCTGAGAGATGCTGCACCACAGCTGGTCCAGCTCAGCGTGCTAGTGGCTGGCACAAACGTCTCATCTTCACTGGCCCAGTGCTTGACAGAACCAGGGACATATCCCAGCCAAAAGCCCTTCTGGAGCTACAGCCCTTGTGGGCTTTCCTTTACTATATTTGTGTATTTTAAGGCAGAAACTCTGCCAGAGCCACTTCTCAGCAGGGTTTCTCCGAAAGCAGCACATCAGTGACTCGTGTCACAGCCCTTTGGGCAGTGGAGAACCCCTTGAGAAGGTTATGCCCGTGGCTCTGCTCATACCTGCTCAGCCAGCAAAGCCACCTTGCCTTCCCTGAAGGAACCCTTCCTGAAAGGAAAACTCAGTATTTGTTTCTGAATCCCACAGGAAGGACAAATCCACCTGCAGGAAAAAAAAATAAAAGAAGGAACAGAGCATAAAGGTTTTGCAGGCAGCTTTCACAGGCACCTCACATCATCTGCACACTTCTGTCCTGCCTGCAGCCACTGCCAAAAGTTACCTGCCCTTCCCAAATCTGTGCTGTTCTGAGGTCTTGGTCATGGGCAGGAGCTTGAGAACAGCCTTGGACTGCAGGAGCTTCAGCTTTGCCTGCCTGCAGTGGAGGATTGACACAGAAAAGACATCTGTAAGCCACCTGCATGTGCTTCTCTTGCATAGAGCCATGGCAGGAGCAGCATGAAGCTGGGCAAATTCAGCCGAAAGCATCTTAGGGACCCCATTCATGCCTAGTGCCAGTGGTCATGGGGTGGCCCACACACAGCCCTTCATCTGCTGGTGAGAAATAAACCAGGGAAATTATCCTTCTTCCCACCCTGTGTCCCACAAGAAAAGGGATAAGGAAAGCACAGATCCCTGGAGCTTATGGAGAGTGGTTAAATCTTGTCCCAGACTGATCCGACATCATATTCAACCATCCACACTCTCCCTCCAGTGTTTCTTCTGCTCAACAGCACTGGTCAAACACACAGTGCTAATGTGGGCATACTCCCATGGGCATATTCTGCAGCAGAGTTGTGATGCCATTGCAAGGGGGGTGTTTGCTTCACCCAGCATCATCATTTTGAAGGTGGAAGCGCAGGTTCTCTTCTCTGCTGCTGTATTGGAGCTGCCCTGAGTCAGACAAATCTGTTTGCACAGAGTCAGCGTGAGGATTAGGGACAGCTATTTGAATCCTGCATCGCTTCTGCTGATGCTAAAGGGCTTACTCCCATTGCACCAGTGTGGCAGGGGCAGAAGACAGCTCCATTTGAGTTTGCCTGCCCTCATCTAGGAGAGCATGGTGCTTTCCTCAGGCAGCAGAGCAGGCTGTGTTTAGACCCCTAAGACTTGGGTTTCTTTGACTCTTCTTGCAAGTCATATCCCTTATTTCATAAGGTACTTGTGGGAACAGAATCCGACATGCCACATCTCTCGCTAAAACTGACAAGATCCTAGTATAGTGGGAGTTTGGGGGATTAGTAGCACTGAATTACACAGTGCTTTAAGCAGTATGAATCTTTCTCATATGCAGGGTGGAAGAGTCACAAGCTAGTGACAAATATTTGTTCTCTTTAATTATGTGTAGCAAGGGAGGACAACCAGCTCCATCCAGCTTTCCTCCTCCATCACTCTGACAGCTTCAACATCACCAGCTCTTGGAGCAAAGCAGGCAGAGAAATAAAATCCACACTGATTTTAGGACTGGGCATCACAGGCCTGTAGCATGAGAGCATGCACTTTATTTATAAGTGACGGTAAGGAACTTGGGCACACCTAAGACATCACTGAAATTCCTGATCATAGAACCATTTAGGTTGGAAAACACCTTTAAGATCATCAAGTCCAACCGCTAACCTAGCATTGCTGAGACCACTCCTAAACCCTGTCCCTAAGCAGCACAGCACATCTACATGGCTTTTAAATACCTCCAGGGATGGTGTCTCAACCACTTCCTTGGGCAGCCTTTTCCAATGCTTCATTGCTGCTCTTTGGGCCTGCTCCAGCACCTCAGTGTCTGACCTGTAGTGAGGGGCTCAGAACTGAACACAGGATTCGAGGTGTGACCTCACCAGTGCCCATTACAGGGGGATGATCACTGCCCTGGTCCTGCTGGCCACGCTATTGCTGGTACAGGCCAGGATGCCACTCGCCTTCTTGGCTGACTGGGCACAAGCTGGCTCATGTTCAGCTGCTGTGGACAAACACCTCCAGGTCCTTTTCCTCTGGGCAGCTTTCCAGCCACTCTTCCCCAAGCCTGTATCATTGCATGGGGCTGTTGTGACCCAAGTGCAGAACCCAGCACTTTGCCTTGTAGAACCTCATACCACTGGCCTCAGCCCATTGATGCAGCTTGTCCGGATCTCTCTGTAGAGCCTTCCTACCCTCTAGCACATCAACACTCCTGTCCAACTTGGTGTCATCTGTAAACGTACTGAGGGTGTACATGATCCCCTTGTCCAGGTCATTGATAAAGACATTGAATAGAACTTGCCTCAGTACTGAGCATGGGGAACACCACTTGTGACCAGCTTTAACTCCATTCAGCACCACTCTTTGAGCCTGTCCATCCAGTCAGATTTTTATCCAGCAAAATAACCTTCCTTGCCTTCTTACCTTCACTTGCCTTTAGAAGGCCTACCCCTAGCAAATAGCACAGGTGAAGCAGGGAGGACATTGGTTATTTCTGGTCACTGAAAGATTTCCAGGTGTTGTAGAGCCCAGAGGCATCACTGCAGCTCTTCCAAAGTCAGACAGGAAGAAAGGGAGCAGGGCTGTAGCTGCTGTCACTTGTGAAACACTCCATGAGATGAAGCAAAGCCATGTTTGTCAGCTGCAGAATAACTACCTGAAGGATGGTTTGTTGTGACCCATGTACACCCTGGGCCCAGAAAAGCTAGTTTGAGCAGAGCAACAGCACTTCCCCATCACTGGAGTGTTCAAGGTCAGACTGGACAGAGCTTTGAGCAACCTTGATCTGGTGATAGATGCTCCTGTCTGTGATGCTCCTGTCTGTGGTAGCGAGTTGAATGACGTGATCTTTGTCTGTCCCTTCAACCCAAACCAGTCTGTGATTCTAAGAGTGAAGGCAGCATCACCTGCATCTCCACGCTGCTGAGCTGGGGACTGCCAGTGCAGGACCCTCACCTGAGTCAGGGGCTTAAAAACAGGGGCTTTATATGAAGCTGCATGGCCCCGGGTCTGTGCTGGGGCTCCACCACACAGGGTGCCACCGTTAGCACTTTGGGTCACAGCTCCCCTTTTGGGATGTGTCTGCTTTGGACAGCAAGTCCCCAGGCTGACAAGGTCTTTTCCTGAGGCTCAGGTAATCTTGTCAGTCCAGGATAAAATGGCTTCAAAATAAACCCTCTGTTTTTCCCTCTGGGCTGCCTCTCCTGTACATCACTATTATTTTTCTGCCGCACTTCCTCCAGGACTGCCATCCCTCTCAAGCCTCACTGCTGAAATTCCCCAGGGAGCCAGGACCAAGCTCGCAAGCTCCCACTGCTTCGCTTTGCTCCTTGCCTGTCAAGGACCTTAAGTGCTCTCCTCTGCTTCCCAGGCTCTCCTAAAAATGGCTCTGATTCCTCAGCAGCTCTTCTCCTCCTTGTCCTCCTCCTCATCGTCATGTGTTCACCCCTCTCCTTCATCTGGGAAGGCAGACTAAGCCTCTTTCTGCTTCGATCAAAGCCTAAAAGTGCTGGATCATCCTGCTACTGAATCCACTTTTCAGACTAATCAAATTGCAGCTATTAGTGGTAAATCACATCATCTCATCTCTAGCTCTATCAGCCAAAGGTTGAAAAACAGAGCTTCCCACTCACGTCAGGCAAAGCAAGTGCTGATGATCCCTCTTCTATTTTGGGAAGGAAGGGCTTCCCCTGAGATGTCATGAAACTTGCACAGAAGATAGCTCAAAACCACTTACAATCACACCAATCCAGGCGCTGAACTGAACCCAAGTCTTGGCTGCACCACTGTGCTACTTTTGAAGCAGCATCCTTATCCTGAGGATAGTATTAGATGCCAGATGTTTTTGCATTACTACATACTCAACAAAAGCTAAAATTGGAGAAGCAGCTCTTCAGAGCCAGGCTGGACAGAGCAGGGTGCTGCCAGCTCTACCCCACTGCTGGCTGACGCTGACCCCTTCCCCATGTCCTCCTGTTCTGCCTGGCATTGATGGCTCGCTGCTGGCTCACAGGGCTCTTCTCTGGTTTATTCCTGTTAAGTAATCAGACAACAAAGAGGTTCCCGCTCTTCTTGAGTAACTCTAAGATGGTGAAAAGCAGGTTCAACCCATTAAATTGCTGTTATAAACACGCTACAGCAAGGAGACTGGAAAAGCTGTCATAGCAGGATAGTCTCTCCATGCAAGGAATGGGGTATGTCAGTGGTTGGCAGCAAATGGAACAAAATGCATTTAAAGGCCCAGTCCTGGGGCTTCAGACCGAAACACCACACTGCACTGCGTTATGTGTCCAGACCTCATTATGTGCCAGAGCCCAGGCTTTCATGGGTCTGTGGTGGCAGGAGAATGTCGTGGTTTAAACCCAGCCAGACACCTCATTCACTCACTCCCCCTCTTCCTCCCTCTTTCTTTCCTTCCCCTCCCCACCTTCCCCGCTCCCAGAGGGATGGGGAGGAGAATCGAAAGAATGTAACTCCCACAGGTTGAGATAAGAGCAGTCCAGTAACTAAGGTATAACACAAACCACTGCTGCTGCCACCAATAATAATAATGATAAGGGAAATAACAAGGGAAGAGAATACAACACCTCAACACCAGCCGACCGATAACTTGGCCGACCCCAGCCTGACCAAGCACCGACCGATACCTTGTCCAACCCCAGCAGTGCACTAGCCCTTCCAGGTAACTCTCCATTGCATCCTGCGCATGACGTGCTGTGGTATGGAATACCTCTTTGGTTAGTTTGGGTCAGGTGTCCTGTCTCTGCTTCCTCCCGGCTTCCCCTCCTCCCTGGCAGAGCATGAGGCTCAGAAAGCCCTTGGCCAGACCAAACATTTGAGCAGTAACTAAAAACATCGATGCTATCAGCACCGTTCCCAGGCCGAAAGTCAAAACACAGCACTGCACCAGCTACCAAGAAGGAGAAAAATGACTGCCACTGCTGAACAAAGGCTACATGAAAAGAAACTCAGAGACTGCTTTTGGACAGGAGTGTCAGTCTGTGGAGTGCCACTGGCATGCTGCGAAGCCACGCATCTCCCAGTGCTGCCCGCCATGCTCCGATGACTGAGGAAATGTCATGTGGCCATAGGGGACAGCAAAGCATCTACAACACTGCTCCGCCAAGACAGACATGGGTTATGTGTAGTCTCATTCAAGCTTATGCATGCATAGTTTGTGGTGTAATGATGTTTTGATTCACATTAGGGGCTTCACTGAGCTGACACAATGCAAATAATAAGAGTTGTATCTGATATATAAAGTCAAGAGAAGATTTATGCCTTTGAAAGATCAGGGTTGGTGCTGCTCCTGTACAGAGAATAATTGATAGATGTAAATTTTGCCCTTGGTACCCCAGTAGTTTACATTTGTTTACGTTTCTTCTCCTTCTAATCCCTGAAAAATCATGAATATAATATAGATATGGTTGCTCACATTTAGTGTTTCATACCTTTGAGTTCTGGTGCTAAGATTTGGCCCTTTTTTTTAATGAGTCTTTTCATAAACCCAGACATGAAAGTCTGTGATTTAGAAAACTCTTAGCAGGGCAATTATGAATTTTTCCTACAAAAAAGAAAAAGGCTCCTTTTAAAGAGCATCACTAAAGCTTCCTCCACTGTTTTTATCATTGTCTTAAAAGGCAGAGCAACTTTCCCATAATGAATTTTTCATGCACTGGGTAGGAAGGGATAATTAGTGTGCTTCACACCAGTTGTCTGCAACTGCGTTCTAATTAACTAATTGACTACGGGGCTAATGGGATTCAAATGAATTTCTTATATTTGAATTTGGCCAGACCTATTTTAAGGACCACGAAGACAGATTGGCCAGAAGCTTTCATCTGATGTCAATCAGACTGGTATCTTGGAAATACTGCTTTATTGCAGCCCGGGTAGCTATTTTGCAATGGCTTTTGCCTCTACCTGGTGGCTGGAAGATGAATTGCACGATTCCTGGTTTTTGGTGGGAGGCAGGCAGTCTTTTGGATGAGAATATATATAGAAACATGAAAAACACCCTAAGCTATCACAATCTATGGACTCTTTCTGTTTTTCCCCATTCCACAGTCGGGTCAAAAAAACTATTGGAAAGGATCAGTGGTGTGGATATGTGAATAAATATAACAGAATATAGTAATCACAGAGGCGGCAGTCATGACTCAGAGATCTGTAAGATTTATTTAAAGGCATCGACAAGAGAGTGTCAACAGACAACCAAAATCCAACAGATAGATACAGTCAACTCGCTTTTCAAAAGGCATTGGGGAAATCCTTCAACAGCAGCTCATAAAGGAGCTGCCATGGATTGAGAGAGAATGTCTGCATGTGAGCAAGCAATTGCCAAAACCCAGGAATACCAGCAGTATGCACACGGAAAGGGAGTCCCAGCTGGAGACCTACACTACCATGTGCTGTGGCTGCTCTGAGCAACCAATGCTTAAAGAATCAGCAAAAGAAGGTGGAAATAGACCTTGAGGGATAATGGGTAAAATCAGTCAGCTGTACGCAGCTGTCCAAAGCAATGAGGATGAAAATTACTTCAGGGGTAAAGCAAAAGGCTTTCATAATACCCAGAAATTGGACACTAAAATGGCAGGTGGAATCTGTAGATAAAAGGTAGATAAGTTTCAGTCAAACCCATTAGCAAACACAGTTCTAAACCAGCTATTGAAAATCAAAACATGATGAGAGGTCCTGGGGCCCCGTCTCAAGGCAAATGTAATGGAAAAAAACAGCTACAGAAAACAATTACAGACATTAACCCTGAAAACAAACAACAGAGGGGGACTGTGATGGCTGCCCATGAAGTCCTGAGGGAATAGAGGACACTGTCTAGGAGTGTCTGAAAGCCCAAACAGATGCTATAGAGAGGGAAGAGGAGAGTTTCTCACGTATGCTGTAGCTTCACAACAGTCTATGGGAATATAGCAAAGTTTACATGGTTCAGAAAGGAACTGGCCAGATTTGGGGAAGAAAATTCATTTGGCACTATTGAAAACAAAGGCATAATTTCTAGTCAGAAAGTCTTTGGACCACAGATGGTTGCAGTTTGCAAGCACTTTCAGGCAACACCAGTACCTGCTCGTCCTCTGCGCATGCTCTGCCTGCAAAACCTGTTACTGGCCACCACCAGAGGCAGGGTAACAAGCCAAGAAGCCTTTGATCTGCTCATTCTTGAATTTTATGTATCACTTACATCCAGTGGCTTCCGCACTGGAGGAAAAGCCCCAAAGGCTACATTTTCTGGAGCACATCTCATCTCCCACTAGATTATATCTCAAACATCAGCAGGAGCAGCTTACCTACATGGTTCATGATAGGAATGGAAAAAGATAGCCAGGAAAGTCTCAGCTAAATGTGAGAGGGCTAAAATCTTTTCCATGGTAAATCCATAGTGTAGAACAAGTGTTACACTGGGAAACTGCAAAATATTCCTGTAATAGGTGTACTTAAGGAGGCTGTATAGCATGCATAGGTCACTTTAATTCTGGCGTGCTCTTTAGAGCTTGACTTTGCAAAGGCAGTAATGTTCATTTAATTTGGTCTCTGTGCATGTTTTTGTGTGAATAATTAATAAAATTAGCAACACTTTACATCAGTACTTTTGAGTCATTTTGGGATAACTTCCCTTTATCAGATCCAATGGCTCCAGCTGCCTGCTCTGTTTCTGTAGGTGCAGGCAAAGCCCATGCTGGATGCAAACACTGACCCTGTGGAGGGTCCTGTCTGCCTGCATCCCTCATTCAGACTGTCTCGGGACAGTCAGTGCTCCCACAGCACTAAAACCCTGAATGTAGGTCCATGGTGAGCACAGTGTTTGGCAGGCTCACCTGAGAGATGCTGAGCAGCCACTGCCATGGCCACCCCACTTGCAGGCATGGTCCTCACTCCATGACCAGCCTCTGGCAGCACCAAGAGCAAGAAGACAGGTCTGTATGGCTTCCAGGGACACTGATGGGTGCCGGATAAACTCTTGCAATGACAGTGCTAATACCAGCAATGCAGCATCATTCAGCCCAAAGGAAGGAGGCTGTGCTCAGACCTGCCAGCAGACAACATGTCACTGTGATTATCACATCCCAGCATGTCTCACTTAGCAAATCTGTCAATGGATAACTCAGCAATCTAAATGAACACTGCTGGGGAGCCCTCCCACCACTCCATATGTTTGACATGCCAGCTGCTCCTGATGGAGCACTGCAGTGCTGCAAGCTTGTGCCCTGAAGCAGTTCCAGTTCCTGGGATTCAGAATCCAAGGGAGAGGGAAGACCACAGAAAAATGCTTGCTTAAGAGCCACAATTCTTGGATCATTGCACGTCACCTCTGCACATCCATGGGAAACTTCTGTGTCCACACCCAGGCGATGAAGCACAGAAGGGTTGAGGTTGGAAGGGACCTCTAGAGGTCATCTGATCCAACACCCTGCACGAGCAGGGACACATAGAGCTGTTTGCCCAGGCTCATGGACAGATAGCTTTTGGATATTTCCAAGGATGGAGACTCCACAACCTCCCTCACGCCTTCTATGTTTTAGAACAATGCTGCCTTAGGGGTGAACAAACCATCTGATCAAAAGTCACAGGATAGGAGAAAAGCAAGGCCTTTCCAAGAGAGCCATATGGCCATACTACAGTTGAGATCATGAATTAGGACAAGTAGCAATCTTTGTTGCATTAGAATGACATACAGCAGGTACAGGGCAACGTGCTTTCAGCAGCTCTGCTGTCCCCAGGTGCTCTTGCATCTCCAGGGTATGTGCATCATGCAGTTGGGTGAGAAAGCAAACAGAGGATAGGAGAATTCCCTCTTTAAAAAGACCAAAGGCTTCCCTTCATCACCTTTACCAAGAAGCAACCTATTAGCACCCAGTGACATCCACTCATGAGAACCTCAGCATCCCAGCACTGTGCTCCATGACTAGCCCAGGACCCCTCTCTGCCTCTGTGCTGACAGCATGGTTTGCTGATTAAAATATTCCTAATAAGCCAATTTTGACAACCTTCCTCATCAACGACAGTGGCAGCTGCAGGGGTATTTTTAGTTCTGAGTCTCTCAGCCTTCTTGTAGTTCAGAAAATATGTCATTTTCTGCACTGTGGGTGGAAATGGAGATCAGTGCTTTCTAATGTCACAACAATGATCCCTGGATGAGCAGCAGAGATGATGGTGGCAGTCCAATGCTTTGCCAGTGTCCTGCAAAACCCAAGGGTACCCTGCATTTATCTAAACATCGCATGGCAGAAGGTGCAGTTAATTGTAGCGACAGCAGCTAGGGGTGATGCTGCACACTCCAGTAGGAATGGTGAGAGATATTCCCAGATGGACATTTTACCTGAATGTATATTTTGTGCCCCTGACAACAGACAAATCATCAAAACAGCGTTTATGGCTGTAGGTCAGATCTGGAGAAGCAGGCAGGGTGCTTATGCTGCTGGTTTGCCTCTGCAGAGCCCTGTGCTGTTTGTTTGGGAACTTGCTGTGGCAAGAGTGATGATGGGATTTGAAACCAAAGCCACTCCATGAGAAACCATCTTGTGGAGACTGCGGGACCTGTGTCTGTTCACTATAGGGAAAACCAGCCTGGCAGCAAGGGTAGGAATGCAATACGAGCCTGACAGCCTAATGACATTCCCACTCTCCATCCGGTGTACCCCGTGATTATGACTACAGCTTCCAGGCTAGAATATCTGAAGATAAAGATGTTTCAGGGAATGCCAGGCAGAACAAGAAATGTCCCCTGGCTGTACCTGAATAAGAAAGCAGGTCCCCTTGTTCCCACACAGCACATCCTCCAACAGCCAACAGCCACTGCTGCATGCAGAGGGGCTCCAGTTGCTGCAAATAGGCTTGACCAATTCTACTTAAAAAGCAGAATTTGGACCATTTCCCAGATTATAATCACCTATATATAAATAGAATGATAATTATGCTACCTAACTGAGACCTCAGCACGCAGAGCTGACAAGTGATGACAACTAAATTCATTAAGAGTGCAAATGCTCTTCCTCTCTTTTATGAAACAATATTGAGTGATCCCCGAAGAAATCTGGCAACCGGAGACATGAGCTGCAAGTAAGTGGTGAGCCCTTACTAGAGAGGCAACACAACCGATCCCACCCAAGAAGCGCTCTGGTGCTATGTAGCTGGTAAAGGGACAGAAAAAGTAGACAGTTAAAATTGTATTTTGAAAATGTAATGTTTCAGGCATTTGAAATGAAACCTAAAAATATATCAGGAAATAAATCAGGACAGGGCTGTTCTTTGGCACAAAGGACGACTGGTGCAGCATGGCTTGCACCTAGAGAAAAGCTCTTTTACCTTTCCCGACTTACACAGGGTAACCCTGTCCAAGCTTCTCGCTGGGCATGGGGTTGTGCCAAGAGGGTGGGCTGGCATTGGGCAAAGCTCAGCTTGAGAGCAGAGCAGCAGTGCAACACAGCTGTCCTGCACCAGTGCTCAGGTCTGACCGCTCTGAATGTTTGCAGGAGGATGTGGTGGCTCTGCATACGCAAGCCAGAGCCAGAGAAACCCCAAACTGGGGCCCACTGCAGCCTTACTGAAGCTTTTCAAAGCAATTTGGTACACTGGCTTTTCAAACACTGTTTTTCACACCCAGAAGTGCCAAGCCTCAGGGATGATGACGAATCCTGGGAAATATGATGCAAAATACGATAAAAAAATGGCTGTTCCTGGGCCTCTTGCGGAAAGGTGAAAAGTGACTGTGGTGTACGGTGTGCTTCCAGGCCAGCACTGGAAACCAAGACTGTATCTTCACATTGAGCTCCAGGTAGGAAATAACTCTAAGAAAGAGGAGGAAATAGCAGCAGCCATAATACCCCATCTGCAAAAAACACAGTGATTAAGAGAGATGCTGAACACCTACATCACCCTCTCAGGGTATTTTTGCTGAGAGAGCCACAAAGCCCCAAATAGCACCGTTATCCAAGCAACCTGTTACACTGACTTCATGTTCCCACATTAGGCATTTCAGTCGACGTTTTTATTTTTCCAACAGGTCAACTAATACCCTGCCTGCAAGTGTTTCATTACAGCTGTGTGCTCCCTCCCCTGAGAGCCTGAAATGCCTTGTCTTTGAGAGTAATTGAACTTCTGGGAAAGGAATAGTTTAGACCAAAGTCACAGTGCCCTTGCTTTCCCTCCACCTTCATTGCCCATCCACCAGAAGCACTTTGAATACTCTTTTATAAGTAGTTGACAGAATTACCCTTGATGGTTTTCCTGTGTCCAAGCTGCCCACGGCAAGCTCATGGAAAGCAGGCTACAAAGCCCTGCTGATGGGAGAGAGCTGAACAGAGGTGACTGAGAGTGCAGATGTTACAAAAATAGCTGTGATTGTTGCATCTAATGACATCAAATCTAACCAGCTTCTGAGGGGTGAAGAATCTGGTGGTGCTGAGTGAATAGGTAATACAGTCACAGATGCTGATAAGCAATGAAGAGTGGAGGAAGAAATTGAATTCTGTCTCTGTGTAAGCCAAAAAAAGTTCAGAATACATCAGTTTTGAGGCATTAAAATCCTGGAAATCACTGTTTCAATATTAAATGGCTAACAAAAGAATAGAGAGACCATAAGGAATTACTGGAGAGAAACTGGAGCAGGCTGGAGTGTAACAAAATGTTACAAACACCCAGGTCTAGTCACCAAGGAGCTGTTACTGACAGTGGTACAGGAACATTATCCTCACACTCCCATGTAAATGCAGAGCATGCCTACCCCATGGGAGTACTGTGCAGTCCTGCAGAAACATCTGTGTCAGTAGCTGAGCAACACTACTACTCAGTCTACTCATCTTCCGTGTCATCTCCTTGCTCCTCATGTTCTTGTTCCATCATCAGTAACTGCTCCTCAGTAACAACACCCGCATGTTTGCAATGTGTGGTGAGACCCCAGCCTGCTCCAGTCCCTGACTTATCTCTTAGCCAAGCTGGATGTGTCTGCCGTTTGCACTCTTCTCTTATTAATTGGTCCCCTAATCCCCTGACTAGGTAACAGCAGCTGGCAAAGCCAGGAAACTTGTCCTGCTGCACCTTCAATTTTGTAGGCTGACAGCAAACTTGTAGCAAACTCACCTGAACCTCTTGGGCAAAGCCACGAGAGCTGGTTTTCTCATCTGTTTGTACAACATAGGGTGAGACCCTGTGAGAGAGAAAGGACAAGTCTTGCAAACCCGATGCTAAAAGGTGATTTTCAAGGATTTGTTTTTCAGTCAGTACCTCTGTTAATGCATAGGAGAGGTCTGAAAAGTAAAGAGGATAACGTGGATCTATGGGCCTGGTCTTTCTACTCTGCATACTTGAACTGGATCATTAGTCTCGGGTTTTATATACTAGTTTGATACAGAATTTGTTACACAGCTTGTTAGTTTATAGAACTATACTTCTGGTTCACTAGCCTCTGCATCACTTTTCCCATACATAAAAGTCAAATCATACTCAGCTTTTATTTGCTTTTGGCCACCGTGCAACTTCTGGGCATGAAATTTGCTCTTCTATTCATTTATTTGTCTGTTTGCATGTTGTAACAAGTGCAGCCTTTAGCTAATGTGAGTGAGGAGGGGAAAAAAAATACCCAAACCAATTTAGAGTGAGGAAATTCACAGGCAGTGTTTGAGAAGGGTGGAGCTCAGCTCCTTAGGGTAAATTATAAATGGATGGTATTAAGTCTAAGGAAATAAACAAGTTCCAACACTGAATCACTGCTATCTCCACTGAGGATTTTAAAAGAAGCAACAGTCCGACTGGCTACAACAACTCGCTGTCGAAGAGCTCAGAACTGTTTCTTCTCTTTCTACAGAACAGAAGCTACAGAAGCCAAGAAGCCCCAAACATCATTCCTGCAATAAGGATCCCACCAGTTTAGAATCTGTTCTTGGCTGTAAGAATGATGAATGTTAGCTATAAAGGCATTTTTTGAAACTTTTCCAAACCCGTGTGGTTCCTGCAATAGGTGAAGGTTCAAGTTTCACATTCTGGAGCTCGAAATAATTCTTCTATTCTTAAAATAAACTCAGATGAAACATGAAAAAATAAATTACTTTGGCTCATTTGAGCTTTCTTGGGCTGGATGTGGAACAGATTTTTATGGGCACTGGAAGCCCAGATGCCTGTTCACAGTGCAACTTGTCATCATGCTTTCTGTGGTGACTGGAGGAGCTGTCTAACGTCCTGGGTTTGTCCAATTTAAGCTCACTAATGGAACTGGGACTCGGCACCAGTGCTTGGCCCAGTTTGCCCTGCACTGGGACAAGGTGCCCTGTGGGTGCTTTGGGCAAAGGGGACCCCTCTGCAGTGCCCAGTCCCAGAGAACCAGGGGTGAGTCAGCCAGTGGCAGCCCTGCAGGGAGCAACATGAGAGCAAGGCTCAGCCTCGAGACTGAGGAACTGCTCTTAGCTTGCCCCTTTCTTCTTTAATTAGACTTTGCCTGGGATCACAGAAGACTATCTCTGCTTATGTGCGGTCCCAGACAATGGGGAGAACCAACCGTGAGGGCGGGATGCAGCAGCAGCAGCCAGCACAGGTAGCCTAAAAACTAGCAAGTTATTCGTTTTGGTTTTCGTGTCTAACGAAATGTCAGTTTATATGAAATAAGGGATAATAAATAACAGTCCCCTCCAGAACCTGGTTTTGTTCACTCCTAATGTGTGGCACAAAACTTTCAGTTTCTTTCCAGGTGCTGGAAAATTGAAAGGCTGAAAAGTAAAGTGTGGTTAAAGGCTGCTTTACTGCTGCCTGTTGTGGTTTCTCAGATTACTTTCTCAAAGCGTTACTTTAGCAGGAACAGATCGCTGGTGCATTTGTGAAGTAAATAAATGCAGTCATGAATACGTGTTACATCTATCAGTTTATGTTAACACTATGTATATAGAGATGCTATACAAGTTTGTGTTGCATGGATGCCTAAATCTGAGGATAACTTTTCTTCTCATGCATAACCTGCCCCAAGCAAGGGTTTAGGAAATGAACCCACTGGTTCATGAGGTGGGAGACATACTGCATATCACCTTTTATCACCAGCATCACCTTATAGCACCAATATACTTCACAAATCCCATGACAAAAAGCTTTTTCACCACTTTTATTCTTAAAACAGAGTTAATTATTTCTAACACAGCATTACTGAAGATGGATTTTTAAGTCTGGTGGGCCAAGAGGGGAAAAGCTCCATCGCTGTCCATAGAACCACCTCCTTCACAGGCATGGATGTTACAGGGAATCACTTTATTCCCAGCCTGAAAACTGTTACCAGATCTAGATGCAGGCAACCCCAGCTCTACACTGCTCCTCCTCTGGGCTGCAGGTCTCACTACAGAGCAACCATTCAGGAATCATTCTTGGTCTCTTCCCTGGCCTTGTAAACTTCACGTTTTAATAAAATCCTTAAAATTTAATTAAATATATATTTTTTAGAGCTGAGCACTGATTGGAGCTGGGTAACAATGCTACCCTTTTTTTCTTTAGCTGCCTGGTTTTGTTTTAAATTCCCTTTGGAAAGAAACTTGAAACACGTCACTCCTGGACAAGTCAAAACAGAGCTTTTTCTTGAACTGTGAAATGAACATGTCATTAATTGGTACCAGGGAAACAAAGGGTCAAGCCAAACCTCGCCCACTTGCATATTTGTATGGATATTGCTCATCATGGTGGCGTTGGTGTGATTTCTTCTGTAGGAAAAAGCATCTTTTACCAAAATCTGCAGAATCAGACCCAAAGGGAGTATCTGTTTTTCTTAGGAGGATCAGCCTTCATTGAAAACTTTTCAGTTAAAACACAGGGCAGATATAATCCCCACTTCCCTCCCCAACTTGAATTGCCTTTTCCAACCATTCAGTTTTCTTGTTGCCTTCTCTGACTCTTCCAGACTCATGGAAGCAGAGACGGATCCTGCCAGCCCCAACCACTGGCCATGCTGTGACCCTCACTTCTGTACGGAGCAATGTGGGAACTGGGTGAGACATCTCACCACTGCCTGCATCCAAAAAGTCGTTTGGGTTGCCTACATGTAAAATAGCTCACTCTTTTCACTAGGACAATGTGTTGGTCTTCATTATATTCACCATCTTGCATCTGCAATCTATTTTCATGGTAAAATTATATGACAAGTGTTGTAATGCATGACAGGAACAATAGGGATTATACACTTATTGAGAAGACAGTGAAACACACCACATAGACACAACAAAATTATCTGAAAATAGAAGGCAAAGTCACACAAACAGGAAGAGGATGGAGGATTTTGTGTAATTATACACACAATTGGATTCATACAGATGCTTTTACAATATCTTCTCTTTCCCGACTCACAGATGTTGCCTCTTGTTGCAATAAAATGAAATTAAACTGTCTTTTCTTGAGGATCCATCTTATCTAATACAAAGTCTGGAAACACATACTTCGACTTCACATTTTAAAAGCCATGGGAAAGGATTATTTTGTAACAAAAGCTTAGTTTTCTAAATGTGGGCATTAAGCATCACAGCAAGACAGCACAGAGAAAGCAGTATGAACTTGAACCAGATCCTGAGTTAATATTGAGCTGATTTAAAACAGCTACAGAGGGAATTGCTTGATTTCTGGAGTACAGAACAGATCACTACATCCACTGAAACTTGACAGAGGGAAGGTGATGTTTAAATTTAACCTATTTCATCCTCCTCCTTTTCAGAGCTATCATTTTCATCAGAGGATCTGAAAAGCCAGCTAAGCTCCTAAATTCCGTTTGAAAAAAAATATCTAATTGAGTAAAGCTGAATCAGCCAAACGTCTTCCAAAACTGCGATTTATAAACCTCTTCCCCCCCCCCCCGACAGACAGATTGGCAATAATCCAAGTGTATTTCCCCCCCTTGCAATAATGCAGTTCCGGGATGAAAGCAGTTGAAAGAATCCGGGTTTTTTCCCTGTCTTCCAAGTGCTGAAGAGCCGGAGCTGACAGTCCTCCCACAAGAGGACACTGCAGTCGCGGGGATGGAGGCTCGGCCGGGGCGCACCGCTTCAACGAGCGCCTTAGCAGAGGGAAAAGTAAACCGGTAGTAGGGATTTAGCATAAATTCGTAGAATTAACAGTATAATCAGCAGCGCAACATTGACATGCGGGTTTAGCTTCGCTTCTTCCCACAGACTACCTAAGTTTGCGTTTGAATGTAATTATTTGCAGTTGCCCCAAAAGAAATCCTTCATTCAGATCCTCCCTGCCGGTTCGCATAAGCTCAGAGCAAGGCGGACCGTATGTCCCCGTTCCCTCCGCCGGGGAAAGCGGCGGGTCCCGCGGCAGGCGCACGGGGTTCGGTTTGTCCTGGAAAGTGGTTTTACCGCTTGTTTGGTGTTCAACCGCACCGGGAGAGATCGAAAACAACGAAATCAATTGAACTCGGTGTAACTCTGCTCTGGGCGACAGGTGGCTGCTCGGCGGGCGGGGAGACGGCTGCGACCCGCGGCGCTGCGCCTTCCGCGCACCCGGGCCCCGCAGCGCCGGTACCGGTACCCGCGCAGCCTGCGCCCGGCGCGCAGCTCTCCCGCCTGCTGGGGCGCGGGGCCGGGCCCGGCCGCCGAGAGGCGCCGAGCGATGGGGCGGGAGCCCCGCAGGGACGGGGACGGGCTCGGCTCGGCCCCCACCGCCACCACCCGGGAGCGGCCGGGCGGGACCGGCAGGAAACCCCGCCCCGGGCAGCGCCCGCCGCGCTCCGCGCTGCCTGTGCCCCTCAGCGCCGCCGCGGAACCGAACGGAGCGGCAGGAGCGGGACGGGACGCGACGGGACGGGACAGCAGGACGGAGAGGGGCGGCTCCGCCGTGCCGTGCATTGCCGTGCCGTGCCTTGCCTTGCCGCGCAGCCACACGGATCGGCGCTGCCCTTGGGCCGGCCGCGGCGCGGGGGTACCTCGGTGTTTAATTTATTGATTTCTTTTTACGAAGGAGGGAGACGATCAGCAGGTTTATGCTAATCGCCCTCTCGGGAGCGGCGGTGGGGGGAGGCGGAGGAGGGGAGCCATTTTGAACTCACTTCAAAGTTTAAGGTGGAAAAGTTGGAGCTCTCCAGCTCGTTGCCCGGGGACGGGGCTGGGGCTCTGGGCGGCGGCGGCGGCCCGAGCCGGCGGCTGTTGGATGAGGGCGGGCGGGCAGCCCGGCGGGTGGATGGATTGTGCGGCAGCGCTCTGCCCGGCACCGCTGCCCGCTGAGCTCCGGAGATGCTGCGGCTGTCCGCCGCCGCCTGCGTGTCCTGGGCCGCGCTGCTCTGCGCCCTGGCGCCGGCGGGCGGCGGGGAGCTGCGGCCGCCCCGTGCCGTGCCGCTCCTCCACCTGCCCCCGAGGGCCGCGGGGCGCAGCGCCGGTGCCGGGGCCGCGGAGCCGCCGGCGCTGCCTCCCGCCGGGCGCCTGAGGGCGGTGGGGGCCGCTCTGCGCCGCGCTCCGCCCGCCGGGCCCCGCGGAGCCGCCGCCGGGTGGGAACCGCCGCCGCGGGAGGAGGGCGGAGGGCGGCGGGCGCGGAGCATCAACAGCCCCCCGCAGTTCCAGCTGCCCAGCTACCAGGTCTCAATCCCCGAGAACGAGCCGGCCGGCACGGCCGTCATCGTGCTGCGGGCCCAGGACCCCGACGAGGGGGAAGCCGGCCGGCTGGCGTACTCCATGGAGGCGCTCTTCGACGAGCGCTCCAACGACTACTTCTCCATCGACGCCGAGACTGGCAGCGTGGTCACGGCCCGCAGCCTGGACCGGGAGACGAAGGACACCCACGTGCTGAAGGTGACCGCCTCCGACCACGGCTCCCCGCGCCGCCGCTCGGCCACCACCTACCTGACGGTGACCGTCAGTGACACCAACGACCACGAGCCGGTGTTTGAGCAGCCTGAGTACCGGGAGAGCATCCGCGAGAACCTGGAGGTGGGTTACGAGGTGCTGACCATCCGCGCCACCGACGGTGATGCCCCAGCCAATGCCAACATGCTTTACCGCCTGCTGGAGCCGGGAGCTGGTGATGGGGTCTTTGAGATTGACCCACGCTCTGGGGTGGTGAGGACTCGAGCCCCCGTGGACCGCGAGGAGGTCTCTGAGTACCATCTGGTGGTGGAAGCCAATGACCAGGGCAAGGATCCTGGACCACGGAGCGCCACAGCTATGGTGCACATCACTGTGGAGGATGAGAACGACAACTACCCCCAGTTCAGTGAGAAGCGCTACCTTGTCCAGGTGCCAGAGGATGCCCCGGTGAACAGCCAGATACTGCAGGTGCAGGCCACAGATCGGGACAGAGGCAGCAATGCCCAGGTGCACTACAGCATTGTGAGCGGCAACCTGAAAGGCCAGTTCTACATCCACTCTTTCTCCGGTGCCATTGACCTGATCAACCCTCTGGATTATGAGACTATTCGGGAGTACACGCTCCGGATCAAAGCCCAGGATGGGGGCAGGCCTCCCTTGATCAACTCCAGCGGCATGGTGTCGGTGCAGGTCGTGGATGTGAATGACAATGCCCCCATCTTTGTGAGTACTCCCTTCCAGGCCACGGTGCTGGAGAACGTTCCTTTGGGCTACTCAGTGCTGCACATCCAGGCTGTGGATGCTGACTCAGGGGAGAACGCTCGCCTGGAATACAAACTGGTAGAGATGGCACCGTCCACCGGAGGTGCCCCTGTAGCAAGTGACTCTGGGTTCCCTTTTCAGATCAACAACAGCACAGGGTGGATCACGGTGGCTGCAGAGCTGGACCGAGAGACTGTGGAGAACTATCACTTTGGGGTGGAGGCCAGGGATCATGGCGTGCCGGTCATGACCTCCTCAGCCAGTGTGTCCATCACTGTCCTGGATGTGAATGACAACAACCCCACCTTCACAGAGAAGGTGTATCACCTCAGACTGAATGAGGATGCGGCTGTGGGCAGCAGCGTCCTGACCCTGACAGCAGTGGACAGGGATGTTAACAGTGTAGTGACTTACCAGATCACCAGTGGCAACACCAGGAACCGTTTTGCCATCACCAGTCAGAGTGGAGGGGGACTGATCACGCTGGCCTTGCCCCTGGATTACAAGCAGGAAAGGCAATATGTGCTCACAGTCACTGCCTCTGATGGCACTCGCTTTGACACTGTCCAGGTCTTCATCAATGTCACGGATGCAAACACTCACCGCCCAGTCTTCCAGAGCTCCCACTACACAGTGAGCGTCAGTGAGGACAAGCCCATTGGCACCTCCATTGTCACCATAAGTGCCACTGATGAAGACACAGGGGAGAATGCAAGAATCACTTACATTTTGGATGATAACATCCCCCAGTTCCGCATCGACCCTGATACAGGCACCATCACCACCCTGATGGAGCTGGACTATGAGGACCAGGCCTCCTACACGTTGGCCATTACAGCCCATGACAATGGCATCCCCCAGAAGTCAGACACCACCTATGTCGAGATCCTCATCCTGGATGCCAATGACAATGCGCCCCGCTTCTTGCGTGACCGCTACCAGGGCTCTGTGTTTGAGGATGTGCCACTCTCCACTAGTGTCCTGCAGCTGTCTGCCACTGACCGTGACTCGGGCCTCAATGGCCGTCTCCTCTACACGTTCCAAGGTGGTGACGATGGAGATGGGGACTTCTACATCGAACCCACTTCTGGAGTGATACGCACACTGCGCAAGCTGGACCGTGAGAATGTGGCTGTCTACAGCCTGCGGGCCTTTGCTGTGGACAGGGGCAGCCCACCACTGAAAGCCTCTGTGGATATCCAGGTGACTGTGCTGGACATCAATGACAACCCCCCTGTCTTTGAAAAGGATGAATTTGACATCTTTGTGGAAGAGAACAGCCCTGTGGGCTCTATTGTGGCACGGATTAGTGCAGCCGACCCTGATGAGGGTACCAATGCACAGATCATGTACCAGATCGTAGAAGGGAATATCCCTGAGGTCTTCCAACTAGACTTGCTCAATGGAGACCTCACGGCCCTCATGGACCTGGATTATGAGAGCCGGACAGAGTACGTGATTGTGGTGCAGGCCACTTCTGCCCCTCTTGTGAGCCGGGCAACAGTGCACATCCGCCTCCTGGACCAGAATGATAACCCACCTGTGCTTCAGGACTTCCAGATCCTCTTCAACAACTATGTGACCAACAAGTCCAACAGCTTCCCCTCTGGTGTGATTGGCAAGATCCCAGCTCATGATCCTGATGTGTCTGATAGCCTGGCTTACACTTTTGTGCAAGGCAATGAATTAAACTTACTCCTTTTGGACTCTGCCACTGGGGAACTCAAACTCAGTCGTGATCTGGACAACAACAGACCCCTGGAAGCACTCATGAAAGTGTCGGTCTCAGGTAAGCAAGTTTTTGAGGTTCATGAAGTGTGATTCTGCCTGTTGGAACAGTATGGGGGCATGGGCAGAAATAGCCCACTTGCAGGCTAGGGTGCAGCTTTAGGTTTCCTGAAGCAGTGGCTTATCTCTGAAATTTTGGGAGAGGAACCACAGCAATGCATCAAGCCCATGTGCTGTTGATTGAAGTGGTGGTCTGAAGTTGTTTAGTAAATCTGGATCACAAGGGTAAATAAATACGAGTATGCATGGGGGGTATATACTCCCTCAGCTGAGGTGGTAGCTCAGATGAAGCTTTTCTGATGTGGTTGTAGAAGGGTAATAAATGATGTGACTTGCCAAGATGTAGAGAATGCATGTGTATCTGTAATGCCATCTGTAATGCTGTATTCCCTCCCTTTTCTTTTTTCCTCTTAGGAAAAACCAAAACAAAACGGTTGAGATTTGGTATCTCTGCTTTTTTAGCAACAAAACATGTTTATTCCCTTCTGCGTACTGGGAGGTTTGGCTGGTAGAGTCTCAGACCGCTTCTCCACTGGTGTGGCCTGGGTGAATGTGATACTGGTGGAGCTGTGATGGTTTGCACTGCTGGCATGTGCTCCTGTGAGGAATGGCAGCTCTGAAAGCAGTGAGTTACGGCTGTGTAACAGCTGTGCAATGTGGCTGGCTGCACTGGAGTTGCTTTAGTAGTGCTAGGGGCAGATACTGGCCAAACGGTGCCCCAAAAATCAGTGCTGTTGCAGAGAGGGAGAGGAGGAGAGAGGCAGGGTTACTCTACCATTAACTGCCTCTGAGAATTCATGTCTGTGTGTGTGAAGACTGATGTCATCCAATATATACTTCTTTATAAGCACATACATGCTCTTAGGATATCATTCTTTTTCTGCTCAGTTGCTTGTTTACCATGGAATTGCTTTTTATGCCTCTAATTGTGGCATCAATCATGCAGTGAGTAATTTCCTCTTCAGGTGCCAGTCTGTAAGTTTACTGTGGACCTGATCCCATACTTCTGTTGACTTTCGAAAGTTTAACCAGATATGTTCCTCACTGCCTCCCTCTGCAACCTAAAAATGATTTTTGTATTCTTTTAGCAAAAAAAAAAAAATAATAACTGAAAGTACCAGGTACATAAAATGACACTTTGGGAGATGCTGTTTTTTAGATGGTTGTATTAAAAATGAATAAGCAAACTGTGATATAATCCTGGCAGCACTTGGTTTACTGTACATAGTCATGGTGTGCAGCACTGGGAGAGCGAGTCATGCTCTCCTGTGTGTTTGCAGGCTTGAGGTCCTTTTTGCCTCGGGAAAATGAAAGTGGTATTAACAGAGTTGACTGATTTTACTGCGATGCGTGGCCTGATAAGCTGCTTCTGGTTCTCCCAAAATGCTGGTGGGGGGCAGCTAATATGGTAAAGTAGCTCATAAATGCTGTTTCCGTATCCTGTGAGGACTTGCAGAAAAAACAGGCAGTTGGCTTGTGACCTTAAAGAAAAACATTTGGATTAAGGTGCAGGTGATTGCATGGTCACTGTCTGAACCAGTAGCTCTCTATCTGGTAGCAGAAGAAGATAAGAACTCATATTGGAGCATGAAGCTTGGAAAAGTTGTTAGACTAGATGAGGAGTGTATTCAGAGCAGAGAAATAGGTGACTATTCCTTTCTCACCCTAATGATTGATGCAGTTCAAGTGGGTGAAATCTCAGGAATAAGACCTGTTTTCTTAAGTAGCAGGAGTTTGATCATTCCAGCATCGTTTTCATGTTGGTGAAGGTGTGAACTTCGAAACTCTGTTGTGATGTTGATCAAAACTCTGTCTGCTGCGAGCCTTGAGATATTTGAGAGATTAAAGTTTTTTGTGGATAGGATTTTAAAACAACTCTGACAAGCACTGAACTCCATTTATCGTTCGTTTGGACAAGTTTACTGTTTGTAAATTGAAAAGGCAGAGTTTGGCAGTGTGTGAATAGCCCAGGACCGCCTCACCTGACTGCTTTCTCTGGTTTATCTGATGCAGCCTTTAAAAAAAGGCGGAGAAGAAGCTCAAGACAGAAGTACTCCACAGGGTTATCTCCAAGTGTTGTGAAATACCTGCAAATCATCTGCTAAAATGACCTGCCAGTTAACTGTCTGCAGAGTAGCCATTAACCTCTCAACCCAGACAAACACCAAGTCCTGCCCTGCTTACAGCTACTCTTCGGGTCAGGGAGGGATTAGAGCTCTTTATGAACTTGGGAATTTGGTCTATATACAAGTCGGAAGTAACACTGCTGCTATAAAAATCTCAGTTCCACCCAGTGAGGTGTTGTGCTGTGGAGGCACGTGAGTGTGAATGGTGCTAGTGAAGGGCTGTGCTACTCAGTTGAATTACTTTGAGACAATGATACTTGGGTAAACCCAGCATTCTTTCATTTGACTTGGGCATTATTCTAATAAGCAAAGTAATTTTGGCCTTCTGCATATAGACAAACTATAAGAATCAAGAAATAAGCAGGTGGGGTTGATCGCTTTTGTAAAACCTGAGAACAGCACGTTCGGCATGTAGAACTTGTCCCAGTGGCATCACCATCACTGGGAGCCATGTGGGACAGTGGGAAGCTCTGGGCAGGCTCGGTGCCTGCCCTGCTTTCCCCCAGTACCTGCCTGTCTGTGCCCCCGCAGCCCCTCAGGAGCAGACCCAAGCGGAGGAGGAGGAGGAATGTGGGTGGTGTGCATATTAGCATTCTGCTTTGGATTGGGAAGGAGCTTTTGAAGTCAGTCTCTTTTGAAGTGAATCTCTCTGGGTAGCCCCTCTGCCCATACCTGTCGTGCAGGGCTGTCTGAGTGAACAAACCGGACCCTTTTTGGAGGAAACTAATCCAGGTGTGCTCCAGGGGTTCCTTAAAAGAACCTCTTCCTCCTTTTTCCATTATACCTTCAAGGCTTTCATATGGAGCCTTACATTGCCATGCCTGCACATTGTGTTGTTAGGTTTATGTTGTAACAACTGGGGTGAAATCTGGACCCTGCTGAAATCCTGCCCTGGCTTTCCAGGGGGGTAAGCTCTTACTCCAGGTTTTTGAAACAGATGGTTGAGAGTAGATGAGTCTGAGATTTCTTAGTGTTACTAATAAATATATGACTTAAATTGACAGGCTTATTAAAAACGACTGGTTTTTGTCCACACTGATGTTCACAATATCCTTAAATGGGGATTTATTTGGTCAAAAACCAGGTTAAACATTGCTCGAGTCACGCTGCCTTTGCCCATGTTAAACATTACATTGGGGGCCCTGCCGATGCTGGGGGGAAGGCTGGTGCTAGCCTCAACTTTGCACAAGTTTGCCTGGGTATCACATTGCAAACGCTGCTGGCACCTGCTTGGCTGTGCTGCCACAAGTAGTCCCACTTATCATCCACGACAGCTCAATGGGGTACAATAGATGTGTGTGCAAACCCCTCTGGGAACACAGCCTAATTCAGCAGTGCAGACAAAACCCAACTGGACTGGATGCTGCAGCTTTCAAGTGCTCCAGGTAAATGTAAAACACCATTCATTATACAACATACAATACACAATTTTGGGAAGGTAGTGTGCCTCACACAGGGAGGTATAGGCACCCAAGCATTTTTGAGGTAGTGCAGGCTCAGGTATCTTTTACATTTCTTTGGCTTTTAATCTCCAGTAGCATTCAATGAGGTTACTGACTATCAGCAAGTACAAATTAAGACTGAGCTCGTTTGTGTTGCAATAAGGTCTCGGGATTTTTACTCAAGGCTCAGTAAAGGATCTTCATTATTATTGTAATTTAAAAGTCATTATGTTAATGATCCTGGATCTCCAGCTCTTTTCCATACAAATGTAACCAAAGGTGCAATACATTGGTTTAGCCCTTCTGATAAAGGTAAGGGCACAGGTGAGGTGCAAGGCATTGCAGGGTTACTTGTGCTTGTGAACACTGGCAATTAAAAGGAAAAAAGAAACTGAAGGGAAAAGTTGTCTCTGTAAGCATAGGGACACCTTTGGGTGCAGAGGAGGCGCAGGGTGACTGCACAGGATGCAGGCCCAGTGCCTTGTCAGCATCAGGATGGACCCTGTCCTCCTGCCCCTGCCTTCAGGGAGGGGGGCGGATGGGGTGGATGGGGCCTTGTGAGTTTTCCCCAAGGAAAATGGTTCTTTTTGAAGTGATGCCTTAGGCTGACTTGCTTTCAGGGTCAATGAGGAGCAGTTATCACCCACACTGCTCTCCACAGCCCCCTCCCAGGGAAACACTCCCTGAGGCGGCTTTGGTGGGATCCCTGTGGGTTGTACAGTCAGGAGGTGATGGAAATGGATGGGTGGAGGTCTCTCCTTCCCTCTCTCCCTGTGGGAGGTATCTCGGGTGTGTCGTGTGGCTGCAGGTCTTTTCCATGGTGTTCCCAGGGACCTTGGGAGCTTGAACTTCATGCATGCATCCTGCACTAAGGTGAGGGATGTGAAGACAGTGGCTCAGAGGCTGCAGGGACCAAGCAGGAAAAGATGAGGGACCTCAATTAGAACTAATGCATGACACCAGGAGCTGCAAAACTTGGTGTCTGAAGTGGGGCTGAAGTGAAGGATGATTGATAATGGTTAGTAGCTGTGGTTTTGAACATTTACATTTACTTGCCTATAACAGCAAATCATGAGTAGCGACTGTAATTTTAAAGTTAGGGTAGCTCCTGGATCTGCTGTGTCTACCTAAACCCTTTATTTCTTCCATATGGGTTCTATATTCTGATCTCTTTGTAGGTGAGATGCATTTCAGATATGCATCCGTCCAGCTTGCAGGAATGTGACTTTCCCTTTTCAACTGTCTGATCTGCTCCAGCTGATAAAAAGCTGTGGCTGCCTTGTTGCTTTCCTATGGGCTTCCTTCCTCTTCATCTCTGGATTTCATAGGAGTGGTGTATTTTTGTTTCAAATGACAGGAAAGCATTTATGGCTATGAGAGGAAAATATTTAGTGGAAGGCTGACTGACAAAGTAACTTTATACTGAGATAAAAGGTATCTCTCTCCTGCATGTAAATAAGACAGGGAGTTACCTGCAGCTTAAGTGACTGTAAATAAGCAATTTCTTTGCTAAAATAGTGGTCCCTAGTAATAGAAAGAGAAAAGGTAAATGTTTACTGCAGCACACTTTAAAAAGTAAATATCTCAGATAAAGCTGTTCTGTCCATCAGATTCTTTCAGAAAATGCTGCTGTGCAACACAGCTATCAGTAAAAATGTTTATTTCTCCCCGTTTCTGTCTCTGAACAGTGCAGGCTGTATGTTCCTGGTTTTTGTTACAGGTTTTAGCAATATACCGTAGTATGCTTGGTGGTTGAAGCATATATGCAGATGGAACTTCTTATCCTCCTCCCACAAAGTGAAACTTGGAACCATAAATACTATAGGTCATAATTGGTTGCCAGAGGAAAAAAACCCAAGTATATATCAAAGTCCTACATAACCCTAACTCAGCAGCGCTGTTTAAAAACATGTTGCTGGGTATGAGAAGTGGCTGACTGAGGCGGCAGGGGGTTTGGCTGGTTTTGTACACACTTTGCTTCATATACCAATCAGTTTATTTTTTTATTGCATTAATGTTGATGCTTTTCTCAGTGGTTTCCAGAAAAGGAGATTTTAGGATAACAAAGAGAAGGTGTAAGAAGAATGAGACTGAAGATGAGAGAGGGAGAAAGTGTAATGGTGAGATTACTTGGGAAACTTTTTTCCCCTATTTTCAAATTGTTTGCGAATAGGCAGTAGTTACAATAACCATTTTAAATTGGATTAGTAGTAGTTTTATATGTTTATTATTACTTTTTAAGCCTCAGGGTGTATTAATGAATTAGTTTTCTTGGTGTGTTCCCTTGTGATTTGCTTCCCTTGTAGTAGTCATGGAAGCACGCTTATGTCCGACTTGCGCTTGTGGGTTGGGAAGAATCCTCTTTTGTTCTGTTGTTCTAGTCACACCTTTCCTGGCAGTTCAGAACTGATTTAGGGCTGGGGTTGTGGAGCCTGCTGCAAACTCTGATACAGAGTTAACACTGAATTGTTGTCAGGGGTAATGGCAAAAGAACTCTTCGTTTAGAATGCAGGAGCAGTTTTCTAGGCTTGGATGTCAGGATGATAGTAAACCTGCAGTAGAAGCAGTAGAGGGGAAAGGAGGTGTTGTGAAGCACTGGGATTTTATGCTCTGTTATCTCCAGCATCCCAAGTGCTACCTGAGGAAGTGGCTGGCTGCTGATAAAGCATATAATTTTACATGGCTCATTGAATGGTCTGTTTTCCTTCAGGTGTATACTTAATATCTTGAAACTCCCTTTCATTGTTGACTCCTATCTTGAAGCTGAATGGGTTTTCTCAGGCATCTCATGACTGATGGAAATAATGCTGGGGTTTAAAGTATGACATTATGTGAGGGTGGGTAGTGTGCTCACCATCTCTCTGATAGGGTGCTTCCTGGTGAGACCCCTAGCAGATGCTTGGATGGGAATCCTGGCATCTGCACATTTCCACTGGTCTGGTTGGAGCATGGCCCTGGTGTCTCCCAGCATCTTCAGGGAAGGGTTGGAGACACTCATCTGTGGTCTCCTGCCTCCTCCTCTGGGTTTCTGCCAGACACCCCTGCAGGAGGTGGGATGACTCCAGAGTTTTGGCTGGCTGGGTGCTCAGGGTTCATGGGTTCAGGGGCATGTGATAGCAGGTAACACCTATGATGGTGTTTACAGTTCAGCCAGATGTGTAACTGCTGCATACGCTGCCATAGCTGAGCTCACTTTCATCTGGTTATTTTGGGTACAAACAGCAATGAGTGCACCATAGCATGGGTTCAGCTTGCAATTTCATAGGGCTCCTTGCTTCCCTTGCAGGTCAGGTGAGGCTGATAGAAAGGCTCTGGTAATGGGGCTGCTCTGGACATCGGGAGCAGAATTACTTTCTGGGCAAGAAACAAGAAAATGTGAAGCAGAACCTCTTCTAATCCTATGTGCTACAAATACCCTTTCAATATTTAGCAGCTTGGGCAACTCTAGCTGTAACGCTCATGCATGGAGAATGAGTAAGGGGAGGATTGGATGTCAGACACAGGATCTGTGCTCTCCATCCCTTCTCCCTCTCTTTTATAAGCCCTCTTGATTTTGAGAACCCGTTGGCTGGGACAGACTCTACATGTGAGTGTTTGAGGTAACAACGCAACTTACCTGCTTACCTCAGTATTGCCTGATTTACAGGATTTGGGCAACTGGCTCTCTTGGCTTCCTTTGGCATTCTGACTTGTATTTCCAAAAATACCTGTGGAGAGTCTTTAGGAAATGCAGGAGGGTTAGAAGAGCTGAGGATACCCATGTAATGAACCTTTCTGGCAGTCTTCCAAGTTGCAGTTTTTCTGTCCTGGTTTCCGTGGGAATGGTGTTGGTTTTAGGTAAAGTAGTACTCCAAGTGCTCTGACATGTAGTTTGTCATTTAAGTAACAAGTATGGCAGTGCTGTCTTTTGTGAATGACAGGCCTTTTTGTCTGCTCCTGTAAAGAGTATTTGGCCAAAAGATTGCATAAATCCGAGTACAGAAAAAGTTGACTATGGGCTTGGTTCTTCAAAGCCTTGTTCACAGAAGTTGTCCGCTTGAAACATCTAGGACCTGATTTAATTCAGTTTTGCCACTTTGTGTTTCTGCGACAAGTGACAGTTTTATTATCCCACTAACCCCCGCGGTGCAGCTCTTGTTTCAGTGTTGAAAAACACTGAACTATTTATGGATGCAGCACAGGTTTCCAAAAGGTCCAGGAGGTAATCATGGAAGATTTTGAAATCTGCCATTGAGTGATCTCTTGTTTGTTTGGCGAGATTTGCCTAACACCTTTTTTGTGAGACACTTTGATTGAGATTTCATTGCAATGCTTTGGTTTTGTTGGATTGAAACAGCATTTTCGAAGGTACAACATGGCTCTATGGACAGATTTGTATCACCTACCATCATCTGCCCAAGAAGTGTGGTATCTCTTCAAAGGTGGTCAGGAAGGTTGCAGCCATGATTGGTTGATAGGCAGGAGGGCTGTGGCTGGAGATGCCCATCTCACCCCCTGATTAAAGACGGAAAATAAGTGCCTCATTTGGACTAATTGCCTTGCTGTTAAGTGGCTAAAGTTCAGTGGGATGAACCCACCCTCAATGTTTTGCACCAGGACAAAAGGGTTTGTTTTCTTTGTAAGGATGATAGTACTTATTTCTGTTACAGCAAACTGCCTGTAGTAACAGGTTCAGCAGAGTAGATGGAAAGGATGGGGGAGGTTATAATCTGCGAACAGGAAAATGTTTTGCCATGAATAATGTTAAGACAGACTTTAAATGTTGTCAAGAGCTTGAGTGAATGAAGGGGGAAAGTATGCTTTTATGGGTATTTGGCATTCAACAAAGAAAGAAAATTTTACAATACTTCAGAAAGATGATCTTCACACTTGGAAGAAAAGCAGTCGGACGAAAAGCAGGATTTGCTGGAGAGAAAGGAAAACTTTTGGACTTTGTTTCAACAAGTCGTTAATTCTGCTGAGCTGTAACCACCTTCGTATTTATTCCAGTGTTTACACTTGCCAAGCACTAAAAAAGCAAGTAAATGAAATGGTAAACCTGTAATAAATCCTCGGGGGACCACATAATAAACATAGACAGGTTACGCTTATCAAATACAAAGGCAAGTAATCTGTTTTCAACACCACTGCTGAATGTGTGATAGATGCTACATTCCGATGGGTCTCCAGCACTTTTGAATATGGCACATCTGGTCAAAATATTTCCTTGTTTTTTGAAGGAGGGAGAAGGAGAGGCCGTCATTAACAAACATGGTCAGCATGGCACCTCCTGCCTGCTGCAGAGTCTGGGGGCTAGATGCAGGTTCAGAGAGAAGCAAAAGCACCTGGAGCCCACCAAAAGAGGTAAAGGAGACACTGTGTAATCAGATTTGAGTTTCAGAGGTGTGATGGCCAGCACCTATAAGTCTGTCTTTGCAGTTAAATCCCAATGGGCTGTTAGGTTTGGAAGCAGATGTGAAGTTGATTCTCTGTAGCTCCCATGCCACCAAAGTATACATCATGGGTACAAAGAGCTGCTTGATCTCTTGGGTTTATTGAATTGAATTCCAGTCACAGCACTTCTGGACTTTCCAGGAACCAGCCCAGCCCAGGTCCTCATTTACCTGTGTCCTTGCAGCAGTGTTCATGCTGGGTGTATTTCTAAAGGAGACCCTTTAACATCCAAGCTGTGGTTTTTAGTTTTAAAACTTATTTATTTATTTGGTTGTCTGAATTCAGTTTAAGTCATATAAACGATGTCTCACACTAGTGCATCACTGTTTTAGCAGTGCGTGATGCCAGCCTCCAGACACAGCTCAGCATGGCCAGGAAGAGGCATTTGGCACCTTTCACAGCTTAGGTCCAGTAGATCACTTATTATCTAACCATCAAACACCACAGTGCCTCACTTTTAGGTGCCTGTTCCCTGCAGCAGTATCCTGTTTTAGGCAGTTAAGTGTCCTATGAAGTGGGTGTACTTGAAATACCATCCTGCTACAGCTTGGGCACTTCACTCAGCATAGCGATCAGGACACTTAGCGAGGGCAGAGATGGGCTGGCCTCCAGCCCTTGATCTCAACGTCTTTCTGTGCTATACATTAAAGAGGAGCCAAATAAGATACAGAAGCCATTGTGTGACTCACGTTTCTGTCTTTGGTAAGTGCCATAAGCTACAGGGTCTTGCTCACACTTGTAGGGTGATGGAGAGGAGGCTTTCTGGCTCGTGCTCATGCATGTGGGCACCTCTGCTTCAGTTGAGCAGTGGTGTGGGCAGTCTGGCTTTGACCCTCAGCTGCTGGATTTTGTTTAGGCCATAATAAAAGCTGGATCATGATCTGTTCAGGCCATGTCAGGACTAGGTCAGTTCTTGCTGTAGCCAGGGACTCAGCTCTTCCCACCTAGTAACTCAGAGGTAAAATAAACACAAATCATAAGGCTTTCCAGGGAGTACTTTCCTGCTGATCAGAGCTGACTTGTTTGTCTTTTGGCTTTAACTATTTGTAAATGTATTTTGCTTTTGAGTAGTTCCCAAATGGGCTGAAGTGTCAGTTACGGAAGGAGTCATGGGCTCAGACTTAAATAACACTGCTACATATCCAGAGTTCAGCCCATCTTCACCTAGTGTTTAATCCTCTTTCTCACTGCAGTTTGCTGTGATGATAGACTTGCTAGTAATTATCAACATGTTGCTGCTCGTCGCTTGGATCCTGTGGCTTTTCCCGCAATGTGCTCGCTGACGCTACAGCTCGCTAACATTGTCCTGACACATGCAGGAGAGGTCTCTTGGCAGCAATGACTGAACTATCCCATCGGTTGACTCGGTTTCCCTTCTCACGGGGTGTATTTCTGATGTTGGCCTCCTTTTACTGACACGGTGTAATTTAGCAATGTGTGCTCTCTCTGTGTGATGAGCTCTCCATCTGGCAGATAATTGCCTGCTAGTTTAAATCCCATCTTAACTATAGTTTCTTCAGATCATGAAGTCTGCTGCTGCCTTCTGGTTGGTTTTGCAGGGCTGTTTGCAAAAGGATTTGTTATGAGCTAAAGCAATGTGGGTAAATCAATGTGAGTTTTTTGGAATGTTAGGCAAGATAGGTTAACTTTTAGGTCCTGCTTACTAAGCTACCCAGTGTTATTCTGTATTGAGCCTGGCAACCTAACACATGGTTTTGTTGACCAAGCTGCTGGCAGCAGGCACTGGTGGTTTGCACGAGTTATGAAAAGCGGGCACGTTTTTAGGACATGGTGGACGCTGAAAGCTTGTTACACAAAACATGCTGGTGCTCCTCTTTCCTTCTTATCTTCTCCTCCTCTGTCCCTTCAAGCTCACTGGATCTGCTTGCTGTGTGCTGTTGTGCAGCAAGGCGCCACATCTGCAGAGTCTGTCTGCTGCAAGTTTGTACAGGGCTGTGCGCAGCAGAGACCTCTGCTTTTGTAATACCTGCTGTAAATAATTAGGAAAACCACCAGACACCGACTGACCGACTGCCCCAGGAGATAGCCAGATACAGATGGCGGCACTGGGGATGGCCCCAGGCCTGGATGATGGTGTGTCCAGCAGGCGCTGGGAGCGGGCTGGTGGTGTGGCAGCATCCTTTCTCACTGCCTTCTGTCTTGCCTTTGGGGAGGCAGGGCAGGTTCCTCATCCACCCCTCACCCTCTTCTGACCACCATGCTGTTACTTGCTGTTAGGTGAGTGCGTTGGCCCAAGGTGATGGGCAGGGTCCATCCCCTCAAGGGATACCTCATGAGATGCTTCCAGTGTACTAGTGGTAGCCATCGCATTGCCCATGCAGCCCTTGCGCTCCCACTGGCTGTTGTGGGGTTGGGACTTCAGCAGCCTTGGTTGCTGGGTGCAGCTTCCAGAGGTTTTGCAGCCACGATGCTTTGCCCTTCTCCTTGCACAGGGCCTTAGGGACCACAGATGAGGTGGTGACAGTCCCACAGAGGTTTTGCTGCCCAGCACAGGCAGTCATGGGTTGTCCATGGCCAGCCCTGGGTCACAGGGCATGCTGCATGCAGAATGTCAGTGGTCATTGTCATTGCAGTCCGTGGGAGCAACACCTGTACCCACAAATGGGGAATCTGTCCCAGTTTGGGTGTAGATGATGACTATATTTTTGTCCTATCCCTGTGTCAAGTTGCAGTCACCTCTGCTGGCTGGTTCCACTGTGCCTCAGCTCCCTTGTGGCTCAGCAGTGTCTGAGACTTCATTCAGCTTGAAGGGGCTGTAAATAAGAGATTCCGATTTACTACCAGCAGCATTGATGGACATGACAAATTGCTGGCAATAAACTCAGGTGAGAATGGAGAGATAAAGACATTTTTTGTATTCTGTGCAGTGAACTTCTTTGTTCTGTATGCATTAATTTATGAACTTTGTATGTGCCTTGCCAGTGGTTGGGGATTTCTTAAGCGGAAATGACTGCTTAGCGTGGGTCAGACTGTGCTGAGCTGAGGTGCTGAGATGATCAGATAAAATTCTTCATGGCACCAGTGGCTGTTGAGCATCCATCCCTTTTCTTTTGTTCTTGGGAGAAAAGTCCTCAAGAAGAGGCTGTTTGCCTGCTCTGAGGTGGTGCCAGTGACTCTCTGGGTTTCTGCTCTGCTTGTCCTTGATCAGACTTTAGCTACCAGAAGTTCCCACTGTTCTTTTCAAGGCCTAAAGGCAAAGTAAAGCGACAGCTTTAGTCAACTTGAAAGCTTTCTCAGACTAGAAAGTGTCCCATGGGGTAAGCAACTTTACTCACGCTCTACACATCCCATACTGATCATACAGGATGGCGTTTTTCTGGCTTAGTGCTGTTTGAATTTGGAGTATTGTGCATTTTCAGGTATTTAAATGAAGCTGTAAAAATGATTAATGCTAAGAAAAGGCTAATTAAATTTTATTCCTGTGCTGAAAATGAATTTTAAAGAAATCATTTTGAGATTTCAGCAGTTGTGAAATTCACAATGTTGTTCTTCACACTGTAGAGCCTTTGTGCTTACTGCTGTAGTCATATTACATGACATTGCCTAACACTCTGCAAGGCGTATTCTTGGCTCATTCATCAGGTAAGGCTGCCTCAGGGTCACTGAATCCCTCCATGTACCCAGCAGAGAGCTCAGTGTGAGGATTTTACAATTGTGCATCTGCATTTGCATTTCCAGTGCTTTTTCCTTCTTGTGGCAGTTTTCCCTTTTACAATACAGTGATTATTAAATGCAGGGTTCTCACTGGTTTTGTCACCAGAATCATCCCTCCCTGCTCCCCACTGCCGGCAGTCAGTGCCTAATTTGCTGGTGGTCAGTCCTCAGGATGATTGTTTTGCTGCTGAACACCCCCTCCATCCTCGTGGTGTGGTGGGAGATGGTGATGGGTGTAAGCACGTTGTGGAGGTCCTGGAGGGGTCGAGCTCCAGCTTGCAGCTGAGAGCTGGTCCTCTAGCAAATGAGATGCTGATCCATTAGAGCTTCACGGTAATTTAATCACTTTTGGACAGCACAGTAGTTAATAATCCCACACTAAGGAACAGCCACTGCTTCTGGTCCTTGTTAGACATCTTAATTTCTTTTCTATTTCTGTTCTTAGGCATTTTGTAGGATTTAATTTTCCCTCCGATAATTTATGAGACATGAAATCTCTCTGAACAGGTTAGCCTCTGTGTGACGGTATTTCAGCACCTCTTGCATTTCCTTCAGTTGGATCATGTGTTGCTGCTTGCTTAGAGGCAGCTCTGCCACTTCCCAGAGGAAAGCAGTGTATTGTTACCTGGGTGTGATGTGCCAGGGCCACGCTGTTCTCTCGCTGGAGAAGGGCACTCCATTTACATAGTATTTAAAGTGCTTTTCGAATCCTGGCATGGAGAATTATTCAATTTTCTAAAATTACACTATTTGAGTGACTGCCTTTTCTTGTCCACCCACTGTCTGTGTGTTTGAGTTGGTTCAGGGCTTCCACTGCAGGGGTTTGCTAAGGGGGATGGGTTTACTAAAGATACTATGTGCTGTTGTACAAAGCACTGTGAATATTGCGTCTCTGTACCATTCTGATAGTTCCTAGTCAAGAAAAGTTAATATATATTGTAAAGAGAACAAGTTAGGGATGATTTGTTTCACTGGAGGTATCACACTAGAAGTTTGCATCTTTAGTATTGCAAAATGAAAACCAGAGGACTTTGATTGCTGCCTATCTCTCTGAAGTACTTGTGGAAAACAGGACCAGGGCAGTTTAAAGGAAAGCCTGCAAGTGAGCCAACTCAATAAATTTAGGTGGGATGTTAGAAGACAGTTTGAAGCCTTTAGGGAAGCAAATTTCTGGAACAACATCCCTGTGAAGGGGTCCAAAGAAGTGTAGCTGGGTTGAAGGGGAAGCTTGATAAATTAGTGAACACTTGCTAGTTTAATAGTAGTATGTATATATAATATGCTTCCTTGAGAAGCTTCCTTGAATAGAAAATTGAACTTGTTGGTGGGAAAATTCTTTCCTGTTGCCTTTTTGCTGCAGAAACTAAAGAAGCATATTAACAAATTGTAAATGCGGTTTAGCCCTTTGAACTGACTGAGCTTGTGTAAGTTGTTGTGTGTTGATAACAGCATTGCTATCTTCTTCTAAACTTGGGATCAAAAGATAAAGAATCCACAAGGCAGCGTGGTTCAACAGGTAAATGAATGGGGCTGGAAGTTACTCACAAATGTCACAGGCTGCAAGTTGCAGCAAATCTGAGCCAGTCTTGCTTCTGGCTGTTACAGTCCTTCCCTTCCCAGCACCTGTATGACCTTGTGTGGGGCTGTCTCTATGTGCCAAGTTACTAAAGAGCCAGCCTGCCATTAAAAAACCCCAGACTTCAGGTTCAGCATTAAGAAACAGGTCAGTCCATCAGGTGAGTACCAGAGACTGTGCAAGGGAGTATGGAAGTTGATAAAAAGCCAAACCACCAATAAAAATCAAGCAAACAAAAAGGTTCTGAGTGTGAAGAAACAGTTCAATGCAGTAAGAGTGCCAGTGCAGAGGAGAGGGGTGGTGGCAGCCACCCCTTAGATCAGCTTAGGGCTGCTGTGCATTTGCAGCCAAATGCAAAGCCTAGAGAAATATTTGCCTTTTGCCCCTTCTAGAAGGTAGAAATCCGCTGGAAAGCCCTTTCAACATATGAAAATGATGCGCTGTCCTTCCCTTAGGCCTGTGTGACCACACTGACTCAAACTAAGGGGAGATTTGCTCCAGTGCTCTGTGCGCAATACTGTGCACCTAACCCACGTGGGCACATGTGTCAGTGCTCACCACTCTCTTGTGTGGGTACAAAACTCCCACCTTTCATTTGCATGAAGTTCTGCCACCCAGAAATCCTGCAGCTTGAACCTACCACAGGTTTTGTGGGGCAAAATGCAGCTGCATCAAAACTGTAGGAGATTCAGTAAACGTGTTTAAAAACACCTGCCTTGAAAACACACACCACAAGAAAATACTGTAATAACTGAAAGCAAAAATAAACGACTGAGTAATTTTAGTGCTTTGTTCCCTGTAGATTGCTGCATTTCTAGGTTTGTTAATTACAGAAATTAACACATTTTGTTAAAAAAAGTAAGAAATTCTCTGTCAGTAAGGATTTTGCATTGAGAAAGTGTGTGTATTTATAAGCTCTGGCTTAGCCCTTTGAATTATCCTAGGCACTACTGTAACCGATAAGTGAATGCTGATAACCCTGTTAATATTTCAAGGACTCTTTGCAACTATAGGGGAGCAGTCAGTAACTATCACATTCCTTTGCATTGCAGGACAGGTTTTCATATTTGCTGTCTTAATGTTGTTATATACATAGAGCGTTTTTTTGGGCTCAGATCACCTTGTCTCACAGCAGGTCCTTGGCATGCAGCCTCATGGACTCTTTAAGATGCTTTTTATTTGCAGCAGCTGGGCTCATTGCCCGCCCTGGTGTGGCTGGGATTTGGATTGCAAATTCCTGACCCGAACAAAGAGGAGGAATAGAAAAGGCTGGTCTCTGGCCCCTCACACACTTTAGGAAACCTTGCTGGCTTCAGAGAATTTTACTCATAACTGACTACACTTAAAGAGAGAAAAACAGCTTCTATCTTTGCAAAGACGGGTGCAGCCTCACTAGTAGGTATGTTGCTAGAAGAGGGAAGAGAAAAGTAGCTCCGGAGAGGCTGCTGGGATTTCAGGCGCTATCATATCTAGAGCCACCTTGAGTCTTGTCCACACTTGTTTCTCTCTGGTAGAGGAAAGCTGTATGGAGAGAACTGGATGGAGACAATCCAAGTGTACAGGATGTGTCCACATGCATTCCCTTGCTGCACTCATCAGCTGCACCCAAAGGCCCTACAGTCTGAGAAGCAGCTTGCTGTAATTGCTTTCATGAGACAGTATCAACTGGGTAGGATTTGGCCTGTACTGGCTTGTGTTTGGTGAGGAGCAGGGGAGATGAGTCAAACTAAACAGGGTGACTCATCAGAATCGGGCTCCTGTGATGCTGTGTGTGTGTAAAATGCTCAGAGTTGGGAATCGGGCTGTCACGGTCCTCAGATCATTCTCTTTGGTTTGCTGCTCCTCAGAGCCATTGGAGAAAACCCATGTCAGTCCCTAGTCAGAGCAGAGGTAACTCTGCGTGGCTGATACCCAGTCACCCAGTGGCTCCAGGCAGGGACAGTCATGTTACTGCGAGCAGCTGCTGAGACTAAACTTGTGTTCTTCATCATCCTTCCTTGTCTCCATCATCAAAGGTGACCAGAAAAGCTCAAACTTCTCATTTGTCTGGAAACCTGCATGGAGGACTTTGCACAGTAGGTAGCACTGAGCTAAGCGGCCTGTAATTGTTCAGCATTTTGGTCTAGAAAGTGTAGCAGCTGCTTCCCCAATGTCAGGCTTCTGTAGCGTGACAAGGAGAGCTGCTTTCATGTCTCTTGAACTGTGTGTTGATTTGACACTGTCATGGTTTAACCCCAGCCGGCAGCTCAGCCCCACACAGCCACTCGGTTACCCCCGCCTCAGTGGGATGGGGAGAGAATCAGAAGGTTAAAAGTGAGAAGACTCATGGGTTGAGATAACGGCAGTCTAACAGGTAAAGCAGGAGCTGCACAAGCAAAGCAAAACCAGGAATTCATTCACCACTTCCCATGGGCAGGCAGGTGTTCAGCCATCTCCAGGGCTCCATCACATGTAGCAGTTACTTGGGCAGACAAACACTGTCGCTCTGAATGTTCTTCCTTTCCTTCTTCCCCACCTTTACATGCTGAGCATGACTCCATATGGTGTGGGATATACCCGGGGTCAGTTGGGCTCAGCTGTCCTGGCTGTGTCCCCTCCCAGCTCCCTGTGTACCCCCAGCCTGCTCACTGGTGGGGTGCTGTGAGGAGCAGAAAAGGCCTTGGCTCTGTGTAAGCACTGCTCAGCATTAGCTAAAACACCCCTGTGTTATCAGCACTGTTTCCAGCACAAATCCAAACCATAGCCCCATACTAGCTACTGTGGAGAGAATTAACTCTACCTCAGCTTTGGCTGAAGCACCGGCATAGACACCATCTTCTCTCTGACTCTTCTCTTGGGTATCCTTGTGTTAAAGATACTCGTTGCACACTGGTACCTCCACTTCTCTTGTGGCGTAAAGTCACAGGTCTTGGTCTTCATGGCCCCTTTATGGGGCCAGGTGGAGGCAGGGAGAGCATGGGCAGATGGACACCAGGATTACCCCCCCCCCCGCCATGTCAGGAAAACTCCAGTGGGGTTTGCTTTCCTCCTGCACAAGAAGCCCTGCTGAAGAGGTGAGCGGGAGGGGGTCCCAGCTGTGATGCACTGGGAGGAGAGCCTGGTTTGATCCGAGATGAGAGCTCCCATGGCTGCAGAGCTGGTGTGGTGGCTGGGAGCTGCTGAGGGCTGTGCTGGGTGGGAAGGAGCCCTGGGGCTCCCTCACACCAACCTCTGCAGACAGGAACAGTCTCTCATAAATACATTGTCTTGGCTATAATTTGCACAGAACCAGCCTCTGGGAAAAGCTGGTGCTCGCCGGAGAAGTTTTCTGGGTGTATCCTGCTCTGTGAGTCGGGATTTCTGCGAGGTACAACACACCCTTTTTGGATGTGTTTGTTAGTCAAAAAGCACACCGGCTTCCTGCTGTTTCTGGAGGAGTGGGTCTGAAAGAGGCAGGTAAACAGTGAAAGAGGATCTCCTGGCACCGCTCACTCTACGGCGCAGAGGCTACATGGGAACTGGGGTTTAGCTGGACTGCCTGATTCAGTGCCATGTGTAGGTAATTAAGGTATATCCTCCAATTAGCCTAAGTGTCCCTTTTATTGATGTGTGAGATCGATGAACCCAACTGCCGTACAGATAGCAGAAAATAGTCTGGATGATTCTACCCACTGGTTTGCATGCTGAAGTAATTTAGAGTTAGAAAAGACCTGCCCTGCTAATGTTTACAGAGGCTCATTAAGCAAGGCAGGGATGCTCGCCTGTCCCGGAGGCTAAATGGCAGAGCCTGGCTGGGCCAGCACCGCTCACTCTGCTCCGCTCCATCCCATCCCGGCATGGCCAGGATCCATCCCTGCAAGCAAGCCAGCTTGGCAAGGCACTGCTGCACTGGCCAAAAATAGCACCAGGTCCAGTACTGACACTGCTGCAGGTGATTGTGTGTGGCGCCTTGCTTTATTTGCTACCATTAGCATCACCTCTTGGACCTGCTAAATTATGAGGCCAAAGGGATGTCTAAGCTAATATTGCCACTCTAGCTCTGCCTAGTAAAACATGGAAAGGAAAGAGAATGAGAAACAGGACAAGTACAGACTGGTCCTTACCTTCTTGCACTGTCCCAGCTTCGGGCAGGCAGATGTTTAACGGCTTCTGAGGCTACAGGCTTCCCCTGGATCACAGTGTTGACTTGCATTAGGGCAAGTCAGTGCCACAGTCCATGGCTCTCTCATCTCTCAACTTGTTTAATCCCTCTCAGGTTTCTGCTCTGCCCAGTGCCTGATCACAGTCCCCACCATTCAGATGCACACGCTTGGAAAAATTGTCTTGTGTTAAAACATGTTGCCTGATTATTTCACCATGTGACCTTTGGTTTTTATATTGTGAGGAACGGGGATTATTTGTCCTTTGTTTCCCTTTGTGTGATTTTATATTTCGTTGTCATGCCTCCCCTTAGCCTGTGTCTTCCGATCTTACAAGGAGTGCTCCTAGTCTCCTAATGTACAGTGAAGATGATTTCTCCAGATGTGTCTGACTTGCTGAGGAGAGTGTAAATGAAAGCATCCTGCTGTAAATGGATGTATTTATGCCCAAACCACTTCCAGGGAAAGGGCAAGTTACAGATGTAGTGACTGTCTGCAGTGTTCTCAGATACCTTGAGCTTCATTTTCTTCTGTAGAATTTGTAATGTGTTTATATCATTCTTTAAAACTCAAAACTTGCAAAGCTTTGGCCATGGTATGGCCAATGTATACCACCAGTGGTATGGCTCCACTAGTGGTTGCTGGCTACTGTCTGAAAAGCAGTGGAGTGCCCTGTCTAGCCTTTTGTTATTCTCTTTGTTCATCCCTCTCTGTGGTGTTTTGGATACAGCTAATACCCATTTTAATACACAAATAGCAGCTATATGGCCTTCCCACTCATGTTAGAGCAAAGCTTAGTCATATATTTCAGAGAACAATACAGAACCAGGTGCAGCAAATGTATTTTTACATTTTTATTTGTATTTGTTGGCAGCTTTTAGGCTGCACATTGCCAACAGTAAGGCAGGCAGGAGAGCTGTGCTCTCCTCCCCACGCTGCAGGTGATACGGGGTGGCCGTGACCTGGGCTGAGTTTCTTGTCAAAATTAAGATGTTTGTCCCTGTTTGACTTTTGATTCCATTTGGGCTGATCTGCAGGTAATTATTGGTTGTGGAAACAACCGGGAGAAGGGGAGGGTGGGAGGTACCCATGACTGCAGGGTCTCTGCTCACCTTAAGTCATTGTGTGCGTATCACACTGCTGAGCTGACCCTGTGATGGGAGCAGGGACCATCCTGGGGCTCTCATCCCTAGGAGAAGAGCTTGACTCAAGCTCAACATTTCACCCTGTTTGCCAGTGTATTCATTTGTTTATTACATATATGGATAGTTTTGCTATTATAACCAGATTAATTGTGAGCACATCTTAACCTGATACTTTAATTGCTATATGAATTACCTTTGAATCGCTAGGAAAAAGCCCTGTATTTTCCTTTGACAATTAATGTTGCCTTCCTGGTTGGGATTTTGCTTTGAGGTGGCATAGGTACAGCTGCCTGGTTTCTCAGACTCCTTGCAGAGCCCTTTGTAACAGAAAGACCAAGGTGAGTGTATGTGGGCAGGTTTGGTTTTTTTTTACAAGAGCTCTAAAATCAGAATCATAGAATCATAGACTAGTTAGGGTTGGAAAGGACCCCAAGATCAAGCTCCAACCCCCCTGCCATGGGCAGGGACACCTCACGCTAAACCATGTCACCCAAGGCCTTGTCCAACCTGGCTTTGAACACTGCCAGGGATGGAGCATTCACAACCTCCTTGGGCAACTTATTCCAGTGCCTCACCAGTGGCCTTCTGTGCTGAACTGGGAGAATGTTACCACCATACATTGCAGTAAAACCGAAGGAGGACATATCCCTTTTAAATTTGTATCATAACATTCTCCTGAAAAATAAATAATGATCAGTCTTTACAAATCTTTGCAACACACACAATTTAAAAAGAAATATTTAAAAAAATAGTGATAAGATATAAGTTCAAACTTTCATTAAGTAATTATATAAAAACACGTATGAAAATAAATTTGATATACGTCATGAGAAAGTGCATAGTAAAAACTCTGTATTACTTTTATAATGCAGTGAATTTCTTCAGTAAGCCAAAATCAGTTGAGAAAAGAAGATTTGTGTAGGCTTCAAGAAAAGATCAAAGCAGTGAGAATGTTAACCTTGACAGCACACAGGGGTTTGGGATCCTTATGGTGCTCTTGATGGGGGCCTTCTCACCAGCCCATCAGAGAACAGTTTTGCCCAAAGTGGGAAGTTGGAGCTTACCTTGAAGCTAATGATGTAGGATGCATATTCTGTTTAGGTGTTAGGTTTAAATTTGTGTCTATTTACAGGTTTAAAAAAAGGCAAGAAATGAAAACCAGAAAATCTTAAGCAACATTGTTCAAAGGACTTCAAAAGGAAAGTGTTTGCTGTTTTTCTTGTGTTTTTGTTTGTAGAGCGTAGGGTCTTGGTTTTGGTCCCATTTTGGATTATAAATCACTATAATAATATGAAAAAAGACAGCAACTCTGCTTTGCCTTGCATACGAGTATGATAGAGTATTTGATTTATTTCCTTTTTTAAAGTTTTCTGTATATGTTTTTGCCTGCACTTTTAGTAGGTGTGACCTAACCAGAATCTTATGGTGGTGTCTTGGTCACAGATGATTGAGCAGGGAATTATTAACCCAGCATAAGAGCTAACATGAGGATTACTGGAAAGTTCCTGCCTGTGTCAGCTTTAAGTGAACTGTGTTACTGCAAAAGCCATGGAAAGTTCAAATTGCTTGAGATCGTGCCAAAGGGCTGTCAGTGGTCTTTTGTTAGATGCTGACCACCTCAGGCAGAGCTCACAAAGGCGGCCTATTTTGTTTAAACTGAGCAATGCTAGCTCTGTGCTCCAGAGTTACAGCTACATCAGTGTCTGGGATATTAACACCGATTATCAGTGTCTCTCCAAAAGCCTACAGGAGGAGCCTGAAGCTGTGCTGAGGTCTTCCCAGCTTTGACGGGAGCTTACTGTAAAGCTCCTATAGTCTTCTGGACTGCCTCCATCTTTACCTGAACCCTAAAACTTTGTTTGGACCAAATGCTGCTGCCTAAGCTCTTCATATGGCTGGCACCTGGGTCATTGCACCTCCTGGTGACATGGTCTAGTGTGAGGCATCCCTGCCCCTGGCAGGGGGTTGGAACTGGATGGTCTTAAGGTCCTTTCAAACCCAAACCATTCTATGATGCTACGATTCTATGATTAGTGCTGAGCTGGACATCTCTGCTGACATTGGGCCCTGCCAGACTGATGCACTGTTGAAACACAGGAATACACTCGACCCTGGACAGTCACGTCTTTTCTATATTAATTGACCCATGTCTTTAGCTTTAGCCTGGGAGGTGTTGCCTTCTGGGCTGATGTTTTCCATCACTCTCAGAAGATCAGTGGGGCTGTGCCTGACTTTCTGCTCCTGTGCCTCCATTGACTTTGATGGATGTACAAGTTTGTCACTGTTCAAGCTGCTCCCAGTATCCGTCCTGGAGGACTAGACAAGGACCAGCCTTTGTCTTAGCTGAGAGACAATGTCATCTATGTACAGAAGCTATAGATAGCCCAGGGCTGAATGTGTGCACACATAGCTCTGCTGCCCTCGGAGCAAGAGGCTGCATTTCAGGAAAGGAATTTGTCGCTCATAATGGAGCAGAGAGCAGCATTGCCAGTCCTGCCCTGCCAGAATGTCACAGAGGTCTCACTGAAGGTCCTTTTTGCTCAGTCTGTGGGGACACAGCCCTAGCTGGGTGTTGTGTTTTGATGTGGGATCTGGCTGCCTGTCCCTTTACTGATGGAATTTGTCTCACAAAGCTTATTTTCATTAGCCAAATGTATAGGCATCCATAAACATACAAAAATTCCTCAGATCCCTTGGCTGAACACTTCAGAGCTTAGTTTCTTTTCCTTTGATGATAGCATGGCACAGACGCAATTATTACCAGTTACTTGGTGGCTTATATACTCAGAGGGATGTATAAATATCCTTATATTGCAGCATGTTTCATGTTTACTGTGTGTCTGTATGTGACCATATCCCAGTATATCACTGCAGCTATTTTTGAGACAAAATACTAAGATCCACTATTCCACTATTTGTGAGTAGTGGGAGGAGCATGAGACAAGATCTTATGTTAGCCTGACCTTTTCAATGGCTTACTGAAGCAGCAGATCCTAGTAAGAGTCATAGGCACAGATATACAGGTTTATGTAGATTCTTCCCAAGGTGTTTCCCCAAGCCCTTTATTTGTTGTGTATTTTATTGTAGCATCTCTTTGTCTTGTAACATACATGCTACTCCTGTCAAGTCAAAGGCAATCCTGCAGGAATATATTCTACTCAGGCACGTCTTACATAAAATTACCTCCTTTTAACTACTGTGTATTGTATAACACCCATTGTTATTGTAGAACACTGAAACCCTCTTTTCTGTGTGCATACCTACATGTGTGAAGAGCACCGCAGCGGTAAGTGAGCAGTTCTTGCAACACATTGTTACAGCTGCCAGCCGTGGATGGAGGCGGTTGTTTGAGTGTGTGTATAGCCTTTCGATCCCTCAGATTCAATAGCAACAGCTGCTGGGGCTTTTGTGCCTGCTACCATTGCAAAACCATTCTCTGCCTGTTTCTTCCCGTGCTGATCTGCCGCCCCTGCAGCAGGCTGGGTAGGGAGACCATTTGTACAGGATGAGGCTCCACACTCCTCATTTTGAGCTCCGGCATCTGCTGCTGGTGTACTGTGAGCTGTTGTAACCTGTGTTAGTTTATTTCCCAGTGAAAGTAGTGGCGGGTCGGAAATCACAGCAGAAAATGAGCTGGCTGGAAGCTGGGTGGGTGCAAATCCTCACTGAAGGGGAAAACGGGGCGGCCACATGGCTGCAAACCATCCTGCGGGAATTCAGAGCCCATATGGGGCTGTGCTATTGTGCCTCTGGACTGACACCGGGTTGCAACTGCGCTGTGAATATTGAAGAATCTCTTTTATTGAATTCCCCATGAGGTAATTGTTACAGAATAACATCAAATCACTGGTGAAAGGAAACCCCTTTATTTGCTTATTCTAGAGAGAGATGGCAATATAGTACAAGAATGCTCTGTAAATATGAGCTGCAACAAATGGTTGCATTTGATTTTGTTGATGAAGATGTAGCAGAGACATAGCAGGTAAAAACTGACACATGTTAAAGGATCTTTATTTTGGATTGAAATAAAGTGCAAATCTGGAGAGGGCACCTCATGTTCTCCTTATGTGTCCCCATACAATGCATCTTTACAGGTTTGCAAACTCCCAAGGTACCAAAAATGATAGACCCCAGAATGTCCACGTTTTACACAGTTGATGCTTATGGCAGATTTTGTTTTCCATTTTCTCTCTATTGTTTTTTTTCCATTTACAGCAGCAATCTTTTGGCCAGCCATAATGCAAGATTACCAGTTGTTTTGAAAAGCTGATGTTTGCCAAAATGGTAACCTCATAGATTATCTTCTTGTCAATAAGGCTTTAACCACAGTTTTGGCAGAGCCTTGAAACATGCCCTTTCTCAGGAAAGAGTTGTCTGGGCTAGAAGAGCATTGGCATTAAAAAGAGGTTGTCATAGTGATTGAAACCTCCTCATAGACATTCCTTAGGAAAAGTAGGCTGCAAGATGCACCTTTGTAGTCCCTTTTTTAAGTAAGGGACCCTTTAAATTGAAGAGCCTATTTCATTGTCTAAATGCAGATTTCTGTCACTTGTGAAACAATAGGACTCTGGAGTGCTGTTTGTGTATCAATGCTTCTTTTAATTACTTTCTACAAGAAATGACTCAATGGGAATTAAGTTCCAATTTCTTGCTATTGCAAAGCACCAGGGTTTTTTTAGGTCTAAACCAGGATCACAGCTTGGTTCCCTACATTAATAGGAAAAGATTTGAGGAAGACACTCAAACCAAGCCCTGAATGACTGGCTCTGAGCAGGCTTGAAAAGCACAGCCTGGGAAATCCTTCCCTGTGGAAGTTTGGTCTTTTGCCTAACAAGACCCTAAGCAAGGTCAGGACTTCGCTGTTTTCTCCCAGGCAGGCAGATTAACATGTATGACCACTGTGTTTGGGTCTGGGCAGAGAAAGTTGAGAACATGAGCATATCATTTTTATACTAAATCTAGAAATATGGCATTTAATCAGTATGGGTTTTATATAGTATGGGGTTTATGTAATTATTCATTTGAATCGCTGTTAGAGCTGCGTTACATTTCTGTTTACCAAAATGAGATGAGAAGGCACATGTTTCTAAGATAGGGTTTTCACTATATAAACTGAAGTGAAATATATGCTAGGTAATCTGGGAAAAGACTGTTAGAGAATTAAGCTAGGAGTAAACTAGCACAAGGGCTGAGGTTGTAGAAGCCTCCTGGCAATTATATCTTAAAATGCTTGGATTCTCTGGATGTGCCTTATTCCATACACCTACTTTCAGTTCTTTCATAACACATGCACACGCAAGGAATATTAATTAGATGAAAACTAAACTCGTGGCTAGGGCAGAGCCATCTGTTAGAAACCCATGTTTTTTACCTGGCTGCCCAACAAGAAAGGTCTAATCCTGAGATATTTGGAGACGGTGGCAGAATGAGAGGTGTTGATGTGAGCTGCACTGCATTTCAATGCCTACTCCTGCAACAAAATTAACCCCAAATTCCAATCCTGTTTGGATTAAAGGAAGAGACAAAGAAAGAGACCTTTGGGAAGATCTTGTTATTTCTGGAAGTACCCAAAGCCCCGCTGGGAACAGGGCCTAATGAGAACCTATTATTGTTCTTATTGTTCTCTCTGAAGTCAAAGGGACTTCTGCAATCAACTTGAAAGGAGCAGGACCTGGGAGCCATTTTTTTTACTTTCATCCACTGTGTGAGAGTTCATCAGTTCCAAAATAGTGGAATAGTGACTGAGGGGCTTGTGGGTATGGGAAAATCCATCTGAGCGAGAAACAGGGGCTGTTTGTTATGTTGCATCAGGGTGTCTGGGAAGTTGAGCAAAGCTGCAGTGTAGTTTAAATCTGTCTCACCGTGGGTGCACCTACATCACCATAGTAGTTCAGGTCACAAGTGTGCTTTTGAAGCAGATCTGCTGATCATTCCCACTTACTCCGCTTTGATGTGCATCATGTGGTTGGTTGCCTGGGAGCACACAAACTGGGCTCCTGCCAAATGAACCAGTCCAGAGGATGCAGTCTAACCACTGTCAGCTCATCCTTGAGGCTGAACCATGGCTGGTGAGACCAGGAACCCCTGAAATGTGTACAGAGAGGTTGTCAGATCCATGCAGATCCTATTGCACTGCCATGTCTACATCATGTTCCTCTGTTGCCACAGCAGGAGGGGAATATGTGTGAAGCCTGAATTTCTCAATTGTTCATCCTTGCCTGGGTGTGAGGATGTAGCCTGGAGCAAGTCTACATTGGGTAAGGAGAATCCACCGGAGGGTCACCAAGCTCACAAGAGATGTGTTTTGTTATTTCAGCAGAGCCGTGCTCGCCCAATGTATACCTGCTGTCGCTGTTGGGATGCTGCAGCAGGCTCTGGGTTATTGCTTCCATAGAAAAGTTTTTCCTTCCACACAAGCAGCTGATTTTAAACACTTCAGAAATACTCCTGGGCTAACTGGAGTATGTTTGGCAACAGATTTTTAAAGCAGCACAACGTGGTTGGACTTGGAGTTTAATTTGGCAGAGTGGTTGCTACAGGTGAACTGTGGTTGAAACGGTGTTGTGAGCCACTTATTGTCTGCCCTTTCTTCTTGAAAGCCCCGAAGTTAAGGAGAACCAAAATCTGGATCCACTTCAGAGTTCTTACGTGTTGTTCTGCACATGAGAAAGTGCTGTAAACGTTCATTCTAAAATCCTTTAGGAAGAATAATAAGGGCATTTGGTAAAACTGGTGTTAATATTCCCTTTACGATGACTCCCACAGCTACAGGTGTCTCTCCAGCTGCAGTTTCAGCCTGGCGACTTCCCTGGTCCTCCTTCCCTGGGGTTTGTTTCGTGCCGCAGCCTTTCATCCCTGGCTCCCGGCGGGGCCGGCGTTAGGGACCTGCGGGAGCGCTGGGTGCGTGCCATTGTCCCCGAGTTACTCATCAACCGCTGGGGCTCGGGGGTGACCGGTTACTGTGGTTACCGGCGGCATCGCGCTCCGCTTGTAAATGCGATCTTTGACCGTAGCCACCGCTCCGGAGGAATTTTCACAGCTCCCGGAGAGGACAAAACTCCGGGAGTCGGGATGTAAAAGGTTATCTGATACAAGGCGGATGAAGCGGTGACTTGTTCTGCGGAAAGGAAATCCCTCTGCCTCGCCATGAGGGAAGCGCTGGGAGGTTTTAAAGTTCCAGGCATGTTCCCTTGCAGCTCTGGTCTTGCTAAGTTTGTTTTCTGTAGGTCTGGTGCAGGGGTCATGCGTGGCAGTGGGGGTTTGGTGGCTGGCAGCCAGCCATTCGCAGAGGTATAAGGTCACTCAAAATTGTTCTTGTGCTTGTGTGTTCACAGCAAGGAAATTTTAATGAGTCCTTCATCGGTAGTAGCCAGATCCTATCTGCGCCAGGGTATCACTCATCTGGCCCCAGCAGAATTAATGCATTGAGTGCCCTGAGCGATGGGCTGAACTTACAGAAAAGGAGCTCAGGGCTTTGTCTGTGTAGTCACAGCAACAAAACCACGGGTGAAGTCGTTAAGTTTCTCCAGGGTCCCACAATAGAATGTGTTAGCCTGAAAGCTTGCAGTCACCTGCCTGTGGGAGGGTGCTCTCAGTCAGGACTTCATGCTTATCTGCTGCAAAAAGATATGTTACCGGATAACAGAAATTGGGGCCAGAGCACTGGAGACATGATAACACTGCTTCATTTACCATTGTACCTTGTCTCACATTCATTGTTACATCACTTTAATGACTTCATTTGTCAGAGGAGTATGTATCCATAGGCCATATGCATCTATTCCATATTGCATTGTTTTTTACTTGAATTACTTAAAATGCTTAGTTCTAGGCAGGGGTGTAACAGGGAAAGGGGCTGCTGCTCCTGAGTAGTGCCGTGGCTGAAGGGGAAGTGCAAGAGATGTTAAGTGCTGTGATTGCCCCCAATGCCGGGACACTGCCCCCCTCCTATGTGCTTCAGACACTTACTCTGAGCTCTGTTTAGGATTCTGGGAGCAGTCCTTTCATCTTACCACTCCTAGTACATATGGGTTCTGGTCTTCACTGCTTCAGTGCTTACATGGAAAATAGACTGTCACCTGTTCACAAATGTCAATGAAACCACCCAAGAAATTATTGTCTGCCTGAGTTTAAGCTCTGGGTGATGGCTCTGAGAAGATTCTCAGCCCTTACAGGGGGAAGATGGCAGCTTGCTGCCAACAGCAGATGTCGTGCCCCTGGGTCAGAGGAGGAGAAGGGGTGATGTGGCATGCTGTGTTGGCTCCTGGTCCCGCGGAGGGGTGAACGGTCAGTCAGCTTTGGATGGGGTCAGGAATAAAACCAAAGGAATTAATGCAGTTAAACCTGTATCCAGTTTTTTCTCAGTTCCCTCTTCAATTCTTTATGAAGACCCCAAACTGGGTATGATTCAACGGGGCCCAACAACATGTGTGTTTGGTGATGCTCTCCTTGCGCCACTTTGGGATCTCTAGATGCAGAGCATGAGGAGTGCTGTGAGGAGAGACATCCCAGAGAAAACGTGTGGGGAAGCAGTCAGGTTGGGGTAACGCAGCAGGTGAGGGCTCTGTGCTGCTGCAGGATTACAGCCCCAAATGGAGGTGATAGGCCAGATATAGTTTCACCAGGGCTTGTACTGTGGCATAAAGGGTTCTTTTTAGTGCAGCCGAGAATACCATTAGCCTTTACTTTTCCTGAACAACCCATCTCCTATCCATTGGCAATACATTTTGTTTACCTAGTGTTGCAAAGGGTGTCTTACGTGGTTTAGCTATAAAAAGCATCTTTGCATTTGCTCACGTTACAGTGAAGCCCATCACTTCACCATGAGCAGCTCCCATGAACCTTAGTCACACAGTGTGTCCTGCCTGACTCCGTGGTTCTGTTCCCAGCAGGGAGGTGAGGATTTGACTGCTAGTGTGACCACAGCCTGCGCAGCACAATCTGCCTTACTTGGGGCATTAAACATTGAAGAGATTCAGGTGTAATGCCTCACAGCCTTCAAAACTGCAGTTCTGTGATGACGTTTTTGTGAGGTGTTTGATTTTATAGGATATATTTTTCTCCTTTCTTGTAATTTTTTAATATCTATACCATTTTTAAAGACATAAATCCCCCAACTCCTCCCCTTGAATACACTGAGAAAGCAACTCTTTTCCTGTGTTGCGTTCTAATACTGTTTATGCATACCCTCTAGTTCCTTTAATGTCACATCACTCCAGACTAGGAGTCTGAGAACAATTATTTATTACCTTAGTAGAAAGAGCACCCAAAACATCCCAGTTGTATATAATCAGAATTAAAATGGTAGATATTAGACAATGTCACTCTCATGTCAGTAGCTTTTTCTGCTTTAGAGAAAATTCATCCTGTGAAACAGTTTTTAATCTTTGTGTAAAAGTATCTTAAAGCTGTTTATAATCTTGCTGAGTTAGATTTTAGTGGTCCTTCTGCTCTGAGAAGCAAATACTCATTCAGTTTTACTTTTGGTGGAGCTCTTTTAGTTCCCATGTAGATACCAATGGCTTATACCTAGTCGTGCCACCACACATCACTGCAGACAATGGACTCTTCAGTGCTGACTCTCAGGATAAATTGCTTTGAGAAACTGGAAGTAGGCTGCTGCAATTAGACAACTTAGTGCAGTGCTAACGAGGATAGATTTGCAGGGATATTTGGCAGGATTCAATGTGGCTAGCAGTGATGGCCTCCTCTTTCTGCTTAAACTACTAGAGTACATGTAATTTGGTTGCAAGCAAGTTTTCAGGTATAAACAGGCCAATTCTCTGTAGAGCAGACACACGGAAGCTTATTATAATAATTCTCAGGTCTAAAAATTCTGTCTATCCTTCATAAACATCTCTCCTGACACTGCAAATTGTTCCGTGGGTGAATTGTCCTCTTTTCTTGAGCAATTTCCTTAATTTCACTCCAAATGCCTGGGTAGGAAGATGTTTGAAAGACCAGGTCAACAGTTTGGCATCCTTTCTCACAAAGGGCTTGAGTTTATTATAACAAACTGATTTTGCCATTTTCAGGTAATTTTTAAGATGACTGCCTATTTTTGATAAGCATTCTAGGCCCTGTTGTTTGTCCTCTTTTCACATGGATTTTGCCTGCCTGGGGATTTTGTAACATTCTTCCTCTGCTCTCATTAGAACCCTTACATTGGTGAAAGCTGTACACTTGCAGTGATTTGCATACCTAAACCGCTGAGGGTGCTTGTACAGTGATACCATTAGGTCTGTGTGTCTCACGTGTTTGTCTCCCTGTCGGATTAACCATTCTTGCTCCACCACCAGGAACATCTGTCAATCTTTTCTGCTCTGTCTGGCAGCTTCATTAAGGATCTCAAATGCACGTAAATACCTTGGGGCTGGGGCTGTCTCTGAGTTTTCTCTTGGCCAAAGCAGTGGATTTAGGCAGTGCTTAACCAGCTACAGTTCTGAGTAACAATGACACAGATACTGTGTGAGTACTCACAAAAAGCAGAACATTCATGGCCTGATTTTGAAGAGTTTGGAAACCTGCCTCTCCTGCAAAGGTCAATGGGATAGGGAGAGCTTGTTTTTTTTCCAAGCTTTTAATCTCTAAAATGTCCTTTGTGCTTAAAAAAGGACAAATTTCCCCACTGGTTGTCGTTATTGCAGGGTCTGTTCTGCACTGTGGCTTACTGGTGGAAAGGTATTTGAGGTCTTGGTAATTGTATTTGTTTGCTTAGGTGTTTTTTATTTTTGTGAGATCGCTTGAGGGAATCAATGAAGTCTTTCGTTTTTCTTGATTTCCCTTTATACCTGCATCATAGGTGGTTGGGCAGACCAGAGACATGGTTTGCTCTTGGTACGTGCACTTAAAGTGACATTTCTGGTGACGGCCATAGGAAAAGAAAGTGAACAAACATGGTAGACACAATCCTTCATTAGGGTACAATTGCTTTTTAAAAGGTGCCTTGATGGAATATGCGTTCTGATCAGGAGGTACTCAAGGAGAGGGTGAGATCTTCACTGCATGGGTAGGAAGGCAGAGAAGTGGCAGTTGCTGGGGTTTGGCCTGTGCCCCAAGGCACAAAATCAAGAAGATGAGGGAATTCTATAATCCTCTTGCGAATTTGCTGAGGTGAGTAGAGTTTTCCTACCTAAGCCCTGTGAGCTGACCTTACAGAAAATATGGGTGCCTTATCTTGGCTATGATTTCCTGCAGGGGAGGTGACATGCATTATTTAACTGCAGTTAAAACAAAATCCTCTTTCCCAGTAATTCAGATCCCAAATACTGTCCTAAACTTCCTTCCTGCACTTCTGCTGATATTGCCAGTGTTAACATAGCTCTTGCTAACTGAATTTCCAGAGCACCCTCGTGGGTCTTTCCTGTTGGATGTGGATGGTGATCTGGGAGCAGGATCCTTACATGTACCCAAATACAGAAGACAAAGGGATGCAGCTGTAGCTCACAGGAGAGTTTATTTTGTTGTTTTGCCATAGCTTTAGGTCAGTCTGTTTTCCATGGCAAGCAGAAGTCCCAGTTATAAATAGTGTGCAGGCTTGCATTTCCTCTGTGCATTTTTCAGTATAAATTATCTCTCTATGTATGTTCATGAATGTATCAATATCTATATGTGTTTCTCTTACAGAAAGTTTAAAACTCCATAGAGCTTTTTAAGGCAATGACATGAACTATGGTGTTATTAAAATACATGAACACTTTGCCTTGTTCTTATATTTAGCCCAAATTATGTTGAGTGGACAGTGATTTAGTAGGGCTTTGAGGATCTAATGAGAGCATTAACGCTCTTAAAAACTCAGATCGTGAATCAAATCCTGACTCATGCACAAGGAGTTTTGACTTGCTTAGTCTGTTGCATTTCACGCAGCCAGCAACTTCATGAAGTGTATGAATTACTGGCCTTTCAGCAACTTCTTTTTTCCTTCTTATAAATATGTAAAATTTGCTAATAGTTAAAAAGTTGGTTTCATTCTAAGTACAGACATTCATATTCTAAAATCATGTTGGTAACTGTAAACTCGTAGTTAGTCCTGTCTTTCCTGTCCTTTCTTGGTAAAACCTATGCTCAGTTTTCCTGGAGATTTGCATTGGCACAAATCACTGACCAGCCTCAAAGAGCTGCAGGTGCCTCCTGCACGCAGACTGTGTGTCTCCTCCTCCCTCCAAGCTGCTCCCAGGGCACTCACGGCACGGCCAGGATGGCAAAACAGGTTCCTTACCCAGAGGAGAGTACTGGGAACAGACTTACCTTGGTTTTTTTTTCTGGCGTGAAACTCTTGCGAGCAAGCACTTCCAGACTGTCTGAATGGCCCGACACCTGGAGCTCAACTGTTTCATAAGAATCTGTTTTCCATATTAAAAAACATAGTTTTATAGAGAAACTTCAGAATCCCCCAGTCCCTGGTGTCATTTAATGGCTTTATTTTATAGCCCACATAGTAAGATACTAATGTTTATTTTTATTTGGATAAACTTCCTTGTTCTTTTTGAGGCTTAGCTCAGGATTTTTGCATACTTGGCGCTGGAAAAAAATATCATAAACATTCGGATACTTTTGTAAATGAATTCTCTTGGGTGGCAAGCAGGGAGAGCTAATATTCTTACATTAGCATGGAAGCGCCTTAGGCCTTTCTTCTTTCTCCTTTATTGATACTATCTGAAATGTCTTCAAAGTCAGGTTCTAGATTCATTAAGGTTGGCTTTATAGGGTGAGCCATTGCTAAGTAGCCATCGCACTCAGTTGACACAGGTCCAGCTGACACCTCCCTTTGCGGAAATCAGTAGAGTGACGTGGTTTACGTGACTGTCACGACAAGCGTGTGTGTCCCCTGCATCAAGCACTGTTTAACAAGGCCTGGGGACTTGACCAAGTTTGAGTATGACAGGCTGGCAATGAGCAATTTTGATCATTACTGAAGCATTACGGCGCTATGCGGTAGTGTCTCTTCACCATGTACAGCATCCGTTGGGTTAACCCTGGCCACAAAGCTCCTCTGACAGATTGAAGTACTGCAGTTGCAGCTAATGGGACTTGCACATCTTAATCCTTTAGATCACTTTGAGCATCTTAGACTGAATTTTTTTTTTTAAGAGGGAATAAAAACCTCTGTTAAGCTAGTGTTAAGGGTCTAACTTAAACTCTCAAAACCCAAGAGGATTTGGCATCATGATGTCTGCCTGTTGTTCCTGGGTATTACTGCTGTTGTGATCCCTTATAAGAAAGACTGTGACCTGCGTGAGAAGGAGAGTTTGAGTGAAAAAAGATAAACCACTTCAATGAGCAGACATTTAATCATTTTAATGTAAGCTTTCCCAACCTGCTGCAATTTCATTTTAAAATCACATGTTATTATGGAAAAGCCATACTCTGACAGTTGTGCTCATTTTACTAGAGTCCGAGGGCCTAATTCTGCCATGTTTGCATTAAGTAAGGCTTTGTTCCAGGAGCAGTCATATGGCAATTAGCAGGAGTACGTTACTGCACACCGTGAGTAAGCTTGTAATTTAATTACCTGATGGAAGATTCTCATTAGTGTAAAAAGAAATAATGGCCTTTCCAAAGTCTAATACCTGAAGTTCAGCAGAGCTAGATAAAGCTGTTTTCTACCTAAAAGCCAAGGGAATTCATTAAGCATCAGGAACTCCCTGTAAAAATGTGACTGGAAAAGTTGGCTGCAGCTCTGGAAGAAGTGTGGTACGGGCTGGAGCCTGCGTCGTTCCCGGGGATGGGAATTTTTCCTTTGACTTGGCAGAGAGTGAGATAGAGATCATTTTGCTGAGCTCTGAGGGACCAGTTAGACAACTCTGGTGTTGGTCGCATTCTCATGGTAAGCCTATGAACCTAATGTGCAACTGCTTCAAGAAGTAAATGCCTCTAAATTAACACTGATAAATAAACTAACTTAATCCTTTACTGTAAATAAAGTCTGCTGTGTGCCATACTTTATTGTGTTAGGATCTGAAGAGATTTATAACAGAAGAGCAGACTATGCACTCCAATGAGGGAGAGCAGCAGCCTCCAAGCACACCTTACTTTTGAGGACCTTAACTGGGCAGTAATCAGTATTTGCTTTATTAGCAAAATTCTCCCTCCAAGTCTATTTACATACAACATCCTGATCGCCTTTCATCAGATTTTCTTTCAGAGGGAGTGGCAAGAATCTCTGACGACAAAACTCCTGTTGGTGTGTTGTGTTTGCAGGTAGCTCAAAGGAAGGAGTTCTGTGCTATAGAGTTTAGTCTCAGCAGACTGACTTGTTGCTTACATGGCTTTCTGAATTGTTGAGGTTGTTCCTCATTGAGTGGCTCAGTGTTTTTGTCTGAAAGGTATTTTACTGCCCTGTAGATTCCTCTATCATTTGTTGCTATAAACCTGTCGAGTTGGATTCTCAGCTGTGCTCTCTTCTGATTCTGGAGGTGTGTCTTCTGAGATGGTGATTTTGAAGTTGGATACCAGGGCAGCAGAAGATCTTGGTGTATGTTCACACAGACCTAGACTGGCTCTGACCAGGATGCCTCCTGGCTGCACTGGGAGTAGGCTTGCTGTGGCAGTTACATTGACCTCAGGTCATGGGAGCCACAGAAAGCAAACCGGGGAGAGAGAGGAGGACTGGAGGTTTATAAGGTGGAGGTATTGGCCTGGGAGGGAAGAGTGCTCTCTCCTTAAAAAACCCTAACACATTGCATATGGTTTGCTGCTGTTAATAGAGCTCATTTGGCTCACTGAAAAGTTTTAGAGCAACAGCATTAGCCAACAGAATGTAACTATTTGTCTTCTAATAGCTAATGAGCTGGTTTCATGGGGTGAGGAGCCAGGATCTGTCTGCTTCCTTCACTGAGTCCTTTCTGGTTTGCAGACAAGCAGGGTTGCCTGTCCCGTCTTCTCCACTTGACTGTATTGCAGGTAGCATTGTAGCACGTGCCATGGTGAAGAAAGGTGCCTGGAAATGCTATGTCAGGATGTGAGTCTGAAGAGCCATTAGCTGTCCAGCATTAGAGTAGCCTTTGCTTCCCAAGTCACACATCCTGAGGGTTACACAATGTATTGTTTTGTTCACTGTCAAGCAAATATTTGCCACACAAATATCCCAGGTGTTCCTGAGCCCACATAAGGATTTCTTATTCCATTACTTTTGCACTCCAAAGCAGTGTGTGAGGACTCTGTGTCAGGCAGCATTGAAGTGCTGAAGTAGAAGGTAGAGTAAGGACAAAACCATGTTCCCTTCATAGCAGGAATCACTCTCTACTAAAGTAAACGGAGTAATAATTAACCTATAAATCCCCTTTTAAAACTTCCATCTATTAACATAGGATTATTTGAAGAGAATAATAGAGGAAGTTGTGTAAAGATTTTAATTATGTGCCCTGTACCGCTTTTAACTAGTAATAGAGAGCTCTTTTATTAATTGTACTTTGTTGTTTTGATGAGTAAGTGTTTTCACCTGAAAACAATGAGTGAAAATCATGAATGTTTTGGTGGAGCACACTGGTCTGGTGAGCAGATGGATGGATGGATGGAAGGATGACCATGGGCCTGCTTGGGGTGGCTCATAAAGTAGGTACCCATTGCTCTTGTGTTGGTGGGGACTGCTTGGAGGGAAAAGCACAGTTTGACTTCTCAACATGGTGGCAACCATGCTTCTTCAATGAATACGGCAGTCAAAAATCTTGGTTTCTGCTTCTTTGAGTAAGAGCTTGATCACACAAGCCTTACTTCATCAGATTTGTCCAATTAGACCAAGACCAGAGGTCACTGAGGAGCATTTCTTGGAGAAGTAACACTTACAAGAGTGGACCAGAGTTGACTCCTCCACCATGGGCTGTAGCTCCTGGGAATCCTTGCAGTGAGATTCCTCAGAGCGTGAAGGTTTCTGGGATTACATGAGTAGATTAACAGAAAGGTGGTTAATATGGAGGTTTATGAACTTTCTGTATCACACATGGAAATAGGTACTTAAGAACTAAAGTGACCACACACAGCATGTGTTGTACAGTCACAGCCACGTATCAATCTCCCAGCCATGGTGCATGCGGCAGTGTAACTGTCCCCTTTGGTCACAGCTCATTGTCTTCAACTTGAAATGTTAGCTCTCTTTTTCTTCTTTCTGTGTAGCTTTTATAACCCTTTGGGCAGGAGAGCATTCTTGGCATTGCTGGGTGTTTTGGGGGAGAGCAGTTCCATGAATTCTTAGCTTTGGGAAGTGATCAGGCAGAAAGGCGTGACCTAATGTCGGGTGATTTATCATTGTTCCACCAGAAAAGGGACACAAGACCTTAAACAACTATTTTACATAGGGTTGCTTAAGCCCAAAAACAGAATAGTGACAGCCTTGCATAGCAGAGAGGTGCACTCCAGTTTAAAACCACAGGCATTATATACTTCAATGTTAGTGTTGATAATGCAATAATGAGAGGATGTGTAAAAAGAAGAAATTTGCTTTCAGGAGGAATATTAAGGCTGTGAAGGCTTAATATGTCAAAATGTTGGGTACTTTGTTCAGTCCAGGAGGTCTTTATCTTTGTGTTCGTAACAATGGTCTTCTCCAACCTAGGATTTAAGTTCATTGATCGGCTGTCTTGGTGAATGAAGAATTTCCTTTCTGTGATGCTGAGAGAAAGAAAACAGCCTGCTTTACTGAGATTTTCCTTTTATGAGAACCAAAATCAGTTACTGGACATCTCATTGTATGTTCCTGAGTTAAATGCAGAAACCTTGCATTTAAGCCCCCTTTCTATTCTACTGCACGTACTGCGTAGTAGAATTGGCTAATTTAAACACGGTAGTTGCAAAAGGAGTATGTCAAATGCTGTCTCAGTTTCACTTTCAGGAAGCCCTGGCAAATCAGATAGGCAGTAAATTGTTCTAATTTACTTATGAATCCAGTAAGAATTATCTACAAAAGAATCACATTTCTAGGTTTTCTTGGACAAATCTCCTTTCTCTTCCCAGCAGTTTTGTCCAGGCAGAAAAACAGGACTTTGCCTGTATGAAACTGCTTATGTCGGTCCCTTAGATATGTACTTTAATTGTGTGAAAATTTTGCCTAAGGATTTATTTGATAATTAGGGCTATTCAAAGCAAGCATTAGGGCAGATTCACTAAAGATGTTTGTGGAAGTTGCTTGCATAACAGAAAAAAAGAAACAGGAGCAAGAAAAAATACAGACTTATAAAGGGTGAGCCTCACTGCAATGTGGCTTAGGTTTTTCCGCTTGCTTTAAGCAGTCTGTAGGGATCCCCATCCAACAGTGATGCAAAATGACCCAGCTTCCACATCTGTTTGACTGTCAGAAGAGCTGCTTAAAAGGATGAAAGTTTATTTTGTGTCCTTCAGGCCTGAACCAGAACGGTAACTAGGGTGCTCCTTTGGCTTTAAAGATAACATTGCTGTGAAGACTTGTCTGGTTTTAGGTACATAGTTTTCTCGGTGATAGTCTTTTGAAGTTTGTGATGGACTACTTTGTACAACACAGGCATGAAGTGCTTCCAGCCCTGTGTCATGATAAAGCCTCTTTAGGAGAAATCAAGCAGAGTATTTTGTTTTGGTTCACAAAAGTGGTATTGAGTAACATAGGGAAAACCTTTGCTGCTTAGTGAATCGGGAGACAAACAGCAGTCTGGCCCCGGAGGGGAGAGAGTCATGATGGACAGAGCCTTGTGAAGGTAAGGTCCAAGGGCATTGAGGTTCATATTGTGAAAGAAATAAAGGACATTTACTTTTAAAGACAAGTCTAATTATAAAGGGAATCACGGGCAGTCAGGAGCTGGCTCTGAAGCAAAGCAGCCCCCAAGGTGGGGGGGGTGAGAACCGAGGGAAGTGGGAAAGAAAGGAAAAGGCTGTCTGTTGTGGAAAGCTGCTTACTTAATCCTAGTTTTCCTTTCCTGACTGCCCCAGAGTTCACAGCCATCCCTTCTGGTAGAGAAATACCTAGTACCCTGGACTTGACGAAATGCCCATCTATGAAGGTGTAGAGATTCTTGTTTACTGCTTTATTAAGAGAGGGAATACATGGAAGGGGAGAATGGGATGGGAGGAATACATGATAAGTCTTTGGGAACTTCTTGGGTTTCCCAGAATGCAAAGGACACAGGAGTTAAGCTCATTGCTTAGAAGATACGACTGTCTATATATGTGCTTTTCCTCAATCCATTTGTGTGTGTGTGTGTATGTCTTTGTAATACATAGTCATATATTGGGATTTCATATGGCAATGCAAATTTCAGTTCTGTAAAGAGAGTGTTGAATGAGAAATTGCCTGTGTTATTATATAATTACTTAGTAGCATTTGGACTGGATGGAAAACAGTGAACAAAAATATGTCTTTGAGTTAGGAAACAAACAAACCAACCAACCACCCCAAACAAACCAACCCTCCCATTCCTATAAATGAAAAATTATCATATCCATTATCTGCAGCTGGAAATCATTCATCTTCAAACCTGAAAGTGAAATCTTCTTAAAATGAAGGAGGGGGCGGGGGGGGGAGATCATAAACCTAGAGATGTACGTTTGATTTTAGAAATCTGAGCTTTAAGAAAGGTGAAGGCATTTGTCTTTTTGCAGTATGCATGCATCATGTGTGTCTGTGTTCAGTCGCAGTAGTATAACCTTATCAGAACCACCGGGATCGTTTCATATTGGCATCTGTGAATGTGAGGATAATATTTGGCTTGTGATCTTAATGTTTTAGCTCCTCGCCGTAAGTCAAACCCACAGGTAAAACACACTGATATTTTCTTGTGAAACTGTGACTTCACAAGGGAAAAAATGAATGCATGGAATAGTGTCATTAAAGTTGAAAGCTAAAGAAAGGTTGTGCAAAGTCCTAAATCACAGATCTGCTTCTATTATAGCTAATGCCAAAATTCCTATTGTTTCTGCTGGAAGCTGGATTAAGACTTTTATTGATATCATGCCAGTTTGAATTGCTTATTCTTGATCTTGACAATCACTTTTTCCATTACAGTTCCATTAAAGATTTAAAACAGTGTAATAAAACCAGTGAAAAAAATAACTTAATGCACCGAAATTATTATGGAAATGGTACAAATTTAAACTCACTACATCATTGCAGTTTTCTCTTAACACCAAACAATAGGATCTAAACTTTATTCTTTTCACTTGCTAATCAATTTTTGGTTCACTGTCTGTTTTTTTCAGGGGTTTCTGGAGTATCAAAATAATGGAAAATAATTGGTCTTTTAGTTGTTCTACAGTTAGTGCTTGGATAATTAAAAATTAAACAGATTATGCACATTGTATTTTAATAACACAGTTAATTATTATTCAGTAGCCTTTATTCAGTGGCCTTTATGGAGTGTGCCTGGCAGCGCCCAGCCCCAAACCAATGGAGACCAGCCCAGATCCCAGACCTGGCCTCTGTATTTTGACAGCACTGAAATTGCTATTATTGAGTGTCCACAGGGAAGCAAAACCAAGAAGACTGAGCTATCCTTTCTTTACCCTGCGAGAAGTTGCTGCAGCAGAGACTTGAGAGCAGAGGCCGCAGGTGTTGGAGGGTGCTGGGTCAGCTGCCTCTCTTCTGCATTCACTTGGCATTTTTTCTAAGAGGTGTCTATTTTGGGACTATATGAGATTTAAATAAATAGTTCTTAGGCAGTCTATATTACAGTAAATTGAGTCACAGGTGACCGCAGTACAGCAAGCTTCCATATTATGTATTTATATCATTTCTGGAAAATTATAAACTTGATTTTCAAGACTATTGGCTCAGAATTTGCCTGTAGAATTAAACGGATATTAACTGGAGCTGCTGTTGGCTTTCAGTGTGATTTGGTTTTGTTTATATGGTTTTGATATTAGTTTGAACATATGATAAAAAGATACGGTTTGAAGAAAATTGATATACTGTGCCTGAAGATTGATATACTGTGCCTGAAGTGTTTGCAGTGGAGAACCAAGACATTTTCTCCCTTCACAATGCGTGCTCATTTGTTTCCAGCTTCTTCATAGGACAGCTGTAGGAGTTTGTTGTACTGTTTTAGCATTTCATATGGCAAATATTATAGATAATTAAAGACAGCTGGAAAAATTGCTGTATTTTTCAGATTTGAAAGAGCTTTTGTTATCAGATCAGCCACTTGTCCACAGTCAATATGCAATGCAGCTTTCATATTAAACCAAGTGATAGGCCTGATGCAGACAGAGAAGTTCTCAAGTGCTGACTCCCTACAAGCTGCCAGGAGCAGAACCTATTTTGAGACATTTCCACCGCTTATCTACATTATCAGGGTCTTCAGGTACTGCATACAACAAAAAGTAATGGTATGGTAAGAGACATCATTCCCTCTTCTGTACCTAACGGCACTTGACATTAGACACTGTCCTGGCAGCATGTTGTTCCCTGTGAAGCTCAGGCTAATAAATATGCTGGTTAATGGAGCAGACATGTATGGCCTCCAAAAGTTTTGGCTGTCCTTAAGACAGGGCAGTCTTTTAATAGGCATAATGTGGGACTAGGAAGCCCGTCACGTTTGCCCAGTGCTGGCTCTCTGCTGGCTATTAGGGAGCATGATCTTGTTCATCCATTTTCCCTGTGTGGTTTGACCAGGAAAAGAAGTGTACATAGATAAATGCAGTGAGTGGAAATATTAGAGACACCTTATACCGAGGTCTTTCCCCTTTTTTCCATACATGTATTCTATGTGCATTTCAAACAGAGTGAGAATTGCCAAAAGGAACCAGGGTGATGCTGCAGCCTGCTGAGGGCTGGGAGCAGGGGGTGCAGCCTCCATGCGGTGCCAGACAGGGTAGGCTGGCTCACATGCAAATCTTTATTCCAACTGCAAAAGCACCTTCAGGATGGGTCCTGCTGGAACAGCTGCTCTAGATCATTCTCTCACTCCCAGAGCAGTTGTATTGCTGTTTCAGAGACTCACAGTGCTAACTTCAGCTTTGCAGTTAAAATCAGGGATGGCAAGTTCTCTCTTCAGAAACAGAACTCATCAAAATAGGTGGAGTTACTTTGTGCTGGTGCCTTTGGGGATGAAGACAGTGATGTTTTATCTTCCTGCCACACTTCAAATACAGATAAAAAGGGACTGGTTTCTTTTGCCTTGCTACAAACTAATCAGTTTTTCTCCAGCCACATTTGAGTGAGTTTTATCGGCCAGAGTCTTTCATGCATTGTGTGTGAAGCATGGTGTGAAGCTGCTTTCTTGCACTCCCTTGCTTTGCAGCAGATCACAGCTGGGCAGGTTTGCCTGGAAATGTGCATCAAACTAACGTGGTTTCATTCTTCAAGGTATTTTATTTAATGGAATGTGGTGACAGATCTTAGGTGTTGCTCAGTACTGGGGTGACGGGCAGGGGCACCTCCTGCTTGATACCCTTTTAGGGTAGCACATAGTACTGCCCCAGTACCCTGTACCCAGCCCAACAGCATCACTGACTTTCTCTTAACACAGTTTCGGTTCTGTTTTTATCATTATACACACACATATTCAGAATTCTCTGTCTGTTCTGACTGCACACGTACTTTCTGTGGCCAGTGTGGAGTGTTACCTGCCTGAAAATAATCCCCTGGTCCCACATGCTCTCTGTCAGGCCCCTCAGGTGCGTGGACACAAGCTTAGTGGAAGAGAACAGCTCAAACAGTGATCAGGTGGTTGTTTGGATAGTAGTAGTTTTTATCCTTTTCCTCACAAAAGCCTTCATCAAGGTGTGGGTTACTTGTTAACAGCTGAAGTCAAGTAGTGACAGAGGAATCGTTTCTATTTACACAACATAACACAAGAAAGCTGTGTTTTTGAAAGAGTCTGTATGGACTGTAAAAACAAATGCCTCCACCCTTCACAAACAAAGGCTTTACTGGAAGGGCTGTTTGCCACCTATACAGCAGAGAAAAAGAATTAAAAAAGGAGGTAAAAATAGGTTCATGATGTAAATTAGAATCCTGGCCATTCCTTCCTCTTGTTTGCAAACACATCTCTGGTTACTCCATGAGCTCTGAAGCTGAGCATTAAGGCGCTTGGAAACCTTTGGGGAAACTGCACATCACCCACCTCCCAGACCAGGGCATTTCTGGAACAGGTTTGAGAACAGACTAATGCTATTTGGCTCCCCTAAAAGCACCTCAGCAGAGATTGCTGATGGGGGATTTGGTTTGTAAAGGTTGATGGTTGATGTTTCTGAAGGCTGATGCTTGGCCATACCTCACTCGTGCCCTTAAGATACCTCTTCCTGTGCTAGTTAGTCACCAGTCTTACAGTTTGCACGCAGTAGCTGCTGCTTCCCAAGCAAGCAGAGGTGAACCACAAACAGGTTGCAACAAGACCCTTCAAAACGTTGAAAGGTTAGAATGCAGCAGGTAGGATTTTCAGCACATTAAAAAGAATCTTGTAAACCTTTCATCCCCACATTTTAATGGACGCTTTTAGTGTGTCTTTATCTTTCTAGGAAAAAAAAGATCCAGAAGTACAAATTCAACTGGAAGTTGAATTGGGAAGGAACATAAGATGAAGCTCATCTCCAGCATTTTTTAAATCATGCAGTAGGATACAAGGCCTTTTAATGATTTTGCTAGTTGCTTACTTTTACTGTTTTCAATAAGGCTAGCTTTGTGTTGCCTTATTCTTCACAATGAGGCTTGGTATGAATTGGGAGGTGTCTCAAATCTTAGCAAATGGTGTGTCTGAGCTCTACACCAGCTGCATTTGATGGTCTCTCACCTGTCAAACAACAATCCCAGAACAGAGCGTTTTTCTCTCTGTGCCCCTGCAGAGCAGAGGAGCACTTAGTTGTCTTCTTCCTTGCACTGAAAAAGACCTGCAGTAGAGCCTTCATTTGCAGTGCACAAGGCTTCTTGAAGTCTCTTAAGCTCCTGTTTCTGAAATAGCGGTCTGCAGAACAGCACAGAGGGACCCTCTGGTGCTCTTTGAGGACTGTATCGTGCTTTCAGTTTAACATTCACTGTTAAGGTTGCGTTTTGCTGCTTAGAGAAGTCAGGGCGGGCATTGCTTCTGCAAGCTTTACATGAAGGAGGCTCTAACTGGTGTTAGCTGAGGTGGTGCTCAGCAACCTGAAGCATGCCAGGAGCAGTATGTGGCAGTGTTTGTGTGGCACGGCACAGTGATGGGCAGTGCAGTGGGTGCTGCTGCTGCAGTGGCCCTGTGCCCTGCCTGGGGGTGCCTGTATGTGGGATGCTGTAGCTGCTGGACTGTGAAGGGGCTGAACAGCCGAAGGTGGGAGCCGAAAACAGAGTGAGGAACAGTGTGGGAACGGACTGCACCTCCTAATAATGATTAACTGTGTGTTCCAGACTAGATGAAAAAGTGCAAGCTGTTTTCTTTTTCTGTCCTTTTTTACATGCTGTTATAAATGGTAGAATTACGCTGATTATCCAAATTAAGCTGAGGTGGCAAATGAAGTGACCATTATACAGGAAGAGATGTTACATTGCTGTTCCTGTCTTCAGTTGAAGTATGTTTGGCTTGTCTTTTTATTGTTCAAATTGCCTAATTGCTGTGCTCTGTGAAGGTATTATTTTACTCAATTTGTTATTCTTTAATTTGCAAGGTAAAAGCTTTAGTTTGGTGCCCAAAGGCCAGCTTACAAATATTTTCTACTTTTTAGTTATTTAACTTTGCTTTTAAGAAGTCTTTCAGTGACAGACATTTTGCAGCTTAGCTCTGCTGATTCTGTGTCCTGTAAAATAGCTGTTGAAATGCACTGGGTAAAAGAAACACAGGGTAATGACCAATAAAAGTTATCAGGAACGGGGTGCCATTGGCTTGCCCAGGTCTAGCTCATGCCAATTGCTGTGTCTGCAGTGCATTACCCCTTGCTTAAGTACCTTCTTCAAGAACTTGCTTAGCTTCTCTCGGCAAGGTGTAGTCTCTAATGCAAGGAGGAATAGCATCCCCTGGGTACCAGCCTTGACCCCTGAGCTAACGTGCATTAGTATAGTGGAGACAGATCAATATGTGAAAGCCTTCTAAATGCTAGTCGATGCAAGTTAAGCAGCTGAGTTTTCTCCCTCTTCAGAGCCGTAAGAAGGCATGCTGTGTGTGTCTGAGCTCTACCTGGGCTTGGCTGTTTGCCCTGGTTTGGAGCAACATAGGAATAACAGATGATACACATTCTTTCTCATAAACGTCGTCTTTTTTCCATACTCCCTGAATGAGTTTGTGCCAGAAGCTGCTGACATGTTAGGAAGGCTCCGGAAGCCAGTAATTTGCTCGCTTAGAGCTCCACAAAAGACACCAATTTTTTGTATGGTTCTTACCATCTAAAGGCAAATATAATTAAGAAATTGAGTCACTTTACAAACAGGTCATGGATCATGTAATAATCTGCAATTGTTGACATTTATGAAGGCTTTTTCTCCCAAACACTGTTTATGAAAGGCAATTGGCAAAGGCAGTGAGACAAAAACTGCTGTAGGCTTCTTTTCTGGGCAGCCCTCAGCCTCCCCAGCTCCTCCTCTCTCCTCAGCGTATCTTTTGAAGCTCCCTTTTAGTCGTTTCATGTATGTACATGTGCTGCACTTCAAGTGGTGCAGTAGCTGATTTTCTTCTACTGAGAGCTGTGGGCTGTTAATTGCTGGGCTGGTTTTAATGTGTTTCACCTAAATGCTGGCTTTCCCCCCACCCCAGGAGGCTGTGGTGCATATCCATGATTCCAGCCATTGTCCAGGGCTCAGTGGAGCTGCATGGGGGGGTGTCCCTGGCCATGTGCAGAGTGTCCTGCCAGGCTGATGTCCCATGGGACTGCCACCTTCACTAGGTCAGTGTGGAGGACTTTGAGTGCCTCAAGCAACACAACCCCAAATCAACCTCTGGAACAGCTGTAGGCGCATGTATTGTCTTGCTCTTTGCAGGAGAGCAGCAGTATGTCAAAGCACCATAGCTGCTGCAGGCAAGAAGGGGTCAGGGTAGAATGTTCTTGAATCAGCCAGTAATTTAGCCATCAGCTTTTTCTTTTTCGGTTTGTTGTGGGTTGCATCCCATTCTTGTACCAGGATCACCTACTCCAGTCAGAGCCAGCTGATCTGCACTGAAAAACTCTTGCTGGAGGCAAAATGCATATTCTCTCTTCATTACCTGCACCAGACTGGTGAGAAAAAACGAAGGCGGGGGAGGCAGTGAAAACCAGAGCATGAAAAGAGGGAGCTGAAAGACGCCGGGCTGAGCTGAAGCCTTGTCTGCGTTCAGTTTGTCTGCCATGATCTTGTGTGCGCAGAGGTATGGGTAGTTGAATTCCAGGCAAGGAGAGTGAGGGTTGGCCAAAGAGTGACCTGGAGCCGAGGTTCTCTAAAACTGGCAGTGTTGGGTTGCACAGCTGGGGTTCAGCCCCACTGGTGAGCAGGCAGGGACAGGGCCACACAGGGTGGAAGCTGCATCCTGTGGGGATCTTCGAGGAACAATAGCATCCTTCATACTTCATGTCTATAAAATGCATGAATCAACTCACCTGAGGCAGGAGAAGCGGGAGCAGCTGACATCAGCCACGGGAGCCGAGCCGCTGATCCTTTTGGGGTTAACACATTTCCCAACAGACCCAGCCTGCACTCTGGAGGCCTCCCCTCCTTCCCTGCTTGTAACAGTTGGGAATGGATGTTTCATGTACTTCTGTTATGTTGGACAACCCGCTGCTTCCAGAGAGCCCATCACATGGGAGCACAGTGAGAGGCCCAGGCAGATGCTCCCGGTGCTGTATCTAGTGCTGGGCAAGAGGTGTTGTATCTTGCCGCTGGCAGCATCCTCAGCTGGGTGTGGAACTCTGCAGTGCACAGGGTGTTGAGGACTGCCTGGGGACAGCCCTGCTCTCCCTCGCACTAGGCAGCTATGGATCAGCATGTGGAGCTTGGCTTTTCTGCGTGGTCCATGTGAAGTCCCAGTCATGTCCGAGCGGTCACCACCAAAATTCCTATAGCTGGAAGTTTAATGCAAAAGGTCCCAGAGTGACCGAGCTGGGACTGAACAAGAAAACCCCCTTGATGCAAAACCTCCCCTCCTCCCTGTGCTGCATGAGTCAGTGTTTGGAACACCAATAAAAGCCAGAGAGAAGCCAAGTTAAATTCATTTAATCTCTGTCTTTTGCCACAGCACTCAATCTGGTGTCAAAGACTCTTATTAATAGGATTATTCTTTTGTCAGATGGAAGCTGGAGGTAGTTGTCCCAGATGTGCACGCCTGGTTTAAAGGCCTGATTATCTTGTTGGTGTCAGTTCTTGGCCCCTTATCAAAGGGGCTCTCACGCACATCACCTTTCAGCTTCTCACTCTCAGCTCTGCAAGGAGGAGGAGTACACTTAAACAAGTTCCAGCTACTAAGCCAGTATTTGTAATTTTTTTCCTTCGGGGCAGTATTGTCAAGATGCTCAGGCTCCCCAGCTTCTCAGCAGAGGGAGGATGGCAGGGGGTTTCTCATGGTTGAAGACAGTGGATGAGGGCAGAGCTGCCATGGTGTAGCAGGAGGGTTACAGTGCAGCGTATTGCTGAGCATGGGCCCCTGTTGGAGCCTTTTGGGTGTTTGGGATTTGGTTTAAGTTAAAAGATTATGTCTTCTCCCTGCCAGCTGCAGAAACGGCAAAATGTCGTGTTGCTCTTGGTGGGCATCTTTTTAGAAGACCCTTGGCTGGTAAAATGCAGCTTAAAACCTGAAAGTGTTACCAGAGGTGACCTTAGAGAGGATTCAGAAGTAGTGTAAGTGCTCACTTTTAAAAAGATCATCTATTATTTCACTTTTATCAGTATATCAGACAGATTGACTACGAAGTCTGGCATTTATGGATTCATTTACATGAACTACTTTTAGTATCTTTTTGTAATGAAGGCATCAAGAAGAGAAACCAACTGTTTTCTACTTGTAAAATCCCCAAACATGATTTGGTGCCTGTCATGGTGTCACCAGGCTAAATCATGAAATCATGGAATGGTTTTGGTTGGAAGGGACCTTAAAGCTCCTTTAATTCCAAACCCCTGCCATGGGCAGGGACACCTTCCACTAGACCAGGTTCTCCAAGCCCCTGTGTCCAACCTGGACTTGAGCACTGCCAGGGATGGGGCAGCCACGGCTTCTCTGGGCAGCCTGTGCCAGGGCCTCAGCACCCTCACAGGGAAGAGCTTCTGCTTAACATCTCATCTTAGTCTCTCCTCTATCAGCTTAAAGCCATTCCCCCTTGTCCTGTAACTACATGCGCTTGTAAAGGGCCCCTCTCCAGATTTCTTGTAGCTCCCATAAGGTATTGGAAGGGTGATAAATACATCCTTCTGAAACCAGCAGATACATTAAATACAGGAGCTTCAATCACCATCATTCACTGGAAGGGAAAGCTTGTCCTTCCTCAAGGCATGTTGACGAGGGGCTGTTTGAGCTGAACAAACTGGTACATGGGGGAAGCTGTCATAGGAAGAGCAGCAGTGGTATGCGGGTCAGGTGGATTAGCTGGAAAACCAGCACTCGGCAAGGAATCCTGGCTTGAGATGTTGAATGTGCATTCTCTGGATTACTTCATGAAGTGCCGAGAGCCAAGTTCACATGCTTGCACCGCAACCAGCAGCAAGAGGGAGAGAAATCATACAGGATGTGACAAAGTCATTGTGGTGTTCCCAGTTAGGTTGGGAAACTCAACATACTGTGGCCATCTCTTGGGTCCGGGTGGACTGGGAGTTACTTCTGTGTTTCAAATAAAAACAATCTAAAGATTTTAAGTTATTTCAATTTATTGTTAAAATCAGTAACTAGCCTATGTGAGAGAAGTGCAACCAGTGGAGTTCGTGTTGGGTTAAATTAGCTTGTGTCACGTCTGAGTCCTGCAGAGGGTAGCATCACTAGAATTAGAGATCTTGGTGTATTTGGCAAGTCAATTTTAAATATGCTGGCTGCTGTATTCATTACTAGCACTGAACTACTATGTTGTTGCATCACCAGCTAGTTCTTGCTTTAATTTGTAAGACCTCTTAAGTCTCTTCTCATTAGATTATACTATTTCTGTCCTGCAGAACTGTTCTGTAGCTCTGCTAGCAGGAAATAAAGATATTATTGTTGCTGTGTAAAAACACAGTGTGTGTTAAAATTCCCTACTGCTTTGCATGGCGTGAAAAGCCAAGCAAGTTCACACTGTGCTATGATCTCTTCCTGAGGTCCAACTTCCATCTCCTCTCATTATAGCTTTCACTTTTGTCCCGTTTATTCACTCCCACAGTGTTTCACTTCCCTATTCTTCTGCATTATTGTATGGGGTTTTGTTAGCAGCATTTAGCATTGCATCACCCACCCCTCCACCTCTATTCTCCCTCTCCACTGCAGGTCCAAGAATCAGTGCTCTCTGTTTAGAGGTCACAAATTGCATCATTTACTAACGATTTTACCGTAGCTTGCTTTTCCCCATACCCTCTACATTGTGTGTGTGTACATTAATGTAGCTGTCTCCGAGCACTTAGGTTTCACTCTTTTTAACTTCTGAGGGTTTCTTTAAGCCATAAAAAGTACCAGCAGAGAGTTGGATTAGCAGTCACATACTCAGCTGTTCCCCCAGGCTTGCAGAAAACCCAGATTACATAGACCTGAGAGGTAACATAACGTATTAGGAAGCTGTTTGCATACTGTGGGGCTGTCAGCAGCAGAGGTAAACACCAGCCATCAGTGTGCAATATGTAGCTTAGCTTCTTGTATGTTTACAACTGAGAAGTGAGAATGTATACTTAGGATCTCAGAAAAAGAATCAGTTTATCTTTTCTTTTATTCTTATCTTCTATATGCTGGATCCAGTGATGAGACCTCTGAGCCAAGCCCCTCCCCTGTTTTTTTCCACTTATCTTGAAGCTCTTCTGAATTGTCAGCTGTGAACACAGGGAGGTTAGCACCCTCTTTGCTTAAGACCATTTAATCTTAGTGCTACTCTTTCAGCGCAGAAAGCACCCGTGAGCCCTGCCACTGCAGGTCTGCTTCCCTGGTACTTCTGCATCTCTTGGCTGGGGTGCAGTGTCTCTGCTGACTGCACCAGGTACCAGAGCAGCCTCACAGAGGGCTTCCCTTGTCTTTTCCTAGTCTCACATTTCTAGCGTGATCCTATTAAGCACTGGCTTGCCTGCTGCTTGTCTCATTAGTTCTCACTTGAAATGCTGACTCAGAAAATTCCCCCTGTATTCCTGAGGTGATCTTCTCTCCATATGTTTATTGTATTAATCCCATCGTAGCTCCCAGAAGGCAATATCACATCCCATTCTCTTGTTACAGACGTGGATCTTCACCATTAAGCTACCAGTCATGGTCACTTCATGTCTCTGTCTCCTGGCTTAGTCTCAGGTTTGCTTTGTGAGTTTGAGGAGGTTTGGGTACATTTGTCCTTTTCCACTCCCTTCTCCCTGTGGGAGCTGCAGCTCAATCAGTCTGAGCAGTCCCTAAGACCACCCAGTAAATTCTCCACAAACATATGCCCTGGGACTACAAATCCTTTTCTGCAGAGATGCCTTGGCTCTGTCACTGTTACCTGCCTTGTGTGTTAGCAGCCTGCTGAGATGCAGAGCACGATGTACAAACACGCAACAGATGTACAACCCTTGGGGCAAAGAAGAGAGATGGTAGTGGTTTGCCAGGCTCACTCAGGGTGAGGGGTTGTGGAAGGGCAAGGACAGCAGTTGCCCATGTACATTTACATCTACATGTGCAGTTGGGACCCTTCCTTATTCACATAGGCATGTGAAGAAGTCATGAGTGAGTGAAGCTCTGCGCCTGCTCTCCCCTGACACCACAGGCAGGCAGTTTCCATAGGTGCCCCCACGGGTGCCTCACAGGAGGGAAGCTTACACTTAGAACAGGAGGGCAGGCTTTGTGGCCACTCTGGGAGGTGGAGGAAGGGGCAGACACATGAGAGGAGGTGATACGTAGGGGAAATGTGATACTGGGAGATGGAGCACCACATGTTGGAAGGGCAGAGGATAAGTGACAATGCATCTGGAGTAGAGGCAGCAGGTGACCATAATGGTGCCGAAATCTCAATGTGCCATGCCCACAGTGAGCTCTGCAACACAATTCCCTGGCTCATGAGAATCCCATGAGCCACTACACTCCTGCTTTGAGGACTAAATCTGCTTCTCTTGGTGTGCCAGCTCTCCTTCCCATCTCGTCTGAGTTCTTGTCGGGAGGACTTCCTTGTAGTTTCCTTCTTTGCAAGCTCTGCAGGTCTCTGCATCTGCTCCAGCAGAAGCATCTGCTCCAGACCAGGGCTGACAGGACCTGAGCCCAGACTGGCAGTACTGAACTAAAACGGTAGGCAGTTACCCTTGGAGGATTCATTTTCATATCTGCCCTCCTGGTTTTCCCCTGCTGGTGCTTCCCTGCCCCACTTCTTCACTGACTGTTGGCAGTTTGCCTTTGAAGTAGTTAGCTTCAGTATTAGTACATGTTTCATGATAGCTTGGGGTGCCAGACTGGGCCCTGTTCACCTCCTTAAACATGCAGCAGCCTCCTTGCCTTGCTGTGCAAATCTAGCAGCTGAGTAGAGGGGGATTAGCCTCTCTAGACAGGACTTTCCGAACAGACTTTAATTAAAGGTACAGGATGGAGCTCAGTGATCACCTCTGATTACTGGTGCAAATGCTTTAAGAAGAGAAATTAGAGCAAGGGCGTATTAAGAGGTGAGTTCTCAGGTCTTAATATCTCAAGCAGTTCAGTCTTTTTAAAGTGATTTGGCCAGATACTGCCTTCTGTACCCCTGTGCAAATCTAGACTAACTCCAGTACACCAAAGATGCTGCAGAGCAGAGTGGTTGCCTTGCTCCTTTGGGTAGAGACTGTTGGGAGTTCAGTGATTCTGAGAACATTGCTGTCTACTAAGAGGGGAGAGAGGGAAGCACCGTATTTAGTTTACTTCTTTCTATAAGTGGTAATAGAGAGCTATCCTTGTTTCATGCTTATATGTCCTCAGTGTTGTCACATTATTTCTTTCTACATTACTCAGCTTCTGCTGGTAACTTGGGATTACAGCTTGGTATTTTCTAGGATGGTGTAATTACACAAATCCCACCACTTACACAGCAGTGCACAGCATGCGCTGAGTGAGATCAGTACTTGTAATTACAGGAACATCATTACTTGATTGGCAAGCTAAAACAGTGGTGGAAGAGAGGTACAAGATACACTCGGAAACCTAAGGAGTCCCCTGGATTTTCATGGTCTCCAAAGCATCCTGCCTTTACAGGCAATTAGTCCTTAAAATCCAGCAGATATTAATTGATGCTAGATATTAACAAATTGTAATACCCTATCTATTGAGTGGTGTCTGGGGATGTGTCATGGACCTGTACAAAGAATCCCCAAATCCTGGTTATGAGTGTCGATGTAAGGAAAATGTATATTAGGTAGATAACATTAAAACACTTCCTGGTTTTGGGTGCTGACAACTCTAACCACCTGTTACAGCATTTCCTTAAGCCTCAGGTTACTGCTGTAGAAACAAAATGCAGGAGATGTCCTGAGCCAACTGAGAAAGCGAGTTGAGAGGAGTCACTTAGCAGAGCTTGAGCTGTTTTAAAGGGCGCTAGAGCCTGGTGTCGCAGCAGTTTCCTGTTCACAAGAGCCTCTTTCAAAGACAAATTTGGAAGGATTTGGCCATTAAACATGGAGCCAGCAGCATTCCTGGGGCGAGAACATGGATTTGGATTTCTGTAGGGGGAGACCATGAAACGTTTTCTTTGCCAAACAGGTCTCTGAAAAAAGGGATGAGGACAAATCGGTAGTTTTAAGGGCTAAAGTATTTTGAGCTTGAATGTCCTTTGAAATTTTACTGCTTTTAATAATACATCCGTCCTTCATTAGCAGGTTGGTTTGGTTTGTTTTAATGCAGCTGAAGTAGAAGATACATTTGGCAAGCTGCGAAACCCGTCTGAGTTTTGCTGTAATGAAATCAGAGTAAGTTAGAGGTTGTGAAGGTTCCAGTGTGCCTGCACACGCTCACCCTGCAAGCTTAGTGCCTGTGGACAGATCCCTCCACCCCCAAATGCAGTTGGAGTTTGCTTCTGCTTCACTGCGCATTATAGCTCACCCATGTGGACTGTACTGCTCCGTCGCCACTTCCTTGTAGGTACAAATGCAGCAGTTTGCTTTGGCTGGAAGGCAGAAAGAAAGAGCAAGAGGAGTAAAAGCCAGGTTCTCTGGGGCAGTTCCCTGCTGTTCTGTGGGTATTGGAGGAAGAGCTGTGTCCACAGGAGTCAGTTGTAATGGAAACAACCTGAGCTGCAGGTCAAGAGCAGGGACTCTACACAGTCATCCTTGCCAGGACAGGATTTTGAGCTATGCATAGACATCAAAAATGCACATGGGGTGGTAGAAATGATCTAAGTCATTCCCAATGAGAATCTCACTGGAATTGATACGTTTCTGTTAAATTATATTGGTTTCAGTGACAATGATAGAGGAAGACTTCTGGTAGAAATGCTTTTTGTCCACTTAATGCTTTCTGCAGATGTTGCAGCCAGCTGTCATGGTAATTCTGTGTGCATCTTGTGCAGTGTTTGTGTGACACAAGGAATGAATGATGTCCGTGTGATGGACTGTGCAGCCGCGTTGGGTGGCAGCTGAGTATCACACACTGTCCCAGCCCTCCTGCCTGTGCCTCTGCCTCTGGCCACAGCCCTCTCCCTTTGCAGCACACATTCATGGGAATGTTGCTGTCATTTCTACTAACCCTGGCCCATGCTGAGCCACTGCTGCCTGCACTGCTGAGACATTCCAATAGCCCTGTACACCTCTCCTGATCCAGGCTGCAGCTGCTTTGCCTTCCCATCACCAGCTGTCACATCAGAGAGAGATGCTTCTTTCCATGCAGATACTGGACCTCTGCTTCCCTTTCCCGAGAGTCCACCTGTGAGACATCCAAGGAGATTAATACTTCAAGCAGCCAGCACTTTGTGGTCCTGCAGTTGTGGACCACCACGAGTAGGTTCTGGCTGTCTTAGGAACCCTCCTCTGGTATCAGTGGGTTTCTTGCAGGCTTGGAGGCAGAGCAGGGTTCCTGGTATGCCCTGTGGAGGGAAGGAGCGAGTCTCCTCATGCAGGATGCTTGCAGGGATCATTAACCCAGTGCAGTGATTGCGGGTGTTATAACTGGGTGCCCTGTCAGTATTTAGTAATCTCATGTAGATGCTCAGCACTGGCCAAGTACAGAAGTATCAGCCTAAATCTGTCAGGGCTAAAGAGGTCTTTGAAAACTGAGATTTTAGAAAATGCCTAAAATACACTTTTCTTCTGAGAATTGCATCACTAGATTGAGGTCAGTGACGTAAGCCTAATTTTATCATTGGAAAGAGAGAACAAGTGGCTGCACTCCATGACAGGTTCCAGAGAGCCAATGTCCTGTCCGTACAGAAGGCCTCGGGGCTCAGGTGGTGAAAAATTGTGCTCTGGACACTGAAATAGCAAGCCCTTTCTAGTCATTAAACTTCAGCAATTATCTGAGCTCTTGGGAAATGGCTCCACAGTATGAAGCATCTTGCAGGAATTCAGATAAGCTCTTTGCAGAGAAAATCCTGATTTACAGACAGCTGCTTTGCACAGCGAGTAGTGCGGTGTTTTAAAAAGGACTTCTTAAAAACAAAAATAGTATTTGTGCCCTCTCAGGAGTAATATTTATCCCATATTGCATCATGCAAATGTCTGACGCACCTTTCCATGTATTATATGGAAAGTTGATAGGACCTCTACTAATGCTTGGTGGGATCTCACAGAGGCAGAACCTTAGTGGTTTCTCGAGATACTGGACTGTCTTGGATTCACACTAAAGCACAGTCTGGGAGCTTCATGTCCAAAAATCCTGTAATGTTTATGCTCTGCTGATATCAGTGGGACTGGATGGGTGAAGATTCCTAGAATGAGGATTTTCATGTTTTCCCTGACTGATTTGCATTTTAAGGCTCAACATTAATGGTGCTGGTTTCAGTGGACATTTTGCATAAGCTCATTATTTTATGTTTTTCCATAAAATACAACTAAACCAATGAAAAATAATGCCTTTAAATATATCATTAGCAATCTACTGCCACTATAATGAGATATATGTATTCATTAGACTTTATAGAAAATGCAAACAGCCTTAAGAAAACTCGGTGCTCAATGAAGCTGGTTTCCATGGGTAATTTATTCCATGGGAGTCAGAGTGTTTCTTCTGTGGCACCATTAAAGGTCTTTTTATGTCCAGCTTTCACTAAATGTGTCCTCTTTTTCCACCTGGGTTGAAAGAGGGGTCTTTCCTACTGGATGTTAGGATGCCCAGCAATCTGATAGGAGCAATAGTTTCAATGGGATGCCTGGAAATGGTGGATAAATTGCCACTGCATCAGTAGAACTTTGTGCTATGCATGATGCAGGTGACACAGGGAGTCATCCTGCCCTGCTTAGTGGTGGGCACATGCCTGCTGGGTGTTGGCATTCTCCTGTAGTGAGCCTCTGTTTGCTGCTGGATACCCTGAGCTCTCCAAATACCGCTTTGCTGGGTTGTCTGTGGCCTTGGCAGAGGAGGAAGGAAAGAACCATTCCCAAGAAGAGACACAGTCACCTGCCCTTGGCCAGAAGAATGCAACTGCTGGGCAGAGTCCAGCCTAGCACACTCCTGCTGATGCCCTGGTAATGATGTGGTGGGAGCAAGGATGGACTGGGAGCATGAGTTTTTCCTCTGTTACCCGGTCTAATAAATTCCTTCAAAGAGAAACTTCTGATTATGGAAATTGTTGGGTAGCCTTGCATTAGTGCTAGAATGCAAAATACCTCTTCACTCAGGATCTGTGTCTTACAAAGTGCCTGGCAGAAAAATCTTACCTGCTTGAAGAAGTGAATCATGTCGTTAAGGCTACAGCTTGGCTGAACAGAAATCATTAGATAGGCATTTGAGATTACAGTATCGTTCCTGAAGATCGAAGTAGTTTCTGTGTTTGCCAGTGGCTCCAACTCACTGATGTTACCCACTTTAATCTGTCATAGCTTGACCTGCCATTTCTCTGCATCGGCTTCCCAAGATGATGTAAGGCTATAGGATTCATGCTCTTGCATTCACTTGATTCTGTCTATGGGGCTGCTTTTCTGTTTGGGAATGTTTTGGAGAGAAAAACGCCCGCTGCAGGTTCAGGACTATAGAAACAGGAAACAAGTGCTTTGTCCTTTTTGACTCGTGTCCAGCACGCTAGTTTTAACAGCAGGGATCCAAGAATAATCTTCTCAGATGACCATGCAGCCAAAAACATCATGATCTCATTGCCAGTGGCCAGTGACATGTAGATGGTTAGCTAATCAAAGGGGTTTCTTTGTTCTTGCATTGCATTTGTAGAAGATTGTGTGTGTTGCCTATCAACAGAGAGGCTGGACAAAGTGCACTGCATTTTTCCTGCAAACATTGTCAGTGCCTGAGAAGTCTTTCCCAAAACCACAAAGGTTTGGTTAAGGGTGGTTTTGTGTGTTTATTTTATCTTTCTGCTCTTATTTCCTTAATTTAATCATGTGATGCAGGCAATATTCTTTAGTTCAGTTTCTTACTTGCTAAAGATTATTTCTTCAAGTTTCTTACTTGCTTCTTACTCTGCTTAACTCAGCAGACCTCACTTAACAAAAGATCAGCAGAGCTGGTCGGTCAGAAATCTAGTGAGAAAAAAGAAAACCTGTTCCCTTTGAGGCCAGAAATGGGGGAAAACATGTTATTTCATTGAAGAAATATTTACATTCTGTGGGTTTCTAATGGAGTCAAGCTAACTGAAAGTCTCAATTCTTCAGACTGTGGGAGGTGGGTATATTTTGTGTCAGGTCCCAGCTGATGGACCTTGATGTTCCCCATTGCTTCTCTCGATTTCAATCTACTTTTAATAAGAACTCTTAAGAGAGAAAGAGGGGAAAGGCAGAGTTATAACCTTTCCTTCAGGACACACATGTGCTGCAGGTGTGACATCCATGCCCCAGTCATTGCTCCCAGCAACAGATGTGATGTGAAGTGAAGCAGCATCACAGCATTACCCTGCTTGTGTGGGTCCCTCGTGCTTGAGCATGTTCAAATCTCCTGGGGCAGAAGGAGCAGCTGAGCCAACCTTTCCTGTGCCCAGTGCATGTGGAAGCTGACATGTGGCCATTACTGCTTGTCCTTCCCTGGCCGTAGCCCTCTGTCTTCTCTTGTATTCATTTGCAAATGGGCCTATGATGGCTGAAACTACAGAAAAGTGACCCACCACCCCCCCCACACACACATACATGTCCCTAAGAATCCTCTTAGTTTCCCAGGCCATGCTTTGACAGAGCACACCCTGCAACCTGTTGAGCTACCAATGAATTTTCCTGGTGGTTTCAGGGAGCTGGTCAAGTTTCTGCATTGCCCAGTGCATCAGTAACTCTTTCAGATGATGTGTAACTGTTCTGAAAGCTTGTCTGTAGACAGAAATGACATCAGTGTCTTTTCTCATTGTTCCCTCCTTTGTTTTCCACTCAAGATAGTGAACCTGAACTCCGTCCAGCAGGAAGCATCCCCATGGTATCCCTGTGGGTCAGAGCAAGGAGGAGAGCGTATCGTATCTCCAGGCAACAGGAACTTGGGACTATGGAGAAAAATAAACCCAGTGGATTTAATTTTGCTGATACTCTTTTGAAAGGGCCCCTTTGAGGTTACCCATATGCAGTATGGATTCAGACACTGGGACAGAGAAACTATTTCATTATCGCTGCTCCCAGTTTTGAGACTCCCAGGCCCCAACACCAAATCTTCCCACCCCCCCTTGCCATCCCCAACATAGTTTTCATCCACTCCTGGTTTGAAACTGCAAAGAGAGGGATTTGAGCAAAGCCCTGGCTTGTCTAGGGGAGTCCTTGCCTTAATCAGGCCGAGTGAGTTAAAATGTTTGCAGGGGATGCATAGTCACAAGAATAGAGGTTTTTGTGGTGACCCATTGGTTGGTCCCTGGCAGCACAGCACCACCCCAGGCAGCGGGTCTGTCTTTTGAAGTGGGGTTAGTGATGCAGAAGCATGTCTTGGGGTAAACACACTGCTGTTATCTCACTCTGTACAAAATACATCATTCACTTAAAGACCATGCCCTGAGTGGAGATCAGCACTGGAGCATCACATGAGTGCAGTTTAATTTGTCTGGTGCTTTCATGGGTCTGTACAAAACCTGTTTGGACTCCTGTATATAGAATCCTATATAGAATGACTGGTTATAGCTACAGAGATGCCCACAAATAGCCCTTTGGCTGTGGGGTGAGCAGGTGACTGGGCTCCCTGTGCCTATGCTTCATTCTTCCTGATGCTCACCCACATCTCCTGCCTGTCCAAGCCAATGCAGCCAGCAGTGCAGTGCACTGCAAGATGTGGCTGCAGATAATGCAAGCCTGCTGGGAAACTTTCATCTTACAGCTAAATGGGCATTTAGCTATGCATTTTGTTAGAATTAATATGTAAATGATATTAAAACCCTCTCCCTTTAAAGTTCAGAGATGCCTAAAAATTATCACAGTAATTAGGCAATAGTTTTGGTTATATATGAAACATGATCAAGTTTTATTGTTGGCGGAGGCCCCAGCAAGCCAGTCTGTGAATCTATCTGGTGTAGGGATCTGGAGAGGGGTTTTTCATCCAAACAGGTCTGATGAGTGCCATGAGACGGTTTCCATGGTCATTAGCATGAAACAGAAACCTGCCCCTGCAGCTGGAGCTCAGAAGCTGCATCAGTGCTTGTATGCTAGCCATGGGGCTCCTGGGCTGCGCACCCCACCAAGGGGGAGCTGGGCAGCAGAGTGCTGCTGGTGACAGCAGGCAGGGAACCCCCTGGAGCCACAGTGCTGGGGCAGGCTCAGCCCCCATGGCCGGGCAGAGGAGTCTTGCTGGTCCTTGCTAACAAGGAAAACCAGCTGAGGTGCAGGGATGCAGAGCCCAGGAAGGAAAATCACTTTGCATTTTAGCTAGCAGGAAAATCTCATCATCAGTAAAATGGCCTGGAAGGAGCTGGGTATTAGCATGCTCACACTGTCTTCCCACGTATCATACTTCCTTCTAAGTATCCTTCATCCTTTATACTTGTGCTTTCCACTCAGGACATGGACTTGTTTCCTTGCTGCCTTGTCATTGCTGCATCCCTGCCAGCTTCGCCTGCCTGCACCTCATCCCCCACAGCAGTTATAACCCATGTGCACCAGGTACCTGAGCAGCAAGAAGCGATGCTATGGGAGGGTGTTCAGGGAAGGGAGGAGTACTTCCAGCCTCGCTGCAGTTATTATTCAGGAGTGTTTATTCCTGCCAGCAGATCCAGCGTGCCTTACTTCCCACCCTCCGGAAACATTCCCCCAGACTAGTGTTATCAGCTCAATTAACATTTCAAAATTCCCAGCTTGCAGGTGCTGGTTTCAGAAGAGCTAGTGGCAGTCTTGTACAGTGTTGAGCAATCCAGTTGGCGTCAGTTTGTTCCTAATCCCCTATGCAAGCTGCAAATCAAAATATTTTTATTTTCTCTTCAGTATTGTGTACAAAGTAAATAATCCTGAACAGCACAGGCTACATTGAAAATAATGATGCCAACATTAGTTTTTTTCTCTTCTGTGTGCTGGGAATTCACAGTTGCTTTATGCACAGTTTCTCCTTCCACAGCTTGTGTTTAGCTGTCTGAGTTAGCTGGTACTGCTACGGCTGCCAAGGGGACCCTGCAGTGAGAGCTGCCCTAAGTTTCAAGGCCAGGTCCCACTGCCCACCTTCCACAAGTGTCCCAGAAACCCATTTCTGTCAGGATGAAGAGATGACTCATCTTGTAAAAGGAAGTAAATGAAAGTTTGACTTGCAAAAGCACTTGAAAGTGTTTTTAAGTGTGTCTGCAGCCTGCGAGCATTAGAGGTGGCTTTCCCTGGAAGTGTGTGAGCAGGCTTGTTGTGATCCTTTGCTTGCCCTGACCCTGACTTCATTTCACAAGTGTGGATGTGGCTACGCAGCTATGGTGCAGTGCAGTGGCAGGGCACAAGCTGGCATAGCCACAACCCTACTACATACCCTGTGTCTTGGGGGGGCTTGGGCAGACCCTTGGGGGCCCTGAGCTGCTGCAGTGGCAGCAGAATGGTGCTGAAGGCAGTGTGGTTAATGCTGGTTTAGGGAGAGCTGATCGCTGGTACAGTCATACACAGGCACTCACTCTGCCAGCATGGACCATTGTCTGTCCTCCAGCAGTCTTCCACCCCTGGGCTGGTTAATCCCAGAGAGCTTCTTTTCAGGACCTAGCCTCCATTGCTGGTGTGCTTCATACACCACACAACTCAGCTGCCTTCTGTTTTACCTCACCTGTGATCTGAAATCCCCTGTAGCACCAGGTAACATTTCTTTATCTTCCCCCTTCCTGTGGCCCTTCCCAACTCTTTTCTTTGAAGGATGAAGGGCAGCATTGGCCAGTGCTGTAAAAACAGACTCTAGCTCTCGTCTGGGGCTGCTGGGTCGGGAGTGAAGCTCTGTGCAAGTGCACTGGCAAGCGAGTTAGGCTCTAGGCTCAGTTTTGGCTGGGAGCGAAGCCCACTGAAGTCAATGGGAATCTTCCAATCTGACTTTGGAGCAGACCTGGGCTTCAGTGTTCTTCAGAGCAGTGGTTCCACCATAAACCTCCGGTACTGTGTGAATTTCTCGTGGCCCTCCTCTGGACTTGTTCCAACAGATCCATGTCCTTTTTATGTTGAGGACACCAGAACTGCACACAATACTCCAAGTGAGGTCTCACAAGAGCAGAGTAAAGGGGCAGGATCACCTCCTTTGACCTGCTGGTCACACACCTTTTGATGCAGCCCAGGATACGGTTGGCTTTCTGGGCTGCGAGCGCACACTGAACCCGGCTCATGTTCATTTTCTCATCGACCAGCACCCCCAAGTCCTTCTCTGCAGGGCTGCTCTGAATCTCTTCTCTGCCCAACCTGTAGCTGTGCCTGGGATTGCTCTGACCCAGGTGTAGGACCTTGCACTTGTCATGGTTAAACTTTATGAGGTTGGCATCAGCCCACCTCACAAGTGTGTCAAGGTCCCTCTGGATGGCTCATGGATGTTACTTTTCTGTTATTGCACCATTTAATATCACTTTTCTCTAGCAAAAGAGACAACTGTACTTTCATATGTTCCTACCACAAAACAACGACTACTTAGGGATGCACAGGGGACATTTGCCACTTCCCATTGCTCTGGCCTTGTGTAGAGGTAAGGCCAACACTGGCCCCTGCATTCTTTGCCAAGGTGCCCTGAAGGCACACACAGAGTGGGGTCAGGTACACAGTTTCTGCCCTGAAACACTTCTCCAGTGAGGGTGCTCACTAATTGGGAAGACCCTGAGGTAGGGTCTGTAAATTCACACTTAATGCCTATGTTTCTTTTTCTTTCTGGTAGTGTTTCCATAAAGCAGCTTCCTTAGGTTCCCCCTGCCATTTTCCATTCAGTTTATTTTCTTTCAGGATTTTTTTTTTTTTTTTTTTTTTTTCACTATAAGCTCCTGAGCTTTTCCATAATGTACAAAACTTTTTAAAGACTTTCTCTTCTGGATGCTCATAGACTCTTATTTCTACGCATAAAAGCAAAGCTTTGTCGTGCCTACAGCAGTGGTTTGGGAGGATGATATTAATATGCTGATATTTTATGCATGTTAAATCTGTTTCAGTGGTGGTGGAAGCACAATGCAGGGAAGGGACTCAGCCCTGCAGACTGCAGACTTACTGGGGCAACTGAAGCTTAGTGCAGGGCTGTACATCTCACTGTTACGGACTTTTTACTGCAGTTTGCTCAATGGGAAGCATGGTTTGGGTTCCAGCTCTGTGCAGGCAGCCAAGTACTGCCTGTGGTCTCAGTGTCTGTGAGCTACTTACATGCTACTGCCGCCCAAGCAGTGGAGAGGATGCTAAGTGCACAGCATCCTCATCAGTAAATCAAAGCTTAGTACTGGACTAGGTGTGTATTAACTTTCATATGTAAAGACATGGCTGGAAGCAATGGGTGATGAAGGTTTGATCATTACAAGGCATGTTGCCCAGTAATGGCTGGTACCCGTGGGCATTTCTGCTTCTCATGAGCTGGGGAGAGCAAGAGCTTATTTGAACCTGTGGCATGTCCTTACTCTACATTTTGCTAGCCCAGGACTTTGCATGGCTGTCATAAACTCTGACACGTTACTCCCAGATGCATTATCAAGCAGAATTATAATAGATTTGGGTTGGGATATCTATGAAAGAAAGCTGCGATACTAAAGTGTTTATATGAAATATGCAGCTTTCAAAATTAGCCCCAAAACCTTTGTATTTAATAAGGCAAAATAGTGTTAATTATTTTATTTGTGCAATCTAAGAAACAAACAAAGGAACCTTTCAGGCCAGATGCTGGCATTGCCAAATATGCATTTCAGTTAAACTTTGCTATGTTTACATTTCCAGATAATAAAATGCTTTGGTTTATGGACTGTCAGAAGATAGGAAGCTGAGATTACAGTCTCACATTTGATTAGGTTTGTCATGATTAGGTAATCATGATACAATAACTATTTAATCAAGTCTTAGTTATTCTTATATTTTAGAGAGGTTCAGGCTTTTTTTTTCAGCCTGAAGTCTTCTCTTTTCTTTGTAATGTGTCAGGGTATGTGGTTGCTATTAAATCTTTTCATTAGTTTGATGGAGAGTGAAGATGAGTAGTTCTGTTTTTAAGGAGCCTATTCAACAATGACAGTGACACAAAAGACAACAGTCTGCTTTGTTTTCCTCCTTCTGGAGATGCCTTTTGTAGAAAGTAGATATAAAATTATATTGTCAAGATATAAACTCAGTGTGCAGGGACTACATTTGTAATGAACACCTCTTCACCTCTGCAGCCACCAGCTGTCCAGACAGACTCCTGTGTCCATTCACTGACGTGTGAGACACTGCGTATTCTATTTTCATCTTTCCAGCTTGTTTTTGATAAACATGGTTGAAACAGCTTTGGAAGAACCTTTTGTGATTTGTCTGGGGTATTTATGTTGCCTTCATTATCCCAGTATCTCATCATTTCATCATCTGCACTCACTACTTCACAGTGTACATGTAAGTGCCATTATCCCCACTTCACAGAAAACAAACTCAAGGGTAGAATGACAAAAACATTGGTAAAGCACTTTAGGAGCCAATCCTACAAAAGGACAGGTAAAATCCTGTCTTCCTCCTTGGTCCGTCCTGTTTTTCCCTTTACTAAGGCTATCCTGGTGGCAGTGGCTTGTGCTGATAAGATTCGGGCTATCCACTCAAACCACCCTTAGCAGGATGCCTAAATGTCCCACTTGCCAGCATGGCCCGTGTGTTTAGATCTCCTTCAGGAAGACTCCTGCATCCATCAGGTTTGCTAAAGCCAAGCAGATGTGTCTATGAGATACAGTGAGAGGTAAGCCTTTTGTATGTGTGTGTAAGCATCTGTGTGACGGTCTGCTCCCACGAGTAAAGCATAGCCAGAGTTTCTCTTGTGTAGCACCACTCGAAGGGTGTTTCACACTCCTGACTGAAAACATCTTGCATTTGCCAAAACATGAGAGGGACTTTCTGTAGCTGTATCACAAGACCTTTGAAAAATCATATTGCTAGAGCCACTTCAGCAAAATAACAGATTGGTTGTGTGGGTATATTGGAGAGCTGCATATGGTAGGCATGTCAGAGAGTGAGAGACCACAAACTAATGCCACTCCATAATACAATGCTTCCTAATACAGTTTTTCTGATCTTTCTGGCAGTAAATATTTGAAACTTTCATGGAGTATTAAACTTGTGAATCTCAAACCCCATTTATTATTATTGTGTATTTAGGGCTTCATTCAATTGCCAATGAAGAGGAGGACAGAATTTCCACTTCCTTTATTCCAGCCCTCAAAGTGAACGTTGTCTGTTGAGAGTAGAATAGAATAGATACTAATTTGGTCCCATAAAACCACAGATTGTTTCAACTTTCCACAAAGTTCTGAATGAATAGATGATCAGATCCCGTGATGCTGCTTTCAGACTTGCTGGTGATATGAAAGAGGGGCTTGTCCAGCTGGCTGTATAGCCATGCCACTCTTTTGTTGCCCATAGTACATATGTTCAGCTCCTTTTTACTCTCTTTTTATTTTAATGCTCTGCAACAGGGCTGCACAAAGCTGGACTGGCTTTTAAAACACCATTTCATTTTGCAGCTATATGTGCCCGGTTTTCTTTTGTGCTGCCTGCGGAACAAGGAGCCTGTGTGGTATCTGACACCGGGCTTTTTGCAGTGATTTATTAACTGTGTCAGAATAGCTGTTGTGAATGCTGGGAAGCTCTTGCATATTGTGACAGTTGATATTGATTATGACAGTTTGTAGACTCTAGTGCGTTGTCAGACAGTGGATCGCATTTTGTCTTCTTACTATACATACCATGGGCTATAGATCATAGTGTTTTCTTCAGAAAAGGACCCATTGTCCAGCGTTCCTGCTGGTATGAGGGAGCTTCTGTAGTGTATTGTGCAACAAATAGCAAAATAGTTCAGGCACCCTATAGGACAGGCAGGCAAATGTCAATTGCTTTAGGAAAGAAAAAGTGAATAGTTTGTTCTGCTGCTGGCCTTTCAGGGGAATGAGCCATGCAGTTGACAGAAGTGGGTAAACTAGTCTGAGGATTTCAGTTATGAAAATACAGCACATCCTGTGTTGTCTGCGGGCCAGAAATCCACTGGCAGCGCAGGAGGAGGAGGTTGTGTTGAAGATTTTGGCTACATACCCTGTTTTAAAGGTTGCTTTGGGTCTTGCTGAAGGCTGAAGCTACACGTTTCTAGAATGAGTCTGAGGAAGAGGAGATAAAAGATTTCTGCACACTTGGGAGAAAGTAAAAGCTGGCGCATGAGCTTCTGTGAGGGGCACATCAAACAGATCCCTCCAAATAACAGCTTCTCCTGTTTGGTTTTAGCAGTAAAGTAGCACACAGGAGAAAAGGTTTTCCTATTTGCCTGAAAGCTGCTTCAGAGTGGAAAAAGGTCAACAGCTGAGCTTTTACAGGCAACCTGATCAGGAGGAGGGAGTCAGAAGCCTTTTGGTTAGTTATGCCACTGTAATTTACTACATTGCTACTATGTATTGGAGGAAAAACCTTGCAACAATACATTTCTCTTTACAACAAAGCAGCACTTGAGGTGCAGTGGTGACAGTGAATAGGAAAGGAGCCATTCTGATTTTTCTGTTCTTGAAAGACCTTTCATAAGAGACCATAATGGGTCAGAAACTTACACTTTGAGATAATAAACCTTGGGCAAATGACCATGGTATTAGAATTTTGATCTCACACTGGGTTTAGACTGATTCGAATGCAATTTCTCCTGTGATTTTTACATCAATGTGATGCATAATCATTTCTGCATGTACCGTGTGGTTTAATTGAAATATATGTAGTATTAGGTTACTTGTGAAATTATTATTTCTGGGATACTTTGGACCAAGCCTAAGGTACTGAGCTGGGATCTGGGGGAACCAGAACCAGTTCTTAGCCTCACAGTGGGCCTGATACTGCCCACTCAGACCAGTTCATCTCTCTCATGAGATGAGCTCACCCCTATTTCTAGTTGTATATTTACAGTACAAGAACTTTGAGAAGCAACATTTCCTGTCAGAAGCCACTTTTGAACTCTTCTGGGATTTCTTGATGCTGCTGTAACACTAATCATATTTTCTGTAATGCGATCTGTATTTTAATGAGTCCTTAGTGATAGCAAGGAGACAGGATTAAACTAAGTGGTTTGGTTTCAGTGATGTTGCAACTTCCCATTCCCTGCTCATGTTTGAATTTGGATTAATTATAACACTTACTGTGTCATAATTATGTTTCATAATGATAGAACACTCTAGAGTTTGTACATTCACAGCACTACTGTAAGCCTCAGGGTGTACTGAGATTTTACAGTGGCATCTCTCAGTCCAGTGTTGGGTGTTAGTGCTATATTTATATACTTACAGGTTTTATTGCAGAACATCCACAGCTGTATCAGAAATGCTTTAAAGAAAGGATAAAATGTAAAAGCTTTGAAATGTATGCTTCCCACCACAGCATTTTTAATTTGACACCCCCCCCCCCCCAAAGTTTTTAAAGAAGTTAGGTGTGAGGAATGACAAAGTTCAGGTGTTCAAATAGAGTCATAGGATCAATTAGGTAGAAAAAGACCTTTAAGGTCAAGTCCAGCCTTTACCTCAGGACTGCCAAGTCCCTCGTTTCCTTAGGTGGCTTTTATCTCAAGCCTTTGTCACCATTCTCTGTGCCTAATTTTGGCTCCTTAAGCCTGAGCCCACACCTGGAGAAGATAATTTTGTTGTACTGTCTCTGACTGTTATCTTTCTCTCTTCCCTTCAGATGGTGTCCACAGTGTCACAGCAGTCTGCACCCTTCGTGTCACCATCATCACAGATGACATGCTCACCAACAGCATCACGGTGAGGCTGGAGAACATGTCCCAGGAGAGGTTTCTTTCTCCCCTCCTATCCCTGTTTGTGGAAGGGGTGGCAACAGTGCTCTCCACCGCCAAGGACGGCATCTTTGTTTTCAACATCCAGAATGACACGGACGTCAGCTCCAATATCCTGAACGTGACCTTCTCTGCTTTGCTCCCTGGTGGCATTCGAAACAAGTTCTTCCCCTCGGAGGACCTGCAGGAGCAGATCTACCTCAACAGGACCCTACTGACCATGATCTCCACGCAGAGGGTGCTGCCCTTCGACGACAACATCTGCTTGCGTGAGCCCTGTGAAAACTACATGAAGTGTGTCTCTGTCCTCAAGTTCGACAGCTCAGCCCCGTTCATCAGCTCCAACACTGTCCTGTTCCGCCCCATCCACCCCATCAATGGCCTGCGGTGCCGGTGTCCTGCAGGCTTCACGGGTGACTACTGCGAGACAGAGATTGACCTCTGCTACTCCAACCCCTGTGGAAGCAACGGGCTGTGCCGGAGCCGTGAAGGGGGCTACACTTGTGAATGCTACGAGGACTACACTGGTATGTGTTTATCTTATCTTTGACCCATGATTTATACATTAGACCATCAGCCAGGCCAGCTTTGTGTCAAGCTGAAATTGCTGACATTCTTAGTCAAAGGGAGAAAAACTCCTGGTGCTGCCTTCTAGTCAGTAAAAGGCTTGTGAGTGTCACACATCACTTGGGGTAAGTCACTTATCTCTGTACGTTGATGGTGGTAGGAATGGTGCCTTGCTCCTGCTCATGCAGGGGGACCACAGCTGCTGAAGTAATTTGCATGGTGTGAATTTCTGCTCACGATGCTTTATGCAAATGTATTTCTTCTGTCTGGAAGGAAGAAGGTAGGGCACATTCCCCTGGTTCATGGTTTTGCTTGTTAATGCCTTCCTGGCCCCTTAGCATGTGGTGGTGCACAAGAGCATGAGGCTGGTTCATGGTCCGAAGAAACTGCAGTAATACCCATGTGTGGGAAACCCTGCAAGTCAGCTCCAGTTTGTAAATGTCCAGATAAACTCCAGAAGGATGTAGCTGCTTCTAGGCCTGGCTCCAGCAGCCTGCTAAGGAATGTACTTTGCCTCATCATGGACTTGACAGCTAATAAAGATCAAAGTGCTGCTTCTCAAATACTCCGGAGAAGTTATGAAGGAATATTAGCTGAGTGTTTTCTGGTGCTTCAGTAAGTCAGTGAGATTATTTATGTATTTGAGACTGCACACGCACTGAAGCGTTCTGCACTGACGTGCTGCCGCCTGTAATTTACACTGATGGCTCAGCAACATCTGCTGTGACCCCAGCAAAAGAGGAGTGAAGCATAGGGGGCTGTTCGCAACACTGCCTCTCACTGCTGAAGTTATAAAACATTGAATTATTTAAGTCTCTGTGTAAAAGAAATCTGGATGATGTGGATGTCTACTGGGTTGGGTCCAGCCTCTAGATAGAAGGGGTTTCCTTCATTTTCTAGGGCTTTTGACTCAGGGCTGTAGTTAAGTGTGGTGGAAGGAGGCAGCAGTCAGTGATCAGGGATATGGCAGCAGCAAGTGAAATGGGCTTTCCCCAGCATGGGGGACAGGAGATGCTCCCTGAGATTAGAGGGGGCTTAGGGCAGCAAAACCTTCCTAAGAAGATGCTGACAAGCTGACCTATGAAACCCTGAATGGAGCTATGAGGTGGCTGGAATATTTGGTCCTTATTGAGGAGTGATTTTCCTGCCAGGCTTTTCATGAATGACTTCCGTAGTGAAACAGATTAAGTAAGTCCTTTATTCATTACGTATGGCTGATATAAAATACATGAAGTACTGAGCATCACAAAATAGATTGTAAGACCAGTTGATTTCATTTAACATGTTTATGTACTATTATACTGCAAATAGGAATGCTCATAAGTAGCAAGATTCATTAAGCAAAGATATGCATATAAATAGAGCTCATTCATCCATGTCTTAGGCTGTGGAATTGCATACATTTCTACATCATATTTTGAGAGTCTCTTGCTAGAAACCTTCAAGAAAAAAAAGCTAAATATACTTTCAAAATGAAAGAGAAACATTTTTATTAATAATTAATGAACATACTTAATAATTAATGTTGTAGTCAGAACAGACACCATACATATTTAGAGGAAAGGCACCTTATTATTCATACACAAAGAAAGATTTGATCTGTAACTGTACTGTCAGTGCATAGCTGTTTATTAAATGTCCTGCTGCCAGGATATTAAATCAGAATTGATCACTGAGTGAGCACTGCTTGCAGCCTTGCCATCGTTCGGTTTCAGAGTTAACTGCAGTTCAGTGGAGCACTTTATTCTGTGGAAGGGCAGTTCAGGTCGTGATTGCAGTCAGCTGGCCAGGGCAAAACACACCCAACCATGATCAAAAATGCTCTGGAATCCCTTATCCTGTAAATTAATACAAACATTATTTCATATTTCTGGTTTATTGCTGAATGAGTACAGTAGAAATTTTGTACCTACTCTATGGTTGGTTTATGTTATATTAGTGCCTTTAGGCTCCATGTTGCATGACAATGTTTTTTTCCACCAAACCTGACACACTCACATCTGGTGGTCATTAGTTGGTTGATTTTCATCCCCATTACAGAACAAGGTGGAAAATGTTATCAACAAGTAATCTGTTACCAAAAATACTTCTTGAAGATGCATTATTGAACCCTTATAAGAACTGTTATTTTAGCGATTTTTGTTCTTACTTTAAATATGTTCATATCAATTTGCAAGTTCAGTTTATATCTGTTAATCATTACACTGTTTTCCACTTGTATATACGTATTATTGTCTACAACGATCCAGATTTTATATCTATTTAATATTAAAGCAGTATAGGTTGGTTTCAGTAGCAGCACTGTGTATTGGCTAATGGAATGCAGCTATTGTAAATCAGCATGAACAGAAAATTCCTAGGCTGAAAGTTGGGAGATTCTGATATTGTTACCACGGTATTAACTCAGTAGTAACATACCAGTATGAGGTACTCATGAACATTTGAATTCGTTGTAAAAGTTGAAGTATGAATGGTAACAGTCAATGAAACACAGCCTGCTCTGGGAGCTCTTATGTTTCCATTTCTCAATTAAGAGCCTACATAGAAAAATAATTACAAGAAAATACAAAGATCTGTCATCTCTTTGGGGAGATACACTGCAATTCGATGACAAATCAGTACACAATCGTAGCCCTGTACTGGATCTATCCAACTGGTCACCTGTTAAAAATATAGCATTTATTTCCTGTGGAAGATAATTACATCCTATCTTATTCGGATGGAATTTCCCCCTGTTTTTCCATCCCACTTTGAAGCCCTCCATTTGTTTTGGTGTAATTATTAGTCATTTATACATGATGAAAGTTTCTCTGTCTTCAGGAATCTTCTGTTACGGGCACAAAGGTAAACTGAGATTCTACAAGATATTTCTGAAACCTGATTACTGGCTAGTTTGGGGTGATTTGGCATTAGCTTCCTGTGATGTGAGGAGGTGAGTAAAGAAGGACATATATTTTTAATCATGTTTTTTCAGAATAGCAACCCCTTTAACTTCTTTCTTCATATACAAATTAGTGTAGAGAAGTGAACAATGTGCCATGGATGGCAGGGAGCTATGTGAATAGCTAAAGGGTTAAAGGATTTAATTTACACTAAGCAAACAAACATAATGGACACTGTGGAAAGCCTGTGTAATTTTTCCATCTTTATTTCTTGTATCTTCGAGTGCTGCAGAAGCAGCTTCACTATTGGTGAAGGCCTGGACAGAGGTAGAATTGTCAGTCCTCCCCAGGGGCAAATCCCTGAAGACCAAATGTGTCACATCATCCACACCGGTTTTGGAGGCATGGTTGCCACAGTGGTTCCTGCATGAGCTGTACTTCCAGCCCAGTCCTGGTGCCTTCTACAGAGTGTGCCACTGCAGCATAAATCACCACCTTTTTGGGGTGTGAATTCCCACGATTCCTGCCCTGCCATGAGTGGGTGTCTGCTGCCATTGCCTCCCATGGCTCCCATCACCATTCAAGGACCAGAGTCCTGCTCAGCAGCCACTGTGACCATTCTCCTCTACATCATGCTCCCAAAAAGTGAAACTCAGTTGGCACAGAACAAAAAGCCAAACAAAACAACCCCTGACATAAAGGAGAGACTTAATGTTCCCACAGTTCTCCCTTCTCCCTAGCGTATGGCATTCTCTGTGCCTCCTTCTCTATGTAAACCCTAGGAAGGAGAAATTTCTAGGGAAAAAGATCATCAGAGAATTTCCCATATCCTCTGCATCTCTCCTTGGATTTCACTTCAGAGAGGGGAGAAATCTTAAGTGGTTGTAAATCTTCTCGTAATCAAATACAGCAATTAGAGATCTTTTACGTGTTATACTTTTTTCCTCCCAGTTTATTTTTGTGATACCATATTGACAGGAGGAATCTTGACATCTAATGTGGCCGCTGTGAATTCTGACGTTGTGTTGTGAGAAGGTAATTATAGCTGTTTTCACAGCATCATGCCAGAAGTCTATTCATATTGCTTAATAAGTTCTCAGCATTAGGTTCTTGCAAACTTACAGCAGTAAATGTGAAGATTTGCTTCTGCGTTATCTTTACTTATATCCATTATTCAGATAGCAATTTCCCAGCTCGGTCTGATACCTGACTCTCATTTTTCAGGCCAGAGAGATTTTATTTGGGAGGATTTCAGCTTTCAAGTAGAGAAGTCTAGCAGCCAGGGTGGCCGTAATGAGTGTTTTATCTTGGGTGAGAGGGTCTGAAATTCCACTCTCAGTTACACTTCTGCAGCTCCACTGGAGTCATGGGATCACAGCTACCTAACGGCCAGATCCTGTGCAGCAAATCTTGATTTGATTCCTTCAGGTTCCTTGCTGCATCTTTAACTCCTTCTTTAGCTTACATGGTTTTGTGACAGCAAGCAAGGCTGAATAAAGATTATCCTCAGGGTTGTGGGGCTTTGCCAGTACCTTCAAACAGCTGGGACCAAGTTTGTCTTTAATACAAAATGCCACATAAGAAATTCTTTAGTTCCCAAACACTCCCATAAATGTAGACACTGTCCATGGCATGGGGCAGCCTTGTGGGTCGTCTCTCTGATACCTCATTCAAACGTTAGGGCAATGCAGTGAAGGTACTAAATGTTTTGTATTGTTACTGCTTTAACAGTGTCCCTTAGTCCAGGTCTTCAAAGTTATGCTACTGGATTGCAGGTGTATTTATATACTTAAAAGACGAAATCAGCCTAGGCAAGATCCAGTACTGTACAAAATAGTGTATTTGGGTTCAAGAGTTTAAGTGTGATTCAGATGCTGGGTGGTTTGCACTGTTTTCAGAATTCAAAGCTGTCTATCTTCCCCTTTGCAAAAAGTCTTAACAGTTTTCTGGGAAGTTTTTCTGCTGGTTTTGGGTGCAGGGAAAGTCAAAGGAGAGTGCTGGCTATCAGCCTTTTATAATTCTTGTTGTTCCTCAGTGCCTCAGAGGAGAATCCATGGTTGCCTTTCCTTGTGTTTTTATATGGCAATACTGTGAGAAAGCTGATGTAGGTAGGGTGGTTGCACCCTGATGAAGGTCAGTGTAACACTGGAGGTTTAGGACATTTTATTCTCTTTCAGTAGTGCTGTGCCATGTTCTTATTTTGATTTTGGAGTGAAAGTGGGTCCTCAGAACTGCAACATAATTTCCTTTTGATTGTTGTGGACCTGAGATAACTTTTTCATGTCTGGTTGAGTGATAAACGATTATTTGCTCATAAAATTCTTCCTTACAATTAGTACTCCTTAGTTTTGTTCTGGTGCAGGTGTACCAGCACAGTCTTTTCCATCAATTTTCAACTTTCTCCATCTCTTCAGCATGACGTTCTCGAGCACCTCCCCCTATGAAGATAGGCTGAGGAGATCAGGGCTGTTCAGCCTGGAGAAGTCTGCGTGGAGACCTCATAGCAGCCTTCCAGTATCTGAACGGGGGGCAAATAAGGATGTTGGGTATGGACTCTTCATTAGGGACTGTAGTGATAGGACAAGGGGTAATGGGTTAAATCTTAAACAGGGGAAGTTTAGATTGGATATAAGGAGGAAATACTTTCCTGTTAGGGTAGTGAGGCACTGGAATAGGTTGCCCAGGGAAGTTGTGAATGCTCCATCCCTGGCAGTGGTCAAGGCCAGGTTGGACGAAGCCTTGAGTGCCATGGTTTAGTGTGAGGTGTCCCTGCTCATGGCAGGGGGGTTGGAACTTGATGATCTTAAGGTCCTTTCCAACCCTAACTATTCTATGATCAGCATGAAAGCCCTCATCTGCCCCCGTTGAACCAGCAGGCATCTCTGTTGGTGTCCCCTTGCCTGGCATCAGTTGTGCGAAGATGGTCACCTCTGTTTCCTTCCAGCCTGTGGCTCCTACCAGGCCCCTAGGGCTCACCGCATTCAGGGAGCTGGCAGGGACCACATAAGCAGTGCAGTGGATGGTGCAGAAGCTGTGCTTCACTGCTGTGAAGGTTTTTCAGAGCATGACTGGTGCAAAGGCTGGAAAAGACTATCATTTTCTCCTTTTATGATCTTCACCACTCAGCTGTGTACTGTGAGACATAGTGTCTCATAAATCTTACCCTCAGTGCTTTGAAGTTTCCCCATATGACCACTGCATTTACCCATGCCAAAAAGCAATGAACCCCTGATGTTGTCTCATGATCTGACTTAATATCTAAACATATAAGGAACCCATACAACCTATTCTTTGCAATTAGCCATGGGTAATAAGTCTTCCATTGGCTATTGGGCAGTGCATATTGCATTTGAAAAGCACAGCAGTCACAGTTGGTGATATTTACTTTACTTTCTCTCCTTTCAACATCATGCCCATTTTATGTCATGAATTCCTGAAAACAAGTGTTATTTTTGAATATTCAGATTAAGAGGTATCACTGGCAAAATTCTCTTTGGTTCTGTTTTGTACTCCCAGAGAACTATGGCTTCAGATCATTACAAGCTGTACCTATATAAAATACTTTTCATCTAAGGATCACTGTGGACTCTGCAGAAATTACTAACAGCAAAGGAAGCCTCTTGAGATACCTTTTTGATCAAGAGGGTGCTGTCCCCCTCACCAAAGGGATGGGCAGCTGGGGCACAGCATCTTCATCAGTTCCAGGTCACATAAAAGCAGTCAGTGGCAAGTCCAGCCCAGCTGGGCAATGGCCCAGGCAGCTCCTCTTTGCAGTTCCTGGGCTGCCCGCAGCTGGAAACCTGGGTCAGATTCCCATGAAGGACATCTCTTTCCTGACACAGGCTCTCAGCAGAAGCCTGCGTGCTCACTGGCCCATTGTGTTTCACTCAGAGATTTATGGTGCATGTTAAAAGGGGTCCTTGCTTGTTTTTGTGGCAAGGCTCACTGCTAAATGCATGCAGGGATGGGGCCAGCACGCCACAACCTTATAACTGGGCACAAGTGATGCTGAGTTGGACCTGAGGTTATGGCCCAGATAGCACAACTGTGTGACTGCTTGCTCCAGAAGATAGCTGAAACAGTAAAAACAGAGTTATATTTTTATATAACACAGTGAAAAGCTGAAGTCTGTTAAACTTTCAAATACTGTCATGTTTCTGAAGATTATATTCCTGTCACAGGTGATGAATCTGGAAATCTGGGGTTTATATCAGATTCACAGAGGTCTGCCACTTGTACAGGCGGATTATTATGTGGAGTGTATGTCCTTCAGCTAATCTTCAGCCTATGCTCACTTGTCAGGATGCAAAAAGCCTTTTCTAATGGGATTACTTTGGTGTATTTGTTGACAGTTTAGTTCTCAGTGTAAATGGCCTGCAGCCTTCACATCAGTCTGCTGTGCCTCTTCCTAAACCCAGGCAAGAGAGTTTTATCGCATTTCTCTCATCCTGATGTGCACAAATCAGCTACAGTTGAAAGTTTTCCTGGTCTTGTATGAACCCTCCCTTGCCCACGCCCTGAGATGCTGCACATGGATGATCTCTGATTCAGCTGAACTGCTGCAAGTGCCTGGGGTTCGGATGCCTCTTCTGGAGCCTCGCATCTTATCCTCCTTGCCCGTGGGAATGCTTGCACTGATCAAAGTCTTTTGCTGTCATGTGGAAGCCTAGCTACAGACTTAATGTTGTGTTTGTTCTTTTTCATTAGCTTTAGAACGGTCTGTCAGGACTTCTGTTCTTACCGGGTGCTCCTGCAGCGGAGGTGTGATGGGTGCTTTGTAAAAGCAAGCAGCAGATCACACACCAGCGTAATCGCTCAGCCCCAACTTCAGAACTTACCTTAGTAATTCATCTCCAAGATAGTTATGAATTCAGCTCTTCCAAACAGTTCAGGGTCTGGGAAGTCCTCCTGACTGCAGCTCATCTTCTTTTGCTTCTCCTGAAGATGGCTGGGTGCCTGGCCTGTTCTTCTCTTCATTTAGCCACTCCCCACAGAGTTTATCACTGGTGATTTTTCACTTTCTGTCCCATTATTGATAATTTTAAGTAGCATGTAGCTAAAATTCAGTATCCAAAGAACTTGGGCAATAACCTGTTTGAGGATGTTTCCATGTTTACACTTTTACAGATGCTTACGTTTTTACACCTCCTTGCTATTAACACCACTGATGTCTGTTAGATTATGTTACAATATAGAGAGAAGGTAAGTTCTTAATTGTGGTACGGTATGAAGTCAAGGAGATTGCAGACATGAGGGGCCTGCAAGCACGCACTGTGATGTGTAGCACTGCAGCTGTTGAACCAGTGCTGTGCCAGCTCTTCTTAATGTAGGTGTTTAATATTGTGCCTGAATGGCCAAGTGTAATCAATCATAGGATGGTTTGGATTGGAGGAGACCATTAAAGGCCATCTATTCCAACCACCCTGCCATGGCTAACATTGGCTTCAATCTTTCTCCTTGAAGTCAAATACCATTAAATCCATGATGTGAAAATAACACATTTGACCCTGAAGCTGCGCCAAGGTAAGCTCATGTTTGCTGCCAGTCAGCTGGCTTTACATGAGCAAGGCGAACCTGGCGTGGGTACCTGCCTGCTTCTGGCCTTGGCCTCTCCTCACCTCTTGTAAAGAAAATGTCCTGTGACTATGACCGTATCAGCTAGTGGTGTTCAAGGGGAGAGGGACGTGCTGAGCACCTCAAGTGTCTTGTTGGCATCCTGGTTAGCAACAGAAGTGCATAAATTGAGGATTCCCTTTGTTCTAGCATAGGTGAAATCTCCTTTGTTGTCTTTAGCCTGTAGTACCTCTATTTTTTCTTTAATAACCTTGCTCCATCAATTAAGCTCTTGACTTGTACTGCTGGCTTTATACTGATGTGTTTTCTGTTACCGCATGTAAATGGGAATCACAGTTCTCCCAGGCTTTTTGAAGACCTTTGTTGTAATGCATTTGCTTATCTTCATCGGTGTAACTAAAAGAAAGTGGAAAGTGGAGCGCAATTACACAAAGTGAAGCTATTTGAGATTATAATTTTCTAGGTACATGTAAAACCCCTCCCAGTGACGTAGCTGAATTCCCACGCACTATCATAATTGTGAGCGTATATATACATTGCAGAACACTGATCTGAGAGAACGTACACACAGTGAGCTTTGTTTCCATTTAAATATTCTAAATAGCAGTTTATTAAGCAATGGCCAACTTCTCTGTGTAAACTGTAGTTTACAATTATGATTTTATTAATTTAACCAGGTTAAGCCTTCTGTAGCGTATTAGTTGGGGTTTATTTTCTCATAGTTTAATGTCAGAAGTATTAGCGGGGGTAAAATTTTAAGCCACACAAATGCATTCTAATGTACCCAAACACACACTTTCTGAGTGTCAAAATAGCCCATATATTAGACTACACCTTTTTTTGCCAGTAGTTAGGTGTCTTGGTTGTTTTTTTCTCAGTGAAAACAAATCAGATAAGGAAGAAGGAGAAGAAAAAGGAGGAGAAAAAATAAACAACTTGCCTTTAAGTTATTTGTAAGGAAGATAAAATCATGAGATTGTATTTATTTTTTCCACTATGCCTCATGTTCTGGAAAGCCCCTCACCTCAGCTGTGAGCAATATTCACAGCAGATCAGAGCTGAAAGCGAAAACATGAAATTCCAGGGAGAATGGAAATAAATATTTCAGGTCTTCCAAAACAGTAAAGAAGTTCATCTTCCAAGGACCAAGGTAACAGGACTCCTTTTCTCCTGGCTATAAATGCAACTGTGAAGCCCCTTTAGAATTCAGTAAGACTGAATATTTGGCTTCTGTGTATTTTTATAATTCCCAAGTTAGCCATTTTTATTTTCATCAGTAGATAAACAACAGGAAAGCAGCAGGAAGGGCGGTTGGGTGCAGAGGTGAGGGAATCGGGATGATGTCCTGTTAGCGAGGAAAAAGTATTTAGTAGTTTTCTTGTGTGTCTGTTCTTTGTGTTTTCATGATTGGAAGCTTTGACAGTTGAGCACCAGACTGGGGCACTTGGCCTTGAACAACAAGATAATTACAGTTCTGCAATACAGTTGTGCAGGGCATGGTGGGAACCACAATTTCATTGTTGCCGCAAAGGCTCTTTTGTTTAGATCATCATGGTTCAGTGCCTGCATCCCAGCCGCCGCTGCTCTGGGGCAGGTTTTGTTCTGTACCCACCCTGAGTGGTGCCCCCAAATAGCAGCTTCCTAAGCAGTCCGCAGCCAAAATTTCCAGTTTCTCAAAATTGAAGTAAAGATACTTTACTTCAGGCTGTCTCTCAAATTCTCCATAGTGAAGCATATGAGAGCCATTATACATCATTTTCAAATACTGTAATTAACCCCCCTATTTTAATGAGATAGAGCCATGCACATTCAAGGGGTCAACGCACTGATGTGCCTATTACAAGAAACATTATTATGAAGATGAGTACCTTATATTAATAATTAACACAATCTAGATGATACAATAAAGCATATTCATTCTAACAAAATGGTAATAAATGACTTTAAACCATATTTTACAGACAGGCTACATTTAATCTCCTGAACTGCTGTAAGAAGAGTTAAGTGCAAGCTGTGGAAGCTGGCGGGATTCATTTTTGATGAGTGTTTAAAAATACCATTCTAAAAAAGTAACTTTTGAATTTCTACCTGTTGTGGAGATTTAAAAATACACTGGGTTTGAGAGTTTCTGTGCAAGATGAATGTCACATTACAAGGCCATTTTCAGGAGTCATTAAGAAATAAGGTCAGCTTCCCTGATTAAGTTGCTTTTTGTTTAAAATTTATGTCCCTGACCAGTGTATAAAATACTTGTGAGGTACCAAAACATAAGGTTATGGGGATTATTTCTTTAACCCGGATCATTTTAATTTTACAAGCCAAGGGGCATTTTTGATTTTTCAGAATTAGCCTTCAGTGTGTAATAATGGAAATTTGATGAGCATCAGATTGGTTTTGCCACTTCTATCCACTCTGTCAAACAAAACCTCTGAACTCTACAATCCAAAATACAGTTACACAGTGTTTCTAAGTATAACTTGCTTTTAACATACTACTTCTCATACAAAATGAAAATAGAAAGCTGTGAAATCCTAGCTTCCTAAGATGCAATTCCAATAGCAGATTAAGCATTTTTTTCAGTTGTTTTATTAATATTTGATGGCTTCTCTTCAATTATTCTCACTAATTGGCCATTATGCTGCTTTCCACCAGAGCTTCTGGGACCACCTAGGACGTTAAGGGACATGATTTGGTTTGAGTTCTGCCTGTTTCTGAAGGCCATCATTTTTACCATAGTGTTGGACTGTGCACCAGATGTGAGAGTGAGGTTTTCCTGTGAAAACCTCTGATTTAGAGAAAACATGAAATGCAGGTTCTCACCAGTCTTCCTTTAATGGAGGTGTGCAGTTAGTTGCTTGTGCAGTTAATCCCTGCTGGGGGCAAGGGCAGATGGTTTCTCCTGTGCTTTGTCTCTTGTTGTGAACTGAAGCATCAAGTCTGTAACTGCTACATGGAGAAAATTAAACAGGATCGTAGTGAAGTAAGGATTGGACTCTCCTAAAGAAAACAGTGAAAGGGAGACCCTGATCTCCTTTTCTGCATCTTCCTGAGCGCTTTTCTTCCTCTCTTTCTGAGGTCAGTTATTTGCAGGTATGTTCCCTTTTTCAGCTGCACTGAGGTGTTAACTTGATCAAAAATATAGTGCTAGACCTTTCCCCATCGCTACCAGTATGGGAAGTGGGAGTTGCAGCCCTTTGGTGTCCTCCTTTGTGGAAAGCAGCTTGGGGAAAGTGAGCAGGAAACCTGGCAGTACCTAAAAAGCATGACTGATTTTCCAGCTCCCGAGTTCCTGTGACAAAAGAAGTTATTGCAGACACACCCCTGGCCTTGCTTGCTTTCCTCATTCATGTAAATAGCTTAATGTGTTTTGAAAAGCCCAGTGGGAGGCCAGAATGGCCTGTGGAACAAGGGCCTTGGGGAATTAAGGGTGCCAGTGGTGGCATCCAGTGCCCAATGAAAACTGCAGCTTTGAGTGGTGGAATAGTGCTTTTTGTCATCTCAGCAGAGACACACCGAGTCTGAGTGCCTTTTCCTTTCTCACTGCTGCCCACGGAAGGAAGTGAGAACAAGGCACAGCAGCTGGTTCCCAAGCAGAAGTCCTTGCACGTGCGCAGGGATGCAAATATGGACAAGACTCCAAAGGCTGTCCCAAAGGCAGTGTGCCCTGCTGTGTCCTTCAGTTCACTCCATGTGTCCCTCCTCAAATAACACTGCTGGAGATGAATCCAGGGGCATACAGAGTGAGAATACAAAATATGATATCAGATGTATATGCAGTAAAGGTAGGGTGTGATCATTTGCCTGAAAAATAAATGGAGGGAGGGACAGTCCACTGTAAACGAGTGTAAGTATATTATGCAGAACCGTGTTTTGTTCTTACACCTCCAGCTTTCTCATTGGTTTTAAGGTGGGATTTTTAGGAAGAGATTTATTCCAAGGAAGACATAATGCAACTTGCAGACACAATGGCATAATCTAAGTTTTATCTTTGACATCTCTGGTAATGTTTTCCCCCTGCTAAATACATCCAGAGATAAAGCTTAGGCTTTTGAAAGGCACTGCTTCATCACCATATCTTACCCCAAATCAGTGCAATTTGCATTATGATAAATTGTCTTACATACAAACCATAGAGCTCAATATAAACTGGGAATTTTGGTGCCTTTCTTTTTCTCTTGTGTAGATTTGTGCTGTGTATAGTCTTGGATGAGAGACAGAACCTAAAAAGATCTCTAAAGCTTCACCTTATAGGTTAAAGGCAGAGGTATTTTGAGGGCACTGTCCTTTACAACAAAAGGTTCAATAATTTATAGGGTTTAGAGTTGTAAAATCAGCCAAGATTAAGACATTAAGAAATCACCTATTGGAGCTCACAGAACAGAAGTTGTTGGGTAGCTATGGCAGGCTGCAGACATGGATGTTTTCTTTCTCATTCTCCTCCAGCACGTCTAAAACATTCAAAACCAGTGCTTTTCCTCAGCACGGGGGGTGATCATGTCTGCTGCCATGGGAGCAGGCGGTGGGGAGAAGCCAAGCACGCTGTGTGCACCTCTGCCCACCTCCATGAGCCTAGAGAGCAGTGCCCAGGCTTCACTCAGGAACAGCTCTGCATGGGTTTGCCATTGAGCACACTCCCCAGCTCTGCCATACAACCTGCTGGGGATTCTTTGGGGTATTGGCACTAATCCATGGGCTGTAAAATCCTGGTTTTCATCTTTTCTTTCCCAAACCTCAAGGTGGGCTTTGAAATGGAGTGTTTTCTTAAACTGAGAATGTTTCACTGTGGTGCCTGCCTCCTTGCTCATCAGAGTGATGTATAGAAAGAGATCACAATGCTTGTGGTGAGCACTGCAGCACTTCTGGTGTTCACACCACTCCTGCTGCTGGACAGTGAAAAGTGAGCTGTCTGCTGTAGACAGAGTAGAAGCTTTAGTATCTGAGCATTTTTAATCCTCAGTAAATATATGGGGAAGAGAACGCAGCTACTAAAGACTCAGCTGTGACTTTTGTCTATGCTCTGTTCCTGCCAGCACTGGTGGAAGTTGCACAGGAAAACAAGGTCCAGTGACCATTCATACTGAGCACATATCATCTGCAGAACATGCTCATAATTTCTGAAATCCACAGATTAATTCATTTCTCCAACAGATGTGTCCCAAATATCACTAAGCCTCCTCAGTATTGTTTTGTTATTTTTTTCCCTAATTACTCCTCATTTAAATGCAAAACCAAAAAATCCCCGAATCCCAAATCATCCATCCATCCACCCACCCACCCATCCCTGAAGGTTGTGTTTTGTTTTGTTTTGTTTTGTGGCCAAGGAAGGGAAGGAAGTGGGGAGAGAAGGAGCATCTTTGCTCAGGCTGACACTGGGCATAGGATCTTGGGCCTCATTTCGGATGGATGAGGGGCCCAGTTACCATTTCAGTGGCTGCTCTGCGTGTGCGGTACATCAGTGGGGACAGCCCAAAGCGGCTTGAGAGATGCAGACCTGAGCTTTCCCTGCTCTTGTTTTTGTACAATACAGTTTAGCTTGGTTGCTAGTGGTGAAAGATGAGGATGTGGGATAGGGTCCTGGCCTCTCCTTTGCCTATCTGGCCAGGGGAGTTTTTCATTGTGGTCCTCCTCCTGGGTGCTTGCAGGACCACAAAGCAGCTGGGGTGCAGATGCTGTCCCCAAGGACCCCAGCGGGAAGAAGAGCTGGGAAGGGCTGAGTAGCATCTTCCTGTTGGGAGTGAGGATGGGACCTCCCTCAGAGCAGTTGGTTTCAGTTGAGGTTTTGGGGACAGGAATTTGACCACACAGAGCTCTCACTTGCCTTGGGGCCAGCACATGCCACCCACAGCTTCAGAGGCAAAAAAGAAGAAAGTAAAAAGCCTTCCACGTTCATTATGTTGGAGCATCTCATGATTGAAGATCTCATGACCTTTATTTAGGCCAGTCTCATGATTTTTGGAAATCTGGTTTGTGAGTTATCAGGAATGCCTGGGGGAACTTTGGGGAAGAAGGCACAGGAAAGGGAGAAGGATGATGGTGAAGGAGAAGGTTGATATATATAGGCAAGAGATCAGTGGTAATTTTGCATCCTCTCTTCCCACCAGGTCAGAGTTTAAAGCTTATTCCTACAGAAGATTAAACCAGATCTTGAGATAAAACAGTGATATCCTGAGTAGCTGAGTATAGGATCATTTTCTGTTGCCACAGAGAGTTACTTGGCAAGACATAGATATAGATAGATGAGATATAGATGATATACATATAGGAATGGTTTTGCTGTTACTTTTCTTAGTGTTTTAATTTCAGGTTACTCTCTTGCAAATACATCTTGTTAAATCTGGAGATGTTAGCAACTTAAATTATGAAGGACAGCTGTCATTACGAGTCAGTGGGATTTAGTCCAAAACAGTGTGATTGTGTATAGTTATGTATGTATTTACATACTATTTTATTATATCCTGTTTCTCACAATATGCCTTTATAGCACAGCAAGCAGCAAAGGGAGCAGAAAGCAAAGAGAAGGAGGGGTACCCCAAAGTGGACCTTAAGTTGATGTTTCTCCCTGTAAGAGGGTTGGGGCTCTTTTTAATTTTCCCAGATCAGTCCCAATTTTAAAAACATAAACGAAAAAGTAAAAGGAAAGACCAAGGTATGTTTTCAAATTTGAACTTTGACAAGCCGCACAGAACCCTCAGAAAGTGGTGACCATCAGTGTCAGTGCTGAGTCTAATGAGTGCATCTGCATGGCCCCTCTGAAACGGTGGTAGGGGTTTGACTGTTGATTTCTAAGGGACACAGATTTTACCCCTGTGCTTCAAACAGCATTTCTGATTCTTCTGCACAAAATGATGCATCAACAGAGGCATCCCCTAACTAACCACAGTCACCTGTGCACCAGTGGCTTCTAACTTCTATTTGGCCCAGCTTCTCCTTCAGTCAGAACGACCTGGTTATTCTTTCTGGGGAACTGCTTTATAAGTTCTGTCATAAAACCATTAGATTTTTGTTTGTGTGTTGCTTCGGTGGTAAGAGGTGTTTACTGAGAGGTAAGGCTGACTTCTCCCAGTAGGCTCTGAGGGCAGGGTCATGCACTGCAGAGCCACTGAAGTCATGAATTTCCCTTTCTGGGCAAAATCCAATATTCATTTTTATTACTTAACTTGAGCCTACATTTCAGTCAAATCTTCCTGCACTGTATCCGAGCGTAGTCAGTGGAGAGAGGTGAATATCTACTGAAGGTGTTGATCCAGTTCACCTATGTCAAGCATGAGCCACTCACACAGGGTTAAAGCTGTGTTTCCATAAGACCATTCCTTCATCCTTTCTCCTGGATGTATGGTCCTGCCTCCTTCCCTTGCACCTGCTGTGCTATTCATCCCATCAACCCTAGGAAAGATCTAATCAGAAGATCGCTAACAGTACAATGAAGAAATGAGTGGTGATTTGCTATCTTAGTTCCACAAATCAGTCAACTGCAGGAGTACATAAATGCCAGCACAAGGGAGGGGGAAGAAAGTGCAACACATTCTGGGAATTAAGAATCTATGGTAACTCCTACTCAGCCTAAACTATGGTGAAGCCACCCCTACAGTGGGTGTGTTGGATCCCAACCTCTTTATCTCTTGTCCCAGTAGAGATTTCCATGCTGATTCTGCAGCTAATTTGTTTTTAACAACCTTCTTATTACTTAGTGCACTGATTGCTTTAGTGCTGGTTGTCATGTAAGGTTAGTAGCAGTTTACTTACTAGAGGAAAAGGAGGGTTGATTTTCCCATAATGTGCAAGATAGCAAATACAGTTTTAATGATGGTTTGTTCTTTATTAGGGCAATGGGTCAGTGGGAATTCTTTGAAGAATGTAGTTGCCCTATTTCTTGTTGTTTCTCCTTTCCACATTAAAGTACATTGTTATAGGCTGGCTGCTTAAATCAGCTCCTTAAAATGCTTGCTATTATGGTGAAGCAACCTCAAACATGGAGAAGATTAATATGTATCTAGAGCAAATGGCAGGATGGAAGATGGGAGAGAAGAATCTGTTCAAGTTAAACAATTACAGACACTCAGTGAAAAATTAACATGTGTCATGGGAAACTGGAGAAAAAGAAACAAGAACATCAGTGCAAGTCTGCTGCTTCATGTAAATACCTATTTTATGTAGTATTTAAGTTGAAACATTTGGAGAATACTACCAATTTTTGAGGACTATGTGGAAACACATTGCAGTAAACTGAAGTGTAGAGTAATTCTGTATTTATTCCAATGCTGTCGTACTGTTTCCAGCAAGCTTCCCAACATTATATATTGTCTGTTGTTGTAAGGTCAAGCAACTCACCAGTAAAACCACAGGCAAATTTCTACCAAAGACTGGCTTACTGATGCACACCAGTGTGCTGCTGGAAACTCATCATGTTCAGCTCACAAAGTGTTTCCAATTATAAGTTTATTTTTTTCATTTTTCATATATATTTATTTCTTTTCACTTTTTTTGTTGCCATTTATTGTTTATTCATTAAACTCCTTCATTACTTTATTTGGAATAGGTCAGAGGAAGACCAGATCTTCTAGCCAGGATTTTGCTTTGCCTGTTCTTGTTACGTTTCACCTGATATCATGGTGTCCTCACTACTTAATAAGAGAAATGTTATTATTAACGTCTTTATAAAGTTAGTCCTTAAACTGAAGAAGAATTGTATTAGAGACAGGATGGTTGTGAGTAGGAAGCAGTGTTGAAAGCAGCTATCATGTTGTGTGTTGGAACTAGACGATCTTACAGTCATTTCTAACCCTAACCATTCTATGATTCTGTGATCTCAAGGGCTTTAAAACCAGGAAGCATCACATGAAGGGCTGGGTAAAAGCCACAGGACTGGTAGTTTTGAGAGTCATCAATCAGTATTGATTGAGAGCCTGTAAGATCAGCTACTGTTCTGTAGCAGTAAACCCTTTGCTGACTATGGGCAGAAGGTTTTCAAAGCCCAGGAATCTGCCAGCAGATAACAGGCAGCTGTGGCCTGTGTTATCTGACAGTGCATGCTTTAGATTTAGCAGCTGGAAGGACTAAGGTTCACCTCTGCTGCTTGGATTTCACAGAGCTGTAATACATAACTAGTTTTTTAAGTGATTCCTAAAATTCTGGCCAGTGAAAAATCAAATCATAGTCACCAGGGAAATGCCACAGGGAGCGAAGGGAGTTTCACAGGCTGGGTGAAGGTGTGAGCCATGCCAGCATCGCAGACCAACCCCGGGCTGTGTGTGACAGCTTATCACCCCAGCTCCTCCAGAGCCTCACTGCACAGCAGCTCTCTCTCCTGTACTATTTTTTCCTCCTGGAAAGCAAGACATTCCCTCTGACAGCATGTCCCCACCCTCTGACATCCAGCTGCAAGCAGGCACACAGCGCTTTTCATCCCAAAGACTGGAGGATGCACGTCCCTTCCTTTTCAGTTCCTCAAGCAGCTCTTCCCTTAGGGCCTTCTAACTCCAGCTCCAGCCAGCAAGCAGCTTGTCCTTCACCTACATGCAGGCTTCAGTTCAGACACTGAGGACACTTTTCAGGACATGCCTCAAGGCTCCTGCAGGGCAGTGCTGTGGGCCAGTGACCTGTGCAGGGTGAGGTGTCTGCCCTTGGAAGTGACAAACCCAAGTGCAACACAAAGGTTCTGTTGCCAGTCCTGATCAAAGCAACACTTTGAATACTTGCTCAGATGGCTACTCCATAAAGCTCAAAATGCCCTTTTCCTAAATAATTCCAGGCATTTTTTGAAAAAAGGATAATTAAGAAGTTACCAAGTTTCTTGGTAGACCTTTGTGCCTCGAAGCACAGTGACGGAGCTACTGTAGAAATTTCAAAACCACTGTTTTAATGTATTTTTGTAAATACACATAAAATATGAAAATTCAACATCAAAGAATATGCTTCAAGTACAGTTCTCATTTACATTGTAGACTAAAGAGGATTCAGAATAATTTTAGTAACTGGGACATCAATGATGCTACAGCTGAATGAATATAGGACAAAGGATCTTATTCAAAGTTGAACCTCATTCTTTCAAATTACTTCTTTAAACATCATAATGAAAAGCAGTAATAAACATAATTCAATAGAGCTTTTCTGTAAGCTTTCTTTTCTCTTAAGTAGTTTTATGCCTGTATAGGTATCTAAATATCACAGAATTGAAACAGAACCGTCAGTGACTTCCAGCTTAGGCTTTTGTATTTTGCCTCCATATTGCCATGGCATTTCCACAGCATGCTGCAGTGCCAGGAATCTCTCCCTTTAGTTCACTCCTTTGTTTCCCTGTGTATTCAAGCCTGGGTGTTATTTGCTTTTGCCAAATATATCATTCTGTTTTCAGAGAGCCTTCAAGATTGCATTCCTCTCTGAGCTGAATGTTGCTTCATAGAATATCCTACAACTTTTTTAAAGCAACAAACTAGTGCTTTGTCTTGCTAATAGGGATTGTATGGAATATCATTCAAATGGAATGTTATTCCATTTTTTTGAGAAGTTTGGTACGTGTCTGTTAAGGTATTGGCTGTGCTTATGCAGCAGATCATCAGGAAGTGCTTTCTGTAGCAGCCTCTTAGAGCATCTGATGTGTGTGTGTTTGTGCTTTTTCTGGCATATCCAGTACACTGAGGGAATTTTCTGTCTTTATTCACACAGTTTCTCCCAAAAGAAACACTCTCTAGAACATTTTAAAGTATCAAGGAAGATGTATTCATGCAATCTTGCCTGGTACAGCTGATAAATGGGAACAGGAAGGTATCTATCAAGTGGGTTTCACAGCAGTTCATCTTAATATGTTAAAAGGAGACTATAGGAACATGAGTGCTGAATCAGAAAAGCTCTAAGGACAGGTTTGGAGTTGAATTGTCTATATGGTTTATTACTTCCGAAGCTTAGGATTGCAATCCCTCTAGGATGACTGGAAAGATTTATTTCATAATTTCTTAACTGAGAATTATTATTATAGATGTGTTCAGCTCCCCTGTGCTTTGTGTTGTATCCTTTCTAAATATACTGAAATACTCCCGTGTATTGTTTGCCAGGATATACCCACAAATGCATTCACTGGGAGGCAGTTGTATGATGGCTCTACCCATCAGGTGGAGCACAGAGCAGGGCCAGAGGTTCATCCTCCAGAGCTGAATCTGCCTAGGTGGGGAATCGTGCATTGCCTCGATCCATGATCATGGCACTGTTGTATTTTGCCAGCATACATTTTGTTTGCCTGAAAGGCAATGTGATGTTGATGCAAGAGCAGAAAGCCAGCGGAACTGGAGAGCCAAAGCAGTGGGGCTGTCCACCTCACCTTGTCTCAGGGATTGCTACCCCTGGGGCAGTGGCTAAACCAGCTGCAAAACATTGCAGTTTACAGCCTGGCATAGAAAAGAGGTGCAGATCCAGGTCTGGATGGGGCAGTAGTGCTGCCTGCAGCCAGCTTTGCCGTGGGAAACTGTGGGACAGTGACTGGATCAAACCTTGCTGCTTTAATTTGCCTTTGTTTGTGAGTCACTGCCCACACCTCCTGCTCCTTTTACTTTCCTCCAGGAATGCATTTGCACGGCTTTAGCTGTGCTTGAATTAATGTAACTGTAGAATCTGGTAGTGAATAACCATGCAAATACCGAACTGTTGGAAATGTATTCCTTCAGCTGGCTGTGTTGAGTAGTTTTGCTCTACGTTTATTTGTCAGACACTGTTACTGGGCAAAATCCAACTGTATATGCCGTCCTCACTTTCTCTGAACAGTTTTATGTGTGGGAGCTGAACACGCTTTATACGTTAGGAAGACAAAATATAAATGTTAACAAATTAACTCACAAAGAGGGTTTAGCTTTCTGTGCAATGATTAATTCAGCAGCTGCTTGTGTCCCAACTGCAGCAGAGTTTTTAAGGTGAACATCCTCTATACATTACTTGTTTGTGATTCGCTTCAGATTTTGGGCAAACACAGGAAAAGTTACAGTGTACATACTAAGCAAGGCACCTCCGTCTTTGGTATCGCATTTAACACAACACAGACTTGGAAGCTGAATAAAGGTGAAACATCTGGGGGGAAAAGAGCCTCAGCAAGCAGCATGCAGAATCTGTAACTTCTATGGAGTTACTGTGCCTGTGTCTAAAGGGTTCAAAAAAGTCACTGCAGGATGCATGCATGGGAAAAAGTGGAAGTAATCCGTGTGTCATCTGCATCCTGCTCATTCTTTCTGTGAACACTTTGAGAGCGTTGTCACGAGCTCAGCCATGCCGTGCTGCCTCCATGGGCAGCGAAGCACAATTCCACTCAAGAAGAAGTGCAAACATTTCCCTGTTTATCTGTTTACACAATTTCCAACCCATAGTGAAATGCCAGAACAATTTACACACACATATTGCTTGAGAGGGAGCATGCAAGGTTTTAAGTGGTGTTGCTACCTCCTCCCATATTGATCTGTCACCAGCTTTATCACTCAGTCTGGGAGCAGCCAAGGAATCTGAAAACCAAGGCCAGCATTGTTGGTATTTGCAAGAGGATTGCTCAGCAAATAATATCCCGCACCCCCGTGAAAATTCAGACTTGACAGATGCTGCAGCATCCTTAATGCAGCATCCTTAACCCCTGCAGTTACAGCCTCAGACCTCAGTTGCGAAGGGGCTAGGTGCAGAAGTTTGGAAGCAGCTTATCCTTTAGCAGAAACACGCGGGTATCCGAGTGTCACAGGTTGCTGCTGTCACCTTCCCTGACGTCTGCTTGTCCCCTTTCAGGAGAGTACTGCGAGGTGAATGCACGCTCCGGCCGCTGTGCTCCGGGGGTGTGTAAGAACGGAGGAACCTGCGTGAACCTGCTGATTGGGGGCTTCAAGTGCGAGTGCCCCCCAGGCGAATACGAGCGGCCATACTGCGAGATGACCACCCGGAGCTTCCCCCCGCAGTCCTTCATCACCTTCAAGGGGCTGCGACAGCGCTTCCACTTCACTGTCTCCCTCATGTAAGTCCCAGTGGGGAAGGGCTTTGTGCCTGGTGGCTTCTCCATCTGAGTCTGGGGGGTGTTTGTTAAGTATTGTCACATATTACCCACATGTACGGGTCACTTGGGGGATTTCTGATGGTGATTCCTGCAAATGGGGCACAGTTGTGTTATCCGAGTGTTTGATTTTATGCCCTGCTGAGGATGCTGCTGACTCCTGACCTTCCTTTGCTGCAACGCAGGGTGATGGTGCTGGGACAGGGGCACCAGGACCTCCCTGGCCATCTCTCAGTAGCCTTCAGCTGAAGAGGCATGAGGGTAGGTGGTAGAATTGCCACTTTTTATAGTTGAGCCTCCAGCCTTGGAGGCTGGCTCCAGAGCCAACCTATTCGCGATGCTTGTTTTAGAGAGCCCTTCCGCTCTCCTGCTTCCCAGCCTGAAGAGGACCTGGTCTTATCAGGCAACAGCTGAGCACAGGTTGGTCCTCCTCAGAGACTTTCTCTCTGTTGGCTTGGGAAAACCCCAACTGTCTCAGCTCCTCCCCTCACTCCCCCTGGCCTTCACATCAAGCTCCTGCTTCTGGTCCTATCCCAACTGCAGGCATGACCAGCCTCACCCCCATCCCATTTGCCTGGACATCCCCATGTTGGACAGTCTTCTGGGCCGGCTGTCACTTTTCCATGGGGGCACTCAGGCAGGCAAGGGGGGCGATGATGGCAGCCACACTGCGTGGACCAGGGGTCTCCTCCCCTGGCTCACACATCCCAGAGGAGAGCACTTCTGGGGTCAGGAGCAGGTATCGCCTGCTGCGGAGCCAGAGCTCCCAGTGCACACACACCTCTTCTCTGGAGAGGGGCGGGTTTTCAGCTTTCCCATGGTTTAGCCCATGGGCATTGACCTTTGGTTCTCCCCCACCGTTGACTGTGAGTAAATAACACAAAATGTGTTAAACCCCAAAGGGCGAGGCCTGGGATTTGTTTATAGGGACAACAACAACCGCAAGGACTGACCTGTTTGTGTGTGTCTGCCCAGAGAAAGTGCTCAGGGAGGACACCTCCAGGCATGTGTCTCACCCAGCACCAGTTACCTGGTGGTTTACACTGTCAGGAGCCAGGCAGCTTCTCCCCAGTTATCTTTCATTTGCCTTAATCTGAAATTCCACGGAATCTTGGCATTTTGGTTAAATCAGAAAGCACAGACACGGTTTGCACGTGAGCTGAGGTAAGGAGTTGCGCCTGTGCAGGTTGGTTTGGAGCGTCAGATCTAAGCACACAGGAGAGCTGAGAAGTGAAAGGCTTCATCAGACCTACAGTGAGTGCAAACAAAGGAGCAGTCTGGGCCGGCTGCCAGCATGAATTACCTGCTCTGCTCTTGGCTTGTCCCCTCAGCCACGGCGTGTCATTTTTCAGGCTTTCAGGAAGGAATCCTTGACGTGGAGGGTGCTTCAGGCTGAAACGACTCAAGTGCTCTGTGTAGGGGTTATTGAGAAACAGCTAACTGCTGTACAAGGCAGTGGTTTCTTCACTCTCCTTAAAACAAGATGGCATATTTAGTCATGAGCTAAACACTCAGTGTGAGTATAAGAAGTCTGGAGCATCATGGGTGGCATGGTTTAGAGCAAGGTGTCCCTACCGGTGGCAGGAGGGTTGGAACTTAATGATCTTAAGGTCTTTTCCAACCCTAACTGTTCTATGATTCTGTGATAATGGGATTCAGCCAAGATGGTCTGGGATAACGACACGTTTAGCTTTTCGTACCTGAAGTTCATTTTTATCTACACTTACTATTTCTTGGCTTTTATTATCCTTCAGTGCAGGTGGAAAACATTATGTGAGGATAAACAGGAATTAGCAGTTTGACTAGAAGATGCTTTGCCATTACATGTATTGTGATTTGGGAGCTTTTGTAAAATGCCAGCGTCTAGATTACCTTAGCCTCAAGTGAATCCTGCGAAGAGCAGAATGTTTGCATTGTCCAGTGTGCTAACTAAATTTATATGTTTTCTTAGAAGTATTTAGGTTACTGACCAGGCATGGCTTTCTGCTTCCAACAGTGTACATCTTCCTTGCTTACTTCCGGCATTTGCTACTCCTTCACTTCAAGAGACACTGTCAGTTGAGAGGTTTTCTGAGTATTTGTTCAAAATTCTCATAGAAAGTGTATTTTTTTTCCCTACATCCTGAGAGTAAAACTATCCCTCCTATTAAAAAGCAGTATTTTTTTTCCCAGCTGGTGGTAACCAGGCCAGCTCAGAAGCAGTAGTGTTTTAGCTGTTAGTATGATACAAAAGATGCTTTTGACTAGTGGCAGACAATGGAACTGAGCACACACAGAGTAAAGAAATGTAGAGAATAGCTTAATAGTTTAATAATTAAAATGATGGTAGAGAATTGTAACCATGTCAGAAAATACAGCCAAACAGAATTAAGGTTCCTGTTGCTGCTAATCAAAGTTTCTGCCCTCTAAAGAAGCATTCCTAATGTTATTCTCATTTCTTTTGGTCATATATATTCTGGATAAATCTGATCAAAACATTTTGATGAAGCAGTTATCCATGGAAAGATACAGTCTTGGGAAATGCAGGAACTGTATTTCTTTGATGAAAAGTTTGATGGTGAAAGTTGTAAACAAAATCAGTGTTTTGATAATATTGAGCTATTTCAACAGTATTGTCTTAATTCATTTAGTTTGCTTTTTAATTCTAGAGCGTTATGCTAAATAAATTTAGAAATAAAGATAGATTTCAAAACTGATTAAAAGTAATTGGAACAATCATGTACTATTTTGGTGGACTGCAGATGATATTCTTTGACATTTGTATTTTACTGGAAATACCAAAATTTTGTCTTCTCTTTTTTGAGCCAGAATAATTCATTCTCCTTCAAAAATATAAAAAAATGTATGGAATAAAAGTCTGCATTTCAGAGTAGCTCACACTCAGGCAGAAAGGTCTCTACTCAATGTGATCCACAACATACGTATGTCTGTCAAATAACTGCTGTTAAAAAATACTATTTGGTTTTTAAATTCTTTATTTCAAATATCAGACCTTGATGTCCTAAAATACTGCTTCCTTCACATTCCCTGAGTGCAGGTCTTGTTGCAACCCGGGAGAGTCTTGCTAGTAGACATGACATGACAGGCACAAGAATCATATCTTCTGTCTGTGAAAGGCAGCTTTCATTAGTTGTATTCAGCATTTCATTCATTTGTAGGAAAAGTGGGTTAATTTAAAAAAGGGATATTTCCTGAAGTTCAAGATACAAAATCAAACTACTGCCATTGGGAAAGACAAGAAATTCCCATGGTTTCTCTTTCTTTCTCTCTTTATATAGAGTATTAATCTTTGTAAAACTGTTTATGTGAAGTGTAATTATTTTTTTTGCATTTCTAAGTAGATGGAAGCTGTGTGTAAATTCCCAAAGATAATGGGATTTAATTAAAAATGATAAAATACAAAAAGCACACAGAAATTTGCAAAAGGAGTTCTGTGCTTACAAAAAACCTCAGGCTTTTTTAAATGTGGGGATGCCTCTTTTCCTGCAGGAAAGATGTGATACATCCCATATTAGAAGCATAAAAAATCCAACCAAAAACCACCCATTGGCACTCTGATTGAGTGGAATCATTTGAATGTATATTTTCCTTCCTCCAGTTGACTGACGTGTTGATTGGTGAACCCCCAACCTTTCTTTTTCCCTTGCCTCCTATCAGGGCTTTCTAATCAGTTGGTGACTCTCTTTGTACACTGTAGCATTTAGACATCAAGCAAGCAGCAAGTATCCCCCTTTTGGTGTGAAAACGCTTTCTAGCTTTCGGACTGTTTTCAAAGTGTAGTCTGTGCTACTGTTTGGTGAGTGTCGGATACTCACCCTGCATCGTGCTGCATGTTTTACTCCTTGTGAGGGTCAGCATCCACAGCAGATGTCTGCAGAGTAGGTTTCTGTAATTTCCACCTCGCTTGCATCTGTTGATAGTGAAAGCGTAGACTGATCTTGTGGCTGACTCCTCAATGTCACAATTTTCTCTCTGAAGAGAGATCCAGAGGCTTCCTTCTCTGAGAGACACAATGCTGTCTTTCTTCTGGAGGACTTGGCCATCAGTCTTTAATTCATAAACCGTTAAGCACAAACCCCTTGTCTTTGCATTCTAGGTTTGCAACCAGGGAAAGGAATGCTCTCCTGCTCTACAACGGGCGTTTCAATGAGAAGCATGACTTCATTGCCTTGGAGATCATTGAGGAGCAGATCCAGCTCACGTTCTCTGCAGGTGAGGTCTCGCTCAAGTCAAGTGTTTCTGCCTGTGGTCAGGAGATCCTCTCAAGCCGTTTGGAAATGTGCATTAAGGATTTTATATGGCTGTTTGATGCCTCATTAGCTGAGTAGCTGGCTGATGTTTTACAGTGAACAACTGATGCCAGGTATTGCAAAGTACTCCAGATTGTAGCGGTTTGTGGTGGTTACAGTGCTGTCACAGGCAGGAGCTTGTCAACATATCAGTTATAAAAGCAGAGTTTATGACTGCTATAAAAGATTGGCACTAGCCTGAAAGCTGGCCTCTGAGCCAGTGTGTGCTTAAATGAGACTTCATTTTATCACACTGTGATAAACGTTGTGTGTTTATGTATTTTTACACTGCGCCATCAGTGAAACTTGGTGTGTGTAAATGTTATCTAAAAAACACAAGCAAGCCAAAGCAGGCAAGTGAGAAATGCCTGCTACTGCGGTTGGTGATGAGCAGTGATGCTGCAGAAATGCACTTTTGTGCTGTAGAAGCACCTCCTCTTGGAAGAAGCCATAAACGATCATGAATTTAGAAGAACTTAGCTGCCTGCTCATTGCTACGGTAGGCTAGGAAACAAGAAACAGAGGCTTTGGCGTTTGCTTGCTTTCTCACTAGGACAAAGCCAGTGTCTTTTGGTGCTTCTGGGAGCGGAGAGAGGGGAAGGCCACCAAGTGAAGCTTGGGGTGGCATGTATCCGTGCCACTGTGGCCTTCTCACAGGGGAGGGGTTTCCTCCAGAAAAGCAGCCGTGGCAGTGGCGAAGCTCTTCATGACACAAGTGTGATCAGAGCAAACCTTAACTATTCCAGCCTCAGCAGAGCAGTGTTTCCCAAGTTAAAAAAGCTCAAGTTTCAGCTAAAACCTCACGCCCAGCTGTGCTAATTGCAGTGACAGGGGTAGCATGCAGCTGTACAGCATGGGTGAAACACATTGAAGCTACCAGAAATCACCTCTTGGGCTTCACCAGACTTGCTGAGGCTCTTGGAGTCCCTTTTGATGGAACACTTGCATTCCTGCTTCAGGCCAAGAGCAGGTCTGTTCACTGGGGAGGCTTTGATGGCTTTACCAAATCTCAGCAGGGCAGACAAACTCTAGTTGTCACAAGTTAGGAGGATGTTTTCCATTGGGATAGAAACTGGGAAGGTCTGTTGTTGCGTAGGTCAAGTGGGGTTACATGCAGGTCAAGTGAGATGTTTGTATCTCTGTACCAGGCATGTAATCGAGGTAATAATACTGTTATTTCCCATTATCCATATTAGAGATAATAATGAAGCATGCAGGCTCTAGTCAGCTCTTAGTTTATTGCTGTGAAAAGTGAGACACTGCAAGCAATAAAGCAGTAGAAGCAGAGGCAGAGCCCACCTCATCAGCAGTGACAGTCACTCAGACCTCATGATAAATCCTAAGCGACCCCATCGATTTACCAGCAATGCTTAAATGCATATCAAGACCTTTGAATTGAAGTTATTTGGTTTCATTTCCCTTTATTAGCTCAAAGTTGTCTAAATTAGATTTTAAGGCAGACTTTTGAGTGGATTAATGCAATGAAGTAACATGCAGCATACGGAGTGATGTGCTTTCTTCTGTAGCTCTGCTCTGCCTGTCTAAACTTGAATTAAATTGCTTGGAAGGCACCCTGAGGATGAATGAGGAAAAAAAAATAAATTCTGCTTGCGCTTATATGCATTTAAATGTGGAGGAACTGCTTTAAAATACATGAAACTAAATTTAGATTTGCACTGCTGCACCTGAGAGCAGGTCTGGTCCTGTATGTTACAAATGGTATTTTCTTTGGAAGGAGGATGGTTTATATTTTATAGTTTTAAGTGGCTTTTCACGAGCAGTACAAGTTTCGGACACCTGATCTGACTGTTTTACCTGTCGCAGCAACTTTTTCATAGAAAGCAAAGCAAAAGCATTGGAGACCAGAAAACTTCCTTTCACAGAAACATGCAAGCTGCTTAGAAAGCCTACTTTTCACCATAGATTTTTTATCACTAAATGATAAAAAACAATACAGCAAGATGTCAAAAATATGCTAAGCTGAAATCTGTACTGTTTAAATAACAGAAGTATAGAGAATGGGTGTTAAAGGGTGGTAGGAGACACAGGATTAATACTTCACACGGGGTGAAGCATTTGTTGCAGATAGAGATGGACGCACATTTTCAGCTCAGCGATACTCCGAACTTTGTTAGCTTATGGGAGGGAGTTATTTTTCCTGTGGTTTATTATGTAGAATTTTCCAGCTGTTAAAAAAAGAGAGAACAAAAAAACAGGCCAAAACCCAGCAATCCCTCCTCCGTGCCATGCCTTTCATGTACTTTCAACACCAATGTTTATTTTGCTGCTACCTCAGAACAGATATGCCTGGTTACTGAGCTGCTTCTGCTGACTCAGACCTGGCTTAAAAGCTTCAGTTTAACAATTGCAATGGCAAGGACTTGCTTTCTAATTTAAATACTGAAAGGCTGCCAGTAATTTTATTAATCATTGTAAAATGTTATTGGGACCAAGGTTACCGTGGGGTTTACACTGGAGGGCTTTTGGATTTCACTCTCAACTCCGACTAGGAGTAGGCTTCCCTTCCCTGACAAAACAATCCTGGCACGATACCCATCATGTTAAAAACAGCTCAAAGTGCTGCCTTTGGCAGAAATGCAGAAAAATTCATGTACATCTTTTCCTCAGTTGACTGCTTCATCAATGGCTGTATCTACCCGCTGCATCTGCTACAGCGCTCTGCAGCAGCACAATGGAAAATAACACAATTTACCTGGATGTGCCAGAATCTATTTTTGTATTTGTGCACCAAAATAATTATATGAATCTGGGGATATTTTCCATTTCACAGGACAAAACCTCGAACACCTCCATGGTGAAGTAAGACAGCTGCATCCTGTGCCTGATGAGGGTCTCTCTGTCTTTAGGTTTAGTGCAGAGTGAAGGTTGCAGTGATGCTCACTTACTTTTTCCCTTCTGCCTGCCCTTGCAGGGGAGACAACCACTACAGTGGCACCGTTCGTTCCAGGGGGGGTCAGTGATGGGCAGTGGCACTCGGTCCAGGTGCAGTACTACAATAAGGTAAGACTAATGGTGTCAGAGATAACCTGTTATTTGTAAAGTTATAGAGCCATGGGTTGTGTAGCTCTGACCTGATGTATGCGGAGGACTTGAGTTTTACCCATCTAACCAGGCACATTGCTACAGCTCTGCATGAGTGGTACTGGTCTTGCTCACCTTGCCTGAGATGAAAATTCCCTCTGAGGGCTTTTGAGTTTTGTCTCAGGAAGGCAAAAAAGCCCCCAGACATTAGTATGTCCTATTCAGGAATACTACCGGGGAACCTTCAGTACTTGAAACTATTTTGGTTTTCAGGTCTTTAAGCCCTCACAAGTGTCAGTGCATCTCAAACAATGGATTCACTGATTAGGATCTTTTTAAAGAACTGTGCAGAGCAGGAGCCTTTAGCGTAGTAACTACAAGCCACTGGTGTACAATTTTCTGATGCAAAGCAAAATTCTTCCCTATAACTGTTGTCTTCTGTAAAATGGCAAGTTTAGCTCACACAAGCTTCTCTCGTTTGGAAGATTTGGATATTACATGGCTGACACTTTCAGTGATCAAGGGCTATCTTGCTAAATCAATTTTTTGTCTGCTATGTAAAAATATATGCAGAAGAAGTGCAAAAAGTGCCATTGCACACAGCCCATGGCACTCAGAGGTGTGCTCAATGGTCCCCATCCCACAGCTGCACCATTGGTAGATGTCAAGAGCAGGTTCACTTTGAACCAAAGGCAGGGGCTTTCTGTGAGCTAGCCATTTTGTGATGAACCAAAAAGCATGGTGCTGGGGTGTACGGTGTCACTGTTTGCAGATAGATGTCAGAGCCCTTCTGTAACCTATAACAAAAATCAGAAAATCTAGTTAGTTACTGAGAAACGTTGCTTTTAAGTCTGACATGATAGCATTATGGTGGATCACGTAAGGAAATAGAGGAGCATTGTTGGCTGTTAAAAAGGAAACAGGATACTGGTGTAGGAAGCTGAATGGAAGCTGAAGGATTAATATAGTCAGCAAGTTCTTTATTTCCCAGCGCTGCATCCTTTCATCACAGTTTGTGTGCAGTTTGAATGGGAGGATTAAAGTTTTCTTTGGACTCCTAGATAGGGTCTTCTAGCCCGAGGGTATTTTACAGAGGAAATTAATTTCTTATTAGTTATTTTGTATTAAATAATAAATGTTAAAACTTATTAAATAATTAATATACTTAATATACTTTGTATTATCCAAAGCACAGAGAAATAGAAGCAAAACTTAGTGTGTCACCATGCATGCATGTGTGGACACTTTGAGGCTCTTCCTTACAAACTGCAACGTGCTATGTTTCCATAGTCTGCGTATTTCTCAGTGAATCACTTTGGTAGGGTAACTGGCACTTGCTGATGCAGTGGAGGGACATCCCAGCTTTCAAGCTTCTTCGTGGATGAGGAGTGGAGGGCACAGATGCAGGAACAGCCACAGAAGCAGCTTGCTGAAGGGCTGCTGGCCAGATAAGGGGTCCCAGGCAGCCCCAAGACACTCTTTAAAAGGCAAAGAGATCTGACATGGATGCTAAAATTAAACCCCTGCCTCACTTCCAGGGCTTGCTGCTGTTGAAGCAGACTGGTAGGTGTGCCATGTTAGCAAATGGTGTTTTCCTGTCATTAACCCTGTCATCATTTTCTTCTTCTGCCCCAGTTCTGCAAAGGGGAATAAGTCAGTCCCCACTGCATGGGAGGGAGCTCAGGGCACAGAGGGAAAGCAGGGGGCCCATGCTAGGAAACACCACTGACTTCACTGCATTTGCCACTCACATGACATAAAAGTGATGAAAAGCAAGGTCACTGTGGAAAGCAGCGCTGCACCCTTTGTGTTAGAGATCAAGGTCATCACTTTCCCCTTAGCAGTATTTAATATAGAACCATAGAATCATAGAATAGTTAGGGTTGGAAAGGACCTTAAGATCATCAAGTTCCAACCCCCCTGCCATGGGCAGGGACACCTCGCTCTAAACCATATCACCCAAGGCCTCGTCCAACCTGGCCTTGAACACTGCCACGGATGGAACATTCACAACCTCCCTGGGCAACCCATTCCAGTGCCTCACCACCCTAACAGGAAAGTATTTCCTCCTTATATCCAATCTAAACTTCCCCTGTTTAACTCATTGCCCCTTGTCCTATCACTACAGTCCCTAATGAAGAGTCCATCCCCAGCATCCCTGTAGGCCCCCTTCAGATACTGGAAGGCTGCTATGAGGTCCCCACGCAGCCTTCTCTTCTCCAGGATGAACAGTCCCAACTTTCTCAGCCTGTCTTCACACAGGAGGTGCTCCAGTCCCCTGATCATTCTCGTGGCCCTCCTCTGGACTTGTTCCAACAGATCCATGTCCTTTTTATGTTGAGAACACCATAACTGTACACAATACTCCAAGTGAGGTCTCACGAGAGCAGAATAAAGGGGCAGTATCACCTCCTTTGACCTGCTGGTCACGCTCCTTTTGATGCAGCCCAGGATACGGTTGGCTTTCTTGGCTGCAAGTGCACACTGAAGCCAGCTCATGTTCATTTTCTCATCAACCAGCACCCCCACGTCCTTCTCTGCAGGGCTGCTCTGAATCTCTTCTCTGCCCAAGCTGTAGCTGTGCCTGGGATTGCTCCAACCCAGGTGTAGGACCTTGCACTTGGCATGGTTAAACTTCATGCGGTTGGCATCAGCCCACCTCACAAGCGTGTCAAGGTCCCTCTGGATGGCATTCCTTCCCTCCAGTGTATCAACCGAACAACACAGCTTGGTGCCATCAGCAAACTTGCTGAGGGCGCACTCAATCCCACTGTCCGTGTCAGCGACGAAGAGATTTATTGAAGAATGGTTAAATTTGGGCAGCTCACAATACTGAGTAAAGGGCATCAGTAGGATGTGCTAACCTACATACATTTAGCATGCTCTCAGGCCTTTGCATCGTGTCTGGGAACTGCCTGTGTTTCACCAGCTCTTCAATAGTGAAGGTCAGAGTGGGCACTGCGGGGCACTGCGGGGCACTGCGGGGCAGTGGCGGCCGGAGGCAGCTCTGCAGACCTGCCTGCAGGCTGCCTGCCGCACCCTGCAGCAGGGATAAGCCTTCTGGTATTTGTTTGTAAAGCAGTTCCTTGGCTACTTCATGTTTTAACAAAGCTGGAAGTAAAGTTCCTGTGAGGAGGTTGAAAAGACAGAGATAATTTAGGGATTTGAGTTGTGCCAAGATAAATGGATGTTGTGTCTAAACTTGATGCAGCTAAAACATGTTTGAATAACAGAGGACCCAAAACTCACGAGTTTGCTTAAATTACACGCTCATATTATTCTGCAGGCACTGCATCCTTCTGCTGTTTCCAAAATCCTACCATAATGTCAGGTCCTCATCCCATCACTACTCAGATGCTGCACAGCCTTCCTGAGCAGGGAAAGCCTCTCCTGAGTCGTCTCCCTCCTCCCTGCATCCAGCTCATGTTTGATCCCCACCTCCAGCCCCCTCTGCACTCCCCTCCCATGTCTCTGCCTTTGGCTTGCTCTGGCATTTTGTATCAGCACCCTGTCCCTGGCAACAGGGCCACAGGGCTACCTCCACCAGCATGCCTATGGGGCTTCTTGCCCCTTCTTCCATTCTGCTGTTTGGGGAGCTTCTGGTCTTTGCTCCTTTTTAAACATCTCTTCCTGATGCTGTCCTTGGGAAATGCATAACCCATCATTCCAGAACCTGTAGAGATCCATTCTATTCATTTGTCTGTGTCTCACATTAAAAAGTCCTTGAAGAGGTATTTATACCTGCTCTTTGTTATCCCTCACTCATGTTGAGTTTCATCTGCCTTCAGTTGCCTTCTGCTCCACCAGCAGGATTTCTTTATTTAATAAATGTGATCACTTTTTATTACCCATTCATCAGGCCCTTCCTGTGCCACTTCTGTGCTTCTTTTCAACAGCAAAACCCATATAGACATTTTGAACATCTCATATCCACTCTCCTACAGCTGACTGCTGCCAGGCTGCTCATCCTGATACTGGGATCATTACAGCTGTGCCTGTCCTCTTCCCTACCCAACACTGTGTTCTTAGGCAGTGACAGGCTTCTTCAGGCAGGACTCTTTCCTCCTGCTTTACAAATGTGAGAGATGTTGCGGTGCAGGTTGAAATAAATAGCAATTTAGAAGTTTCCTGTTGTGCTCGCAGCAAGTGTCTGGTGTTAGGTACTCTCCTAGGTTCACCCTTCTTTCCAAGTGCCTTTTTTTTAAGCTTCTTTAAAGCATCTGTTTAAAAACTAAGCTAGGAACTGTTCAGTTTATTTCCTTCCTTCCACATTTGTACAGCATCTAGCAAGCAAAAAAGGGTTCAGTCTTCCTTGAGCTTTCAGATAATACAGTAATTCACATAGAGAATATTAGATTTCATCACAGCTGAGGTCGATTTTTGATCTTTCATTTTTGAGGAGAATGACTAACAGGCTTTGATACATAATCTAAGTCACTTCAGTCCAAAGCAAATTCTTGGAGATGAGTTTTCACAGCTCTGAAATCTGTTCCTGCAGTCTGAGTTGATCATGGTAGGATACAAGCAAAGGTTGAGTGGTTTTTGTCATGTGCAGCTCTGTGGATGAGGTTTGACTGATCATCACTGGAATTTAGACTCCAGGAATGGGTGACTTGAATGCAGGGGTAGCTGATGGGAAACTTCTGCAGCAGCTATTTCCTTAATGTGGCATCCTGGTGATGCTGCCACCCTGTGAAAAGTCAGTTTGGTAATGAAATAGGCAGTGTAGAAGTGACTTCTGTAAATCATTTTCTGTACTTAGCTCAGAAGCAATGTGCTTGGTAATATTTATCTTTAGTGTTAATGAAAAACGTTGTGTTGTTTTACAACTGCAAGGGTCCTCTGCCTCAGAGACAAACAGTGGAGTTTCATTGGTAAGAGATGAGTCCAGAGCTGGCTTTGTGCCACCATGTTTGTGGAGAAGCATCAAACAAACCTCTACCAGCTCAAGTATTTGATGCCTTCTTTCAAATCCTGGTATGTTCAGGCACTGAAAACATTGTAGTAATGAAACAGATTGTCAGAGGAGGAAAGGAAGCAACATCATTTCATTTACCATGCAGTGATGGAAATGGGTGCTTCCTCCCCGGGTAACAGCTGACACAGTTTCAGTGGGAGTGCCTAAGGGAAGCCCATGGATGTTGTGCTAAGGAAGTATTGGCTCTGTATTGAATTTCTGGAAGGGAAAACACTAAGGGGAAGAAATCTGTAGCTATAAGAGAGCAGAAGTGGACTGGGGGTGTCTGAGGGTGTTTTAGAACCATTCTCCAGTTCCAGTTAGATACTGAAAGACTTTTCAGCTACCCAGTAGCAAGGTATCAGTTTACCTGTTAGCAGTGTTACTTGCCATTACAGATGTTTGCTGATGAGGGGGGAAGGCAGGGAGGAAAGCTACTTTCTGGCTCTGTTAGCTCAAACACATTACCTTCTGGGATCCTGATCTTGCAGCCATTAAAATCAATGGGAGGCATTAAATTAAAGATGACCTGCATGTGACCTGCTTTCTCAAGAGGTGTATAAGAAATATATAAGAAATTCACAAGAAATGGGACTTTTTATATTATTTTGGCGAGAAGGGTGTGAGAAGGGGGAAGATTGCAGCCTGACAAACAAAACTGATTGATAGACAACAGCGGAAATAACTTGCTGCTTCTTCACAGGATAGCTGGCATAAAGGGCAGCAGCCGTGTCAGCTGCCCCCTTTGCCTTGGTAATGTGCTTCCTTTTAGTCAGCCCTGATGGAGTGTGGTCTTTACCCTTTGGCTCTCCTTAGCCTGCTGGCATGAGTAACAGGCAGTAGGTTTAGCCATGCTGACACTGATTTGGAATAGGAGCAAAACCACCAGGATTTTTGATGGGAATGATGCTCAGTATCAGTGATAGCACATGGAATATCTGGCATTTGTTGCACACACATGATCATATATGATTATAGGCAGTGCTTGGGACAGGGGATTCTGGTAGTGGGTGGTGTTTTTAATTAAGTTAAAACTTCAAGCCACTCTCACAGACTTCTGATGATAGAAATGCAATTTTGTTCAGAATTTGAGATACCCCATCAACTTTATGTTAATGTTTTACCTGACTCATTACCTCAGGCTAGAATTCATCATTTGGCACAAGATAAAAATGTTTTGAGTATGGACATGTTCTTTTAATTATAGGGGGCATGTACATGTATATTTATATACTGTGTATCTTATGTGTTACTTACACATATATGACATCAAAGTTGCTCAAGGACGTGAGTGTTCTGTAGGCAGAAGCTCCTTCTGGGTCTGTTTAAGGAGACACAGGATATCTTTACCTAAATGACAGAAAACCATAGAATAGCAAAGAGAAACGTGCTCTCAAATAGTGTCTGATGTGGAGCACAGTAGTTCTGGAGGATGGGATGAACAAATCCCTGAATGACTCACAGAATGACTCACAAGAGTAAGGGCTGTAAGACCCAGCAGTGGGTGTGCTTGGGATGGACACCTCCATGCTCAGGAGGTGTAAAATGCTGGGTGCTTTGGAGGGTGTCTGCACTGTACTGGTCCCTTGAGCCTGCAGGCTCCTAGGATGAGAGAGTCAGGACAAACATTACTCTTTTTTCCATAACTGCGATAAGTTTTCCTCTCATATTTGGTAATTGGTAGTAAGCTGCCGCTCATTCCCTCCTTCCTTGCATGTCTTTGGACAGAAGAGTGCTGTGGTTGTTGATGCTTGACTCTCTTAGGGGTAGCCCACCCCTTTCACAGCAGTTACATTTATCAGGGACCTGCTGCTTTCCATCCCTGTGCACTTCCCACCCGGCAGAGCCCAGACCTGTATTTGGCCTGAAGACAGCTGCCGGGAAGACAGGCAAATTCTTCAGTTAGAGATAAACTTAAAAGAAATGAGGGGCTGTTAGGGCTGATACTCGGTGTGTTGTGAATTCAAAGCACAGGAGATGCATTGCCCTGAATCAGACTCACATATGCTTTCAAAAGTCTCCTGCCTGTGGTAAATGATGGTTTCTCTTGAATTAACTGGCCTTCATCTGGGCAAGCTGGAGCTTGAGCATCACCAAAGACTGAGCTAATGCTGTAGAGATTTAGTTCTCAGCCCACTCGTGCACTACATTTTGCCAGTACCTTTCTTTCCCAGGGAGGATCTATCCCTCATCCATCGGCTGGAAGCTGTTTCCAGGTGCCAAAACACCCTCTGTTTCAGTGCCAAGTCCTGAGCTGTAATTGATGTTCTGTTCCTTGGGTGCGTGCAGCAGCTCTCCCCTTGTGCTTGCTCAGCCGGCGGGCAAGTGAATGGCAAGGCAGCTTTCTCTCTCTTCCATGGGTTCCTCTGCCAGAGATGATCCTGAAGGGTTAATAACCATGGCCATAGAGCTGTGCTGTGGCACCAGCAGAACTTACTGTTTGCAGCCTGCTCCATTCTGTGGATCACTAGTAGTGCCCCACAGACTGGCCACTGATGCCAAGAGGTAGCTGTGGGAAAGGAGGAAGAGGGGAATATTTGGAGTTACAGCGTTTGTCTTTCCTAGTAACTGCTGCGTGTGATGGAGTCCTGCTGTCCTGGAGATGTCTGAGCACCTTCCTGCCTGTGGGAAGTGGGGAGCAAATTCCTGGTTTTGCTTTACTTATTAAACTGCCTTAATCTCAACCCATGAGTTTTCTCACATTCACCCTTCCAGTTCTCATCCCCATCCCATTTTGAGGGGAGTGAGTGAGTGGCTGTGTAGGGCTTAGCTGCTTGCTGGGGTTAAACAATGACACTAAGCAAGAAACAAGCATCAGTCTCGTAGGGTAGCTGCAGGGGTGGTGGGGATGAGGAGTGTGTAGTAGTCTCCAGGGCCCACCAGCAGATGTAGAGGGGGCTGTTGCACAATGCAGCAAGGATGGCACAGATTCACTTAGATGCATGATAGGTCTTGCTGAAGCGTGCCTTGCTTGTACAGAGCACCTGCTTCAGCTGACCGTATAGAAAGCATTAAGCTCTTGGGCTCAGTGTTATACAACCCCTGCATTTACTCATACTCTTACATGTGTTATGCCTGCTACTCATTAGTGGAATTATCTTTAGGATTATCTTTATAGCAGATCTCTAGCATTCATCACTGTCTTTGTTTAACTAGAGCCTCTGTTTTGTTTCTGGGATCCTGTGTAGTGCAGCTGCCTAGCAATGGCCAGGGGCAGAGCAGTGCTGAAGGACTTAAGGACGTGCATGCAAAACTGCTCTTTCAGAAACTCAGGTCCACTCCTGTTGTCCCACCCAGGAGCCACTGGGACCAGATTTGACCTAGCCACCAGTCCCTGGGGAGTGACACAGCTGTACCTCCAAAGTCAAGATCTGTAGGGCTGCATGCTGGTGCACTCATGGGCACCTGGAAGCTTGGTGGCCGTTCACGTTCCCTTGCTATGGCCAGGCAGGACATGACCTTTAATCCAAACCCTTTTCTAAGCACAAGTGGCATGGGCAGTCACAGGCAGTGAGAGCAGTGCTGGTCTGTTTTCGAGAGGTTAATGCAGCACTTTATTTTGAATAGGGTGGGATGAAATACAGCAACTTCTGATGGCCTGCTGCAGAGACCATAAGAGCCATGCTGACTGTGGCAGACATGCCCTGCACCAGGTGCCTGTGGAGCTAGCAGATAGGTTATCTCGTTTCCTTCTGAAAACACAGACCCTCTTTGATGATTGCAAATTCATCTCTTATGGAAATATATTCTTTATTCAGGACCAATAATTGATTTCACCACTTTCCCTTGGGGGAGTGGGGAGAAAGGCAAATATCAACGTTTTAGTGAAACTCAGACCTTGACAACTGTGCCAAAAGACACAGATGGCACTGGTTACTGCTTTCTCTCCCATAAAGGGAGCTAATTCTTCTTTTAAGTGCTGGGTTCGCGGTGCCCTCCACCATGACCAAGAGGCAAACATGAGCATCACACAGCAGCTCCACATGGGCTTCCCTGGGCCACCCTACTACCACACTGCCCCATTGGCAGAGGCTACCCTTCCAGCATGGAGCCTTGTTTGCTCAGCCCTGGGTCTGCCCCCCAAGCCTGCCAGCGAGGCTGCCAGTGCCGCGGGTAAGTTATGAGGCAGGCATATATGCCTGTGGCTGAATAGGGATTGCCAGCTCCTTGGAGAAGAGCCACATAGCTGCAGCAGCTAGGCATAGCTTCTAGTCATTGGACCCAAGGTGAAAGACTTTGCCCTGACAGTACCCAGGACACCATGCAGTATCGTTTACTTCTTAATCTCAGTGGTCAGGAACAGTGGTGGGCAATTAAACAAGTGTGCCTGGGAGCACCTCGCACACCAGGTCATGGTTGCCCCTGCCAAGTGGTGTGCTTTGTACCTCAGTTGGAAAAGACAGACCCCAAAAGAAGTCACATCACTGGAGATGCAGTAAGTAATAAAGGCTGGGTATGACTTATGCAAATATCTATCACTTGTGACATCTGAGCAGATGTAATTGTGATCTGAGGGAGAATTTCTGAAGTTAATCCTCTTGGTGGCTTGCAGACTAATTTGTTAAGGGATTGAGGGAGATTTTCTAAATAAACAATGCAGTTATTGAAGATTATGATAATGCCACTGTTGATCAAATGTGGGCCCCACCACAGTTTGGGTTTTGCTGGCTCAGATTGACTTGCTGTGATTACAGCATCCGTGATCAACAGCAGCCTGCTCTAGTATAGCTTAGCATCGTCTGGTAAAGAAAAATGCAGAACATTAATTGTACTGTTAAGCAAATATTGGGGGGCAGGCTACTGTAAATACCGATCATGTCATTCAGTTAGGAACAACCTACTTCTCTGAGCATATTTTTCCAGGAAGTATAATTTTGTGAGTCTGCATTTCCAAACCTAGATGCGTAATATTGCTAAGAAATGCCATTACAGCTTTTAAAAGCCCTCTCAAGTGGGCAAAGAAGAACATGTGTTAAAATTTAGTGCTTCCTCTTAAAAAAACTAGCATATTCTTACTTAAGATTTAATCATATTTCCAGTGTTATCATTTCCTTATCATTGTGAACATATAGCAGGGTTGCAGAGATCGGTGGTGGCACAGCAAGGAGGAGGCAGCAGACAGTGCTAACTTCCAGCAGAGCACTGGTGTTATACTTCACCAGATCATCAATTTGTGCTGGTGCCTCTCCTTCTATGGCGTTTTCATGGGATCAAAAGTTCCGCCATAGCTTAAGCATAGGAAAGCTTGCAGGACACCAAAAACACAGGGAGTGTGACCACACTCAATTCATTCCTCTAGTTTTGAGAAGGACTTATCTGTGGTTACCTGTGTAATTGCAGGGCCTCTTCACAGAGCAAGTTGCTGGGGGCTCTTCAGTTAGATGAGGAAGAAAATCACTTTTCAAGTGAAAAAGTCACTTTCTGTGCTAGTACAACCAGTATTTGTAACAAACATCTAGAGGGATGTGCATGTTTCATTTACTTTTCAACTCAATACGTCAAAGAGTTTTTACTTATATGAAGGATTACCAGTATTGTTAGCCAGATGCTGGCTATGATAGTTCTTTCACAACTTTCTTGCAAGAGCAAGAGTTAGTCTATCAGCAGGGTATAGTGCTTTCTGGTGGGCAGGCTTGTGAAGCATACAGTAGGCAGTGCTGGAGGCACATGTACAGTATGAGGGTATGAGGAATTTGTAGGTGTGTGTTTGTATTAGTCTGTACTGTGTATTTTTGGAGCAAGTGGGCATGGCCATTTAAAAAAACCTATCAGTTAAAATTTCAAGCAGCTAAAGGAAGGGGAAGAAATTAGGCTTTCCATTGCTGAATGCATGCCAACCCCGTACATTCAAACTGTTGTTGTAGTCAGACACATAAAACATGTTCCTCATGTCATGATGTAAAACATGTCATTTCCTACATGGTCAGAACTCAGTTTTTATAATGCCACAAAAAAAGGTAATCTCTGCAAAAATAGTTTGGTTTATGAGTCATTTCCTGGCATTCTGGCTGAAGATTCAGAAACTCCTGTCCTTCCTGAGGCCAAACTCATTTTTTCATAGAGATCCAGAGGATCATCAAGGAAATTCCGAGTCTAGGTAAGACCACAGACTTGGTACATAAAAACATGGAGCTTGACAGGTTCTGATAAGAAATCCTAGAATCACAGAATGGTTTGGGTTGGAAGGGATTTTAAAGATCATCTGGTTCCAACCCTCCTGCCATGGACAGTCTTCCTACAGTTCTGATAGTCACTCTGTCCTTTGAAATCATTACATCAAGCCAGTATTTCCCTTTCTAAAGGAAAAATTCAGCTTGGGTGCAAGCATTGCTATTGAAGCAGGACTCGCTGGCTGATGTTCTATGGCTGTATAAGACCAAGGCTGATTAGATGATGAGTTGCTTCCATCCATAAAATACGGTATGATCCTGTGAAAACCCATCCCGGGCTCCAGCCTGCAGTGTTGCAGGTGGGAAGCCGAGACCCAGGAGGACAAGCAAAGTTTTGCTGCACATTTGCCCTGCTTTAGGCTCTTCCACAGCACCTACCACTCCCTGAGCGGGACTTCAGTCTGGCCTGTGGCAACCATTTACATTCCTGACATCTCCTGAGAAGCACTGAAGGGCTGCCTGGCTAATATTTACTTTCTCTTGGTCCTCTCAAATGTGGTTGCAGAGCCTTTGCAGGTGTTCGGGGTGGGGGGAAGCTGATCTGCGGTTGCAGAACACGTGAGCCTGGACTTTAAAAGCCCCTCCCTGTAACTGCACTGATACTTATTCATCCTGCATCAGTAGTCATTGTTTATGTTGATCTTGGGGGGTTTCTTTCTGGTAGAGGGTAAGTGCGAAGTGATTGGTATCTGGGAAAGGAAATCAGGATTTGGCGGCAGAGCGACATTCCATTGTCTTGACACAAAATAACAAATAACTCGCCTCTAAATCCGTGTCCCGGGAAATGAAAGTGTAAATCAGTGAAAGTCATTTGGAGGTCACTGAGATGTGAAGTGTGACCTGCTCCTCAGCTCTCCATGATAGCTTTGAGAAGTCTCTCTGGTGGCTGGGGTGGAAGAGGGCGAGCTCATACCCAGTGCCTGCGTATTTCTCTCCTACAACCTGCTTTTGGAAGTGGTGTTCTCACAGTTTGCAAACACCACCTTAAAATGTTCCTTGTTGTGGCAGTGATTTTATAACCAAATGCAAACAGTAACTTTTCAGAAACCATCCACAGGTTTTTTTGCTCTCTAAGTGGCAGTAGGGACCATGTCATGCAAAGCCAACCTGAGCCCTGCTCTTCTGCAAGGCTCATCCTCAGAAATGCTGTTCAGTATTTACTCCTCTCACTCCTTCCAAGTTTTAAAATGCTTGATTTGTGTGTTCAGTTACAGCACTGCCCACCCCACACAGGAGCTGGGTTCACTCAAGCCATCTAGTACCATCTAATACCATCACACCACAAAACTCCGCAGAGGTTTATTCTCCAAAGTGGTGATTTTCAGCTCCTCCTGAAGGCCAAGGAGATGCAAGGGACCTCCATGAGAGCTGGCTGAGTCTGAATGACCCTTGGCTCACCGCAAGGCCAGAGGACAGTGCTTGAAGGCTGTGCTGTGCAGCCCAGCCTGGTGCAAAGCCAGCAGAGTCATTGAAATGGCACCTCAGGAATTTGGTGCGAGTTCTTTGAAGTGCGCTGTTATCTCCATTTAATCACTCAGTAAATCTACAGTAGCTGCCTGATTTGCAGTAACTTTTCAGGTATTTTGCATCTGTCTCTGTAGTGAGGGGAAGCAGCAGTTTGCAATTACCTGGCCATGGAGAGGTCTGTGTGTACCAGGAGACCCTCGCAAAGATCTAGTGTGGGATTCTTGGATTTTATAGACATAGCTGTGCCCCATCAGCCACACTGAGCAGCAGTTTGCTTGGCAAGGTGTCACGAGGGATGAGTTCAAGGAGAAGGAGTTGGTTGCTGTGAGTGTAACATTCTGCTATTTCTGGGTATTCCTTGGAGACTGTTGGCAATGATGTTTGCATCCTGGATTACAAGCTTAAAAATTTATATAAAGCCAAAAATATTTGGGAGTGGTTCTTTGGTAGGTAGATATGGACAAGTGGCAAAGGGAGAAGGGTTTGATGAACTAGGAGAGGAGAGCATGCTCTTTTCGCATCCCTCATGTGCTTTCCTTATCCAGTCTCCGAAGATGCTGGAAGAACATCATTGTTGGTGAAAGGCAGGGAGGCAGCAAAACAGAGAAAAAAAAAGGGTTCAGAGAGCAGGGGGAAGGTGCGACAGCCACAGGAGCTTATCAAAGGGGAGGAGTGGGCTGCACAGCATGGAAGAGGGGGGCTGCAGCAACAGAGCACCGTGAATGCTGTCTCCCATGCAGAAAGTTGAATGCTGTCTTGGGGAGTGGGCATGGTCTCTTGACAGCCAAAACAGCTCTTTCTTGCAGAGTCACTGATTCAGCATCAAAGAGCTGAGAAGCACTTGGGAATACAAATTTGAGGATAAAATTTCCATTTGCAAGCAGGGAAAAACCGTTCTTCCCATCAGCACTACACAGCCTTTGACAGAATTAGTCCAATCCAAGAATAGAATCATAGAATCATAGAATAGTTAGGGTTGGAAAGGATCATCAAGTTCCAACCCCCCTGCCATGGGCAGGGACACCTCGCTCTAAACCGTATCACCCAAGGCCTCGTCCAACCTGGCCTTGAACACTGCCACGGATGGAGCATTCACAACCTCCCTGGGCAACCTATTTCAGTGCCTCACCACCCTAACAGGAAAGAATTTCCTCCTTTATATCCAATCTAAACTTCCCCTATTTAAGTTTTAACCCATTACCCCTTGTCCTATCACTACAGTCCCTAATGAAGAGTATATCCGCAGCATCCTTAGAGCCCCCCCTTCAGATACTGGAAGGCTGCTATGAGGTCCCCACGCAGCCTTCTCTTCTCCAGGCTGAACAGTCCCAACTTTCTCAGCCTATCTTCACACAGGAGGTGCTCCAGTCCCCTGATCATCCTCGTGGCCCTCCTCTGGACTTGTTCCAACAGATCCATGTCCTTTTTATGTTGAGGTCACCAGAACTGTACACAATACTCCAAGTGAGGTCTCACAAGAGCAGAATAAAGGGGCAGGATCACCTCCTTCGCCCTGCTGGTCACGCTGCTTTTGATGCAGCCCAGGATACGGTTGGCTTTCTGGGCTGCGAGTGCACACTGAAGCTGGCTCATGTTCATTTTCTCATCGACCAGCACCCCCAAGTCCTTCTCCGCAGGGCTGCTCTGAATCTCTTCTCTGCCCAGCCTGTAGCTGTGCCTGGGATTGCTCTGACCCAGGTGTAGGATCTTGCACTTGGCATGGTTAAACTTCATGAGGTTGGCATCAGCCCACCTCACTTTGCAGGAGTGGGATGATATTTGTGAAGGTACTGGCCATACTCTGTGGAGGGAAGGAGCAAGTCTGAATGCTGTGTATGTGTAACAGCCTTACCTTGTCCCCATGGTGGGAAAGGAGGGCTGCTTTCCTCTCTGCCCTGCAACTGGAAGAGCAGCAGCAATTCAGGCCATGCTGTTCACCGTGCCAGGTCTCATAGCTGTGCCTTAGGCCTCCTGCTTTGAATATCAAAGTTTAGCCTCTGGATGTGCCCGTGAAGGAGATAACAGATCAGGCTAGTAAAACTTGCTTGACTTTGTAGCCCAGCCTTGCTCCTGACAATCCGTGTTTCAGGGAGTTTGTCTAGGAAAAGGAACTGGTCTGGTGGCTTTTCAGGATTTGCATTTTTGACTCACTGATGGGAAGTCTTTTGGTTTTCTTTTTCACTGTCACAGGCTCTCATGTTTCTCTACACACTCGAGCCAAGTTTGTGTAAAGAAATGCCATTAAAATATTTGGGGAATAAAGGGGATACATACATCAAAGGAGTAAGGGGTTTATGTGAAATGATTTGTCCTGCCTTTCCCTGGTGACTAATCAGGATGTGTAAAGGATTCACACCGCTTCATTTTAAAGGTGCTCTGGAAAAGGTGTAGGAGGAAACTTTAAAAAGCACAGATTAACGTTAACAGTTTCTCTAATCTGGCCTAATTTGGAGTTTCCCGATGGATCAGAATGGTCTGCAAACCCTGGCGCTAAGCTTCTCTGGCATTTCCTCGTCTGCCCCTGGGATTACAAGTGTGGCGCTTTCCCCGTTTTGTTTTTTTTTCCCTGTTTATTTATTTATTCCCTTGCAGGGGCCTGGGCTCCAGCAGCTTGCCCAGGGAGACTGCCGCCGCCTCAAGCCCCTAATGAGCTTTTTGACCACTGAAGCAGCACAGCATCGCCTGGGAACGGGAGGGGAGTTCTCCCTTCCCCACGGCAGATAGCAGAGCAGAGGCCGGAGGGTTAACGAAGGAGCCAGGCGCCTGGCAGGCTGCCTAATGAGCACCAGGGATCCCATAAGGGGAACCCGGCCGGAGCCCCAGCAGCAGCCTCCAGTGGGACTTGATGCCAGTTGCTCCATTTCTTCCCATTGTTAGTGTAGGTGGAAGTGTTAGAAAGCAAAGAGCCCCAAAGGATATGAACATGAGGCATTTTCCACCTATAACTTTGGGTGGTGGGGGGGGTCTGAACCAGCACACTAACAATGCAAAGGAGAGGGTTTTTTTGTATTAAAAATAACTAGGAAACAGATTCTTTTTAACCTTTAACCACTCCAAACAGTCAATAAATCATTAGCTACTGATTAACAAAAACAGAAGGGTAAATTATTGTCTGGTAAGCAGACTCTTGGAAGCACTGAAAGGCTGGCACTGACTTCAGGATGGCTTTTCTTTTTACACTTTAGCACTTATTAAAAAGACAAGTCAAGCTCTGCATATTAAAGCTATGCCACACAAAGCATTTAGAAAAATACCAACTTCCTAAAAATAGATACATTTTTAAATGAGTACAGTGACCTGAGCAAATGCAGTTATTTTAGTTATACAACATTATATCTGTCCCCCAAGAAAACAGATCTCCTCATGCTGAGAATAATGAGGTGGGTTGTGTCTCATCTGCAAGGGTTCCCAGTTTGGGTTCTCAGTGTCTTGGCCGTATTTACCGTCTGCTGCTGAATCGTCTCCTCAAGCTCCTTCAAAAGGCTCAATGGCATGGCTAAAGCGGCGGAAATCCTCATAGCCAAGGTTCGGGATGGAGGGCACAGCTTTCAGTTTGAGTTCAGGGAATATCCATGATGTTGGAACACTCCCATGGCCAGCCAAAACCTCTCTCCCTCTTTCCATCTGTGGGAAAAGTCAAGTGGCAATTGTTTATCTAAGAATGAAAGTTGGAAAAAGGTGTTTCTGGTAGAGATGTTTGTGGGACCTTTGGAAAAGCACTGTTATCTTGCAGATTAACTAATAAAAGGGTGGGATCTAGGAATCTGAGTGTCACTGCTGCTGCTGAATGACTAAACAAACATTTGCACTTTGTAGTATTCCTATTACATGTACAGTAGCTAGTCTGGTTTAACTCAAAATAAGGTTACAAAGACTGGACTATTTGCTTAAACCTTTCCAACAATTCTGCATCACGACTTTTCAAAACAATGGTATTTTTAATGTGAAATTATAACAGTTAAGTATTTAAGACAAGGCTTCTATTGTCCCTTAATCTGTTTGCCTTTTCCATTCACTCTGCATCGTTAGACCATCTGTGTCTTTAATAAGTAACTGTGTGGGCTCCCGCAGTTTAAATATTGACTTTAAAATAATAGAGGATCCCAATGAAACTGAGATACAGAGGAATATCCATGTCTGGTGTTTCAAGTGGAATGGGAGTAGATTTGTGCAGTAGTTTTGTAAACTACAAACAGATGTGTTTTGATGACCTTTTCTCCTCTATCTGGTCTCCATTTATAAAACACAAGTTCACAGATTAAGCTTCTCAGGGTTTTACATGCACCTGGGAGAATCTACATGTGTTTCTGCTGAAGCTGTGGGGAGAAGTTCAAACAGTTTATTGCTCTATACTTGGGTTTCACAGAAATCAGGTTTGGCATCACTAGTAAAATACCTTTGTGGTACTGTTCTCTCATTGCAACCTGAGAAAGTCAATGCAGGTGGCCAAAGGGAGTTGCATGCACCTTTGCAGCTGGAGAAGGTCACTCCTCAAGGTCACCACTGAGGACAGTAGATGAGTCTCGCTGTTAATTCCGCTGTGGTCAGAAAGGGAAGCTGTCATTCGTGCAATCTGCCCATGACTCTGGACAGGGTTGAATGTCATGGATTAGACATGAGATTTGAGATTGTCCATCCATAGATCAGAACCACTAATTTCCTTCAGGAAAGCACAGTGAGGCAAAGTTGTTTCATGACATTATGTACAATGTTAGGTACTAATTGCCATTATTTGGGGAACATAAATGTGGTTCATCTTACTTTACAGACAGAAAGAAAGGTAGGTGGCTTCTGCTCTCATATGTGGATCCTGAATCAGGACTACTTCTTCTCCAAGTGACTCTGTATGTGTTTATAACAAGGAAACACAAGGGTCAGTACAACAGACACAACACACTTTATATGGAGTTCACAGGACGTTTGAAGATCACTGTGTAATGGTGCTAATAGACTGCAACACTCAGGACTGCTTTATTTTTTTACTTTTTGAGTCCAGGATAAATCCAGTTTTCCAAGTTTTTATTTAAGGGAGATCAGGTTCTGTCTCTGGCACTGCTTGGTTCCCGTTCTTGCTACTTAATTTTACAGCATGTGGTCTTTGAAGTTTGAATCCCAGCCTCTTTCTGGGCAAGCACTAAGCAAAAAGGAGCTTTTAGGGTTAGGCAGCACAAGGTAAATTTTCAGCCCCATGAGCAGTAACTCAGTTACATGACTTGTATCACCATTAATGGGGGTCATGCTGGTAAATTCCTGTACACCACACTGCACATTTACTCACGGGTTTAGAACTGGCACAGCTAATGAAACTTGCCTTTCGGGTAGCATGGGGTTTCAGGAGATGAGTCTGACAGGCAGAAAGGGCTCCTAAGTACCCAGATGAAAGTCTGGCTTTTAACTCCTTGAACATTTTTCCAGAAAATAATAGTGTGAATTAATGCTGGTTAGTGTTAGCTGTTCCTACTGTTAGGGATCAGTCTTGCTCCAGTAGGATTCCATTGAGGCAAAGATCATGCCTGAAATGTGAATGTGTGTGCTACCATTTAGTGTTGGCAATTCAGTTTCATGTGTATTTCACCAACAAATTAAGCTCTTTTTTATAATTTTCGCCCTTGCTGTTTTCCCAGTGATGATCCCTGCTATGACTTAGCATCACCTGATGCCTTCCAGCTTGCTTTACTCATGGGCATCTTATACCCATTTGTTCTGTTCTGTGTCCGTTGCAGTAACAGCATCTTCTCTTTTCCAAAACCCTTCCCCAGCCTTTACTTTGCTAGGCTAAACAAGCCAAGTCCATTTTGTCTGTTTGATAAGGTAAGCTTTCCATTGCTCTGGCTGAATATGCTGTAGATAAAAGTTATTTTTAATAAATGAACTCAAAATGGTAAAAAATATTCTATCCTGTTCAGTGTCATGAAATTTCTTCGTGCCCTTCTTCATAACAAACCACTGTTGTATTGCCTTTTTTGCCTCTTAATCACACCATGGGTCATAACTTTTTTGTAGTCAATTAATAGTTATACTTTTCTCATTTTTCATCATTTATAGCTGATGGTCTCTGAACCTTCAATAGGAATTCTTGTCATTAGACCCCAAGTTTCATGCTGTGTGATTAATTCTCTTTGTAGCACTCAACTATTCAAATGCACAATGCTCTAAATATCCTTTGATTCACCAGCAAACTATATTAATCAAAATATTAAATGAATAAAATCAGTTTCATGATGTAACTCTGAAAGATCTCCTAACTTGGGCTCCCTCTGTTCCAGTCTTTTTAATTATTTCACATTATTTCAGTTGATAAAGTATTCCCTATACTAGGTGCTGAGATGATGAGTAGTGTAGTACTTGCCATATATAAGAGAAAAAAGAGTCCATGTCCTATTAAATCCGCCAGAAAAATCTCTCTTTCCTCTCCCATCAACATATTCTTACATTTTGGGAAAAGCCTTTTGTGTCAAATGAGCTTTTTGACATGGTCAGAAAATCATGGCATGTTTGAACTAAGTATGAACTGCCAGTAGGTCTCTGTTCATTCACTGGAATAGTCTATTTCTTCTTCATCAGCTTATTGTTCTGTGTGGTCATCAGAGCCAAAAAGATGCCAGAGATCTGCACTGCAATGATCAGTTAACATCTAGAGAAACACTTTGCACTTTCTGTGTTAAATAAAAGTACAGAAAAACTCAGCGCGCCACTGAGCTAGTTGACTGTGAAGGAGCAGCTGCAAACTGCTGACTCTCATCAGGTTGCAATCTTGATTAACACTGGGCAGATCCCCCCTGCTGCGAGAATAAATACCCTGCCTTTGTCAAGGCGCCCATGTAAGATACAATAGGTTATGTCAGTGAATCACAAAACCACAAATGTTAATCGGATCGCTCCTTCAGATGAATAGGAGTAGGACCCAGAATGTAAACATTTTAATTTTGGAAGGGAAGGGCTGCCAGTGGCTTCATTAATTTTCTATGTAATTTTTCATTCACTTTGAAAAGCTGCTCACTAACAAACACTGCCATCATCGCACACAATAACATTTTCAGCACTGCAAATATGTACGCTTCCTGTCGTTCCAGGCTAGGCAGTGGCAAAGGCCTGGGAGTATCGGAAAAAATAAAATCTGACTTAATATCACTCAGGAGAGTTCAAAACCTTATATTATGCCACTGCCAAAGTATGTGATCACATTATTTCTTGGTAGAGGAAATGGAAAATACTTTCCAACTGGAATTGACACCAGGAAGCAGCTTTTAAAAATGTTTTTATACGTTGGGATAATTATCCTTAGAAATAGATCCGTATTTCATTTTGATGCATGATCAAAATGGCTGTATGTATTTCAACAAATTTATGTGTGTACAACGGAAACAAAAACAATGGGCACTTATCCCTGTACTGCTTCTGCGTTTGCTCTACAAATAAGGGATTTCAGTATGCAGTTGAGTAATGCATGTTTTAAAGTGGCCATACAGCAAACTACAGTGTGATGTCCAGCTGTCCGCTGTTTTCATATAGTTATAAATACTGTTGATCAGCACGTCATAAGAATACCTCTTGGCTTTCAGCTGTGCCAGGTGTCTGGCCAGATCCTGGTGACTCCATTCTTGTGGGGTTTCTCTTTGCTCATAGAGGAACAACAGCACTCAGGCTCATTCAGCTTCTCCTGAACCCCTAAAGTCTGCAGAGATCCTGCACCAGTGGTAGATTAGGGTTCTGTAGCTCTGCGAACACTAAACGTGGAAAACAGTTTTCTTACAGAATTGGCTAGTTTTTACTAAGGCTGCTATGCTGGCCTTCATACACACTCTCCATCTTGTACTTGAAATAAGAGGTCATTATCTAAGCCCCCTCCTAGTTATCAGCCAGCCTTTCACTACAGCTTTATAAGAACCTGCACTTAGTTTCTGGTGGCCCTGACAGAGTATCCCCATCAGAGGAAATTTGACTTAAGCCTTTAGCTTCACTTGTGACATTACATCATTTTGTGGTTTTCTGTGTTTGGGCAGAAACAACGTCAAAAATCAAGTGACTTCATTCATTTGAGGTGAAGAGTTACAAAATGAGCAGAATTGTTAGAGTTTGCTATGCAGACGTAAGAAAACGCCTCTTTGAAGTGATTTGGGCCCAAGTAGTTCAGCATTGGAAAAGACCAAAGCCATTTCTGGCCATGCTGTATATCCCACTGTAAACTCTCTCTGAAGTTGTCCATTGGGTTTTTTTCTTGCCTAAATGTCATAGGTCAAGTTAACTTCTGCTGTTTTGTTTACATATCCTATTTTAGTCCCCTTTGGGGGTAGGACAAAGTATGTTGTTGAGATGGCTGAACCAGCATCTAAACCCCATGTGTACATAGCACTTAATGACATGTGCCAATTCTTTCTTGAAGCCCAACATTGGGCGATTAGGAATTCCCCATGGGCCCTCTGGAGAGAAGGTGGCGGTGGTGACTGTGGATGACTGTGACACAGCAGTAGCCGTGCGCTTCGGGAGCCTCATTGGAAATTACACCTGCGCTGCCCAGGGGACTCAGACCGGCTCCAAGAAGTAAGGATTCCCTCTACTGCCTGTTCCACTCCTTCTCTTCTTCCAGGGGAGAGTCAACAGTATGTGATTAACCACTAATGAAATAGAGTTGGAAAAGCAGTTATGATTTAACAAGAAAAAGTAACAAGGTTTAGTTTGGCAATGGAATTTGTTGCAGGCTACTGCAATTGGCAATAAACTGGGTGGAGTGCAGAAAGTTTTGTGTAGATACACACATGCACCCAAATTACTTGTAAAATGTAAAAAAAAAAACCCAAAATGGAGTTCAGTGTGGCCAGCCCACAAAAAGCATCTACTCAGTATGAAAATGTAGAAAGAAGGACAGATAAAATGTTAGACTTCATTAATGAAAGTGATTGCTGAAGAGCTTATTATGTCTGTCATTTAAGTATATAAGTTAAAAGTCCTGTCTCTAAAGGAGATAGAAATAAATGAGACACAGAAAAGGCCATTGAAAATCATTAGGTATAAAAAAAGATTTTCTTTGAGGAAAGACCAAAAAAGATTAGTACTTTTGAGTTTAAAGAGGAGATGGATAGCAAGCAATGTAGCAGGAATATAAAGTAATGAGTGATAGCAGAAAGACCATTGAGGTACATATGCTGCTGTAAAATCCCAAGAGGAGGGGTCACCATAAAAATCAGGGCTAATTCAAACTGACCAGATGATACACTTTTCACACAGTGTGGAGTCATTCAGTGGAGCCTGCATCCACTGAGTGTTATTAAGACTGAGATCTTCAGAATTTAAAAGGGTCATCACTGTATGATAATTAAGTAACTGTATCAAAATCTACAGCATCTCAGCCCTTGTGCTGAGGAGCATGACTGCAGTCAGAAGGAAGTGTCCTGTGGCTGCACATTTTTCCATAATTTTCATTTTCTCTTTCATACTGGCCACTGTTACAGAGAGGTCCTAGGGTTCTGTATGTGATGACAGCTCCCAAGTTGAAAGTTAGTGATGTTTCTGGAAGATCCTTCGATTACAAGCTCTGAAAGTGCTGATGTAGCAGAGGGAAGTTCGTGGCAACACAGGCAGACTAAACAGCTCAAATGTGCTTATGGAAGCAGTAAGATAAAGAACAAAACAAAACAAACTCTGTACAAGAAATTACGAACATTTCTTTGTTTTTTCAGATCTTTGGACCTCACTGGCCCTCTCCTCCTTGGCGGTGTCCCAAACTTGCCAGAAGATTTCCCAGTGCACAACAGACAGTTTGTCGGCTGCATGAGGAACCTCTCTATCGACAGCAAGCCAATTGACATGGCTAGTTTCATCGCCAATAATGGCACTCTGCCAGGTATGAGTGACTGCTGCCCCAAAAGTCAACACAAGGAAGCTCTCTCTGGTAGCTGTGGGTCTAACAGGGCTTAGGATATCAAAGGGCAGCGCTGGACAAAGCCCAGAAAGGGGCCAGAGGGGTGTGAAGATAGCAGTGTCCCCCTGTTAGCAGCACTGAGTGCAAAGCATTTGCCCCAGGCCATGTGGAAGGAGCTCAGGGTGCTGCTGGGCATTGTGCTGACACCACATCAGCTCCATCCAGACCTGGCTTGTTTGAGCAAGGTGCAGTCTGTGCCTGTGCCAGGGACACACACAATAGCCTGTGGTACAGCACACACTTAGAGGATTAAGCAGCAAAAGAGGGCCAGTCTTGTTTAGACTTTCCGCATTGTTAAGAGTTTCACCCAGGAATTTACTCCTAAATGAACTTCTCATTTTTGTTTGGTGGGTTTTTTTTTAATAGCTTCTAAATGTCACTTTGCTCTGAAAGCCAGTGGGATTAGTTCATGAAAAATATGGGTTTTAAGACTATTTCATGTTATGTTTGTTCTGTACATCGAATTCTGCAGTTCTCCAAATCTGAAACCTCCTTTATGAAGCAGCCTGTTGGAAGTTTTGATTTGGTTTCCAGTCCTTGGATCCCTGATTAGTGGGATCCCAGGATTAGTTCTGGTGTACAACACATTATCATCATAAAACTGGTTCTTACATGCAGTAACGACAAGTTCCTTCCACTCTGATGAAGGTCTGTGTAAGAGCTAAATTGCAGTTCTTAGGTATGTTGCATTGATCGTGGATTAGGAAGGGAGTCATAACATACGCTTCAAATAGCTATTTTGTCTTAGAGACCTTTTTAAACAGTTATGTCTCTAATATTAGTTAAACATGAGTTTTATCTTAGGGAAATACACATCAGAAGGCCATAAATATTTTTTTTTAGGATGGATCTTTTTGTTCCTCATACAGAAACGTGTTTAAAATAATGATGTTTAAGTAGCATAATTCCACTGCCACTTGCCTTTCCCTGGTTAGTGTCTCAGTTAGATGATGGTAAGTTGTGAACAGTGGTGCTGACTCACAGCACCAGTTGATCTGCCTGTCTCCAGCAGTGGATGCCAGGGAAAGAGTATAAAACCAGGGCAAGCATGCAGTGGTATTTCCCGCAAATTTTCTCGTAGTTCCCAAAGATTCACAGCTCAGTGACTGCATTTAATAGCCTCTGATAGATTTGTCTTTATGAATTTGACACTTGCTCAGCTCATCTGAACTTTTGCCATTCGCATTTTGTTTCACTGACTTAGAGGATATTAAAAAAACCCAAACAAAACCTATAATGGTCATGTCTTTTTACATAAAAACTCAGATAGAATAGCTCAAAGCCTTTTTCTTGTTAAAACCATGTAAAATAGCTGTTTTCCTGAATTTCAGGCTGTGCAGCACAGAGGAACTATTGTGAAACCAACTGGTGCCAGAATGGAGGCACATGCATCAACAAGTGGAACACATACATCTGCGAGTGCCCCGTGCGCTACGGAGGCAAAAACTGCGAGCAAGGTGGGATGTGAAGACCTCTTCATGTGTAGTCATTCATTACCCATCATTAACATCTCATAGCACATATGTCAAACTGTGATACTTAAAGGATAGGAAACTAGGAAACAGAAAATTGATGTTAAGACTAGAAGTCACCCTTTATCTATTTGAAATTATTCTAGAGATCACCTATATATAAATACGATAGCTGTCATGAGTAACAGCAGCTTTCACTGATTTACTTACATAAGCAAAGGAGTTACCCAGAACTTGGCAGTATTTAGTAATTTGTTCATAGTAAAAATGCCTGATCTTACGCCCCTTTAAATCAGTGGAAAGAATCCCGCTGACTTTATTGGGTTTCGACTCAAACCAGGGATGAATGTGCAGTTTTAATCACCACTTTCTTGGCAAGAAGGCACTCTGCTCAGTACAAGCCCTTTCAGATTTATGGGGTTTTTCTTTGACTGAACACGATACGTGTGTACGTATAAAATCTCATTAATAAAGGATGAGGAAGGAGCAGCAGGTGTGTTTTATAGGGCGTGAAGAACCTGCAGTTCATTTCTTCCCAAGGAAGCAAGGAATTGTCTGCGTGAGGGGTCCCATGGGATCAGTGGGCAGCAGGCTGCCCGCCGTAAGGTGGCATCTCCACAGCTAGCAGAGTGTTCCTCATTCAGAGTTTTCCTGGAGGCTTCCAGGAATGAACACCTGCTTAAACAGGTCGCTTTCCTAGAAACACAAGCCAGATTCTTGCCTCTGATGCAGATGTGGTAGGTCTTCATTTTCGTGATAGCCCAGAATAGTTTGCTGTGTGATCAATGATTTTGTTCTTCTGATGTATCTACCCCAAACCAGACATTCTTGATTAGTCTTAGCAGGGTGTGGATTGTGGTATAGCAGGTCACCAAGGTGAGGTACACACACCGCAGTGATCTGCAAACCACTTTAGCACGGTATGCCTCATCCTGGGCCAGATCTTGGTGATGGCAACTGCTCTTCTCTTCCCTGAGAAGCAGCAGCTTAGGAGGAGTGTACACAAGTTTCTGGCTTGAAAAGGAAGTTCTGCAGGGTGAGTTACAGGGGAAAGGAATCACAAAATGGAATGGTTTGGGTTGGAAGGGACCTTAAACATCATCTATTTCCAAGCCCCCAGACAGGGACTCCTCGTCTGCATTGCTGAGGATGGGGTATTTTACCTTTGCCACCCTCCTAGGGCCTGCTAACTCACCTTCTGGCAGCTCCTGTTTCCCTCTATAGAAAGGAGGTAAAATTAGGGAAAAATTAGTTTTGCTTTTGTAGTTTTGTTCTTTTAAAAACTGAATTACCGCAGTGGTGTCAAGAAGATCTAGCAGCTGTGCCCAGTGTGCTCTTGGGTGGCTAATGTCACTGCACTAGTCTTGGGCTGAACACCACAGGTTTGCATTAAAACATAAGCTGTTACGTGTCCTACACCCAAACTGCAGGTGACACCTCAGTGTTAGCAGTATGTTTTCCCCAGGCCCTATGTCTTTTTGATGGCCCTTTAAATGTAAGAGTTTCTAAAAAGTGTCTGTGAATACACAGGCAGCACTTCAAAGTGACAAACCCTGAGAAAACAGTTGGTTTGCATCACTGCATCGCCAATAGCAGGGAGATGCTGTGCTTGGAAGCACGTGTGCTCACCTCTGTGGTGACAGGGGTGGTCAGGTCCCATTTGGGTACACTGGATGTGGCCCCCGGCCCCTCCAAGCAGACCCCTGGTTCCAGGCATGGGAAAGGGCCAGGGAGAGGAACAAGGTCAGAGGGGGTTGACGGATGGGGATGTCTGTTTTACTTGCAGGAAGGTGCACCCTGGCCCCAGGGAAGGGAGAGGAGTTAGGAGGAGGTGTGGGAAGGGAATGGTATTTGCAAGCGCAGAAGTCACCACTGGTGAGAAAAGGAAGAAGGTGGCTAATTGCCATGCCAGTCCAGTTCTCCCAGGAGCTGTGCTGAAGCACTTGCAAATAGCATTCCCAACCTCCAGCAGGTGGGAAGCCCGCAAGGTTTGCATCCTGGCTCTGCTCCGGACAGGCAGGAGGACTTAAAAATCTCAGCAGTGGTCCAGAAAACCACTAGCAAAGAGGTTGGAAGTTGAGGTCATTTTGAAGGTCAGCAGAGTAGCGGAGGAAGGAGAGGGCTGACTTTTGCATGTGTATACCCAGAGGAGGAAATGATCCTGCTCAACACTGATGTCCTGGTTACCTTTACACTGATGTGCAGCACAGGCTGATGAATCATGCCATGGACCAGATAGACAGAGCTTGAGCACTGGATTCAGGTTTTAAGCAAGCTAGGAATAGCTGTGTCTGCTGGCAAAGCAGTGTAAATTGCTGTCTTGAGTTTCAAGAGCAGGCTGAGCTTCAGTTGTTCCACCATCTGCCCATGCTAGCATTCGTGGAGGACTGAGTATGACTGCAAGGGGGAAATCACAGCCTGGAGGAGGAGAAAGAAGGGTTGTCCTTCATGGTGCCTGCACTTACCCCATTGTGGTGTGGTTGAGTAACACCTTAAAGAAGGACCAGTCAATTTACATCTCTGGCTTGGCCAGTGGTAGTCCACTAGTCACTAACACCTTGTTTCTCACAAACAGCCCTGCACTCCCTCACTACAATCTTTCCCTTTACACAGACCAGCAAGGCAGATATATCAGAATTCGAGGTTTGGGCTTTTTGCCACCGTAAGTTGCAACTTTACATCAAGCTAACTCCATCTTCTGCTATGGTGTCTCTACCATTTTCTCAGGACTTTCCACCTTACAGTAACACACGTGCATTTGTATATACAAGTGTATGTATATGGTCTCTTCTACTACAAGAAAATCCAGAAGAGTTGGCAGATACGGTAATGTGGAGCAGAAAGCAAAGGAGACTGTTAAACCCTGTCATCTCACTGAGCATCCACATGGGCTCAGCACATGTTGGAGGTACAAGGACAGGTGCTAATCTCTGGTGGTTGAACCCAGTTGCTAAAGCCTGCTCCCACTTGCAAAAACCTTCCATGAGCCTCACCCGAATGCCTATGATTGAGGACATCAGGCAAGGGCTGATGCCAGATGGTAGATCCTGCTACAAGGTGTCACACATGGTGGAGGTGCTATTTGAGGTGCTGCAAATAGCCAGAGCTCCCACAGCTTAATTTGTGCTCCTGATCAGTGACATCAACTGATCCATGGTACTGTAGCTCCTGTTACCTGAGGTAGCTACTTCAAAAGCCCAAAGGGTGGGTGTTCCTTTGTTTTCCATCAGCAAAGTGCTTTCCATTGAAGGTTGTCATCAGTGTCTACCTGTAGGAGTTGTGCTCATGCAAGGTTAGAGAAGAGGGCAGGCAACTCTTCAGCTGCCACCTTGAGATATTTAAGACAGATAACCTAGGCAATTCCACAAGCTTTCTCCCTATGAACAGGCTGCATAGCTGAGACAGCTAAATAATCTGACCTTATTTATAATTAATTAATACTTACTGTTGCCTCCCAGCCTTTTCCTTTGTATTTAATCTGTTAATTAGAAGCATGTAATCAAGGATATGTTGAAAACATCTGCAGCAACTGTTGCCCTCCTACTTCCTCTCTGTCCACCCACTCATCAGCAGAACTATCAGTAGAGATCCTGAGCTTACCTTTCTAGGAACATCCCTCACCTGTGTAATGCCACAGCAGTGTGGGGGTGCTGCCTGTTGTGTGCAGGCACCGAGACAATGTGCCTGCCCCACAGCAAGGGTAGGTTGTGAATTCACAGTATTATCAGTTGCTTCACAGTGACTCTCCTAGACTGGCTCTCACTCCATAGTGGATTAAAAATAGCTCGGTGGACAAGGGACTAGCTACCTTGAGCCATCAACACCACATAGCATCTTTTCTCCTTTAAACCTTTGTCCTGATGGATATAAACTGTTTCTCTCTTGCCTCTTTATTTACAGCAATGCCTTCTCCTCAACGTTTCAGTGGCGAAAGCATTATCATTTGGAGTGACCTTGACATTACCATCTCGGTGCCGTGGTACATTGGGCTGATGTTCAGAACCCGAAAAGTCAACGGCATGTTAATGCAAGCCAATGCTGGGACTGCATCCAAGATCAACATTCAGGTAACAATGTGGCTGCCTTTGGTTAGAAAAGAATTAAGAAATTCTCCACCATCAGTGGGTATGGCCACATGAGCTACCCAGCTTCATCCACCCACCTAAAATGCACATCAGTAAATACAAATGATCTCTTCAGCCTTTTACAGAGATCATAAGATCAGTGTAAAACTCAGATGCATTGGTTTATTTTTTTAAACAGAGGTAGTAGCATGCATTAATACAGATGCAAACAAGTGTGTCTCTTGATTGTTTTGGGGAGTCTTTGTCAATAGGGCAAGTTAGAGTCTGAATGTCCAACAAATATTCCCTTCTCTACTGTTCGGGCTTTTTTCTCTTTTGGGTTGTCTTAGGAAATGTTATTTTCTTGCCCTCTGCTCTCTTCAGCATCAAATACAAATATGTAGCAAAAAATAGGCATGTTTTGGGGTTTTTTATTCAACAGATATTGAACAACTACGTGCAGTTTGAAGTGTACAGTGGCCTGAGCCAGGTTGCTAGTTTGAAGATGAGCCAGTCACGAGTCAGTGATGGGGAATGGCATCATTTATTAATAGAGCTGAAGAGTGCTAAAGATGGTAAAGACATCAAGTACCTTGCTGTCATGTCCTTGGATTACGGGATGTATCAGGTAAGGCAGCATCATAACTTTGCCACTAAGCACTGCAGAAATGTGTTCAGGAGAAATCAGGATAAAGGATTGTGGGCAGTGATTTGTCTAATAAAATTATATTAACTTACTAAGCCTAGTAATATCTTCTGAACAAGTCTGTAAGAAGCCACATTCAGATGTCTAGCTCCTCACTGCTTTGATATTTCTTCTTGAATATACTGTCAGCTACTGCTTGACTCCATCACTAGAAAGTAGGTTGTCTGTGTCATAGAGGATGATAGTGCTTCTTCTTACTGATTATCCTTTTCCTCAACAGAGCACTGTGCAGATTGGAAATCAACTACCTGGACTTAAAATGAAAAGTATCATTGTGGGAGGTGTCTCTGGAGACCAAGTCTCTGTTCAGCAGGGATTCTATGGCTGTATGCAGGTACGAAATTAAATGTGTAGCAACAAACTTTGAACATTTAAGAAAATAGCCATGTGAAAATGAGGGATTTTCTTTTTCATCCATCCATGAACATTTCTGTTTCCTCCATCAAAATATCTAAGAATCAAAATATTAAAGTCCACCCACAGTCCGAGGTACAAATCTTACATAGGGGAGCAGCATCTAAGAAAAAAACTAGGTTTGGCTCAGCAGGTGATGTTTCTTTAAAGTGTACCCTCATGGATTAATGAAGTAGTGAAACGCATGGTACTGTATTCTGAGTGAAGAGTAACTTTAGAACAATTGTCTTTTGTCACCAGGGTGTAAGAATGGGAGAGACATCTACAAATATAGCTACACTCAACATGAAACAGGCTATCAAGATCAACGTGAAAGAGGGCTGTGAAGTGGATAACCCCTGTGATTCCAACCCATGTCCCCAGCACAGCTACTGCAGTGACGACTGGGACAGCTACTCCTGCATCTGTGACCCAGGTAACCCAGTGACCATCCCAGGCACTCAGCCAGGAGCTGGATCACATCTCCATGCACTCATCAGAAGAAGAGCAGTAGCAGCAGCAGCATGCTTGCAGAGTGCTCATCTTCTGGTTCTTCTTCTTATAATCAGTATTATCTTTCTCAGTCTTACAGTAGCACCCTTGAAACTGCTGTCATGGACTAAGGATCATTTATTCTAGGCAACATATCAACCAAACAGAAAGATGGTCTCTGGTCCAAAGGGCTCTTTCCATGTACCTCCCCTTTTCTTTCTCTTTCCTTTTTTTTTCTTTCCCAGCCTTTTCTGCTGTTGAATCTCAGTCTCACACCCTGCATCCTAATCAAGATACTTTGAATGTTTTCTCTGTTTTAGTGCATGTAGCCAGCACATGCTGTCAGCACCCAGCACTCACCTCCCATGCACACAGGGAGAGAATACAAAACTATTTGTAACACATGCCCTGAATATAAAACTGAGAACCAAAGGCACAAGGGTGCCTCAAGCATGTTAACAGATTGTGGAAAAGAACAGCCCACTATCTTTTTTGCTGAGAGGGAAAAGAGTACCTTCCTTCTGACAGTATCTCGGGGGGAATCTGCTGATTATTGAAGATGTGTTATTAGTGTATAAGTTTAAAATAGATGGTCTTTTGGAGACATGCAAATCATAAATTACAATGGTTGCTGTAATTTTATGACCTTGTCTCCCCAGGGTACTTTGGAAGAGACTGTGTTGATGTATGTAACTTGAACCCATGTGAGCATGTCTCCACGTGCGTGCACAAACCCAGCTCGTCCCATGGCTACACCTGTGAATGCGGACAAAGCTACTACGGACAGTATTGTGAGAGCAAGTAAGAATTGTTTTTGTTCCTGGTTTCTTCATCTTTCCAGGTATGCCTTCTCCTAAGGCAGCAGCAGTCCTCCTGTTTCCTTTTCTGCTTCAGTTAGCTTTCCTGTTACAATTTGAATATTCATAGTGGATGGTATTTGCAGGCTTTCTGCCCTTTAGCACTCCTGAGCCTAGATACCAGGCAAACTTTCATATACTCAGGGCCTGAATTTCTTCATCAGCTTGTATTACGTTACACAGGACAGCATCTGACTTGTACCTTGTGGTGGACTTGGCCTGAATTTGCTCTATCTCTCCTTCGGCTCCTCAAGCACACACACAGAGTGATGCACCCAGTCAGGTGGCCTGTGGCCAGATAAAGCAGCTTTGCAGTTTGGGTCCAGTCCGTGGGCTGACAAAAAGCCATCTCTTCTGGACAGTCTGGGAGGACTATGTCCTGTTGCTGTGTGGGAGAAATGTGCAGATTCCCTCATCACCAGCTTCCTGGTCTCAGATAAGCATTCAGCAACCAGCCTTATCCCAGAGGCGGCACTTTGATTTACTGTAATATGGGCCATTCATGATGTGCAAATGAAGTGCATTTGTCTGCCCATTTAGGAATAGCTCATGTGATGTTTCCTTCCCTTTGAAAACCCGAAAGCTTCTTCCTCTGCCTTTTGTTGTGTGGTCTGGCAAATGTGGGCTGTGCTGTTGCCCAATTCATCTTTCATTCCTCTGGATTAGCAACACAGAGACGTTGTCCCTTGTCATTATCTGCTAACATCATGTCAAGTGCAGCATTGTGGTTTTTCATATTATAAAGCACGGAAGTACAAACCTAGATATTACTATAAACAAAATTCAGCTGTGGTCTTTGAAACAGATGGGAAACAGCTTTTCTTTCTTAAAACGAGCAGCGGGGAGGGTGTTCCTTACATTCACCAGTACATTACACTGATCACAGACTCAACATCAGCAGTGTGACTTTCAGGCTATTGCTTGACAAAGACTTCCAGTTAGCAGAGACCCTGGTTGCTGTCCCAGCCCCTTCCCAGAGCTCTCCTTACCAGTATTGGTGTTGGGGCATCTGTAGGACAAACCTTATCAGAAGCTCACCCAGAAGAAACAGAACCAGCAAAAACGAGAGTTATCCTCCACAGAAGCGGCTTTAGGGTTGTGCACAACCTCTGCCAAGCTGTGCTTCTCCACTCATAGTGTGAATCACAGTCTTTGATTCATAATCTGCATCAAAGCTACCACCCATCTCTCTTCTATGTCTCCAACCACATGTCCTCCCTAGTGGCAGTCCAGGGCTTTTCAGACCCTGTGATGAGCTGGCTGAGAAAGTCAGGCTGACAGAAAGTAGTGACTTGTCTTTATAGGGTAAGCTTGCAGCCAGCTTTGCACCTGAGCTGGTTTTACCACAGGCTGGATAAGCACTGCTGCCCATGGCAGGGCTGGGACAGGAACCCATGGGGATGAGGGGTGGAATATAAAATGTTAGGGAGCTGCATCCTGGTTGTTTGTAGCAGTAGGTAAAACAGGGCATGGGCTCAGCACAGTATGCAGCTGCCCAAGCTGTCAAAGTGCCAGCACAAGCCAACAGGGCCTGTCCAGCATTCAGCCTGCCCCAGCCAGCGCTTTCTCCAGTAGAGGACTGAGGGTGGTGGGACCAGGATGATTTCCACTAGTCAATGTGGGCCCCATCGCCCTCTCCCAGAGGAAAGAGCACTTTTTTGCTCATACAGATGTATGCTCCTTATAAAGAGGAGCTGGTCTTGAAAACATTCAGAGGCGCATTTTCTCTAGGGGTTTGTAGCACTGATACTGTTTATTTTCATTTATTGCAATGTATAGATATATTTATGGATGGATGAATCATTGGCTGCTGCGGTGAGACACATTGCACTCTATAAGCTGATTTGGCTCAAAGCTCTTTTTTCTCATCTTTTAAGAGGAAGTTTAAAAGAACTTGCTTTCAATTTGACTTTTTTTTCATAGGATTGACCTGCCTTGTCCCAGAGGCTGGTGGGGAAACCCCATCTGTGGTCCATGTAATTGTGAGACCAGTAAAGGGTTTGATTCTGATTGCAATAAGACCAATGGAGAATGCCGCTGCAAGGTAAGCAAAAGAAACCAGTCTTAAGTCAAAATTTCTTTAGTTTAAAAATACCAGAATAGCTACAACAAGAGACTATCTGAGACAAAGTACACACAGTTGCGCTTTGTATCATACATATATGTGCACAGTGTAGTTAATCTTTACCTAAAACATTTTGCTGGCACCACCCTTCACAAAATCATACTGTGCAGCTCTTATCTTATTTGCGTTTGGAAAGCAAAACTGTGAGGATGAAAGCCTGGCTCTGATCTCTCTGAAGTGCAGCCTGGCTTATCGAGGGAGATCAGACCAGAGCGCAGAGGAGTGCTGGTGGTGTTTTGTGTACCACAAGTGAGTAATAGCCATGAAACAGCTCAGGCCAGCTGGGTGAAGCTCTGCCCTCTGCAATGGCCAGCAAAAGGCCTAGCAGCTGGAAGAGGTAAATGAGAAGGCAAATCATTTCCTCAGTGCCAGCTCTGTCAATTTTAAGAGGAATTTGCTGTGGACAGGCAGGGACAGAGGGGGACAGAGGAGGGGAGGCAACTCCCTCCTGAAGGTTTTACAAAGGACTTCTCACAATAGGTTTTACAACAGGCTTGAATGACATCAGAGGAGCTGGTCCAGTGCAGACCGGCAGCAGTGAATCTGGCCCCATACTCCCCTCTGAAATGCCAGCAGGACACACTGTTGCGTTAAATCAAGTCAGTGGGGTGCCAGCACCACACTCTTGTGTAATCGCGTAACGCCTCAAATCAAAAGCATTTACAGATGTGATTGGAATATGGGATCATTGATTCTTTCCACCCTGTACATGAAAAGCAAGTGAACGGTGCAAGAAGTTTCCGTCCTGGCTTGCTCATACCATACAAGAGCAGAATTGCAAAGCACAGAAAACTTCAAGTCCTCCAAGAATACATTTGCTGGGCACTGGCAGCAAGTACATGAGGACTAAGATGGGCCTTTCACCCCACCTGCAAGTGGTGTTCTAAACACCAGGTCTCTGTGGTACAGGGCAGCCCAGCCATCCCCCCGTGCTCAGCTCTGCCTCTCTGCATTGCCTGGGCAAACATGGCTCACTTCCCACAGCTGATACATTTGCTGTTAATATTAATAACATTATAATCCCACTCTTGGTAAAATTAGCCCCTTTTATGGTGCACATGCTGCTAGAGCAGGACTTCAGAAACACAAGCAGTTTGGAATAGAAGTCAAATACTTTGTGTCTATCATTTTGGTTCTTCTAGGCAAATTACTACAAGCCACAAAGCAGTGACACCTGCTACCCCTGTGACTGCTTCCCATCTGGATCCTACACACGTGCCTGTGACATGGAGACGGGACAGTGTCCTTGTAAACCTGGTGTCATCGGGCGGCAGTGCAACCGCTGTGACAACCCTTTTGCTGAAGTTACCACAAAGGGCTGTGAAGGTACCTCCTGTGTAGCCAGTGCTGCTGATCAGTGGGGCTGTAGTTAATTGTAGGATCTGAGCTGCTAGCAGCGGGCAGGGGAAGGCTGCACTGTGGTGGGAATGCAGCTTCACCCAGGGATGCATGTGAGCCCAGTGGAGTGTTTCCATCAGGGACAACGGGAGCTGCAGCAGCCTAAACATGCATCCCTCTCCTAAGCCTGTGCCAGTATGACTCATGGGGGCTGGGGAAAAAGAAGAAAGCTCATATTTCTTTAATTTTCATCAAACTGGAATAAAGCAAGCTTATCCCAATTTTATTTGAAATGTGAGCTCATTCCCACTGCAGCATTGTATTGCTGTGCTGCAGCTGAAGAGGTGGGAGAGAACCCTGACACCTACTGCCCACAAAGGCTGTGTCGTGTGCCTGGTGACCTCTGCCTTTCTTTCCTGTCTTGCCCATCCTGCCTTTCCTCTCACCCGCCCACCCACCCTCATCCTGTGATCAGCACAAAGCTTCTGCAGCAGCCATCTCACTACAGTGTGTGGGTGAAAAGAAGGAGAAACGTTTCCCACAATAAAGGAGCAGTCAGAGATAGGCAGAGCCAAAATCCAGAACCCCGTAATCATCCTGGGCTCTCCTCTGCCTGTACCTGTCTGCCTACACTGCTGGATAAGGAGCCACTGACAGGTTGCAGCTTGGAAGGCACTGCAGAGGACAGGTATCCTGACAGGGCTTGGGAATTGCAGGAAGGTCCTTTAGGCAGGTTGAAATATTTCCCTTGTTGTGATTTTTTTTTTTCTTGTCAGCAGAATTGTATCGTTTCTTTTTCTGCTTTCAGTAATTTATAATGGCTGTCCCAAAGCGTTCGAGGCTGGTATTTGGTGGCCACAGACCAAGTTTGGCCAGCCAGCTGCTGTGCCATGTCCTAAGGGATCAGTGGGTAAGTTCCCTGGGTAAAACATTAACCACTTTATCTACATACCTGTTTGAGGGGAAAAGAGTGAAAAGATGTCTACATAGGGAATGGCATTAATTCATTGGGTCTGGAGATTACAGTGTTGCTCATACATATTGCAAGCAGACAAGTTTAGCTAGCTGAAACTAAAGAACTGTTAAAGTACATTTGAAAATAGTAGCAGTAAATAAATACAAAAGTGTAGCAGATAAACACATGTAAAGAACAGAAAATCTGTATTTTCAAAAGAAACAGTCCTATTTTCTGTTTGTCAAGCAATTCTTCCATGTAACTTTTAGCTTCTCTTGATTTGTACGTGTTCTTTGGTGATACGGCTCCGCCGGGCAAGGATAAAATGAGGAGAATCCTTTATGCAATGATTGCTTTACTAGTGTTGCAGCCTAATAAAGCTAAGAGTTGCAGCAGAACTTGTGTTTTTCCACCCAACATCTTTTCTCTAACCCATAAGTCAGGCGGCTGGAAAAAGCTTTTCATAAAGCACGTGAGCCGTCTTGTTTTGTGCAGCGAGCAAATGACAACCTGTTTTGTGTGCTCCTAAAAACATTTGTCACATTTTGAAATTGGGATTATCTTTTCCAAAGGTTGTTCTGTGGGAAGTGAAACCTCTGTCTCAGGTTTGAGCCTGCTAAATCTCTGCTGCAAGTGCTTCTCAGGCTCAATGAGTTATAGGTGATTATGTGACTTCCGATATCACTGAGGGGAAGTCAGTGTGTGGTCAACCAAGCTCCTGTTCTGAGGATATTAGGAGATAGAATTGATTTTTACTTTCTGTAAGTAAAGTTTATTTACATTATTAAACAGTACAAAGTTGAATTAAAGTAAGTTTTCTGCACTGTTCTTGTGGTTGACCCCAGTGTCTCTTCTAGCAAATAGGCAAGCAGGCAATGGTACTTGGAGAAATTACTCGTTTAAAGTGAATTTTACAGAACACTCAAAAAAAGAACCTGAGGCTTAATTGTATGCACCTAATCATGGAAGAGAAATAATATAATTAGGTATTACTCAATTAATTGTAATTCTTCTTTAGATATTAGTAATTAAATGGCTTAGACACAATCTAAATTTTGAATGGGATAATTTGCAATTCCCTGTGAAGGCTCTGCAGCCAAGAGTCGCATTTTAAAGTGATTTGACAAATAGTATTAAATAATAGGCTAAATTAAACAGTAAGCGGCTCACAGACCATTCACAATTGGCAAAAGGCAATTATACATGTTGGCTGAAGTGTTTCCAGCATGCAGTGTGTGGACGTGCTAGCATGTTTTGACTTGAAGACAGCATTTTTCCGGGAGGTCTTCCTATATGGGCTGTTGCACAGAAATCTGAGCAGGGATATGTATTCAGAAGTACTGAGGAAGTGCACAGTCTTGCTCAGATTTATTATAAATACATGGCCGAATACAATTGAGAACGTTAGGGCAGCAGGACTGAGAGCGGTTGGGCAGATCTTGAAGCTTGCCATAACCTTTCTTTAAAGCCTGAGGAAAACAGTTCATGAAGATTCAGACAGGAATCCCCAGTTTGGAAAGTGATACATGTGCATAGCTCTAATAAACTTGAAAATGTGGGAAATCTGAAAGACCAGGATATCTGAAATCTATGAAGATTTACTCAGCACAATTCAGAACATTATTTACCATTAATGCACTGTTTCTTCTAGGAAATGCAGTTCGCCATTGTAACATTGAGAAGGGCTGGCTGCCTCCCGAGCTTTTCAACTGTACCACCAGCACTTTTGTGGATCTAAAAATCATGGTAAGCTGTGTTTTCTGAGTTTGCCTTTATTTTGTAAGTATTCATCAATGCAGACTCCAGTTGGATATTCCTGCACTCCATCTATTGACCAAGTCCTTGAACCTCCTCATTTCCCATCAGGATCCTTGTGCTTTTCTGGCTCTCAGTTACACTTTGCATTGAGTTTTCCTGCCGACCCTTTCTCTAGACGAACACCATTTTGATCAGACACCTCCTTTGTGCCAAAAATCACTAAATGATGATTGTCTTTGTAACTAGAATGAAAAAAAAGAACCCCAACCCATCACTGCCTTCTTTCTTCCTTCTTGTCTCTGATTCAGAATGAGAAGTTACACCACAACGAGACCAAATTGGATGGAGGCAAAACCATACGGATTGTGAGAGTGCTGCAGAATGCCACCAAACACACTCGCAGCTTGTATGGCAATGATGTGAGGACAGCTTACCAGATGATGATCCGGGTCCTCTGGTACGAGAGCCAGCAGCAAGGCTTTGACTTGGCAGCCACAAGAGACGTGGAATTCAATGAGGTAAGAAATACTGTATACTGTGCTAAGCCTTTATAGTTCCCCTTTAAAGTTTTATGGCAATGGATAATTAAATTTGTCTTTGACCAGGGTGGAGCGAATATCATGTAATTGCTTAATCTGTTTCACAAATGAGTCAGGCTTCTCAGTTTAGGATGGAAAGTTGGTTATCGCAGTAACAGCCAAAAGCAAAATCCCCCAAATGAAAATAATCAGCTTGATGCGTTATTCCTGGATAAAACAGCTGTTGGAAAACCTACCTAATGTGATCATTTTCATTTAAATGTGCAGTGAGATAACTCTGAGCTAGTACTGACTCTGAAGGTTTCTTAGAATTCAGTGTGGAAACAATTGAGTGATGTTTATTAAAGACCTGGTACATTGAAAGACATGCTTACCATATTGACATTTTAAGTGATTCAGGCACATACCAGGGGGCTTCTGCTAGTTAGAGCATTCATAGAAGACCCAGTTATTACCAAAGACCTGGCCAGGTCTAGAGAACAAGCTGTAGAGGCTGTAGAACCTTCCCTGTCTGGCAGAAACACACAGTTGTGGTGGGAAAACGTCAGATGTGGAAGATGTTGGGAGTTTTCTGTTGTCTGAAAATGTGAAATTGGATGATCCATATCAGGCTCGTATTGCTCTCTTCATTGCCAGGTGTACTGCAGGGTACTGCTGTCCATGCTTGCCAATACTATTTCCAAGATCCCAACCATGGCACAGCACAGAGTCCAAGCTAGAACATCCTTCTGGACATGTGCCAGCAGAGCCAGGAGCTTAGGGTTGCTGGAACGACCCTCCATGGGCCAAGAATGTCCTTTGTGCTGGGTAAAAATGATCTGGCTCCCTTTGAAGGCATGCTACACCATGCTTACTGCTCGCAGTACTCCAGGAGGACCAGCCAGGTCAGGCAGGCTTCAGGGTGAGGTTGAAGACCTTGTGCAAGTCCAAGCTGCACAATGACAGGACATCCCAGGGGAGGTGGGGGAGCAGGAGGAAATGTAGCTAAGACAATCCTTTAGGCTGCACAGTCAACAGAGAGTGGAGAACTTCTGAAGCATTTAACGTTTTAGGTGCACCAGGTTTTAAGAGATTCAGTTTTTTCTTTCCTATGGAGACAGTGCTGAGAAACTTGACCTGTGGGCTGCGGAGTGAATGAATTCCCTCATTTACATCTTGAGAAGGAACTTCCTTTTTAGCATGTTTTGTTAAGTAAAAATAAGAGCAATAAGCAAATAAAAATGGTTTGGAAGCTTCTGCTTTAATTTATTATTCTCTGTGCTTGGCACTGAAACTCCTACAGGCGCTGTTTTCAAGAACTCCCTAAATATTTTTGGGATAGGTCAGGAATTTGAAAACTAATCAGTAAAGCTCATGAGAAAAAGGAGGGAACGTCCCAGGCTGAGGGAGCATGAGGGGAGAAGGATTTATTATTTTTTTTTAATAGTCTCAAGGAGAAGTCTGAAAAACAGATAATAAAAAGCATATAAATAACATTCACAAACACTGAGGAAGCCTGGTACCAAGTACAGCATGTGTCTTGTGCGTTCCTGGGGAGCCATGTCGTGCTTCTCACCCTAGATAAAGGCAGTTGTACTGGCGCAACCTCTTTTACTTCAGATTCATGCTTGCATCCTCAGTACCTAGAGGATATAGCATCTTCCCTGTCTGCTTCTAAATGAAGCCTGAGTATTTGCCTTGGCTGTTTTAGAGCTTGAGCGGATTAATTCCTACCATCATTTATGCAAATCTTACCTTAGTTAGGAATTAGGTTTTGATATATCAGTGTAGTTCATATGTTCACCAAGATTAAAAACTTCTCAGCACCTTTCCCATTTAAGCCATTTAACACTCTCTTTTGGGGTGTTCTGCCTTTCAGCCTCAGGGCCCCTTTGCATATTTTTTAAGAAAAGGCAGAAGGGGCAGGTCCTCAGCTAGAACCTTTTAACACCGCTTGTAAGCAGCATGAAAGTGTATTTCCAAGTTTGTATATGGAAGTTAGTATTCGTTCTTGTCATTCTTCATCATGTAAGTTGTTCTGGTTATCCAGGAATCAACAAAACTAAAAAATAGTGTAATCAAAACAAAAGAGAAAGCCATATTGCTATTTAGGGCTTTCTTTTGATTTTTATCATATGACTATTTTTTCTCTGGGGGAGTTCTTTAGTGTACATACCAAGCACTCTGCTTCCCTTGTCTCTCTCAGAGACAAAGAAAACATGGTTAGGTTTTCCTTCTGTATTTTCTTGCTAGGTTTCCTGTCATAAAGGGGAAAGAAATTAGGCAGTTCCCTTACAGCCTCCAATTTTGACTTACTTTGCTCATAAAAAGTTTGGAAGGATTTGCTTTATGTAACAAAAAAAAACCTCAGGGTGAGTAACTGTTGTGCGTGGTTTCATACGGCTGTAGTCGAACATGCGTGCATTAAAGTATTTCATTATACATTCACCTGAGGCCATAATGCCAATCATTTTCCATATTCCTCACTTGAAACCCAGCACCCTGCTGCATAGTTTAGGCTTGTGCTTTGTTTCTCAGAATATTATCAAAGTGGGGAGTGCTCTACTGGACCCCAGCAACAAGGAGCACTGGGAGCAAATTCAGCGAACGGAGGGTGGCACCGCTCATCTGCTCAGGCACTATGAGGAATACTTCAACAATGTGGCCCAGAACATGAAGAAAACCTACATGAGACCTTTTGTCATTGTTACCCCTAACATCAGTGAGTATCTGTGTTGAAAACTGCCATTTTGTATTAGAGCTTTAAAAATGTACAGGGAAGAGGTGCTAGCTGTTTGTTTTAGTGGTGCCCACTCAGTGCATTCATTTCAAGTCAATTGAGCCTTGATCCATATCTCTCAGTTGCCATGGGGGCCTCCTGGGAGATGCCTGATCTGTTTTCACTCTGGGCAGTGCCCCTGCTCCCTTGTGGCATTTCTTTGCAGCCAAAGTAGTGTACAGATGGTGAGAAGGACAAAGTTTGTAAGGAAAGGTAATGCCTTTTGAGACAACCTGGTATAGTTGAACACAGTAAATCTTGGTTTTGAAAGAATCATACCACCACCACCTGAAGAATTACTGCAGTACACACAAAACCAAAAAGAACCCTACTATTGATCGTATACCTCTGATTTTCACATGCCTTCCTAGGCTGGAACCTATCCCAGAAATCAAATTCTATGGTAATTCCAGCCTTGCAAAACCCATCATCAGAGCAAGATCCTTGGGGTCCAAAATATCCAGAATGGTTCTAAATTGAGAAAGAGGTACCAGGTACCATCAGAGGTACCAGGACACCTTTCCCACATATCACAGTCAGTGCTCCCCCAATAACCGAAATAGCAGCTGCTGTGCTTGCAGGGCTATGATGTACTTCACAGATGTCCCCATGGTACACACTCAAGTGCAGCACAGCAGCCATAGCCTGGTCTGCTTCTTTCCCCATTTTCTCCCTGCTCTCTCTATTTCATTTTCTCCCAAGGTACCAACAGTCTGAGCTGAACAAGTGGTGGTGATAGTCCTGCTCTGAGCGGGAGGTCAGACCTTCAGAGGTCCCTCCTAAGCAGCATATCTATATAGCTTATATAGTTTTTCTTTAAGAGGTTGTCTAAATTACTATCAGCCTGAACTTGTATTTAGCTTTTCAAGCTACTGCTTTTATTTCAGATCTAAAGTAGGGCTTATGTGCCCAAAAGCTCGTCTTATTTTCCTAACTACACCTGTTAATACAAGAAGTGAATTTAGGTTTGCCTACTACTTGTCCTGAGAGTGCTTCGTGTGCATAGTCACAAGGGCATAAAAAGCAAATGCATGAGAGAATCACACTACAGATTTTATAATGTCCTGCATCAACTCCAGGGGCATTGGATAATGGTTGAACTAAGCCAAACTGAAACAGTTTGGTTTCTGTTTATAAACCGATCCTGCAGGATTTCCTTTTGATTCAGGACTATCAAGACCAAAATATTTTTATCTATCTTCACACTCAGAAGAAGGCATGCTCAGCATTTTAACCAACCTGAGCCGAGATGAAAACAAAAATCAAGATTTCTTGCAGGTTATGAATCATTATTTTTTCCACCAGCTTTTTGTGGGTAAAAAGGCATTCTCCTGGGAGGGGTGAGGCGGCTCTGACCTGAAAGGGGTCTGTTTTCTTTTGAACAGTTTTTCCAGGTGAACATGGTGTTAATGGAGTTTCCTAATGGCTCATCCGGGAGTTACTTAGAAACATGGGAATTTACCAATCTTAACTTGGATATTCATATAGAAATTTGCAGTGGATCACAGCTTTCAGTGTAGGGTTACCCTCAGGACTTCCAGATTTCACTTTTATTAGAACATGTAAATTGGCGCTCAGTGACTTCTCTTAAATGGGAAAGTTCAAGCCAACTCAGCTGCTTTTAAATATTTTGGCAGTTAGACAACAGGCAGAGCTGATGAGGTGAGCTAGAGAGAAACTGCTAGCGTGGAGAAAGGAGAACTGGAGGACTAAGTAGTCCCAGGTAAAATGCAGGTTATTATCTTTGCTTGGCTGACTGTGCAGTTTAACAGATGTAGAAGTATATTTCTGAAGCAGCACATTTAGCCTTCCCTAAAAGAAGCAAGTCTGAAATTGGAACATGAAGCACACAGAGAAGCTCTTTGGCCAGAGAAAGGCCTTTGTGAAAACAGAGTCAGCTGCTGCTGGAGAAGTACAACAAAGTGATCTACATCAAGATGGATATTAGGGAAAATTTCTTCACCACATGGGTTGTTAAGCACAGGAATAGGCTGCCCAGGGAAGTGGTAGAGTCACCATCCCTGGAGGTATTTAAAAGACATGTAGATGTGGCACTTAAGAACATGGTTTGACAGTGGACTTGGCAGTGTTAGCTTAACAGTTAGACTCAATGATTTTAAAGTCTTTTCCAACCTAAACATTTCTATGGTTCTATGATTGTATATTTCTAATGTTTGCAGTAGTGTTTTCCTATAGGAGATACTGTCTTGTGAATTCCTTTTGACTGCAAAATAAATGTATAATTTGACAAATGTAATAGAATGCTGGCACATAAGCTTTTAGTTGTCATTTAAGGTATTAATTGAGAAAAATTGCACTTTGTGTTTTGGGTTTTAAATTTCTTTCCTGCGTTGTGCAGGCATTTTACATTTCAGTCATGCTCCATTGTGTCTCAGTATCCTATTTGAAAGCATTGAAGTTAGTCAGTTTTATGGGAAACACTTTTCTTCCCCCAGTTATTGCTGTTGACATCTTTGACAAGTCTAATTTCACGGGAGCTAGAATACCACGGTTTCACGAGATTAAAGAAGATTATCCGAAAGATCTGGAGTCATCTGTTGTCTTCCCTGATACTTTGTTCAGACCTTCAGACAGGAAAGGTAAAACCCTTTTTGCTGCCATTCGGAGGGCAATTCTGACTAGCTCCTAAGGATGATGGTTGATCCTTCAAAGCTAGAATGGTACTTGGGTGAGAGCAGGGTGACCATCTGCACAAGCATACACTATTTGGGGATGGAGCAGCTGTGCATACTTCGGAGGCATTTTGCCTGCCGGCAGTGCTGGGAGCATGGGGGGCTGTGTAACTGGCTGTACCTGTCTGTCAGGTCTCACTCATAGCCCCTCACAGCCCTGTCAAAGTAGGAGACATGCTCTGCCTCCGTTCCCACCAGGATAGGATGGGCACGCCCCGCCCACCCGAGCCTGCAGCCCCACAGCTGCCTTCCCCTGGTCCCTGCAGAGATGGAGGGCAGTGGTGAAAGAGATGCAGAGCCCATATCTGAGAGCAGAGATACGCTGTCAGAACTAGAAAACAAAGTCTTGAGCTGTGCAGGGAGATGGGTGATGAGGGGGAATACATGGGGAAGTGCCTGCTTCCCAGTGTCTTTGAAATACCCTGACATTGCTGAGAGAAGCCACACATTACCTTGGGCAAGGGAAGATGGAGAGAGTAACTCAAAGTGCAATAATTATACATGTATCATGGAAAAATATCCTCCAAATGAGGAAATAGTGACACTTGTGAAAATAACACATGATAATTAATAAGCTGATGCAACTTCATGGCTTTTTCCTTAGAAAAAGGGCATCTGATTGTATGACTTGTATCTTTCCTATTAAGAAAATGGGAATATGGATTTTAAGAAACTGAAAGCTCATTATATGGCAGATTAGCAGAGAGAAATCCCATGTGACCAATTGGTGTATTCATAACACTAGTTTTGCCATATACAAGGTACATGCAATTTAATAGGATGCGTTGTGTTTCAGTGTTCACCTTAAATCAAGCACAGAGTATTTATATACTTACAGATCTTCTAGCTTAGAAATAACTTATTTTCTAGCTGGACTAAATGATTATTCAAGGTTCAGTAGTTATTTGATACCTGCTATATAACTATGAAGTGGCTAAAATGTTATTAAAAATAGCAAATATAACATTAGAAGCATCCTCAGTTGTGTAAGCCTGGAGTTATAGCAACAGTAACAGCTCTGAATCTTCGCAAAGCAAAATTACCAGTTTAGGTGATAGCTCCAAGGCTGTGTTGAAGGAACTTAATATTCATGTTAATTCCATAGCAGTGCCTACAATGAAGCCTTCAAATCAAAAATTATCCTCCAAGGGGAACGATGATGCACTAAGCCCTGAGAGTGCTTTTGCAAAGAGAAAGAAGCGACACCCAGGTGACTCAACACATCGTACTGTTGCCATGGTCATCATATACCGATCCCTGGGACACCTCCTGCCTGAAAACTATGATCCCGACCGAAGGAGCTTGAGGTAAACTTCAAACCCGTGTGTGAATTGTGCAGATCCCCCCATCCACTTGCTCTGAGTGTGCAGGGGAGACAGAGCTCCTTTTATACAGACCAGATGTCATCTGTGCTGTAGTTGTCACTGCAGTATGGTCTCGTCCTCCTCTGGCACACTGTGTGAGAATAACTGTCAGTAGTGCCAGCAGCTTTTGGAAACACAGCTGTGTGGAAGGCTGATGGTGCATCTACTTTGCTTTCTGAGTGGAAGCAAATGGAAATGTTTTATTTGCAGAGTCTACCAAATCAGTGCTTTGCATCTGAATGTTTAGATCACTGTGCTACTTTTCTCCTTCTGCAGATTGCCAAATCGCCCTATTATTAATACTCCTGTAGTGAGCACAGCTATTCACAGTGATGGGGAGCTTCCTCCCAACTTGGTGGAAAAGCCCATCATAGTGGAGTATGCCATGCTGGAAACAGAGGAGAGAACAAAGCCCGTCTGTGTCTTCTGGAATCACTCCATCACGTAAGTCTCCTACTTGTATTAGAGCTGTGCATGGCAACTTGTCTCAGTAGCAGACAAGTTCTGCACAGGAAGACAATTCTGGAGAAAAACCCTTTTTACGCATTCAGCTGGCAACTGATTTCTGCTGGAATAGAGCCATGTAGTCATTTCAACCTAAGAAAGATAAAATAATCATCATAACTCCTCAAACAAAGGATTAACCATGTGGTTTTAGCAAGCACAGTGCCGTCATGTCTCTCTGCAGGGTTCATTTTCTCCCAGAAATAATAATTCTCACCATTTCCTTGTATGGTTTTTGCCCACAGATGTATATCTGGACAGGCATAGTCCAACTCCAGAGCCTGAATTGATGGCTCGCCTGAGGTTCATAAGTCAGGATTATCATTGCCCCATGCCCTTTTTTTAGGAGGGATCTCCAGGAGATAATTGAATTCCTGTTTTATTCCAGTGACTGGACAGAGGGTATATGGCAAGCAGGCACCCACCCTTAGTGCCTTAGCCAGGGCCAGTGCAAAGAAATTACAAACCCAAGTTTTCATGCTGGTAAAAGGGAGGACTGAGGTTTTGCAGGTAAAGTTATGTGGGTAAAGGTTATAAATATTTGAATCTTAAATTTTTGAATCAAAAGTCCTCCCAAAGACAGTTACACTGATAAGAAGCAGCTTACCTTTCATTCCATCAACTATTGTGCATATGTTTTCATTTGGTTTAGTGAGGAATTTGAGAGGAAGGAAGTACCTTCTTTGGGTCCTTAGACTTCTTCCAGTTGTTAGGAAGAAATTGTGCTACATAAGCAGAACTTAGGGAGGGAGTTTTTGACTCTCTAGGAGGAAAGCGTGAGGGAGATGAAATACTCTGATAATGGCTCACTTAGGTCTCTGGTATTCAGCAAAGTTAAAGACAGACATGTTTTTCTTGAAAATGTGAAAAATGTTAAGACCTGTATATGCTCATGGGTGTTTTGTTTATGGCATTGTGCAAACAGCACAGTCCTGTTGGAGGTATTTCAAGGGTGTGGATAAAACAAAAGAAAATGTGTTGAGAATCACTGCATGCTCTGCATGTTATACTTTCGCAATTTTGTAACTATTACATATATAATGCAATTTCCAGCCATAAAGCCAGGTATATAGGGAGACGATGATGTTGTCTGCCCAGGGTAAGGGGAAGAGCTGTAGCTTGTTTCTTAGTAACGCAAAACCTCTATTAAACCTGTGGAAAAATCCATTAAAGGGCAATATCCGCTGCTGGAAATAAAAGAGCAAACTAACCTAGAAAATGTTTGCGTCCTATTCAAAAGCTTCAGGAGATTATATCATTTGAAGGGGTCAAAGAGGCAACAGAAGTCTGTTTGCAGTAATAAACTGCTCCATTTGCCTGCACGTGAAGTAGTGTATTTGCTTGTATGTACAGATTCTGCCAATTATGAGGGAATGGCAAGCCCTTGTTCATAAATTTTTAAACATTGTATGGGCTTGAATAACTCATTAGCTTTCAAGTGATTCATCTATTAGCTATTTGCTGGCAACTTCAGTGGCATTGTTGTGTGTGTTACATCTTCATAGAGCCACAGTTGAAAAGCAGCTCTTAAACTGCAGGTAACAAAAGAGTTTTTAAGAAGTGACTACTTTTCAAGAGAAAGTGATACTAAAACTGCTCAACAAATATTTTATTGCTGAATTAAAAAGATGTCCTGTCATGTCTAATCAAAAACTCTTTCAGTAACTGCAAGACTATTTTTATTACTCCTTAACTTCAGAATAGAATAATTAATATTGATACAAAATAATTTCTGAAGCCACTGGAGTTAACCACAGCTGCACAGGGAACAATTTGTAAGGGAGCAGCTCCTCCGCAGTGTTAGTACAAGAGATCTCCAAATATGAAATAGCATTCACTGGTTTTAACCCTTTCTTGTGTACTTTTTGGAGGAACATTATAATGAAATTACATCGTTGCTGAAACATATTTCATATAAGAGCTCTGCAAGCAGTGTCTAAGTATATGGAAATAGAGGTGACCAAAAAACACGTATCTCTCTGTGGTTTTGTTATTTTTTACCTATTCAACAACTAGTTTGCTCTGTGCAATCACTTCCCCATATTGCTTGTGTGGTCACTGACCCAAAAGCAATCTTGAAATACTTTTAACTCAAACCAGCTTGTTCTAAACCCAGCAAAGCCAGCTGTCATGCCAGAAACTACTTCATCTGAAAGCTTTTTAAGTTGATGATACTCTTTCAGGAAGGTGACAGCTAAAATATTTCTGTCTTGGTGCTTACAAGAGGTCTCCAGTTGTGGAGTCCTCTCAGGTTGTGGAGCAAGAGCTGTCCCAGAGATTTATAGCAGCAGGAGGTGAGGGGAGGTCAGAGGATGGGTCTCAGGAATCCGTTTTCTCCACACAGGGTTGGTGGTTCAGGTGCCTGGTCTTCCAGAGGATGTGAGCTGTTTTCCAGAAACCAGAGCCATATTGCTTGCCAGTGCAACCACATAACCAGCTTTGCCGTCCTGATGGACATTTCAAAACGAGAGGTCAGTGATGTCAGGCTCAGGACTTTCGAGGGCTGTGGGTTTCAAAGGCTTGTTTTTCAAGAGCTTTGGTTTTGAAGGGCTTTGATCCAGAGCTTGAGCTTTGAGCATGACTCAGAGCACTGTCAGTGGATTGATCCCATGTTGCAGTGTGTTGCCCCATACCTGATAGCACCCATCATTCAGTGTGCTGAAAAGAGCTTCTTACCTGCTTGGTGCACCCTTTGGGTGCTGCCCATACACACTCAAACATGTAGAGTGATTTAAGAGGTGGCATCATCCACTTCTATTGCTCCTAAAGCAGATCTGCCCATTGGCTCAGTAGTAATGAAAACATTGCTATTCCAAGTATTAAATTTTATTGTAGGAAAAAAAAAAGGAAAAAACTCACAGAATTCCTGTCAATCTCCTTCTACAGAATGGGGAGGTACTTCCTCTGAAGATCGTCACCTACACAACCGTATCCATCTCACTGGTGGCTTTGCTGATCACCTTCATACTGCTGGTTCTGATCCGCACGCTACGTTCCAACTTGCACAGTATCCACAAAAACCTGGTGGCTGCCCTGTTCTTCTCTGAGCTCGTATTTCTCATTGGAATCAACCAGACTGAAAACCCAGTAAGAGTTACTCTGTGCTTATTGCTAGGATTGTAGTCAAGCTTTAAACTGTGTGGGGGAGGTTCATATTGTGACTTTTACCTGCCACTTTCCGAGTATGGGACAACTTACTACATCCAAGAATTAGTAGGAAGCCTGTCACTTTGCTTTGTGCTTTCTAGCCACAGTGATTGCTGGCTTCAGCCTATCGTATCTGTTACCAGAGCTTAGTGCAGGCACCTCCAAGCGTTGTTGCATGTCAAGAAACACAAGCTATGAACAGGCTGAATATGAGATACGCGCCACATATGAAGTGTGTGTCCTCAGTACAAGAACCTGATTTATATCTAATGTGGTTGCTGATTCTTAGTAGCACCAGTCTCAAAAGTCGTGGTTGCCATGCAGACAGGTAGGAGAAAAGCAGGCAAGAGTTCCAGCACTGCCAGGCTTTACAGTTGCCTTTACCAAACATGCTGTAGACAGATGGGGGATTACATGCAATAAAAAGTGTGTCCTTGAAAAGTATTAAAATGTTATGTTAGGGATTACCTGAACACGCTGAAGAACATTTATCTTTTAGAAATCCATTACGGTACATGTTTAATCTAAATTTTGAGAGGAAAGTACAATCTTGAAGTGAAAATGCACGCACACAAAGAGCCATGCTGATTCCACATTGTCCAAGCAGCAGAAATGGGGAAAATATGACTACATTCAATGAGTATCATCACTGTTATGGTAATGGCACCATGGTGCCTAACCATGCAGCCTCAGTTGCTGGGTAGCTTAAGCCTAAAGTGTCACCTGAATTCTAATACCCGTTTGAGATATAACATACATTTTAGAAAGTACCTGACCTTGGCTAATTTCAGGTTGCAGTAACTGAGTGCTGTCAAGACCTTTTCCCCGTAAATTTGAGAGACCTCTAGTATAAAAACTGTGTTCCCAGGAAGCCCTCTCTTTAATAGTATTTATTTTGGAAAACTAACTAAAATTAAGCTGCTGAAATTCTTCAATTTCCAAGATTCAGGTTACTCTTCTGCTTTTATTTTTTCCTGGGCTTTCTTTCCCCACTTTATCCTTTGAAAAATTGTGAATGCTAAACTGGATGAAGCTTTCCAGCTGCTAGTGTCATGCCTGGTCCCATATTCCGATTCATCCCTGCACCAGGAGTTCTGTTCCCTTACCTGCTGCTATGTTGAGATCTTCAGCAGTGACCTCTGGGATATGGTCTCACATCATGTGTGACCCATGTTGTCTTTGGTTCATAATATACAAGCTTGCATATTCATATGACATGGTTCAAATGAACTCATCTTGCCATCTGATTCACAGCACTCCGTGTAACTTGACCTTTCTCATACCTTCTTGAGCACATCACTCATTTTTCACTGCATTTCACTAGCAAGGAGTTCATACTTTTTCACTTCGCTGACATGGATACTAAGGAGCAGGCAACCAAGCCCACATCCCTGCAGAACCTTACCAAAAGTTATGCAGTAGATGATATTATATGCAGATATTTTGTGATATCACGAAGCACCAAGTAAAGGTTTCTAAGAGAAGGAAAACAGCTCATTACAGCAATACCACAAATTGTAATGGTTGTACTTGGTAAGATCGTTCTCTTTTTGTTCCTTCTCACTTTCATGCTTTGGGGCTCGTGGTGTGATGATGTCTTGTACTAGTATGAGGACTTAGTGAAACACCCCAAAGGTTTAACCCACTTAGGAAGATTTTTAAGTTTCAAAACATATTTCATACAGCAGAAAGCCACTCCTTACAGCCTACCCAGTCCATTTGAGAAGTTAGGAGGGCTGTAAGCCACTTCTGCTTGAGACAATTATTCATCTGTCTGTATGGAATGAGAGTTGTCTAACGAGTCATGCACTGATGAGCATAAAGAGGTAAAGAATGCTGGAGCACAAATAACGCTGCACTGCTTGGCACCCAGCCTGGCTTTTATGGGTTTCTGTAAATTAACAGTCACATTTCTGGGTGAGGTTTTAATCTTTCCCTGGACTATTGATAGAAAGTGATTTCTTTTCTTTCTTTTTTCTTACCTGAAAAAGGTAATGTTCAGGGCAGCAGTCAACTCATATGCATGTGGGAGTAGGAGCAAAAAAAGCCCTGCTTACACAGAGGGAAGAAAGGTATTTTGATCGCTGAGCTGCATTTTCTATAATGCTTGATGTTACAATAAAGCTCATGCAGTAAGTGAATCCAGAAAGTTGGCGGTCTTTCTATGATTCCTTTGCACAGCAAAGTTAAACAGGGAAACTTATGTTTTTGGGCAATATACCATGAAAAATCCCCACTAAAAAATTGTGCCAAAATACGGAAGTGGGATCAGTGCTGCATGGGAACAGAAGGTTCTAAAACACAATGCAGAACATTTTGAAACAAAAATTAAGTGGTTACACAAAGTGGTCTTTAATCAAGTTTATCAAGAGATCCTTGGCAAAACCCTTTAGCTTTGCTTCTGAAAGGAGAAAGTTAATTGTGAGTCAATTCAGGTGTCAGATGCTTGTGGTCATTCCTGTTTTCATCCATCAAACTGTGAAGTTGGGAGGGAAAGCTGCTTAGCAGATAGTACAGAAATGCAAGATTTCAGGGTAGCCATTTAGTTGCAAAGATGACTTCAGCTACCATTTTGCTCACTGCAGTTGTTACTCCTAGACACACTAAGGACCCTTGGTCTCTTTGCTTTCAGGATGTGCTTCACTTTTGCTCCTCTCAGCCTAGCAGAGCTGAATGGTCCACTTTGTTCTGCTGACTCAGGATACAACCAAATCCAAGCCTGAGTCTGGAAGCTCCAGATCCCCTTGTTCCTAGCCAAAGATGTGAACTGCCCAGCCAGCACTAGGCTGCTTTCTGTTTGTCCTCATGATTTCTGTGCCTGACTGCAATTTGCTCATCCTCAAGAGGAGGGTAGAGATGAGCATTTCTTGACCCAGAATATCTTGCAGCCTGGTGCTTAGGGGGGTTTTCTGCAGTGGATGAGAAGGGGGATGACCCCCCTGCTTGAGCCAGGGAGAACCTAGAAACCACTCTTTCACTTCCTAGTCAAATACTCTGATGCTGGGTAAAAGACTGATCCGCAGAGTAGGTGGTGATCTGCTTCTGGCTGCATCATTTTAGTCCAATGATAATGACCAGCCATCCTCCATGACTTGTTGGAGTATAGATGCGCAAGGTCTTCAGTCTTTTCATCAGTGAAGGGCAGAGCTGCAGGAACAAAAAAGATGGCCAAAACCTTTCCCCGTGGATGCATCCATGCTTCTGCTTCTCAGTATTTTTTAAGAGAGTGCCAGAAAACAAGCTTAAGTAAACAAGACCTAAGATACAGACACAGGGGCAAAATGGTCTGCTGGTCTTAGGTTAGATGGTATGATTACATAACATCTTGCCTATTTTTGAGGCAGACATTTCATTTAGCAGAAAATTCCTCAAAGAAAGGACTTTGGTGAAAGTCTACAGATCACCCATTGCTCATGTTCAGCATGTTCATTTATCTTGGTCTGAAGCTTCATGGATTTCTGTCCCCAGAAGAGAAGATTTTCTGACCAAGGACTTTGTCAGGGGCTGGTCCTAAACTGAAAACCTAAGATCTTCTCTCAGCTCCCCTCCACCTTTGCCAAGCACAAGGAGAGTTTCTTTGTAGTTTTTTTATCTACTGATACCAGGCACCAAACATGGTCTGCTTGGAAACAAAACAAAACAAAACTGTACCAAAATAGCACACTTCCTCTAAGAGAAATATTTCTCTCTGGAAAGTATGAGGTAACAGAAAAACCCATAGGATGGCCCATGATGTGAAAATGGGAGACACCAAGTCAGTGTAGGGTTGAGGGTGACTGTTCTTGGGAGCAATATGTTGGCTTTGCAGTGAGACCGATTTAGCTGATGCGGTTAAACATGCTGTGGCTGAATTCAGTGCAGTGGCATTATGCAGGCAAGACTCATACACGAGGGAGAGCAGAGAGTCTGCAGCCTTCATAGGAGCATCCCCACCTCCTGCTCTGAACGGGGGCTCTGTCAGCCCTGTCCCTCCTGCGAGCAGAAGGAATTCAGTCAGAATAACCAAAATCCTCACTTCTACAGCAAATGCACAGAGAAATTAGCCACAGAATGTGGAGGGCAAGGCCAAAACCCAAAAGCATGATGGGTTGATAAGGTAGAGCTGAATCAGACACAGAGCAGGCCACGTTGTTTTAAAAAAATAAATTAAAAAAGTTTTCACAACATGAACAGCTTTTCTGAAACTGAAAAACTTCATTAATGGCAGTGTATTTGTTCTGCCAAAACCTTTTTATTACACTTGCCTTTGGCTGCACGGGGGTGCCAGTGACTCACTGGGTTGTGATTCAGAAAAGCAACTCTAATAGTGCTGCACTTTCTCTTCTGCAGTTTGTGTGCACCGTGATTGCCATCCTCCTGCATTATTTCTACATGAGTACCTTTGCATGGATGTTTGTGGAGCAGCTCCACATCTACCGAATGCTGACCGAAGTGAGGAACATCAATTTCGGGCACATGCGGTTCTACTACGTTGTTGGCTGGGGCATTCCTGCCATCATAACAGGTACGCTCAACTACCCCAACACCATTTCCCTTCCCTTCCCTGCTAACTTCACTGGCCAGATTTATGAACATTACCCTATCCAGGCCAGCTATGGATGCACTTAACTGCTGCTGTCGCTTCAGTGTTTTCCTGAATGAGGACAACACCAGCTCATGTATAGCAGAAGTCATTCTGAATTTGTCAGATCTGTGTACCACATGTCTGCTGGCCCAGTTGAAGTGATGCTGACAGTTTTACAATAATATAAGCATAATCACACAGAGATTAAAACAGGATTTGATAACATTGCTTGAGAATAACAGTATTTTAACAACTTGCCAGTAGCCTTCAGAGATTTTTCTTCCCTGTGCTGGTACCTCAGGATATGGACACATGGTCTCTCAGGGAGGAAACTGCAGTGGCTTCAGAACCTAATGCTGCCCCCAGGATATTTGCTGCCCTTCACTGGACATTCCCATTGCCTACCCTCAACCAGCTGTAAATGTTCCCTGAAAGGGATTTCAGCAGTTCTGTTTTACTTGGCTTGAAAATGAGCTGGGAATACTCAAGCAGCCTTTTACTTCATTTCAGATACAAAGGCAATAACTTCCAGTTAAGGAAAAGTAATGAAAAGCTGGAGGCAGTAATCTTTTAAACGGTTCCAGGGTGATCCACAGGAGCACATCCATCTCCACCCTCACCATGCTTATTTTTGCAATCAGACATTTCCAGTGCAGCATATGGAGCTTTGTTAATGCAGGAAGACAGCTCCTTGGGAAGTGCGCTTCACAGAACAGTTGGTGTGGGTTTTGGTTCAACTCTTTCAGCATGTATCTGTTGCCATATGGGAAACCAGATCATAGGCAGACAGTTAACTTTTATCCAATTACTTTTATTTTTACAGATAACAACATACTGTCAGCAGTGGCAGAGGTTTAGATGTCTTTCAGGTCAAACAAATAATATCACACTTGGAAAAATATTATGGAAGAAGTTAGACTTAAAAATATATGGAGATTTTCCTCTGTGACTTAGGAAAGTGTAATACTAAAACATAGCATAGATTAGTAGAGGTCAGTTCTCTCTCTGGAGAACTGGTTAAGTAAGTTTTTCTGTATCACCTCATGCATAAATAATTTCTACTTCTATGAATCTGTCCAGAGCACAGTGGAAGGCACAATCCAGAAGGCTCTGCCACTATAGACGTATCCCTGACATTTTAAATGGAAATGGTCCTTGGACTTCTGAGACGTCTCAGACCTGTGTAACTTTTATCAGTACACACAGGACTACTGAGTACATTTAGAAATGTCTAAGTGAAATGGTGTAATTGGCAGCATCATTCCTAGCAGAAGAGCAGTATTATCATTAAATAGCAATAAACAATTTGCATTTCAGAATACAACTTTTTAAAAGACTTTTGTCAGAAGGATTTTGTGTTTCATGTTTAGCTTCTCTCCTGAATTTTATATTAATTCAGAGTTTCTCAACAGCAGTGTTAGGCAACCTAAATCCTACAAGTACGCCATTTTTATGTTTTTCTACTTACATATTGTTCTCTGTGATATGGAACTATTTTGCACTTTTAAAACTGTGAGTTACAGCCCCCTGTTGTCTCCTGTTATTTCTGAATCTATTGAATTTGCAGTTCATTGAAATGAAAAGTCAGATCCCTATTACTGAGCAAGTCAGAGGATTTTGTAAACAAGAATAAAGCAAACTAAGCCTTCAGTTTGGCCTTCCGGGTTTAGAAATCATCTGAAGAGAAGATTATTTCATCATAAATAGCACAGTGTGGGATTCCTTGCCTCTGGATAGCTCTGTTACTGTACATATTTTAAATAAGCTTCTTTTACAGATTTTAATATATATAAGAGTAAAAGGCCCCAACTTCATAACATTCATCTTAAACACAATTTCTTTTAAATTGCTTTGTGAGAGAAGGATTGTGTATGCTTCTTAATAGTGGAAAAGTCTAGGTATGGGAAGGAATGTTAGTCTTGGACATCCAGAGGGCTTTTATGTTTTATTTGAGAGATAACTGTCTAGCCCATTTCATCGTTATCAAAGCTCTCCTGAAAAAGAGTGAACCTGCAGTAGCAGTGGCTTTGCTCTGTTTTGTTTCTTTAGTTTTTCTGTTTTCCATGTTCAGATTGACATTCATGTCAAGCTGGGACTTAGTGGTCCTAAGATATCTGTGATGGGACCAGGCTATTTGCTGAAGGGAACCTTGAGCCTAGAAGAGGAGAAGCTTACTAAAACGTTTACATAGTGAACAGAGAAGAACTCCAACAGAGAAGAACCACATTTAATCACAGCACAGAAAAGCAAAATGCCATGAATAAAAAAGGGATAGGAGTTGGGAGAAGGCCATCCAAAAGAGTGTGGATCTGCAATATTTCTTCATGGAGAGTGATAGTGAAACATTTTAAATTTGCTTTAAGCATGCTTATTTTCAAATGTAGTTTGAGCTGTCTAGGAAAGGGATTTTATTATTTCCTTGTGTCAGGAGCAAAGGGCTGGATTTGGCACCCAGTGGGACCCCTCCAGTTCTGCATGTCTTTGTGGCAACACGCTAACCGGTTGGCATGTGTGTGCTCATGCTTTGGCATGGAGACTGCAGTGCTCATGTTAAAACAGATTCTTACATCGCCCTAAAACCAGTGCCCCCAGAAAATGTCACTTTCCATATCTGTTGAGAATACTGAGCCAGGTGCTGAGTCAGGAGAGAGGTGAGGCTGACCCTCAGTAGCCTGAGTCACCGGCAGCTGCTGAGCCTGCAGGAGCTCAGAATTGTTAAAACATGCCCCTCCGGCAGCACCTCCCCACGGCAGGCTCTTGGCATGTCCTGGAATAGCTCCTGGTCCCCACAGGATGCTTGGCCATAGGACAAGCCCCAGATCCTGCAAATGTCAGTGACTGTCACACAGCCCACACACTCAGTGTGCTCAGGACAGCCAGGCTGCAGCATGTCAGTCATCGGCTAGAGCAATTCTGTGTATGACAGAATTGCATTGAGTTAATTCTGCCTTTGGGTAAGGTGTTATTTCACATGTTGTTGACTGCAGTAACATTTGAACCATAGACCTGAAGACTGCAATTTGCCCCTTTTGTTTTATAGAGAACTTCAGGGTAGGATTCTGAGAGTGAAAAAATGTTTCTGTCTGCCAGTTACCCTTAGAGCCAGACGTTTGGTCAAACTGTAGTTTAAGTCCCACTAATGGGGAAATCAAGTCCTGGGAAACAGACTGCGTCTATAGAATTGCATCTGTATAAAATACTTTATGGTCCCTTAATCATTTATGGCTAACTCTGGACGGCAACTTCTGAAGGGGGTGGTGGAAGGGCCAGTGGGAGCAGGGAGGGAGACCGGTCCTACCTCGTTCCACGTTTGAGTGAAAACAGATCCAATATCCTCTGCTTTGCCAAATAGCCAGTTTGATTTTCATAGACCATAGGCCTGTACCAGATGTGAATATTGGCTGTGGGCCAGCTTTGAGCAGCAAGAGTGAAACACAGCTACCTCTCCCTTTTTCAGTGTCTTTTCATCCAAGCACACAGGCTTCGGTTCAAAAAGGCTTTCATTAATGCACATGAATTCCTCCAGAGAACAGCACTGCCATCAGCCTTGGCTGCCTCCTTGAGTCAGGACATACGCTCAACGCAGTAGGTTGCCTCAATGCCCAGACAACATGCTGCAGCCATTTACCATATGTTGTTGGCCATAGGCCTTGTAGGGATCAATTTCTGTGTCTTGGAGAAGGAAAACCTCTGCAGACAGGGTACATCTGACTCAAAGGGGGAAAAAGGATCTTTCACAGGAGTTAGAACTCTTTCAAAATGTAATTTAAAGCTCTTTCAATGAGTTTGAAAGACTAACTTACTGAAAAAGCTTTAAACTACATTTGAACAGGGAAAGGAATAATAGTAGGCTCATTAGAGATAAACCTGGGGGTGGCATACTGGTGTTTGATGGACGGTTTGCTAACAAGGTCCTTCTTTCCACCATCTCAGTGGAGGTACAGGATGGAGATCCACGTTCCACGTGACAGCAAAGATGCAAGGGTTGTTGTTGCGTTAGAAACCACAGAAGCACCTGAGAATCGTCACACAGGAATTAGTTTCTCCCCCAAAAAAGGTGAAGGGACCACACCAGTATATGCAGCATGGGCAACAAATAGGAGGAGCTGGAAGCCACTGTGCAGCAGGAAAACAATGATACAGATGCAATCATGGAAACATGGTGGGATGACCCATACAACTGGAGTGCTGGCAGACGTGCTCACCAAGCCACTTTGCATCATTCATCAGCAGTCCTGGCTAACCCTGAAGGGCGCAGTTGACTGGAGGATAGAAAATGTGACAGCCACCCACAAGAAGGGCCAGAAGGAGGATCTGGGGAACTGCAGGCCTGTCAGTGCTGGGGATGACACCAAGTTGGGTAGTATTGACCTGCTGGAGGGTAGGAAGGCTCTACAGAGGGAATCCAGACGGGCTGAACTGATGGTCTGAAGCCAGTAGTATGAGATTCAACAAGGCTTCCTTGTTGTGCCAGGTCCTGCACTTGGGTCACAGCAACCCCCACGCAATGCTACAGGCTTGGGGAAGAGTGGCTTGAAAGTTGCTCAACAGAAAAGAACCCAGGGGTGCTGACTGACTGCTGCTGAACATAGCAGCTTGTGCCCAGGCAGCCAAGAAGGCCAACAGCACCCTGGCCTGTATCAGCAATAGTGCGGCCAGCAGGACTGGGGCAGTGTTCATCCCCCTGTAATGGGTACTTGTGAGTCTGCACCTATAATACTGTGTTCAGTTCTGGGCCCCCCACTGCAAGAAGGACACTGACGTGCTGAAGCGTGTCCAAAGAAAAGCAACAAAGCTGGTGGAGAGTCTAGAGAAAAAGCCCTGTGGAGGAGGTGGATTTGGCAGTGCCAGGTTAATGGTTGGACTCAATGATCTTAAAGGTCTTTTCCAACCTAAATCATTCTATGATTCTGTGATGTTGCAGGTCAAAGGCAGCAATTTCAGTCCGTTGCCATATGGGTGAGGTGTAGGTCACCATATCAGACAGCACTGTAAATCAGCAGGTGGGGGCTGAACTCAGAGGCTCCCTTGGAATTGTCCAAGCTTTGAAAAATAAAACAATAAAAGGTGTGTTCCTAACTCAGTTGCCTTGGGGGAGTTAGCAAGCTCCATTTCAAACAGCACTGAAAGCAAGGTGAGGTATCTGAGATGGCAGCTCAAAATGAATCCCACCTGAGCTCAAGCAGTTAACTCCTGTGAGTTCCCAGGTTCCTTTGTCTCTGGGGCTATCTTAGTGACAGCGAGCTCACGGCAGTTAAGAATGCACTTATTTGTTGTAGCATTGACATCTCCTCAGTTATGATTCATGTCATTCAGCTGCATAGGCTTATTGAAATTCCTGAACATGTCACTCACCCTCAAGGCTTCATCCCACTGTGTACGCCTGTAAAACTGTGCTGAAACAGAATTAATTTGGGGCTTGCACTTGCTGTCATTTCTATTGCAGCTGGATTTTGTTCTGGTGGGCAAAACTTGTAGTACTGTTTGATGTGGAGTGACCAATGTAAAGGTTGTGATTTACAGAAGTTTTATTTCAGTATTTGCCTTGATTTTGACTTCCCAGACTGTCCTAGTGAACACATTTTGCCATTGGCATTTTGTTTGTCAGACAGTGATTTGAAAATGTAGAAGATCTCAGCAGCACCTTTCTGATGTGCTTTCTCTCCATTTTGTGACCCAGGGCTTGCTGTTGGTCTGGATCCACAAGGTTATGGGAACCCTGATTTCTGCTGGTTGTCTGTTCATGATACCCTTATCTGGAGTTTTGCTGGGCCCATCATAATTGTTGTAGTTGTAAGTATGGTGGAGTTGGCATCCAGCACTGTCTTTTCCTTACTGCTGCCTTTTCATGTTTTGTCAAACAGTACTCATAATGCAAAGCAACTGTATTCTTTACATTTGAAGCCAATGTGCTTGAGCTTATCTCTTTTGCTAAAACAAATAAGACACGAGCCAAGCTCCTGAAAATCGGGGGGCTGCTTGTCAGTGTGAAGTTTGCTTGTGGAGCAGTGGCCATGTGTCCAGAAACCTATTATTTTTCCTCATTTGCTTTGTTCAATGGAGAATTATTCAGAGGAATTACCACTGTGTAGTTGCTCTGTTACTGTATTCTGATATTCTGGTTTGACCCAGCTGAAAGAAGATGCTGGGCTGAGTGGACTCTGGTCTGGACAAGGACAGCCATTCCTGACTTCCTGTCTTTCATTCAAGCCTCTTTTGTACGGGGCCATCTTACTGGGTTTCATCCAGACCAATTCTCAGGATGTTCTTCACTATGCTGGCTTGAAAGGAGATTAATCTTGGAACTTAGACACCTGTAAATTAAAGGAAAAATATTCTTGGCATCATGAACCATTTTAGGGTAAAAATTGCGTTTTCATTGAAAATTGAGCTCTTAACAAATGTACAGAAAGAATCCATGCTGTTATTTTTATTTCCCTTTCAGATAAACGCTGTCATCTTTATACTAGCAATGAAGGCATCATGCAGGCGAAGGCAACGCTCATTTGAAAAAACCGGAGTCATGTAAGTTTAGGTCCAAAAAGCTGCAAAAAAAGTTCTGGCCAGGAACAATAAAGGGATGGAATAGCCTAAAAGGAAGCGTTGGAGTAGGAGATAAAACAGATATTTGGCAGAAGCAATTGGAGCTGCACCTACCCATGGGGTTCCCTTGGAGGGTCTGAAAACCTCCACCATGATGCTCTGCACCACCAGAAAATGTAGGCAGGAGAAGGAAGGGGAGAGGGAAAGGTCTGGTCTACAGATGGTATCATTATGGTCCTTCCAGATCTTTCATCACAAACGCTGCTACACCGTCACTTCACCTCTACCCATGGCATGCCCAGGTAGACTCAATTCTGGGTGTCCCCATGCTCACACGTGGCTCAGACAGATCTCCCCTCATGAATGCCTGGGTTACCAGCCATGTCGCAGAGACCCATTGAGGACCAGCCTCCCCCAGCCCCATCCCCACGGGATGAGCAGAAAGCCTGGCAAGCTGCAACCTGCCGCCTTCCTGAGCTGCTGGGGCAGCCTGTTCCCATTAGTGTCTGTTTTGCCCAAAGCTCAGAATTTACCTGTGAACTGAAACGTGATTAGCTAGTGGCAGGACATACCCTTTTCTAGTTTTACTTTTTTCAAATAGGCAACTGTATGAGGTTTCAAAAGGCTTCTTCTAGCTATTTATTCAGCCCTGGCTGCTGGGTAATTTCTTTAAGTTTCTTTTTTAAATCTCCCTAAACAAATGGAGTATAATGGCTATTTAATGGCAGGTATTTTACTCATAACACAAACCTTTTGCCACTGGAATTGTGACCATCTTTTGAAAGTATCTGTGGAAATAATGTTCTTAAGTAAACAAGTATTCCCCTGAGTGCCCTGGATCCAAAACTTTGAGCTGTAACGTTGAGAAGGCATGTGAGAATGAACTTGACAAACAGAAATAAGACGTATGTGGTCATTTACCACCCAGATCTCTTCCTAAGAGTCAACAAGGCTGAACAGCATGGCCTTGGCAAAGAGACTGGTCTGTCTGAAGAAAACCTTGGAAACAAACTTGAAATCACCTCTTTTTTAGCTTGAATTTGCTAAATCATTTGAGTAGTGCAGTGAGAGAGTTGGGAATGGGGAGCTGGGGAGCACTGCCCTGATTTTCCCAAAGGGCCTTTCCAGTTGCCAAATTGTTGGGCACATGATACCACCCAGGAAGTGCAGGGAAGTTGGGCTATACTCTTGTATCTTGTCATGCTGCAAATACCTCTTTGCTTTACAGCTCTGGGCTGCGAACAGCATTTGTGCTCCTGCTGCTTATCAGTGCCACGTGGCTGCTGGGTCTGATGGCGGTGAACTGCGATGTCATGATGTTTCATTATCTCTTTGCCATTTTCAGCTGCCTGCAGGTGAGTTGGATGGTGTCTTGTCCATGGCAGATCTCGGTGAGCATGATGCTGCACTCAGACTTCAAAAACCTGCTAAACATGAGTTGGCTTAGAATAACAGAGGTGTTAAGTACAATTTTTGCTCTGTTTTCTCAAGGAGAGGGTTCTTTTTACCAAAACCATAACTTTGAGTAATTACATCTCTCACCTTTAGTCATCCTAAAATGCTCCACTATTACAACTTGTGACAGATAAATAATACTAGGCAATTGTACTTCTGTTTTTCTAGAGACAAAATCTTTGTTACTGTCTTCTGTGTGCTCATTGTTAACAGTTGTTCTGTTGCTATCACAACCAAGAGACTGGTTTATTTCACCGAGAGTAAATGGCTAAGAGTTCAAGGCTTTCATAAATTCAATTACTGTTTAAGGAAATTAGTCAAATAATGGTTTTCAAATACAACTGATTGCATTAAGGTTTTACTGGGTTGCTTGTCCTAGTGTACATACTTGTTGATTAAAGGTGCAGAAAGTAGTTATTTGTAGGAGAGCTGGCATGGAAGTGGTCATGAAGCTTCATGTCGGTCGTTATTTGAATGCGACCAAGGATGGCAGTAACTGTTATGGCAACTGCCTGCAGTATTAAGCTACTGCTAGCAGGTCACTCTTGTCAGCTGCAGCACAACAGCCACAAATTGTAGCCAAGGAGAAAAGAGTCTGATGGGTCTTCTCCAGAGATGAGTGTCCATGCCCTGGAAGCACACCAGATAGGCTAGCTCGGAGCAAGGTGAGTTTGCTGCTGTAACTGGTGTGCTCTGAAATAACTACACCTCCTCAGGCTGTAAAACCAGGCTTCCACAAGTCAATTTAATTTCTATTAAATTAAATATAAACCTGATGAGGGAGGGAAGCCAGCAGCTGGAATTCTCCAAACTTGCCTGGTATGTGGCGTTTCACGTCAATGCTTTCTTTGAACTTGTATTTTTAAAGACATTTATGTGAGTTTTATTAATGAATAATCCCAAAGTGCTAATGCCAGCTAAGACCACTTGTGATTGAATGCTTAGAAAGCGAGCTTGAAGTTGAAAGTTACTCTAGGTCAATTGCTTTGTCTGAAACCATCTTGTGATGTTGGTACAGCTGCAACTTCACAAGTGATTGGCTTCTATATACTGTATCTCCAACCAAAATTGATAACAATTTGGTGCCTGCATGAATTCCCTCAGAGCAAATACATCTGAAGGCACGCACGTGCGTGCCCCTTGCCCACAGCAAAAGCTGTGAATGTGTGTTTCTGGAAGCCAACAACTGCCCAGCCCTGGGGATTTTAATGCTATTCCCACCAGGAGGTATGGCTGAACCAAGGAAAGTATGGGGCAACAGTTGGGACCTCTCTGCCCACAGTATCTCTCCACATCTCAGGAGGCTTTCTGAAATTCTCTCAGCAAAAGTACTCAAGACACTTACCACAGAAGTTCCCCATTTCCAGAGGTTTTCACTAAAATCTGTGATGTTTTTTATGTGCTGCTATTGATTTTGTCTTATCATCACTGTAAGGTACAAGTACAACCCTGAAACTCCCTGCAATGTCTTCTACTGGGTGGGACACAGAGGTCCCTATAGGATATTTGGAGAAGAAGGTTTCTTCCCAAACAGTGAGGGAGGGTGGCACCTACCACAAACTCAGCTCTGTAAATCCTGGAGGAACACATCATTTTGTATGTTTTCCCAGGCCTTACTCACATTTGAACTTGGAAGCCACTTATGAAGAAGTCCTACAAGATCAATCAACACCATTTCAATCAAAGACAGAAAATAGTTATTGCTACTGAAATCGTGGACTACAATCTAGAATTCAGGGGTGTTTCAGAATGGCCATTCTCCAGTATCTGTATTTGCAGTTTGGTATTAATGGATCAATTACATTTATTCTTCTCTCTAAAATGATGCAGGGGCTGTTCATTTTATTCTTCCACTGCGTGTTCGACAAAGAAGTCAGGAAGCACTTGAAGAACACTTTAACTGGGAAGAAACCTCTTCCAGATGATTCCACTGCAACAAGAGCTACATTATTAACTGTAAGGAACAAACACTGGGAAACAATATCCTTTTAGTGGTAGATGTTACCTAAAATGAACTTACAGGTGACTTGTCCGTAATTAAGTGAATTCTGACTGCTTCCAGTCACCTCTACAAAGATTACTGATGGCCTCTCTCAGAAGCTTTGACTACTATTTTAACTAGAACTTTAGAGAGTAAAGGATTTTCTTCCTCAGCATCAAAACCCACTTGCTTCCTTCAAAACTTACATTCATGGGTAATGTGGGGTTTGGTATCATTCACCATTGTTTTGTGTCTTTTTTTCCCCCTTCAGCGCTCTCTGAACTGTAACAACACATATATAGAAGAGCCAAATATGTATCGCACAACCATTGGGGAATCCACTGTCTCCCTAGAAAGCACCGTCAGGTCAGCCAAGAGCCACAATAGCTACCTTGCTTATATTCTCAGGTAATCAGGTGGCAGGTGCATGGCTTTCAGGTGCTTGCCTTTCCTTTTTCATTGCTCTTGTGGGAAACAGAAATGTTGTGGTTCAAATGCCGCTCGGTTTATGTCTTAACAGTTCTGGTTTATGTGACTCTCATTTTCTTTTGCATGCATCTTTGGAGGGGAGTTCCAACAGTGCAGTGGTTAACATAACTGCTATGTTAACAATATGGGCTGTGCTGCTTGCCTGTTAAAATTCAGACATGTCTCAAGGAGTGCAATTTAGCTTATTAACTTCGGGCTTTCTCAGAGTGTGGTTCATGTGGCCAAAGGCAGACAGCTTCATTAGGATAACCGGTGTCTTGCTGTAAAAGTGACCACATTGACAATCAAGCAGAGGCTGGCAAGTATCCACTGCAGCTGTCTGCATTTGGCTGGAGGAATCTCATCTGCATGTCTGCCCTGTTGTTAAGAGCAGTGAAGTGACCAAGAAAGTTGCCCTGTGTTTTTATTCTCAAAGGGATGAGGCTGCTCATAAGCTCAGTGGATCCTCAGGTCAAGCAAGGGCTGGTCAGACTGAAGCAGATTCCTCTATTTTCCATAGGAATCCATCAAAATCCAATGGTAAGAGTTATATCTAAATGCTTTGACCCAGTTGTGCACTTTCCCCTTCTCAGCACTTTTGGAGAACGGTTAATTTGACCTGGAGTGTCTCGTTCTCGTTACACTCTTGGCATAGTGAGCTATGCAGTGGCTGCCTTACAAGGGAATCCTGGAATAGAAATATCATGTATCTGCTTCTTGTGATGGTTCAGTTTTAATCTGACAGCTGTCACAGCTGTTGACAGTTTCTGGCGTCCCCTTTCTTTCTCACAAATTATGTGCTGTTGCTCTTCATTTTTAATTGGAGATCTTTTAGCATTTGAGACCTTGAGGCAATATCCTCCTTTACTGCTGTGTGTTTTGTACAAGAACATGAGAAGAGTCTGTTGGCTGATTTCCTTTCATTTGGGTCTTGACATTAAATTTTGTTGCCTTGTAGCAGTTCTTTATTTTTTAATGTTATTTATTTTTTATCTTTATTGAGATCCTGCAGTTACTGTTCTGCACAGCACAAAGTGCTCCCATTCTGTTCTGCACCTCCCATGCATAAAAGGTCCTGCCCACTATCTGACCCAAGCAGTTGTGCTTCCCATATTACTTAGGTGCCACAGCCCTTGTGAATTGATCCTGTGTACACTTCCAGATGTAACCCTGGCATGGCCTGAAACATATGCCTGTCTTTTCTTTCTCCTTGTGCGTTTGTCAGCTAGACTTGTTTAGCCTGGGTCCACACTCATTGCTGTGTTTCCCCTTTCTGCATTTGTAGAGCATGATTCAGACTCTGACAGCGAACTGTCCCTCGATGAACACAGCAGCTCTTATGCCTCGTCCCATTCGTCGGACAGTGAGGAAGATGGGCTTGAGACAGAGAAAAAGTGGAACACATCTACTTCCAAAAATAATGAACGTGGCCCACTCCACAGTACACCCAAAGGTACTCCCAGTGCAAGGGAAGAGTAATAGGTTTATTCCAGCCTGCACCTTTAGAACAGATGGGACAAATTTGCCTAACTACCATATGTCTGAGACAACATCCCTCCTGCTGTGCCTTGCTTCTGTGGAGAAGCTTCTCATCTCCAGCTTAGAGACTTTTTTCATCCCAAAGGCTTGTTCATAGAGGTGGCTGAGTACAAGTAAAAGGATGCTTGATCAAATCAGGCAGAGTGGGCTTTGCAGGCAGGTTCCTACAGCACTTGGGAATGGTGCTAACCAGCCAGCAAGGTCTCATGAAGAAAGAAGAGGAGGAAAAAGCTGATTGTTTTGAGGGCAGGAGCAAGAAATACCTGCCTCTCCTCATGCGGTACAGGCTTGTGGATTTAGTGGTGTTGGGGAGGTCCTGGCCCTAAAGAGCTGGAGATCATTAGCTGTTAATACTGTGTGGCAGGGTGCAGGCATTTCTAGGCATAGTTCATCTTGTCCCAAAGATAAGTCAGCTTTGGCTGATGAGCATCTAGGCTGTGTGCTCGTACTCTGCACACAGCACAGGGTGCACTTACCCTTTAGAACTTAACCTCGCCGAGGAGCTGGTGGGATCACCAGCTGAGGGGCGGGTTTGCCTCATACTTCTCTGTGATGGAGCCAGCAGCCTTGCTCTGGGAAGGGTCTGGACACCCTGCCACCCTACCGGGTGTGTTTTGTGGGTGTCACTGCGCCCTGAGGGCAGTGCAGTCCAGCAAGGATTATTTGCAGTATTGGTCTGGTTTGACACACTACTCCTCCCCAGCCACAGGCCGCAGGACTGGCTGGCAGTGATTGAGAACACATATCAAAAGTGGTTTTCGAGCTAGTGTTCTTTTGCATTGCAGTTGATACCCTTCCCAATCATGTGAAACCCTATTGGCCCACAGAGTGCATGACAGCCAGCGACAGCGAAGACCCCGGCGGGAAACAGAAACTCAAAGTGGAGACCAAGGTCAACGTAGAGCTTCATAGGGAAAACCAGGTGAACCACAGCAACGAAGCACCGCAAGACAAGGAGAACGAAGGGCAGCAGAAGGAGAACAGACCTCTGTCCCTGCAGAATAACCAGCAGCCGGAGCAGAGGAAAGGTAGGGCAGCCAACCTCGCCTCACAGCCAGGCGGGGAGATTAGAGGCGGGTTAATGAGCATTAATTAGATCATATGGTAGCTCTGTGCTTCAAAACTCTCCTTATCCTCTCTTTTCATAACAGGCATCTTAAAGAACAGAGTCACCTACCCTCCCCCACTGGTGGATAAGAATATGAAGAATCGACTTCGGGAAAAGCTATCAGACTACAATCAGAGCACAATCTCATCCAGGACTGCTTCCCTGGGGACAAATGATGGGGTACGCTCTCCCTCGGACTCGGGGGTGACAGTAAAGAATGTTCGGAGGGAGCAGTCTCGAGACCAGCTCAATGGCATGGCTATGAACGTCCACGTGGGAACAGGACATGCTGACACCTCAGACTCAGAGTAAGTGCTAGAGGGTGAACATGGAGCAACATTTCTTAATGCATGTCCACTATGACCAGCAAGAGCTGTTGTGGGAATCTGGCAGTCGGCATGGAGGAGGGGAGGAGGAAGACCCCACTGATGAGGACCCCTGAGGATGCCTAGTGTTTTGGTGGGGAAAGGCAACATAGGGTGGGTGTCCAGCTGGGCAGAAGGAAACCAGTGCTGGGGTAGGAGATCCAAAGGCTGCAGAGAAAGTGCCATGTCAAGCTACTGACCCGAAATAACCAGGTGCATGGTTCCCACCTGCTGCATTGTGATCACTGTACATATTTGCTGTTGTAAACTAAATCAAACATTAACAAAAGGCTGGGCAAACTCTCAGCAAAAGAGTATTCTCAAAACCTCATTACTCATCATAATCCATACATTTAAAATGAGGACAGCAGCCATATGTAAAGTCTGTGCAAACATTTTACGCATGTAGTCTCATTTTTTACTACCACACATAATAGCCTCATTCTTTCTCCAAACCGAGAGAAAATTTCTCATGCAGCTTTAACTCTTGACATGTCCCACCATGCTTTACACACCCATGTTGTCTGGGTGTGCAGCCCATTCCCAGTCCACTATAAAAGTATCTTTTTGGGATGCCAGGAACTGGCTGATGGAATATATCCTGGCCAGAGGTGTCTTTAACAAGCTACTACCAGGTAATACAGTCATCACTGGAGAATAAACAGCCAACTTGTACTAAGCAATTGTTTTATCTCCGCACCTTTTGCATAGTATAAACCCCTGCTGTTGGACAGCAGATTGCATGAACCTATCTGAAATACCAGGTTTCTAACAGCTTATGAGCCTTGCATCTTCACCAAAGCATTAGCCAAGTACAAACCCCCACCACAGCTTCTTCTAAAGAGTGCATCTCTTGTGTACTACCTGGAATTGTTTCTCCACTGGCCTTCCCCTCCAGGGCAGCATCCCCCTTGCAAGTGTTGGATCGGGAAGGCATGGCAACCTCACAAAGCATGAGCCCTTGCTAAGAAGGGCGGGTGGTTCGGGGGCGCGGTTTGCCTGTGCCTGTGTGACACTGAGCCTGCATGATTGCTTCTTCTCACTAACAGAGGCAGTAATGAAACTTCAATTTGAACCATCAGGAAACTGTGAGCACTGCTGGCGGTTCTGGACCCCTCGCCGTGGGGCCGCCTGCCCTGGACTTCATCGGAGCGGCCGCGTAGCGAGGAGGACGAGGTGGGCATTGATTCCCACGTGGTTTCACGTTATGGCAGACTCCTGACTGCTCACGGCGGAGACACAGTGCCCGGACGTTCCTGCAGTTAGGCTGCTGTGTGGTACACTCCCTGTGGCACAAGCCCTTGCCTGAACACATGGAAATGGCTACAGGGATGCACTGTGAGGGACGGATGCCTGATCACAGTGTGGACAGTGCTGCAGGGGTCACTCATTACTGGGGAGAACCAAGGAAATATATGTTATTATCATGGTGGACCTGTGCAGTAAGTCAATCCATCAGCCTGAAGACAAGTGCCAGGGGACATGTCTTGGAGTTTTCTCTGGCTACAGTGTGAACCCTTCGGCTTGCTCGGCTCTAGGGAGGAATATCACACCAAGTGTCCTTTTGTTTCTATGCCAGCATCTCTATCCACCTCCCTATGGACACGTCGTCTTAAGAAAAAAAAATCCTTTATATATATATATATAAAGTGTAGATACTTTTATATATTTTGTATGGTGTTGCTAAAAGAAAAAGTCCCTTTGTATATTTTACATTTATACTGATCTTAATTTGATAATAGGAAATCAATTAAAAGAGGTTTTGATATTTTTTATATGAACATTGCACAATTTTACTTGAATTTGGCATTTGATAAAATAAGGGAGGTTTGCATGGAAGCCACCTTAAGGCAGTGCAGTTTTCAGAGTAATTTGGTACAGATTAAATGGAAATCCGTGGCTGTAATTTACAAGTTTTGTTGACAGGTTTTGGAACACTTTCAGGACACAGTATGTTTTCTTTGTAACCTCTTCTAAAACCCACAAGAAATGTGTTGCTTTTTCATTTCTTGGTGTTTTGACCTCTTCTCTCAAGTGCATTGAAATGTTCAGCAACTGAACTTCAGGACTAAAAATAAGTCGTATCTTTGCCTAAGATTTCAACACAGTCTTTGTCTGGAAGAAGTAAAATCCTGACTTGCCTTACCAAGAACGAGAAAAGAAGTGGTGTCATTGTATAGTAGGCTTTACCTTTGGCCTGGCTCTGCATGTCCTAAGAAGAGGGCTCTCCTCCCATGGGGCAAGTCCTCCCTTAGACGCAGTGTTTTAGTTTACTGTTAATTTCTTTCTCAATGGATTCAACATGTTGCTAATCAAAGCAGAAATAGGAGTCTTTAAGAATGTCCAGGTTTCACTGCCCAGCTCTTTGAGAAAGCCCTATGGCCTCATTGGTGTTTCAGAAAGCACATGGAAGACCTAAGGCTTCATGTTTCCCATAAAACATGCTGGTTTCACAAGTATAGGACAGTCAAGTGTGGCCTATCCACAATCCTCACCTTCCTGCAATGGTTTGCAAGAAAAGGAATAATAAGATGTGAAAAAGCTGGCATCCAAAATCTCTGCTGGCAGCTCCCCATGGTGGGAATACGTGACTCAAAGGGCAGCAGTGGTGTGGCTGTGACCTGCTGTCTGCCACTGAGGCTTCAGGAGCCCTTCGCTTGGTGAAACAGTTCTTTTGGGAAAACATTGGCTTTTGTTTGTGTAACTGTGCATCTGAAAGGGAAGAAGTAGAAAATCAGGATAAATAACATGGAGGAGTGGAGATAAAAATGAAATAATACATATTGTGATCTCAGTATCATTATATTGCCAAGCATTTCCAAATGTATTGAGGAGGCCTTTGGAAGGGGAGAGGGAGGAAGGATGCTGTTCCTTTAAAAATGATGCAACATACTGTGTGACATTTTCTCATGGAAAAAGGTTCTGAATGTGCTGAGGCTCTGGCACGTGGCTGTGTGCTCAGGCATTGTCTATAACCCACGCTGGCTGTTTTTACATCTGTGTATGTATATTTTGTCCCAGTGAGATGTAGGTAGTTTTTATTTTGATCACAATTGTTGCAGTAAATGAGGGTCAGTTGTATTAATGACAAAAAAAATAAAAATTAAAAGCTATTTTTATGACTTTTTAAAAGCTTTATGGCAGATTAGACACTGGAGGTTGTTGTTTTTTTAACAAATGTGTATTTATTAATGTGCAGAACACTGGAATTGCAGCACAGATGAAAGGAGAATTTACAATAAATTAAGAAATTGTTTTTTGAACTTGTATCCTTCCTCTGGTGTTTATTTGAAGTGCAGTACCGAGGGTCCGAATGGCATCTCCCAGGGTTTGGAAAGTAGCAGGAGGGGGGACATACAGGTATCCATTGCTCTCTTGCCAATGGAGCAGAGGCTGTAAAGCTTGCCCGATGCTGCCAGCCCTGCTGGACTGTGTCTCATAGAGGGTTTGCATGGGGTGGACACACATAAACACACACACACAGTCCCTCTTCCAGCCCAGTGCCCTGTGCTGGCACAGAGCTCCACCCCATGCATTGGGGTTTTCAGTCCAGACCTTTGCTATTTCTCACACCTCTGTGGAAGAGCACCCTCTGCTACCCAGAGCAAAGCCAGCAAAGCACTGGGTTTAGAAAGGGAGGTTGGAGAGGAGCTAGAGGGGGTGAGGCAGCCAGCCCAGGCCATGAAAGCTGCAATGACACGGATTTTCTTGCCTACATTCTTGTCTTTCTCAAGCCAACTGAGGCCAAGCTGTGGTCTTGTGCATTCTGTGCTTTCCAGGCTGTTGTGCAAGTCTGTGTTCACGCGTCTCATGAGGGGCAGCAGTGCCCTGCATGTGTCTGCAGCTTCCTGGAAATAAAAGTGTGTCCCAGTAACATATAGCCAGCTTTTCCATAACTGTTTCTAAACACTAAGCAACAAACTGGGAGGGTGTGAGCTCAGAGCCTGGTTACTGTCATGGTGGAGGGGCAAAATCAAAGACAGGGTCCTCACTTTGCAAACAGCTCTTCCAAAACTTCCCGAGCGAAGAACAGAGGGCTGGGGCTGTGTTGCTGTTAGATATTCATATGCTCAAGGAAATAGTGAGGGTGTGAAGTCCTGTGCATGTATAAAGAGGGCAGCTGAAGCAGTGAATGCCTGTGTATGATGTGTTTAAATGCAGTGAGATTATTGATAAAGTACCAGTGATTCCAGCACCAGCTCTGCTGGGTGAGAAGCAGATGAAGGCACAAGTCTTCCCCCAAACCCCCTTAGCAGATGCTTCACCACTGCTATTCCTAAGGGAAGACCTTAGAAAAGCATCAGCAGGGAGAGCCCACACCAGCCCCTGGCAGCCACCCAGTGCCCCAGAGCCAGCCAGCACCACAGCTGTGGCAGGAGTAAAGGGGTGGGGGTAATGCAGCAGTGAGACAAGCTCCACATGCAAGGCACCAGTGCATCCTCAAAGCTGGTGATGCTGCTCTGGGGCAGAGGACCAGGGCAGCTCCCAGTGGAGCCTCCGGAGCCCACAGCTCCTGCATCAAGCTGGAAAATCACAGAGCAGCAGCAGCAAAGCTCCCAGTGCTGGTGAGTGCTTCCCAAAGCCAACTGGAGGGTCTGCAGCAGGAAGACAAACAGGCGGGTTCTGTAGTGACACGATTCCTCAGAGACAAAAACCATCCCATGTCTATGGCACATGGCAAGCACCCATAGTAACAGAGCCATGCTAGAGCAAGCACCTTGAAGGTACAAACAGGTATGAACGCTCTTCAATCAAAGCAGCTGCTTTCCCAGTGCATGATCATTGGATTTAGCAAAATAAAAGAACCTACAGCAGTCATTTCATTAGTTATAAAAACAGTTCCCAGAAGGCCAGTAGGATCTATGGGGGGACAGAATACCTGGTTTTAAAGGAAATAAATATTCCTTTTGCCTGGATCTGTTCTACATGGTCCCTTCAGGTTGGGAACATCCCACTGAATCCAGTGCAAACAGCAGTAGCTGCAGTTGGGAGCCAGTGAAGCAAACAAGCTTCCAGGTGCAGCAGTGAATCAGCCTTGACTTAGAGAAAGATCAGTACTTCTTACTGTATGTTTCAATTCTCTAGATGAACCAAATGAGAAAGGCTGGAACGGTGAACTCCTTCACTGCCTGCGCACACGAACAGGTTCTGGGGATGGAAAGGGCCAGGGAGAAGCCCTGCTGGCCTAGGGTTAGGGGCTGGGGCTTGATTGATTCGGAGAAATCTCCAGGAACAAACTCGCCAACAGAGTTCCAAGCTGACAAGCAGGTATTCTTTATTGCGGCGCCGGGGGACACGGGGGATGATGGCTCCACCTAGCGCGTGTCTCTCCTATTGCTGCACCAGCCGTCCTACAGTCACTGGACATACGTATTCCTTGAGAGCATACATATTCATTACGTACAGACATGCATAATCATGAGGCCGCGTATCAATTACATCATTTTCCAGACAGTTCCCCCGCATGCGTACAGAATTGTGGTGGTGGTCTCTGAGGGTCGTTTACTTCTTCCAACAATCTTCATCACTTCTGGCAGCCTTTGGAGCATGCACAGGAGATAACGCTTACACCAGCTTAATTGGTTCGGTGGCACTGCAGACACAGCAACCCTCCTGTCCTCCTACTTATCAGTTAGTTTAGCTGCAGCCCATCCTGCACACCTGCTAGTCCAGATACTCCCCATCCACACGTCCTGTTTCTCTAGCCTGTTTTTCTTACACTTATCTTTGTACTAAGGTCATAAGGACCTAAAACTACGCCAACTGCAACGGTTTATCTTATACAAGGATTCTCATTATGTCCTCTAACTGCATTCTACTATTTTTTCTTCTGGGAAACACGCACCTCAGTTATTTTCCATTGCTACTGTTCCAAAGCCATCAAACTTAACATTACTTAAAACTGATTCTACTTACTTACAAAGGTTTATATTTCATTTTGTGATTTTGTGCCTCCTTGTCTCAAATCCCCCCTTTTTCTGTCATTTTGCAAATTCTTTTGCAACATTTTATATACCACCATTTCCATTAACAGTCTTTTTGAAATATATTCCTGTTTCTACTTGATGTTTGACATTCCTTTTCCAGTCTTCATAGATCGTGTACAACACCAGAAGGAACACTGTATCATACCACAAGTAATCGGTATTAAAACAACATCATAATATTCCTGCAGCCAGTTGCCTCAACCAGGAGAGATCGGGTAACCATGAAGTTAACTTTTTCCATATTACTTCCAAACCCCACGAGGTGTCATCCATGGCTATTTCTTAGTTTGTTTCCAAATGTCCTCCAGATCTGTTTCAATTCTGCCACTTTGATCTATATAGGAACAGCAACTTTCATTGATTATGGAACAAACTCTTCCTTGTGAAGCCAGTAACATGTCTAGAGCCATTCGGTTTTGTAATATCACCTTAGACAAGTTAGCTATCTCTTTTTGTTCCACCTGGATTATATCAATAGTTTTACCTTCCATTTCCTCTATGGTTGCTGAGATATTCACACTCACCTTCCCTAATTCACTTACTCCCAAAGATGGAATTAACATCTCACAAAACTATGAAATGCTGTGTTCCGTTCAGCAATAGGGTTAAACCCTCACTTGATTCGTTTAACAAAACTTCTAACCCGGGTTCCAGAAGGATGTATGTCAGTAATAGTAAGATTGGGTACCACAGCACCTAAGGTGCGTGCCCCCTTCCAGAGAGGGGGTTGAGTCTTATCAGCATTTTCACATAACCAATACCATCCTTTCCCTTCAGGAATGGGCAGCCATTGAACTATTATACCACCTATAGTAATAGTATGATTGCAATTTGAATCGTGACCTACATCTGTGGCCTTTAAACAAACATAATCTCCTACTCTGGTTCCTGATGGAATACATCTTTATGTGCAGGTATAATATTTGTTACCTTGATTAGAATTAACTATCCCAAATGTTAACCTTTCCCTTGGACTTAGATTGCTAGTATTCACCCACAAATTTGTCCATGAGATAGTGTTAGGAATTGGAACTCCAATTAATGGAAGGTCCGGATTTTCTCCTGATTGAGGCAACTGTGTACACAGCCAGCAGTCACTACAGTTAAAAACTAACACTACAGTTAAAGCCTGCACTGATTTCAGGTATAAGTTTTGGTCCCAGGCTTGTACACCAGTCATCATGTAAATCCAAATTGTGACCAACGCAATTTCATACTTAAGGGTCCTGAAGGTTCGATCCGCCGTGTCTTCTCTGGCGCTGGTGCTTTCTTTATTCTTGAATAATGTATCCCAGCAGGTTGTTCCTTTGTCTTCACTGCTGTAAAGGTGGTCAATAATACTTGGTACAGTCCGCTCCATTTCTCCTGTAGAGGATCTCCTGAAAAATTCTTAACATAAACCCAGTCTCCAGATCTGAAAGGGTGAATCAGATAATCCAGACCTCTTGCTCTTGTCCCTAATATTCTCTTATTTCTCTCTGTTAATTGTTTTCCCAGATTGATCAGAAACTGTCGGAGATAGCCTTCTCCCTCTTCCTGAAGACTTTCTCCTTTAAACTGGGATTGATATGGTCTTCCATATAGAATTTCAAATGGGCTAACCCCTTCTTTCGACCGAGGTTTAGTTCGAATGCTTAACAGAGCCAGTGGTAAGGCTTGGTACCAATATAAATTCATTTCCTGACATCATCTTTTCTACTTGCCCACTGGCCTGAGGCTTGTATGGAACATGCAGTTGCCAATCAATTGCTAATTTGCTAATTCCTTGTAACAATTTTGCACTAAAGTGTGAGCCTCGGTCGGAAGAAATTGCCACTGGTACTCCAAAACAAGGTATTATATCGTTTAATAATGATTTAATTACTTGTCTTGCATTATTTATTCTACAAGAGAATGCTTCTGGCCAGCCTGAAAAAGTATCCGTTAACACCAATAAATATCAATAGCCTCCTTTTCTCAGTAATTCAGGAAAATCTATTTGCCACTGCTGTCCTGGATAACTTCTTCTCTCAATTGTCCCAATTTGATTTCTATTTTCATTTTTAGGATTATTCTTAACACATAGCTGACATTGTTTTGTCACTAATTGAACTGTGATGTGTAGATTCCTTCCTACATTTTGTTTGTCTAAATATTTATGCAGAGTTGCTACCCCAATGAGTTTTATTGTGTTCCTCCTGAACTATCTTCCAGAGTTGATTATAGGGAATTACAATTCACCCATCAGGTATCTGAACCCAACCCTCTTTGTTTTCCTGTCCTTTGAGATCCTCAATCAAATTTCTATCTTCTTTTGAATATCTAGGTTTAGATTTCTCAATTGTTAGTTTGCCATCAGGGATTAAGGACATGATTTTACATTGTTCAGCTGCTTGTTTGGCTTCAAAATCGGCTGAATTATTTCCAGTTTCCTAATGAGAGACACCTCGCTGAAGCCCCCTACAGTACATAATAGCTACTTCTTCAGGTAGCTGAACAGCTTCCAGCAGGTGTAGAATTTCTGTATCATGTTTAATCTGTTTCCCTTGTGTGCTTGGAAGTCCTTGTTCATTCCAGATAGCCCCATGCGCATGGACCACACTAAATGCGTATTTAGAATCAGTCCAAATATTTATCTTTTGTCTTTAGCCAGTTCCAGGGCTCTTATTATTGCTTTTCTTTCTGCCTTTTGGGTGGAGGTGTTTGCAGGTAAAGGTTTAGCTTCTTTTACCTGTGAAGTGGTGGTAACGGCATATCCTGCCTTCCATTCACCATTTTTCATGAAACTGCTATCATCAGTAAACCAAGAATCAGCATCTTCCAGAGGTTTTTCTTTCAAATCTGGTCGGCTCGAATATACAGTCTGTATGGTGGCCAAGCAGTCGTGTGTTAGTGGTTCTGTCAACTGTTCCTGCGAAAAAGGATGGTGGATTCACAACGTTAGTGACCACAATTTCTGTATCATCCTGTTCTGCAATGGTGGCCTGGCATTTTAAAAAACATGAAGGAGATAACCAGTGGGCTCCTTTCTGCTCCGGGACTGCTGATACCACATGGGACACTAGTACAGTCATCTTTTGCCCCAAGGTGAATTTGCGGGCCTCTTCAATATTCATGACAACTGCTGCCACAGCCCTTAGGCATCCGGGCCACCCTTTGCTCGCTTCATCCAGCTGTTTAGAAAAATATGGCACTGCCCCTCTGTAGGTCCTAGTTTCTGAGTAAGGACCCCCAAAGCTATTCCCTGTTCTTCACAGGAATATAGCCAAAAGGATTTAGCCACATCCAGAAGTCACAGAGCTGGAGCTCTCATTAGCTCTGCTTTTAAATTTCTAAAAGCCTCCTCTGCTGTATCAGTCCACTCTAAAGAGGGAGAGTTTCCTTTCAACAGTTCATATAGCAGTCTTACCAGAACACCAGAATCATGGATCCAAAGTCTGCACCATCCAATCATTTCCAGGGATGTCCGGAGCTCCTTGACAGTCGGCGGTTGTGGAGTCTGACAAATAGCTTCTTTTCTAGCAGTTCCAGGTTCTCTCTGTCCTCCTGTTATTTCATATCCTAGGTAGGAAGCTCGGGTTTGGGTTAGTTGGGCCTTGTTTGGATACCCAATAACCATTCAGTCCCAGAAAATTCAATAATCCCACTGTCCACATTCTTCCTTTGTTTCTGTAGCAATTAACAGGTCATCCACATATTGTAACAGAGTCCCCGTCTGAGTAGGTGGCTTCCGTGATTCTAGTTCCCGTGCTAACTGGTTTCCAAAAGCTGCTGGACTGTTTTTAAACCCCTGAGGTAATGCTGTCCAAGTTAAGTGGGTTTTCCTTCCCGTGGCAGGATTTTCCCATTTGGAAGCAAATAAATTCTGTCTTTGCTTGGCCGACGATAAGCAAAAGAAAGCGTCCTTTAAATCCAGGATGGCAAACCATTTCTGATTTAATTTTAATTTGGTCAATAAAGTATATGGATTAGCAACTACAGGGTGGATGTCCTCTACTATTTTATTTACTGCCCTTAAGTTTTGAACTAGCCTATAGCTTTTCCCATCTGCTTTCTTTACTGCTGAAATTGAGGGGTTATATTCTGATTTGCATTCCACTAATAAACCGCATTTTAGAAAACTATGAATTATTTCTTTAATTCCCCTTCTATCTTTTATCCTTAAAGGATATTGTTTTGTTTGGATCAGGCAGGCCTCCCTTTTTATTCCAATTTTAATAGGCAAAGCATTCTTTGCCTTACCTGGGATTTCAGATGCCAAAACTCCTGGATACACCTGATTGAGGACTTTGGGTGAATTGGATTTCCTGATTTCCTGTTGAATTAATGACATACTCAAAGCTTCAATTAATTGATCCTCTTTTTCTTTTAGTTCTATGTCACCTCCTTTGAAAGTTATGGTTGCCTCTAAATGTCCTAATAAATCTCTTCTTAACAATGATTTGGGTGAATTTGGCATATATAGAAATTAATGTACTCCAATTTGTTTTACTGTCTTATATTTTAAAGGTTTTAGAAAGAATGCTTTTTCCTGATGGCCAGTAGCTCCCACAACCATTACAGACTCTTTTCCTTTTAATGTTTGATCTTGGTTTAGGATCAAGTATGTTGCCCCAGTATCTATGAGATTCTTTTTTCCATGGTCCCTAGCTTAATTTTAACCAGTGGATCCACTAGGGTAGATTCCCCAGGTCCCCGTCAATCTAATTCTAGTTCACTAATAAATTGAGTTTATTACTTTCCTTGTGGACATTCCCGTTTCCAGTGTCCAAACCCTTTACAGTTTGCACACTGATCTGGACCAAGGGAAGTCCTTCTATAACCCCCCCCTCTACCTCTCATCACTGTTCTCCGGCCACGACCTCTACCTCTCATTCCACTATGTTCCTCATTCACTTGCTCCAATGCTGTAACTGTGGCCCTTGTCAAAATCTTTCCTAATTTCCTTTCCTTTACTTGTTCTCTGTTCCTGTATACTTTCCAAGCCACTTCCAATAACTTTTCTATATCTCTTATTTCAGTCACGGATAATTTTTGAAGCTTTCGCCTGATATCCTCCGATGACTGCCCCACAAAGGAATTTGCAAGCTGTAATCTGCCTGCTTCTGAGGAAGGATCCATTGTGGTGCATTTTCGCATCGTTTCTCTGAGCTTGTCCAGAAACTCTGTCGGCGACTCCTTCGGCCCCTGTCTTATTTCAAACAGCACCGACCAATTTACTGCTTTAGGTATAGCATTTTCAAGCCCATACTTAATCCAATTTTGATATCTCTTCAGAGTTGCATAATCTCCAGCATCGTTATAATCCCAGTCTGGATCTGTAAGGGGAATATGATCTTCAACCCTCCCCTCTATCACCCCTGCAGTAATCTGAGCATTTACTTGAGTACAGGCAGTTTTTATAACCAATTGTTTTTCTGTCTCTGTTAATGCATCCAATATTACATCTATATCCTTCCAATCAGGATCCTGACTTTTTACCAGTATCTCAAATTTCTTAGCTACCCCTATAGGGTCATTTTGATAATTTTTTGCAATCTGCTTCCAATTAGCTAAATCTCTTAAAGAGAAACTCACTTTTATCCTGGTACATCGCTCCATTCTATGCTCAACCTTTTTATCCTCAGCTTTCTTCCTAAGTTTTAAACACATTTCCCCAGTATCACAACCAGAACAACATCTTTCCAATCTATTTCCAGCCTGCTTCCTTTCATTTTCTAAAGCGAAATTTACAGGATCTGAAGGCGCTATATTTATTCCACATTCTTTCTGCCATTCTGGGTGGTTTCGCAATGTGAAAAACATATCTGCATACACCACTTCATCCCATTTTCTTTGCCTCCTCAGAAACAACATCAGTTGTAACAATGTATTATAGTTCAGAGTTCCATTTTTAGGCCATTTTTCCTGAACCTCCAAAGTATACGAAGGCCACCACTGATTACAATATTTTACCAACGTTTTCTTATTCACTGAGCCCCCAGGAGACCCTCCCAGTTCTTTCCAATGTGCCAAAATGCACCCTAAAGGGCTCCTTTTTAAGATCTCTCCACTCTGCTGATTTCCCATTGTCAATCTCTCATTCACACACACACACAGGACCCCACAGACACTCTCCACACTTGAGATAGAGACTAAAATTCAATCAAACAAACCACAATTAGTAACACAGTTATAACAGCCTGTCACCAATACCAAAATCACAAGACCAAAATCACCACTGTAACAAGCCACAAAATAAGTCAAATACCAGTAAGATCCAAAACCGTTTCCAAAAGACACCCCCTGCGTCTTGCAGGACGCAAACCACAAGATACCCCTGCTTCTTGTGAGTGTATACCAAACGGACACTAGCAGCCTTTACCTACGAGATTTCCTATCCCGATTTACAGAAGGCTTCCAGACCTTGCATACGCTTACCAAACCAACCCAATTTAGTCTTTATGTACCCCCGCACCTTACAGACTATACAAAAGAAAAGAATACCTTTGATGAGATGGTCCTTGTCTGCTCCCGCAGCGATCCGAATGAGTCGAGGGGTCCCTCCGGGAAAAACTCCCGAGGGCCCTAGGGAGCCCTGTCCTCAGCGGGTCCTGCAGCCGAGCAGAGAGGGTTCCACCTGGGTCACCAAATTGATTCAGAGAAAACTCCAGGAACAAACTTGCCAACAAGAGTTCCAAGCTGACAAGCAGGTATTCTTTATTGCGGTGCCGGGAGACACGGGGGATGATGGCTCCACCTAGCGCGTGTCTCTCCTATTGCTGCACCAGCCGTCCTCCTACAGTCACTGGACATACGTATTCCTTGAGAGCATACATATTCATTACGTACAGACATGCATAATCATGAGGCCGCGTATCAATTACATCATTTTCCAGACAGTTCCCCCGCATGCGTACAGAATTGTGGTGGTGGTCTCTGAGGGTCGTTTACTTCTTCCAACAATCTTCATCACTTCTGGCAGCCTTTGGAGCACGCACAGGAGATAACGCTTACACCAGCTTAACTGATTCGGTAGCACTGCAGACACAGCAACCCTCCTGTCCTCCTACTTATCAGTTAGTTTAGCTGCAGCCCATCCTGCACACCTGCTAGTCCAGATACTCCCCATCCACACGTCCTGTTCCTCTAGCCTGTTTTTCTTACACTTATCTTTGTACTAAGGTCATAAGGACCTAAAACTACGCCAACTGCAACGGTTTATCTTATACAAGGATTCTCATTATGTCCTCTAGCTGCATTCTACTATTTTGTCTTCTGGGAAACACGCACCTCAGTTATATTCCATTGCTACTGTTCCAAAGCCATCAAACTTAACGTTACTTAAAACTGATTCTACTTGCTTACAAAGGTTTATATTTCATTTTGTGATTTTGTGCCTCCTTGTCCCTGGTTAGGGCACGGAATAGCCAAACTAATGGGAACAAGCAGGCAGTCATGAGGGTCTGAGCTACCACCAAAGCATGCCTGACACACGGCTCTTCTACCCCAGGCTGTCCAAGGGAAAGCACTCCCCTGCCTGATGTCATCTCGGTTATGCCAAGCACTAACCAAAAGCACCTTGTGTATTTGAGTTCTCACTCACCCAAGTGACACTCTTGTGTCACTGGTGTCTGTCTACCCCATGCATGGCTCCCCTCTGCAGCAGAGCCAGTTCTATCACAGCCCAGGTGATAGCACGAACCCTTGAGGGGGTTCTGTTGATGCTGATTCCCCTCACTGGAGCAGACCAGTGGCAGAGCCCTCCTGTTTCTCACAGAGCATTTAGCTTGCCTCCCATGTGGTGCAGGTACATGCCATGAATCCCTTGGGATTTGCTGTAAGCTCCATCTGTTTTAAACCTGCCTCTCTAACTGGAGAGGAGACTTGCCTCCTCTGGGCTGGCTTTTCATGGCAGCACTAGGTATGGGGATGAGTTACAGCTGATGCCCACTGCAGTGAGGGGGGTAGACAGCTGTGGCCAGCAGCACACAGGCTGTTGCTTGCTCTGATTCCAAGGATCATCCTTTTGTGCTTAGAGAGTATTTACATGTTCCGCCTGACCCATCAGTGGTGCTCAGCCTCTGGACTCAGCAAGGAGGTAGCTTGCAGGGAGCCACCCCAGAAGTCATCAGTGTCACATCCTCTCTTCTGGGTAGGGAATTCTCCTGCTCTCTCTGTAATTGAAGCACTACAGTGAAGAAGTGACAGACCAGGTGAGGACAGCCTCTGCTCCATCAGATGGCCATGGGACTTAAGTAAGGATCAAACCTGGCTGCTACTAATCAGTTCACAGACATTTTTCTTGTGCAATCTCTTGTCACCCTGAAAGGCAGGTGTAAAACTAGTACAGTGTAAACCTCTTACACCATTTAACACCTTCTTTAATATTTAAAGCCAGCACAGGCTATTCTGACTGATTTCTGCTTCATCAAGGAGTACTAATAGTACATAAAGTGATCTTCAGGTTAAAAACCATGCCTGAAACCTTTCAAACTTGTAGTAAATGGATCACAGTTTTATGACATTCACCAAATGTGGTAACAGAGCTCCTCTGCCGTGGAGCTGGCTGGTGTGACACAACCTGCAGAGTCCTTCATGTACTCCCAGAGAGCAGCGAGAGATAAAATGTATGGACAGCAGAAAAACCCACCTTAAGTAACTACATTAAAATGAAAACTACCTTTAATCCAGCAATAACCTTAGATCTACCAGATGCCTCATACCTGGTTATCCCATTTCTTTATACCAGTCTTTCTTAAGTTTATAATCCATCATTCTTTGATGTTTATAATTTCATACAAAGCCTCATTCAGTATAACGAAGTCAGCCCAGCCCAGCTGTTTGCTTTGCCATGGGGCAGAAGCTGCAGCAGGGATGGGGACACAGCCTTTGAGATGCACAGACTGTCAGAGGTCTGCGCTATTGCTCATCCTTTCCTTAGATGCAAACTTCCCTGAAGTCCTTCAAATAAGAGATGCTGCACTGCTGGTTGTAACTCCTCATTCTCTCCCCGTGTTGTGAGCAGTGGGCACAACCCAGGATTTTCCTGCTGTTCTGGTGTTAATCAGCCCTGGAAAAAGCAGCAGATAGGGGACAGAGAGGGGATATTTACAGTACCTGCCCCAAGACAGGAGCACATGGAGCATCTTCCCTGCTCCACAGGATGCAGTTGAACCTCTCACCTCTGTTCTCACCAAATTCCATTACAACTGGAAGAGAACTGGATGCACAGAGGGATCAGAGAGCTGGCTCCCATCACATCAATGGTGCATATCTCTGAGTCTCTTCTTTCCTACCCAGGGGCTTTTTCAGGGCAAAAGAAGACAAAGGAGAGTTCACCATTTGTCCAAGAGCCCAGCTTGAAGTTTGTCAGGACAATCCCAGTGGCTCATCCGCCGGCCAGAGCTGCTGGTAACAGCCACCACTGACACTGCTAGAAGCTTCCTACTAGAGGTAAGGTCTCTTGTTGCTTTTCCCCATGGGAACTGATGTGCTGGAATTACAAGGCTGGTGTTTTCCAGGGAGCATCCTCAAAAAAGGGTGCTACTGGATGGGAATGCTGCCACTAAACTATTGAAGTCCAGAGAAAGACTGAACTATCACAGTCCCCTGGGAAAATTTCATTTCTCCAGGTAGGGTCAGGTCAAGGGGAATCTCCCCATGTACTTCATTGTTTCTAGGACCTTAAAACTTTCAGAGTGGGTCTGAAGCTCTTTTGTATTGAAGAAATTACTCCATATGTTGTAGAATTGCATAGAAGGAGGAGTCCAATAACTTTCTCCTTCTCAAGTTTCTCTCAATGCTATACGTTTAGTAAAACACCAGACATGGTAGAAAAAGAAATATTTTTACCTCCAGCCATCCAAGAGCAAGATGAAGTTTAGGAGTGACCATGGGTTCAAACTTAAACACCGGAGAGTCAGGTTAGATATAAAGAAGAAAGTCTTCCCTGTGAGGGTGGTGAGGCCCTGGCACAGGTTGCCCAGGGAACCTGTGGCTGCCCCATTCCTGGCAGTGTTCAAGGCCAGGTTGGACGGGGCTTGGAGCAACCTGCTCTAGTGGAAGGTGTCCCTGACTGTGGCAGGGGGTTGGAACTGGATGAGCTTTAAGGTCTCTTCCAACCCAAACCATTGTGTGATTCTATGGAAGTGAATGACCAGCACAGCATGCTGCAGGGGTCTGAGGACAGACTGAACCTGAACTCTAAATAAAGAGTGTGTGTTCTGCCACTGAGCTGACTCCTGCCATGACCACTTCCCAGCCCGGACCTGAGTTGAGGCTCTATAAAGCTGCTTCTTCTCAGCCAGCTCATCACTGGGATGAAATGACAGCACAGCTTTAGCCCTTGGGATTGTTGTTGGGATTGTCCTGACAAACTTCTAGCTGGGCTCTTGGACAAATGGTGAACTCTCCTTTGTCTTCTTTTGCCCTGAAAAAGCCCCTGGGTAGGAAAGAAGAGATTCAGAGATATGCAGCATTGATTTGATGGGAGCCAGCTCTCTCATCCCTCTGTGCATCCAGTTCTCTTCCAGTTGTAATGGAATTTGCTTGAGCAAACCCACCCAGTGACAGTTTTTCCCATGTGCAGGCTCAGCAAAACTCTAAAACAAAGGGAAAAACTTGGCAATTACAGATGCACTAATTGCTCCTCCTATAGCCACCATCCCCCAGCAGTGTCCTTGATGGGTAGGAGGCATGAACGTGATGTCCTGGTGCCTCCAGGTGCTAAAGCTGGCAATGGCGCTGCACCTCGCTGCATCGTCGCACATTGAGGCGATTATCACCTTTAAGATAGATCATTTCATTGTGTTTAAGTCACTAAAACATGTAAATACATATAAATGCAGAGGAAGCATTTTTAAAATGCTAATATGCATGGTTGCAAATATGCTCATCAGTGGGACATCCTCTTTACCTACTGTCATGGTCCCGGGACTCTGCATCGTACCCTGATGCTTATAACATCCGTGTTTTCCAGGCTTGAAGGCCAGCCAGTACCTATCGCCTCATCCATTATTATCCTTGTTTCTCACATGGAAAACAAATCCCTTCTGTTTGCTTACCTGTTTGGGGGGTTTCTTGGCCTTGGTCAAGGGCTAGGAATCTTCAGTCCCATCCCATTACAGGGTGAGTCAGCACAGGCGATTGCACACAGTCATTCATATCCCAGCTTCCATGCAAAGCTCAGCCTTCTCCACAGGGCCTGAACTACGAGATGTTTTATATATATGTGTGTGTACAAACTTAAACGTTACATCCAAAACACTTACGTTTTGCTCATACACATGCTGAAGAGACAGATCTCTTCTAAAAAGGGTAAAAGAAAGCTGCATAAAAACATCAGCTTTGTTCCCCGTGGTTTGCAGCTAGAGACAGCACGTGCACGATTCACCTTGAAGCAGGAAGATGAAAGCTTCTCTCAGTCCCACAAGGCAATGTGAGCACCAAGAGCCAATGCTTTTACTGCTGGACCATAATTACTGAGCTGCTGCCCCGCGAGCGAAGCCCTTCACAAGGCCTGCACAACGTCTCACCTCTCCAAAGCAGCCATCCAGGTGAAAACAGATGTCCCTGCATGGGGAGCAGCCCTGACCTCCAGTTGTGTGGGACCAGCTGGGGCAGGAACACTGCAAGAAGGAGGGAAACCAGGAGGGTTTGGAGCACAACTTTTTCAGACATCATGCACTCAGAAACACAGGGTTCGAATGTATTCATAGGGTACAACAGAGGTTTCAGTTCAGTCCCAGCCTTCAGCTGGCACGAGTTGTGGGTTTTGGTTATTGTGTTCTGTATTTGGAAGGGGAAAGTCCTTTTTTTTAATAGCTATTCACTTGAGTCTTTGCAAACAAGTATTCCCAGACGTGTAAGGCTTACTGTCACAACTTGGAAGCGAGTTCACCTGCTTGCAATTTGTTGCCTGAAGTGAGGAAAAATGACAAAAGAGTGAAAAACCGGTAAGTGTTAAAAAGCACATTGATGGGAACCTTGTGCAGCAGAGAAAAGACAATTCACATACCAGTGAAACTGCTCTTACCCAATTCCAGCCAAATCTTGGCCAAATTCCTGCCTTGGCAAAGGTAGCATGAGACGTGGTGGCAGTGATGGTCCCTTTGGGGAGCGTGGCTGCCTGACCCCAGGCACTGACCTCTGCTCTCACCTCACTCTTTCACCCTGTTAGCAAGCTGTTACAGATGTGCTCCCATGCATTTTCACAAGCATTTCATGCTGGTTCTGCAAACCTTGAGCACAATGGAACATAGGACTCAGGCTCCTCTCTCAACGCACCAGCTGCGTGGGACTGGGGCTACTGACACCATCGTCCTCCTTACAAACAGTCAGAAACAGTGATGGTGGCGCTCATGTTGAGTGTAACAGCCAGGGCCAGCGGTAGAAATGTGCCTCTACAGGCTGCTTTGCCAGACTCCCCTGAGAAGCTGTGGCCCTATACAGGGTGGAATAAAATTCCCCTTGCCGAAGAACCTACATGCGAGAGGAGCAAGGATCTCACACAGGAAGTCAGTAGTTGAGACCCTTACCCAGGAGAAACACATGGGATAGAAAGAGAAACATACCACTCATGCTGAACAGTACAGGCTATTTGGAAATGCTGCTTAAAACATGCAGGCTTCATGTGACTGGACATATGCAAGCTGTTGTAAAACATCCCATGCAAGAAGTTATGTGCAATTTCAATTACACAAATGCCTACCAATTCCTAGCTCCCAGCAGGATGGTGAGCTTCACTGGGAGCAATAACAGCAATTGCTTTATCATATCAAATTTGCTCATCATCATTGCAAGAGGCTGACCTGTACTAAAGCCAAGAAGAAGCCTCCATCCCTCTCAGACGAGGAGATTCTACTAACTGTAGAATTCACTGACCGTACTCACCTCTTCCTCAGATGAATTTTTTTCAGTAGAACCATGAGGCTCTGCTTTGATGATAAAATCAAAGTCCCTGAGCCTCAGAAGTGAATTGAGACCATTGCTACAGAGGTTTCCACTGAAGAGCAACATGTTAGTTTATGAATTCTGTGCATCAGCCATCCTGGATTGCTGCTGTATCCAAACAAGGATGCTTAAAGAGAAAAAAAGAGGGAAGCACGGTTTGTTGAAAATGCTCCATCCTACAGGAGCTGTAGCAGACACTCATGCCCCACTCCAGTTACACTACAAGCAGCATTGGCTAAACTTCCCCTCAGCAAAGCTGGAATCTCATTGCCGGAACTCCTAAATTCACCATAACAGTGCTAAAAGCACTTACAGCTCGTGCACTGACAGCGCCTTGGCCAAGCAAGCACCCTGACACCCCGGGGCTTGGGATGCGACCAGCACTGCACCAGCAATCCAGCAGCAAAATTATCCCAATGCCTTATCCAAAGGATAAAAAAGTTTTTAAAAAGCTGAGGAAGGGTTAAAAAAGCCCTTTTCACAGGTTAAGGAAATGCTTTCAAGACACAGGTAAACACATCTCTGCTTGAATGAGCCAGCCCCTGGAGTTAGGCGCTTTCTCCCTGTGCTCACAGCCAGCAGCACTATACCCAGGTGGTGAAACAAGCTCAAACCACCCAGCAGCTCCACCCATCAGTGCAGTAATGCTCACACCCAGGAAACCACAAGTGACTTCTAAACCCATGGGGCAGGATGAGCGTTTTCTTGGGAAAAAAAAACCAGCAGATTTGTACAAAATGTTGAGGGATTATTTTTATTGTTCTGAAAGCAAAGTCTGCTCAGATTTATCAAGTAGCTGTCTTGCCTAGAAAACTGTTTTGGAGCAGGTTTAAAAGATATCTAAGAGCAAGTGGGTTTAAAACCAAACCAGAACAGTGGAAACAAATTGTACAGATCATAGAATAGTTAGGGTTGGAAAGGACCTTAAGATCATCTAGTTGCAACCCCCCTGCCATGGGCAGGGACACCTCACACTAAACCATGTTACCCAAGGCTCTGTCCAACCTGGCCTTGAACACCACCAGGGATGGAGCATTCACAACTTCCCTGGGCAACCCATTCCAGTGCCTCACCACCCTTACAGTAAAAGAACTTCTTCTTATATCCAGTCTAAACTTCCCCTGTTAAAGTTTTAACCCGTTACCCATTGTCCTATCACTACAGTCCCTAATGAAGAGTCCATCCCCAGCATCCTTGTAGGCCCCCTTCAGATACTGGAAGGCTGCTAGGAGGCCTCCACACAGCTTCTCTTCTCCAGGCTGAACATAAGTAATAATAAAAACCACACTAGTATAACACAAAACACTTGTGAAGATTTTAATTGGGACATTTACTGGAAAACTCAGATGAGGATAATGTGGAGCATTAACTCCTTAGGAATTAACTCTACATTTTGCAAAGACAAAAGGTTCAGGAAAGATACTGAAAGCATTTGGAAAACCACATAAAAGTCATGACCAGGACCCATAACACAACTAACCTAACACAAATCAGGAGATGGTGCAAAGCATGAATAGTCTTTACAGTTAACCTGTGTACGGATAGACATTAGATACAGACTTCTAAATTGAACTAATTTTGGCACCAGTGAGAAAGGATGCCTTTTCTGCCCTCTCAATCAGATCTACTGCAACGTCAAACAAGTACATAAAGATTTAACAGTCCAGGGTTTGGTTTTCTTTGCATAGGGCTCCCTGAACTGTGTGTTTTAACTTTGCCAGACTAGCAGGCAGACACTGAAGAGTATCTTCTCTGCCTTTTACTTGCACGCTTCTAAGAAGAGATTGCCTTTTACTTTTCTTACCAGAAGAAATAAAAGGAATTCCTAGAAGATACTAAGACACCAGAAAAGGATGTCCATGTAACTCAAGCCTTCAGATCTCTGAAAAGATCTATTCATGGTACAGCTTTTCTACCACCCAAACTGGATGCAAGTCTCAAAATTCCACACCCCTCTGTAAAGTCCTGCTCCTGTGCTTTAGGGGCAGTGACCTACTACCATGTTGAAAGACAGGAATGCATTTCTGTTGACTTGCTGTAATAAAATTTCATTATAAGCTTAGGGTGCCCTCGTTATGCACCCAAACCTTATTAATAATAAGGTATTTGGATAATAATATAGATAACAAGATAATTTGGACAGGGGTATTAATTTCTTCCTAATACCATACTATATTGACACATGGCGACATGTAATTATTAATGGGTCTACATGAAGTTAGCTACATGATGAGGAAATGCATATAAGTTTGTATCTTTCTGAAGCAGCACAATGCATTCTCTTCTCCAGAACACAAACCAAACAGCCCTCATCAGTTACATAAAATCAGTCAGTTGTATGAAAGAAATTCAACAATCAAGACTGGTTTTAAGCCCCGTCATTTGTAATTCTGCATCAGGTAAACCTCTGAAACCATCACTTAACACAGTGAAGAATCCAAGGCATTTCTTAAAAAACTGTGGAAAGTGAAAAATCTCTTGCTGCTTGGACTTCATTCAAAATGCTCAAAAGTCATTCATTCGTTTTCCAGTGTTCAAAGCACAAACATACATTACTGTAAAACAACACACATACGTCACCTAGGGATAGGTATCTTCAAGTAAGAAAAAAGTATTTCATTTACACTTTAAAAGATAGACTTACGATTTCAGAAATTATTTTTATATTAAAATTCTTGTATGCATAACTACCATTACAGAACAGCTTTAAGAGATCACTTGATATATATTAATATAAATATCACCATTCAGACCAGTAAAATTGTACCAAACTGGCATCAATTTTAAGCCTGCTCAGTGCTAAAAGTCAAGAGCTGGGACCTGATGGTCAACTGGCCTTAAGAACATACAGATCAACAAAAAATGTGCTTATTATTGGTTTTATTATGCCCAGGCAGCAAATTCTCCTTCAATAAACAAACCCATGTGTTATGTTGCTGGTTCTATCTTATCAATCTCTTCCTTCTTTGGACCTTCTTCTCGGTTTTTGCCCTGCTGCATGGTGTACACCGATGGGCCCATCCTTAGGATCTTCCCACTGCCCAAGCACTCATCACCCTTGTAGAACACTGCAAACTAGGAGAAAAAGAGGGAGAGCCTTTTCAGCAGCTGCAAATGGCATGGTGAACAATTTTAGGCTGTGCAAGACCTGGTGGGCAGTGAGTGTACTTGTTGGCAGTAAGGATTGTAGGCTTACACAACTGTAAATATATAAACATGTTGGTGGAAATTCCATCATGAACTTCTACAGGATTATCTCAAAACTTCAACTACTGAGGTGGAATGGATTGAGCTGGAAAGCTTCCTTTCCCTAAGGGGGTGATGTACGTAACACCACCTGCATTTTCACCTGACCTTCCATGGGCTACAGTGGCACTTCCCAAACAGGAAGTGGACCAAGGGCTACTGGAACGAAGTGACTGGGGCTCCGATGTGCTCAGGAGGTTCTTGCAGGAGATAAGGAGCACAAACCTCCTGGCTTTGTCCCATTACCTTGCAGTAAAGAACCCAGTTACTGGCTCAGCAGCTCCTGGCAGTCAGGGGCTTCTACCTATCATCAGCTCTGGCTGAGTCTTCTCAGCTCAGCTCACAGCTCACCTCTCTCAAGTATATCCCTCTCTCCATTACAAAATGTTCTCAGACTATTTCCCTCCTGATGTGTCCCACAGGCTCCGAAGTTTTGGGGTGGGAGAGGGAGGGTAGAACATATACTAGGAGAGGGCACACAGAAACTGCTTGAGAACCACTGGTTTACAATGTTATGGGAGTATCCTGGTATTAGCAGTGTTAGAAAGCATCACTAAACAGTACCTCTTCTCAGTACTGTCCTGGGACAATGAAATTCACTGGACACAGATCCTCACTAATCAAATTTGAACACTAAAACCGTATTAAGCTGCCAGTTATAGAACTAATGCCTTTTTAAATCTATTGAACACAACAGATTTCATTTCTGCATATACAATTGTTATCAGAGATGTTTTCATCTATTTCTAAACTTGGAAACCAGTTTCTCAGATTATATGGGTAACAACAGAGCATTTAATACCAGAAACAACCTCCTTCAAAATAGCTGATGAATAGCCAAAGTAGAGCTAACTGCTCCCATGACAATATATTAATTTGCTTCATCTACTGTTTTATTAGCTAGATATGCCAAAACACACAAAACAGGAAAGAAAATCACTTCTAATAACTTACCTGCCCAGGTGTGATAGCTCTTGCTGGCTTCACTAGTGTCACCCACACACTTCCATCTTGGTTTAGAGTCAGCACACACGGCACTAGAGCAGAAAATAGCCAAACACCTGCCAGTTAATCCTTATGTTCACATTAAAAGTTAAACAGATGTAAATCATGATATTATACACGGAACCGTTTTATGAAGACACTCTAGAAACAGAAAGGCAAGCCAAAACATTTCAACTATTTCTACAAAACTACACTGAACGCATGACCACAGTTTCCCAAACTAAGTAAAACAAAAAACCCCAAAACACCACGGTTTGATTACCCAGTGCCATCTGGTGCCGAAACCTGAGATTACAGTCCATCATCTTCTCCCTAACAAGCAATGCGGGAGGTTCCTCTGCTATCCAGTGCACTCGGTTTGTCCGCAGCAAGTCTCTGTACAGAGCAGGGTGATCTCTTGATGGTGCCTTAAAATATATTTATTTAATGCTGATGTTTCTGACAGAGAGCACATAACTTGTAATGCTTGAAATACAGAAGAATCATCAAGCCGTACCAAAATGAAGGCAAAACAAGAAAGCAAGCATTTATTAGCACTCAATCAGCTTCCAGGTGGAAGCCTTTAATTTAAAGAATAGTCTAAAGCAAACCTTAATAGCCAGTTTTCTACATCTCAGTCATGTTGCTTCTTGTATTCTTTTTCCTTCAATCATATTTCTGACAGAGTTCAGACATGTACTGCCCTCCTTATCCCATTTCAACAAGATGCTACCTCTCCTCTAATTTCCCAACTCAACATCCCCCCAACCAGGGCGCTGGTTCTTAGTGGTCCTGCCTTTTCCCTCTCAACTCTCTTTTGATTATGATTTTCCCCCCCAGGCATATCAACAAGTAGCAGACCACCCCATTATAACCACATCAGTATTAAGTAACAACTTAATGAACATCAAGAAACATTAACAACGGTTGCAAGCTGCAGAACTCTCAGTCGTTTCATATGATTAGTCATTAACACAACAACTATTTGCAGTATTATATGTATTTTGCCTCAGTTTTCAAGATTATTAAATTGTATTACTGGCTACTATTTCTTTTACTAGAAAAAGAAAGTAGCAATACGTAGTAAACCAAGATAATACACAGTGTATACACTGTGTCACAATAACTACAATAAAATGTTTCAGAGTAGAAAATAAGAGCTCAGTAGATTGGCTGATACTTTTCAGTATCTTTTCAGCCCTTTGTATGGAAAAGTTCTATGCCGAAGTCTAAACCAATTTTCTACTCAAGAAAAGCCAGTTTGGACAAGATGTTTCAAAGCTGCTGATGCTATGCTAGTTAGCTCTTGTTTCCCCCAGGAAAGCCAAGAATTCTGTCCAGGTCAGAATCACATTCCATACAGCAGGAGTCACAAAATGCTTGCATTAGTCATTCGCAATACCAGTATGAATTAACTCACCACAAAGACATCTCCAGTGCTGACATCTTTGTCTACAATGAACCAAGCATCCCTCAGGCCTGCTAGTCTAGCCCTCTGGCCTATGGTGTAGAGGAACCAGCCTAAAGAAATATAAAAATGTAATGCTGGAAGCAATTTTTATCTTTTACCTTCAGAAAAATATGTTACAAACCTTTCCCTAAAACTTCACCACTAAACAAGCAATAACAAACCAAGTTGTCTTAGAGAAGTCTGCCAATTACAAGCTGAACTAGCACCTACTTCAAAGATGTACCTGAAGCACATGGTTTCAAACTCATCTTTTTCAAACTCTATTGTACTATTCTTAGGGTTTATAAAAGACAAACATTTAAGCTTCAATTTGTTGTTTTATTATTACTTAGTCTCACCAGTCTCCCTTACTTTTACTTGCTAGAAGAACATTCTACTCCCATAAACTATTTGGGAGAGGAACTCAGTTCTGTCAGAACTGAGGAGAGCAAAGGAAAGACACACAGAAAAAAGGAAAACATAAGCTGCCCATGTTTGGTGATGCCCTGCTATGCATCACTGAGGTGCATGGTGTATTTGTTCTGCAAAGTTCAGGTACTAAAGATTCTGGAACTGAGGCGCAGTCATTCTGAAATAATTAAATGAACAATGGTCTCTTGGTATTAAATTAACCACCACTTAGTAACAACAGAGTCACCCTATAATTACCAATTACTTTCTTGCAACATGGAACACAGTCAAAATCAGTTGTAGTTTAAGGCTCAACTATTGTATGAAGTAGGTTTTCCACAACTATTAGTTCTCAAACTGGGAAAAACTGGTTTGGAATTTCACAAAGTTTGTCCCTCAAAATAAAAGCAGCGCTGTTCCATTTATCTAAAAGCAGTTATTAAGGTGGGTTAGCTAATTACCTTTGTGTTTTCCCATCACCTTCTTATCTTCAATGGAAACAAAGTTACCTGGTTGAGGTTCTAAATACTACCAAATAGGAAGAGAGAAGTCACAAGATGGCCCAAAAAAACCCCATCAGTGTATTTTAGGTTCTGTCACTACATTCTCTTGAAGCTGGAAACTAACTTTTCAAGCAGCAAACTCTACCCAAGCAGCTTACTGCCTCTTCCCTAATTCTGCTTTAGACAGAAAAGAAGGAAGGGCAGTCCCTATCAGCAGTAACTCTGGGCTTCACCCCACCCCTCATCCTTACTCATGGCAGGGGACAGCAGGATTCAGCCATCTGCCCCTCTCACATCTCAACCACTCGTCAGAGCCTCACAAGCACAGCACTGCAAGTTCACACACTCCTTTTGCTACAGAAAGTGACTGACTGTTCAGGGATGGAGGCGAAAGGTACTTCCTACAGGGTCTTGGCATTTGCTTCTGGGTAGGCTTGGAATGCAAAAGGACACCGGACATTGTGACTTAGTGTGGGCCAAAAGCTGTTGGAGGTGTTTCTGTAGACAGCGTTATAAATTACTACTGAAAACCAGAACAGAGCAAAGATTGGCAAGGATTTAACATTGCTCACCTCGAGAAGGAAATTTTCAAAGTTTCTTTCACCAATGAAACATACTCCCATACTCTGAAAAGGAAATGTGGTATTGAATCCATAATAGCAAAGAAAAACATCTGAAATACTGTCTATTAATGATCTGTCCAAAACAGAACTCCCTCCCCATGTACCCAAACTATGCTAGGCATTTCATAAAATAAACCAAACCACAACATCTGCTCCAGTAGAGGCAAACTAATTTTGTACAGTATCAGTAAGAGCCATAAGCACAAAAGAGAAAAAACTGGAAACAGAACATATGTTCAATAAATAAATACATTAACCTTGGTAACTATACTGTGTGCATATCAAAACCAGAAGGCTCTTGCAGATTAAAGTACAAAAATAACACAAGTTATACAGTAAAGGTATATCTCTTGAAATCATCTTTCAAAAACAAACAGCCTTTCCTTTTCAGTTACTGCCTATATTCTTCAGGCACCCATTACAGTGGAGGAGTATGAGTATTAAAAGTGACAAAGGCAGCATCAGCAACACAATCACTGCCTGCATTACATTTTTTTGGGATCAACTCATCAAGTGTGAGTTCTTAGAGAACAGAATTTTGGTTTGTTTGTTTTTTAAAGAGTAACTGTAGAAAACAGCATCCTCCAATTTCATAAAGACATACCAAAAAACAATTCTAGTGAGAAAGCCTTTAACAGCTACAGAAAATACAGACCAAAGGCTTCTCACCTGCTGTGATAGACAGTACCTTCCCTAAGGCTCACAGCATCCTAACACATTCACCTTCATCTTAGTTCTTCTGAGATACAATGGCAGACAAATAATCTGCAAGCTAAACACACAACTAACCACAAGCTCATCAAAGTTCTTTTAAGGAAGTAGACAGCTATAAAACTGCTTCCCAACCTGTTCTATTACAGTGCTCAGAAACAGACAAGCTGTCACAGTTTTAAGGTTCAAATAGTTCAGGGAAGTCTACTTTAGAAGGAAATACAAATCAAGAGTTTAAGTGTTACCATGCCTCTTTTTTCTTTAGCACATGATGAAGGCCATTTTCCGCTGCTATCTTCTTGACAAAACTTTTTGTTAAATCCCCCAAAGGGAAAATGGTTTTCTTCAAAGCGTCCTGCGAGATCTGACTTAGAAAGAAGGTCTGGTCCTTAAAGAGGTCGGCCCCTTGAAGGAGTTTCACAGCTGCAAAGTACAGAATATAGAGCATCTCAACATTAAGGGGATTCCCTTAGTTCAACTTCCTTTAGTATTTTGTTTGATAATCAACATATTAGTTTTATTATTTCCAAATACATGTTAAAGAAAGTATTCTTCTCTTCATGGGTTTATTTGCAAAATCTAACTGAAAATGTTTGGGCACTTGTCTCACCACTAATAAGATCCAGAAGGATTCTGACTTAGTAGAGTGCAGAATCTTACAAAGTCTTACACTGTCTTATCTATTATAATACTGTATGTGTCATTGGCAAGGACATCAACAATATGAAAAACAAAACCAACCATTTCATGTGCAAGAGAGATGAAGATTTGAGTGTTTTAGAGTATACTATTCACCCACTTTTGCCCTGAAATTACAGCACTGTCGATCAGTGATTTGAACAATAAGCAGTTATTCCCAGTGCTCAGAGAGGCAAGTTTGACTTTTTTGTTAAAACCAAAGTCTTCCAATTGCCCAAACGAAATAAAATTGGTATATTTTTTCAGTCATGTTCTGTCCACTCTCTTTAACACCTAATAACACTGCTGTTGTACAAACTCCACTTCCATGTTTCTTGACTCAAACATTAACTACAGGCCAACAGTTCAGTCACAACTAATAATATAAAATCTCAGTAAAGGGCAGTAAGACTGTTTAGAACATCACAAAATCATAGAATCATAGAATAGTTAGGGTTGGAAAGGACCTTAAGATCAAGTTCCAACCCCCCTGCCATGGGCAGGAATACCTTACACTAAACCATATCACCCAAGGCCTCATCCAACCTGGCCTTGAACACTGCCAGGGATGGAGCATTCACAACCTCCTTGGGCAACCCATTCCAGTGCCTCACCACCCTGACAGGAAACAATTTCCTCCTTATATCCAATCTAAACTTCCCCTGTTTAAGTTTTAACCCATTACCCCTTGTCCTATCACTACATTCCCTAATGAAGAGTCCCTCCCCAGCATCCTTATAGGCCCCCTTCAGATACTGGAATGCTGTTATGAGGTCTCCATGCAGCCTTCTCTTCTCCAGGATGAACAGCCCCAACTTTCTCAGCCTATCTTCATACCGGAGGTGCTCCAGTCCCCTGATCATCCTCATGGCCCTCCTCTGGATTTGTTCCAACAGTTCCATGTCCTTTTTATGTTGAGGACACCAGAACTGCACACAATACTCCAAGTGAGGTCTCACGAGAGCAGAGTAGAGGGGCAGGATCACCTCCTTCGACCTGCTGGTCACACTCCTTTTGATGCAGCCCAGGATACGGTTGGCTTTCTGGGCTGCGAGCACACACTGAAGCTGGCTCATGTTCATTTTCTCATCGACCAGCACCCCCAAGTCCTTCTCCTCAGGGCTGCTCTGAATCTCTTCTCTGCCCAACCTGTAGCTGTGCCTGGGATTGCTCCTACCCAGGTGTAGGACCTTGCACTTGGCATGATTAAACTTCATCAGCCCACCTCACAAGCGTGTCAAGGTCCCTCTGGATGGCATTCCTTCCCTCCAGTGTATCAACCGAACCACACAGCTTGGTGTCATCAGCAAACTTGCTGAGGATGCACTCAATCCCACTGTCCATGTCAGCGATGAAGTTGTTAAACAAGACCGGTCCCAACACCGATCCCTGAGGGACACCACTCGTTAATGGTCTCCAGCTGGACATTGAGCCATTGACCACAACTCTTTGTGTGCAGCCATCCATCCAGTTCTTTATCCACCGAGTGGTCCATTCATCAGATTGATGTGTCTCCAATTTAGAGACAAGGATGCTGTGTGGGACAGTGTCAAACGCTTTACACAAGTTCCAGATGACACCAACTGCTCTACCCATGTCCATCAGCTCTGTAGCCCCATTATAGAAGGCCACCAAATTGGTCAGGCAGGATTTCCCCTTAGTGAAGCCATGCTGGCTGTCACCAAGCACCTCGCTGTTTTTCATGTGCCTTAGCATGCCTTCCAGGAGAATCTGCTCCAAGATTTTGCCAGGCACAGAGGTGAGACTGAGGGTCTGTAATTCCCTGGGTCAAATCCTACAATTCAGTGAATCATAGCCTGCCACAAGTACAGACCATTTGCTCTGCTGTGCCTATTTCAACTTTCCAGAAATAAAACAAAGAAACAAAAAAGCCCCTTTAAGTCCAAATCAAAAAAGGGGATGCTACAACACAAAACCATCTCTGTGGCAGCTTTGCATACCGGGTGCTTGCAAGTTTCTTTCCCTGTGGGTATAACACGCTTCTCACCATATGCACCAGTTTTATCTATTTTACTGCATTATGGCCCACTGCAGAGCTATTTGTGAAATCTCTACATTGCCATCCAACCTCTGCTAGTGCCATGCAGAGACATACCCGAAACAACATCCATCAAGCAGGCTTTTGCACTGATAACAGGAGAACCACTGGGGTGCTGAGATCAGCCTTTGATTATATACAGCCACAGGCAGACTATTAAAGAGAAAAACCTGCACTACTGCTACTAGCACCTTTGCTGACCTGAGAATAGTAGCCTTAAAAATGTCTGCACATGCTGCACTTGTACTTTTCAACTGCAGTGCAGATCTACCTAGGAAAACCAAGCTGCTATAGGAGAACAGAGAAATGAGGCAGAACAGCTGAGTTACTGATTTTTTCCATAATAAATTCCAAAATAACATACAATCCAATTATTTTATAAAAGTATATTTTATTAATTTTAATGTTTCAAAGCCTTGATTCTAAAATTCCACTGAAGCATATCCCCATTATGAGTTACATGTATACTGAATAGCAAAATAATACATTCTCTAAACTAGATGAAACATTAAAAAATTTTATGTAAGTCATGAAAATACTAGATAAAGATTTCTTGAAATACTTCTCTCAGGGAACAAAAGATAGCTCTGTCTCCTTAATCCACATTACAGCTCCTCCAGAAAGTTCATTACTGAAATGCTTATTCTTCCCTCTGCACCTCGATTAGAACTCTTAAAATAGAAAATGTAATACCTGACCGGTCAGGGTAATTTTCAGTAATGTAAATCTTCTGTTTTGCACTATCAACCTCCTATAAAGGCTGGGGTTTTCATGGTAATCATTGTGTGTAAGGTAACAAACTTAAGTGATATTGTGACACCAAACAAGAGTTTAAAATTCTGTTTCATACCTAGGATGAAATAAGAAATGAAGAATCCACTTACTATTTCTAACTTCAAAACGGTTTCTGAAAAGCCTTTGTGGTCTTTTCACATGTTTCTGTTGAAACACCTCCTCATCCTCTAGTGAGGTCCTAGCATAATGCCCAGTAGCAATTGCATCTGCTCCTATCAAGAAAAAAAAACAAAACAAAACATCAGTGCACATACCTGAAACTCAGTTTAAAACAGGATTATAAACATCCAGTAATAAAAGCAGAAAGCAGTGATGGAACAAAACCTATAGAGAAGTGTTATACTGACAATAATCATACTCCTGCTATTCAAACAACGTAAACTATTAATGAGCATGCCAGCACTTGTGCTTTTGTACTTGAAAGACCACCTAAGAATGTAAAACTTAATGGTCAGGTCAATGTATGTCCCCAGAGTAAATCTGTTCCAATTTATGAGCACCTTCCTCTAGTGGAAAGTGTCCCTGCCCACAGCAAGGGGGCTGGACTAGATGATATTCAAAGGTCCTTTCCAAGCTGAACTGTTCTACGATTCTATATGTAAAAGCAAACTTAAAACAAAAAGCTGCAAATACTGAAATACTGCCACAGAGACAGGTGAATTAGGCATGCATATGAACTCAGGTTTTCCGCCACCTTTTCAAGAGTTTGTATCCTGTAAGTATTTCCATGGCACACACTCTGTACTGACACACTTGAAAATGCCTTACCAAGGTTATCCATAGCATAATGAAGAAAGTAGTTGAATTTGATGTGCTTGTTACACACAATATCAGGATTAGGAGTCCTTCCCAATTCATACTCTTTTAAGAGGTCACTGTAAAATAAAGATTCGAATGTATATTGACATTATTAACACAGCATAATACTATTTGAGACTGAAAGATCTGTTTAAACATGAGAACTCAAGACCTAGGCATACTGAGCATGTTATGTTAGAAATAAAACACCCATTGGATGTTAACCTGTAAAACACAATGCTTGGAAGATTTTCACCAAAGTGCACTGAGGACACGGTCAAATGCTCACTCACAGTCTTGTAAACATGTTTTATTAAATTAGTGCTCCCCTGGGGGGAGACATGGCTGCCCTCAGCACACACCCTACTTGTTTCCTCAGAATGAAACCACCCTGCTTCGTTTTTCTAAGTGACAGTGCAGTAGAGCACACACCAGGGGTTACTGTGGCTCAGTACGGATAACAACTTAATCTGCAATAATGCCACCATAAACAGTCACGGGACTTAATTTTATATAGGATTTTTCCCCTTTTTTCTTTCCTTCAAGAAATTCAAGTAGTTTCTCAAAGTCATATTGTAGTTTTACACTGTCACATAATTAAAGTGCTTAGCATAATTTGCCTGAAAACATTAACTAGTGAGAGTAAACCAGCATGCAGTACTGCACTGAGATACCAAAAGGCCTGATCACTGCATTATTTAGCTTGTCTTCAGTAGTAACTGAAGTCAAGAGGAACTGAATGAGCACAAGCTGGATTTAAAAGTACACCAACAACCTTATTATTTGGTTTTACTTTTCAACATCTGAAACAGAACCAGTCGCTTCTTCTTCACCATGTTATTCATTACATTCATAACTAGAAAATAAAGCAACATATCTTGAATTTTGTCTAGCTCCTTTCTAACAGTTCTGAATTCAACAGTTCGTACTAAGAATTAAATCACCAGGGTCTACCCAGAGCTGCCTCCCCCTTGCTGACTCGGCACTGTACTCTTAGGATAACACAATTCTTCTTTGTAATTACTGCAGAAGTATGCTGGAAGACTTAGCCAAGATTCAGCATAAAGACAGACTCACATCAGTTCAGAACTTCAAGTAAAGTACAGAACTGGAGAAAAGGCAGTGAAGGATTTCTGCTGAATCTCCCTCTGATGTAAGGATTTGAAACAGGCTGCGCACAAACCACAGGCAAGACAAGACCTGGGATAGTTCTCTTGATAAAAGGTGTTTCTGATGAATAACCCTCTAAAGAGAGATCCAGAGGAAGAGTAAATCCTAGGTCAATGATGACAGTAACAAAAACAGGATTCCAAACAAACCAAGTAACCTGCCACAGACACTCTGGGAACACTGTACTAATAAACGATGAGAAGCAAAAGAAAAGCTGATCTTCTACGATCTTTGATTCACTGTCATTTACAGACACCCCTCAGGAGCTTTGGTACCATTTATATACTCTCACACCAGAGGGGAAGCATGGCGTTAACTTTCCCAGAACAGGGCTCTTTCCTTCACTGACCGTGTAAAAGTTTAGTCCTCAACTCGATCTCGTTTCAACATGACGCAGCATGACTAGGTTTCTTCTGAGACAAGGTAACAACAGCACTACTTAAAGGGGGGCAATGAAGATCAGTGAACAACTTTTGTGCACCTATGTTGCGTGCATAAAAGATAAACTTCCCTTCTCCTGCCTCCAAAAAAACCTTGGCTTTTCCTAAGTAGAACTTTCCTTAAAGCTGAACAAATCCACAGAAAATCCAAACACCCTCTTCAGTTTCAAATCTATTATAAGCTTAAAGAAGCAAGGCTAGTTCATGATCACTTTGTAGTAAACTGGATTCAGTACTTGCTAATGTAATATGCACCACATGAACTACAGACAACAACAGCTCCCCATTTGCTACTTTCTTATGAAGCTGCAGTAAAGTTGGGCCAGTTGTGGGCAGCAGCTGAAATAAGCTGGAACAAAGTAATTGCTACACGCTCATAACAACTAGAGAAAAGCCTCCTATTAATTTCAAGAATAACAAACATATTAAGGCCAAGACAGAAATTCTGATCTTGAATATGAATGAGAGCAAAAATAATGCCTGTGTTATTTAACAGGCTTCAGTAGTTTCTCTTAGCATTCACAATACTGCAGTAAACTGTCACTGACCCGTACGTATCTGTCCACCCTGCCTCCCCACAGTAACACAGTACTACACCAATACAGGGAAAGAGCACCCATTTTAAACGTGTTTGTACCTGAATACTTCATTCCAGTATTCTTTCACGTAGGAAACCTGGTGGAAAGGAATATCCAGCTTCTGACAAACGCGGTAAGCATCCTCACAATCCCTGTCGACGGAGCAAGCTCCTTGCTCATCCAGAGGGTCCCAGTTCTTCATAAAGACGCCTGTCACCTGGTAGCCTATGAAATGAAGGCAAGAATGACTTTAAAAATGTAATTCTAACTGCCTGGAACCAAAACCCGAGTTAAGCCTTGCTCGAGTATCTGCTCAGCGTTACTGTTCGGATACCGCATGGCTATTTTTAGTCACAGCCAGCATGAAGTCAGCCGCACACGCGGTATCTCAGACCTCCGAGCGTCTCCATCCCCTCCTTCCCCGCTCGCTCCCGCCGCTCCCAGGCCGGCTGTCCCACCCGCCGGAGGACGTTGCTGAGGGCTGGAAGGACCGCCTGGACTCGGCCCACGGGTGCCGGGCGGTCCCGCCGGAGGGCAGCGCCCGGCCCCGCCGCCCGTCACGCACCTCGGCGGCGCAGCAGCAGCGCGGCCACGGCGCTGTCCACCCCGCCGGACACGGCGCAGGCCACGCGGCGCGATCCCGCCAGCATCACCCCTATCCCGCAGCGGCCGCGGCACCGCCGCTTCCGCCCCGCCCGCCTTTAGCTTCCGCCGGGCGCCGCGGGGCGGGGCGGCGGCCATTGGCGCTCGGGGTAAACAGGGCGGCCCTCGAGGGTTCCGGCGCGGGCAGCATCAGCCGCTCGCGTACGGAGGCGAGGCCGGGGACGCACTCGCGGTGCTTGTTCCCCCTTTCACTTAGTGGCCAGCCCGGCTCTCCCCGCAGGAGAGGATAACCCGTTGTCAGATCAAGCCCAGCGGAGAAATCCGAAGAGCTTGCTGCCCCACGAACCTCCTCGCTTCAGGAGCCTTCAAACACACTTCATGCAGGCAGCCGCCGGCTATCTATGAGCAAAACTCGGCAGATGGAATTGCACAAAGGAAGACCCGAAGACAGTAACAGTCTCCACTTCATTGCTTTGTGCTTGTTAGCACTTGATAAGCCAAGGGCTCATCCAGCTGACTCTGCTGCTACTGCAGAGCAGTAGAGCCTCCTGCACATCCCTGAACCTGAGAGCAACTGACCTGCAGTTTGACGGCTGGAATTTGGCTCTTAGTTGAAGACACATAGAGCTATCACCACAGTGCCTAAATTCCAGTGAACGGCCTAGTCAATAGAGCTGGCCAACATCAGAAGTATTCAGGTAGCCATGGTCAACCACCACCCAAATAGTTTCTACTGGTAGAGGACTGATGCTTGCTTGTAAGTAGTCATGCTCAAACCCAGGATTTAGATAAGCTGCCTGCAACAGCATACATTCACAAAAGGGAGGTTTCAAGGGGCATAAAACACCTGGCTCGCCTGCAAGTCATGGACTCATGGAATAGTTAGGGGTGGAAGGGACCTTAAGATCACCCAGTTCCAAACCCCCTGCCATGGGCAGGAGCACCTCACACTAAACCATGCCACACAAGGCCTCCTCCAACCTGGCCTTGAACACTGCCAGGGTTGGAGCATTCACAGCTTCCCTGGACAACCCATTCCAGTGCCTCTCTCCACCCTTAAAGAACTTCTCCTTATATGCAATCTAAACTTCCCTGTTTAAGTTCTAACCCATTACCCCTTGTCCTATCACTACAGTCCCTAATGAAGAGTCCCTTCCCAGCATCCCTGTAGGCCCCCTTCAGATACTGGAAGGCTGCTATGAGGTCTCCACACAGCCTTCTCCAGGCTGAACAGCCTCAACTTTCTCAGCCTATCTTCATATGGGAGGTGCTCCAGTCCCCTGATCATCCTCATGGCCCTCCTCTGGATTTGTTCCAACAGATCCATGTCCTTTTTATGTTGAGGACACCAGAACTTTACACAATACTCCAAGTGAGGTCTCACGAGAGCAGAGTAAAGGAGCAGGATCACCTCTTTCGACCTGCTGGTCATGCTCCTTTCGATGCAGCCCAGGATACGGTTGGCTTTCTGGGCTGCAAGCGCACAGTGAAGCCAGCTCATGTTCATTTTCTCATCGACCAGCACCTCCAGCTCCTTCTCCACAGGGCTGCTCTGAGTCTCTTCTCTGCCCAACCTGTAGCTGTGCCTTGGATTGCTCCGACCCAGGTGTAGGACCTTGCACTTGGCATGGTTAAACTTCATGAGGTTGGCATCAGCCCACCTCACAAGTGTGTTAGGGTCCCTCTGGATGGCATTCCTTCCCTCCAGCGTATCAACCGAACCACACAGCTTGGCGTCATCGGCAAACTTGCTGAGGGTGCACTCAATCCCACTGTCCATGTCAGTGACAAAGACATTGAACAAGACCAGTCCCAACACCGATCCCTGAGGGACACCACTCGTTACTGGTCTCCAGGTGGACATTGTGACATTGACCACAACTCTTTGTGTGCTGGCAAACCAGCCAGTTCTTTATCCACCGAGTGGTCCACCTATCAAATTGATAAGTCCTTAAAGTATAAGGCAGAAACCTACTTCGCTCACTAAAAAGTTGTGGAATTTTTATTTAAGTATTTATATATCTCTGCTTTGGTTTAGAAATACTCAGCTGCTGCTGGTAGTGTATTCCACTAGCATTCAACAATAAAACATGCATTTCTAAACTTGCTACACTTCTGTATGAAAACCCACTCTGAATCCACTAGCTTTACCTACATCTCAACATTTGTTAGTGAAACACTAAAATCGTCTAACCAAAGCCTGTATGAAAACATTGCCATTTCGTACAATAATTTGGTAAACCATTTATTTTAAATTAAATCTTCATTGCACATAGGAAATAAAAAGAAAGTCTTCCAGTAAAAAGAGTAACTTTTTTGCCTTAGAGCAGCAGTTTAAACACATTAATTGCAGCACATCCATGAGCAGAACCATTAACGAGACAGGCTATATCAGGACTGCTTGAATTCTATTGTGTTAACACAGTTTACCACATAATCTACAGCCATCTTCAAAAAAATCATGTAGAAGCAAAGAGTAATTCCTGTATACTTTAAAGATCACAGATGCCAAGAATTCTTCATTTCGGCTCAAGTTCAGAACTTGAGGAGCGGGGAATCCAGGTTTTCTTTATTCACATCAGGACTCAGAGTAATAAGAGGTGAACTCAAATCAATTAGCTGAAAAAAGAAACATTTTAGCTACTGTAGTCAGCTGTTGTGTATAACTAGCAGCAATAATCTCTAACAAGTCTTCAAGTACTTTTTTTTCTTTTTCAAGATTCCCATTAGCATCCAGAAAACAAGCACCACACAAAGGTGGTTCAGGTTTTTAAGCATCTAGCTTATTCTTAGACAAGCACAAGCTTCTCACAAGGTGGTTATTTGCCCATACTCGCTAAGAGCCTAAAAGGCTTTTCTGAGTTTCACAACTGTGCGTATTGGAGTGACACAGTCACCCAGGCAGGGCAGAGTACTTCTGAGCATGCCTCCAGAAGTCACTTCTGTAATCCTCTTCTGAGATGGTTTGAAGGACCTGATGGTAAGCTGAGCCCAGCTACATCTAACATCACCAAAGGCTACATCCTCAAAGTTAGAACCATTTATCTGACAGCGTCTAAAGGCATCTACTAAAGGTTCAAGCCACTAGTGTACAAAAAACATTTCCCCAGAAACATCTGTCAAATTTAGTGTAGGTTCTAATGCACACCTTTCAACTAAGGAGGGGATTTGGAGAGGAGTTAAACAGAAGAGACAGCCCTGCTTTTTTGCTGAAAATGAGCAGCTGCTCTTAAGAACTGGAAATATACAAGAAAAGGAAAACAAGTCAGCATGCTGCTGTGCTGAAGACAGCATTCACTTCCTGCTTCAGAGCAGTTTCGTTCTTTGAGAACTGCTTTAAGCATCAAGTTCTTTCTCCATCCTCCTCCTTTTCCTATTTGCACATTGCTCACTGAGCTTCTTTAGAGCACACCAATTTTAAATATTATGTTCTGTTTACTTAAGATCCCTTGTGTGTAGTATCATACTGAACATACGAGCTCATGTTAAATAATCCTTACAAGTACTGTGGAGCTGCTCTGCAGACAAAACACATGCAGCCAGTTGACATTTTTCTGCTAGCATATTTGCGCCAGAAGATTTGAATGTAACTTACCTTCACCTGCCCTGGGAACATGGGCTTTAGAGGAGTAACCTTATTCACTTCAGGAGTATTGGAAAGGTCAATCAGAGGTCTATTTTCACATTCCAAGATGTGTGGGAGAGATGTGTCTACTCCAATATCTACCAGAATGGCCTTTAAAAAAAAAAAAGTTCAGATTTTCCCCTCTGTTCTTCATGCTTCTTTCATAAGGACTTAGGCAATTTATGAAGCCATAATAATCAAAAGAGAGGCTTAACGTACATGTTGGGTATTTTTCATGCAGGATTATTTGCATGCAGTGTAAAATCTCAGCTCCTGCTCTGCCAAAGGCTGGCATCATGAATAAGGAAAATGCAGCAAGACAAAGCAAAAGAGCTCCTTTGGGCATGAAAGGATTTTTCACTTAAAAGTGGGTAAATTACATAGAAAAGTAATAATTCTGAAGTCATTTAAATTACTTGACTGCAATTATTCTGCAATCTTGTTTAGCCAAATAATCTGTTCCATACACCTCCAAACTTTAGTCATGCTTTTGTCCTGTTCAACTACTCTAGACATGTGCTGAACAGTTCTATAATAGATACTTTGTGACATCAAGTAAGTCAACAAGGAAAATACCGATGCAGTTATATCAATTAATCTACAGATATTCTGTAACTGAATATTTGTAAATCAGTAGCCACTATGACAGGTTACTATTTCAGCACTACCAGTTCAGACTTTTCTCCTTAGTGCCTGTGGAGTAGCAGCTTTCAACACAAAGCCAGTAGATTCTTGGGAAAGGGGAAAAGTGATTACTTGACTAAATAAGTGACACTTAACCAAGTTTACTACAGCATTTACTGCTACATGGGCTTTGGGGTTTAATCCTCATTCATTGTATGCAGATTTGCACTTCTGTTAGGTGCTAGAATTTAGCTACTTTATGGCTGCAGTAGGAACTGCCTTGTGACTGCTTTTCTAATCAAATCCACAGTGATTTCACAGTACTTATCCAGAAGTGGAAATTTAATATCAAACTACAAGTAGTTGACCATTCAGCTTCCTTAGCAGAACGATCTTAGTAGAAACACTGAACATCTGTTCAGTGCTAAATATAAGCACTAGAGGGTGCACTAAATTAACAATTGGAGTTAATCCATTTTAACTTCATGTGTACTGGTTTTCCATAATCCGTCATCTTTAAATAATTTCTTTTCAAGCTGTTTGCTTAGTACTGTAGAAAAATGTGTTATTTCTTACCTCAGCTGTTTTCTCTTCAGCCAATTGATTTTGTACTTCAGCTTCTTTTAATTTGTTTTCTACTACTTCTGTAGCATTTTTTTCTGGTGAGAAGTTAAGTGCAAGAGGTAACACAGGTGGAGGAGATGTATCATCTTCTGAAGATGATATCTGTGTCTTACTCTCGTTTGTCTGTTTAGAACTAGAGGAAAGAGCATTAGCAATAACTGCATTCTTTAATCAGCATGAACTCCTAAAGACAGAGAAGCTAATGCCCTTAACCGCATCTTTTTTTAGCTGTTGTGTATAACTAGCAGCAATAATCTCTAACAAGTCTTCAAGTACATTCTTTTCTTGTTCAAGATTCCCATTAGCATCCAGAAAACAAGCACCACACAAAGGTGGTTCAAGTTTTTAAGCATCTAGCTCATTCTTAGACAAGCACCAAGGCTTCCCATATTTTCATCCAAAAGTATGCTAATTACCTGCAAATTACAAGATATTTCATGCTGCAATAAATGTATAGCCTACCCATGTTAAAAAGAAAGCTAATTACTTCATATTTATGAAGAAATTGATCTTAAATTGACATATATATGCAGTCTAAGCTTCATACACAGGATTTTGGGGTGGGTTTTTTAGGCTTTGAAAAAACAACTAGCAAATGAGTATTGATACTGCATATCACTGAACAACCCACTTCAGTCCCTGCTGAGAGGAAGTACTGACATAAGCTGGAGGACCAAGGGTTGTAATCCCATTACTATGATAAAATCATTGTAGAGAAAGTAATTGCTTCCTTGAGAGAAAAATCTATTTAGGACATTTAGCCTAAGTAACATGACACATAGCAGCAGCTTTTCTAGCCATTCCTGCTTTAATACTGTTCATCTCCCCTGACCATGAAGCAAGCCTGCATACATATATATGCCACCTGTGAGATCATGTTGGGCTGATAATATGAAGATGACATTATTTTTACAGAAAGCAATTAACAGCAGGATAGGATTCACCCATTCTGCAAGCAATTCTTTCAGATGAAACACATGTAAACCTGCTCAGAAAATGTAGTTGTCAACTAAATCCTTGGCTTTTTTTTACTGATACGTTAATAAAGTGGAATTTTACAGAAGCACTGGCAACAGTATAAAGCCAAGTTAAGAGTAATAGGTGATTTAACCCAGCTGCTTCCCTTCATCAGAAGGCAATAGGAAAAACACCAACACCAAATCTGTTCTCAGTCAGACAGATACAAGTCTTAAGCTGCCTGCTAGCTCAAGAAATAAAAATAACTTCCTATTAGAGATTATAATTCTTTAATGTTACATACTGACTCATCTCAGTAAGTCTTGCAGTATTTCAGTAGTCACAAGATATAAAGATTTATTAGGCCTATACAGAATCTGTGCTCTATTCTAGCATTTTGCAGAGGTCCTTGAAACCTGAAAGTCATTAGTAAAATTCATTTAGAGGCAGTTTCCCTACAACACATTTCATATATGGAGGCTTGTCTTACCCAGCTCTAAGAGTCTTTTTGGTAGAAAAGCTGAAATTTTGGCAAACAGATGCAGAATGTGAAGAAAATGCCATTCTTGGTACAGATCTAGGAGTCACTGCTGGAAAGCCTGAGATACGACGAAGAGGTGTAGGTAAACCAGACCGTTTCAGACTGGCAGGAGTCATGGAGACAGACCTCTCAGAGAAACAAGCATTCTGAAAGAGCCCATCTTCAGAGGCTTTCACAGGAGTGCTTACTGCCATGGCACTGAAAAAGGAACATGCATTAGCCAAAAGCTTCTAGGAACTGTTTTATCCAAGCTATTCTACTAAACAATAGGATTCAGTTTCCCTTTGGTCAGTAAGGGACAGTAATTATCATAAAGTGATTATCACAGCATAGTGATGTGGCAGGCGGGAGGGGAAGGGAAAGGGGAGGGACAGAGAAGTGTGTCTGGTTTTGTTGTTGTGAGTTGGTTTTTTTTTAATCAGTTCTAATAAGCATTAACACAGCTAACCTGGAGGGCCCAAAGGGACTAGACAGTAAAGTTAGAACTTTTAAAGACTGTTGTAGCACCCAGCCATGTTGCATTCTAGAAACAGTACATTCAGTTTTCAGTTCAGCCTTACCTTCCAAATGTGCCACAAAATGGTAAACCAATAGATGGTCCTGCCTTTGATGCTGATCTATTTGATGGTGTGTCTAAAGAGAAAAGTTTTATTAGTTGTTATCCATATTATTTTTTAAATAACAGATACCTTTCAGTTAAAATACTAATTCCTTCCAAGATGTGGACAGAAGTTCAATGAAACAAAGAACAACCATTCAAGGTAACATTTGCTTTTAACAGGCAAGCTAGAAGACAGGACTTCCAAAGTATGTGCTTACCTCCAGTCTTCACTGGAACCTTAGCTTGACTTGTAGGAACTGACAAAGCTCTAGCCTTGGGCTTTGGACACAGGCTTCCTTTTGTTGCACTTCCATCTTTATTATGCAGCCTGGGAGCAGAGCTCAGCCTCTGAATTCCAATGCCTACAGCCTCAGATGATGTTGCAGAAGCTGAAGATTTACCTAAGCTTACAGCACTAGATATTTTGGGAGTACTAACTGATCTTGCTTGGCTCCTGGATGTCTCTGCATTGGCAGCCTGCAGAGATGACACTTTGGTAGGTCTGACAAAGGCTGACCTGTTTGTACTAGATGAAAGCTTAGAGCCACTCGCACTAACTTTTGAAGACATGTTTGGTTTTCCTGAAACAGAAAGTTAGGTTATAATTCTGAATCGTTGCTTATTGCTAAGTTTTTGACTAAGCAGAATATGCTCACAAAAGGAAAAAAACCCAGTAATTTAAATATAAACTTAAATACTGTAAACAACTCAGCTTTAAGGAGAACACATACAGCTACTGAAAACTTACTCCCTGAATCCTCCACCAATCTTGTCTTAGACAGTCTCATCACCAAATTCCAAATTATTGCAATGAAGTCGAAGAATATTATTCAAGAACTGCCAAAACAGCTTGCAGATTCAAGTTCCGTTTTCAACATTTCCTCACAGCATAGTTGGCTATGTTCCCTTAAGCAGGCATTCAAGAAGGTAATAGTTCAAGTTACACTGATCAACACCATGGGCTGAACTCCCCCACAAATGCTTTTCTTAGTTTTCTGTATGATTCTTTTAGTCTAGCTGGTTGCTTTCATTAATAGGATGAGTCCTGACTAGACACTTCCATCATGTAAAATTATTCTTCTTAAGCTTTAACTTTTACTGATACACTATTATCCATCCAGAAACAAACTACAAATTAAAAACTTGCAATAACTCGATATCTTGATAGGTCCTACAAGAACTGTGGTGCTTACATCTGCCAGTACTTTACAAACAATATAAGCCCAAGGTTCATCTTTAGTCCACAGGGATTTATTGGGCTACAGAATTTTATTCTCCATTCCAAACACTTATTGCTTGGATGTACTGGACACCATTAAAACATATCCAAACCCAAAATTCAAGACATGCTTAACCATTTCAAACTTGATTTGTGGCACAAGTATGTAAGTGATTACCATTTTTTCCTATGGGAGAAATGGGTAAACTTGAATTCAGACTTGAGTTTATGCTGGAAAATGATGACAAAGACGATGTAATCTTTCTTGGGACACCGACACCAGGAAGTTTCAAATGCGTTACCTTCTTTAAGCCAGGCTGAATCAAAGAACACAATTTATTCAAAAGCAAATAAAAATTATTTAACACATTTTACTGTGCTTTTTCCTGGTTTTACTGCTTTTTGCAAATTTTAAAGAAGATCCTTTCTCAGGTTACAGTTTTTAGAGTGAACTTTCTCAGAAACAGTTCATTATATTGGGTTATTATACAGAACCAGAACGAGATCAAGGAGGGAGGCTTGATGTTTCTATTCCTGCCACAAGCTTGAGTATGGGCCTACAGAATGAGTAATCCAGGCACTAGTATATGCTGGGCACCAACCAGCTAGAAAGCAGCTTTATAGGGAAGGCTCTGAGTGCGGTGGTGAACAAGCTGAACATGAGCCAGCAACATGCCGTTGCAGCAAAGAATGGTAACAGTAACTTGTGCTGCATTAGGAATGCTGCCAGAGGAGAAGAGAGGTCATCTTTCTCTTCTGCTCTGGAGCTACTGCAGAGAATTCAGCAAAGGGCCACTAGGATAATTTAGGGACTGTAGCATCTCTCATCTGAGGGAAGGTTTAGAGATCTGGGACTGTTGAGTCTAGAGAAGGCTCAAGAAGGATCTCATCAACATATCAAATATCTGAAAAGACAGTGTCCAGGGATGCCCAGTGACAGGACCAGAGGCAATGGGCACAGGCTGAAACACAGTAAACCCAACACATATATAGTTGCTCTTAAGTATGTTCATTGTGTTATAACCTTAGAATGCACACTCAAGAACAGCATTTATAGAACAGACTGCTTTAAAGCCATTATACACACAACAATATAGCTTTAAATTAGAAAGTAAACTATATTCATTTTTTTTCTTCTTATCAGAACATCATAAAAATATTTTCACATTAAGAATGCTTGCCATTACCTTACTTGGTGCAGGAAGGGCTTTTTTGTCTTGTGCTGAGGAACTGCCACTGAAGGAAGACTCAAAGACTTCTGAATAAGCACTAGATTTATCAGAAATTAGATCTTCAGGTGATCCCATGCTGTTCAAGTCTCCTTTTGTAGAAATATTTGTATGTTTTCCTAGTTTGGGCTGCAAATTTCAATGAAACATTTTAAAAGCTACTGATGTGTCTAGAAACCACTATAAAGCTTTTGACACAAATTGATCTTGTTAAGAAACTAAAACAACAGTTAGTGAAGGCTTTGAACCCAGTCAAGTCCTTAGTGACATGAAGTCACCAAGAGCAGTGCAGTAATTTTACCAGCAAAGACCCCAGTGTTTAAACAGAAACCAGGAATAATAGTATTCACAAAACCAGAATACAGTGGAACACAGATTTGCCTGCAGATGCTCTATAAAGTCATAACATACAAACTAGTTGGCTACTACACCATAGTATCTTGCCCTGACTTTTTTTGTATATATTGTTTCCTGCCTAAGAATCTTATGAAGTAAAGAAACTGGATTAAAGTTCACCTTTAAAAATAAAGCTCGTAGACAGTTCAAACATTCCTAACACGTAAAGGCTACGTTTAACAAAAATATTGCTGCTCAGAATCTATCTTTACCTCTTCAGTAGTCAACAAATGGCTTTTTCCAAGAGTAGATGAAGGTTGTGCCATTGGCAGTTCGCCAGTTGCCTTCATGTTTCCTTCCTTAGTTTTCTGTGTTTGTGTCAGATGCGAACTGGCAATTTTTGTAGGAGATAAAGGAATTTTAACAGGGCTTTTGTCTGGAAGATTATGAAGAACATGTGTTTCAGCATCTAACAAAAGTTTATCTGATTCCTTCTGGAAACAAGGTGGCAGCTGACATGCTGGGCTTTCCCACACACAATATGTCTCTCTTTTAACAGCTCTGGGACTCGCCTCTACAATTTGGTTCCTCAGCATTTTTAATTTTGCCTTTGAGTCCTCCACAAATGTTTCTGTAACCTTGTTTTCCAGTTCTTCAGGTTGTTTTATTTTAGTCTGTTCATTCTTGCTTCCAGTCTTTATCTGAAGTGCTAACAGACGAGCTTCTTTGAAGATTTGCACGAATTTCTCTCCTGTAAGTGGGCTCCACATGAGTTTATCATCACAAGCAGGTGCTCTCTCTTTTTCAGCACTTTGTGCTTCAATACTGACAGAAATACATTTTTCTTTGTGTCCCAAAGGTCCCATAAAAACTTCCTCTTCACTTCCACTGCAAAGAAAAATAAGTCAGCCCAGCACCTACCATGTGTCAATTTTAAAGGTATATTTACCTGCAGAACCTTCCCTTACCTTGATGGAGAGAGTGAAAGGTCAAAATCAAACTGTTCATCAGTCAGAAGAGGAAAGTCTGAAACTGTAACAACAAGAATTTTATCACAGTAGGGATTTCAATAAAAATGATTGCATTATGCTTTGACAATTTGGTGAAGCTGATGTCAGATGGCAAAGGAAGTTTTAGCTACCCAGTTCAAATAATTAAAATAATAAAAGCATATTTTAGGACAAAAATTAAAGGTGAATTGTGAATATGATCATAGTTGTGATAGATGCCCAAATATCACGAAATATCTCAATGCTGATTTTTAAGGATCCATAATAGGAATATGAAATCTGGCTGTGGGGAAGGATATTAACAGCCTCCAGTCAAGAAAAGTGAGAACACATAATCTAGAGCTGCAAAATACAGTTGTCCTACCAATCAATTCTTTTTCAGTTCAAATCGCCACAAGACAGTAACAGAAGCCAGTGGGAAAGATTCATTTTACTGTTAGCTAATATGTACACTAACTATTAATTGGATCAGCAGCAAACAGATAAGGAAAGGAGCTCAGATTAGATATATAGAAGAGCAGTTGATAACACGTTGCCACTGCACATGCTCTAGCACCAGTGCTCCCTCACAAACTCTTGGGGCTGCTTGAAAGTCTGACATCGGCAACAGCAGCCCATCCAAGGAAACTAGTATACAGAACAAGATGTGAAGCAGATACAGGAGGTCTGCAGATCTGAACTGGCTTAGCTTTTAATAAGGGATACAGTAGGTAGAGAAGATCCCAACTTGTTCTCCACTTACCATTACTCATGCAAGTACCCGTTTTTTCCTCAATCACATAACTTGAGCAAGATGCTGCCTTTTCTTTTCCTTCCTCCATAGTGCCTGGGAAATACAGAATTACCTGTATAGTAGGTTTAAGAAAACCAATAAGGTCGCAGAATTTCATGATACTGCCAAATTAGCATGGAGGCAAACATTCCTTTTGAAGACTCTTACATGTTATGTTTAAGGACACCAACATGTTTTATGTTATAACATAATCAGAGGAATACTTTATCTCTGCAAAAAGCATTCAAACACAGCAGTGATGCCTAGAATTTCTGAAATTCCTTAATGCAAATTCTGCATTCAACAGCTAGACTCTTGACATGAATACAGCTGCAGTGTGCAGCAGAAGGCTGCTACCCCACAGGCTAAAACCCCTTCTTACGGCACTAATCCTAGGCTAGCGTAACCGAGACTGCTCCACAGATGAAACACATGCTGTGCTTCAGATAGTACCTTTCGTTTGTGCCCAGAAACGCACCAAATACGACATTCCTGTGAGCAAAGGTAGACTCGTCCCTACCTTAACACCTTAACCTGCTCAGGCTTGGCCAAGAGATTAGCCAGGACACCCTCAGAAAGAAGCTGCCCGACGTGCACAAAGCTGCTCGCACACCACATACCGTCCTCCCCCTCACCTCGGGGGAGCTCGCTCGCATGGTCCCCCCAACCCCGACCACAACGCTGCTTGTACCTCTAGCTGTGGCGGCCGCCGCTACCGGCGGGGGTCCTCGGTCGTCCCAGCCTGGTCCTGGTCACCGAGGGCCGTCACCCCGGCACTCACCTCCGCCACGCACCGAACAGTGCAATGGTGGCGCCCGGCCGTTTAAAATCGCCCTCCACTCACGTGACGCACTCCGCGACCTCTCATTGGCAAGTTTGAACGATACAAGGCACCGCAGGGCAGTTTGGGGTTTGTAGTTGGTTCCCTAATGGCCGGCTGTGTTGTTGAGAGGCCCGTGCTTCACCTCACATACTTAACCAGTTTTTAAATAGACTAAATCTATGTAATCGCGGTCTGAAGGGTTGGATGAGCTATAGGGTCCCTTCCAACCCAAACAGCCCTGTGACTGATGAAAGAATATGCTTTGAAGTAGGCCTATTGCAGAACGAAACCCCAGGAAAATGCCACTCTTCCACATTTCTTCTGACATCTAAGGCAGTCCAGTGCTTAGGCATGTTTCTGAGGCATGTATGGCCTCAGAAATTTCAGTCGAGTGATGTATTCTGTGCTGAGTATTTGGTATGGTGGAATCACTGGATTGGAATTTAGCAGCTGAATAAGAACGGTTAACCATGATTTTTATATAGATAAAATTTTTGTAACCCTTCCTCTGCTTGGCATCTTATCTTTTTTTCTTCTCCATTTTGGCATCTTTCATGGAGCCTTGCAAGCAGTATACGTGCAACTTGGATACATAGCAAGTATCCTATGTGTTGGCTAATACGCATAGTAAAGGAAAGGACAAGCCACTAGGCTGAATATGAACATGCTCATTTCTCACCTTTTCTCCCTCTCCATCACCGCAGGAGCGCCTCCTGGCTAGAAATGGTCAGTTGGGGGAAGCCTCAGGCTCTGTTGTGTTTAAAACAGGCCGATCGTCATTGTTACAGAGTTTCTGTCTTCCAGCTTTTTAGCTCAGGGTTTAATACCTCTACTCTTCATTGTATTTCTTATGGGTCCTTGAATTGCCATTACTGATGTAACAATTTCAATTCTACATTTACCATTCTTCTCCTGCTTTGCTTTAGCCTATAGAATGTCTCACTAATAGCTCAACAGCAATTCTTTTTCAGTAAGTTGAGCAAGGGCCCATGGGTGTATTAACAAAACTGGGCCATGTGCATTATAAAGGATAATTTTCTACAAATAAAAATTATGATAGAAGAATAAAAGTCAGGAGATTTCAAGAGTGTATTATAAGACAAAAAATCCACAATCTTACACTTCTGAGATGAGGCTAGCACGTACCTCCTTTTGCTTAGTTCAGTCAAAAAATGAAAGCATCAGTAAGAAAAAGAAAACCAAGATTAAGTTAGTGGGGAAAAGGGCAAATAGGCTATAAAGTAGAAAAAAAATTTATAAAGAAAACTAAAATCATACAGGAAAAAATCAGTGTATGCCTTTCAGTGGGGCATCTACCACTCTTTGTATGCTATTTATGAAAACAAAATCCAAAAGTTATAGCTGCATATATTTTCAGGATCAAGTCTGAAAGAGCTAGAAGTGATTCAAGTCAGTAATTATTTACTGATGTCTGAATTTCTTCTTCCAAGTCATTGTAATATTTCAATATTTCTATATTTAATATATTACTAATAATGAAGAATGATATGATGTCCTTGGTAGCTTCATTGGTTCCGGTGACAGTTTTACTCACGTAACCATTGGAAGCATGCAGCACATACCCTTCGTTGAAATGCATGCTGACGTAGTGGTCTTGTAACAAGTTTACTTAAAAGAAATGGAAATTAAATCAGTTTCTATTAAATGGTCACAGTGTCAAAGTAATTAAAATAGCTCTTTTTAGAAATTACATTTATGGAAAAGAGTTTTAAGATTGCTGAGAGTATGAGCCAACAAGCTCAGGCTTAATTTTCGGGAGTGTGATACCCCAAGACATATTTACAAATTGCTAATTGTTGTAGTAAAACTGAAGGAACCAATTTCATTTATATAAAAATATAAATGCTGTGTAAGGAAGGGCAAAAGCCTTTAGAAATGCACCAGAACTGTAAGTTCAGATTTTTCTTAAGAGCAATTATATGTGTCAACCAGCTTAAAATAACAGTTAAATGAGAAATAAGGTTTGGGTTTTTTTGTATATAGTTTAAAGATGATGCAAGGTGTTCCCATTTTGTTCTGGGAATGAAGGGCTTTGGCCTCTTTCTTGAAACTACAAATTTAAATGTGTTTATTCAAAAGCCCTACAAATAATTACTAGATCATTGGATTTATTATTCTAAACTCACTGTTAACCCAGCTAATCATGCAATGCCCAAGGTTTGGGAGAACTTCTGCCAATTAACTGGAGGTCAGGGAAGAGTAGGATATATGTGACTGTTACTAACCCTAAATGTCAAAAATGTCTTCTTTTGTGATTATTGAGTATGATTGTATTATAAAAGTTAACAGCTTATTAAAGATTATAAAAGTTAACAGCTTATTAAAGAAGGCACATATTTTTCCATTAAAAATATTTTAATATTAGGGCACATCTAACTGCTGGTGGCTTGAAATTTCACTCCAGGCAAGTTACACAAAATTGTAGTTGTGAAAGGTTTTACCCCAAAATAGCCTGTGATCTAATAGAAAGTAGTTCTAAGTTACAGCTCATCCTGCATTTTTCATTTCCAGCACCCTCCATCTGTGCGTTACTTGTGTTGCTATGAATTTGGCAACCCTTCAGCAGTGAGCTACTGTTTATAAGAAGGGATCCCAGCAGCTAAAAGAAGCCAGTCGTTGGGATTACTCATTACTTGCCTTTTGAGCTGCTCCAGGGAATTTCTTGAAGAACTATGTCAAAATCAGCTTTAGAAAACCAGTAATTTGAGAACTTCGATTGACCAGAGTAGTGTTGGTCAAGTTGGTGGGATTAAGAAGGATTCTTTTTGTTGGTACCGAGTGAAGATTTTCCTCTCCTGTGGAAGGAAACAAGAGCATAAAAAAGGCCTTTTTTCTCTCTGCAAGAAGAAATCTGACGCATTGGGATCTCAATTACCAAGACACCATGAATGCTTCCAGGAGGTAAGCTGCATATACTGCATTCCCCTTAGGTGGGAATAGGAAAGCAAACTACTGACAGAATATTCCTCTCATGGTTTTCACATGATGCTGCAATATGATAATGAACTGTGTTATTTGATTTACACAAGGTAGAAGGTAGCCCTTGTCCTGATACCAGTGTTAAATGTGTATTTCTAATTCTGCAACTGTTTTATGTAAAGTCTCAGCTGCAGAACGTCTGTTTTATTGATGAATTGCCTTTTGCAGATTGTACTTCCTAGTCTTTCATTTTTAAGAAATCAGTTTTGACAGCTCTTTTCTACGTGTGCATAAGCATAAATATGATTTGTCTTTAAAAGCTCTTTACTTGTAAGCTGTATCTGCAGTAGTATTTTTGGTAACTTCTACCCTTTGGTGATAATAACAGCAGGAACATGTATGAATGAGAGCTATACTACAGCTAATACTTCTGAGACATCTTCCTAAGCTGCATGAAAATCACCAGCTGATTGATTGACCTTTTGGCATTCCACTTCAGGTGGAATTATGGACATTCAACATTTTTTTTTTCTCTTAAAAAAACAACCCAGAAAAAGAAGCAGGCCCACTGGGACTTAGAAAATTTCAGTGGAGATAACAGTAAGGGGAGGTCAGTTACCATAGGTTAACATTTCTGCTTTCGAACCAATTGGGAAAGGTGGCAAACCAATGTAAAATGTAACTCCAGAGAATCCTGGAGGTATGCTTTGTGTAGTTACCGCTGATTGCTACCTTTGGCTAATGAGCACCTTGACACAGACTGCCAAGGGAAGTCCCTTTTGAAAAGCGGAGATAGAAACACACTATGAGAGCAGGATGGGAAGCTCACATAGCACAGGCTGTGCTTATTCCCATGGATTAAAGCTTTGGAAACTGGTTATTTTTTTAAACCTTCCCACTTTCATAATATTGCAAAATTAAGTGTATGTTTTTTCTCATACAACTGATCTGTATCAACAGTGAAGAGAAAAAGCACTGTGCATCCTCTAACAAGCTCATACCCAGTCTCTCTGCCTGTCAGTGGGAGAGAAATACCAAATGGCTGGTAAATGTTTTTTGCATTTCCAATTATGGAAATTAATTTATTAGCCCCATACAGCTTGAAGAGCTCTTTCCCAAATCTAGTCAATGATACAATGCACACCCTGTGCTTCATTATAAACGCTATTAATAAAAAGAATCCTTTTTAATCTTAATCATGCTTTTTGTTATGGCAGGATACATTCTCTCCGTGCTCACAGACAGAAAACCAATGGCAGCAAAAGTGAGAACTGGCACAGCACCTCTGGGTTCAAGGATCAGCATGGAGATGATCTTGCTACAGTCCATACCCTTTACACAGTGATTGTCATGATCCTTCTAATGGCAATCTGGGGAGCCTGGTCAAGAAAGGATTCATCCTGATAGCAGCAATATGCTTTCTTTGTCAAATATTTAAAGGAATATTTGTGTCAATTATCCATACCCGGGAGGTACAAAAAAAAAAAAATGGTCTCAGCATATTACAGTTTGCTTGAAACTGCTTAAACTGTTGCTATGTGTGAAACTGAAACTGTGAAGCAATTTAATTGTCAATATACAGAACATGACTGTGAATAACATATACCTGTTTGCACTGTACATGTTTCTATTACCCCTCGCATGTATATGAAACTTACGTTAAGCACAACATGCTAGTAAGAAGAGTTCTACTTATGTTTTTGTTGGTCAGTGTTGTGTAGAGAAACCTCAGCTTTCCACTTTTGAACTTCAGTTGTCAGTGTCTACCTCTGCTAAGATTACCTGTTTGAATCCATCATAAAACATATACTATAAGCAAGCAAATAATCTGCCATGTCACAACATCATAAGAAAACAAATACATTAACAAAACCAGCTATCCTGAAGGCAAAGGAAGACGTATGAAGCAATCAAATTCTCATCTCTGTTGCTGAAGAGTTTATATGGGACTTGCACCTGCATATTTTTAACCTGTGGTAATGCCTTTGTAAACTCAGGAATAAAATAATGAAATAAACTATATTTGTAAGCATCCTTTGTGGCAGAACCAACTGGCTCATCTTCAGTCTTATACCAATATATTTAATTCATCTTCAATAACTGCTTGCTTTTCCATAGTTCATTAAAATACCTAATGGCCGTACCAACTTCTACCGACACCAGCCCACACTTGATGGAGGGCATTCCATATTCTCATGTTTTCAGGGAACTCTACTTAGAAAACCTGCAAGCTTTATGGAAATACAGCCAGTTGGCAGCCTCTGTTACACTCTTGGCTGTGTGGTTGCCTACTCCTGATAAGCTCAGGTTAATGGACTGGAAGCTCTGAGGGGCAGTGGCTGTTGGGAACAGTATTTCAAGCTTTCAGAGCTCAAACTCAGCTTAAACCCCAAACTCCAGCATTGTATAAAGTAACTAGCAGTACCCTAATAAACAAAGAAGAACTGCAAGATATTCTGAATACTTAGGAAGAGATAGATTTATATATTCGTAATTACAGAGCACCAGTAGGGAACACAATTCTGTTAAGTGTTGCGTACCGCCTTTTGGTATCCATCCATAATTAGGAGGGGCACATAAACTGAAATGTTTCTGCAAAGACCTACCTGGCACACCTCAAGGAGTGCTTACAAACACAGTGTAGCATCCAGGACACCTGCATCAGCTCTCCCAGCAGGTGGGGGTGCTGGAATCAGTGTTCCTGTACCTATGCAGCACTGCACCACTCAAAACAAATGTCCTTGTTAAGGTACCACCTCATTATGATTAACATGGGAGCAGAGCTTTGATGGTGATCTCTGAAGAACAGCATACAAAGGAATAATGTTTAAAAAATGATGATTAGCACATTAAATAACTTGTCATAAGACATAGGGAGCCCAGCCATAAACCAAGCAGCATGAACTAATATTGCAAGTGAAAGCAAAAGGATGGTCCCTCTCTTATAAACGTACACTAGAAGCACACTAGAAGAGAGAGGGATTTAGACATCCTGACAGCAGCCCAAAAACCCGTGTGACTGGGGTTGTGTGACAGGCAATGGCCTCAGTGCACTGGATGTGTACCGTTGTCAAGGCTTCTGCAGGAGGGGGAGTTTTGGCAGAGGGGCAAAGAGTGATACTGAATAATCATCTATTTTGAAAATGATGAAGGGAGGTTCCCCTACCTGAAGCAGGCACAGGAGGCCTGAAGCTGTTGCTTTGAAATCACAAGGCAAAAGGGTATGCTTAGGCTATAGGAGACTGATGTGAACTGTGAAGGGCTTTGGAAATAAAAGCAGACAGGTAAAAGCATCTCAGGATGGCAGAAGAGAGGAAGGCAGTGAACAGAGCTGGGAGGGGGCACACTTAATGGTGGGGGGAACTCAGTCATGGAACTGGTCACCAACAGCTGATGGGGATTTTTCCTTTGCTTAAAATTTTGTAAACTGGATTGGCTATTTATCCTAACATGCATAGCTTTTAGAAACATGCATTTTACTAATATCAAACACACAGTTCAGAGGTGCACAGGCTGCAGCTCACAAATTGAGCTGTCAGGTCAGTGAACCTGCATTGCTCATGCTGCCGTTGATCACAGCGGCCTGCGGATGTGGCTGCACAGCACTCAGAAGAGTCATCTTGGTGCAAGGCAGACTACCCTTTGCTGCTCTCTTTCCCTGCAGAACCTCTGACTGCCCGTTTTACATCACTGTGAGATTTCCTATGTGCCAAAATACACACTCCCCTAATCATGGGATGGGCACATATCTGATCCCGCACATACACACTAGCCTGCAGGTGATGGCTGCTGGCAAATCACAATGTGCTACTGGACTACCTCCCTTGCTACAGGGCAGGCAAATGCTCCTTGAGTGTATGTCCACATTCCTCATGGAATCCCAGCAGTTTGGATATACATCAGATCTACCTGGGCTGAAAGCCTGGGAATCAACTCAAAAAGGATGGCCTGCTGGCCTTAGCATGTATGACAACGTCATTGTAAAAAGTGGCTTTGTACTGGCCATTTCTTGCTTGCCCTGTCTCCAGTGTTTTTCCTTTCTTTTTTCTCCCCTCTGCTTCTCTAATAAACTCATGTGTTACAAAGCATTCAAGCAGGAAAGTGAGTTCTGTGGAGGATGAGGTTTTGGCCATCGCCTTTTAGTAGCACAGTCTGCTGGTTTCACTCAATTTTTATCATATACACAATGTTAAACAGGCAGCACAGCCAAAAATCCCCACCCAAAAACACTCCACCTTAAAAATAAAAGCTAGAACAACTGACCACACATCATACTTTTACATTTAGATGTTAAATTCCTATGTCCTGCAGGTGCAATCCTACCTCTGAAGCCCAGAAGGTATTGAAAATGCTTCAGCTTCCTCTTTTTCACCTTTGTAATAGAGGTGGTAAGGTATGAAAGTTCTGAAGGGAAGCAGCTGAACATTGGATGTTTTGAAAAACCCAAGTTCCTTAAGCTTTTGCTTTGCTGGAAAACAGTGGGGGTTGATTTAACAGCAGTATTATATATCCAGACATTCTAATTTCAGTTTTCAGAAAGACAAGTGTAACTTCACAGGGTCAACACAACCCAAATTTATTCCCAGTTTTTGCAAGTAATTTGTTTAAGTCAGATAATGCATCTAGGATTAGGGGAAAACTGTGGTCTTGCAGGTCAGTGGCATAGTCTTCACTACCAACAGACCCAGATCATCTGCCTGACTGAACGATAGTCAGTCAGGAGACTTCAGCTCCCAAAATAATATCCAGTAAATCCACCCATGAAAATGGCTTGTTCAATTCTCACAGTAAATCACAGTTTCATAATTTAACTCATGGCAACAGTAACAAACTATTTACTGTTTCCACACCAGTGAAGTTTGGAACTTGTGTATCAACTGTTATGCAGGGATCTTTTTATTAGCATTTCTCCTGTATTAAACAGACCAGGCTGATGCTTTACATGTGTTCAAAAAAGGCTGTGCTTTAAGCATACCTGCCTACCATTATTTTAAACTACCAAAACCAATGTCAGCAATTGAGCCAGCAAATCTGGTGATATAATCCATGTACCAACCATACTGTCAGAAAAGGAAAACAAGTCTTGTATTTGCCAGTCATTCTCACATGCTGATGTTACGCATGTGTTATTTCAAAAGACTCAAGCCCTTCCAAACTCCATTTCTTTATTATTGCCTCACATTTCCCTTTAAGGGGATGATACATTCTGTAGAGCCATCTTTCAATCAAGAAATCAGCAGAGTCATTTCTCCTGAATAACTTACTTTGATAAACCTTTTAATTCCCTGGGTACTTGGCAAGTATTTGGCCATTGATCTGGTTGGTAAGAGGATGGTACTTGTACTACTGTGTTTTAATGGAGGGAAGCATTAACCAAAATAAAAATGCAGAACAGAAACTAGGAGTTTTCATATTAAATACAGAAACACAGACAATACTAGGTCTATGTGTCATTTTGCTGGTCTGTTTACTGTAGTGGGTAACATTTCAACTCTTAACTCAGACCTGCCTCTCCCCAAAAACACATCTGTTTCCCCATATACTGTGGAAGAAACTGAGCCATACTCTTCCAAATATCTTCTAAGTACACAAATTGTAACACCTCAGAGAACATTAGGAAAAAAATAAAACCAACTCATATTCAAACAGCTATACAGGTGTATACACATCCCAGAAAAACCATATAGCATAGCAATAGCAGAATGGATTTCTACCTAATTAGAACAGATTTTGTTCTTAAACAGGATGCCTGCATGTGATTAAATGATACTCATGCAGGACTGCTGGATCTGATGACTACCAGAAAACAATATTCTTTTTAGTTCCTTTTGATGGCCTGTAACACTGGTTCAACCAAACAAGTTCAATGATCCTTTCAGAATGCTATGTAAGTTCTATTGACAATATAAGCAAATAAATTTAGGGTAAAAAATTCTCTGTGAGCTCTGCACCAGGAACCAGGCCCTAGGAAGTCAGCATCACCATGCATAATTCAGTGTAGTGAAAGCATCTCTCATTATCTTTCAACACCAACACTTAGCTACCACAGCAACAGACCAGTAGCTCAGCAGCACCCTGCATCTGATAACATCACACTGTTAGGTGCTACCATCACCGCTGCGTCATCCATGCTGACATCATTCAAGGTCCCACACATCCCTGACACCCCTGCTCCATGCTGCTCCAGCACTGGCTTCCACAGGGCCCTTCCTGTTCCCAATGGGTGGGCAGTGACTGTATCCCATTAGCAGAAAGAGGGAGGTGCTGCTGACAGTTTATGGAAACTTTCCTTTTCCTAGCCCATCAGCAATAATTCATGCCACGGAGATGTCTTTTCCGGCAGCAGTATCATTAAAAGGACATCATCCATCGGGATGCCAAAACAAACCAAATCAAGGGAGGGCTAATAAAAATGATTTAGTGTTTGAATTCTTTCTGCACCTAGCAAAACATTTGATGAAAGAGAGGAGTAAGTAGAAATTTCCCAGCCTTCTGTTTAGATCAACTTAAGGTACTGGCAAAAGTGATTTTTTTTTAATCTTGCTAAGAAAATGGACAGAAATGCCAATGGCAAATTCTGCTTTCCATGGCAAGATTTCTCTTTGTGCTTAGAACACAGCTCTGGTTACCCCCATATCCAAACTTGCTTATTTATGATTAAAGCTCAGATGTCATCCAACTGCTCAGTATTACACCACTTCCTCTGATATGCACAATAAATTGCAATGAAATGTTTTTATATCTCAAAAAGCCCTCTTTTTCCTTTAGAAAAAATTTATTTATGCATTTTCATATAACATCTTTTGTTGACATTCTGCAAACAATACTATCCAATAAGGTGCCGAGTTTTTCCTCTTGCGGAGTAACTTTGTACATCTGCAGAGAAAGAAAACCATAAAAGATGTGTAAGGGAGAAAAAAATTCATCACATGTCTTCTAAAAATATGTACCCAAGGTTTGCCCTTCTTCCCCACTTTTTACACTGGAAATTTTAATCTTGTCATGACTGCAACATAAAATTGGGACTAAGGAACCACGGAAATTCTGAAATGGCAAGACATAAAGCTAAGAAACTGAATGAGAGCAGCAATTTTAGCTCCACATGTTGTATGCTATGATTCGTCCAGTTTTATTCATGTCTCCCATCATTACTTTGACCAACATGATCAAAATGATTTAAGTTACTTGAATTTTAAGTTACTTGAAGTTAAACACATATGCTTCAAGATACTTACCTAGCATATGGTAATCTGCTAAGAGCACACATGCCCCAAAGCAGCTTCTAGCAGCTAATCAACACATTTTTAGTTCAGCCACCCATGCTGGGACTATTTATGTTCTTAAGATTATGAAACTGTTCAGGACTGGAAATTTATTTTTAATTAAATGAATATTTGCCTGAGAAAACAGGAAGCAAAGTGCCTGAATGGTAGGCAGCAATCTGGAATGTATTTTTATGTTCCAACTTCCTGACGATGCTAAGAATTTTAAGACTTAAAATTTATGCTGTTGTAAGTCTGACAACTAGAACTTCTTGCAACTAAAAAAACTGTAAGTAAGAAATGATCAAGTTCACTAAACAGGTTTCCAGTTGTGCTAAAGAAATACAGACCCTAAGGTAATATCCACTTTTCTCTACGCCAGTCATCTCTTTTGGCTACATACCTTTTTAACTCTGGCAGTGTCTGTTAGTTGGGGGAGTTCATTCAGAGAAACCTGCTGGCCTTCCACCTGAGATACTATATCTCCCAGATTCACAGTTTTTTCTTTGTCCACAACCAGAACAATGAGCACCGCTGTGTCACTGTCTGAAATGCCAAACTTTTTAAATGCATCTGAAATCTAAGAAAGCATGAAAAATAAGAAAATATTATGAGTCACTTTCTCACTATATATGAGCAACCTTTTCAGCTACAGGGTCAAACAGACTAAGAATATAAACTGTCAGTTTTACATTAATGTAATTCTGACAAGCTACAAGAGATAACAACGTTATAAGTGTTAATAAAAATAGCTGTAACTTCTATTAGTAGCCAGGTAAACAGTTTATAGAATCATAGAATAGTTAGGGTTGGGAAGGACCTTAAGATCATCAAGTTCCAACCCCCCTGCCATGGGCAGGGACACCTCCCACGAAACCATGTCACCCAAGGCTCTGTCCAACCTGACCTTGAATGAATACATCTATTTAGTTTGGCTGCATGGATCCTGGCAACCTTGTCTGACAATAAAAGACATTTGTTCAGTAAAGCTTACATTGTTGTTTGGTGAAAGGCTGAAAATAATTTCGGCATTGAGAGTTCTGGTTTTCATTTTACCTATCCTGTGCAGGTGAACAGCTTTGTTGGCCGCCACAAGAATTTGAAAAGGATCTACAATCTGTAAAACACAACAAAGAAGTTCAACAGAAATTTAACTTCCTATTCTGAACTCTGAAAAAAATCCTGACCACTAAATTTTGACAGCATATGCCTACATCATAGAGGTGAGGAAACCAGTATTTTACTAGTTACTTTAGGAATTCTTGCTCTTCCAAAGTGATTATTTCCTGTGTGCAGTTATACTTGACATAAAGACTATGCTCTCTCAATCAGGTTACTGAAATATTTTGAAAAAATAATCACATTATAAATCTTCTTTCAGTAAATTGTCAGATTATTTTTTTTCATCTTTCCTAACTACAGCTTTGCTAATTCTAACAAAAAAGGCCAGATTCAGAAACTAGTTATGGGTTTAAATGAGAAAAAAAGGCTCCAAATATTAGGTTTTGGACAGCGTAATGCAATTAGTACTAAATTTCACAGATGGGAGCAGGTTTAAATAGCTCCACCAAGCAGGATGTGAAGTGAACCAAGGTGACAATAGTTCTGGCCAATTCTGCCAGGGCTTTTTATTTCACACAGATGAACCCTTACACTGTACAACACCATAATGAAATCAGAGGAGGGGCATTTGCAGTGTATAGCAGCAACTCATGTGAAAAGTGATTACAAGCATAGGCTGTTCTTCACGGAGTTCCCACAGAGAATTCCCACGCTGCGTTTAGAACTGTAACGCAGTCCAAACGGGAGGCCATAGGCACTCGGGCATTCACTCACCATGGCAGGGTTTATTAACGCTCCTTCGATGGACCCTTCCATGGCCTTCTTCCTTAGAGCAGCTGCATTTTTCACGTGGTTGAAGAGGAGGAGGGTGACGGTGCAGTCAGGGAACAGCTCCAGTCCATGCGTTAACTCCATCCTGCAGAGCCAGCCCAGGAGCGTCCAGCAGCACCAACCTTACACCATTTACCAAAACAACGAACGAACACGCACCCGCTCCTGTCCTGTATAAAACACAGTTTTAATAACACCATTCGCAGATGGTTTGCAACGTCTCCCGGAGGACAAGCCCCACGCGTGCGCCTCCACGGCCGGAGGCAGGCCGCACCTCCCGACCAGCCCGCCGGTCCCCTCGTCCTCATCCTCCCCACCCAGCAGCCACCGCCCGCGCCTGATTCTCCTGCCCTCCCGTCCCATCTTGGCCATCTCTGTTCCCCGCCGTCCCTCACCGCCGAGCACCACAGTCACGTCCCGCACCGCCAGGCCCCACCTCCCGCGCCCAGCCCTTCCCGGAAGGGCGGCCCTTTGCCAGCCCGGCCTTCCCACTCGGCGGCGGCAGCATGGAGCGGTTGGAGGCCTACGGCTTTTCCGCGGTCATGAGCGGCGCGTTCCTGCTGTCCTGCCTGCTGTTCGCGGCCGTCAATCGCGGGCAGCGCGGACCCTACATGGACGAGGCCTTCCACGTCCCTCAGGCACAGGCCTACTGCCAGGGCCGCTTCCTGCAGGTGCTGCGCGGAGCCGTCCCAGTCAGAGCGATGCTTTGTATGAACGTACCGCGGGCGTTTCGAAAAGCGAATAGTTTGTGGTCGTTGTTGCCCCAGACGCTTCTTTCTGCTTCTTAATGGTTCAGGATACGGAGTATTCAAATATTCTAGTGTAGTAATGCCAGCAGTACACCAAGCATCCAAGCTGACAGAAAGGGGAGCGGGCGGGTGGGCATGGTGTGGCATACCCCACCGTGTGTCTCGGGTCCCTTTTCTGTGTGATTTTAGCCCATAACCTGTTTCTTTTTCCACTTTGCAGTGGGACCCGATGATCACCACACTGCCGGGCTTGTACCTGGTGTCGGTGGGAATAGTGAAGCCTGTGGCATGGCTCTGTGGATGGACGGGAAGCGTGGTGTGCTCTACAGGGATGCTCAGGTTTATTAACCTGCTTTTCAGTGCTGGGAACTTCTATTTATTGTATTTACTACTGTCCAAGATCCATCAGAAGAATAAGGTATGGTGAAATAATTACTTTTGTGTACTCGTACATTTTACACGCTTGTACAAGCAATTTAGATACCTCAGTGTGTGTTTTGCTATGTATGTGAGCAAGCTATATAACTGCAAGTACTACTACCAGTCTGGCCAAGGAGGCATATTCCTTTTCTCCATTTTTTGTTTTGATTTTTTTTAATCTTTTTTTGCTTTCAGGGTGCAAACCTCTAAAAATTTACTCTTGTGTGTAACGATAAGTAGCCCCATTGAAATAAAACTTAATACACACTGCCCAAAGGTCTTAATGCTCATCTAGTTGGAATTGCTTCAAACTCTCCAGGAAATTTCAGCCACTGAATCCTGAGTGAAGCCCTGTAAGCTGTGTTTAAACTGAACTCTGTTCTTTGGAAAGATACCACTTTTCATACCAATATTTAGAACCAAAGAATAATTCAAGTTGTAATGTAGGGAATGATTCAGGGCAGAAAGGACCTTAGAAGATCCACCCTTCAGCTCAAAACACGCCAGCCCTGAGGTCAGATCAGGTTGCTGTCTGGACAACCTGCTCTGTGACTGACTGGCCTCACAGTGGAAAAGATTTTTCTTACATCCAGTCTGAACCTCTCAGTTTATGCCTGTTGTCTCTTGCTCTTCCACAGTGTACCACTTGGAGGAGCCTGGCTCCTTAAGCTGGTGACATTCTCAGGTATTTGTAGGCTGCTGTTCAGTCCTCCCAAGCCATCTATTTTACAGACTGAACAAGGCCAGCTCCCGCAGCCTCTGCTCTTAGGGCATGTGTTTCAGTCTCCCACTGTCTGGGTGGCCCTCTGCCATTGCTTCAGTTTACTGGTACTTTTTTGTATCACAGGGCACAAAATTTTACGCGGTATTGTAAGTGCAGCCTAACAAATAAAGAGGGATCATCACTTCCTTTGATCTGCTTCTATGCTCTCTTGCTGATGCAGTCCAGGAGGCTGTTACTATTCCATCCAGGCAAGCTGCTGGCTCATATTCACTTCATTATCTGTCAAGACCCCCAGGTCCCTTTCCACAGAGCAGCAGATCCTCAGCTACTCTGCGTCGAGCCTCTATCAGTGTAGGGATTTCTTTTTTTTCAGGTGAAGGAATTTGCATTTGAACTCACTGAATTTCATAATCATAGAATCATAGAATAGTTAGGGTTGGAAAGGACCTTAAGATCATCAAGTTCCACCCCCCCTGCCATGGGCAGGGACACCTCACACTAAGCCATCTCACCCAAGGCTTCGTCCAGCCTGGTCTTGAACACCGCCAGGGATGGAGTATTCACAGCCTCCCTGTTGCCCTATTTCTCCAGCCTGTGTTTGGCAGCTCTGCTCTTCAGCCTGGTGCCACCAGTTTAGTGTCATTTGCAGACTTGGTGAGAGTGTACTCTTGCTGCCTTTGGGTCCTTGATAAAGATGTTAAAGAGGACAGGTCCCAGTATAGATGCCTGTGTTACTCTGGTCGTTACTCTTTGGGTAGAGTGTGACAAGTTAACCAGCCAGCCAGTTCTTACCTTTGACCACCCATCCAGACCATAACAGTTCAACTTGGGCATAGGAATATTGTATATTTAAAGTGGTGTAGAATCCACCACTGCAGCAGGTAAATTGTTTCAGTGATTAATGGCCTATTCAAAAGCTTTCACCATAGTCAAGTTGTTCAGTTTCACTTTTAACCATAAGAACATTTTTTCCTGTTCCCTGATAACTGAAGGATTCCTTTAAGGAAAATTTCTTCTGATGTATTTTCTTACAGGAGACTCTTCAGTTTTAAGCATACAATAAGACTACACAAAACTGAGTCAAATTCAATAATTATTTTTTTTTTTCACTTTTAGAACACTTTATGCTTTGAAGTGGAAATACAGATGTAAGAAAATAAAAGTTTTTGTGACAGTAGTCTAAGAGTTAGAAAATGTAGTTGCCTTGTTGGTTTTGAGCTCACCATTTTCTCTGTTCCTCCTGTCTGTAAGGTGGTGACTGGCTGTTTCACCCCATGCTATATCATTCAGAAGCATAATGCAACATTTTTTAATGTTGTGAATTGCATTTCATCATGTAGTGAGTGGGATAATTGGGAGGAGCTTTTAACTGCATGGTCTCCTAACTTCTTTGAAGTTTCTTTTCTAACTCACAAATTACAATAAACAGTAAAAGCTGCACCAAAGATCAGAAACTCTGAACAGGCCACTCTGTGGACTGGGTTCAAAAGAGGCAAGAGCAGAAGCATGAAATGATGTGTTCTGCTGTCTCACAAACAAGCAGAATCTTGGTGATGAAATTTCAGGAGCATAAAACATTGTTGATTTGTTGGTCTTTTTTTTTTTTTTTATTGGCCCATTAGCTATTTTATCCGAGATATGGGAGCAGTTAGACTCCTGCAATGACTTTAATGGCACAGATATGTGAACACCTGACATATAAAAGAAGTTGATGTATTTTTGTTGCTGTGTTTTTAACTCGCCTGCAGTAATGTGCTGTTCTAATGTTGTGTAGTCCGACACTCTGCATTAACATATCAGGAGGTTAACAAAAATACAGCCTGTGTGCTTCTGCAATAATGGAGCCAAAGAACATAAGAGATATTATATTGTGTTAATGGAATTCTCAAGAATTATACTTATTATTTGGGGTTGTTTGTTTGTTTCATGTTATTTTTATTGGACATTTTTAACCACATTTTTCTGCTTCTTCTCTAGGCTGTGTATGGCTTCCAGAGAATCTTGTCTACGTTAACACTTGCAATGTTTCCCACCCTTTACTTTTTTACATTCCTTTATTATACAGACCCAGGATCAGTATTTTTCACACTTTTCGCCTATTTAATGTGCCTTTATGGTAACCATAAAACTTCAGCTCTCCTTGGATTTTGTGGCTTCATGTTTCGTCAGACAAACATTGTGTGGACAGTTTTTTGTGCTGGAAATATTGTTGCAGAGAAGCTAAATGAAGCCTGGAAGACAGAGTTACAGAAAAAGAAAGATGAAAAGATTTCTTCCAGGAAAGGATCATTTTCAGATTTGATGAGAGTACTGCAGTTTCTTATCAAATATCTTGCATCACCTAAAAACTTAGTTACACTTACTGCTTTAACTTGGCCGTACATCATATTAGTAACTGGGTTCCTTGTCTTTGTCTTCATCAATGGTGGAATAGTTGTTGGTGACAGAAGTAGCCATGAAGCCTGTTTGCACTTTCCTCAGCTGTTCTATTTTCTGTCCTTTACTGTCTTTTTTTCATTCCCTCATTTATTGACCCCTTCTAAAATCAAGAAATTCATTCTGTCATTACGAAAGCACCCTGTGCAGTACAGCTTAATCACTGCCATCTCTTTATTCCTGATCTGGAAATTTACCTATGTTCATAAGTATTTACTAGCAGATAACAGACATTATACATTTTATGTCTGGAGAAAAGTCTTCCAAAGACATGAGCTTGTAAAATATGTATTGGTTCCAGTCTATATATTTTCTTGCTGGAGTTTTGCTGATACACTAAAATCAAAACCGATATTCTGGATCTTAATGTATTTTGTATGTTTACTAGCAGTCACAGTTCCTCAAAAATTGCTGGAATTTCGTTACTTTATTTTGCCATTCTTAATATACAGACTCAATATTCCATTTCTGTCTCTATATAGACAGCTTCTGGAGTTGGCTTTTTATATTGCTGTGAATGCCATAACTTTATATGTTTTTCTAAACAAAACATTCCAATGGCCAAATAGTGATGAAATCCAGAGGTTTATGTGGTGACCTTTTCTTTCCCAGTATGTTTTGCAGTTGGAATTGGGGAAGTAAGCTATTTGCTTATATTGTTGCAACTGAATGTGAGATCTGATATGTTGTTATGTGAAGGTATTCCATATATTGAATTTATGAGCTCCTGGAATTAAAACATTCAATATGAAGGGGAATTTGAGCACATCTTTCTGTAATTTATGTGAAGTAAGAGAGATGTTTACAGTGATTTTTCATTATAGCAAAATACTATATAACATTCTCTTGAGGATATGACAGTTTGTAAGTATGTTTCAGAGGCTTCTCTTTAAAACAAGGTATTTTGGTGTTTTACATTTTTGTTACCTCTGTGTATTTACTGCTTGGATCAGGCCATTTCCATCTAGGTTTGCTGGCAGACAAGGTATGAACCACTGCTAAAGTACATTTTCAAAACCTCCTACGTGCCACTGTATTGTCATGATTTTTTTTGTCGATAAATGCTTACACTGGTTTTGCAAGCAGAATGTAGGCTCTTAAGTCATTAAAGCAGTTTGAAAATTTTGTTTCAAACTGATACTTAGAAAATACAGTGGAGGCTGTGTGCATGTACCTTCTTTGGGGAAACAAGTGTTATTGTACAACAAAAGATAAATTGCAGTTGATAATGTGACCTATTAGGAGGGAAGTAATTTATATATGTCAGACTGAAATGTGTCGTTACACAGTGGAATGCAGCCTAATGAATACCCTTTTAAATAATCAGGCTTTTATGTCCTGATGGTCTGTGTTCACAGGTTTGTACTGATGTAGGATCTGAGTGCACTCCTCAGTTGAACTGAGTGTTTCTAAGATCTGTGACATGTAATCTTAAAGAAATGCTAATGGCATTACTGAATTGTTCTTTTAAATGGTTTTCATGTATATACAGATCTAATGGAACTAGGGAATATATATTTTGTATTACAAAGGTAAAATACAATATGTGTATACATATATATTTTTAAAAGCATCTAGTGTATTATCTTGAGAATAAAAGAAGGCTGTAATGGTTTCTGGCTGTAAATGACTTTAATTAGGCTCAAAAATATTTGATTGCTTAAAGTTAACTATTAAGCTGTTTTATAAATATAACTAAACTGTGTGGCAGGGGAGGAGATCCAAAACTTTGCATGGTGTGTAGCATTTTTGAATTCTTTCTCGTTCTGTAATTAAAAGACAGCTGACAAATCCATGCAAACATACTGTACTATTGCCATGCCAGTCACTCTGAAATGGAATTATTTCTCAAAAAGTCAGTACTGTGGAGTTATTTACTCCCATTAGTGCTGTCATGGGTTTTTTCATTTTTCTTTATCAATCAGTGATATCAATGTCCTGGCTCTGGTTCCTTACCTGTGCTTACTATGAAGAGTGTGGTCAACTCAGATTCTCCTGCCCAATGTCTTTGCAGCCCTGTTTCTTCTAAGGAAACCTTAAAACCACTCTTCAATGAGTAGGTTTATTTGTATTGAATTTAAGATGTTTGCCAGGTCACTGTAGCCAGTATGTTAGTTGTTAATAATGTGTGTACCATAGGGAGAGCCATTTTTGATCACTCTGTATTTGACTGATCAAGCTGAAGGGACAAGAGAAACCTGAAATGGGATACTTTGGTTCTTGCAGGGTCCAGGATATTGTCTTGTGTTGTAATTTTAGTATGACGGTTTTGGGAAGGGAAGTCTTGCATGCCTTCCGCTTCCAATTTTGGTTTTGTATGCCATGCTAGGAAAAATGTAAACAAGGTAGAGAGCATCTGCATGTTTCAGTACAAGTTTATTTGTGTCCTGAAATATTAGTAGTGAGCGAATTGGAATGATAAAATGGGAAGGGATGGGGGTCTGGTTAGAATTGTGAATTGCCTTCTAGATCTGTTCCCTTGTTTGGCTTTATGAAGAGGAGCAAATACTCATATGCTTGAGAAGATTTAAAAATTCCTTACATAGTCCATCGGTGTTTTGTTTTGTCCAGCATGTCTTTTGATACTGGTATCTGAATGCCTCCAATTATTAACACTGTTAAGAGACAACGCTTATGCTTCCTACTTACTCTTAACTGAGATAGCAGCCATGTTTCAGGTTATAAGAATCGAGTTTAAATGTATACAATTTTAATACATTTATTTTGTGAAGAAAAGCTAATACAGAATGCCCCAAAAATTTAGAGCACAATACCTTTCTAATAAGCTCCACATCACAAGATGTTAGAGAAATTACATGTAGACAGATGTCTTTAACTGTTGGGGGTTTTTAAATCAATATTATAAGATGGTGTAATATTGTACCAAGGGATTTATATTAGGAGTACAATTATTCTGAAAATATTATAAAAGCTAATTTTAAAGCAAGCTGAGTTGCTATAAGCTTAATTTAAAGTGGAAAGTCCATGAATTAGTAAAACATGAAAGAATTTATTTTTAGAGTAAAGGTGTGTTTTCAGTTTTGGTGATGAATCACAGTGAGTTTGCAAGAAATGCTCAATGTCAGCTTGATTCAGTATCAGAAATCAAGATGGTTGTAATTATATCATTATTAGTCATAAAGGGCTGCAAATTCCATCAACATCTCTTAGAAATTCAAGAAATATCACTTAAAAGTGTTTAAAACTAGGTACTGGAATTAGTTAAACATCCTTTAAAATGCTGGAGCAAGTATCATAGATATTAAAGAGAATTTCTTTACAGTGAGGGTGATGTGGTGCTGGCACAGGTTACCCAGAGAAGCTGTGGCTGCCCCATCCCTGGCAGTGTTCAAGGCCAGGTTGAACAGGGCTTGGAGCAACCTGGTCTATTGGAAGGTGTCCCTCAGGGGGTTGGAATTAGATGAGCTTTAAGGTCCCTTCTAACCCAAGCCATTGCTTGTTTCTATGGTTATATGATCTTTTGGAAAATTGATTTTAATATTTGGCTCTGGAAATATTTCCATTGTGTTTGTTCATAATTTATTCTTGAAGGCTTGCAGAAAGGACTGTTTATCCTGGGTTACATTGCCAAGGTCTTCTAGTTTCAGTAGAACTGTAATTGTTTACTTTAGGTTAATTCCGTAGCAGGTGTCAGTTGGCAATGAAATTACTTACAATAGCATTAACATGATAATTTATTGTATTAATCAGCTCTCCATTTAGATAAAATCACACTCATTTGTAATGTCCAAGGTGAAAACAAAAATAGCATAGCCAACATTTCTGTTAATCACTGGTTAAAAATAAAGGCTCAGGTTCAGTTTTTCTTGGACAGAAAGATGATAATTTTTAATATCTGTCAGAATAATAGAGAGCTGAACAGCCACAGCATGGCTGAATTGGTTTGAGATGGGAAAAACCCACCACAAATAATTGAACGCATGGGTTTTTCATTTTAGTTACAAATACATTGTTATTCAGGAAGATAGGAAGTTTGTCTGATACTCCTGTATGCTGTGAACTGTGTTATTCATTTGATAATGTGGTATGCAGTGAACTGTTTTCTGTTATTCATGAGCATTCTGTATTTCATTCCTTTTAAGTTCTTTGTCATGTGTTCGTGTTCAAGACGAGGATAAATCTTACACAGAAGCACAGTGTACACACTGAAGTATTTTTCTGTTACTTTCCTTATGAGTAGACAAATCAGATTAATTGTTCAGTGTATTGCAGTAAGAAGTATTCTGTACTTTCTGGGGACAGAGATTTGCTATTTGTCCTATACAGGTCTGATTGTTTTGGTTTCACAAGGTGGCAGTCTTGTGCCATCTTGTTGAAGTGACCAACTGGTCAATGTGAAGCTGCTTGCTATAACGGCAGGGTTTCAGCAGGACTATTTCTGAGAAAATAGTTTTTTCTAAGTTTTCTTAGAAATCTTAAAGTTCTCTCAAGGTTGATTGCTTGTTTTAGTACGTGGTTTAGCTAAAACATCCTTGTATTTAATTTTAAATATGCATCATACATTAAGTTTTAGGAGGAGAGCAAGTTTTGATCACCTTTAAAGTGTCCTATTTTGACTTTTTTGGTATTCGTGGAAATTTCATATCTGGTCTGAGAGAACAATATGAAACTTGAGAACTTACTGTTGACATGGTGTCACTGTTTAAACAATGTAGTTGCTTAGAAAATTAGCAGATTTCCTTCTGCTGTTTGATTATTAAATTTCAACAGCATCCTTATTTTCTTCACATGCTCGTTCTATTGATTGCTGTCTAAAAAGAACAAAAATTGGAGCACAAATTGAGGAAAGCAGAGTAATTGTACTTCTGAGACAGATACATGGTGATTTTCTGAAATACTCTTTTTAGCCGGATGTTGCACATACAAAATACAAATACTCCAATGTCTGCTGGCCCTATGGTAGTTGACATCCTGCATTTTAAATGCGTCATCTAGCTTTTGTGAAATGAAAAAGGGTAAAGCCAGAGTGTGTGAAAATTACTGCTTCCAGTTATCTCCAATTCTTTGACTGTATCACTGTCCTGTTTTTTTATTCCCCTGAAATGCTTTGCTGTCCTTGCTTATCTCATGTGAGATAGGATATGGGTTTTGGTTTTGATTCAGCACAGCTGAGGCATCTTTTATGGAAAAACATCCTTCTTAAAAGAATGCTTTAGATGGATGCAGATAATTGGTTTTATTAAGAAACATCATTTTGCAAACGAAACTAATCTCTCCATGAGAGACTGCACCTAGCTAGCAGTGTGTAGCTAAAATGCTCTTAATATGCAAGTTTTTGTGCTTAAGCTTAGAATATGCTCAGGACCTCATGCTATTCCTTCCACTTAGGGGTATTTGGGATATGAGGTGCAGGAAGCAAGAGGAAAAAGATGTGTACAGATGGCTGTCATTGCAGTGCTGCCATAGCTAAGACTGTACAACACTACCAGGAGCACAAGTGAGTGGGGTGCTTTGGGGGGGTTTTGGGGCACTGCTGTGTTTAGCAGTGCACTGTGACTTACGAAAGCAAGTGGTGATACGGGGGAGTAGCTTGTCATACATGACTGGTAATGTCTTCTCCAGTTGGAAGGAGAAGCTGCTTGTTGCTGGATCTGGCCCTGAAAACTTGGGAGCTAATTGGTTTGTTAGATGTTTTGGATCTGTAAATAAAACCTGTTCTTTACTGTGTTCAAGACGTTGTGAAATTCAATTTACTTGAATTGCAGCCAGGTGTCAGCAATAGGGAAGGAGTTCATTCCATTTTCACATTGCTTGTTGCCCAGATACTCCATTGTTTTTATAAGGCAAAAAATGTTGTATCTTAAAAAATAAACACTTTTAAAACAATGTCTTCATATGCACTTTATATACTGCTTTTAAGTAAATGTAAATTAATATCACATACATTTGATTCAAAGTGGCATGAACTCATTAATAGTAGCAGTGTACACCTTCTCAAAGATATAATTGGAAAGTTTGTGCCCTAGCTACCTTCAGATCTTCTCTAATGACACCAGGTTTCCATATTTTCATATCAACCCTCCTAAAAGTATTGTCATAGAAGTAATCTTGCAAACATAAAATGCAAAAGGAATGGTTAGGGTGATTATTACTGACAAGAGTCTCTAATTTCAGGACACTGCTTCAGATGTACAAGTTTATTACATGTAAGTCATGCTGCATTTTCCTGTGTTCCCATCAAATCTCAAACAAAGCATTCCCTGGCTGAATTGAAATTTAAATGACAAGCTTGGAAACAACAAAGGAGACACAGTCAGGAATATCACTGATTTTAGACACAGCACTTCACCCTCTGGGTCAGTGCTGAGCAAATGCCACAACATTCTTAGTAAGTGGGAGTAAGCACATCGAACTATAGTGCTGGCAAAGAGAAGTGTAGGTGTTTTATGCTTAATGTTTTCATTGTTGCTTATAGGATTCCTTACTCACTGCTCTGTGCACTCCTGTGCCCCTGTAGCACTCTATAATTTTCATTACCAAAAGGGTTATTTTACATCAGCAGTCCACTGGGATAGTGGTGAAGGTGGGAATTCATCTGAAAGGTATCTTGTCAAACTACCTTTTAGTGCCATCTATTTGCTAGAGCACAACCTCTTTGGGCAAGGCACTCACATGAGCTGGGGAAGCCTCAAATCTGAGATTCTGGCCAGAATGAACCGTGTTTGAGATGATTTTGCTGGCAGCCACTCTGCTAGCTAAATTTGAAACGTTTCAGCCCAACACAATGTGTTAACTTGGCTTTAATGCTTCAAGAAGCCTTGTGGAATAGCATTCCCTGTCCAGGTCCAGACCCCAGGAAAAGAACCAGGAGCATGACAAAGGAAAAGGAAATTATTTCCTAGCTATAGAAAAGAGTTGTATTTATGTTGCTAAAAATGTACGGGTGCACATTTGCTTCAGTGACCATGAGTTTTATGCAATTAATTGTTACTAAGCTGGTATTTCTTTTCTGAAGCAGGGAAGAGCAATCATTTTCTTAAAATCAAAAAACTTAAGTGCTTTCACCTTTCTTAAGAATTAGGAAGAAAATATATTCAGGATTTTGGAGCCATCTGTTGTCTGAGAGGAGCTTTATGTTTGCCTTAAAGATAAATACTAATAATTTCCCTCCACCCTCCTTTACTACTTATATACTGCTTAAATTTTGGAGGGGAGGTGAGAGGATGACAGGGTAGTGTTACAATGGCCTGATCCGGCTGTCTGCCTGACAGGAGGCCACAAAGCTCCCTGGGAATTCCAACGAGGAGGGAATTAGTTTGCACATCATGTATGTGAATCCTGTAGAGTTTAATATTTTGTAGCTGAAATGGAGCACATCTGAAAATACACTCTGTGTAAAGCCATCAAGTAGTGATGAATTTGCTGTATCCTTCGACGAGCTTTCTCACAGATTAATTACTTGTACTCTCAGGGAACTTTTTGCTCTAGTTATGAGCATTATGCTACATCTGTGCAAAGACAATTTTCATTTTCCTCTTCTGCGTGTGCCTATTCACAATATTTATAGTGGAATGTGCAGATCACAGCCCAACAGCCTCTTAACCTACTGAACTGCGGAGACATGAGGACCCTTGTGATCTAGATTGTTTTTCTCTGCCTTTTTTTTTTTCAGCGTACAAAGAAGCATGATCACCAGAGCTGAAGACTACACAACACTTCTGACCTCTTACCTTTTTTTGTAAGCAAGAAGTATCGCATAGTTAGACCTGTGTACTTTGCTTTGTTTAGTCAAAACAAGCTCTTAGTTTGAAGAGTGTGCTGCCTAACTTGTAGGAGAAGCATCACTTTTTGACTTGCAAAGTCACGCTAATGGATAAAACAGTCCAAAATAAATACATTAACAATTCCCATAACAACTGTTTTCGTCTCGCAGTGAAGTGGCTTGAGATATACACATGGGTTTGTAGGAATAACCAGGGAGAAGCAAGCAGAGTTAGGGCATGTGAAATTTCAGTTTGGCCAAGCAATTTTATGATTTGGCTGTTTCCTGTAGGGCTCCTTCAAGTTAAATTCTCATGGGAGTAAATTTAGTTGATTGACTACTGTCTTGGTCTGTAAAGCCAGAGCCAACTTGAGACATGATTTCTTTGTGGAGTTTGAGCACAGGAGTTTTCCTTTTCTTTCCAGTTTAAACTGAAGGTATTCAGGTGACAAAAATGGGTGGCTCTGGAAGGAGGCCCCCTTCCCTTTCCCTCAGGAACAAATTGTAGTTGCCCTGATGGGGCAATAAATACTTTCTAATCCACAGAGTCAGCCTAATTGAGGGCTAGTGGGCTTTAGGCTTTGTTTTAATAAACTACCAGATCAGCTAACTTGGCAAGAAACCTTTGATTTTGGAAAACAAATGAGCACCACCACCACCAAAATCGGTGGGCACATTCCTCCTGGACTTTCAAATCTAAGCTGTGTAATTAAAACTTCTTTGTGCATAAAGAGTCTTTCTGGGAAATAAATGCCAAACCTACTAGCAGTTAAGGCTTTTATAAACCTTCACATGCAATTATGGCTAAGATCAGTTAATGTAAGTTGTTTGTGACTGAATCTGAGTCAAAGATGTTAAACACCTGCAAAGATTCTACCTTGCTATTTAAGTCCCACATAATAGAGTACATGATGCTCTTCAATCTTCTTGCCCGACATTTTGTCAGAGAATAAGCAAACAAACAAGAAAAACCTTTAAGTCAGCTACAACATCTGATAGTCTGCAGTTACTTGGCATGTCAAAATCAGCTTCTAGTCATCACCTTTCCTTTGGCAAAGAGCTTTAAAAGATTTCTGGTAACTTTTGCTGTGATGGATCTCATGATAAATGTTCTTGGGCTGTCTTTGTGTTTTCTTTCACAATGCAAGATCCTCTTTCCTGGGCTTATCTTTACTGGTTCTTAGATGAAAAATTGATTTTGGGGTCTTTTTTATTAAGTTAAAAAGGTGTATATATTACATAAGTAGTGAGTGGTACTTGGACCAAATGAACATATACTCTGCAGTCAAAATGCAGACAGTGGTATGTCTTGGTAGAATACATCCAATACTTTATTTTCTCATTAAATCTAGCATAGAGTAAGTGGGATAGTTTGATATCAGATTTAACCTTTCTTGTGGCTCTGCAAGTGTATCGTTATTGACAACTTCTTTGGTGCTTTGAACATTGAAAAAGGTAATTACAATCTAACTCGCTTTTCCATTACCTACATACTAAGTTAATTGAAACTGTAGTAAGTAGAACTTCATGAGATGGATCTATTTTCATTCCAATACTTCATTCTCCAAGGGCATTATCTAGAGGATCTAAATCAACAGGAACTACACACTAAGGAAATAATGCCCTCTTGAAACACTTCAGGTGCATGCTCTTGGTCTTACAACCTGAAGAAGCAGGCATAAAGACCTTAAAGAATCTTTAGATTTGGTTTATTTAGTAGAATGCATAATGATAAAAAATAAAATAAAACTATATATTATAAAAGACTACTTTTTTGCAAAGCTACCATCTGGTATTTACAACAATGAAAATGATACAGGGATCAACAAAGCTGAAAAGACTTTTTTTTGTAGCAGGTTGATGCTGGCTTGCGTAAGGTAGAAAGCAACCACGCACCAAATCTGAAAAAGTAGGATGTAGTTGTGCAGGTGCTCATCTGCATTTTTATGGTCCTAAATACCTTAACATATCGGATCTTTTTCTTTGAACCTCCATTAGGACTTCTGTATTTTGATAATGAGAACAAAGTAAGGGGTGTGCCTGGGTCACAAGGAAGAGAAGAAAGATGAAAGTAATGTGTGTTTGCAGGAAGCTTGGGCCAGGGATAAATTCCGTGGTAATGGCAATCCTCCTTCACCTTGACCCCTCAGCCTCTACTTTCAATCCTCTCTTTGGTGCATGAACCCATCCCTCCCACTGCAGACTGTTCCTTTTGTTGCTTGGCTGTTCTTCCTTTGCTGCAACCCTCTCTTTTCCACATAAGCACGTTACAGATTATCTGTAGTTGTCCTGGCCACCCCATTCTTGCTGCTGAGAAACAAAACTCAGCACTGATTCAGGCAAGGATTTCAAGAAATGTCCGTGTAGTCTGTACTTACCATCACTTTGATGGAATAGCACCACAAAGACTTGCCAGGGAAGAGTGTGTAATCATCCACCCTGACCGCTAAAGCAAAATTTGCAGGAGTTTCACTTGTCCTAATTTTCATAGCTGTAGTAGGGCCTCTCCAGATGATTGCTCCTTTTTATCTAGGATAAGCTAACAGCCCTTTTGCCTTGTCCTAAGAGAATGGTTACAAAGCATCTGAGTTCTGTATTGCTCCACCCTCGAAAAGCATTAAAGACAGCCATAGAAGTACATGTTTGTTGTTAACCCAGCTTTGGCTTCCTTCTCTGGGATGCTGCGGTATCAACATCTGCTCAACCTGGAAATGGGTGGCTCTTTAGTACCTCTGAAGCCAAAGGGTGCTTTTTGATGTGTTCCGAACTTATAGACGATTTGACTCATATTTGAGTTAATACAAATTGTGTCACTAAATCACCTATGGAAGATGTTTTCAAATGCAGACCTGCAAGTGGAGACAATGCATATGTATAATAAAGCAAAGTATAGGTGAAACAGGCTGTCATAGGTAGTAAAGTTGCTCTTTGCTCCTTTATTGTTGTTGCTGAAGAACATCAGAGCAGCACAAAAAGTATCCTGCAGCCGAGGGAGGAGCAGATCCAAGCTCCAAACCACATTAGCTTTCTGCGGATTGAGAAGACCAAGGGGAATAAGTAAGTAAGTACAACTCATCAGACCCTGAATGCTTACAAGAAAAGAAGCCCTAGAGACAGACTGACATTTGCTAACACTTGTATGTAGAAGTGGGAGATACAACAGGAGAAGAAACAGGAGCCTGGCAGCGCTGTGGTTTGAACCAGATGTTGGAGCTGCTGCTGGCAGCCTGAAAGGAGGAACGTGTCCTCCTCCCTCCCGCACTCCTCTCCCTCTAACATGTGTTACCCAACCTTTCCCTGTTAAAAACTCACCATGACTATAAGCTCTGGCGTAGATTTCTTACAATGATCACCTAGAAATGCTGCAGCAGCTCCTGAACTGCTGCTCTCAGAGCATGCTGGATGCCTACTGACAGGAGCATATAATTACCCCATGGAGTACAGGAGCTGCCCTTGTAGCTGATATATGGGTAGCTGCAACTACCTGTTATCACCACTCACTTCTCAAGTCAAATTGTGGATGAGATATTTAAATGGTTTTGGGTGAACTGATGTTCATGCCAGAGCCCAGATGAATGTGGAGACAGAGCACAAGTTTGAATTTTCCTAGGAGTGTCATCTTTTCCCAGCTGAAAGTATTGCTTACATAGATCAGAGGATTTGGGGTGGGGGGGAAATAGATAGGATTTCCAGGTGCTTTACAGCCTGCTTGGAAAAACAGCTACAGAACAGCTGGAAACCTCCATACACTGCACAGATCAACCTGACAGCACATGGGCATCCCAGTGAGCATCCCAGGCGTGCTAGGCTCACAGCTCTGCATGGTGAGGTATAAATGCATGTTTCTGCTTGGAAAGGCAGCATGGGGACATGACAGTAGCTGCAACAAGATGGAAGAAAGAGGTGGAGATAGCTTTGCTTGTGCTCACAAGGGCTGTGGCCAAGGCCAGGTTGCAGCAGGCAGTCATGGGGTGGGAATGAAGAACATCGGTGCAGACACTAACTGTAGTGGCATTCCCTGGTATTATGGCAGCAGTACAACTCTTGAAAGTGCAAAACTTAATGTGCAAGTGAAGATTTTATTTAGCCCAGTATACAACCACCAGCGAAAAAGAGGATTCTTCAATTGTTGTTTAAATGGCCTTATAGGGGTAACAGAAATCTGGTGTCCAGAAGAGCAAACACGGAGGACTCACAAACCTGTACAATGCAATATTAGCAAATGTAAAGTTTTCCTTTCCTAGGGCAATTTTCCTTCATGGAAACTTGAAATAATTGCTGACAATTGAAACCCTGAGCAGGTAGGTGACCTACTGATGAAAGCCACAGCTCTGAGAGCTCGTGATACAGTGACATTTTTCATTCTTCACCTCATCTATTACTGTACAACATGGGTAATAAGGAAAGAGATGAGACCTTAGCACTGACTCTGTCATTTCAGTTTTTCAGTTCATTGCAAATAAGGCTGTGTTGCTCTTAAATACACAGAATTACTATAGTATATTGCTATTAGATACTGTATTTTATTATAGCATTTCTCTAACATAACAGCAATCCTGCCTCAAAAAGTAATCATTTTTTGCCTGAATGAAAATAGAAGGCTGGAATGCTTGGAATTAGGTTTTGCCTAAGCAGAACATCTTAAAAGATGTTCCTTTATAAAGCTGTTGCTTGTTTCTTCTTTTTTTCCCTCTCCTGGAGAGTGAGATTTTCATTGCAAGTGGCACATGTTGTAATAAGTCATATCTGCTCTACAAGTATCTATGCTAGCCATAAACATGACCCAAGGCACATTAGTCAGCCAGAAAGAGCTTGTCAGATAAAGCCTGTCTGCAGCCGGACAGAAGATGTTTATTGGAATTAAGTGAGTGTCAGGGGTGGTCCCTTCTGCCACTGCCACTGCTCCTCCAAAGGCATGTTAATTAAAAAAGATGCAAAGAAAATAAGTAAGTCTGTCATGTTCTTTGGTCAGAATCCAGGGAGGGATAACAGCCAATGACTGAACTGGTTTCCAAAAGCTTTGGTTTGGTTTTGGTTTAGATTTTGGTTTTAAAATAGTTTAATAGATATCAGCTTCCTTGAAATTAATCGTAAAGGATAATTTAACTTTCTCTTTTACCTTTTTCCTTGTATTTAGCTCCTCCTTTGTTTTATTAGGTGTATCAATGTATCAGCTGTTCCAAATATATCCATCTCTCACACATAATTGTGACTCTGCAGCTTGGGGAGAAAGAGCTTTCTGATCCCATGGGATTTAAAACAAAAGAGTATACTTGTACTCAGATTGATTAGAATTTCTATAACAGCTAGATGCAGATGCACACATTTTTCATAGCTAAAATCACTCAGATTTTGATCCACCTGATCAGAGACAAATTATTGATGGTGACACAGTGATCAACAAATGTTAATGTTACAGTATCCATTAGAATCAGCCTGCTGGAGGCTCACCTGTAAGAATGCAGAGGCTATTGCTGTATCTGGCTCAAACTGTATCTAATTCTGATTTATCTATTTTAATGCAAATTCTTATGTGACCCTTAAATCTAGTACCAATCATAGTACCGTCCATCTACGGAAAGATCATTGTCCAGATGAGGGCCAGAGTATGATCAGGGGACTGGGGCACCTCCTGTATGAAGACAGGCTGAGAAAGTTGGATCTGCTCAGTCTGGAGAAGAGAAGGCTGCATGGAGACCCCATAGCAGCCTTCCAGTATCTGAAGGATTCCTATAGGGATGCTGGAGTCAGACTCATCAGGGACTTTAGTGACAGGACAAGGGGTAATGGGTTTAAAAAGGTGTCCTGGGTTCAGCAGTAGGAGTCATTTTTCTCCTTATCAGTAGCTGGTGCAGTGCTGTTTTTGACTTTCAGCCTGGGAACAGTGCTGATAACACTGATGCTTTTAGTTGCTGCTCAGTAATGTTTACTCTGACCAAGGACTTTGTGAGCCTCATGCTCTGCTAGGGAGGAGGGGAAGCCGGGGGGAAGCAGAGACAGGACACCTGACCCAAACTGACCAAAGAGGTATTCCATACCACAGCACATCATGCCCAGTATATAAACTGGGGGCAGTTACCCAGAAGGGTTAGATCACTGCTGGGGTTGGGCTGGGTATTGGTCGGCGGGTGGTGAACAGTTGTATTCTCTTCCCTTGTTATTTCCCTTATCATTATTATTATCGGTGGCAGCAGCAGTGGTTTGTGTTATACCTTAGTTACTGGACTGCTCTTATCTCAACCCATGGGAGTTACATTCTTTTGATTCTCCTCCCCATCCCTCCGGGAGTGGGGGGGGGGGGGGGGAGGGGAGAAGGGGGAGAGTGAGCAAGAGGCTGCGTGGCAACTGGGCTTAAATCATGACAACAGGGAAGTTTAGATCAGATATAAGGAACCTGTTCTTTACTTTGAGCGTGGTGAGGCTCTGGAGCAGGTTGCTTGGAGCAGGTGCGGATGCCCCTTTCCTGGCAGTGTTCGAGGCCAGGTTGGACAGAGCCTTGGGCAACATGGTCTAGTGGAAGGTGTCCCTTCCCGTGGCAAGGAGTTTGGAACTGGATGAGCTTAAAGGTCCTTTCCAAATCATTGTATGATTCTATAGTGCAGAGAGAAACTCTATGTTCTATAATTAAGAAAGAATTGCATCTTTATGTTTATTTCTCTCTCAAAACTACAACTTCTTTTTACTATAGCGTATACCAAAACTTTGCCAAAATATTCTTTTTCTACAGGGCACACCTTCCCCAACATAATAAAGAATTTGCTTACAGCATCAGGATCCCAAAGGAAGATGTGGGTAACACTAAACGTTTTATTCCTAAAATAACAAAGATTTGCAAGAAATATGAATTCACATTTAAATGCTGCCTAGTAACTGGGAGCCTATATATACACACTAAATAAAGCCTAACTGGGGTAGAAGATTGAAAAGTTATCAATGACTGGTATGTCTACAAATTGATTCCCTGTTTTAGTAACAAAGCCTGTAATTTGGGGGAAGAGAGATAAATAGGCTTTGTGTGGGAGATGAAAATTATAGTAAGTAGTACTTTGGAACTTCTATTTTAATCAGCCACAAAACAGTGAAAAAAGTGACCTGTATTGTATTGTGCCACCATCTCTAAAATGCTTAAAAGCCACATTCTTCGAGCTATTTTTAAAAGCACAAAGTGGAGGAAAATAGAATCAGGTCTGACAAGAATGTATAAATAGGTGGGGAGCTGTGTCAGAGACACCTGATTTCGTATCTGTTTCCTAACCTTTGCAATAAGGGTAGAGAAAAGTTTGCTTTTTTTTCTAGGATGAAATGAGCGGTTCCCCATCAAGGTGTAGGAGGTGCGACCCATTGCCCCTCTACGGGGGCTTCTGCCTTGAGGGTATCTCCTGTGAGTGCTTAAGAGACTGGGATGGGAGAAGGCACCATCCTCTCCTTGGGCCGTGAGCGCTGAAAGCCCTCCCTGGCCTTCAGCCCAGTGCCCTGAGAACCACAGTGGGTTTGGCCCATGGGGACAGAAGAGCAATTCAGGGCCTTTCCTGGAGCAGGGTTGCTGGCTGAAGAGGGAGAGCAGAGAGGCATGTTTTCAAATTCCCTCCCTTTGCCAGCATGCCTGTTGTCCATAGGTCTTGCCAAAGTGAGTTTTAAATAGCATCAGACAGCTTATACAGACTAATGAAATAAATCTGTGTTGATGTTGGCACTTGAGCTGCTTTGTTTCTAACTGGTTCATGTTCTCTGCCAGCTGAAATGGGAATTACACAGCCGTGACCCTGAGCACTGGCCTGAAAATAAGATGATAGTAAACTGACAGGAGAAACGGGTCAGGAAGAGCATTCACTTACATAGATGTCCTTCATTTTGGGAACGGGAGTCAGTACCTTGTGTGAGTGAGTCTAAAGTGCAGTTAACAGGGGGTTCATGCTGTCTGTCTTTAGGGCTGAAAACCAGGAAGGGAGAAGAAAAGCTGGTCTTGGTGGGTTCTGGTATTGTCACTATTGGTGATCCCTCCTTCAGGGCATTCAGTGAGTGCATTTCTAGCTTATTATAATTTGAATGTGGCATTTTACTGTGAGAAAAGAGAAAGGTATCCCAAAGAGCTCCCTGCATTTGGGAATGATGATCTTTTTCTTGCAAACCTAAGATCTTTTGTTAAGAAGACCAGGGAAGCAAACAAGAGTTGCTGTTGGTATTTGGTGTGTTCATTTGCCTGCAGTAGGATGTAGAACTGTACGTTTACAAATCACAATTTTTAGCATGGGTTTAATCACTCATCTCAAGATGGCCATTACAAACTCCTTATGCTTTTGTGTTTGACAGAAACTCCTTCCATTCCATCATATTTCCTCCTTACTTGCTCAGCATCTCCCCCTAAGAGCTTGTTTCGCTACAAAAGCTTTAAAGCAGGTAACTTAGTGCTTGACTTGGTGACTCATAGCTGGCTGTTTTGTTTGGAAAGGATGTCATTTGTCACCGGCAGCTCCCAGGTTTGCCAGAGCCTTCCAAATTTTGGTTTCTGTGCAGATTCCAGTATTCTGCAGATCCACCAGAGCACTCTGAGATGCCACCCCATCCCCTTTCCCATGCAAAGCTGATGTTTCACCCTGCTCACATAACGCTTTCAAAACTCGTGTGTGCTACATTTCCCTGCACAGCTACACACACTACATCCTCAATATTTGCTGCCTCTAGGTGTACAAGAGAAGAAGAGGGTCACCCTCATGACTGCATTCTGGGACCTACAGTGAATTTTCTCCCCAAAAGCTGCAGATGCACAAGCCACTTGGGGCTCACAGTCACAAGCTGTGTATCACAGTATCACAGTATGTTAGAGATTGGAAGGGACCTCAAAAGATCATCTAGTCCAATCCCCCTGCCAGAGCAGGAACACCTAGATAAGGTTACACAGGAACGTGTCCAGGCGGGTTTTGAATGTCTCCAAAGAAGGAGATTCCACAACCTCCCTGGGCAGCCTGTTCCAGTGTTCCGTCACCCTCACTGAGAAGAAGTTTCTTCTCAGGTTTAAGTGGAACCTCTTGTGCTCCAATTTGTACCCATTACCCCTTGTCCTTTCATTGTTTGCCACTGAGAAGAGCCTGGCTCCATCCTCGTGACACTCCCCCTTTATATATTTATATACACTAATAAGGTCACCCCTCAATCTCCTCTTCTCCAAACTATAGAGACCCAGCTCCCTCAGTCTTAAAAATATGGAACGCTTCACGAATTTAGTTACCAGCTTCCAAAGCCTACACATCCCTGCTCAGCTAGTTCCAAGGTTTCCTGAATTTGTTTTTACAAGGACTTTTCAGACAAGTTGGTGTGTATCTGAAACTATGAGCAACTACAGGAATGTTTCTGTGGAATACAAGAGCTCCTTTAAGCTTGTTTGCACAGAAAGCAAAGATTTCATAGACCTTACACTAAATGCCTTGTGTTAAAACAAATAAAAAAAACAGTCTATGGGTTCTGTCCAGGAAACCTTAACATTATTTTTTCATTTAGTTCTGGGACATACCACAAGATGGAATAACTTGATTTGGCCCACTAGGATGGAAGATCAACAGTTAGACTCGTATTGATACACTTGCATGGACTGACAGTAAGCACTGTATTACTTTTCCTCCTCTCCTTTTGTTGCCTTTAATTTCCTCCCTTTCCTCTACCTAGGCTCTGATAACAATCATCCATGAAAACAGGTAATGACCAGAAGACCAGGAAAATGTGTCTTAGCACTCAGATGGAGTCATCTAGTCCAGGGGCACTGTAGTCTAGCTGCCTCTAAAACATGATTTAAATCTTTTGGTGGTGGTGGTAGTAGTAGTAGTAGAGCTTAGTCACACCTGTGTCTTGCAACACCACCATGTAAATGATTTTATGTTATCTATCTAAAACAGTATTATACAGTTCTTTCACTGGAGCTATCACAACTTGCAGTATGTGGACCGCCTCTGCAATTTAGTGAAAAGCAAGTTTGAAGTTTCAACAATTGAAATTTTCTGAAAAAATGAAATATTTTGTCAAAAAACCTTGTCCATCAGCTCATCCCGTGGCAAGGCATTTCAAAACTCCCTTTTATGTTTCTCTTGACATGAACAGTGATTTGTGCAAGCACTTGTGGTGTGGTGGCATTGATTCACCACGTATGATCTGGCTGGTTGGGTGAGCAGTGACGTTGGCTTGAAGGGAAAATGTGCCTGTGCTTTCACAGTCACAAGCCAAAATAGCATTCAATCAAACAACTCATAAAGAAAAATGAAAGCAAAGAAAAATTGCAGGTGGAATGACGCATAATGCAAAAAGTGAGGTGTCTTTTTCTGGGCTCAACCAGCCTACAAGCACTATTGGTTTGTGACAGAATCCATGTAGAAGCTGAGGAGGTGAAAAGACCAGAAAATATATACTGCATATGTCTATGCTGGCACCATACAGTGTTGTTCCACTATGACAGACATGGTGATGGGCTGTATATTTATGTCCTGTGTAGCCTCACTCCCAGCAAAATAAATGCCATTCTTTAAGCGATCAGACTATTTATGCTGTAGGTCCTTGGTAAGGAGTTTAGTGCTTTAATGAGCATTTGAGCTTTTGAGTGCAGAATTTCTTTAAACATTTTAAGGTAAAATTATTTTCTTCTGCCTCAAATGATTTGTTAGCTTTTTTAAAAATAATCTTTTCTAGATTAATTCATTTCACGTTGAAAAAAATGTGTAAAGTGTCACCAAGAAAAATACCTATTAATGAAATCAGTGATTTCATTACATCAAGAATCCCCTCCTGTCTGTGCTGTTCACGAAAGCTTTTATCAGCTTTGGCTTCTCCCAGTCATTGTTGATAGCTTGAGAAACTGTCTTGTAGCAGAAGGACCCACCTGCTTGGGCTCTCTGGTCTCCCCCAGAAAGCCACAGAAGCAACCTGTGGTTTCAAGTCTTGTTGTTTTCTCTGGTAGGAAAAGGGTTAGGATTAGTAACTGTTGTGCAGCTCTGAGAAAGCAGCAGATGAAAAGATTAAATAGACTAGGAAGCCAACTGAGAAACCCACAACCAGCTTACAGGGGTGGATAAAGCCTGGCAAAAACTTTTTATGTGGCAGACACAATTTCAACTCAGGTATTACAAAGGACCCTCTAGTTTGAGCTATCAGAGTAATGGATCAAGCAGTCCAGACAGAAGGAAGAAAGGAAACAGTGGGACACATGGGAGAGCTGATTCAGGCAGGAACAGAACTGTGAAGATGTGTCAGTGAGATGTAGTAACTTAAAAAGGGATTGACTAGTGAAGGAAAATAGAGATAATCAGGTAGCATCTCTGCAAAGTCCTCCATAATCCACTGTGCTCACACAGGCCCTGGAAGTAAGGGTGAGCGCTGCTTGTGGTGCGGTAAAGGCAGAACTTCATGTTTTCTATCCCATTTTTTAAATCTTGTGGTGTCAGACAAGGACTTCGAGTACTTGTCACAGTCCCGAGGGCACCCGTGACCCTGCCTGCCCCACCAGTGCCTTCCCACACCCTGCCCATGGCCCAGGACCCCGCTTCAGTCGCCAGCCCTAGCAATGCTGTAGGGTGCTGGTCTCCAGCCTTGCCACAGCCCTGCCGGACCAAGAAAACAAGGGGTTTTCCTGCTTCACTGAATGAATGGCACAACTCCTCCAGGCTTTGAAAGCACCAAGATGTGGTCCATGGTGTAGTTCCAGTCATCTAGTGTATGGTGTAGCAGGTGATCTGTTTAGCTCAAAACTAAGGAGTTTTTTGCACATCTTTCCATAATGCATCCACATTTTTAAACAGATTTTGTCTTGAAACAGACACAGCGTCTAGCATTTATTAAATATGTGTTTCCAGCTAATCTCCAGTCCATAACATTGCCTATACTCCAATATACATTAGTTTTCTTTGCATGACGTGGTAAAGGAGTTTTGTAATCCCTCCTGCAACATACCCAGAAGGGGTATGTTTTTCACCTCTGATTGAAATGCTCCCTGAATGCCAAAAATGCACTCATCAACGTTTCAAGTGATCTATTTATCTGAAGTAGTTTCCTTCTGATAATTTCATTTGATGAATAGAAAATGCAGCTTTCAAATTGCCCTAAATCAAGACAAGAATTCTGTGAGAATGTTTATCAAAGCAAGTTTGGGTCAGATATACCAGCCTTGGTTGCTAATGGATGTTTTATTTTCTTGTGATGTTGCCACCTTACAGCAGCCCGTTCAATCCAACATTGACTTATTACAGTTAACTACTCAACAAAAGGTACAGCTGTGTTGCCTGTGTGGAGAATATGGCCACATAATTCAGCTGGTTTCAGCACACAGGGACCTACATGAGGATTACACGAAGGCACAACTCTCTCAGAGCTTTTACCACTAAATTGTCAGCAAGAGGGTTCTGTTTTGCATTTTTATTTTGCCACTGGCAGCCAGTTATTTGAATGGAACTCGGTCTCTTTCCCTCCCCATTCCTTCCCTGTTTTGCTGTCTCTTCCCCGCCATTGCTTCTGCTATGCTCTATCTCAAAAGCCAGCTTCCAGCATACCCCACAGACTTCATTATCCTAAAAGGAAGAAAAAAATTAATAATCTTATATATTTGATATGTGTAGATAAATCTGTGAACTTATTTGAAGTTCCCAGCCAAATTAAATGCTTAGGATGGATAATGAGCAATTGGAGACTGCAATCTTACAGTATTAAGCTAGAAATCTGAATTTACAGCCTAGCTTTCTGTAAACACAATTACTGAGATATGCAGGTTCATTTTATGAACTTCCAAAAGCCCCAAGGCAAATGAAAACCAAAAGTAAGTGCCATACATTATTCTAGGATTCTTTTTTTTCATTCAGAATGACATAAAAGTCCAAGGAGAATGCAGCAACTACAGATAAACTAAATGGTACTTAGAAAATTTTACGGTACTCTTGCTAGCTGTTCTGTCAAAATGCATTTCAAGTTGCCAGGAAAGACAAAACCCTTCCCACGTACTCTGCTCTTGTCTTCATGTGCTGAAAACCAAAGGAAAAGGTTTTCTAAATTTCTCTTGAATAAAAAGAGCTTCAATAGCAGCACTGTAGAGAAATCGGAGAAGCCCACCGAACTGATGCTTTGTGTTTTGAATTCCTCTCTCGCCAGCCTAGTCCTGTGCTAAAATTATGCCATTTGTTTTCACCACCAACTCTACCACAGACAGGATGCCATACACAGAGTCTGTCTGCGGTGAGGCATGTTTGTGCTGTGCTTTCACGTATAACATTTCAGTGCTGCCTCTCGACAGCCTGCTAAGTGCAGCTGTGATGCCAGCCCAAGGGTTTGCATTTCTCTCTCTGTCTCTGCCAGTTCTCCTGGGGCTGTCATACAGCAGAGCAGGGAAAGGAGATCACTGCCTGCTCCCTTTTGTGGTCAGGGACTGGTTGGACTCTTGGCAATGTCTGCTGTCCCATCAGCCTTTCCAGCCCAATGCAGCAACCAGTGAATGGGCCTTTAGCACTTCAGGATAGAATCCCCTCCAAAAACATAACCATTTCCTGCTGCAGAGCCAGGCAAGGGCTGGGCAATCACAACAGTGCCATTAATGCCTCTAATTAGTAAAGGATGCTAGTGCCATGGGTCTGTCACCATGAGCTGCCCAGGCACATCGCCAGCTCCTATCCCACCTCCCCTTATGGACCAGAGCAGCACTGGTGACTGCACCAAATTATTCATGCCAGAAAGGCATATTTATTTAAAGAAGCATCTGGTAATTCACTAGAAACATTCATGCACACCAAAAGCATTGTTTATCACTGCAAACCCTTCTGTGGGTTCTTACATGTTCTTGCAGTTCTTTCATGAGCCTGGAAATAATTCGTGGGGTTATTTTTGGTAATGTCCCATTGTATTACTATGTCAAGATTAAATGGGATAACAGATGCCGTAATTAAAAATGAAAAAGTGACAGCTATTTTTGGCTCAAATAGTTTCTATTAATTGACACGGTAAATGGGATTTTAAAGCCAAAAATATCTGTGATAGCAGTCAGAATAGCTGCTATTTCCCTGCTGTTTATGAAAGGCTTATGAATCATGACCTACCCCACGAATTGCATACCTTTATTTCGATGCTATTTTAATTTCACTTCATTTAAATGAAGAGATTGAACTAAGGAAATATCTGAGGGCATTTTTCAGGCTTGGTCTGACATAAAATTCCGATGAGTATGTATCTTGATTTCCAGAAGAACATATGAGACTCATTAATAGAATAAACAGGAAGCCATACCCCATGCTGACCTGTAAAAAGACCATGTGAAATGATTCTGCATATTTAAAGACAAATGAAATCTGTATGAATGCACCATTTGGTTACTCTAAAGCATGCACTCATTTTGAAGTCTTAGTTACTGATCAGTAAATTGCATCAGAGAAACAAGCAGTGAATAACAGGTGACTATTAAAAATACCAGAAACACGGAAAACAAGAAATAATGATGCCTAGAACTCCTCATATTAAAAAAATCACAGTTGGGCTGGTGTCTCACTACTAGTTAGCCCTGTCACTCATTTCTCATAGAGTGTATTAGGATCCGATCACAGTCCTTCATTGGTAAAATGCTTGCAGGTAAGGTTTTCAGAGATGAGCACACTGACGGTACTCAACATAAAGTAAGCAACAAAACCTCTTGTATCTTTAAGTGCACAGAGATGCTTTGTCTTTTTCTTTATGTATGATCTAGCAGAACATGGAAGATATTTTGGTAGATTGCATGCTGTCAGTTGGGTATCCTACAACCTGCTTTACCAGTGCTCACTCAGATACTTACCTACCCGCAATAACACATTGTGTATATAAGTGTATATGCACGAACTGTTTGCAATTATGTACCAGAAGCAAATGAATTGAGATTATCTCTGAAGTGTTGCCTGGCTTCAGAGCCAGGAATCAAACCCGCTTTCATTTACAATACAGACATGCCCTTGCAGCTTCTGAAGCTTGAATGGGGTGGGATGATTCCTACCTGAGGTCTCTAAAGGTTATTGACAAACCTCTCTCTTCTCAGCCCCAGACATTTGCCAGCCATGCTGAACCCACCTAGAAGAATCTGAATGCTGAGACTGATTGACACTCACATCATTTAAATTTACCTAAAATCAAGTTAAATTCATCAGGATCAGCCCCTTAAGATCATTAAGTTCCAACCCCCCTGCCATGGGCAGGGACACCTCACACTAAACCATGGCACCCAAGGCTTCGTCCAACCTGGCCTTGAACACTGCCAGGGATGGAGCATTCACAACTTCCCTGGGCAACCCATTCCAGTACCTCACCACCCTAACAGGAAAGAATTTCCTCCTTATATCCAACCTAAACTTCCCTGTTTAAGTTTTAACCCATTACCCCTTGTCCTATCACTACAGTCCCTAATGAAGAGTCCCTCCCCAGCATCCCTATAGGCCCCCTTCAGATACTGGAAGACTGCTATGAGATCTCAACGCAGCCTTCTCTTCTCCAGGCTGAACAGCCCCAACTTTCTCAGCCTATCTTCATACGGGAGGTGCTCCAGTCCCCTGATCATCCTCGTGGCCCTCCTCTGGATTTGTTCCAACAGTTTCATGTCCTTTTGATGTTGAGGACACCAGAACTGCACACAATACTCCAAGTGAGGTCTCATGAGAGCAGAGTAGAGTGGCAGGATCACCTCCTTTGACCTGCTGGTCACACTCCTTTTGATGCAGCCCAGGATACGGTTGGCTTTCTGGGCTGCGAGTGCACACTGAAGCCGGCTCATGTTCATTTTCTCATCGACCAACACCCCCAAGTCCTTCTCCACAGGGCTGCTCTGAATCTCTTCTCTGCCCAGCCTGTAGCTGTGTCTGGGATTGCTCCGACCCAGGTGTAGGACCTTGCACTTGTCAGGGTTAAACTTCACGATGTTGGCATCAGCCCACCTCACAAGCGTGTCAAGGTCCCTCTGGATGGCATTCCTTCCCTCCAGCGTATCAACCGAACCACACAGCTTGGCGTCATCAGCAACCTTGCAGAGGGCGCACTCAATCCCACTGTCCATGTCAGCGATGAAGTTGTTAAACAAGACCGGTCCCAACACCAATCCCTGAGGGACACCACTTGTTACTGGTCTCCAGCCGGACATTGAGCCATTGACCACAACTCTTTGTGTGCAGCCATCCAGCCAGTTCTTTATCCACTGAGTAGTCCATCCATGAAATTGATGTCTCTCCAATTTAGAGACAAGGATGTCGTGTGGGACAGTGTTGAATGCTTTACACAAATCCAGGTAGATGACATCAACTGCTCTACTGCTGTCCATCAGTTCTGTAGTCCCATCATGGAAGGCCACCAAATTGGTCAGGCAGGATTTCCCCTTAGACTTCTCTGTTTCCTTAAACCACCTTAAAAAAAGTGTGAAAATGTGTGGTGAAAATCACCTCAGAATTTATAGCTGCAATGTCAGGGTTAGTTTATATTCCCGTACTGACAATGTACTTGTTTTGCTTGTTAATATTATGTGGGAGAAACCTGTCTCTTCTTACTGACCCATCATTTCCAGAGACTTGTATTAACATATGTCAGTAGTAACTGCATCAAATTTGCTGTCACTTAAAATGAGAGCATGAGAATTTGGTTCTGCTCCTTACATATTCCTAAATATAGCCCTAGAAAGAAAAACAATAAAAAAACCCCAAACCCTGTTAAGGCATATCCTACAACTAGTGACATTCTTTATCTCTAAGGACTTAGCCAAGGATTGTATATCTCTCAGCTCATTTGCACTAACTGAGTATAAAGTAATCCTCACTACAAGCACTGGATAACTTATTAGCTTTAAATATAAAGAAGGTAATAATGATATTAATTTATCCCCTTCACCTATAATGCCAGGTAATGTATTTTGGCAAGTATCACTTACAGCTAAAATTTTTCTCCCCTGGGTAGCTGCAAATGACTCTTCTTCAGTTGAATATGTCTTGCCTGTACACACAGAGAAGCGCAGGTTATCTTCCAACTTTAATCAATATTATGATCAACACTGAAGCAGATTAAAGCATATTTGCTTGGTGTTTCAGATGATGAAGTAATGCTCTTCCCTAGCTCCAGCTAGATACCAGTCTAGTTGGGAAAATTGGACTGCACAGCCCCTTGCCTGGAGCTATTGGGGTCACTTCACTGTGTACTTGAGTGCAGTGGATGACGCCTGTTTTGGCTGGCAGAGGACCAGGTGATGCGGCTGAAAACCTTCCTGGCACTGATGTGTGGAGAGCTGCAGAGCTGCAGATTTCTCCTTGGGGAGAGATGCAGGCAGGTGACAGGAATTTACTGGAGCACCCTTGCAGCCTCTGCCAGTTGAGGTCTGCAGATGAAGCCCTTGACTCCCCTGGCTCTCTGTTCTCCTGGCTCTGCTGGGGTGGAGATGCTGCTTCTGCTCCTGCTCCTGCAGTGGCTGCTTCTCCTGCCCATGCTTTGGCAGGGCCGCTTGACTTCACTTTAAATATTTATTGGACATTTGGTCTTATGCCCATTACTTGAGAAGTCCCTCATATGATGGGTAGAAAAGCAAAGGCCAAGTTTTTTGTGAGAGGCCTACAGAAAAACAGTCTAGCAATCTCTGTGCTGGGAGCACACCTCCAGCTGCACTTCAGGCATTCCCCTTGGAGTGACATTTCTTCGGTGTTTTTCTTTGCTTTAAGTGAAGTTTTCTGTTCAGAATCAGCAGGGCTGCTCTGCTAATTAGCCTTGAGAAGTAGACAGTAAATGAGAATTTATTCTTGATAAACATTTGAATAGATTGTATCTGGACTGAACACTTGTGACACAAGAATGAATATTCGATACCTCCTTAAGGACTAATTGGAGAAGCCCAGTTATATAGTTTGCGTAGAAATCAATCATTTCCAATTCTACATGAATCCTCATAAATTCCGTGCTCTACAAAATCAGGGGAATGAGCACATTTGTTACCATTAGTCACACACATGGTGCTCTGCAATAAGGAAGTTGGAATGATTCTTTGTGCCAGAGGAATAGCTTCCAGATCAAAATGCAGATCATGCACCACAGGCTTTATTTATGGCCTTTATCCCTGCTTCCTCACAAACAGCAGGGCTGGATGGACAAAATGTTAAAAAGAAGTATCAGAAATCTCTGGAAGGCTTAGGAGAGCAGCTATTGCCTTTTATCTGGAAATCCTCCATGCCTCTGTTTCAGCATTTGAATGTTGGTTTCTTAAAAGCGTCTGAAGTCCAATTTTCAGGGCCAAGTGGCTAGAGTAGGTTACTATAGAGCTATACTAATAGCATGCACTAAGCAACTACCAAAGTGTATGCAGCAAAAGGGAGCAGAGAAGCATTTCAGTGTCATACAGTGACTGTCTGGCATCTGCCATTTTTATCTCAACTACCTGTCCCACACTCTACAGCTCACCTTCTACACCCACTTTAAAGATGAAAAAAATGTCACCCTGAGCATTTAAATAAGCCCAAGCCTGATTTCCTGCTGGTTTGTATGCCTTAGGATGATTTGTGTCTCTCTAGAAGGAGGACAAATTTGCACTGAAATGTGACCTGCCTCTAGAAGAAGTGGTTCTCACCAATTTTGTTTCCCCAGGGTAGAACGTAAATCACTGCACGATCTGCAAGACGAACTCTCGGAGCAGACTTGTCCTCTCTTTCTGCTGTTCTCTTTTAAGGCCATTTCATGGTTTAATTTCCAGACAGTGGGAAAAGCAGAAGGGAAGGTGGCTCATAGACACTTCTCCACTCATTGCTACCTTGGGGCTGGGTAGCAGTTAAATCATGGGCAGGACCAGTGGAGAAGGTGGGTGTCACAGGGTGCTGAACCACTGTCATGTGCCATGGGCCATGCACAGCTCCTTATGGGCATACAGCACTTTGCCAGGCACCCAGAGGTACATGTTCCAGCTCTTTGTGCCCCTGAGAGCACAAGTTATAATGATGTTTTTTGAAGATTTTGTGTCTCTATAGACACTGCCTTCATAGCTTTTCCTATAATTATAGATTTGTAATTATGTACTTAACGATGACACCCCCTCTGTCTGGTGATAAATATATTTTTACATAATAGCACTTAAGCATTGCATATTTACTAATCAAAAAGAGATTCACACTGCAATTGAAGATTAACAAATTAATTATAACATACCTTTAATTACAGCATAAATAATCTCAGTCATTTCCCAAGAAAGCATATTAGAGCTCTGGTAGGCACTTACCCAGGGTCTCTGCAATGGTCCATATTTCATGCTTACCACCCCAGTGTAAGATATTCAGAATGTTAAGTTTTCATTACTACTGCCTTTGAAGTAAGTGCAGTGCACTGGAAATAGATGTACAATCCATGAAGATTAATCATTAAAGGGATTGAGTTGAATTATGGCTGTCAGATGTTGTCACAAACATAGCTGAAATACTTAAAACACTTCTTCCAGTAAGTGATGATAGGATGCTTGGCAGTGTAATTATCCCATAGCCAGAGACATAATGCTTTCCATGGTAGTGAAAGAAGGGCTTCATAAGCAATCTTGTGGAGTTCTACTGCACAGTTGTGATGATGCCCCCTCCTCATCTGCTGGACAGCTCTTGGGCAAGGCTGGAGCATCTTGCCCACAGTTGTCCCACACCTCAGCCCTGGAAACATTGGATGTTGCAGGCAGGATGCAGAAGTCCTGTTCAGGGGCATGGTTGCCGACAGCTGACATGAGTCTGGGCTGAGCTGCGCTCCTTCCCCAGGGCTCTGTGCACTGGTCTCCCTGCTCACCCACTGAGCTGCTGCTCGGGGCTCATCTGCCCTCTCTCATCTAGCAGGGGTTTGGCAGGGTTCATTTTTTGCCACACAAATGTGAGTGGGGCAGAGAAGGAGGAAATCTTGGACACCAGTCAAACGCTGGGTTGGTTGAAGCTGACCATTTTGAAAGACACGGTATCTGTCTGTGTCATTCCTCCTTGGGTCAGGAAAGAGCTGGGTCAATCCCAAAAGTGCTTCGGAAAATACTGTATTTGCATGATCTGCAATGGCTGGGTTGCATTGTCTCTTTGGATGAAGATACTTTTGTTAAGAGGACTTGATTGTAGGCAGGTCTACAGGGTCTCCAAGACATTGATGTAAGTTTGATTGAACTGCATCTTGTGTGAGTTCATTTTGGTGTTTAAATATGGCAGATGCACACCAGACTTCTCCTTCATGTCACACTTGTATAAACTGAGTGTATACATGTATATACTCGTCCACCTTCTTGTGATCCAGGGGAAGCAGACTGATGGGTAATTCAACTGAAATGATACAAAAAGTCTTTTCTTTACTTATCTGTTAATGTTTCCCCAAATAAGACTGGTGTACGTAGGTGTGAAGCTTTAGTGTCAGGAAAATATCTTGGTTTGAAGCTCATTTTAACTTCTGGAGGAAAAGGGCCTTATCAGTTTCTTCAGCAGCTGAACGAAGGGAGCAGTCTCCCAGCTTATCTAGGATTTGAGTAAGATCCGTGCTAACTGCTGATGACTTAAAGCACACAGTGCCTAAACGTACTTTGACAGATTTATGGTTTTGCTGTAACTGAGAAGAGAACATCCTGGCAGAGGAATTTGTCATTTGCTCTGGCCTAGCTAATGAACTTAGTCCTCTTCCTGTGCTGCTGAAATTACACACAAGTGTCTGCCTGACGGAGGCGTATTGATCAAATCTGACTTCAGCTCTGAGCACTGAGGAGCTAACTCAGTTCTATCTTGTCAGTGGAAGTTTCCTCAGATGCTGCAGGGTCTCCCTGGAGGCCAGGCTGTTTGCTGCTCACAGTTCAGCTGTCAGCTCCTGGTGATCTATGGCAGGCTGGTTGGTTAGCTAGGGAAACACTAAGTGGTTGGGTTATGTGAAAGCTTTCCCTTACATCACCCATACATGATGGAAAGCAGGCATCTGACTTATTATAGATATCCTTTGTGACTGAATCTCACTGTGTTCACGTAACATTAAAGATTCAACTGTTCTTGTTATCAGACCAATCATTCCTTCTACCTCTGGGTTAGGAAGCTTTCTGGTAACTAGGAACCACTCCTCATTTGGCATTTTCTATCTCAGCATATTCAGAGTCTGGACAACTTATTTTGCAGCATTTTGCACTATTAATTTTGTCCTCCTCATGTCTGGCGCGCAGATGGTAACAGCTTGAGTGGTGAGGAGATTCTGGAGCCACAGCCTTCCTATAGTACATCATCCCTAAGCAGTGCTATCAGATCCTTTGCACTTTGTTTTTCCTTTGGATGAAAGGTCTGTTTCTTGGGTTATGAATCCCTGCAGAGCCTGTCTCACTAACTCCCTAAAGCTTTCTTCCTTCTCAGAGTTATTGCTGCTGTACTCTTTTTACATAACAATACCCAAAAGCAAGTTTTTCTGTATGAGCACATAGTGGTGCTTATAGTTCCTCTGATCCTGTGGCCCATCACCCTCCTCCAGGGTTTCACCAACATCCAGCAGCATGGCATTGCTTTTAGAAAGCTTTAAGGCACCTGGCTTGACAGCTTGTGCCCAAATAAAATAGGGCATTGGTCTCGCTGCACATTCATGTGGCTGATTGCCATGGCTGGAGGTGGGTATTTCTCTGGGTCAACCCAAGTCCCATAGGTAAACCCACATCTAATGCGGCTGCCAAGACTCATCATTAGCAAAGCAGTGTGTGGTTTCTCTCTTCTTGGCTATGGCACATCTTGCCTGAAACCCTTTCTGAAGGTGAGAAGGAGAAAGTGTGGCATTCTGAGAAGAACGAAAACAGGAGACTACAAAATGGCTTTTTCATCCTACTGCCAAGCACACATTAACCTCATTTAAAAATGCAAGTGCTGCATGTGTCATATGTGCTAATCCAGTTTTGCCTTTCAACTGAGAGCCCTTCTTTCCTGCAAAGGTGGCAATAGGAATGTCTGTTGAAGGATAGCCTGGTGTCTTGAGCCTAAGAAACCCGTCTATTTATATTAAAAGATTGAGAAGTTCCTCTCATTATTGGAGCTTTGTTACTGAGCTCCCCAGAGAACAAATGAATCAGAGACCACTTGTATATTCCTGAGCCTACCAAATAATGAAGCTTTCAGGAGACAGCTTTTATTCAATTATTTATTTATTTATTTTTAGGGAAGGAAACATTGATTTTAGGTGAGAAAAGGCATGAAAGTTTTTGAGATATCAAAGTCACTCCTGAAGGAATAATTAATCCCTCAGAGGGCTGGAACTCAAGGCAGCACCCCTGGGAATATCCTGGTTTCAGAAAAATGGTGTTGGTTGATGTTACCAGTGTGACAGAGAGTCCTAAAACATCTCACCTGTGCCCTATGTAATGAATGGCACATGGAGCCTCTGTCTCCAATTCAGACTCCTCGCTAATCACTACAAAATTATAATAGCAGAATTCCTTCCCACTTGAGGGTGAATTGGAGATTCTTTACAATTTGATAGAAAAACTGACATCAGTTTTACAGTTGCTCTGTAATTAGCTTCTGATGGCATTTGTTTGTATGTGGAAAGCCCCAGCTCCAAATCCCTCTCCCTTACTGATTACTTCTTCCCTAACAAGAGCCATAGCACACGTGTGACTTGGTCGGTATTTGGCCACTAGTGCCAAGCAGAGGCAAACCCCACTACAGGAAAGTGAAGGATGTGCAGCAGCTGGAGACCCGCTGGCTAACCCCGTAGTGACCATGTATTAGCCAAGCCTACAAACAGTTCAGAGCAGGAGCTGTTGTTTCATGGCTTGCATTAAGCCTAGAATATAATTAACACTTAACAAATAGCACTAACAGTAGCAATTGTACTCCTGCACTAATAACTTCATGCTTCTCTTTACATTGAGTTGCACCATAGATCTTACCCTGGTTTTAAACAATGAATCCCAATCATTACAACACACAGAGAAGGATTATATCCTCCTACATAGTCTATGCTGCAGAGTGACTGCCCGAGGTGCCTCAGTAACAGCATTGTGCAATACACAAATGCCTTCAATCATCCCTGTGCTGTTCCCACAGCGTCTTGTTTAGACTTCTTAAAATAACCTCCCCATATCATGAATCTCTGCGTAAGAAATGATGTGTGTTTCAAATGACAATGAGGCACGTTCTGCACAGGCGTGTGTTAGGAAGCAGGGGTGGGACACGGGTGCAAGCCTCCGTGCGAGAGGCAGTTCAGTGCAGAACTTGCGTTATCTTTAACCACTGCCATTAAACTAAAACGCTGTCCTTGTAAGCAAAAGAGATTTGCTGTGTGGCCACTGCCGTTGAAGGCTTTGATGAAATATTTAGGGGAGAGCTTTCAGAATGTGGCTGGTTTTCAGAAGGCAGATTAAAGTTTTATAGGGGCGCTAATTTAATCACAGATGATGAATGAGTTTATTTTTATGTTGGGCTTTAGCAAGGGAGGATGAATGTGGGATTCCTCAGCAGGTCCCTGTGGGCTGAGGGCTGCCTGAGTCACAGCTTTCAGAGACCTATTTCCCTCCAGCTGAGCACATCATGTCACTCTTAGTGGGGCTCTGAGGTCTCATGCCTGCTTCGCAGCTCAAACCCAACACAGGGAAACATGCCAGGTATGAGGGGACTTCACGGCATTTGGTTAAACCCTCATAACCACCTCTATTCTGCTCCCTGGCCGGTCTCTCCAGGCACAGACAAATCACGTGAAGGGGGAAAATACCCCAGGAAGCAGGGAATGTATTTCTGCAAGTACCAGTTTTCCCTTCTGTATTGGCAGGTTGTCCTCACACCCACCAAACCGCCTCAGCCACTGTGCGAACTGTGGTGGTGGGAGTTTGCAGGGACAGACCGAGGTACAGAACCCCACACTGCTCCTATGCTTTCATTGCTGTACTGCAAAAGTTCTGCTTCTCCAGCCTGGTCTAAAAGTTCAGGAAAGTAGAAAAAAAAAGTCTTTTTAAATTGCCAGAGAGACAGAGTGGTGTGGGGTGATGTGCAATAGCAGCCATTTAGAAGATGGTACAGTGGACCCAATTTCTTCTGATCAAATGAAGCCTAGTGGAAAATTCAAGTGTGTCGTATTTCTCCATCCAACAAACAGTGACAACTTCATTATGAGTCAAAGTGCATGGTTGAACCTCAGCGTGAGCCTGTCCCCCAGACCCAAGCCCCAGGGCTGCCTCTGCTGCACAGATACATGGCAGTGTTGGGCACAGAGGTAGCAAAACCCTGTCCTTCCCCTTCCCCTGTTCACCATCACCATGTGGAGCACTCTTTTGGCACCATAAGTATTAACTGAGAGATGTAAATAGGCATCAGCATTGGTCAGGGCACTTGAAGCTGCCCTCCCTCCCACCCAGCCTTGCTCAGGGCCTGCCGCCATGGTATGGGTGCAAAGTGGGGTCACTACCCAGGGCTGTGCAGGAGAGCATCCTACAACCAGGTGGAACATCCCACTCAGCTCACTGGTGCTAACCACGGTGCTGACCATTAAACTGGGAAAGGGCAGAAAACACCAGCATGGTGCTGGAAAGTGAAGGGGAAAATGCACAGCACCAGCTTTGTAGCCACAGTCTTGCTGAGCAGGCGGGTGATGGCCCTTGTGCATGCAGTGGGTTTTCAGCTCTGCTTCAGCTGTGCTGGGAACACAAACATTTTGCTGTTGTGCCAGCACTGAATGGTTACAGCATACAGCAGCTGTGCTGGTGTATTTTGACCGAAGAGACGCCACTTGATGTCAGCATAAAGTAACTCATTATTGCTCCATTCACCCAAACACATACTTAGGATCTTCAGAAATGATTACCATGATATTAAGATATATGTCTAAGCTCTGCAGTGAATTAATATGGAAAGATTAATATGCAACCCAGACTTGGTCTTGGATACTGGGGAAGTTTTTGATGTAATAAAGCTAAAAGCACAGTGATAGGGATGTATTACCTCGCCAGATGGCAGTTTGTTAAAACAAACCAACACATTTCTAAAAGAGTGTCCTAATCTCCACTTGAAAGAACTTTCAATTTAAAAGGGAGGGACATTTGCATAGAGTTCACAGAACAAGTATTTAAAAGTTCACTGTTCGACAAGGGCAGCTCTGGTTTAAGGCACTAGAAGGTGGGAAAACATAAGCTAATTAAAATCATCCTCAATGCCAGACCATCAAGCATAACATTGCTGGTGAGAGGGATTCAATTATGGAAAGCTTTCCTCTGGCAGGTGACAGCCAGTACAGTCTGTGTTCAAGAGTCGTTAGCAAAAAGCAGGACTCGGGTACTGAGTTGTGTAAATAACAATTAATCTGATGGAAAAATAAGTTTCATTTTGGAGGACTGAATCCTTTAATGTTTTTTTGAAACCGTAGGTCACCCTTGGAATAGAATCACCATTCTGGAATGAAATTCAGAATATGGTGGAACAAAAAAACCCTGAAAATAAACAAAATGGATATTTTTCAAGGTTTTAGTCTGTTTAGGCCAATTTCTGTCTGAAAAAAAGAATTAGCATGGCTTGATGAGTTCACTGTTTGATGTAACAAAGGTTCCTGGATCTGGGGATGCCATGGAAGTAGGGAACGAATTCAAAGGTGCACATAGGCACCTCGTCTGATTCACAGCTGTGGTGTTAAATCCAATTCATTGGAATTTTTTCTTTCTTTTACTAATCTGAGGCCAGATTAAAGTGACACCAGTGTCTAAATCTGTGCTGCTGTGGGACACAGGAGGATGGCCAGGCCCCGGGATCCTGGCCCGAGGTTCTCCATACCTCTGCTGGGAGGCACTGCTGCCTGCACAGGGATCCCTGAGAGCATAGCATGGCTCAGCTGGCGTCTGCATGCCCATCCCTGCAGCACCTCCCACAGCATTCCCAGCTGGTTCTCAACAGAGGAATGCAGAAGATGACTGAGACAATGTCTTTTCTTCCGAAAAGGGAGCAGAAGGTGGTTGTGATGCTGTTGGCCAACAATGTGAGAGAAGTGGGAGAAGGTCTGGTTTCCAGCCTGCTCAGGGCTTGCTGGTGTGTCACTGTGTGCACAGCTTGCTTCTGACCTGTCCTCCCACTGTTTTCATGCAAAAGCTAAAAGATAAGGTTAAAAAGTCTCTCTTGCCCCATCTTTTTTTATTTGTTTTTGCCATTTCCCCTGTCTGGTCTCCCTTGCTCCATCCTTCTGCTCCCCAGCTCTTTGCGCAAGAGCCGCCTTTTTGACTGGTTCTGTCATGACTAGTACAGAGCCACTCTGATTTTCTTGGGAAACCTTGAGCACCTTCATATCACAGAAGAGAAGGAAAAGTAAGTGTTTTCTAGCTTGTTGCTGAGAGGCAAACCACGTGAGACACATAGTTAACAGACACTTTAATGCAGAGGCCTTTTCCACTGCATATGAATTACAATATTTTCATGCTGTCCACGAGAAAACAATGTGCAGCTGATCTCGGGTGCCTATGCCATCCTTATGGAAGGACACAACTCCAAAGGGAAAACTGTAGTGACTGGGAGGATTCAGAAGAGCTTGACCAACCTATACATATAGTGATAGGACATGCAATGGTTAAAAGTTAGGGGTGAAAATTTAACCTCGTTGTCAGTGATCTTGTCTGGAGAACAGACCTGAGCTTTGCTCTTGATTCCTTGATTAATTCCTGACATTTTTAAAAACATGAAATATAAAACACATAAACAGTCCTGATGGCCATGGCCAGAAACAATCAGAACTTCGGAGGGGAATGGGATATCGGAGATGAGCAAGGTGTTGCCACTTATTGAATAACACAGGTAGCATTTTACTGCAGCTCCCCTCTAGGACCTCCTCTGTCCCCAGCACCTCAGCATCGAGGCTCTACAGCACCCACCTGGATTTTCATTGTTTGATATCTTATATATACTTTTTATAGTTTTTCTTTAATATAAGATTCAGAATCAGGTCATCCATATGCTGATCCACACTTTGCTTCCTTGAGAAGTTATATTCCAGAAGTGTTATTTTTTGGCCAGGACAACGGGTAGATATCCCAAATATTTGAAGTTCCTGGGAATGATAAAACTCATCTATTTTGAAAGACACTGAAAATAAGAGGAAAGCCTAAATCAAAGCAAGTACCAAATGGTGGGTAACTAAGCAGTTGTCATCTCGCCCCCTCTTAGCCTGCTCACATCAGCATTACGAGCTGTACCTGTTTAAATAAAATATAGGCAAGTATTCTCAAACCACTGTATCCAATAAATTCACTTTCCTACCTCAATAGCTCTTAGGAACACCATAAGGACCACACATTCCCTCCTCCCCCCCATATTAAGTGTTCTTTAAAATCAGTTAGTTTTAAAAATACTGCCTTGCCTCTCTCTTTTTCTACATTCCCTAACACACAAAAAAAAAAGACAAGACACAAAAATTCAGAAAAATAAATAACCAAAAATGTGAGATAAGGTGGTAAGTGTATTTGGAAGCTCAGAGTTATTTCAGAGAGCTGCTTTTCAATCCTATCAAATGCATTAGGTATAAGTTTGAAGTCAATACTTTCTGCCAACACTTTGTTGAGCTAGAAAGCTGTCTGCTATCCCTTTTATCTGCGAGATAAGTAAATAACTCACTGGCTTAAGCAAATTAAGTAAATAGTGTTTGTGGGCAGGTGTTTTTGTTCAGCATGTAGTATATAAATGTGTATTAATTCTGCTAACTTTGAGAAATGTTGATGCAGAGGAAGAGGTTATAGCAAATGTACAGATTAAAACAGAAACATTTGTCAAAAAGAAAAGTGCATAAAAGCGCACAGTAAACAACTAGATGAGTTTGCTGAAGCCAAATGCTCACATTTAGTAAATGAAATGCTTCATTAATCCTTCCTGACAGAAGTAATGCTTGGAATGGAGAACAGATCTTAGAGAAAACATTCAGATAAGTTGTGTCCTGCAGGTTTTCCTGGGCAGCCCAGGGAGGAACTGCAGCCTCTCCCCGCTGTGGATGGGCAAGGAGGGGTGTTATGGAGGCAGATGCCTGCTGCTCCCATTCCCGCAACCTCCTCCTGCTGTCAAAATGTCTGAGGTTGATGACAGAGCAGCGGGAGGAGCTATCAGTTGTGTGGGTTGCCTTCCTACAGATGCTTCTGATCCCTGTGAGCTATGCACCAACTGTGGTCCAGCTGCTAAAAACGTGCCATGAGAGAGTCATCCCCGTGCTGGGTCCTGCACTGGCAGTATGACAACCACTTACCACTGCAGCACTTTTGCTTTGAGGGCTACCCAGAAGCAAATCACATAGTGGTGGCAAATCCCCTTACTCCAAGTGAACCATCAAGCATTGGGTGCATTTTTGAAGGAGCCCTCAGAGCACTGTGATTAACTGCATGCCTCAGCTTTACCTTTAAACAGTACGTTTCTGTTTCTGAAGGTTGGGAAGAAAAGCTTGGAATTAGCTCTTGAGTCTCCCAGGTGAGTTGCTTAGGTCTTGAGACACAGGTTGCCAATGAAATTGGATTAATCTTCTCTGAGATCTAAGCAAGATGGGGATGACTGGCATAGGACAGTGCTTTCAAGGAAATCAAATCCTCATCCAGAGCCTTTGTCTGAATGTACATCTCATGGCATGCGTCTTAGCTGCAGCACTACTCTTCTGTTTGCTATGTCCAGCTCTGTAGCAGTGCCTAAAAGCAACACCCTCCTCTTTCATTAGTAAACAATTTTTCACAGGAGTGACCTCACCTCAGTAAATTGGGCCTCTTGGCTTGCCTATAGCAATGCAACATCCCTGGTATGAAGCCTAAAGCGATCCCTGTACACCACCTGCACAGAAGGCTATGGCACGGCTTGCTACCATTATCCCTGAAATGCCTTCCGTGGAATTCCTTATCAGCTTCCCAGTCTCTGTGTCTTGGGCTGTTCCACGAGGAGGCCCATGTACATACCAGATAAGCTAGAGGGCCAGGATGAAGGTGACAGACGGTGACGCTGCTCAACTGAGGCAGCAATGAAAGAACTCATCTGTGTGGCAAACTGTAGATAGGGCTTGCATAGGGATAAGGGCCGTTACGGGCCTCAGTAAGGTGATCTATGAAGTCATCTTTACCAGTGGTTGGTGTCCCTGGAGCCAAGGTCCCACCACCTGAACAGGGATGAAGCTACTGCAGATTCCCCCTGAGATGGGAGGTGAAAGACATTCATCTCTCTCTTTTCTGCCTGGCTGTCATCCTAACACCTTGCCTTCAAGACCATTGTCCCACAGTCAAGTTAGATTGAAAGTAAGCAGATGGTCTGGTTGTGTCTGGGGTGGTGAAATGACATTCATAAGCCCTGTGTTGTGAAAATCAAGCTGAAAATAAACAGGCTCTGAGTCAAGATACTCCTTTGCACACACTTCTTCCTCGGGGTAGAGGAGGAAAGTGCAGTGATGTGACAGATTCCAGTCACTTTGCTTTGTGTATTTCTGGAAGGAGATTAGATACTGCAATGAGAAGAACAAAGTAAGAACTTGAACTAAGTACTCATGTCTTCTGCCTTCCTGAGAGATGGACTGAGGGAGCACTGTAGGGAGAAATCTGGGATGAGAAAAGGGTAACACTGTCCCTTTTCTCAGCATAGAAAGCTGTGAGATGTTCTCCTGAACAAAGGAAGCTTTAGCAGGAAAAAGGGCTAAAAATCTAGGGACAGAGAAGTACTGGAAAATCAGCTGGGAAATGGACCAGAGCAAGTTGTTCCAAGGAGCCATCATCATCATCATCATCATAACCCTTGGGAAAAGATGGGGATGCAGAGGCAAGAGCTGTGGCCAGCATTGAACCACCACCCCATCCTACCAAGAAGCCAGTCAAGCTCCTGCCCACATTATGGTACATGCTGTGGTGTCCTTAAGCAAGTATGTCAGTAAAATGCTTTTTGGCTGAAGGGAGCTTCAATAGATTGTCTGACTTCTTACATGTTTCAGTACAGGATAGTGAAGAATAACACAGATTCCACTGGAAACCTTCCTACCAGAAGTTGATCTTGCAGCAGATGTGAGCTAACGCCATATGGCAGCTGGGGTGTTCACCTGAGCTTGCAGTTTTGTGGTGCATGGCGAAGTGAACCATGCTATGGTCAGTGCTGCAGCAACTGAGGCGCACTAACAGAAGTCCCTCTGAGTCTGGCAGCTCTATTTTGTAGCTTACTTTGTGCTGCAACATGCAAATAGAACTTGCTCTGCCCTCTGATGTTTATCTAAATTTCGCATGTGTTCGCAGCTCGTAAGAGAAAATGACAAATTGGGAAAATATTTGTTTTCACATAAGCCAAAAGACTATTACAGCAGACAGCCAGACAGACAGTGTAAGAGCCAAAGCCTGAGCTTTTCTACACTCTGTGCCATGTACATACTCAGTTTTACCTGCCTAAAGGGTAACAAGGAAGTCAGTCAATATGCTGCCTTAATCACTGCAGTTTCTCTGCATGAGGACTACTCATTGCATCCCATTGCAAGGCTTTGGAATACCACCCAAAAAGGTAGGTTGAAATCATCCACCACATTTCATTTACCCCTGCTAACTGAATCTAAACAAATTGAAAAATGACCTGCCAGCTACACTTGGAGGCATACAGCAGAAAATAACTCTGCAATAGCTGCTTATGTTCACTGGGGAAAGATTTATTTCTGATCTCAGAGCTTGAGTTGCAGAGGTAAACAGGGCCACCTGTAAACCATTACCTGCCATGCCCCACTGCCCCTGTATGAAAAAACACACAGGCATTGCCTGGAGTGGAGTTAGTCTAGTAAATGACCAGGAAAATGGAATGTTTTCTCTCAACAAGCAACAAATGAAGAGGAGCTGCTGCATCTGAAATGATGCTGCCTTGTTTACCTTCAGGTCCCAGCTCTTGGTGAAAGGCTCATGACTCTAGAACTCACTTCCTGTCCTCCTCTAGTGCAACACAAGGCACTTTGCCCTTTGCTTCATATTGCAGGAGGGTTTTTGGTGAGGACACAAGCTGACCTATTATACAAATGGGTTGAAAGGGCTCTACGCTGATGAACAGCCAGAAGGACTCTGTGTATTACCACAGCTAATTGCCTTTTTGCTTACTTATCACCTGTTTAAGTTGTGGGTTGTTTTTTGTATTTATTAGCTGATTTTGGTACCATGAGATTACAGATGTCATGGAAATCACAGAAAAAGCAGACCTTTAAAGAGTGCTTGTAATACCTTTCTGGATATTTTTTTAATTTGCCTTTCTTCCTTCTCTGAGTCCTGTAGGCAGCAGGTGGTCTTTGGAAGATGTGTTTTAAGGAAGTAAGCACTTGAATACCTATAAAGAATATAGCAATGGAAAAACACCTCCCGGTGTCTCACCCTCAGCTGAAAGGATACATAAAAGTGCTGGTCCCACATCTATACTGGCTACTGGAAAAAGAGCACAGGTACATGAACCTGCCCTGGGACTCCAGAAGTAGAAGGAAAAGAATAAACCCTGATGAGGAGGTCAGGAGGGCCCAGCACCTGGGAGCAGCATGATTATCCATGGGGAAAGAGCCTGGAAAGTCAGCACCATGTACCCTGCTGTTTCACAGGAAGCTTCTCCTGAGGGACGGCCATGGTGCTGGATATGAAAGATGAGGTGGTGTTGTTGGTGAGTCCTGGTACCTCGGTGCTGCCATCGTAACTCTCCATCACTCAATAGCCCTTCAGCTCTCCCCTGAGCCACTCAATTCCATTAGCAGCATGTCTGGCATTTGTTGCCACACACCTTTCTTTTTCTTCTGGCATATATGTAACCCCTATTGGCCTTGATACTGGTGTGACACGCAAACAAGTTACATAAAGTCTCTCCAGGTGCATTTTCGCATATCACAAGTCCCCTATAATTCATAGTCCAATATTTGAAGAGGGTGGCTGGATTCAGCATTGAGTCAGATCTCCCTTGAGAGGATTAGATCTTACAGTGCTGTGGTACCCATGCCCCATTTTCAGTCCTCTCTACTGTCTTCCTAAAAAAGAATCTGTATGTTTCTGGTTTGAACATTTTGCTTTTGTTTTGAGGCTTATTAAAAATTGAGAACCAGGTGGTATCAGCATGTGGGAACTGGGCACATGCCTCTTCCATCATGTGGTGCCACCAGCTGAAAAGGGGGAAATACAGGCTTTGCAGTTATTTGACTCTGTTCAATGCTGATTCCACTGCCAGCTTGAAAAGCTGCTTCTTTTCTGTGGTATCTCTAGCCTGTGAACTATGTGAGTTATGTCAAAAACCTTGCAATGTTTTCCACAATAACCTTGCATGTAGGTGGCAAGCAAAGCCCAGTCTGTGCGTGCTGAAGACTGGGCTGAGCCTGTTCCTCTTCACTGCTGCTCAGACTAGGCACAGAAAAAATCAAAACAAAGAAATGTTTCAGGGTGCGGCCAGGAAATGTTGAGGATTTCAGTGGCTCAGCTGGATCCTCATCCCCGATAAACTGCTTCTGAGATCTTGAGGCGACTGGACCATAGACCAAAGGAGCCATTGAAACAAGGCTCTTTATTGAGATGTGTTTATTTCCTCAGGTGTCTCTATGCATCATTAGAACACAAAGTGTGCACATAATTCATGTGCAGGCATGCTGTCCTGTCAAAGCAATATCAGCAACACGTGGACTGAACCCCCCCAACATCCCTGCCTGCTCCAGCAAGAGCAGGTTTTGTCCCTAGGAGTGGGAAGCCGGTATGTGAATTGTACAGATCCATCAGAATAAACTGATCTCAGTTGTTCCTCACCATTTTCTCCCCAAAACAAAAGTATTTTGATTATTTGAGTGTCAAGCAATCAAATACTGTCCCTCAGACACAGCTATTCCAGGAGATAATTAGAAGCACAGAGGAGCAAACAATATGCCACAGAAACGATCATTGCAGTGTGATCCAAAGGATAACTTTGATAATGCAAGTGTTTCTTTGCTGGATGACTCACAGAAGGAAGCAGGGACTGGAGCTGCTGAAAAAGGAGCCTGCTCCATGGGAACATAGAGTGAAGGTCAAGGATCAACTGTGTAAAACCAACTTTTTGTTTGAAGTTAATAATCTTAAGGAAATGGATGGAGTGAGAGCAAATGTCAGCTCCAGTAATGACTATGTAACTCTGGGACCGTATAGGAAAGTGATAGTCTAGCTCACACACTGCTGGTGGAAATAATGGGGAGAGGTGAGCTGAGAATTCAAGCCTCACTTTAATGTTTTCTTTTGAGTTTCTGATTTATCGATGGGACAGACAGCTAATATTTAACTCTCTGTATTAGCATATACATATAGCACATATGTATATATGTAATACAGCATATATATAGCACATATGCAATTTTTACCGTTCTCTTTCATCTGTGTAGCTTCCCAAAGCTGTACAAACCCCATCATCTCAGTGATACTGTCGCTTATTAAATTTTTTAGAAGTATAAATGTCTAATAGTTTTTATGTTAAGGTCCAACTTTCATGCTATGGAATTTAATGCAAAACATAAATATTTTAGAATAATGTACATACTATATAAGAATACGTGCTAAATTGTTAAATTTTGCACGTACATGTTGGTTTGGTCTGGGGTAGAGTTAATTTCCTTCACAGTAGCCAGTATGGGGCTATGTTTTGGGTTTGTGCTGGAAACAGTGCTAATAACACAGGGGTGTTTGCTTTTACCTATTTAAGCTGCCTTTATCTCAACCCATGAGTTTTCTCACTTTTACCCTCTGGTTGTTTCTCCCATTGCACCAGGGGGGAGTGAACAAGAGGCTGTGTGGGGCTAATGGCTGGCTCAGGTTAAACCACAGCAATCCTTTTTGTCACCGACATAGGGCTCCAGGGGTGTGAGATAATGACAGATTTGATTGGAATGTGTTAGATTGAATTTACAGCTTTATTGCTGTCTAGCTATTAATTAATAGGCTCCTGTGCTTGCCGTTGGGCTTGCTTGCCTTACCAAATATCAGAATCTAGTGCTGGTTAGCGGCTGCTTTTTGCTTCTGCTGCTTGCTGCGTTGCTGTGCTGCCTATCTTACTCTGCTGTGCCCGGGAACATTCTGATAACAGCAGTGGCGATGCTCCCGGGTTGAAAGGTGGCCAGGACATGGCTGCTCTTTCTGTGCTGCTGTACTGGACAGGCTGGAACTCCAGTGTGAACTCGAGATGAAGGGTTTGTGACCTGTGGATGAGCCACCACAGGAGCAAGACCCCCCAGATGTGTTTGGCTATGGATATGATGTACCAGAGGAGGTACATCTCAAAGCGTTTGAGGCTGTGGTTACGTCTGTGCCACAGCCAGGTGTAACTCTGAAGGGACTGTGGCCCATGGATAAGTCCATGCTGGAGAAGGTACATGTTGAAGCATCTGTGGTTGTGGATAAGTATCTTGAAGTATCAGTGGCTTTGCATGAGGTCATGCTGGATCACCTCAAAGCGTGTGGCCATGGATAAGCCCACAACAGAGCAGGTGCATCCCTGAAGAGGCTATAGCCATAGGTAAGGCCATGTTGAAGCAGGGTCACTCCTGAAGCTGAAGCAGGAGCAGTGGGAGGAGATAATTGCAATGACAAACCCTATGGCCTGATCCGGAGGGACCAGGGGTGGAGATTGTAATGGAAATACCTTCAAATTGTTGTAACCTGGGATGTGAGTTGTGTGCTGTGGGAATTACTACAGCAGGAGCCCCCTGTTGCTAACTTCTTAACCAGACTAGGAACAAGGCGAGGAATGTTCATTGTTATGTTAAACCCTATGGTCTCATCCAAAGGAACCAGGGATGGAGGTTATAATGGAAATACCTTTAAATTATTGTAATCCATGATTTGCATCACATGGTACAGGAATTACTATAGCAGGAACTACCTGAACCAATAGAGGACAAGCCTTACAAGAAGCAGTGCAAGTGCAGCAGTGACCCAACCTGAGTTGGCATTGGTGCCCAGTAACCCCATGCCCCACAACACCTCTCCTATCTGACTGACCACCGTAACAGACAGAGCCCAAAGTCATGTACTAAATGTACTTGGCTGACATTTTGCTGACATTTCTGGACACTTTACAGGCGTTTTACAGGGTGATCCATAGACTAGGGGAGTGATAGCTGTGTATTATAACAAAGCATGGGAAGGGGGATAGTGGTTAATGAGGATGTCCTGGATAGTGTGGGACCTGAGCGTGATGTAAATGGTATGAAATAAGGGGTGGAGAATGTGCTGGTTTTGGCTGGAGTAATTTCCTTCACAGAAGCTAGTATGGGGCTATGGTTTGGATTTGTGCTGGAAACAGTGCTGATAACACAGGGGTGTTTTAGCTAATGCTGAGCAGTGCTTACGCAGAGCCAAGGCCTTTTCTGTCCCTCACAGCACCCCACCAGTGAGCAGGCTGGGGGTGCACAGGGAGCTGGAAGGGGACACAGCCAGGACAGCTGAGCCCAACTGACCCCAGGGATATCCCACACCATGTGGAGTCATGCTCTTCATGTAAAGGTGGGGAAGAAGAAGGAAGGAGGGATGTTCAGAGTGATGGCATTTGTCCTCCCAAGCAATCCATGAGAACATTACTCAGACCCACCTCACACATACTTTTTCAGTGGTTATTTTCACCAGATTTTCTTTCAGTAACAGATTGTCTGAGCCTCGTTCCTTCTGTCTCTTGCCAAAATAGCAGCAAGTTTAATTTTATTCCTGCCCCAAATTGTGGCACAACTGGCAATGTGTAAACACCCAACAGCCTGCTCTCCATTTGTGACAGCACTCCTTCTCCCTAGAAGAGGGGGTGCCAGCTTTGCAAAGTTAAAGTCCAGGTTACATACTGGCTGAAAATGAGATTGTTAGGGGAGAAGCAGGGGCCATGTCATTCTGCTGTCAGTTATTTTGAATTTGGTGGCATTTATTTTTAAATGGAGGCCTTTTGGCTCTTCAAGATATGATCCAGGTCTGCTTGGCATCGACGAAGAGGGTATCACTTGCCCAGACAGCATGTGCCAGTGCTTTGCTGTCCTTGTGTTGTAAAGATTTCCTGATACTAACCAAAAATGCGCCTTCCCCACAGCAGACCAGTGGCAGTTGGTCCTACTCACAGCAAACATGAATGTCCTGGTTGGGAGGTCTCCAAGCTGAAGACAACAGGGAGCTGGAGTGCTGGGGGAGATTATTCTTCATATACTTGCCCTGTTTCCTTACTTCCCCAGACATCCACTTTGGTGCTGTCAGAGATGTGATCCTGGGAGGCAAGCTTTCAGTCTGATGCACTACAGATATTTTTAGGACACAAAATCCAGATTACTATGTTCTTTACAAGGGCCTTTTCTGTCCTTGAGGTATGTTACTAATGCTTCCCTCCTGCAGGCTGCACAATTCCAATATTTTTAGCTTTCCTTCACAAGACAGGAGCTCAGAGCTCTCATCTGCATCCTCTGAACTCCCCCTTGTCTCCATCCTGTCTTCCTGGGGGCACATTACTCACAGCTGAACACAAGCTGCAGCGGAGTCACCAGCAGTGCTGGGGACCATGGAGGGGTTAATCCTTATGTCTTGTAGATTTAGTCCTCTGCCCACCCCCAGGGTGTTGCTCTTCTCAGCAGTGGGTCAGCACATCTGACTCATGCTGCTCTCTGATTCACCCCAACCCCTCTCTGCAGAGCTGTTGCCCAGACACTTGCTCTCCATCCCATATCTGCAGCTGGCTATCCCCACTTAAGTGAAGGGAAATATGCCTGTATATGGGTGCAACGGCTACAAATCTACCTGAACTCCCAACAGCCTGATACAATCCCGAGGACTCTGCCAGGCAGGAAGGGTAGGTAGAGAAAGGATGCAGAAAGATAAGATGAGTGTGTTGCACAAACTCAAAACATGCTAGTGAGTCTCCCAGCACACAAGCAGACTTTGATTGCTGTTTTGGAATGTGTTCCTTCTTTCATTTTTACAGTTTATTATTTTGCATCTTTAATTTGACCCCACACTGAAGATCCAGTTTTTGTCATACCAGTTGTGGACACTGCAAACCCCCTCGTTTGAGGGCTGAATTAGTAGATCTCCTGTATTCAAATATTGAAGCCATAATGTGGACTCCTAAGACTAGTACAAAAAAACATATTCAAAAGCGACTAAGCAATGAAGGTTAATGCTAAATTTAATCTTCATTTCAGCTGGAATATTTTTAATGAAAAAGTAGAAAAATGTACGTGCTTTCTATCAACAAGTGTAGAACTCTCTTCCTGCTCCTTGACAGTGCTCAAGCGTATAGGAACAGAGAGCAGTTGTGACTCCAGGGAGGAGGCATTTTGGTACTAGTAGCAAGGCTTGTAAAAAATGACAAGTTTGGTAGTTGACACGATAGGAAAAACATGGATCTTGTGCATGAAGAAGAGAAACAATTTGAAAATGCTAAAATGTCTGTGGTTGGGCCAGCCCTGGAAAGACTGGGAAAGAGGCCCTGTGGCCAGCTGCACTGTGTATGTTATTTGAATTGCCCAGTTCTCTGTTTAGACCAACCAATGTGAGTATTTTTTGTGCTCTCTACCACACATCATCTTGTCTCTCTGTAACTTTACCATACAATATGCTTGACTCACAAAAGAGATCAGTGGTGGGGCAGGACTGGATGCAACAAAATAGATTAGAGAAGAAGTAATTTTCCAAAGGACATCATACAGCTGTGCTCTTTCCATTGAATTTGCTTGACTTTTGGTTTAATTACCTGTATCCTTACAATCTGTCTCTTTGTCTTCTTGAGTTTTATAAATTTTCCAATAACTAACGGACTAATACTAAGTGCAGAACAGCTTCCTTTGGATCCCTTATTCTAAGGTAAGTGGAGCTCTATAGATATCAGGGGTAAACATGGTTCTGCCTAAGGCATCAGTATCGCAGACTGAAGAAGCTGAACTCCTAGAGGATGAGACTAGGGAGGTTACATACTCTTAAGCTCCAGTCATGTGGGACAAGGGCAGACCAAGTTCCAGTCATTTGAGTTTTGGGTCTGTGAGACAAAAGGCTGTCCTAGTAGGAGGCAAAAACCTAAAAAGCAGTGCAAGGAAGAGAGGGGTATATACATGCCAATTTAAGAGCTTAATGCAGTGCATCACTTGTGTTTCCTTATTTTATTCCTTTTTCTCTCTTTTTACTATTATTATCATTATTCTTATTGTTACGGTTTTCACTGTGATTGGTTTATATCCAAATGGTAATGGGGCCAGAGGGATCACATTTTACTGGCCTGAAGGAAAAGCTCTATATGATGTCATAGATTATATACTTCCTATATTATTTTCAACCATCTCGGACAGCTCCAAAAATGTGTACAATGATGGCGTCTTGTTTACTACTATATTGTGTAAGTTTTGAGGCAAGCTCTTTACAACACTTTTCACTTTCTCTGTAATCCCCGAGTTCACTTTCTCTGTAATCCCCGAGTTGTATGAGTTGCACTGTGACTTGTGACAAGCAAAAGCTGCATCTATTTGAGAGGAAAACAGGAAAATACAATTGAATTTTAGCCCATATTCTTGTTCTTACACTTCTGAGGGGTTCTAAGATCTTAAGAGAATTTTAAATGTTTGTCTAAAAGGCAGAGCTTTTATTATCTATATCTACTGTAAAATGGCATGGGAAATCCTTAGAAATGTAATGAAACATAACACATAAAATGCACTAGGTCAGTGTAAGCCACCATCTAATTAAATGAGCAGATTCATAATGACAGGACACCATTAAAAGTCCAGACAGAAAACTTCTCAGTACTCTTATTCTGTATTTTTTTTTGCGTTACTTTAGGTCTTCACTTAGGGAGTAATGGAAGTGAGCTGAATAATCAATACAGTCAATATAGTCTCAAGGAGCTTTCCTTCCACAGTTTCTTTCTGCTGAGCTGAACTGAAGGTCAAATAACTTCAGCATAGTAGAAAGAATAAAAATTATGCCTTTTAGACCCTTTATTGAGTACAATTTAATGGTGGCAAGGCATAATAATACATAAGGGGAAATGGTGTATTTTAAACCTTTATTTTGCTTACAGCAAAGTAAGAGAATAATGCATTTCAGTTACCTGGGAAAAAGACAATAAAATAGCCACTTTGCCGGTTTCAGGTGGTGCAGTGAATGGCTCAGATCAGAAGTATAGACAACTGGTTTTACCTTCCTGTGTTTATCGCACTGATGAATGAAGACGAACCAAATGATCCAGTTATTAATCCATTAACTGGCTGATCATGGCTCAGTACTGAAGAGCCAATGTGAATTTCCATGTATCTAGACCCTGGCATGGAGCCCTTGTTTCCCTGTGCTGTACTTAGGGACTGAGTTTGCAGAGCATGGGTGCAAATCAACAAGCACGCTGCAAAGAGATCTGCTGCGTCACACTGGCAATGTACAGCCAGACAAGAGCTTCATACATATTCTTTAAAAATACATATATATATACTTAAAAGTTACGTATGCATGCAACAGTTATAACTAATGACTATAACTAATAGCTAGAACTACAGGGCAAAGGCTAAAGGAGATTATTTCTCCTTCAGGTTTTCTTTTTCTTCAGCTAGGCAGGGAGATGCTCTGCTGTGGGTGTGAACAAGTGTGGGTCAAGGAAGGGTTTATAAACTGGGACACATGGGCCTGCTCTCATTGAGCTCATGGGAGGCTTGTTGCTGGCCATGGAGCTGTGGAACCACTGAGACAGGCTTCTGATGAAGGGACAGGAAGCAATGAAAACATAATTTGCAACCAGGGTGGATGTTAATTGCAAATCTGGAGGGGAATAATTCACAAGTAGATGTGGTGCTGTCTCTCTCCCTTCAAAACATACTACAGATGCCACAGAGCCTTCAATACAACCAAAAAATGAGAGGATGCTGCATGGCATCATCTGGATATCACTGTTCCAAAAACTAGCATCTGCAGGTTAATACCAATTTATGAAGTTCTTCATTTCCTTCAATCAAAAAACATTGATCAAAACTAGTAACATATCACATTTCTCTCTCAAATTATCCTGTACTTTGTACCCGATTTTCCCTCATACCTATATGTTTACATTCCACCCTTATCGTATGAGCCCTGTGCAAACCTAGGAAAACTTCTCCATTACACAATTTTTTCAGCAGATGTTCATATTTACCACTCTGTTGACCTTGTTAGCATATTACCATTGTGTAAACAGTGTGTACTCTGCTCAGACTACGAAATCTATTGTGGCCAATAGTGTAGTGAAGTTTTACTGTGAGTGCGTGCCTATTAATCTGTGCACCAGAAAAATCTGCATATTAAAAAAAAAAGAATAAGAAATAGAAAGCATCATAAAGACAATGCAGTTTAATAGTGAGCTTTTCGGTGATTTCATATAGATGGCATATTGAGAGTATACAGAGCTAGATACTAGGTCATATGTCTAGGGAGCTGCATACAAGAATAGCACAAGCATAAGAAGAGAAAATTAGAAAGCACATGCATAAAATGTCATACAGCTAGCAAAGGACATGAAAAGTAACAAGAAAATACTCTATATTTAGATTAATAGTGAGAATATTATAAAAAGACCTGGTCTTCTACTCAGAGGGACAAAAAGCTATTTATAAGTTGAATTGAGAAGACTAAAGTGTTTTGTTTGTTTCTGCTTCAGCATTTCCCTGGAAGGCCAGTAAGGAAGGGTACAAATTCAGGTTAGAAGAGAAGATCAGCTGACAGCATGAATCAGTATGTTAATTTCCCCTCCGAATTCTCTAGAGCTAAAGAAATTCCACAGGGAATTTTGAAAACCAGATGAAGCAAATCTTACAGCAATCGGGGCTTACCACTGAAAACTGGGGAGGATGGGTAAAGTTGTGAACCTGCTTGTCTTTACAATGGGGAACAGGGTGAATGGGGGAACTGCAGACTTGCCTTTACCTTCTCCTCCCAGAATGGGGAGAAATAATCCAACCATGGGTAAACACCTAGGAGATAACAAAGAGTATCAGCTAGCAGGGATTTGTTGGGAATACACAATCTTTAACAAAGGTCATTTCCATTCACACCAGCCACACAGACTGCAGGAAAAAGTTAGGTGCTGTGCTTCAGAAAGGCTGTGATGCTAAGCATCCATTGCTGCAGGTTCATGAGCTGCAGGACCGTGGTCCAAGCTCCACAGTGAGGACAAACCATCCGTGATTTCCATGGGCACCTCTCCTGGGCCCTGTGTGGCTACATTTTTCCAGTGACTCAAATGATAAACTAAGAACCAGGTTTATTCAATTTTCAAACAGCAGAAAGCTAGGAAGGGTCATGAGTGTACTGGGGGATGGGCTGAGAATGGTGAGAGCTAAGCAAATTATCCTGCCAAAATGAGGTGCATTTTCTGTAATGCCTTGTAGCACATACAGCATATATAGACTGAGGTGGCCTTGCTGTACCAAAAGCCCAAGCATTAAGCTTGCACTGAAGGCAAAGGTCTCCTTGCTGGGTCCTGCTGAACACCTCATTGTCTTAGCACATGGCTCATGGGCAAGGTGGGCTCCCCTTGCCTCCCTCTCTCCTGCACAGTGGTACCTACACTGCCAGCCTGGCTGACTCCTGGTTTACATCAGGACTTCCTCATCAGCCACATGACACACATCACTTTGCTACCTAACCTTCACCTGCAATGATCTGGATAGTGCCCTTGCTGAGAAAACCTGGGCATGCAGAAGGAGCCTCCTCTCCATCAGCCCCTTGAGTCCTCTCTCCATCTGACCTTCGGGCATGAAGGTTTTCAGCTCCTGCACAGCATGGAACAAGGAATGAGCACGACTAAGACTAAACATGTTCTCAAGCAAGCTTGCTGTGCTGCACAGGGGTCCTGTGGATGGGGCATGTCCACTCAGCCTCTGCTGTGGGCCCCCCTTTGAGCAGAAGCAGATAAAATCCCTGCATGTTCCCCGGCCTTCCTGCTGCCATGATATCTGAATGAATGCCAGGTGCCCCTCCTCAGCTGGAGAGGGGGAGAGAAAACAGGGACAGTGTCCTGGGTCAAGGACAGGGAGAGATCATCCATCTGTTACTGTCGTGGGCAAAACAGATTCAATGTGAGGAAATTAAATACCAGTCAGATCAGAGTATGATAATGGGAAATAAAAATGAATCTTAACACCACGGTTCCCCCACCCCTCCCTTCTTCCTGGGCTTCACTTTCCTCCCAGATTCTCTACCTGTTGTCTCCTGTGCTGAGCGGCACTTCTGTGCATAGGCAAACAGCTGCCCATGTCCATGATGCAGGGGGGCACTCCTGGACCCAGCACGCCTCTGCAAAGCTGCTGCCGTCGGAAGGAGGGAGTTCTCTGGAGGCAGAAGAGATGGGCTCTGCTCCACCTGCCAAGGTGCTCACTGCTCTCATGAATTCCTTAGGGAGGAATGAATTCCTTAGGGAGATGAAACCAGGCAAAACTGTCTCAAGAATTCCTTAGGGAGATGAAACCAAGCAAAACTGTCCCAGCTGCCCTGGGAGAAACTTTCTAAATGTGATGCAAACTTTTAAAGATTTCAATCTTGAGTTGTCTTGAAGTGATTTTTGTTGGTAATGTTAAGTTTCCACTATTGACCCAAAGAATCAGTCATTCAGACAGCCTGGTTCTGTGCAGAAAGGATAAAGCTTATCACACAACCAAACACAATTTTTCAGGGGCTGCCGGAAGGTGGAAAAGACAATGCTGAGCACACTGCTGGGCATTATAAATTCACAGCATGCTGCTTTAACCTGTTCTCCTCTTCAGATAAATTTAGTGCATATGCAAAGAACAGTAAAAAATACCATAAATGCAAGTAAGTGGAAAATACACACCTTGACCAACTAAACTAACAAACTGAAACATCCTCTTCTGGGGAGAAGGTAAAAGAGCAAGCAACTGACAGCGTGCTGGTCACCTCACCTTGCTCTCTGAAGGGTACAGCATGGTTAAACTGGTAACAGCGCTTCTGCTGTTCTCCCCTCATTAATAGTGGTCCACCTTGAGGTGGCACCTCACGGTCATTTCCTGGGCACAGAGCAGAGTGGCACCAGCACAGCCATGTCCTCTTTGGGGACATGGATAAGGAGAAGATCAGCTCCTCTCTGTCTGCCCAGCATCATCTTGGAGGCCTGCGAGTGCCAAGGCAGGGCTGAAGCACTGCTGTATATACAGTGTCCAGCACTGGACACAGGCTCAGGGTGAACATGCCACATGTCCAAAAGATATTCCCTAGTTGACCATCACTATTTCTGTTCAAAATAAGATTTATTCCCTTCATCCTTCTATCTACAAACCACAGGGTTTTTAAAGGTAGTTTTGAGCACTTGGTTAAAAATCCATGCCTATGCTTAGTCTGTATTAGGGGAAATATGTCATTCAAATGGCTAGTAGCAATAGCTATCGTTCCTGAAAACAGTGCACAGTCGCGTGCATTACCAGAGCTGAAGGCCTTGAGGGCCTATCGTACATCATCCTGTGAAAATATGGATTTCCCTTGATGCAAAAATTATAGCAAGAGGCTTCCTAAAAACTCAGAGGTATGCAAATATTTGTAATTTCCCCATCTGTTTTATCCCAAACCCCCAAGTTCAGAATTTAATACCAAAGGACCAACGTCTGTTTCTGCGGAATTATGAAGGGCTGTTCCCAAAAATAAATCTGTATGCTAAATATATCCCACAAGCTGAAGGAAACTTGTCAAGATGCATCTAAAATAGAAGCCTGATACTGAACAATGAAGAGAGTGGCCTGCAGTATCTGACCCGCAACTAAACACTGTACTAAACACTTAGTCAAGATGGGTTAGAAGAGGAATGCACAGCTTGCCGTCAGCTCCTACTGAGTCAAGAGAGACTATCGCTATGGGGTTTTCTGCATGGGGAATTCAGTTTTCTCAGAAACTTGCCTCTCTCCCTATCTGAGCTCTTGAAAAAATTACTTTTCTTCCAGTCATTTTACAGTGTAATTGCAGAACACAAAATGCAAACTTCCAACCACTTCAGCACATTTAGCGTATCAGAAACATGTTGACTTCTTAAATAAACATCTTGCTTTCCCTGTAATTAACTTTAAAGGATGGATTTTTGCACTGACAGGCGACAAGCAGCTATTCTGCAGCTGTCTTGGGAGTCTTGAGCTTGACCTTAACAAATAATGCAATGTTATCTTAATTTGAAGAGTAACATGTGCTTTTTCTCTTCCCCACCGAAGTGGATCCAGTTATCCTTTCCGCAGCTGATGTGTTAGCAGAGGCAGCACACGCCTTTCTGCACAATGCAATTAGCTTTATATGGGCAAGTAGGCCACACCATAGCAATTAAATATTTTCAGAATTTTACCTTTAAACAAGATAAAAGTTATGTTATATCCTTTTTCCCCTTACACTGTGGGGGATGTAGACCACAACCAGTGTTTCTTAGGGTCCTCTTTGGCCATGGAGGTACTGCCATTAGCAGCTGATGGCTTTCACCCAGCACATCCACATCCCTACAGGTAGCAGCAGGAGATGTGGTTGAAAGATGAACCCAGCCATGTCCTAAGGAGCAGAGGGTCACACAGAGGCACTGCCAGCTTCTGGGCTGCTCTTGGTGAATCACCTTGAAGGGCCCTTTTCCTCATCGTGTATAAGTGACCCTGTGGGTTTTGTCCACATTAAGCATCCACCAGCCTCCTGAGCGCAGACCAAGGGACACAGCCCACTGGTGATGCCAGAATGTGCTGGTGGTGACCTGATGGCACTGAGTACCCTCAGTTCACTGGTTTTGTAGATTCAATGAGTCTGCCAGTCTCCAGAGCCAGGTTCTTGGGAAACCACCTGAGATTTCTCCTCCTTGTCCTCTCTTCTCTTGTTTTCTAGTTCATATTGCTCCATGAATGTTCACAGGTATTTATTGAGCCTACTAATGCAAACTTATACAAGCAGGGGTCATTATATCATCTACTGCCTATTCTATATGCTACTTTGAGGCAGAACAGTGAGATAGGCCCAAGTTTGGGTTAGGCACTGAAGAGTGAAAGCCATAGGGTGCAATGTGTTTTTGTTCACCTCTCCTGCCAGTGTTGGTGCTGCACCTTGCCTTGGCATAACACTTGCTGCTGAGCTGCCTGTAAGCCCTATCTTAGTTATGTATCAGACCCATTGGTCTGAAGAAGCAGTATGCCTTGTTGAAATACGTCACAGGTTACAAGTGCTGGTAACCAGGGTGCACACACAACATCTCAAATTCTATAATGAAAGTGTGTTTTGCAAAAAATGGTGAAAGAGCCCATTCTTGAGAGGTTCCCACAGAACCTTCCACTCAGGGACAAAAGTCAGCAGCTTAGGTTGCAGAACGCATGGGGTTTGCATCAGAGACTGGGGCTGAGTTGGAGATTTCCCAACAGGACACAGTCACTGCCATAATTGGCAATTTAATGTCAGGTCGTTCATCAGGCAAGTGTGAGATGCTTTGAAGACCCCTTGGGGTTAGATTTTTTTAGGCTTCTACTCCCAAGTGGTTTTCTTTGCTCCCTGGGACACTGGAGGAGTTTGTCACAGAGGCTTTTGGAGAACTTTTACAGTGTAGAATCCATAATAACAACACACAAAATAGTCCATCCCCTGTTATGGTGTCAAAGGCACAGGGGAGGAGAAGCACAATAACCTGCGCCAACATTTATATACATGAATGTGTGTTCAGCTGGCTCCTCAGTTTCCTTTGCAGAGAAAAGGTTTGTGCACCAAAGGAAGATATTAATGACTGGCAAAAGCCAGTTGTGAGATCTGCTTGACTTCTGGTCTGCAGTCCCTGGACTGAAATCACTGGGCACATTGTGCTGTCAGGGCAGTGGCCTGCATCGTACCAATGCTGCCCAGTGCCATCACTGGGAAACACTCACTTAAGGTAGGTGGTGAAACAGCTATAATTTTGTTGAAATTAACTTTGTATGTTCTTTCTGTTTCAAGACTGCATCAGACCTTCCAGATTTTCTTGTTCTGTCACTGAGAAACCTGCTTGGATAATATTGCTGGGGGAGACCTGGGATTTATTGTAAGCAAAATAATAATTGCTAACAAATACAGAAGAATTCATTTGCTGAACAAATCCTGTATGTTTTTACAGAGGGTAAAATTCCTGGCAAAATGAAAACCACATAAAATTACACAAATGGCCTGATGGAAAAGAATGAGTGCTTTAATAATGCAGAGGCTTACTACATTGAGGAAGTATTTATGCAATTAAATGTTAGTAAAGATGGGCTGTATTACTTTGTTTAATTATTCTTCAGTAACTGGAGGATTACAATCTAGTGCTCTGGCCAACTAAACTGGAACATAAATCCATGGTGCAATTATTCTGTGCCTTCAGGTACCTGCTGGGGTCAGCAGCAGCGCAACTACTCTAGGAAGGCATCCAACGCTGCCTGCACATTTCTCCACTTTCTCACATCTGAGCTCTTGCACCTATTAAAGACTGGGTAATGCGAATCAGTGAGTTAGTGCATTTTTCCCTATGTAATTACTACCCCTTTTCTCACTGACCTACAGTACAACATCCTGGGATCCTCCCTGGGCTCTGTCTGTAACTCCTCTCCATCTCCCTTAGGGCTCATGACCCACAGTCATGGGGCAAAGGCTGCCATAGATAGGTAATTCCTGATTGAAGGTGTATCCCATGGGATGCTGAATGCTTGTGGTACCTGTGGAAGTCTGAAGCCAGCCTGCAGGTTTGCAGGAGGGAGCTAATGCTGGCATTCCCTCTGCCTTTCTGAAGCATCAGAAAAAAATGCCTTTCACCCCCCCCCCCCGCCAATCTCCAGATCCTACAGTGGTTAAATTCCACACTATGCAGAGGGATCTTGACCGCTAATAGTAATGGTGAGGATAACAACAAGCAGTATATTAATAATGTGCTAGGGAATAATTGGAGGTAGATCCAAGACAAAAGCCAGAAAAGGAAGATAATTTCTTAGATCCTTTTCTCTTTACGTATGCACTGACGTTTTCAATATTAACAAGTCCCATAAGCATTCTAGACCTTCAGAAGGCTGGATTGAAATCTTCAGTGTGCCTGCAATAACACCAGATCCCAAAAGTTGTGCCAAATAAGCAATTTGCAATGTATGAGAAGAGCCACCAGCACATAAGCCGTGATTCCAGCACCGGATAAATATTCTCTCATGCTTATTATGCCCATCAGGCTTTCAGGAAAGTTAGCCATGAGGAAAAATAAGCTGATGTGTTTGTTTTTATAAACTAGGAACTGGAGGGACTGAAGGCAAGAGAGCAAGAGCTGGTGAATCAGATCCAGACTGGTTTTGCATGCAGTTGCAATCAGGTGAGCAGGGGGAGGTGTTGCTTCAAGCACTGATGCTCAGCTGATAGCTCTGAGGGTGGCTCGGCCACTTCCAGGGTGCTGTATTCCTTCTGTCCCTGCAGCTCCTTTGGGGAAAGTCTCACTGGTCCAGCCCAGCTGTGCGACTGTGACTGGAAGCCTGACCTTCCCATCTGCTCCTCATGCATGTGTTTCCCTAAGGATATGCATATGGCCCTTGTAACCACCTATAGCCCTTTAACCTCCTATGGTGGGAGGGATTTTGAGGCCATCATGGCCTATCATTTAAGCAGGTTAGGAATCGGGAAATGACCATGGGATATGCAGGATAAGGAGGCATTTAGACAGCTACGAGATGGGGAAAGCAGCTTTATCACTCAGAGGTCAGCACTAGCATCCAAGGCAGTTGAGAACTGTCCTTAAGGTAGCATGCTTTCAGTTTGAAGGAAGGATCAGCAAATGGCATTGTGGATTAAAGTAACAGGCTATTTCTGAAAAACACCTCCTGTAAAGAGTAAATGCAGCTGGTGGTCTCAGTGGGAGCTAGGAAATATCAACAGGCATAGTTCCAACAATCCTTATGGAAAGACTCAAAAAGCAAACCCCTTCCTGGTAAGGTCTTCTATCCTATTTTGTGCATTAGAAGGAGTTAGGTACACCTGATTCATGATCTGGCTTTATAACCAGTGATTGTTTAGAAGCGATACAGATTTCTTTGTTACCGGTGGCTGCTGTCACAGAGATGCTAATGCGACATTGTTCACTAGTCCGTATGGTCTGATGCCACGTCTCACTGAACTGGGGCATGGAGTACCTTGATCACGGTGTATTTGGGCTCTGTGGAGTCGCGGAGAGCTACTGTGGGCTTTTCCTTCCCTTTTCTCAGTTCCACTGTGCTGGAGCATTCATTTGCATCTTGCTCGTTATTCAAATACAGGTATTCATTTGTATCTCGTTGCCCACTCTGCTTAATACATTTGTGTTGCTGCTGGGATAGTGAAGGGCTTCAGAGGTAAACTGCAGGATGTTGTGAGTACTCAAGCCTTGTATCACTCAAGCTCCTCGGTTTCCCTGTTATCCCACCGTTCTCTGGACAAGGCGGTGAGGGCAGTGCAAACAAAAAGAGATCTGTGGTAGTAGAAAGGGTTGGGATTGTAGCAGTGATGATGACAAAACCCCTCCAGTTTTGTCTTAGTTTGCTGTGAAATGCTGACACAATTTGCAAGCATGGATTTAACTGCATTTTATCCCTTGTTGCTGGACATGTATCTGGACTTCAGAAACAACAGAAGAACGAAAGCCTGAGGTTCATGTATAAGGCGATTCCAGTGCAACAGAAGTCTAGAGAATTTATTCATGCTTTAAATGAGATCTGGAAGTTTGGTCCACCCCTACCTTTTATTCCCCAAGATAAGCATTACACACAGTACAACTGAGCTTTTGCTGCAATCCAGTTTTTAATCATCATTGACAAGACAGTTTTCCCAGTTTCAGGATACTGCACAGCACGCCTCCCTTCCTTGGCAGCCTCCTCTCCATGCCTCTGCTGCCTCGTCTCACCAAGGAGCAGGCACCGCTGCCGTGAGTCAGCTGCGCAACTATCATCTTCTCTGTGTCAGGAAGGGCAGCTCTCCCCCTCCCGGCTCTCATGCTCCCAGTGAAAGAAAATGCCTTCACTGGCAGACTGAAACAAGGCAGTTTCTTATCCTAATGAAAACCCAGGTGCCTGAGCCCTTTGCGAGGCAAAACCTGTGTCCACAGAGATGGTATGGGCATTCCTATGTAGGATGTGAACCCTAGGGAAGAGAAATTTGCTCATAAATGAGGCTGGAGCTGAGATGCTGACCTGTGCTGCCACCCATGACTGGCTTGCACAAGAGGACAGATGGATGGGGTTGTGGGGTCTGGTCCACTCACAGCAATTCTAACCCCTTTGCCCACACTGTGCCAATACTGCTGTCCCAGCCTTTGGAAAGCAGACGGGAAGGGAGCTGGGGATGAAGCTGGTGCTGGTCCAGAAAAGCAGGGGCAGAAGGAGAGAGCCTCAGCCACAGAGGGAAGATGAGGATCCAAGAGACAGACCTTGCTAAGAGTTCTACATGTGCCACATAAGTGCAACTAGAATCAAGAATCACAACAGGTATTTTTTCCTGTGGGGAAGAAAACCTTGCATTTTTCATATCGATGTGCAGCTTAGTAGGCCCTTTACTACAAGGAAGATACTGAGTTGCTGGAGCAGGTCCAGAGAAGGGCAGTCCTGGGGTAAAGGTTGGACTTGGTGATTTTAAAGGCCTTTTCCAAACTAGCTGGTTTTACAGTTCTGTAATTCTAAGATATTAGTTGCCTACCACGGAAGGGTCAATGATGAAAATGACCCTTTGAGAACCTAAAACTTACAGGAAATCAAGGTGTTTCTTTATGGATTTTTAAGCACAAGGAGGCTGCTCCAAGGTACGAGTACCCTCAGGGGAAACAGATCAGAGCATCACACCAGGCCTCAGCCACGTGTAGCAAGTGAGTTGGTGGCAAGAGCATTTTAAGAAAGGCCATTGAGCAGCAAGTTCGGGGAGGTTCTGTTTGTGCTTAAACATTTGGGGAACTTTTAAGAGCTATTGAGGAAAACTGCTGAGGGAACCAACTCCAAAGAGTTTTGCAGCTCTATCATTTAAGGTCAAGAAAAAACAGGAAACCAACATTGTCTCTTAAATCTTTAAGATGTCAGTAAATAAATGATGCGGTTTTCAGAACTGTAAAGTATCTCGTATCTTCTGCTGACTTCAGCTGGAGCACTGGGTGCTCAGCACTTCTGGAAATATAATCATTTGTTTGCCAGACCTCAGAAGGAAAAGCTGAGGAGGCTGACTTGGAGTTCTTGTTCTTGCAAATATGAATATGAAGCAGGATATAAAAATACGAACTGAATATGAATTGAAGCAGAATATGAAACTTAAATCAGTTGTGTTCCCTCAGGAAGATCATTATTTGGAAGAAAAGAAAAAGTGCACATAAAGACAAATTAGTAAACACCATAGGAAAGGAGGAAGGATGGAACTTGATTTGCATTATTATTATTTCCTGTCTTGGAGCTGGTCTGCCCGTGCCTTCACTTCGTGATATTTGTAGCATTTCTGCATTGAGCTAATTGCTTCCAGCCCTGAGGGCTTTCATGATAATGTAGGCAGTGCTAATGCCTTAACTGTTAATTAACTTGATAGCAAAGTAGTTGAGGAAGGGACTGAAATGTCAAAGAGTGGAGATAACCAAGTATGAAAAAAGCCTTACCCTTATGGGGTGAGGGGCAGGGCAGGCTGGCACAGATGCTGGAGGTGAGCGGCTGCTCCATGGAGCTCTGGCTGTTCTTGACAGGACACTTGTGTTGTGACCAAGAGTTACAGCTAATAGAAAAAAAACTCTTAAACAATGGGGTAATGTAGAAATCATTTCCTAATAGAGGATGGGTCACAAAAGTGTTCCACAGAAACTGAAATTTTCCATGTCATTCCCCACCCTGTGAAATTCCACTGGAAAACAAAATCCCTTAGTTGGTTAACCTGAAATATTCTTCATTTATTCCTCTTCCACTGCAGTGCACCAGCAATTGGGAAAATCTTAAAATAAGGCTTGAGAGAGGTAAACCCATGGCATGCTAGTGCCAGAAGAGTAAGAAGGGATCCCCAAATATGATCGATCTAATATGATGCCCACTTGGAAAGCCAGAGATCAATGCCTGGTGTCCCTGCCCATGGCAGGGGGGTTGGAACTAGATGATCTTAAGGTCCTTTCCAACCCTAACCATTCTGTGATTCTATAATTCTATAATTGAAAACATTTTGTCCTGGCCAACAGAAAAAATTAAGCCCAGGAATGTTCGATGGTTTGATTCCTCATTCTAATTTGGAAAGAAAATAATGTCAAAATGAGAAGACTTCCTACAGTACAAAAATAGTAGGACAATTTTTTGGTGATTCCTTCAAACGGCTAATGTTTTCTTTTCCTGAACAGTAATTCACACATTTTAATTCAAACATCCTGACAGAAAAATGTTTGTCTAGATATTAATTTTAATAAGGCATTCCATAGTACTAATCTCCTACTACAGAGCACCATTCAGAATTGCTTTATTATACAGTTTGCCTAGCAAAACATTTCATCATGAAGAAGTGAGAACAGCCTAAATGCACTGTTCGGATGAAAAAGAAAGAAAAATAAGATTGAAACACTGAACAAGATGGTGAGGCTATGGTGGAAAAAAAAGGTACCAAAAAGCTGCTGAAGAAGAATCAAAGGTAATGCAGTGGAGGTGATCTGTGATGAACTTGTATGGAGTTTGCTTGTTAATGCATTGAAAAAAAGCTTTACAAAGGGAGGCTGATGTGGGTGTTACAGGCAAGGGAGGTGAAATGGATCACAGTGAGTGACGCTGTTGCTCACTCTGCAGGCCAAGAGCGGAGCCCAGAATCATCATGCACAACTGAATGTACCTTTTACAATATGAGGTCCTGTTCTATTGTGACATGACACGAAGCCCAGAGTGGCTTTTCTCTCTGGACCCTGACACAAGGCATGAGTCAGAATGATGAAAAATAGTGATTCATCACATGGACTTTTCTTTAAATCAAGCTAAGTGTTGCATTAATTTTTCTGCAGACCTGTTTGGCAATCCATTCTGAAGCCTGGACACGTCTGAGGTACAAGCCACACTCAAGCTGCGGATAGCTTGACATATTCCTTGTCTTGGAGTGCTATCCACAGTGATTTATTGTGTGCTGCTCAGTTACCAGTATCACTGTGCTTTAAGTGCTGAAGCACAAATGCTTCCCACTACTTCCAGCCATTGTCAAGGGAAGAGGGATTTAATGAATTTGAGAACTGGATGCAATAATACTATAAATTTAGGGACAGGAGGGACCACTGTGATGTTAGGTGACCTAATTATTAGTTGACACAATTTCAATCAGTATCAGTAATGCATAAAAATACTCCTCACAACTGATCACCTTCAGGCCACTAACTTAAAGCTGAACCAAAGAGCACCTTTGGGAGTAAGGCTGCTTGGCACTGCCCTCAAAGATGCCACTTAACGAACTTCTGATTTTTGAAACCTTAATTCTCAGTCTTGTTAAGAACTGTGATTTCTTCTAACAAACCTGCAGACCAAGGTGAGCCTGTGAAATACACTTCAATTTCTTTGCTCTGTATATAGCCCTGAATTACATCATGTGAAATGTTGTTGTTACTGAAAAAAAATATATGTATGTGTATTTTCTTATTTTCTTTTCTGGTCACCCATGTAGAGTCATTCTTCTAGGCTGAAAGTGCTTTCCTGAAATATGCCAACAATTTTTGCAGTACATAAGTTAACAGATGAGTTCCTGCCTCCCACTTTCCTCTAGCACCTCCCAGGCGGGGGCTGCAGCAGCTGGGCTGGGTGCTGGGGCAATACCAGACATCTGCCTTCTGAGCAGGGAATTAAGGATGTTCCACTTTGCATAACCTTTGCCTTAAGTTCAAAATTACCTTTTTTAACCAGACGTGGTTGTCCTTCTGGGGCTGTGCTCACATTTAAACCTCCTAGTTAGGAATGTATTTGGATTTATTTTGGTGAGCATGCTGTTTAGCAGAAGTTGCTCAGTAACAACTAACTTTCCCAGCCATCCATGCTTTTTGTTCTATTTCTCAGTGCTATGGGATTTCACATGATATGTATTTTCAGGGAATTAATATCAATGCGATGCTCTATATCCCTAATGTATCTCAGCTCATTAAGTACCTCAATTCATTTTGTAAGAATGTCTTTTGCCTTCTACTCAGTAGATGTACCCATTTGTGTATCACCATTTGTAGGCTGTTCTCAACCCCAGAGCACAGAAGAATTCTCCTGCTATTTAAAATTCCACTCCAAAATAATAGCTCTTATACCTACATGCTAATATCTTTTTGGTAGATCAGCTTATGATGTACCCACTGTATAAAGCAAGCTGAATTCTCTGCCTTAGCATTAGGCTGTCACTAATTGTTTTTATATGTGTTTGATATGATTACATTGCCCTCATTTCCAGAATCTGTTTTGAAACACAATATTAGTCCATTTATTTCCTGTGTCACAAACCAATCTCATGGTGAACATTGCTTTGCAAGCTTATTGAGATAATGTTCCTCATGAGAGTTTTCTCCTGCTGTTATCTTTGTGCTTTTATTTATTTTTTAATGGTAAGAGTGTCACCCTTTCATAAAGTGAATTGCTTTGGTTGCAGATAGAAGAATTTGTCCCTTGCGCTGAATACCTTTGGGTCTTTTTATGACTGCTGTCTTGCTTATGGCTCCTGGACCTAGCTGTGTGTTCACCCTGTGTTCTGTCTGTTTTTCCTTAGATGCACATCAGCACCGCTGCTGCCTTCTATCCCTTGTGTTTGGGAATCACATCTTAACTTTCCTCCTGTGGTGATTCAAGTCAAGTCCCTTTCTGACAGTAACTTTCTGATCTGTAATACCCAAACTACTTTCAGTTCTATTTAGTCCATATGGTAAGATGGCTCAAACTGTCCATCCCTTAGCATCAGGCTCAGCCACGTCTGGTGGCTTGCTTGCTTTGGCTTTCCACGAGCAGCTGTACCGGGGAAACTGTGGGAGTGCAGAAACCTAAATAGGGTTTTAAAAAAGTAATGTGGAGTGTCTCACTGCCTCTTCAGATGCTTAAATAACATTTGAAATCTGTCCTCTGGCATTAGTTCTTCTCATTGAAATGGCTTTGAGAATGCAGTTATTGCACACACAAGGATTTTAATCTGTGAAGTTTCTCTCCTGTGCCTCTTGGAAGCCTGGAAAGCTCCCAGTCATCTCCTCAGCTGCTCTGTCACTGGACTGAGCAGTTCAGAGGACTCCATTGCTTGCTTTCTGTCTGGAGGCTGACCTGATTCTGGAAGAGCAGATAGAAGAAGTGACACACAATGAGCTGATTGGAAACTGAGCTCCATTCTTTCCCTCAAGCACTGTCCATGTTGTTCTGCTCAATTTTTAGCACTTGATCCCAGGGAAATCACATCCTTCTCTTCACACACAGCCATAGGGTTTCAGCAAAGTGTTCCTGCACCCACACTGTGTTCTGTTCTTCATTGCACTAGAAGGTATCACGTAGACAGGTGCTCACTTTTGATTTACAGATCTCTGTGGACAGGGCAGACAGGGATGTTACTGTGTTCCTAGGTAGTGCTTCCAGTGGCCAATTATTTTCACCTAAGGATTTACAAGTGATGTCTTGCTTGAGGCCATGGTAATGCTTTCAGAAGAAATTTTTGATGATGAAGCCAAGAACAAGGTAGAGGTGAGAGGCTAATGATCACTTTGCTCCAGGGATGTCACTGGTCCTTGGCCCTTTCTCTCTGATCATTGTTTTTGTTGAGCTGGGGAAAATTCCTCTTGTGTCCAACACCCTCTGTTTACAGGCGCAATCCTGGGAACAGCTGCCTGTGCTTCCAGGGATTTGACCCAAGCCAGTTTTCTCTCCCTCTGAAGATGACAACTACGGGCATATCCTCTGTGTTTTTCCTCCCATCACTTCCAGCAGGTGTTCTGATAGGTTTTGCTTAAGGGTAATATCAAGGAGCTGATAGGAGAGTCTTTAAGTCTACGTAGATGAAGAGCATGTTCTCCCTTAACCTTATGTCACATATTTTTTAAAACTGAACTTCTTTAAGCTCTCATTAATACACCCTTTTTTTTTTTTTCTTTTTAGCTATTTTTTTGGGGAGCGGATTTGTAATTAGCCAGTGGCCTTTAAAAAGCACCGAACTTGGAATTCAGCTGAGCATAAATGGTGGCAGTCTATGGAGTGAATTCAGGCTGTCAGGAAGTGTGGCAAACTGTATGATTCACCTCTGCTCACCAGACTGGCGCTAACTACAGACATCCATAGGAGCACATCTAATGTTTCAGGTATTGTTTTCCATTTTCCAGGTTGTTAATAAAGATACTGAATAGTGCTAGGCTAGTCAGGATTCCTGCAGGACTCCATGAGACACGTGGTTGAAGCTATTGTGAGTGCACATCTCCCTCCCACATTGCAAAGAGGAGCTGAAGGTCTGTATGGTCAGGTTTATTTTTAGATTGGTAAGTAAGAATCAGTGTCAGAGTGGGTACTGTATCTACACTTGTATGCCTCTCCCTACAGTGGGAAAGTCACTGCTCCTGTCTCAGAAGAACGCTGCTGCGATGGTGGAGAGCAGCAGTTGATGCAGCACATGCATGCTCTGAAGCTGCAAAGTATGAAAGAAAAATGGTCTGAGTGTTGCCCTTCCTCTTCAAATTATAGAACAAAACGTGCCAGTGACAGTGAAAGTGCTGAGCAGAGATTGGCCTGGGTATACCTTTCCTTGATGTGAAATTCATATGGGATTGTTCGGTAACAGGGCTCAGCTGAGTGTGCACTGCTGGTTCTACACTGCTGGCAACTCTGCATCTGCCTGGGGCTTTCTGACCCCAGGGCTCACCTGGGCTGTCCCTCCACCTGCAGCAAGAGGTGATGAAATCACTGCAGGACAATTATCCCCAGGTGGGGATATGGAATGGAGACTGCTTCAGCGTCACACAGATGAGTCAGCCTCCCATGTCGTAGGGTGTTTCGTAATCTAGATGTACCAGGCTATGGTTCCTCCAAATGTTCATCACCTTGCCCAGCCTCTGTGGGCACCAGAGAGCATTTGCTTTATTGCTCGTTTTCTGATGCCCTCCTGTGACTTACTGCAGGTGACTGACAGCACCACTGGGGCACTGCTGGGTGAGGAGGAGCTGTGTCATGAAGGGAAGCATTTCCACAGCAAGAGCAGACAAGCAACATAAATTGCTTTAGAAACATCACTGCCAGTGCTAAGCTCCAGATCTTGGCCCACATATGATGCTTGTATCATAGAGGTGTTGCCCAAATGATTTTGGAAACCAGGTCTCCAAACATGTCTCAGGTTAATTAATACAGATTAGGGGCTAAGACTGAACTCATGTTATTATTCAATTCTCTTAATTTAGGTAATGGTTCTTAGTACCAAGTCTTCTCTTGCTAGCCAGTGAGGCAAGAGGTGATGATTTTCTTTTCAAAGTGAGATCTTAATAATGTCCCACAAAGGATGTAATGTGACTCCTAAAATAAATCCCCTCAATCACTGCTTGGTTGCACAACAGTAGTCAGGTGTCCATCCTGTTCAGCTTGCCTTGTCTCTGGCTGCTGGTCTTTTACTGCACTTTCAGGCAGGTCCATAGCGAACCTATAGAACAAGAGAGAAAGAAACATTTTGTTATTATGATTGATTATCTTTATTATGATAGCTCCTGGCAGCTGAGGCACAGAATGGGTCGCTGCTGGGGAAGGAGCTCTGCAGACACAATGGAAAGGCAGTCCCTGCCCCAAGCAGCTTAAACATCAAGCAAATAGATTATGAGAAGAGACTCGATCTCAGTGTCACGAAGCTCTACTTTCCTTCTGCAGCAGTGAAAACATGAAAATCAAAGATTATTGCCTGACAGATGTTTCCATAAAGCAATAAAATGAGCAAGGAGAAAAGCAGTCTTGCATGAAGACAATAATTTCCCTTTGGATGCTTGATTGATGCTTCACCAGGAAGTTTTCTGTGTCCCTCTTCATCCCTGTGACTGGCAGCCATTCCTCTCTGTGAGCAAATCTTGAAGACTATAAAGGGAAGCCTTGGGACAAGAAAACATTTTGAGTGGGAAAGCTCCACAACACACCTCTTCAACACTGCGCGCTCCACAACTTCCTCTGCCTCCCACAGGGGAACTGCTCCCAAGGGGCTGTGTCAATACTCATCACAAATAACTTTCCCATAGTCTCTGCAAGGCCATGTGTCAGAATAGCTCCAAACATTTTATTAATGGGACAATGCCTACCTGCAGTGTAATGCTCAGGTCCAAAGCCAGCTGTTTGCCTCTCTGTACCAGCGACAACACTTATATAAGGGTGACTCATGGCCTGAGCAGCTAGAGCTCTGGGATGCTATTTTCTCCTCAATAGCAGTGCATGTTACCTAGGGTCTGTTTTTGGAGCTGAAACTGCTTATTTCACCTCTCAGCATTTCATTGGCCAGGAGGGAAAAGGCAGTAATGTAAATTTCTGGTTTGTGGTAAAAAAAAAAAAAGAAAAAGAGGAAAGCTTCATTTAGTAATGCCCATGTATTCTTTAAACATTTATCGCTTTGCTCTTTCTCAGAACTAGTTCTCATCAATTTATCATGTGCCTTACATTTTGCTGCCTACGTTTTCTTACTTTTGGTAAATCTTTTAAAGGCAGCCTGAAGAGGTAAAATGTTATCCATGAGCCACTTTGCAAGTTGGTGGCCGGGTGTCTGAATGGCTCTGCTACTGGGCACTGGGAAAAATGTGTAATCTGAAAACCCCAGTTCCTCTCTTCTGATGGTAGCATCCTTGTCTTCACCCACTGCCAGCACCCTCCTTCTCCGCCAGGACAGCTGGCCACAGACCAGCACTGAAATAAGACAGCAGGGAGGTGGAGGAAAACAACTTTGGTATCTCCCCCTGCACCATCTGCCCACCTTGGCAGCTGGGCAGTAGGCATCATTGGCTGGGGACACACAGTTGTGCCCATGGGGCTGGAACCAGTCAGTGCCCAGCTGCTGGGCTGTGGTGAACAACTACAGTAGTGGTACCCCATGCTGTCCAGTTGGTTGTTCAGCAAACACTGGGAGCTGCTCTGTGGCTCTGGGCTCAACAGCCTGGCTGACCCATGTCCACAGGAAGCCACCCTCCGTGGTTAACCAGCTGCTTCCAGCTACCATGGGGACAGTGTATAACCAGAAAGCCAGTGAGGAGGGATGGCGTATCTCCCTGTCCCTTGATGGCACATGGACACGGGGTGATGGAGCCCTCTCCCCACACTGGCATGGGGACAGCTGGTACACAGCATGCTTCCCTTGCTGGTCACCCTAATGGGTTTCATGCTGCACCACATAGAATCACAGAATCCCAAGGGTTGGAAGGGACCTCAAGAGATCATCTAGTCCAACCCCCAATCAGGCTTTAAAGATTTAAGAGCGGAGTGGCTGCTATCCTCCACCAAGCAGGAGCTGTTTCTTTACAATGTATGTTTTATTTATAGATTAACATTACCATTTGCAAGAGGAATGACTTGGGCTCTGAGTTATCGCTTCCTATTAACCTGAAATTATTGAGTGTCTGAAATTCGTGAGGAAACCCAGTGAGCAGAAAGAATCAGAAAAATGTTTCTCTCCTTTCCTTGAAACACAGAGAATAAACAACTGCTCCCTTTGGAGGGCTGTGCAAAACCACAGAAATGTCAGACAGGAGCACCAGGCAGTCATCTTCTTAGAGAATCACAAACATTAACCATTCTCCATCCCTCGTGTTTACAGCTCTTCATATGTATTGCATATCATATACATTGACAGATTCCTATTTTCCATTAGTAATTGACTTTAAATTGCACAGAGGGGCAGGTAATTCACCCCCCTCATTGTGTAATACAGCCCTTGCTCCTATGGAAATCTTTCCCTTCAGCAACAATGCAACAATCTTGGGTTTTTGTTTGAACAGCCTTTGAAGGGCATGGGGAAAAAAGTCCCCATTCAGCTACACAGGGCTGGGTGTGGGGAAGGGCTGCAATAGCTCTCTTGTCCCACTGCTGTAGGGCCAGCCCCACTCCTATCCCCAATAGGTGATTTCTATACTGCCTTGTGGGTGCTTGGCACACAGGGCAGGGCTCATCAGCAAGTTTAGACACCTACAATTTAGGCATCTTCTTAAAGTGATTGTCTGGGTGTCTCCTTCACCCCGCCTGGGTGCCAGCTGCTCCACAATCAATAAACAGATGGGCTCTCCCATCTTCCTCTGTGGTAAAGGCAGAACTTCATTCACTAGCTCATGAGAGATGACTGACTTTGTTTAGTTGTCTATGTGATCCAGCATGAAGCTTAGGCTGTGAGGAGGAGGGCAGTCCTCATACCACCAGGGTAGCCCCTGCAGTTATGCAGTAGGCCACTTGCTGTCCCTGGGTCTGGAAATCAGGGCAAGGAGATGGAAGGAAGCCTTACTCTTGTCATTTAACATCCACATCTGAAATGCAATATTTTTAGTGCCTCATTTTCAAGCATTCTTCCTTTTCATTCAACCAAATCAAGAATAATCACTTGCATTTATGTAGCAGCTTTCAGGCAGAAGAAATCTAAAATGCTTTACAGATCCAAGATGGCTATTTACACTGCTTTTTATTTAATCCTCCTTATGCTCTGGTTAGGGACAAACTGGTATCAATCAATTCTTTCTGCACTTCTGAACTTTCATGATCTGTGACTGACAGCTTTAATAGCATCCTTTATGAAGCCGAGGCAGCATCGAGTAGAATCATAGAATCATAGAATAGTTAGGGCTGGAAAGGAACTTAAGATCATTCAGTTCCAACACCCCTGCTATGGGCAGGGACACCTCACACTAAACCATATCACCCAAGGCTCTGTCCAACCTAGCCTTGAACACCGCCAGGGATGGAGCATTCACAGCTTCCCTGGGCAACCCATTCCAGTGCCTCACCACCCTCACAGTAAAGAACTTCTTCCTTATATCCAATCTAAACTTCCCCTGTTGAAGTTTTAACCCGTTACCCTTTGTCCTACCACTACAGTCCCTAACGAAGAGTCCCTCCCCAGCATCCCTATAGGCCCCCTTCAGATACTGGAAGGCTGCTATGAGGTCTCTACGCAGCCTTCTCTTCTTCAGGCTGAACAGCCCCAACTTTCTCAGCCTATCTTCATACGGGAGGTGCTCCAGTCCCCTGATCATCCTTGCAGCCTCCTCTGGACTTGTTCCAACAGATCCATGTCCTTTTCATGTTGAGGACACCAGAACTGCACACAATACTCCAAGTGAGGTCTCACGAGAGCAGAATAAAGGGGCAGGATCACCTCCTTCGCCCTGCTGGTCACGCTCCTTTTGATGCAGCCCAGGATACAGTTGGTTTTCTGGGCTGTGAGCGCACACTGAAGCTGGCTCATGTTCAGTTTCCCATCGACCAACAGTCCTCTGCAGAAAGCGGTGGAGTAGTAGCTTCAGGTAGCACCTGAATAGTCCCCAGGAGCTGTAATTAAAATTAGGCTGCCCATGGGTTGCTTTGATTACAACAGGGCAGGCCAGCTTAACCTTCAATTTATGCTGACTTGAAAGATGGCTCATATGGAGAGCTTGTTTGCCAGACATAGATTTGAATTAATTATGATGATTCTCTGGGTTTATTTTACTATCTGATTAGGCTTACAAATGAAATCACAGTCTCATCCTTCAGAAGGGCTTTGTTGTGAATGCCAAGCCCCAGGAGCACACTGTGGGTACCTGTGAGCTTTCCACCCATTCCCCACCAAAAGGGATGTGTTTGGGCATCTGCAGGAGGTGATGGCCTGTCGCTCACCCACTGCCAAGCTTTTGCTGGCTGCAGACACAAAGCTCCTTATTCAGTCACAGAACTGATGGACTGCAAATGTGTACTGAGCACACGCAACCCCTCAAACCCCAGCTCGCCTGACCCACTCTTTACTCCTGCTTCTCATAAATGGAGCAGGCTTTCTGGTGTTCCTTGTCTTCCAGCTGCATGGAACAGGTTCTTACTTAGCACCCATAATATCTAGAAAACTAATAAAAAATGATGGTGCTTTAGGTAAGGTTATTTTCTAAGTTCAGGGTACCAAAATATTGCTCATATTGGGTGTTTTGCATAAATTAGGCTGGGCGTCTCTCATGTTGTGTAGTTTGAAAAGCCACAACTGAAAGGTGGTGGATGCATTTCAGCAAGGCTGTAATTTTGTTAGAGTCACTTTTAGAAAATACCAAAGCAGAAATATGAAATATTCTCCCTCCTCCCTAAATTTACCAAGCTTACTGGTACCAGACACATACGTAATATAGCTTCTTATCAACTTTCTTCCCTAAGTTTTTAACAGTTGTTTTCAGAAGCTTCTTTCCTTTTCTCTCCTAAAAGCCTGTATGGTATCACCAGCTGACCTGCACTATATTTTTTCTGCATGTTGGCAAAGTACATCAAATTGGGGGATTTCTTCAAATGCTTGTTTTTCCTCTGTGTCATGGTTTAACTCCAGCTGGCAACTAAACCTCACACTCTCCACAGTGGGCTGGGGAGGGAATTAGAGAGTAAAAGTGAGAAAGCTCACGGGCTGAGATAAAGGCAGTTTAACAGGTAAAGGAAGAGCTGCACAAGCAAAGCAAAACCAGGAATTCATTCACCACTTCCCATGGGCAGTCAGGTGTTCAGCCATCTCCAGGACAGCAGGGCTCCATCACATGCAATGGTTACTTGGGCAGAAAAACACTGTCACTCTGAATGTCCCCCCTTCCTTCTTCCCCACCTTTACATGCAGAGCATGACTCCATATGGTGTGGGATATCCCTGGGGTCAGTTGGGCTCAGCTGTCCTGGCTGTGTCCCCTCCCAGCTCCCTGTGTACCCCCAGCCTACTCACTGGTGGGGTGCTGTGAGGGACAGAAAAGGCCTTGGCTCTGTGTAAGCACTGCTCAGCATTAGCTAAAACACCCCTGTGTTATCAGCACAGTTTCCAGCACAAATCCAAACCACAGCCCCATACTAGCTACTGTGGAGAGAATTGACTTCAGCCCAGCCAACACCGGCACACTCTGACAAAATAATGTCCTTTTACAGCAGTAAAGACATGCCATTTACTTTAGCTGCACCTGTGATAGATTCAGCCTGCTCTTTTTCAGAAATGCAAAATAGACAAAAATGCAAAATAGACAAAAAGCTCCTGTGCTCTTCCATTGGTAAATATGGCACAAAATAGGGTTGCACCCTCTTTTTTGCTGTCTTTCATTAGTCCATGAACAGATGTGTAGGGATGAGATCAGAAAATACAGTTTAACTAGAACTGAGTGGCTGTCAGTTCCTATAACCATGTTTGTGTTCCCAGCACTGTTGATCTCTGGGGTACCGCTGTCCCCAGATGCTCACACCTCTTTGCTAGGCAGCAGTCATGTGTCCTGATTTGGCTAAATGGAGAAGAATAAATCCTCATCCCTATTTGCATCTGTACATTAGCAGGGCATGGAAATGGATCCCACCCTGCAAGCAGACAGAGCACCAGCATGGGCTCAGTGGCATGCAGAACTCCTGTAGAGGACAGGAAATAATGGCCAGGCCCAGCTTATTTCTCACATGCAACTTTTCAAGTTACTCCTTAAACTAAAGGCTTTTCAAGACTCTGTTCTTGCAAGTTCAGCTTGTTGATGTGACAAATTCTGCTGCTCTGTTGTTGAACTTAGGATGTTCTTATGGAGAATTACTTTCCATTTCCTGTAAGGTTTTCAGTCTGGCACCTGAGTATCTCCTTCAGACACTGGCTTCAAGCATCTGCTGTTGCGTGGAGTGCTTTGGTAGGCAGCTTTTGAAGAGTTCAAGTCTAAAACCCCTCTCCACTGTGAAACTCAGGCACTGAGCTCTTGCAGTGAGAGCCACAATGCTGGAGTTGGAGTAGGTTTTACTCTGAAAAGGGAGATCAGCATCCTGCACTGTCTTGCGGGTGTTTTAGGAAATCTTTGTGTATGTTGCCTCGACTTTACTTCTTCATTTCCACCAATTATTAAGCTGTTAATCTTCATAGTGCTGGTGAAATCCTACTAAAATGTTTCAAATTATCATTATAAATTGAATATTTTCCCACGTGTCTCATGTACTATGAATCCTATTTTATTAATGCTGCAATATTTCAGGTCTAGAATTAAAGCCAGAAGGGTTAGTATAGTAATTAGTCCTTGAAATAATTTTATCTGCAGTGCTTTGATGTCATTTAATATTTGGAGAGTTAATGACAGAGCTCTTCCTATCAGCCTATTCTGTCTCCGCATTGTTGTTGTGCCATCTGAAATAGGAATTGGCTTAGCTGGGAAAGGGCTAAACTGTCAGTGGTGGTTGAGGAATATCTTTGGATGGTGATAATACAGGTAAGGAAAAGAGAAGGGCCAGTCTTTGCCTTGTTTTCAGGGAGCCTGGGGCACATGCTCAGCCTCACAGTCTGCCAAGGACAGAGCATCTCCAGGGAAGAGGGACAATGGCAGGAAAGACGTGAAGAAAGAAGGGGCGGAAGAGTGCTGTGCTGGTCTGTGAGATTGTCTCAGAGGCTCAAGCATCCTCTGTGCCCTGCAACAGCAAGGGAGGAGCCCAGAGCAGTACATGACCTCACAAAAATGTTTCTCAGTGACCAGGTACAATCCTGCACCTTCTGGTACCACCTTGCCTGCATATATCACCTTTCTGCTAAGTCCTGATCTGTGGCAGCTCGTACCATGTCCCGTTTCCAGGGACATTTCCTCACACCAACTTTGTAAGCATGCATTATCCTCAAGGGCAACCACATCTTTAACATCTGCTAGTGTTTCCAGAGGGAGGCAGCCACTAGATTCTCTCTCTGCTTGAATTCCAGTCTTGTGCTGGCTCAGAGAGGGTGGGGAACTGGCTTAGGAGCTTCACAGACATCCTGGTTGGAAAGGATTTCAGGAGGCATCCAGACCAGCCTCCAGAGCAAGTGGGAGAAGACACAGTCAGGCTTTTGTCTACCTGAATCTTGAGGATCTCCATGGACAGTGCTTCCATACCCTCTCTGGGCAGCTGCTCCATCACCCTTCTGTTGAGGAGAGTCCAGCCTTAACCATGGGTCATGCACTGAGCAGTAGCTCTTGGTGTGTTGTCTGCTACCAGTGAGCAGCTTGTGATGCTGCCAGGGTGGAGGTGGGGATTACTGCATGAAGGGACTTTGCTCCACTGCTTTCAACAGCAAACCAGACAAGTTTGATTGATGGCTAAAAGCATTCTGCATGGGTGTTGGGAAGCCCAGCTCTTGGGGATGGTCTAGGTGCCTTTTTTCCTCTTAACATTACTAGAAGCTAAAGCTGCAGTTGTTACCGCTAATTATCTGAATGTATCTCTTGTGCAGGTAGTTTAAGTTTTAATTTACCTCCTGCTGTGCCAGTGAAATGTCAAGAAGAGAAAGTACATTATGAAGCATCACATAGAGCCACAGCAGATATGGGAGGTCAGTTAACAGTCCAGGTCCTTTCGCAATCTCTTAGGTTCCTTTTTCATAATTCAAATTAATATGGCTATTTCTGTGGCTGCTTTTATTATGCTTCAAATTAATATGGCTGTTTTCATGGCTTCTTTTATTATGTTGTTGCTTCCCTCCTAAAGCTCTTAAAGCATCATTGCTATGCAACTGATGATAGGCTGATGTTAACTACTAGGGGACAGATTATTAAGTGTAACAACTCAGAAAGAGAAAGCGGGACAACCAAAGAAAACAGAAATAAGTCAATTGGCTTCCAGAAACAGGCATCAGTAACCTAAGAAAGATAATAGACAATAGTTTGTGCAAAAATAGTTTAAAAAGAAGAAATAGTTCAGGACAATTGCCGGTCCCTTGTAGAAAATGCCATTGTAATACAACTGGAAACTCTACCAGCATGTAGGCATCAGGAGACTGCAGCAGGAGACCAGATCAGGTAAATTCCAGCTCTTCAGTAAATTAATACAAGAAAGAAGGACAGAGGAAATGGGCATAAGATCAAGTGAGTAAGGATGAATATCAAAGGACAGCATGTGCTGGAGGGCAGAAAATCAAATCCAAGTGAAAAAGAAATAAAGAATAGCAAAACCCTACAGTCTATGGAGGCATTAGTGGAAAGAGAAATTTCAGAGGACATGTTGGTCCACTACTCGCTGCAGAAGGAAAGCAATGGCAAGTGATACTGAGGAGGCTGAACTTCAGAATGCTTTTTCTGACTCAGTTTTCCTAAAGGCATCAGTAGTGATTATACAGTTGATGTAACGCAGGGGAAACAGTACAAATTCAGGCTAAAAGGAAAGAGCAGGATAATAAAAAATGTTAGAAAGTACAGCAATACATAAAATACTTTGGAATTGTTAGAGCCTGATTAGATTTGAAAGTTGGATGCTCTCCAAGGAGACTTCAAGAACTTGCTGTGCGATTTCAGAGTAGAAGCAAGGAACCAAAAAGGTCCATAAAAGAAAATTGTCTCTCTTGTTAGAGAGAGGCAGAAGGAGACTCTGGTAAATGAACATCATTTAACTTAATTCTGATTCCCAGAAAAAGCACTGGAACAAACAAATGTCCTATTTGTAAGTCCTTCAAAAGTAACAAATATACAAGGAATAGTCACTGTAGAATTGTCGTATGCTAATAATGTGCATTGATGGATTCGATAACGTCTCACATGGGATTTTTGTTAGTAAGATGGGTGGATAATACCTACGAAAAGCTGAAGGTGAGCATAAGCCACCAGTCAAAGGGAAGGGGTTTGAAAAGGCCAGTCAAACCTGGCAAATCACCAAATAGTCACAGGACTATGCCACAGCCAGGGGTTTGGCTACTTAGACCATGAGAAGAGCAACTGGTGCCATCTACCTGAATTTATGCAAAGCATTTTACACTGCCCTGCAGTACTTCCTTGTCTCTAAACTGGAGAGGCATGGATCTGATGGATACGTCACTCAGTGGCTAAGGAATTGGCTGGATGGTTGCATTCATAACGTTGCGGTCAACAGCTCAATGTCCAAGTGCAGACCAGCGATGGTGTTCCTCACAGTTGGTATTAGCACCAGCACTGTTCAACATCTTTGTTGGCAATACAGGCAGTGGGATTAAGTGCACCCTCAGCAAGTTTGCTGACAACACCAAGCTATGTGGTGTGGTTGACACACTGGATGCCATCCAGAGGGACCTTGACATGCTTGAGAGGTGAGCCAATGCAAACCTCGTGAAGTGCAACAGGGCCCAGTGCAGGGTCCTACAACCTGTGTAGGGGCAATCCCAAGCACATATACAGGCTGGGAGAAGAAAGTTTCAGTTTCAAAGGAGTCGTGCTGGGTCTGGGGTCTCCGATCAACATTTTCAACCACAACTTGGGTCAATATAGTTTGCACATTAGGTTTACAAAATCTGATGGAGTTGGAGGTGCTGCTGAAGGAAGGGAGTTGGAATTAGTGTTATGTGGGTAGACTGTGAAAGTGACCTGGAATTTTGAATTCAGTTCAACAAAAGGGAAGTCCTATGTCCAGATAGGTCCTGTCAGCAGCACAAATAGATGGGGTATGTGGCCATCGTGCAGAACAGGCTGTAGGGTTTTCACTAGACCAAGCAGAGCAAGGGACAGCCTTAGTGTTCTGACCAGGAACACTGCAGGGAAGTGGGACCACTGCTGTATGAGGAGGGCAGTGGGAATGGGTCAGACCAACGTCCCACCCTGCTTCATGCCCCAGACTGCCCCAGGCAAGTGTGGGAAAGGTGCTTCCCTACTAATGAGCCTGTGACAACCCAAATGCAGCTCCAGGCACCTCTCCCCTCCAGGCACCTCTCTCCAGACACCTCAACTCTCCTCTGCCCTGTGGAGTGGGTATTACCAAGAGATCAGCAAGGGCTGGTGGAGGCTCTTTGATGTCTTCACCAGCTGATGTGGGATCAACTTCAAAGCAGCCAGTGCTGGTTCCCTACTTGTGCTCTCTCTGCAAGTGCACCTACAGGGACCCCCCCTGCCCTGGTCTCAGCCACAGCCGGCATCCACGAGCTATCCCACCCCCTGCTCCAGCAGCCAGGGGAGCTGCTTTCCCTCTGTGGTGTGGGGATGAGCAGGATCATGATTGCAGGTGGCAGGATCAGTTTTGCTCCTGGAGACATGAAGGAATCAGACAAGCAAAATACAAGTGGTAGCTGACACTGAGCCAAAGGCTCTTGCGGGACACAAAGGAATTAATTCAAATAATTATCAAACAATGTCAATAAAACAATGGAGAACAACATGGGTTACGTGCATCCTGCTCTCACAGGTCCTAATACTTTGGCCTTTTCTTTCTAGCTGCTTTTTGGAGAGACCCTAGCTGGAGAGTACTGAACGATGTCCTTGGGTTGATCTTAATTATCATGAGCACTCTCTGCGTTTTCCAACTTTCATTACTCAGATGCAACGAGCAAAGACTGCTCCAAAAAAATCAGACGACACAATGTGAAAATTGATTCATGATCACTGTCAGGGAACTTGGATATAATAGAGGAAGAAAGTGTTTCTTGTAAACCTTTCCTTGCCTAATATTAAAGTATGGTTCCTTTCTCTTCTTCTGCAAAGAACACTTTAATGGGACTCTGCATGTGAAAAATACATTAAAAGCAATTATGTCTCTAATTACTATCTTGCTTCTCCTGACCTCAGAAAACATAATCTTGGACTCACTGTTGGGGAATTATTCCTGGGCTAGATGCCTATGTAAATGGAGTCAGGTAAGTGAGACATTTAAGACCAGTGGCTAACAGAAAAGCAGAGCAATCAGAGTCAGCTTGCGTTTTTCCTCGCAGAGGAGTTGCTCGGAGGCTGAGTTCGCAGCATTTCTCACTCCTGCTGCTCCAAGCACTCACAGAATCACCATGTCTCTGGCACTGAACAGCCAATATTGATGCTATCTACCTGATTGCAGCAGTGTTCTGAACTGCTTCACACACTGCATTATTTGCTCATGTTTCCACATACGATGATGCCTGGCACTTAGTAAAAAAATCCTGGCAATGTTCTTTGTGTCATGAGAAAGACGATGACCCTCATCCCAGATTTGCTATGCAAGAGCTGCATTTTAATGGGAAACATATTTACAAAAGAAAAATGAAGTTTCAGCCTACCTTTTAAGCATGACAAGGTTAACATTTGTGGTAAATGGCTGCTGGATTTAGGATTCATTCTCTAAACTGTCCTGTGCTGCTGAGGAAGGCCTCCCTAGTACATGGAAATCAGCCAGTTGAGTTAAAATGAGCCTAGTAGCAGGACTTCTTGAAAACCTATTCTTGTGCTGCCTTTGCACTGGGAAGTTGGGAAGTATCACCATGTTTACTTTATTTCCTGCCCTCTGGCCAGATGGCTTTCACTGCTGCTCAGCCACCCCATGATGCATCCCTGCTGCCTGCCACCTGCAGCAAGGTAGGGGAGAGCCAGTGCTTGTGCAACCCTTCAGTGCACCCCAGAGAGTGTTAGGGCAGATGTAGCTGTGGTTGGGCTCACTCAGCTGAGGCAGTCACAGCTGTCACACAGCATGACACTGGTGTCAAGGGTAACTGAGGAGGCTCCAGCACCATGAGGCTGTTGGAAGGATGCAGCTGTTTAAATGCTCAGGCCTAGAGGTTTCCATGAGCTACCCCCATGATGGCTGCAATTTTTAATCACTTCAACCATTGCAAGTAATTCAACAAGAGGGCTTGTCCCATTGTGCTCAACTGTGGAATTTGGGGATGGAAAGCCATTTATTTTTCCCTTGATAAAACCAGATGTCAGGCACGCAGTGGCTTGGGGAATGTCTTCCCACTTCTTTTGCATAAGACAAATCATGTTTCTTGATCTTCTTGTCATCAAGGCAAATATGGAGTTCTCTGAAAAACATGCCACTGTTCCCCTTGAGTCTGCAGATAGCCAGAAGCACCAGGCTGGGGGTGTCCATCAGCCTGGGGGGCATCCACCAGCCTGAGGTAGTGTCTACCGCATTCACCTGAATGGGACACTAGGTGTTAGGTCTGGCCATGTCACAAAGAGCTAAGCTAAACAGGCTAGAGAGGCCATTCTGATCCTTCTTTAGAGGTAAGGGTATTAAACTGTCCCTAATGTGCTGGGGCAAACAAGACTGGACACCCTGGGGAGAATTACAGCTCATTACACATGAGGAACAAGGGAACATGCAGGGAAAGAGGTATTCTTGGATTTATTTCTGACTGAAACTGAGGACAGATGATTGAGAACAGGATGTGGCAGCAGGGTTTATCTGTAGGTATGAACAGACTCCTGCAAGTAGATCTATACTAGTAAGTGTGTCAGCACAACACTACACAGTTACAGCAACCTCCTCTCCAGGTAGCCAAAAGAAACTGCAAAGGAAATTATATACCTCCAGAGATATAACCTTGTTGTAAGCATCTCTTGACAGGAATTAAGTTCAGCCTCCTTGGAGGGAAACTCCTGCTGCTGCTCCTTCTAAGGAGAAACCAGCTCCCAGCAGTGCCTGCACTGCCTCTGGGTGTTTCTCCTGCTCCCAGGCAGGAAGGAATTAGGTGACCAAAGTTACTATTCCTGAGTCACAGGCAGTGAAGCTGCTCCTGGATGGTGTTAAGGGAGTTTGCCAGTGATATGAAATCCAGATTTGAGATCAGAGTAAAAAATTCTTCCACTTGTTTCATTTACTTAATCCATTTCTTTTGTCCTTGGTGACTCTTCCAGCTATCAGCAAGGACACAGGCTCTCTGGCATGCTGGGTGCTGGAGCTGGAGACGGCATTATCAGTTTTATTGGGTTGGTCTCACTCCTGAAAAGCTTAAAAGGAACTATTATTTCATTCCTGGTTGCATTTTCAATGCCTCTTCAATCTAGAAATGGTTTTTCCTTCTCTCTTCTTGACAGTGAAATAATCAGAATCCTTTTCTCAGGCCCCTTTATACATTAAAATTGGTTCTACAAGCAGGTACCTTGCCAGTTATTCTGCTCTCTTGGAAAAGGATCAGACATATTTATTGTCCTTGTATTTGTAACCATAGCAAAGTATCTTACGTTATCTGTTCTGATGCTTATGTGGCAGTGCTGCTGTTTCCTACTTTAAGTATGTCAAATTACCTCCCAGTGCTTCTAACTTTATTAGCATTTTCATAGGCCCCTTTCTTACAGATTTATAGGAGTCAAACGTACAACCTGCTTGGCAGATTTTGGGCTTTGTGTTTTGTAAGGACATACATCCTGTGCTCGCATGATCAGGGCTGGATATCACTGGTTTTACTTGTGGATGTAGAAGAGAAGGAGGAGTAACATTCACTTGCCCAGAAATGTGACTGCCTCCAGGCAATGCTAAATCCCTGGGGCCCTTCTGCTGCAGAGACAGACACGATATCTTCTACAGAGACTTGCTAATCAAAAAGCAGAGCTTTTGGGGGCTGCAAAATAACACCAAAGCACAGAAAAATAGGGAAGTCCACGTGCAAGGAAACCGTGTGAAAGTCTGGGTAAATTAAAGTATCATATGAGGGAAACAAAGCTCATGAGAAAAAGGGGAAACATTCTAGATTCATCATCAGGCATCAAGGACTAAAAGGAAATATATTGGAGGAATAATGCAAACTTCTGCCTCCTGTATTAAACAATTATATCCTATTAAAACCTTCAACACAGCATATTTTCTTGCTTAATTTTGTGACCTCACTTTATTACAATTGATTAAACATAACTAAATCAATTAGGTCGTCTTTAAAGCTGGCCTGAAAAGGAAAGAAGCCATATCACTTCTGCTTCATTACCAAGCAAGCATCTTTTTTTAACGTCACGCACAAGGGTATAAGACTTCCTGTTGGTTCTGTTGTTAGTTCTTCATTGTCCTTTGGAGATTTCTAATTGATTTTCACAAGGCATTTGTGTACTCTTAGGTGTGTGCATGTGCAATCAGACCATACAAGTAATTTTCCTGCAAGGCTAGAGAGCGAATGAGTTGGTAATACAAAGGAAATGGTGTTTGAACAACTGGGAGAGGTCTGTTAAACACTTAAAAAGTTCTTACTTTTTCCTCAGTGCTTACTCCCTCCAGATTCCCACAGTGCTCTTTGTATCAGCAATAGTGTGGCCAGCAAGACTAGGGAAGTGATCATCCCCTTGTACTTGGCACTGGTGAAGACAGCACCTTGAATACTGTGCTCAGTTCTGGGCCCCTACAAGGGAACTGGGATTGTTTAGCTTGGCGAAAAGAAGGCCTTATCTCTCTCTGCAAGTACCTGAAAGGGGGTTGTAGCAAGGTGAGGGTCAGTCTCTTCTCCAACTAATAGGCTACAGGACAAGAAGAAATGGCCTCAAGTTGCATGATGACAGATTGAGGTTGAATGTTAGGAAAGATTTCTTCACAGAAAGGGTTGTCAAGCACTAGAATGGGCTGCCCAGGGAAGTGGTTGAGTCACCATCCTTGGAGGTATTTAAAAGACATGTAGACGTATTCCTTAAGGACATGGTTTACTGGTGGACCTGTCAGTGCTGGGTTAATGATTGGAGTTGATGATCTTAAGGGTCTTGTCCAACCAAATGGTTCTATGGTTCTATAACACCACTGCCTTCAGGAAGAGGAAGAGCCCAGTGAGCAGCACTATTAAAAAGATCCAGCACTGCAGGCAAAGGCAGAATCTCATTTTGTCCTGGGCCTTTCACCCTGCAACACAGCCCAAATCCTCATGCACCGGCAGCAAAGGTTCAAGCGTGCATTATCAGGATGATGGGTTTAGGGGTTACCATTTATGAACATGGGGATGAAAGAGAATGCACAAACTGCATCAACAGGGATGAAAGTCCCGGAGATGTCAGAGGGCAACCACCATCTGCGTGTGCGAACACCCATGTCTGAGCTGGTCTTCCTTCATAGTCAGTAGAGAGAAATAGGCACAGCCTATGTGAAAACTCCATCCTAATGAAGCTGCCTGAAACAGACAGCCTAGCTGCTAGCTAAGCAGTACCCTGTAAGAGCCAATTTCTCACTCCCCACTAGAAAGGGAGCTCAGGGTGATGGGCTCATCTATAGATATTTGCACCACAAACATCTAACATTAAGGCAGATGAATCCTTTGATTCCTCCATAGCTGGTTTCAGTTGCAGTGCCTTCTGCCTCTGTGTGTATTTTTTCCTGTCTTCAGAAGTATTGTATGACTTATAAGATAACCTTCCTTGGGAAAAGAGCAAACAAAATTGATCAAAAAAGAACCATACCCTCTTGATGCAGCAAATACTCTGATGAAAGCCTGGCAATATTTAAAGGCTTTGTAAATGGATAATTCTGGCACTGTTGTGCTAATTTGCAGCCTGTCTGCTGCTGTAGAGCCCAAAAGTGCCCCTTGCTCCTGTTATTAGCAGTCATTGATTTGTACCCTGCTGCAGACATGCAAATTGCTTTGCCAAAGAAATTGATCTTTGGAGGAGTGCTAAGTCCAGAAAACCAGTTGACTGCCCTGAAAATAGAGGCTGCTCAAGTAGAAGCCAATGCAGGCTCCCAGTCGTGGTATTCAGAGCTCTCCCAGCAGCTTCCTTTCACTGAAGGTCTGAGCCTCATGCACACTTGAGCTGGTATAAATGATCTTTTAAAAGTGCTCACACTCTGAATATCCCAGCAAACAACTTACATTTAAAGAAGCAGTGAGCCAATACAGCAGAATACCCTGTTCATACAAACTCTCTCCTATAGCATGATTTTCTTCCACTGTTTGTTGGATTTCATCTTTGTCCAGAAGAACGTGAGTTAAGGGCTTTAGTGGCCCTCCAGCAGCTCTGAGCTCTTTTCTCCCTGGATGCTGGGCTGTTGGTGAGATTAGCTTGACATCATAGTACTGAAAGCTGAGAGAGTGAAAAAAATGTGGTGTCTGATCCAAGCTCTTTAGAAAACAGCTTAACAGTTATTACTGAGAAGTGGTCTGTGCTCCTTGGTCCATTACAATCAGAAAGAAACTGGACAGGGCTTTGGGATCACAGAAGGCAGAACCAAAACATATTCAGTCAATAATTTAAAGACAGTCTTGAGAGATAAAGGAAAAGCCATGCTGTCCATGGCTGACCACAAGCATGAAAACTGTGCTCACAGTTGACTGGTGGCACAAAGGATGGAAATAGATCATTTAGCACAACACTTGGAGCCTGGCAGGATGCAGAACCAAAACTTGCAGCCTGAAAAGAAAGTCCAGGGTTATTGGAGTTCTCACACCAAAAGACCCCCATGCTTGATGTCAGTGGCAGCTGATGGAGCCCAAGGGACCGTTACGTGCTCCTGCAGTGGGGACACATGTGGTGGTGAGGGGACAAGCAGGCATCACCCTGCTGGGGACAGCAGGGCTCCCAGGCTGCAGGCAAAGTCTCAATAGCACTTTGGAACAGTGAGCAGCAAAGATTTATTATCTAGCCTGTATGGCCCATTTGCTGTTATCAGTTTTAATTTGGAGAGGGTCACAGTGCATTCTTTTACCGTATTGCCTGGTTCTTTGGCGAGAAGGCTCAGAGAAGCACCTGATTTATCTTCCTTCTAGCACTTATTGCTCTGTGCTTACTGCTACATTCCCTTTTCTGCTTACGTAAAGCTTAATAGGTCCAACCTTCCTGCTGCCTTCACACAGCAGTCCCAAGATACTGCTAATGAGAACAAATTGTATTTTGGCATTGAAGTTTTGAGATCCAGCGGAAAGCCTAAGGTTCAGTAATCTAGAAGGCGTGTAATATCAATTTGTGCAATGACATTAAAATGGCGCTCTAGTGACTGGAAGATGATCCTGGATAGATTTAAGCTAGCAGCAAAATAAGGACTTTCTGCAGAGTAATTCATCAGTAAAATGGCTGGGCTGGGATGATAGAATATTCTGTGTCTATTGAAGATCAGAAGTCTGCTTCCAGGTGTGTGAAATACTGGAACTTCTTTTCTGGTCTTTAAATTTATGTTTTTACTGGTTTTTTTTTTTTGGGGGGGGGGGGTGTTTTCTGCCTTTTTTTCTTTTTTCCAACTTTGCATACTTTGGCAAAGTTTTCTTATAGTTGAAACAGCAATTAACACAGGGGCATCCATAGGGAAATACTGTGATGTGGGCCATGCTAAGGGGAAGACCAGCTATCTCCCTCTCAGATTTATAAGCCTGATTCTGAGTCCCTGCTTTTCTCTGTGCTGTTCGGTAGCTGGTGCAGTGCTGTGTTTTTGACTTTCAGCCTAGGAACAGTGCTGATAACACCGATGTGTTTCGTTGCTCCTCAGTAATATTTACTCTGACCAAGGACTTTGTGAGTCTCATGCTCTGCCAGGGAGGAGGGGAAGCTGGGAGGAAGCAGAGACAGGACACCTGACCCAAACTGACCAAAGAGGTATTCCATACCACAGCACATCATGCCCAGTATATAAACGGGGGGCAGTTACCCAGAAGGGCTAGATCACTGCTTGGGGTGGGCTGGGTATCGGTCGGCAGGTGGTGAGCGGTTGTATTCTCTTCCCTTGTTATTTCCCTTATCATTATTATTATCGGTGGCAGCAGCAGTGGTTTGTGTTATACCTTAGTTACTGGACTGTTCTGATCTCAGCCCGTGGGAGTTACATTCTTTCGATTCTCCTCCCTATCCCTCTGGGAGCTGTGGGAGGAAGTGGGGGGAGTGAGCGAACAGTTGTGTGGTTCTGGGTTACCAGCTGGGCTTAAACCACGACATGTGGTTAAACTAGAGCTGCTACCTTGTGCTTCAGCAACTGGAGGGGCTTTAGGGAGTGAGTGATGTCTACAGACATCATGGATCAGAGAGCTGCTGTTGAAGGTCCATCTGCACATCCAGATACTAAAAGACATGGGGCCCTCTTTTCCCTGTGTGCTGACCAGTTTCAGGAGCCACCCAGCGCCCTAGGCAGAGAGGCAGGTAAGAGCCCTGGACTGTGGAAGGCTTGTGCCCTGCCTGCTCAGTGGATGTGTGTTTGCCGCATCCATGAAGAGCAAACCAGTATTTGATGTGCTCATGTCAGAGAAGTGGGGAGCAACACAAGGAAGGAGACCATGGTGATGCTGGCTAGGGAGGACACAGGCTGAGCCTGGTGCCTTTCTTTCCCTGCAGTGTGAAGGAAACTGCATGGAGTAGAACTGGACTTTAATTAATAATCAGTTACCTGACAGGTTAGGCAAGCCTCTGCTGGGAAGGGCTGCAGCAAAGGCATAGGGACACCACCTTGGTAGCCCCAGGAGGCTCTTTCCAGCCCTCTTTTTTCACAGCTTTAAGTGCAATATGAATCTGACTGGCTCTTTCACTATGTCACACACATGCCAACAAGACCCGTGCTGCTTGTACCAGGACTGGATCAAGTCCACACTGCCAACATCTCTTTATCCTGCTTCCCAGCTTGTGCAGCTTTTTACCCTCCTGACTGCAAGCACCCTCATTCAGCCACAAACCAATGTAGCTCAGGATCTGTAGGCATTTGCTGTCAACTCCTAGTCCCACTGTGGCACTGGCGCAGGCTGCCACCACTGGCCCCATGCAAGCAGGGACAAACCTGATGCACCTTATGTCTGCAGAAGTCAGGTTTTGGGTGGAGCAGTGGGGTCTGCTGCCACACTCTGCCACATCCCCTGAACATGCTGTCATATCCCCTGAACGTGTCAGAGCAGCAGCATTGCCCTTTACCAGGCTGGGGAAAGAATCTACTCCCAGACTCTCTCTTCTGTGCTGTTTGCTTTGCAATGGCTCTGGCAGGGAATGTGCTTTGGAAGAGAAGGCACATGAACCTGTAGTAAACCTGGCTGATGGATATTTCTCATGCACTCCACCAAAGGACTCCTCCTCAAGCCTAAAGACCTGCTCTGTGCAAGGCACGGACAGGAAAGTGGAATAGCAAATGGGCTCTGTGCACTGTCAGAGGTAGCTGGACCAGCGTTTGGAAAGCTCTGGCCCCCAGCTGAAAACACGTATAACACTGGGTGTCAGGATTTCAGGAGACCATTGCTATACTTGGGAAGAGTGATGGAGCACCTCTTCTTCAAGCAAAGAATAATACAGCACAAGTCAGTCTTCACTTGTGAGATTGTCTCAGGCACTGCTATGAGAATTTCCCCGACCTATACTAAAGAGAAATGCAGATCATGCAGGACATGTAGTGATAGGACAAGGGGTAATGGCTTCAGGCTGAAAGAGGGCAGATTTAGTTTAAGCATTAGGAAGAAATTCTTCCCTGTGAGATTGGTGAGGCCCTGGAACAGGTTGCCCAGAGAAGTTGTAGCTGCCCCATCCCTGGCAGTGCTCAAGGACAGGTTGGACAGGGCTTGAGGCAACCTGGTCTAGTGGAAGGTGTTTCTGCCCCTGGCAGTGGGGTTGGAATTGTATGATCTTTATATTCCCTTCCAACTCAAACCATTCTATGTTTTTATGATTCTACAATCATAAAGTCTCTTTGTCTTTTAAAAATGGCATTACTATTGCTGAGAGCAGCTCCTGGCAGATAATTCTGCTGGTGGAAAGAAGGCAGGAAAAGGCACCCTGCTCCAGCCAGGGTAATTGGAAAATATCTGCCAGGAGCCACTGCCCAGGAGCTGGGGAAGGGCTCACACCACTGCACAGACACCACTCCCAAGGCAGCCAAGCAGAGCAAGGTGTCCTTTCAGTGCCTAGCACCACTGGTAAAGAAAAGGTAGCTTCCAAGCCCTTCCTAGCTGCCAGTGAGATTAAACCTGGCCTGGCCCACAAGGCTCAGCAGCAAATGATCCAAGAACCAGCTGTCACCCAAAATATATGGTGATGGCCAAAACAAACTCAACAAGGTGCAGTGTCTCACCTGGAATCTTTCCACTGCTGGCCAGCTCCCGGATCTTCAGACAGCCATGAGCTCTTGCACCTCCAGCAAACTGTTAGAAGCTCAACATGGTTTACTGCTGAGTGTCTGTTGACTATTACAGCATTTATAACCAAGGGGAAGGCCTATTCTTCTCTGACAGTAAATCTATGCCACAGAACAGAAGAAAAAGCTTGTTTTGACTTGTAATATGAGTAAACCTGACAAGGATGGAACAGAAAGGTGAAAGAACAAAAGGCCATTTGTATAGCATTTAAAAAGTACCAAACCAAGAACAAAGCTGAAGTAAGGCAGCTGAAATGTTTGAGGTGCTGCTGCCAGAGCACTTCCCTCTCTTAGTTTTTTTCCAAAGTCACTTTCTAAACAACTAATGCAACTATTGTCTCTGCAGCCATGTCAAAACCACTTCCACATTCCTCTGGAGCCTTATCAGCTTCCAACAAAGGGGTCGGAACAATCCTACCTTTGCAGTATGGATAGCCAACATCCTTGTTATCTGCTTTGTTTATGCCTCCCATGGTCAGATGCAAATGGTGCTTGAGAGAAGCTCAATGTCCAGGTTCTCACATGACCCTCAAAAGGGAGATCCTGACGCAGAACAGAAGAGACAGACATGAAGGGATGGCAGAGCTGTGAGCTGAAGCAGGATGAAGCACGAGAGGGACATGTACAGGAAGTGAAGGCAACGTGGACAGTGAAGGAAAAGGACATGCAAAGGACATCTATTTCCTTTTAACAACTATTTTAGTAGCAATAGAAGTTCTATGGACAAGGCAGACTTTGTTCGTACAGAAAGCTCTTGCAGAGTTACCTGAACAAGTCTTTGTCCTTGTACCCCCACACAGAAAGGGTTCTGCCTCCCCACGCCAGGCAGAGACATGCCACAAAGGAGTAGACCCAAGTGGACATAGCAGCAGTGTTTCCTCCAGTGCTTCACTGAGGATGAAGTGGAAGCTTTGAGACACAAAGAGCAGCCACAGATGTGTGAGGGATGTGGTGGTTATCAGTAACATCTTCAGCAGCCATGCCTGAACCCTGCAGTGACCTGCTCTCCTCAGGGATTGCCCCATTGCCCTTTTCTTTGAACAGGGAGGTCAGCCCAGAGGAGGCAGGCAGTGAGGTATGGTGCTGCCCTTGCTGCTGCCATCTCCTCCAAAGAGGAGTGGAACAGGGGCCTCACTGCTCCCTGGAGGAGACAATTCCAAGTCCAAGTTGAAGAGCTGATGCTTCACAGTCTGTATGGGTGAAAAATCAAACAGAGCAGACTAAATCGATTACACTAATTAAGAGATGCAATATCCAGAGAAGAACAGGACAGTATCTTCTCTGGGGGACATTAGTTGTTGCCCAGCTGAAAAATACAGTTTTCCTTACTGATCTGTCCTGGCTAATGTCCTTACAGATGTGCTTTGGAATAAATTAAGCAGTCATTGGCTAAGGTTTGTGTCTGTTCAGTTATTCCACACCTCCAAGGGTTTTCTTATTTAAGCTCAGACATTAAAAGAATGAACAAAAAATACTCTTAGTAACTGAAAGGAAGACTATTTTCCCAGCTGCTGGCAACACAAGGCATGTCTTGCATTCCGCTATGTCAGAGCTAAACCTTGTGTAATCATAGTTGTAGGAGGTTTTGTTCTGCACCCCTCTGGCCAGGAGGCTGCCGTGGCTGCCGTCACATTCATCACTGTCCAACGTGATTCCTGCACAGCTGGCACAGATTGGGATCCAGCCCATCAGTGCTGAGCCTCTTGGTGCTGCAATAGCCAACAGCCCTATCCGGATAGAGACTGCTGGTGACAGTAACATCTGACACCTCTTGTGCTTAAAAATGGAACAGCAGGACCCAAAAACAGGGCAGGGATGAGAACCAGAGCTGGGAAATGAAACAGCACTATGAGGAACAGGGCAAAGGGCTTGCTTATTTATCACTTCTGGGTGAATGGCAGCGCAGTGTGCTGTGAGTGGTAAGTACTAGAGAGAGCACCAGTTTCTAAGGTTTAGTGCTTCTGTCCAGCGTGCTGGAAATCCCGCTGTGCCCGCCACACACAGACACTACACTGTGAGGCAAATTAGCAGTGAAGGTCTCTTCTGACTGAAATCCAAGTGAGTTTTAATGCTGTCGTGTGAACCCCTCCAAACGTTGCAAAACCAGACTTGGCCCTGGCAAATCATCCCTGTGGTGAAGGGCAGAAGGATGTTGCTGTTGGCAGTCCCACCGCATGGCTGTGAAGATGCAGTGTCTTCCCAAGCAGTGATAGTTTTTTGGCTGCTTAGTAGATGTAGCCAGATGCAACTACTAAACAGATGAGTCCTTTGTTTATATATTCACATTTTCTTCAGCCTGTTTGTTCCTCATCCAAGTGTTTAATCAGTGATAGTGCTTAAGGAGGCTGTATATTTGTTACCTACTTAATCAGATGAAAGAAGGCCCTTTTATCTTCTTTTATTTATTCTCAGTTAAGAAAATGCCTCAACTTGTGCATCGGAGTTGCTCAGCCCTGCACCTCCTAGGCAGGAGTAAGCAACGCTGACAGGGAAAATGCTTTGTACACAATCTTCCTTTCAGATCTGGTTAAAAAAGGTAACTGGCACTGCCATGGTTGATATAAACACCAACCACTGACTTACTGAACCCTCTACCGACCCTGGACAATTGAAAATGCACTTACTAGAACAGCTTACCCCTATTTATTTTTGTAGATGGATATATAAACCAATATATGTAATTAATACATGGAGGTTTCTTTTCTTTGAGGCTAGTACTGACTGCAGCAAAGTGTGAATATGCTGAGAGAGAGAGAGAGAAAAGAAATATAAAATATATGTTTAATCGAAATTTATAACCCGCTTGAACAGCTCTCTGCTCTTCCCAAGCCATCTGCTTCTCAGCTGATTGCAGCAGGAGCACATCCCTGGCCAGACACCAGGCACCACAAGAAGGACCCAATTTTACAGCAGCTTCCCCCCTCACTGGTTTTAGGTCAGCAGCAACTCATCAGTTTTCTCCCTTTAATATTAAATTCACAGCTTTCTGTGTCATTGCTATTCCTTTTGGGGACTGGGGCTGTGCTCAATTCCTTTCCTTATTGCTACAAAGAATTAGACATAAATGCCTCCACTGGTTCCCCTCTCCTGTAAGGGAGCCCCCCTTAGCCACTTGCTCTTCCGCAGGCTGGGGTCACTGGGCAACGGCATCACTAGTGTTGGTCTCTGGGATCCAGTGTCACTGGTGTTATAGTGCACACTGACAACTGCAGTGATGGGGCTGTACCACTCTCCTTGTGCTGTGCTTGTTCCCCTATCTCCTACAGCCTTGCCATGGCACCCAGCACCCTCCAACCATGTACCCAGCACTGCTCCAGCAGCTGGTCCCTGGATATCCTGTCTGCTGGCTGTGGGGCTGCCTTCTGATCTGGGAAAGAAGTGATGGGAGTATTTGGGTCCCTTTGGAGGTGTGACTGTGTTTGCAAGTCTTCTTGCCCTCCTCTAAGTGCAAGACGGATGCTCATGTACACAGAAGTGCTAACACCCTTGCCCTCTCCTGCTTCTTCCATGGAGCCCACAACAACAGCTGAACCCCTTCTAGACAGCCTTTGCTTGCGTCGCAGTCAACACTTGAGGAGGGATTTTCATTAGCTGCACAGAGCACTGCAGTGCCAAGTGCTTCTATTGGATTTAAACCTGGAGGCTTCCTTGGACAGGCTCCTTGCATGCCAGGGCTTCTGTGCAATTCACTCCTGCACCCTCCAGTGACAGCCAGGCACCAGTCGAGGCTCCAGGCAGACTCCTGTCATGGGCAGTGAACAGCACAGTTGCTGCTGCTGCTGAAATGCCTCAGAGCACCTCAGCCAGGGTGCACAGCTCGGAGGTCACTTGGCACAGGCTGCCTTCCTCTCCCATCTCCTGCTCCAGGAACACAGGAATCACTGTTCATGACTGTGGGAAGAGCCTCGCAGGTATATTTGTCTCACTGTTCACCTCAGCGAGCATGCCCGTGTGCATGTACATGGGATCAGGGCAGAGGTAGATTTGTGTATGAGGATTCCAAAGGTCTCACCACACACCTGGAGGAGTCCAGGCATAGAGCAGTGCCATGGGGGCACAAGCAAGAAGGAAAAGTTTTCTCAGACATACGTGTAACATCTTGGCCTCAGTGCCTTTGTGACAAAGTTGGGTGAGCCCACCTGTTTAAATAAGACAGAACAAACAGTAAAGCAGTGATCCTGCAGCAATGTGAAAATGAATGGTGGAGAGGAAGCAAGAAAATGTTGTAGTCTTCAGGCGCAATCCCACCAAAGATAGCTCAGCACAAGCCAGCTTCCCGTGGTTGTAGCTGCTATATGAAGCCTCCTGACTGGAAGCATCTATTTGGCTAATCCCTTCCTTTTGGGGTGTTTGGGGGTTTTTCTCAGTTTCCTTGTGAGGGCAAATGCCAGCCCCAGTGCTTTCTGGCAGCAGGTGCTATTTGCCTTGTTGGATTTTACCAGTTTCATGTCTTTGATCCTTGTGAAATTTACCTTTCCCCTTTGACACACCAGGACTGGGGGTTATTCTTGCTTAGGAAGTCTTACCTCCCACCTGCAGCTGGGAAAATAATGTCCTTGTGAGAAAAGTGCCCTGAACAGGCTCTGATTCTGCTTTCGTTTTGCTCAGGTTGTGCTTGAGTTTAACTGAACGTTTGTCAGTAGCCACGCAGGTGTAAATCAGAAATAGCCTCATGCCTGACTCATGCAATACTCTGCCACATCTTATCCCATCCAGTGAATGCTCTTGTTTGGCTGCTTCAGTGCAGACGTCTTGCTCCCAGGAGGGTCACTATGTGTGACCCAATTGCTACAAAACCACCCCAGAGCCAGGCAGGAGCTATTGAACCAACCCATCAGGCTGGGGCAGAGGCAGCAGCACAAGGCTGCAGCAGCCGGATAGGAGTCCAGGATGGGGTCCCCACTGGCCCCACTCCCCTCACCCAGAGCCCACCAAGCCCCTACTGGGGCTTGCTCCCAGGAGTGCCTGCATGTGGGGAGATGCACTGAGGGGTGGCTGTCACAGAGATGTCCCCATGCTCCAGCACTGCATGTGGGAGAAGGTGCTGGGTGAGCCAAAAGGGTGGAGGGATGGAAACCACAGCAGAGGGAGGTGCCACTGCTCTGAGTCTCACCGAAGCTCTGATCTGAGGTTAAACACAGCACACAAAACAAGCAGGCGGGAGTTTCCAAGGCATGCAGGGACTTTTCCTTCCTCCTTCACCCCTGTGAGACCTGCCTGGGAACAATGAGCCCAGGCATGAACTAGTGGGGAAGGTGAAGCAGTACATCACCCAGCTCTGTGATCCAGCAACTAATGAAAGCAATCCAGATGTCTGGAGCTTCCTCCACCTGTCCCTGGCTTGTTTCTAGCGGGAGCTGTAATGAGGTGCCTGGAGGACAGAATCATTTCGTTTTCTTTACGGTAATCGCAATTAAGATGGTCTATAATACAATAACAGCAAGAAGAGAACAGTAACTGGAGTGGCTCGCCCGCTTCTCAGGCCTGATGAGCTGAACACAGCATTGCAGTCCTATCTTTCAACAAAACCTGCCCATTGCAGGAAAAGTACATATTTCAGCTCCTACCAACTCAGCTGGGCCTCTCTGAGGACTCTCTGTTGCCTGAGTGTGTGGTCCAGCATGGCCTGAGCATCCCCACAGTACTGAAGCCAGAGTGCAGAGGCACATCTGCCCTTGGAGAGCTCTGGCCTGCACCACAAAGCACTGCCTTCAAGCTGGAAATGTTACCTACAGATTTTAACATGAACATAGAGCTTGGTGCATCTGCTTATGCATTTCATACACAGATATACCTGCAGCTGGCTGTGAAACAACTCCTGCACTGCACTGACCAGTGAGAACTCATTCAGCTCCCTTTACATCTGGACAGAGCTGGTGTTCATCACATGGGCAAGAGCTGCAGGCCACATGCAGGCTCTCATGGGTCACCAGCGTGATGAGGTTTGGTGCCCCTTTGCTTCAGGGATGCGCATCAGGTCTGGGGCTCACTGCCTCCAGCCCTGCAGGAAGAGAATCAGCTCAAGCACCCACACTGCTGCCAGCTGCCCCTGGCAGGGGTTGGCACTGAACTGCTTTCACCTTCCCCTAACCCTCCCACATATACGGCTTCACCAAGGAAGGGGGCTCAGTACCCTTTGGCTCTGCCTTTGGTGTCTCCAGCAGTAACTTCTGCATGATTGAAACCTAAAGGACCGTTACCAGGGATATCTGAAACTCTCGCCCGTGACCATCTGCTGTCTCCAGAGACATGAAGGAAGAAGCATGTCCATTGAGGAGGACATCTTGTGCTGGGAACTGTCCTGGAAGAGGATGCAGGCAAAGATGGCTCAGCCTGGACAAGAGCAGCCATGGCCCCGGTGGCTCTGCAGCGGGTGGCTGTGGGGCTCTTGGCTGGGTGTCAGCTCCAGCAAGCAGCACTGCAAAGGAGACACTGCTGTCTGATGATACAAAGATCACTAATGCTTCTCTTACTGTGTTCTCTTCAGCGGCTTTCTCAACTGCTATTCACATCCCTCCCCCCTATCACCCCATCAGCTCTCCATCATCTCTCAGCTGCCAGACACATTCAAGGTGCCTGTCAGGCTCCTTGCAGCAGTCTCCTTCCATCCCTCAGTCCTTCCTGTGCTCTCCATAGCCCAGCACTGATGCAGAGGATAGCCAGGCTTGTGGCCCGTGGTCCCCATTGCTGCCCCTAGAGCTGGGGCAGATGGTGCCACAGGTCCCCAGCTCTAATGTCTTTGATGAGATTAAGTTGCACTGGTTTTGAGTGTCACTGCCCTCAGCTGCTCACATTCCTGGAGAAATAAACTTTCCATTACCTTTTTCCTCACTCCATTTTCTCTCTTTACAAACCTCAAGGACTACTTCATTCTCAGGTAATCACAGCTAGTCACTCTTATTTAGCTTCCACCCACAATACAAAACCAAGCCCTAAGTGCCGTATTTATCACCAAGGAGTGCTTGCAGGTGGTGGTGGATATTTTTCCTTTGCTTCCTAAAGCTTTCTTGAATCACCGATGTCCCTGCTGCTCCCAGCTGGCCTTACAGGGCACTCTTCCACAAGGAAATGATCCTAAATGGTTGGCTTTTATCTTATTTGCTGTGACGCTCACGCAAGTACCCTCAGACCTGAGCCTTCCCACAGCAGAGCTGGGGATGCAACTGCTGCTGGGGTCCCACCGGTGTGGGGTGCCCAGGGCATGTGTAGCGGGAGGGAAATGCTATTCTCACCTTGCCATCCAGCTTCTGGGACATGACTTGGTGGCTCTGCTGATGCAGTATGGTGCTGGGCTGGGTGTCCAAGCTCATTTAGCACCTCACTGCCCATCCCTGCTTGGGCTGTGTGCAGCAAGCGATGGAGAGCAGCTCCTGCCCCATGCCATGGACCCCATGCAGTGCTTCTGCAGCACCAGGAGTTCAACATTCATCTCGTGCTTTCTTCCTATCAGCCCCAGGCACTGGTGTGAGGGGTGTCTGTGTGGGACCCCTGCCTGGTGTGGTGGGGAGTAAATGCCTATGCAGGGCAGGGGGGAAGAACCTCACCTTTGTGGAACACGCTTGGAGATGGAAGAGAAGGGAGGAAAGTGAGGGACAGAAGGGAGCCCCTGCCCACGGAGTTCAGCAGTACCTCAAGTATCTTGGTTTTCATTTCCTACCTCAGACTAACAAGTTTTAAATAAAGCAACATTTCAACTGGTTTTATCACTGTTAAAAGGAGGTTTTGGAAGTCTGGCACTTCTTGCAATGGCAGGTAATAGATGGATCTACTGACAATGACACCGTGCACATACGAGCAAGTATTTAAAATCTCTCTGTAATGTGAGGTATCTAACAGTGCCAGGAAAAAACCCTTGCTAATACCATGTGTGTGTGCTGAAATGTGTGTTTCTTTTCTGTCTTATTCTTCCAGGTCAGTGGGAAATGCTGCAGTGCTGCCGACAGCACCTCTCAAGTAATGGAATACTGCGATTCAGTGGTTTTCCACACTCGTGATGGCATCACCTTCGTGCCATTTGTATTCCTCCACGAGGCTTAGCAAGATGAGAAAAGCTACTTCAGAAGCAATTGCAGCGTGTCTGCAATTGATTTGTGGGTTTGGGGCTTTTCTTCTTAAGGCTTTACTTGCTGTAACACCTCTTCTTATGCTGGAGGGAATTTAGCACAGGGCAAATGGCTAATTTCATTAGCAGAAGTAATTTCTTCATAGTCTGAGTTGTACCAATTGAATCACAGTAAAATGCTAAAAGGAGTTTAATTCTCAGCTTTTTGAAGGGCTACCAAAGTGGTACTTGCAGAGGAGACTTGTATAGGTCTGAGTTAGAGACAGGTAACAAGTTTTGAGGTCTAGATAGGAGAATGTGAGGACGACTCAGGTTCAAAAGCAGTGGGGTTTCTTTTATCAAACACTTGTCATAGTTGCAACAGAAGTGTCTGCAACTCCAGCTGGAAGAGCAAACCATTAGCTCAACAGGTCAGTGCGGGAGAGCACTATTAGACGACAGCTTGCATTGTAAAATGCTTCGCTCCCCACCAAGGAGGCATTTGTCTCTGAATTCTTACACGAAGAGCATGCAAGCACAGATTTAAGGGCATCCGATAATGTTAATCCAATTACAGTTCAATTCCAACATCCCTTAAATGTTTCTTCAATTCTTTTATCAAGAGACTTCATTCTCTATTACAAGTGAGGGAACTAGAGGTACAAGGAAAACAGCAGTTCTTGCTACTGAAGAAACAGAGTGTTTCTATACAGCCTGGTGCTATCAATCCTGAGGATCCAACAGAATATTCCATGTCCTTCCCTGTAAAGGAATTGTAGGGAATATTTCTGTTGTGGTTTTTTTGTTTACCATCCCACATGCTTAAAACATGAGTTCTAGCTCCCAGGCTATTAAGTGTCAGTTCCTGGAGTACCCAGCACCCTGCTGTAGCCCACACTGGACACAAAGATCCTTCTGGCTCCATTGCTTCAAGTTCATTCCTGAGACTCCTTGAACTCTGTGGTCCTCCCTGAGCATGTGCTTTCACATCCAGATGGAGGCACTGGTGACAGCAGCAAGCTATCCATATGCTTGCCTTCTGAACCGCCCATGCTCCATGAGCCTCCATGAACAGTCTGTGGAGGGGAGATGTCTCGTGCTGAAGGCGAGTGAGGAAAACAGAACACTGCAGAATTCCCAGATATTGCAGGCAATAACCTAGTATTGGTTCTTCATAAACTCATTTTCTCTTGGAAACAAGCCAGATTTACTGCTGTGCCAATACCTTATCTCAGTTGTGCTTAGAAACCTCAGCTGTGCAGACAGTGACTCCCATCTTGCTGTCCTCTTGTACCAACTCGCTTGGCATGTCTTGCTCTCCACCTGATGGTCACCATTCTGGTGTGACCACTGAGACACTTTTCCCACTCATAGCCTTTGCTCACAAAGAGGGGCTGGTCGTCTCACCTGCCCACATAGCAGAAATCTCTGAAGAGCTTCTCCCTTCACCAGCCCACAGATGGAGATGGACGGAGTCAGACAGAGTCTTGGGTGACATGGTTTAGTGTGTGGTGTCCCTGTCCATAGCAGGGGGTTTGAACTACATGATCTTAACGTCCTTTCCAACCCAAAACAGTCTATCATTCTATGAGTCCATCACTTTGAAAATGACTGACTGGAAGCATACTCATATTCCAGGCAAATCTTACCAGAGTCCTCCCAGAGCCTTCCCACCCACTCACTCCCTCTCGCCCAGTGTATTATCCTTGCCTCTATCTTATTTAGGCTGACTACATTTGCAGCACTGACAAACAGGTCTTTGGGAGGATATTTAACTGTTTAATGCATTATTTCCCTGCTCGGAGGGAGGCCACACAACTGGATCATCCTTATCAGCTGTCCTGAACAATTTCTAAGACAAAGATGATGTAATTTCCCTGAGATGCACTAGAAGGGGCCTCCAGTTAGTTAGGGAGGTTTGTCTATCAGCTTGTGTAAGCTTTCCTTGCTGCCAAAGATGATAACATCACCCGTCATCGCTGACCTTTGAGAACAGCTCATTACAGCACCCCTTTGCACGGACACAGAGTGAGCACACTCCCTCTGGTCTTTTGCACACGAAACATACCCAAGTGCTTCATTTGTTTTCCTCACAGGTTAAAACCCATCTGCTTTTTTTTCTCTCCTGGGCTCTTTCAAAATTGTTTGCTTCATTTAAAGTGTGGCCCCATGGTCCAGACACAGTTCCAAGATAAGGCTTTAGCACGGCTGTGCCTGCAGCAATGATTGTCTCCCTCCAAATAAGAACACAAGTGCTGTTTAACATCTTCCAGAGTGATCTTTGGTTTTTATGCAGCAGCATCACAATGTGATTCATATTCTGTTTGGAGCCCAGCCGCGATCTGCAGATTATTAAGTCCAGAAGTGCTGCTTAGCCAGGTATTTTTCATTTTCATTTCATTTGTGCTTATTTATTTCCCCCCTGAATGCAGTATTTTCCACTCTTTATTTTTCACAGCAGTTTATCTAATTGATTCCTGACCTGTCCTCCAATTAATCAAAACCAATTCTGAATTCTCATCAAGCCTCCCAAGCCTGTAGCCCTGGCAAGCTAATACATTCATTGGTTTTATACACATAGACTCTAATCCTTTTGTTAATTGCATTAATGAGAGTATTTGACAGAAACAGCCATGAGAGAATCCTGCTGGGCTCCTTTCCTCCAGGTTTGACAACCTATTGATATTTTCTGTCCCCCTTGCTCACAGAAAGCAACCAGTCAAGGCTGTGTGCTCGCTCCTGTTCTTTTGGGTGTTGCCAATGCCAGTGGAAGTATTTAATGACATTGTGAGGGGATTATCCACTCCCTTCTTCTCCACAGAGAAGTTCCCCCTAGGCAGCACTCCTGTGCTCAGGGAAACTGGCCGGTTCACTTCCTCCTGAATTCCCTTTGGCTGGTGATTGCACCCTGATGGTCCACTCAGCTGAAGACATAGCATTCAGTGCTGATCACTTGGCACATGCATTCAATTGCTTTGATTTCATGATCAGCCTGAAGCAAACCCAACTACAGGACGCAGTACAGGCCACCCAGTTATGACAATCATGTTCCTCTTGAGGCTGAGCAGAGATATTGCTCCCTGGGGGATGTACGAATGCAGAAGTGATGGACTGGCTCAGTGCAGAGCCGCAGCCCACCACAACATGGGAAGGCTGTCCCACCACCCATGGCACGCATGGTGCTAGAACTATGTTGCGTGTCCGAGGCGCAGCAGCTGTATACCTTCTGTAGCATGGAATAGCTGTAAGAATCCTCAGTCACTTCAATGCCTTTGTTTGCAACATAAAATCATCAAACAGGAATCCTAATAATGGAATTGATTATTGTAAAATGTTTGGCTGTAGGCACACATTCAGGAATGTGGTACTTTATGCCCTTTGTTTAGGTGGCCAACTTGAAAATACCAGTCACCTGCAGTCACTTGCACTCTAATGGTAATGAACATAAATGCACAGTGCCGGCCTGAAATAAAACCTGAAACCATACTGTATCAGTTCAGTGGCAAAGAAGAGATAACACACCATGGAGTGTTGAAGAAAATTTGTACTATTGCCATAAAGCAGTTTGAAAGAAAGTTAAGAGTGTATTTTCTATGGAAACAGTGAGCAGTACGGAACAACCACCTGACAATGTGAACGGGTATGGTCAGGCCTTTGAAAGTATTTCTGCCACGATGGCATCGATCTGTTTCTCTCCTGCATTCACATCAGCAGGGCTTTGTCTGATCTCATACAGTGACTCCTGCTGTAGTAGCTCATTGTGGTCATCAGAAAGGGTTAGAAACAACCTCTGTCAGGGAATCCAGCCCCACCAACACCTTCCCTAAACATCTGCCCAATTTGCTCCAGCATGCCTGGGTGACCTACAGTCCTCTGTCATTTCTTCCTGTTGATTCATGTGTTATTTGAAGTCTCAAAACGAGCTGGGACTCTAAGCTAAGGCCTTACCATTTTGAAAACAATGAAAGGATTATCTCAGGTGGCCTATATTCAAAACTTTGACACCTTCCCTTCAATGCCATTTTGTGATCCTCAGACACTATTCTGCAGAACTGCTGTGCAGCCAGAACCTACCACAACCATACAGTAGTTTTTTGTTACTGAAGTACTCTTATTTGCGCTGATTTAATTTGCTTCTATTTTTCAGGTATTTTTTCTAATTCATAAAGGTTACTTAAGTTTTCCATCTTCGGAAGTGATTATTTCCAGTTGCTATAATACACTAACTAATAACCATCTTTTGTATATTGCATCATCAATGGAAATGACTGAATAATACCAAAAGCAAGAGAGATCCCTATGGAACATCAACTGCTGTATTTTTCCAGCTTGATAATGAAATACTGAAAGCATTTTTCTGAGCAGTCTAACCAGTTTTGTAGTATTTTGTAACACTTCAAATGAGGCCACTAACTCCTGCTTGCTTTTAAAATGCTTTTAAAGCAGCTGTTTCTCTCTTATCGTCAAGTTCATTATATTGCTTTTTAACATAATTGTCTCAAAAGCATGTATTATAAAAAAAATGAGTCATAGATGTAAACCTAGGCTTTGGTTTATTTTTTAATTGACTATTTAATTCAATGATTATCCCTTTTCTGTAAAGTGTGAAGGAAAAAGACATAAAGCATTTAATTTTCCCCTAGATTACTATTTGCTCATTCTTTTGTTAAATAACACTCACCTTTCCTTCCCTTTATAGCATGGGTTTTAGGAGGCTTTACCAGTCACAATAGTTTAATGGTTTCATCGTTTAGTGGTGGACTTGGCAATCCTTGGGTAATGGCTGGACTTGATCTTAAAGGCTTTCTCCAACCTAGTTGATTCTATAACCTGCTCTGTGGTTCTGTCCTTTTTCACACATAGCTGTGCTATCTCTTACATTTACCCACAGCAACATCCTCTCCCTTTCTATTCTTGTTGATTTTTCTGTTTAAAGAACTTCTGATATGGTCATAATAGCCTCTTACTATGCTGCCTGGTTTCCCACTGCATTGGCATAATTTGTCACTGTGTGTCCTTTTATTAGTTCGCAGAGATGATAATCATTTACCATTCTGATTATTTCAGCCATTTTAACAAGTATTCTGGAGTGAATTTCATTTGTCCCTACTTAGGTGAGAATTTCCAGCTTTTCAGAATGTGTCTTTTCAGAGAATACCTGCTCTCCTGCACTTTGTTCCTCTCCTTCAGATACCTCTATGGGGGACCCCACTTCACAACCCTTTTTGTGTGCAGAGGCGAGATGATTTGAAATCCATGACAATTCTGCTGTATAAGTTGCCATCTTTGCCTAGAATGACAAAATACTATTTCTCAACTTAGATCAAACCAGTTTTTCTTTCAGATTAGCAAACAATTCCTCATTAGAATCATAGAATAGTTAGGGTTGGAAAGGACCTTAAGATCATCAAGTTCCAACTCCCCTGCAATGGACAGGGACACCTCACACTAAACCATATCACCCAAGGCCTCGTCCAACCTGGCCTTGAACACTGCCAGGGATGGAGCATTCACAACATCCCTGGGCAACCCATTCCAGTGCCTTACCACCCTAACAGGAAAGATTCCCTCCTTATATCCAATCTAAACTTCCCCTGTTTAAGTTTCAACCCGTTACCCCTTGTCCTGTCACTACTGTCCCTAATGAAGAGTCCCTCCCCAGCATCCCTATAGGCCCCCTTCAGATACTGGAAGGCTGAGTCGAACCTAAACTAGTCACTCTTGTGTTATAATCTCCATGAAACCATGCCCTTCCTCATTTGTAGCAACATTTGGGCACCTTGGACACTGCCATCACATTTCTGTCTGTGGTACAGAGAAAATATCTGTTCCAAGATGGACACCAAAGGAAAAGAGCTTTTGTCATGGCCAACAGCTTCCGTTTCTGGGCAACTCATCTGTCTGCTAATACATCACATTATACCTTTCTTACACATAAATATTCCCTGCTGCTCTTCATTCATAGAAAACGATCAAATTTTGGTAGGAACCAATATTTCTTGGGAAGGAATATGAGGTTTGTGTTCCATTATTTTGAAAATAAAGCCAGAAGTACAAATGGCTGCATATGGTATTTTTGAGTAATTCAAGTTCTGACCCTTTACTCTCGTCTCTCATACTGGCATGCCTGAGACTACTACATGAGTCTACTTAACAATTCTCATTCATATTACAGAATTGAGATGTCAAACATATAGGGAATGTCACGGGTCTGTAAGAATTCTCTTTTTCCCATGAGAATAATTAGTCCACTGAACACATCCATACCTTTCCATTAAATAGGTTAGATTTAGAATCCAACCATAGAATCATAGAATGGTTTGGATTGGAAAGGACTTTAGTTCCTTTAGTTCCACCCCCCCTGCCATGCACAGGGATACCTCACTCAAACCATGTCACTCAAGGCTCTGTCCAACTTGGCCTTGAACAACACCAGGGATGGAGCATTTACCACTTCTTTGAGCAACCCATTCCAGTGCCTCACCACCCTCACAGTAAAGAACTTCTTCCTTATATCCAACCTGAACTTCCTCTGTTTCAGTTTTAACCCATTACCCCTTGTCCTGTCACTACAGTCCCTCATGAAGAGGCCCTCCCCAGCATCCTTATAGGCCCCCTTCAGATACTGGAAGGCTGCTATGAGGTCTCCACACAGCCTTCTCTTCTCCAGGCTGAATAGCCCCAATACAGAACAGAAGGAAAAACAGCAGTGCAGAATAGGCTGGATAGACAAAATAGTGATTAAATAATACTAATTTTTAAAAGTTCCTTCACTTCTCAAATCAGTTGTCAAATCAGCTTTGAGACTGATCTTTAGATTAATAAAGATGCTGGTTAAATGAGAGCTAAAAAATTACTGTAAGCTGAATAAAAGACATTTGTAGTTCTGGCCTTAGAATAAAAACCTGCTAAATACATGGGCCACTAGAAACCAATAGGAAAGTCAGCATAAAATTTGTCTAAACAAATGAAACAGCAGAATTCTAATATTATTTCAGTTATTTCTAAAATGCCAATAGTAAATATGAAAAAGAAATGCAGAAGACAGAAGAACACCACCACCATTCAGTAGATTTAAAGTTATTCTTTATGATGCACTTTCATCAAAATTTGCAGTTGCCAAGTATCAAATTTCATTCATGCAACATTAATCCACTAAGAAATACATATTTTGGTGAGAAAATTAAAGTCCATATTTATGTAAAAACTGTTTTGAAACAAAAATAAAACAAGATTTATTAAAAAAACCTTTTTTTTTCTTTTTTCTTTACTAACAGAATAATTATCTGGAAAAAGTAATTTCCCACATGAGATAGTTAAAGTAAGTTAAATATATTTAAAAATGGAAGAGTCTGCATTTACATAGTTATATACCATTAATATTGAAGATACGCTTTCCAGCAAAAAACTTCTCATGCTTAAAAAATGCACCTTGGTTTTATATTGTACATTACAACATATAGTAGTAAGAAACAGAAGTAGGAAAGAGGTCATATGCAAAGGAGAAAAGTTACACTACAAGACAGCTACAACTGTGACACAAAAAAATTAAAATGGTCCATTTTAACAGTATTTGAAGGCAATTCACAATCATTTCAGGAGTTTTGTGAAATTTAAGGCCATTAGTTCTAAATAAAAGGTATTTGACACAAACTCACAAAACTGTGTATTTTGTAAAAACTATACGTGCAAAACAATTTTATAATTATATATGAACAGGCATATCATAAAAATTTTGGGTAGTTCAGTACACAAAATAGTGCACAAAGTAACATGGTTGTGTGATCTTTAAACCAGTTTATCAACACCATCGTTCATGCATCCTGAATGGCAATGTGATTAAATGACAGTATTAAACCCCAATATTAAGAGTCAGCATCGCTTTGAATGGGCAATCTAGACAAAAAAGTTAAAATTTTAAATTAAGTTTAAAGCAGTCTGTTATAAAACATCTCCTGTAATCATTCCAGAAGACTTTTCTGATGCAGAATTTCCAGTGCTTTAAGGGATGCATGATAAGATTTAATGAGCTCAGTGAGTCAACTGTAATACTCTGATAGTTCTGATTTGAGGTAATTTTCTTTAATTACTTATAGCAAGTAACTCTTCCAATTTGCTTCAGTAACTAGTTTAATAAAAGACTAAGCTGAGATAAACTTAGAAATTGAAGAACCTCTGAAAAAATACACATACCTCCCCCTCAAGGTTTGGAGTTAGTCATAAGTTACAGGCAGTTATGTTATCCACATTTTAGGCATTTATTCTCAAATTGGGAGATGAATGGATTACTAAGCACTGATTGAAGCAATTCAGGTGTTGGCAAACACAAACTTATTTGTCCTTAGCTTTCATTTGTATTTGTCTGGACAAACATTCAAAGAGATATTGCTTCTCTTGTTATCTTGTGACAAACTATTGCAAGCTAGAAGACACGCGAGTCAATATTCCAAACTTTAATTCTTAAGAATAGTTATAAAAGTACAGAAATTTAAAAATAGTAACATGTAAACATTGATATAGAGGAATAGCATTCCTATACATTTATATACACAGTATTCAGAGAGGACAGTATCTTCTGAGTTGAAATCCTGACTTGTGCTTTCCCCTCCAATAAATACATCAAAAAGTAGGTTTTTTTTGTAAAAAATAAAATAAAACAAAGTAAGAGCTAGAGAGAACATCAGCATTTTGCTCCTACCATTTAAAAGCTTTCCAGTTGCTTATGCAACCATAACAGAATTTTGGTATGTGAAGAGAATCTTTCCAGCTCCAAAAAGTTATCAGAAGCTACTGCTGCATCCAGAGACTTTTGACTTATGAGGAATGCTAAGCACTTTGGAGCAGTCAGATCTGAGTCTGCAACACATGAATTGGTGGTGTATAAGGTGGTGGTGCAGGTGATGGCTTTATTCCTCTGACTCTCATGTAGGACAGAAACTGCTCTGGGATCTCAGCTAAAACATCTTTAGCAAGTCTTGCCATGCTTAGCACGTGGTTTCCACTTCGGTCAATGTAATCTCGGAATGGCACAAACTACAGAACAAAAGAGAGGTCCACAGAGGTCATTATGCAGCCACAGAATGCAACTTACAACACAAAACTAAGGAAGTTTTATTTAGTGAGATGGAGTACACACATTATATATACATATATTTATATGTTCCACATTTTATATATATGCACACACAATTTCTATTATACTTTTATATGTTTATATAGTATATATAAAATATACAGAAATATATTTTCAAAAGTACCTAAATATATTACACGTTTATTTTAAGAAATTTATATATAGCGTATTTTATATTGCATTTTTACATATAATAACAATATACAAAATTTTCAAGAGACACAACAGATACATTACTATGACTAACTATTTTCCTAAAACATCTTCAACAGAAAAAGGACAGAAAGGGAGCAGAAATGAAATAAACTGAGGAAGAATTTGTAATAGTAAATATAGCAGAGACAGTGATGCACTGCTAGCAGGCAATTTTTTGGCTTTACAAATTTTACTGGAATATTTCACAATACTGTTATAATTAACATTGATTTCACTAGCTAATTTTAACTAATACACAAAAAAGATAAACTTTTTGTATTTGAGTAGTTAATTTCATTAAAGCAAATCAGTTTTATCCCACCAGATATAAAATACAGGTCATACCAAACTGAAAGGATTTGATGCTATTCCTTTTTATTTATTTATCTAGCCTATAATGTATTTGTTAGTATTTAGACAGAAAATGAGCACAAAATGGTATTGCTTTGGGACAATGACTTGGGGCAAGTTCAGACTGTAATATGTTAACAGTAAAAAGATGTTTTATTGCGTTTCTGATATTCAGTGAATTCTGAAGAATACAAAAGGGTATTCATTGCGTATGATTTTTCATTTCTCAGCAGAAATTAGAACTTCTGATGCAAGGCATTTTCATGAATCTTGTTTACAACATTTAAAGAATTCTATATTTTTATGCTCTTTGAATGCAAAACCAGTAGCTTTGGGAGCTGCTGTTGTTTGGAGAAATTATGTGCAATTACACTGTGTGTATTTAATGCATTTAAACATAAGTGCAATGCATGCCAGGGATATCTGAATCAGCTTTAAAGATCTGACATGGCACAGGGCTTCGCAGAAACACTAGTCTGGTGTCCAGAAACGTTTCCATCTCTGGAGGAAGATCTCCACATACTGCTCTGTTGAACAGCATGGATATATACAGCATAACAGGTAACATACAGCTCCTCTCTAACCCGGTATTAACTACCAAGGAACATTATAAACAATGGAAGTTTAGATTAGATATAAAGCAGTCCTTTACTGTAAGGGTGGTGAGCCACTGGAATGGGCTGCCCAAGGAAGTTGTGAATTCTCCATTCCCTGGCAGTCCCTACAGTCCCTAATAAAGAGTCCTTCCCCAGCATCTTTATAGGCCCCCTTCAGATACTGGAAGACCATGGGGCTGACTACATGATTGTAGAGAGCAGGCACAGAACCAGAGTACTCTTGCAGAGAAATGGAGGTGTCCATGGAATGCAGATGAGAGTAGCACTCTTAGGGCTTGGTTCAGTCACATAAACACAGATCACAGAATCATAGAATAGTTGCAGTGAGCAGGGACATCTTCGACTGGATCAGGTTGCTCAGAGCCTCAACCTGTCCTTCAGTGTTTCCAGGGATGGGCCATCTACTGCTTCTCTGGGAAACCTGTTCCAGTTTTCATCTGAGGTTTCTTAAAGCATGAGACATCTGCATGGTTGTATGTGGCAGACACAACACAAAAACTAGAAGACGCTCATGGTCTTCTGGACTGGCAGTCAGAGGTAAGACAAGATACCACAGGCATCTCAAATGCACTTGTCAGAAACCTAGGTATTGCTGACTTCCAAAATTTGTAGTTTTGCTTTATAGAACCATAGTGAGATTGCAGTAGAGATAACTAACTTTTCTCCCATGGCTCTATAACCCTAAGACTTTATAACAGTGTCCTGCCAGCTAGGGGTCATTTCCTAATGAATGCAGGTTCACTACTATGTGCTATATAAAAGCTTATAGGTATCACAGAGAGTTTCTGAGCTTGTTATGGACACCACAAAGTAAAGTATGCCAATGCTAAGGTAAAATGAAATCCGGCAATACAGATAGAGACAAGAATTCAAAACAAACAGATCAGTAAAATCTAACTATTAGAGTAAAATTTCTCTCCCACCTGCACAATGTCTCTTTCTGCAAACTTTCCTCTTGAAGAAATCCTCACTACATCACCATCCAGCTCTTCCATGGCTTAAAAAAAAACAACAAACAAAATGAATTCATCTATGAGTTCAGCTCCAGAACAAAAAACAAACTTACTGAGAAAAACTTTAGTCAATTTACAGTTTAGGGCAACAAACCCAACAACTCTTATTTACGTAGCTCTTTAAGATCATTTGCACCATAAATTACATAACGTTTTGTAGTTATTTTGCACTTCTTCATACTGAAAATATATTTTTTTTTGCCTTTTTTGTCACCTTTAGAGAAAAACCCAGACCACGATAAAGTCCTTACCTTTCCAGCTCTCCAAACAGTGAGTGTATCTGATTTAGTAAGGCTTTTTTTATACATTCATAGATGGAGAAGAATTCATCTTCAGCTGTTAGTCTTACAGAAGGTATCATAGGATACAGCACAAAGAGGTAATAACTCACATTCATACTGGAAAAGTAATAACTGTTACTGCATAGGAATGAGGAGTTCTTAAAAAATACTACTAAATTTACTGGGCAACTCTTCTTGTATCTTTCTGAGCAGGATCCAGGAGAACTCTCAAAATTGGCCTGATACCCAGAAGCCGTTCTAGGCAGAAAGGTGTATCTGCTGTCAGTGTCGAAATGGATGGACTTGGCATCACAGATTTTTGCCTGTTCGTTGGATCTGCAATCCTACAATCTTTCTTTCAGCATATGCTATGAAAATCAAAGCCCTGCGTCACTGAGCTTCTCAGGGGCTTACAAACTGTGCTGAGTTCAATGAAAGCTGCATTTCAAAACCTAGTTCTTCTTACGCAAGAAGTACAAAGCATAAATGATGCTACCAGGAGACAAGTTCAAGCCAAACAAAAGAGCATGTTTGTTGAAAGAAAAAGCTAGCAAGTCTGTAAAGCACGTTGCCAGATTATGTTGTTGATGCAGAAAAACTGACGTGTGTTCAAACCAGGAGACTGAACAAGTATTTGAAGGAGAGACTCACTGGAAATTTCCAAAATAGATATAAAGCACATCCTCCTCAGGAAATTCAAATCTAAAAACTGTATTCAGGGAAGCATCATGTTTGCTTATTCTGTTCTTAATGTTCCCCAGATAACTACCCATGGCCATGTCAGATACAGAAGACTGGGCAAAAATGGACCCCTGACCTGACCTCCTGTAGTCATCCTCACATCTTTATGTATGTACCATCTGTCTGAGTTCCAGACTTTTAGAAACTCCTCTGGTAGCCCCCATGGGCTAGGACAAATAAAGGCAGTGATATCATGAAAGGAGTAGCTTAGTTTTTTTATAGCAGAACTGAAGCTTGACTGGCATCTGAATTGTGGCTGAACATATACCCTCCTACACACACACTTCCTCAGCATCCACATCAGACATAGAGTCTGTTGTTTTATCAGGAAGGAATTTCTTTAGATGGAAAAGTCATCTCTCTTCCCTCTTAGGCACTGAAGGACTACAGGTTGGGAATAAATCTAACCCGTGATTTTCACTGAGGCAGCATACTCAAGGAGTGGGGGTCCAAAGACCTGCAGTACAAACAGAATCCTGCCTTAAGAAAAGCGATAGCAGTGACACTCCAAGAACTCTGCAACGACAACCTCCAGAAGTAAAAAGAAGGCAGAATCTACATGTTCTGACTGAATTAAGGGGAGTCAGGAAAAACCCAAGGACTGGACAAACAGGGAGAGGGGGAAAAGGCAAAAGAGGGGTGAGAAAAAAGTAATGCACAACTAAAGTTGGAATTCGCAGGGGTAAAAATGAAGTTTGCACGTTTGCTTCATATGCATTTATGAAAATAAACTGTCTTTTCTCATTGACAGTCGCATACAATCATCTGAAGTGTATGCATCCACCTATACAACCTTTTCAGGGAACATGACGCTTAGATCACTAACACACCACTTGCCAAAATGCGTAAGAAAGTCAACACCCAATAATTTTTTATGTTATTTTCTCATCTTCTTTTCATACTCTGAGAATATTTGTACAAGAATTAAAATGTACAGTCATCAGTGACTACTTACATTATACATTTGTGGTGGTACTAAGTATGTTTCATGCATAAAAGAAAGCATATTGTTTAACCAGAAGTACTAGAATTAAAAAGAAAGTAAGTAGGACTTTGAGGAATAGATATACAGGGAACGTCTATACTTCATAATGCAGTGATATACATGATGGCACTTAATAAAAAGTTCAAATAATGGAAGCAGCTTAGTTATTGCAATAGGGAATGATGTTCCAGGATATCACATCAAAGGGTATGCAAATAATCCTGGTAATTTCTCTCCTGCTGTAATATTCTCTCAGTGCTGCTACACAGTAAGATTCACTCCTCTTATCCAGTGAAACTCAGTTTAACCCGATCACCTCCTCAAATGCATTTATTTTCCGCAGTATTTGATTACTGCGGTAATAACAAATGATCAATATTTCCCGTGAACTTACACTTCATGAGGCAACTACATATCCGCATTGAAGAAATTCAACATTACTTGAACGCACTTAATTTACTGTGGGTTTTTTTTCTACTTGTCTTTTGGAGCTCTCTAAATGCTGAGCCCCCATATGGTTCTGTGACTTGAACAGAGAGCCTGAGGGGCTACACAGCTCCACATGGTAGCTTGTAATCACACTGAGATATCAATCAGTCCAGCTGGAAATGTCAACAGTGCTTACAGCTGGTTCCATATTATGCTCTTTTAAAGAACAACATTTATTTGAAAAGCCACATATTACTAAAATGTAAACAAATCTCAAAAATTCTAGGAAAAACACTGGAACACTTACCATCAAACTCCGCTGGTCCTACCCCAACTATAATTATTGACATTGGAAGCCTTGAAGCCTTCAAAAGAAGCAGAAAAAGAGGTTTAACGTATTACATAACCTCTGCCAAAACGTGTGAGATGTGAGGACTCTGAATAAAAACATGTGGAAGTAATGTGTTAAAAACCATAGTTTTTTCCACCTAGGAAGCTGAGTGGTCTGAACTGTCTGCTGCAGTGGCACAAAATGTCTGGGAGGAAGAGAGAAAGGCAGATGATTATTTTAATTTATTTTCCCTTCTAAAGTCTTTGAATCATATGGGACTATAATTAAACACAACAAACTGCATTAGGATTTAATACTGATATGACTACGAAGATGACAAATCTATCTTAGAAAATTCTGTTAGCTGACAATAATTGCAAATATGTACCTAATGACAGTTTGACATTTATTTAAATGTTCTTTGCTTCTCCTTGATATTATGTAGCTTCCTGGTACTATGTGACACTATCTTTTACATAGATTTTATGCCAATTTTTCTCAAGAGAATAAATCACCTATTTGAGCAATATGTGTCATATATTTCTTCCATGAATAAAATTTTAGTCAAGGCAGTCATTTGTGCCACAAATTAAACAAGATATTGAACTGGATTATGATCAGATTTGTAATTTTAGAAACATAGAATAGTTAGGGTTGGAAAGGACCTTAAGATCATCAAGTTCCAACCCCCTGCCATGGGCAGGGAGACTCACCCAATTCCATGTCAGCTTCCCACAATCCAGGCCCTAAGGAAGGCAAAGCCTAACCCTTCCCCATGGAGAGGGGCTCAGCAGCTCTTTACCACCAAGTAATTCCTGGAAAAACCAGCCCCAGATGAGGATCTGAAGCTGGTGTGATGCTGTTCACCCAGAACTGATGCATCAGATCTTGTTTTGCTTTGTATTTTTGCAGTTCACAGCTTTGGCATACTCCAAACTACAGAAGTAGCTCTGACACTTAAGAGGACTTAATCTTTTTCATTCAATAGAACAAAGAAAAGATGACATCTGGCTTTTTCTTAACACACTCTCTGTAAAACCTTTGAAATTACAAAGTCAGTATTATAAATATTGGATTCTCCTGCCCTGATAGTAGCAACAGATATCTGACAGTTGCCAGAAGTAATCTGAAACTGCCTCTGTTGAGGAGGGTAACAACAGGAAAAAAAACATCTTCCAAATGTTATGGATGACAACTGTTTTTTTATTGAGATAATCTGATGAACAGTGAAATATCTATAGGCATTTTAAACAGGACTATACTCTGGCCAAAAATCACAGAAGTATACCGTCTGCTAAATTAAACTCTGCTTCTCTGAAATCAGGTGGCTGTAACACAGTACTGTATTCTTCTTTTGGAACGTAAAAAGTATTTTTCTTCCTCATTTAAAAGATATCCTCATTTTAGATATATCATCACCATTTCCCATATTTCATCTGTCACAATGCTTCATAGAAAACTAACTTTAAGCAGAAGATTTGCAGTTAATTACTGTAAACATGCTTTTTAAAACAATGAAAATACACTAACCTATAAATCACTATTTAATGCCCTACACCACTATACTTTATATACATTGACTGCAAATTCATCACAAATTGTTACTACATAGTTGATCTTCCAGCTAAAATTTTGCAACAGAGTAAAGAAAAAATGAATAAGCCTTTGTTAGTGAAATACTAATATGCTACTGAAGATAACAGTGAAAGCTGTCTGGCCATGATCCTGGGCAAACAGCTCTAGGTGACCCTGCTTGTGCATAGGGCTGGACAAGATGTCATCCATAGGTCTCTTCTAACCTCCACCAGTCTGTGATTCTGTGATTAAAGGCCATAAATACAGTGTAACTGTAACTGAAATACAGTGTAAGTGTAACCGAATTACTATTACTTCCACCTAAGTCAGTAATAGTACAGAATGTTTCCAAGACACGAAGGCATTTCTGGGACCAGAACACCTTCTGTTTTTCAAGTATTTTTTAGAATCTTGTTGCCTGATTGTAAAGAAAACATTCTTTAAAGAGATTCCTTCTCACACAGACATGGTATTATGTGATATAATGTATATGAAACAGTAAATGTCAAGGACAGCATAAAGACAAAGAGTTAAACTTTTGCATATAAGTGTTGGCATTTCCCAAATGACAGCATAACCTTTAAAGAGTTTGGTAAAACAGAATGTGTCTGACATACATGTAATGAGATAGATGCCTAAAAGCACAATTATTGTTAAAAATGAAATATGTTCCTCCTGAGTTTTATACATATCAGGCTGCATTGAACATCATTGCCCTTTTTATTATTTATTTATTATATAAGACTGAAAAAACTGCTGTTGAATAACATTTAATTAATTCTGTCATGGTATACTGTGCTCACACTTCAAGAAGTACACAGAAAGATGAATGCATCTTCATAAGAAGACAAGACAGCAAATATTCCCAAACTTCAACTCATTCCAAGCTAACAACACATCTGCTGTATTTCCAGACAGCTGCAGACTAATAGGTATTATTCCTGGAAATGAACTATTACTGGAAACATGTTTTTTTCTGTATGTCTTAGTGGCAAATTACTTAACCTTACAAGATACCAGCAACCTGACTTGCTGGTCTCTTACTTAACGGACTTCAAATTGAGGGGGGAGTTAAATTAACAGCTGCGCTTTTTTCACCACAGAGCCCTTTTGTCACCTAACAGAAGCTCATCTAAGAGAAGCTATGTTCTAAACTGCTAGGCTAGATAAGAAGATGAACTTCTAAGCTTATCTCCTTCAAAAGTGAAAGTCAGTTTATCCTATTTTAATACTGGAAGCTGGAAGAGGAGACGAAGTAAACTGGTACTTTCAAACACAGTAATAGCTTTGGGTGTACATACTTCCCAGGTGGGCTGCCAGAGTCCTTATTAACATGCAGACTTTGCTTGTATGCTGCTGGCAAGAACCTGAGGGCATCTTGCTTGCCAGTGGAAGACAGAACATTTCAGTAATATTTTCATGTGCACTCTACAAACTGGAATGTATTGAATCTCTACAGGAGGTATGAAAGTGGGGCTTCAAAAATATGCTGCCTAATTCTACACTACTTATTTTGACATGATGCTTCATTATTTTAATGAAGGCTTTTCACCCACCACTTCATTTTTAACTAGATCCACTGTGGTATGTACCAAATTAATGGTATAGATCTTTTGAAACCCTGTCTGGAAGTTCTGTGTGTACTTCTATCTGACATTTCCCAGGGGCAAAAGCAAAATGGAACCTGTTCATAATACAAAGTAATACTTATATAATTACATCCATAGCAGTTTTGAAGAGAAAAATATTGAAAATAATGCAGAAACTGAGAAACAATTAAGAGTTAAGAAAATCCTAGGGGACTATTTAGAAGGAAATCATATTAGTGGTATGTTTGCCATCTGCGGTCAGAAAGTTCGGGGCAGTTTTTACAAGGGGGGGGATCAAAACTGTCTGCAATTACTAGAAAGATAAAGAACAGTTCACTATGAAAAAACTGCATGGTGGGGTTTGCATGAGGAAGGGCGGGCAAGAAGCAGGTGAACATACAGTACTGGAGAGAAGAGTATCATTTCCCATAGAATACTATCTAATTAAGCTGAGATTCAAGTTTTGCTTTCTTTATGTCTTTATGCATAATAAACACCTGATGTTTGGAAAAAAATACTTATTTATGGAACAAAGGTAGTGCCTAAGTATTATTTAGTTTATTGACTGAAATAATAATTCACAGCAAAATAATTCTTTAAAATGTCAACACTTTTAGCAGAACTTACATTCACTATGGATTCTTTTGTCTGAGCCATATCAGAAATAACTCCATCTGTAATAATGAGAAGAACAAAATACTGGGAGCCATCTTTTACTGAAGCAGCATATCTAAGGGAAGAAAAACAATATTATAATAGAAAAAAACCCTTTATGCAAAGGAAATATTATGAAAAATAGCTGTATTTTAAAAATGTGACTACTAAGGACTAATAAGAAACCCCATGATACAGTGGATTTTGAAAAGTGAAGACATTCATGATTAAGATGGACATTCCATTTTAAATGAGAACATTAGAAAAATGTAACTAATACAATATTGAAATTGATAATCTGCATGTGTTGTATCAGTGAAAAGTGGGAACTATATCACTACCAAGAGAAGCATGGACAGAATGTCCTTTACAGAATCATGAGTCATTAGAAAATCTAAGTTATTTAATAGTTATTACCTCTGGGGAAGATAACTTGGTATGAAAGGCAGACATTAATACTGAATGGTTGGTTTTACAGCACAAATAAAATTTATCAGGAATCAGCACACTGCATAAATATTTCTTTTTTGTTATTGTTGTAGAAAACCAGGTTATTTACTGTTGGCCATACTTGTGGATATATAGTTCACATTTATGTGCACACTTGTAAAATGGCTGAACATGCACCCCGCAACGCTGGCCTAGATATTCGTATCTTTGCACTACCCACAGATGCCCTTTCAAGACTCAAGCTTCTCCCTGTGCTGTACAAAAATACAAAACACTCCCAGTGCCCTCCAGTCCCACTTCGGCCAAAGGACCCAAGAAGCAACTGATCTTTGAAGAAGAGCAGCTTTTGAAGATTTGGAAAGTTCTGGAAACAGAGTCTGTAGCAACCCCACTGAACCCTTTGGCCTTCACACCAGAAACTAAAGTTCATGTATCTTCGACTCCCAAGGGTCAAAGTGTCCTATATAGTTAGAGACGAACTTTTTTGTTGTGTGGAGCAGGCTGCTCCACTTCACTGCTTCACCTGGCAGCAGCCAGTACAGTTCCTACTTCCAGGAAGGCTCTTAGGGCCATGATAGAGTCAGACACTAGAACCTTGTAATAAAAGTAGCAACAAGTAGTATGGAGAGTAGTACAAAATCCAAAAGTTTGTCTCCATATGAATATTGCGGAATATATGTCCAAGTTCAGAAGAGGAGTGTCAAAGAACTCACTGCCTATGAAAGTCACAGAACATGAAAGGCCTGGGTCACTGGACATGATATTTTCTAATGATGCTCATGATGACTGCATGTGCTTAAGAAAATTCTAACTCTGATGTTTCACAATGCATTTCCAAGAAAGTACTGCCAATAAACGATGTGGTAACCACAATATTTACAAGAGTTTGGAGTAATCTGTGTGAAATGGAATCTACAGCTCACAGAAAGACAAATTTTTCTCCCTTCCTCCCCAAAACACAAATGGGTGGAGAAACCACACAGACAATAAACCTGTTGAACATTATGTATTTGCATGCTAATAGTAGGAATTGATCATTAAATATCTAGATTAGCAAGACCTACTGTGGAATACATTTTTGCTACCTGGCAGACACTTCTTTTATCTCATTTTTTCCCACAATGTTTCCAATGATGACTGCAGTGCTAAGGAACGATGAGAGTAAAATAAAAATTCATTATCCTTTCTGAGCACTTAATACTGTCTACATACCTACACTGAAGAAATGGAACAGAAATTTGCTTATTTCAAATTTTCCACAGAATAAAATATTCTGAAGTCTTTTGCAAGAAAGATCTATGCAGAGAGGAGATGACAGAAGACACTAGGTTGAATCTTATGTAGTTTAGATAACTTCCTAGCCAGGGAAAGGATAATATTATCTCCTTAAAGAACTCCTGAAGTGCTCTGAGATCACAACAGGATAGTAATATTTGACATTGTTTCCAGAGATATCATTAGAGGCATATTTTTAAATAGAAGGGATGCAGGAAGAAGAAATTTCTTTGAAGCTGAAGGTAGGTTCAAAGATTAAGTTCAGACTAAGTCATAATTTCTAGTACCATGTCCATGAGAGTCAAAAAAATAGCCAAGAAACTACACCCTAAAGGAAAATGTACACAGATTGTATTAAGAATGATCATGAAAATCATAATGAAGTTACTCAGCTTTCTCACTATAATGTAGTGTGATTTCCTACCAGGATGAGTTCCCAAAGTTTGCAACAACCTGATACGCAGACAAATGTTTGGTATAAGAACTACATATGTGGGTAACAGGCTTCTACAGTTCTGCCAGAGTTGACAAATATTCCTGAGAAACAACTGGTGAGAAAAGAAAGTCAATTTATGCCAATGCTTTGATGGTACTAGATCAAGATTTTCAATTTTAGCAATGAACAGGTGGTTTGGCATTAATTGTGGAATTCTAAACCAGCTCATCTGATATGACCAGTTCTAAAGAAGAAGAAAGAGCCAGAAAAGTCAGTGGGTTAGATTTCCAGTTAACACTGTCAACACCGACACTCAATGCCACATATATGGAATCCAACTGCCATAACTTTTTTCATATTTCTTTACAGTCTGAAAACTGCTAGTGGAGAAATCCTGTCAAAGGAAAGATTAAAAGGAGAGAGCTAGTTGCTAAAGACAAGCAATGGAATATACATCCACACAATTTGAATGGTGTGATTCAAAGATGGAACAACTAATCCTACTGACAAATAACTGAAATCAGCTATCTGGCCATGCTGGGGTGCACAGAGAATTCTTTGCACCATAGAATTTGCAGATTAATTTTCATTGGGCTGTAGAATTAACAATTAATTTTGTTGATGATTTGGCCATTTGAGATTAAGAGAGCTACACACACACAAAAATTCGCATTTTTAAATTTTTGATAGGTTTATGTCTTTTCTCTGAAGCAAAAACGCTGTGATCCAAAAGGCAAAAACGGAACAAGGCAGAGTGATCTCGAAATACTGTCTTTCATTTTGGTTTTAACATGGGATGGATCAATTGGATCACTCATATTTATTTTTAGCCAGTGATGAAATTCTTCAAAATACTAGCACATAGTCTTCAAAGCTACAAGTTAGATACAAGTTAATTGTGTTACACTGAATAAACAAAACAACTGTTAATACCTTTTTAAATGTTGAGCATCACATAGGTGTTAGCCTTTTATATGTGATAGTTATAATGACAATAAAAAGTTCCCGCAAAGTATCTGTTGTGATGCTTACCTGGCTACATGATTTATTACAGGGGCAAAGTTTGTTGGTCCATAAAGCTGTACAGATTTTAGACTCCTGTAATATGCCTCCATTACACCATCAATTCCATGGCAGTATGGATTTTGAGGGTTTCCATTCTAATGAAAATAAGAGATGATTAATCACTAAAAGTAATTATGAAGCAAAATTGATGTAGGTTAGTGAACACTACCCAGAGTACATTTTTAAACAGCAACGACCTAAGCATTCTAGGTTCTATTCAGAGATTTTACTACAAATGGCTAACGTCAGTGTCGTGGCTGGTTGGGAGGGTTAACTGCCTACAGAAGGAGGTTCTAGCAGGCTCATGTTATATGCAGTCTGAATCACTGGAACTGGTTCCTAGGCATAAGTACCATCTTAACTGGAATTAAACAGTCTTTGTTACATGCAACAGCAACAAGTGTTTTCCAGTGCACATTCAAGGTATGAATTACAAGGGCAGATATAAAACTGGCATATTGTTTAGAAACGCAGTTCAGGATCAAAGATTTCTTACTTTAAAAACATCAATGTTTCTGCATTGGAAAACTGATTTTCAAGCTGGTATAAAGAGACGAAGAAAGGAACTTATTCTTTGGAAACCCACTGACATGGTTGTAACTGTAAATTTTTGAGGTAGGCATTTTACTCCCTATCTCCATAATGACTCTACATAATGAGGATACCTATTTACAGATAACAATACAAACATATAAACTAAATCCCAGATTAACAACCTATCTTGGGCCATATGAATGATCCAAGTAAGGCTTCAAAATCTTCCAAATCATCTTACTCTCCTTCAGGTACCAATACCTCATTGGCTTAATGTTCCAGTATCTTATTCTAAGGTACAGTATACCTCCCTGAGAATCTAGCAAAGTAAAGGGGGGTTTTCACTGAATTGATCTAGAACATTAAAAGAGAGTACTGAAAACACTGCTTAGCTTTAAATGTGAAACACCTATATATGTTTATATATGGAGGAAGGAAATAACTACTTTTTCCTCTGTAAAAGCACCACAGTGCCTCATGAATTAATTTTAGAAACACGTTTTAAAACTCAAAGTAGCCAGAAATAAGCCTGCTATTTTAATAACCCTAAGATTATATGTATCAATATATTTGAACTTGCTACATAAAAGTCCAAACAAAGCCTGTGAGCCAAATGAATATCTGCAAAACCTGTTTTAAATTACTATTCATGTGGAAAATTACTATCCATTGTTTTCTAGCACAGGCTGACTGAAGAAATATGTGTCTACAAACACCAGTCTTCTGCCATGTCTTTGCTGCTATCTAATTAAAACTTACCTGATATACCTACACTTGCTGTAATTGTGGCAACTTTATCCTACTCAGAGGAGAACAAAAACCTCAAAATAAGCAAGTAGATAAATATCCACACTAATCACAAGCATCAGTTATAACACATTAACCTTTCTGGAAAATCCTGTTAAGATTTAGCTTTGTAATTTATTATTGGCACATAGACCAATCTCAGATTTGTTCTTGTACCTCAGCTTATAGCCCACTTAGTTATCTCTAAACTAGCAGCCTGTAAAAGATAAAGAGATCCTAGAAAATTATAAACAACAATAACAATAATAACGAAGGATTATCTTGGATCATGGTTCGCTTGCTTCTTAAAATAGATTAGCTTCAATCTGAAGTCTTTCAAGCATCTGTTTCTGTTGCTGCTACAGCTGAGGTTAAAGATGATTACTTTCCTTTATGACTATTTTTGGCCTACAGGGACTTCTTGGCTCTGGATTTTTCTCAGTGACTTCACTATGGTGAAAAATTTTGGAAGAGTCTTTTATACAGAAGAATTAGCACATTCTCTGCTCTTTACTTGTCCAGTAACTGCTTCAGACTCCAAATTTAACACCCAAAATTTTGTCATAATTCAAACAATATATAGATACTTATTTACTTACCAGTGCAAATTCATGTGATACTCTTCCATCCGGAGGCAGTCTTGCTCCAAAACCTAGAGCTGGGAACATTTTATCACTGTCATAGTCCTGAATGATTTCTCCTACTGCTTTCAGTGCCATGCCATAGGCATTCAGTTGATAGGGATTCATGTAGTGCAGTGAAGTAGGCTGTGAAGGGTTACCTGTCAGAGCAAGAACCAGATTTACTTTAAAACTGAATCACTTCAAAATTTTCTCTTTCAAAAATAACAGAAACCTAAGAGAGCAGAGATTGAAAAGAAAAGATCATGAAAAGAAAATGAACTTATTTCATAGATACATAACTGTGGTTGTATGAGGTAAAAATGCAATGTTCTGAATACATTTTTAATAGGTTAACAGTAGTATCTGTAAAGCTATTCAGCATGGAAAGGACAGCAAGAAATTGTGATTAGATTCATGAATTCGTATCTTTATAATATGATATATACTTTTAAGATGAAATCTACAAAAGTATTATCACATTCTGAAAGCAGCCTTGAAGGAAGGTCAAAACTTATCTTGCTTCACCCCACTTCAGCCATAATTCCACCTGAAACTCTTTTTTTTGCCCCTCCCACTGGGCTCTTCTAAAATATCCAGGTTTCTCCAAACAATTAATACAGAAAAAAATAATCAGAAAATACACAAGTATTTTCAGACTGCTCCTACTTACTCAATTTTATATGTAGCAATAATACAATGAAGTTAAGCAGAATACTGCTATAGATACATATGCAAACACATGTACACTTAAAACTGAACACAGCACATACATACACAAGGTATTTCTTTTATTCTTACCATTTGAGGCTGTGAAATCAATAGCTACTGTGAAATTGATTTGGGTTCTGTAGAAAAAGCAAATACAAATCTTATTAACAGTTGTACTGCCATGTGGAAAAATAAACAAGAGATTATAAAGTTGTTTGTGGACAAACTGTAGGACACTGACTTTCTAATACAGGAAATAAACACTGAGAAACCTCTTTTATAAGGTTCCAGCCAAGAGCTATACAACACTAATTTATTAGCATACTGAAAACTATTACTTTACTCCATCCTTCTTCATTGTTTGTGAAAAACCTAAATCTTTAATGAGATTATGAACATCCATAAACATTATTAATTCAGTTTCAACAGAAATACCAATTAATCCTTGCGCATATTTTAGCCCTAGTCATGGAAGACTTTGACAAGGGAAGTAGGTTTTTATTAATCTGCTCCTTTCAGCATTAAGAAAACCATCCTCAATCAGAACATGTTTCAAATCATGCTATGTATAAAATCTCTGGATGGGATATCACAAGTTTTGGCAGTGGATTGTTTTTCATGTGAACATAGTGACTACTTCAAGCAAGTGCATCAGAAAACAAAAGTAAAAACTGGAAGCAGGAATACAAAGACCTGTATCTGGAGCAGTAGCTACATAAAGCCATTATTGTGGATGGATCAGATGTTAGCATAGGTTTACTGTAAAAAAAATAATCATTAATGGACTTCTACAGAGCTGCAATACTATTAAATGCAGTTCTGTTCTGCAGCTTCCTTCAGGACAAAATACTGTCATTCTGGGGATAATCACTCAGCTATAAGATTCTATCAGGAAAAAGAGTTTGTATGAATTTGCTCAGATTGAGTCTTTTACATCTTCCTTCAAATTTCTGCCTCTTAGTGTGTGCAACAATGAACTTAATGAGCAAAAATTAAAGCTCTTTGAAAGTTACTGAACAGATTTAACTCATGTACATTTACATTAACATCAACAATCTGACACTGGGTTCTGCAGTAGTGGTTCTGCTGTTCAAATAACCTGATGTGCCCAGAGAAAATACTGTTTATTTCACAAAAATATGGGTATGAAAAAAATCCCTAACATGGAATCATTTTATCATACTGATCAAGGCTAAAACAAACTAAGCTAGGTTATGGGTGGACTGTCTCCAAAAAGTAGTAAAAGCCTTCTAATGCTCACATTATCAACATGGTCAGTCTGGAATACTTCTAAAAATGCTGTGGCCTCAACATAGACAATGGTGAAAGCTGCTGCAATCTCTGAGAAGACCTAAGCTTTATAAGAGAAGTTTATCATCAATATTTCTGTATTATGCTTTATGCAGCTTCACCACAACTTACTAATGGCATGACAATTTAGATTTACTTTGCTCCATTCTCAAATGTCAGGCCCTGTGGCTTGTTAATCACAATGCCTTTCTGCACTGTTAGCTAGTTGTAAGAATAAAGATCCTAAGAAATGCGCATCAACTAGTTTTCTATCATCGTCACTACAGTGTGCAGACAAATTGTCCTCGTTAGGTGAGAAGAGGTTTGGAAAAACAACAACAAAAAAGTCTAATAAAATACCACTTCTATATTTATGCTTAGAGTCCCTGTTGGCACTGCTAAGTAAAACTGCTTTTGGGCTGTAATCCGGCTGCACTTAAATTTTAAGGGCTCTGGTGTGGTGCAATGTTTGAAGAGTAAAACAAGCCTCCTCCAAGCATTATATGTCACGTACCTCCAGCACAAAGATCTTCAGCGTGCTGAAGATTTTTCCAATGAGGAAAGAAAGAAACCTCCAAACAGTTTTTCCTCAGCATAAGAACGGCAAAACTTATTTGTAAACCCATTTCCTGGATCAGCTGTTCTGATCCAATTAGCAAGAAGAAAAAGATAAAAGGAACATGGCTAACAAAAGAAAATATTAAAACCATATCTAATGGCAAAGAAGAAAAAAGTCCTGTGGCTACAGGTAATGACTGACAGCATTCATTTCTGAAGTTTTCCTCAAAGTGGTGTATCTGTATTATATTACTTCAGATAACAGAAACCCAACTGATAAACTAGAAAAAATCCCTTTCCCATTTACAACCCACTATAATCTGGATGATTTTTGTCCAAGCAGAAGGGTATATATATCACAGTATCTGCAAGTTTGACAACTATAAAGATCATGATATAAAGTAAGATCAAACAGATGTCTACATCTCTAGAATTTGCTCCCATCTGCATGTACATTTTAATAATATCACTACAGAAAACATGCAAGAACTTAAACCAACTACTTGATGTCAACAATTTATAGATGACTGTATATAGATTAGATTCCAGTTTCCTAAATATAGCTTCTTAACGCTATTTTAAAGACCCCAGTGTATTTAGTACACCATGAAAATTTTGGGAAGTCTAAAATGGCATTAAAAGCCTATATAGTTCAGAAAACCAGATCCCACTCTTAATAAAGCTGTCATTTGCATTATGGACACATGACCACAGAGAACATCATTTATGGCTTATAAAGAACCACGGAAGTCAGAACAAAACTCTGTTGCCCCAAAACTCTGTTGGACCAAACCTGCAAACCATGATTGCCCTATGTTTTCAATGACTGTTTTGTTTCATGGTATCACACAACATATGTACGGAGAAACGGAGGCCCAAGGAAGACCTGAACAGTCTCTACAGCTACTTAAAAGGGGGTTGTAGCAAGGTGGGGGTCAGTCTCTTCTCCAAGTAAGAAGCAATAGGACAAGAGGAAATGGCCTCAAGTTGCACCATGACAGGTTTAGGTTGGATATTGGGAAAAGTTTCCTCACAGAAAGGGTTGTCAAGCACTGGAACAGGCTGCCCAGGGAAATGACTGAGTCACCATTCCTGGAGGCATTTAAAAGATGTGTAGACGCCCTTAGGGACATGGTTTAGTGGTGGACTTGGCAGTGCTAGGTTAGTGGTTGGACTTGACGATCTTAAGGGTCTTTTCCAAACAATTCTGATTCCATACTAGAAACATCCCTCTGAACATGATCTCATGGAAAAGAGATATGGAATACTAAGTTACACAAGGCACCAGTTTCCTCTGAGGAAAGGAATAATAAATTGTAAAAAGGTAAAAAACACAGGTCAACCTTGTAGTCAGAATTATCAATTAATGCAATTAAACCTTTTTTGAACACGAAGCTGGGTCTTTCAAACAATTTAACTTCAAATTAACACCATTACAAAAATATTTTCAAAAGCAGCTGTAATATTGTGAATGATTTTTGTATTAAAGATTAAGAAAAGCTATTTATTTCTTTACCATTTCACCAAGACTGAAACAATTAACCAGTCATAACTAAAATTTAAGCCAGAAAGGCTAATTTAAAAGCTGTGTGCCATGAAAACATCAGATATAACTACGTTGGAAGCCAAATGGGATGGCTGGAAAATTAATCTGGATGACATTTCAAGAAGTGTTTTCATGGTAACACACATTATTCTAGAACCAAATTAAATGTAATGAATACAGCTGAAAGTCCACTGTCCTGCTTTTATTTCTCCTGCATGTTTTATTTCTTTTTAATACACTAATTCTTAAGTTGCATCAACTACATATTTTTAAGTTACTGTTATTATTAACCTATTAGCCTTCATCAACAAGTACCTATTTTTAAATAGTAGTCTTGATTAATGTATTTTGTATAAGGGACATTAGCTCAAAATTCCTTAATTCAGAATAAAAACATTCAAAATTTTAAAAAGCTGATAAAATTGGAGTCCGTGACACAAATTTAGGTGCCTGATTTAATGACGCAAATTTTAAAATACATCAAAAGAACACAACTTCTGTTTCTGATAAAGACAATTCTTTGTCTAAGGCCATGTCCTTGCTTTTCCAGCTGTGTTGTTCTCCAAGGAGCTATACTAAAAGCTCATGACACCTGCTACGAGTGATGCTGCAAGGTCATGAGGCTTTGCAGAAAAGCTGCTAAAACACTGACACCTGGCTAGGCAGGCTGAGATGCTTCATGTCCCATCTCAAGGGAGAACTACAGTAAAATATCCAAGCAGAGCAATGTCTCTTACGGATTCAGAGCTGGACAGATCACTACTGCTCTGCCAGTATTTAGCTGGTATAGAAAGACATGGCGTATTTGCTACCTGTACAGGTGATTTTACTCTATACTACCATGAAAAATGGAGAAAGTATCCTAAAAGAAACAGTAATTTTCACCTCACAGTGACAGAGTAGCCATTTTGTTTGTTTCTTTAGGAAAGCAAGTCAAAACTTACTGTCTTTTAATAAGAGCTCTGTCATCACTGATATACATAAGGGAACAAACAAGTCTGGATGTGGCATTTGATTAGTCTTGATAACATTTGTAACAATTAGGGTTTTTTAAACAGTACATTGGAAGGAAATACATATTTCCTCCTGTGGCTTCAGAGTGACAACCAGCTGGTCTGTTAGCGGGGGGAGCTGTTGAAGGTTTGAGGATCACTTACTGCGCAGAACTCTACAGTGGAGCTAATGGAGTAAGTAACACTACCAACAGGCTGCATCCTCTGCATGGTATTTAAGTCCCCAGTGACAGTTATAATTTCCCCTTTGCAGATTCCTGTTTGGCCAAATGCTGTATCAACTTAGAGAACATACTTCTGACAAAGCCTCTACAAGACCTTGCTCTTGTATAGTCTTATTACTCCTTATTATTCTCCAAGGATACAAGAAATATATGTAAAGCCTCCAAAATGTGTAGTTAGGACAGCCATTGCTTCATAAGTTTATCTCACAGCAGGTCTGCTCTGAACATCAAATATGCATGCCACTACACTATATGGTGTAGTGGTTGGATGGAAATAGCTGTCATGAAAAGAGTTCTAGATTTCCATTTGACCATTAATGATTAAATACAGTTACGTTAAAAATGTATGTCGAAAGCCCTCAGAACCTAAACAATGTGTGAGTGTTCATTTCCAAAAACCTGGATGAAGGAAAGGCTTTTAACAGGACAGGAGAAAAACATTTCTTCCTATCTTCCACTAATCTGGGACATAGGAGATGACAATATTTTTGAGTTGCACAAAGATTCAGCTTATTGAATGTCACTGATTTAGATGCCTAGAGTAACTTGGTAGTACACGCCCTATTCTAAGTCAAAGAGTCTAGGAACTTCTGCACAGAAATATCCTTTCTGTCCTGAATCTTGCAACTTTTTGCCTCCTGGTTTCTCTTCCAAACAAAACCAAGCAGACTACGAACTAACGGTTTGACAGTCATTCCTGTAAACCAGGATAATTTCAATTGCTCTCCTGTTCACGGCCTTATACCTTGCATTCCGGAGCTTATCCATACATTTGGAGGTATTTTGATAGGGATATGTTTTTCACTGCTAAGTGGCAGGAGAAAACAGATTTTGAAATATACATCAATTCTTAGCACACTGTACCTATTTTAAATGTGGGAAGGTCAGTATGGCAAAATACAGGATAAAGTATCAAGATGTAAGCAAACGCCAGCTAGTAAGATGTAAGATTCTTAAGAAGTAGGTGGATGCAAAAGAGACATCCACCTCTTTCCTGTTACACTGCTATAAAATCCAGTGTTGTGTAGTAAAATGGAATTAGAATTTATGGACAAACTTCTATTTAATTCTTCAGACCTTTAAAAAAAAACCACAACCAAGTCATATTGATGATACTGATAATGGAATATCCCAATTAAACAGATGCAGACTCAAACCAAAAATGAAATTAAGACTGTAATCCCAATTTATTGCAGTTAAAGCTGTTAAGATTTCCATTAAATCAATATTACTTCTAGACACCTCAAATCAATTACAATGAAAGTTCTGAACATCAAGTATTTCATAAGCATCCATTTACCAAAGATTCAATATTGTGCCTATTGCAGAATCAGTGTTTTCTTACCCTTGCCTAACTAAATGGAAGAAAACCAGGGAATTAAAAAAAACAATTTTGGAGGACATGATGGGAAAACAGACTGATTAATGATGAAATCTTCTCTTCCCCCTTCCCTCATAATCTGCCAACCGGACTGCAACTGATATGTAGTAGTATTAAATGAGATAAATGAAGGGAGAGAGAAGCCAAGAGAATGAGTCTGAGTCTCAGCCTCCTGGTCATGTTTATAAAACTGTATATGTTGCAGAAAGGTAACATTTTATACAAGTACTTCTACAGTTTTCACTGGCATGTACACACAAATAACGGTATGAATCGCTAAACAGGATTCTATATGAAACAATTAAACAAGAAGTATTAATGCTCTGCTCACACTTTTAAGCACAGAGCATTCTGCTGAATTATACTCTATATAAAAGAGCAGAAAAAATCTTAAACTGTAATTATCACCATAGGTCTTCTTTGACTTGCAGTTACAGAGATATACACAAAAATATCAGTAAGAACAACAAAGTATTATTTGTAATCAAAATTTCTATTATTTGTCTACAGAATGTAATTAGGTTTATTAACTTGTATTGTAACATCTCAGTGAGAAATGTGTTAAACCACTCTGAAAAGATTACAAATGCATCCACCATATATTTTTCTTTCCAAATTTAGATATAAAACAATTCTTCAGATCCTTACACACACTCTTCTTGTAGAGATGAATATTGAATGAATGGGGATAAGATGGTTGTGGCAAATATGTACAACATGCTTCACAAAACACTAGAGGTAAAAACTGTTTCTTTGTGCATTTGTGCATACATATACTTCATTCAGTACAAACTTCCGGTAAACACGGATGGATGGCCATTTTCTGCTTCTGTTAAAGTCCACAACAGGAACATAGGATTGCCACTGTTGGGAACAAAGTCAAAGCCCTATATTGCTACTGCCAAAATACAACACAGAGTCCTTTTTCATTTCATCTGAAGCCTGGCTGAAAAATGGCACAAAAAAAGTAACTTTTTTCTTCACAGGTAATCAATGCTTTAAAATACATGTGGGATGTATATTCAGATGGTATGCCTCAAAAATCTATACTAAGTGCCTAGGAACATGTAACAAAGTATTTTCATTTATCATAGAGAACTATGTTCTGGCAGGGAGGTTAAGAGCCTGAGGAATTCCTGGGATTCAACCTAGGCATGCTCTAGGGTAAGCCATGCAATGCTTCTGTCTCTACTTCCCTTTTGGGAAAATGACAATAAATGAGAAATGGAACGTGTTATAAATTTTACATAATTAGTAGTGAAAAAATACCTTTGAAAGGGAAAGGCTCTAAATAAATGCCAATATTAAATACACCAAAGGTCAGTGTAATCACAAGAACTAAACCAGCATTATACTAATTTTATTGTAACTAGGTAATTCCCTTTCAGTTAATCCAACTTTCACTGGCTGATCAGAGGTCATTACCTAATCTCAGTGTTTTAGTACCAACACCAATTCCAACATTTTAAGCGAAGTTCCATGACTTAACTTACATTGGTAACTGCAGGTTTTATGTAGCAAAGGACAGCCTCTAAAATGAGGAAACAATACATCTCTTTACAGATACTACTCAGAGTCATCATATGCAAAGTACATACACAAATTGTTAGTGAATTACATTGAGACTGTGAAAACAAGAAAGGTTTGTTGTCAATCACATACCCGCCTTTAATATAGTCAAGGAATGAAACTTCTGTTTCAATTAGGAAGGAAAGCAATGTTACCTGAAAGCAAATAAAAGAGAGTCAGACATGAATTGTCATTTCCCAGTTGAACAAGTAGAGACATAAGCACAATGTTTTTGGAGCTCTGTCCTTAAGACAAAATTTCCTACAGTATTAGGGAAAAAAGATTAAAAAAAAAAAAAAAAAAGGCAAATTTGGAAGTCTACCACAACTGTTTGTTGGGGGGGGGGTTTAAGCCACATTTAAGCAATAGAAGATTGTGTTCCAGGGCAGGTTACCACATACTCATCTTCTGATCACACGGGTAGTGGTCTAAATGTGTTACTGGCATTTTCAGCAGAGTCCCAGAAGTATAAACTCAAGTGGAAAAGAGCCAGTATTTAAGATCTTCATATACTGCACATCATTTATGAAACAAATAATTTAATTTTGTTTTATCTACAAAGTGACACAAAACACAATATAAGTGCATCAGGCAGTCAATGAAAACTGCCTAAATAACTACACACAGCAAATTCACCGATAACGATACACTGAATAAAAAGGGGGTGGAAGTTTGTCATGAAATTTGATTTGCTTCCAACTACAGCAAAATATAAAACCTGAAAATATCCTCTGTTGTAAACTTGGACTCAGAATGAGATTATAGGCAGCAATTCTGCCTTCCATCCTACTTTCTTTGTCACAGGTTCTCTGTGAGTCTTAGTGACTTCCAAAGTTTAAAACCATCAAATTACCCTTCAAGCTGAGATCAGACAATCATACATAGTTATATATATATATGCATATATATATATAGTTCCACCAGACTATCAGTAGCATGGTCTTCCATATAAGATTGAAAATTTTTATGTGATTTCCCACTGGACACAGCCATTTTAATGGTTCATTTGTTATTACAGTTGGTCATCTTAACTAGTTAAAGAAAATGTTTTCAGTGAATCTGATTTTAAATGGTAAAAAATGAAAACAGACAACAATACCCTTTCAAAGCAGCCGAAGTGTTTACTTCCATACAGACAATACCAATGTTCCAAGTTTTATATGGTTATTTTACATTTCACTGCTTGGTATTGTTCAAAACTAATCATGTATAAACATTTCTGCTTAGTATGTCATTTTGGCTGTCTGAATTTAAAATGACCCCTTAAGTGATAATGAATCGATATGGTTACTGTATGTACACTGTCCTTAAAAGCAGCAGTGAGAGAGTGGTCAATGATAGGTATCCAATTCCCTTAAAGTTCTCCAAAAGCCAGCTCCTATTAGGGAGAATGATAATTTGAAATGTGAAAATTTAGACAACTGTAGGATAAGGAGTATCTTGGATTAATGATGGGGACAGAAAAAAACCTGCAAGCAAACACATAGGAAAGTGACAATTTGGAGAAGCATAAGGGAAGCCTGAAGGAGTAACAGAAGGGCAAATGGATGCAAAAAGGACTTGATAGAGAAATTACAAAGCCAACAGAACACTGATACAGAAGAAAAGAGCAAAGAAAATTGCTAACTACTGTTTATTGGAAATTTCAATGTAATTTGAGACAAAGGCTAACAAGACACAGTTGATTCTGTCTGTTCAAGTGTGACTAAAATATGTTCTTTCAAATGCAGATACATGTGAAGGTGTTAAAATACTTCAAACCAAATTCAACAGGAAAATAGAACATGTAAATGCATTTTTTGCTTTCCTGTACCTTAAGCCAGATTTCATATCATTCTGAGTACACTTACTTTTAGTATTGATTTAAAATAGCAATTTTTCATAAGTTTCTGACTCACTGATTTAGCATAACAGAACTTTAAACACATTAAATTGTAGTAAAAGGAATATGTAAGAAAAAAAGTTACCTAATGAATCAGATCTTGAATGGCAAATGTTCATGGACAAGCTGCTTATGCTTATTTTTTACAATTTAAAGCAGAGGTACAAAATAAGTGTTTATTTTCCTACTGATGAACAGACTTATACAAGCTTTGAGAATGACAAAACATTCCTTCAAGGCTAGAGTTCAGAGTGAAAGTAGCCCTACTGACTTCAGTGGAACTGTTCATGTGGAAAAAACACCCACATGCTGGATCTTTCAAAAAACCTATCTTACATCTGATTAGTTTTGCAATATACAATTCCTCAATATTTATCTTCATTATTTTTAATGATATTTTGAATTTCATGGATTCCAGAACACAGAAGCTGAGAAAATGGGAATTATTTGTATTGCTAATGGTTCATAAAACAGATTATGAACAACAGGACATTAAACTCTCATCCCAAACTGAAGTAACAGATCTTTTAACATTAACCTACAAAAACTCCTATGTAATAAAAAATGTTGACTCATTTTGGTTTAGACATGCTAAGCACACTAGCTTTTACTGATGCTAACTCAGCAGCTAAATTTAAGAAGAAAATTGACTTCTGAAAGTCCATCTGTTTCAGACAAACAGTCCAGTAATTTCAGAAATTTGACTGAAGTTTTAGTATAACTTCTTTTGGAATTCATTACACACTTGGTCAGAGCTTTTATTAAGAGTCTTTAAATTAAAAAAATCTGAAATGAATGCTGTATAACAGTAAATAATTTACTGTTGTGGCCTTCACAGCAGCTTCTGCTCTAATCCTGTTAAATTACAAATCAGTTATATCCTATTTCAAGTTAAAAGCATCCGGTAACATAAAATACATTTACTTACTGTTCCAGAATTAACATACTTTTTCTTTTTTCCCTTTTTCTTTGGATTTATTACCTAGAAACACAGATACAAATATTAAAGCAGTATGATTTATGATCTAACATAAAGACAAGTGTTAAGATACTTTTGATACAGAAAATTGTCTATTTTTAGTGGATTCTAAATTCACTAAGCATCCTGTTTACTTAAGCACCCCAATGCTGGGATACAGGCATATCTGAAAACCAGTGAATTTATCTTCATGGTACCTGCTAGGTAAGACAGTGCTGCTATTGACAAATAGGGGACCTGTGAAACAGAGGTGACAGTCTTCATTAAATCTGAGTACTCAGTGAAACACTTCATTGGATTTTCACAAGATTCTGCATTTTTCTGCGTGCCTGATTCCAGTGTTTCAGTGTACTGTGTCACAACTTCTCCATCTCAAAATGTACCTCTTCACATTCCGGTCAACCTGCTTCCATCTTCTCAGTATTATCTGAGAAACATGAGAGTTGTTCTGCTCCTAGTTTTTGTATTTGGTGCAACAGGATTTGGCTGACAGAAAGAGCAACTGGGGCAACAGATCATACTGTGCCTGAATGAAAGCTAGTCAGTAACTTAATGAAAATAGCACAGATCACCAGGTTACTGGTGTGCAGGAGTTGTGGGGGCTCTGTGCACGCCCCATACTCAAGCATCTTCACAGAAGCCATGCCTATGAGATTTCTCACTGTAGCCACCAATAAAAATTGTTTCCCTTCTGAATACCTACCCATTCAAAGGCAAGTCTCAGTCAGTTTTATCATATACATATTAAAATGTACTGCTTTTTTCAAAATAGTGCATGGAATTTGGAAGCAAAACATTATTTTGTTAATTACGTCAATCCATGATCTGCTATATAACCAGGAAACACAAATCCTCGTGGCTTACTGTCAAGTTCTGATGTAAGCTACTCACAAATGTTCCGTGAACGACAAAGAATGAAAACATTCCCAACTGAAATTTTAGTCACTTAACTGCTATAAAACATTTCAAGAATTTTGCCTGAAAATGTGAAAAATTGTAATATATATCCTCCAAAAATTCTCTCCCCCAAAGCAAAATGGTGTTACATTTGAAGATCATATTCCCTGTGCAACACAGAACAGCTGTGAAACTTAAGGCAGAAAGAGGTAACTATCATTTGAGGTCTTCCCAAACAGGCTAAATGACAGTGACTGCTTCTTTCCTTCCAGTATGCCACACAGTTATCTATTAAGTGTTCATAACAGCTTTTACTGCCTTGCACACGCATAAACCCTTTAATACTTAAGAAAAACCACCAACCAGATAACCCTTTTCTCTTATTAGCAGTATGACTGGCAAGCAATGGATTAAATCTGTGTAATGGTGGTTTATTAACAATTCTTGCTGAACCTCAATTTCATCCAGAAAGTGACTCCTGCTGACAACTGACCAGAAGAGGAAGGTAACAGACTGCCTGCCTGCCCTGTGGCCCTTCATTCATAGCTCTCCAGAAGCCAGTGATCAGGCCTGAGTTAGCAGCATATTTCTTGCCAGCAGTCAGTAAATGCCAAAAAGGAGATTCATCTGAACTTTCTGCTTCAAGCAACTTGATAATTGGCTTAGGAATTGTGAGGAAATGCACTAGAGCTTGGAGTGAAATATCACGGGAAACAAGGCATCTACTTGATCAAAGATGAACTAAATGGCAGCTGATCTCCCTCATGTAATTCCAGATACTACAATTACTATAATATTGATGTGGGGTTTATGTGTTGTTTGTTGTTTTTTTTTAATATATTTTATTTGTTTTGTTTTCTCAAATTTCAGGTAACTATAAATAAACTGAAGTCTCACACCCCTGCAGTAATCTAGGAAGCTACATGAACTCTTACCTTTTATAACAAGGTCAATTGAAAAGTGCTTGTTATAGCAATGTTTCTAATCTAAAAATATGGGATTCCTACAAATTTCTCCACCTGCCTTGGGTCAGTTTGTAAATGCAAAACAATGAAGAAAGAATTTGTCCAGTCTCTTTTGCTCTGATACTGCACAGACAGATCTAGTAGAAGCAATACCAAAGTACAGAGGACTGCAGTGTGGGGAGGCAAATACAAGATGCTCAAGAAATGGACAGTATTCATGGGAGTGAGATACTGATATTATATTCAAGAAACTGCAAAATTAATTAAGATGTTATGACAGAATATTCCTGGTAGAGTAGAAGTCATGTCAGCGATACAACAGGAGAGGACATTTTCACTGCATACAGTAATCTGTGTTGTGACACTATCCATAGTAAACCACAGTAACGCTGGGTTGATCTTGGATCTAAATATGAAAAACCCCCATGGCTTTCAGTTATCTTTGTCCTGCTCTGCACAGTAGCACCTTTGATCATTTCTTAAATATAATGCAGTACATAATTGGAGCACCCTATTTCCCTACCTTGCATTAGTGCTTGCCTAAACCATCCTACATGTGATCACCTATATTAGGAACATGAAATTCTGCAAAATACTGAAGTTAAATGGCAGTAGTCCAAGACCAATTAAAGGATAGCTTAAGGACTAACACAGATCTGTACACCATACAGGAAAAAAAACAACCTAGGCTACAGCCACATAGGCCTGTCTTCTCATTATTAGCAAGAATATCATTCCATGAGGAATAAAAAACATAGTTCAGTTCAGAGAGACACTGAGCATGCAAACTGGGTGACATTGGAACTCATGGCACAAATAGAGAAGCCGACCTAAATACTTCAAAAAGCATATTCACAAACCAGAAGGAAGTCTTAAGTATTTACTTTGAGGGACATAAGAGGTCTTGAAATTAAACTACCATGATCACCATGACTAATTAGCCGGATTTGTATTACATCTGAATCAGCCTTGGGAGAAGCAGAACTTGAAAGAAGTTCCAATCATGGGATTATGATTGCACCAATGAAGATCTTGCAGCCAGGAGGGTCAGGAGTTTCACCAACCTGGACACATATGAGTCTAAATTCAGGAATAGGCTCTCCTACCAGAATGGATAAAGAGGGAACAGAAGTGCAGTCGTCAAGACAGCTAGTCTTGCAACTGCCCCAAAAGCAGCTACAGCCCATATGAGTGGTGCTGTGTGTGAAACAAAGACTTAAAGTATATTTAAGTCACAGAATCACAGAATCCCAAGGGTTGGAAGGGACCTCGAGAGATCACCTGGTCCAACCCCCCTGCAAGAGCAGGGTAACCTAGAGTACATCACACAGGAACTTGTCCAGGCGGGCCTTGAATATCTCCAATGTGGGAGACTCCACAACCCCCCTGGGCAACCTGTTCCAGTGATCTGTCACTCTCACAGTAAAGAAGTTCTTCCTGATGTTAACGTGGAACCTTCTAATCCACAATTCACCAGGTGGCATCATATAGCAGAAGCACTTGTATTACCTGCAGTATAATTTGAAGGCAGATTAGCTGCCAATTTGAAAGAGGAGTTGGTCATACTAGCAAGACCATGTCAAAGGCAGATTCGGTGGAAAAAAATGATTTTTCCTGTTTTTTCAGATGGCACATATGACCATTGCTCATGTTTGGGAGCCTTAGATATTACTTTCCTCTGGGGAAGGTAGGGGTGAGAGGGGTATGATCAAAATCTTGACTTCCAGTAACACCAGAGATCAAGGACAGAGTCACTAAAGAAATACCAAAAAAAAATATCCCACGCAATGTCCCAGGTAGAAGCTGGGAAAGAATACAGGAAAGAAGAATCACTTTTAGAGACTTTCTAAACAACAGGGGGAAAAATACTAGGTGCCTTATTTTTTTCTTCAAGTACTATATTTGGTCTGCATTATATAAGCCAAGGGTTGAAACTGCTAATGCAGTAAGAGGACCCATTTTATGCTATCAGAACTCCTAGAGAGCACGATTGCTCTGTGTACGATGACACTTTTCAAGAGAGGGCTGCTTTTAACTAGAATAATACTTCGGGTAATCAGACCTAGGAAGGAATGTGCATTTGTACTGTGTTGTGATGACAGCAATCTGTTGCATGAGGATAAGAGCCAGGGTCTAAACCCAAGAGTGAGGCTCCAATAACCAAGGCAAAATGAAGGCAATTTCTAGTAGGATGCACTGTCACCTTTCTTATCTTTCCCTCAGGCACCTTGGCAGATGCTGTTTTCCTGGGTTATGTTCATTACTCAACTGATACAAACATTTTGTAAGTTCATTAGAGGAGATTGTAGACTCTTCAAAGTGAAAGAAAGGAAAACACATCTAAACTCAAAACTGGACCATTCCTGTGTTCAATACTATTTGAACACATATATTTATTATATACTATTATAAACTCTGACGGGGACAAAATATTTCATCAAAGGATCTGTCAAGAGTTATCAGACAGAGGTACTGTCTGGAAATTGTAAAAGAAAAAAATGCACACCAAAATAGTCTCTGTATATCACACAGTCTTTGGGTTCATGACTCTGTGATGTGAAGTACTGAATGTGAACTCCATGTTCGGACTCTTCTAAAGTTCCCCTGTCCCCAGTATATAGACACCTTAGGACAATAAACACAGCACAGACTGTACCTTGCCTACACAATAGTCTTCTTGTGTTGTATGAATGCTCATATCCAGAAATGAAAGACGGCAAAAATTAGAACAGAAATGAGAGAGACAACAAAACAGTGAAGTTAAAAATAAAGATGACTCTTTGCAAATCTCAGTAAGTGAGGCTATAAAAGCCCTACAGAGCAAAAGCTACAGGTACAGCACTTCACCTTAGAGAAACTGAAAGTATGTGGCACAATTCATACACTTTGTCTATGAGCATGTGTGAGATGGAGGGTGCTAAAAACCTTTAACACACATGGCTGGACATGTGCAAATGCAATAACATGTATTTTCACACAGGAGAATAGAAAGGTGTCTGAAATACACACATTAATTCAATGTGAAAATTGCTGTTTATGAGTCCTTGCAGGGGCTATATGGTGACACTGCTCTAATTAAGCAGACCACTGCTCCCAAACACCACCACTACATCAGTATCAGGAGACAGCTGACGGGTTTTGTGTAAATGCACCAAGAATGTCTATCATCAGAACAGTGAATTAGATGCTTAGGAACTAAGCAGTAGCTGTGTGCTAAGCACTAGGCTACTGCTGGGTGAAAAAGAAACTGTAAAGGGCAACACAGGGTTTCACACATACACAGACAAGAGGTGAAACTTGAAACAATGCACATTGTTTTACCATGTGAAAAAAAACAATTCCTTTTACAGGAATTCTGGAAGACAACTCCAACAACACAATGCAATAGACTGCAGACACTTGACACAGTATGTGCCAGTATGGGTACACAGCACAGAGCAGACTTCCTATCGCTGGTCCTAAAAGAAGGATAACCATGTCTTGTCAGCACCTGAACTGATCATTAGTAGGACAACCTAGGCAGAACTTACTAGCTCAGATGAAGCGTAACTCCAACTCACCTGTACTGCTTCTAGCTGGGGAGCACATTCACAGTATTTGAAGTTAAGGTACTACACACTGTTACCTGCTGAAGACAATGCTGAAGTGATCTAAGTTATGCATAAGATTAACGGGGACTCAAAATGAAAATGAAATTTCTTGGATCTATAAAAAAAATGTAGTTTAACACTGCAGAATGTAAACTGATACTTCTCAGTAACAAAATACATTTTAATTCTCTTCCATTAACTCTCCTTATTTAACACATTTTGAGATATCATGATATACTTCTCATTCAAGACTAAGATTCCTCTGGAATATTAATTTAAAAATGAAGTTTTTAATGCAGGAGTCTTACTGATTTATTTTTTTTTCAGTCAATTTTTTGTGCCCAAATCTGGTATATTTTTTAAAGGGCTCTGTCCAAAAAAAGAAAGATGCCAAAAATGAGTCCCTTTATGACACTTCAATTTTATGCATCTTAATTTTTGTTTCCACAAACTCAGTGATTGCTTCTGAGAGTAAATTACAGCACATTTTGAAGCTCAATAAGGTTTGATCTTGGAAAGTCTATTTTGGAAAATCCCAATAATCTCAAACTAAATTCAGAAACGAGTCTTAATAAACAAGCCTGCACAATAAAACTCTACGACTGAATTGACAACTTCCTGTCTATCCCAGTAGCTGGTAGATGTATGAATCCTAAACCAGAAGAGTGATACAAAGGTGGCAACTGATCACAAGAAAAACCCTGCCAATAAATAAGATAAATTATCTGTCACTTGTAAGCCCTGTGTCAAAACTCTAAAGATTCTAAAGTCTGCACTTAATGTGAAAGGCATTGTGACTCTGCATTTGCTGTAGGAATTGTCAGATATTCCTCAGATAGGATAAACCCACATACAACACATGTAACAGCTGGCAAAGGAAATAAATGACAAATTGTTCATACACAAGTGGGGGTAACCCAGTATCTTCTCCAAGCATGCCAACCCAGCTGCCTGAAGTGCTCTTTTTGCCCTATCACAGCCCAGCGTGCATACACACATATGCACACATACCTACTTGTCTCTAAATCTTTTTATGAAGCAACACTTTTAGATTCCCTGTTTTTGTTTATAAAAGGGAAATGTGAAAACATTCCAAAATTTGATTTTTACAAGTACTGTGCAAACTTAATCAATTTGCCATGAAAACATTGGGAGTGTTCTCTTTTATTTCCCGATGCTCACAGTACTTACCTCATACACATTGAACTGAGATTGTCCCCTCGACAACTCTCTGTAACTTGTTGTGAATTCTCCGATGAAATCATGGCTGTATAAAGAAAAAGTTTTCAAATCAAATGCACTGTAAAAATCATGTGTTACAGCTATTCACAAAAGAGAGGACAGTCAATATGAACTGGCAAAGAAAGGAGCAATGGCAAAAGATACAATTTGTTTAAAAACCTTTATTTCTTCCTCTGTTGTGTATTCACTCTATTAGTAATAAACATGTAAAGATGAAAAGCTTAAAACTTTCTGATGGCTTCTGCTTAACTTAGCTGCACAATGAGGACTAGGCTGTAAATCAGTCACCTGACCCCAATATGGCCTTATGGAATCTGAAAACCAAAGCAGGCTATCAAAAACTATCACCATTTTCTCACTGGATGACCATTGGCACCACAGGGTAAGACCATGTAGGAGAAAGGGAGGTATTATGAATGTGAAAGGAGTAACTGGAACCAGGAAAGACCATCCCTACCAACTTGTGCAATGGGACACTCAACAGTACTTTCAAGAGTAAGACCCTCTGGGAAGAGAAAGATCTGAGAAGAGAAAAGCAATCCACTGAGGCTAGTTAACTTACAGCATTAGACATCACTGGAAAGCAGATCTTAAACTAACACTAAAGCAGCGGTTACCAAGCTTTTCCTTTCTAAATTCTATTCCTTCTCGAAGAATACAGTCAACATGCCTGTGCTGTCACCTGTATTTTGAAAACTCCTTTGTCAACTCTTAATGAGTGGATGTCATGCTGCAAAACAGCCACTGTGAGCAGGATGGCTGAGGAAGCCAAGTGGATGAAGCATTGCTGATTAAGGTGGCTGAGTAAGAGGTCAGGAAGCTTGGGCACAGAAACCACAGGTCTGCCAGAAGTGACTGAACTCTTACCTCAGATAAGAGGAGAAATTGCTTCCAAGACAGACTAAGACTCTCCTTAAGAACCCAGTTTTGGAGGTATCATCTCCTTTGACTAAATGCTTTCCAGACTGCAATGACTACTTAACCAGGGGAACAGAGGAAGTCATCCATACAGGTTATGGAATTTCAGTTCCATATAGGCTGTAGCATGTAAGAGATATTTAACCTTGGCTAACCATGGCACTGGAGAAAAGTTCACCTTGGTTAAAGAGGAATCTTTCCCTTTTGTAACAGTTCATACTTCAAATTTTCAAGTCAGCTTGTATATTTCAAAGGCAGAAATTCAGACAATAGCTCAACCACTACCTTTAAACATCCTGTAGCAAGCAGAAGAAACATAAACAATTCCAGACAGGGCGAACTACGGGGAAAAAAACCCACACCATATTGCTTAAAAGTGGTTGTTTAATTCTGAGAGACACTGGAAAGCCTCCTTTTCTTGCAGCAATATGCACAGACTGACAAGAACCGAGCTAGAAAGACATAATTCCTCTGAGTAACAACAGTAAAAAGGTATGGGCATATATAACCAGTCTGAGAGTTCTCTGCACTTCGAATATCATCAGCCTGGATCTTAACACTCAGTATTCAGATGGATGTTATGCCCCTGCACAAGGTTGGTGCTGAAAGATGGGTGTCTGTTAGCATTTGCCTTTGCCATTAGGAGAAAAAGGTACTGACCTCTCCTGATATTCATAATCACACTTCCCCAGATGGATATCCTTATTAGTCTCTGGACTGAGAATCCAAAGGTGTTCTCTTTGCCTTCCTAACACCAAATATTCCTAGACTGGAAGACTTTTGTCCATGAGTGACATATCAGAATACTGAATCACTCTTAGCACACAGAATAATCACTTGATCCCCATCTCCCTAAATCTTCACATTTGAGACTGTGCTCTGAAGTGCTGAAAATCACTTTTGGAATTGCATTAACTTAAGATTTTTATTTTTTTTTTTAATAATCTAAAGGAAAAAAAACCCACAACAATGGAGGAAAGGCAAATAATCACCAGAAATATTTCAATGAGTAGGGGAAAAGTGCAATAATTTAAAAATTAGCTATCTAGCTGGAGAAGGAGGATGAAGATGGAGAACAAGAAATATGGTGAGAAAGCCTGGAATCTGAGATTTACAGTCCCTCCTGCAGGGTTTAGATTCTTAGATGAATGTTTCGATGGCCCCAGGTTAGCATGGTAATATTTACAGTTTTAAAATTCAAGGCAAACACACTTCCGTGTAAGAGATCATAAACATGAAGTCTGCAAAATGGCTTTTGCACCATGTATGTAAGTAGCAATTTCTCTGAAATTAAGTGAAAAAGCCTTCAGAAAGAAATAAAAACACCAGAGTATTGTCAATGTGCCGATGCGAAGCTGCACATCATCCTATTCTTTCCTTCTGCAAAACTTGTCTGCATGTACTTCCCTGATGAGAACGTTCCACAGAAAAGTCTCTGTTTCATGCAAGTGGACTTGTCCAAAGTAACAAAAACCAACTTTTGTGATTTCTTATAGTATCAAATATTTTGGATTTGTCACAGCTCTTAGAAGCAATAAAAAACCTGTTTTGAGACAAACAAATGTTTGCTAATTGTGTTAATGTTACAAAGGCCCTATATTACTATTACTCAAGAAAGTTTAAGTGATGTTTGAATAAATGAGAGCTAGGAATATACAATTACTCTTATCAATGTAATTCATGAACATGACAGTAAGAAGCTCAACACAAAGCACCCTGGAACCACTTTTTCAAAGCACAGATACCACAGAATGGGGAAAAAGCAAAAAAAAACCTGCAAGTCAGGACTTGAGGTCAGTCAAGTCAAGATTCAGAAATCAAGTATATGCACAGTAATGCTGCCTTACTGACTGCAGAATAACCTGCAATACTCAGCATAAATTGCTTTGCTATCTAGCAGGCTCTCTGATGACCTTTCAAAGGTTGTTTCTGCCCACTCTGCACATCTCTGGAGCAAACAAATTCAGCACAACAAGGCGATTAGTGCAACAACAGCTTATAAACAATCCATCGAAAATGGAAATTAACATTAAGTAACAGCAGCACTGTACAAAAACTTGATAGACTAATTCTTGAGAAGGATTCACTTCAGATACATTTGGCAATGTCAAAATTAAATTAGGCACTTAGGTTCTTTGCTATGATCACTAGTAAGTCAGGGGCTCCATGAACTGGCAATTTATTCCAGTTAGGATGGATTCAATCAGACTATTTTTCCCTGTAAGCTACTGAAGTAGCTTAAATGATTAGTCCAATCTAGTTGTCTGATTTTTACATTGTCTGAAGTTACATGAGATGAGTGCTGTCTCATCTTTCTGAGGAACTGAACATGTGAGATGCCAGTGTCCTGCCTGTTTCTAAATGCAAATATGTAGAAAGAAAAAGGCAAAAAAAGTCACACAGTTAGAGTAAGAAGGAGTATATGTGAATAAGTATCCTTCACTTTTGGGGTTTTTTAGATACTGATATTACAGGTATTCAGAGTGGGAGGTAAGCAAAAGCAGATAATATTTCAAACTGTTTGGGAGAGTGTAGAGGCTAATGACTGCCTAAATTGCACAGTATGTTGAAAATTTCACTCAGAATTGCAGCTACATAATACTATTTGTCAGATTTCTTCATTTTCTTTTTAATCATACCTCAGACTGTGATTTTTGATGAAACGGGACAGCACATGGAATTTGATATCTTAATAATGAATGATCTTTGCTTTTTATTAAATTGGTAATATAATTCAATTGTTATTTTTACATTATTAAAAATATTGCAGTTTATACATAAAAGTATAAATATGTCACATTTTTTAAGGATTTGGCAAATCTAAGTGACGAATGAAGGATATTAATAGAAACACATCATTACAGTGATGAAGTGATTTTTTGCTAATATGGCTTTGTTAATTTAAATCCTTGTATTTTTAATTGCCAAATATGTTATTTTGTCTCTCCAGGGAATATCTAATCAAGAAGGATGAACTTGCATTAGAGGTATTTATAGAAGGTATAATTGTGACAAGAATGCTTATAAACCAACAGGCTTCATGACGGAATCAAGTTGAAGGTATAAGCTGAGAAGGCTGAAACTGGTTTTCGACCTTGTCAGCAAGGAAATGTATGGCAGCACACCATAAATTTGCCTATTATGATTACAAAATCTGTTGGGCCACAGAAGCACAGTATCATTAGCTGTAACACTAGAAGCAAATTGCATTAGCAATATTGAAGACACTGCTGTATAATAAATAATATACTCTGCAAAATACAAACAGAAATGCATATCCATATAGTAAAAGATGTAAATTAAGATTAATAGGAAATATTTAAGACAGGCCAACTGAAAGATAAATAGAAATCAATATATTCTTTTATTGCATACAAGTTCTACTACCATGATCTATGAGTAAAGTTTCTAACCAAAATATTAAGAGACAAGCTCAAACATTCTTAAATGGTATCCATCCAGTCAGATAAAAAAAATAACTCTATCTAGTTTGTCAAAGTAAAGGCAATTTGAAAGCCTAACTTCTTCAGAAAAAAGGCACACTCAGATAGCAAGCTTGAATAATAACAGAGTGCCTTTCTTGAATTTAGCAACAGAAACGCCAAGTATATTCTACCATCCTCTTTCTAGCAATGGAGTGATTTAAAACCCAGGTCTTTCAACTCGAGAGTTTAGAACCACATTTTGATGAAGACAGGCATGGAAATGAATGTTCAAACCCAATCTGAAATGATGATAATTAATAGGTAGTTTCCACATTGCAATATCTAAGCAACCATGAAAGAGCAATTGCAGGCTTATGCATTTTATCATACTTGAAAAGCAATGCTTTATGAAGCAGTGGTTTAAGCAAAAGAAAATAGATTACAAAATATATTATGCCTCCCTTCATATGCATACATTAGCTGATAACATGAGATTCACGAAACTGATTTTACAGATCACAAAGCATTTCATCGTGCTTGTTCTATGTATGAAAATACACATACCATGTTTGAAATAGGCTTACCACAAATGCAAAACAAAACAGAACTGTAGCACAGCAAAACTTTTTATCCAGTACCTGTACCTCTAAATATTGATAAATACATTCTCTAGTCCTGTTCTGGCCACTGTGTGTTTATACATTTTAAAACATGCCTAAATGTATAAATATATACAGGCTAACCTATTTATTAAGCATGGCTAGCCCTACAGCTTAACAATAGAATTAATGTCTTACCTTCCGTCTCTATCCCAATCATACACTTCTACTTTAATTGTCCTGAAAAAATAGAAAACACAACCAATTAAAATATATATTAAAATGTACCAGGATTACCTTTAATACTTGTACTTTAATAGCATATGGGTGTAACAACTGTGCCACATCCAGAAGGCATAATTTTCTAGTCATTTCTCATGGGGTAGAAAATAGCATGACACTCAGGTTACTCAACGTATCTTCATGAGTTAAAATACAGCGGAAACTAAAGGAACAATTTCTGTTTAACCAATATATTTTTATCTTCCGAAGCTCTGAATTTTCTGTGGGATTTGTTGGTTTTTTTAATAAATGATTCTTTAAACCTAAAATATTATCAATGTTTTTATGAACAGTAACTATCTAGAACTTATTGTGAAGGTTTCTTTGGTACGTGCCAGGAAAAGGGGTAACTACTGTGGGGTAATAACATCTTACAAAAAAAGTAATATATCCATATTTGAGAAGTGTGCAGAGATTGAGAGGGCCTTTATAACACAAAATCATTAAGCAGCAAAGTACAGATGACAAGCAATGTTCACAATACAAAGTAAATACAAAGTAAAGCACATTAAAAGCAAAAAGGAATTCTAATCTGTGTATTTTGGTTCCTAAATGAAAGTAACTATTCCAGAACACAATCAAACTTCAATCTTGTAGACAGTATTAACCTTTTCTAAACACTGTGCAGTGATGGAAAATAAAGCTGGTGAGATCCACCCAAAATTTTGTGAAGGCCTTGTCTGTCTGTGTGTTCAGAAGAAAGAATTCGTAGCTCTTTACAGACTCCACTCTTTCCCTCTTAAAATCCCCTCTAGCTCTTAATAGAAGAGGATGCTGCTTGGCCAACTGACCAAAGAGGACACAAAAGTGCAGCATAATTTTCTTTTTTTAATTCCTATAAAGCCAACAGGATAGTTGTTTAGTTCTTTCATTGGACTACACTAGTTAGCCATCAGATTACACGACATAACCATGACTCTGGTTCTTTGGAATGAAATGGGACGAGCAGCCTGTGGGATGAGGTAGAACACAACAGACACTGGGTACCAGTTCTTCCCAAACTGCCAGATTGCCCTGGACAGTGTGGGAATACTCATCCTCCTCTTAGTGAGTAAGGAACCGGTGGGTAAGCTGCAAATGGAAGAGGAATGTGGAGATGAACTTTTTCCTTATGAGTGAAGTGAACCTCAAAGGACAGCTCTAACTAGTTTTCCTTCAGGGATGACTGGAAACACACAAAATGTGGAAAACAAAATTTTCCCACGTAAAGGATCAATCTTATTTTACATACTTACTTGAAGAGCCGATTTCTTATAATGCAAATACTATAAAGTATATTATCATCAGCATCAGTAATGAAACAGGAAGCATACCAGGATGGAGACAGTTTACAGTTTTATTTCTCTCCCTTTACTGGAGAAAGAGTATATATAAATTCAGCAATTAGAACTAATGAATCCTATCTGGCCTAAAGTGAACTGAACATGGGATAGAAAAATAACACCTCCAGACTTTCTATATTTTAAGCAACAGCTTGCTTACTGCTATTCTTCAAAACAGTTTCACATGAAGTGATTAGGTCTGTGGTATTAATAGATGAGACAGGAATCCAAGCAATGACATTATAATTTGCTTCCACGGAAGCTGCTCCTCATTCTTCCTATGAAATACATTTGAATATGTGTTGAATAATTTTATTCACAAGGAAGCGACAGTTTTAGGAAAAGGCTGATCAACAGCTGATACTATGTGCACCAACAAATTCATACCTAGGTTTTCATTTTTTATGATATTCCAGAAAAGGCAAAGGATTTGCTTTGTCTGGATGTTTCTCTTTTCAACTCAAATTTAATGTCTCCAACCACAGCATTGCTAGCTTTTACCTCTCTTCTAGAATTTCAGTTTGGGGTTAAGTCACTTTAGAATGAAAACTGATTATTCTTTGGAATGAAGTCAAGACCAGCTCCAAACCTTCTCTATCCCACCAAGTATTTGACCCTTCAAAGGAAACTGTATTTAATTTGAAGGACCTTCAAATATGTAACTTCATAGAAGCAATTCTTCCTTGAATAGCTCCTCTTTCCTGAAATTTATTTCATACTAAAGGCATTGATAACAGATCTTGAGTTTACCTATTTTGCATGACATGCAAGGCATTAAAAGGCCTTTCAAATCTTCAAATACTGGTATTTTATCATTTCTACACTACTATTTTAACTTAAATGACATGGTTTAAAAAAATTTTAACTTAAAAAATCAAGGTTAGAGAATGTTTGGATTTGGATATTTGTGTCTTCAAACCTTTATGCAGAAACCAACTATGTGTGCTATTTGAGAGCCCAAATCAATTGAATCAAAATTATTTTTTTCTATCCAGGCTATTCTGCACTGCCATTTTTAATTCTGTTTGGTGTTGGGGCTGTTCAGCCTGCGGAAGAGAAGGCTGTGTGGTAACCTTACAGCAGCCTTCCAGTATCTGAAGGGAGCCTACAAGGATGCTGGAGAGGGATTCTTCATCAGGAACTATAGTGATAGGACAAAGGGTAACAGGTACAAACTTAAACAGGGGAGGTTCAGGTTGGATACAAGGAGGTTCTTTACTTTGATGGTGGTGAGGCACTGGAATGGGTTGCCCAAAGAAGTGGTAAATGTTTCATCCGTGGCAATGTTCAAGGCCAGGTTGGACAGGGCTTGGAGCAACTTGGTGTAGTAGAAGATGTCCCTGCATGTGGCAGGGGGTTGGATCTAGATGATCTTTGAAGGTCCCTTCCAACCCAAACTGTTCTATGATTCCATGACTAAGTATTCTCATGAGAAAAGGAGACTTTTTCCAGACCTGTGACATTCCCTATATGTTTGACATCTTGATTCTGTAATATGAATGAGAATTGTTAAGTAGACTCATGTAGTAGTCTCAGGCATGCCAGTATGAGAGACGAGAGTAAAGGGTCAGAACTTGAATTTCTCAAAAATACCATATGCAGCCATTTGTACTTCTGGCTTTATTTTCAAGAATAATGGAACATAAACCTCATATTCCTTCCCAAGAAATATTGGTTCCTACCAAAATTTGATCGTTTTCTATGAATGAAGAGCAGCAGGGAATATTTATGTGTAAGAAAGGTATAATGTGATGTATTAGCAGACAGATGAGTTGCCCAGAAACGGAAGCTGTGGCCATGACAAAAGCTCTTTTCCTTTGGTATCCATCTTGGAACAGATATTTTCTCTGTACAACAGACAGAAATGTGATGGCAGTGTCCAAGCTGCCCAAATGTTGCTACAAATGAGGAAGGACATGGTTTCACGGATGATATGACTTGAGAGTGAGTAGTTTAGGTTTGATTCTGACTAATGAGAATCGTTTGCTAATCTGGAAGAAGATACTGGTTTGATCTAAGTTGATCCCTTCCAAACTAAACCATTCTATGATTCTATGATCATACATAAAATAAAGCAAAGATCTGGTAGAAAACTCCATTCCCTCCCAAAATGATAATTTAATACCACTTTCTTGGGGAAAAAAAAATAAAAAAATAATCACAAGTCAAGTAGCTTCTGACTTTTTAATAAGCCATTTATAAAGACAAAGCCTTATGACTGTGAGTGAAAGCACTATACTTAGTCCAGTGTATGTAAGCACTTTCTACTGTCCTGCTTCTTCATATTGACTACTGAGACTGCCAGTTGATTCAAGAGTTGATTTGTTTATCCTCTGGCATTAGCTAGTAAATTATAAATTATAAATTCAAGGAATGCTTCCCTGGAAGACTTGGTTTTCATGGTAACCAATTAAAATAATTTTGGTGTATGTTTCATGGAATAATTAGCTTGATAACATAATGCAATGGAGTTATGACATGGTAAAATCATGTTGTACTACAGTAACAAAGTGCACATGAAGGAATGGCAATCATGTATATGGAAGCTGAAAATAAAAGCTGAGGTAGAGAAGCAACTCCTTAAATTACAGATTAAAGACACTCACAGGAAAATCATCAATTTAAGCAAAGCCTTACTTAAATTCCTTACATGCAGTAATATATTTCAGCAAAGGATTTGGCGTCTGCTGCTTGAAACATTAGCTCATGTTTAACAGAATGCAATACTGAACCTCTTTGTATTTTAATCAATCAGATAACATACCTTTTGCCTGTGAAGTACCCAGACAAGTGCATTTTACATCACTTGTATCTTTCACACAGTCTACATAAAGGTGAACTGAACCTTAGCACACTTATCTACTACATTCAGCTTATGTATTATGCATATTTTTATTCTAGTCTTCAAACATTTTCTTCATGATTTTAAACTAAATATTGCACTCAAGACTGCCAAAAGCATTATGACTAAGTGAAAAATTTATACTTCCTCAGAGTCTTACTTAAAATAATGCCAGTACTCCAGGTTTCAAGTAGCAGAGATAGAGAAACTACCAGAAATTTAACTGGCTACTTAATAATAACACCAATACCTAAATGTATTTCAAAAATATGAATGGTGACAACAGAGCAAGAAGTCATCAATAGGAAGGTAAACGCTTTTCTTGCTGATATTGCTGTAGGTTAGCATGCCTATGTTTTAAGGAGTCTAAAAATATCCATCATTCCTCAATTTAACTATTTTGCTTGTTACTATTGGGGAAGGATTGATTAAAAACATGGTATTATTATGATTATAACCATCCAAAAGTGGATCCTTTTGCATGGGATCACAGAAAACTTCCAATATGAAGAAGACTACCTTCTGCATTTCCCATCTACTTACCTTATATATTTTAAACGCTTTCATCTATCAGCATCCTCTGACATTACAGTGTCACAAAAGGAAGACAGATCATCATTATTTTTCATTGAAACATTATTAAAAATACTGTGCACACTAGGAACAGTGGCCATTCTTCAGATCAGTCTTTTCTTTTAATCACACCATAGAGAGCAAAGCATATTTTTCGAGAAATCACCACTAACATTTCCTACAGAGTTACCACATTGTCTTTATTTTATTAAATTCTTTAATGCGATGACTGGCTTTGAATATATATTATCCTTTCAAAATTGTGATTAAATAACCTTAACAGCATCAGGAAACTGAACTGCATAGAAAAACTCACATAGAAAAAAACACATGAGTTTGGGGGGAAGAACTGTGTATGCTAAGAAAGTTTAACCTATAGCTTACCGGTCATAGTCTCCATTACAGAGTGCTCTGACAGAAATCTTGAACGCCTGCCACACTGGATTTAATGTATTTTTTATGACTTCAGTTTTGTGGCAGATTGTAAAACTGTAATAAAAAAAAATAAAGTTTTTTACTTTTTCTTTTGTGTCATCAGACACGGAATCGCTATTCATTTACACAATGTCCAAACAGAATTTAAGATAACTAAAAAAGAAATGCAGTGACATCAGAGAGGAGGAAGAACTGAGGAGGACAGATGGGGCTGAGAGAGATTACACACTAGGGTGCTCAATAACTTTAAACCTAAAACGTTCTTACCCAAAACTTTAGCAAGATTTACAAGCATTCGGTGAGTTATTTCAGGCAAAAGCAGCCCCCATACTACTTATTTAAACAGGCCTTGTACAGCCAGAATCAGTCACAAATCGAGAAAGAAAGCGGTCTGCTACAGTTTAAGAAATGGAGCCAAGGGTGTCCCGGCTTTCTGATTCTTGTTCCCCATTTTATGTCTATGACTTTTTAACCAGGGCTGTCTCAGGTAAAACCTATAAGGCTCCATAAGACCCTATGATCATCTTCTCTCAGGCTTTCTCTAAATAATGTAAAATAAAAATACATGGGTTTAAATCCTTGCCTTGGGACTGAATTGTTCAAAAGAAAACAGGAGGCAAGGTCACTGGTGAAATTACTACTGAAATTCTACATACAGATGTGACTAAAGCTGTCCTGTAAGGGAATATCTTCTTTATGTTCCAAAGGCCTGTTTTTATCCTGGCTATGGCTCAGAAAGCATGCCTGAAGCTGAGACAGAAAAGTGAGCATCCTTCTGACCACTGCTGGATTCAGGAGACCAGTAAAGACCCAGTGGCTCAACACTCACCTCTTGGAAGGAAGTGGAAAAGCATGACAACCAAGGCCAAGAGAAACTGCATATACCAGCACTCCCAGTGAATGCCCAGAGAAATTTCACTAATGACCTTAATGCAATTCACAAAAGAGCCCTAACATTTCCAGGATCACAATTTAAGATATTCAACGCTTATTAAGGAAGTTGTTTTTATAATCTGCCTCCAAGAGGAAAAGAGCAGGGAAGAGACACACGGACCCATATATAGGTTTATGTTGACACCTGTTTCAGTTAAGCTACTCAAACAAGTAATATCATGTATGTCTAGCCTATGGCTTGATATGAAGTTATATGTGACGACTATCAGCTTCCAAGAAAAATTGCCAGCAGACCTCCCACGTAAGTAGTATGTTGACCTGAAGTTAGCACGTCAAGTCTTAGCAGCAGAACAGGACAGATTAATCTACTTTAACAAATTAAAGCATAAATGTTGCAAACAGCCACTTATTTGATAAAAAAAACCCCAAACAAATAAATATCTATTGAAGGTATTTTTGAATTCTATTTCCTAGAAGTATGACAAAAGATAAAAGGTGTTTCCAAATTTGCGGTATCTTTTTATCTAAAACAATTTCTAAGGATTAACATATTCTGCAGCTACAATTTTCTTTGAGAATTCTATTTAACATTAAACGCATACTTTTCCTAGAAAAAGTAATATTATTTTACTATTTTTATTACAATTAATTTTATAGTGCTCTATATCATACATTTAACTCTTAAAACCCTGAGCCGCAATATTTGATCTATTTGTTACAATAGTTTTATTCCTGTACTGCATAACTTTATATACTTAAAACCAACAAACATGACAAAAGAAACAGCTTAATCTGACACATCAGAAATTAAAACTATATTACCATCTGCAAATAAGTAAATTGCCTACTGTTTAGCAGCAGAAATACTTAACAGGCATCTACCTGCCATCTTCGTTGCTTCGATGAAATACGAGGAAAGGATCAGATTTGCCAAAAAAGTCCTTCTTGTCTAGTTTGTTCGCACAAAACTGCATTAAAACTGAATCCTGAAATGGGTAATACAGAAAAATTACATACAGCATGCAGTTTATTACACTAAAATAGAAAAGTAAAATTCATTAATAACCATGTAAATAGAAAAATAATGAGAGTAGCTGTCTTCTAGATGGCCTCTACGTATTTGCATTCCTGCCACATCCTTTTACTGTCGTTTGAGCTGCTGGAACCAAGAATTCTTCTGTAGCAGCTGCAGAGGACAGGTAAATTCCTGTGCTAAACGCCTCAGGACTTTTCCATTATTTTCTGACATGCAAAATTGTAGCCTCAAGGAAACAGATGCACAGGCAAGGAAGGCATAATAGAATTAATGTTAGAAACTCCAGTGAGACATGAGTAAGCCTCCTCTCTTCAATGACTTGAACCTGCAGTTGTCTGCTCTTGCTGTCTGTAAAGCAAGTCACTTAGTAGCTTGATATTAAGAGTCTAGAAGCTTCCAGAAAATGAGCCTGGAACATACAAAATACACCCCTTCTGATGACAAACAAGGAGAAAAGTTGCTTTGCTGTGGGCAGGCTAAGTGATAGTCGCACATAGTTCTTCTGTTTGGGTAGAGTCAAGAACGTGAGGATTATAAATGCAAAGATAAATCTGCAGGCTCACCTGCTAACTGCAGCAGGGTCTGCTGGAAGACTGGTCTACAGGTGTAACAGCAGCAAGAGGAAGACTAGGCAAAATGTGCGATCAGCACTGAGTGTGGCAGGGGACCAGGTGACAAAGGACATGGAAAAGTGTTTCTCACAGCCTTCTATGCCTTGGCTAGAAAACCAAACAAACATGAACCTCACAGAATTCCACAGAGGGAAATGCCAAGTACTGCACTTTGAGAGGAATAACCCTGGTGCAGGTTGTGGGACACACAGCTGGAAAGCAGCTTTTCAGGAAAGGACTAGCAGGTGTTGGTGGGCAGCAAGTTGAACAACGTGCTCTTGGCAACAAAGGTGGCAAATGGCCTCCTGGACTGCATCGGGAAGAGTGCTGACAGAAAGCTGAAGGAAGTGACACAGCACTGGTGAGGCCACTCTAAGGGACTGGACCATCTTTCATATGGTGAGATGCTGACACCTGGAATTATTTAGCCTGAAAAAGAGAAGGGATCTTATCAATCTGTATAAACAGCTGCTGGAAAGGAGTAAAAAGACTCTGCTTAGTAATATGAAGTGGAAGAACAAGTGGTAATAAGTGCAAATTGAAGCACAGCAAATTCCATTTAAATACAAGAAAAAAAAATTTTGCTGTGGCTGTGGCAAAACACTGAAGCAGACTATGGTGTCTGCTTGGATGCATTCAAAACCTCAAGTAACCTGCTCTATGAAGAGCAGGAAGGTTGGACTAAGCAATCTCCCAAGGTCTCTTCCAATTTCAGCAATTCAGTGATTCTAAAAATCTTTGCTATTCTGAATACGAGCTATAGATGTTTGGTAAAAAAACCTCAGAAGATCAAACGAGAATTATTATAGTTAATGAATAAACCTAGGTAGGAAAATATCTCAATAAAAGTCTACAAGAGATGGTGACAAACTGCATGACAGAGTGTGCACATGAAAGAGCATGACAGGCAATGCAGAAGAGAGTACAAGAGAGACTGAGTTCCAAATTCTTCACAAGTTCCCTTCAGTGATTTTGAAATAGTCATCACGTATGTAAAATCTGAGTGGGGTGAATTTGGAAGAACATGTGGACCTTGGAGGCAGCCAGTATTTGTCTTCTTAAAAGGGAAAGAAAAAAAAAAACCCAAACCTGTTCTGATTATGGATTTTATAACATATTTGTGGTTTTTAAATAGTTTGTTATAACTGTGATAAAAATGCTCATCTTGGAGGATAAACCCAGAATATCGGGAAAAAAATTCCTCACCAGGTCTTTCCCTTCACCAGACAAATTCCTCACTGCCTTTTAATTATAAGGTTAAAAATCCCAAATTTTACTTTGATGTTCATGTAATGTTCCCTTCCATAATGGAAATATAATTCCATGCCTGAAACAAATAGATCTTTGTTAAAAATAATAAAAGAGATTAAAATATGATTGGTTACTTGGGGAAATAAAGATTAAAGATTCATCTAAGAATCAAAACCTTGATGCTGATGCTTTTTTCTTCTGCTTCTATCTAAAACTAGGAGTAACTCATAGGAAAAAGGTACTCTAAATTCTGTATGTCACAAAATATAAACTTCTACATCACACCTTTGAGAATCTGGTGCTGTATAAATCACAAAATCATTATAATTTAGTTTTTCAAAAAGCAATGAACACACACTTACTCGGCAACAGCCTAGTTCCTCTGCTGTTACTATGACTGTCCCACATTTCTTCCCAGGAATTCCTCTGCAAGAAAACACAACTACGTCACCTCAGTTCCTTGATATCATTTATGAAAGTTACAGCTAACACAGATAAACACAAGGGAAGCTTTCAAGTCACAAAACTGCTGACATGCTGTACAATTTCCCTTTTTGACACTTACTTGTCCTGTGTAAAAAAGTTGATTTACCCTAAGTGAATTGGTACATGAGTTGTATATTTATTCTAACTAGCAAGAAACAAATCAGTTTAATTTTTAAAAGAAATAGCGTAAAAAGCTTAATGGGATGAAATGACAATACCAGAATCTTATTTTTTTGCCCTCCCACCAATACTTTATTTAAAGATGACTCTACAACTTACTGCTTTGTGAAAAGCACCCATCTGCAAATTTTCTTTAAACAAAATACCTAAAAAATACTTTATACACCAGCCTGAAATGTTTATGAAGACACATAATAACCTCACCATATCAGATACAGTAGTTGCAACATAAATTATAATTCACCTAGACAGCCATTAAAATCATGCTGCTGCAACACCAGAAAGCGCAAACCAGATCCTTACATAAAGAACTATACAGGGATGGAAAAGCCACACATAATCTGACAGCATTCAGTGCCAGCAGCTTTTTTTTGAGGAGCGAGGGGCGTGGCAGTGGGAAATGCACATACTGAGATGCAACCTTTTGCATGACGCTGTACTATAAATGAGCAGTTTGCAATATTCAAACGTCTACTAGTGTGTCCGTTAACACACACCTTGGGAATTACTTGTAGATCCTCTTTTCCGAAACTAATGCTATTTCTTAGGCTCATTTTTAGTTCAGAGTTTTAGTTCAGATATTGAACATAAGTAATGATTTGAATAAAAATACTTTCCAAGAAGACATTTAGGTAAAATGACATTTTAAAATTGTATTTCTTTTTTTCTAAAAGAACTAGAGGGCACTCCTGTTCTTCTGTTAAGACATTAATATAAACATTTACTTTTGTTCTTATTTTGCTTGTTAGTTTCCTTAATCCTTTTGAAATTTTGTACAGTGCTCTACAACTCTCATTAAGTGAGACTTAGCTAGACTTACCAAGACTGTGGCATAATAAAAAACTGGTGGGAAAATAGTTCTTAGAAGCAGATAAAAGTTTACAAATTGTGAACATAGGAGCAAATCCTGATGCAAATTTCTGCAAGCTCACTAAAACTCCTGTTTAGAAGTTGATTTTTAAGTCTGTTAAGTGTCGTGGTTTAAGCCTAGCCATAAATCAGAACCACGCAGCTGCTCTCTCACTCCCTCCCTCCCTCCCCCCCCAGTCCCGGAGGGATGGGGAGGAGAATCGAAAGAATGTAACTCCCACGGGTTGAGATAAGAACAGTCCAGTAACTAAGGTATAACACAAACCACTGCTGCTGCCACCAGTAATAATAATGATAAGGGAAATAACAAGGGAAGAGAATACAACCGCTCACCACCCGCCGACCGATACCCAGCCCAACCCGAGCAGTGATCTAACCCTTCTGGGTAGCTACCCCCAGTTTATATAGTGGGCTTGATGTGCTGTAGTATGGAATACCTCTACAGTTAGTTTGGGTCAGGTGTCCTGTCTCTGCTTCTTCCCAACTTCCCCTCCACCCTGGTGCATGAGACTCCCCCGAGCATGAGACTCAGAAAGTCCTTGGTCAGAGTAAACATTACTGAGCAGCAACTAAACACATCAGTGTTATCAGTGCGGTTCCCAGGCTGAAAGTCAAAACACACAGCACTGCACCAGCTACTAAGAAGGAGAAAAAAAGACTGCTACTGCTGAATCCAGGACAATAAGGAACACACAAAGGAATGCTGCTCCTTTACCGTTGCAGTCATTTGCCAGTGATCAGAGGTGCACATGACTGCTCTCCTGGACCTCCTCGGTGCTGCATGCTAAGTCTGAATTTCACAAGGAGAGCAGTGGATAGGGAAGCTATTCAGGGTTTGTTGTGAAATTTTAAATGACTATTCATATACACACAATTCTTCCAGCATTCTTCCATTTAATGCAGTGTGACACAGAGTACAATACAACCAAATCAGAGAACTTTCTTCAAATGACAGGAAAAATAATCTGGACATTCCAAATATTACATGGTACAATTCATGGTTTTATCAGCTTCTTCAAGTCATAAGGTTTTATATCTGCCACTCTTCTACAGCTCAGGAGTGAAAAATACCCATTTTAGCCTCTGTAACAATGGGATATTGAAATTGAAATCTCAGAGTTTCAAAAGATTAAAAAGCTGCATTTTTTTTTTTTTTGAAGAGTACTTCTTGAAGCTTCAAAAACTTCTGAAACGTTGTAGTAACAACAGTATGGAAACCACTTAATTGGTAACATTGCCCAACCCCAAGAGATAAATATGTCTGCAATTATTACTCTGAAGGCCTGGGGAAACCTGGAGATGCATCCCCTGAAGATATTTAGGTGGGTATGGGTAGGCAAAAAAAAAAAAAAAAAAAAAAAAAGGAATTATTGGTTGGTGAGTAGATGTGAAAAGTGCACACAGTATAGTAATATCTAAAAGCACTTAGGGTAAGCTTCGGCTTCATGTATCTCCAAGGTTCTTAAGGACACATGCCTTATAAAGGAAGGATAATATTGCCATGATGGCTGGCACAGAGGTGAAATGCTTAATTAAGGCTAGCACAGCATTTCTCTACAGAACAGAAAGTTCTCACTATTCAGGAACTGAAAACTCTATCAAATGACCTCTACAGTTTGTGACAGTATTAAGTACAATCTTTAAATGCTTGTCTTGACTCTACAAGCATAAAAAAAGTGCTGGATCATTTGCAGACACTAAAGAGTTTGTTCTCTTATGAATTCCCTTACAAACTATTCATTAAGGTAAAAATCCTCAAGTACAAAGTCAGCACGCCGAAAAAAACTTCAGTGGTCACAGATCAGCCAAATGGCAAGACCTTTAAATAGCAATAATGCCTTCTGAGAATAACAAAATAATTTTAAACTGGTCTTATCACTGTATGAAAATACACTGCTTAGAGGTTCAGCAATACAGATCAGTCCGTCCCACTGCCACAGAAATATTGACTAATATTACCTTGAAGATGAGCATGTAAGAGTTCCACCTGTTTAAACCAAGAATGCAGTGGCACTGCCAGTCTTCTTTCACTTTCATGAATAACTGGTACTGAGTCGCCATGGAATTGCTTCTATAGCACTGAAGTGACAATACAGAATTTATGTTTAGACAGCCAGTTTCTCAGGGTAGATTTCTGTGGAAACCCTGAGGGTTTGTGGGGTAATAGTGAGGCAATCTGTATGCATAACCACTGTCAACTCCAATAATCAGTGCTAGCTATCTGACACTCAGATATGGAAAATGTGCCAGTCTAAGTATGAATAGGGTGCAAACTGAATAAAAGATGGTAAAATGTGAGGAAGATCTACGTTTCAGTGGGTCCTACTGGTTTGAGAGCTAGAACCTGCAGGTATTCTACGATCATCTCTTTTTGGACAGTATTTGCAGGAGCAAGTAATTTGACTATTAGAGAAATCAACCAGAAAACCATCAAATGAAAGGCCCTCATCAATATATGCATGTCTCTGGATAAGATACAGGCTTGAGGAGTACTTGTCTTAGAGCAAATGATTCCACGACTGAGACTCCACACCTGCAGCACCTACAGAAGTTTGAAAAGACACTCTGAAGACCATTTGGGCTTCAACAAGGATGGAAAGGAACTGGTGATAAAGTTGGAGAAAGATGACAATTTATCTGGGAATTCAAACCTGAGAGGTTAAACAGAGCCTCCAGTTTTGCAAGCTGAAATGGCAATGCGGCAGAGGAAGGAACACCTTTCTGATCATTAAAACATTTAGTCTTATCCCTGAATTTACAAAACCTAGCTCTGGCAGTCACAACCTCAGATAAGAGGATAGGACAAATATATAGGAAGTCCCAGTTCCAGGGTTCAGATGTTTTTCTATCAATTATGTTCACAGAAAGATAACAGGAGAATGAACTTTCCAAAATAGGCCAGCTGGCTCCAGTGCAACCTCATTAGCAGACAACAGCACTCAGATGTGAATAACTAGCATGGAACGCTCATTAAACTTTGCAATGTCTCTGCCTCATCATTAAAGGGAATCCCTACAGGAATGCACTTAGTAGATCCTGAAAGAAACATTGCTCAGTTATAAAAGTCGCTAGCATCTTCTCTCTAGGAAGACAGAACATGAAAATATCTAATCCTGAAAAAAGCCTGGGAAGGTAATGCTCTGTTGAGAGAAAAATGAAGCTGTGTGATTTCTGGAAGTAGATACATCTGTACCTTGTCCTTTCGTGCTAACACAACTGAGGCACACAAGGCCGGCCTGAGTAAATCTTGAGCATGGAGTTTGTCTTGCGAAGCCATTTAATGAATCTAGTAACCCAACAGGTAAAGAGAGTAAACATTACTGTTAAAATGTCAGGTTCTCCATTTCACCTGCTTTGTATGATCGGATTTACTTTCCAAGTGAAATAATCCCAAGCAAATGTTCATCTCTGTACCTGGCCAGTCTTTAAAATGAAGTGCAACACTAAAGTATGTTCTTGAACAAAATCGCTCATAGTCACAAGGATAGCATGCCAGCACGCTTCCATTCTGAAAACAAGGGTCTTGTATGGCAGACTGCATTGAATTTAAAGCCCTTAATAGTGTCAGAAATGGAAAGGGATGCTCAGGAGACATCTGCATAACTGCCAAGACCAAATAATATTAGGTTCATGCCTCAGATGAGCAATTTTCTGGTTCTTGCAAGACCAATGAAACTTCAAGTCATGCCTGTCATGAAGGCAAAGGAGAAAAATGCGTGTGTACATCTTCACTTTTGTACTCACCATGAAGGTTAGCAGCAAGCTATTCTTTAGTCTGCCTGATAGACCACTGTTTGTCAACCCTCTAGGCTGGAGATGATTTACCTTTGTTTTAATGAAGAACAAGAGTATCCTAAGGGAATTTTACCTGGTGATATACATCTCACTTAGAGTTGGCCAGCTCATGGCAGCCATGGAGTCTTGAATCTCCTGAGTCTTCTGTAAATGTGCAAAGTAGATAGATCTGAAGTTCAAGCTTTTGAGTATTTATAATTTTCATTTCCAAGAAATGTCACAGCTTTCTTGAATGCCACTCAGAGAATGGAATACAAGCTCCTCAAGCTGCTTAAGTATAAAAAGTGCTACTTCAGTAGAGTAGCTGATTGGGACTAAAACAGCACTGGGCATTCTCTTCTTTGTACATCCACTGGCTGAGAACAGAAAAGGCAGAATGATAATGAACTTCAGAAATACTGTAAAGAGAAAAAGCTCTCTGAACTCTAGTCACAGATCATAAAGAACATCCAAATCATGTGAATGTGGACTTGACTTTGTAAAAAGAAGGGTAAATTCGAAGTAGGAAATATCCTTAGGAACAGAAGACATGCAATATTGTCAATTGAATTACTGCTATATGAATATTAAGAAACATTAAACACATGCCAATAAGCAAACAATGCTGAAATGCAATGCTACAGTTTAATGAATAAAATAAGACAACAAACGTCTCCTAGTCACCAAGATGTCTAGACCTCAGAGTGAACAATCAACCAGGGAGAGTTGCCTAGCCACAGCACTGTCAAAAGCACCAGTGACAAAATAAAGTCTGAACACTGGGAAGAGCTCATAAAAAGTCATGAACACTTTTTCATTAACAAATATCTACCCACACCACATATACCAAAAGGAAGTTGTATTTCAAAGTCTTTCAGGTGGACAACTGATTCGGGTCCACTTAGTAGCTGCCATAAAACAGAGTAACAGAAGCCAGACCTGAACAATGTTTGTTTACCCAAGAGAAAAATGTATTATACAGTCCCACACAACTGTGAAATAATTGTAAGACCTTTTTTTCATAGAATCTTCACTGATATCTTTTCCTTCCTGTTACATCAGACTTCACTTAACCTGTACCAAGTGATAACAAACTGCTGAACGGATGATGTTTAATCTATATGTTTAAAACAAATTTCACTAATTTTCTCAGAAAAAAAAGTGTAGTGTGCTGAGTAATTTACCAGTTTTCAGAAAGAAAAAAACTATAAAGAGCTTCGAGAAGTCAGCAAGATTTGTCTTACTAAATATGACAGACTGAGAAAGTTGAGGCAGTTCAGTCTGGAGAAGAGGGAGGAGCTGATCTCTACCTGCAGCCATTGGAGGTCCATGGTGGAGTAGGTCTCCACCTGCAGCCCAGGGAGGATCCTACACTGGACCAGGGGGATGCCTAAAGGAGGCTGTGACCCCATGGGAAGCCCACACTGGAGCAGGCTCCTGGCAGGACCTGTGGCCCCATGGAGAGAGGAGCCCAGGCTGGAGCATGTTTGCTGCAGTACTTGTGACCCCACAGGGGACCCACACTGGAGCAGTCTGGTCCTGAAGGACTGCACCCATGGAAGGGACCCACACTGGAGCAGTTCAGGCTGAAAAACTGCAACCCGTGAGGACTCAATTTGGAGAAGTCCATGGAGGACTGTCTCCTATTGGAGTGACCCCATACTGCATCAGGGAAGATTGTGAGGGGTCCTCCCTCTCAAGGAGGAAGGAGCGGCAGAGACGTGTGATGAACTGACCACAGCTCCAATTCCCCATCCCCCTGTGCTGCTGGTGGGGAGGACATAGAGAAATCAGAAATTAAGCCCAGGAAGAAGGGAGGAGAAGGAGGAAGTTGTTTTTAAGATTTGATTTTATTTCTTATTACTCTGATTTGACTGGTAATAAATTAAACTATTTCTTCCCCCGAGTCGAGTCTGTTTTGCCCATGACAGCAATTGCTGAGTGATCTCTCCCTGTCCTTATCTCAACCTGTGACACTTTTGTTACAGTTTCTCTCCCTTGTCCAGTTGAGGAGGGGAAGTGATAGAGAAGCTCTGGTGGGACCCCAGTGTCTAGCCAGGGTCAACCCACCACAAGCACTCACGGAATTCAGCAAGAGAGGTAACGGCGTATAATTGTTACAAATCAATTTGGATCATCTGCTGTTGGCTATAAATTAGGGGAACTAAATCAAAGGCTTATTTTGATAAAACACCATGTGAAAATGTTTTGCAAAGACTTTTTTTGTCATGTTACTCTTATTTTTCAGCATGAACTGTAGGATAAATGAGTCCTGCTGAAGAGCTGAAATGTGCCTTTGTACAAAACCCAAATGACTGGAAATAAGACATCTACAGACAGAATTTAGTCAAGGCTAATGGACTGGAAGGGCATAATTACAGGAATGCCTCCCACAAAGCAGTGCTAGCCAACCCCTTATAGTTATGATTCAAAAGGATTTGTTTCAGGTATGCACAAGTCTCAAATTCAAGCAGATTAAATCACATTGAAATACCTTCTAAACTTAAAATATAATTAAAGTTTGCCATAGTTTAAGGGAAATATTTCTTTTACTTTAAAATAAAGTTTTTATTTCATAAGGTTCCTTAGATTCAAGGAAATCTATGTAAATTGTCTTTTAGTTTATCAATTTAAATGGTGTGTTCTGAACTTCTATTTCATCCAGAATGTGTTCTAGACACAACCTGAAATTATTTTTGGCATGGAAACAGGAAATTTTAGATATTTTCCAGCCTAACACTTGCACGGGATTTATAAAAATTTAAGTATTTAATTGGGTTATTTAGTTTTTAGCATTTTGTCAGAAAAAATGACAAAAATTCCAAGTCAAAAGTTGTTACCATTACACAAAATGTCCAGCTGAGCCTTTAAACATTTGCTTTTAATGTAATAGGTGAATTTTTAGCATACATTTAGATAAAAATTGTACAATATTTTCAATTATTCAAACACTGAGGAACAGAAAATGAAGATTGTTCAAACAATTCTTATTTTAAATACCCACACATCCCTATGAACAATGTCTTGTAAACATCAAAATCCTCTCAGTGGGAGAAAAATCCATTGATTCTAAGAAAGTTTTTGATAAATTTAGTAGGATAAATAGAAAATATTTGATATTCCACATTGCCTCATTGTTTGGGAATTGGATTAGTGGGAACAATAGAAATACAAGTAGGAACATTTGGACTCGAAACACTGAGAAGTTTTTTTTCCTTGATGCTTGAACAAAAGGCAGTAAAGATTTATGATGTGCCAATTTGTGAACTAAATAGAAAAAACAATTTTAAGATTAGTTTGCTCAAACTATTCTTAATGCAAGTTGTAATGAAGCTGACAAAAATCTTGGGTGAGTCAATTCTTTTGCTAATTGTCCCAATTGAAACATAAATTATCTTAGTCTATAAAGGACTTTTATTGCACCTAACAGTTTATTCTCTCTTAGAAGCCTTGTCTGTTGATCCCAAGTATCCAGATACCTCACAGAACAAAAGCCCTGCAACTCACTCCATGAAACAGTACGTATTCATCCAATGTTCAAAAATGACATACTTACACAATTGGTTTTTCCAATCTGCTCCCCTGTGATCCAACTATTTCTCCCAGTGTACAAAACATCTGTCCCAAAAAATCCTGAAAAGCAGTAACATGAAACTCAGAATTCATATTTCACATTGAAACAAATCTGGTTTCCCATTTATCTGGGCTGTTCATTACTGCAGACCACACTGCTGAACATCACATCTAAATAATAAGTATGCAACAATCATAAAAAAAGACTCACTATTATATATTTCACATAACATTGGTTTATATTTACAAAAGTAACTCTAATACAGTCCACTTACTGGTTTTTTTCCTGCCTGTTTCATCGACAAAAATTAAACTGAGATGGAAACAAATTAAAAGGATTAGAGACATGACTATTTATTTACCTTCTTTAACTGGAGCTTTTTAATAAATTTCTCTTTTATGAAGATATTGTACACTGATTCTATGAATATCTTGGAAGCTAATTATGTTGGCAACATTCAAGCCTGTGCAGGATCTGTATGAGCATCCTGGACTGCAATTATACACAAACACTGCCTTAATGACACACACTTTATTTTCCTGTTTTATACTTTGCCAGTGAAGACTTTCATAATGTTTCCCTGTGACCTAAGTGGTATAAAAATATGAATGGATTTTCAAACTGTTGTATACAATGATTTTATGCTGCAGACCCACTCCTTATGTTCCAAGTGAAAATAGCTTGCTAGCTCTGTTCTTCCCAGCATCACTGGCAGTAGTGCTAACAGTAGCTTATAAGGTTTGCTCATAAACAGTAATGATCGAGACACTATGATTCCTATGCAGCAAACTGTAACTTCATGATATTGTGTACAGTAGGGAGTATCTGCAGAAGTAGTTCTTACTCTTCTCTCAGCCTAGGTCACTCATTGATGTCTCTGAGCTGTGCTAGTTATGGATCCATATAATGAACTGGTTTTGAGAACTAATCCCACCAAAGAAAATAATTGCAAAAAAAAAATACTTTTTTTAACTATGTCCTTTAATTGATCTGACACCACAACACTGCTTCCATAAAGATTAATTTTTAAGCCATTTTAAAAGACTTATCTGAAAAGACTTATCTCCTCTTTCATTTTTAAAAACATTTGGCATGACATATTCTAAAATAACACCATTTTCTACACTGAAACCACAATTTTCTTTCCTTTTTTTTTTTTTTGGTGGCATTTGAATGATTAATTCCTATTAATTCCACAGTCTGTTATTAATGACAATTGTCCATTACTCTGTTCTTTCCTTAAATCAGGAAGTTACCATGAACATAAAAGTCTGATTTCAGGTAGTCAGGTTTATAAACATTATTAGATACAGCTAAAATCCATCTAAAACAGCTGAAAAACTACAGACAGCAGCACTGTCTGGTCTGGTTACTTTATACATCCATTATAAAACTTGGCAAACTGAGAAGCAAATGAAGCAAAACTTGAGTCGCTGAAGCTGAAATTCTTCAGGTTGATTTTTTCATTCCCCCAAACTGTTCAACTAGGAAATGACACTGCCCAAAGGAATGGGTCAACAGATTTTTAGAAACAAGGAAGATTTTACTCCACACAAGGTGACTACAACACATGAGCAGTCTAGCTATGCAAATACTATTGACATGCTTCAGAAACAAAGCTGCCAGTGCATGATACGAGCAAAGCTCTGCTCACTTCCTACCTACTCACTGCCTGAATTGTTAAGAGCTACTGGAAAGATACACAGGAACCTGGCAGCAAAAGGAACAATCCAGGCCAACCTTGAGCACTTCAGAAATGACAGAAATTATCAGCTGTGGTTAAGAAACACATTTCTAGCTACCATCTTTCATAGCGTTCTCAGAGCCACCATCTTCTTTGTTGTGCATATATTCTATGTGCATAGTTTGGATGCCTTCAGCACAAGTCTACACCAACTCATATAGATTTCCTCTGGAAGACAATGGACGAAAATAGGTATTTCTGATATTAATGTTAATGTGTAAAGAATAAAGCTTCCCTCCACAACTGAAGATTCCAGGAAATAGGCTCTGTTTAAAAAACAGGACCTAATGCATCCAAACATGCTTAGCCTATACTAATTGGAACATTGCAGGCACATATGTAATTTAGGAGCTACTTGAACAGTCTTCAGAAGAACAGTGATTTGTTTTCTCATTGTTTTGTTCTGGTTTCCCATGGGCTCAGCAAGATATTCAAAGCTGAGTTCCAGTTTCCATAATCAAACAATGAAATCTAGGCTGTATATCTGTATACATCTTTGTTTGCACTTCCTTAGTGACTAACTTATATTGTGTCTTCTTTTTTTCTTAAAGCTTAATTACAAGTTTTTTTGTACAAAGAAGCATGTTTCAGGGGAAAAAAAATAATTCAGATAAAGTAGGTACCACAGAAGTGCAAATAATCTTGAGCAGAAGCCCAGGATAAGCCTTTATCCTTACTGAAGACAGTATACAGAAGACTTCCCTTTTCTGCATCTTCACAGCTAGCACTGCAATTATACAGAGCATCCTTCCAAGATGACAGAGATGAAAAACAGTTTGCCAGGATGTTTAAATCATTACACGGTGGATCCAACTGGAGATCAATGGCTGAAAGTCTTTTATTTTCACTGTGAAACACACACAACATTGCTTCTATTATTCTCTTTTGCTCCAGGCTCCAAAAGGTTCACTTATCAAAGCTATCCTGTACTTATTTAAAAATAAGTCACTCAGAAGCCTATGAATTCTATCATCACATCTCTAAATTTTAAAGTTACTATTTAATCCTTTCCACTTCAGGATGATATGAGTATAAAAAGTTTCTACCAATACTAATAAGGAAAAAATCAAAACATGTTTACACTTTTTAAATCCCAGAGAAGTAACAACAAAATGCAGCATATCACATATCTGAAAAGGTATGCATGGATGCTTAAATATGCCCTCTCCAGGACAAATGTCCCGCTAACATTGTAACACACAACAGCATTTGTCTCCATTCATCTGGTATTACAGTCAAGAGGAAATAAACGTATTTAGGAAAGTGTAAGCATTTCAGCAGGAGAAAGCATAACAGTGAGGAAAACTTACATGTTTTGATAGGTTCGGGCTCTTTGAGTCAACATCATAGCTTAAAAAGGAAAAAAAAAAAAAAAAGAATGTGATAACATAGTTGCCAGATGACAGATCCGAGATAAATGGAAGAAGACAGAACCCAAACAATTCTTTCACCTGTTTCAGTGTGTGGAATTTACACAGATACATGAATGGAAGTCTCACCAGTAAGAATGGCAGACTGAATCATCACAGATTATAGGATTAGGTTCACTAGCTATTTGAAATGAAACCGTTTTCAACAAAGTGCAGCCTTCTAAGAGAAGTTATTTTGATATTCTTATTTGAACAATGAAATCTGCCAAGGAACAGAGCAAACATTAAAAAATAATCTTAGAAAACAAACTTGTGAATTATTTTCTTAGGTAGTTCTTCAGTCATTTCACTAATTAAATAGAAATAACTGACAATAAATTGAATTGCTTCTAACTATAGTTTGACTTGCTCTTTTCAGTTTATCAAGAGATATACTTTCTTTCTGTTTATCAAGAGATATACTTTTTTCTGTTGCAAAAAAGAATCATACGTGGAGTCTCTTTCTTTGAAAAATAACATTAAAAACAGATACTCTGGTTTCAAGTTCAGAACAGATTTGTGCTCTGTGGAAGAGGCAGCCAAATCAACATTCCTACACAGCCCCAACTGTGTCTTTATTTCAGCAACGCCTTACCTACTTGGAAGAAAATCCTTTATTTCACAAAGTGACTATCTGTTAAAGTTATTTTCAATAGCAGGCAGTAGTTACACTCAGCAGATTTAATGGCATTGAGCCCAACTTTTGAAATAAAAAATAAAGTCTGCACCAGGCTTCCATGGTGACGATGAGAGAATTCGTACCTGGCCATTTAGAAGCACCCTGCAATCTATCTTGGCATTGATTGTTTCCTTTCACTCTCTGAAACCATTTAAGCCTAGATGGAAACAGCTAGCTGCTACTTGTGTTTTGAACACAATGAAACTTTTTTCCTCACTCATCCCTCTGACACTTCTGCTAATTTAGGAAGCATTCTGACCTGCTATTAAAAGACATTTACAGCTAAAGAAAAGTGTATAGTTTTTGTTTGTTTCCATGATACAGGAAATGCTGCCATTCAAAAGCACTTCAGTAAAAGCTTGATTATCACAAAGACTGAATTGATAAGAATGGGGCAAAATGTAATAGATGACATGCAAAGTGACCTGATGCCTAGAATCTCAATTCTGTTTAACAAAGAATAAAGTGAAACTCAAACCGATCCCACCAGTGGAAATAAATTAGTACATCAGGAATAATGTCAAAAGCCACCTACTTCTAGAACAACGGCTGTCATTTTAAAATATTACAGTTTAATATACTTAGATGCATACTGGCATTTATTTCAGTAAAGAAAATTTTGGCTGCGTACTACGTGTACAACATTATATTTCTGGACAGTACGTTCATATCTGTTTTTTTGGCTATGCTGCAAGAATATTTTAACATTTTGACATCCTTAGATTTTTAACTATTTCTAAAAGTGACGACTGTGAGTAGGATTGTACTTTAACCAGTTAACACCAGCCAATTTCTTAAAAGTCAGTCATTGTTATGTTACACATTTATTTCTGATGAAGCAATGCTAAATCAATCATGTTTATTGATGTATCCCGTGTGAACACACACTATCTCTTTCCAAGTTAATTTTATGGTGCACAAAACTTGCTATGTTTACAGAGACTGCAACATTAGAGTCAGAGATTTTTAACTTACAAATCAAATCGCAGATTCTCTCTTTCTTCAAAGAAGTAGTCCATTATAAATTTTCTAACAAAATCTGGATTTAAAGTATTATCGATTACTTCTGTTCTTCCAAACTGTAAAACAAAAGTGTAAGTTTAAGCCACATACTATAATGAAGAATAACAATACCAATAACATGTGAGATGCGAGAGAGCCTGTAAAAATTCTTTGGAACAGATGCCATGAAAGAAAATGACCCTGTTTACATTAACTGATCAGTTATCTGTGGATGGAGACAGACTGGCAGAAGACTTTGTGTTTCAATATAGAGTGGTGCACAACTTCTATTGTATCATTTGAGATTTATAAACATCAGGTCCCAAAGCCAAGCAGAATCCACAAAATTTTGTGGAAGAAATTCAGTAACACAAACATCCACCATAAACTAAAAAACAAAACAACAAAAACAAAAACCCCAAAACCACAAAAAAAAACCCAAACCCCAACAACAGCAAGCAAAAGTTTGCATATATTGCTTATTTCAGACAGCTTTAAATATTAGGAAACATAGCCCATCTGCTAGAAGTGTGTAATTTTTGCATTACCCAGCTCCTACTTCACCTCAGTTCAGCTCTCTCTTAATCTCTTCTCTATGGTTTCTGCGAAACACATTTTCTTTCTTGGTGTTTACAGGAAGAGCCTCAGCTTTTGTCAACATGAAAATGTTTTAAATAAATAAATAAGAACCCAACCCACCAGAACCAAAACACTTCAGTTCCTTTACATCACAGATAGACATGACTGATCATAAAATATCAGTGTGATTATTTTGGTCTTGTTTTAGCTGTTCTTTCAAGATAGAGAAGAGATTCAGAGCAGCCCCGCAGAGAAGGACTTGGGGGTGTCGGTTGATGAGAAAATGAACATGAGCCGGCTTCAGTGTGCTCTCACAGCCCAGAAAGCTAACCGTATCCTGGGCTGCATCAAAAGCAGCGTGACCAGCAGGTCAAAGGAGGTGATCCTGCCCCTCTGCTCTCGTGAGACCTCACTTGGAGTATTGCATGCAGTTCTGGTGTCCTCAACATAAAAAGGACATGGGACTGTTGGAACAAGTCCAGAGGAGGGCCACGAGGATGATCAGGGGACTGAAGCACCTCCCATATGAAGATCGGCCGAGAAAGTTGGGGCTGTTAAGCCTGGAGAAGAGAAGGCTGCGTGGAGACCTCATAGCAGCCTTCCAGTATCTGAAGGGGGCCTACAAGGATGCTGGAGGAGGACTCTTCATCAGGAACTGTAGTGACAGGACAAGGGGTAACGGGTTCAAACATAAACAGGGGAAGTTTAGATTGACTATAAGAAGTTCTTTACTGTAAGGGTGGTGAGGCACTGGAATGGGTTGCCCAGGGGAGTTGTGAATGCTCCATCCCTGGCGGTGTTCAAGACCAGGCTGGAGAGAGCCTTGGGTGGCATGGTTTAGTGGGAGGCATCCCTGCCCATAGGAGGGGGCTTGGATCTAGATGATCTTAAGGTCCTTTTCAACCCTTATTATTCTACGAGTCTACGATTCAGTGGTACTCAGGAAACAGAACAAAAAAGCGGCTACTGAAAACGGCATTTTATTTTGCCCTACACATTGTACGTATCAAAACGTGTTTGAATATAGTGTACTAAAAAGCTTCTTGACAATCTGCTGAAAGATCATCATTAAGGAGTCCTCAAAACTGCAATTTGGGACTAGAGACTTCTGAATGACTCAAAGACTGCCAACCTCTTCATTGATAGGAATTAGCGAAATCAATAAACATGGATAAAGAAAGAATAAGCCTCACTGCAACTGCTTTCGAGATGCATTTCCTAAAAAGGTTTTCACATCACATAAGTGAATCTAACCACTATGACCTGTACAGAGCCCCTCAGCTTCCGAGAGGAGCAGCCCTATCTCAGCCCCTGCATACTTAACATATATGTGGTATGAAAGGACAGAGCATACTCCTGTTTCTTCCTCTCAAAATTAAGACATTTCATTGTTTGATTCTTATTAAAAATAAAACAGCAAAGAACTCCAGCCACATTATTTGTGTGCTTTAAAGAAACTCCATTACAGTCAGCAACTCTTCTCTTTGGAACGACCATGCACGCATGTGTTCAAGTGGCAGGGGACTGACTGCAAACACCCTCATTCCCAAAGCTCATCTGGAGAAGTGGGCCTATCACTAAGAGGATGAGCGATTTGCAGAAAGCAACTATCCACCCAAAGATCTCAGGTACAATAAAACATTCAACAAAAGTTAATACATCTTCAAGACACAGCTCTATAAATGTCTTAGGAAAAGGAACAATCCTCAGGAGTGACACAGTGGTGATTCGTGTCTTTACAGAGTGCTTGAAACCTGTTAGGTACCTTCCACTTTTTTTATGCTGTGAGTTGTTCAACTGGGACAGTCTTATTCAGAGATTCCAGCACTTCCTATAAAAGACAGAGAAGCAAAACTATCTTCCCAATGAACGATATCATCTCCAAATAAAAAGGCAAAGAATATTCAACATACAGTGTCAGTTAGCATACTCCTTTGCCAAGACTACACCATTTCTTAAAACCTAGGTGGAATGATTTCCTGGTGTCATGGGAACCTTGATATTCCGTGTAAGAAGGCTTCTGAGTGTGTTGCAAGGCACAAATTGTTTAGAAACCAAGCTTACTCATTAGCAATCACTGTATTTCTTCAACTCTCCTAAGCCAAAGCAGCAACTACGAAAGCGGTAAGCATTATACAGATACAGGCAGGAGAAATCTCCAGAAGCTCTCCAGAGTGATGAAGATACTAAACGTTCAAAATGAGATCCTGAAGTCTCTTAAGGGAGGAGTAGCACAGGATGCATGTGATCCTGGAAACAGATCAGAACAAACAGTGTGATCCTTACTGCTTGTTTTAGATGACAAAAGTCAGTCTCTTGAGAAATGATTCAAGGTATTCTCCGAAACATGGGGATAAATTTGACAGGCAGACTGCTGTAAAAAACACCTTCTTGAACCAACATTAGTGACTAAAATGGCCGAATATTCATCTATGAGAAACAACAGGAGTAGTAGAAAGTTAGCATTTCTCAGACAATAATTATGGCTGGAATATTTGCCTGAGCTAAAGGGCCCTTCTTTCCCCTGTGAATAGTAAGGCTCAAATTTTATGCACATTCCAAGTCTCCAATCAGTTTCCAGGTCAAATAAATCTCAGAGTTTATAAATAAAATCTTCCCCTGTCAGCTGCATGCTTTATAACATTCAACAATATTGAAACCAGGAAAAAATGAAAGCTGGAATGGCTGATAAAATGAAATATGCAGCAATATCTAAGCATTTAGTAGTGTGCGAAGGTATGCACTGAAAATGAGAAGCTGTGCTCTGACACAAGCCAGTAAACGGCATTTCATCACACCAGGGATGAGAAGTGAAAACAATGGGGTCATAAGGACTGTCCATTTTGCAGTTCTGAACAGGAATATATCTCCTGTATTTTTTCCCCTCAAGGGTCCTGTTTCTTCAATTTGCACTTTTACAGCAAACTGTCAATATTCTCTCAAAGCTGCATAAAGACAAGATTTATTCTTAGTACCAAAATCCAGTAAATCCTGACCTACTCTAGAAGCAAAAGACTCAAAAAAAAAGATCCAAGACCCACTAAAATTGGCAAAGCTACCAGAAGCACAGCAAGTAAGTGAAGAACACATACTAAGTTCTAGTCTTTCATGCTATGTCCAACAGACTCAGACACACATACACAGATTTTTAAATGAAAACGCCTCCCAGCCTTGTACAGATTCAAGTAGCAAATTGCCCTGGGAGATTCACCAAGCAGGAAAAAGAAAGGTTACTAAAGTTCTTGAAATCCTCAAACTAGGACAAGCTTGAAGGAGAATAAGAGAATCTTCAATCTTGTGGGACAGTTCTATATACACAGAAGACAGAGGAAAACAAAGAATACAGGGAGCTGTAGCCTAAGAAAGTTTATTTTCTGCTGCCAAAGCCATTATCTAAATCGAAAGGCACAAACCTCAAATAACTGAGTGAGCTCAGAGGATAACTTGTCAAAAAAGTCCATTTAGGGCCACTAACACCTCTCGACAAATCTCTTGCTTGACACATTCATAAACAGATCATTTCGTGACATTATGATCCTTTTTGAAACAGTAAAGGCAGTTTGCACAACAGGAGGATATACCTGACTTCGGAAAAGACATTTAGAGGAAAATAAAGTTAATGGCTAAGGAAAACAGACAAGAATCAGAGAATACTTGAGGCTGGAAGGGGTCTCGGGAGATTCTGCAATTCCACCTTCTTGCTCAAAGCAGGATTAGCTAGAACAGGTTGTCCAGTCAGGTTTTGAGTATGTCCAAGGACAAAGACTCCACAATGTCTCTGGCAATCTGTTCCAGTGCAAGATCACAGTGAAAAGGGTTTTTCTAATGTTAAATAGAATTTTCTGTATTTCAATTTGTGCTCATTGACTCCTGTCCTTCTGCTGAGTACAGCTGAGAATAGTCTATCTCTGCCTTCATACCAGGTATTTATAAACATGAGTAACATACAAGCCTCCTCTTCTCCAGTCTGAACAATCCCAGCTCTCTCTGCCCCTCCTCATATAAGAGATGCTCCCACTTTAATGTCTTAGTGCCTGTATCTTTTTCACAGAGGGGAGCTCAGCACTGGACTCAGCACTCCCAGCTATGGTCTCACTGGTGCTGGGGGCAAGGATAACCCCCCTTGACCTGCTAGCAGTGCTGACCCTAATGCAGCACAGATGCTGGCTTGCACACTCAGAAACACTCTACATTTCTCTCACATGGAAGGTACTAACGGACTGGGAGCCTGACAATTTCTACAAGTGCATGAAAAGCAAGATGAAGGCACACAGCAAGGTAAAGGAAAGATCTGTTTCCTTTTCTTACTGCACACTGTAAAATGACTGTGACTTGAGGGGGACACAGACACTCCCCTCAGACAAAAAAAAAAAAAAAAACCCAGCTTATTTGTACAGCCTTGTAGACTCCCTCACGAAGTTCAACAAAGACAAATTCAAACTCCTGTGCTGGCACCAGGGACTGAGTGGTGGGGTAGGAGATCTGCAGAAAAAAAGGTGCTGGTGCATGTTTAACAACATGTTGAGTTGTATTAGGGTCAGCACAGCCTGCAGATTAAAGGCAATAATTCTTCCCCCTCTATTAAACACCTGGAAAACTGGGTACAGTTTGGGGCTCTAAATGCAACTGAATCAACAGACTGGAAGCAGTTCTGTTAAACAGACACTTACAAAAAAAAAAAACACACAAAAAAATAGCTATAAATCTATCTCAATATCAGCAGGCTGGAGCACACAACTTGAGGAAAAGCCAATGGAGCCCAGTTTATGGGAGAAGAGAAGGCTTAGGAAAGATCTGTTTCCATTATCATTCTCTACTACCTAAGCAGCATGACAGAAAACATAGCCAGACTGTTCACAGAAAGCACAACAAAAGGACAAGATGCAGTAGTCAAAAGCTGCAGCAAAAGAAATTATGAAGGTATCTAGGGAAACACTCTTCCAAAATGAGGGGTTAAGCACTGGAATGGGTCACCCAGAGAGCTGTGCAGTCTCTGCTTTCAGAGAAAGTCAAATCTTAGCTGGGAAAGGCCCAGAACAACCTGGCCTAACTTTGAAGATGGCTTCGCATGGATAAGTTGATGAACTAGACACAGCAGATAAATGCTGTCCAGGAGGCTGGAAAGATTCCTTTTACCGATATTATTCCATGACTACATTATCTTGGGGTTTTATAGTTCCATTAGAAAGCAGAACTACGTATGAATTAGAAGGATGTATGAGTTGTATGAATTAGAAAAAGAAAGTTAATTCAGAAGGAAAAAAAGTTGTAAAACGGCAGCTAAATGTCAGTTTTTATTTTTTGAAACAGTAAAGTATCATAAATGTGTAAGTACTTTTCCTCCCATGAAATCCACATTTTTTTCAGTAAACAGTATTTCACTTTACACAATAACCATGCTACACCTGGGAAATCTTTCGGACTTGATTTAAAATGCATGACAGAATTGTATCAGTAAAAAAAGGTAAATGTGCAATATGGTGATTATTTAATTCCACTGAGGCCAGAGAAGGCCTAACAGAATGCCTGTTACATTGCTACCTTTATGGCTCATCAGTTAAACTGAAATTGTTACAAAACTCAGGAGATTCAGTGGCACTGCTAGCTTTTCTTTATATTATTTTAAATTACTTTTAATTGAGGCTTGGTTTTTGGTCTCTTTACTTTTTTCCAATGGCTATACAAATCATTCCTTTGCATTAAATATAACTAATTATTTAACTGAAAAATCACTATTAAAATTTCTTAGAGATGACATTAAAACGCTGACCTCTAAAAACCACCAGTCTACACTTTTCAGTTAAATGAAACATCACCTTTTAAATCTGTTTTCCCAATTACCTACAGCCTTTTTAAGTAGAATAGGTTATTTCTATAATCCAGTCACTTACAACTAATAACACAGCTGCTAATTAAATAGTTCTCCACGTGGCCTAGTTTCCCCACTAACAGTTGTGTGAAGCTAAAATCTTAATATGGACAACAAGCAAGTAACTTCAGAGACATCATTTAGGAGAGTAACAGAATCAATCCTTTTCTGGACTCGCTCCAGCAGTTCAGTATCTCTTGTAGTGAGGAGCCCCGAACTGAACACACGATTCGAGATGCAGCCTCACCAGTGCCAAGTACAGTTATTAGTATTACTTCCCTAAAAAAAAAAAAGGCAAAAAAAAAGCTACAAACCAAATAGATTTTTACAGAATTAAATAGGATAAATATATAAAAGGCAACTATGAAGACTTGGCAGAGCAGCATTAGTTATACTGAGTGATTGGACAGTAAAATGGCAGATGAAATTCCCTATGGATGAATGAAACCCTTACATGCATATCAGGAAAAAATGTAGCAGCTAACTTAATACATCAGTTAGGATGGCTGAATAAGCAGTGGAAGTACATAAAGGGAGAAGTCTTTCTGTTGATAAACTGTACAAGGACTAGGTTTAGCTCATGATGGTATTTTCTGATTTTCTTACAAACTGGTCACTTTCAATATCTTGGGGTTCCAGTGCAATTTCTCTAACTGCCTTCTCTCTCAATTTAATGACACAATCAAAAAAGATGCTTCTTTTTAGTCTCCATCATATTTATTCCAGATTAAAAGAAAAGGGAACAGAATCAATGAACAAGAAGGACTGAAGAATAGGAAGCCATGAACAATTATTTTAGAAGAAACAATGGAAATTTACTGAGGACATAAAATTACATTGGGCAGCTCATGAAGTCATGTCTGAATTCCAGACAGGTACACAAATGTAATTTGCATCCAATGCATTGCTACAGTAGATGGACCAGAGGCTCAGTGCCTCGCTTCATAGGCAGTTCCTTAACAGTTACCCATTGCTGCATACTGCCAACAAAACTGCAGCTGGTTGAGTATTTTACAATGCCAACTACTTATTTAACATTCACCTTTGAAATGCTTGCTCTTGGTTTCAGAATGAACATCCTCTTCGAAATGAAGAAATTTGCATATATCTCTTTGCATATATCATTTAAGGCTTTTGTTGGTAACAGTAAGTTATACTGAGCCATATTTCAAATGTGTCCTCATAAAGTAAGGAGAAGTAAATATTTTAAAGCCAAAACTTCGATTCGGATGATGCATTTGTTGCCAGTTATATTAAGTGAAATACGTGATGATCACACTATAAGTGAAGCCAGGGCAACTGTTTTGAAAAACAACACTCTATTAAACTGAGAACAAAACATTTTAATTCTTTGTTCAGGATTTGGTGCTAAAGAATAACATTGGGTAAAACCACTAGAATCTGTACCACAGTCAGTGCCCAGAAACCATCTACGCTTCATTAAAGGAAAGATTTAACTATTGTATTGAATCCATCTGAATAGCTATCCATCTGAATAGCTTAGCTGAAGGCAAGAAAAAAAAAGCACAATGCTAGAATAGAGTATTAGGAGAATTATGGAGATTATGAAATGATTTACTGTGGTTATGATCCCCAGGTATTTTCTGCAGTGTTCAAAAGAAAATAATTAGGCAAAAGAAGGAAGAGAAATATGAAAAAAAGGATGAACAACATAAAGTGTGTTGCCATGACGCAACATCATTAACATCTACACATACTATCAGGTTCTTGTTATGTCTTTTTTGTCTTCTACAAACACATCCAGGTGAAATCCACCTATATAAGCTAGTAAAATATTAGATAAAGTGTTTAAATGCAACAAAATGGAGACATACGTAGATTTTTATTGAAAAAAAACACAGTATTAGTGCATTCACCATTGGAGGCAAAAAAAAAGCATTTAAATAAAGATATTTTATATAAGATTACCCATCTAATGTATATATCAATTAATCTTCTATCTACCACCTTATTTTTTACCACTGGTAAAAATATAATACACCACATGTAAAATGCAATCCTGACTCAGTCCCTCTATCATGCAAACCTCTGAATTTTAGCTGTCATAACAGCTAGTAGGAATCAGATTCTACCCACCAAACTTTACATCTGACATAGTTCAAAGTGTAGGCTTTTGATCATTACTTGGAGGCATTTCTAAAGAATGATTCATCTGATATAAGGCAGACATCTAAATTAGGTCTGATTAACTGCCCTCAGGATGTTATCTTTTTCCCTTAACTATAAATAGTTTAAACAGTCAACTGAGCAGAAAATACCTGTACCTAGACCTCCTCCTCCTAGACAATATAGAGATAATTATGTCTTAAAAGAGAAAACAACAAACAGAAAAAAACCCACCAAGCCTTTCTAGCAACTGCCATGTCAAAAGTCTGGTTTAACCCATGTGGTTCCTAAACTGTCATATAATAATGCTATAACCACATGCCCAAGCGCATCGTGCAGCCAAGATACTCTAAACAGTGTCAAGATGCAGTCCAAGCAATAATGTTGCAGACTGCCCTATTCAGGTGGTTTTGTTCTGGTCAAGGAAATAAAATGGCAAAAGACAATACAAAGCTATAAAGAGGTGACACACTGCAACTGTTACAAACTTGGACTTGTTAAAATTACGAGCAGATAGAACTTTTCCATTGACAATCTCTTAAATCGCCTCAAAATGAGTACATGGAACAGTTTCTAAGGTGATAAGATGACAATTTTTCCAACGGGACAATTATATTAAAAATGGTTAATACTTCTTCTAACAGTTACAACAGAGAAGCATGAAAATTCCATAAAATTACAGATGAACCCAAGACAACAACAAAAGCTAGAATTTCTGACAGAATCCTCTTAACCCTCGGCCAAAAGAGGACATGAATGCTTTAGTAACAATCAAGGCTTGACTGCCAAACCACACCGATGATCTTCATATGCCTGAAGACTCCTAGTTTTTAGGATTGGCTATCCAGAACATTTAGAATTCTGTATGTCCACAACTTCTGCCAATTTAATTGATTAATGAATTCCAACTTAGGGTCCTCAAAATGACATTTCTTAACATAAATCAGAGGAATGTGATCCAGTAGGTATACTGAGAGGATGTCTAGTGCAGTTAGAACAGAGAGCAGCAATTTCACTAAACCCAGCAAATTTAATAGGTACAATGTTTCATGTACTGCTCAGTTACACGAGTTTTTCTCCAAGCAGGAGACCAATTCAATTCTCTCATCTCATAAGGACTGAAATCTACATCCACCATTTTTCAGCAAAGCAGAAAATAAGTTTCTCCAGGCAACTACCTAGTATGAGGGAACAGGTCCAGTTTCTGTGCCCCCTGCCCCTCCATTGGAATGTTTAAATAGTAGTAATAATATATCAATTCTAAAAACGCAAACATCAGTCCTCCTCTCTTTTACAGAGAAAAATAGTAAGATAGTTCATTCCTCTCCTGGCTCTATTCTTAGAACAAATGACCACACAGTGGACCACTTACAGTGAAGAACAGTTCCATCAGTTCTCTCTGTAAGGCAGCTAAATAGCACATTTTATCAGTAGAGAGATGAGTACCCTCCCCCAACACTGTCAACTCTTTCAAAGAATAATATTAATGGAGAAAAATTAGGTGACTAAGTACAGGGAGACAGTTCCAGGCTACAAATATTGAACTCGTGTAGGTAATTAATTTAGAGGTACTTGATTTTGTTTCTTAAAACATCTGTCCAGTGTTTATAGGTTAAGACAACGTAGTCCAACCTATGCATAATCCCCTCCCTCCCTTGTTGCCTGATGTATATGCTACTCAGCAGCACTTCTCCCTAACACTACATGGGAAAAGTAGACCTCTACCACAACTAGAAGCTAGTTTTGCTGACACCAACCATCACCACAGCTGAATTCTTCCATAGGATTTGTACTGATGAGTGTTCTTCCCTCTTGATAGCCACAGACATTGTCCAGACTGATAGCTAAGTTTGATTTCACTTATCTCAAGGAGATTGTAAAACAAGAAACTCATGTATTTTCCCTAATTTTGTTTTCCCTTTTGATGGAAATATGCGATACAGATATGGAAATTGAGATTAAAGTGATTAGGTTTTAAAGACTCTTTATTAAAGAGGCTATGACATGCCCTCTGTTGCTAGGGCAAACAACCAGCCTGAAGGATATTCAAAAGGTTTATACATCTTACCTCTCTCCATTCTTTGTTTCCAATGGCTTGTGTGTACAAAACACAGACTGTGAAAAGAAAAATAATAAAAAAAAAGTTGGGTCATTTTCAGCATTTGACATTTTTTAAGTGAACCAATGTTGTAGTGTGTTGTGCTGTTGAAATTAACTAGAACAATAAAATAGTAATTTGTTTTCCCTCAGTGTGTTGTTGCAGCACTGACCTAATAAATAGGGTGGTTCTGAAACGAGAAGCAAAACTCATGCTTGACCTCCAGCAAATCACTTGACAAACATTAGCAGTAAAATGGGATAAAAGCAGCTCTTCATTAAATGTGGATGGTCTGGCTAACCTAGTTAATCTAATGCAAAACTACACCAAATTATGTTTCTTTCAAGAGATGAGAGAATTAAAATAAAACCAAATGAGGACCCTACTGGGAAAAGAGAAAGGGGAAATAAAAGTGGAAAAAAATAAGTTCTCATGTTTTCTTCCTTAATTCTGCTTCAAATTATTCATATATATATTTAATTTTCTTGCATATGCATTGTTAAAAAAACAAAACAAAAACCTAAAAAAACACCACAACTAACACCTAATGAAAAATAGAATTAATTAAGTTTGTTGACGTAGGCTTTTTTGGGAAGACCAAGCAGCATACTCCCACAGGCATCACTCTCTTTACAGATCTGGTTTTCCATTAGAGAACACATTAATCTGCAGCGTCCATCACAGGGACTGGTGATGGAGGTATAGTGATTATAAGCAGGTCTTTTAAATACTATTATAAGCACAAGTAATTTGCACTAAAGTTGTACTATACACTTTTTTTTCCCCCTACAGTCTTGGGCTAGTTGTAGCTGACAACCATAAAACAACTTTTACCTGAAACTCCACTACAGCCCTTTTCTAAGCAACAGAAATACAGATATTTGAACACTTTCCTCCTGACAAAATCTTCTCCTGTGCCCATCATTATTTTTCGACACAAGGTTAAAAATAATACTGTTTTGGGTTGCAGCCTTGAACACTAACAATAGAAGCCTGGTTTTGTTTTCAATAAAATCAGAATCATCAACAGACATGAAATAAAAGCAGAAGTAAAAATGAAAAGCAAAGCAGAAATGAAGTCAAGCTTCAAATTACATTTTCTTCTTACTTGAAAGGTATTTGGTCCACATACAAACGAAAAAAACCCATCCAAACAACAGCAAAAAAATCCCATTAGGTAGTAGCAAAGTAGAATAAAAACCAAGTTCAATATTTTAGCTTACATTCAAGTCAAAAGTTAACACAATCCAAATTTTTCTCAAAGAAGATACTCTTGTACAAGAAAAAAAGTTTACAAAAAAATTCAAAATCATTCTTTTGAAATAGACGTCTGTCTTTCTCCTTTTATTCTAAATGAAACCTTGGACAATAATCCTCTAAGCTTTGGTTCCTGCTTAAAGTAGGATGATTCCAAACCAACAAGCCTATTTCTACAGCACAGTCTGGAGAAGACAGCTGAACTATATTACATGAAGAATGAAACTAAATGAAAAAATGTAAGAAAACAGTGAAATGGAAGCTGTGAAATTAGCTACAGAAGTGTCTGAAGCTTACTGAACTTCTGATTGACCTTTGTACCTAGTAAGATCTGTGTCAAAGTAACCCTGGGAGAAGAAGGAAATGTCAAAGGAAATCCCCACAGATAAAAAACAAGCAAAAAAAAAAAAAAATTCTCTGGAAATACCCTTCCTGCTACAACAGAACCAGCTCTTCCAAGGGTCAGGTGTCCTGTCCTGTCTCTACAGCCATACCTATGGGTCAGAAATATTAACATTTTGTAATTCTTAACTCTCGACACTGATACCACGGTGTCAAACTCAAGATGAATTTAAGGAAATCTTGCAATGAAGAAGAGGGTGGAAGTGTCAACAGTTACCACTCAGTTGTAGATACTTCCCAAAATACTATAGTCTGCACCCTCTTATTTTCCCATATAGTTTGAGCTGCCCTTATCTTGCACTATGGTGTTTTCCTGTTTAATGCAAACATGCTAATCCTTTAGTCTGGCAACTACTGTAACACCCAAACTGCCCTCTTGAGTTTTCCCAAACATAACAATGTATCTACTCCCTTCCAAAGAATTACAAGCCACAACGAGGTTGGTCTTTTCTCCATGCTACCTGAATCTTCCCATGATTCTACAGCCAGTTGTAGCAGGGGCTTCCCATTACTCTTCACTCACCAGCTTCTATACTTTCCAGGCAGAGCTTCCTGAAGATCCCTTTGTCCCAGCTGTCATGAGATTTTCCTTATTGAAACTATCTTCTATGGAGAGAGCCTCCAGGGGAAGAGTTTTTACCTCTCTATTCCTTCATATCAGACTCTTTCTATTAAGATAATCAGGAGTCACAGGACTTCACATTAGGGCATTCTATCCTGACCACAATGCTGCCACCACAGCTGCACAGTGGTTCAGTTTGCCTAGCCATTGCATGGGAAGAAAATAATTTTGCCCAAGTCTCATTAGACAAAGAAACATACCAAATTCATTAATCTGTATCTACTTTGCAAGTCTTATCCCACCTCATGAGGAAAGCACTGCTTTAGCTCATTCTCTCAAAGAGGGGATAAAAAAATTGTCTCAAAAATATTCCTAGAAAAAGAAATGGTCTCCAAAATGGAAGAACAGAATGGCCCTAATGCTGCAGTAAATCAATATATATGAGCTGCATTAAACCAGTATGACTTGCTTTGACGCCACTGAGGAGAAAGCACTGTCAGTAGGACACTTCAGTACTGTTTAAAATACTTCATGAACAGGGCTATCCAAGTCTGTCCCATCTATAGCTAATATCTCTACATTATTTCTGTAACTTGCCTCGAGGGAGGCAAAGTGCCAGCTTTCTTCTGGCATGTATATTCCAGATCGCAGGGAACTGGTCAGAACTGGAATAAATACTGAGCAGCAATTACAGTATCAAAGCACAGCTAAGCAAACCTCCCAAGAGAACTGGAAAAAGCACAAGTTCCTTTTCAATTTCAGAAGACTGTTTATGTTGACAAGGGAGTCAACTATCACAGTATCACAGTATCACAGTATGTTAGAGATTGGAAGGGACCTCAAAAGATCATCTAGTCCAATCCCCCTGCCGGAGCAGGAACACCTAGATAAGGTTACACAGGAACGCGTCCAGGCGGGTCTTGAATGTCTCCAAAGAAGGAGATTCCACAACCTCCCTGGGCAGCCTGTTCCAGTGTTCCGTCACCCTCACTGAGAAGAAGTTTCTTCTCAGGTTTAAGTGGAACCTCTTGTGTTCCAGTTTGTACCCATTACCCCTTGTCCTTTCATTGTTTGCCACTGAGAAGAGCCTGGCTCCATCCTCGTGACACTCCCCCTTTATATATTTATATACACTAATAAGGTCACCGCTCAATCTCCTCTTCTCCAAACTATAGAGACCCAGCTCCCTCAGTCGTTCCTCATAAGGGAGATGCTCCACTCCCTTAATCATCTTAGTTGCCCTGCGCTGGACTCTCTCCAGCAGGTCCCTGTCCTTCTTAAACTGAGGGGCACAGAACTGGACACAATATTCCAGATGAGGTCTCACCAGGGCTGAGTAGAGGGGAAGGAGAACCTCTCTCGACCTACTAACCACCCCCCTTCTAATACACCCCAGGATGCCATTGGCCTTCTTGGCCACAGGGGCACAGTGTCGGCTCATGGTCACCCTGTCGTCCACCAGGACCCCCAGGTCCCTCTCCCCTACACTGCTCTCTAACAGGTCGTTCCCCAACCTATACTGGAACCTGGGGTTGTTCCTGCCCAGATGCAGGACTCTACACTTTCCCTTGTTATATTTCATCAAGTTATTCCCCGCCCAGCTCTCCAGCCTGTCCAGGTCTCGCTGGATGGCAGCACAGCCTTCTGGCGTGTCAGCCACCCCTCCCAGCTTAGTGTCATCAGCAAACTTGCTGATAGTACACTCAATTCCCTCATCTAAATCATTGATGAATATATTAAATAATACTGGTCCCAGTACCGACCCTTGAGGCACTCCACTAGACACAGGCCTCCAACTAGACTCCGCCCCATAGACTACAACTCTCTGGCTTCTCTCCTTCAGCCAGTTCACAGTCCACCTCACTACCCGATCATCCAGACAACTATATTCATGTGTGTCCCTCTCTGAGAAAAAGACCAAGAGGATGAAATCAGATTTTCACTATTAATATTCTCTCTAGATAACTGGAGTTTGAAAAGCATATTAGAATTGGCCTAGTCAAATCCAATGAGACCTCAGCATACAGTGACACTATGTGATTCTATCTTGTACAAGATCTAATGGTTGTTAAATTCAGTGAAGGTATGATGCTGGTTTTGACACCTTTCTTAGCTAACAGGATAAAGTTACTGTGTACAAACCAGTCTAAGAATGGTCTTTATCCATTATCTTTCTACTCAACTAAAGGGCACTAGGAGCAAACAAACTAAACTGGCTAATAAGAAACCCTACAGAATACTAAAACTAAGTGTACACTGTTTGGAGAGTATCAACAACCAAAGCTGTTATGCCAAGTAATTTCTTTAGTGGAAATACAGTATGAGCACTTTCAGAGCCCAGGCTTCTCCCTTTGCCAAGGATAGTATTACTGTATTCCATGTTTCTCTACTGCTAACCTCTACAGATAGGCCTGATTGGCAGCATAAGTGGCTACTCACAACTTGAGACCAGATCTCTAAAGCACCCCAGCAATTTCAGTGCTTTAAATAAGCTATTTACTTGAAACAGGAAAGCAGTGTGTTTTGAACTGACAGGCAAGGTTATGACACTTTAAAAAATATTTCCATATACTCTGAATCCATTAAAAAGCACCACCAGTTTGCTTCTCAGAAATATTTTACAGACAGATATCATGAATTCTTTAGGTTTTCCAGCATTCCTTCCTCAGCATAGGTCAGCCAACCAGCCACAACCACTTGGTTTGCCCACCTGCCCTGTGTTGGGGTGCTCACTGGTCACAGACCCTTCAGAGGTGCACTGACTTTTATATGGAGTGTATCCATTCACGAACACATGGCCAGCAGTGTATCTCTGGAAGTGTGGCTGCAGTAATACCTTCAGCTCTAGCTCACAGCTGCTGAGCTTTTCTTCTCAAATAGGTTTGAGCTGGGGCCCTGTGTGCTCCCCTGGCTGGCAGGAGTTCTGGCAGGCAATTTACTCACATGGTTTTTAGAGCTGAATGGAACCTGCTGTGACAGCACATGGTGGTTCATGGCCTCCTGCCACACAGGTCACACTGCAGTCCCCTGCTACTCAAACTCTGCAATTTATGCCTGACACAGCTATCTGTCTGATAAAAACTTGAAGCACTTCTCCCTAATAATATCTGACCTTAAAAACTAGACATCCTCTTCACTTATGTAAAGGTGCCCTGGATTCAATAAAGAGATCTCTGAATTCTATCAGCAGCAATAGGTTACTGACCACTCTTCAAAACTGCTTAACCTGAACAAGTGAGTTTTTATTAGCCAATTAGAAAACATGTAGTAATATGCAAAACACTCAGAACTGCTTCTGCATGATCTCCCTACAACAGGGGCAAGGTACGGCTAATACCTCCTTTTTAAAAATAAAAGGTATTGTAGGCTAGGAACGTCAAAGGTACGCCTAACTTCATGCAGCTTTTCCACAGAAAGTAGAAGCTTTTCCATCAGAAGTCTATTGTGGAATCTCTCACAAAAACACCTTAGGTTAAAAATAGACAAACACACTCACATGACCTAAGTGTATGCCACCAGCACACATGTCCGGACACCTGACAGAAGTGTATGTATCTCAAGTTATGGCCAATGTCAGTAAGCACAATACATTGTATTCTAAGCAAGAAAACCCCAGGCTTAAAAAAATCCCTCACACATTAAAATAGATATGGGGTGATAACACGACCCATCCTTGGTAGTGTTTAAGGCCAGGTTGGCCTGGGCTTGGAGGAACCTGGTTTAGTGGAAGGTGTCCCTGCCCATGGCAGGGGGCTGGAACTGGATGTTCTTTAAGCTCCCTTCCAACCCAAACCATTCTATGCTATGCTAATACACCATAATCTAAGGACTAGTCATTCAACACTACAGCAGTACTTTGATTAAACACTATCAGAAAAAAAAGGAATTTTTTGGTGGTCTCAGTTCTTTGATAAACGTATCATGAAGTGTCTGTTACAGGAAGGTAGTAATGGATTTTAAATCAAAAGTCCCGTCATATATAAATTCATAGTCATGAGAATTTTTGTCGGATCCAGTCATATATTAACAAAACTTATAGGGAAAGTGGGTATCACTACCTGACATGAAAACATTAAGTCATAAACCATGATATGATTATTGATCTGGTGAGGTCATATTTCTCAGAAACAATTTAACTTAATTTTTCAGCATTTGACTCTAGGATTAGTGGACACTATATGCATTAGCAGCAACAAATGCTTCTAGTTTGTTTAGGAGTTTGCTTGCTAGCTTTGAAAGAGATCTAGAACAAGAGATTTTTTAAAAATACCTTTCTGCATTTATTAATGTTAGGAAAATGTAGATTGACTCCTAAATAAGGAACCATGTAGCTCAAGAAAGCAGCATTGAATATAGACTCTTTAAAATTCCAATTCATATAACAATCCATAAGCGTATCTTAGGTAGGTGTAACTTAATTACTTTAAATAGTTGCCACAAAGACAGTGTAAACCTAACTAAGACTGAAGGAAATCACTCAAGTAACTTTTAACCCAGGGTTTACACATGGGGAAGATGTGATAAAAAGAAATAAATGCTGTATACTTACTTGGATCAGATTTAGAAAACGTATCTCTGTCCAAAAGATTTCTGTTAAATAAAGAGAGATAAAATAATCTTATTTATAAAAAATGGTGGAAGATACAAATCAGACACCAATTCATATATGTTTTTAACAGTTTGATAGTCAGCTTAGTTTTATACCCTTCCAATACATAAGATTTACTAGAAGTCAGTCAGCATTAACACTTTAGTAGTCTTACATTTAATTCTATTATACATTTTGGATTTGAGCAAACTGTGGTTCATACACTCCAATACCATGAAGTGAGAAGCAACAAATAACAAGCATATTAAATATATGTAAGACATCAGGAACAGGAATACCTTAAAATCCCAAATATCTAGCAGAGATGAACTTGTTAGTCGAATCCAAAAACTAGACTTTACTTAAAAGAATGGCTATGAGATCTCAGAGCCATCAGGAAATACCTGTAAGAATCTGCCATGGATGAGTAAGATAAAGAAAATGAAAGCATACACAGAACACACCAAAATTAGGAATTTTCCAAATATCTACAAAGTACCTAGGAATAAGCAGTAAGAACTGATTTCTTTGTTGTGCAGTGTAATGGTCCCGATATTGTAGCCACACTTGAGACAACTGAGAATCATCCACAGATGAGGAGGCTCAAATTAACACTAAGTCTAGAGAACTAGGACTGACCAGAAAACTGTTCTTAGAATAGTTACCAACATTTCATTATTGAAAATTTAAAATAAATAATAATAAAAAGATTATCTGGACAAACTACAAAAATGGTCTGAAAACAGAAAGCCATTGAACAGGGACAAGGCAGGTAGCTGAAGTTAGGTATTAAACTCAATCCACAGCAAAAATGCAGTTTAGCTCCATGTACCTACATACACAGCAGTTATACCAAAAATGGTTCTAGACCAGCAGATCAAAAACTGAATGCAAGACAGGAATCTTGTGCTTTTGGGAAAAAAGGCATACTGGAATACATAAACAAAAAAGTTATAGAGTAATTTTTCTGGTCTTCCTAATACTAGCAAACACTAAATTGAAGCAATAATGTTTTAAGCAAACCAATTTCTTGCAATCTAAGACAGACATGGAGCCACCAGAGTCCAGCAGAAGCAGAAGTAATAAGTCTATAGAATGCATCTATGAAGAAAACATTGATGCAAACTGAAGCTGATCTCCATGCATACAGAGCAAGCAGCAACAGGTTTAACCACAAACTGAATCTTCTCCTCCGCAAGTACAGAAGTTGAACTTTATTCCATTGTTTTACCACCTTTCATTGTTAGAGGTGGCCAGACATGACTTGAAATCTCTACCACTGATGGTCTTTAAGAACATGTTAAGTAGCTACAAGTACTAATAAGTTCTTCGATCCTACCCTGGAGCAAGCAGAAGGATTAGCTAACCAGTTTACATCACTTACAGATTACTATTTTTAGTAATTAGTATAGCTTCTTCAGAGATCACCATTTATTACTCTTACATCTAAATCACATTATTTTTGTGCTGCTGAACACTGCTGAAAAAGTGTATTAATACATATTGTTTGATACAGGTGTTCCAAGTGTTCCACTTCGGCTTCAACAAGGAAAAAATACCGTATTCCCAATTTACATACTGCCAAGTCCACATTTCAGAACAAGCAATATGAATAAAAGATAGCTTTAAAAAAATGTTGGGTGCATCTGTTTTATTTAGCCAGAGTAGGCACTAGAATTAAAATTAGTATTTGTGAATGAACCTGACATCTGCACATGCTACTTCTTCAGAACTTCTCTAACCCATTCAGAAGTGCGATTTTTCCTATATGCATTCTATATTTCATATATGTATTCTACCTCACCCAAAAATATACAAATTGAAATATTAACAAACCCAGGAAAACCATTGATTTCAAGTTTGTCTTTGACAACAACCACTACAAGCTACTTTAAAAGACTGTATAGCAAGTTCTACAATATCAGAACTACCAATCCAAAATGAAAATTGCCTCCTATTCCTCTTTAATTATACATACCTAGATATGCCATTAATTTATGGTAACTAGAATTGGTTTTATAGAAATTCATCTGGGGATAATAAAAGCCTAGACACAGGGTTATAAGAGACAGTACATTAGGTTTTGGGTAAGGCCTCCCATGCTCACTATTAGGATTCCAAGCAATTTAAATTCCTCTCCATAAATACTCTACAATGACCTTATAATTGGTATGTTAGCATTTGTGACTGCAGATTAAGATTAAACCATTTTAATGACTCATACTGAGTTAAGGTGCTTTTAGCTTTTTTTAATATTTCCTACTCTGTTTCTTTTTAAGTTTTCTTCCCCTGTTTTCCCATATACATAAAACCATGACACCTGCCCATACCAGCAGCTCAGCCTATCCCAATGCTCTTATTCCAGAAGTTCCAAAAACTAGCCACTATGGGAACAGAAGGAGAGCAAGGTAATTATCTGTAACACTTCCTGAGATGTTCCTGCTCATCAACGATTAGTTTCTCAAGGAATTCTAGAATTCAGAGTATTTCTACACAGTCAGTATCCCTGGAAGGACTGAAATACCAAAGGTTAACAGTGCAATCCAGGTCAGCAAGTGTTTTGAACTAATGCAGCTTTCAATATCCTCCATTAGACCCTTCACACATTTTACCATAAATAAAAAACATCTTCAGCAAAGTTTGCAGACATGCCTGATCTTCCAGATCATTAATAACCAGACAAAATGGTAATGTAAGAATTTAACAAGCTGTTCAAGCAATGCAGCCAGTTTCATAAGGAATGTAAAGAACAGTGCAAATGGGTGGTGGGGAAGTGTGGTTTGTCCATTAAATCACTTAACAGCTCCGGCAGCTGCTCGGTTTCCTCTATACGTTTTCATTTCACCAGTCAGTCTCACCTCCGCGCCTGGCAAAATCTTGGAGCAGATTCTCCTGGAAGGCATGCTAAGGCACATGAAAAACAACAAGGTGCTTGGTGACAGCCAGCATGGCTTCACTAAGGGGAAATCCTGCCTGACCAATTTGGTGGCCTTCTATGATGGGGTTACAGAACTGACGGACAGCAGTAGAGCAGTTGATGTCATCTACCTGGACTTGTGCAAAGCATTCAACACTGTCCCGCATGACATCCTTGTCTCTAAATTGGAGGGACATCAATTTGGTGGATGGACCACTCAGTGGATAAAGAACTGGCTGGAAGGCTGCACACAAAGAGTTGTGGTCAATAGCTCAATGTCCGGCTGCAGACCAGTAACGAGTGGTGTCCCTCAGGGATCGGTGTTGGGACCGGTCTTGTTCAACATCTTTGACGCAGACATGGACAGTGGGATTGAGTGCGCCCTCAGCAAGTTTGCTGATGACACCAAGCTGTGTGGTTCGGTTGATACGCTGGAGGGAAGGAATGCCATCCAGAGGGACCTTGACACGCTTGTGAGGTGGGCTGATGACAACCTCATGAAGTTTAACCATGCCAAGTGCAAGGTCCTACACCTGGGTTGGAGCAATCCCAGGCACAGCTACAGGTTGGGCTGAGAGGAGATTCAGAGCAGCCCTGCGGAGAAGGACTTGGGGGTGCTGGTCGATGAGAAAATGAACATGAGCTGGCTTCAGTGTGCACTAGCAGCCCAGAAAGCCAACCGTATCCTAGGCTGCATCAAAAGCAGCGTGACCAGCAGGTCAAAGGAGGTGATCCTGCCCCTTTATTCTGCTCTTGTGAGACCTCACTTGGAGTATTGTGTGCAGTTCTGGTGTCCTCAACATAAAACGGACATGGATCTGTTGGAACAAGTGCAGAGGAGGGCCACGAGGATGATCAGGGACTGGAGCACCTCCCATATGAAGATCAGCTGAGAAAGTTGGGGCTGTTCAGCCTGGAGAAGAGAAGGCTGCGTAGAGACCTCATAGCAGCCTTCCAGTATTTTAAGGGGGGCTATAGGGATGCTGGGGATGGACTCTTCATTAGGGACTGTAGTGATAGGACAAGGCGTAACTGGTTGAAACTTAAAACAGGGGAAGTTTAGATTGGATATAAGGAAGAAGTTCTTTACTGTAAGGGTGGTGAGGCACTGGAATAGGTTGCCCAGGGAGGTTGTGAATGCTCCATCTCTGGCGGTGTTCAAGGCCAGGTTGGAGCGAGCCTTGGGTGACATGATTTGGTGGGAGGTGTCCCTGCCCATGGCAGGGGGGTTGGACCCTTAAGGTCCTTTACAACCCTAAGTATTCTGTGATTCTATGATTTTACGGGGCAAACAATCAAAGCGCTCCCTCAAACACACGAAAACTGCAGGGCACGTAAGCAGATGCCAATCTACAACCAAAAAAAATGCTGAAAGCAAAAGAAGACTGGATGTATTTCTGGAACTTCATGTTGTCTTTCTCCCCTCAATAGTCAATGGCACTTCCTGCAGAGGCTGAGTGATACAGGGTGCATTTCTTTCCCTTTTACCCGAGAAAAGCATTCTCTTTGGTAGTACACTATTATGTCTCAGGAAGCAGTCCTAGGAAAGCTCAGAAACTCAGAAACCAGAAATATCCAAAACTTCTATTTCTCCTCCTAATCAGAGAACATGAGGAGTATATTTTTTTCTAGGCACATTCAGCCTTTCAAATAAAGAATGCAAAAGGAAAAGAGGAGGAATTGCTACTGAGTTTGAGGAAGGGGGAAAAAAAAAAAAAAAAGAGAAATATGCTTTTACCTGGAGAAACACACACACATCCAGCATGTACAGCAAAGAAGTCTAGGAACATCTGTGCAGAAAGCAGCATTCTACCAGAACGGATTCTGAAGGAACTCATTCCATACTTGCCCATTCTGGAGTGGACCTTCCAAAATGGTTGCAATAGAACAGATGACTAAGTGAAGAAACAAATAGGAACCACAGCAATAACGCCTACTTGTCTAAACTGGAAAGCACAAGACTGATTACAAATGCTGGGATAAAGGTTTCTGTATCATGAGATAAATTTCTCCAGGAAAAAATTAAAAGTAATCAGTACATAAGAAAAGTTAAAACCTATTTAGCTATGCCAGTTTGTCAAAATAACAGTTTCTGTGCTGTGGTGCTTTGCTTGAAAAATTGTTTAAGAATAAAAGAGAGTATTTCTATTGTAAGGAACCTACAACAGACATCTAGTCCACCTGCTTGACTACTTCAGGGCTGGTCAAGTGTTAAAGCATGTTATTAACAACACTGTGTCCAAATGTCTTTTAAACACTATGCTGCTTTGTACAGTCTCACACACTCTATGGATTATACGTACATTGACAAAGATTGGCCTATGTTAAAAAATAACATTTATTCACCTTGTTCACATATACTTTGCTTCAAATTTGACTTTAATGATCAGTATTTGAACTTCCTCCTCTGCAGGGTTTAAATTTAACCCTTTGTTAAATCCAACTGCTAAGCAGAAATAAATACAATCCCCCCTTCAGAAATGGCAGAATTCTGGCACTAAAGAACAGAAGTACACAAAAAAATCCCCAACTGTGTTCATATGACTGGAAAAATACTTATTTATACATTGCTTTCAACAGCTCTGAAATCCTTTATGCTAAAAATACAGTTTGCTTCAGATGAATTTGTCACAATCTCTCCAGCTGTTAAGGGTTTATGTTTCTCTTCATCTTTAGATTACATTAAAGTGCAGGCAAAGATTCCTTGGTTGTGAAATAAAGCCCTCGGCAGTTTGCAAACACAGAAGTTAGTTACCCATGCACAATTATTTTTAATTTTTAGAAAATATACATTTTCAAGATACCAGATTCTCATATGAGCGTACACTACTTTTCTCACAGTACACTTGTGTCATTCCATGGGAAGTGTGACTGCCCTTAGTTCATTAAACAAATGCATTTCTGTTTCCTGCACTTAATGTTGGGCCCACATGCCTTTTTCAAAGAAGAACCAGAGAAAAAAAAAAACAACAAAAAAAAAAGAAGCATCTCCTCACTTTTTACTGTGCAGAATGGTATCCATTCTACTACTATTTTTAACTTAACTGTATGATGTCCTAGCAAACACTGTCCCTCAGCCTCAACTGATATTACTGGACTTGCAATGGGCAGTCCTACGTAAGACGATGTATGATCCAAAGAGCCTACTTGAGTGAAGAATCCACTTGACTTCTTGCAGGGTAATTGCACAAACAACTTTCCTGTTGTGGTGGTAGCTTAAGTAGCCACCTTTCCCTAGCTATTTACTCTCTCCTTCTGTATTCTGTCAGAACACAATAAAAAGCAAGCTATCAGCCTCGGGATCTCTAGATTCAAAAAGCCCTGGACCAAAAAAGAAGATTAGACAATTTCTCAGAATTTTATCTTCCTGTCAAAATAACTGGCTCTCTTGGGAAAGACTCACAGGTGAGAAAATGGTGGCTCTCCTGACCAACAGGCAATTAGGATGATACCTTCCCTTCTGTTTTACATTGTCTCCGCTCTTTACGGCACTAGAAGGCCTGGGAAGAAAGCAAATGTACCTCTGATATGCAAGCTTAAGAAAGCATCTAGAATACTTCTTCATAACCTGTGGAGAAGTAATTAGCTCTGCTTGTTCACAAGGAGACCAAGAAGTAATTTTCAGCCTCCCAGTAACTTTGGCAATTTAAACAGATACTGGTTCAGAAGCCATTCTCTTAAGGGAAAAAGAAAGGGAGAAGCAATGTGAAGGGTTAGCCCAGCAGTGCTTCCATGATTTTATAACAATCCACAGTCTTCTCTGTCTAGATGTACACAGTTTCAGGTTGAAACCTCTTATTAAAATTGCTGACTACTCCTGGGGGTAAAAAACAAACAAAAAAACAAAGGAAGAGACAAATTTATTTACTTAAACATAGCAGTATTTTGCGTGAATGCTGTGGAAACAAGCATAAAGTACTAGATTGTGAAAATCTGGCCAAGATACTCTTTGTTAGTGGGTGAAGTGCTGCTCAGATGGCAAAGAAAGAGAACGAGGAAAATAATACTACTACAGAAAGTGTTCGTAATAATAAAGTTGCTTCACACTTCCTAGTACCTCTCTCTTCCTGCTGTCAGGGTTTCCTTTATACACCCTTCTGGGGCTAAGATTATTGGCGTCAGCTGTGGGAGGGTGTTACAGTGAGCCATCAGTGTCCCACGTCTTGTCTGGGGAGAATCATGAAGTTTAGTGGTGGCAGGAGTGGAGCAGGTGGTCTCAGGAGGAGTTTGATATTGATGGCTCCCTCCTCCCCACTCTGAGAATCCCCATCTGGGTTATTTTTCCAACATGCTCTTACACCTCGCTCTTGCTTCATTGGTCTGCAACTCCATTTTACGTCCAAATTTACTGTGTATGGTGTGTATCATATCTGCTTGAGACCTGCTCTTTCAGCACCTCACTATTCCAAAAAACAGGTTTGCCCAGCTCTCAGCCTGCACTTTTTACCAGCCACTGGTGACCTCTTTACAGCACTGGGGTCCCCAGTGGCATCCTGACCCCCCTCTTTTCAGCTTTTGCTCTACTACTCTGTGTCCCCACTTGCAAGACCTCTGCTATCACACCATGCCAATGCTCCTCTGCATTACACTGTCCTTTGAGTGTCACAAATACATCAATATACACAGAATAACAACTTACTACTACTACCTGTAGAAACAAATATGTTTATGCCACACAAAAACAAGCCAAAGAGAAACTAACTAAGCAGTAGCCACCTGGTCATTAGAAAAAACACTCGTCTGGGGTTGGTAGCTAAGCTCCATATAGGCAAAGACAATTTTAGACAAAACTGGGCAAGTCCCGAGACTTGCAGAGTTAGTGTGAAACCTGGGGCCTAGGAATCACAACACTGAATTCACAGGGCAACAGATCTGCCCTAAACTCTAGAAGTCCCATAGTTGCATGCTTAAAGTTCAAACAACACAGACACAGAGGTGAAAGCCAAAGCATGTAAGCTATCAGGAATTCATTTCCATGACTACCTTGATGGACACTGTCACCCATTTATATTTTTTTTCCCCAATATACTAATTTTTCCCAGCTGGAGCCAGCTGGTTGTCCAGTCAGTTTAATTTCAAAGCAAAACCACACAAGATCAACTTTCTGTTGCTGGTCACACATAGCCACTCCACAGACTTTTAATCCAAACTGGATACATGTACACAAAGAAAGCAGGAAAATGAAAACCAGATTTACAATCAGGATGAATTTTATATTCTATATTTTGTACTACACAGAGCTACAACACCAAATAATCTGTTACAGATATCTCTTTCAGCATTGAATCTTTCTGAGACAAGGATTTCTAACAAATGATTGCTATTTTCAAAATCAAGGAGGCAACTACACTGTCTGGAGAGAAGTGATCTTCTTGCCAGAAATCAATGCCTAGGACAATCAAATATATAATTAAATATACTTTTGGGCATCGCAACCACTAGAAAGTGACTGGTTAAGATATTCAGTCTGCCAAACAAAGGAAAAGGCAAAATACCTGAAATAGTAATTTCTGTTCCTCTGTGCAAGAAACTTGAAATTAAATTATCTTCATTACTGAGAATAGCAGTTGCTCAGTTCCATTCAGCCTATTAATTAATATTACACTTCTGGACAAATTGTAAAGTGGCACAGAACTGATGCAAACCAGGCATGGGCAACCAGTTGTGTTTCTGTTGAATTCATCATGATAAGGATTTTATGAGGTCTTTACACACATTATGCCTGGTATGGGAATACAGTGTAGAGCCTATTCAGCATAAACCCATAACACTGAGGACTGCTTGACTGAGCATATAGCCTTGCAGAGCAATACTATCATAAAGTGACCTATGCTGTGTCAGCATGTTACAACACTTTTACTATCTTTCAGATAACCACTAGAAGTCATACACTTTCAAATACACTACTAAAAGTCATAAAGTGACCAAGCTACAGCTTCACTTCCTATAAATATTAAAAATTAGCCTCAAGAAGATAATTCTGATAACTCCTAATTCAGTAAGTAAATAAACATTAACATGAGGCTTAATGAAACTCTTGGACATTCCTGTAAGATAAGGTTTCATAAAGGCTGTGGCTCAGTCAGGAAACAACAAGAAAAAACCTGGGTCCACCAAGCTACCATGAGGAGCAGAAATCACCGTGATATACGACACAGTAAATAGTGAAAAACTTTGTACGTTCACATACAGCACAAACTTTAAGGTATGTTACAACCATCATCTACCCATGTTCTCAACATTAAGTATGCTAGTTCAGTCAACTACATCATAACTGCACTGATAGTAGGGAAGATTAGAATAGAATATGAAGCTTTTTGAGATTTAACTAGATTGGAATTGGTGAAGAACATCACCACAGGGGGAGATAAAGGTGGCAGACACATGGCCTAAAGCTTACCTCAAGCTCACATGGGACCAACAAGTTTACACAGCTAAAGTGAAGATTCAAGTCTAGGCACAGGCCTACACACAGCATGCAGTGCAAATACCCCTTTAGAGGAAGGGGAACCTTTGAGCTGGAAAACAGTAGTGGAGTAAAAGATAAAGCACAGCCTATATTCTCTCTTCCGCACTAACTGGAGAGCCAAGGTCCTGATCCTTCACCTCATGACAATTGTGTAAAATTACGCCAGGTGGCAAAAACCAAAGATCACAGAGCAAGTGACAGTGAAATTTTCATCAGACCATGGATGCCCTTCAGACACGTGATGAAGGGAGCTACAGGGCTCAGAGGGAGATGGCTACTTGAACAACTGATCCAGGCAATAGCAGATTGCTATCAACACCACAGAGGATCCTCTCTGATTACACATTTATGTTGTTCCACCACACTGCATCTGGCTCTTGAGCCAAAGAACACAGATTTTTGATTAAGAAAACCCAACCAAACAAACAAACAACTCAGAAGGTTGGAAATCTACATCTTCCAAGAGTCAGAAAAGAATCGTCAACATTTTATTTGATAGGCACCGACTGGTAATAACTAAAAAGAATTAATGTTTCTCTTCTAGCATTTGTAAAACTATGACATTTTATCAGCCATGGGAATCATAGGAAAAGTTTTTAGTCATACCCCAGAAAGAACATCATCTGATACCCAAAATATTTCCTAATTTTCATAGACAATTTCTCATCTCATAAGATGCACTTCTCCTGAAGGTTACCTCATGTGCCCCTGAAGCTAGAACAGCCTGGCTTGCAGAATAAGAAGTAGCGCAATGCCAGTTGCATAGTACTAGAACCTGGTGAACTTGGTAACATTGACAGTACCAGCACGCAGGGCAAATTAACTTGGGAAGTGCTGACAGATAAACTATACAGAATTAAAAGCTTAAGTGAACAGAGCTGTTTCCTCACTGGGGAAGAAGGAAAGAATGAGGGAAAATAAATAAATAAAGAGATAGAGGAAAACTGTCTAGAGTAACAAGTTTATTTGGGACACAAACAGCTTGCACTGCTTCACTGCCCAGCAAGTTACACCACCCGTACAAACGGAAGAAGTTCCTAGACTTCCTATAATGAAAACAAGCAACAACTTAAAATCTGTGAAGAAAGAACAGTTATCATCTGACAACTGCTGACGGAAACAAGTGACCAAATTGGTTCTCTAACTCCAGCTACCAAGAGAAAATTAATGTTATGACCCAAACTATTTTAAAAGCATTTCTCTTCAGCTGGTAAGGAATACACAACTGCTAATTATTAAAGAATTTTCTGCATGCTCTGAACTTTGCCGTTTGCTCTCTATTTCACAATTTCATTTAACACTACTTTTTGAGAGCCTGAGCCAATGAATGTTTATAGATGAATCACAAATGTGTTAATCGTTAATCTCTGTCCCAATGTCATTCATTTACACTCAATTTTGAAGCATGATTTTGTAATCCAAAACTGCCATCCCAGCGCATTAAGAAGAAAGGAATCACCATAGAAATCCCCATCCTCTGCACTTGACATCAAGACATGTTGGGAAGGCAGACCATTTTTTTTTAAACAAGGAAAAAGAGAGTTTTAACAAAACAGATGTAGCTTTTAAAGATACCTACAAAGAAACAAATATTGAAGCTATATACTGAAATTAGTTACCAGGAAGGTAACTAAGGTCAGAATTCACTATGTCATATACCTACATTTCCTTGTAACTATCAGATTCTTAAATCACTACAGAACAAGGATTTAAAGAAAACATCGCAGGTATATACAAACAATACCTGGAATGAAAGAAACTGCCATTATAAGGGACTGGGGTTAAATCCAGCATGAATGTTCTGGTATCTGTAATTGTGACAGGCTACTTAAGGAACCCAGCAGTAATGCTAGAACCCCTGGATTGCTTTTACGTGTCGCAGTCCACCCTTCAGGGGACCAAGGTTTTCTGAGGTTGCTGCCAGTGAACTTTGCAGAGACAAATGCAAATACATCAGGGCATTCATATGTCAGCCCGGTGACTAGTTCAGTATTCCAAATTCAATCTTACTCCTCAGTGTCTCAGCCTTATTTTCAATGTATCTTTCACAAAACATCAAATCATACTTCATTTACTGCGGAAAAAGAGCGAGTGGTCTGAATTTAGGTTCAGAACACTGTGGTTCTTTATTAGAAGTGGTGTTAACAGCAGCAGCTCCCTAGCAGCTCCATCAGAAAATGGAGCAACGGACTGTAGCACAAACTTTGCCTCATTTCCCAACAGGAAACGACACTAACAGTTCAAATTATCCACTAGAAGCTGCCAGCGAAAGGAACTGCTCTGCAACTTCTAGGGAATGCCGAAGGAAGCTGCGAAATGTGAACGAACACATGAAGATAAAACAAAAACACTTTCAGACCTCTGACGGGAAACTCCCAGTGCTTCAAGGGAGAATGCCGATAAACAAACCACAGCCAAACGAATGTCCGGGAACAAATCTGCATACACTAGATGTGGTGTTAAGGGCTGGCATTTTTGTCATTTATCGGCAGCAGCGTTACTACAAAACGTGACGAGTAACACGCCCGGTTTCGTAACAGTTTTGCAAGAGGGTGCGTTAAACACACTGTGAAAGGATTGCGCCCGATGGGAGTTTTCTCCGTCCCCACCGCGGCACTTGGGACAGCTCAAGAAGTTGAATACCCTCTGGAGGAGGCTCGGCGCACGGAAAGGCGGCTCCCGCGCCCTCTGCCAGCTTCCCCCCATGCCGGCAGCAGTGACCAGCCCGCAGCCGCTCCTCCCCCGGCGGCACCCCGGCCGGTGCGCGGTAGCGGGCGGGCAGCGGAGCCCAAACTGCTCGCAGGCTCTTCCTGAGGCGGGGTATTCACAACTTCCCCGCACTGGGCAGCGCTCTCCGAGGCTGGGTGCAGCGCCCCGGACAGCGCCAGGTTATGGAGGGAAACCCCGAGCCCGGACGCTGCCCAACGCCACTGACAGCCCCCGAGCGGGGGTCCCCAGCCCCGGCACACGGCGAGCCCGGCCTCGCCTGTCTGCTGTCCCTCCGACGCCCCGGGGCGAGCGGGCAGCGCTCCCCTGAGCCGCCGCCGTACCTGCAGGACACGGAGAGCTCCACCTTGGTGGCCGGGATGCTGGAGCTGAGCACGTTAAAATCCCCCACGGACGCCATGTTCGGAAACCCACCACTTCTACTCGTCGCCGGCTGCCCCGCCGGCTTCTCCAGCACGAACATGGGGCAAGGCTGGAGGCAGGCGGGGACGGGAGGGGAGGAGGAGGAGGCCGGCCGGCGGAGAGGGAGGGCAGGAGGCGGTGCCAAGTGGCCCCGCACCGCGCGGAGCAGGACCGCACAGCCCGAGAGCTGCCACCGCCGCCTGAGGCGGGAGCGGGGCGGTGACGTCACCGCGAGCGGGAGCCGAGAGTGACTGCCCCAGCGCCTCGCCCGACGGCCGGTGATCGGGGCGGGCTCGCGGGCCGGGGAGCCCAGCGGTACCGCGGCGGGAGCCACCCCACATCGTGTAGGGCTGGGAAAGGCGGCGGTAGGAGCCAGCCCGCGGGGCGGACCCACCCCCTTCGCTCCCGCGCCTCCACGGAGGTTTCCCCCTCGGCCCCTGCAGAGAAACTCCTGTCCCACCCCGTAGGCTGTCCCGGGAATCCCCTCCTGTCCCGGCTGAGTGAGCCGAGTGACAGATTGCCCCGAACTCCGCCCCGGAGCCGGCCGGTATAGTGCCAACTTCCCCGCCCCGCGCTGTCTGCTGCCAGGCGGACCCGCTCTCTCGGGCCAGGAAGTGCCAGGGGCGCGGCGAGGCAGGGCCGGCGGGCGGGCCCCTCGCCGCCAGGGGGCGCAGCGGGAGCAGTGCGCCGATGAGGGGCGCTCTGCGCAGCGGGGTTGTGAAACACCGAGACGGTTATCAGTGCTGATTGCCCCTGTGGAGAGAACGGTAATTGTTATTGCCAGAGGGTTGAGAGAAAAGCTGTGGGGCTACCGCAGTTATTACATGCGTCGACACGTTGAAAACTGGGAATGTCACTTGATCCCACTTGCGCTCCCCCTTTTTTTAAAGACCTGATCCAATCTACACTGACTCTGTTCAGGATAGTTCACGATAATCGTAACAGTCCCATCATCTCATCTCTCGTGTTTAATTTGTATCCATCATCATGGCATATAAGTAGCCCCGATATTCATGTCTCATCATAGCAATTTGATGGGAGATGGAAGTACTAACGTTGCCATGTCACAGGTGAGAAGGTGAGAGGCAAGCAAATGAAATGCTGTGTCTGTACTCCCACAAGATGCAGGACAGGTCAAAGATCATAGGATATCAGCCCAAATCCTATACAGAAGTCCTCTGCTCCTCTGGCTGCTATGGTTTTATGTGTAAAACTAAAAACATGTATTGTGTTTGTTTCCTAAAGGCAAATGTGGCTCTAAAGCCACAAACATCCATAAAATCACAGAATGGTTTGGATTGGAAGGGACCTTGAAGATCATCCAGTTCCAACCCAGCATACAGTTGGCTTTCTGGGCTGCAGACACACACTGCTGGATCATATTCAACTTTCTGTCAACCAACACCCTCAAGCTCTTCTCCACAGGGCTGCTTTCAGCCCATTCTCTGACCATCCTGTATTTGTGCTTGGGATTGCCCTGACCCAGGTGCAGTACCTTTTGTATCATTGTATATGATTTATACCATATCTTATCAGAATACATCAATTTTGGATTTAATTTCTAGATTCTCATTGGTGTAATTCCAATTTGACGCATGATGTCCATCAAAATAATGATGGACAGAGAGATTGAATGTTGATACCTGGATAGATCCCAGTCAACAGATTAAGCAGTGGAAATACAGAAGGCAGCAGAACGGTCTTATGTACAGGATGTATACTCCCTGTGCACAGCACGTGTCTGAAATGTAACTTCAGTGGCAGAAACTCAGGGAAGATATAATAGATTTTTATTCAGAACCTTCTGACTTCACACCCTACTTCTAATCAGGAAGTTATCACCTGAACTCTCCTTTCTTTCTTTTCCTTCTCTTGCACAGTTGTTGCATACAAAGCAATTTCTCATAAGGTATCACCAAAGCATTTCTTCTTAAGCCAGCCTGTTTTATATTTGCGGTACAGCCAAGAAGCCACGTACCTTCACAAGTATTTTAGGTGTGTCTGCAGGCAGCCAACCTACCACTGAAAATGCTAAAAATAACAAAGTCAAATTTAGTTCACTATTATCTTTGTCAAAACAGTAGTGTGAGAGGATGGGTGAAGGACCACTGGTGTCTTGGGAGGCATATGCTGAGTACAGATAGGGTTCCAGATGACTAAAATTGGTTTTATTATAACAATTATAACTCTTTTTTTAGCATTATAATATTTTCATCTACTCCCTGGGCAACCCATTCCAAGTGCCTCACCACCCTTACGGTAAAGAGCTTCTCCTTATATCCAGTCTAAACTTCCCCTGTTTAAGTTTGAACCTGTTACCCCTTGTCCTATCACTACAGTCCCTGATGAAGAGTCCCTGGTATGGGTAACTTAAAAGTATAGCATTGTAAGTGTGATATGATCATATATTATTTCCTACTGATGCACTCACTGCTTTGGGCCACATAGAGGGTTGATTGGATCATTTTTATATTAGCTGATCTTAATGCTTTATTCTGCTTAGAAAAATTAAATAGTTGGTTATTGGTGATTTCATAAATAGAGCATCCTATGAAAAAAACTAGTTAAGAAAATTCAAGGCTTCAGTGTTGCTGGGGAGATGCCCACCTTCTCTCATGATTATAAAGGCACAGCTATTTTGTCTTCTAATGCTCCAGCTTAGAATAAATACACAGCTCTCAAGCACTGAGAGTGATTTATATGGGAAAGAGAAAAAAAACTAAACCGAGGGCTAGTTGAAAGATATGCAACAATGGGGCTATGTATACATTATTATAACTCTAGAGAGGTACCTTATATTTACTCATTCTTAAATGGCACTGAGGCATGGGGACTGGAACAACACCTAAGTATTCGGACAGTATCTGGAACGTACATATGAAATATCTATCAGGCTGCAGTGTAAAAGAACCATCAGGGCTGTGTGTTGTATATGCTATACTGACATTTGAATGCAGTTGCTGAGTCTGTGACAATTTTGCAGCAGAAAGCAGGACATATTTTCCTCTGTTTCTTTTGTGATTGTTACTTTATTATTGTCAGCAGTTGCTAATTATCAGATATCTACATAACTTGTTTCAATATGTGCAGCCTAATTTAAGGAATGAGGGATATACTTGCAGTAATTACAGAATAAACTATGAACAAACTACAGATTCCAGAATAGCTGTAACGTGTAACACTGAGTGATTGCTTTAAACCATCACTGTTTCCAGGTTTCAGCAGTATAATTGAACCCGAATGCCACAGGATGCGAACATTGATTACTCCCTTCCACCCCCTCAGCTTTCTGCCTTGTAGATCATTATTAGACATCTCAAGAAAAGTTTTATGAGTCAATCTTTGCACTTCTAAAAAACCCCAACCACACACACAAAACTAACACAGACTAATCTGTAGGAAGAAACTGGAAATGGCAGTTGTTCTTCTATAGATGTGAAAGAATTTGTGGATGAGTATAGGCAAGAGCTTTGAAGTGAGCTTCAGTGTTACTGGAACAGAACAACTGCGACTATAAGCCAATGCCATTTTCATGACAACCAAAATACTACTTACTAAGTCTGAATCTGTGATGAATATACAATATTCCTTGGTTCCTCCTCAAATACTTTTTTGGTAATTCCCTTAATTAACATCCAACAAACACCAGCTTTTTATCCTGGCTGCTGTCAAACTTTTTCTTTCTAGACCCTGAAGAATGGAATGAACTTAGCTGTTACTTGGTCCTTGCTGGTAGCTGAACAGAGCACTGAAACAATGCCAATATCCTAATACACACTGCAGTTTGAGAGTTGTGTCTTTCCTGCTTTTGATTACTGTACTTGGCTTCGTTTTTCTTCACTACTGCTAATTGTTTTAATCCATTTACCAAAGACGTAGCTTTTGCTAGTGCATTTGCAACCATCAGCACCACCATCATTACTGGAACCATTATCAAGCACAGTGAGTGAATCCAGACCATATGCTTTAAAAGCCATCAGTAATACAACATGCTGAAGGATATGTTCAGTGCCTTTATTCCCCTAGAATGTATTATCTCCTATAACTCCATGGTTTCATAATCCACTTTGAAAACACAAATGGGTTGAGCTCTATTTTTGTGATAGTAAAGTCTAAAGGAGATGTCTGACTCAGAGATTAGACAGAAAGAAGAAATCTCCACTCCTTCAAGATTTTCACTTTAAATACTAGTTTTTCAAGGGCTTACGTCTGCAGTCTCGCAAGTGTCAAGGAGAATACGTTCTTCAATAAGAAGTATCTAGGCCTGTGTTTCAAAGCCTTTGAAATCTATCCTTACTGTGTGCAGGAGAAAAGATCACCTTGTCACCATGGCATGAGCATGAGGAAGTTAGTGAGTCATTAGTGCAGAGACAGCTAACAATTTCACCATTTCTCTATCACAATGAGTTAGTGATGCACTTGCCTGTGTACCTCTTCACTGATTCCGTGTAGAATAAAGTCACAAAGTATAAATACCATTTCCCCTCTCCAAAGACACGAAGAATAGTTATTCAACAAATACTCTTATCTCACTATGTTACACTTACTGGCTATGTTATCTGTCAACACACCTTTAGCCCTAGGTTAAAGTTTCCTGCATTATTTCAGGATTTCTTCTATTTTGATCCAGGTCAGAAGAGACAGATCCGCAGCAGCACAATCATAAGGCTACTTCCTTCCACATGCTTAGGAAAGCATTCTTTCTTAGCATCAGAGCAGCCATTCCAGGCTAAATAGCACAAGTTCCAGACACAGTTTGTTCAAGAAGTCTTCAAAATGGCAAAGACCCCTGAAGTGCTCTCAGGGTCATCCAGGATGTCATCCAATCCATTTCATGTCTTAACACTTAGTACTGCACAGTAAGGTCTCTACATCTATGAGTGGAGGAATTTTAGATCTACTGAACACTTTTTCTGGCTCTTATCTCTAGAGTAAAGCATGTAACATGGATCTCAAGTTCTAAAAATGTGACTTGGGAGTATTTTGAGTGCAAGGTTTTAGCAGTTAACTAATTCAGATTGCAGTTCAGGTTTCATTTGAAAGGACAAGGAGTCAAAAGCGGTGAGAACTTTATACATCTTCAGCTGAGCCATGGGCCAGACTGATTTAATTTCTGGACAGGTTGCCTGAAAAATGTAAGGATGCATTTATAGCCATTTTTCTAGAAAGACAACTAATGACTAGCTCACGGCACCAGGCATTTTCAGGTGCTGCTGAATTAGAAGGGTTTAATATGGCAGCAAGGGTGGTGACAAAAAGATTGCCTTCATACAGTTTATCTCAAAAAGTCTGCATAACAGTGTTCTCTTCAATGAGCATATGATCAGACAGCCACAAAATGAAACTTCAGCGTATTCATCACAAGATCAGCCAGGTATTTTAATTTTGGAAGAGGAAATCTACTTCTTCCTCTTCAATCACTTCCCATGTTCTTGCACTACTCTTCATGATTGGAATTACTGTATTCTGTCCTTCCCTGCCATGCCAAATCACCTCTAGGCTTTTCATATTTCTAAGAAATATCAGTTGATTTGTAGAAAATATGTGAGTCTTACAAATCACTTTGTAATAATGTGTTTCACAGTTTCTTTCTCTGCCTAATCTCTACCCGCATCTTCTCCCTCAGCATGATTCCAGTGTTCCTAAAATCTCTGCCACTGTTAGCAACACGTCTTTGGAGGCAAAGTGTTCATGTGTAAAATTTGCTTTGTGAATTAGCAAATGCAGAAAAAATTAGCACACTTGGCCTCCACAGCTAGTAGTTATGTTCTACAGTTATTTTCTTTATTGCAACTGGAATAAAACTCAGTTCTTTTAGGAAAAAAGCCTTTGCAGCAGTTCTAAAGCCAAGAGCAGCAAAACCCAAACAGCTATATTTGAGCCATCCCTCTGCATTAGTGAAGATGTGCCTTGTGTAACTCATGCACAAGACTTCATGTTATTTCCTAATAACATAGGGGAAACATCAGCTCATGCAGTTTCAGGTATGGAAGAATTCAGTGTCTCTGCCAAAATAGGCACAGATTTAATCTCTGTGAGTAGGCTCTGGGACAGATTCCATCAGGGAGCACCAATTGGTGGTCAGTTATCTATCCTTAGTTATTCAGACAAATGTGAGGGTGAGGGGGGGGTGAGGATGATAACCTGGACTGATCTGAGTAAGTGTTGGATTGGATACACTGCCTGTCAATAGTCACACACTTGACCTCACAGAAATATATATTCTAGATGATATATCAGGTTCACATATTATATTAGCTTCCCAGAAAGACCCCAGTGGAGCCAGGGTAACGCTATATATTCTAAATAGCCAGCAAGAAACAAACCCTAACATTTCTGTCAATCGCTTTGTAACGGTTCCTTTCACAGCTGTCTCAGTGTAAGCTGAGATAGTGGAGTTTTAGAAAACCTGTCACCATATGTGCCCATACCGTGTCTGTTGCTTCATCATTTTGGAAAAAAAAAAGAAAGTGGTGGGTGCTTTTTTATTCCTTCAAGGATAAATGGAATCCCAGCATGTTGCCAGGTCCCTGCCATGTACTATGTTTGAGGCAGTCATGCTTACAGTGAAGCTCTGTTCCAAATTTATTTTGAAAGCTGGTTTTGATTTTATGTTAATTTATTCACTTCCTAATTTTTATTTATTTATTTTTTTTACCCAAGATTATACTTATTTTGTTGAAGAAACTAGAAAATGCCCTTTGGACATAGAAAATACAGCTCTACTTTCATAGAGGAAAAACTTCATGGCTTCTTAAGGTTCTCTGTCATATTTGTTAACTCACTGTTAGACGTGGTCTAGTGTGAGGTGCTGGAAGTAGATGATCTTAAGGTCCTTTCCAACCCTGACTATTCTATGATTGTACGAACCATAAAGTGCAAGCCTTTCCCACAGAATGGGGTTCTGGAATATTGTCTGGATTTTGGGAAGATTAGAAATTGTGTCTGGAAGGATTTGTGAAATCGTGAGAGGATATAAAACACTCTTTTCCAGCTGAAAGACTTTCTGAGTGGGTAACAGACCCTACCAGTTCCATCTGTGTTGTGATGTGATTTGGCTTCTGCAATTGATTTTATGTCTCAACCTACAAGGATTTCAACAGTAACTGAAATACTGGGAACACTATTAAAAACCTCCGCCCCCACAATTATCAATCACTATTCCTCAATAGGAGCTTTAAGGTCAGATGCTCAGTCTGTCAAAGCAGACTTTAATCCATTAAATCACTCTTGCTTTCATCTCCAGGACAGGCCTCCAACACTAAGATCTTTCTCTTCAGATACTAAAAGAAAGTTTGTCATTTTAGAGTAAATGTAATTTTCTGAGCCACTCCACACGGTTGGGTTCTGCAGAGCCCATAGTTCACTCCCAGCACCAGGCTTCTGGGCAGGGAAGGAGCTGTGTAGTGGTCTGGGTTGCTCTGCTCCTTGGTGGGAGGTGAAAACCTGGCCTCCGCATACACAGCTGAAGATCCCTGCACCAAAAGCAAGGTCCTTGTGCACAAGGTGTTTCGAAGAATTGCAGTTCCCTTGGGGCAAAGTCTTCTTTTTCTGTGCATTTACCATAAGGAAGCTCCAAAGTGAATACACTGTCAGAGAAGCCGATTTTAACCACTCGTGACTCATTTATAACTATGAGCTAAATTTTCCAACTTTATGGCACTTATTTTGATTGCATTTTATAATGACAGTTATAGTCTCAGCAAACATTAATTTATGATATGGGTTGATTTAATGTTATTAATGAACTATCAAAAAGGCAGTCTGACTTTTAGTAGTGACATTTAGCAACACACTAAAATACCTAGAGAAGAAATGAGAACTTCAGAGTTGTTTCACTTTCTTTCACCAAAACAGAAAAATACTTCAGAGGGGAAAGTGAATTTTTAAAAAAATCTCTTCTTTTTTCAGTTCTCATTTATCCCGTCTTTCACGCTTTTTAATTTTATAATATTTTCCATGACATTAGAATAACTTTAAGCAGTTGAGAGCATGTGGATTGTCTTTCAGGAACACTGTCCATCAGATTTTCCTCATTTCATGGTGACATTTAAGCAATTAGGGTTTTAATGAGGCTGAAAATTTGAAGCCCAAATAATGTAATGAGTTTGACTGTCTTCCAGAATGACTGTGGCACTAATGCAGGAATGCATCTAACCATATGCTTGAACACACAACTGTTGTTGGGCAGCAGCAGCCTGCCTGACTGAAGTGAGGTGTAACCTCCCACTTAACATCAGCTGAGTTTGGAGGATCTATTGTACTATTTCTTTACCTGTGGGAAAAGTACCAGTACTGTATTTCTGTCTTCTCACGTGTCACATTCAGCTGTCTCAATGTACTTATTCATATCCACAAATTATTCAAATGAGACCTGATCCATCTAAGTGGTATTTTCACTTTTAAAATACCACTTAGAATTGCACAATGTTTCTCAAACGGGAGGTAAATTAGATTTTGTTGCTTAACAGGATATGAAAGATTAAACCGCATCAGTACCATAGACTGAACTGTGCTGATGGCTGTCAGGACTTCTAATTCTGTATCTGTAATAAATGAGAGCCTTTTGTTTCCTCTTCTTTAGAGAATGGTCTTGCATTCTGATGAAATATTTTTCTTCCCCTAAAGTGACTTCATACGTGTTACTTATCCAACTGTGGAATAAACATTTATCCTCAAAAATAGAGCTAATTTGCTTGGGGCAGTTGCCAGATACCAGCAGCAAACTTTCCAGAGTCACAATAGTAAGAATTCTATGAAAATTCTCCTACTATTTAGGTAACCATACCACAGTTGTGTTAAAGTTATTCTGCAAAAAAAGATGCTGGCTAGCTGCCAGTGCAACAGGCATTTGTCAAAGCTGAGAAAGTAACTTTATGAACACTTTGTTCTTTGTTGTGGGGAAAAAAGCACAACAAACCACAAAGCCCACCCAAACCAAAACCAAAACCAAAACACAGCACCAAAAAAGGCCAAAACAAATGCAAAGCAAAAGTAAATGGCAGATTTAAAAATAGTCACATGGAATGCATTTGGAATTTTCCTCAGAGGTAAACACAAAGCTCCCTGAAATAAACAGTGAAAACAAAAAGATCATTTATTTGACTAGCACTTCCCCATTTTATATTTACATATTTAATTTAGAATTTGAATTGAAATATAAACACAAACAAAATAAGATTTGCTAGTTCAGTAGCTTTAAAAATGGTAAATTTATCTTACTTTGCATGAATAAGAGAAAAATTAGAAAAATGATGATTCTTAAACATATTGGATATCCAGATCATAGTAGAAAATTAAACAACCTCAAACTCAACAGAACAGAAATGAACAATGAACTAATTAAGCTGCTTGACTTTAACAGATAATTTAGTACAAATTAACAGTAGACTTTAAATATTAACTTCAGTTCCTCAGTCATTTACAATTTTGGTGTATCTTTTCATAGTGATATAGTTAGCATAGCTATGTTTGATATATTTGATTACAAAATGTATTTTTAATCCAGTTTGTGTGTTTCCCAAGCAGCATAAATAGCCCTTTAAATGGGCAAGGCACTTCAGAAGTTTCTACTTTCTAAACGTCTTTTGGAAAAAATATTATACATGCTTCAGTATTAGTGTTTATAAAGAACCAACTTGGGTTCCTAACACAAGGATAAAATCCCTATACGTAATTCATAGAATCATAGAATAGTTAAGGTTGGAAAGGACCTTAAGATCACCAAGTTCCAACCCCCCTGCCATGGGCAGGGACACCTCACACTAAACCATATCACCCAAAGCTCTGGCCTTGAATACTGCCAGGGATGGAACATTCACAACTTCCCTGGGCAACCCATTCCAGTGCCTCACCACCCTTATAATAAAGAACTTTCTCCTTACATCCAATCTAAATTTAATTAATAATAATTAAACTTAATTAATAATAATTGCTGAAGATGTACTAATCCTAACTTTCAGGCCAGGTTTAGCCTTGCAACATACCTAATTCCAAGATCCAGCCCATTAATTGAATACAGAACTAAATTCCTCTACTAGCTGGCATCTTGTAGAAGCAGACTCCCAACACAAATGTTCTCCTCAGTGCCACTTAAATCCCACTAACTGGACCATGAACCGTGTGTTAGAAAGAGTCACTCTCAGCTGTGGTTGGGCTGTAACTCAGCTCTTTTCTCAGCTCTGTCAGTAATCTTGAATTTACCCTCTTCAAGACTAACCATAGCCAATGCCTTGGTGATAGCATTGGCTGAGAAGCCTCTCACATTGCAGAACCTCACTATAGCAAAACCTGCTTTATCATCCCTTTTCAAATTAAAAAGATGTTTTATTTAGTTATTCTATTCTAACATTCTAACATCTATACTCAGCCTTAATAGCCCCTCCTGGTGGAGAATCTTAATGCTGCAAATCAGTTATTCATTATTACCTAAAGTTTAATTTAATTCATCTTTTTAAACTCAGTAACTTTCATTTTACTTATTGCTGTAGATGTCTGTCCAACATGAACCTTCACTGCAGCTTTGTATCGTGAGGCCATCTCAGCACGGTAGCTAATGTAGCAGGGAAAGCACCATTTCACATTGTCCAAAATGTGGAAACCTGCTGTTCTTACTAAAGAGTGGTAGGATCACTGAGGTTGGAAGTGACCTCCATGTTTCATCTAATCCCTCTGCTCTGAGCGTGGCCAGCTTCAGAGCTAGGTCAATGTGCTCAGGGCCTTGTTCAGCTGGGGCTTGAAACTCGCTAGGCCCAGGTTGTCCAGCTTCGCTAGGTGACCCTTTCCAGTGTTTAACCACTTGTAAAAATTTCCCCTATATCCAATTGGGATTTCCCTTGCTGCAGCTTATGACTGCTGCCTCTTCCCCTGGCTTTTGTGCAGCTCCGAGGCAACTCTCATGTTATCAACTAGCTGCACTCAGGTAATGGAAGACAGCAGTTAGATGACTCCCTGTCCTTCTCACCTCTAGGCTATACAAGATCTCCTTCAGTTCTTCTTGTTTATTATGTTCTATTCATCAGCTCCCTAATCATCTTAATAATCTTGTACTGGCATCTTTGCAGCTTGACTGTCTTATATCAGGGGTCCCAATGCTGTCCCCGCATGTGACCTGAGGGAAACAATCACTCGCATTTCCCGCTGGCTATGCTATCACTCATGCACCAGGGGTGCTGTTAACCTTCACAGCTGCCAGGGTGCCCTGCTTACTCATGTTCAGTTGGTTGTCTGCCAAGACCTTTGCTGCAGAACTGCTATCGAGCCCCTCAGACCTCATCCTGTACCCATGCCTGGGCTTATCCATTCCAAATGCAGGGCTTTGCATTTGTCTGCCTCAACAGAGGCTCCTCTTGGCCTGGCTCTCTAGGCTGCAGAGCAGATCAGCGCTGTAGATGCTGAAGCCCTACCCCTAACCTAAGCTGTGGCGCAGGAGCCTCTCCGTGCACAGCAAATCAGTGTGGAAAAAGTATTGGTTATTCTCTCAAACCTGGTTGTATTTGCTCATTTACAGTAGTAATTTCTCACAGCATAACATAATATGGTAAAGAAATAAACATTAGTCATGGCACAAAACTTAGCTCAATTTGTTCTTTTAAACTAAAGCATAAATTTTTATTTAATTTAGAAGAAGTCCAAACCATGGGCAGATTGTGGCATTGGTCCTAACATCAGCCTTGGTGCAACTCCCCAACCAGTCTGTGAACTTAATATACTAAAAGATACTCTCAGGTTTTAGAAGCCAAGCTATAACCACCTTCTGCACCATTGCCTTATGTCTGCTCCATGGCCCTTGGTTTTCCTAGTAAGTAAATACAGCACAAGGGTCTATTTGAGTTACTTTCTAAAACTTAGTTATGTCTTTCATTGTGCAATGAATCTTTGCACTTTACATCTACCCTTTTCTTTATATTGTCTGAAACTGAATTTAATATTACCCTTTCAGCTTATCTTTGAAAAGCTCTATTAAAATATGCTATTCTTTTTATAGTTGCTTTCCAAAATAAGCTTCTTACAGACATTTGCTATCTATATCTAATTAATTAAATTGATTCTTCTTTTGTAGTACAGGAAGACAGATAGAGTGAGAAATGCAAATACTAATACTAACACGTTTCATACCCATCAAAGGCTTTTTTTACCCCAGTATGCTATCTGGGAAATTGTATCTGCAATGCAAATGAAAAATAGTAGCAGTAGTTGTACTAAACAGATAGAAGTTACACACGTTTCTTGAACTCTTACTTTTTATGTTTAAAACATTTCTAAATACCCTTTCCCCTTTGAGAAAGAGACCTTTGAAACGTAAGTATCTCACTTTACAGCTGCAAAATTGTTAATATTTTAACTAATCGTGTCCTATTTCTTCAGTCCTTTTTCTTGATGTCAATGGAATGCATATACTTTATTTACAAGCACACTGAAAGTGTGATATTTGTCATATTGAGGCACAAATTAGATATGTAAATAAGGCATTGCAGTAACAAGGGACAGCTCCTATTTTATAAGAATCATTTTTACTGCAGAGGTTAGGATTGCAGAAGTTATTTAGCTAAGTATGTGTAACTATAGCTGCAGAAAAAAATACCTTTTAAAATTATTTGCTCAGATAAAAATTAAAGCTTACTAGAATTAAACTATGAAGTAGTAAATGTTTATGTTGCCACTGCTCCTTACCATGGTTATTGCATGAAAGTGAATTCTGAGACCACTGTTGCACTCATGAACTTGTTACGGGTAGGAAAGAATAGGCACCTTACATGAAAAGCCAAGAATTTATTGTTAGTCTAATGAAAATCTTAAGACTAATCACAATACAACAGTTATTAAGATTATCTAGTCACAATAATGCTACCTGCCACAGTACAAATTATCTGATTAATACAGAATGACATTAATAATAGAGTTAAAACTGTTGTACAAAACCTTCCTAGGATTTATCTTTGATATTGGGCTGTCCCTTAGACTTCCACTATTGGTCCTATACTTGATGGCATCAGTACTGCTAGAGAAGATGGGAGAATCCCGTAATAAGGACACTTCAAGATGTAACTTGTAGCTACCAAAGTCCTTTTCTGGACTTGGTACTTCACATGCTGTCCTAACCGAAGGAGTGCAATTAGTGTGAAACAGCTAGATCACAGCAGACAGCTGAGGAATAGTCAGCATATGGTTATTATTAGTAGTTCTCTGAATTCCCTTTGTGCTCTACACCATCTAAATGTTGGAATTGTTACTTCCTCAAAGAGATTAAATTAGGCTAAGGTTCAACATGTGGATTTTGAAGATAACTGCAGAGGACGGGCAACAGAGAGCACACAGAAAACAAAGAATGCCAGATAATTACTTCTATTGATAAAATCAGTGAATGGAGGCAATGCAATGTAACACATCTAGATTTTACTAAAGGGTTTGATATAATTTCTTAACAAATGATGTGCTGATTAAAAATGAGGGCTATACAAAATGAATGCAGTACATGCTAGAAAGACTATGACTCAGAAAGTAACTCTAGAACACAGTTTATAATGATGTAGAATAGGAGAAGGCAACTAGTAGCCCTTTCCCCAAGGATGGACTGGCCACAGACACTGGATGCTGCTTCCAAGGGGCCTTAGGAAATACAGGAGTCTTGAGTGACAGCTTGAAACTCATTAATTAGATTAATGAGCCTGAAAAGGGAAAGAATTCCCCCATTGAGATACAATATTTTGCACACATGAGTTTAATAAAAACTTTTAAGGGATTGAGTAAGAAACAGTTTACAGTAAGCAGAACTTGGAACTGCAGGCAGCAGTCCTGACCTGGTGCACCCCCAAAAGCAAAGAAACTACCAGCCAGAGCCCTCCTCCTTTAATCAAGCCCCACTTTGCATCATATAATCCACCTGATGAGGGGTCGAGCTGTTATCCCAAAAGGTAGAGCTTGACTGGTGCTATACCAGCCTAACACGTCACCACTCTGCTTTGGTGCGGAGCATCCAGACAGGACCCAATTGCTTTAAGCTGAACTTGGCAGCTCCACTGGGCTGCTCACCAGCCCTGGCCGCCAGGCTGGCTGGGAGCTGCTCTGCCAGCTGTGCTCCGAGCCAGCTGTCCCCATGAGCTGTGTCTGCTGCTCCGCAGTGTCACTGGCAGGCGGAGCAGCTGCTTGGCTCTGCCGGCTGCAGGCTGCTCAGGTGTTGTGCTGGGTTATTTCACACAGCAGTGCCGGGGGTGCTGCAGCTCTCGGGGATGGGTCAGTGATGGGCAGGAATGTGGTGAAGTCATCACCACAGAAAGGAGAGCCCCCACATACTGTCTGCTACAGATTGTTTCAGTCGCTCTCTCCTTGGGGTTTCCTTGTCAAGTCTTCCTGCTCCAGCAGGTGCTTACTGTAAAACTGTAGGATTGTCCAGGCTTTTCCCGTCTCTGTGCATTAACTGATTTTAACAGAAATGCTGTCAGTATTACAAAATGCCTATGAAATTTAAACCTCTTAAGTCCTGACACGTTGCCTGTTTTAGTCAGCAGCTCCCACTGTCCTACAGGTGCCCAAAGTGGGTGCAACCTACACAACAGCCTGCTGCTCCCAAGGAATATCCGCTGGTCTGTCCACAGCTCAGGCTTATCTGAGCAGAGGGAAAAGACCAGCAGATAATGTGTCCTTGTATTTGTATTTAACACAACAAACAGCAGAAGTATCCTTGTAAAAGAAAGCTTTAGATTTTGTTGGGGGTTTTGTTTATTTCTTTTTCTACTTGGAGTGTGTTTCTGCAAGCAATAATCCTAATTCTGTGATTTTCCTACAGCTTCAACTACATAGTCAAAACATCCATCTTTTCCTGTCTGTTGCATTTGCTGCAGTACTGAAGCAATAGTACTTGTTAAGCAACATTAGTAAGACTGATCACTTGCCTATTTTTGGCTCGTTGTCAGAGCAAGATTAAGGAACCAGTTATCCCACAAAACATTAAAGCTAACCTTCAGTCAGTACCCTGCAGTGGTCTTATAGATCACTTGGCTGAGCCAAACCAGTTAGACAGTCACTGCTGCCATATGTATGGTATACAAATGTCTCCCAAACATAATGCCTAAACTATTGGCCTTGTTCTTCAGATTAGTTTTATTTAAAAAAATGGAAGTTCCTTCTCAAAGGAGCTTCAGAAACCAGAGATGACTCTAAATATAGTGTAATGGATTATGTACCAGGTTCCCCACGCCAGGCAAGGCTGGAAGCAGAACCCCAAGTTGAATGGGGAAGAGAGGAAAAACTATAAAACTACTGCTGTGCAGCCAGCTGTGCTATTCTCAGCAGTGCTAATAGGAAAACTGTAGCCCCTTTTTCTGTCACATAAACCCACTCTCACCCGTAATCCTTCTGCTCCTCACAGTCATTGTCTCCTTTCCTACCTGTTGACAAAACCTTTATAACATGAGTAGTATAAGCTGCATTATCTTGTGATTGCTTTGTCAGTGTTTTAATTAATATTTTTCTGCAGCACCATCCATTTCTTGCTGAAGGACAGTACATTGAAGACTGTGGACCTCTTACCTGCTGTGCAAAGCTGGCTCTCCTGGAAACCTGTAGGGATTGGTTCCTGGGAAGCTACAAACCATCTCAAGAAGGAGCTCTCTTTCTTATACTCTGTTCAGGATTCATCTAAGGGAAAAAAGTACCACAGTGAGATTTGCAGTGCATTTCCAGTCTGGTGCCTGACGATCTGAATAGCTGCAATTTAAAAGCAGTTGAATTCCTAGAAGCAGATGATTCCATGGATGGAAATCATCTCATCTAGTATTACAGTCTACAGAGTAGGTGTGTATGCGGGGGTAGGTGTCTAGACCCCTAATGTGATCAGTAAGATCTGGTAAATGCTAGCAATGGGATTCAGGGTGGGATGCACCCAGCCAGAAGTTGGAGCCTGCATCAGAAGGGGGTTAGACACTGTGGAGGTGCCATTGTCTGTGCTGATGGCGAGGGGCACCCCACTCACCTCCAAGTCTGGGTTGCAGATACATGCATTCAAGCAGGAGGAATCTGACTTCATATTTTTTTATTCCCTGTGTTCAGTAAGATCAAGGAAAGCATAGTGCATACCAATAAGCCCATAGCAATTTCTAGTCCTAAATAGCACAGAACAAATAGCATTAAGGAACTGTAATAGGTTTGATTTGTTGAACATACGCAAGTATTGACTGCATAGGAACTAGCATATAAAACTCATTATAATTATGCCAGTGATAATAACAACTACAGGGAATATTAATTTCATACTGTCTCTAAATTAGCATCTTCCATTTTCTAGAGGTGGAAAAAGAAAAAAGCATGAAGAAAGTATTTGTGCTTGAAGGGGTGGATTTTGAGATGTACTTATAATAAATTAATCATTGCTCTTTAAGGTTCATGCTCAATAATAAGTATAAAAAGCTCTATTAAGAATATCAACCCAAATAATCAACAGTTGTCCTGCTTCATAGGTTTACAGTTAAATCAGTAAGCTTCATATAAAAAAAAGTGAGAGATAAACTGCTCTGCTTGGAAACTGAACACAGCAGAAGTTTGTTAAAGGGTATCTGAAGTAGGTTGATAAAAATACTATGTCACCAGTACCTGTCATGTCTACAGGAGTATATTTGCCAAAGACATATCATTAAAACAAAAAATGCAGTAATATTTGAAAGGATGTCCTTTATAAAGCAGTATTTCAATAACCGCTGATTTGATCTCTGCACCTCAAAACAGGGTATTGTAACGGTATTATAGGGATAACATTAGGAGTCATGAAAGTTGATTTACTGTCCCAGAAAAGTTAGCAGCAGCAAGCTGACCTAATAAAGCAGAAAGAGGAGCATTAGGAGTACTTTAACACTGCTGGGAGTGCTGGGATCACACTGCCTCTCCAGCAATTAGGCTAAAACTTTGTCAAATGTTTGTTATGGATCAGGTTTCAGACGGAAGAAGGCACAGCATGAGCCTCTTACCCCTCCTTTCTGATGTGTAAGGATGAGCTCCAACACAACCAAAAACCACAAACTTCTCCATAATTTCCTTTGTTCTGGTTTGCTGGGGCGGGACTCTTCATTAGGGACTGTAGTGATAGGACAAGGCGTAATGGGTTAAAACTGAAACAGGGGAAGTTTAGATTGGATATAAGGAGGAAATTCTTTCCTGTTAGGGTGGTGAGGCACTGGAATGAGTTGCCCAGGGAAGCTGTGAATGCTCCATCACTGGCAGTGTTCAAGGCCAGGTTGGACAAGGCCTTGGGTGATATGGTTTAGAGCGAGGTGTCCCTGCCCATGGCAGGGGGGTTGGAACTCGATCTTAAGGTCCTTTTCAACCCTAAGTATTCTATGATTCTATGATTCTTTTTCACCCCCTTCCTCACCAGTTCTATTACTCTTTAGGGGAAGCTTCAAACAATTTTCAAGCTATTTAGCCCAATACTGGGCTAAATTTAGCCTTGAAGCTAATGCCTACCTCAGAAAGTACTACAGTGCAATAGGACCAAACTGCAGAGTGGAGGCTAGGTGCTGAAGAGCCAGCCCTATCCCATACACATTATGGATTATTTACTTCACATAGCCTGAATGCTTCTTGATGGTTGGAGTGCACTGCATGTTGTCCTGGAGAACCTATTCTAGTTCAGCTCTTGTGAAAGAGATTGATTTCACATGCTCCCAGACCTGAGTACAGTAAATGGAGACAGTCAAGAGCTTCACTTCAAAAGCCTGCTCATCTGAACTAAAATGCTATAATATAAGAGCCCCCTTTGCCCCTTATCACTTGCAGAAAAGTCAGTAAAAATTCTGTGCATCACCCAAAATATTAAATTTGCCCTCAGACAATTTAAAATTAAAAATGTGTGCAAATATTTTATATAACAGCAGTTTCATAAACTCCTCCAAAATCCTAAATAAAACATCCTTTTATTCTATTTTTATTGCCAGCTTGACATGAACATTTAATGTGCAAGTGTATTTTATGAATATATAAATAGCTGCTTTTTCAAAACAAGGCTCGAATGTGTAGCTGCAGGTGATCCATTAAATAAGAAGCTCTTATAATACACACAAAAATACAGTTGTCTGGTTAATGTACACAAAAGAAGGTTCATCCACATACAAAAGAGCTCTTGAAGACATAACAGTCATCTCCAAATTGTTGATCCGTGGTTTGAAGCTCCCCTTAAATGCTGAAAAGCAGGAAGCATCTGTTTCAGACAGGCAAACAGACTCTTGGCATCTCCCAGAAAGCACTGGGTTTGCTTTCATTGCTTTCCACCTACATGCTCATTCCAGACATTGTAAGTTGGAGTTTCTCAAACACCTTCTCCTTTTCTAGCTTCTAATCCTCTAAGATCACATGAGACAGATTAAGAAATAATGAAATGCTACATAGTGTGTGCACTATATTATTTTCTTCAGTGTGGTACTAAAAAATCTGTTTCTTTTCTGCCATAAAGTACAGAATTTCCAGCTGCTTGATCTAAAAACACATCAGTATTAAGGAAGTGTTCTTTTGTCTTGGCAATGGCTCATAACAGTTTTCTCTTCAGACTTTGCCCATGGAAGGAAAAAGAGAGGAACATTGCTTGTATCTTCAAAATTATTGTGCAAAGTTTTATATATATGAACATATGCATATATATAGATTCAGTAATTGCCATGCTTTTTATCTTGGTTTTCGCAGATTTATTCTCCAGAAAGCATAATCAGGTGGTGAAAAAACAGCCTTTCAAAGAGCAGAGAACAGGGTTGCTTTCCTTTTTGCTTGCTCTGAATTTCTATTGAAATTTCTATATTTTATCTGGGTTTAAAATTTGATTTTTAAACTAGAAGTTGAGAGGCCTTTTATGCATGATTGGAAAACTACCATGATGTCATGGTCTACAAAAGTAGTATTACAAATCTGTGATCTGGACTCTTGATATAGAGGGAGAATATACCCAAATGGTGTTATTACTTCTTGGAGAAGGCATCAGGAGCAACATTTAAAGGAAGAGGCTCAGAAAGACTTAGAGCAGGAAACCATGTCAGGACTGAGAGAAACTTCATCATTCGCTGTCACCAATGGATGAAGACAGGAAGTGGAGAAGGCAGCTAGCAAGTCAGAGGATATTTCTCATGACAGTCTTACTACTGGTTATTCAGAGATCACAGACATCCTGTTAAGTAAATGTCTCAGCTGACACAATATAGTCTAACAGGCTAACATTGACATCTGGCTGTTCCCATGTCCAGCCTCAGTCATGTTACCCCAAACCTCAGCAGTAACTGGCATGTGTGGATATCACACTCACCTTCCTGTGTCATACCAGCAGCTGAGTGTCTTTGCAAGCGTGCCCATGGGCAAGGGTTGAGGTCTGGGAAAAGGGTCACTGTTCCACACAGCCATGCAGCAGCTCTGCTGCAGGGCTGTCATGCTCCTTACTTCATGCTCATCATAGACTCAGTGATATTTTTCTTCGTTGTTCTAGACACATTGGCAACCTGAGTGGCAAATAGTCCTTGTATGAGAATGGCAACGAATTGCTGTAACTCTCAAGAAGATTACATCTGGTGAATGGAAAAAGCAGTTACAGAAACTTCACAAGAACTTAAACATTTTAAATATATAACACATCAAAACTTACAGAATCATAGAATAGTTAGGGTTGGAAAGGACCTTAAAATCATCTAGTTCCAACCCCCATGCCATGGGCAGGGACACCTCGCTCTAAATCATATCACCCAAGGCCTCGTCCAACCTGGCCTTGAACACTGCCAGGGATGGAGCATTCACAGCTTCCCTGGGCAACCCATTCCAGTGCCTCACCACCCTAACAAGAAAGAACTTCTTCCTTATATCCAATCTAAACTTCCCCTGTTCAAGTTTGAACCCATTACCCCTTGTCCTGTCACTACAGTCCCTAATGAAGAGTCCCTCCCCAGCATCCCTATAGGCCCCCTTCAGATACTGGAAGGCTGCTATGAGGTCTCCATGCAGCCTTCTCTTCTCCAGGCTGAACAGCCCCAGCTTTCTCAGCCTATCTTCATACGGGAGGTGCTCCAGTCCCTGATCATCCTCATGGTCCTCCTTTGGACTTGTTCTGACAGTTCCATGTCCTTTTATAAAAAAGGACACCAAACTTACTAAAACCGCGATTATATCAATGATATTTTATATCTTTGTAGCTATGTGGAGCCCTCCAAAAGTACTGACTTGTCACAGAAATCTAAATATGTTTTGCAAGAAAACTCACGAAACACCCCTTTCATTATTTATAATAGCAAACCCAAGAGGGACTGCTGTGATCAGTTGGTATCACACAGGGTAGGGATACAGTTCCAAAGAGCAAGAACATTTCTTTAACAAAAACATTCACTTCTCATTTAAAAATATCAACTTCAGGAAGTTTCACCACAGCTCTTGACAGGTTATCAGCCTTGGAATTTGTCTAGTTTCATTAACAGACACTGAATCTTACCTTTGCTAATTTAAAGAGGTTCTGCCACTGTATTTCTGCACCATAATTATACTGAGACTGTCATGGAACTGGGCCTGCTCTTGGCCAGTAGAGACGGGTTCAGCTCCTTTGTCATCTCACTGGAAGATGTATTTTTCTAGTCCTTTTCTTTGTAGCAAGCTTATTTTTTCAGCATATTCCACAAATTTCTGACACCAGAATGGGACAGTGTTCCAGCTAGAAGGTACCAGTATATCAAACAGATGAATTATAACATCTTTGCCTTTAATTGTCTGCATACCTGTAGTTGCTCTACCTTCTTATTGATTAAATCTTTCACTGGGAACTCATGCCCAGGTGGTTATCCGATAAGATCCCAAATCTCCTCTAGTTTCAACTTGCTCTAGCAGTCTCACATCTTCTTTTGTCCACTCTTTGTTCCAAGACATACAATAATACATTTGGCCATACCAAAAGATAGGGCTCATGTCCAGCTTACTGAGCATGGCAGAACCCTCTGTGCGTGTTCTTTTCATCTAATTTGTGCTGCTTCCCTCAGAGTAACTGATTCGGGCTACACCATCTTCTCATGTTATACAAAACCAGCATGAGCATTCCACAAGAACACACAGCAGGATCCTTTGAGATTAAATCTAAGATCACTCATTTTAGATGAAAAAAAGAATCGAAGTGTATATGGAGTAGCATGGAGAATGTTTACTTTTTCTTTCCATGCAGAAGTGAAGCCTAATGGCATATTCTTAGTGGTCAGTGTACACTGGCTAGTGACTTTTCTGTGTTCCCTTTATGGCTTTGTGAGGCAGGAACCTAGAATTAATGGGGTTTTGAAATGCAAAGTTAGACTTTTCCCTTTACATTTCAACTCCTCCAGGTTCTAAAGGACTCAGCTGGTGGGTTTTATGGCTAACAAAGACAAGCTGGAGAAAGCAGCTGAGGATCTCTATCTCCAGTAAATTTAATCCATGGCAACAGTTGGGGAAGTTCATGTTTAACCTAATCTAATCTTAAAAGACAGTAAAATATTTGGCTGTAGATTCTTGGATGCAGCTCATATCACTCGTAACACACGTTCTGTGGTTTTTTGTTGAAGTTTTTATCCTTTTCTCAAAAACAAGAAAAGAAATTGTGGTGGTGGGATGAGATCTTTGAAAAAGGGTAAAGGGTCTAAAATTACACGTGCAGTTCAGAGATGGATATGCTCAGAGAGGATAAATAACCAGATACACACACATATAAACTCCATTTTTCTTTGATGTCCCTAATACAAATGCCAAGCAAGGGCTGCCTTGCTTACTTTTATGCAGTAGACATGTGAAATCAGAGCCCAAGGCAGACATATTACCAACTAGTGATTTCCTGTTGTGTTCACTGAAGCTACAAGGAGCAAGATAACAAGGAAGGAACAAAATCCAGGTTGTAATACAAGCCTGAACAGCATATTGATTCCAGTAGGAGGGTATTTTTCTGCTCTCATTTTATTAAACTATATATGAAATTGCTGGGTTAGTCACTGATTTCACAGAAAACCAGTGAGCACTGCCTGGCACCACAAGGTTATCCAGCCAGGGGCTCTTTATGAAGGTGACATCTCCCCTGCTGTCCAGCCACATCTGTGCTCTGACTTCCACACCAGTCTCCTCTTTCACCATTTGTCAGAAAAATTTACCACCTCCCTTCTCATCTCCCACTCCCACTTTACCCACTCTGGGAGGCGGATTGGAGACAAACCCTCTGCACCAAAAAACTCATCCCTCTCCCCAGACAAACCAAACCATCACATCCCCACACCCCCAATCAGGGTGGTTAGAAACTTGTTTTCTCTGACCCAGTGCTCAGATTTCTCTCTCTTTGCTCTTTTGCCTTGATGAGGAGCTAACAGACTCACTTCAAGGGAAAACTGAGAGCAGGTACCTCTTTGTTGCCATCTTAGAGGATACTAAGTCTCTGGGAGAGTCTCCAGAACAGTCTGGGAACAGTCTCCAGAAAGAGCCAGATTCTTGAAAGCAACCCCACATGTTTTCAGCAAATTCTCTGTATAATCACTGGATCCCAAGCCATGCCCAGGCTGTGTTTATTACAGTTCAGGAGCATGGGAAAGGAGACAAAACTGAGTGATCTCATCAGTTGTAGATTTTGTAGTCTGGTACTATTCCCTGATTCGTATCAGCTCTTTACAGATCTCATACAATATTATATTAATATTTATAACAGTATATTAATATTTATCATATATATGTATTATATATTGTCATTATGGTTCCTTATGTATCATGTTATTAATATAACAGTGACTCCTGAGAGCAATTTCCGTAGGCTGGAGCTTCTTATGTTCTTGGGAGATCATTCTGCAGCCAGAAATAGCTGAGATAGATCTAGCTATCCCCAACCTTTGATTAGCTGTGTTTCCCATGCATTCGTTCTCCTGACAGACACACATTGCCTCCCTCAGAACAGGGCTATATGAATTAAGCTGACTCTCTGGTTTTGCCTTATTTTTTTGCCACCATAGGTTTGAAAAGAGCCCCACAACCCTAGAAAACCCAGTGTATACTATCCAGAATATGGTCCTATTCAATGTATTTCCAAATATTACCTCTATCTGCAGTGAGAGAGAACTTTCAGGATGATTTCTTCTATGCTATTTTGAACACACATCAGTGTATGTTAATACTCATTAGCTACTATTGAAAATTTTATTTGAAGAACAGTGATTTACAGATACTACATAGGAAAAGATCAGTCATCAGGTGCACAAGTAATATCTCAATGGCTAAATATTTTTTTTTTACATTAAAATCAAAGTAAAATCAATATTTGAGAGCCAAGGACGCTAAAGGACATAATCAGTGTTTTCTGGCCATTCTAGTAAATCACGAGGTTGAGTTCCTGAGTAAGTGGGGTAGAAATCCATAAAGTGAGTTTCTGTGAAAGAAAAAGACACAAAAATAATGAACAATCTTATGTTAACTTAAAAAGGACCAGCTCAAAACAGAGAATAAGAGAAACTTGATCTTAGACCTTCATGATTCCCTTCATCTCTGCTGCTAGGCAAAACTGACGTGGTGGCAGTATGCATCTTTCTACTGCTGCGTTTATTTCAACATCTTTTTAGAAATTCAGGAATAGTTTAAAATTAATTAATAACATGAATTAAATATGAAATTATAAATACAATACCTGTCCTTCTCTCTCTCTTTTCAATGTTGAATTTGATCTATTTTATGATACTTGCATAATTTCAGTTTTCAGTACTTCACCAGTTTTAGTTTTAGGTTTCAGAATTAATAATCTCTTAAAATGCATGATATCCATTGACATTTCTTAGCTATTTCTTTGCCCACCCACAAATTCATGTTAACACCACTCTAACAACCTATGCTTAGATCACTTCTTCAAGGTAAGTAATATTTCCATCTTTTATCAGAAACACTTCTTTACCTCTACTTGGTAAGTAGGAATTCCACTTCTTGAATAATTTGCCTTTTATTCAAATAGAGGGCTAGATTCAGACAAAAATACTGAAACCCCATCCAAACACTAACCCAAAAGCACCAGGCAGCCAGAAAGGCCGCTCCAGACTGCACTACTGCACAGATATTGGGAACTATGGACGCTGGGCATCTCTCTGCACTTCCCCTCAGAGAATGCATGTGGGAGTAAAAGGAGAACCTTCCTATACCCGGGTCACTTTGTTGTCAGCCCAAGCCTGGTCAACAGAATTGCCCTTCCAACATCCCAGCTGCTACTGAAATACAATTCCTGTGGCTCAGAGTACTCTGGGAGGGGGGAGGTACATAAGAGACTCTTAATAATAGGAAGATTCCGGCAGTGTGCGCTTGCAGCCCAGAAAGCCAACCGTATCCTGGGCTGCATCAAAAGCAGCGTGACCAGCAGGTCAAAGGAGGTGATCCTGCCCCTTTATTCTGCTCTTGTGAGACCTCACTTGGAGTATTGTGTGCAGTTCTGGTGTCCTCAACATAAAAAGGACATGGAACTGATGGAACAAGTCCAGAGGAGGCCATGAGGATGATCAGGGGACTGGAGCACCTCCCATATGAAGATAGGCTGAGAAAGTTGGGACTGTTCAGCCTGGAGAAGAGAAGGCTGCGTGGAGACCTCATAGCAGCTTTCCAGTATCTGAAGGGGGCCTATAGGGATGCTGGGGATGGACTCTTCATTAGGGACTGTAGTGATAGGACAAGGGGCAATGGGTTCAAACTGAAACAGGAGAAGTTTAGATTGGATATAAGGGAAGAAGTTCTTTACTGTGAGGATGGTGAGGCACTGGAATAGGTTGCCCAAGGAGGTTGTGAATGCTCCATCACTGGCAGTGTTCAAGGCCAGGTTGGACGAGGCCTTGGGTGATATGATTTAGAGTGAGGTGTCCCTGCCCATGGCAGGGGGGTTGGAACTTGATGATCTTAAGGTCCTTTCCAACCCTAACCATTCTATGATTCTATAATATTACAATGTCAGATCAGAGTAGCGCTGCATGAATCAGAGAGAAAGAAGTGGCTTCTTACTAAGCAAGTTTCTTCTATTTATATACAAATAACTGTGGCTCAATTATGCACTTAAGCACTGCTTTTAGGAAAATACGCTTTCTGCAAAGGAAAATATGGTAGATATTACTTTCTACTCTATCCCTTCAAACAGTACAGTCTTTGTGCTTGTTAAGCTATTATACAGTATGTAATCTCATTAAGCCCATGAGAAAGTGGCAAATTTGCCCTTTAGATTTTGTTGGTTTTTTAATTACATGGACTTTAAGCTTTTGAGATCTAAACCCGAGCTGCTAGTACTTTTTTTTAATAGAGAATCAGGCATGAGAGGATTATAGGTAATGGCATTACAATATCTGTACAGAGAAGGTGGGAGAGCTTTGACTGAATTGTGAAAGGAATACGTTTAGATGGTTTAAATAATGTAATTTTTATGCAGTTTCGGACTTGCCTTTCTAGAGCCACTTGGGGTTGTTTTGCTGCTATTACAGTATCACAGTATCACAGTATGCTAGAGATTGGAAGGGACCTCAAAAGATCATCTAGTCCAATCCCCCTGCCGGAGCAGGAACACCTAGAAAGGGTTACACAGAAACGTGTCCAGGTGGGTTTTGAATGTCTCCAGAGAAGGAGACTCCACAACCTCCCTGGGCAGCCTGTTCCAGTGTTCCGTCACCCTCACTGAGAGGAAGTTTCTTCTGAAGTTTAAGTGGAACCTCTTGTGTTCCAGTTTGTATCCATTGCCCCTTGTCCTATCATTGTTTGCCACTGAGAAGAGCCTGGCTCCATCCTCGTGACACTCCCCCTTTATATATTTATATACACTAATAAGGTCACCCCTCAATCTCCTCTAAACTATAGAGACCCAGCTCCTTCAGTCTTTCCTCATAAGGGAGATGCTCCACTCCCTTAATCATCTTAGTTGCCCTGCGCTGGACTCTCTCCAGCAGGTCCCTGTCCTTCTTAAACTGAGGGGCCCAGAACTGGACACAATATTCCAGATGCGGTCACTGAGTTACATTGTTTTTTGTATGTGCACTTAAATAAAATTTTAAATGACACTTCTGTGACAAGCATTTTCGTCTTTTCTAATCATTTTTTTATGTGATGCTGTTAGTATGCAGTTGTCTTCTGCATATCTGTGATTGGTGCCTTTAAGCACATCTCAATGGAGTGTTTTCTTTACCCTGCCACATTTACATTGCTTCGACTTGCTTAAAGGCAGTTTGTATGTTAAACAATTTCTTCCCTTGAGGCAATACTGATTACACTCATTTATGACATCGCCTCTGAAAGTGAGTTTTTTTACGATTCTCCAAGGCAGAAATTTATTATCAGCAATTGTATTCCTTTACAGATTCCTCCAATAAAACAAATGTTAGAACCAGGTGCATATAACAGGGATCGACACTTTGGTAACAAATAAACTGCAATCATTGAGCCAAGTGGGTAGAGTAACATAAGATGTGACATCCATTGCTTCTTGCCTCAGCTGTCATTGATTGAATGATGAGTTACGGGCATCTTACAGTGTTAGTACTGGGAGTTCCCTAGATGCAGATCAGTGCTGGGAAATAATGATCGCATCTCACACAAAGTGTGCATGACCCACTTCAGCGTGGTTGCTAGTGACAGATATGGGACAAGTGACCAGAGAAAAGCAAGTTTACTTTGTGTTGCTCCTTTTGTCTGTGTCATGAAAAGGAAACTAGAACCACAGAGGCAGTTGCAGCTGTTTATTAGGGTTGTTCAGTCTGTCCTCTCTGTCTGCCCCCTCTGGGCTGTCTCCTTGTCGGTGCTAGAGGAGCACTGCACAATCAAGTCATGCATTTTGATCTGGGAAACTGATGTTGGACACTTTAACATGCTCAAGCTTTAACTGTTGTCTCACTGTAGTGATAGTTTCCTTAGGAACACAAAGGTACAGCAGAGATTTTCCCTTTCCTCCTCTGAACATAGGGAGACACTCATTGGATCCAGCTATGCTATAATCATTTTTGGACACTAAGTAATGGTGAGAAAAGATGTCCACCACTTCTTTTCAGCAGCAGATAAACAGCTTTGACAAGTTTACTTATTTATCAGAATAGTAATAACGCCCATGAAACTGCTAACATTCCTACCAGTTTATGGAGCTGTATCTTCTTTTCAAGCATCGTGCAAGCAGCAGACATTAAGTAAAAGAGACTTGTGCAATAGCACAAGTGTGTGCATTACAATACAAGTATGTGTATTACATTGTTCAATGGTATGTGTAATAGCAAAATAGCAAAGACCAAAGTTTCCTGAAATATTTCTTGCTTTTGCTTTCTCCCTCAATCCTCTCCCTAAAACTCAGACTGTTGTATCAAGAAATGGTGTCTGGTTGTATTTAGAGATGTAAAGGGATGTGGATGAGAAACTGCTACTGATATTTACTGACTTTTGTATAAGGTTTTTCATAACTGCTCAATGCAGCTCTTACCCCACTCAGCTCATAAGAGGAAGCATATCCACGGATGGCTCTTCCATTGAGAGCAACAACGTAAGGTCTCCGTTTCAGGCCAAGGATTGTAATTCTTTTGAACTCCAGAGAGTCAGCCCCTCTGTATCCATTTTTAAGTATTTCTGTCTTCAGGTGTCCCTGGAAAAAGCCACAGAGAAAATTTCAGGACCACAACAGCTCTTTAGAGGTGACTCACTGCATTCTGTTGCATCTTTGTCAATGAACATACAGAATGTCTTCCAATGTAGTCATCACTGACTGAGATTTTAATGGAAAAACAAGTCACATTAATTTTCACATAAGAAACATCATGTATGATTCTAAACTAACAAAGTAAGAAATAAAATAGCATTTACAGCATTCATTTGCAGTCATCTTGGACATGTTTTTCTACTTGTAATCAATGCAAATTTGGTTCTTGTACCCATTCACAGGGTACAGTGGCATATACAAAGCCAAAACCCAGATGGGGAGATTCAACAGGTGACCTTAAGGCAGATTTAATTAACATCTACAACTGCTTTAAGGTGCTAGCATCTTCCACAAACATTAGCTGCTAGATATTTTGCTCCTATTTTATGTCCCACATCTCCACAGCTTCTGTAAGAAATCTTTTATGTATATTCAGCTTTAAGGATGCTGAAGAAACACTGTGTGCCCACAGAGCTTTGTTTGTTGTACTTCTTATCTACTATATATCCCATATTTAGGGATGTACCAAGAGGACATACAAAGTCATTAAACAAATTCATTTGGATCACCAGTGACAGTAATTTCCCATACAAGCAGTGAAGAGGAATCATTGCATTTGTTATGTCATCAAAGTTGTTAAGGACATAAAGATGAATTACACTGCTCAGGAAATGATGAATTGCTATGCAATCATGACTTTTTAAAAATATGCCAAGGAGAAACCCATGATGAAACCTTTTCCATAAATTAGCTTATGTTATTTCAATGGTGCACAGTGAAGGGGAGCAGAAGCTGGATCACGGTATTTGTAACTTAGGGCTGTGCTTAGACTGCTTATTGCAGGTATTCACTCTAAAAATTAGTTCTAATTCCAAGTACACTGACTTAAACTGCCTACACAAGGGGTTACAAAGCAAATGGGGAGAGGCCTCTAAAAGCTTCTGGTGAATTTTTTAGGGTACTTGTATGTGATGTCTTCTTCTCATTGGAAGAGTCCCAGCATAGAGGGAGGTTCAGCAGAGAGAGACCACCTCCCTGTGGTGATTTATTGCTGTCTCAGGTGTGGCTAAGGGGGAGAGCTAACTGAAGATGGCCACATAGACCCAGTAAGCTCAGTATGATGCTGAACTCAGTGAGTACAACTGTATTAATAAATGAGGTTGCACTCAAGCTCTGAGGCCCTGAGCCAGGACTACAGTAGACACCACTGTCCTTCAGACCAAGGTCTGAAACTGAAGGTCTTGGGGAACCAGGGAGGTGATGGTCAAGGGGAATGGGTGACACCCTCTTCCCCAGGCGTCTCATGGTAAAGCAATTGCCTGGGAAGGTTCTGAGTTCTTAGCAGAGGGAGAGAGCTTACAGTTATTACTCAAAGCACCATAAATGCAAAGCAAAAGGAAGTCCTGGATCCAAGACCAGAAGCCAAGACTTCCTCCTGCACTTCTGAGCAGCAGAATCATGGCTTTTCTTTCCTACTGTCTTGCTCTAGTCCTATGAACTTCATCTTATCTCCTGCCCCATTTTACCCCTGAAAACTGGACCAGTTTTGGGCTGTTTAGTTACGTAGTGGCTAGTGTATCCTTTTAGAAGCTCACGTTTCCTTGAGCAAGCAAGTCTTCTTGTCACCATCCGTTTAGTGTGGTCTGGACTCACTTGGTACAGTCTGAGCATATCTATCTTATCTGTCACCTCTGGGCTGGAGGCATTGCTTTCCTTCCTCATCCCTGAAGTACAGCAGATCTTATGCCTCTAGGTGATGTATTTTTCTGTGCTGTAGGATTAATATATGGGGCACGCTGACTTGGGGCACTTTGACTTAGGTCACTTAGCCATTATGCATGATGAGATGGAGGTGTCAAGTGAATAAAAATACCAGCCTCAGAGAAACAGTACCAGAGAGCAGGCAGCTTGAATTGTTCTTTGAGACTTCAGTGCCTGCACTAGTCTTGGATTCTTCTTTCTACTTCTGGGTTGCTTAAATGAAAATATAAATGAGAGGGTCTAATCCTGCAGCCGTTACTTGCATTTACTCTGTGCTGGGTTCAGAGCAAATGCTGTGATGTCCAACCTTACCAGTAAATCTCTTAGGGAACAAAACATGGCTATTCTCCTAAAACTAGGTGTGATTATTCATCCACAGTTTTTAAGAATATAGAAATGTGCCACAAATACCAAGCCTTTCGTACATTTCTCATACCTTTACAATTTGCAGTTTGAGATAGATTGTTTTCTTTATAAACACATAATAAAAAATAGACATTAGAGATTATTGGAATGCGGATAGGGACTTCAGTCATGGATTTACAGGCAGAAGTCAAATATGAGCAATGAGAAATGGAACTGCCAGTGAATCAACGACCTAATTTGCACAGATCAGAATTTAATATAAACCTGGATATTGTTTTTCTCTAGCCTTCCTAGAATAAATTACTATACACAGACTACAGAAAGCCAAAGTTATTTTTCTTCATTTTTTGCTATTGAAATACCTTTTTTTGAAGAAGAATTGTTTTTTTCTTGGTAAATCAAGAAGAAAACAAATTAAAAATTAAATTTAAAGTCTAGATATATGATACTAGTTCCAGGAAAATGTCTCACATATACACAAGACTACATAATAAACCCCATCATCTTACCCTGGCTTTCTCTTGCTCCTTGAAGACGTAAATTCTGAGAGCAGTATCACAATAGGGGTTAACATAATTTTATTATTTTGATTTTTTTTTTCTGTAGACTACTTTGGGGCTTTTAGGAATACACAGCTTGAAAACCATACAATCATTTAGGTTAGAAAACATCTTTAAGATCATTGAGTCCAACCATTAACAAATCACTGCCAAGTCCAGCACAAAACCATATTGCTAAGCACCACATCTAGCCTTCTTTTAAATACCTCCAGGGATGGTGACTGACCCACTTCCCTGGGCAGGTTGTGCCAGTGCTTGACAACCCTTTCAGTGAAGAAACTATTCCTAATATCCAACCTAAGCTTCCCCTGGTGCAACCAAGAGACTGTTTCATCTTGTCCCATCACTTGCTCCTCGGAAGGAGAGACCAATCCCACCTCACCAGAGTCTCCTTTCAGGCAGTCATAGAGAACAATAAAGTCCCCCCTGAGCCTTCTCTTCTCCAGACTAAACAACTCCCGTTCCCTCAGCCCTTCCTCATCACACTTGTGTTTCAGACCCCTCACCAGCTTTGCTGCTGTTCTTTGGGCCTGCTCCAGCACCTCAGTGTCTGTCCTGTAGTGAGGTGCCCAGAACTGAACACAGGATTCAAGGTGCAGCCTCACCAGTGCCCATTACAGGGGGATGATCACTGCCCTAGTCCTGCTGGCCACGCTATTGCTGATACAAGCCAGAGTGCTGCTGGCCTTCTTGGCCGACTGGGCACAAGCTAACTCATGTTCAGCCGGCTCTCTACCACTCCACAGTCTACATACAATATCCTATTTCTTACCAAATGCTACAATTGTAGACAAAGTATGAGGTGTATACATTATTGAAGTAGGTTAAGGTCTTTTGCAATAAATCCCACAAATTACTCTCATACACTTAATGAGATTCCAGCAGATTTATTTTATATAGTATTTTTCTCAGCTGAAGCCTAGACTGCTGGGTTTTTCTATTGAGCTTCCTCAGGACATGTCTGCACAGAAGTGGCCGCTGTGTGAAAGGCATTAGTTTACTGACCCTGAGCTAATATAGTCCTGTGCTGTGTGGAGCATCTGACCAGCACGGTGGGTTGCCAGCAGCATGCTGAACTGCTCCATAGGAGACCAACTATGGGAGAATCTCTGTACTGCCAGACAAGGAAACGCAAGCTAAAGAATTGAGACTACGTAATTCTCTGGGCCACAAAATAAAAACTTCAAGGGATCAAAGCTAAAAAATTGCTGGGATGCCTTGATGAGAGGAACATAGTCTTCTCAGACCAAAAGTAATCACAGGAGGAAGGCAAAGAAAATGGCCCCTTGTTCCCCAGAAGCTGCGACTCGGATAAAAGGAAATCTGAGCTAAAAAAGTGGATTTTCAGATTCACATCATTGCAGGAACATTAACAATGTGTCATTATGGTACTTAATGAACGAAACACAAAACTGCAGCATCATATTTGGATTATTTTGTAGTTGGCTGTAAATTAAAACATTAGGTAGCTTACACGGTTTAAAGGCTGAGCTTATAAGAAAAAAGCTTTCCAGAGAGAAATTAGACATCAACACTGTACAATGGCTACACTAAAATACAGCTATAATACATACAGTGTATGTATGTGGGTACTTTGAATGTTGCTACTTACTTTACTGTATGTATATTTAGCCAAGAAGTAGCTCTCCTTCTCAATAGTATCTGTCAAAACACAGAGGAAGAATGATTGGTATCAAAAATCCATAAGCAGTTCACATTAATTGTAGTGAGTGGCTAATGCCAGACTAAGATGATTTGTGGGCTATTTAAACTCTTCCTCTAGTCTTCCTAGGGTGATTTTAGAGGAACACAACAGGAGTGATTGCCCTCTCTGGCAGACCAGCTGTCCCCAGTGTCACACTTTCTCATATCAAAACACTGACTTGAAGAGCAATCTGCTTTTCACCTCCGTAACCTTCAATTTAGGGTCAATTCTCCATCTATTTCTAGCAGGAGTCAGTGCCATTACACTGCTGAAAAGGCAGCCCTGTATGCAGACACATACCCCCCCCCACACCTCACACTGGGGGACCAGGCTTACCTATTGAGTCACCATCATCCCAGAAGAGAGAGCCAGAAGCTTTTCCTTGTTCATCCAGGGCAATAATGAGCCCGAATGGGTTCAGGCGGCTGTTGACAGATACATTGAGAAGTGTCAGTACACACCTGTGGGCACTGTCCATCCCAAGTTATTTAACAAATACCTCAGAGCACAGTTAACTCCAATTTTACGGTTGCAAAAAAGGCCACAACAGGAGGATGACAGTCATGCTCACCAAATGGGCTCCTGAAATGAGGATGGAAATCTGGCTTGCCTTGTCCCACAGAAGTGTAAAATCCTCACCTTTTGAGTGCTCGTATGGACAAGCTTCCCCTTCTTTAGTAGCCTTAAAGTATGATAACTGGGCAGTCTGGGAAGCAACTGGTCACCAGTGCTACCTCACTGTGGTTGGACTGGCTGCTGCACAGTGCTGTTCCCATTCTTCTCTACCCACATTTGCTTCTGAATATGGTTCGAACCTGAGACTGGTATATTACCCATTGGCAAGGGGAAATTATTTTCCTAAAAGAGATTTGAGCTTCTCCACCTTGTCCATGGCATTTGATAAATTCATCCGTGGAGCAGAATTCTGCATTTCCCCCTTGCATGTGTTTACTTTGATTGACTGACAACAAGCCAGCATGGCAGTAAGAGGTGCAAAAGCTTTTTTACACATAACTACATAGCCAGGAGTAGGTTTCAGCTGTGCAAACGGTGATGTCAGTCATCTCTGGGGTGACTTAGCCTAATGCAATGGAGCGAATACTGGGATAAAAATACTGTGCTTATCGCCTGGGGTGCAGCTGGGAGCTGCAGATAGCCTCTCTTCTGCACTTTCTTTTGATTGCTTTTTTGGCTGTCTGTGGGTCTGACCCGCACCCTGGCCGTTTGGTGACAGACACAGATGACGTTACCTCTTAGTAGTGGTTGTGGCTGGTGCCTGTTCTGGCAGAATGTAGCCTCCACGGATAAAGAGAGGGATCTTGCTCAATGGGGCAGGCACAGTAGCATAGTTCTTGTTCCAGGTACTTGGCAGTTTATGACCCTACCACAAAAATAAATGCAGTTAAAGAAATGCAAATCTGGGCACTGTACATTGTGGCCATAAACCACTGACAAACAGAGCACGGGGTACAATTTCATCTCAATTACATCAGTGAAAATAACAAAGAAAAAAGCAGATTTCAGGGGTTTTATTCCAGTTCCTTTTTTAACATAAAAGAGGATCTAGCCCTTGCAGCTATGCATATGCATGAGATGGAAGCATCATGAATGAAAGACAGCAAATCATCTTTAAAAATGGTATCATTATTCCATATGCTGTGAAAAAACCCAACCCTCCTCAAAACACTGAGCAAAAAGCAAAAGAAACTTTTGCTTCCTCTTTTTATGCATATGAAGCCTGTCACATTTCAGTTTAAGGTAAGTGATTCGTAATCATTTGGGAATGTAAACTGTAGATTTTCTTCTCTTTTAAGGATAAATCTTTCCCCTTTGAAAAGTAATTATAGCATTCGGTGAGGGAAATTCTTCTGTGTGTAGACAACCAGCATTAAGTTCTCTGCATCATTCCTTCCCGGTTTATGGCCTCAGCACCAGATATAGGCATGGCTATGTGCAGAGCAGGTAACAGCAAGTCTTTGCTCTTGTTGTCTGTAAATGGCAACTACAACTTATGGTAAGTACCCAGCCTTGGTTTTGGATAACCAATATGTGCACGGCAAGTACCTGCCAAATCCTGGGAGCTGAGCTTGGCCAATTCTGTGGACATGTCCCATAGGCTGGGCGGGGGACATGGGGCTGCTGATCCCACACCCAGACCAACAAAGGGCTCTCAAGGGGAACCACAATAAGAAGAGCTGAATGAAATGCTCAACCTTGCGGTGCCACAGTCTTAGACAAAGAGAAAAGGGAAAGGGCTGGATGAACATCCATCTGAGGATACCAGCCGAGTGCTGAAAATGACCAAGCTTCTTTAAAAATAAGTCTTAATTTCCTCTGAGACCATTTCTGTCCTGCCTGCTCCTCCACCAGCGTCACTCAGGGTAGTTAACAACAGCCTGACGCTCCTGAGCTCACATTTCCGAAAGCTCTTAGCATCAGCCTAACTGCTCCTGCTGAAGTCAATGCTGGTCTTATCCTGCAGATTGCAGTGGAGCGTAGTTAGGTTGAAAGCGAGCACTTCTGGAAATGCAGTGCTGGGGATGGTGTCCAAAAGGTCAAAACCTGTAGTGCCTCCAACTAGGAGAGGCTGGTATTTGCCACAGAGCAGACTGCTCTGCACCTCTTAGGAGCATTTTTCTGAGGGCAGCAGCCTCACCCTGCTCTCTAAATATGCCTTCTGTCAAAAGTGATGCATATGCAAAATTGCATATACAAAATGGTTTACAGCATGTTCTCAGGAGCACGACTCACGTTCTGTCTCTGTTTCTGTGCAAGGAAGTGTATCGGTACAAGCAAACACGCAGGGCTGGCGGAAGAAATATTGGCAGTTTTATGAATTTCTAGACTGCTCCTGAAAATTCAATTCTCTGCCTTAGAGCTTTAGTCTAAAAATAGAAAATGAAATGCTACTGAAAACTGTGCAATTTACTCTCCCAGCTAGCCTGGTGTAGAGTTTTTGTGCTCTAGTTTGCTTAAACACAGATGCTGAGGTAAAAATACTGCTGAACACTGCTAAGTTATTTTGCTGGAATCACACCATTTAAAATATTGTAAAAAAGGTAAGAAACTGAATCTTAAAGATACATACGGTGTAGTAGTCAAACCATTGTGCTTCAGGGAAGTATACATCCACGGATCTTGCTCCCTGTAATTGTTATAAAGTGATTAAGGTCTTTTATCCTTTTGCATTCCTGATATTACATTAGCTTTATTATGTTTGCTCATGGAGAGATGTATGCTGAATATTCTAATAACATCAAATCTTGGATATTATGGCTGAGTTATTATCGTAGCAGTGACTAGGGCTGGCTAATCTGTAACGCTACACAGACACGCCTATCCTATTTGGGGGATTTTACTGCCATTCCACGGGATGAGTCAATGTTATATGATTATTTCAGTCTAGTATCTAGCTCTGTGTCTCATAATGTAACTGGGTTAAAATCAGAGCAATGAGGTCTCAGCAACCTTTGCAAAACACAACTTCATATTTGATGGTGGAGTGGGGACACTCAGTGCCTCTTGTACCATTCCTGTTGTGGAAACAGGCAGAGAATAAGGTCTGGGAAGGAGGATACACAGATGTTTGTCTTCTTTGAAACAATTTAAATTTTCAGGTAAAAAATGTTGAATAATATGCTGCTAATAGCACGATTGGTGTACTTTGCAGCATAAGTTGTATCACACTGATACAGGGATGAAATCATGCTTTAGCATCCTTTAGGCACTTTGAATTAATAACTACAGGCAAAGTTGGAATCAAAAAATACTTTGTTCTTTGTCACATGTTGCTTATTCTCACAAATAGATTAATTTTTATTCTCATCATAGATGTCTACTCCTTTGCAGAATCATGGTTTACCCCCAAGTTCTACCCCAGGGAGCATGTGCACCTTGAGGAGTTACTATTTAACATTTTAGGGATTTTGCATACATATATATAGATAAAACAATAGAAAGCATAATAAATAACTGATTTATTAAAATATGCAAATCAGACTAGAATACAAGAATTGCTAAACTGGAAATCTGTCTTGTCCTTCAGTCTGTCTCCCACAGTGGGCAGTGCTAGGTGTTTCAGGAAGTGGCCTAGTGCTGCAGTAAGGAAGGCTGGGTTAGTTTGTTCTGTCTAGGTATTACTAGCTGTTTAACAAAGGTAGGCTTAACTTATAAAGCACCTTGAAAACTTGAATGAAAACCCCTATAAAGTCAAGATGCCTCTCTCCATATATTCTCTGCATTATTATGACAAACCTGGATATTCTGGCCTGCAGAAAAGTGCAACCACCATGACGAGCCTTGCCTTCATGACTCACTAAAAATAAGCCAGTGTGTAACGTAAGTTCCCACTTTAATGTTGATGGATGTCTCACTTGCTCACACCCTAGGACTCAAGGAGGGACGGCAAAGCTCTCCCTGACCCATCTTCTCTAGACAAGTGGGTGCCATGCTGCAGCTTGACGCAGCCGTTGCTGGCCTGCAATGCCATGGTGAAGGGCTTACATCTCACTCCTGCCCCTGCCCTACTAGCTGGCACAAACCCTGGCTGCCACCTCTCTCCCACAGCAAGAACCTCAAAAGTTCTGCTTCCCCCATCATGCCACAGGCACACAGCCTTTATTTTGGCTGCAGTCCCCCCAAAAATATAGCAACCCTTTATCTAGACTTTACTATTTTATATCCTTATACTGTTCCCTTTCATTTACTGCTTTGCAGGAAGCAACCCCTGGCTTGTTACCCTCTATTCATGGGAAGGTTTCTCTCACACCTTTCATCATCTCACTGGTTTGAGACCCTGTGAAATCTCCTTGTTAGTCATCAGCTATTGGAAACCTGGGGGAGTCTGAAGATGAAGGGCTGACGAATGAAGGTGTACTGAGGTACAGTGGAGTCAGAATGGCTTTAGATGTAGGAATAAGAATTTCCTTTTAAATTCACAGATGCACAAAGGCTGGTTAAAAAAAAACGGTGAGCAACAGTGGCCTGTTTATCTGTTTGATCATTGGCAACATCTAGAAAATATCGCATACATACATACATCTCTAGGGTACATCACATGTAAATATTTAGCTCAGCTCAGACATACCTTTCTGGTGCTGTCAGCAGTGAGTGAGCCAAGTAGTGAGAGCCCTGACCCCAGCACAATGCCTAGCTCAGCTGTAGGAAAATGCTGCTTTTTAAAACCTGCTATATTAGCAGCTAACATTGTTGTTACCGTTTCTGTAATGACGGTGATGCTGGGAAATTCCTATTGCAGCCCTCGAGATGCTGAAGTTCCCAAACACTGTGGGTGAGCAGTAATATGGAAACCAGTTTGCTTTAATATCTCTGTGTTTCTTCCTAGCTTGACAATTACTGCTCTGTGTGTGTCCTTGGAGGGAGCTGTTGGCACAGTAACAGGAGCACGCAAGGGACAGCATCCAGCCTGCTTACATCCATTCAGCACTGGGAGTAGCAGGGAAATGCCATGCCCTCACTTTCATCCTCCTACTTCAAGCACTGGGCAGCTCTGTACTGACTGCGCTGCTCAGAAATGTGTTCTGCAAGCTTTGACAGTGGAGGGAAGAAATGGGTGGATGTGAGCAAACGTGCCCTGAATGTCATCCAATGCCCTAAGCGCAGTTCATTTCTTTTATTGCAGTATGATGGCATTTTTTAATTACAGTACTTGCCTCTTGAAGAACAGGAGCAATCATAAAAGCAGGTCCCCAGAGGAAGGCAGTGTCTATTCCATGAGTCTGCTGATCAGAGGTGAATCTGGTGTTGAAAGCGAGATATGCAATGTTAATTCACTTTTTTATAGGACTTAGAGAATGTTTTGATATTATTCACTGCAGCAAGAAATCTGCTTCCTCAAGACATCCTTCAGCACTGCCAAATATTTTTCCTGGTTGAGAGAATGCCAAAAGCAGGACAGAGATTTAGGAATCACAATAGCACCTGCCATACCGGAGCAGAACAGAACCCTCACAAAATGCTGGAGCTGATTTCTTTTCACAATAGCAGCAGTGAGAAAACAAACTAAATTTCCGTGCTGTGTGTTGAGACTTCATCAAGGGAGCCAAAGTAGTGGGATAGGGGCCAGGACCAGGAGAGGGAATACAGAGGAGTAATAGTGTGCTCTAGGATTTAAAGCATTTTTGACAATCTTTAGATTTGGCTTCCTGCAGCTTTCACAGATTTATGTTAGAAATCTTTTGCAGGACAAAGACAAAGCAACCTTCATACATGTCATGCTTTTTAGCTGCCTTTCCTGAATGGATGAAACATCTGGAAGGCAGTCCATTTTATTCAATACATTAAAATCATTTAGGATCCCATGTCCTCCAGAGTGCTTACAGTCCTGTTCGCCTGGCATCATCTGCCAGCTTGGGAAGAGATCTCTATTCCACTACACATCAGCTAAAGAAAATAATGAATAGCACCTGGCAAAGAGGACTGATTCTCCCCATCTCAGGAGCCTCCACTCAGCGGGCATAAAATCCTTGAGGATTTAAGTAGGCTTTCAATCATTTATAAGCCTGTCTCTGAGGAAATTCACCATGAATCCTGACCCCCTAGTCAGCTTACAAGAACATGATGTAGAGTGTGTCCCAAGCCCTCCTAAAATCAAAATACCTTGTGTCTCCTGCTTTTTCCTGCTCCTCTGCCCGCTTTCCTATGAACAGCCCTGCTGCCCTGTCAAAGGTGTTAACTGGGCTGGTTTACCGTCACTCATTTTTGACAAATGCACACTGGCTGTTGCATATTAACTTGTTATTCTCTAAACACTTACAAATTATTTGTTATAAAAATATTTACTGTGTCCGTTTAGCTGACTTTGCAGCTTTGCCTGTCTAAAGACAGGTTGCTGTTGTACGCTGAGCAGGGCAGGCTCAGTGCCAGTGACACCCCTGACACCCTCTGTCAGGCTCTGCCTGCTCAGGGCATAGGCAATTACTGCATCCAGCCCAGGTTTACAGAAACTACCCCAAATGAACAAAACCTCCTTGGCAGTAAAACCCCCCATCTATTTAGTGCTTGGATTTCTTAAATACTGCAAGTTGAGGGGAGCACATGGAATTCAGGAAACAATGCTGTTGAAGGCATGCCTCAGGCACTGCCCAAAAGAAACCTCAATTTATTCAGTTTCTTTTTCTGTCAAAACCGTAGCTCTTTTGGTCACCTTAATCCTGTTCACTACTGCATTTTAACAGGTAATTTGTAACTATTTGAAGTAGGGTGTGGCTTTTGATGAATTACCTTCTCTTAAAGTTTTTGAAATATAAACCATTACTTTTCCTGTTATATCAACAGTTTCTCTCTACTTCTAATTTTGCTCTAATAAAATTATAATCCAATTCAATATACTTTGTTGTGGGAAATTTCAGGAGAAAAAGCTGATCAAGAAACTATGACAAAAGAGAAATCAATCTTATTTGCACATGGAAACAGGTGTCTCACTATCTAACACTACTATTTTCTCTTACAGCAATCATGAGCTCGAATTCAGCAAACAAATGAACTTCACCTTTTTGAAACTATGAACTGTTAAGCCATATCTGGGTCTATGAAAGGTGCTTAATTCCACCTACATGCTTCCTACTGTTAAATGCTGGCCTTTCTTCTGTCTTATTTTAACCTTGTTCAGCCATTGAGCAGAGCTTTCCCATCCGGTAATGGATTGCCACTTTCCAGTCTTTTGGGGCAGATGAGCTGTTGGTGCCTCTGTTTCATTGAGCTAAAGTCTCAGGGACACCTAAAATGCTTATAGGAATCTCCTGGAATGTTTTCCTTGTTATTTGAAATGAGCACATAAGCATTTGAAATTAAACGAAAACTCTGAAATGACCACATGCAATAGCTATTGACTGGATACTCCCTGCCCAGGCAGGGTTGTTCTCATGATCAGAACACACCTTTTGGCTCAGTTTCACCTGACAAAAGTCTTTGTTGGTGCTTCTGAGACTCCTATAATTCAGATCAAAGCAAATCTGGAAATTGCCTGGTGTAGATGTGGCCCAAATAGAGTAAAGGTATGCTGAGAATAATCAGAAAGGCACCTTTAGCATCACTAAAGTAATTCTGTATTAGCAGAGATTAGCTAGTATTAATGCCAAAATGAACTCGGTCATTTACAGTATTAACACAAACACCATTAAGCAAAAACAGAGCTAAAACAAACACTTGAAATAGCATATCACTCCTTGGAAGGCACGAGTACAGATGAAACTTCTCCTTAATGCAACCCAGTTAAATAAGGTAGCAGAGTAGGAAGGGGGAGGATCCTGCTTTGAAGATTTATCAGTTAGTCATTACACTAAGCAGGCGAAACAGATTCATGCTTACCCTTTCCATACTCAAATGGTCTGCACTTTAGTGCAATAATCTCAGTTTAATTTGCAAAAAATGCCTTACCCTTTAGCCAGAATGTTTTTAACCTGAAGGGAAAAAGAACATTAAACAGTCCAGAATGTGGCCTGCACCAATGATACTGAAGAGCTTTGGGTCAGAGCTTTGGGCAGTAGCTTTTCATACGCATTATTTTCGCTCATTTTGCTCAAGTCGTTGCATAAAGCATTCTGAAGCAGAAAATTTACCAAAAGCAGGTGAAAAGCTAATTAAAAGATGCTGAGAGGGAAAATAAACCTCACTTTGATTCCTGCTTCTTCCAAACAGGAAAAAAAAAAGAGTTGTTCCAAATCTGAGTCACATTTTCTGAGGTGTTTTTCAGTCTGTGCTTATTAATCTTGGGTTTGCACCTGCTTCTACACTCAAACATCTCTGTTTCCTCTGTGCAATTTGTGGACACAGATGTACGTTTCATACATAGCATCCAGATGCAAGTGCTAAATTGGAAAATGCAAATGCTGTGGGTGATTGGAAAATGGAGATTTCTCTATGTGAGGCCTTCTTGGCATTCTGGACCTGAATACAGATTGCATAGATTTCATTCAAATGCAGAACATACAGGTACGTGATTCCTATTTTTAAAACAAAAACAACTGCATATTTACCTCAGAAACTTCCAGAATTCTCCTTATTTAAGGTGGTGGGTTTTTTTCCCATTGGAAGAAAATGTAAGTTATATTTTAATGAAAATCTATTGCATATATAAAGAGTTATTTTTGAGTGTATAATTTGATTAGATTTCATTGTAAAACTGTTCTTTTTAAGAGGGAGCATGCAGTAATATTAGTGTGACTATTCTCAAGAAGATACCAACTAGTTTGTACATAGAAGCTCAACTGCTTCTGTGCTTAAATTATGATAAAAAAGAGAGACTCCAAACTCACTCATGCATCAGTGACCGCACCACCGTGTTTCCATGAACATGAGACTCAAAGAACAAGGTATATAAGTATGGCAGCAGGGAGTATCTGATCCGAAGTGTAGCACGAGCTATCTTGGCAAACTTTCTTCCAAACACTGCTGGGTCTTGTGCCTGTTAAGGAAAAGCTCTGATTTGTACTGAGCATTATAACTAGGGGCTACAAATTTAAGAGAGAACCTGTGTGCAACCTAAGGAGAGCTGTGGCTGACACGGTGCTGCAAAAGTGAAGGTTTAAATGAGAAAAAATCACCAAAGTAATATTTGTATCAAAATTTTCAGCATGAAAACTTCCAGTGAGCTCAGCGAGATCAGGCCTCACCACAGTCTATGTGAGCCATCTGTAATTCCTCAGCAGGCAGCTGATGTTTCAAGTCTATGCTCAGGAACAGACACCCTGTCTCTAGAAATTAATTTATCCTGGAGATGCAAGCCCTTTGGGACACAGAAGGTGAAACACAGGAAGAAAGGAAGACTGATAATCTGCAAAACAAAGACAACAGCATAACGAGGTTGGCCAAGAACATAAAGACAAATCTATTTATTAAAAGTACGGGTAAATTCATGGCCCTGCTGAAGCCAACAGGAGTGACCAAAGTCACGGTGTGCAGTGGGGAAAACACTTCATCCATACAAAGAAACAAGATTTCTCCTCCTGTGCTCACCATTTTAGGATGCCCTGACTAGGGGACACTCAGGCATCAGCGATGCCTCTTACATCCTCACTGCCAGCAACGCTGTCCTGGGAGAGAGGGCATCCATGCCAGGTCTCACCATCAGGAAGGCAGATTTAAGCAATCTGTCTACACTCTTTGGCTCCTTCTGATTTACTTCAAGGCAACTTTGGCTCTCCCCTGTGATGGGATGCAGGGCACGTAACCCAGGGCAGTGCTGATACAGCAAAGGGTTGCATCTCCTTTATTTCCTCCTGTCCGACCTTCCCCAGGGCTAAACTGAGCCAGCTAACGAATCACACAGCTCCCTTTCTCCTTCACAAATTTTTCCCATAATACTCAGTTTTCTCATTAAAATTGAACAATGTATGATGAATTCCAAGGATAATGAAACATAAAAGGAACAGAAGTAACAAAGCTTTTTATATTATCTAGTGCTTTTCAGACAAGAAAAGTATTAATTAAACCATTTGAAATCCCCAATGGATTAGGCAAAGTGGGTATTTCAGATTTTATTCTAACACTAACTTAATATTAAGCTCAATATGTAAGTTGAATTTATCCATTATTATGTTTACATCAGAATTAGTCACTGATAATATTCCCTGCTTGCTCTGAGCTCCAGAGCATCCTTCTATTATCTCAAAAAATTGCAGTATATTCTTACCAGTATTCTGACACTGTACAAATATTGCCTAAGTTCACAAAAAAACAGTCAGACTTCTAGGTGATGCTGAGTCACCCAAAATGCCTTGTTCATTTTGTTCAGTGAACACACTGTTTTAAGTGGATTCAAGAAATAAACCAAATGTATCTTCTGTTACTGCTGTCATTCCCTGTCATACTCCTGTCACGCAGACCCATTGCTCTTTCCCTGCTTATTAACTTGTGCATATGTGATTAGTACCCACTTGCCCATATCAGACCCCATCTGCATGCTCAAAGAGCCAAGCAAACACATATAGATAATTTTAGATAAAACATTACATATATATAATTATATATATTATTATATATATAAAGCATTATAGATAATTTTAGTGGAGAGGTAAATAGAAAATACTAACAGCAGTAGCTAACACCTCACACACATTTGTTTTCCTAGAGAGAAATATACCAGCATATCTCAGGGATCTACAGGGTAATTCACCTAATGACAGTACTATAGCTTATCACTCCTGCATTTGCCTGGTTGCTGAATGTCCATCATGCTTTCATGCAGAGGCAGGAGTCTTTCTGGGGGTGAAAATGTGGCAACATTTTCATGATGAATCTCCAAAGAAAACTGAAGGTTAGCTAATAACCTGTGCTCCAGCACTGCATGGAGCAGTTTACAGAAGGAAAAAAAAGACAACCTTTATTGAACTAGCAGAACCATTTCATTGCTGTTGCAGATAAACGCAGTGTACCTAGAAAGGCTGTAAGACCTTCGAACTGTTCATAGAAACAGCCTGATACTTGCAACAAATCTTGAGAGGAATTTATGATAAATTGAAGCCAGAGCATGGGTCCTGACTGACAGTGCACTTTTTCATCCTTCTTATTGGCCTTTTCTGGTCTTTGTTGCTTCCCAGTTGATAATGCTGCCACTATTGCTGGCTAACCTTGGAGTTCTCATGCGTTTGTCTGGAGTTTCTAACTGAGGCATTTGTCTATAACTTGCTTTTAAACAGCGAGGATGGTGTACAATGCCCTCTTTCCCCTTCCTGCTGTACCTATTTTTGTTACAGACGTACCTTAACAAAAAACAAAGGAAGCAAAGGAGTAGGAAGACGTGCTAACACTTACTGGTTTTTAGATAAAACCTGAGCTTCGGTAAATAAAAGATGGAGGAAGTGAATCTTACCGACAGCCCTGGAAGACCATATTCTGTCATTCCAAGTGCACAGTGCACATTTCTGCACAGCTTTTATGTGGCAGACACTACATTTTTTCAGCATTTCTTTGTCACCTTTAGATTATGGATGGGAAAAATTTAGACTTCTCCGTGCAATTCCAACCCTCAGTGCAGCACCTCTTTCCACTGCCACTCCAGCTCACCTGAGAACGGCAGGTACCTTCCTGAGGAAGCAATACAAATCACCATTGTCCTTACCGTAATGCTAGGCTACAGCTTGCATAACTTTGTTTACTTACACTATTTCCCTCTGAATTGTGGTTTCTGGCAAATGGGTAGAAAGAGCCAAGCTGCATCCAGCGTAAACAGAGCTCATAGTCAGTGTTCTCGTTAAATCCACAGATATCAGCACCAACCTGAGGAAAAATCAAATCATTGGATAGGGGTTTGTGATTGTGACTGAGGCCCCAAATGAGAAGCTTGTTAATAAAAACATTTTTTTTGAACGAGATATACTTATTTCTGACAGCTTTATACGAACGTTCCATAATGAAACGAATTTTTCTGGGACTGAGATTGTGCTGGCTCCTGGAGCATCAACATCACTGTGGAAGATCTGAACATATTTCAGTAATTCTACAAATTCTCCAGCCCAACTTGCAAAATCAGAAATATATGGAAGAAATATAGTTTATCAGTGATAGAATACATAATATAAAGAGATCAGTTTTGGATGGCCTGTAGTGATTTAACCTGAATCTAGCAGTGCTATTCTTGTTTCTCTTCAGCCTGGCAAGATTGATGACATTTAGGTTTTTTAATCTGCAGTTCCTTATGCTGTGGAGGCTGTTACTGCTGGCCATCTCCAGCAGCTTGTTTCAGAAAACACCTGAGTTCATTTAAAGTGATAGCAGGTATGAGCCAGCAACTGCCTGAAGGACACTGGACTTACAAAAGGGATGCCGAAGAGGTTGAATTCCAGGATCCCAATGATTGACTGGTGCATGTCTTTCCACCTAGAGAAGTTGTCACCCAGCCAGTGACCCCCATACTTCCCACTGCCAACGAACGTAGACCGAGTCAGGACAAAAGCTCGCTTTCCAGTTGCCTGCTGGACAACACTGTGAAGAAATGCAGTAATCATTAAACTGAGAACAGGCCATATGATCAGCCTGAGCTTTCCAGCACAGTTTTATCTGAAAGGCTGTTATTTGTGAAACAATTATTATTGTGGTCCCAAGTCACATAAAACTGTGGCTGTAAAACTGCAAATAATGGTAAATTTTACTCAGTGGCCAAAATAAAAACCTAAAAACTATCTGAGCCACAAACCAATTTGGTTTCAGCATTTTTTGGCTTCCTAAAAATAACTTGGGTTTAATTTATTCTCGGTAGTGTCTTAAATTGAAGAATAGAAACATAATTTCCTTTCTATATTAGTACATTTAATTTAATGTCCTACAGGTTCTAAAAACCAGTCTAATATGTATTCTTTCCAATAAAGGATTTGTTTAGAGAATTGTACTGGTAAATAAAGGTCTAATATCCTGGATTTAAAAGTAAAAACAATCAAACAAACCCAATATACGAACACCATAAAAAAGAAATAATCAATATAGAACACAAAACTGTAGTTATTCAAAATGTCACCCCATGCCTGTAGTGTTTCCTTTGGTTTCCTGTCATGGTTTGATATATGAGGTTTCATTACAGAATTAGTGGTGTAACAGAGTTTTTCTTGCCTTTTGAAAAGAATTTTGATGCATCTCTAGAAAATCAAGGACGTGCAACATTCCTTATTAACAAATCTGGTACAAAATTCCTCAACATAAGATCATATATATTGCAGGAACTCAAATTCAGCCATTTTGGGCAATGCAACTTAGGTTCTGCGGGAAATCTTAGCATGAAATATTAATCATGTTGTTCACCATCCACCTCCTTCTCACTTTCCTTAATCAGATTGGATCAAGAACTCTTTCATCTGTACTATAATGATTTGTTATTGGTTCTGTAATGGTGCAGAGCCTTTAAAATGCTTCAACATTTGTTTCTGAAGCAAAACAGCAAACAGGTTTCATGCAAGCCTAAACGTATTAACCTTACAGGCCATAGGCAGCAAGAGGTACAATAAATAGACCATGAAGGACCTGCTGGTTCTGGGTTGTAGGTGTTCTGCTGGGCCCAATAACTCCACAAGACACCATGTGCTTTGTATAAACAGTGTTTTGGAGCCATTTCATGGATGTCCTGAGTAAGAGTGCTCTCTTCTGTCTGTGCAGCACAAGTCCTTAGCTCCATTTGCAAATGCAGGTGCTAATGAGGGCAACATTGGATCAACGCAACTATGACCCAGGCCTGCATAAACAATTTACAACAAGTAATCTATTGAATAAATTTCAGTCTGGTGTGAACCGTTGCTGAACAGGCCCTAATGCTGTCAAATGGGTTTGCTGATTGAAGTTATTTACAGAATATCACATGCAAATAGCTCTTGGCATTAAGCTACACACAAGCTGATTGCTGCTGTATCCAAATTCAAGCTGTCTGACACGGGTCAGAAGACATGTTTCCTATTCTCTGGCTACATTGGAATAATTCTTTACGTGATTATGAACTGGTAATTCGTTTTTCAACTAATATCCTGCAGTTGATGCTGGTTTGTTAAATATTCCTGTCGGTAATTTAATTTAGTATATTATTTGTGAAGAGCAAATGCAGAAAGGGTTTACAACCACCTTGAAAAGAAACGTGTTTGAGAAACCCAAATGAATTTGAATGAAAAATTCTTCATTGAATTTTCCCAGCTTTGCAGCAAATCCAGCCTCTGCTTATGCTTTAGGTGGTGTTCTCCAGCCTTGAAGGACTCTCTACATTCAGCTGAGTGAAATATTTCTTCTGGAAGGAGCTGTGAAAGCAAGTGCTGCAGGAATGAGGAAGGTTCACAGCCCTGTGGGAGGCTACAAGGAGCCATGCAGCAGTAACCATCCCAATGGCACTGGTCTGGGTTAGGGCAGCTAGACAGCATGCACACCGTCAGATGTGCTGGCACATGGAGCTTTTCCTGCTAAATTCACAAAGTTTGTCCCAGGCAATAGGCTTTGCTGGCACAGAGCCTGAATAAAACTAATAAAACCAACAGCTCAAGAAGAAAGACCCTCTTTGAACAGTGTTACCAAGACAGTGTATGGTTACGTGGACCCCAGCATGCAGAGGATGAATCCCAGTGAACAGTGAGGGAGGAACTTTGCTGAGATGAGGGCATAGGGGCCGAAAAACCATGCTAAGTCCCATGCATCCTTGCTGGGCTGGGTGGCCATTGAGGTCCAGGGTCTGAGGGCTATCTGCTGCTGCTCTCAAAAGCTGGGCTGCTCCTTGGCCAAGCCACAGGAGTTGGCAGACTGCTCCTGGTTTTTACCCAGTGCCTCCCTTCCTCACAGGCTTGGCATATAGAATACAAGTGCATCAGCACCCTAAGTAGGCTCACTTAGCCATGTTCTCCGGATGCGGTCACAATACAACTGCTTCAAATGGGTACTAAATACTGAAATAAGCCGGCACAAGTACCCCTTGTTTCGGCACTTACATTGTGGCATCAAAACTTACCTGTGATTTAGCTCAGTCTCTGCTGGAAAAGACAGGAATTGCCCATTTGATTTAATCCAGTAGCTACCTTTCCACTGTCACTCCAGCTTAACACCAGTAGTCTGCCTGCATAAACTAGTTCTGAGTGCTTCCCAACTGCAAAATGAGTTTTACAGTAGCTGACAGCAACTGTGCTGCAATGCAGCTGTGCCCTCCTGGACCGACTGAGCCCCAAGCCGAAAGGCAAAGTGCTGCCTGCCAGGAGCCAGGGGCAGCCAGGAGAGCTGCACCCTTCAGATCCTTCACTGGAAGTGGCAGAAACTCCTGTGCTTGGGCCACATAATGAAGGGATGGAAAGGTTCCCCTGATGCCGCACAGGGCTGCTTCTGCAGCAGCTGCACATGAGCAGCTCTAACGAAGGACAGAAACATCTTGCTTGAGTTATACAAAGGCAGCAGCTGAAGAGTTAGGCCTTACAAGTAGATCCTTATTTTACCTAAGAAAATAAAATTGGAAAAGATTTTGTTCCTTCTTTCAAGATTCTTTTTTCTTTAAACTTCTTATAAATGACAAACAGTAAAGTGAAGCATGGGGGTGTTTCTTATTAAATACAATTGCAGATTTCCCGGGTAACATAAGCAGCTTTTAAAATGTATTTCAATCACCTGAAATCTGCTTAAAACGCTTAGAAAACTTACTTGAAAGTTGGTGCTGTCTGTGACCAGCCAAAGAGAGAGTGTGTGTTATAATGCTCCCCAAGGTAGGTCTTGGAGTCAGGACACAATGTCTTCAGTGCCAGGGAATGATTAGACACGCCTGAGAATAGTACAAAACGCTGTAAAATTATACACATCAATCATAGAATAGAAGGTTGGAAGGGACCTCAAGGATCAAGATCAAATCTGTTTCTACTCATTTAGGGTTGAAAACACCAAAGGATATGGGGAGAGAAAAAGCTGAAGAAGTGCCAGACCTGCACTGATTAGAGGTTAGCATGTGGCCATGAACAGCTGCTTGCAGACAGGCGCATGTCCTCAGGGGTGCGAGAGGGCTGAGTAAACACTGCTCATTGTTTGCAAGTTTTATGTCCAATAATTCAAAACGTCTGTGCAGATACCATGTATTCAGTAACAGACAGAAAGCAAACTTGTCCATTGCTGAATTAAGAATACACCTGCATATTCTTTAACATAGCAACAAATTTCACTGAAGAGCAAAAATGTTGCAAGAAAAACAGAACAAACGCAGGAATTCAGACACCCAGGGAACTGCTGGGCCTTAATTTGTGTATCACTCAGCTGCAGATGTAGGTAGGCAGCACGATTCTGCCCTACCATGGCAAAATTCACACCTAAACTCAACTCCAGCCCCTCTCTTCCCCTGAAGCATGTAGGACTAAAAGATGGGAGAAATGAAAGGAGGAGGCCCCAGGCAGCACTGCGGGGAGTGTCAGAGGTCTGCAGTGTTGGAAAAAGCATGAGCTGCAGCAGTCTGTCATCTGCTATGGCCTGATAGGCTGCACAGGAGAGCAAGGACAGATTATAACGGGTATATTCACATGCAGATGATTACCCAGGAACTCTTTCCATCAGGAGGTCACAGGCAGTGGAGGCAGTGGTGGTCAGTAGTAGTCAAGGGTAGCTCTGATGTAGCTGGCACAGCACTGTTTTAGCTGAGCCAAGGGGAAACAATATGAGGCGCAAATTGGCGGCACAGATGCTGCCTGGTCTTTGATCCCATATTAAGGAGATGCTGGCAAACCCCTTTTGGTTCAGAAAATGTGATTCTCAGCCTCTGCAGGAGACCTCCATGAAATGCCGTGTGAATTCAGCAGGAATTGGACAGGTCAGATGTCTGGTTTATCCCATGTGTTAATTTCTAGAGGTGGAGTTCAAAATATTGCAAAATCTTCCCCAAAAACATAAGGTAGTTTCTCAGGTATTCCTCTTTTGCGTGCTTAATTAGGTGCAGGCAGCATTGTAACTATTTCTCTGTGAGCCAGCAATCTCACTGCCTAATCGCACTTCATTGTATATCTGCAGTTCATTAGTACAAAGTGCATTTCTCTGTACCTGAAACCCCATTAACCTCTCTGCTCTGCTGTGCCACCACAGCTGGAATCCCTGTGTTTGGATCTTCAGACACAAAGACTCCAGTGTGGCTGATCTGCATCAGATATAAATAAATTTGTAGGCAATTTCCAAGTAACTTTGACAGATATGGCTTTGAAGAAGACACTGAGGTTCTGGGGAAAGCCACACTTAATGTCCCAGCAGCACTTAATTATTAACCCCATCAAGTTAAGATGGGATATGAAAAAAAATATGCTGCCGCATGAGTCATATTTTCATGCTTCATTCTTATTCTGAGTGGTTTGTCTTCTGCCTCAGTAATACTGATTATTGTACAACTGCATATTACCTTCAGTATAAAGTGTTTTATAGAAAATTGATTTGAAGGACATGTGGTTTTAGAAGTTCAAACCCCAGTTACATGCAATCGTGGTTATAATTTAGATAAGGAGGCTGAAGGCTATGATGACAAAAAGCCTCAGGCACTGAGACTGGGACTCAACAGATTCGGTCATCTAAGACAACAGTCTTAGGCAACAAAACCCTGCCCAGAAAGGTCCTAAAGTCTTGTCAGATTAGGCAGCTTAGGTCCCACCTCACACCTACACCAACGGACAGCCAAGGGCATATACAGTGTTGGCACAAAATGGAATATAAAAGGAAGCACTTAAACACTGCTTAAAACCAGATCTCCTATACCTTGGAAAAAATGCCCTAGGCTCCTGTCTGCAGAAGGGAGACCAACACCAGGGAGGTCTCCAGGGAGACATTATAACAGTCTTCCAGTATCTAAAGAGGGCCTACAGGAAAGTTGGAAGGGGATTTCTTACCAGGGCATGTAGTGATAGGACAAGGGAGAATGGCTTTAAGCTGAAAGAGGGTAGATTAAGGTTAGATATTAGGAAGAAAATTTTCACTAGGAGAGTGCTGAGGAGCTGGCACAGGTTGCCCAGAGGAGTTGTGGCTGCCCCATCCCTGGCAGTGTTCAAGGCCAGGTTGGACACAGGGCTTGGAGAACCTGGTCTAGTGGAAGGTGCTCCTGCCTATGGTAGGGGGGTTGAACCTAAATGATCTTTAAGGTCCCTTCCAACCCAAAGCATTCTATGATCCTATGATATGATTCCAACACTGTGAGTCACAAGCAGAAGTGGGTGCATACATGCACAAGAAGGAGAAAGCCATAGAGAGAAACTGAGCTCAGAACACAGTCTTCAGCATCTCTCACCGTTCTTATATGTCATGTAGATATCTAGGTCTCTAGGTCTGACTCCTCGGTAATGGCTCTTAGCTATCAACACTAGCTGTTGCAAAGCTCAGTTTCATGTCTCAGAAGCCTCTTTATGGGTCCATCCCTCAGTCCTTTATTTATGAAGATAAGGGGAGCTCTGCTCTTTTGGCCATCTTGCCTAATGTCTCACACCTTTTTTTGAAGCTCCATTAACAAAAATGGAGATAACTTAAGGCAAAGATGGAAATCTCTCATCAGTTCCCTGGCTTTGGTCAATGACAAGACCCACAGGGCCAGCATACAACTGTTACAGTCAGCGGTTTCCCCGAAAACAGAGCAAACACCAAAATCACAATTAAAATCTCAGCTTCTGCTTTCAATAATTTGCAATATTTTTGTAATGTTTGCCATGGTTTTGTTATGTTGATGTTTCTCTTGTATCCAGAGTGAAAAGAAATGAGATTTAATAAATAAAATGAAGAATTCACATGACAGTACAAAAGCCTGAAAAGAAAAGAGGGACATTTTCAGTACTTCACTGTCAATAGCTCATTTATTTATCAACTTCCTGCTGCATATTAGTATTGCTCAGGCAGCTGGGCTTTCCTGGGGAAATGTTGACTGGATTAATTGCCAAGACCACTAGAACTAATTGTAAGTACTTATGGCTTCCTGGGGAAGAATGAGCATGTCATTAACTTGGTTGCTGGAAGAGGTGCTCCCATTCCTATCAGTCTCCCAAAGGCTTGGGCATTTTTAAGTTTATTTTTAGCCCATTTCTAGTAAGGCAATAAAAATCCCTTTCCTAAGAGAAAGAAAAGATATTGAATCAGGGAATGCCATCTTACTTGCCACAGTTTGTGGAAAAAGCATAGACTGCTCATCCCTGGGACTGCTTGTGGTGATGATAAGGCAGAAGGGTTACCCCTTCTATAACTGTGTAGCTTTGTTATTGTGAATAAGTATCTTGCCCTTTCTCTGATGTAGACCAGTTGAGAGTGGTAGGGGAAGCCACTTTTCTAGTCCTGTTACCAGGCAACCCCCCTGACAGAGGGAAATGGCCTCCGTTTGATACTCCAACAAAGATGAGCCAATGGAGTCTTGAACAAGTATGTAAATGAATGCACAGAACAGGCAGGGAAAGATGGAAAATGAGAAGGTGAATTTTTTTTTCTAAGAAATAACCAATCCAGGATTATAAAAAAAGATTATGAAGGAAACTTTACTTACTAGGAATGTAAGGAGGGTTATTGATATTATTAACAGCACATCCAGGATACTGGCCTTCTAAGAAATTGGATGGTTCATTCATATCCTTTAATAAAGAGAGTAAGACACATATCAAAAGCCTCATTTTCTCTTTTTAAAAGAAGGGAGGGCAAATATAAGGAGACATACAATCCAGATCCCATCATAGTCAAGGACATCCTTAAACTCCAGACACATCTGGGTCCACCATTCCACTGTCCTGGGGTTGGTGTAGTCAGGAAACACTGAATCTCCAGGGGGCAAGGCCTAAAGTTCAGAGGTATGACATCTGGTTATCTTCTTATTTTTGTTACACAGATGCTTTATCACTTTGAAGCAGCACTAGACCAAACACATGAGACAATTTAATAAACCAACCTTCCCAACAGCAGGAGTAATGCCATCAGAGTTGTTCACCCAGACTCCCATTTCCTCTCCAAGGTCATAAGGCCTGTAAGTGCCTGGTTCTTCATCCTTAGTTATGAAAGGGTCCTGAAAACAGTGATTACACTTCCATTATCAAAATCCCAAAGCTAACAATTACTTTTCTATTTGTTAGAAAAAATTGGATTATGTTCTCAATGCAGATTGCAATAAAATAGGAAGAAAACAGCATTAAAATTTAATAAGAGTTGAGAGCACATAATAATTTAGGAAAAGTCGTTAAAGATATGTCATGAGTATTTGTTGTATAAGGCAAAAGTAATGTGAAATTATTAAATACCCTCATTTTTATTCTTTATGAGACATTTTATGTTGAAATTATTTTAGAGAGGCACTAGCTTTTTACTTTCCCCTTTGCCTAGGTCTCTGCTATGCTGGGAATTCCCACACTTGGACACCTCTGGGTTTCCTCCAAGGCAATCCTCATTCCTTCTGCCTTGGCATCAGCAATTCAATGTTGCAATAGCAAATTTCTTAAAGGACTTGAAGCTGGGACAAACCTCAAAAGGACATTGGTAGTCCTCCCTTCAGATCTGATGTCAGATGAGGGTGGTTTATGTCAGCCTAGTGCAGAACAACCCAATTCACACATGCCTGTGGGGCCATACGTTTTCCACAGGTGTGAAGTCCACAGGATTCTATACCCCATAGCTCATCCTTGCTGCCCCTTTCAATCTTGGGGTCATCACCACCTCCCATTAGTGCCACTGGCATTGACAGCACCAGCTTCTCTGCCTCAGGATGGCCATTGATAGCCACCAGGCTCATTGAAAGGGAGATTAATCTTCCCTTGGGGAAGATGGTGGCCCACCACGGCAGTATGTAATAAAGTTAGGAAAACTTTGAAATGCTGGTGAATGAGGAGATACTATTCAACTCTGCTCAGCAGTCAACTGGACCTAAAGGAGATAAGTGTACTTTGCAAAGTGACCCCTGACTGGGAGCAGCGATCTGCTAAGTGTTACTTAGAACAGAGGAAGACTGCAGACATTTCAGAGTAAGGGAATCCTTTACTTTTTTTTTCAGAAAATGTTAGTCCTTCAGGTTCTGCTTAAGGCAAAACCTTCCAGTCATGAAACACAATGGAAAAACCACTGAAACAGTTCTTCCATTCACTTCGAGCTTGTGCCGTAACTTCAGGGAATTTCCATGAAAATGTGAAAGTCTAAGGAATAAACTTCTTTAAACCAAAAGAATCACCCAAATGGTGAATTTCTTTAAGGGCATGTTTAAAGCTCATTTAAACCTGAAGTTGTTGCCTGATTTACTTGTAAGCACTCTGATAGCTACAGCCTTAGTGGAGAAAGCATATTTTTCCATGCCTCGTAAACAAAAGTCCCTGCTAAATCCCTACCTTAAAATCAAAATTGTGTTCAACTTTATCTAGCTCCAGCATCACCTCCATAAAGAGTTATAAGTGTCCATTACATTTTTAACGTAATAGTTCAGCTGTGGAAAAGAGAAAACTCTCCATCTGCAATAATTATCTTATAACTGCATAAAAGATGCCTCTCAAGGGACTTAAAGGCTGGAAGGTCATCTTAATTAGCTACTCCTAATCCAAACTTCTGGTTTTGCTCATCTGAAAGGTTATTCCAGTGCATACATCTATTATATTATGCAGGCTTAGTATCATCCTAAAGAGAACAAAACCCTCCTGTGCATTCATGGGTTGTTTGTGGGGGAGAAAGTTCACGCCTGTTAGCAGCTCTTGGAAAGGAGGTGATGAGCATCCTTAACTCTGATTGCCCTGAGACTTGGGGGCATCCAGCACTTATCCAGACCTATGGCCCCAAACACAGATTTTGATGCACATCCAGAAAAACTCACCTCTGGAAATTTTAGCCTCTACATCTGATAGAGATGGACTTTAAAATGTTGAAGATATCAAGCATTGTTTTGAATCATAAGCATGCTGCTATTGACTTTTAAGTGATTTGTCACTCACGTTATTCCTAGCTGTTTCTAGCTTTAGTGTTTTAATGGAAGGTATACAAGGTCTTTTGTTACAGCTCCTCTTCAGTAATAATGTTTATAATTTTGCATTGTAGTCATTGTTACTTTTAGAATCTCTTTCTTTGTTTCTAAAGAACACAGTTGTTCTGACTCAGCTGAAGCATGCACGTTATTCAACATTGTAATGATGACCGAATACCGACAGTCTAAATTTCCTGTAAATGGAGGTGGCCTCTGAAAGAGATCAGGAGAGAGAAGTGCTAAAGGACTGCATTTAGAGATTCTGATAATGGGTCTATGCTAGGATCCTAGGAATGGAGGGCTCTCAGCATTGGATGCAAGTGTGGGGACTGGACTTCCCAATGGTGAAGAACCAGCCATTCCACAACCAAGTTCAGGGTCCCATCCTCAGGCAGGTTACTGCTGTTAGTACTGCTGCCTGTCAGGATCTGCATTTTGCTTGTGACCATAGTGGTCTGAGATGAGGAGGACTGAACCTGTCTCCCCTAAATCCATTTAGTAGAGGTTTTACATGACACTAAGTGACTGCAATCAGAGCCCATTTCCTGGAATCATCAGCAACAGGAGAGGCAGCAATGTGCTGCTGCACTTGGGGAACTCACTCATTACTGTCACTACCCAAAGGGAATCTAAATAGAAAATTGTTCTTTTGTTATCAAACTGGATTACACTTGCTTTGATTGCAGTTAGCATGGCTTTGCTGTCACTTGGGAATGAAGCCCTTTATACTGTTCCAGCTCCTGATTCTACTTACAGGAATGCTAACAGTCAGAGTTTGACAAAAATATCAGCCACTGTAATAAAGTGAAAACAGAAAACTTCACTACCAGTGCAATGTGTACCCTCTATCAGCTTTTAAAACATGAAGGACGAACTGGATCGGTTTTTGCTCTTTTTCACAAGCTTACCTAAAAGAACCAGAGCAGAAGACAGTTCTTGGTTATGGGTTAGTGCAAGGAAGAGAGAAGGGCTTCCTATCTGGATTCCCATTAGCTCCTTGCATGGATTAAAAATTGTTGTTATTACTGTCATTGCATCCGCCTAACAGTTGAATTTACATTTATATAGCAACACATCCTTGCACTGCTCACAGTATCACAGTATCACAGTATGTTAGAGATTGGATGTGCCACCTGGGAAACTGAAAGGGCTTTTAAAAATGTTGTTGAAGCTAAGCTCATAAATAAGAAGGTAGATAATGTAGCTCACCCACCGATCCATGACTGCTTGCCTGTAGCTTCTTACCCAGAAGCAAGTACAAAATAACTGGAAGCATCCTAACTCTGATGAAGGAGGGATGACTACTGTGGATTTACTGAAAGGCCAAAGTGTGCACAGGAAGAACTACTCCAAACTCATGGTATTTTACTGATATAGTAATGTCCTTCAAACTTTCTTGAGATAACACAATTAATAGCAGGTGGTACTTCATATTAGAGCTCAAACGGATTAGGTAATTTTTAGAGCAGCATCTAGGAGATAGGGAATCTAAACTACCTAATAGAAAGAGCATTTAGTCCTGACACCACATGTGCTCATCTATCACTCTTAATTATTTACAATAATGCATCCAGTTAATATTGGACTACTTTTGTCTTGAGGTTGTTCTCCATCAGAGTGGCTTAGTGATCTGTTATTGTTTCAACTCTGTGCCTTAGACCTCCGGTGATGGAAACTGTTTTTTCACTGTTGCACCCTGGAGCTTCTCTTGAGTTTACAGCTGCAAAAGAACTGGGACATTCATGGAAACATACCTTTGTGGGCAAATTGCTGGCTAACAGCACTTATAATATAAACTGCTATTTCCATTATCAATATGTAATTAATCGTTTGGGATGTGTGTCTTTGTTTGAGATTCCTAGCAGTGAATATAATTATAGCACAACAACAAAGTTCAGATTAGGCCAATAATAAATTCAGAGCAGGTACTTTTAACAAAACTACAAAAAAAAACCCACTGGCAGCCCAAAGAACAGCAAATATTTTAACTATTTTAAACCAAACACTGCTATGGGTATCACAGTATCACAGTATGCTAGAGATTGGAAGGGACCTCAAAAGATCATCTAGTCCAATCTCCCTGCCGGAGCAGGAACACCTAGATAAGGTTACACAGGAACGTGTCCAGGCGGGTTTTGAATGTCTCCAGAGAGAAGGAGATTCCACAACCTCCCTGGGCAGCCTGTTCCAGTGTTCTGTCACCCTCACTGAGAAGAAGTTTCTTCTCAAGTTTAAGTGGAACCTCTTGTGTTCCAGTTTGTACCCATTGCCCCTTGTCCTATCATTGTTTGCCACAGGGAAGAGCCTGGCTCCATCCTCGTGACACTCCCCCTTTATATATTTATATACACTAATAAGGTCACCCCTCAATCTCCTCTTCTCCAAACTATAGAGACCCAGCTCCCTCAGTCTTTCCTCATAAGGGAGATGCTCCACTCCCTTAATCATCTTAGTTGCCCTGCGCTGGACTCTCTCCAGCAGGTCCCTGTCCTTCTTGAACTGAGGGGTATCTGTGGTGCTGACTAGTCCATCCTCAGTCATATGCTGAACTTTACAGCAAATTCTGGAATTAAAAATAAGGACAAGGAGGCACTTCTGACTTGACCTGTTTTACAAGATGATGTGGTTTTTAGATGAGGAACCTGTGCTGGGGAGTGCAGCCCTCCTACTACCACGTTGCTGGCGGACCCTGGAGAGGAAGGTCTGTGCATCTGTCAAGGACTTTTATTTAACATCTTAATTTTTTTTATTTTATTTAAATGTCAATTTAATTGGTCTCAAATTTCCCTGATACCATTGGCACTCACTTAGCTTACAAAGAGTAATTTAGGCACAAGGACATGTATGGGGGCCTGCTGGGGAAAACCAGCAAACTTGGTTGGGAGAACTGGCGGGGAAGATGTAAAACTCTGATTTCAATTGTGTCCAGGTTACTTCATTTGCTCATACACAAATTCTGGTTACAGGTTCAACATACATTTCCCACAGATTTTCATGCAAATGAGCATCTCTTACATTAATTCTGATGCAAAGTAAGCATGAGGCAACATGAATTGCAGTTACTAGCTTTCCAGAATGATTATGAATAGATTTTTTCCACTATTCAGCTATTTATGTGTGCATATTAAACTCATTTGTCCATTTTTAGGAAAAGAATGGCATGAAACCAATCCTACCTCAACTCAGCCCTTAATAGAAGTGAGATTGCTCGTAACTGAGACAAAGTGAAAGAGAATTAATGTTATGGCATAGGGGTGGTGCTGGTACACAGGTATCTGATAAATGCAACAATTTAAATATGAACCCTGTGAGAAATTGTTCTTCAGCACTTCTCAACAAACGATAAAAATAGAAAATCTGGTATAACAGCATGTGTGCATTAGCACCTAGATACTGCTATGAACACTAAGCCGAAAATAGCTCTTACAAATAGAGAAATAATTAGCAACATCGTTCATTTACCAGAATCACGACATTGTGCATTCCTTCCTTCTTCAGCTGTTGGAGGTACTGTGGCAGACCTGCATAGTTCACTTTGTCATAGGTAAAGTCCAGGCGACGCTCCATGTAGTCAATATCAAAATGTTGGACATCCTAAAACATTTTTAAAGTAAACATTGCATTAGTAGTGCATTCAGCTCTGGAGTCCTCAGTACATGGACCTGTTGGAGTGAGTATAGAGGAGGGCCACAAAAATGATCAAAGGGATGAGCACCTCTCCTATGAGGAAAGGTTGAGAGAGTTGGGGTTGTTCAGCCTGGAGAAGACAAGGCTCTGGGGAGACCTTGTTGCACCTTTCTAATACTTAAATGGAGCTTATAAGAAGAATGGGGACAGACTCTTTAGTAGGGCCTGTTGTGGTAGGACAAGGGGTAACGGCTTTAAACTAAAAGAGGGTAGATTCAGACAGGATATAAGGAAGACATTTTTCATAGTGTGGCTGGTGAAACCCCAAAACAGGTTGCCCAGAGAGGTGGTAGATGCCTCATCCCTGAAAACATTAAAGGTCAGATTGGACAGGGCTCTGAGCAACGTGATCTAGTTGAAGATGTCCCTGCTCATTGCAGGGGGGTTGGACGAGCTGACTTTTAAAAGTCCCTTCCAACCCAAACTATTCAATGATTGTATTATTCTATGACTGAAATATTTGATATGGAAAATCAGAATGTACGCAACTGCATTTCTAGAGGTAATTAACATATGAAATGAAACCTAAGAGATTGGCTATAATAAGTGTAAATAATCATCAGGGGAGATTCAGCTCCTATAAAGTTACACGGTATCAATGGACAAAATGGAAATGTAGATGACCTAGATTAGCAACTGTTTGGCAGTGATATGCATCAGAAGTACCATAATTTATTTTTAAAATGCTAACATCTCATAGTGCATAACAGTAAATCCACACCAGAATCACCTGCTATGCAGCCAAGAGCAGCACTTAAACCTTGTGTTCAAAGCCTACTTTAAATGTTCTTTTAAGCATTATAAAGATATTACATGCAAAACCACTACATAAGATTATGGACAGTCTTCGTAGGATAAATCACTTTTCTGCTATCACAATTGTATTCCTGTCACTTTGGATTGTAGAATTAGCATACACATTGAAAAATTCATACTTACGTATGGGATATCATAGTAGTGCATGCGATCAACAGTTCTCTTTAAAACATCAATGCTGCCATAACCCCACCGGGAGAGATGAAATCCCAGGGACCAGTAGGCAGGCATGTGAGGGCGTCCAATGGCCTACGGCAGGAATAGGAACGCAGAAGTGCAAAGGGTGAGACGAAGAGAAATTATTCTGAAACACCAGGAGAAGCTCACAGCGCATTTAAGCCACCAAGATCAGGGCACAGGTATCAGACACCCATGAAATACCTTCTGCTTTCTCAGAACAGCTCGTTGTACAGCATGCTTGCTTCAAAAAAGTGCTTCTCCTGGTGGGCCCTTGTCCTTAGCAGAGGTTCTGAGTGACACCCACCCTGAACATCACTTCTAAGAACATCCCAGTGGAAGACACAGTGTCTGAAGCCCAGGGTAACATTAAATGAGGGTCTCGCTAAGGTCTCAGCCTCCACACAGTAGCACACGCCTTCACTTATGTGGCACACACTGGTAGAAACCCAGCGTGGAGCCTTGCACAGCCTGACCCATGCCAAGTCCACAAACCCTTTGGTAAACAGCAGGGAAATCTCTGATGCAATGCAGCAACAGCAGCCTTGCTAATTTCTCTTACCACATCCAGCTGAACTAACTCATCAAGAGTCTGGTGTTTGTTTGAGCTCTCTGAAGTTTTAATTATATTTACACACCACCCTGACAAAATGCAGTTACTTATGACTGAGTGGCCTTATTGCTCGCCCACAGCATCGTGTTGCCAGGCATTGACAGACCTCTTCAAGGTCAGAGTCACTGTTTGGTCCCAAAATTCTCAAGTGAAACAAAAGGTACATATGATTTTATAAATATTTGATTTCCAGTGGCTCCAAATAATCCAGCCATAAATTGCATGAGGAAACTCAATTGAGAGCACAGGGGAGTGGAGCATCCTGCTCTGCTTCCCCCCGTGAGAGCTGCTCTGGTAACCTGGGGCAAGCAGCAAGCAACCACAATGTGTCTGTTCTAGAAATAAGCTGAAATCTGACATTGCCTCATTAGCATACACTGCTGTTTTCTGGGAGACATCTCTTGAAATCCTTACTCCAGTTTTAACAGTTAGATCCCATAAAATCAACCTTTGTTCAGTATTTCTAACATCCTTGCAGGCAATACATGGAAAGCAAGCAGCAAGCAAGCACCCATGACTTATTAATCAGTTGCATCTATTGATTCTCTTTGGCTAAAAAACTGTTCCTCCCTTATTTCCTTGTGGATCTTTATAGTTAGGTAATTATACTAAGAAGTGAAAAAGAACAAAACTTGCATATTGGCAGCTAAACCCCACCTACCTTAATTAAATAAAACAAGGCACTCTTGGCACTCTGTATCTATTGCATTGCTAAGCTCTCTAGAGACCGCAACACATAAAGGCACATCTTCCTATGGGATTTTCTCCAGTACAAGCCTGCCCTGAGAAAGCAGTGCTGAACTTGAAACTGCTCTAAAATGTGTCAGAGATACTAAAGCTGGTGAGATGTGTGCACTGCACTGGACAGAGAGACAGATACAGGAGAGAAGTGTGGAAAAGCAGAGGATGTTTTAATGCACCACAGCTGGGGGAGCACACAGGGTAAACTGCTTCCAAATAAGAATGAGTTGTGAACAGACAGGCAAGCTTTAAGCATTAAGCATTACAAATTTGGCTACCAGTGTGCTTTTCCTTGTTGGGATGCTGCTATCTCACATAAGACAAAGCAGGAGGAGGCCAGAAGAAGTAACAAGGCTAATGGTTTGAGTCCCTTCCATGAGGGATACTCTGGATGAGCAGCACAACTGCACTGAGCACGTGCTACTCATCCCATTCCACTGGACTTAAGTCCCTCCACTCACCTCAATATCTGCTTAACCTCCTAACTTGGCTGGGGCTAAGCTCTTCGGAGCAAACAAGCAGCTATGAGGAGCATGCTCTGGGTGCAGCTGCACTCAGCCTTTGCTGCACACCACTGCATGCTTGGGGGAGAGGCCCTGGAGAGATGAAGGTGGTCCCTGCCACGTAGGGGAGGCTGGTGGGCAAGAACATGCCATTGGCACCATGGTGCAGCTGTTTCTAGCTTGTGTGTACACACCTGATCCCCCCAGACCATCTTTCAGGCTCTGCTGGAGTTTTCCTGTGGAGAAGTGAGGGGGGGCAGGGTGGCTCAGAGCCATCTTCGGGACTCCCTGTGAGCAGCACTGAGGTGTCCAGCAAAGCGCAGCAAGCCTCAAGGCAAGCAGTCTGCTTCTGTCACAGCCACACTAGCCATAGTCAGGATAACTTCATCTGAGGAGGCAGCAAAGTTTATTTTGGACCAGCTAAGGCTGCAAGATGAGCTCTGTGAGCACCACCACTTTGTGCTCCTGTAGCAGATGAACATTTCCTGTGCTTTCTGTACTGCAAACAGAGTGACATCTACAAACAAGGTTAAAAAGACAGAAAAACCAAAATAACTCCCTAATGAAATCAAATGTTTTGTGCACAAGCTTCTCCTCTTGGACAAGAGGAAGAGGGAAACCAGCTGATAAATATTAATCCTGCAGCTGAACTCAGATCCCAGTGCCCTGGCAGTGTTCCTATGTGTCTATGTGTCACCCACTGCCTCTCCTCAAGCAAACCCGGACACAGGAACCACCATGCGGGTGACTAGCCTGGGCAGCCCTGCTACAGGTCCTGCAGTACCCTGGGTCGCTCCTGGCTGGGGAGGACATCAGCCTGGACATCACCAGTACAATGTGTTTCGAGAGCTGGATGGGGATTTCCTTCTGCCTCTGTCCCATCGAAAACTCAAGTAGAGCACCAGCAGGGATAGAGGTGGAGCTGTGGCCACTGCTGTGCTGGCCAGGATCCTTCCCAAAAGACACATCCCCAGCCCTGGGGTTTGCTGAGGTTCAGCTGCTCACCTTTACAGGACAGTGCTGTCTTGCTTGCATACAGCAGAGCTGCCCACAGAAAGGCGTATTTTGTGACAGCATCCTTCGAGGCATTTGGGATTACAGCTGAACCAACTGAAGAAAATTCACCTTGCAAGCAAGATATTAAGTTTTAAAGCAATTAGTTCCCCAGGTTCACCAGGATGGCACATCTATGGTGAGCTTAATTGAAATCAGCAGAACATTTGAAGAGGAAAGATGAAAACAGGGCAGCTGGGAAAACAAATGTTCTTTTTTCTAATTATGCTGTGGACTCTCTCTAATGGATCCCCCTGAAGCTTCCTGATAAAGTAACTGACATATGGTACCTACGAGCAGATGGATCAGCAGAGGCAGGAATGTAATTTCGCAAACCTGAAAATGCATGTTGGATTTGATATATATTTAGGATCTAGTTAATTCGTATAGATTGCATTCTGCATACAAATGATCACAAAATGCACTAGGCAGAGAAAGCCTGCTTGGCAAAATTGACTTCCATAGAATCAGAAAAGGTAAATGAGGTACGGCAGGGGAACTGAGAGAGGAAAACATGAGAAATGCAGAAACAGCAAACATATGGAGTATCCAAACTGAGATAAGAAAGGTGAAGGTATGGTAGTGCAGAGGCAGAAAAGGAAATAGATCCTATTTTCTGTTCTACAATTCCTCCTGCACTTGGGTCTTAAATAACTCCTGGTGTCGGTAATAAGACCACTGTTGGTTTTGCCAGATTTACATAACTTGGCTTTATGTAATTTATTCTTTTTAGATGCACCTAAGAGCTGATGAATGTGGGAGATGCCCTGGGAGCAGTGAGAGAAAAGTTCAGTGAAAACATGTATCTCACAGCTAAAAATCCATGCCCAGGGAACAGGTGACCTGTATTGGCTTTCCCTGAGCTAAGAGACTGGATAAATAACATTATCACTATAAGCATCAAGGATATCAACTAATTTACAAATGCTATATAGTAAATCAGGATCCTGCTCTATAAACACCATGACCAAAGACTTTGGTGCAAGAGAGATGGCTGAAGAGTTACGTCCTATATATCATAGAACCCATAAAGAGAGATACTCTTTCACGTGCTTACTTACAAAGGAGGTGAGCTCTCCAGCAACACAAGCACATTTAAGATTGCTAAACTTGCAGCCTAATTAGTCATATAAAACTACTTTTGAAGCTTGATATTTGTTTAAACTTCCTTTCTTTAAGGAAGAGCTGTAGGAGGAAACTATAAAAATCCAAGTGGGCTAATGCTCTTGATTTAGACACAGAAAGTGTGTTTGGATAGTGACACAACAGCTAAATTGCATAGATGCTCCTGTGGCCCAGATATCTGTATCCAGCTCATCTTCTGTGGTTGAGGCAGGCAAGTGAGCACTGTGGGCACCTAGGCAGGCAGGTGGTAACCTCCACTCAAAGTCTATGCACAGAATCATAGAATCAACTAAGTTGGAAAAGACCTTTAAGATCACCAAGTCCAACCATTAAGCTGAACTTTGTCTTAGGAGAGCAAGAAGAAAAGCCCTGCAACTGCTTAACTATTAAGAAGATGCTCACAGCCTCAGGGGGCTAAAAATTTTAAGGACTTTCAATACCAAGGTCTTCAAACCTTCTGTGCTGCACAAACACTTATCGGCTGCTTATTCTTTTCTGGGGAGACCTATGCGTTCAGCTGTGATACTCTCACTGACTCATCTGTGATAAACTAGGTACAAGCAGGTTCCCCACGTTACCTCTCAAATAGGAGGCTGGACTAAAGACCTTCTGAGGTTCCTTCAGTCCAGAACTATCCTATGGTTCTGTAAGGAGGAAGTAAACCAGCAATTTGTTCTTAAAACAGAATTGGGAGACACGCAGACAAGCTTGTCATTGGATAATTTCTGATAAAATAACGAACCTATTAACAAATTCTCTCCAACCAACAGATGTTAGGTGTCCATTTGTTTAGCTATAACTCTGCTGAATGTCTTGTTATACAGCTTATATTGCAATGCTACACACTGCTACTCTCTCCTGAAAGGCCATCGGTGGACTTGGCAAGGGTGGACTGGTATTAGATCAGGCTGTAGAGCCTCAGCTAGGCTCAGCTCAGTGGCTGAGCTCTTTAGTTCATTTCTGCTTTTTCTTATCCTCCTGCAAACTAACTGAGGCGTTTGCGCTGAGATTTGTGTTATATATCTGTTCCACACACTGGACCTCTTCTGTAGTAGAAAAGTGTGATTATCGTCAAACATATGTAGAATCATAGAATCATAGACTAGCTACAGCTGGAAAGGACCTTAAGATCATCCAGTTTTAATCCTCCTGCCATGGACAAGGACACCACACACTAGACCATGTCACCCAAGGCTCTGTCCAACCTGGCCTTGAACACTGCCAAGGACGGAGCATTCACAACTTCCTTCAACAACTACAACAAACAACTACAACTACAATACAACTACAATATGAAATACATAAAGCTGTGGCAGGACTATCTCTGATGTGCCCAGCACAGTGCTCCTCATGGCAAAGTTTAGGGACAGCAGGGAACAAAAGAATAAGGATGGAGATTTCTCCTTCCCATTGCACAATGCCCACCACATGCCCTGCTGCTGCTATCACTGCTGTAGTGCTGTGGTGTCACTGGAAAGATGCATCCTACAGCCCACTTTGGCTCCGAATAAGGCACAGCATGGGGGACAGAGGCATGGGCCTCTGCTCCCTTCCCACTCCCTGCATCACTCTTGGAGCCCATTTCAAGCGGATCAGCATGGGCCAGGAGGACGCCCAAGGCCACCACGGGTTTTGCTGCCACCTGTCCTCACCCTGAGGATGCACAGAGAGGCTGGTGGCCCTGGCAGGGCAGCCACCATCACCCCTGATCACCACACAGGGAGCCCCACCCACAGCACAGCCCATCTGTCCCCAGCAGGCCACTCAGCAGTGACTCCGGGCAAGAGCCCATGGGCTGCTCCAAAGTGCTGGCAGCAAACTGGAGGGGTGCATGGGGAAAGCTTGTGTAATAAAGAGACTCAGTAAACAGCTTCACTGCAAAGCTGTCCTAACTCACTGTTATGGAGGGAGCTGCATAAAAGCCCTGAGCAGAGCTAAACTCCTAAATCATTCACAAACTAGTACAGCAGGGGCCACGCTCACATCTTGAAGTAGCACACTGAAGACAACAGCATGAAATATTTGTGTAAGCTGTGGAGCACTTTGCTCTGGATACAGTTCCCTTGCTCTCAAAATCTTTGCACTGGCTGGCTCCTGGCCACCCTGCATACCACTGGGACCTTCCCAGAGAGGATGCCATGAGTGGTCCCTGCAAAACACCCCTTGCAGTGATTTTGGGCACATGTTTGCACAGGCAGAAGGCAGGTGACATTTCCCCAAGGAGCTCGATGCAGCAGAACAGCCTGGTCCCAACAGGGTACCCTGCAGCTGTGAGCTCCCAGAACACCACTTCCCTGAGGAGACCCTTGCAAACAGACAAGAGAGCCAAGGGATGCTGCTGTGCAGTGCCTTGCCAACATCAGTCACACTGCCCATTTCCACCCCCTCTGCTTCCTGAGAGCATGACAATGACCATGCAGCAGTCTCCTCTCAGTATGACAGAAAATACGATTGAAAAATAAAGTCTTTTCCGTCTCCTTCACCTTCCCACAGATCTTGTGCATAAAAGCCAAATCATTACCCAGAGACTAATAATATGGTAATTGTAACATTTGCGATCCCGGAATTTCAGGATGTTTACTGAAGGAGTTATTATTTCACTATGAAATTGTTACCATGCATTCTTTAAGATTCCCTAGAGAGCTGAGTGCAAGCTCGGAGAATACAGAGTAGGGGACTTTTTTGTCCTGGCATGTGACATGTCTAGTTAGGAGACGCCCACTGGCTCCCCTTTACCTTGTTTTCATCACTCCAGCTCCATTTCCAGGGAGGCAGGGGTGGCAAGTGAGCTGCCAGTACTCATCAGCTGGGGAGTGAGAACTCTCATTTTATTTTCAGCTGCTGGCCACCTGCTAAGCCACCGAAATGCTGCCTTCGAACACCAGCAAAAGGCTTTGAAAAGAAGCAAGGATGGCTCTAATCCCACCATGCTCCCACAGCGACTCCCCTGAAATAGGCGTTTACATCACAGGGACCAAAGCTACAGCTAGAGGGAGAGTCGCTTGACTTGTTCTTCTTTATTTGTTGGGGGTTCTGGGGAGGGGGGTTGTTTGGGTTTGGTTTGTTCTGTTTGACTGCTAATGTGTAAGTTCAAAACCCAGTTTGCTGGTTGGTCTATGGCACCAGGGGCAGAGGTGGCTGGTGGGAAAGACATGCAGAGGGAGCTGGAAACCTCTGAATGACTTGGAGGGGCACCAGCAGCCTCTCACCTCTCTGGGAGGCACCACCTGAACCTCTCTTGGAATAAGAATGTCTAGCAGAGCCTACTACACTGGGGAAACTCCAGCCCTCCCAAACAGTGTCACAAGCAAGGCTTTCCCCCCTCTATCACCAAAATATAACCTACCAATACTTTCCTTCTGGGCTAAACCTTCTTTTTCCCTTGGTCCAAACCACAATACTTCTGTTTCCACTTCAAGCACTATACAAGAAGGCATGCATGTGCTATGGAGGCTTTGAAAAGCTAGGAAAGACAGTATACTTGCTGAAAATCAGAGCTCAAGCCTATTGGTGGGGCAGCAAACGGTAAGGCAGAACGCACACACATCTCAATGTGAGCTCCAACTGCTTGGCCATGGAATACCCTACCACAGGCTGCTTAGCACCTCCTGTTGCAGCTTAATCAGCAGGGTCTGTATACATGCATCCCCCTTCTTACAGAGAATTGCTCCTTCTCAACTTTGTTCCACATTCTTCACACTGGGCACTGGTTTCTTTATGTACAGAGCTTGATTCTGAAGTGACCATTTTCTGTGCAGGGTCCCAGCTAATGGGCACCTGGCATTTGGTGATCAGGAAGAACATTTTACCTGCTACTTTTTTCGGGGCAGCCCTCACTGGATAAGAACTGAATGTACACTCCCAAAACAGCTATTTGCATGTGTACTCTCCGTTCTTTGGAAAACACTGGGCAATTGGAAAGCAGCTAGTTACGCTCTGTGAGACAGCAGTAAATACGCTTTTTCACATCTGTGCTCTCCAATGCAATTACATAGGTTTTCATTAGTAAAAAACAGGGTGACAACTCCAAAACCAACAGGCAATTCCAGTAGCAAACAAAGGCATGAAGCCTTTGAAGTTCATTCAACACCTCTGAAGTCTGGCAGATGTAAAGTTCCCAAACATTCCCATCTGTGCACTACCTACATTGTTTTCTCCACGCGCAGTGTCAGAACACCATTACAGCCATGTAGTGAAGACTGTAAAACTACCATGGCCTGGAGAAAAGTAAGCTTGGACAAATTCCTTTCTCATCATTGCATCCCTTTAATGCACTCCTCTCAATAGTGAAATGCTGCAGGAAAGACTGTGCACTGAACACACAGCCAGACTGCTACCTTTAGACAGACCTCTTGCAGATGCTTGAGCACATGCCACTATGGACCTGAAACTATGGCCTTGTGTGAACAAGTGAGGACAAGGTTTTGGTTGTGCTGCCTGCTGATACTACCAGATACTGACGCGTGTTCATTACAAGGTACTGCCCCGTGTGCCATAGGCACTTTTCTACTAACCTCTGTGTATTGCTGAATTACGTTTTCAGGAGTTGGTCCAAGGAAGACATAGAAATCAAGGATCCCTCCAATAGTGCGAAAAGTTAAAGATGGGTTTGGACTCAGAGAAACATCTGAAAAGAGAAAAACAGGTTCTCAGTACAAATCAGTTCTGCACTATATGTGGGAATGCTTCAAAGCGGCGCCAGGGAAAGTTCAGACTTGACATTAGGGAACAATTTGTTACTGAGAGGGTAGTCAAACATTGGAACAGGCTTCCTCGAGATGCAGTTGATGCCCCAAGCCCTGGCAGTGTATGAGAGGCATTTGGACAATTCCCTTAATAACATGCTTAAACTTTTGTTCAGCCCTGAAGTGGTCAGGACTAGATGATCACTGTCGGTGCTTTCCAATTGAAATATTTTACTGTACCCTATCTTACCATAAATATATACATGCTGGACTCTTCTATGTGCATAAATGTATCCTGAGGCAAAGATGACACATTCAAGTCACTACTTGACACCTTGTGGGTATGAATGGATGAGCAAACAGGACCTGGATGTAGGCTAGCAATTGTCCAGTGTTTCTGGAATCTCCTCTTTCAGATTGGCATTGTGCAACAATAAATCACAGAAAACCACACAGAGTAGATTTCACGGATCCATTTGCCTCAGTTTCATTTATATATAAAAAGGAACCAGAAGCTTGTGTTCAGGGTTCCTTTATGCTATTTTAATCTTCTAATTGGACGTCATTGGCTTCCAGGAAAAACTGATTTTATAGACTGAGCAAAGATTCCCCTTTTCTGAAATTATAGCACTGGATTAATACAGTAAGGTGACCATGGCAACACACAAAACTATTCTCCGCAGGCAGAACATAGGACTAAACTAAATTGATTATGCCAATCCCAGAGGAAATTTCTTCCACCTTCTCCTCTACCTGTTTGTGCATCTGGGTTTTAAAAAGAAAAAAAACAAAAAACAACCCAAAACTTAATAATTTTTTTTTCCTGAAAATACTTCACCTTATTGAGCAGTCGTTCTAATGAAATCCCTTTGAAAACTTCATAGCAATTCCTGTGACATCAGTTATGGAGCAGTCACTTTTATTTGAAAAAGCACATTGAAAAAGCAATCGGTAAAACAGCTTTTTATACCATCTTTCTATATGCAGTCTATAAAAGAATCCATATATCTTCTTACCTTGTGCATTGGAGTTCAGCAGGAGAACACCATGAGCATTGGAGTCAGCTTCTACACACAAATAGAAAGGGTGAACTCCATAGAGGTTAGCAAATGGCTGAAATACAAACAACACGTTAAGTATGGCTTGACTAGTCTATTTTTCATATTTTCTGTTAGCTATGTACATATGGGAAGACAAGGAAATCAATTCATTCATAGTTAGAGACTTGTTTTGAAAGGTCAGGGATTTTTTTTTGTCTAAACTGGTATGAAGTTAAATTGATAGAAAAGAGTTATTTTTTTTCTGCCTCATCCTGATGGTACTTTTTAGTCTCCCCTAAAAAGTTAAACCTAAATACTCTGCCAAAACCCTCTAAATGGCACTGGTAAGAGCTGCTTTGCTAGTTAAAATAGATTCATCAACCACTGACTCAAGTTTAGCTGGACATCTAACAGGTCCTGCTGAAGTCCAGCTTCTTTGGATGAACATGGATTGAACCAAGCATGAAATTAAATGCTTTCCTGAACCAGGATCTTGTCACACAAAATACTTTTTTTTCCCCTGGAAACTAACTGCATCGTGAGAAAGCTTCTGATAAAAGGTTTCAAAGTTCCCTCAAAATGACTCACGGTATTGTCATTTAATTAAACCTTAAGACACCTGTGAAATGTGTGACATTCAGTGTTTGGCACTGATTCGCGTTAGCAGTGCTACCATACCAAGAGAGGTGGTCCCTCAGCAAAGCTATACCTCACCACCTCCTTGTGGTGGTACAACTTAGGACAATGTGCTGCACAAAGTGAATTACCTCTGGTGCCTGATCTCTGCTGAACATGCCATAGGTAACAAAGTCCATGCTGTGTTTGAAGGATGGGTGCTCATGTTCACCAAACCCATACACCGAAGTGGATGGCACAGTAGTTGTGATCTGAAGATACTGGTTGGAGAAAATCAGATCACTGAGGGGACTGTCCCACCTACAACAAACAGAGGGGGACATGATTAGTTTGCTTCTCTTTGTTATGCATCATTTGAAGTTCATATCTGCCTGCTTATATTTCTTCTGTATTTTGGAGACTAACAGTATTTAAAAACTACCACAATGCTAAATTCTGTGCAAACCTCTACCACACTTAACCTAACACACACTGAATTCATCTTGCAGTGGCTGCAGCTATCTCGTCTACTGATACAATAAAATGCATAATTTTGAAAGGAACACTAAAGTGAGAGAAGACACTATCTGTAATCCTATTACCAAAATAAGTGGTTGCTTGTGGTATTTCTATGACAACCAAACATGGCGGACTAAAAACTGTTATTACGCAGTGGGGTTCAGAATCCTTAATGGGAACAACAGACATTTCATATTACCAGTTTTTACTTTCTAATCTTTTGCTGGATCAGGACCCAAATACTCGTTACCCCTACTTTATGCAGGCACCTGAAGCAAAGGGATAGGTTCCTCCAGACTGCTTGAATGAGATGTTTTTAACATGATGACTCTCTCACTTCTCTCACCAGTTTAACACCTTGATTTCTACTGAATCATCTGTGGACACGGGCTCACGTTTTAATTAGGTGTTACATTCTGTTTTCTATCTCTCGTGCTATAATGAGCTGTGTGCTAGATGGGAGAGAATATAGTCAAGCTGTGGAGAAGTGTTTTGTTAATGGCACTGTGTATGCCACGAATACCACATTTAGATAGCACCCTCTCGAGCCTTGTTTAGCCTGAATTTGTTACAGCTAATTAAAATAAATGAGCCAAAACCATAGAGCATACAAGTGGCATAACTCTCCTTTTAATGGTCTTTTGTCAATGATTTTGACAAAATTAAATAGTTGATCAAATTGGCCAGTGAATCAGAACCGGCCTCACTATGCTGGCCTCTCTTTGAGGAAGCAAGGATGGCCCCTCACTGAGATGCCCAGAGATGGCTCCAAGGTACCCTCCTTCCTCTCCATTCAAAGCAGGCACAGTCTATCCCTAAAGTGTCCTAGTTTTAAGTCAAGCACACACAGTGGTCTGTCTTATTTTAAAAAGGTCTATTTGGCATTTCTCACAAGCAGGAAAAGTAAGAATTTGTATTTAAACCTTGATTTGGTTGCTTGCCAGCAGCAACCCTCACTTCCTTCCATCATCTCCTCCACCTACACACAGTACTGAATAAGGTTATTTTTTATAGGAAGGTTAATGCACGCAAAATATCCCTGAGAATCAGATCCACCCCTTGGCAAACAGAGGCCTTTCTGCAATAAGTTGCTGCTGTGTAGGAACAGGGGTGGGCTCTGTGGAGCTGTATTCCTGTCCAAAGGAGCACCATCACGTAGCTCTGCTCTATGGCAAGGCGGGCACAGCCACTGCTCTGAGCAGACCATGGGATTATGCAAAAAGCAAAGGATGCCGGAGGGGAGATGCTCTGGGAAGAGCTTGAATATCTGTCCTAACTCATTGAGCTCTCTCCATGATGTCTGTTGAGAGGACATGAGGCTTTGTACATTCATGGTACCCACATTATGGCACTGACATTTCCCATCGTGAGAGCAATTAGTGTTGCCATGACATTAAAAATGCTCCTTCTGCTCAGCAGAGGAGGGTCACTGGGGTGAAGCAAACTCCAACCCTAGCAACAACCCCTCTGCCCCACCATGTCTTTCAATGGCACAGAGAAACTGTTTCATACCTCATGCATTCCCTCAGGCCACTGTCATATGCTCAGCTTCTGCATGGCATCACCAAAACAGTGCCTTGGTCTGCTTCCCTACATCTCTCAGCTCCCCAGGAGCTGCCATTCCCAACAGTGCAGCTTCCCATGCTGCACTGCCAGCAGCCATCGTTCTCCATCAGCGTCATCTTCCCCTAGACCTCTGCTTACCAGAACAATATCTAGTATTATCTGTGACATAAGAAGACTGGCAATGACTCTTTCTTTTCTCTGGGCACCATTTTGTCTACTCCATCTGAAAGAAAGCATGAATAGGTTTTCCCCTGGCATCCCTCTCTGCCTCCACTCCCAGGTGATGTCCTTGTGCTCTGCAGCACACTGTGGTAAGCTGCTGTATTACTCTATGCGCTTGCTTGTGTTGTGTTGGCAAAAAGCAATCTTTTAAATGAAAAAAAAGAGATGTCTGAAACACTTGGAGACAATAAAATAATGCTCTATTTCTCCTACTTCCCTTCCTGCTGAAGAAGAGAGCAAACAGAAGGGAGCAGAAAATGACACTGTGTGTGTGGTTCTCTGACAGTTCTACAACCCATAACAGTGCTGTGATGGACAACAGAAGGGATCTAAAACATCTAAAAATACAGCTGAGAAGTTGTTCACTGTCAAAAACCCCTACCAGCAGCTAGACATGGCAAAGCCTGTGAAGAGGAGAAGCCTTTCCTTTGCTCAAGAGGTAGTAGCTTCATTCAGGTTCATGGCTGAAAGTCCTAACTCTTTGGTGTCTCTGTGGTGGGAATGCTCCTGCCTGTAGAAGTACATCCCACATGTCTGCCTGGCCCATTGCCTGCTAACAGCGGCCTGCTGCCTGTCTGGGAAGCCTGCCTTCCCAGCTAGTGTTTTCTTCCAAACACCGGGCACTGTACTCAAGAGTCGTGTACCTTAGAGTAATATGACCTGGACATGACAATTGACTTGGCTGAATGACTTCACTCTGTTTATTGGAGACCTAATAGTTGTGGTGTGTGCAACGGCTCAGAGCATGGACCCACCTGCCATATGCAAGCAGCTGGTGGCACTTAAGAGGGACGCTTGGGACACATGCATGATGTATCATTAGGACATGCATCATGCAATATCTGGACATTCAAATATCATTTTAGGTCAGGAGAGGGTTTTTTCCTTCTTGTTGCAATGAATCCTGGATTATTACTCTGAGGTGTGAAAACGTATCCTACTCAGATGCTTGCAGAAAATGTCTTCTCTAGCATCTGCTTTACTCAGCTTCCAGACCCTTTGGAAACCACAGCTTTGTGAAAGGGAGCACACTGAATACATCACCTGTTTGCAAATTCAGGGGGAAACTTCACACGTCTATCATGGGCCTAAGCCTCTTGGAAGACCTTGGGCTACCTTTTCAGAAGGCCCAGGGGACTGCTGTATACACAGGCTGCCTATAGAGCAGTAAAGCACCATAGGGGCTGAGGAGCATAGGCCCTATTTTTAGGTGAGTTTCAAATATGTTTTGCTGCTGCCTGGGGACTGGCTGCGCATCAGTCAGTTGATGGTGAGCAACTGTTTTCATTTGCATAACTCATCTTTCTTGGGTTTATTTGGGTTTATCTCTTTGTTATTTTATTTTTATTGTTGTTATTATTATTGTATTTTAATTCTTAACGTGTTTATCTCAACCTGTGAGTTTTCTCACTTTTACCCTTCCAATTCTCTTCCCACCTATCCTGCTGAAGGGGGCAGTGAGCAAGTGGCTCAGTTGCCATCTGGAGTTAACACAACAGCCACAGTCCTTATTAGCTGTAAGTCTTGGAGCACCACTGGACTGCAGAAGGCACACGAAATGAATTATGCTTATCTTTCCTTTAAGGTGATTCATCAAATAGGTAGAGAAAGTAACCAACAGATTTTCCACTTTAAAAGAAAGAATTTCAGGTATATTTACAGTTCTTGACACAGTTCTGCTCTACTTCTACTGTATTTTTTGTCATAGTGTCTGATTATGTCCTGTAAGTGGCTGGATATATAATACTCCATTTTTGTTCTGAAAAACACTTGGATATGTGATATACCTACAATAATTCTTGCCTGTGTACCATAAATCTTTAGGATTAGAAGAGTAGAACAATGGCTTTTACAAACTAAAAGCAAATTCAAGTTACCCATGATGCACACAACTTGCTCCTGTTGCTTTCAGCAAAATTGCAGTTTAAGACAATAGTGTTATATATCATTCTAATAGCTTTGCCTATGTAAAAATGTCTTCATGGTAAGTGGCGTCTGTGCTTACTATCACAATCAATAAAAAAGGCAGCTGAACTCTGCATCAGCCTTTTTGGAAATTGAGGAAAATCTTGATTAGATTGTGGTTATTTGTGCCATATCTTCCCAAGTGTGATGGCAAATGAGGTATTCCAAACTCTTAATAGAGAGAAAGGAGCACTTATTTGGCTTGGAAAAAAATGTTCTGCCTTCCATTATTCATATAACTTCATGAAGGAAAAGTCAGATGGAGAACGGATATTAAAGTGGAGAATCAAATCAATAGTCCATCCCTCTGCAGCCTGTCTCCAGCAACAGCCCAGGCCAGATATCACAGAGGAAGATGTAAGATGTCACTCAGAGCCAGTCTTGCAATAATCTGCTTAAGGAGGAAGTTTCTGTCTGTTTTCATAGCATTAGCTTTATGTTGTGAAACATGGAGACACAAATAGTTGTTTGGGGTTTTTTCTACAGATGATTGTTTTAGCATGCTTGAATGTGCATCCTGCTAAGCCTCCCATGTCAGCACCGCCCTGGGGCAATGAGTCCCACAGAGTAATTGCACACTGCAAAATGAGGATGTCTTTGTTATTTATCGCTGCCTTAAAGCAAACAGTTCCCAGCCTTTTACTGTCTGTTCTGGAGGAAATCTATGCTTTCTTGAAGCCTCCATGCTTACACTTGATACTGCCTCCTCCAAAGTTTGTTGTTGTTAGTGGCAGGAGCAGAAAGAATAGGACTCAACCCAAGAGCACATGCCATGAAATAACTCAGGGGCAATGCTTTGCTCCTTCACCTGCCTTATTACAACCCAATATGTTCTCTCCTATTTTTATGGCTGTAGGTCCCTGCACAACCCTGTCTAATTTTCACCCCATGCAGGTGAAGCAGCAACTATCACCTGATTACCTTGGAGCAATGTAGTGGGACCTGGCCTTTCTTTCTCGTTCCTGGCTCTGCATGAGGTTTGAAATTAGTGTCTTTCCCATACATAATTCATTCCTCTCCCCTGCTATTGTGATTATATGGAGCTTCCAGTTTGTCCTGCCCTCCTTGAGCTGGCAGTTGGGTACCTGAGCTACAGCACTGGCTCCTTGCATGCAGCAAGCAGGAGAAGCACCTGTGGAGCACATTCAGGAATACCTCAAAGCTTCCGCTGCCTCTACCCTGCAACCTTTCCAATGTGGTTTTAAATCATTCCACACAAGGAGAGGCTCTGTGCATATAGGATGGGGTTTTAAATCTGGCAGACAGATTCTGCTGTCAGCTCCCTCATCACTGCAAAGTCTGTGTCACAGAGACACTGACAACAGGATAGACTGCACTGTGGAAAGGAGGGGAGGGAAATACAAGCATGTGCTTGGAAAGAACAACCCAAATCTATACCGTATTTCTGTTTGGGACATGCTGCTCCCTCCCATCTGTGCCAGAGCATGCTTGGGATCGTGAGGGATTTTAGGGCTTTTTGGAGGTGGGTCATCGAGGAGTTTGAAGCTGCTGGTGAGGGATAACAAGAAGCATCATGTAAAAGAGATTTCTGAGGATCTGGGATTGATTTACACCAGAAAAGCCTCCCTTAAAGGTGTTAGAATGGTCTAGCAGAGCACCCTGACCTGGTTTGGTGTAGACACGAGTTATGATCCACCCACACCCAGGGAGTGCAACTACAGCACCTATGAGAAGGCTTTGTTTGCCCACATCAACTGTTCTGAGCAGTGCTTTTGTTCATACGAAGATTAATGACTGATTCAGCTGTCCACTAGGACAGGAAGGCCATGGCCATTCAAATCTTCAAATAAGAGACTGGAGTCCCTGAGGTGTTATGTGCTCGCCTGTTTCTCAGGGACACTTGTCCACACAGCCTGCCCTAACCTGGCACAGCCACAGAGGCATCTGCATGCAGCTCTGTGCCTGGACACAGGCATGCTGGGTGCCCTGGAACAGCAGCTCCCACCTCTGCAGGGAGCTTGAAGGAAAAGACTTGGGGTTTCACATCTTCTCTGCAGACTGCACCTGGGACAGGGACAGGGGACAAGGCAATGATGAAGATGCTCAGCAGCAGTTGCTGCTGAACCCCTGCTACAGCATGCTCAGACCCACCTCCCAAGCATCCAATCCTGCCTTTGGGCAGGCTGAGTTAACATGAAAATCTACTTAACATGCCAGATGCCACCAGTGCTCCCCTGCATCCAGCCAGCTAGTGAAGGAAGTCACAGGGGGGATGCTCCTGTAACACTGCTTGCTGAGGGTTCATCCTCCCCAATCAAGCAAATGCAGCTGCCCATGGCTTTTAGGCCAGGATGTATAACCTATTTTGAAAGATTTCCTTCTGCACAGCTTTCTGGTGGCTAAGGAGGTTGTAAAGCCCTCCAAGTCAGCCTGTGGAGGCATCCCTGAGCATCTGCATTCACTCACCCTGACAGGATGGACAGGCAAGCAAATGAAAACAAAGCATTTCTGCTCCTCACATAGGGAATTTAACTCCAAAAATGATTCAGCTGTGAGGGGAACGGCTCCTTGCCGAGATATGATCCTTCAGTCTATAGTACTGGCTGTGCCATTTCACACAAAAATTCCTGGGAACATATAATTTCCTTTCCTGTATGCAGGATGAGATATGCTAAATCTTTGCTGATGAGAATCTTTCAGTAGCAGCCCTGCCATTGTTTGCAGGATAAAAACCCATTAACTGTTCATTACGTTCACCCACAATTTCCTCTATTTGGGGTCGGATGGGACTCAAAACTGCTTTACCTGCCTGGAGGCAGCACACGCTTTGCCAGCATAGCAGAGCATTACAGCGAGTGCTACGCCGATGCTGTTAACCAAGACTGCCCTCTACCTCCCCGGGCTCTGAAGCGCATCGCTGCTGCACCCCACGTCTGCTGCTGAGCACAGGTTCTGCTGGGCAAGGGGTGCCTCGCTCACTGCTGGGGTATGGAGGAGGCTTACCAGGGCCCGTGGTAGGCCAGTGAGCGTGCCCTCCTGGAAACCTGCCCAGCAGGGACTGACTTGCGCTCCTCTGCCTCTTGCTGTGTCTTTGGCAGCTCAGTGGATCAAACCCTGCGTCTGCTTCGCAGCAGGCCCCTAACCTTAACTGGGATGCCCAAAGTTTGAGGATGCTCTGACTAACCAAGACTAAGCCCTTTGGATTTGGGTGAGGATGTGGAGGGCTGTGTGGGAACGGGCCATAAGCTGCTCACCTTGTCTTCTTACGCATTCCCCTTACATCACCATCCCAATGAAGGAGCCTTTACAAAAAAACCTCTTCTTACAAAGAGAACTGGATTTTTTAGTGTAAGCCCACTGTTCTCACAAAGCTGTGAAGTCTAACAAGGAGTTATATTACTTTTGTTATCAGAATAATGCATAATACCTTAACTTACAATAGCTTGGGGAAAAGAAAACACCCACAAAAAACTTCACAGAATTGACTGCAATATGTATAGAAAGAGATGCCACAAGACTGTAGTTTAAAAGGATGGGCAGCTAATTAAAAACCTGGTGTGGTAGTTCCGTCTGCAGACTCAAACCATCCTAGAGGCTGTATTGTCTTGCATCGCACGTGTTAAACCATCCTTACACTGCTCACAAAGATAATGCTTGTATTTTGAGTCTGTTTAACAAAGAGTTTCCTGGGAGCATGGAAATCTGAGCTGATTTTTTAATTCCTTGATCCCAGTGATCAAGGAATGTTCTTACACTGGTGGGGTGTGCAAGACTGGCAGAGCTGGTGCTGAGGAAGCAGTGGACACGCACATGTTGGGGCTTGCTCTGAAGCAGGCTGTTAGCAGCCAGATCGCAGTGTGTGTCCTCCCAGAGCACACCTCCTGAGGTGTATTGCCACATGGAAGGACCTAATCAATGCTCCTCCAGACCCACTACAAGGTCAGCCAGTGCACAAGAGCTGGGTATGATCAGGAGATTCATGTCTAAAGGTGCTGCTGATCTGAATTAAAATGCTCATATAGACACAAACACAGCCTGATGCAAACAGTACCCATATTTCTACGCTCTGCGCATCTCCTTCGCCTGCCTGAGTCATGTAGCGATAACCCAGGGTAGTCTGTAACACTGTCATTTGTCACCACAGACAGCCAGAGCCTGCTGCTAATGTCATGCTGTAGCACCCCTGAATGCAGCTGCAGGAGTGCACCTTGATTGGGATTCTCTTGCCAAGTACTATTACACACCAGAGAGCTGTTGGTGGAAGCCAAGAAAATGGGAATTATGACCCCTGGTGACCTCGGCAGTGGAGGAGATTTGCTGAAGTTAAACTGGCAGTGCCAGCTTGAGAAAACAGCTCTATTTTTGTAGTGACAAACTAGACCCACAAATGCCATTCGCTGAAGCCAGTGGAAGTTACAAACCTATGGCCCCTGTGACTTTGAGCTTTAATTTCCTAGACCTACCTCTTGGAGAGGGAGAGTAGATTTGGTGCTCAATTTCTGGCCTATTAAAACACCCCAGATTCAGAAATCTTAGTTCAGTGCTTTCACAAGTTGAGTCCAGCACCATCCCAAGCTGTGAAAGTATAACCTCAAAAGTTGGCTTGCTGAATAACCATTTGTACATGCACATAGATAACCATCTGCTACACAGGCACATACTCCTATTAATATTGAGTATTTTCCAGGAATAAGGCACAAATCAGTGCTTACTCCACATCCACTTTGTGCTTGAGCCTGTGTCACACAGACCCAAGCAATAGGGTGTGAGGAATCAGTGCTTAATTTCTGTGAAGAGTGATGTGAATGACATTTGGTACTCACAGCACAGTGCTGGTGCTTTTCCTCCTGATCCTGAAGTGTGAGGAGTCATCCGTGAGCTCCACATCATAGCTGGTCTCATCGGCAGTAACCCCAGGGGAGTCAATCTTGAGTGGGACCTCAAACCGCTGCCTGTTGGGGTCATAGAGCTAAAGCAAGGCGAGGAAGAGGCAGGTTAGCTCATTTGTTAGCACATACTGCTTTGGTTAATTGCCCACCCCGTGAAACACTCACCCTGAACCGGAGCCTGTCCCTTGTCTGGAACTCCACTTCCAAGGTGACCGGGGAAATGTCATCTCCAAAGAGGGACAAGGCCTGGTGCTTGCTCAGTGTTACCCTGTGGTAAAAACACGTGCTGGTGCCCACCGCATCTGCTTGCTACCTGTGACCACCCTGGCACAGGCCAGGGGGGATCAACTCAGCCACTATGTATCATCTCTTTAAAAATAAATCATTGACTTATCAAGAGAAACAAACCCTGAGGTAAGTTTAGGCTCTCCTTGCTGTTAATGGATAAAATGGGTACTACTGATCTCCTGGCACACAGCTCCCATGGTGGGAGGGACCATACTGTACCACACTCAATTTCTTCACCAACAGCATGGTATGGGCAAAGGACCCCAACTTTGTGTGCCTTATACTCAAGAAATTATGTCCATTACCCTTGTTACAAACTGAGCATGGGATAGAAAATTAGACATTAGGAAGAAGCTCTTGACCTCAGGTTGCCCAGAGAAGCCAAGGCTGCCGATCCCTGGCAGTGTTCAAGGCCAGGTTGAATGGGGCTTGGAGCAGCCTGGTCTAGTGGAAGGTGTCCCAGCCCATGGCAGGGGGTTGGAACTGGATGAGCTTTAAGGTCCCTTCCAACCCAAACCATTCTAGGAGAGGATTCTAGGAAGGTCTGTGGGGAGCTGCCCTGGGGTGGCAGCAGTGGTCACCGCTCAGTGTGGGACTGCAGCACTGAAGGAGCCACACACACTCACCTCCAGCCTGTGGCTGTCTTCTCGGTACTCCCAGCCAGCGAGTAGCCATAGGGACTGTCCTTGGGGAAGAAGCACCAGGGAGCATTGGGGACGTCGGTGGCGCACCATGTGCAGCCCCGCGCCTCGCAGGCCTCGCGGGATGCGCCGGGCTGTGGGTGGCAGTTGATGCGTTTCTGCACTGCCACTGCCCCCGAGCACTGTGGGTCCAGGGCCGGGTCCGAGCCAAGGCACCCGCCGGCCACTTGCAGTGGGAAACAGAGCTCAGTTAAATAATAACCAACAATGCAAACTTCTTCTTTAGTTATTCTTTTTTGTTGTGCTTTTTCCCCTATTTGGGGGCTAACACATGTGATTCTTCTGACTAAGATGATGGCAGAGCATCCTGCCTGCTCCTGACTGAGGCAAGAGCGACCAACCTCTTTTACAAGGTGAGGCAGTGGGTTGGTGGTGTTCAGTGCTCAGAGCTGCTGGTGCTCAGCTGAAGCACGACTCACTTGAAAACTCATGGAAAGTTAAAGAGCAGGGTAATGAACCTGCTGGTGAGGTGGGAGAGCTGCTCTTCAGGCTGCCTGAACAGGGGGTGTGTGTACTTCAGTAAGGACTAAAACTGCTGTCGGTATTGGAACACTGCATTTTCAGCGCACTTATTCTCTTTTATGTTATACACAGATGTTATCTATATACACACATGCAAGTATGTGAAATGAGCATACACCTGTACGATATAAATATAAAAATGCTGATTATATGCATGTTTGCGTTGGGTTTCATTTGCATACTCTATGGCTACTACATATATACATAGTATTAATAGCTGGTGCTAATAGAGGCAGGGTTATGAGTAAAGGGAAGATGTTAAAGAAAAGGCACAAATTAGTCATTTGCAGAATCATCCCGACAAAGCCTTTGCAAGGTGCTAAATCTTCCCCTTATTGCAGCTGCAGGTCGAGCCCTGTGGTTCCCCTGCACTGAGCAAGGTTCTCCCTCTCCTCCTGAGAGCAGGGGCACTGTGAGACTGGCTCCCTGCTGTGCTGTCACAACACCCTGTTATCAAGTACCCTTAAAGGGAGCAGAACTGCAGGCAGCATATTTATCTTGAAGTTAACTTCTGTCATTTTAGTCATTACCGCAGTACTCAAAGATTAAATCTACTTGAATGATAATTGCTCTTTTCCATAAAATGACTAATACCTCTGCCTTTATTACTTTTTCTTTTAATGTAGACCGTTGTGTGCTTGAAAGCTTAAAGCACGATTGCTGATGCAGGCTGGGCTTCTCCATAGAAAGAACTTTACAAGCAGATGTGCACAAGCAATAATTATGTATACTGGGAAAATTTACAGAATAGAACTGTAGCTTCACTAGAAAATGCCATCATACAGCTATGCCAGGGTTTATTCCCAATGGGAATGCAGAAAAGCAGGAGCTGAGTGCCATCTACATTTGTCTTTTGAGAAAGCTCTCATCCCCTGTTGATGTAGAAGCATCTGATGCTCAGGTCTTAGGCTCCTGGGACACACAGCAGAGCTTGCTCCTTGCTGCCACAAGGCCTCATATCACCTTCTATAGTCAGGTATTAACACATAAAACCCTGTTAGCCTTCCCCAGCTGCCAGGCAGCCAGGCTCGGCTTCCACCTTTGTTTTCTGCAGTGGACAGTCATGCCTCAAAGGCTGGCTGCTTTCCACCCAGCATTCACCCCCAGTGATCTGTCACATAGGAAAGCCCTAAAGCCAGATCCTCTTTTTCACCCAGATTGCACAGAAATGTGAAGATCCCTCTACAATCCCCAGATTATTTCTTCTTGGAGCAGGAATCAGGGGGATTCATCAGTGGACTAATGAAACACCAAGACACTGGGCTGGGTGAGTAAACTCTTGCCTTTTGTACTGTGTCCCTGCTGCAGATGAGGGAAAGACAGTGTGCAAGTGCTATGGAAATAACTGCCCTGCCTCTGTATCACTATGCATTGAATAATTGTACTGATTGAGGGAGGCGGAAGGATTTCAAAGGCTTCCTGCAACCCTCTGGATCCCAATGTCCTTAAACCTGGGCAGCTGTAGAGGGTAAAAGAATGCTGTACCAAGGACCACCTCTGCAGTCACTGCATGGCTTCCATGTCCAGCAGCTTCGCACTGCTCTGCTTTGCATGCTCGAGTTAACATCTCATCAGAAGCAGCACAAAATAGAGTGAACCCATCACAGCTTATTTAGGCTCATTTTTGTTTGTTTGGGTTTTCGTATGGGAGTCAAACACAGCATCGGTGATTTCATTGCCAACATCGAAGAATCTTACTGAACATGCTACAGCAGATTATTAACTTGGTGATGATTTACACAGCATAGGTCCATGGGACACTTATCAACTCATTTGTATAATAAAATGCTATTGAAATAGGGCACAAGGAGATTGCGGATGAAAACTCTAGCTCAAGGGAAAAAAATCCTCTGCAGGAACCAAGATATTTGTTTAATGCCTCTTCCCCCATCAATGTGAAGCTTACATTTTCCAGCAAACTTTGCAAACAGACACTTGGCAAGGTATGAGGAGCTGAACCTTGCTCATCTCTGCGTTCCTGGATTTACTTCAGTTACAGCACAAATGGGGTAGCAGCAAGTGGGAAGATGCAATTTTCCTTCCGTGCTTTTACAAAACATTCCCATTTTAAAATCTCCGCACCATTTTCATTGCCTTTACGGCCTATGTCTGTAATCATACATAGAAGATGAAATGCAAATGAGCAGTTGAATATAGCAGTAGTTATGGCTACTTGGTTTGCCACAATAATTTCCATGGGCACAGAAGCTAAAGCAAGGTAGTTTGAAAGATATATGTGAGAAATGATCCCCACAGCCGTTTAAAAACCTCAACTTCAACTTTCTGAGACTGGATTAGGAACTGCTGCAATTAGGCATAAGCAAGGAATTAAAGTCTTACCACAGACCTTTTAATTCAATAGCATTAGTCTTTACATTTCGGGTTCATCCATATGTTTCAAAGACAGTTGCTGGAGAGGTTCCCTCTTCCTTTACCTGGCAGCGTAAGATTTTTCTCCCTTTATTAGATGTGGAACAAATGAACCTCCGGTACACTGAGAGAAAGAAAATGCTGAACTAACAAAGCACAGGGCAGGTTTCAGCAGCTGAACAGTCCCATTGACTCCAGTGTCTGTGCTGTGCCCAGGAGCTGAACATGCTGTTGGACTGGGGTGTATTTCTGAACAAGCCACTCCTGATGCCCTGCCACAGATTCATCTCAGGTGGAGTTAAAGACACTCCGGGTTGTCTCCTTTGCCATGGAAAACGAGTGCCTCTCCTAATAGCTCTTCCACTATCACATTTATATCCTGTTTTTAAAGCCTACAGCAAAATACAGGTGCCATATGTTTACCTGCCAGAACAACAGCCAAGCAGCGCAGGCTCCTCATCCAATCCATGGTCAAAGGGCAATTTCTGCAGGCGGCATGGAGCCTTTTATACAAGGCTGGGGCACGATAAACACATCGTGCACATACATCATAAAACCACTGCAAATATTTTCTCACCATTTGTACCTTACATGAGATTAATCGTAACACATAACCCTGGATTTAAGATCCTATCTAAGCAGATAAAATGGGATAGAGTCCGCAATTTGTCCACAAGCTTTGCTTAACTTCTGAAATCCAACTTGGAGAATGATTTTCCCATGATTTTTTAGAATACATAGAAAAAAATTTCAGACACCACATTTTTAAACAAACACCTTCAGACAAGCATAGGCCAGCACCTACCTTCTTCTGATTTCACATTATCTTTTGTCACATACCTAACTTCAGAGTACAAATGAAAATCTGGAGAAAAACAGTTGAAGAGTTCTCCATTAAAACAAGACACTGATAAATGTGACCTTTACAAATTCCTTCCAATTACTTGATGACAGGAACTTTCAGAATAAAGCTGTGTTCTATGGTAAGACTGGTTTAGGTGGAATGTCCTCCTGGAGGGAGATACCCAGAATCTTTCTATACACACATTCTCTAAGTTATATGAGTGTCTTCCTGAAACAAGGTGTCTGTGCTGTCAAGCATCACCAGAGAAGCATCTGCAAGCCAGACTACCTGACAGCAGGCTGCTGTTTACTAGGTCTGTAAGGACTTTTGTCCTGCAGTTGCAAACCACAACATTCTTATGACTCTTACACTCACTAAACACACACACTAACACCCCATAACTACCCAGGGTTCCCAGGCGACAGCCATGAGTGTTCAGCTCAAAATCAGGGGTCACCAACATGTTGGGATCATTTGTTCATGGCCTTTACCTGCTGGTCCAGGCAGAACAGGGACCCTCCACAGGTACACAAAGCCTCTCGACAAGTCTTGTATGTAAACCCACTCTCCATTGGGAGTTTTGCTTGAAGGTGGGCTGTAGTCCCAAATCCTGCATGCATGCATCCCTTGAGTAGTCAAAAACATGACAGATAAACACTAATTGATATGGCTGCTATTTATTTTAACTAACCTATACATAGTTCCTTAACAATATGTATCTTTACTTGTTTGTGCCAAAAGTTGGAAAAAACCAGTCACCTCAGATCATAAGCAGCATTTATTTTCATCTCCTTTCAAGCTGAGCTGAGAAGGAAATTATTTCCCAAAGATCAGGAGAAAGCATCACAACTATATTTGTTTGACAGACCATATGTAATAAGGTAAGAACTGTCAGTTCTTAGGAATAGGAACCATCTGCTTCATTTTAACTTTGTACTGTACTTAGTATGAGGGAATCCTACCAGCATTTCTATCTGCCATCAAAACACAAATAATGGCCAACAAGAACACAAACACAGGATACCAGAATAACCTATGGGCTATATTACTCAGCAAGCTACTCCGCTGCACTATGTAAAGTTGTGCATTCTACATTCAGGGCCTTTGCAAGGGAAGTGAATTTTTTATAAGGAAGCATGAAGAAAAAGCCAAAACCAAGAAGTAGTTCACAGTCACATCTTTATTTAAGCGTTACCTACATAAGCTGTAATTTACAGACCTATAGTTCCTGGAAAACAAACAAACCAAAACAAACACCAACCAAAAAAAGCTCAATATCCAAACAGTGTATCTCAATCTACACAAGTCTTTAAAATCTGCAGAATTTACAAATTAATGTTCAAAACTGTTGCGTAAATTATACATCCTCCCTCAATATCCACACTCTAAGGGCTTTAAAAGTCATACAGGCACAAGATAAGATATTTTCTTTGTACAACCATCTATTTACATAGCTTTTTCCAATACAGGTGGTTCAGTTCTCAAAGCCAAGGTTTGCAAAACAGTGTATTTAAAATACATTTAGCAGCATATAAAATTAGATAAAAAGGAAAGACATTTTGCCTTAGAAAAGAAAATGTGAGATGATAGAAACAAACCTGTAAGAAAAATAGATTAAGATATATTTCTGTCATGACATTGAGAACACCTAGTCATTACAGAATACAGGCAAAACACTAATAAAACATACCAGTTTATGAGCATTTGAGTTCTAGTCCTGAGCACAGAGTATACATAGCTGCACAACTTTGGTCAACAAGGATTCTATGCTAACATTAACACAAATCACATGGCATTCTGTTAGCAGGATACAGCTGTGTCATTAACAGCTTCTTCACTTCTCTAATAACAATGTGAGTGACCTTTAGAATCTTCAAACTGCCTGTCGTAATCAAAGGCTTATTACTGGGACATCATCACTCCCCTGCTACCCTAAAATGCAAACCAGCTAATCATACTGGTGAGTGAAATACAGCAGAGCACTTGTTATATATTCCAGGTTACAATTTTGAGACGGTCATTAGACTGATTTCCAGTTAATTTAAATTGCAAGTATTACATATGCACACAATTCCAGCCATAATACATAGACATATATGTGACCACTGAGACACAAGTTGGTTACCAAGAGGTTATTTTTTTCTTAAATACAGTACATATTTTAAGGACAGCAGGTCTAGTAGAAGAGTTCACTCCTAATTGTTTTCCAGTCATCAGTGTTTACCTAATAAGCATGCAGCAAACTGCATAGAGTGCACCTCAAATTCAACAACCTATTCCTTTATCCCCATCTTTTCAATTACTGGCAAGATCTTCACTTGCATCTCCTGTATCTGAGATCTGTCCATCTATGAGGTTTCGAGCTTTCCAGATCCTCACAGTCCGGTCACTGAAAACCAAACCAAAGCAGTATTAGAGAGCTAGGCAATTAAACTGATGAGGGAGAGGTATTGGGGAGGGAAGGGAGAAGCAGGGAATGAGGGGGAAGCTTTCTTAAAAGCTTGAGTAATTTATTCAGAAAGGCATTGTTGGAAAAGTAATATTTGCTTAATGGATATGCAAGGGTCATTCCACTTCCAGGAGATTTTGTAATCAAACATGTACAACATTTGAGATTCCCTAACCTTATCACAGCACTGGCTACTACATTTAAGGATCTAGACAAATATAAATAGCTTACATCTAAAGAAAGAAAAAGTCCTACTCTGCTATTACTCTGTTTTTAAAATACAGCTAATGGTAACAGGCTTAAGGAGACTGACAGAGAACAGCTTCTATCATGTAACTGTTTGCAACTCAGCAAACCACAGCAAACAGTCAGTGTACTACAGAATTAGAGAGACAGACTCAACAGGACAAGGCTACTTCCTGACCATAAAAAAAAAAGTGTGAAAAGTTATAACAGGTTAAATCGAAGAGGACATGAAACTTGCTGTGTTTGCATGAGAGATGTCGGTCTATAATAAGGTAAAAAAGCACAGAACCAAGAGACGATATAAAAATCCTAATTCCCCCCTCCAAAAAGAACCCTTTGCTGGAAAACGTATACCTGTGAGGTGGTATTCAGAAACCCAGGAGAAGCAAGCTATAATTCCGTACTTTTGGCAACAATCATTATTTACACAATTTTAAAGTTTGTGTAAGTAAAATATAACATGGAATATGTTAACAACTCTATTAGCATAATTAAAAAGTAAAATGGTCTTCTTAAATAGCAATTTATCCTGTGAAAGAGGAGTAAAAGTTATGAATTTCTCAAACACCGAGTTGCATGACAAGCAAACATTGACTCCTGCTTTCATTATAACCCCCTCAAAGCCAGCCAGGAAGCAGCAGTCAGGACAAACTTTATCACAGTACAGAGGTTTTCTGACTTGTGCCTTCACTTCACTGTAAATTGTGAGTAATACCCCAAGTTCTGCAGACCTTCACCACAAGGTTACAAGCGCCAAAAGGCTGGGATTTTCTTTTGCTAGTAATAAAGAACAAATTTCAGATACATGCATGTTCTAAACTTACCTTACTTGCCTTATCTTTAGGCAAACAAAGACACAAGCTCTGATGTCTCTATCCCATCTATTAATGCTTAGGTATAACAATTTTCCACCAAAAGGTGGCAACTTGGCAACTCTGAAATCCTGCTCTAAGACTTGCTTTCAATTCACAAGGCCAGAAGCTTCTGCAAATGGCACTAGAAGATAACACAATAGCTTTCTCAGCTCCTGTGCTCAGACTGCACCATTAAATGCAGGAGGCAGCAGCAAAGCTAGCTTCCTCCAGAATGAAACATTTTTCTTGGTCAGGTTCCCTGAGGTTTCACAGCTACTCAATTTGCTCACTTTTAGTGAGAAAGCAAATATTCCAGTCAAGGTGTTTAAAGGACAATAGGAAGGCTTGCAAAGCTTCTGCTATATGCCAGCACTTAAAAACAAACAAACAAAACACTCAATCAAACTAAAATCAAACACATACCAAGGTTTTTAGAAAAATTCCCACAGGCCAGGGATCAGTCCTGGCAGTAAACAGCCCAACTGCAGAGCAAAGCTGGTGAAGTTCTCAGCTATTACATGAACATCAGGAAGAACTTCTTTACTGTGAGAGTAACAGAGCACTGGAACAGGTTGCCCAGGGGGGTTGTGGAGTCTCCCACATTGGAGATATTCAAGGCCCGCCTGGACAAGTTCCTGTGTGATGTACTCTAGGTTACCCTGCTCTTGCAGGGGGGTTGGACCAGATGATCTCTTGAGGTCCCTTCCAACCCTTGGGATTCTGTGGTTCTGTGATTACCAAATTCTCCCTGCCATCCTGTGGATCAGGGGTCTCCAAAGTTTCCTCATCATGCATCCCTACCACTAAAATTTTTCTGAGCACACACCCCCATGTGTATTTATTCACTTGTAAATGATACACATGTACTACTGAAGTTCTCATGTTTTCTTCCTGAAACTCAATGATCATGTTGCACGTCCCCTGGGGTGCATGCACCCCACCTTGGAGATCACTGCAGTAGATTACGAGCATTCAGGAGCATGGACTGGGTCTCCCCATGCTTGCTCTGAAATGACTTACACAGCTGAAGCTCTCCTAAATGCATTTGTGTAGACAGAATTCTATTGGGAGCAATGGAAAAGAAAGATTCATGGAGAAGAAAAACTCACTCTGCAGCTGTGAAAATCTGGCTGGAGTTGGTGCAGATTGCATTGATAGGGCTGTCATGTCCCTTCATCTCCCCAATGGGTGCGAAGGTATCCACATTCCAGAGCTTCAGGGTGCCTCCTCTGCAGCCGCTGAGCAGAACTGGAGCACCAGGTACCAGGCCAAGAGCACACACCCAGTCTTTATGAGCATTAGGAACTTGCTGGAAAAGAGAAGGCAGGCAAGTCTCACAAGGCTGCAGAAGCTTCTAGAGGAATGAGAGCAGAAATGGCAAAATCCCAAGTTTGAAGCCCGACTGCTGTCCTGCAATAGATTTGCTACATGACTCTGCGTATATCCCAGCCCTGCAGCTTCTCCTCCTTTAGAGCAAGAAGGGCGTTATCTTCCAAGAGGCTAATTCTGTACCATGACTTTGTTTCTCTTTATGAAATAGTACTGCAAAACAAGAAGAAAATCCAATATGCACAGCTGACCATGCGGAACAGAAGTTAATTTAGGATGCTGCTAAATCTGCGTATGTTCAAATTTTTCAAGGGGGTGAGGCTAAAGTGTTTGACAAAACATATTTGAACATATGGTCTTTGTTTCAGGTCTGTCTGTAAACTATAAAACACATAAAAAGAAAATTCATAACACTGCTTAAAAATATACCAGGGAGACAGAAAATATAGATACATTTGCCTTACTCCTTTCTTCTTTTCCCATTACACATTATAAATTGATGTTATGATGTAGCACTCAACAATACATTAATTCTTTATCAAGGAAAGACACTCACTAGCATTTTACTGTTAATTCAGAAAGCGAAATGCTGCACAGACCAGCTAAGAATAACATCCATTTGGTGCCATCACTGTATAATAGCCCAAGTTTGCTGTCTTTTAAGGGGACCAAGAATAGCCCTTCTCCAGTTCACTTTGGTAGGAACCGCTTGGCTTTGCTGCATTTCTCATATTAGGAAGTTCACTCAGCTTTCTAGGATCATCATGACATTTTATCTATAACACATACTGCTATCACAACACTGGCGGTCGGGTCCTGCAGCACTTCATGAAACTGGGAGGAGGAGTGGTTCTTATAAATCTTAATTTTTGTCACAGCAGCATTTTGTGGCTTGGGATGTACTACAGTAAGCGAAGTAAACCATCAACAAATTCTTTGGAATAGCATGTTAAGCTATTTTCACCAATTATAGGGGACTTGTTTAACACATGTATGCCAAAACAGAACCTCTGTTGAAATGTTAGCATTTATACTTTAAAGCAGCTCAGCTCTGTTTCAGGTGTATCTTCCCTCATCTAGAACAGTCAAGTGTACAGGACAAAAGAAAGTTGCAACAAAAGAAATTCTACCTGGATATGAGTGGGGGCAAATTCATAGAAGAGTAGCTTAAGGAGTGCAACGTGTCGCCTAGAGCAGCTCTGCAGTCTGTGACCTTGGAGATCTTGAGAACTCAAATGGGCAAAGCCTTGAATAACCAGACCTAACTACAGTCAGCCTTGCTTGGACCAAATTTGCAATGTGTGACCTCCAGTGGACCCATTCATCCTGAATTACCCCTCAAAATAAGCACTTCTCTTAAAAGACAGCGAATAAAAATTACATTGTTTTGTCAAATGCTTTAGCCTCACCCCCTTGAAAAACACATACTTTGTAGAAATAAAAAGAAAGAAGGAAGCTTGAGATCTTTTAAGTTAAGCTCTACTTTTAAAACCAACAGAGGAACATGGAGTATAGAACTTATAAACATACACCAAAAGAAAAATACAGAATACAACTAGTCCAGTAATACATGCTACTTCACCCCACTCCTGTATTCATTCTGATGTTAAATTAATTGTAATGGCAAAAGTGCATATGGCATAAAATTTTAATGAGCCTAAAATGCAAGACTGAAGACACTAAATACAACTTCAATAAAGTCATTCTGAGAATACAAGATGTTTCCTGTTCCTGTGCTCCTGCTGTTCTTCCTAACGAGATGCTTAATGCATTCCCCTAGACAGTTAAGAGGGAAGATGTCCCAAGCCCAATGTCAAGGCCAAGTGAACATTTTCTGCAGGAAGCTGGATTTCTGTATCCTTATTTTAAATGTGAAGTATTATGATTGCTACTGCTAAATCCTGCTACTGCTACAGGACAATAGTATTCTGAAAAGGAACCGACACCTGATTGGACAATTTTGAGAAAAGGTCCAGAAAACCGGGTATTTATGGAATACTAAGTATGCCCACACAGAACTTACTGAAGGTGACCAGTCCATTATTCTCTCATGTCTCAAAACTTTAATGGTCTATTTATTTCCTTGCTATCAGTCTGCATATTAAACGCACAGACAAGCCCTTCCTCTTTCCAAAAATTATCAAATGACTGGTATCTAACCAAATCTTAGCAAAACCAGCAGTATTTTCTGACATTTGTTTTTCTGCCTTCCATTTCTCAGTCTCAAATAACCGTCTCTCTACCTCAACAACGTCTCACAAGACCTAGAAGAGCAGACTGGCTTATAGCAAGTAGCCAAAGTTCTCCATGTCAAACAAATTACAATGAACTTCAAAGTTTCCCTGTATGTGAGGCCCTTCTTGCCTCCTTTCCCTTCTTTTTTTTCCCTAGTGAAAGCTTACAGCAAATATGTTCTAACAGCAGATTGTTTTGTGCGTGTTGTAAACACTACATAGCAAAAAGCTGGGTAGAGTGAGGTAGGTTGTAAACCCTCTTCACAAGAAAACATTCTGTAGCCTGATCTCAAGCATTGTCTGTCATTGAGTTCTCAGTCCAAAATTCACCAACCTGTCAATGACAAGGACGATACCCAATGGTTCCAACGACAGCGGAGGCAAGTGCTGCCTACGTACCAAAGCAAAATAACCCAAAACCCACAAGCCCTCTACTTGAGCATTTCCTGATGGTACAGTCACTTAAAATAAAAGCAACTGCATTCCTAGTGCAAAGATCAAGTACGTTATTGATTTCTTAGTGCTCTGTGCCTTCCCTATTAAAAACATCAGTATCTAAAAAGCGAATAGTCATTATCTAAGCCTGCACATTTACACAGCCTGAGCACACTTGTACAGCAGGACTGCCACATTAGCCACGTATTTTTTTTTGCGTTACCTGAAGAAGGTCTTTTTGAGCCAAATCCCATTTCTTAATGCCATTATCTCTGGATCCACTAAAAAGATTGTCTCCCATAATAGCAAGTGCTTCAATGCCATCATAATGAGGAGGTTCAAAATTGTGTGTAGGACTTACGCTTCCAAGAGCCCCTTCAGTCACATCAAACATCTAAAATAAATAAATACATGATCAGATATGTTTCACAAACTTATCTGCCATCTAACCAGCTTGGAACTTGGTTGAGCAGTGAACAACTTCCAGGGGAAAACTTCTTACAGGCCACTGTATCATGATGTATATTTGATAGAACTTATCTACAAGAACCATTCCTTTCTCCTCTTCCACCTCTTGCCTGAAGCAGGAATTCTTCACCGACTTCAGAGAAGACTGCTCTGTGAAGAAGTGCTACTATTTGATTATTAAACACACAATATCTTTACAAGGAGGAGCCTATATACACTGTGTGATGGGCTGATTATGGTAAACATGACTTAGAATGGGAGAATTGCACAGGCCGCTGTAGGAAGAGGCACTGATATATTTTTCTGGGCAAGGTGTTTTGGCAAGCGTTACATACCATTACAGGCTGACACTTTCCATGGACTAGACATACCTCTCTCCCTGCCTGTGCTCCAAGAACAGGGTCTTAAGGTTCAAGTGGGGCCATTTTAACTATTTAAGGAATAATCAGGTCTTTGCCCCTAGAGCAGCAGTGTAAGCAATCCTGTTTCATATTGCATTGGAGTGAGCCAGAACTCACCCATTTAGACTGAGCTGAGAAGGAAAAGTTGAGCAGTAACTTATTAAACCACTACCTCTGTTTCACAAGCAAATGTCAGACTTCATCCTCTACTATTTGCTCTTCATTGACCTTTTAAAATGAATCAGCTTGGCAGTAAAAAAGGGACAGCTTGGTAGTGTGAAAGCATACCTTTGGTGAGTTAAAGATATTTGAAAAGTTACTGCAGTCAATTAACATGCATCAGTTCCAGTTGTAAGAAATACATCAGAGAAATCAAGCACTTTGACAGAGGAGATGAATATTCCTGGCTCAGGTGACATGAGGGTGCCTTCCTGTGGCAGGGGAAAGCAGTATCTCTGACGAGACCTACTACAGTATCTGTGACAGACCTACCCATGCGGAAAAGCACTGAGAACTCCCAAACTGCTGTACTGGCCATGCACATACAGATTGCTTGTACTGTCCAAAGTGGTCTGACAATTCTGGAGGCATTCACCTTGCAGAACAGCCACTGCTGTGCAGCACATACACATGGCCAAAATATCTGTGGATATTCTAATGGTGAAAGCCAAGCGGTAAGTGGCCTCATGAGGATTTATGTAGCCTGCCCACAGCAAGTGAGCAAGAATGGCAGATAAAGCCCTCTAGCTGCTGACAGCTGTTTTCAAAAAGCCCCTCTACCTCCTTGCTTGTCGCATGAGTTGGCAGCATGACAAACTTGCATTTACATGATCACATCCTGTGCCCCCACTCATTAAAGTGCCAGAATGGTAGCTCTTAACTAACCCAATATTCTGAACTATGCAGAGAAGCAATTATTAGAGTGCTTCACTGCGCCCATTGGCTGAGATGTACCAACTTCTCTCTCCTCCCCCACTTAAGCAAGAGCCTGGGCTAGACCTCAGACCATCTTCTGTAGGGAGCACAGTGTCTCTGCTGAAGAAATTAGGTCTGCAATCCAAAATGGAAGCATTGACTTAAAATACTCCAAAGAGCTAAATGCTGCTTAAAAGTAGGTGTTACGAATATTTTTACAATACTTCATACACCTGATGTTCAACTCACTGGGGATTAAGAAAAAGTTTAACTACAGACAAGCATCTACCCATGCTCCACCATGAAAGAAAACCAGCACTGAAATGATGAGAACTTAGGAAGTCTGAACATTATTTTTAATCTGTAACTGATGACAGAATTTTCATCTTAGCTATCACATTTTAGATGTGGAGATGCAAGTCATTTCTGCTGAGGTCTACATTCCATGCTGATGTGAAGACTTCAAATAAGTAAATACCAATGGTTTACCTTTATATAATGATCCTTTGAACCAGTGACAATAAGATCTTGTCCATTGGAAATTCGATCTACAGTAAGGCACATAACAGGACCCTGGTGACCAGTTAGCTTTCCTGTAGACTGAAATCTTCAAGGATAAGGGAAGAAATGAGGATTTGTTATTTCTTCCCACATATCCAATACAGTCTATAGCACAGTTCTACCAGAATGGATCTGTTTTTCCTTATGTCTTCACTGCTCATTCTCTGGTTTACATACCCCCTATTGCTCATACCCATGGATGTTAAATTTATGTTAAATGTAAACAAAAGCTTCTACCTATGTAAAATACCAATTAAAAAAATTAAAGCTAAATCACATGCCTCAAAATATTCTCTGCATTCCGAACACAGCCTTTGGGTGTGGGTTCTGCTTGGGAAACTGCTATCATAGTGTGGCTATCATAGCCCTACATTATATTACATTACATCAATTAGCTTTCATCATCTTATCAACACTTACTAGTCAGGATTCATGCATCCATCACCTTACAAGTGCCTGTTTAACAAAATCTTGTGGTTTTCCAATAATCTTTCTGAAACAATTCACATTAACACAAGGAAATTGTGAGCACCTCCATTATTATCTCAGTAACCATGACAGCATGGATTAGTTGATCCATATCTTGACCATATTTTGACAAAGTTACAGACATTACCATAACCAGGAAACACTTCATTCACTGTTTCGTATGTACATGTAACCACCTCAAGAACAGTCTCTTCTGCTTGTATTCAGTACCTTTTCAGGTCCCACATCCTCACTGAGTTGCCAGCAGCTGCATAGAGGAATGTGCCTGTTGGATTTAGTGCAATCTGATTGATCTGGTTTTCTCCAGCTGGGATAGTGACTGTTCTGTTAGTACTTCCTGAACACACATCACCAGGCATTGCTTGGCCTGAAGACCTGAGTACGGGGAGAAATGAGGAAATGAAAAACACAAAACCCCTGTATTTTATTCTCCCTCCTTTGCATGCTGTCTAAAAACAAACCTACTTACCTGAGCAAAAAGGCTATAAGCCCGAACATTTGATAAAAGACTACAGGCATAAATATAAAGTGGTTTGTGTTTTCATATATTACCAATGCACCATACAGGCTAAGCCTGAACATATAATGAAAGCTTCTAGCCCCAAGAGTGTATTTAAACTACACTGTGCTACACTATCAAATTAAATCTAATAAAATCTATCTAAAATTAGGACTTATTTGAACACTTGGCATTTGAGGTTTAGCATACTTACGTCAATGTCCGAATACACTTAGCAGAATCTCTGATGTCCCACACCTTGATATAGGAAGTTGAGACTGTGAAGACCAGGCTAGTGTAGTTGCAATATTTTATAGAAACAACATTATTTGGATGACCCCCTAGGGACATAATCTCCTGTCCAGTTACCAGATTCCAGACTTTGCAGGTACGATCTATTAAGAGACAAACAAAAAGGGGAAACAAAATTAATTAATTCCACCTCAAGGAAAGTGAAGATACAGACAGTTTAGAGGCTGTGAAGTTTGGATGATGACAGATGAAGAGAAGAACCCAATTTTAGTTCAAAAATTCTTCATTAAGACCATCATTCAGGAGGGGTTTTGAGGCTCAGCATGACGGTACTGACTGCCACAACAAAACTACAAAGGTGAGAAGTGATCAGAACTACTTGGTGCTCTAGGAGCATCTAAAAATGCCAGTGTAAGTGCTTTAGTCACAGTTTTCATTCACTAGCAAAGGACTTTAAATACTGCAGCCTTTTGTGTACTAAAACCCAAATGCATGGAAGCTTTCAAGAATTTTGCGACACAGATGGAGAGGACAGGAAAATTGCCTTGTACCATATCTGCATCAGTCCACATATTTTACATTTTTACTGGAGTAATTGCTGGGAGGATGAAGAGAAAAATCAACTAAGCAACATTTATTGAAGTTAAATATGCACATCCTTTTTTGCATTTGTATACCTTGCCCAAATGCCGAAACGTTGGCTTCAAACTTACAATACCAAAAATTTTCCAACTCACTATAACAGTGTGCCTTGGTATTTTTAACAGCCACCTAGCAGAATAACCACAGAGAAAAACCTAATTATTAGCAGTGGAAAACCTGCATCTGATGGGGTTATCTCCATGTTAATATAGGGATAAAAAGGATGCCCTGAAATTTCAGAGTTTATCCATTATGCGAACTAGTGAAAATGAGAGTCTCCCTGTCAGTAGGTGTTAACTTCCCCCAGCCACCACTCTAGCTCATCTTCACTTTGATACTTCAGGACAGAAAAAAAAACCCCAAACAAATAAACAATCACAGATTACCACAGAGGTTCTATTTGGGAGAAAATAAGTCTGCTATAGTTTCAGCTGCACAACTAAGAATATAGCAAGTCTTTTGTCATAAGTCCCTTATATGAAAAGGCTCAGGGAAAAAGAATAGAACACGAAAATCACTTTTTGAGTGATATGAATAGTAACTGTTAATGTCTGGTTATGTTATCTTCAAGCCAGACTGAGTGATTACAGTGGAAAGCCACCAAAATGTTGGGGTTTTTTTTCAAAAACACTGTTTCTTAGCAGCTGGAAGAGTTCATATACTGTTTAATCCGTTCAGTAAGGAATTTAGTGACTTCTAAAAATCCAGTCCCTCTCATAACAGCTGATGACACGCACAACAGATAGGAAACGAGATGCACAGGGGAAGCAGAAAACATCCTTAGCTCTGCTCGAAGAGACTATGCCATGAAGACTATTCAAACTCCTTAGGCAGCACAGTTAAAGATGTGCTAATTCCAAGCTCTAACCCTAACCCGAGGCTATTTGCATGTCATGTGTGCATGTGTCACCGTGATTGGTTTCATCATATCACTCAACAAATATTAATGTTACTCTTGACAGTTACTTTTTCCACTACAGCTAAACAGCCAAATACTACACATTGGAATTAAAAACCTGTAGGTAATTGCCGTAAATCTTTCTTCAGTTTATGCTGCAAAATGGGTCCTCACCATTTTCACTGTGTTTACAGCACTAAGCACAAACTGAGAACTTCAAAATACCCCAGGCTGCCAAAGCACCCTCTGATGCCAGCACAGATGCATGGAGCTTGCCTAACCTTTAGATCCAGTGAAGAGAAGATCATCAGTTGCATCAACACAAAGCACAGCCTTGGTATGTCCTTCAGCTGTATAGATACACTGAAGTGGGGATGATCGGATGCATTTTGAAGCAGGGAATGGGTTAATTACCCCCCTAAAGAAAAGAAGAGAATGTGAGTTTGGTATAGTAGCATAAAGATAAAATTAATTTACTTAAATATAGGGAAAAAATAATCTAATTTTTTTACATGTGAGGGCAGAACAGCTGAATACATTTCATAAGCTATGTAAGGATTTTTACTATTTAGCTTCAACAAGTATCAACTCTGAACTATCAGTTAAAGGAAACCACATACAAAAACATACAAATGAAAAGACAAGATGCTGAATGCTGGGTACGTGGGAAAGTGTGTAATCCTAAAAAAATCCAGGATGCTTAAAGCTCCTGGATGCCTAGGACCACCCTTAAGACTGCAGATTGCATAAAGACATCTTAGTTTTAATAGCACATTAAAAAATGAAGAAAACATGATGTACACTGCCAGTTACAAACTCAGAAGGCACATCACACCAACTGCTTTCTGAAGGCAGGCCCGGAGAACTGCTGCCCCTTTGTATACCTGAGGAAGGTTACTACTGCACCCCATACACAGCTCCCCACTAGTACTCAAATGGCTGAAAGCAAGTATGGCTGGAGCACAGATACCCCAGCGGGAATCATTCTGGGGATTTGCAGCTAGTTCTGTGGTGATAACAAAACACTAACTCAGCCGCCAAAAAAATAAACCACAGTTGATCATCAAACAGGAATTATTAGCAGTCTAAAATCACACACATACAACTGCATATACACAGACCCCATTACTTTCTGTGAAGTGTAGAAAAGCCTCAAGGTAATGCCCAAAACATGCAACACAATGCTGTGACCTGGGCAGCTTGTAGTTAAGACTCACTGTAATGCTCATCAGGAGATTACACACACAACTATGAGGAAAAAGATCTAAGCCTCATCTCACAAAAAATAAGCATCAGATGCTTTAGGAAAGTGTAAAACACCCATAATATTGCCGAGAATCTTGCTACAGGAAGGAAAATGCCCTTCATGATACTAACTCTGTGACAGTTGATCTAGTACAGTCTTAGAAATTATTATTTTATACATTTTTACTGCTCAGGACATCTTCATTCATATAATTCATTACTCCTCTGCAATCCTTTTATAGCTTTTACTAATACTGCCTTAAATTGTTTGATGCTAACTTCCTCATATCAGAAAGGTATTCATCTTCCAATCTGCACCTTTTTATGTTTCCAAGAATACAGGAACAATTTAATATTAATTTAGGTCTCTATACTTTGTTTTTGAACATCACACAAAACTCCTATTTTTTTCTCTGTAGTACTCTCTAGTGGATCATTCTGCCTGTAGACTGAGTTATTCCTCCTGCTGTCCTCACCCACTCGTTCCCTTGACAAGCCATCTAAAACATATGTTCCAGAGCTTTTTATCTACCTATGTGCCGTGCTTTGAAATATACGCAGAAAAAATGCTATGACTGCTACAATGACCAGACAAAGCCACCATCACATTACTATTAGCCCATTAACTGTCCTTCTCTTGATAAACTGATTTTTCACTAAGTACCAAAATGCTAAGCAACAGCTTTCAAACACGAGTGGGGATATTTCTCTTAAGCCACTGTGCATTCTGTCAGGAAGACATAATGAAAAACCTACTCATTTTTATTTACATTGTGATTTAATTTTGAGTGATTAAAGCATGGAACTGAATGAGGAAAAAAAAGAAGCATATAAAACCTAAGAAAATGCTTGCTCCTCTTAAGAAAATAAAGCAAGATTATGTCTAAGGAAAGGTTTACACCATACTTTCTTTGAAAATAAAAACTGACATGCTCATAGCGATAACAACCACCCTAAAAAAGGAGAGGGGGAAGACATGCTTGACCAAAATGTCAAATTTTTACACTTCTGGCAAAAGCAAGAAGAGGTAAAATGCACAAGGACCAGGAAAAATCATGCAGCAAAATGAAATTTTCTAAGAACTGAAGTAGCTTCAGTGAGAGATGCCAAGAAAACAGAAAAGAGAAAGAGAGAGTACCTGTGTACCTCCGACAGAGAGGAATCACTTTCATCAGACCTACAATCAACAGTGGTGGAATTGTGAGGAGAAAGAATATAGGTATCAGCAAAGTAACGCCTCCATATGAGAAGAACAAACAGCAGCATGGCCAATTCAGAAAAGCAATGCAAATCCAGATAGAGTATGCAGCATTGCTCAGGGTATACCTTAAACCCATGATAATACAGGAGGGATGGAATAATAATGTTAAACAGCACTCTCAGCAGTAAGCAGCACTGGCAGAACCCATGAACCTGAGCAACATCAGCTGAGCCATTTCTTATTTTCCCAGCATTTTCTTACAGAAGGAAAGGCAACAAAGAAGAGGAATGCATAATTTAACCTCTGTAACATAATGTTTATTCAAAATATCAAAAGGAAAAAAACCTCTGAACATCCATGCCTGTTAAGTGCAGAAGAAATATCTAAAATGTTAATAATAAAAATATACCTATTAATAGCTCACTGGAATAACAAGAGTACTTTGCAAACAATGCTTAGTTCAAAAGTCCTTCACCTCTCATTTTCAAAACCATTCAAAAATAAGAACCCAGAAAACATGCAACAAGGAGAAATTCTCCCCAGACATGAACATTTGCACTATGACTCAAGATGTCCTTCCTTTCCAATGCAAATCAGATTCAGCAGTTTAAATTTGACTTCCAAGTCAGTCCAGAGAAAACAAAAAGGGTTAGGTGGGAGTTAGCAGTGAGAAAGGTATTGTAGCTGAGATAAAGAAATTAAAAGCACAGTTAAACCACTGAAAGCCTTGCAAGCTACTGCTTGGTATATGGTGACCACTGGAAAAAAGTGAAGTTTTTTATAAAACAGTGGTGTAAATAGACAAGAGCAATGACTTGCCTTGCCACTCTCAGAACTACAGGTTTATTCTACATATGAGTTGCAGTTCACAAGCACTGCATGGCACTGGTACCAGTACTGAAACCTGCAATAAAGATTTTTCTCCAGTCAAGTCCACTTCAATTTGGAGTAACACTCTTCACAGATGCCTAACATGCAAGGAAACTGAACTGCTCTTCTAAACAAGGCATATCATCTGCTCCTCCATGTGACCTCCTAAAGTCAAATCTGTTCAATAATTTGGATAATTTCTACATAACTGTGTTCTAGCCATTTACATGTCCCATCCTCCAGGGTGCTGGTGTGACAGCACTTGGAGCAATGCTGGAGTAATTAACTCTCAAAAGCACCATTTCATAAGTGGTCAGTTAAATCCTGTTTCCGAGTGTAAACAAACACAGAAATACACATACATCTAAGAATTCTACCATTCTTTTCTATTTGGGGTTTAAAACTACAACTAGCAGGTGTAGCTTAGAAAACAGGAAACAAGGTTCAGCAGGAAATTGCTTTTCTTGAATTTTTACAATGATTCCCTGAAAGTTTAAAATCTTTTCTTTGAAAACTACACAAAACCACGAGAAATGCCTCCTCCTGTCTTGCAGAAGAAGGGAAAATATCTACCAGATACTACACTGATAAATTGAGTGCACTTTGCAATTCCCTGTTTGGGGGCTGAGGCTTCCCTCTGTGACTTACTTATCCTGCTGAACTGATGTGTTTCCCTGAGAAACAGTAAGACGACTAAAAACATTCATTTCATTACGGGGCCGGCTTGGTGGGGAAGTAGGAGGTGACAGACTAGCCTCTGGGGCTCCAGAATCTGAGCTACAAGAAAAAAAGAACATCTTCTTTAACAGGTTATGAATGGTTAGAGAAGTTAAATGCAACATGCCCCAAAAGTTAGATGCTCTTAAGCAGATAAAATTATAATGCTAACTACAGACATTTCCCAGAGAAGGCAATAAACTTAAGACTACAAAGTGCTGCAAAGTGCAAGCTGGCACAGTGTTCGAAGTTTAAGTGCTAACAGTGAAAGCTGCAGGGAGAAAACACACAACACATATGTAGAATGAGTTCTTATAAAACTGCAGTTTCTTGGAGAAATGGATGAGTCCCATTTAAAAGGGGGAAAAAAGTCATTTGCAAATGCTTCAAAGGACTCTTTCACAGGGCTCTGCTCCTGAGGTGCTCTGTACAGAAAGATATTCTGGGAAAAACAACCAAAAATCAAACAAAAAAAACCCACCCCAACCCCAAAACAAAACAAAAAACCCCGACCCCCCCCAATACCCCACAAAACCCAAAACCACACAAAAGTTGGGCAGCAATTTCACTGCCAACAAAAAAACTGTGCAAAATTAAACAAATCAAAGATAGAGATTTATATTTCAATAAAATATACCCAAGGCTTAAATTATGTCAGAGAAAATAAGTTTAGAAGAATCTTACAGTTTTTGTTCTTTTGCCTTTGTCTTTTCCATTGTTTTTTCATAGGCTTTTCTCTTTGCTAAAGGTGAAGGCTCAGGCATCTTCTTCTCTGACAGGGATGGCTGTCTAGAACTAAAGCAAGAGCAATCATTAACTTACTTCAAGGCCCTCTACAAACTTGCTTTGCTTACATTAGCTGTCATTCTGAAATTTGAAATACTGCAGAATGTACTTCAGTTATTATTGCCTCTCTTGAATCTGTGGACTCTAAATTTGTTTTCACATTTTAACACAAAAATACACCAAGTTTATTAATGTTCACAGTTCATCCAGATGCTGAATGAGCAAAGGAGATCTATTAGTTCAATAAAAAAAGAACCAACTAAAAGAAACAGTGGAATATGCATCTCAAATTAAGGCCATGGAGAAAGTGGAAGGTATGACTAAGATCTAATATTTCAGATTCCATCACTTTCATCTACAATAGGCCACATAGAGACATGAAGAACAGAGAAATCAGAATGACTCTTACATATGGACTGGGCTTTGGGCAACCTGGTCTAGTGGAAGGTGTGACTGCACATGGAAGGGGTTTGGAAATAGTTGATCTGTAAGGTCCCTTCCAACCCAAACCATTCTATGATTCTATGATATGAGCCAAGTCTTTCATTAACATGTTCATTTTTCAATATCAAATTCTAAATTAGGTACTGAGAAAAAGCGTTTCACATTGACAGCCTATTATAACATTGCTTCTCTTTGTTCTATGTTCCCTTCCTCCTTACTTTGCATCCCCTCCTTTGTCTCCCTAGTTCTTGCCCTGAAATAATTCCAGTTCATAGTCACTGTGTTCTCACAGCCTTCTATTCCCCATTAAAAACAGCAAAAAAGTCAAGACTGCAATACTAATGCTGACACCCAAATGTAATCATTTCACCACAGTCAGATCAAAAAAAATAAGAAGGGAATCTGGGTGGTCTCCACTGTTCTGAACTCCTGCTTCTCACCAGCTGGGTGATCAGAAAAGTGATATTTCCTCTTGTTTTTATTTTTTTTTTCCATGTGGTTAGAAGGTGTTTCTGTAAATGTAAGGATCAGAAAGTGCTTTCGTGTCACAAAACTTTATTAAGCATAGTTTAGTCAGTAGGCTACCTGCCTCACACAGTTGCTAGGATCTGGTCTCAGAGCTTTACTGGCCTAGGAGCTTGCCCATATAATCCCACACTCCCTGCTACTCCTGACTGTCCAGCCTCGGGGAAAATCTCTTGGCGGTCCTCCTATATCGTCATTTTACCTTAGACAAGACCTGTGTCTGGCACTGCTTAACTTCTGAGATCAGATCAGATAGGGTGTTCTCAGGGTAGTATGGCCGTGGGTAAAACACACTGTATGTGTGGCAACATGCTGCATCATCTCTACATGATAAAAGCTCTACCACTTTCCCTGGAGAGGAAGTCTGTGCTATATAAAATCCACCTAGAGACTGTCATGCAAAATAACATTATTTAATAAGGACAGCACAACCAGGAACAGCTCTTTGACTCAAGCAGCTGACACTGACTGTCTCAAGCTATCACACACACACACTGAACACAAACTGTAGCTTGAAGGTGAAGGTCCTACCTGTAGGGCCTGGTGCCAAGAACTGTACCCAAGTGCAGACTCTAGAGCTCCCCCAAGGTCTTTCAAGACACAAGGAAAGGAGGAAAAGTGATAACCTGTCTGGTTTTGCACAAAAGCCTAGCAGTCAAAGTATACAAAAAAGAGAAGGTTGGTTCAATACTCTTCGCAAGGCCTGATCACTAAGGTCTGTACAGGAGTCCCTCACTGCTAGACAAATTCTGCATAGAAAAAAAGAGGTGGAATATGACACACTCCCTCCCTCTCTTTATGCTGGACCAGTATACATTTAAGAATGCAAAAGTCCTGGGGTCACAAGGCAAATCCTATTATCAGCCTGATAGTTAGACCTTTCAGCAAGAATGACAAATGGGTTACAATCTCCACTGCCATAGTTGCCTATGTGACTAGCATGTAGCTACTAGATTAAATAAACCACATCAAAAACTAGAACCCAAGTTCCTCTGCCTCATACCAACATCCTGCATACTGAGACATGGACCTAGCTCCCTCTTGCTCCCTTTCCATCTGCCCGTTGAGTCTTCCATCTTTGATTCCACAGTGGCACATCCTCAGAAGAAGGTATAAAGAGCATCCTCGTATTAGAAATTCTTTTTGATAGCGTGGAAATGAAGGTATAAAAATGCAGCAATCTTGCTGGAATGAACTTCCTAAGAATACATGTAAGACCTAATTGCAAGTTTCCAGCGCACTTTTAGATCTCCCAGGATACAAGACATCTGAACAGACCTACCACAAGACCTGCAGGAGACCACTCTACTCTGAAGAGGATGCTGCAGATGAGTTGAGCTTACCAAAGGACAGCGGCACTAACCAGCTTCATAAAAAGAATTCCAGCTAACCGCTGCCCACAGGCATTTATGCGCCCTTCTGAATCACCACATATGTGAGAAAACTGAGGGGTTTCCAGAATAGAGCACTTTGGACATATTGTGATACCCAGATTTGCACCTAAGCATATAATTAATTTAGCACTTTGAGAATGCATATTTTGGATCAGTTATTGCTTCTGTAACACTGTTACTGATCTACATCCCTGAATACCATTTGAGAAAGTGGCACAAGGCAGATAACATTTATTGCAGATAAGACCACAATCTGCTCCAGAAGAAAGTATTTTATTCCAAGAGATGATGGCACTACAGGCCCATTACAGGAAGGCCAGATGGCTCCCAAAGACAACGTTTCTTCCAACAATGACCAGTGCACAGCAAAAAGCAATACTGTAAGAAATATACTGAGCTCTAGTTTTGAAAAAGCATTTTAGTTACTGCAAGGAAGTCACTGCGGATTGATTGTGGGAATTTTTGGTGACTTAGCTAATAAAACATGATCAATAACAAACCAAAATACGTGTGAGGCCTACTGCTAACTAATTTATAACTGATTAATATAACTGATAAACTACTGAGTGTGTAACTCCCTAATGCTCACAGAACAGAGTTTCGGGAAAATCCTGGTTTGCCTCACTGCTGGCTAACTTTCATAAATGGATACATTCTAGAAGATGGAGCGAGGCAAAAGCTGGTATTACCTGAGTCTTGGATGCCCGGTCAAAACACTTGACGTTTTAAATCTTGAAGCTTCAAAAGTCTCTAGTGATCTCACACTAACTGCTAAAACAAGTGGATTTCTCCACCTATCCTCACCCCCAGGAGCATTCTTTCCAAGCAGATTCTATGTGTAAAATGCACTGAAGCCATCAGCATGGGTTAATAATTGCTGCCAGCAGTGTTTTACAGTTCATGACTGCCACCTCAAGCACATGCTAGAAATACATAGTAAAAATAATATGAATTACAAACATACGTTAGATGGAGACTGCTGTAGGACAGTATTATGCAAGTAGGACAGATGGACAGTAAAAGATAACTAATTCCAGAATCTGTAACATGATGATAGCTATGGGATACAATTTTTCCACATCACTGAATGTGGAAAGCACATTCAGTTTACACAAGATTTGTGTAGTATAGGAGCTAGCACCTAAAAAGCCAAGAAAAAGGTCTCAAGCAGTGAATGGCTAATAACCAACAGTAATATTGGCAGAAAGAACAGCAAGAACAAGTGGAAACAGGGAGTGCATGTGAGCAAAACATGCTGTCCCCAAATTAAAAAAGACAAAAATAATACTTTCATTCTATTTGTCATCAAGTAATAGTTTTAATTAGTAAATCTGTTCTGCAGGTAAAAGTGCAACCTGCAAATAGAAAGGATTTTTGAGGAGTCATATTATCCAACACATTTCTTTCAAGTTTACACTTGTATACTCTACCGTTTCATAGACTTCTTCAATTTAAGTGTGGTCTACTCAAGATGACCCACAGGAAGATTGTACCTAATAGTCAGGACCATATACAGATACTATTACTACATTATATAAAGTTTTGAGTTTGGGGAGGAGGTGTTAGGTTCAATTTTCTTTTCTTCTCTCTACTGTTCTAAGCAGGTTCTCAGTACCTCCCTCAAACCTGTATTTCTCAATAGTATTAATAAAGCAAAATATCCAAAGTACTAGGCGGTGTTTTCCCACTACTTCGAAAAAAGGCTACAATAATTTCACTATGCCAAAGCGACTTAACAGAATGCATATCTTCAGTAAGAAGCACAACAATGAAGTTATACTTTCCAGAGCGTTGATGGTAGAAAAGAAGGAGAAGCTTTGTGAGTATTATTTAGTAAGCTTCAAGTATATCAACCTCCTTTATAAAGTTAAAATAATAGATTACAAGAAACTGGCAACATGCTTGCCTTTTTTTTTTTTTTTTTAAGCAAAGAATTAGTACAGCATGGCCAAACTTACATGCTGCCTATCTTAGAAGGTAAGCCAGATGGCGGGGGAATAGACTCTCTGTCCCTAGCAGAAGTATCATTTGTGTCAGCAGCCATCCCACTTTCTTGGGTTTCTGTAACTGATGCAAGAGGGCCAGCCGAAGTAGCATCTGCAGCACTGATGTCAGAGACTTGATCGCTGCTGTCTGCATATAGCAACTCCATCTGAGTTGTGGTCCTCCGACGGGCCTGGAGACAAATAAAAACCAAGTTGCAACTTAAATATTTCATGGTATGGGTCAAGAGTGCTACATTTAAGCTTAATCATTAGCTGGTGATTAGCATTCCCCTCAATCACCTTTGGAAACTAAATCAAGTAGCTCACCACTACTCTTCAGCAACAATTTCATAGAAGGCAAGACAAGTTTAACAGAGTGAAACACTGATTTGACAAGTGGTTTCCAGGGATATCCTTTCAACCAGCTACAAGCACAGGTCAGTACTACAGGAGTACAACATTACTCTATTTATCCAAATGAATTTTGAATTAAAGGTTTATCCAAATGAAGCGTAATATAAAACAGGAATAAAGCGAAGTGTAAATTTAAATAGCTACCTTTTTTGTGACTTTTCAACCCAACGCTGCTTCTGTATACAAACTCTGCTTCTTAATTTATACCACTTCAAAAGTAGTTTAAAACAACGTGAATTAAGTCTTGCTCAGCATTTCAACAATTTTGAAACAGAAAAGTTTGTGTTTAAAGCACAAAAGAGCCATGCTTTGTGCAACATAGTCATTCTTAACAAATGGATCATATATGCTAGGTGTGAAGATGCTGTGAAATTAAGACGCACTCTTCAGGGAAAGAACAACCATTGGGGAAGGCAAAGGTCCAGTAGTCTAGGTAGAACTATTATAAAAATGACATGTTTATTTTATGCAGACCAAAATTACTCAATTTACCAGCCCAAAGAGCTGCACACCAACAAGTGCTACCAATAATGCGACAGCCACCTACAGATAGTCCTCCAAAGACAACTACAGTTAGAACAGTGGAGGCTAAACTCCTACGTACTTCACAAACTTGGTTTATGCTTCTGTGAGCAGAGAAACAAATAATCACAGTGAGTGGAACAATATATCTTTTTCCAAAACTTTAAAAATTTGACCGCAAAATACTGGAAAAGTGTATTTTTATCATTGCTTCTCAGAGAGAAGTGTCACACAAAAGCATATTACATACAAATCACATGAACTGTATGTCAAGTTCACCTTTTACATGTCTTCATTAATGTCTCTAGAGCAAAGCAAGAGCATTCTCCAGAAGGTACTATAAAAGTCAATTATTATAGAATCATAGAATCATTTAAAAGATGTGCAGATGAATCATCACCATACAGTCTACCTTGCTTTTGGGTTTCACTTCACCGCAGAGCTTCAAAAGATCAGAAGACAGTGAACTAAAAGAAAAATTGCATTATAGTTAGAAAGAAAATAGTCAGTTTTTCAGAATGTGTAGTTTTATTTGATTCTTTACTAAAATGATGTGCAAAGTATAACAAAACCATTTCAGAGGTATCTTGTAGTAGAGAGGTGTTGCATTACAAAGACAGTAATTTTTCTAGAACCAAACCCATTTACCTGTTAACAAAGACTGCTCACCTTCCTTCTGTTCCAGGACTATGCAATGGGGCATCCTCATCAGTACTATCTTCCAAATTTTCTAGAAAATTTCCAAGAGAATTATGTTAGCCCATCCATCTAAAAGAGGACTTGCAGGTTTTAAGTGCTATACAAAGTGCTATACAGCTCTGGCAATGTTGAATGTAGATGAATACATACATCAAAAGCATAAAAAAGGTAGAGATTTTCAAAGTAGCTTGACTATTTGCTAGCCAGTCCCCACTGAGTTTTCTTGATGTCTAAACTAAGTTTTTCACACAAGCTGAATAAATCATACACCTAGGCATACTGTGCCAAATGTGGTCCTCTATCTGTTGTAGCAGAGCCATGGGGATGACAGAAAGCCAGAGAAATTCTAGAAGCAAAACTGGAAGGAAAAAAAAGATACAGTAAAGGAAATTAACTGCAAGACATAGAAGAGGTAGGATGTAAATCAATGGAAAAGCAAGGATGTCTCTCCCTCCTCTTTTTCGGTAATCTTCTTGCTCTAAGTCAGAATCAGCCTGGTTATAATGAAAAACATTCTACTTTTAACTAGCTAGCAAGCTGGGGCTCAGCCTCAACTTATATTGAATGGTATCGTTTGGGCTGACAAGAAGCAAGAATTTTCTTAGTATATAAGCATTTAGGTTTCAAAACAGGATGATGCCACCACTTAGTTCTATAGAACTGCTTCCTAAACAGAGATTAATTGTATTGAAGTTAACTATAAAATGAAGCTGTTCAGTAGAAATGCTCCTGAGGTAAAATGGGTACACAAACCTGTTCACAAGAGACAAAACCAGCATGCATACCACACACTAACACTGTCAAACATCAGATGAACATGTCTGCATGCAAACAGTGCAAAACATTAAGCTGCGACAACCACTCCAGGGCACACGTACAATCAGTTCCAAACTGTTGGGAAACCAAATGCTCTAATTTGCATATTATTATTTTAACCACAGCTTAAGGAATCGGTAACATATCCCTAAAATTTGAGTCCCTTATTTTCTAACATACTCATGAAATTTAAACAAATAGATAAGCTTCTAATGACATTTCGTCTCTTCTTTATTATTAGAGATGCTTTAAATTTGTGTACTTACTATTTGCGAGAAAGCATATACCATTTGTAATGCACAGAACCAATACATTTGGCACCATATTAAAACAGGTTTGCCCATATATATGTTTTAAGTGCAAGTTCATGCTTTGCAGAAATCAAAGAAAAATATACAGTTTCCAGTTGAACTCTGAGAAGGAATGAAGAAAAGAGAAATACTGCCTTCTAATGTATGCTGTATCTAAAAATGTTTCCTGGAAAAGTCAAAACCATACAGCAATTTAGTAGCAGCACCAACAATGCACTTCTGAGGTACTCAACTGCAGTTATCAGTTTTAACAACATTATAAAGAAAGTAGGGTCACAGGAATAGCACTCAATTTTCTTTTTTGTTCTATCCTAGATCTGAGCCCATAGTAAACCTTTTCTATACAGGTTATTATTCTATGTCTCCTGCAGAAGTGGGGATCTAGAGTACTGCTTCTTCTAGCAAGGCACAAAATTAGCATTAATAAATGTATTTTTAAATATAGGATTCATACTACAGTGGTGTTACTTCATCCCTTTCTCATACAGAATTTGCAATAAGCTTTAACAGATAACAAAGCAGGAAGTGTGGGATGGCCACAAAAGATGGGATTTTATTTGTAGGCCCATACTGATGTGACCTGACATGCTTGATGTTTTTCTTCAGTTTGTCTGCACTTCAGCACAGGAAGACTGCACAAAGACCCCAGGTAGAAGCCAGCCCATAGAATCAACAAAAAGAAATAGAAGAGGCAGAAGAGCAAGATTCTTCAAGAAGTCACAAGTCAGAAAAGATGAGAGGAGCAACACAGTTAGCAAAGGCAGTATTGCTTATGAGGAGCAGCAGAGATGACTGCTGATAGATCACTGACTGAAGAACTCCTTCTCCGGAGACATTCAAAACCCGCCTGGACACGTTCCTGTGTAACCTTATCTAGGTGTTCCTGCTCTGGCAGAGGGATTGGACTAGATGATCTTTTGCAGTCCCTTCCAATCTCTAACATACTGTGATACTGTGTAACAGTGGGGAGCTTTTCTGATTATCTGGCTTCATCCTCCTGCAGAGGCAACCAGACAGTACCAGTATAACACAGTACACTGGCACAGTTCATCCAAAGATCTGCATATAGATGGTTTTCAGTCACATCCATGAATGTCCAGATGTCACAGGTAGGGAGGAAAAGCAACTCCTACAATTCTTTGCAAAGGAGTCCATCCAACAATACTCAGGACTCAATTCATGGTCATTTTAACTCTTCACAAGATCAGATAGGATAGTGAATGGCAGATAGTTCATTCATGAACAAGACAGGTGTGCAATCGAAGCCCATTCTAAGGGTCTAAACCTGACCATGTAATGTACTTTTCCTGCAGCCTGAACCCTTTAAGTCTGTGCTTGAATGCAGGTGCATAACTACAGTGGGGAATACCCAAACTTTTTCAAACCAAGCGTATTCAAATGGCTAACAACTTTCTGAGCTGAAAGTCGACATCAAGGGAACAGTTCACAAGCACCACATAAGTTCAACCCCTCTCCTCAGGATGGGGCTGTCTTGGTACTGCTACCAAGCTGTCAAGCATCCTGGTGAAACTGGTCTCAGGATCTGATGCTGTGCACACTTCCACCTTTGGGAGTCATGTCAGGTTACCAAGAAGCTCTTGCAACAGAGTCCCTGCAAACCTTCTTTAGGGCAGAACTAGCCTTAAAACCTCACTATAACCGTGTCTGAACTTCCTGCAGCTCAAAAGGCATAGCCATTAGTGACCTACAGAACAGAGACTATCAACAGTTTGGATTTCAGTGTGGACTGAGGTTAGTTCAGCATATTCAGCCAAGATACACCCACAGCAAAGTTTCCTTCATGTAAAGCATTAGCATAGTCCTGAGTGGTTTAGATAGTTTGAAAGCCTCAATTCATGCTTGCAAAGTGTTATAAAGTTTCTTTAATGAGCTATACGCTACAAAACCTTTATGGAGATATTGTTTCAATGTATTTAATAAGTGTCTTTTCACTGCTCCAGATGCTGTTAGTAAGTAAAAGCCTGTCCAAAACTAAAGAAAAACCAATGCTAACTTCCTGGCTGGAGAAACATTGCTCTCACCCCAACAGGATGAGCACACACATGCACATACACTAAAAGTCTATTTTACATGTGCTGTGACATTAACCACTGAGGTTCCTGACTAAAAACTGGCTGTATGCAGCAAGATACCCTGACATGGATTTCAGGTGTCACCCATCAGGAAGCTGGCAAAGTTCTCACCAGCTTACACTAGATGGTGATCTACACACTTCTAGGCAGTCTTGTGCTTTTGAAATATTTCAGATGCTTATGCAAACTAGCAGAGGACAGCATCATGTGATTAGAAGTAACACAAGACAATGGAAAAGGAATTGTTGCTGACATCAGAAATTTTTTTTTCAACTTTTGAACACATCTGATTTTGTGGAGGTGGGAAAATAGGTGTAATTTGCTTGGGAATCATGTGAAAGAAACAACAACTGACTCAACACAAAAATCAGTAACTAAACCGAACTGAAAAAGTGAGATATATTCTGCATTCTGTACCATACTTACACTACAAAATGAGCTATCTGCAACAGGTTAGAAGTGACCTGCATGTTAAGGATTAATTTATTTTCAGATCTAAATAGATGAGCAGGATTTGTCACAGCTAGAGCAGTAGTAATCATAAGATAGCTTTATGTAGTCTGAGCATACTATATAGCTTCATAAGCAGCAAGTCACAATATGGAAATACAAATCTGCTTATTGTGATCACTTATCTGACAAACCTAAAATGAGGGCTGTGGGTGCTTTCGGTAAGGAAGAAATGCTCTGTAATCTCATGATAATGAGCACATTTACAGAATAGTTCATGCAAACTTCACACACTCACGAATTCTAAGATGCACCAGTTAGTGAACATGAATGAATTAGTAACTCATGCAGCTGTACAGTACACAGAAAGCTAAACATACTTACCCAGCTGTATGCTATCTAGGTCTGTGTAAATAACAGCAACAAGGAAACAAAAGCAACATTCCAATCAAAACATATCCATTTATAAAAAGAAATAAAACAAAAGTACCCAAATGTATTCTAAATTTTTCTTAATATCATCTCAGAAGAAGTAGAATAGATGCCGTAATAGACATATGATGCCATTTGAACAGGATTGAACAAGACTGCATATTTAGAATTTCATATTCAGGAGTTAAAAAATACCAAATTATAAATGCAAAGTCTTTTGTAAAAATAACAAGCATATTATTTGAATTTTAAAAGTCTCAATAATTAAAAACCCTCTTTAATGCCTACATTTTACTGCCAAGGAGATATAACAAAAAAATGACATACATGCACATCAATTGTGAAATAGAGTTTAAGATGTTAAAATACAGCATCTATTCAGGAAAGAAACAGCCTAGAATGCCCAGTACAGCATGCATGAGAGGCAGTCACGACATGCAGCTGATGACTCAGAATACAGGATGATAAAATTACCTTGCAAAGCATGACCCAGCAAAGCATCGAGTTCAGGATTTAACTCCGCTTTTTCTTTTAGCATGTGAAAGAGCAGCTGGTTTTGAGTAGCACTAGTAATTTCTGTCTGCTTAAGGCGTCCTTCAAGAACTTTGATCTGAGCTTCTTTCTGAGCTGCTTGGAGACCCTGGGAGGGATAAAGACAGGAAAAGCTGTCAAATGCTTTAACACCATTCTTTCCTTACTTTTTTAAAAAACTACACATTGTAATCTTCCCCTCACAGCCTAAAGAGCAGGTGTCAGCTACAGGCCTTTTTCTTTTTGTTAGAGTCATTAAACATTCATTTACCTTGTGTTCCTCAGACTCTGCCCTGCAAATATGCATTTAGTGGCCAAGTTGGACCTAACTCCCAAGTACAATTCATACACTGCATTTGTTTAAGAGTAGCGAGCATCTGAAAAATCAACACCTGTTTTCAAATGTAAGTAGTTTTAATTATTACTTATCATACTCTAGAACAAAAGGGAGGGGTGGGGAGGGAAGAAACCCACCACAAGAAAAACCCACCAAAAGTCCCCATGACCACCCCAGAACCATAAACCCTTCCTACAGTATCACGCAGTGAACTTTAAGCTGTGGATGACAGATCTCATGGACTAACTTGAGAGAGAACCCATTCTAAGGGAACTCCCTATAAGCATGCATGGGCAGGAGTATTTTAGTTGTACAAAATGTAGGCAAGAAAATTTACAGAAAATGGTTTCCAAAAAGAGGAAACAGGAGGGAAAGATTAAGGTGCAACATTTATTCCTCAAGTGCTATCACTCAAATTTTTCTGTGTTTCTACAAGTCTTTGTGTGCTAGCACTTGAGAAGTGTAGTAGTATGGACTTACACATTTGGTTCTGATTTTATCATGAACTAAACCTATATACAAACAAACACATTTTGCATGGAAACAAACAATAGAATAGATAGCAGGCATGGTAAATTTTGGGGAAAAAAACCCATACCTTTAGTGTTTCTACACACTAATTACATATCAGAAAGAGGAGAAACACCTTCGCGTAATAGAGCTTTTATATCATGATAAGGAGAAATTGTTAACATAGTAAGTCAGAGGCACTTTCCTCGTTTTAACTCTGGGTATTGGGTATCCATCTGACCCAGGGGCTGGGGGAAAAAAAAAAAAAAAGCAGAAGACTGAAACTTGCATAAGCCAAGGTGATTGATTTCAATACCCTTGAAATCTTTCATTTGATTCAATGATATTAAGTATGGCCCCAAACACGAAAAAAAGGCAGCAACAGGTACCTCTGTGTACTGGGTTATAAACTGCCACTCGTTTTGAAAATAGAACTCCCCAGGGCTTTCAGAAAGAACCCCTATTGCTCTATTCAAAAGTAAAAGTCTGACTTTAGCATGCCATGCATCAATATACATCTTAAACCACGTTTTTTAAAAGCTCATATTTAAGTGGCTGAGCCAATCTTTAACAAAAAGAGCCCCCGAGCATTCTTTAGGAGCTTGCTGAAAAACACAGGAAGAGACTGATTTGATTACAAAAAATTAGTGCTCTTACAGGAACAGCATGAGGTACTTAGTACAGTGAAATAGGATCTACTAGGGGTTGAAAAACAGGCAACAGGTTGAAGGGGACAACGGATCTTGAGGGCTTTCACACCGAGAACCCATGCGACTCCATAGCATTGACCAGCTTTGCTTTGTCTAATGCACATTGATCAGCTTTTATGTCAGCACAGCTCTGGTCCTGGTACATGGCATATACCTATTTCACTTAATGAATTACCTTATTGATGCCCATCGTGAGGAAGTGATCAAGCAAATATCGAGCTTCTGTCAAAGTGCAAGCATTAATCACTGCCGTTACATCCAAGGTCTCTCCTTCTTCCTATGTGTGGAGCAGTAAAAACAGTCAGTGTGAAAATCACTACAAGAAACACTGAAAACAGAAAAAGTGAATATGCTGCAGTATCATCCAGTTCATCCCTTAGTACCTCTAAACCACACCTGAAAGATTTATTTTCCAAAGCACCACACAGTACAGACTCTGCTGCCTTCCCAGTCTCTTCCAGTGCTGCAGTTCCTCTCCTAGTTACCAACCTCCAACTCAGACTCCTTTCTACAAGTTAAGCTAGTCACAGTGGATGCAGAAATAAGTGCAATTCTACACTGTCTGAAGCCTTCATACATTTAAAGGATTCTCCCCCTAGTCTTTTCCTCATTTTTCTTCAGATTATTCTCTGTCAGCTTTAAGCACTCTGGCACCCTTGAGAATTATTAAGTCTTTTATGTTCACTACTTCTTTACTGATTAAGTCCTATAATCTTGAACTGCACTGTACAAAATTCAAGAAACTCTTATGTGAGCAAAATAGTAGAAGCTGCTGGTGATGTGACATGCATTAAAGCACAGATTAGCCCAAGGTGGGAGAGGGCTGCCACATAAAAATATGGATAAGTATTACAGTTCAGATAACTATGTGCCAAGATACCTAGAAGATTGTATGTGGTGGATTTTTTGCTGCATCATGTAAGGTATGATGCACATTATAAGAGTTTCCACATGTTCCGCGTTCAGCAGTAGCAGTCATTTTTTCTCCTTCTTAGTAGCTAGTGCAGTGCTGTGGTTTTTGACTTTCAGCCTGGGAACAGCGCTGATAACACCGATGTGTTTAGTTACTGCTCAGTAACTCTGACCAAGGACTTTGTGAGTCTCACGCTCTGCCAGGGAGGAGGGGAAGCCAGGAGGAAGCAGAGACAGGACACCTGACCCAAACTGACCAAAGAGGTATTTCACACCACAGCACATCATGCCCACTATATAAACTGGGGGCAGTTACCCAGAAGGGTTAGATCACTGCTGGGGTCAGGCTGGGTATCTGTCGGCAGGTGGTGAGCGGTTGTATTCTCTTCCCTTGTTATTTCCCTTATCATTATTATTATTGGTGGTAGCAGCAGTGGTTTGTGTTATACCTTAGTTACTGGACTGCTCTTATCTCAACCCGTGGGAGTTACATTCTTTCGATTCTCCTCCCCATCCCTTCGGGAGAAGGGGGGAGGAAGGCGGGAGAGTGAGAGAGTGGCTGCGTGGTTCTGAGTTATGGCTGAGCTTAAACCGCAACAGCACATTTGGATTTCACTGCTTTTGGTAATACTGAGATTTCTTTTCAATCATAATATAGGCAATTACTATTTGAAAAGTCACCCCATAACACTGTACAGAAAGCCACTGTTCCATAATTGAAAATATACTAAAATGCAAAGTAAACAATTCACATAAATTCTCATATACAAAAATTCTAGAGGTATTTAAAGTATACAAAACAATACAAGGGAGTGGAAGCATATGAACAGATGCAGGAAGAGGATACAAGCTGCTAGCCTCCAGCTCCAAGATTATATAATTTAATGCTAGCAGAATAGAAAGCGTCAGCTTCAACATGTAAATGCTTTGCAAGCTTAACTTGAATTACACTATTAAAACTAAAACTCAGATCTGAAAGTTCAGTTAAATAAAAATTCTTTATTTCAGGCTTCACCCAAGTCTTCACCAATTCTCACTTCGTGTGTCAATAATTAGCCAAAGCAAAATTAATTTGTAAATAAGAACATCTTCGAGGCTAACGGATGTCTTTTCTCCATTTTATCATTTTTGCATTAATATTTGACCTACCTTTGCTTCCTCCATTTGCATAATGTTTGCTTGGCAGTCAGAAATGCTGTCATTAATGTAGTCTATATTCGCAGTTAGTGATTCCATCTCTTCATTTATGTTTTGGACATTTCTATCTGCTTCATTGCCACCCCCATCCTTGATGATCTTCTCCCTCTTCTTTGAAAGCTTCTCTCTTCTTTTTGTAAGCTCTTCACGTTGCTGTTTTCCCCAAAGATATAATTTCATACAAAAAGGGATTAGCAAACACTTAGGGTACTTAAGTGCCCTTTTTTTGTTTCTTTTCCTTGTTATACTTTAACATATCATGATATCTACAGGAAGTTATGCGGATGAATATATTAATATATTTGCACGTGACCCCTTTAATGTGCTTTTTAATTCTTACTGAGCACAATAACTACGTGGTCCAAATGTTTACTGGATTTGTTAAGAGCATATTCATTAACTGCAATGGATTCCAAGTCACTTTGCCTGTGCTACCATCAAAGCAATTTATTTACAGCAAACGTAAATGGACTGTTCTCTATTTACTACGTTGATACAGCCAACAGTGAATAGTAGACCACGCACCGTAAGTAACCTGTTCATATCTGCCTCCATATTGGAAATGGTCATCCTCTGCATAATTATATCAGTCACTCTGCGTTCAAGTAACTGCCACTTCATCCTGGCTGCCTTTGAGGAATAAACTCTGCTTGTCACTGCTTTTCGCTGGTATTTCTTTCTGTGACAAATTCAAGAGAAACACCTAAGTCTGTAATAGTCCAGTTACACATTTGACTGTAGAAATGATCAGGCCAGAATATTTTTCATAGACAAGTTTCTTGCAGAACTTCTTGCAGCTTTTCACTGCACCAGAATAGATACCTACACCCAGCCCTGAACTCTACTGTACTCTGATATACTGCACTTGAAAAACAGGTATAAAACACTGGCATCTTGTATGATACACCATGAAATCAAATGCTACCCAACACTTTTCCTCTATTTAACAAGGAGATAGGCTTCAAAACACAGTGGTTAATATACTGGCTTGTGTTTTCTGACTAATTTTTCTTTGTACTTAAGAACACTGCAGGATTGAACCACCAAGGAGAGTTCTTTTTAAAGAACAAATTAACTGCATCATGAAATTTTGGCGTTTCTTAATGTGATTTGTCCTTTAATGCCATTATATATTATTCCACACAATCTTAAACCCACAAAACTCAAATTGCATTTGATAATGGTAAACTGCCCATTTTATGAGCATTACATGACAACAGTTCGAAAAATAACTACTGCAGTAAGTATCATCATCACATTATCTTCTAGAAAGTGAATGTAATTTTCATTTCCCGTAAGACAGTACCAAACCATTTCAGCCCTTACCCTGTTCCATTTGTTGCAGTTACAGATAATGCTTGAACCCTTGCAACAGGAATTCTCATTTTCTGCTGCGTTGCTATTCTTGAACCATCATGCTCAACTGATGAGCTAGAACTTGCTTCCTGCATAGGATGCTCAGGCAGACTCAGCTTTCGACTTACTTTTCCAGCCACTTTATCAGACAGAGGCCTTACTTGCCGACGAAGGGCTGTGACCTGAAATGGAGGGCAAAGACACCATTACCTTTCCCCAGAGCTGTGTTCTAACAGGAATACAGAATCATTCTGGTTTCAAAGATGAATTATTGGGGCTTTTTTATACCACAATACCTCTTCAGTTTTGCGGCGTAAGATAACTTCTTGATTTCTTTTCTGAGCTTCCAGAAGCTTGAGCTGATGCTGTGAAAAAATACAAACAGCACATAGTATTTTTTCTACTATCTGACACAAGGACTGTATTGCCTAAGAAAGAGACCTTTATATACTAATAGAAGTTTTCAAAACTGTCGTGACATCAAGTGGTCAAGTCACAATAGTTTCTTGATTTTTCTACTGCAGAATGAAAATAAGTGTTTCACTAAACCAAATCCCTATCAAAAAAGAGTACTTGCATGCAAGCAAGGTGGTAGCAATAGTTTTATAAAGATTCATTAATAAAATAATACTGATATACTTAATCATAATCAATAAGCCTTCTATTTTCTCTTGTAGCTATCACCAGAAGGTAGGAGCCAGGAACTTATCATAGAAGTCAAACTGAATTCATGTGCATTTTGACTTGTGAAAATAGATGGGTACATGTCTGCTTTAGTGAGTGCATATACACAGGGTGTGTCCCTGCAAGCAGGTGATCATCTTAATGATAGATGTTTATTCCAAATGAAAGTTCTTATGTGACAAATCACCTCTCGCTTGCGTTGTTCCTTTTTAAGCTGTGCAATTTCTCTGTTTCTTCTAGACTCAGTCATTCTAGCTTTCTCCTGCTCTTCTTTCATTTGTTTCATCAAGCGAACCTGTAAAGAGGTCATCATTTAGAAAAGCTTACACTCAAGTGCTGTTCCCTGACCCCACTCATATGGAGTTTCCTCTTCAAACTGCCATCTTCCATTATATTACATGCTTTTAGCAATCTACTTCCTCCACCTCTGTCTTCTTCACTCAGTGCTGAAGAACAGCTAAAAAGCAGTTCAAACTTCTCTATGTTTGGTACTGCAATTTCTGTTCATTAAACTTAAAAGCCACCCCTCTCACCCAGGAACAGCCTAGTCTTCATCTCTTTTCTGTTTTCGGACTTTCAAGCAGCTGACAGTAAGAATGGTTACCTGGCAGATAAATGCACAAGAGATTTCAACCCATTTTTCAGTAAACACTCATTGTACAACAATTCAATATACTGAACTATACCTTGGTTTTCTTCATCTCTGTCACTTCCTGCTGCAGTTTCTTCAGCTGCTTTTCATATTGAGACTGATTTTTAAGCAATCGTGCATGTTCCTTTTGTGCAGTTTGAAGTCTCTGCAGTTCTTTATTCATGGCTTGAAGTTTCTTCTCATATTCTGACTTGATTTTTTTTGCCTTTTCTTCTGAATAGGTCTCTACAGAGCCTAGAGCAAAAAGGAATTCTTAATGTGCTTTTGTTCCAGATATTTTATTTTGCCAGCCACAGCAGATCACTGCTTCCTCTGCTTTTAGCATTACCTGCAATATCTTTGAAAAACTGAACTTGCCTCTAGCTCCTGTCACCTGCACTGCTTCGTACTTTCCACCTTGTGTGCTCTTGGATAACAGATCAAGTGTTAACACTCTCCTGATTTCTTTGCACTACGCAACAAATACTTGAGCACCTGAAGACACAGATAGATACATGCTTGTTCGCACATATCTGCAAAGATCGTAACAACAGTCCCAAGAGTCGCCAAGCCTAGTACACCTTTTCTGTCACTAATCAAAAAGGAAGAATAAAAGAACAACAAAAGCATATAAAGTATAACTACGAAGCATGGATAGTATATTTTTAAAAAGAAAGAAAAACCCAAACCACTTCCCCCAGGACTCTCCCAGAGTTCAACTATTTGTGGCATAGGACTTCCTGACTCAGACTTAGTTTTCCATCTCAATACTGTTACATATTCAAAAATGTTTGGTCAGTAAAACCTCTCTGAAAGGCCACTGATCCTAATCTGTATTATTATGCAAATCAAAAGAAAGGAGGGAAGGAAGAACAGGAAAGAACCTGAAAGTGCTTATTCAACTGTTAATAGCAGTATCTTTTAAAAAGAATAATCTCTCTCAGTTCTTGTAGAAACTAGAATATGTACAGTCTGATTCACTGGCATTGTGTGTACAAATCTATTTCTGTTTTCTGTAATTTCTTATCACATTTGAAAGAGGAAGCAATGTAAGTAGCAAAAATTCGACTCTTATCTCTTGACACAACACCTAGATTTAAATGATCATGCATTTCTTACCCAAGTTTTGAAGAACCTGATCTCTTTCAAGCTGAGTGTCTCGAATTTTATGCTGTAGCATCATTAGTTTCTCTTCATATTGTTTCTTCAGTGTTTGCAACCTTCGCTGGCTGTTCTCTAGCTCATCTATCAGTTTCTGCTTAATGGCTATTTCACAGGTGATGTTTGCCAAGTCAGCTTGATAATTTTCTAAAATTAAAAAAAGTGTTTAAAAATTAAGACTTTTGTTAAAATAACAGCAAGGATACCATATGGATACACCCTACGTTAGGGTAATTTCCCAACGTCTAAATTGTGCATAGGAGAATTCTACACAAAACACAATGCAGCACACAAAACTTGTCTGCAAGTCATGGTAAAGTCTTCTCCTTAAACACTTTCCATCCCAGAACTGGGGAAGAGGTAGGGAAAGGCATCTGTCATTGGATCACAGTTGCTAACTACCACCAACATAATTACATATGTTGTAATTATTCACATTTAAATCTCAACATCAGCAATCTCTCATTTCATGTACAAAAGGCTGTGAGACTTCAGTCACATCAGGGCTGCAGAATAACACAGCAAGTTATAAAAGGAAAATTTAACTGCTGGCAGACTGCAAGGGAAGACTTTCTCTCTTTTAGCTCTTGGAAAGATACAGCCAAAATTCTGAGGAGAGAAGGGCCACCTCAATCATGGAGTGGAATGGTGAAGGGAATGAGAAAAGCAGGAGGAAAAAGTAAGGACTAACCCGTATGTTAAGGTTTTAAAACTTGAATTTCTTTAGTCAGTTAGGTACTTTCTTGGCTGAAGATTTTGTGCTCTAGAATAGAGATGTCAGTTGAGGATTTTTTTCCAGGTTCTGCAGCTCCTCCTAATGGTTTGTGTGACTCTCAGACAAGAAAGAATCAACAGACTTAGCTTGCCCATTTGGCCCAGCTCACATGAAAGAATTGCTGGTGGTGCTGTCTCTGACTTCAGCAGTCCTAAGTTGCATGCCACACAAAAATGAGAGAGGCTGATGGACTTTCAGTCTTTCAAAACTGAAGTCTACCCATTTCCAAATTAAAATTAATTAGGGACTTAAATCTTACACTTGGAATATTCTAACCAAGGAAGAAATGTGTTATCAAACACCTGATGGCCTCTGGTTAATTTTAAAGCCATCTGTCAAGGGAGACACTTGATCCTAAATGTCTATTACATGCTTTAGCACCATAGAAAAAATACAATTCACTGGACATCCAATCCACACAGAATGATGGGCAGTGGGTTGGCAACATTCTATCTTGCCTACCAAACCCCAAGGAATGACAGTCTGTATTGGTAAAATTCTACACAATATTGCACTGACATCACCTTTTTCATCAGAGTCGGAATCTGATTCATCTGAGCTTTCAACAACTTCCATGTCATCTTCATCCTCATCATCTTCCTCTTCTTCATCCTCATGATCACTTACTTCCTGAATTTCCTCCTACAAAACATACAAAATAGAATGATGAAGCACACGCACTTTTCCATCCCCCTATAACCCTTGTAAATCTTTAGACAATGAACAAATAACCAAAAAATTCTAAATACTTACTGATTCCAATTCATTATTCTCTCTTTCTGAAGTACCTTTTTCATCTCTCTTCTCCTGCTCGTTATCTGTGTTATCCTCTTTCACACTAGCAGAAGAGGCATAGAGAAAACATTCACAAAATGAAATGGCATGTGCATCCCATCCCCCAAACCAATAAGTTGCAGTTCCAAATAAAGATGAAAAGCAAAGTTTAGTTAAACAAAGGTTGGGCATAGGTAAAATGCAGCTTCCAAACCCCCAAAGATAATAAAGCAATGCTTAATTACTATTAAACTTAGCTTGCAAAATAATACTAATGATTGGTTTAGGGCACATGGCACAAGTGGGAGAACCAGAATACAACATCTTCATATACTAGATCAGTACTCATTTTGTATGAAGTTGCAGTATACCCAGGATAGCTTTTACAAAGAAAAAAACAAAACAACAGCGTGCAGGTACAGGATGCGTTACAGGTATTACTACACTCTCACAGAGCCTACTGTGCTTACAGTCATTTGAAAGTTTATGTATGAACCCTAACTATCGTACAGTTATCTACTTTGATATCAAGGACATGTTCAAAATAGGTATTGCCACAACAAAGACAGTTGAGAAATACTGATTTTTTGCAGTAAGACTGTCTCAAAGAAATTTTCCCAACAATAAAGTTCATATTTTAGTCTATTTCCATGGTGGGCATTTTTCAGAGTATGGTTCTAAATCTTAAGTCAAGTATCTGTATGTCCTTTCCACTCTTGGCAACTTGAACTGTAGTGATGGCTTGTACAAATTACACCAGGCTTCTGTTTTTGTTTTGTTTTAAAGGTTTGGTGCATTACCCATTAAGGATGAGTTTTGAGGTTTTAAATGCACATTTGAGACATCACAATTAAAATTCAAAAATCAACAGCACTCTGTAAATCGTCACAGACCAAATGTCAGTCCCTCTAGTGCTATATGCACAAACCCAAAGTCATCCCCAAGGGAAATCATGATAGGACAGGGCTAGACACCACAGGGGTACTAATGAAAAATTGTGGTTAGGATTGCATGATGTGGAATACAGGGAACACTGAGCCAAACAAATCTCATTTCCACAAGTTCTCAGCAGCTCTTCCAGGCAGAACTGTACTGCTTAATTCATGTGCTATTGATCTGTGGATTCACATCATCTGCATGAATTCAGCAGGGATTTTTTGGATCAGAGTAGACAGCTGACAAAAAAAAGAGATTCCTTATTTCCCCTTTTAGTGTCCTCAACTGCTCTATGACCAACTACATTATGTACTGCTTTGTCTGAAACTGAACAGAAGGAATGGTTAAGGCTTCAGTCACATTACTTCCAAAATAAAAGCAGCAAACTTAACTGAGGTGTGAAGGTCCAAGACCTTCTTGATCTCACATGCCAGCACTACTATTGTCATACGCTGCCTGCTATATATCTCATACGATATAAGCTCTTGCATCTTCCTCCCACATTTCATTCCATATAGCCCATGCAAGAAAGGAATATACTTTATTATATGTCAACTCCCAAAGCCATCACCTCCCCACAAAACACTTGCTCAACACTGTGAAATCCCAGAGTCAACCTCAGTTCCTCAAGAGGTTTCTTCCAGTTAACACACTTGCTGCAAGTCAGAACAGGGAAGAATTTTGAAAAGCCAAATGAACTACTCTTGAAGTATTTATGAATCTGCCCAACTTCTATTCATGTATGATAACCAGTTAATTGAAATGATAGGTAATTAAAAACCTGGGAAATATTCCAACCTTCTTTCTTCTTGACTGCTTTCCTCAAGTTTCTGTAGCCTTCAAAAGCACGAGGTACAGTATTGGAAGGCCAAGCCAATGAAGGACAAACCAGACAGTGAAAAGCAAAAGTGATAAGAAGGTAAAAAAATGATACATGAGCTTGTGGAGTTTAAAACAAAATTTTAAAAGAGACAACAAGTAGTAAAAAGGCAATACATTTTGCATAGTTGGAAAGTAAATAGAAAACAAAGAAGAAGCATTTGTAGAATGACTAGTCTTTCACTGTCAACAGCTGCAAATTCAAGTTACACTAACGAAGAAGTTTTAGATAGAGATGTTTCACTTTAAGTATGATTATTAATATGGGCTCAAAAAAATCTCTTGGTTCTAAAAAAAGGTTATTCCTCTTTTGCCACTTCAAATTGGCAGGTAAAATTGCAAGAACTACTGCCACTGAATAAGTTATATATCCTTAGCAACATATATAAGAAAAAACCCAAGCACTAGGTTTATACGTGCAGATAATATTGTAATATAAAATAGTAATGAGAACATTAACATTAATATTCTAAATCATATATTCTGAATATAATTCATATAAAAATCTTTAAGCTGCATTTATTTTTTTGGTTTGGGGTTTTGTTTTTTTTAATAAAACGCAGAAAACTGCAGTTTATTTTTTCCTGAGATTCAAAAAGTACATGCCAATGATGCTTGTTATTTTTAAATAAATTAACATAAAATAGGCATTGGAAGCAGTGAGATGGAAAAAGTGTTAGTACTTCTACTTGTACTTTTTCCTCTTGAGCAAATGTGGATGTAAAGAAATGTCTTCATGACTTATGTAAGTGTAGAGGTGGTTTAAATTTCAGCAACTACTGAAATTCCTCATGCTCCCATTACGAGCAAGTTTTGAGCAAGAGCTTTTGCTGCCTTTTCTCCTCACACTGCCTGCCATCCTCCTTCAGTATCGGCTTGGAGCCAATATGCTGAACCCTGTGTAACTTTATTGCTAATTTAGTTTAATAAAGGTTAGGGGAATCAAAAGACAGCTGTCAAAAAAGGTTACCAGGTATGTAATGCTGTCTAATAACTGAAAGGAATGTAAGAGGTTTGCTTTGGGACTTCTGATGACTAGGTCACACTTTAGGACACTTCAATCAAGCACGTATTTCAGTAGCCAAAACATTACTGATGTATAAACTGCTGCTGATAAATTTTGAGAGGTGCTTGTTAAAGGCTACAGGTATACAGCAGTACATACCTGCTGTTCATCCAGAAACTGGCTCTTAGATCTTCAAGCTAGCTCACAACAATTTAGATGACTTGTACATATCTAGAATTCTGCACCTTTTATAGTACAGACCCATAACCAGGAAACAGACGAAGAAAGGTAGCAGATAGGGCAGAACTAGTAACTAGGGTTATGAATCCCATTTTAATAGGAAAACACTAGTTAAACAACTTTAAAAGAACAGGAAGCCTAAAAAAAATAAATAATAAAATAAGCAAAGTAAAAGCAGCAAAATGCCTGTAGAAGACAGAAGTAGAGCAAAGAATCCCTACCAAACTGCAGGATAAATGGGCCCTTTGCAGTTTATCAGCATAGCCATTACTAATTCCTGAAATATCAATACAATTAAAAATTCACAGTGATATATCCTGAACACAGACTTTGCACTTCATTAATTAGAAGCATTCTGTAGGTATAAAGTATGACAAACTATTTGCATAATCCCTCAAATTCTAACATTTCTTAGCTTCTAAGGATCCTTTTCTCCTAACATACGCACCTCAAATACGTATTTATTACAAAGCAGTCTGACGATGGGCTGGTAGATAGATTCAAACTTTATCAGCACTTTGAAGAGTGTGATCCCATTCTATAGAACACAAGACCCGCAAAAGGTCTTTTTCAACTTAAATTTTCCTATGGTTCTCCTATTCTTTAACACTAGGATAGAAAGCCGATCTCAAAAATAGTTTCTGGTAAGTAATTCCTACTTCTGGATCAGACCACTTTGCTGTCCCATTCACAAGATATTGTCCTGGTATGAGCAAGTGTGACTGGACATTGAAGCTTCTTTTGGAAAAGACAAAAAGAAAACAAACCAAAACTATGAACATCACACCCTTGAATAAACCACCATGCGTTTTACTACTGTATGCAGGGTAAAACTACGATCTGTTTTTTTCCAAGTGATCACCTCCAACAATAAGAGATACTACTCAACATACATAGTAAACTTTATCTGGTTTACTGGTCAACATCCTGTCTTCCACCTAATACTCAGGCCCCAACCTAACAACTGGGGCTCAGTCTAAGCATGTGTTTAAATGCATGTTCAATTCTAGAATTTGTTGAAACATACAAAATCAAATCTCTCAATTCATGCATTTACAGTTACAGAATATACTGAAGTGTTTCAGCTGAAGAAAGGCCAGAACACTCTGCTGATTTCATTTAATACTTCTATCCTTCCCCTCAAGTTCTTACAGATACAAGACATAAAATTCTATCAAAATCCCCATAAAACTATAAGAGTGTAGTGAAAAATTCTATACAAAGGAAGAATTGGTTTGTTCTTAAAATGAATGTTCTCTACAAGTATCAGACATTCATGCCATCAATGGATTTATATAGGACCTCAAATTACTAACTCAAATCTACTTCAACTATAGTCTAGACTTACACTGCTTTAGTTTTAACTTGAAGTCTGAAGGGTCATTAGTAGAAAGATGAATGGATTAGAAGTGTGGAAAAACTCAAAGAAAAGGGTAAGATCTCTAATGGAATCAGAGTCTGAGAGTACACAAACAGATCCTTGCTGTACTAACTGCTGTCTGAACAGGCATTTGCATCAGTGTTGATGAGCATTTTAGTGGATGAGTAGCTGGATGGCAAAGACCAGCAAAGCATGATGTTGCAGAGGATTAGAAAACCTCAAACTAAAGACATTCATAAAAGAAGGAAATAAAGAAAAGAAGCAGTTCCAAGGGCTACCAAAGAATTCCCAGCTATTCAGAATATCTTTTCTTCAGAAAGCTGTTTCAGTTTTGACATATGGTAGAAAAAAAAAATTACTTTTTGGGTTGCTTTTTTTTAAACTTATGTTGAATTTCAGGCATGTTTTTTTAAAAAAAATAAAAATATCAAAATCAATGGAGAGCACCTGTGCTTTTACCACTGTGCATCAGAAAAACTGATTACAGAGACATCCTTCTACAAATACTGCATATTTCCCTGGAAGAAAAGATGCAAAAGAAAAACACCTCTAACTTCAGTGCCCAAAAGGGTTCGAAAGAACAGCAATTTAGGATCCAAACCCACACAGCAACAACTACGAATAAAGAGAAAACAAATAGCATCGTAAGTCATACACCACCTCTTTTTCTTTTTCCTTTCTTTTTTCTTCAGCTTTTCTAGATCTTTCTTGGCTATATCTAGAATTTCCATTGTCTCTTTCTCGGAAGAAAGCATAGAAGCAGAAAATGCTGATGGGCCACCAAAGTACGTGGATCTTGTTGAAGCTCTTGACAAGTTGCGTCGAAGATTTTCATTCACTGCTTCGCTTTCTAATAATTTTGCTCTTAACAAAAGAAGAAAAAAGGAAGAATTGTAGAGCATGAATTGCAAGTATTGCTAATGCACGAGGTGCATCTCTAACTGCAATGCATTACTTTCAGTTTAAAAAAAAACGCAAATCAAGGTAAAGTCTCACAAAATACAAGTGTAGTAAATCCCTTGAGAGCATTTTACACAGTGGATTATATACGCAAAATACACATATAACTAGACAGAATACATATATGTGTGTGTGTTTGCATGGACATTTACGTGTACAGATACATATGTGCATACGCTACATATCTATATGCATTACATGAAAGCTACACAAAAGCTCTAATTGGGAATATGCCACATTATTTTTTTTTTGCATAATACACCTTCAACGAATACAGAAATAAAAATATCTAAAATATTTAATACTTTAGCTTAGAAAGAAAGCAGATGTGGGGGGTTTAACATTAATTCATAAAAGTAATTTCTCAGCACTATCATTCATATATGAGGTTATGAAGTTATAACAATCATTCCAAGTTTTGCTGCCCTCTATGCAGCAATATCAAGTCATCATCACTATTTAGGCACCATCTTATTTTCATTTCTACTGTCAGTATCATCTTTAACATTTTAATTATTTTGTGGTCAGGAACAACACCAGATGGTTTTAGAAGCTGAAGGACCACTGTCCTAAAGTAATCCCCACAAAGAAAAACAGCTGTTTTGGTGCAGCATTTGTTTTTTTGTTTGGGGTTTTTTCTGTTAGTAAAAATTGTTCAAATACATGTTATGCAAATACCTGAGATCTTCAATTTCCTTGATATAATTATGAATCATGTTGCCGATTTCTTCATTTCCTTCTCCTTTGAAGGACAGACAGAAAGGAGAAGTGGGGTAAGAGAAAGACTGAGAAAGAACAGTAACCATACAAACATCTGGATACAGCTACTACGCACAAGGTACCAGCAAATAGAAACAGTCATGTGCGCTACACGTTTAGATTTACCTGGTTTGTTAAAGACATTTCTCCTTAAACTGCATTAAGTTTTTGTTTCCTTTTTCCCTTATGATCAGAATTATTACAAGTAACTGTTTCTACTTTTTTCCATATTAGCACCTTTTAACAATGCATGGACATAAATCAAAAGTAACCTAACAAACAATGCTTAAGAAGAACAATGCAGTCAAGGTAAATCAACGGGTTGATTATCCTATGAGGTGAAAAGCGAGCCAACATTCACCCATCTGTGTCCTGCTCCTCACCCAAAGCAAATTATTTAATTCTGTGTGTAGCTAAGCATATAAATAATTCCTGACCAAATGTGTTATTTCACATTTCATGTTGCTCATAGTTTTAAACGAATTGTCAAATCAGGCTACCAAACTATTTCTGCTTATAGAAGTCTCCGAAACAGAAGAAAGAATCAGATGGGAACTTATCTGTGCCAAAGCAAGTCCTTCATTACAGTTACAAAGGCATCACCTCATTCTAAGGAACCCATACAGCAAGAGCATACAACCAATTTAAGTTCATGAACTTATGAAGCAGTTTATACATAATGCACCCACAGCATACCTGCTCTGGCTAGGACTTGGTTGGCCTGATCACTCATAAGTTGTGTTATTCTGGCTCTCAGCGCATCAATAGTCTCTTGCATTGCTTTAATTCTAACACGCAGGTTGTTGTTTTCTGTTTGGAGCATTGCATTTTCATGAAACATGTCATTGATGCTTTCAACACCATCTTCATCTATAATCCTTTTACCCTTAAGTAAATATATTTTATTATTAATAAAAGCTGACCTACACACAAAAAATTTTTATCTTAATAAAGGCAATCAACAGATTACTTGAAATTACAAATAGACACTCATAGCAAAAGATAAGTTTCTCTCAAAAAGTTTACAACAATGGATATATGGATAGTTTCCAAGACACTGATGTTTGGCCAACACATTAACATTTGGATCCTGTCTTAGTCTGAAATACAAGCTCTTGGGGACATTAAGAAATGATATGTCAATTCTTAATCAAATCAGAATACAGATAGCAAAGGAAGATGACACTGTTTGATAACCTCAGTTACTGCTGAGAACATTTTTTTGTTTAAAATTGCAGGAGATAGGATGAGTATTTGCCTTATAATTTAACATGTATTTTTAAAACACAACTTGTTCAGCTGTCTAGTAAGTTTTTAAAAGCAGTAATTGGACTCATTAATGTGCACAAGCTCAATTTTTGCCTTTCAAAGGGTAACGAACATGCAGCATTTGTTGACATCACTGGCATTCATTGGTCTACCTTTCCTTTGGGAATTCAATCTAAATTTTCTAAAAGCATATGGTGATCAAAGGAATTCAAAATGTTGTTTATGTTTGGGTTGCTATTCAAATTTTTTTTAATGTATGAAGTAGAAGTAGCCAAACGAAAACTAAGCTGTAGAGCTATAAGCATTTTAAAGCAGGAGAAATCCTAATAGGATAAACTTACTGTTTTGTATTCCATGAGTTCCATCTGTAGCCGTGTAATCTCACTGCGCAAAGCATTTATTTGTTGACTAGCTCTATCCTGATTAACCATCACCTTGTTCTTGATGTTCCGTGCCCGATTGGCATACTTTAATGTGTTCAAGGTTTCCATGAAATCTCGATCTGAAGGGCTCACACATGCTATCATCAGTGTTTGACTGGAACAATAGAAGCATAGGTCAGCATTACACATCAGGACCCTGTGGGTGAAGCACTCTATAGACAAATAGGAACAGCCTCACACTCGCAGGCCCTTGTTCTCATGGGAGACTTCAACCACCCTGATACCTGTTGGAGAGATGGTATGGCCCAGCACAAGCAACCCAGGAGGTTCCTCTATTGTGTGGAAGCCAGCTTCCTTCTGCAAGTAATAAAGGAGCCGACAAGGAGAGGTGCCATGCCCAACCTCGTGCTCACCAACAGGGAAGGGCTGGTTGGAAATGTGACTCTCCAGGGCAGCCTTGGTTGTAGGGATCACAAGATGGTTGAGTTCGAGATCCTCAGGACGGTGAGAAGAGTGTGCAGCAAGCTCACTGACCTGGGCTGCAGGAGAGCAGACTTTGGCCTCTTCAGGAACCTGCTTAGTAAGGTTCCATGTGATATAACTCTAGAGGGCAGGGGGGCCCAAGACCCTTGGCTGATTCTCAAGGATCACCTGCTACAAGTTCAGGAGTGTTGCGTCCCAGCTAGAAGGAAGTGCAGCAGGAGGGCCAGGAGACCCCTCGGATGGATAAGGAGCTGCTGAGGAAAATCAGAAGGAAAAAAGAGGCTTATACAAGGCAGAAGCAAGAACAGACGGCCTGGGAAGAGTACGGGGATATCTGGGAAGCTAGGGACCAGGTTAGGAAAGCTAAGGCCCAGTTAGAATTAAACTTGGCTAGGGATGTGAAAGATAAGAGGAAGGGATTCTATAGGTACATAGCAAATAAAAGACAGACTAGGAACAATGTGGGCCCCCTCTGGAAGCTACTGGGAGAACTGGATACCCTGGATTTGGAGAAGGCTGAGGTTCTGAATGGCTTTTTACCTCAGTCTTCACTGGCAAATGCTCTGACCACACCCCCCAAGTCTGGGAAGGCAGACTCAGGGACTGTGAGAATGAAGACCTTGGGCCCACTGTAGGAGAGGATCTGGTTCAAGACCCTCTTAAGAACCTGAACGTGCACAAGTCCATGGGACCTGATGAAATCCATCCGCGGGTCCTAAAGGAGCTGGCAAATAAAGTTGCTAAGCCACTGTCTATCACATTTGAAACATCATGGCAGTCAGGTGAAGTTCCTGATGACTGAAAAAGGGAAATATAACCCTCATTTTCAAGAAAGGGAAAATGGGTGACCCAGGGAATTACAGACCAGTCAGTCCCACCTCCGTGCCTGGCAAAATCTTGGAGCAGATCCTCCTGGAAGGCATGCTAAGGCACATGAAAAACAACAAGGTACTTGGTGACAGCCAGCATGGCTTCACCAAGGGGAAATCCTGCCTGACCAATTTGGTGGCCTTCGATGATGGGGCTACAGAACTGATGGACAGCGGTAAAGCAGTTGATGTCATCTACCTGGACTTGTGCAAAGCGTTCGACACTGTCCCACACGACATCCTTGTCTCTAAATTGGAGAGACATCAATTTGATGGATGGACCACTCAGTGGATAAAGAACTGGCTGGATGGCCGCACACAAAGAGATGCGGTCAATGGCTCAATGTCCGGCTGGAGACCAGTAACGAGTGGTGTCCCTCACAGATCGGTGTTGGGACTGGTCTTGTTCAACATCTTTGTCACTGACATGGACAGTGGGATTGAGTGCACCCTCAGCAAGTTTGCCAATGACACCAAGCTGTGTGGTTTGGTTGATATGCTGGAGGGAAGGAATGCCATCCAGAGGGACCTTGACACACCTGTGAGGTGGGCTGATGCCAACCTCATGAAGTTTAACCATGCCAAGTGCAAGGTCCTACACCTGGGTCAGCCTGTAGCTGTGCAGAGAAGAGATTCAGAGCAGCCCTGAGGAGAAGAACTTGGAGGTGTTGATTGATGAGAAAATGAACATAAGCCAGCTTCAATGTGCACTCACAGCCCAGAAAGCCAACCGTATCCTAGGCTGCATCAAAAGGAGTGTGACCAGCAGGTCAAAGGAGGTGATCCTGCCCCTCTACTCTGCTCTTGTGAGACCTCACTTGGAGTATTGTGTGCAGTTCTGGTGTCCTCAACATAAAAAGCACACAGAACTGTTGGAACAAGTCCAGAGGAAGGCCACGAGGGTGATGGGGGATGTGGGGAGTGAAGGCAATAATATTTGCATGAAAGAGAGTTTGGGAATGAGCTCTGAGGCCTTGGTGCTTGACAAGTCCTGGGGCGATGAGTTGGAGTATTGAAGGACAGGGAAGGTGGAAGAGCAAGCCTTGGGAGGATGGGCCAGGATGCCGTTGTGGCGGGAATCTCAGTTGGAGGCCACAGGACGCGGGGGTTGTGAGAAGGTCTGCAGCATTGTGATTGGACTGTTTACCTGGAGGTTTTTACAGGGGCCAATGAGATTGAACATGGCATGTTTGTGCAGGTTGGGAAAGTACCAAACAGGGGGATAAAAAGGGCTTGATTGTAATAAAGTTGGATTTGAGTCTCAATTAGGATTTGAGTTTCCTCATCAACTTGAGTCCAATGTCGTGAAACACCACAGGGAGAGTGGAGCACCTCCCGTATTACGACGGGCTGATAAAGTTGGGGCTGTTCAGCCTGGAGAAGAGAAGGCTGCGTGGAGACCTCATAGCAGCCTTCCAGTATCTGAAGGGGGCCTATAGGGATGCTGGGGATGGACTCTTTATTAGGGACTGTAGTGACAGGACGAGGGGTCGCAGGTTCAAACTTAAACAGGGGAAGTTTAGACTGGATACAAGGAAGAAGTTCTTTACTGTCAGGGTGGTGAGGCACTGGAATGGGTTGCCCAGAGAAATTGTGAATGCTCCATTCCTGGCAGTGTTCAAGGCCAGGTTGGACAAAGCCTTGGGTGACATGGTTTAGTGTGAGGTGTCCCTGCCCATGGCAGGGGGGTTGGAACTTGATGAACTTAAGGTCCTTTCCAACCCTAACTATTCTATGATTCTATGATTAGGAACAAAAGGACTAGAGAGAGGCTAACAGGCCTTGAGGCAGAAGGCAAAACAAGGGTAGTGACTTCATAATATTTCGGAAAATATTCCTCTATCTAGCTCACAGGACAAGACTGTTAACCTCAGGGTTCAGCACTGTTACATCTTGTATCACCCTAGCATAGGAAATGCTAGATCATTAGTTGTACATGTAAAATTGTAAATGTAATTAATTGGTGTTTCTATAAATGGTTTTAAAATTATACTCAGTTTACCTAATCATACATAAACTGTAATTTAGGATTATCAACCTGAAGTCCTAAATAGTGATGTGGACCATGCAGTTGTCAGAGCTGCCTACTCTAATTCCTGAGGTGCCTACCTACATAATCTGAAAGCTGCCTAAATGCTCATCTTTGCTGTCCATGCATGTGCAAACTGTTTCAGCTATCTACTGTCTACCTCAGGTTTTATAGAGGTCCAAACTGTCTGAATCCTCCACTGCAAATTACCTCCTGTTCTCCAACAGAAACTCAAAAGCTAGTACTTAGCCTTAGAAAATCTAGATATAACCGTATTTATTCACATTTCGTAACACCATGGCTTAGAGCACTTCCACAAAAAGCTGCAGGACCTGAGCTCTAGGCCCAAAAGAGCCATGAACAACTGTCTTGTCTTCTAATTTCTATAACCCTATAACCATCCCATCATGGGATATGCAGGGTGAGAACATGCTCCAAATGAAAGACTGAGCAGACAGACCAGCAAGAGCCAGTGTGATGAAAGCAGTAAAAGGCAAAACTGTTCTCATTCCAACAAAGTGGTTTCATCATTTAACAGGCAGATGGAGGAACTGGGGGCTCTTCCCTCGCTCCCTGGAGTACACTCATTACACATCAGATAAGAACAGCCTAGAGGAGTCAGAACCAGAGTTCCAGCTGTAGAGCATACCCTGAATGTGCCTACATGGCCTAAATTCTCAGCAGGCAGGGGAAAACACCTATGTCTGTTGGATTGAGTACTCTGCTCCAGGCTTCAGAGGAATTTGCTTCTCTGTTTTAAAGGCTTAGATTGTTGTTGTAGGAAGAGTGCACTGCCTCCAGGGCAGCAGGGCAGTATCTGCATTAGGCAGACTGGATACTGATCCTCACTTTTTTGCAGTTTCAGACTGAGGCAAACAAATTAACCCCTGCAACCCTTTGTGAGGCAATTACCTTCACCATGCACACTGGGAACTAAACTGCAAAGAGTAATTAGCCTGAGAACACAAGGAAGATTCAGTTTCAGTATGTCTTCCTCAGACCTCCAGCATACTTGCATCAGTTCTGCAGAGTTACGTTCAAGATAAGAATATGAAAGATTAAGAACAAATCTTTGATACCAGGAACTACTTGTGCTTTCATTTGAGAATGGCATTACCTTCCTAAACATCAGAGGACTGGTTCTGTTAGGTGTCTGTCTTTAAAACTGAGGAACTTGAAATCTACCTTCCTATCTGAATTGCATAATAGACTAGGGTTGGAAGTTACAAAAGTTTTAATTTTTCCAAAACTACCAATACTCCATATTCTCACTTGAATAATTCAAGAAACATTAACATTTAAATGCTACTTCAGAACAGTTTCAGCATTATATTTAAAATCAGAATTATGGTGATAATAGTGCAGTGATACAATGCATCATTGTTAACTTGGGATTCACTGCAATCTAACCAGCCTCTCTACTAGAAAACCTTTTTAAGAATTTGCAAAGAGACAATTATGTGGACAGTGATACCTAGGGTGAAATTTGGAAAGCTGAGGAACACATTAACAGAAATCTAACAATCTAATTTCCCAGAAAGAAAAATAAATGCATATTTATTAAAATTTAGCTTTCCTACACTTTCTGGTTGCCAAAGCATGGATAGGAAACTATGCTACAATGAATAACTCTTTCCTGAACAGCAAAGTGCTCATTTGACATGTCTCAGAATGTCTATCACAGAAATAAAAATGATGTGTGGGTCCCACAGCTTTAACATCTGTGCTGTTAAATCTGTGGGGGGGGCTTAGCTGCTGGCTGGGGTTAAATCCCAACACTAAACTGTGATTTCTCCAGGCAGGGGAGCAGTGGAGCTGTAAGATGGGGAAATATTTTAGAGTCAAAATAATATTTCAACAAAAGTGCAATTCTAGAAGTGGCTTGAAAAAGATGGCTGTTAGCCAGTGTATTTGGTATCAGATTTAATCAAGAAGTGCTACTGGTAGTTATTTCCAGCACTAGCTAAGACAGCAGCTATGCTCCTGATTTCTGCCCATTTTTTTCCATAACTCTGAATTCCACCCCCCCTTAGGGACTTCTGAAAATTCTAGCCTTTTACTTGTTTTATCTGGCTCTATGCTTTTCCTCACACTGCAGTGCTGCCAGGTGTTATTAAAGTTCTCTCTGAAGAGCAGAGCAACAATTCAAGAATTTTTTCACTTGTCCCTGGTCCTTTGTGAAATGCCCAGAAAATTTCCTGCCCTCCTAAAAAAATAGGAGTCAGCTGTATTTGATTAAATAGAGGAAGAAGAGTATTACCTTGTGAAAACATCCTCAATTATGCTTCCTCTTGTATTCATAGATGGCATGAATTACAAATACATTACAAATACAACATCTGTATTTTAAGAGATTTGTTAATGTTTGCTTAGACAAAGCTTCAAGAGGCCAAAGACCCTCTTTCCTGTATGTGTAGCACGTATACAAGGACAGGTTCATTCAAACAACTCTGGTGAAATGCTTGTTTTATTAGGCTCTAATCCAACATCAGATAAATGGACAGCTGCAACATACCCCTGAGGTATGCAATCTTTACCGAAAGTTAGAAATGCCTCTGGTAAGCCAACTCCAAGCTCCTGTGCATCAAAATCAGAGCACACCATTCAGTACCATTAAATAAAAAAGTAACTGAAATGCTGAAGGAGAAACTCATCACATCTTTAAACTATGCTATAATTAACAAGGCTATAGCATAATAACAAAATTTACCATTTATGCTATCTATAATCTAAAAAGGCCTTCATAGGAATGACCTGTCCTGCAAATGGTAACTTCTAAGTAACTCAAAGCCTCATGGCTAGTAAAGATACAACAGCGCTGAAAAAGAGCAATGCAAAAATCATCTTTACAATATCTTTTCCCTGCATTGCTCATGTTTTCTACCACAAGAGTAATTTATCTTTGGAACCTTCTCGCAGAGAAGACTGGCTATTTTATCATTGTTTAATATTTATTTTACTTTCTGAAGATAACGTACTCATTCATGCTCATTCACAATGAAACGCATAAAATATTCTAGTTGTCATACCTGTTTCCCCCAAGAGAGTCCTGAAGTAGCCTTGTAAGCTTTGAATCTCTGTATGGTACATGAGTTGCCTTCTTACTTTTATCTCCCAGTGCACTTATTACATTGCCAAGTGCCAGCTACAAAACACCAAATCATGCAACACATAAGTTAAAAGAAGTTCCTGAATAGTTTTATTTTAAAAACAGCTAAAAATGGAGTCTGCATATTTTGAAATAAATATACTCATCAAACTTAAAATTCTTAGGATTTTTGCATTTAACACTAGACATCTATGAACTTTTCTGCTGTCAACAGTGAATCAAATTAATTGCAACCTGATACCTGCAAGTGCTAAGTGCTTTGCACAATTTGGTTGCACTCTCTCATGTCACTCACAAGCTAAAGTTAGAATTCCTTCACGTAACAAACTTTTGCTTTCCATGATTATTAAAGCTGATCTCCACTTCTGGCAGTAGCTATATTCGTTTTAAAATTGTTATCAACCTGCTTTACACTAGATTTAGAATTAAGTATGGGCATTCACACTGAAAAAAAAACAGAATTTACTAACCTTACTAGTATGAAATGAGGAAAGTCTGATGAATATTTAAGCATTTAAGGACTAAAATTGTGTCATTTGTGGCTGTCCTATTTCATTGCTCAAAGGGTCTAACTCAAGTTTATAAACTAACATTTGGCTGCAAAGCTATTTCTAAAGTGCAACTGCATGTAGTTCAATTATATGCCAAATTAAAGAGCATTCCTCTAGATGGCACCCTGTACAGACAGTTCTTAGATCTTGAAAATGGTCTTACTGCATTCAGCAGCTGACAAACTGAGTATACACTGTGACTGCTTTGAACTCTTTAAATCCCTTTTAATCTGTTTCCCAATGCTGAGGCCTGGAATTAATTGTAAATGGAAATTCTGTGATCAGACATTGTTTTTATCACACTGATTTTCACCTTTGTGCATTCTGTATCCTGTTTGTTAAGGATACACCTATGTCATCTGAAGTTTCTGTTGTGCTTATAATCAGTGATGAAATTGAAGTAAATTCTCTCTTCCATATAATATAACCAGTACATCTACAGAATATAACCACTGTCATGCAACAGAATCACTAAGAAAATTCTAGTTACAGAATATCTATCTGTAGTACTACACACTAGACCAGAAGAGACACATTTTCATATAGAAAGTAAACATATATTTGTGTCTGTAAAAGTGAAGTGCACAGAGCCTCCATTCAGCCAAGCAGCTCAAAACAAAGGCATAAAACTACAATCTCCACTGATAATCACCAGCTCTACTTTTCAATGGAGATAAGTAAATGTTAAGCAAAACATTTAATAAAGTTAATCAAAAGCCTCATGGAGACCCAATACTCAAACAAAACAAGTAGTGATGCTATAAATGAAAAATTTTATTTCTAGTTGTGTTTTGCCTGGGGTTGTTTTACATTGTACTTCATAACTGTAATAAAAACCAAGCATTTACGGATGAATTAAGCTGACTCATTGTCCACATTTCACATGCCTGTACTCCTTATAAACTGCTTATGTTCTCCAATTGTTTGGATCTTGACACAATAAAAAATAAAAGTTAAAAAAATGAAAGGTACTTTACAATATCTTTTAATAGTTAAAGTAACTAAGTATATTCCATAAGCTATAAGTACTAGAATTTGCTAGTTACGGTCTAATACAACTGACAAAACATCAGCAAGCCAGGAGCCAGTAAGAATCAATGTGCACTATCACATCCTGTGCAAAGCTCAGTCTTTGTTCACTCAACGCTATTCTACTTTAGGGATTACTGAAACCAAGTGATCCAAAAAAGGAAGAGAAGATAGTACCAACAACCTATGGGAACAAGTTGTATAGTCTTACTAGTCCACAGTTGATGGAAATTCCTTCTTTTGCCCTTTCTCCTGTAGCTCCTGTTCGCTTTAACCTTTCAGATCCCGCTAAATCAACAAAATGGAACTTGGCAGTAAGAGTTTCAAATTCATTCATCTCAGAAGACTCTGATATTATTCTGTTATCGGTGGTATTATCCTGAAATAAAGAATAAGCCATAAATCTTAGTAAGATCTTTCACATTAACTTATTTCATATTATCTTTCAATTAACATTTGTCTACTGCAAAGTTCAATCAACAATTATTTACAAGGCTTGCTGTCATGTTATTCTTTTATAACAGTCTCTCTCCAAAAACTGTCACCATTTTAATCATACGTACTAACATATTCATGAAGACCCAGTTCCAGATGTATGCAAATGCCAGTTACTTTGAGTATAAACTACAACTGTTTCTTGATGGAAGGATGGGGGGATACGTACATTAAAATACACAAGTCTTCAGCAAAGTGGCCAACAACATTTATACCTCTTCTGGAAGGCAAGTCTTAAATCAGTTGAAGGAAATTGATTAAAAAAATACCAAACTTAATTATATAATTTCCTGACCCACTTGGCTCATAAACCTCCCAAATAACTGAAAGATATTTTGGTTTTATAACTCTAATCCCCATCACCAGCATCCCTGTGGCATGGTTCTTCAATTTTATTGTCGGAATTAATTTTTAAGCCAGTTTCCTAGCAGCCAGTACTTTACCACCACTTCTGACTTGAGCAGAAAATGGGGATAGAGGAGGCAACAAGGGAGAAGAGGTTCCTTCCCCACAGCCCAAGTAAGCTGTAAAAACTGGCACTTGACACATACCTTTGTCAGTTTGGGGAGCCTCACTGCACTACAGTGAGCCACCACAGCCTCGGCCACTCTTTCCACTTCATGTCCCAAAGCACAGCAACAAAATTACCCTTGTTCTTTAGATAATCCCAAGCTTATTTCTGTCCATTAGTGTAGCTGTACTACAAATCACTGTTTCTGATATTTTGACATTTACACTGCTGTTTGCTCACACTCTTTCGCAGCCCTCAAAGCATGCTTTCACTCTTGCTTATTTACTAAGCCAAACATACAATCAGAAACTCCCAAGAAGCATGGGTAGTGCGAACACAGTGTAAGGAATGGCGTGTCTGTGCTATAGCCCTGGCTGCCTGCCCCAGAGCAGAAGCAGCCAATGCTGTCATCTGAGCAGGAGAAACTGTGTTGCCCTGGTAACAAAGCTCTCCCAAAACTGTTGTCTACAGAAACTTGAGCTGCATCTCTCCTGGACACCCAATAATAGCTCATATTAATTTATATTCCAGGAGCATTCAAAGGCCAATGTCAGGCCTAACCTCTACTCTCCTAAACACCACAGGGAAAGGAGAGGGTGCTGTCTTCACAGATGAAGCATCTAGCAATGCCCAGCTCCAGACTGTCAAATTACCTTGCTCATATCTCCCAAGAAAAAAAAAGGAGAAAAAAAAAAAAGGAGAAACAAGCCAATTTGACGTAAGACAGAAGGCAGTCACCTATTCCTCTAGCACAAGGATCTGTTAAAAGCCAGGCAGAGCCAGGCAAGAGTTCTGCATGTGGCTCAGCTGTTGTGGAAGACTTCAAGTGCAGCTGCACAGTCAGGCTGCAGTGCTGATAGCCTGAGGGAAATGAGGCTCCCAGATGAGTTCTCCTGCTCCCCAGCTAAATGGACAGTTTTCAACAAAACCTCTGAACAGACAGCATCACCACGCAGTGACTGAGGTGCCCTGTCTGGGCTCCAAGTGTAATGCCAGTCCCTCCCAAGTGAAGACAGATAGCTGCCCACGCCACCAGGTTCAGCATGGAAATCAGGAAGAAGTATTTTTAACAGGTACATAAAGGAGGTCTACATACCACAAAGGACCAGGGAGTGACACTCATTTTGCCTGCAAAGGATTACTTGTAGTGTTACAAAAAAAAAGCAACCCGCCCCCCAAAAAATTACTACAACTGCAAATCCAATTCCCTGTTCCACATGCTTGAAAGCTTGATATCTGTGTGTAAAATGCTAGCCAGACACACTTAGTTCACCAAAATACGTTAAAATTGATACCTTTAGGATAATCAAAATAAGGCCCCCTGGAGCTACTGTAGTTTTAAGTATTATGGTTTTATTGGGAACCCCTCTCTTTACAAGGTATACCAACAGCAACTAACAACCAAAGAGTCACATGAAACATCTTCTACAGAACAGCTCCACGTGCATTCATAGTTTAAAATTTCAGGTTAAGCACATAACCCCAAACACATACATATTCAAAATAAATAGACTATGCCTCAGAATCAAATGCTTTACTACTTGCTCTTTATTGGATATCAATATTTAACCTGGAATATCCAAGTGTTTTCAGTTTGCTGACTTCAAGCTTAAGTCCACTAAATACTAAGACAATTTGAAACACTTTCCCAATTAAAGGCAAATTACATTTTAACTCTCTTATTTGTGTATGTTGCAACAAAATACTGAAGAAAATGCTGGAGGAGAATGAGCTGGTTCATGTAAGAGGCTGCAGTTTTATGGTTGCCTCTGGCTAGAAGATGGTTATATAGGCACAGATTAAATCAAATCATTATAATGCTTAGCAAATTCATCCAGCATGACGATGACTGTAGCATCTTTACTAAGTGCAATTCAGATAGCAGTGGCTGCTAAAATATTCACCTTTTGAAAAACGGTTACTAAAGTGATGATTAAAACCAGCAAAGATACGTACAGTGTTAAATGCAGGACAGACTCTGGTTTGACATAAGTGTATAGTAAAGATAGCATGAGACCGTGAGCTCTGAACATTCATCTGAGTGCTGGCAGTGGTTCGAGACAAAGCCCCCAGCTTTAGGCACTGCATCATCTAGAAAATAGACAAGACGTACATTGCATTGTTTGCAGTTTAAATAAAAAGTGTTCTTGTAACACTTATGGCTTTAGATATAAATAAGCTTTTACTCTTTGATATGATTTCAGTTCCTTTAGGTTGAAAAGCACAAAGGTACTTAAGCAAGCAAAAGTATTTTCTACTGTTTCTAAAAGAAAATGCTTTAATCTTTGTACCCATCTTTTTGCTGTCCCCTGGTAGTAACATAGCAACCTTCGTTTCATTCACCTGTGGCAAAAAGGTACAATTTTTGTACTTTTTGTAAAAAAACACACAGTAAAATAATATTGGTATTGCACATGAATAGCAGTTTAACACACACCAGTCATAATGCAAAGCTTTCTTGTCACAGGAGAAAAATACCACATATAAGATTTAGGAGACCAGATTTACACACATGCCAAAATTTTCTCTCACAGCAGAACTACATTATTAGTAAAAGCATGTTTCTAGCAAATTCAAGTGGTAGGAAATTACTATCAAACATTTAGCAGACTTAAGGCTACAGAAAATAACGAAAACTTGTAATTCAGATTTGGCAAGCAAAACCTATCTTTTTAACTGCTTAACAAAACATACAGAAAATATTTTTAGAATGCATTTGGTATGTTACACAGTAATTTATCTTCAGTGATCACCTCTGATTCTCCATTCACAGTTCGGGTTGTAACACCCACTGTATAAATTCCTCCTGCTGAATCTTCATGTATTTTAATATTTGATTTTTTATTCTTTGCATCGATGTCACGTGTGGTATCAAACAGATCAAGAATTTCTTCATTGTAAAGCTGAGGAGAGAAAAAAAAAAAGATACAAACTATATTACTTTAGGAAGGAATTCCTCCAAAAACTAACAAAACTGTGCACAGAACAGAAAGTGAACTGTGAACAGAAAGTTCTAAAAATTCAAATGTCAAGGCTCACAGAATAGATGCTATGAAACATCCGAACTCACAAGGACAATATGATAATATAGCAACTGCAAATTAAGTCACCAGCACACCTTACTATTATGCCACCCAAAGCTGCCATAACTTCCTCCAGATTGTCAGATCTGGGAGAAGATTCCTTGGTGGGACCAGGGAAGTGAAGGCTCTAGATGCCAGCAGAACAACCACAGCAGGGGTTTCTGTGGCAGGCACCTGCTCTCTTCAGATTTGACCTTGGCCTTTCCTTTTGTTTTGTTGATTCAGTTGGCTGCACCCTTCCACAAAGCACTTCAAACTCACTCTACTTGCTCTCCCTGCCAGCACACCTTTTCTCATCTCCTCCCTCACACCTTAATTCTGTTTCTCCTTCATTTGGATAAACTGTTCCTGGCCTAGAAGGAATTTAACCTGTAACAGTTTTTGTGCAAGCTGCCTATTAAAGACACCTACCACCAGGCCAAAAATACTGTGGGATGGTTCCTTGAGCAGGGCTTTTCCTCCATGCAATACCTACACTTTAGTGCCCCAGATTGAGTCACAACTTTCAGGCACAAGCACACAAGCAACAGCAACTATCTCTTGCATGTTTCGGGCTGCTTAGTGTTTATTGCCTGTTTCATTGGGTCGCCTGAAGGCAAATACCATCTAGTGGTCTTTCAACTCAGTATCATTGTGCACAGCAGACTTTTAAGTCAGTAAATGATATCAGAACAAGGAAAGACATCAGAACTTACTATGTAGTCATCTGTTACAGGAGATGGATTGTCATTTTATAAGAATGCTCCAAGTTTTAGGAAGTGTTTAAATCCAACTGAAGACAGCAGGGGAAATAAAATAAAGAAAGAAACAACAACAAACGGAAAAAGCAGGTCTCTGCCGATGTATACTGGAACATTTCCACTGTCTTTAACTTGGTTATACCAACTAACTTCAGCAGAGCTTAGGCCAAACTGATTAAATTCCTCAAAGTCCCTAGGTAAAAGCCAAGGAAACATTGCAACGAATCTGTATACTCCCAATGTACTTTCTCATACACTGAAAGCAAAAGGCTTCCTCCTCTCACAAGTGAGGATCGCTTCCCCAGAAGAAAATGCTCAGCATTTGTGAATGTGATGCTTTTAATCTTTAACATATTAAAAATTAATTATATGTCATTATTAGGCAGAAATATTCTAAGTAGGAGCCCTCTTAGTAATATTTTACCTTCCTAAGTGCAAGTAAACCGATGTCACAATTTAGAGAGGATCCTGATAATGCAGCTGTAATTGTTTGGGGCTGCATACGTCTATTTTTATGGAAACTTAACAGGAAAGCGAAGAGTTAAGAGAAGACTGCAGCAAACCAAAGAAAAGCAAGAAAGTAGCAAACAGAAGTCACTGTTCCCAAGTTACCCAGCCCTCAAACTTCAAAGTTATTCCAAAATAAAACCTTGCTTCAACTTGTTCAGTAACTAAATTACTGTTTATATAATCCAGCTCTAATGGTAGATATGATGGGAGGAAAAGGATATATTCTGATACAAGAGTACAGTATAATATGTAACTTCAGAAAAGGCAGAAAGTCCCAATTTAGCCTTAGAACAAAAAAAAAAAAAAATCCACCAAAGAAGTGACATTTTGTTAAGGAAGAAATTATTATATACATCATTTAATCTTTCTCCAAATTAAATAGAGAAGTTTTAGTATGTAGATTTCATCTAAAATATGTTGTAATTCCGCATACCATCACCACTGTAACTTGCAATTACTGCTCTGTACTGTGGGACTCTTGCAGTCATGTTTTTAATGTTATATAAAAAACACAAGGCATTTAGAAATTACACTGGTTACTACTCCTGACACTACTGCTGCAGCTGCCTGAGCAGAAGTGAAGCTGCAGCTCCCCAGTGTTCAGAGAACAGGGGAGTGCAGCATTCTCGTGGCCCGTGCTCAAGCCCAGACACTCTCTAGGCAAACATTAGTCAGACCCACAAAAACCTCTGCTTAAGGTTAGCAGTGACAAACCTATACTAGTGGAAAACCAGTGCCAGCTTGTTAATCTTTAAAACAATTGCAGGAATATATGACTAAAGGACCTAGTTTATTTCAGCAGTAACAGAAACCATTTTTTCTCTTGAGTAATACAAAAGTGGGGTTTCTTTCTCCCCTGAAGTAGACAAAGTTGCAGGCAAACTAAGTAATACACATGCTCTTCCTTAAATTGATTCTTCCTCTCTGTGTGCTTAAAGTATTGGCTTCTGCAGCTTGTTAGTAAATGTAAATACATTACACCCAAATCAATCAAATAACAAATAGTTCCACAGGCAGGAGAGACAGCATAAAAGCTGCAAGACTTAAATCAAAAGCTGTCACAGGTTGGAAAGATCACAGATGTTACGGCCTCTCTTACCAGTAACTGTGTCCACAAAAAAAAAAAAACCCACAAAGGGAACACTTCTTCCTCAGCACTGACCCATTTTTTATCTAGATCTAATAAAAGCAGTAACAGTGACATGTATCACCAATCCTAAATCACTGGGGATCACAAAAAGAAGTATTTTTATGCTAGGTTTCTTCATCGGTGAAATAAATATAACAAGTCTCCTGAACAGATTTTAAAAGCTAAAGTAATCTATGGCAAAGTGTCAAAAGCAGGCAAAGCATGGTGACTATTCAAAGGCACAAGGTACAATCGATTATTTTTTTTTATACATGTACACTTTCTTGCTTTGAGGTTTTGTAAAGAATTAAGCAGGCAAGAGCAACAGGCCCCACAAAAATATGTGTGCTACAGAAAGGGGTAAATAATGGTCAACATGACTACTTCTGCACTTCAAAATAACTCTGTGAAGAAAACTACTAAAATAATTGGGATAAGATAAAAAGACTTTTTTCATATTCTGAAGAGCTGAAGTAAACTCCCAAAAATGTCCTTTTGAAATCTTGAAGATTAATTCAAAACATCTTGTGGGAAAAGAAATAAAAGTAACAAAGAGAAAAAAAAAGGATTAATTGGCTTAAAAAAACCTGATGGAGTTACATGCAGAAAACACAGGTTGTATTTACCTCTAAGAACTGTGCATTCACTTTGAAATCTGGAGGGGGAAGCCCTTGTTTAATAGCAGCTTGTTTTTTTCCTTCAATACATCTGAAAAGATGCTTAACAGCACGGGATATAATGCCTTGCTCCTCTTCTGTTATATTGACATCAAACCCAGTGCCCATGGTGTATGTTTTGCCAGCACCTGTCTAAATTGAAAAAGGATTAGTCACTAGAACGATTAATAGTACACAGAGAAATGCAATTTGTGAACATTAATGCTAGATAGTGACTACTAAGTCAGTCTACAGTATTAGCATGCAAAACAATAGGTCATTTTGGGGGGGAAAAGGATTAACTGCAAAAGTTGGACAAAATCTATGGTTTATCCACAGATCACATACAAGAAGGCACCAGCACAACATTTCATAGCCTTTCCCCTACAAACTTCTAAGCTTACATCGCCCTTGAGCTATCATGTCCGAGGTCAGAAGAAGAGTTAATGTTTTCAACCGAGACTGTTAATTAAAGCATATATTTTGAACGTAGAAGCAGCATTTGCAATTTCAATTTGCAATCTGAAGTAGATCAAATAACTCCCTTAATTATGATGTCTGACTATCTCAGGTAGAATATTACCATTGTTTTCAATGTATAAGACAGCACTGAAGAATACAAGACATACGTTCACTAAGAAGATAATTTAATTAAATATGAAGTCCTTACAGAAAACAAGGCAGCGTTGTGTTTTCACTCCATTAGTGAGGAAAGTCAAAGACAAAATCCTACTGAACATAAGCTAAACTGGATCTGCACACTGCTAGAGTTAGATCTATGAAGTCTAGTTCAAGATATGACATTTAACAATGATAAAATTCAGCATCTAAGACTAAAATTTATGCAATCAATTCCTAAAGGAATATTCAGAAGACACTAATGCATTATCTGCATTGTGCTCAATATTTCAGCTTTAAGAAGTAAAATATGTGCCCAGTGCACTGAGAGGGTGTGTTCTCTACAAAAAGTCATTTTGCCCACAATGCGGCCTGAAGCTCGCTAGAATCTATTTTAAAAAACCTCCTCTTACCAAAAGTGTCTGAAAGCACAGAGGGATGGACAGTTGTTCAGAAAAGAATCTCAGTACAACCTATCGTTACATAAAAACTGATGAAGCCACTAATTAGTACTGCTGTATTTGGGGTGAATTAAGAAATTACATTGTCTCATGCTATTGTCAGCATTACTATTAATTCTACTGCCTATATATTGTCTGTGTTTCAACTGCCATTTTGCAGAGAATCTGTACAAACTCCTAAACAGTTTCCTGTAGGACACATCATTTAAAATAAATCCAAGATGCTAAAACCCAAGTTCATGCATTCCATAATTTAAGAGAAAGATCAGTCACAAGAAACAGTTTATGTCAAAATAAATACTTTGAAATAAAGTAAAGCTTACCTGGCCATAAGCAAACACAGTGGCATTATAGCCTTCAAAACAACCTTCGATCAGTTTTTCTATACATTGTATATAGATCTCTTCTTGCTGCGAGTCTATGTTAAAGACATAATCAAAAGTGAAGGCTTTATCTTTTCCCAGGAACACTTGAGGTTCTCCAGGTGTGACAGAGGTACAAATATGGCATCCTTCAATCTTCTCTTTGGCTAGCTGGGGTCTAATTCTGGTTTGGAAAAGACAAAAAGAACTATTAGAAATTCTCATTATCAGGGAGAAGAACATATGAACATCGTAAAGAAGAGATCTGAAAAGAATTCCTGACTGAAAAACAGGAAATTTTCATCAAGCCAGGAAGCTTCCAGTTGCCTGTGCCACAGAACTGACCATATCAGAGCCCCACTCCTACAACTGTTCATGCAAATGACACTGTCTTCCCTGAAGGTTCACCTATCATCTTCAAGTTGATGACCTGCTAGAACTCTGACCATTTCTATGCATATATGGTGCATTACTGAAGAGTAACCTGCATGAGCCTTTTCAGACTTTGAAATCATATCGGACTTCTTTGTGCTTTCATTGTAAAAATGGATTTTAATAGCAACAGAAATATGAAAAAATTGGATGATAGTTTAAGTAGTATTTTGGAAGCAAGGATCCCCAAAACCTACATATAAACTTAAACGAAGGCCTCCTTGCTAAGAGCAGGCAGAAAGGCTCAGTTGTTCTTTGACAGGAAAGGAGCTTTGTCACAGCGAGAACACTTCCATGTAATGTTTGGTTTCAGTGAAGCAGCATACCTCCAAAGGTAAGAAAAATATCTAACAAGTTCTAAAGAGGAGAGTGTCTCATTCCTCCTTATTTCCCCGTTGAGACAAAGTTCAGGCTTTATTTCAGTTTGTTCCATCTGACAAACTACTTGATAGAATATAAAAAGTTCAAGATAGCTGTATTCTATCATTTTATTAGTTCTTCTGCATTCTCAATACTCTTCCAAACTTGCCAAAACTGAGTTAATGCACTGGCTCTGTGACTAAAGAACACTGTAGAAGTTTGTGATTCAACTGGTTCAATAGTTAACTATCAGGAAGAAAAACTCTGGCCAACATGACATATTATTCCAGCTGTAATTAATAATTTGTTTAAAAAATTATCTCTTCTTTTTTTTCTGTTTTAAAGAAAAAGTATTTCCAAATTCTCAAAGCAAATTTATAAATGAAGAAAAGTGTGCAGCTTAAAAGACAAGGGAGAAATAAGGATATATATACATATATATATAAAAATAAAAAGGGTGATAAATCATCAGCAGTACAGCTACATATAAAATCATGGAGTATTTCATATAGATTTTCCACTTACATCAAACTTTAAGTACTTATATTTACTTTGGTATGGCTGCTTTTGGTTACATGTCTAAGTTGAAGATCTGTACGCAGATTATACTTTAAAGGCACATACTCATTTTGTATTCTGTGCATTAAGGGCCCCATAGCATGTAACAAACTACATTAGTGTTTCATTTGGGGTACTTGTGCTGTCTTGAAACAAATTCCCTCTGCATCTTCACTTAGCACATGCTACCTTGGATCACAGAGCAGCTTCAGTGTGCACAGATTATACCCCTTTCAGAAGAAACAAAGCCAAAATGCTCCACTCCAAACACAAAATTTGTTCCAAAAATCTAATCGAAACATAAGGGCTCAAAGGTACCTACTGCTCTACTGCAACCATGCCAATGCTTGCTGATGCACAGAGACAGGCTCCAACATACCTGAGTGGACTGCTGCAGACTAGGCCAAATTATACCAGCACACACACTTCAGGTTGAGTTAGAAATATGAGGGTGGGAGAGAATCACATGGAACATGATGTACTTTTGCAGAGTGCAAATTGTTCACCCAGAGACATGCATTGCCATCAGGAGTATTTTTCAGGATTTTTATTTTAAAAGCTTCATTACATCCCACTGTGTGGCACTAGGGAATAACAATCATTTATTCGTAAGGGTTTCTGCACATTAACTCCTTTATGGAAAGTTCATTAAGGATCAGGCAGTACCTCCCTTGTCAGCATACCCTCTAGTGTGAAGTGCAAATTAAGCAAACCTTTGAAAAATACCATTAAGGGAAAAGTATATGATGTGTAAAATAGGCATAAATACTCTATAAATGGTGTTTGCATTTAAGGACAGTGTGTAATATAGGTCACAGATATTCTCTCTAATAACAATCATTACCATAAGGATTTTTTTTCTCTTTAAATTAGAAGAAAGCTAAAAATAATTTAGGACTTGCATAGCTCTTTCACTAACAAACTTGATCCACTAGCACCTGTACCCACTAAACAAACCTGACAGATAGAGACTTTAATGGGAAATTAATCATACGCCTTTCTTAACAGCCTTCTATACAGCTAGAAAGTTGAGCAAACAAAAGCATTCAGTCTATGACACAATATTTAGAAAATACCAATACTCAGCAAGTTATTCAAGGCATTTAAATAAGGCAGTAGAAGTCAGTCAGCGGGCAAGCTTCTTTTTCAGACTAAGCACTCTTATTCTTTCACTAATCCAGTGCAGATGGCACAAAGACAATCAATTGTTCTTACAAGCATGAACTCTGAGGGCTCCCAAAGCTCCAGCGGTACTTGTCGCATTGTTTCCTGGTATAAGAAATCTTAGAAAGACCTGCTCTAAAAACCAGTAACCCATTTTCAAACCTTTCGTGCATCACAACCTCTTTCCAGCCAGTTCCAAAAGGCTTAACACTAACTCGCAGAATGAAAACTGACAACTTCAAAGAGAAGGAGGGTTTTTCCATGGTTTTTTTTTTTTAGGTCAGAATTAACTTTCTGTGCTGAATAACTGATGCCATTATGACAGGTGCCAAATAATTTTCTCCTTTCTGCTACTAAGTAAAGGCTCAGAGTGACCACAAAGAGGAACAGCATGCCTAAAAATATTAATGATTTGCATGATAATTATTACAGTGATGACAGGACTAAAGTGAGAAGTTTCGATGTCAGCCTGCAGAGACTTCCCATGAGGATCCTCCCAGCTAGCTCCTTGCCTTGCAGCCAGGCAGCACCTCTGAGCATTCTGCTGCTCAGCACAGCAGCAAGCTGCAAGTGCATTCCATGCAACCATAACCAGGCCACAGCAAGATACCATTCCAGAGACCAGCTGAGCTGACGGAAACCTTTGTCGCTACTAGCAGCTTGCTGCCAGCACAGTTACTTCCTTGGGTAACCTCACAACATCCAGAGACCCAGCAGCAATGGCACTGTCCTTCTTCCCTAATTTACCACAAAATCTTAAGGCAGTGCTAAGAGAAAAAGTAGCATTTCACCAGCACCTCTGCAGCACAAAGGGAAAACAATGCAAGACTTGCCACATCAGTAAAGCTTCACCACAAAGACAGACTCCTTTCTTACTCTGTAACTGCCTTTACACAGTGTGATGCTCTACCACAGAGCTGGGAGCTAGCAACAAGTGAGATCACAGCTGTGTCAGGTTTGAATGACATCTTCCCTAAAAAAGGATGTGCAGACAGGAGATCTTCATCGCCCAACCTAAGGCCTACTCAAGGGATACTTCGTGCTCCAGAATCTATATAGCTCTCTTGGTAAATTCAGCAGCAAGCTAATACAATGACTTTAATAAGTAAGCAACAAATACCTCACCTTCAACCTGATTTCTGGCTGCTTATGAAGAGTGAGTGGATTACATGAACCTCATGGCTCTCAAAGTCTTGCTATTTGCACTCAGTGTGTGGTCTGGCAAGTTACAGTCCTCATGCAAGTCAGATTCTGTTCCAGCACTGGCTATAGGAACATTTCCTCCTCCTCCACCTCACACATCAGTTGGAAAGTGATTTTTTCTTTCTGCTTACAGCCAAACTTTTCCCACTTTCATGTCTTAATGTGGTCACTTCTGTCAGCAAAGCAGGCAGCGCCCATGCTTTAAAATGTGAAAGAGTTCATTTCGATGATCTCTCTGCAGTTCCCAACCTAGTTGTATGCCACCGGGATTTTTCGCGAGGACAGGTTTGACTTCACCCATTTTGTCATCTATGCAGCCCCCATCTCACCTGTTTTTCAGGCTATTCTCCTAATTGTGTACTATCAGGTGTTTTCTACCTATTTACAATCACATCTCCTTAGATGTGGCAACCACCCAAACACCACCTTGGCTTGCATCCTTCCCTCTCTTCCCCTCCAAAGCATGAACACACCCAAGTCTTGTTTACATGTACTTTGCAGAGCCTCCAGGCCACACGCATGAAACTTAATCCCCTAAATCTATTCTGCCTCAGCATAGGGACAAGCTGTCTAATTAGGGAGGCTAAAATAGCCAGTGGTGGCACAGTAATGCACTAGATTGTACTAATCTCTCAGTAGAATAGGTGCACAGTGTCTCTGCTAAAAATATAGTCAGCTAGAACAGACTCCAATAATACAGTCCAGGGACTACAGCAATATTGGGTCAACACCATGTGTTATGCACAAACATTAGACTTCCCAGAAGTGATTCTTCCTCAAAACAAAAAATATCATAATATCCCTCTGAAAAGCATCCTCTCTTAGTTTATTTCTAGAGGCAGAAAACTATCCCAGTGATAAGTATATACTATTTTTATATATATATAGTTTTATAAGGATATAGATGGAATACATACACATCTCCTTTCAGCTACTGAACAATTTTATGTCTGTTCATTTAAGAAGTGCCCCATTATCTAGCTTTTCCTCAATCTCCACACATCTATAATCAAGCCATCCCTTAAACCTCATTTAATATACTAAACAAAATGAGAACAGTGAATTTATTTTGCATGTGAAGTACAAATACTACTCTAGCAAAAGGTATTTGTCACAACATTTACCACATACATTCTCAGCACCTGTACAGAATAGTAATAAGCAAACAAGTACTTCTAAGGGTAACCTATGAAGGGCAAAGCATGAAGTTATTCTAATTTTACGGAAAGAAAAAATACATCACAGATTAATTTTGCAGACAGCAAGACCTGGCCAGAAGCTGGGTGTTGGAAAAAGGATGAAGTCCCACAAAGTTCTTTTTCATTAAAAACTTCTGCTGTGGGGAAAGGCCTGTCTTCACCTTGCTCAGAAAAGCACATTCAAACACCACTCAAGCCATGTGCAGTGCTGAGCAGCAAACAAGTTACCCTGTAAACCCAACTCTCTCTTGTTACAAACCTATTAAATTTCACACAATTAAGTTTCACGTGTGGGTATATGAAATATTAAATCCAAGAGCACGTAATAAAACTTTTAATGAAGTGTAGCAGGCAATATAAACTGGGAAACAAACAAAAGCTCTCCAAACAGGATAAAAAAGCAAAAACAGATTCCTGCCTGTATTTTGGCATCACAATTTCTTTTTTCCATTCCATTTACATTTATGCTCAAACCACTCCCACTTAAACATAACCCTTCACAAGGAGGGAGGTAAAGAAAGCTGGACAGATTCCTTCCCACAGACAACTAATACTTTTGCTTGCATAAGCTTTTCAGTATTTTTGCTAGCACACAACAACAGAAACTTGCTTGCTTTTGTGATTATCAGCACCTCCGAATGAGACTTCAGCTATAGCTACAGCACCTGAATGCGTTATGTGAACTAATGTTCTGAATGAGGTGTACGGATATGAGAAAGCCTGGCATACGACAAATACATGACAAATGCCAGATCTACCTCTTGTTAGCACAGCAATACAGGAACAAACTTTCTGGCTTGTGCCAGCAACCATGGTAAAGAGTTTCTGTTTTGTTGCCAGCATGTCTGGGCACAATGGCCCCTGCACCTCCATTGCCTGTGGCAATCATCTCTGGTGCTAAGTAACACAAGCGGGTAAAAAAAAAAATGCTTATATTTGGTGAGTTACCATTCAACCGCTTTAATACTAATGTGCTTCTGTAATGTCCCCCTCAGCATTTCCAAAGAGAGTTGTTGGTGACCAGTGAAACAAACGTGAAATATCTGAACTGTTTTAGAATGCTTTTACCCTGTTTTTTTCCTCCAGAAATACACACAAGTTCAGAGAAAGTATAAAATTACTACAAGCCAATACCTCAACTTCCAGCCCAAATCCTTTTGAAGAAATATCACAATGATTTACTTTAACTCCTCTTCAGAATAACACAAAATACACATTAAATTCAAATCCATACCACACAGTACTCCTTCCCAGCGCTAGCACTAAAATAACCCCCTACGCTGTTACTGTAGCTGCAAACAAAGTCCAGGTCATTTGTCTTCTGCTTTTCTTTTCAAGTGCCAGCAAGGCAGTTGTTGCTCTGCAAGCCATAAATATACTGTACTGCTAGTATACCTTGACAGCCTTCAGGATGGACTCCATTAGTTTCAGGTGCCTGCAACGGCAAAAAAAACAAACCACCCCAAAACTTCATGAAGTACTTTCAATGACTGAATGAATAATGAAATAAAAGCCATCCTTATAAAGCAAACAAAGTGTAAGACAAATTCAGGGCACCTCTGTAACAGTGCCACTGCTGCAGAAAGACTAACTCAGTTTCTGGATGCTTTATCATTCAGTATGTACCCTGTGGTATCAATGGTGCAGTTCTGTATTAGTTATATCAATCACTGGTATTACACATACTGGTATTCACATGTAAAAAGGACGTGTGGTTACAGATATGCATGTTACAATGATTACACAAGACACTGCTCAGCAGCCACGCTGTGGCAGCTGGCCACCCAGCACATTGCCAAGTCTCTCCCCCTGCTGTGGGTCAGCTCCCACCCTGTGAGCCTGGGTTACCTGTGGGAGGCAGGGGCACATGCAGTCACCCAGCCATGGCAACGAGCACTAGCTTGCTGTGGTTGCAACTCAATCGCTCTCACCTAAGATGTGGGCACTGCTCCCATCGATGTTTCCCTAAAGTTACCATGGCTGTCATGACCCAGACTGAGCCCAGTGCTGCCAGAAGGTGCAGTGTGTGCCCAGAGCCCACAGGAGCTAGGCAGACTCCAGGCATTACTCTGCCTAAGCTTACACCAGCTCCCTGGGCAAGCACAAGTGAGGCAGATGTTATGCACATGTACCGATGCTCGCCTTTAGACACCAGGAAACCAGGCACGTTAAGTAGGTATGTATCTCAATGCAAGTCTGGCAACACCAGAGAATAAAGTTTCACAGACAGCTCAGATAACTAACAAAATGTATTAGGAGTGCAGCGAAGCTAAAGCAAGTTCTGTGTGGTCCAGATTTTACTCCAAAAATCCTATTAAGATATTGATAGACAGGCATTAGCATCCCTTCAATCCATGTGTAGCCACTACATATGAGCATTAATCCCTTAGTTTAAAACATCCAGCAAAATCAGCCACTAAATAATAAACTGGGTTCCAAGATACTGTGTTTTCAATAGCTAACTTATTTTACTGCAAACAAACAAAAAGAAATCCTATTCAAAAATACACACACAGGATATTTTGTTTTAGTGCTGCAGAATGTCACTTCCAGTTTGCACATAACAAGAAAGCAGCAAATGGAAAACTGAAATTGAATTAAATTGAGGAAATGTACCTCTGCTGTAACTAGATTTGTCCAGTTCTCCTCCTCTACCCTCAGCCTTTTTGGCTATTTTCTATTTTTAAGAACCAAATTTAATTTCACAAAACAATTACCCTTTTCAGCAGCCTGTGTCTGGTCTGGTCAGCTCATCTGCCATTAACTGCTTGTTCTGGGGATTACGTTTGCAGTGCCAGGCTGAGGCAGTTTCGAAGGCTGCTGCTTTCACTTTGCTCCTGAAGCACTGTACAATAGCTGCATCTCCAGGCAACCACTGCAGCTAGCCAGAAAAGAGTTTAGCAGTATGATTTCAGAGCAATTCTTGTGCAATTCTGTAACAGCCAAGCAGGCTGTGCAACACAGATGGCATCCTCACACTGACAGGCACAGTCCTGTGATTTTGCCAGGAAAAGCAAACACAGGGCGGGGAAAGGCCCAAGCCTGCCCTCCCACAGACCTCCTGCTGCCCAGCACACCCATTCCTCATCCCCACATCCCACAGAAGAGCTAAAAGATCCTCCAGACAACCTCAGACATCTTTCCTTATAATATGAAGCAATGCTTTTATCTAATCCTTTTCCTTGTTGTTTCTTGTGGACTAATTTACTCTCTAGTGAGCAAAGAAATCCACAGCTTTCAAGAACAATTTGACTTTTGAGAGACAGAAGGGGCAACTGTTGCAAGATTTGTAAAGGCCTTGATTATTTCTAGTTCAAGGCAAGGTCAGCTGCAATGGAAAAGGAGCACTACCATAAGCTTCCACGTGCCTGCCAAGCACAGAACTGGAATGCCTCCAAACAGGAGCACAGTTTGAGTAGAACTAAACTAATATTGGAAACAGCATTTCTAAGGCAAACAGATTTTTCTTTTTTTTTTTAAACTGTGCTACTGTCTATTTTTTTAAATGAACACTTAGTGTTATGTGTGTCATCACTCAAAAAGCTAGAGGAGAAATAATATCTTAGAGAAAACTGAGAATCTAAATGAGATCTAAAAATGAGAAAATTAGATGTAAAAAACATGCAGCAAATTTTAATTTATGAATTAAGGCTTGAAGAATTTACTGTTTATCAGCAAGGCCTTCCTAAAACTAAAATTCGAAATTAATTTCAGACCATACAGAATGCAGGCACACGTGTCATGAAATAAAGCGGCAGAATACAGACACTGGTCCTAGTAAAGGGTCAAACATACTCTAGTGCTAAAAGGGACTACAGACATTTAATCTCCATGTAGCTCATAAGCCTGGAGCTACTGGACTGTCTCTCCTCATCAAAGAGCATGAACAAGTAATATTAGAGAGTAAGAAGTGTAAGTATCTGCTGTTACAGTATAGTGGGCACAGTGCTCAGCTGTACTAACATGGTTGGCATTAGCTCAAGGTCTGGACACCATGTTGTAGCAAATATGTGGACATGCTCTGAAATATTCAAGTCACTCGCAGTCTACTCCTCTTGTAAGAATTAACCCTGAAAACAACCCCTGGGAGTGTTTTTTATCTAAAAAAAAAAAAAAAAAAAACAAACAAAAAGGAACTCCATAAGATGCTGGCTCACTTAAGTTCATATTTTGGGAGGTAGCTTCCCATCCTTCAAGAATCTCTGTGTACACTTTCAGATTGTTACTGTGCTTACACTGCACTTCTGGACATCACCCCACAGTCAGGAGAGCAGCAGACACATCCCAAATACCTTGTTCAGGCATGAAGGCCACGACACTTTCACAGGTGTTCTGGGAAACAACATCCCCAAAAGGCCTGTCAGAACTCAAAGAAATGCCTTCAGAGCCAACATAGGAAGTGCACAAGCAAGGGAAACATGTAACCCAAAAATTTACCACAAGGAAGCAGTCATCTGTGCCTCTGGCTCTGGATGACTGCTCCATGTCACCAAAACTGTGGTTTCCCAGACGGTTCAACCAGTCTGCAATTTGATGGCTGTGCACTGGATACACTTGTGTACCAAGACAAATATCCAAAAAGCAAACCAAGGACAAAAGAACTGCCTTAAACTGCACATTAACTCTGTCTCATATAAGTACACTTGATTCTTGTAAATTTAAGGTTTCTATTAATAAATATGCTTCAGTTTATATGACCTATAAGCTCATGCACAGAAGTATGAAACACCATCTACATTACATTGGTGTGGTTTCATATTAATCACTAGCACTGATGATACTGAACACTAATAAAGATTATTATTGTGAAAAGTTTATGGCAATAGCACCTGATGGTCACACTGCTTAAACAGTGTACAGATCACAAATTCAAAAGGAAAGAGGAAAGAAAAATCTTTTGGTGTGTGTCCCAAACACTACCAACAACTACTGCACTTAAGAGGCAATTAGGCAATCAAATGTATTTCTGTGGATAAGGATTAATGGAGAAAACAATTCTATATGCAAAACAGAGCATGGCACCCTATATTTCTTTTGTAAATTATGTGGGATTTTTTTCCCTCCAACATTTAGCAATAACACACAAGTTAGCAGCCTTCATCATTCCTGCTCTGGAGCATAGAGCTTTAAGGAGTGGCTGAGTCATGCCACTGGTAAAACTTACCAGAGCCTGGTATTCATTATGTAATTAGGGCAGTATCAGGAAAAGGAACATACTTTCTGTAGCAGCTTTCTGCTATATGACTGAATGCTTAGCAGAGATTAAATCTGCTAAACAAATGTCATTTTTTCATCTTAAATTATGTAGAACTTAAAAGAGAATTTAAGGAAAGCTTGTTGAAGAGTGCACAGCCCAGCAGCCTAGTAATGAGTCATGACAAGTGCTGCCAGTATTTGAGACACTGTGTCCAGAAATTTGGAGTGTGAGAATTGACCCGAGATAAAACAGTACTGTCAAAAGTAATGTTGCGAACATAAATTGATGGGGCCTGGCTTACAAGAGATACTGGAATTACCTCAGAATCCCTGAATTCTAAATGTGACAAGAGTTTAGGTTTGTAGGTACTCAGACTATGGTTTTGTGTTGCTGTGGGGTTGGTTTGTTCAGCTTTCCCATTTTTTTCCTCTTACATCTAATAAGTGTTATTCCGTAGCTTGGTAAAGCAGTAATGACTAGAGTATTTTGGGGGGTGGGATAGCCTAACACATCCAAGTACACCAAGCCCATAAAAAGTACACCACTCACAGCACAAACATCGATGGTGTCAACTCTTTAGAAAACCACCCTAACTACTGTAGTATTACCAGAGTCAGACTTTACTAAAAAACAGTTTTGTGGGACAGCTGGTTTCAAAAACATTGCCCACAGCATCACAGTACACCAAAGAATGAACTAATGATGCTCACATGGTATTTTCAATTAAAGGCACAGAACTGACAGGGACTTTCTGGTGCAAAAGTTGAACACTCCTACTTGCAGAGCAATGGCACTATTTCTGCACACCCTCACACACACACAAAAGAAAAACCCACACAAAAAAAACCTGTTTTACCTAAAAAAATTCCATGTATATAAGAAATTTCATATATAATATAAAATATACATAATATAAAAAATTCATATATGCACGTAAAATATGTTAAGAATAAGTACATACTTTCAAGAACTTCCCCACATTTCAAGACACCAACACACTTAGGGAAATCAAGAATAAGCACCACAAATTCAGAAATAAGCAAATAAAACAATGTTTATTCATTCTAGGAACATAATTTTCTTTTTTTTTTTTCCTTAAACAGGAGAGAATAACCAATGCAATACACATCTATCCAAATGCCCGAAAACACCTAGTCAGGCACACCAGCACCAGGCTTCATCCAATTTCTTCCTCTTAGTAGTTAAATGTATTCTATTCTAGAAGCTCACATCAAAATAGCTTAATTTTTAAAAAGAGGTATTCTGTTATTTTTAAACAAAGTTAAAAGGGTTTCTTATGTCTGCAGAAAGAACTCTTAATTATTGCCTCCCTAACCCAGATTCCCCTTTCCTTTTCACCCACACACCCAGCTACCCACACACATACACTTATGTTCCCAGCCTTTACAGCTCCAGAAATCACTACACATTCATGCCAAGACTACTGTAGCACTGAAATTGTTTTCATTTGTCTCATCTCCATACAGATATTTTTATCTTCCCAGTTTTCTATTCTCAACTCTAGGGCAGTTGGTTGCTTTACACTGATGAGCCACAGGTCCAAAAATTACATTTCACCAACTCTAAACAAACACAAAGTTACCAACATACTTATTATAGCTAAAGCTACAAGCCACTTCCCAAGTAATTACAGTCAAATAATACAACAAAAGAAAAGGAGGATCAGGTCAGTTAAAAGAAAATTACAGTTGTCATTAATCATTACCAAAATGACTGCTTAGCTAACACTATTAAAACAACAACCAGACACTTCACAGTGGGACAAGACAGCTGAAAACTGTTTTCATAATCTGCTCTGAACAGTGCCTTGGTTTTCAGTGCAACATTCTTGGAACAAAAACCACTGTATGACTTTTCTGCCACTCCTTGTAAATGAAAAAAACAACTCTGTCTCCATAACACCCGGTCCACCGAGTTCCAAAGCAAACTGCAGAAAATTTCTTCATATTTATTGTTGACTGTTTCTAATGAACAGAAGTTGCTCTGTTTCCAAACAGAAGGTAGACTGTTCAAGCAGTGACTGAAAGCTCTGAGCTGGGAAATCCTAACTGTGCAGTAAGGCAAAATAACCTACTTGCTTTATTTAGCACTGTTTTAAAACTTGCAAAACAGAAAGCAACAATGTTATCCAACATACTCAGTCCTGCTGGTTCAGTTACGCATTTTTATATGTCAGAATGTCAATCCCCAATTTTAATTCTTTCCTGTCTATTCATGCTATTTGCAAGGCTGCAAACACATCCACATTAACAGCACTGGCACCAAAGATCACTTTTTCCATCCTTCTGTTCCTATGGAGTGACACTGTATTAGGCTGGACTGTGACTTGATCACCTTGCTGCTTTGTTGGCTCCAGATGATGCCTTAAAAGAAGGTCTCTAGAAAGTTAGCATCAGGGCAACTCGAGAAACCATGCTATAAATCCAGCAGGTAGCATTTTTTCCACAGAGCCACACTCCAAATTGGTTGCTCAGAACGATGCTGGATGCCCTTTTGTTGCAAGCACCATTTTGGGCAAATATAAACTGACAGTCCTCAAAATCCTCCTCACTTTCCAAACCCCCCCAACAGTTGAGATGCTGGCAAGCCTCTTGTACTGATTCTAAGAGCCATCCCATGAAGTTTCAACCAGGTGCAAAACTTGATTATCTACAGGCCATAATTTTTTGTTTTGCTAAGTGCAGGCTGATTTTCAGATGTGGTAGAGGGGGGATGGGAAGGAGGGGCACAGGGGAAATGTTAATAGGAAAATATTCAGCATTTATATAAAAATACCAATGGAAAGCTGAAATAATCAGAGCTTAAATAACAACAGAAGTCAAGAGAAAGGGACTGGTCACAACTGACCAGTGAAACAAGTTTGCAGGTGACAGTTCCATAAAGTTTATGAATCAGGGCCTTGCTCAACACCATCTGTGCAAGAAATCCACCAGAATCTGGAACTTCGCAGGACAGCCATTTTCCACATACAAATTCACATCCAAAGGCTAGAAGGAAGAGAAGCTCTCCAGTGTAGCAATATCTGCAACAAGAGCCAAACTGCTACCATGTCATATCCTCAGCCTTTTATCCGGTCCAGGATGATACAGGACTTACAAAGACATTATGTACCTAGGAATACAGAAGTGCAGGGAGTAGGTTTTCACAGACAAATCCAGTTATATGCATTTTTACACCTTCGGTTCTCACAGAAGAAAGCCCCTGGATCACACACTCTGATGGATTACCCTGCAGAAGGGCAAGAAACAAGTATGATGAAAAGCTTTAATAGAACAGTTCTGACAGAAAATTGGGAATTTGATTAGAACAAAGACCTGTGTCCAAATGTGGATACTGCATGGAAAAATAACTTTATGCCTGACAAACCAGTTTTCTAACCATTTTCATGTTTCCACATTGCTAGTGTATTCGGTTTCCCCACTGCCAGTAGAGAAGAACATCCTTTACGTAAAGATGGAAAAACAAACTAGAGAATGCCTTCGGTTGAAGATGACATTTTAAAAAATGGTTGACTAATGCTTTTCAACCTGATTAAAGATGTGATGCGTCAATATTACTTCTACTAGTTTTCCATTAAAACTATCCAAACAATTTATTGACTTTATAGTCAGCCAACACATCACTGGAGTTCTTAACCTTACATCATAGAAGAGTATGCTCTGCTACTCATCAGGAAAGTCACAAAATTTCATATTTATGACTTTTGATAACATATAAGATAGAAAAAGCTGCCTGATTTTCTAATAGTTTAGCTTTCACTCCAGGCAGGTAGAAAGTCCTTGTTGGCCAGGCTGAACAAATTCAGTGTGGAAATCATTGTGGAAATACAGTCATTCTCCTGGTTTAATTGCTACTAGCATGCAGACCTCACTGCCCTAGCAAGCCTGCAGTGTGGACTTACCACTAATAAAAATAATATTGGTACATTTCAGTAATTTCTTTAGCTCCAGGACAGAGTACATCCATTAAAAAAGTGCACCTTGGTAATGCACCACAATGTAAACTGACAGGTTCACAAGACTCCTGACAAACACTGTGAACAAAATCTAGAAGGATCTACTTCCTTGCTACTTGTATCTGCTTTAAAAACTAATATCTATGCTGGCATAGCAGTGAGGGTAAGCACTTTCTGCTTTGTGTTCTAGCTGTGGGCTTAATCTTCCATTAGTGCTCAGGTTACCTGATTAGATTACAAATCCAACCAGAACTCCAAATCTATTAATGCAAAGTCACTTTTAAAAGAAGGTAAATCATGCAGCAAGGTAGCTCACAAAGATTAGAAGCAATTCCCTCAATTTTACTTTACAGGAGGCTCTCCCTCTGTTTCTGGAACAATCCTCCTCTTCTGGGCGCAGCTGCTAGCCTGGGCACTGCTCTGCCAGGCTCCCTCAGCTCCGGCACACACAGGGCAGCAACACCTGATCCTGGGATCAGTTCTGCCTGCTGAGCACTCTGCTGCAGCTCCTTGGGAGCAGAAAGAAAAGGCTGCCTTGACAAGCTTCTTCAGGGTCAAAACCCATTTCATTGTCTTGAGTAAATGAGATCAGCTCTTCTCAGCATGTAATACCTCCAAACCAGGCATTTCCCAGCTGCTCTCAGAAATCATCAATGCAAATCACTTGTAGCACAGATGCTTTCAAAACATGTATTTCTAGATAAAATAAACTGTTTCAAATTTAAGCTTACAGTAACTGTTTACATATCGGGACTCCAGTAAAACTGAGATGGCTGTAGTCCCTGCCACAAAACTCATGAGCAAGTATCTCATTCCTCAGAGCACTTAACAGCAGACAAGGTTTTAGCTTCAATAAGACCTAAGAGGAGAATGCACAAAGGGAGGTACACACAAGGTTTTCCAGGATCAATACCTGACAAGAAGCTTTGCTGAGAAATGGAAAACTGAGTCCACACAAAATAACGCAGTAATGGCATACCTGTAGCGCCTAAAGGTCAGGAGGGCCTTATGCTAAGGCTTATATAAAGCTTTCAAAAAGAGCCATACATCTATTAAAAGCTACAGACAGATATATCTACATATCAATAACTTTAAAACTATTTGATAGTGTTTTCCTCCAGCACCAATGCTTCTCCACCATAACCACGACTTTTACAGTGAATGCCTTAAAAAAAAAGGCAAAAGCACCATACAGCAATAACAAAGCTCTAGTATTTTGGCCAACCTCAGTTCTACTTCAAATAACTTCCTCTAACACTACAAGCAACATTTGAGGGATGGGGAGAAGAGGTAGAAGGCTGTTCCTTCCAGCATGTACTAAGGTAACAGGTATTTAGGAGAAAAAAAAAATAAATTGACTCTTTAGACAAAGCTTCTTAAGCTAACTGGTGTTCTACACAAATTGCAGGAACTATTAAGTAATGTCTTAAAAGAGTGTTAGTAGATCAATACCGTTTTCTTTTTCCAGAATCTCCAGATTTCTCTAAAACAGGTTTTATTCTTCAAAAGTTTGCTTTTTACAATTTCAGTGTCAAAGCTGAAGAGAAAAGTCTCTGTGTTAAGTTTTAGTCTTTTTGCTAACTCACTCTACACAGTTTTAATTGCACAATTTAACTGATTTCACCACTGAATCTGAAGAAATGCTAAAGCAAGAAACAATGGTAGTAATGAAGGCTCTTTCATTTCTTCTTTTTAAATAAAACACTGCAAGGTTGTTTTCTGGGTTTCTTTTTAAAGGAACATGACAGTCAAGAAGATACTACCACCTTAAGATCCTCACAGAAAAGTTTGTTTCCTCCCTAGTTTCAGTTACAGACTTTGCTTGCCCATGCTTTATCACTTGACTTGTTTACACAGAAATACAGAACTCTGTCATCAAATGAAGTGCAACTGCAATGCAGCCCTTATGTAAGCCTTATCACATGAATAATTAGCAGGGCCCATGGAAACTACAAATAGCTTATTTCCCAACAAAACTTGGAGTTAACCATTTCTAGACCACTGAATTGAAGCCAGCTGTTGAAGAATGGGAACAAGACAACTTGAAACTGTAAGTGACAGATCTCAGACAAGGTCTGGGATTACTTGGAACTAAGGAAAGAAGAGGATTTCCCAGCTTTTAAGTTTGAGCTCAGCACTAGTTATACTTCACATACAATCATGTTTTTAACTAAACACATAATTGGATTTTCAATCAAATCCAGTTGACCGTTACACAGTACGTCAGATAACCTTACCAGTGTCAGAACGGATCAAAAGCATATACAACCGCATGTGTCTTTTCTATACTACCCATCATCATTCTACTCTTCAGGTATCACAAACACTTTTCAGTTCAGTATAACAAGACTTCAGCCCTGCATTCCCATGCAGCCACTGTATTTATGTTGTTGATCCCAAACCTACAGCAGCATTGGCAGAAGGGTCATGCAAAGGCAGAAAAAAAGCAACACAAAGACTCAGCAGCTGGAAAATAGTACAGAGGTGACACTCTGCCTGGAACTTGCTGTCACAGCAGGAACTGCTAAAGCACCTCTAGAAATTCTTGCTTAAACCATGGCTTTAAAAAAAAAAAAAAACCAATTCTGACAGTTGAAGTCCTTTGTCACATACCTTATCTCACAATTTAAAGCAAACAAGCTAGTCCGGGACTCAAACAAGTGTCTAAAACCTGGAAAAAATAAATATCCTTTTTAAAAAGCAAAACCCCACATAAAATCCCCAACCCCTCATAAGAAAGGTCCTTCTGTAATCTGTAGTTCTCCTGGGACTTCTGCATCAGTCACAAGCACACTGAACTGAACAAGTCCAGTATGCGATGACACATAAGGATATTCAGAAAGATTTGTGGAAGAACAGAAAAGCACTCTGGCTGTCCTTGAATCTTCCATAATTCAAAATAAAACTGGGAAGTCCCTGGCTTTACACCCTCTTATCTTTCTACCTAGCGGGCAGAAAAGAAAGGGAGAACTTTGAAAGTCCATTTCCTGTGGTAACAAAACTTTTCAGCTGTTTACAAAGTAATTGAGGATATACTCTACGTTTTTGCTCCAATTGTACCTAGATCAATAAGCAATAGGAGTCTCCCTGAACAAATGCTCAGAAGATGGGGTCATTGATACTCCAACACCAGAGTTCACCTTATAAACAGCAGCAAATGTCCAAGACTTTGTAGCTTAACCTTGGCACTGAAGAAAAATACCTGAAATAAGGTCACATGGACTACTTATTTCCAACTCTGGAAGCAAGAGAGACAGTGTCTCTTAACCGGGATTTGCTCACACTGGCACACACAAGTGAGGACACTGGTGTATACAAGGTATACGGCATCACCTGCCCTGACAGGTAGTAATATACCCAAAGAATGCCCAGTACTGGAAACAGCTGTAGCAAAAAAAGCCCCTTAAACACACACATACAAAAAAAAAAATTAAATCTTTCAGCTATTTCTCCCAGCAGTACCTTGTAAGTTATGCACCAAGTACCACTTTACATCAACCAGCACTAGTTCTCACATAATATATCCATGTCTTCGCTTTAATCTAGCAGCTTTCCTTCTGGTGTTTCCCTCATCTGCTTTTAAGATCTCTACAGATGGGAGATGTTTGCCTCAAAAGACAAACAGGGAAAATAAGTCTCAATAAGCTAATTTATATATTGCACTTTAAAACTAAAGTGACTGAGGAAAAAGGTCTTAATGCGTTGAACGCATTAATACCCAAACCCCTGGGTTATGACATAACTTAAAATCATACCTTAAACTGATTTGTGTTGAATATTTGAATGCCAACCCCTAAAGCATTCTGAAGCATCTGACATTCAGAAGCTGGAGGCAAATCTTGCAGAAATATGAGAAAACTAAATGGCCAATGCATTACTACCTAATGAGGAAGAATGAAACCAAAAACCCTATGACCTACAGAAAACAGCAAGAGTGACTCACAAAAAAACAAGTTTACAAATTCAGTATTTGAAATATAATTACTATAACTATTTAATGCAATAATACACTGCAGTCAAATTGCAGCACTATTATTTTGAACAGAAAGCAGGTTAACACTCAAGATACTATGGTTTATTTTTTATTATCAGAATGGGAAAATAACACAATGCCAACTGATGTAACTTCTGAGCAAAGGTGAGGACCTCTCACACATATTGCTGTGCTGGAGTGACCATCCCCCTCTATACCAGTGAGGCAGCAAAACCGTAGAGCAATTTTCACTAAAAGTGAAGTACATTACAAGTGTTTTGCCCCACTGGGTATTCATTACTTGGTTAGACATATAGCCTTGCATAAAAGAAGTTTAATCTTACAATGAAAAATGTGTATATAAATTACAGGATATACACCTAAAACATGCAGTCAGTCACTCAACTAGCCTACAATTAGTCAGGTTTCCTTGATATATCTGATAAAAGTTGGAAGTCAGTAATATTTCCTAGCTGTAATCTGTGAAATCAAAACTGTATCTTCAAGGGATGCAAATATCATGAACTTTGAAGCACTTTCTTCAGTCTACCAATACATTCCTCTGGTTTAAACAGACTGAACTTCAACCGGACAAAACTCTTATTACACTGCTTCTAGGCAGACATCCAGCAATACTGAATGTTAACTTTTCCCAGTGCTTGTACATGAGATGAATACACAAAACCGAAGAAATACATCAATTTTTAAAATCCGTTTTTCAAAGACAAGACAAAAATTGATAATGCACAAGTTATAATTAATTTCCCATGAATCATAAGAAACTGTTTCAAGATAAGTAACTGATGTTTGGGTTGTATTCACAAGATTATCACATGCTTCTAGGATAAACTACTGACTATTGTATGCTTTTCTTTCTGACTTACAGAAGATACCATTTGAACAAGCCAGAAGAACTGAAAGAATTAAGCACACTGTCACAGTGGGGGAGAGGGGAACAAATACGATTATTCTACAAGATGGATGAAGAGAGAATGAACACCTGAAAAATAAAGAAACATTAAACAGTAATGGAGGCTAATTATTCTCAGTAGTCAGCTTGGCCAAAAGAATAAGTGAGCTTAAACTGTGGCAGAAGAAATGCAGGCCAAAGGTGATGACCACATATTCCTGATAGAACAGGAAAGTAGACTGTTACCCATAACTGAATCGCACTCCAAATGCCTTCAAAGCAGCAATATTGCATCTACCATTAAACAGTCTTCAAAGCAAGCAGGGAAGGGTTGAAGGAAGGGAAAGAACAGACTTTAGAACAGATAGAATATAGAAATCATGCAAACATACAACAAGCCTCCAGTAGTTTATGCTGCATATGCTTACAACACTACCTTTTCATAGCAACTACATCACCAGCACTGCTCGATGACTGTCAGTCCCCCAAGAATCTGCTTCATCATACTTAGATTTCATCTGGAGAAGAGACTGCACCCCTTTACTCAAGGTGTCACTCATATCTCGCCCTTTCCAATAGATCATAGGCACAGAGCTCTTCAATATCTTCCTGGCTTTTAGACCCTGCCTGCCCTCTTCCAATACATAAAGATTACAAAGACAACAGACCCAAGCTCCTTACTGAGGTTCACATGGGGGGGGGGAGGGAGTGGAGGGAGAAGGGACACGTACGACAAGAGGCAGTGGTCATAAACCAAAGCAAAACACTTCCCAGCATGCCATAAAAAACAATTTTGCCCATTAGTACAGTCAAGCATCGCTTGCCCAAAGTGACTGAGGAATTCCATCCTCAGAGGTTTTTCCAAGACTTAACTTGATAGAGCCTTGAGCAACTTTTTGCCTGAATTAAGTTTTGACCCTGCTTTGAGCAGGAGGTTGATTCAGATGACCTCCTGAGGTCCTTTCAAGCCTGAATTAGTTTAAGATTACCCTTCCAAATCTGTAAGGCTTTATGGTTCATGTGGACACTGCCACATCCCTGTGAACATATTCTGACATCTGAATGGGATCATTCAACTGTGCCAAATTCGGGTCCTGGCACTCTACAGGCAGCTTCACAGAATTACAGATAATTAGGATAGAAAAGCACTGGAAAGTTCATAGAGTTTATTCAGGCACTCCACCATTCTGGACCAAGATACTACCTGCTATGTCCAAAATGTTCCCAGCTGTTATCACTTTGAACTATTTTAAAGTTTCCTATATGGGCAATTCCACATCTCCACAGATGAATTGTTACAGGACATCAGTCCTTACAATAGAAAAAAAAAAAAACAAATTTCTTCTTACCTTTTACTTTTTATACTGCAATATAAGCCTGTATTAACTTTTATCCACTTCACCTTGAACATGAACAATTTAATCTCTTCTACTTTGTATTTCACTCTAGCTGTTTCAAGATGTGTCTCTTACCAATCTTCACTCCTCATATCTCACACTATGGACTGCTTATATTTTCTAAGCAGCTACTCTTTTTTTTTTGTCCAAAATTCCCCCTCAGTTCACATTTTTCTTGAACTGCAGCACCCAAAACCTATCACTGGACATTAGCCAAGACATTGCCAGTACTGAGCAAAGGATACAGATTACTCTGCACCTTACGTAAAAACTGATTCCTATACACGCTAATTTTCTTCTTTTGCCACAATGCCATCCTGCTGTTTCATGCTTAATCTTTACACATCACTCAATCACCTGAATTCTTGCCTGCAGTGGCAGCAGAGCATGCACTGGCCCTTTATTTTCAATCAAACATCAAAGATGTAGGCCACCACCTAGGGCTGCAAGCACAGAAAAATGCACTCTCATCTGAAGCTGTTAGTTGTACAATGTTTCTTCCTCTTTGGCACCTACCAAGGCTTTATTTGTTGACATTTAAGAACAATGAAAATGTCCATCTGTTCCTCAAAGGCTTTGCTAGCAGTGATAATGAGATATATCTACTGTTAGGCTTTAAAATGCAGAGCCAAGACAATGGATTGACTAGATGACCAGTTGATGTAGATCACTGGTGACTGCAGGGAATTAAAAGTAAAGAAAACAAAGATACTCACAAAACAGGTTCAAAGCCATAAGCCTGATGATTTTGGAATTACAAAAGAAGAAAAAGGGCATCTAGTTGTACTAATGTTTAACTGTCAAATATTTTACCTATCAATACCAGTTCAGCCCTGTCTCGCATACCAGGTTTTAGAGCGCGCTGAATACCAATCCACTTTTGCTGAACTCAGAGTTCTCCTAGTGAAGATCAAAATGGCAATTTTATTGTTCCTGAGTGATGGGCTGACTGATTAGATTAGACAGAAGCATAAGCCACGCTCTAAGTGACATAGATTGAACAGGTGGCCTTCATTCTGACCTCCTACCTCTTCAAACACCATTAAAAGTAGAATCCTTCCCTTTTCTATCATGTCTAGAAAAATATATCTATTTGGATATTTAGTCCCCCGTAACCCAGCATGAAAACGTTTTTCTGGTCTTTAACATGTTTCAGTTTGTGCGTAAAACAAATCAACCTTTCCCAAGTATGCCATTCTTCATATACAGTATAATAGTAGCCAGTAAAAGAAAATACAGGAGATGTTTAGATGTTATCAACATCCCTGGTCTGCAAAGTAATGTGCACAGATAAGGCTTAAAAAAAAAAAATTAAATTTCAAAGGCATCACATTACAGAACCAGAGTCTAAAAATAATTTAAGTACATATGAAATCATTAAAGACCAGATTTCAAAAGGAATGCATTTGAGACCAGGAGTGAAATAAACCTTACCTGGACAACTTCTGTAGAGTGACAACTGAAGCAATGTAGTTTGCTTAGCAGGTTAAAAAGAAAATTAGTAGTCAGCTATTCCTGCAGATCAAAGTGTCTGGTACAGGACTCATTTTTCTGCTCTTCACACAGAAACAAATAATGGGGGGACAGAAAAACAAAGCTAAATACATACTTTAGCAGAACATAACATTTTAATTGTAATACTTTTCATGGAAGGCAATGATTAACTTGGGTGTTTTAGCAGCAGTTGCTTTTCTCATGATACTACAACATGTATTATTTATATCACATCATAAGCATTTACTATGAAGCTACATCTTTGGCCTGAGGAGCTTATGACATAATTCTGAGATGACAATACATGAAGTGCTAGTGGAGCGTGGGAAGGGAAAAGCAGGAAAACAAGATTTAAAAAAAGACAAAAGGCAGTACCTACACTCATATTCCTCTCAGTCTTTTTTAGGTAGAGATGGGAACAGAGATTCTGACTTAGGACAGAATCAAGCACTGCAAGACTGAGGCACTGCTGCAGTTGGCAAGTATATTTAATCAATGCTACAGAAAGAGAGATTAGTAATTCCAAGGGCTTGGGATACTGTACTACTGAGAGTGACATAAATGGTCTCAGGGCTCACCTCTCAATTAGTCCCAAGCTAAAGTGAAGAAGTGTCCAACAAAATGAATGCTAAGAATTACTGGCTCCGAAAATAAAGTTAATTATACAACTTCTTAATTTTTAATATAAACAGCCATCTTGAGTCAGTCTACCTTCCTATGACTTTATTCCAAGAAGATGCAGTCTCAACAGGCAATGCGGTACCAAATGCGTCAAAGAAAGTTCTATACAATACTAACGGTTATATTGTACATGGGACATTCCTTAGCAAGCTTGCTAGTGACCCCAGAATTACACAAGAACATATTTCATTATTGGCAATATATATGTACAGGATACTTTTTCATGTTTTAAACTTGCATAATCTTAAATCAACATTGCTAACAAATGCTTCAACACAGTCTCTTGACCAACATTAATTCTCCACATCTATACTGCTTTTCAGCTTAAGATCTCCTCTTAATTTCATTTTAGCAGTATTAAGAAAAAGACAATTAACATGGTTAGAAACTGAAGGAAAAAATTGTGAACTTAAATAATAATAAAAAAAAAAGACACTGCCTTAAACAGAGAAAATAACGAAGTAGTTGGACCTCTGACCCAAGATGCAGAAGATGTTTGTTCAAAACCCCAAATAAGATTAGACCGGGTAAAGAGAGAAGCCTGTTTCATCAAACTCTTCGACTACCAAAATAAACCAGGGCAGAAAAGATACAGTGCCAGACCGAGATGCCTCACAAAGCAGAAACATTTTCTGTTCAGTCCTATTCACTATACCCTTCCATGCATTCAGCTGTGGTAGTTGAATCATCATGCTATAGCATACTACCGTCCTTTAACCCTTATCCACCTTGAGAATCCTGTTTTATTCATGTTTTTAAATGAACAATTATGTTGAACATAAATCAAAGGGAAAGTAGGTGTTCTTCAAAGCTACAGTATACAAGAGAAAGCATTTCAAGAAACCTGGAGTATTTAAGAGCAAGTATGGAAAACTACATTGAATCCAGCATGTCCTGCAAATACCTCAGTATTTGCCAAGCAAGTGAACTGTGCAGAGTTCCTGTAACAGCATGAATGCTAAAAACAGCAGTGAGACACCGAAAATTACATAGACAACAAATCCGTTAACCCATTTTTAAATCCAGCAGTGAAAATGAACTATTAAAATTAAATGTATGTAAATTTCTGTGTATCATAGAACAGTAATATAACTTTTTTTACTGAAGTTTTGTTGCTCTCACTTTTCTGTGTTGAAACTCCACAGTCAACAGGCTCAAGGGATACGTCAACCATTTTTGTTACGTAGACTTAAAGACCTAAGATGCTTAAAGGGTGCATTGTTTCAAACAGCAAACCAGCATCTGTCAGCTGATTCAAAAGAGTTCTTTAAACCAAAATCAATTAGTCTATCAATGGCCAACTTTATGAAATCTGTTGAGGACACTAACAAATATTGACGACAAGATTGTACCCCCTCCTCACTCCTTATTTACATACAGAATCTACCCAGAAAATGTTTTATGCTGATCAATTGTTAGCTCTGAGTCAATTTTGCACATTTTAAAATACACACTGAACAGACCTTCTCTATACATCAAGCTCATTGTGTCACTGACCTTAAAATCCTTTCACCATTCTCCATTTGCATCTTGTTGCTATGGCAAAGACAAACAGGAGAATATGTTTGAAAAGCAAGGCTGCATTTCCCTCTTGAGTTACACTGGAGCAGACATTTATTCCAGAAATGTTTCAGCAGGGAAAAGTGGAAATAACATGGAGAACTACAAAAAAGGAGGAAGGATGGAAAGAAAACGAACAAAGATTTAAAACTACTTTAGAGAAGAAAGCACACACAGCTCATGTAGTTACTCTTGCTGGACTTGTTCAGATCTGGTTTGATTTCTAATTAAACTTTCTTGTTTACCAGTTCCAATGATACTTTTAACTTCTCGCAACTATTTGACACAGGAATAACACTAGCAGAACAAAAAAGTTCTCTGCTCCTGCAGCTGCCACAGATACAGCATATACTGAACCTCTTCCTTTAACAGGAAAAAAAAAAAAATGCCCCTAAAATGGCTTTATTTTCCCAGCAGTAATCAGGCAACAGAACATGAAAGCAAGAATTCCAGCAGCCGTCTCCGAGTGGGCAGCAAGGGTAATCCATAAAGCACTTAAAGCAAATAAAGGGAAAGCGGAGAGAGGGAGCAAGGATCCTTGATCCCAAGCACAAGGAACATTCAACTACTATAGAAGCATTTACAGAAGTCACAGAGAAAAACTGCAAATGTGAAGCCTTGAGTTCCGTAAAAAAGGAATATCTAGGCCAACAGTATAAATCCTAACTCCTCATAGAGCATAAGCAGTAAAGAGAAAACAATTAAATGAAAGTTGGTGACTAACTTTCTGGATTTTCAAAGCAAAGTAAACTCTCAAGTCTTCTGCAAAGTTTGGGGAGTACTAAGTTAGAAATACAATTCACCCACAAGCATGGACAGACCACTCATGTGCCCCATTCACTGTTCTGTCATCTTCCTACATTCAAGACATATCCACCCTTTTGGATATGAACACATGACATCAAGGGAAATGTCCGACTAAGATTTCTTCAAAGAATGACTTTGTGTTTACAGCACATGAGCGTTGGAAAGGAAGTTTACTTCCTAGAAAGCAGGATCACAGATTTCAGCCTGCTCCAAGCAATATCAGTTACGGATGATCAAGTCCGATGATGAAACCAGAATTAATTCAGCAGCAGATGGTGTTGGGTCTTTTTTTTCAGCTAAAATGCAAAACATATAGATGGGGTAGAGTAAAGTTTCAGTGAAGGACAAGGGAATGTTTGTTTAAACCAGGGAGCAAGAAGAAACATCAAAACTAACAAAAGATGTGCAACTTGAGCTTTCCAAAAAAAAGGATTTCTTTTGTGGCTTTCCATTAATAGACTCTCCAAGAAGGGTATTTCCCAACACATAACATGTCACCAGAAAATACTATATAATACTGTTTAACTTCATTTCTTTTTGGTCTTTGGTGGGGCATACTTACATACTGATAGGGTGCTGAACTTCATTAATACTATTAATATGGTTACTTTAAGACATTTTCCCCAAAACCATTTTCACAGCTTCAGATGATTACAAATGGGTAGTAACTCTTGTCTCATAAAAGCAAAAGTTTGGTACATTTTAAGATGCTAATGCTCAGTACTGTAATGTATCACTGTTGCATATCTAGTTACAGGATGATTTATGAGCACTGTATCTGAAGTGTGAAATAAGTACCTCTGCCCTCCAGAACTGATGATGTATACCATAGCATACAAGCCCATTCATCTGACATTTGAGGATCTGTTCATGTAGGAAGCTTAAACACAGCTGCAAGTTTTTGCAGAACATCAACCCAAGAAAGAAAAATCAATTTCAACAGCCAAAGTGCTTCAAAACACACCTCTCAAAAAAAGACAGGTTCCTTCCATTCAGCTGCTTCTTTCCTAGTGTGTTTAAGAGTACCTGGGTCTAGCACAGAGAACTTCGGTGTAAAACCTATTAAAACCAAAAAATGTTGAAAAAGAGGAACACAAGAGAAAAGGTAGAGGGAGGTATGACAACAACAAACAACAGATTCTGTTGTTTGGAGGGAAGGGGGAAACCACACACAAAATAGCAAAGGAGGGGAAAAAAGAAAGAAAAGGGTTAGAGGTCCAACTGGTCACATAGTTCAAGAACTGGGGGTATGAAAAAAAGAAAACCAGTGATCACCAAACAAATCTATGCAGTGGAAGGCTAAGGTTACAGGGGATACCATTTACGTTAACAAACAATGAAAGGACAAGGGGTAATGGGTACAAATTGGAGCACAAGAGGTTCCACTTAAACCTGAGAAGAAACTTCTTCTCAGTGAGGGTGACGGAACACTGGAACAGGCTGCCCAGGGAGGTTGTGGAATCTCCTTCTTTGGAGACATTCAAAACCCGCCTGGACACGTTCCTGTGTAGCCTTATCTAGGTGTTCCTGCTCCGGCAGGGGGATTGGACTAGGTGATCTTTTGAGGTCCCTTCCAATCTCTAACATACTGTGATACTGTGTGATACTGTGAAAGGTTAACACTGTGTCCTGATTTCGTGCCACAAGCAGCTTGATTAGTTGCAAAAAAAAAAAAAAAAAAAAAAATAAAAATCCTCTGTTCCTAAACTGAGTTAGTAATCAATACGTTTTTCTAGAATTCTTTAACTCCCTTTTAGAACACCAGAAACAGAAGCCGAGTGGTTTTAATTCATCAGCTATTCTTATTACTCCCACTGTCCTTAGAAGGGTTTCCAGGTAGATCCATTACATTTTGCACACAATTTCCTACTTGACAAACATCAACATTTAATCTTTATGAAGCAGTGTCATATTCGTATTGCAAACACTCAGGGCAGGTACGAGAAAGAAACTTTTTAAATGATTCAGGGAAAAGCACAGTGGCCAGATCCCACAGCTTCTCCACACATGGGAGGAGAAAGGCAGCAGCAACACCCCACATTTTCGCTTGAAGAATGAAACACAGAGCAGATGTCAATCACATCAGATGAAGCCGTAGCAGTGAGGTACTCTTGCCAAAGGAAGGAAGAAGGCACATATAAACATTAAACACCATTATAAACACCATTATAAAACACCATTCCCTAACTCTTTTCTCCCCGGTTCTTTGCGTTCTGCCCATTAACAGTTTCAACTGGACTCCATCTTTTACAATGGCAACATGCCCTGTGCCAAAGCCCTACTCTTTAGCTTCACCAACTAGCACTTCATGTCCTATTGTTGTCCATTCCACCTAAGAAGTCACTCAAGCATGTCTGTGACCATGTTACTTTTCCTGATTACCAGCAGCTTCCACAGCTCTTCATCTTTTTGCACTGTTCTTCATTACTTCTGTTTTCATACAGCATCTTAAAAGGCAGTATTAGATATCTACACTAAAGCTTACCATCTGTATGTCTGGAGACTGCAGACTTTGAATGAATAAAGGCCATCTTTCTCCTTTGTAGAACTAAAAAACAGGTGTTTACATTCATGTTCTACATTGTTAGATCTTCTCCATAAGAAGATCCAAATAACAGGCATCCTTTCATGGTTTACAGAAAGTAGTCCAACTTTCTTAGATCATCATTGCTAGGACATCTTAACCCTACAGCTCAAGCCCCATGGAGTGAGGACAGGCACTGCTACCTCCTCTGCTGTAGCTCTGATACAGCTCTGTAGGGTTGGTAAAAGTAAGCATAACTTGGACCTAATGGCATTGACTGAAATTACCCCATCCAGCCCCTGGACACTCATACAATGACTCTCTAAAACACAATACTGATGTAGCCCACACAATGTTGAAGATCCCAGTCTCAGGCGAGAACATGAAAGAAGCCTATACACTGTATTTTAGCTGTGGACATCACTAAAGTGGAAAGACAGGTAAAAATTAGGAACTAGCATCTATATCTTTTCACACACTTGGGTCCAGAAACAGTAGCCTATGACGTTTGTACAATCTCACAGCCTTCTCATAAAAGTTAGTTTCCATATACTGAAGAGACATTTACAAAAGCAAGATGACAATTTCAGATTTACAAAAAGGATAGCTTTTCACATCTAAAAGAAATACAGCCATCTGATTAGATAACTGGAGGGGGGGGTATGGGCTGTGATTTTATCTGTAAACAGACACTATGCACAGTCACACAGAGAGCAAAGCTCTTTGTTGAAGTTGTACACCATCATCAAAATTGTAAGTCCGTAAGCCTCTCAGTGGTGGATGACAACACAGAAAGAATGTTTTCCTTAATTAGGGAATTTAGCATTAGTTACTAGATTATCTGCCAAACTATTTTCAGCTTTCATGCTTCAGTAAACCAGAGCTCATCATTCACAAACCCATTATTACACTGAAGAAAATGGGGAGCAATTAGCATACAAGATGATAGCTTAAAGGTGCTGCTAATTGGAAGGAATGAAGTATTTTTGAATCCTGATGTATACAATTAAGAGAGATAACCAGGTTCTGGAAAAACAATTTGCTAAACAATTTCAGCGATGCCTATTCTATTACCCATGTTTGAAGTCTAAACAAATGCAGGTTTGTTGTAAGATCAGTGCAATGACTTTGCAATATCTTACTTCAATTTGCAAACTAAAAGCTGGTCCTGCTGTAAAACAAGCCTTGTTCAGGAAATGTACATACAAAAACAATGACTAATTCATCACAGCAGATGATCAGGAGATCCTCACTGAACCAAGCTCCCCAAAAGAACTGAGAACAAAACCAACAAGGAAACAGACTGTAATATTCATAATGCACAGCATAGCATGGCCCTGATATATAGAAAGTTGCAAGACCAGTTGAATTATAGGGCTCTGCAAAATACACATCCAGAAATAATAATAAAAAAAAAATCTACAAAGAGATACTGTTGGGAAAAAAGAAATAATTGGTTACTAAACATGGAGGGAGAAATCTTGTACATGAATATTTAATCTGCCAAAAGGAAGAAGGCAGACAGGAGGAAAGACACAATTCTTCATTACTAGTGAACTGCATTCAGACATGTTAGTTAGACAATTATATTACAGAAATCTGCTTTAGAACATTAGGGATCTGTTTTCAAGAGCAACAGCTAGGTGATCTTAATTCACTTTAACAAATTGTTTTGCTATATATTATTTCTAATCTATTTATTACACATCTACAACTATAAACATAGTTGCACCAGTAGGTTTTATTCAATTCGTGGCTGCAACAAACCTCTAGTCGTAAATGAGCTACATCACTATTTCTTTTGGCTCGGAACATATTTAATATTTTCTTCAAATGACAGAGCAGCTGTAAACCTGTAACACGCCCTATTTTTAGGATCACACCTATCTCATATTTTCCTTTTTAAAAATACAGCCTAATTATGCTTTGGAATAATACCTCCCTTTACTTCATGTGAAAAACGCTTCAACAGATAACAGCATTCACAAAAGCATCTCTCCCCATAGAAAATGTGCCGCAACCAGCAAGGGGACTATAATGAACAACTGCAGCACACACCCCATGTTATCATGCAGGGGCGGTGTTTCTCTGTTTACTGAAAATGTTATTGAACCGTTCCCCCCACACGCACAGCCCAACAGCAGCGTGCACTAACACCGCTTATTCCTATGCCCTCCAGAGAAAAAACCATCCACCCTCTTTGTCTCCCTACACAATCTTTGAATTCTCTAAGATGAGATGTATGTAGTGGTTCCAAGGACCCACTGGTTAAAAACAGACCTTCCCCTCAAATCTGATTTCTTATGGCATAATACTCCAAGTGTGTCAACATATAACATAAGCAAATTTCTTTAAAGGAAAGAAATAAATTATCAGTCAGTATCACAATTAAACCCCAAATATTGACATGCCTATACATAGACATATGCACACATGCATATACATATATTTCTCCTCATGTCTGAATTATGTAAACACATCTTGAAAATCAAGGCATCCGTGGGCTAATCTGGAAGTTCTTCAAACAATTAAATAATATCTTCACATAGAAAACCGAGGAGAGCCAAGAGTTCACTGATGAACACCAGATTTTTATCTCTGATAAAGAGTAATTTGAATTAGCTGATGTCTTAAAATGATTTAAGCTCCACTCCCGTTCTACATACACCTATCGCTATTTGCTGCTGCGAGCAGCCTCATGGCAGACCACCCCTCCCGGTATATAAGGTTAGACACAGCCTCCGTGGGATAAAAGCTTTTATCCTGCTAAAATTCACCAGCCTGCCAGGATCTCTCGCAAAGCTCCGAGATGCAAACAGCAACGCTACCGTCCAGGAGCTGCTACGCTCCCATGAGTAAGCACTTGCAGCGCCGGGCTATAATTAGTTGGAGTATTTTTAGGGTCACTGGTGAAAATTAGAGAGAAATGACTGAGAAAACCCCCAGAACGGTCTATTCTCCTCCCGCGGCTATTTCCAACCGCTGCAAGGAAAAAAGAAACAGAGGCCGAGGTGATGCACCCGCTCCGCGGGAAACACGTCCCTCGCTGCTGCCCTTTGCTGGGACTCAGCACCGCTCCACGCACCGCCCGCGGCCACCCGTGGCGTGACGGCCGCGGGGAGCACCCGGCTCCGCTCCCTCCGCCGCCTGGCACCGCCGCTTACCTGACCGCCACCCGCACCGAGCTCTCGTCCTGGCCGGCCGACATGGTGCCGAAGGGAGGCAGCAAGCCTTGCCGGGAGCGGGGAGCTCTACCGGACCGGGAGGAGGTGGGGTCTCCGCTGCGGTTCCCCCCTCACCTCCTCCTCCTGCTCCGCCACCTCCTCTCTCCAGCCATTTTAGGTGCCTGAATGAATAGGTAGGAGCCGCGGCAGCGCAGGGCGGTTCGCGCCGCTCCTCCTCCCAGCCCCCGCCCCGCTCCGGCCCTTCCAGTGCCTGGGCCGGGAGCGCTGTCACTCACTGAGGCAGCCTCAGCCCGCCGCGGGCGCACGGACGGGCCCGGCCCCCGGGGTCCGGCTCCCCCCGCCCCTCGCCAGCCGCAATGCGTCACAGGCCCCGCCCCGCCCCGCCACACGCACGTGCACGGGCCTCCGCGCGCGGGGACGCCCTGTGGGGAGAAGGCGCGAAACCCCCGTCAGGGATCCGCCACTTTCCTCCGGCTCCTCAGCCGTGTCCCGGTCCCACCCGGTCCAACCTGATTCCCTTCCCGGACCATCTGCGGCGCTCAAGGCCCGCATCTCCCGCCCGCGGCCGCACGCAGCTCTTCCATCTTCCGTGCTGGGCAGGGGGGTTCGCCCCATCCAAGCATGCCTGTCCTCACCTCGCTAATGAAGTGCCTTAGCTGGTAACGGAGTGGGCGGGTGACATTACTTTTTGATGCAAATAGTATACCCATGCCAGGAAACAAGCCCGGTTATTTTGCCCCAAACAATTCACATTCTTAAGGGAGGTTTTCCATCAGAATAGGCCTGGGTTTCTATGTGTAATGATATGCTAAAAACCTTGCAGTTCGGGTTGTTTTGCTTCTGATCATGAAGGTTGTTCATGCCCAGGCCCCAGCTGCAAGTGGAGGCTAGCGGCAGGATGGGGTCTGGCCATGCCCCTGGATCCATCAGAAGTCCCACCTGTATTATTGCCACTCTGCTCATTTCTCATAGTTACCTTTGTTATCTTCCCTATTTTCCTCTATTTATTAGAAATTGTATTATTTCTGCGAAATGACCCACCTGGAAGTCTACACAAAATGGTGGCCTCCTGCTTTCTCCTGAGTTACTCAGCACCACCTCTCAAGGCTCTGGCAGCGTTTGAAATGCAGGGGGCTTAGGCAATATAGCATGTCTCTGAAGGGTAGTGGGACAGTATTTATCTGAAAGGCAGAAAAATGGAGACACAGTTCAGTCTGAAGTCATGGTGGGGATGTGGAACAGGCAGAACAAAGCCCACCTCTTCCCAGCTCATAATTCTCTTTTTAATGGCATAGGCCAGATGCTTTGCTTCTTTTTTCACAATGTATAATAGAACGGGAAAGATAGCAGATATAGAAAAAGCTCCTGCAGGTGAACTGTATTGGCATTCACCAACACAGAATGGCGTCAAACTGAATGTGATACCAGGCTTATAGTTCAAAGCGATTCCAGCTAGTGAGGACTAAACGCTCAGGACTCTGTCACATATCTGCCTGTACTGTAATGAGCTATTTAAAAATACCTGCAGCTCATCCACAGCGAGTGGAATCCTAGGGCATATTTAGGTTCTCATGATTTATTTACATCAGATTTACAAACTCAGCAAACAATAATGCTTAAGCAAATACAGAAAAGGCAAAGGTCTATAACTTTTTTACTGTAATAGCTTTAGTAACTTGGATACTTTATTATCCAAGAGTATCCAATGATTTTTTTTCAGCTGATACAGCTACAAGGTTAATGTAGCAAGCACACTCAAGCCAAATTTGATCCTTGGCAGTATCCGCTGTCTGCATTTGTTTCGTGCTGCATCTTTTGCTGGGTAAGCCCCAATAGAGCAAAGCTCATCCACAATCACCCTGAGCATGCGTATAAAACCCTGCTAGGTCAGTGCCTCTAGCTTGCTGTGTGAGCTCTGCTACAAACAGAGCAAGAAGCAGCAGCCCTGCCTTTCTCAGTCCTGGCTGCTTGGACCCAGGGTCATACTCTGGATCTTGCCAGGGTCACTTCTTTTCTGACCCTTGTGTGCCCTTAGACATTTGCCTCAGCTTGACCACAGCCAGCCTTCTCTCTTCCACATCAGAAAGGAAAACAGCAGGTTAAAATGTCTGGCCAAAGTCCTCCTGAGCTTAATGTTACATACTCAGATGGATTGGTATTTACAGGTTTAAGACCTTAGTGGCAAGGATTTGTTACCCACATTGGGATTAAACTGGAAGTCGTGCATTTTGGTACTATTCTTCCCTATTCTTCTCTAATTTATGGTTATTTCAGTGCTACAGTATTACACACATATATTCCATGTTAAATATTTCACTCCAGTGCCAGAACCCTCTGAAATTGATACAGCAAGTTACTTTCAGCTTCCTACCATGTTTCATGCAAATTGCCTGATTTGTGACTATTCAGATGTAAAACAGGAAAAAGACTCAGGTCCTATTTCTTTAATGGCTGTTTAAAGATATATTACTTATTTCCAGAAAGTGTACAATCCTTTTGTTAAAATAAACTGCTTTTGTTTGGTTCTTTTTGTAACTCATCCAATGTAAATAAGCAGTCTGTTATACTGTTAACTTCACTCCCCTGTGAAACATAAATCAATTCTCCTGTTTTTCATTTTTCATAAGGTTATTGACCTCTGCTCTGCAGCATCCTATTCACCTTGTTGAAGAACTAACATGGATAAATAAGGGCACAATCACTTCCTTTCTTTCACTGTCTATGTACATAGCCATACCTTTAATAAAGCTGTTTGGTAACATTTATAGATTTGTACAATCTCATAGCCAATGAGTGAGGTTTCCTGGAAGGTCCCTTCTCACGTTCCTTAATCAGCATGCCTACAGTAAGGACCTGCAGTAGAGCACCCCATCTCTCCTGTGGCTCCAGCAGCACAGGTACCAACCACCTCTGGTCACCCCCTGACCAGTTCACATACAGGGGGCAAACTGCAAGGCTTGTGAGCAGGAAGGATGTTCACAGCTCTGGTCCCTGCTTTAACCTTTAAGCTTAGAGAAGAACTGCTAGAACATCCCTCCCTGGCAGCCATCCCACATGACAACCGCTATACTTTCAACTCCTCCATTCTCCCGCCATATGACTCAGCACCATGAGCTTCATCCACTGGGGCAACCAAAGACCTGCATTTGGAAGAGTGAGGGCCCTGACTGACACACATGCATACCTTGCACAGATGGTGAAACTGCCCATAGAGTTCCTTTGAGCCTTTTAAGAAGCTGCTTAAAATCTTGAACAGCATACAACCTGAATGAGCCAAACACACTCCACTTTGGAGTCAGAGCTCTGCATTTTGATCCACGTATGTTTGCAGACAAGTTGTTTAGGCCATGCATATGCTGTATCAGTTGGTTTTGAAATGGTTTAATTAAAACAGACCACTTAAAACAGTAGAGCCCTCCCTTCAAACTTTTTTAACTGTGATAATTAACCAGTGCTAAATAAGCCAATTTAATCAAAGGTTCAACTTGTTAGTTAGCGCCATGCTAAAGGTTGACTATTTCTTTGACCTGCTGAAAATACAGTTTAGTCCAGAGAAGGATTCAGTTGATAGAAATAACAGAACAGTGTTAGAAGATATTGATTTTGAGTCCATTCATAACCATGAAAATCTATCCCATAATGGTTTGATAATGATCTTCTATTTATGATTTCACTGTACAAAACCTTATCAGGTAGCAGCTTGACATTGATTATAAATATACAGTTGTGGTGTTCTCTGGTGCTTTTTCTGCTGAGTAGTGGAGGTGACACTGTTTCAGTGAGACAGGCCATGAATATGAAAACATGAATATGAAAATATTTCTGATTAATCAATATCAGTTAGACCAATTGCACCATGTCTGGTAGAGGGCTTCAAACAAAATTAGTAGGCTCAGAACTTTGCCCACCATTCCAGAAGACAGATATTCTTTCGGGTACAAACAGCAGAACATGAAATGTTCAAGCACTGTGGAAGAATAGTATTGATGCCTTGTTCCGAAGGTCATTAAATCTCGTCATCTGCATAGCTCATTTGAACTTGACTGTTTTGTTAAGCTCACATACACAGGAGAAACAGTGATATTATCTCATTAGTGACTATTGTTTTCTTGACTGCATATAGTTATTTAACTTTTTTAACTACATACAAGCCACAATTTATTCAGTGATTTTGAAATGACACACCATGAAGCCTAAATGTATATGCAAATATGATACAATATATACATTCTAGTGAGCAAAACTTTTTATTATATTCTTCGTCTGATAGTTTGAAAAATGTAGAGGTTTTGGCTTGTATAAGTGGTCACAGATTTTCTTTATAGTTTTTGCATTGTCCAGATCTGTCATAATTCCGTGAACTGTGTGACCCAATAACTCCTTGTATTCCAGTATCTTCTGTCACAGGAAAGGTAACTGGATTCCTGTAGAACTGGATTTCATGAGCTGTTGGTGATGAGAATGAAGTCAGCAGCATTCACTCATCAGCAATAATCACTTCACTCACATCTAATGAAAACTAAACTCTTCAACATTAATGCATACAGTACTTCCAGGTTTCTACCTGGCAAAGTGAAACTTTTGTTTGCATTTTCTGTATGATGCCTTGGGCTTACCTCAACCTTAGATTCTTCAATAGTCATCTTTTGAAAGATCTTCTCTACAAACTAAAAAAAACTTCTAAAAGCTCTTATATCTTGATTTTTAAGTACTTTGTAGTGTAGTTTTTTTTCTTCTCTGACTGACTTCTCATTTCAAACTGCAGGTCTTGGAAAGCATTCAAGCTTATAAAAGACATTTCAGATGCTTTCCATTTTCTTCCCATCACTCACTGAGACTTGATTAATAACAATGAGCAAAGAAAAGTGTTAAGCCACTCTAAACTGGCAGGCTAAAAAGTACAAAGCAGGCTGCTGAAAGGAATTATCACTTGGCTCGTGACAGGGTGGGGGAAGGTAATTTCAAAGTTAGCAAGGAGGAAGGGAGTACAAGATGATGTTTATATAAACAGAATAACACCAGATAAGGAAAGGAAACAGGCTGTTTTAGTACAGAAGACTGTGGAGAGAAGATGGTAGAGAAACAAGAAAGGACAAGGAGGAGAATGAAGAGGGATCGCTGGAGTCAAAGCCAAGCAACATCTCTGCAGGGTTGTTTCTAGAACTGATCAGTGCAAGAGGAAAAGTGCATCAGGCACCTCTGAAGCAAGAAAAAAGGAGATTTTTTTCTTCCCCATCCATCTTCCAGAAAAATTAACGTAAATGTAAAGGAGAAAATATAATGTAAAAAAAACTGTACACAATTAAAGGATTGCATCTGGAGCTAAGCAGAGGATTTGACAGGAATAGAGTTGCTAGCTATGTCACTACACTTGATAAAGAAAGAATTTCAATGCTTTTACACACAAAAAGTGTACTGTGTTAACTACATCACTGTTAACAAAGCAGCAGTTTTCCTCTGCTCCTGGCAACTCAGGGAGTTTGTGTTCTATGACAAAAATGTGCTTACATCCATACACTTATTTTAATTCTGGGCCTAAGGTCTGCTTTAGTTTGTACTATTGTAAGTGCTGCCTACACTAAGATGATTATATCATGATAAATATCATGATACAAATATACATATTGCATTATATCCCATAGTACACATATACATTAGATCCCCACTAAATCAGCACTGCTAGACTAGAAGAAAACACAAGAAAGAATAGAGCTAAACCACATCTCTGGGAAAACCTCCCCTGTGTGATCTTAACAGTCTCATGACTCAAGTCAGTGGATATACACTAGGGAAGAACATGCCTTTTATGTCAGTGTGTTTTAAGAATTTCTTGGTTAACTGAAAGTTGTGATCAGCTAGTTCACAGTAAAGTCTTACAAATCCACCTTGGCAGCTGGAAGTCCCTTCAAGTATTACAGGAAAAATATAAATAATGGAGATGAGGTGAAAAAAAAATAGTCAAATATAGCACAGTATGAAGAAGAAAATAACTCATGTTTTAGTAGAATAAGACCTTACTGTGACTTTGGATTATTATATATTCCCTGAGGTGTAGCCAAGTCCTGCAGTTTTTTGCAAGGACTCCATCCCATGGGTCAGAAACTAGCACTTCTAAATCTGACCCCTTGTCGTGATTCACTAACACCTAGAAATAAACCTTGAAATATCTCCAGAGGAACAGAGTAGTAGGCCAACTATTTTACAGATCTGAACCCAAGTGACTATGGCTCTTCCCATTGCTCGTGGAGGGAATTGAGGCAGGAAGGACATGGGAATTGCAGATGCTCACAGAAGAAATGGTTGTCAGAACCAGTATGAGGGCTGACGCCTGTGCAAACACTGTTAGACCACACCTTAATTAGATTAATTATGAATACAAAAGCTGCACGGGAAATTCACTTCTGCTGCCTCTCACCAGAACCAGCTGTTCAGACTTGAATATGTCACAATTGCACAACACAAATTTTGCCTTAAGGATACAGTTACCCAACATGATGGATTTTTCATAATGTCCCTCCCAGTAGTATCCTCATCCTTCTTCTGCCCTTCACCTTCCCCCATCACCATCATGCTTGCCATTTCGGTTCAGTCTTGTGGAAGGTACTGAATGATGGGAGTCCTGCATGTGTCTGGTGAGTGCAGCATTAGCAGTCACAGGGCAGCCTCCTTTGGAGAGCTTTGCCAATCTGCCCCACATAAGACAGAAAAAAAAAGTTGACATACTTAGACAACAAGCATCAAAACCCTAGCACATTCCAGAAGAAATAAAATCTAAGTAAGTTCTCCATCTCTGGTAATAGATGAAATTAGTTCCAATGAAGCCATGAAATTTCTGTTTCCTTTGCAGATCTTGCTAATGACTGTTAGCAGAGATTAGTTGATGACCAATTTTATGATTACTTCATGTAAACAACTTGCCCTCCTGTGCTATTCTCCCAGGCTTCCCCCCCGCCTTGTCCACATATTCACTAGCCATGGTGTGCCTAAGCCACAGATGGTGAATTCTTTGGGTCAGAGCTTGTTGTATAGCTTTTTTACAATGCAGTCCTATTTCCTAATTGGCATCTTTAGGCATTACCACAATAAAACCAATAAACAGTAATAACAAAAAACATACAGATGGGATGTGGGTGAAGACATGACTAATTAGCTGAACAATACTGGGACCACAAGCCACAGGCAGCACGGGAGCTTGGGGAACAGCGAGTGGGTGGACAGTCACCTGCATAACAGAGGGTTGGGTGGGTAGAGAAACTGAGAGTCTTTCCTTTGATAGCATCATGGAATTCATAAATGAAGGGATGACAGCTGTAGATAAGGCATGGCATGAGTTGTTTTACTCTCTATGTGTATGCAGCCTGGCTTGGCACTGTCACACAGACTCATGAAAAAAACAAAAGGGTAGTCGAAATGGTGGTGTAACAAGTCAGGAGATGTGAGAAGCAGGAGTTCCCAAACAGGGTTTGCAGAAGGACCACTGCTGTATCATGTGCAGTACCATGGCAGCAGCATCCAGGGCTGCTGCGACAAGGTTTGCACCAGGCTGCAAGCCTTGCCTCCCCTGCCCATGAGAAAACATGTGCTTCCAGGACTGTACTGGGATACATGTGGGTGGAGAAGAGGCATTCATTTGTACCAGCCACGGCTAAACAACCACTCCTCACCTTTCTCCAGAAAAGGCAACAAACAGAACATTATTTTCCTTAATACTTATTTGAAGGCATTTTTATACTACTCATTGGTATGTATCACTTGGGAACACTTAAGCCAAAGGATAATACTCAAAACAATGGCAGGCTAAATCTTATTTAAATTTTCATTTATGGACAGGGAGTATAGATACAGTTTGCTCCTGAAATGAAGAAGCACTTCTTTGCTCAGTGGGTAATGAACTTCCGGAATTCATTGCCACAGGAGGTTGGGGAAGCAGGCTATTAGCAGACATAAAAAGGGATTAGACAAGATTTGTGAACAATGCCTGTAGTAACAGATAATAAAAGGAACAGGCAGTTCCAATGACTGATTGAAGGAGACTTGGACCAGAGGAAGAGGACAGGTACATCTGCTCTCCCTGAACAGCATCTCTTATTGTCACTCTTCAGTCTTTGCTCTCTGGATCTGCCTGCCCTGTTAGGGTAATGCTGTGCTGGAGAACCTTGCAGGGTCTGCTGGGGCCTTCAAAACCTGTGGCTTGGTCAGGGCAGATGGCCAGCACCCATTCAGCTACCCTCGTGCCATCACAGGCACTGGGCAGCAATAGCATTTGTGGCCGTGGGTCTGACCTAGCAAGGCATTTCTTTGTGCTCTGATGGGTTAAGTAGTGCTGCTTGCACCGAAAGGGCCAGCAACCAGCATGGGGATCTTGGAGAGGAGTTATAAAGAACAAAAAGGAACTGTCTTTAACAGACTATTCACCAAGGCTTTGAAAGATATTGATGGAGGAAGACAGAAGATTCTGTTAATTCAGTATGAGTTTGATAATTGTTTGGAATAGTACCAAAGGGGCTCACTCTTCAGAAAGTGCATGAGAACAGATATTCCTTAATTTCAGGGTTGACACTGAAAGGATGAGTGGGTGGCAAACTGGCCATGACTTTGCAGCTTTCTCTTTCCAGCTGAAGACTCTAACTCCATTTGATTTCTCTTCATACCACTTCTGGTCACTTCTATTGCACTACTCTGGACCTCTTCCAGCTCTGTTACCTCTTGCCTGAGATCAGGCAACTGGACTGGACACTGCACTCAAGGTTAGGCTGCTCAGTGGCTTCTTACCCTAGCACAAAGATGTTCTTTGCTTTTCCCAGTCCTTTTGCAAGTCAGTCTTGCAATTGTGTTTGTTTGACAGGAACTAAGCTGACATTTGTTATCCACCATCTAACACCTTCTTCCTGTATGGTAATAATTCCCCTCCCCAGCCCCTGCAATATGAAAGACTGTTTTCTCATCTGTCTGTGCTCTGAATTTCATTTACCATTTATTATCAGTGAGTCATTCTGTATTAGGAGATTTCTTTTTTAGATCTTTTCATAACTATTAAAGTTGTTACCTCATTGTCTGGCTTTTCATAGAAAACATTGGTCTTAACAAAGATTCTTGCAAGGCTCTGCTAATAAAGGCATTGATGAATTTGAGGCTGTTTGTAGAAAAATAACAGAAATGAGGGAAACCTGTAATTCTGTAATATTTCTGGAATGAGGAACACCTGTAAAGACCTGTAATAATAAAATGATAGAGTGATAAAAGGGAGAAGACTTAAAATAACTTAGTGGGTGTATATATATATATATATATATATATACATACACACACATATATATTCCTGGCTAAATAACAGCCACAGAGCATATAACTAAATAACAGAAATATAGGGAGAGAATGAACAAAGAAGACTCAGGGTAGGACACAGACTGTGATTGAGAAGAAGAATATTAAAGAGAACATAGAGGATCTCAGGAATACATTTCATGATAATGACTAATGTACAGATCCAAGAGAATCTCTTTAGGGAGGTAAGAAATCCCTCAGCACCAGGGCACTGCAAATAGCACTGAGAAAAAGGGAGCAGTAGCAACATCACTGAGCGCTCACAGAAATGGATTGCATGGCCTGATATAGACCTCTGGGCTTACGGGGATGACTAATCAACACAGGAAAACATTCTGGTTTGCGATACATTTTTGCTTTTGAGTTTTCTATTCTTTGAGTGAAATCCAACTGCAACAACTGGCCACAGCGTTACGAGAGAAAGCCCATACCTCTCACAATCATTGAATAGTAATTTGGTAGAGAAAAGAGCACCACCTAGTGCTAAATGCTACTTGTTGATGCTGAAGTGTCTCCGTATGCTGGATGCTATCTTCTGGATGTCTTAATTTTGCTGTTTTCCCACAGTTTATCCAACCACAGAGGAATCAATCCTTAGCAGCAACGAGCATCCTGGCTCCCTGTAAGAATAGCTGGTTCATCAAGAGCTCACCATCTCTCAGAGCTTTGTGCATGCTAAGGTAATGCCTTAGGCACCTAGTTAACATAATTATGGTTATTTGTCTGATTCATTCGGGCCAGATTCTAGTACCCTTACTCACCCAGTGTAGTTATGTGCTAGAGATAAACTTCACTGCTTTCGCTGGAGTGAAAATTAATCCACACTTACAGGACAGCCTTAAGGAACCAGAAGACCTTAAGAAGTTAGAAGCTTGCACTTCTAACAGGGGATTCATTGCATTACTTTCTGGTTCTACACTCATGTCAATTTTTCAGCCTTTTCCTACCAATGTGAAATCTCTACACAGTTTTGTTTGCCTGTTGTATTTTTGGTTTGGATTGGGGTTTTTTTGGATTTGGTTTTTTGGGGGTTTGTTTTTTGTTTTCCTTTGGTGGGGGGTGGTGTTTGTTTGTCTGGGGCTTTTTAGTTTTGTTTTAAAATCTCAAGAAAGGAGGCCTTCAAAGAAAACATTGCTTTACATGAGAATTGCCTTCATATCAGGAAGATGAATCATGTGTAACTTTCACTATTTTTTCAGCATTTATGGTTAAATCCATTACTATTGGCTTTATTTTCTTTTGATTATCAATCCACGTTTTGTTGCTGTTCATATTTTTGGTTTTCAAACCCTTCCACTTTGTCTCACAGAATTGAATTTTCTGTCATAATGTAATTAAAATTTCAAAAGAAGGTAAGAAACAGGTAAATCAACTTAGAACAGTTCTGCATCAACTATCGTTATGTATTATTTAAATAGATCCAGACTTGAAGGTACATGTTGCATTGGTTATGTGGGTTAATTTACATACAGATGCCTATAGTAAAATGTCATGTAAGTGTCTCAATACATTCAAATTTGTGAGTTTCCAAAGTGATCTTCAGTGACACCATGCTACCATGACTAGATTAAATTTCTCTAATACTGGAATTGTTTCCTCTTCACTTGAAATGATTCAGCATCGCACCACTCATTTCAATGGGAAGATGGTGAAACTCAGCTGTTTAAATTCTTTCCATATCCTCTGATTTGCAAAACACAGTTTAGTGGATAGAGCTTTTTATTTCTGTCCTTAATAGTCCTTCTATACTTCCACCCTAGCAGACAGTCTTCAGAAAGTGTATTCTTCGGATAAAAAGAAATGCTCTGGATTACCTGCAGCTGTTTCTGCCATGTTGTATCTATAGGTTCACTTCTGCAACTATTGCCACCCGCTTATGACCATTTCTTACTTATGACCATTGAATAAGGATGGTACAGGGTGTGGGTACTTGTTCCCCATCCTAATGAGCAGGTCTCAGCCATTTGTGGTGGAGAAGTAAAACTGCTGTTTGACCTCTGCTTTCTGGTTCTTGGAATTAGAGTCTCATCTGTATCACCTACAGACCTCAGCAGGCAGAGAGCCTTTTTCCTCTAGTCTTTTGAAAATCATGGCATCATAGAATCATGTATATGAAGGACACACTTGTATATCAAGATCCCATGGTTCTGAAGTAAAAACATGGCAGCACATGGATACATGCTTGTCTGATCATGAATACATAGGACTTATGCCTGCAGCGGTGTGCATAAGTTTCTGGTTCATGGGAGCCACCAGCCTGGTACACTGTGCCATATTGCCAAAGGTGCACCACTGCCCCTCCAGAAGCTCGCACACAAGGTATGAAAGGCACCCCCAGGAGCAGATACTGCAGTGATCCAGGAGCTGTGCAGAGCTGAACATTCACAGTTGGCCTGGGGGCCTGCTGAAGACACAATCCTGCCAAGGTGTGTCCGAGAAACCCCCACATCTGTGACTGCAGCCACACTGCCTACTGAGCACCACAAATGCTGCCATCAGTACTCTTTAATGGGTGGAAAAGGATGCGGGGTTGGGTTTTTTTTCATCTTTTCTGTACTAACAACTGTGAGGAGCGTGGGAGAATCTGTTTGGGTGTTATCTTACTGCATGTGGGTTTAGTTCTGTCACCACTCTCAGCAACTGAATTTAACGTCTATTTATAGCTACAGTAGTGACAGTGTAATTGACTAATTAGTAGCGACTAATTGTTGAAAATACAGTATTGCAACTACACTAAATTAAATAGCCTGTGTACTTCTGGCTGGCAGAGTTATGAGTCCATGCTTGTTCTCCTCAGGAAACAAACAAACTCCTGAGAAACAAAACCAAACCCAGCAATTCAAAGCAAATTTATACTTCACTATGACTAAACCAGGAGCAATAAGAGACTCTGGCAACTGCACAAAGATCAGGTTTATGGCCTCATGGAAGGAGGAGAGTGTGTAGCCATAAGCAGGTAAGATCGCTGCTGGGACCAAGGGCCTTCTGCTCTGCCCTCCCCAGTCTGGCACCTTGGATTTTTGTTTTAAAAGGAAGCAGAAGTCACCAGCCATATCCATCAATCCATCAAACTGACTGGTGCTGGACTCACTTTGCATCAGTGCAAGGAGAGAGAAAGCCTCACTCAGCTCCACCTGGCAGCTCTTCAATCCTTCTCCTCCTGCTTGCTCCAGACGTCAAACCAGAGATGTTGCCAGGGTCTAGGGAAGCAAACTCCCGCCTATTGGAAAATAGAGCTGTATTATTGCCAGTTTGGGAGGGTCAGGCTTCCACCAGGGACTTCTTTCTATTCCCACACCACCTTGTAGCTGTCCCCACTCTTGGGAAAGTTTGGCAACCATGGGGTTAGTTGCAGGCAAGACACAGGAGTCCAGCTGTGTTTAAGGATGGCTTGTGCAGGAGCAAACAAATGGCATCTATTTAAAAACTGTTAGAGACCAAAGATTCTTTTTCCCAGACTATTTGTTTCTAGTTATGGTTTTGTTCTGTGTTTTCAGCAAGCATATAATTACCATGAATTACATAGTACAGGGTGTGTATAAGGCACACCTTGAACAAGCTGGTTCTCATTGGCTTGAGCAATGGTTTGAAAGGTGCTGTTTCCCAAGCACAGCTTCCAAACCCACAGTCTGTGAGGCCTGTGCAGAAAACTGGCTTGATTTAAAACTAAAAAATTACTTATAGTTGCTCCTGCAGTGGTACTGCACTCTGGACTGGATTAACTACTCATAGCCCACCCGTCCCCTGTCCCCCCCATAGGAAACAGGAACATTAATGTTCACAGATTAGAATTATGTTAATGCAGATAGAGAAATTCACTGTCAATCATCTTTAGGAGATGTCTAATAAATCCTTCTTTTCATGTTTGGGCAGGGAAAAGTACCCATCTTGCAGATTTTGAGCCATTGCCATGTTTCAGTTTAGCCCTTAAGATTATTCACAGAATCACAGAATGGTTTGGGTTGGAAGGGACCTTGGAAAGAAGCTCATCCAGTTCCAACCCCCTGTCATGGGCAGGGACACCATCCACTAGACCAAGTTGCTCCAAGCCCTGTCTAACCTGGCCTTGAACACTGCCAGGAATGGGGCAGCCACAAATTCTCTGGGCAACCTGTGCCACTATCTCACCACTCTCATAGTGAAGAATTTCTTCCTAATATCTGTATTTCCCCTCTGTTAGCTTAAAGCCATTCTCCCTTGTCCTAGCACTACATTACCTCATAAGAAGTCCTTTTCCATCTTTCTTGTAGACCCCCTTTAGGGGCTGGAAGACTGTGGTAAGATCTCCCCTGAGCCTTCTCTTCTCTGGAGAAAAACAAGCCCACCTTCTCTGGGCTGAACAAGCCCAGCTCTCTCAGCCTGTTTCAATAGCAGAGGTGCTCCAGCCCACTGATCATCTTCATGGCACTCCTCTGAACTCACTCAAGCAGGTCCATGTCGCTCTTGGTTTGGGACAGAGCTCGACAGAGTACTGCAAGTGGGGTCTCACGAAAGCAGAGCAGAGGGGCAGAATCACCTCCCTTGACCTGCTGGTCACACTTCTCTTGATGCAGTCTGGCACACATTTGGTTTCTGGGCTGCAAATGCACACTGAAGCTGTCTCATGTTGAGCTTCTCATCAATCAACATCCCCAACTCCTTCTCCTCAGGGCTGCTCTCAATCCATTCTCTGCCCAGCCTTTTTTGTGCTTGGGATTGCTCTGACCCAGGTGCAGGACCTTGCATTTGGCCTTGTTAAACTTCATGAGGTTTGCACAGGCCCACCTTTTAAGCCTGTCCAGGTCCCCCTGGGTGGCATGCCTGCCCTCCAGCGTGTCAGCTGCACCACACAGCTTGGTGTCATCAGCAAACTTGCTGATGGTGCACTCAGTCCCATTGCCCGTGTCACTGACTAAGATGTTAAACAGCATTGGTCCCAGTACCAACCCCTGAGGAACACCACTCATCACTGGTCTCCACTTAAGACATCAAACTGTTGACCACAATTCTTTGAATCCTTTGCCCCCGAGAAAAAAGGGATGAAAATCTGATCAAGCAAGTCCAGAGGGCCACGAAGATGAGCACCACTCCTATGAAGACAGACTGGGAAAGGTGAGTTCTGTAATCCTTCTTGATACTCCTGTTACTGATTCTGTTATAGAAGTCTTTCATGAAGGCATCCTGAAGGCTTCAACATGCAAGGTGGTTTTAAAATAATAATGTTATAGAAAACTAAAGTGAAGAGCAAATCATTAACCAAATGCTCAGTAGCACAGCATGCTGATAGGCTGCACTCACCTGACTGGAAATTAGTGCTGCCCAAGCCAAAGTAAGAAGTAATTAATTGATTATTATTATATCATTATATAGGCACAGAACTAAAATATATAGGGAATATATGTTGATTCTTAGTCCTCCTGTGTACTTATTTCTGCATAGACATGCTCAGTCTAATTCCCCAGTTAGACTGAAACAGCAGTGATTTAAAAATTTGTCAGAGAACTTGTTCGAGTTACTATTTGTGCTCCCTGCCGACAAAGCAAAATGCAGTAAACTGAACCTGCTGCCTACGCAGTGGTTAGCTTGAGTGATAGGTGGGGACAGGACATGAAGAAGCTTAGGGCTGTTTACAAAATATCTGTAGATTCATTTCAATGTCAGTACCTTTCACTACTGGAGTTAAGGTTTTCAAATTGAAGACCTGAAGACAGGTTTCTGTGCTCTGAATTAGCGTATTTAACTGGTAAAACAGTGACCACATTTTACTGCTTGATGAACTGTGGGACAAAGTCCTACCTCATTTTCCATTTTGTTCAAGCTGAAGTGCCTGATGTACACACAGGCCTGGAAATGGGAAATATGTCCCAAGCGAACTGTGACACTCCCGGTCACAAGATACCCTCAGACCAAAACCCCAGTGATACTCAGGAGAGACCAAGACCCTTCAGTGTCCTTGTGCAAGGTGCTCCTTCAATTGTAAAAGCAGCCAAGTGGTGCTAGTGGCCTGTACTTTTCTATGCAAAGTGATAATTAACAATGATAAATAAACCTTTCACATACCAAAGTCCAAGCCACATAATGAATTACTGGGATTACAGGAAACTGCCCTTATAAGCAAATTTTCACATAACTGTCCACTGCGAGTACCTGTCCATACAGCTCCAAGCTGGCTTTCAGATTCAGCCATACCACTCAGACAACCAGTTCAATGCAGCAGCTCATTCACCTGTCAAACCCTCTTGAGATCCACAAAAAGCCTGGTCTGCAGTTGAGTCAAACCCAAACGAATTGACATAATACTGCTTGTATCTTAGGAGGCAATTCCTGCCTCACCTTGCCCAGGCAGAGATGTGGGCAGTCGTTTCATTAGAGAGACTTGTCATGAAAACTTTTGTGCTGCCTTTTCCCTCAAACTCCTAAGTTAGGAAGCAATAGGAATAATCAATGAGTTCTGCCTAAGACCCATAGACCAGGAATCCAGCTGCATCCTAATACATCCTAATATTCATCACTATCTAGTTCACCATTCTGTCTTTAGCATAACTACATATATTTCTCTAGAATGCTCAATTAGGCATCCTTGATTATACAGGGTTTCCTGCGTATTTTCTAACTGAAAACTTACAGCAAGTCAGTTTTACATAAAACTACTATTTACAGTATCTTTTAACCTGTGGATCACATTCTTTCAAATGAATCTGAACTTCAACCTGTGTTATTATCATCAGCCACATGCTGAGCTATCTTCTGTTACCCAATATGCTATATAAACTGATTTTTGGGTAGCAAATGCTATGATTTATGTACTATGACAAAAACCGCTTTTTAGTTACTACATAAAGTCTTGTGACATTTTTTCGGGAGGGACTGAAATTTTCCAGGCTTGACTCGTTTCAAAAGTATACACATAAAAGAAAAAAAAAGACCTTTTGGTTTTGTTTTGGTTTGGTTTGGTTTGGTTGAATGACACAGATAAAGACAAAAGATAGATATTTTTTTAATTTTATAAAAGTTTTTGCCAGTTTTTGTAATTTTATCAAGAATTTCAAAGATTTGATGTTTTCCAGAAAGCCTAAGCTCCTGCACACCTATAATTATGCAAGTTTGCCAGATTAATAAGAAAGTATCCAGCATTCATATTCACAATGGAAACAGAAAAACTTAAATGAGCCATGTCCCAAAGGCTCAGAAAACAGAAACACAAAGATAAGAACAATACAGTAACTGTTTTGTAAAGATATCTCTATTCTGAAGCAAAGCTTAAGGTGAGGTGTGGTGTTAGTGAACATGAAAACTTGCTCCATTCTTCTTCATGCAAGTAGCAGAAAAGTTTGAACTCTGTCATTTGAAAATGGATTGTGCAAGTCATCCCCAGCACGTAGCACCTAGTTTTGAAGTGTGAAGAAACAGGCTTTAAATCACTGAGGAAATGGTACCGAAATATCTCTTGACAAGAACATGCAGGGAAGCATTTCATCACATTCCATAACTTGTAGGTCCAGTTGGCTGTGGCACGTGCACTCCTCAGAAAACAAATTTCCTCATCTATTCACACAACACATGTGGCAGGACTTGACACTTGCCTAGGCAGTGTCCACTGGGTGCAGAGAGAAGACTATGGTGAAAAGGCACAAACACCATAAATCTTTACCCATGTGTTTCCCAGGCTGCAGCAACCAGCAGTTTAAGAACATTCCGGTCTTGCCATCGCATCCAGGACACATGTTTAATAATCACCAGGGGAAACACCTAAAGATCTGATGGGTGCAACTCAGTGCTGGCAACGTTGAGTGGTTCTTCATCCACATGAGGCTCTCAAAAGTCTTGATTATAGTGGAAATAAGGAGTAATTTCACATCCGTGCCAGCTGGATGGTGATCCACCAGGAACCTTCACACACTGCTTTGTGTCTCACACACACAGCAGCCACTCACTGTGTTCTACTCTGGGAACACAGTCCCCTCCTCAGGGCAATGGGAGCTGTTTGCTGTGGGTACTTGTGTCAGTGTATGCCACACACAAAGCATTAGGTGGCCCTCGCAGTCTGTCCCTGTTTCCCACATGCTCATCACACTTACCACTGGTGGGTGGCCAGGGATGAATGCCTTCTAGCATGACGAGGATGCTGGTGTCCAAGCAGAGAAACCACACCATGCAAGAAAGGCATTCCCATGGTCATGGTTGGATGTGACCAGAGGTTCCTGAAGGCGTCTGGTGTCCCATAAGGACCAGGGGTAGAAAGATGTTCTACAAATGGGTTTAAAAAAAGCAGCATTTAAATGCTCTTTGGCCCAGGCCCCTGCGGTCCAGGGGCTTGAAGTCAGTCCGGGTCTAACAATTCACTAGAGGTGGGCAGGAACTCTCCTGGCTGTAGGCAGTCTCTTCTGGGGTGGGAATTGGTCTCTGCAGTGGTTTTCCAGCTGCACCACCTCACCCTTGCGATTGGGTAGGGATTGGTTTTCCAGCTGGCAGTCCCACCCCACTGCTACAGCTGAGGAGCGGCTCGTCAGTCTCATTCTTGGTTGACTTCATGGCAGCCCTTGCACAACCACTGGAACTACTGCCAGGCATCTCTGTTATGTGAACACCCTAGAGCTCTTATGTACTCAGCTTGAAACAGACTTCAAAGATGTGCTGCTTCTGGCCTCCAAAAGAAAGTTGCTGCTGCCCCCAGAGGGGAAGCATTCCCTGGCTCCCCTCCGCCCTGCTTTCCCTTTCATCCACTACACTGCTTGCCTTTCTCTCTGAAGCACAGCTGCCCTTTCAGCCTCCAAGCCTTTAACCTCACTCACCTCACAAGCATGAGATAGGCACTGATGTATTCCTCCTTCCCAGTCATTCCCACCATGGCAGAGGGGTTTCGCAGAGAGACAGGGGCACTGCAAGGTTTCTTCACCCAGGGCACCCCGCTATTGCTGCTGGCCTGAGCCCTGCTCCTTTGCTGGGACCAGAAGGATACAGCATCTGGGGAAGCCAGGCTGGCAGCTGTGTTTGCAATACAGAACAAAGGCTCAAGCTGGAAGGGGTTGGGGACTGAGCTGTTTTCTTGATAAAGCCAATTCTCACCCTTTTTAGTGCAAAACTCCCAGCAGTTTGATTCCCCCCTGCCCAGGGTATTCCAGTTCTGTGGAGGTATTCCAGTCAAGGAGAGAAAACCACGGCTTCTTTAAAAAATAAATAAATAAATGAATCCCCAGCCTGTTTCTAGCATCACAGCCAGAGAGCAAAGCCAAATATGAAGCAGTGCCATGGGGACACACGCGGGTGGGGTACTGCCAGCATTGTGTCCCAGGGACAGACGGGCAGCACCAGTGATCCCTGCAGTGGAAACCTGTTTGCAAGTGAGCTCTGACAGTCTCAGATCTGCTTTCTCAGGAAGCCTTTCCGGGCTGCACTCTTCAAAGTGCAGGAGGGAAGTGCCATCTGTCTCCCAGATCACAGGGAGAGTGGATGAGATTTAATTAAGATGATTTTGCCCTCCAGTCAGGTTGTTTAAAACATAATAGTAGCTCTCCTACCCCTTCCATTGAACTCATAAGCTATAGGGAGCAGTGCACCCAGAAATATTGAATCTGCCTGTCTGATGGCAGTGACCTAGGTCTGTGGGTGCTCAGCCCATGAGCCAGTGCTCGGATTGTTGTTGCCCCGCTGCACTGCACACAGGAGGAAGGATCAAGGTGCTGCTTTGGATTAGAGGCAGAGTTTGATGTGAATCCTTTAATTTCTTTTAAATGCACCATGATTCATTATCTCAGGCAGGATTCCATATCAGGTGCATGAAGAAAGCTTTGTGAGAGACAAGCTGAGGTTGTTTGATCAAAGCTGTGCCCTAGGCAATGGGAGAGCACTTCCCAGCCTACTACAGCTGGTTTCTGTAAAAGCAGACAGCACCAGTTCCACTACTGGAATTGACTGAAAGGAAGCTTGGACATGTTCCATTTTTTCCCCCAGTATTTCCACCCCCCCACCCCCCCCCCCATCTTATCAGTCATGTCAGTCCTACCCAACAAGGAATAACTGAAGGCTGAATTCGATTCAACTTTCATCTGCAGCTGCAAAGCTTACATCATCTTCACCGAAGGCTTCTTGAGTGTGGCAGATGAGTATTTGGCTAGTAGGATGTCAGAGATAAAGCCATGAAACTCTTGGGAAATGCTGTGGTTACTGAGCCCTGCCCATGGCAGCACCGATCCGGATGCAGATCTGCTCCAGTTAAGTCCTGCAGCATGCAAACAATGAGGAAAAGAATTTGGGAAGGCATTTAGGACCTGTGAATAATTTTGACTTCAGCTCTCACCAATTACGTGTTCCGTGGTGCACTGCATAGTCAGTCACTCCCAAGAGCTGCTGAGCACCTGAAAATTATACTAATGCAAAACAAACCTTAAGTGCCTTCATAATATTAAGGGTCATGATGCAGGCGCCGGTTTATGTGCTCTGCTGGAAAGTAATGCAATTTCTTAGCCTGCTAATAGCAAAAGGAGTTTCATTTGTCATCATCAGAACATACTCACTATCAATAATCTTTACAGGAGACGCTTGCCAAAAGAATTACTCCAGCTCCCCTGCAAAGGCAGCAAGCTGGGCCCAGGAGCAAACCCTGGCAACGTGTGCTGATAGGAGCCTGCAAACTCAGCAGTAATGTGGGTTCTTGCAAGATCCTCTCTAATAATCTAATCAGCGTCATTAAGGAAACCTTTTAAGAACAGCTAGAGGTGCCTGGTGACTCTGAGCTTCACAGACCAAGCATTTGTCTTGGTTAGTTTCCCTGACATGCCCCGTGTTTCACTGGCAATGCATTTGCCTTAACTACTCAGCATGGTGCTCAGCTCAGCTCACCTTTCTTCCCTGCCAGAAGCCCACCGGACTGGAGCTTTGGCAGCACTTCGAAAACAGGATTCCTGAGGTTTAGCACTACACATGGAACAGGAAATCCGAGCCTGTACATCTGCACAAAAGCTTGTGTATTTGTGCCTGAGCCTGGTGCTCAGCCAGCTGCAGGAGAAGCCATTGAGGTAAATGGAGCAAGACATAGGTGGTGAAGAGCTCTCCCAGGTCTCAAGTATTGCTGCATGCTGATGAACTGTATTTGTAGTGAAACCCTAAGACTGAAAGGTCTCCAAGGCACTTGGCTGAGCTGTGTTCTCACCCCCACCCAAGCCCACTGTGAGGACACAGCTTCAAGTGCAGCAAAGCGAACAGCGTTTGCTCACACACACCTCACTCATCAGGACAGCGGGCACCGTGCCTTTGGCCTCCACCCACAAGAAATACAAAACCCTTGAAAAGCTCATGCCAGTCAGATGGGATTAGAGCACAAACCCGGATTATGGCCAGTGTGTGGCCTGTTTGGGCAGGTGGATGCAGACAGCAGAGGGCTTCTGCCCATGCTCCAGGCTGGCACAGCAGGAGCCTGCTCTCCTCTGGAGGCAGCTCAGTGCTGCCTTAGTGCAGCCTGGCATCACGTTCAGCCCAGCTCTGGGAAATGCAGGGCAGCTCCTGCATGAAGAAATAAATGCCTTTTCAGGGTGGGCAACGCTGGCTAAACGTGCTTTTATGGGTGCGGGGCAGGGCAGCTTGGGTCTGTCTGTACTTGCCCACCTACAACTGCAGGGAAAGAGCAGGAGAGACTCGTTCTTCATGGCTCCAGGTCTTCAGTCCTTTCCTCCCAAACTCACAAGGAGCTTCTCTGTGCAGTGGAGCTCAGCTTGGTGGCTGAGGTGTCTGTGAAAGCACAGGACACTGGGGCCCTGTGGACTCCAGCAGCACCGCAGTTCCCATTTCCATGCTCTCCCACTGGCCAGGAGGGGCTGTTTTAGCACTGCACAACACAGCAGCAGATGCCATCAAACAATGCCCCGTGCTAAACAGGCACTTTCTGCTGGAGCACCCCAGCACCCACCAGAAGTCAAACCTGTCCTGGCTTCATCTGAGCCTGAATTTATCCACTTCCAACTTCTGCATCTCACACCTTTTGCAGCAGCAAAGATTAGCAAAGTAAACACACATCTTTAAGCTTTTACAAATGAAACTCAAATGTTACCATGGTGTCCTGCAGGGAGCAGGGCACACGGCCCTTGCCAGCACGGCTCCATCCTCATGGAGCAGCCCAGCATCAGAGCAGGGCAAGCAAGTCACAGGAGCCTGACAAACCCAGATCAGGCTGATGACAGGAACACCAGCCCCGTTTTTTAGAATCAGACATTTTTAAATACCTTTAAAACTGAGGATGCCACTGGGGTTTCTCCTGGTTATTAATTAAAACCTCTCCAGACAGAAGTTTTCAGCCCATGACTTGAAAGAGGAAGAAACTGAACCTCCCTTCAGAAGTCCCTGGAAGTAAGTCCTAGCAAAAGCAGCACAGGCATTCTCCCAGGCTGGCATACCTTGACTCTGCTTTCATCTTGGCATGAAGTGCATTAATCACTGTTTTTTTCACCCATAATAATCTAAGCAAGTGGAGTCTAATTAACAGAGTCCTCATCCTCTGATGCTCAGCAATCAGCCATATGGCACATACGTAAGGGAACATTAGTGATTAGACAGGGGTTGATCTCTCTGTAACATGATTACGGTATGAAAACAGGCTACTGAGAGTCTGCAGCAGCACCTCCTTGTATGCTTGGTTTGCACTAGCAAGGAAATGGGGATTTTTGTAGTTTTGCTTCTGTGGCTGCTGTTTCACCCTGGTTATAAAGGGATTTCTCATTGAACAGCATTGCTTAAGAGAAGGCACATCACTATTTAAGAATGGATTCTATTTATGGGTTACCTAGAAATACTCCAAAGCATGTTATGGAAGGCAGTTGTGTGCTTCTGGTGGCCACTTGCTAGGATTAAAAGAGGCTATTTGTTTTGCAGAAGCATAAGCTGTGTAGCTTTTGAATCACCCTGGATTGCAGCGATACAGGATGTTTGCTGAGTGCATGAATATCCTACTACTGTGAGCATGCATCTGGCAGATCCCAGCTGTATCACCACTAGTTGTTGCACTCCAGCACCTCGCACTAGCACCTTGTCAGCTACTGATGTTTCAGTTGTGCAGATGTTATTTCTTAAGGCTTTTCCTAAAAGTATTTGCTGACTCCCTATAGACAAATGTATATATGTATATACATATGTATATAAACAGATGCATCTGACAGTACCCACCCCCCCCACTCAAGCTCTTCCACCACTTGCCCCCGTGGTTCCAGCCCATGAGGACGTGGTCTCTCTTGCTGGGAAGCATCTGCAGGGTCTGGCTGTGCCGTGCTTGGAGACCTCTCCGCTCACACACAAGTTTGTGCAGTGAATTTGCCTCGGGGGGAAGGCACCAGCACCCAGATGTCCCAGCACTGCACCCAGCCTGGTGGGGACAGAAAGTGAGCCAAGAGTGGGAAGGAAGACTTAGTGCAATCCATATAGTAGAGATAGAGGTCTCCAAACACACCAGCACAGGGAACACCAACTGATAGAGGAGTCTCTCATAAACATCATATATTTATAGCACAGTGTGGCTATAGTGGAGGAGAACATCTTAACTGACCTACAAAGGACAAGAATATTAGAACTATTGAATGCAATTTTTTTGTTGCTTAAATATTAAATAGGTTGTGTTTGCTTCACTATCTTGCTTATCATTTATGGTTTCTACTTCCCAAAGACCCAAATCTTTAGGAAAAGCATTATGAATCTGATCTATTTGAAATGTAGCTCTAAATCACAACAAATGTAAACTCTTTCAAAGATACTTCAATCTAAATAACTGTCATGACAATTTCATGCTAAAATTGATCAATAAATGAACATTTTGTTTCTCTTGTTTGTGCTACCCCACAAATGCTGTGTCAGGGCCAGCTTTTCTCTGTATGTTTGATGAAAAGAGAAGCAATGTGCTATTGTATAATTACTTTATGTCCAGGACAGGTTTCACTCTTCCCTTTTTCCAACACCCGCTCCTCCCATGGTCTCTGTTGGACTGGTTTTTCCCAGGCCTTACCCCTGGTTTCTCAGTGGGGACTCAGCCTCAGGACCCAGCTGACTCCTCAGCCCTGCACCATCACAGCCTCTTTCTCCCTTTTGTAATGACCTGTTTAAAACCAGCTCGTTCACTGGGTGGGTGCAGTGTTTTCACCATGTCCCTGTTACCCTCTCATAGATGGTCTCACATGAGGTTAAAGTCACTAAATTAAAACACACAAAGCAGGTGCTGCAGAATGAGCCATAGTCAGAAATGAGGCCACACAGAGACAGCAGAAGGTGTTCTTCCAGATACAGCTCATATACTGGAAAATTCCACCTATGGGAAGTCTTCGAACACCTCTGCTCTGAATGCTTCCAAAGTCCTTTTTCCTCCCATGATATGAGCCCTGCTGTCCCATCTCTTTCGGGAACACTTAACCCTTGAGCAGAGGCTCCAGCACTTCATGGTGCCGGTTCTCTGGTGGCCTGGTCAGAAAGCAGGAATGCTCTCCACAGAGCTGACACCAAAGCACTTCTTACCAAAGAAAATGAAACTCAAATGCAACCTCTCAGCTCACCTCCCACCCTTACAGTACAGCCTTTCTCCTCCTGGTCTGATGCAGGAACCCCAGCGTGGTCCTACAACCCTCCAGAGACCCCCAAAAATGCATTTCTCATGGCTCATGTCCTCTCTGTCGGTGTTCTGCCTCTGACTGAGTGAGGGAACTGGAAGGGTGGGACTGGGACAAACCTTCAGTCACCTGTAAGGATCTAATTATCAAGTGACCACCATTGCCGTGGGCTCCTCAGCTGCATAATCCAGGTCCTGCTCCACCACCCAGTACCTGACAATCCCCTGCCACACAGCTGGGAAGGGGCTAGACACAAGCCAGGTCTGGGTGCCAAGGAATCAGCCAATATCCTCATACTCCTGGTAGTGTGAAGGGCTAAAGAGATTGAGTTTTTTATCCAAATCCCTAACAAAAACCCCTCTCCATTTCTAGGCCAACGTGGGCACTTGCCTGCAGTATTTGTGACATCGGTGCTTTCTGCATAACTTTATCTTACAAAGACCATAGTAACAACCTATGGGTGTGATGCTGCTGAGGCCACCTGACGTTGCACTACTGACACTGTTCTCTGGCACACTGCTTGGTACCCAGCCTCTCTGCAGAGCTCCCCTGCAGCTGGTGGCAGCTCTTGTCACCCTCCTGTCATGAATCAGGTCCATGCTGAAGGGCACAAGACAGAAGAAAACAGCAGCCTTTGACAGCAAACTGATCTAGGCATGAAGCACTTGTTTTAACCTGCAAATATGCAACATACACCCCAAGCTTTCCTACCTCACTGAAGAAAGGAGGGATGGGAAGGGGCTCCCAGAGCACATGCAGGCAGGCCCTGACTGCTTTGTGAACAAGGAACACAGAAAATTCAAAGTAAATGCAACATGTTTTATTTGAGGTTGGAATAAATTACAACTGTAAAGCATAATTTATTGCTTTATAAATTGTCTGCTCTTAAAAGGCATTAATATCAAACATACACAAAACAAAGACACATTCAATTAGCAGTTCAGTTCTCTTAAGCTTCATGAACAGCTCAGTAGGGGGATTTCATTCTATATACAATTCAAATCTCTGATCACAGGCTCATAAACTTCACTTTGACATGCATTATCATCATTCAGACATATTGAGGGGAATGTAGATGTGTTCATTTGCTTTAGGATATAATTCTTATTGCAATTTTCCCTAAAATATCCCATTGAATACCCAGTCCTTCATTTCTCACTCAACTACAAATCTCACTGATTTAAAAAAACTCTTTTAAAAGATATGTGGGGAAGAAGGACTTCCAAGTCTAAAGCAGGAATGAGTCTGGTCCCAAAACTAACTGAAAAACAAACTCCTCCTAGATTAAAATACTGAAATCCCACTCACAAAAATGTCCTCCCAGTTTTGCAAAAAATCCCAGCGTTATCTGAAAAACAAAGTGGATAATTCATATTTTTCCTGTACAGGTACTCCATGCCCGAGACTGAATGCTGCTCAGCACCTGTACTCCTCCAGGATTTAGACCCAGGCAAGTCCAGTCTGCACTGAGTCCTGGGGATGGATGAGAGGGTGCTCACAGGAGGCTACGTGCACAGGGCACTTTGCAGTACCCAGCTCTGAATGCAGATGATGTGAAATGATGAGCTGGATCTGGCTAGCTCCAGCTAGACAGGACAGGCAGAAGGAAGCTCAAAAAGTCACCTCCTCAGGCCCTGGAGAATCACAGCTCCTGAAGACCAGAAAGGGAATAGACGTTGATGGGGAGCTCTCATTGCACCATGGAAAAGGATTGCACCAAGGCGTCCTGCCCTGCTCTGACCCTCTCACACCAGAAAGACCAAGCACTCCTTGCACCTTGGCTCCAGAACAGCATCTCCCTGAGCTATTCCCTGAGCAGGGAGCATGCACCTCTGCTTTGCTTTCCCAGCTGGGTCCAAAGCAGCACAAAATGAGCTGGCTTATGCCCTGTATTATATCAGAGATAGAACTCTCCAGAAACAGAACGAGAGACTACTGTCTCAATGAGCCCTTGGAACAAGTCAGGAAGCTTGCAGAGAACATCTCCAGGGCAGCTTCTCTTCTAGTCACAAATCTAACTTCAAATATAATGATCCACCAGTGCAGAAAATCCTTCTAAGACTGGCCTGGTATTACTCAGGAAGTTCCTATTTGGAGAAGGGTTTCTTCTCACACCAGCCCCTAGTGTTCTTGTCACACCTACAAGAATGTAAACAGCTGAGTGAGATGCTAGGATAATTTACACTACATTACTGAATGGGAACGGGCAAGTCTATTACTGGATCCAGGAAATACATATCAAACTTGAAGAAAAATACCATTACATTGATCGCGGTGCGATTTCAGTTTTCATTAAAATGTTATCAGTAACGTACATATCTTCTGTATGGTTTATACATAATCTCATGAAAGAAAAAAAACAGCAAACAAACTTTCATCTACTAAACATGATTCCCTCAGAAAATGTGTTTCTGTGTGCTGTGGCCAGCTGCAATCTCTGTACTGCATGGGCTCATAATAGCTCCCAACAAGCCAAGTGCCCTGGCAGAGCTCTGGGGGGAGGCTGGGCCATACCTGGAGCTGTGCTGACCTGGGCCAGTTGTTCAGCACTTTTCAGTGTCCTTCTCACTCAGGGACTGGACAACCCAGGTTAAGCTCCCAGCCACATCGTAAAGTGCTTAATGGAGGGGTGGGGAACAGTAATGGCCCTTCCCTCACCTCAGCTCCTGCCTTGGCAGAGGCTCATGGATAGCTGACTTTGTAGGTGCTTTGCACTACCAGAAGGATACACTGCAGCTGGGACAAGGGCATGCCTGATTCACCATCATTCTTAACTCAGAAATGTGCAAGCCTTTAAAACCATCAGTCATCTCATTCATGCTCACTGAGAACAGATTCTTGGCTGACTTCTTTTTTTCCTTAGCAGTTCTGAACTTTGCTTTGAAGATGAGGAGGAAGAAACAGCCTTTGGGGAGAGGGACAAGCAGAGACTCTCACAAATCAAACTGCAGGCACATGGCATCCATCGCAGCGGTGACCTCCAGATTGCACTTTACAGCACAACATCTTATGATCTTAAACCTTAATTTCTCATCCCTTTCAAAGGTTCCCAAGAGCATTCCTTTCTGTATCAGTGAGATGTCCCATGGGACTCCACAGAGAAAACTTAGTCACCAGGACAAGTTAAAGGTTTACATTCAAGAGCAGACTCTGAAGAGCAGGCCAAGGAGCACACTTACTCCATTTTCTGGTGCAAGTGCTGTACCAAGCAGCAAGACGAGCACAGAAGAAGGAATGAAGAATACTTCTCCTCTTTTAACAGTTCTTAACAGTTCTGACACATTGCCCCTCTCAGACCAAGCACACCAGGCAGAAATGTCCTAAGAAATCACACTTCTAGGAAAAAAAAAATCAATAAACTTCAAGATTGCTACATCTCAGCTAAGGCTCATTTACGCATCTGCAAAGCCTCTTATCCCTCCTGAGCTGCACTCCTGAGCTGCCCATTTGCTGGGCACTTGCAGTCAGACAGAGCAGATCAGGACCTCTTCGGTCTATTCACATCTTATTTCTCATTCATTCTTGCCTCTGGCAAGGCACTGAGGCCAGCACTATCTTAGGGGTTTCTGTTTAAAGCACCTTCTGACTGAACCGAAAAGTAGATGGGACAATCAGTGAGTGCATCTGAAAGCACACTAGTTAACTGGTGTGTTTGTTCATGAGGAGGGCAGTGTTCAGCACCTCTACCAAAATATCGTAGGCATATTAATTAGTGGTTATAAAATGCTCTAACTTTTCACAACCCTTGTAAGTGCTGAGCATTTGAATTGGCAGGACAGCCATGCCTGAGAATTCAGTGCATTATTAGAAGCTGCCGTTTTCCTCTCCTTCAGTCCTTCCCCTCACAAAGTGTCTCATGGAACAAACAAGGGTCTATATTGTGGTTTTACCAAGGGAGGAACTGGGTCAGAGATGGATGTCAGCTGGATCAGACCCATGGAGCAGATGAATGACTTAGTCAAGCGAAAACTAAGTCATTTGAGGCCAGGCCCTGTGCTCCATCCCCCCTACCAGAGGTTACTAACTAAGGGACATAAAAATCCCCCAGAGGAACTCATGTATCATGAAGGGCAAAGAGCCTCTGAAGCTATGCATAATGTCATAAAGTACAGCACAAGTATATTACATAGTTGGTTCTATCACTCCTTCTCTGTCACGAGGCAGTGGGTTGCTTCGACAGTTGTCTTCTGGTCAGCTGATTATGTTATTTCCTATGGAAATGCAGGTAAAGGTGTGTATACGATTCAGTAGTAGAAGAGGAGTTGGGTTTTACATGGGCTGAAAGAATGTTTCTTGTACCCAAATGAGATTTTTGCATGCATCTGCATACTCACCCAGATGCTGCCTCTGCCGTGCTCCATGCCTGAGTTTCATGCCAGGTTTGCTCTGCGTAGCAGGCATATCATACGCACACAGTGACCCTGTACAAGAGCACATTCTGCAGGCCAAATCTCAGGCAAAAATTCACCTACAAAACCTAAGTTTGTTGAGAGTTCTTTGCAGTGAATCGGGCTTTCATTAGGAATTAACATAAGCTGCAATGATGAATCTTATACTCTGTGCACTTGCTTATTTTCTTTTCACAGTTCAACCACTTTCTGCCTTAATACTAAACCACTAAAGCCTTACATAGCATTCAGAGCATTATTTTCTGCTGGCTGTGTTTCTCTATGCTCTAAGCCCCTATCACAATGCATGCAATGGATAATGGCTGAAGTTATAATGCTTTTAACTAAAAAAATACTTTTAAAAAATAAACATAAATTATTTATTCCTCTTCATCCACTGTTTTAAGCACTGAGTCTTCTCCCAAGATTTTACACAGTTCGTTCAGTCTCTGCTGCATTTTAGGAATTCCTGCAAGCTGGGATTCCAGTCTCTGTTTTTCCTCACTCAGTGTTAAGCGGATAGCAGTGTCCAACTGCTCGAAACGCCAGCCGCCTTGTCCATCAAACTGCAGCAAGTGACTGTGGTACTTCCTGAAGTAGAAATGAAAACATTAGTGATGGCTCAGTGAACAGATGGTTCATTTTTGCACACAAATTTGGATGCCTGTGTCTCTTTTCAATGGTGCCTCTTGGGAAGCTGAGAGTTGTCCAGTTTTGCATCACTGGCTAAGACATTTTCAGTGACTCGTAATCCCAGGACACTCTTCCCTAAGAGTACTGGGTATGTCAAGCCTGTCACCGGGACCCCCGCGTGGCTACAGCTGACTCCACCAGACTCCTTTTTCTCCAGGAGGTTAAACAGCAACAGCAGACAGGGCTCCCTTTTCCCCCAGGAATGCTAGCCCCTAGTCTCAGTTTATTTTACTCACTTTGCTTTGTGAGACATGTTTTACCTCCACAGCAGAAAGCACATTCAGACAGGTACGGTGCACCTGATGCTACTGATAAAACTCTAATTAGTTCCAATTACATCTCAGTTTGTTCCCCACATCTCATAAGGTTGGATAAAGAAACCTCCAAGTCCTAAAATATGGCTCAGCTTGCAAGGGGGGCAAACTAAAAAAGTCTGTGTAGGAGTCAGTACAAGGGTGTGTGCATTGAAAATATTCAAAGGTGTACATGTGGGGTTTGTCTAGGCCTGACAAGACATTTATCAGGAGGTGCAAGAGGAAGAGCAAAGAGTTCCCTCAGTGTAATTTATTACTATAAATTATGGAAGATGAGACACATCATAAAACAGTGATTATAAATCCCATCCAGGGAATGTGACAGTTTAATAAACTCAATAGTTTATGACATGGGACTCAACAGAGATTCAACTCCACGCTTATATTTATCACTTCTTGCATATTATTCTTTGTGACATCAAAAGCTTAACCTTCCCCTCTAAAGTAGGCAGTATTATGATTAAAAGAGCAACTATTTCCTGGTATAATTCTGAGGAAAACAGCCCATGAACCTGGTTTTTGTCTGTGTAGTGCACTATCTGCACAAGCATACCTGAGTTAAAGGCATTTAATTCTTATTTCGAAATGCTCAGCACTTCTATTTACCTCTCCAGATCCCTATAATTCCAGTAATACTGTGGAGTTCACAAGAACAATCCCAAACCTTTCTGAATAGCATTGGTACTATGAAACAAGAAATACTGGTAGGAAACTGAACTCAAAAGGTCTTTCTCACAAGTCCTTCAGTGTAACTTCCCTCTGCACCACCATTATCTACAGGTGAGGTGCTCTCAAATACCTGTTTCCTTGAGCAGTAGTTTTCAGAATAATGCCAAAATTTAAAAAATGTAAATGCTCTTTTTTTTTAAGGGCAATTTAAATTATTTGCAAACCAAATGTGTACGTGACTTTTGTCCTACCAGAATACCTTTTTTTTTTTCTTAATGTTTAGGTCCTGATCCAGCAAAAGCTATTTCCACCGTCACCCTCTACACAGAGGAAGGAGGAATGCTAGGGAAAACATTTTTTTCAGTGAAGCAGACACTGATACCATTTCTTTCTTTTGAGGCAATGGATGATAAAGGATTTTTTTTGTCACCAGTTTAAAAAAACCCGAGTAATTGGACAGTAGAGATCAAGGAGTTCAGAACAAATAGTACCTGCTAAAGTTAATTCACACCTTCTTGATCTCCATTTGTCCTTTAAAGTATTTGGTTGTTTTATGTGTTCAGTAACTACATTTATTTCCTTTGAGGAAATCTTCCATACTTAGTAGAATCGTCACTATATGATTCTACTACATCCCTCACTAGAATGATGTCTCTCAGGATTCCAATATTTGCTTTTTTTAATAGACAATCAGATTTTGAAAGCTCTCAAACCTTGCAGAGGACACAGCTGAAGTTAAACCACCAAATGTGTTATTCCTACAGAGGAAAAAAGAGTAGTTTAACCACTTTCCGCGTTTCCCATTGTCTCCCTGCACTGACAAACTTCCCCAGGACAGCTCCTGGATCTTGTCACCGTTACAGAATAACGTGGTGATATCGGTTGTGGCTGTGGTGTGATGGGCTCATTAATTGCTCTTAGGTACCTGCATGTTGCTATTAATACTTAATCACTGGAACACGTTTAAAAAAAACAAGAGGAATGAATAAATACATGTCAAAGAATGAAAAAAAAAAATCAATACCAAATGCATTTACATCACTATCACTGTAGACAAGTTATCTTAGAAAGAGCAGTAGATATTAAATAACTGCCCTCGTACGAAGAGTAAAGGCCAATCCATTGCCTGTCAGAAAGCTATAAGCAAGGACCATGATTACTCCCTGAACATACTTACCAAAGAGAAGGTCTGTGTGTAATAGAAAGCAGGGATATCCCAGCAGCTTTTGCAGCTTGGAATATTTTTCCTTCAACATCAATGCTTACAGCACTTGTGCATTCATCCAGCAATGCATATTTTGGCCTTTCAAAAGCAGATAAAGAACATTACTCTTCTATGGTTTGGACTTTATTCTCATGTACAATGTTTAATTGAAAGAACAACAGAAAGGAGAGATCTTTTTTTGCCAAACAGCTGTCTCTCATTTATGGCTGTAAGCTGACAAGCAACAACACAAAGTTTCCATGTACTATTCAGGTGCAGAGACAGCTTCCAGGAAAAATGGGTTTTATTCCCTGATCCATCTGAGTACACATTGATCTAACTTTAGTGCTCTAGTTTGACCTAGTTTTATTCTGTCCTGTCATCAAGTCATGCAGTAGCTCAGCCAACTTGGAAACTTTCTATCCACTGCTATGTATGGATTAGGCTGCAGTCTCCAAGACCACAACAGTTTGGAGCCTGGCTTTCACACTTCCATAGCCTCTGCAATGGTCCACAAGACTTCTGCAGTATTAGTAGGACAAATGCAGGGAAGATGTTTGTGCCTGAGATGTTAAAAAAAGTAACATCTGGGAAGTGTATGCTATGTTGCCAAAAGCAAAGCTGAAGTAAGAAGCATTGCTCCAACTAAAAGCTTGTATGAATAAACAAGGTCTGCGGTCCTATGCAACCATCTAGCTGTATTGCACATTGCATGGAGATTAAAGTCTGCTGCTGCTCAAACTAAAACTGGAAACCTGCGAATCTCTTTCTCCTTCTCAGATGCTACTTAAAGAACAAATTGAAATGCTTACTTATGGTAAAACATCCGAGCCATGCCCATCCTTTGTTTTTCTCCTCCTGATAAGACATCTTTCCAGTCCATGACAGCATCCCAGCCTTTTTAAAATAAAAGGCAAACAAAACCCATCAGGACAATGTAAGGTTATGGACAAAATGCAGCTTCACTTGCAATATCTCTGCAACCAAAATTACAGGACATTGCCATTGCAGAAGAGACAGCTCAGTGATCTGAATCACATCTTCTGAAATACCTTAGTGACTTTTCATTGGCACACAATTGGAAAAATGTCCCAAACATCGTGTCAATTCTGAAAGTGGAATTTAACCTTTGGCCATGTAGGAATTCTCAGAAAAATTTTACTTACCATCTCTTTGGAAAACCATCTTTTACCTGTGTATAACTAAGGAATTCATTCTGTCATGTTTGTTTTACAGAGCAATTTGCTATTCGTTCTTGAAAGGTGTGAGTGAAAATGATAACAAATTCAGAGAAATAAAGCATAAAATCCCATTAAGGGCACTGCCAGACTCCATTCACTACTTTAGGCAAAGAGTAACTGTCATCAAACTCAACAGAACAGAGGGATGCGTTCTGTGTGTACAGGCAAGTAGCTGGCATACAAAACTGCATACAGACAGGAGGATTTTCTATACGAAGTTCCCACTACTTTGCATTTAGAAATGACCCACAACTGTTGTAACCCCGGGTTTTCTTACTGAATATTCTGCACAGAATCTAACTCTTTTTTTTTTTCTTGATCACTTTCAGATATATGCAACAGAATTGTGATGCATTCTGTCTGTGATCTGGTATTCCTGTGAGTACCCTCGTATGATTCATGCCCACTAATAAAAAACTTCAAATACCAAATTACCCTACTGAAAATTAGCTTTCAATCTAACAATCCAGATGGCTGGAGTAGCAAAATGAGTTTTGAAAAGGAAAGTGTGGAGGTAGAGAAAATCTGGTAAGACATTTCTCTAATACAGCATCTAGTCATGATACAGCTGGAGCAGGCATGAGAAAGGAAGAAAAGGGTTTCCAAATAAGCCCAGAAGCACTGTAGCCAAAAAATCAACAACACAACCTGTAGCTCTGCCACTGCCCAACTGAAAATAAACATCTGCCAGAAAAGAAACTATAAGCAAGGTAAAGCAAGGAGGGTGGGCTGTGTCATTTCTGGTATCTGAACAAAGGTGAGACAAGTGGGGCTTGTGAGGGTGCAGGGGACTGGGGACTGCTCTGCCCATGCTTGGTTGCTACACCAGGGCTTGGTAGGTCTGACCAAAACCTCAGTGAAGCACCTGGTGAGAGGCTGTGTGACTGAAAACAGGAATTGATAATGCTAGACACTGAATTACAAGGATTTTCTCTATGTAAAATTGTAAAATACAATGTAATGATTTTTTAATATCTGTGTATATAGTTAAGATTAAAAAAAATTAAAAAAACACTGCAGAAAGACATCACCTTTTGTGATCCTATTGTTTTTCCTTAGTTTCTTTCCATTCTTGCTTAAGGATCCCAGTGGGCACCCCCTTGGAAGCACATGCTTTCTATCAGGAGGCTCCTATCAAAGATGGAGTTGGGTAAGGGTTAACTGAATCACCAGCTGGATGAACGCTAGTAAAGGGAACAGATAAAGTGAGGCTGCTGCTGAGCAGTCCCAGTGCTGGGACCACACAGTGAGCCGTGTTCCAGTCGACACTTTCAGCTCCCAAAAAAGACTGTAAAATACCTGGAACACCCCTTTCTGACAAAAGGTTCTAGGGGCAAGAGATGGAAATGGTCCTTCAAGAAAGCCATAGAAACAACGATGCTTCTGAAGACAATGTTCAGGCTACTGCTTATATTCTGTTGTTTTTAAGCTGAGAATATAGATGAACTGAAGGGATCTGGATCTGAGCTAGGATGTGGGTTGGTGTGCATGTGAGCATATGTGCCTGAGAAGTGGCACTCGCATTCATAGTTTTTTCCAGATAAGCTGGTTTAAAAGACCAAAAGGGAATGAAGTTCAAGAAGAAGCATCATATTGTCAGCAAAATCATTCTATTACTTCCCTTAAGCCTCCATTTACCAGCATAGAATGATCATCTCTGTGGTCACTTCATCTTACATTCTGAGTATTAGTAGTGCATCTTGTCTCTTCCTGCCTGGCTCCCTCCTTTAATTTTCCTGTATGTCACTTGGAATGTCTCAAACAACAGATAAGGAAGAATCCATTTTAATATTGTCCCTTTTAAAAGTATATTTTCTAATGTCTGAACAATTTCCTCTGAACACTTGGGCACTGTAACTCACAAGAAACTGACCCCCTACTGTGCCTTAACAATAATGCACCTACTCGTTTCTCTTTTCTTCCTGTTGACATGGCATGTATCAGTGAAGGTCATCAATGTTCTAAAAATATCAGCTGAGTCAGTGGCTTATGTCACCCATAGCTACATCCACTTCACAGATGAAGAACTGAAATAGCTTGTCCATGAATGCAGAACAAACGAATGGCTTGTGAATGAACGCAGCACAACTCAGTAGGTACAAACATAATCTTGGCTTTCAGAGTCCAAAGTCCTTGCCCAGCTTCTTGTTACACATAGCCTTTGGTTGCACATGGCGTGATGTAGACGTGACAAACACTGGATGTCACAGAAATGCCTTTTGCAACCAATAAAACAAAGACCATGTGAAATGTGCTAGGGCAGAGCAACAGCAGCAGAAATACGTACAGCTGTCAGCAGAAATTAGTGATAGCCTCATGATAGCAGCATTTCATTTTCTTGCATGGCTTCTTTTACAATTCTTTTTACCTCCATTTTCTCAAGGGAAAAGCAAGCTAAAGTAGACAACAACAAAGGGCTACACCTGGGGTCTGTGGCACAGTGTATCCTTCATCCTTGTAAATCCTCACACTTTGTATGCAAGACAGAGTGTTCAGCTGCCAAAACAAGATAAAAGTTCTTTTCCAGATCTACATGGCAGTTTCATCAGACGTGGGCTGGAGTCTTACAGCTTCATGACAGAAGAAAGGCTACCACAGGTCCACCCCTGGTGAGTTTTTTAACATGGAGGCCTCTTGCACAGCCTATGTCCCCAGGCAGCTGTCAAAATGGAAGAGAGCAGAGCCTGGGAGCTGTACAGGATGAATATGCAAGGACAACCCTTAGCTGAGGGAGGAACAAAGAGACCATCAATTGCATGAGTCCCAGCTCAGCATGACACTGCAGGGATTGTGTCTCTGGATTTCAGAGCCACTGGAAAAGCCAGCAGAGCATTCCAGAGTTCCTGCTGGTGCCAGTAACAAAAGCAAATCCAGAGCTAAAATGCTCAGATGAAAAAATTTGGGAGAGAGGAAATGTGCTTGTCTGTGTGCTTATACGTGGCCTAGCACAAAGGTTCCCTGGACAAGACCCAAAGATATGACAAATGTGCAAAATAATGAGGAATAATTATAATCTGGAGTGCTGAGAAACCATAAACAGGTTGAACTTGTTTAGTAATGTCATCAGTTCCAACCTGACAGGTCTGGTCATGCACTGAGCGTGCTGCTACACGTACCCATGGCTCCTCTCATGTGACAGATTATTAGAAGCCCAAGGCTGCATCACGATTGACACTTGTTAAATAAATATACACAGATTTTCAAAGCAGGTAAAAAAGGAACCCCTTTATGCATATCTACTGCATATCTCCATGCCATTACCCACAATTTCTGGACATGCCTTTTCATCACCCATGCTGAAGATGGCTTTCTTTGCTATCCTCATTTTGTATGAGACTATTTTTCTGGTAGAGCTAGCAACTCTGCAGGTGTTGAGGGGGCTCCTTATTGATAATATAAAGGTAAGTAACAAAATGCATTCCTGTAATATCCAGCATGTGAGAAAAACATTGGTGTGGGCCTCGGTGGGAAGGAAATTCTGCCCCCACCAGCAAAGAGGGCTACTATCAATAGCAATTGTACTGGGTTCTTCTAGGGCTTAGGCTCAGGGACATCTGGAATAGTGATGGTGGTGGAGAGAGGGACAGTTGTTCTGGTGATTTTGATGTACTCTGTTGCTACCAACTGAAAAAAGTTTCATGAAGATAACACAGAAGCTAAATGCCAAACTGGGCTAATTATTCTTCTAACCATTCTATTTACTTCTGAGTCAAACCTTATTGCTAGAAAACTGGAGGAATTTCTGCCATCGGCAGCAACAAGAACATCAGGCTCTTGTTGGCTACTTAACACTTGGAATCTGGTGACCCTTGTACTGACGCAATGTGGAAGTAATTCAGTCAAAGACAAGAAAGTTATGCCAGGACAAATAAATTGAGTCAGAGTTGTGCGCTTCTGGCTCCATCTGGCTTTGTCATGACTGCCCACAGGGAGCAGAATACAAAACTGCAAAGCATCATATTATACACACATGACATTCTTGGTCAATTAAAGCACAACAGGGTCATGCCCTAAGGAGCCTGCTGTCTAGTAGAGGCTTAATACTGCAGGGGATAGGTGAAAGGGGATGAGACAGAAGTAAGCCTCTGAAGGAATGAGACAGAAGTAAGCCTCTGAAGGAGAAGAGGATCTACAGACAAAAATACTGAAGAACTATGCTAGATTTCTATAACGTAATGACTGACAGATAGTTAGCTCCATTCTTAGGACGGTTTATGGAATCAGTTCAAAATAGTGTGGACATACCTGCTAAACCCACAATAATCGGAATAACTAAAAATGGTTTCATGGTTTTTTTTTCAGATGTATTAAATTTTCAGAAGCTGTATATAGTATATAATAGAAACTGGCTGGGAATTTTTCAGCAAAACTTCTTTTCTATTGGAAAATGCCAAAGTTTGTCAATCACCAAAGCAGTCTGCAAGGAGGAAAAACATGGCTTGGGGCAAGCCACTTGTTCTACAAGCTTTATATGGAATTTTTCATTATTTTGCAAAGAAAAAGATCCATGTTTCATATAAATCATTTCATCTCAAAAGTCTGATTTTAAGAATAAAATAAATTCAAATTAAAAAAATAATTCAGCTACCTACAAAATTTTTAATTGTTCATTTTCAACAAGTATTTCACTGGTTTGCTGGTTCAAAAAGAACAGAATATGAGTCTTTGTCCCAGACTGGGAGAGCTCTAATGAATATGTAATCATATGAAATCCACATAACGTGTCCAATCATACGTCATGGATTTTCTCTCTGCTCCTCCCTCGGCACTTGCCTCCTGCAAATGCCCAAGGAGAAAAGGGATCAAGTAAGTGTATTACAGACCTAAAAACTTCCTGGTATGTGGTAATCTCTTCCCCGTTTTCCAGCTTTGCCCACTTCTGTCATTTTAGATCGCCAAGCACCCAAGACACTTTTTTGATGACATTTGTGCAGACTTTTGCACAGTGTATCCTTATCCTGACTGGAGTTTCAATAAAGCACAAGTGAACATTAACAGTTTTTTATAGATTGTGTGTGTCTCACATACACAGTCAGACAGGCAGAAGAGCAACAATGGGGTCAGCAATAAATACCTTCTTTGGCTCAGAAAGTAGAGTGAGACTGATCCAAACCTGGGGGTTCAGTTTGGCAATACAGAACACTGACCCCAGACAACATTACCTCGTTTGTGGAGCACAGTAACTGCCCCATCACCAGTTACATGCTCCAGCTGCAGAGCTATAAACCACAACTATGCATTCAGAGACTGCTGGGCATATGGTTTTGTCCACTGAGGGTCATGTTTTAATCAGTACAAGTACCAGCACGCTATGAACGCACACTTCACAGTGGCTTCTTGCCACAGACAATTTAACTGCTCCTCCTTTTCCAGCTCCCCATTCTAACACGTCTTCTTGTTCTTCTGAAATCTGCAAAGTGACTCAGGAATACTGGCAGGAACAGGTACAATGTCAGTGTAGGAGTAGAGGCCTTCTCTGCAATTATTCCAGTCACTGAGTTTAGCTCTCTGCCCACTTTTTCAATTCTTGTGTCACAGTAGCAGATCTGAATAATTATTTGAATCAGAATAATGGCAGATTCTTATTTTCTCATGGAACTTGAGGCCCAGCTTAAGTCATTCTTAACAAAGAAGCTTTAACCCAGGGAAAGGTAAGAGTCTATTAACAGGATTGTCAGGTGGAGAAGTATGTGTAGGTATACAACTGCTGCTGTAAATGCTTACTACTCCCTCTAAAATGTGCAGAAAAGACAGCAGATGAGTGTCCATGCAGACTTAAAAATATTAACAAAGCGACAGGCTGCCATCCAGGAATGGGAATTTAGACATTGCCTTGGGATACCCAGTGGCTAAAGTCCTACTTTTTGCTGACAGAATGATCCTGAGAGACACCACGCACACATATCACAAGGCAACACACCTGAAATACCCTCTCTTGAAGGAGAACTGACAGCTGGCAGAGAGACTCAGGGTACAAGTTCTCTGTTACCAACTTTGTCCTATGTCTGTTTTAAAAGCATAATGGTGGGGAGGAAATACAAACTAGAGATTAGTGGCTGGTGGGAACAAAAGGACAAAAATTATTGCTTTGTTTGGGAAGAAAAAGACAGCAAATGCTCCAATTCGTTAGACACAAAAGAAGCCTTTAGCATCTTGACATTTACTGTGCCGGTGTATTTACACTGTCCTCTACTCTTAGGACAAACAAGGTGAGAACACATGGCAACTTAAACTGTAAATAGTAGCAGGTAACAATCTACTGCCAGCCATTGTCCTTTGGTTATTTTTGACTTGCTCACCCTGGTGGTGTGGTATCAGACACTCCTCATGACATATAGTTCTACTGATCCCATTATCCAGGGGGGTGGAAGAAGACCTAGCTCTCCTGTTCACATGCTTTTGAGTTGATGCAGTCAGTGACATTATAAGGTTTTAAGACAGGTTACGTTTTCTAAGAAAATGAAGGAAGGTCAGTGATCTCTCAGTACCACAAAAAGACTGGTCATTACAAGAGAAGAAGGATGCTCAGCTTGGGCATGGATTTACTGGGGAGAAGAGGGGCACTTCGCTCTTCTCCCTCCGTTAGCATCAGAAGCAACAATGATGAGGTTGAGCAGCTCCCACGACCACAGAAAGTCTGGATCCAGTTTTGCCAGTTGAGTAAGTTCAGTCACACTGAGACACAAACATAAGGAATGGATTTTGTAAAGCTTTTTACAGAACTATGCAACTTACCTCCTTCTCTTTGAACTATGTGGTACAGATGAACCATGTGCAGGATAGACTCCAGATCTTGATCTTGGTAGCCTTTCTCACGCATGTCATCCACTGTGTCTGGATAGATGACTTGATCACGTAGCGTTCCAATCGACATGTAGGGCCTGAGAAATACAGAGAAACCAGTCAATCTGGAGCTGGCTCCAAGCTCGTGCATCTTGCTGATAGTCTGTAAGCAGAGTATAGTGCTTTAAACACTATGTTGCTAAAACTAGATTTATCTGTGGGTGCATTGTGGGCAAACATTTTTCTAAACTTCCCTGAAGGACAATGTATTGTTTCCATAGTAGCTGATGACAGGGTAGCACCAGGGGCAGTATTTGCATGAAAACAAAATGACAGGTCAGGCAGAATAAACATCCACTTTATAGCCCCTTCTCACTGCTTTCACTTGGAACTGGGGAAACTCTATGCTGTGTTCAAGGCTTGGTGTGCTTAGAGATTACACATTGAATTAAACACTCACATGTTAAAATCAAATGGTAACAAAAATGTTGCAGCTCAAACTTGGGGAAAATTTCCATAGTGCAGCAGGAGATGCCCAAGTAAGGCAGAAGAGCACTGAAAGCCTCCTTTGCACACTATTAATTTGGACTGCAGTACTGGGACTGGGTGTAACTTACCTGGCTCCAGAAGCCAGTGTAACACTTCTGAATTGCAAAAAAGCACACATTAGACAAGCTGATCATTTTAAACCTCCCAGTGCCAGCCTCCCTCTGCCAAGCACAAGGCTGAGCTGTATGTGAAGCAGCTTCTGAATCACCACATTCCCAGACCAGGTAATCCCATACATTTTACTAAAACAAGCTGCGTTCACCTTGGAGCCAGAGTCTGCAATCGTGGCCATGTCCCTGCAATGGCTATGGACAGTCTCCACAATGTCACAAGCTGTTCCCGGCCTCTGATACAGCCCAGACCCCATAAATCCTCATAGTCTCTAAACAAAGAACAATTGTACAGCTCTGTAAAAGATACCAAGCCATTCAGGCTATGATGGCAAAGGCAACTTAAGAAACACTTATTTGACCATCTCTTTTGTTGCTCTTCTTCCAAGGATTTCTTGTGAAGGACAAATATCTATCCAGTCCCATAGACCCTGCTGATACTCTTGGAAGCTGGAAACACCCTGGGAATGATCTGTAAGATTTTGAGTTTGGGAGAGAAGGCCAGAGCTGAAGAACAGTCAGGCTCCAGACTCTGTTCTGCTTTCTGAGCCAAGAGCTACATTAACTCCCTCTGGGTTCATCTGCCAAAACAATGCTAATCTTATTAAAGCTGTGGTGCCAGGGGATGATGAGAGAGAGGAGCAGTTAAAATTGGGCCAGCAATGAGGAGGCTTCCAAGAAGCTTGCCCTTACCACAGAGAAATGCTTCCAACAACTTCACAGTGCATTGATGAGGGGTCAGTTTTCTTCCCTGACAAGCTCTGGATCTGTGTGGTGGGAAGGTCTCAGCCATGATAAGTTTTTCCCTGACAGGTATGTGTAATACCTTAGCAGATTTCTTCTGTTCCCTTGGACATTTCTCTGCAGAAAGGGTGGCTCTATCCATTGTTATCCTGAGAGTCCCCAAAATACACCACAGAGTAATTTGAAGGAATTCATAATGCAACAGATGTAGAATTATAGAAGTAAAGCTGCAACATGAACTGAAAGTCACATTCAAGCTGGCATCAGAGGCATTGGTTTTAGTGCTGCAGAAATCCATGGTGAGCCCGTCTGTACCTGCTTGAACTACTTTCATCCCCAGTTAGGTGAAGGTGGGAAGGGCAGAGGATCTGAACTGCTAGCAAATATTGGTCATCTCCCTGCTGTTGGCAGGCACCAGGATGGAGCCAAACCAGAACTGCAAATCAAATACACGCACTGCTGCTCCTCTTCGCTCATTGTTCTGCTTTCTGCTAATTGTGGGAAGAGTGCTGCTCTGGGCTGCTGCACGAACACTAGCATCAAGTGCAGTGAACCATTTACATTAATGGGGATATTGCAAAATATCAACTCTAAACATTATGTAACTTCATGAAATAATGATATATTACATTTCCATGGCGCTCTTCATCTAAAATCCCAAAGGCCTTTACTTCTTGCGTATGTGGAAATTATTTCGCTCACTCCAGGCTGCTGCCATCTCTGGGACAGAACACAGCAACTCCACCTGAGCTCAGAGAATCATAGAATCAGAGGTTAGGGCTGGAAAAGACCTTAAGATCATCTAGTTCCAACCCCCCTGCCATGGGCAGGGACACCTCACACTAAACCATACTACCCAAGGCTCTGTCCAACCTGGCCTTGAACACCACCAGGGATGGAGCATTCACAGCTTCCCTGGGAAGTTTAAATCAGGCTGGACTTAAGACTGTAATACAGGTGAAGCTGCAGGTAAGGGCAAGGAGGACAGTTACCTACCATATAATTTGGCTGGGGTTTAATACTTCACTCTTGTGAAGCGTGATCCTGTAACGATTAGCAGCTCTGAGATTTAACCTACCGCACAGCTTGGAAGACAATGCTCACAAGAACTTGCCAGGACACTTGTTGCTGTGCCATTTACTAAGTCACCAGCACCACTCCCTGGTACAACTGGATTTGCCTTGTGGCTTCTCATCTAAACACACCAGTACTACCAAGAACACCTCCCCACACTTAGCTTGTAAAAATTAAAGAAAAGCCCGGCCTGCAGTGGAATAGCAAACCCCATCAATTAATGACTAACCAGCAGGCAGGAAGAATGGCTTATGGTTATGGGCCTGTCTAGGGAGATGGGAGAGCACGCTTTGCTTTACCCACCCTACAGGGAACCATTCGTGTCCCTGAGGATACACATCATCTTGTCTGGCATGTGATGTCTTGTTTGGGGCTCCATCTCTCAACAACAAAGAGCCATCTCTGTGGTTGGTTTATCCCATTTGTTTTAGGGTGGGGATGGATTGCCTCCTGGGGGTGTCTCGTCCCTCAGTGGGAGGCAGAGCTCAGACAACTAACAGCTAACTTCTAAAGTGCTAAGGTTAGATGAGATCTCATCTAACTCACACTCTCAAAAACTCATAGCAAACCAGACTTCTCTGTCTTTAACTTGAAGACAGCAACCTCCTTACATATCACAGGTGCCACAAAGTCCAACACACTACAACCTATTAAACACCAGATGTTATTGTAATTGCTGTTACTTGTGTGTGATAGCTAGGCATTAAGTGGTAAGAAGTAACTGGATGCAAGAACAGTGAAATTTTAGCTTTGACAGTAAGCTCCTTGTTAGAATACTGTTTTCATTAAATTCTTAGTTCAAACAAAACCAGTCTTTTTGTCCTGAAGTAATACTCCAGTTTAACTGGGCTTGACTGATTTCTGACGGAATTTTTATACTTGGCCAGTGTCTGGGTTCCAGTCTCAAAGAAAGCACTCTTACGGACTCAAAGCAACATCTCTGCTGTGTGGAGGTCATGTTTTTGATGGTAAGAGCTCAGCAATTTCTTTTTTCTCCACTCTCTGAAATGATTCCTACAGTGGTTTTGAGAGACAGGATTTAAGATCAGTGATCCCTTTTTAAGGCTTTGGTATCAGACTTCTAGAAAGCTAAGAAAACTTACTGATTCTTGCCTGGTTTTCTGGAATTTCAAGGCATTTACTGGAAGAGACACTTCCATTTCTCAGGAACTGATCATTTTTTCAGGCAGTTTGACAGTTCTATTGTATCACCAATTTGTGTTTGGTGCTTCACTTTGCAGAGTTGTAACTTCATTCTGCTAGTAACAAGCCATCACCCCTAAGGCTTTCAGCTTCCCATCTTGCACTGCAGGCTTTAAAGAAAAATGACATAAAGACATGCTGCAATCTGAAGCCTGTGGTGTGGACAATTCCCCAGTGCCCTATTGACACATGACATTGTGTACAATGCTGGCAAATTACTGGGGAAATTATACTGGGAGGAAGAGCGAGTGTGGCCAGAGATATGGCTTCTTTATTGTGGTTTGCTTTGGGAGGGAGGTGCTACAAAAAGTATTGGAGTACACATCAATAACTTATCTTTCCAAACAGAGGACTTACACACTAAAGCTGTTAGGCATAAAAGAGAGGTACAATGCCAATTCAAAGGTTTTGTAGATTAACACATCACACTGCTAGTGAAGCAGTGTTAGCTATATCTTACACTTAGTAATTCTCTGATGTCTTGAAGAGCAGAGGGCTTCACTCTTCTGGGTAGCAAGTTAAGGGAAGATGATTTGCTTAGATGTCAGTAAATTTGTGTTCCCAAACCAGAATAAGCCATATGCACTTGAAATGTTTACAAATGAACGTATTCAAAGGTGTTTTCATCTTCCATGTAAAATAAATTGTGCTTACAGAACTGATAACCTGTTCTGACATCCATAATAATATTTTAAAGAATTACAGCAACTAACCAATACACAGTTTGAGAGGCTATAAAGCAATCAGAATGGCCAGAGTCTTAATTACAAGCGCTCTGGAATAAGAAGGGGACCAAAACCATATCTTAATTAAGAGCTGGCATCAGAAGTTATGGAATACTAGTCCAGTGTAAGCGCCCAAGAAACAGCTTCCAGGTATAGGCTGTGATTAATACTTCCTCCATGAAAGGTAAAGTCTAAAAACATGTGGCTTGTGATTCTGGAACCCATCTGGATGGCCCCAAGGAAGCAATCAGGACCTGACTTGCCATGTGCTGTCCAAGTGTGTTTGCAGTTATTATTCTCACAGACATGTGTAATGAGACTATACATTCTTGACTGATCCATCCTTTAAGATTCTGTCTCTGGCTGACAAAATGCCTCTCTAATATATCCAAGTGGAAGAGAGAAAAGGGAACACTATACCTAGAATTCTCCTTTTCATATAAAATGCAGTTTGCATTTTCAAAGGAAACTGGGATGGTTTCAGAGTGCAATTCAGAGTGCTTGCTTTGATATCTAAAATAAAATGTATTCCAAATTTAAGCATCTCTATTTAAGAAGATGATACTGGAGCCCAAACTCCAGCCATGGAGGTGTCTTCCCAGAAAACCTGGAAGATTATAAGGAGTCAGTGCTTGCACTGAAGAATCTCCAGTCCATAAAGCCAAGAGCACAGCTCATACCTACAACTGTGCTCAAATGCTGTCTAATTCCCCAGAAGGTCTGGTGCAGCATGGAATACAAAACCACCATCTTTAAGTCCAGCACAAAACACTGCAGCTACTAGAGATGCAAGAGGAATGAATGACTGTATTATAAGCTAAGTTAACAAATTTCTTCCAAAAACTGAGTGCAGGCTAAGTTCTCAGCTTGCAGAGCATCAGATTCCCATTTTTCTAGGCTAGAGTCCAAGCTAAAGAGGAGTCAAATGGAGGGCACATTCTGATCTTCCCACTGAAGCAAGGAAACTCCTAAGAGACAGGAATAGTGTGTCAGAAGAGAGTTACTGGAAAGAGCCTAATGATAACTACACTAGTGAGAGTCTTCAATTGGAAAGATGGAGACTTTAGTACTAGTTCCTTGTGACATGTTATTTATGCTATTCCTTTTCCCCCCAGTGCTCTTTAATATAAAAAGCAGTAACTACCCTAATCCCTCAGAAGCACTGTAAAAATATATTAAAGGGGGTTCTAATCTTATTTAGGTGCCTGGTCTCAGGAGATAGCTTGTTATAGATAAAAGGTTTAACGTTTAGTACCCAGTTTGGCACCCAAACTTCAGCAAAAGGCAGGAGTTCAGATATACACTTATATTTAGAGATTCCTATGGATTAACTCTAGGTGGCTCCCTTTACCTACTACTTTCTTTTTTTTTTTTTTTTTTTTTTTTTTGGCTCCTTTTCCGAAAGCCCTAAACCTTTGCTTGATTATCTCGGGGCTCCACCTATACTTAGAACTTTCCATCACCTTGCTGGTGACAAGATCATCACTTTCAGGTGCTGTAATACCTCGGCTGGAATCACCTCAGTAGAACTCCAACTCTTGCCAGGTCAATAGTAAAGCCTCCATAGTTTTCAACAGCAGCCAAGCTTGATGAACAGTGATGCTGAAGAAATGCCAACCTCCACTAAGTGTTCTAGGTTCATAGTTCTTTGATGTCATCAGTAAAATAAACAGCAAAAAAATAATGATGGCACCACCTCAACAACTTTCAGAAAATAAAAGGTCTTGAAGGAATGTGAATTAAGTGCTCTTCTTAATGAGCATTGTAACTCTCGTCAGAGCATTAAGTAGTTCTCACACAGAAGGTGGTAGTACCAGAGAGTTAAAAAATAATAAATAATATAATATTTAACAAAATGTAAAAATATCCACAAGCTCAGGTTACTGTGCTGTATCTAGTTCAAGGCATTTTAGGGACAGCTAAAGTTACAGCAACACTTCTAAAGATATAAATAATTGATCTTTCTTTAAAATACCCTACATTGAACTCTCCTCTACACTCACACAGAACTAGCCATGATCATCCTCTAAATATTTCAGATAGATCAGTTACCAGAGTGGAATTCAATCAGCTTATAGCCATTAACTTAGTTAACAAAAAATGAAATGCACAGAATGAAAGGCTGAATTCTCAATGCACATAATTAGAATCTAATATCAAAGGCTGAAAAAAAACACAACTGTGGTTTCCTTTGCAAAGAAGCTATGCACATCTCTACAAGAAAATAATCTGGGAGGAAATAAGAACCAGAAGGGTAAAAGAAACCTTTAATTTAAAGCTCTCCTCATGCTCAGGTATCATCTCAGCTTATGATTTACTTATTCACCATTACCAACATGACAATAAAATTAGAACTGGTAAAATGGTGTAAAAGTTTAAGGTGAACAATTCACAAAATTATTGAGTCCAGTCAATTTGTATATTGTGATAGGCAGAGACAACAGAAAAGATCAGAGGAACATATGTATGATTAAAAACAAATCCCAGAATATTTCTACAAAATACAAGCAGCTAACGGAATCTGAAATAATTATATGTGCTGCAATGAATAAAATCAACCAGGCAGACAAGGAAATATACTCTCCTTTTCTTAAACATCCAGTTTTTGCAGGCCCGGCCTTTCCATACCTCTGGCAGTCCTGATGATAAAAGGATTATTTGGATGGATGATCATTAAGGTTAATGAAATGCAAAAAGAACAATGAGCTGCTCTGGACAAGAGTGCAGCCTGCCAGTCCCACCAGGCATCCCCCAGCCTAAGAGGTGTTCCTGACTTTCATCACAACAACGTAACACAATGAGCAAGGAAGTTTCCCTCTTTTAGAAAGATCCCAAATTATTCATGGTTTTGCAGATGAGAAGTGACTCCTTACTTCACAGGGAAGAGGAAGCGCAGATAGGGATGCTGGGGAGGCACTCTTCATTAGGGACTGTAGTGATAGGACAAGAGGTAATGGGTTAAAACTTAAACAGAGGAAGTTTAGATTGGGTATATGGAGGAAATTCTTTCCTGTTAGGGTGGTGAGGCACTGGAATGGGTTGCCCAGGGAGGTTGTGAATGCTCCATCCCTGGCGGTGTTCAAGGCCAGGTTGGACAAGCCCTTGGGTGACATGGTTTAGAGCGAGGTGTCCCTGCCCATGGCAGGGGGGTTGGAACTTGATGATCTTAAGGTCCTTTCCAACCCTAACTATTCTATGATTCTATAGTGAAACCTCTACAGCAGAGGCTGCTTTTGCTCAGGTTTCTGTAATGCTTAGTTGTCCATGGCATAGTTTTTTTCCCATGCACTGGCATATGAATATGCAAGTAATACTAGGACAATAGAGTTGTCTCCAGTGAAACACCCTGCCAATAAGTGAGAAGTTACACACGGCACTCACTTCCCTCCCTGATCCTCTGTGAAACAATGCGTTACACAGGACAGAACATGACAGTGCAGAACACAAGAGACACACCATGTATATGGATACATGGAATATTATTACAGCCATTTTACAAGCGTTATAGGTACCTGGAGTCGCCACAAGAGAGCTGTAGTAATCTCTAGCAGAAACTAAAATCGATAGGGTATAATTAATGCAAAACATTAGGCAGATAAACAAGTCTGAAGACTCTTTCCTCCTGGGAAAGCCATGCTTCCATCTAAATTAGGCTAGTGCGCACATGCTGAACTGCAGAAAATACTCACCTGCTACATGCTCCCATGAGACCATCATATAATTAATGACTCAAGAGCAACAAACTGAAAATCTAGTGTTCTGGGGACTACTCAGCATTATTTGCAGAAGAGACTCATCTCACCTAAAAGCTACTCATCCGAGTCTGAGTTAGTCACCCCAGACTCTCTTTGTAGTCAACAGAGTCCTCTAGTAAACTGGTACCTCTGGTAGGTCCCATGTGTCTTAGATGTTTGTCCTAGGACACAGGATGTACAACTGCAGTGATCTGAACTGGAAGACTATTGCGTATTAAGGAGTTAGGGATCCACAGAACAGTTGACCTGAGTGGGCACGGGCATGTGCTATACTTCGCTGCACTGTGTTGAGCTGTGCTGCACATATAACTTGGCCTTCACGCCAGTGCTCTGCTGCACTTATCAGTTGGCTGCAGAATAAATTTTGCCAGCTAATCATAAAGAAGGAGCCTGCAAGCAGCTCCCACTTGGCACCAGCAATTACACCACCTGTGTGTGCTTGTCTTTATCTTGAACCGAAGCAGCATGTTCTCATGCTAACATCCTTTGTTTGACAGTGGAAATGATAAATGGAACTGTTTACTGCTAAGAAAATCCTATCAGAGTGCTAAAGACCATAATGCCAATGAACTTTAGTACAGACGGAATCAAGTGCAGCCTGCCATGCTCTGACTAGAGGTCTGTCTGGTGCTCCACGATGCTGGGCTCCTACCACCTCATGAGACATAATTGCTGCAAAGGTGATAAAGGCACTGGCACATCTCTCCTATGAGGGAAGGCTGAGAAAGCTGGGACCGTTCAGCCTGGAGAAGAGAAGGCCCACGGGAATCCCATCAATGTATATAAATGTTGGAATGAAGGGTGTAAAGAGGAAAGAGCCAGGCCCTTTTCAGTGGTGCCCAGAGGCAATGGGCACAAACTGAAACAGAGGGGGTTCCCTCTGAACATCAGGAAACAATTTTTCACTGTGAGAGTGATAAAAGCATTGAAACAAGTTGCCCAGAGAGGCTGTGGTGTCTCAAATCTTGGAGATACTCAAAAGTTGTCTGGACATGGTCCTGGACAAACAGCTCTAGGTGGCCTTGCTTGAGCACAGGGGTTGGACGAGATGATCTTCAGAGGTTTCTCCAACCTCAGCCATTCTGTGATTTTGTGATTATATACACTATCAACTTATTCCTTATCTCCAGTAAAAGGAATTTTAATTAATGCATTACACAGTTTGAATACCTTTCTTACTGGCATCAACAAAGAATGTCTAATTTTTAACTGCCTAAATGAACAAAGATAAATTATACCTTTAGTGTAAGAGTTGATGGTTTGTTGCTTTAACTTGTTGTGCGATGATGGAACACTTGTATAAAAAATGGCTAAGTCTTCTCTCTGGAAGGTGAGCAGTTACTAGTGAATACTGCATTGTCTCCAAGAAATGCAGAACAGAATCATCATGCTGAATAAAATTTACATTTTCTTTTGAAACCACAGTGAGTTGGAGGAGGGACGAAAACATAGGACTAGACCCTAAGAAACATGTCTGAGTGAGCAGACCATGCAGACGCTGGAAGAGTGCTGAAGGTCCAGTTCACCTTGGAGGTGGGAGACAGTTCTGGAGCCCAGGACACAGGGACGGGCAAAAGTCAGAGCTTATACTTCATGGGAAGGACTACCACCTTCTCGTCAAGCGGGAACTGTTGGCTATGCCTATTATTTGGATATCTAAAAGATAGAGCACTGTAATAAGAGTTTCTGATTGAAAACTATATTAAGGAGGAGGAGAACGGACTTCTTTCCAGAGAAGATGGTACAGTTCTAATAAGTTATTAGAAGTTTGAGCTGTCCTGCTCTCACAAAAGCCAGCATCCTTTCAGTCTTTTCATATCAAGCTTTTCATGTCAGGCAGGTTCCGTAGTTTACTTTTCCTAGCGTTAAATAGCCAAGGTGTTTCTCATAATTCGACATAAAGCTTCTGAAGCATGCTTTCCAAAGTAAAACATTACTGAAATAGTAAACATTTGCCATCCTGCTCATCTGTCAAAGATCCTTTGTTGCACAGCTGGAATGTAGGGCATTAAGCTGGAGGTAACTCCCCAAACTGGACGCAGTAATGGCATGTCTCTGCAGAAACCAGGTCATGTAAACACAACCACCAGATTACTCCCTAATATGCAAGTTTGTCCATACCACTGCTAAGTTACACAGTGGTCTCAATGGACCTGGAGGTGAATTTGTTCCCTTGGCACTGCTATCACAACTAAATTTTAAAGGCAAGTGAGCTGTTTGTCTCAGCAAAATGAACCTAGAACAGGTTCATTAAATGGGTTGTCAGTTGCTTTGCTGGATGCATCCTATAAATACCAGCCACATATTCAGTCCTTATAACCTATTTAATGACTTCACATTTATAAAACGTGAAGCTTAACCTGACAATGTATTTTAAAAAACAACAACTTCAAAGCCTACTTTTACCAGCTTTTAAATGAAGTTCCATAAATAGTCTGGCACATACATGGATGCCTGGAAAGGTGGTACAGGCAACATGTAATTACTGGTGCTGAGTAAGAACTTTTGATATTCAAAATCCTATCAAAAGAAGCAAGTGGGGGGTGGAGGCATTGCAAGCTCATGCTGGCAAGAATATGGTGTCCAAAATATATTATGAAACATGGAGCAGCTGATTGCCAGAGATCCTAGGAGAAATATTCCTGCAACTGGACATCCTCACAGACAGAAGTTTAGCTCTTGAGGAAAACATCTCAAAGGAATGTAAATGGAGGAATTAGTGCCGGAGCTGAAACAAGATTTACATGTTTAGTACTGAAGCAGTACACAAAATAGGAAGGATGTTGCTTTGATTACAAGAATGGATTTCACTTTTTAGTGGCATATACATCAAGGTATTTAATCAGACATGCAACTGATAGCACTTCACATTATATCTCTGTGTATCTTCGTAGGAATGCAATGAATTAGTGAGTGGACATTAATCCTTTCAATGATCAGGTTCTTATATGGATCCCAAACAAAAGGGGCTTGGCTTGTATCAAATTAAGTGACCACACTGTACTTTAAGTGAGACATCTTCATGAGTCTGGAGAACTACACCTCTCCATCCATTTATACAGAAAATGATAATAGAACCTGCTTCAACTGGGAAGGCCACCAGTAAGTAAGAGATGATACTGAAATCTCTGTACCAAATCAATCCTGGACTTCCCTGGTGATTCAAACTTGTCAACAAGGGTCCATTTGTATCAAGTGTGGTACTGGCTTCTGTGCTTCAGACAACTGACCTCTAAGAAATGCGCTAGTCTCTGTATGGAGTAAAAGCTGAGTATGTATTACATCTCAAATCCTCACCCATGTTTAGACATCATGGTATCTCCCACGGCCACAACATGCTGCAGACATGACACCAGTCTGAAGGGACTGAGGGACCACAATGCCAGAGCATGCTGAAGTCCTTCACAAACATCAACTTAGCTGCAGCCTTTCAAATTGGCACTGGATTTATGTAAATACATTTTAAATCTAAACTAAACTCCAATACAGAAAGCTGAGTAAAGCTTTAGTCTGGGATTTCTGCAACACTTTTCCTAATAACAGAAAATGGGTGTAAGCTGTGCGTTAATTACCTGGCTCTTCTGTCTGGCTGGTAAGGAAGGCGCCTTACATGGCTTGAGAGGCAGTAGCAGCTAATCAACAAAGCCATGTTGTTGACTATAAACGTAGGTGAATCTTGTTCACAATTTGCTGCCAAGAGGTACTGTCAGTACCTGTGATCAGTCAGCACACAGACCTAGTTAAAAACCTTCAAACTGTAGAGCTGTGAGTAAGCCTTCGGTGGTAAAGGAGAGGTCTTTCAGTGATCCTGCCAGGCAAAGCTTCAGCTAACCTGCAGGGCAGCAAGACAAGAACTTTTCTGTTCTAGGTGAGACAAGACAGGACTTCCTTCAGTCAGGAAGGAGAAGTGCAAGCATTTCTAGACAAGTCCCAGTAAGATGAATCAGGAAAAGCTGTGCCCTGGCTGAGAGGATAGCCTAACAGCCTTCTCAGGTGCCAGGCCACACTTTTCAATGAACACAGAATACTGAGTTAACCTGTCTTGAATTGATTCACTTAAAAAAAAAGAAAAATGAAGATACAAAGTAGCAAGCCATTTGTTAAAGCCAACCTACATCAAAACAGTATGCGCAACTGAAGCACGGTATATTTTGTGATAACACTGTCTACCACAGACCTTTTTCTCACCTATCAGATAAGTGGTGAACTTTGGAAATAAACGTATTTAAAAGGAGCTTGATAACAGTAAGTATGACAGATAGATGCAGTGTGCAAGGGAGTAGATATCTATATAGCATGATATGAACTGTATGAATTGATGGCAAAGTACTGAAGGAACAAGTCAATGTGGTGGTGTACTATCAGCAAAGTGCTGAAGGGCAGTGACAATGCTAGTGCGGTGTTGGCATGAGCAGAGTACAGTTTAATTCTAGTTGACCCAACTAAAGGGATCATAGATAAAGACAAGGCAGTATGAGCTGACAAGAAATTAGGATATGCAAAATAAACATATCACAGACACATTTGAGCCAATTTAAATGGGATGAGACAAAAGAACTCACACAGGCCTATTTGCAGGGAACTTAATTTCAGCCATTCCTTTAACAGACCACACGCTAACAAGAAAGTAGTGTAGTACAGAAGAATCATATATATACACCTACTGCATATGCACATACTTTCAGATACCCTGTATTACATATGAAAGTAACACAATTATATTGCAAGTTTAAATTGTTTAGGTAAGCAAGAATTGTCTTAGGAAACAACCGTATTTTAATGACAGTGACCACTACTAAACTACCTTCATGCTTAAGACAACATTTGAATCATGCTATAATCTTCAAAGTTTCATGTGTTTAAAATGTAAAAATTGTTTTTATCTTATCACTTTATTATTTATATCACTTAGAACCAAAATGCTCTTGCTTGGTTTCATCCACACGATGAATATTCTTGCATTACTTGAGACAAACAGCTTCAGACATTTGGATTACCCAACAGAGTTAAGAAGAGGAACTATATCTTCATAGCTGATGCAATTTTGCTTAGTAGCCAAGGATATTTTTAGAATACAGAAGGAAAAACACCAGACAGGAAAAGACTTGTAAAGGAACCCCAGATAAAATACCAGAAATAGAGTTGATGTATGCAAAACCAAAGAGCTTAGGTGGGCCAGATAAACCTTTAAACTGTTATGTTCCATACTGTCCTAGCATTAATAAGGGGCAGCAAGGCACAGTTAAATACGTCTTAAATGATGAAGAACAAACTTCTGATACTAGTGCAACTTTGGTTGTCTCCATTTTAGGGCACATAAGCATGGTGTTGGAGGAAAGAAATATTAGGGATCTACTTGAACGAGCAATAGAGAGAAAGAGAGAATACACTGAGAAAGTGCTCAGGGTTGGTCTTCTGTTAAAATGGCACACAGAATTACAGAGAAACTATGCATACTACTGGAGAAACACACTTCTCACAAAAATACCTAAATTACAGTAGAAACAAGCTGGAGAGAAAAAACAGTAACAATGGACCAGGAGAAAGAAGTACAGTGGATTCAAAATTACTCCGAGCTCTATGAAAGTGAATCAATGAATCAGTCCTCAAGAAAGACAGGAAGAATTCTGAGAGACATTTTAGATTTGTGCTGTGCTAGGAAGACTCCAGCTGTGACAGAAGGTTCTGGAACCAACAGAGACTGCACAAGACATTCCTCCACGCAAACTGACAGTAAGACAGAGCTGTGAGGAAACAATCAATAACCCAGAGGTGATTACTGCTTTACTGTAGTTTTATGGTGAAGAGACATTAAGGAGTATTCCTGCGGTGTTGTCAAGGTAACCTGCAAGTACGTAAGTGTGCAGTTCTGCTTGGGTTTACATCAAACAACAGACAACTAAGGAAATGAGAGCCAACATGTGCAGAATCTGTGTTTCCTTACAACTACAAAAGCTGAGACTTTCTGTTTGAGAACAAGAAGAGCTGGAGTGTTAGAAGAAATTGTATGCCAGAGCTCATTAATTCCTCAGAGATGGAGTCTCCTTTCATGTTTAAGACCAACCAAGGAGGAATACGACAGCAGACAGCAGGCTACCTTCAGATACACTGCTGATACACTGTGAAAAGATTGACTGCTTCTTTAATTCCCTAAGTGCTACATATGCATCTTGTGGTCACATCTTTAGCACTAGTACTCATGCTACTCACATCATGTTTTTGTTATTCATTATTTAAAAAGATGTTTCTGAATTCTGATTTAAATCGTGATTAGTTACAAAGTAGAGCACCCACAAACATTTTTTTTTTTTTTCATTTATGGCCAGTTAATTAAAAGAGGAATGCAAAGAAGTGGTTGATGAATTTTACTTTGCAAAAGAGGGACAGAGAAGTAGAAGGTGCAAGAGCACACACTCTGCCAGTCACTGAGGCTCCAGTGAGATGTGACAACTTGCTGAGCTGTGATCAGTTCCTAGCAGTGATCCATCCCTTTAAACAAGCTGCTTCTGGCACCAATATGATGCTGGACTGTTTAAAGCCTCTTAAAGCACCCTCCTCTTTTACAGGCCTGAACAGACAGTGGCAGAGCGACACTCAGAGAAGAAATCCCTCGGCTTCTCTCTCCCTGCCCCCAAAAGGGCAGTTTGTCCCATCAGCATCCACCAGAACTGTGACTGATTAAGGACAAATTCTTCATGGCCTGGCACTATGTAAGGGGAGAAAAATGAAATGTCACACTGACTCAAATAAAATCTAAGAAAAATCCCTAATCTAATGATGCTAAGCAATCAAAAAACATAAAAAGACAGATATGCCTAAGGCTCTGTTTTAAAGCCTACATACTGCCTACATACTGCTAAATAAAGCTAACTATAAAGCATTTGCAGTGCTGATGAGATTTGGAGTATACAATGAGATAATTCACTTCTGATAACTCATACTTTGTGTATAGCTTTTCAGCTTGGCAAGGACACAGTATTTCCCACACATTTCTGGAATACTACGCCAGAACATTACAAACAGAGATGAAAAAACAATCTTTTCAGTGAGATCCCATTTACTGTGGAGTATTTCGTTACTTAGTAGTCACTGTATTCTCCACCATTCACTGTGTGCAGATGAGGTCCCTTCATTTGACTCAGAGAGGACTGATGCAGAATTCAATGCAGCCACAGGCATATAGGATTAAGCTCTTATCAGGCTCAATGGTAACTGTGTCCACTCAGAGAGTTGTCTACTATGTTCTTAGACCAAAGACATAATGTACAAACTTAAAACACGTGATGTCATTCTAACTGACAGCTCTGATGGACATCCACCAATTCAAGATCCTTCTGCTATACCACAGTTTTCACTTACCCTACTACAAAAGGGTGAGGTGGGTTGGATCCAGGTGATACTGTCCTGCCACCTCCCAGATCTTCTCAGTCCAGAATATAAGTTTAATCTAAAGTTATTTTGAAATACATATATGATGAAAGGTAGGCAGGGCCCTGCCTTTTCACCTGAAGTTTTAGATTTTTGTCTAAAACCAAACAAACAGAAGGTGATCCTGACCAAGCAGCAATTTGCACAGGGTTAATAAGTAAAATGGTTGCAGCAGGACCATCCAAAAGAAGCTGCTTTCATTTTGGGACTTCAGAACAATTTAGAAACCACTACAGAAATTCTAAATCTATTCTAGAGCCAGCAACAGACAAATAACCCCAACTGAATATGTAATGCATTTAGCCCATAAATAAATGAACTGTTAAAACACACAGAAGTAGAACACAGGCAGAAAATAAAATGCCTGGACCACATAAGGCAATACACACAAAAGCCCTAAAAATCCAACAGATCTGTTATAAATCAGGTCCAGAAATATATAAAATTGAATTTTAAACTGGATCTCTTTCAAGTCATTCTTAGTGTCTCAGATACTCATCTAAGACTGTAAGCCAAAAGAACAAATACATTGGGCAAAAAAGCAACTCAGGATTCACCACAAGGACATCCTAACAAACAAATCTGATCGATTACTGTCCTGAATCACCCCTTCAGGCACATTCACCCACAAATCCCTACAAGAAGCAGTCTCACAGTCCCTTTCATAGAATCATAGAATAGTTAGGGTTGGAAAGGACCTTAAGATCATCAAGTTCCAACCCCCCTGCCATGGGCAGGGACACCTCACACTAAACCATATCACCCAAGGCCTTGTCCAACCTGGCCTTGAACACTGCCAGGGATGGAGCATTCACAACCTCCCTGGGCAACCCATTCCAGTGCCTCACCACCCTAACAGGAAGGAATTTCTTCCATATATCCAATCTAAACTTCCTCTGTTTAAGTTTCAACCCATTACCCCTTGTCCTATCACTACAGTCCCTAATGAAGAGTCCCTCCCCAGCATCCCTATAGGCCCCCTTCAGATACTGGAAGGCTGCTAAGAGGTCTCCACGCAGCCTTCTCTTCTCCAGGCTGAACAGCCCCAACTTTCTCAGCCTGTCTTCATATGGGAGGTGCTCCAGTCCCCTGATCATCCTCGTGGCCCTCCTCTGGACTTGTTCCAACAGATCCATGTCCTTTTTATGTTGAGGACACCAGAACTGCACGCAATACTCCAGGTGAGGTCTCACGAGAGCAGAATAAAGGGGTAGGATCACCTCCTTTGACCTGCTGGTCACACTCCTTTTGATGCAGCCCAGGATATGGTTGGCTTTCTGGGCTGCAAGCACACACTGCCAGCTCATGTTCATTTTCTCATCGACCAGCACCAAATACAAGACACTGACTGTTGACAGACCACACTTCCAAACCTACAGAAGCCATACTGACACAGCTAAACTGTCTCCAAAAGCAGATTTCAAAATCTTCAGCCACATTCAAATTCTAATGCAGTTTTGCATTAGAGCTCTCTGTGTCACACTGTTGTCCCATTTACCCAGACTCTGCTCTGTCCCTTGGGAAGGGAATACCTCTGTGCTGCCTTAAAAACCCTTCAGGAGCACAGAGTTCATGCAGAGCCACACAGACGAGCAATGGCTACATATCTTAGATGTCCCAAAGACATCTCTGCAGCACCCTTTATCCTGGGAAAAGCTATTAGGATGGACTGCATATGAGTGATACCTTCAAGGTACACTGCAAAGATGATATGTCAACCCTTATGTGGCTTTGGTCACAGAGGGCTGCAAAGACACTGACTGAATCTCAGACTCTGACCAAAAGATTTGAAATATTCCAAAGAAAAAGTCTGTTGGACAGTCTCCCTCAGCTCTGCAACATTAGGAGAAATACCTAACAAAGAACCATGTTTATGGAAATGAAAACTCAGCAGATGTGATTCAATCCCCCCAACAAGCACTCTGGCAAATCTGCCTGAATGCAATACGAGTCTGTTCACTTTACCAGAATAAAGGGACATAAGTAAAGAGGAAGGGCTGTAGACAATCCAGCCTCCAATGTTGAGCTGAGAAGGGGTTGGGATCACACAGAAGACAGAAGTGGCTGAAACTCAAGATTTTCTGCAAGAAAAAGATTCAGAATAGCTTTTGTTCTGCCAAAGAACAAAACTGATTCTAAGAATGTTCTGCACAATGTGAATTCTGAAATGCTCTTTTGAAAAACATTTAATAAAGCATTTTGCTCCAAATTCCTGAATGGAGCCCTTGAGTAGCTCAGAAAAATGACAAAGGCTAGCAATAAATTATACATATATTTGAAAAGATTACAGATAAATATTCTGTATTACCTTCATGTGTAGCAAGGAAAATCTACTCATCAGTTAATATTTTCCATTCAGCTTAATAGCGTGTACTTTTTAAACGCAACTACAAACTGTACCATGAACATTTCTTTTGCCCATGGGATGCAATGAACTATAGAAAGCAATCAAAGACCCTCAGTGTTTGAATTTGCTTTTGCAAAACAACCTAGTTAGAAGTCTCTAAGGAGATACTCCAGAATCAATTGAACTAAATGATGTTCTAATATTCCAACAGCAAGTCAGAATACAAACAAAGCACAAAAAAGCCATGCTTCCCTTAGTGACAAGAGGACACATTATTAAAATGGCAATTTGTAGTTAATATTGAATTAGATTTTGTTCTTGTAGTGTAAAAATTGAAGCTCTGAAAATTATTTTGTATAATTCAGCATTTAGAAATCAAGGCACTCTCACTTGTTTTGATCTTTAGTTTTAAAGTGAAGTCAGAATAAAGATCTATTAGCTCTACTTAAAATTTCTATCAGATTCTAGTCCATCCCCATGATCCCAATCATCCATCAGAGAAGCATAGGCTCCACCTCGAGTGTGAGCAAGCCCTTCCCAATGACTGAAGATTGGATCAGGGGATGTAAAGAAAGTATTTTTTCTTTAGCACTCTCCACACACCTGAGGTTGTGCTTAACACCTTTTAACTTGGCTGTACATATTACAGATGGAAAATGAGATAATCAGGGTCAAAATTCATATATAACTGAAAAATACCATCTTGAGCAAAACACATACCTTTGTGGTATATAGAACATATGCTGTGGAGGGGGTTTGTAGAGAACTCCTCCATACACAGGCCACAGACCACTTAAAATTCTGAAGAGCGAACTCTTTCCACAGCCATTGGGTCCAGTGATTAAAAGGTTCATCCCCTCCTCAACCTACAATACCAATGAAAACACAAAGATGTTACTATTCTGCGTATGCGGCACAAGGTAGTTTAAGAGCCCTAGAGGGAGTTACATGAGCATTTGTATCAAATTATCAACCCATTTCATTAATTACCTGTATATATTTATGCAGCTATTCTGGAAACAGTGGCATCAGATGTGGGCTGAAATAATGAAAATCATTTCTATAATGTCTGAGTATTTCTATAAAATACACTGATTATATCATAATGTCTATATACCACAGTCAATATCAAATATTCTAATGCAAATTAGGTCCAAGGGTGTTAACAGCATACAAAGCATGCTATCCCCATCAGTCCCATTAATTCAAGCAATGGGAGACAAATCAAACTATTCAGAAAATTTACTTCACTTTACCCTTTCCTGCTTAATCACAAGTGTTATTTTGGCTGCAATGAACTTGGTTTTACTCATTGGAATATTACCCTGTGTATATATGTGTGTATATTTATGCAAAATCACAATCTCATTGTCTACGCTTTACATAACTATATTGACTGTCACATTTTCTGTTGGTTATGTCCCTTGAGCAAAAATTCTTTAATATTTCTGCCTCTTTGACCATACAGTTGTAACTTTACAAATCTGAAATCCCTCACTGAAGGCACTGCAGGTTTTGCCAGAGCTAGGACCCTGTCCTCCTGGTTGCTAACTCTTATACCAACAGAGGGGGCAAGAGGAACACTCCATTTTAGCTAAATTAAGGGACCTGCCGGAAGTACACATGTTAGTGCTGTGATAACTCCAACTCTCTTTTAAAATGATATCATTTGCACTGATACATAAGATTAGGATATATATGTGAGTAATTCAGTAAAGGCGAGACAGCAAAATTGTGAGCAGGGACCGAGTGGTACCTGGAACAGCTTTTTAAAAACAGTAAAAGTTTTCACTGAGTAAAGACTCCACAGTTCGGCTTGTGAACTATGCTGTCAACTATTAGTACTGCTCTTTGTGGTGATGAAGCAAAACTACAGATTCATTTTTTTTTCACCAGTGCTGTGAATGCAGACTTTTAAAGGAGCCTGTGTGAGTAAAGCATCCAAATTTCATTGAAATTAAGAATAGATAGATGCAGACTCCCATATGCACCTTTGAAAATCTCAGGTCAGTTTTCCCTTAGCCACAGCACCAGAAGTCCTCTCTTCTCTTTCTTTGAGCAGGATAAACTACATATGTCTGCCTCTGTTGAGATACTATGCCTACCTTTCTGGACTTGCCCTTCTATCCATATGCTTCTCCAAGTACTTAACATAAGGTACATGAATTCTGGGCTGTTTATGTTAATGTGATGGCAACAATCAGAAGATTCCTGCATATCATCTTACTTTGAAGTTCAGTCTGGAAACCACCACATCGCCATTCGGAGTAATAATAGGAACATTTTCACAAATAATGCCATGATCAACATCAATAACTTGCCCTAGAAAGGATAAAAAAAAATAGTGAAACCCTTCATTAAGCAACAATAAGTGGCAGTCTCAGTGCATGGCTGAGAAGTATAACTTGGCGAGTTTCAAGACACTTTCATGTGCTTCAGGTTCCCCTAGTGGAAAATCTGGATAATAAATCTCAGCTACTCAGAAAGACACTGCCAGCAGTAGCCAAGAGTGTGAAATGAATTCTAAATTTGACCAAAATATAATGCACAGTAGCCATCATAAATACAAAATGCACTATAAAGACATGTTTATTCACAATCTACCTGTATTTACTGTATTGTGTTCTTAATAGATAGTTAATATCAACCAGTAAAAAGTTCAAGGACAGCCTAGCCACAGGCAGACCAGTTTACTTTCTCTTGAGGATTTAATTAGAAAATGGAATCTACTTTTACTAGCAGCTCTCAAACTCGGAGCCCAGCTCAGTCTCCTTCAGCAACGAGAGCAAAGGAGAAAACATTTAATGGCTCACTTCCACGTCTTTTTGAAGCCACAGACACTGTAGACATGTCTTCTTGTAAGTATTTGCGGAAACCCATATAACATTTCACTGCAATAGCTAAACTTACTATTTGGATTTCTGGCCAATTTAAATGTACAGTCTCCAGCAGACATTTGGATAGTTTGTAACATAAGGACTTTGAAATAAATTCTTCTGGAACAGAAAAAAAAATAAAAATGAAGCCAACTCTTTGCCTGTTAATGGGCTTTTCTAAGAGAAACCAAACAGCTAGGCTCCTAGAGGAGTATCAGAAATTACCTTTACAGACAAGATGCAAAGGAAAGAGATTTCTCTTTGTATTAGAAGGCAGCTTATTTTATAACTTAGATTAATCTTAACAAATAAAATGGAGTGACGGAAAAGTTGAGTTTATTACAAAAGGATATGCTAGCATTTCCTTCAGTTAAGGCTAGTTTTACATTTTCCATTAAAAGGCTCTTTGTTTAATTGCTTCTGACTTTGCCAAACTATAACAACCTGGCAAAAATTTCTGTGCCATGTATGAGCCCAAGAATTCCTTTATTCCTAAATCAAGTTTTATTTAAAACAGTTCTGTGGTGTCCAACACAAGATTATGGGAAACAAGACAGTTTTGCTGTTAAAAAAAATAAATATTTGGATACAGTGCAGAAATTCTAGTTAAAATAAATCGACAATAAAAAATATTAAGCTAAGTAAGTATTAGCTAAACTTAATTCTCATTTCCTAATTTCACAGTGTTTGAATGCTTTTAAAGCATATTTATGTGTAATCAGAAATACAATTTGGCAGTATTTGTACAAGATGTACAAAATCCTATTTCAACTTTAAAACTTGGAATTATTAGATACACCATGTAAAAGGCAATAATATTATCTGTTAAAAATATTCTAGTTTTCATATTTTCACAACGCTTTTATTGACAACAGTAAATGCAAGGCCCAAAACAAATATCCCTCAGTTACATAAACTCATATTGGATATTGTCCTGGTTTCAGCACCATCACAATGATCCAAAAGCAAGTAAGTAGTAGGCATTCAAAGAGCCTCTGGGGAAGCCGAATATTAAGATTTTTATTTTCTAACAATGTGGACACATACATATATGTGAGCACATGTACTTTTATCCCCACACAAATCCACTTTGCAGGGATTTCTCAAATATCAAGACTAAAAGACAATGGAACTTGTCACAGAAAATGTGCAGCCTGTGGCCTAGATTCATCTGGCCTAAATTCTACTTAAGTCCATGTGCACAATGCTTGAGCTTGGCTGGCTGCCTCTGAGAGCCTACAACCACTCAGGAACAAATGCTAGTCACCATGACTTAGAAGGAATTCAGGCTGAATGAAATGAGTGACTGTAGTAAAATCAAGTCTTGGGAACAGGCTGCAAAGAAAAAAGGAATGGGGTATATGTATACTAGACCCAAAGGGAACGTGAACAGCATGCTTACATAGCTGAACTGTATTGGGTTTTGTTTTCAAGTCAAATACAGTTCAGATACGCAAGCGTACCTAAAAAGAGCCCCCAGATTACTTTGTTGCTCCAGGAACCGCAGACTTTGTTTCTTGTACATGACAAAATGTAACAGCTAGAAAATGCCATTTCTTTTAATGTCAGCCAAGATCTACAAGATTAAGACATCAGCTATTTCCACAGCTAGCCACCATGATGCAATCAGATTTTTTGTTATGAAGAACCTTTGAGAAATCTAAACTAAAGGGCAGCACTGTTGAAATTGCTGAAAAAACTTATTTCATAAAGAGCACTTTGGTGCCTTCAACTCTACGGAGGTTTAAGTTTTCAGAAGCCAAAAAGGAGGAAATGAGGTTTTTCAAAATCACAGAGGGAAGAAGCAGAAGGGATCTGTTGGAAAAATTAGGAAAAGCCCACTGCAAAAGCTGCCTTTAAGTACTTCACATTGAAGCTGGACACAAAAGGAAGACAGAGGTGACACATAATGGAGCACGATAAGAAATGGATGCACACAGAAAATGCTTTGGGGAGGGTGAAGACAAATATTAGCATCAGAAAGATACAGGACAGGGACAGCAAGGATAAGGTATGTATTAATCAGATCATTTGAGTGGTATGGGGAAGTGTAAAGTTGTTAGACTTTCATTTCCAGTTGAAAATTCCCACTTAATTGTGAAAAAATGAGCACTGGCTGATTTTTAGTCACTGAAAACAAAGTCGTATTTTTGTCAGAAACTGCTGAACCAGTGTGTTTTTCCCTCCTGTCCCAAAGTAATGAGGTGTTTGAAGACGAAGATCTTACAGTTTCACTTTCTGAAAAAAAAAATGAGGTGTCTGAGGAAAGCAGGAACTGTCCATGTAAGAATAGTATCACCACCAACTACAGTATAGTTGAAATGCCTTTTTCACAGAAAACACTTGAGCAATTTTGTGTATTAGAGAAGCCCTGCATAAACACAGTTACAAAATAGCAGGAGGTTAAAATGGAAGGCAACATGGTCTCTGGGGTATTAAGGCTGAGAGGCTGATTTGCTGTAGAAACAAAACCTCTGTTCACCTCCTGTCCCACTGCACCACCCCCACATACAGGGAAATGCACACAAATATGAATTAATTACCTTTGATTTCTAAGGGCCCTTCAATGTGCAATTCTGCTTTATCTTCATTCTTGCTGTTGTTTTCAGACTCTTGAATAACAGCATTTCTTCTGTAGATGCCTCTCTTCACCTCATCAAAGACTGAAAACATGTTGTAGACACGGGCAGTGTATCCTGCTAGCTCAGTAACCTGAGAAAGAGCAAATGCCTCTTTTCAGTTATACTTCACAAATTCTGGAAATTAAATTTTCGGCCAAAGATTCATGGAAAACATTCCTAGCTATTCTGTGTTGACAATTCTCAAATGCTGTTCTGGAATGATCAAGGATATGTCTTTGGACACCTATTAATTTTCATTCCTTGAGGTTCTGTGTTAATCCATTTGCCACCCACAGCTCCTGCCAGGCTGCAGACAGAGACAGTCTAAAGGGGACAGATTTCAGCCAATGTAAGCTATGATAGCTCTAGTAAGCGAGGAGGTTGCAGGGGCTGCTCTTTTCCATGGATCAGTAGAGACTTCAACAAGCGGAGAACAGCTCTTAGCATATCTGAAAACAAAGAGACTACCATACATGAGAAAAACAAGTCTCTGCATTTCCCAGAAAAATAAAAAAATGGCATCTATAATTATTTGTTTACTTCTCTGTATTCACAAAACCTTCTGTGAGAAAGGTGTGCTTCTCTGTTTAAAGCATGGCATACCAGAGCATCCTAATCTAAAATACGGTTCAAAGAAGAAATTACTCTTCAGTCAACTGCGTGCTAGAGTACCCGAGCTACATCTGAGACATCAGATTAGAACAGGGCATTTTTAAGAAGGTAAGGTCTCTTAAAAGGCTTTCTCCCCTTTATTTTTTTGGTCCTTTTGTCACAACTTCCACTTGGTAAAGACAGAAACAAGAGATCTCTGGACCTGATAACTTGGGCAGTGACACCACCAAGAGTTCCCAGAGAACTGCCTCCATCCACTAGCAGGAAAGAATTAAACTCAGGCATCTTATTTATTATGTATTATTATGTGTTTATTATTATTTTTATTATGTATTATTAGGTGTTTTTTAAAGGATGAATTTTTACACTAAATGCATACAGCAAGACAAGAGAAGCAAGAAAATGAGTGTAAGATTATAAAATCATTAGGTTGCTGTGGTTAAACACATACAGCTCATGACTGAGTTCACCTGTGACGGCATACTTAATTCCAATATAAAATCCTAAATAAATTTCACTAGTTGTGCCAGATTCAGAAGTGAGTGCTAGTTCTGGGCACATGATCATCACGCCACTGGAGGTTAACAAATATGAAACATGTTGAAAAACTCAGTTAAAAAAGGGTAGTCACTCAATGCTTCAACTTCATTAGCTGTACACTGTTTTGCACTACTGGTAATTGCATTAACATCTGTGAAAAGCATTGAGCTAACACCACTCGAGGCAGTAGGTAGCACACAGGAGCTGTAACATTCTCCACACTGGAGTCTTCCTATCATGCTGAGACTGAGTCCTTTGCACAACATCAGCATTAGCATTTGATGGAGAGAAGCCTGCATGTGTTGGACAAAACGTGTATCACTGTGACCCAGAAGAAACATAACTTGTAATAAGTTTCTAAACCATGACCCTACAAACTCACTTTGTCAAAACACTAAATATTACCACCTGCAAAAAAAGTTGAGCCCACCTCATCTACATGCTGAATTACACTGACTGGAAGAAGGCTGCTTTGGTGGGTCAAGTGAGGAAGAAGTGGAAATTCACTGCCATTTGAAGTGAATTGAAGTACATTGACCTTTGGAGACTGCCTGAATCAAGAGATATGAATGACAGTGTGGTGAAACTTGAATATATATATATTCATATATATATACTTGAAGAGAAGTATATATGTAAAATTAAGGTGGAAATTCACAGAACTAGTCTTTGATCTCATGCTGTCTGGATTAAAATCTCACTATGAGATTCCACATCTCACAAAGTGAATTTGTTCAGTTGTTTCTACTTCTTTGTGGGTATTTTTTTTCCAAAAATAAAACCCCAGTGTTTGCAAGTCCTCATGTACATTATATAAATTACTTCAATGCTGAAAATAAAACAGAAATTACATCACTGTATAATAGGTTATCTGGCAGTATCTTGAGAGCAGAGGCCAAGCAGGGAAACAGTAAGAGAAGCATAGGTCTAAATCATAATCCATTAGAACTCCTTGAAAAAAAACGACTCTAGCTTTGTGAGAGTCCATATCTGAAGGTGCCAAACTACCCCTCCTCCTCCAGTTTACAAAGTTGTAGCTATCATGGCTGGACTCCAAGTAACAGAATCCATAGTTTTTTATTAGCTGCCTAAGCTAATGTGTGCCTCCTTGCTCTGCACTGGGAAAAGGAGTCACCACCGTAGGGACAAGCATAAACCAAATAAAAAATGCATAAACAAGATTCAGAATGAAATGTTGAGAATAACAGCACTGCCTCACTTTTCTTTTGCTTAACAGCCAGCACTGAGAGAAACCCCCAGGAGAGACCACAGATAAAAGTCCAGTGTTACTGCCATTTGGGTAAGGACCTGAAACAACATCTCTGATGTTCCAGATTAACCTCTTGTACTTACAGACTATTTGCTGTCCCGAGGTGGATTTTATTTTTTTACTGAAATTTCTCTACTTTCCAAAATTACTTACAGTTTAACAGGTTCACAGGATACTGAACAGGCCCTATAGTTTAGATGGCCAGAAATAAGTATTCAATTCTCTTTTTGTTTCATACAAAACATGACTGGGACAGGTTGCCCAGAGAGGTGGTAGATGCCCCATTCGTGGTAACATTCAAGGTCAGGTTGGACCGGGCTGAGCAACCTCACCTAGTGGAAGATATCCCTGCTCATTGCAGAGAGGTTTGAAACTAGGTGATATTTAAAGGCCCCTTCCAACCCAAACCATTCTGTGATTCTGTGACACTTCCAACAGAAGATTACCCAAACATTGTAGGCAGACAGTCTGAATTCAGGTCTGTGCTCCAGAGGAGGAATTAGAACCTTCATCATTCACATTCCAGGAACTTCTATTGCTCTCTGATGGTATCTGAACACAGGTATTAAGAATGATACTTACATGTTGCACCATGCTGGCAGCTGTGCACTTTTAGACTTTTTGTCAACTTAGCTCTAAAGATCAAACTATCTCAAACTATTCAAAGATCTCCATGGATTTAATTGCAATGGAATTTACTTTTAAAAACAGCAAATTCTATTGTGCTATTTTACATTCTATATTAAATGTAAATTTTTTTACTTTTTTTTTCTCTTCTCTTTCATGTCTGACAGTTGTACAGTACCTCTTTGTATGAAGACATAATTCTTTCAATAGCATCTGCTGCAGAGACCAGCAAGTTTCGGGATGTAGTAAAAGCTTCTGTTCTTTCACTAACCATTGCCTGTTTCTGGCCATCTTCCAATTCTGAAAGTAAAAAAAGTTTTATGTTAAAATATTAATTTTAAAATTATCTCTACAAATTAAGTTATGATTCGAATGTGAGCCAGCATAGAGCAGCTTTTCAATTAAGAAAAGGTTATCTCTACAAAGACAACCTTTCCAAAAGAATTGGTGAATGTAACTAGCATAGATAGCTTAGTTACAAAGAATAAGTGGGAGGATGTGCAATTCATCTTCTTATGCAAAAACATCTAATCCTTTTATAGTATTTGTCTACCTAGATAATTTTCTTTTTAATATATCATTATTCAACCTGAATTTTTCAAACTAAGAAAAAAGTGAAACCTAAGCAATGATCTAAAGAAGATTTTTAATATCATTTTGATTGTTTTGACCATTATTCATTTTCAGCCTTACTTATTTACTGACTTCATCTAAAAGGAAACACTCATACTGATGGAAATTTAGCACCATGATTAAATTTCTATAACAAGCAATAAGCTCTTTTATTATCAAAGGCATGGTTTAAGTGGGATGCCTCTCTCCCACAACACAGTTTCTCTTTTCATCTGACCCCAGAACAAAGTTATGATGGTTTGTTTATGACATTGTATCCTATTAGCAAGAAAACTCTTGTTTTAAAGAAAGGAGCTGTCCCATAAGAACATGTCAGCAGCATCAGAGAAGCAGAAAAGCACAGAAATCATAGAAGATACATGTGAAATAAATACATTTCCATTTAACATATGTATATGTACTCTTGCTACCATGTGACCTACAGATTTATACAACATAGCAAACTTGCAAGGTTTGCTTTTTGAACTTATCAAGATTTAGAATTAAGTGTCTGAATATTTTAAGACTGAATGTTGTTTAAGTGTTAATAGTTGCATCTACAAAAATGAAGAAAACAATGTGTAGCAAACAACTCTTACAGATTTTTCACATGCAATATTTAGAATGAAGGGTCCCAAGGGTCTTCTGCATCACATGACTTCAGACATATCTTTATATATTGCTCAAGTCTGCTGCAGAACAGGGTCTGGATTTTTTATTTTTTTTACTTAAGTTTGTAAAGGTTTTCGAAGTTTTTGACGGTTTTTTTTACACTAAATTGCTGCTAGGCACCAGGCTAGGCAAGGTAATAGGTGGATCCAGTGTTGCAGCTCCTGTATTATTATATATTAATATCCTCTGTGATATTTGCACAGTGCTGCTGGTTAAGAAAATCTATGAGGAATTCCCTGCAGGTGTAAAGCAATTGTGAATTTTATGGGTTAGATCAAGCAATGCAAGAGTATAGCAAACGGTATTTTTTTATTTGGTGAGTGACTGTCTCAACTCCCTGACGAGATTAGATTCTAGAAATCTGTTGTCTAGAAATCTACATGCAGTACCAAAGCCAGATGTATCTGCCTTTATTATATAAATCTAAATGTTATACTGTTTTCAGTTACACACCCGTAAAGGTAGCCCTACATAATTACATCTGAATTGTTGAACTATACTATAGATAATTTAGGAAAAGCTTTTCTATTAAAAAAAAAATAAATCTTACATCATGATACTCTTTCTGGCCTCATGGGTTTTTTTTACAACGATTTTAATGAGTTGACTCTACACCAGTACACTGTTAACTGGTTGTATGCAATCTAGCCACCCGAGACACAATGAGAGGCATGAGTTAAAAAACAAAACAAGAAAAGACAGAAAGCCTTTTGCAAAGAGATTACAAAGTTCTTGCTCATGTAGTTCTCACTTATTTTAAAAAAAAATCATTTCCAATCCAAGAAGAATAAAGTTAGGGAACAGAGAGAATTCAGGTAATTCATTAGAAAAACACAAATTGAAATTTGCTTATTACTTCTCAGAGAAGCAGGTTTTGCTGATCTTTCGATGGTTTCATCTTTTGATGAACCACCAGAGTTAAATCCTTTAGGAATCAGGTATGGTTTAACTACACTAAAGCATACCTCCTGTATGTGAATGCAGAATTTACTGAGGGCTGCTTCCAGCACCCAGGCTAGCTCATCTAGCAAGAGTTTAGTGAACTGTATACAAACTACTTCCTTAGTCATTTTCGGGGTATTTGAAAAATTAAAACTACATAGAATTTCTGAGGATTTCACTGTTCCAAAACACAAGCTCTTATATTATATGCCTACTCCACCAAGATTACTTTTCTTTAACTTGTCCAAAACATATTTCATATGGCTGGCCTCCTGTGTTGAAGAAGTGGTGCATTCTAGCAGGGCAGACAGACTGTCTCCATCCCATACAGAATCTAATATTTCCCTTTTCATCTTCATTTATGTAATTGATAGTCATACTTGTTTTATAAACAAAGATAAGTGTTCACCCTGTCTAGAGAAATCAAAGTCTTGCTTCCAAAAATAGTTGCTTTCCACAAACTGATGAGAGACACGTTTAGAACACGTTTAAAAAAACAAGAATGAGAAATGCTATCAAATGTGAATCTTGGCCTTGCTAGTTAATTTCTTCCCTGAAATACGTAACAGAATTAGCAAATTTCAGTCAGAAATATCACTGTCATTTCTTTTTATTGCAGGATTATTCTTTTTTTTTTTCCTCTGAAGAAATGAACAAAACCTATTGCTTTACACCTTTCATCTCCAGTCATGGTACCAGTTTTTTGCATATTCCTGGTTTTGGTGATTTATCCTAAAGTAATAAATCTACCACCTCTTCCTTCAGATATGAACATACTTGCATCTGACCTGCTGAGACACAAAGCACTGTTTTCCCCATTCAGGCCAATAGTAAGTTCAGGTCTGCTTGATTTTTGAATACCTGTTATACTTTGAACTGGTCTTGACAATGTTGATTTTTCAGTATTACATTTGTGATCCATGCCTCAGGACTCTATAATAATCCCCCTGCCTTAACAGTTTAGGTTTCTGGTGGCAAACATTCTTCTGCTTTACAACATGAGCCATTGCTGCATCTTGCTTTTCTCCCACATTTGAAAAGTATTTCTGAAACAAATACTCATGAGTAACAGGAATGTTATTTAGCTTAGCGTGAATACACGTTTTTGTTTTTTGTTTTTTTTTTTATTCATGCTGTAATAGCAAGAAGATATTTACAGTTGTGGTTAAATGATCTTTTTCTCGACTGTACTCATTCCTGTCTTAGCAGAAAGACTCTTATCACTTTTTCTGTTGTGCTGATAACCTTCACAGTGAGGTGAAATGGCTTTGTACAAGCTCTTCTGTTTGGAATAGGACCTCCTGATATGGTGAAATGACCTTGTACAAACTCTTCTGTTTGGAATAGAGCCTCCTACTTTTAAGCTGCTACCAGGAAGCCAGCCAGGGTTCTGATACAGTACTCTCCTGATCCATGTGCTGGGCAGTGGCTCAGGCAGCTGAACACCACCCATGTACCAACACAACAGCAGGTAAGCTAAACCACGTGGCGGCTGCAGGGAGTCATCCTACAGATCAAACCAAGCTTGTCCAACAGGACAACCCTGATTTGGAATATAACTAACAAGATCTGCTCGGAAAAGAATTCACTTTTTCCTGGCTAAATATATCCAACTTGGAAATGATCCTTCTACACACGCTGTAGGATCCATGCTTAAAGAACTGTATGGAATTTGTAACATATTGTATGGTTGTAATTGGGCATAAGGAACCCTGTTGAGGCAAACTTCCCCACTTACTTTCACTATACCTCCTTAATTACCTTTATCTCTGCTCCCTCCCTCTCATTTTTATATAAAGCATCTGCAATAACAACACTACTCGAGCCTCGTTTCACTTCCTGGAAAGTTGTGATAGGATGTCAAAGATCATACATCCAAGCCTGGAGTCTGAATATCGCTTTCTCTTCTCCCAGTAAGTCGGGGAAGAACAGCAGTTCCTAACAGCTCAACACTTAAGAGAATAATTATTTGTAAATACACTGTGGTTTATGGAAGGAGGAGATAAGCAGTACAGGGAAGTTAACAGTATCATTTTATAAGGTAGCAGGAGATGCTGCAAAAATCAGCCTGCCATCCCAACAGTGGCTAATAAGAAGAACCTGCAATTATCACAATCTCATATGACACATTGATCCTTTAAGTCCTGAATTCATGCTATTTATCACGTTTATGTTCAAAATTAGATCTTTTGTGTGGCTCTTCCCTCAGCTGACTTGCTGTGCTTGAAAGTTGGGTCGGAGCAATCCCAGGCACATCTACAGGCTGGGCAGAGAAGAGATTCAGAGCAGCCCTGCGGAGAAGGACTTGGGGGTGTTGGTTGATGAGAAAATGAACATGAGCCAGCAGTGTGTGCTTGCAGCCCAGAAAGCCAACCGTATCCTGGGCTGCATCAAAAGGAGCGTGACCAGTAGGTCGAAGGAGGTGATCCTGCCCCTTTATTCTGCTCTCCTGAGACCTCACCTGGAGTATTGTGTGCAGTTCTGGTGTCCTCAACATAAAAAGGACATAGATCTGTTGGAACAAGTCCAGAGGAGGGCCACGAGGATGATCAGGGTACTGGAGCACCTCCCATATGAAGACAGGCTGAGAAAGTTGGGGCTGTTCAGCCTGGAGAAGAGAAGGCAGCCTTCCAGTATCTGAAGGGGGCCTATAGGGATGCTGCAGAGGGACTCTTCATTAGGGACTGTAGTGATAGGACAAAGGACAATGAGTTAAAACTTAAACAGGGGAAGTTTAGATTGGATATAAGGAGGAAATTCCTTCCTGTTAGGGTGATGAGGCACTGGAATGGGTTGCCCAGGGAGGCTGTGAATGCTCCATCCCTGGCGAGGTCTTGGGTGATATGGTTTAGTGCGAGGTGTCCCTGCCCATGGCAGGGGGGTTGGAACTTTTCAACCTTAACTATTCTATGATTCTAAGACATGGACACTGTAACAAAGTCTGTGAAAAATAAATAAATATGAATAGCATTCAGGGGAAATAAAGTCTTTTGTGGACGTAAATTTAAAGAAACATTTAGAAATCAAGTGAAAAATGGTATTACCGCCATCTGCAAATCCTGTTGCGGTGATGATGGGCACAGCGACCATAATCATACCACAGCTACTCCAAACATACTTCATCAGGAACTGCTCTAACATGATGTACCATAAACGTTTGGACAAAATGAGATTCATTTGATCAGCCAAAGCTTTGTAGCATTTTTGCAGTTGTTTCATTTCTACCTACGGTTAAAACAAAACAGAGCAATTGAAAAAATGCAAGATGCACATGTCATACAAGACACGTTCACATACTGCAGGAAATAACTGGGTACCCAGAGCTGAGACTTCTGAGCCACATCTGCTATTTTCTCAATGATGCACTCTCACAGCGAAAGTGCAACACCTTTATGGAAGTCAGTGGATCTGCTTCTTATTTATGTCATCATCCCTTGATAGAACATTGCCAGGTTTTCAGCTCTGTTAAGATGTCTGACATATACACAATGACATACAAGACAGTCACAACAGCTGATTCTAACAACCAAAATAAGACTGATTCCACATCCTTTTAAGAAAGCTGCAGCTGTAGAGCTTCACAGCAAATGAAACTCCTCACATTGGAAAGCGTTTGGGGATCAACTATCTCCAATGACTTAAAGTTGCAGAGCTGATTCCTGAAATGAAACACTGCTTGTTTTTGTAAGCAGTCTGGAGGAAGAGAGAACTATCCCAGGAGGCTTAACAAGTCAAAGACAGATGCAAGCCACTATGATATACTACATTCAGTTCAAGCCAGTATATGTAGGAATTGGGAGAAAAAAAACGTTTAATTTAGCTGCACTTAAAACATGACTATAGGCAGCTTCTGAGAACAACTGCTTCTACCAAAATAAACCATTTGCATTATATAACCACTGCTTGGACTGAAAGAGTAATTCTTCAGGCTGATTTCCAGCTTCCATTTTCACCTTACATGAAACAACTTGGTTTTCTAAATCGTGTTTGAAAGGTGTTACAGCCAAAATTAACTTCTAATAAAAATATGAAGAGTTTCTTAATAAGGCAGCTTTAAAACAAGCTATTAGTTTATGTAACTGTGACTGCTAGAGTACTGTAATTAAGCTATTTTAAGACTGATGACTGCATCTTTGCTTAGCTATGTAGAAGAGTGTCAAAGGTTGTAGTGCTCCTTGTACTATCAACGAGTTTTCCCCTAGACTTTCTGGTGTGCCCTGGTTGCTATTTCTGCAGCATTAAATGGGGTAGTTCATAAACATGGGTGAAAAAAACTAAAACAACAAAGCCTGGAAAAGTTAAGCAGAATGAACTGGGTGGGGAAAAACAACTGAGATTAGCTCTCCAGAAAAGATACAGCTGCAAAACAGGAACACTGTCAGAGCACAAGGGAACTATGGTCTGCTCCCCTCAGATACCACCTGTGAGACAGCATTTTCCTAAGAAATGGGAAGTGCTTGCTGTAAACACGTTTAAATGTCAGAGGGGCCCAAAGTGCTCGGGGAGGGCAGCAGGGGAAGCACGGGTCGGCTCCGGCACTTCAGGACTGACCCCAATATCCTCCTAGTTCCCTCCTTCCTACCTTGTGCCCTCGGTAAAAGGCGATCTCTTCCACGTTGGCAATGATGCGTGAATGCACGAAGCGCAGATAGCCCTTCTTGTGAGCCTCCTCAGCCACCAGCTTACCAAACTTGGGCGAGCAGGCTTTGAGCACACGGGCCGTAGCATAGACAACAAGCCCAGCCAGGACTGTGGGCCCGATGGGGTTGGCCCCCCGGGACCGCGCTGTGCGGATGAGGGTGTAGGAGGTGAGCACGACGTCCAGGATGGGCTTGGTGAGGTTGGAGTAGAGATGTGCCACGGACTGTGAGAACATCATGATGTCCTCGGTGAGGGACTGGTCAGGGTTGGCCAGCCGCCCATCCATGCTGATCACTCTGTAGTAAGTCTGGTTGGCAAAGTAGGTCTCATAGGCGTGATCCACTAGGCGTGTGCGGAAGGCAAGGGCCAGCTTGCACTCCAGGTACCGTATGGTGCTGTTCACAAAAGTGGCTGGGATTGCAATCATCAGCCATTTGATTAACTTGAAGACAAAGCTCCTGGGCTTTTTTTCCACAATGCTCTTCACAATCTTCCCATCGAGGGCGGCCACATAGATGGAGAGGAAGGTCCTGGAAACCAGAGCGACCGAGTGGAGACAGAGCAAGCCCAGCTCGGAGCTCACCAGCTTTGGGAAGAACAGCTTGCGAAGTTCCAGCAGCTGCTGGAAGAATTCTGCGTCCACTGCCGGGGAGGCTTTCTCCCTGCTGCCGGCGCGGTGCGGCGCCTCCCGGCCCTTTTCAGCCCGGCCGGCAGCCTGTGGGCCGCCCTCGCAGCCCGCACGCTTCATGCGCCTGCGGATGATGGGGTAGAGGACTCTGAGCCCATACGCTGCAGCCACCAGGCACGCAGCCCTCTTCGCAGCGCTGGTCCTGTCCCATTGCACCCGCCGGGCCGCCGCATGCAGCATGTGGGTCATCCTGCCCCGCCGCAGACACCGCTCAGCGCCGGTCCTACCGGGAATGGCTCACGCCCAGCGGGAATATCGGCCCCGCCAGGTCTTCATCGGGCTGCCGGCGTCCCCGGCTGCTCGCCACCCGCCCTGCCTTGACAGATGCCGAATGAGCCCTGCCTCCCAGGGGCGATGGGAGCCTTCAAAGCGCGGCGCGTTGCACAACGCAGCCCGGCTCCGCGCAGCCCGCCCCGCCGACCACCATTGGCTGCACCGCGCGGGGCGGCTCCGGCAGCGGCCCGGCTCCCCGTGCCCCTGCCCCCGCAGCTCGGACAGGGCCTGGCCCCGGTTGCAGCCGCGCGGTTTCCCCGGCACTCGGCCCCGGGTTCACAGCGGTTTCCCCGGAGCGCGGCCCAGCTGCACCGTTGATCGCCTGGAGCTCGGCCCGATACCGCCCCGGCTCGCCTCCGGCTGCCGCCGGCCCTTTCCTTCCGCCTGCCCTGCGGAGCAGGCACCGCCTCCGGCCCCGGCTCCGCCAGCGGCACGGGGGGGGACACGGGGGACGGCGAGGACGGGGTTAGCTCAGGCCTTGCGGCAGCCCCGTCACTCGCCCGAGCCCTCCCGCTGGGGGGGGGGGCGGTAACTTGGCCGCCGGTGGTGGTCAGTGAGGTACACCGGGGCGAGGGCAACCTGGGCCGGAGCCGGGGGGGGGCCTTGGCGGGGCGGCTGCGGCGGGGCCCCACAGTACAGCGCCTCCGGGGTAGCGCTGCCTAAACACGCGTAATTTATTTCCTGTCCTCTCGTCAAAAGGAAACCGGTATTGTGCTCCTGAAGCATTATTAGACAAAAACAAGCCCGACCGAGTCGCACGGCCCCTGCGGCAAAACCAGTCTAAATTTGCACAAAGGAATTGACTGTAAAGGCAGTTGTCTTGCTGCTTTGATTTTCTCTTTTCCTAATTTATTATTTCTTCATTGATAGGGAAAAGGTACTGTATTTGAAATTGCAGGGGAAAGATCAGAGTACTTAAACATACTTCGGATCCTTTCACACTTTGAAAATCAAGTAAAGTTACTGCATCAGCTGGCACATCATAGAGCTTTAGTTTAGGATCTGTGTGTAAAAGCAGGTTTGAAGAATGTGCTAATAGGCATTTCCACGGGTGCTGGGGAGTCCAGCCTTCTCCATGGAGAGCGAGGCCACATGTCTCACTGCAACTTGGCATTAGCAGAGTTAAGTCACATTACTGTTACAAAACGGCTGTCTTTGAACAGAGTGTAGTGATGTTTAGATAGCCACATAAGCTTCAGGATGAAGAAATAACATATTTGATTTGAGAGAGCTTTGCCTCTAAAAATGAGGCACCACTTAGAAAAACATCCAGGTGCCTTCCAAAAAGCTCAGTGTGCCAAGATCAACAAGACATGACCAAGTAAGATCTAATTCTCACTTCTTCCAAGGAGGTTGCACAAATTGTGTCCACAGTGGGCTCAGCAGTTGCATAGATGCGGGGTAATTTTGGAGCTTATTAGACTTTGCCAGTGAGGGCAGGCTAGGGATCTGGATAGAGGTCCATCTAGTTTGGGGTTGGTTTTTTTTAATGCACAACTCTAAAGCTAGGAAAATATTGTAAAAATCTGGATGTTAGCAGTACAGCTAACATTCACTTTGTAGGCAGGCCTGGATTAAAGACATATTATTTTCTCAATAAAATAGGAAGGTTTTTCAGCACACAAAGACAGTGGCAAGATACACTGGCTAAGAAGTTGCTTTGCCGAGGGTTTGTTAGTCATGATCTCCAATCGGATACTTCCCATTCTGGCTTGTGTGTATCACAGCATGCTCTTAGATTTTGCCAAACCCCAGTTATTTTCAATATTCCATTACTGTAGCATTTTCTTACCAAGGGGAAGGTTCACAGACCTCTTTCGGTTCTGCATATCTGCTGACCTTTCACTTCACAAGATACGAAGGACTGAAGCTTTTGATGACTTAGTGGTAAGCACAGATGTACACGTCACAGACAGATCTGTGGGAACATTTAAGCAAAGTAAATCTGTCTGTGCAGTGTTTCAGTAAATAAAAGCAACACATCTTCTTTTGAAAGCATGGAGAAAAGCCTGAACTGTTGTTTTCACCCTTTCTTCTGTTCTTGCTACCTTGAGGGTTTTGTTCTGCCACAGTTCGGGGCTGTAATCCATGCACAAACTCCTCTTTATGGAACATGAAGTGGTAGATTTTTATATTTTTTAGTGTTGAAGGTAGCAATTTTACTACACTTAGTCATAATAAAATTTCTCAGCATTACTGGAAAAAATAATTACCAAAGTTGCAGTAATACTCGTGCAGCATTTAGTGCTCTGTTGTCTCCACAATGTCTACTGACTTTGTTTTAAAAACTTTGTAGGATAAGTGCAGTCAGAGAAGTTTGAGTAACTGAGGCTGTGGGGTTGGGGGGATGTTGGTATTAGAACCAGAATATTTTGGGGTTTATCCTCTTAAAGAGAACCAGATACTTTTCTTTCAGTGCCAAGTGATTATTTTTTTATTATTATTATGTGGTTAGTTTTATTCAAATATATTGAAATAACTTGTGTGTATTTTCTGAATATAAGCACCAGTAACTGAGGAAGAGTAAGTTGCTTTATAATTATTTAATATTCTGTAATAATTTTTCAGTATTGTAAGTCACTATTCCAGCAGAAAAAAAAGCCATTATTCTTCTCCCAACTAAAAAAAATAAAATTGTTTGTTACCCAAATGGTGCTTCTCTGATGACTGAAGTAACAGAATCGCTGTCTATAGAAATGATTTCTGCCGAGATACAACTACAAAGCAGAAATGGAAACAACGAATACTAGACTGACTAAACTCCATGAGTGTTTGAACATGAAGGAACCAGAGTGTAATCATGGCAATGCTGATGCCTCTTTTTGCTCTTCTATTTTATGCCTACTGGCTCCCACTCTAGCACTTTGTCCTTGCACAGCTTTGTGACTTTGTTGGAGATGATAGTGGAATTGGAATATGCAGATTATTATGTGAAAGGTATCCACTAACCTTGCTCAGTGATAATTTTTTGTTTGAAAATATAAAATGTGCAGTTTCTGAAGCAAAAGGCCTTTTACGCAATGTCTTACGTGCTCCTAACACAGTGTCCAATGGCTGAAACCTCACTCTTTGCAGTAAGCTGGAATTTCCTTGGTGCTTATGGAGTTACCCACTGTGCCATAAAGACATACAATATAAAAAATAAAGGTACTGAGAAGTAGATATAAATGATGCATTTTGTGTCATTGCTACTTGGGATATTTAACATTTAGATACTTATAGACCATGCATAAAGTACATAGCTGCTTATATGTGGATAAAATATATGTGAAATGTGTAACATAAGAATACACACTGTGACAGTTATTTTCAATGACATACTAATTCTGAATTATAATTAATTTCTGAAATATGTACTGTAATATGGTGAGCTAGGAATGTCTTTTTTTTCCTGGTATTTTGAACTGTATGTTTACATACAGGAGTACTGGGACTCTGAGCCAGATTCAGTAGAGGGAAATCATACAAACCATTATTCAAGTAAATACCTTACCTCTGAAATACTTCCAAAGGTTCTGTTGACATTAATATCATCACTTACATAAGATTTAGTTTGCAACATCAAGGCAAGCCAATGACAAATTAAACCTTTTCATCAGAAAAGAGTGATAAGATACCTGACCTTTGATTTCAAATTTGTAGCAGCAGAAATTATCTGCTTATTCTGGCTGTTATAAAGAAGCCGTTGGCTATAGTCACATACCTCAGTAGAATATCCAGACACTGTAAGTTGTTTAGGATCTGGAGATGTAAGCCAAGCAAGAAGCTGCAATTTTAACGTAGCACATGTGGAGGCTTTTTGAGGAAGGGTCGCTGTGGTGAGACTGGCCTGAGCCTACCAAGCAGCTGGTTCCAACTGTTCTGAGACTGTATGCTACCCAGGCGGGTAAACGGGATGATCCTGTTCTCTTGTTTGGCTCCTGAGCATAGGCACCACAGAGATGGTGTGAATGGTGGGGGGGGGTGGGGGTCATCCTTCACCAGGCATTCATTTCCCCTTACTCTGTCCTGGGGAGATACACATTTACTGCTCTAAGTTTAAAGCCTTTATGACTTGTAGGCTATGAGAATTTACCCATGAGGGATTTGAGTAATACGGCTGGTGGGAAAATCAATAACAAACTGATCACAAACAGTTCTGAGAACAGTGATTCTACAGAGAATACAGTTCTAGAAAGAAATGTAAACAAGTTGTTTCCCCTTTACAGAGAGAGAGGGAGAGGGAAAAGGCCAAGGGTAAAGAAGGTCAGTGTTAGCTGCTCCAGCCACAGCAAGCTGTTGACTAATGATCTCAGAAAGAGAATTACACTTTTTGTTTTTAGGCTTTAGTACTTAAAACCTTTCATATCTGGATTTTTTTAAATTTCTGTTTTTAAATCTCTTTCTTATTCCATACAGGTAACTCAGCTGAAAACAGCAATTCTGGAAAAATACAATTGTCTGGTTTACACCTTCAGAAGTCTCAAATATGTTACTTTTGTTTTTCAGTTTCTGTGAAGGTTTCTATTCTCAGATCATTTGAAGAAAATGCTAACATTACTTTATTAATCCTTTTCTCAAATGAATTGGAAACATTTAAGCAAGCTATACGCCAAGTGCAGTAGTACAGGTATAAGTGGTAAGATCACGTAGCTGGTATCAATAAGCAATGGTTATATTGGCACTGCTTGCAGCAGAGACAGTGTTGTACTCAGAAAAAGTGCAGGCAGGAATGAATCCACAAAAATAATCCATCCTACTCCCTCACCCCAAATATGAGATCTGCTGCCATCCTTTCGTCAGGCTTCAAGAATTTGCAGAGGATTTGCAGCTGGTAGGTATGGCAACAAAAAGATTGACTATTGCAATTTATTCATTAACTGTTACTTGGGAAACTTCTAAATATTAAGAATAAGCAAACTGGTTCAGGCCAGTGCTCCACTGAGCACAGTAGTCTGTCTCTAACAATAGCTCTAAGCAGATACCCAAGAAAGAAAAAGAATTGCAACTACATTTGATGCTACCTCCCAACCTCTGGCCATTTTCAGCTGTGAGAATTTCATGAGACTGAGAGGTTTTGCTGTGAAACATTCCAGTCTTCCAAGTACTTTACTTGTCCAAGGCTTTCAAGCCTTTCTTGAAATCATGTAAACTTACAGAAATAACCTGATGATTTACCTTTGCCTTGCTGTTTTCCACATTCTTTTTGGCCTAATTGTATTTTTATGTTTATCAAAGTTCTTGTTCCTTTCTGTTATCTTTGAATGCAGTGTAGCTTTTTGCTGTAGTTCAGACTGTCTCTGGTTCAAGTCTGGTATCCTTCAGCTTTCTCCTAGCCACATGTAAGCATTTAATTCTTTTAGCCCCCTCTCCTGCTTTGTTTTTAACAAGCCTCACTATTTTCCCTTACTGGAGTTTAGCACTAGAGATGATTCTTTGGTCTTTTGTAGCTCTTAGCAGAAATACTGTTTTTTAAAAGTGGTAATTCCTGTGTGAGATGTGCATTGTTCCTCTGTAAAGCTTGGGGGCTTATTGTCTAAAAAAATAATTCCATCTAAATAATGCCACCTAAGAATGGCATCTGCTTCGTATAGCAATGTGTCAATAAGCTGTTGTCAATGATAACTGTCCTGGCTGGTGGTTTGACAGGTAGAGCTAATCCCATGTTTTTCTCAACTGGGCTTTGAATTTCAACCCATGTAGGTCATGTGCCTCTCCCTGAGGTGGCTGGTTTGCCGTGTTTGGAAACTATTTAGCCTCTCTACAGTCTAGTCTTCTGGCTAATGGCATCATCCCTTTCCACTTATGCTCATTCTTAACTCCTTCAGACCTCATGTAATGAATCCAGCTCAGCAAGGAGCACGTATCAGGAAAAACAACCACAAAAGGTGGTATCTTACCACACTGTTTCCAACACATTAGGAGCAAAACTGACCTATTGAATGCATTCTCATTGATTTCAATATATGCTGTAGGTATTTAAACTGGGAGTTCATACCAAATGAATGCTAATCATCTGATAGAGCAATTTTTCTAATCTAATACTGATGCCTTGTACATACATAAGGAAGCCCGGTGTGTTTTTCTTTAGTTGTTTGGCTGAAGATATTTTTTTTTTTTTGTTGGTGGTGAAATACAAAAATCCTTTGGCTTTCTGAAATTTCTAGAATTCTTTGAGCTGATGCCCTTAGGGTAAATAGAAAAAAAGGACTCTGCCCTTTAAACGTGAATGGGGAAAGGCATTTCATTACATTAACTGAGAGTTCTGTCTTTTAAGGGGAACTACTTTTTAAATGGGAAACTTTGCTTTTAAAAAAAGTTTTGTCTTTTGTTTGAAACCTCCTCAGACTCTATCAGGACTTCGCAGTATCACAGCTGTCTTTTAAAAAGAACTCTTTTAGGGTGAAACCACCAACCAGGTTAGTATATAACACCATAAGGATAGTATTACTTTATTTCTCTTTAAGCTGGTCTCTCAAGGAAGGAAATGGGCAGAGGAGCATTGACTGGAAGAAGACCATGCAACTCTAAACGGAGTTTAAGTATTGGGTTTGCCAAACAAAAGCTTTCACTTGGAACAGACTTGGTTTTTTTCAGTCACGCATTCCTAGCATTAGATAATTAGGTCAATATTTAGGCACCTAAGTAAGTGTATCCTGGCATTTAAAAGTACTAGATATTCCCACCCTGATAGAGGATTGAAAGAATTTCAGTTACTCTGAAGTTTTGGGTTTTTACTACACATTCATCTGTTTGACAATCCCTTTCTTTGTTCTAATGAGCATTAGAGGAGGACACTTGCTATGAAGTGGAAGATTCATAAAGAAACATGAGAACCATTTGCAGTTAGTTCTAAGTAATTGCTTGGAAATACATCTTCTCTCTTCTTCTCTCTCACTGTTTCCAGTGAGTATAAGACTTTACATAAGCAGTGTACATTTACTCAAGGGAAAGACTGTCCTGCTTACAGAAGGAAGGGTGTTCAAATCCTGAAGGTACAGTAATGCTGCAGACAGTGGCACACTCTTTCACTTCACGCAGTTTCAGTTATCAAACTTAGCTGCTTCCTCTCTGGGTGTTGGGAAATAGAGCAGGAACCTAACTTAGGTGCTCTGAATCACCCATCGGAAGACTCTTCTCTCTATGATTTCTGTGTTCTCAGGAGTTCTGTGAGGACTTACTCAAAGTTGAGTGCCAACAGTTGCATGATCAGTGTGTTAACACTACCCTTCCTGGAGGAATGGGGTTACATCAGATAGATAGTAACACTGCTTTGGACCGCTCTGCTATGTCGTTTGTGCCTAGAGCTGATCTCGTAACGAAAAAGCATGTTGGAGGGGAAAACTCCTGAGGATTGCTGAGGATTGGAAAACTGTTCTGAGGAAGAGCCTGTATAATACTTTCTTAACAAAGGGACATAAGACATAGTTATTCTGATGAATGAAGATTTCTTATATTGAAAAAAAAGAATTAATTGAAGCTGCCATGCCACATCACTTTTCCTGGATTTTACGAACTACCAGATTCAATGAATCAAACACAAAGAAAAGTACAGTCTTTTCCTTTAAATCCAGATAATGCTGTGTAAGAGTAAGGGTGGTTCAGAAAATATCATGTTAGAAAAACAAAAGGGGTTTGATGATGTCATGCCTCAAACTACCTCTTAGGCATAGTATTAACAAGTTAAACATTTACACTGGATGGAAATGCAAACAAAATAAAGAGAATTATTTCAAGTGATGACATTAGTTAAATAATCTTTCAGTTTGATGTCTGTCATATTAACTGCAGAGGCACACACACTTAAAATAGATATATTTTACTATGAAGATTTTAATCTAGTGTTACTACAAGAAACAGTTATTCATACTAATCAGAAATACCAGAGATATCTCAATGGTAAAACATTCTGCCCAATAAGTTTATTCAGTTTAATCGGTGATATTTTAGAGAAGCGGATCTTTTCACTTCTATAATCTCTTAGCCGTGGATTCTATAAAGACGCTAGCAAAATTAAAAGTATTAGGAAAAAAGACCCAATTAAAAAAAAACCAAAAAACAAAAAACCAAAAACCAAAACCTGGAGTAGTTTTTAATATTGGGCTCATAACATCTGATCTGAGTACTCTTCACGTTGTTGTACTAATAGCAATCAATATTAGCACCCTGGAAAATGTTAGCGTAAAGATAACTCAGTAAAGAAACAGCACAGGAAAAAAATAATATAGGATCTTAGTGATTAGTTTGTAAATGGGTGCCTTCACTTGCTGGAACAATGGCAGTGTCCAATGGAAAGGAGTACAGGGAGCTGAGGTGCCCCAGGAGCACAGGGAGCACCTGTAGTTCTGCATCCCTCAAGGGTTTGTCTCTAGTTATACACAAAAGCTAATCAGGCAGCTCCAAAAGCAACCATGCATATTAGAAACTTCTCACTGAATTGAAATAGTGAAATACCTGAGAAAGAGCAGGATGATGAAGAAGATGCTTCTTGCTTGCCCTAAAAATTATGGTGATCATAGCAGTGACAAGCTGGGCATGAAAGACAAAGCATCAGCAGCTGTGTAACCCACTCAAGCAACTGTGAATTCAGTTCACTTACGACAGAAAGAGGCTTGTGATTCCTTTGCAAAAGGGCAATGGCTTCTGGCAGCAGCCTCTGTGGAAGTGCCAGTGGTAGAGGAAGGATGGCAGCAACCAAATCATCCCCTCTTGCCCTGCTTGGCTTCCTGCGTGCTTCTTCTGCTGTCTGTCCTGGTTCCATCCTCTCCCTGCTGTCTGCAAGCACCAGGCAGCCTGGGGTCATGGAGAGCAGCTGCCCCAGTGCTCCGAGGGAGCAGGCGGCCCTGCAGGAGGGCCCTGTGGCGCTGCTGGACAGTGGAAAACCATCCCTGTGGTGAACATTGCCTCTGCTCTCTATCCCCAGCGCCACACATGGCAGCTCTCCCTCCTTCCTCAGCAGCAGAAAATGAACTGGGTCGGCGGGAGCCGGTAAGTGAAACTTCAAAGGCTGCCAGAAATGGCTCCGTGCTGAGTTAATTTTCCCCTCACAGATCGGGCACAGCCATGGTGGTTTTAACAGCCCAGTTCCCCTCACAGACCAGGCTCAGCCATGGTGGATGTGACAGCCCCAGTGTCCCCTCACAGACTAGGCTCAGCCATACGTGGATGTGATAGCCCTTGTTTCCCCTCACATATCGGGCACAGCCATGGTGGGTTTAACAGTCCAGTTTCCCTCACAGACCAGGCTCAGCCATGGTGAATGTGACAGCCCCGGTGTCCCCTCACAGACTAGGCTCAGCCATACGTGGATGTGATAGCCCTGGTCTCCCCTCACAGACCAGGCACAGCCATGGTGGGTGTGACAGCTCCGGTGTCCCCTCACACACCAGGCTCAGCTCCCTCACAGACCAGGCTCAGCCATGATGGGTGTGACAGCCCCAGTGTCCCCTCACAGACCAGGCACAGCCATGGTGGGTGTAACAGCCCAGTGCCCCTCACAGACCAGGCTCATCCATGGTGGGTGTGACAGCCCCGTGTCCCCTCCTGAACCAGACTGTGTGACAAGATGTAAATGTCCTCCCATACCAGGCAGGGTGGGTCATGTTTGGCCCTACGTCTCTGCAGACCGGGCCTGTCCTTAACATCCTCACTAATGACAGTGATTACCATTGGGGAAAAATATGTGTAGTTCTTGAGATTCACTGAAATAGTAAAATAATCACTGAGTTGTAACATTAAAAAAAACCCAAACCAAACCAAGGTTACTATTCCATTTCTTTAGGTGCCTATTTACTAGAAATGTAAACCCTGCAGATTTTGTCAGCCATTTGAAAGTAGCTTTGTGAAACACAGATTTATAGTCATCTTTACTCCAGAATCAAACTAGAAGGATGCCTCACCCATCTGGAAGTTGTCCCAGCAAAATGAAGTTTCTGGAATTTGCCCATGTTAAAAAGGTGGAAGGGACAGCTTCACTGAGAAAAAACCGTAACCACCCCAACTTCATCCTAAATACCTACCATGCTGCGCTGTAAGGAAAAGCAGTGTGTAGGAGTATTGCACTCAGCAAATAGCAAATCACCCTGCTGTTTTCTGCTGCTGTTAATTATCTGCTGGGATTCCTCAGGGAGGCTGGGATTTACATTTTAGGTAAATGTTATGCAAGGGTAAATGTTACATGCATGTAAGGGTAAATGTAACATGCATGTTACATGTGTTTTAACTTTAAGCACAGTGAAAAAAGAAAAAAAAAAAAGGAGTAATTCCAAGTGGATAATCCTTATTTCTAACTCTGGATAAACAGCCCTCATCTTACTGACCCAAGGTCTGCAGCCATGCTCACCCTGCTCACAGCTGTTACCCATAGCTCCAGTTTTACGCAACACCTCTTGTAGGCAATGCATTTAAGATTATATTTAACCAGTGAGAAATGTAGTTTAAGGTATAACTGTCTTTTAATATTGCACAAAGAACAGCAGCTTGATAAAACTTGTAGTGACAATCAATTTTTTCTTACCTTTTCTACAAAATGTTTACAATATTCTGTGAAGTCCCAAAAGGTAGAAACTTGTATTGTGCTCTTTTGTTTCCTTTGCCAATATGGTTTTGTAACTATGTTGCAGCATGACAAAGAAAATTAGGAGAAATTAATATATTGACAAGGATTTCTGACATTTTTTTAAGAAATTAAGAATTGATTAAATGTTGCATTACAGGTCAAATGTCAAAAAGCTTTTCCTTCTGAATGTTCAATGTATTTAGTAGCTCTAAGAATGTCATCCTGTACTTACCTGAGTAAACCAGTATCAAAGTGACTTCAACAGACATATGTTGGCTTTACTACCTGAAGGTTTGATCCATGATAACATAACATAACATTAACATAACATAACATCAGCATAAACATAACATAATTTCTGTCCTAAATTCTCGATACCATTGATGAGAAATTCAAGCCATGACTCAGGATTATACTTTTACAATTAAAACAAAATTTATTTGCATCTTTCAGGAGCAGAATCATACTAAAGCAGGAAAGGAGAAAGCAAAAGGTAAGCAGTTCTAGATATCTTAGATTTTACATTGTTACTTAAATGCTTTAGTTGATTCATTTAGGCAAAAACTTTCAAAGCATTTGGAGCGAGACTCAAAGCTATAGCATAACAGTTGTAATGGTTACCTAACTTCATGTAACTTTTAGGACAGAAATCTTGTTCTAGGATTACTACGCTGAATTCCAGCAGGAAGGGGAGGGAGTAGGAGAAGGCATGAATGAATAAATTCATCCAATTTAAGTTGTACTGAATTACTTCTGTTACTATATTTTGTTGGTATGTGCTGACACATGGGATTGCTTGAAGCCTTACTGTGACAACCACATGGTCAGCTGGCCTAATACTTACACATAAACACAGCTATTTCCTGGGCTACATAAAAGAATGTTAGGCTCAGTGAAGTACTTTATTTGGCAGCTTATTTATATTTTGAATCTGAAAGTGAAGTGATAGAATCAAATTTATCCATGGCATAGCAGAATACATTTCAAACAGGAAAGAGGAAGAAAACAGTAAGATAAAGCAGTTATAACTATAGTAAAGATAAGTCAATTTCCTCCCCAGCAGCAGGGAAAAAGAGTATAGGGAAGCTCCATCACTGTGGCTGGTATTCTCTAATGACCAGGGCAGGTGCATTGGCATATACAGCAGGAGGAAAGCCAGGCTGACAGTTATGGAGACACTCTCAGAAGTTAAAACCTTTACCAAAGGGAATGCAGGAGCAACCAGCAGCTTGTTGTCCCTATAACTTTCCCAGTCTCCTGGAGGCCTGTGAGTTCTCAAAAGATCTGTTTTTTCAGGATTCATTTGTCTGAACCACAGAATTTACATTAAAACTATGTAATTTGCTTCAGTGTAGGAAAGAAAACAAATAAGATAGACAGGATTGTTTTAGTAATTTTATAATTACTGAATTACTAAATACAGTGGTGATTACACAATTAGTAGCAATTTAGTAAATTAGAGGCAATGCGAAGAAAAGATCTGAGATACCGAAGGGGCATGGGTAAATTTTGGGGGTGTGGACTCCAAAGCAATATGAATTTTGAAGTGTTGATGTGTACATAGGCTGAATTTACCATATTGCAGATAGCCTTCTTAGTTGAAGAACAGGTATTTTCCATAGATGGTAACATCTTAGAATGATAAAGATTTTGATATAATAAAATATATGGGGAAATAGTTACCAGTGGACGAGCTGGGTATATTAGTTACATGTAACCTGCAATAATGGTGGGAATTACATTTCAGAAGAAAAGCTGATGCTATTTTGGGTTTTGGCACAGCCTTCGGTTTTCAATATCCTCCTTGTGATTAAAATAAAGAAATCTTACTGGCTTTATTTATTCATCTGCTGTGCTTGATGCCAGTGGTTGTAGGATGATTATTAATAGTCTCCTATAAAATGCAGATTTTTTTGTTTCCTAAAATTTCTATAATCATCTGCTTAATATATTCGAAGTGTCAATCATCTCTATTTATTCCTTGCAACAAAAAGCCTTTCTGGAGTCCCAGTCATAGAGGTTTTTCTTCTCTACTTTTTTCTCTCTTTTTTTTTTTTTTTTGGTCACAAGACTATTTTCTATGTCAAGAAAGACAAATTTGGAGAACAGTAAACTCTTTATGTCATTAGAGATGGCTGTGTGTATGTAATCTTGCTGATTTACTTGCCTACAGTCTTGTAAGATGCCTAAAAAACCCAAGTTTAATTTTTTCCAACTTTTTCCTTCAGCATTTTGATAAGTTTTTTATTTTAAAGAAATATTTTTAATGATCATACAAAAAGTTTGAGGCATGTGTGTTTAAAGATTAAGCTTTTGGCATTAAGAGAACAGTGATTAATTTTGAATATGAACAAATTATGCTTGCAGTCTTTCAAGGTAATAAAAATAAAATAAATAACAGTAGGCAGGGTGTGAGGATTTAGAGATTTAATCGCGTGCTTTTATTGTTACGAGTGTTTGCTAAGTCTTGCATGCTATTTTCAAAAGGATTATATATGCTGCTAACTTGTCTCAGAAGCTTCTATCAAAAAAAGTTATTCTCTCTTTTAAAAAATCTAGGAATTCTTTGAAAAGAAGAAACTTAAATCAAAGATGAAGCTTCTGGGAGTGTCATCTCCTAAAAGTTCAGCAGTCAGTTTAGATCTCCTCAATCTGTATGTTGTGAACCAGATATCAACCAAAAGAGACAACTCTGGTGAGTTTAGTATAACAGCATTCTAACTTCACAGCTGACAGAATCAGTTGTCCTTAAGTATTACTGCTATTATGTCAGGTCTTGTTCTTCCACTTGAAACTTAATGCTCAAATAACTGTTATGTTATTTTTACAATAAACAATTGTAAGTAAATATAAAAATTACTATTGAATAAAAATTCAGGACATAAGGAGAATCAACCAACTTTGGCTACTGCTCACTTCACCTTTAAAGCCTTGTATACTTGTGCACCTTCCTCATGACATTCATTAATTTTACCCTACATTCATTTTTTCCCTTTGCCATTGAATAGGTCTGTTTGTATTCCACTTCCCTTTTCATAACTTTTGGGGGACATTAGGAATAGTCTGTCAATTCTACCCAGAGTATCTTCCGTAAAACCCATAATTAAGCTCCTAAAAAACATCTGTGCAACTTGATTCCTAACTCTTTGTAACTGTGGTGCTTAGGGACATGGTTTAGGGTTGGACTTGATCTTAAAGGTCTTTTTCAACCTAAATGAGTCTATGATTCTTATCCATTGTGTCATATTCATAAACTAGATTGTGGAGAATTTGTTGTTGTGTGCTCAGAAAGATTAAAAGGTGACTGAAGAGGGCAACAAAGCTTGTCTATACACAGCAGCTGACTATAAATAATTTTATAATGCCATTTAGAATAAAGGTGTTGCATTGCTAGTAAGAAAGAAAGCAAAAATATGGCTTTAAATTAATAAAGATAATCTAAACCAACAGCTTTTGTACTTTAGTGAAAATTCAGAAAACTCAAAACTTTTCTCCAAAGCCAGCATTGACATTCCAGATACTTTCATTGCAGCCAGCATGAGGAAGCCAGTACACATTGATATCACTGAAGATGTAAAAATACCTGTTAGGAGGCACAACATAGAGCTTCCCACATCACCACTGCATACACAACGTATGCCTAACTTAGATGCCATCCAGAACAGGTACTTGTATAAAACAAGCTATAGTTAAGTTATAATAAAGTCCTGGAAAAGGTATTTCTTTTTGGTGTTATATCTGGGCTATTAAGTAAACATAAATATACCATTCTAAGATGAAGAAGTTTTACAGTCACTCATGGCATTCCTGTAATACTCTTTCTATAACAGAATAAATGTATTCTAAATAAAAAACTGCACAAAGCTGAGAGATTAAAAAAAAAAATGTTTACTTAATGTCAGGTACAGACACTAAGTTTATCTACAGAGCTGGCTATTCAAACAGCCTTTTCCACTTACACTGTTTTCCCATTCAACTTCAGACACCCTAAAAGTGACTGACTAACACAGTGACTGCTCATAACTGCTTAAGAATTAGGTCTGTTTAATATGCGTGGAAAGATATTCTTGTATTATTTTGAAATTAATACTCAATGCTCTTAATCTTATAGATCTTATATCTTGTATATCATAGGCTGTTTTTATTCATTTTACAAGGTTACAAAAGCAAGTTTTGGACAGCAGAAGGCAGCATCTCTCCGAGAAAATAAAATGCCAGCATAATGTGAGTGTATCATTCTCACAGATGTAAAGCTAAAAATGTGAAGCATTTTTTAAGTGATTTTTTCAAAGAGTGACCCAATCTCATGGATGCTGAATTGTGAAGTCTTCTTTAAGGCTATATTGATATGTTACTTGCTAGTCATATCCATTCATGCCGTTTCCTACGTATTTCTTGAAAAGCTCACCTTTATGCTAGAAGCTAGTCACAAAGGACAGAGACCGTGGGAAAGAGACTGAGGCCAACAGCAGAAAATTAAAAACAATATGCAGAAATGTGAAATGATGACATGTAAGCAGCATAGACAAAAGCTGAATCTTGAAGAGGAACTTTCAAGTCTTAGTGGATACAATTGTGAAGTTCATGCAGTCATTGAGGTTACAGTGAAAAACATTCTCTAGATGGATTTAAAGTGGTTTTTTTTAAGACCCATTCCACTGTTGCACAAAAAACCCAATTAAACAACAACAACAAAAATATAATCCCCCCAAACAAGCTAGTAATTCTGTTAGAAAACACTTAGTTTGGGTAGCAACGTAGCTGTAGTCACAGTGACATTCCATGAGTTTTGCCTTCAAATTTCTACTTGTGTTCTGATCTGCTTGAAATAGCATTGTTGGTATCACAACATGTTGGAGGTGTCTCTTCAATGGAGTCAAGTATTTTCATTTTACTATCTAGGAACCAAGTCAGCTGATCATTTACCTACACATCTAGTGCTAAAATTGTATTTATACCCATCTGTCCTCAGGATAACATTTGTGTGCATACTTCAGTTTAAAGTAGGCGCTTAGGTTTTTCCCTGAAATAAGTCCTTATTACTGTATGATTTCCATGAAAAAATCCTATCAGAATACCTGAAGCTTTTCTCTTGCTGTTGTATACGTGCAGAGATGTAAAGAATATAAAAAGGTTTGATTACTTCGAACTTTATGCTGACATCAGAACATTTTTAGGTAAATAAAATGTCTCTCTGCTATGTTTTGTCTAGGTACCACAAGTAACAGAATTAACATATGCTGACTCTAGTATGGAATGTGAAGACAGCACAGCAAGTGCTTTTAGTGCCTGTCCATTGTCTTCTTCTGTTTGTTGGTCCTCTAACTGTACACAACTTTCAGAAGAAAATTTGAGCACAAACCTAATGAGTAATACTTGGGAACAGACCTATGAAGAGAAGCTGCAAAACCAGGTTTGATGAATATTTTGTCATTTCCACAGAGTTATTTTAAACCAACATTCATTTATTTGGGGTATAAAATTAGTGTAGTGGTGAAGATAATTGTAAACAATCAGCATTTCCTGTAGGCTGGTATTGACAATGAATATTCCATATATAGAAATGTAGTTCTTTTATTGTTACGAAATGCACTTGAGATTTTGTTCGCTGAGCTTCCAGTATCACTAATATTTGCAGAAAGAGAGAGAGTCACATACAACTACCTTGCTTTTGTTTCTGGCTTGTAAAGTTGCTTAAAGAAAGCTGAAATGTATTACAATTATAAATACAGCTTTCTTAACTGTACAGTTAGTGTAACTGGGTATAGTTATAATCTCAGGTGATCACCGTGACCTGATTTGTAATCATGCAGTGAGTAACGTAGTTCTTACAGTATTCATTTCTGTCCATGAAAGGCTTATCGAGCTATACCTCCCGGAGGCAATTGCAAGGTACATAAAGATCAAGAGGGTGACAAGGTAACAAGGAACAGCCATCATACTATGCCTGTTGAACCTGATTGCTTTCTGTGATGAAATTACTAGCTCTATGCATAAGGGAGAGCAGCAGGTATTTATTTTGACTTTAGGAAGGCTTTTAACAATGCTTCTCGTGGGATCCTTGTAACCGAAGTGGGGAGGTACGAACAAGATGAGTGGATAAGATGGGTAAAGATCTGGCTGTAACAATCATGCTCAAAGTAGTTGTCTATTGGCTAAAGTCTAATTGATAACAGGTTAGTAATGGCAGGAATCCCCAGAGATTAATACCAAGTCCACTACATCTTTATTAGAGACTTGTACAGGGGAACAGTGTGCACCCTCAGCACTATAACAGGTTCATGTGTCACACAAAATAGGCAGAGTGATCATTATGTTAACAGGGCTGCTGTTCAGTGGCATCCTGACAAGCAGATGTCCACCATGAACTTCATAGAGTTTAACACAGAGAAACCCCATGCATCAGGTGACTGATTGAGTAGGTAGCAGTTTTGCAGGGAAGGGCCTGAGGGTGCAGCTGGGCAGAAAGTTGTCCATGAGTCAGCAGTGGGCCCTTGTAGCAGCAAAGGCCAACTACACAGAGGGCTGTATTAGAAAGCGCATAACCAAGCAGTCATAGGGAAGTGAGTATTTCCCTCTGAGCAGCATCTGTGACAACACACGTGAAATGCTGTGTCCGGTTTTGGAACTGCCAGTACAAGAGAGAGACCAACAAACTAGCAAAACCAGCGAAGTGCCACAAAAATTTTCAGGGGATTGGAGCACGTGATGACTGTGGAGAGACAGAGCAAAGATTTGTGTGGCCTGGGAAAGAGAAGGCTATGAAGATGTGGGGTGAACTAGCTGCTGTCTTCCACAGTCTAAAATGGCTTATAAACAAGGCAGAGCCAGAGGTACTCAGCAAAATGGCAAGAAGTAAAAGTTGCAAGTTTCAACAGTGGAAATTCTGTTTATATGGGAAAAAATATTGTCACAAAAGTAGCTAAGTACCAGAAGAGGCCATCCAGACAGGTTGCAGAATCTTGGTCCTGAGCAATCCTGAGCAATCTGGATGAACCTTGAAGCTGGCCCTGCTTTGATTCAGGTTGGACTAAACACCTCTGGAGGTCCCTTCCAGACAAGAGCTTGCAATGGTGAATCAATCTTCAGTGGAACTTCAGCTTGTTACAGGCTATCAAGCTTGTTCATAACATGGGAGGATGGGGTGCTCAAAAGACATTTTGCATAATAACAGTAATACATAAATATGGAAAAGTATGAGTTATACAGTACTCAGGCTGTAAGGAGATGTGGGCTTCTACTGTAAAGATAAAAATAAAAAGAGTAGGAAAACATGTATATTGTTTGCAAACCCAACTTTAAAGTTTTAAGCACTGTAACTGCTAAACATATTCAGATTTTGACAGCTTCTACTATTTTTTTCAGCCAGGAAATAGTTCTGATCAAGACCCTTGGGTTACAGAACCTCCAAGCCAGTGTATTTTCAGGGAGTCTGATACAGTGCCTCAGGAACTGTTAAAGCCATTGCATAGGTAGGAAGTGATTTTACACTAATGAGAGAAATAACGGTCAAGTTCAAGTAAGAAAAACTCTAAGATAATCTGAAGATTATTGCTACTTGATTTTTCACTGATTTTGGTGCTTTTCAAATAGAAATGAAATGGAAAGACTGAACATGCCAAGCTATTTAAATTTGCTAGAAGCAGAAAAATATTAAGTAGGCCCTTGGCACCGTGATCTATTTTTTGCAACATCACAAACATGATGGTATTATAGGATTCACCCCAAGCGAGAAGCATGGATTTGCTAAGAAGCCACAGGCAGGGAAGCTGCCCCGCTCTCATTAGTTCTGTCTGCTTTTTGTTGATGACCTTGATGCTGTAGTCATTAGCAACTTCTCCACCTACATTGTTTATATATGGGATTCCATGAACACAGCATTTTATTTTTCCATATGTGCCTACTATAGCTTTTTTTAAAAAAACCACAATTGTTTCAATAACACTTTTATGAGAATATACACTTTGTTTCTAAAAGAATGGATAGAAATCTAGAATACATTTCTTTTTGTATATGCTTATTAAAAATCCCTTTAATCACAGAGGATTTAGGGCCAGACTTGTTTATACAAAACACTTTATTTTAGTTTCTTTCCAGGGCCTTTTGCCTGGAATCTAGGGACCTTACAGGGCTCATTTTTCTTTACTCTTTCTATTCTGTAAGTAGGTCTGCTGTCTGGTTGAAAGTTCCTGTCAGTCTCTAGCTTTGGCTGAATGGAGCCATAAAAAGGCCATATGTTATTTTGCCGTTCTGAAGTATCTACAGCCTGTAGGTACCTCCCTGTTTGCCCAGGGAGTCAAGTAACTGATAAACTCACTGACCACATGATAACTAGGTGAATGCATCAGCTTCCAGTCTTAGCCACCTTAACTTTCTCTATTCTCTTAGCTTCTCTCAGCTTTCTCCAGCAAAACCCAAAATGAGGGTAACCTTCGCCTTGCTATGTATCTTGATGAATTCCTGATTAATATCTTTACATTAAACCCTATATAACCTCATCTTGCCTACATCTCCCTTTTCATTTCTCCACAGGCCCTCAGGCCTGCACTCATCTGCTTACGGCACTTCCATTACTCTTCTGCCCATTCATGGCTCACTAACAACATCTTCCCAGCTGATCTTCAAATCCATTTCTTTGCATCATGCTTGATTTGTTTTCATCCATTGTAGCCATAAATTCTTCTATCTCAAGAGTTGATAGTTCTACTGGGAAGGAAGTTCCTCTCACTGTATATGAAAAGTAGAGTACAAGTTTACACAATTGTATAATATAATTGTAACATACCAATGATACAGCCAGGATGCATACATGAGAACTGTGGCACCTCAAGATCATTAAATATTAACTAAAAAATTTAAATGTTGCATTTCATCATCTGCTACCAACTTTTACTTAGCATTACAAAATGTTCAGCTGGAATAAAGAAGGAGCCTCTGAATTGCTTCACAAAATGGTTTTAACTTCCTCATGTAGATCAACCCAGGTTTCTCCAGAAACAAGCTCTAGTGTGTTTTGCCTTTTCAAACTGTTCTGGGGAGGTTTCGGTATGAAGAGGGCACCACTTTCTCATTTAAGTTCTCTAGTATCTTCATCCAGTTGCAGGTATTCACTGATCAAACCATTACAGATTTTTTTTTTTTCCCTGTAAGAGTTTTCTGTACCTTATATCAGTTTTCAAGTTCCATTAATAGCATTGCTCTATCTGCTTTAAAGAAAGGGCATTTTTTTGAATGGCCTTTGCCAATTTCCTGTGCTTCAGATGCCTCTCAATTCTTTGCTGAAAGGTCAGTCACCAGATCAAGCCTAGAAAAGAGCTGTGAAAGTGTTAGGAGCCAAGTAAGTGAAAGCATGACAGCTTTTGTGCGAATGATGCTATGGCAGCATCTTCCAAACCACTTCTATCGAAAGTGGGCAAAACAAAATGTCTGACTGGCCTCCTGACACAGGAACAGAAAAATCCCATGCTGAATTAGGATTACTGCCCTCAAGTACAAATGGAAGTCACTTGCTAAGGAGACCAGGATTCAAGCAGTACACAAAGTTTATCATAGGCTTTCAGTACAGGAGAGAACCGTAGTCTTGAAGAACAAACTATTTTTGTGAAAGGAAGAAGCTGTCTTCCTCTTTTCTTTCTTTTTTCCCAGTGGCCTTCTCTGGTCAGCTGGTGGAGCAGCAGTGACATACTGTGGCTGATTTTATAAACCACACTTCCATACTCAGGAGGGTGTGTGTGCTCCATGTCTTGGTGTTTGGAGACATCCTGAAACAGAAGCCCTTTTAAATCAGTCTTACTATAAATTGGAACTAAAATACAGGAAAGTTTATCAGTTGAAATAATGTACATTTCATACAAAAGTGTGATGGTAAGTAAAGTCTTTGAGTTTTCTATCATCAAGTTATCATAGTTTGTCATTATAACAGTATTTTGCTTATTTATGTAGTGAACAAACTGTTTGTTCTTTTCTACTCCCCCTTCATGTCATTCTGCAGGCTAGACTATATGAATTTTTCCGGGAAAAATCCAGTGATAATGACCAAAAAAGAATCAGAAGGCAGTGAAGGAATAAAAGACACGTTGTTTGATGTTGTGAAAGAAACTTCAGAACTGAAACCTAAACAAGATGGAAGTGATTGTTCCTTTCTGGCATTGTTTGAAGATGAGAGCAAGCCAATCAATATTAATCCTCCCACAAAACATTTTAATCTTTTTGTTAACCAAAGCAGCACTGACATGTTTTTCATGGATCCAGATGATAGAAATGAAATGACCAATAAAAATTATCCTTACTATGCTAGAGAGGCTTATTCTGCAAACAATGAAAAAAAATATTCTGTAGGCAGACACCTTGAAGGCATTTTCACAGCTCCAGAACAGGTTTTACTTAAAAGTAACAATGTCTTAAGGGCAAGCTGCCAGAAAAGCAGTGAACTTCATAACACTCACCTGCAGGACTGTCACAGGGGACAGCACTACTTCATAGCCTCTGAAGAGAAAGGAACACCTTCAAACCTTGAGAAAATTGGTACGTGACAGTACTTTAAGGACGTATATTCTGGGCTTCATTCTCCTTTTAAAGACATAAGTTTTTATAACCAGAGATGTTTCTGCCCTGACTGAAAAAAATGTCATGAATGTTCAAGATGCAGTAATTTAATTTTAAATCAATATTTAAGTTATTTTTTGAAGTTCACAGAAGCATTTATTTTCAAATTATGTTTATGCATTTTAAAATCAAAGGTTACTTTTTTTTGTTTTTATTCTAGAGACTTCTGCTTATCACCATGATCAGTGGACTAACTTACAGGAGAGTGTGCAGAACTATTCAAGACAAAAAAGGTGAGTGCCACAGAAATTATCAATCCCTTAACTAGCGATAGCTGCAGAGATGCTGCTGAATTGAAGACATCCTAAGAGGACATGAAAGCAAAATTCTAACCCGTATTAGTGAGGACTAAAGTTTTCTCAGTGGAAATAGTTGTGACTAATGTGAATAAACTTATGCTCAAGTAAGCCCTTTGTACCACTGTTCATCTGCCTATAAAAAGTACAGATAAAGTCTGCTTCTTGGGACAGTTTTGAGTCTCTGAAGCTAAGCTGTTGCTCTGACTTGCCCTCTGAAAGCCCCTGTCTCCTTCCACTGACTGCAGTGGAAGCTAATGTCTTCCATCAGCTAAAGTTAGCAGGTGTAAGTGCCCCATGTTTTACAAAAAACTGTTTTATCAAAGACTCTGGTCCATAACACCTTTCGTTTTACAAAGCAGCAGCACTATCTTCTATCATCTCCCATATTAGATTTGAATTTCAACGTAAACAAATTTTGTGAAAAACAGATGATTGGTGTTAAATCTGAGGTTCAGAAATAAGTGCAGTGATTTCAATAGTGGGAAGCATTTCAGACAAAATACAATTTGAAAGACAAAAAAAATCACCAGTAATTACTTTAATTCTGAAAGAAGTACAGGAGAGGAAATCACTTACCAGAGAACTCTGTGTTTGCATCCGTCAGTGACAACGAGTCTGTGGGAGAATCAGCCTGGAGACAGAACCAGCTCTTTGGATTTGAAGAGGTAACTTTTTAAAGAAAGAGGTGCATTTTTTATCAAACCTATTGTTTGCACCATTAGAAAGAGTGTCCACAATAGTTAGTAACTGAATATAGCTTCACTGGATTAACTTCTGTGGAAGATTCTTTTCTGCCATGGTGTATATAAGGAATCCAGAAAGAACATCTAGTTAAGTGATTCAGATAGACAACCCATAATTTCATGTCCATAATTTACATGTCTTGATTCATACCTAAGCTCGTATCTGAAATACATTGTGTAAGTAAGTTACCATTAACCCTTAGGATCAGATTCTGCAGGCAGTTCTCAGACATTATATGCAGGACACTTCAGTATTATAAAGGAGCTTTATGCCAGCATACATATAAGTCTTTTAGATATTTTGCCTGTAGAAGTCACCCAGGTACATACAGTGTTGCTCAGGTGTTTTGTACCTCTTAAATTAATTTGCAGTACAGTGCCGTGAGTCCTTTATGTACTACAGAAACTGAATGGTCCCCCCCTAACCTAAGGTGCTGATCCAGCTGAACCCTCACTATTAACACTTCATTATTTTTAAAAGTTCACAACAGCACAAGAGTTCAGAGTGAGTTCAAGTCTGCACCAGATGAAGAAGGGTTAGTACTATTTATACATTATTAATTACAAAATCAGGTTTTCCTCTACGTGTGAAACTGAAACAGTGACTTGTAAAGCCAGGGAGAAGTGTTCTGATCTTTTCAGGATGTTACATTTGATGAGGGTTTGTTATATTGATTCATGCAGCACTATATAAAGACAGCTAGCATTACCAGGTAACTAAGAACTGTGTTTGCTTTTCTTTGAAGAGACAAATTCAGGTTAACTAACTCCTCGCTGGTGAGTATTACACACATATTTGTTTTACCTTGTCCCATTTCCTCCAGAGTTGTCCGCTAAACAGAAAAGCCAGCTCTGAAAGTAGGAGTAACTGCTAAAACCCCTATAAATTAATCCAAAAGAGAGGTCAAGAATATTGATGTGAGCACCAGAGCTGAACTTTACTAACATCACCATATAGTGAAAGTTCCAAGTAGATGCCAGTAACTTCCTAATTCCTGAAGACGTCTGCTGATTGGAAGAAATCTTGGACATGTTTTCTATATTAATTAATATCTTCATTAGATGTTTGACATGTGCCATTTTACTCATCATTCCACACATGGAAAGAGTGAGGGGAGTCAGCAGGGAGATCCCACCTTCTTTTTTGCTTCCCCAGTAGCAGTAGGGGTCAGCTGTGCTGCTGCATTTCAGAGCAGGTATCTCCCAAGGGCCTCCAAGAGAAAAACATGTAACTTGTATGGCAGCCAACCTGTGCAGGCAGTTTGCTACATTCTTTCCCTGGCCTTGCTCTTCAGAGTCCTTCCTGCTTTTGAGTTGCACAGTCCTGCTGCTGGTGCAGGCTGCTGATTAACAGCGTGGCTGAAGCTTTGGGGGACCTATCTCACACTTCCTGTTAAGATGTGTTGTCCTGAGAGAATTGGCTATTATCAAGAATTAGATTGACCTCACTAACACTTTAAACAGTATCTTGAAATTGCATCAGATGCAGTAATGTTTAATTCTACATGCTGTACTTGAGAATTGGATGTTTGGGGAAATTTTTGGTGAGTTGGTAACCTTTCCTTTCATCTCGTTTTTTCAGCTGTGGAGTCATCACTGAGCAGCCAGTCTCCCATTTACTCCCCAAGGCAGACAGAAAGCTATTTCAGCTCCAGTCCTGACATGGTGAGTACTGCCCCTTTATGGGTTTGCAGGGTTCATTTGAATAATACCTGTATTTCTGCGTGCATCTAAGGGTGGGTGTAGCAGGAATGTTATTTACGGTTTCATTTTGTACAAAGCAACTTCATGTGCGAGGAAGACAAGAAATTATAAGCTATAAGTTTTCCTAAACAGTTTACCAGACGTGGTCTGGCTGTGGATAATGCCAGGGCGAATTACAGTAATATCACTGTGGGAAGATGCTAAGCAAGCTTCTTGATGTATAGCTGCCTTACATTATGTACCTCAAGCTGCACCAGGGGAAGTTTAGCCTGGATATTAGGAAAAATATCTTGACTGAAACAGTGATCAGGCATTGGAACAGGCTGCCCAGGGAAGTGGTGGAAAGTGTTCAAAAACCGTGTAGATGAGACCCTCAGTGACATGGTTTAGTGGTGGACTTGGCAGTCCTGGGGTAAAGGTTGGACTTGATCTTCAAGGTCCTTTCCAACCTAGTTGATGCAATGATTCTATGTCTGTAAGGCAGGAGGATTTGACACACTCGGTGTTTTCACCCACGCTTGAACACGAACATAACACAATGTAAGAATGTAAGCTCTGTGTGTGAGGGAAGATGTGCCTTACCTGCTTTCTCTTTCACAAAGGCCAGGAACACACCCTTGGAGAAAGAATGGGGGGGGGAGAGATAGGAGAGAAACAAAACCAAACACAATCCAAAAGGCAAACAAACAAAAGCGGACAGTTCTGGCCTTTCTGTATATTTCATGAACTTAGTTATTAGTTAGTCATTAACTTAGTCCTTAGTTACTGAACTGCTTAAACAGTTGCATTCACTCAATTCTGTTCAAACAGTCTGAAGAGGAAGACACAGCCCAAAAGATGAAATACAGGGATGAACAATCTTTGAAGAAAGATGATGCCAACCTATCCTCAGAGCCGCTTAAGACTTCTGACACCGGAACTGTGCTTATCCAGCCCAGCAGTATTTTGACTAGAGAAGAAGCAAACCACCCTCATGAGAAAAAATCTACTTTATGTGCGCCGGAGGAGGAAAATGAAGTCCACACTGCCCCATCTGAGGGCAGCTCGTTATACCAAGCCCATAAGGGAGAGCCTGTCACTCGCAGTAGCAGGCACGATGTCTGCGTGCAGACGGAAGGCTCTGTGACACAAGTAAGTAAGGTGGATGCTGCCACCCAGTGTGGCCCTACACCGGTGTGCAGCTGTGGGCGCCCCCTCCCCTCGGTCCCTAGCACCGCTGGAGGGCACAAAATGCCAGCGCAGGAGAAGCTGCAGCCTCCAGGCTCCGGCACCGCGGCAGCACCCGCCGCGTTTTCTCCTGACACCGAGTACCTGAGTTTAGCTGGCAGAACGACTCTAGAGGTGCTGAACTACATTGATATAATGAAGGAGAGAGAAAAGCAGTGACCAGCTAGGACAGCACGTAAGGAATACAGAAGTTTTGTCCTGTTCTCAGTGTGCTTCATTTAATTGGCTTATTTGGATTTTTCTGTCCTGTTTGGACAAAATGTTGTTGTTGTTTTTTTTTTTTTTTTCTGTTTGTTTGCTTTTAATTATTATTAACTATGGATTTCTATCTACCTCCTGCTATCTTTAACCATGAATTTCTATAGATCTCCAACTATTAACATAGGACTTTACAATAGTTTAGTAAATACAGCCTTAGGAATTATCTTGGCTTCCCCACATATATTTGTAGGATTCTGTAGTTTGGGATTGACTTTGCTTCTCTGGAAGGAAGTGGAAAAGTTCTGTTTCACTTCAGAACATATTTATTTGATGCAGCTCTTAGTTCAGAACTATTGTCAGATTTTTAGCCATTTTAACAGACAAATTAGCCTTTGCTGCTTGTTTGGGCTAAACACAAAAATGTAAAACAACAGAAAAGGTACATCTGCATGCATAGATTAGAATGTGATTAATTAATTTTTACCAAAACAAACAAAATTTTGATTATTTTTCCTTCCACAGCAGCTCTATTGATTCATTCTCTGTCTGTTAATACTGACAGATCTTGTATGTGTTTCTGTATTTTACCTGCAGGTTGAAAATCTGAAATGCTTTCCTCTTCAGTATTTGTATAAAGTTAGAAATCTCAACAAATAAAAGTTCCTGATAATACTGTTTCTGGGTGATACTCTTCTAAAGAAGTTCCTAATAAAGACAGCAGGGAGGCTCACTCTTTTACTGACATCTTATATATCCATACATCTTTATTTGTATATACATCTATCTACATCATATATGTGAGGATGTGTCTGTGTATATGCTGGCATTAGCCAGCTGGCTGCATGCAGGGATCATTGCAAACTGGACTTAAAAAAGCTATGCTGGAGACTACTCCTTAAACAGCGCAGATTTGTTTTTCCAAGCAAATGTTGTACTTTCTCCCTTGGAGGCAGCTGGTGGAAGATTCACTGCTCTTATTCCTATCAATCAGGTGGGTTTCTTTTATTTGTATGTTTGTTTTGTGAAGGTTTTGTGAAGCTGTGTGTCACCCATCCTTGATGAGACCCATCACCATTCTTTGTCTCTGTTCTCATCATCAAACTAGTGGCTGTGTTTTCTGCCAGGTTTTATTTTGGAAGCTAAAACCCATTTTTAAAAGCAGGTCTGCATTGCTCAACAGTTTGCAGGTTTATGGGTCTGCTACTTTAAAAATAGCATCTTAGAAATTTCAGGGGACTTTTCTGTACTTGGAAGAAAATTGTGTTGTCTCTTATATATAGAAATGGCATACATGGGAAGTGGTTTACACAGCCAGACTTCTGAAATGTGTAACTATCATTTAGCCAATTTGCTGCCCACTTCCTAAGGCTTGACATAGGCAGATTTTCTTTTTTTAGGTTGCCTCAACTTATTGCCAAGGCAAGCTCCCTAGTGATTTATTACTTTTTTTAAAAATCTGAAACTGCAATGTTCTTCTTCTTTTCAGGAGCTATAATTTATTTCTGTAACAGCTGTGATTTGCTGAAAGCTCAGCTATCTCTGGTGGTTTGTAAGGCACAGTCGTTCACTCTGCATTGTGAAGTCCATTCAGAGTGTGCCACACCAGCAGCAGCCCATGCTGGCTTCAAGGAGTCCCTCTCCAATGTCTGCACTTTCCCAGCAATCCCCCATGCCTGGTACATACCTGGCAATCTTTCCAGTGGTGCATGTCCCATACCATGCCCTTCCCCACATCCGATGCTGCTCCAGCTCGCTTGGGCTGCCAGCCTACTGCCATATGATGCAGCAGAGGGCAGTGAACACACCTTAGAGCTAAAAACACGGTATACTTTGGGTTTGTGTTTTTGTTAGACTGTCAGATGTAAAATTGCCACATGGCCAGAGAGTTCTCTGGTGGCTGTGCTTAGAGAGATGCTGAAATGATCCAAACCAAGGTAAGCTGCCATTAACTTCATAGAATGGTTTGGGTTGGAAGGGACCTTAAAGATAATCTAGTTCCAGCCTTACCTGCCACGGGGAGGGACATCTTCCACTAGAGCAGGTTGCTCAAAGCCCCTGAGCAACCTGGCCTTGAACACTGCCAGGCGTGGGTCATCCACAACTTCTCCAGACAACCTGTTCTGATGTCTCACCACCCTGACAGCAAAGAATCTCTAACGTCTAATCTAAATCTCCCCTCTATTGGTTTAAAGCCATCTTCCCCTGTCCTACACCTATATGCCCTCATAAAAAGTCCCTCTCCAGCTTTCTTGTTGGCCCTTTTAGGTACTAGGAGATTGTTACAAGGTCCCCCCTGAGCCATCTCTTCTCCAGGCTGAACAAACCCAATTCTCTCAGACCTCTGATAGTTTTTGTGGCCCTCCTCTGAACTCGCTCCAATAGCTCCATGTCTCTCTTGTGCTGGGGGCCCCAGAGCTGGATGCAGGACTGCAAGTGGGGTCTAATTAAAGTGCAGTAGAGGGGGAGAATCCTCTCCCTCAGCCTGCTGGTCACACTCCTGATGCAGGCCAGGACACGGTTGGAGAGTGGCATCATTTCTGAGAATCAAGAATTTTGTTCTATTTTACAGTGAAGCAAGCTACCCGAGTTCAGGTGGATACTCCTGATCTGCAGAGCTAGCCTCTGACTGGAACATATTCCTAGCCTGCTCCTGGGAACCTACAGGACAAAGAGCATAGGTCAGAACTCAGAAAAGAGAGCTCATTGCACCATGTGGGTGTGTATGTGGGAGGTTTCAAATGAAACAATACCACTTTATTAAGTTCTCTCTCATATCTATCATAATTTAGAGCCTTTCAGTGGGTATAGCTGATTTTACTTCAGCCACTAACACAGACACTCTCAAATTCTGCCTGGTTCCAGCCAGGTTCCAGTCAAGACTCTACCATTTCCCAGTAAGGGCTGAAATTACACAGCTCAGTGCCAAACAGACATTTTCTGACTGACTGTACGTACGTAAGATGTGCATCCACGTCACTAATGCAATAATTCACCACTTGGGATATGTCAATCACTGTAAATAATCATGTTTCAAACACTTTGGATGAGAGCATATAAAATCCAATTACCTTACAATTTTTACCTGTAATTGCAAAGCAATCAGAAGAAAGAAAACTGTCTATCTTTGTAGTGGCATGTGTGCTGGCAATGATGATAAGGCAGTGAGCTCTTTTTAAGTCACTAGAGAGGTATTTTAAAGGATTTATGTTACTATTATTGCATCAGAAGAGCATCGTGCTTTCTTCTTATCTCAGCACCAGTCTCCCCCTCTGCTCAGGTGAATTTTTCACGTGATTTTCTGGTGACTTTTGGGAAAAGCAGAGTTTGGTTTAGTAGGAATCTCCTTTCTTTCAGTGGTAGCCTCAAATCATGCTTTCTTCAGGTGATAATTCAGCAGCTGATGCTATTAATCCACCAATATTTGTAACCTACAGTAATGACCGTCACCCCACTATTACACATCCGGGCACCACCAGCTCTCTCTGAGGGAACAGCACAGGCAGAGATGCTTCTTTTCCATCCACATTAATCTTCCTGCAGTGTGCTAAACCTCTGGGGAGGCCACAGAAAAGTTTGTCTTATTATCTATTTTAAATATCAATAATAAGTTGAGTTTTGCTGGGAACATGACAGAAGGATACCTGTGATTAACCAAAACCCAGAAGCACTGGTTTAATGATGGCACTTGAATGATTCTAAATACAGTCTCTTCTCACTGACAGTCTCTGGTATGTTAGAAGTGGCAGTCCCGGTTACCTGAGTCAGATCCTGCTTCCCAGGGCTGGTGATCTCAAACTCTAACAAGGTTCATAACTCTGTGAACTGAATACTGAACGCTTGCCACCTCACCTAGCCGCAACGTTGTCACATCCTGCACCTTGAGTGGCTTGCTCTGGGTGCTGTAGCTCTTTGGATGTGAAAGCCTGCAGTGAGCTCCCATGCAGCATGCAGATGGCTGCAGGGGACACTAATACACCAGCTCTGTGTGAGGTGACAGGGAAACTTGAGCTGAAAGACAGAGGGGTGGAGAGTCAGTGAAGATGAGGCAGAAGGCTTTGAGAAGGAAGTTGTATTATTTAATAGAGCTGAGATGAAACATTTCCAAATCAACTGTGCATGCTGGCAGAGAGAGAACTGTGATTTACTGCTGCTGTGTCGCACGCAGCACACGGGGGCTGGCTGGCCAAAGGGCCCAGAGCTGTGGCCAGTCAATAGGACAAGCCAGTACATCACACTGCAGAAGATTTACTCTATTCCCTGGAGTAAATATGTAAGGAGATCTCTCCAGAGAAATTGCACTCCCTGCAAACAGACGAATTTTGGGGAACCCCAGGCCAGCTGAAGCGGGATAGGATCTCTGAGATTACCCAGCCCAAGTCCTGCTTGAAGCAGGATGCTCTGGGCCATGGCCAGCTGCTATCAATGGACACCTGGTCTGGGGATGGGGGGAGAAACTACCAGGTTAGGTGACCCCAGGGAAGCTGGGCCAAGGCAGGAGGGAGGGGAGCTGTAGGTGAACAAGGAACAAGGTTGGGTACTGCTGCTCTGCCCCCACCTGCCTCTCCTACCTCTGCTCACCCAAGTTTCCCTCAGCAGTGAAGAGCAGCAGTGTTTCACCCCAAAACTAGCTCATCCCCTGGTGCCAGCCCCAGCACCTCGGGCTAGACTCAGGGCACTCAGCATTCTCCCAGCAGGGACTGGGGTGTCCTGATGCTTTCAGTGTCCCCCTGTGAATCCCACCCACCACAATGAGACCTGACGTGTAAAGGCAACCCTGGCTGGTACCAGGCTGCAGGTGGCACTCAGCCACTACCCAGCTTCAAAAACTCTGCTGCCCTTGTTTTTTTCCCATCGTTTTTGGCAGCCCATGAGAGGAGCGCAGCAGGGACACCTGCTCCAGCCCCAGCTTAGCTCCAATGCTGTGTGGGGCAGCTGACTCCCCTCTGACTCCTCCCTCCCTGCCCTTCCCAGCCAACCTGGGGGCTGTGAGTACCCCAACACCAGAGAAGCCACAACAGAGGCTGGCTCTGATTGTAGTCACATCTTGTGACAGTCCAGAAACAGGGCACACTGTTGTATCAGACATCAATGTGAACGTGGGATGTGGTGACAGCTGGCTGGGGACGCAGGGACCCAGCAGCCTCAGCTGTGAAAATGGCTTTGGGAAGAAGGAAAAGCTGGAGGGAGGCAAAGCTGCAGATGCCACAGCACTACCCAAGGGAACCAGAGGTACATGTAAACAGGTCAGGTGGGCGGCATCAGCTCTGAGCATTGTAATACAAACCCTGTACAGTCTTGGGGAACAGGACTAAAACAAACACAGGTCAGGGGCTCTGTGGTCTGGAATGCCATGACAAGGTCTCACCCTGCTCCCATGCCTTGTCACCAGGGACAGGGAGCTGGGCATGGGAAGTGCTGGTGATTCTCTCTCTATATGTTTCTCAATAGATTAAGCAGTGAACAGGCTGCAGTGCAGTGCCCAAAAAATGTAAATGTAAAAATAATTGGAGAATAAGCCTGTGACTGAGATCCTAGGGAAAAAAAAAAAGAAAAAAAAAAGAAAGAAAGAAAGAAAGAAAAAGAAAAGCCAAACAGAAACACCTTTAGAGAGAGATTTAGACTGTTCAGTCTGCTTAGCAGATCAAAAGGAAAACCAACTCTGCATAGAGGTGGCACCACAGGGAGCAAATACTAAGGGACTCCAGTGCCGTTATCTAGACAGTGCTCAGCACCTGTCTTCCTGCTGGTCTGCAGAGTGAGACAGCCCGGCTCTCTAACGCCATGCTCTCTTGCCGTAGCTCTGAAAAGCACCACTGCATCCTGACTTGCTACTCACAGCAATCCTGTAGTGCTTGAGCAGGAGCTGCTGCATCCTCAGCCCAGTGCTCCTCTTCTGTCTTTGCTTCCCTGCATCCAGGATGGCCTGACACTGTCCTTGTCATCGTGTAGTGGTGTGGCAGAGGCACCATGTCCCCACACTAACTGTCCCCTATACCATATACCCTGCTTCCTTCCTCCAGCCCCTCCTAGGGATTTGTTCCTTGCTCTTTCTGCTCGTGTTTCCTCGGCAACCTGAGCCATTCTCAGCTCCACGTGTCACCTTCATTATGAAGTCTAACTATATCCAGCCCCTCTCTGCCCTCAAACTGCTTGTGCATCTCCAACCACATCCCTGATGGGCCCCAAAACCCCACTGCTCCTTCAGGTGTGGACCTTCCCCACCTCTCCTTTCACCACCTTTGATGAGATTTAAGCAAGTACCACCTTTGGTGATATTTACATCTTAATGTCTTGTAAGACCGTGGGCAGGTCATTTTGGATGTGTGCTTCTCTTTCTACATACACAGCTTACTGCTCTGTAATAAGACACCCTGCTTTTCTTTTTGGCATTATGGATTCTATTAGCACTTCCATGGGATTTCACAGTACCCAAAATCATTGTGGGCTAGCTAAGGCAGAGGTCTCACTCGTCTGAAAAACAGATGGATCCTTATATCCTCCTGAAACCCAGACCCAAAGGCCTCCCATAAAACCGTCTAATCAAACAAAACCCACACGTCTCTCTAGAGGCTTCAGAGGGGATTTCTTGCCTCTTTTTCTATCAAAATCAAGATGCAGAAAATATTTCTGGTACTCCTGCAGTTAACTCTCAAAAGGCAAAAGCTTTCTGAATTTCAGCTCTATGCAGAGCTTCTCAATTATTTACATGCACGGGTACAGGGTAGGTCATGTATGTTAAGTAAGTGAGTGTTGTAAACCTGCCTTGGTGACCAGCTGATGAACAGGACAGCCCCACGCCAAGGCTGGTGGACTGGCTTATGGCAGATGCATGTGACTGTTTCCCCACAGATTTCAGCTGGTTGCTTGACAGGCTGAATGCGTCCATCTCTCCACTGGGAGAAGGGTTGAGATGCTGTTCATTTTGGGTCAAGTGATGTGCTGGAAATGAAACTGCAGCAGCTGAAGAGCCTGAGTAAGTTCTTGCAGGGAGCTCTGTGTGGGCAGGGGGTGGAGGGACAGCAGCTCAGGAGATGTTCCCTGGCAGGTCCCTTCAACCAGTCCAGCAGGGCCCAGCAGGGGACCACCAACATCAGAGAAAAAGGACTTTCTTTTTAAGCTTACCGTTAACTTCTCACCTACCCCCTGTGAACTGTAGCAGCCTTGAAAGCAAACACTTCACACCGTACACAAAGCTAAGGCCATGCAGCACTGTAGGGATGACTTCGGGTAAGATGCAGCACCACCCGGCCTCAGTGCCTTGGGGGCCTGGACCTGAAAATGCTCACAAAGATTTGGGAGCAAGTACTGCTGCTGCCTGCAGTTCAATTCTGCAGGTGGCAGAATCTGTTCAGCAGAAATCAATTCATCAGTAGGTGTCCTGTGATAGTAGCTGGAGCAGAGGGAAATGGGAGAAGGCAAAAAATTGAGTGTTTGACAGCAGAGTCACCAGCTTTTCATTATCCTACAACGCTGTCATGTGGATTTGGTGACAAGTAATCTGAACTGCAGCCACTCATCACCTTTACAAGCAATATCAGCCAGAAAGCTAAAACATAACCTGTCAGTGCACCATGATTAGCTCCCTCTCTCCCCTCCTGGAGATAAGCACTGCCACAGACACACATTTGCTGAGCAGTCTCCTGCTGCCAGCATCTATCTCTCCATCAGCTGTACTGCTGCTGGCTGTGATCTCTGTGTCCCAGACCAAAAGGCTACAGCTCTGTTAGAGGCACCTCTGGATCTCACAAGGATTCAATCATAGTACCTGCAGTAGGTCGGGTCTGGGTAACAGGACCAATTTCCACTCAGTCTAGTGGATTCAATTCCTCTGCCACACCGGGGAACACAGCCAGGGCAGCCCCCAGCATGGCATGGCCATGGTTCATCATCAAACTGGCTTTAGCCAGTTTAGTGGAGTTAGGACATTTCCCCATTAGAAAATAGCAACTTCTTCCTTATCCCCAGTTGATAATCAAGTCTGAAGGTATACCTTGTCACAAAACTGGTCTGTGTTTGGGCAGGGGACACTGAGACAGTCGGCAGCTCCGTGTAGCTGCATTCAGCTCTTCAAACAAATCCTTTGGAAGAAAGGGACACTTGTCCAGTGTGCCATCATCACAGAAACGCTCTCTGGTTTCAAACACATCCTATTGAGATCATATTCAAAGTTATCCTCACCCTTCACTTATTTCAGGCAAGCCCATGGGCTATTTTAGCTCATTTTGCTGGGCAATGCAATTTTGCAGCTCTAAAAGGTGACCCAAATACCCAAACAAAGGAAACCTTGAGAAAGATTCTGTTATTAAGTATCTCACCTTTTATTTTGTTCATTTACACTTCTGGCACTGACAATTCTTTGAAGATATTTATTTTCATGTAAAGACCAAACTTCATTAAAGCAATCAGAAGTCAATTGAATAATATTACATCACTTAAGGTCCAGAAAATGTACACCACTTTCATACATTGTAGGCTTGACTGGTTGCAAAAGGAAATGGCACATGTTTGGCATGGTTAAGAAGTAACTTGGACAGCCCAGCAATTAGTTTAGCAAAACCTGTTTTGTACTGAATACTGTAGCACGCACCCAGGGATTACAGTATGCCTGATGGCACTATGTGCATGTTCTTATTCAACATGGCATTATTACTATCCATTTGGTCTCTAATAATGTCTAAAATATTCTACATAGACTAAAACTGATTGGTGGTTTTGTAGGGGTGTGAGATTCATGATGGAAAGCAGAGATGTGACTTGTGCCACTTCCCAGTGATGCCCTGGACCAGCAGGACATTGAATGCATGGAAAGCATCAAGCATATGAATAATCTTATAGATTTCATGGGGACTACTTGAACACTTAAAACCGAACAGCTGGCAGGCATGCCCGAGGCAGGGCCTGTGGTATAATGCAGCATCCCAGCACCACAAAACTGACTCGTATCACAGCTGCTGAGGAGCCAGGAAGTTTCTCCTGCAGAAGTCATGATGATGGTCATACATTCAGTCCTCTCTAAAGTCTGTGTAATGTTTAAGGCAGCGAGAGACAATTGCCTTTATTTTAACATCTCAGAAATGAATGTTTCCTTTAGAAATAGGTGGACAGTATTCCTGATTAACCAGTGTGCCCCATACTGACAGAAACGCGATGGAAAGCCAAACCAAATTCTGACAAACTGTATTTCAACAGAAGAGAGGACTACAACTGGAGTTCAAGCTTTATAATTACACATGCCAGATCATTCACATATAACAAACCATCGAAGGACAATGCGAAAAAGTGGGGATTTAGATGAAATCTGTATTCTCGAGGCCTGATGGTGGTCGAACTTCCCATGGTGTGAGTGAGCTCTACTGAAGCTGACGAGTGAGCACCTCTGGTGAAGAGGTGTGAGGAAGGTTTAAAACATGCTGCTGGTTCACACTAACAGGTATTGTGGCTAGAGTATATTCTCATATACAGAACTCTGGAACACTATTAACACCCATTTACAAAACACTACAGTGATGGTTATTGGCACATAAAAAACTCCTCCTCTATATGAAAACATACACAAAATAGATAAGAACTGCCATTTTTTCAGACTTTTAAAATCTATATATAGTTGCCTTTAAGGAGTTTTAACCCCCAGTATCACAAACAACAATATTTCTTTAACAATGTTCACCTAGATTTTACTGTGCTGACATTTGTAACACTGCCACAACCTAGACCACTCTGTGGATTATGCTTAACTGTACTGTACACAAGGTGATGGAGATCCATAGAAAACCACTAAGATTTTTGCACAAAAATGTGACTCATTAAAATCCAGAGAATGACTGAGTCACTTCATAGGCAGCAGCTACATGTAAGCTGTAAATGGTACCCGCAATAAAAACACATTTTGCCATAAAGCACATATTGTGGCATTATCTGCTTCTGGCCTGGTACACAAAGCTCGGTTTTCTACCCAACGCAGAGGAATGGGTTTGGTTAGCTTGAGTCTCTCAGAAAAAAAGTGCACAAACATCTTACTCTTTAAAGTGCTTTGCAGAACTGCCTCTTCTGCCTTGATTTCTACCCCGAGATCTCTGTACTGTGAAGACTCTGCCTCTTTCTCCTTTTCTCTCTCTCTCAGGTAACAAACCCTTTTACATAAGTACAAGTAAAATGTCAAGAAGTCCATGTTAGAAGAGAATTGATGTTAAGCAGAAATCTGGGTATAAAGCTGACAAATACAGGGTCCATCTTCTACTAGCCTACTGTGTACCTGTGGGATTGCGCCCAACACCCTCATGGGTGAAGGAAAGACCCTTGCTCAGAGCCTGTAGCAGCCCCTAGCAGCCTAAACAGTGCTCAACACAAGCGACTAAGAAAGGCAAAAATTTCACCTAGGTAACAAGCACTAGCTTTGCAAACTCCATTGCCACATTCTCACCTCTGTGTAGCACTTGTGTGCTTCTCCCCCATTAGTCTGTCAGTTCTCCTTCGCTCACCCACAGGACCAAGGACAGTCCCTTGTTCCCACCATCCTTCTCCCACATGGGAGACAAGCTAGCGACTGCTCCTCTCAGCTATGACACCGATCTCTACTGAAACATGACTCTGTGGGGGTTTTAACATGTCATTTCTCTCTTCCTGCCTCCCAACCCTAACTCCTGCACCAGTGAAATGTTAAATTTACCAATTCATGCCAAAATAAGTCAGAATGACGATTCGCAGGATGTATCTGCTCTAGTCCCAAAATTTCTGACGGGGCTGTCACTGCAACTCGCAAGGCAGCAACATCTACCATCTGTCTAAGGTGCATACATAGCAATGCAGTTCAGCTCTCCAAACGAGTCCTGGCCCTTGCTTTGTTTCTATGTCTATTTTGCAAACAGGTTTGTTTCTCTTGTTAGAAGATGACTTTGATCAGCAAAGTGACATAGGGAAGAAAGAAGTGGCAAATTATCTCAACGTCTCCCCAACACTTTGAATTTCAACATGGTGAGCAAACTACTATATATGAATTAATGTGAAATATATTTTAAAAGATTAAAAATGCCTCAGGACTTGTTTCCTTTATCCTTGCCTTTAGATCACAACGTGAAGAGTCGGTAGATCAAGCAGAACTGAAATACCTCAGTGTTGTGTATAAATATGTCCAACTCTGCCAGCATTACTCCAGCACTCCTGATGCAGAGAATACCTGAATTAAGTGTGCAGTCCCTGTGAAGAAACGAGTGCGCATCTTCTGCAGAAAGCTTTCAATAAAATGGTATTGTGCTTAGACACACAATTTACTTCAGAAATTAAAATCCTGTCATAAGAAATTATTCAGCTACACTGTAGTTTTATTCTTTTATCTGGAATGTTACTAAGTCTACCTTTAGCAAAAATCTCTTAAAACTTAAAATATGCACAAATATAAAAATCTCTGCAAAATAGAAACATTTAATTTTCTTGATACACTATAAATTTTCACAGATTCTAAAAATAAAACCCTAATTGCTAAGACTGATTTGAAGTATTTGATCTCATTTGTATTACACATGATGCTTCCGTACTAGGTTCAGCGTTTCTAAGGTATGGAATGTTGTCTTGGGGTAAAGCAACCCTAAAAGGAAAACTTAAACCCAACTCTGCAGGCGGGAAAGGGGGAGCGACAATCAAGAACCTAATTTATTTTGCACCCTCATAGCCAATAGCAATGATGAATAAAATGCACGAGTTTCAATCATTTTGCCTTGAGGAAAAGGGGAGGGGATGCAAACCTTCAGAAAACTGCTTTCAGTAAGACTGAACTCGTGTGAGAAAATGAGCCCAGTGCTGTACACAACCGAGTGCCACTTCTGAGCGCATCTGTGAAGCAGGGCTGGCAGAGAGAGATGGTCTTCTGCTGCTAAAAACCCCCAGCACTGCCTGCAAAACAGAAAAGGCTGATCTTGTGATAGTGATCTTTCCAGTGACTTTCCTTTGGTTATGCCCAGTAAGTGCAGTGGTTTCCTCTACCTGTGGACACAAGTGCAATGAAGCTTGAGGTCAGCATTAACACTGTGCTGGCACAGGGACAATCCCCAGCTTGTGCCCTGCTCCAGCAAACACATCAAGCAAGGGAACGTTCATAGGTGTAACAGTGAGTGTGGGCTTGTGATTTTGGGGGGATCAGAACCAAAAGTCCCTGTTCTCAAAAGCCAGTAAACACTCACTTAAACCTATGAAACATACAAGCACAGGTTGGGTGTTACACACTTATTCATGCTGTTCTGGGTAACAAAACTGTTCCAAAATAGGATCTTCAAATACACATTTGTTGGATTTAGGAAGAAACAAATTTGCCCTTAAAACTGTGCCAAGTATCCCTTTTTCTCATTTCACATACTGCACCTTCTGTGAAGGTTTCAAAGAGGTGACAGCCTAACAGAGGCATCCCATGGCGGGTGCATTTGTAGACAGGTCTGGAGACCTGAGTGTTTGCAACAGCTTGTGCTCTCAAGCACAGAGATACTGTGCGCTTCAAGGGCAGGCAAGATGGAAGGTGTGAGAATCCAGCCCCCTCACTGCTCAAGCTGATGTTTTAAGATCGAGCCACTCTTGGCAGCGATTCATTTGAAATTCCCTCTGTCCACCATGTTTGCCCCTTTTAATCCCAGTCAAGTCACAGAATGCTTTAAAAGGTTTTCTCTCCAAAAATATTTCCTCAACTAATGAAGTAAAAAAGACAGTAACATAAAATACAGCCAGTTGCTGAAGGTCAGTAACTGGAGAGTAAGCACACCCCTCACAGAAGCTCAGATAACATAATGTCAGAGTTCTTTACAACAAAACCCAACGTTATCCAATTAAAGTAATTTAGTAACAAATGTCCGGTCTCAGTTTTGATAGTAATACTACATTCGAAGTGTTTTTCAACCGAAGACAAGCCCACAGAGCAGCTCTATAAAAGCTAATGAACCAAACAACTTCTTTAACCTTTACACAGTGAAAAATGACTGTATTCTTTACCAAACAAACGGGGGGGCAGCCCACAGGCAGAGGAGGTTTTCCACATTCTTTCATGAAGCAAATGTTTCAAAGATAAGAATTTGAACTGCTGATGCTTTCAAACTCGTATCTCTGAAGGCTTAAAGCAGCAAGGGCAACATCATATTTTTATGTAACTGCGTAAAATTCAATTTTCCAAGGCAAGCAATCACGGCAGGTGAATAAAAACCCATTCACATTTTCATTACCATGCTAAAGGCAGCCCAGTTGATTTTTGTGCCTGACATTTTCTTGACAATTTTGCAATGCTTCAGTAAGGCAATTAACATGAGATGTAGGCTTCTGCCCACTGCTAATATTTCTCTTTAGATCCAGCGAGACACTGGTTGACTAAGGGCATTTGAAAGAAGAACGTGCTGGGATTCGTCTACTCTGCACATATGGAGATAAACTGAAGGCAATACGATTACTCACGAGCAAAAGGTGCAGGAGGGATGACCACTGTGCGTTTAGCAGCACAAAACACCTCCCCTCCTCCTCTTTCATGGTAGTTTGTGTTCAAAGCCAGGCACAAACCCAAAGGTTCAAATGCAAAAAAGAAATCAAAATTAATTTTTTCCCAGTTAACTGAGGCCTCCATGTTGTACCCAGCCATAAACACCAGTCCATTTGTACATGCAGACACACGCTTAGCTCTGTTTTCCTCCTGTTGGGTAGTTAATTTTGGCAGCTTCTCTCACAAACACTAACTCCTGACTGCAGTGTGTACTTGAGAGCAGCAGTGGCAAGATAACCTGGTGTAACACAAATGTCTGCTACCCTAGTGAAGCTCCCCTCAGGCAAGTATAGCTCTCTACTTGTTATCTCAAATAAATGAAAATGGAAATTCTCTTGGGGCAAATCTGGTAAGTGTTCCCTCCATAGACACAGCAGGTATTTGTATGTTCTTAATCAGCTACACCTTTTCAATGGTTGCCACTGCAGCAGCTTATGCACTCGTCATCTGTTGTATTGCACAGCAGAGCTGTTTCCCAGGCTGCTGTGGGGTGGGGATCCAACAAACGGCTGCCTTCTGATTAGCCACTCTGTACCCCTTGTCAGTACTGAAGATAAGGACCACCACTGACCATCTAGGATAGCCTTCTTTATTCATCTGGTGCAGTGCACCCTACTAACTACCTCGGGATGGTGCAGTGTTGCACACACATGGTGAATTCACATAATTGTGGAATTCAGTCTCTTTTGGAAGCCATTGCTTTGAGTTATCAAGAAAACACTAGCATTTTGAATACCCTCCCAAATGGAGCATTTTTGAACATGAAGGCATTTTTAACTAGACAGTAGAAAGGAGAACCAGACCAGAAGCAGGGCAGTGAGGTCATCAGAGAGCTGCTTTTCCCCCAGAAGGCTTTTAAATGATTAAATACACCAGCAGCTGAAAATTATTCCACGTCAGAAGCATCATTGTCAGAAAGATGGTAATTACTTCCCTTCACCCGAATATATTCAATATACCTCCCTTCATCAGAATCCGACATACCACATGTACATAGCCTGTTTTCAAACAAAGACTCAATTTCCTCTAGTTTTTTCCCTTTAGTCTCAGGAAGGCAGCCATAGATGAAAACCAGTCCCAAGGCAGCAAACCCTGCGTAGAGGAAGAAGGCTCCTGCAATGTAAAACAGTATGCACAGTCAGTTTCAGAAGCCAGTTCCTGTCCCTTCTCTGCTCCAGAGCAGAGGGAGCAGCAGAAGCAGCAGGCTGCGGATATCCAACAAGTACGTAAAAACAAAGCTTGGAGCCTTACTGCATCGTTCCATAACAGAGTAAATTAACAAAAGCAATTTTATTTCACATGGAATACACACCTTTTCTGGGCAATCCATTCTGCTCTTAAAATAAACAGCAATTAAACAACTACATATCAAGTCAAGAGCTCAGTTTATCTTAAAAGTGAAGGACACACTCAGAGAGCCCCCTAAAATGAGAAACTTTAGCAGAAAAGAAATGGCCAGGATTAAAATAATACTTGTGATGCTTACATCTAATTGTTACTTACAATTCCTCTGCAGGGACAATTAGCACTGAGAAGGAGCTTGTTCCCACCCACAACCCACCATACCTAGGGGGGCAGAGAATGTACTAGAGGACCAACAAACATTTATCTGCCATGTGTTTCTAGACTGATGACTCAAAAGAACGACAAGTAGAGCTGAAATGCCCTGTACTAGCAATGATGTGAAGGTCACAGCAACTCCCTAGCAGTTTAATGTAATTTAAATGACTTGTACCGGAGTGGCTGAGCAGTAATCTGACAAACCCTCCGCATGCCCCAGCAGACAAGACTTAATCAAAAGCTGGGAGTGGGGCGACAGCATCTCAGAAAGGTAATTCTGCAAGGACCATCTGATACCGATCTTGGATACCGTAATAAACTGGGAAAATGCTGTCTCCTGAGTGGGAATTGGCATGTTTCACCAGGTCCAAAGCAGGGGTTTTTCCAGCTTCCCAGTTTCAATCAACTGTTCAGGTTCCCAGTTAAGAAATGCTTCTCATGAAAGCTGGACCAAACCATATGATCCAGGCAGCTCCTATCTTTAGTAAGATGCATCTCTAGTCTTACTAAACCATGGTGGGTTGAGAACATTGCATTCACACTTGACATTTCACAGCAAAACCAACTAAGCGACCCAGAATCAGTAGAAAAGCTATGTGCCAATGGTAGTACTGCACTCATGGACTCATGCTGTTTCTTACCATAGTATGTCAGGTATTCAGCTGTATGCAGAAACGTCAGTGACACGAGCACATTGAAAACCCAGTTGACTCCAGAGGAACACGCATTTCCTGTACTCCTAGCCCAAAGTGGGTAAATTTCAGAATTGACAGTCCAGGGCATAGGACCCATCCCTGAGAATTAGAAAAAAAAGGAAAAACCTCAGTTTAATGGCTAGACCCCAAAGTAAATTTATCATGGAGCCTCAATATTTGACATTTTACCTTTACATTTTTTAACTTGTATGTGAAAACAAACGTTTGCTTACCAGGTGCAAAGAAAACCAAGTACAAAATAAGGCCCAGAAGTGCTGTCCAAGAGTATGGAGTGGGGCAGAAATTGTATGCCCAAAACAAATCTTCCTTTTTGAATGCTGTTTCATTTGAACACCTGAAAAATAACAAAAACCCTTCATATTAAATAATTTTCAAGGAAATAGATGACATTTCAATATAAATAGGGCTAGTAATAGAATCATAGAATCACAGGATTGTTTGGGGTGGAAAGGACCTAAAAATATCTAGTTTCAACCCCCTGCCTTGGGCAGGGACACCTTACCCTAGACCACATTGCCCTAGGCTCTGTGCAGCCTGGCCTTGAACACTGCCAGGGATGGAGCATTCACAACTTCCTTGGAGAACCCATTCCAGTGCCTCCCTACCCCCACAGTAAAGAACTTCCTCCTTATATCTAACCTGAACTTCCTCTGTTTAGGTTTGAACCCATTACCCTTTGTCTTCTAAAAGCTGACTAAGGTACAATTAAGATGAAAAATGTAATCCCTGCTATTTTGTCAAGGTCTTTGAGCCTAAACCAACATTCAAAAATGTGCTTTTTCCCAAGCCTGGTCTTTGGAAGCATAACCAGCAGAACGCTCCTGAATTTAAACACCTGCCTTTTACCTACAGATCTCCTCCAAATGACTAGTCTTTACTACGCATGAAGTCATACAAAAGCTAAGACCATTCACATGAATATCACACAAAGCAGAAAGAGCTGCAGCAGCAGGGCTTCAAGCTAAAAATGCTGCGTGCAAGGATCTAAGGTCAAATAAAAGTTAGTCCTTACGTCATTGATGAATTAACTATATGCTGCACACTTTGAATGTAATCAGCAATGCTTATGGAATGTGCCAAGGTCAAGTGAAGTTATAAGGAGAAGAAGCCTATGCTTTCTTTTCTACACAGTGAAATCATTTAGAAGAAGTGTTTCTAATTAGACAGTAAAAATAAGAATCAGACCAGAGGTGAACCGAGCCTGAGCTACTGCAAGAAGAAGTGTCTCTATTGGCAAGGACTTTGTGGAAATGAAATATTTTGAGGAATAGGTATAACCACAGGTACTCAGATTGAGTGCCAATAATATTTTAAATATTTTAAAGGAATACTGGCTACTTTTTTTTTCTTTTCTTAAATTAGCATTTGTTTAAAGGGACCACAAGTCACAGCTGTACCTAGAGAAACTTTTCAGCTGCAACCACATCAATTGCAGACATCACCCTCTGATATGCAAACAATGTTATTTACTTGAAGAGAAGACCTCAAAGAGAGATGAACATCTGTCTGGGTTATGATTTACTGGTCAATTGAGAACTTACGTGAAGGATATGACCCTCTTGACAGCAGAAGAAACAGAATGAAGATGCCTACAACGAATGACAGCTTGGCAACAAGTGGTGACACTGTGGAGTAACAGACACCCTGGCATGTTTCAGAGGAGCTACCACCACTGCAGTTGAGTTTCAAAAGCAAATTCAAAGAACCCACTTCTCTAAATGTTCTGTTAAAAAATAGCCAGCCAGCCCAAGGTTGAACAGGAATATGCTAAGCGCTGATGGCCAACCCACCATTAGGAATCTTCCTTATGTTGGCATGGATGTACCAACAGGACAACACGTAAAGCAGGATATCACTGTGAAGTCCCAAACCTGATCTCAGGACAGCTGGAAATCCAAAGTTCAAATACATTTAAAAGAGGGAGATTAATCCAACAGATACTGCACAAACATACACCAAACCCCAGCCAAACCCTAATGCTACTTTGATGTCAGTAAGCTGCAAGATCTGCAGTTCCACCTTGCACTTGAGCAGCAATTGACCATGTACAGTCAGCACTCTCTGGAGAAATGGTGATCCCTTGATGTGTTGCCAGCAAAGCAGCCAGTGCTGGTGTGCACCCTTCCATCCTGCTGCAGCCCTGCCTTGCCGAGCTACCCCACAAAGCCCCTGTCATCCAGCGCATACAGATTCACTTTCAGTCTGGAGATGAAATGCACGTAGAAAACAGGCCAACTGAACATCCCTCTCAAAGATATGTCCCTCAAGCCCAGACACAACCAACTCCTGGCCTCACCTGCCGGCTGGCCACTGGAGCACCCATCAGCATAAGACACTAGCAGCTTCCATGAAAGATCTTTTTCACCTTTTCTTAGCCAAAAGTACTTCTGCCATCTTGCCACTTCTTCATCTTGCTTCTAAGTATCCTCTCGGGTTCCTCTTTCTGGTACTTTGCTCTTTAATAGCTCAGTTCTACATCTCTTTCTATGCTGAGTGCAAGACATGGATCATTCCCTGTTAGCGTCCACCCTGATGCTTCCCTACCACTCTACAAACTCCTCACTGTGTGCAGGTTAAACCATATTTGAGCTGTGTCCCAGGTCTAAGATGTATAGAAGACTGAACTGTGCTGGAGAGCTATCCATGTTTAAAACAGAAGTTCCTTATATATTAAGGAAACAATGTTTGAAAGATTAATTACTGTAGACCCTGTTGCCACCTCCCGCTCAGCCCTGCATAGCTGCCCACTCTGCACCTGCACCACTGACAGATCACAGGATTGCTCCACTTTGACACCATTTTCATAACATCAGTTTCCCTTCTATCGCTGTTATTCTAATCTCATTTGCAGGTGTTTGGTAATGAATACACACTGATTAGCATTTTAAAACATCACTGAGATTGGCTCCTCCATTCTGCCCAGCCAGTCTGGCAGCTCCTCAGAGAGGAGCCTTATGCTTTCTCTCAAATGCTATTGTAAACAAAGATGTACTTGGTTTATTATCTTGCATCTATCTCCACCAGTGCAAACCAACCTGCTGATTCATACAGACACAACCACTGAGAGGTCTGGATTTTTCCTTCCCTACCATGTTTTGCCCAGATGCATCCTAGTTTGATGGAGTGGAACACAAATGATACAAGGGAAAAACAGATGTCCCCAAGGCCTCCTATGGCTGAAGCCACACGTCTGTCCTCTGCTGTCTGCCCATAACTGAGAGGAAATTCTATTGCAAGAAAGCAGATTCAATGCACTGAAACAGGAAAAATAGCACAGGAGACTAGATGTAACAGAAACTTTGTAGTAATTAACTGTGCTTTGCTTATCCTTCAGTAGTTAACCAGCATGGTACACAGAATAAAAGCAAAGATACTTGCATTTGCTGGCATCTTGCAGTGCTGTGTATGTTCAAAAATAACACTCCTCCAAGGCTGGGGATCTGTTCAAGCTCTGTTACTGTGCTAAGTCTATTGCTATACTTTTCTATGAGATCTATTATTTTGCTGAAGAATATATTCATAATTACTGAGCAATGTGTTACCAGATAAAATTCTGAGTTTTGTCCTTCCTGAAGGGATCATTTACAATGGAAAGTGGACGAGCAGCTACCCAAGCTGAAACACACAGAGGAAAATGCCCTTTAAAGAGCTTACAAGTGTAATGATGCAGTCAGATACCAGTGCAAAGAGTCTGTAAATACCAATATGCTGAGTAACAGTCACATCAGTATAAACAGTGAAGACACACCACATCATTTCCTCTGAAATTACTGCCAAAGTGAAAACATGACAGCGATACACTGCAAATCTTTGCCATGAATTTCTTTCATCGCATATTCTCCACAGAAAATTTCAGATGAACATCTGTTCTCATTAGTGAGAACCTGACCTTCCAACAACTGATGCAAACAATTCAACTGACTGGAGGTAAATCTGAGCAGCAGTAGATTTCTAAGTTATGGGAATTATATGCTTGTTTCATAATCACAGAATCCATGCTTTATCAGATATGGTTCAGAAGATCTAAAGCTTTGCTCCCCACCTCCTTCAGTTACCTTCATATGGCACATAAAAGAAAGTAAGAGAAAAAGAGCTGCTGCAGGCCACCTAAAATGTTATTGCTAATAGCAAGAGGACAAAACAGGATAAGACCATTTCCTTGATCATCAATCTAAATTTTCCTAATACCTGAGCCGATTTGGCTGTAGAATAAGTCTGAAGTGCAACACTGAAAACCACAGAGAGGGAAATGGCTAGTAGCACCAGCAAGTGAGCACAGCACAAGGCAGAGACCAAATTGATTTTCTTCTCAAATTTCCATAAGTTTTGCTTTGCTGCAGAGTGAGGACTGTGTAGCTTTTGTGGATTAAATGTTTCATTCTGAACAGTTCATATATCTTTAATGTAAAAGCTGCTGAATTCTCATTGTCTTTTATGCTCTTCAGACACATCTTAAATGGATTTAGATCAAAAGTCTTAAAAGGTCAAAATTCAAATGAAATAGGGCTAAGGAAATAAATTATTTCTAAAGAAAATCACTAATGTGATCATTCGTCTCCTTAAAATGCCTGTTAGAGCAGGCACGTTGCAAAATTACACATTTTGCTCCAAGATAAAATTTCACATCAGGCGCTGATGGTACAGAAGGATTCCAGACCTAAATCAGTTTCCCTAATTCCCGACTTCTTTGTTGTAACAGGAGTAAAACCACTTAAGGACTGCTCTTGTGCTAGATTTTTGTGCCTGGGTTATCCAGATGACGATAAACTACAATTTATCAACTTAGTCTCCAGTTTAACACAAATACATTGGATTTTTAAAAATCTTGTTAAAGAGATTTTTAGTCTCCCTTGCAGAGTGATGACTTTTATATCATGCCAATCCAACTTAACACTATAGGTTTATGCCAACACTATTGACTCATCTTTCCACCTGAAGCCTGGTAATGGAAAGGACAGAAGACCAAACATTCATAATTCAGAGTTGCCATTGTTTGGTCTGAGAAAGGCTTTTGTGGAAGATGCATGGGAACAACTAAGATTATTTACCCACTCATCCTGTGGAGGAATCTGGACCTTGACACCTGGGTTAGTTCTCACAACTTCAAGCCCCTCTTTTTCTGCTATTTAGTTGTTTGAAAAGACCCCTAACTATCTTTAAATTATTTACAAGACAGAATTTAGCAAGGTACCAGATTAACTCTGTAATAATTTTGGGATATACATGCATCTTAGGAGAACTTTGGAAAACGCTTCTATCCTGTCCATCAAGTGGCCTCTCTAATCCACACATATACATTCAAAATAATTTACATTAGCACAACCTGTAGAAACCAGTGAAACCATAAGGTTTAGTTTCCACTATAACTCAGTATATTCTGATTTAAAGAAAAATCTCTGCTTCATTCAGTGCTTAATTTTTATACACACATATGGCAAGATGCAATCAGGAGTATCAAGCAAAGCATAACTCTTTCCTGAAGGCGAACAGATTATTTAAACTTGACTAATGTCTGAATCAGTATTTCCTAAGCTTTCTCACAGTTCCATAGTTACTGGCTTCTATGCCTCAGAGAAGATGTGCTGTAGCTTCACGCCTCCCTGGAGAAGTTTGCATCTACCACTTTGACTTTGTAGTTTACACAGAGAAGTAATTCATCCATTAAACCAGATGTTGCTAAAAATACGCAGATGAAGCTTCTTTCACCAGATGATGGCAATTGAAAAAAGCAGAAAAGCACAAACAGATGCAGCCTTGAAAAAATGTACCCATAAAATTTCCCAGTATTCAGCTAGATATTGCTTAACCTTCACTACATAAAAATACCAGCGTGTTTTGGGACATTCATTGAAGCCTTCTGCTGTAAGTGGCAAAGACTTCTTAAAATATTAGCACACACTTCAAAAACTTGGAAAAATACTTTCGTTCACATCAAGAAAGCAAACTGCACCTCAGCAGATTGCTGATGCATTTGCACATGACTGAAAAAGAGTCTTTATCATGCTGAGGGCCCCTGCTATAGGATTTAACCATTATAGCTACAGAGCTGTGGGTGATATCCTGCACAAAGAACAGAAAGCAGGGCACTTTAATGGATAAGAGCTATAGTAATTGCTGCTGCCCAAGATATATAAAAAAAACTCCTTCAACTAAAGAGACAAAGCCAGTTGTGTCTATGCAATGCTTTCCATGCCAAGGAAGTTTAGTAGCAGCTACTAAGGCTAGAACAATACCAACAGGAAAATTATTCTCCTCAGACTGAATGACTGGCACTTTGTACCCTTCATCTGGGAAATTAAAAGCACACATTCAAACTTCAGTTAAGAAAAGAAATAAAATACCAAAGAAACAAGAAACCAGAAGCATGCTTGCTTTGCCTATTAGAGAGCCAAAGAGTTTAGAGATGCCTTCTTAATTGTGTGCTGTAGGGTAAGAACTGGATTCCTAATAAGGTTTTACATTTAAATCATCATTACTTACAGATCTGCTCGGAGGCAGCATGTAACATATACACAAATAACTGTCAACTATTCACACGAAGCATCATTTCCCTTACTGGCTGTTATCTTCTGATCTCTCTATCTTCTTTCTTAGAAAAGAAACAGCCTCTACAGACTGTTAAAATCAATCACAAGCAATACTTCACTATTGTTCATACACACTATTACATTAAAACATTACTTAGTATTTCATTTACCCAATCAGAAGACCTTACTGGAATGATCCCTTAGAAATACCTATCTCTAAGACATTACTGCCTTCCACCATGCTTGGACATGTGTACTCTCCGCTGGGTAAAAAGCTGACCAAGCCCAAAGAGTGGTGGTGACTGGAGTCAAATCCAGTTGGTGGCTGGTCACAAGTGGCTTTCCCCAGGGCTCAGTACTGGGACTAGTTCTGCTCAGGATCTTTCTCAATAATCAGGGTGAGGGGATCAAGTGCACCCTCAGTATGTTTGCAGACAACACCAACCTAAACCATTCTATGATTCTACAGTTTTCACTCATGTCAGAATTCATACCTGCATGAGACTTAGTATGCTGTTCTGATCGCACCTCTGTTCCCAGCTACCCAGTCACAGATGAACATGATCTTTTCTACGTTATCATTTAGCTGAAAGTCTTTAGAGTTTGAATTCAAACACTTGCCTTTTCCCAAGCTGAGAAATTCCAGCTTTGCAACTGCATCTGAATTTGCCCAATAGAGTGCTGGAGCTGTTATTCAATCTGAATAAACTGAGCAATAGACTACCAAATGATAGAAAACAGGAGCAATTTTTCCTCATGAAAAATAGTTCTCCAATATTAATCACATCAAAGGGGTTCTTAACTGTTTGCCGCTCTGGATGTTTCAGTGGTTTTGTAACCGCACATTAGTGAATTCTGAAGGGTGGACAACATAGTTGCTGTGTCTCTTGACAGAGGAAGAAGCTTGGATATCTGACAGAGCCAGTCAGGATGCTCATTAGCTGTGGGTCTGTGCAAGCAGCTTTCGTGTGATTAGACAACTCTAATTTCCTGATGAAAGATGTTCAGTTTTGGATTGGTTTCTGGATTGGTTTCTCCTTCATATTGCCATATCCTATTCCTGTCCCCTCAGAGGTGAGCCTGCTGCTCCATTAGACTTCTTTATCCTTATACTGGTGCCATCCAAGTCCTGCTGGCCACCTTCATGCCACTGGCTACAACTTCCAACTCCACTGTCACACCACTACTGTTTCAGGCTTCATTTTATCATTGTATCTACCAGAAGGGGAGAGAGACAAATCTCTGCTACTATCAGAACACAGTCTGACAAGCTTCGCCATGCTCTTTCACACTCTCCTTACCTCGAGAAACAGACTCAAACCGGGAAAAGGCAGAATAATGTTTATACCTCGTGTTAATACCCAACCATCTGAGATTTCACAGCACCTGCTGGGTATACATGTACAGCAATCCCTGCTACAGCACACTTGAAAACTGGGAGCAGAAATAAGCAAACACCTTTTTCGTTACAGGACATACAATTATCTTAATCTCACTACACATAGATTGAATGATTTTCCTTCCTAACATCTCTCTTACTCTTCCAATACCTCAAGTTGTAATAAACGTATCAGGAAACATCTGACATTGCTGTTCTCAACAGACTGCCTGATCCTCGTTCTAATTCTGATCCTGACTGGATACACTTTGTACCCCAGTACAAATTAAAATTAACTAGTAATAATTAAATTATATGATTTTGTAATCATAACCAAATCATAAATAATTCAAAGATATTAATAATGCATAAACTCGTGAGAGGTCATGCGACTATGAAAAATAATCATCTGTTCACTTAACAAACAACTAGCAGTCATACCTACAGAATTTTAATGGCAGGATGCAAATTAAAACCTGATCAAAATGCAGTATCTTAATTAGTTTTGAGCGTAAGCATCTTAATTGAAACCAGTGTCCTTCATGCATTTCTACCTATGATCATTTAAACTAATCTAATCAGACAATAGTTTCAAAAGACGGTATTTTGTGTTTCTTTTTAACATTGGACACTTCCAGGTACAAAATCAGTTCTTCAGTTAAGGGGAAAAAAAAAAGGAGGAATATGGCTTCTTTCTTTCTTCTTTTTTTTATGAAAAACTTCAAGACTGCCCTGAATTTCAACAAAGAAATGAAAGAAGAGACAAAAAGAAAGGAACAGAAATATTTTGCTTGATTTATTTCTCATACTGAAATATTTCATACGCTGTAGTTTTCACTAAGTCTTTCTTTCAAGAACCATCAACTCTCAAAGAACTTCACTGAGGTGCATATCAGCAAAGAATGTTTAGAAATGTGGTTAAATACAATGGAATGACACTACCCAAGATTTTGAAGCCTTTGTCATGATCCATAGATATTTTAGTACTACAGTAGTATCAAGAAGCAGAAGAAAAACACTGCCTTCTACCACACAGAGTGGAAAAACCACCATGATGTGGTAGATGGCAACACCCGCTGCTGTAACACCTGAAGTATCATGTATTTATGGCAGGTCTGGATGGGACTGTGGCTTAATGACATGACTTGCACACAAAGAAGCCACTGGGATAAGAATTATTGCTACCACCACCTTAGTGACTGCTGCAAATCCTCCCTTCAATCCTGTTCACAGCAGTCAAGCACAGACTGAAAAGAAACACTGCGTGCCGCAGCAAGGGTGCAGGCACAAGACAAGCCCTAGCAAGAGATGGAACATGGAAATACTTAATTCCTTGTCAAATAGATGCCATTTCACAAATTTTAAACACATGCACAAAGCTACCTCTGCATGACAAAGGTGTCACAGAGACATTCAGTAAACAGGATGAGGTATTATTTCCCTCCTGGCAGCAATCAGGGTTGAGAAAGACTCATGGACTTCCTGGGGCCCCAGAATGTGCTTCAAAGTTTGTTTAGTGGCTTTTCTGTGGCTATACAGAAATAGTTTTCCTTTGGAACAGTGAGCTTCAGCAAGGAGCATACATACACACCTATGCCTTCATTTAGTCACTGCTGGCTTCCCTTGTTTCTCTAAAGGGAGGAAGTGCTCATTAATAATTTGGCCATTTCTTTTTACAGACAGACCTTTGAGGGACGTCAGTGAGATGGATATTTAACTGGAAGCTGGCTATCAGTTACCCCAGGGGGCTCTCAGTGTGAACCTGTGCTGCACCATGCTTTCCACTGAAAACCAGACAGATTTGATCACTCACTATTACTCACAGGTGCCTGTAGGCAGGCAGGCTTCATTCTCTACAAGCTCTTTTATGACAAAAATGCTCATAAATACAGCACTCACGAGTATGTTTTGTTAAAGACAGGCTGGCATTTAGCATCCATGGTGGGCTGGCATATGAAATATTTCGCTTGTGTGCAAACCCCTGTCTGTAGCTCAGCACTCTTGGACTTTCCCTGGACTGGAGCTGCTGTTTCTTCTGTTCCCAGTGATGTGTGGAAGTACTAGGTCATCCCACTCTCACATGTTTGAGAGCTGTCATGAATAAGAATTATTGCTACCACCACTTTGGTGACTGCTGCAGCATGTCAGAACACCAGGCTCCAACCAAATCACAACTGGAGTACCTGAACTGAAGAATTCCTAGCTTCAATTTTGAGATCTAAAACTATTTTGTTTTTCTGATTGTATCTCCTTGCAGTATGAATACTTAACTAAATTACAGAAACAAGCTAGTCTGAAGATTATGATGTCAAATGGAGCATTTTACAATTTCATGCAAGTTTATTATAAATCTCACCTAATATTTAATCTCATTTGGGCTTTTTTCACCTAATTTTACATTTAATTTACTTAATAATTAGCATTTCTAAAACTCAGAAATATGAACCAAGCTGCCTATTCATTGTAGAGGCAACAATTCACTCAGGAGATACCTGTTTCCTATGTTACATTAAGACGTATCTCCTCAATGAATACTGGTGGAAAGGGCTAAGTATAGGGTTCAATAACAGTATCAGTATCTTAGTATTATTAAATGAACAGCAGGTAAGAATTGCTGGCATAACTTAACAGTCTATTCTATAAATCACAGACAAAAGCCAGCTGTAAATAAGGAACAAGAAGGAACAGCTTCTTTTATTCCATCAGTCAAGAAACTGCAAGACAGCTCAAGGTCAAAATTTCAGTCGTCTGAAGTTGAATAAAACAAATTTTATCCAGATTTGCATTCCTACTTGCACTTAAAAGTAACCTTTATTGAGTTCACCAAGTGTCAGAAGTATTGTTAAAAGAATGTCATCAGCATCTCAAAAGCATCACTTGAGTTACAATTGCCAGAAGTAATTCTAAGCCCATGGTCAAAAAGACCAAAGACAAAGAAAGCAAGGTTGTGGGTTCTGTAACTCAGAAAGAAGGTAACTTAGTAGAAATATTCACCGGAAGTTTGACCTTCGAACAAAATAGGTTCTATTTCAGTGTCATAATCTTATTTTTCTTACAGCTTCCAAACACTCCAGAAAACAATAAAGAAACAGAAAAGAATGTATTGCTTTTAATTACCCCAAAAGTTTTAGATGCACAAAGGCACTGTAAACAACATACTTCCATGTCGAAATCTGGTATATAAAGTTCATAGAGAATAACGAGATTCTATAGTTCAATCTAGAAAAACAAAGCAAATCCCATCCAAACACGAAATTCAAAACACTCACAGATGAGACATGATGACAGAACTATGACAAGTTACCAGATGTGGCACTGAATGGTGAGCACTACCAGTTCAATTCACCATCCAAATAACTTGTTTGCCAAGTTCTAGTCCCTAAGCCCCTGAAAGGCTGCCTTCCCTTCAAGCAGAGTGCCTGGCGGTAGCCCTGGTCCAGCTCTCCTGCTGCAGGCACCACTGAGGTTTTAGAGCTAGTTCATTTAGTGCTTATGCCACACAGCACTCCCTTCACCTTACAGAGCCTGCAGAGCCATCACTGTGCAGAAATGATTTCCCACAGAGCTATTAAACCCTTAAAATCACAGTCAACCACGTATTCCAATGGGAATCGAAGAGCGAACAAAATATTTATCCTTCTGACTTGCCCACTGAAATCAAAAGGAAAGTGTGAGCAAGTAAAAGTAATTTTCTCAATTTGCTTTTTTTGTGGAACCCGAGACAAAAAACCATAAGGGTGTGGACTTTGAAATATAGATGGATATTACATGTATCAGCATACCTTCTTCAGCTCTTCTCTGCTCTATTGGATTTCCAGCTATTGACATACATGTAAAATTTACATTTTAATAGTCTAACATACCCTTTTGGCCAACTTAATCTTCTATATGAAGTACTGAACTATTACATTCAATTTCTGCAACAGCAATTTAGACAAAAATACATTTCAACTATTGCCAGTGACTGTCTGTCTGCCATTACAACTGAAACCTCTCCAGACTGAAAATTCGAGATCTTGCGTTCATTGCATTAAATAGATGATGGGAGAGTATTTTTAAAAGGAGCTTTCGCCTGATTCCAGTAGGTGGCAATAGCTCTGCCCTAAAAAGCTCAGAAAACTGGTGCTTCCGAAGGGGAATGAAGCACCACATCCCTGCCCACACCCGCTGCACTGGAGAGGCTCTGAATGATATCAACCGACAGAGCCATCCAAAGAGTGATTCCTCCATTATCAGCCCTAAAATTCACTGGAAACCATTAACATAGTAACAGAGACCCAAGGAGATTTAAATAATGCTCTAAGACCACTTATAACAAGATAATTATTTCACATCTGATTTGTGAGAGTGAGCACTTAAGAGTGTTGCTCTGCTTTGATTTGTGCATGCAAATACCATATCTATGTCCAATCTAAGGAATTCAATATAATACAGAAATGTGAAGTGGTTACACTATCTCTAGTTTATGACATTTATAAACACTGGATATTAAAGTCTTAATTGTTACATGAAACTCTAAGTTTGGGATCTCGCAGTAGAAGAACTCAGCAGAAATCAAAGTCATCATCTACTTTCTATGGTCTCAGACAACTAAAAAGAACTTTACATAAATAAATGCTTTAAACAATAGTTATTTTACCAAGAAAATAAACTAAATGGGAACATACATCATCTGAATCACAGGTCTGAAGAACTAAATCATCATGCAGAACCTCAAACTCGTCTCTCATTATCATTTATGCAAAGCTAATGTGACAGCTGGGGAAAGCTAAAGGAAAAAAGAAAGCCTATACATCCTACAAACAAGAAGAAATGCCTGAAGTGCTGCTGTCCGGAAGTACGACCTGACATCGAACAGGCCGTCCATTTCTGAGCCCGTACTAACCGAAGAGCTCAGTCAAAGTAAGGTCACAACTTTAAATCAAGTGGATCAATAATTCCAGCTCACCCTGTACCAGTAAGGGATTGATGTTGCTGCCTCCATTCTCAAGGAAATTAACTACACATGCAGGCAGCATATACAATAATTTATATGAATTAAATTCATCAAACATATTGAATTATTCAACAGTCCTGATGCAGAAATGTGTTAGTTTGTTTTCCCTCAAAAAGAAAAAAACCCCCAACTCTAAAATCTTCATTGTTTTAAATAGGGAGAATATCACAGTTTTACTCTATCAGATTATGTTATTATGAAGAGTTACTTATTATGGAATAAAGATATGTAAGATTTGGATTAGGGACACTGTTAAAGGTACAAGCTGCTGTATGGAGGAGCTAGGTTTGACCCTGCTGAGTGTTCTTTACCCATAAAAATCCCCAACCACGTGCAGCTTTCATAAATATTTTCTGCCTGCAAAACAGAGAAAATGTTGATTTAGCAAATCCATTTCAGAGTGCAAAAACCTAAAGGACTCAGATGAGACAATTTCCACTGAGGATTGTTATTTCAATCCAAACTTTAAATCCTGACCGAATACATGTGAAAAACGAGTATTGGAAATATTACTCCCCTCAAAAAAAGCCCTCCTCATGCTCGCAAATATGAGTCAGTTCCTTTTGCTTTGTCTCCCGGGCAAAGGGGAAGTCCCCAGCTCTCTCCCAGCAGTAGCTCCCTGCATGCCATGCTCTCTGGTGAAGCATCCTCCTCTGCCCCTCTCTCCGATCCCCTTGGCCAAGGAAAGCACTGGGGTCATGCACTGGCACCATGCTCTGCACGACACAGCCCTGGGAGAAGCATGGATGCCTTTCAATCTATCCCTGAAAGGATAGGCAGCTAAAGAAGCTAATTAGTAAAAGCTCCTATGGGCAATGACTCTTTTTTCAATGTACATTTCATAAGAGAAAGGGAGAGGAAAAAAAGCTGCAGGAATTATCCATGTGCTCTACACACACTGACAAGAGACTGCCAGTTCTCTCATACATGTTGGCATTTTTTTTCTCTTTGCTTTCCTATCTCCGTCAACTAGAAGCAAACATGGTTTTTAAATGGGAAATGAGTATTTTTCTTCTAATCCCATCTCAGCTGACCAGAGAATGACTGAAATGAGCAGAGAGCTTGCTCCTTCAGCTGGATGGAAATCCAAACTTTAAACACCACAGCATCTTCCTCCTTGGACCATGTTTAAGCGGTGAAGAGCACTGACTCAACAAAACTTCCCATTTAAATAACATGTTTTTTCCTGACACAAACAAGCACCTGGAAATGTTTTAGCTCAAGGACCACTTCTGCTTTTCTTTTCCAGTTACCCCAATGCGATTGCACCTGAAGGTGTTACAACAAGTAACAAAAATAGCTGTCAGCATCCACCCCTTCATCACTCTTTACCAGAAGCACTTTTAAGTATTAACTTACAGGAAGATCTAGAAGCAAAGTACAATACAAATGTCAGGTAGAGAAGAAATGTACAAACAATGTTTAAAACCATTCCTGCTTTAAAATCCTGGTTTGTGCTGGATGCCTTCAATGTATAAACTAAACATTTCCAAAGTCATTATGAAGTCGTTCACTTCATAAGAAGACTGACTATAAGTATATCTTGTCCTTTTCAAGCATCCAGAATTTGCCACTGGTTGAGCAGATATAATGAGTTAGAGCTATTAATAGTAATACCTAAGTAATTACCCTAAAGAAATGTAAATAGTTTCAATTTCCATTATCATGTCACTCTGCTCATTATTTTAGATCTAAAATGCAGATACAATACACAAAGGACTTTAACTGTTCAGGCATAAGAGTCAGTCGAAAATAAAATAATAAAAAATGGGGGGCTTCCCCCTTTAACATAAAAAAAAAATTCAAAAGACTGTATCTTCTGTTAAAGTTACAACCAAATTTCACACTTAAGTAGATATACAAATTTTACCATATTTTCAAATGCTTAAGGAGATATTAACATGGTTATCACACTGAACATAAAACAATTTCCTTTTACACTTACAGCCCAGAAAGCCAACGGTATCCTGGGCTGCATCAAAAGGAGCGTGACCAGCAGGTCGAAGGAGGTGATCCTGCCCCTCTACTCTGCTCTCGTGAGACCTCACTTGGAGTATTGTGTGCAGTTCTGGTGTCATCAACATAAAAAGGACATGGATCTGTTGGAACAAGTCCAGAAGAGGGAGACAAGGATGATCGGGGGACGGGAGCACCTCCCATATGAAGACAGGCTGAGAAAGTTGGGGCTGTTCAGCCTGGAGAAGAGAAGGCTGCGTGGAGACCTCATAGCAGCTTTCCAGTATCTGAAGGGGGCCTACAAGGATGCTGGGGAGGAACTCTTTCATTAGGGACTGCAGTGATAGGACAAGGGGTAATGGGTTAAAACTTAAACAGGGGAAATTTAGACTGGATATAAAGAAGTTCTTTACTGTGAGGGTGGTGAGGCACTGGAATGGGTTGCCCAGGGAAGCTGTGAATGATCCATCCCTGGTGGTGCTGAAGTCCAGGCTGGACAGAGCCTTGGGTGGCATGGTTTAGTGTGAAGTGTCCCTGCCCGTGGCAGGGGGGTTGGACCTGGATGATCTTAAGGTCCTTTCCAACCCTAACTATTTTATGATTCTGTGATAATTTTCCAGAAGAACTTGAAATTGTCATGTCTAAAAGGTTTGAGCAGGAAGATAAGCTCAAAGGATCAGAACATTAAAATTGTACTTGTATTGCTACCTACTCATCACTAATAATACAGGCTTCATCTATGATTGAGGGGACAATATTCTGCATCACTTCATCCTTCCGTATTTCCTATTTGCTCCTTCTAGTTAGCAGAGATGGCATTACAATATGTGTAGATTTCTAAAGTTCCTCTTCTACCTCCCTAGGTGTCCAGAATCACATCAGCATATCCATCATTAGACTGTGATTACACTAATATCCTCCCCACAGAAAAGAACTTGTGCCTTAAAGTTTGGGCTGACAAAGACTGTAATCAGTTTCAGATCTTTTTTTCATTTCTGTTTTTGCATATCCCACTAATGTGTATCCGATATCATTATGCTGAAGTACATACTTTAATCAACGTGGACAAATAGAACCGTGTCCTGCCACCCAGCTACTCCAGGTTTCTACACTTACTGGCAGTGGTGAAGATAATCAGAATTTAATTGTATTTGAAACTGCATATATTTTGATTTTCTTTCCAAAATGGTCCCTGGAGGAGATGAGGAATTCCATGTTCTGATCCCTACTGAAGTGAAGAATATTAGTAAACATTCATATATATGTTTATATGCTTACTGTCCAGAAAGAAATTTCTCTAAGACTACTGGTTGTAATCGCAGCTTTTCTGAATGCTGCTGATACACATGCAGATGTCACTGTTCTGTAGATTCTGCTACTTTCCTGAGTCATTTACTCCCTCTACTTTTCTACTTTACAAATGTGAGAAACATAATTCTATGCATAATCTTCTTATACTGATCTGAAGAATTACTAAGAGAAATACCAGTTTCTCCGCTAACTGCTGCTAAATTAAGCAGCATTTCCTAATGCAGGCACTTGTACCAAGATTCCAAATCATCATTTCAGCAATAAAATCTTCTACCAATACTTCCTGCATGACAAAACAAGCAATGTCTACCCACGGAGAGAGGAGTACTTCATTCCTGGAAGGCTGCTCTGGTGCTAGCCTTTGGGTGGTAACAGGGAAGGTCTGAATACCCGTTCCCCATGACACACCGAAAATAGCTCCTCAGTCTTTAAATGTGTGAATACAAACATACATTTTTTTGGCATCAGTAAAGCAGTCACAGCAACTTTTACAAATGTACTTGTCACACTGCGAAAGCATCTCTGTAAGGCAGTGACCAGGAAAACAAGCGTAATGAGCTTAAATTCGTCTTTATTTACAAGCAGCACAAGAAACCTGACATTTCTAGAAAAATCTAATGTTGCTACGAACAAAAAGTACTGTAATCACGTTAACAGTCTCATCTGCCATACATTAGAGAACAAGCGGCACTGTACGAATGTAAAGCTCCCCAGAGTACTCCCAAGGCTGTGACAGACACTGGCATGTCCCCCATTGGACATAAACCAGGCTGTTGTCTGGGAATCTAGCTAATGAACTCCCATGGATTTTTTTAACCACTGGAATGTAGTTAGAGTCCACACTTGAACACCAAGGTCGTCAGGCACATTTCTGCAGTGGAAACTCTCCTGAAGCTGGGATCCAGGGTCTGCCTGCCTGCCTGCCCTGCTTCCTCACATTGCCTGGCCAATTTCAACCCACTGGTCCTCCGAGCAGGTTTCCAAGACACAGTGAAACTGCTCAGCAAACTGACGGATATGAGCAACAGGCACACAGTGACACCAAACAGCATTAACGAGCATCTGTAAACATGCCATTAATTTCACACAGAAAGATGGAGCTCAGGAGAGCACTGGCCAGAGGAACATGAAGAGCTTTGTAAAAACAGAGCTCTTTTTGCGCTCGCCTTTGCCCTGGATACCCTTAGAGAGGGGAATGCTTGTTTATATTGACGAAAGCAGGATTCTCCATGAAGCAGGAAACTCTCAGGGCAGGGAGATGTTCCTATAATGAAGTTAATAAAAATGGCTGAAGAAAGCAAATCACTGAGCTCTTCTCCCTTTATAGATTTCTGTTCCCAATCATCCTCCTTCAGGGACTGTGGAGACCTGCCAGCTAATTTTGTGGACAGGATGGATTTTAGGCTTGTCTCTGATCTGCAGTTGATGTTATTATTTCTTCATAATTGTTTACTGTATAAAGTCAACATCTTTTTCTCCAGAGGGAGATTGCTCAGAGTCACTCTGAGAGCCTTTTAGCTTGCAGTTGTGGGCCTGCTGTCGTCTTGACAACATACTCATGTCAAGGTTAATGCCATGTCAAGGCACTAATAGTAGCTCCTTCCCTTGTGCGGTTATTCTTTCAACTGTAAGAATATTAATGCAATTTGAAGTTACTTCTAGAGCATTCCTGGCTGGCCTTTAGAGTTATCACAATTACAGGGACAGAAGTTTTAAGGTTTCTGAGAGTACTGCGGGAGTAATTGCAATTGTAGGGAAGAACTAGATTGCAGTCTGCTCTGAAAGCACAGAACTGAAAGCAATCACCTCCACATTCAGTCCTGGCTGAGAGACAGATTCTACCCATGGCTTCTGTTGTGCCACCTGAGCTTCGGATTGGAAGCTTCCCATTGCATCCCCCCCTGCCACCCTCCCCCCCTCCCAACTGAGATAATGCTTTTTATCAACTTCATGGGGATTTTATAATTCGATGTTCATGAAGAGAACAGAACTGCAAGCCTGCCTATGCTACTGCTAAATGCAAAACTTCCCTAAATATTGGAGAACAGTCTCCTAACACAGAATCCTCAGACCACACTGAGAGAGAAGACACAGCTGCTCTTCTTTTATTACAAAGTGAATAATTTAAGAATATTCTTGCTCACTGCCTTGAAACCATCCTTTGTATGTCCCTGAGTAGAGCTGGAGGCACCAAGGTCTGCATGTCAACAGTTGTTTTGTTACCTGGTTCAGTAATACGAAGGGCATCAAAGCATCTGACTGTGCTGATGCCTGGGCAGGACGCTCCTCTCTGTGTTATTCCAACACCAGTCAGGCTTATGTAACTGATTAAATAATAAAATGACACCTCCATTCTTTTCTTACACACATGATGCAAGTGTACCCACAGCACATTGCCCATGCTGCTCCAAGGCCTGCCTTGAACTCAATCAGATTTATCCTCACGCAGTGTCCCTCCCCAAGGGCCGCTGCTGGCCACCGAGTTCCCCAGATTCAAAAGAACCCAAATGCTATAATTCTCCTTGAAAAACATTTGGATGCTCTCATCGTGTCCCTCGGTTTCTATGACAACCACAGCAACATACACAGCCTTGCTGGCAGCCACAGGAGACTGAAATCTCTGCTCTCTTCCCTCCCCTCCCCATAACTTCTCAATGTAGAACGTACCATCACCGAACAAATACAATTAACAATAAACACAGAAGTGGTGTCTAGTACACCAGGCTGGCATTGGGGAAACATCTTGCTAATAAAAATATGTTACAGTATTTTATGATAACAGTCAAAACATTGCCTGCTATGTCAGTGTTACTGAAGTACCCTGGGACCAACTATGCAAAGAAGAGTGTAAAGCTAGAAATACATAAACAGGAGTGTTTTCTATGCCAGCTTGCATAGCTGAAGAGAGCTATAAAAATACATGACAAGACCTTCTCTGTCAGCACCTCTTCATGCCCCTCACCTTGCTGGCAGGTTACACATCAGGAATAGATAAGCCCCTGAGTGAATGTCAGGATGGTTGGGGCTAAGATGCCCTTTCCCCCATCCCTGGCAGTGTTCAAGGCCAGGTTGGACAGGGCTTGGAGCAACCTGCTCTAGTGGAAAGTGTCCCTGCCCATGGCAGGGGGTTGGAACTGGATGAGCTTTAAGGTCCCTTCCAACCTAAACCATTTTATGATTCTATGAAGATGGCTGCAGAGCTATGTGGCCGCACACACATCATACGATGTGACTGCAGGCACATCTCCATGGCTGCAGCTCCCAGCTTTCTAGCGGGAAAATCATAAACCAAATGTGAATGCAGCAGCAGTGAAATGCTCTGCATGGCACCATTGATCTGAGTCCAGCAGAAGCCATTTCTGTGAATCTCCTGCATCAGGCAGAATAGTGAGAGCTGCTGCTTTCACTAATGTTCAGGCAAGCTGAGGTCCAACAAATCCCAAACAAATAGCTCAGGTCTTCCTTCTGTCCTAAGACAAAGTAATGGCGAAATAAATTTGCCATATAAGGCCTACAAGTCTGGAGGTTTTACGCCATTTACTCATTCAGCCAATACTGGATGGCATAAAGCCATCAGAATACACACGAGTTATACAGAGGCCACATGTGGTAACTATGGTTATGAGCTTTCCATAGATCACAAAATCACCTTTCAAATTATTAAACCAGTCTCTGATTGTTAAAATATCATGTATTTTTAACATAACTGCCACTCAGTGTCTAGCTTGTGACAAAGTGACTTTGTGAAACAAAGGGCTGCATTTTTAAGCATCAGCATGGTCATCATTTCTTCACCACTGCTGTTAGTTTGTCTTAGCACTGGTTCTCCCTATGCTGCCAGAAAGATACAGACAATTCCTGCTGCTCTGAGATACAACTGGGGATGTAACCTGTCCTGGGTTTAGCAGTAGCAGTCATTTTTTCTCCTTCTTGGTAGCTGGTGCAGTGCTGTGTTTTGATTCGGGCTGGGAACAAAGCTGATAAAAATGATGTTTTGGTTTGGCCAAGGACTTCGTGAGCCTCATGCTCTGTCAGGGAGGAGGGAAGCCGGGAGGAAGCAGAGACAGGACACCTGACCCAAACTGACCAAAGAGGTATTCCATACCACAGCACGTCATGCCTAGGGGGGAACTGGGAGTTACCCGGAAGGACAGGGGGGCTGCTGGGTCGGACTCGTTGTTCGGCGTGTGGTATTGTACTCCTTTCCCTTGCTACTTTCTCTTATCATTGTTGTCGTTGGTGGTAGCGGTGGTGATTCGTATTGTACATTAGTTGCTAGACTGTTCTTATCTCAGCCCGTGGGAGTTGCATTCTTTCGATTCTCCTCCCCATCCCTCTGGGAGCGGGGAAGGGGGGAGCAGCCCCTGGGGAAGGGGGGGGACACTAACGTGGGCCTCGATTGCTTCCAGCCTGGCACCACTCATTGGGAGTGAGTGCACAAGCTGTCTGTTTGGGTTTAAACCACGACAAACCACAAACCGTTTTCACTACAGCACTTCTTCACACTTGGTGGGGAAATCCTACAGCTTTGTGGGGCTGTTTTGCTGTAAAGCAGACTGAGGATTTGAGGAAGATGAGCGGGGGCAGGACATACATGAATGTAAACCCTTGGACGCCAAAATCTGTGGGGATTCCCTCTGGACAAGTATGCAAAAATACACATATCTGTGAGGAGGAGGAAGTGAAGCACTTCCCTGTTCCACAGGGCTTGGAAGGCACAGAAGGTGCCACCTGACATTTCACAGCTTGAAGGAAGAGCTTTTAGAAAACTGCCTGATTACACAGACCAGGAGGAGGTGGGATTAGAAATTAATGACATAAGCACTAGAAGTGGGGATGAACATTTGATCTTTGGAAAAAGAAATGTGGATATTTTATTGGTTTTCCATCTTAAGGCAGAACTCTGGTGTCTGCCGATGTAACACATTTAAAATTGTTTTGCTCTCTCTTGAAAGATTTAGGAAAAAGTCTTTATGCTATGAAATAATTGTACAATATGGAAATAGTATAGTTTGCAGTATGGAAAGGAAACACTTCTTTCTTAATTTCTCCAATAGGCTGTACAGCAAGTAGTGCTATGTGAGAATGAATCACAACTATAAAAGGATCACTGATGCTCACACTTACTATGTTATATAATAACACTGCCTAATAAATAAAGTTTTATCTATCAACTACTCATAGCAAGTTTATGTTTCCATTTATGTCCTCCTGTGTGCTAGTACGATGTTGCTAACCACAGACATGTTACTTAGAAATACAGCATATATGAAATGAAAGTTTACTTGGAATACAGAGATATCTGTTACCTCATGAATATGACTATGAGAGTCCATCATGCAGAACGCATCAGGATATTAGATAATATGCAAGATATGTTGTATGATGCAACATTGAAGAATAAGCAAGAAGGATGAGATTTTGTAGTTTTCACAATTACATACTATTAAACAGTAATAGCCCCCAAATCACAGTGCTTTTAAATGAGGATTCTGAAGAATATGAGCTATCCTTTTCTCCGTCTGGAATGAACTGCTAGGCATAACATTCTAACACTACTGTAATCCAAAGGAGAGCAATTTTAGAGTAAATTTAAATTAATGATTCTACAATTAGTAGATATTTCCATAGCTTCCAACCTTTGTCCAGCATGACTCACTGACACTAAGGCACTTGGTTTAACTTCAGAACGGCAGAAACCCCCCCCCAAACCATCACACAAACCTTTGCCTATTTCCAAGTATGTTTATGGCATGTGGGTGGCACAGCTGAATTATGGTGAGGAGGTTTTATCAGCAGTAATTATATAATTCCATTGTGGCACTGAACCATTCTAAACCCTAATCCATAATCATTATTAAAGTATTGATGAAGCCTTCACAGGATGGTGCTCCAACTCACAAAGCCATTCCATAAGAACAGAACAGTCAATACTTCAGAAAACCTGAAGATTGATGTGGTGCTTAAGAAAAAGCACTTTAAGAGGTGTGATGTGCTCTGGAGTTGCACTGGGATTTACCTACAAATGCACACATTCTTGCATGCCAAATGCAACATGATGTCAGTTTTAAGCACAGGAACAGAGTCATCTGTGGCCACAGACTATGCTTTGACAATTAGAAGTTTTCAGATTTGTATAATTTTACATTATTCAGCTGAGCAACTCAGTTTCTTTAGCAGGCCAATATTAGAAGTGTGGTTTAATTCAAGCCTTTAAAAAGAAAATTAATTAAGAGGGCTTTAAGTGTGCACCTAGGGAACATGCCACCTTAAATGAATGAAGACATCAGGGAAAAGTAATTTCTCTAATTCCTAATGTACTTTTGCCATAGTTTCTAAGTGCAGACTACATCAAACTGGCAGCACATATCAGGTCAAGGCTTTTATTTAGAATAGCTTTTAAAACGTAATAACCCATTTTTGACAATGGCAAATCATGTTTTTTCTTCTAACACCCCAAGAGTAACACTTTACATAAAAGCAGAAGTATTCTCAATAGCAAAAAAACATCAGTAGAACACAAGACGAGAAAACCTTGAAAAGTGACATACCTGCCCCAAGCCGCTTTCGTTGTAGAATCTTTATCAACAGGAACACATGAGGACTCAACAACACTTGATTTATTCAATTTGTAGCAGAGACCACAGTGTGGATCTAACATACATCCATTGCAATAACTGCAAGAGAAAGAAATAAATACTTAAGCAACACTTTATCCATTTGTACATGTCAAAACCAACAGCATCTCATAATCAATCTTGGGATTCACGTACTCAAGTTGTCAGTGTTGGAGACAAGACAGTAAAAACTGCCAAAAAAACTAACACAGATGGTTTTTGCCTCCAGTACCACACTTTGGTGGCCCAGTTGTGAATCTCCCAGTGACACCTGATCAGGCTGTAGGGGAATTCACTCATGGAATGAATTCTAATTAAAAAAAGACGCATTTGGGTTGAAGAGAAAGAATCATACATAATACCTAGTAACCAAACTGAGATTTGGGCACATATAGAACTGGAAGTCAGTTTGACATCATCATATCATGTGTCTCCATGTGGGAACTCGGAGCCTGAGTTCTCTTTATGTTTCATGTACACAGTCAGTATGTCAATGCAGCCAATCCCCATACAAGCATCTCGTGCCCCAAAATGTCCTGCCTGCCCTTCACCTGTCACTGCGGAGCGTGCAGTGCTCTTGCACATCATTCCAGTGCAGCAAACTTGCCAGGTCCATACAGACCTTGTCTCTGATTTCCTTGGGAGTCTCAAAGAGCATGAGATGCTTACATTTAGGCAAAGTTTCCTCAATGCAATCTAGCATATTCAAGTGACTAGACAGTAAAACTGTTCCCTAGGCTCCACTGGTTGTATTGATCACATCCCCGCTGACTCTACTGGGAGCCTAGACACCAAGTGCCCTACAGATCCTTCACTTAGTCTAAATTGCCAATTCAGAAATACATCCTCATCAGTAAGGCCCCTAATATATTCTAAGGGATAACTTTAGGAAGTAAAAATAGCAGAATGAGAAACTGTAGAACATGGAGTAGGTCTGGAAACTTGAAGTTGAAATTAAACTTTGAAATGTAACACCTGGAAACGTGTAATTAAGGCGACCAAAATAGCTTCAACACATATCCCTGTAATGGAAAAACCAAGGAAATAATCCTTTCTGAGCAGGTATTTTTATCATAACAATGACTTAGTGAATGAAGAAATGATCTGCTCAAGCTACCATACCATTATAGGAAAAAGTAAAAGTAACTGTATAACAAAGTCCCAAGAAACCAAATCAGTAAAGCAGATTATATGGATCTAAAACGTTTGAAAGCACATGCTTCAAACCTAGTCATCCAAACTCTTCTGACTATGATGTTTCTAAAAGAGCTATAGGAAGATCAATTCATATGGTAGTTGGCCAAAAAGAGGGCCGGGAAAGTGTAAAAACCAATGCATTCATTTGCATTTCTCTACTTCTCCCAAGTTTCAGAAATCTGTGCTCTTTGTTATTGTGTTCTTTCCTTGGGCTTTACTGAGTATCACAGAATCATTTAGAATGCAAAGGACCTTTAAGATCTCCAAGTCCAACCAATACTCCAGTTGGCATTCAACATAATAAAGGCTGCAGGATTTCATGTCATGCCAAATGCCAGAGGTTGTATTACTCATAACAGTTTAAATAATTTAAATTTAATATTTTCGACAGCTTTTCTGAAGCTTGTCTTTCAAAGTTACATGACAAATACTTATAAATCCTTTATGTTTCAGTTAGGACTGCCTGTCATTAGCTATCTAGTGAGTTCATACACTGTCTTTGACTTTAGGTTTTAGACAGGCCCAATTTACGTCAGAGGAAACCCAAAAATTCAATATATAAGACTTTAAACCCTTTCAAATCTAACTCCCAGCAGACTCAGGAGAGGCAGCTGTTGTTCAGACCATCTTGCATTCTTCTGTGCCCCATTTTATGACTGACATAAAATTTTTATAACACTGCTTTTTGCAATATAAAGGTCGATGGGTTTTTTCCTCCAAAATTCCAACATATACACATTACAACTGGTTTATAACACAGTAGAGAAATCCATACCAGTTAATAAGGACGAATGATCACTGAAGATGCAGCATGAAATAAGCAAGGAAGATTAATATTTTTTTTTAGAAGTAATTTGAAAACAACCAAAAAAACCCAGTGTGCTGAGTGGAAATAAAATAGATAGTAGTTTCAGGCTTATGCCCTTCTTCACTCTAGCCCCATTGCTGTTTCCTAAAAAAAAATAGGCTAACAATGTAAAATTGACTGCATATTCTTATGTACCTGCTCATATTCATATAAATAAATTAGGGCACACAATATACCAGGAAAAGAAATGCACAATGTAATACTTACTGACATGTAACTATCCACTACTTGCACATAGATATCAATTAGAGATCTCCTTCCTGTCCTCTAATGTACCTTCCTATCAACACTCCCCATATATACCCACATGTATGTCAGAGTATAAATCTATAAAAATACTGATACTTCTTCAGATCTACACCACAGATCGGTCATGGCCTTTAAAGCTCTATACCAGAATACTCTAGCATGTCTACATAGGAAAGGAAATTTGCATCCAATTATAAATGGGAGACATGTTTCCTGTACTTTATAATGAAATATTTATATTTGTGCTAAGGTTATGAACTAGTGTCTTGGAAACAAGTTCCTCTGTGAAGAGCCAGTTGAAAATTCCCAGGATGGTTGTTTATGAGACTGACAGCTCGTCAAGATTGAAATACCCGAGAGAGATTATCTGATCTTTATGAAACAAGGCAGCATTACAGCAGGAAGGTTTTACAACGTGCCTAGGTCTCTCCCTGCTTACCAGCTGCGCTCCTAGGCAACCCAACAAGAACACAAGCGCCTAGGCTTTAGACACTTCAGTCCATGTAGCAGAATAACAACAACAAGGAATGTGAGGCTGCAGAAGTCCAAAGATCACATAATTGTTAATGTTGGAAGGGACCTCTGGAGATCATCTACTCCAACCCCCCTGCCAAGGCAGTGCCACCTAGGGCAGGTTATACAGGAATGTGTCCAGGAGGGGTTTGAATCCAGAGATACCCATCTTCTTTGCAGCTCAGTGTCATGAAGTCTACAGAATAGAAGTCTCAGTAGCTTGGCCTCTCAAATTATTTGGAACTGCCACGGAATGGGATTTCTGGGTTCCTACTTCACTGTCAGAGCACATTTACTGACAAGCAGATGGACCTTTAGAACACTAGATATCCCCTAACCTGCAATTCCTCAGTCCAATTCTGCTAACACAGTCAAGGCTTCCATGCTCTTACAATCTCTTCACCTGACTAAATGGGAACATATGTGTCGGGAAAGTCTGACAGCACTAACTTTAAGGTCCATTGCTGGCCATTTCTTGCCAGTCTGAGTACCAGCAGCTTTCAGAATGCTCTGCTCTGGAGCAGGCTGCCCAATGAACTGTTCCTGAGGTTACAGGTGCACCACAAAGCTCACAATACCTTCTTCTTTCATAGGGAACTTAAACTATAGAGACGAATTAATTGGCCAGCTGTGCACATTATCTTGAAACCCAAATTACTGTTTTCTTTCTTCTTCCTAACAGTGTAGTTTACTGCCTCTACTGCAGTCTCTAAAAAGATTGAATACAAATACTGACATGCTAAAGTGATTCTCCAGATGCCAAAGAAAGGTTCAGAATTGCTTCTCCCCCTGCTTTTTCTCTGCTGCTTAGAATACTCGGTAGTTGCATTCGGTTTGCCATTATATTTTGTGCTTTAGATTTGTAAAATGACCTTGTAAGCAAAGACTTTCTTACAATTCTCTTAATTTGAGCTGCAAGTTGCATCTTACCACTCTTTGTCAAGTGCTGTAGCAGTAAAAGACCTTTGCCCAGTGCCCTTGTTTCATGGTTTAAGCCCAACCGGTAACTCAGAACCCTGCAGCCGCTCTCTCACTCCCCCATTTCTTCCTCTCCCAGCTCCTGAAGGGATGGGGAGGAGAACTGAAAGAATGTAACTCCCATGGGTCGAGATAAGAACGGTCCAGTAACTAAGGTATAACACAAACCACTGCTGCTGCCACCAATAATAATAATGATAAGGGAAATAACAAGGGAAGAGAATACAATAGCTCAGCACCCGCTAACCGATCCCCAGACCGACCAAGCAGTGTTCTAACCCTTCTGGGTAACTGCCCCCAGTTTACATACTGGGCATGACATGCTGTAGTATGGAATACCTCTTTGGTCAGTTTGGGTCAGGTGTCCTGTCTCTGCTTCCTCCCGGCTTCCCCTCCTCCCTGGCAGAGCATGAGACTCACAAAGTCCTTGGTCAGAGTAAACATTACTGAGCAGCAACTAAACACATCGGTGTTATCAGCACTGTTATCAGGCTGAAAGTCAAAACCACAGCATTGCACCAGCTACTAAGAAGGAGAAAAATGACTGCTACTGCTGAACCCAGGGCACCTGGCTCTGCAAGTGACATTTCTCTTTTTTGTCAGACTATTTTGTCTTTTTTTAAGCTGAACCTCAATTTCTGAATTGCTCATTAGAACACATTTCCTCAATTTCCACTTTTGCCACATTTTAAAGAGCTTTCAACTTTGCCTTTCATATGCTGTTATTCAATTATACAACTCTACCAATATGTTCCTATCATCCAATTACAGAAATACAAACTGAGATTGATTGTGTATTATGGATTCTGCAGCCCTTTTCCAGAATGTAACACCCGATTTCATAATATTCTACTACATGGGCAGCATGAACACTCAGAGTATAAAATTATCCACAAATACAGACATTTCTTGGGGACAGACCCTTTCCACTTGTTTCGCTTTCATCATCTTCACTGAGCACATGCTGCACAATGTATGTGAAGTAGCAGTTATATGTGAAAATCTGATACACTCATAACATGCAAGTGGACTTGTATGATCCTAATGGGTCTCTTCCAACTTGGGATATTGTATGCAAGACAGTTTGTCCATGTCTTGGTCTTCATCACCACTCCGGTCACATTTGTGGCTTGCTGAACTAACTGCTCCTGCTCTGCCTGATTCAAATACTCATATTCCTGAAAAAAGTTTTCCTCACAGAACTGTAGGAAGAATAAAAACCATCTCAGGTTTACTCCTTGCTCTCAAGACTGGTTATGCACACAATCCTCTATCTCCCTTAGCATGTGGTATAGTTGCTTTCCAGTTCCTTACAGAAAAATAACAGACTGGAATCAAGTTTTCCTTGTTTCTGTGATTGTATTCTTATAGCCAGAGAATGCCTCTCCCTCCAGCCCCAGCTGAAAGATCTAAATTACAGTTACATTCAAATATGATCAACCCCTTCTCATCTTCAAATCACGCTCTTGCTCCATCTAGTCTATTGAAACTATTCTTCAGTGACTCCTTCCCAGGTAAGAGTTCCAGACCAGTACTGAATCCTTGGCCTTCTCTGTATGCCAGCCATATACAAATGCATTAAATCTTTAAACTTTCCTTAAACCTTCTTTTCCAAAGATTCAAATACCTCAAATAAGCAACATAGTTTATTTATACTTAGAGTGACTGTTTTCAGCCTCTTGATGTTTGCTACTTCTGCTTTAGACCTGAAGAGGACCCCAATGGCTCATCCATTTTTCCTACCTACCAGAGTCCTAGACAGAAACTACTCTCGATAAACCTTGTGTTGCTCAAGTCCTTAGATCATCTATACCACTACTACTATAAGCTCCTTGACAACAGACTGTCCTGGAATGCTGACACCACATGAAAAGTATCATATTCACAGTCTACTTGCATATAGGTATCAATTATCTCTTGTCCTTGATGATCTTTTTCTTTCCTGAATTTATATAGCCTCCAGCACAACAGCTTCCTGATTTCTGTCTGGAACTGATTAACACGGATAATAAATAACAGAAACAACTGTCTTACATGTGGCTTTATTTTGAACATGATGACAGTCTCTGTAAAATGCTTGGTTTTAAACCTACTCTTCCAAAGAGACCCTACACATAGATAAGACTCTGAGCTTTTAGGCAGATGAGGTACAAACCTTGCTCGACCTGGATTAAAATCATCCTTGTGTGACTAAAACCTGCAGCTCACATGAAGTATAACACCATCACTTTGGAAGATTTTACAAAATAATTCCGTAGGCATTGTTCCAACTTTTGTTAAACAGCAAAGCCTTAGAAATATTAGCAGAGATGTGTGTAAGAGTTAACAGGTTATTACATGAATGACACCTTGTTCCTTCAGTAATGCAGAGCTCGATTCAAAGAGAAAGTGGAAATGTTAACAGTGCCACAGCATATGCATTACACTCACAGATGTTATAGTTCATGAAAGTCACTTTTTAGATCTTCGTGTTTTAAATTGATGGGAAGAGTTTTTCCTCATTCACATTAAAGATGCTTACTACATAGATCTGACCTATTCCTTCCTATCCCTTCAAATTTTAAATTGAATCACAAGCTTTGATTCATAGGAGAAACACGCCAGCAAATGGAAAATTATTACCAAGCCATATAAGCTTATATTATCTACTAATAATTTCAAGACTATGTCAAGGTCATTTTACAGTTCTAGAACATAAACTGTCTGTAAGAATTTTAATTACATTTTGTAAGAGCCAGCAAAAGTATCTTCAAATACTCTTTATCTTTTTATATACCCCAAATTTTCTGACCTTAATAGCAGAAACACATTACTATATTTATTATTGGAATTCTGGGTTATCAGAATGACCAGTGACTCAGTTACTTTGATATTAGAAACAAAAAATGAAAATGATAATTTAAAAAACACTGGTTCTATGATACAGTAACAGCACGAAGAATACTGATGTCCAGTCTGCAGATAAATCAGATTGCTGAGGAGTTAACTCAAGTAAAATAACTAATATACTTATCATATGGATCCTAAGGCTATTCAATACAATAAAGCCATCTTCAGTTACTACATTAACTAAGGTTTTCAGGACTGAGCACAACCTTATACTTTTGCTAAATTTACAAAGAATTCTTGCCAATTAGCTATCATGTAAAACTGCTATGTAAGAGTACTATATATTGGTGTCTTTATCTCAGTAATGTGTATTTGTACAATGAGCTTAGGAACATTAACCACGTGAGGGTGACTAATTCAGAGATGAACAACAGAGCCCCTGTGTGTCCAGCACAGCTGGCACTGCCTCTATTATTTTAAAGAAACTCTGCAGACAATCAGTTTGAGAAGGGATCTGAGAAAATGGCCTGAGAAAAATGGGGCCTGTAGGGATGCTGGGGATGGACTCCTCATTAGGGACTGTAGTGATAGGACAAGGGGTAATGGGTTAAAACTTAAACAGGGGAAGTTTAGATTGGATATAAGGAGGAAATTCTTTCCTGTTAGGCTGGTGAGGCACTGGAATAGGTTGCCCACAGGGAGGTTGTGAATGCTCCATCCCTGGCAGTGTTCAAGGCCAGGTTGGACGAGGCCTTGGATGATATGGTTTAGAGCGAGGTGTCCCTGCCCATGGCAGGGGGATTGGAACTTGATGAACTTAGGTCCGTTCCAACCCTAACTATTCTATGATTCTATGATAAAATTCTTGTGGACAGGTACCATTTCCCTAAGATTAACACAAAAGTTACCATTTTCATACAGTAACTGAGGTGAAAAATACTGCTTAAGCAGAAAAAGTTCACCGCATGTTTTCTACAGCTGACCAGGTCTCAAGAAGTGCAGTGAGACAGACATATGAATGAAAGGAAACAAAAAGACGAAGAATACGTAGCAACAGGACAATCACAATTTTCCAGAAATGGGTGAATGTCCCTGAGAAAGGTCAAGTGGGACAGTCACATCCTTGATTCTCTGCAGATTGCGAAAAGGTGGTAGGGTAGCTAGTGCACATGCCCTGATCAGGATCTCCTTCCAGAACAAGCACGTCCCTGGTAAAAGGAGGAACATGTTCATAGAGTTCTGAGTAGTCAGAATAATAGAAATGGCTACATCATCTTTTCATTTCTAAGATGACAAATTTGGGGATGGTGCTTTTGATTCTTGAATTTACCTCTGAGCTTCTCTGTGGCCTTGATGAGTAACAGATTGCAATTGCTGAAAAGATTAAAATCAAAGTAGTAGTCACACTGCAAATATCTGAACAATCTCACATGGGCTGAGTATGAAAATGAAGTTTGATGTAAGGATGGCACACAGATGAGTGTTCACCTCGCCTTTCCTAAGCAAGACACCCACCCACTTCCACCTACGAGGAGGCAAAGTGGATTTCAGTGTTCGGGTGTCCTGCTGGATTTTCATTATTTCCATTATGTCCTTGTGACACATAACTTTTTTTTCCTGATTCATAGATTATCTTTTGTCTGTTGATCAACTACAATATTGTACATCTCTACTCCAAATGGAAATATTTTACTTGACATTTGCAGCATATCTTACTGGTTTGCTTTCTGCAAACCCCTATGGGTTACGTGTAACTCCGTTTGCTCAGCACAGCTCTTTCAGAATGCAGTATTCAAGCCCTAGGAGTTTTTTTTTAATTAGGACTGTGACCGTGTTCTTTAGTCACTAGTCTGTTCTATCTTCACTGTTATTGTAGAAGCCGGAATTAATCTGTGCAGAGGAACATGGATCTGAGGGAATAACAAACAAACAAGACTGTAGTAGCTCTAAGGCTACCTTAATGGACACGCACACTTACTGTAACCCAAAAGATTTGCAATCATAAAAACCATTTCTATGATACTGCACAGTATCAATGAAACTTCTGTCCAAAGAATTATTCAGAGCATTTAAGCAAAAAGTCTAATTTTCTGTATGGAGGAAAGGTAGGATTTTAACTTTAGGTATCTAGCATAGTTCCTTGTACCAGACTGAGTCTATTACACTAGCTTGTAAAACAGAACTAATTGCACACAATCTTGAAGAAGACTGCATGAATGATCATGAAATCTCACCTGTATTTTGTGCAGGTAGAGTTTTGATGTGAAGGATCTGATGGATTAAGTGTGATCCTTGGCGAGACCTGAGCTGATAGCAAAAATCCCGAAGCTAGGATAAGGATTGCTACAGCAGTACCTAAAAATACAGATAAAGAACAATGTGATACTTTTCTTCAGAGCACACAAAATAATTCTCTGTTGAACTGAACTATGCTTGGGAAAGCAAGGCACTCCATTACCATGCATACAGCATTCACTAAGGAGTTATGACGAGAACCTAAGAAAAATACCCTTTGCTACATCCACATTTTGAATTGGGTTACATGTTAAAGTAAAGTGCATCCAGTTTAATATCCAGATATTAAATCAATACACTGGGACTTTTTTTCTTTAAATGTGGAACTGAAGACTGCACAGATGAAGGGATTTATTCTTTTTGATGCTGAAAATAATCCTGCAAAGGTAAAATTTATGGTGTCTTTGAAATCACCACACCTCTCCCCCTTCCCACACCCAGACTTGCAGTCTTTCCTATAAAATAGAAAATAGCATCAGCCTTTTCAGTGACTCTGCTTGCCTTTGTGAAAAGAGAGAAATTTCATTTTTCATTAAAATACCACCAAAATGCCCAACGGCAATTTCTGATCTTGTTTCAAAGAACTCACCAAACATCTGCTAGGAAAAAGCCCCCTTCCACGTATTGGCTCTTGTCCCCCCCAACAAATTCCTTGTGCACAAACTGGGCAAAATGACGGGAGGAAAGACGGCAAAAAAGGTTCATACTTTGCGCAGTAGGCCATCACTAGAACAGCTCATGGTTTTCCTACCTTAGTTGTCACACTGCATTACTTTAATGAAAATGTATATACTTCACTAATGCAACTATCTCAAACTAACTTATAAAACCTTTACAGTTTTCCACTTGATGAGGCATTGAGTGCTGTATCATACAAAATACCCTGTATACCTGTTTGTATACTATTTATGTGGCATGTCACATGTAACATGTATAGACTGATCTAAAATACAGAAATAGTAATAACATAATTTGTGAGTTAGTTACCAATACTCTAATTAACATTACCCTTACCATACAAAACCCAATGCACAAAGCACTGAAGCACATCCCAGGCAGCACACATTTAGAAGTGTGCATGATTTAGCTAAATGACTGACGGCAAATTAAGGATACTGCATTTGGTGGGTGAAGGGCAGAGGGGATGTTTTGATTGACAGTTTCAGGGGTGGGTTAGATGCTGTTTTTAATGAGAAAAGCGAGAGTTTTCTAGGTGGCAAACCCACCAAGTACATGAAAAACTTTTTCTGAGACATAAATAATAACTTAAGTACCAAGAACTTTGTAATAAAATTATTCATGAATGTGTCTGTGCAGCAGTCATGGCTAACAGGCATACATACGAACTACAGGTAACTGGACCACACATTTGCCTCAACCGAGGCCACTGAAACTTTAAACTCAATCACAAACTATATGTGGAAATGCACCTACAGACCATAAAATGGGATTTCAGCTTATTCTAGACTTGGCTTTGTACTGCTATGGCTAGTAGGTACAGTAATAATAATCCCAGTTTTCTGGGCAGGTTGGATATTGCACTAGATTTACTGTACTTTCAAAATGCCATAAACCAGACAGCAAATATCCTTAGAAAGGGCCTATAATCATATTTATATTCATTCTATATATGCTTTGTCTGTCTTTCAAGTTAACCAAATACATTAACACTTCCAGCACCTCTGCAAATGTCTAACTTCTTTGGAAAAAACCAGCATATTTAACCTTGGCAAATGAAGTTTATTATAACTTTTCATTCTGTGGCAAGTTTGTCTATGAATGCTCCATCCCTGGCAGTGTTCAAGGCTAGGCTGGACGAGGCCTTGGGTAATATGGTTTAGAGCAAGGTGTCCCTGCCCATGGCAGGGGGGTTGGAACTTGATGATCTTAAGGTCCTTTCCAACCCTAACTATTCTATGATTCTATGACAAACAAAACCATGCAATTACAGAACATCATTAGCTGAGATGAAAAAACAAACAAACAAGAAATATGGAAATATCCTGAAGATATTTTAGATCCTCTCTGTTACAAAAAGAAGAGATACATTTTGTTTAAGTACCATCATGCTTTCAAATTGACAATTTCTGAAGTGGAAAAAGGAAAACACAAATAAAATGGATACTGCACTTGTCAAAATCCCTGCATGTTTCCCAATTAACAGCTTAGAAGAAAGAAATTAACTGAAGAGCAGAAGAAAGATAATGAAACACTGCCAAGACATAAAATGGATGGCAAACTAAGAAGAAAGAGTAACTGTAGTAAAGAGAACTAAAATGATGTAGGGCTTTTTTGGTTTGTGTTTGTTGGGGGTTTTGTGCTTCTGCACTGACCTGAAAGGCTCACTTTTTCAAAAGCTGCTAATAATAAGGTACATTAAATTCAATTTAAAATAGCTCTTCCCAAATGTTATCAGAAAGCAGGAGAAGCTGCAGGAGTTCACAAATTAAATCACAGTATGTTGGCTTTTAATAAAAATCTTAATGTTACTATCTCTCTACTGATTATTCTTGTAGGTTATCATCTAATAAACATCACATCTATTGATGTTTACAAAAAAAACCAACCCAAATTGTTGCAGCAGCAGGCAAAGTTAGTAATTTTGACTTATTTTTATGTAAGAGGAGACTGGGGCATACATGGCTTCTCCAAAGAGCAAAGAAGCAGCCAGTAATAACTCTGCATGGAAGTCAATGTCCTTAGAAAAAAAACAAAGTAGAACAGTCAAATAGAAGCTTACCCCATGAGAAAACTCATCATGCAAAACAAATCCATCATCAGTTTTAGTAATCATTTTATTAAACAGCCCTCTTGCTAAGGAAAACACATCATATCCACTACAACGTAGATCAAAGTTTCAAACACTGCATTAGAAACTTCTAAATAGTACAGACAGATGAAGCGTGATTTCATTACTGTTATTGTATATTCCTTCAGGAGGGACCTGTGATAAAGACCACAGCAAGCAATGCAGCATGGCTCAAGCGATGCTGCTGACAGCCAGAGACTGACCACAGAAGACAGATGATTTTTACCAATCACTTTGTGTCCAAACATCACAAACAAATAACCCTTAATTCTATTATATCCCTTTGTTAATTCTGTGCCCTATTTCTATATTCTCTTTTATTCTATGACTAAAATGCTTTGTAAGAGACATACCTACTTTTTAAATGTATGGCATCTGAGTATGTTAACTAGAGCCAAAAAGCTAACAGTTCTGTCATTGTGTAAGTCCACATAGGAATCACACCTATACAGCTGGGTCCAGAAGAGCAATAAACTCCTGAGGGGCTGGCCAAAGTTCTGAAGTTATTTGGGCCATATATACACACACATATACATATATATACATACATGCATACATACATATATATACATATATATATAAATACTCCATCCCAATAGATTATAAAGGAGAGGTAGTACCAGAAGTACCAGTGCACTGTCAGGAGAGATCCATTTTGCAGGAAGACAAGAAAGCAGATGAGTACTACATAATAAGTCACTGAGCATAAGGAATGGTACAGAACTGGGTCCTTCCTCTCTGAAAAACTTGGCAGTGCCTGGGGGCACAGAAGAACTTACAGGAGAGATGATGTATTTTAACTGATCTGGAGGTAGACTGTGATAAAAGTAGCGATTTGAGATTTTGTCTCTATTTTTCAAAACATGATAAATGTGCTTTTCCAATCTCCTCTGTCATGGAGACATTTCTGAACTTGGATCATGAAAACCCCTTTATTTCTTGACTCCAAACCAAGATGGTAACAAACAAATACACATTTATTATAATTTGGACCACCAAACTCCATGTTTTGATTTACAGATTTGGGTAACTGTGTATCAAACCAGACACTGCACTGTGCTGTCTCTGTTCTGCCTATATAAATGCATTCAAATACCATGAGTGTTGATTAACTCTCATCCCTTGGGAACTGCAGATGGCCAGCAACTTGGCAGGTGGTCCTCTACTCTGCTGTGTTGCATTAACTGGAAGTTTGGATACCTGACAGCAACAACAGAACAAAATATGGAGACATTAAACCTTTTCAGCTAAACACTTGTGAACACTATTTCAAGAGGAGCAGGAACTGTTCTTGGAAACGTCTGAACCTTTCAGTCAGAGGCAGGTATCAGTCACAGATCACTTCTGGCAGACTAAGAATGTAATGCAGTAGCAAACAAGGACTTACTGGTAAATGGCAGAATGCAGCTGAGCGTGGGCAAGGCTGCTTGCTCTGCCTTTTCCTGCTTCCAAGAGATTGCTGCCTGATGAGTTTTCAGTGTTTGAATATTTGGACAAAATCTACAATTCTAGAATTCTCTCTTTTAGTATGAGATGAGTTAAAACCACATTAGTGTAAGTACAGAATTTACTGTATTGTATTTGAGACAGCTCTTCAAATAACTGCATAATTTTTTTAAAAGGGCCCCACTGGCTATGTGCAACATGCTTTCTCCAGTAATGCTTGATAAGATGTTCTGAATTCCAATTAATGAGCCAGAAACTACGTATCACATATAGGCACATGAGATTTAAAAACTAACCACCTGTGAGGTTACAAGTATTTGAGTCCTTATACTATAACAAAAAAGCATTAACAAGCTAAAGAAAAACTTTGTCACCCACGGCTTGAAGGAGAAAACTGCACCTGAAAAAATGACATGCTAATCCTCTTTTTCAAGCTAGCCTTTAGCTGTGGCACTATACTGGAGGTCTTGAAAAAGCCATATGATTTCAGGGAGAGGATGGGATGAACATCGTTCGTTTAAAGAGGACTACTTTGAAAAAAATCTCTTAAATTTATTAGCATTTATTTGGCATTACTTTATTTTAATTTTATTGATGATAAAATACTGTACACTAATTAAGCACTCACCTGCTAAACTACCAAGTGTAAGTTTCCGGCGACCCATTCTTTCAACGAGCCAGACTCCCACTAGAGTAAAAATGAAGTTTATAAACGCTGTCAGTGCAGCCAGCCAGATTGCAAGCCTATCGTCTTCAACTCCTGACATCTGCAAAATGGTAGCACTGTAGTACCTGCAATCAGAGGGAGAGACAAATACCGACACCGTTAATTTCAATTTGGCTCATGTTATAGTTCCTGATTTTAAATCAAAAAAGATTATAACAAATATGAAGTGTGACTTCCTGAATAACGCAGCCACAGGCTGACACCCAATTACCCTGGAAATCAGTCATAACCTAGGCATAACTTGTGCTTGAATAAAGTTTTGACTGGAGGACAACAGGAGACGAATTGCCATTCTTTTGGCTGGTTAGAATTTCAGTGTTCAATAATATCCTGCTAGAAATCGGGTTTGTGTTTTTATCTTACATTAATCCAGCTTTCAAATCCAGCTGTTGCTTCGTGCTCTTTCTTCTGCCAAAATGTGGGATTTTAGCACTCTTGTGCACTGTCTAGGGAAAGACAGCTTGAAAATCAAATGTTTTTGCTTCTGTTAAAGGTCAGGCAGAGTTAATCTATGGCATCCAACATACTGCAAGTGACACAACCTCCTGGTTTTAGGTTTTGCAAGTTTACTTCACTGCCACTGATGCACCTGAAACCCTCTTTCTTGTGCTACTTTTGTCTTAACCAGAACACGATTGCTTTGAAATGCCTTAGCATCATGCTGCAGGGATATGAATATGCTCCCAACAGAAGCATGTCAGAATTTTCTACCTCTCTGAAAGGAATCAATCATTTCACGCAAACAGTAACTCATAAATAAATCAACTGAGCAAAACAAAAAGGGAAGAAAAAGGAAGCCACCTGCCATTTTTCAGAGAGCTCAAATGAACACAGACATCATGCCTGTGTTCTCAGGGAGAGCTAAATAAACCTCCAAGAAAACACTTGAGTAGTTTTGTTCCTCCTGTAGAAGCCCTTTTCATCTTGTTCTATTAATTTGTGCTGATTGAAATACTGATATTCAAGTCCTCAAATACCCAGCAGCCTACAGGCTATCACATTAAAAATGTCAAAGCTCACTTTTTCCCTTCTTTTTTTTTCCTGTTCAAAAGGCAGCTTGCTTTAAATGTCCCCTTGTTGTCTTAATGCCCAGATGTGTTACCCTCAGAAATCTTAGTAGTCCACGTTTTTCTGTTCTAAGTATAAACCACTTTTTATTTCAAATCAATAATCCATGATGGACAACATGCTCAAGTGACTACTTGCAAAAGTGCTTGAGTCATTTTAGATGATGCCAGATGGAAATGATTGTACCTATGGCTGGATATTACCACCTTGCCCACTGGCTAAGACAAGGTATTTGGATCTTCCCAGCTCCCTTCCTCTGCTCCTCTTCCCCATTAGTATAGCCATTTGAGGCCACGCCTACACAACTTGTGGTATGGTAGGAGAGGACTTCCAGAGGGAAACTGTTGGTACTGAGAACTGAGTATCTACATACACACGGGTTTTGAGCCTGGCTCTATGGTCTGCCTGCCCAATAGTAACTGCAGTGCCCAGTCCAGGCTCAGTCCATCTGAAAGAGCTGCATGCTGAGATCCAGCAAGGGTGCAAATCTTGGAGAGAAAAGATTCATAAAGGATAGACATCATCTGAATTAAATCTGAGTTAATGCATCCCCAGTTCTTAAGGCTCTCTAAATTAAATTGCTAACTGCTTGTCAAGATTGTATCACATTGTTCTAGTCATCAGAATCATCCAGTCCCCAATCTCTCAATACCCCTTTCTTTTTCTCCTTAAGAGTAGGAAAATAAAAACCAATTTCAAGTCTCGGCCTACTGAAACCCACTATGAAACTCCTATGTACTTCCACAAGGCAAGGTGGCCTTTCAGGAGGCCACGTTTAACTGCACACTTCTAAAACTTTCCAAAATCCCATTCTACTGTGAAGCCAAGCAATCGTTAGTTGTCAGCAGCAATGTGTAATGTATGGATTCTATATGGTTAAAACCCAGGAAAGAATAAAGAATAAAAGCACATAGATGCTTACAGCCTCGTATATATGAACAGGCACCTTCTGCACCCAACATTCCTTACGGTTGCTTACTGCACTCACTAGTTACATATTCTCAACTAGCTTACTGCTTATCCATAAATAAACAACATATTTCGTTTCTATGGAAAACAAACCAGGGAAATCTAGATTCTGCAAATTCAAATGCCAAGCTACCAAAGCCTGGGTGCTGGGCAATGATGCTGGTGTTTATTATGGCACAGCAATCCAATGTCAAAAAATTAAAAGAACACTTGCATAGATTATAACTACTAAATGTATTTGCTTATGTTTACTTATTTTACTGTGCCCATTTTTTATGCCAACCTGTGTAGCCCTAACTGCCTAGCAATGTAAGAAGATGACAGGTCTTTTTAGTTTCTGCCTGGCAAGGAAAAAACTGTGTGGCAGGAAAAGGTCAGGTTGTGATATTATACAACCACAGTGAATACTGCAGCTCCTGAAGGGAATGCAATTCCAGTGACAAAGTTGTGCAGTCCTGGCTTATTTTCTAAAATGTAAGGAAAATGACAACAGCACGTGTGTGATCTCGAAATTTTTAAGCAAGTCCAATAACTTAGAAAGCAAATAAATACAGACAATTACAAAGCCACACAAAGGAAATGAGTTGGAAACATACAAAAAGATCTTAATATTGCTCATTTTCTAAGGACTTACAAAGTTGTTCTGTTGAGATGTACATTAAAACATAAAAAAGAAAAGAAAACCTGAAACATTTCCACATTCAAGAATCCTCAGACTAACCCTTTGACCATATAACTGAAAATGCACAGTATTGGAGGAAATGAAGCAACCCCAAAGACTTTTCTCCCTCTTCTCCTTTAAAAAGTCAGGTTTCTGAAAGCAACAACATCCAATGTTTAAAGAAAAGGGTAATTTCCCCCGCCAAGCAGATCTTAAAGACAGTTCCAGATGCATCAGGGCTCCCAGGCTGGCTCACTCAGCAGAGGGAAGCAGCCCACCACGCCAGGCTTCGCAGCAATCAATCCCAAAAAAATGCTTGTCTGTCACAGCTTTGAGTGCCCCCATCCTTCATAAGGGATGGCTCCAGCCCATCTGTTACACCAGGTCTACTCCAACAAAATTTCTGTCCATCTCAGCACTTTCAGACATAACATGTAATTCTCATAAACTTAGTGGATAAATCTCAGTAACTCAGAAGTACCTTTCAACATCTTGAAAACATTTACCTTTTTGCTTTTAAGAAAACAAAAATAGAGCACTCTGGCACTGTTTTGCCAGGGCTTAACATTTTCTAGCACAATGCTTTGGAAATCACTGTCCAACTACTGAAACTACACGGTTCAAGAAAATTACTGCCTAGAGATAACAAAACCCTCTTTTTTTCTCAACTCAACTGAAATAACACAAAATGAAACGGCAAGTAATGCAATAGCCAATAAGAAAATCATTAAAACCTGAAAAAATCCAAACTGGCAGCAATTTTAACAGGTTTACATGCTCATTTTCTGATACTGTGCATGAACAAAGATCCTCACCCTCTCCTCTACCACTTTATTATATGTTACAATAATTGGATTAAGATGGACAAAAGTACCCATAATAAAACATGCTCCATAGTCACAAAATTGTATTTCATTTACTCCTTCAACCTGTTTCTCTGCTCTGTTAGAAATTACTAAAGCTTATTCCCATCAAGTTTGATGATTTCCAGCATGGGAATTGAACCAGATGTGTCCAGGCTGGGCCAGGCATGCAGTGTTACCAGCCAATGTGCAAAGCGTGCTGCAGCCCCCATGCCCTGAGCAGCAGAGCTGTTGGACCAAGGGAAGCCCAGTCACAGCCTCCTGCTCACAGCCCCGACTCACCTCACTCCTGCTGCAGAGCAGCAGACAAAATGCAGTTATTTTAAGAAGAGAAATACATTACAGCTCATATACACATGGAATATAGAGTCCTAGTGACACCTATAAGCCAGGGAGCTGCATTAGGAGGAGACTATGCCAATGCCAACAGGGATGCTGGACAGACACCATCTTGTAAAAAACCCAAAAATATCTGAGGGACTAATACATAATAATTCAAATTTCACACTAACAGAAGTATCCCACTGAACTTACAAGTCTTCTAATTTGGTTCATGTTTCCCTCCCTTTGCAAACCATCCCACATCCCTGTAAACACAGCTGTAACATTCTCCAAGATAGCTTGTTGTTCTGACGTATGATTTGAATATATATACCTCCAAATGACAACAAGGAAAAAGGGTTAAACCATCCTTCACATTTCACCTTTGGGTGATAAAAGATCATAGTGGTTTTATATTCTGCTAATCTGAACAACAACAGCCCAACAAGCAGCATTGCCATGGTAGGGAATACAGAAGCCCTGCAGCAGCTCAGCCTTAGCAGGCTTAGCTTGCTGCTAAAGGGCTGGGGAAAGGTCCCATGCTCCTACATACTCCACTTACTTAAAGGCCTGATGTAAATTTGTACATAATAAACTTTTCCTGAAGAACTGAAAATTAGTTTGTGTAATAGTAATGTTGTTACTAACTGGTTTAAATCCTGCGCATGTACGCTCCTTCCTCTTTAGCTTTTCGTTTGCAGCTTGAACACAATAATCTTATCATGCCTGGCACTTCTGAAGATTCAGAGGTGCTGAAGAAACAAGAACTGTGCACAAGCCAGGAAACTCCCACTGGTATTAACACTGCTGGAAAGAGGCCAGGCACATCATGTAATTGCAATTTACTGAAAGATGGACTCTACAAGCTTGAGAACACCTACAGCAAAGCAGGCTTGTAGACAGAGCACGCTTGCATCTGCCTGTCCCACCCATTTATACCTACCTTATGAAAGGATTTAATCAAGACAGCTTAAGTTGACAGGGACTGCCTGCAGAATTACCATGGCTTCACCAACATGTTAAACTGTGGCAACTCGTCTGTGCAGACATACTCACAGAAACAGAATGAGAGAGAGCAAGAGCAGCACATAGGAAATTAGAAGCCAAAGTACTGTAAATGAAAACAAGATAGGAAGAAGTTGATATATCTGGAAGGAGCCAAAGGCAGCAGATGCTCCAGGTATGGAGACTTTCTGACAGGCGGGATGTTATTGCCTTGCTAAGCACCACAGGAAGCCTGGTGCTGCAGTGATTTAAACCCAGCCAGTAACTCAGAACCACTCAGCCACTTACTCACCCCTTGCTTTCTCCCCTGACCTGGGCAAGATGGGGAGGAGAATAGAAAGACTGTAAACCTAACAGGCTAAAATAAAATCAGTTCAATAACTAAAGTACAATATAATACTGCTAATACTAGTAGTAATAATAATGGTGATAAGGGAAGTAATGAGGGGACAGAATAAAAAACTGAAAGGGGAAAAAAAAAACCATGATAAACCCAAATGATGCACAATACAATTGTTCACCATCTGCTGACCAATACCCAGCCTAACCTGAGCAGTGATTGGTGCCTTCTGGGTAACTCCTCCAGTTTATATACTGGGCACGACGTGCTGTGGTATGGAATACCTCTTTGGCCAGTTTGGGTCAGGTGTCCTGTCTCTGCTTCCTCCTGGCTTCTTGTGCCCTCCTCACTGGCAGAGCTTGAGAGACTGAAAAGCCCTTGATTGGAGTAAGCACTACTTAGCAACAACTAAACACTCCGTGTCTTATCAGCATTGGTCTCAGACTGAAACCAAACACCAGCACTGCACCAGCTACTAGGAAGAAAAATAACTGTTAGAGCTGAAACCAGGATAGGTGGGGAAGGGAAAAAATCACATTGTCAAGGTGCTGTAGAAGCAGCAAAGTAAAAATATCCCTTGGTTAGACTTGTTTGAAATAAATACTGAGGAGCAACATAGCAGAATTTGGTGATACTATCGGAGTGTTGGATAATGTGGTTTGATGTCCCAGTGTCATGATCTGCACACTACAGTGATAAGGGAGATGTGACAATTTCCACCACAGAAGCTGCATTCAGACCAGTTTGGAGACCTGGGCAGCTATTAAAATTCTGCTGCTTCCCTGTCTACATCTTCAATCATGTCTGCTTTATCTCTTACCTTGCTTTTTAACCCCTATGTTTGAGCAGATAGATTGGACCAGATGACCTCTAGAGGTCCCTTTCAACCACAACCAGTCTGTGTTTCTGTGAAACACAAACTTGATGTCTCCTTCCTGAACTCCTGTAATACAAATTATTAATATCAATAGGATCACTGATATTATGAAATATCTGAACACAGATCTACTTTTCAATGGGAATTACCTTTGTCAGGCAAAACTTTGCTCATGCTGAATCTCCATTAGCTATGGATAATGAAAATGTAAAGTCACAGCAAGAATAAGAACTAACCTTATCTTTGGCATTTGGCATATAATAAAGCTGATTACAAAAGCTGCAAAGAACCATTTCTCTACTGTGATTCACAATCAGTCCCAGGACTATCCCATCATCAGTTTACAGCCTTCAGATTCCTTAAAAATTAAAAACCTCAGAACATTAACAGTCAAGTTGAAAAAGGGAGCACTGGACAACCTCAACCAGCCTCTGAAGATCAATATAGTGACAGACTGGGAAAACCTGTCCAGCCATACCAGTTCTGTCAGCTCTTGTATGATTTCCTCACATTCTCTGCTCTCCTCTGACCCAACCTGACTGTAAACTTCCTAGTCATCTTTCCATTTAACTTCTGAAAGTTATGCAGACAGCCTCTTGCTTGAAATCACACAACTTGATTGCTTTCCCCTTTAGCATGTGTACTGCCTTTCTTCAATTCGCATGCTGGAAAAGTACCTCAAGCCCTATCACTTATGCCCGACAGACTGGCAGCACCCAAACCACCACAATTAGCTTGTCTCAAGGTTCTACTCTGCACAAGACTGCTTGAGTGCTAGTCCCTCCTGTAGGACACCACCATTCTCTAACACAGGACCAGTTATTACATTTCAAAAATATTAGAAAACCTGGTTCCATCTTCTGCTTTTAAAAATCAGAGTATGAACAACGACATTTACACCCAAAAAAATGTACATTTAATATATATGACTTCACGGGCAATTATATACCCATGTACACACACACAAACTTTGTGGCTAATACCATTCTGTTAAACACAATACATCTTGTTTCATTTCACATGATGAATCACTTGAGCAGGGCAGCAGGGAACATTTTGTTATATCTACTGTTGTCTTCCAAAAGATCAAGTATCAGACATTGCTGTTTGCGCACATCAGCAGCATCTCTTGTGTTAGAGATGAGATGTCCCTGTATGACAGTGTACAAACATCTTTTATCATCTGTCCACCGGACATCAATAAGACCCTTCCAGCTCATTAGGTTCTAAGGCAACTGGACTTCAGCTGTTAAACAGGGCTACTGGACACATGTACCTCTATTTTCAGGTTAAGAAAGCAAAATACCTAAGGACTAGATCCTCCAATCTCATTAAAGCCTTCCAATTTACAGCACACTGTTGTTTTACAGGACTACAATGCTAGACCAACAGTTGAATATTCTTTCCCATACTTCTATTTTTTGAAGTCCTGAGGAGCTCTTCAAGGAAAAATTTGCTGTATCATCTCAAATCTATACTGAATTTGTCAAAATGAGTGCCTGAGAAGCATCCTGGGGGTCTGCCACCCTACACTTATGCAAATACCCTCAATTCCCCCATTTATCAGTAAAGATGCATTGTGTTATAAATGCTTTCAGCACAGAGTGAAATGACATAGTGAGTGCCACTTATTACAATCAGGATATTTTCATAATAATGGATTTTAAACCCAAACACTTATTACTGTTTGACAGACAACTCTGCATACCCAATAGGTTCTCTGATTCACCACACATTATCCACGTGCAAGCCACATGCAAAGGATTACCATTTATTTATGCTAAGAAAACATAGGATTTTTTTTTAGAATCCAAAGAACCTAAATTCTCTAGCTGTTAATCAAAGTGTACCAGTGTTTGACAGGGATAAAAAATACCTTTAAAAGCTTAAGATCACCAAGATACACAAGGGAGTTTGCTTTCCTGATTTAATGGGATACTGTCACACAGCTATTCAATCATTTAAAAATACTGTTGCAGTATCTGCCGGGAGACTGGAGAGAAATTCCCTCTTTTTTCTTTTTTGCTTATTTGCAATGTTCCAGATAGAGGTGGGCTTTTTGCACACAGCAAGACTGCTTTTCACCCGTTTTTGTGGGTCCTTCACAGGACTTGTGGGGGAGGGAAAATGATTTCTTCTTCATAATAGAAAAACGGTAAAATACAAGGAGGGGTGTGAATTTTTATTTAAAAGAAAAATAAAATATCAGGCAGAAAAAAAATACCAAACTCCGACATAAGCCTGCAACAGACAAAAGTCCTCTGCAAAGTCTAGGACAGAACCCTGTAGTTAAACCCATTGAAGAAGTAGGTTGAATATAACTGTAGAGTTAAACTGAAGATTAAAAGATAGAGCATTGCAACAATAAGCAAAGTAATGTCAACTTTCTTATCTTGTCTTCAGCTAATATAGAAATGCCTAATTCTTCAACAGAATCTTTATGAAAGAAAATCACCACCATCACTCCTATTTCAGCAGTGGAGTTCATGAAGGCTTTTGGGAAGTGGAGGAAGATGGATGACTATTTGCAGTTATCTATCAGTATTACCTGGCGGTAATTCTGCAGCAGAATAATGAGACTCTAGAGTCACTGCAGATAAGTGCTCCCTGCAGATTAATAAGTATAAAAACAGAGAAAGAAAATTCCCCAGGTGTTTCACAAAATATATCTCATTCAGTTATTCATTTATTCCGACAACTTTGGTTTAATTTATGTCTAATATTCCAGGGTATTCTAACACTGGAAATCGTTAATGCCTGCTTTAAAATGTTTAGGATCCCCCAAACCAAAATCAGTACTCACTGAAATCAACAGACTTGCTAAATGTATGTGGCATTAAGAAAATAATAAAATAATCAAGCTAGCCCCTTTGTTTAAGCCAAGGCCAGCAGCAAACAAAGGGACTTTATGCACTATAGTCATAAGGTCATATAGTAAGAGCCAGGAGTTAACAAGCTAGGATTAATGGGATCTCAAAAGGTAATGACAAAAAATTGAAAGAGGCTTTCTTTTGAACATTGTTCATGGATGCTTTCTGAAGAAAGAGCAAGCTCCTGTGCTAAAAATTTATTTATCTTTGGGGAAAAAATGTACTACTTCTAATTTTTGCTTATGAATAAGAAAAAGATAACAACACAATTTAATCTTCACTTTTTCATCCATGGCTTAGCTTCTGAGTGAAATCCTGCTAAATGTCCCAAACTTCTCTCCCAGGCAGGGGGGAGGAAAATCACATATTAATAAACGCCCTATAAAGTGTTTAAAAAAAAAAAAGCAATCTCAGTGTTCCTTACAGGATCTGATCTTTCAGTTATGTTTCATTTAAGAAAAAAGGAGGGCATTTTTTCATGCACAGCAAGACAAAGCATTCCTCCGTTTGCACAGCTCTTCTTTTCAGAAAATACATCTTCAGAATATTGCACCTCTAGTTCTATTCACCCCAGCGGGGTCAGGTTCCCCACATAAGTTCTGTGGAGCTTTATATAGGACAGCTTTGAGTAACCCTGTTGGTGGAGCTTCCCATGGAAACCATTTCAGATTTTATTAGGCAGTACTGAAATAACTGCTTAAAGGTACCATACCATCACTGAGCTTTGTTTCCATTTTTCCCAATTATAAACATACAAAAAATCCATACGTATTTAGAATAACAATTTCAATATATACAAATGGGAGCTGTATAAAAAATTCTGCTTAAAAATAGCCCTTTCCATGGCAGAGATATATGACAATCCTGAGGGCAGCAGCCCCATCATTCCGCCGAGCAACAGATTCACTAATACTCATACATATATCTTCTTCAGAAGGACATAAACACAGCACAACTGCTCGGGAGGAGAATGCAGCTAGTTCAGAGTGGTTAGACAGGATGAATAGCTCACAATCTGTATTTCTTATCTCTAACATTTTCTGGCAGTTCTTCAAAAACCATGGTACTGGATACACTAGAGATGGTACTGTACCCGCACAGAGAGGACAGGTTATATGTACTTACATGCTGTAGAATACACATTATATACATGAATTTTACAGCCACAAAGCTGCAAAGCCCTAATCTGGCATTTACAGACGTGACCACACTACTGCCCATTCACTCAGGTATTGATTCCTGATTTCTGCTCACTTATCCCCATTTTGGGCTGAGCCCCCATGCTCAGGCCAGCTCCTGACCCTTTTCTTCCCTCCCAGCAGCGCTGTCAGGCTCCTGCTCTTTACCATCATACCCTACCATTTCACTCCTTGCACAGAGTAGACTGTTTCTGATATTTCCTTATTTCTGAATGTTTCATCTTGCACTCCTGTTTTTCACTTAGCAATTTTTTTATATGTCATTTAAAAAATTACACCATCCCCAACCCAAACAAAGAACCCTAACCCTCTTTCCCCCTTCACTCCTCCAATTCTTGCATTTTCAAGTGCAGAACTTTATTTTCCATATAATAAATCACACAAATGATCAAAATAATTTGTATATGGCACGTAAAAAGTGGTTTATATTCCAGTGACACTGTATTAATTCATATGTAAAATATTATTAATATTCTGTCCTTTTCAACTGTAATTAGAGGATGCTGCATTAATGTTTATCTTGCACAGCTTTGCATTTTTAGAGCTCAACCCATAAGAATGACTGTAAGGAATTCTTCCTATGAATCCACAAAATTGTTCTAAAACAATGAACAGGTCGTTCTGATCTCCAAGGAAAATTTGATGAAGATGCAATAAAGCTTTTTGGCTACCAAGCTATTTATTTATTTAAGATGCTGACTGACCTTTAATATAGATTTCCTAAGAATTTTTAAATTCAAGTATTGCCTATTTTGTAGAAGTCATTTATTGCTGTATCAAACCTCCTTTCTTAAGTCTCTGAAATGCATGCTAGTGTCAGTTTTAAAAACAAGGAAGCCCACAACTGCCCTTCAGTTTCCTTCCTACTTGTCCCAATGTCACAATTACCACTGCCTTAAGAATAGAGCAACTAGACAGTCCAAAATCAAACCAAAGTCCTCTCCCATCTTACAGGCTTTAGATTTCATTTGATGAGGTTTCAAATACTTGAACACAAGATCCTGGTCTCCCCCAGAAGAACAAGTGTCAAGCCAGACAATGAGCTGCACTCTGGGAAGGCAAGGAGAAAAAAACTAATTTAACCAAAAGTTATGCTACTGAGGTAACTGACTGAAGGGATTCTAGCAGTGAAAAAGGAAAACAGAAAGAGATGTAACTGACAGGAGAATATATTGCTGGGGATATTGGGTTGGACAAAGGATAGCAGAAATGAGAAAGTCAACAGTTAACAAGTCAGTGAGGAAAATCCCATCTGCAAAATGAGGTTGACAAAGGCCCCTGCACACGGTGCAGGATGGCAGCACCCAAGCACACAGCAATACAGCCAGTGCCATGACACAGCAGCCTCTAGCTGTGATGACCCTAACACACACACACACCCAGTGGTGATGGAATAACTGGTGGAAGCCTGCTTTAAGAACTTTCTTCTCTTTATGAATTAATCTGTTGCAGCATCACACCAAAACAAAAGCCACCCCTCTATTGGCACCAAGCCCACAGTCATGCAGGGAAAACTCCATGATGAGCAATAAGAAATAACAGCATGCATATGTGCGTATGAGTACACCATAGCTGCAGTCACTACTGGGCACAATGCCCTTACTAGTAACGATTTTAAGCATATGTCCTACGTAAGGAGAAAAAAAAAACAGTTCTGGAAAATAACTGGCACAAAAGTCTTCCCTGGGCTCAAATGTACAGATGCACTTCCTATCACCAGCAGTCATCTCAGGACTGTTTAAATACAAACCTAAAAGAATAATTGCAGCGTGACACCATCTGAGCTCATTATTCATGATGGCAGATGAGATCCCTTTTTGGAGTACTGCTTTTGGCAAAAATATCCTAAGTTGACAACTTCAACTGACCGTTCTAAATCTGCATCCAGGAATTCATATTTTTGGATGTTTCTGGCACCAAATAGCAAGAAATGGCAACTGTTCAGTATCTTTCAAATTCATGTCACTCATGCTGCTTTGATTGAGATTTCTAAATCAAATCTAACATTTTAATATTCATAAAATCCAATATTACTTTTGCAATATGTTTCAGACATACACTGCACATAGACTAGATCTCAGCAGACTTGTACTTTCCCCTTCCTTAGAAAACAAAATTAATTGCACAGCAAACTTAAACGAGTACAGTGTGAATATTAATTTGGCAGTGTCTGCTCCTATTACAGTCTTCTGTTGTCTTTCACCCCATCTGCTCCAGTCAAGAAGGAAAAAATCATGGCAGACCCCCAAAATTCCTTAGAGCGATATTACCAATGCACACATTTTTTTCTTCCATGTTCAGTATAGGTAAAACCACATAACTAATGTTAACATAGCATATAAATGACAATCAGAAACCCAAAGGGTCTGATTTCTTATGTTTGAATTATTAATTTACCTGAATGCAGCATCTAGCTCCTGCTTTTGACATGTCCTCTTCCAACAGTAAAAATTGCTTAACAGCCTTCTTCTTTGACTCTCACTTACTAGAAAGTAATCTGCAAGCATCCCAATTATGTGTTTCTGCTTTTCTGCCAATAAAAGCATGAGCCTCAAGTTCTGCTGCTCTAACCTGAGATTCTCAAATTAGACCTCTTCCTACCCATGTTGTTTCACTCTGTGCCCTGGATACGCTTTGTAGGATGCTCCATGTACAGCAGAGGTGAGAAGAACTAGGTTCTAATTCCAAGTCACATTAAGTTTAACACAAAAATGTAACACCGTCAGCTAGAAAGACCCGGACAAGCCTTTAGTATCAAACCTAGAGAATCACTTCCACAAGCTGAGCACCTTTGAACAAGTGTGCCTCACCTAGTGCCCTGGATGTCTGTATCACCAAGCCCTACTGCACTCTAAAGCGACCCTTCTGACTTCCTTTGTGGAAGACCTCCCCTATGTTTTACACTCAAAGGAGATTCATGGCTGAAAAATGCAAGAGGCAGCAGGTACGGCCCTGCTCTAGAGGGAACTATTTCTCCCTTTGTTATGTCCCACAGCATGTCTTGCCAGTCCTCTGGTCAAGCCACTGACCTCTGTGAATCCCCTTCACAGACACCTCAGTCCACTCATGTCCTATGGGAGAACATCAGGAATTTTACTTACAGAAACTGAATCTATTTACTCCTCCATGGACTTAGCTCTTAGCTGGTGCTTCCTTACTTGTCGTGTGGTTGCACTCATGTTTTACCACTGCTGTGAAGTTTGTGACTTCTGCACCAGTTGTCATTCATAAATGCTAAGTAAAATTATCATCACTCTTTGGATGCAACGAGAAAGTTAATGCAGCTACGAAACAGACCTCTAACAGAGGGCTCCAGTATGTTCCTAATGTACTGTGAAAAATAAAACTGTACTTAGGAAAGCTCTGAATGGCTATTTTGGGAAGATAAGTTTCAACATAGCCTGCACAATGAAAGCAAAGCAATGTGCCATGAATGCTACCTGTTTAAAAGGACAAACACATTGTTGTCTTCTTCAATGTGGAGTTAAGCACCACGTCAAAATTATTAGAGCTATATAAAGCACTGTGAAGTCTAACGTAATAAAGAGTTAGATTCTCTACAGTGCAGAATGGTAGCCTTTTATTCCATGAACCATATGCTAGGCAGCAGATTTGTTTGATGATCTCTAGATGGTATTACACATCGTATATTTCTATTTGACCGCAAAATTCTGTTCTAAATTTACATCGACAGCTTTTAAAATGTTCTTATCTATGACTTACCCCCATAGCAGAGAACTTACTATTTATACCTTGTATCTAGTTCTATAGTGTGCATGCCACTGTTTACTGCTATATGCTACATATAATATTTATATATTCTTTGAATTTAAAATTCAGTGAATCTGCTAGAAAACACACATAAAACAAAGTTTCAGATAAAATTGCATGAAAATTTCTAACATGAAATCAACAAATAGCTGAAAAGATTCTATGCTAGGTATTTTCAGAGTCCCTTTTAAAACAACATTTTAACTTCCCTCTGAAATAATCCCTGTTACTTGTGAACACCTAGTGGAGCATAAATACAGAATGGTCCTTGTGTTTAACTGCTTCCACAAATCTGCTGTCTGTTTTCCTGCATTCCCCCGGGGTAAAGATCACTTTCATGTTTATCGTTTCCTTGTTGCGACTAATTAAGCTGCCAAGTTATAAATCCGTGCCAGATAATATTATCCAGACCGTTTATTCTATGTGCAAGGACAGCCTGACTACATCCAATCTATGCTCTCTGTCCTGCAGAGTTCATCATATGAACTCAAGGCCGAGATCAAAAATCTAAATTTTAATCCCAGTTCTATACTTTGTAACCTTGGAGATTTCATATTATTCCTTCACATTTGTTCCTCCTCTGCAAAAGCTTTTAAAATACATTTTCCACACCTATTGTGAGAAGATTTGAATGTGGATAATACTTGAAAGCAACTGCAAAAGAGAAACACAGGTAGGTATTCATAGTTCTAATGCTCACCAGAAGTAGCCCACAGAGGTCTGCATTAGAGTTTAGGAATATGATGAACAGCACCAGTGATCTCGAAAAGGGAGTGGTGAAGAGTGAGGTTGTTTTTCAGGGCAATGAAGATGAAACCTGGATTTTTCTCATAAATTGTTAAGAAGCTCAAATGGTCTTTCGCTCCCTTTCAGACTCCAGTGAGAGAGTTCTGTCAAGATTGTCTTCCACTCCATATGAGGAGCCTCTTCTGCAAAGAATGACTGGAGGGACTGGCTCTGTTTTCAAGATAGCATGCAACAATTCTCAATAAAACTTCAGCACCGATATGCTCAAGTGACAAGTACTTGGAAAACGCTTCAAAAGGCTACACTAGTAACATCAGCACTAAGCCCTGCACTTGGCAAACACTAATCACAGAAGCAAAGTGGAGAAAACCTAAGGTATTATTTTTTAATTAAAGAAATCAAAAGATATGAGGACAAATAGTTACATGCGTACAAATTCCATAACTTAATGCAAAATTAATCTAATCATAACCTCAATACAGAATCTATTTTATATCCACCAATGTATTAACTTACTGAAAATCAACTGAATGTACCGAAGAGTAACACCTTGGCTTACACAATTCTCAGGCAGTTACAGAACAAAGGGCCTCAGGGGGAGTTAAGAAATACATGCTGCTGTAAGAAAAGATTTATTACACATACCTTAGTATGATGACAAGATTTCCCCTGGCCTTTTCCAGGTTACTTCTGCTCCACTATATCAGGTGTACATCCGCAACAATAACTAACAAGATTTAACAGCACTGAAAACTAAAACTTTAAAGTGCAGACAGCCTGCTGCGTATTAGTGTAGGAAGTTATTCTCTTTGAGCACTAGCATAATTTTAAAATATAAAAGATCTGATTTCTGGTAGTAACAGACCAGGTGAGAGTTCTGAACAGGACCATGGTGACAGGAATAAAGCATAGGAAAAGAGGCTGAGGGATGTGGGTTTGCATAGTCTGGAAAAGACTACAGGTATTTTTTACAACCTAAGCAAGGCTACTAACAGAGTCAGTCTCAGTCACAATCATCACAAGCTGCAAGAAGTGAAATTCAGCCGAAAATATGGGAAAAAAGCTCTTCACCGTGAGATTGGCTAAGCACCAAAAAAGGTTGCCGGGGAGGCTGAACCCATCCTTAAAGACATTTAAAAATCTCAACTGGGTAAAACCCTGTGCAATCCAATCTAACTTTGAAGGCAGCTCTGGAACAGGAAGGTGGACCGAATGACCTTTAGATGTTCCTCCTAACTTACATTACTCACTAACTTACATTATACTCACTAAAAGTTAACTCAGTAGCTAAAGGCTGTTCAGTCATTTCCACAATCAGACATTTCAGACTGCAAAGACCATTTCTAACTTTCTTCAAATTCATCTAAAAGAAAGGATGAGAATGAAATTCCTGACCCAATCCTGCACTATTGCAGGAAACCACAATGCACTTCATAAAATTAGTTAAGCTTCACCTTACATTATGCTTCATTACCATCCCCTTCCAGCAGATAGAAACTGTCGTCTGATTTTGAGCCCATTTTTATCACCAGTGGCAATGAATCCTAACTTTGCTTAAACTTCATTAGCAAAATGAAACATTTTGCACTGAGGTCTGTAACAAGAATACTAAATAAGAAGAGATTAATTAGTCTTTCCAGTACAGTACCTTTTCTCACAACCTTCTGTCAAATCCTCTTTGCTTAGACCTTTACTCATCTTACAGTTCTTGGGCAATGCCACCTATTCTTAAACTAAAGCTGAACAAAAAATTTTTCATGTGAAAAAATCAAAACTACCCAGATAAATGAAATTTTCCACATTTTCCTATTCTAGTAAACCCACTTACCTGTTCAAAGAACACTATCTGGTTGGTCTACAGCTTGTTTTTCTCTATTTTTTTGTTGAATCGATGCATTTTATCTTATTTGTCCCATTTTACTTTATGCAATTCCTTTTCATACTTTATTTTTCTTTATTTGCTTGCACTTCTTCTGTATTCAGCTACTATTCTATCAGAATTTTTAACTGCAGTCTCTTGGTATAAGAGCTGTCCTTTTGCTCTGTATTTCTGCACTGCCTAGCACATCACTGTCCTGTTTCACAAGTAAGCCCTTAAAATGCCACAGTTCTATTACGTTTTATTACACTTGAGGCTGGTGACCACAAAATTGCCTGGTTTTCCCACCATTTAATAAAATCATTATATTATTATATAGAAATTCTATATTCCTCTACTCATATGCCATTAGTAAAGCTTGCTGCTAATGGTTAATATGTTCTCTCTTTCTGAAACTTGCTATGATTCAGCTATTAAGTTTATGTTCAGCTATTAAGTTATTAAGTTGTATGTGGAAGGTAAAATCCCCGCTTTCCTAGGTATTTCTGTTCTGATGCAGGTATTGCAATTGAGACAGATTTGTACAGCAAGTGCTAACATGAGTTGCTGTTCTTAAAGAAATGCATGCATTTCTATACTGTCAGGGTGGTGAGGCACTGGAAGGGGTTGCCCAGGGAGGCTGTGAATGCTCCATCCCTGGCGGTGTTCAAGACTGGGCTGGACAGAGCCTTGGGTGACATGGTTTAGTGTGAGATGTCCCTGCCCATGGCAGGGGAGTTGGAAGTGGATGATCTTAAGGTCCTTTCCAACCCTAACTATTCTATTCTATTATTCTATTACTGGGCTGGAGGAGGAGAGAAAGTACCCTTTCAAAACTTCTATGACACACCAGTTATTGCTATTTTTTTTTTCTTTTAAACAATACCAAGTATGTAAAATTCAACACAATGAATGAGGAAAGCCAAAACAGTCAAGCCTTCAAATTCATGGAATTAGAGAAGAGGAAAGAATGTCCTATTGCCACAGTGTGAACAATGAAGATGACTCTGCCATCACCTTATTCATAAGATGAATTGTGTTTTACACAGAAATTGTTTTTATATATATTTTTCATCACTCAACCACACTCAGCACAACAACAGGCAACCTACACAAGATTTGTTTGGAAAAAGCTTTAAGGGGTTATGTTAACAATGTAGTAAACATTGAACAGCACAATATTGCCTGAGTTTTCTTATGCAGGCAAAGATAATTCACCTCTAGTACTTCTAGAAGAGTAATTACTCCACCTGCTTGAGCATAACCTAAGAAAACAAACAGAAGAAATGCATTACCAAAAATGCACAGAACAAACTTGATTCTTCCTTCTGGTCTTTTCTGTTTCTTTTTTAAATAGGGATGATGATGATGATCTATGCACTGCTTTTAGACTGTAATTAATGTCTAAACAAACTCCTTCTGCTTTATATTCACACTTCATCCAGTAGGTTCTACTGAACTGATTATCTGGTGAATACTTATCATTAGAATGATATTCTTATTAGAACAGGTTACATGGAAACCAGAATGAAGGGTTTATAAGATAAAGTAATAGAACTGCATAAAAACTCCAGTGAGAATAGGGATGAAATTCTGTTATCAAATGCCTTGTTAAGGTCTCTAGAGAAAGCCAGTCTTCTTGACAACTTTAATTTAAATCCCACAGCTGGGGTTTTGCTCAAAAATGTCATCTTGAAAAAAAAATTACTTCACATTTTAGAATTTTCATGACAGGTATCTAGAGAACTTAGGGTCTGACAAGAACTTGAACTGAACTATTTTAATGAAGTAGGAATTACAGCGCAATGGGCATCAGCTTTCAGACAAAGTCAATTCTCCCCAAAGGTCCTTCTGGAAATTGCAACCTTGAATAAAAACCGCACTTTGACCTGACAGCCTGGCTGATGGAAGATGACTGCCCTCATGATGTGCAAGACAGATGATTTACTGTTTCACAATTGACAACTGTCACCATGTGTCCTCGTTGCACCAGCTTTCTTGGTCTGCTAAGTAGAACTCTGGAAATAGCGTTAGAATAAAAGTCCTTTTCTTCACAAAGTGCACAAGATAAATCAATCCCAGGCAGCCAGGAACAGTGAAACCAGGAAGGAAAACCCATCACATAAATGAAATTTCTGTGAGTTTCATTGGCACAAAGGAAAGGTTTTGCCTGAGGACATTCAAATCAGCAGTCCTGAGAGCAAGTTTTCATTTACAAGAGGAGAACAAAAAGACAGATCAAAGACACAAAGCAGCAGTAGTTCACTGAGCAGACACACAAAAGTTATGGGGCAAGGGAAGAAACATTATCTCCTCAAGCAAAGCTGGTCATGAATGGGCTTTTCCTCTTCTTGAGGGGATAATCCCAACTGGACACAATCTGCATATATGCTGGGAGAATATTCCCACATTTTGCACTGATTGTCCTGGCCGTATTAACTTCATCAACTATGGCCTAAGATACTGGAGTAAATTACTTGTGAAACTTTGTACTGGAATTACTGTATATATGTATATACATACATTTATTATAATATTTATTTATGTAAAAGTTAACAAACATATTGTAAGGACTAAAATCAAGTAATTTAGTTTCCAATCTACTTTTTTTCACCTCTTTTTTTTAAGGTCAGGCAGAGCTAAATTTGTCAGCAAGTGGCTGTGACTAGTAGAATGATACTGCCTTTGTTCTGCTCATTCCCGCTCGGAGAAAAAGAATCTCTGTATGCAGGAAATCTGGGTTCCCAATCATTGAATCTGAATGCTATTGTTTTGTCATAAGCCACCTTTTGTGATTTGGAGTGTTTCACAGGATTTTAAGATGTACAGTCAGATGCATGGTAATGCATTAGTCACACACAGGGTCACCCGAACAGTAACTGGTTGACAATAAAAACTTTAAAAAGTTAGCAAAATGTAGGATATAAAATAATTCCTCAAAAATTCAATGGTCTGACTAGTTGATCTGCACATCAGTTTAACACTGAGAAGACTGAAGGCACTTTTGCAGTTGTTGGCATAATTAACATTGTCTGGCAAACAATTCAGATTACCAAGGTGTTAAGAGACGTGTGTAGTATTTAACATAGAATCATAGAATCATAGAATCATAGAATAGCTAGGGTTGGAAAGGACCTTAAGATCATCAAGTTACAACCCCCCTGCCATAAGCAGGGACACCTCGTTCTAAACCATCTCACCCAAGGCTTCATTCAATCTGGCCTTGAACACTGCCAGGGATGGAGCATTCACAACCTCCTTGGGCAACCCATTCCAGTGCCTCACCACCCTAACAGGAAAGAATTTCCTCCTTATATCCAATCTAAACTTCCCCTGTTTAAATTTGAACCCATTACCCCTTGTCCTGTCACTACAGTCCCTAATGAAGAGTCCCTCCCCAGCATCCCTATAGGGCCCCTTCAGATACTAAGACAGTATATCAAAGAGACTGGGGTAAATCATTATGATAACAGACAAATACTCAAATCTAATCCTAGGTGGTCACGTATGTTCTTCATTTAAATATTTCACTGTAAAACAAAGCATGCTGCAATATAAAATACATGCATTCTGTGGCTGCAAAGTTCTGACAACTATCGTACTCAAACACCAGCACCGACATTGTAACTGCCAGACTGTACTTGCACTGGCAAAAAAAACAAAAGGTGACATCTAACCATTTTCTAACAGAGAATGTAAAGTCTCAGGTTCATTTATTAAAAAGGTAGGCATATCTCATCAGTAAAGGTCCTTTCTCTCATTGCACAAATAGAAAGGATTATCTATGCCATTTTGTTGTTGGTTTGTTTTGGGTTTTTTTCTTTACATGGAAAGAGTACTTTTATTAGAGAACTGAGATACTTATATCCAGTACGGAAGCTGTTGTCTGTGACATTTGGAGGTGCAAGACTACGACCTTCCTTCTGGAAGGGAAACCAGGGTAAGGACACAGCAAGCTTTACATCTGTGGGCATTTAGGAGAAGGAGGAGAGAAATCAGATCATTAGATTCCACACTAGGATAAAAACAATTACTTAGAAGAGAACTGTCTGAAACATTATGCTGTCAGAAGAAAAACATCACAGCTTCATTCCTAAAGGTTGACTGCATTACTGAAATATCTGTCTCCACCACTGGGAAGGACTCGGTGTGCTAAGTGCTGTACAAACACAGAACAGTTAAATGAGCTCTCCGAGAAAGCGTGCAATGTAAACAGAAGGCAAAATACCCCAAATGGGCACTGACAGATGGGGAGAGACGAGATAACGAGGACGCACCACTAATGCCTGACATGCAAGCCGTGTCAGCACACTGACACCATGGACTGCTCATGGAGATTGTGCACTGAGAAGGTTGCTTTTGGTTTTAAGAACCAGGTTCAGGAAGAAAACTTGACTTGAAGGAGAAAAGAAAATTAAAGGTGAATAAATTAAAGGTGAACAGCTTCCAACAGGTAACACAGGTAAAATGCCTGGACTGGAGAAATACAAGATTGGTACAGCAAAGAAAGGAAACATCCATTTTCTGCAGTGGTCAACTGCACAGCATATCTCCCTGACAATTTCATCCTTTAACGAGTAGCAAGGAGTAAACCAAAGCTCTTTATACTTAGCTCAGTCACTACAGTAAGCTGTTCTGCCCATGGGGACAAGTCTAATGGGCAGAGAACTGTGTTGCAACCAGAGCTCAACATACTGTTCTTAATCAAAATATACTGGAGCAGCCTAGCTCAGAGTAGCTGAAAGCCTGGATAACCCTGGCATCATCGCGTTGGAAAGAAGCAAGCACACAACAGTTTTCATCAGGAATATTTCTGAGAGAAGCCAAAAGGATATTTGCTTTGTCTTTGAATGATGGTGATCTGGGTATCCCCTGAAGGTTAAGGCTGACATGATGCTCTTCCTTTAGACTGCTGCTGCTCCTTACCAGACTCAGTAATATCTTCTCCAGACAGAAATCTTAAGCCAGCTGCCTTTTCATTCAAGTCCTTACTCATCTCAGGCTGGCACTTAGAAATCTGAGTGACGTTAACAGTCTGCATTTGACGGGAACAACCGTTGAGCTGGGAGTTGTCAACATTTATTAGAGTCACAGAGACTGCCACATAGCGGGAGACTGGAGGAAATCAGAACTTGTATAGTTTTGAGAAGAGGTAAAACTCCATGATACAAGTACAGTTCTGAACAGGAATACTGACAGAATGCTAGCTTTAGCTAACTGTACTCATAACAGGGAGAGCATAGAAAAAAACGCCAGAGACAACACATATGGAAAACAGATTGAAAAAACATCTTAAACAATACTGATCTGGCAGACCTGTCTATGTAGGTTGCAAGTTCAGAAATTTCACAGCATTTAAATATGCTGAATACTAATATGCATGCAACAAATAATCGTGCACTTTAGCATTAGAGTATGTCCCTCTTCAGTGTTCTTCACAGATAGTTGCAGATATATTACAGAAGAAAATTTCCTCAAAGGCTGTGTCACAAGAGTTAACTGCATAATTCACAGAAAAATCAGTTCACTCTGTTGGGCAAGTAACAAAAGGTTACTATTATCTGACACATTGCCCACTGGTGGCTAACAGTCAGCAGATTAGAAACCAAGCCTTTCTTAATGTTGTTGAGGACATCTGATTCCATAAGGTGGCATCTCTTGAAGCAAAGGTCATGCTCTCCCTGTCAAATCATTGTTCAAGTGCAGTGGACAGAAAACATGGGTTTGGAAGACTACAGGTTCAAAATCCTTGAACGGTGGTGGACAGATAAATACTTGCTCTACTGCATTCTTACGATCTGGTCACACAACTTTTCAATCTTCTCCAAAAGCTGGTAAATCCATGCCCTTTGTATCAGTCATCAGTGCAATCTCCCTGATTTTTTTGATGAAGGCAGTGCCACACTACTATTAGTCGGTTCAATTTGGCTCAGACATACAGTGGTCACTAAGATGCCCGTGTTCACCATACCTAACATACATGTTGTAAACCAATTTTAGTTGCAAACACTCCAGACCGGCAAACACACAAAACACTTTCATCCGTATCATTAACATGTAACATAGGAATGCTTTATATGCTTACATTTATACCCACACATTGCAGAAATAAAGCAAAGTGAATTGAATCTACTTCTACATACGTGAACAGCAGCTTATGTTAAAACTGTTATGTCTTCAGCCTTTCTCTACCTAGAAAGATCCATGGACTTTCCATTTACCTTTTACCAAAAATTTCCCATTCTTTCCTCAGATCTCTAGAATCGCTCAGAGATGATGAAAGCCTACAGACTTTAGATACATGATGTACATAATTGTGGATACATAACAACTAACACAATTTAACATTCATCCATCATTAGATGTATAATGCATATAAACAAGAATTACTTATGCCCACAATACGACTGGTATTGTTATCCTGAGAAGAAATACAAGGTGACTATCTCAGCACCTTCCCTCAAAAACCTGGAAAAGCAGTATAGGTACCTAAGCAGAGGAGAGGACAAACTCGTGGGGAGTCTTTTCTTACAAGTGAAAACCTCAAGGCCAGAACAAAGCAGCAGCAGACTCAGTGCTATGTGTTGTTCTGCTTTATTAAGGAGAGCAACTAAATTTCAGCATTATGTTTTGCTCCACTTCCTCTCTTGCCACTCCTCTCTCCTCATAATACCTCTAATTTCACACAGGTAAAGATCCCACTTACAGAGCGGTATCTGCCTGGTCATTCCCTTCAACAAATACAAGTTTAGCTAGGTTTAGATACCTCTATACAGCTCATGCAAGATTGTGTTTTTCCTGACTTCAATAACATGAAAGAGCTGCTTGTTTAAAATCTTTCATATAACTAAACACTGGTTTAGACACAGAAAATAGCCAATACCTTGAATTTTCAAGAAAGCTAACTGACACAGCTAAACAGCCAAGCCATGTCATATTGCTGTACTCGACCATTAATTAGTCTAATGAACACTGAACCCCCTCCCCCCCGATAGGATGAAGCTGTGACTCAGAGCAGCAGATGTGATTCTGATCTGAAATCTCTGGGGAGCATCTGTGACAGGGAGTGTAGCAGTCCGTCTGAAGAGCAGTGCCACAGAAGAAGACATTTCTGCCATGGAGGAAGAAATTAGTCCTTCAGTGGCAGTTAATTTGTTCCAGACAGAGAATTCTGCCGTTGAGGAAAGGAAAATGTCTTTTACGAAACTTGAATAAACCCCCAAACAAGTATGTTATTTCAACTCTGAACAGAACGTCTAGTTTAGAAAGATATCAAAACCAACAATTGCTTATAACCTCTTTATATTCAGAGACAATTATAGAATCATAAAATCATAAAATGGTTAGGGTTGGAAAGGACCTTAAGATCATCTAGTTCCAACCCCCTACCATGGAGAGGGACACCTTCCACTAGACTATGATGCCCAAGGCTCTGTCCAACCTGGCCTTGAACATTGCCAGGAATGGAGCATTTACCACTTTGTTGGGCAACCCATTCCAGTGCCTCACCACCCTCACAGCAAAGAACTTCTTCCTTATATCTAGCCTGAACTTTCCCTGTTTCAGTTTTAACCCATTACCCCTTGTCCTATCACTACAGTCCCTCTGTAGTGCCCTCTCTGGCATCTTTGTAAAATAATGAGCTAATGCACAGAACCTGAGACATGCTTACATCGATAAAAATGTTGAAATGCATGTAGCAAATTAACTTCAGTGCTTCTGTACCTGATGGTTTATTGTGCAGCAAGCATGGAATCACTGCAAGACTGTGTAGTTAGGAAAAGCCAAAAGCTGACTTGCTGAAAAGATGAGCCACACATCAGCTTTGATACTGCAAGACGAGTAACCTTGGAGCTGCCCAGGCCAGTGACAGTCATGCAGTTCTAGCCACCCTGCATAACCCCACATATACAACTCTAAACGCTACAAGACTCAGGGAGATCCAAGACCTTTACGGGACCTAAATTACAACTTGTTCCTACCTAACAGCCCAAATGAGTTTCCTGACCAAGTCAGGGATGCTCAAAAGTATGAAATTGTAACACTGTGAATACTATTGTAATGTGCACACTACAAACACACCACAGGAAGCTAAAATATGTCACTCAAGGTCACTTAATTGCCAGCATGATTCAGAAAACATTCTTAAAGCTCTTTGCAAGCATACACACCAGTGTGTTTGTAAGTCCTTGTAAGAAGGACTGGGCGCAAGATAACATGTTCTTTGCAGGAATTGTATTTCTACCATCATATATGTATATACTTCTATTTTACAAGAAATCCTGTTTCTGTTCAGAGTTCTGGCAGTGCCTGAGTACATTTGTCACAATGTGACAAGGATCATCAATATATATACTTGTTTTTTGCTGTATGACACAAGCCTTTAAAATAGGACACTATTCACTGGAAAAGATAATGAACTAAGTCTTGCTAATTTTACTTATTAAAAACTCTAATAAAGCATATCAGATAGGAAAGACTACTGTAACGTATTGATAATTTTCAAACTATGAATGTTTTAACACAATGAATATTTCTCTATTATTATATTAAACAGAAAAGAAAGGAAAATTACTTGGAACGAGTATGTTTCCCTTAAGAGCTGCCCTATTTCATTACTAAGTCATTCTCTATTCCCATATGCACCAGAAAAAACCCATTAGCCTGCATCCTGTCTTTAATTTCCACCATAAACAAATGACATTATAGGCATAAATCACAACCCAAAACAAAACTTAAACTTTGTTCTCAAATATTAAGGCAGTTGCTGGAAAATACAAAATTCCTGGAACGTGAACTGAAAAAGTGCCATCACTAACAAGTGTAAGTTACACTTCTAATTCTTGTAAGATCCCTTTTCTTCTGCTCCTGTGTACAAACTGGATGGAGCTGCTGACTCAGCATAGTGCTAAGATTTCTTTTAGTAATTTGCATCTCACTGTGATATTAAACTATGATTACACGCAGTTTCAGTTCCTTGTTCCCAACACTCTCTTAATGGCTCAGGCATGGGATAGGAGGAGGTTTTAGAAGGTTACATTCTAAACTTTGTTAAAAAATAGCCAAATGAGTCCAAGTTTTACTGAGATCTTACTTCGTTCCACCATGCATTTCAGTACCTTTTCCAGTACTTCTCCCTACTTCCCTCTCTCCCCAACATACAAGGGCAACAAGTATTTCTTTAGTGCACAGAAGGCTTTAGTTTTATCAACTTATAACTGTTTTCAAGAACCAATTTCCTTACTTTGGTCCTAAATCTGTGAGTTAAAGACCTGAAGTTGAAACCATTCAGTTCCCACCTTACGAAGTTTAACTGCTCTTTTTCTAGTCTCCCTCAGTCTACAAACATATCATAGAAATAATATAACTAAGTAGGAACAGCGAGTAGAGTCGGTTAAGAAAGCCCAATATGTCTTAAGTGATTATTCTTCTAGTGCTTTTGTTTTCCTCCTGTCTTCTAACAGAGTCCTCCCTCTTTCTCCTTAAAAAAAAACCCTCTTCCACACATAATTTTGATCAAAACCCTTAAGTTTAGGTGAGAAAGGGGCCTTCAGCAAGCAGAAGTTTGAATCAGCAGTCCCTTTTGGAATGCAGGAAATAATCAGCTACCTCTGTAAAACACATGAAAGTCTGCTGATGTTAATGTACTCTCAAATTTCTGTTTCCAGGATATCTGTAAAATGTTCTCTGGGTGACTGCAACATTGCAAGTGAGCATTAAAAGGAAATAAAATATCACAGAAGAATTTTGCTCCCTCAAGAAGAAGTTCCAGAATCACTCTCTGAATTATTATTTGCTCCCTTAAACTCACTACCACCCTGGGAAAAACACCCCAACCACTTTAAGGAGTCACAGGTGAATCCCTCCTCACCTGCAGGGGCTCAGACTCAACTCGCACCCCTCCAGGTCTGACACCACTAGGTCTTGGAAGACACTCCAGGAAAGAGCCAGCTCCTCCAAAGATGAGAAGCCAAGCACTGTTCAGTTTCCCTGTCCTGACATCCTGCTCCCTCCCCGGGCTCCCCCTGTTATCACTCACTCTCCTTGCTGGCCTTACATATGCATTCTTTCTCACTGTGCTGATGAATTAAGAGTCTTTTTGGTGATTTCTTATTTTCTTTCAATATGGTGTCTGCACTCCATACCACACTTTCCATATGATTTGACTGTAGTGATCTCTTTGTTTTGTAGACTGCTGACAGTGACAAAGCCTTCATTAGCTTTCAGATGCCATGTTCTACTTATGATCCATTCCTGAGCTATTTTCATTAATATTTTTATTGCACAAGCTTTTTTTTTTTTTGTGTCTCAGCCTCTGTGGCATTTTGACTAGCCTGCGGCAGCTTAATTCTTATTGACAGACTCCAGAGAATCCAATCCACAGAACTGGTTCCTATGCCCTTAAAGTAAAGGTGACTAAACAGATCTAAAGGGCATCATATCTCTTACTCTGTGTTTGAATGTGATCAGTAATATATTTCACTGAGGTTGCTCATGTTGCTGTATCAGGCAGCATCTAACCAGGTGACCTTTTATACTTTAATTTTGTGTCTTTAAAGGTTGGTTATGTTGTGTGCTTTAAATTATTTCATGCTTTCATATTCCTTGTTTTTCATCTAAGAGACTTTCTTATTGCTACGAATACAGTCCACTATTTGAACAATATGTGCCCTCTAGGTTTTCACAAGTGAGCAAACCTACAACACAAACAATATCCTCTCCACTTATTTCTCTACTGTACTTAAGGAAGAAAAACCCCACCAAACCTTAAATTGGTCATTGATTAGTATCTGATTTCCTGATAGATCTCAAAATCAAAAAATGGCCTTTGCTAGTGATAACTAAAATGTACATATCAACAAAATGATGCATATTAAACATTAACAACTGCATAAGAATGGGAATTTTACAAGATAATTACAGGTAATAACACAAGGAAAACTGTTGAGACCAAACTGCTCCAGGAGCTTTCTTGAGAAGCAATACATTAAAACAAACAAACCAACCAATATTGTAATTTTGGGATCTTCCTGCAGCAATCATTCATGAATGATTTAAAAATAACATCACTGCTCTGAATTTGTTTTATTACTTGGCTTTACATATGAGCAGCATGAATGAGATGCATTTAACTTACTTAACAGTTATACTGTGTATATACTAGATACAAAGCAAAGACATTTTATTTCACGTTATTGCTTTACCATAATTGCTAATACCCCAAACCATATGTTTCAGCAAAGACTTTTCTCGCACCCACACAGTTCATAGATTTCATCCTGTATGCCCCTGAAGTTAATACTGGATTTCTGACATGAGAGTTATTACCAAGGCAACAAACAGAAATCAAACAGTATTACAATTTCACTACAGGCAAAAGAGAGAGCAAAAACCAAAGGCAAAAAAAAAAAAAAAAAGAAAAAGAAAAAAGGGGAAAAATACTATTAAAGACAAAAATTCTTCATTAACATAGACAGAAATGGTAGAAAATACTGATCTGAATGCATTTTTTTTCTTTAAATAAATTACTTTGGATTTAGGTTTTCCCCAAAGTGAGAGTGTTTCTCTAAATATGCTTTTACAACCCGAAGAACTACAGGAGCAGATTTTATGATTTACCCTGTAAAAAATCACATTAAGGCAATACAAAACAAAGTACTATCAGCAGGCCAGTTGGCTGTTTTTCAGTGTTTTAATACAAATGTCACAACATTCTGGCGGGGTTATCACTGAAGATACATGAATTTGGATGAAAACCTTAGGGTAAAAATTGTGCACTCGTGCACGTAGTCCCTGCGGATCAGATTTCATTAAAAATAAAAGATGTTTCAAATGAGAAGACAGATAGAAGGATTTCCTTTCAAATAACCTGGTATGTTAACTGCTGGACAGGTCTTTTAACACATCTTTTGAATACGTTATATAAATAAACATTAATATTTCCAAATTAAGATATCACAAAAGCCTTTGTATTGGCAACATTTAACACAAACCTTAAAAGCAGTTTACTTCTGTGAGAACATGACACTGAAAAATGGTGATTTATTAAAGACATCTGACTTTGGGTTTTGTTGGCGTTTCTACTTTTTTCAGTGAGACATCAGTTACTGCTCAGAAGAATCCTTTTTAATGCATCAGCAGCATTTAAAAATAATTAAGCAGTTCGCCAGGCAGACCCCCTAGTAGATGGGTTCAGACTGCGATTAGTGATTTTCTGGTGTTGTATCCTGGGGTTTACTATTATACATGCTATTCTACCCCTCGGTATTTTTCCTTCGAGCCAATAACCCAAGACAGAACTCAAAAAAGACAAGAAAAAAGAAAAATATTTCACATGGCTGTTCAGGTCATCAAATTAAAGGTCCAGGTTTGGGGAAGAAAGAAAAAGACACCACAAACACGCCCCCCCTCCCCAATCAAACAGGCTTTCAGCACCAGAGAAATAAGGACAAGACTAACATTTAAACACTTATGAAATGGAAATGTTAAGTGCCTGTTACAGTACCCCACATCAGCACCTTGGACATGCTTCCTCTGAGATTTAAGAAGGTTTTTTGTTGTCTAATTTTAAACCTGAAGAAAATTATAATGAAAATAAACATCTACTTCAAGATCAATTGATGGTTTTGGCAGTCTAGGGGTTTTTAAGTCTGTCTAGGTTTTAGGGGGTTGTTCTGCTTTGCTGTTTTTTTGTGTTTTGTTTTGTTTTACAATAAATGGATAGAGTATAAGAATTATTCAAAGAGAGGTGGGATGTAAAAGTTTAAATTAAACGAAATCAGCCTTTATTTTTAAACTTATATTCATCTCCTATTGTATGTCTACTAATTTCAACACCAGAACCACCTAAATATGTTATTTCTAATACATTCTCTATTGTTGTAACAGTTTAAGCAAATTAGAGATGATGTTTCCTATTTCCCTTGAGACACTCAATCTAATATCTCTAAGCATAAGCACCAAACTGTGTTCTGATAATTGCTCTACATTTTATTTAATTTCATCCCATTACTCCCCTTATATAATACCTTGAAGTACTTCCCTGACCTTCTGGTACTCAAACCTTCAAAACTTTAATATCAGAATTACCTATTCTTTGATGCTATACTTAGGACAAGGATGTACCTGTAAAAGCCATCTTCCAAAAGCTCTGGGTATTTAAGACTGACAAAGCATGCAGCTTCTTAAATAAGATGAACATTTTACAGCTTTAATCTAGTTAACAACACCATCCTGATTCATTGGTTTGTTTTGCACCTTTTCGTTTTTTTTCCTTGAAGTGGCTTAGAGCTGTGATTTTCCTTTTCTATTTCAAAAGGAATGAGAACACAAAATGGGCAGAGAACTGGCATCAGCAGTGAGAAAGCTTCAGCCTGAGAGGGAACCTTGAAGTCTGGGGTATGACACTGTCCAAATAACCCAAGCCCCAGGTTTTTGTTTGTTTAACAGTAAATTACAAATCTATGCTTTTAAACTGACTGGGATTAATTTCTGGCCATCACACAACAGGAGAAGAAAGATTCACTTTCTTTTTAATCTTACTTTTTAAGTGGGAACAGCAGAGTGTGGTTTTAGTGCTAGCAACACTGATACACAGGTGATTTGGCTTTAATGCAGATATACTCTCTTATTTGTATCCTAAACACCCTCTTCGCAATTATTGCAACTGATAAATTAACAGCCTGTGGAGCTAAACCACCAAACCTTTAAGCTGGTTTTGTACGTCATCTCCATCAAGCACACATAAGAGTAGCTATGACAAAAGGCTTACTCTTTAAACAACAGTTCTAAAACATCAGAGTTGTTTAAAACACAGCAGTTGATACATAAACTTTAACAATGATGTCACAGCCTTAAAAATGCTCAAGTTACTGACCTGCCTTGTGCTAGTACATGCTACATGCATCTAGATCACTCAGGCTGCAGCTTGCTGGCTAAGTGCAAAAGTAAAATGAAGGCTAAGGTTTAACTGCTCCTCATAGTTCTTGCACGGGTTTAGAGCTATTTCAGATGTCCAGCAGCATGACCTGCTAGTTTCTCTCCCCAACCTCCCCATGACTCTAAATACCAATACCCACTACCACCCACCACCCTCTTGTTGGAAGGGTGAGGATTCGTGCAGGCCATGTTAATTCACCCCTGAAGCAGTCCGCAGCCTGTTCCCTCCCTGTAGAACAAAGGGTTCTTATTTTTTTTTCCTCAGACCTGCTGCAGTTTTCCTTAGGCCAGTGTTTTGTTTGCTTGTTTGGTTTTAGTTCTTGGACATAGCTATTGGCAGCCTGCCGTCACACATTTATATTTCAGCTAGTTCCTAGCAGATTAACTGAGGCAAACTCCCATTACCAGGTAATATTCCCTTCCCACATTGGTATTTTGTGCTGATCAAGAAGAAACATAATCAGAAAAGGGTTTGGAGAAACTATGGTCAGACTTATCCTTGACCGGCACTGAGGGAGAGATGAAGGCAAACAGAAAGCAAGAGTGGGAAGGATTGACTCTCTTAATGTGGCCATTTCCCAGCTGTTGTAAATACTGCCTGTGGCTCCTGTAGACAGCATTTGATCAAAAAGTGTTTAATATTTCTGTTACCTACTCCATCAGCACCTTAACTGCTGGATTGCAGACTGTTTCTGTTCAACCTGAGGCCCTGTACTTAAAGCGACATTTAAATCTCCAAATCAGTTTGTCCTTGGTCACAGTTCCAAAGACACCACTCTTCTCTTTAGGCTCTGTGATACATTTCCAAACTTAAGCAGACAGATTTCCACAACGAAACTAACTGTTCAGTTCAGATCTGTCAATTTAATGGGGGGGGAGGGGGGAATCTATGCTCCAGGGCTTGGAAAACTTACCATACAGGCTGGTTTCTATGCAAGAAACTAGTGTCCAATAAGAACAAGTTAGTGACTACCAGCTGTTTGGAGCTTTTTAAGAAATATTGTCTTTTTAATACATTATTTTAAAGGAAACGGACTCAGCTGTGGTAACAGTACTCTACCTATGGAAAAATGGTTGCTGAATATGCCAACCTTTCAAGATAACAGTTTCATTGTACTTCAATGAAACTACGTTTAAATTATTTCAAGTACTATGAAACTGATAAAGGCAGCTTCCATAATCATTTAGAATGTTTTACACTGAGTAATATGAAATTACTTTTATTTATTAGCTACAATTTGTTCCTCTCAAGAGCTGTTATAAGTTAATCACATCATTTCTGTATAGCAGATACAACAGAGACATCTGGTATAAGAGGAGACTCACTTTTCCTAGTGATTGACTAGACTTCTCAAAAAAGAAAGTTACTGGAAATATTTGTTAAACCTAATGAAATATTTAATGGACTATTATCTGAAAAGCAAGTGGACAGGAACATAAGGTTTCTTTTTGTTTTATTAAACATCTTCTGAAGCCTAAGGGGAAAATGCAAACTTTAAGACAAAGCTATAAACAAGACAGTTTACTCACAAAAAAAATATCAAAGGATGAAAACTTAAGCAAGAAGCAGCCGCATTAGAGGCATCAGAGAAAATTAGACCTGTCAATTACTGAGACTCCTCAATTATCTTGACAATGTTATGAAGTTCATATCTGAAAAGACATTAATGTAATTGTCTCTCCTTCAGTCAGACAGAAAGCACACTTGTGTCTGAGTATTCAAGAACAAATGAGGTGAGAAGTTACTGGCCATGGAAAAATAAAGGCTACATGACCGTCTGCTTGGTAATTACTGTGGCCCAATTTAAATCTAAGTGGAAATGACAATAAAAGATATACTGTTCTTCAGTAACTGCTGCGGCTCTTGGATGACCTTTTAGCACTGTGTAAGTTTTGGGTCTTGCTTTGTCCTGTTTGCTGTTTCATTGGGGTTTTTTGTGTGGGGTTGTTGTTTTTTGTTTGTTTGTTTTAAAATCAATTCTGGAATACAAAGCGCAAGAAGAATGTGACCCACCATTACTTTTTGCCAGCAGAACTTCTGTTTACGGATCTCAACAACTATTTTCCAATATCCAAATCAACAGCCAATGCTATAGCAAAGTCTCAATTCAATGACTAACTTACTCATTCTAAACCTGTCATAATTTGTAAATAGATTAATAATAAATCTCTCTATGGCTGCTGATGCTGACAGAGTAGAGAAGGTTGCTACTGCGTGTGCTGTAATTCACAAAACAAGTTATTTATGTAAAGATATTCAACAAAAAAAAGTTGAAAGGTTTATCTGCAGTCACTGTCCTATGCTACCTATTCAGTATCTCGTTTTAGGAAAGTTTAAAAATTGGAACTTAAAGATAAGTGTCTCCATTTGGACTTTCACCGTCCCTCTGAGGTCAAGTCACACAACCCTGTAAAGCGGAAGTATCGAGTGCTGCTGCAAGCCTTGCTCCCCTGTTCGGCTCTAAGGCTGCAGAGGTACATGCTGCCTCATGCTTGCTTCAGCAAACAGAAGCAAAGGTTTACAGCTCCTCATGGGTTCCAGCTCTGCAACTGCTGCACAATAGACCCAGTGATTAAACCTGTTGGGAAATGCGCTTTGCTCCCATTAAACTCCTCTCTAGCCTCTACTAAATTCCAGAAGTATACTGGCTTCTTTCCAGTCCCATTCCTGTTCTCTTTCATTCTCTCATTTACATTCAGTACAATATCCAATCACTTTTCATGTTAATTGTTTTAATATTCTTATCTTCAAACCTTCAATTTCCACTTGTTACATAATCTCCTTTTGTCCCCTTTTGTCTTTTCCTTCTTTATTTTATCCAGCTTTTTCCCCCCATCTTATTACTCTGAGCTTTTTTTCTTTTCCATCCAGTATTTTCTTCCAGTCACTTTTTCTTGACAGCTGAAAAAAAATGCTTCTTCTTATCATCTTTTTGTTGTTGTTCTTTTGTTTGCTTGCACAGATTAAAAAAGAAAGACTGCTAGAGCTCAAAAGCATCTGTGAAACAAATCCAAACACCAATACATTTTACATGTGGATTCACTCAACTTTTAGGAGATGCAAGGATATCTTAACAATAAATAAACATTTTATTAACTAGGAATAACAGATCACATATACCAGCAAACAGCTTAACAAAAATGCTGAAGGCCATGACCTCTTCCTGTTGACACATTATACCACTTTTCTGCTGCAGAAAGCTCTCCTAACACAGTGTGAAAAAATAATGGCAAATTACAAAACTAGCATCACATCAAGTCAGTATTTCAACTGCAGAACAAAATATTTTGTTTGGCTTTCACCAAGTCCCCTGAAGTTTCATAAGAATGAGAATAAGCAAGATGATACAGCTCTCCCCTCAATCTTATCTCAGATTATAGTCTTGAGGGCACAGGCAGCCTGTGTGAACATCCATCAGCTCACTCAAAACTAGCAAGCCCCCAAAACAGCAGCAGGAACTACAGCACAGGCCGCGTTACCTACGAGCAGTTCTGACAAGACAATACTGAACTCCCTCCAATTATGGCTAAATTACTGCTTACTATTCAAGATAATTGAGGATTTTTCCCAAAAGCTTTCTTCCCCATGTTTGTCTGGGGTTTTTGACTGCAACGAAGCTTCAGAGTACCAGAAATGATTCCAGAAGTCTTTGTCCTGCAGGAACTTTAGCATACAGCAAATACTTCTTCTATGTACTCTATTCAGGTTTTTCACCAATTTGAAAAAGTCAAATCCTTCAAGCCTCCTCTTCTTCCCACCCCTAAAAAGATTTTCTTCTTAAAAAAAATAATAATAAAAAAAATATTATTCTTTTAAAGAAGAAACTGATGGGGAAAATCAGCTTCAAGATTTGACTTAAAATTGCTCCTCCCTCAAGTTGTAACTATGGGCCACTGTGGGCTTAAAAATATCTGCACACCATTTCAATACAATCCTGGGATGTGTCACTATTAAAAAGCTAACTTGTAGTAACTGCTCTCCTGGAATATCATTTCCTTCACAGGGTCTTTTTCAGCTTCCTGTGAGCCAAATTTGCGACTCCAGGCTGGAAACACTGAGCTTCACGTTTCAAGATGAGAAAACACCGTAATGATAAGAAATGAAAAAGTTAGCCATTTCAGATCTGCTCATACCAGTGTGAGACACTCACATCTAAAAACATATGACTTCATCTTTTACAGGTCAGGTAAGCTGGCAAAAGCCATGACAAAAGGGAAATGTTTTTTTCCTGCTTCAGGCTCTCTATCGAACAGCAGTGGCACCCTTGTTTTTAGGAACAAAAATGAATCAAAGCAATAGGTCACTGAGCTTTATTCTTTTACTGACTAAATTTATCATGTTAGAATTTGTTCCTGTGAGAGTCACTCTCCTTAGCCTATTTTTAAATTTTGCTTCTCTTTTAGATCCACCTCCTCAATGCAGAGGTTGCTCCACATGACGCTCTCACTAGCTCAGTAACATCCTCTACGTGATGAGAACTTCTGGATGTTATATACATACATGGCTGATTCAAACACAATATAAAACTGTGCAAAAACTAGATCAGTCTACCACACAGTGAGATGGACAGATGACAGTCTTCAACAACTCTTACAAAAGTTCTTTTAGTTTTCCTCTCCCCATCCTCAAGAGGAATCCAACTACAGATGGACTTTGTTGCTCTCATGGGCTTCAATGTTGATACGCAATTTTCAATCAGAAAACACAGAACAGACTCCTTAATCATGAGAGCTCTAGATTTTTGTTGTTGGCTCCATGTGTTTCTTGTAGATATTTTAATGCTTTTTAGGATCTCTTCTACTACTGGGTATGCTCAGCCATTATTTTTAGACCCCTGCAAAATTCCTCTACATAATTTCCTACATGTAACACTCACACTTTTTGATTCAAACACTTGTTTTCTTAAATAGAAGAGTTACTTAATAAAGCATATGCAAATTGGGGAAGTACTAAATAATTTGCATTTTACTTTCCTGCTTTGTGATTTCATTAGTCTGTTTTTTAAAAAAACAGCTTTTCAGACACACAAACTCACTCCTGTGGCCTCACTTTCTTACAGTGAAATACAATATTTAACGAATACTTTCATAGCAGAAATAGTGAAAAACCTCAAGACAGAAAATTAGAACAAGTCAGGGTCCATCATGGATGGTGCCATGTTAGCTGGTCACAGTGTAGAAGTGACCCATGGAAATACATAAGGAGAAAGGGAACCAGAAGCTAAATTCTCTGCTAAGGAAAGCCAGGCAACAGCAAATCAAGCTCATCAGCCTCTTCTACAGCCTAGAAAGGGGTATACCAAGAAAAGAGGATTCACAGCAGCACCAAAGAGACAGTGAACACCAACCATCAAACATTTTTTGTGACTGTTTTTGGCAAATAAGCTTGCAAAACCACTGAAGGAAAGCCAACAAAATCCTACAACCTCCAACCACAACCAATGCCTGTTTACCTGCTGCAACAGAGCAGCAATCCCAGAATGTCATAAGTTAACATTACAAAGAGGAAAATAGTGCTTAGAGAGTTAATGCAATCTGACAGTTCCTTAAGGTACCATTCAATTACTGCATCAAAAAGCAATCACCAACTTCTAAGTAAGCAAACCATCAACGGACAGCTGCTTACTTACATTTGAAAAAAGTCCTTTCATAGGAGACTGCTTGACTTGCATACCTGATAACTAAAAATTTAGTTATACTGCATTATTAAGAAATACTGAATATTACAAATGGTTTACAAGCCAGTCCTTTAACAACAGTGCCTTCCTGTGTTTATTATAGGCATTTTCTTATTTTAAAGCTAAGATTCAACTGGTTTATAGTTGTAATTCTGTCCTCCTACACATCCACAAGCAAATTAGGTCAATCCCAAACTATTTGTAAAACCTCCTACATAGAAAGGAGTTTGAGATTTTAAAACATATGAAGTTTAAAACAAACAGTCAACCTACCAGTGTCTTAAACCTTGTGAACTGCCGATTTTTTTGTTCTAGCTTAAGAAGGTATCCTAAAGTAGTATAAACCAAGATGTGAGAATCACTGTCCTTGGCCATAAGTTGCAACCGTATCACATTTAATAACATTTTAATAATGTGTATTATATAAGTTCCCCCGGTTAACTTCTAAACTTCTACATTTGGCATCTGTAGCATCCTGTGGCAATGAGCTCCACTGTGCAATTATGTGCTGTGTGAAAAAATGTTTATTTTAAACCTACTGCTGCGTAAGAGCTAGAAGTCTTTAAAACTGTGTTATAAGAAATGATGAATAGTCATGCTCTGCCCATCTTCTCCATAACATTAGTAGCTTTATAATCCTCTTGTGTTTCTTCTAAGCCCATCTGTTTTCCAAGCTGCAGAGTCCTAACCATCCTGTTCACATATAGGTATCTCTTTCCCCGTATAACTTGGTTTATCCTGGTGTTTGCAGATCAGTTTCCAGATTACTCATGGATATCATCATAGAATTATAATGCAACTTCAAGATCTCTTTATTGAGTAGTAACAATTTAGACTGCCATGCGTGTTAGTTAGCCAGTTCCCTCCTGCAAGCATTATTGTATAACACTGTATGGCTAAGGCACTTGCCATTTTATTAACTTGTTATCTTGCATTATCTTCCTATAACTCTTCATGCTCACAGATTTGGAGGGAATCGTGAATGGTGCATGAATAGAAACTGTTATCTTGCTGTTTAGCCCTTTCACAGACTTATTAAAGCAGCAAAGATCTCCACATAGATCCCTGTAGGAGTCTACTCTCACCTTATGATAACTGTCCTCTATTCTTACCTTTTCTTTTTTTATTTCCTTATCTTAAAAAGTTATTAATCTGAGAGGGCTTCTCTCTTACCTTTGAGACCATCTTGTTTCTTCAAGAAGTTTTGGCAGCAGCTGTCTTCAACTAGGATGGTTAGTTCATATGGGAGATATACTTCTAACGTGACCACAAACTTGCACCCAGCTAGTTACAATCTGTTTGCAACAGTCGTATTTGCTCTTCATATTTCATATTTTCCATGTACACGTTCATTTTTCTTATTTATAAGCATGCATGTTGTCATTTGACTCTATGACAGTTTTAATTAATTTTGATAAGGACAGAAATAAAACTTTCTGGGGTGTAGTTTCAATGCAGATGATGTATTTGAGTTACTCCAGACCTGTTGGGTGTACCTGATGAGTCTACGCAATTTGTTACTAATCATTTTGATCAGCTTGTTCTAAAAGTTCTTCCACTAACACTTGAATTTGAAACAGATCATGAGACATCTTAAGTATGGGCAGGAAGCCTCGTACACCCTATATAATTAACAAAAATGCAAAAAGAGTCTTTGCAAGATTTGGTGCTGAAGATTCATTTTCTGCTAGTGTTATCATGCCTTGATCCTTATTGGGCCTGGAGTTTATTAGGTCTGTTGCTTCTGATGTGCTTGAATAGTTTCTCAAAGCTCTTTATGTGCCTGTCTTCTGGTTTTCACACGACTTAGCAGTTTTGCATCCAAATGTTTGCCACATTTGGTCACAATTTCTACTTTATGAAGTCTCTCTTCACCTGTTACAGACTTTCCTCCTTTGCAGTTTCAATAATTCTGAGTTTGGGGTTTTTTTTCATTCCTTGTGATAGATGGCAGATATTTACTCTATCACTTAATATGGTAGCTCTCAATACCACTAAAGGCTTTATTCTTTCAGGTGTTCCTTTAAACAATTTCCTAACAAGCTTGCTCCCTTAGGTGTAGTTCTCTCTATAAGATGTTACTGCAATATATTTTACACTTGCTCTTAAAACAGTATGGATATCTTCTTCATTATAGTTACTCTTGTAGGAGAGCTCAACAGTAATTTCACCTCAAGACAGCTCTTGTACACTACATATTTGTCAAGAGCTACTCCTCTTGTGAGCTGACAGCTTATCACAAAACCCAATATATTGTTCTTCACTTCTACCTTTACTGAGTCCTCATACACGTAACAACCATGTAATAACAGGAAATGTTTCTTCCCTCAGCATCTTACCTCTTTTAGCACTTCACAATAATGTTCTAGCATGGTCAAGAGTCTAACCCTCACCCTATTTTGATCTATTTGCACATAAATTCAAACCGTAAGTGTACTTTCTTGTCTTGACATACATAGCTTTGACTGTAAACCCTAACATAACGTAAGGTATCTCTAAGAGTACAATTTGCATTCTCATCTCTATGTAAATGTTTGCCCTCACACTAACACCTTCTTGTACCGATTTTCTGAGACACCAAATACATCAATGTCTAGATTTCAAACCAGCATTCCAGCTCTCACACTCATTTTTCACATTTCAGGTTTTCTCCAGAAGCCCATCTACAACTGCTACTGGTCTGTCTTTTTCTAATACTTTATAAAGAGAAGCAAGCAGTAAATACATACATGATGGTGTTAATCCCTGACAGTTGTTGAAACATCTGCAGACCACAACCCACAATTAAGGCTCTTCGAGTTGGAGGGTATGTTAGCATTCTGCAGATCACAGGTCCAGCTTAAAAACAAAACAAAAAACACACAACAAAAAAAAATATGTGATAGTTCTTAAGTGACCGCTCTCAAGACAACGTTCCCAGGTAAAACAGGCTTTGCACCTTAGTTTCAAACACACTTGGATTATTACAATTATTACTGAACAACTTAATCATTTCACTTCTGCTTTTCTGCACGGTACTACAAAGATGATTTTCAGGAAGCCCAGGCAAAAAAAATGGAGCTGTTTTGTACACAGTGTATAACTCTCCTATATCATACTAACAGATTGCACATCTGCTGCAGTTGAAGGTACTCAAAGTTATCACAGAATATCGTTGTTTCCTTTCTTAAAAACTCTCAGAGTTATCGAAAGGTTATTTCAGAAATGCTGTGACCCACTGCTCAGATCTGGATCTTGCAGATACAGTGTTCTCCCTAGTCTCCCAAAGACCCACTTTCCACTAAACAACTGCAAGTGGGGGTACTTTGAAGGTATGGGGTAGATCTTCTCTGCACAGCTGTAAAGCCAGCAGAGAGAGCACAAATGATTTGATTTTTTTCCATACTTTTGGTAGCAATGGTACGAGGCTGTCTTCAGAAAAGCAGAAAACGGTTTTTCAATGAAGAGAAAAGCAAAAATTTCTAGCATAGAAAGTTTTGTTCCCTGTTAATTTTGGGCTTTGTTTGTTTTTTTTAAAGTAATATATCAGGCAAAACTTTAAAATACTTGACTTCATTATTTACTTAAATTTCTTTCTGTCCAAAGTGGTATTTGGGGCAAACACAGTCTGGTGAAAAATTCTATGTTTTATACATCTTGACACACCTACTATACCCACTCAGAACACCAAACACAGATCACAATAGCTACAGGTCAAAATAGTTGAAAAAAAGGAAATGAAGAGGAGATTTTTATATTTTCAAAGTCTTTCCTGAACATACAGAAAATACTAAAAGTATTGATTCAGTATAAAACCTTGTATGGGTCTGTTAGCAAAGAACAATTTACATGCAAAGAGTTTCAACATCAGAAAGCTGATAATCTGTGAACAGACTCAAGAAGGGGGGTTTGATAATACTTTCTTCACTGAAAAACAATTAGACCTACCTAAGTAAAACTTAGTTACATAAAAACCGTTCTGAATTCATATCCCAACTGTATCATCACTGAGCTTTGCATCTTTATTAATAACAGCAAAATGCAGTCTGACAAATTTTCCAGCTGTACATTCAGACAGTACATCCCACCTGTCTTGCCATACAGCCACATCACTACCTTCCAAATGTCTTTGAGAAAATCAGTGACAGATAAATAGAGCCAATCTATATATCTGGCAATATATTCTCAAGCAAGACACATGGCATTGCTGGGTAGACAAGTATATCAAAGGGTTTAGCAGTCAAATTGGCAAAGTGGAAAAACAACAAACTGGCACTCACTGCTGGTTTGGAGCAGTTCCAACCTCAGACACACTCCTGGATTTCTAACAAATGCAACTATGAGCCTTTATTCACAAACAACAGCCCTCTGGTTTCCACACTTGGCATCACACCTGAGCATGGAGGAGTTGGGCTTAAAACTCTTTCACTGGCAATTGATTCTGCAGCATCTGTCATGAACCCAGGCTGCTGAATGCCTATGGGAGAGAGACTGTCTGTTCTTCATGAACTTCATATATTTATAAACACTTAATGGAGTTCAAAATGCATCTTAATCTCCAAAAGACCTTACAGCCAACCTAAATCTTCAAGTCCACCATCAATGACTATGCTCACTGAATAAGCTGGAATGCTACAGCAGAAGCTGCTAGGAAAGGAAGCAGAAATGTCCTAAGGAACTGATACAATTTCTAACAATTCCTGAGCAACTCAGCTATTTGATGAAAGTTATATAAAACTCTACTCACAATACAGCATTGTACAAAACAATTGGAAAGAAGGCATTAAAATGAATAGCTAGAAATTAAAGCAGCTGTTCCCAGACAATGCTTGCATCTCAGAGGGAGTCATGAACTCTCAACAAAACTTCATCACAAAATCAGTTTGTATGCCTGAAGTGGGGTCCTGCAGAAATTCTTAGACCATGTAGTAAAGTTTAGACCTTTACTTTAGATCTTTAGAGCATCCAGTCAGCTAAATGCACTACGTACTTAGAATTTTTCAGACTTCTGATTAATTGCATCAGAAACAATTATGCTAAAAATCATCATAATGGCTCAAGTCAGAGATTTAAAAGTTACTCTAAATCTGTACCATGGCAACTGCACATATCAATAGGCATACACAAAATTAAAGGATATTATTTCATAAGATTCACAGCCCTCAGGTTTACAAACCAATAAACTGAACGAAAAAAAAACCCAGAAGAAATCATTAATCTCTGTATTAAAGGAGCTTTACAAACTCCACTAAAAAACCCGAAGGACTTTGACTGTTAGGTGGCTGTTTTTAAAGCAGAAAATGACTGTGAAACTTTTTATTAAAATTAGCTAGCCCTCAACCCAAATAAACTATTTTTTTCAGTTTTCCTATTATCAATCCTGCCTTCCATCTTCTGTTGTGTTAATATATTACTGCCTTCTTACAGGTTGTAATATATGAATACAGCAAACGAATAAACAACTCCAAGCAAAACATGTTTGTTATCAACAGAGAATGTGTCAAAACTAAATTATATACATATGTATGAATTACATACATTTTTCTTCTGAAAATAAGTCTTCCAAAAACTGAAATTGTACTTCAGGCATTCCTGATAACTGTTAAGTCTGCTGTTGGTTATTACAATAGATTAAAAAGGCACAAACCAATAAATCTTTTAAAAACTGAAATCTTTAAAAAATGGAGCAATTTAATTGCTCACAGAACCAGAGGGAAACAGATGAGGCAAAAGATGCATCACAAAAAAAAAAAACATTTGACAATTTTTATGACGGAAAAGAAAAGAGATATTTGTCTCCAGAAGCTGGTAGTTGTTTGCTTATGATAATTCAGCCTTAATTGCTATTGTTTTCTCTTCAGACAGGAGATTTAGAAACATTCCTGCATTTGAACTACTCCATTTGAACTTGAAAAGCCACCAAGATGTTTGTTTTCCTTCTTCTAACCTATGAATTAAAATGAAGTCAAAAGGATGAGACCCATAATCATAATGTCATGATTAATTTAAGGAGACAAGATTTGGTTGGACTTTCTGTGCTGTGGTTTCAGATAATTACTTTATCTTAAGTAAATTTCCTTAATGCATATGTTTACAAGGGTTCAAAACATGCGACAGTAAAGGGCAGCTGAAGCTTGCTCTAGGAGTACAAAATGGCAGCAATAGATAAAGAATAATGGAAAAATAAGGATACTGCTGCTGTAGAAGGTGACATTACATGAAGTGGTGATACATGAAGTGGACTGCTGTGGTATAACTGGCCTTTTCTCATCCTGATCTAAACTGCCTACCTAACTAGACATTCATCCTTCTAATTAAAGGGCAAAAATAGGATTTGGAAGTCTGGCTTCACATCCAAAAAAGCCTTAGCAGCTTATACTGAGCTAAAGAGGGGCAGAGGAGCTGTTCTTGTCAAATCATTGCTTCTGGAAAGAGAGTGATGCTTTTCAAATGTTTTAAGAGTGTTATACGAAACTTGTGACGCCAGCTTCCTCTACTTTAGCTGTTATTCTTGTTACAATCCATAAGAAAATTAGGTTTAGAAACTGTGAATCACCTGTAAGGCACTTTAATTTTCCTCTGTAGGTAAAACAGATTGTAAGGCAATCACAGGAGGCTGGGTGTGATCCACTGCCAATTACAAGACAGATGCTTTACAAAAACAACAAAACAAACCCTAGTTCTGAAAGGAATTTAAATAATGAAAGCTAAAAAAGCAGAAGAATGGGTATTGATGATGTCTCCACGTCTCCTTATGAAAATCTACTGTATATACTTCCAGGGAAATAAAAATATCATAGGTAGACATAAAACCAGCCTAAAAATCTGTCAGCAAATGCAGGCAGACAGCTGGTGCCTGGAAACCTCATGATCCCCCTTTCCTCAAATTATTAGTACAATACCTGGCAGTATTTCACAGCCAGCAAACTATGGTTAGAGACCAGGCTCTGCCAAAGTCATTTGCAGGTTCAAACTTTCTTTTGCCAGCTAATCTAGGTAACAGCTTGTAGCAACAGCTTAAAACTATACAGGACTCCTGCCAGCATTTTGTGCTCTTGCTGTAGAGGATTGTTTCCAAAAAGGCAGGCTCAGCCAAGCAACAAGGCAGTCACTAATCAGTTTAGCATCAATTAATAAGCTCGACCTTCAGATTACTTTCTCGGACCTGTTCTTGTCCTAATGCCAGTCAACACTCTCTCTTCCATCCAGTTAAATCTTCAAAGAACCAGTCTACAGTTAGAAATTGGACCAAAAAAAGGAACTTCGAGCTGGTGATCTGGATAACAGAAAACAGATACTGGAATCTTTCCTGTTTTGCCTTTCCTTACAAAAAGACAGCTTCCAGTCCAGCTTTCTCTGCATCATCTGCAGAACATTCCTCCACCTAAAAGTCCTCCTCTAAAGCAGTCACAGCTAGCTTATTTTCTGCATCTGAATGACACACTAAAGCAAATACCCCTTCTGTCCTGGACTATGACATGAATATTTTCTAAAAATATCAACTGCATTCAATTTTTCCTTTCTGTAAAATTTACCAAATCACAAGATCAAAACTGCAATATTTATCCAAGAAGATATAGAACAATTTTACTGAAGTACCAGGCTCTTCCCCACTGTCTCACAATGTTTCCAGTAACACTGGAAGAACCCACTCCTAGTAAGGGAGGAAACTTCCTAACTCATATAGTTCTCTAATCCTCTGAGAAAGCTCAAAAAGAGGTTGCTTGCTTGAGTCCATTTCTGTTTGTTTGTCTGGAGGGTTTTTCTGGTGTTGTGGGTTTTACTTATGCATCGCCCCCGATCAGCCAAGAATGAGAAAAGACTGTCAGCTTGCTTAATAACTCAGTGGTTTTAAGTTTTCTACAGCAAATATATCCAATGGTATAATAAACCACCCTGCTCTAAAAGCAAATAAAAGCTAATTAGACATGACCACTCTGGTTCTAGAGAATTAAGTAGTCTAGGGAGTTTTATCATGTCCAGATGAACTGAAAGGTTGGGTTTTTTCCTCAGGAAACCTATATTTCAAATAAATAGCCCCTCCAAAAGATCTTTTTAATCCACACACTGAGAACAGAGACACTAAGAATAAAGATTTTTTGGGTTTGTTTCTTTTTGACAGCAAGTTGAGCTGGTCTTTTGGGAATCCTGGAAACAAAGCAGTTTTATCTGTAAAGGGAAAAAAAACCTATATTTCCCTTGATATTACATTCTTTGATATAAAGCTTTGGTGATGGAAAATCTATATGACTGAATACTTGCACAAAGGCAGCAGCAGTTAAGAATACCTCTGAATAGGACAAGAAGCAGTGGCAAGTAGGGAAGCAATAAAAGGAGCTCATTTTGGCTCTGTATGACATGTTCTTTATAGAAAACAGGAAGTACTGTAATGAAGTCCTTTAAAACTGGAGAAACCATGACAAAACAGACAGCAAACAGAGAATGGGTATGCAGATGATGCCAGCAGGAGCTGAGAGGCGGCACAGATAAGAGTCCATGTGGGTGGAAGAGGAACCCCAGAGTGGTACTGTCAGACCTCTGGAGTGGGGGAATGAGGAAGAGGAAGGCTGACCTGTTTCTTTGATAGGAAAACTGGGGTAGGGACAGAGAAAAGCAAGGATCACATTGTGCTTTCCTTCTAGCTGTGGTAGGCACCTTAGAAACAAAATGATAAGGTATCAAGGTGGACTTGTGCATACCTGTAGCCTGCAGCGTGGTTTTAGCAAACATTTCTTCACATGGTCTGCTCTAGAACTGCTTTACATAGGAAGCAGTGATGTGACCCTCATTAAAGAAAGCAGGTGAGGAAAGATAAGGTGATGTAGCATCACACATACACAACCAAAATAAGCCAAGAGTTGTAACAGCCTGAAGAGCTTCTCTCTACACTCATCAAGCAACGAAGTGCAGTGCAGAGCACTCAGCAATCTGGAATTAAAAAGCATTTTTTTCCCTTTGAGTTAAGGAAAGATGCCTAAAAGAAAACTGCAGTAAGGGCAGTTTCAAGAGTGCTTTTGGGTTTTTTGCCTTTTTTTGTGTGTTGGTGGTGATGTTGCTGTTGTTTTTCAATTAAAAGAGCACCAGAAAAACTGATGACTGTTCCCTCCAACCCAATCAGTAACCTACTCTCAAGCTGATCTTCCCAGCTGTTCTTATATTAACAATCATACAGATACTGCAGTTTATTTCCTGGGCAACCATACAGATACTGCAGTTTATTTCCTGGGCAACACACTTCAAGCCTTACATTTTTTAGGGTTTTTTTCTGCCCAAAACCTTACTTCAGTGATACTACTTTTCTCCCTCCATCCTTTGTTTCATGCCCTAAGCCAGTAGTTTAACAGTGAAAACAGATTTCCAGTCTTTGCCCTCCGAAAGAATATGACATGGGGACACGTTCCCAGGAGGGAAGAGGAGAAAAAGGGAATTTAATAGAACTGAGAAAGGAGCCTGGTGGTCAGTGCAAGTCTCCATAGAAACTTATGGATGCAATATGTTGTGTGTTACTCTTTTTTATTAATGGCATATTTAGTTTATACCATCTCCTTAGAAAGTTAAAAAAACCCCCACATTTATCTAAGGAACCTGAAAAACTCCTCTCACTTATTTGAAATTCAGGCGCCATTAGCAATAAAAGCTTCATTAAAAATAAAAGGAAAAAAGTTAAATTAGAGATGAGATCCATATTTAAACATTTGAAAAACCTGTTTTGAAATCAGTATCATTATAGCACAGCTCAGGTTCCAGAACTATCAGAGAGGGGAAAAATCAAAAAATCACTGTAGGTTAAAGTCAAAGGACTTTCAAGTTTGGCTTCCTAACAACAAGAGAGCACCATCAATGGGTGTATAGATGACAGAACAGCAGACCAATTTGAAGTTAAAATAAGTCTTTAGAAACTGCTTCAACACTGTTTTACACTGAAGCATTTGAACTTCAGCACAAAGTTGAGTTCCACTAAAGGCGCAAGGGCAGATACCCAAACAGTTCACTGAACTGCAGCCTAAGATCATACCTTACCTAAAAGTACTAGCTAATTTGATACCTTTTAGTATTAACCATCTACTATCAGAAACACACAGGGCTCTAAAACAACCACTGTCACTCAACCACAGTACGTTTTTCAGCAGAGAAAGCCAACCACACCCTGAAATAGGGAGCAGGCACACTGCCAGCAGGTAGTTCTTCCCCTCTACACAGCACTTGCAAGACCCACAGCTACAAGCAGCACACTACCTTGCTTCATGAGCCTGGAGGAGAACCAACAAAGGTAGACATGGCCAGAACTCATAACATACAAGGAGATGCGGAAACAATTGGGATTGTTCAGTTTTTTAAAAGAGAAGTTAAAGATTTCTGCTATCTACAGCCACCTGCACAGGGCCAAAGAGAGGACAGACCCAGATTCCCCAGAGGTGTGCAGGGGTAGGACAAAAGTCAAAAGACAAGTTGGAATGCATAAGATTTGGACCAGATGTGAAGTCTGTTTATTTGGACCCATGGAAGTGATCAAACACAGAAAGAGATACGTAGACAGCTTCCTGTACAACCTGATGTGATTTGGCCTGATTTGATTAGTGATTGGATTAGGCACCCATCAGAGATCCATGATTCTTACATGAAACCTATGTCATTCTAAAATTTGTACTGGTACTGCTTATTACAACCAATAATAATGAAAAAGAAAGTTTGGTACTCACAGTAGTCAAAAAATACCCCAATAAAATCCCACCCACCCCAAAAAATCAAACTGAGTATTAGGAATTAATGGACAATCATAACACTGTATGATTGCGCACTTCATTCTAATCCTATTAAAACCTTAATGGCTTTCCAACATTTATTACAAGTACTATTTTCACAGTTATCTTAAAGAGTGACTGAAAAGCCTCCTTACATACAGATCCTGTGAAACTCTGCCATCTCCCTACTGACAACAGCAGATCAACCGCTTTTTGCAATTTTAGTCCTATGTTTCATTAATCAAGAACATCTCAGTCACACTGGACTGACAGCTTTTACCCCGAATTTATAACTTCTACAGAGAATGCAAACCAATATTGAAATCAGCAAGTGTAAAATACTTGACTACTGGGCCTATAAGGATGCTGGGGATGGACTCTTCATTAGGGACTGTAGTGACAGAACAAGGGGTAACGGGTTCAAACTTACACAGGGGAAGTTTAGATTGGATATAAGGAGGAAATTCTTTACTGTCAGGGTGGTGAGGCACTGGAATGGGCTGCCCAGGGAGCTTGTGAATGCTCCATCCCTGGTGGTGTTCAAGGCCAGGTTGGACAGAGCCTTGGATGACATGGTTTAGTGTGAGGGGTCCCTGCTCATGGCAGGGGGGTTGGAACTGAACAATCTTAAGGTCCTTTCCAACCCTAACTATTCTGATTCTATAACTGGTACGAAAAATGACACAGCAATAAGGGAGACTTTACTTCAGCCTTTCAGTATATTAGAGAGGCCTTAGATGGGGAGAGACTTTGTACCAGGGTGACAGGACAAGAGATAATGGTTTTAAACTAAAAGTGGGTAGATTAGCTTGTATATAAGGGAGAACCTCTTCTCTGTGAGGGTGGTGAGGCCCTGGCACAGGTTGCCCAGAGAAGCTGTTGCTGCCCCATCCCTGGCCAGGCTGGACACAGCTTGGAGCAACCTGGTTTAACGGAAGGTGTCCTTGCCTGTGGCAGGGGGTTTGGAACTGAATGATTTAAAAGTCCCTTCCAACCCAAACTGTTCTATGACTGATGAGAGCTGTATGCAGTTCCAATCCCCTTTGCTTTCTCACCTTCATCTCAAAAAAAAATAGGAATATGGTAGAAATGGGGGAAGATTGAGAAAAGGGCAAAAAGAACAATCAAATCAATGGAATGGTTCCAACACAAAGCACTAATAACACTATTTTTACAAGGCCCCTGGGTACTAAAATGCATATACAATTATACCATATTAGTGTACTTATGTCTGGATTCACAACAAGCTAGAGTATTAACAGTCTGTTTAGTGTGATTCTGCCTTTGTTATCATAATAGGCCTCTGCTTTAGCTACAGATGAAAACAACAAAGCAAGTACACCCTGCTCAAGCTGGAGGAAAAAAAAGATTAGGAGTGGGAATGCAAAAAAGTTGCACAAAATCAGAAGTGCCACAATGAAGGTGAGCAGAGAACATGGTTGTTTCAAAAATAAGACAACAAAAGTCCTGTATAAAATGTCAGGTGCAAAACCAGAAGCATAGGTGTGACCCACCATGTGCTGGCCACTATCAAAGCAGAATGGTGGCAAAATAGGCTTTGTCTGACACGGCATGGCCATTTGGACCAAACTGTCAAAAATCCACAGTGTAGTGGACACATGGTTCATGTCTGGGGTCCAGGGACAACAAGCAAAATATATGATCTACTGCAGATCATACCTTGCTGGAGCAGCAATTCCAAATCAACCACCTGCTTAAGTATTAGCAGTGGCTGAAGTAATAATTTACAATCTAAAAAGTCAGAGAACAGATAGGAATCTCTTGGGCTTTGATCCTAAGAAATGTTTTTATCACAAGAACTGGAGATTATGAAAAGCTGATGCTCATAACAGCTTCCAAATCTTCCAGTTTCTGGAGGATTCTCATGTAGCTTATGTGAATTTTTATGTTCCAGCCACTCTGGAGTTTCAGGCATAATAAAGTATTCCACAGTAAAGTAGATCCCTGCAGCACTGAAGAACACAAGGGGAACCTGCCCTAGTCAACAAATGAAGTCTAAATAAAAAATAAGTAAAAGCTAGATTGGCACCAAAACAATCCTTTCTTTAGAGCTGGTCTACCTACCTACACCCTCCTATAACAGATGATCACTATTATAATACAATCAGCATAACCATCTACTAAAAATACATCCACTGCAGCAACTTGCTTTCAGATCCTCCCAGGTGATCCCTAAAGATGCCACACAGGAACATGTTACATTCAGCTTCTTTCTAATTTCATTTGCTAATGCTCATTTTTGCAATGAGAGAAAAAGCAATGATGGAAACAGAATAAGCACCAGGACACTTACAACAAAATCAATAAATAACCTTCTATATGTAAAATACACAAGAAAATCTATGCTAGACCAACTGTTGCACATGGAAGATGCTGTTACAACGGCCATTTAAATAGTTCTGGTCTGCTCAGGTTCCAGGCCAAATCTGTTGGAGTTAAGTAAGTAATACCTGGAAAAAAACTATCCACATTACCACCCTATTGACATTTTTAAGGTTTCAACTTTAACATTATGACTTGCATAAATGCAGCAAGCACTCTCAGCTGAAACACTATCAAAAAAGAAAAATACTTAAATTCCTTTCATAAAGGCAGTAAGAACATAAACTGCATTAAGGAAAAAGCTGATTTTAGGACCAACATTAATTCTTTCCTAGGGCTTCAGAAGTACATGTGCTCTACCTGAAGTCAAAGATGACACAAGGCAAAATTCATATAGCAATTCACAGCATCCCAGTGGAAGTATCTGGTCAGCAGCTAGTGGTTACTGATTAGCATTTCAGTTTCCCCAGGAGCTCATGGTTTTCCTAGATTTGAGGGTAAAAATATCACTAGCATAGCTGGAATTTCAGGTAACCTTCCTGGATTCAGGGCAAACTGGAGACTTCCCACTAATGATCAGTTGTCACTCAGAGAAGGGATAGAATTCTACCCAGACATGAACATCCTCTCTCATACACAAGCAATTTTTCCAGAGGTGAAACAACTTCTGATGAAAAATAGATGTTTCAAGGATAAGCACTACAAAGAACAGAAATTGTATCAAGTCCTACCTCCTATTTACCAAAAAAAAAGAAAAAGAAGGGGGCAATTACTCCACTTAGAATTTGTCAGGGTGCAGAGTCTGACAAATCTGAAGGCATCAACAAAACTGCTTCATACCATGAGTGAGTTACAACAGTCTGGTTTAGCATTGGATTGGGTCAGGAAACAATGAAGCTAATTTTCAGTGTCAGATATAAGAAGCGTCTGCATCTTAATTTGGAAACATGAAAATATTTTCCTGGTATCTCAGTAAAAGCATCACTGCCCAACTGTGCCTCCTGCCAGCTGTCACCAACCTATTATGTAGGCTGCAAGGAAGTCTGGGGGAAACTTGTAAACAAAAACAGAGGGTGAACAAAGCTGGAAGAAACCTGCAGTGTTTGGTCCACCTACGTTTCAGGGTGGATTTCCAAATATCTCCATTCGCTGACCTCGTATTGCCTGCTTTCAATGAGCTGACACAGTCACTGACAGAAATCACTGCTGCTAATCATGCAGGCTGTGAAACTAATCTGAGAAGCTAAGTCTTTTCTATTCTCCACCTATACACTTATTTGTATGTTCTTCACATATCTACACCTATATGTATTCTGCACCTACACAGGTAGGATGAAGATACAAGCAGACAAGCATGGCAGAAGGTGGAGAGTGGAGGTAAGAATGACTTGCCTGATTATATAGCACATAGAGAAAAATAAGGCAGATAGAGAATCAAGTTTACAATACAGAAATGACACCACCTTTGATGAACTTACAACTTCAGGCTGACTTTGAGCAACCAGACAGAGAAAGATCTCAGCTTTGGAGAGAACTAGGGTAATATATGCTAGATAATGATGATTTTTCACAGAAATTGATGGATAAGAAAAAAGCCAACTACGCTTGCAGTCATTAACTAGTTTCTACAAGTTTTTTTTGCCAGATAATTATCAGCCTACAAATGCATGCATGACCTAACATTAATCTGGATGGAATAGTAGATGTTTAAGGTCAAATACAGTGAAACTTGAAGAGTAACGCTGAGATATGAAAGCCATCTTGACTTGATGCACACATATAGCACAACTAAATACAAACTGATCATCTGCATTACCAAAAATTACTCAAGTGTAAATTCATATTTAGTATAATACACTAAGTGCAAGCTACAAGAAAAGTTTGGCCATGAAATGGCAACTTTGAGATCAGTTCCACCACAAAGAAAAGTGATTTCCTTAAGGACAGAAAATACTATGAAGTCCTCCCCTCCCTGGAGAAGTGCTAACTTCGACTGGCGCAAGGGGAGGATAATACATAACCCACCAGACTCAATTATCTTCAGGTTTAATAACATGCTTATACACTTGAGAGGTACAACAGATTTTAACACAGAAGCTCCCTTATTTGTGACAAAAAATGAATTCCTCTGGGCAATATGCAGTTTAAGAAGCAGTATGACCATGTGCATCTTGTCAAGTAAGGCAGTGCAGTAGGCACAGGTTACTGGGTCAAAGTTGTTTGAAGCAGAGGTCCCTAGATGTACACGACATGCTATTTATTTTATGTCAGACTACATTTAGCCTGGTCCCCTAGGCAGAACTTCACCATGCATGGGGCTGTTAGAAGCTGCCCTGAGACTCTCACTGATTAGAACTTTCATATCTCCAAAAGACTCCAAGCCCATTGAATGCATCCCTGGAGCAAATCTCCAGTTTAATTTCCCCTGAAGGAAGTTACTCCATGGGCCTAACACTGTTTTGCAGTCTGAACAAACCGTACATGAGGGTGACGATCGAAGACAAGAGACTCACTGCAAAACTATGCTGCTGTTCAGAGCCAAAATGTTAATGCAGGTGCAGTTCAATGCATCTTTTAGTAGCTGACAGCACCTGGAATGGTTCTGCATAAAACCACAGTAGGAAAAAAGCAATATAAACTGCTCCTATTAAATATTAGGTTTTATTTAAAATTCATTTAGAAGAAATATAGGACAAAATTAATTCAGTATTTTGTAATGCTAGCACAATGTATTCAATCATGGAGCAGCTCCCTGGAGGTTTGAGTTTTGTTCTTTTTCCTACCTATTATTTTTCCCCCTCCTCATTAGTAGTTTTGCAAGTTCATCCTAAAATATGAGAGTCACCTCAGGTCCTTTACCACTCTTGTCAACAGCTTTTGGCAAGAAACAGAAGGCTTTTTTATTTTCCTGTAGGATTTTTTTTATTTCTCCACAGAATTGTAAGGTGCTATTCCCTTCAGCGGGGCTGTACAGCTTTTTACTAGACAAGCCTAGTATATAATGCTAAAAATCATGGGGGTTGAGGAAGGAGCAGGGGAAAAATAAAGGCAAGTCCTGAGAGCTGATTATGTTCTATGCCCTATTCTTGCATACTGGATTTTTAGGAACAACCAACACAAAAGGGGAAAGGAATTTATAATTTTAGAATAGATTTGCCAGAAGAGGTATAGGAACATGGAATAAGTTGGCTTTTGTTTTTTAAAATCAGCTTGAAGAAGTGTTTACCATGTTGCTACTGAAAGCTGATAGAAACATCAGTTCAAATAACAACCAAATCTTGTCCATTAGGAACAAATTAGGTAACTAATCCAATGGAAATGTGAACACCAAAGAGATTAATTTATCAATGCTACTGCAGTGTATTTTCGTACCTCCAACTTCAGGGAAGGATTTCAATTTCAGTGCATTTTAAATTTCATACTTTCAGAAAGAAGCCTTCACATTTCGGCTGCTCCATGACAACACCAGCTTTTATTTGGGCCAACCTGCAGACACCTTCTGACCACATAAATGAAAGTGTCAATGCAGATTTCCATCCTCACAGTCACCTGAAACATCCTATCTCATCTCCTGCTTCCCAGCCTTTCCCTGCAGATCACTGCAGCCAGGGAGGTCTCAGCTCCTGTGTGGCTCACACTTCCCTCACAGGTCAGTGCCAGTTGCTTAGAAACACTGCAGGAAGGGCATTTTGCATTGGCTTTAGATAGAATCATAGAATAGTTAGGGTTGGAAAGGACCTTGAGATCATCAAGTTCTAACCCCCCTGCCATGGGCAGGGACACCTCGCTCTAAACCATATCACCCAAGGCTTCGTCCAACCTGGCCTTGAACACCGCCAGGGATGGAGCATTCACAACCTCCCTGGGCAACCCATTCCAGTGACTCACCACCCTAACAGGAAACAATTTCCTCCTTATATCCAATCTAAACTTCCCCTGTTAAGTTTGAACCCGTTACCCCTTGTCCTGTCACTACAGTCCCTTATGAAGAGTCCCTCCCCAGCATCCCTATAGGCCCCCCTTCAGGTACTGGAAGGCTGCTCTGAGGTCTCCACACAGCCTTCTCTTCTCCAGGAAACGATGTGCTCAACTGATAGCAGCTGACTGAAGATGCTTTGAACTTTTTCCACATTTCAAACCAACCTTTTCAGTATTAAGAAAAACCCGTGACACATTTGAAGAAGCTGAGCAAGGTCAGGATTGAATTAGGAGAAAGGGAAGCAGAAAACTGTGGTTGAGAGTCTACCTGTAATTTACGGAGAGAAAAAAAAAACAAACCATCAAACTCCTCAAGAAGTAGTTTTGAAGAAAACTATTTGCTGCTCTCAGATGAGAGGGCTTAGGAGAAAATGTTTACTTGTGCCACAAAAATACAACCCATCTCACCCACATTGACTCTATGTACATCAAGTCATTTAGAACTAGCACTTCCAGGTGCACTGCAGACCTCTGAAAAGGAATGCTGGCTGTTTCACTTCCAGTCCAAACCAGTGGCTTCTTCTGCTTGGGTCACTCTGTGTACTGTGGGTAGCAGCTGGCTGACAAGGTGATCCAGTGAAACCTGGGTGATGGAATGGAGCATTTTACAGGAACACTACATGCTACATTCTGCATCTTTAATACATGAAAATGGAAGTGGTCCAGTAGCACTCACCATTAAAGGAAAGGACACGTGTTTCCCATGAGAAATAGTAAGGCTAGGCTCACCACACACAATGGACAAGGGAGAAGAAGCAAAGATGTGGGACCCAGCAACATTTCTATCAGCAAGAAACGCCCAAAATTCAGAAAAGCAACAACAATCTCTACAAAAGGAGCTGGGGGAGCAGCAGCCTGTGGGAGAGGAACAGATCCAGAGGGGTGAACCCACACACATGCCAGCAAAGGAGAGCAGCACCTGTTGCCCTTACGCAGAAAGGACAGGCGAGGGTGGGTAATCTGGCTCCAGCGCCTGGAGCTTCGCAGTTGAGTCAGGCGACTGCTTTTGCTTCTGTGCTCTCTACAGCTGGCTGCTGCTGCACAGCCAAGCGTTCACCTCAAAAACACCAGAGACCCTCTGCCATGCGGCTCAAACCTTCCACCAGCAGTCACCACAGCTACAGAGAGACAGTGGTTTAGGTAGGGAGTGCATGCCTCCGAAGATGTGATACGTGATGCTATTTATATTAGAAGAGAGAGTGAATTAAGTTATTTTTACATTGATTCTTCCAGGTAATTCACTCTGTAAACCAACCTGTAAGCATTAAGTCTAGAAGAAATTAAAGAAATGTTGTCACACTGCGCTGCAATATAAGAATTTATATTTTAAACAAGTGACCTTTCTCAGTAAAGAACAGCAACTCAATTCTGTGACTGAGAGCAGTATTTTTCTTCACTATTCAGGTCAGATAGATGGCATTGCAATACTATTGATTTAAAACAGGAGGCTTTTCTATTCTCAGTGGACAAAGACAATGATCACAAACGTCACCTACGTGACACATTTCTTCCCAGGCCTCAAATAAAGAGAAGCTCTCAAAAGCAGCCAATGTGACTTAACAACAGCAAAAACATACAGTTCTGTCTAGCAGAGTGACATCAACATTTAAGTAACTATTTCAGATGACCAGCATACAAAATGAGCACCATCGTCCCCCTTCTCCTGTGCAAGGTGACAGTGAACCACCCTGACTCTTCAGCCATGAAGCTCTAACAATACACACTGCTGTAGGAGAAAAATCCCCTAACTCAGCATTTGTTACCCAATTTAATCATGTAAATCAGGTCTCTTAAACACCCTTCCTAGCCCCCACACTCTACATACACTTTGTTCCTCCCAAAGGCCAGGTATTTGCTTTAAAATCTCCAAGTTCACTAATGACACTAACAGCCTGTGTCACTTCACCACAAGGAACAACTGGAAAGATTGTATAGATAGTGATTTTTCACAAACTCGCTGTCTGACTTTTAAATCAGTAAAGAAAGTCTTTATACTAAAAACAATTAAAGTTATTCCAAGCTCAAGCACTGTGACACAGATCTAATATCTGCATCTCAAACATCTTCCCTTATTTTACAAGGATGGAAAGAAATATTTAGGAAGGTGGTAAACACATTAATCTGTCACTGAACCTGACTTTTGGTTGTTCACATTAGGTATGTACTGGAAGGCATGTATCAAAGACATATAGATACTAAGCAGAAGAAAACCAAACTGAATTACAACATGACAACAGCTTTTCAGTTAATATGAGGAGAACAAATGTTTATTTTTGCTTGCTCTTGCTTCCTCAAAGAGCAATACCACGATGCAAGCAGTCTGGCATCAAAGAAAAAAGTAAAGTGAATAATGCAAGACTTTTCAGAATGAACTGTACAAATAATTCAGGTGCTCCTTAAAGTGCACTTCATGTTTTATATACAAAATGGGGGGGGGGTTGTGGGGGGAATCTACGGACTGTATTTTAAACTATTTTTTAAATATTCTGTGGACATATTCCATTTCAAGAAGTGAAGGAAAGTAAATGTAACCTGGAAATCTACACAGATACGTACTCAGAATGAACACTTCAGCCATCTCTTCTAGGTATGCCAAAGTGTATCTGATGGTCTTGCTTGCTCCAGGAGTAACAAATCTTTCTGGACTTGGGTAGCCGAGAAAGGTTTGAAGAGAAAGATTCATTAATAATTTATCCTTGAGGAGGAAGAAGGGGAGGACACACAGTGTCACTGAAACACTACACTTGTTCTAACAAGTGAGAATGCATTTCCTTCTCCCTGCTCTTTCAGAGTCTGCTTGTTCATGCTAACATTATAGATAGATAGAATTATTGGAGAAACCTTTACAAGCCCATCTGTTTCTCATTCCAGTATGGCAACACTGTCATCATGCGTGTAAAGTGCCCAGACTGACCTTTTGGACAGTGCAAGAACCTGGGGTAGGATATTGCTGAGCTGCACCACTGCATCACTCATTAACAAATGATGCACTACACTAAATGGAAATAGTTACCTGATGGCATAATGCTATCACAGAAAGTATCACACATCCATCCTAACCCCAGAGGCAACCCCTACTTCCTGCTAACATACAGGACAAGTACAGAACACTGTTTCTCAGGACTAATGCACAAGATTCTGTATCCTCCGGAATGCGACATCCTCAGTAAACAAGCTATAAGAGAAAAGAAATTTCATTTAAGGCAGGCTGACAGGACAGATACAGACCAAAAGTAAGCATGGGCAGAATTTCAAGTTCTGATTTCCCTGAAGCACAGCAAAACCTGTAGTTGTGAGCAGCAAGTCTCAGTTCAATTTTTCCTAAGCATTCCTTGTAGATACCAATTCATTAGCCATTGTTATTGAAACAGTGGAAGAAACAAGACGTACCTATCCCTATAAAGTATCAAAAGGATTAAAAAATCAAAAGACAATGGTACATCTCAAGAAGTAATAAAAACAGGTTAAAGGTATTAGATAAATACGAACCAACTCAAAGCTACAGGGCAACAAGGATTTCCCAGAGCTCATCATTCAGGAGGTCTGTACTTCAAACACATCGGGGATTAATTTGTGACTCCTGTTTTGACTGGAGGGCCCTTCATACATATATAGGTTTTACTTTGGAACCAGACAAGATTTAATGCAAGCAGATTATCTGTCTGCAGCTGTCTATCTAAAAGTAATTTCTGGTGATCACTTCTTAAGTTTTTTCTTTGTGTTGCTTAGCATTACGGTTTTTTAAGGACTGTGAGAGTGTTACTGTTCGTGCATGGCAGCTTAGCTGGCATAACAGCACAGAATAGGCTCTGATGGTGTTGGGTTAATAAAGCACTTGAGAAAAGCATTACAGCACCCTAAGTTAGTGAGAGTGCAAGAGTCAAGCACCAGGCTTCAAATACAGCAGTGATGCCAGATGAGGCAGATGTCTGATGATCCCCCTCCCACACTGAGTGTTTCAGTCTTGTGCGAGACCTACAGGCCACAGAGAAATCCTCCTCACAGGCATCTAGAATCCCACCACAAGTCAGTGATAATTCGTTGTTGTTTTACCTGCGCAAAAATTACTCTACACAAAGATATACAAGACAATATGACCCTGAATGAAGTGGGAGTCTTCTCAAGGACCAAAGTGCTTGAGTGCCAAGGTGCCAAACCTGAACGCTTGTTTGGTTTAGCAGCACTTGCATGGCATCTAGCATAAAATGTTGAGGATGGCCTAGTACTGCCAGGGGTAGCAGTGGCAGCTGAACCCTATCACAAGCCTCATGCAACCCTTGGAAACTTCTTTTGGTGCAAAGCCCTTGCCTGTTCTCTGTGAAGTGGGATTAGTAGAGCTTCATTGCATTAAGGAATTTGAACATACAGTTATTCAGAAATCAAGACAAGGGGTGTATACTTTTTAAATGGAAGCATTTCCCAATCAGATTGCAAAACAACTACTCCTCTTGAAAAAAGCCGAAGAACTTTCTTAACAGGAGGCAAATTCTAGGAGCAAATATATTACAACTAGAAGGTGCCGCGTAACAGTGAATAGTAAACGCTCTATTTCATAAGTGACGTGTACAGCATGTGAACTATACTGCATCTCAGCACAGTGCTGTAGTCACTTGATGCCTTGGGTCTGTTCTCAATTCTAACAGCAATTAAGTCACACTGCCTCAACTATTCCTCCTGTAAAATAGAAGGCTGACCTTGATCTCTCATCAATGGAGCTGTGTAAGGACCACTACATACAGGTTATTAAGTACCTAGGCTCTTACTCATTGAAGAATTGTAAGAGGAACTGAAGACTTTATTTCTAGTCCAAATGAAGGAAAATAGAAGAACATGGTTTTCTTGAGTTTTTAGGGAGTCTGGGTCTATGCTGTGCTTCCCAGCAGTTCATTAACACAGTGCAGTGTTTACAGTTCAACAATAAATGCCTTTTTTAAAAAAAGAAGAAAAGGCAAAATTTTCACCATAACTACAAGTTACTTTCACCAAGCACAGAAGACATTTGCTAGTATATTATCACAGGAGAGATTCAGTTACTGTAGTAATAGATGTTCTTGAACGCCTTTACTGAGGAATATAGCAAACACAGAAAAAATACATAAAACTCTTACAGGCTCCACCTGATGTTTTCTGCGTTATCTACAAAGAAAAATGAATTACTGAAAAACAAACACACAGACTCTCCCTAAAGACAAATAAGGACCTGCACTTCATAGGATCAAATCCTGCAAGTAAATCACTTGAAAATTATTTTTTTTTTTTTAATTTAACAACCACATTTAAAACCTCCTTGAACTAGTTAAATTGTTAAATCCAAGTCTGTTCTGCTGATGAAGTTTGGATATAACCCATCCAGCTCGAGGCGAGAGTACAGGAAGGATATAGACCTATTGGTCCAGGGGAGTGCCACAAAAATGATCAGAGGGATGAATCATCTCTCCTATGAGAAAAGGCTAAGACAGTTGGAGTTGTTCAGCTGAAGAGCAGGAGGCTCTAGGGAGACCTTACCTTGGCCTTTCAGTTCTTAAAACGGGCTTATAAGAAAGATGGGAAGAGACTTTTCAGCAGAACCTGCTGCAATAGGATGAGGGGTGATGGTGTTAAACTGAAAGAGGAGAGATTCAAGCTGGATGTGAGGAAAATATTTTTACCATGAGGGTGGTAAAATCCTGACACAGGCTGCCAAGGGAGGTGGTGGGTGCACCGTCCCTGGAGACATTGAAGGCCAGGCTGGATGTGGTTCTGGGCAACCTGATCTAGTGGAAGATGTCCCTGCTCATTGCAGGGGGGTTGGACGAGACGTTCTTTGAAGGTCCTTTCCAACCAAAACTATTCTGTGATTACTACAACTCAGGCCCTAAAGGCAATTTACATTGTAAAACCAGTTTACAGTTATTCAAGGTTTATATTCTCAATGGAATTCAATATGTAGATGACACTTAGTAGGCACTCCAACTATTATAAGCTGCTGCATAAAATCCTGGAAAAAATCTACTGTGCTTATCACCATAGCAACAATATACTATACTTCTGAGTATGATGTCATACAGGATTTACACCAAATCAATTAGTAGTTTTCAATGGTTATGTCTTACAACTAGCACTCACAAATTTCATCTAATATAACACCAATGTCTCAATATCTTTACTGCAAAATATAAGTAAAAAGTAGGTCTAACGCTGACACCAGCATAAAACAATATTCAAATCTGCAAAAACATTAAGACTGTAGAGGGAGAATTTTATCATCAAATAAAATTAATGCATTTAAGAACTATAGAAGAAAAAGAGGATTGTTCCAAATCATCCAAGTCATGATAAAAGAAAACTGCTGAGCTAAAATTGAACAGCACTCTTCAGCTTCAGGAGGTTCCAAGATACAGCATGGGAAAAGGCACATAACAGGTTCTGCAAGTTAATCTCCGTCTCTACTGGAGTTAGGGAAGAAAGGAAAAGAAGTTTATCAGCAGGGCAGAAGAGTGCAAGCTTATTAAAACTACATTTCAAAATAACTCTCAGTTGACTCTGAAAATCAGTTTCAGCTGATAAGAAGAAAAAAATACTCCAAGCATGTTAGAAGCCCTTATTTCAAAGTATTTTTGCAATGCACCACTTCCTAACATTCCCATGATATAATTCACAGTCTGTGAAAGACCTATGAATGTTTACCAGAATTCACCTTTTTTAACGGATCTGCCTGCACCTGAAGAGAGAGTATGTTGACCTCCATCCGTCACATTTTGGGGGTTGTCAAAAACAGCACTATGCAGACCAGCTGATATTTTGTATTTTGAGGCAGGCTCACACAGCACAACAGACGCCTGGCTGCAGATGGTAGGGAATGTTTCTCAGATGAGATCAGAACACTAAACCGAGCAATGAGTTCTCAAATTTGTAAAATACAAATAATTTGCCTCAAAATAACTAAATAACAAAAAATAATTCTACTTCCTCTGCATAGCTGCTGGGTTATACTACAGTTGCATTCGAATACAGAATAAATGGAGCTACATTTTTAAAAGTATCTTACTGTTTATTTCAAGGATTTACATCTAATACAGCACATCAAGAAATATTTGAACTCAAAACATTATCGTTATGCAGCCCTGGAGTACATATATTACTTCCAGTCTTACAACATTATTCATTAACCATAATTTGGTACATTTATACATAGAATCATATTATATAAAACTGGCAGGTTTTCCCTGATAAAGCATGCAATACCAACAGCTTCACTGGCTCCTGGCAGCTCAGATATCCAAAGCCCTTTCCTTATGTCTCAACTCTCCCTGTCAGATGGCAACTGGCGCACTCAAACCCACCACCCCAGCACCACAAGAGCAGTCAGCTAGCACAGACAGTATGTCTTTTCACAGTATTTCATCCAAGGTCTTTGACACTGAGTAGTTAACACCGCTTATCTGAATTACCAAGGACAACAAAGTCAGCATCCACTGCGATGAGGGAAGTGAACGTGCATCTCATAGGTAATACTAGAATCTCTGCAACTTTAGGTTTATATTTTCACATTAAATATTTGCAGGTTATAACTTCAAGAAAAATCTTGACTATTGCTGCAAAAGAAGACTTAATAAAATCTGACATGACCTTGGATTGGTACCACATGTTCCCACCCTGCCAAATGCCAAATGAACACCAACAGGTACCTGTCAAGCTCTGTCTCTGTCAGGGTGTGGCACAACAAATCAAACTGCACGAGTGACCAAAAAGATACCATTTGGTTTTTACGTATGCACACACTACAGTTAAATAACAGCAAATTTTTGCTGCAAAACATCATCTTATGTATGAAATAGGCTGCCCATACTCCCTCCTTAAAGGAACAAAAGCAAATCCCCATAGACACTGAATCCTGAGGTCCCTATATTCAAACCTAGTGATTTTGGGAAGATGTGGGGACCAGAAAAAGTAAACAGCCTGAAGGATACCAAGTACTTCAGACAAGGGCAGGATGATTAATTTGAGGTCATTCACTCACAAACACGTGGTATTTGGATATTCTGTAATGGATCATTGTTCTGGAAATGTGCTTCCAAGGGCTGTGAAGCTGTAAACAATGCAATCTAGAGATGAAATGGTGTCTCAGACCTCTTCCATTGTTATACTGCACCGTAATTAGAGTAAGATAAACTCCTCTCACTATATTCAAACCTATATATTTGCAACCTGTTATTCCCTACCCACCCCACCAAACCCATGTTCTTTGGTAAATATCATTTAATTTATCTTCCATTATACAACATTAAAGTGTTCTTTGGTAAATACCGCTTTAATTTATCTTCTGTTCTCAGACCTTCATGCCTCCTCTCTGTGAGTACTACTAAAAATAATCATCACTTAAACAAAACATTAAGAATTAAAGTCCCAACAAAATATGAAGAATGCAAAGGTAATACAAATCACCATGAAAGTTTAAATCTACTTGATAATCACAGAAGATGCGTATAACATTTATATGCAGACTATTTTTGCTACATGCAGTGAAAAGCAACCAGGAGAAATTAAAGGAGGGGAAAAATAAACAGAGCTTATGATTCAGTATTTAAAATTAAGTATGAAGCAATATAGATGCATTTTTCTTCAATAAAAATCTCGGTTTCCTTTGGCTATGAAATGAACTATTCTGCAACTGCCACCTTTATTTTAGACTAGCAACAGTCAGAACCACCTACATTTTAAATTTGCTTTTATTGCCATAGAAACGTATGTTTGCTTTAACTAAAAAGGAAGTCTCCTGGCTCAGAGCCAATCATCGCCTTTCTATAAGATGCACTACAGAGACATAATTTATTCATCTATATATCCATCCTTGTACTCTCTTAAGTAAGATACATCCACCTCAGCTACAGTGAAAATCACGTTTTGCATTACATATTTATACATTTGTATTTAAATGAAAAGGCTCTAGTGCAATCTAGATTATCATAAAGGAGAGAATTACTTCAAAATTATTTACGCTCTTAAATGAATCCAATTTCAAGTATAATTTAGCTGACTTTTGCTTCAATAGTAATTTAAAGCTTAGAGCAGTCATGCACCATCTTATTAAATATTTGTAATTAAACCTTTCCATGTTCAATAAGTGATGGCAAACAGGTCAAAGCACACTGAAGAAAATGGTATTTGTTCTCTATAGCCACTGACACCAAGGAGAATGCACATAAAAATTAAAGATGCTGAGCCCTGATAAATATATCCATGCAATTTTAGTACCAAAAGAAAGACCTACACTCTTTCTGTCCTGAAGTACTGTTCTACATGGCGAAGTGCCTGGAAGCCCTGACAGCCCCAGTTCACACAGGTTCAGGCACACGGACACCCCATGAATGCCAGTGGGTTCCATCAGCCCCAGGCTCACCAGTGCAGACTAGCTGGCAGAACAAGGCTATCGTTTGTTAAAGCAAAGATGCTTGTTTGGCAACCTATGATAAAAACTGTCATTTCACTATAAAAGGACAGAATAAACATGCAGCATGTTCAATTAAACTTACAGCAGCTTGAACTCTCAGCAGTTTCTTAGCAATTCTACAACTTTCCTTGCAACCAAAGAGGGGGAAATAACAACAATCTTCAGTGTGCTGAGACTTAATGTTGGCCTGAAGTCACCTCTATAAGGGGGGATTTGAATGCTTTCTGAAGTATGGCATGTAAAAGCACAATTTTTTCAAGCCATTGCAATCTTTAGTTACAGAATAATCGTAAAAGTAACTCACGATATTGGAGAAAAGAAAATATTTCTTCATTCATAAATCACCATGGCTTCATTGTGAGATAACTTACTTTGATTAGATAACATTTTCCATGACAGCTTTAGTAAATATTTGAATATCCATAGATACTGAACTGGTTTTGGAAACATTATTTCTTGTTCAACAGAAAAAAATACTCAAGCTTGGTCAGAATCGGAAAATTAGTTCAAAACCACGTTATCTATAAGTGCAGTATTTAACTCCGAATGTTCACAGAAAACATACAGAAACTGACCAGAGCTAAAACAGTGGAATGATCCTTTCCTCACAGGAAAATGACATTTAACAGAATAGTGGTTTCCTGGGTGGGAGAGGAAAATACTAAAACATCACAAATGGCTTTTGTTGAAGGAACTGTGAGGTTTTGCTCTTTGTTGGAGGTGGGGGCTGGTTTGGGTTTTTAGCAAAAAACAAACAGGAAACCAGAGGTGGAGAGGGTCCAGTCTAACTGATTCTTTCAAAACCTTTTTGCTTTGTCAATTTAGCTATTCAGAACTTTGTTTCTACAGATATTTCTAGATCATGGTTGAAATACTGCTTCATATTTGTGAAAACCACAATTTCCAAAGAGTTTATACTAAAATTTAAAGTTTGCAAGGCATTTGTTACAGCTTCACTTTAACACTTCCAAAACAAACGGATCTAAGAAACTGCAGTTTCCCCATAGGCAAGTGACAAGCAGAAAGTCTAAATTAATTAGATAAATTATTCATTGTGAATTTTTCATGCAACATTAGCTATCTCGCACACACAGACACATGCTTCAACCATAGAAACCCCCTCTAATCTACATGAACATATTCCAGAAGACCAGTAATATTTTAGAATACAAATTAGTATTATAAACTTCCTAGGAAGTACTTCACTTACAGAAACACCGCATGAAAAGCATAAGACCACAGACACATTCATCCAGATGATAAAAGCCAGTTCAGCCTTCCTATTCTGGAGTGAAACAATATGAGGAGGAAGATTTTTCCAGGGATGTGGCTCTGTAGCAAGACTAGCACACTACTACACCGTCAGTGGGCATCACTCACTGGGCATCACTAATGGTTATGGGGATATAATTAGAAAAACAACCATATGGGAAAGCAGAAATCTAACTTTTTGCTGACCAAAAAATTATGAGTGAAACACAATTCTGAACCTGTTCACCACTTGTAAAAATTACAGCCAAACAAAAGAAACTGTTTCGTATCTCCTAGACAAAAGCACTAGAACAAGATACATATTCTGGTCAAACAGTCAACATGGAAGTACTACACCATTTTTCATTTCTTTTAAAAAGGAAGAAGTCCCAACAACTTCCTTTCTTCGCATAGGGAAAGTTGAAGAATATTTGTGTAAGGGCGCATTTGAAATGGATACTTTGGGAGTCACAGGAGCAACGTGCTCAGCAGTAAACAACATTAATGTATTCTTTCCTTTTTCTATTTTCAAATCCATCTTCTGTCAAACAAAACACAATCCACACATGGCAGCATACCAACTGTGACAGACTTCACTTTGGTTGACAAGATTTACTGAAATGCTCAGTGCAGGAATATTGTTGATAAACTATCAGGTGTGCAAGGATAGCTGCTTATTCTGAACCAAAGCTCTCAGGTTAGCTAGAAGAATAAACTGTCTTGAAAACAGAAGAGATTGGGGAAAAAAACAAAACCCTACTGCTGTTATTTTAAAAGGCAAGAGAAAAAAGATGAGCACTAGACAAAAATCAGGCAGACAATACCTAGGTGAAGGTCATCAGAAAAAACACAGCCTTACTGAATTGCACAAGCAGAATATGGCCTTACATAAAAGAAGTAAATGCATACACTGCTCAAATTCCTTTTTCCTCCCTAATGGTTTCTTCCTGTTAATAAAGTACTTCAATTTAAACAAGCTCTATAAACACTGTATTCACCTGACCGCAGAGCCGAAGTAACACTACTGCTGCTGCAGAACCATTAATATCTGATGGGGGGACTGCCCTTGTACAAAGCCTGTCACCCAGGAGGCAGCAGAGGAAGATCGGCTCTGCACTTACATGGTTCTTACAACACTGTAAAGCAATATTAAGTAAAAGAATAAGAAGAAAGCTTTTTTAATTTTAATCATTATGCTGACAAGGCTGAAATGGAACCAACAGGTAAAGTTTGCCCAGCTATGTGTCACTGGTACTTCCATATAAATATTGTTATTAAGAACTTTAAATCCATTTTAGAGTTTCCACTCATCTTCACAAGGTCAGAGAGCAAAGAAGCTGCAAGATTATCTCCAACTTTTGCCATAGAACATGCTCCAAGAGCTAAATAATGAATCATATTACAAAACTCAGTGAAGTGTTATAATTATTTCTCAGTAGTCTGAAAAAAAATTTCCCCCTATGCCCATTAACATTTTCACACAACACTGTATATTTTGTCTGAATCCCTGCTGCATGAAAGCAGGCAGCTCAAGTGGGAACATTCAGCTTAGTATTGTGTATGCAGTGCAGATGCTGGATCCAGCAGGGAAACGATGAAGAACCAGGCCTCTTCCTCCCCCACTGCCCCTTCTTTTTTAATTAACTGAGCTCTTGAATACCATTAGTTGCTCTTGAGATACCATATTTTTATTATTTCTTATGAACAATATACATAAATATAAAAAGTAAATCTGTAACTTCAGAGGAAAAACAAGTATCTCAGTGTAACCATGTCAGAGAAAAGCAAAGGCTCAAGGAGTGAGCTGTGAAGGCAATGTGAAATTCTAAATTACATTTCCCATTTCTAACACAATCAAGCTGCCACACTCCAGGCATTCTGCCTCAAAGTGAACCTGCTCTCCAGCCCTGTGACTCCAACGCTCATGGTCATGATTTGGTTCATTCCAACAAAAGAGGAAGGAACCTGGCAACACAACAGCAGCAACAAATCCTTGTGCTGCAATCTGGAAGAGGTGATTGCACCACCATCCCTGGCAAGGCCAGCCCAATGCCAGATGGCTCAAGCCATTTCATTCCTATCCTGGCATTAAAATCTGATGACTACCTTTTACCAAACAAGCTTCTCTCTCCCATGTCCACCCAATTCCCCAGGCTCCCTTTCCATAGCAGCAAATTCTGTGTGTTACAGACAGTAAGAGTTACAGGTTACTTTATCCCATTTCTCCACTAAGGAACAAGCCTCATAGCTGTTGAGAACAGGTTTGCCTCCCAACAGTGCAAGAACTACCTCCTTCATTTCTCCCTGCCCCACCTTCCCCCTATTTCTTGTCTTTCCTGCTTTCTTCACTCCTTCACTATTACTCATGTTATGCACATACATTCTTCTTCTTGTCAACCAACAATACTGCCCCCATGTCCTTCAAGTTCTGTTTTACTAAGAACCTTTAGTCAAGCTTTAGTCCAGCTTTCCTAAGATCTCACCATGTCACACTATTTTTGTGGATTTCCCCTGGACTAACTGGGAAGGAACTACTGCAAATACATACAGTTCAAATGCTGTTTAAAGTTCATTTTATTACATAGAACTCTTATAGTAACAGGCCAAGTTATACACCTAAGCACTACTTCCAGAAAATCAATGGAATGTGCCTAGCTTGCTGTCTTCTCAAACTGAACTGAGCTCCTAAAAGGCATGGAAACTGGGGACAGAAGCCGACAGCTTCCAGAAATTGATGTAGTCCAAATCAGATAGATTAGCTGGTTTAAACACACACACAAAAAAAGTAGGGTTTGTGCTAAAAGAAAAAGGTTGGGTTTATACGTAAATTTTCTGTAAATCTGAGGTACTGTAGCTAGCTCTAACATACTAAACACGAAACAGAAAGAATAACACCCGAACAACCAGCCACAAATGCCTGATTTTGGCTGTTTGTAAGAAAGAAAAATATGAACTATTCTAGTTAAATTTGCAGGGGTAGGTGGGTGTAGGGATTTGTTTGATCTTTAAGCACAAGTTACAAACTCCTACTCCCCTGGACACAACTTAAGCAAATCATGCTATCCTTATTCACAGGCTCTCCTCCAGTCAGTTTCTGTTCTTCTCATGGAAGGATGTCAAACACTACTCTTATTCTTCCAACAGTTTTCTTCCATGCTGAAATATATGTTTTCACAAAACAGATGCCTGTTCCCAAGCAGCGCATAGGGATCAGCTGAATGTTCAGCGGTGCACTAATACTGAAGTGGAAACTAGTACTGTTTCCAGACATCTAGTCCCACAGGCAACCTCAGATGAAGAGCAGCAGTTAATATTACCTGAACAACAGTGAATACAGCTTCAATCTGTGAATAATGTTATTTGGCTTACAACAAAATAATTACACCCAACTTTATTTTTAAACCAACAGAGATTAAGTCTTTTTAGTTTAGTTTTATTTTCCAGACTTGTAGCTTGAATTTTCTGTAGGCTTCAGAAACTGTGAACTAATATAAAGCCAATAACGCTGTGATTGGAAAGCTAATTTTGCTTCCAGAAACTTCATAGTGAAACTGAAGCAGAGAAAAGAAACAAACCCAAACGAAACCATCCTCCCTCACAGTGCCTCCCTATACTCACATGGAGTTTGTTTACAGGGTTTTGCTTTTTCCTGTCCTTTAGGACTAATGTACATGAAATCCGTCTGGACAAAAGAAGAGTTTGCTCCAAAACATACATCTGAAGAAGCATACCCCAAAGAATTTTATCTTCAGACAGGCAATTAACCACCATTTCCAGATAAATGTTCAATTTATTACTTCTTCACATTAAGTTAGCATATTGAAAACCAAGATGGAAGGGCCAGGTTTTGTCCATAAGCCACTGAAGCAAAGACAACTTGAAATGCCCTGCCATGTGAACACACACCAGGATTCCAAAGTATATAGACATGTCCAAACTCAGTTAGATGCACAGACTGAAGGTGTAAGTAGAGCTCTAAGAAACAATTATTTTTTAAAACATAGCATTCATATTTCTCTACAAGGCAAAAAACAATCACGTACTTTATACACTAGATTTCTCAAAGGTCATATTTGCAAGAATAAGTCAGCCTTTTAACAGATTTTAAGGATAAAAGGAGAACCAAAAATCTTATCTCTCTGTATCATTTGCTTAATGCAGTAATTCATATTTCAAATAATCCTTGCCAAGTTTTGTAGAAGGATTTTTCTTGTTATCAGATAGTGCAGTGAACTGGGTTAGTTCACTTTCTCAAGATCAAATGTCTCCACGTTTTATTTACCTGCATTGCATGAAGTTTAAATTATCCGGAGGAGTGTGGGTTTTTTTCATGGGTTCATCTCAAAACAAATTCTAATGAAGACATACACAGGAATAATTTTTGTTCTTAAGAGAACAAATAATTCTACATGTCAAATGGTTAAAATACAAGAATGAAGATATACCTCTCAAGTACCTCTTGCACTGGCCACACTTCCCACAATACCCAAAGGCAAAACCCGCCTGGAACTCACCCTGGCACTTTGTATTGCCACAAGCAAGAATTTCAGGCTGACATGACTACCAACCATATTGGATTTGGGATTTTCTTCAACAAATCCTTAGCCAAACAACTTCAGCCCCAAAGATTTCCATGTAATTTCACAGTTACAGGTAACAACAGCCACTTAATATCATAACTTCAAATAAGGATTTGAGTGCCTGGAAGTGGGATGATTCGGAGCTCTGCCCAGCCCTACCAGAGCATCGCAGTATTACCAAGTTTCATTAAATAACATTCCAGCTGATGTCCAATAGTAATAAAACTGTCTATAATTTTCAACACCAGGCATGTCAGGAGGCAGGCTAGGATAAAAACAACTCCCAGAAGTTAGGGGAGAATTATGATAAAGAATGAAACCATTGCAAGTTTCCAGCATCTCCCTAGAAAGACGCATGTCAAATGATTCCAGCCAAAGTCATAGCCAGGAATACTAACAAGCTAAAATATTACTAAAGAAGAAAAGGTGCAAGAAATAGAAGAAAACTGGAACCAGGAAGGACTGAGGGTCCAGGTCTCCTGCCTAATAATATCCTATTTTAACTGACAGTTAACTGGGCAAAGTTACGAGCTGAAACATAATGGTAATGAGCTGATTTTACCTTTATACCATAACACATTTATCTCCAACATGGAAATACAAAACCTAAAAAGGAGACTGACTCACTGATCCAATAGGAAATACATCAAAGAAGTGAGTCAAGCCTACAGGAGTGAAAGAGCAGCATGGATATGTTTTTCTTGGTCTCACGAAGAAAAAGCTACGCTATTAAAAAAGTGTATTAAAAATAACGAAAACACAAGAAAATGCCTGATCTAGAAGCAGTGCCCATTACATAACATTCTGGTACAGACACAGAATGGCAAGTTAAACAATATTACAGAGTAATGATGCATTTTCTAAACCACTCTGAATTTCACAGAAGCAGCATGGTTTCCATGCACCACTGAGCCCCAGCAGTTTTACATGGCCAGAATTACTGAGCATAATGCGTCCAGAAAAGACATCTTCATGATCAGAAGGAGACACAGATACACAGATAAGAACAGATAATAAAATGCAAAGGTCCACGGGCAGAGCAGATAAGGTCAAGAGTCTCAACCTTTGGAGAAATATGGGACAAATATATGGCCAAGGATATTACATTGCTCTCCTACTGTAATTAAGATCCACGGTGACACGTCCTTCATTTACACAAAAATAAATGTCTAGTCTTAATGCAAATGATGTTCATTTCATCGAGATGCTAAGTTAGGAGTACAGTCATCATTACAAATGTCACATGAAATACCATGCATCCTGGCACATCCCAGCTCCGTACTGCTACAAAAGGGGCGTGAGGAAAAGCCAGGCAGTTTGCAGATGCTTTCACCCAGAAAGGCAGTACAAGCTGATACTTTTCTATGATTTGCTTTGACCAGTGGAGTGTTGTCAAACATATAGCAAATTAATGATCTATTTAAAATGTCTCCATTGGATGTTGTTATGATTTCTGTCCAGTCTGAGATGACCACCAAACTGGCAATCTGGAAAACTTTTACCAACGGCTTGCTAGTAGCTTTATTCTTATGTACAAAATTGACACATTAAATTCACACCGAAGTGCTTACTCTAGAACTAGCATTACAAACCCACGCTGTAATTCACTTAGGAACACAAGCAATTTCATCTATACCTGTGTAATTAAGCCACTGTGCTTACCTACTTGCTGTGATTTTATCGCCTGTTTTTAACTAACGTGCAGTACAGAATCCCTGACCTAACTGTACTAAAAAATACAATTCAGCAGCAGTGAAAGTCAGACACGTTTTGCTATGAAGAGCCCCAGAACACTCTCCTAGCAATGTCTTTGATTCTTCATTCTGTTGCAGCCACCTTCTGACTATTGTCTTCCTTTAGGCTTCAGAGCCTAAGCTGAGTACTGGGGAATCCACTGGGGATCCATAGCATATTTGACGGGGAAATCCACTTCACACCTACAAACTACCGTCTCCACAACTCTTGGTGAGCTCTCTTTTACATCTTCCTCATAGTCCTTTTACCCCTGATTTTCCTGTCACTAGCTCCCTTTTTGCAGTACAGCCTCACAAGCCGAAAGGGAGATGATGTTTGATGATGATTAGCTAGATTTGACCAAGATTCAGCTCATAATGTTAATGCAGAATGTGATGTTCTCCCATTCGGTTCTTGAAGTGTGTCCTGGGTTCAGCAGTCACAGTCATTTTTCTCCTTCTTAGTAGCTGGTGCAGTGCTGTGGTTTTGACTTTCAGCCTGGGAACAATGCTGATAACACCAATGTGTTTAGTTGTTGTTGTTTACTCTGTTTACTCTGACCAAGGACTTTGTGAGTCTCATGCTCTGCCAGGGAGGAGGGGAAGCCAGGAGGAAGCAGAGACAGGACACCTGACCCAAACTGACCAAAGAGGTATTCCATACCACAGCATGTCATGCCCAGGATGTGAACCTGGGGGCAGTTACTTGGAAGGGCTAGATCACTGCTCAGTTGGGCTGGGTATCGGTAGGCAGGTGGTGAGCAGTTATATTCTCTTCCCTTGTTATTTCCCTTATCATTATTATTATTGGTGGTAGCAGTAGTGGTTTCTGTTATACCTTAGTTACTGGACTGTTCTTATCTCAGCCCACGGGAGTTACGTTATTTCGATTCTCCTTCCCATCCCTTCGGGAGCAGGGGGAGAGAAGGGGGGAGTGAGCAAGTGGCTGCATGGTTCTGGCTTGCTGGCTGGCTTAAACCATGACAAAGTTCAAGGCTACAAAACCAAAAGTCAGACTGGGAGTATAGCACAGAGCATGCAAAAGCAGTATTCACAACTGCCAGAATAAATGCCATTTGCATAACCAGTCACTGGGAAAGCATTTGTCAAAAAGATACATCCTTTTCCAGCTACCAATCTGAAAATGCTAATATATAAGCTGCTAAGCAGTATCAGCAGCAGTGAACTGGATGAATGTATTGGAAAGGATAAAGAAATGTGAATAATTTGCTTAACAGGTATTGAACATTGATACAAAAGACTTCTGAAACAGAAGCTTCTTGCTGAGGGAATCTTCATTATTTTCAAGACAGAAGCTGCTTGATGACCATGTGGAAAAAGCAATGGACTTCTCTGGTTCTACGACAGACACTACAACCAGACTTTGAAGAAAGCAGTTTAAACAACACAGATGAAGTTCCCCTGTGATTCATTATTTCCCTGACCTGAACAGTTGATGAAACAGTTACAAAAAGCGTTACAGCTTTCAGTGTGGGACTGGAGAACATGTTACGGCTGCATTCTGTTACTCCCTTCAGAGAAGGAGTCAAACACAGACCTATTTTCACTTAGGAAATGATGCCCTAAGAAACTGGCAAAGATGCTCATATTTCAATTAATGAAAAAAAAATCTGTTCTTTTTCAAGAAAAGACAAGACAGAAAAGGAAAAGGCCCTTCTAGGCAAAAGTAAGATGATTTTCAATCTACAATCTACAAAGCTATCTTTCCTCGAATGCCACATACACGCACTGTCAGCTCAGGGCCATTTAAAGCTTTTTGTAAAACTGGTATGATGTCCACAACATCTGATAGGAATTGCTACTATCCTTTATCATTGCTATTAACTACCGTTTTAAAACACTGTCTGCCACAAATGGGAGAAATGAAAACAGAAAGTACTACAGCAATATATATACTAAAAAAAAACCCAAGCAAAAGAAAAAAAAACCCTGTGCAAATACACATGAAAAATGAAATATAGTCTTTGCAGAAGCACGCATTTTAGTTGTCAATACCTAAACACCATGTAACCAGGAACAGTTGCTCTTGCAAGAGCACAAGCTGCTCTTACACTACGCATGCCAGATTCAATACTGAGGATTCAGGCAACTCCTCAAGAAATGTAAGTAGTTACAATTGAATACAATTTGTAAATACAACCTGAAAGTCGCAGAAAGGTAATAATGTATGTCTTGATGTTGACATACAACATACCTTTTTGTAACAATGAAGACTTTGGGTTGAATGGGATGAAGTACAATACAACCAAGTGATAAACAAAAATGAAAGCCACTATATATCTAATGCCTATTTGCTAAACACTTATAACAAGTGGGACAGCATATACTTCCCACTTTTTTAATGCCCTTTGGTGACAAACCTGAAGCTGTGGACTACCTGAGAAGAAAACACTGATTCTGTGTAGCCAAGCTTTCTACTAAAATGTGGTTGAGTTACCTAACCTCCAGGACTACAGTAAGTTTTCTGGCAAGGCAGGGGGAAGCCAAGAGATCTGCACATTCTAGAATGCCAACAACCTCACAATCAGTGTGCCAGTCCAAGTTACCAATGTATAGAAGACTGATTTAACAACTGAGCTGGAGTCAGTCCTAATGCAGTCTTACAACAAACAGTGAAACAGCAGCATGAGGAAAGATTTAAGCAAGAGAAACAAGGTCATACCCCATAGCCCAGTGACTGAAAATAAGTGACTGGATGGGGCAAACATCTGTTCCTTTTCTTTCTACAAAGCATAAAAACTTTAATGCTACACATTAAGTGGCCTTTCACAGAACTGAGCATCCCAATTCCTAATTAGGATTGAGAACCTCAGCAAAGGACTCTAAACTGTTCTATGAACATCCACTTCTGCTTTTTATTGGATCAGCTTCAATGAACTTCATTTCCCATGCCTCCCCATGCCCCAAAAACTGGAAAAAAAAATCCAAAGCCTCAAAAACATAATGGGAGTAAAAAACTCCTGCTTCACAGCAGTGAATATTTTGAAAATCCCTTCACTAGCATGTGTCAAATGACTTTTTCCAGATACACAGAATCATAGAATACTTAATTACTTATTGTAAGGCTCAAAGCCAAGCTCAACGAGGCAATGAGATTAGGCATTATAAGATGTTCAGTCTCAATTTACACAGATGTAAGATAACTTGCATTTGTCTTTCCACCAGCTTTGAGAAGTTACAGTGTTTTCCTATCAGTGTTTAAAGAAGTAAGACAAGTCTTACTTAAGAGCCTTACTTGAGATTCTGGCTATATCACTTTGAGCACAAAGCCAAGGATAAGTATGTAGAGGACAGAAAGTCAATGGAATGGTAATCTTGCTTTTTAAGTGCACGCATTGGTACGTACATAAAATTTTGAGCAATTATGGCATAAGGATAAAAAAAGAGTAAAACAACCAGATTTTATTTAGATGCCTTATTTTCCTGGGGGCAGTCAAAAAGGACTGTCAGAGGTTGCATTTACTGAAAAAGAATTTCTATACTGCATGCCTAGTTTTCTGAAGGCTTTCCAAACTTTCCAAAGGCTGCTTGTCTAGAATACAGTTGGCCAGGATATGGCCTCTGGGTATTTCAGGCATGTAAAATACCTTCGGACCTCCCTAGTGTCTGTTTGGCCTTTTACACTGATGAAAGAAACCAAATTTTATTTTAATTATCTCCACTCTTCATGATGGGCATTCTTAAACCGAGTGATTTGTTGAGAGCAGCTCTCACCTAAGTGTAGGTGGTATAAACTTAGAATTTTACACAACTTTACTTTTTCCTCACTTAGAAATCAGAATCTAATTTAAAACTGTAGGATCATAGAAACAACTGTTCATTTTTGAAGCTACCAGTATACGAAATATTTCAAACAACAGCAAAACAGACAAGTAAAAGCAAAACATCATGTTCCCACAGGCTACAGCTTCAACATTCCTTCTGATTTTTATCTCATTTGGATAGGCAGAGAGACCAACAAGTATTCAAGATACCTGCTCCAACTTCTTTTTCTTCTTCTTCAATGCTGTTTTTGATACTGTCATATTCTTCATCAATTGCCTGGTTGCCACGCATTTGAGACAGGATTCTCCGTGCTCTCTGAGTCTGGCCTTTCTGAATGAGCCAGCGAGGACTTTCAGGAAGAAACAGGAATCCAAAGAACTGTATAACTGCTGGAACAGCTGAGAGTCCCAGCATGTACCTGGAAATAAGTAAACAAAGAAATAAATGCCTAACATTTGCCTATGAGAACATGCTATGAGAAGACTCGGCTGACTGAGGAATATGCCTCTTGTGTAAGGAGATGCCAGTTTTACTTTTGAAAATGTCTAACTATAAGCAGAAACAGTGAAAAAAAAAAAAAACATTTTACCAGCACAGTGCTTAACACCAGCTCTTTTGGAGACTCTGCCCCTAACTCTTCAGCCAGCTGCAATGTTAGATTTTAAATCAAAACTGAATTTGAGATGCCGGAGCAGAGGAGGGGTTACTATATTAAGGATAGTTCTCTACTCAACAAAGAATTACCACCAGCCAGAGAGTCATGCTTCCAGGGATCAGCAGTGACACCTCTGACAACACCCACAGATATCATGGTTCACTCCTGCTGACGTGGGGGGGGAAAAACTGTGGAATACAAGCAAACCACCAACATTCATGGGTTGTTCTGGTCTGTACACATCAAATTTTATATTCCTGAAATAAAACAGTAAGAAAATTAACTAGAACTGCAGACCAGCATATAATTTGGTTCTGTTCTTTAAACCTGACCTTTTCCCATTTGCACTTCACTGAGATATTTTTTCATTTCCATTAAAGACTTTAAATGGTGCTGATGTTACCTGTACATTATTGTAGCTATCCCAAGTTTCACTATCAGTGGTTATAATCATTAAAATACCTCTAGGAAATAGCCCTCAGACTAAATACTGAGGTGGTCTGTACTCATAAACAGGTTCACACCTTGACATCAGTCAGAAGATTAAGGAGACATGCTAATCTCTCTTCTAGCTCCTCTCTTCATGCAGGCTTTCACAGGGACGATTCACCAGTCCCTCACCTCTGTGTTTTCATAAAGCATGCTATGGATGAGACTGCTAATGGGAGTAGGAAAGAGCACAGTGATCATGGAAACCTTGTTTCGGGGCAACAAACCTAATGTTTTTGTCAAATCCAAACGCATTTTGGATGAAAACAGAAAAAAGACTTTCTTTAAGCCATTTGCAGGTTTAAGACAAACATAAGCAATACAACAGGGCAGAAAACTGAAGAATGAGAACAAGAACACTCAAAGGTAATGCAAAGAGGATGGCCATCCCAGGACAATGTGCACGCAAGCCAGTCTTCCCATCCCCATGTTGACCCCTCAGGTTCTTCTTAAAACCAGGAAAAATCTCCAAAGGTCATATAAGTAATCTTGCTCTAGAAAGAAATCTGTGAGCAGATTTCTTACTTTCTAACACTCTAACATCTCTTATTTGCTAACACTTCAAGAATGGTGTAGCTCATCGTTAGTTAAAGCATGTGGAAGGATTATTAGTTGAGTAGTCTTCAGCCAACATATCCAACAAGTGTCACTAACTCACTTATGTTTCCATTCCTCATTCACTAACATTCTCATTAATAGTCCTCATTTCTTCCTATGATTTTCCCTCTCCACAAACATTTTGTAGCTGTATACAGAATAACCTTTACACATACATCACTGAAGCTCACCAAATTGTATATTCAATGTCTGCATTAGAGTAGTATTTAGAAAGCTCTATTTCAAATGAAGAGTAAAACAAAACCATGGAGATTAAAACCACAATCACTGTATTCTGTCATACTGCAAACAAAAAGACCTTTTAATGCATCAAAATAAACAGATTTAGTCTTTATACTCATATTACCTAATTTCTGTTCCTTCAAAGCCCTTCAGTCCCTTATATGCAACAGAGTCTCCAGGACTAAGCAGCTAGGTGCCTGCAATCATCTTGGGAGGCAAAATCAATTGAGGCCCCTGAAAGCTCAATCTAGACTGTTAACGCTACCAGTTGGACTGTATTGAAGAGATGTTTATCGCAAGCAAGACAAAAAAGAAATGTACAGAAAGTGCTCACTCATGTCAGCTTCCAATTGACATGCTTCTCATCAAAGCTGAGAACAAGGAGCAGGCCAGAAGGAAAACATTCAGTTAAGAGCATACATCCACTGCAAGTTCAAGAGTTGACGCAATTTTCAGATCAAGCAATTTTGATCTAACCAATTGAGAGTAAAAGCAGGCAATTTTAGATGTCTCATGCATTGAGACAGCTTTCAGAAATCTAATATAGTTCTTTCCTATACAGAGTACAAGGCTTTGCATTTGAAGGCAGATGTCTAGCAGACCTGAAAAAATCCAGCATGAAATTTAATAAGTCTGCTGTAACATTTCTCCTTCTCAGACATACTGCTGCAATACTATTAAGATGGCATTAGCCAGGTTTATAAAGCTAGCCTGACATCAGAGTAAGGTTAAATATTTGTTTTCTTTGGTTTATTTTTAATTTAATATCCAGCATTCCCTAGAACAAGCAGAGCAAAGAAAAAGTAAAGTTCCTTACTCTAACTGGAGTGTAGCACTCCAGTACTTAACCATTCAGTCACTAAGAGCTACAGTAATCGCTGTAATTTTCCTTCTTATACGTAATGCCTCAGGAGTGAACATCTGTGATTTCTTCCCGTGCATTCACTGGCCACTCTTCCCAGGTGACATACCATCTGTACTCTTCCCTGCTCAGTGTTAGGCTGCAGAAAACTAACTGCTGGCAGACAAGTACACAATACCAAATTAACAGCTCCAGCACTGCAGGTAAGAATCCTTGGATAGCTCACCACTACCATAGCCTCAGCTTCTGCCCAATGAATCATCAATGGTTTTACTTCACTCAATCCAGCGGAACACTACTAAAAACAGCATTAGCAAAAGTTATCCAGCATGAGCCATCAGACTGCAAGTAACAATTGCTCCTCTGGAAGACTGGGACCACCAATGTGAGAGAAAGCTCTAAACCAGGAAGCAATAGATCACTAAGGCAGTCACACAACTGTAGTGTATGGCATAAAAGAGGCTGAGAGAACTGGGTTTGTGCAGCCCAGAAAAGAGATGATCCAGATGAGATCTAATTGCATCTTTCATAACTGAAAAGGAGCTCGTAAAGAAGATGGAAAAAGATTCTTCTCTTATGTACACTGTGAAAAGACAAGAGTCAACAGTCGCAAGCTGCATCAGGAAAGTTCAGATGAAAGAATGAGGGAAAAAACAATTCTTCATAGTAGGAGTAACTGAACAAGCTGTCTTCGAAAATTGACATGTCCATTGTTGGAGATTTTCAGAAGCCAGCATCTCACACAGCTCTGATCAAGCCTCTTTGTCTGACTCAATCCACAAGTTCTAGATTTTACTTTCCATTTTTTTTTAGTTCAGCTAGGTTAAAGGCCTGAATTATGCCAGAGTAGAGGGTTTTTTGTTCTAAGCAGAAGAAGCTACACCAGTGTGGAAGTCCTCAGAGGAGTTATGCAGTATTTCAGTGGGTGTGGCCTATCTAAGGTATAGTGGCATGAGTGTTTTACACAAAGATGAAATCTACATTTGACAAAGATTATTGCCTTCCACCTAATCTTCTACTGTAGCTAAATATATCTACAAAGTAACATATCAAAAGACAGTAACTTGCATGTGTGTAACAAACCGGAATGATCTTTTTCCCTTAAATAATCATTTACCTACAAATGTACTTGTCAATCCTGTGTCACTGCTCAATTTGAAAACTGGTACGTTCCATATCACAATGCTTATCTTTCCCTAAGAAGCCCAGAAGTGCTACAAAAACTCAAGCTAAGGAGTATCTTAGTTTACCTGAACAATTAAGCAAAAGCCACCAGTCCAATAAGATCAGTATCTGACATATACTTTGTTAGCTTGTATTTTTCTTCCAATGTGCTACTATTTACTGAAACACACAGGTAATGAACACTATGTGTGTTTATGTGTTCATGAATCATAGTTCCCTATGTGTCAGGGCACTAATAGGGAAAAAAAAAAAACAACAGACATACATCCACAGAAGCTTCTCCCAGCTGAATCCCTACTCGCTGAAGTAAACTGAAATCGAAAAATCTGCCTAAACAGAAAGTGCACAATGTCTCTAACAGCAGCAGGGACCCAGAGCTCCACTTCTAAAGAAATATCTTGTCCATTCCTCTCACTGAGCCCTATGCATAAGGGGCCATTACGTCCACAAATTATTTTGGCTAAAAGGTAATTAAAAATAATGAAGCAATTACTGAATAATTGGAATCAGGTATCAAACACTTCAGTTTGTATCTTACTTAGAAAAGCATTACTGCATGTCATTAAGTTTCCTCAAAATTGAGCGTATTTCTTTACCTGCAGAAAGGGATTAGCAATCCTACAAAACTAAGTTTTTCTTTCAGTGAAGGCTCTTTCTTAATTCTCCATCAGTGGACACATAGTCTGCCAGAGAATGCAAATGCAGTACAATAAAAAGGTCATGAAAAGCTTCATGTAAAAATGCAAAATGCTATTTGTATATGAGCCAAGGTAACCAATGCATTTTCAGAAAGCACAAAGCAAAGCTAGAACTTAACATTAAATTAAAATTAACTCATCATTAAGTGACTATTTTTTAAGATCAAAATATTACATCTTCTTATAAAAGAGGCAAAGGAAACAACTGCATGGACAAAAATGAAAAACCTCAAAATTCCGGAATCTTCAAACATACACAAATTAAAGCATAGATTAATTAAGAAAACACTAACTTCTTATTTTCATGCATATTCAACATTTTAATATGCATTTCTTTACACATTACAGAAAGATCAGCTTCCAAGTTCTTCTATGTACCAAGTCCCAAATTAATTATTCCTAACTTAAACCTCCGATGACAGTGCACCTAAAAATGGAGCTATTTAGCTCCATTACAAGCCAGAGAACCTGATATTTAACTTGCAAAGTTTTGCGGGTGGTATCCTTCAAATTAAAATTTTCAAATAGCAAAATTACTCCAGCCTGTAGCAACAGAAATCAAAGGCCCTACAACATGTGTCCCTTTCCCAAGAGTGTTTGAAGACAAGAGCACACATAATTAAGCACAAGTTTCCAGAAGTTAGAATGTACAATGTAAGTTATTCCTCCTACACATTTCTGTTAATTATTTTTTCAAGTCAGCAAGTAAAATACCAAGTCACTGAGATTTCTCATCGCTCTCAAATGACACACCACTATAAATACAGCAGGTATATGGGTACAGTCCAGAATCACTTAGCATTGTCTCCAGCAAGAACATACTATCCAGAAAGTAGAATAAAATAGAATCATATATTCTATAACTTAAGCTTTCAACTAGGAAGTCATGCTACAATATCCTTCAGTTGTGTGCTCAGTTTAAGAATACTCAACATACACCACTATTTTGCAAATAGAGCATCACTCTTCCTGGAAATTCACTTTCTGAAAAATCACCATGTAATTATTCTAAATGCAAGAGGCAAGTTACTTTCATAAACATGCCAACCATTCAAGCTTGTTGAGGCATATTTATTGCTCATCCATTTTAAAGTTTAGCAAAATCAAAACACCTAAGCATACTTTGAATATTAAGCCTAAGTGAAAGCAGTACAGATATCATTTATGAAGACTTAATTATTAAAGTTCCATTTCAGTATACAGCTTTACCACTGTAGACATAAACTCTATTTTACCAACAAGAATTATAACAGCTGCCAACCAAATCACAACCCCGCCAGCTTTCCTTTTAGCAAGGAAGATTCACAAACCTCCATCCATCCTTCGCGAGGTAGCTGAAGATTCCATCAACGACACTTGCAAAAAACTGCCCTCCAGTGATGAATAGAGTGTTAATGGTGACTAATCTGCCTCTTAAGTGTGGCGGAGCAACTTCTGCGATGTACACTGGCACAGTCATAGATGCTACACCTACAAAAATAAATTTAATTACGATTATAAAATAGAAAAAGATTCTCTATCTCCTTTTCATCATAAAATAGACCATTTTGTGCTGCTTTGGGCTGGAGTGGAGTTAATTTTCTTCATAGTAGCAGTTTGAGGCCGTGGTTTGGATCTGTGCTGGAAACAGTGCTGATAACACAGGGGTGTTTTAGCTAATGCTGAGCAGTGCTTACACAAAGCCAAGGCCTTTTCTGTCCCTCACAGCACCCCACCAGTGAGCAGGCTGGGGGTACACAGGGAGCTGGGAGGGGACGCAGCCAGGACAGCTGAGCCCAACTGACCCCAACTGACCCCAGGGATATCCCACACCATATGGAGTCACGCTCAGCATGTAAAGGTGGGGAAGAAGGAAGGGGGGAGAGTGATGGCATCTACCTTCCCAACTAACCATTATGCATGATGAAGCCCCAATGTCCTGGAGATGGCTGAACACCTGACTGCCCATGGGAAGTGGTGAATGAATTCCTGGTTTTGCTTTGCTTGTGCAGCTCTTGCTTTACCTCTTAGACTGCCGTTATCTCAACCCATGAGTTTTCTCACTTTTACTCTTCTGATTCTCTCCCCCATCCCACCGGATGAAAGTGAGAGAGAGGCTGTGCGGGGCTGAGTTGCTGGCTGGGGTTAAACCACGACAGGGCATGAGAAGCAGTGGCTGAAACTGACCTGGCTTTGGTGTCCAGTAGCTCCATGGAACATCACCTCTCCTGCCCTGAATGACCACCATAACACGCAGAGCCCGAAGTCATGGACTAAATGAACTCAGTGGACATTTATGGATATTTTAAAGTTATTTCACAGGGATGGTCCATAAAATAAAGGAATGGTATCTGTGTAAAGCATGGGAAGGGTGGTGGTGGGTAATAAAAATGTACTGGATAGCGCAGGACCTGAGCATGATGTAAATGGTATGGAATAAGGGGTGGAGAATGTGCTGGTTTGGGCTGGGATGGAGTTAATTTTTTTCATAGTAGTTAATATGAACTATGTTTTGGATTAAAATTAGCACCTATGGTTTACAAAATTAATTCTATCTCAGCCAAAATCAGCACACATTTAAAAGGAACAAGCTGGAAGAATTTGATTTCCAGGTTCCAGAAGATGAAAGAAAATACACCTACTGTAAGGAGGTGATCCTGCCACTTTATCTGTTCTCGTGAGACCTCACTTGGAGTATTGTGTACAGTTCTGGTGTCCTCAACATAAAAAGGACATGGATCTGTTGGAACAAGTCCAGAGGAGGGCCATGAGAATGATCAGGGGACTGGAGCACCTCCTATATGAAGATAGGCTGAGAAAGTTGGGGCTGTTCAGCCTGGAGAAGGCTGCGTGGAGACCTCATAACAGCCTTCCAGTATCTGAAGGGGGCCTATAGGGATGCTGGGGAGTGGCTCTTCATTAGGGACTGTAGTGATAGGACAAGGGGTAATGGGTTAAAACTTAAACAGGGGAAGTTTAGATTGGATATAAGGAGGGAATCTTTCCTGTTAGGGTGGTGAGGCACTGGAATGAGTTGCCCAGGGAGGTTGTGAATGCTCCATCCCTGGCAGTGTTCAAGGCCAGGTTGGACGAGGCCTTGGGTGATATGGTTTAGAGCGAGGTGTCCCTGCCCACAGCAGGGGCGTTGGAACTTGATGATCTTAAGGTCCTTTCCAACCCTAACTATTCTGTGATTCTATGATTCTAATGCAAGAGACATACCCAGAGCAAATGGGCAGACACACTCTGGTTGCTACTGGCTGTATTTGCAATACAGTTCAAGGTTTGATGTAATGACACAACAAATAACACTTGTCAATTCACACGGCATGTATACTAAAATTATTAAAAAGCATAAATATATTTATAGCTGTGAAACAAGGAGATACTGTGATCCAAGAAAGCACATGTGAGTCAAAGTGACTGAAGATGCCAAGCACTCACAGCTCCAAGTTTAAACAGAACTTTAGCATGGTTTCCACCTCCAAGAAAAAGCATGGCCAAGCACTATTATCCCTATTATTATTATTAGTACCATGTAATTTCATTATTGTTATATAGAACAGATTGTTTCTTGAGTTTTTTAAATGTTTAAAAGCATTGCATATGCAGTGTTAAGAACTTTTACTGCCATAAGGAAGCAAGGACTGCCTTTTACTCTGTCACACACTGGTTGTATTTCCTATGAATTATGCTGTTATGGTTTAGATCCAGCTGGTAAGTCAGCACCACACACCCACTTGCTCACCCCCCCTTTCCCCACCCTCTGCAGGACAGGGAGGAGAATCAGAAGAATGTAAACCCCATGAGTTGACATAAGAACAGTTTAATAACTAAAGCACAATATAATACGAATGATAATAATAATAATAGCAATAATAATAATAATGGTAATAACAGGGGAAGAAAATATAAAACTAAAAGGAGAAAGGAAAAAAATAAACCCAAGCGTGCACAATATAATTGCTCACCCATCCAATACCAAGCCTGACCTGAGCAGGAATCTGGACCTTCCAGATCACTCTCCCCAGTTTATACACTGGGCATGATGTGCTGTGGTATGGAAGACCCCTTTGGCCAGTTTGGATCAGGTGTCCTGTCTCTGCTTCCTCCTGGCTTCTTGTGCCCTCCTCACTGGCACAGCATGAGAGATTGAAAAGACCTTGACAGGGATAAGCATCACTTAGCAACAACTAAACCATCAGTGTGTTGTCAGCATTGTTGTCAGACTGAAGCCAAAACACAACACTGCATCAGCTACCAGGAAGAAAAATAACTCTATCCTAGATGAAACCAGGACATAGGCGATGGCTCTACATGATCCATTTGGGCAAAAGAGAGGAACACCCATGAGGAACACACACAGAAGCACGCTCACACACACAGACTGTAAAAACAGGAGTTCAACAGCATGCAAAGAGCAGAGCTGGGAGCAGTACATGTTCTGGTGGTCCAAATTCACCAACAAAGTCACACCATTTAAAGGAAATTTATATCCCTGTTTTCTTAAGAGAACCAAAAGTGCCAACCAACAGCAATTTCTTTTGTAGCAAAAACTAGCAGTACCTTGGCAGCACACGCACAAAAACACATTTCAGCTGAAGCCAACTGACATACAGCTTGAGTATGGCCAAGCACCAGCAGAGACATCACACCTTCCAGCTTGGGGCACCTCTACTGGGTCCACACCAACAGCTCCATGCCAGCATAGACCACTGCCACACCCCCAGCGAGAAATGGGGTCACCTAAGGGTGTGCATGTGGCTCCTGAAACACACCTACAGTTCCCAGCTCGTGTCATGACAGAAAGGCTTTGTCACAAAATGGCTTCAGCCAGTGCCTCGCTGCCTGACTCACCAACTAAGAGCACAAAATCACCTTTAGTAACAAGGTTAAAACTGCTGGGAGCCTCCAAAAGCCTGAGCAAGGAATATAGATTGTTTAATAATCAAATGGCATCAGCAGATCTGTTGTGATGAGAGGTAAACACTCACAGCAGCCTCTCAGCGTGATAACCCAGTTCCCGGCAGAGCCTCCCAGGACACGCTAATGCCTCCTCCTCCTCCTCCTCCTCCTCCTCTGACCGACTGAGCAACCCGCACGGAATAATAAAAACCATGGAAAAGTGTCAGGGAAAAATAAAATCATTAAAAATTTATTCAACCATTTCTCAAAGCCAACCAGAATGCACGATGGAAGAAAGCATTCCCACAGCCCACTGCGCGTTTGACAGAGAGGCAAATTTTCAAACACAGTCCACCCTTAGGGATACTTCTCTTACATCTTTCACATCAGCATTTGAACTAATTACAGTTGAAGTGATGGATATAGCACACATATGAGGAAAAGCCTTTATGGGAAATCACAGCAGCAGGTCCGCTTTCTGAGGAGCCGCATGAGGCAGCAGCTCACGCCGAGCGGAAAGCAATGACCTGACAATGGCAGCAGCCCTGGCATGGGGAGGCCAGGCCTTCCCATTCCCCAACCTCCCCTCTGCCTCCAGCATGCCACCTCACACCTCACAGCTATCTTCCCACCGCCGGGACTGGCCTGGCAGGATACCCAGCTTCATGGGGCCAGGCACTCTGCATGTGATGGACAATGGAGGGCTAGGAAAGGCTCAGCAGAAAAGAAGCATAGAGTAATTCCCCTGCTACACCCTAAACAAGCTTCTGATAACCACCAGCTTTGGGATTCATGACTCAATGGCCCAGATTTCTGAAGGGTTTTCTTAGAGACCATTCATTCTTTGGCTCTCTGCTACTCTATTTAGACTAATCATCACTAAAAAAGTCATGGGAACTCAAAGATGGGGGAATAAAGTCTTCTTGCCAGTGGCTATTTTATCATTTGCCCCGTAAAAACTTTCCCTGCTGTTTGCAAGTGTAACATGGAATAAGAAAAGATGATTGAATGCAGAGCAGCAGGAATGAAGAGACGAAGCACTCCAACACAAAGCTGACAGACATAGAAACAGAATAAGGTCTTGCAATAAATGCAGGGAAGAAAAATATAGTTGTGTTTCTGTCTTTCAGGAGGCACAATGAGAAAACTGACCTTACATCCTTCTCTTGGAAGCTACTGAAGGTCAGTCCTCTTTAAAAGCTTTACTAAAATAACACAGTCCCAAGGATACCTGTATGTGGATTTTACTGGAAAGCAGTTAGAAAGATGTGCACAACCAAAACCAACATGTGCTCTGTAAAAAGGCTACTTTTTCCCCCATTAAACTGAAGGCTGATTTTACACAGGATATGCAGAGAAATCTTGTTCAAAACATGCCAGCCAAATCTGCTTGTTGGGCATCCAGAATGCAGAGCCATGCCACTGATCAGATCAACAGCTACGGCTAACATCCAGGGCACACCACCAGTCCTAAGACATTGAGAGAATCACCACTAGCCCCGACTAACACGACACTTGGCACTTCCACGTAAAACTAAAGCCTGTTGCTGTAACATAAGGGTAGCATGAAAGTTAAAATGTGTTGGTCTTGAACAAGAGGCACCATGTAGCAGGAGATTGACAGTTTCTGCTGTGATCTTGCCACAAAGTTAAGACTACAGGAATTAGCAGAGGAAGGGGAAGCTTGCACACCTCAACAGTCCTGTCACAAGTTAGCCAATGATACCAGCTATTCAGTTGGTATTAATACAATAGCTGAAATTATTTCTTATCAAACCTGCAATAAACAGGACGATTTCTCAGGAAAACCTAAGGACCTGGAGTATTAGTTCACAATCACACAGAATCCTTTAGATTGACAGGGATATTTGGAGTCATCTAGTTCAACCCCTGTGCAAGCAAGGTCAGCTAGAGCAGGTAACCCAGGAAGAAGTGCAAATAGGTCTTGACCATCTCCATAGGTGGATCTCCAATCAAAATGATTCTGAGATTCTGCAGCTTCCGCGTAACCTTTATCACCTGAGACTTTTCATAATGTTGCTATCAAAGCCATCCTTTTTGGCTTTGAACTCAGACCTTACTTCCCCTACTAAGATTCCCAAAACCTATAGGTTCAAAACATCAAAACAAAAACCTCAGTTCAGATGATAAATTATGTTACATGTTCCAGTTATCATTTAGATACCAAAACATATGCTTTGCTACTCCAAGTCTGAAACAGAGTGTGGCAGGAGGTTTGGGGAAATAGGAGGAGGGAATAAGGAAAGCCTCCCCAGTTTGTCTGGCTGCCATCCAGGAAGCATTCACACACAAAAGCAAAGTTGTTTCTAAAAAAATCACTAGGAGTAAGTTATTCTGAAACAGATCAAAATAAGGAAAAAATCATACCACTTTAAGGAAATAATGGCTTAGATTCCATAATGTTATTTAAATTACATAGTTGTTTTCAATTGCCTTAGAACGCATCAATGTTCTCCAGATTTTTCTCCTCTAGTTTCAATTTAAGACAAAGGAGAACATCAGAGAGTAAGTTCTTGTGAAAAGGCACAGTTGGATGCAAGGCATTAAATGCTAATCAACTACAGGAATCTCAAATACATAACCAGTATTCATTATTTAGTTATTTTAGTAGCTAGATATTAAAGACATCTGAAAACAAAGAACAGCTTTCCTAGCAAAATAAATATGGCTGCATTGGAATCTTTCATTAATCTTTCATATGAGAATGTTTTCATTTACAGTTAGATGGCATTTTATAATATGCTTTCACTGTTAAACTTCTCACACCAAATAAAAGATTCTTACTGCAGGCAAATATGTTACTACCTAATAAAGCTGATAAGTGACGAGGCATGAGGAAAAGAAAATGAAACAAATTAACTGGAAATCTGTCAGAGAAAGTTTAAGCTCTATATTGTGTACCAAAGCTATGAAATCTGAGACAAGAGAGCAGCAAAGCCCAGTCTTTACCCACTTGAGTAACCAAGGCATTAACCTTCTGCCCTTATTAAAGAATACAGTTAAAAAAAAATAACAGAAGGTTCCTTAAATTTAGACAACAAGATGCATCTAATTATTATGTGGGAAGCAGTAGAAGACAGGATGGACTGAAATAATCATATTAAATGTCTTTTCACTTCCAAGATCATAGGAGAGTAATTATTAGAACTGCTACTACCATCTGCAGACTTTCTGTCGGAAAGCAGAGACAACAATGCACAGCTCAATTTTAAGACAATCAATAGAAAGCAGGTGTGAAAAGGCATCTTAGAAACACATTACCCCCCAGAAAGGTACTTTCAGTATGAATATGTAAGCACTATAAAGTAGGCTTTAAGAAGTTCAGGATTGAAGTCAATAAACCCACTCACAGGAGAGATAAAAAGGTCATGAAGGAGAAATCCTATGATAATTAGGAGAATTAAAAATAGATTTTAAGAAATGAGGTTAAGGCAGCAAAACAAAAGGCCTAAACCAGGAATCCTAGTTCTTGTTTATAAAAAGCAATGGGGAATATAGAACTAGGGAGATGGAATATTTTTAATTTATTGCTGCTGTTTAGATTCCTACCCAAAAGGTCCAAAAGCATAACTTTAAAAAAACCCTTACCCATTGCCATCAACCTTTTACACTTAGGAATAAAGAGGACTGATGGTATCTAGAAATGCTAAGGAGGCATGCCTAGGAGCTGGTGTTGTTCTCTTCCTTCCTCTGTCCAGCTCACACTGACCCTTTGCATCAACAGCAGGTAAACCAGGGAATTCAAACAGCTAAGGACATCCACCTGCCCATTATGGGGTCTGTACCACTTAGGTTCCTTTAAACAGTTCAGAATGAGTTCAAAAGCCTGTACTGGCCCCTAGGCAGGACCCTCTATAATAATGAACTGCCATGGGACTCAAGGCTGTCCAATTGGAAACTAAAATCAGGATGGGAAATAATCACCAAAAAAAACCCCAAACATAAAAGATATCCCTGATTCTATTTCAGAGTACAGTCACCGAGCAATTAGTCTCTACTAACTACAAAGAATATTCACAGCTTATTACAGAAGTATGTATTTTTAGGAGTTCTAAATGAATAGGCAGAAACACTAATTACTAAAACATCTCCTTTCAGGAGGATACTCTTGGGAATGAGGCATTCTTCACTAACATATAAAGCTGTACTGAGATACTTCACCAAGGTAATAGTTTTGTTTCTTCACCTATCTTAGAATGAATGTGTAAGAGCAAATTTTCATTAAATGTTAAACTTTAATGCAACCAATTTTAAAGTTCACTTAATTAAGAAGCTGTGCATAGTGGTATGTTCTACTTGTAAAGATTCCAAGCAGCTTTAGCAAATGATTCCACAGGCGGAGGAGGATTTGTGGAGGCAACCTGATGAAGCAGCAAGTACATAGCACAGAGAATCGGGAATTAAATATTAATAAACAGCTTAATAGACATTGTTATGCTATGAGAAAGTCTGAATATGAATTCAAGGCTTGGTTGTTTGGCTTTTGGTTTTGTTTGGCTTGTTGGGTTTTTTTTAATTAAATAGTAAATTCCAAACAGGAACAGAAGGAAATTTGCCAAGGCACAGCTGAACACCCAGCTAATGCTTTCTTCCAGCAACTTCGCAGGAAATCTGATAAATTTCTTGTATCTTGGATCCTGGACATGCAATCTAAATTTAGTGCCTTGAAACACTATTGATCCCAGAAGTACATCAGATTATACAGAGAAAGAGACTTTCACAAAGTATTTTGTTCCAGTTGTGTTCCCACAAATTATGCTCCAAGGTTTTTACTTTACTTGTGACAAAAACAGCATTCTTGCCAGCCGATAATTTTTGAACACTGCTCACATCTGCATAGTAATGCTCAAGAGGGTAAGGGCAACACACTGGTTAACTTTTTGAAAGTGACAAGTTCCACAATAATTGTATATTCTTTACTGTCAATCTAAAGAAAATCCATTTAAGTACTTTGTGGAGAGAAGAATGTCTATCATTGATAGAATGGGTAGATTTTAACTGCAAAGGATATTTATTTTAAAAGACCATTAGCATTCACGAACACAGGAGGTGTTGGTGGCTGCCAACAATCAGCCACGTCTGTTCTACAGACAACTCCACAACATATTTTAATTACATGGCTTAACCTAAATGAAAATTAAGCCTTTTCATAGACTTGTAGAGTTCTTTTCTGCTCTTAGAGTTAACACTTCAGCTTTCAGTAATGACAGTCAGCCTAAGGGGATATTAGAGTGCCTTATTAACCATGTTAATAGGACATACTTGAGAAAACAGTACATTTGAACACTGTTCTAGACACTAACCACTTCCGTGCAAATAAAGCTAAAATTGTCATTGAAACAGCTTGGTTTTGAGTGTGAATATTAGGGGAAAGCTCAAGTGCCCTTTATTACCTAGGCTTCCCACCCACTGCACATATTTAGCAAAAGGAATATCAGCAGTTTATAACTGGTTACTGAAAGTCATTTCAAGGATGATTGGCAGCATGCTTCCCATGTCAATCTCTCTCCTACATCAGATTAGTAAAAGTCCATTTCTTAGCAGTGGCACAACTGTACTGTGCTACAGCAGAGCTGAGATACATAAAAGCAATGGGGCAAACCACTAGCACTAAAACCACATTGCTTTCTGAGAACATAAATCACAGTAAGAGGCAGATTTAGGCGCATCTCCTTGAGAATGGGGGTCCAACATCAGCAGACTTCATTAAAATCTTGTATTTTCTTTACACACTCATTTATTAAATCAGAGAGAGCTGGTCCATCATAGTTAAAGAACCTGTACACTGCTGAACATCCAATACACTAAGTAATTGCAGACATTTATGATCCTATCTAGCCACCAGCTCAAACTATAGTGAACAATATTACAATTAACGACAAAACCCTGTTACTATGTGGCATCCAACTGTGAAAGAATCCAAGGACGAGAAAACTCTGAAGAAAAATTAAGCTCCTGTCTAGATGACACTGTTTGAAATTTACAGAACAATCTTATCTTAATGAGCCTGGATGAATAATTCCCTCTGTTGACCACAAGAAAGTTTTTCACTGTTGTGTGCAGCAATAAAGATCAGGAACACACACAAAAGAAACTAGAATTGCATCTACTAGAAACAATCACTACTGTCACACTGTAAATCCAACACTCTCAGAAAGATAGCATTAGCCTTTGTGAACTGCATTTCCAAACTCACCCTTGACTGAAAGATACAGATGCAAACTCAGCTCATGAAAAAATGAAGATGCTTACACAGAGTAAAATTACTGTGTAATGAGAGTGCTAAGACCTTTCTCTGATATCTTCAGGGCAGCATCTTGTAAGAGGAGCATAAGGAAACCACACATCATAGTAGAGAGACATGAATATTCAACAAATTGAGTAATCAAGAAGGGCTTATTTATCACAGTACTTATTTTCCTACACTGAAATTCTGCAAGGCAAGGAATCTTTTCAATCTGGAAACTGGATGGTTATGCAACAGGAAAAAGTAAGGAGGCATGACAAGAGGCAAGACAGGCAAGAATCTACCATGTACAAGCTGGAGTGTGAAAGTTTATTAAAATAACTTAGTTTACTCAGTTTATTAAAAGAAAACTTCGTTTAGCAAAACCTTGAAAACATACAAAAAAGTTGCATGAATCGTTAATACCACAAATGCAGCAAATAGAAAATACTACCCACAGCCAGAAAACTGCAAGCATTCAGTTCCACCACATCCCAGTGTAGAGGGGGATACAAAATGTCCCAGTCTGTGGACACCAAAAGCATAAGCAGGAGAGCTAAAAGGCAAAACCATTTCTTCCCTGGGAAATTTATCAAACAGTAGGAACTGAAAGAAAACTCTACATGAAAGCAAACAGAACTGAGGAAGCTTTTAAGGTCAGATGAAAGTAACTATTTATAACTGTTAGAACCACTTTAACTGTGGGGTCCTATTCAACCTCAGCTTCAACGTTAGTACTATACATAGAACAGCTCATTTTGTGAGGAGAATTTTTGAAACAACCACTTTTTCTGTCCAAAGTTATTTTCAGGTTACTCAAGGTTACAGTAATCCAAAAACATGTTAAGAGGAAATTTATTTTGAGTGGCAAAGTCAGGAGAGAACGGGATTTAATTAACCAGACACAACATAATCAAGCTGAATTCCAGAAAATTTGAAGCAAAGATCTTCACTACTGTCCAAAGCACAAGAGCATGTCTAGCACTACAGATGTCAGGTCACATTTTACACTTCCCAGCAAGCAGAATTAGTTACCCATATTTAGCCTTTCTTTATGGCCAGCATATATCCCTTTTACTGCAGGTTGTGAAACACCCAATCAGACATCTCCCCACTCAGCTGCCATAGATTCTGGGTATCCTACTGAGGGACCTCCATCTCACAGTGAGCCATACTGGGAACCTGTGCTTGTAGTTCATGGCTGTAAATCCCATTCCAGAAAGCTGGAATGTTTAGAACAAGTTATTCCTTTCAAGCTGCTCCAATCTACCCACAGGTCTAGCTTTAAGACTTACCCTGGTTCAGGTTATTTCAAAACATTAATTAGGATGATCCCTAAAAGAAATCCAGCTCGCAGACAGCATCATAAAAATGCAGGAATTGAACTGGTAACTTATCAAGCTAACTCATCAGTGACACATTTCTTTAAAATGTATAAGCAAAGTAGTTGGCTGCTAACCTACACTTACATTTTCAATAAACAAAAGAGTTTAAAAGTCCTTTGTTGGGTCACCTACACAGCTATCAATTAGCACCTTTCAACACTGAAATGGATTTGCTCCTTTTTCTGAAGTGATCCAGACAGGAGCAGATGAATTATTTCTAGAAGAGCATTTTTTGGAAAGCTGAAATAGAAAAACCTCTTTCTCCAAAAAGTATGTGTTTATGTGTGCAGAGCTATGAAGAGGAGGGAATATCACTTATTTTCAATACTGAATTTGCTACTGAATTTCAATGTTGGGTATGCATAGCAAATCTACTTGAAAGGTACCAGGAACTGTGAAAAAGTGCACTTTGAACCATTGTAACAACGCAAGATTAACAATCAGCCCTAAAGGTGATTAAAAGCTACTAAAAGCAACTAGTAAGAAATCCTAATTTGTTTTCTTTCTGAATTAATTTTGAACAAGCACTATCTGCAAAGATTCTGTGAACTTACAAGCTGCAGAAGGTCTTTCATTATGAGAGTGAAGCAGCACAGATTTTTATCTAAGGGATGGAGCATCTCTCCTATGGAGATGCGCTGAGAGAGTGGCTTTTTCAGCCTGGAGAAGAGAAGGCTTCGGGGAGACCTTAGAGCCACCTTTCGGTACCTAAAGGGTACTGGAAAGCTGAAGAGGGACATTTTGCATGTAGGGATAGGAGAAGGGGGAATGACTTTAAACTGACAGAGGGAAGATTTAGACTGGACATTAGGAAGAAATTCTTTACTATGAGGGTGGTGAGGCACCAGAACAGGTTGCCCAGAGAAGTTGTCTGCCCCATCCCTGGGCTTTGAGCAACCTGCCCTACTGGAAAGTGTCCCTGCCCATGGCAGGGGGGTTGGAACTGGATGAGCTTTAAGGCCCCTTCCAACCCAAACCATTCTATGATTCCATGATATAATTCTATGATTTATACTACTGAATGCAACCTTTATTTTTACCATGTCACAAAACTTCTCATTTCAGAAAATGAGCAGTTTTTCTTTCACTTGAAAATTATAAATACAACATAATAGCTTTCTTTATGACAGCTTGTATAAACAGGTGAGACAAACACTACTTAATCTACTTTAAAAGGGAAGCTTTTAGTTTAAATAAATAGTAATGGATGTAAGCAGTGTTTGCTGTTGACATTCTTTAGCACATGCAGGCTATGCACTATACATGCTACTTACACCCAGGAAAAACAGGCAGACAAACCTGGCCAAGTCCCAAGGCAGTCACAGCCAAAGGTAAGGAGTTGCTGCCCCAGCCACTGACTCCTCCCCTTCCAGCAAAGTAGCATAACAGGATGCATATCTGTATCTCATACCCCATCTCCCATTCGAGACTCCTGATCTGGTGGTTGACACAGACTTCTGCTAAAGGACGAGATCTCAACAAGCACTAACTAAGCGTCAAAGGAGCAGCCATCTAGCTCTTTCTGCTGACCCAGCCAAGCAAACAGCAATTTCCAGAAGGGAAGTATGTGTTTACAGTGAGCCAGGACTCATCTGCATAACCATTCATATATACTAGAAAGCCAGCATTCTGAACACTGTGCAACCTTTACATGGTAAGAAAAAACAAAACAATCACACACACATAAAAACCCCCAGAACAACAGTTGAATGCTCCATGGATTAGCAAAGATGTTCTGTGCAGAGAAATTTTAGTTTCAGAGGACTGAGAGCTACACATAAAATGCAAACTCCTTCCCAGCTCCACACTTTTGTTTATAAACCTTTTCTTCCCTGGTTCTACTACAGTGATTCTTCAACTTACAGTAATTCTAAGAGAAGTGGTCATCGGAACAAACACAAACAAGCTTTAGTAGCTAACCTATAGCTCAGCTAAAAGCATGTCTTCAACTTAGATCTGAAAGGCCTCTTCAGGTAAAAAGTAACTTAGTTTTAACAGTGCCTCTGTCTACAAGTGCAATTATTAAAACAGATAAACCAGTTAACTTTTCTGTAAACTGCTTTAGGTTCCACTGAGTTAACCAAAAGTCCAGCAACTGACTCCAAACATGCAGCTTAAGGTGAAGACAAGAAGAATCCGTTTTCCTATCGCTTGTCATTAATTTAAAAAATTAATCTACAAAGACATTGCAAATTTAGTATTTTAGAAAAAAACTACGGAGTAACATTGAACGTGTTCATTCGCTATTCAGGAAAGCCATTTCAATGCCTAGTTTATGTTCCCAGTAATTTTGTGCTTGCAAGGGGTAAATATATTGCAAGCATCAATGCAGAAAACTGCACTTTTATATTAATCCCTACATTTAGTTACCTACTTCTGTGAAAAACAGTATGATTTGTAGGAAGACAGGTATCTGTTATATGGTTTTATAACTATTGCTCTAAAAAATAAACCAGAGCCCTGTAAGCCTTTTACAGCCTAAGGCCTGATGTTAAAAAATAAGTTTCAATTATATTATTATAATGCAAGTAGCATTCATGACAGTAATGTAACTATAACTATCATTATAATGAAAATATACGAGTCACACTGACTACTCAGTTTCCTTCCATACTAGAGGTTTTATACACAAACAAGATTATGCCTACAAACACAAATGATCCATGTTGAGATAATAAAACAGAATTTTTTGACCATAGGGGGAAATAAACGGTGTCTATATTTGCAGTACTGGAGGCTGGGGGTGTTGGTGGCAATCAGCATAGTACTTCTTCCTCAAGACACCTCCTTCCATGGCGTGCATGTTTGGCATGCTAGGAAGAGTAAAGGTGTTCCCAGTGCACATGGGTTAAGTCAACATCTGGAGTCTACAGTCCCCGTGCTGCACATTTCTTTGTTTTATGAGAAGCAGCTCAGCTTAAATCTCTAGCTTCCATGCCACTTCTCCCCATGGTCTGGAGTTTTCCCACTACCATTTCAGTAATAGCTTCTGGGTGCCAGTGGAATTTAACTGCAATAGGAAAACATCCTATGGGAGAATCCCAGATAAAGAGCTGCCAAGGAAAGCCTTTAAGTCTAAGAAAGGGTTTTGACTATCAGGACAGGGATCTTGAATTACACTACTGGACAAACCAGTGCTGAACTTCTTTAGGCCACGTAAGTTTACTCCTTGAAATGACTTGTGATAATCTAGATCAGCAGTTGCAACTGCAAGATTCCCAGTGTAATAGTCAAGCTGTCAAGGGATACAAGGGGACTTTAATCTATTTCAGTGTGTATTTACTTCCAGCAGTTGCTTAAACTGACAAAAATGAGATGTTACAAGTGAAAAATGAGGCTGCTGCATTTGTGGAAAAAAACCAAGACAGTAGCTGTCAAATGTTAAAGGGAAAAAAGGAACTGATAACTACTCCATTACCAACATCTAAGGGACAAAAAGCTGAGGCAAGTCTCAGCTAATGAGGAGTGGGTGGATAATGCAGGTGGGAAGAAACTACTGCTAATTTTTATCAGGTAAGCAGACTGCCAAAGAGCTTCCTAAAAACAAGGCTGCAAAACTCAGAGCCTCAGGGAAGAGAATGGTAGAGGAGGGAAGATCCCAGGAAAACTCAGGGGATGCTGCTCTCACGGCTTTCAGCTTTTGAAAGCTTGCAGTCCTATAATGCACTGTAATGGACAGCCATCTTCCAGACAACAGATACAGTTCTGCTAACGGGGTTGCTTCAGTCCAACGTTTACTTTGCAGATCTCCTTATAAATAAGAGTTCTCCGAGCAAATGGATGGGAGAGCCACAGATCACAGGAGCACAGCTCCCGAGGCCCCTTTGCTGAACAGCTCTTTCCTGCCCTGTTTGTGTTCTCTGGGCATGTTAGCAGAGGAGGGTTCAGGAAGAGCTCTGGGCCATCATGCAGTGAAAGCTGGGCAAACATTGTGAAGTCCTCAGTAAATCTCATTTATTGGTACAAGACCCTGGTAACTCCAGACAACCTAAAGATTAAAAGGAAATAAAGATGGGTATCTAAAATGCCCTTCTGCAACTCAGAACACTGCATTGATTCTTTCATCCAGCAGTCTGCTGTGTTGCCTCTATCCAGTAAGAGAATAGTGAAACCAAGAAATTTTAAGAATTAGGAGCTGGCATTTAAAATGGTGTATCTGACAGTCCCATTCTACTTATGCAAGCTGCAGTAAGCATCCTTGTTAAGATAAAATCTGCTTTTCCTGGGACTTGCACTGCACAGGTTGGAATAAATCACTGTAAGATGACTAACTGGGCAATGAAATAACATGCTGTTTCAGTTCTCTGTCCCCAAGTCTCTAAGTCACCCAGTTTTTTTGTACTCTTATGGAACAGTTACTACAGAGAACCTCCTGCTAATTTCATTTAACTCCTATCTGCCCCCACAAAGAAACAGATTCTGGCCTTAAAACTGAAAGGTTTGCAGTTAAAAATGAAGCCATATTCTCTTTTGAAGTGACAAGACATTCTCAGGTCAGGTTCAAGTTCTAAGTGAAAAGATTCATGCACAAGCTACCACCAAGAAAAAACAACTCAAACCAGGACCTCTCTGAACTACAAACTTCACAAGTTTGCACTTACATCATTACTTTCACAGGGTAAATTTATAAAGAAATTCTCATATTTGAGGATAAGTGAAGATCCTCACACCAGCGCGGGGAGGGAGCTCCTAATCCTTACAGCACTCTTTCCAAAGAAACCCTACAAAGCAATTACTGTCTCCCATCTTTTCTTTTTTTTCCTATAATCTGGTCACATTCCACCTAATCTTTTAAGTAAGTTTTCATAAAGCAAGATCTAATTGAAACATCAATTACAGTAAAATGTAGCTACATATAATTGAATTTTCACTCAAAAGTAAATTACTTTTGAGTAATTTTTAAATTATTCAATTAATTTAATTAATTTTAATAGTTTTACTCAAAAAATAATTACTTTTATTTACATTTTAAAACCAACTCACGTCTACATCCTCTTCCTTATTTCCCAAAACAAAAGGTGGGGACCATTGACAATACTGCAGGAGGGCAGCATCCATAGGCAGAATTAATCACCCACTGGAGAAGAATCATTAAACTGAACACTAGTACAGTCACTGTGAGTAGGAAAGAAACCATTTGTGATAGCTTCTAATAAAGCACTAGGAACCAGTAATGAAGCAGAAAACACCTCGTAGGTGACTTCATCTCTGAATTACTCACTATCCACTCCTACCTGCCCAGTTAGTACCATTTAAACTTGTATGCACTAAGAAAATAATAAGCCCACAGTATTTTCCACACGAGAATGTAACAATCCACATGTTAATGACAGGTTTACATATAGATGAGGTTGGGAAGAAGCCTCTATTCTAGCAGACTGCTACTCTTCCTGCCACCAAAGACAAATCCCTTAATAGCAGAATCCCCTTCCTTAACACTTGTGACCTACCACAGTAATAAACAGCTAGAAAAACTTTCCACAGACTGTGCTTCCAATGCAGTACATGGTTACAAATGTCTATTGCTCATTATCTTCAGCTGCAAAATAATCTTTGCCTTTCAAATACTGTTAAGTTCACATCCACATTCACCTGCTCACTCTGAGTTTACATTGCTCTCATGGTTTAAAGAACTTTTTAATTACTAAGACATACAGACCCTTTGAGCAATGTTTCAATTTACCATATCAGAAAACTCCATCTTAGGTATCAATTACCAAAGCCATTTAGCAACGACTCTTGTGTCAACTGCTTGTAATGTACAGAAAAGCTTCATGGGAGCAATTGAAGAATAAGCATAGCTACTGACACAACATGTCAGATTACATTCTGGAAGTTAAGTCTACACTGAGATACATCTGAAGAAATCATTTACAAGCATTTCAGTAAGGTTTGAACATCAGGCTCCCCTTGAGCCCAGGTCTCTCTGACAAGTAGCACCTACAGCACTGCCTAGCTAAAGGCCAAGCACACAGTGAGGAAGGATAGAAGAGAAATCTGAGTAGAGGAAATTATTCAAGAAATTGAAAACCAGATTATGAAATCCACTCACAGAAACTGTAGTGTTGAACAGGTTATGACTGACAGACTTACAGATTACTCTTTGTTTTTAAGAAGTCCAAGAATGCTTTTTGAAAATGCAAGCAAACATCAACCCTACCTTACAGAAGGAAAAATGAAGGCACGAAGTACCACCGTCATTTTAAGGTCAAGTGGCCAGGAAGTGACAAATCTGAGTATTACAGGTTGGTCTTATGTTTACTTAGCAAAAGACAGATGCATCCGACATTTGGGGTCTCACAATGTGCAAGTCAGACCTTTCAACAGTACAACAGGCACTTCCTTATTCACAGAATCAGAGAATCAGTAGGACTGGAAGGGACTTTGGAGATCATCTATTGCAACCCCCCGCCAAGGCAGAGCCACCTAGAGCAGGTTACACAGGAACACATCCAGGCGGGTTTTGAATGTCTCCAGAGAGGGAGCCTCCACAACACCCCTGTGCAGCCTGTCCCAGTGCTCTGCCATCTACAGTGTAAAGTTCTTCATTTAGTTCAACCTCAAGTTGAGGTGAAACTTCTTGTATTTTAGTTTATAGACATTTATTGCAGTAGTTAAAGTTAGAAAGTCTTCTGCATGGCAAAATAAAACAACCAGGTGCATGTATTTAAGCTTGCTGTAATTCAGTTTTAAGACTATAAAACTAAAATAAAACTAAATAACTTCATTTTATGGCAAGATGAGTTCAAGGCTACGTGTCTTTAGCTCTTTGTACCAGGGTGAAATAGTATCTTCTCTTTCAATAGTGCCCTTGCTCCTATTGCTTCTACAGCACACAAGCAAACTGTATGGGTTCCAGCTCCTAGGATAGGTAACCCTAATTCGTATTTGAATTGGAAAAATGTACCATGACTTAGAAACCCAATGGCCACAGAGCCTGTAACAGGATGAATTTGCAGAGTACAGCACACACAGAGCACTTGTAAAAGTGAAGTGCATCAGACCAGACAGTTCTCAGTCTATTATTGCTTCAGGGACATACGTATTTTTGTGACTGATAATGCATGACAAATAGAAATTCAAACCAAAGAACACACAGAGCAACTGTGAAAAGGAGACACGGTAGACCAAACACTTCTCAACCTATTACTGCTTTAGGGATACATGTATTTTAGTGCTGATAATATACAACAAATAGAAACCTAAACAAAGGGGGCCATACATTGCTTCTGGATGATTCAGGTAGATTAAGAACATATCAGCACTGGGAAGTATGCACACAGGCATTTTTATGTTTTACTACAACTAGCTGAATCATTTGCTTTAAGCAAGAAACAGAGCGTGGCTGTAAGCAAAATATCATAGAAGATTAAATAAGCACTTATGAAAAAATACAATGTGTGTCGTCTTCAAATATCAGCTTAAAAGTTTTCCCCTCTAACAAATCTGCCTAGGGGGGTATTTTCAGTTGTAGCTCAGCATGACATCCGTATCTCCCTTACAGGCTTAGTTTTATATGAACCTGCAACTGCCTGATGACCAGATTCATATCTCCTTTAAATATTGTACTATTCAGTAGTTTATCAAGATCATGAGGTAAAGAAATTAATGTTGCTGTAAGGTCAGTGGAATCACACTGGTTTAAAACTGGCTAGAGGGCCAAGTCAGGCCCCTTGCTCACTGCCACAGCACCGATGAAAACAAGTCACCTGGTGTGGGTGTCAGATCATACAAGTCCATATTATGTAAGTCAAGAAACATACATCTCCACTTGATAAAAATTTAACAAAGAAGAAAGAATTGAGCCGAGAACTATATATTCTCAATTGCTTAAAAACCCCTAAAGCAGCACAAATGGCTCCATACCCCAAAGAAGTTTTTCGTACCTCCTCCTGTCCTCCAGAGCACAACTGTCCCATCCATTCCCAACACACTAATCCTGAAAATCTGCGCAACTGTTGTACAGTCTTGTCTTGCATGGCCACCTTCAATCACATTTTTTCTCACCACAAAAATACAAACAACCCCTAATTAAAAAATCCAGTAATATAATTTTATTTTGATACTCAATTCTTCCTTTGCATGCACACACAGGGAATTCTCCAGATGTCTGGATTCCTACTTCCCAACATGACTCTCTAAGAGGCCTGGATCAGATTTTCCTTCTCACCACCATGGGGCAGGAAAGGCAGGAGATGAGTTACTGAGCTTTAAGTAGTGCTACTTTAGCACTCACACTTCCAGGTCCCCCTTCTTTGCACCAGTGTAAAGAGTGTGTCTTCCTATATCCCAGTTCAAATTAAGCTCCCTCATAAAGGAAACTTGGAAGTAAGAAGCCATCACAGCTAGACAAATTGAGAACCTGTGTAGTTTGACTGTAATGAAGCAGTCCACAAGAAGTCCCTATCACAGCCAGCATGCAGTTTCACTTCATGTACCCTGGAAAAGAGCCTCTGTGAAGAAAAGCAGAATCAATACAAAATCTTGAGACAGCACACCAAGTGGCAGGCCAGGCTTGCCCTCATCCAACCACACACACGAATCCATACTCCTGGATGAAAGATAACTGTGTATGACCATCAGCAGGCTCTATTAGGCCAGACAGAACTGTGTTAAAATTCTAGGTGAGGAAAACCAGAAAACAGGCACACAGTCCCTTGGGAGTTTCACCATTACAGGGTCAGTTACTGAGAATTAACTTCTGAACAGAATAAACGTAACTATTCTAAAAGGTGGCTGAGATCTTGCTGAAGATACAATTGGTATTACAGAAGAGACAGGCCTGCTCTCAAGCTATGTAGAAAAACCTTCTCTGCACTGCTGTGTTCATAAGCTCAGAGCACTCTTCCTTTCCATGCAAGGGAGCACTCCACATCTAAGAGGATAATGATTAATTGCCCAGATAGTACTTGGGTGTCAGGCAAAACAATTAATTTTGAATCAGTGAGAGGTCCTGCAGAGTGTTACAACAGCTTTTGACTCCGGGGAAGGAAGACTCAGAAATAGGTGAGAACAGGCAGAATCAAAGACAAAACACAAGCTGCATTTTTTTCTTCCTTTAAAGTCACAATCAGCAGACACAAAAGGAAAAGGCAAAACAAGAGATCTTGACCTAAAAATTATGCCTTGAAACTACAGCTTTTTCAGAAGCACATACAGTGTTGAACATGATAATATTTTGTTTACCCTAGCTAGTAAAACTGCAGACGAGGGTCAGGAGAGGAGGGAAGCCCTTAACCTGCGCAACAGTAAGATGTACAGAAGTAGAGCATACAGGAGTAAGCAACTATGTGTCCTGTCCCAGGGTTAGATTTTAAGATAAACAGTACCTTCTTGTCCAAATTTTCAAAGAATTTAGTAAAATATGTTCCCACTCACTAAAAGGGAAGTTGATGTTATTTGTGTAATGCTCTACTCAGTATGTGCCCAGATTTCTGCTATATGCACCAATGATTTTTTTCCAGGAACATGCCAGTCAATCATCACAAGAGAAAGGATCTACATTCAGTGCCTGTTTCTCCTCCTACCCAAGAACTACATACAACACAAACCCAGATCCTGGTATTCAGCTCAAAATATTACCACAGTGATTGAATTCCAGGGCTAAAACACCTTGAACGCCTATGTGCAACACTTGATCTTTTCCACTCTTACTGAAGGATCCTGAAGTTGTCCGGGTAGCTCTGGCTTTCCATCTGCACAAGCTGTTCCAATGCGAGTTGGACTGTGAGGTCAGCAGTGCCTGTGATTAATGCAGGAACAGGGAGTATGAGGCAGAAGGCTTAGCTGAACTCCATGAATAAAACTAGACTTACCTTTTCCCCCTCAGGCAGGTTTCCCATTCCTGTGCTGACATAGCTAGTACTGACCTCAACAGCCTGATAATCAAGGACATGTGAACAAACAAAAAAGGTCACTTATATACAAACTTTCACTGAAGTGCATGCTTAATGTACGCACAGCTTTGGCCTTAACCAGTACTTCCTCCATGCTTACCATGCTCTAGCTTGTCTATTACCACACTGTCTTTCTCAGATGTTAGACTCGCCCCAGGATCCACCATAGCTCCAACCAACAACCCTAAAAAAATTAACTAACCAAATCAAAATAGCAAGTACTTAGTGACAAGTCCCTTTGATTTTAATCTCCTTAACCTCACAGATGAAACAGAACTTACAATGTGGGCAAATGTTCAAACATTCCCTGCTCCAACACCTCACGTTGGCTCTGCACTTCAGTTATCTTTCCAGATTTCTGAAGTTGCCCCAGCCTCATTACCACAGCTTTCAGCAATATGTTTGGTTATCTACCATTTTTCCCCTAAAAAGCTTGGGAATAAGTAATTTATTAAGTATATTTGTCAGCTTCAATATACAGCTTTTGCTCCAGCTTTCTCTTTCACCTTTAAGGTACTAGCTTTTCTTTTTCTTCCACAACTCCCTTGTGATTTTTGCTGCCGAATGGCAGAATGTGAAGCCCATGCTACAAATGCCAGTTTAGCAGCACAAAAGAAAACTGCAACATGCTTGTAAGATAGTTTCTTCAAGATCATCGAGCTCTTCCCTAAAGAAATTACTGTATCCTGACTGCCTTCCCATTGCTGAATGTGCAGCTGAAGAGACAGTAAATCAACAACTATGTTTTCTCCAGGTTAAATACTGCCAGTTCCTCCAGGATTAGAGACATAAAAAAGTAATGGGCCATACTGTTTGAATCTTTCATAATATTGGTTTAAAACCCCACACAATCACAGATACCTGCCAAGTCCTGTAGTACTATTTCATGCATTGGCCAAGAGTCAATGGTAATTGAAGGGAGGTAAAACAAAGGGATGGGAATAGGAGCTCCCTGTTTCCACCAGCACTGGAGGCTGAACTGAACTGCAGGGCATAGGAATATGGGGACACCGGTACTCCTTCCTTCCCACTCCTCTGGGCACAGCAGCTTTGCTCTGGTTCTGCACTAGGGCAAAGGAGGAATACCTGTAGCTCCACTCCTCTCTTGCCCTTGGAAGTGGGACAGATGTCACAGAAGGACATGGCTGAACTGCAGAACACAGCTCAGAGCAGGACAGCAATCAAGATTATTGCCATCATTTTCAAGTACCAACACCTAGCTTGCTTTTTTCAGTTTCATTACAATAAATGTGCTTGATTGCTTATGAAATTATGTTACTGCTCTGATAGTAATGCATCAACCATAACAACATGAAGTCATTTAATGACACTTCAGGTCACCTTAATGTTTTTATGACTGTCAGCATGAAGAAAAGATGACAGTCAGACAGAAACAACCAACAGGTTGGATAAACCCAAAACGAACACACACAAAAAAGAAAAAAACACCAACCAAACAAAAACAATCCCCAAATCCCACATCCACTTATTCATAACGGGCAAAATCAGTTCAAGGTGGATTTAAAATTTTAATCGTTGGTGCTTTCAAGTGGGCCTAAATTCAAAGTTCTTATCTGGTGAACCAAGACCAGGAGTACTGAAACTATAAAGACACACCTGCGAAACTACCAGAAGTTACTTAAGCAAGGCAGATGGTTCAAGGCTTTGTAGGGTTACTGTGCCCTTCTGCATAGAACAAGTGCTTGAGAGAAGGAACAGGAGAGAATTTCTTATGAGCAACCAGAAATTAAAGACTTCTTCCATAAGTACATGCCAGTGATCACTACAGTAACGTTTCTGTCAGAGCAGCACTCACCAGAATGCATTCCCAACTTAGGTGACCACATGCCCCACAGCATGGGCAATACAACATGTGTAATACCACGGAAGCTCTTTTCCAGCTTGGAACACATTCCCTCGGTTTCCAGACTATAACAGGAAAGTAGAAGAGCTGTGGCTAAACACAAAGACATCCTTAATACTTCCTTTCAGCTCCTGGAAAATAATCTTCTTTTGCTAATGTGATTATGTCCATAGGCACTTTAAAACCACAATTATTGGATCCGCTTCCCTGAAAAGCTTGCAAGAGAAGCAGCAGTGGTCAAAACCATGCACATGAGGCTCCTGACCAAAGGAAAAGGGAAACAGAAGGGCTGTTATCCTTGCTTCTGTTCAAGACAGAAAAGGTTAGCCTGCAGAAACTCCCTTCTCAGAAAAGGCTGCAAAACTCTTGCCTTAAGGCTTCCACTTACAGTATAGATTTCCAAAGCTATTTAAATCTGTCTAGACAATGAAAATACGAGCAATGCCAGGTGACTCTAATTTTGGATACATGTTTTTGTTTATACAGCAGGTCCTCCATCAGTTCAGGCATCTTCTGGTTTCATGTCTATCATCTGGAGTTGAACAATCACTTCATTACTGCCTCAGAGATAACCGAGCGTGCAGCTGCATGTGCTTGGCTGGCTGTTGATTAGATTAGAAAGTTCCTCAATGCTACCAGTTGGCACGAGCCCTGTGAAAACTCAGACATTCCCAAATACATGGTGTTGAAAAGAGACCAGAAAGTTCTAGATGTGAAGCCTGAAGCAATTGCTTCCTAGGGAAACCCCACTTCTCGCTTCAGTCTCACTGTGTGCCTGTCAGTCCATGTCCTAAAAGTATCAGCTATCACCAGGGTTTTCCATACTGCCTGAGAGGCATTTTTTGCCTTAAAATTGCCTCATCACTCAGGAGCACAAGTAGATGTAAAATGCTCCCGAGCAAAGTACCTGCCTTAAGGTCAGTGCCAGGTGCTTCTGGAAAATGTGCTCTAATGAGAACCAAGAAGCCTTTCAGATCAGCCACAGAGGACAAACCTCCAGACAGCTGCTCCCTTGCTGAATTACACTGGAAAAAACAGGGAGAAGTTCACGCAGAGAAGCTGGGATGACAGCTCCTGAATATACACAACTGGAAGACCTATCTCTAAGGGACAGGGAGAACACCCCTGAGAGATAAAGACAAGTCCAAGGTAAAAAGTTGCCTATATCAATAAACGTGAACTTTTTGTTCTTTTAATACACATGGCTGCTTCAGTGCCCACTAACACAACATCCACAGGCACAGATAGCTGAACTCCCAGGAGAGTCAGCTCAGGAGTAATCCCTAGGGAACGCATGGGACTTCAAACAAGGACTTGATGCTCGAATGTAAGGAACGTGAGAAGGAACACTGTCCCCAATTGCAGAAGAGGCAAGCACCCTTGCTATTTAGCCAAAAAAGAGAAGAAGGGTGAGGTGGGAACACATTTGTTAACACCATGCCCGAAAACATCCCATGGCTTATCCACAGCCAGCTGCACGTGTTGGGGGCTCTGAGGTCACAGCATAATGATTCACACATGCAGACAGCACATCTGTAAGGGACTTGAAGGAAGAAGGGACGTACACCCTGAGCGAAGAAACCCAGCTTCAGTGGCAGGGTATATAAACAAAATGAGAAACCACCCATGAAAAAATCACCTTCAGAACAGGCACTTGCTTTCAATAAATCACTAATAAAACCATGTCTCAAGCTTCCAACAAATCAGAGTATCAGAAATGCAAAGAACAGGAACGAGTGTTTTTTAAACTTTCGTATCTTCAAATATCACGAGCATTAATACATTTGAGAAGAGTTTGCATCAAGCTGGCTAAGCTACTATGTTTGAGAAGTCATGGCAGCCTAGAAAAGTTCCCACTGACTGGAAAAGGGAAAACATAACACTCTTTTTTAAAAAGGGAAGAAAGGAAGATCTCAGGAACTATAGGCCAGTCAGTACCACCTCAGTGCCTGGCAAGAGCATGGAGCAGATCATCCTGGAAACTAGGCTATGGCACACAGAAAACAAGCAGGTGACTGGTGACAGCCAACATGGCTTCACTAAGGAAAGATCATGCCTGACCAACTTGGTGGCCTTCTACAATCAGGCTACAGCATTGGTGGATACAGCAAGAACAGCTGGCATTATCTACTTGGACTTGTGCAAAGCATTTAATGCTGTCTCACACAACATCCTTGTCTCCAAACTGAGAGGCCTGGATTTGATGGATGGACTGTTCAGTGGATAAGGAACTGGCTGGATGGTCACACTCAAAGAGTTGTGGTCAACAGCTCTATGTCCAGTGATGAGTGGTGTTCCTCAGAGTCAGTACTGAGACCAGCACTGCTCAACACCTTTGTTGGCAACATGGAGTTGCCAACTCAGTGCACCCTCAGAAAGTTTGCCGATGACACCAAGCTGTGTGGTGTGGTCGACATGCTGTAGGGCAGGAATGCCATCCAGAGGGACCTTGACATGCTTGAGGGGTGGGCTCAGTAAATTCAACGAGGCTAAGTGCAAGTTCCTATATACGGGTCAGGGCCAAGCACAAATATAGGTTGGGCAGAGAATGGATTTTGGGTAGCTCAGAGCAGAAAGACTTGGAGGTGTTGGTTGATGAGAAGCTCAACATGACCCAGCAGCCCAGAAAGCCAACCATGTCTCAGGCTGCCTCAAAAAGAGCATGGGCAGCAGGTCAAGAGAGGTGATCCTCCCCATCTACTCTGCTCTGGTGAGACCCCACCCAGAGTACTGCATCCAAAATAAGAAGGACATGGAACTGTCAGAGCAAGTCCAGAGGCGGGCCACAAAGATGATCTGAGAAGTGGAGCACCTCTGCTATGAAGACAGGCTGAGGGAGTTGAGGTTGTCCAGCCTGGAGAAGAGAAGGCTCAGGGGAAACCTTAGAGCAGCCTTTCAGCGCCTAAAGGGGCTGACAAGAAATCAGGAGAGGGACTTTTTACAAGGGCATGGAGTGACAGGACAAGGGTCTTGAATGGCTTTAAACTGACAGAGGGTAAATTGAGATTAGGTATTAGGAAGAAGTTCTCTGTGAGGGTGCGGAGGTGCTGGCAGAGAGTGTCTGGAGAAGCTGTGGCTGCCCCATCCCTGGCACTGTTCAAGGCCAGGTTAGACAGGGCTTGGAGCAACCTGATCTAGTGGAAAGTGTCCCTGCCCGTGGCACAGGGTTGGAACTGGATGGTCTCCAAGGTCCCTTCCAATCCAAACCATTCTGTGATCATCCACAGAACAATAGTTTGGCTAAAGAAGTAAAATGACTACACACTCATCTAGAACAAGAACTCTACAACTTATTTTAGAATTTGTTATGAATTCCTGGATTGAAAATTACAAGCATCTGCCAGAAGCAGCACAGCATATTTGGGGGCTGAGGGTGAATTCCCACTCCAAAACGTACTGAGGTATAAACGCCTTTAAAAAAATCTGGTAGACAGTCACTTATAAAACCTTATACAGACTGAAGCTTTCGAGCTTCCCAAGGGAGGGGTGGGAGGTGGGGGAGACTAATCTGTAATTTCTTCCAAGATAAAAATACACAGCACCTGAAAAAGCTCAGCAGTACACTAAAATAAAATAATAATAAAAACTCCAAACAGCACAGATAGCCTCATCTTTAACAGCCAACAGGTCATACCAGGTATCCCTCACTATTTTCACAGCATACATGGTAGTTCAGCTGATATGGGGCACCTTTACTTAACCACTGTAAAGGTAATACAGAGCTGGTATTATGTGATGCAAATCCTCTGGTTAAACTTGGTTATTTTTGTTATTTGTTACTGAACTTTACTGTCAGTAGAAGCCAGTCCCACCAGGGGAGCCCTGTACAATATGCCAGCACTTTTTACTCCTGCCTAATTCTGTGCAGAGTCTTGTTTCCTCTCAGAAAATGACCTACATACACAGTAGAAAGATGCTACCAGGAACACTACATATGTCACATCCAAATACAGCCTTCAAAATAAAAACACTACAGATATTTTGAGTACAAAGCTCACACTGTGAAGATACATCATGCACTAGCAAAGACGGGGGTCAGAGAGAAGACAAGACACTTAACCAGCCAGTTAGGTCCATCTCATTGCAGACCTTGCAAATGAGTGCATGCACACACAGTCCAAGAACTGGTTTCACCAGAGCTTGGGTAGTGTGTGCAACGCCTAAGCCGCACGTTGAGTAAGAAAACAAAACACTGAAGAGCTGATCATTAATTGAGCACCATCTATTCTGCATGCTGAACAAGGCAGGGGAATCTAATCATCCAGCTAATGACTGTACATTAAGATAGAGATCAACTTTGCACAAGCAAGCTTAATCCTGTCGCTTCCTGAACACTGTGTAGCTCAGACAGCTTTCTTTCCACAGCTGGTACACCAGTGTTCTCGAAAAAAGTGATCTGAACAGCACACTACCTGAAACACCATGTCAACAACCACGTACATCCTGAAAACCTTCAGCATCCTCAGATGACAGAAGGATAAATTGCTCCCATTGCAGACTGGCAAACTGCTGAAACCCATCTGGCTGATGGGTTCAGACAACTGACTGCAAAATTAGGACACTGGACTGATCACAGTCTAAGAAAGAAGTGACTTTGCCGACATAGGTATTTATTATAATTCCTTCTTAATGTTTAGTTCCAGTGCTTCTCTCCATCTCTCTTCTCTCTACTAATTCAGTAGAATTAGTTCTTATCTTTGCTGTCTCAATTCCAGCTTGTCCTCAGGCTTTGGTAGGACAGGTCAAAGATGAGCCAAGTGAAGAAGTGGCTTTCCTACCAAGCATGTGAACTACTGCAGCCAACACAGGGCAAAACTATGTTGGCACTCAATCCCGTACCAAGTGTGGTTGGTCACCCGTCAGCAACAGGGTAAGGCCTTCAGCATTATCAGAAGCAAAAGGTCCATATATGCTTTGTACCAATGACATTTTTCCTAGCTAAGCTCATTGTAACACACGACTGAAGACGTGATCCAATTCCCTACATGTCTGAATTTTACCCACATTTGCTGTGATGAATATCTGTCCCAATGTTGCATTCCTGACATGAGGTTCAGTCAAATTCCTAAAGAGTCAAGGACACCAGAGATGCTTGGGAAGGGGTGGGTGTGGAAGAAGGAATGATGGCCATAACCTTTCCTTAAGCCATTTTGCCTGATGCTGTCACAAACTGAGTATTTAGAAATTCAGACCTGAAAAGGTCTCAGCATATCCTAAGCTCATGCTGAATGTGGCTTTTTTTTTTTTTTTTACTGCATTCCCTATATTTTGTATTTACACTAGGGAGGAGAGCGTAACTGGTTCCAACCATAAAAAACTATATTCTACATTTGCAATAAAAGAGGACTTTGGCTTGTCCTTGAGAGAATGTCTTTATTTTCCAGAAATATCTCCTGTAATTGCTGGGGAGAAAAGTTTTCTATCTCAAAACAGCTGTATGGTGAGAAATAGACAAGACAGACAAGTGAGAGATGTTCCTCATTTCAGCAAATACCCTGCGCTTTTCATCCTTGAGAGTTTAACTGTAGCCCTTTATAAATCACATTCATGAGAAAGATGGCTGGTTTCTCACATGGACACTGTTAGCACAAATCCACCCTGTACCAGCAAAGGCAGATCAAAGTCCCATAGGTAACCATCACTGCATCTCATCTACTTTTACAGCACCACAAAACTGCTTGTAACACAGTAATTACTTTATTAAACGCAAGCAAACACATATTTCTGGAGTAGATCTCTTGATGTGCAATTGGCAAAGAGCTACAGAAAGAGACCTCAAAAATGTATAAAATTAGACACAGCTAAGCAATTTTTAGCAGTTTGCAGACAGGAAAGCATCACACCATTGCGGCAGTTGACGCTGTCTCTGAATTGTCACATTACTGAGCGACCTCCTTACACCAACAGTAAGAGGTTCTTGCCCACTGTGGCCTGTAAAATGACAGTCAGAGGGCTCCAAGACAAGAAAAGGAAGAAACTGGTTAAAAGTTCCACCAGTTCCTAATGCTTTCATTAAATTATGCAGGCTCCCTCTGGTGGGGGATTCAATGTGGAGACTGTTGCAGTTAGCTGTATGTGAACAGGTTTGAACCACATTTTTTCTTTTGTAAAATGAACCTTGTTAGGATTGGACTCCACGCTTCTTGGAGTCTCTTGTGATGCTTCAGTGACAGCAACTTAAATTAATGCTTTGTTTCTGGTAAAGAGCAGCAACCACTGATAAAAAGGAGAAAATATCCTATTTTTTTAATCAGTGTCTTTGTGCTCCAAAATCCTCAGAGCATTTCTCAGTCCTTACTTCACTCTCTGGAGCCCCAGCAGAACCACCACCTCTGTCCCCAATGTGGAAAGAGGCCAAAGACAGACCCACAGCACACAAGATCTAAGGCTGTACGGAAGAAGAAACCCTAGCTCCCAATTTCCATTTCTGTGGTCTATATGTTTGTTATATTAAACATCGAGTCTCGACTCCCTCCAACACCACCAATGCCATTTATTTGCACATTTATAAGACAATCCCAAGATTGTCTGATGCCTTACTGTCTTATGCCTATGTATCTCTACAAGACACACATACGAATCAAGCAAACCATCCACCTTTTCCTTTCTCTTCCCCCAGAAGTTGTCAGTGTAACCAGTTACAGTCACCAAAGAACATGAGAAGCTTTTAAAACACAAGAATACCACAAATTTGATATTTCTAGTATCTAAGACTAAACACATGTGTTACGTATGGCCATCAAAATACCTGTTCTGCTACCTCATAGACAAATGTAGTTTTCTTGTCCCCTGAACATTGTAACAAATGTTACCAACATTCTGCAGTCTCAATTACTGATAAACATAAATGCAGAGAGGCAGCATTTAAAAAATTAAAAAAGCACACTCCCAACTCGGGGTAGAAAAACTGCAACCTGAAGATGTCTTTTACTGCACAGGGAAACCAGCACGAGCCCTTCCAAGGACGGAGTCAGTTTTATTTCTGACAGCCCTTGTTATGCATCACTAACTTTTCTTCCTCAATAAGACCACAAAGTGCATCACAGTAAGCGTGCTGTAGCAAGCCAGAGAATTCAAAGGATTATTCAATACTAAGAAGAACTTTGCTATGTACAGGTCTAATTCTCTCTAGAACAAGTCTAATTCTCAATTTGTTCTCATGCTTTGATAGGAAGGGCTGCAAGATCACAATAAGGAAGATTTACTTTTTTTTTTTTGGGGGGGGTGGGATCTGAATAACCTCACACAGCGTATCTCGGCTGCTGAGTGTAATTCAAATCACTGCCTGACAGGATGGCAGCTGAAGAGCAACCAAAATTCAGGGTATATTTAGGATTTAGCCGGCACCAAAACTAGTCTCAAAGGTGAGAGCAAACACTCCCCATCACTTCAACTTCTTTGGGACAACTATAAAGTTTTACCAGAACGTACTGCTTGCAAGTTATGCAAAACATGTAGAAAGACAGCTTAAGTGTAACGACTTGCGTTCAGTTCTGTGGGATGCTATCAATGCAATCCAAAGCAGGTGTCATCTCATTTAACCAGAGACTGCTACCTCGTTTTGTCTCAGAAGCATTCCTCTAGTGCCCAACGGAAAGCAAAAGATGTACAGGGAACCAGAAGAGAGGTTTTTACAGTTCAAAGAGACGGGTGATTTTCTCTTTCCTGACTTCGCAGAACCCCCCAATGCACAGCTCACTATGAACTGCTGACACCGACAGACCACCCTACAGATGAATTTGCAGAACGGATACGAGACCTCCTCGTAGTGAAACCAGGCAACTCTCCTCTAACGGGCCCGAGCTACACCACCTGTAAGCAGAGCCGAAGGAGGACAAGCGCACACACACACACCACTCACACTCTCCCTTCCCGCACGCCGCCGCAGCCCCTTACTTGTAAGGCAATGGGGGCTGCCTTACATAAACGGGCTGTGGGCGCGCAGGGACCGGCGGGTTTTAGGTTCAGTTAAACCCGTCGGGGTCTGTGCCTCGGCACCGGGCTGCAGCAGGCGCAGCCCGGGGAGCGCGGCGGGTGCACTCACCGATGCCCAGCCCCACCACCACGCGTCCCCCCAGAAGGGTCTCCTTGTCGCGGGCGGCCGCCAGCACGCCGGCCCCCGCTATGAAGAGGCCGCTGGCCAGCAGGATGCAGGGCCGCCGACCGCACAGCCCGTTCAGGACGCCGCCGGCCAGGGCGGACAGGGCGGCGGCGCCCACCGTGCTGGAGACGAGCAGCTCCTGCCAGAGCGCGTCCAGGTTGAGCTCCCTCTTCAGGAGGAGCAGGGCCCCCGACACCACACCGGTGTCGTAGCCGAAGAGGAAGCCCCCCAGGGCGGAGAAGACCGACACCACGTAGACGAAGCCGGGGGTCTCGTCCTGCTGGAACTGCCGCCGCGCCGCCCGCTCCAGGTCTCCGCCCGACGCCGCGCTGTTGAGGCTGGAGCACGACTCGGCGGCGATAAGGCTCCGCTCGCCCGCCGCCGCCGCCACGCTCGAGCCGGCGGACCCGTCCGCCTGCCGCCGCCGCTTCTCGCCCATCAGGTTGCTCAGGCTCCGCAGCGTGTACTCCACATTGTCACTGGCTTTGCGGGACATGGGACTCCTGCCCCGGCCGGGGGAGCGCAGGGGGCTGCGGCGGGCGGCTGCCGGGCGGCTCTGCCTACAGCGGCGGGGCTGCTGCTGCTGTTACTTGCTTCTGGCGCCGCCCGCCCTCGCCCCGCCCGCCCGTGTCGGGCCGCTCTCAGCCGGGTCGCATAGTGCCGGCGGCCGGACGGACCCGAGGGGAAGTTACCCGCCGCGACTGCCGCTCCCAGCGCCCGGGCGGAGCTGGAGGCGGAGGCGGGCGGGGACAGCGACGGGCACCAGGAGGCGGGCCCGGCCGCCCCCTCCCCGCTCCTCCGTGGCGCGCAGGACTGCGCAAGCGGAGCTCCCGGCGCCTGCGTACTGAGCACCGCGATGCCGCCAGCCCCGCCCGCTCATCCTCGGCGGTGCTGGCAACTGATGGGCCTGGAGCCGCCGGCCGGAGGAGGAGCAGGAGGAGGGAGGAAGAAAGGAAGAAAGGAAGAAAGGAAGAAAGAAAGGAAGAAAGAAAGGAAGAAAGGAAGAAAGAAAGGAAGAAAGGAAGGAAGAAAGGAAGAGCCGCCCCGCAAGCCTGGATGCAGCTCCTCCAGCCCGCCGCGGAGTTGCCACTGGGGCGGGGTGTGCTCCTGCGGGACAGCCCCGCCACCAGTTCAGAGGGGGTTTGCTACCTATGGAAGGGAAGTTTGAGCTTGCTGTCGTGTGTGTGCTTAAAGTAAAGCCTAGCGGTGTGATAATTCCATCTTCCAGCCGGGACTTCCACCAGGATGAGGACAGAGATAGGGCCCGGGGGTTCTGCCACCAGGAGCGGCGGTTCCTGGGGCCGCGTTCCTGAAAGCCAGCCCGGCACCCTCGGGACGCGGTGGGAAAAGGAGTCACGTCAGATGTTACCACTTGTGCTTCACTGTATGTATAACGCACACCCCGAAGTAAACAAAACTTTCCTCCTGGATTGACCGTCTTCTGTAAAGATCCCTGTAATGAAGCCAGCCGGTAGATGGAGAATTGCGGTAATTCAGTTATCCCAGCCTACACCCCTGCGAGCGGGACTAGCCACAGCCACATGAGTTTAAACATCAGAAGAGGGAGTGAAGTCCAACGTGGCCAGCTGCACACAGCGGCTGCCTCAGAGAAAGCTGTGCAGCGCCAGTGTCCGGATAGTGCCAAAGGAAAGAGTGAGCAGTAGTTACCCAAATGAATGGTAATAACAGTTGTCTGTGGAGTTAATGCAGTTAGTTACAGATGTAGCAGTCCATTTATAAGTACAATATTTATGGTCAGCCTCCATGTTTGAGTATGTGAGAAGCCTGGACTAAGTGTAAATTAAACACAGATTAACATTTAAATGTTTTTAATCAAGATTCGGATAATATGGTTTGACTGGCATAAAGCATTCCTTATTCCTATACAGACCATTAGGGCCCGACCCACTACTAGAGCAAGAAACAGTTTCAAGTTGTAACATCAGCAATGAACTTAACCTTGTACTACTAGGAACAGCCCCTCAGGTCCCTTGCCTCTCCAGGATCAGACTGGCTTACTTTGCTACAACGCCATCAGGAGAGGGAGTCTGATCTTTCAGAAGCCTCCAGACTTGCCCAACAAGTGCAGCAGCGCTCAATAGTTTTTATATGTAACCCCTAAACGAAAAAATGTGGGACAGAGTGCATTAAACACAGAATATTCACACCAAATCCCTAGCCAGCTAGAGGGAATGCTTTCACGGAATGTTGTCACAACAGCTGGCTCTCACAAAAGCAACCTGTCCTTTTAACAGCCAGCTCAGAAGCTGGAGGCAGTCTGTGTGTTACAGTTAACAGACTCAAGAGAAGTAACAAAAAGCTGCTTTCCCCCGCTCTCCCCCCAATTGCTGGCCTAGCACAATAACAAGCAAATGTCACTTCTCATCAGATCATGCATCAAGCTTCTCTCTTAAAAGATTCCCTGAAGAAATACAACAAAGAAGTTCAGCTGTGGGATGCATTCCACTGAAGACCGACTTCATGATAAAGAGGGAGGATTTGTTTGGCTTGTGTGTGGTTTTTCATTACTGTGGTCAACTCCCCCTAGTACTGGATTTCATTGTAAGAGCTGAGTTATGAATGATTCCACAGTAATGCAACATATAGTAGGTATCAGTAGCTGAGACGGGGACCAGATCCAACAAAGGGTTTGGATAGATTTTAGGCATGATGTTACACTTTCAAGAGATGACATGTTTAATTGAAGCACTGTTTAGATTCACAGCACTGCCTCATTCTCTCCTTTAAAGTGCATTTGCACAATTGTTTGACAGGTGATGTTGTGAACTAGATCAAAGAACTTGTCCAGCTTTAAGAAACTCAGTTGCTTGTGGTCCAGCCAGAGAGCAGGAATGATTACAGAATTTTACTGCTTTTATACTGCTAATACACGGTATACATCAAAAAATGTCTTCCAGAAGCTACTGAGTGATCTGTGCATGTGCCCAGAACTCCCCCAGACCTGAACAGCCAGGTGCCAGCTCCTTCTCTGCGCTGGCCAGGTGGATGAGTGCCTGCATCTCCTGGAGACTTCAACCAAGGCACATGATGAGATGCTGGAGGTTTTTGAGGTAGCTTGATGGTTGATAGCCTCAGCCAGGAGGCAGGAGGCCCAAGTCACAGACTTGCTTCAGCGCAGAAGGATTTACTTCTCTTTCTTGCCTCTCAAGAAGACTGTAGGTTAAATGGGGAAAAGATGGATTCTTAACAGGAAACTGGGTTGCTGTGCAGACAAGAATGTAAGAGCCATGGGACCAGATGGACAGCGAGGCAGAAAAGGGTCTGGATGTATGGCAGAAAAAGGTGCAACTTTGTCAGTGCTGGTTATGTTCTTTACATGAAGCCATGGTTGCATCAAGAAAGGGAATGATACAAGGAGCAACTCCCCAAACCAAGAATTCTTCCCATCTCATTCAGTGCTGAGGGGGAGAGCATGAGGGCTTTAGCCTCCCATGGGCTTTAGCAATATATTTTCACAATATTGTGTTTTTAGGCACCTAAACTAACTTCTTCTTAGTGTTATGATGCCTTAAACTCCAATAAGCAACCTGCCCTGATACATTATTCTGCCACAAGCAGAGCTGCTGTGTAAGTTGAGTAATACCACTATGCTGGGCTGAGGGAAACAACCTAGCTGAATATGCAAAAAAAAAAAAATCAGCAAATCCTGTTTATAGCAGCAGTTTGTATAGTGTCTGACACCTTCTCTCTACACAGAATTACATGTTATCAGTGTGCTGAGAAATACGGAATACAAAATGTATTTCTTCCCTCTGACCAGACACAAACTCTGATCCTGGATCACACCCATTTCTTAAGCACATATGTACTGGTAATGCGAGGTTGAGACTGTAAGGAACACTCTAGTTTCAAAAATAAAAACAGAAACTGCAAATAGGAATTTAACTCTAGAAACTATTTGAAATAAGTGTGTATTGCCTGAAAACTTCCTGTTGTTCCATAGTTCATCTATTCTTGCAGCATTGTTTGGTCTCTTTGGAAAGAGGATGGTTTCAGATACAGTTCGTGGTTTTCTGATCCTCATACGACATTCCTCCTCCATCCGTTTTCACTATCTAGACAGAGTTGTTCACTTATCTGAATGTATCTCTCTCAGCTCCCACTGCAGTTCAGATGTTTGTGATCCTTCCAGTGTTTGCATTGGGTTCTCCTTTATACACACAGATCCTGATTAGACCCTATTCCAGTATCTCAACAAAAGTCTCCCTTCAGATACACAAGCTCTCCGCAATTGGATGCTGTTAGGTGGGACTTTAAATCCTGCCTGGCCTGGCCTGCAGGGTGACTTTTAACCAATCATTTAACCCCTACCTTGGCTATCTGAATTTGTATCCTTTGTTCACCTCTGCTGTACTATCCTTTCAAAATGAAAGTAACGTTGGAATTTGAGTAAGGAACCTACCAACACCATGCATTTAATCCTACTGCTCAAGTGTTAGGAGATAAATTGCTTAACAAATAGAAAGTGTTACAGTATTAGTACTGGAAAAGTGTGAGGATAATGGTGCTTGTAGGAAGCTGACATATTTGGCTCCAGTGGGATTTGTTTGATTCTGGTGGTGCCCTGCCACATCTCACAGCCAGCACGTACTGTGCTGCAGGGACTAGGGCTGGAGCTGCTGCAGCTTAGAGTTAGGTCTGGGAAAGAACCCTGGGAAGGGGACAGTGAGCAGCCCTGGGAGCAAAATTGAAGGATGTTGGTGGCCCTACATGCAGCAACCAAGGGACTGTCAGGGCAGAGCAGTGCTCCCAGCCGCCCTAGTGCTGCTGAAATCCACCCCCAGCTATGGGCACATTGGTGCAGCAGTTTGCTCAGATGAAATCTCTGGCACGGTCACCTCCATGGGGACACCCCTGGGCAGTAATATCATCCCCAGCAGCAATATCCACCCCAGCAACTCTGCTGCCCCCCAGCCAATGCTTTCAAGTGACTGAGGAGCTGCTCACCCCCAGCTGCACTATCCCAGAGACCACCAATGCCAAACAGAGCCTGGAAGGATTCAACACCATCAGGATGGAGCCCCATGGGGGGTTGTGGAGATGGACGTGGCACCGTCCCAAGTTGCTGGAACAGAGAAGCGGGGAATGAAGCAGGATGGGAGCACCTTGCCAAAGCCACCCATCAACCACAGGGCTCTTGCAGCCAGCCCAAGGGTGTAAGGGGAGGAATAGACCAGAGCAGGGGTGAGGGGGATGGGGGGAGTGGGCGGAGGGCAGAGGGGAGGAATTGAGGGGTGAGAGTGTTACAGTAGTGTTAATGAGTGTTTTTTTTCTTGTTTTCATTAAAAAAGAGTTCTCCAGAACCACTCTGTGCCTGTGTGGGATGGGGAGGGAGTGCAAGGGGCACCGGGAACTGGTGCAAAAGAGGTGCAAAAGCCAAGGCAAGGTTACAGCCTACTTGCCCCTGCTTTTGAGATGTTTATCTGCCTTAATGGCATCCCCTCTCAGTCTTCTTTAGACTAGCAGGCCCAGTTCCCACAATCTGCCCTCATGAGAGAGATGCTCCAGCCCCCTGATCATCCCTGTGGCCCTCCACTGGACCTTGCCTCTTGTACTGAGGAGCCCAGCACTGGACACAGAGTTCCAGACAGTCAGTCCCCATCTGCTGGGTCAGATCCCATCCATCGGCCCTCAGCCACAGCAACGTCAGAAGTGGGAACAGGCGTCTTCAGAGGTGTCAGTCATGGGAGCAGCAATGGAGCTTTTTTGGCTCAGGAGATAAAAAGACCTGAGAGCACATCAGGGTATAGACCAGTGGTAACTCAGCACCGTACAGCCACTTGCTCAGACCTCCCTTTCTTCCCAGGCAGGATGGGGAGGAGAATCAGAAGGTAAACCCCACAGATTGAGATAAAAACAGGCCAATAACTAAAGTATGATATCACACTGCTACTAATACTAGTAATACTAATAACGATAAGGGAAATAACAAGGGGAGAGAATATAAAACTAGAAATGGAAAAGAAAAAAAAAAACCCAAGTGATGCACAATACAATTTGTCACTAGCCCACCAACTGATACCCAGACCGGCCCAAGCAGCAATTGGTCCCTTGCGGATAACTCCCCCAATTTATATACTGGGCATGACGTGCTGTGGTATGGAATACCCCTTTAGCTAGTTTGGGTCAGGTGTCCTTGTCTCTGTTCCCTTGCAGCTCTTTGTGCCCCTCCTCACTGGTAGATTATGAGAGACTCAAAAGCCCTCAATCAGGGTAAGCACAACCAAGCAACAACTGAAACATCAGTTCATTATCAGCATTGTTCTCAGACTAATGCCAAAACACAGCACTGCACCAGCTACTAGGAAGAAAATTAACTCTATCTCAGTGAAAACCAAGACACAGCACTACATACTGCTAGTGAGGGCTACATACATACTACATACTGAGAGAGGACTAGCAGAATGTATGCCACTGAGTGACACAGCAGGACCTTCCCTTATGCCCCGGGTCCTTTTTCCCCCTTCTGCATCACAGCCAATGCAGCATGCAGAAGCACGGGCAATAGGCACAAATTCATTTACCATGTGGCATGAGTTGCTGCAGATGGAGCTTGGACCCCAACACACAGCTCTGCTGAAGCAAATTTTTCTTCTCCCCACCTTCAGATTAGTAAAGCAAAAGCACTTGTATGCACAGTGCCACCAGGCTCTTAACCCCTTCCCTTCCCTCCTGGGAGTCCCTTGGGTTGGGCCAGAACACAAGGAGCCCCACCGTTCCATCCTTAGCCCTTTCCCTTCCCATCTCCTACCGGGGGGGGGGTGGGGGGGGTGTGCTGTTGGGGTGACATATTCCATGCATTCTGACAAGCAGAGCTGGCAGCAGTACCATTAAGGTTGCCGAAGGTTTCTCGAATACCAGATGACTTTACCAAAGTAATTGTCTGAGCTCACATTTTGTATAATTGCTCTTTCTTTCATGCTACATGTATGAATTCCAGTGAACCCCTTCAGATCCATTGAAATGAAACTGTAAGAAACACATGGTTTTTGAAGTTACATTTTTCTCTCTATTTTTAAGATCTACAGCTTGTTCATGCTTCAGAGTAAGGACTCGATTTTTGGCAGGAGAACAATTCCTTTCTGCTTTTGGCTGTCAAAAGAAGGATCTACTGAGATTTGACTGAAACAGAGTCTCTGAGAGTCATCAGCAACATCTGCGAGAACAAGCTGCTAAATCCAAGTGTGCCCTGAGCAGGTCTGCAGCCATTAAGCTGATAGCTGTGCACTAACCCCTGTGCCATAACCCTGTCCAGGGAGCCCATTTAGATGCTTTGCTTACAAAATCAGGGAATTCAGCACGTGCTGAAAGCTAGTGGTGGTGCAAAACGGAGACTTCTATTAGTGTACAATTTTGAATTTTATTTGTACTTTTACTGTACAGTTCAGAATTTTTACATTTGTGTACTTGAAAAGATGGATTGACACGTTACAGCCCTTCTCAAGTCATTACCATAGAATCACAGCATCATAGAATGGTCTGGGTTGGAGGGCCTTAAAGATCATCCAGTTCCAAGGGGCAGGGACACCTTCCACTAGACCAGGTTGCTCCAAGCCCCGTCCAACCTGGCCTTGAACACTGCCAGGGATGGGGCAGATACAACTCTGTGCCAGTGCCTCACCACATCCATAGTGAAGAATTTCTCCTTAAATCTACCCTCTCTGAGCTTAAAGACATTCTCCCCTGTCTTATCCCCACATGCCCTTGTAAAAAATCCCTCTCCAGATTTTTGTAGGCTCCTTTTAGGCACTGGAAGCTGCTTTAAAGTCTCCCTGGAGCCTTCTCTTCTCCAAATTGAACAACCCCAACTCTCTCAGACCATCTTCACAGGAGAGTTGGTCCAGCCCTCTGGTTATCTTTGTGACCCTCCTCTGAACCCTATCATGTCCCTCTTATGTTGGGAGCCCCAGAGTGAATTATTACCTTATAAATGTTATCATTTATTAGTGACAACACCAGTAGCATAAAAACCAAGGATTTGGCAGAACATTACCCACAGGATACCAGGGAAACACTGCATCTTCAAACAAACATATGCAAACACAGAGCTGTTTGTCTGCCAAACAGAAGCCTCCTTAAGGATTGCAGAAGAACAGGTCATCTCTCAGCTCAGATTCCTCAGATCAGAGACCAGCCCTCTCTTTCAACACCTAGTGTCTGGTGTATCTGAAAGACATGCAGGAAGAAAAGAACCACATGAAAAAACATCAGCCTCTGTCCAACCCCCTTCATTCCATTGTTCCCTAAACACATTTGGTTTTAGAGAGCCCATTTCTCTAAAAGGTGGACAGCACTTCTAAACCAAATCTCTCTGCGGATTACACAAGACCAGCACATCAGGTGTCCATCATTTAATGAAATAAAACTGGAAAATAAATCAGAAAAGCTTTTAGGCTTATGTATGACTACGTGCTATTCTGCATCCCAGGGAAGTAACGACTGGCCCAGCATGAATTCACTACTTTATAAGCTCTCATCTCATCAGAGCAAAATCTAACCATCAGATTAAAGTCCCAAGAAGTGGAAACCATATGTTTTAAGCAGCAGGTTAGAAGCTGGCTTTGCTGTCAGCCCTGACATTGCATTGCCTCTGAGCAGAACACTGTACAGAAGTGCTTTATCCACGGCTGCAAATGACTGAGAGGAATTCAGTTAGTGACTCATTAAGATGGTCATCCCCTCTGGATCTAACAGATGGCGAATCCATCCAAACTTGTTTGGTGGTTTTTTTGAGGGAACTGTACAATGAGGGATAAGCAAGTTTGGAAAGGAAATTGGACCACATGAATTCCCTGTGCAAAGGCAAAATAGGCACACAGAGAGCCTGAATCCAACTGATACATGCCAGGACATCATCCTGGCATGGGGAAGATGAAAGCTAGCACTTTCCATGGCTGGGAAACAGGATGGAGCTGCAGCAAGATGGGACTTTTATTTGCCTCCTTGCTTATTTCTTTCTGTATCTGTACTTCAGAAGCCCTACTTCCACCAATGTAGATAGACATCTTTCTAAAATCTATTTTGTTAGGCTGCAAGTATTAAAATCTGCTACATTTTTTAAGCAGGTCTTCTGTGAAATGTTTCATGGAACTCCCTCTAGCATTCTTAACAAATTCCCTGACAAATATCACACTTGCCACAGTGATAATTTCAAATGTAACATTAAACACTCATGAAAATTGCATTAATAGTGATTCTTGACCCCTTCAAAGTAATTGATATGAGGGTGTGCTAATCTCTTGGAAGGTTAATGCCATCAGTAGGAAGTGTTGAACAGTGGCTGATACTCAGCATAAAGTAATGCCACTGACTTTTAAAAGGCCCTGTGGGTTCAATGAGGACTCTGGCACTACCAGGTGGCCCTGGCTATATCTGGGAGGCACTTCTGACAGTGCTCTAGGTGAAAGAGAAAGGGTGGGAGTTAAACACATGGGGTCTCTTTCTCGAGGCTTTCCAAGGTACCGGGCTGCTCGCACTGATGGTGGAAAATCTGTGCACCTGCTTCTCTCTACAGCTCCAAACTATAGCCTAAATAAGGCAGAGCTGATCACATCTCATTTCTGCTTGCATCAAAAAGGCAGGCATTCAGAAGCTTCCCTCAGGCCCCTGCACACTGAGGCGCAGTGCCTGGCAGGGAGTCTCTACCATCAGTCACAGGGATTTTGTGGGGTGGTGCAGATGGCTGGAATGTCACCACGGATTGATACAGAATATTTAGGAGGGACAAGCAGAGTAGAGCAGAGGAGATCATGTTTTCTGTTGACTCCTTGACTAAGCAGTGCCCCAGTATCAAACTGGAGACACGCCTACTGGGAGTTTCTGGGTCAAGATCAGAGTGAGGAGGAACCTGGGGTTGTGACAGATGTGTATTACACACCACAGGCTAGGAGGAGGCAGGGGCTGAGGCCTTCTGTAAACTAGAAGTCTCCCTGCTTGGAGCCCTTGTCTTTGCTGGGGATATCAAATACCTGGAAAAGCAGCATGGCACTGGGCAGGCAGTCTCAGAGGTTCTTAGGGTGCAGTAGGGACATGTTCCTAATACAAATGCAAGAGAGGAGCAGTCATGGCCTTCTGCCCAATGGTGGCTTTACCTCCTGCTGAGGAGCAGGGAAGAGTGGGGGGCAGGAGCTGTCACAGTGCGCTGCTGGGGCTGCAGTAGCCACAAGGTGACAGACACAGAGCAGAGTGCGAAGGTGAGCAGCGGTTCAGACTGGGCACACAGACTGACTTGTTCAGGAAAGAGCTGTGGGAAGCAGCTGTGAAGGGGAAGAGTCTCAGAAGAACTAATTGGTTTTTAAAAAGAACTGAGAGCTCATGCATTAACTATCCCCTTGTGCAGGAGCATAGGGAACCTCAGCTGACAGCGCATTTGTCTAGGCAAGGACCATCCTAATGACCTAAAATACAGACAGGGAATATGCAGGAAGCAGTAGCAGGAGCAAAAAGCACTGTTCAGGTACTTGGGGTAAAATCAAGGAGGCTAAACCCCAGCTGGAACCAAAATTAGTGAGGGACATAACGGTTAGAAAGTCAAAAAGAGATACCTACAGGTATAACTTGGGTCTGCAGGAGAATGAGACAACATGGCAACTGACAACACAGAAGAGGCTGAAGTACCAGCACCTTTATTTGCACTATTTGTCCCATGTGAATTGTGGTCCCCGGCCTTTGCACGTATCAGCATAGGCTGAGAAAAGAAGGGCTTTGGGATAGCCACAGCCAGGGACTACTAAGACAACTTGCATGTATGGTGCTGGTGCGATCATGCGAGCCAACAACTGGTGCATGCTGCCTGCCAGGAATGGTCCTGGGAGCACCTATCCCCAGTCATTCCTAAGCTTTCTCAGTCCCAGTTTGTCTGCTCCAAAACAGAGACTGGAATGAACTGAAATGTTGCACTCTGGCCTATTAGGGATCAACACTCCTCCTGAACACTGGTTTAGCAGAGCAGAAAACCTCTGCTGACTACACAGGGAGCTGTAGCTCCTTGTCTCAGCATTTCTGCTTACATGCTTAAAGCAGATGGTGTGAATACCCACCTGCATGTAGGTGACGGGGCATGCTGCCTGTACTAAAGCATCTGCTGCAGAAACAATTAGGTTCCTGTGAGGTGTAGCCCTGGGTGTAATATAGATGTGCATGTGATATATTGGCTTACAGAAAGCACCATATGGCATGTGATATATTGGCTTACAGAAAGCACCATATGGTATTGTCAGTAGAGGATAAAGCAATAGGCAGCTTATGTAATAATGGGTTAATATGAAATATTTGAGATATTAGGTTGGTTTAGTATTTAGACCCCCTCTAAGACATTAGCAATGCAGTTCAGAATATGTGCAGCTTCTAGCTCTGACAGTGACACAGGTGGGTGACACGAAGTGTGCAGTTAACACAGGAATGACAGGTACCTACTGTCAATAAATAGTACAGGTATCCAGAATACAGGTATCCTAGGGGAATACAGCCAACCAGCTCACACAGAGGCATTTAAATGAAAGAGCTTGAGGAGATAACAGAACACATGTAATGACTGCATCGTGAGTTGTGCAATGAGACTGATACTCTTCACAATCATGCGAGACCATGAGACTGCAAACATGTTAAGAAAGCATGAAACCTTTCCTAGGCTGAAATGCGCACGCTCGCTCTTAACACTGAATAGTACTACACTTAGATTTTATTCATTGCCATTCTGCAGGTGTATACTAATTCTTATGATAACTTCAATTTCAGAGGGAAACACCTGATAAAGAAGTGGGAGTTTAACTCATCTATATTTTTCTAACAGCAATCAAGTGGAACATCTCTAAGTGAACAAGAGCTATTCAAGGAATACAACTTAGTGAATGTATTTACCACTGTTATCAAAAACACACTTCTGTGAGGGGTGGTTACTGCTCAAGACCAATGGCAGCTATGAGGAAGCATCACTGTTATTTTATTCTTACACTCAGCTCTCCAAAAGTTGTAATTAGAGAAGTTAGCATTGATAGCAACATGGAAGATAACAAAGTAAGAATGAGAGGGAAGAAAATAAAAAATGAGAAATGGGAGAACATAAAAAGAGCAGAAGAGTCAAAACTCTCTCAAGTACAGTGGGAGAAAGTCAAAATCAAACAAATAAACAGGCTTGTGAGCTTCTGGAAACTTTTGAGTAGCAAAGATAGAGAAAAAACGAGACAGGAAACTAAAAGACATGGTGAGTAAACAGCTAGAAATCCAAGTTTTAGACATTGGTTCCAGATGGGTTGGGTTAGGTCAGGAATCAACAAGCAGCAGCTTTTAAAGGCAAAAAAGTGTGAATAACAATGGTTTTTGAAGAAAAAGAATAGGAACACATAAGCAATCACTTATGGCACAATTCCTCCCTGTGCTCCCTCTTGCTGTTGGGGTTGACCTTGCTTTAAATGTCCGACCATATTTGTAATCAGATGGGGAAGCTGCGTATCAGAATCCCTAGGCTGGCATATGAGGAGCTTCTTTTGAAACACAGGTTTCTCTGCAGGAAGATGTAGTCCAGATGGGTGTTTCTCAGACTTGCCTGCAAGTGTCAGCCCTACACCTGGCTCTGCCCATGATTCTCCAGCAAGATCTGTTCCAAGCCTTCTTGCGAATCAGGCCCTTTGCAAGGCACAACACAGCTGCTCGCTTTCTACAGCTATACCCTGATCCTGCCTTTCTATGAGGCAGGGACAAGGGGAATGGATGTGCTTCCCTTCTACTTCAAACCTTCTTTCTCTAAACATCCCCAACCTTCACCAACTCAGCTAATAACCTGCCTCAGGAAAAGCATTTATTAATGCCCTGCCCACTTGAGGTTTCAACCCGTGCCTGAAGGCTGCACTGCTGGAGGATGCAGCCTGGCCCAGCACCCACATACCTTCTTGCCTGGAGCCAAAGCAGGGCACATGGGAGTGGGTGAACTATTCCAGCAGCCACCTCTGGGTGAAGACTTCTCTTTTCTCACATCACCCCTTAATGTGTGTGTGTTCAGAGCCCACTGCAGATGGGCTGCCCATCCAGTCTGCGAACACTGGCATCCTAGCTGCCATTTCCAGGTCTCCCTTGCTGCTGGAAGAGGGTAAGGGACCACCAAAACCACACACAGAAGAGCTTGTGTTTCCACAAATGTTGTTATTCACCATGGACACAGATGAAGCCAGGATCTGCTTGTCTGTCAGGAAGATGGCTGTGAACGGGGCCCTGACTCTTCTACAAGGATCAGTCTCCTCACTTCCCTCAACTGCAGTTCACTCCCTCTAAGCCCAGTGTACTTTGGTTCTTGCAGACTAGGCTGCCTGCTACCCTCCATGCAGAAATGACCTTTCTGACAGTGCTGTTCCTCCAAGTAGTACATTTTACACAAGCTGGTGTGCTGACAAGTTCTGTTTGAACAGGAAAAATTACTTCAGCATCACAGTGATCTTTCCATTTTCCCCAGTAATCTGGCTGTGTATATTACATTGTGCTTTGGGGCCAGCAGAGTCTCAAAACTATGTTAGGTTTTTGAGCAAACAGCAATATTAAAAAACAGATCCTGCCCTGAAAGTTTGTAGTTTAGACAAAACCAGAGATAAGGAAATTAGAGCTGGCATATAAAGCAAACAGAGCTCACAGTTATGTTAGCTGCACTGTCCTCCTTCTGAAGGTTCCCCTTTTGAGCAGCTGAGAATCAATCACAAGTGTCTATTGAAATCTTTTTCTCAACCGTTTTTTTTATCCCAGAAAGTCTCTTTCTAGAAATCACATCTGATTGTAAGTCCTCTTTTCTACCCAGCAGTCATCATCTCCCAAGTCCAAAGCAAAGACATAGCTGGTCTTCTCAGCCCCAAGAATGTAAGAATTAAGTATTTGGTTACTGATATGGTCAAATCAACATGCTGCTTCCATCATTTGCTCTTCGGAAAATTTTACTGACATTGTAAGGAAAAATCCAGACTGAAACAGACTGCAGTCTCATAAAGTTTTAACCATGTCTTATTTCCAATGGGAAGCACTGAACAGCTTTAACTGTGGCTGGCATCTGAAGAAGTGAGAGTATGTCTGCACCACATGCTACAGGTTCAAGCATGTATATCTGAACTAGAGTAGGGTACCCTCTAAGCTCAAGGCTGTCCTTGGGCTAACTTGTCATTCAGACTGAGATCTTATTAACATAGTGCTGAACACCACACTAATGAAGCCATGTTGAACAGGTAGCATGGGTACCACTGAAACCCTGATTATTTAGTAGGTTGTCTGCATTGTTGTTTGGCTAATGGCCTTCCATTTAATTGCACTTAGTGTAGCTACTCACACACTGCAACTTCATATAGGCAATATAAGCTATCTTCTATTGGTAGGCTGTGCCTGGAGATGGTAACAGCTGATCCTCAAATTTTCCATTAATTCCTTTTTTATTCAGTCACAAAGAATATTGTGTCCCCCAAAATGTCCATAATTGATAAAACAGAGTAAACTGGTTGCCTAGTAGAATAGGCTACATCTGTTGTCAGCAGCAGTCTTACAACAGCAAACTGCCACACCAGACATGTTCTGCACCCAGAATTTATCTGATCCTTAAAAAATTGAACCAAGAAGTCATAGTGGCTTCAAAGGATTCTAATTATGTACATTAATATTTAAAGGTTCGGATCTGCTCATACATGCTATCCAGCTGGAAACAAGCTCCGGGCCTTTTGGTGAAGCTTGTAAATGTTCAGAAATACACTTGGATGGGCCAAATAATGGGTCAAAGAAGATACTGCATTAAGTTATTTCATAAGACAGACATTCACCAACAAAAACTAGAAATGAAGGCATTACTCTTATGTTGGAAGAAAAATTATAGCAACAAATCCTTGCAGAAGGGAAGACTGGACCAGAGGGGACAGCAAGGCATGGTCAGTAATGTCACTGCCAAAGATGCTGTCCCACAGCACTTGAGCAAGATGAACAAAGCAGGTTGAGTGACAGTAACCATGGTCAGCCAAGGGTCCACAGTGTTCATGAATCAAGTCAATGGCAATAGCACAAGTCCAAGTAGGAACAGCAAGTCAGTAAATCATGGTCATGATCAGGTCCAGTGAGGTAGTAACCAAGGCAGGCAAGAGCCACTGATGGCCAGACAAGTTCATAGTAACAATGCTGACCCAAGGTTATGCCAAGAGGTCAGGTGCAGATTGAGGTTACATGGACATGGCTGCAACACAGCTCAGGCGCAAACAGGGCATGAGTAGGAGCTGAAATGCAGCTCCAGAGTGAAGGAGCTGCTTCTCACAGCTTTCTCACACAACTCACCTGACCAAGGTTACCCAGAGGCATCATGTCAGAACCAACCTTGAACAAAGGCAGACAACCCAGGAGTGGAGAATGTGCTTCACGCCTGACAACAACAACAACAAGGTTTAACAAAAATAAAAGTGTAACTCACATGATTTATACCCTAGTTGTCATTTAGTCTAAATACAGCTGGAAAAAGAACTACTTCAGATAGAGGCCTTCAGATGGGACTCAAAGTGCCAGGGCTGAGAAATTAGGAAGTGTCAAGTAAAGTGGAGACAGTTTTTGTAATTCAAATGCACATTCCTTTAGTTGCAGCATCTGGTAGGACCCTTTTGGCTTTCTCTAAGTGAAGTCAGCCGATGAAGGTAGCAATTAGATTCTCTAGGATGATGTGAATGCATTTTTGCTGTTATGATCTGGTGTCTTAACATACCTATTGGTCTAAAAACCTGTCATTAAAGTTCATCTGACCAGTGGTTTAAATTTACCTCTACTTTTGATATTAAGCAAGACTATGTCTCAATGTCAATTTCGGGGGAGATAGGCTTAACCTGAACAAAATACTACTGGCCTAATACAAAGTTAATTATTCTCCATCATCCCGGGCTACTAAAACAGACACAAAAGCATGGCAGCAGTTTTATCAGTTAAGTCTTAGAAACTGTTTCATAGAGGTTTTGAATGAGGAAACATACAGATCCTGTGTGCTGCCATCCATTGTATCCAAGGCTGGAAAAAACAGTAACACCAATCTGATGAAAAATGGTTATGAAGTTTTGACTGTAAGAGGCAACGTTCCTTTTGTCTAATAACGTTGACACTAAAGTACTACTAATCCTCAACAACAGCATTTTACTTCTTGGTTCAATAGAAGAATGTGGTACTACAGCTGCTATTTTGATATAAAGATCTGTCCATGCCTTATGGATATTTTGACTTTAAAAAGAAAACTAACCTAGCATATGCCAGCTGCTGGAAGGTATAGAATATTAATGAATGAAAAAGCATCAAAAGCTGATTTAAATGTGCAACATATGAAGAATGAGAAGTGTCAGGCGAAGTAATTAGCTAAAAGAAATGCCATGGATTTCTGAAATGTTATTTACATATAATGAATTTGGAATACAAAGCCCCAGGACTTTCAAGTCATGGATGGTTACACAAGCCATGTGCAGGTGTGGTGGGTAAACTGAGCATTCTTAGTTACAGAACTCTCAGACAGAATGCCAGAAGGGACAACTACTTTTCCAGGCTTCCTGCACAGAGCAGTCTAAGGACTTTCACATAGGATAGAATAAAATAATTTTTTAGAAAGCTGCCTGATCTCATTTTAAAGTCCTTGGATGGTGCAAAGAGGTTTACCTCACATGTGCAAATCCCCAGCTACTGGATTGCAGCTTCCAGCAGGAAACTTCACCTGCAAGCTATTATGCTTTTGTCTAAAACTGAGAAGTTTGTTACTTCTCATTCCCACATGTAAGCATTTCTACAACATCATCAATCACCTTCAAAGCTGAAGAGATCGTACTTCTTAAATTTCATAGTGGAAGGTTTATTTTACAGCTTCATATTTTTCTCCAGTTTTAATCATGGGCAATGACACAGCTTTCAACTGATACACATGGATGCATTTCTTCATGCATAGATGTTTCTGTATTACATACATTTTTGGCTCAAAGTGACATGTAGAAATTAAGGCACTGAAAATATTCTGAGAGTCAGAATAGCCAAAAAGTTGTGGATAGGTATATACCTTTAACCAACTTTTAAAAGAAAATTCTTTAACTATGAAGTAAAACAGTAAAACCAAGAGGATCACCCAGCCCTAAGTAGATATTCTACCTATTCTATCTATCTATTCTATCATCTATCCAGCAGTTTGAATGCCCTAGTGAAAAAACAGAGCATGCTCATGACATTGTGTATCACACCATCCTGCTCAATAAAATGCACCTGACCTTAAATCCTCCTGCTGTGTGCTTTGGTTCACCATTTAAAACACTTATTTTGAATAAAAAGAGTAAAAAAAAAAAAACAAAAACAACTGAAGTCAGATGTAATGTTTTCACTATCAGGAATCAGCACTAAGATTTCAAACCTTCAACCTCTACCATCACAACTGACAGCTTGGCTTTGGGGTTATAAAAGGATACACTCTAACTATAAACCTTTGTCTCTATAAACCCTTGCCCCTATAAACCCTTGTTTTAAAGAAGATCTCTTCCCCACAGTATGGTTTTCCTTCATCTCACTCTGTACAGCTGCTGTGGCTGATGGGCTGGGAACAAGGGACTCTGAGCACTTGTGTGAAATGGAGCGTTCCTGTGCAGTTGCTAAAATTATCATGAGGACTGAAAGAGGGAGAATGGAAATAGAAATTAGCAGCTTATAGCTCCCCAAATGCTGATCATAATTCTGTGTGATGCAGAAGAGACACTGGTGAAGCCCAGTGCATCTCCACTGCTGGACATCAAAATCCTGTTTTAAAGAGTTATAGGGGCATCTTAAAGAAAAGGCACCAGCATCCCTTAGAACTGAAATTTATTGCTGATACCAGTCTTCCCATCTTCATTACTCTTCCTCTACCTTCCCTAATAAATGGTTTAATACTTTTAGTATTTGAACATACAAAGCATTACGTTTACACTGAAGTCTCTAGGATTATCCCCTTCTGTCCAGCCAGTACTTCAGCAAAGACTCCTTGATAACAAGCGTTCAGACACCAGAGAACTCTACCCACAGAATACAAACAAAAGCACCTTCACAGTACATAAACCCTCTTCCTAACTCCTAAAGGAGACTTTACATTGTGTTCTGATGGCAGAGATCTGTTTCTTGCAGGCAATCTGACAAATCTATTTCAAATCATAGGACTCTTATAAAATGACCTGCTGTTCAGTCTCTTTTATAGCAGGTAATTTCTAACTCACTGCTTCCAACAGTGGTTTATCTAAGTCTCAAAAAAAGGTGATTTCACAGAGAAACACCCTCTGTCTGGTTTGCATTCTTTCCAGCTATTCAGAGTTAGCACTTTGCTGAACTTGCAGTTCACATGCTTCTGACCTTACTCAGCTTCTTCTAGGCAGGTACTAGTGACAATTGGTCCTTGTCAGCCTCAGGCATAGACACAACACCTGCCCTTCATCCAGATGCTTCCCTGTGCCTTTGTGGACGTTTCTACCTTCTGCCTCGTGCTGACAAGACACAAATACTGCTCAAACCACATAGCTACAAAAATATCTCAGGAAGAAAAACAGTCTCTCAAGTAACATGTCCACATTTTGTGAATAGTGACCTACATGAAGAGAAATATCAGGTACAAAAGAAAAGCCATGTTTCTTCTTCCATTTTCAGTGTAATATTTTTCTTCAATATTTTCTTTTCGTCAGCTACAACTTACTAGCAGCTAGCAACTGGAAAGAGCATGCTTTTAACTCTGCAGACATAGAGGCCTGTCAAAATGAAAAGAGCCACAGCATCACTTGAGAAATTCCGAACTAAAAGGACATGAAAAACACCAGTAATGTTTTTGAGTCGCAGAGGTACCGCATGGGGCCCGTGGCTTCTGAGTATCCATCCTCAAAAGAAATTGGAACCAAACCACTCCATTTTAAGATGCATTCTTATCCTCTTTGGCTGTCATTTACTTAGGTTGAAATTTCACCACAGCAATGCCCACAATGAAATGAATAATAACTTTTCAAATAACTACCTGCTAAAAAGCAGCACAAGCCTCCCCACAGCTGATACCTCAGCCTGCTTCTCAAGTTGGAAAATTCCCAACATCTGCCTCCATACCTTTGACATGAACAAAATTGGACCGTGGCAGAGAGTGGGAGAGAAAGAACATGTCCCATGTTCTTTCACAGAAGTTGGGACAAAGAGCCTCAGGGACTCCTCCTCAGCCTCACTAGGAAGTATATTCTAGCTTTGCAGTAATATGGCTCTGGGAATAAGATGCTTTTCTAAATAAAATATCCATAGCTATTTGTGAATCAATGTTAATAAAAATCTTGCAGAAATGACTGAGAATCTTAGGTTTCAGTTTCTGGTCACGTAAATTATTTCAGCCTTACTTCTCAAAATCTGACAGTTTCAAAAGAAATTGGTATTAAAGTGAATTGCTAATGTGGAAAATAGCCTGTGATGCAAAGAAATTAAACATTTCATGAAAGAACATGTGGAAATCAAAATAAATGGTGGGAGGCAAGTCTTCATTGCCAAAAATGAGAAATTTTCCCTCCCTAGCCAGCAGTGTGAGCAGCCACCTGGCAAGAGGCACCACAAACAGGATTCTGGGGAGTATTCCCTGCACCCGTGTGGCTATGCTAACATAACCCATGGGGGATTATCCTGGTCAGTTAACATCCCATGGGGAAGGGACATCAACCTCCAGCTGCCAGGAGTAAACCCTATTTGCAGCTTTCCAAAAGGAGTAAAAATTCACATGCGGAGTCAGAATGATCCTTCCCAGGGCATTTCAGGAGCTTGTGCTTATTGCAGTTCTGGGGAGCACCATAAAAACATCCCCTCAAGATCAGGAAGATGCAAAAGGAGAACGGCTGGGACAAGGGTTTGCGCATCTCAGCGACGAACAGCTGATGATGCAATTTATCTACTGTAACCAGAAGGGCAGTAAAGCAAGACACAGGGCACCATTCTGCCTACGTGCAAATCCTTGCTGAGCTCTCATCTCAAGCACCATTTGCAGCCCCACTCTCCACATCTTGGGAAGGAAATAGCAGAGAGAAGGAAGGAACACAGTAGGGCAATTAGAATTATGAAAGGGAGAGATCAGCTGCTTTGCAAGGAGAACTAAAAAATGCTGAGGGGGCATAAGCAAAGCTTACAAAATCATGAAGGGGAGGAAAAAGTAACTGCACAACTTACCCACTAAATCCTTCAAATACCAGAACTATAGATCACCCACTGAAAATAGCAGGGGATCAGTTTAGACCATGTAAACTGCTTTTTTTTTTTTTCTTTTTTTTTCCATGGGTTGTAGTGAACTTGTGGAATCTGTTGCCATAGGAAGCCATAGAGGCAAAAGGTTTGAGCAGGTATTGTACCAGTTCATGGACAACAGGTCCATAAACAGATACTGAAGGAACAGACCAGACTCCCCTCTAACATCTCTGAAACAATGAATGTGGCTATCAGAGGAGCACAAGAGGCATGGATGGCAGAAAGCAGCTAGATTTGTGTGCTCTCCCTACACAGCATTTCCAACTGTCACCATCAGCGACTGGTTAGACTCCACAGGCTATTTCTTGCATTCTTGGAAACCCAGTGAGATGCCCATGATATTTCCATCAGGCTTCAACTGATTCCCACACAGCATCCAATAAACAGGCAAAGCCTTTGCTGGTGCAGAACTTGAGGAAGCAAAATCTTCATAACTGGTGAAAGAGGAACAAGCTCCTTACAGACAACTTCAAGGACTCTGTGAAGAAAATCACAGAGGGGCACAAGCTCAGCAAAAAGCAGGATTAGGGGGATAATTACGTATTTGACTTGTGAAGGGTACTGAAGGCTGGGGATGGCTCTAAAACATGAGTCTTTGAGACCCAATGTCATACTTTGAAACAGGATAAAGCATGCTGCATAGTGGCACAGTCAGAAAATTGGTACAAATTTCAATTTTCTCTTAATTGGTTCAAATAAAAAGAACAAAGTAAATACATAAATTAATAAAATAGAGTTACAGCTTTCCCCTGTGCACTTGGCTCCTCCTGTAGTCTTAGGTCTTCCCAGGTATAATCCCAACGCTACTACAATGCTTACCACACTAACCTTGCTTACAGACCAGTGTCCAGTAATTTATACAATATGATAACAGCACTTGTATTCAGGGTTGGATTGCATAACGCTGCTTTTGATGTTTTTAGTACCCAAGAAAATACTGTGTCAGGAAGAAAGCAAATCCACAAATAGATGCTTGTGGCTTTCTTAACAGTTTTTGAAATTATTACATATGGCAAGTTAATCTGTAAAAGAAGAAAAGCAGGCTAAACTGACATCCAAGGTTGCCTGCTCTGTTCAAAAGAAATCAGTGATGAAATGTATGCTAACCCCACTGTGAAATATATTGTAGCAACATCACCCAAAATATACTATCTGCCATTGTCCCCTCCTCTCTTCAATTTGCTGCATCAGTTTCTCTTTGACCTCTTTTGTACAAGCAAGTGGCTAATATGATCTTTCAACCAAGTCTACTCTTTTTAGGCTTACAGCAAAGGCTTAATTTAAACACAAGCTGAACCTTACGTTCTTAGTCCTATGCCATGCAACTGTTCTTCCGCAAGTCCTTTCATCATCCAGCAGTGTTTGGTTTGGCTTTATTTTTTGATAATTTCAAATTCTTCCTCTTATTCTTTGAGTGGTTGTTTCTCCTTTTTCAGCCTTGGTAGCCACAGGTCCCAGGCCTGTCAACCCAAATAACTAGGTTGTCTGTACCACTATAGAAACTACTTTGCCTTTTCCTTTCCATCTGATCATAGCCCTCTCCCAGCTACATTTCTCCCTGACTGAAACACAGGCTATGACTAGAAGCTACTTTTAGTATTCCAAGCCTGGTGCTCATTTGCCTCAGCAGTAATTAGCTTAGCCTAATGCAACCATATTTGCAAGTTCATAAGATGCTCTGATGATGCTCCTTTGTGCCCAGAGACTTGCCTGGCTTTTTAACTGAATTTAGAGTCACAGAGAGATGTTTATACACATAGCAATATATTATAAATAAATTTTATATTGGACTGAATCTCTATTTCACTCTCTGGTAATGTTTCTCAAACACTAACTTTCATAAATGTCATAAAACACACAACATAAAAGGCAATAAAGATAAGGACAAAGGAAAGTTAATCTCTCAAATAAAATGTTAAGAAACAGAATCCAGATCCTTAATCCAATCTCATTATTTATTTCAAACTGCAGGAAGCCCACCCAAATTACCTATGTTATTTGTTGTTGCTGAAGTCGTTTTCTGTTGTTGCTATGGTGGTCACATCTGCAAACCCAGCTTTGGAATGAATAATCAGTCCTGAAAGAAAGTGTGCTTAGTCACTATCAGAGCTACTTGGAACTGTGGAGACTAAACATGGTATCTCCTAAAGAAGTATGGGGATTTTTTTTCCTTTAAATTCAGTGTCAGAAGGAAAGGTTAATGCTACAGCTGACTTCTCTGAACAGAACATTAGGAAAATTTCATAGTACACAAACCAAGAGGTGGATCCAACCCCTGACAGAGCAATGCTTAGTGTAACAAATACTCTGGTTCTCAGTAATATAAAGTCCCATGTGCTTTCCAAGTGTATTTTGTTTGCTATGAGCCCAACACAGTAAGTGCTTCATCTTTCCCAAGGTTTCTTGGTACTAACATCCTGTCAACCCAGCCCTTTTATATTTACACAGTACTATTTTTCAGACTTTAGGAACTTAAGGCCTTAAGGCTTTATTTTAAATCACATGGCTTTTGAAAGTAACAGACATGAACTAGGAGTTTAACGCTGCAGAAATGGCCATGTAGAAAAGCAAGCTGTTTTTAAAGAGCTAGACTGCTTGTGAGGAACGATCAGCTTCTCAGAAGTTAAAATTGCAAACTAGAGAAACATGAAAAACAGAATCTTTCATTGCCTACTTTTTAATGCACAGCCATAGCCTCAGCTAGTTTAAATGCACAGGAATTGTGTGTACCATAAATCTTTTCCCTCTCACTCCAGAACAGATTAGCACATAGGGAAAAAAAATAAATAAATTTCTAATCAAGGCTGCAAGATTGATTCAAAATCAGGTTTCACAATTTTGGTGCACCAGCTGATGTGGCAACATTTAGCTAAGACAGTTCTTAGATTTTCACTTGCTGTTGTTTAATAGATTTTCCTCTGCCACTGACAGGTGTTTTAGATTGCTTTAATTTTAAGCCTCCAAAGGATGTTATTAGGAAATAAGACAGCAGAAATAGCAAAGAAAAGAGATGAAAAAGCTGTGGTACAGGTCTATGCTACATATTAAGGTCTAAGGTCTATGCTACACATTAATGGAGATAGGTCTAAGGTCACACCTTATTTTTGTCCATTTGTGTCTCTCAGTGCAACAGTTTAGGAACACTGAAAGCAGCACAGCAACTCAACAGCTGAAAGAACAGGGAATATGAAATGCAGGTCATGGTAGGATAACTCACCTGTTTTGGTTTTTTTCTTACTTTCATAACTGCTCCAGCCATTTTTCTACCAGTTCTCCATCTACTAAAGAACAGATGCAATTCACCAAGAGAATAAGAGCTGTATGCTGCCTATTCTAATGGAAGAAAAGACCACAGGAGAGATGCTTGCATGGCTGTAAATCACAGGGGTTTGAAGTGAACTGTACAAGCCCTACCAAATATATGCTCAAAACCATCTGCATAGGAAAGGAAACAGAAAGAAAGAGGAAAGAACTAAAACCTAAATTCCAGTGGTCTCAATTACATTTTTTGTTTATTATTTCCTCTTGTGTGTCCAGTAAAAAATATTTCTTAATACTAGATCAGAATGCTAAAAATGAGTAGTTTTCTTTCTACAATAAGTAGGTGACAATATGAATACTGTATATTTGATTAGATTGTTCAAGATAACTTGTGCATCAGCAAAAGTAATTGTGTCTGAGGAATAACAACTGCCATATTCTGAGCTCTAGAAGTATGATTTATTTAGCAGATTTACAGTCTATAGATAACACCTGAACCTAAGAACCAAAAAATCAACATGACTATTAATGATGTGAATTTGACCTGGCAAGACTAGTATCTACTAGCATCAAACAGACTATTAGTTAAATTGTGCAATCAAAAAAATTACCTGAAAGAGATACTGTATTTCAGAATATGCTGTGTTAATGCATTGCAACACCTTGCCGTTTCCTGTCCAACAAGCCCCATGAGAGAGTACAGGCTTCACTATCTGAGATCTTGTATGGCATACAACCAAAAATCCACCAGTATCTATACTTTGAAGATCCCTGAACCAGACTGTAAATTAATAGCAAAACACCTCAAAGGGAAAAGTAGAGCTTTCCTTTTAATACTTAACCCATCATTCTACAAATGACACACGTAATGTGGCTCTAAATACCGGAGCCACATAAATATCTTTCATAACAAAAGGTTGATCCTTTAATTTATTTCCATTCACTTAATCAAAAGTCATATCTGAGAACAGATTCACCAGAAACATTTCAAGTGGCAGTAGTCAGAAAGCCTGAACTTCCAAGGAGACAGAAAATGTCCTGGACAAATGCAAATAGGAGAAAGTGAAGCAGATACCCAAATTTAGGAATCTTCTAATTATATCTACTTGGAAGTGGTTGCATTTACAATGGTCAGCATTCAATCACAATTCAAACAGAAAGGCTATAAAAATACTTAAAATGGTGAGAGCTTCAGATTCAATACACACAGAAAGTCAATATCTGAGATACATGGTTCCAATTCTAACTGTGATTGTTGATTCAGATAAAACTATTGTGAGCCAAATGACATCTTACAAAAATGATGTCCAAGTCAGTTCAGAAATATCTCAGTTCACTCACCCAAACTGAATCGTATCTTCTATGCAAATAGTGCAATTAGTAATGATGAGGATGCTTTCATCAGCTCATTGCTAAGGCAATATACTTTCTGTGCTCTGCATCACATTAAAATTTGCCATTTAACCCTCACAGGACAAACAAGGCTTGCTTGACAAGTAATTTCACAACTATCAAAAGACAAATTAACTTCAAGAACCACAGATTAAAAGTTATCACCTGGAATTTTCTTAGTTTTGTGTTGGTACAAAGCGTAGATGTGTGCCAGGATTTGACCTGTCCACTTCTGACTGAATGAGACTAAAGAGCTGCTTTAACAAACTGAGGGCTTCTTTCCATTAATGGGAAAGTAGGGAGGAAGCTAAGGATATATCCTGCAATGCCCAGTACAGACAGGCTGCAGAATTAGTGTTATTTTAACCCTCCCAACACCAAAATACCCCACATGCAACTTGAAAGCATGTCTGGGTGAGACTCCCCAGCTGTCTGTATTCAGTGGGGTTCCACCTATTCTGCAGTATAATTCATACCAATTCTTGCAACAAGTGAATTTGCAAAAATAGAGAACTATTAGGTAGATGCAGTACTTCTTCAGCAGAAAGAAAGATAACAGGCTCTGAAAACAGGCTGTCTGCTTTAATGTCACAAGCACAGTCCTTGCAATGCACAAGCTATCCAAGTGGTCTGTGACAGCAATTTTATAACAAGCTTAAATGTGATGAAAATCAATCTTCATCCCCTGCACACCTTCAGCACCAGGTTCTGTATCACTTGACAGCTGGTACCCACTCATTAGTGTGATCTGCTCCTGTCCTAATGAGTCTACTAGGTTGTTAAGAGCTCTGAATCCTCTGTCAGCTCAGGGATTAAATGACTGCATGCTTTTTAAAACTGCTCTCACAAGATTACAGGAAAGTAGAAAAGTTCAGATCAAGATGATGAATTCACAGTGAAAATGTTTGAGTGATACTTTTCATTACCTAGACATTCTGAATTTGTACCTACAAGAAGATAAAACCATAGTCAACACTTTCAAGAAACTAAATCTTTTCCAAGTTTTTCATCTGTTCAGCTATTTTCAATTGCTGAAAAAGCCCAGTTTCCCAAAGCTGGATAGTTAGAATCATAGAATAGTTAGGGTTGGAAAGGACCTTAAGACCATCAAGTTCCAACCCCCCTGCCATGGGCAGGGACACCTCGCTCTAAACCATATCACTGAAGGCCTCGAACACTACCAGGGAGGGAGCATAGTTCTAGCACACTGTCAGCCAAAGCACTCAGTGCAATGCCAGGTTTTTTGATCAAGCTCAAGAATAGTTCAGCTGACAAACAGCAAGATTTTCACCAGTTTTAAGCCCACAGTGTTACTTCACCAAAATGTGATTTTTGTCTCAAACCAAGAGCAATTACTGCCTTTTGACAGCAGCATGATTTTAACATGAGCAAAGTCACTAATGACCTGTCCCCTCATTTCACAAGGAATAAGTAGAACTTCCCAAACTGAACTTGCCATTATGCTTCAACTATGTCACTTAAATTTTTAATATACTGCTATTTATAAAGATTATGGTAAATATTAATGTTATAAAATTACAAAATTACCACTCAGCATCGGTAAATCTTCACTATAGAAAAATTTTGTTTTACAAAGCAATTCAGAGTCTAGGAAGAATAACTGATACAAAATAAAGTAGGTTAGAAGAATGTCCTCTCATTTTGATCTAATGGCATAGAAAAGCTTAGGCTCTAACTACAACTAATTGGCTAGTATCCTTTATAATATACACTTCAGAAAAATACCAGATAAACATAATGACACATGCTGATGGGTAATTTCAAGTGCACAGGCTTTTGTAGCTCTGCTAGTCACCTTTGCTGACTCTGATAAAGAAAAGAGGTAACTGTTTTCCCCAGCAGTGGAATCACAAACAAGTACTCTAAAATCTGTTTATGTAAGAGAGAGAGAGAAAAAAAAAAAAAAAAAAAGGAATAGTTCTTAAGGGAATGCTTTGCAATCATTTTCAAATTAAAATCCTAGCCCTGAAACAGTTCTGAACTTCGATAATGAGAACACTGAAGCAAGCTGTTAATTACTTTTTTATTTCTGAGAAAATTGCAAGATATTTTAAGTGCAATTGGTACAGGTCCTCTACAGTGTTACTCCAAAGGCACTAGGAGGAGCTCTAATTGTTCCCCAAAAGAGATTAATCACCACCTAATAGCTGTTAAAGTAAACCCAGTTTACGTGGTTTGTTAATGTAGTTTTTACATAGAAGGCATGAAATACATCCATAGCACAGAAACATCAGCTTATTACTAGAGATAAAAAGACTTCTTGCAGAACAAAAGTTTATCAGTGTTTCTTGTTACTGTGGTCTCGTCTTTACATATCTATCTATCACTTTACCTGTTCACACTTAATCCTATGCTCATACATATGTGCTCCCATCAGAAGTAGAATGGTGATGACTACAGGTGAGTCAGCCTCCCAGGCTAGTAACACATGCCTGGGTGGCTATATAATGATATACATATATTACGTAGAAGCTTCTTTTGTTTGGAAGGACACTGTGCTGAACAGTGGTAAAAGGCAACACTTTGTAGAAATGTGGTCTAAACGAGACTTTCTTTACACATGGCTTTTAATAATGTCTTTATCTCATTAGACATACCTATTTAATCTGTATGTGGTTACACGTACCATCCCCACAAACATCCCCCCTGGGGAGCAGTTTCTTGCAGCTCAAACAGCACAATGCAGGCCACATCTACCTCCATACTGCACACCCAGTGCTCAGTATTCATCCTATGATCTTAGGTACCTCCTCATTTGTACACTTCCTTAGAACAACACATGCACTGTGTGCACCATTTGCTTGGTCATGTCACAGAAACAAATACCTAAGGCATAGCTCCTACCTGTGTGTAGCACTCTGCAATGACATCCACACACACTGGTCTTGGTACCTCTACATCCACTGCATTTTCTCCTTGTATTCCTTCCAGAGAGTGTCTGACATCTTCTCTCCCCAGTTTGTGGGCCTTTTTTTTTTCCTGCAGATGGGATCACAGGAATTGCTCCACAGATTCTAGGTTTTACTCCAGATTAAGAACCTGCCCATTCAGGTACATGGTATGTGGCAGGCCAGCTCACCTGGGCTATCACCGTTCTATTTCTGGTGGGGATGACCAATGTATACACACAGGATGGACAACAATGTGACCACAGCCTTCTGGATATCAAAGAACCTAACATCTGCTATTCAGCACTAACAAACCATCTCTTATGAGGCTATACCACTGGGGATAAGGGTTAATATTTCCCCCTGGAACTTTGCCATTACTGACTCATACAGGAGAGTAGGGAAACCCATATATGTCTGCTATGAGCATGTTTGTGGGGGAAGACTGAGAAATTTGAGTGTTGGCTTCCCAAGTACCTATAACATAAGCCTGGACAGACCCTATCAGCCAGTGGCTCTTTAGCTGCATTGGAGCCATCAACAAGAACTGTATCCAATTTGCTATATCAAATCCCATGAGATTCCTACCAAGAAATTGGTTGTAAAAGCTACTAAGTCTAAGGCTTGGTAGATAATGTGCGTCTCCTTGTAATGTAATCACACAAGCATTCACTGGTGCATTTCCACTAACCTTGACCATTTGCAAGCCCTTTTCCTGCATTCTACCTTCATCTTTCTCCTCCCTTAGTAGTCCTTGAAGTAGTTAAACTGATGAACATCTACAAATACAAGTTCAACTGTATTCAGTAGACACTAATCCAAGCTACACTGTTCCAGTAATCCTGAAAATACCTGCCCAGGAGGAGTTAGTCCTCTAAAGCCCGTAAGCCCTTCTTTACATACCTTGGGGTCAGGATATACTCCACAATTCTTACAGCCTACTGATTCCACACTTGCAGATCTGGTTTTGCAGCCTCTGGAAGAACATGGCCATCCTCGGAAGTCAGGAGTTAACACATGTCAACGGGTGATGCAAACTCTTATTTTGTAAGCTGAGCTGTTATCTGTGGTAGCAAACAGTAGAGCTGAGGAAGCAGAGAAACTACTTCTCTAAAGAAAGATTTCAGATGAATTGGATGCTTGCAACACTGAACAAGATCTGGAGAAAGGGAATTAAAATCACTTTGCGGTTTCAGAGCTGTCACAAAACTGAATTTTAGGCAGGGGAATTTAAGAACAGGAAAGATAGAGAGCTGTTTGTAGGCAGGTCAAAGAATACTCAGAATATCAACAGTAAGACATTGTATAATATGACAGTCTTTGCCTCCATCTGTCCAAACACATTTCTGTGTCGCGTTTGGTTTTGGCAGGGAACAGAGATTAAAGAGCTCATACAGGAACTCTAGTACTAAAACCTTTTCTCCATGTCCAGAGCTGCACTTCCTTCTGGAGTGTCACTGCACTGCAGCTGGCAGTACCACAATTCATGCTTACGAATCTAGCTAAAAAGCCCAATTGTATGAGTTTTCTGCATTGACCACCCATGTATTCAGTAAGAGCCAGGGACTCAACCTGCTGAACTGCTGACATTTTTTATGCTGTTCTTGATTTCAACAGCAGTTTTAGCATTACCATCACACTCACTTCAACTGCTGAGCACCAGTACTACTTGACATGTGTAAGTTATTTTCAACCATTAGCAATAATCTGATATTACTTAGACTGTGCTTCAGTGTCACTGCCCATGCACCAAGTTAATTCCTTCTCCAGTGAGGATGTATATACTATTGCTGCCTCTACTGAAAGTTATGTTCAAGGTCTACCTGAACCACATACTGCAGCTGCCCTAGCTTTGTTTCTCACCTCAAGTGCTTATGAGCCAAGATACTCCTTCACAGGCTAGATGTCAAGTATTCCTTATACCCGTACCTCCACAGGAACAAGACTCTTGCATAGTTATATTGCCACTAGCCAAGATATCAGAAGCCACATATTCACTGAATAGAGAGAGCTTCAAGCTTTATTCAAGCATTAGGAATCACATCCACTCAGCCAACTGACATCCTTAACCAGCTATTAGCTCAAGAAAATGCAATAAGCAGAACATGCCCACATAAAGCCATTAGCAAACTACAAAGCTACCACACAGCATTTATACCAATTCTTGCATAGGCAAGAAATTAGCCTTGCTAGGAGAAACTTTGAAAGTTTTCTGTAAATAACACCCATTCTCTAGGAAACAAGTATCCAAAAAGGGCTGAGAGCACTGAAATGCCTGTTCTGAATTCAATCACAAATACATTTCATCTTATCAGAGATGGAAGCCTTCTTCAACCTTCTGTACTGGTAGACTTCAACATTCACTTCTACACCAGTGCATAGGTATTTATATTATTGGCATTTCAGATCAAAAAGGTGGTTTGGGTTTATGCTCCAAATACTTCCTCACCCCTTCAGACAAGTGCAAGAGTGGGGAGTGACAAAGTCAAATAAGCAAAAGGCTGGGGAGGAACAACTCCAGGCACCAGCACACACTGGAGGCCACTGTTGGAAAGCAGCTTTCAGAAAATGACCTGAAGAGAATCGGTAAAGAGGGTGGAGAGAGACCCTTTTCAGTTGTGTCCAGTGGCAGGACCAGAGGCAGCAGGCACAAACTGAAACAAATGATGCTTTTTGAACATCAGGGGTCACTTTTTTACTGCAAGGGTAACTGACCACTGTCACAGGTTGTCCAGAGAGGTAGTAGAATCTCCCTCCTTGAAGATATACAGAAGTTTGGTCATGGCCTTGGGCAAAAAAGCTCTAGGTACCCCTGCTTCAGCAGGGGGGTGGAACAGATGACCTCCAGGGGTCATCTCAACTGTTCCAATCTCACCCGTTTTGTGATACCATACTTATTGGTTCCCACATTGCTCCCCCTTCAGCTTCAGTGAGTCATTAGGACTGTTTCTCATTGTAGCAATACCTTCCATTTCCTCAGCTGCACAGATATTTCAGGACATATTTTTCCCCAACATTTGCACAATGAAGTCCTGAGTGTCAGACTACAGCACCCCAGATGAGTAAGAACAGACCTGCCAGATGTCCAGGTTTCATCTGAGCAGTCCAAACTTCAGCACTGCTGCCAAGAATTATCTCAAAGACTTCCTACAGCAGGAGTGAATCTTTGTACTTAAGAAGTCATTGACATATTATTCTTCTATGAATTAATCTAATCATTTTTGGAACAAATGAAAATCTTTAGCATCCACAATGTCCTGTGATGAGCAGTTTCACAACTAAGTAACTGTCATGGTTTAACCCCAACCAGACAGCTTGTTAACTTACTCCCCCTCCTTTTTGCCCTCCCCCTACTCCTGGAGGGATGGAGAGGAGAATCAAAAAGAATGCAACTCCCACGGGTTGAGATAAGAACAGTTTAGTAACTAAGGTATAACACAAATCACTGCTGCTACCACCAATAATAGTAATGATAAAGGAAATAACAAGGGAAGAGAACACAACACCTCACCACCAGGTGACCGATAATTTGCCCCCCCAGCCCGACCAAGCACCGACCCATACCTCCTCCAACCCTGCAGTCCACCTGCCCTTCCGGCTAACTCCCAGTTACCTCCTGGGCATGACGTGCTGTGGTATGGAATACCTCTTTGGTCAGTTTGGGTCAGGTGTCCTGTCTCTGCTTCCTCCCCGCTTCCCTCCTCCCTAGCAGAGCATGAGGCCCACAAAGTCCTTGGCCAAACCAAAACACCATTTTTATCAGCTCTGTTCCCAGCCCTTAAGTCAAAACACAGCACTGCACCAGCTACCAAGAAGGAGAAAAATGACTGCTACTGCTAAAACCAGGACAGTAACATATTTGATGGATTGTATTTTGCATTTGTTTTGAACTTACCATGGGCTGAGCACCTTTGACACTCACTAATTCTTGCACAGAATGAAGAAGTTCCCTATGCAGATCTTGCCATTCACAGCTTTATACATGCATGACCTCTATCAGCTCTTTCTTTGAGACCAAAGAGCCCGGATGAGGATACAGCAAACTGTTCCTCATACAGGAATCATTCCATTCCTTGATTAGGAAATCAGCCATCTATGAGACAGAACATTTACAGTGTCACTATATTCTTCTTAAGAGGACCAATTATAAAATGTTCAAGATGTCATAGATTTATACAGTAACATATCCATTTAGTGATGAAGAGTTCAAGAAAGAAAAGAGCACAAGCAAAGGATACTGCTGAGTGGATGATGTTAATTGCATCTGAGCTTCACAATGGAGCATGATGGCTTTAGAGCTGTGAATAAGCCTGGGAAATGCAACATTTCTACACAAGCAATGAAAAGGAGTCTTGTGACAGAAACAGCAGCTGCAAAGGGAGGAACAAGTAGCATCCACAAAATTTGTTTTAACCATTCATGAGATAAGTCACAGCCACAGTGTTGGTGTGCAAGACTATGGAAACAAAAGTTACAGCTGCAATATTTAATGTACACTGTGTGTACAACAAAATGTGAACATACAAAGACTGAGTGAATTTTTGTTCCTCCATTGAGAAAAAAACATATATATTGAGTGGCCCTTTTCCATCAGCAGACATCAAACAAGAGACCAAGAAGCTGTCTCTCAGTTAGTTATTTTCATAAACCAGAAGACAAAAAGCCGCCAGATTTTTAGGGAGACATTCGTAAAACCTCCTTGACTATACCAGAGCACGCAGGCATGTGCCATTTACAAAATCCTCGCTACTCTGGTCTGTGGCAGTATTAGCTTTGCTTAAAGTTTGGCAACCACTCAAAATTTACTTATCCTGATTCCACAGAAAGGCTCTTCTCATAAAATTTCCACATTTCTTGTATGTTCGGACTGCTGCCTTCATCAGTTCTATGCTTCCACTCTTTGCCAAAGCAATTGAAGCCAGAAAAATAGCATGTTAGCACGGAATAGCAGCAGTCACTAGGTTTTCATGGTAACTATCTCAAAAACAAGTTCATTTTATTCAAAGATGTATTCATTAGCAGGAAATGCAGACCTGACAGAAAATATATGGTGCATGAAGCTCTTCCAAATAAACAAAGATTTTATTTTGCTAAAGATAGCTCAACATATTATGGCAATATCAGGAAGCAATACTCACACTGATTATTTGCAGCAACATCTGTAAGCACTGTGCACTCTGAGCATTTTTGCCCTAATGAACACTTTAAGGTCTGATACAAGAAGTGGAATAGAAAATGAAGTTCTCAGAACAGAATCATGCTTAAATCAAAACCTCAGGCTCACCTCTGATGTTTCCAGAGGAAGAGGAGAAAGTAAAAGTTTGAACAATAAATACAAGGCTAAATACAGTGATTGTTGCAGTGAGTGTAGCAAGGCTGATACACAGATGAATTGCATTAACCTTTCTGTTAGCCCTCTCTGCACTAACAGGTTAATATGGAAATGCTAACATGGCACTTTTAAGTCTCATCTGTGAATTTTTTAATTAGTAAATAAAAAGGAAGGAACAATAATAATTTTGCCAACAAAAGCATCCTTTAGGGTTTGGTGTTTTTTTTTTTAATTTCGAAAGAGAAGAAATCTGACAGAAACAACAATAATGGCAAATTACTGTCATCATAAATTATTCTATTAATCTCCCCTTGCAACCTTATACTTGAATTCTGAGCTTATTCTTCTTCTATGATTCATATATATATATTTGTACAACCTAGACTGCTAGCCTACAGCTTACCAGTTGTGCACATAAGTGACACTCTGCTAACTAAATTTTGTTTGCAACAACAGAGATCTATCATATATTGATTTAACCTCAGCAAGTTGGGGCATACTTATTTTCTGAGATTTCTGGCTTCACAAAGGGCAAACTGCCTGACTAACCTGGTAGCTTTCTACAACAGAGTGACTAAATCAGTGACAAAGACTGAATAAGACAAATGAAGAGCAACTTAAGTACCTACTTTAACTTCTGCAAGGCCTTTGACACAGTCCCACACGACATCCTTGTCTCTAAGTTGGAGATACAAGCTCTTTTATGGATAAGGAATTGGTGGATGGCCATGACCCAAGAGTTTCAGTCAAGAGCTCAGTGTCCAAACAGAGCTCAGTAACAACTGGTGTCCCTTAGGGTTCTGTGTCTGGTACTGTTGAATAACTCCATTAATAGCACAGTGGGATTAGTTCACTCCCAGAAAGCCTGCAGATGACACCAAGCCAAGTGGTGCAGTGGATATGCTTAAGGGAAGGGCTACCATCCAGAGGGACTTTGACAGGCTTAAGGAGTGGGTCCACGTAAACCTCATGAAGCACAACAAGGCCAACTGCGAGGTCCTGCAACCTGACACAGGGCAATAACCAGTATCAGTACTGGATCAGGAGTAAATGGACTGAGAGCAGCCCTGCCGAAAAGGATGTAGGGATACTGGTGGATGAAAAATTAGGTATGAGTGAGCAATGTGTACTCACAGCTTAGAGAGCCAATCATATCTCACTGCTGCAGAATCTGTATCCTCTGGGCACAGAACAACCAGTACGGTTAGATCTCTCTATGGGTTTGTGCATCTATCAGAAGGTCACTTCCTGAGTAGAGAGTGTAAAAATCTGCATTCAGTGATAGGCTGAACAAGCACAGAGGTACCTGGAAGTGAGGATATGCTCTGCATATCATAGCTGGTCACAGTGTCAAATGCTTGTCCTCTGATAATAACTGAATTTCGAGCTGTTTTCAAGCTGCATCTGGGCTTTCCTTTGAAAACTTGAGCTTTAGGACAAAGATAAGTGAACCCAACTGCAAGACAAAGTCACTGTCTTTTACTTAAAAGCACCCTAACTGACCAAATGATTTTTTAATCCCTTGTCCACAGGGGCACAGGTCAGAACTCATATCCACAACTAGATACATTTCATCTCAGAATGTGCAGGTATGTATGCATACAATGTTGCTATAAACATACAATTACAAGTAGATGTCCTGACCTACTATTCAACTCCAACTACTTCAGTGGTTTTGTCATCCTTTGGCCAGAGTAAATTACTGCTTGCAGTTAGTTTTCCATTATGATGTACCTGGGAAGAAGTACATTTCATCCAGCAGCGCAAGTAGTTTAACTGTGATAAGTGCTGTAAAATCAAGCTGAATTCAAAGAAGTTACTGGAGTCTTTGATAACAAAATGGGAAAAATTTGCATATGCCATGATCCAGATCTAGATCTGTCATAGTGCATGTTCCACTACAAATATTGTCCTATATACTTATTTTCAAAAAAGAAAAATCCATTTGTGACAGAATGACGAAGATGCTAATTACAGTTTCTTAAATTAAACCTGCTCTGTAACAGATATTTTGGAGGAGTTGGCTATGTTACAAAATGCTTTACAGTCTCCTTTTATGACTCCATGCAAGGCCAAAATCCGATTAATTGCACAGTGAAAACCTTGAACAATCTCCAGACAAACAGAAAATGGAATATGCCAAAATTGGTTGAATCCAAAAAAATCTTCCATTGCACACATTTCAAAATAGCTCAAAGTGTGATTTTCTACCAATAAAAAGCCTAAATCAAAGCATAATTGATCAAATAAGTACAAGACTTAAATACAACCGTTTCCAACCAATGTGATCAAAGGCAGAAAAGGAAAGCTCTAATAACAGTACAGAGGATTTTAACTTGATTTCAGTGGGGCAAGAAATACAGTCACATGAAGAAATATTTTCCTAATAAAACAACAGTGGCATCATTCAGCCAGTGAGTATTACAATTAACTCTCAAAGACTTCTTAGTCACAGTATATCCATTGACATACTACCTTCTATACATTATTTTGTAGGAAAAGATTAGCAAAATATAACTGCAGGAAGCTGCACAAACAAGGCTTTCATTTGGTGCATGACAGAAAATGAGCAAAACAGTCTTCCCACCAAAAAAGTACTAACCTAAAGACAGTGCAATATATGTGAAACCCTGTGACAGATTGAAAAGCAACACCATTCAGCAAGACCAGACCAAGAAACTGTTGCCTGGCTACAATGACTAGCACAAAACTACACAGAACTGAGTAGCAATACTAAAACGTTGAGTACAACATAAATGAGGTTAAGACTAACCGAAATTTATCATCCACTCCCACATCCCAAGTGACTGTAAAAAGGGCATCTTTTTCTGCTCAGTGATTTTCTTAACTATTTTAAGAACTTATAAAACTACAACTAGTTTTGCTTCACTCTTTAAAGAATTCTGATAATAATGTTTATTACTAATAATCTAGGTTCAATGTCTTTGTCCATGCTCATTTTGTCACAGTTTTTGTCATGAAACAAACGAATCCAAAAGCAGATGGGCTTGACATGAGCCCTGCTGTGCATGAATTCCGACACATAAAAAATGAAATGCAAATAATTAATGGAAGTCCAAGAATTTTAGCATACAACTAAGGAATAAGATTGTCCAACTGTGACATTAGGACTGACTTCCTTTAATTGAATTAACATATTTCAGATTTGGGCTTTGCAAATGAACCATAACTAAGGAAAGGAAAATTTTGCTGTGGAGGAAAGAATTATGGTGTTGTGGCTGCTCTTCATAGGATCCTCTATAGCACTGGACAAATTTTGTTAGAACTAGATTACTCTGGGAGGGAAAAACAAGGCATTATCTAAGAGTATCTATCAATGTTTATCTCATTGTAAGTACAACTGCTGGCCAACATACTAACACCACAGGAACTTTTGGAATAGCCTTGCAGTCCCCAAATATTCACTCCTGTCACCTCACGCCAACTCATGCATCTAAATATGAACTAATTTTAGCTTGATAACAGACATGTGAGGACAGTAATTATCAAAAGGTTGAGGCCATATAGCCACAAGATTAAGTCCCAATTCACTGATTACAAAAAGCTAAAGAAGAAATTAAGTCTTATTGTAGAGAATATTTGCAGGAACTAAATTTCACTTTTCACCATGGAGGAAGGAGGATGTCTGCACAGCAGACAAAAACATCTCAGATAACACTGTTAAACAGTACTTGTGACTGAGATTAATGACTACAGTTTGTGTTGTGGATAACTCTCCCATAGAAAGCAATGCTGCATTTTGTTTTACAAACACATGGCTTCTGTACCCAGCAGTGTTTAAACGCACTGACTGCATCAAAAGTGGTGACTAATTATTCAAGCAAATTCAAAAAAACTTGCCTGGCAGCTTGCATGGGGCAGAAGGAGGGAATAAACCCCAAGTTTGCTATTTCTATCCAGGGGGAACAGTAAGAGGGTGAATATCTGCCTTCCTGCTACTCTTTAGGGTGAGAAAATAAAAATAACTGCAAGGTACTTTGTCACTTACAGCCTGGTCTAAGATCAGGTCTCTATCAAAGCTCAGGACAGGGAAGGGTGGCATGGCCTCCACATCAGGCCCTCACTTGACCATACTACAGCCCTCCAAATGGAATCCCACCCTCCCTGTCAGGCTTGCCTCCCTCTCCATTATGCAAAGTCTCTTAGCTTCCACAGAACCAAATTTCATTGGTCCTCACACCTAATTGTTGGCCATTCCCACATACCACATGGGCCAGGACTTGAGCACCAGCTTGGGAACACTCATTCCTGAGGTATCACAGTAAGCAGACAGACAGGGCAATGGCCAGCCCATATGAAAGCCTCGTTATCCTTTCTGTTTAAGGACTCAGCTGAAACAAAGCATATTTAAATCAATTATTTTTCCATAGTTGACATCTGGCTTTTTTTTTTTTTCCTCCTGAAGACATAGCTACAGAAGGGCCACAGGTGTATTCCAAATAAATGTTTCCTTCCCTGTGATCTTGCAGAGCCTATTGCACACTTCCCCTTCTAGCAAGTCCTCCTTTGAGTCAGTGGACAAGCCCACTACTGCTGTAGGGAAACCAGCCCCCAGTAGGACATAGAGCATTACTCAGACTGAAGTGAATGCCAAATCAAGTCTGATAGAAGCTTAATGACACTGGCAATACCAAGTAAAACACTAAGGACCTCATAAACAGTACTTGTGTTAATAACATGCAAGGGGAAGAAGCAAAATTGTACCATTTCATTTCCAGAGTTGGAACATCACCCACTGATGTGGTAGGAAGCCTGCCAGAAAGCCAACCACTGCTGGTATTGATAACACCAAGATAAATGCACATTACAGCAAGCAGCTGTGCTACTGGAAGCATTCAGTGTTGCACTCTTGATGCCAAAGGCTCTGCTGCCTTTCTTATGAGCAGCTTGATACACATACCCTCTTTGGAAAGAGGCAAAAGCACAGAGGACTTGGCACACTTGCCATGAACATTAACAGAGAGATTTGACTTTCTTGAGGCTTGCGGTTTTTATCTTACTGCTAAGATTAGATCAGCCAGTGTAAATAGACTATGAAGTCTTCCATATCACTACCACAGGCAGTATAGGAACTACATATGCGTGCTGTGTTTATGTACTTCATATCAGTGACAGCAAGCTGAGTATCACATTATTCAGCTCACACAGCAATGCCTTTAACAAAGTGATTTAAGTAGTTTTCATAACTGCAATGTAGTTTCAACACTATAGTTATGCGCAGTAGCTGGAAGCCTACCAGTAGAAGTTTATATACCACAATGCTTTTTAAATCAGTTTAATAATGCTCCATCACAGTATTTGACAGTGCCATCATATTTTTTTTGTATCAGCATTGTGGAAGATCCAAAACAGTCACTCCTGGGAGCAGTAGCAGGGCTGGCAGGCACCTGGCCATGCTGGAAGAGGGAGGGGAGTGATGCTGCAGCAGAGCATGGCTCTCTTATCACGTGGGCCTCCAGCACAAGTCTTGTCTTGGGGTAGGCACCACTCATGCCTCCAGTGGTCTAGTGAAGGACCACAGGAAAAAACACACCAAATTCAAGCCAGAGATATCTTGGGCAGTAGCAGGAGTTGTCTGAGGAAGCACAGAGTTGGGAATAAAGGATGGAGAATCTCCCCTCATACCAACAGATTTCTGGTCTAATCAAAATTACACAGTGGGCAGTTATTTGTATGGGTTCAGTATTTAGGCCAAATATACTTTGCAGTTTATAGAAAAAAATGTCTTACTGAGTTTGCCAATAATTATAGAATATGAACTTTCCACTTTCTACAAATCTTTCAATGGTTAGTAAACCTGTTATAGTACTTCCAGAAAATGCACTAGGGTCCAGGACATGTTTTTGCAGTAGTTAGAAATCAAAGCTTTTTTTTTTTTTTTAACAAGAGCCTATTTCATTCGTTTAAATGTAAAAAGAAGAAGCACTCACTAGCTTTGCATGTAGCTAAAGTGATGGACAACTACACAATAAGGGTCCCTATGTCTCCCCAAGCATTCTGGTGCGTTATCAAGTAACTGAAAGGCTGAGCTATCATGTAGCAGGTCCTAACTTACCACTGAAATGCCATAAAACTTCCAATTCCATTTACCAAGAGGACGTGTCTCTAAATTATCTATTTATTGCCTCTTTCAATCTGAAGATCAATTAAATCCAATATCATTCTCACGGGAATACTAGTTGGTAATGCTCTTAGTTAGCCAACTATTTTTTTTTTTTAATATTGACTGAAATTAGATTAATCTTTGTCAGCAATGACAGTGGTAAGGCCCGTCATGTTTATTTCCTTAGTTAAGGTAGTAGGAGTACTGTTAGTTTCCTTAATTTTCTTGAGAAAATGAGTATTTAAGAGCTTCAGACTAGTCTAGAGCCAAGAATCTTCTTCCTTACCTAAAACAGTGTAGATAATTCACTAATAAATTAACAAACAGAGAGGGGAAAACTTATGTTGCTGGATTATGATGTACCTTGGTGTCACATTCTCAAATTCTGCTTCAGGGATTTTGCACTCATTTGTATCCCTGTCTTCATTTCTACTCTTTATAAAAGTTGATGACATATTGACATTATGGTAAAATTAAAGAGACCCATAAAAATTAAATTGGAAAAAGAGAGACAAAGCTCTAGACAGAGGCCCCTGTAAACCCACTGATGCTATTTAGTACTAGCTCAAGTTATTAAGAAAATATTTAAAAATGAAATAAAGAAGTGAAATAATTCCATGATGAGTTGTGCTACCTAGGTCAGACACAATGAGGGCCTCCAGCTGGTGAGCAAAGCCATTTCTGTGTGCATTGTGGTATAGCTGCGATTGTCTAAGCTATAAAACCAGCATAAGGAGAGGTAGTACCTTCTAGTAGACCAAACCTCTTGAAGAGTAGATTAAGTAAACCAACAACCAATGCTTCCTATTATACTCAGGATCTATGTATTTCAGCAACTCCAAAGGTGTTGATTCTTCCTGGCTCTATTTTCATGAACTAAGTGCTGTTTCATCCTCAGATGTGGGGACCTCCTTTTTAAACCTGTATCTCACTGCAAGTCCACCATGGGCAAGTGCTACATTCCCACGGATCAGCTGTTGGTCCTTAAACCTCCTCCTCCACCATCTTCAAGATAACCCCAAAGCCAATGGCCAGGAATTCAGGCTTTATGTTGCACATCTTTAGAAACAAGCCACAAGTTCCACTTACTAGTTGTTCCGCTCCGTTTCTTTCCTTAAAGGTCTGCTCAAGTGAATCACAGAATCATAGAATAGTAGGTTGGAAAAGACCTTAAGATCATTGAGTTCCAAACCCCTGCCATGGGCACCTCACACTAAACCATGGTACCCAAGGCTCTGTCCAAGCTCGACTTGAACACCACCAGGGATGGAGCATTCACAACTTCCCTGGGCAACCAATTCCAGTGCCTCACCACCCTCACAGTAAATAACTTCTTCCTTATATCCAATCTAAACTTCCCTGCTTAAGTTTGAACCCATTACCCCTTGTCCTATCACTACAGTCCCTAATAAAGAGTCCTTTGCCAGCATCCTTACAGGCCTCCTTCAGATACTGGAAGACTGCTACGAGATCTCCACGCAGCCTTCTCCAGGCTGAACAGCCCCAGCTTTCTCAGACTGTCTTCATATGGGAGGTGCTCCAGTCCCCTGATCATCCTTGTGGCCCTCCTCTGGACTTATTCCAACAGTTCCATGTCCGTTTTATGTTGAGGACACCAGAACTGCACACAATACTCCAAGTGAGGTCTCACAAGCACAGACTAAAGGGGCAGAATCACCTCCTTTGACCTGCTGGTCACACACCTTTTGATGCAGCCCAGGATACGGTTGGCTTTCTGGGCTGTGAGTGCACACTGAAGCCAGCTCATTTTCATTTTCTCATGGACCAACACAACCAAGTCCTCCGCAGGGCTGCTCTGAATCTCTTCTCTGCCCAACCTGTAGCTGTGCCTGGGATTGCTCCGACCCAGGTGTAGGACCTTGCACTTGGCATGGTTAAACTTCATGAGGTTGGCATCAGCCCACCTCACAAGCGTGTCAAGGTCCCTCTGGATGGCATTCCTTCCCTCCAGCGTATCAACCGAACCACACAGCTTGGTGTCATCGGCAAACTTGCTGAGGGCGCACTCAATCCCACTGTCCATGTCACCAACAAAGATGTTGAACAAGACTGGTCCCAACACCGATCCCTGAGGGACACCACTCGTTACTGGTCTCCAGCTGGACACTGAGCCATTGAGCCAAGTGAAAGTTTCACCTCTTTAACAGAAGCTGTTTAATCAGCCAGATACTGGCAGAAAACATCCTGAACATCATCTCTGGTTTCTAATTTAGACACACAAACTGCATCATCAGCTATTCAGTAGGAAAGAGCAGGAAAAAAATGCTTGGGCTGTGAAGTATTACAGTAATCTTATCTGCTCTGTTTACATATACACCTAGCAATATAAAGCAATGCACCCTAGAAGATGATGAAAGGGAACACAGGAGAAAGACAGGAATTCCAGGAAAGGTGGAGGACAGGAACTCCAGGACCCCCCTTTCTTCTGAGCAATCTAGGCCTCTCCTAGAAAAGAAAAAGCAACACAAAACAACCCAACAAAAACAAACAAAAAACCCCCAAAATAACAAAAACATCGTTTTAAGCAGCCTTAGTTTAAGTTGAACACCCTGTTGGTGTTCAAGGCCATCTTGGACAGAGCCTTGGGTGATATGGTTTAGTGTGAGGTGTCTCTGCCCATGGTTGGAACTAGATGATCTTAAAGTCCTTTCCAACTATAAATATTCTATGATTCTATGAACTTGGAGGACCTACAGGATGAAAGGATTCATAGAATATACATTACTGTATCAGAAAGACACCCACCACTAGGTGTCAGCCCAAATTAAGGTATTATATTATATAAATTTATTTAAGAATATCTCACTTTCATTATACTTTGAGCCTCTAAGTATATCACAGAAATATTCATACATACATAACACTCTTATGCTGACTTTAAGGAACAAACCTAATAACATTTGCAGAAAAGCATAATGTCAAATACCTAGAACCTTTTGGAAATTGAAGTGGGGTGCCTGCTTTTACAAAGCTACATTTCGTAGAATCATTTTGGTTGGAAAACACCAACCATTAACTTGCCACTGCCAAGCCCATCACTATACCATGTCCCTAAGAGCCACATATACACATCTTTTAAATACCTCCGGGAATAGACATATTTCCCTGGGCAGCTTGACATCCCTTCCAATGCTTGACAACCCTTTCCATGAATAATTTTTTCCTAATATCCAGTCTAAGCCTTTCTTGGCACAACTTGAGGCAAGTTTGCTCTCATCCTATTGCTTATTCATTTGGAGAAGAGACTGCCACCCACCTTGCTACAATCCCCTTTGGTTGTTGTGACCCAAGTGCAGAACCCAGCACTTTGCCTTGTAGAACCTCATACCACTGGCCTCAGCCCATTGATGCAGCTTGTCCAGGTCTCTCTGTAGAGCCTTCCTACCCTCTAGCACATCAACACTCTGGCCCAACTTGGTGTCATCTGCAAACCTGCTGAGGGTGCATACGATCCCCTAGTCCAGGTCATTGATAAAGAGTACTGAGCCCTGGGGAACACCAGCTGTGACGAGCTGCCAACTGGATCTAACTCTATTCATCATAACCCTTTGGACCTGGACATCCAGTCAGATTTTTACACAGCAAAAATCATCCAAGCCCATCTGTTGGGAAGTTGTGGAGATGAGGCACCTTCACATAGAGAGCGCAGCAAGAAAGCTCAAGCCCATGGAAGTGCTTCATCTTTTTAAAATTCAAAGCCCTGACAACTAAAACATGAGCTGGAAAGGTCAGAGTAGAATACCTGCCCTGCCACTTTTTTCTGAAGCGATGAATCCATTACCACCACAGAGCCCCTGCAGGCTAAAAGATAAAAGCAGATAGACCATTTATCAGCATTTTGTCCAGGAGAGAATCAAATAACTGTCATATCACTTCTGAACAGACCCTGTCTGAGCACTTTCTGTCATTAAAATTAACAGAACTCCCATTCCATTGCAGAGCTTAGAACACACAGGACAGGGATTATTACACAGGGAAAAATATTCAGAGTATTATGCCTTCAGTCATAAATATGCATGGGCTCTTCAAAGCAGACTTCAAAAACAAAACAGGTGGTTATGAAGTCTCCTGTAGTTAAATTTTCATTCCCTTCTCTAAGGGGAGTATAATGAGACAAAACTGAACGTGGAAAAATTGACCTAACTGACATTGCACTCTGTCAGAAAAAGCTTGCAACAGAGTCCCCAGGTAACACCTAACACAGACTCTGCAGGCTCACCCAGTGATGTAAAGCACTGCAAATAAAACAGCAAGAGAGCGGGAGGAACATTAAAAAAACCCAACCAAAAACAGCAATGGTCCAGGGAAAAAGAACTGTTCCAGAAGACCACCTTCCTTTCCAGTTAACACATTAAAACCAGCCTATAATCTTTCCTTGCACACAGCCTCCCTCTCCTGTCAAAAAGAGGAAGCTTCAGTTCTGAAATACTGCTTGCATCACACTGCAACATACCGTGCTTTCACAACCGACAGTCTCTGTGTTTCCTGATCTCTCATGCTATATGCATCACATAACATCCAAATCAGTGTCAACACCGAAGTGTTGGGTTTGGAGATGCTCAAAACCCAACTGGACACAGGCTTGAGCAACCTGCCCTAACTGACCCTCCTCTGAGCAAGGATGGACTAAACAGATGTCACTGCCAACCTCAACTCTTCTGTGATTCTCAGATTAATTACTATTGAATATTGACTTGGCAATGAAATAACAATGCTAAAGCCTGAAGTAAGTTTGTAAAATGCAAAGGTCAAAGAGAAGCAGCTTCCAGGTCCATTTTACAAACAGATAAAGCTTAAGCTCAGTGAAAAAGCAGAAGTCACAAGGCCACATTGTCAGGTTAAGTGTGTGGGAACTAGCTGTCAAAACTGGAAAAATACCAATACAAGATCAGAGAAAGGTCAGCAAAATAAGAAAAGCCTTCATCGTAACTTTATTTTTTTGGCATGCAAGAAAAATCAGGATAGTTTTTCTGTAAACTTACAAAAACAGAAGTAAAAGTAACAGTTCAGCTGTCTCAAGAGGTCAGTATTCAAATTCTGTTGAACACACCAATATGAGGAATTGTCTTTACACTGCTAACTGCCTCAGATTTCACAAAACCAATAAAATTTAGAATGAAGACTAATGACAGAGGGTCAGTCTGCTTCTCCCTCACACTGCTCTGTGGACATGGGGGAAACTTCTAGCAGCTTCTCACTGACACCAGCCCTGCAGTCCCTCTGCTACCAAAACCTTGCCAAGCAAACTAAATATAACTTATTATCTGTTTTTATTTATAATCCTGTCTAAGCTCATGCATTAGTATAATTTGCTTTTCCCATCTCTTGTGCCTTCCACAGGAACACCTTTCATCCATCTGAAGAAAAAAACCTCAACAACCAAAACCAAACCCAAAATGTAAGATACTATCTTGGTACTGACTGAGGAATCTTGAAGTACAGATTTGACTTACCAGTTTTTATATTGTGTACTGCTGCCAGAAGCCCATTACATACACATGATGGAATAAGGCATAAAGCAGAAGTGATTGCACCAAGGGCATGTGGTCAGACATCAGCACTCATTCAGTCATTACAAAAAAAGCTAGTGATTCCTAACAGTGAAGTCTGGCAAAAAAAGACATCCCATTATGTGTGTTAAAAAGACAGTTATCAAGGTAAAACCCAAACATTCACATTGTTCTATATTCTCTCTACAAGCCAAATCTCAGTCTTCGGATTTTATTTAATATTCCATGTAACTCCACATTACCTCAAAGTTTTCACAAGTCACAGCAGGAAAGGAAAAGCAGGGTGGCCTAAAACAGTCGGACTGCCATTAATAATGCCACCATGAAGCAGTAAGGATCCAGTTCATTTGAATACGTGTGTCATAACTCCAGGGATCTCTGCTGTCATGCAATTTTTCAGTTGTAATACTGGAATGCAAAAGCTGGAGGTAGACATCTGTTCTTACACATTATCAGGCAGAACAGTTTATTAGTCTCGGCTACGTTCACGTATCATGTTATGTCTTTATAGCTGTCTAGATGGTCACACAGAAGAGACTATATATTAATTACTTCATGGGTATTGGTCGTTCCATCTAAGAGGATAAATATAGAACAGTCCAAACAGGGCAGTTAGCTACCAATCTCATTAAAAACAAAAAGTGGATATAACTCTTTTACACCCAAAGCACCCACCCTCAAGAACAAGCCAGCTGCTACAGAAATCTGGTACATATCATAAAATACACGAAAAGGAAACCTCAAGGGAACACAAGTGCTTGGAAGTGAAAGTCATCTGGAACCTAAGCAGCAACAAGGGAGGTGGAGTGACAACAAAACCCCTTGATGCCTAACTAGGCCATGCTGAAGAAATTACAGTTGAGATCTCAAGTCTGAAAAGATATCTTTAAATGTATAAACCAAGGTTACACTTTAGCTCTGTTTGCTTTCTCTTTCCACTCATCTATCTCATACCCTGGCCTTAAGTTTGCTAAGCAGCTAACGGTTGCATGGGAGAGTTGATCAGAAAAAACTATCACAGAAAAGGTTCTAAAAAGCAGCAAAACAAACTATAATATACACAAACTCTCAAGTGGTCCAGCACACAGAGAACAACATAATTCAGGAGAAAGGCCTAGTCCCCAGTTTTCTTTAAAGAAATTCACAACATTTTACCACTTACATTCACTGAAATGCTAATGCATAACTCTTACTTGCTCATTCTTTCAGAAACCACAGCTACAGCTGCTCTGCTAAATGCACAAACCAGCCTCAAATTCAGGTCAAGATCAAGATCTGAAAGTTGCATTAATACAACTATCTGTATCACAAGTTGTAACTTGCAACAGGCATTTCCAATCTGTATGAACTACTTGAAAAACCTTTTGCTTAAGTCTGGTAATGACTACAGCTTTGCAGATACTGGAGAAAGCAGATTCCTGATATAACCTCACAGATGTATTTGCATTCATGCTATTTGCAATAAAAAAGAATCTTGTCAAAACTGCAGGAAGCCAGCAATGAGGCTTTAAATCTAGAATATAATTTTTAAATTTTTCTTTGTGCTAGAATTACTGCTGCTGCAGAAAGGAAAGATGCCTTTCAAGTGAAACTAATCCATTTAATTCAAGCAATTTTTGGTTTAGTCCAGATGTAGTGCATTCCACGCATGTCAAGCTGTGAGTCATTACTTCACAAAACTATCTCACATTCATATTTGTTTTCCAGTGCTTTAGAGAGGGAGAAACTAGCTCACCATTTACAAAGTGCGGTCCTAGTTAACAGACTGTAATTGGGGTGCCACACAATAGTTCCTTTATGCACAAAAGCCTAAGAATGATGATGACAGCAATGCACAAGCTTTAGGGCCAGAGAAAGTTTATTCAGGACCATGTGGCTTCAAAGGCATTACTAAATGCTGTTTATTAATTTTTGAGAAAATCACTGACCTCTAAGCCAGCTAATTTAATAAACGTTATGTAGCTTTATCAACCAAATACTGCAATCTTAGCAAAAGTTTAAATAAATCCATACTCCCAAAATATATTTGTCTACCAAAAGTCCAGTTCAACTGAAGAGTTTACTCCCTTAATTATTACATGCAAGTTCTTTATGTAACCTATTATACTGATACTGCCTTTCTAATCGAGGATTATTTAGAAGAGTGATTACTAGTCGGCTACCCACTCACCACTGTCTTGGAAGGGCAGCATAGGTATCAGAAATATTGCCAGACCTCAGGTAGATTGTATCAACCACCAACGAAGCAATGAATGCCACAGCAAGAGAACCTCCTTATCTCCAAACAGCAATCTCTCCCACTACAAGGCTTGGGAGGAAACCTGACTTCTAAGTGCCACAAAGATTGGCTTCAAACAAACCCACAGATCTAAGCCCACAAGGCCAGAGCATATGCCACCCTCACAGAGGTGAGCTACAGCTACAGCTTCACCTCAGCGGCCACAGCAGCCTTAGGAACTGAGTTCCGCCTCCAGCTCCCCTGGCCCCTCACAGACCCACCACGTAGGCTGACAACCGATGCACCACATGAGGCTGGAAGGCACTCCACCCACCCAGGGATGAGCACAATGGGTACACACATCGCCTATAGCGGCTACCCCTCTACTGCCTTACCTAGTAGGGCACAATATATATGCATGTTTTCTTCTTCAACAACACCAAAAACAGAAGACAACTCCCACAATACCGATATTCCCTACTATTCCCACCCTCACCTCAGTCGGTGGCCCGCCCGCCAGACACTTTTATAACATGGAAAAGCACAACGGGGCGGAACCTGTGCTCCAGCTCTGCGACTCTATTGGGCAGCTGTGCTGTTAATCACTGAAACGGGCAACCTGCTAGCACGCCTGGCCTCTTTGGCCTCTTGCCTAAGTGACTCGGGCTCCCTCTAGAGGCAATGGCGGTGAGCCCGTGAGGGCTGACCCGTCCCTGGGTCCCCGGCGTAGTGGGAGGGAGGGGCGGTTCGAAACCGCCCGGTGACGCCGGACGGTACTGCGAGTGCGGCGTCGCGACAGGCCCGCGGCACTCAGGCCTTGTCAACGCGGGCCTCGGTGGCCGGCGGATGGGGTGAGGAGCTCGCCGTGGCGGGCAGAGGGTCGGCCATGGCCAGCGCCGGCTCTGAGGAGGGGGAGGCAGTGGCGAGGGAGGAACAAGCCCTAAGGAAGCTGGTCGTCCGGCTCCAGAACGTGCAGGAGAGGAAGCGGCTGGAAACGCTGGTGCAGACCCTGAGCGACCTCCTGGAGCTGGCGGCCCGGCAGAGCGGTAAGGCGCGGGAGACCCCTGCCCTGCCGTGCCCTGCCCTGCCCGGCCCGGCCCTGCCCCGCCCCGCTCCGCCGGTGGCTAACGCGGCCTGTCCCTGTCCCCCCACAGCCCCCCGGCTTTTCAGCGGCAAGAATGTCCATGTGCCCCTGCTGCTGGTGGTGGACCTGTACCCGAGGGCGGCGGGCGTGCAGCAGGTAAGGGCGTCCGGTCCGCGCCGCTCCGGCTTCGCTCCTTGGGAGGAGCCGATCCCGCGGTCCTTTCCCGGAATAAAAGTTGCCGCTCTGCTTGTTTGTTTCTTTTTAACTTGCACTCGTTCAGGCCTCTTCATGAAGTGCTGCCGTTCTGTAACAGGGCTCTGTATCCGCCCGCATTTAAAGGGACAAGTGTTCCAGCTTGCTGCGGGTACCTCTCGTTGCATTTCTATGTAAAGGGCAGAAGGTGAAGTAGGAAATAAAAAATAAGTAATGTGAACACAGTACGACATAGTCTTCTAAATTGCTAGTGAAGTTACCTAATGTATTTTCGACGTGGCAGTATTGAATTCTGACATGGTTAAACAAACTTCGGAAAAGCAGAATTTTACAATATGAATTCATACATATGTAGCCCTATCCTGGAGAGCCCAGTTTGGGGGTTTGGTGGGTTTTTTTTGGAAGGGGGAGGGCGATTCTTTTAGCTAAGAGTATGTTCTTAACTTTAAGGGTCTGCTTGGCTGCTCCTGTAACTTGACATTGGCCCATTTAGATTAGGTGTGGCACTTGAACAATTTGATGTTATAGTTATGGTAGGGCTGCCAGACTTGTCACATGGAACAGCTCCTTCCTGGCAGGTATATATTAATTTCTGACTATGTTATGCTTAAAGGATGTTTATAAGCTCTTTTACTTTTTTTTCAATTCAAATAGAAGACAAAACATAACCTATATTGCAAATGCCTCTTAAGCAATAATATATTTTAAGGTGGGGTTCTTTTGTTTAGTAGAACTTAGCTAGAGGTCAAAAGATTAAAATATGAATTTGTACTTGTGTAATTATTCTGGAACAACAGTGATCCCAGGTTTCCTTTGAAGATCACATATCTGTGCAGACTGAAGTTCTAAGTTATTTTACAGTTCAATTGGCAGGTCATTAAGAAAAACAGAAGGAAGAATAAGCAGTTATTTTCAGTGTAAGGCATATTTTGTATATAACAATTTGCAAAACCACTGTCCAGAAGTTTAGACAAGGAAGTAAAAATTATGAAATCCAACCACAGTCAGTAGGTGTGAAATGACAGCACAAGAGTCCCAGAAGTGCAGGAGGAAGATAGTGATTTTCATTTTAACCATGTTAAAGAGCCTCACTGATTTAATGTATAATTTTAAACTGAGTTTACTCTTCTCTCTGCCTACACTTGCAGTTGTAACAGTGTTTCAGTTTAGATGTTTTAGAGCTCTTTTGCATTATTACGTATTAAAGTGTGAAATTCATAGCCAGTGCAAAGCTCAAATGCTGTCCTTCACAAAAATGACATAGGCAGCTCTTCCTTCACATTCAGTTGTGATGTTTACGAACATCCACAATATGTTAGTAGAGCTGTCTTGCTTCACTCACTGTGATTCATTTACAGTCTTTGTGAATATACAATTCTCACTTTATAGCAGCAATGGAGTAATGTGGTCCTGATTTCAGTGCAGTCTTTTCATACTGCTAATGAATTTTCATTGAATAAATGCATTAATCAGCCTCTTCTGCTTTTGGTTTTGTAATATATTTGACTCACATAAGAGAATAAACACAGTAAGAGATGTATCTGAAGCGAGGATTTTCTTCCCTTCCCCTCCTTAACTGCTTTCAAAGCACCATGTTGCACTGCTGTTCCACAGGCTTGTATGGAGTAAATTTGCTTAACCCTGCAAGCTTCTTTAGAAGTAGGATGGTACCAGGCTGAAAAGTCAATAGTTCCTTAAAGTAAAATAGATGTCTGTAAGTAAATATGGTAGTTTCCTACCACAGTTACTCTGGCAGTGATTGGAGCAGCTTAGGAACTCTTAGAGCAAATTATGTTTACTCTTGAGTAAAGAGCAGTTAGCAGAGCTTTATTGTGTCGTGTAGAAGGTGTGACCTAATGTAATATAAATTCATTGCATGCTAGAAATGAAAAGGGTCTGATTTAAAAATAACAGCATTTCAGTGCTGCCACCAGCTGTTTCTGTGTATAGGCACCTGTTTGAGTGTTTATAAGAATGTCTTTGTTTACTGTTTTGGTTTGGTTTTTCTTTTCCTTGTGGCCTGTAGGATTTCTGTTATTTAAAAGACCCTTACTTTTTTACATAATTATTTAACAGATAATAAGTTTTCTATTATCTCAGGTTGTGATTTTAATATTGTGAAATAGACCACATGTCAGCAAGTCAGATGTTTCCACTGGTCTTCTCTGGATCCACAGTTCTTATGAATGTTTGTTGATACTTGGAGTCACATCAAAATAAAAATGTTTAAAGGAAATAAAAAAAGCCATCAGAAACAGTTTTAATACAGAAAGGAGTTTTCTAAAGTCATTAAGCTGATTTTCAGCAAGTTCAAAATTTTACAAGAACAGTTAGGATGAAATGAAGTGGGAATTTTAAAATGATATCTAAGCAAAACACAGTGAATGAGTGAGTGGTCACCTCTACATTGGCTTTGCCATGTAGATTTGAAATTTGTACCTAACTGATAAGCTGTTTTGCTTGGAATATGGAAAATTAGGTAATTATATATCCTCCTCTCAGGGAGGACTGATGATTGCCAAGACTATTCTTTGCACCTATGTTTAGTCAGGACACAAGCCAGCTAAATCTTCCTGAGTGTCCATAGTAATAGTCTCATGTAAAGCAAGACAGCTTGCAATCCCAGGAAGAGAAGAGCATGGAAATTGGTTTGTGGTCAAGTTCAGTCTGCAGACATTAAGGTTGTAATTGGCTGATAACATTTGGCTCTGCAAATCTGAACTGAAACAGAACTACTGCAGACAGTGTGACTATAGCCCATGTAGCCAAGTACGTGGAAGATAAAAGCAGAATTCCAGTTCCCAGGGACTACATCATCATTATCATATTTGCCAAAGTTGTGATGAAAGCTGTGTAGGTTCAACCCTATGCTGTTCCTATGGGTGTCTCTATCCTATCAGACTTACAGTTTCATGTCTCTCGTCTTGCAGAATGTAGTGTTAGAGATGATGCACTTTCCATGCACTTTGCAATTAAACTCTTTGGAGGTAGTCATTTACATTCCTGTTGTTGGCTGTCCTGTCTTGACCCCTTTGCTTCACATAACTCTTCTGCTGAAAAAATGATCCAGTTACACATAGAGTTTTTGAGCCATACTTAGATTATCTCCTTTGTTGACCCTATTCTTGAAGCACACAGACCTACTTCCACTTTTTTTTTTTTTTTCTGTTTATTTATATGGCTAAGGAAACCTTTATGCCTTGTTTTCATTCCTTCTTGTAAAATCTGTTTCATCTTGGCTTTTGACATTGCTCAGTTCACTTCTTGCTTTTCAATGCATCAGGGTTTTCTTGCTCATCAGTTAATCCATTGTACAGATTTTGCTTACTGCATCCCCACTAAAGCCCATTCAGTCATATCACCCTGCAGGTGTTCATAATACATCGGGTTCATCTAATACAGAAGACCAAAGAGGAACATTGTTTTTTTGCATTATTTAGTGATGTGTGAAAGTCAAAGAATTTGTGTAGGATAGGTAGTTATTAATTACAAACATATTTGGTTTAGTTCATCTTTCCTTCCTTGTGATCTCAGAACTTTCACTGCCTTCATTACATTTTGAAAGCATACAATACTGAGGATGGTGAGATTATGAAATATATAGTATTGCTTAGGTATCTCATCCCCATTTAAACACTGGACACCTTTAAAAACCTATATTTTCTCCTTATAATTTGCAATTAAATGGCAGATTCCTATGGAAACACCCATTCTTCAATAAAGCTAGACTACCAGTAATAGTGCAGTGGTCTTTCCTGGCCCATAAAGACATACATGCTATGGATCTCTGTCAACATCTCTTTTAACTGTGTGTCCTTCATACTCAAGCAGTGCTGAAGCACACTGAGAGTGATGTGTTACTACAAGCAGTGTATTCAGAATCGTTAGCATATCTGGTTTACCTTCATCGTTTCACTTTTTATGTCATTTGTCTTCTGTGTTAATTAATTTTCCCTTATTGATTTAACAAGATAACTTTTCATAGCATCCTTCTTGCAAAACCCAAGAATATTAGAAGACAAAACTGATGTTTCAAATAGATTATCCCTCTTAAAATAGCTATATTTTTGTTTTACAGATGGGTTGGTCACTTCTTTGTAAATTAATAGAAATTTGTCCAAGTACTCTACAGAACATAGCTCCTAAGGATGTTGGGAAGGACTGGGAAGTACTGGGTGTTCACCAGTAAGTATTTTGTATGTAAAGCGTCTTCTGGAATGAGTGGTTATCATGACAGCATATTTGTGCAATGAGATATATTTATAGAAATTTGTTACATCAGCTTCTAAATGGTTCAAGATTTTTGTGGGCTTTTTCAGCCTTCATAATGGGAGACTCAGTGCAAGCAGGGATTTTACCTGTATGTACAAATACCTGGTGGAGAAAGTAAAGGAGACTAGCCAGGCTCTTCTCAGTGGTTCCCAGTGGCAGGATAAAAAGTAATGAGCACAAACTGAAATACAGAAAATTAGACATTAAAATATTAAACGTAAAAAACTCCTTAAGCATTAAAAAACAGGTAATTTTTTTTTTTTTTTGCTTTTAATTTTTGTTGTAAGGTTGATCAAACACTGGACCAGGTTGCCCATAGAGTTTGGAGTTTGTGAGTTTCAAACCTTTTAGATACTCGGAACCTGACTGGACGTGGCTCCAAGCAATCAGTTGTAGTTGACCCTCCTTTTAGCTGGAGAGTTGAAACAGGAGACCTTCAGAGGTCCATGCCAAATTCAGCAATGGTGGGATTCTCTGGTTATCAATGTCTTCCATTTTAATAGATAGATACAGTATTATCTGGATGGTTGTGCATGTGATTTTTTTCCAAACATGAGGGATTGTATCCACAAGCCTAAAATAGTGTGGATCAAGAAGAGGGGGGGTTGTCACACCTAATCTTACTGTCTAAAAAGTAAGCACTAAACTAGGTCAGTGGACACAATTACCTGCAGAGAGCATGGTCTAGTCCATCTTTTTAGTAAGTTATCCAGGAGCAAACTGTGGTTTGGACTTGCTCATCTCTGTCCATTAACTGTTGAGGGAGCCTAAGGAGCTAGTTTCTGGGTGGCTGTGGTTAGATGGGATTAAAACCCACACAGCTTAGCTCTATAGTTGTCACATAGCACAAATGGTAACTGTAGATGTAGATGATACAAATGGGGAAGAAGAGCTTGGATAGGTCTTCTTTGGTCATGTTGCTCATTCAGGGCTGATATGACAGCAAGAAGGTACAGCCTTAAAACTCCCCTAGTGAGTATCATAGAATCATAGAATAGTTAGGGTTGGAAAGGACGTTAAGATCATCAAGTTCCAACCCCCCTGCCATGGGCAGGGACACCTTGCTCTAAACCATATCATCCAAGGCCTTGTCCAACCTGGCCTTGAACACTGCCAGGGATGGAGCATTCAAAACCTCCTTGGGCAACCTATTCCAGTGCCTCACCACCCTAACAGGAAAGAATTTCCTCCTTATATCCAATCTAAACTTCCCCTGTGTAAGTTTTAACCCATTACCCCTTGTCCTATCACTACAGTCCCTGATGAAGAGTCCATCCCCACCATGCCTATATGCCCCCTTCAGATACTGGAAGGCTGCTATGAAGTCTCCACGCAGCCTTCTCTTCTCCAGGCTGAACAGACCCAACTTTCTCAGCCGATCTTCATATGGGAGGTGCTCCAGTTCCCTATCATTCTCGTGGCCCTCCTCTGGACTTGTTCCAATAGATCCATGTCCTTTTTATGTTGAGGACACCAGAACTGCACACAATACTCCAAGTGAGGTCTCATGAGAGCAGACTAAAGGGTATGTCTCTGCCTTTATAGTCTTCACCATACCTTTCCTTAGAAAGGTTGCTGTCGTAAGATCATTTGCATGAAGATGCAGTTTGGGTTTGTGGGGTTTTGCTTGTTCATCTTATGGTGGCTAGAGTACATGGTCAGTAGGGGAATGAACTCCCTTAAAAGAAGTGCTGGCAATTTTTGTTAGAAAATGAAAGTGATTTTGGTTGCTTTTTTGTGAGCAAGAAACAAGGGGCTAGTTACAATTTCTTTGGCAGATTAAAGACGTGCTAACTGAGAGCTATTCTGAGACTTAGAGCTATTGCTGTTCATTCTGGGCCCCAGAAAAATTATTCTTTTGGGGCTGATCTTTCCCATAACCTCTTCAAAGTCCACACAGTGCCTGCGGTTGAACAAAGCATCCTTTTCAAGCTCAAACTTCACAAAAAACCCTGTTAATAACATTACCGTACACAATTCCTTTCCACTACCAGTATTTTAGCCAACTCTGTGTCCCTGTCTGATATGTTGGCAGTTTTTCTTGCTGTGGAGAAACTTGTTCATAGTGGGGGAGTAAGCTCATACATTTCTGTCAATGCCAAAGACAGAGCAAACCAGCCAAATTATATTTCAGTTTCCTTGTAGGTGGATTGGACTACTGCTGTGCATCAACACTATGATGAATATGTGCTGTTTGCAGCAAGGCAGGAGACAGTTATGGTAGAGAATAAAAGTTTTTTATTTGGTTTTTTTTTTTGAGCTTTTTTGTCCAAGAGATTTTCACTTTCGTGTGTTTATTTTAGAACAGAAATCTTAAGCGGGGAAAAAGCATTTGTTTCTTGTCTGTCAACCACGGGCCAACTTGACCACATTACAATTGTTTAGAAACAGTAGTTTTGTATTGATGTCCATGTTCTTGACAGGCAGTGTGATAATTAGTCACTGTGAGGAGAAAGGAGGGAAATTCCTTCAGTGTATTTGTATCTTCTTTACAAGCTCAGAGACTTCATGAGATGTTTCATAATCTCTTATGTTAAAATCTCATACACTCAATGAGGTTTAGAAGATTTTACATCCTCATTCTTGGTTATACTTGAAATGGGAGGGTGTATGCAGGGAATTTTCTCTTTGTATTGGACATGCTTTAGTGTATGATTATTTTACCCTGCAGTATACTTAGTCAGCTCATGTCTTATATTTATCATTTATATATCAGCATTTGCCTGAAACAGATCACCCTGTATTAAATGCCCTCATCCCAAAGCAGTGTTTCTTCCCCACAGCAGAAATAATGAGTCATTGACAAAGTAGACAGGAAGAGATGTTTAGTAGCTCCAGAGCATTTGATAGTGGGTTTTCCATTCATGCAGACTGTAAAGAGCAAGGAAGTCTTGCTCCATAGCTACTTATGCAGTAAAGAGGTGATGGAATCTTCACCCCATGTACAGTTTCTACATGTGTATGCATATGCACACACACCTGCCATCACACAGTAAAATGCATTAGTAATGCTTAAGAATAGAACATGCTTAAGAATAGAACACTTTAATCAGGACGTTGAAGCAGATTTAAGAGTGTCTGTTTAGCTACTCTACCAGCTTGGTTAGAGTGGCTCTTGTTTTTTCCTTGATTCATCATCCTGCTACTTAGATCCATACATGCGGGCTGTATACTGGGACAATAATTTGCCTCAGGACTGAAAACCCAAATGCCACCGTCTGTCCTTGTCTGTAGGGTTGAAGTCCAAGGTGTGCATACAGAAGATTCAGTGAGGTAACTTTAAGTGCTGCTTTTTGTTCTTCGAGAGAAAAAAAAGTATTGCAACTACTGCACAATCCATTTTTATTAGATATTATATATACAAAGACTCACATTTGAAGATTATTAAGACTGCAGAATCAAGTTCTCCAAAATCATGAAAATAAAAAAAAGAAGGTTTCTTTAGAGTTGGTGTTTGTTGGAGGTGTTTTTTTTTTGTGTAAGCCTATCCATCTTTATTTAGTTTTTAATTACACAGTCTGGATTTCCCCTCCCCCCCTTTTGAGATATGCTTCATTCAGTGCAAAATTAATGATTACGTATTTTCTATCCTCAGCATCCTTCAGTGTTTGGCCCACTGCCTTATTTACTGTATGCTAGTGATACCTTGTGTGAAAACTGGCCTATTCATTTTCTTCTTGGCTTTTCTTAGTGTTCATAAGTATTGTCTAGAGCTTTTAAAATTTTGTTTATTGGGAAGATGTAATGGATATGCGATCACTGTATTACAGATGGTAGTTTAGGCAAAGTATGTTTGAAGTACCACCTGATTTTTGGGTGCCCAGTTTGGTACATGCACTGGAATTTTCAGAGTACTTAGCATTGTTTCTCTGATTACAAAGTCAGCTTTGGTTGGCTCTAATGCAGCATTTCACAGGTCTCAGGTTGGGCCACCCAGAAAGTAAGGAGTCTGCAATGGGCAGAAGGAGTCTGCAATGGGCAGTTTATGAAATATTTCTTTTTAGTGAATTGTTCAGCATCACACAAGTCCTATGTGGTGGAAACTTAGGTAGGGTAGAGTTCTTCAAGATGCTGTTCAGTTTCTTTCACTGGAAAGCTGCTGCTTCTCTTCCAACAAAACCATGATAATTCGCTGTAACTTAGCTCTTGCTATGCACAGAACAGTGCTGGACTGTCCACAGTCTGCTGTGCTCCACAACCCTGTTTCCTGTAGAGTAACTCCATCCTGAATGAGACTTGTCCTCTGTAGAATTTATATAACTAATTAAAAATTAAAGTAAAATTAATAAATTATGCATCATTTTAATGAAGTATGATAATAGGTAAAATACCAACATTATTTTATTGCTAAATTGAAAAAAAACATAAACTGAAATAAAAATTTAAAAAATAAAAATTGGGAGTTTTTTTAAGCTTTTGCTAACTTCTGTAACTATTTTAAGGAAAAAGTTTGATAAAATTTTGTGTATGTCAATATTTCTTTAGCTGTAACTCTTTTTTCTTTTTCTTTTTCTTTTTTTTTTTAATTTTTAGACAGATTCTTAAAATGCTTACAGTCCACAAAGGAAATATAAATCTCTCAGTAATAGGACTGAAAGCATTGAATCTACTCCTCATGTCAGGTATTGTGGGGTTTACTTTCCTATTTTGTCTAAGCCTTTAAAACACAAAACTGTGGTATGAAGTGTGTGACTGTGCATGCCAAACCTGATTTTTCTGTCTTGTTTTACTCTGTGGAGTCACTTGTCATTTGTACTTGTATATGAAATAATAAGAGTACTGCTTTGCATGTTTTTTACGCAGCTAGAAATGATTCTCCAAATTGCAAAGCTGTGAAGAATATGACCAATTAATTTTGCCAACTTGTTATTAGAATAGACACAAATACTTGCTGTGAAGTAGTCAAGTAAAATAACTAAAAACTAATTTTTTCTTACCTAAATATAAATTTGGTGACATTCTGACTTGCTTTCTTTAGTATTGGTTAATACTTTTGAAGACAGTAAATCATCTCTGACATTCATGTTATTTTGCTTAGCAGAGACCTAATCTTGCCAGGCACTGAGAATTTTCTTCATGGTGCTGAGGTTCTTGATCTTCTGTAGAAATTAAAGAGAAACCTTAAAGGAGAGATTATGCATTATGCTATTTTACTCAAGCTAGCATATAATATTAACACAAATTGTTGTTAGGTTAGGAATTCTTCCATTGGCTTTAACAGCTTTATTTACAAACTAAGGATTATAGGCAATACAGCTGTCCAATATTCTACTGTCAGCAGTGAAGCAAGACAGGCACTTTCAGGGGATAGCTCATGCTATTGATTCATTTATTATATAAGATCAGTTATCTCTTGAACCTGTTTTCCTCTCCCTTTTGATTGTTGAGAGGTCTGGAGGACTAGCTTAGACTGGACACCTAACTTTTTATCTGCTGAAGTTGGCTAATATAGGTCTCGTTATAAAGTGCTACACTTTATCATTATGTGATTAACATCACTATGTGATTAATAATAGCAAAATCTGGCCATTAGTGAGTAACTGTAATCAACAGCTTCTTCCTTTTAATTGTGAGGTATTGCAAAGGGTCCTAAACTGTTGACTGGATATTCCATAACAGGTTATTCCTGACTGCTACTCTTCTCAGCAGTTGATTAACCAAACTTTAGTTCTCCTTTCAACTATCAGAAATGTTACCTGTCAGAAAAATCTCTTTATTATTGTTTCTTTCTATATGTCTGTAAACTTGAATTGTGCTATATCTGGAGCTGACAGACCAGTGTGAATGCATTCTAGGAAGTTCTTACTAAAAAAAAAAACAAAACCAAAACCAACCAAACCCCCCCAAAAACAATAACAAAAAGCGAAACAAACAAAAAAAAAACAACCAAAAAATCCCACCCACCCTAGCTGCAGCTGAAACACTGCACAGACATTATGAATTCAACTGTTATTGCTGTAAGCTTGAAAAATTGTCATAAATACAAATCTTTTTGCCTACACATGTTATCGAGTAACAGGTTTTTTTCAGGATTTTTTAATATCATAAGAGCAACAGTGAGATTGGCTTTTCAGTTCATTTTCAGGCCAAAGAAATGGCTGAGAGTGTGAGAATGGGGTTTCTTTATACAGATGGACTAATTTCATGGTTGACTATAGCTGACATATACACCTGAAATCCGTTCTTGTTTTCCTCAGTCAGTGTAGTCCTGCCCTCCTTCTTCTATCAAATTTACTTCTTAGTGAAACCTTTCAGCTTGCTGTGTCTGTAAAAAGGGGGATGTTGGTGGGTTAATTTTATACCAGTTTAGTGCTTTGAAGTGGATCATTGAGAAGTCAGACAAGTACCAAAGCAATGCGAAGTAGGAGCAAGAGTGGAAACTATGTTGTTGGCAATAATGTTTTGGAATATCTCAGTTGCATTGTAAAATACTACCTTAAGAGCTAACTTCTTCATGGATTATACAAAACCCTGGATTTCAGTTGTTAGTAAATTTTAAGGACAGTATTAAAGAATTTTGGATTTTAATGGTTAAGTACAGTGCTTCAGTAAGAGCATTGAGAGCTCATCAGTGCAACACGTAATCTCTTCTGCTATTTAGATGTAATTGCTTTCCTGCTCTTGGAGGAAGAAGTGGATGTGTTTTCCCTGATATTTAGTGCCATGCATACCTTCCCTAAAGATGAAGAGATCCAGCAACATGGATGTAAAGCATTACACAAACTTTTTGAGAAAGGTATGTATATCTTGTGGTTTATTAAGATAGAAAAATATTATGTTACAAAAATGCATGGGAGGGGACTGAAGATGTTTATTTGAATATAATAAATGACTCCTTGCATTCTAAATTCTGTTTTATGTATTATATCTGTTCTTTGAATGAGTTAGCACAAAGCAGGTTTTCCAAGTAATATCACAATTTTTCTGAATTAGAGCAATGAATGTGAAAATCAAAATTCCTCTTCGTTTCTGACTCTAGAGTTAACTGAAAAGATGGGATTCAATGTTATGCAATAACACTAGAAAAAAAGAGTAGTTACATTTGATTTTAATTCTCAAAATCCATGATTGTTTATTTGAAGACTGGTAAATTTTAGTGACAAGTAAACAGCTCTAAATTCAAGCGAAATGTTTACACTTAAGAAAAATATGTGATTCTGCTTTTTATCCTGACCGTGCTAAAAGTTGAATATGTATCTGTGTATTATTTCAGTGTTTCTTCTGAGAAATGAAGTCAACATACATTGAATTTCTGCAAAATTCTAAGGAACTGTGCATGTAATGGCCAGAAGTCCCATTGTAGCAGCCTTGCTTTCTATTGAGTTTCTTGGTTTAAAATAAATAATTGAGAAATACAGCCAAGACCGCTGTACTCCTTTGCTTCAAAGATAGTCTCCATTTCTTCAGATTTGTTCTTTCTCGCACCATTTTATGTTGCTTTTTCTAAGTGTTCCTCTCTGTGTGCCTGCAATGATCTTCTGCATTCCTTCCCCTCTTGTACTCTCTTGAAATACTTTTGTCCTGCTGTATTTTCTCCTCAGTCTCCATAAAGTCTGAGCTTCTTAGATTTTTCTGTGCATGTTTTTAATAAGTGCCTGATTTTTATGGACCTACAGATTGCTTCATCTTCTTCTTGATGGCAATGCTAATGTAACAAGTTTCTAGGCTGCCCCTTGCTATGTTTGCCTAGCTCTGAGCAACCTTGTCAGTTATTGTAATGTGAACGTTTGCTTAACTTTAGCTTGAACCAGATTCAGAAAGTAATTCTGCTTACAAAATTTAAAATGTGTTGTTCTTTCTCAACCTGGATCACTTCCCTTATCTGGTTCATTACACAGCCACGCAGTTATGTCAGTACAAATAACAGAGGGCAGAGGTGGAAAAACCTTAAGCCATTATTACAATGTAGGTAAGATATTATTAAAGCATGGCTGTAGTTTATGTACAAAAACTCTATTAATAAAAAAAAGAAGTGGAAAAGTGAAACAAAATCATGGAGTATACAAAATGGCATTACATCAAATTGGTTTCACTGTAAGCTTTAGCCTCGCCTTCACTTACATAATGTCTTGGTGAAGAACATCTGAAGTTAATTCTATAAAAAATGGTTAAAAGACTTCTTGTAAAATGCTGATTCACAGGGAAGCATTTAAAAGTTGTAACTCAGTTACATAAAGTACATAAAGTAACACATAAAGTGTAATCGTAAGTCTAATGCAAGGTGTGTTTTGTTCAGCTGTCAAAGTGTAACCCAGAAAAAGGTCTTTATAAAGTAGCTCAATTTTCAGTAAAAGCAGTCATAACTGTGAAAGATGCTGTTTATGGAGAGTATCTTACTTTCTGTAAAAATAATTGCCTTTTCTCATGTTGTACCAGGATATGAATTATTTCCTCAAAATGTATTGTATCTCTCTTGCTTTTCAATTTAGTTCCAGAGGAGCAGCTGACTGAATTTGTTGAAAGCAAAGATCATATGATCATACTGAAAGTATTTAAAGAGTTTCCAGAGAAGGAAGAGGTGATTCTTCCTGCACTTTATTCATTACATTCCTTAGCTGGTCCATGTAAGTGCATTACTGGAAGTTATTTTCAATTCCTCATTTCCCATAGCTCACCTCAGTCTGCAGTAATCTTTCGGTGATTGTAAGAAAATAGAACTTGCTGGGAGTTGCCAGTCAAATCACTTTTCTGTTTTCTTTGAGATTTACCAATTCGTAATTTTTTGTGAGAAATTTTCATACTCATTCCTTCTGGTAAAACTGAAGTCCCTCATAAAGAGCAGAAAGAGATTTTTTTCTGCTTGGAGTAAGTGGTAACAAAGATGCTTGAAAAGTAAGATGTATTTATTGACTTTATTTATCTTCAGTGAGTTTGAGTAGCAGGTAAGGAACACTGTTGGCAGAGACTGTTCCACAAGGGGAAAATTATCCACACTAATCCAGTGGCCAGGGCTGAGAAAAGGTATCTGGGCTCAGACATCCCCTCTAATCATTCAGTGATGGCTGTGATAGGGAGCACTGGCAGCACTGCACAGTGTCCTCAGTTGCTGTGCGGTAAGACTAAAAGAAAATGTCCTCATTAGGTCTTGTCTTCTGATAACAACAGTCCCTGTTGTGGGCAAAATCAGATCCTCAGAAATGTGCTTGATGAGTTGCGTCAATTTGTTGACAGCAATTTGATCTTGTTGACAGAGGCAGCTCTTGTCAGCTTTCTGCTAATAGATACAAACAAGCACAGAGCAGAGTCCTGCTCTCCGTGTTTTCCATGAGGTACATAATGTACTTTTGCAAATGTGATTCCTGACAAAGCCTTGCTCGTACATCTTGTCTGGCTCTCTTTGAACTGTCCTGGCCCCATATATGCCACAAAACAAGAACAAGACTGGAGTGTCCCATGTTTCATCAGACTCCAAGCTATTCAGTTTCTGTTTCTCCAGCTTCTTGCTGTTCCAGTTTTGTGCTTAAAAAGTGAAGTACTCCTTGAGCCAGAAGTAGTTTTGCCCTAGCCCAGAAGTTACTGCAATTTTCTAACACTTACACAAAGCATAATAAGGGCATGACAAAGACTTGGTGTAAAGTAGGTATTTAGCACTCTCATTTCTGATAAAAGATTGAAAATAGTCAGAGAAACAGAGTTAGCTCACATGTGAATATGTAAAGTGAGGCTGCTTCTGCCCGCATTCATACTCTTGTGGCATTCTGTAATACCTGCAAGAAAATATATTTCTTTAAGGCCTTTTGTTCCAGTGTATGTGCCGTGAGAAACTGAAGGGTAAGAGTTTATTCCAGTATAGTACAACAGCTCTCAAATACCAGTAGTTTTAATGGAATGAGAAAATGCTTTGCTGCTGACTGTCCTCCAAAGTCCACAGTGGGGCGATGGGTCACAGAATGTTAGCCATCTAAATGGTAGTCATAGGGAGCCGTCATGGCACCTCCTGTCTTTAATGGGGAGTAGAAGGCACCTCAAGAGGAAATTTACCTGACCCTAAGAGAGATATCTGTTACAGGTGGGATGAATCGCCATATGGAGTGCTCAGATCTCTCCATCAATTTTTGTGAGAACCTAAGTGACCAAGTTTTGGTGGTGAAGATTAAATGAGATCTGTTTCACCTCCCTTTCTCTAGCTTGTTCTGGGAAATGGTAGTTCCCCACAACTATACCATTCCTTGGTTCTTGCAGGATTTAAATATGCATTTAATTATGCTCTCTGTAGTAAACAATTTTGGATATTGTTTACTATATAATATTTACCAAGTGAGCTCTTGTGAGACCTCACTTGGAGTATTGTGTACAGTTCTGGTGTACTCAACATAAAAAGGACATGGAACTGTTGGAACAAGTCCAGAGGAGGGCCACGAGGATGATCAGGGGACTGGAGCACCTCCCGTATGAAGATAGGCTGAGAAAGTTGGGGCTGTTCAGCCTGGAGAAGAGAAGGCTGCATGGAGACCTCATAGCAGCCTTCCAGTATCTGAAGGGGTCCTATAGGGATGCTGGGGAGGGACTCTTCATTAGGGACTGTAGTGATAGGACAAGGGGTAATGGGTTCAAACTTCAACAGGGGAAGTTTAGATTGGATATAAGGAAGAAGCTATTTACTGTTAGGGTGGTGAGGCACTGGAATGGGTTGCCCAGGGAAGCTGTGAATGCTCCATCCCTGGCAGTGTTCAAGTCCAGCCTGGACAGAGCTTTGGGTGAGATGGTTTAGTGTGAGGTGTCCCTGACCATGGCAGGGGGTTTGGAACTAGATGATCCCAAGGTTCTTTCCAACCATAACTATTCTATGATTCTATATCCAAAGACTATATTTGGGTATAGTCTTCTGAATATTTTAATATGTTTATAATTGTCATCTGTGAAATGATAACTTTACTGTGAAGTGATGCAATACTATTTGTGGAACATACCTTTAAAAAGCTGTTCTTAGTTGAGAATGACATGAATAAATAGCTGTCATCTAAAAGCATTGTGAAAGGTACCTTCCCCCACTATCAAATAGAATGCTTCAGAAATGCTTCCCACTCAGCTTGCTTTTTCAGCTTATAGACCATCATTATTTAATATTCAGATGATCTTCTTCTGCTTTTAAAAATACTAATTATCTTTAATAATACAGCTGTGAATATTCTTCTTACATTCTATACAGAAAAGCCAAGCTGTGAAAAGGATGATTAAGAGAGTTTATAGGCCTCAGGAGAGTCATGCCCTTGGAGTCAGTGACAGGACTTCTTTTAATTTGGGTCAGGATTTTGCCCAAGAGTTTTGGGGGTTCATATTCTGGCTCATAGCCCGGATAGACATACTAAAAGGATGCTTTCATACTCTGTACTGCCATGATGCTGTTTTGCCTTAAATTACTTAATTGACTTAATACGTAATTACTTAAATTGTGTAGAATCACTCTGTCCTCAGTAGGAAAGGATGCATTCTGTGCCTTTACTAGCTCATTGTGAATATTCTCTCGGTTTCTGTATCTGGTCTACATAATAAGCAGTAAATAGTAATTCTGTGAAATACAGAATTTGCGATGACTTTCAAAATATTGCAGGAGCATTAGATGGACTTTTCTGTATCCTCAGGACAAAGTAGGCGTACAGTAGAATTAATTTAAATAGAATATCTTGCTAACTTGCCCCATAAAAAAGAATGAAAACTTAGGAAAGCATGGAATCAAAGAGTCATAGAATGGTTTGGGTTGAACATGATTGAATCAAATGAATTACATTTATTAAAAAAGGTAAATTGTTTGTTAATCGTATCTCCACAGGAATATTACAGAAATACTATACAATGTTTACCTGATCACAATCACGTTATAAACACCATTATGAGACAATTTGTTCTGTTTTAAGAAAACAGTTACATAAGAATAGTTTTGGGGAAGTTTCTGTTAAATGGCCTGGTATAGAATGGAACATATTAATGAGTGTTAATGTAAGACTGTGAACTTCATTAATTATTTCTAAGTATTGGTAGTCATTAAAGTCTTCTATGGGAATACCAAGAAAAAACAAATGCCACTTTTCTCTCAAGTTACAAGGCAGAAACTGAAACATAGGCCCAGTTTTCTAAACAGATTAAGTAAAGTCTGAATTAGAATCCAATCAACATGAGGGGTTTTTTTCTTAACCAGTTTTTGTTTCTGTTTCCTTCTTTAGGCAGCAATGTTGAAGTGCTCATGTCTGGAAATGTTCGCTGCTACAATGTTGTAGTGGAAATGATGAAAAGTTTCCCTGATAGTGAAACAGTTCAGGAAGTGAGTTGCTGTCTGTTGCATAAGCTTACATTGGGTAAGTTCACAAAGTTGTTTATAGTCAGCTTACTATGACTGTGTAAGAGTTGGAGTTAACTGACAGCAAGCATTACAGGTCATGAGTACTGCTATTCCAGCTAATCCTCAGAGAGGTAAGCAGCTCTTTGTTTCTAATGATGTAAACATACTGAGGTAGCTGGCCACAGTCAATACGGTATCTTTTTGTGTTAAACATTAGTAACAATGCCAGAAGCTGCCATAAAAGACCAGACCAGGGTAAAAAAAGTGAGACAAAGAATGGGTGAAACACAAGACGGGGAAAAAAGTGAGACAAAAGAATGGGAGAAGCAAAATATGAGAATGGGAGATCAGTAGACCCCATTCTGTCTAAAGTTACTATATAAGGGAAGAAAATTCCTTCTAAATTTCTTTTTTTTAAGTGGCAATGCTGAGTGTGTGAGAAACAACTGGTGCTGCAGAACTACCTGGGAGGTATTCTTGGAGACTGTGGTTTTCCTCTGTACAGTGCATTGACCTTCAGAGACATATGCTGCATTGCTACCTAGCTATGGTGTCTGTCTTGGGGTCTCATATGCTGCAGCAGTGAAAGAACCACTGGTCCCTGCACTTTTCCTTTAGCTTGGGCAGAAGTACTTTGATTGTCTGGGCTTACATGAGCCCACACATCAAGAGAAATGATGGCAGTGTCAAATAGGGATTTATTGTACCTTCTAGAAGCTCTCTACTCTCTCTTGCTACTATAATAAGCTGATCTGAGCAGTTGCCAAGGACCACATAATAGGATGTTCAAATGAAAATACATGTTTTTCCCCTGCTGCATACAAAAACACTATGAGTAGATGCCTGAGGAGCTGCCACTCCATGCCAGATTCTTCCTCATCAAGGACTTAGCCAAGGTCTTTCTCATGAGTTAAATTTCTCAATTCTTGCAGGTGGTGGCCTGAAGCTACTGCAGATGTTGGTGCCAGTGCATAACTCCCCTTAGGTCATCCTTTTACCATCTCTTTCCACTTCTTCATGCAGATATTGTAGAAAATAGAGATCAAACTAGACTGCATCCCCGAGCAGCTTCCAGTTCCCCTTCAGAAAGCCAAGCAAAAAATTTCAAGAAAAGATGATTGTTACTGAGGGGGGATTTGCAGTTTTTTGGCAAGAGGCAATGTTACCTTTGAATGGTTTCCTGTGCTAGACTAAATGCAGGTAGGCAAGGAGAGCGAGCACTTGTGAGGACACATCAGCATGTTGACATGCCTTGATCTTGCCCTAAGTGCAACTTAAGTGCAGCCTGGTGTCAGTCACATGTTTGTCACGTATGCTGATCAACATGTAACAGTGGCAGTAAAGCAGCCACAAGATCCAATTCTTCTTTCAGCATAACAAATGTCTTTCATCTTAATAAGAAACCACTTCAGGAGAGTTATGGGAAGAGGTGTGCACAGCACCACACAGTTAGCTAAACAGATGTGAAATTGCTAGGTGCTCTTGGAAATAATCTAGAAGATATCCATATAGCCGGTGTGGCTTCTCAAATTATTCTGGTGCACACTGTCTTCTCAAACCCATGTTAACTGGCAGTGAAATGGTAAAGTCAGGATATTCTGGTTTCCAAAATCACTGTCATGTGTTCTTGCTAATCTGGTAATGACCGTTCTGGACTTGACTGTCATCAGAATTTAGCTGACTGATACCTTTTTTGCTAGCCACAAGTCCAATATAGTTACTCATCACATAGTCTATTAATTTTGTAAGGTAACATATTTACACATTCTAATCAAGAATTAAACAAAAACGTTTCCATTAAAATATGGCAAGAAACAGCAATGCTGATATAACATGACCACACTACTACAGGCAGGGTTAGAAGAAAAATACTCTTTCCAGTTACACTTGTAATAGGTGTTAAGGCCAGAGTTTTAGAATGATTAGTCTGGAGAGGACTTGGCTTAAAGTCTGATGTTGAGCATTCTATTAACTTGGTCTAATTGAACCAAATCATAAAATATTGGGAAAGTTACTTATCTTCTTGTGAAAAGCTGGAGCTAGTCAGCACCTATAGGATTCAGGACCAGAACAGAGGAAAATAAATGAGGTTAGCTTTTCTTCTGTATGTAATTATATTTTTGATGCTCAAATATGGGGGAATTTTTAATTTCATACCTCATCTGAAGGGTCTGAGAAACGCTGGTACAGATTTTAATCCAGCCTTTCACATTGCAAGTATGGTTTTCATTTTTACTAATCAAGAATTAAACAAAACCAAATATCAAAATAGAAACCATAGCTATTGAACTGTTTTACAAAGTGAGTGTTGCTGTATTATTTTGTGCATGATACTTGTTTTACAACAAATGGGAAAGTTATTTTTATTTGCTTGCTTTTTGCAAAATTCTTTATATTCAGCCTATGATATAAAATACTGTACAGCCTATAATAAAAATTGGGCTTTTAATGCATTTATCATTAAAGGGTAGTTCTTTCTACTATTTCAGAATATGTACATTCTGTATTTGTAATGCCGACCTTGATCTATTAATGAGGAGGGCAAAACCAGAGAATAAATCACAGTTAAACCACTTGTTTGATACGATAAAACAAATTATTGTAGGAATTCAAGACCAGGAAGCATTTGCTTCTTGGCAGGAAGTCTGTATGTGATACACTGACTGTATTTTTCTTATTTTGGTGACAATGTGCACTTCATTTTGCTTTCAACCTCAGCCTTTTGTAAAACAAAAAAACCCACAAAGAATTTAAATCCCAATTTTTTTTTTAGTCTTGAGCTCTTTCTGCACAAATAAAACATTCTTGTGTCAGGGCCTGCAATAAGAAATCTAACATTTGCTACAAAATTTCAGCATTGTATGCTGGGAAAGTTATGTTAAATGCATGTAAAGCTCTAGATATGTGTTTATATTCATTTAATATCTTATGTATTTTCAGAAAATTTTTTCAATATCCTCGTATTACATAAGGTTCCAGAAGTCATTGTGAAGGCTGTTAAAACGTATCCTGAAAATGCAAAGTTACAAGCTGCAGCTCTCAGTTGTTTAGCTCTTCTGAGTGAGTAAATCTCTTCCTAAACACATAAATAACTTTATTTATCTGTCCACTTGTTATTTTTTTTTATACTGGTAGTTTCCTGTAATCATTTTGAACTCTTATTTCTTTAACATGAAGGGCTCAAGCAGGGTAGCTTTCACAGAGCTAGATTTTCTACATGCTTACAGTTACTTGGTTTCCTATGACATGGCTGTGTTCATATCGTATGCCCAACATCTTCACAGTGTTCAGAGGTTGTAAGTTATGTTGACAGGTCTTAACAAAGCAATCTGTTTTTTTCATAGGCAAATACTGGATAATCCCTACTTAACATAAAATCTCTAGATAAAACTAATTTGATTCTGTGTTTGCCATTTATGACAGTAATCACCATACTGGGGCAGTTGATAACACCAAATCAGTGCTTGTACTTGAGTCCTGAAATCAATTAAAAGATTTAAACTTTTCCTTGTGTACACTCCAGAAACAGAAGTTGATTAGCTAGTGGCAAAAAGCTAGGGATTTGATCCTCGTTGTCTTTGAGTAATTTTTCCAATACGTAAGTCAGTAGAATAGCAAAGATTAGAAGTCAGAACGATTCCAGGAAGCCTCAGACGTTATGGTCAGTGTTGATAATTTTTTTTTTTCTCTTAAATGCTGAAAAATCACAGGTATTAAATGATTTCTTCGAAATTCTGTTGCACACTGTGGGGCCAGGTATCTCTCTGCAATTTGCATTTCATTTTTTAATGACACTGTTTCAGAGTGTAAATGGCTCTGTGACAATTGGTTACATACAAAAATGAATAACAGTTACATTTTATGTTATGGTATTCTGTATGTAAATACACAACAAAAAATAGTATATACAGATCTTTTCAGAGGCTGAGCATTGACTGACCTGTATGTACCTAATCCACTACAGCGTAAAGTTTTTAGTCCCTTTATAACCTAAAAGACATTTTTCAAATCTGTCATAGAGTTTATGTCAAAAGACTTCTCCCATCCCAGAAGAGACTGATCTTTCTGCTGAATTTCACACACAGGCAGCATGAGCATGGCTTAACTTTCTGTGATTGTAGGAAAGTTAAGACATAAATGTTTTGTTTTCACAATAATAATTTATTGTAGATAATTTACATTTCAGCTGAAACAATATTCTTAAACCGAGACTTAGAAGAAAGAAAAGAAGAGGAGGAAGAAGAAAAATTATGCTGGTTGGAAGCATGTTACAGAGCATTAGAACTGCACCGAAAAAACACAGATGTGCTGGTGAGAATTTCAGGATGATGGGGGTATGGAAAGACTGTATTACACATTAAATAAAAAGTTTGGCAACATCACTTTCTTCTGTATATCCTCAGTAAAACAAGGTTGTAAGGACTGGATTAGATTTAAAGTAAATCTTACCTTCCTTGCCTTTCTCACCTTTCTTCACCTCAACTGGTTTCAGTTACTCCTGTGGACTAAATGCATTGGTTACAATGAGGTTTGTTACCTGAAACTTTGGCCACCCAAAGTTTGTTGTTTATGTAGCTCCCCTATATGCAGTAGCAAAGCACAGGCCCATCAACCAGAGAATTAATCTCTGCCTAAAATAGATATCAGAATGCAAATCAAATAATAATAATATGGCACGTTTGTAACTCAGTCCTATCCCAGCTAGAAAGACTGTGACAGTCCACATCTTACTGTATTTCTATGTAAAGAACCTTGTACCATTGTCATAGACTGAAAAACAGTCAAACCTTCTAAATTTTTTCTATATATTTTTGATATTTTAAAGTCATATTTTCTTAATCCTTCTGTCTCCTCTGGTTTATATTTAGGAGGCTGCATGCTGGGCTTTGAAAAATCTGTTTCTGTATCAACGCAACCTTCATGAGAAGATTGGAGATGGAGATAATCAGTCAGTGTTGATATCTTGAACTGTAATTTGGCAGATGGAAAAAACGAAAGCCTACTATTAGGCCATGTGGGGTCTCATGTTTCAATTATTTTTATTTTCTTTCTTGTTTCCTAATCTATGATGGAATTAATGGTGATCAACAACACTTGGGAATGTTTCTTTCTTGAAAAGTGGGCTAACCTTGACTCAAGCAAAATTGCTGGTGTCTTAACAAAGGGTCAGAACGCAGTCTAATAGGACTAATTTTTACAGCTCACAAGGAATTTCTTCTTCAGTTGCAACTATGATGGGGAGGATTAAAGATTGTAAGAAAATAGAGAAGATTGAGATATCTAGTACATAAGGACTATGGAAAAGCAGTGCTCATTTTCCAACAAACCAGCAGAGCATAGTAGAAGTGATGCTGCCTCATCAGGGAGAAGCATGGATAAGACACAGACTTCTATTTTACCTAAACTGTTTCTCAGAGTTGCTTAAAATTTTACTCATTCAGAGTTTAGTGACCCTGTTATGTACTCCATTCTCGACCCCAAGTCACTTGGAAAACATGATTCAGAGTAGGCTTACATGCACAGTTTGCAAAGGCCTTTCTGCCAGCTCTTGCTCTAGAAGCATATTAGAAGCTGAGTACAGTCACTGAAAATTTAATGATGTCACTTAATACTTTCTTAGGAAGCTAAACTGCAATTAGAAAATAACCGCTGTAATATTGTCAATGTGCAGTGATTTGTTTCTCTCTGAAAGGTTCCCAATAGACAGAGCGGTGATGCTTTCCATGCTGATGCACTCCTCTTCAAAGGAAGTGTTTCAGGCAGCTTCTAGTACCTTGGCCATTTTATCACAACAAAATGGTAAGAGAATTTAATTACCTTTACTTTCTAATTCAGCAGAAAGTTATTCCTGTAATATTAAATACTGTTTAGTGTGCTGTTGTATGGATGCAGTATTCCCTTGGCTTAGAATGTTTTGCAGTTGTGTTCAGTAGGAAGTTTATTCCTTGTGTTGAAAAAGCTGTTGTTGGCTAGTATCAAAGAAAGTCTGTGGAAATAAAGAGCTGTTTGCCAGTTTTTGTGTTGCAATTGCAGTTCTTTGGAGCAGGAGACCTGAAAGAGTGTGTTCTCTTTGTATGCTTGAATAAATACCACATATTTGAATTTCAAGAGCAGCATTTGTTGAAAATCACATGAATAAGGATTACAGCCTGACAAATACCATTTTCTTGCTTAACACAGGGGATTTGAGCAGTCCTGTTGACTTCAGTGAATCAAGTCATGCATAGAAAGTTAAGCATGTGCATAACAGTTTTCAAGATTGCTTTAGTCCCGATTGTGTCCCTAACGTGGTTTCCTGTTTCAGTTTGCAGACCCCTTCAAAATTTTTCAGTGGAGATGTGGACCCCTGGGTAGAGTATTCTGCCTGCTGACAGTTGGCCTGTTTTTATTAGATATCTTTCCCAGAACCCTTTGAAATGGTTATGGGCCTCAAGTGGTTTGTAGACTACACATTGAAAACCACTGGCTAGATAGGAAGAAAAAGACTACCAGTTAATTAGTGTTCTCTAGGTGAGAAGGCATTGTTTTATCACCAGGTTACTGAGCCATCCCAGTACATGAAACCTCACAATGAAAAGATTTCTGTAGTTATTTATGAGATAAATATGTATTTGTTGAGAAATAAATCTCATAAATGTATGCATATTGTTATACTATATGGTACTTTCAGCAAAAGTTACTGGCAAGTGGGCTTCTGATTCCCTTTGGAAATCTAAAGCAAATTTTTGTCTTTTTTTTTTTCTTTCCCTTTCTTTTTTTTTCCTCCTAAATGCATGTGCTTATACCAGAAATGAGAAACATAGAACTGTAGAATGGTTCGGGTTGGAAAGGACCATAAAGATCACCTAATTCCAAACCCGCTGCCATGGGGCCCTTCCACTAGAGCAGGTTACTCTAAGACCTGTCCTATCTGGCACTGAACACTGCCAGGTACAGGCAGCCACAGTGTCTCTGGACAACCAATACCAGTGCCTCACCACCCTTATAGTGAAGAATTTCTTCCCAATATCTAATCTAAATCTAGCCTCTTTCAGTTTAAAGCCATTCCCCCTTGTCCTATCGCTACATTTCCTCTTAAACATAAAGCAGCATAGTAAAACCCTCTGTCACCAGGTTTGCTTGTGTTAGCCATTTGAAGTGCATGCATTGAACTGGGAATGTCAATAATTGGTGGTATTTACCATTATAAGGTAGAATACTTTTATAGTGTTCTAAGCTGTATTAGTTACAGTTATAGCTACAATATGTGCTGGGGTATTTGAACTTTTAAAAAAAATAATTACAGTAAATAGAGTTAATAAATATAATTTCATTTTTTTAAGCTTTATATTTGAAGTTAGAAGGTTTTTCACAGCTTTGAATTCTAGCTTTCATAGAATCATAGAATAGTTAGGGTTGGAAAGGACCTTAAGATCATCCAGTTCCAACCCCCCTGTCATGGGCAGGGACACCTCACACTAAACCATCTCACCCAAGGCTCTGCCTAACCCAGCCTTGAACACCGCCAGGGATGGAGCATTCACAGCTTCCTTGGGCAACCCATTCCAGTGCCTCACCACCCTTACAGTAAAGAATTTCTTCCTTATATCCAATCTGAACTTCCCCTGTTTAAGTTTGAACCCATTACCCCTTGTCTTATCTCTACAGTTCCTAAAGGGTCCCTCCCCAGCATCCTTATAGGCCCCTTTCCCACATGATTGCAGAGTGCAATTAAGAGGAAAAGTTTTGTAAGAATAAACATTTTTGAAACTAGAAGTAAGTAAAGCTGTACATTCTTCTTCCCTTAAGTTAACTTTATGTAAGTAAGAATAGCAGATGTACTTAAACTTGCTAGGCGTTCAGGAATTATTATGCTTTTGATTAAGCTATGCAAACATAAGTCAGCTTCAGCTCAAACTGTTTCCCATTCTAATTTGTACTTATGTAACGTGTGGTTGGTGGAGCAAAGAAATCAAAAGGAGGAAAAAAGTTAGCAGTTCTGTTGTTTTTTAGAACTACACATAAAGTGAGAGAGATTTACTTATAGGATGCTTGCATTTTTGTGTTGTAGTAACTATTAGGAAGACCCTTCTGGCGAAAGGCATACATATGAATATTTTGGATATAATGAGGAAACATCCATATTCTCCTGAAGTGGCTGAAAGTGCCTGCAGAATTCTGAATCATGTTTTCGAAGGAAGGTAATACACTTAAAAACACATGGCTGCTTCCAAAGTGAAGGTTTGTTTCGTTGATACTAAAATTGACCACAGGCTGATAGACCTGTTCAAGCCATTGGATTTTGTAAGCCCTACAGCCAAACACCCAGGTGGATATGCATGGGGATCTGTATGTGCTTCCCTTCGCGGTTATTGAGCAGTGAGGTTTGAATAGACTATTGCTAGGTGGTCTCCCCTCCTCTTAGCCACACTGAATTTCACTGAGAGCTAAGAAATTTCCCACAATATTAGCTGTGATTATTAAAAGAACATTGTGTTAACATTACTTTTCTGTTGGCTTCTGAAAGTGCTTCAGAACGTGACTGGAAAATCAAACTTGTGACTCATAAATACTGGTATACAGGGTGGGAATGTGATTCCAAGTGTCTTGCCAAGTTTTTCCAGCCTTCCCTGAAACCTTTATATATGCTAAGCTGTCTGTGAAAAAAAATCACAGATTCAAGATATAGTCACAGATTTCTTATGAATAATTTAATTTTAGACAAAAGAAAATCTCAAAGCTTCCATAAGCGTGGTCATGGGAATAAAAAGTATTATAAAATGAAAACATAAAATAACCTTAAAAACTAATCAGTGGTCTTGGAATGCTGATGACATTGAGATTGATTTTTTTATTTCAAGATTAGAACCTAACATGTTTGATATTTTTCTGTTTATTGCCCAAATATCTCACAATTCATGAAAATAATACTTTTGCCATATCAAAGGAAACCACCATAGTTGAATACATATTTCGTAGCTCAGACCAGGTTTAGTGTTCTAAAGAATTATCCCACAGTGTTAAGGAAGGAAATATATGCAAAATTTAGAAATGCATTCTTTTTATTGATTTTAAGAACAATATTTTCAGCTTCCCTCATCTGGATATAATGACAGTAGCTGGATCAGAAGTTGTAAAAGCCATGAGGAAACATGAAAAATCACTCTCTGTACAGCTGGAAGCACTTCGAGTCCTTTTACACTTTATGATGCCAGGTGAGTCATCCAAAAAAGATACACCAAATCAGAAAGTAGAATTAGATAACTGAGGTTTAGTCTTTCTTATCTAATGATACAGACTTTAATGGGACTTCACAGAATTTACTGGTGTTATGTAAACAGCAGAGAGCAGCTGTAACTCTTTAGGAACATACAAGATGGAGAAAAATTTTTGAGGTATTGAAGGTAACAGACGAAAATTATCACTGCTGGATTCGCCTTCATTTCATCAGTGCAGAATTAGTCTATTACTTCTAAGAAACTCAGGGAATGAGTGTGGAGCTATCACTGCGTGTATTTACAGCCGTTTGAGAGCAAACAGTGATTAGGACATCCACATTGTTGTACCACAAAATACAATTGTTGTAATAGTATCTCTTGGAAGGAACATAAAATGTGACCTCTGATATAAAAAAAATAAAGACAATGATTTAAAAATATGAAATATACTGTTGCATACTATTATTTTTACAGAAAGGGAAAAGCCAAATTGACTAGCTTAGAAATTACTTAAAAAAGAAAAAAACAAAACCAAATCTTTAAAGGGAATCTAGAGTGGGGGAAATATGTTATTTTTTAGTTCCGTACCTTTCACAGAATTTAGGGAAAGTTTCAAGTTTTCTTAGCAGCTTACTGCTGTATATTGTGCTTTTTTTCTCTCTGATATTGTGATAGTACAGACATGGGGCACTGATTTTTTTTCAGAACAACTTTTTGCAAGTATATCTCAGCAGTTTTAGTTGAACATTTACAAAACCAGCAGCTCTGAAAATACTAACTTGCCTAATACATAGACTGCAGGTTTTCAGTTTCCTTCTATTTGAATTCTAATCCTAATATTTATTTATATTTTTTTAATAAACAGTAGGATTAAGACTTGATAAATGTAGCGTAACATTTAGGCAAGGCGCTTTTTGTTTGCCAGTGTCCTGGAAATGAGGCCCTTCTGAAGTGTAATCAGAGTGCCAACTGATTGTTGGAACTTGCAGGTTAATTAGGGAATAAAATGTAATTTGTGGGGGAAATTGGAACAAATATGAATGCTGAAGTGACTTCTAATGGATTTCTGGGCACTTCCTGTAGTGCCACTTGACTGCAGTGCCAATAGCTACTAGAAAGGTAAATGTGAAAGACCTTTCTCTGTTGTTTTATTTGTACTCACCTTCCACTTAACGTCATCTGTGGGTAAAATTTGGCCTGTGATATGCTGCCAAGTGAGAAAGGGCAACTGGTTTATAGCTTCTCTGTAATGTCTCCTATCCAGAAGGAAGAGACATTCTGAAGTGGGTATCAGGAATACCAAGAAACCCCATAGATAGAAAAAAAATATTGCAATATACATTAGGCAACATTATTTGGCATGATTCTGCATTTTCACAGTAAGCAGTGAGCAAATACATGGTGAAATTGTAATTTCAAACACTATGTCCTCACATTACAATGTAAATGTGGAGGGACTCCAGACAACAGCATTCTGAAAACGTCATAGGTTCTGAAATATGCCCTCTGAGTCACCTCTGTGTTCAATTTGTTCTACTGGGTTAACACTACTGGGTTAGTACTAGGGACACTATTCAAGCTGTTCTCTGATGAAGGCTGTTTTCCATTGTTGCAGATACAAGGAATGAACACCAGAATGGTTCTTCCAGAGATGGGGGAGATGCTGCTTTTGCCCTTACAATAAAAGTCATTAAAAGCCAGTGTCTGTTGGAGGGAACTCATTCGTTGGTGCTTAATGCTTTGAACAGGGTATAGTTAAAGCTTTATTCTAATGGATTATGTCACTATTTTTCACTTGCAGTGGTGAATCATCTGTAAGTTTTAGATCTGCATTGATTTTCCTATTGATTTGATACAATTAATCTTAACTCCTGAGTTTCATTTCTTGTTTGGGGTTTCTTCTTTTTGTTTCAGAGTGTATGAGATGATCCCTTAAACAGGAATTCTAAATGATATTTATAAAAACAAGGCACTTTTTCTTTTTTTTTTTTTACCCCAAGCATGAATGCTTTTTCTGACCCAGCTGGTTTGTTTTTGCAGTACTACTTCTATCAATCAGAAGGGCTAGAAATGAACACATTTTAATGAAAAGATGGAGGAATAAGCAGAAAGATGGGCATAACTCCACTGAAATAATTTCACAGACTTACAAGGCACTGTATCAGCTATGCACACTTTCAAATCCAGGCCTCATCTAGATTTCCTCCATCTAAAAGTGGGGAAAATTGGGAAAAACTGTCACAAATAACCTGTTGAATTGCTATATAACTAAACCCAAAACTTTTAAAATCTTGATGGGGTGTGGTAATAGGTATGTTGCTTCATATCTTTTTCTTCTCATTTTTTTTCCAGTTAGTACCATGTTTATCGTTTGTGCTGGTCCTCAAAGAACCCCATTTATGTTCCTTTTTAACCACAAAGGAAGTACATTTTCTCACTTTCCTTGTCCTAGCAAAATGTGAACTTGTGAATGGTTGTATTGAAACTTCAAGGGGGAAAGAAAGCCCACTTTCCATTACAAAACTCCCTAGGGAATGTTTCCAGAATCAGAGGTTAAAATCCGGGGAGGTTATGAGCAGCTGAAATTGACAGTTGAAAAGGAAACATTTTTGAAGTTGTGATTATTGTAATTTATTGTTGCATCTACTGTCATTTCTCATACTTTAAGAAAAATTGCTTTTTCTTATAGAACAGCTTTAAGAACAAGCCATTCTGTTGCCACTGTAAGCAGAAAACCTTGATCTCATTTTGTGTTCATTTCTCCATTAGTTTATTGGAAATCCTAGCATTCAGAAGTGTGGATTAAAACTACTTGCTTCTGTAGCTGAGTGCACTGGTGCACTAGAAATTTTAACCCAGCAAGGAGCTACTGACACTGTACTTCACACCCTACAGATGTATCCAGATGAACAAGGTAAGGAAGGTATTATGTTAGTAGTATGTGAATGACGGAGTAAGAGGGGCTGATTAACTTATAACTGTAACTTATCTATTACTCTCTTCAGTATTAATGTGATGTAGGCTACATGGCAAGAAAAGGCTGCAGAACTGAACAGTCCTCAGGTTCATTTACCCTGTAGTAGCTTATGCAAATAATTTTCTCAAATATTAGAAATATAACACTACTTAGGTCATGGGTTTATTCCACTGAGAATGACTGAATAAGCAACATTATTAATAGGTATTTTTTTTCTTCTAGACATACAGTGTTTAGGTTTGAGTCTTCTATGCTCTTTGATTACAAGGAAGACTTTGTGTATTGCAACTATGCACGTCCTGTCAACAGTTCTGGTTTCTACTCTGCGACGATTTAAAGAGATCACTGAGATCCAGATGCATGTATGTGTTATTTCTACGTACAAAGATAAAAGTTAAAGTAAAAAACTTGGGAAATTATTTTAATGTAGTTATATTTTAAATATAATTCCTTATTTTAGTTACTTCCTTTATTGCGATTACTACATTAGTATAAGCCTTTTTTAATTAATCCAGTATGTTTGCTATAGAGATGATTTTCTTGGAGGCATATATTCAATCCAGAATACTTAACCATAGGTTTAGGTGTTAGTATCGAAGACTCCTGAGGTCTTCAAACTAGAACAAATTTCTCAGTTCATCATTCAGTCAAACTAACGATTTAATGAACTGTCATTATAGTATTGATTGCCCTTCTCTGAAAAGTAATGTAAAATAACTTAGTCCTAGCCCTGTCACTAGCAATAAACTTAGTGTAGGAATGCTGTGTTAAAGAAGGATATTATTGGAATACTGTGTCAGACTTTGGATGTACTTCTGAATATGGGAGGAGAATTCTTACTCTGTCTGCAACCACATGTTCAGTCCTCCTCTTGTGCAAGTTCTGTTTCTTCTGCTTCGGAGGCTTTCCCCATTTGTTGCCAGTTTCATCTTTTCTAGCAGAATGTAGCTTGCCTGTGAGATCAGCTTCCTATGAGAGTTTCTGTATTTCTGTTTCAGATCAATGTGAAAACATAACAAGTCCAGCCTCCCTTCTTTACTGCTGTTTTTCCCCCAGCCCTTCCAAGTTCAGCTGAGCAACCAATATAAAGAGAAATCAAAATAGTATGATGGAATAAGGAAGTTACCTAAAGTGATTTAGTCTCAAGAGTCCCTAATTTACCCAGTCCACCCTTCTAGGAGAACCCTTCTCGTAGAATCATGGGATAATTTTGTATTTCTTTTTAGTTTTTAGATACATCTGTTGCATTTTGCATTTAGACTATGTATTTTTCTCACATTCAAGGGTTAGAGAGCAACGCACTGTGGCAGACGATGCATCTTTATCCCATATCCTTAGGAGGAGATTGTTTCCTCTGTGCATTTTCAGGAAATCATGAGTACATTTGTCACTGCCAGGCAGGATGTTGCCAGATATTATGGTGCATAATTTGGCTTTTCAAAGTGTCAGTTAGTATCTGCTTAAGTGAGTCAGTTAAACATGCGTGAAACTACAGCTCTATAAACTCAAGAGACACCTGGTGGTTTTGCCTTCTCTCCTGATATTCTCCAGTTTGTGAATTATTCCATGTTTAAAAGCAAAACAAAACAAAAAATTAAAACACATATCTTTTGGCTGAAATTTGATTTTGTCGCATGGCCTGTTCTAAAATGACACTTTTTACCACTGTACTTATTTCAGTCTTCTCATTATGTTTTTAGGGATTTCATGCAATCTTGTCAATTCTTGACTTGTCACCTTGTTTTGCAAAGCTGCTGGTACATGAATCATTTGACACAGTCATTTTCTATCAGATGTCTATGTGTTTCACGGACAAGCGAGATCGACAGGTATCTTCTCTCTTTTGACAGCTCCACAGTTGAAGACGTTTGGTGGTTTTTTTCTCCTAACTTTGATTGTTTGCCTTCCCATTCAGTTTCAAAGCCTGTGTTGTAAATGTTTTGCTAAAATAGCTGAAAATGATGATTTAAAAAATATGATGCTGGAAAAAGCATGTACTGAGTACAATAGTATTATGGCTGAATGTTTACTTCTACTTGGAGCTGATATTAATAAGAAGACAAAGACAAACTCTTTGATCTATCAGGTAATATATGGGAATATATAGTTTTATTGCTTTAAAATTTGTGCTTTTGTGTTCCTTTCTCTTTTCATGTAAACATACATTTGGCAGAACATTGAACCAATACCCGGTGTAGTCTAACTGTGACTGGATTGGTATTAACCATTGCTACTCACAGTGACTACAGACTCAACTTGATGTTCATAGAAACACCCTTCACTTTATTGAAACTCCCAGGTTCACTCCACCTCCTTATAAGTGCTACTTGCTAAATATGACTGCCTTTAAAAATTTTTGTGAGAAATGGAATGTATGAGCACTTCTTAATTTTGCTTCAGTGTCAAAGTTTTAAAGGGTCCAGGAGAACCGCACCAGTCCTGTCTGAAGTGAATTAGGAAGTGTTCACTTCTGGCAGAGCTGGCTGGGTTTGATAAGCTCAGCTGGGTTTAGAACCAACCATCAATCCATGGAGTCTGAGGCAGTCACATCACTGTTATCAAACCACAGTGGAAATACTGAAGTACCTGAAAGCATTTCTGAAAAGATCAATATTGCTCTGTGTAGCTCTGCAGGGTGAGAGGTTGGAAGGAGTAAAGTCAGTGGACCTGACCTCCCGAGAACTAGGCAAGGCTTGATGAGTCTCACCGTTGTTGCCTGTTCATCTGATATCCACCTGACATGCCAAAATATCCCCAAGTGTCTTTTATCCACTGAAGAGATAACTGAATGGAGTTGCCATAGTCTATATGGAGTAACCAGACTATATAAATTACCATTCATTTTTGCCTGGAAATTGTTTGCACTCATGGCAGAAATTACAGAACTCAGGCATTCATTATATTTTGGGCAAAGACTTTGGGAAAATGTTCCAAAGAATATAGGCAGGCATATGCTCTGTGGGGTAGGGAACTGAAAAAAAGACATGAATACAAAGAATGTGAATTTGAGAGAATTCTCTTAATGCAGGCTGTTGTTTGAGTGCTTCACATAAATGTTTTTGATCGCTTTCTCTGTTAGGTCTGTGAGAAAGGAAATAATCCTAAATTAGTGGAATTGCTATTAGCCAGTGGTGCTCGAGAGCAGGATGTTCGGAGCGCTTTATCCATCAGCATAAAGAGAGGAGATAGTCAAATCATCAGCTTGCTCCTAAAGAAACTTAGCCTTGATGTCACCAACAGCAGTATATGTCTTGGAGGATTTGGTATTGGGAGACTAGAACCTTCGTGGCTCATTCCTTTGTTCCCAGATAAACTTACTCCATTAAGAAAACAAAGTGAGTATATATAGATTTTGCTCTACAGAATGTGTTAATATTTCTTGATGGTCTTATGTAAGTGTTTTAGATCAAGATATTCAGTTGAAGATCTCTTCATAGCATTCAGCTGGTTATAGAAAGACTGCCAAACCTTGAAACTAAATCAAGTTATTTCTATTGTTTTCAAGCTATTTGTGTTTCTTGGATAACATGCTATTTTTTGGTTTCTTTATACATACAGATGCAGGTTCTGCACTAGCAAGAATGGTGCTTAAATTCCAGATGAAGAATATTTCAGAGGATAGATCAAGAACTTCCTCTGATTTAAACTTCTCTGAAGATGGAGTGGATAAAAACTATGATTGGAATTTCATTTCTGACCCATTAGTGGACAGTCTTTTTCCTTTGAGTGATGATATTGATAGTGAAGGTAATTGTTTTTCTTCTTTTTATAAACCCAATCTAGTGTACCATGGCTAGACCATAGCCATAAATCAGTTGTTATTTGTACTTGAGATAAAGTATTTCCCTTGGAAAAAAAAAAAAAATAGGACCTTAAAGCGCTTTATTCAGTTACATATTTAAAATTAGTACTTCATGCATTCAGATTTGCAGAGCAAAAATCTGGAATCCATCCAACCAAATGTAGATACTGTTTTTGATGTCTGCTTCTGAGCTGTTCTCATATGCTCTCATATTCTCATATGTTCTCATATGCTGTTTTACAGTCTATAGCAAAAAGCAGGTGCTTCAAGAGCGCAGTTTGTCTCATCATGAAGTCAGGTGTATTGTGATCTAGAAATCCCTGTTTGCTAGGTTGTCTGTAAATTAAGCAGGTACAGTATATGTAAGTCTGGGATAAAATACCATATTGTTAGCAAGTAAGTTAAGTGAAACAAGTGCTATTCCAAGGATGTCTAATTGATCAGAAAGCGTAAATGACAAATCTGTGTTCAGTCCAACATCATTCTTGGTAAGCATGTCAGGAATTCTGACTGCCTTTAATTATAAAGCCTACAGCATTTCTGTCATAATATTGGTAACATAACAGCAAGAGTAAGTGGCCTTGATTTCCAATATGACTTTCATTTGTTCAGGTGTCACCGCTGGTTTAGAACTGTTGGGTACTTAAAATAATTGCAGATGAAGAATTTGAATTTTGGAATCAGAAAATCCTAAGGAATTGTTTTGGTTTTGTTCTTTCCTTTACATCATTCAGCACTGGTTTTAATTTCTGTAGGACTGTAGCACAGACATACCGTATTGATAGGTACTATTTATTGTCCCACACAGGAAAGCTGTTAAGTCATATGTAAATTATAGTGAAAAAAATGCAAGCTTTGCCAACAGGAGTTTTAAAAGTAGCTTTAGGAAGAGGAACACTAACTGGGTCCAGATAACCCCAAATTATGAAATTTGGAGTGGCATTTGATATTTCATTCTCAATAAATGTGGAAGTGCAAATTCATTTATTTAAATAACAATTTTTTTCTATTTTAAAATGTTATTTGCACTGCAGTAGTACAAAGATATGTTACAAAACATCTTTGGGCCCCTCACGAAAAGAACGACATGGAAGTGCTGAAAAGTGTCCAGAGGAGAGCAATAAAGCTGGTGAAGGGTCTACAGAACTAGTCTTATGAGGGAACTGGACTTACTTAGCTTGGAGAAAAGAAGCCTCAGGGAAGACCTTTTCCCTCTACAGTTACCTGAAAGGAGGTTGTAGTGAGGTGGGGGTCAATCTGTTTTCCCAAGTAAAAAGCAATAGGACAAGAGGTAATGGCCTCAAGCTGCACCACGGGCAGTTTAGGTTGGATATTAGGAAAAATTTCTTCACTGAAAGGGTTGTCAAGTACTAGAACAGGCTGCCCAGGAAGTAGTTGAGTTGCTCTCCCTGGAGGTATTTAAATGACGTGTAAATGTGCTGCTTAGGGAAATGGTTTAGTGATGGACTTGGCGGTGCTAGGTTTGTGGTTGGATTCTATCATCTTAAAGGTTTTTTTCAACCTGAACAATTCTATGATTCTAAATACTCTTCTTACTTATTTTTCCTCCTGTGTTATTTTTTTTGTACTAGGAAGTGAAGGTTCACTTTTTACAAAAAAGAAGTCCAATTCCATTGCAGTTGCTGACTTATATTGTAGGGAAATGGCATTTCAAAGAGGTTCTCCTACTATGCCACGACATTCCTACTCTGTGGTAAGCCAGACCCTTACTCCTTCCAGGCTTCTTCTAAGTCCATCTGTATTGCCTACTGCAAAATTGCTGATAATCAAGTGTTAGGAAAGGCCATGTAACCATATGGGCTCTTGACCTGCTGTTGCCATTTAGTATTTCTTTTTATTGCTGTGCAATTACTGTGCTCCAAATCACTCTATAGATGATAGTTTATTTCATCAAAAATTTATGATCAGTAGAAAGTACACATTCCTGGGAATTGCACAAATTTTTGGTCTGGTGTTCAACTGGAGATATAAAAACTGTCAGCCTATTCACGAAGACTCAACTACCTTAGTGGAACTAATATTCAGAGTGCTACTGTGATGAATGGGGGCCGATTTTATAAGGAGACATAAGAGGACAAATCAGTGGAATCAAAGTCAGGCTCCTTTGAAAGGAGCTTGTGTCTTTCCATTGACTATAAAAGAAAACTCTAGACACTTGCTTCCCCAGTGAAGGGTTTTTTTGTAATATCCTAATCACCCCTCCCTAGTGAATATTATTTCAGGTTGCCAAAAAATGCACTACTTCCATTACACTTCAGCTCTGCTGTTCTTTCATATTGAATGGATCAGTAAGTTCTATAAAGATGTGACCTACTGTTATTTTTAGTTGAAATGCACAGTTTCTTGGGGCTCCCCCTGGAAGTTCTGATTAAAAGTGACCATATTTGTATGTGTCCATAACGGTTTTTTCTCTTCTGTAATTTTCCAGGGACCTGGCTCTGATTATGAACCATTAATAAAACAAAGAAGAAAATTCTTGCCTTCAGATGAATCCTCCAGTAAGAAAACTATACAGTTTAACATATATAACATATTTTGTATCCTTAATTCTTTCACAAGCATAGTTTGCAAAGATTTTATTCAGACTATGTATTTCTTTACAAAGAAGAAGATACATTTTGTAAATACTACAGTGGAGTACCTATAACGCATATCTAGGGATTTTTTTCCCTGAGCTTCACAAACAATTTATGTAGAATTAATTGTATTTCATGAGTGCCCTTACTAGCTTTCAAAAGGTACTTCTGTTGTGCAGTGCAGTTCATCTCTTCTCTACTGTCTTACAAAATTCTGTGTCTTAAAAAGTTTTCATGGATTTGGATCTTACCAGTATTCAAACATTCACTGTCTTCTGCATTTTTAGATTCCAAGTTTGATTGATCTTAATTTTAATAATGTGATAAATGAAATAATGCTATTTTTCCCATGTTTTTGTTTTCATAGAAAGCACCTCAAAAATTTCACCACATCTAAGACCATCAGACAGTCTTTCTTCATTGATCTCAGAAAAGGAATATATTAAATCACTCGATCTTTCATCAAATGAACTGGAGAACATTGATGCTATTAGCCAGAATAGCTGCTTAACTAGTCATCTGGAACATCTTGAGAAACTGGAGCTCCACCAAAATGCTCTCACAAACATTCCAGAACAACTGTGTGAAGTAATTCTGCCTAATTTTATGTAATACAAGTTGAGATTAGTTACAATAAGTTGTTTATCTCTAACAACTACCCATAACAGTTTTATGTAATTTTATGTAATACATTTTTATGTAATACAAGTTGAGAGTAGTTTTTTTGTAATTTTATGCAATACAAGTTGAGATTAGTTACAATAAGTTGTTTATCTCTAACAACTACCCATAACAGTACTATCCATGAATATGGGAGTATATTTTTGCATGCTTCATACACATTCACTCAGTTTTCATTCAGGAGATTTATATTCAGCTAGAAATAAAAGTATTTTCATGGAACTGTTTTAAGTGATTTACTACAGAGAAGTGCTCTAGGACATGTTATATTGAGTAACATAGTGTAAATGGAACTGAGAAATGCAGGCAATTTATAGCTGTTAAATTTTATGAATCTGAGCTAATAAATATTGAAGAATGCTTTATGTTTTATTCTGTAATAGAAATATTATAGTTTACATTGGTATGATTGCTATTTTCTGCTGGTTTTCCTAGTTAGAGAAATATAAATTAATAAGTTGTATAAAATATAAATCAATTTAAAACCTGTAAATTCATATTTTCACTTTTTAAAAACAAATTATCCTTTTCTTTCAGAACTTGAAGTGCTTGACTTACTTGGATTTGCACAGTAACCGATTTACTTCTTTTCCGACTTATTTACTAAAAATGAATTGTATTGCAAATCTTGATATCTCTCGAAATGACATTGGACCTTCCTTTCCTTTGGATCCATGTCTCAGATGTCCAACTCTAAAGCAACTTAATCTTTCATACAATCAGCTCGTGTGCACTCCTGAATTTCTTACAAATGTTGTTGAAAATCTGGAACAGCTGTTGCTAGAAGGGTGAGTAGCATTAGTAAATGGATATATAGCGTAACAGACACAATAGTAAATAATGCATTTGTCATCCAGGTGACAGAGATGACTGTTACAGCACCGAAAGGATTGTTTATTCAGCAGTGAAATTGCCATTATCTCCCCAGTGTGTAAACTGCTACAACTTTCAGTGTTGCATTACAAAGTACATGAGAATACCTGTATTGGGCCTTGATGGGCATTGCAGTTTCAGTGACATACTAAAAATGCTGTAGTTAGCATTTTTCTGCTGTGTCCTGGGTTCAGCAGTTTGTTTCTGTACTGTTCAGACACAGTCCTCTCCAGACACAGTTCTGTCTCTGTCTCTGTACCCGTCAACTAGGGTTTTGGTATACAGAACACAGTTTTCATTCTGTTTTGTGTTCACCAGAGGGTTTTTTTTATTGTGACTCATGGAATTGCTTTTGTTGGCTATAGATATGTATGAAATGGCAGAAGCAGAGAAAATACATAATGTTTCGTTTAGCAGCACTTCGCATTGAATTTGTTCGTGAGTGAGTGAGATAATTGATACCTCTACCTCATTCTTAAGAATACTATTATTGATAGCTCTGTAAACTGCAGACAGTCTCATTCTTCTCCGGTAACTTACCTTAAATAAGATGGTGATGTTTTTCTTACATACAAGTTCACAAAGAATAAAGATAGCAATGTAGGTAACTAAGGGAAGAAGTATTAAATATGTGAGTCAAATATATAAAAGCGATATTTTAAATTCGAAATCCTGTTGTGTTTTTTCTCTTCATTAGCTTTATTTTGAGCTTTATTAGCAATATCACCTTTGCAAAACAGTGCTGCTTGGTTCTTCTGTCTCTGTATTTTCAGGATCTTTGTCTCTCTCTGGTGGTGTTCTTCTCAGAATACATTGTTCGTAGCATTGATACTCATCCTCCATTGTATACCCTATATAGAATTCCATTTTTTTTTGTTGTTGTTCTAGATTAATACTCAATCTGTAACTGTAATCTTACAAACACGTATCTTTAGTAAACAGAATTACTTACAAATGCAACCGTCCGCTTTGTGTGGGATTGAGCCTCAGTATGTAATCAGGAAATGACACCTTGTAGTACATGCTTATGTTTGCTCTCCAAATGGATTACAACAATCTTAATATCAGTCACGTAATTGCATGTTGCCACTCTACCAGGCTTTTGCTGACTGATTGGTCTTTATACAGGCAAAAGTCTTATTTGTGGTTTACCAGTGTAAGGATAGCATTGTCAGATCGATAATCTTTTATTTATTAGATAATAGTTTCTGAACAAAAGATGGATTTTTTTTTCTTATTATTCTCTCAGAAACAAAATTTCATGCTTATGTTCACCCATGTGCTTGAAAGAACTGAAAATTTTAAACATTAGTAAGAACAATATTTCATCCCTTGCTGAGAATGTCTTCATGGGCTGTACAAAACTGGAGCAGTTCAATGCCAGGATGAATGCTCTTGGTAAGTGTGAAAGTAGGGTCCACCTTCTAGGAACCATTCCCAGCCACAAAATTCCTCAGCCACCAGCATTCAGAGTCTTGGGAAAAGAGAAAAGGAGAATACCACATATGCTTGTCCCAAGTGTGTTGCAGTGGCTTAGCATGTTTTGTGCAATGGTGTCAAAATTAATTTATCTGTGAAAAATACAAATTACATAAATAAGATTATAATAATATTGCAGGAGTTCATAATTGCTCTCAGAATTTATTTCTGTCTTCAAGATAGAATCTTCCATTTTTAAATTACTGTAACAGTATTTCAGAAGGTAGCTCTTAGCCTTGCATTAAACACAGCTGAATCGTTGGAGTCATTTTGATATGCATAAGCCGCAACACTCACTGGGTGAATTATGAGAATGTATGTATATTGGCAATACAGCAAAGTGTAAATTAAGATTATTTCGTTATTTAATGCCAGTGTGAGGTGAAGTGTAGTATGATGTAATGTGATAAAAGCAGGTACATTAACTCTGTTCGAAACTTCTTTACTTTTGGGAGTTTAGTTTTAAATCAGCTTAGAAAAAAAGTTTCAGATTCTGCCTTCTGTAGCTTGTAAAAAGACCTGTGTATACAGGTGGTGTTGGACTCACCTTTTTAGTCTGTCTTTGATTTTAGAAAATTCAAGTGTTAAAAATAAGCAGTTCTGAAAAGTAATAGGATTAACCTCTTTTTCTGCTCTAGAAACAATACCTGACTTGTCATCCAGCATAACAAGCTTAAAATTATCTCAAAATCAGTTTACTAAAGTTCCAGAAGCAATTCTTCTTCTACCGCAGTAAGTTATTATTGTGTTCATTGATGTTACTGCTTACAGTATTTTCTTGATGAAAATCTCATGGCAAGACCTTGGTTAAGCAAGAAATCATGCATGTTTTACTGAGTTTCAGAAAAAATTCTCTGAACACATTAAATTCAAAAATTAGTAGCTTTTAACTGAAGACAAACCATCCCATTTTCTTCGTTGAGAAATTCTGTTCCTCAAATTCAGATTATTGTTATTCAGTGTATATTGCTTGAACTGAAGCTGACAATTCTTGCTGAGAAGTCCAGAATTAATTTAGTATTTTCTTGAAACCAGCAGTGAAAAGACACTGGCAATTTTTCCTTTTCCAGAAGTTCTGCAGACATTTGCACAAGGCTACTGAGATTAGTTTTTCACTTCCCAAACATCACAAGATACTTATTCTCAAAGAATGACACTTCCTCTGTATGGAATTGTGATAAAGATGCATGTGACATTTATTTTGGTCTACCTTCAATGCATTTCTCTTGTGAAAATCAAGCTTCTGCTTTTTTTTAAAGAAGTTACTGACCTTAACAGGTCACTAGAATCAGATTGTGGAAGGAGAACTTGCAAGGTTTGATCAGATCAGTTATCTGATAGATGTGGGTAGATGTGAGTGTTGATCGCACCCTGGGAAGGCAGATTCACAAATTTGTGAACTTAAATTGATCAAATTTACATAGAGTACATCATTATTAAAATGTTATTACACTGTTTCATCAAGGTAACATTTATATTCACAGCAGTCAATTTAACAGATGTGTTAAAAATGGTGCACCTTTCAGGTTCTACATCTCCCAGCCCAGACAAATCAATGAGTTGCATGCTTCGTGTTCCACAGCAACGTAAACAGCATGTTTGTCCAACACATAACTTACAGAAATGAAATGTTCTTCTTTATGTAGTTCTTAAATGTATGTGTAGTTGAACTATATAATTAATGAACACGTATGTATTTACAAACATTCTTAGAAACATTCTGATAAAAGTATGAGATACATGTACCATCTGACATTAGTCTCCTAAGTTAGGAACAAGAAAGAGAGCAGCTCAGATCACCTAGTAAGGCTCCAGTTTGTAAGTGGAATCTTGGATTCTAGAAAGTTGGTAATACCAGCAAGTTCCCATTGCTTTTTTTTTTTTATTTAAAATTTCTTAAAAAAGCCCATGAAACTGCATGTTTATTCTAGCAAATTAGACATTGCATAGGTCCTGCCCTGACCTATAACTGAAGTCATGAGCTAAGCTCTGTTCTCTGTTACCTGTATAAATATATATTAACTATACTGTTTACAGTTGAATTACAGGAGTGCAAACCACATTTATCTGTGTCTTCTACTAATCTGAACAGTCAAGCACATCTGCAAATTGTAGAAAGAATAAGGAAGTGGACTATTACCACAATATGTACACTTTTATTTAAAGTGACTCTTCCATTTACTGTCTACAACATATACACACAGTACAATGTGGATGTCAATTTTCATCATAAGGCAATTTCATCTACAGACAAATACATTGAAAGAATATTATACTAGATCAATCTTACGTATTTTCTTTTCTGAGTTAATGAAGACCTACTTAAAATAACACCTTAATTACTTTTGCTTGTAGTAACAATTCTCTGTCTTCTGTCTACATTCCTGCCAGAAAACTGTCCTGATATCTAATCCATTTGCTTATTTATTAAATAGTAGAATCATAGAATCATAAAATAGAATCATAGAATAGTTAAGGTTGGAAAGGGCCTTAAGATCATCTAGTTCCAACCCCCCTGTCACAGGCAGGGACACCTCCCACTAAACCATGTCACCCAAGGCTCTGTCCAGCCTGGCCTTGAGCACTGCCAGGGATGGAGCATTCAGTTTTCCTGGGCAACCCCTTCCAGTGCCTCACCACCCTCACAGTAAAGAATTTCTTCCTTATATCCAATCTAAACTTCCCCTGTTTAAGTTTGAACCCATTACCCCTTGTCCTATCACTACAGTCCCTAATGAAGAGTCAATACCCAGCATCCTTGTAGGCCCCCTTCAGATACTGGAAGGCTGCTATTGAGATCTTCACACAGCCTTCTCTTCTCCAGACTGAACAACCTCAGCTTTCTCAGTCTGTCTTCATATGGGAGGTGCTCCAGTCCCCTGATCATCCTCGTGGCCCTCCTCTGGACTTGTTCCAACAGTTCCATGTCCTTTTTATGTTGAGGACACCAGAACTGCACACAATACTCCAAGTGAGGTCTCACAAGAACAGACTAAAGGGGCAGGATCACCTCCTTCGACCTGCTGGTCACGCTCCTTTTGATGCAGCCCAGGATACGGTTGGCTTTCTGGGCTGCAAGCACACACTGAAGCCGGCTCACGTTAAGTTTCTCATCAGCCACCACCCCCAAGTCCTTCTCCGCAGGGCTGCTCTGAATCTCTTCTCTGCCCAGCCTGTAGCTGTGTCTGGGATTGCTCCGACCCAGGTCTAGGACCTCGCACTTGGCATGGTTAAACTTCATGAGGGTGTCATCAGCCCACCTCAGAAGCGTGTCAAGGTCCCTCTGGATGGCATTCCTTCCCTCTAGCATATCAACTGAACGACACAGCTTGGTGTCATCAGCAAACTAGTCATTCAGTTCCAATACAAATCTCAGTTTTATTGTTTTCATTTCCTAACGTCTCTTTTTTTTTATTTTTCATGTTTTTAGTTTGCGATCGGTAGATTTAAGCCAAAACAAGATCATAAGCCTGCCTGGACCAGTGCACTGGAAATCATTAAACTTAAGAGAGCTGTTATTTAATCATAACCAAATCAACATCTTGGACTTGAGTGAAAAGGCATGTGCATGGTCAAGGCTAGAAAAGCTACATCTATCCCACAACAAGTTAAAGGAGGTAGAGTATAAGATTCAATCTAAAGAAAATGAAATAGTTTTTCAATGTTTCTTTGATTTTTATGTCACCTCTCATACCACCATAAATCCTTAGTAAAAATATGTAAATGCAAATACTATTTCCTTTGAATGAAAATCACCATATTTTATTAAGCTTTTCTGTATGAATGTTAATCATATAATCAGTTTGTACGATGAACTCATTTTGAGGTCCTTTGTCTATTAGTATGTGAAATCAGGCCCGTTGATAAAAAAAAAAGCTAAAAATACAGTGGTAAAAGTAATACCGAATTCTGCTAAATATTTAATGTTCATGCTCATACTGGTTTTTGTAATGTTATTTACCCGATAAATGTTTTTTTATTTAGATTCCTCCTCAGATTGGCTTCCTAGAAAACTTGACTTCTCTGGATGTAAGTCATAATCCCGATTTGAGGTTCTTTCCTGATGAAATGGGAAAACTGTCCAAAATCTGGGATCTTCCTTTAGAAGGACTCCATCTTAATTTAGATTTCAAACATGTGGGATACAAAGCCAGAGACATTATCAGGTTTGTGGCCTTATTGTTCTTGAATATCCTCATGTTGCTTTCTTGGGATATGCAGTAAGCATTAAGAAAACAACATATCCTCTTAAAAAGACATGTTGGCTTGTCTTAACAAACTCCAGTATGCTACTTTATGGAAGATATCAGATCATATGAACTCACATACAAAAAACAGATTCTAGTAATTTCTGTATTACTTCTTGAATTTTATGCTTCTATAAACCATGCAATAAATGGTGCTTACCAATTATTTTGAATATGTTTCTTGTGTTCCCAAGTGCACAGAGCACATTTTCTGGGTAATTACAAAACAAAAAAAGGCATATTCTGAATTAAGCTTTAACTTTCAAATCAGAAATTAGAATAGATTGTTAAAATTCCAGTGATATCAAAAAGATATTGAAAATATAAAGAAAATGGTATGAGTTTAGGTTTTTTCCTTGGTCTTGAGTGCTGTTGGTATTTTTCTTTATTACAAACTGCTGTGAGTTCTGCAAACTTTTTTATGCCAGATTTCTTCAACAACGACTGAAGAAGGCTGTACCTTATAACAGAATGAAGCTCATGATTGTTGGAAACACCGGCAGTGGGAAAACTACCCTGCTACAACAATTAATGAAATGCAAACGAACAGAATTGGGCTCTTCAAAAGCTACAGTAGGCATTGATGTAGAGGACTGGATCATTCAAGGGAAAGGCAAATTGAAGAAAGATCTTATCTTAAATGTGTGGGATTTTGGAGGTATCTGAAGAGCTTATTGTCATTTCCTGTTGTCTTTTCTAATACATTAATGCATTACTTATTCTTGGAGTAGGCGTGTGAAATTTTGAGTTGTGGATAGTAGAATTATGCAAGCTTACACCAAAAGTCAAGTGACTACCTATAAATTAGTGAATTCTGTAAACTATGTATCCCTCAAATTTAATAGAAAGCCTCAGAAATTTCTCATCATCAGATGTGGTCTGACCACTTGTTTTGACCATAGCACTTTAGAACTGTTACTTCAGAATAGCGAGAAACTGTAATCACCAGCAGAATCATCTTTCAACTCTTTTTCTCTCTTCTATACTCTGACTCTGTCTAGGCTCTACAGCATCACTGTTTTTCAATGTCCCAGTAAACAAAGCACTTAGGAGACTTTGAACTTTGGGGTTTTCGAAATCTTTCTAAATATGGGCTACTCCAGAAGCACTTGTAAAATTCAGGGGCACTTTAGCCTATAGAAGAGTTGCTTCTAAACATAGGTCTGTGATCATTTAAATACAGTCTATGTCGCAATGGATAAGCACAGAAGAGCATAATTCAAGCTGAATGTCCAGCTTTAACTGTGATTTGAAGTGCTTAATGATGTGAGCTTGGGAGTCTTATTTTAACGTTGCTGAAAGGATAAGAGCAAGGAAGGGAAGAAGGAGGGGTCGGAAGGAGTGAGGGAGAAATTCAATATTGAAATTTTAAAAGAATCATGAGCTTTCAAGTTGTGTTTGTAGCAAACATGTTTATCCAGTTGTTAAATCTTACACTTCTTGGCTTAAAACTAGCTTACGTGTTTGAACACTACACTTCAGTCATTAAGCCACCACACAGTACCTACCTAAAATTCGTAGTTCTTATAGGTTTCCTCTCAATTTAGATGATTTTCTGTAAACATTGATTTTGTTTGTGGCTTAGTTATCTAAGTGTTCTGCTGCCTTTTTGTGACTTGAAGATCTTCATTGAGGGAAGTACTAAACAGTGGAAATTTTTTTGTCATTAGGACAAGAAGAGTTCTACAGTACCCATCCACATTTTATGACCCAAAGAGCTTTATATCTTGCTGTTTATGATCTCAGCAAAGGACATGCAGCGATAGATGCTATGAAGCCGTGGCTTTTTAACATCAAGGTAAGCCATAGATACATACAGAATGGAATTTCACATTCTAGGGAGCTGCTGGTGAGCAGCAAATAAACCACAAATATTTTTAGACAGGGAAAAAGGAAAGAAGCTCTTCAGTAAATAAAAACAGTAAGATGAAACAAGAGCTGAAATACATATTCAAAATATGATCAGCATCAGTTTGTACTTCCAACGGTAGAGAGTGATGTGCGAAAGAATAGTTTACATATTGTGGCAATATGTGAAATTGACTGATAAAAAGAAGAAAGGGATAGTGTTAAAGGGATGAGTAGTTAAACCCACTTTTTCTTTTATGCCATTGTAAATTTTGTGGAAATCAGAATTTTAGTAATTTAAAACTGAGTAGATGCAGGTTTGAAATCATGATGTTAAGTGTATGCTTAGCTTCCTGTTGTTAACAGGAGTGATTCCAGGACTATGATAGGAATACTGGTCTAAGGATCTGCTTACCTATATTTTTATTTCACTATTTTATTTTCATTTGATGAAATCACCGCACGGTGAGTGAGCATTCCTTGTCTTTTCCTTTTGTATAATGGTTAGCCAATGGTGAGCAGTGCTATTACATGAAGATTTTATATACTGATTCTGTTTGTTAAGCTTGTCTTTTTCACTCTTTCCACCTTGAGCAGTGATACTGGACAGAGGGTTATAGTCTGTTTACTGTTGATGAAGCCCATTTCTGATGTGTTCTCTGATATACAGTGCTTGCAAATGTGTCATTGCTGCACTGTTCCAATGACAACTAGCAGATTACACTTTGCTTTCCATTTTGTTGGTCATTTTTAATGAAAAATGCAGTTGTCCCTCTAATTTACTGGCAATGTTATTAATTTGCCAAGTATGAAACACAGATCTACGCTGCTTTTTAGAAAAAGCAGGTTTTTTGATATTTCTATTTTAAAATAAACTCACCTCTGTATGTTAAAAATCGTGTTTTGTATTTATAGGCTAATGCATTTTTACTACCTTATCAAGTCAAAGCTATTTTATAGGATTGCAGTTTAAACTTACTCTGAATAAAGACATGAAATAGTATTTCAGATTTCAAACTTATTTAAAAGAGTTATATTTAAAGGGGAATAAACAGTTGCTTTTTTCATTGTATTCAGTGTTTTGACTAAATTGCTCATATTTGGTGTGGATATGAAATAATAACATCAGCTGTCTGGATCTTACTAACAGGCTCGAGCTTCAACATCCCCCGTCATTCTTGTTGGCACTCATTTGGATGTTTCTGATGAAATGCAACGTAAGGCCTGCATGAGTAAAATTACTAGAGAGCTGTTGAATAAGCGTGGCTTCCCAGCAATCCAAGATTATCACTTTGTGAATGCTACTGAAGAATCTGATTCCATTATCAGGCTTCGGAAAATCATAATAAAGGAGAGTCTTCACTTCAAGGTGAGCTGCATCCTGTTGATAATGTTAAAAACATCTTAGCATTAGTTCAGGATTTAACGTGAATTAACACATAATTAAATACAGTTTTAGTGTGATAGCAAACTCAACTTGCCTTATAGAAAATGTTACACACAGCAAAATAATGAAGGAAAACCACCAGGTTTGTTTTAATTTCATTTTCTACCAGAAAAATCAACTTAGTAAAAATCTCAGCTAAGTTCTGTTTTCAAGCACTAGGGCCATAAATAGAAACAATGTCTTCAGGAAGGAACACAGGCTCAGGAAACAGGGGAAAGCATGGGGCTGTTTCCTCTTAAGTGTCACTAACCTGGCTACATTTATTTCTTCCTCTCCTCTTGTCCACTGACTATCAGCAATGGAGACTTGTAATTAAGCTACTACCCTTTCTCCCCCAGTTTATCTGAAGACATGTCTAGAAAGATTACAGATTACAAGAGGTATAAACTTTATTCATTTACCTCTGTTCTTGTGCTCACCTGAGGTGTATAATATCATCTGTTCGTACAGAAAATATTTTCCTTTTACTTCAAATCAAAGCTTTCTCTTTGAAATTGTGTCTTCTAAGAAGACATCATTTTTCATGGAAATACGGAAATGTTTTCTTCTTTGAGTATTCCTTTTTAGAAGAATGTTCATGTTAAAATTCTGGAAGAAAAATCAGTGACATCTACCTTTCAGAAGTCATCTTATTCAATAAATTTCACATGAATAAATGAATATACATTTAAGATTATTATTCCTAATTATGCAGATCAGAGATCAACCAGTGGTTGGTCAGCTAATTCCTGACAGCTACCTGGAGCTGGAGAAGAGAATTTTGCTGGAACGTAAAAATGTCCCAGTTGAATTTCCTGTGATTGATCAGAAACGCCTACTGGAACTGGTACAAGAAAGCCAGTTACAACTGGATGAAAATGAACTCCCTCACGCAATTCACTTTCTGAATGAATCAGGTAAAATATTCTCTTCAGGTATGTTTGTTAGCACTTTCTTGCAAAACTGCAGCAGACCAACCAGTATGTGTTTCTAAATCTCACAAAAGTTTGCCACGGTGTTAAGCTGAAATGCTTAGGCTTGGGTAACTTTAGTTTGATAATCCAGGTTACTATGTCACAAAGGAATTCCAAGATACAAAGGATTACTACTGTAACAGTTTATATCTTACCCCTCCTTGAAAACATTATACCTGCCATTTAGCACAGTTTCTGAAGAAAGTTGCAATTGCTGTAATAGCTTGAATGCTTGAATAGAATACTGATTAGCTGAATATATGTTTCAGCTTATCTCAGTGCTTTACAGACTGCATTAGATTAAATAATAAACCAAAAAACAAGTTGCTTGGAAAGAAAATCAAGTCAGATCACAAATGTAACAGGATGTCAGGTAAAGCTGAACAAACCATGATTGTGTTCTGCTGTCCTGAAATATTGACATAAATTCAGTAGCTGTATTTATTATTCAAACTGCTTATGTCAGGTAAGAAAAACAGCCCAGAGTGGGGTATTTACTGTGCTTAACATGGAGCTTGAGAAATGCATTACTAAATACAACGTTCTTTGTGCAGGTGTACTCCTCCATTTTCAAGACCCAGCACTACAGCTGAGAGATCTGTATTTCGTAGATCCCAAGTGGCTGTGTAAAATCATGGCACAGGTTAGACCCTGATTGCTTTTTTCATCTACATTTGTAGAACCTTTTCCCGTCTGAAACCACTGTAACTTATCCATGATTCTTCTTCACCATTTGTTTACTATTTCATTACCTAGAATTTTCTCAGGACCCAGGTTGGTTTACCTAGCTCTTTCTGTTTCTTTTGCTTTCAAGACAGTTGCCTGTCTCAGCAGTGCTCTGTTCTTATGCTGTAATGTCCAGTATCATTTAAACTGCACTGGACACGAGAATAGATGTAGAATAGAAAAACCCCATGGATGCAAAGTAATGCTGTAATATGTTGTGATAAATTGCAATGAAAGCTGGAGCTTTGGATTAAAGCAGTTAACAATGGGGGGAAAAGGATCATTGTGTGCTTACTGATGGCAAAAGGGAGTGGTGGATTCACATCTTGGGATGGGAGAGTAGCAGACTGACTGTTTAAGAGAAATCATCAGTGAAATGTTGATCTAGAAACACCAGTGATGTATATTCAGATTTCCTAACCTCTGAAACTTTACCTTTCATTCAGTGCAGGAAATGGGATGACAAAATATAAGTTTGAGCCTTTAAAACTGGTGCAATTAAGAATGAGAAAAGACCTAGAAGGTCCCAACACACAGTGAAAGCTACTGAAGAATGGTAGCACACAAGAGGTTTGGACAGCTTTAATATTTTTCACTGCTGTCTTCTTGCTGGGTAGCATTATGAAAATGTTCATTTTCACTGTGAAATGGAGTCCATTTTCCCCCCTAAGTATTAGCCTACTAAATACTTCAGGGATCAAAGTTCATCAGGAATATGCAATCTAATGATGACTGAACAGCTGAAATTGTTTTACTTTTTCGAAAGATTCTGACAGTGAAAGTGGAAGGCTTTTCTAAATACCCTAAAGGAATTGTAAAGCGTTCAGATGTGGAAAAATTCCTTTTAAAGAAGAGCAAGTTTCCCAAGATCTACATGTCACAGTACTTTAAGCTTCTGGAAAAGTTCCAGATTGCTTTGCCGTTAGGAGAGGATCAACTACTAATCCCAAGCAGGTAAGCAAAGAGCTAAACCCACAAATGGCAGCCATAAAGATCAATCCAAATGAAACATTCCCATCAGGTTAACTAGTTTAACTGATCACTAAAGCAATTTTGGTATATGAAAGCATGATAATATACTTCATACACTAAATTTTAGTAAATGCTTTCAGAGACATTTTAAGATGATCTTGTACCACATAAAGCTTACATCCTATTAGCATGGTGGGTAAATGGAACCTAGAAATGATAAAATGATTTATGTTGTAAGGATAATACTTCTTTTACCATGCAGCAGGAGGATTATAATTTACCTTTACATTGCAGTGTGCCAGTATTACAGATACTTATTGCAGTACAAAAACTAACCATGAATTTCTATAGCCTATTTGCTTGGAGTGAGAACCACAGTCAAGTTCTCAGAGGCAGTATCTCCTCCAAACAGTTTTGTCATTATATGTGGTGACAAAGAAGTGTCATGGATTTAAATGAGGTCCTTTTGCTTTATCTGAAGCAGGTAACACAGTTCCTCTGCCTCAATTACAGATTTCTTAATATGTTTAAGAATGCTTATGTTGCCTAGTGGAGAGTGTTGCATGGTTGCACTCATCAGAGTTTCTATGTTCTTTGAAGTCCTGGCAGAGGAAGATTTTACCTGAACATTTTACCTGCCTCATATGTGTCTGAGTTTTTTTTCACATGTACATTCAATATCCAGTGATTGAGGTTCTGTTGGGATTAAATTACAGCAGAACTTCACTTTACCACAAGCGAGCGGAATAAGCAAACACACTACCTGTCTGCTCCCTGATCATTTGAATTGATCATTCATTAATAAATAATGTTTTATGTAATAAATACTGTATGGCATCAGTCAGTTTTGATAAAGAGCAGCATTAAATAATGTCTAATATTTATTCTTTCAGTTTGTCTGATCACAGACCTGTTATAGAGCTTCCCCACTGTGAAAATTCAGAAATTATCATCAGGCTTTATGAGATGCCATACTTTCCTATGGGATTTTGGTCCAGGCTGATCAACAGGTTGCTTGAAGTATCACCTTACATGCTGTCAGGAAGAGGTACAAATCTTTACCTTCAAAAGCAATAGTGAGCATGAATTCATTGAACACAAATGCCAACACCTGCATATTAAAGCTATGTTGTTTATTTTGGCTAATTTATGGCCACTTCACAAACATGAGAAAACGCAGTGGTCATTTTTGTAACTTAAAAATACCCAGGAACAGATAATGCCCGATCTTTATTGCAGTTTGCAAGAGGCGAAAATTGTATTCAGCTTTTGTAGGGCTATTCTCATTGCAAAGTTGTAGCCTTTATTTTGTTCTTTAGTTGGGTAGGCATAAACCTACCCACTAAATAGTCATATTTATTATAATTAAATATTCAAAGTGCCATACATTTTCCATACATTTAAAAACATTACATTCATATTGGAGATCAGATTTTTAATCTAATTTTGTATTTTCTAGAGCGAGCTCTTCGTCCTAACAGAATGTATTGGAGACAAGGCATTTACTTGAACTGGTCTCCTGAAGCCTATTGCCTGGTGGAATCAGCAATATTTGACAACAACCCAGACAGTTTTTTGAAGATTACAGCACCTTCTTGCAGAAAAGGTTAATTATTCCTGAGCCTGATTTTTGCTCCAGTTTGAGTGCACCTTGGCATTTGGTTTGTTGTGCTTTTGCCTTTGGGATGTTGAGTTTAGCTTTGCAATTGCAAGTATGGCAGATTGCGATTGTAGTTTCCCTCTTCTGGTTTCTTCAAGGATGCATCCTTCTGGGGCAAGTTGTGGATCACATAGATTCTCTTATGGAAGAATGGTTTCCAGGTTTGCTGGATATAGATGTATGTGGTGAAGGGGAAACACTGTTGAAGAAATGGGCCCTGTACAGCTTTCAGGATGGTGAAGAACACCAAAAAATCCTTCTTGACGACTTACTTAAAAAGGCTGAAGAAGGTATATATTTATGCCATTTAGGCATACAAGAGGTACATCTGTATGTAGATAAATATTATATGCATCAGCTTTTTATAACATCTGGGTAATTCATGTTATTTTTAAATGTTTAATTTCTGTAAAAAATAACTAACAGTAAAAGTTAAAAGCAACTCATTCTTTACGTAAGAGCTGTCTGTATATGTGTATAATATGGGACAGATTGCAGCTACTTTGTGTAGTTATGTATAAATGGTAGTAATAGTTTATCGTGATGCTGATAATGCAACTTCATTCATGGAACTCAATCCAGCATGTAGTAAAGCTGATACTAGATCTTTTGGTAGGACCATATACAACAGAAATTTTAAAAGCTATGTTCATTCTACATTCTACAAGCTAACAGAATTGTTTCTTTTTATAAACAGAAAAATAACCTCTTGGTTAGTTTGGTGTTGTTACATAGCCACAGTTGCTATCACATTTGATTTGTACATATACAGAATCTTGAAAATACTTAAACATGTGAGATACATTAAGTTGAATGGCAACGTTAATTAGTTGTATATGCATGTATGTATGTTTATGAGTGTGTGTGCATACACATATGTACACACACATAAGGATTTCTAGTTAGGAACTCATAAAGATTTCTATTTAGGTACTCATGTAGCACTTCTGTTTAGGTAATCATGTGCACTCACAGAGATACATGTACCTTTCAATGCCTTTTGAATAATGACTATCGTTTTTCTTCTTTTTTCTGTCTTATTTGTTTCTCTTAGGTGACCTTTTGGTAAATCCAGATGAACCAAGACATACCATTCCAATAGCTCAGATTGCTCCTGATCTGGTACTGGCTGATTTGCCTAGAAATATTATGTTGAACAATGATGATCTGGAATTTGATGAAGCTCCTGAATTTCTCTTGGGTAGGCATTATTTTGTAGCGTCTTTTTTACAGAGCTGATGTAAACAAATCGGTTGAAGTCAGTTCTGCAACATATGGAAGAAAAAAATAGAGATTTGTTTTCTATGGAAATGTATTTTTTAAAGTATTCTGAATTTGGGGTTATGAAGTTTTGATTTTCCATTAACTTGTATGCTAGGACACTGGATTTTATGTGTTTGAATTACTGATCATGAACCTTAACACAGTAGATGATCCACCATTTTAAAATTGGACTTTTCAGCTATTTTTTTGATAAATGGTTGATATCCCTTTGGTTTTAATATTCTTTTCAATTTTATCGTTGGAAAGGTGATGGTGGGTTTGGATCTGTATACCGTGCATCCTATGGTGGAGAAGAGGTTGCTGTAAAGATTTTCAATAAACATACTTCCCTCAGGCTTCTAAGACAAGTAAGAAATACTGCCTTTTTTTCCTGTAGTGCCACTCTTAGAATAGCAACCCTAGTGAAGAATTTAAAAAGCTCAAGGCTTCACTCCAAAACATTTCTGAGTTTACTTCGGAACTACAGAGGTTATGCTATTTACAGTATTTCATCTGATTTTACAATTTACAGGAGCTTGCAGTGCTTTGTCACCTCCATCACCCCAGTTTAGTGTCTCTGCTGGCTGCCGCAATCCGTCCCCGGATGCTGGTGATGGAATTAGCCCTTAAAGGATCTCTTGATCGTTTGCTTCAACAGGACAATGCAAGTTTAACTAGAACACTTCAGCACAGGATAGCCCTACATGTAGCTGATGGCTTAAGGTAAACGTGATATCTACTTTGCTCTAAAGACAGGGTACAGCTGCAAGTAGGATATAGTGCAAATGAAAATCTTCTCTTTTCTGATATCTCATCTCAAGCAAAATGTTCCCTGGGCCAGGCAAATGCTTTCATTTTTAATGATTGATTAGCTGATAGATAACAAAATTTTACTACCTGTGATTTTCTGCTAACAAGTGGCTCTCATGTAAGCAGAGAAATAGCAAGAGCTCTGGGTGAAATTTGTATGTGGCCATTGGTTTCTTATTAAAATGTCAAAGAAGTTAATTCAGTGTATTGTTAGGGTTCTGAAAGTCCGTGAATGTCCTCAGGAGCTGTAGAAGTGTGACTGTAAAATGATAAAACCTGCAAAAGGAGCTTAGGGACCAATGAAGCTTAAATTTCTAAGATTCGGTTTTCAAACTGCCAGTGATGCTTCAGATAGCACTTGGTACTAAAGTGCTGCAGTGTTTATGTACAGTAAATAGTAATTCTAACAATTCTAAAGTCAATATCCAGTATGGTGGTGTCATGTTGGGGACATTTGACATTTTTAAAGACAATATTTAACATTTGAAAGCATGATTTACTGTTTTGGGAATGATCCACTCAATGTGCTTGTATAGATGCATCTCTGAATTATGAATGTTTTCAATAAATACTATTTTGGCTAACAGGTACCTGCATTCAGCAATGATCATCTACCGTGATTTAAAGCCTCACAATGTGTTGCTCTTTACTCTGTATCCCAATTCAGCTGTTATTGCAAAAATAGCTGACTATGGCATTGCCCAGTATTGTTGCCGAATGGGAATAAAAACTTCTGAAGGCACACCAGGTATGGAAAAATGCTTTGGTTTACAGTGCATTATGTCCAAAAATAGCTAATACGTTTTTTATGTAGTCTGTAAGAAGTCAATCACAAAATGAAATCCTAATTATATTACACGTTGTGATGCCAGATTTTTACTTCTTCTCAACCCTACTTCCTATTCATGTTTTAACCCCTTTTAGAAGAATCAAGGAGGAGAGCAGATTAAATTACATGCACCCATTATAATTTTTACTGTTTTGTTTTAGGGTAGTTATTGCGATATTGAAGTTGTACTGCTAAACTTGTTTGGTGTTCTGTTTTTCAGTAATAGATGGGTATTTAAAGGCAGTAAATATCTGCACTGTTCCCGGACTTTAGAGAAAACATATTAACATCCATTTTAAAGCACTGAACAATTCAATGACTTTGAAAAGTGCCTTTAGGTCTTAGAAACTGAGCATGAAGGTGTGACTTCAAGTATTAAATGTTAGGCCTTCAGTAAAGACTGCAGACTTGCCCTTCATTTTCAGTATTCATTGATAAATGAATTATTTCATATATAATGGTGCGGGACCTCTATAACTGATGTACTGTCCCCTTCCTTTGTACTGATTGCTGATTTTTTTGGGAGGTCTGCCACATGCAAGCTATTGCCAGCCCAGAAATAGTGAGCCTTTTTTGGTTTACTTCCTGTGACATTTTCATCAATAAGCATTTGCTCTTAAAAGGATAAAGATGGCTTCATCTGGGTATGAATCATAACTATTAATGAATGACTTATTTGCAGGATTTCGAGCACCGGAGGTTGCCAGAGGAAATGTTATTTACAATCAGCAAGCTGATATTTATTCATTTGGCTTGCTGCTTTATGACATTTTAACAGGAGGAGGTAGAATAATGGAAGGCTTGAAGTTTCCAAATGAATTTGATGAAATAGCCATACAAGGAAAGTTACCAGGTATGCCTTCTTTCTTACAATTTTAAAATGAAAGTGGACCATTTGTGCTGCCTCCTCCAAAAATAACACCTCTCATGTTTTATGTTGTATCTGACAGTGATCAGAGGAAGATAAATAATAGTAATTTTTTAAAGCTTCTCCTAGTTTCATATGGTCTTGAAATAAGGAGAAATAGGCATCTACTGAACATCATGTTGGTCAAAATTTCATTGCCATTTCAAGGGATCTATCTGCTTCACTTTGGAAAGAAACAGAGGGTTTGTGTATGTGGGACTTTATCCAGATCTAGATAAAACAGATGTTGCTGAAGGTACCTTCTAATACCATGTCTGGACTTCACACGTATTACCGTGGTAATGTGTATCATGTACTGCTAAAGGTGCTTTCTAATACCGTGTCTGGATTTCACACATATTATTGTGGTAATGCATGTCATGCACTAAGATAAACAGAGCTCCACTTCTGTTCTTCAATCATGATACATTACATTAAAAGAGCCATTACTGAGAAGCTGCAAATCTTGAAATCTTTTAAAAACCTCTTGAAATCTTATTTAAATTAAAAAAAAAAAGGTGCCACTTAAAAAAGCAGCAGAATTCCTATTTAAACAGGAATTCCCTTATAACTTATCGAGAGTGTGAAGTGCATGCCCAGCTACATAACATTCTTCATAATTTCATCTGCTTTGTAATATGTATTTGTTGGCTGCTGGAAGGAAGGTTGAAGAAGCTATCGGGCTGGATGTGGTATAGGCAAGCTGGACAAAAAATATGACTCAGAATTTGATAATATCTGTGTAAAGAGCTGTTGAAATTTTATAGTACTACATTCTTTATATGTGATGTTCTTACTGCCCTGCAATAATGGGTGTACCATGAAAGATTCTTAAAGACTGGAAACTCCATCTGGGAAAGGGCAGCAACTCTGCCACTCAATATGGCAAGGCTTCTCCATTAGGAGAGACAGAGAGTTCATACATTTTCTACTCCTTAAGGAGAATTATCCAATTCATGGCTCAGAGAGTTTAAACCTTCAAGAGGCCATCCCCAGAACTGTTGGCTCAGTATCTCTTGAATGCAGCTGTCCCTTTGGCTGTTTTCTGTATTATAAGCCCTATGAAATATTAGTTTCTGGAGATAGAATTCCATCTGTGCACATGCTCATCATTTATATATTTCCACCAAAAAGGGTTCTGGCTGAGCTCACAAGTAAACAGTGTCTGTCATGTGCTGAACTGAATATGTTCGTTTGCAGATATTTTATCACTGATGTTACCTCTGTCTAATGTAGGACTGGAATATCTGCTGTCAATTATCATGAACTGATATGATAACCTAATATCTAATCTAAATCTCCCCTCTGTGAGTTTAGATCCATCCCCTTTGTCCTGTCGCTACATGTGCTTGTGAAAGGCTCTTTTCAGATTTCTTGTTTTGTTCTTAAAGGGGTCATCACTATAGTTATAAGGTACATATTCAAAGCCCGAGTGGTTTTTAAACGTCCATATCACATAAATACTATATGGAATTGTTTATCTAAATTGCTATATATTTTATTGGAAGTTCATCTGTATTCCATATCCATATTAAATTCCACAGGAACTGAAAAGACTACAGACTGAAATGACAAGCCTTTGAATGGTCAGCCTTAATCAAAACACAACTCGCACACATCTGTGACTCAGTCCCAGGTATAGGAAGAGCAAAGAAGAAGTTAAAGCAAAATCCATTTGCTTTAACTCCTCTTAATGAAAAGGACTCTAGCTCTAGCATTTTATGCTCTAACATTTAATGGTGGATGAGAAATTCCAAGCTGTTCATGCTGACATTTTAGCTTTACATTTTTAGAGTATGATATTTCTAAGAGCAGCTCTGTGAGAACTTAGATGATATCTCAAAATAAGAAGAAATTTATTCAGAACTCTCCGTTCTGAACTGTGGTAAAGGCCGGTTAAGAAGTTATCTAATTTCACATTTTAGATCCTGTAAAAGAATATGGCTGTGCTCCCTGGCCTAAAGTTGAGAATTTAATTAAAAAGTGTTTGAAGGAAAACCCTCAGGAGCGACCAACATCTTCCCAGGTATTACTTTGTATATGAATTTGTATTTGTATATACGTATAATACATGGTACCACAAAGTTGTTGTGCTTTCTAAAAGGAATTGAACATTTAAGTTAGTAAGAGGCACAGGATATTTTATTTTCTTCTTTCCTGGAACTGCAGCAGCCATGAAATACTGCCTGCTCTTGCCATCCAGCATAAAAAGTTCCATTCAAACCTAGCAACCATTTATTCTAGCCTGCTGTTTTTTCCCTGTGTTGCTGTGTAGTGATTGCAGGGACACAGGATTCAGATTACTTCATGGCCTTTACTAGGGCTATGCAAAAAAGACTTTGTTATAGTATCAGTGCAGTTAGCCTGTGCCATTCATGCATGTGAGAGGAGGAACAGCAAGCGTGGATGTGAAACCTACTTTGGTGTGTCTGTTATCACACGTTGCGTTGCTCTTTGAAATGGGTGAAATTTTCACATGTGCCTTAACCCCACTGACTTCCTGAAATGCTAACAGAAAAATGGGAGTCAGTGTCAAGTTTCTCAGTGCACAAAGATTGCTCATTGACAAAATGAGCAGACCTGCTGAGACACTGTGTTCATATTTCATAAAACATTGTTCCCCATTGCTTGTTAATTATCACTGTGCAAGTCAGTACCATGTGCATGCTGTGCCTTTCTTTGTAGGTTTATGAGATCCTGAATTCTGCAGAGCTTATATGTTTGATGAGGTATGTTTCAATACCCAGCACGGCTACAGCAGAGTGCATGGTTGCTGCCAATCAAAGCTGCAAGAAGGCAGGAGTCTGGATAGGCAATGGGAACACAGAAAAAGCACAACTTTCATTTATTAACCTAAATACGGATGGACATACTTGTGAGGTATGTAGGAAAGTTGCCATTTATTCTGAATTTTTGGCACCCAGATGTATTTCAGAAGAATTAATTGCATTTTAACAGCAGGATATTACTTCTAAGCTTTGTGAGAAGAAAGACTGATCATAAGTGAGTCATCACTGTACCCATGAAATGAAGCAAAAATGCAGCCGCTTTTTCTTCTTTTCCTGCCATCCAGATGGAACTTTCTCATAATGCTGTCTTCCTGGCTTCCTTTCTTCCACTCAGATGGAAGCTATTTCTAGCATGAAGGCTAGAACAAGGAGTAGTAGTCACACAGCCTTTCGTATCTCTACCTCACTTAACAATCCAGATAGTCTCTTAAAGATTCCTGTCTCTCTTAAGGATTCCTGTCTTCCCATGGATGCCATCTCCTTGTGCCACTTTGGGTGATATCCTTAGCTCTTTTCATTTGATTTTTGTTCATCTCAGTCCTGTGCCTTCAGAAAAGGAAAAAGGTTTTAACCAGGCTTGATATGCTATGATGAATGTGTGTGCCAGAACTGAGTATGACTCATCATCAAAGTTATTGAAGTTATATTTCCATCTGTTGACCATGATACATTTGAATTGGTAGCTTTGGTATAAATTACATGGCTTATTTTGCTAAAAGTAATATGAGAAAAATAAATATTAGACCAGTACTTTTATTGTTAGCAATTAAACTGAGCATATATTGCAGTGCATTTCCATTTGCTTAATTCTCTGATGGCTTTGAGACCTTCACTAGAATAGCATTTCAGCATTCAGCTTAGAGATTTTCCTGTGTAATATTTGAGGGGTGTTTCCCAGCACTTTGAAGATAGATGGCACAGCTGAAGATGTATTCTGCTAATAGAAAATTAGATTTCTGAATGGGGAAGATAGGCCTTTCAGTCCAAGGGTCCAGGGGTCCAAGGCCTAACCCTTCATGGTCCAAGAAGTTCATTTTCATTATGAGCAATTTACTAGCATTTACCCTTACTGAAATCATAACCAGGTTGTTTTTCTTTTCTGACTCAGGATATGGCAGATAGCAAAATTTTAAGTTTGGCCTTAGTGACCCTTCCTACTGAGAAAGAGAACTGGATTGTAGCAGGAACCCAGTCTGGCTCTCTGTGGGCAGTTAACACAGAAGATGAAACAAGAAGGCATCGTCTGCAGAAAATGTCAGATTCCATCACTTGTTTATACTGTAATTCTCTGTCAAAGCAAAGGTATAAATGAATTTTAAATATTTTGGGTTGCATTTAGAAAATAGGACTAAACAGAGATGCTCAGGAAATGACACCAGTGCACTTGGGAAGTTTTGCTCAGACAACTGCTTATTTTGCCTGTATTTCCACTTAATTTTACACCTAGTGTATCTGGAGACTACATTCCTGACGACAAGTAGTTGTATTTGCTTTTTGTGTTTAGTTGTTTAGTGAAACTCTTGAAACACCAGAGGCTGCTCATTTAATATTTTCTTACCTGGTAAAGGCATTTTTAGAATTCATTCTTTATTTTATTTCAGCAAACAGAAGAATTTCTTCTTGGTAGGCACAGCTGATGGCAGACTGGCAGTTTTCGAAGACAGAGCAGTAAAGGTAGACTTGTTCTTACCTGTCTGTTCTACAAAATACTGTAACTGAAATGTAAAGCAGTAAATAATAGTAGCTTTATTTCATTTAGCTTATTTTTAATTGCTTCTCTAAAACTAAAACTAATTTCTACTTCATTCTTAGACAAACTGCATGTGTGTTTTACAGTATCTATTTTAACAACAGAGTTCAGAGGCACAATCATTTCTTATTATAGGCCTTTGAAAGGCCTGGCAAACTGAGTAGAGAGTGACGTTAATGGTTGTTATTAAGAATATCCCAATGGTTCTATCTCCTTTATTTATTGCTGTTACAGACCTTTTTTCTTTTTGTTCACACTAATTTTTTGTAGGGTATCTTCAAAAAGACAATATTGTTTAGATATTTTGTAGGTCAGAGTTCTGTGCACAGAACAGATGAATGCTGGGGAGCTATTTGTATCAGCTGATTCCTGAGAGCTGTCTCCTGACCATATGCACTTTAGAGCAGTTATGGAGTTGCAATGCACTGCAGAACTAGAATATGGTTCAGTGTGGGACGTCTGCAGAGTACAGATGTGACTTGCCATCCAGTTCTTGGAGTGTATCAGGGGTTGCAGAAAGTATCAATCCAAGTTGTCCTGTTTCCACGTGCACAGTCTGTTTTCTATGGGACATCTATAATTACACGATGGTGCTTTTCAATCTCCAACATTCTGGAAAAATACCATAATGGTTCAGAAAAACTGTCTGTTTAAATTTGCTTCAGCAGGCTGTGTGGCCTTGTTTTAACAGTTCCTGAGTGCCTGTATATTCCTTGTTTCTAACGGAAAGTGTATTTTTTCTTGTAGTGTAAGGGTGCTACACCTCTGAAGATACTAACTATAGGAAATGTTAGCACACCCCTGATGTGCTTGAATGAATCCTCATGCTTATCTGAAAAAAACATAATCTGGGGAGGCTGTGGAACAAAGATCATTGCCTTATCTAGTGATTTCTCTGTTCAAAAGCTCATTGAAACAAAGACAAGTCAACTGTAAGTTTATTTATATAAGTGATGTTACTTGGCTCTTGTTTTATTGAAGATTTCTGGCAGTACTTTTGATGTAATGATGTCTTGTTCTGTAGCTTGTTCTTTGAGTTCTCTTGTTTCTATTCTTTTCCTTCCGTAATACAGATGGAATACAGTGTGCATTAAAATAAGATCAGTGAGTAGTGTTTAAAGTGTTCATTGCTGGTTTTAAACAAGGGATATACATTTTTACTATATAAAGGATTTATGAAGTTATTATCTATTCAGAAAATGTATAAATCCCACTGATCAGTTTTTCTCCTGCAGTTGCATTTGTGCAGGTCCAGTCTACATTATTTAGAATCATACACACATACTGAGAATAATATTTGTCTTTATATGTTTGTCAGCATGATATGCATGCATAACTTTGCTCTATATAGTTAAATCATGCATGATTGCTGACTTCTCATTATTTAGAAATTAGAGACTGAAGTTTTTGGAGAGTTTGATATAATTCTCACATGGGCAAAACCTCCATTACTGTGAGAGTCTATGTCAATCTATAGGAAGATCATAGCAAACCCTTTCAGTTGTATCCAAGTCCAGTTTAGTTCTAACGTTGAGTATTCTGTAACAGTTAGAGGGAAGCTAACCCCACTCATAGGAGTTAATTAGATATTTTCTCTGTATCTAACTGGGAATTCTCTCTTCTAGGTTCTGTCATAATGCTTACAGTGATGCAAACATTATTTCAATAGCAATAGACAAATCCATCTACCTGGCAAAGAAAAACAGCCATTTTGTGGAAATCTGGGATAAGAAGACAGAAAAGCTTTCTGAACTAATTGACTGTGCACATTTTCTTAAGTAAGTGTTTCATCTCAGATTGATGTACCAGCTAGTAAGAAAAAAGTAACACCATCCCAGTACAGACAGATGCAAAGAAAGCTGAGTATCACATTGCCTTCTCTAACATATTAACTTAACCTGCTGGAGGTAAGGAATTTGGCCTGTTGTTTTGGTAAATGTGGAATTGTTTTCCTCTCTTTTGGCTGAGAACTTCACCATGTTTGATGCAGAACCTTAATTTCTTAAGACCCTTAATATATTTCACAATTTTTCTATGATATCAAGAAGATTCATGTAAGTCTGCTAGAGAAAGAAGAAAATTTTGCTGTCCTTCAGGTACTAATGCTTTTGCATCCAGTTACTGCCTGCATCCCCTGAATGTGTCTTCTTTCTCTAGTGCACAGATTCAGTAGGAGATCAGAGTTTAATTAACAGTGTTGGTGATTTTCATTTGCATTTAAATTGTTCCTCTCCCTTATTGTGCCACATGCGTTTGATTCTTATGGTGAGATCAGGACCAGCTCTAGGTGTGCTCCTCCCACTTTGCAGTGACCCTCCTGCAGACTGGCAGAGAGCAGAGAATACCTGCCTCCTACTTAAAGGTCTTTTGAAGCAGACCAGCTAGCTCTTATAAGTCCACTAGCTTTCATCCCAGTTTGTTTCAAGTCAATCAACTGATTAGCATTGATGGATGATTGTTTAACAGGCTGGTATTGAGTCATTTTAGCAGTTGTGGAATTGTGTGCCACTGGATTTTAATACAAATTCTTTCCATACTCATAGGGACAAAATGGAAAAGTTAAGTACAGAATCAAAACATAAATTGGCTTATTCTGGGAGAGTGAAGACAATTTGCCTGCAGAAAAATACTGCACTGTGGATAGGGACAGGAGGAGGACATATCTTGCTGCTTGATATATCAACACGTCGTCCTGTGCGAGTTATAGACAACTTTTGTGATTCTGTTAGAGTCATGATAACAGCTCAGCTAGGTAAGTAAAACCATCAAATGATGTGTACTTTAAAAATCAGTGCCAAGTTCAGGATTCTGTGTGCTTTTTGACATGGGATTCTGGAACAGATTAGCATTTTCCATGTTGTGTTCATTCATTCTATTCTACTGCTGTCATCTTCAGTCACTGTCAGACACTACAGTGTTTGGTAAGTACCAGCAGGCTGGTCATACCTGTGCCCACGTAAACAGCTCTTCCCTGGCTTGTCACTTATCAGTACATGAACACACCTCACCTTCACTGTGTTCTTGTGCCACGCTTCAGCACAGCTGTCACTACGTTCTGATAGTTTCTGTCTCCATCTGTGTCTGCCTGTGTTCTTCTTCCATCTTAAGTTTTATGCTTCTGGCTTTTCTCTCTGTGGAGCTTGTTAGGTTTTAATAATTTTCCCTTGATTGCTTCTTACCCAGTTTTTTTCTCCCATCCTTATTCTGGAATGGTTCTTTTATGTTTGGGTCACAGCAGATCACAACAAAGCCGGGGAAGTGCTACACACTTGCGCTCAGACTTGTACGTATTTGCTGTTCCTGTCGCCAGTTGTTTTGAGCTGCTGTAGGCAGAGGGTGGTTGTGGGTTTTCAGTGGTGATTACAAACAGCCAGAGGAGCGTGGTTGAGTATGGGGAATTTTTGGCTGTTGTAACTTCCTTCACCTGTACACTTTCCTGCATCTCTTCCAAAAGTAATAAAGGCCATACCAGGTCGAGTTCATTGTACTGCAGTGGTGGGTACACTCAAAATACATTACTTCAGAAAGTACTCTGTGGCACATATGGATTCCCATTGCCTTCCACTGTGTTTTGAATAAAACTCTGGGCTTCACTTGCCTGTGTGATTTAGTGTCAAAAAAAAACTCCGAAGCTGCTGTTGTGGTCTCAGAAACATGTTGTGATCCTGCTAGGAAACTTCACAGTTGCAGGCTGTTTTCTCATTGCCATAATGGACTTCATTTGGGGGCTGTTTTTTCCTTTCTGGCAGCAAAAATATCCATAGACTACAGTTAGCTCATAGTGCTGACACTGGTATGAGACAAAAAAACTCGACCTTCCTCTGATTTGCCTTTGCCTGTGACAGCAAGTTTGTAGAGTCTGTTCAGTCCTCAGCTGTTAAGAGAGTGAGCTTTAAAGTCCAGATATACGCTAGCACAGCATTTTTGGTCCTTCCTAGTCCTGATAGCTCCAGTATCAGTGCTATAAAGAGACATTTCATTTTTAGCATTTTGTAAGGAATAGTTACTATGAAAATTTCTGCCTCCCTTCTTACTGTCACTGGTAGGGAAAGTGTGTCCTACAGAATAATACAGTGTGATTTAAAAAGCCTTGAGTCTCACAGCATTTGTTTCTAGTTGCCCCAATATTTTTAATCAAAATTTTATGTATAGCAAAGTTAATACTTCAGGAGAAGGAGTTCAGCTGCAGTTGCACAAATCTCAACAACATCAGGTAAGACTGATACATGCAGTTTGATGGGGACTTTTTTCTTTTGATCATCTCTTCCCAGCAATTATTTTGCAAGGGTTGAGGTTTTTTCCTAAATTCAAGGACTTTGTTCCTGCAGTGATTTTTCACAGAATCAGTGAAAATGGCACTGAGGCTGCTGAGCAATTCTTGATAATAACGCATTACTTGTGGAAAATGTGAGAAAATAGAAGGAAATACTTTTCCATTAAATAGTTTCATTTAAGGTTAAAATATAGAATGTCGATCAGATGTAAATATTTCAGGGAGAAGAGATTGCCAGACTTTGAGACATCAATTTTATCTTAGTTCACATACGAGTGTGAAAATCTAATGTCTTTTTCTCATTCTCTCACCTAACACGTTGGCTTATAGTAGACATCAGCCTTACCATAAAGAATGATTTATGTAGTAAGAAAGGACCCTAATCTGAATAAGATACATTATATTTCAGTTCCAGTCACTTTTATAAGGAGTATGGATAGGACTGGTTGCAGGAAAAATTTCAGTAAGTTATGAAAATTCTGAGCATGGAAGACATACGTGGTTCCCAACAGCCCTCATCTACCATATGCAAAATTAAATCAGTATCTAAGGAGAATATACTGCAGATCTCCACAGGGCAGGGAAAATCTCTCTCTACCTTGCAGAGGGCCTGGGGGACCCACTAAAATCATCTGCTGATCCAGAAGGAACATATTGTGAGGGTCACACTGCAGTGTAGTCACACAAAACTTCCAAGGCTGTGGCATTCCTGATAAGCCATACTCCAGTCTATTTATACCCCAGAGAACCTCCTCATCTTTCCTCTGGGGAAGTGTGTAAGACTTCATGTACAAAGAGGTGTGGGGCACAGGCAGGAGCCTGTTCCTTCCCTGGCCTGATCCGTGACACAGGTATGTAGGCTGGGTCCTATATTCCTCTACTAGCGTAAAGCCAAAGGCTGACTGCCCTCCACATGCTGCCAATAGGACAGGGAGCTGCTGTGGCAGGAGAACTTGTAACAGCTTCCATCTATCTTGCAAGACATTTATAAACAAATCATGTTGGGAATAAGCAGGAATTTGATACTGACACACTGGCACATTCCACTTAGCCCTCTGTGATCCAACCACTCCTGTCTTCCTAGTCTTTTTTGCATTATTCAGTAGGCACCTTCCTATAATCCGTCCCTTATTTCTCCTGCCATGCTAACTCTCCAGCTACATGCCATAGTTAGATCAGAACACTTTTAATTAGTTTGTATCATATTTCATTGTTCTTTTTTCATAACCAAACTGATTACAGGCACTTTCTGTCTCTGCTGTGCACTGGGACTTCATTTGCAGCCTCTCCCTTTGCTGTGACATCTGTTTCCTGTGACTCTACTACCTCTGCTTGTGGTATATAATAGGGTGCTTTGTTCTCAGGCTTGTTCAACAGGCTGGCCGGCTGATCCAGTGCTTATGCCTTTGCCCCTACATTAAATGGAGACATGAACTATATTGTTTTCATGTCTGAGGTTTTCATGGTTAATGATTTTGAATAAAGGGTCCAGTTGACTGAACTCTGCTTTCTGTCCTCTTAGTGGCATGATGTTGTCTACTCTTTCTGTCCTTAAATTACAAAGTTCCCATTTAAATGAAAATTTGATGTTTTGTTTCTTTGAAAAAGGGAGTCTCAAGAACGCAGTCCTGGTTTTGGGATATTGCTATAAACATGATACCGAAGACAACAAATACCACAAAGGTACCTGAGCTGTGTTTTATTAATTTGTATTATTAGAGGAGTAGACACTATTATGCTTGATTGCCCACTGGGAGTGGAGAGTTGATGATCATCATTTGATGTAATTTTATTGAAACATTATTATTAGTTTTTGTTGTCTTTTGCATTTCTGGGCTCCATACAAACTAACAGTAACTTTCAAAAATGGAGCAGAGGAAGCCACTAGTTAAAGTATATAACATAATTTGCTGGAAAACTGTACTTGGAGAGTAAATGTCATTGTCTAATCAGAGAATGTATCAAATGGATTTCCAGAGGGGTCTGTGCTAGGTCAGGAATCCTAAGTGTTTTCATGAATGATGTGAATGAAGACACAGTCAATGTGCTTTTCAGGTTTGCAGACAATTCTCAGCTAAGACAAAGCCACAATCACACTGGAGAGGAGGATTAGAGTTCAAAATAATCTTGACAAATAGAACAAGTGGTCTGGAAGGAAATAGGATACAATCCAGTGAGGACAAGCCCTTTTACTTAATTAGGAATGATCCGTTGTACCAACATGAGGAACAGCAGTGTTGCATAAAAAAGGGTTATGATTGATCACAGGCTGAACATGAGTCAACCACGTTGCTGCAGAAGAGGCAGACACCAAAAAATGTGGTGTCTGTAAGACATGAGGCAATTGTTACACCCGGGTGGATGCTGCTGTGGCCTCTACTCGAGGAGCATATCTGTTTGGATCATTGCTGGATGATCCAGATTATTAGGAATAGTCCAGAGAAGAGAAATGCAACCTGCAAGAGAATGTTGCAGGAGGTTAAGCTGTTTGATATGTATAAATCTTAGAGAGGACATAATAATAGGCTTCAAATACGTAAATAAAGAGGAAGGGAATAAAAACTTCTACAAATTCCCTGTGGGTAGGATAAGGTCTAACCAGTTTCTATTACAACAAGGGAGATTTAGGTCAGACATCAGCAAAAGCTTCCTGACAATTAGGGTAGCAAAGTGCTGGAAATGGAAGATAGATAGAAAATCTCTGTCTTTTGGGGTTTCCTAAGAATAGTTACAGTTGTTGTTCTGATCAATGCCCTTCTTCACCTTGATCTTATCCCTGTGGCTCCTAAAAACATGGCAATGACAGTATGAAGTTAAGGGTGGCAAGTGTAGATGAGCTGACAGTTTGGAGTAAAATATGAATCAAACCTACAGCAGTGTTTTTTATATTCTGATATTCCTGATTATTACCATAAGAGTGCCTATTTCCTTTTTAGTCTTTTGATTGTATTTGTGAGTGCCATTAATTATACAGAGAGAAAATAGAGACTCACAGAAGCCTTGGGGGCTTGGTTTGTGAGCACTAACTCATGCAAGTATTCTCAATTATCCTTATTCCACTAAAAGCAATGTGAATTCTCCATGAATAAAGAGCTGTTTGCATGAAGGGAAATTGAAGAAGTGACCTTCTCCTAGGATACTCACTACCTTATGAAATCAGTTTTCATTTTTAGTTTACAGTGAACGTGTTTTGAGTCTTGTAAGCATTTAGGGTGTATTTGCTCAGGAAAATGGAGAATAAATTTAATGCAGGCAGTTCAGTACTAGCATTAGGTGGTCCTGCCCCTCTACTCTGCTCTTGTGAGACCTCACCTGGAGTATTGTGTGCAGTTCTGGTGTACTCAATGTAAAAAGGACATGGAACTGTTGGGAAAAGTCCAGAGGAGGGCCATGAGGATGATCAGGGGACTGGAGCACCTCCCATATGAAGACAGACTGAGAAAGTTGGGGCTGTTCAGCCTGGAGAAGAGAAGGCTGCGTGGAGACCTCATAGCAGCCTTCCAGTATCTGAAGGGGGCCTATAGGGATGCTGGGGAAGGACTGTTCATTAGGGACTGTAGTTACACGACAAGGGGTAATGGGTTCAAACTTAAACAGGGGAAGTTTAGATTGGATGTAAGGAAGAAGTTCTTTCCTGTCAGGGTGGTGAGGCACTGGAAGGGGTTGCCCAGGAAAACTGTGAATGCTCCATCCCTGGAAGTGTTCAAGGCCAGGTTGGACAGAGCCTTGGGTGATATGGTTTAGTGTGAGGTGTCCCTGTCCATGGCAGGGGGGTTGGAACTGAATGATCTTAAGGTCCTTTCCAACCCTAACTATTCTGTGATTCTATGATTAGCTGTAGTTCAGGTCAGTACCTTGTGGCCTACAGGCACAAAAAATAGTTTTTCAAATGCCTTTAAATGGTATACTCTAAGTTGAGGAACTAGAATCCAAATCATTGTGCAAGTACAAACAGCTTGTAACCCATGACTGCATTACCTCACACATAAAGTGTCATATAAATTGTCTTCCAGGTCCTAAGCATCAAGCTTCATTGAGGCAATTTACAAGTAATTAAAACATAAGCACATAAGCAAAACCAATTATAATCATGCAATAAGTTGTTTCTGTAACAGTTTTCCATTGTATTTGTTTTCCAGAATTACAGTCCTGCGTGTCAGTGTGGGACATTAACCTGCCCCATGAAGTTCACAACTTGAAAAAGCATATAGAAATGAGACAGGAATTAGCAGAAAAAATGAAGAGCTTTTCTTTGGACTGAAAAATCACCCTGCAGGTGCCTGTCCCTTTTCTAGTCTTCCATCCTAATGTACTGTGCAATATTTACAGCTTCTACTTCATGAAGGTTCAACCAAAAACCAGGAAGAAAAATGCCATGGGAGAGGCAGTTGGTATTCACAGGATACCAAGAAAAAAGAAGGATAGTAAGTTATTTGTAATATTTGAAAGGACAGAAATATATGAAGAATTTCTGAGTCTAAACTGTTACCATGCATCTGTTCTTTACTCATGGAGCAACTATGGCTCCACTTCAGTATAGCATTGTTCATCTGGTTTTTTATCCCAGTTATGTTGGGAATAAGCCAGGAGACTACAAATGGCTCTTACTTCATTATCTCTACCGAGTTGACACTGTAATAAGAAGCAAAATTTAAGCCTGTTTATTGCAGTGTGCACGTATGAGTGTGCTCTGATGATTCATGCTTTAGTAATGTCAGAGCTTATGACCCTGATTATATGGAAGGAAACATTATATTTCATGTAATAGGAGTGTTTAAAAGAACATAGGACTACACATGACTCCCTGAAAACAACAGGCAGAATACTCTTTAGTTCTTCCATGAATAGTTGACTTATTTTTGTTACAATCAGAAAAAAATCATTGTACTACAATAGTAAAATATCTGAGAATTCAGAATTTAAATACACCGGCAGGCTTCTGCAAGTTGGTGTCCTCTTGCAGTACTGCGGTCTGCCTTGTTCTTAGAGGTGCAGTCACAATGTGATGAACATTACCGTTCACACAGATGTGTTGTACAGCTCACTTTGAAAAACCAAGAGAAAATCCAGGTTGAGAGCTCTGATCCAGACGCTGCTACAACTTGTACCACAAAGAAAGCAGCAGGCTGCTGTGGCCAGACTGCAGTGGCCAGGCTGCTGCTTAGTTTATCTCAATCTAAAACACAAAGGGAACTTTGATATTTCTAATGTGCAAAGTTTCCAGTTATTCTTGTATTAATGTATATAGTTCTTTGGGGGATAAGCAGGGGAACCTTGAGGAGTGTAACCTTTGGCTACCTCTGGCATATAATGACCCGAATTTGTTTCCACACATCTTCATTCGAGAGACGCCTTTTGCTGCTCTTGGCTATAAGTCCAAGATGCTTCTTGCAGCCTGCACTGACCTGCTCTAAGTAAGTGCCTTATTTCTGACCATCAGAGGACATTTGTCATTTTCTTTTTTGAATGCCAAAAGAATCAACAGGGTGCTCCTGAGCTCTGAAGGAGTGGAGTATCCAGAGCCATTCCTGAGTCTGGGGAGCTGAACAAGGTTGAGCAACCAAAAAGTTCTCAGTTCCATTTTTACAGTTTTAAAGAAATGATGTACTAGGACAACAGCATTTTTTGTGTCCAGCTCTATCACTGTTCTATTTCTTGCCATGCGTTGTGTATCAGGATTCCTTTTAGACATGCACCCCAGGTTTTATGTATTTGTGTAATCTGCATACTGAGAATAATTTGCTATTTATATGGGATTTTATAACTAAGAAAATATATATTATCATGAACACTTTTTTAAAAAACAGAATGTATGTATTGTGATTATGTTATTTATAAGTCATTCTGAAATGTAAGCCTTAAATTTTTTATTAAACCTGTGCTTTATTAATAACATAGTCTACTGTCTGACTGCTGAATTTCCAAAGAGCTTTTGGGTGTAGTTTTTGTGGTACTTAATCGCCTGCATCAAATCCCAGTTCTTGTTCTCTGTCTCATAATGCACATCTTGAGCCTCTTTCCATTCCCCAGTTTATCTTCTACTTGGTGTTCCTTGCAGCCTTTCCCAGAGATGGGAGATGACCGGTAAGTAGTACTGGCCTTGCAGTCGCCTCTTCTAACATTCTCTGGAAAAGAGTGATCCATAAGCTGGATTGGGCCCATGTGTTGGATATTACAGGGACAGCAAAGAACAAAGAGACAACAGCAACCAAGTGGAAGACAGGAGGTCATTACGAGCTGACTAAACAGGCCACTTTTAGGTTATCAGTAGTAAGATGGTAAAATTCTGGAACAGTGGTAGCCCACTGTGACTCTTTAGCAATCCGGCATATGAAGCTCATATAGAGCACACTGGATCCACCGGCATCCTCCCAAAACACTTTTTAGTAGTGGAAGAAAAGAGCGAGAGAAGATTTGGCATTGGTGCTTCCTGTCCCTCTACTGTTCGACACAGTATAGAAGTGCATCTCTGGCTCAAGAGTATGGCACTTCTTGGAGAGAACAGTGACAGGCACATCATGTCACATTACATGGAAACCGACAGCATCCCTTTCCTGGGTGTGGGAAGGCTTTGAAAGGAGGCAGCTGCATCACCATTTGGCCGGGAGCTGGCAGACAGTAAGTGTGCAGCTCCAATTTAGAAGCACTTGGGAACTGGCTTCCCCTTCCCAGCTGGGACATACCACTGAGGGGAAGAACAGCACTTCTGTGTGGCAACCATATAAACCCGAGCTGTAAGGAGACCTGCTCCCAGAGACACCCCTACTGAGAAAGTATAAGGAAAGATAAAAAGGTCCATGACTTTGTGTTCCCCCTGTTTTTAGTGGGGCTGTTTAGAAACCAGTAGCGTGTGAACACATGAGTACAAGCTCTATCAGATGCTATGCTTCCTGTATCCTTAGGAGAGCATCCAGCACCTCAAACCAGAAAGATAACCCTTACCTCAACTAAAAGCCTGTTTGCTGAAGGGAAACAAACAGCAGGGTTTGGCTGTGATTTGACACCTGAGCTGGGACACGGAATTAACCCAATGTTCCTCAGAATAGTGCAGCTAAAGGATAGTGGGGTTTGGACAAGGAGACAAACAGTGCAGAGTGAGCCGAGTGCTCTTTCCCCTCCTGTGTTAATGCCATTAATGAGGGTCATTCCTTTATTAGTTTCTTGCTCTGACAGAGTCACCTTTACATTAATTTTAATCTTACTTCTTTTTAACCTTGTTTCCTGGTTAATCCCACTGAGAACAAGCTGCACAGCCTGGTTTCAGGTACCTGCTGTATTATATCCTGGCATTCCTCTTATATTTCATCCTGCCTCTTGCATACCTTATTATTACCCTGCTACTCCTTCATGCACCACTTTGGGGAGGGGAAAGAATAAAGGAGTTATTATTACGGGGATCAGCTCACTCCTGGGAGTGAGTTGATCCCTAAACATGAACATATGTCATCACTGCCGCTTAATAACTGTATCCATCTACCTGGAGTGAGCGAGACACATAATCCATTTTATGAGGAACTCTTCAGCTACCAGAGCCATGAGAAAGTAGTAAAGGCAAAGAATGAGGAAAAGGCAATGACACTCATATTTTTCCATCAGTTTTTCACGTAGAAATGAACAATTCCTCTTCTGACACATGTTCTGACCTTTAGGTCATTTATTTAAATAGCTCCCAAATTTTTGGATCAGAACAAGCAGTTGTTCTGGTTTTTCTGTCTCAGTTAGTGCTTCACCCATACTGTGAACTCATCCCAGGACTGTAGGGCCCTGCACATTCTTTTATATAAAACCTTATCCATGGCTTTGAACAAGGATAAATAAAAACCACGTTTCTTGGTGGGCCAGGGCACCATTTTGTTAACTTTCCCAGTGATATGTTCTTGTACCTCTGTAACAATATTATTACCTTATAAATACAGAATGGCACAATCGCAGGAGAGCTGAGAATCACACTTACTGCATATCTGTATTTTTAAATGATTTTAAGAGGGGTGCAAAGCCCACAACGCACCAGATGTGTTATTGCAGTAGCAAAGGGAAACCTCAGCCAGCAGCAGTTCAGAAGCAAGTGAAATTCCCAGAGTACAGCTTCCAGAAGGCGCTTGCTGTGTTTATGAGCTGTGCAGGTGCTGCATGAAGCCAGCAGTGCCTGTAGCTGCAGACTCCTTGGCAAGACTCCTCAGTACTTACACTGGCTCCTGTTCAGTTCAGTAATGGAATCACAAGAAGGACTGAATTGTGAAACAGCTCTTTTCCTTGCAGTGACCTCATGCTACCGTGGTTTATTCAGGCTGAGCACTAACCTGGATATTGCTTTAGAAAGTTATTAAAAATTACAATAATCTATTACAGGAAACTGGTCATTTTAAAACCACCTCAATACAATTCTGGTTAAAACCAAATGAAAACAAACACAAGCCAAGGCCTTTTCCCCCCCACCTTTTCTTCTGCTTTGCTTGTCTTGCTGCCTGATGAAGCAGCAGGTGAACACTGTCAGGTTTGTTAAGCTCAGGGTTCCATCCCTACATCCCTGGCACTAATTAGTGAAGAGGTATTTAAAAATCAATGTTCTGTCTCCGCCATGTCTGGTTATTTACTTCACCTGCACCACGGCGCAGCAGCGGCAGTGACCTGAAAACCTGCAGTGGAAAGAAATTAACATCATCTTCTGTGGCGATTCCAGTGCTCTGCCTTTTGTGCACCTTGTTCATTCCCGGGCTTTTCCCAAGCCACCTCTTGCCGCTGCCTCCACATGAGGCAGCTCTGCTGGAGAGGGACGTGGCTTTTGGCTGTGATGGGCTTCAGTCCCACTGCTGTCCAGCCGAGAAGCACAGAAACCCTTTTGCAGGCAGGGAGAGAAGAGAAGAAAAGGAGGAGGCAAAGGAGAGAGGAAGAAAAAGAAGAGAAAGAGAATCCTGCAGGGTGACAGGGCTCAGCAGCACAGTCCAGCACTGCTGGGCCAGGTACCCCGCTTGGGTGCTGCCATGGATCCCCAGCAGCCCCACACCTGCAGAGCTGTCCCCAGCAGGGAGGGCAGGGCAGAAACCGGGATCATACGGCACGTGGATGGGGCCTCAGCTCTTCCTCCCCGACAGACCCCCAGAGGGGAGGTGCAGGGGCTGCGCCAGCACTGCCGGGCCCTCACAGCGCCATCACGGCGGTAATGAGCAGCTCAGGCTGCTCCTGCCCCGTGGGGGCCCCAGCTTGGCCATCACAGCTCCCCCTAAGGAGCAGCCCTGCATCTGCACAGGCCTGGTTTGTGAGGCTGCAAAAGGGGAAAAGCATTTCACGGGCGCTCCCCTTTCCCAAGGGAAGGATGACCCAGAACCAGTCACAGAGGGCAAGGCCAGGCCTTGGTTTCCCCGGAGGCCCTGGGTCAGCCGGCTGCAGTGACAGGAGCCCAGTGACTCAGCCCCCAGGGGCACACACCTCCAGCACCGCCACAGCCTCCTCCCCTGTCCCTGCAGAGCCTGACCCATGCAGGACCATCCTGTGCAAGGACACGGCCTGGCAGGACAAGCCTTTGCATTGCAGAAAGCAATTCACACAGAGGCAATGGAAAACCTGGCTCTTTGCACTGCAGATACATTAACATTAGCTCATCAGTGCTCAGTTCTGCTTGTTCTTGACATCTCTGCAGTTGCCTTGAACACATCTCTTCTCTATGGAGCAGCAAGAAACTTCCACCCCCACCATCACCCACCAGGCTCCTGGGCTCTGACATTTGGACTTTAAATCAACAGAGCCAAGGCTGAGGCTCAGAACCGTTCCCTGTGCAGCACCAGAGGTCACAGTAAGTACAGTTAAAAAGCTGCAGCACCACGGGCAGAGCCCTGCGCCCTTGAGCAGCCGCAGCGCCTGCAGCTCGGCAGGCAGAGGGTGGGCTGGTTTGTGCTGAGGCTGCAGCAGACACGCAGCAGCTCCCCCACGGCTGCTGCCGCTGACCCGCGGCTGTGCACAAACCCACAGCAGCCCGAAGACAGGATGTGGAGGGGAAATACCTGCTCGGTGCTCAGCTGAAAGGCTGTGCAGGGCACGGGGACACCAAGCCCAGGTGCCTCCCCCAGTGCAGTTGTGGTTCCAGGGGTTGGCAAGACACAGAGCAGCCAAAACCTGCTGCTCCTGACAGCATCCGTCCCCCAAGGATGCCCCATGCTGGGATAGGGCCCATCCTGTGTCAGCTCTGCACACACCAGGCAGGAAACCACCACTGAGCCCACTGGCTTTGGGGAGACCTCCCACAGATGCATGGGGAAGCCAGCCCTGCACACCAGCAGCTTCCCTACTTTACTGTGTTTGCTGATGAATGCCCAAGTAAAACCCACAGGAACTTTGCCATTTTGAAGCCCTCTGCTCAGACTTGGGTCTCTGCTGAGCTAGGTCACAGGTGGGCAAAGTAAACAGTCAGACTGATGCCCCAGGGTTCAGGTAAGGGGGTGCTGATCCCAGGGTGCCCCATCTGCACCCATGGCTAATTACCTAGGTCCAAGGGAGGCCACCTCAGCTATTGGAACAAGCCACTGGAACTCCTTTCTCTAGGGGAAGCATCCATGCAATGGGGCTAACCCCTTCTACCACTCTGGGTGCTGTTGATGGAGGACAAAAAGCCCATCTGATACCCAAGCGGTGGTATCAGCTGCATAAATGAAGATGCTTCCTGTCTCCACACACCTCTATGGACTAGCACTGGGGACAACTCCCACATTACCATAACACTGTCAGGAACAGGCAGAACTCGAAGGGTGCTGGTGAATCAAACACAGGTTCAATGAGTTTCGGTGAGTCCGAGAAAGCTCACAATTTGAAAAGTGAACTTCTCAACTTGAAGAGTTTCTAAAGCGGAGTTCGCACCAGAGCCCACGCTCCCAGCCGAGGCAGAGCAACAGCAGCCCCTACGGGTGGGGGGAGCCAGAGGCCCGTGTGCTGTGCCCAGTTTAAACGCCATGGTTGTTCATACTCAGTTATTAACCAACCACCAGGCAGGTAATTAAGCCTCCGTAAACAGTCATTTTCGAGCATTGTCCATGCATCAGAACTGACCTGCCCCCCTTTTTCTTCTTCTCCAAAATAATAGCATGTGCTGAGCATGCTGCAACTGGAAAACCTCATGACCAGACATGCTCCCACCTTGTAATTACAGGAGAGTTTGCATGGAAAAAACCCCAAACCATCCAATGCCCTGGTTTTGCAGCGATCACACCTACAAACAGCCCCCAGGAAGGGACACAAACACCTGATCTCTGCAGGGGCTCGCAAATAGCTGGTGCCAAGCATCGGTCCTGCTGGAAGAGTCAGAAATCCCCATGGTTGGAGCTGGGGGTCAATAGTCAGGGTCTGCAGCTACAACATAAACCGGTGCCAGATGCACACAGGACCAGCTCCTGCAGGGCCCCAGCACAGGGTGCCCAGGACGGGAGGCTCTGACACACTGCTGGCACCACACGGAACATGAGGCAGAGGCTCAGGGGGAGGCTCCTGCTGAGAGTTTGCCAGTGGCCCCACGGAGGAGCAGGGATGGTCAGAAAGCCTCCAGCTTGCCTGGATACAGGCCTGGAGACAAGGGTGCACAGACATGGGGCTCCTGTTCTGCTCCCCCTCACCCAGCCATTTCTCTTCAGTCAAAGCCTTTGCTCTGGACAAACTTTGCTTTTTTGCTCTTTGGTTTAAAAGCCCTCTGGGCTTTGACTGTGCCAGGTTTGACCAGCACCAGTCTCCTTCCACACAGGCATGTCTCCAACACATGAGAACAAAGCACACAACTGCTGTTGCTACTCGGTTGCCCTATCGTGGCTGAAAGATGGAAATACCAGTGTCCTAGCTTCAGCAGTAACCAGGAACACTTTGGAAAGGACACTCAAGCCATGGCAGAAAGGGAAGATGAAACATTTCATATCACTTCGAGTAAAGCAGCTGAAATGCACACCAGCACTCTAGAGCTGGACAGACATGCAACACCAAACCTTTGCCAGGACACTGGAGACAGCAGGCAGGGACCCTTAAAGCTTCTTGAAGCATTAACTCCTATACATTAACGATACACTTAGGCAAAAACATTTTCTCTAAACCACAAATCCCCGCCAAGTCCAAATACTAAATGTGACTTGCATTAATGGAGTGTTGTTAGAAAAATGTGTCCTTACAAGTAGTAACTTTGCTACTGAAACACCAGTCCGTGTAAGCAATCCATGCACTAGATTTATTCTCCCACACCCCTGGGGTACCTTCTAAAACCAGAGAGAGATCCTTGCACATATCCCCAAACCAGCTGTTCTCATTTCCCATCTTCCCAGAAAAAACAAGCTGCGGCACTTGGATACCTCTGCAGAAACAGCGGGCAGAGATTTCCAGTATCACTAATGCCAGCAGAGGGGTGATCAAGGTGACACATCCCTCCTGTTACATCAGTAGCAAGTTATACAGCACATCCCTAGCACTGGATCTTCTCACAAAGAACAAGGTAACAAAAGGACAAGGCAACAGCTGCCTCCCTGACCTTGCTTCGTTGGTACAGTGAATCGCAGCTGCATTTGTACCAGATGTATGTCTGCCTCGGGCCGTTCCTAAGCAACTGCACCGAGGATTAGGGCTCACTTTGTCAGATCTGTCCCTGAAAAGCTCATGAGGATGTGGGGCAGGGCCAGGTGGAGGAGGGAGAGCCCTTGCCCAGCTCCATGCAGAGCCCATCCCAGGGCAAAGTCGCAGCCGCAGAGCCAGGCCAGGGACTGCACCAAAAGCGTAGGGCCCACTGGGAGTTTCTGACATGGAAAGACATGAATTCTCTCTCCAATAACTCCCCTATTTCTAGAATGAGGATTTCAGGGCAGTGGAGAGCAGCTTGGGTTTCCTTTTTCAAAGGAAGCCTGCTACACCTGTGATCCCAACCCCTCTTGTGCTGCAGACCCAAGGGCATTTCTTCCTCACCTCGCTGCAAGCATCAGCCCCAAGACATCTGCTAGAAAAGTCAGGAGAGGAAGAATGAAAGGAGCCTGAAGTAGGGAAATTTCCAGTCATGCACCCACCACTTCACTCTGCTTGTCATCTGTCCCACAACAGGCACCAGTACAGAGGTAGCAAGAAACACGGAGGAACAGGCAGCTTGAAGACAGTAGCCACAACATACAGGAGGAGCCACCATAATCTGACTCCCACAGCTGCCCCATCACGCTGTTAACACGCCCAGCACCGCACACCTCACCTGACTCAGGAGCACAGCACATCACTCGTCTAGAAGACAGCGACATCGTAGATTACATTCATTTACTCCTTGTCACTCATTATCAGTTCCCTCTGCCCAAATTTCTCACAGCTGTGGGGTTTGATCACATCTTCAGTTTTTACTCTGTTCTTTTGCTTTTTCTGCTTCCTCCGCAGAACAGGTACCTGCCCTGGACAGCCTCCCCTGCCCATGGAAATACATCCAATCTTCTACTATACCATAAATCACAGAATGGTTTGGGTTGGAAGGCACCTTCCAAAGATCACCCAGTTCTGACCCCCTGCCATGAGCAGGGACACCTCCCACTACAGCAGGTTTCTCAAAGCCCAACCTGGCCTTGAACACTGCCAGGGATGGAGCATTAAGCAAGCAAGCTCCCTTACTGAACTGCTGCAGGTGCCAGGGCTGGCTACGTCCTCACTTTTTTCTTTCTCTGATTAGAAACCTTCTGTCACATACCCAGGAGCACAGTGGAGTGTGTCATCTTAACTCAAAAGGCTTTACAGCAACTTCTTGTCAACACTCTGTGATTCTGGCTCACGGTGACAGGGCCAAGGGTGGCCTGTGCTGTTAAAAACCTAGCTCCGTGCTTCCTCTTCAGCCGCAGCAGACATCTACCTGATCCCATCCCCTCTGACCTCGACCTAGTGCTGGATTTCTGTGATATGGGACACTTGAGCTGCAGCTCAAGGGGTGTGGGGACACAGCACTCCCAGTCTTGGAGGCAGCCAAGGTGACTCTCCTGCTAACATAACCTGCAACCCAAGAGTGTGGCAGAGCAGAGCAGAGCCCAAACCACGCAGCTGGAAGTGGAGGCAGCTTTTTGCCCAGAAAGACAGCTGAGGGGGACAGAGTAATCGCACACAGCATGTCAGGAACACATCGTATGAGGAGTCAAAATTTCTTCCCGTGTTCTAACTCCTCAACATTGCGTAAGAGCCAAAGATAAAAATACGTAATTTTGACGATGTTTCCTGACCCAGAAAATAGTATTTTTTCATCTATCCCCCCTTTCAGGAGATACACATCAACACCAGGGCTTCCATTTCCCTTAGGACACCCATTCCTTTCACTTTTCTATACTACACTCACTTCTACACAACGTAAATAAGCATGATCAAAAGAAGTCACTGTTAAAAACTTCTATTGTCTCTGGAACACCCTTGCACATACTGGTTAAGGTAATGACAATGTGTGGAACAAGCATAAGTCATTTGAGTGCAAGAACCAACCCCTCTGTGGAGAGAAAGCAAGAGCCCACAGCAATACAAGTTCAACTGATCCTGTATTTAATCCTCAATGCAGCATCTCACATCTGGAAGTCGATCCCAAATTCTCTTCCTTTAGCAACCAGCTGCCACACAACCTTTGCTCCTGACAGAACACCACGAATATGCCACACAAGGATTTAAGACATACCAAGCCACTTGGCTCTTTTATGTGACAATAGAAAATAACATTTCAGTTCTGGTACAGAAATGTCAACCGAGGTCCGTATCTCCCACCAGCACAGTCTGCTCCAGGCAGGTAAGAAACAGGTGTCAGGACAAAACCCAAAGCAGAACCAGTCCAAGCAGAAGTAGGGAAGAAACCTCAGAGGGAAATGTTAAAGAGAAATGGGAACAGAAAATGCACAGCTTTTGATTTTCTTGCTCACCATGGGCAAGCTTCTGAAGCTGCTGCAGTTCTAATTGGTGTTAAACAAAGGCAGAGAAGAGAAAACCCCAAACCTGGCTGCCAACCACAAGGACACGGCTTCCTTGAACTTTTGTCATTCTCAACAATTGAACTGAATAAAGATCCTTCCTCATTTCCCACGTTTTATTTACTACTTCACATGATTGCTCAGTTTAGAAAGCCCTTTGCTTTGCATAGCAAATCAGCAACATTATTTACACTGTGCTCGTCACCAAGATCCAAGCGTCCTGTTGAATACATCAACAGAAGTCAGCAAAATCTGACACCAGAGATTTTTATTTTTCCATGATTAGTCCTCTCAATTGTAATATTCATTCCATGGTGAGTAAGGCCAGGGTCAGCATCATCTCCTAATGTATTATTAGATCAGTTTTGCTGAGAAGGAATCACATTATGATGTTTTTACCCTGCTGGAGTAACTGTGACCACAGGTGCAGGCCAGCAGTTCAGCAGTAAGAGGATGTTTAGTTTCTCAAAGCACCATCTGCATTAACAACATTCATTCTCTGCAGCATATTTACAATATAAAACTGATATTGCTCTCCTCATTTCTTTTACAAAAGCCTTCATGAACAGTATTAATTCTGCAGATCCCTTCTCGTCATCTGTCTGTAGCAAAATGATTCAGGTTCCCTGAAGCCATCTACTACCAACTCCACCGCTCCCTGCCTGGGAACTGCCACAAATCCCATGTTTCTGCAGTGTTCAGCTGAACCAAAGCAAGCCAGTTTCTTGCTCTTTTTAACTATCCATTTCCAGGACTTACATACCATAACTTACATACTAGCAGCAGGGGTAAAACAAAGGCTCCATCAAAGCAATTTCTTTACCAAGAAAAAGGTGTACAAAGATTTACTGATGAGTCTTGCCTTTTACCACAACTAGTGTCAAATGCCTTATTTAAAAGGCTTCTTATTCCAACTCAAAAAAAGTACACACTGGAACCCTCCTCAGAGCCCTTGGGCGCTCCTGTTACCAACATCGGAAGTGACATTCTCGCTGTTGGCAAAGCAGCTGTGTGAAAACACAGAGGAACTCCTCTGCTCCACATTGTTTCTTCTGCTAAAGAATGGTGGGACTACAGAAAGGCAGTGGCTATGACCAGCGTCACAGCTTGGGCTCCAACTCACTCCCCGAGTTCTCTCATCTCCCTCTTCTTCAGGATTTTCCAGGATAACTCCCCACCAGTAACAACAACTTCTCAGCCTCCAGCCCCATTATTACAAAAGAACAAGAAAACCCAACCCAGGAGAAACCCCAGCTCTTCTCCTGTCCCTCTTTGCCTGCTTCCTGGCCCTTCCATGCATCCCACTTGCACTCTTTTCTCCTTGGAGTCTGCCAGCCTTCTCAGGCACAGAACCAAGATCACTGAGAGGCTTCAGTATCAATGGCAATCATCGCAAAGATGTTCAGCTCAACCACAAATACTGTTTTGGCAGCAATGTTCCTTTAATCTCCAGAAGATGGTCCACCTCACTGGTCTCACAACTCCCTATGACTCCACGTGCACTTAGAAAGACAGAAAATGACAGAAATTGTTTTGTTGGGTTTGTTTTGTTCAGGTTTTCTTTTTCTGTGTAAAGGCTTCACTGTTTGCTGCCCGCCAGCACTGTCTCAGCGTATTGCACAATGTTTTCTTTATTATAAAAAACTGTCTTCTGTATCGGGCAGGAAGAAAGGAAGTTTCCTCAGGAGGCTAATGCATACTATTGTCTGTAATTAGAGGTAAGTGGTTGCTTGTGTGGCCATCAGGAAGTGGGACCTAGTCAAACAGAAACAAAGTGTTATCAATGGCTTGTCCAGAAACAGAATCTCCCCTCCCTCCCCCAAAACACACACTTCTTAATTCCTGGGCATTTCTTGTATGCCTTTTGCCTGGTCTCTCAAATAAAAGCTACATAAATCTGCTTGTCTTTGCTCCTCTCCCCCACTCACATAGCCTTGCCAGCTGGCAAACTTCAAATTGGAGAGGAAGGCAGAAATCTTAAAGCCTACCTACAAGCTTAAATGGGGAAAAAAGCAAAATTAAAGCAAGTAGTTGCCAGAGGAGCAATCCCAGTGGAGGGAAAGGTGAAGACTGCAGTTTCACATCACTTGGCAACAGCCTGCACACTGATCAGTAGCAACACTGATTCCAGGTATCACACAGTGCTTCTTGCTTTGGTCAGCAGGCCAAGCAGGAGAAGAATAAATGAGAGATCCTGATGAAGCCTAGGAAAACATTTTATTTTTGCAGAAATGTAATGGGGATGATGGAGGGAATGTAGCAGAGAAACTTCTGAGAGAGTTTCATAAAGTTTGCTTCTCAGAAAATCCCTTGCTTCCTTACAGGTCAGGTTTTCCAACTGTTTTTAAAAGCTGTTAAATCTCTGCTCATATGCATGTCGAGGGGAGGGTTCATTGCCAGCATCTTAAATTCTGCTAGGACTGAGTCCCAAAGCTGTCCTTAACCACCCATCCTTAGGTAGCTGCACCACTTATTTAATACTTTGAGAAAGGTTTTCTTACCGATGTGGATTTGTAAGAGCCCAGTCTGAAACGGCAAAAAATAACTTCTACTACAAATCTTCCAAAACCATGTAAAATTCCTGCAATGCCAAACAAGATATATGTTGTCACAAGCACTAAAGCTGTCGTACTCACAGAAATACTACAAGAAAACTCAATGTGATACTTAAATGGGATACAGTGCAATAAACCTGCATGTAAAGCTCTGAGAAATTAACATCAGAAAAAAGAAAACATCTAGGGGAGGGGAAATTCTAACATTCTGAAATGCATCAATGAAAGCTAAACCAAAAGCTGTCCAAGCACATATAATCTCCTCTCCCCAAACTTCAGGGGTGAAAATACGTTCTGTGGAACAGAAACATCTACTTTCAAAAGGCAGCTTACTTCAAGTGCTCTCTTCAAGTAAAAGCCAAGAAAAGAACTAACTTATAATCAAGATATCCTATTATGTCTTGACTAATAAGCGAATTGAGCCTTTTCAACTTAGTTTATTTTCTTTGAAGGAGCAAATCCTGCAGTACATTGACAAGCTACACAAGGAAAATCCTCCTAATTACATTAGACAAAAATTTTATCTCAGCTTTTGGCACTGATTTAGTATTGGATCCCAACTGTAGGAAATATGCAGAATATCGTTAAGTTGGTAAGCGTGTGTGTATATGAGTATAAATAAATATAGTTTTCCAAGTGCATACACACACACACACATATATATATACACACTTGCTCTTCCAGAGGTAAATAAATTATGCCATAGTTACCAAAAGGGAAACAACCTCTCAGAACAGCAGAAACAGCATACTGAGACACCAAAATTAATAGCTTTCCTTGCACATTTCAGCTCACACAATGGGCACTTCAACCTGCTACAGGTTCAGGAGTCCCCCAAAATTTACTTATAACATAATCACTATGACCAAAAAAACATTCTGATAGAACTTATGAGGGAAAGCACTGACAGTTACCTGTAGTTGAAAAAATTCCCCCAATAATGCCACAGAGCCTCACTAAGAACTGCCAGAAAGGCATGTGTTCTTCTGTCACTGTCACCATCAGTGAACTGATATCATATTTCATGAATATTCCTGACACCCCATGGCTGCCAGCTGCGTGGTTAATTACTCTTTCCTGAAAGAAGAGAAATGCAAGTTAGTCACTTCTTATTAGTCCCAAGGAAAACAATCTTAAGAGAGGTGATGACAAAAAACTACTTAATCAGAGTTAACAACCAACAGAAGATCAGGGAACATGGAGATATCTTTGGCCAGTACCTTCTAAGAGTCAAACATCACTAAGTAACACTTTACCTTCCCAGTCACTGGTCTTCTGTGTTGCATATTGATGTTCACTATCCTGCTCTGGTACTATCTGGTACAAAACGCTCATGACTGTACTAGTAACAAAGCCAGAAGCTGACTTGCATGATACGTCTATTTCTGGCTGCACCCTTTCCTTTAACTGGTAAAATGGAAGAAAAGATAACATAGACACCTCTTCTCAAAATTTTTGTCAGTCATGTCATTGCAAACAGTCACACAGCAAGAAATGTACCTCAATATAAACACTAACTAGATCGCCCTGACTACTCTGAACAGATCGGATGTCTCAGTTCTAATCCAGGACCTTCTGTAGTTTCTTCCTGCTTGCCCAAATTCTTAAAACAAAAGGCACGAAAGAGTAGGACGGGGAGAGTGTGGCTACTATAAATCTCTACTTTTATAAAAGTTTTAATGAGAAAAAACCTCAGCACAATTTTAAGTTTCTTTCAAAAGTTTGCTATAATTTTGTTGTTAGCAAAAGGTGTTGATAAATGCACTGCCAGGTAACGCTGGCTGAAAATGTACAAGGGCAGAAGAAAAGGACGTAACTGACTGAAGACAAACTTAGCTATGTCTAAGCTAATAAGAGCAGAGAAGACAGACAAGTAACACTGAGCAGAAAAGCAATGTATCACAGTTCCATCCATCTGTAGATTTAACAGCCTGTGCTCAAAACCCATGGAGAATAAGGTACAAAATAAAAAGCAGAACTCTGCTTTGGAAAATACAGACTAGGCAATTTCTCCAGTCAGCTACCATTGATATAAACCATATTGCTTCTTTTGCTACCGAAGTAAAACGTGTCCCAAAACAATGTATCAGTTATGATACCAGGTCACAGAAACTCTGCAACACTTTCTCTACTGCAAGAGTATGACAACAGTCAACATTAGAAGGTGGATAATCAGGCATACCAGGAAGGAAGAGAAGACTGAAGGTAGTTAAACAGAACTTTGCCATTGGCAAGGGACAAAAACCTTTTTGTTTGTTCTTCTTCTGTTGTTTCTCTAAGCTCTACTGGTCTTTTGAGGTCAAATGGTGAAAGAGTATGAAGTTAAATAGAACACCCAAAACTCCACCCTCAAAAGATACATAACTCTTTTTCCACAGATGATTTTGGTCTGCTTCTGCTGCAGACTTAAGCTCTGATTACTAAAACCTGCTGAAAATAACTAACCCTGCATCAGGTATCTCAGTGAAGCCTTGCTAGAATGAAACTTTTAACTAGTATCTCAAACAGCAACAATAGTGGAGAGGGGTCTGAACACCTTTCAAACTCTGATCTCACTCTGTTCACCACCAGCAACTCAACCCCACTGTATTCACATTTTAACCGTGGACAGCTGACCACTTTTTTCCACATCTGCTTATGTGCCTGCGCTTTTCAAATACATGCACTACGCTGTTCAGTCAGTAACTGTTACCAGTAGCCTTTTCCAGCTCATCTGCCGGGGGTATTTGTCTTTTAAAGACAAACACAAAGAAGTTTTACAGGCAACAAGGGCTACCCCCTGAAAGAGAGCAATCAAGTACTTTACCTCCACTATTCACAAGCTTTCTCCTAAGCTACCTGTGACTGTGTTGAAGCTTCCATAGAAAAATACATCCCCACAAAAAAAAACGCAGAGCTAAGACTGCACAGTTAATTGACAGAAACCATCTTTATAGGAGGAGAGAAAAAATGAATACAAGATGAAAAATGCAGTAAGGATTTAGATAAGCAGTAGACTGACATCCAGAAGATTAAGGAGTGCTTTAGTTATAGAGATTGTGCAGAGAAAATGTGAAACAGACTGTTAGACCAGCAGGAGGTGGGCATATATAATACATTATGGAATTCCTCTTTATTCCAGTTTTCATGAGTTTTAGAGCAAACCTCTCCCTCCAGCGGTCTGCACGTCCCAAGATGAACACCAAGATATCACTTCCATCTTACTTCCCCTAGCTATGTATTTTTCAGAAGCACAGCACTGAGTTGTGAGAAGATACAAAGACTTCTCCCTTGGAGAACACCACAAACTGTATTACAGTGAACTCCTCATCTCCAACTTTCCTTTCAACCCAAGGCTTGCTTCTTACCTCTCACTTTATCTGCTGTTTTAGCTAAAATTTTTGCAAGTATTTTTTATTTCTTTGACTTCTGAATAAAAGATCAAAACAGAGTTTGGTTTCTGGAAATGAGACACATAAGGTAAAGTCTTCTCCTTATTTACAGCAGCCTTTAAAATTAGCACCTTATGATTTGCCCATGTACTGTGCTGCAGTAGGTACTTTCTTTATGGATTCAGAATTAAAAGCCTCTCCAAGCCCAAAAGTAGAAGCTCTCTAGCCTGAAGAATAATTGAAGCTGGTGGTTCAACAAAGGTTAAACAAGACAGCTGAAGACAGAGATGCTTTCTGTGCGATTAGTTTTTCATACAAACTAGCTGTTTCTGTTTCTAACACCACAAACAAGGTCATGACATTCAAGTGAACTTCATTTTTTTCTTTGCTTCCCACACAGATAAAAAGCTAAAGGTGGATTAAATGTTCATAAAGCTACACACAAGGCTACAGAGCTAAACCTAACAGAATGTCCCCAGCATCCAGTGAAGTGGATATGACTGGGTATCCACCATTAATACTAACAACAGATTCCAAAGAGTCTCTTCACACTAAAGGGAAAAACCACAGCACAACAAAGCCTCCATTTTCACATCACTGTTAGATTTTTCTATGCATGATTTTCTGTTCTACTTACCCTTTCTGTCACTGAAAATTGATGAGTTTCTGCTGAAATTTTATGCGTGTGGAGTTTGGTTGGCACAACTGTGATAAAATACTGGAACATCTGGTTGTCTAGAACAAAACAATTCTCACTGTTGAATTAAGTAGAGTCATAGACCATCTGAGACAAGTAAATCAAACAAACAACATTTAAAATAGTTAATGAGCTAAGCCATTCACACTAGGGATGCTCCTCAAGGAGCCTCAGCACTGCCAAGACTACTTCAGCACCATCTGCATGAACAGTTAGTTTCTGTCGGCAAGGCCTGCATCATATTTGTAGTAGAACAGATTTACTTTTACCCACGTAATAAAACAACTCATTAAGGTCAGGCCACTCAAAGCTTCAAATGAAACACACAGATAGTGTTTTCCAGGGCACTAGAAGTGAACAAGTTTCTTACAGTCACATTCTGCATACATCTCAGCAATGGTCTGAATAGATTTTAGCCACTGAACTGTCTATACAATGCTGGAAGCCTTTGTAAACTGATTAGTTTTTCTCTTGATTGGACAGATTTCAAAGAGAATTCTTCTAGAGCAATCGGTATGCTTATGCGTTTACGACTGCATTATGTCTTCATGCAATTCCTTACGAGAACAAACACTGAACTACCACAAGCCATTCCACCTGGAACAGCCAACGGACCAACTGACTTCTGAGACAACAGCAGTATTAGAAGATTCTGGAGACGGCAAGTCACAGGATGAGGCATAAGTAGCTCTATGAAGTAAGTTGCCATACTCCTTTATTTATACATGAGGAACACGAACCATGAAATATATAAATGTAATTACTGGAAAAATATAGAAAATAAGGGTTTGGGGTTTTTTTAAACACAATACGTACGATCTGATGCTATTTTTTCTGTTCCATCCAAAGGATTAATAATTCCTGGAATAAGCTCTCCAAATGACAAATGATCTATTCTATGAGAGAAGTTATAGGCTGAAAGACAATACAGAGAAATTAAACATTATTAAACTATGAGATTCTGTACTCAGAGAAAAAGATGCAGCTATTTCTCACATTGTAAAGTATTAGTTAAGAGTATTTCAGACACTGGTGTGCATTTTATTGGATTTGTGCCTGTGACTGTAGCATGTACACGTTTCAAGCAAAACTCAAAAAAATATTTAACAAAGAAATATAGTTTCTCTAGAAAGAACTTATGAAACAAATTCTAACTGAAACCCTGAAGCTGAAGACAGTTAAAATTTTATGACAGGAAATCTCTAGTTGGCCAAATACTTACTTTATTCTACAGTTCTTGTATGTAATGATACTAATAAGTCTAAAATTTCATAAATTAAATGTACAGAGGAAGCATGAGGCAACTTCCACGTTACTACCCTTGCCTAATTTTGCAAAAGTATTTAAGATCCATAATATTCTACACTTGTGTTAACGGACCCAGGGGCAGACATCTGCAGGTTTAATCAACACCAAGTTCATTTCTTACAGTGAATCACCCTTGCATTGCATTAAGTACGGCAGCAACACACATATAGTTTCTAGACTCATAACCTAAAAATTAAGTTTTTAAGGACAAAGGTCAGAAATTTTTAACCTTCTAAAAACAGATTTTGCAGGAAATAGGTTGCATCTACAGTAATGATAACACAAAAAAAATGTCAGAGGTACTTTGTTTTACACAGATACATTATGAAATTCCTGTTTTTCAGTCCGAAGTACCTAAAGGTAATACTAATAGCATTAAATGTATGAAAGTAAGTCACCTTCTGTGACACTGCTGTGTCAGAACATTTCAAAGAATATTCTTTACAATGCAATTGCCCAGTTAGAACATCTTTACAACAGCAACCTATATTAACATGTAAACTAGGAGACAGCAGTCTGAACAAAATGATATTCGTTCATATGGAGACGACAGAAAAAACTTACACTCATGGCTTACAAGGGCTGCCAAGTGTGCATGGCCTCGAGGGTGTGGTATTGCCCTAAAGAAAGCAAGATAGGTTTTATGAAAGATCTGTTTCATGAATCCACCCAAAGACACAATTTTACTAAACAGAACTACGTAGAAAAATTACCTCTCTCTATTTCAATAAATGCTTTTCATATATGTATATAGAAAATATGTGCATATATTCGTATTTTATATATACGTGACATAACCTGTTCAAATACACAGAATGTATAAAAGTTTCTAAAACACATATACATGTAAAATGTATCTATATAAAAACCAAAAATGACATTTGTGTTACTGCCAAGTGCAGAGCCTGAATGACAAGGTACAGAAAACAGCAGACTCATGCAAACCCTCTTACACAGAATTAGTGTCAAAACCACATCAAGCCATGAGGCTACTCAAAGAGCCACCGAGGCCTACCACGAAAAGCTGCAGAACTGCTCAAGTGACTGATGAGAACTTCACCATACTTGTTCTGCTACTAAGCAAGTTAACTACGCTCTGTATTTGCTCCCTGACTAAATAAATTAACTTCAGATCTGGACACTTATTTGTAGATCTGCAAAGAAAGTACAGTGCAGAAGCTGATAACAGTGCAAAGAGGGAAGGAAAAAGTGCAAGTCTGTCTGGAAGAAACAGCCTGTAAAACGGTCCCTCAGCCACACTTCATTCATACCAGTACAGCCAACAATGCAAGAAACTTTCCCTACTTAGGCTCAAGTTAAATCGTTACCAAATGCATGAAAGTTTTGGACAAATAAAAGGCAGAGAAAGACCACAAGATCAGTCAAGACAGGACAACAGTAAATAAACAGGCAATAAGATACAAAAAGTGGCCAGTGAATAAAGCCATAAAAATAAACCCAAAACCAAACTACAAGACAAAGAGCAACTTGGTAGAAGTACAAATGTAATGATGGCCAAAAGGAAGCAAAGGAAAGCAAGAGATTATTAAGTGTTGCAGAACTAGAGACAGGAAGAGAGATGTATGGCAGTAAGGCTGAAATGATCAGCTTTGACATGGGCTTAAGAAGTTGAACATCTAGGGGCAAATCAGAAAGGTGGTACAAGACCAGACGCAAGTGACATCTGGAAAAATATTCAGACAGAACAGCAGCTGAAATTACATGTGGATAAAATTAGAGAGTACGCATTACGTGCTAGGATCTCTGGGGACAGAGATGGCAGGAAGACAAGTGAGGACAGCAGAACTGAAGAGCACTGAGAAGAGTTAACAGAAGTTTGTATATACAGTATATAAGCTGATGCCATTGTTGAAGCGTATCAGAAAGTCTCTCCATAAATCAGGGTGAACTGGCATTCGGCTCCCTAGCTATGGTTCTATAACTATATTATCTCAGCAATGAAATGTCACATATCTACACTTCAACCATGTTAGTGAACTGCATACTAACAGAAAAGAGAAGTTCAGACAGGCCCAAAGAACGGAGGGAAGTACAAGCAACCCACTCTACATCATACACTTACAGAAGATCTATTTTCAAGAGTTTTCATCCTGTAAGACACTGGAATTCATAACCACTATATTGCAACAATGCATTGCACTGTCAAAGAAATTTGGGTTTAAAAATCCAAGAACAGCTATCAGAGGGAAAATGATACTAACTGTGTGAATGGGAAAGTTAATGAAAAAGAGTCGATATCTCAGAAGTGTAAAAGCATACATACACACACACACACACACACACACACACACACACGCACACACACACGCACTATACAGAATGTAAAGTCAATTCTTTTATTTCCAGGAATTCAACAGAACATACTTGCCCACAGTTATATGAAAGTTCCCTGCCACTTTATTGACGTAGAGATGGCCATGAATTCTGCATGCATCTGGAGACTGTAATGAATTATCTTCCCTGTTTAAACAAAAACAGCATAAAGAGTACTTAAGAACATCATTCACTGTCTATTAGAAACAACAGCAGTACAGTTAGATTTCTTTTTCCTAGCATTATCATTATATAACATTATCATCTACCTCTCCTCATTGTATTCTTCTGAAATTAATGCAGAGATGGTTGAAGGGAGGGAAACTAATGAAGGTCAGTCTGATGAAACCTGTAAGCTTTAGCTTGTAGTTGTACCCAGAGCTGGCCTACGAAGCTAACTTATGATACCTGAACATGTCAGTGTACCCTGTTGCCCTGGGGATTTTTTTCCCCAATTACTTCTAGCAAAAATGGTTCACTGGGGAAGTTTTAACGTTATAATGAACAGAACAAAACACATCAGTCACGTTAACAACACTGTAGCAAGAAGAGCTTTAAACATTTATTTTTCATGAAACCTTCCTCCTCCCACCCTTGTTGGGAACTCCACACCTCAGAGCATATTTCCAAATCTGCTCCTTACGGTGAGATGAAAAAATATTTTTTGAGCCATATCTCAAGCATACATACAGTCTCAAATACTGCACTACCAAGAATCACAGAGGCACAGAAGGGACTTAAATTAATCTGAAGACTTAGGAAGAAAGGATGTATTTGGTCCTCGGGCAGGGAAATTAAAACATGGGAAGTGCATACAGCCTTTTTTTGGTGTTTATTTATGGCTTGCTTGTTTGGATTTTATTGTGCTTGATTTATTTTGCTTGTTTTATTTATGGTTTGCTTGTTTAGTCACAGCTAATAGTAGGACTTTTAGAAGTTGCTGGACAGAAAGATATTCTTTCATTTTTAATAAGAGTTTAGTATTGCTTTGGCATTACTAAGTCACATTAAGGAGGAAGCATCAGATAAAATGGACCAAAAAGGGGTGTATGTATTAAACATATGCACATACTTATAAATACAAACACAAAAGACGCAGACATTCTCCAGGTTGCAAACCCCAGAGGCTTTCATAAAACAACAGCTCTCCAAAGCAAGTATCAAGTATGCTATTTTAAAATGCAACAGAAAGCAGCAAGGCCTTCTCTTCTTACCTTATCTTCAGGGGGGAGGGAAATCATAACCACACTAAAATGTGAAGTCTAATTAAACAGGGCAGAGGAAAGGGGGAATGATGACACAAAATTCCAACATTTCTTACCGTGGTGGCAGTGCTGTAGAAGCACTTTTAAAAGCACTTTTGAATATCACATCTTGAAGAGAGTGTTCTTCCTGCAGCCTACTCTGAATTAGCTGCAGCATCCTAAAGATTACACAGACAAAGTGTGAAAGCACGCAACAGTAAAGCAAAAAGTAACTTCACAATTACTTATCGGCTTCAGTTGCAGGATATAAATCGAGAAGTTAGCAAGGTTCATGCTGGTATTAAAGCATTACATTAAACTTTGAGAATGGTATTTTATACAGAGCTTACAGTTCTGGTATTCACAGCAGTGTGTGAATACTAAAACTTAGCCACATTAAGGTTCTGTTACATGACTATCAGTATGGTGAGCACACACATAACCAAGCTATTCTAGTTTAAGTGATAAACAGTGTATCAATTCACTTACACGAAAGACTCAAACTCATTTGATTTTGTAAGAATTTGCCAATTTCTTACTATGGTTCAGCTTTGACATTTAAGCACCAAGCTGTGTTATACACCTGAAACCACAGTTAAAACTTGGCTACCAAATATTCATTTGGAAACAATGCTTGTTGGCTTGCAACTGCATGACACAATTCCACAAGTAAGATCAAAGCCAATTTTTTCCATAGCAAAGATCTCAAATAATGAGAAAAGCAACAAAAATTAGTATCTTTTCACAGGTTTGCACTCTTAAATTACAAGCAGGAGCTGCGAGACCCAAGATACACTTCTGTCATGTGACTTTGGTGTACCTCAAGTACAAATAATACAAACCATAGACAGGCATCTCCATACTTTACCTTTGCCATTCTTTTTGTTGTGGGGTGAGATCAAATACTACCTGAAACAAAAATAACACATCTAAAATACGCAAGAAGAACTGAAGTCCCATCCATGAAACCCAGAAGAGAAACGGGGTGTGGGAAGAAGTGGGGAGTTATAATCAACTTCACAATTGGTACCACTTACTGGAGTTTATGAAATGACTTTGCACTTTAAATAATACATTTAGTGGTCAAATATGGAAATTTCTCTGTGTGTCCTCTGAATTATTCACTTGTTTGCATTTGGCATCTTTTCCTGAAGCTCTTGTAACTTTCTTAGTAGAAATCCCAGTGCTTGCCTATTTCCCTAGCAGATTCCTGGGCTAAGCACTACAAAACTCACTCAAGGATGAGACAATACTTGGGGAGAGGTTCTGTGCAGTCCAACTGGGGTGAAAAAATACCACAAGCAAGAAACCAACCCAGCAGTGATTTGCACAAAGTGAATAGCAATCTCCTTTTCAAGTAAAAAGGTAAAAATCAGCTTACTGGTTCATAGATCAGCCCATCTGCAGAGGCAACCATTGTTTCTGCTAAATCCAGAACATCAGCCCCTACATCTATTTTAAACAGGGAGAAAAATATGAAGCCACACATATGATCAGAAGCAAACAAAAACCATTTCAAATTGAAACGAAGTTTCACAGTACAGTGAACTTTCAGTATAAGTTACTGTTTCTTCAACCTGTCTAACCTTCAACATTAACTGATGCAGTGAGCAGAAACAAACTCTTCAAATTTGCAGTATTTTGTCAGTGATATAACACCTACAGAGAACTGTTGTATGAACCACATATACAAGCTTTCTAGGATCTGTTATGCGTAAGTATTTTGCTGCTTCATAAGCACTGAATACAAACCAAGACTATTCAAAACAGAAGATAAAGATTCATTTTTCTCAAATTAAAAAAAAACAGAAATTTTAATATACACTGATGTACCATATTTAAATGGTATCAAAATAATAGTAAGCATTGCCTTTAAATAGGAAGGCCTCCATATGTTCACGAGGAGGATGAAATTACCCAATGGTTCCAGTATTGTTAAACAGTAGGCCAGGTTAATATTTGCCAAGTTCATAAATAAATAAAAGTTGTGATAAATTCCTACTGCTGTCGTGTCTCACAATGAGCTTTTAAGAATACTCCAACTAGAGACTACCTGGAACAACAGATGCATTTCTTGCTGACAGACAAAGCAAAGTTCTGCGAGATGCGAATGAGATGGCAGAAATATTTTTCTTCACATCTCCTACCAATTCTTTCTGTGAGTCATAAACCATCAAGATCATAAGAAATCTCACAGTTAAGAGTATTCTGAACAACATCCAACTATACTGCAAGTAAATGCATACTCTGAAGAGCCTTTAAAGTGTTTCAAAACTTTCACTGATGGAATACTTACATTGACACCTCATGGCAACTGTAATATCAATATTGATTCTTAACTTACTGGAAAGAAAAAAAAAGGGCAAAAAGCCAATAAGTAACATTGAGCACAAGTATCAAAAGATGTATTACTAAAATTTTCAGATTACTTGCAGAAACCCAGTCAAATAATAAAATTTACACCAATATAAACTTAAGCTGTTTAAAATTTGGGTGAACCAAGATGGGCTTTTAATTATTAAAAGTTCTTATGGCCACTCATTACATAAGAGATAAAAGCAACAGATTTCCCTGTTGAGTTTTACTCTGAAACTCCTAACAGATTTTCTGGAAATATTACTGGCCCAAGAGCTTGTCAGACACTTATTAAGAATATACAGCTTGCAGTATTTGACACGTATTTCCCCCCCCCCCATACAACAGTGCAATAAATTCCACAGAATGCAGTAGATCAGGAAAATTCAAGACTTACAAATCTAAACCTGAGTAAATACTTGAGCATCTTTCTCCTGTCTGTCCTTAGACAGGCCACTCTATTTCCAATCCTAATCAGAATTCCTCAGGACAGTCAAGATCAGGCTGAGAAATTGCTAAAGCTAGTTCCCAGAAAATGCTGCCATGTCATAAAGACTGATGGTTCTGCTAGTACTGCTCCTGGAAGGACTTGTTTTCTCAAAACCATTCCCATAATAGCAAAGTGCCTTGTATGTTACGACCATTATCCAGAATATTTCCATTAACAAGGGAAGGTAAAACATAATTCTTCCTAACACCCAAAAAAAATCCATCATATCAGAAGCCTGATTCTGTAGCATTCCCTAATATTCTGGGCATTTCCTATTGGTTTCCATGTTAGTTTCACGAAAGCGATTTAAACTATAATTAATGAATCCCCTCACTATAATCACATGGTTCTATCGCCTCCTGGGAGCTTCTGGGAACTGAGCTGACCACCAGCTAATCACGTAAGCAAGGGATTCAACACCGGCTCAACTTGGGATGAGACATGATCAGCACACAGAAGAAAAGTAGTTAAAGTGATACCAAGATCCATTGTTTTAACTCCAGGCTGAGTGATAAGCCCACAGTCCAACCAGAAAACCTGCAGCAGGACATCTCCCAAGTCCCATAATAGTCTCTAAACTGCTAGACTACCCTTCCCACATGATAGCTTCACTAGGGAAATAACCTACTTCAGCAAAGATGCTTTCAAAAAAAGACATTTTCAAAATGTGAAATTCCCATCTGGATTTACTCTAATTTGAGTTTTTGATGCATCTCCCTTAAATTTCTCACCATTTTTATTTTTTCATTACAGAAACCTTTGGTATTTCTGATGTACAAGATACCCAATTAATACACGTATCTTTAGCTTGTTTCCACAGCAACTAATCAAACAGCTTTTAAATTTATTTTTGTTCTAGATGCATGATATTTAAAGGTGGTCAGCGCACAAAATCCCCATGGGCTCATGGCTGCCTGAACACAGACCAGACAAGCACATGAAACCAGCAGCAAATGTATCTTCATCTGATCTCAGAGGCTGGAACTAGAGGCAAGATCAGTAGAAACCTTTAGATAATGCAGTCAAAGTTCTGAGTGCCGGTGGTTCACCTCCAGCAGCATAAAGTATAATGGCAATAACAACTGTATAAACTACAGTAAGCATCATGTAAATGTGGTGGATTTACCTAGCTGAGGTGGAGTTATGTATTACAATGTCCTCTGAATTGTGAGCAAATAATTCCTCAAAGTACTCCTTCACCAACAAACCTACACTATTTTGACTTCTTTGTTGCAGAAATCTCCATTTCTCTTCTTCATGCATTCCAGAAAATAAAAAAGGTAAAATCAATCGCGGAAGAAAAATCAAGTCCCTTTAGTACTTCATTTTTAACTTCAATCATAAATTGTTTGCAGGTCACACAAATATTTTTAACCTATTCTGTCCTGAAATGCAGACAACTTAAATTTTAAAAGGAATTATAATGAATAGAAATTACCTCGTAAAATCCTTGTCTACTTCATATTCGTATTTCATCCATGTGTCCCGGTACACCATGAACTCCATTACAGTCAGGAAAGCTATCGTCGTAAATGCTATCAGAGAAACTGAGTGGCCAAAAGCAAAAAACAGAAGTTTAGACTGTGAGAAATACTATACAGACACATAAGCAGAACAAAATTCTGAAGTTACAGAATCTGAGCATTACCAGTACAATACTAGTATGATCTATGAATTCATAAGCTACTTTCAAAACTGTATTTGATTTTACGTGGGAGGGGAAAAGAACAAGTCCTACCTTTGCATCAAGGAAGAACTTTTTATACTAAGTACAGTCAAATACTAGAATGATGGGGAGGTTGTGAAATCCCTCTGTGGAAGGTTTAAGAACTAGATCCTCCTCCACATATAAAAGAAAACGCCCGCAGATGTCAGGGGTCTAGGCAAACACAATACTGAATTCAAGCATGACAGGAGAAGTTGCACCTTGAAGTCCCTTCAAGCCTCTACAGGCTTGTCTATAACCTAACAAATTTTTTATATCTAGTTTTAGAGCCAAGAAGCTAGCAGACAAGAGAAATATATGTACTGTCCAGTTAGAAAAAGCTGCCCTGATTGTATTGCTGGTGTACAGCTGCACAGTCAGGACTCCTACCCCTGTATTGTAAACAATTCTCCCTCTGGCCATAAGCAACGTGTGGCTATGCATTCTACCAACAGCTAAGTTTGTGAAGAACTGATCTGAAATTGTTTTTAAGAAAGAACTAATTGGTACGTTTGAATGGTATATGTGCATCACTTATCTCCAAAGCAGCCTGTTCATCACACTTGCAAAGCTGTGCAAAGGGAAGATCATCCTGCTACCCACAGTCAGAAACACAGAAAAAGATGCTCAGAAGCACCTGCTGTACCCCTTGTATTAAATCACAGCTTTAAATTGGAAAATACCTTCAGTTACAGACCACAGTAGTGATTTGTATAGCTTATTGCTAGGATATGTTTTCCATTTGCAGGATATTTGTTTTCCATTATGTAGAGTATTTCTGCGGAGTCTGTGAAGACCAACTTGAGAAAAAACAACCCTACCATTCATAGGCTAGAACTCACTACACAGTGGCCTACAGGCCAGACAGAGGTGGCAGCAAGGGGAATAAACATGCTGTCCTATGGAAACCACTGCCAGTTGCATTGATCAGCAACATTTCAGTCTCCAGCTTTCCGCTGAAGCTGTGTAACAATCATGTATGTGAAAAGCTTCATGTCAATGCATACTGTGAAAGCAGATGCAAGAAACAGTGAACTACTCTGGCCACCAATTTCCTTTCAGATCCCAGTAGGCTAGACTCAACCAAGCCATGCAACAGAAAAGCTGGAGCCCTACTGTCCATCCAAAGCCACAAGGAAACAATTAGAGCTATAGCTGCTTTCTGGATAATTCTGAGCAAAGGTATCAGTGGATCTGAACAGGAAGATAAAGTTATACAGAGTTTCCAAAGACAGGTTGTCTTTTCTGAAGGCTCTCCCAGCCCCAGAGCTGGAGTTTCAGCCTGTTTGAGAGACCAGTACTTCTTTTGCAATGGGTCTGAAGGCATTGAAAGTCTGAGAATGCTCTTGGTATGTTTTGCATCAGTATCACACCAGAAAGTAAGCCTGGCACTTTAATCCTGAATGAAACAAAAATATTATATACAGATTTTATACTGGCATAGAATAAGACAATACTATATTGTCATTTTTAAGGTTACTGGGATAAACCAAACAATGCTAAAGCAACTTCTGGTGCTGAGAAATACTAAAGGCACCCTTCACCAAAGTGAGGTTCTCTCTGAAGGATGGTGCTACACGACAAAAAAAAAAAAACAAGGAACTTTTAAACAATCATTGCTTTTCTGTCAATTGCAACACAGAAACAACTTACTGGCTTTTTCAGGAGCTGGGACTAACATTAACAAAGAGTTATTTTGTCAGCTATTAGAGATTATTTTATATACAATAATCCTTTAATTATTAACAGCACAATTCAGGAAACACAGCAAAGTAATACAGGTGCTTGTGATATTTACAAGTGGCAGGATGACTTCAAAAGCTTATCTGTAGATTGCAATTGCTTCTTGTACGTTTTATTCAACTGAGTTTCAGATATAATTGCTCATGAGATATTTTAATCCTCCATTTCAAACTAACTGCTATCAGTTTCCTATCTAACTGCAAACTATTCTAATAGTCCAACAGGTGAAGTCATTATTTGCATATCTGGCTACCTCTAACCCAACCCAAGTTAAAAGCACAATTTTCTGCTCAGATACATATAGAAAAGGTACTTCTTACAGCTACACCTTTTTGAGAGAAGTTCAAGTGTCTAGTAAGGACAGTATAAGCACATGCCCTGGAGTGAAGTTTTTAGTTCTTCAAAGGGCTTTCTTAAAATTCAACTACACCTTCATGACAGAATGCTTTAGAAAGCTACTTTTCATCCTGATGCTTAACATAGCTCTTAAACACCTCTAGAGAATGTTTTTCCTCTGTTATGAAAGCATAGAGTTGAATCCAACCTGCATTTCAACTCACGTTGACACAGTCTCACCCAGAAATAAGGGCTTAGCAAGACAAAAAGTGAGAAGGTTTTATTCCAGCCTTAGCACAGTGCTCTTCCAATTCTAACTGGCTACAAATTTTTAGAGTGAACCTTTACGTTGGTTGAAGACTCACCCACCAGTTTCACACAAAAATCTCCCTTCAGATGAGTGCAAATGCACTTACTTGGATAAGAGACTATGTCTACGTGGAAGATCAGTTCTGTCAATCCACAAAACAGATCAAGAAACCAATTTTGGCTATTTTCAAGTGAACAGAGAGAGATGCCTGTCTTCCTCCTGTTGAACTCTCTACTCCCAGAGTATGCTGGACTGAGCTGACAGCCAACATGAATCACGGCAGCATCCCAGTAAGGCCTACCTGTGCCTCCACTTGCTGAAGTTTCCACATAGCTTTCAGGAACCTTTGGAAAGGCATCCAATTCTTTCACCAAATTCAAGGTCTTCCTCCGATTCAGTCGCCTCATCTTCAGCAGACTCCTCCACCTCCTCCTTCATATATTCCCTCTGATTTGAGAATAAATGGTTGTAATTACAAGACAAAAGTGATACTGCTCAAACTATCTATAATTATAAAGCAATAATGAGGTAATTAAAACCTAAAAAATATGTTTCCAAGAAACACATGCTAGGCAAGTGTTCACTCTTGCTTCAAGAAAACTATTAAAATTGGCCTGGACACTGCTGCTTAAATTCCAGGCACATCCAGCACCATTTAATTACTACGGTCAAAATTCAATATATCCCATGCCAATAAGAACTAAACAAACAAACAAACCCAGTCCTGAAGTAAGCTTGCTGATCAGAAATGACAATACATGGAAGCCACTGACTTAGCAAGGAATATCTAATAGACTGCATAAACTCAGAAGGACATTAAACTGCTCTGGGCTCCTATATTCAGCTAATGTGTGCTAAAGCAAAAGAGAAAAGGAAAAATAAAGGTGCATTTTGCATTGTTTACAGCTATAGAATTTTATGGCCATAATAAAATCCATGGGTTTCTTCCCCTATAAAAATGCCTCCCAAAGCAAATTCAGTCTCAAGTCCTAGCTCCATTCTTCAGACTCCTTTTTGACCATGCATGATCTCTGCTCCGCTTGGAGCTGTTGATACATTAAGCAGCAGGATGCTGAGAGAAGCAGCCTGCCCAGGAAATACTTTCTTAAACTGTTTCCAAATCATGCAAACATGCTCATAACCCAGTCCCAGCAATACACTGCATGTTTTAACAGGTTGGCACTGCTGTTCTCCTTCTGAGAAATGCTGCACTTTGCCCAGAATTTCTGAAGCTATGAAAACCATCGTGCATTTACTATATTCTGAGAACATATCATATTATTGTTCCCTATTTAAAGACAACAAAGAGGCATGCTAACCTACACTGTCAACATGCAAGAGGGTCCTCATTGTCTTGTAGACAAATCTGTTACCTCATCTCCCCTTTCAAGAGCACATCAAGTCTCCAGCGTGTCCTAGTGAAATTACGCAAGTTATTCCCTGGTCTGCCCCTCCCAGGTGCTGAGCAGGCTCCGTACTGTGCAACAGCAAAGCAGTAGGCTTTATGAGAAATGGAATGTCACAGGTGAAGTATCATGATCCATGCCTGCAATCTCCTCACTATGGAAATTCACTTCAGACCCAATGAGAAGGTACAGACTGCACTTGGTGGAAGCATCAGTCAAGTTAGCCTGCAGAGACCAACAAAATGATCCTCTGTGTGTTGCAGAAGATTCAAAGAAACCACAGTTAAGGTGGGCAGAGAAGACAGGTGCTGGACTAGAATTTTCGCTATACAGCATCAAATAAAGAAAAACTATCAGGGGAACAAGGTCTGTCCTTACTACACTACATAACTGTGTTTTAAGAATTATCTCAATTCCATTCAAGCAGCTTCAGAAAAAAATGGAAAACTGGTGCACAGATATGGCAAAGCAGCTGCTTGGACACTGGAGCTGCAACACTTGTTAGCACGGAGGGAACACACGATGGGATTGGCTGCTGTCCTACACCAAAGTGAATTTAGCAACATTTCATTCTCCCTATGTCTTCTCTGCTATCCCATACATAAGAGCACATCACGTGATATGGAAGGAGCACTTCCATAAAATAAAGCTAGAAAATTTGAGAGCACTTTACTAAGAAACTTTCTAAATCATCCTGCATCACTAAGTATACAGATTCGTAGTTAGCTAGAAGTATCCACTTTGTTCATTCATTTCTTTAATCCCACAGACTCACTTTCTGTTACAACCCAAAACAGACATCTGATACCTCCCCCCTGGCCATCTCACCCCACACACCTCAAAAACACCAAGTATAAAATTCGGAATCTATTGCTACCCAGGTAACATATTATTAATCCAACATCCAATTACATGTGTGCATATATATATATGATTATTAAAAAGAAAAAAAAGCATAGCGCAAACGCCACTCAAAACCGTAGCATCCATAGCCCAGACCCACCTGAGCGGCTCGGGCAGTTTGCACTGACTCGGACAACCTGGAAGCAAAGCCATGACCGGAGCCGGTTAGCGCCCGAACACCCGCACCCCCACTCACACTCACGGAGCGGCCCCAAGCCTGACTCCCCTCCCGCGCCGAGGGAAGCTTCAGGAGGCGGCCGTCAGCTCGGAACACACACATCTGTGCGGGCCGCGGGAGCTCCCGGCCGCAGCCAAGCACCGGGTAGCCGCGGGACGGGACAGGCCGCACCGGGCGGCCAAGGCACGGGACGAACGGGACAGGCCGCACCGACCGCCTCGTTGCCGCCCTCCCCTACCTCTCGCTTCTCTCGCCGTTACCCAGCGCCGCGGGCGAGGCCAGAGAGGGGAAGGGAGCCGCAACGCCCTGCTCGGCGCCCGCCACGCTGAGCATGGCAGCACTCGTGGCCCCAAGCGGGCTCTCTCCGCCACCGACGCCCGGCGGGAGGAACAGGCCGGCGAGAGCGGCGGCGGCGGCGCCCCGCCCGCGCGCATGCTCGCAGCCCCACGGGCATGCACCGCCCACCGCGGCAGCGGGTACTGTCTCCGGGAGCAGCGGGTCGGCGGCATGGGGTGTGGGCTCAGTTCAAGGGAAAGGCGCGTCAGTAGATCCAACAGATGCCGTTCCCCGCCCGTGCGGCGCGCTGGGCTCTTCGGTGCTGAGCCGTGGCGGATGCCTCAGGCGACTTGGGTCTGGGAGCTGCGGCTGCTGCGGCGCTGGGCCCAACGCCGCCAGCACAGGAACGCCAACGGGAGGAGCGTACTGCTCCGAATAGGGCAAAATGGGTGTCAAAAAGAATTCGTGAAGCTGCAGGTTACCGAGTGATCGTTTGAAGTGATGAACATCAAGTACCTTCAAAAGCATTGTAAGCTGAGCTTGCAGCAGTAATGCTGTTCAAGATGCTGTGGATATAAAAGGAGGCAATGTTTGGGAAGAGGCAGTATCTTTCCTTAGGTTTTCTACAGCGGAAAAGGATTCAAGACAGTGGGCTAAAGTACTGTGGAAAGACAGATTTTAAGCTCACAAGCCAGTTTTCAGACCTGAAGCGGAAAAAAGATCTTGTGCCCAAGATGGACATTCGAATTCGAATGGAGATTGGTTTCCCTGTGTTGGTGGAGCTGTCTCTTACCACAAACCTCACCCCTTAGTAACAGACACGTTAGTTTATCTCCGGATTTTTTCCTTACAATTGCAGCAATTCATTCTCTCTGACAGAGTCCCTTCTTGGGCTTTACAGTTGTGCTGCTACCAAACCAGACTTGCAAACTCATTACCATGGGACTACGTTTATGTTGCTGCCACCAGACACTACAGCCAAAATGAGAGCTCTCCACTGTTTTCTGGGAAATACAAACATGTTAGTAACATCAAAGTTATTCAAGGAAAAGTGCTTCATGTAAGATTTAAAGATATATATACACACCAAACATTTGTATTCATACACCAGAAAAGAGAGACTGAAGACACCAGTGGTGTTTTTGATGAATTAAATTAAACCCACACCCCAGCACCACAGAAAATGATGAGTTTCACAGCATTCATACAGATTTGCTCTTTGTAATGATTTACAGGGAAAAGTAGATCCATGACAAGAGTTTCAAGCAGCATGCAAAAGTATATACAATTTGAATAAGAAAACCCTTTGTCTGGATATCTACAGCATTAGGGAACAAAAAGAACCTGTAAATGAGAAAACAGTACAGATTCAAAGAGTAGTTTTTGGTTTTTAGGGATAGGCAGTGGGTTTCAAGGAACATACAGGAACTGATCAGTCTGTTGTGATTATTTTGGTGCCTATAATAACAGTTGGATCAGAGAGTCAGAAAGAAAAGGGGGAGGGGGAGAATGATACTAAAAGCAAGAAATAACTAGGCCAAAAATATATTTATCTGTATATTTGTTTCCTCCTCTTAGAAACAGCAGGAAGCTTTAGCTACAGCACTTGAAGCTCTTATATTGACATGGCAGTGCTCATAGGGTATAATTCAGCAGCCAGGGATTTTGCTGGCTAAGCCCTATTTTCCCTTGAAATGCTGTCAGCACTGAGGCCTGGAAAGAGCAACTGATAGATCTGGTTATTAGCTGTGCATCAGAGATGCTCAACAGATGTTCTTACAGGCTACGAACTAAAGCAACCAAATCGACTCACAGACAAAAACTGGCTTTGGTACTCAATTCTGCATCGAGATGCCTCTTACATCTTGTGGCTTGGGACAAAACTGCTTGCAGCAGTTTGTCCTTACAAGGGAAAACACAGTAAGCGTTTTTCAGGATTTAAGAAAAATAGAGAAAATTATATAGTGAGAACACTGCATTGTAAGGACACTATCTATTTGCCTGCACTGTGCTAAAAAAATATTAGCAGTGATCATATTGCATCCATCAAGTGCCAGACTGTCCTAATTCAAACTGTGCTCCTTACCTTAGGCCTTTGTGTGTTTTCTGCTCTCCTGATCAGACTCGATGGCAGTCTACAAGTGCCTGCCAGGAGCCTGAAGGGATCAGGGAAGGAGGGAGAAACCCAGCTGTCAACTGCAAGCTATGTAGGCGAGGCAAGGGGCTGCCCCTCACATACACACCTCGCTTCACTTCGATATTTAACAAGATCCCAAAGCGCCCCGAGACTTGAGTGCAGTCATCTGTGTAAAAGTAGAGCTGCCTTCTCCCCAAAACACAGCACTTCTTAACTGTTATGAATTTATGAAGTCCCTTGATGTGTGCAAAGAGAGGAAACCAGGTAAGGTGTCTCCTATGTCAGACCACAACTGAAGCAGGACAGAAAAAAATAAATTCCAGAGATACTAGGCTATGAAGCACATTGATACCAAAGACGGTAAAAGAGATGGTAGACCAAAGAGGAGGAGATGTAAACATTCACAGATACCCCCCAGCACTTCAACACACTTCAGCATTAACATGCTGGAAGCCATGTGCAGGATATGCAAAACTGAAAACCTGGCTAAAGCACTGCGAGACTAAACCCAAATACCCAAACCCCATCGTTTGCTGCTGGAGTCGCCCAGTCAGGTGTCTCACGACGGCCGAAAAGGCACTTTGAAACCGTTAGCGAGAAACGGCGAGTGGAAAGGAACGGGCAGCAGGAGCGGCGGGGATCAGCCGGGAGAGCCTAAGCGGCGCGTTAGAACTGAAGCAGCGCGGAGGGGATGAGGCGAGGCAGGGGTATGGGGAGCGAGCAGCCGCTTTACCGGAACATGAAGGCATCGAGGTGGCATTTAGGAAGGAAAAGGAAATAACAGGTGCAGGAGAGCAAATACGGAGATGAGGAGGTGGGAGTGGCTGGAAAGTGGGTGGAGAGAAAGAAAATCAGTCCTAGGGATGAGCGGTGAGAGCTGGGAGAAGTAGGGGGTATAGGGATGTTATGTTGGGGTAAGGAGGATGGTGAGGGACAGCCGCAAAGGTAGTGAGAGCGCTGAGGGGAAGCCATGAGGGAGGGCGGCCTTCAGGGCAGACGCCGGGTGGCGATGTGGGCGGGAGGTGCCCTCTGCCAATCAGAAGGCACCACGCGCACAAGAGCAGGGGAGCTGAGGCTGCCGGAGGGTCCGCTCTGTGCTCGTCTTGCCTTGCCGGGTGGTGGGAGCTGGCCGCCGGCCGCTGCCGTCTCCTTCCCCGGCGCCCTGTGCCGGGGTCCACCTTGGGAAGGCTCTGGGTGAACCCCAGCCTCTGCCGTAGCGGGGTCGTCTGCACTGCCGCTCGCTGCTGAGCCGCTGTTCCCGGTATTTAGCTCGGGGCGGCTGTGCCTGACAGCTGCCCTCAGGCGGCGAGGCTGGCTCATCAGACGGGGATTTTCGGCGTTTATACGTCCCCTACTTTGGCTAACGCTTAAAAGCGGTTTATGTCGCCCCAGATTGCCACACACCTCTGACTTCTGCCTGTGAGGTAACCCTGTGCCAGTGAGCCCGGTGAAGGCACAGGGTGGGCAAGGTATTGCCCCCATCACTGTAGCAGTGATTCCAATGGTGCCATTTGCTTACCTAAAACCTGGCTGGAGTTACCGTGCCTCCATGAGTAGGAGCTGCAATTGCAATGCAGTGATGTAAGTGGTTATCATGGTGGTGCTTATTTATGGTCTTCCGTTTTCTTGGTGTCTCTGTAGCTGGTTTAAATAAAAACAACGTGGTGATGGAAGAAGGCCTTGGTTTCTATGCTGCATTGTTTTTCTGTCCCACTTCTGGTCTTTTGGTACACCCTTTTTAAAACTATTTTCATGAAAATTTCTTTTCATAGGGTCTCAAAAAGCAGCAATCCAGCTTACTGAAAGGAAAAATACTTTGGAGCCACTTCAGCTACCTGAAACAATCCTATTTGCCATTAATTCATTGTGCAAGTGGGACAGCTTCATTCTGTGTAATCACCACTGTTTTAATGCATACTCCAAAATAATTTATCACAAAGTAATTTTTGAAGATAAGTTAATTCTAATTTTTCTTCTAAATATTTCTGTCAACTGACATTTAAAATGCAACTTATACAGCTGCTGCATAAGGCACGTACTTCTCTCAGGGGAGGTGGGATAAGTCCTGTACGCAGCAAAGTACTGTGGAAACTGGGGTTAAAACCATGCAGTGTAATCTTGTTGGGGTTTTGGTTTGGGTTTTTTTTTCTTTTTTCTTTTTCCCAAGAATTTAAATTGTTTGGTGTAGACAGATAACCAGTTTGAAGTCATGTCTTTCATTCAGCAGAGATTTCCTATATGTTGTTGATGGATTGTATGGTCTGTATGTGGAGGAAGGGAACATCAGTCACAGAGCTGAATTCCTCTCTAGATTACAAATGTCAGGTTAGTAATAAATCCTGATCTATCACCTCTTGGCTATTTTTAGTAGTTAGATCATGATTACAAAATAGAAATATTTTTATAATTTATCAAGTTACATAAAGCCACTAATCCTTTCATATAATGGTTTCTTGAAGTTTCTGAACACTCAGCACAAGGCCAGTAACTATCAGGAGACAAAGACACAGTAGTGTGCATTGTAAGCATCAGTATTTCTTTGATGTCGATGTTCTGTTGTCCATTCTTTGGAGCATAGTTTTCCTGAAGAAAACACATGACCATTAATAAATAGGTCTCTCAAAGCTTCTTTGAAGTTGTATTCACAAATAATCATATTTCTTTACTCCTTTGCTACAAGTGTGCTGTGTCCTAGCATAAAGCTTAGTCTTGAAAAGTATCATTGGTTACGTGGCATAGTGGAGGGATATGAATGATTAGCTTTTGATAGAAGAAGACACATTGCTATTTGTTAATTGCATGAAAGTCACTAAAGTCTTTTTCAGGGTGGGGAGAGGTCTGGATAAGCTTTATGTGAAATGATGTAAATATTAGGATATTCCTAAATAGTGACAAGCTTGACATAGTCTTACTAATATTCTATCTAAAATGTTCAAGCTGTGGTGACCCTTGTGGTTTTACAAATATACTGGTAGTGTGCAGATAAGTCGATGCTTAATTGGCAGAACAAGGGTCCCCAAACTTACTGTGAAATCTGTGCAAGGAAGTATGTACATTTAATTGTTTGGGCTGTACAAGAAATAAATCTTTAGAGTTTTCTTGAAAATTGTTCTCTTGATGTTCTGCCAGGCCAAACAGGCTCTAAGATAATCTTGCAAATGGCTAGAAAGGTTTTACTTTGTAGGAATATTGTTCTGATTTTAATAATAAAGAACATCAACTCCGTGTTCTAGTGGTGGTACTTTTTGTTCATTTTTAATTATTATTTATTTTTATCATGCCTGTAGCTTTCTGTAACAATCTGAATATGATTGGTGAGAGCTGAACCTGGCAAAAATAACAACTGTTAATTAAGCTGCGTCTATTGTAAGTGTAATGTGGCAGTCACCAGGGTTTCAATTCATTTTCAGAACACTTCTACAGGGTGATCTGAGGGGGTCAAGATACTCTTACATGAGCACCTCAACATGCTGGGTAGGTCCAGTGCATGCCAACTCTTTAAACAGATGTTGCGTTCCCCACAGACCTGCCCACACAGTGCGTGGAGACCCTGTGGCCACACCTGTGGATAGCTCTGGTTTGCTTCAGCCTCTGTTCCTGCATGGCCACAGTTTTTTTCCCCGAACTCCTAGCACATGGCACTCCTTTCATGTCCATCCAACTAAGCCACAAATTCTAGCTACAACTTTCAACATCTCTGCAATCCCTTGCCCAGCTCTCTCCACATCTTCCTTGCCCAGCCTGTGTCCCTAGGATTAACTGTGGACCTTCTGAAAAGTCTTTTCTCTGCCAGGGTACCTGAATGAGCTGCTTTTCTTCCCTCTCCCACCCTCTCAATCTCCAATGTCAAATTGACCCTGGCTTCCCTGAGGTTCTGGTTCTATTCTACCCTATTTTCTGCTGCAGATTGCTTTACCCTTCAAGATATAGCAAGGACTCTGAAGTGAATCTGGCTTGGTGTTCATTGGCACCTACTCCCTTGATTCCATTGCTGGAAGTTCAGGATATAGTCACAAATTATCTGTTGAGGAAGAATTGGCAACATACGAGCAAGCCAGTTGCTGTTGAAATGTGCTCCCCATGGATGGTTAGCAAGTGGAAGACTGCTTCCTGCTCCCTTCTGAAATGGAGCTACCTCAGTAACAGTGTTTGAAAACAAGAGGTATTTCCTTCTCCAGGCTTGCTGCCGGGATTTTCTATGCTTGGTTAAGTTTCCATAGTACCTAGCTGTCCTGGTGGTGACAGCGCTTCCTGTCTATGTGATAAGGGGATGTCAGGAAAATGAAGAGTGACATTAATTTTTCTGGCTTTCTCCCATCTGGTATAATTAAGTACTTGAGGGAAAGATAAAGCAGAGGTTATATGTACTTGATGCTGGGCAAATTGTATAAATCAATACAGCAGCAGCACGCAGTTATTGCTGTGCTACTGTTTATATTGTTAGAATCCATGACAAAATGTAATCATTCCCCTAATCATTATTTTATGTGTGACTTACATGTGATGTTTCCTGTGTTTGTACAGATTCCAGATATTACAGGATAGACGCAGATAAAATTAAATGGCTGAGAGTCAGCCAGCCATCATTCTGTCATACTTTTAGGTAATTAACATGTATATGTTGCTAGATTTAAATACTCCCCAGAAGCCTTTGTATTAAGTTTCATTTGCAGCTGAAAAGGGACAGTCTCCAAAATGTCAGTTTAGCTGTTTATACTGCCAGGTTAGGCAAAAGAAGGTGTGTATAACTGTTGAGGCTTCTGACTGAGTTCTGGTTTGTCTAATGCCTGTCTCCTGTTGTCTGTGCTTGCTGTCTTCTGCAACTGGGGACATCGTGGGTGACCACAGGAGAGGGGCCCATGTGAGAGTGCTGTTGTGCTGCACAGCCAGACACCACGTGTAGCACACATGTGGGTAACTCCAGATGGAAAATGTGAGATTTCCCAGTTATTTTACTGTACCTATCTTTGTTTCTGCAGCTTCCTGAAGCTTATTCATTTCTACAAGTCTAAATATACTTCCTTGGATTTCTAGTGATTTTGTGCTACTTTTGTTTTCCAATTACATGAGAAACTATTTCTTCCAGCCGACAAAGTAATGAGAAAAAAAAAAAGTTCATCTTACTTTTACTAATCCAAATGGACTAAATAAACCAAAATTATTTTATTCCAATTATACTTAATTTTTTAGTTATTGTAAAAATAAAGGAGAAACTCTGAGGGCAGGCTTTCATTTTTGAGACCAGTAGTTTGGAAACTCCCCAGGACAGTGGAAGAGCTGGTTTCACTTTGTGCTTCCAACTGAATCAGAGGCAGTGGCTCCCATGGGGGCTTTTGAACCACCATGCTTTGGTGGCTCTGCAGTGGATGCTTTTGCAGTTGCTGCCATCGCCATTGTCTTACAACAGAGACATTTTCCCCTCCACTCTTTTCCTGTCCTCAAACTGAAGCTGTCATCCTCTGTCTGTCAGGTTCTCCTCCTGGTGGTCCCAATTTCCTAGGTTTTTTGAGGGGGAGCTTTTGGAATTGACTCCCTTTGTTTTTGTTATTTTATTTTTTTTTTTTTTTTAATTATGGTCTCCTGATTTTTGTTTATCCCCAAGCAAAACAACCCAAACATAGATCTTAGTTCCTAAACAGACCACACTATGGAAGGTGTGAAAGGTTTCTGCATTGGTAGCAAAATGTTTCTCAGCCAGTAGGCCAGAAAGGTTCCTCAGGGGCCAGAGAGATTCTGTGCACTCAGGATAATTTCTAAACATCCATTTAACCTTTGCAGAAGAACTTACTTCAACCTAGAGAAAAATACATAGGATAATTTAGACTGACAGGTATGGGAAATCTAATAATAGGACTTTTAAAACAGAACACTGCCACAGAAATTTGGGTGAATAAAAATAGCACAATCTTTTCTTAGCACTTTCAGCAGTACAGAGACCATTAAAGCAAAATAAAAGCACTGTTATGCCCTATTAACAGATACTGTTGTGGGAAAAGCTTTCCACTGAAAAGCTCCATGATTTCCACTCAGAAGCTGCTGTTCTCGTAGCTCCTCATACAAATTGTACTTAAATTCTACAAACCTATAATAGGATTTTAATCGATGGCTTATTAAGGGGTTTCTTTGATCTTTTATTTATTTGCCAAAATAGAGCTTGTTATTTTAAAACAAGGTATGATTGACTCTTTAAAAGCATATAGGTAGATTAGATCGAATTCAACAAGTGTTCTTCATGCTGCTCAAGTGAATTTGCTGGCAGAGCTGGAAGGACCATACTCTCAGGCCTGTGTTGTGTGTACTTTGCAGGTTTTCTTTTCTTGAAGAAGGCAATTGAAGAAACGTCTTTCTGGAAAAATCTTTGGTTAGATTGTCTTTAAATTAGCCATTTTGTGTGACTGATATGAAGCACCTTAGCTTGAGCAGCTTGAAATGAGCAACAGTGCCCTGACAAGCAAACCTTTCCATGTAGCTAAAATGTGAGATGGGTGAAGCAGACACTGGCTTTTAAAAATCTTTTCCAGTAGTCTTATTTGCAGAGACTTTAGATTATTCCTAATAAAGTCATCAGTTTAAATATAGCTTCTCTTAACTTCTGCAGGTTTGATACAATACTCCCTTTTTAGTGGAGACCCTGTTTTAGAAGAGAAACAGTGCATGGTTAATTCCTACAGTTATGAAGCATATATATGTAGCCTACAGCACTTCCATTAGAACCTCAAAATGCAGTTTTCTCTTGATAATTACAGAGGAAACTTGTATGTGGACTTAATGGGGCCAAATAAAAGCAGGAACCCAGAGAGTGTGCTTCAAAGGGGAAATCTGCCCTCTTTGGTGTGCTTTTCCTTCATTCCCCTGTGGAAGGTCCATAGGGACACAGCAGAAAGATCCAGGGCTGTGGATGACAGCCCATAGGAGCAAATACTCCAGGGGGAAGCACTTCTTCAGTCTGGGTCTTTGTTGATGTCTCAAAATCTGTAGTGGAGCCAACAGAGCTTCTCCGAACAGCTGTGGAAATGTTGCTCTGTACAAGAAAAGAGCAGGTCTTCCCAAGAGAGGAGGGTTATCTGTGCCTCCCCAGGCTGGATGTTGCTTTATGTTCCCATTTGGAAGGCAGTTTTCATCAAGAAGGTGCCAGGTCCATGTTTTTTTTTTCAGTTTATTTTTCAGGTATAATAAATCATCACTTGAAAAGTATATCTGAAAGTTCACCATAGCTATCCTGACATTGTACAAAGCAAAAAGCAGGCTTATATCCAAGCCCTGAGGAACCCTGGTTAGTGGCACAAGGAGGAAAAGACTATTTACAAGGACTGTGGTAAGGGAACAGGCCCCCCAAAGCACCTACAAGTTCTGATTCACCATATGGCTCTGCTGATCTAACAGTTCTCCACTGCTGGTGCTCTGGCACAGATAGGTAATGGTAATGGAGTTTGTCAATACCCCCAAGCTTGATAAAGGTTGAAGCATGCTTAGGGGTCATCCAGAAGGTCTAGTTGGGAGGGAAGATGGGAAGAACGAGGCAGCTCTGGTGGCCAGGCTGCAGCACCTTGTGGAGGCTGAAAAAGCCCTTTTGCTTCCTTTTCCTCATATGTGTCTTCAGTTGTTTCTTCCTAAGCATATTCCTTTTATTTTTTTAACTTTCTAGTCCACTCTGCTGTGTTTCCATGCACAATAATCTATTTTTTTTCTCTTGAATTTAGGGGGAATAATTATTTCTTATTAATAGGCCGGAAAAGCAATGCAAAGTGGAAAAAAACAGGAACTTTTATTTTACTGATGTGAGAAGGTTCCTAGAAATATCTTTGTCCAGTTGTACTGCATGAACTCATCGATTCTGCATAAACATGAGATGGCAACAAGGTATGTGACAGACTTCCCATCCTGCCAATTGTACCACCAGCTTAGAAATGTCAGGACCTTAGGAAACAATTTGAAATATTGCATCTTGAATAGCACTTTGAAAATTACACTGATATTTTAAAACAAACCCGCTCTTGTCTTTTTTTTTTGTCTGTAGTGTTGATTGCTGCTATCAGCAATGCTATGCCTGCCAAGGAGAGAGTAGTCAAGGTGAAACTGTATTTCTTGTTTGTGCTGGAAAAACCAAAGACTTCAAACACCTGAAACACACGAAAGGTGACAGGCACCATGGTGTGCTGTGACTGTTAGAAAATGAAAAGCTTCTTATAATTTATAAGTAGACTTTACCTTCTTTTGAACTGTGGAAAAGCTCTTTTAACCAATTATTAACTATGGTTTTCAAAGCAGCTGTTTGCTCCAGGAGGCAACATACGGAGGAGCAGCCAGCCGGTGCGATGCAGAGGAAAGGAGGCTGGGAGACTTGATGGTCTCCCTCTCCCTCTGCCCCTGAGCTCCGCAGCATGTTCTTCTGCTGTCCTGAGCACTCTCCTGATCAGATTTATCAAATACAATAAGTATTTTATTGTAAGATTATACTTCATTCTGGTTTTATTGTTCAGTGCTACATTCTCCCAATGTGTAGAAAACCAAAAAGTATGCAGTCTATACAGTCTTTGCCATTGAGAAATTACACTTTATGGATAAGATACTCTTGACGAAGTGAGAGAAGAAACAAAAGAGAGTTATGTAGCAAGATGGTTTTGCTTTTTGGGCCATTTGACTTCATTTATGGTTTTGGCCAATTTTTAATGGATGGCATTAATCTCAGTACACTTTAGTTCTTACAGTACAGGCATCAGTCCTCAGCTAGGATAATCCCAGGCTCAAGTAATTTTATTTCTTATTGAAACATTAAGGAAAACTGCAATTATTTTTTATTTTTTCTAATGTTTTTTGTATTTTTATTACAGGGGAATAAATCCATATATCCAAGGAGACATTCTCATTCCGGATGTTGATTGGAGGAAAATGTGTACCTGTAGGGGCTTGTGCCAGCTGCCCATCATCTAGCACCCTGGGGCCAGGCTCTGAAGCGGGCTGGTGCCTCTACCCCTGCTCTCTTCCCTCACTGCTGGCTGGTGTCTCTGAAGTGCTAGCAATTCCTGCCCTTTGTGTGTGTTACGGATATGCCTTGGGCTTAAGAAATGACAACCATAGGACCTGTGATGACTTGAAAACTCACACACCAATGCTATCTACCCTCCAGCCAGCATGGGACAAGTGATGCATTATAAATCCAGATCCTCTACCAGTGGAGAGATTAAAGCAAGTAAGAAGTTTCTTAATCCCTGCCTCAAGCAGTTTAAAACCTCCCTCTTGCTTGGGGTCCTACATAAATCAAAACACAGGACTGGCTATACTCTGCAAATAAATCTTCCTTGATATTTACTTCTCACATAACTTCTCTGTAACAAAATCTGAATCCCCTACCAAATATGCTAATAAAATGTCAACCCTTCTGTAATTTAGTAGCATCACAATGATAATACCTTCTCCAGTTATATGTTACTGTTTCAGAGAGCACTTGACATAGTGCTTACACATAAAAAGTAAAATTATTATCTTAATACATTTTTTAGTCTTTTATTTCTTAATATTGAAATACACTAAATATAAACCACCTGTACAATAACTAATCATGAATGAATACAAAACAAATGTAGATTAAATTAGCCTGAAAAAAGTCTCCCACAAGTAAGTTCCATATGCATTTCAGGAAAACGACTTCAGAAAATAAAAGTATATGAATTATTCCTGGTGGAGTGAACAATTATAGTAATGGCAGAGGACACTTCATACTGAGCATTGTAATAGGATTAAAGAACATGTGTATTTATTTTTTCCTGAAAGAATAGGAGCTACCAAAAGAAAAGTGATGATTAGTCTATAAAACATATTTTGCACATACGGAAAGCCTTCTGTTTGAGGGTGTGATGGTACTTTACAGGCAATCATGAATTAAGCCTTACAAGCTGTCACAGGAGAACTGGTAACAAATATACCACAACTAAGAACGTGTACCCAACACAACCTGCCATTCTGAAGACTGGAATCAAAGTGCCACAGGTTTCAACAAAGGCACCAAAACCTAGTGTCCAGTTCTGTGCACGAGCTGGTGAATGCCATTGTAAAGTTGCTCCATCACCATGTTTCCCATGACCACAATGTACTCTGCACACCACCCTTCCCCATGCTTGCTGCTGGAGGCAGTTACAGGCAAAGCTTATGCTGAAATGTGGCGACCATGACTCGTTGCCATGTTGTCTTTAGCCTTAAGTTGAAAAAAACCTAGTACTCCTGGCGGGGATCCAGAGCTTGAGCTAACCTGAAGCTGGCTCCGTACATCCACACAGGTGTGATCGCATCTTTCGGGTGTGATCCTCATCTGATTGCACCTGTGTGGATGGCACAAAACCCCAAATCAGCACTTTCACACCATTTGCACCCCTGCTGGGAGGACTTGTCCATTCTAGCTAATGTTCAGATAAGTCAGTGCCACAATTTTGATGTTTGATTGCATACTGGACCAGCAGCTGATTAATTAAACAATCAAAAAGTTGTTGCCAGCACTTTAAGAATCCCAGCCTTTTCAGTTGCATGAACTTTTCTGCTGTGAACTTAACCTGTCACAATTTTCTTTCACTGCACATATTTGCTGATGCCAGAAGTTCCATCAGAAAGACTTCACAAATCAAGCCTTTGGCAGGTTGCAGGCTGGGTCTCATTCTCACCTCCACCTTGGTGCCTCGGGGGACGTGCTGTCTTCTCTAGCTGAAGCACACAGGTATGCCTTTGCTTGCTTTTCCTCAGTTGTGCTCATTTCCAGCTAAAACACTTGGATGTCTGAAACCCAGGTAAGACCTCTTCAATATTTAATTTTTCTACTAAGCATGAAACTAAAATATGTTGGGGTTTGGCCAGTCCTTGTTTCTCTGTTAAAGGGAGTCATGTTTAGAGTATCATTGGTATTGAACATCACAGTGTTAGCATAGGGACTGGGACGTGTACCTACCAGGATTATTTTTACCGTGGATATCTATACTCACTGCAGTGCTATCGCAGTGGTTGCAGCTTAAGTCATCTCTGAGTCTGTCCATTATTATGGCAGAGTATAAAATTTAAACTACAATGCAACAGGAAATTGTTTGCTTAGTTTTGCTCACACACTGGTTTCACCACCATCTCTCTCTGTAGCTGGGACCCAGGCTCAGCTGCTCCATGCTCACTGACATTGTCTCCCTGTCACAACCCAGGCTCTCTGTGGTTGTGGCAGGTGAGAGGAGCTGAAGCAGCATGAAAGGCTGGTGATCCTTGGTAGCTTTCCCTACCTGTGGTTGCTGAAATAGCCATCTAGGTATGGCTGTTATGTCATGGGTTGTATAAAGCTGCATGAACCAAACTTACATGCAGCCTACTGGAATACTTTCAATGCCTTTACTTATGTTGCCCATACTCAGGGCGAGGGGTGATTCATCTTAGAACATTTAGCACAGCAATGGCTGTATGAAGGTGAGGAGCAACAATGGAGCTAGAAAGTGGCACTTCAGGCATGCTCACACAGGGATGCCCCAGCAACTCAAGCTGCATCAGAGTGTGCTGGCTTCACTGGTGCCTATAGATGGAGAAAGAGTTGGAAGATCCAAAGATGGGGAGCAGGCTGTTGTTTCAGAGCTCTGCTTGGTGACAGGATGCTGGACTGTCTTTTATATCCATGTCTGCCTTCTGTTTTTCCAGCAGAGATTTTGTGGTAGCAAGTCTTGCTTTCCTCCTGGTAACCAGAAAGAGAATGGGTGTGAAATAAATGCAACAGTAAAACTTCCATTGGGTTCATGCTCTGGTTCCCCCATATGAGTTTTTTTGCATTGATACAACAGTTTTTCTTTGCTATAAGATGTGGTTGTAATCTTGTTTCTTCCAAAATTCGTAACACCTGACATCAGGCATTTCTCAGTGGCATCTTCATTAGGACTGCAGTCTTTGTTTTAAGTTAATGGAAAGAGAAGAACCTCTAGAGGAGTTAGACTTCTCCAAACAGCCCTGCTGAATCTAGTTAAGATTAAATAGCTGGTATTTGAATACTATAATGTTTTTGCTGATAGCATTATGTTTTTATTTTACACTAAGTGTGAATGTGTTTTCAGTTTTCTCCAACAGCCTTTGTGACATGTCCCTCTGCTTTCATCCTGGTTTCAGTGCAGAAATTTCTGTGATGAGAAATTTTTGCTACAACGAAATCAAAGCCAGGGCTTCATTTTGATTTTTGTATTGTTTTATTATGACTGTCACTTTACTAAAGGCTACCTCTGGGTAAGCCTACACACAAGGGTGTGTAGACTTACCTTGGTGAGGCAGAGCACCAAATGACCTACCAGTTCTTCTCTTGCAGCAGTACCAGTTTGAGTTTCATGGGAGGCATGAAGCTGGGGCTGGCCATCCTGTTGTACCTCAGTAAGTACAGATGTTACAGTTACCTCAGGCCGGGGTTGGAATATTATCATGTGATTTACACATCTTTGCAAGATTTTATTAAAGTGCTTTTTTTAAGCACATTAAGACACATGTGACAGTGGGTACTTATTTCCCACTATTCTGCCTAGGAGCTATGAGTGATACGAATCCTTTAAGTACAAAGGAAAGATACATGTAACTGAGTCTGAATCAGGCCCTGAAAGGGGCAATCAATATTTGCTAACAAATAATGAGCATGGATCTGCATAAATAAAGAAGAGCTGGCTAACCAAACTTATGTGTTGTTTTATACCTAAGAGTCAAGTGTCAGTCATCATCTGAAATATAGCCTAAGCCATAAACTAAAATCTGGCTGTAAAATACTGCTTTTTTACTGCTGTAATTGCATGACTGTTTCTAGTGTTCTGTGGGATCTTCATGTATCAATTGTTGGAGGTTTCTTTAATACACTTTTTATAACAAGTTCAGCCAGGTAAAATTGAACAGATAAAGCCTCCAAGGTGCCCATTCCTGTTCAGGGTTTCAGGACAGAACTTGTTTAAAAGAACAAGCCCTGTAAGGGAAGTCTTAACATAATGGGGAAAATATTTAAAGCTGTTTCAGGCAAAATACACAAAAAAGATCCTGCAATTATTTAAAGAATTCAGAATTACTGTGAGAATGAAGACCTTGGGCCCACTGTAGGAGAGGATCTGGTTCGAGACCCTCTTAAGAACCTGGATGTACACAAGTCCATGGGACCTGATGAAATCCATCTGTGGGTCCTGAAAGAGCTGGCAAATGAAGTTGCTAAGCCACTGGCCATCATATTTGAGAAATCATGGCAGTCAGGTGAAGTTCCCAATGACTGGAAAAAGGGAAATATAACCCCCATTTTCAAGAAGGGGAAAATGGGTGACTCAGGGAACTACAGACCAGTCAGTCTCACCTCTGTGCCTGGCAAAATCTTGTAGCAGATTCTCCTGGAAGGCATGCTAAGGCACATGAAAAACAACAAGGTGCTTGGTGACAGCCAGCATGGCTTGACTAAGGGGAAATCCTGCCTGACCAATTTGGTGGCCTTCTATGATGGGTTTACAGAACTGATGGACAGGGGTAGAGCAGTTGATGTCATCTACCTGGACTTGTGCAAAGTGTTCGACACTGTCCCGCATGGCATCCTTGTTTCTAAATTTGAGAGACATCAATTTGATAGGTGGACCACTCAGTGGATAAAGAACTGGCTGGAAGGCTGCACACAAAGAGTTGTGGTCAATGGCTCAATGTCTAGCTGGAGACCAGTAACAAATAATGTCACTCAGGGATCGGTGTTATGACCGGTATTGTTCAGCATCTTTGTTGCTGACATGGACAGTGGGATTGAGTGCGCCCTCAGCAAGTTTGCTGATGACACCAAGCTGTGTGGTTCGGTTGATACTCTGGAGGGAAGGAATGCCATCCAGAGGGACCTTGACACACTTGTGAGGTGGGCCGATGCCAACCTCATGAAGTTTAACCATGCCAAGTGCAAGGTCCTACACCTGGTCGGAGCAATCCCAGACACAGCTACAGGCTGGGCAGAGAAGAGATTCAGAGCAGCCCTGAGGAGAAAGACTTGGGGGTGTTGGTCCATGAGAAAATGAACATGAGCCAGGTTCAGTGTGCGCTTGCAGCCCAGAAAGCCAACCGTATCCTGGGCTGCATCAAAAGGAGCGTGTCCAGCAGGTCAAAGGAGGTGATCCTGCCCCTCTACTCTGCTCTCCTGAGACCTCACATGGGAGTATTGTGTGCAGTTCTGGTATCCTCAACATAAAAAGGACATGGAACTGTTGGAACAAGCCCAGAGGAGGCCACAAGGATGGTAGGGGGACTGGAGCACCTCCTGTATGAAGACAGACTGAGAAAGTTGGGGCTGTGCACCCTGGAGAAGAGAAGGCTGCGTGGAGACCTCATAGCAGCCTTCCAGTATCTGAAGGGGGGCTGTAGGGATGCTGGGGAGGGACTATTTGTTAGGGACTGGAGTGACAGGGCAAAGGGTAACGGGTTCAAACTTAAACGGAAAATTTAGATTGGCTATAAGGAAGAAGTTCTTTACTGTAAGGGTTGTGAGGCCCTGGAATGGGTTGCCCAAGGAAGTTGTGAATGCTCCATCCCTGGCAGTGTTCAACTCCAGGTTGGACAGAGCCTTGGGTGACATGGTTTAGTGGGAGATGCCCCTGCCCATGGCAGGGAGGTTGGAACTAGATGATCTTAACATTCTTTCCAACCCTAACTGTTTTATGAGTCTATGAATTATTCTCTGCAATCATTAATCAATATGTAAATATTTAATTATTAAATAATATGTAACTATTTAATTATTAATTAATATGTAACTATTTGTTATTAATAATTTATTATTGAATTGTTTTTAATTAAATTAAAAATTAGTAATTAGTGTGTAATTCCATGGGGTCTGAACAGAGGGTTCTGGGATCAGACATGGGGGTTCTTTGTTAATCATCAGGAATTCTGAGGGACCCCTGACATCAATACATCAATCCTAGTCTCAGTTACACCATTAGCACTTGGAAATCAACAGAAATCAATAGAATTAACCCAAACCTGTCTTTGCTGACAGAGTCAATAAACATGCTGGTGATTCTGCTGCAGGAGTGCTGGCTATGGGTATGCCAGGGTAGGAAGCATAATAAATTATTGCAGATAGCAGATTGGCATGTTTACTGTGCAATAATGTGCTGTGAATTTCAGTTTTTGTATAGATCTGCAATATGCTAGTTGTATTTCTTATAATGATTTTACAGCAAGTGTGTTCATTATCAAAGCTCTTTGAGATTCTACCAAATTATATCATTAAGTGTAAAAGGAGTACAGCAAAGAATAATCTAGTTTTCTGCTGATATTGGGATTTAACCGATTTTGTCTGGAGAATCCTGCTGGGTACACAAAGCCATTTAATCACTCTTTGATCTTCTTTTGCTGTCAGTGCTGATAAGACTCCAGCATGCTCAGGATAACTGTGATTCTGGATCCTGCCACCCAGCTGTTGGGGACCTTCTCCTGGGTCGAAGCAAGCAATTAACAGCTTCATCAACCTGTGGCATGAACAGCCCTCAGAAGTACTGCATTATAGGCTACCTAGAGGTTGGTTAGCTCTTTCTTTTTTAATAAACTGAACTCTGCTCACTAACAATAATATTCTCATCTGTAAAGGGAATTTGCTCAGACTAAGGAGTTTCTGTTGAAGATGTCTGAATAATCATTAGACAGTGTGACATAAACCTGGTGGAAGCTCTGCCTTACTGCAGCACATATGGAGGGTTTGGCAGCAAAGAGCCTCCACAGTGACGTATAGATTCTCAAGAGGAAGAAGCATCCATGAAATGCAAATGAGCACAGGGATTTCTGAAGGAGCTTTGCTTTGCAAGTCCTGTTCCCACTCATACCTCAGAGGTGAAGACCACAGTTTGCATGTGTGTGAGTGCAGGAGGACTGTGATCCTGTGGGCTGTGGACACTGCCTTGAAGGGCTTTCACTGACATACATGTCCCATGCAGTATTGAGACCTCAGGCATCCTGTTAAGAGATTCACACCATGTCCTCTCATATCTTTTGATCTGAAATAAGACCAGTGTTGATAAAAGCAGAAAACCATGTCTGGCAGTGGGAAAACCTAACGATATAGTCCAGTCTTTGGTGGGTAGGAAGAGCCAAACTGGATGATCAGAAGGATCCCTCTTGCTCCCTGGCTACAGTGATGGTGGCTGTGGGGGAGCAGCAGATGTGTGGGAGATGCACCAGACAGAAATGAGACACATCTTGGAGGACTTGGCCCAGCTGAGCTAATAAATTACCACAAATAAAAATATTTTCACTAAATACCAGCTTAGGCTGAAGAGGAGGTTAATAAAATACAGCTTAATTTATAAGCAATTGAAATAATTACAGTTTATGACCTTCTGGCAAAATGGTGTGACACATCTGCAGAGTAAAGATGTGCCATACTGAGATGGTACCAAGCACTGCTCCAAGTCACATATTGCAGCCATGGCTTTCTGCAAAATGTGTTTCTTTCCTCTTCTGAAATAGCCTGAGTTTTGGTGCTGCTTGGGAGATGGGCATAAACAGCCATCTCAGAGACATTGTCTTTCTACCCCTAAGCCAGATGATTGCCTTTTATTTTTGCTTTTTAAGAGGAGATCAAAGAGCAATAAAAAAATAATATTTTCACTTGCCTGTACTTATCCTTTGAATTGTGTAACTACAGATTCCTGAAAAGGAACAGCTGTTCCACAATAATCCCTGTGATTTAATGCTGCTTCAATGTATCTTGACCCCTGGTGACAGTCTCCTGAAGCGTATGAGAGCTAGAAATTCTGCTGCTTTGCAGAGCTTAAGAGATAGAAGCTTATGCTCTTGCAACGTGTTATGCTCTATCAGCTCACCTCAAATGTGTGTGTCCACTTCAGTACCTCAGAGTCCCACCGAACCTAATTCTCCTTCTCACTAGCGCATTTCAAAGGCTTTGCTGGGGGCAGGCCAGGAAGCTTTGCATCTTGCAAAGCAAAGTTCTTCTTCCCCCAGTTCCCCTCCTGGTGACCTGTGTCAGGCACCATGAAGAGCAAACCTTTCTTGTGGAAGTCTGTGTTTGTCAACATGTCAAGAGCCAGGGCTCAGCTGGGATGTCTTATTGAAAATCAGGCTGAAGAAAAAAATTAAGAGTTCAACTGCTTTGTGTTTGAAAAGCAGCACTGCAAATCATTTTCAGTCTTTAATGTGTCTTACTGTTTCTAAATGTATGTTAAGTGGGTTTTAGCTCTATGATTGGATTTACTACTTATACATGTTTTGAAAGGAAAACGAGCACTCAGTATCAAGGAGAGTATAAAGCTGCATACTTTAGAGGCAAATGGAATCTGACAGATTTGCCTTATGTGAACATGTATCAGAGAGACTCTTAAGGCCATACAGCAGGTGAAAACTGGCAAGGCAGCTGGGGTTGACGGAGTCCCACCTGAAATATGGAAGCATGGAGGCCAAGCACTCCACGCTAAATTTCATGAGCTAGTTGTGTGCTGTTGGGAACAAGGCAAAATACCGTCAGACTTTCGTGACGCAATCATCGTCACTCTGTATAAGAAAAAGGTGCCAAATCAGACTGCTCAAACTACCGTGGTATAACTCTGCTCTCCATTGCTGGTAAAATTCTTGCAAGAATACTATTGAACAGACTAGTACCTGCCATCGCATAAGAACTTCTACCTGAAAGTCAGTGTGGTTTCAGGGCTAATAGAAGTACCACAGACATGGTATTTGTTCTCAGACAATTGCAAGAAAAGTGTAGAGAACAGAATAAGGGGTTATACGTAACTTTCGTTGACCTCACCAAAGCTTTTGACACTGTGAGCAGGAAAGGCTTGTGGCTGATCTTAGAACGATTAGGTTGTCCCCCCAAGTTCCTGAAAATGATTATTCTGTTACATGAGGATCAGCAAGGCCAAGTCAGGTATGGTGATGCAGTCTCTGAGCCTTTCCCAATAACCAATGGTGTGAAACAAGGTTGCGTTCTCGCACCGACCTTATTCACAATCTTCTTCAGCATGATGCTCCAAAGGGCTACAGCAGACCTCGACGAACAAGACGGCATTTATATTCGATATCGTACCGATGGTAGCCTATTCAATCTAAGGCGACTGAAGGCCCACACTAAGACCCTAAACCATCTTGTCCGTGAACTGCTCTTTGCTGATGATGCCGCCCTTGTTGCCCACACAGAAGCAGCTCTGCAGCGTTTAACATCTTGCTTTGCGGAGGCGGCTGAGGTTTTTGGGCTGGAAGTCAGCTTGAATAAGACAGTAGTCCTCTACCAGCCTGCACCCCAAGAAGATCATCGCCATCCCCATATTACCATCGGCGAGTCAGAGCTTAAGACAGTTCAGCAGTTCAGATATCTGGGAAGCATCATTTCCTCGGATGCCACGATCGACAGAGAGATAGACAACAGAATAGCAAAGGCATATAGTGCCTTTGGAAAACTCCATAAAAGAGTCTGGTGTAATAAACACCTGAAGAAAAGTACAAAGATCAGTGTCTACAGAGCCATTGTATTGTCTACTCTTTTATATGGGTCTGAATCATGGGTCATCTATCGTCATCACCTGCGACTCCTGGAACGCTTTCATCAGCGCTGCCTCTGTACAATTCTAAACATCCATTGGACTGACTATGTGTCTAATGTCACTGTCCTCGAACAGGCAGGGGTCACCAGCATCGAGGCCACATTGCTGAAACTGCAGCTGCGCTGGGCAGGGCACGTCTCTAGGATGAAGGATCACCACCTCCCCAAGATCGTGTTTTACGGTGAACTTGCCACCGGTAGCCGCAAGAGAGGTGCCCCAAAGAAGAGATACAAGGACTCCCTGAAACAATACCTTAGCCTTGGCCATATTGACTACCATCAGTGGTCCACCTTGGCCTCCAATCGGGAGACTTGGAGGCACACCATACATAATGCCGCTGACTCCTTTGAGAGTTCACGAAGAACTAGTCTTGAGGAGAAAAGACAACGCAGGAAGAATCGTGTCCCACCTGTTCCACCCAAGGAGACCTTCTGCTGTGCTTTTTGTAGCCGGATTTGCCTATCCCACATTGGCCTTCTTAGTCATCAGCGCGCTTGTAGTAAGCGTGGGTAAATGCCCTTCCCAAATCTTCGTTCGCGAAGTCAAGCCATGATCAGTTTGTCCTTTGGGGCACAGAAAGATGTTTATGTAGCAACGTTAACCATAAATTGACTGAGTATCATATTGTATGCCTCTGTGTAAACCAGAGAGTGGATGTGTGCAGTCCTGCCAAGTGCTTAGATCACCTGAGCTCACCTTACCAGAGCTTTGTGAAATGAGATGACATGAGAGTATCTTTTGTATTTCTGTCTCGTCTTCTAGATCGTACATTTGTACACTTGTTGTGTGTGGCATAGAATGACTGAATATATTCTGTATATATTATAATATTTAAAACACATGACTTATACCTGTAAAGCTGTATCTCTTCGTTTATTTAAATGTGAATAGCTCCCAGGTGATTCTACAATATAAAGACATGCAAATCATTCCTAATGCTTCTCTATAGATCCTGAGCATCTACAGAGGGCAGGGTGCCGCTCCATCAATCCCATTCTGGTTTGTTTCCAGCCCAGCTTATGCCACGGACTTCTACTTTCTGATTTCAGCAATCTCTATTAGCCTTTCAGCTTTGGCTTATGCCTGAGCTCTTATAATCAGGCTCTGCCCAAATCTTGTAGAGTACATCTATGCAGCACAGCTGCCATCGCTCCCCCTGCCATATGCTGCCTTGTGGCCCTGCCAGCTGTGATCATATGCTGCATGGGTCATTTCCCAGCCCAACATGTTTACCTTGTCACCTCTCCTTACATCTCCCACTGAATCCCCATCTTAGCACCTCTGGAGTTCCTTGCCCTCACTTTCAAAGCTCTTTTGCAGGTGGAAGCCTCTCATTCAGCATTGAGATATTGGCTAATCACTGTTACCTTCATCTTCTGCTTGTTACGTTTTCAAACAAGAGTCTGTCATCCTATTGATGTCATGATTTTCTTCCTTTGCATTGCTTTTAACTTTTCAATTTCCCTGTGCCTACAAAAGGCACTGACAGCAATTGGGGTGGTGGTGTCAGCCCAGACCACCTATTTATATACTACCTGGATCCATCCTTTCCTTCCATTTGTACAATGGCATCTGCCTCTTGCCACTGGCTGGGTCTCCAAGCTGCTAGAAATAAGCAAAAGGAAAGAAGAAAAATGTATAAATGATTTAGTGAATGTTCCTCTTCAAGGCTGCTTCAGATCTTGAAAGATCCAGTTCTCACTGGTATCCCCTCTGCCTCCTTGCTGCTGTCTGGCTGAAAGTTTCTACAGCTTTTTTGACACATGAATAAACGATCAACTTAAAAAAAATAAATTTCTCCTGAGAAACTCTTGCAAAACAAGCCCTCTGGAAGAATCAACACCTTGACAAACTTACTTCTTTTCTCTTCCTGAGATCCCTTCACCACTGAAAAAGTGTACTTTTAATAGAGTACCCGGGGCAAACTGACACTGACATTTATTATATGCGTGCATTGTGCATATGGTTATTTTTTCTTGGGCTTGTCCCTTGTATATGAAAGTCAGAGTGACTGAAAGCACAGACATCCAAAGCAACATGACAGGTTGCAGTCTTGCAATGGCATGAACGCATGTAGATCCACCTGATCTTTAAAGAAGAGACCAAGTCCATCTTTCTTCTCATTTTGTTTTTTAGGCTGAACAGAAGTGCTTTCTCTGCGATTCCAGGTACCCATATAATCCCTACACTCAGCACAATAGTCACATGGTTGAAAACGTTATCACAACTTTTGAGCATGATAGAAAGAAGAAGTGGTGGCAGTCAGAAAATGGTAAGTTTCTTTGAGAATATATTACTGAATAATGTTACTGTGAGAGTTATTTATGTCATTGGCATTCATCATGTTGCCTTCATGAAGAAATGAAACAAAATTGCATCTATTCTTTGATTGGGTAATACTGAGTGATTTAAACCTATTTGTGTGTAGCAATACAGGAGTTTAGAAATTCTGGTTTTCCACAGACAAATTTTAAGCACAACATCTCCAAGAGCTGGGCAGAGGACCTGCGACAGTGCTGTGTTATACATGGTGGCCATGTATAACGGGGTGTCTGCCTTTCAGGGAAATGTGATTTGGAGCAAAAGGTACATTTGCCTACAGATGGGTAATGACAGAGTGTGTAAAATACAAATTTCCATTAAAAAAGGTAGTGCTTGCCATGTAAAGACATAACAATTTAGGGAATAAATAAAGCCTTACTATGAACACCCTTATTGCCTCATGTTAATTTTGTCACAAGCTTCTCTGTAATAGTTCTTCATTGATATCATAGAATAATAGAATAGTTTTGGTTAGAAGGGACTCTAAAGGTCTAGTCCAACCCCTGTGCAATGAGCGGGGACACCTTCAACTAGATCAGGTTGCTCAGAGCCCAGTTCAAACTGACCTTGAATGTTTCCAGGGATGGGGCATTTATAATGTCTCTGGGCAACCTGTTTCAGTGCCTCACCACCCTCATCATAAAATTTCTTCCATATATCCTGTCTGAATCTCTCCTCTTTCAGTTTAAAATCATTACCCCTTGTCCTATTGCATCAGGCCCTACTAAAAAGTTTGTCCCCATCTTTCTTATAACCCCTTTTTAAGTACAGTACTTGTCCTTCAGGTGTGTCAACCACACCATACAGTTTTGTGTCATCTGAAAACTTGCTGAGGGTGCACTCAGTCCCACTGGATAAAGGTTGAACTTGATGATCTCGGAGTTTTTTTCCAAGATAATTGATTCTATGATTCTATGCCACTGATGAAGATATTATCCTTAGAGCTTCTCTGTGAAGGCATGCTAGGAGGAATAGCATTTATCTTATCTGACATACAGTGAACATGTAAAAAAAATATTTGACTGGTTTCTATGAAGGCATAGAAAAAATAAGATATGTTACTTCTATTTTGGGTATCCAACTAAGAATTCAAAAGCCTTGGTTTTTCATGGAGTGTAGCAAGGAACTGTCGCCAGCTTTGGGTACCATTGCCAATAAAGCTGTGGGCCAGCTGAGAGAGGATCTTTTCTTGTTCTCACCACCTTTATTCTGGGATGAGGTCTCATGCAGTGAGCTGAATGTATGCTGAGCAGGAGGCCTAGGAAGCTTCATGGAGATGTAAATGATTGGAATATCAGCTGAGCTCCCTCAACTCTCTACAGAGAATGTGTGAATTGTGGGGATTTTTTCTATACTTGTTACAATTCTGAACAATGCTTGGTGTGATAGCTCTGCTCATGACAGATTTCAGGCCTGGCTGTAAAGAAGGGTTTAACAGATCTGCTGAGCATGAAGAAAACCCCATATTTTTATTGAGTTTCATTTTATTCTTAGAAATAAGCAATTTGTCTGGAGTTAAAAAAATTCTAACTAGATAGAGGAAGCCATAAACCTAGAACCTTGCCGTCCACATTACTTACAGTCCAAATGATCTGAACAGGACCTTTAACCATCTCCTGCATTCTCAGTGACGTGCAGCATCACCAGTGCCACTTCTGGAAAGGCTACACACTGCATTGACCTGAGAGAGCAATCCAGTCGCACGCTGGGTTTGTGCACAGGGGATGCCCTAAAGAGTCAAGCTGCTGTGCTGGCAAAGGTGTCTCTAAATTCCCAAGGGGAAAGCTGTCTCGGCAACCTCTGCAAAGTGTGCACTGTGCTCTTCATTTTCATTCTCTTTTCAGGTGTTGACCATGTCAGCATTAGATTGGACCTAGAAACCTTATTCCAGTTCAGCCATCTTATCCTGACTTTTAAGGTACATCTTTTACCAGAGCTTTTATGTAATGTTATACACTAATTACTTAACCACAGGAATAAATTGCTTACAGAGGCAGTGAAAGCTTCATCATTAGAGGTTTGTAAGAACAGGTTAGATAAACACCTGTCAAGTGTGGTTAAGTTATAGTTGATCCTGCCTTAGGGGAGGAGGATAAACCAAATAGCTTTCTATTCATGTGTCTTCAGGTTCTGTTTTCTATAATCTGAGAACTAATGCTGAAAAAAAATTGCAAAATGAATCCCTAAGAATTTAGGACATCTCTGAACAGTTGTTGCTCTTTCAAATTAGTTCAGCCTTCTCATGCATACCCATTATGGTCCAGATGGTTACAATTTTTTTTTTACAAAACCCTTACACTGTTATAGTAAACTTCCTCACTTAGACAGTGATCTTCTATCTATGTGGAAGGTTGCCCTTCCCTTTTGCTAGAGTGTGGCTCACATGAAGAATCTGGCTTTTTCAGAGAGGAATGTAATCAGCACAGTAGCACTGTAGTGAGCCTACAATCTCCCCAACACTGAATTTTAGTTGGAAGCTGTTGGCATTCCACAAACAGGAATGTCAGAACAACAACCCCTAAGATGTCTTATCAGTGCCTTGTTAAAGGGTTCTTGAAATACTGTTTCTTGCAGACATTTCGCCCTGCAGCGATGCTGGTTGAACGGTCCACTGACTTTGGTCACACCTGGAAAGCGTTCAGATACTTTGCACAGGACTGTGCAGCTTCTTTTCCCAACATTTCTCCTGGTCCAGCAAAAAATGTGGGAGATGTCATTTGTGATTCAAGATACTCTGACATTGAGCCCTCCACTGAAGGCGAGGTATTGCCAAGTGTCTGTGTTTGTATAAGTTCAGATCATATATGCCTGGATTTCTGCAGCTGAATGTCTCTCATCAGTATCCATCAAATCCACTTACACACACATTCTGAGACATGAGGTATTACTGACTTTACTAAAGTGTTTATTTTATTAGCACTGTATTTTACCCTCAGTTTCACACCCAAATGGATTCATAAAACAACTTGTACAAAATCTTCTAGTGCTTTTTCCTGGTTTCCAAATTCACACTGAAGTGCCCCTTGCAAGAGACCTTGAGTCCCCATCTGCCTCTACCACTAAAGGCTTTGATACATTTGGCGGGTGCTCATTCCATCTCTACATCACTGTAGGACATTGTTTTTACTTTCTCCTGACACGTCAATCCACCAAAAGGTCTCTTTGCCTCACTTAGTCAAGGCCAGGTTGAAAGGATGAGAGCACTTGCTGACTCAGGGCCACAGCCTTGTTCTTTTCTTCTAGGTGCTCATCAGTACCTAACGGGTCTCAGGTGACAGACTTTATATCCAAAAAGAATAGCTTCAGTGATCTATAGAGCTGCATTAATTTGTTTTGCAGGTTGTTTTAAAAGCTCTGGACCCCAGCTTTGAAATAGAAGATCCGTATGTGCCTTATATCCAAGGTAGGGACAGTAGAGCTTTTCTCCAGCGATACTTTGCTGGTGTTGCTTTTTTGTACACTGAATGGATCAACAGCTCATCAACAAGTTAATGATGTTGAAAAAAGTAGCTAAAGATCTTAGGAGATATCTACTAATAAGTAGAATGGGCCAGTGTTGTTCTTTAGCCCTGAGATCAAACAGCACAGCTCTGCAGAGCTCATCCATGCAGCTAAACTGTTTTTCTTTCTGGGATCAGGTGGCCCAACCCACACTGCTTTTTCGGAACAGTCCCTGAGGTGTATATGAACCCACAAAGGCTGAGAAAATAGATTGACTCCGTCCAGAGCCACACCAAGGAGCGTGATTATGCTTATGCAGCTGTGTGCCAGGACTAGGTCCATGCCTTGGCACTGTCCAGGTTACTGCTCTCAGCCAAGATCAGATAATTTTCAGTATTTCTTCAATATGAGGGAATTCTTGGATGATTGATCCAAGCTGAATACTTAATACTGTTCATTTTCAAGTGAATTTGGCCTCTTGATTTTTCTTCTTTCATTCCAGAGCTCATTACATTAACAAACCTAAGGATCAATTTTACTAAACTCCACACCCTTGGGGATGCTCTGCTTGGAAGAAGGCACAGTGATCCCCTTGAGAAGTACTACTACGCTGTCTATGAGATGGTTGTGCGGGGCAGCTGCTTTTGCAATGGCCATGCCAGCCAGTGTGATCCCATACAGAATCTGCGGGGAGATGTCTTCTATCATCCTGGGATGGTGAGTCATTAACTCTGTCTCCAACAAGGGCAGTCCCTACCTGGTATCTTGGGGAAAGAAGGAGGTGGAGGGAGGGAGAGGAGGAAAAATCTCTGATGATCTTCGGATTGACCATTTGCAACTCTTAAGTTGTAAAATGTTTCAATGCATCTTCTTCTTTTAAAACCCTGGGCTGGACTGCTCAGGATTCAGAAGAGAAGAGAAGCTAGCTCTTTGTTGACAGTGGTTGGTGTTTCAAAAGCAAGTGGGACAAGACATGCTGATAATAGCAGAAAAATACCAGAGCTGTAATGGTGCAAATGTAATGAAGCCTCTGGTGTGTGCAGACTTGAATGGCCAGTCCTTGGGTGCATTCCACACTCCAGCTGGGCTCAGGGGCTTTGCAGCAGGAGAGGAGCCATAGGCTTAAAGAATGGCTGATAATGCAAAGCTAACCCATGAAAAATGGATTATTAAAAAATTGAGGAACATGATTGTGAATTTGTTGACAGTGGTTGGTGTTTGGTGGGGTGTGTTGCAGAAAATACCAGAGCTGTAATGGTGCAAATGTAATGAAGCCTCTGGTGTGTGCAGACGAATGGCCAGTCCTTGGGTGCATTCCACACTCCAGCTGGGCTCAGGGGCTTTGCAGCAGGAGAGGAGCCATAGGCTTAAAGAATGGCTGATAATGCAAAGCTAACCCATGAAAAATGGATTATTAAAAAATTGAGGAACATGATTGTGAATTCTTTCCCTCTGAGAACAGGAGGGTTTATTTTTCCTCCTGGAAAATATGTATCCCGATTTAGAGATATGTAGGGGAAGAGAGAGAATTTAAAAGGTTGAAGTCTCCTTTGGCATGTTTAGACATTTGTTTGTTTGTTTTTCCAAAATGTTGCTCAATGGCTTTGAAACAATTTGGTTAAAGTTTGTAGGTATTCTTCAGACCTTTTACTCACATAACTGAGAATTATGTCAGCTGAGGGAGCCAAAGAGCTTTGAAAATTTTCCTGATCCTGCTGGTATACCTGAAACAGATACCTCCTTTCTTCTCCTCTTCTGTCCTCTCACCTTACCTCCTCTCTGTTCTCACCATATTGCAGGTCCATGGGAGATGTCTTTGCCACCATAACACTGAAGGCTTGTCTTGTGAAAGATGTAAAGATTTCTACAATGATGCTCCCTGGAGGCCAGCTGAAGGGACACAGGATAATGCTTGCAAACGTAACTCAAACATATTCTTTTCCTTTTTTATAGCTGAGGGTGCAGCACAGTCTCAGCCCAGGGTGTAATGGGATGGCTGGGTTGCTGGGAGGGAGACTTTTCCATGCCTCATCTAAAAACAGATGGATTCCTGTACCCATTAGTGCTGTGTTGTCCTACAAGAAGGAGAGCTTCATGATTTTTTGTTTAGATAAGAGGGGAAAAAACCAACAAACAATAAAGAGAGGAAAAAGCAACTAATGCAAAACCAGATCATCCATTGGTTTACATACAGTCTTTCTTCTGAATAAAAGAAAAATTTAGACAAGGGTCAATTATTTATTTCCACAATAATGAGTAATGTTGGATATACAAGAATATTAGGGTCTGTAACAAATATTCCTCTAGATCTTTCTTCAGTGGAGCAGTGTTTTCCCTTACATATCCAGCACACTCACTTGCATGGGTACTTACAAGTATAGGGCCCAGTTGTGTTGCAAGTCTCCAGTGTTTCCCCCCAGCTGTAAAGCACTAGGCCTGGGAAGCTATGATCTGAGTGGGCACTGAGGTCATGGAAGTAACAAGTAACCCCATGTTAAGGATGGGCAGCAATAGTGGCAAGACCACAGTAATGGGAGTCATGGTGCAAAATACTCCACTGTTTGTTTTGGTTTCAGGGTGTAACTGCAACGGCCACTCTGGCAGATGCCACTTTGACCTGGCCATATACCAGGCCAGTGGTGGGGTCAGTGGTGGTGTTTGTGAGGACTGCCAGGACAACACTACAGGGCAACACTGTGACCAGTGCAAACCTTTCTTTTACCAGGATCCACTCAAAGCCATCTCAGACCCTCAGGCATGCCTCCGTAAGCTTCCCTTTTTTACCTTCTGTAAGAATGACTCAACACATGGTGGTTCTGGTTCTCTGTGCTCTGAACCCTATGACATCCCCAAGTTTAAATGTTCATATGGTTGTGAAAGTGTTATCAGACCTGTAACATCCAAATTGCCTTATAAAATAACTGTGTGACAGTGTCCTTGAACCTGCATTGTAAAAACGACTGCATGTTCCAACTCATTGCTAAACTGAGCTGAGAAACCCAACAGGGCTATCATCTTTCTTGAACAACATCAATATAAATGTGAATAGCAGTAGTGCTGTTGCTTCTGTGGTAGTCAGGGATTACAGAAGAGGTGTGAAATGATGGGAGGAGCAATAACTGTTCTTAGGTAACCTGCCATATGCAAGAAAAAGTGTCTTTCAGGCATAAAAGCCCTTCTTCTGGAAGATGAGCTAACTTCAGTATTAACATAGGATGGGAAAAATCCTCTGAATATAATTTCACTGTAGTAACTAATTGGCATCAAAAGTCCTTGAGGAGCCAAGGGCTGATTACCCAGGGGAGTGGTGTGGTCAGCTCTGCTGTGAGAAATGGGTAGTGCCTTAGGGAAAAATGGGATGCATCAGGAAGGCAGTGCTCCATGCTGAATCAATTGATTCCAGTAAATAGTTCAGCCATAGCCAACTCAGACCAGCTGTGAGGAGGTGTGGTACCGCTGCAACCCTACAGCTTTCATGAGAGCATCCCCGAAAGTATGGGGCCCACTCCTCCCTGAGTATTCTGAAGAGTGTAGGGAGTGGGTGTGTGATGCCTATTTCTACCCAAACAAAGGGTATATTTCTACCAAAGGGAAGACTGTAACTCTTCTCCAGAGAAAAATCAGATCTTGGAAATATTTTCATAATATTTCTTAACAGCTGCTGTGCATTAATTGCAAAGCGTCCAACAGCAAGCACAGACGAGCATCTCTACAAGAACCCTGAATTTGTGTCTACCAGCAGCTCTGTTATTGCTTTTTCATGCTTTTATCTTAATGTGCTGTTTTATGTCTCCTTGGCTATGCCTGCAGCCTGCAACTGCGACCCAGAAGGTACATTGTACAACGGCATGTGCGAGAGCCACACTGACCCTGTTCTAGGAACAGTCGCGGGCCGGTGCCCTTGCAAGGAGAATGTGGAGGGTGTCCGTTGTGACCAGTGCAGGGCCAACTACTATGGGCTGAGAGGCAGTGACCCTCTGGGCTGCCAGCGTATGTAAACTACCTTTTATTCTTTTTTCCAAAACATTTTTAAGAGATGGAGTTAGTTGGATGCACACAGTAATGCACTACCTGCTTCACAAATACCCAGGTGCCTGCTATAATTTATTGTTGGTGTAATTTAATGTTCCTTGTTCAGCATCTAAGACTGAAAATCACTTGCAGAAAACATACTGTAACAGATCAGACTTTTGTCAATAGAAGGATTGTTAAATATGCAATTTAGTTGAAAAGGGAGATTTAAACACATGAAAAATTATGTTACCATCAAAATCAGCATAAAGCTGAATGAAAAGCGAGAGTTGGGCCGTTAGGATAGTTGGACTGTGCACTGCACAGTGCAGTGTCTAGATGGCAGGAGCTGCTGCCTTGCCATGAGAGCTTTCAGCCAGCCGTTCCTCTGAGAGAGGTTCACTGGCAATCATATCCCACCCCCACCCAGGTGCACTGTGGCTTTGTGAGTATGTTAAGTCCACAGCATGGTACTCAGCACTAAGCAATATGCAAGGACTGTGTAGTGTGGATCAGCACACAGCACATGGCGAACCACCAGACTGGACTTCTGCCAATGCCCCTGCTCCCCTCAGAGAGTGTATCCACTGAGGGAACAGACCATTCCCCAAGGGCAGTCTGACAGCTGCAGGGTGACAAGGTAGGTTCATCTGTAGAGCATCTGTCTGGAGAATGGAGACTGCCTGTCATGTTGATGCCGCATCTAAAGCAAAAGCCAGTCCTGCTGCCGTGACTGGGGCCAGCAGAAGTAACCGTGTATTTCCCGCCCTGTAGCCTGCAACTGCAATCCCTCCGGCACTTTGCCTTTCTCCATCTGTGATCGTGCCACGGGAGCGTGCCTCTGTCAGCGGTTCACCACAGGACGGCGCTGTGAAAAATGCCTCGTACGTACTCAGCTTTTGTTATTACCTCTGTATGTGGGTTTAGAAGTCTCCTCTGCCATCTCCCACTTTTTCATTGCCAGCAAAGTAAAAAGTCAAAATTCAAAAGAATTTTGCATCTCCATGATCTCGTTTTGCAAAAGAACACATCTGGTTCTTTTGAACTCTTGCAAACTTTTGTGCAATCAAGTTGCACTAGGAGGAGCACTTCCAGGAAGGAAAGGAAATACAGAATCATGTCCTCAGGCCATCTTTGCTGTTTACAGAGCAGCTTGCTTGCACAAATGGGTAGATATCTGGCTCTTCTTGCAGTGGCTGAGCACCCAATACAATCTGGGAAAAGAAGCAATCTCGCATGGCTAAGCACAGGCAGCAAGAGAGTAGTGCTCAAGAAAAGAGTTCATCCAGGGGAACAAGTTCTGCTGTACTTCACATAGTTAAATATATGCTGTAAAAAGTCTTTCTTTTTATCCCAGGTAGGATACTGGGGTCTTGGCAGCAGTTTGCATGGCTGTTCTCCATGTGACTGTGATATTGGTGGATCCCAGAATAATTTGTAAGTTAATGTTCTTCAAATTCTTTCTTGGTTTTGATTTTTACAAACTCTTAGGCTAAATTTTCTGGTTACATTAACCAGAAAACCAGTACAAATGGGAAAATAGACTGTGGACATAATTTTATCATATATAAACAGTATAAAATTCGGTTAGGATCTTGCAAATTTACTTGTGATAAAGGGGTTTATCTTCTTCCTTTGAAGTCAACTTTGAATCACCTTAAGCCATGGTTTGTTTAATATAAAATATAAACTGCGTGACTTGAGAGAACTAGAGGCCCTAATATTAATAGAAATTAGAAGTTAGAGGTGACATTTTTAACTTAGCTTCCTACATCTACTTTGAAGGCTAGAAATATCTTATTTTTTTTTTACGTATAGGCTCCTATTCAAAATATATAATTTTAGAAGCAAGCTTGGTTTCAGTTGGGCTCCTTCAGAAGTCTGTTGGGCAGGGTCTTTAGGTACAGGAGCACATAGTCTAGCACTGTAGAGCAGCTCCTTGTGACCAGGCAAATCAGACCTAGTAATCATCTGGTGTGTTAAATAAGGGTGTAAGTATATAAAAACTACCATATCACATCAAATCAAAGGGTCTTCTGATCTCATGTCCTGCCTCCAAAATTGCAGGTGACAGATGATTAAGGATAGTGATAGATACAGAAGCAGATGCAAGAAATGGATACAGGGATATATAGTAACAGATGCTCAGGAAACAAAAGAATCTGTGCTCCAGTTGTGAAATGGACAGAGAAAGCCAAAGCATGTCATGTCTCTCAAGCAATAAAACAGTATCACTGAATAAATACAGCATTGGAAATGGAGGGGCTGAGTGGTAGGAAGAAGTTTTAACAGGGCAGGCGATCCAACAATGGAAGAAACAAAGCAAAACTGAAGCAAGGGTGGAGCTGAGCTGCTGTCATGCTGTTAGGCCCCAGCCATGCTGCACTTTAATGTCTTCCCTTTACCAACTCTCATCCCAGGTGCTCACCAAGGGATGGTCAGTGCAAGTGTCTTCCCAACATCGTGAGCCGCCAGTGTAATGAGCCAGCACCGGGCTACTTCTTTTTACCCCTGGATTATTATATTTATGAAGCTGAGCATGCAAAGCCCCTTTCTGGCTCAGCGCCCTTGGTAAGTAGTTGGCTTGTACTGAGAGGGGATGCATGCAATGGTGGCACAGGAGCTGAAGCTGAGGAGCTCATGAAGCAGACAGCGGTGTTTTAGCAGGAAGGTCCTTTGACCATCCTCAGTTCATCCTTGTTCTTCATGGGCATGACTACTCTGTAACTGTGGCTCTTACCAAAGGACAGTCACAGGTAACAGACATGACCTACAAAGCTGTCCTTGCTGCTTCTCAAGTGCTGGATGGTCTAGCATAAATTAGAGAAAATAAGTTAGTTATCTAAATTACAGGAAAGTGTTTGAGTTGCCAACAGCTATCACGAACTGTGATATTTCTGGGAATCTCCAACAGGAGAAAAATCAAATTCCTCTCTGTTCCATTAGACTCCTTCCTGCTGCCTTATATAATGGCACTGATTGCAGCCCAATTTCCTCGAGAATTTGGCATCCATCTGGAATGTTTTTAGAAAAAACAATTTTTATTTTTTTGGCCCTCAACATGGAGATAGTTGTTCCCTATGCAGAGTACGAGTCTGGAATCCCTTCTGATGCCTATGTTTTTATTAACATTTCCTCTTCGATGTGTTGTCCAGAAGTTATAGAGAAGGAATAATAAAAAATATGTTTTTTTGCACATCACATCCTCAAATATTTAGCTATAATCACAATCAGTAATCAGTCTACAATCCAAAAATGAAATGGAAAGCAGATGTCTGGGACAGCTTGTGAAAGGAAGTGCAAGTTAATTTTAAGGGAGTGAGGGAAAAGGGTTTCTAGCAGAATTTCCCCCAGCATAGAATAGAGCTTGGTTTACAAATGTGGATTTTCATGAAGCTGCCTACCTACCCTTCAGAACTGTTGAGACCATGCTGCCCCTCTCTCATTTCTTTATAGGTTAAACCAAGCACTCTTCCAAGGTGCGACATCTACGTCCAGAAGCAAGGCTATGAGTTCATGATTGAAAATGGAAAGATTGTGTTAAACAGGAGCAAGATACGAAGCGTAAGAAAATCTGGACTGGAACAGGTAAATTGGTTCTTGAGTAGTTACTTAAGATTACCCCAAATACTAGAATTTTGTTGCAACAGAGGGCAAGGAAATCTCTAAGCACGTGGGATTCACAGTCCTGGATGTTACAGTCCTGATACAGTTGTGCCAGGCAATTATAATTCATACAGACAGGTTTGCTCTGCCACGTCCACTGCCATTTTAGACCCAGGTTTAATGACTTGTTCAGAAGAGCACCAATGAAAGATAATTTTTGTTTGTTTGTTTTGATTGTAAGACATTTCCAATGTTTTCCATTTTCTAACAAGTTTACCAAGACATTGACATGGTATCTACTGCGTTTAAATGCTGTCAGCTTTGTCACTCTGAGTATTGACATTTATTTTTTTCAGCTTATAATGAAAAGTCCAGCCATGTATGAAATCAAGCTTCATCTGTTTAAGGTTTCCAATGTGAATGCTTGGAGATGCCATATATACAAGAGATGGATGGAATATTCTAATCTCTTTCATTACTGTTGTTGCAAAGCTTTTCTTTCTTTGTTACCCTAAGCATCCTACATTTGGGAGTGTTCTTAGACTGTTGAACTTGAGCTTGTTTGGAAAATGAGGCTGACTGATGTCCAAAATAAGTAAATAACATGGCCAAAATAGTTCCTTTCTTTTTTCCTGAGTTTGTTTTCTTGTCATTTGACTCTGTGAGTTGTTGAAAACGCCAGTATTTCTTTGCAGGGTGTGATGCAGTTTGGACAGGACTCGGCTGTGGTGGTGGTTTTCAGGCAGCCCAGCACTGATCGGTCTGTTACATGGACAGGACCTGGCTTTGCCCGCGTTCCCAATGGAGCTGGGCTGAGATTTGCCATCAACAACATTCCCTTTGCTATGGATTTTGATATTGCAATCCGTTACGAGCCTGAGGTACTTGTGATGTCTTGTGTGCCTAGTGATGTCTTGTGTGTCCTAGGATGTTGTGCTACATGCATGGTCTATTTTGTCAGTAATAGGATGCAGCAAGTTGTGCCACTCTTTATATTTAAAACTGTCTTTTTGTTGTTTTCAACCAAGTAACATGGCTTCCATTGGGCCTCTAACCCTTTCCAGTCAAATCTGAAAAATCAGCACTACAAGTGTTTTCTAAACATCAGGAAAGATCTCAGCTTCTGGAGTTCCTCTTTTAGTACCTTTGCTTGGACCAGACTTTTGTTTACAAATCAGACACATGCAAAATGCATCTTCCTGTAGATGGGCACCTGTGTTTCTAGCTGGGATTTTCTGGGCAGGAAAATGTGCACGGGCAGGAAAATGTGCACAGGCAGGAATGATTTGAGTAGATATTACTCCAGAGCTTTTGCAGACATCCAGCTTCGCAATTGCTCCAGATGGGCTCTGAGATGTGTGAAAATTGTAGAAAAATAACCAAAATGTTAATTTTTTGCCTGGAAAAAGTTTCTCAGTGATGAAGACATGTCTAGGGAAACCTGTTAACCCAAATCTGGTTAAACCCAAGACCGCACTCATGTCTTTAAAAACACAGGCAAGCGTTTTACTAGTACCAGTGTTTGTACATGCCTTGCTTTCAGCTCCATGGGACAGTCCCACCACTGAATATCCTCCTTCTGTGTATTGTATTCTGTTCTCTTACTGTCATTCCAAGTCAAACAAGACTCCCAGTGTCTTGAAACATGAGAGCAATTTTGCAGTGGGCTGGCTGCTGCTGATGAGCTTTTTCCTTCTAAGAATTAAATCTTTGAATTTTGAAGTCTTATTACAATGTCTTTTATGTTTGTTATTTCTTATTAGATGTGAGAGGAGGCAAATAATGAAGGATATCTCCGGGACAACACTGTACTGAGAAAGGAAACAACTCCAATGACTTTAACAGAGCTGTTTCCATTTGGACCAGCTGAGGTCCCATTTCCGTCTCTCCTCTTCAATAGCTATTGCAAATACAATGCATTTTCCACAAATAACTTTTTTTTTTTTAGTCCTGTAAAGAACAAAGAGAATCTGTTTTGTCACTGCAATGTGCAATCATTCAGATGGTTTTCATTAACCCTGGCAAAGAGAAAGTTTTTCAGATGTGAAAAATGACCATAATGTTTGTCCTTTGTTTATAGTCCTTGGAAGACTGGCTAGCAAGTGTTGCCATCCAGCCCACTGATACTTTGTCAAGTCAACGCTGCAAAAACAAGGGCCTTTCACAGGAGCCTCATGCATTGCTTCTCCCAGCCACAAAGAGGTCTGACTATTGTCTTTCTGCCTGTAGATTCTCTATGTACAAATTGTTTACTGAAGCACAGTATTTATTACATTTAATAATAAATGTGTGGGGAACTGGGAATATTAGAAACACATGTGTGGCCTTTCCTGTTGCTGTCACACAACAATACCACTTAGGCTCTAAGAAAGAGTGATGCTCCAATCCTCAGCCTGGCAAAGGTTTGTCCAAGCCAGGAAGGTGGCCTGACATCCTACTGGGGTTAGTGGTTGCTTTGACAAAGATCCAACTGCAGCTATTTCAGTATAGAAAGGAAATATTCACTGAAAGTCACTGTCCTGGCCTGTTTTCAAAACCAGCTTTTCATCTTGGACCTATGTAAAGAATAGAGAGGAGCCAAGAGGATGTAACCAAAGTCTTGATCAAACAGGGACAGGAAAGGACAAATATGAACAGTGAGTTGCAAACTCTTTTGCTTGAAGTAGTAAACCCTGCCATTCTCAGTTTAATCTCAGCAGGTTTGAGTTGCTCTTGGTGAATCGTCCAGGCAGAAGTCATGAGGCTTTCCTAAAGCCTGCAAGCAGTGGGGCTGGGTGTGCTCCCCACAGCAGCAAGGATTGCTTGGGGGTGCAGGTCTTAAGATGCAGGCACAGAGGGAAGGGAGAGCTCACAGCACCTTGTAAACTTGCTTTGTCCCAACTCCTGCCTATAACTGTGCTTTATTTCTGCTAAACAGGGTTGCACTTCTGCAAACTCCAGTCTGCCTGGAGCCGGGAACAGGATATTTTGTGGATGTGTATTTTTCTCAGTCCTCTGCCTCTGACCCAAAGGCCAAATCGTTCATCTTGATTGACTCAGTGAGTAGTTCTGTCACAATTCCCTTGAGGCTGTATTTATACCAGTGTGATTTATTTTTACAGTTGCTCAAGATATTTTAAAAACACTTATAGCTGCCCCATCCCTGGCAGTGTTCAAGGCCAGGTTGGACAGTGTTTTGAGCAACCTGGTCTAGTGCAAGGTGTCTCTGCCTGTGGCAGGGCGTTGGAACTGGGTGATCTTAAGGTCCCTTCCAACCCAAACGATTCTATTGTTCTATAATTCTACAGTGTGTTTTAATAGAAATCAGGGAAGCGTGCTTCTGCTTACCCCCATTGGCACTGTGTTTGCATGGTTTTGTATGGCAAGACAGAATTGCATCTGTTTTGATTTTCATGGAGCAATACCAGAATAGCTCATCAAGTCATACTTGTTGCATGTGTTAATGGTCAGAGTATATATCTCTATCTGTTGCTCATTTATTATGAACACACTCAACATACGCTGACAAGATACTGTGGTTAGGGATATAAATTCAGGCAGTTCTTCATCACTTAGCTTTTTAAAAACATTTCAGTAATTTATCTGAATCTAGTTAAATCATGGATATATTTAAGGATTACATTGGAAAATTAAAATTAGCTCTGTACTTTCCTGGGACTCAGCTCCAGCCAGTTCCCAAGTTTCCACCAAGTCAGGAATTGGGTGTTAGTTTTGAGTCCTTCTTGAAAAAAATATTTTTAAGTCTGTTCCTCTAATTACTTCTGTAGAAGTGGACCTGACAAGTCCTGGCCATACTTGGACACAGAGCCTTCAGCTGAGTTTTCTCTGTCTCGGTAATACGAGTGAAAATTTGGGCCAGATACTCCTTTTGGAGCCATCAACATGGCACCTCTTGGAAGCAAAACCAGTTCTGAGCATATATCTGAGGTCTTATTATAATCTGACTTTTTTATACACAGTCTCTTATTTGAAGAACTCGGGGAATGTCTAGACCTTCAGAATACATGTGAATCCAGATGACTGAGGAGCACAACAGCAGATTTGGAAACATGGTGCTCCAGGCCTGTGTCCTTGCAATGCAGAGCACAGTAAGAGAATGTGGGAAATTCAGTATATCTAAGCAAAAATATTTTCTTTTTCCCCTTAACACCAAAGCTTGGACTTATTCCCAGAATCAGCTCCATGGAGAATTTATGCAGTGAAAAGGATTTAGATGAGTACCAGAAGTATCACTGTATTGAAATTGCATCAGAAGTTGGACCTCATGTCCTGCCCGAAGCATGTGCACGGCTCATAGTGAGCATGTCAGCCCGCATCCACAACGGCGCCATGGGTAAGGAGCAGCCTGCACAGGCAGCTCTTTTGGACAGTTACTGGTTTTCCCTTGAGTTTGTAGGATATGTTGACTGGAAAGCTGTCAGCCACTGGTGTTGTAGGTAAGTGTGGTATGTATGAACGTACAAGACACATCCCATTGAACCCTGAGTGTGCTGCAAGCACCTTTTGTTGCCATGGCTTTCAGAGTCCATCACACCCGATGAGCTTCATGGAGCAGCATGACAAGGAGCATAGCAGTGCTTCCATGTTTTCTGAAGAGCATTTCAATCAGATGCAGCTTCACCAGATGGCCAAAGCAGTAACTTTCCTACTTTTCCAGATGCTATGAAATGACAAATGAGTTTTTAAGCCCTGTCCCTGAATGCTGCAGGCTGGCTGAATGCACTGGTAGGACCGCAGGCATGATGACACACAAGCTGACCGACATGCTGGAAGAGATTCACCCAACAAGAGAGTAGTGGCAGGTGGGGATTGAAGCCCCAGGCATTCTTCTGGACCCACTGCAGAAAGGGCAGATGGGATCAGTGTGGCTCAGGAGACTTCTCTGGTGTTGGACCCAGAGAAATGGAGCTCCTCTGCAGCTCCAGTAACAGGAAGAGCCTTTCTGGGCAACTTCAGTGGCCAGCTCCTTTAAGGGAGCCTTGCCTCCAATGGACCCTAGATCATCTGCTTGGTTTGGGCTATTTTTAGAAGGACCAATGCCCATTCACACATCATGTGATGTGGTCATGGCTATGCAGCCACAGACCCCCCTCATGTGAGTTTGAGTTGTGCTAATGCTGACTTCTCATCAGCCTGATTCCCATAATGATGGGATTCTCCCAGTGAAACATGGCAATTTGGCTTTCTAGCGCTAGCATCTGAGCATCCCAGGCAAACACCCTCTGTGAGTCAGCAGACCAGCTACACTCAACAAGTTAGTCCAAGGTGTCCAGAAAGCAACAAACTACACATATGCAGGCTGTCTAAGCTCTGCTTGCAGATTAAGTCCAGTGCTGCAGCCAGACATTGATTTATGTCAAACCCTTCTAGACTTCAGGATATACTCATTTTGGATCTACATTTGATATGCCCTCTTCTGTCCTATCCCAAATATACTGAAGGCAGTGCCCTGCATGTAGCAGCTCCAACACCAATATACCATCACCATCAACGCTACAGCTTCAAATAATCCAGTGCATGGCCATCAGTGGTTAATGAACCCCTAATGAAAACAATCAGGATCTTTCCTTACTCCTTTTCAGTGTAAAACCTGCAAGTTTATGACTGCAGTAATTCTCCTTTATAAGTAAGCCTCGTTTGATTTTCTTTCCATTTGGCAGCCTGTAAGTGCAATCCCCAAGGGTCACTGAATGCCAGCTGCAGTAAACTGGGGGGCCAGTGTCAGTGCAAAGCCAACGTCGTGGGACGCTGCTGTGATATCTGCTCTGCAGGCAGCTATGGCTTCGGCTTCCACGGCTGCTATGGTGAGTACTTGACAGCCATCACCGGAACCAGAACCAGGATCTGGCTCCTCATGCATACCCCAAGTTTTTAGGGCTTCGAATCCATGATTATGTGTGAAGCAATATAAAAAGTATTTCCACAAATACTGAATTTTCAATCCCTGCTGCTTGCACTGCCATTGAGCAGTGTCTGCAATGGGCAGAGCTGGTGGGAATATGTTCAGGACACAGCTTTGCTGTTGGTGTTTTCCAGCATGTGAGTGCCACCCACAAGGCTCGCTGAGCACGCTGTGTGACCAGGTGACGGGGCAGTGCTCCTGCCGCCAGGAGGTGGATGGCCAGCGCTGCAGCCGATGCCTGGCTGGGTACTTTGGGTTTCCCCACTGTCGTCCTTGTGTGTGTAATGGCTTTACAGAGCTTTGTGACCCAGTGACTGGTGTGTGCCTGAACTGCCGGGGGTTTACAGCTGGAAGCCACTGTGAAAGGTAAGTTGATGGGCAGGGCTGCAGAGCTCACTCAAACACTAGTGCTCTCTGAAACATATGCATACCTGGGGCCCATCTGCAGCCCCATGAATTCATTGATGACCTTAACTGGAAACACATACCTAAACCTAGGATTAAAATAGGCCTAGCTGCTGAATGGCAGGTACCTATTGGTTTGGCAAATGCCTGTGGGGGGACTGCAGGCACAGCATGCATGCAGCATTGCAACAAGCTCCCTGCAAGAAGGCATTTGAGACATGGGTGCCGTGGCACCATGTCACTGTGTATGACATACACTGACCTCTGCCAGCTTTTAAATTGCCAAGGGGCTAACCTCATGCTGAATCCTCATTTTAACACCTGCAGTTATCTCTGAGGAGCTTAAGTAAACATACCATTTTGCTTGTTCATATGAGTTCCATATGACCAGCAAATGACTTTTCCCATGTGTTCCAGCTCCATTCAAAACTGTGTTCCCCTTTTTCGTTCTGTACACTGGCAGCAGTATCAGAGTTCAACATAGATATCAGAGTTAAATTCATTAGCTAGTTTAGTTTGGCTGGATTGTACTTTGTCATTTACTTTTAAGATCATTTCCCCAGGAAACCTATTGAGCTTTTCTTACAGTGCTTTGGACAATACAGCCTTTGGCTATTGTGCTTGTAGGTGGCAAATAGACTAAAAGTGGGAGACTGAAATACTTGCTGCCCTGTGCCTCTGCAGGAGCTCCAGACCCCAGGATGAGGATAGTCAAATAGCCAAGACTTTTGGCCTGGCTTGTATACATACAGAGAATTGTCTTCCCATTTACCATAGTAAAGCAGACAAACACTGAGGATGCTTCAGCAGCTGCTGCGTTGCCACAGCTATGTGGCCATGGGGATCCATGACTTAGAGGCAGTGGTGGCAGACAGGGTAGCAGGGGTGGCTGAGCCCCCAGGGAGCCCTCAGAATCACCCTTGCCTGTCTGAGTGACAGCACAGCCACCACCACCTCGAAACAGCCATCACCCTGGCTTTGCAGAACATGTCAGGCAGAGCATGGCTAGTTTCAGTACATATGCTGCATCTAAAATATGCAATAGTCTCTGAATGGTCTGAATGAATCATTGCTTTTTTGCCCATGCCAGGATTTTCTAATGTCATGCCAGCCACTCTTCATATGTGTGTGTGGAAATAAATGAATATATATGGTGACAAGGGAATATACAGAATCTTTTACATGGCAGCTTTTAGCTGTGCAAAGCGTGTGTGATATTTCATATATATATATATAATCATTTAGATTAAAATGGTTCCAGAGCAGGTAAAAGTCTTCAAAAATATTCCTTGAAAAGAAAAGGTGGGGGTTTCTTTTTTTTTTTCCTCCAGATTTTGGGAATGCAGCTCTGATTTTCTATTTTAGAACACCTTTGAAGCTTTCTATACCTGTACCAATTAATGAGATAGCATTACAATGATCTGGAATGTTAAATTAACTATACATACATATAAATTAATTCACTTCCAGAGACTGAATGGAGCACTTGGCAATTTCTGCTGCTTTGTGTTGACTGCTTTGACAGGTGCATGGATGGCTATTATGGAAACCCTCTGAACAGAGAACCCTGCCGCCCATGCATGTGCCCAAAGGAACCTACAAGCAATAGGTATTTTGCACATTCCTGTTACCAGGATTCCCAGTCTGAACAACTAGTCTGCAATTGTCTCGAGGGATATTCAGGTACAAAGCAAAATAAGGTCTGGGTTTGATTCTATTAAAATTAATGTAAGAGAGAAAAATTACCATCATCTGCCCGTCTTATGCTCAGAAATGACAAGTAATGGTAAGAAAATAGATAAGAAAAGTTAACACTCAGATTTACTGAAATTAGGTGGGGAAGTCCTGACCAAGAAGAGCTGGAATTGTGCAACTAGTGTTTGAAAAAGAGATTCACTTACATGAATAGAGTGAAACCACTAATTTATATGATGGCACTCTGTGGAAACCTTTCCAGGAGCACTATATTAGCATGATGGAGGGAGGCCGGAGAACTGCAGTTGCTTGTTACCTCTGGAAAACAAGCCCTGCAAGCCCAAATCAGAAAGAACAGGGCATCAAAAAGATCTGAAAAGATTTTCTAATCAGAGAAAGTCTTTGTTCATATAGAGACATTTTGCCCAAAAGTAACTGCTTCACTGTTCAAATGGTCACTATAGAAAGATCTCCAGTGACAGAAGCAAACCCTAATAGCAAACACTGCCAAAAACTGAACCGATGCTGTCATCTTTACTTAGGCCAAGTTCCTTTATAAGTCAAGAGCAGTTTTGCTTGAGTAATTGCTGTAGGGCCAAAGTGATCCTTGTTGATTCTCACCCAGAGGACTTCTGTCCTTACAAACCACCACAGTCCTCAGTTCTGCATTTTCTTCCTCCTGCTTCTTCCCAGCAAGGCTCTTGGTCATCACTTCTGTGGCACTGTGTTCACTTCCTCAAAGATCATGGTCTGGCCCTGTGTAGCATGGTGAAGGAGCAAAGTCCTTGATTGAGGATGAACCAGTGGATGAGGTCTTAGCAACACCAGCCTGCCCAGAAAGATTTCTGAGATGCAGAGAGGTAGCACCCCAATCAGAGCAGGCACTGGGGTGGTGTGCAGGAGTAATTTCAATGTCCGCAAGCAAGGAGAGAGCATCTCAGAGCTCATATGACCTCCTGGGGATTCTCCACTGTGTTACAGATAGGGGAGCAGGTTTGCCAGATGCTGGGTTACTCCTGGAAAGAGCACCTTCCACCTCCCCATGCTGCATGTCAGGGTGAGGGTCCCAGGGAAAATCCTGCAATATGGCCTGACTTCTGCCATTGAAAGGACTTTGCTGAAAAAAAATGTTTAGAGGTATTGTGTGAGGAGGTACCTATTTACTACTACTGAAAGAACTTCCTTGATAAACACAATTTGAGATGAAGAGAGCATTTCCATCAGATTTTATTGTAAGAGATGTAATTTAAACGGATCATAGGTTTAAAGGGCAACAGTCTCAAGCAGGTGGATATTTTCTACTGGAAATGTGTGTTTGAACAGTCAGGTTGAATCTTTTTACAGTATTACTGGAAATTACATGTTTCACTTGAGTTCCCATCAGCCAGCAGATATTTTTACCTTCCTCTCTGGCAGGCAGTCGGTGTGACGAGTGTCCTAGTGGGTTCTACAAAAACCCAGGCAGCCCTGGTCTTGACTGTGCACCATGTCCCTGCAATAATAACATTGATTTGACAGACCCAGACTCCTGTAACAGGATCACTGGGGAATGCACCAAGTGTTTACACAACACCCATGGAACAAACTGCCAGTTCTGCAAACCAGGATATTTTGGCTCAGCCCTCAATCAAAACTGTCAAAGTAAGTAACCAACAGCACTGGAACTGTGTATTGCTACCCCCCAGAAAAAGTGAAGAAATTAGGCTACAGGAAGGGGTTAGCCCTTGGAGGTACAGTAAAACTAAAGAGAATCAATGGAGCAAAACACCAAATATATTTATATATATACAAAATATATAAATCAGTGATACAAATAACTGTTAATATGGCATCTTTGTCATCCAGGTCTCATTAAATCTCACACTGAATGTCACTCCTAGGAAACACTTGTAAAATGAAATCGTTACTCTCTGTTAGAAAGATAAATGTGCATTCAGCCCATTGAGGAAGGAATCAAAACTAAAGGAATCAAAGATGATTGTTTATCCATGTTGCTGGCTAATGCCAGCTAAGCAATGCTCAGTTAACCAGATGATCCTTTGCTGAGCTCCTTGCCTTACCAGTTGTTTCCATTAAGTGGCTACTAGAGTGAGACTGTTAAAGCAATTTAATAGGCTCCATGACACTGTCAGTAACTCCTAATTTTTAACAGAAAGGCAGAAGTGTATAAAAAAGCAAGGCATAAGTTTCTTCCCAATGATTCTCAAGGCCTATGTTCACAAAGGTACCTGACTGAGGCTCTAATTTCTTTAGGCCAGACAGTGACATAAATTTTCAAGAAATTCTTGCTGAGAGTCTCTAAAACACAGTTAAGCCCATTCCTTGTTCATTCTTGGAAGATGTCCATTAGAAATGGTTGAGCAAGAACTGGCTCCTCACAAGAAATGCTTCTTATCTTGCTTATCTTACTGGTATTTCCCACGCTGGATAGTGCCTACTGTGAATCAGCTTCTCCTTACCCAGCATATTTAACATTTCATTCTAATAAGATTCAAAATTCACTATGCTTTCATTTTTTGTGCCTGTATCAAAAGTACTGAACGCTCCCAGTAAGTTTGCTTGAAGCAATGTAGAAGCTATTATAGAAAGATAGGTAAACTGCATGAGATTAAAAACTTGTTCAAGATTACTTGACGTAAACTTACAGCACGGACTTTATGTACAGCTCTGATTGTCCATCAACTGTCTATATTGTTGTTCTTCTTTCTTCAGGGTGCACATGCAGTCTGTCAGGTGTTCACCCTTCCATGTGCCCAGGGGGGGATGCAGCCTGTCTGTGTGATCCAGCCACAGGAGCTTGCCCTTGCCTGCCCAATGTAGAGGGCATAACATGCAACCAGTGTGCCTCTGGCTACTGGGACCTGGCTAGTGGAAAAGGATGTCAGCTCTGTGATTGTGATCCAAAAAACTCCCAAAGCAACCAGTGCAACCAGGTGAGAAAATAACTCTGCTTTCTGGGAACCTGGGTGGTGCTGTTTTGGAGTGGCACAGTGGGGGGGGTGTGCTTCTTATAAATGAGGATAGTTTTATGTCATGCTCCCTCAAAACAAGTAGTCTTTAGAAGTTTGCAGCTGGTGCAACCACCCTAAGAGTCATTAGATCAAATGTGCTCTCCTGGTAACGTGGCTCTGCTTGTAAGCAATTTGCCTGTGTGTTTCTTTGTCAAGTGGATCTTAGAAATACTTAGTAGGAAAACTTCATAGGAAAAGACTGCTTTGTAAGTATATGTATGGGGAAGAGGGAAGTCCAGGCTTGGACCCAAGAGTCTTATGAGTATTTTTTAAAGTGTTTGTTTTCATAAAGTAGCAGCTGCTGCCATTAAATTAATCATGCCTCATCTACCAGACTGCTAGAATATTTTTCTCATCTTTAATTCCTGTGCAATTTTTAGGGCTAGAACATGGCATGAACAAAACAGTTTTAGAATAGAGAGGTAAAATTGCAGTTCCATGGAGTCAACAGCAATTTTTATATTGATTTCAGAGCAGTTATCCCAAGCTCTTGCTGATGTACTTTCACATTTTCCTTTCAATATGCTTTCTGTTTGTTCCAGTTGAGTTAGTAGATTTATTATTTTTCCTAGCAAATGTAGCTCTTAACCTCAAAGAACTACTACTGCTTTTTCGAGCTATACCAATTACCAGAGCTGTAATTCCCTGCAGTTTAATGTAATAGCTGAATTCCAAAATAAATTTTCTAGGGCAATGTGCATAATGTACCCTTGAGGTTTTCAGTTACAGTTAATATATCATGTAGTTAAAAGTTGAAATGTTAAGATGAGTACTTCGCTCCAGCAAGAATAAGAAATTAATCTGTTTTGCTAAGGAAAAGAATCTTCTCTCTTAATTTACAGTCAGAGGATGAGTTCTCAAGGAGCATCTTTAGACTGGAGCACACAAAATCTTTCATCTTAGTAAAGTAAAGCCACTTCTCAAAGTCCATTTCATTTTCACATCCTTGAGGAGCAATATGGGAAAGGTGGGCCAATACTTTATAAACCATGGTGTTCAAAGACCACAGCATCACTGCAGACCCCATACATCTATATGGCATAAGTCACAGGGAGAAAAAGAAACCCAGTAAATAATGTATATCCAGCCATATGACTCTGCAGGAAGCTATTTAATCCTGTCTTTACAGCTTACAGGCCAGTGTCCATGTAAACTAGGTTACAGTGGAAGATGTTGTGATGAATGTGAGGAAAACTACTTTGGCAATCCCCAGGCCCATTGCATTTGTAAGTATTACTGAATGGGGACAACCAGATTAGAAACTGCCTCAAAAGAAATGTTTGTCTTTTATATTCATAGGAAAGACAGAACATACATGTAAAAAAGGAGGCTTTCGTACATTTATGTGTATGAAATGGATAAAAATGTTTATATTATTTATCTGTACTGTTTTGTCTATGGTTATGATGGGACCATGGAAGTTAGAAATGAAGAAGAGACACTAACCAGGCAGCCCACTTTGCTCTAACTAGAACACTGGTTTGCTTTTATGTCTTGAAATGCGCAGTTGTACCTTTTGCATGTGTTGGGAATGACTGGATGTAACTTGCTGTCCCTTTCTTACAGCATGCGAGTGTAACCTGGAGGGAACCGGCCATCCCAAGTGTGACAAAGTCACTGGTGTGTGTAACTGCCGTGCTGGTGTCACAGGCCGGTTCTGCAACCAGTGTGGCCGTGGCTTTGAGAAAGACTTCCCCTCTTGCCGCCAGTGTCATCTTTGTTTTGATCAGTGGGACACTGAAATTACTGCCCTCGCTCAGACTGTTCAGGGTTTAATGAGGTTTGCTGCAAACCTTGAAGATAAAGGGGGACAAATGCCCAGCTGTGACAGGAGCTTCAAAGCCTTTGAAGATGCCATTTCTGAAACTGAAAGAATTTTAAAACATCCTGTTCTTTCACTGGAGGCCATCTCAGGCATCAAGGATTTCCAGGGCTATGTTCAGTAAGAGCTTGACTGCTCCTGAAAAAATTGCCTTGGCTGAGGGAGCAGTCTTCCCCTGGGCTCCACCAGCCATCCCTACACATCAAGTCTCACTTCACTTCTTATCAGCACACAGATGCTGGACTTTTAATTCACTGTTTTCAATAGATCTATGGACAAAATAATCCTTATACATATTATCTGTCCTCCACAGGCAGATACTTAAATGCTGGAATTTTCCTCTTCCTCCCAAGTGTTTTCTAAATAAGCCATTACAAGTAAATGTTTCTGCTCATTTAGGAATTTATGTCTTGTCCTCTAAAATATAGTGCATCTTGGTTCTAGCTTAAGAACAATCCAGCCTGACTTCCGCATAACTGCCATTTCTCTTTCAGACAGAAAGTTGCAGAAATGTATCCCCTTCATGGTACACAGTATGAGTTTCCTGATCTCAATAAGAGCATAGAAGACATTGGGGAAGAAACTGACCTAGTGTATAAACTTCTACAACAGAAAATACATCTGCATCGAAGTTTTCATTACTTGAGCCTCAAAGGTAAGACAGCCAGCAATTAATTGACATAGGGGGACATTTTCCATGAAATTTTGGAATGTTTTTCTCACCATCAAACCTTACAACATTCCAAAGATCCCTAGATTTTAGCTTCTTATGGTAGTGCAAACATGGAAATACTAACATTTTCTACTGGCTTTCCAAACTCCCTTTTATCTTAAAATGCCATGATGGCATCTAGCATTCAAATGTATATGCTAGGGTCACATTGGTCAGAAGTCTCATGAATCCCAGTGTTTACATCAGGATTTAAAAGCGACTGAGTTTCACAGTATAGACTCACAGATCATACACTAGGAATAGCAAAGGATTTTTTCCCGCTTCTGACTCCTCTTGCTCTTAGCAATACTTAAAGAATGTTGTACAGCAATGGTTTGTTTAATTAAAGTAGAGAATCATAGCACAAATTCTTAGTGTTCCCATGGGAAAATACATGGCTTTACGTGGTAAGGAACCAGCTCTCCATCATCAAAAAATGTGAAGTCAGAACTGAGTTCCTCGGCATCTTCAAAAGAATTACACCATCTGTGCTTGAGCTAAGTACAGTTGCCATCAGCTGCTAACAGCAGTAATGACAATGTCACAGACTGGTTTCTGAAGAAAGCTGGGGATATATCAGTTGGGGATCTCAAACAGATGCCAGATCATCCACAATGGCAGGAGACGCAGTAGCATACTCTCTAGAGAAATGGTTGCTGAGATATGAACCCCCAGAAGATAAGGTGTGCACCACACAAGACACAAGCTACAGGCTAGTGTCTCCCATTTACAGTTCTTCTGTGTTTCGTTCGGGCAAGAAAAAAATTGGCCTGGACAAGATTGAAAAGAAGGAAAAGTCAACAGGATACAAATCTGAGGGAAAGGAAGAGGAGAAAAGAGGGATTAATTAAAATTTAGGGCTCCCCTGCTCTGTTGTATTTAGCAGTGCCCCAGGGCCAGCTCTTTGCACAGTCAGCACAACTTTCCCAGGCTCCACTTCCCAATTCAACTGAGTCTTGTGCAGATTCTGAGAAAGACAGGAAGGCAAAGAAACAGTAAATCCCATGGAGGTCAGTGGATACACAGCTGAAGCATCTGTGGTGCTCTCTGGTCATGTTCCAAACCCGCTTCATCTTTTGGCCTTAGGAGATGGATAAACAGCCCTATAAAAAGCACATGGGAGTGTGGGGAGGGGAAGACCTTGGATTTAAGCTGAATTGCTGGTGAGGCCCATACTCATTCGTCCTGCTACCAAGCATTTAACAGCACAGAAATAACATTTCCCTCAAGAAAACCAGCTTCTCTGATATCCAGGAGAAAGCCTGGCTCCCTCACCCTATCTCCATTTCAGGACCAGCAGCACATCCTTAGCATGGCTCTTTCCTCTCTCTTTTCTGCTGGGGTAGAGCAGGATATGGCCACATCCACCACCTGGGGCACATCTGGCACTTGCGCTCTAGACACATGTGGAATGGGCTCCTACTTACTTCTCTTTGCAGAGAATCAGGACTCAAGAGTCTTCCTTTTAGGCATGCATTCAGCTGACTGACCTGGAAATGTCAATAGCTAATGATGAATTAAAATCACTGGAAAAAAACAAGACCCAAGTGTCCTTAAAAGAATGCTTGCAGTTTATGAAAGCTCATGAAATTATGGCTTCCCAGCCTTGGCCCCTGACTTTGAAGCCACGGTGGTATGGTAATGCACCCAGTACAGCTTCCTAGGTTGTAAATCAAGCCTGTGCTACGAGGCGGTGTTTAATGTAAAAGAACTTGAGAACTCTACAGCTCTGTAACAATCCAAGTGTGAAAAATGCATTTGGGACACTTGCTTAATGGAGAGCTGAACTACTGTAAAATATTTCTGTGATGGAATTGTTGAACAGAAGACAGTCTCTGGTTTAGATATGGAGTCACAGCAGCCTCTTGCCGGGTATTTGGGATTAGAAGCTAACTTTAAACTGTACCTTGTTTCCAAGAGTCACAAAATAAAATAAATAACCCTAGTTCCATATAACTAAACATTGTTCAGCTTCAACTAAACAAGGCCAAGGACTTTAGAGTCTGATTCAGAGCATGCAGGACTTGACGAGTGCCTTGTTATTGACTACAACTAGTAACTGATTCAGTTACCAACACAAAGAAGGGTGTTAATCAATGACTTCTAATGTTTTTTCAGTGCCCAAACATCAGTTCTGGCTCATTGCACATACTTCTGCCCGGGGATCTGGGGACAACTTTGGGTTCTCTGGAGATCTGTGAAGCCTCAACAGCAGTAACTTTAAATTATGTGTTTTGCAAAAGGTCTGAGTGCTTTCCTTAGGCCATTAATCTGCAAAAATATAATATTCTCCAAGCCTTCTGAATCTGTTTAAGGGAAAGCTTACACAAAGCAAACAAGACTCTTGCTGGAAAGCATTTTTTGTCTGGCCTACAAGCTTATCATGGAAATGTGCTTTTTTTTAATGCATCAACCTTGAAATTGGATTTTCTAGAGCCAAAGAAAACTCATAAATTCCTATTTCTATTACAAATTTTGGCCTCAGTTTAGTAGACCATTTAACTTTTGGGTGCTATGCTGAACAGGCCAGACAAATGCTTTTCTGACTCATAATCAGAGAGCTGATCATTTCATAGGTTTTACAACTGGCAGAAACAGTTCACCTGCCTAAACTTCAGAACAGCATAAATGACAGGAACTTTATCAAATCAACAACAAGCACCAATGGATGAATGCAGATTATGTTATTAATGCAGTAGCAGTTTGTGTTATTAATGGGATCCCCTTTATAATTTTTTATCTTTGCATCTTTCATTCTCACACACTGCAGATGCTGAAGAATTACATGGGATCCACTGTATTTGCATCTATTTTGGCAGGTTTTATGAGTATCAATAACTATTCCTGTTTAGCAACTGGCTAAGCACTAAAAAGCTTGACTGAGGAAATGACAGCTTCTGTCCTTCCTTGCTGTCCCAAACCAAACAGGAGTGGCAACAAACGTAACCATCAGTCACTCACCGTTTGTCCAGAATTCAAGCAAATACATTCATTAAATGCAACCTATTTCTATTGCTACAGAGGCCATCAGCAACATTAAGAAACACTTTGAAGTATCATTGCTGGCAGAACAGAAGACCAGTGAAACAGCCCCTCTTGTAAGATACTCAGTGTATACCAGGAACCGTGTGCTTACTATGTTGGGTCATCAGGCTTTGAAAGCAAGCAATGTGCTGGAACGACTCAAGATGATCAAGAGCCCTGATGTCCAAAACTTGAATGAAAAGGTAGGTGTTGTAAATTTTGATTGGAGACCAAACAAAACTTTCTTTTTTGACACTGTTGGTAGGTTTTATTTTAAAAGGGTGCTTACATGCCTTTTTAAATCTGGAAAGCGACACTTCCCTGGCACGACATGCAGTCACGTCAGAAACAGCTGCACTTCTCAGCTGCAGTTACTACCAACCTTCTGGAAGTCACTGCTCCCAAGGCAGACCCAGCACAAGGAACTCTTTAAGAACTCTCTAGACTCAAGAGGACATCAATGTAAATTCAGAAAGATTAACCCCAGCCTCCTTCGTCAGTAACTTTAACTAAGCAGGGCAACTTTGCCTTGGAGCAGATGCCCTGGAGTGCTCACATATCCTTTGCATCACCATGGAACAGGAAGGGATTTGTGTTCTACAGGGCAGCAATGAGTACCTGATAGCACCTTCAGCCAGCCCTGACAGACCCGGAAGAGATCATCCATCTAGGTCTTTAGTCTTGAGATCTGTGTCAAACTATACAAAGGGCTAGACATAGTACTATGCTGTGTGAGTGGTGGCATGCTTTAGAACAGGCCATTGACACATAGGCTGGATGTGGCCAAAGGAAGAGTTTCAATGCTTTTGCCATAGAGGAGCAAAGCAAGGGTCTTAGTGCAACACATGGAGCCCAGCAAATGGATCCAGCAAGCTATGGGCTGCCACTGTATTCTTCAAGTCAGGTGAGGGGGACCTCTAACTGCCAGTGGCACCATCTTTGCAGAGACCAGACCACTGTCTCTTTGGAAAAATCCCTCCTATGTTCAGTGTTCATATGATGTCAAACATTTTCCTTCCACCAGGAGCATACCTCAGGCCCTCAGAAGAGACCTGACATAAGCATCTTCCTTTCTTACTTCAGGTCTGTGGTGTGCCAGGAGACAAGCCCTGTGTCACAGCAGCCTGTGGGGGAGCTTTGTGTCGGGACAGTCATGGACTCAGGCAGTGTGGTGGCCCAAACTGCAGCGGGGCTCTTCCTCTCTCCACTGAAGCCTTCAGGAAAGCTGAGGAGACTGCTGTGCTGCTAAATAACTTGAGTACTCAGCTACGGGAACCTGAGAATCAGGTGCTGTATGTCAAACCTACATTTGTTCAGTGAAATGGATGGAGGATGAGATCTGGGAGGTCACAAATCTACAAAAACTCACCCTGTCCCAGCATCACAGGCCTATCGCATTTCAGTGCCAGTAGTATTAAGCGCCAGTCCCACCAAGAGACTGTAGCTTTAGCTATGCCTTACTCTTCCTCAGAGCTTCCAAGATCTTACAGTTCATGGTGCCCTTTGCCTATGGAACTTGGTGGTAGCAGGCTAGTATTGTCTATATTTTTATAGAGAAAGATTCAACTGGCACCATTTGTCAGTAGCCTCAGTATGGCCCATGCTTATTGCAATGAGATTACTGCTGTGCATAGGGTTAAGCTCTGTTTATACAGCTTCATATTACTTTTATGTTTCCCATTAAATAATTTTTGCAAATAATTTCAAGACAAAGCTTTTCTGCCCCTGATGATATTTAGAAGGGGATCAAGTATTCAGCTCTACTGCACAGTAGTAGTGAAAAATAACCCAAGCAAACTGTGGCCGATGCAACATGTGCCAAGGAAACAAAATAGAGAAATCCCAAAACACCAGTAAAGACAGTTTGTTCTTATTAACAGTCAGAGCCGATGCCTGTCGAAGTTACAAGCACACACGTTTCCCAACAGAAATGTCATTCTGCTGTGGCTTTGTCCTGTCCCTGGAGGGTGCCTGGGCATCCATTTCCTCTTCTTATAATGTACCCATTCTGCATCACAACTAACTGGTTTGGAAACAGCAGTCAGAGCACGTGCCTGGGACCCCAGGACACAAAGGGGCAGCAGCAAAGGCATCTGCTGGCACCAGGCTGCCAGGACATTGTCCTTGGTGCTCACCAGCCTCAGGCAGCTCTGTGATAATATCAATGAAGTATTTTGAGATGTTTTGGAATTAAAAACATCACCATTTTCCATGTTGCATGGGGAAACAGCAAACCTCTTCCCTCCATAGACTGCAGAGAGGCAGTGCCTGTGCATTTCCTTAAGGCAAAGCATAGTCCCCAGCAAAGCAAAATAATGATGGAATTCAATGGTTAATCTAAAGCTGCCATTTAAGTTATCAAGAATACTAATTTAATGGTAAAATGTTAACTTTTAAAGACAAGCCTTGAACTCTACCTTCCTTATTTGTGTCCTCTTAAGTGTATTTTTAACAGCAAGTCCAATGTGAAAAGGCAAATGGAATTGCATGCCTTTTCTGTGCTGAATCCGATCACTGACATACTGCAGTACTACAACAAAAGATAACAGTTAGAACCTTCTTTTAGAAACAGAAGGAGCTGTGGTTTAGCAGAAAATAATGAAGAGAAAATAATGTTTGACAGGCTTTTCCTGAGACCAGATGAAGGCCGTTTTGTAGCAACTTCTGGAGTCCTCCAAAGGGGACTCCTACTATTTTTCAAAGCCACATCAAGTGATTCCAGCTAAGGCCTAGATCAAAATAACCTTTGTGCCAGAGCTCAACATGCCAAGCACTGATAGATAACCTGCAGAATATGGCTCTGTTATTTCTAATAACATTTCCAGGTTGAAAGCATTAGAAAAATGGCAGAAGACAGCAAGTTGAAAGGTTCGCAATTTAATGTGCAGCTGGAGAGAACCAAGAATCAAATTGAAGTGGATGGAGAGATCACTAAGGAGTTCATCCGAAAAGTGAAAGACTTCTTGTTAGGTAAATATACAGAGTTCTTTCTGACTCATTTTTAATACATATTCCAATATAATATAGCATAATAGATGGCCAGAAAATTATCTAACTGCATATACAAAAAATTTGTCTACCTCCTGATCTGTGTGATCTTCTTCAATCCCCTTTTTCTAGTGCTTTTTTCTACCAGGTGACAGTACGCTGTTATCATTTCCCAGTAGATCTGTTGAAACATCAAGTAATTCCCTCAGCTCTTGGTTTGTCTGAATAAAGGACTACTTAAGTAATTTCGTACAATATATCAAGACCAGGCACGTCCATACATCCTCAAATTGTTATTCCACCCCCTTCTTCCAGGCCCATAAATAGAGGCTCTCCATAGGGAGTGTGGGAATTAGGACACATACCACTCCATCGTCTCCGTAAAGCTGTAGCTCGAGGAATCAAAGGATTCTGGTAGAATTTCACAGCTTTCATAAAAATAACCAAACAATCATACATACACTAAAACTTTTTCCCCCCTCACAACTGCAGAAATCTGCTGTAAGAAAGAGACCCTTAGATTTTTTTACCAGATGCACATCAAAAGAGTTCAAATGCGGTGGGATTCTTTTAATCTCTTAAAAGAATCACCTCATAAATTTCTAAGGATTCCATGTTGGCAGTCCTTTGCCATTCATACCTCTGTCTCCATATGGGAGCAAAGGCAGAGGACACAGGACTTTGTTTAGGAATATTTCTTTTACTGAATTGGAAGAAAACCTCCATTTAAATCCTTAAGATCTCAGATTTTTATTTGACAGCAATTGAAAATTCTACCTTTGGCTCTTCTTTGTTTCTCAGCAGACATACAGCATTTACAAACAACTATAAAGCATTTTTTAAAATGAATTCTTGTTTTGTAAATTGAAGTTTAAGAACAGTAGCAGCTGAGACAAGTGCAGTGACATTAAATCTGCTGAGCTCTACATTGATGTGAATGGTAACTTTAATATATTTCTACAGAAAATAGCTCTCAGGAATGCACTACTGATTGCACAGTAAATGTCTTTAATTCTTGGTGAGTTACTTTGGAACAGTAGCACAAACATTTAATATGTTTCAACTGTTCAATCACTGAAGAAGGTCTTGTCTATAAAGCGAAATGAGCAAAAACCAGATGCGGTGATGAGATGTCACAAGGCATTGACTACTCTAACTGCATGTGCCTGTGCCTCTTCGTAAAGAACTAGGAAAAGCTCTTTATAAGGGGAGTTGTCAAAATACATTTTTTCTACTATAAATTCCCATCCTATCCAGGTCTGACCCAAGTTCCCTCTGTAGCTTAGCCTTTCTCATTAACCATGGAAGGAACCACTTTCTCAATATTGTGGTGTCTCCAGGGAAGGGATTACACCCCCTGGCCAGCTTGGAAAGCTCCATTCACACCCCAGTCTCTCCAGCTCCTCTTTGATCTGAGGGCCAAGGGAAAAATGGGCTCTGACACATCTAGCTGTGTTGTGCACTGATTTAAAACCTTCTACAGGCTCAGTTCTACATAAAAATTTAATAACATGGTTCAAAGTGGGTTCAAATCCTCATTTTAGCCAGTTCTGACAACACTAACAGCAGTACCTGGAAGCATAATATTAAATTACAAAATGTTGGAGATAATTCTGTTCCCCCCTTGCTGTGCCTGTCAGCTTTATTCTCCCACATAACTAAAAGGGTAGGCAGCCATAATGATCATTTACATTCCACCAGGAGGAAAGAGCTGCTTCAGGATACCCTCAGCTCCATTTCTATTGCAGATGAGAGTGTGCCTCCAGAAGACATTGAGAAGGTGGCAAATTACGTTCTGCAAATAAACCTTCCCCTGACTCCACAAGAGCTCACAGGCATGCTTGGCATTATGGACCACTGTGAGAAGTACAAGCTGGATGCATATAAGAGAAACAGAAAATGGGAGGAAGCTCGGATGCTGCTGATGGAGGCACAAGAAGCTGAGTGAGTAGGGTATTCTCATACTGATGTGCCAAATCCAGCAGGGTGGCACTGTGCCTGTAGGACTGTTCCATACATCAGGCAGCATCCCAGTTACACTGGAGGGAAAGTTTATATGACAGCAGATTCCAGCTTGCCATTTCCAGCAGGAACAAGCCACTGACCACTGGGCTGCAGCAGCCGACATGCTGCAAGGACGCAGCTCCTGCCAGCTCCTGGCTCCTCTCACTGCTGAGTCAAAGAGCCCAGAGCAGCTACTTACTTTCACATTGGACCTAGTGAAGCATTACATCTGGTTCACTGGGAGGTTTAAATATGGGCGAGAAAGAACTAAAAAGAATTGAGGAGAGAGAAAAAATGTTTAGTCTTCACCAGAAAAGCAATGCACCACCAGGCAGCCTGCAGCATCCAGGTTCACCAGCAGCTCACATGCTACCACACAAAGTCCCCTACCAAGGTTTTGCTTTGCCAACTTAAGAACCACAATTTTAATGGTTGTTGTTGGGCTTGAGGGAACATTTCTGCGTGCAAGCATGGGTGCATTTGAAACATGTTTTTCTTTGCTCTCCACGCCACAATACTACACATGCTTCTATCCTTCCATTTCAGCAAAGCAGCTAATGCTCTTCCACCTGTGGATGAAATTAATAATAAACTTAAAAATGTTGTGAAGTCCCAAAGGCACTCCAAAAATACCGTCATAAAGTTAAATGAACAGATACAAGGCATCAGAACACAGATCTCACAGGTATCTTCTGTAAAACTTTTATTTACTACATACATTATAGAAAAAGATACTTAATCTCAACTTTTCCTTAATGTAAACTTAAAACCAGAGTGTGGTGCAAATCTGACAGTTTCCATAATGCTTAAAGGTCTCTTTTTCTTAATCAGTTGACATTAATCTCCCTCATTACTACACTCTCCAATCTAGCTGGATGTTGCATAAGAAACCACAATTACTCTGTTTTAGGCTGAGAACCAAGTGAATAAGACAAATGACAAACTAAATGGCTTGTCAGCAAAACAGTCTGAGATGGAAGATGAAATTGCAACACTGAAGGCAAAAATGTTGATGAACAAGAATCAAGCTACAAAGGCAAGAGCAGGAGCAGAAGCAGCACACAAGCGAGCCCAGAACATTGATAATGTAAGCCTTCCTGTCATGTTAAGGGAAAAAAAGATTCCTTTCATGTTTAATAGTACTTTTGCTTCAGAAGTGCCATTGTGTTACTCCTCTCTCCTCAAAACTGTTACGTTCTCCTTATGCCATGCAGTGTAAAATGTAACAGGTAAGAGTAATTTATTTTTTTATCTTAAGGCTTCTAGCATATAACACTTCTGATTGCTTGGATGAAAAGAAAACATACATATTTCTCTGGCTACCCTGTGACATTCTTCCTTGCACTGTATATAAGACTTAGTCACCATGGGCACCAGTAAACACAACAGAACAAATCACAAAACCAGATATTATATGCTAGTGATGTAAGCAGCCTGGCCATTCATCCCATGCCATTCTCCTTCAGAGGAAATTGCTTTGGGAGTTACTTGGAATTTTTCGTAGGCTGGGTGCTCTTTAGTAGCTTCAATTTTTGAGGATGTGCTAAAATTGCAAAAAGAACCAGGTACCCACAGTGCAAGCCTGGAGCATGACCAAGCTTCCAGGTTAAAAAAAACTTGGTCAAAATCTAATCTGCAGTCTCAACAGCACCTAAATCAGCCGGGAATGGATTATCCAGTAAATATTCCTACAGACAGTGTTGCTACAGATAATTTGCCTCCTGGCAAAATTAAATTTACAGAAAAGCCCTATTAAAAGAAAATAGCATAACCTTTAAAAAGTTTAAACCATATTTTCTTTACATCCTCCCCTCCCTTTTAGATCGCTCCACTGGCTATTTGTTTTAATTGATTTCTATGAGGTTTTGTAAAGCATTGTTCCACATATACTCATTATGGATGTTTTATTTAAGAGAATGAGGAATTTAAAAGTTTGGTTCAGAGAAGATATACAAAGAAAGTATGTACCCTCCAGTACTCCAGATTAATTGTGAGATGCCCTTAAACCAAGTAACATCATTTTGTTACAGGAGTTTGCTGATATTAAAAGAAAGTACAGCATTCTTCAAGAAAAGCTGAAAGCCCGAGGACCTCCAAAAGCAGCACTAGAAAAAGTGAAGCAGCTGAAAGAAGAAGCAGAGAAACTGGCTGAGGAGACTGAGAAGAAAATTAAAAGAATAACAGGTGGTGTTATTGCTTCAATAGCAAGCAGTGAAAATTGTGACAGCCATGAATTCAGCTGAAGCCCTTGCCCACAGACACTGACAGACCAGGATCACCTGAAATAGGGTTTAAAACAGTTTAACTAGTGAGAATCCCTGCTTAAAGCTACTCAATCAGTTTAAAAGTAGTTGAATTGAATTGGCTTATGTACTTTTTCTGACATAAATTGGTAGCTATACACTCAGGGACTTGCAGTGATTTGATTCAGTCAGTTTAAAAACAGGACAAGTGCAAAATCTGCTGAAACTTTGCTCCAGATTTAGCTGGAAGCCTTGATTTATGAGCTTGCTTTGAGTATTTGGACCTTAAATCTTTCCTCTGCATTCTATTTTTTCTTACCCAAGTGATGTCTTGTGTTGTGGAGCTGCAGGATAGCTGTTTTCCATCAGTCCATACTTCAGTCAGTTCTCTGAGCAACGGCAGAACTAACCAGATACAAATACTGGCTTGTGAAGCTGACATGCCCTGGGGCTGCAGGGCTGTGGCTGAGAGGGGTCACGGGCAGTGGAGACTCTGGCTGCTGTGGCCATACTGGCACCAGTTCTCACACAGCCTCTTGGGTGGGTTTAGAGAGTCACCAGAAATGAAGAGCACATCTCATTTAATTGCACACAGGGAACCTAATTCTTCTTGCAGTGAAGGTCTGGGCATTCCCACTGGGAATCATTTGGCTTAGGATCCTGTCAGGCTCAATATCCAAAAATACCATGTAACATCAGCAAAACTGAAGCATTTGCTCTGTCCCAGGAGAAAATTCTTCAGGATAGGATCTGAATTAGTATTTTGAGAACATACCTTGACAAAAAGCATTAAGATCATCCCAGTCACTCCGAAGGCCCAGATGACAAGTGTGTTGGAAACAGGTAGTGAATAATGTGCTTTTGACTCACTACCAGTATGTATACATTGGTGTAGCTTCACAGGGACCAGCAGAAAACATTCCTGTAAATGAGGAAGACCTAGCCTCATTATGCCCAAATTGTCCAGGCTTTACACACATCAGTGGGCACACTGTTCCTCTAAGTGTTTCCACTTAAACCAACTCCTTTAAGAGCTCCATGTCCTGCCCTATCCTAGCTGACAGACAAAAGCACATGCTGAGAAATTAATTTATTTAAGGCTGTCACATATCTCTTGCTATGCAGAAGCCAGACTTTTCCTTCCAGTTGCATATATAACATTCCCCATTTAAAATTGGCATATTGCCTCTTAAACTCCTGGGAAAAGAAATGCTGTTAATCCGTGCGTTTTACTTACACAACATATATAAGGATCATTGTATGTCTCTTCCAGATTTGGAGAAGAAGCTTCAGGATCTGAATCAAACCAAACAAGACAAGGCAGAGCAATTGAGACAACTAGAGGAACAAGTGATAGCCATTAAAAATGAAATTACAGAGCAGGAAAGCAAGTATGCAACATGCAAAAGTTAGGGTCTGAACAGACCATCAGGTAAAATGCAACTGAAGTCTCCGTGCTTACCACCTCCTGAGCTTCCTGGCACAGAGGAAGCTAAATAAATAAATCTGAAGGTGCCTACAGTATTTTGGCAGTGAATAATGTCATTTTCTCTTGGGTATTTTTTGTCCAGCTGAGTTTATATGAAAATAGGAAATACCTTTTAATAAACCAGCTGATTAAGTAATCAGGATGTAGTCTTTAAGGGAGCTTTGTAATACACCCCCATACACAGCCTAGAGCTTCTTGCTGTAGGGGGTTGGAAATGCAAAAGGAGGATTGTTCAGAGAGTAACTGCCTCAAACACAGACTCCCAAAACCTTGTGTGTTCTGCTGAACCCTCACAATAACCTGTGGCTGTGTCACAGCCCTGCATGGGTCTGCACAGACCGGGATGTGGTGATGCAGATGAAGGGCTGCACGCTTTGGTAGCCATCCCTGCTGACAGCTGTCAGTGTTCTCAGGGTACTGTCACTCCTCCCCATCCCCATCTCTTCTCTGAGACAGAGCAGGGGGAGCACTAGGAATCCCTGACCATGTGGGGATCCCCCTATGCTCACTGAAAATGCACACATAGCTCCATGCACACTGAACCATCAGAGGTGGACAACAGGGAGATAATTCCCCAGTGCCCACTGGATGGCAGCGCACTGATGTTTAATGCTGAAAACTTCAAAATCATTCTTTGTCAATGCCCCTCCTGCAATACCTATTTTTATTATGCTTCTAAGGGGTTTCCCATTTTTAGTCAATGCAACTAACAGTTGTAAAAAGACTCTATCTCTGGTTTAAGCAGTGAGTCTAAAGGCCCCACAAATGTTGAAAAGCGGTTTCTCCAGCTCTTCTGCCACATGCAGCATCTCACAGAATTCAGAGTTCACTCAGTAGTTTCTTATAGCCATTAAGAACATAGAAATTGTCCTAATTTTTCATTTATAATTCCTTTTTAAAATATGTCTATAAAGAAGGAGAATGGGGCTAAGCAATTGCTACAGAAGTGCTAGAGTTTTAAGAAGGCTGAAGGGAGCTATGCCTTGATTCTAAAATCCCACCCTTGGTATACATATTTCTGCAGGATGCTGAACAGACTGATGATGTCTCTTCCTCAGTTAAAACCAGTTGTGTCATTCCTGGCTGGACTGTCCCACAGCAAGCATCACAGGAGCAGCCCAGCATTGCTTCAGAGCTCGCGTGCAGCCCAGAGCACATAAGCAAAACGAGGAATGCTCTGCAGGAATACAGGGCTCTTATAATTTACCCATCCTCCTGCCAGCAGCACCCATAAAACAATCCTTATTGATCTGAGGGAGATAAATCACCCACAGTTATCACTCTGTGTTTAGAAGAGCTAAAGTAGCATTTGTATGCAGCGGGGACTTGCACGGGAATTGCTGGCATGGATTAAGATTGCAGAGATACTCCTTTAACTCAAACCAGCTGTGCTCCAGGGTAGTGTGCAACATGCATTACCCATCTAATAGCTTCTACTGTGAAAATGTTGGAATCAAATTATAACTTCAATATAATCCAACAAAGACACCTGAATGCAGTATGCACATAATTTCCATTTTATTTTTTATCTGATTTTTAGCACTTTAAAAACTCACCTCTGAGGTGTGAGGCTTCTTCGTAAGTCCCTAGGCTGTAATCAGATGAGTGTATTTAGATTGACTTTGCCATAATGAAATTGAGCATTTCTGTTTTACTGAGAGCACACAACTCACCAAGCTGCTCACAAATGGGTCTCCAGGTTTCAATGCACTGCACCTGAAACAGGCAACCTGAAGGTTTCAATGCACTGCACCTGAAACAGGCAACCTGAACTGTTTAGATAAATTCCCAACAGCATTTATGCCTTTAACAATCTGAATTCACAAGCAGCAAGTTGAAAGAGAATGTTCTCCTAAAATCACTGTTGGCTATGAGAGTTGCCATATGGCTTTTGACAAGCTGCAAGGATGCAAAGTCTGTAAACAGTTAAAAAGGCCTGGAGGGGAGATGTATCCATGTGGGAAAACAGAGATCGCTGGATAAAAACAGAAACAGGAAGAAGAATGTCAGCATGGAGTCTAAGCTCCCCTGCCTTCTTCCAAGCATGCTCAAACACACAAAGTGAGCAGACCAGAAGCTGCAGAACACCAAATCCATCCTGTGACAGCTTCTGACACTTACAGCTGTGTAGCATTCCCCACTGGAAGCGACACAAAAGCTTTTAAAGTGGTTTTGCAAAGCTAATTTGTGAGAAAATGCTGCATCTGGATCAAAAATACCTATTTTTAGTTACCCTGACCCTCCTTCTTATGGGCAGAAGTGGTTTCAGAAAACTTTCTTGGCAAAAAAATACTGAATTCAGTATCTTGCTGTAGAGCATTTTGAATTCAATGACATTAATCAATATACAAACAACAATCAAATTTACATATAATCCAAGATAAATTTAATCAAAAGTTACTTCATTAGCTCTCTTCGTTAGGCATTCAACCTCTGCACTGCTACAAAAAATGGGTGATCAAGTGGGTTTCACTGAGGTTAAATGCTGAAATTTGGCTCTTTGAGAAGACTCCAAATGCAGCACAAAGACACCCAGGACAGTAAAGCTGTTTCACCAACCACAAGGATAGGACACAACACAAAACTGAATTTTTATCACTTGAAAAATCAAATTAGAATCATGGACTGGTTTGGGTTGGAAGGGACCTTAAAGCTCATCCAGTTCCAACCCCCTGCCATGGGCAGGGACACCTTCCACTAGCTCAAAGCCCCATCCAACCTGGCCTTGAACACTGTCAGGAATGAGGCAGCCACATCTTCCCTGGGCAACCTGTGCCAGGGCCTCACCACCCTCACAGGGAAGAATTTCTTCCTAATGTCTAAATCTCCCCTCTGTCAGCTTAAAGCCATCCCACTGATCACTATTGCTCAGAGAGGGATGGACACAAACAAGTTCACTGCATCTAATGACCCACACAGCGAATGCTGGTAGTTTCAGCTGCCTCTGAAAGGTGACCTTGGTTATGGGTGACAGTGGCCACCCCGGTCCATGGCTGCAACTCCAAGTCAATCCCTGATGCCACACAGCAGGGTCACCCCTAGGCTGGAATGCAGTGTGTTCCAACTGCAGCAAGGCACAAAAGGAGCCTAGTCACAGGGCAAGGAGCTCCAGAGGGCAACATTAGCCCACTTCAGGTTTAGGGGAGGATGGGACTTCTATATGGCTATGAAGCAGAAAAAAGATGAGAAAACTTTGATAAAAATTGAAAAAATATGGGACAGAAAAAAATCCAGTGGCAATGGAACACTGTCCTTGCAGTCACACATGGAGCGATGCCAATGCCTGTCTGCCATGGCCTGGAGGAGTTCCTAACCACTGCAAACAGTTTCTGTCAGTGGGACGAAAAAGTTTCTTGTTCTGAAGCTTAAAAACAAAGCTGTGCTGTGATTTACATGACAGGATTGTGAAGCTGTATTAGTTTTGTGAATTTAGAAAACCACATTGCAGAAGAGGTTTAGAATTACAATACCTGCCATGTCAACTTAAAATGGTTTAATTTCCTGGGTATCTTTAAAGAAACAGCCCCACTAGTTCTTCAATTAAGAGTCCTGGGTTATGTTTCAGAACTGGTGTTTAACCTTTAGGGCAAGTCACTTGGTATCTCTCTGTTTCTGCTTATCCATCTGTAAAATGAGAACTAACATATTTAGGTACCTCGGCAGTGTTTGCTGGACGGACAGATGGCGGTGTGTTTCCACTGCACTGCAAATAATGAGGGCAAAGAGTTCTTGAGGGACACTGGTACCTGGTAAAGATTTACACAAGTTTAAGTGTTGCATGTGTATCCCAGCCTGCATCCAGCTACAGCCATGATCTTCCAACACATCCATCCTTCTTACCCGCTCCTTGATGTTTATTTACCAGTAAGCCTTTCCCCTGGTGCCAAAGAGACTCTGCCACCAGCCGATGAAGCCATTGTCTCTCCGGCACAGCCCAGGGAACTGAAGTGGGTTCAGCTCCAGCAGCTCCAGCACAGCCATTGACCCCTTGCAGCCACCCCAGCACCTCTGGGAAGGCAATAGCACTGCATGCTCCCAGACAATGAGAAACAGTCTGGAAGAGGCTGAGTCTGGCTCAATGGCCCTGCCAGGGACAGACCCAGCCATGTATGGCCCAGGATTGGCATTAGGAGCCAACTCCGTTGGCACCACATCACTAGGAGATTCAGGGCCACTGAGCGTCACAAACATCAGTTGCCAAACCTCTGGCCCTTTGCTAGGTTCTGGGCTTCGCCACATGGGCATGCTTGCTCAATCCATCCATCCATCCATCCATCCATCCATCCATCCATCCATCCATCCATCCATTCACCCACGCATCCATCCATCCATCCATCCATCCCTCTTTCCCTCTCTCCTCCCTCCCGGATGCCCAGCCCCACCAGCAGAAGTCAGGATTGGGTCAAAACCCCCATTTCCGCAGTTTCCCCACAGACAGAAACAGAGAGGGGCCACCCCACCGGTGATAATCCCTCCATCCCTCCGATTGCTGTACCCTGCTCAGAGCCCGCTCCCAAACCCGGGAAGCAGCGAGGAGGGCACAATCTGTGATAGTGGTGGTGCGCAGGAGCTCCCCAGTGCAGCAGGACGGGCGACCCTCCCCCAGCCTGCCCCAGCGGCTGGGTTACCTTTCCTCGACGGCAGCCGCTTACTTGCTCCCTCCGGCGGGCCCGGCGCTGCGGCGGGGCGGGGGGCCGGGGCGGGCGGGGCCGCGGGGGGCGGAGGAGGAGGAGGGCCGGGGGGCGCCGGCGGTGAGAAGCCGCTCCCCGGGAGCCGGGGGGAGCTGCGGCGCCTGCGTGCAGAAGCATCGGCGTTCGGCGGCAGCGTGGAGGGGAAGCCCCATCCCGCCGCGTCCCGTCCCGTCCCGTCCCGTCCCGTCCCGTCGGTGCCTGCCGCCTTGCCATGGGCCGCCTCCTCCTGTACCTCTGCTGCTGCCTCGGTAACTCCCGACCCGCTTCGCTCCCGCCGCCGTCGGGGCACGGCGGGCTGGGCGAGCCCCTGCAGCGCCCGCCGGGGCGGCTCGGGCTCCCTGCCTGACCGCGCTCACGCTTCTCTTTCTCACCCCTCTCTTCTCTCCGCGGACGCGCAGCGCTGTGGTCCGCGGCCGCGCAGGAGCCCGAGTACAGCTACGGCTGCGCCGAGGGCAGCTGCTACCCCGCCACCGGCGACCTGCTCATCGGCCGCGCCGCCCGCCTGTCCGCCTCCTCCACCTGCGGCCTCCGTCAGCCCGAGCCCTACTGCATCGTCAGCCACCTCCAGGTGAGCCCGGGCGGGACCGCGCTCCGGAGCGCTGCGCTCGGCTGCGGGGCTGGAGCGGGGCGAGCACCGTGCCCGTGAGGAGCCCCGCGCCCCGCCAAAGCAACCCTGATCCAGGAAACCCCTCGCGGCTTTCGGCTTCTGCCCCCCTTCTCTTATCGAGGTTAAAGAGGAGGAATGTGCCGCGGGAAGTTCAGTTTATTTCCAGAGTTGCTCGGAGCCGTCTAGACGGCTTCCTGATTGAGAGTGGTCTGTAGGACCCGGGTAATGTTTTGGCCACTATTACCGTAATGTAATTACATTTCTAAGGTTTCCAAGCGAACGGATGCAAATAAGCTTGCCTTGCACATCTGGTGGAAAACACAAAACTCGTTACTCTTTGAGCCAGAAGCAACTCACCAGACTTAAAAAAATCCAGAGACAGAAGGGATTCTGGAAAGAATAAAGTATCAGTTATAAGTGGAACTCTGCTGAACTGAAAGCAAGGGATAATCTCCGGCCGAATTTACCGTGGAGACAATAGGGCCGGATTCTGGCACTTGGAAGGAAAACCACGGGAAGCAGAAGTGCTGCCTGAGGGGCTGTAGCACTTGGCCCATTTGTACCCTGAAGTTACCAAATTCCACCCCCCACCCCACCTTCCCCTTCAGTTTTACTGTGCTGCTCTGTCTAGCGGAGTTGTGCTTGGTTTGACTTAACATTTTCGGGCTATGTCAGGATTAACTTTAACAACATGAGCATCTCTGGTAGAGCAAAATAACAAAGGTGCTTTGTTCTGTTTTCTGAACTGCCGAAGTGCTGTAGTAAAAAGCATCACTTCAGAACTTCACTCCTGACCTCACAGCCCCAGTTCAGCATTTGGGATGTCCCTGGTTACTTATGCATAGTAAGGTGGTACTGAAATCGCATGAAAGTGCTAAGTATCCTCTTAATAACACGGGGCTTGGGCGGGATGAGTGCTTTGCAGGGTTGGGCTTTCTCAGATTGCGTTTCAGTGGGAGAAGCAGCAAGTCGTGGCATGAGGCAGGGGCTGTGGTGCTGGCAGAGAGGGGCCTGGAGTGGGAGAGAAGGGGACATCTTTCCCAGGACCCTGCTCTTGTCATGCTCTCTGCTGGAGGAGTCTTTGGGAGCTAATGGGGGGTGAAGCGTGGGGCTTGGGAGGAGGTGGAATTGGTGAAGTGGGAGTCCTGTGTGGCACAGACCTGCCAGCCCTCGCATTCTTGGCTGATAAAGCGCTGCATTTGTCTCCATAAACCCGCTGGAGGAATGATGCCTGTGTAGCTTCTGACAGTGATGAGTTGCTGGTGTGTGGGGGCTCCCTCACTGCAATGTGAAGTGCACCTCTGCCAAACCATGAGGTGGTTTGGGCAGGAACCCTCCTTTCTGGTTCGGTTTGCATCTTGCCTTGGAAAGTGGTGAGTTTAGGCACCAGTACAATGCTAAACCAGTATTGTCCGTAGTAATGGTCATGACAGGGTTTTGTCCTCCTGGGGAAGGAGCATCCAGCTTTCCCAAGCAGCACTTGCCAGATTTGCACCCAACTGTTTTTTTTATGGGCACACCTGGTAATGCGTGCAAACTGAGTTTGTGTGCATAGCTTGAATGTTGCAATAGCAGGCGGAGATGCAAGGTTTAGGTAGGAGCTTGACAAGCAGGATTCGGGGTAAAATCAATGCTGTGCTGGAAAGACTCAGTCACTAAATCACTGAGGCTCACTGGAGGTATCCCTAATGCCGAGCTTACATTTCCAAGCTAGCTCCCAAAAGCCAACGTTATTTCACACAAGTTGTTGAAGATGCAGTTTTGCATGTGTGTTTGTACAGAAGCAACTCAGCAATTTTGTGTAGATGTTGCATTTGGTTCTGACTTCTGCTGGAGAATCTCTTGAGCTAGAAGAGATTTCCTGAAACTGCAATTTTGATAGAAAAATACTTCTCCTAAAAATGAAGTATGTGGAATTCCGGGCATATTTTCCATTTGGCAATTTGCATTAATTCATAAAGGTAAATACACTTAACCGTTTCAACAGAAATCCCCTTTGATGACTCCTGCAGGCAAAATGAGTGGAATGTGATATGGACGGAAAACACTCTTATCTGCAGGAAACAACTATTGCCCCATGGATAAAATCAGTAATACTGGTTATTTTGTTGTTTCAGGAGGACAAAAAATGTTTCATCTGTGACTCTGAGGATCCCTTCCACGATACTCTCAATCCTGACAGTCATCGTATTGAAAACGTTGTCACCACATTCGCGCCCAATCGCCTGAAGCTCTGGTGGCAGTCAGAAAATGGTATGGAGGGGGGTTGTCCATTCGGGAGCCCTTTCCAGGGTTGGAAGCTGCTTCCCCTCCTTTTGTTTAAGGGTACCTGCAGGTTTGCTGTTATCTCTGGCCTGCTGATTACTGCCCTGGGAAGGATCATGCTGTTCAAGGAGGACTGAGTAAAACTGGCTGCTTTTGTGTGCCCTGGAACAGTCCTTAATCCATTATGAAGCCCCCTCCACAGCCCCCTCATCCCTCTGGGAGCGTTGGAATGAGCCCACTGTGCAGGAATTCCTAAAGAGAACAGTTTCCTGAACTGGCTCCAGATCTCCCTCGTGTTTGGGCAGTGGGAGCGGAGCTGCCTTCCAGGAGAAATATCCCGTGGCGGTGCTGCCAAGGGAGCACCACAGGGCTTCCCCAGAGCTGGGCTGGAGGAGGGTGTGGAGGGAAGGAGGAGGTTTGGGACTGCCGTCCTGCCCGCGGACCTCCCTTTTCCCCTCCTACCCTGGCAGAGCAAAGCCGGGGGTATCTCTCACCCAGCAAACAGCCTCTCTCCTGGCTCCCTGAATGTCTGCATCCGTATGCCAGACAGTAAAATGAACACCAGAAACAAGCCAGCTAGTTAGAGCAAAACCCAACGTATTGTGTGTTCGTTTAGTGGCTTTGTTTTAAATCCTTCCTCTGCCCTTTTTACTTTTATGGTTATGCTTTGGCATGCCTTCATACACAAAACAAGGCAGTGAGGTTTCTTGAACAGCAGTCCTACCCTGGAGCCTTAAAGCCAGCTGGACAGGATGGGATTTCTGCAAATGCATTGGCAGAAGCTGTCTTACTGTATATGAAAAGAAATGGCAATATTTGTAACATTTCTGCAGGCCAGTAAAGAAAGGTTTTCACTAAATCATTGTTAACCATTGCTGGATGAGCCTAGCAAGCCTCTTGTTTCCAGCAGCTCTCTCCTAGCCTTCCAGATAATTCATGTTTTTTGCAATAGGCTTGGCAGCATCCACACAGAAAAGTTCTTAGCTCATAAGGTCATGAAAATGTCCTTCAACAATAAAAAACAAATGATTCTTTCTGTCCAATTCATGTTTTCTTCTATTCAGGCATAGAGCAGAAGGAAGCATTGCTACATGCTCGTCATAATGTTACAGCTGGTCAAAAATTGAAGCGCTTTGTGGGTTTATTATTTTCATTTCTTACCCTTTCTCCTCTCTGTGTCTCTTGATTTGTCTTTTTTAATTTCTGACTACAGCATAATGAGCATCCAGCTGTTTTGAGAGGCCTTTTCACATGACAAAATAATGTTTGTAACTGTTTTTCTTCCTTTCTGCATAGAGTCCTTGACTGTAGGTAGTCACACAGCAGAGGCTGGAACACCTTTTGCTTCTCACCAGTTTCCTAGCTCTCATGATTGCAAAGTAGGACTATAGTACTTGCTTTAGGAGTATTTCCAAACCAGGTTGTAAAGGAACTGTTCCTGCATCTGGATGGACAGGAGAGTCCAGAGCAAGTGAAGAACACCCCAGCAGCTGTGGGTGATATTTAGCATTAGGGCTGCAGAAGCTCAAGCCTCTGCTGGTGCCAGGTGGACTGCAGTGTATGAGGATAGTCTGGGGTCACCACACAGGTCCATGCTCAGCATCCCCAGTTGAAACAGCCCCTGGGTGATTTGGTTGCTGGATCTAGCCCACAGCAGTCCCCATCCTTACCCTCCATCTAGTGATGTTAGCCATGTTACGCAGCCTGAAATAATGGCACTGCAGGCTTACGCTTTGAGTGTAGTAGATGATACCTAAGAATCCCATGTGCAGTACTCTTCAGCAGGTCCTTGGTATCCCCCCTCATACCTCAGTGACACACTAACCCTTTCTGGCAACAGAGCCAAGTGGCAAAAAAAAAAGGGTCTCTGTGCCAGTGGAGCAAAGAGCTTGGGCAAAATCTGGAGGTGGAGACTGGAGGGTGTCCTTGCTTGCTGCATGGCTTCTTTTCTCTGCCCTGCAGGTCTGGAAAACGTGACAATCCAACTGAACCTGGAGGCCGAGTTTCACTTCACTCATCTCATTATGACCTTCAAGGTAAGGCAGCCACAGCTTACCCTGAACCCTACGACACAAGGAAATGAGAGGTCTTGTAGTCCTTCACATCTATTTGATATTGGGCATTTGTTCTTTGGGCTGGTTTGCCTAATATTTTTAGAGCTCCCAACCATTAGCTTCTGTGGATGTTGCGCAGGAAGGTTGAATTGTGACCTGTGGCTTGCACTGTGTTTGAACCCCAGTGAGATGCAGAAGGAGTTATACTGAAGCTGAGCTTTGTGTTGGTGGTTGTGTTCTAGAAGGTCATTAGCTAAATCATATAGTAGTGAGGATTTTTTCTTCTTTAAAAAAAAAAAGCAAAACATAAAAATTGGCCATGGTATCGTTTTTCATTTGGCAAATGGAAAGGTCTTCAGGAAGAAGAAACATCTGTACACAAAGTGTCTTTGTTTCTTTACAAACAGATGTCTTGGAATGGCAGATTGTCCTGTATATCCTAAATCTCACAAAGGCAAGTACTAGTGGCAACCTTCAGCTGAGGTTTCAGAGGTTGTACTTCCTGCCGGGCTAAATCCCTGCTCTTTGGCTGTAGACAAATTAATGTCTTCATTCTTACCTATCAGCTTTCTATGAGAGCTGGATCTTTCAGTTGGCATTGACACGAGTTTCTACCCTTGCCTCAGGGTGGTGCTTGAGGTGGAAGATGGTCCTTTCTGATGGACCCCAGCAGCAAAGGGCCCCTGAGAGACCCCTCACCTGATGCAGGTGCTGTGGCCATTGTGCCACTGGGCTTGGTCTGCTGTCTGGAGGAAGACTGCAGGAAAAAGGTCGTTGTAATGAGGGTTTGTTGACTGTGTGGTAGACGCTTGAGCTGCCTTACCTCTCTCTCAGTTGCTACATTTTCTGTTGGGTGAAATGCCCATTTGTAAGTTGGGTGATATTTCGATCAGGAAGCAGAAAGAAAACTTCTTTCCAGCTGTGAACTGAAATGCTTTTGTGCTTGGCTCTCGGAGGGCCTCCTCTGAATACTTAAAACTAATGAAGAGACTGTTTGCATTTCCTGGTAAGGGCAAGCCAGGTGTTACATTAGTATCTGCTCTGTGAAAGGCAGTGCAGAAGTTGAAACATGACATTTTTAGGTCAGAGATATTAAGAATATTTTTTAAATCTCATTAGCTCATTGTTCAGCAGTTGAATACATGTAGATAAGAAGGACAGTGGTCTGCGTGAATGGAATGCAGCCAGCTGGACTCTAGGCAAGGCCAGCTGTAGGAGGGTCTCTGGGGATTGGGGGAGTCAAATGCAGCAGAGTGGATGAAGCTGAACTTCTCAATATTCTTTAAAGAAGAAGGTTTTCTTAATGCAGCACAGAGGAAGGCTGGTATGGATGGCAGAGATAGATGCAAAAGGTAGTGTGGTCAGACAAAGAGAGGTGTGCAATCCGAAGGCTTCTCTGAGCAGCAGAGATAACTGCTCCATGTCAGCTGGAGGGGGAAGCACTGAAAGTGGCCTCCTGGTCCCCAGGGCAGACGAGGAGGCCCATTAGGTCCTTTGCAGATGAGGCAAGGAAGAAGGCTATGTTGTTTTCCAAAAGCAGTGGAAAAAGTCCTTTTGAATCCCTAAAGCCCCAGTTTTGAGAAGGATTTGAAATCAAAAAACTCACAAGTTTGCTTATTTATTGTAAGCATATTTAAATGTTTGGCCACTGAGTGTCGTCTTTTTGAAGATGGTTAGTCTGTGTTTTGATATGTGTTATTTCAAAGATATGCCTCTGAGCAGAAAGTGGGATATCAGGCAGAAAACCATTTCCAGTAGTTCCAAATATTGGAAATAGTCAATGCAGGAAGAGAGATTAAAATCCAAGGATGTGGATTGCCACATGTAATGCGAGTAATAATTGAATAAAATCCCTTCTGGTTTTCTTTCTGCTAGACATTTCGTCCTGCTGCAATGTTGATAGAAAGATCATCTGATTTTGGAGAAACTTGGCAAGTATATAGGTATTTTGCATATGACTGTGAGAGCTCATTTCCTGGGATTTCAACTGGACCCATGAAGAAAGTGGATGATATCATTTGTGATTCCCGATACTCTGACATTGAACCTTCAACGGAGGGAGAGGTCAGAGGGTTGGGGTTGTTTTTTCCCTATTACAATTATTATGTAGACTTTTTTCATACAAATTTAGATTCCCCTATTTTTAAAGCTGAATCTTTCATTTTACCATTTTTCCTCCAGGTAATATATCGTGTTTTAGATCCTGCTTTTCGAATTGAAGATCCATACAGTCCAAGGATTCAAAGTATGTATTCAATTGCCTTTCAGACTCATTTGAAAGCATTTCTGTACTTAAACCACAAATAAAGCCATGTATTAGCCCCAGTAACAATTTTGAAATCATATGAATATGTTTGTGGTATGGCTTCTTTCACGTCAGACAGTGATGTGCTGTGAAATAATGATGTGTTGCCATCTCAAGTGATTGCTCTTGCATGCATCATTGTAGTTGGTCTTTTTCTTAATTGATCAGGGATTTATTTTCATTAAAGACACCGTCTCCCCAAAATACATGCAGTTGCGGAGAGAAACCTTGGAACGTGATTCCATAATTTTACAGTATTCAGAAAGCAAAGAAATGGAACTACAAAGGAACTTGGATCATTTTCGATGATTCTACGATTTTACATTTCTAGCCAAAGTCAAGGGGTCATGTTTTATTTGTTAGAACACGTGAGTCATGAGTTTGGAACAGTTGGTCTTGGTAGCACTGTGTGGCTGGACCAGTTGAAAGGTAGAGGAGTCTGTTGCTGAGCATGGCTCAGAGAAAAACCTCTTCGGGGCATTTGGCCTGAGTAGGAAACTGCAGTGGTTGGCCTTAAACTTGACCTCTGATTTAATTTGCATTCTCAATTTCAGTTCATGTCCTTCAACATAAAACTAACTGGAGCAGAAGAAAATATCTGCCATAGAATAGTGTCTACTAGTTGCTGTATCAGTTGAATGTTTGGGGGATTTTAACCAACATTTAAGGGAGAAGCTCTGCTTTCATGGGCTTGAAGTGCTTTTTAAGCCTAGTCTCAAGGCTATAAGAAATTAGAATTCATAATATCAGAGTGAACATATAGACTGAATTAATTACTGTGATACTGTCTTCCCATGGATTCTCCCTTGAGCGCTGCTTTGTATTTGGCCGGTGATGGGGTGTTGCTTCTTTCAACAAAATGTAACTAATTATGTTTGCTAGGAAAGTTGGGCTCAGAAGAAAGAATTATTTCTGTCTTGTTTCGAACTAAGATTATTTTTTTTCCAAAAGGCTTGTAATTCTTAAAGCTCCTGGTCCACTTGTCAGCAGTTCCTTAGTATCAGGTCCTTGCCCATCTTGCAGTATATAAAGCCCCAAAGAATTAGCGTCTTTTTGGTGGTACTGTTTTGTGTACCTTTGATATTTATGTTTGTGTCTGTTTATGTATAATAAAATAGAGTAGTATTTTTAATTAAGCTCAAACTCACACAGTGATTAACCTGTAGTAAAATAATGTTTGTTTGGGTTTTTTTTTATTTGGGAGTGTGATGTGTAGCATATGAGTATTGAGATTAAATCTAATCTATTCTCATAGGAAGTGTGCTTGGGAAGTCACGCCTCGCTTCCTCCCATTCAGTGCAGTACCTGGTAAATGATTCTAAACCAGGTTTATTGTGGGTTTTTGTGTGTCCCCTGCAGATCTATTAAAGATCACAAATCTGAGAGTCAAATTCACCAAACTGCACACGCTGGGAGATAATCTCTTGGACTCTAGGATGGAGATCAGAGAGAAGTACTACTATGCCATCTATGACATGGTGGTACGTGGGAACTGCTTCTGCTATGGACATGCCAGCGAGTGTGCCCCAGTGGATGGTTTTAATGAAGAAGTGGAAGGAATGGTAAATATGCACACTTTTCTGCATAAAGCTGTGCCTGTCTGTGCCTCTTGATTTAAACACAAATTTAAAGATGATACTCTCTTCTCACTCCCCAACATTGAAACTATTCCTCCTCAGCAAAGGTTCTGTCAGTATTGGTGCTCATCAAGCACGGAGAGCTCAGATTAGGTGAAAATTGTTTTAACATTCCTTTTCTAATTATATTAAAGATGTGATGAAATTAAAAGACAGGAATGCAGAAAGGGAGTGTATGGGGCCCAATGAGTGTGTGGGTTGAACTGGTTACCCTAAAATTGAAGGGAATAGAGGCATCAAAGAATAAAACACCTTTGTGAATCATACATGACCTGCATTTGTGTTGGTTATCAGCTGAGAAGTGGAGGCTGTAGCCCTAATTAACAGCAGGATCTGAAGGAAAATCCTGCTGCCCAAGTTGTACACTGCTGCCCAAGTGCCACATCCCTTCTGGGTTCTGGTTTTCCCCATGATTTTTGCCTGACAAGCAGCAGTATCACCCCTGTTAATGAGTGAGTTATTAACTGGATGAAAATGTGGAGGCATACAGGGAGGTTGTGTGGGCTGTCCCAGGGGCTGCAGGATGCCGGTCAGTAGGTATACTCCATTGCCCTTCATTTTTGGTGTGCCTCCACCTGAGCAGCAGCAAGACTGGCTTTGCCCTTAAAATCATGGCTCCAGTGCTGGTAGTCCCTGTTGTCTATGGCAGCAGCTGTCATAAAATCACTGTTTGTCTGCTTAGTGCTTGTTCTGTACATGTTGAAGGCAGAATCTGGGGTGGGTGGATAAAATACATCCAAACCATCTGTTATCTTTGCTTTGAGAACCAAAGTAGGGCTGGAAAGAAGGTGCTGGACTAGTGACTGCTAACTAGATGCATGTTAATAGCTAACAGCTAATAAACAGCTAACTTTTAGGTCCAAGAGGCTTTTGTGATTATTGGGGTGGAACTGTGCTCTCCTTGTGTCTGAAAACATTTATTCAGGCCTTAGTTCTGGTAAGGAAAGGACAAATTTGCATGAGGACGTTCTTACCTTGGTAGGTAAAGAACACTTCTGTGGCCCTTTATGTCTCCCTACATGCAATGACATGTATTAAAGTCTCCAAAAGTATATCCTTTATGTACTAGCTATGTTTTGCATTACTCAGAGCATGTTGGTTTTTTTTTTCCCTGCTTGTTTTATAACCACCTATATTACTTCTCTTTTTTGTTGTTCCAATGACAGGTCCATGGGCACTGCATGTGCAGGCACAATACCAAAGGGTTAAACTGTGAACAGTGCTTGGATTTCTACCATGACTTACCCTGGCGACCCGCAGAAGGCCGCAATAGTAATGCATGCAAAAGTGAGTTTGAGTAAAACGCAGAGCTGGATCTGGTGTGAGCATTACACGCTGTTACTTGGGAACCTGTGACAATACATGAAGTCCTGCCTGTTCTTCGGTTGACACTGGCGTGTCTTTTCTGCTGACTTGCATCTCCCCTAGGACCATATTCTTACTTTGTTTTCTGTCTTTGTCACAGAGTGTAACTGCAATGGCCACTCCAGCCAGTGCCATTTTGACATGGCTGTGTACATGACAACGGGGAACACCAGCGGGGGAGTGTGTGATGACTGCCAGCACAACACCATAGGACGCAACTGCGAGCAGTGCAAGCCCTTCTACTTCCAGCACCCAGAGAGAGATCTGAGGGACCCCGACGTCTGCGAGCGTAAGTGCAGTCACACTCCTTGGGTGGGAATGGCATGGAATCCTGACCGTGCCCCCATACCAGGGCTTTCCCTGGAGAATTCAGGATTTGCTGGCCTTCTTTTGGCTGCTGAACAAAGATCCTTAAGGGAAGGTTGTCTTGAAGGTCTTGAGCAAGCCTGGCTGGGTTTTATCTTCCGTTCAAGAATCTGGAAGTTTATGTGGTCATTACTTATTCAACCCCTGCCATGTCTAATACTTGCAGGAATGATATATTCTCTACACCACAGCTGAGTTCAAACAAGTCAGTGTGAGACCTGGCCTTTCCTTTTGAACCAGTTAATAAAACACATGCAATTCTTCCTTCTTAGCTTGCGACTGTGACCCAGCTGGCTCCCAGAATGGTGGCATCTGCGACCGCTACACTGATTTCTCCACCGGCCTCATCGCCGGACAATGCCGCTGTAAATTATTTGTCGAAGGGGAGCGTTGTGACCTCTGCAAAGAAGGTTTCTATGGCCTGAGTGCGGATGACCCAGCGGGCTGTCAGTGTAAGTAAAAACATATGTTCCTTTATGTGTGATCAAAAGCTCTTTGAGGAGCTGTTAGAGCTGGGAGAAGCTGGTTTGTGGGGTGGGTTTCTTTATTCCTTTGTTTCGTGTTCTTGCAAAGGGAAAAACATTCCTGTAGGTTTGCTGTAGCTTGGAGTCCACCCACCCTTAAAACTCAGTTCCCTTCCAATGTATTTGGTGGAAATAGCAGAATCCTCCTAATTTGTTTTCAGTTATAAGTCTCTAAGCCAGGGAAGTTTTAGTGGGATGGGTGGTGGGCAAAGTGTGCAATTAATCTCTGTCCTGTGGAATTCAGGGGAAGCTTTAATGTAAATATTTAAGTTGGATACTGTCTGAAATGTAATTCAAAACCTCTGTTTTGACCTGCTTATTTGTATTTCCCAATTTAGCTTGTGCTTGTAATCCTCTGGGTACCCACCCTGGGGGGAATCCTTGTGATTCTGAGACGGGAAACTGCTATTGTAAGCGCCTGGTGACAGGAAAGCAGTGCAGTGACTGCCTGGTAAGTAGCTTATAATCAAATAAATGAGGAGATGCTGGTGTGAGGGAGGCTGGCATGTGGAAAACATGGAGTAAGGTGCTGGCTGCTGTCTCTGCCTGCCTCTGAGCGGGCACCTGGCAGTCAAGCTGGAGCGGGCACCTTGGAGTGTCAGGAGCCATGACACATGTAGTGTTATGGGGAGCTGGGAGGCACATCAAGGCAGACAAAAGCATCCATATTAATTCCTGGGTCTGTAAGGAGGGAGACAGTAGGATTCCTGTAGTGCTTGCTCTGTGAAAATGAAGGATCTGGGGCAGATCTGCTGGAGCTGTCTCTGGGGTGAAAGATGAAATGGTCAGAGAAGCAGTGTTAACAAAACCAAGTCACTTTCTATACAGGCTTTTATTTGAGGCAGGGGCTATTTCGTGCTCATACGTTTCCATTTAGTGTTTATGTGAGCTGGAGTGTTGTAGAAACACACTGTCAGATAATTGGATGTTTGTATAAACACTGGCAGGCTGTCTTATCTAACAGTGAACTACATGGAAAAGCTGAGCAAGGCTGCCTGTCCAACAAGCAAGTTGCAGAGTAGCAGCCTTGCAGGGGCATTGGCCTATACAAAGTCCCACTGCCCCACACATGGATCTTTGCTGTGATGTGATGTGCTGGGCTGTGATTATCCAGGCCCTTCATGGGTCAGGAGCCAAAGGGGTGTAAATGGTGCAGTAGGAGTGAGGTCTCTGAACCTGGGTCCTCCTGAGTCTTGCTTTTAAAGCTAGGTGGAAAGATGTGGGTTTTCTTCTAAAGTGCTTGAGATGGTTGGCAAGGTGAATGGGAGCTAGTGGGGAAGCTGTGTTGGTGGTTATGGGGGTAGACCCACAACCAGGGGAGCAGGGTTCATGGGTTGGGGACAGTCTTGCCTAGCTTATGCTGAGTATTTTAAAACGTGCCTTTGGGGTAGATGGGGTTAAATCTGCACCAGTTACAGTGCTGGTGATGTTTCCTCTGGCAGCCTGAGCACTGGGGCCTGAGCAATGACATGGATGGATGTCGGCCATGCGACTGTGACCAGGGAGGAGCGCTGAACAACAAGTGAGTCTCAGCCTGGTTACTCTCTTGTAATCATTCACCCCAGTGAGTTCCGCTTCATTTGCAACCACAACATCCAGGGCACAATGTGCTCTGGAGGACGATGTCGGGGACCACCTTTTTGCACCAGAAAGTGGCAGGTCTTGATTGCAGCAAGGGGTGACAGAGGCACCTGGTTCTTCTCCATGCTGAGCAGCCTCCATTTGTGCCACCAGTACAGATGAACACGTGAAACTTTTTAATGTAGCTTTGCCTTTGGTCAGCCAGGGTGGGAGTCAGCCATGGGCAGAGCCTTGTCTTGGCCATAACTCAAGAGCATGGTCCATGTCAAAGCTTTGCCCTCACAGGATCAAAGCAGGAATCAGGCAGTGACATAGGCCTGGTTCTTCTTGGTTTGCTCTCAAACTGGCCCTTTGGCAAGTCTGTCTGTCTGTCTAGCAGTGATGAGGCAGCACACTGGCAGCAATGTACTGCCGCATTGCCCTAGGGGTGCAGTGTGGGGTGGGATGTGGAGCTGGAAATACCCATTGGGAAGGTGGAGATATTTCAGAGAAGTGTGTAGTTTTGAAGGTGCAGCCGTCAGTAAGAGCATGGAAAGTGCTGGCTTAAATACCTTGTCAGAGGGGTGCTGGGCAGCCAGCTCCTCCGACCACAGCAGTTTTCTGTGCATTAAGTGCATGCCTTACCCCATGTTTTTCAGGAGCAGCAGCGTGCTCCTTCACTCTCTTTCCCCCTGCCCTTCCTTTCACAAATCCTTTGAAACATCCTGCTTTTGTCCAAAGCCACAGAAGTTTCCCAAGGGGGTAGATGAGCTGTTTCCCACTGAAACTCACCAGACCACACCGGGGCAGTTTGGGACTGGTCACAGTGTGACTCCTGCGGACACCCCTTCTGCAGCAGGGAGTGCCATGGGAACACCCTGCAGGCTGTCTCTCCCCTTGCTCCTCAGTGAATTATGACCCCTTTCTTAGCAGACAGTGGTGTGGCTGTTGGTGATTAGTTACTCCTCCGTGCTTGCTCCCTGCTCACTTACTCTGCACAGCTGCCCCAGCACAGCCACCTCCAGAGGTTTGGGGCACAGCTCAGCAAGGCTTTGCAGCATCTTTCCCATGCACTGAGCCCAGTGATTGCAAAACCTCGTGGGGAGGGGGACATGCGATGTCCTGGCGTGGGCAGGGGCCAGCTGTGCTTTGCTCCAGCTGCAGGAGAGCCTCAAAGCTCAGCTCCAGCTTTACTCTCTAACCTAAGTGGGAAGAGGGAGCTTTGCCCTACCCAGGACTCCTCTCAGCTGCTGAATTGCTGCCTCCTGGCACTGATTCAGGGTGTGGGATGCAGCACTTGGCACAGCTGCACCTCGCCCAAAATTCATCCCCTCTCTGTGCTGTAACCATCCTCATCCCTAGAGGGGAGGCTTCCCAGCTCCCCTTCTGGGACACCTGGGGCACTTCTGAAATCTGAAAGTGAATCTCTGTAATTTCAGAAATGGTTTTAGTTAAAAATTACTCTTAGCATGGGGGCTTAAGAAGCCTGGAGATTTTCCGTGGACATGAGAGGGGTCTGACTTTGGAAAGGGTTCCTAAATTGCACTCAGATTTATAGAAAAGGGCATATTTGGGTGGACCAAAAAACCTTTGTATGAAAACAATGTGCCCAAGGGTTCTTTATAATGTGGGGCAGACTCTCTGGGGACAATAAAACCACCAAAAGGCAGTCTGGGGGTAGAGCTGTATTGAGAAAAGGAAATGACTCGTCATGAAGGAAGTGGAGCTGCTGTATGTCACCCTGGACAGATGTTCTGCGTGCCCCAGAGATGGCTCTGTCTGTCCCAAGACTTTGACTCTGTTTGTCCTACTTTAAAGCAGTCAGGTGTGGTTTTCCCCTGTGTATAGCTGCTGGTGGGTGACCTCTGAGGATACACTTTGCAGCTTACAAGAAGAGCATACAGCGTCCCAGGACATGCAGGGTCATGCATGCTCTTGCTTTGCATGAGCTCAAGCAAACAGATATGCTGCTTGCATGGCCTGCAAGCCTGGAGCTGAAGGCTGCCCTTGGCTTGCAGGACAGACATGCCTCTTGACTATGTGGTAACAAGTGAAGCTCCCCTAAGACTGCTGTCTGACCCCAGGGAACCGCCTGTATCCATAGCATGAAATCCTCTCTTCATTCAAATAGAGGAAACCACATGAAAGCTGCCTACTGGAAATGGTCCCTGGTGTATGCTCATTCCCAGCCTGAGCCTAGGAGTTGTTTGGGAGAATAATAGTTGGGTTGAACCATTTTAGCAGTGCAGATGATCCAGCTGCAAGCCTGAGAACATCCTGTGTCTAGACACAGCTGTGTTCAGAAGGGCTTCTCCTGTGTCCTAAAATGTCAAAGCGGAAGATAGCTCTAGCACTGTCTTAGCATAGCCAAGATGTGTTGTAAATTCATTGCTCTTCCATTTTAGCTGCTCGAGTCAATCTGGCCAATGTGAATGCCGGCCCCACATGTTTGGACGTCAGTGCAACCAGGTGGAGCCTGGCTATTACTTCATTTCACTGGATCATTACATCTACGAGGCAGAGGAAGCCAGCTTGGGTCCCGTGAGTAGCAGTTTTAATGGGCTGGTGTTTCTGGACAGCAGCTGTGGGACAATTCTTTCACCATTTGGGTGTTGGAAGCATCTGTTTTGTACCCTGGGTGTTTTGCAATTAAAATGTGGAAAACAGTTTTGAATTGTATCAGAAAACCATCAAGCTGTAGCTCTTCAATCTCAGTATCGATAAATAGTGTGGTAATTTAAGGGGGAAAACTGCCATTTTTCTTTCTAAACCCATTTCTTTGACCGTACAATTAGTTTCCTGTCAGAATCCTTCTTTGTCCCCACTATCACACCCACTTCTTCCCCTCTTATCTCCAGAGCCATGAGAGACCAACACTGGCTCTTCCTTTTGGTGGCACTGAAACTGGAAGGGAGCAAAGCACACATAAGCACATTGCCACAGCTTTAGAGTTTCTGTACATCAGTAACATTTCTTTTATTAATGGTTAAAACCATACTCGACTGTGCAAAAAACTGGTAGGTGAGGTTGCCTCTGGCTTGTTTTTCCACCAGCATGGTTCATCAGGGACTCCATCTCTTTTATTCACCACTGCACAGCCTTGCTTTTAATTCATTAATAACAGCAAGGTGATTACATCAATTATTTCTGCCTCCAGCAAAGAGTCAGGGAGATGAGATTATGGCTCCTCTAAAGCAGCAGATGTCTGTCTGTCTGCCTGCATCTGGGGCACCTGGTCCTAATTTATTTCTTTAAGGCAAAATGCAGTCACTTTGCAGTTTCAGACAAGGCAGATTTTTGCTCTCCACTAACTGCAGAGAGTGAAGACAGTGAAGAGCTCAAGCTGGGCTGCAGCAGAGGACATGTGAGCTGGCACAGGGAATGTGGTGCATTTATGCCTCCTTGACTGGGGAGGTGGTACCCAAAACCTTGCCAAGGCTCAGGGATGGAGGATCCTGTCATGAAAACCAGCCTTGCTAAGCAAAGTGAAGGGATGTGTTGCTAGTTCACATTCTGAAAGCTTCAGAACAAACCATTTTAAGTAACTTCAGTACCGAAGACCCTTCTCACAAATCTGGTGGCAGACTGAAAACTGAATCCCGAGGCAGGGGCCCAGCACAAGACAAAATTAAGTGGCACAGAGTTGCAGGGATATTCAGGTGGTGCCAAGACCCCATGCTCCCCACAGCTGCATACTCTCACTCACATCTCACCTGCCACCCTATCTAGGGAGCTCCAACCATTTGTCCAAAGCCAAAGGGTGACAACTTATAGCCAAGCTCTCTTCAAAGAGTGTGAGAATACATGAGGGAATATCCTGAGGTGATATATATGTATATGTGTAGTCATTTCCTTACATTTTACCCCTCTTATCCCTACTGAAGCATCTTCCTTAGGAATGCACAGGATGTTGTTCTATGGAGAGAGCTATGCATGGACGCAGATACATTTAAACGGGAAATTAAAGCACTGCACAACTTTCTGTAGCACGCAAAAACCTGGCACTTCAGACTGAAAGGAGTGACCACGTATTGATTTGACTATTAAATATCTAACTATGATTAGGATCTCTTGTTATTCAGTGACACCCTACTCATGATGGCCGTGATCTGCTTTCCAAATGTTATCCTGAGCAGTGGTTTGGTTTGGAGCAGCCTGCTGCAATCAGGAAGTAATTGACACTCAACTTGGGCAGTTAATGTAGAAGTTAACGTACCACTGCACTAAATCCTGCTGCTGCAAGTGTGATGTGAAAGGTCTTGTGGTGAACAAGATGTTGTAGCTGGTGTATTAATTACTCACAGCAAGTTTTAAATTTAATTCTCCACCATAACAGGAATGGATGAACGCTGCAATGTTGTTTTATTTTATCTTTCTTGCTTTTTGTGTATTGTTAAGTGGAAGGGCAATGGTGTGCACACATACGGGTTTAAAAGAGAGTTCATGTTCTCTGGGATGCAAACAATGGATGCTGCGATCCAGAAGTGATCCATCAGTAGAACTCATCACTTACATACTACTGTAGGACTCACAAATTTAATGTATCGGTATTAAATCTCTGTTCCCTGTTTCTGTAGGGAGTAAACATAATAGAGCGTCAGTACACACCGGACCGCACACCATCGTGGACAGGCATAGGATTTGTAAGAGTCCCTGAGGGGGCATACTTGGAATTCTATGTCGACAATATCCCCTACTCCATGGAGTACGATATCCTGGTCCGCTATGAGCCACAGGTAGGTCTGTGAGTATGGGCATTACTGCATCCCAGCAAGTGCTGGCTGTCCCAGTGCATGACTGACAGGAGCCTGGAGCTTCCAGGAGTCATCAGGACTCAAAGGCAAGGATGGATGCTCAGTTAAATATCTGAAATGTGTGAAAATCCAAGGAGATGTTGACTATTACTGGTATTGTTTGCTTCCCAGTTTCATTTATTACTGCGTTGTTTCAGGACCTGTTTAATGAGCAAATTAAAAAGTAACAAGTCCTATCAGGACAGGTTAGAGTATAAATTTAACATCAGCCAGACAGCCTTCTAATGGGTAAAAAACTATGTTATGTACCTTAGCACACAAATTGTGTGTCTTAGATGTTGAATGCTGGCAGCCAGGAGTTTGCAAGCAGTTTGGTTTTGCCTAAGGATAATTAGCAAGATGAAGGGAAAGAGAAAAAAAACGTAGCTCCTTACTTAGATCTTGACAGCAATTGACTGCAATGAAAGATGCAGTATCCAGAGGCGGGGGGGAGAGGAGGTCACTAAAGCCCTGCTGATGCCATGTCGCAGATGGGGCTGCTGCTGACCTACACCTGGGAAACAAAGGGAGGGAGAGAGGCTGTTGTGTTGGATGATGACTTGTCTTAAGCCAGCCCTTCAGCTTGTGGATGCCCCATTGATGCTATAGCGGCAGCCCCATCCTCCTTGAAGCACACCGACCACCCTGTCTGTGCACACGTTTTTCCTGGCCTGAGCTCTGGATGGTCCCAGGAGCTTACAGCCATTGCTTGATGCTGATCACCCTTTTTATCCCCCAGCTGCCGGATCAGTGGGAAAAAGCTGTGATCAGCGTCTCTCGCCCGGGCAGGATTCCCACAGGTAGCCGCTGTGGCAATACTGTTCCTGATGATGATAATCAAGTTGTCTCGCTGTCACCCGGCTCCAGGTCAGTAAAGCTGGATGGGCTGAAAGGAGAAAAAAAATATTTAAAATACTGAAACAGCAATATCATGTTTTCAGCTTGCCGTGGCCTCCATGAACATGGATGAAATGTCATTTTCAGTGGGTTATAAAAACATTCAGCATTGTATCTGTAGCCTTAACACTTGAAGGTTTATTCTCATTTTCTGATGTATTTTGTTCAGTGTAAAGAGTGGGGAGTGTTTGCACAGCCTATAAGTGAACATGGGTATGACTCTTTACCTTGCTGATAAGCTCTTCCTGTTATGACTTGCACAAGGCTTCAGACTGCCTCTCTCACATCATAGCTTTTGTTCTGCCTGGTCTTGGCTGCTTTCTGTTATCTTGATTACTTTATAGGGCCACCTGAAATGCCTTATGGTGCTGGACGTTTGAAGTAAGAATTGTTTCCTGTTCCTAATCCAGATACGTTGTTCTTCCACGGCCTGTCTGCTTCGAGAAGGGGCTGAATTACACCATCCGTCTGGAGCTGTCCCAGTACTCCTCGGTGGATACAGAGACAGAGAGCCCGTACACGCTGATTGACTCCGTGAGCAGAAATTATTTCAGGGGTGCTCTGGGGTAAAAGTGGATTTAAAAAACAGAAAGTTTGCATCTCTGGCATCCAAAATCCAAAAATCCAAAGTAATATTTTACAGTGTTGTTGCTTATGGCTGAAGCCAGACTGTAACTGAACAATATAAAGCAGCATAGGCTTCTTCAGTCTTAAAGTATGTGGGTTGTTCTGCTAAGAGTCTTTTGCTGTATTTTACAGGACTGCAACTAGTTCCCCAGACCTATAGTTTCTTTGAGGGGGTTAATGTGTGCCACGTATGTCATAAATGTCAGTGTCAGTCTTTTTCTTTTGAATGGATGAAATACAGATTTGGTGAGAATTTGGTAGATAACAGAACTGTTCCACCAAAAACTAGAGAAATAACATCACTTCCCTTCCAAATTCTGTTTGGCTATTTGCTTTTTGGATGAAAAAGGATGATAGAAAGCAGGATAATATTGAAATAGCACAGTTTTGGTGGAGGCTATTTATAATAGTGATACTTTGTCATTGTAAAATTGTTTTGTAGCTTGTTCTCATGCCATACTGCAAATCACTGGACATATTCACAGTGGGAGGCTCAGGCGAAGATGTGGTCACAAACAGTGCTTGGGAAACTTTCCAAAGATACCGGTGTCTGGAAAACAGCAGGAGTGTTGTGAAAACCCCCATGACAGATGTTTGCAAGAACATCATATTCAGCATTTCTGCACTATTACACGAGACCGCATTATGTACGTAACCATGAAGTTGTAGGCAAACTGTGCCTGGAAGCTGGATGGAGCTTGCAGGCGGAGTGGTTTGCATGGTGAAGGCGTGTGAATGGGCTGAGGCAGGTGAGTCATGCCCTGTGCTTACTCCCCCCAATGCTTTTCTCCACTCAGCATGCCAGTGTGATCCCCAGGGCTCCCTGAGTTCAGTGTGTGACCCCAGCGGAGGACAGTGCCAGTGTCGTCCCAACGTTGTTGGAAGACAGTGCGACAGATGTGCCCCTGGCACCTTCGGGTTTGGGCCAAGTGGATGCCGACGTACGTTAAGCCCTTGGCTCTGGGCTCTGCTCTGGTCAGGGCCCTGCATTTAGGGCTTGCTGTGGAAATGCAGCTCCTTTCCCTGTCTCCTTGCAGCATGCGAGTGCCATGTCCGAGGCTCTTACAATGCCTTCTGCGATGCGGAGACGGGCCAGTGCCACTGCTTCCCCGGGGTGTATGGGCGGCAGTGTGACCGCTGCCTGCCTGGCTTCTGGGGCTTCCCTAGCTGCCAGCCCTGCCACTGCAATGGCCATGCTGATGACTGTAACCCCTACACCGGGGAGTGCCTGAGCTGCCGGGACCACACGGCAGGACACAACTGTGAGAGGTACAGTTGCCCCCTCCTTCCCACAGCAGAATAGGTGCAGGAGCTGTTCCCCTCCCATACTGGTATTCAGGCAGGTGTAAAGCCACGTGGGAAGTCCCTGGATCCAGGAGCCAGAGCAGTGCTGGTGGTCTTGGAGGAGGATGGGAACAAGGACAACCCTCTCCCTGACTGCAGCCCTGCACCTCCCAGCAGCAAATGTTGCAGGACCCCAGGGCTTCAGAGAGGTTTTCTCCATTGCAAGCCTGCCTTGCGTCTCCTCCTCGTACACTGACAGCAGGCAGACAAATTTGCCTTTGTGGGCACAGCTACTTGGAGTGTGAGCTGCACGGGGGAGCCGTAAGGGTGTTTCTGCTCTTTGGTTCTTCACAGTGGTTGAAAACCTGAGCATAGTTAGAGCAAGGCTGCAGTCTGTTTGCCTGCAGTCCCCTGCATGCCATGAACCCCACTGTGCAGGTGCCAGGCTGGCTACTATGGAGACCCCGTCCTGGGATCAGGCGACCACTGCCGCCCCTGCCTTTGTCCTGATGGCCCCGAGAGTGGACGCCAGTTTGCCAGCGGCTGTTACCAGGATCCGGTCACGCTGCAAGTCGTGTGTGTCTGTAGCGTGGGATACATAGGTACTGGGCGGGTGCATGAAGGGGGGCTGGGTGGGTTGAACCTTCCCATGAGAAGGGATCCAGCATCACTGTGTTGCTGCTGGAGGCTAGCAGCACTTGGAAGGTGCCAGGGCAGAGCAGGTTGTATGAACCTCATCCTTGTCACCATGGTGGTTGGCAAAGGTGGACAGGACAGCAGTGGAACCAAGAGGATGTGTGTGCTGACAGCACTGCCTCTTGCTTTGAGCATTAGCAAATTAACACCCACCCCCCATTAATGGCCTTTGTCTTGCCTCAGTCTTGCCATTTATGGGGCTGGCCTCTAGCGAGCCGTGATGGTTAATTCCCACTGTGCCTGTTTGTTCAAACAGGCAGTCGATGTGATGAATGTGCGTCTGGCTTCTTTGGGAGCCCCGACGAGGTTGGCGGCGCCTGCCAGCCGTGCCAGTGCAACAACAACATCGACACTACTGACCCGGAGGCCTGCGACAAGAAGACGGGAATGTGCATGAAGTGCCTGTATCACACGGAGGGTGAAAACTGCCACCTCTGCAGACAGGGCTATTACGGGAGTGCCCTGCAGCAGGACTGCAGAAGTGAGTGGGGAGACAGCGGCCACAACCCCTCCACCAGCCATGGACAGTTCAGCGGCTGCCTCAGCTCTTCTGTTGGGGGACATTTCCGATGGAAGGGAAACCTCATTACCTCCAGCTAGCATTGTGTGCCACTGCCCTGGAGTAGGGCTCCTGGCTGGGAGGGGAGTCCTTTACATTTGACAGGGAGAGCAGTGACAGCATTTACATGTGCTTTTGCAGAAGGGGTGTTTCTTGCCGCCTTGTTTGCCTCTTCCCCAGAGATGGGGTTGGCGGGGTGAGGGCTTGGCTTCTGTCACACCAGTCTCCCTGCGGATCTGGCTGGACAGTACTAGCCAAAACCAGGCAGTGGGGAGGCAGACCCTCCTCTCCCTCAGCACCAGACACAGCCTGGCAGGGCAGATGGGTGCTGGGTGGGTGAGCAGAGCCCTGCTCTGCTTGGCGTGCCGTTGGCCACCCCAACCAGATCCGCCACTGTATCCATCTGACAGGATCTGGTCAGGCTTAGGCTTTGGTAGAATACCAAAGGAGGAAAGAAGAGGGGGAAGGCCTGGCTGCTTGAACAAGAGGCTCCTGTCACCTGCTGTGTGCTTGGGCAGAAGCTATAGAGATGGCCAGCCTGAGGCATCAGGATTATTCTGGTACTGACAGGCGGTAGCATCAGCTGCCATGCTCTTCTCTCACAGAGTGCGTCTGCAACTACCTGGGCACCGTGCGGGAGGACTGCGAGGGCTCAGAGAGCTGCCGGTGCGAGGCAGCCACAGGGCAGTGCCGGTGCCTCCCCAACGTGGTGGGGCAGACCTGCGACCGCTGTGCCCCGCACACATGGAGGCTGGCCAGCGGCACCGGCTGCGAGCAGTGTGACTGCGACCCTGCGCGCTCCCTCGGGCCTGCCTGCAATGAGGTGAGGGGAGTGTGGGGCACACTCTGACCTTTGCTCTGGTGCAAAGCTGAGGAGCTGCTGAGGGATCACATCTCCTGTTTCGTTGTCTTTGGCAGTTCTCAGGGCAGTGCCAGTGCATGCCAGGCTTTGGAGGCCGGACCTGCCGCGAGTGCCAGGAGCTTTTCTGGGGTGACCCAGGTGTGGAGTGCCGAGGTGAGTCCAACCCCAGTGCCTGCTCCACCTGGAGATGACCCAGTGGGCTGTGGTCACCCCCTGTGTGCTGGGACGCTTCTGGGAGCAGCCCCTCCAGTGACCCCCGCCAGTGTCCACACAAGCCTTGGGAATGATGGAGAAGGCATGGCGGGGTCTGTCCCTGCGGTTTTAATGTCTCTGGGGAGGGGATCAGCAGGAGCCTGGCCTGGCGCTTGCCTGGTTTACATTATTTCTTGTAGGACTCTTACCTGGGGAGGGACTTTTTAGCTGGGCTTGTTGTGATAGGACAGGGGGTGATGGTTTTAAAGTTAAAGAGGGGAGATTCAGGCTGGATTTGAGGAGAAAATTCTTTATAATGAGGGTGGTAAAATATTGGCACAGATTGTCCAGAGACATGGTAGATGCACCATGATCCTGATGCAACCTGATCTAGTTGAGGATGTCCCTGCTCATTGCAGGGGGTTGGACTGGATGACTTTTGAAGCTCCCTTCCAACCCAAACTGTTCTATGATTCTATACTGATTATTTAGAAACACCCCTGTTTAGAAACTAACTCTTCCTTAACTGTTATGTAGCAATCCTGTCAGGTAAGCCACTGTGGTAAGAAAACTGTATCGCAAGTGCTCGGGTTGGAGAATTGATCTGGAAACCAGTTACCTTTGCCTTTTGGTTGTACGTAGTGGAAGACCACTGTCTCCTTCTGTGTCCTGTCAGGGAGCCTAGGTCTGAAGAAGTAAGGTTTTTGGTTTAGTAGGCTTTCCTTATGTTGTGGTTTAACCCCAACCAGCAACTCAGCCCCACACAGCCTCTGGTTTGCTATGCCTGGGTGGGATGGGGGAGACAGTCAGAAGGATAAAAATGAGAAGGCTCATGGGTTGAGGTAAAGGCACTCTAACAGGTAAAGCAAAGGCTGCACAAGCAAAGCAAAAACCAGGAATTCATTCACCACTTCCCATGGGCAGTCAGGTGTTCAGCCATCTCTAGGACAGCAGGGCTCCATCACACGTAGCAGTTACTTGGGCAGACAAACACCAGTGCTACAAATGTCCCCCTTTTCCTTCTTCCCCACCTTTACATGCAGAGCATGACATCCCTGGGGTCAGTTGGGCTCAGCTGTCCTGGCTGCGTCCTCTCCCAGCTCCCTGTGTACCCCCAGCCTGCTCGCTGGTGGGGTGCTGTGAGGAGCAGAAAAGGCCTTGGCTCTGTGTAAGCACTGCTCAGCATTAGGTAAAACACCCCTGTGTTATCAGCACTGTTTCCAGCACAGTTCCAAACCATAGCCCCATACTATGCTATGAAGCTACTGCGAAGAAAATTAATTCTGCCCCAGCCAAAACCGGTGTATGTTATATTTCAGATGAAAATAACTGAGCTGGTAGAGACCATGCAGTGGGTTAGCCATAGCTACATGCTGCAAAGCAGAACACCATGAGGACGCTTGTTTAGAAAACTGGATGCTCTCTGTCCTTTCATTATGAACAAGTCTGTTCATTAGCTGGAAAAGAAACTTCAACACTGTCCAGACCAGAACAAACTTGTAGCTCTGACCTGTTCAAATAGGAACCTTTGCCAGGAGGGTTTGCAATAGATTAAGGTATTTTTTCCTGCAGGGAGGAATGTGCTTGCTGTGGTCTTTAATAAATCGCTTACAATAGAGATACCTTAGAGGCCATTATCTAACCAGATAGGCAGGTCACAGCTACTTGGTTAATGCAGCAGATGAAAGGAGTGGGGAATTGTCCCAGTTTCTGAGTACATATTGGATTTCTTGGGGCGAGGCAGCCTTTCGGGGAGGCTGTGTGTGTTCTGGCATGGTGAGGGGCGCTGACCCTGCTGGCTCTGCAGCAGCAATTGTCTCTTGGTATCAGCTGTCTCCATCAGGGTTTATTGATGGAGTCCATCTGCATACCTAATCATCAGGATCCTGCAGCATACCAGCATTTCTGGTCTCTCATGGAGTTTCTGCTGGCTTTTGAGCATGTGAAAACCTTTTTTAATATTTCTGAAAGAGAGGATATATTCTTCTGAGCCTGTTTTTTACCGTGTAAGCTCTACGCTTTCCTTCCAACCTGCTGCTTCTTCCGCCAGGACACTCACTCAGATGGAAATGCAGATTTTCCTTCAGGATTGCATCTGAGGCAGGTGGAGAGAGCTGGTGCCAAGCTGGTGCTGATCCATTCCACCCTGTGGCACAATGCTTTGGATGGGCTCCAAATATGCATTTGCTTGTGGCACATATCCAGCCCCATGGTGCTGTGTGGTGGAGTCAGTGCCTCCTGCCTTCTCTCTCATCCTTCATCATCAGGGAGAGAAGCAACTGGCTTCTCAGCCCTCATTTAGTCCCAGTGAGTGGAAGGGTGACGTTCAGGTTGGCAGATGTGCAGCTACCACATAGGCAGGCAGCCGCTCTGAGTGGTAAGCAGTTTGCAGGTGAACTGGAAAACTGTGCCATTTAAGGAGTTATAGAGCAATGCCCATGGAATATAGGTTAAATGTGGCCTGTGGCCAAGGTGAAGCTAGAACTGAGATGGGGATTCGTCACAAAGAAGTTGACTCCAGTTGCAGGGGGACGCATGGACTCCTGGCCATGGTATTTGGTACCTGCCCTTGGCAGCATGCTCATGCTGGCCCAAGCAGCCAGTACGGCCACGTTTTGTGCTGTGCTCAGGAAGAAAATATGAACTGATCTGTGTGGGAAGTAGAAGAGCTTTGAACTGGGTTAGTATGGAGAGTCTTCACTGTGAGCACCAGGCTGATAAGGAGGTGTGGATGTCAGTCCCAATGACTCCAGGGTGGGATTTTCCACTGGCCAGAGCACATGGCTTCTGCTCAAAGTTGGAAATCCGCAGAGTGAATCACTCAAGAGGCAGTAATGACCTCACAAGAGGCCTTCAGGCTGTTGGCACTAAGAAACATGAGCTTCTCCTGAGAACTGGGGACTGAACTGCCCATGTTGCTGTGACAGCCTTAACAGATTTTTTAATTATAAAAGAAAAGATGAGGTCATGTCAACACAAGTGCCTGCAAATAACAGCTATATGGAGATGTTCTAAATGGCCCATCTAGGGAGCCCCATGGGTTTCCAGGCGCTTGCAGCAACACCGAACTGTGGATGTGGTGCAGGGGTCACAGCACACTGTGCTGGCAATCAGTCTCCAGGGCATGCTTCCCTGCCATCCCATCCTTGTCGGTGGCAGTGACTATTGCTGCTGCCACTGACTTGTATTCTAGAAATCATAAGATCAGAGATGGTGAAGTGGAACCCTGGATAGGCAGGGGTTTGCGTCTGGTCTGGGTACTTTGATTTGCAGTCTGTGCTCCCTGTGGTGGAGAGAAAGTGTCACCACACTCTTCTCTGTGTGTGTCACTGAAACCACACTGCTGGGGCAACCTAAGGTGGGTGCCTTCCTTTGGGGAGCATCTCAACCCCACAGGACTGGGTATGCCCCCACTACCCACAGATGTTGACTGGGAATTACATACCACAGTCTGTAGGACTGGGTCTTCAGAGACTGCTTATCCTATGCTTTAAAAAAGCACAAGGCTTACTCAGTTAATTTAACATAAAGTGTGAAACAAGCATAGAGGACAGGGAAAGCATGTCTCTCTTGGCCTCGTCCAGGTCCCTGGGAGGATTACAGTGAGAGGAGCTATACTGTGAGAATCATCTGCTCAGGGGAGCTGTGCCGGCCCCTTCTGGCTGTTGCTTCAGTTATGAGCTATATGCAGCTCTGCACGAGCCTGCACATGAACGTGTGTGTGTGCATAAGAAGCCTTGCTAAGGTAGTAGTAGGATTTCAAATTTCATGAAATTCTATTCTCCCAGGCGTTCTCCTGGAGCTTTTCCAAAGCGTGGCAACTTTGCAGGACTCTGCATGCTCAGCTCTGCGCCAGCTTCAGCCCACAAAGCACATTTCTGGCAGCAGACTCCAGGCTCCCAGGTAGCCTCAGAGGAACAGTGTGGTTCTTTCTACATGCAGCTCAGACAGTAGAATATCTACTGTATCTTGTACAGTAGATATCTGAAATATATGTGTTTCATATAATATAAAGGAGGTGGCAGTTTTACTATCATTACTGTTTTATTGAATTGAACAAACAGAGCACAGTTAGTGAAAGGTATGGTGTGAGATTCAAAGTTAGGTTGTATTGCTATATCCCCTTTTCAAGAAGCATACCTGTATCACTGATTTTCTGTGTTGAACTTGAGTATCAAGCCCTGTTGTAAAAAAACCCAGAATTTAACTGAACTAAAATGAAGAAAGTCAATTTTTTATCCAATACTCATTGCAGATGTTGCAGAAAGTTGATTTTCTCAGTTTTTCATCTTTGTGATGTACCAGGTGCCTGAACATCTGTTCTGTGAAAATTACCCCATTGCCATTTAAGAATAGGCTTTGTAGTCTTAATTTAACACCTGGGTCTTAAGCTAGTCGTGTAGGCTGCTTTTATAGGTGTTTATGGTTTGGAGAGAAGGATTAGCAGATTTTTTTTCCCTTCTGTCATAAGTGTCTAAAGGAAGTTGGACAAATTCTACACTAAAGAAAATACGATTTTCACTTTGAATTTCAGTATTTCAGTTGACCTGTGGTCTTAAAATGCTGCAGTCTACAATGATAGTTCCCCCAAAATTGCCCTTTTGGCAAGGTCTGCTAACATGTCACAGTGCGGCACAACTTGAGTAATTCTAGGCTGGGATCTTAACACTTGTGCTGCAAAACTTAACACTGAGGAGTCAGCAGTATGCTTATGGGGTAATTTGAATCAATAGCTGGTTATTCTGAAGAAATTTGCTAGCTCTGCAAAACTTCCCACCTTACAAATTGCTGGATGGTTTTTTCATCATAGTGCCTTGCTGCCACTGGGAACTGATGCCAGAAAATCGTATCTGAACAAACCCTTTGTTTTCTTTTCCGTGGAGGAGTTAAACCTTTGATGCTTTCCATCTCCAATCTCAAGCTGTAAAGAAAATATTTCTGCAAAAATGACTCCTGTTCTGTGTAGGATGGTGCAGGAAGCTTGCTTATTCCTAGCATCCTGTAATAAGGCATGAAACACTGAGACTGATCTTCAAACAGCCCTTTCAGTATTCATTTTGTCATCTCAGCTGTCATATCAGCTACTCGGACACACCTTAATTTAAATGAAGAGGTGTGCAAATATGCTATGTATTACATTACAATTGTTTTAATGGAAGTGAGTTCTAAATAACTTAAAATCAGAGGGAAAGGTAACAGCTGTCAGAGTAAGTGAAAGATAAAGCAGTTCATAGACACTCATGAGCTTACAGCGAACCATATGAGCTAGTCATTTACTTTAGAATTTCCCCCCTTATGTCTCTCTAAGACTACATTCAATAAACGTGTATGAGTGTTACTTGTATCTTAAAGATCAGGAAAAATTACTGAAAGAGAAATGCACTGATCAAGGTGGTATAAAAATTACCCATGGATACTCTTGTGTGTGTATGCAAATACTGCATATGCATTTACAAACAGATGCAGCTACAATCTTTTATACTCATAAGCTGATAATCAGCAGAGCCTGACTGAATTTGGCTAGATAATTTTCCTGTCAAAAAAAGAGATTTCACTTAAGTCGAAGTATGCTGCAGGAAAATGTCTGATTGAGTTAAACACTTTGTCAAGAAAGCAATACATCCACTTCCAAAATGACATTTCAAACCAGAAACCTATTGTTTAATTTAATAAATGGTCCCTTGAAAGCCCTCAAATCTTTGGCCAACCATTTCAAAATACTTTTCTTCCTTCACTGTATTTTCCATGGAAGGAAATGCAGTGTCCTGCTTTGCTTGCCCATGACAGGTTTGGTCCCTAACACTGATCTTCAAAGCAAGCAGCCTGTCTGGGTTAACTTACAGACCTTCACCTCAGCCTTGCTCCACCCCTCTGTATGAAGGGAATCAACCATTTGTTTTGAAGGCCATTTCCAATCCAAACTGGTTAAGGCATCTAAATCTCTTGCAGTGAACTCAGTATCTCTGTCATTTTGCAGTGCAAAATGAACCACTTTTCCTAGTTTCTAGTGTTGTAAGCATAGGCAAGACATTTAAAAGGGGCATACAGGACTTTGTGTTTCCCTATACCACATTTACTGTGTTAAGTGGAATATAATGTCCTGGCTAGCTAATGAGTAATATCTGTAACACTTCTGCATCCTTAGATACGCCTCTCTCTGTGTTTCTTGAAAAAATTTAGATTAAACAGGTATATGTTAGAATTAGCTGTGACACAGCTACTCTGGTGTTATATCAGACTTAGGAGTGTGCTGGTTGGAGCCAGAATCTCCAAAGCTGTTACTTCAAGATTCTGTTTGGGTTAGCCTGTTTGAGCACATAAGAAGCAAAACAGTCATAACGGCATCATTAGCACTGGACTGTGTAGGAGCTGACTTACATGGTGGCCATAGGAGTAGCTGGACGTCAGCAGAGAAGGTGCTAAGAGGAGCAGGAACTCCATTGTGGCTAGAAGTGGTGCTGAGATATTCTGGCCAAAACCAGTGCTGGGCATGACTTGCTCGTCATGCCGGCATGGTGTTCACGTTTTTTTCTACCAAGTGATAAGATTCAAGGCATTTCCCGTTTTCACATCCCAGTTTATTGGTGGTGATAATCCAATGTCACATGAATCTTTCTGGTGGATGTGCACCTACCACCACGAATGATGCATGGATGTGTAATACAGTTACTCTTCCATGAGCTATTTGCCAGTCCTGTGCTCGCCTTACCCAGCCTGTGCCAGCTAGGAGGTCCTTCTTTCCTATCATATGGATCCTGCCACTGTCATTGTACTTTTGTCCCTTTTGGACAAAGTTGCTGGTTTTGTCACTTACAGGACAAAGTTGCACCCTGAAATCTCACAGAGGCTGAGGCTGGCTTGGTGTTGTAGGAGGCAGAGAGGTGAAGCCTGTGTACTGAGCTATTTGCCTAGTGGCCTACAGTGTTCAAGGAGCTACTCGCTACCTAGAAGGCCTTATATGGTCTTGGCCTGGGCTTGCTTACTTCCTCTTCAGAACTGGCTGCAACTCAAGTCAGTAGAAGGTTTGATCCCCACTATGCTATAAAGGGAAGATGGTTTCTGCAATGGCCTTGGACATGCTCCTTGCTGGAATGTAAAGTAGCCTGGTGGTGGTGGTGGTGGTGGTGTCCAGGGCCCAGGAAATGGGACTTGACCACTAGAGGTGTGGCAGATGTTGGAGGTCCTGTTCCATACTACCTTGAAGGGCATTTTCTGTGGGTTTCTGGCTTAATTTCATTATTAATGCAGTGTCCAGAAATTCGGTATCAGCTTCTGGTAAAAGTACTCGGAGACTGACTCTAGCAAGGAACAGAGATGGTTTCAGTCATCTCTGGTGGAAGTGCTTGGCTATAGTCATCTAAACTTCAGAAAAGAAGATCACATATAACCAAACACTGGCATGTGTGTGTCATTCGTGAGATGAAAGGTTTGCTCACAGTATGTGAAATGTAAGATGGGCAGGGATGCTTTTGTGAGAGTTAAAAAATGCTTCAGGCAGTGCCACAACAAGGAATTGTCCAAGAGTTTTAGCTAGCGAGACCATACCACCAACCTAGGGAAATGCCTCCAAAATTTGTGAAATGGGAAGAAAATAAAATTGACTGGAATCTTTTTATCCCAGTACTGAAGGAGGCTGTTTATTGTTTTCCTTTAACTTATGTGATTTTACTCAAAGATAATATTGTCTTGTTCTAGTTTTTAGTTTGAAAGGTGGTGTGGCTCTGTTAGTGTCTTGAGAAGAGCATGAAGAAAAAAAAGCAAGTGTGAAACCAGCACTTTGAAGGCTATTTTACATGTTGGGTTCACACTACTGAGATAATGCAGAGCCAGCATTGCCTGCTTCTGGGCTTATCAGAGAATCCTAAAATGGAGAAATAACCCACATTCTAGCTGCCTTGTATAATTTTCTCTTGGGCCCCACAAAGCTTATTTGTAAGGTTTGTAGAATTCTAGAAATGTGATGATTCTTCCAACTGTTGTGCTGTGCTTAGAATAAGTGACTTCTTTGCTCTTTATCATCTCTCAGCAGGCAGCTGTGGAGTTTGGGTTTTCACTTTGTGCATGAGTTAGTACTTAAATTCTCCTCTCCCCTTCCCCAGTATTTTCTGGCTTCAGAGATTTTGGAATCCACATTACGATGTAAATGCTATTAAAGCCTTGTCATCTGCCTTTCCTGAACACGCAGGTATTCAGGAGTAGAATTACCAACATGTTGAGGTGGGTTTTTTTCCCTTTAAGCTCTGTAAATCCTCAAGTAAATATAGTGACGTGATTTGCCAGCAGCAAGAATTCATGTAACTTGATCAGATCTCTGAATCTTTGAGAAAAAACACATGCCATTTAGCCTCTTTCTGTGCAGAGGAATTTGGACAATTCATCATTATACTGAGGGCCTTGTTAGTTGACAGAAGGGTTAACTGACCTTCAAACAAGAACTCAACAGTTTGCCTGCAGGGAACATATTCCATGGTGAGTTGACTACTTAAGCACTTTCAATGTAAAGTAAAAACACTCTCTTGTGTCAGGGTATAATTCAAAGAACAAAGGACCATTTTGCTCAATTGTGCAGGCAGCAGAAGTTATTTTTGTCTCTTGCCTATCATATTCACATTGTACAAGAAAGTCATTTTGTTGAGGAGCGATTTGTTCTGCTGAGGCTCTTTGTGTGATTTTTGAACTGAAGACCACCACTGTGTTTTGGCATTGAAGCAAGCAATGCATGATCTTGAAAACAGCTTTGTGTTTTGCCCTTTTTTCAAGGGGGCATGTGCTTGGGGTGTGTGAATTGATTTATGGGCCTTTTTGAGCCATTAACCTCCTTCAGGGTTGCCTGGTAAATGGATGTGTAAGTAAAAGCTTTTACCAGCTATCACAGTCCTCTTCCTGTTGAAGGATTGTGTGCGTGGCCTGCCTTGGGTGTACTCTGCCATGACTGCAGGTAGATAACCTGTATATTTTTGATGCCTCTCTTTTTGTTCCTTTCTGCCATCCCTTTATTAAAAGCTTTGCAGGTTGGTAGTTTCTTCCAGTGCTGATGCCCACGGAATTAAGGAGGAGGAGAGGTGAAGTGTAGCACCACTGCATGGAAACACTTCTCCTGATAGCGTTATTGTGTACAAATTGTGTCTGTCCTTTTAGAAATGACTGCGCATCAGTAAATTAATTAACTTATCTTCATGGTGGGTTAGTGCCAAAGAAGTGCATCTTTATCCTAAAAGCGTGTTAAAAAAGGGTGGTGCCCAAACCCTATCACTCCAGTTTGGCAACCGCCTGGAGCCCCAAGGTCTGACCTGACTAGCATATATAAAGATAGGTAGGTGCTCACAGTTACAGAAATAACATAAGAATGAATGTCCATTTCAGGAAGGTGTGAATAGTAACTCCTGAGATGGTGCTCAGAGTGTGAAGTAGATAAAATAAAAATACCTGTTTCATTGTCTTCTTTCTACTTGAGGATGACAGTGTGTGGGCTCTTGGTCATTAGCATCTTCTCCCTCAGACAGGGCAGCCTATGGACAGTCTTTGTTCTGTTCTACCTTTCACTGCCTGATTTGTTTTCTCGTTTTCTGTATACCCAAAACATCAGCCCAGTGCCAGGCTCCTCGATGCACATCCTGTGCCAGGCCCTGTACCTCTGCACAGAAGATCTCTTATGGGCTGTTATGCCATAAATTTGTCATGTTCTTCTTTTCACGTTCTTTGAAGCAGCCTCAACTTTTAGCACCCACAGTGTCTTGTAGTAGGGAGCTCTGCCTCTTAAGTAAGTGCTGCATAATCAGCTATGTCCTTTTATTGAGCTGTTTGTGGGAGGTGCCTGAGAAGGTGCATTTTGATCTGCTGTATTCTTCAGTTCACCCCTACTCCTGTGCTGGAGAAGACTGTTAATGGTTGTTCCATGTTCACTTTTCCCATTTCATTCATGTTTTACTCTTTAAACCCTGTACTATGTGTCTGCCTGTCATTTCTTTTCCCGTCTGGAAAGCCTTGCTATACTTTTCTCTGTAGGTGTGAAATTGATATTGTCTTCAGTTGCTATCCAATTGATATCCAAACATTGCAAGAAGTGTTCATCCTTCCTCCATACTGTGCCCGTTTCTGACATGTGCAAATCCTGGTCTCCCCTAGAGTTCTTTCCCTATCTGTCTCCCCTTTCACACTCAGACCTGCTTCCCTATACCCAAGCAGGCAAATCCATAATTAGCTTTTTATAATCCAAACACAGACCACTTCTATACTCATTTCACCACTTCATTGTAATCGAGTATATTTTATCCCTGCCACTGTCCCTGTCATTTCCCTCACCACAGCCTTCACACATGCCTTTTTTTCCTCCCAGTGTGTGATTGCAACCCTCGTGGCATCCAGACCCCGCAATGCGACCGTGCCACTGGGCAGTGCATCTGCAATGAAGGGGTGGAAGGGCCACGCTGTGACAAGTGCTCCCGGGGCTACTCGGGCTTCTTCCCTGACTGTGTGCCATGCCACCAGTGCTTCGCCCTCTGGGACGTGATCATCAGCGAGCTGTCTAATAGGACCCAGCAGTTCCTGGACAGGGCTAATGCTCTCAAAATCACTGGAGTCACTGGCCCATACCAGCAGACACTCAACACTCTGGAGGAGAAGCTCAGTGAAATTAAAACCATCATTGCTCAAAATCCAGCTGCCGAGCCCCTGAAAAACATTGGGGATCTCTTTGAGGAAGCAGAGTGAGTACAGTCACAATTACATCGATAAGTCTGGTGTGGAAGGAGTGGGAGTGAGTGCCAGTGAGCTGGGATTTACTTGAGTGACTGGTGTCCCCATGCTGGGCTGAGGACACCCAGCTCTGCTCCTCCAGCTGTAGCTCCTAGTGCTGGCGGAGCACCTTGCCATGCTCTGTGCCAGCCCTGAGCACCCGTCCTACAAGCAGAAACCTGGCCAGGAAGGTAGGAGCAGTGCAGCTGCCATGCTCTGAACTGGGGTTGTCCTGCTCCACTGTGCACCAGGCAGCTAATTACCACTGAGGCACTCATGCTTGCCTTGCAGTCCCCTGGGGCAAAGGACAAACACTGCTATTATGTGAGAGAATGAAGAGGGGAGAGATTAAATTCCTGGATTTCCGAGTGTAGCTGATGAGTTGGAAACTTGGTCTCCTTTTGCACTCTGAGCATGTGTGTGTGGGAAGCACTGGCTTTATAACAAGGATTGTTTCCATTTTTCTCAGGATAGGAGCCTTGTATTTTGTTTTACGGCAGGGCATACAAAAGATGGCAGTTTGTGCTTTTGGAGATGGGGCAGTTTAACATCAAGTAGGATTACAGTTGCTTTCTAGTCCTGTGTGCAACCACTCGAACTTGCTTATGCATTGTAAAAGGGACTGCACAAAGCAAAGGGGTGAGGATTAAAGCACAAATGTCTCAATTAGGAATAGCTTGTGCCCTGCAGCTCCCTCTCTCCAGCTGGAGAGCTGGGGGTTGCTGCTGCACTTGGGCTCTGTGTGCTGAGGGAGGTCAGAACAGCTGAAAAGCTGCTTTTCCTTAATGTACATATATATATATATGTACCTGTCTTGTGCCTCTCTAGCTGTATAGAAGTAGTACTGGCCTTTAGAGGATGCTTGGAAAACAGCAGGATTTTGGGCTGTTAAGGGAGCTGTAAATTGATCACAGAGCTTAAAAACTGCCTGATTCTTTCAGAATGAGGAGACAGTGGGTTCGGTGGGATCACCACGGATGGGAGTAGCTTCCTATATCCACTTGTGTTCTGCAGCAGCACTGATGTGTAACATATACTTGCTTTTCCTTTTAGGGTTATCCCACTAGCTAAGCCTGCTCTGTAGTTCACTGAGGCCATGCTGAATGCTGAAGGCGGGAAGTTTCCCTTCATAGCCCTAGAGAAACAGCTGGAGAGGAGGGATCTTTATAGACGAGTTAAAAGAATCCATTGTGTTAAAACTAAGGCTCCCCCCCTCCGGCTTCCTGAAGTTCCAGTCTGTCCCATGAGCTCGTAGTAATCAAAACTGCATTTGTAGCTGTGTGGGATGGGAAGAAAATTATGTATGGATCATAGTAGTCAACCCTGACCTATGCAGTTGCCACGATACAAGAGCATTGCAGCAGCCCTCTGGAATCTGCCTTCAGTTAATCTTACACAAAGCATATGTTTTCTGAGCAGTTTGGTGCTTGGAATTTATAAACTTGCTGTAGATTAAAAAGTAGTTTTGTATGATAAAGGAAACAAAACAGTATTCTAGGTAGACATGTTACAAACCACAGCTCCACCAAGGCAGGACAGGTGCCACTGTGGGAGAAGCTCCGCATGGCTCTAACCACTGTTCGTCAGTGACGTGAAGCACTGAGGCTTACAACCCTTCCATCTCCCACTGTTGAGTCCTGTGCCTCTGTTTTACAGAAAGCTGACAGCAGATGTTACAGTTAAGATCGCTGACATAGAAGAAAACCTGTCAGCCTTAGCAGTGAAGAGCAACAGCACAGACACTGACCTGAGCATGCTGGAAACAGATGCCAAAAGCCTAGACCATGTTGTGAAAGAACTTGCAGAACAGCTAGAGTTCATCAAGATCTCTGATGTTCGGGGTAAGTGTCCTCCACAGGGAGGGGGAGAAAGCAGTGGGGTTGCTAAAGATGTAATTAGTGCATGGTTTTAAATACGAGGTTAATCTTCTAACTTGTAATAAAGCACAGTTCCCAGGAGCGCAGCTTCTTTCTGTGCATTAGCAGAGTTGCTGATGCAGCAGGAAGTTTGTTTTGCCCCCTCACCCCCTCTCTCTTCCCTGCACATTGCAAATGGGCTTGAGTTATTGGGGTACAGAATTGTCTTAAAGCCTCTTCATTAATATATTTTAGATGAAACAAAACAGCAGAGTGCAAGATACACCTGAACATGTCCCTTGCTCTCTGTCCTCTGAGTCTTTGTGACTAACAGCATACCATAAGGGCTTCTTCTGAGCCACCTAAGCCTCGCATGCCCAGTGGCACACTGAAATGTGCCAAGAATCAAAATTTGCTGGAGAAGGAGGAATGTCACCAAATTCCTTGGAATTTTGAAAGCTAACTTCACTCCAGCTTGACAAAAAGGATTATTTTTTCTTTCACTTCCTGCTTTGCAGGAAGTCTGAGATTGTTAAATCCCGTGTTCACTGGAAACAGAGAGAGGCAAGTAGGATGTAGAACAGGGGAGTCCCTGCTTGTGGCATTCTGCAGAGGAAAGCTGCCCAAGGTGCAGAGTGTGGCCACCCCCATGGGATCCCTCACACCCACTCAGGGCCTCTCCAAGAGTTACCCAAAACTAACAGGTCCATAAATCAGCATCTTTCATCAAGCAGTTGTTTTTGGGAAAACTCTGACCAGCTTCCAAATAGTGACTCCTTAAGCCAGACATTCCAGGACAAGCAGTAACAACTAATGGGAGAGCTGAATCCTTAGAACACAGACTGTTGCCCTATAAACTTCAGAGGCTAGATCTCCTTTTGCCCTCAGAGATAATAATAATTCAGTCATTAGAGTCAGAGAAAGACTTAACCTCAAAATCCAGCAAATGCTGCCAATCAAGAAAGAAAATTAACTCCTTTTTTTCCCTCACAGTAGGCCAGATGCTGTCATCCTTGCAGTAGCACTGAGTGGAGCCACAGAGGCTGGCATATCAGTTACATTGATACTCATATCGCTAACCATGATGTCATCTGCCAACCACCATAATGTGAGTTACTTTGGGTTACTTGACAGACTTCTGAGCAGTTCCATTTGATTTCTGCAGGAGCCTTGGACAGTGTCACCAAGTATTTCCAGATGTCCCTGGAGGCAGAGGAGAGGGTCAATGCCTCCACTGTTCACCCCAACAGTGCCGTGGAGCTGTCAGTGCGGACGCGGCAGGAAGTGGAAGACTTAATCAATGAGAAGGAGGCCCAGTTCAAGGCTAAACAAGAGGAGCAGTCGCGCCTGCTGGATGAGCTCGCAGGCAAGCTGCAGAGCCTGGATCTCTCTGAAGTGGCCGAGAAGGTACATGGCTGAGAACTGCTGGTATAAAACCTCTAGCAAAACTGAAGTTGGGTTTGTGAAGAAGCAATGGGCAGGAAGGGTTTATGGCTCGAGAGGGTGAGATGCACAGTCTGTTAATGAGAAATGCATGTTTCTTGGGTGACGGGGTATTCTGTGGGCTAGAACAGGGGTGTTTAATTAGTGGGCTCTGAGACCTACTGGCTTTCAGCTCTTCATGCTGGTCTTCTTCTACCCTTCTGCCCCAACAGAGCACCCATCTTTACAACAGTGAGTCTGCTGGACTGAGAGCTATATTTTCAAGCCTGTCCTCAGTCCATGTGCTTGCTTCCTCTATGCTCCTCTCTCCCTTTTTGCAGCTCCACAGGGTACACATAATGCCTGTGCAGCACTCGGGCAGTGCAGCTGCTTGTGCCAACAGGCTGCCCTCCTCTGCATTGCCATGGTCCCATCCTTGTGCTTGAGGCAAAGTAGAACTTAGAGGGAGCTGGAGTCAAAAGGGCATTTTCTCTGTTGAAGCTGCCTGCTCATCTGTAAACATAATCAAGGGTGGCTGTTTCTTGGGAGAGGCTGGGTGTTTCCTCAGCTTTGCTTTGAAGTCAGCCAGCTGCATTGAGAGAACAATCCCTGGTGAAGGCAGGCAGCAGGGGACTGCTCATTAACTCCCCTTGGCCTGCCAGGCCTGTGTTAGAGGATGAGTTCTGCACATGCTGAATTGTCCCTTGTCCTTTATTACTACTGTCATCCCTCTGACTCCCTCAGCTCTCCTTTTCTCTGGAGGGTTAAAAAAAAGACATCTTTTTGTTTAGCTTCCCTGCCCCTACATTCCTGCCTGACTGTTCTGGAGGACTGAAAATCTTGGGTAGATGTTTATCAGGGCCATAAACACGGAGTTGCTCGGAGGTGTAATCCCAGGACACCAAAAAAAAAGAAATGGGTTTTGCTTTCTAGCTCCTGCTGGGTTGCATGCCAAGCAGGTAAGAGGGACTCATTTACACTTCAAGGGAGCCAGCTGCAGCTCACTCGGCACAGCCCCTAGGTTTTCCCAGAGAGGTTTTTGGCAGCAAAGTGTGTGACTATCATTTGGCAAAGGGGATGAGAAGGGGAGAAGCTCACAAGAATGGGAAACCTTCCAATTTTCTCTCTGGCTAAACCAACTCCTGAATGATTTCATTGCCAAGCAATTGACCCAGGAGTGGATAATTCTCAGTACAATGTTGCTGACTGAGATAGTTTTGCTTTTTTGTTTAAACAAAAAAGGTCTATCCTAAAATTTTCTATGGGAACACATCCTTGACAGTAATTCACAAATTGGAAGGTGTTCTGGAAAGATGGAATCAGAGGAAACATTTGGTGGGCAGGAATGGGACAGCACTTTAAGGGAGATGAAAAAAAGTTTTCTGTTCAGCTTGGAGCATTTTAGCTTCTATTTTGCTTCTAAGGCATTAGAGCAAAGGAAAATACACTACTTTGCACCAAACACTTTGTTCCTTAAAAAATAGCTTCTTGGGATGGCCAGTTTTTCTTTGAACAGTCATGAAGACTGATTTCAGACAAAAGAAGGCATGCACACAATAGTAGCTTCCACCTTGAAACCAAAGCTTAAAGATAAACTCTCCAGTGAAATATGATGTACAGGACAAGTAGATGATAAAGGCAGAGCAATGCTTCCCTCATAAACCTCCAGCCACTTCAGCATCAGAGAGCTACCTATTTGTAACTGAGTTAAAGCAAGAAGGTGCAGGGGTGGGGGGCCACAGAAGAAAGATTAAAGCTGTGCTCGTATGAACCTGCTGCAGGAGCCACCTCCAGCCTGCAGCTCTACCTCAGCTTCTTTCCCTGTGGTACTTGGGATGCTGCTGCAAGGGGCAGAATCAGCATCACGTTTCTGTCACGGTAGGGCACTGTCCTGCTCCTTCCCCCACCCAGCTCAGCTATGGAAATAAAGCTGTGTCTGCTTCCCTTGTTTGTCCCTGCAGACGTGTGGCACTCCCCTGGGAGCCTCTTGTGCCGAGTCCGAGTGTGGTGGTTTAAGCTGTCGGACAGCTGAAGGCAAGAAGAAGTGTGGAGGACCTGGCTGCGACGGGCTGGTGACTGTAGCTCACAACGCCTGGCAGAAAGCCATGGACTTTGACAGAGACATCCTCAGTGCATTAGCAGAAGTTGAGCAACTCTCCAGAATGGTAACATGCCAAACCAATTGTTAGATACTGAAAAAAACCACTCATAACACAAGTTTCAACACCAATTGACAAAGTATGTGCCTGGCTTACCTCAAAATACTGCTTTTCAGTTGCGTAACTTCATCTTGCTTGTAAAGATCCCCAGAAAGGGAGCTTGCTCAAGTGAAGCCCCATGGATAACTCTAAGCATTAACCCGAGTTGTTTAAACTAGCATTGGTGGTATGGCTCTTGACCAGCTTTTAAAAGTGTTCTGGGAGTTTTACAAGATAAAGCATTTCTCATTAATTACTAATACCTCTGCCTCCAACTGATTTTTTGTTTTAAAACAGGCCTTACAGCTTAAGCAAATATGCAGTCCTTCTATTTTTCTCTTTTTAGGTTTCTGAAGCAAAACAGAGAGCTGATGAAGCAAAACAGAATGCACAAGCAGTTTTGCTCAAAACCAATGCTACAAAAGAACAAGTGGACAGAAGCAACGAAGATCTGAGAAATCTTATTAAACAGATTAGAGACTTCCTTATGCGTAAAAACCTTACATTTATATTAATTCTGGGTTTATAAGAACTATCTTTAGCTCTGAATCATCGTCTAAGGGGTAATGCAATAGTTGTGTCTCCTCTGCACTTCAGCCAGCCTTAGCGTGTATGATGAAATCTGGAAACAAGAGAAAACCAAGACAATAGGAAAGTGAGAGCAAACTGTGACATGTTCTTGTGCTCGGTTCAGCTGAGGCTGTTGTACTGCTGCAGTTTGCCAAGTGTGTTCGTAAGTTCTGGCTTGAGAGATAAAGTACTATTAAAGGGGAGGAAAGTCAGGAACTGTGAGTTTATCTCCCCGTAAGAAGTCAGGTAAAGGTTAAATGAGGGCCTTGTTCGCTTGCACACAGCAGCATAGCAGACCCATTCCTTCCCTGTTTACACAAGGCTGAGTGTACTGTTAAGCACAAATACATATATGTGCAGCTGTTGGCTTCCTTTCCTGAGGGCTTACGCCTCCCCCCAGCCCCAGCATGGTGCAGCTAATCACTGAGATCTTGAAATGGCTTCCAAGAGAGCTTATGCCAGCTGGGCCTCTCCTGAGAGGGAAGTTTCACCCTAAGGAAGCAGTTTTAATACCTTGGTTTTTCCATAAGTTATGGGGAACAAGTTTTCCTAGTTTTCCTTCTTAAGGGAGCAGCTGGGCAAGAATTTGGATGCTGAGACCTGACAGAGGGAAGCTTTTACATCTTTGTCATTTGTGTCCATCCGCTAGAAGACAGCGCTGACCTGGACAGCATCGAGGCAGTGGCTAATGAAGTGCTGAACATGGAGATGCCAAGCACTCCCCAGCAGCTACGAGCCCTGACAGAAGATATTCGTGAGCGTGTAGAAAGCCTTTCTGATGTTGAGGTCATTCTGCAGCAGAGTGCTGGAGACATTGCCAGAGCAGAAATGTTGCTGGAGGAAGCTAAAAAAGCGAGGTATGCAACCCTGCTCACCAAGAGCTTGAACCAGACTTTCATTTCATTGTATCAGAAAACGCAGAGTTTAACTTTCCCTGATGCAGATTCTCATTCCTTCACTAAGGGGCAGCAGTGAGGGGGCCTTTTGCAGTGTATGCCTAGTTCTTTTTCCAGTTCCAAAGTAAAAGCATTTTTAGCATTAACACAGGTTTTGCTCCATAGCAATGGTGCAACAGATGTTAAAGTCACTGCAGACATGGTGAAAGCAGCACTGGAAGAAGCAGAAAAAGCTCAAAATGCAGCTGAAAAAGCCATCAAACAAGCTGATGAAGATATTAAAGGAACTCAAGACCTGCTGACCTCGGTATGTTCTTTATGAGTACTTAAGATACAGAAATGATATCAAGTCTGCTACTTAGAAACTGATGGAAGCCTGTCTAGGGAAGGCTCCTGGGCACTGCAAGTCAAAGACCAAGTCTAAACCATTTCTGCCTTCAAGTGAGCTTTTGAGGTAGTGCGACAGATGCAAGGGGACCTTTTGCTCTTAAGAAAAACAAAAACAAACCACAACCCAAAAACAAATAAAAAGGCTTTTCTGCACCAGTGACTTTAAACAAGCAGGACTGTAGCCCTCTAACACAGGTGGGCCAGGATCCCTGGGAAGCCCTGCCTGTCAACCACACTGGTAGTGTATTGGTGTAGCCACTCTTGTCAGTGTCCCCTACCGCTGCAGCACAAGACTAAAACGAATGCTGGATTCAAGTAGTAATTGCTGTATTCTCTCTATTTTCTGCTATTTTCAAACTTCATCTCAAAGCCCTCATGAGGCCATAGTGCCTACACCCATGAAGCTTGGCCAGCTTGGAAGATACACAGCTTCATAAGTCCATTATTACCTGATGGAAAGTGAAACTTCAGATGTAAGTCTGAAGTTTTGCCTGTGAATTAGGCAATGCTTGCACATATAATGCAGCCCCATGTGTACCTTCTCTTCAAACTGCGGGCTCTTTCACCCTAACTGCAATTGGTCATTTGCAGCAAAACTGAAACGCTGTTTTTTGTATCAGGTCTGTGGACACAAACTAGGTGATCAGGGCTTGTCTAGAAAGTTTAGTGAATGTTCAGTGTCTTTTGGAAGTGTAACTCTCATCCCTCTTTCTATCAGATTGCATCTGAAAATGCAGCATCTGAAGAAACACTGAACAATGCTACCTTGCGTCTGTTTGAGCTGGAGAGGAGTGTTAAGGACCTTAAGCAAAAGGCTGTTACAAATTCAAAGAATGTGGACAACATAGAAGAAAAAATTGTTACTGCAAAACAAAATGCTGAAGAAGTTAAACAGGTGAGAGGCTCAGGAAAGATGCTAAAGGAAAGCCAACAAAACTCTCACCCCAGTTTGGATAAAGGAACATTAGTGAATACATAGGATCCATTTCATTTATTGTTCAAGTACATGGCAGGGTGGAGAAGGCACTAAACCCACTTGCCAGAGATAACCGCTTTATACTTTGGTACCAGCTAGAGAGGAAAAAAGCACTCGAAGTTCTGAGGTTCTCAGCTAGCTGTAGGAAACCTGTCACCCTGCCATGCTGTCAGCCATTTGCAGATTCATTTCTGTTCCTCAGCTTTACTATCTGCCACAGGACAACTGGTCATCTTTTTCCCCTTGTATAGAGTATTTATAGTTCTATGAGAATGACAGATTCAGGACAGTCTGGAATTGGGCATATACAGAATCAAGAAACAAAGAAAAATCATTAGCTCAATATAAACCCAAAGTAATTTGGAAATACCCGAGATGTACAGTTTGCTGTGTGAGCACACAGCACTGCTCACAATGTCAGCTACATACCTTTGTAATAGCAAAAGAATGCCCATTAACAAAACAATTGACAGATCTGCCACAGGAAGTTTCTTTGCTTCCATCTGTTGTCTCTAGTTAGCCCACCAGTCTCCAGAGAGGCATCTTCTGACAGGAGAGATGTATTATCCATCAAATCAATTATGTTGGAACTTGATGATCTTAAGGTCCTTTCCAACCCTAACTATTCTATGATTTGCAAACACTAAGTAGTATTTCAGGTGGCTGTCCAGTAAACACAAGAGATTTGCAGCACTGCTGCAGCTTAGCTTGCTTCTTTGTTGAATTCAGTTATAGAAGTCATAGGACTTCTTAACCTCACAAAGCACAGCTGAGAAACCATGACTCCTCCAGCAGCTTCACCTATACAATCTAGGCAGCTGTTCTCATTACTGAAAGGGTACCAAGGGTATGTATTTCTCCCCAGGTGCAAGCATTCCACCAAAAGCGGTGCCAGTACTTCATTAGATGCAGCTTTCCAGATGTACTAGGGCCATGTCTTCTATTAGTTACAGAACTAACTGAATCCTGTAAATCCTTGCCAAGTGGCAGTATTAAAGCCATAAAACAACCACGTATCTGCAAAAGGGCAGCTGCTGAAATCTTCACCCCAACTCTTAAGGTCTTGAATATTAAGTATGAACTTCAGGTCTTGAATATTCAGTATGAATTATCCCACTATTTCTGCTTTTAACTGAGCTAACTTTGCAGTCCTTACTTCCGCATTAGTAAGGATGGACGAAATGCTGTATTGTCTTTTGAACGAGCTCCATCTTGTGCTTCAATCTGGAACAACAGGTCCTCGACACCGAGCTGAACGACAAGTATAAAACGGTGGAAGATCTCATTGCCAGGAAGACAGAAGAGTCGGCTGGCGCTAGGAGGAAAGCCACCATGTTGCAAGATGAAGCTAAAGCCTTGTTGGCTCAAGCAAACAGCAAGCTCCAGCTGCTCAAAGGTGAGGCTGGTCTGAGGGGCAAGTGGTTGTCTTAGAATATGAAGCAGTTTAATGTTGTTATACCAGCTATTCATCAGCAGAGGAGGAAACGGAAGTTAATTCTTTGTTACTGAGCTTTGATCTGCTTTCCTTATTCTTATGGACATAGAAATTATTGATTCAAAAGACTAAAAACATTGAAACTTACCAGTGAGGCACAAACTTCTGGTATGAACACCAATCACTGCTTCAAGAACCACTGTAGGGAAGGAACATAACTACTATGCTTAGGACAAGGACTAACCTGTTCAAGTAACATGCCCATCTTCAAACAATGCTTCCCCCCCCCCCCCCGAAAGCTGTTATAACAAAAGGTGATCAAAATACATTAGTTCCAGGTTACAGATTAATTTAACATTTGTTACTGTTGGTTAAAGTTGATTGAGCCAGGAGTTAGCAATCTGCTCATAGCTGCCAGGGAAGGGGCTGTGTTTTCCTTGGCTTTGCCAGGCTGGGAACTCAGTTCTTCCACTTATTTGCTCCTGCACACTGAATAGAATTAACCATGACATTTCACTTCGTAAAAGCCACCACAGGCCAGAGAATGACAGTTATTTTCAACATGAACCAAAGCATACTTTTGGATTTCTACTTAATGGGCAATTACTTCGTTGTCACTTTATATTCCAGTGTTAAGGAAAAAATTCCAGCCTTTGCTTTTTTTAAAATTCCTAATCAGATTCTCTTCTGCAATAAAAATGAATAGTAACTTATCCTTAACCATAATGATTTGCATTTCACTGTATTAAAACACTGCTGATTAAGCTGGTTTTCCCCTTCCTTTTCTGACAGACTTGGAACAAACATATGAAAACAATCAAAGAGTTCTGGAAGACAAAGCCAAGCAGTTGGTGGAGCTGGAGGAGACAGTCCGCTCCCTCTTACAGACAATCAGCCAGAAGGTGGCCGTTTACAGCACTTGCTTGTAAATGGGAGCAGGAAATGCTTGTGTTCAGGATAGAGTCCACAAGTCTTACACGAGATTAACACCTGATAAAGTGAACAGGTTTTATATTGACTTTGAAGTCACAGAACCAAAGACAAGTAACTTTTTGATGTTGAAAATAAACAATACTTTTGTATCACTGTATGTACCTAGTATGAATCATTAAGTTCCTTCCTATTTTCAGTAGCTGAAATGGTACCTCAGTTAATCCTTTAGCAAGTCTTGTTTTTAAACTGCTTAGAGATCTAATAAAATCTTGGCTCCAACTACGTACTTCTACATAAGGGTTCCAGTTACTATGAACTGTGGATGGTCACTCACCAAAATTACAAGGGAATGAAGAAAACACCATCCTGATGTGGTTAGCTGGCATTTATGTCATGGTAACTCAAAAAGGATTATTTACCTTCTGCGTGATACCCATTTAGGTTTGACATTAGTTTCATGTCACTGATTATGAAACACTTGCTACGTGGACACAGGGCAGCACTGAAGATGTGGATGTCATTTACACTTCAAGCACCAAATTTATGTCATGAACCAAGCTTGGCAAACCAAGCCTATCTGAAAAAGGGAGTACAGATGTTCACAGGGTGCTGATGTGAAACAGTGAAGGAGCTGCACACAGACAGCTCCTTAAGACCAGCTGCACTTAAATAAGACTTTTGTCAAAGTGCAACATGCAGTTTATCATGCTTCATCTCAGCTGTGTGTAGAGCAGTGCATCTTCAGACAATTGTACAGTACTGCACACGTGAATCAGCTGCACAAATCAGCATCCAAAACTGCAATGTGCATTTACATATCCTGAGTGCTAACTCTGAGCTGAGGAATGCATCTGTGTATGTACTCTGCCCTTACCTAACCTTGACTGATGTCAGTGAAAGTCAGTCAGGGCAACTATGGCACAATGTATCGCTACCTAAGCAAAGTGAAGAGCAGTATGTTTAAATAATCATCCCCAAGCTCCATAGGTTACACAGGAATTGGCTACCACTGTACCAGCATCAGACATCATTTCACTGCCACTATACACAGCAGCTGTTGAAAAACACAAATTGCAAACTTGCAGCATTCAGATTTTACTGCCATCAGATCACTGACAGGTAGCTCAGTAATGCATCTTTTACCATTACACACACTCTTTGTACATTCACTAGAACAGGAATGTCAGCAAGAGAAGTAACAATACAGTAACAATTCTGAATTTTAAAGTATCTGGGAGATAATCTCCAGTATAATTTTAGCCTCCCTGACTTCCCAAACTCCATTTAACATGAACAAAATAAGAGAACTTGTAACTTTCTGAACCTCAAGCATGAGCTGCAGCAAGACTACCCCAAACAGCGGGAGGCAGAGGGAGTGGATGCAAAACTGTTTCAGGGCTTCCAGGAAGAACCCAAGATCAACACTTCCTCGCATTTCCCAGCAGCCGCTAGCACTGATTATGAGATGCCAAGATCTATTGGAATAATCAGGTTTTTCTTCCCTCACTATTGTCTCACCTTTGCTTTTCCCTTCAGCAGCTTCCTACTAATACCTGAAAGCAGGTCCGCATTAGTTCACTTAACCCAAGAGAACTGTGGATCAGATTACCTCATATCCTCGTGACAAGCTGTCACGGTTTAACCCCATTGCCATTTAAAACAGGAGTTAAACCCAAATGAAGAACAACATCACTGATGCTTACTGATTAACTGGTATCTTAATAAAATGGTACATTGGCATATATTTCCATCACTCAGTTCGGATAATGGACTAATAATGATTGAATAAGAAGCTCTAAAGGCAGGATATAACCTTGAGTACACAGAACCAAGTAGCTTTTCCACCATTTTCAGCATGTACTTTTCTCTTTCCATTGGCATAATGAGAAAGGACATACACAACCCCAGCACATATTAAGGTCTTCTTCAAGGCAGATAAGCCTAACAATTACAGAAAAAGACATCCTTCAAAACAAAAGTTCGTATCAGCTACTGGAGTTAGGCACATTTAACGTACATGTTGGGGATCTTCCAAAGACGCCATTTGTTCACGAGTTTCTTCATGTTTTCAACACTAAAAGGAGTAATGGGGCTGATGAGCAAACAAAACCCAAGACCACCCTCCAGCCACATTAAATATTTATTGAGCTCTCTCATTACAGAAGAGACAGAAAGAGCACAAAATCAAAAACAAAAGAAGAGAGTATGTCTTAATTCTGTGGAGAGCTGACACTACAGCCCTTATGTGTGGAAGGTGCAGAATAACCCCCATTTCATAACACTTAACTGCAAGTGCTACTTCACTACCCAGTTTTAGTGTCTCAAGTTTAAGAGCTGGAAAAAGAAGCTTTAAAACCAGAAAAAAGAGTAAGTGCAGTAAGATCAATTCTTCAATCTTTCATTTCTCCATTAGCACTTAATTTTTACCTTGCTGAGTTTTCAATATGAAAACATGACGTGTGGAGAATCACACACACACAGAACAAAGTCAACATAGTTTTTAAAGTCAACATAGTTTTAATTGATCTATACAAGCCCCTCTTCTCCCAAGATCCTAACATTACTAGGTCACATACAAGTACCAAAACTTGTTTTAAGAAGTAGGTTAAATACTAAAGTTAATCCTTTCAGAAGGAAACACATTTTTGTGCGAAAGTGACAGTGGCATTTTAAGTGCCAGCATTCAACTGGTTTAGCCTATCACTACTTCAAATAAGAAAACACCAGGTATGCTGGGCACTCATCCAGAGTTTTGGCCAGCAAACCTGATAATCCCATGCAGCAGCGCAATGTTTGGTTTTGAAAGAGAGAAGAGTTCTGTCAGGCTGTTTTCTGTAACATTCATCATGTAAATAAACATGTAATTTTCAGTATTTAATTTACAGAGACTGGATAATTCCACTTGTTCCAAACTCTACTTGTTTAAATATTTGAATGAAGAGATTAAACTTAATTCAGTCCTAAAATCCTCTGACTCAGGCTTGCATAAGGGCCCACAGTTCATGTCCAGAGATGCACTATACACATATAAAGATCTGCTCTTTCATTTTAGAAGTTGATAGCTTTGCCGAAAGATGCTGCTAGGTTTGCTTCCCTGAAGGCTTCTGACACTGTCTGTCGAAAGCAAACACAAAAAGGTGTAAGTCATTAATAGGTCATTAACAGTCATTAATAGCTATAGCACATCTGTCTAACAGTGGTGTTCAACAGCCCACTCTAGGAAAACACTTACTGGATGGGCATGGCAAACTCTGGCTACATCTTCACATGATGCTCCATATTCCATAGCGAGGGCAGCTTCATTAACCATTTCTCCAGCACCCTGTAATTTAATAGTATTTGGAATTAGCACAAATCTGGGTTCTCCTGAATGAGTAACAGCTTGTAAACAAGCATCTTCGGCTAAAAAAACCAAAAGGAAAGTTGTATAATAAGCAAACTAGAGACAAATTAGGGTCTAACTCTGGAATGTGCGGGACAGCAAAAACTGATGCTTTAATTATCTGATTTGTCATTTTTACAAAGCACTTTTAATCAAAGTTCCTAAGTTACTGACCCTGCATTTGGTGACTGCAGCAGAAGGTTACCAGCTCCGCCGAAGTCTGAAGTTCAGAGTGGGGAAAGAAACCACCAATAAAAAAGCCAGAGTCATGTCTGTTCAGCTCCCTCAACTTCCAGGACTAGAGTCAGCAATTTCTGCTGTTCTCTCAGGTATTTCACACTATTCCTATGACATACTCAAACATCCCACTAAAAACACCCCATCACCAAGAAAAAAAAATACAACCCAAAACTGGTCAGAGAAACCAATTCACCCTGCCAATTCTAGGGGTAAAAATAAGTGCTGGGTCTAACACCACAGTAACAGAAAAGTGGGAGAGCAGCAGGGCTGCAGAAGAGAAGAGAAAATAAAACTGACTATGGTCCTTCTTTCTGCAAGCACCACTTCTCAGTTGACAACTTCACTGCAACTGTGCAAACTAAATAGCAGACCCTTACAAGGCCAAGACAGCAGAACAATTTACAATGCTTACTGAGCCTAAAATGTGAGCACCCAGCATCCTGTCTGTTGATTTGTGACTAAGGATCTTCACCATTCCATCCGTGTCAGCATTTGTCTTCGCTCTGCTGTTCGCCGCAAATGGAAATTTCCCAACTTTGTATTCTACACCCTAAAGAACAATGGAATCATAAATGCAATTTGGTAAGTACAAGAACAGAAGCAACAGAAAAGTAAGAGACACATATTAGGAAGAAATTCTTCACTAAGAGGCACTTGAACTGGTTGCCCAGAAAATCTGTGAATGCCCCATCCCCGGCAGTGATCAAGGCCAAGTTGAATGGGGCTCTGAGCAACCTGGTCTAGTGTAAGGTAGGGGGAGATTGGATCTAGATGATCTTTAAGGTCCTTCCAATCCAAACCGTTCTGCGATTCTGTAAGATGACACACAGAGCAATCCATAACAACAACCACCAAAGGGTTAAGGGAGTATTAAAAAAAGATAAATTAGCAAATAAACAATATTAACTTCACAGAATAAAAGTCATTAAAGAGAACAGTGATCCCTGGGACAGTGGCACACCAGAGGGAATCATTCAGTCATAGACCTTAAGCAGTAAATTCAGATGCAGAAATTCTCCTGAAACAAGTAGCCAGATAGACTACTAGACAATGAACCCCTGCCCAAGGGAGGAAAAGGTTTTGCCTGAGAAGAAAACAAACAGTACCTCTTCTTTCAGCTGTTCTTCCGATTTACCAACCCAGGCCACCTCAGGGTGAGTGTATATCACAGAGGGTACGCAGTTGTAGTCAATGTGAACTGCTCCTCCAGCCATCCCTTCTACACAAAGAATGCCTTCATCCTCAGCTTTGTGGGCCAGCATAGGTCCAGCAACTACATCACCAATAGCATAGATGCTATCAGACCAATGAAACAGAATAAGACACTGTTTAAAAACATCCTAGCACACCTAGGCTACCTTATATAACAGTCAGTTTGAAACATGTTACTGAAAACTTCAATCAGAACAGATTAAAATACTGAATTTCAAGAGAAATACAAAGTATTAAAAAAGCAGTTTCCACAGAATGACCACACTTCAAGTATGAGAGACGTGAAATACAAGCAGTCACTTTGAAATCACAAAGACTTCAAAGGCTGACTGAAGTCTTTCATTCCTGAAATACACAGAAATCTTTGAGTTTTCCTTTCAGAAATTAAACATACATTCTGCAATTAAAACCAAACAAAAAAATTGTTTTAGTAGGTTAAGCTTTTACAAATAATAGAAAATACTTAGTCTTTCTTACTTTGGAATTTTGGTTTGGAATCTGTTATTGACTGGGATTCTCCCCCTCTTATCAAGTTCAATTCCAAGATCCTCAAGACCTAGATTTTTGGTAAAAGGACGTCTCCCGATGCAGACTAGGAGCACATCACAGGTTATTACTTCTGCCTTGCCACCAGCAGCAGCTTCAAGACTATAAAAACACAAGTAGCAAAAATGTTAAGCTGTAAACTTTCAGCATTGCATTTCCCCCACTACTAAGTAAGATAATCCAGACAGTGATCTATGGGCTGAATCAGTCATCCAAACACTTTGATTCAGCCTTCCCCACGCTTCTTCCCTGCAAGAGTTGAGGAATAAAAGGGGAAGAAGGGACAGTTACTACACTTGTTAACAACTCTTCAATACAGAAATTCAGGGTGTATTTCCATTAGCAAGCAGCATGGCCTGACAGGATCAAATCTGTACAGCAAAATAATTGGTGCAGCATCCAAACTGTATATATTTTGGGGGTGGGCCATTAGAGCCAGCTTTCTTCTGGCACACAGAACCAAACACCTCCTAGCAGCTGCCCTGCACTGGGTGCACTCCTCAAGTGCATCTTTGGATTTATTTGCGCCTGCAACGAGTTCAGTTCACATGCTCTGAGAGCACAAGAACCAAAGCACACAGAGTGAGAATAAGCATAAGTGTGTTCCAACAGAATACTCCTGAAACAGAATGAAACTCCAACCATCATCAGCATGGTAAAGAAGAGCAAATCTAGCACCTTTTCAGTGGAAGACAGACTATCCTGAGCTATAGCAATATAGCAAATACAAGTCACCATATTAAGATTGCAGTGAAAAAAGAAAACATTTAAAATTGCTTTTGTTAATTAACATTAAGCATTTCCTTAAAACTCAAACTACAGTTTTGGCATAAAGAATACATTAATGAGAAAGAACAGTAATAGTGTATACATATGGACTTTCACAAAATAAATTTGCTATTAAGTTTCTGTATTAGCTGCTCACCTCCAAGTCTTCAACGAGCTCATGTGTGGCCATTAAAAGACACTCCAGAGCAGTTTCATCTATTTCTAGTCAAACACAATAAAATCTCTGCCACACTTATTGTGAGACAAGAAGAGGTATGGACAGAATAACCCTTACAGTAAGTAGCCAAGAATTAATGGCTTGAAAATAAATATCATGATCACTCTTACAGTCATGTTCCATGAAAAGCATGATTTAGAATTTTTATTACTTATCTCAGTGCACCAACACTGGTTTTGTACTAGCACAAAGTACAAGTCAAGTCAATAGAACCTCTCCTGGGTAAGCAACCTGGGACTCAATAAACCCAAAATGATGAGCTCTGTAAATTACAATACAGGATAAAAAGAATTAAATTTCATTAAAGATTTAAGTTTAATTCAAAACTTTTTTTTTCCTATTTAAAAAATAATGTCAGACTGTTTGATGGATCGAGAGGAAACATATATATATGGCATTCCTCTAGTTTTCTGTTAAACACTTACGCCACATCGATTTTTCCATCTGGTTTCTTGGTAGCACCAGTAACTTTGGTGTTCAGTTTAAATTTAAAACCCTGTTTCTGAAGAATCCGTTGGAAGTTTTTAGAGATCTCCATGTCAATTCCCATTCCACCAACATGGCCCATGAACTCAACAGCTGTCACATCTGCACCGAGGCGCTGCCAAACTGAACCCTGCAGTCACAGCAATACAGGGAAAAAAGTTTTGATAGGCAAACTTCAGATTTGATACTTACCACAGACCATAAACTTTTGAAAAGAAGGGTAACATACAACAGCAAACTGATCAGTGTTTACAAACGTTACGGTGGAGAATAGAACAAATCCAACCTTCCCCAGCCTTTCCCACAAAAATGGATTTATTGCTGCTTGTTTGCATACCCAAAACTTCAATACTGAATTCATAGAAATAAGCCATTAAAGAAAGAGCTAACAAAACAATTCAGTACAGATTAGGTACAGTTTAGGTTATAGGTATAGAAAAAGATTAAAGTCAAAGAATCCGAATGTATCTCAGAAAACCCAAAGGGAATTGCTTGTGGTGTCCTAATACCACATTAAGGAAACTATGCAATAAAATGGAGCCACTGCTGGTTGTGCATGTATTTTTAACCATACCCACTACAATCAGCTTCACACCCTATTTACCTGCAGTTACCCACATCCATCCAACATAGTATTTCACATTGCTTACTCTTTCCATGCTTAACAGTCAGCAAGTTAAGCAGCTACTAAGTAGAAGTTTTCAAGCAGTTACAAGAGCAGCAAATACACATTCTTTTTGGGCCATGTAGGTATGAGACATAAGAACTTGAACCAAGACGAAGTCTCCACTCCTTTAGTTGTTAGATAGAATGTGTACAATCACGTTACATTAAAATTTCTTGGGATTAACTGCTACGCACAAGGATTTGTTCTGGCTTAAAATGAACTTCCCTTAAAACAGGAAGTTCTGTACATATAAAAGCAGGTACAAACCTCAGTGAAAGATACTACCCCTTTTTATCCCCCGCAAAAAACCCCAACACCTGTATGTTGCACTCTCAATTCTCTGCTTACCTAACCAGCTGAAGCAGCACAGATCCTACACACACTTATCCCAGCTTTTCTGGGAGAAAAAGGACCTAGCAGGCTATGAAGCCTGAACAGTTTCATTACAACTCACTCAGCCGAACATCTGTTAAATCACAGCCATACAGTCAAGTGCAACACAAAAAAAAAAAAGCAAACCAAAAACCAAAAAAACACCAAAACCACTCTGTTCCATTATAAATTAAAAAGCAAGTGGTTTAAATTTCCTCTCACCAGTTCCACACCAATGACTCCTGCACCAATGACAACCATCTTTTCTGGAACTTTTTTCAGTGACAGCGCACCAGTGGATGACACGATATTATCTTCATCAATCTAATGACAAATCCACAAAGGGAGGTTTATGATCTCTTTTATACATTATATATAAATCACACAAAAGGTGAAGTGCAGGGAGATGCAAAATATTGTTACACATTGGATTACTTGGATAAAACACATAAAAAAAAAGTATAATTTAGATTTCAAATACGTACAGTAATTCCAGGGAAGGGGGCAACTTCTGAGCCTGTGGCTATCAGAATATTCTTTGTATTGACAACCTGTGTGCTGCCATCTTCTTTGGTTGCAGTGACTTGGTTTTTGCCAGTTATTTTTCCAAACCCAGATACATGTATAACCTTCAGTAACGAGAACACAGTAAATTCAGATTCAAATTACTTACATAAACTATGATACATTTAATCTGAATCTCACCAACGTTTTAAAAGAGCTGCTAACACATACCTTTGCATCACCATCTGCTACAAACCACAAAGTAAGTTTAACTATACTTTTATGTAGTTTAAGAATGAAGGAACTGTTCTTTTAAACATCTCCTAGAAGAGGAGCATTCAAATTCTGCCCTTACCAAATCCATCCACTCAAATTATCTGGCAAAAATATGCAAATGCAAAAAGAAATTCAGATGAGAGAAAATCCATGGATATACCTCAGAATATAATCCAAACTAACCTTGTTTTGTTTAAATAAATGAGCAATTCCACCTGTTAAGGCCTTCACTGCACCACTCTTCTGTTCCATCATCTTCTCCAGATTCAAACGGACTCCTGCAACTAAGGTAAAATAATCCCAACAACTTTAATCAAGCATTATGGTGTTTTTATAGGAGCTAACCTAAATACAAGTAATAGCTCTGCCACAGTAAGATGCGTTGAATGGCCCACAAATGCTAAAGGTTACATTCAACAACTGCTATGTTATACCTGAAAAGTGTGATAAAGCATAATACTGCTGTCTTATCTATCCATTCAAGGAGCAGACACACGTCCCTAACCCTCCAACTGACAGATAAAGGGCATTATTTGTAAATCTAGAAAGCTTTCTGACCAGAAAACTACAGTAGTCACATTTGAGTGATTAAATTTACTTTCTGGTGGAAGCCACTTATGTTAACAGGCACTGACCAGTTACTCTTCACACTCACGTTCAATTCCTCTATTAGCAAAATCTTTTCCATGGGCCAAGTGATACAGATGTGAGTTGTTCAGCAAGGCCTAAAACACACACAGAGAAATGTGACCTGGGACATGCATTCATAATTTCATTGATTATATTATCAGGAAAAAAATGTCTCATGTTATTTGCAAAATACTCTCAGTATTATGAAAGTCTGACATGTATTTAAAGATATATTTCAAACACAGAAATTGTATAGCTCTTACGCAAGTGTTTTATAAAATTACATATTTAACAAAAATAGAAAATAGTTAAATCCACACTTATCCTTTTGCTCATTTCAGCAGAGAAACTGGTAATGACTCTATGGGGATTAAACACCACCCTCCCCAAAAGAATCCCATAAGGACAGACTTCAAGTAGAGGAAAGAAAGCTGGTTCTGCCTGACTCACAGGAGAATTTCCTTATTACCTCAGACAAGAGACTGTCAACAAAAAGAGGATACAGAAAAACTGGATGAGGAAAACCTGTACTGAAATCCCTGTTAAAATTTTAGCCTGAAACATCTGAAACAGTTCTCATTACACAGACTCAGCAGCTCAAAGTGAGAAAATTTGTCTATTTTGGTGATAAAGCAGTCTTCAAACAAAACATTTCTATTAACCAAGTAAAATTTTAATCCTACTTATATTTATTTGCATCCTCAACTCATCTGGATTACAATTTCAATGTTTACAGAAAGTACCTTGATCTTAAGAAACTCCTTCTTAATCTTTTTCCAAGCGATGCATACAATATCTGTCGTTCTGAATGAAGTTATGACAAACGACATACACTTACCTTGGAAGGAATACACCCAACATTCAAGCAGGTTCCACCTAATGTTTCATTTTTCTCTACACAGACAGTCTGAGGAAAAAGAAGGGGGGGGGGGGGAAAGAAAGATTATTTTAGCAATTTCATGCTACCATTTCCTTAATAGGATGTATCACAAATTAAGAGTTCGTGACAAAGAACAGGCATTTATCTGGTAACTCTTCCTCTACAAGTGTCTCATTAATTTCATTCCTAGATTGACTTCCAGGCTCAGATTTCCCCTTGCTTTTTTCCTAACTTAAAAACCACAAAATGGCTCTTTGCAACAAAATTCTCAATAGAAAAGAGCCACACTCTCCACTGCACCCTTTATACTTTCACGGATGTTGAAAGGGTGGTGCTCTACTTCAAAAATATACATTGCCTCAATTAAATGCAACACTCAGTCTGTGCAAGATGTTCCCCTTACAATTAGGAAAAAAACACATCTGCATAGATCAAACACTGTAAATCACACACAAAATTCCTAAAAACAACTAATCACAAGCAAACAACAAATAAATGGACCAGCACTCATTGTAACTGCATGAAGTAATCTTTTATTTAAAGAAAACAGAACCCCCAAACCTCAAACATTTCCCTCTAAAATATGCTATCCTGCAAGACCCATTATAACTATATATTTATATAACTACAAAGCTTGCCAATACCTAGGAAGAAAAAAGTAAAAATCAAATAAAGCAAAGCCAAGCAAAAATAAGGTCAATAACAACAGGGATGAAAAATATTTCATCTCCTTCTCATCAACCTGTCAGCATCAAAGTGTGCAAAGGAAAAAAGCCCAAACAAAACATCAACACAAAACCAACTGCCAAAACCAGATTTCATGGGGGGGGGGGGGAGGGAAGAGGGTATCATAAACCTTTTCTATGGAAGCAGAACTGGCATCTCCTTCTTTGCAAGGTACATATGTTCAAAATAATAGTTCTTTGGTTTATACTCTTAAGAACTCCAATTTGTGAGGAGTAACTGCCCAGGTTAAAAGCTTTTCTTCACTTCTTGAAGTTGCTGCTTTTGTGCTGAAGCACAGGTGATGGCAACATGAAGAGCAGAATTTGCATGTCAAATCCTAGAAACTCATTGATCTGTCTCTACCCTTCCTCCTGTTTTAAGCACATTGCAGGAAAAAAAATGATCCAAGTGTTTTAAAAGCTGCGTTATGGATCAAACACCACCAAACTGCTCCTACCTTTACCTCATAAGGAGGTTCTGCCTCATCTGCTTTACACCAACTACATCAAAAAGGCCAAGCAAAGTTAAAAAGACAGAAAATATTGCTGGCAATAACATGGGATGCTGTGGTAGCACTACAACGGCTTAAAACTTGTACTGGCAGATGCAGCACTAAAACTGAAGGCTGAAGTTCAGTAACCCAGTAGAGCACACTTGGGTTCTTCACGGACGGTATAGTTATAGAATCCATCTTTTTGATGGTCTTACAAAAACATCTCCTTACATTCAAGGACAGCATAAACATTTTTCATGTTTATTCAGTCCTACAGGTGACACATGCAAGCATGTACATGGATTTTGCCCACGCTGACTAGCTGTGAAGCAGCATAAGGAAACTATTTTTTGCTATGATGAAAACGGAATCCAGGGCACTTTTTAACCTCCTTGTATATGGTATCCCCTTGTTAATCACAGATGAAGGACCAGAGGACAGCATTGCTCCATGAAAAGCAGGCAGATAGCCACAAAAGACAGGTTTAGAATAAACAAGCATGAACTTATATGGCAGAAGACCTCAATCTCAATTAAAACCTGTACCACTGAGCACCTTTAAAAAATCTGAAATGCATTATGCACACGTAACTCTCACAATACTCAATTAATAATTAGTCATACACATAATCAGTACACATCAGATGAAGTTGCCTCTCTCAAAAGGTACTCAAAGACAACAGAACAGAGATGAACATAAATAAGTGTAAATGAAACATACAGTATTTCCACACACAAATTTTCACCTCAAATTCTCACATGTCAATGGAATTCCTCTATCCACATTCAAAAAGCACATCAGTCGAATATTGTTTTTTCTTTCTTGAGTTCCCTCAGTCTGTTCTTGAGGACAGTTTTTCAGTGCCCTTTTTGTCACTGTCTTTCTTTTCCCACCTTCTCTTCCACAAGAATAAAAGCCCACCTCAATTACGACTTCCAATGAAAAGTGAGCTGCCCTGAGCACAAATGTCAGTAGCAAGGCTGTAGACAGTACTACCTTCACATCTCCATTTCAACTTCTGTATAATTTGGGTAAACAAGGTAAAGAAAGATTACTGACACATCAACAGCGTCTGGTGGCCCATGATGCGACAGAAGAATGTCAGTTTTTCAGTATTACAAAAATACCTTTCAAGTTCATGTGAAGGAATATTCTGCTATCTGAGTGAGATCTCATCTTACCTTAAACCCAAGCTGAGCTGCTTTGATAGCAGCAACATACCCTCCAGGCCCAGAGCCAATAACTGTGACATCAGCATCAACTGAAACAGAGAACATTTGAGTTATTTTTGTTTCAGCAATTAATACCTTACTGCAGGAATATCAGCTTATAAGTTCTGAAATAATTCATGCTTTAAAAGGTATTTTTTAGTAGAAGAAAAACAGCTATTTAAAATGATGCAATAATAAAGTTGGGTTAGATAATTACACCTTGCATTTGAAAGTAACCTTCTGCACAAAGGTTGCATAGAGGAATTCACGCCTGGGAAGATTCTCTTTGGACACTGGAGGAAAAATTTTCCCAGTGAGAACAATCAGCCATTGGAATAATCTCCCTAAGGAAGTTGTAGATTCCTCAGTACTGGATACTAAAGATTTGGCAGGACAGGGTCCTGGGACATATAGTCAGTCATGGTTTGCCAAGGAAGGTTGGACCACATGATTCTTGAGGTCCCTTCCAAACTGGTCTTCTATGATCCAATTAAAATAGCCAGTCTCAAACCTTACAGGGAAAAATAATGTAAAAAGAAATGAAGGACCTGAATTCTGTCTGATCCATCCTCTTGCTAGAAGTCCTTGAAGAACTTAGCCCATGATGTCTGGATAGGTTATTGTAACATTTAGTGCAAAAGATAAATGCTTACTGAATGCCATAAAATCAGTAGTTTATAAAGGAAAAAACATGGCTGAAATAGCTATTTATGGAACCTCTACTAATTATGAATGCAGCAGAAACTATGAACTCCATATCTAACTCGTATCTCAAGCCACAACTACCTTTCAAATATTAATTACCATCACTGTTCCTACATTATATAAAGCTCAACTTCCATTTATAGCTTTAGCCTGCTATCAAATAAGGCAAATAAGACACTATTTTTCATCTAAATCTCCACACTGACATTGATTCCACTGTCATCTGGAAGACTTATTTCCAAGTTGGAAGCACTGCTTTGGTTTCTGTAGGGGTTTATTTGGAAGGGTTTAGGTTGGGGTTTTTTGTCTAAAGAAATTCTTCACAGTTAATTACCTTGGTCAGCATAGGACCTTTGTGACACTGCACCAATTCCCTGGAGACCATGATGAATTCGATCAAAATGGCTTCTCTAGAAAGGGAACAAACTTAAGTTTTAAAAGTTGAAGTCTACCTTTGAAGACAAGTAAGCACTCGGCCACACAGAAACCAGTCACAGCCACCAGCTAACTAACACAGCACATGACTGAGGCAGACACAGAGGGCACTGACTGGTAGCGGAGGTACGAGTCACTCTGCCATTTACCTGCTGCGCAGCCTGAGCCATCATTTCACCTGCTCTCACGTCAACTCGCCTAAGGCTGCCTCTACGCAATCCTTCAATCCTTGCTGTAGCTCTCAAACTTTGAGTGGCTCTCAAACCACTCAACGGCGTTAATCAGACACCCACAGGAGGTCATACTAAAAGTCTTGCTCCACTCCCTTCAGCCACCTTCTGTACGTAGGAACACCTCAGAGGCGGCAATGGGACAGCACAGTCGCTATACGCATGTCTCGGGCTGATCACTCTAACTGCAGGATGCTCCTTAAGGTATCCCGAACCTCACAGCGCTGCCCAGGAAACGGGAAGCAGCGCTCGGGCAGCCCGCGGCTCCCACAGCTCCGCAGTACCGCCCTCACCTCTGCCCGGCCGCTCCCCGAAGCTGCGGCCTCCCGCGGGCCGGGGCCCAGCGACGCCGCGGGCGCCGCGTCACCTCAGCCGAGCCGAGGCCGCGCTGAGCGAGCAGCGGCTCCCTTTCCCAGCGAGGGAAGCGAAAGCAGAGAAGGGGCAAAACCGCAGCCAAGCCCCGCGCCCGCCGCAGAGCGCCTGCTCCGGCTCCGCCCGCCTTCACGCCCGCTCCCGGCGAAGGGTCGGGGGGCGTAAGGAAAGCACAGGCCAGAGCTCCCAAGCGTGGTAGCGTGCCGTGCCTCAGCCCGCCGCCCTCCAGCCCCGCGGCAGAGCCGCACCCCGCCGGCGCCGTACCCGGGCAAGCGCGCAGGATACGCGTCCCCAACGCTGCATATTCACACCGCGGCCTGCACCCGCCGCCGCTCCAAGGACTCCGCGGACTCGCGCAGGCGCAGTGGCCCGGGGGAGAGGGGGAGCGGCGCCACCTAGTGGAGGCGGACGGCACGGACAGCGGCGCTCGGGGGCGGGGCCTGAGCGGCGGGGCGGGGCTATGCAAATAAGCCTCGGAAAGCAGTAGCGCGCTACCAGGGCGGGAGTGCGCCGTGGGCGCTGAACTGAGCGTTCGGGTCAATCACAGCAGCTCCCAAACACACATGTCAATGGATCAAAATGAACCGTGGGAACAGATAGAGGAAGTCAAAATATTTCACTTTTTCGAATGAAACCGCTTTCATCTAAATGTATATAAATTCAATTTTAAAACATTTACAAATACAAAATCTAAGGCATTTCATTTTGGAAAGAATGTAGTGGCTCAGAATAATTTCTTTCAATTTATTTAGTCGGGATAAAGGATTAACTGGAATACTGAGACATTTTTGTTTAATTTCATGCTATTAATGTTCTTCCTGTCTATTTGTTCTGTAGAAGAAAGGGTGAATGCCCTGCAGTCCTCTGTTATTTGTACTTCAGCACATCAGTATTTGAAAACCTTAATTCTTCTTTGCCTGAGGCGAAACAGCAACGGGCCAAGACCATTTTCCTTCTACCCTGAATTCCACCTGGTTTAGAACATGTGCAATAATCTATTCCATTTATGCTAAAAAAATCTCAGTGTGGCTTTAGGTAAGTAATATGCAGCATAGTTCATTATACTGGACACTCATCTTGCTAGAAAGTGAAAATATTTTCTGTGAAAAAGAGTTTTCAGGTTTTCTAGGCCAACCTTCTAATTTCTTGCATACAATCAGGTGAGCACAAATTTTGGACATCATTCGAAGAGATGCATAATATTCATAAATGTCAGGCTTTTTTATTAGAGCAGACCTTAATTATTTAGAAGAACCACCTGGGAGAAGTTCACCTGTGAGGATGGAGGCACAGAGCCAGAGGTATAGTACAAGCTGGATTGTTTATTGCAAAGATTACATGATATTTATATGCTTTCAAGCAATTAGCCAAGCACATCTGTGTTTGCCTTGCAGTTACATCAGGTGAAAGGTCTATCCGATTTTCTTATCAACATCCTCAGTTCCGATGTCCTTGTTCCTTGCCAGTTCCAACATCTTCCAAGTACCAGTCAGGGACGGGTCACTCTTAATTGCCTGCTGTGGTTCCTCCTTCCCATGGGTACTCTTAACTGCATGCTGTAGCTTCTCCTTCCCATGGTCTCTGACAGTTTCAATACATTCCAACCCCCACATTCACCCGTTAATAAAATATAGTCAGATCTGTTGAAAGTACATTAGCAAATGAAGGTGCCGGTACTTATTAACACTCTGAAAGCTCCTGGGTTCAAGATAGAAAGGCCATGTTCAGTGGCCAGAATTCCTCTTCTTTCTTTCTACATAAGGATTTCTCTGAGTGCACCTCGAGCAACACTGGAGACTGGATGTGCCTGGTATTTTTATACTTAGATCCCTCTTAGGCTGGCTACTGAGAAAGCATCACAGAGTCCCGATAGGCTTACAGCAAAAACTATCATAGCCACATCATTCCTTCCCATCCTTACTAATGGTCCAACCAAAGAGAATAAAAAGCAAAACTCCTTCAGCTGAAGCTAACTGAAAGTACTCAGCCAACATGTTTTAATTCTCCATGGCCTGTTGCCCAGCCTGCTCTGGTGCACAGCAGGGTACCAGAGCTCTCTCCTCTGCACAGGCAGCACTCAGCAGCACATGAATATTTCTAGGAAACTAAATCTTGTTTCAGACATAGATCTGAATGCCGTGAGCATGTTTTATTTCTAGCACTGAACAAGAGAATAAGAATTGACTCGAGGCTCTGAAGGACACACTTTGGCCATGTCATGTCTGGCTAAGAGAGCAATAAATGTCTGGGTACTAAGTACAAAACAGGACAGGGTTGCACATCACTGCATCCCTACAAGAGGGAAGCTGAGGCTCCAGTGGAGCTGTGGGAAAAACCCCTGGAAAAACCTCTTTGCACTCCTGGTGTCCCAGCCAGAGTGCTCAGCCATGGGTTCATGTTTAGTTTTCTCAAATTAGACGCTGATGATTATTGTGGCCACCGAAGGGAAGGTGGATTGTGTGGTAATTGCTTCAGAACCCCGGGTGTAGAGAACCTGGGGGACTGCAAAAAGCATCAAAACATGTCTTGGTGGATGGGGATGGTGGAAAGGCAACGGGGCATGGGGGGAGTGCAGGGACCTCTCTATTCCACTTGCCTGGCAGTCACCTCTGAACAGCCTTGGCTATTAACTGTGTGTCACTTGAGGTCATGGTGGCTGGAACTGAACCTTTCTGAATCTTCCTGGGGACTTTGCTGGAATTTGGAGGTTGTTAAAATACTTTCTTGAGGTTTTACATCTCTGAGTAATAAAGACAATGAAGATCAGATCCTTAGTGGATTGCCTTCAGGGCTGTGATAGTTGTAAACCATGATTGCCTGAGTGCTGTTTTGTTCTTTTGCTCCTGGTTTAACTCAATTTCACCTTTCTTTGGTTATGGCACCCCTTTCATGAACACTGAGGTTATGGTACCTGTGTACACTCCTGCTTTTGATTGAATTCATTAGTACACATTAAATGTCCTCTTGCAGCAGAGCAGGCCCCTAGGATCTGGGGCTACATAAGGAGAAGTGTTGCCAGCAAATGGCAGGAGGTGATCCTTCCCTTCTGAGCAGCACTGGGGAGACACACTGGAGTGCTGGGTCCAGTTCTGTGTTCCCAGTACTTGAAAGATGTGGACATATTGGAGAGAGCCCAGCAAATGGCCACTAAGATGATTGACTGGAGCATCTCTCCTGTGAGGGAAGGCTGAGAGAGCAGGGACTGTTCAGCCTGGAGAAGTCTCAGGGAGATCTCAGCCAAGCCATCAATCAACCAATCAAATATATAAATATGTGAAGGGAGTGTACAGAGAGTACAGAGCCAGGCCCTTTCCAGTGGTGCCCAGTGACAGGACCAGAAGCAACGGGCATAAACTGGAACACTGGAGGCTCTCTCTGAATGTCAGGAAACACTTTCTCACTGTCAGGCTGACCAAGCACTTGCACAGGGTGCTCAGGGAGGTTGTGGAGTCTCCATCCTTGCAGATACTCAAAAGTAATCCAGACATTGTCCTGGGCAACTGGCCCTAGATGACCCCGCTTGAGCAGGGGATTGGACCAGGTGACCCCTACAGGTCCTTCCAACCTCAGTTATCTGTGAGTCTGTGTCAGGAAAGTAAACCGCATCACGAAGCCTTCTGGTTAGCTGCCCGGAGAGCAAGAGTCAGCTCTGACTTCGAGCTAGAGGAGGAAAGCTGCAGGTACATACGGAAGTCGACAGAGGGCAAAACGGCTGCACAGACCAACAGATCTGCAAGGATGTTTCAAAGAGCAGTAGAGCATTATAATTCTTTGCAGTACGGAACTTTTTATTGCATTACAAATTTCATTTTTACACATATGCCTATGCACACATGTTTATTTGTACAGATCGGGATTATAAATCTGGACAGACTATTACACTGGCTCTGATTTGGGAAAACAGAACTAAAAACTCTACCACACTTCATCGAAGGATTCGATGGTGGCCATCAGTGTCTTGTACCTTGCAAAGCCATATTTAACAAAACACATTTTCAGATTATTCCTCCTATCTTTGGTAGGGGATGAAAGATAAGAGACAGGGGTGGTACTTTGCTTTGCATCCTTGTCCAATATACTGTTATGCAAACTGCTCAGCTTACTGTTCTGCTTAGAAAAGCTTCCTATCTCTCAAGCAGTAAAGCAAGATGAGAAGTGGAGAGAAAGCTACAGCAAGCCCATGACCTCTGTTTGAGCTTCTGTACCAGTATGTGGGCAATATGGGACAAAGAGAAAGGAGGAAAGCAAGTGAGATGGGGCCAGATGCAAAATAGCAGCATATTCAGATTCATCGAAGAGGCAGGATGAGTGCCTCAAAAGCATATCAGGAGTCCTGGTATGTTCTCTGTTCTGGAGGTATTTTACAAAGATCTGTGGCTCCAAAGTGCTTGCAGGAAAGTTAAGTGGTCAGGACATTCCTCTGCTAGTTGGAGCTCTATGTGTGTTGGAGCACACGTAGGCAAGCAGGAGATCAGGGAGGCTGAAGCACTGCATTTTCAAGCCAAAGGGGTTAGAAACAAGTCTCAGTCCCTGCACCTCAGCTGGGTCTGGTGGCAGGACCCATTTGGGTTCTCTCACATCACATGGCAATCACAGAAAAGAGCAATAGTCCAAGCTGAGCCATGACATACCTAACACCTTGTCACGTACCAGGGTTAGACACCCGGCACCCTGCCCCTGGCAGTGGCTTGCAAGTGAGGTTCAATCCAAATGCCGCACCTGGGGGAGTGCTTTTGTTTGCATTTACATGTCGGGCAACTAGTGAAGCTGTCCTCCTAAAGCAAGTTCTAAATTCCCTGGATAGTCAGCAGGTGCCTCTGAAAATAAGCATGCAGGAGATCTTGTCTGCCTACCTTATATGCATGCAACAAGGCCAACAATACCTTCCTTGGGGCTTTTAAGGATTCCTGCCTTTGCTTTTATTACATGGAGAAAGTGAGCAATCAAGGCAGGACTTGTCTTACCTCACTGCAGCTGTCATGGTCTGACGTGGTTTAGCAGGTCTAATAGAAAGCTTGTCTTCAGGGCTATGGGAGATGCAGAAAGACTGGCGAATCGAGAGGGTTATTCATCCAGTCCCAAGGTAAGTGTTAAGGATTGCTCTCCAATGGCTGACGGTAGCATTGCTGTCCAGTTGTGGCCTGCATTAAACATCTAACCAGTTTTTAACCAGTCAAAGCTGGTGGGGAAAAAGCTCACACCTCATTGATGAGTGCCTCTGTGGACATGGAGAACTTTTGGGTGCTAGCTGGGCATTTCCACTGGGTACAGCCTTGAGTATCCCAGGGACACAACTGTACTGCTGCCCCTCAAAGGAGGCAAAGATGAATCTCCCTCTAGTCATCATCAGTTTGCTTAACTTTATCAAGTCTGTGCTGCTTAAAGAGAGTGGAAGCTTTACATCCTTCCCTGCAGTTTCCTTCCATCTGACTTCCTCCTGGGTATTAAATATTTCTCAATAGCTGTGAGTGGTTTTGCATATCAGTAACTCAGTGTACCTTGTAAAATTCTGTTCCCTGCACATTACTCAGCTCTGAAAATCTGTGACCTCTTAGCTAGAGTGGAGATTACAGATGAGGCCTAAGAAAGCCTGGTTTGAACGTGGGGAAAAAGTCTGCATTATTTCTAGTAGGTAACAGTAAAGAAAAAACATATTCAATGCAGGATAAAATTGTGCAGTGCCCCTAATTCAAAGTCTTTGCAATGAGAATTAGGATAGGATTATGTATTACTGATGTTTTCCTTTTCCTGTGCTCAATTTGTCATTGCCCTTTTAAACTTCTTAATAAACATTCATACCAGAGCTCATCACGAAGTGCCAGTTAATTTTCACATTAAAAATAAGCACTTTCATTTGTTTTAAGCTGCCAGTCAAATGTTCAAGTTCTTAATAAAGAACAAACCCAAAATTAGGAATATTTTGCATTTCTTAAACACTTACACAATCCATTGGTTCTATTGTTGGAAAAAGATGTAAATCTAAACTGAGGTGCAAAGTTCCCACACAAGTTTTCCTGTTAACTAAAATGTCACGTTTTTCCCTCAAACAAGGCCATTATAAATGCACTCACTGCTCAGTATTTAATTTTCTTCCACTCCAAAAGCTCTGGCAAACATGGTAATTAAAATAAAAATGGAACCTAATTAAGAGGGCAATTAACTCGCAGGTGTCTTCAAAAGATATGTATTACTTCAAGCAAATGGCACATTTCTACTCAAGGGATAGGTTTTCTCATGCTCTGCTCTCTTAATCCAGAATCTGGCCTTCAAATCCCCTGAGCAAGGGGAGTTTGTGGTTAACAGGAAGTTTTGCACCAGGAGTCAGGGACATTTTCTGTATTTAGACAGAAAATCTTCCAAGCAATAAATTCCCATTATTAAATCATCTTAGCTTCATGAAAGTCAAAGTTCTCCCTGAAGCATAATGTTGTTGTGCATCTTTGAGCTTTCTCAGTGATAGCAGGGTGATAAACAGACCGTATTTCTGGTACTGAAGATTGCTGCGCTGTTAACATAGTAAGCACTGTGTGGTATCTGGATGAGAGAATGTCCTGACCTAAGACAGGAAATCAACTGACAACATGAAAATAAAGGTGCGTGCATGGTGCTAATCTGCAGTTTGCCCTTGAGGAACTGTAATTGATATAGATTAGTTGTATTAACATTAGTGTTTGCTTGTGATATTGTGTGCTTGTGTCTTAATATAATACATTACAACGAGGTCACGCACCTGGGAGGCACTAACTCCACCCTATAGCATATGCTGTTCCAGATGCTGGGAAAGGAGCTTGGGAAAAAAAGTATCTGGCAGGACTGGTGGGGGTCAGGTTGACCATGAGCCAGCAAAGTGCCCTAGCAGCAATGAAGCCCAACAGCCTTTTGGACTGCATGACCAAAGGTATATCCAGCAGGTGGGCAGAAGGGATTGTTTCCCTCTATTCAATGCTTGTGTGACTACATATAAAGATCTGTGCCCAATTTTGGCTCCCCAGTGCAAGAAAATAAGGTGATAAAGCAATGAGCCCAAATTGGATCACAGGTGCTGTGCACCTGCCCAGCCATCCCTAAGACTATCTAACCTGCTCTTTAGATGTTCCAAGGAGATTTTCCAATGCTGATAGCTATCTATTCCCCATCTCTAGTACTGCTAACATTAGAAAGTTTCACATCTACTTTAGATCTACCCCGGTCTGGTTACTGAATCAAAGAGAACATTTTACGACTTTGATAAAGTTTGTCCTTGAAAAGTGTCTGTTCATTGTTGCTTATCTCTTTTATTATCTTCAAGGTACTAAAATTTACATAAAAACGTTGAAGTAGGCTTGGGTTCCCTTGGCTTTCCTTTCTCCTTCAGTTGAATATACAGAGAATTCTTTTGCACTCAGCAAGACTCCAACATCCCGTCCTTCTCCAGGTCTCTGAAAACAACGCCAAGGCTTTTTCTGTTCCTCACACTGCCTTGCTAATGAGTGGGCTGGGGGTGCACAAGATGCTGGGAGGGGACACAGCCAGGATGGCTGACCCCAGCTGACAAAAGGGATATTCCATATCATACAATGTTGTGATCAGCAATAAAAGCTGGGGAAAAAGGAGAAAAAAGGGACATTTAAAGTGATAGAGCTTGTCTTCCCAAGTAACTATGACACATGGTGAAGCCCTATACTCCTGGGAATAGCTGAACACCTGCCTGCCAATGGGAAGTAGTGAATTAATTCCTCATTTTGTTTAGCTTGTGTGTACAGCTTTAGATTTACCTGTTAAACTGTTTGTCTCAACCCACAAGTTTTCATACTTTTACCCTTCCGATTCTCTTCTCCATCCCACTGGGTGGAGGAGCAAGCAAGTGGCTGAGTGGGCCTAACAGCAGGGGAAGTCCCTAGGAATGCAATTTGGGGTACCGCACTTGCCTGCCTACAGCAGGGCTGTGTGCCCTTCCAGCAGTTTTGTTTGCCCCACTCCAGCCCAACAAGGCACATGTTGTGTCTTTCACTCTAATTTGTGTCTTTCACTCTAATTTGTGTCCTAGAAAGCACTTCCTGTGCTTGAATACACTCACTTTTCCAAATCCTGAACTGGACACCAGTACAAATGTGCTTCTTTCCCGGCTCTTTAAAAAAGTGATAAGAAGAAACCAGGAGATACCTGGCTTTGTTTTGTCCTTTCTCAGCATGTCTGTAGCCTTGAGAACCACTGCCTGGAGCATGCTGGAGTGTCAATGAGCAGAGGTGAACATTTCACAAGATAAAAGCTGACAGAAAAGGACTGAATTCTTCCTAAGTTGTATTCTTAGGAATACCCGAGCCATTTGGATTAAAACCATCTCATAATTCATTCTGAAGCAGATTCTATGCACAGGAGCTTATTGCAAAGACCTGCAGCTCAACACGGAGCAGTGCAGCTGCAAAGTGGGACAGTCAATGTTCACTTGCAAAATTCCTGTTGGACTATCGGCCTCAGTGACACCATATAGCAGGAATTTCACCATGAATTGGGCACTTGGAAAGAAAAGGTTTTCCTTTATGGGCTTTCAATTTGGTTCTCTCTACTTTCATTTACACTTTTTTGTTTCTAATATTGATTGCTTGGAAGATCAGAAACTCCCACTCAGTGTCCTTTACACAGAAGTACATGTGCCTTTTATAGAGCCACATTCTTAACATATTTGCTGAGTACAGTCATATTAATGTCTAACAGACTAATGACAAATACCTGCAATGCCCCCAGACCTCTGAAACAACCTCAACCACAGTTAGCGTAATCCTGGAATGCTTGCCAGAGGCCTAATCAATAACTAAAATAGATTAAGGAGATATTGCTGGGTAACAATTAAGGAAGACATCTGACAAGACATCCTTGTGGGTGGCAGCACATGAACAATAGCACCTGAACACCCTGGTCACATAGCTGAGACACAACAACCCACACAAGGACATGGCTGCCTGCCCTGTATGAGCTAGTCAGTCTTGGAGCAAATCAGTGCAGACTCCTGAGGGACATAGTCATGATTCTGAGGTGGTTGATAGCAAGGGTGGTGGAAAACCATGTCAATGATTGCAACACAAGAGCAATAGCTCTGCCAGCACGATCCCCATTCTGCTTGTCACAGCCTGCTCCCCTGTGCAAGAGGAAGCAGATTTCTAGTGCAGTTTTTCAGTCCAGGGATCTTAAGACCTAGAATATTCTCAAGGATCTGCTATTGATTCAAAGCATGAGTAAGAGAGAACACAAGGATGGTATTTTTCCTCTTGAAATAATTGAAAGCTTGGTCAGGCTCTCAGAAGGCTTCTCCCAAAGTTATTTTAATTCCAGAACAAAGAATAATATCAATTGCTATGAGCTAATATCTGCCTCTAAGAAGAGCTGCACTGGGCTGTATGGCACTCACAGGAGAAGGCAACCTTGCAAAGGAAGTTTCCAAAGTATCTATCAACAAAACATCCTTTGATATATAACTGAATGATTTTTACATGCCTCACTTTCTTTTAAGTAAAGCAAATGTCATCTGCTTATCTATTATGGAAGGCTGTTATAAAGTCACACTAACAGTTATAAAGCAATTCAAGAATCTGGAGTGGAAGGCCCTAAAATATTGCAAGTGCTATTTTATCATTAATACATTAATAATGAGATACTCTGGGTAATGGTTAACTGTAGAATGAGGCAGTAGTAATAAAAATTACACTTAAACCAGCATTAATTGGTCCTCTAATCAAGATTCTGGTCCTCTAATTGAACCATTATCTTCCCAAAAATTGGAGTGATTAAATAAGAAGTATATTTACAAACACTATATCTTCAGAGAGAGTGTAAATGTTATCAACATAGATTTATGTTAACAAATAATACTTGCGTAAGAATTGTATTTTGGATTAGTCTTCAAATGCAAACCATGAATACAAGTGTTCAATGGCATAGACTGTCAAGGCATAATATTTTATATACATCGATATCAAGATCAATATAGTAAAATATAAATATCTACACAAAGAATGGTTTACAGCAGCTGCAGGAGCCCCAACTCGTTTTTGTGTATGATCAGGCCAATCTAATGGTTGTGGTTTCATTGTTGTTAATATTGATTAATGGTTGTCGTGGGATCATTAGTATTCGGTTGTGGTTTTGTAAATGTACATAAGGAATCTGGCACAGTCAGACATAGATAGGTAGATGTCTAGGAAGTGAGAACTTTACATACTGATTCTTAAGAAAAAGAGGCGTTCCATCTGCATTAACCAGGAGCAGGTGCCTGGGATATTTATCCTCAGTCTTTCCTGCTGAAGATGTAGACACCAATTTGTCAATGCCGTAAGGAGAGACCCACTACTCTGTACATCATTTATTCCTTCTACACGTTTTGCTGGCACGTTGTACCTCTGCCACAGACATGACACACTTTCATCTTTTCCATCCTGCCTTCAGCACATTAAAACTGCCCACATTTTTCTTGCCTTCTGTGAGCACAAGACACATGAGGTCATAGGGCAGTTGTGGATGGTCTCCACAACCGTTTATAATCTTAGCACTCCGTCAAAGTTGCTTTCATCTGCACCCACCAGCCAGGTCTGTGGCTCCCCCCGCTACTGCCACTGCTCCCTAATCACAAGAACAAAAGCAAATAGGTTTCCTGTTTTCACACCAGGACTCCTTGGCACAACTCAAGTCACCCTCCCAGGACGCTGGGCAGGTCAGCTCTCATGTGTGATAGCTTCACCAGCAGTACTGCCTGCGGCTCCCTGGAACAAGCCTGGATCATCCAATGTGATGTCCAGTTCATGCACCATGAAGCTCCTGGTCTGCAGGAGTGCATGCAAGCTCTGCCATTCAGTAGCTCAGACCTGCCCGCACTGTCTTGCCTATGCAACCCTGTTTAAATCACGAAGCCTTGCAATGGCTTCTTGGATAGGAGTCAAAAGGCAGAGTTTAAATATTAACACAATAGTCTGCGGTGCACCAGGCAGGCAAGGCTGAGTATGATATCCTGCAACTGGGTTGCACCAGTTTGGAAAAATCTTAGATTTCAATGGCCTCATGTATACACAATAATGTTTTCGTTTTCCAACATGCAGGCAAGATGAAGACAATATGACCTGGCAATATCATATCATATCATATGGCAATATGATCTGTAGGCAAGAATTGGCAAGAGTAGGTATAATCTGCTGTCCTTAATAAACTCTTTTTTTACCTCATATGGCTAAATCAAGCTCAGAATTGTCTGTTTTCAGCCTGCAAGGAGTGCTCAGCTGTTTCTGCTTCCCTGTGGGTGGGCAGGAGGAGGGGAAGGGTTGGGAGCAGGGTGGTTAGGACATCTCCCTTCTCCTCGTTGGAGGGGCTGATTTCTGAAACCTATGAAGGAGCCTGATGGTGAATCATGACAATCCAAACCAAGCCGCAATTGACTCCTCAGTGCTGTTTAAACCAGGCTTTGAGTACATAGTTCAATATATAAAGGGATGGATAGGCTAGAAAAGCAGAGTGGTTTAATGAAATGAAGTAATACACACGTTTGTGTGGCTGTTTTTCCATGGGCTTGTCACAGGACAGACAAAATTTAACCAGGGCTTGTACTGATAGTGACATCAGACTGCAACCAACTCACATTTATCAGATGTACTTAGAAACATGAAGCTCATTTAGAAGCTCATTTCCTGGGTTTTTATTTTAGGCCCATCCTCAGCCATAAATGAAGTCTTTCCAACAGACCTTGGAAAATATTACATCATGCAAGTGCAGCCAGTATGTAAACAGTAATTAATTTTTGATCATAAAGGTAGCTAATAAAGAGAATACAGATATAGAATCATAGAATAGAATCATAGAATAGTTAGGGTTGGAAAGGACCTTAAGATCACCAAGTTCCAACCCCCCTGCCATGGACAGGGACACCTCACACTAAACCATATCAACCCAAGGCCTCGTCCAACCTGGCCTTGAATGCTGCCAGGGATGGAGCATTCACAGCTTCCCTGGGCAACCTATTCCAGTGCCTCAGCACCCTAACAGGAAAGAATTTCCTCCTTATATCCAATCTAAACTTCCCCTGTTTAAGTTTTAACCCATTACACCTTGTCCTACCACTACAGTCCCTAATGAAGAGTCCCTCCCCAGCACCCCTACAGGCCCCCTTCAGATACTGGAAGGCTGCTATGAGGTCTCCACGCAGCCTTCTCTTCTCCAGGCTAAACAGCCCCAACTTTCTCAGCCTAGAATATATGAATGCATTTTTCATGAAAGACACTACATATGAAAAGGTACTACTATATTTATAATGATGAATCCTTAAAAGTTGGTTATAATTATTAATGTCTTTGTAAGGGATATAACACAAGTGAAGAATTTCCTCAAACTCTGCAGCACTTTGTAACACTGTTTCAGGTTTGAGCTTTAAGCCCCAGGAATACAAGGGTTTATGGCATTATGAAGAGCAAGCATTTAATTTCAACTGATAACAAGACTGGATCACCCAAATATGCTCACTCCAAGCACATTGTCTAAGTGACCATTTCTTTTCTTACAAACATCCTGGGAAATGAGATAGTTGTGTTTGTGGAGCTTCCAGGTGCTGCTGGCCCCATCCCAAGGAGCATTTGCCTCTTCACCCTTTAATGAGAGCCCTTCTGGAAATCCTTCTCTTATTTTATCCTCCTTCTGTTTGCTCTAAATTACCTTTTTCTTGACTTTGATAACTGGATGGTAAAAACGAACAGCTCTCTTTTGCCCTGGCATTCACAAATCCCCCAAATGCTTGTTCTCAAGGGACTTGTGTCAAGGATTACATTTTTCCCAGTCCCAGTGCTGCCCCTTCAAGGCTGACCAGTTCCTTACTGACTTCTATTTTTAGGTGGTTTCTGCACGAAGCTCAGTGTGGGGGAGATTCTATTTTTAGTTTCACCCAAAGACCTTTTTCATTTGACGACTCCTGCCCAGCACCCCAAGCCCCATCAGTGACTCAGTCGGAGTGATGCCAGTTATTGAGAAAGAAGCTCATTTCCTGGAGCAACTATCTTTCCAAGATGGCCTTTATTCTAAACTGATTAGACACAATATATTTAGCTTGTTTGATCTGGCATAATTACAGCCTGAAGCAATCTGTGAAGGTTTGATGTAGAGCACCAGTTCCAGCAGTGGGTACTATGGCCAGGGTCTGTTACACAGAAGTTGCTCCAAAAGAAGGTGCCGTCACCCCCAGACTGGAGGGTTTTCCCATTGCTGTTAATGCCTTCTGGCTGCAAAATGGCTGCATGAGTGTCTTTGGGATTTGTGGCTTTGCATGTTTTTATCCCAGCTGGAGGAAGTACAGCTCTTTTTGTCAATAATGTTGCAGATAGGAACCACAATAGTGGCCACTTTGGGATCCAAAAGCAACCCTGGGCCTGATTACAGCCCTGGGTGGCCAAGCTATTCTTCAGGCTTGGCACAGGGAGCAAATTACCCTCTTTTTTACTGAAGCAGGTATAAAAACCAAAAAGGGTGAAACCACAGGCTGTTTGCAAATCAGAGCTAAGCCACATGAACTACAAGGCTTCCTGTTGTACAAGCAGAGGCCAAAGTATCAGCTACAACCATCATGCGGGGGGCAGGAAAAAAAGTAGAAGTCAAGGCTTGGCTGACTGAGAGATGCGGTGGATGAGCACAGGAGCTGTGGGTCTGGGAGTGGGTTTGGGACTGTGAGCACAGAAATACAGACACTGTTCCCTGCTCTTTGTTTCACCAAGTGATAAAGGAAAACTCATTTAAATACTCCATTTGTGGCTGGGGTTTTCTTGCTGGATCTCTCAGATGCCATTCTTGTAAACCTCATCAAGTAAGCAATGTAGGTATGGAGTGCTACAGCTGGGATTATCTCGTAGTCCTCAATTACCAGTTTTCTACTGCCTTCTCCTGAGCAGATAGCATGCCAGGTCAGGCCACCGGCTGATCCGCATAAAGAAATGTTATCGTTTCCCTGTGTCAGTCTACAAAGAAGCAGATAGGAAGGATATTCAGCAGTATGAATGCAACACAGTGTACTGTGGGGCTTTTTAGCAGCATTTGTGGATGAGAATGGGAGGGAAGAACAAAATAGTGTTTAATTTCTGCTTACAACTGAACTCAGCTCTTGAATTTTCCCTTTAATTTGCCCTACTTATATTTATTATAATAGTAAATTTAAAGTATATTTAGTATTTTGTTTATTGTTACTTCAATTATTTTTAGTATGTGGTAAACCTTCAAGAAGTGAAAGTTTGCTAGCACTTATCTCAAAAATTAATCTAATCTACTCATCTTCAGCATGCAGTCTTTGAACCTTCTGCTTTACTGCTAGAAATAAGAAGAGCAGGCTTCTTTGGGCTAGATTGAAATGTACACTTGAGAGTCTTGTATGGGAATGTTTGTGAGCCCACAGGTGGAAAAAGTTACGTATGTTAACAGTAAATTGAAAGGTAAATGAAAAAAAAAATCCAAGTATTTCAGTGACAATTCATGGCACTGTAGGAACTGGAAGTCCCTCTCTTAACAATTGCCCAACTATTCAAGAAAGTGAAGCGTCTTAAATAATCTGAAACTGTCATGACATAAGAACAAAAGACAAAATGCTTCATAGCCCAGCACTAACTGGTCTGCGTAATTCTAGGGGAAAAGCAGGCTGGTAATAAAAGTGAGTTTAGGTTACAATTCCTAAATCCAGATGTGATTTCAAAAGGTTATAAAGAGGAGGGTTGTACACACCTGAATAGCTCTGGAACACTTGGAAATGATGTGGGGGATCATAGATCCCAGATCTGTTGGGCCATGGAACCTACAGCTAGAGCAACCCCTCTGCTAGATGAACCCAGTGATGTGGCTCCATGGGCAAAATCCCATGTCATTAAATTTTGCACATTCTTGCAAAATAAAGTTGAAGCTGATAGGAACACAAGAACTGACAAGAAACCTGCTGGAATATTGGGAAATACATTTTTCCATGTAACCTGAGGGAAACCCCAGGCATAATTCACACAGTTTAAGGAATGGCACAGTCTAAAGTATCTGGAGATAATGGAGTATTTTATTGCACTGTTATCTGCAAAGGTACACCACACAGTGAGACCTAGAGTACAAACATAAATGATTACAAGGAGCTGGCTATGACTTAATGTTTGAATATATTCAAACGTTTCACCAGCTACATAGAAATATCTGCTGCATATTTATTCATTTATGTTATTTTTAACAGTACCCTTGAGAGTGTTTCAAAATAGATAAACCACTTAAAGTGTGCTCAGCAGGATAAAGAGGAAATTGGGAACAGTGGCCCGGGCTTGACTAGGTAATGCAGTACCAGCACCCATTCATAGAAGCTGCTTGTTGTATCCTGCCAGGCAGCACTTGGACCATTTATAATTACTGTTTGGTTTTGATTTTACTTTCATGCTAGTTTGACCTTGTTTCTAATTGACAGAAAGACTTTGGGCTTAGTAATTCAGTAATTGAGTAATTCAGGTGACCACTGCTGTGGTCTTCAAGGTTCATTATCTTGACTGACTTCTGGGGAGACACAAACTGGATCAAAGTAATGGTCTAGAGATGGAGTCATGGGCGAATGGTCCCACAGTGCTGAGGGGTGGGAAAATGAGCCTTTTCTGGCCCAGAAGAGCTGGACACAGACGCTAGTATCAGGCCCCATCCAACACATGCAACAGCACCTGGGCTTCAGTTGACCAGCTCCCTCTAAAGAGAGGAATAAACTGTGGCTCCCTCTGCCATCCCACTTGCCAGGAGGAAAGAACTCTAGGGAAACCCAGTGGAGACACCACAGCTTTCCCTGGGGCCAGCATCACATTTCCATGATATTCACACAACAGACCTGCACAATCTCAGCAGGACAGGGCTGCAGTATAAAGCCACAGGCAGCTGGCACTATGGCTTCTTAGAGACATGATATACCTTGAATAGGGTTATACATAGGTGCTGTACGCAAGTCTGAAGTGGACAGCACGCCCTGCAATGCTTTTCCTTTAATCTTGGTGGGATGTAGGATGCTTTTACACTCTCACATGGTTGAAAAACCTTTGCAAAGGTATCAACCGAGGCAGATGTTCTTGGAGCCAGCTGGAAGTTCAGGGTGGAGAGGCAAGGCTGTCCCATTCCAGCACAGCACAAGCAAGGCTATCTATGCGTCTGCTTTGTTTTCAGGTATCTGAACACTAACTACCCTCTGTGTTAAACATAACTCCATGCACATGTATCCGTACCAAAGAGCAGAACACATTGGGCTGTGACATTGGAGATTCCCTGACTCACTCATCACCACAGGAGAAGCTCTGTGGTTGTGCATCATCCATCACTGTGATTCCCAGCCTGGTTGAGCCTCAATTAGTGTGTTGCTGTATTCAGCCACAGTGTAAACATACAGTTAAATCCTGAATCCGCAAGTCTAATCTGGTTGGTTTTCTCTAATGTGAGATATCGCTTAAAAAATTAATTTGCTTCATGACATTACGAGACAGACAGCTTTAAATAAAAACAAAGGAACTACTTCTGCCTTAAGCAAAATATGGAAAGTTTGTAAGACTGAAAATGATATTAACGTTGGGCTTTTTATCCAGGGATGCACAAAGCCCAGTTTTTAATGTTGGCAGTGGAGGATGACAGAACTCTCCCTCATCTGAAAGGCAATGAGCAGGATTTGGTGTTTGTGCTCTTTATGGTGCAATAGTTCACATCATGTAAATGCCCATCATCCAGTCCAAAATTGCTGGCTTTCAGGGCACAATAACCCTGAAGTCCATAATTAAATGGAATTAAAATGAAGAAATGAAATAAGTGTGAATAAAAAGTGAGAAGGATGTGAACATGGCACCAACCCTTTTACTCAAAATTTTCAGCTCCTCTGCACAATACAGTGCTGTAAAAGCATTGGGTGTGCCAGCTTATTGTGTGCTCTCTACAAAGGAGTGATAACCTTCAATGACCCATACCCCAGCAGGGTGTTTTCTCTTCCTGAGTCACTAAGCAAAATTCAGACCCTCTTTTTCTACAGAAAAATCTGAGCAATCCAGAAATATCATTGTTGATGGCACCGACCTTCCCTTCCTGCCCAACCTCACAGCCCTCGCTAGTCTTAACATTAACTGCTTGACACTTGCTTCTTAACTAAACTCACTCATCCTCACTCACACTTTGTGCATCACCACTGAATGTGACCTAGTAGCATGGCTGGTTTGATTTGTGATTCAGGGTACTAGATAGAGAAATTTGCTGAAAAATATCAAAGGTACTAGAGAGTATGAGAAGTTGGAAATGAAACAACGCTATGTTTCTTAGCATAATGTTAGGCATTATGCAGACTTAGGCATCAGTGTCCTAAGTCTGTGAGTACAAGTGACATCTCTGCTTTTTCACCTCTCAGGGCCAACCAGTTTTCCTTTTATTTCTTGGAAGTCCCCAGCTGGGGCTTCCTCAGGTTGTCATCCACAGGCTGTGGTCTCCAAGATGGGAGCAAGGAACTGGACTCCACTGGTGGTGCATGCCCAAACTAACTACCCCACTGCTGAGCAAAACTTACTTCTTTTACTCACTGAGCTGCCCAAGTAGAGCAGACTGTCATGTTTAAAAGAGCTGGAAGAACTTGGGTTTGGGGCGTTTTGCTCTAGAAACATCACATCAGGTAGTGTTTTGAGTGGTATTTTCCTTGATGGTTTTGGGCAGAACCTGGCAGCAGGGTGACCAGCTGGGCAGCAGAAGACAGGTCATGGCCACAAAGCTACATGACAACAGAAGCTTTATACAGCACGTGGTGAAGGAAAACATTGGGAAACACTAGAAATCTGCACAGGCTGATGATGTCATCCACATTCTCAGCCAGCTAATCTCCCAGTATCAATACTGGTGTTTATTTAACACTAAAAAAGATGTGGAGTTCTTCACAAAACAAGTAAAATGCATCTCTGGCAGAACTGTTTTCTTCTTTCTCTGTGAAAAATAGCTTCTTTCTGCAGCTGTAAGCCACTCAGACAATTTATTACTGCTTTATCTCCCTCCAGTCATTTGTCCTTCCCTCCCCATCTTGGCCAGGTCTGGAGGCAACATACGTGAAGCCCTTCACAGCAAAACTCACCAAGCATCTTTCAAGAGCTGTGATGGTTTTCAGCTCCTTTGAAAGCAAGAGGAAGCCGGGGGTACTTGAGACTTGGCAAAGGATCAGGCCGTGACTGATTTACAGCACTGAAAGAAAGGGGCTTTCTGAGAGAGAGCAATGAGAAATTCTCATTCCTTCCTCTTTGCCCTGCTTTTGCAGAAAATGCCACACTTTCCCAGCGGGCTAATACTGTTTAGCTGGTGTTTAAGCACCTGGTGTAAAGAGATCAGGGCTTTGCACAGCTGAAGTTCTGCAGTGTGAGACAAAGACAACCTGTATGACTCTTGTGCATGAAACCTCTTCTGCACTATCAGGAGAAAATCATGTTCTTAACATTACTGCTGCAAACAGAAAGGCCAAAGTGTTTTACTCCCTTTGACACTCATGTAGCACCTTAATGCTTCAGTGAATTAGTGGAAAAAATCCATGAGTAAAGCACTTACAGGTGGATAAAGGTAAAAAATTTCATTAGAGCTTCATCTAATCTATCATGCGTTTAAACCTAGTCCTAAAGAAGCTGTCCTGCTCTTCTACACTGCAGCTTCTCATGGCATATCCCTAACACAAAAAACTAGGAATACATTCAACACTTCAAAGGGGTTTGAAGCACTTCATGCCTGCACTTTGAGGAGGGAACTTCAAAGCTCTGTTTAATTGCTTTCTGGTTTGAGGTGTTCTACATCTTTTTAAATGTTTGTTATTTTAATGGTAAAAGTAATTTCTGTGTCAGTTTTACAAACTATAGCAAATCCCTTAAGCCTAACAGCAGTTAGGGGTTACTGAACAGGGGTTTGCTGTCATAGAGAAAGTACATTTGACAATTTAGGAACTGACCTGGGATCTTCACCGACTAGGGGACCTTATGGTCTTGGTTAGAACTGTAGCTCCAAATTCCAAAAGCTCCTGAGCTCCATGAAGACTCTTAGGGAACTTGGAGCCATGGGCTAAAGCACAATAAAGAAATCCTGATTGAGTGGTCTCATAGAGCTCTCACCTCATGGGAACGGATATTGGAGTTCTGCTTGCTTCATTATTTCTTGGTGTAATCATTGACTGAAACATGGGCAAACCATCTGAGAGCAGAACCTGCAGGCTCCTTCTACCTCTTCTTCTCCTAGACCCTTGTGTGTAACTGTCCCTCCAGAGTACATAGGGTGCTCTCCCTCAAACCCTGCCCTTTCACCAGATGAAGAAAACTCTGTTTAGGGACAGGGTCTGTGATTTCAAACCTCCAAAGACTAAGGCAAGATGTGGCTTCCAGCCTGGAGGAGTGTCCTAAGAAGCCTGGCACCCCACAGCCTTCCTGATACTGTAGGTACCAACAGCTGAAGCATTTCTAGGTGTTCATGGCAGTGTGACCTAAGGAAAGGGTTGTAAGGACATTTTTCATCAGGGAACTTTGATGGTTTCTATGGAAGTGATGGTTTCCTCAGCAGCTCAGCACTGAAGACTTACTGTTGTCCTGAACACAGGACACCTGAACATGGGCACATGCAATTAAAGCTGCAGCCTGAGGCATCAAAATACTATTTCAGCCATCTCATCAGGTGGTTTTAGGTATCCCAGGAAAATGCTTACAAAGATTTTATTTGGCCTACAGAGAATGATTTCTCTTGGTTCCTCTATATGCAGTGGAGGGGAGCAGGACCCTGCAGGACAGTCCCACCGACCCAGTGCCAGATTTGTGCCCCAACACTTGGCCACACAAACGTTCTGCACCTTTCCACTGTCTGTCATGGGATGAGACAGCTGTCAGCACCACCAAGTCACAGCTGGCCTTTGGAAATCCCTGCAAAGGCTATTTCTGGCAATAACCTGAGCATTCAGGACTTGCTTCTGGAAAGACAATTTAGGGTCCCTTAAATGTGCTTCAGATGAAGGTTGCCCCATCCCTGAAAGTGTTCAAGGCCAGGCTGGACACGGCTTTGAGTGAACTGGTCTAGTGTCCCTGCTCATGGCAGAGAGGTTAGAAAAGGATGATCCAACCCAAGCCATTCTAGGACTTCAAGGTTCATAGAAGCACACTTTGCTCAGAGCTGGCATGCCCAGTGGCCCCATCATCTCACGCTCCTTCAGAAATGAAGGGTAGCATAGGTGAGCTCTGGTCACCACTTCCCACCATGTTCAACAGAAATCTGGCAGATGCACAGCACAGGATTGCAACAGGCAGTCCTTCTTATTCATCTCTCTTTTCCCATATTAGTCTCTGCAGGCCAATCAGAAGCAGTTTACCAAAGTTAAGCAATATCACAGAGAACTTTAAGAAATTACTCTTATCATCCCTCCTGAGGACAGGCTCAATGGTCAAGGCCACAGTGAAATCTTCCTTTTCTTGTAAAAGTTAACTAAAGTTAGCTATTAAAGTGCTGCCTGTATTTAGGGAGGTTCTGAAATGAAGAACAGCACAAGATACCTGCACTGCCTCTGAAGTTTTCAAGGATATCTCTTTCCATAAAATCTTGGTGTGATTTCTCATGAAGAACTTCCTGGAAGACATCTCAGGTACAGTTCTGGATTTACAGTCTGGGTGTGAGATACGTGAAGTAATGTTTACAAAGGAAATGCTTTTAGTAATGTGTTGTTTAAACATGAAATGCTTTTAATCATGTTTTGTACTTCTTGCAAGATGTAAAAGTTTCCCTTGTAAAATTTGTATTTTTCAAATATAAGAGAAGTAGGGTTTGTGAGTGTGTGCACAGTGGAATGAAGCATGTTAATATTTAATTATTCAGGTAAAGTCGTCAGATTTTTGTCTACTTCTTAGTCAATATTTAGAATAAATTAATAAAGGGGAAAAAGGGTGCCTTTGTTAATCCCCTCAACAAAATGACACACATCATTATATGCATTACTAAAGGTTCACAGATATGGGGGAGTAGCAGAGAAGTTGAAGACTTTTATGTGTGAGAGATAGCAATGCTGTTAACTGCTGGCCATGAGAACAGAATCAGAGGTTATGTGGAATAAAACTGAACCGGAATGTTATAGTTCAGCGTAATGTTTTAGTTCACATCTAGTCTTGGTCAATAGTGAGTGAAAGTTGTTACCACCCAATAGCTGTGCAGTGTAAGCTTGGTCTGGGCTCCTGTTCCTTGCATGTGGGTGGACATATTGTAGAAATCATCAGAAGAATTGTGCTCATTGGTCATGTCCCACAAAAAGTTCAGGGATTACCAACGGGAGCACTCTGAAAAGACAGTGTGGGTTACTGGAGCACAGACCTCTCTTTTAGGGGATTTTCTGAGGATGCTGACTTCCACCACACTGGTACTCATCACAGTGTCCCCATTTTCTCTAAAACATCAAAAATAAGTAATGGTGCTGACAGCCAAAAACACCACCCAATGCAGAGGGATCCTATCTTTTAAAACGTGTATGGGAAGAAAATGAAACTGAGAGGAAGGCAATACCGGCTGAAGTCATGGTAGTTGATAGCTGCCGACAGCACACATGGAAGAGGGAAGGAGATAAGAAAAGCTCAGCTAGAGGGTGACTAGCAGTAGTGGACATGTAGCTGCAGCAAGGTGCTGCACCATATGTTCTCTTTTACCTGCCTGGAAAAAGGGTGAAGGCATCTTCCACTGCACTTCAAGGTGCTCAGTTAGCTTAGTTAAACTTAACTTGTGTCATGCCATGTGTCTTTAAAGCCAACTCATCCTCACATGGTTCAGCTTAATGAGACCTTCAGGGCGAGGCTCCAGGTCTCCTTCTTCAGCTCTAAAGCCATTAACCCAAAGCTAACTCAGAGGAGAGTCAGTAAATTGGGGTTCCTATCAGGAGGAAAACACACATGTAAAATATAACTTCAACAAGACCAGCACTAATAAAACGGAAGATTCAGAGAGTTGTAAAGAGGTGTATTGTATGTTCCCAGAGATCGAGGTGTTAAATATGGCCTGAGGGAAGATCAACGGCTGGGCAAGGGCAGAAATGACAGCTAAAGTATTCACAAAAGGTACAGCTGGGAAAGTCCGTATTGAAAGAGTAACCCACTGCACCCATTTCAAAGGGTACAAATAGTACATCTTGTGCCCTACAATGTAATGAGCAAAACTATTTAACTATTATTCCATCAATATTCCTCTCTGCAACATGAATAAAAGATACAGATTAGGAAACAGAGCAATTCTAAAATCTTTAATAGATACAACTTCTTCCTGAAAATCTAAGTACATTGAAATCTATCAGAAAAAGAACTAAACGAACCATTTTATTCACTGAAATTTCATCTGCCTCAGGTTTAGAGATCTGGTCCCAGAAGAGGGAGGGACAGTAGTGTACAATTACAGGACTGGCATATTATTTTAACTGACTTTGGACCAGGGTCTTCAATGATTTTGGGTATTAGTCTGCTAGAATAATTAGCCAGCAGTTTTTGGAAAGTATTACAGATCAAATATTTTATGTTAAAGCAGATTGTAAAAATGTTTAACACATTGCCAAAATATTGAATCTTTGGTGGAAAATAGTTTATTAACAAAACCAGCATATCTAAGAGGTTCATCTGATGTTATTTGGATTTCTACACATCAGTTACTGAATTGGGATGAACTACTACAAAACTTGAAATAGGTCAATACTGGGACCTGAGCTGTAGCAAAGTAACAAGATGGGATTCACATTTTAATGTCAAATTGTCACAGGTAGAAAGCTTTCCATCTGTTCATAACTATGCAAACTGCTTTGTGCTACTTTAAAATCTGTCCTGTGATATCTCCAAGTATCGAGTACATGCTTCTGAGTTAGAAAAGTACGCAGGCAACAGACATGGGTTAGGAGCTAGCATTGGTTGGGTACCTCTCACAAGACTATCAGCAAGCACTTACATGCCAAGGAACATTTGCACTAGGGGAAAGAAAATGAAGAGAAATGCTCTATTATGAATTGCTGAGGTGAGCAGCTCGAGAGAGGACGCCTTCAACACCAGAGTGGGGGGAGATCAGCGCCCAGGAGACTCAACTCAGAGCGGCAACAGCCATGAGGGAGCCTCGAGTCCTCGACAGGACCTGCCCAGGAGCCGGCAGCTCCGCTGACGCGAGCAGGGACTCACAGGGGGCAGAGCCAGGAGGAGCATGGTGGGATGGCTCCTATGACTGGAGTGTTGGAATGGAGGGTTACAGGCTCTTCAGAAAAGACAGGCCCAGCAGGCGGGGAGGGGGAGTTGCTGTTTGTGTTAGGGGTAGGGTGGAGAGTATGGAACTCTGTCTGGGGACAGGTGAGCAGTTAACAGAGAGTTTGTGGGTTAGGGTTAAAGTGAGAACAGCAATGGGAGACATTACTGTGGGGATCTGTTACAGACCGCCTGATCAAGAGGAACCTGCAGATGAAGCACACTACAGACAGATAGGAACAGCCTCACACTCCCAGGCCCTTGTTCTCATGGGGCACTTCAACCACCCTGACATCTGTTGGAGGGACAGTATGTCCCGGCACAAGCAATCCAGGAGGTTCCTCAATTGTGTGGAAGACAACTTCCTTCTGCAAGTAATAGAGAAGCTGACAAGGAGAGGTGCCATGCTTGACCTTGTGCTCACCAACAGGGAAGGGCTCATTGGAAATGTGACTCTCCAGGGCAGTCTTGGTTGTTGTGATCATGAGATGGTTGAGTTCGAGATCCTCAGGACAGTGAGAAGAGCGTGCAGCAAGCTCACTGACCTGGGCTGCAGGAGAGCAGACTTTGGCCTCTTCAGGAACCTGCTTAGAAAGGTTCCATGGGATATAGCCCTAGAGGGAAGGGGGGCCCAAGACTCTTGGTTGGTCTTCAAGGATCACCTGCTAGAAGCTCAGGAATGTTGCATCCCAACTAGAAGGAAGTGCAGCAGGAGGGCCAGGAGACCTCCTTGGATGGATAAGGAGCTCCTGAGGAAAATTCAAATGAAAAAAGAGTGTTATGGAAAGTGGAAGCAAGGACAGGCAGCCTGGGAAGAGTACAGGGATATTGTCCAGGAAGCTAGGGACCAGGTTAAGAGAGCTAAGGCCCAGTTAGAATTAAACTTGGCTAGGGATGTGAAAGATAAGAGCAAGGGATTCTGTAGGTACACTGCAAATAAAAGACAGACTCAGGACAATGTGGGCCCTCTCTGGAAGCTATCAGGAGAACTGGCTACCCTGGATGTGGAGCTGGCTGAGGTTCTTAATGAGTTCTTTGCCTCGGTCTTCACTGGCAAATGCTCTGACCACACCACCCAAGTCTTGGAATGCAGACACAGGGACTGTGAGAATGAAGACCTTGGGCCCACTGTAGGAGAGGAACTGGTTCGAGACCATCTTAAGAACCTGAACATGCACAAGTCCATGGGACCTGATGAAATCCATCCACGGGTCCTGAAGGAGCTGGTGCAAGGTCCTACACCTGGGTTGGAGCAATCCCAGACACAGCTACAGGTTGGGCAAAGAAGAGATTCAGAGCAGCCCTGTGGAGAAGGACTTGGGGGTGCTGGTTGATGAGAAAATGAACATGAGCTGCCTTCAGTGTGTGCTTGCAGCCCAGAAAGCCAACCGCATCCTGGGCTGCATCAAAAGGAGCGTGACCAGCAGGTTGAAGGAGGTGATCCTGCCCCTCTACTCTGCTCTTGTGAGACCTCACTTGGAGTATTGTGTGCAGTTCTGGTGTCCTCAACATAAAAAGGACATGGAACTGTTTGAACAAGTCCAGAGGAGGGCCATAAGGATGATCAGGGGACTGGAGCACCTCCCATATGAAGGCAGGCTGAGAAAGTTGGGGCTGTTCAGCCTGGAGAAGAGAAGGCTGCGTGGAGACCTCATAGCAGCCTTCCAGTATCTGAAGGGGGCTATAGGGATGCTGGGGAGGGACTATTCATTAGGGACTGTAGTGACAGGACAACGGGTAACAGGTTCAAACTTAAACAGAGGATGTTTAGATTGGATATAAGGAAGAAATTCTTTACTGTCAGGGTGGCGAGGCACTGGAATGGGTTGCCCAAGGAGGTTGTGAATGCTCGACTCCTGTCTGTGTTCAAGGCCAGGTAGGACAAAGCCTTGGGTGGCATGGTTTAGTGTGAGGTGTCCCTGCCCATGGCAGGGGGGTTGGAACTTGATGATCTTAAGGTCCTTTCCAACCCTAACTATTCTATGATTCTATCAACGTCACAAGAGAGTTGTTACTAACTTCTTCCATCTCTGAGTAAAAGAAAATAGAATAGGATAGAATATCCATTGGAAAGGTCCTACAATGATCATCTAGTCCAGCTACAGCTAAATAGAGCAAGTTCCATGACTCCTGTCCAGGACTAGCACTGTATTGCATATTTAATGATGGATGCAGCAGAGAGAAATGTTTTTAGATAGTACATTTATGTAAGTGAATTTAATGTGGGAGAATGTGAGGAATAGAAAGAAATGTAACATAACAGTGGGCAGCATAGTAACAGCATCAATTAATTGCTGTAATATACCTAGTGGCATTGACTGAAATGAATCTTGAACCTTCTCACATGTAATGTGGGCCCCAGGGATCATTTCTGGAATGACCAAGGACATTTTCTGTTCAGCACAAACATGCAAATGTGGGCTGGGACAAGGCAGAAAATATCATTTAGGTCAGATGTTGCAACAGTTGTTTGTGAGTAAGAAAGAGAGAAGCAGTCCAGACAACCTGTGGAAATAAATCTCACAAATAACGTAACAAGCAGCAGTACCATGCTTTACTGCTGAGCCTCGTCACACAGACCCAGGCTCAAAGATGCAGCCCTGCCTCTGAGTCCAAGAGAGGATGGCTGAGCCCTGTCTGGGCTCTGCCTTTCCATCATGTGTTGGTGGGTTTCAGTGGGCTCCCAGCTCTCCTGGTGGTGCCACAGAGAAATCACTTGGGATCCACTTGTTTGTTCTTTAAGAAACTAGTCTCCCTTGAGGGAGGCAGGTTTTGGTTGTAGATGGCTGACTCAGAGAAAAATGAACTCAAAATCCATCGTGTCCACTTTGTGGCTGCATCTTTAGGAAGCAATACTTCATGCTCCAGTGAAACACTGCCCTGCAGTGGGAGGAGGAGGAGGGCAAGAGATCATCCTGGCAAAATGAAGCGGGTGTCTCAACCACCTCTCTTTTGATCTTCAAAGGTGTTTAACGCTCAGATTAGAGTTCACTCATCTGTGCTACACTCACATGCCCCACAATACATAACGCTGTTCTCCATTTCAGGTTTTTAAGTGACTAAGGCCAGAGAGAAGCACACGCAAGTCACCATCCTCACCTGACATTTCAGGAGAAATGGTTGAACCTCTGGGCAACCACTATGTTGTAGCCAGACCTGTGTACTCAGAGCATTTATTCAATGAAGAGCATGAGAAATTGCACAGATACCATAAAACCTTTTGGGATCACCTGAAGCTATATTTTCGGTAAGGAGATTTTCTTGGGTTTTGTAAAACCATGGATCTAAGAAACAGCCCAAACTGTCACTCCTGGACATCAGGAACTCCATCCTGACAGCTTCCACTCATTTGCTAAATGTACTGCCATATTTTTCTAAATAATTTTATCTGCTATTACCATTAAAGACTTCCTACAGTTTTACCCCAAGCAGCTTCTCTTTTCAGGGATACTTGGCAGCAGAGGCTCTGGGAAGACATTATTGTGGCCTTTCAATACTTAAAGGGGGCTTATAAGAAAGATGTGATCAGATTTTTTAGCAGGGCCTGTTGTGATAGGACAAGTGGTAATGGTTTTCAACTAAAAGAGGGGAGATTCAGACTAGATATAAGGAAGGTATTTTTTTAAGGTGGTGAAACACTGGAACAGTTTCTTCCAGGGAGGTTGTAAATGCCCCATTCCTGGAAACATTCAATGTCAGGTTGAACAGGGCTCTGAGCAACCTGATCTAGTTGATGATGTCCCTGTTAACTGCAAGGAGCTGGGCTAGGTGACCTTTAAAGGTCCTTTCTAACCCAAATGATTCTATGATTATATGAGTATTTTGGTTGGAAAGGACCTGGAGGCCACTGGGTGCTGCTTGAAGCACAGATGGCAGAGCAGGTTGATCTGGGTCTGGGTGAGATTTTGACCTCTGTCAACCTGAACCTGAATTCTTCTCCTTCAATTCTGCTTCAAAGGCAGGCTGCAAGCCAGCTGAGCTGCTCACCAGCAGAGCTCTGTCCTCTTGTGTTTTTACAGCTGCTCCCCGCAAAGGGTCAAAAAAGTTGCCTTGGGTTTGTTTCCCGTTGCCTCGTGGCTGCCAGCGTACCGCTTCAGGGAGTGGATCCTGAGTGACATCGTCTCCGGCATTAACACAGGGCTTGTGGCTGTCCTGCAAGGTACCTCTGGGAGCAGCCTGTTTATCCAAGCACAAAGGGACTGCAGGCTGCAGCCTGTAATGCACACATCACCTTCTCCGTGCCTCTATCCCTACAGGTCTTGCCTTTGCTTTGCTGGTGAATGTGCCCCCTGGTTATGGACTCTATGCAGCATTTTTCCCTGTCCTGGTCTATTTTATCTTTGGCACATCCAGACATATCTCAGTGGGTAAGTCGAGGCACACCAGCCACGCTCCTCAGTGGTGAAGAAGTATGTGCTGTCCCTCCAGGTCACTAATGAATGCCTTGTGCTGCTCAGGTCCCTTCCCCGTCCTGAGCCTGATGGTGGGAGGAGCCGTTGTCAGGCTGGTCCCTGATGACAGTACTGGAAATGGCACTTCCACGAATATCTCAGCAATAAATGAAGAGAGGGTGATGGTGGCTGCATCTGTAACCTTCCTTTCTGGGGTTTTTCAGGTTGGTAAATTTATGTGTGTGTGCCTACACGTGTCTATATGCACGTGTGAGAACAGAAGGATGGTGGACTGGCCTTTCCCTTTGGTTTCTGCTGGTGTAGTCACCAAAGTAATTCTCTTCCCCTTCCCACATAACTGACTTTGTCTCATTGATTAGGAGACACCTGTGCCCCTCCAGTGACCAGGCAGTGATCCATGCTGTGAAAACCCCGGGTTTGCCCAGACCTGAGCTTACAGCCCACACAGCTTTACCTCACCTACAGCAAAACCCAATCTGCTGGATAGGGAAAAAGTAGTTGTGAGAATGATGCAGACACACCAAGGGAAATAAAAGCTCTGTCTCGTAATAAAATATTGGATTTGTCTTGTAAAGGAAACCCCACAATTTCTCTTTACTTCCTAATATGGAATTCTTACAGTTCCTTCCTTCCTAACATCATGATATGTTTGTGCTTCATGAAACGCTGGTACCATGTGAAAATACAGGTACTGAAAACCCTAAGACTAAGGAGGTTTATTTTAGCTATAAAATAAAAAGGTTTTAACTGCTCTAGCAATTACTCTTATGCTCCTTTATGTTTTATGCCCCTTGTTGCCAAATGTCATTTTTTTATTGCAGGTCTGGTGACAGTATAATCCTTAATCCCTGGATGTATGGGATGAGGAGAAAATCTTTGTTTCCAGTAAACATGCTTCTCTTTGTTGCAGAGATTGCTTAAAAGTGCAAATGAATGCCACTGACGTATGGTCATTTTGCATTCCAGTTGCTTCTGGGAATTCTCCAGTTTGGGTTCATTGTTATTTATCTATCACAATCATTAATCAGCGGTTTCACGACTGCTGCAGCTGTCCATGTTGTGGTATCTCAGCTGAAATTCATGCTTCAACTACCTGTCCCTGGATATAATAAACCACTGGGCATCATCTACGTAAGTACTAAGTATTCATTATCTGCTAATGCTATTGAAACCTGCAATGTATATCTGACTGTGTGTCACAAAGCTGCAATAACAGAACTCAGCATAAAAAGAGCCAAGCAGCAGGAAGCACAAGAGAAAAATATCAGAGATGCGTTATTACCATATTGCCAGTCTTCAAATTTATAACCAAATTCCAAGTTACACCCACTGGGATAATTAGATAATGTTGTGTGTTGGCATATTTGAATTAAGTGTTCAACGTTGCCTCTAGCATTTAATTATTCCTTTATAATGGATTGCTATTATATATATTTAATTTGGATACAGCTGTGAGGGTTGCTGGATGAGAAAGGAGGATGGAGAAGGACAGGAAGGAGGAGCAGAGAGAGGCTCTGACTCCATAATCCATTGCTCACATTTCCTATTACACATGTACATGTTGCTCTGATGCTCCCTCAGGGAGAAGCCAGGAGGAAAGGGTCAAGGGCCAGATCTTTCATAGACACTTTTATCATTTGGATGATGTACATGCATATTGATTGGAACTTGCAATCCACATTATGCCCCAGGGAGTAAATCCCGACTGCTTACAGCAATTCAGATCCAGGCTCTTCCAGAAGGGATAGTGCTACTGTGCCAGGGCACTACTATTTACAAAGCACCACTTGTTTCTTCTTGATTTTTCAGACTCTGGAGAGCATTTTCTGCCAGATCACAGACACAAACATTGCTGACCTTGTCACATCCCTTATTGTCTTGTTTGTCGTGTTCGTGGTGAAAGAAATGAATGACCGATACAAAGCAAAGTTACCAACTCCCATCCCGATTGAACTCCTTGTGGTAAGGGTCAATTCTCTCTGATTTTGCGATTGCTCCATCACTATAGAGACATGGGGAGCAGAGTTTAAACTACTTCTTCTCCTGTCCTGCATTAAATGATGCGTTATTATTTTAGTCATGAGCTACTGTGAGCTGTTTTACCTCTCCTAGATGTTTCACCTCTACTTAGCTGTCCTTCACTGAATACATCTGTAGGAAATAAGATGCTGTAAATTATATCTTTTTTGCTTGGATGAAATTGGCTCTGATACCAACCAGCTGCAGGCCCATAGCTGAGGCCCCTCTGCACTGCAGAGCAGCCACTGAAGTCCTGGCCATGTGTGGCCAAGCACAAAGTACTTTAGCCCTCCAGCAGTGGAGGTTTTTGCCTACCCCAAGCAGCAGTGGGGTGGGGGAAGCCTCACACAGGCAGCAAGCTCCTGAAGTCCAGGAGGATGTTGCTATAGACACAAGTAGTGCTTGTTTTCCCTCGGAGCTAGTACAGCACCTTGTTAGAAAACACCTGGTTTATTGGGTGGGATGCCCTCCACTGTCAGTGAGATATTCTGATACATGCTCTGTGTGATTTATGAACATAAACCCATACCTGTAAGGTGGTTCAGGAATGAATCTGAACAGCAAAGGGATGTGCACACCTGTGGCATTATTCTGACGCTAGTGATGAGACTGGAGGCCATGTGGGAAAGGGAATATATTGATTCTTAGTGTTTTCTTTACATTCTTGTTTGAATGTGTCTAATGGAGGTGGGGTTTATTATCTTTCAGACAGTCTTAGCAGCACTGATTTCCTATTTCATTAACTTTGAAGAAAAATATAATGTAGCTGTTGTTGGAAAACTAGAAGAAGGGTAAGTGATTTACTTAAAATTCACCAGTGGAGCAAAATGTTCTCTCTAGTTTGTCAGTGTTGAATCAGTTGAGCTATGTTTGATTAAACTAATCTGCTTCATCATCTTTCAGTAGGTAAATAAACATTTTGCTCTTGACAATAGGAGGACACACTTCTAATATGTAAAAGTCACTCACTGGAACACATCTCCTACTTGACAAAGAATACGTGGGAACATGAAATAATCACAGGCTTCATTTTCTAAGGCAGCTGTTGAGCAGGAGGTTCATGTTGTTCCTTTTACTGAGCTACTCACTCCTGAACCCCTCTGTTTCCCTTTGAGCACACACATGGTTCAGCAGCCACCACCAACTTTGGAAAAGCACCAGGACACTGCTGGTCCGGTCACCAGCTGCCACCATCTCCCCATGGACCATTATCCTCCAGAGGCCCCAACATTTGCTCCTCCAGGCACATGTTCATATAGACAGTATATATCCACATGTGGACTATATATCCATATATACAGTACATCCAGCTATGCCAGAATCTTGGCATAAAGAATTAACAGGCACACATTAAGTTAAAAAGAGGAAGACAGGACAGCACTACTAGGACAGCAGACTGCACCCATTTACTTACCCAGGTGCTATTGGTTGCCTCTTGGAGGCCTGGGGGTTTTAATGGATGAAATTTGCAGAGGAACAGTTATTTCTGCTCAAGAGTCTCCATTCTTCAGATTTTAGTTCATTGAAAAAAAAAAAAAAAAGGAAAAGAAAAATAAAGTCCAGAGAGGAATTCTCCCTAGAATCTGCAAAAGACCCTGATCAAAGGAGCAGGAAATGGTAAAGCTAGAGCACCTAGCAGATAGATAGCCTGAGAAACTAGTCAGCATTACCTGACTGAGCACATATTTGTTTAGCTGACTAAGGTGCTTCACACAGGGATGAATCACACAGAGATTTTTCTTTTCGTCATAGTTAAATGAAATCCTGGTGTGCACAAATTGCCCATGCAAGGGCCTCAGCTCCTTACCACATCTTACATCCATGCATAATGAGAAGGCAGAACTGTGCACGCACCTCAGACAAAATAAGCTGTGGCTGGTCCTGACCAAGTAAATGAGAATCTGCTGGGAAACTGAGCCAAGTGCAGATAAGCAGAGTCCCTGTCCCAGTTAAGGATTCTTCAAAGTGTTATAGGGTTCAGACCTGCAGTTCTGAGTCACATCTCCCCAGAGTTCTCAGTATGAGCTTCACCATTGCCTTGCTCACTTGCTTGACAAATTGTTTCCTGAGGCATATCCTCAGTTAGCAGGTTTTTGTCTTTCAGATTTCAAGTGCCTGTTGCACCTGATGTAGGTGTCCTCCAGAAGTGCATTGGTGACAGCATTTCTATAGCAATTGTTGGGTTTGCTGTAGCCTTCTCTGTGGCTAAAGTGTATTCCATCAAGTATGACTACTCATTAGATGGCAACCAGGTAGGCAAATAACACAGAAATCAAGACAGTGCATTTCTCAATGGGAAATAAGTAATTTTAAGAATACTTTGCCTCAGAAATCGGTGTTGGGAGTGGTCTTGTTCAATATCTTTGTCGCTGACATGGACAGTGGGATTGAGTGCACCTCATATAAATATAACCCCCATTTTCAAGACGGGGAAAATGAATGACCCAGGGAACTACAGACCAGTCAGTCTCACCTCTGTGCCTGGCAAAATCTTGGAGCAGATTCTCCTGGAAGGCATGCTATGACACATGAAAAACAACAAGGTGCTTGGTGACAGCCAGCATGGCTTCACTAAGGGGAAATCCTGCCTGACCAATTTGGTGGCCTTCTATGATGGGTTTACAGAACTGATGGACAGTAGCAGTTCTGATACAGTAACTGATGGACAGGGGTAGAGCAGTTGATGTCATCTACCTGGACTTGTGCAAAGCGTTCGACACTGTCCCACACGACATCCTTGTCTCTAAATTGGAGAGACATCAATTTGATGGATGGACCACTCGGTGGATAAAGAACTGGCTGGATGGCTGCACACAAAGAGTTGTGGTCAATGGCTCAATGTCCGGCTGGAGACCAGTAACGAGTGGTGTCCCTCAGGGATCGGTGTTGGGACCGGTCTTGTTCAACATCTTTGTCACTGACATGGACAGTGGGATTGAGTGTGCCCTCAGCAAGTTTGCCGATGACACCAAGCTGTGTGGTTAGGTTGATACGCTGGAGGGAAGGAATGCCATCCAGAGGGACCTTGACACGCTTGTGAGGTGGGCTGATGCCAACCTCATGAAGTTTAACCATGACAAACGCAAGGTCCTACACCTTGTAGCAGCCTGAAAGGGTATCTAAGGGGAGGCTATAGGGATGCTGGGGAGCGGCTCTTCACTAGGGACTGTAGTCACAGGACAAGGGGTAACGGGTTAAAACTTAAACAGGGGAAGTTTAGATTGGGTATAAAGAAGTTCTTCACTGTCAGGGTGGTGAGGCACTGGAATGGGTTCCCCAGGGAAGTTGTGAATGCTCCATCCCTGGCAGTGTTCAAGGCCACGTTGGACGAAGCCTTGGGTGGTATGGTTTAGTGTGAGGTGTCCCTGCCTGTGGCAGGGGGGTTGGAACTTGATGATCTTAAGGTCCTTTCCAACCCTAACTATTCTATGATTCTGTGATTGTGAATAACTGTCATGAACTAGCTTTTTAAGAACAATCTTTTCTGGTTTTATTTCAGGAACTAATTGCTTTTGGGCTGGGTAACATAGTTGGTGGATCATTCAAAGGTTTTGCTTCCAGCACTGCTCTGTCAAGATCAGGTGTGCAGGAGAGCACAGGAGGCAAAACACAGGTACAGAAAACAACAGATCATGATGACATGCAATGCTAGAAAGCTCTCTTTTTTTCCTAGCTGAGCATAATGCCTGTGGACACTTATTCACAGTGGAATTTTTCTCTCTTGCAGATTGCTGGTATTATCTCAGCTGCCATTGTCTTGATTGTGATCTTGGCCATTGGGTTTCTTCTGGCACCATTACAGAAGGTATTCGCTGGTTTCACCAAGCAGTTCCTCCTGCTTGACAAAGACACTGCTGCTCTTGGAGTCACTGGGAGTGTTTGTAGGCTTCAGTGGGGGCCAAACAGGGTTTTGCAAAGCTTGGTTCTTCTTCCCAGATCATGACAGAGAACGACTACCTCTGGTCCCTCAAAGGGAACACAAGTGCTCAAACACCAAACACCACAGCACCAGCTTTTAGGTGCCAAAAATAAGTGGGACTTGGAGCTTCAAGTCAGACACCTGCACTGCACCATGGCTGGGGAGGTTCCAGCAGCAATACAGCTGGAGATGCTCCCTGCCCTTTAAGCTGAACTTTGGCCCTATTTATATGATAATTTAAGTCTTAATGTACAACATTTGCTTTTCTTCTTCAAAATTCAACATGTGTTTTGGTCTTTCTGACAGTCAGTTCTTGCATCTCTGGCTCTTGGCAACTTGAAAGGAATGCTCATGCAGTTCAAAGAAATAGGCATCCTATGGAGAAAGGACAAGTATGACTGTGTAAGTTGAGTTCCACAATGAAGCACTCTGGAAAACTAATCTATTATGCAAATTCACTTACAGGCTATCTTTTGTTTTTTATATATATATATGTAAATATATATACATATACCCAACTTACTTCTCTAAACAGAAAGTACAGTAGTGGCAAGCCTTTTTTCCTCATATACCCCTTTCTTGTGTCTTTCATTTTGTTCCACCCATTGTGAGTTGATTATCTCCCCTAACTTCATTTTCATCCATTTAATCAAAACATATTTAAATACAGTTCCTTATATAAAATCAAATATAAAAGATAGTTACAGAAAATGTCTAAATACCTACTGCATTGGCTATATATTCAGGGACACTTTCTCACACACATGCAGCGTGTTACATGGAAGTTACACAGTAAAAAAACAAGTGACAGCCATGGCTTGAAGGGTTTACTCCAAATGAGTTTTATTGCTCATGGCTGGAGAGAAGGACTGCTTACCTCTAGCACTCAGAAAATTTAGGCTCTTGCCCTTCTCATAGGCCAGCTCCTTGTCTTGCCAGATTGCTCCAGGCATTAGTTTTTCCAGCTACCAATCAGTTATTTACCACATGAAAATGCTTTGAGAGCTGAAGCTAAAACATATTCATTATTACCCTGTAATTTGTGCTTACCAGTTGTGTACATTCACAGCACATGCATTTACAACTCTCAGCTTTACCAGGATCCTGATTTGGGCCTAACCTTGCCTTTCTGCTGAATTTTTATTGAGCATTTAGCGAACCACCTACCAAAGATACACAACTCCATTATTCTAAGCCTTTGCTCTGTAGAAATTGTCATACCTAGAAACACTCCCTAGTGCTAGCTGATGAGCCTGGTCCTGTTTTACAAGAAAAAAGCTCCATAAACCCCCTTACCAAAGGCAGATGGACAGCCTGGACCAGATCTGAAATCTGTTGCTGCTCTTATCCTGAGCTCACAACCCAGCTTCTTGACACGCTTATAACCTGCTCCTTACAGGTTATATGGGTGGTGACTTTCTTGGCTGCCATTTTTCTTGGTCTGGATATTGGACTAGCAACCGCTGTGGCATTCCAGCTGCTGACTGTGGTGATCCGCTCCCAGATGTGAGTACTTGTTGGATGCTATGATATCTTAGAATCTCCTGTTATAAATTAACTCTCCCTGCACAGAGAAGGCCAACAGCCCAATGCCTTGATCAGTTCTGCAACCAGGTATGGAAAAACAAATCCCAGGCATAAACCCCTGGATGTGGGGTCCCGCTCCAGCCTACCACCACAACTTAGGTTGCTTTCTCTGATCATTCCTTCTGCCAGGTTTTGGTACAGGGTACAAATAACTGCATGTGTGTGTTTGCTCACAGCCCAAGCTGCACCGTTCTGGCTAATGTTGGGAGAAGTAACATCTACAGAAACAGGAAGGATTACAAAGATGTAAGAACTGTCTTGTTTATTTTATTATCTGCAGCATTGGTGTCTATATAGCTGATGTTGTTACTGACACTTTTGCTTCATTGTAGATCTATGAACCAGAGGGAGTGAAGATTTTCAAATGCGCATCTCCTATCTTCTTTGCTAACACTGAATTCTTCAGAGAGAAACTCATCACTGCTGTAAGTGCCTGGCGCTGTTGTTCTGAACATATGAATTGCATGATGCATTAAGGTGAATACAATTTCCCAATCATTAGTACATATGCAATCAGTCCACAGTTCAAAAGATTATCACTAACTATTCTGATTCTATGATTTATTCAAATATTGTTGCCACTAATGTAATCCTACACGTACATACACACCCCTGAGAAAAGGCAGCCTGCCTCATGTTGAATCTATACAGTAAAAATGTATATATGTGTTTTAAGTCCTTTAGAGGAAAGTAGTGCATAGACATTATTTTATTTTATTAGCATTTATATTATTTACACCTAATAGACGTTACTCAACTTCTCCCAAAGTATGTAACCATACCAGTCAGAAGAACAGCTGAATGAGATCACACTAGCAAAGTGGTCTTAATGTTTTCCATGACAAATTGGGTAAAGGCAGGTGTTCTTTCCATAACCAGCACAGACAGCCAGGACCCCTGAGCCCTCACCATGCCAGAGAGGCTACCATCCCCAGACTGGACCAAACTTGCACCCACACCCTCCCCTTCATGTGCTTTTAGGGGGGAGTTGATAAGCAGTGTCTACCCTGAGCACTGGTAATGAGCAGCTCATTCTTCACATGAGGGACTGAAACTGGCAAAGGAACTGGGGAATCCAACATGTTTGGGTCTCCATGTACTTGGCTTTCACCTCAGAAGAGCCTGAAGTTTTTTTTCTGTGGGTGCAGTTGCTCACACCACTCTCTCCCTTTATAAACATGGATACTTTTAACATCTCTCTCCTCCACCACTTGATAGATGGCAGAAGACTTGTAGGAATTTGATATTTTCATAACCCTTATTAGCCCAATTTTCTTGCCACCTAATTTTCCTAAAACAAATTAAGAGGTCCAAGAGACATACACAGCCAGCACTTTCAAGTTGGATTTTCTTCTTCAAGAAAACAAAACAACATGTATACAAACCATGCTGCAGTCGGGGCAGAGCAGATACTGGTTGGTATCTAAGGCTGGTACAGTGCTGGGTAGCCAGGGCATGTCCTGTTCATCTTCATTATGAGACTGCAGTCCTGGGCCTGCCTGGTTTGCAATCATGCCTGTAGACATCTTTCCAACCAAGAAAAATTGAATTGATGAAAAATGGTAGGCAACATCAAGTCCAAATTATGCTCATTGTGACTGTAAAGAAAAGCCATGTGAGATGCTGTGTCCTCCCCCTGGTATCACTGGGGTTTTCTTCTAATTATGTGAAGTGCTGTTTCTGCAGGTTGGCTTCAACCCACAGAGAATCCTGAGGAAACGCAATAAGGCTCTGAGGAAGGTCAGAAAGATGCTGAAGAAAGGAGAGCTGCAAGTGACGCCTGTAAGGCAACTGCACCTGGGAGGGGGGTTAATAGGGGGTGGGGATAAGCACCCAGCTCCCTGGCTTGGCACAGCAGAGAAGTGCCTACAGCCCCCGTCCCACTTAGATCTGCTATTCCCAGTCTGCCACTTTATGAGAAACGCATTTCAAAAATAAGATTTGAATGCCTCTCACAGTTAGAAACCTACAGCTGTACTATGGGCAGAACATGTATGTGTTGACTGGCGTTTTGTTTAGCATTAAATAGCAGGATCAGCTCCCACAGAGGCAATGTCCATGGTACATTAATGGTACATAAAGCCAGTTTTCTCCCACCCCAAATCCTGCAAGCTCTTTGTTGATTTGCTCCAAAACTATTGAATTAAAGCATATAGAATCCTAGAATGGTTTGGGTTGGAAAGGACCTCAAGATCATCTAGCTCCAGTTCTCCTGCCACAGGCAGGAACACCTTCCACTAGACCAGGTTGCTCAAGGCCCCATCCAGCCTGGCCTTGAACACTGCCAAAGATGGGGCATCCACAGCTTCTTTGGGCAGCCTGCTTCACTGCCTCACCACCCTCACAGTAAAAAATATGACAATTGACTTCAGAGAGCAATAAAAAGCCATTAATAATTTATTATAATTCTGATTAAATGATTGGTGAGAGGAAAGCCAACATACCCATACTCCTTCAGCCAAGGGAGAGACAGAACTTTTCCTAGTGCAAAGTGCAGGTGGGTCCTGCTCCATCTCAGGAGTACCTCAGCTTTGCATTATCACCACTCTCACTGTCATGTAAGATGCACTACTACCACGGCTGGGTCTTACAAAGTGTTAGTTATGATACTTTTCTCTGTGAACACAGAAAGGCTTGATTTGCATGGCAAACCATACACATGAGTCAGATGAAGAATTAGACAACAACAAGATAGAGGAGCTGGATCAGCCCACCAACATGACAGACTTGCCCATTCAGATCAACTGGGGCGCTGACCTACCCCCCAGCATCACCGTGCCCCGGGTTGACATCCACAGCATCATTCTGGACTTCTCATCAGTGTCCTTCCTCGATTTTTCTGCCATGAGAGTCCTCCAGAAGGTACCTGTAATTCACAAAATGAATAGTGATCATATGAAAGAAAAACGTATGAATGCAGTTACATGAGGGATATGCTGGAGGGAAGGGATGGTACCTTGACAGATAGGCTTAAGAAGTGGGACAATGCAATGGCTAATCACCATAATAGCTGTTATCAGCAAACCCAGCAGTATCTAAATGGTGCCTCTTTCTGGTTTCACAGACTTTGAGGGAATTTGTCCGGATCAACATCGACATTTACATTGCAGCAGCACATGGTGAGTACTTGCCTTTCCATCAGCATCACCACAGATTCCTTGTTCCACTGTCTTCCCTGTCTACCAACGAGCTTAGCTGCAGAGGATGACCCAATTTTGCCTTCCAGTCTTGGACAGCAAACAGATCCATGTGAGCAGACATCTCATCCCTCCCACGCTGTCCCCAGCAGGCTGGTTTTACCTACAGCCACCATTGTGTTCTACAGCTCTGGGCTGTGAGACCCACTATAGGGCAGCCTACATTAGGCATTACATAAGAAATAGGGCTCAAATTCCCTTCTGCCTGAGCAGAGAAAGTATTGATTGTCATTTATATCCCATCCTCTCCACATCACTGAAGAGGAACCCATCTGCTCTAACAAAACAGTGCAGTGTACTAGCAGTTCCCATGCTTCCTCAGTGGACATCCTCAGGATGCACTTCTTCATTTTTAAGGCCCACAGGTCACTTTGTGCTTTGATTTTGTTCCTCTGCAGAAGGCCTCCTGGAGAAACTGGAGAGATGTGAGTTTTTTGATGAGGAGATTAAGCCATCCATGTTCTTCCTCACAATTCACGATGCACTTCTACACATTTTGCTGAAGAAGGACATAGACAGCTCCCCTAAATTAAAGCTCCCTGAGGTAACACTACATCTTTCACCTTTCGCTATTTTGGTACCTTTACATTCCTGACAAGCATCCAGCAGTGGCCTGCATAGCCAGTCATGTGCCCTACACCATCTCTATATCCAGAAAGCTAATGATTACAACTCAGCAGGTCTCCAATACATTTAGACAGTAAGAGTGGCTCCTGGTCCAGATACCTGGCAAACCAGTAGTGAAAAGAGTGAGTAATTCCCACTGAAGACTGGCCTGGCTGTTGACTTCACTTGAAGCCACCTCCTTGGGAACGGCACAGTGTGGGGTGAAATTCCAGCCCATCCATCCTCTGTGGTCACCCATCAGCAAGGACTGCTGCATGCACTGCAGTGGCTCTAGCAAGGCAGACTTCATGCTGCTTGCATGTGGGCTTTCCACAACTGTCTGCCTTCAAAAGGAGTGCTAAAGGAGTGCACACACATCAGTACATCCAAATCTGGTGATGGGCTTTCTGGGAGTGTTCTCCCATCAAGAGCAAGAAAGGATCCCATGTGTTAAATCTGTTTAAAAGTACCAAACTCAGAATGCTATTACCTGGAAACTGTCTAATCCCACTTAGCTGAACTGGCCCAGCCCTTCCACACTGACCCAAGACATGGTAGGGGTGTAAAAGGCTGACAAATGAGCTCTTCCTTCCTTCCAGGTCAACTTTCCAAGTGTGTTCCAGAGATTTAAAAAGCAAGAATGTGAAAAAGGAAAAAAAGCAGCAACCCATTTCCTAACCCACCATTTGTGTTCATTGCAGGGGAAGGGTAACAGCAACAACTATGTCATCATCCCCAGCAACGGACTGCGCAGCCGGGAGTGCATGGTAAGATTCCCATCCCTACTAGTGACACTCCAACCATAAGAAACACAGCCCTAAAAGCTGACACGGGAATTGCTAGGTCAGGTAACAAAAGCATCTTCGTCCCTGAGCTCCTGTGTCAAGCCAGGGCAGAAAGCAGCCGAACAGCTTATTGATGGGATTTGATTTAAGGCAAAGCCTTAAAGGAGTAAGAGGCATGGGGTCAGCTCACAAGCCTTGTGCACTGAGAGTCATCAGAGGAAAGGTGGGCAAATGCCATCTCAGCAGGCTCTCGCCTGGGCTTCTCACCTGTCCACCACAGGTCCCCTGTGATGAGCTCATTGGTAGAATATCCAAGTGGCAGAAACATCGGCATTTGTCCCATTTATGTAAATGCTCTGGGCAGAAGGGGAGTCTGGAGACAGGGATAAAAAAGGGACACATGCAGCCTTTCATAATGACTAGAAGAGATGGGCAGTATTCAGCACACAGCAACCCCATGAGAAGAAAATGTCGGACCACGGTCTTTCCACACAAATGCTTTAGAGGGGTAAACTCTTACATATCACTCACCAGAGGGCACCTCACTTGGCTATTCCCTACAGAGGGTGACATTTATTTCTTTTTTATTTCCTACAGATTCCAATAGAAACAAAATTTTAGCTTTTCTAAATATAATATCCTCCAGCAACACAACATCACTTACAGAAGATGAATGCAGATGCAGTGATGAGCATGAAGACAGAAGGATACCTTTAAATACCTTAAGAATAATTTACTACATATGGTTATGTTCCAAGTTTTGGAATGTGCTTGTTAGTCTTTATGTGTTTCTGTATATATAGAAATGTATTTATGTACATACATGGAGGCTAAAATCACCCAGATATTCCATACCTTGTTGACAGCTTAGCACAGAGTTGAAGACGCAGGTAATGTTAACCCTCTTTGCATATACTTGTATATATATTATTCTGACAGTTTGTAGACAACCTGCACAGTTACTAGAGAAAATATAAATATTTGGAATCTTGTAATTTATAACACAGACTAATAGTTGGGAACAATATTTTATCTTCAGCTTGTATATAACTTGTATATTTTTCTTGATAGTTTGTAAGATACCTAGTAGACCAAGTTATTAAACTTGTTTTCAGCTCACTGCCATGAGCACAGTGTACATAGTGACTAATGTATCTCCTGTCAAACATGAGGATTGTTCAGGAAAGACACAGCATTTTCAGATCCAAACGTGATTCACTGATTTGGTTTGGGCTGGTATAAAGCGCACAAGAGAGTATACATTTATAGTGAACTATTAAATAAGGGTTTTGGCAATCCTGCATTGCTTGCTGCATTTGTCAACACACCATCAAGGATGCTCATAACCACTGAGACCTGGCACATGTCCCCCAGGAACAGGATGACCTGAGTATGCTGGAAGGGTGGGCTAACAAGAACCTTATGAAGTTCAACAAGGCCAAGTGTAAGGTCCTGCACCTGGTAGGGGCAATCCCAAGCACAAATACAGGCTGGATGGAGAACAGATTGAGAGCAGCTCTTAGGAGGACTTGGGGGTATTGGTTGACAAGAAGCTCAACATGGCCAAACATAAGCTACATCAATATTAGAAGATGTTTTGTAATTTTTGCAATGGTGAGATTCTGGAACATTCCTTCCAGTTAGAATTAGAGGAGAAAAAAAAACACGATTACTTTTAAGAAGAGGCTTAACGTATCTATGAAAGTCATGATACCGCATCCCATCAGTGAAACCTGGGCTTTCTGACTGAAGGCTGTTCTTTCCAGTCCTGCACTCAAGTGCATCTATACAGACCGAGACAAACATCCCTAGCAAAAGTAAGTCAGTCTGGTGGAACAACACATACTGCATTTCAAAACCACATTGGATTTGCTGACAGGCTCAAAGTTAAGAATACTCCTTCTAAACTGCACTCAAACCAAGTAATTTCAATACTCTTCTGACAGCACAGTGGCCCAGAGCATAAATCCCCCTTCCGAAAATATTCACCATTTCTTAAACGGACAAGGTACCTGGACAGCCCCAACCAGAGAGCCATGTCACATGTCCCTGCCAGCTACTTACCATCCTCTTAAATCACCCCACTCCTTATTTTCAGTGTTGACAACATCACTGCTGTATTTCTGATGCTTTATGTGATTTCCCCCTCCAGATACTGGTTATTTCTTCATTCAACTCTCTGTTACTCCAATACTCAAGTTCCTCTGAGCATTTCACCCTGATATAGGTTGTAGCACATACATCTTGCTCTGTTGTGGGGTATCATGCTGATGCAGATTTACTAGATTTCATACCTGTTTTCTTTTTGGAGAGCAAATGGGTATGGTGTTAATACATCATCACATATCCTGAGCCTATCTCTCCTCAGCACTGCACAGATGCTGGCTAACTAAGTAACAGGCATTTTATAGCCAGCAAGAGGGATGGAGAACACAGAAGCCCATGGTCAAGCCTACTCTCAAACCTGGCTTTCATTTGGTGGTGCAGAAGAGATTGCTTGTGTGATAGAGAAAAAAAATTCAAAGTGATTCAGCTATTCAAGGTCTTGAGCTCAATGGAGAAAGGATTGTAACATGCAAACCTGGTTTTTCAATTTTAAATTTAGCTTCTATTAATATAAAAATAATAAAGATATCTTTAAGTAAAAAAATAAATATATCTTTAAGTACTTCCTCACTGAAATGTCACCCGCAGTTCTCTACTCCTCACTCCTGTGCTGAAGGTGGACAGCTTTTTTTTCTCACTCTACACTTCTGTTCCCTTCTGCTTGCTAAGAAAATGCCTGAAAGTTTACCTGATCCAGAAATTATCTTGGAGCTACACTCCAGCACTGGTTTTCACAAACAAAATGAAAAAACTCATCATGTGTTGACTGACACATACTGCTATTTGAAATCAAGTGTTTGTAAGCAGTTAAGCTGAAGCTCTTGTGAAACATTACTACATAAAAATGAGAACATTCCTGCCTGCTTGCACATATTATCACTTTCCATTGACAGAATTGCATTACAACCACTCCTACTAGCACTCCAGAATCACTTGCATTGTATCATCAAAATTAATTACTAAAGGTTCAAAATGACTCAGCTAATTTACCAGCTTCCTGCTGCTATTCCATCCACAAATTTCCCAATGTATGTTGGATTTTTAAATCTTTTAAACTCTTGTACTCATGAACTGTGTCAAAACTGAAAACAAAAAACCCAAAGAAATTAATGCCCCATATTGAGAGAATAAGGGAATACAATTCAGAGTAGGAAAAGTTGCTAAAGCCTCTCTGTCTTACAGCTAAGGCAAGACTAAAAGGAACTTTAAACTTCATCCTTCTCACTCACATTGCCCAAACCAAGGCAGCTAGTTCAGTTCACAAACTAGTCAGTACAAAACATTAGTGTAAATATAACACACCTGAATACAGTGAAGAACCTCACAGTTATGATAGCAGCATTACTACGTAAGTATGATTTAACAGTTGCTACATAAAAAGGGAAATACAACTTGTGTAACACTGACATTTCTTTCAAATGTAGTCAGGATGAAAATATATAAAACTTGTACATTTTTCTGCTGCACTGGACTCTGTAGCGTCATAAAGACAAACAGGAAAAGTTCAAACTTACTTCCCTCACATTCAGTATTAGGTTGCAGCTGCAATCCACTGCGCTCCTCCAGGCTCCCCGGCTTGGCAGCACCTCCTGTCAGCACCTCCTGTCAGCAAGACATCAACGCAGGCGGAGAGAAAATAACTCACAGACACCAGTTTTACAGAGCAGAAAACATTTTAACAACAGAGAGGTCTGTTCAGAGTCCACCTACAGAGAAAGCCCATCCACAAGTGTGCTTTCAAGAACATTTGTCTCCTGTAACACAGGAGCTAGTTAGGCAGTTTTTCTCCCTTGCTGTGTGTGCAAACTCCAACATGGAATGAATATGAGTTACTTCCACTTTAGTTCTTAAGCAACAGCATTTATCACTCCTTTGAGAGCAGTGGGTGAAAAGAAGTGGGAACTCCAGCCAGTACAGCTAATTCCCTGGATCAGATTTTGAAAAAATAATTCACATCCTTCATTTTTCTGTGAGGCACAAAAAAATATCACTTAACACATCTATGTAACCAATCTTCATGTCAACTCTATTAAAAGCCAACCAACCAAAAATAAAATACACGTTCACACAATTAGCCTGCTTGTGGTAAAGCATGCATGGTTTCAGACAATCCTTTAGACAGAATTGAAGATAATGAGAGAAGCATCTAAATCATAGATGTTTTCAGGCTATCTCCTGGTGCCCTTTCATTCATGACATGGTGGACATCAAACTCCTTCTCATTCCCTTATGTGACATTACTGGAGGAACATACAGTGGCTGACATATCTAAATACGGTCAGGAGTTGTCTTCAGAACTTGAGATCTCCTTGGCAATCCCTGGGAGGGAGACCATTGCCACAGACAGGGGTATCCATTTACAATAAACATAATTCATATGTTTCTCTTTACAGGAAGATGTAAGTAGGAATCCAAAGAACTTGCAAGTACATCTCTCCATTTCTAAGACTGTCAATTACACAGTTAAATACAATATATGAATTTCTGAACTTCATACCAAAATGATCAGGTATTTTGCAAAAAAAAAACCCAACTAACTGACTGAGGTAAAAAAACCTTAAAGCCAAAAGCAACAATAAATCACAAACCAAAACACACCCCAAGCCCCACAAATTAAATGTTAACATAAGTTTTCAACCAAAGCAGACTTTTTTAACTTTGGAACTATGAAAGCATCAATAGTCCCCTTTGTTACACTTGGATGCTTAAGACTTAATAAATGAAAAAGAAAGGATTTAGGTCTTCTTACAGAAGCAGGACACACAAACTTGATCCAATCCTGACTACCTGAGATGACTTTTCACCAAGTCCTCTATCACAAAGAGTTATCACTAAACAATTCAAGGGATCCTTCTGACTTTCTGCACAATACATCACAGTCAGTATGACATACCTTTGCCCCAGATATAAAGAAAAAAAAATTCTCATACATTCTCTACAGTGACATTGTTTTTCTGTGCTTTCTGATAGAGCAAAGCTGCTGTTTTCCCTTAATTGATTCAACTGCCTCAGCATTTTCAGAAAAGCTCTTTATCAAGAATTTTAAGAATAGCTTTGGACCCAGAATTATGTTTGAACCCTTCATCTGTTTCACAACTGACTGAATATGTAACACAAATGTTCAATCTGAATTATTTCTAAAAACAAGCATGATGGTATTTCCTCATCACTGCAACTGAACAGGTAGTAGTCCATTGCAGAATGTCTTATATCCCAGCAGAGTGCCCTGGGGACATTGATGTAATTCTCTGCACAGAAGCCTGAAACATCGTATCCTCATAAACCCCATGTGTTACCTTCTCAGCCTGAACACAGCAAAGCCTGGAACCATCAGTAAGGCTGTTTAAATCAGGTATGTCAGACCTATGTCTGCCTTTGCAGTCAAAGAATATTATTCACATATGCGTATTTCTTCCCCTATGAAGTTATATGGTGTAATATAAACGTGCCTACCTCCTGCCAAGCAATTTAACAGTGACAGAAAGGGGTCCCTTTTAAAGTTCCTCATGTGCTTATTGTTAGCTACTGAAACAAAGTAACGCCCAGGGTCATTTTCACCTTCATACATACTGAAATAGCAAACTTTCAGCCAAGCCAGTACCACAGCACACTACCACAGTCAGCCTCGTTTCTTTACCAGTGTGCTTTATTTTTTAAACAAATAACTTAGTTTTCAGAGAAAGCAAACCAAACAACTCCTTCTCCAAAGAAGCATATTACAGCTAAGCAGACTTCTCATCAGGTGACAATTCCTAGCCATTTGTATACCCCAGAATTTATTTGTATATCCCAGAATTTATTTGCCCATCTCTAAAAAAGTATTTATTTGAAAGGTAGACTAAAAGATTGTCCCTTGGTCACAAGGAAATCCACGGCAATCAAGGACAGAGCAAATTTGAAGAGCCCTTGCTCTGGTAACTAAAAATAGGCAGTTTATATGTAAAATTACAACATTTGGCATGTTACACTGCCAAGCTTTCATAAATTTACCACTAATGAAGCAGGGAAAGACGTTTACAAAATAAATAGTAACACTGAGGCTTTAACATGGTTCAGATTATTTGAGAACAGTGGGGAATTACAAACCTTCACAAAAAACCTAAACCCCAAAAGATTTCTCCACCTAAAAGCACCACAAAGGTTCAGCACTAACATGGATTAAAAATGCAAAGATAAGCACTCCAAATGACAGACTGTGCTGTCATCTTACTGGCTGGTTCTCCTATCAGCTGCACTAAAAAAAAAAAAAAAAAGAACATTCTCATTTATTACATTGCTCTCTATAAAACATAAATTTTGGGCCAAATGAGACCCAAGGGCCTGTTCACACTGCTACTTTTTGACAAAAGAAAACCAAGACACCTAACTCTGGTCTGTTCAGTTAAATCTGTATCACAAAATCGAAACAGATGAAGGATGTGTAGCTTTTTATTTCTTTGTATCTACATGTGGGTTTTCAGACCACTTCTTCCAGGTTATCCAAATGGGAAGTCTTCCTACTGTACATATATTATATAAAGTGACAGAGGCAAACACCACTTCCCTACCTAAAATAATCTGCTTATCACAGACATGGCAAGCCAATTCACAGCCACTTCTGCACAAACATAGCCATAGGTAAACACAAGTTTGAATTGAACACTAGTGAACAGCATACATGTAAACAGAACCTTCCAAATCAAAATTAGCTTTAAAACAAGAACTCCATAAAGCCAAAACCCAAACTAAAAATCCCCACTAAACCCCATAATACATTGCATGGTTTTATGTCATCCCCAAAGTTGTATTTCTGAACAACTTATCTTGCTGCATGAATTTAAAGAAAAAAAAGAAGAAGGAAAAAAACTGAAATGCAGTATTCTGCATGCCTGGTTACAGCCTAAATTTGTTGTAAGTAATGATAACTGTCAGTAGGAGAAATATTTAAGTTCCCTTAATATTTCATTACACCGCCCATTTGGAAAGCATTAGTGCTGAAATGGTGGCCCAGAACTATGCCTGTGTTAATTTCATATAAAAACCCACCGCTTTTACAATCATGTTTCAATTTAATTATTGTACACAGGTTAACAAAAATGTATCACAAGTGAAACTAAACACTGGATTTAACAAAAACAATATTCAGAATGGTACAACACGTGTTCATTTTCTCCAAGAAATATTACAAGTGTTCATCTCAGGACAATTTAGCCACACTAGAGACAGAAGTTCTGTTAAAATGCAACTGTAGTTTACTAAGCCACTTATTTTAGCGCTAGAGTATTTGAAGTCAGAGTCCTACAGCCAAGGCTTAAAATTCATTTAAGATTCAAACTCCAAAATGTCCTACAGTCAAAATGACAGTATTTAAAAAAAAACAAACACACAACAAAATAACCCCAAAACAATTAAAAGGCTGTTGTATATAATTTCATCCTCTTGATAGCACTCTCTATTCATATAGTTGCTTGTATCATTGGTAATAGGGTCTGTATCTGGCTTGATCAGGGTGGTGTGGTCCAGGAAGTGGGGCCTGAGCAGGAGGCCCTTGCATCCTTGGAGGTGGAGGTGGCCCCCTTGGAGCCGGCCATATCCCTGGACTCATTCCCCCAGGCTGTGTGAAAGGGGGACTAAGAGTTCCTTGATCTTCACTGAACTGTGGCAAAGAGTTTGGATTATAGTGATGGGGAGGGGGTGCATTTACATTTACGGGTGGGCCTCCATGCTGAGGAGGGGGAGGTCCTGGAGGAGGATGATTCATATATGGTGGCATCTGGGCAATTATATGTCCAGGTGGTGGGGTAATAGGAGGAGGAGCAGAGGTCATTGGTGGTGGAGGAGCTTGGCTATACACCATGTGAGGCGTAGCTGCTGCCTGGGGAGGGTGCTGCAGCGGATGGCTTATTGGTGGAGGTGGTGGTGGGGGTGGCGCATAATGCTGCTGTGGAGGCATAATATGATGAGGGTGCGATACCACTGGTTGACCCTGGTACTCAGGATGATGATGAGCAGGTGCAGGGGCCGGTGGAGGTGGTTCTCGAGCACCTGAACTGGAATCATCCTGAATAGGGACAGTGATTAAGTTGCTGTGTTTTCTCGTGGAGATGCGGAAGGTGTCCTGACTGACTGGGCGAGGTGGCGGTGGAGCCATTGACATCTCTGCAGGAGGTGCACGAATGTCTTCATGTGGCTGGTTGTAATGCTCGTGTGGCACATGCTGTAAAGGAGGTGGTGGCATCATGATGTGCTGCTTTGGCGGAATGTGGCTCATATGATGTTTCTCAGGTGGCATTATGAAGCGCTCAGGAATTTCAGCAGGTGGCGGGGCAATAGGAGGATGTACAGGTTCAATAGGAGGCCGACTAACAGGCTTCCCAGCTCTCATATGGCGGTGGTTGATGTGAGCTTGTAAGTCCCTCTGTGACAGGTAAGTTCTCTTGCACCCTTGAACAATGCTACACATGAAGAGAGACCCTCGTACACACTGCTCAATTCGCTGCACTGGTTCATTACAGCTAAATCATAAGAGAATATTGGTTTAGAGTCATCATAGAGAGCTCTATCTGCACTATTTTTTTGTTAAGTCAACTAGTTTACCATAGTTACGCAAATTACAACTGACAATTTCCTCTACACCGTAGCAAGGAAAGAAACATTTCATTGATTTTGAAGTTCATCTTGATTTTAAGTTTCCAAACACAACTATGAAAGACCATTAAAATTTCATGAGGTGGAAACTTACAGATAGCTTCACTCTTGGTAATTCCCTCTGTGCACTAAGACTTACCTTGAGTCACTCTCACTAAGTAAATTAAACTGCTGTTCATTCTTGTTTAAATTAGAGCTATAAGAAGTTATCTACCCAGATACTTAAACAGTAAATGCTGATCTCCTGAAATCCCAAAATATAAGATATGAAACTATAATCAACTGATGAAGTAGAGAGTATTCTACTTCCTCTGCTAAAAAACTACATAAATAATTACATAAATAACTGCTAACACAATATCTAAAATAAGGTATTTAAGTTACTTTCCTACATTTGTTTTTAATAACAAGTCTAGAGATAACTTACCCTGGACACATCTTGTCTCCCTTTTTCTCATGTAGTATAGCACAGTCATAGCAGAAAACATGCTTGCAAGGTATCTAGAGACAAAAAACCAGCTCTGTTAGGTCACTGCATATAAATATCTGTGTCATTCTGCAGAATATAGTTCCTTCCTATGGTACAAAATAGTAAGTAGCTAATAATAAAAGTAACTAAGTTCCCTATAAAGTGAACAAGCACAGCCTGTGAACAGGTAAGTTAGCAGTTTACACCATCTTTGCACAGAAGCTTTCTAAAACAGTTTGTGTTCAGTTTGGGGTTTTTTGGGGTAGATTTGTTTGGGCTTTTTAATGTTGGCAAAAACATATAGGCAAAAGTTTAGGTTTTGCAATAATACCAAAAAGAACATTCACAGAAGCTGCATATGAAATCTAATTATATTTCTCTTGCTGGCAAGGAAGAAAAGTTTTAAAAGCATTAACTGTCATTAAGCCAGATCCTGAAGCCTGTTACATCACACTTAGAAATCTAATTTAATCTCAGGGATTTTGTCACAGTAACTTTAAAGGGACATAAATGCAAACTGCTTTCTAACATCACTGTGACTCTTAAACAGCTTCCTTTGAAAGCTAAGTGGTGTAAGGTCAAAACCCAATGAATTTGAAGGGTTTTTTTGTTGATGTTTTGATTTTTTTGTTTAACATTTTCAATCTTACTTTATTACATCAGAGGGCAAAGTGAAATCAGCCAAATGGAAAAAAACCCAAACACGTCAGCAATGAAGGGCCCCGCTTCCATCCTGATATTCTGCTGATTTCAGCAAGTGCCTGAATAGACAGTAACCTCTAAAGGCTTCACAGAAACACAGTAAAACCTAATTTTACCTAAAGGGAAGCCATGACTGCATCTTGCACTGATAGTTTCACTCACCATGCGTCCATACATTTTGATGGGCAATCCACACTTATCACAAAAATGGACTGGTGTATCATCCTTTTCCCCCAGCAAGTTTATCTGATAGGGTAGAGAAGGGAGTGGGAGAACAAAAAAAAAAAAAAAAAATCACTAAAAGCTTCTCATTCCAATTATTATCAACACACTCACTATTTCTGAATTACCTGAGAAGGAAGCAAGAAATGTGAGAAAGCAGAGGATGTATTTTCAATCAGTCAAAAATAATGGAAGCACTTTTACTTAAGAAGCTATCCACTAGAACTATCTACAACGTGGAATGATTCACAAAGATTCATGACTTTCCATCCATGACTTTACCTTATAATCCCAAAAGATGGGTCCAGGGAATCTCCTCTGACTGCCAAACATTTCACCGCCTTTGCATTCATATCGCTCCTCTTTGTTATATTCAAATTCTTCTGTGAAAAGAAGAAAGAAAAGAAAGACACGAGCCAACCACCATGCTTTCCTAACTGACACCAGCTGCTATTAAAAGCATGTATCATTCTATACGGAAACCATCAAGAAATGCACTTGCAACCTGAAGGGCCCATTCTACAGAAAGGCAGAGTCAAAACACTAAGACAGACTGTTTTGGGAGTGTGCACCATGTAATCCTCATAGTGCAACAGCACCCAGGAATTTGAAATTTGTTTGCACTTAGACAGAACCTTGGACTCCAAGTCTTCAGGAGCGAGTACAATCTTGAACAATGCTGAAGTATAATATGCTCCCCCGCAGGGCTAGTATTTATATCAATTTACCTTCATCACCAGCTTGTGTCTTCGAAGGCATCCTGTTCATATTTCTTGGAGTTCGAGGTGCAGGTTTGGTTTTATTGGTCTGTTTTGAGATAAGCTTTATAGGGATTCTTCTACGAACATCAAGACCACCCAATGATCCTGAACTATTTGTTCCTTGCAAATCATTGTCTATGAAAGGGGAAAAAAAAAAAAAGTTATGTATTTTTTTAGTTATCTAAGTTTCCAGAAGAGTTTTAAGAAAAATAACTTTTAAAGCTTAAGACTCATACAACATATCAAAGTTTAATCACTACAAAATAAGTATCTTCACACACAATTTCTTCTAGAAGACAAAAAAAACTGCACTGGGGAAAAGTGTGATTTTAGGAAATCTAGTTATAAAAATAACTCTATTTTAAAAAGTTAGCAAGCCTGTCATTCCTCCACAAAAGGAAATAACCCCAAACATTAACTGTATAGCTTCTCTCACAGCATTAGTAGTACTGAAGAGTCAATTCTTTGTACAACCTTGACAACACAGAATTTCTTATGAGAAGAGGTAATTTTTACAACTTATGTAAATTGTTTATTAAAATTGGAAGGAAACTACTTTCTTTATTAACTCACCATCTTGACATATCACTTACAAATTTAGCATAAAGCATCATAAAAATATCAATACTTAAGAATATGTAATAGTATCATTGCTAAACTGGAAATTATTGCTCCCCACTACACACAGAACTCTCTTTAACCAGACTTAAATCTGAGTACCAGGCCAAAAGAAGCAAAAAGTAGCCTGACACATGCATCAGTAGATACAACACTCTGAGAGATAATCGAAAGGGGGGTATTGCAATAAGAAGTACCAATGAAGGCAGTACAACTCCCTCAGCTTCCAGTGAGTCCACCTTCAACCACTGCATAGCATCTCATCCACACAAAAAGAAAGTTGTCCTTCACAAATCTACCCAGGTCACTGCTACTTAAATGGAAAATGCCATCCTGGCAGCTGTTTCAAAGCTCAGCCTTTAAGGGGTGTGCCACAAGCTGTCACAGCACAAGCCCTGCGCTCCACTTGACAGAGCACTGGAATGATCAAGACCCCAAGGGATTACAGTACTGTAGCACCTAGACACTAAAATTAGGGCCCCATTAGTGTAACTCTGCACAATGCCTCACAAACTACCATCCCCCAAAGCCTATAACCATCCCACACAACACAACAAGTAGGAGGAGGAATAAGAAAAGGGGGAAAAAGGATTGCCCTAAGCAGCTACCACAGGAACTAGGAACTGCAACAAGGCTTCAAACTGGGACCATGACCTGACAGTCACTTTACCACAAATCGAGACTTCAATTTCCTCTTACAGATCAAATGTATTTATTCCTCTCAGCATTGTGGTTTATACGTTTCATGCTAAAAGGCAATATGTAAAAAGGTAAAAGCAAGGAAGCCTGGTTTCACTTCTGTTAATCTGTTGCTTTGACTTAGTCTGTCTTGCTGGGTGAAGAGGTGACCCAGCCAACACAGCTCTCCCACCAGCCTTCCACAGAGGCTGCTGGATTACAACATCAGAGTTAATGATGCTAAAGCTGTGTATTTTCCACTTGTTACGAAATGCTGGTTCCTACCAGAATACACAAAACCACAACACCAGAAAAAGTCTCTGCAGAACCTTAATCCATTTGCAAGTTGGAATAACTAAAACAAATAAATAAAAACAAAACACCAAACCAACCAACCAAACATGTATTATTTAGTCCATTAAACTGCCAATAGGAAACAATTAAGTTCTGATGCCTTTGTTCCATATGCCTTTGCAAGCCATGAGCCATGCATTTACATGAGCAGCTCAACTAATCCAAACTAGCAAGTTTATTAGTCATTCATGTTTCATGAAAGGATAATAAATTCCAGTCTGTGTGAGCAGAACTACCAGAATTAAGTTGAGGAAAAAAATAAACCCAAAACCCAACAAAATACAAACATAGCAAAATTGCTAAGGCTACTCAGAGACGCTCTAATTAGAGGAGATACATCCTCCTGAACTGCGATGTTTAGCAACTTTTTTTAAGTTTTACCTGTGTGTTTCAGGTATTGGGATTTTTTAATCATCAATATAGCTCAAATACTATATAAACTTATAACGCAATCTTTGCTACGAAGAAGGAAAGAAAAAAAAAAAAATCACAAAACACCGTATCAAAATCCCCATACCCATTCATCTATCCGTTGGATAACGCCAGCACGCTAACCAGCAAAGCTACAAAGCCAGATTTAAGCATTTATGCCAGTTTCCTCTCCAGAGCACAAGCACCGATCTCGGCAAACACACCGGTTAAACACCGGCCCCGCCGCCACCTCCGAGCCGCCGCAGGCCCAAAGGCTGCGGACACACCGCCCCGCTTCGCGCAGCCGCCACCGACAGCGCCTGACGCCGCGCCCACTCCCGCCGCGTTCCGCAGCCCGCCCCGGGGCGGGTGAGGGGGCTCCAGGCGCTGGCGGCCCGTCAGGTGCCATGGGGGGCAAAGGAGGCGGGGAGACCGCGCCTCCCCAGTGGGAGCGAGGGACGCGAGCCCGGCGCTGTGGGGACGGACCAGGCCGCACCGCGCGGGCCGCGGGGAACCGCGGCAAACCCGGGACCCGCCGGGGTTACCGGGCGCCAGGCAGCATCCCGCCGCGACCCTGGCACCCCCCGCGTCCGGTGGCCCCGCGGACGGCCTCTCCCCGCCCGCCAGCGAGGAGTGGGCGCAGGTGCGAGCGGGTATAAACGGATCCCCCGGCCTCTCCCCTCCTCACCATTGTGGTCCATGGTTCGGCGCGGGGCACTGTGGGAGCGGAAGGGCGCGGCCGGAAGCAGAAGCGGCCGTGAGACGGGCGGGGGAGCGTGAAAGCGTGTGTGGTCGGGAAGCGTCCGTGGGGATGTGCTCGTTGTGTGTCTGTGGAGCGCCCATGCTGCCGCGGGACGGTGCGCGCATGGCGGAGCTCTGCTGACCGGGCCAACGGCGCAGCGGGCCCAGCGATGAGGCCGGGGAGGAATGCGCGGCTGCCCCGCAGTGGCTGCCGGGAGGGAGGCGGTCGGGCAGCTTCTCTGGGGTGTAGTTCCGTGAGCTGCGGAGGGCGGCCGGGGGCCGCGGCGATGGCTGCTGGGTCGGGTGCCGCCCTTCGGGGAGAAGAGCCTTGCCTAGCGGCGGGCAGGATCTGCTCTCCGGTCAGGCGCAGGCGGGTCTGCTGTGAGTCATCCTCGGGGCTTGCCTCGGCTCCTGGCTCCTGCCCCTCTGGAACGGGCTCCCGGTGGAATTCGGTTGGGTGGCCTTGGGCCGCGGCAGGGTTCGTTAGACACAGGAGGCGTGACCCTGTGTTTCTTGGGGAAGGGCAGAACTAAGAAGAGGGGTCTTTCTGTTGGGGAGCCGCAACAGCGCTGCCCGCGGGCCCGGCGGGAGGGCCGTGTGGTGCGGGATTCCAAGAAATGGGACAGATCTAAAAGCACACGGGCTCTGAATTGCTGCTGGCCAGTCTCAGGTTTTACCATGGAAACGGCATGTTCCTGACAGCTGGGGCTGTAGGAACGTCAATGACTTGATGGAGCAGTGAACATCCAGGGCATCTGAAAGCATCACAGAATCGTAATAGAATGGCGTGGGCTGAAAGGAGCCTTAAAGGTTATGAAATTCCATCCCCCTGCCATGGATAGGGATGCCTTCCACTAGACCAGGTTGCTCAAAGTCCCATCCAGCTTGGCCAACAGCAGTGGATCTCGCTACTTCAAGAGACTACTTTGTGTTACTTCTGAAAACTTGGCAGTTTGTAAATGCTGTGTAATTCAGTGGGATACTGTATCACTGAAGAAAAATATAATACAATTAAAACATAGGTTACAGGGTTTGGTGACTGGCTCACTGAAGGTCTCCATGTCTGGGACCTTTGTGTCCTAATGGAGGGAGTCTCTCATTATAGCCTTAACATCTGAAAGCTGCCATTTAACCCTATTGTTTCTTGTATCCCCTCAAGGCAGATAGAACAGGTTTTCTCTTTTGTCTTTGCTGTTCCTCAAAAGGCAGGCCCAAGGGAAGCTGACACTGATTCCCACTTCCACACACATCACCCCACCCGCCTGCCAATATGGTTTATTTCTCCATAATAAGAATTCATAAAGAGAAGAGTCTTATATGCAGATGCATGGAGCATGTTTTCAGTATGTGCAACTTTATTTTCTAGTTAAAGGATACAATTACTATTAAAACAGGGGTTTTTAAAGATAAAAAACTTAAAATACATGTCCAAATTTAATACCTGGCATGCAGGGAATGCTCAAAATGCATACAAAAGTATCACTTCTTCATTGTACTGGAACAAGATGAGCACATCTAATTGCATTACTCACAGATGTTAGTACAAAATTGTAGAGAATTTTAGCTTCATTGCAAAATCCATTATTTTGGTATCCTTCATTTTGAGGGATACATAGATAGAAAATTAGGAAGCACATACCCCCAAAGCACTGTGAAAGGCATTTTAATGCCTTCTGTATGTCACATTGTACCATTCTGTGTAACTAGGCTTTGTGTGAAATGCGGTTTTTTGACAGATTAAGAACAAATACAACCATGCCTGGAAGAAATAAGGGGGCCAAGAATAAGTGCATTGAATGGTATTTTATCATAATTAATTCCAGCTGAAGTGTTGCATTTGGAAAGGAAACTGGAAGACAGTTGAATATTTAGTTGCTTTTTATAAATACCTGTATGGACAAGAACTGGAGAAGGTTCAAAAAATAGTGTAAGCCCACATCTCTGTCAAGTAAGGATCTACACTCAAACTTCACAGTGCAGATGTTCTCTTAAGGAAAAAACAGTTCCACTTGCCTCTTTTCCATAGTGTGTTCTTCACAAAAATGAGCTGAAAGCTCACTTTATCAGTCCCAGGCAGAGTATTTTGCTTTTTACATGGAATGTACATCCACTTTAGAAAAGCAGTACAGGCTCGGAAAAAACGTGTCTGGCTTTGTCCCGCTGTTTCTGGCCTTGTGCAATGGCAGCAGTACCTTATGTTCAGGTTAATTTTACCTGGGGCAGGGAAGTTTTGTCACTAACGTGGGCAAACCTCCTGCATTAGGCTGACAAATGGAAAGGGAGAGAATGAGGACAGGCAGTGCTAAAAGTGTGACCTGTCAAATAAGAACAGCTGAGCCTAAGCGTTAGTGTAAAGATAAATCAATGCTTCCATCTGAGGAGGTGCACATCAGCCTGGTTTGCCACATTCTCAGCTTGTGGAGGTGCCTGCAGACATGTAGATGGCATGTGTCTCTGAATACAGACCTGCATCTTGCAGGCCTAGACTGAAACATCAGTATCATCTCGGTTCAATCCTGTATTGCATTTGAAATGAGAAACTTCACTGTCATGAAAGCTGAAGTTTTTCTGTCATTTAGGGAATACAAATGTCAATCTGGTGCTGTTACCTACTCTGTAAGATACTGACTGACAGAATTTATTGGATTTTCTTTTTTTCACTGATTTTGATGGAGTTCACTTAGGTCCTTACAGAATCATTTATGTAGTGCTTAGCTTTTCACACGAGTCTTTTTTAACATTACTTGCAGCAAAAATCTTCTCTGTGCAGTGGGATATATGAAAATTTTGCTGATGTAATCAAATAAGGAGATTTAAATATGTGAACATACTGAAACCAGTCAGCCCACATTATGAAACTTAAAAGGGATTTTATACCTGGATGTTTCTTATACTTTTGTTACTATCTGTTCCGTAACCATGCAAGGGTTTCTGCATTTAGAAAATTAATATAGTGCTAAAAAAATTAAAGGTAGCAGTCTGTTTTCCATCAAAAAACATTTATTCTTTATTAAAAGTAAGAACATTGATTTCCTACATGTATTTTTTTATGTAGCCCTAAAGTAAGGATTAAAGTTTTGCAGGTCAAATCCTTTTGTAAATTATTGCACTTGTGCATTATGGACTGAAATGTAAAAGAACAGCAGCAGTTTAATGTAGACGATTAAAAGAAAAAATATGCTATATAAAAATATAACTATTAAACTAAATAAAATCCTCTATTCCATTTAAAAATAGACCCACAAACTTCTGTACTCGGTCATGTTTTGACTTTCTCACTTGCACTCAGTAGCAGCCTGTTCTACAGATTCCATTAAGCACTTGGGGACTAAGGGTTTCCTTAATTTATGTCATGATCTGCCTCTTAGTGAAAGATACATAACCAAGATAATCTTCTGTGTATACTTTGTTTTAGGGATGATCATTAATAGTAGTGCAAAATTTTCTATAATGGGACTAATACAGAACTAATGAACCTGTATTCAAAGGTTACTTAATCCTGTTTAAAGTTTTATGGTAGTTCAGTGTTGTTTTCTGTTTTTGTGACTGTTTCATCTATCACCCATTTCACGTATCAAACAGCCTGCAGCAACTTAAGGAATTGCTTGGAAAAATCATCAAGACTTGTCAGTAGGTATGCTCACACTAATGTTCGAGAATCCAAAGCCTTGGCCAGCTAGAATTCCTGCCTTCTCATTAGGTGTGGTACAAATACAGAACAAAAGGCTTGCCATCCAAAGATTTTGGTCTCTTCAATTCTCCTGGGCAGACCACAAAGCAGTTTTTCATCCTGTACACACTGATAAACTCTGTAATGCACCTTCTGTCTGACTAGTCCCAAAACTGAGTACATCTTTTGTAATAGTCGTCTGATTTTTTTCATCAATACATCATATGGGAAAGTGCTTCCTGAATCAAGGTCCAGAATATTTCCAGGATAATGTGAGCTAAAATTCAGAGTTTTCTAGAGATCTGTATCATTCACACAAACAATCAGATTTTTCTTGAAGTGCAAAGATTGGTTTCATTGCAGAAAATGCTTATATAGTACCGGCGGATAAATACTGCTGTGAGTTCACAGGTAGGACAATACCAGCAGCCCATCTTCATGAAGCAAGTCTGCGCATAGCCTAGTGAAATGGTTTTGAAAAGGTGGAAAGAAACAGGCCATGGTTAGTGCTGAGTACACACCACTTGGAAAATGAAATGCTTGTGTATGTGCCAACTAAAAACTACCAAGTTCAATGTGGCCTCAGAGAAAGTACAGAGAAAGTTATCTATTCTGGGGCAGGTGCTCTCTGACTTGTGTCTGCTTCAGACGGTTCAGCCAGGGAGCTGCAGGTCTGAAGGTTACTAGCTGTCACCTTCAAAATGTGGCTGTGAAGGTGGAGGACAGAAACCTCTCAGAACACTGTTTGGCCTTGGATTGGAAGTTTTTTGCTTGGTTTCTTATTTAATAACAATAATATGAGCATGTAATGAATCCCATTAATAGAAATCAGAATTAAAGTCTCTTTGGCCTTCCATTCTCAAATGCTTCACAATCATGGTGTCTTTCTACCTTTTTTAGCCCTTCATTCTTTTCTGCACTGTGACTTACAGAGGAGTGGAAAGTGCTTCTCCCCATGTTAGTGATAAAGAGTAATATTTGAGTCTCTTGCAGTATTTGTACAAATCAAAAGAGGAAGGGGTGAATCAGGGATACCAAATACCCCAATCAAGTGAGCAAGCCCTGATGAAGTTTGAAAGGCTTTCGCTTGGGGCCTGTTTCTCCTCTTAGCAATCTGCTTTCCAAGATTACATTTCCTATGGGACTTCATGCTATAGTAGAAACTACAGTGCAGGGTGATGCTGAGAACCTCTACTCAGTCACAACCTCCTCTTACCATCTTCCCTCCAGGAACCTCTACATCCCACACATACAGCAACCTTGCTGCAGCATTTTGCTGGAGCACCACCAAGAGAAGGATCACAACATTTCTGCTGCTGGATGAGAGAGGCCAAGCACAGGGTGCTACCCCATTTTAGATCAGAAATTAAGGATGGTGTTCTGACTAGTATCACAGTAGCAGTATAGGAGGGATAGATAGTAATCATGGAATGTTCTGAGGTATTGAGGCATCACCTCAGGTTATAAAAGGGCATTTAGCTCAATCTCCCTTTTCTGAGTAAATGGATTGTGCTGTTTTATTGGCTGTTATTTTAGTAGTAAGTGCTACTTTCTTTTCTGGCAGCAACGTGTAAATACAAAATACCCTGGTATTGCTTTAATGGTATTGTTGCGTGTTGTTGCATGGTAGTTATGTTCAGTACACTGCTCTGCTGCAGCTTCCTGTAAAATGTTCAGATTGCACAAGAAAGTGTCTGTTGTGTTAAAAAAAAAGGAATGAAGGGGAGAAGTTGACCTAATTTTGGACTCAGAAGCCTCAAGCCTTACCAAGTCTTCTTTTAGGCACCTAACTCATGCTTATCTATGTGTAAGCCTGGGTAAGGCGGAAGTAGTCCTAAAATGACAGTGGAGATGCTTGTGCACATATAACCTACTATATCTCAAGACTTTTTCCACTAAGTGCTGACATTCAGGTACCCAGAGAGGTTATTTATTCATGAAGATAAAAACTGTTAAGGGCTCTGTTCATCTGTCATAGTCTCACAGCATGACTCAGTACTACAGACAAAGGGATGAAGCCAGCAGTATAAGTAATAGACGCATTCAGTTCTAAAGTGCATACCTCTTCCTGAACATCAAGTTCATCATCAGGCCGGCTTGTTTCTGTGAGTTCTATGGGCTGTTTAGACTCCTGCATGAGTGAAATCTTGACAGAAAGAAATTAAGAAAACATGATGAGTTATGTGTTGTCTGTATCATTGAAACTGATTTATTACTGTTAAGTATCTTAAAACACAGAATGCAACTAGGAAATGCACAGAGAAGGGCAGTAGGCATGAACACTAGTGGGGAACAGCTTCCATACACACTCACACCAAGCAGAATGGGACTCTTCAGCTTTGATCAGAGGTATATGAAATTATTACTAGTGTGGGAAAGAGAGCAGGGAATGATTATTCATTGCAGCTAACAATACAGAAATACAACAGGCTTATTAAACAGGAAATATTTGTCATATAACACATTTAAAATTACAGAACCCATCTCTACAGGATAATGTCAAGCTAAAATGTGTAAAGGGATTCCAGAAGGGGTATGACAGACACATTGATAAAACTCCATCTGTGGCAAATGGCTCAAAACTCCAGCTAAGGCAGTTCTTAAGCTGCTAGTTTTCAGAAACTATAAAATGTATCTTAGGCTGAAGTGTTCTCCATATGTCCTGGTTCTCATGTTCTTTCCACTAACAGGGTCCTGGGGTTGACAGACCTTTCTCTTGATCTAGCAAAATATTCACATACTACAGAAGCTGTCCAATTTACTGAACTGCCACTTGTTTTTTATTACAGCTTTATGGCTAATTTTCAGTCATGCCTTGCTATAATGGAAATTGCAAAAATGAATGACAGAAGGGAAATGTACTACTGCATACCTTTTCAAATATAGAATCCTGGTTTTCACTGTATGTCATTTGATTCCTTATATAGAGCACAGCATCATGGACAGTCAAGAAGAATATGTCTTTCCTGACAGTGTCATCAAAGAAGGCACTCTGTTCCAGTTGAGATATAAGGTTGTCTGAATTAAAGAAAGCCATAACAGATTTATACAATTTGAAGTAATTTAAGAAATAAATATCAAAATACATGGTTGCAGCTATCAGAAATCAGAAGTACAGCCAAATAAATCAATCATAGTTTTGTCTTGACTTGTATTTTTCATATTTCCTTTAAACCCCACCATTCTTTGTGTGCCACCTCAGCCCATCATGTTTATCAGTGTCATAATCCACATTTTTATTAGAACGAATGCTCCCACAGACACATGTAGAGATCCTGTCTCATCCCTTCTCATCCTCATTTTATTCTCTGCATGAATGGTAGTAGAAATACTTGGATGTTTACCTTGATATGAAGCAAAGTACACCCTCACATCAATTCTCTCAAACTCCCGAATTATCTAGAAAAAAAAAAAGGGAAAAAGTTTGCCAAAGGGGCAAAGTCTGTAAGGAGAAAATACACGTATATGTGTCTGTATAAGTACTGTACAGGCACACAAACACACACTCCATTTGTTTCTGAGTGTCTTCATTCCAAATTGTATGTTCTGCCTGTTCATGGCAAATAAGGAACTGCTATACTTTGCTTAAAGATCAGTAGTTAAGTTGCTGAAGTTTCCTATTTTTAACTGCGTAAGTGGAACTATCAATTTTACACATGCATACCATTACTGCCTATTAAGGTTCTCATTCCATTTGCATAACACGAATAATCATGTAAGAGCCATGTGGGCCTGAGCAAGCTTTATTTCCCCCCTGTATATGTGATACGATACAATCTTTCATTGGCACATGCAAATTTGTCTACACAGATTTTTCCCTCGTGTGATGTGCCAGATGGACCTGTTCTTGGATGAAAAAGATGCATATGGAAAGAGTCATGTCTGTGGACCCCATATCTCGTTTGTCTCAAAAGCTGGAACTGACTCGAAACTAGGCAGAAGGCTGAAGCAAGGCACACAGCATTCTTGTATTTCAGGTAGTTAAAAGGTGGGATGCTGGATTCTACCCCTGGCTCCTTGGTGGCAGGCCAGTCTCTTAGAACAGTGTTTTCAGAGGTGATTGCTTATTCCACCCCCTTTTGTTCATTGATAAACTAGAGTCTTGGCAATCTAAGGTGTGGTCTATAGAGAGGTTAAGCAGTTACAAGTTAGTGAAAACATCCAATCTGAACATACAAACTATCACAAAAGACTAAAGACTGAACAATCTGGTCCTACATACTTGCAACAGGACACCAAAAAATACTGGAAATACTTGGCCTTAATCTCTTCACCTCATTTACCCTTCCCTAAACTAGGAACATTATCTCCTTACATAGTGTGATATTTGAAGATGAATTAGTGAATGTTGATGAAGTGCCCTAATATTAGCCACAGAAAACCCTATAAAGAAATGAATCGTTCTTCCTTCCATCATAATTTAAATACTATTGAATGAATAAATAAATCTTGTGGTTAAAGCCCAAAAAGTGATGGTAGGATGAAATTTTTACTACCTCTGTGTTGAGTGAGCATCATCCTGTGCCCAGCTTAAAGCAGGAGGCATGTGGAAAGAAAATACATCACTAAAATATTTCATAACATGTGCATACAAGGGGACCACATTTGGAGTTTTAATTTTAGATTACTTGACTATGCAACTTTCATATTGTTCTTTTAATGCATTTTAATTTTTTTCCCATGTAAAATAGGCACACACCAATATTCTGCATCTTGCTGTGGGAGTTTGAAGGTATTTTTCAACAACAGATTTCTAAAACCCCAGAAATTAACTTCAGCTCTTGATTTACATACTAATGACTAGTTTCATTTTCATGGAACCCCAGAAAAAGAATTGCCCTTACCGTTTTTATTGATCTCACAGCCACAATATCCAAGAAGGTTACTGCTCCAAAATCAAGAATGAGACTGTGGATGGGCACCTTGGGGATGTTTACTTTGACTGGGAGTTCTGAATTCCAGTCCACCTGGATCTCTACTTCTTTGGTGGGAACTTGAAGATCTTGGTTGTCTTCAGGCTCCTCATCAGCCTCAAAAGCTTCATTATTAACACCAGGCTCACTGATGATGCCATTCTAATGCACAGACAATATATGGAATACAGTATTTAACCATAGAAAAAGTTTTGGAGTTACAGGAAATACTTCCCTGGGATACCTTCCGTTTCAGGAATGAACAAGATGGATATTTACAACCAGTACCCCTGCTTCCGACCCCTGGTAATGTGGTTAGCATAACTATCACCACTTTATAAGGCAAGCAGCCATTCCCTGTGACTAAGCAGATCACATATTCATCCTTCACCTCATTCTCAGACGATGAAGGTCCTGTGAACCAAGTAAAAAAAACCAGATTTCTTCTTTTCCTTCCTACCAGCCTCAAGATTGCTAGCCACCAATGCTGAAAGGACTCCCTTTCCAGTCTTGAAGGTCCCAGGCGCTCAGCAGACCCGGTATTGATGACCCCATCAAAGAACAGGGAAGCGTAACAGTGCACAGAGGACTCTCTGTAAAATCAAGCAGTTTCAAGTCCCAGGTGGGGAATTCAGATAGGAACTGCTGCTGGAGAGTGAAACCTGTGATACCGCAGTGGCTGCTGCTTTTAAGGAGGATATGGAAGGCTATGTCTACCGGCCAACTGATACAGCTTACCTGTGCATCAAAACCTGGATAACAGGAGCATGTACCCATGAAAAAGACAGCATTTTTACTGCACAAAACAATCTGAGGTGGTGAGGTGTAGAGGTAAGATCAGGGAATCTCTTGCTTCCACTCCTGTTAACACTGTGACGGTCAGAGCTGCCTGGATCCGTGGGGTCTTTGGCAATAGGTGTCCTGCTCTGCTAAGTCTTCTGCAATCCTAGACTTCCTACCATAGTAGTAAGTCACACTTTTCCATCTTTATATTAGAGATGAGTACAGAGGAACTCATAATTAAGGCTCAAGTAACAAGCTCTAACAGTAGTCATTTGAGAAATAATAGAAACTAAAACCAGCTTACCTTAGTAGCCTTTAATTTCCCCTTCTTGATTAGCTTTTGTATCTTCCTCAGTGCTTTGAGTCTCTTATTATATACCTTGACTGCATCAAATCCCACCTACAGAAAAAGCATCAGAATTATTTAACTTTACCTAGATAAAACTCTGAGGAAATCCCAAAGACATTTCAGAAGCATCCAAATCCATCACATTATCACTTACTGTGGATTTGAGGCTGCTTTTCAGTCCATCAATGTTAGCATAAAAAATTGGACTTGAGAACCTGAGAATCTTCACACCTTCTGGTTCTGTAACCTGATGCCGAAGAATATAAGGTTAAGCAGCAACAACCATATTTTGGCTAATAAGAAGTAGTTCAACAGTTTCAAAAATTCAGCTACATATCTAATTCACAAAATAATGGCATATCTTTGCTGATAATTGAGGTGATGTGGTTTTCAGAAGCTTACAGCCCCAGCATGCAGTATGGACCAACCATCTGGATCCAGAATTCAGTCCTGACACTTGTTCTCTTTGAGCACTCCACTTCCAAATTCAAGTTGTCCACAATATGCACAACTTTGTCTTACAGTAGCTTGTAGACTGAAGGGAAACAACTCAGCAATGACTTACATTTTTGTAGTCCTTGACCTTCTTATAGATATCTGTGCCAGGAATGTTTCCAAAGCCACCCCATGAAGGACTAACAGGAACAAGAAAAGACAGTGAAGGTAAACATCATGCTTAGGCATTCACAGGATTGAATGGATTGCTGCATACAAACCGTCTTAGACTCTTGTAGTATGCATTTGCTGACAGTGCAACTGTCCTTTGATATTGCTAGTAACCATACTCTCCGGACTGAAGGAAAGGAGTTATATTGCATTTTCAGAGAAAAGATCAATTAAAAGTAACATGATGGCCAAACAAAATTCTGCAAAGCCATCTTTTCTCACCATTCCAATACCATGTGTTCTTTGAGCAGCAACACATCAGCCACAAGAACAATTTTTTCTCATATTCTCATGCTTTCTCCTCCTTTCACAGGCATATACTCAGTATTGTATAAGCAGTAAGTGAAAAGGTTATTGGTATATGCAACACAGTGTTCTAGTATTATATACTAAGAGTTACTATCATGATCAGTTAATTACAGAAGCCCTTCATACATCTTTTTGTATTTGATCTGGAATATTCCTATCCTTTCTAGAACTCAATTATGTGGGTGCATAAATAACGTATGGCTAAGTAACACCAAAGTACCCACCATGATATAGAATAAATAATGATTAATGTAGCTTCTCTTTTATCAGTGTAATTAAGTGACAGCGCACAGTGTTTTATTCTAAAGAACAAATTTTATCCATTTCACAATTCCTGTAAGCCCAAGCAGATTTTGTGCCATGCATCATCTTGCTTTTCAGCATATTGTCTTTCTTTTTCATGGTATAACAACAACAATTACTTCTGATCCTATGTTACTTACAACTGAACTCTCAGCACAACTGTCAGCAATCCAAACAAAAGGCCAGCAAGTAATCCCAAATCAAGTCCCAGAATGATGGATGCTACACATGTGAAAACCCAGATCACCTGGAGAGGAAATAACAAATGTGAAGTCTCTTACTTATATAACTCCTGGCCACACTGAAGAATCACTAGGCCAGACAATATGAGTAGCAGAAAAATGTAACTATGGAGATGATCATAGCACACTGGCAACTAGCTAACTTCCATACAAAAGAGTTCCCAGCAGTTCTCAAGGACCCAGTTACTTAAGTGAAATTAAAGGAGATGCAGGTAACCACTGTATTTTCTTCTTTTTAATGGTGGCAGCCTTTGTTAATCTTTCATTAGAAATGGGAAAAAATTTACTTTCCCAAGATGTAAAATACTGTAAGATGCTCCATGCAGACCCGTAGAGAGGAAAGGGAGCTCCTCAGTGGTATCTGAGAATCAGAACTGTTGCAAAAAGGGGTATTTCATATTAACAGGTTGATGGCACTCTCTAAGGTCTCCACTGAATATTCAGGCAGAACAGCTGAAGTGGGCTCCTCAGTTCCTTCCTACATCACTGCCCAGGCAGAACACCCAGTGGACCCAATCTTTCAGAAAGCCGAGTGCCTGCACTTCTCACTGCAGTCAGTGGGATCTTTTACCTATGGAGAGAACTACTAAATGATTGACTAAAACTGTTCAGATATACCTGAGACAGGTACTGCCCAATGACTGTAAAATTAAGCACAGTAAGGGCTGCATGTAGAAATTACTTTCCATGCAATCTTTTCCTGCCCTAACAGCCACACCCAGAGTCTATTCCACAGAAAACACAGCAGGATGTGAGCAAGTATAATGGTTTGTAAGGAAAGCTTGTTTATATATCCCTTATCATGCTAAATGAATCCATGTTCTAGCTTGGGTTACTCTTACTACAACAAGAAATCATATTTTCTGAGGACTACCTGAGATTATCCAGGCAAATGGGATGCTAGTGTGGTAATAATATATGTGCATGAATTATGGAAAGGTCAGCTTTTCTGACCCATTTAAACTGTGCAAAAGATAAAAGCGGAATGGTAAAGGTGGCAACAGGCATCTTTATTGTGATTTCCAAGCCATGTCAACACAAGAGTGCTGTAAACTGGTAATTGCTATGAAGTAGTCATCACTGCACAGTAATACCGTGATTGGAACCCTTACTGTGAGGTATATGGAATAAAAAAGATAAGCAGAATACTATGTAAAACTCTAAACTGGGGAATTTTTAATTGATGTGAACTCTACAAAAATTTTGTGTATGTGGTAGTAAAGAGAATTTTGGATGGTATTAAAAAGCAAAAAAACCACCAGACAACATTCAGGAAAAAAGGAAAAAATAGGTTACTTACAGCATCCACTTTATTCTGTCTCCACAGACGAGGAACGTCAAACACCTGCATGAACATTCCTTTCAAGTTAGCTATGACTACAGCTGCCAAAACAGACTGTGAGGAAAAAATGAAAAAGTGTTATTCAGAAGCAGAGATACATATTAAGATAGCACTCAACACTGTAAACCAGAGCCTTGTCTGGTATCAGTCACTGTAGTTTAAACAGGGCTATTAATCCTGCCCATCAATGTTGAGCATTTGGGTGACTGATTGGTGCTAGTGACTGTACTGCAGAGGACAGTTACGGTACCTTTTGTAAGGGCTCTAGCAATTTCCCCAGGGCAACAATGGCAATCAAAACAATCCCAGCTGAGATTATACCAGCAACCTGTGAGGAACAGAGTGTTTATAGGAAATTAACTTATTAAGACTCTATCTTCTGTTTCTAGGATTACCCAGGAAAATGCACAAGTAGTTTCACATTACATTTCTTTAGGAACAAGGAGACCTGCCAAATTGCCGTTGTGCTTAGGCACACATGGGCCATCATTATACCCTTCAGCTAACACAGAATTCAATTAAGCAGGTAGAATAAACAACGGCACACAAGGTAGTAGCTCTTGAAAGGGTTGCACTGCAGAGACAAATGAAAGGAGGAGAGTCTGTGTGTCAGCCAGAAAAGGGCCTGCTGGATAACATGTTGCTTGCCTCTGTTAAAGAATGCAAAGCTATAGTACTGTAAACCAGCATAGCTTACTCAACATGAGAAAGATAGCACATGGGCAGATGATGAACGGCAAATAGTAGGGCTGCTCAGGCCAGCACATAGGACCTTAAATATCTCTCGGGCAGCTGTGAGAGGACTTCCTCCCTCATCCTGAATTCCTGCTGTGACAAATTCAGTCCCTTAACTGGGAATGAAATTCTGCGGAATTAAGCTTGAAGCATTTCTGACCCCTAATGTAATTCATGCCATGTGAAACTTGATTGCCCTCTTCCAGCAGGGCTACAAAAATTATTCATTACCACAGCACAAGCAGCTAGCTAAGATACATGTGGCTTTCCACGTGCCAGCAACTCAATCATTTTAGGACTACTTTCAACCCAATATGAAAGCTGTGCCTTATATAAGATTAAATTTACTTGTTCACAGTACCAGTAAGAAGAGGGCATTACCTGAGTCTTTCCACCTGTACTTTCCTGGACTGCAGTCCGTGAAAGAGCAGTAGTTGCAACAAAACAAGAAAAGGCACCTGAAAAAATGTTGCTGATCCCAAAAGCAATAAATTCCTGGAAGATAATTGGATGATGCTATAAATACAGATGCCTTAAGACAGTTCCACAATGGAGAATGACAGTATTTTGTACAGTAGTTTATAAAGTAGGTAGCACAATAATATTGAGAAGAGAATGGGTTAGTAATAGCTGTTAAGTGTTTATACAAATTCCTCTTGTGCCAGTGTAACCACCTGTGTTTGGGAACCAATACAATGAAGCTGATTGATAGACCCTCCCTGGCATGCATATACTCATCTCGGTATAAAGACATTTAAAGTTTGTTTCCATCAATGTCATCAAGCCTAACATTTCTAGCAATTACACTGATATAACTGCATCAAGGAATGGGACTTGTATAAATTTAACTCCCAAGCATCATCAGCTAAACAAATAATTTTAATCAGTGCAAAAGTCTGAGTTTAGACAAGCCTTTCATTAATGCAAAGCACGGTATTATTAGTAGAACTAATCAGGAACTTTGCAATAAAACAGTTTCACTGAAAACATCTAGGTTATTGAGCCAGAAGTTTTTCACTCTGAACATCCCAATGAACTCACGCTGAGTCCCAGGCAGTGTTCTCATAGATTTGCCCCAGGGTCACAGATGCTGGCATCTACTGATGCTGGTTGTTCTGCACAAGTGACAAGGACCCCGGGGCCTTTATGTCCTGGGATCTGGGCCATCCCTCTGCTGGGAAATGAACCATCTGGGAGCTGCCTGCAACCCCATATAATTGACAGAAACATTGTTTTCACCAAGCCAACAGAGTCACAAGAACTTTTCACTCACTGCAAATTTTTAAACATACAATTTAAGGTTTGGTTTTTGCTTTCTCCCTTCTTTTCTGCAAAATGAGATTTCCTGTAAGCTTTTCCTTAAGCTCCAAATACAAGAGCAGAATTTTGAAGTTATATTCTTTAACAGAAGGACCTATTCCTATGTAAACAGCTGTGCTCTGCAAGAAAATGTTGTAAGTATTGTTCTTAGTATTCTTAGATCTTAATGGTCTATGCATATATGAAGACAGTGGCAGACAATAGTATTGACCTGTCCTTCAAAATTATTTCACTACCTGCTGCTATGATGTTATTTTGATTTCTCCTATTCAAGTAAACTATTTGTCCATCATTCATGTCTGCATTTAACTTTTGTTATGTGTAAAATTAATAGTATAGTATTGAAAGGAAGGCACTTTGCTTTTATAGACAGTAATTCTACTACTACAATATTTGATTAATATCTTAGATGCACATCAGTGCTGGCAGAACAGCATATTCCTCAAAAGAACAGCATAAACAGCAGTTCCAACAACACGTGTTACTCTTTCAGATTTATTAAACTGAAAGTCAATGGATTTTAGGCAACTTTAAATCAAAGTGTTACCAGATATGAGCTTTGTGTATCGTAAAGTGACCATCGTGTTCAGAAGTATATTTTGTTACATACTGCAAAAGTGTTTCCAAAATCAACCTTTATGTAATCCATTAGTACTAAAATAAAGGACACATTAAACAAAGTACTCAGCTTATCTATTTATTGTAGTAAGTGCATTTTCTCATCCGTTCAAATTATAAAATTAAAAATTATCATAAACATAGGACAAGGAAGCTTTCTGACATTTTCGCTCCCATACCCATGGGCAAGTCACATAACCCCTGGTGAAGACACTGAGCAACTGCAGGAATCCTCTAAGAGTTTGTGAATGCATAGCTAGTGACGTTCTAGCCTTTAGAAACCAATGATTAAAACAATCCAGCCATTTGGTGCAGACAGTTATTGAAGGATGTTGATATGCCAGTAAGCATTTACTTCTGTGAAGCTGCAGGACTTAGCTATAGAGGTAAAGTACATTTATATTGATGTAACTGGTGTCATGAAGAGAAGCACAACAATTTATTCTGTTGGGATAAGATCATGCCCTAACTGAAATTTCAACTGATGCAAAACCTTCACAGAGCCTAAGCCTAAATAAAGCTGTCCAGAGGAACTTTTTAACATTGCCCCTAATCCCCAGAAGCACACCTCAAAATATGCCTTACAAGTGGAAATGAAAAGCAGGTTGCTAAAGCTGGCCATGTCAACTTGACATCACCAGAAAATCCCGTGCAGTGCTTAGCTTTAGTTACCTTTTCAGAGCTACGTGAGTCACTAAAGCAATACAAAAGGAATTAATTTCATTAAAAGCCCATACTTAAGATAGAGCACATCTGGCTCATCTCTATGTGGTAAATTTGTCAGTTAATATATGGCCATTTCACCTTTTTTTTCCCCAATAGTTGAAAGAATTTCTCCTGTCAGACTTCAGCTTTAGCCTGGAAAATATGTGTGGATGATGTTTCTTTCATTTGGCTACATGAAACAAAACTTACATTCACTATGCCTATAAATTCTTTTGGTTATACATACCTGGTTTCCATCAATAGCATAGTCATACTTGGTTGCATATACTTTCCCCACAGATACGGCAATAGCATAAGCAACAATAGCAATAGAAAAGGAGGCTGCTATCATCTGGGAAAACAGGCTGACATCTGGAGGTTCAGGAGGCAAAAATCTAGCATTTAGAAAATATATTAGTGTTATCATCTTTGATCAAATTCTGTTCTTACTAGAATTGTCAAGGAGTTTGAGGCAGAGGCATACAGGTTGCTTATAATATGAAGTGTAATGTTTCAAGTTAATAAAAAGGTGGAAACAGCCCATTGACATACAGAACACGCTTATCTAGCTCTCCCAAATCCTGATGCTATTAATCAACAACAAAGCTCTCATTGTTCTCAGCATGACTGAGATTTGGCCTTATGATAGCAAAGTGAAAAAGTACATTTTTTAAAGCACTGAATAAAGGATGTATTGAATAGTATGATGAATTACATAAATATGTTAATGACACTTCATACTATTGTTAACATACTTCTTCAGAAGATTTCAAAAACATTTTATCTCCTACTGTGTTTCCTCAAATTTTAATTAATCAAGCCCTGAATACCAAATGGAATGTGAAGGTTACTACTGTGAAGTGCTCTGAATCTTTCAAGTGAAAAGTCTCTACCAGTGCAATCCTCAACATCCTTGCTCTTATGACTACGGAAGTAGCAAGATTGATTGGGATAATGTTAGCAGCCTGAATATGAACCACAGTGGGAGGGATAACTTGGGTCTACAGAAACTAAATCTATGCAGAATTCCATTGGTAAAAATCCTGTTTTTTTCTGGGGGTTTTTTGAGTGGGTTTTTTTTTTTTTTTTCACATTTTCCCATAGTCATACATTCACTTTATGAAGCAATTAATTCTCAGATGAACTTCATGAATCTGGTAGACATTCCTAGTCCCATTTTACAGATGAAGGAAAGCTAGGCAATGTATTTGGGTGGCATACTCGACAGAGCCAGAAGTAAAACTCAGGACATCTCCAGGTCTGAGTTCTAAACTCAGGTTACAGCTCTCAATTTCTCTTTTACATCTTTTCTCTTACCACTATCATTTTTAGTCAATTAAAATATTACCTATTTCCGAGAAAACAAAGGCACTCACCCTCTTGGAATGCTCTTAACAATGCCTGCATTGTATTTTTTCTCGAAGTCAGCAGCATATGAAATGCCAGTGGCTACTATTGTCTGTAATAAAATAAAACAACAGTTTCGAAACTTAAAAAGGTTCTTGTCTTCCTGTAGCTAGCCCCATCTATTTTAGCTGTTATCAGACTTCGTTACGCTCTTTTGCTTACCACAATAACTTCTATTGGTATAGGTATAGGTATCTTGTGTTTGAACCGATCGTTTATTTCTTTAACTACCATGCAGATAACAATGGTAAGGAGTCCAGCAACAAGATCTGCAATGTTGGTGGTCCCAATTTTTTCAAATGTTTCAATGAGAGTCTGAAAAATAAAAATGACAATATAAAACTTGCCCATGTCCCCTTTAAGGATGTGAAAATACTCATTAAAAGATCCAAGATACATGGGGGTTTGGAGGAGGCCGAGTTACTTGTTCATTCAGGAGAGTAACCCTCTCCTGAAGGATAGGCTGAGGTATCCTGTCTTGACATACTGTCAAAGTGCTACAGAATCAGTGAATGGATTTAATGGTGAATTTAACTGAAAAAGCTTACGTGCAAGAAATATCCACACAGGGGGCTTCAGCTTCCTGATTCTTAGGAAACCAATGCTAAGTAAGAAGAGTTAAGTCCCACCTGTGTTTTATTACCTCTACCCTTTCTTGGGGCAAGGAAGGGAGGATCTATATCTTCTTCAGTTTGTCCAAGGGAGCAAGGGAGGTCTTCATTACTCAAAAGACAGCTAGCAGACGCATGAGCAAAACTCTAGTTCACTGCGTACCTAGAACATACGGTCTGTGGATTACATGTTTCCTATTTCCACTGATGACATACAGAGAATGAGTATGAATACATGGGTCCTGTCAGGCTGCGGAGAATCCTATACTTGAGAAAAGCAGTCACTAATCCTCACCTTAGCGTATATTAACCCTCTAAGCAGAGTTCAGTCCCATGCTGGAGGACTCCCACAACTGGGCTGCTATAGGCAGCTCCCTTCTGTATCCTTGCTATGACCTTGCTTGGTCCTATTGTTTATTGCAAGTAAGTGTACAGAAAAAACATGAAGTGATCATTGCAGAAAAACTACAAATACTCCTCTGTCATTCTCCTAAGCATCAGTGTAATTCTCACTTGCCCCATCTCCAAGAAAATTTAATCATTCCATGCATAGTGAAACAGCTTTAACAGAATGATCTGGTAGAAAATGGGTTAGAAATAGATTTCTTGCATCCTGGTTAGCTCCCCAAATACTGAATTGTCAGTTTAAAAGCAAGGGGAGGATTGCAGCAGCAGTACCACTACTACCATTCTTTGGTGTTGAAATAAAACATCTAAGTAAGTGCTTAATCAGCTATGTTTTCTAAGCTAAAGAAGAAGCCTCCCTGAAACACTGAATCAGATGCCTTTCATCGTGTGACTGAAGCCACTTCTTGCCCGTTGTACTGCTTACCATGAATCCTATTCTCACTGACCATCATTTGTGCTGCCTCCGTTCACAGGGGAACAGTAATTTCCTCACTTGGGATTGTGGATTCTGCTAGCGTTGGATGCTTAGTGTTGCAGTTTGTTAAACACCACTTCTGAAGCAAGTCCAAAACTGGCTGAAGCTGGTGCAGCAAGTCACTGGTTGAGCACACCAGAAATCACAATTTCTTTGCTCTACACACTTCTGTAAACACATTGATGGCTTACCTGTCAGAACTCAGAAGCTTTGAGCTTTAACCTAAAAAGTCAGCATTCCACTCAGGCTTGCAGGAGCTGGAAGAACCATGTAATTCCTTTTCAAAAATACTTTTTACTAAATGTATCACCCTTCAATAAATATAAAAAATAGAGACAGAAAGACCTGCTGGATTAACAAGTCCATCACCCTGACAGGTCTGCTGTAAAGTCTGTTAGTACTTTGTCTCATCTGATTTTCCTTGTTTTGAAGGAAAAAGTTTTCATTAATTCTGAAAAGGCCAATAACATAATACTTCCCTCCACCCAAATAATCAACCATTTTTTTCCCCTAAACTTTGCTTTGCTGTTTGCAGTTATATTCATTCTATTATTGCTACTCTAGATGTCCAATGTATTTTTTTACTGGTCTGGTTGCCTGAACAGGCATGTAAAATCTGTAAATACATTTTTTCACCTAGAACAACCTCTTTCAGAAATCTGTAATTCTGATATGAAGTGCTGTGGAAGATCAAAAATACTGTGAACCTGGATAGTTTCATGCTGAAGTCAGTGACAAAACTGTCAGTAATTTTTCTGGGGAAGGAAACTATTCCGTAATACAAGAACTCCAGGAATTCAGTGGTTCTGTAATCCAGCCAAGACGTTTCTCCATTTGATCATTTTCTCTAAGATCAACAAATGGAGTTGTGACAGCATTTAGCCTCACCTTAACTAACCAGTAGGTACCTGGCTTCATGGTGGGAATCCTCATCCTTGTTTAGGTATTCACGAGTATGGCTACAGTGTGGAATGGCAAAGGATTCTCTCTACCAGAATGACCTGCTGGTTTAAGAGTAAAGCGTGGGACCAATCAGCTTTGGGAGATGACCTGACAGTGTTAAGAAATGATGGAATATCCTCCACAATAAGACAGAAAGGACAGAAAGCAGTCTCTGGAAGTGTCAACCTAGAGAAGAAGAACTGTTTTGCTGGACAATTACATTTAAACTTTATGTGAAAACCTGCTCTGTCTGAAAAAAACTTCAAGATGACAATTGACTTTCTGTCTGGGAAATACCAAAAGCAGCTACTTAGAGCTGCACTGCTATAAATGAACAGCAGCAGATCTTCATGACAGTGAGAACTAAGGGAATGCCCTATACTTACCGCCATACACATGGACCATTCCTGTACGAAATGGATGCAGAAGATAATCACATAAAAATACTGGCATAAAACCAAAACAGATTAATAAGACGTACTTACATATATTATGGAAAGGACACCGTTATAGTTTTTTGTTGAAACATTTAGGACTATTTTCAATTGTGACACAAACACTTGAAAAGCAGCTGCAGTTGTGAATCCGCCAACGAGTGGGTCTGCAAGGTACCTCACAATGAAACCAATCTGAAGGACTCCAAATATTACCTGGAAAAATCATGAAGAATAACAGCTTGCTAAACAACAAAAAGGGACACTTTTATTTGGTGACATCTTATCCTTTGTTGTTTTGGTTTTGTTGATACAGAGCCATAGGACCATATTCCCCCATTACTACCTAGTGTAGCTTAATATTTTGCCATCTGAGGAAACAAAGGAGACCAGAAGAAACGTGTGAGCGGCTGCTCCAGAACAGGCACCATTAGCACTCAGTTTCATGCAGGTCTCTTGGTCTGCAGTCTGCTGCCACAGACTCTGCCCAGGATAAGAAGAATAGTCCTCCAAAAGCTCTTCAGAGGTTGAGATTACTTTTCTTCATTTGTGTGTTTTACTACAGGAAAATGTCTTACTGCCCTAGTACATATTTCCATGCTGTGTTTTCCCATTAAAATTAAAGCAGTATCAACCTTGTGTCTTCAAGCCAACTATTTTACCTGTAAAATTCCAACCAGAAATGTGAGTGTACTAGCAATCAGCACTCTCTGTGCATCTCGGGATTCAGTGTCTATCAGTGTCCCAGTAACATTAGTCCCTGTAGCATTACTACTTTCTATGAGAAAATTATCATCAGGGGCCATGCTCAATACAACAGATCCCACCATCAAACTGACTACAGGGAAAGGACCTGTAATGACAAACAGAACACACTGAAGTTTAACACACAATAAAAAGAAGCATTTATCATACTAGACAAGTAAACTCTAAATCAGAAAATCCATATAATATTTTAAATGGGGTACATTAGTAGTATTAGGGAGCCAGGAGCCACAGGCACTGCAAACATGACAGAAGGATACAATTCCTTCCTTAAATAACTTTAATTATTCATACAGGTGCAGTTTCATGCTTTGCTTAAGCCAACTTAGGTATGTACCAAGGCCAAAAGGGGCAACATGTTCCAACCATCTCCCTTTTATGAGCACCACAACCAGAGAAAACAGATGATGATCCAGCTAAAAGCAACAGTTACTTGATTTTTCTTCTTTTTTTGTCTTTGGGATTTTTTTTATCATGGTTAGTTTTCAGCTGGTCCTGGTTGCCACACAGCTTACATGGTCAGGAATCCAAACACCATGGTGGTGGCAGGAACATGCAGCAAGGGGTAGGAACACATCTTTTGGCAGTAGTGTGGTATTACAATGGCTAAAGATGACTGAAACTATACTTAGGGCAAGATACAGAGAGAGTAAGTGATCACTGTGTCAGCAACACACAATCTAAAAGTAATCATATTTGGTTTAGTTATTTACTAAAATTATCCAGAAAATGCCATGAAATGTCTTAAAGAAGGAGAAATTAATTTTGCAGATACCTTAGGGGACACTTCATGAATAAGAGTATTGAAAAAAGCATAGATGAGCGTTTTATAATCTAGAAAGTACTAATGTCAACATAAGTGGACATGACAACTCAGACCTGGATAGAAAATGTGAGCTGGTAGGCAGAGTAGGAAGAGGCTAAGAAAGTGGAGAAAGCATACAGAAATATTGATGCAGCAGAGAAGAAAGTTGATAAAAACCACAATATCATGCCAAAGCTTTGGGAGAGGAAACCAATCTATTCTTAGTGGATATGAACAAGGAAAGACTCTATTTTATTAAAATGAAGAAAAAGAAACTTCAGTGATCAAGCTGTAGCATGAATTTTAAATGTGAGAACTGACAGGAAACAAACCCCATCTTTTACAGAAAGTATTCAGGAAGAATCAACAAGGTTTACCCATAGCCTTGATGTGAGGATCTAGAGCGAGGCTGGAGTGGACACACAGGTTCTGGGTCTCCACGACAGGCAAGAAGATGACATTGTCCACAGTGATCAAAAAAGGATGCAGCAAGGAAGGCTTGTAGAGAAGACTAAAAGAGCTGTTTTAGCCATCTTGAGCTTTAGCTGATAGACAAAATGTCTGTTTACACTGCCTACTGAGGCCTTGATCTTGTAATTTCTTGCAAAGAGTATAGCTAAAGACAAGATTTAAACTTCAGCATAAATGCAAGCAAAAGGCATGCAGGGGCACAACTGAAGTTAGCTGTTATGCACGATTGCCTGGACAGAGAAGAAATAAGCCTTAGGTCCCCCAAACACACCAATATTAATATTCAGCAGAGCCAATTCAGTTCAGAAAGTAGTTTTCTTGTATGAAATATGAATGTTCACAGTAAGGATTAACATTTTGTAATAGATAATTCACTGTAACTTGAACACATGCAGTTACCAACTGAGATGTGCCTTGATGTTCCCAGGAAAAAGTACGTCAGGATGGGAAAAAAGGCAGAATAGAGACCATATCCAACAGGAACTGCAACCAGCAAAGCATATGCCAAACCTAAAATGACATACCATCAGAATGTCAGACTTAAAATCTCTCAACAAACTACTACCTTGTCTAGAATAGACTTTCAGAAAGGTTTACTCCTTTTGTCCAGATACAATTTAGAATGTGTTTTGTCTGTAAATCAGGCACATATGTGATTATCAATATGTGATGGTAAGTGATTACATATTCCACACTGGTAGTTGAATGAGTAATTACTGAAAGATGTTCCTGTATAGTAGCTGAGAACATATGCTCAGGTATGAAGTTTAAGTGGGTGAACAGTGTAGCAAGAGTGAAAGATCAGCCCCTAGAGAGAAAAAAGGGATATGTGAAGTGTCCTAGTTATAGACAGAAGTTTCAAGCACAGACTCTGAATTACTGCACTACAAGTATGCTTCAGCATGTTCAGCCCTTCTGAAAATCAGGCTGCTCTTTTTTTCTCAGTATCAGCTTATAAAGTTAAATACCAAAAGTAAATCACACAAATTTGACAGTTTTTATCCTTATCGTCTTCCTTTGTATACCTGTGCAAGCTGTCAAATCCAACAAACAATGAAAAAACAAGTTGCTTTCAGTATCATATCCTGGTTAGCTCCCACTGCAGAGTAGTGTTCTGTCTCAAAGATACTGCAAAAGCCATCAGAGTGCAAAACAATTTAAGTCCTGGTCATACTACTGTGACTGTTGGGATGACTACAAGCAACACACAGTTGCTGGGAGTTAGGGACTTCAGGGACCTCAAAATGCCAGAAGCCTCTTTTTTTTGGCGAACACTTTGACCAATTTTCCCCATATTGCACCATGTCGAATTTCAGATTTTTGTACGTAATACAACTAGATTCAGGTTTGTACTAATCTGGTTTTTTAGTTATTATTAATACATAGGTGGGAGACCAAACAGTGTATTTATTTCAGCAGTTTTGTAAGTGGAGTCTAATTGTGAGACAATCAGGCCCAGTGTAAAAAAAAAACAAATGAGGGGGCTACAGTAAGAGCATAACAGCTGTTACAAGTCATATGAAAAGCACATGTAGTCAAGTCCATTTTAAAAATGCAAGGGACTTCTGTAACTGGGGCACTACCTTCAGCAGAGATATTCCATGTCTGACACAGACTGTCTACAGGTGTGAACAAATCACTTTCTTATTCCTCAGGTCACCCTCTGCCTGGAACAGAACTGTAAAGCTTTTCTACTTTGCCAGTCTGTGCCTTCCTAGGATGCTCCAAGGGAACAGACAGTAGGGAATACTTGTGCCTAATTGAGAATGAGTAACCTTTCTTTGTTCCCCATATGAAGCTTTGTGCCCTTGTGCAAACACTTGATTTCCATCGAGGGAAAATGTGGGGTTGACAAGCCAGCTTAACCTCCCCCAGTCCTGAAAAATGATGAAAACTGTGTAAGAATACTACTGGGATGAAAGAAATGAATGTGCTGGATCACATCAGGGTTATTGCTAGCCTTGTCTTTAACAGTGGAACTTAGCAGCTGCCCCAGAAAAAATGGTTCTGCCCTTTAGGTCTTCCTTAACTAACTTATTTTATTTCTGCTGCTTTTCTGTTTGTTCATCCACCGAATTCTTTCCTAATAAATAGAATAAGGAAACAAGGAAAACTTATTATTACATGTGCTGTAACTCTCCATCAAGATTATACATTTTTTTTAGTGTGAATACCACCTCCTTGAGGGCTGTTTTTTGCAGATACCTGAGCAACCTTATAGGCCAGATTTTAAAGGAGAGTGGATATCAAGGTTGGGCCAAAAAGTAGATTTCTGTGGGCAGCTGCAGGAGAGCTATGGGCTGAGATAACTAAGAAAGAGAAATAATGCCACATGACCCATCTGATTTATCACAAAATAATTAAAATTTTAAATATCAAAATGAATAGTCTTTGAGTAAAAGCCTTGGAAGAAAAAGTTAAACACATCTTGAGACCACATCAAAGGAAATTTAAATCTTCCAGCTAAGCAAAGAGAAAACAGGAATAAATTAAAACCATCAATTATTTATCGCAAAATAGTACCTAATGTCTAGTATTAAATAACAAGTCTCAGATTTGTAATTCCACCTGCATTAACACCCCTGTGTTTAGCCAGCTCCCTCACAGGGGGCCGACGTGCCGCGCTTTACCTTGCAAGGTGGCGACGAGGCCGGTGCTGACCCCAGAGATGATGTCGCTGATCAGCCACTCCTTCACCCGGTAGTTGGGCAGCCACTCCAGAATGGGCAGGAAGGACTTGGCAATCTGAAAGGCCCTTTTTCTCGAACATCTGCGAGGAAACAAGTGATGAACGTGCCCCACAGGGCTGCACTGGGAAGCCCCCGACAGCCCCAGGCTACAGCGAGCGTTTAAAGCTGCAATGACAGGCACGGTGGTGTCTCCCAGGCAGGGATGGGGCAGGGATCGGTGTCAGAAGCGCTGTCTGCTGGAGGAAGCTGCGTCCGCCTTGACTTGAGGGGAAGCGGAGATGGGTCTACCGGCGGACTGGCCCCTTCACCGCGCGTCCCGGCACCTCCCGCTCCCGCCCCGCGCCTGAGGGACCCACCTGCAGGCGGCCTGCGCCCGCTCGCGGAGAGTCGGGGGCAGCGGCGGGCGCCGCTCGTTCTCGTCCTGGAAGCCCGCCTCGCTGTAGATGGGCCGCGCCACCACGTAGTGGCTGAGCTCCGCCAGCGGCTCCGCCGCCCGCTCGCCCGCTGCCATGGCCCCGCCTGAGGCGGAGGGCAGCGAGCGGCGCCCGCGCAGGCACCCCCTGGCGGCCCGCCCGCGCCGCCGGTTCCCCCGGCCGCCCGCTGCCCCTCAGCCCGGGCCGCGGTTCGATCCCGCGGAGCAGCGCTGTCCGCGTCCTGAACCGGCGGCTCCGACGGCGCCGCCGCGGCCACCGGCTGCTCTACCTGAGCCCGCGCCCGCTCTCCGGCTTGGGGTAGGGCAAGCCGGCCCCGCCGCTTGCGGGGTAGGGCAAGCCGGCCGCATTTATACGGCCGGGCGCGGCCTGGCGCTTTATTTACGGGGAAACACAGAGACCCGGCTCCGGGCTGGCCCGGGCGACGCCTCCGTCCGCCCTCCCCTTCCAGCCCCGGCGGCCCCTCGCAAGCCCTGCCCCGGGCCGGCGCTCGCCGGAGAGACCCTCCCTGTCCCGCGGGGGCCGCCGGGCCCTTCCCCCGTCCCCTCCCGTCCCTTCGGGGCGGGGGCTGCACTTCAAAGCCGCCGCCCGGGGCAGTGCGGGATGAGGGTCGTTGTCAGGGGAATTGCCCCCCGGCGCGAGGAGCGGGGCACCCCGCACGCACACGGACCCCGCCGGCGGGTGGAGGGGCTCGTCCCCCTCCACCGTGTGCCCAGCGGCGGCGGCCTGCGAAGGTGATCGGTGTTCTGACGAGCCTGACGGACCGGGTCGGACCAGCCGCCGCACGCAGCGCTTGGCCCACACGAAAGCCTCCCCCCAGTTTCCAAAGCCCTGCTGCTGCCTCCCATGACCCAAGCTTTGGGAATCGGCTCCATGCAGAGACACAAATGCCTGATAAACCGCACCTGCTCTGCGAACCGTCCCTGGGCTCACCCCGCTGCCCCAGCGGAAGGAGAAGTGCTCCGGACCCCGCGTGCTCTTGGCGTCACACCTGGAATGACAGGAGGTGGCTGGGATGCAGCTTCTAGTTTGCCCAAGGGGGGTCGGAGGGAATGAAGTATTTGGCAGCGCTGCTGTAGTTGTTGAGGGTTAGGGATAGGGCTGCGGCTGAAAAAGTCGATCCTGCATGCTGTGTGCTGCTGGCTACATTGCAGTTGTTCCATGGTACATGTGGAGGAGAACCTAGCAAAGGTCTTGGAGAGGTGAAGTGAATCATGTGTCCTTGTCACCCTGGAGACTCCTTGAAATCAAAATCAGTGCCAGTGTTTCAGCTAACACCAAAGAGGTGCTGAGGGCACACACTGAGGGTGCTGCATCAAGCAATGCTTCTTCAATGAATTACTCAGGTGTAGATATTCTCAGTGGCCTTGGTTTCAAAGTGTCTCAGTATAGTCCTGACTTCAGGCATGTTGGAGCCAACATTGCTGAACTGTAAAGGAGCTTCTTGCTGAAACATAGTCCAGGTTTTCTAACTCTGAGCAGGCTTCCCCTGCCAGTGTGCTGTAAAAACTGGCTGAGTAAACTGCTGAAAAGCTTTGATCTGAGCAGCATGCGGCAGCGAACCAGCCAGCTATCTGAACCGGATCTTGAAGTTCTGTAGAAGCTCGTAAGCACAGCACTGGAGTGAGTAAAAGCTGAAAGCTAATGTTTAGTGGTAGGACTTAGTGTTTTAAGGGAAGTGGTCTTACGGTTACTCACTCCACAGCGGGGAGTGGGAAGGCTTTCAGATTTTTTTTGCTAGCAGGTAATGCCATGGGGAAATGGAACTAATGTTGGAAGACAGAAAAGTAGCTTAATTCAGTTAGATGTGTACTAAAGCACATACAGAAAACTGAGCTGGCATTCGAACTGACTGATTAAGTTAGAATCCTCTCCCGATAAAAAAGGAGTAGCACGAATTATAGTTTCAAAAACTATCTTGGAAAAGCTGTTGTGATAACATCTTCTTAGGTTCTAAAATTAGTGAAAAGACAAAGAAATCACTCCAGAAGGTATGATGATTTCTAGGTTAATCATTAAGGCAAAGAATAATAGCAAAAGCATTTGCAGGATCCCAACAGAGATTTACAACCTAAAAGCAATTTTCAGGACTGGATGTGTATTAGATATTATTTGCTATGAAAAAATCCCCCAAACTACTACTTTCTTATTATTCATATAACTAGGATCTTAGAAGAGAACTGGATGATATAAAAAAGAATGAAAAGTAATACTGAACATGGAATTAACACAGGAAGGCTACAATCAGAAGATTCTGAATTGACGGTAAATTGCATTCCTTGCAAATTCATTTCCTGCAGCATGTCTGCCTGAATGGAACTGCAAGGTTCAGCACCTCAGGTGATGGGATGCCACAGGTTCAGCAGCAGAGAGTGTACAGATGAGAACTGGGTAGGACCACAGCTATTGGAAAGGCAGAAATATGCCTGTTTGAAGACAAGAGGTTCCAAGACAAAAGCTCCATCTGTGTAAACACAGTGTGCTTACCAGAATTTGAAAATTACTTGGGGATGAGGAAGAAGAATACAAAACCAAACTCAGAACAGGTCCCTTATACAGAGACAGGTCTGTGTGAAATCAAAAACATTGAGTTTCTGAATAGTGATGTTGCTGACCCCACTCATGATCTCAGGATGCTGCCCCACATACATCCCCTTCCCCTGGAACACTGACTCTTCACCTAGAAGGCAGGCTCTTCCTTTCCTTTTTCAGCTTTGGCTTTTTGTTGCTGTTGGTGGTCATTCTGGGTTTTTTTTGTTAGCTTAAAATCTACATCAGTCTTCTTGATCCTTTTGTTCACCTTCTGTATTTGCTACTCTTTCCTAATGAATTCACGTTCATCTTTTACCCAGGATGGATACACAGCCTATTTCCAAGTCCTTGCTTACAGTATCCTTGTATGCTCTGTTCCCAAGTCCTTAACCCTAAATGCCTGAGTCATGTCTGGAGAAGAATCAAAGCATAAAATTTTGTGTTTACTGGCCAATAATAACAGTTCTTCTCTTCCTTCCTTTCACATTGTCTCTTTTCTGTACCATGTTTGAAAATCAAAAAGAAAGGAGTGTTTTAGTACATTCCCAGCCAACTTAGTTTCTTCTCCATAGTCACAAGAATATGGATTTAAACCTCAAGCTAAGCAAGACGTAGAACATGGTCTCACCTTCCAGGTGAGCAGCTATTAAGCTACCTCACCAAACAAAATGATCACCAAAACTATGGCCTTTTCTGGCTGTGTTTTCGGAGAGAAGGGTAAACCCAATCACACTATGCAGACTGATGTCAGGCAGCAGAATAAAGGAAAGGATTTAACCTATGACTTAAATAGTCACAGCTTAAGATGCAAGTCTTGCGGACATGGTTTTATCACAGCTGCAATTGGTGTCCATTTTTCTGACAAGTGAGTTTTGAGAGATGCTTCCCGTTTTCATTTTCCTTAGTGGGTGGCTTTGGTATCTCCTGACTTCCAATAGATGTGCTAGCGCTAGTATCTAACTCCCCCTAGTCACTAAACACAGTGGGTAGGCTCCCACTTGCTAAACCCAGGTGCACCCAAGTGTGTTTGGGAATCTGATTGTCCCAGACTTGGTGTATTGATGTAGACTGAAACCATCTCAGAAGAGTTCAGAAGGGAATCCTCCAGGATACACAGTCCTGGGCTGTAAAAACTTAGCCTGCTCCCCCTCTGTTCAGCAACCCCAAAGCTGGAGGTGGAATAGCAACATCCTTGTAGGGCGCACTTGCAGGTGGTAACGGGAATTTCCTATGGAGCACAATTTATTTCACAGTGATGGACACAAAACTCAAGGGACTCTCTTTTCCCTCACAAACACACCTTGCAGTGCCTGTCACTATTTGCACAATGCCTCAAAAATGAAACAAAAGTATTATGTTTTGTCATAGAAAATAAAATATTCTTGAACTGGGGATGCTCAGTTCTAGAACTATGTTTTTAGATGTTATGCAATTAACTTACACAGCAATGTTCAGCACAGAGTACTGCCAGACTGGAAAGACATAACAGAGAGCTGATTTTCCAGCTTTATGGGATCTGTAAAAAGACTGGTACCTGGTTTCATTAGGGCCCAGATTATAGTTGCTGCTGGGACAGGCACTGTCCAAAGCATGGCAAAATGAGGGTTTCTGTCCCAAAGAGCTTAAAAAGTAAAAAGTAAACTCAGTGTTTCAAGGAACACCTGAGAATTGAGGCAGTCATGTAATAGAACCACCAAATGGTCAGGGGTTAGAAGGGACCTAAAGTATCTAGTTCCAACCTCCCTGCCATGGGCAGGGACATCTTCCACTAGAGCAGGTTGTGCAATGCCCCATCCTACCTGGCCTCGGACACTGCCAGGGATTTGGAAAAACAAATGTAATTTCGATGCTGAGTGAAAAGCAGAGCTTTCACCCTTCAGAACAAGCTAGGAAAGCACATCCATGAAGCTATGCAGCTAGGGATACTGTGGCAGCAAATACAGGGAGTGCTAATGCAAGAGGACATTTAAAGATATGTTTGTTGCAAAAATAGAAGGATGGAAAAATATCCTGCCTAGCTAAGACTGCTTTCATCTAAGGAAACACCAAAGCATGTAGCTAGGTCTGTTAATATTCAGGTCAGTTCTCATGCACCTACCATGACCTCACTGCTTTCTTGACTCAGCAGAAAAAGGAATTTATGAAAAAACATGAAAACACATCTCAATTTTTATTTTTAATTTACTATCAATTAAATCTGTGCAAATGTTTTTACAATTAATACTCTTTCCTATGCTTCCCCACCAAAGTACTGAAAACGCACATTCCTACTTTTGTAAAGAGGGAAAAAAGTTCCAAAACCAGGCAATTACTTGGACATTATTTAGAGTATAAAGAGCTCTAAATTCTTACTTCTGGAGACATACCCAGAATTAAATCAACTGCCAAACAGGAAGTGATTTTTATTCCATCAGTATTAATGGATATTTAATTCTTTTTCCCAGCTCTTTCCTACAAAACAGGCAAACCTGACCAAAATCTGGCCAAACAGCCTGAAAGCCCAGGAGTTGAAACCATGAAATTGGACCCACTCATTCCTTGTATATCTACCATAACTTAAACCTTATCAACCCAGGCTCCTGCAGGCTCTGAACTTAAGCATTATGAAACAATGCAAATGTAAACTATCCTAAAGGATCTGCCATCTACTGAAACACTGCCTAGACCTCAGCTTTTACAAAAGAACCGTGCTCCTTCCAAGAATACAGTTCTACAAAGCAAATGGTACAAAATACTTTCAACTTGAGTAACAAAAGATAGCTTTCATGTGAACAAACCTGGGGCTCATATGAGCTGAGTATACAATAATGCAACTCAGTCAAATGTGTGTGACCATGTGCAAGAGACAAGTATAAAGATGATGATGGTCATATTCTACTGTGAGAGGGAAATCTGGTGATACAAATAACAAATGTGACAGAAAAAATGACTGGAGGCAAAGCAAAATGTCTGTGGGTAATTTTTAGTTAAGGAGATTCTCTGGACTGGCACGTAGGGCCTTTGGGTTTAAGCTGTTGTCTTTCACTCTCTCAACAAGCAGATCTCCCCACCTTCCAAGCAGTCAGCAGGAAGCTAGGCTGAGGTGACTGATCCAGTTACAGAGGGCAGTGTCTGAGTACCACATGCTAAAGGCATGCGGCGCATTCAAAAATACCAGGCAACATTTGAGCTCCTAGGGAGCAGTACATACCACCACACACTCCTTCCCACTTCCATCATGCTCTAGAGCAAAAAGGACTATGAAGCATTTGGACTTCCCTCTCAAGAAGTATCGATTCTACCAGTGCATTCATATTACCTGTTGTTTTGTTCCACGGTATTTTTTCTAAGATAAATTTTTAGGGATGAATAGCGAGTGCATGATGTCTTTCATTGTACATAGCTAATTATCTACCTACTTATTTACTTCTATTATGGGAAGAAATGGTTGGAATTTAATGACCAAACACCCATAAATAAGTAATTTTGCTTTTGTTCTGGGCCTTAAATTAAGAAGAAACAGGCAAGTTGAGTTCTGTTTCTAAAGCCAGCACTTACTGCTGTACCTCTAAGGCTTCCAAACATAGTCTCAAGTTCAGACTGGAGAGAACACTCTGCCATAAGTTTTAATATTTCAGAAAGAGGCTGGGGAGGGAAAAAGGAATGCATTCAACTACATCACCAAGAGCTGTGCGTATGCAGGCTTAAATATGCCTATGAATGTTTTGATCTGAATAAACAAATCTCCAGTGTTGTGGAATCTCCAAGAACACATTCTGTACTACTTCACCAAGCTGAAGTATTTTTTTAACAAACATATACATTCTTATTTAATATGCAATGCTAGTATGATTTAAAGAACTTCACAGTCCACATTTAAATTCTAAGCTAAACAAATCCTATTTCCAGAGCAATCAAAACTAACCTCATGAAGAAGGTGGGGCTTCAGGAAAAGTTAAATATCACCAGGTTAGAAGTGTATTTCTTTCTTTGTGCATACGTCTATTAAATCTGATGACATAGTATATTGAGAGATTTATATGAATAAACCCGGAAACTCATGAACTTAAACAACACTTTTAATACAACATATCCAACTTTCAAATAAAAACTGAAACAAACTGACAAAAAAGAAACTCAAACCAATTTGCTGAATGCCAGGAAGGGCTTATGCGAAACAGTGCACATTTATTTGAGGTATCGTATCCATGAAAACAAAACAAAACAAACCCAACTATCTACACTTAAAAAGAATTTTTACTTAGCAAGGCAAAAGAAGTTAGGTGGCACGTACAAAGTAAACGGATGTAAACAGTGTAAAACTACAGAATTATAACACCAACCAACCCAAAATTTTCATAATGAAAATTGAAATAACATGATATATTGAAGAACAATAAACCAGAGGCATGCAAAAACATCATTTGTTAAAATACACTCATCCACATGGCTAAGTGAAGTCACAAGCCGGTGAGATAGATGGAAAACTACATTTCTAAATCCTTCCTTATTTTCCTTAGACTGATTGTCATTCAGTTTTACACTCAAGTGGAATGGCTGATGAAAAGCTTTCAGCCTTCTTCAATCCACTGGTAACTGATTTTTCGAGGACTTCAAACAGGTGTTGCAAAGGAGGTTTAGGTAATTGTGTCTTTATGATAATAGTGCGATATACGACCTTGCTCAAATGCTACAAGCAAATGGTGCAGGATATCTTACCACTGTGTAAGGCAAAAAACTTGGAGAACAGTCAAGTTGCTCCCAATGGAATTGAAAGATTTTTGAGTTTCTCCTCACAAGAGCAGCGAGGTATGGTAAACTGGGTAAGCCACTTAACGTTTTATTTGCAACACAGAATATTTTGGCAATCAGGATATATTAGAGGAATTGGAATAGTGACCTGCAGTGCATGTGCTTTCCAGAAAAATCAAGTTTAGTTTCAAGAAAACACTGGAAGCCTGAACAGCACAAGGCTCTTCTCATTGAAGCAACTGTACTGATGCCATCTGTCTTGAATGCACCTACAGGTCTTTCTTGTCTTCCTCTTTATTTAAACTGCCCTGAAAAGAGACCGATTAGAATAATATTTTATGTTTGGAAAAATCAGAATCCATTGACTCAAAATGACACATTTTGCCCCCTTGCAGTCACACTGGATTTTTTCACTACACACCCTTCAAAGATGTAGTCCCATCAACACTACCCCACGTAACACATGTGCTTCTGGTCCTGGTACAATAAGCAGCCTACTTCTGCTTCCTGTTCGCATTACAGCTGAACCATGCAACAAACTCGGCAGAAAACGTTTTCTGCTATCAACTGATTTATCTTCAGGAGTTGCATCTACTATGTACTCAGTACCTTCTGTTCTTCCCATCAGAGGTAAACACAGAAAGTTGTAAGGATGTGTGTTCTAGACCACAAGACTGTTAGAAATGCAGCAGGACTACTATGGCTCATTACACAGGGAAGCACAACAAGGATAGGACATGGACGGTGGTCTTAATTCAAACACAGATGTCAGTTGAGCAATCTCTGTGAGAACATAGAGTGCGACTGGGAATCGGCAAGTAGCTTCATGGAGTACAGGAAACATAACCAGATCAAATTTGCCTTTTTAATTAATACAGGACTAACCAATCAACCACTCTTCTTGAAAGCAGGTCACCACAATTTTAACATCAATCATTTCTTTTCTCCCAAGATCATTACTTGTAAACAGGCTAACTTTTAGTGTTACTGAATTTTGGTTGAATTTTGAGACAGATGTTAGGTATGGAACATTCAAACACTGGTCAGACAACCAATACATAATTACTTTACATATTATGTGTATTAAAGCCATGGACATACGCAAAGCTAATCAAACTGCTAATTCAGCTTTTTGCTTGCTATGTTGAGGGTCTTTTTCTGTGCTTGTTTTGTACTTCAGTTTGAATTTTTATCATAGCCTATTTTTAGCCTAGGCTGGTTTTTTATTTTTCTCCTCCCTCCCTCCCCTGCATCAACAGTTTTGCAAGATTTATAACCCAGTATTGCAAAAGCATGTTTAAAGAGCAAATAAAATAAATTATAAATGATGTATATACCACACACACACACACATCCTATTGTTGTCTTACAAGATTTCAGTATGATCATCACATGCAAAACTATCTGAATGTTATTTCATGAGTGACAGCAAAATAGAGGCTAATGACAACTTGAACTTTATCACCTAAAGTGGAAAAAAGAAAGTACTAATAGCTTTGCCATCCAGTCATTGAAAAATAAAATTCTACTATTTTAATGAAGCTTAAGGAGTTTAAGTTACCTGCCCATTGTAACTTTATGCTATACAGGGAGGTTGTGAATGCCCCATCCCCGGCAGTGTTCAAGGCCAGGTTGGACAAGGCCTTGGGTGATAAGATTTAGAGCAAGGTGTCCCTGCCCATGGCAGGGGGGGTTGGAACTTGATGATCTTAAGGTCCTTTCCAACCCTAACTATTCTATGGTTCTATGATTCTATACTAAAGATTTTTGTAGATTCTCCTGTGTAACACCCCCAAGAAGCAGAATTTTGCTGGTATGATTTCAGAACATTGTGCTCATATAGTGATCCAGAACCACCTACCTGAAGCTGTTCATATTCTTTCATCAGATTATCATATTCTCTTTTAAGGCCTTCAGACTGCTTTTTAACTGCAGCCACTTCGATATTTGCCTTATGGAGAGCTGTAAAATACAGGAATTAGTGGTTTAATTATTACTTGTACTCCCTCCAGTTCCTCAGAGCCCTAGTTATGTATTTGGGCTCCATTGCACTTGACAGTCCTTCCTCTAAAAATCCTTAAATTTAAAACAAAGCATCACATATGGACACAGCAAGAGATGTATGGGACAGGGAGGGGAAAAAAGAATTACTTGTGTTCAGAAATAATTGCACAAGGAATAGAAAGGGCTGTAAGAAAAGTAAGGGCAAGACCAATAAGCTGCTGACAAAGATGAAAAGTTAGTGATGACTACAGTGTTCTGCCACATTGCATAAGACAGTTCTAGAAAAGCAAAATTCTACAACTACAAAACTAAAACTGTCAGCCCTCTTAAAACAATGAGGGAACTCAAAACACTGGGCAAGATTTTAGCAAAGCAGCTGTCTAACATCTGGAGGAGGGGGCGGAAAAGAGAGAATACATAATTATAGGAGCTCAGGCCCCTCTTTTTCACTCTTACATATTTTACTGTGTATGAGTTAATTCATTAGAAGCTTCACTTTACAGAAGAGAAGGCAGAAATGGTGGTGTAGGACAGACAACTGTGAACAGGTTTTTAACATAAGAAAAATTATTACCGTGTTCCCAATCTCAACAGCAATAAATGAGAGCATGTCTATACTGCAGCACAAAACAGCCTAGGACTCTACAGAGGCTAATCTACAATTCAGGGTAAATCATCACAGTTTCATAAAGCCGTTACTCCTAAGCTGTAATGTAAGCATTTAAGTAAGGTCATTTAGGCATTTTTATATTCCTCTGCTATATGTATCTTGGGTTTCTTTACATTTCCCTGTTGTAGCAGCACAGGCATATCCTAAAACTTGATTTATTCATGCTAAAACAGAAAAACAGTTAATGACCCATAAGGCTGCTTCACAAAGCCGTATTTAAAAAATAAATCATAATGGTACAAATAAAAGAGAAACATCTGCAATTTCCCTTGTTCCAAAAATGTGGATCTACCCTTTGACTGTGAGCTCTCTGAGACACATTGTTCTTTCTCAAAGACCTCCAAGACACTCAAGAATTGCAGCTCTGTAAGATCCTGTTCTCAAATGATAAGCTAGATATGTTTTCTGTTAAGCACCTAGCTACAAGCACTCTGGTCTGAACCACATTTCTCTTTGGGTGCTAGTTCCTGTAACAACAGGACGTAAGAGATTTGACCGCTCTCCTACATGCAAAAAGGAAGACTCCCTGTCCCAACATTTCTGCTATTTTTAATTAACTTGAATATATAAATTCTCACTTTAAAAGTATGCAAATAATAGGACTTTACTTATTCCGGTAATAGGATCTTAACCTAGCCTGAAATTCTGGTCTACTGAAGTTAATGACACTTATGCCTATTGATTTCAACATGGTCAAACACATTCCCATCTCTTTACATCCTGTATTTCACAACCGTACTCTTACACAGATATCCACCCTTTAAAGAAAAAGCATCCTTGAGAGCATCAATACAAAAAAACATCTTCTAAAGGTTTTGGTATTTGGAATCACCATGATTTGCACACATCTGACAAGTCAAACGCCACTGCATTTACTGTCTCTGATCTTGCTAATGTTTAAAATACTCCACAGTAAAATTTGGAAATCACTCTAAAACAAACCTGTGACAATTTCATAAGCTTCTGAATTTTAAGCTGCAGACAAAAACCAAATGCATATGCCATTTTGCTTCTGCAATAATCTGCTACTAAATTTTGCGCTGTTTAAACATTCCTGTACATAGTTATAGTAAAAATTATCAATATCTCACTTCTGAATAAGTTGTAACTTTGTTATTGATTTAATACTATTTAGCTGTTCACAAGCAGCAGCACTGTACTTTAGTTACAATTAAAAGCGACTGTATCTTTAAAACATGAACAAAGTATCTAAAGTATCTTCAGACCAAGAAAGCAAACAAGCAACTGTATTGTTTCAATGTTTTGACCAAAACAGATGCATGGCAGGAATACCTCACCTAACCTTAGATGAAGAAAAAGTAAAGAACAGAGTGTCCTTTCCACCTGTGTTGGCTATGGACAGAAAACCCCACCAAACCCAGACTCATTCCTGTTGTGGCTGCACAATAAAAAAATAACATTGCATCTTTCACATGAATTCCCCAGTGCACCAGCTTCTCTGGACGTCGCCTTGTCAAGCAACAGAGACCCTCCATACATCACTGCTCAGCTATTTTGCCACTGCATAAACACTGCAGTACAGACCAATCGATCATACAGGTATACTGTTGGTCATATGGATCATATCATATCATATGAACACTGATCCAGCAGCACACAGAAGATGCTTTGTGTGCACAATACAGTCAGTTATTATTTCTGGCTTCCATCTGGCCTGTTACTTTGTCTCATAGGAGGCAGAACAGCTGGACTGTCAGCAAGCAAAACCCAATAGCTGACTGCTCCCAGCAAGCAAATGCAGGAGAAGGCAGGAGGCAAGAACGCTGCTGCCATGTTAATGCAACAAATGAGAGGAACAGTCAGTAAGCCCTAAAACTGGAATCCAGCCTCAGTACTGAGAGGTGGGCTATCCTTTTTAATTTCTTTCCCTCCCTTTCAAAGAAAAAAAGAAAAATCTACAAAATATCCTTAGGGCAGTATACCAACAGAAGGTGTTTATGGAAAACTACCCCTTAAAACACTTAATGTGTGACTGAAGGTCCATAAACTAAAATAACATGTACAGTCTGGGAGAAATAGAAAACTTGTCCTTCCCTTACCACATTCTCTGTATCCTGTTCCAGGATAGATAGCTTACTTCAGATTCCTCTAAGTCGAAGCAGGATGAGAAATAAAACTGCTCTGAAGTTACTACAGCCAAGTAGCTGTAGCATTTCTATTATCTTCTCAATTTAGCAAGAATGGAGAACCAAAGAGTAAAACAAAACTGAACAGCAACAAAAGCAACCAATGATTCTTTGGGCATTTCCCTGCACAACCACTAGTGCTGGTCTAGCTAAATCACTTGACTTACAGTGCTTGCTACTAAGGAAACGATCTGGAACTTAAATTAGCATTGCTCACAATACAAGTCTAAACCCCAAATTATTTGGACTAGTTTAAGACTAAGAAAGATCTCTCTCTTTCAAGAGTTTGAAAGTTGAGAAAGAGCTATTCACATTTAAGAATTTAGGCACTGACAGGACAACGAGATTTGCCAACAAATACTCTGTAAAGCTGGGAACACAAATCCAGTCAAAAAAATACCATGCTAATTCTGAATTCTCTGAAGATGTAATGGTCAGATAAAGTTTGAAAAGAGAAGGCAGGGCCAAAAAATTATACACAAATTTGCTCTGAATACCTTTCACAACCTCAAATGAAATGTTGTTACAGAAGGGATGTTACAGCATTTTCAGATGACCTAAGTGCATTTGCATAAAAACCCATCCTTGCTGTATGCAGTGCCATTCCTTTGAATCAACAAATATGACTATCAGCTCCAGCTGGATGTGACACTGTGCAATGGCTCCCGTTATGATTAAGTAAGATGGACTATGGACTTTGTCTCCAACCCTCCCTCTGACATTAGCTAAATAACGTGAGACTGTGGCCAATTCTTTCAACTTGTATCGCTTATCCCCAGCTTACAAAAGAAAGCTGATAGCCGGTTGGGGTTTTTTGATTATTTTTTGTTTTTAAAACCTAGAGTGCTTCCATGGAGCTCTACACAAACACAGTTTCCCTACATGGCACCAGCCTGCCTGGCAACTCAAAGGCCAAGCTGAACTCTCTCTGGTAGCAACAGTTCTATGAAAAGTATTCCCAGTGTCTGCACTGTTTAGTATCTAACACCTACTAATATTAGCATTTAAGTGAGAGTTGTACATCTGCATATGCATGCTTTCTAGAACAGTCAACAATTAAAAGCTATTTCAAAACCAGCCCTCCAGATGAATTGCTGCTCTCTTACTGTCTCCTACAACACTACACAACCATTAAAGAAAAAGCACTTGTGACGCTTTCTGTCCACAAAATAAACCTCGTTAAAGAACGTGTGGGAGTTCCATCAGAATTTCCTCCTGCCCCACTACATGCTTATGACAACAACATATAAATAGAGAGTATTTTATGAGAAAGTTGAACTGAAGTTCAAAAGCACCTAAATGGCTTTGGTGAATCAGTCCACATTTCACGAAGCGAGATCCTAATGGCAGAGACAAAGAAAAAGTCTTTGGATTTTGTCTCAGTGTGGCACTACAGACTAGCTCGAAGATGCAAGAAGGCTCCAGCTCAATTATTGCGCACAGGTGCTAGGGACCATGGCCATTATACATCAGGTGCAGGTAGAAGCTTTAGGCACATGTCATCTGCTACGCAATACTGTTAGAAGAGTGAGGGGTCAGGGACCTGACCAGGAATCTGTGACCAGTGTGTTCTGCTGCATGACTTAATACTAGTTGGTCATACAAAAGTCTGTTGAGTAAATGAAGCTGTAACCTTTACCATACACTAGGATAGTGTTACCAAAAAATGGCCTGAGATAGAAGGTGATATCGTACAGCACTGCAGAAGTCTCCCTCCTGCCCAAAGGGTACCATAACAAACTAACATGTCACACTTCAGCATTTCCACAGTGTAGGATCTTTGAGCAAGAAAAGGAAGTTAATGCACCAGAAGTCCCACTCCTGCCCCCAACCCAAGCGCTGCTGTAAGAACAGCTGCTTTATGAAACCCCTCAGACTCTGACCTCATGCCCAGTTGCAGATAGTTTGTTTCATTGTAGCTTTTTGCATAATTTTCAAAACTATCAAAATGAAACAGTATCATAGCACCTCCTTTCCCCAGAAAATCCCTATGGGTCTGAGACCAGCAGCCAAACTGGGAGCCGTTAATTATGTGAATCAAATATGTCTAATGCGTAGCAGGAGAAACATTCTCACATCTCACTGGGTTCTCTCACGAGTATGTATTAATAAATGTAATGTATGTAATAAATATTTACAGGTACCAATGGGATGTTTTTCTTAACATACAAGTGTATCAGTAAAATACCATCTCAGAAGATTTCTGAACAGTCATGTTATTACATGTCCAGGTATGCTAAAAATGGATTTAGGTTCTGAGAGTGCTAGCCCCACTGCTGGGTGCCTAAAAACCCCCCCGAGTGTGTGGGACTGCAATAAAGTAGTGAAGAACCAGCCCCCTTTCCTTCACTTCCACAATAAAGCAAAAAAGGGCATCAGGCGAGATAGGAAAGTCAAGTCTGAAAACAAACTGCGCAGAAATCTTTGTCCCTCATTTCCAACCTTTTCTCAGATTTTTGTAATTTCACTACTCAGTCTTTGTCCCGTATTTTCATTCTTCTTCCTACTTGGCCAGAGCATACTAGACGGCAAAATGTCATCTTAACTTTGGGTTTCATGGTGAAGTAGACAAAAAAAAATAATAAAAATATCAGGTAAACTGTGTTTCCTGGAAAGGTAGAAAGCTGAAGAACTAGAGTTGAGTCTCCTGAAAGTCTGCAATAATCACTGTCTACACTGTAATGTCAGAAAGAGCACACATACAGTATTTTCTCTGTTAGAAGTTGTAAATACTTCAATTCTTACAGAAAAATTGGATCTCCCCTGAAGCCACAGCACTTATCTGATACTAAACTGAGGGTTTTTTTTAAATGTGAAACAGATTTACAGTTAGGAGGCAGACTTACATTTCAGCTCCTAGGTGCCACTGTTGAGTTAACCCACCTTTCACCATGTTGGGTGATAGGCAATCTATTACTTTATACTACTATATATATACTTTATATTACTGTAAAGTAATAGATCACCTATCACTCCACATAAGTAGCACAACAAATGTGCCAGACCAGAGCAATGCATATTTGAATTAAAACTGTTCTGTGAAAAACGTTATACTTCTTTTTCATTCAAGAAAACAAAAACAAAAAACAAAACCCCAAGCCCCAAACAAACAACAACAAAATCTGAACTTACAACTCTTACTGATACCGTAGCTGGAAAAAAAGCAGACACCCCGCTTCCCAAACCAGTAAAGTCTTCCCTTTCATACTAGTTTTGCCTTGTTTCATGACAAAAGGTTACACTCCCTACACTCCTCATTCACTTTCCTCCCCCAAAATAACCCCAAAATTTCATGGGCTGGACTTTGTGGACACAGAGGTTCCTTTAGTTATGCGAGCTCAGCAGCATGAAGCCACTTGTTAAAAAGAGGTAAAACAAGCTTTTCAATCTCAACCTTGATTTTGTGCAATACATTATTAACATTTAGCATGCGTTAAACTCAGCATTCACATGTTCAGCTGCAGAAGTTTAATAAAAACAACTGTCAATTTGATTCACATGAAATCTCTAACACTCCTCAGAAAACTGTGTCTATACACATAGTCATTATCAAGATCGACATAACTTAACACCATCTAGCTGACTATGGCAATCAATGTTAACCATGTTTTTTTTCTGTTTTGGCAATGAGGGGGGATAGCTTCAGCGAAAAGGTTGTAAATATTTTCCTATTCATTCCTCTCCCCCTTAACAAAAGACCCAAGCATGCCTTAATTTATACATCTTTTGGATGGACAACAGCCCACAGGAAGAATGCAGCTGCAGCAGCATGTGGTAAATCTATTTATTCCCTAGCTTTCTCTAGCATTCCTGACTGAAAAGCTTACATTATATTACTGTTACATACCACCAGTTAGTTTAAATAAAACATATGCATTTAAGTTTTTCATTGATCCTGTCACTTCAAAGGCAGTCTTCCCCCTCTTTCTTTAAGAAAACAGCAGGAGGGGGAAAACTCACAATCAAACCTGCCTGAGAATGTGAACTAAGGAGACTCTATTTAATCTTGTTGCTTCAATCCCACCTGAAAATAGCTATTCTACAGTTCTTGTTTGTCTTTCCAGTGGACACTGAAAAATGATTCACGAAATATTTGTTGTTATTCTTACAGCTTTGTAGCAGTGCCATGCAATATGAAAGCAGGACTGTGTTTTGATGATAACATGCTATCTGGTACCATGAAAATCTGTATTTTGTTACAGTCTGAACATCTGATTAATGCTTACAAGGTCACTGGCAGTGTTATCTTACAAACACAGATTTCAAATGAGCAGGTGTCGTAAGTATCACAGACCCTGACAGATCCCAATAAAACAGAACCAAACAGGTAAAATCTGCTTCTATCTCAGTTTGGGTTGCCTAGAAAGCAGTTTTGACAACCTAAACCTTAAACACAGAAGCTGCTAACAAAAGTATTATGTTACAAATTCCAATGCATGTTTCCTCATAGACAAAAAAAAAAAAAAAAAGGAGGATGTGTTAAAAAAGAAGCAGCTAACACCTCTGCTGGAGATATATACATTTTGAATACTACTCAAGAATTTTACTGCTACCTCACTGAAATCCTACTTTACAGAAAAAAACCTCAGCCACATTTTATACAGGGAGAGTAGCTTATGTGTGAAAGATCAATCTGATGCGTATTATATTTAACCATGCCAAGTGCAAGTTCCTACGCCTGGATCGGAGGCACAGCTCCAGGCTGGGCAGAGAAGAGATTCAGAGCAGCCCTGTGGAGAAGGACTTGGGGGTGCTGGTCAATGAGAAATTTAACATGAGCTGGCAGTGTGTGCTTGCAGCCCAGAAAGCCAACCGTATCCTGGGCTGCATCAAAAGGAGCGTGACCAGCAGGTCGAAGGAGGTGATGCTGCCCCTCTACTCTGCTCTCGTGAGACCTCACCTGGAGTATTGTGTGCAGTTCTGGTGTCCTCAACATAAAAAGGACATGGAACTGTTGGAACAAGTCCAGAGAAGGACCATGAGGATGATCAGGGGACTGGAGCACCTCCTGTATGAAGATAGGCTGAGCAAGTAGGGGCTGTTCAGCCTGGAGAACAGAAGGCTGCGTGGAGACCTCATAGCAGCCTTCCAGTATCTGAAGGGGGCCTATAAGGATGCTGGGGAGGGACTCTTCATTAGGGACTGTAGTGACAGGAGAAGGGGTAACAGGCTCAAACTTAAACAGGGGAAGTTTAGATTGCATATAAGGAAGAAGTTCTTTACTGTGAGGGTGGTGAGGCACTGGAATAGGTTGCCCAGGGGAGTTGTGAATGCTCCATCCCTGGCAGTGTTCAAGGCCAGGTTGGACAGAGCCTTGGGTGAGATGGTTTAATGTGAGGTGTCCCTGTCCATGGCAGGGGGGTTGGAACTAGATGATCTTAAAGGTCCTTTCCAACCCTACCTATTCTATGATTCTATGATTCCATAAGCAATCTGCAATTGATTCCATATCCTGGTCATGTCACTGATGAAGACAAGTCAACACCATTTAAATATATCAGTTCGTTAATAATTACTATTTAACCAAGGTGTTCAAATTACACTGTACACATTTTCAGAATGAAAGCATTTACTAAAATACAGGGATGGCAATTGTATGTTTTTCCAGTTCCCACTCAAATGTGAAGAAACCTCAAGTACTCTGTAAACTGATGGAGTTAATGAATACTATACCTGGAAAAATTTTTGACATCCAGTGTTAAAATCAGCTTTTTCTTAATTGCAAAGAAATCCTAACCAATACTTACCATTTGATGTCTTCTGTAACTCTGCTTTCAGAAGTTCAACTTCCTTCCTCAACTTTTCATTAGTTGCGTCTGTTAACTCTTTCTTTGCACCATTTCCTTTTTCACTCAAGGCCTATTAAGAACAACAATTGCTACAGTTAATTCTGCTTTCATTAGTCTGACATTAATGTCAAAAAGCCAGAGAACATCCACCTTGATCTTGCAAAGTGACAGTTTCTATCAAATGCCAACATGACACAGGCAGATACTCAGTCATTGGAGACTAGGGGAGGATGGAGGGGAAGAATGCTCAATGCTTTAAGTTGATACTAATGGCATACTTGTAGTAGTATGGCATTATCTCCTGTCTAAGAGTTAAACCATGTCGGAGTACTCTGTATCTCTGCATCAAGCCCACAACTTCTGTTTAGGTTATAAATGGCTTTTCCAGAAAAACACATACTTGGACTGCAAGTGACAGAACACTGCCATGTTTACCTGAAATTTGCTCTAACAGTTTATTTTGATTTAAATCATGTAATACATTATAAATCCCCCCTCGTAGGTTTGCAGCTACTTCTTCAATCAGAATGCCTCAAAAATCAGATTAGATTTCCACTGAAATTAAAACAAACAAACAAACAAAAACAAACGAAACAAAAAAACCCCAAAAAAACAAAACCCCCCAAAAACACCCCAGACCCCAAAATAAAATAGTGAAGGACTCAGGAAGAGCTCTGTAAGTACTAGGCACAACAGCAGTATACTCCCTGTACTCTGAAAATGTTGGCTCTACTTTACTTGCGTATGCTTTTATCATTAAGGCAGTTGCTACTGATGACTTATATGCTAAGAATTAGACCCCATAATTAGATACTTTGCTCATATAGCTTCCTCTATCACCCAGACAAGCATAATTTGTTACAAAAAAAATAGCAAAAGAAGTTGTAAATGCTTAAAGGGAAAAAGAAAAGTAGAACTGAGATGAACAGCTGTTTGTTAGCTGATGATCTGATGATATCAGAGGTTACTGGGTACAGGTGGGAGCAGAAAGGGAAAGATTACTTTAGGAAGAAGGAAAAGAACTGTTTGTAAAGACTGGTAAACAATCCAAAGAAAAAGCTTTAAGAAAAATTTCCAGAAGCTATTTAACTAAAGAGCTGAGATTGCATTTGACCGCTGTTAACAAAAAGCATAGTCAATTTGTAAGGAAATTAGCCAGAGATTGCCTTATTTACTTTGTGACCACCTTTCCCCTATTAATACACTCATAGTTATTTCTAAAAACATTTACCTTAAGTTCTGTTCTCTATGGAATCTCTATGGAAGGAGACTGTGCACACAGCACACTAAACTTACAGTATTTATACTTACATCCAGCACCCTATATGCAATTGCTCTTGCCTCTTTGGTGCTGGAATGAAAGAACTGCAAAGGAACACAAATGCAGGGGCCAAGCCACAAAGGAACCTAAGTCATAGTATCTCTATAAAGTTAAAATAAACCAATTCTGAACACTTTGCAACTTCAGTGCTATAGAGAGCTGCAACAGTTACCACTGCTTTTGCAAACCGTGCAATCAAACACACAAATAGAAACAGACAGGAATAGAGTTTCCAGTTTCTGGCTATCACTTACAAGCAGCTAAAGAGAATGTGTTGCTAAGAGAATGTGAGGGCAGAACAAAAAGAGGACTTTTGGCCAAATCCCAACAGTGGGGAGGGTGAAGTACCAGTATACAGAAAAGAGACAAATTCCATGGCTGAGGGAGGGAGTCTGAATCATTCTGATAAAATACCAAATCCCCAAATTTTGTAATTATTTCCTAACTGGGAAATAGCTAACATACACCCTTGCAATCCTTGTCTTACAACACCTCTCAACTGAATTTTCTTTTAGTGCTTTTTGTCCAGAATCTGTTATCTTTTTCTGAAGATTTACTACAGTGCTGGTAACCATAGACACTGCTCCAGACAAACAGGAAGGAAACCTGTACACACCTGCAGTGAATTTTATTTTAACAATGTACTAGACTGAAGATTGCTGTAAAAGTCTTCATAACCTGGGTATCTGTACTCTAGCTTATGGTTCAGTCTCTTCCAATAGAAGTCAAACTAACCAATTACAAGAGATTTCATACATTTATCTTTATTATCTCTGCTGGCTTCCCTTCCTGCATACAACCACAACAGACAAATGATAATTTTCTTTACTGTTCTCATAAAAATAACGTATCTTTGGTCCACTGGTGGTTCTTTGAAGTCAGGAATTGCTAGTAACATTCTGATTAATACTACTTCAGTGTCCTACTGAGAAAGGAAGGCATCAGGTGACTGACCCACCCTAAGAACAGTTGCAAGAATACAAACCACAGTAAATACAAAAAGACCAATTTTACAAGTTGGAAAAGACATTTCAAAACTGGAGCAAATCCTATGTAGAAGCAGCAGCCAGCACAAGAACAGCTATATTGTAGGCTTTACTGTACTGGACTGCTATAGCCCTGACCTAAACAGCCAACTGTTGAGAACAGAAAGAACAAAATTAGTGTCTCCCTTCACTTTGTTTTGCTTTAATTCAGAGAGATATTTTACAAATATATTACTGTTTTAATGAAATTTGTACTAGGAAGAGAGAAGTTCATTTGGTTTCCTTTGTTAATAAAATACTACTGAAATCCATATCTGGTATTCGGCATTACATGTTGTAAAAACATTGTTTTTCCTTTTGCACCAGAAAGAAAGAAATGAACAAGCATTATTCAGTTGCAAACCATCCTCATACATTCTTATACAGACACTTGCTGTATAAGAAAATAACGCAAAAAGCTCGAAGATACCTCCTGTGGCCTTTCAATCTTGGCTAGGTATTTTTTGGCTGCTTCAGTAGCATCGTTCACTTGCTTTTCCAGAGCTGCATGAGATGCCATCTCTTTTGCCAGCTGACTAAGAAGGGTAATAGTACGTCTCAATACACTGGTGAAGAAACACAGTGAACACAGCATAGTAATTCACAGCACAGTAATTCACAGCACAAATCAAAACCAAACAAAACCCCCACCCCTTTTCTTTCTCTGTATTAATGTGAAAACAAAACTATAAAAGGACTGTTTAAGCACACAAAGAGAAACATCCAGGCTCATCAATGACAAATATCAGCAAAATAGACCAAAAATATGTTCATCCATCAAAAAAAAAAAAATAATTCATTTTTACCCAATGCAGAACCTTCCTCATCCCAAAAATCCACAGCCGCTGAAGGTTCAGAGACCTGTTTGCTTAAAGGCTGACATGCTCTTACATAACCATCCTTTTAAAGATGATGGATCTCTGAATACAAGACCCAAGCAACACATTATGGCAATGAGTACAATGCAACCCCCGCCCCCAGCCCAAATAACCACCCTGTGACTTTATAAAAGACCTTACAAGAATAAAATTAGCAACATGAGCATATTAATCTTCAAAGTACTCTGTCAATACCATACAAATCATAACATGCATCAATGTCAGCACTCATATAGCACTTCAAATCTAAGCTTTGCAAATACCTTGTGTGATTAGATCTAGGGATTGCCTCTTTGCATCGCTACTTTCATTATTCACCTTGGAGTCTTTCAAAGCAGTATATTGCTGAATCAAGTAAAGGCCAAAGCAACACTGAATTAATTCCTGTACTATAACTATGCAGCTGCTCTTCAAAAGATAATTGAAAATCCAAGTAATTGGCCTTTTCTAACTGAAAACATATTAACAGAACTTTTGGCTTTCAACTTTAATAATTTAATAGTTAATAGAACTTTTGGCTTTTTCATTGAAAGCTCCTATTCTTTCTTTGGTTTTAATAAAAAAAGTTAAGGTCCCCATGTCACTACTTTTCTACGGGTTAGCATGTTTTACTATTGCTTACTCATTTACAGATTCAGCAGTTGGGAGTCAGTAAAACACCATTAATAAAACAGAATCACAGCATCACGTAGGTTGAAAGGGGCTTCCAAAGATCATCACATTCAAGCTCCTGCCCAAAGCTGGGACAAGTTGAGAAGACTGCTCAGAGGCTTGTCTAGTTGGGTTCCCACTGTCTTAAATGATGGGTATTCCACCATCTTTCATGGTCCTTGTTCCAGTGTTTGACTGTTCTCAATAGCAGGAGGAGTACTTTTTACCACAAGTTGGAATTTCTCAGGTTCTTGGTCTGTTGCCTCTTGTCATTCCTGCGTGAATCCATTGAGAAGAGCTAGCTTCTTCTCTACATCTTACCACTAGACAGCTGTAGAAAACAACAGATGTCTCCTTCAGCGTCTCTCTTTCTGGCTGAAGCCAAGCTCCCTCACCCTCTCCTCATAGGCTGTATGTTTCAGCCCCAACCTTCTCAGTACCCCGCTGCAATAATCCAGTGTTTTAGGAAGTCAAAACCAGACACAGTCCTGCAGCACCTTATGTGCCAAATACACGGGAACAACCACTTCTCCTGACCTGCTGACTACACCCTTGCTATTAAAGCTCAATACGTGATTGACTGTCTGCCAGGATCTCTAGGTCCTTTTCCACAAAGCTGCTTTCTACCCAGTCAGCCAGCCTGGGTGCTGTACATGATCATCTTATAAGATGTCAGAGTTTGCATTTGCCTTTGTTGAAGTTAAGATTTCTGGCAGCACACTTCTCCAACTTGTCTAGCTCCCTCTGAATAGCAGCCCTGCCCTTCAAGGTATCAACCACTGATTTGGTAGTCTGCAGCTTGCTGAGAGTACTTTCAATCTCATCATCCATGTTGTTGATAAGGACATAAACAGTACTGAACCCTATACCAATCCCTGAGGGACACTGGCTGAAATCTGCATTATTATCATACTTTGAGCCCAAAGGCCCAGGAATTTTTCCATCCATTTCTTTCTCCACTTCTCCAGCCCATATCCCTCCACAGCTAGGCTATCAGGATATCACAAGAGACTATGTCAAAGGCCTTGCTAAAGGTACACAACACCCACTGCTCTGCCCGTTATCCATACACCCAGTCATCTCATTGCAGAAAGCAACAGGGATGATCAGGTATGATCCACCCCTCAGTAAATCTATGTTGGCTGTTTCAAGTCACTGTATCTTTCCCCTGAAAGTGGCTTTGAGTAAGATTTGCTCCATCATCTACCCAGGGAGGTGAGGCTGATTACTCTCTAATTCCCTATATTCTCCTTTCCTGGTTTTTGTCTTTCTTGACAACAGCTGCGATGTTGCAATCACTAGGACCTTACCCTTGATCATCACAATCTGTCAAAGATTAGAGTACAGCCTTGCAATGACATTCACCGATTCCCACTGCCTGCACTGTGATGCATCCCATCCTAGAATGCCATGGACTTGTATATGCCCAATCTGCTTAAGTACTCCCTAGCTGCATCTTCTGCTACTGTGGGTAACGTTGCATCCCTCATCAACTTTCCTAGAAGTCTCAGAGAACTGGCAGGCCAAACAACAGACCTTACTAACAAGAAACAACATAATGTAAGGTTGGTAATGAGTCACTCTATGTTTCACTCTTCTCCATACCCTTTCTCCTTTGGTCCCCTGCCTCAGTGAGCAGTGGCCCATGTTTTCTTTAGCTTCCCTTTTGTTTTCAGTCCTTCTTATCCCTCTCTGGTTTAGCACGGGGTAAGAAAGGGCCAGACAAGACTTGGCAGGCTCTCCAGGACATCAAGTCAAATTAGCAGACAGGTGCCTCTGTCCTACCCAGTAAACAGTCTCTGGTAACCATGACACTCCTCTGTCCAAATAGTTCGGTGGATGAAGTCTCAACTGGTCCAAATACTTCCAATGATAGGAGGTAATTTCCCTTGCCTGTACCCAGTTCTGCAACTGCTGAACCACAGAGAGAAAACAGCTTTTGTTGTGTTGCCAGAATGACAAGCTTCCAGCCTCCTCCATTTTGGGAAACTCCTATCACTTCTGGAATTCTCTTATTGGCTGATACGCTAAAATGAACCAAAATTGACCGAAAGGATTAATTACAGGTACCCACTCACATCTACATGTTGTTTCAACTTGGCTGGGCAATTACAGTAGCAGTATAGGATAAAGCAACCCAAGGAACACTCTCCCCCTTTTCTCTGACAGATACTATACTTTTTGATGGATAAGCAAAATAGCTCTACTAAGAAAAGTCCTTTGGTATAGCCATTAATATACGAATATTTATTTCTTCTTGGTGAAAGGCCAGTACCCAATAAAGGCCTTAAGCCTTCTGGAGAAGAGCTTTTATTCACAAAAAAAAAAAAAAAAAAAAGAAAAGAAAAGAAAAAATCTATTACAGCCACCTGACAAGTTTTCTTCCTTGAAAGCCATGTGGGAGTAGGATCCTGGGGGACCAGCTTCCAAATCCTCTGTAGGACACAATCCAGCTATTCCTCTCTTCGAGCAGAGATCACAGATTTGTGCATATTTGCTTAACCTTTCTGAAGGAAGCCAGAGAACATGATGCATTCCTATCACTGCTGTGCAAAGCTACAAACACCTTAGTTTTTTGAAAGTTTCCCTGCTTAAGCTTTATATGAATTTTTCCTTGACACTTCTCTCCATACAATGCTCCTCAATGACCAGCTAAAAAGGCCATGCATTACTTCAAGGGGAATAAGTTTGTCATAAGTCTCTGTGATTCCAGGCTTTCCTTATTCTGTGTTCCTCTTGCATATTTAGGCAGTATCACACAGCTCATTGAAGGAATGCAGAAGAGGGGCAGCATTCTTTGCTCAGTGTCACCATAAAAACATATGAAGAGGAAATCAACTGACTTACAATCATAGAACAGGTAGGGTTGGAAAGGAACTTAAAATCATTCAGTTCCAACCCCCCTGCCATGGGCAGGGACACCTCACACCAAACCATGTCACCCAAGGCTCTATCCAAGCTGGACTTGAACACCGCCAGGAATGGAGCATTCACAACCTCCCTGGGCAACCCATTCCAGTGCCTCACCACCCTGACAGTAAAGAACTTCCTCCTTATATCCAATCTAAACTTCCCCAGTTTAAGTTTGAACCTGTTACCCCTTCTCCTATCACTACAGTCCCTAATGAAGAGTCCCTCCCCAGCATCCTTATAGGCCCCCTTCAGATACTGGAAAGCTGCTATGAGGTCTCCACGCAGCATTCTCTTCTCCAGGCTGAACAGCCCCAACTTTCTCAGCCTGCCTTCATAAGGGAGGTGCTCCAGACCCTTGATCATCCTCATGGTCCTCCTCTGGACTTGTTCCAACAGTTCCATGTCCTTTTTATGTTGAGGACACCAAAACTGCACACAATACTCCAAGTGAGGTCTCACAAGAGCAGAATAAAGGGGCAGGATCACCTCCTTCGACCTGCTGGTCACACTCCTTTTGATGCAGCCCAGGATACGGTTGGATTTCTGGGCTGCAAGTGCACACTGAAGCCGGCTGATGTTCATTTTCTCATTGACCAGCACCCCCAAGTCTTTCTCCTCAGGGCTGCTCTGAATCTCTTCTCTGCCCAACCTGTAGCTGTGCCTGGGATTGCTCTGACCCAGGTGTAGGACCTTGCACTTGGCATGGTTAAACTTCATAAGGCTGGCATCAGCCCACCTCACAAGCGTGTCAAGGTCCCTCTGGATGGCATTCCTTCCCTCCAGCGTATCAAGCGAACCACACAGCTTGGTGTCATCGGCAAACTTGCTGAGGGCACACTCAATCCCACTGTCCATGTCAGCAACAAAGATGCTGAACAAGACCGGTCCCAACACTGATCCCTGAGGGACACAACTCGTTACTGGTCTCCAGCCAGACACTGAGCCATTGACCACAACTCTTTAAGTGCGGCCAACCATCCAGTTCTTTAGCCACCGAGTGCACCACCTATCAGATTTACATCTCTTCAATTTAGAGACAAGAAAGTACAGTTTTGAACACTTTGCACAAGTCACCAAGCACCTCGTTGTTTTTCATGTGTCATAGCATGCCTTCCAGGAGAATCTGCTCCAAGATTTTGCCAGGCGCAGAGGTGAGACTGACTGGTCTGTAGTTCCCTGGGTCATCCATTTTCCCCTTCTTGAAAATGGGGGTTATATTTCCCTTTTTCCAGTCAACGGGAACTTCACCTGATCGCCATGATTTTTCAAATGTGATGGACAGTGGGTTAGCAACTTCATTTGCCAGCTCCTTCAGGACCTGCAGATGGATTTCATCAGGTCCCATGGACTTGTGCATGTTCAGGTTCTTAAGATGGTCTGAAACCAGATCCTCTCCTACAGTGGGCCCAAGGTCTTCATTCTCACAGTCCCTGCGTCTGCCTTACAAGACTTGGGTGGTGTGGTCAGAGCATTTGCCAGTGAAGACTGAGGCAAAGAAGTCATTCAGAACCTCAGCCTTCTCTAAATCCAAGGTAGCCAGTTCTCCTGATAGCTTCCGGAGAGGGCCCACCTTGTCCTGAGTCTGTCTTTTATTTGCAATGTAACTACAGAATCCCTTCCTGTTATCTTTCAAATCCCTAGCCAAGTTAAATTCTAAGTGGGCCAAATGTCTGTTTCCATTCATTCACATTAGTGAGTGAATAGTGCCCAATTAGTTCATGGGCTCCTTGCCCAATTGAGATCTGCAGGTTGTGGTGGCTATTGTGAAGATTCACAGGTAGTCTTGGCTGCTTCTGCTGGTTGATACAGAACCATCCTTTCTGTTACCCTGTTTTATTAACTGTATTTAAGCATCCTGAAAGGGATACTGCAATTAAGATCATATCATAGCAGGCAGCTGTCACAAAGCACTTGATCTGAAATAATATCTGAAACTTTCCTCAGAAGCTGGAATATTATCCTGCAGTTCCTAACTTCAAGCTTTAGACAAAGAGGTTTAAGTCAGACTCAAGCTTTGCTTCCTAACTTGCAACACATTAAGATTATTTAAACAGTGTTTTAGTTTTTGAGGGTTTTTTATTCCAGTTTTTCAGGTTCTAAACAAACGGAATATAGGGCGTAAGTTTCAGGAAGGAAATTAGTATTCCCTGAAGAAGCTTCTCCTGCAAAATACATGTTTTCTCAAGCATTCAAAATGTTTCTTTCCATGTGTTGCTCACATATTCTTCCAATCTTCAAACATTTGTAAATATCATTTTCCCTGTGCTTACATGCCTCATAGCCAATCTGCTCACACTTAACTCTTTAATCTCTTGAAACTGATCTTCCAGTCATTTTTTATAGTTGCATTACTTTGTGCAATAGTTCCTTTAAGAAACATGCTATGTAGAAATCAGAAAAACGCTATACTTACAGCCAAAGAAACAAGGAAAAACCTGAGAGATAGAGGTTTCTTTGGGATCGGAAGAGTTTCATCTGAATATGATCAAAGACACTGGAATTGACATTTGCAGCCTTTTCATTCACATGAACTGCTGAGTACTTCCTGACTTCTCTAACAGCATCTGCAAAAACAATTTTTCTTATTCACACCCGTGGGTATTCATACATGATAAACCAGACATAGTACTGGAAATATATATTTGGACTTACTGCTCAGCAAACAGGCACAAGACAAATAATTACATCACTTACGTTACCCATACATTTTAAAGATAGATCTTGATAAATGACTTGATAATAGCAATATAAGACATATTATTCACAGATAATGCTAAACCCTTGCCCAAACCATGCTTGAACAGTCATTTCCAACACTTGCACCCAGCCACCAGGGGTCAGGCCAAAGCAACACACTACAGTTACCAGAGACCCTCCAGTCTCAAAATGTTACTGCTGACAATTGAATCAAAATCCAGTCAGTGGACAGTGAGAAAACAGAAAGGAAAAAGAAGAGATGTCTTCTGAAGTATTTACCTCATATGGAATTTAGATAAGCATGTATTTTAGTAATGACAGAAGTGCCTATGCTTGAATCACAGAGGGAAAAAATTATTTCTAACATCCATCCAAATAGGAATACTATAGTAACAGTGGTAAACATGAACAGAAAAGAGGGGATAACCTACACCTCAGCTTTCTTTTATCTGCCTTTCATCCATCTCTCAGTTTCCTTTCACCGGTCATATATTCCTGATAGTTCTGCAAAAGGGCCAATACTCTGCCAACATTTTTGAAAGGGCAAAATAATTAATTAGGACTTACATCCATATAAAACCAAAACCCATTTATAAGTTCCTATTACAACCTATAAATGTAAAGTCATCATATACATAATTAAGGCAAGCACAATACCTAAAATCTTTTCTTATACGTCAACAAAAATATACATTTCATGACACATCAGTTCTTACAGCATATGGTCATCATTCAAGCTTCAGATGCACTAAAGCTTTACTCCTACTTGATAGGCTTCATCATCTACTTATAACAAATGTAGCCAACAGCTGTTTTGTAGCTGTGCTAAGCAAAAGTAATCAAATAGCCCAGTGCTTTGATAGATTCCTCTGGTGTTCTGTTTCAACAGCAACCAAGAGAAAGAGTGCCATCTACTGCATGCTGCACAGCTCAGCCAATTCTGGTTCTCAAACATTTCAAGTTCACTTACTTGTATGAGAAAGGGAAACCAAGCAGCAACCTAGACCAAGCCCCATTTTTCCTCCTCAGTCACTACTATATTACTATTGCATTTGGACTCCAAACATGACACAGTATAAGCCCTCTCCTCCTCCATTCTATTGCAGAACTATGAAATAAATCTGATGATTTAGATTTCAACTCTTTCAATTAATCTACTGCAATGGACTCCATATACCATTTCCCTCACCCTCCATTAAGAAATTATTGAACACTTACCAAGAAACAAGACAATCAGTAAAACTATTATTGTAAGGAACATCTTGTTCCAAAAAACTGCCACTTTGCTCCATAGAGGAATCGTAAAAATCTTCTGCCATCTGTAAAATAGCATTGTGTTATTCAAGAATTAAGCATTAAAAAAAAAAAAGGCATAATAACCTCACAGAAGAGAGCTTTATTATTGATACGAGACTTATGTAAAGTCTCTAAAAAGCTGCTTTAATTGCAACATAATTTAGGTATATATAACTTTTCCAACAATCCAATTTGCTTGTCTTTTTTTTGTTTGTTGTCAATACAAGCAGAGACAGTTGGTTCAACTTGAAAACTTCTTGCATGATAGCAGGTACTCTCCAGGTGTGTTTTATTTTAGCTTTTGCTTTGGCTAGCTTACTTTGTGTTCAGTCCTGAACACAAATAAACACAGTACAATAAATTCAGGGGTGGGGTAAAAATGTAAAACCCCTTCCAACATTTTTATTTCTATCCACTTATACCCCTTGTTGCCAAACAAAATAAAAACACAAATTAAGATAATCTCTACCATCCTTCTTCAGAAGGCTTTTTTTTTTTTTTACACTGATGAGCCTGCATAATCAGAAAGTACACAGATTGTTATTACATTCTATCTTGCAAATGGTAACAAAAGGACAACTCATGTTTATGTTTTGTCAAGGGTTAAAACCTCTTTCAAGAGCATAAATTTGTTGGCTAGAGAAGCAACTTCAGAGGCCCATTGGTGGTGAAGACTATTTTGTTGTTTATACAATTGCCTATTCAATATTCTTGCATGGAGGGCTCTGCAAAAATTCACACTTGGGAGTGCAAAAGCAGCATGTGAGGTGCTCAAATGAACTGAAACTCACAGGGAGAACAACAGAACACCTCTTAGTCCTTTGCTGCAGGTTAGAACCACTGCTACTGTACAAGTGAAGTAATATCTAATTACTCCACTGGGGGTAGAACACAGACCTGCTAATCACCATCTGATTATTTTAGGTAAAATTTCCAACTTTTGTTAAGTGTATTTATATTTTCCAGAGACTGTTAAAATTCATCCTTCAACAAAGCAGTTTTTAACCTACTGTGAACTTACATTAGACCATTGCATCATCTCCAATGTTTCCTTCTGGCTCTGTACCAGAAAGAAAGTGATTAGCATTGTATGCTCAAAAACCCCATTTAAATCTTTTGGTATCATCTGAATTCTTTATAGCAGACAGCCACAGTTTGTGTCAACAAAAAAGCTTACTTTAATTAAGCCAAGCTACAACTCAAACAAAGCTAACCTGCTAACTCTTCAAACATGTGATTCTCCAGGTTTCATACCCATCTCCACTTAAGAAGTGATCTTCTAAGGTATAATCTTAGGCCAACTACACAGCCAAGTTATATTCAGGCTAAAACAGAAAAAGTAAATCTCTAATGCAAAGTCTTCCTATGTTACTTTTTTACACTAATTTTTCCTTAAGTGTGGGCATTCATTTTACTAACACTCCCATTTCCTTTTGGTGACAGAAGTCACATAGATGTAATCCTCCAAATTACAATAGTGGCCACAACTAAAGATGTGTTGCATCTGGCACTAGAGTTCTGTTTTTTTTTGCTTACTTGCATCTTTTTACTGTCAATTTACTTATTCCCCAGGAATTTAAAAGCTCGTTAGCAAATTCAGAACCGAGTTTAACACTCAAAAAACGTGCAGGCACAAAGGAGGCAAACAATCTGTTTAAAGACTGACAAGCAAGTAAATCAAAACTTCAGAGAACAGCAGCTTCATGTCTGTCTTTAATAGGGCATGTTTCTACCACTGACAGAACCAGCTCCCAGACCACTAAGAACCGTTGCCCTCTGGCACTGTCAGAGCAGCCAAATCTAATCTGTAACCACACAAGTTTCCTGCAACAGTTTTATTAGGAAGATAATTGCACATGTCACAAAGGATTTCTCTCTTTCAGAAACCACCGTTCAAAGGAAGAGCTGAATGCTATAAACCAAGCATAAAAATCTATCCTTTGTATATAATTACAAGCACTGTGTTTAGTGTTTGAATAGATTTTGGTACACTTCAGGTTATGAATTTGCTTTTCATAGACATAGACTAGATTCAAGCCCTGTTTACATCACATGTGAAGCTAATATTCCCAATATACTCTGCATGTGTCATCAGCCTGCAGAAATTCTTGCAGCGTGTTGCCTCACATAAGCCATTAATAATCTGATGATTACAACTCCCAAAATACTTCTCACTTTTTACATACAGTTGCCCTTTTGATTAGGAAACAACAGAAAATACCAGAACTCACTAAGCTATGTTAAAATGCTGAGGCCTTTCCAAGCCAGTTTGTAAAAACCAAAGATTTAGATTTTAGAACAGTTTCAAATTCTAAAGTTGAGGAAACATGACTAATCACTGGCATTGGCTGTGGAGGATCCAACCATTAAGACTCTCCTACACATTTACGCAGTTAAATTCAGACTCTCTAGACAGCAAGGCTTTGTTCCAGGTTTTGTTCCTGAAGGTATTACAGTAAAAGCTACATTTTTCATCCTAAATATGAATTTAAGTTTAAAAATGCAGAAAGCAAAGGTATAATGGTTTTTACACAACACAAAGCGGATTTTTTTTTTAAAGAAAAAAGCTTAAAGGCTTCATCTTTTTTGTTTTGTGGTTTTGTTTATTTTTTAAGATTTAATAATCTTCTGGAAAGAAATCATAATCCTTTCTCTTGCCTCTTGCAGAGAGACTAGCTTTATTTCCCATACAGAAATAAAAGTAACATTACCAAATTTGAAGAGCTACTTACAGGAAACAAGGTAACACAGTAAGCCAGGCCTTTTCATACGGTAAGAGTAATTAACACGTTTTGTTTCTTTCCCTTACTAAGAGCATTTATTTTACAAGAATGATAATTTTTCTTGGTGTTTGTGTCATGTTCCAAAAATGTTATCTCATTAAGCTACATATAAACTCACAGAGGCCTTTATTTCAGTATTTCTGAAGCTTTTGCATCAAGCTGAAGTCCACTTTTTTTTTTAAAGTGATCACAAGTTTCCTACAGCCCTTACACACGCTACATGCGGATAGCTTTGAGTATCAGATGTCTCTTATCTCTTCAGCAACCACACTGCGTAGCATATACAGGGCTGCAAAGCTACTCCTCACAACATTGACAAACAACTCCTAGAAAAACCTGTACCCTCATTTCTTGCTGAGCTCACAGCACGGGAAGTCAGATGTCCTGTATGCTGGCTGCTCCAAAAACCCCAAAGAGGTCCCACTTACTGATGCAAGCAATGGGCTCATGCTGGCCACCCTGGCTCCTGTTGGGATGAATCAGCAGTGTGTAAAAACCAAACACCACTCTTCTAAAGAGACTTACGGCTCTTGAGACTCCAGACACTCGAGTCCCAAACAGTATCCTTTCAGCTCAGGTCACAACTACTTTAAGAAGCAACAAAGCTCCGTGTTTATAACAACAAAAGTGTAAAACAGACCCCAAGTAAGTGAGAAGACAGAGCTGGGGTTGCCAGCACACTTAAGTCCTACCTCAGAGGAGAAATAAACGGCAGGCACAGCACCAGAATCACTCCTATTTCACCATACAGGAAGGTAGCAACTGCCGTCCACTGAAAAGTCATGGTCCCGAGGCCTGCGGAGGAAGAGGCGGCTCAGGCGGGCTCTGACACCCCGCCGCCGGCAGCTCCCCCGCGCCCCAGCTGCTTCGCGTTGGGCCAGGAAGTTTCAAAGGGAAACATCTCAATGTAACTTAACCGCAGGCTGTGTGTGAGTGTGTCCCTGCACCGACTGCCCGTCCCGAGCCAGCCCCCGGGGCAGAGCTCCTCCGCCTGCCAGGGAGCTGGGATTCTCACCGCTACCACCACAGCCGCCGGCGCAGCCCCGCGCGAAAAGACTGCAGTCCCGCCTGTGCTGCAGGCCGACAGCTCCCTCCCGCCGCGCCCGTTCCCCCCTGCACAGCCGCGGAGGCGAGGCAAGGCCTGGCCCGCCCCAGGCCCATCCCGTTCGCCCTCAAGGCGGCCCGGCCTTCGCAAACCACCTCAGCGCCGGCGCCCAGTTGAGCCCGATGGCGACGAGTCTCTAAGGGGCGGGGAGCGGAGCCTCCCCTATCCGAGAGGGCCGGGGCTAGCAAACAGTGATCTGGACCTTCTTGCCCGCGCCGTCGAGCGGAAGCAGTGCTCGGAGGATGTGGGCCGGACCGGGACTGAGTGACAAACGCCCCGAGAGCCAGGGCTGGGCGGGGCGGGGGCTATGGCTCGGCTCGGGGCGGGGCGGAGCGGAGGGGGCTGTGTGCCACCCGAGGAAGGTGCGGGCGGGCTCCTCGCCCGTCGCTCCGAACGCCGTCCTTGGCTGGTTGTCCCCCGCGGGTGCCCGCGCTCTGGTAGGGCCCGAAGAAAGACGTGGACCAATGACTGAGCCTGACTGACTTTATTGGGGACCACGCCTCTGTTGGAAAATGCAGGGATCTCCACGTTGAGGAAAGCTAAAATACATTTTTCACACTGAGGGAATGGTTGTAAGTGTTTTGCTCTGGGGTCTTGCTGCAATCATCCCACTGCTCGGTGACTTAAGTTTACTGGATTAGGGACTTCAGCTCAGCTTGTTATTTCTGAAGTTCAACTGAAGTACTGTGTATGTCTGTCCGTCCATCCCCCCCTCTGTGCGTTACAATACTATAACATATTAAGATCCCATAAATCTGTTTTCTTCAGGAAAATGAGTCCAGTACTCACAAAGACACCATAAATACAAACATTGTCCAGTGCTGTCAAACAGGCATGTTTGGACCTCATGAATAAACCATTAATTCAGAAAATCCTGTTCTGTCCCACTGTCCTGTGTGGTGATTTTTACCAGCACAGTGAGGCTCCAAGCACATTATTTCCATAGCTTGTTACCTATTTTCCCATTTCTTGACCATCTCTTTTGCTACCTTTGTAACTCCTGTTCTTCACCCCTATATAACCCTTCCCTAATCACTTTTCATTGTTGTTCCTAGTTCTGCTGTATCTGTACCTACACTCAGTATTTCTGATACCATTATTTGGGCAGTCTTGGCCTCATGTGGCGTTACTGAGGTACTGATGAAGTTATTGGGCACTCTTGGCCTGTGAGTTTCTAATTCTGAAAGGACGCACAAAACTGCTCCAGTTAGCTGCTTAGTTCAGTTTCTGTTGTTCAGTTGTTGTCTAATTCATCCTTAACCTCTGCTGAAATCCAGCCATGCCTCCCAGAGCTATCTGAAGCTTTTATCAGCTGCTCACACTGCTGCATGTCACATCTGGCAGTTCCATGTGTCATTCATATCCAGTGTTCTGTGCTCTGATCAGTTAGCACAGGCCAGGGCCCACCCAGCACCTTACTTGATTGCCTGCAGTCATAACAGATCCTGATGTGCTGCAGGTGGAAGAGGTTATTTGCCTAGCCTGGTATCACCAGCCCTCTTGACACAACTACTTGCTTTTTGGGAATGCTGTCCTGATTAATTTCCATCAAAATGAGACAGATTAAATGCCATTAATAGTAGTTCTTTGTTACTTTAATCCATTGGAGCTGACACGGGGTAGGAAGTTCTTGCATAAGCAGTTTTGAGCAGAGCTGTTTGCAGCTGCTCACAATCTGAAATTGTTTACACTAAAATTTCACAGGTCTGTGGCCTGGGGATGGAGCCAGTGTGTTAACATTTTCCTAGCTGCCGCCAAGCAATGTCTGGTTGAAAGGTTATATCCCAAATAATTTTTTATGCATAACAAGTATTGGAGAGTGACACAGTCAGCTATTTCTATCCAATGTACACAGTGGAAACAGCTTGGGTTTTAAGAAGTATTTCTAACATGTCTTCATAAACATATTTAATCAAAAGTATAGACAAAACATAACCTCTTAGTATGTCCTGGTTATTACATTTTAGCTATTGGCCTACAGCCATGATACTTTATTTAAGCTGTTAAAATGTTATTACATACTTTCTGTCCTTTAATTCCAGAGCAGTTCCCATTTCTGAGCTGCTTACTTCTTACTAGCACTGTAAGCTGCTCTCCCAGCAGCTTAGCCTCATACTGGTAGGACCATATTTGCACATCCCTGCTGCCAGAGACTCTGCTTTTTCAACTCAGGGGCTTTGTAAAATCTCAGATTCACTCTACAGTGACTGCTGTGCATTTCCACTGCAGTGCATACTCCCCACGACCTGGAGTGAGATCTGAGGAACACAGAGAAGCCTCCTGCAAGCACCTGTGAGACCTCCCTTCTCCTGTTGAGTGCATTCTGGCACTTCTGGAAGGTATTCTACTGAAGCTGTGTAAGTCTGGGTTGTTGATCTAAGGCTGCCTATCCTATCATATGATAAATATGACATACAATATATATAATGTCTGGCTGCTTTGGGAAAAAAACCTCATGAACCTTAAGACATTACAGCTATAAGAAATAAGTTTTTCTCCTACCAGTAAGGTGGGAGAAGTAGAAATGCAAAACACCTGTGTCTTAGCAGCTGGTTAGAGGACAGAAATCTGACTAATCCTCTGCTGAAGCAAAGGCAAAGTTCAAACTTGTTCCGTTCTAGTTTGTCTTGTATGACAGCTTGTATGGCTTGTATAACATCATCACACACTGCATTAACCCAAGACAGAGAAAAGACCTAAGAAACAACTTACCAGTAAGGAATAGAGAAAATGGTATTGTATGGGCTGTGTGAGGGATTACTCCAGCAGGGTAAAAGTTATAAGAAAGTAGAGATATTACAAGAATATGGCATTGTTGTGCAGGGTGGCTTAACACCCTGGACAAAGAGCTGGACCAGCTGCAGGAGGCAAAGGACCTACAAAATGAAACAAAACTTTGTATCTTATCTTACTTGAAGAAAAACTTTAAAAAATTTGAAAATTAGAAAATAGACTCAAATTTGAAAATTAGAAAAGGACTAAGTACCAGGTGACATTGTAACTAACATATACAGGGGAAGTGTTGAGGACCATCTTAAGAACACAGTGCAGCTGCATATGCGAGGCTAGACACAAAGTGCTGGCGTAAATGGAACAAGGAGAAAAATAATATTTGCTCCTCATAGACTGCTTCAAACAGGAAGTTCTGGGAGCAGATTATCTTGTACTTAACCCCTATGTAGTCGTAGAAAGCAACAGGGTCTGCAAGAGCCATGATTGCTTAAGCAACAACATAGATTGCTGCACCTAAAGTACAGATCAGCTAGAACAGTAATAATGAAATGGTTACAAAAAATGGTGATTGAGCAACCTGTAGAGTAACATTTGTGTGGTGGGTTTTTGCTGGTTATCATAACACCCTTGTAAGCTTAAAGTACATAATCAAGCAACTTTGTTAAGTAAACGATTCTGTATTGCCCTGGAGTCCGTGTCATCATACACCACAGGGAAGGAATCTATCTAGTGGCCTTAAACTGGGGATGAGGATTTTCCCATATTCAAATGGCTTATAATCATAGAATAGTTAGGGTTGGAAAGGACCTTAAAATCATCTAGTTCCACCCCCCCGCCATATTCTAGAACAATGCTGGGAGTTAAACAGCTAACTCCCATCTTTAGCAATTTATATATATTAGAACAGTATGGCTGCTTAGAGTACAGCTATAAACTCCAATTTTGCCATTTATTCTACATCAATACAGTGGAGTGTGTTCAGATGTATGCAAAATTCACAAGAGAAGAAGGCTTAAAATGAATTTCATTCTTAGAAAGGGATGATAAACCTTCATGGTGCATAACTGGCCAGATAAAGCATTCTACAATTACTAGCAATATTAACAGCAACCTTGTACTTCAGGCAGAAATCTCTATGACTGATCTCACACAGGCACAACAACTGCTGTCTTCAAAATGATCAAGGATTCATGTCCTAAATAGGTCAAGGTATTTCAAGTCCTCTAAAATTCGCATTCCCCCCAAAAAGAAAAAAAAAACAAAACACCTTGCATTTGTGTTATTTGATCATAATAAATAACTTTTTCTTCTCTGCTTCTTGTGGCTAATGGGACAAGCAATAGTTGCTTGTCAAATCACAAAAATCTTAAGGAAATGCTAAGACAGGGCTTGGTCAGTACTTTCAATAATCCCTTTCTTCCACGTTTTAGCTGTATGGTTTTACTTTTTAATTTTGATGCAGAAGGCTGGAGGCATTTTCAGAACTGAGGAGAACTGAGTATTGCACTGTAGCTGGATGAACTTGAGGCTGGAAATTAAGCAGTCCTAAATACTATGTCATGCATTTGGGAAATAAGAACTTCTGCTGTAGAACAGGGAGCTCAGAAATTACATGATGAATATTAGTCAAGGAAAAGTGAGGCATCAGAAAGAGAAGTATTAACTGCAGAAGACATTGCTGGGTTTTTTTCCTGGAATACAACATATAATCATGCTCATCCAATGTAAAAAAAAAATTATAATCCAGAAGGGTGAAAAAAAGCAGTTGTCTGAAGGAATGTAGAACCTATTGCACCAAAAAAGGTTGCAGAGATTTTCTCAATTAGCCTACTATAGCAAAGCATGTTTGTAGTTTTCCATTTGCTAACACATCAGGAAGGTGACTATATTGGAAGTTATGTAACTCAACTGTCTTCAACAGTGAACTAGATATGATGATCCAGGTCATGCCTTTCAAACTTATGTTCATATGCCTAAGCAGACATTCATTATGAATAATGATCTTTTATGCAACTGAATTAAAAATTTGCAAGTATTTTGATATCTAAATGATTTGGGGAGTATCAACAAAAGCAAACTCCCCTCCCCCAGGTTGTCATAATTTATAGTGTAATAAAAAATAAGTACAATTGTATAGAAAACCAAGTAGTTTATTTAGAAAATTTAGAACTATTCACTTGTATATTCACAGAAGTCTCAGAGGCAGAAAGTGAAGCAATTTCTGGTATGAATTTCTGTGCAAACTTTGAAAGAAAACAAATTATCTGATTGCAAATAATTGTACTGTACAGATTTGTGAAATTTCCCTTGCAGAACAAGTGCAGCTGGTGTGTAATGTTATTATCTTGTTCTAATTTTCACTATTTCCCCCTATACAAAGATTCAAAGCCAAGTGGCTGTCATGCTTTGATAAGCAACATACCAGCAGGCAAAAAGGACTTCAAGAGCCCCACTGAGAAAAATCTGTCGGCTTTTCTTTGACCTATAAAATTCTGTTTTGGTAGATGACAGGGATTTAATATTTTATATAATCATTATACAATAAATAAAACTGAATTTAGTTAGATTGAACTTTCAAGTCTTGTATTTTAGATTCAGCTAAGTTTGTACATTGAGATAGTTTAAGCTACCTCTTCATTTTACTCTTTCCTTCCTTCCATCATCATTTATCTATTCCAGGCTTCTTCCACTACATGAAGTGTGGAATTTTTCTGAGTTGTAAGTAAGTGTAGAAAGTTTTAGTCTTCAAAAGCAACCTCTAATTTAAAAGAGGATACTGTGCTGGGCTTCAAGGCCTCAGAGTCTTTTAAGCTTGAAACATCTATTCTAATTTAAAAGTACAGCTTAGTCAGTTGAGGCAAAAACTTCTACAACTTCTCCCTTTGTATTCTTTTGGTTTGAAATTCTTAGTATTATTTATAAGTAGTCCTTATTTTAGGAGGTTTTATGTAAGAAAGGCCCTAGTTTTGCAAACACTGCTATATGCAACTGTTTGGCAAAAAAATAAATTAAAATTACTGGAGTCTTACAATTATCAATCCTCTGTGTTGTAGTGCATTGGAAAGAGAATTCCACATTTGTGCAGTCTGGACTACCTTCTAGAGTGAAAAATGCTGACATAAAAATACTAAAAAATATGAAGTATCACCTTGATTAGAATGTTACACTGCGTTGAAAATACTTGGTATAGGAATGTGAGTAAAAAGTAGAAACACAATTAAAAATCTAACAATGTATCAATAACTGCAAAAATACAAGTTCATATAGAACTATAGTACTTTCTGTTATCACAAACCATAATGGTCATTCAGATAATCTAGTACTGCTGCAGTACTTGATAAAACATTAAAAACTTTCTTTTCTTGCTTTGAAGTTATGCGTTCCATCATGTACATTAAGTGATGGTGAAAACATGTAAAAGGAGTTCCAAGCTCAAGAGCAATGTCAACCCAGTCCTGGATGCACTTCAAAGGTGTCTCTTCATATCCTGCAAACATTGCTGGGTTTGCTAAGAGTCCTCTAGCCACCATTACACCTTCAAATTGGAAATTAAAGCAGTAAGTTACATTAAATCTTTCTGTAGGTTTTTTTTATAGCACCCCCTTGGGACAACCACCCAAAACCTACAGGCACGTAACAGGAGAACAGGGATGGGTATTATAGCTGTACTGGAGAAACACATTTAACAGTCTAAGCCTCAGAGTACCTACACCTGTCAACACATTCCACTTGATGATGTCTCCAGATGGATCTCTCCAGAACTGTGAAATGAAGCCCAGGACACAGGAGCCTTGCCTCCCTACTTTTGAAACTGCAACTCAATTGTGTTTTGGTTATGTTTGCTACACACATAAAAACTTGCCTTTTAACATAACATTACAATGGAAAGATGCAAGAGTAGCAGTAGGCTAAGTTTAGTTATTTTAGTGCAACGTGGCTAATTTTGCTGACCTATAATCCTTCTTCCAGTAAGAGCTTGATGTCTCAATTATATAAATCTCAGGGTTCTTGATCTGCAGTAATCTTTCTGAGCAAGCCAGTGTATTTGCAACTGTACCCCCAAATTGTCAGATAAACCCATACAAGTTCTATTGTAATTTTCCTGTGATTATGGGATTGTGTTTTTTTGCACTGTCAACATACAACCTATCACATTTAGACTTTTCTTAAAAGAGAGGAAGATAAAAAATGAAAAATTTCTTTCACTATTGTACACGACAGAAAAAAAACTGATAATTCATAATTTTGTTATTGAAAGTCAACTGGGCTATCAAAATACTCTTTTCTGTTACGTATTTCCTTCCTACTTTGTATTGAGGGGGGCGAGTCACTGTAGCAGCATAGCAGTTTGATTCAACTGGTCTCTGCTGTTATTAAACACCAGTAGTGTCAAAAGAAACGTGACACATGAACTTTTCCTTATGACACTAGCTACTTGCCTCTGTCCTGTTGTTCTCTAGCTGAAAGACCAAAGTGTGTAGATACAGATCCCTTCTTCAAAACATCTACTGAATTTCTGTATTGTCTTGAAACTACAGATGGTTTCAGGAATCTACTAAGTAACCGCAGGGCAATCCTGCAAAAAATCCTCAAATTTTACCACTGAAGTGTAGGACAACGTAAACACAGATATGAGAGTGCAATACCTCACTGTGTCCTTGAAGCTAACCATCTTAACTTCAAATATCTGGCTTAAGAATAGTTCATTTCCCCGCCATATTCTTATGGTGAGAAATCTGACCTTATGTGCATGAAGTAGAGATTTCCAAGTGGAATTTCACAGCTCTTTAAAAGATGTTTAGCTCCATAAAGAGATAGACTGAATGTCTGAAGGTCTCCCTGAACTCCACTACTGAATGATGATATAGCATAATTAAGCAAAGAGCTTTTGTAATTTGCTTTGGAAATCATTATTTGTGGCTTTGAATAGCAGTGCTCTAGAGCATTTACAAGTGATTCTGTTTATGATTTTTATACAGCATCTAAAACACCCTTCTTCATTTGTCTCCTCAAAGAGTGTAAAGCACTCGTATCGTCCTACTTATAGCTAAAATAAATACTTTAAAATCTCATTTGTAAGTTTGCTTAGAAAACAGAGTGTTTAATCTTACCATCTGCTCCTGTCAAGTGATGAACTTTTTCAGCATCTCTTAAAGTTCTAATATCTCCATTAGCCACAATAGGTATAGACATGCTTTGTTTAATTATTTTAATTGCATCATAATGTACAGGCTGGTATCTTTCTTCTACACTTCTCCCATGTACTGTAATCCATGAAACTCCAGTTGCTTCAGCTTTTTGACACAAGTCAACTGTTCTTTTTAAGTCCTCGTGGATCCTACAATTCCACAGAATGAAAACATTAGATAATAAGTTACCTGAACTGTATAAAACGCTGTCCTCCATAAGGAGGAGCTATCACAGATTTGTATAAATAACTATAAATACAGAAAATATTACTGTTGGAAGATAATGAGGTTTGGTTGGTTTATTTTAATAAAGACATATGAGTTTAATGTACGGAAACCACTATGTAATTTATCATTTCCTAATTACATCACATCTCTTAAATATACGTGATAAATTTTACAGAGATTGAACAAGGGTGTCCAAAAGATTCTAAACCAAACATCATTATTTTGCTTCCTTTGTGGGGGAAAAAAGAACAATTATAGTAGTTCCTCTTTCCCAAAAGATTGGAAACTGTGTTGAAACTTAACTGGCAAATATGAAAAACCCATATGGGATGTTTGATTATGGGATGAACAGTGGAAGGAGTACAAAGCAATGCAAAGCAACAGTTTACAGAAGGATGTGTTCCTTACAGCAGCCGTGGGGACTAGCTCCCAGTTTTGTTACCCTTCCCTATAGCCAGCAGCAAATGTGGCTCTGGCCTCCAGCAGCTCACAAAGTAAATCCTTGTGATGATACACACTGTGTGTTGCTTTTTTTTTAATGGAACCATGAACCTTTTAACTTGTACTTTCATATCAGCTGGATTGCAAGAAAACTCAGCATCCAGTATGTTACCTGGATAAGTAGTCAAAGCCTGTGCTGGTTTTACTATCTAAGTCTGGACTACTTTTCTCAGATATTCTTTCATCTGGGGTCAAAAAAGTCTCAGCAGTCTTTACATGTAAAGAAAATATTATAATGTGTAATATTACATTAACAGAATTACATATAGTGTACTTGTTATATGAATGTTTCTTAAAAAAAAGAAAAGGATTATTCCATGTATCACAAACATCACTTAGATCTACCTTATTTTAATAGATACTGAAAATCTTGGTTTGTTGATCTGATTCCGTACGTGTCTCACCATATCTTGAACAAGCTCTGGTTTATTTATTAAGCAAGCACCATAACCTTCTGCCATCGCCCACCTTTAAAAGAAAACGAACATGCGTATTCCACGTCTGAAAAAATGCAGATCAATTTCAGTCAGATACATTGGTTTTGTTCCTTACAACCTTCAGAATGTGTGGTTGAGTAGACCAAGACAGTACTGGCTGTAGATCAATGATTCGTTTGCAGTTTAGAACCAGCTTTTAGGTACTGGTTCAGTCTCCATTTGGACAAGTTACTAATCTCTTCCAGTTCAATTTTCTGTCCACAAAATGGACTCACAAGGAAGATAAATTAGCATTTAATCAACAGTGTTTTACAGTGTACATAAAATAAAAAAAAAATATGTTTTCCCCTCCATCGGGTCATGGATTTCTTCTAACCAGAAAATGACTTTGGATTGAAAAGGGAGAATTTGAAGTGCAGGGAAGGATCTGAGTTCAGTAATATTCTGTTCTCCCTCAGCTGCATGAAATAACCTTTACTTTCACTTAACAGCAACAGATTTTTTCTTCTATATTTTTTCTTATAAAGGCAGATTAAGTGCAAAAAGTTTTGTTATTTTGAAAATAACATGTGCAAGAAACAAAGGATTCAAATGTAAGCCTATATTTTTGTCCTAAAAGGAACTTACAGTTTGGAATACTTAACTGTAGTTAGCTTAGAAAAAAAATTACATTTCCATTCTGAAGTCTCAGATCTCTCCAGAAAAGACTTTTCTCAAATACTGTAATTTTAAGTCAAGACAACCTAATTAGAATAGACAAGTACTGGCACTGTAGTATTATCTTTTGCTTTCCTACATTTGAGGTCTTCACTAAGAAAAAGGCTGCCTGACAAGCATAGAATAAATGGTTCTCAATTGAACCAGTTACCATGAATTTTCATTTATGCATTACTACTCTGTTTCGCTGTCAAGACAAAATCTTTATTAATTTAAGATAGAAGTAGATCACTAATTCACTGTACTTATAAACCTAATAAATGATGGAAGAAATTCTTTTCAGCACTTCCTGAATAATGTAATCTGTATAATTATATTTTAGAGACTATCCTTCACTTGCAGAAGTCTGAGACATCAGGGACTTGGCTCATTATTTTGGCAATTGGCACATCAATTCTCAAACCACTCTCCAAATTATTTGCAGCAAGCTGGTTTTGGTAATGCATATTTAACAGCTGCTGAGAAGGAGTGGACCCTTCACTTCTTAAGCCAACACTCAGTATTTCAGAAATGAAAAAAGGCAGGTTGGCAAATACACCTGGTTTTCCCAGTTTCACCACAATGACAGGCGTCTTAGAACATTCAGAACAGTGTCTTGCCACATAGACATTTTTGACAGGTTAAAAAGCTCTTTCACAGTCTATTTTTAAGTTAAGACAGAAATGATTATGAAAATGAAGACCAGCATTCTTTAATCTCAAATTATTTCATCATTATTTCACTGAGCTTTTTCAAATCTTTACCTCTGAGGACAGCCACAGTTTAGGTCTATTCCATCTGCAAAAGGACAGATGATCTGGGCAGCATCACACAAAACCTGTGCTTCTTTAGCAGCAAACTGAACAATCAATGGATGATCACCTACTCCAATGAAAATGAAAAGGTACTTAGAGATTAAACAAACAAACAAACAACACCCCACCCCCCACCCCCCCAGATAATAACAATAAAAAATAACAAATTCTAAATTCATGGACTGTCTGCCCATGGTCCTGGGCAACCAGCTCTAGGTGATCCTGCTTGACCAGGGGGCTGGCTAAGAGGACCTACACAGGTCCTTTCAAATTTGACTATTTTGTGACTCTCTGAGCCCTGGATCACAAATAAATAGGGGTAGCTGGCTAGTGGTTACTAAATCAGTACGCCTATCAAGAGAGGTAGGAATTGAAACAAACATATATGTCCTAGACATTTGCTGGCTCAACATATACATTTTCTGACTGAAACTGGTCAGATGCTCATCTTTCACAAACATGGTATATGAAATTAAGTATTCTCTATTTTCAGCAGTCTTCATGCTTCCCCTCCTGGCCTGCCCCTTCTTGTCTGCATGCTGCCCCTTTGCTGTGCTGACATGGCTGGCTGTCTTGCCAGGTAGGAAGCTTGTTTACAGAACCAACCCTTCAGAAAGGAGCCAAACAACACATAAGCTCTTCCCTTCCTTATCCTAGACCATCTCTTTCTTCCTCTGTGCCAACATAGCTGATTTTCATCCACAATGTGATATGCAGAGCTGGAATGAGAACACAGGGGCAGAGGCAGCTTTAGCAGCTTTGTCTCAAGTGGGAAACCAAAGTGTCAGTAATCCTCAACTCGGGTCTGCTGAACCATTTGTGATTCACTAAAACCCCTGCAGAGAGCCAGATGGTTATTTGGACCATGCTCTCCTCTTTTACAGCTACTGCATTACATTAAAAGCATCTAAAAATATCTCAGTTTTAGGGTTAGGGTAATAAACTCAGCAATAAAACCGGAGTGGCAGCAAAAGAAGTGTGTTCCAGGGTGGCTGTTTCTTGGAGACTGGTTCAGCATTGGTCTGCTAGTGCTAGGTGGGAAGTGACTTGTCTTTGCATCAGTTGGTCTTTTCCTCCTTCTTTCCTTCACTTATTAATCTATCTTTATCTTGACCTACAAGTTCTCACTTCTGTTCTTTCTGTTCTCCCCCTGTGCTAAGAAGGGGGAGAAGGAATGAGTGAACAGCTGTGTGGGTGGTTGATGGCCACCTATGTTTGGTCAACCCACCACAGATCTCAGTTTTCCACTATTTAATTTGACACACTGTCACTGGAATGTGTTTACTTTCACCTAGAATATTTCTATGGTTTTATAATCAATCAGATACAGTATAACAAAACTGTTAATGGATGTCAAGCTGTGTGACAGACTGCATTTATTTGGCCAATTTAGCTTATCACCATGTAAAACATTCTGACAAGGCAACAGTTTATTAAAAAATTACCTTTGTTGGTTGTGAATTCACTGTCCCTCGCTTTTGCAGATCTCACAAAATCAGCTGCTACTATCATTGGCGTGTAACATAAATCACAACTGTATTTCCTAACCAGGGTTCTGAAAGCCAACCTGCAGACACATGAAAATCAAAAACTAAACAGTAAAGCCATTTTCCTGACTAGCTGCTCTAAAACACTGTTCTGACATGCTGTACTCTGGGGATGTCTAATATTATCATAAGATAAAATACATCCCACATCTGTCTGTCTTAAATGAGTAAAGGAAAAAATGTAATAATCCCTGTTTTTTACAGTCAAGATAAACTTCCTCACAGAACAAACACTGAAAACATAGTTGACATAACAGTTACTTACTTGGAATAGCGGACCATGGGGGCACATATTTTTACAACTTGTCCAGAATGAAACAAATCCATGGGATCTTTCAGTTGGCATTCTTTAGTTTCTATGTCACCAATCATGTATAATTAATCTTTTTAACATCTGGAAAAACAAGGAATGTTTGAAACAGAAGTCATTCAGCTATTTCTGACAGGCCATGCAGCAGAGTGCTTTTCGGTAGAGCATCTTGCAAGCAGGCCCTCGCTTGCGGAGTGCTGGAACAAGCTTTTTGCCACAGCCAGCTGCTGAGCACCGGCCCCGTTGTACTCTGCCATCCCCACGCGGTATCACCCCTGTGTTTTCATTCACAGAATCACGGGCTGGTTTGGGTTGGAAGGGAACATAAAGCTCATCCAGTTCCAGCCCCCTGCCATGGGCTGGGACACCTTCCACTAGACCGGGTTGCTCCAAGCCCCCTCCAACCTGACCTTGAACACTGCCAGGGATGAGGCAGCCACAGCTTCCCTGGGTAACCATGCCCACCCAGGGCTCACATCTCGCTCGGGCTGGAGGGGAGGTTCTCAGCCACCCTTCAGCGCAGGGCCGGCTCCAGGCAGCCCCTTCCCTGCCTCACGGAGGAAGTTTTTCCTCATGCCAGGCGAGAGCCACCCCTGCTCCAAGCCCGCTATCTCTCGTCCTCCCGCTACAGGCCCGCTCCCTCCTCCTCTGCCCGCACGGCGAGGCCTGCGGCCTGACCGCCCTGTCCTCAGCTCGCTCCCGCCTGTGGGTGCCTGCGGGGCTCGGAGGCGCGGGCCACAGGAGCCGCCTCCCGCCCCGCTCCCTGCGGCCCGGCCCGGCCCGGCCCGGTCCGGCCCGGCCCGGCCCCACGCTCACCACGTGCGCGTGCACCCCGCCGCCGCCCTGCCGTTCCCGGGGCGGCCCCGCTCCGTCGCGCGCTTTCGGCATCATCGCGGCGCGCCGCGGCCCGGGAGTGACGCGCGGGCTCCCGGCACCTGCCAGCATGGAGGAGGCGGGGGCAGGCGGCGGAGCGGCTCCGGCTCCGGCTCCGGCCCCGGCCCTCGCAGAGCTGCTGGCGGACGGTGAGGCGCGGCCCTCGGCGGCGGCTGGGGAGGGTCGGCGCGGAGGGGTGGGGGGCAGCTCCCGGCTCTGACCCCGGCGGCGGGACCGTGCCGGGGTCCGCTCTGCGGGCGGCCCGGGGAAGGCGGAGGGTCCTTTGCTAGGACGGGCAGCGGCGGGGAAGGGGTGGCGGTGCTCGGGCACGCGGCGAGCAGGGCGGTGAAGTGTCCCGTCCCCCCCCCGCTCTCAAGTCACGGGAAGTGTCGGCGGCGGAGGAACGGCCGGCGCCGGGGAGCGACCCCAGCCCTCCCGGTGGAGCCCTCCGCTGAGGGCCGAGGGTCCTGGTGGCGGGGCCGTGCGAGGTGGCGTGTTGCTGTGAAGGGAGGAGTGCACGGGAAGGAAAGGTGAAGGCGTTCGATAATATCGCTGTATGGAAGCTCGGGTATTGCTTCCCCCAGAGTCTCCCTCGCAGTATCATCTCTTAATTCACTGTTTTATAAAGCAGTGCCCTTATAAGAGCCCAGAATGGTTTAATGAAGTTGTGTCTCATGCCACTTCGATCCTCAGTGATATGAAGGTGACTCCTGTCTGTGTTTGATTACGGGTACAACCTCACCAGCCTCTCCCTAGTTGCACTGTGAAGTTTGAAGAAGTTATAGATACTTTTTAGTGTATTCTACTCAAGAAAAGGCAATTGAGGGTAAAAGTATACAAGTCTTTATTTCCAAAAAAAACCCCAAACTCCAGTCATCAGCTCCAAACTTGTTTCTTTTGATTGTGGTTTCTTCTCAAATTGGTGTCACATTTGTATTGTGCGATGCAGAGAACATAAGCTGTTATGTTTATAGAGAAACTGAGGGTCAGAGAACTGCGTGCTTTGGGTCTAGAAATATTATTTAACTGTTCTGAAGTGTGAAAGTAAAATCAAAATGTTTTTCAGAATGTTATGCTGACTTCTTCAGAGAAGACTTTGATGTGAAAGCTTATACTTCCCAGTCTATCCATCAGGCTGTGATAGCTGAGCAACTGGCAAAACTTGCCCAAGGTATTAGTCAGTTGGATAAAGAGCTTCATTTACAAGTAAGTTTAAAGTGTACCTGTTATTCTAGGGTGATCGATATAAACTTGTCAAAAGCTTAGTAATCTTATGATATTGTTGCTTCTGAAATTGCCCAGTGTACTCTGCAAGCAGTAAAGGTACAGCTTGCAGCAAAACTGGTAGTGAGTCTGATACTTAACTTAGTTGAGCCCACTCTTTATACCCCTTACCAGGAAGCCATATGCTGCTTTTAGTTTCTGCAGCCTATTTCTGCATACATGGAGGTTGTGCTCTTCCTTGTAAGGATCTTCCCTGACTCTTTCCAAATGATCATGTCAGCTATCAGAACTGCTGGCCCGTGTTTTGGGATGACAACTGTGATAAAACAAGGATTGATTTAACTTGTATCCTTTCATCCTGTGATGGAGAGTAGCCTAGGTTCTAAGACTTACCTTTCGTGGGGCAGCTATAACCTATGTTAACACATCCCCACACCTTCAGGACAGCTTTTGAGTTTGGATAATAGAAGGGTTTTTGGTAAAATCTACACAGACACCACAGATCCACAGCGCGCTGTTTCAAAACCTTCTTCCTCCCTCTCCCTGTTCAGTTAGTAAATTCTTTGGGAACTAGTATCTAAATGTCATAAATAGAAAATATTAATAATTTGAGTATAATTATTACTATGTGATCAATAAGCTTAAAATTACAGCTGTTATTATCTGTGATGGTGTGTTGAAGTATGATTGCTCTGCTGGCTCTAAGATGTCAGCTGTGCTGTAGTTATTGACCCTCTTCTTGTTCTGAGCTTGTTGCTTTGTGTTCTGAAACCTTTCATCTTTAAGGTGTGGCTGCTTTTTCCTGTGTCTGCCTAATGTAGGGTGGATGAGATACTTTAATGCCCAGTGTAGGAATGATGATGATGTATTGATATTCCTTTCAGGCACACATCCCCATTTTTCTGTGTTGATTAATTTTTATTTTTTTTTTAAGGTTGTTGCAAGACATGAAGACCTGTTGGCCCAAGCAACCGGAATTGAATCCCTGGAAGGTAAATTATCTTATATTATGCTTGCTACTTGTTACAATGGAGGAAGCACTATTAATATCTCTGCAGGAAATGCCATTCACTGCCAACTTTGGCCCGTAATGTTAAGGTTGCAGATCTTACTTCTGAGGAGTAACGTGGCAGCTTTATTTTTTTTGATGTCAGTAGATGGAGCTCCAGGGAGAAGATTTTGCTGGTACTTCCGTGGAGTTAACTACTTCATAGGAAGGCATACTTTGATAGTCAGTTCGGAGCAACTTTAGTCATCAAGTCTTTTTGACCTTTTAATATATTTTTCTAAATAAGCTTAATTTTGTTGCAACATTAGCTGGTATCTGTTGCTGTAAGTACCAAGCATATGCATGTTGCTTATGCATGTGTTGCATGGTTTGCAGGTCTTAACCTTAACACATAATGTTGATTGCATTGGGATTTTTTTTTTTCCTAGAAGGGGGCTATTAAGTTAAATACATACCTTTATGTTGTTCCACTGTTTGGGATCTGGATTTTAATATAAACTGCAGACTTTCAAAGGCCTGACTTACAAACACTTGAATCTGTATAGAAAAATGGTTGCAATATTTTGTTCTTGTGTAAGGACCTCATCAAGCCTGCCATTCTGCTCTTTGTCACTTACTGGGAGCTTCTTGGTTTTTCTTCAGAAAAATATATTTACCTCTATAACATGCTGATTTGCATATACTATGGGATTCAAGCATATAACCTTTTTCCTTTCATTTTGTAACTTGCTAAGCATTTTATGTATTCCTCCTTCTTCCAGCTTTTGGCATAACCAGAGAATTTCTGGTTACTGACACTTATAGTATCTCCTTATCTTTGGAAGTTGCTGGATACAGTATTTAATAGCATTTGCATACAGCTATAAATAGAAATAAAAGCTTCTTTAATCTAGGAATGGTAGCTCCTGAATAGCTTTTTGGACAGTTGGAAAATTAATCATACAAAGACTGGAATCTGTGTTCACCCTCCAAATAAGAGGTAGATAGGAATCTGTAGTTAATCTTGTGATTAATAAATACCTCCCAGTCATGATCTTCACCAATTTGTGCTCAGTGGAATGTTGTTTTATGAAATCATGACTGTCTCTGAAGGCATTCCTTCCTAAAATTGCTCTGAGGAAAGAATGAAGTACTTCAAAACAGCTATTCAGTTATAAAATGTGTCTGTAAAGTAGGTGTAGTAAATAATGCATGCTTTACAATTAATAACCTAAAGTAAAAATAAAATCTAATTCTCAAATTTATTGAATTGTCTTCGTTTACTTAGCACTATGATTTTTAAGAGGCCATTTCTGTGTGTGAGGGAAGGAGAAACATGCAGAGGTTCTAACCTGAAAAGTATTTGTTACTTGAGACATCAGTAGGAACTTCAGTCTGCGGTTGCCAAGAAAATCAAAAGTCTAGGCAGGTTTTGCAAGGCTTTCTTAAGTATGTGTGTGAGATATATGGTCACTGTAGAACAAACACTTGAGTCAAGTTTCATAAGAGGAAGAAAGATGGATGTCAGTAGAAATTTTAATGATGAACTTGGAAACACATAGATCTTGGTATGTTTGTCAACAAAGGTAGCAAGTGAAGATTATGGAGCTGATTCACAGCACTCACAGTCATTTGTATGTGTGAAAGTGAATCTAATTGAACATTTCAAATTGACACACCCAACTTGTAGCATCCTTTTTTAGGTCTGTGTACTTTCAAAATGGTACACTGATGTGTCCATAGGTAGCTCAATAGATACCTTGAGGTCAAGGTAGGCTAAATAATATCATCCCGTATCTTATGCAGCAGATGGAGAGGGTTGATTGCCTTTTCAGCCATCCTAATTCTGCTTTCTGGCAAGAGGACTGCTATATGCTTTATAGCAATGTCACAGTCATAGATGTAGTACCGTTGTGCTACTGTCCCTCCGCCCATTATTGCAATGTAGAGTAGAAAATAGCCTATTCTGCCAACTTTTCACTGTATCTCATGTCTTTATTCTCTGAGGCGTAAGAATTGCATGCCTGTCATTCCATGTAAAAATGTCAGGGAACTCCTGAGTCTGTCACTAGGCCGTGTTAATAATTCTGAAATATGGAGAAGGTGGGAGTTTGCATATTAATACAAAATACATGAGATACAGTCCCAGTACAGGACAAGCTGAATAAAACTATTAGCAGTAGTTATGTGTGCCTTCCATCTTAGTATATCATATTGCAGTTTTATCCAATTTGATGATGGCATGCTTGTAAACAGGGCTTGACAAAAAGATATTACATGTTTGAGAATGGCAAACAATAACTGGAACAAAAATAATTTCATAGGCCTGGGTTGGTTAACTTAATTAAATTCTCAGCAGACTGATTCCATATTGCAAAAATGACTGCTACCCTTGACTTCTTTTTAACAAGAAAAGAACAAGCATGCTTGTGGGCTTTCGTTGTACTGTTTTGCCAAACTAATCTGGAACAAACACAGTTAGGGTAGTTTGCTCTGTAATCTAAATTAGATGACGTCACAATGACATCAACGCCTTAGTTTTTGCTAAAGGTGCTTATGGACAGGAATAAAACCTTGAGATAGAATTGGTTATCTTCTCAGTCTTCTTTGTTGGTTTCTCCAAACTAACTAGTCACTGTGTTAAATAAATAGTGTTAAATAGGTTGTACCATTTTTGTATGTCATGTTCAGGTGTTTGTATCAGGTTATGCCTTTAATCAGCACTCCTGATCGTCATTCTCTTAGAAAGTAATATACTCTAAATATTGCTTGAAATCTAATGTATGATGGATTTCAGAGTGATATTTCTTCTGTAGGTTTGTGTTCTCTATCAATAAGTTTTCCATAACGTCTAGTAAGTGACCTATAACCTGCATAGTTTGTTTCCAAATATGCTGTGTTTCATTCCTTTCAATCTGTTTTCACATTTTGTAATAAATTTGCTGTAAAGGGGGAAACTGTTGGTTTTTGGTTTTGGGCTTTTGGTTTGTTTTTTTATTGTTTTTTTTTTTTTTTATTTTAGTGCTAAAATAGTCTGCAGTAGTTGTTATAATTTGAAGACTAGCTTTTCCAGTAATGGACAAGTGTTGCATGTAAAAAATGTGCTTTATTTTGCAGGTGTCCTCCAAATGATGCAGACGAGAATTGGTGCTCTACAAAGTACTGTTGATAGGTATGCCATTCAGTATGTGATTAGAAAATAGAAATTCTTGTTTGTTCTATCATGTGATTTATTAATACTGTTGTAAATAATTTTCTCTTCTTAGAATCAGAGTCAAAATTGTTGACCCCTACAACAAAATAGTGTCTCGCACAGCTCAGCTAGCAAAACTCCAAGTAAGTTATATTAAAAATGTATTTAAAACTTTGTGAAAATGTATTATTTCCCAATTGTCAGACATGGGTGGGATTTTTCATACTCCAGTAGCCTGTATTTCATTGTCAGTATTTCTCAGTGAAAATCATTATTTGTGTGTCTCTTCATGAGCTACTGAGAAGTGCTTTGTATTGCAAAGTAGGAAATGACATTTGCACTAAGTAAGTCAGGTTTGTAGAGGTGCAGAGAAGAGGGAAGGGTTATCTGAGTGCACATTAGTTAAATTCTCATTACTGTTTGTGTAGTTTTAGAATTTAATGTTATGGTGCTGTTGTGTAGAGAAGACACTTTTCTCCTCTGAGTTAATGATGTTTGGCTGCAGTTTAGTAAAGAGTTTGGGAATTAATTCTTTCAAAATAGTCAAGATGCAACTTGTGAAGCCAGTTGTGTTTCTGGTGTTTTATAAGCCCAGGTACGTAGCTGTTCCTGTCTTTTGAATATAAATGGAGTCTACGTGAGAACGTAGATCTCTGTTAGAGGACAGCAATGGGAGAGGTCTTATTACAATAGTGGTGAGATATGTGTCAAACACTACCACTTTTAATTTTATAATAGCTGAAAACTATTCCATAGATCTTCAGGAGTCACGTAGCTGCATTCTATTAGTTTATGGTTTGAAAAACAATGAAATTCCAAATCGACAAGTATTTAACGAGTTATTGTTTGAACTATTTGTCTTCGCAAATTTGCCTTAACTTTGCAGAACTAGGAACTTGTCGTTTAGTACCTGATATTTGAACTGTGGACATACACTTAAATAGATTGCCATCTGTGGTTGACTGCTGTTGTACAGTAGAGTAGATATAGCTACAAACTGTCATCCAGTTTCTGGTCTGGGGGCTGGTGGAGCAGCTTTAGTAGTCTCTCTGCTGAGCTTCTATTTTCTACATTACTTTCAGTGACAGCGAAGTTCAGCTGGAAGCTCTTAACATTCTGTTCCAGCCAGTTTGTCCAGCTGCTTCTGTTCTTTTCAGCTCCAGCTGTTACTGTTCTTGCCACTGGGCAAAACTTCCCTAACTTCCATGTGGCAGAATTTAGGTGCAGAATTTTTTTGTTCTTTGTGGAAGGGGTTGCAGAAATTTGGGTCTAAAGATGAAGATCATTTCTGCCCTGACCTTACATACAGTCAAACTGTAGAAGGACAACTGGGAAGAATAGTTCATGAATTTAGGAACTGTTTCTTGCATGCTCTTGGCTTCCTCTTTACTGTAGCGGGGTTACACAGATTTTCCTATGGTGTGAAAGCAGCATCTGTCCAGAGCCAGCAGCCTGTGCCAGGGAATTTGTAGTATCTGGCTTTTCTTGGCTGTAAGTCAGAAAAAAGAGTTTCAGGGTAAGGGAAGCCTGCTAGGCTACCCTTCCAAGTGTCCCAATCCACTTACTTAAGTGTAGAAAGAGGAATGATGATTCCAGCTTCTCTGCCAGTGGGAGTTTATCCTCAGCATGAACTTTCTTGTGTTGGCAGATAGTGAGTGCTTTGTGTTGCACTATACTGCTAGGAGAAATCGAGGATCAGGACACCTGAATTATGAAATGAATCTGGACTTAACCATGAGTTGAGTCAATAGGCCTTTGAAATCTCAACCCTCTTGCCTGCCCAAGATGTAAGACTGTGATGTCTCTTCACCCAGCTGACTTGTTCATTCAGGAAGGCAACAGTACAGTAGACAGTTCATTTCTTGGCCGTGGCAGGGCTTGTGACATAAAATTGCTCCTAAATTCAAGACTTGTTTCATGGTACACTTTCAAACTTACAAATTTTATCAGTTGGTGTACAGTTGGTAGAATAAGAAAAAGGTAGATGACTGGTAAAAGAGGTTGCCTTCTGTCAAAATCTGTGGGGTTGGCAGGTATGTTTTGCTGAACTGTGTGGTGTTTAAGAGACTCCTGTACTTTTCCATTGATTGCTCTGGGACTGCTCACAAACTGAAGGAATATTTGGCTTGCATAAAGCTGGATTTTGCCGTCCTTTGTTGTTTTTAATATAGTCTGGCTATTTCATAAACGTACTTGCTGCAAATTCATTTTCAAAATTCAAATCTAGTCTTGAATTCTGAATGTCTGCTGTGTGCTTGTGCTTGTGTATATTATATCTTCTTGTGCTCTTAGAGCTTCATGTCATCCCAGGGGAGCAGCAGAGTCACAAAGCTTGCTTTCTGCTGTCCTCTACTGAGTCTTTCCGTAGTAGATCATGAGCTAAATGGGAATACTTAGCAGCTGAAATATGTAGGCAGGGAATTTGTCCTTCTGAGGGTTATTTTCTGTGCTGTTCTGTTTCACCAAGTGTTTCCACATGTTCGCTTAATTTTAGATATCTCAGTGTTTAAAAATGCTTTTAAGAGTCAATTAAAAAAAAAACAACCACTTTTAAAAAAGAATAATTCTGTATTTTAAAGTTATTCTTTAAAATAATTGCCAGTAGCAGATTTCATCCTGATGCTGCTGTAACTAAATGAGAAAAGTAGTCTGAAGATAGTGGACTGTCTCATCTTTCTTCAGATTTCTGTTACATATACCTCCAATTAGAGTATGTTCTGGGAGATGCATGCAATTGCATGTATGAGCTATGAGCTGACACATTTTCAGTGGTTCTGTTTCTAAGTCTTCTTTCAATAATTTCTTGAAATTAATTTGAGATTAGAAGTAAGAGGCTTTTTGACTGCCTGAATTGTACCAATAATGTCTGTTAGTATTGATACGGTGCTTTAAATTTCAGGAGGTACCGAGTGTGTAATCTCCAGAAAAATCAGGTTTCATTTTTACTAAACCCATTGGGACTAACTCAGGCTGCTGGCCTTTTCCAAATTAATTCTTGCCTGAAGGGTGGAATTCATTCCTTGGATGAAAGCATCTCCCTTAGAAAAGCGTACTTTATCAACTCAGGAAGGAATGTTTCCTGAATTAATTCGGACTCTGGTTATGAAGGTGGTCAGGTTAGAAGATCTGGCAGCTGTGAGCAACTCCACTATTTGCCAGAGTTTTTTATTTCCATTACACAGTCCTCATATATTGCATTCCCTTACAGCGACTGTGAGTTTTATTAAGTTGCATAACTTGTGTAAATGGAAATACTTCTGTGAAACAGAATCTTTGTTAAGGGTACAATTGCTGTGAAGTTAAGAGCGCATCTTCAGTGTCCTTGGGTTTTTCTCTTCCTAATTCACAGGACCAGAAGATAAAACCTTTTTTTTTAATTCTTGTTTCTAAATGTAACTTTTCCCATCTCTTATTCAGCTTGATAAGCATTTTAAGGTTGTTTCTTGTGATAGGAGATAATGAGCAACAAGTAAATGAAAAAGAAGTAATCTTTTGGCATGTAAAGTAGAAGATGATCAGAAGATAACTGAAGTTGAATTCCTAGGGAAAAAGATTAGCTAGAGGTACGCAGTCGGATTAGAGAGTAATTAAATTTGAAAGCAAAGTAATAATACTGTGCCCTCTTATTTGGCAAAGCAGAGTGTGCTATATAAAAAGCTATTTTTGATTCATCTTGCAGAAATTCAGTTCACAGGTATAAAGTGATATGTGGATCAAGATTTTTCTAATTAAAGAAATGAATTAATAAAAACTCATACACTAATCTGTCAAAGTAGGATAAGCCCCACTTGGTTCTCACTAATGGTAATAGAAATCATGTGGTTAAGTTGTATTAGAATGCTTAGAAACTTGCACTTCAGACAATGTGATACAGAGCCAAAAGCAGTAACTAGGCTTTTGGTGATCTGCCTCGGTGGGGATTTTCTGAACTTTTCCTTTTGGTTCTGTCTAGATGTTTAATAAAATTGAACTATAAATATTTGTGTTTTGATTAGTTTGTGCTGGCATAGGGAAGAGACTGAGAAGTGCAATCTACTGAATATTGGTTGAAATGACTCACTGGTGTATGTTCTCATATATGCAGTTTAACAGTTTTGAAGATACTAACTTGAAACTCTAAAACCTCTAGGAAGGGGTTCAAAGTCTGTCAATACGAAATATTTTCTAAAGTAATTTTAATTTAATTTTGATATCCATAAAGTTCAGGAGGCTTTGCCTTCAGTACCAGGGAAAATGTATCAGAACAGCTATATTATATTATATAATTATATTCTAAGTTTCTTGTTTACCTCTCTTGTTAATCTGATTGCAGATGTTGGACTGTATGTATGACTGTACCAAAATCCCCATACTTTTCAACCTTCTCCTGAATTGCATCTCTGAATTCTACTTTAGATGTTACCCACTTCAGAATGTTGCTGCTCCTGTATACTCTACTTTCTAGCCCCACTGATCCAGTACTCTAGTAGAGGAGCTCTACACATGATATAACTCTTACTGTTTTTCCATCTCTGTTATTTACTATGTAGAAGCAGAAAGCCTGTTCCAAGATCTTAGTTGAGTGAAAAATTATCAAAGTATTATGTTTGATTCAGGTGCCAGCAATGCCTTTTTTCCTAAATTGGTGGCAGCGAAATATTCCTGAAAATTTACATATGCATCCATCTTCTTAATTTTTAGCCAAAAATGCCATGTATTTTAATAAACCTATGAGAAAATGTGAACTACTAGTTGGCTGAATGAAGGTGACTGGTATTACGAAAGTTTTGCTGAAAATAAGTTTTTATATATATTCCCGTAGTAAGATTCAATATCTGTAGTAACAGTTTAGCCTTTAAGTTTTATTGTCCTCAGAAGTAAATGCTGCCATTTTGTTTATTTTGGATGAAGATTGGCAAGGCCAACTTCTTAATCTTATTGTGGTTTACAGAGGGGAGGGATACTGGGGGGAGATACGCAATGTAAAATAAAGCTCACTTCTAGTTAGAAATAGAACATGTCTCTGTCATAAGGTTATCAGTTTCTTTTTTGTTTTAACCAGGAATGACAGCATAATCTCAGTAGCCCTGTGAATGTAATTACCAGCTTTAGGAAGTATTGGTCTGTATTGCATAAAAGCATGTTAAAAATCCTGGGAAAAGGGATTGCAGTGTTCTAAAGTTCCTTGGTTTTATTCATATTCGTATTTCCTTTTTTTGGTGAACATATTTCCATATTTGAGGCCTTATACTATGTGATCATAATGTACTGATAGTATCCCCTATGCTATGATTTCTCTGCAGGCTGCCTGTGACTTGCTACGGAGGATAATACGCATCTTGTATCTCAGTAAGAGACTTCAAGGACAACTGCAAGGAGGAAGCAGAGAGATAACAAAAGCTGCCCAAAGCCTTAATGAACTTGGTGAGTCCTTTTTAGTTACTTTTAGAGACATTTTTAGCTTGCACTCACATGACTCACACTAGTGTTTGACTTAAAAAAACTTTTTACTGTGGTTCTTGCTATTTACTTATTGATTTGAACTGAGAAATGGTATGAACAGAGCTGATTAATACTTCCATTTTTTTAATAACATAAAAATTCTATGATAATAACTTGTGTTCTTTTTGGCAACAATATTTTTGTGAAGCAATTGATTTCTTGCTGGCCTGTGTTTGTATAAAATGCCTTCAGAGGCAGCAGATAGATATTTAGCTTTTGGAAGACATTGAACTACGTTCTAAAAGAAAATTATTGGCCCTGTGGCCTTTGTGAGAGCTGTGTGTGATACGATATACAGATACCTAACCTAATTCAGATACTGGAAGCATTCTGCTGCAGTAGCAAGTAATTTACCCTGTATTTTATTGGTTTTAGGAAGAGTGATGAAATAGTTTTCATGAAGCTCACATTACATTGCTAGATTGTTTTCTGTACTTGAGCTAGCTTGGATACTTCCACACTGTGCTGCAGGATGCAGCGAGGAGCATCCCATTAGTCTTGGAGATCAGTTGTTGGTGTTGTACATGGTATCTTGCCAGCTGCTTCTCCTTTGATTTAATGGGATTCGAATTTCAGCTTCCAAAAATAGGTTGTGGGAGGGCTGAACTTACAAAAACCATTCAGAATCATCCTGAGGTTTATTGTGCATGTTTGTCACTACTGCTGTTTTTATACTGTGTAATCAAAAAATTATTAGACAATGAATTAGTCTTATAATTAGCAAGTGCTGTGTTGCAAATGGAAAGCTTATATATGTGTATTTAGTGTGTCAGCCTGACTGAAGCACTTACGCTTATCAATTGCAGCATTCTAAGCTAGAATGGTTTTTCCAGTTTTCTGTTTTTTCTAATTTTCTGTTCTTTTCTAATTCTTTGTTTTCCTTCCATTTTGGTCTCCCTTCACACTTTATATGTTCCTTCAGGATATATAAAGTAATGCTATCTTTTACCTACTTTGTAAGTCTTGTGGGATTAATCTGAATACTAGATCCTATTAAAATAATCAGTACTGTTTAATGGTAAAACCTGAGATGTTTATCTTGTGTAGCTTTTAGGATTTCATTCTTTTCGGGGAAATGCCTTTTATTACTCTCCTTCCTCTCCCTCCCCCCAGTTTTTTTCCTTTTACCATTTAAATAAGAGCTTGTACTTTCTTTCGTTAAAGTGACAAAGTCTTTTGAGTTTCTTGTTTTCGTATACTTGGTGAAGCTTAGAAAAGTCTGAGTAATTACTATGGTTAAAGATGAAAGGAAATGCATTCCCTTAGGAAGCTCTTTTGAGTTTCACCAGTCTGGGGGAGAGGGATTCAGGGCTTGTGGTCCTTAATTTAATTCTTAATTCTAGATGGTTTATGGCCTTGTAAAATCCCTTGTCTAACTGTAATTTCTCTCTCCCTCTCTTTTGTGTAGTCTCTCTTCCTTTCTTCTCTCCACCCCCCTGCACCTGCATCCTTCCCTTGTCTTCTGGCTATCTGGCTCTTTGTTACCCTCTGCTGCCCACCTTGGCTGGTCTGAAATCTTATTGCCTCCCAGCTGCCCGTGACTCTCAGTACCTGAGTGTATTGGAACACCCCCTGAGGAGTGGCTGTGTTGAGGTGTGGTGTACTGAAAGTGTCTGTGCTGTGTGATGTTGTGGTGACTCACTGGGTGGGCAGATGGGGCAGCTCTGTTCAGAGGGGAGGAAAGCGTGCAGTGGCTGGATTCAAGATGCTTCAGGGTACCACAGTGGGAGTCACTGAGACGATAGTGTGTTTCAAGGAGGCTGGATTTTGGGATATGGCTGGGGAAGCACTGTGCTGTGCTTCTGGCTTTGGAAAGCGCTGGGATATGTGAGAGATCTGTAGGGTCGTGGTGGGATTGGGCAGGACAGCTTTGAGGCTGTGGTGACTTGGGGTGAGGGTGTGGAAATGTGCTTCAGAAAGATGGGAAATGTGCTGCAGTGCTCTGTGGTATTGGGAGGGTGGGAAGCATGGAGGACAGACTCCAAGCACTGGTTATTCAGTGGTGAGATGTGAAAGCTTTGGGAGGGCTTAGGAAGTACTACATCTGCTCGCAGTAAATAGGTTGTGGACGAGTGGTGTTAAAGCTTGGTATTGGATAGGGAGCCCTGTGTCATGGAGGCTTGCTTTTGAATTGGGGGTCAGGGCCAAGGTTAATATTAATCTGTGTTTTTAGCCAGATATTTCTGAATATCTTTTTTTTCTCTCATTCAGGGAAAGTTTCTTCCCATTGTTTCTTACCCTTCTGATGTACATGTGCAATATAATTTCTGCTTAGTTGAAGTCAGCAGCACTGTGATATTACCATGAAAGCTTTGCACTTTTCTATGGTATAATGTACCTTTTATTGCTTATAAGGTATTCTGGGTAGACTATGGGGATAACTAGACATTGTTTTTACATACTTGTCGTGGTTTAACCCACAGCCAGACAGCTTGTTACCCACTCCCCCCCCCGTTTCTTGCCCTCCCCCTACTCCTGGAGGGACGGAGAGGAGAATCAGAAAGAATGCAACTCCCACGGGTTGAGATAAGAACAGTTTAGTAACTAAGGTATAACACAAATCACTACTGCTACCATCAATAATAGTAATGATAAATGAAATAACAAGGGAAGAGAATACAACACCCCATCACCAGGCGACCGATAACTTGCTCCCCCCAGCCCGACCAAGCACCGACCGATACCTCCTCCAACCCTGCAGTCCACCCAGTCCTTCCGGCTCACTCCCAGTTACATCCTGGGCATGACGTGCTGTGGTATGGAATACCTCTTTGGTCAGTTTGGGTCAGGTGTCCTGTCTCTGCTTCCTCCCGGCTCCCCTCCTCCCTGGCAGAGCATGAGGCCCACAAAGTCCTTGGCCAAACCAAAACATCATTGTTTTTCAGCTCTGTTCCCAGCTGAAAGTCAAAACACAGCACTGCACCAGCTACCAAGAAAGAGAAAAATGACTGCCACTGCTAAACCCAGGACAATACTGTTGTACTCTGTGCATGCTTGTGGGATGCTAATGCGTATGTGCTCTTTTAGGTGTATGTATTCCACATGTATTTCCTCTACAAATCCATGTTAGTTCACTTACAGCTTTTACTCAGTTGTGTCTTGAAGGTTATTTTGCAGTGATGGGAAAAGACATGATAAAAATACAAAATACTGGAATTAGAAATACGGGTCAGTCAGAGGCACTACAAGAAACCGTAGCTTTCACTGAGAAGGGCTTTGTTTATTGGACACTTTGTTAATTGCTAGTAGTCTGCAGATCTCCAGCTTCAGTGGATAATGTTAGGAACTTTACTCTGAAAGCATTTGGTAATATTTTCACTGAGGTCTGTACTTAAAGCTAAAGTAGTTAAAAAATTCCTCTGTGTTGGATTTTAACATTCTTTGAAATGAGCTTCGGCACAGTAAGAAGAGAAACCTTAACATGTATGTATGTATGTGTGTGTATAGATACAGGTGTATAAACCCCCAGCCTGTCTTCTGCACCTTGTCCACCTCCCAGCAATCTTCTTTGGGTTCTCTAGCAAAGTAGAAACAGAGCTGTGATAGTATGTTGAATAAGCTATTAGCTGCTTCTCTAGTGGTGGTTCTTCATATTATACAGTCCAATTCAGTGTACGGATAGGTAACGCAAATGGCATATTCATATGTCACATAGTGCCTAACACAGTGAATTACATGCCGTACATGACACTGCTTCTTTGTGGTATTTTAATACAAATACTTTATAAGGTGAAAAAGAAACATTCCTAAGCAGGTTTAAACAATAATAGAATGCGACAAGAAAGTGGTAAACTACATACAGTTGCCTTCCACAGAAGAAATTTTGTAGGTATTAAAGAATTCTACTGTCTTCTGTGTCAGTATGAAGAAATTACTCTCTATAACCATGGTCAGTAACTGATCAGATGAAGAGGAAAAAATTCCTAGTTATGCAGCAAATGTCCAGTTTGACTGTGGGCAGGTTGTTAATTCCACCTGACAGTTACAGAGCTAGCAGTGGATTTATATCTTTGGCTTGTTGAATACCTATAACTGATGTCATCATTATTCATATAAATGCCTGGACTTCCTTTAATTATAATAAATTCCTAGTACTTATATATGGTTGTATTATAATTTATTTCACAGCAAGTGAATTTATTTGCTTGAATGACCTTGTGAGCGTGTAATACTTGTAGGCAGGCTTTCACAGCAGCCATAATAGTGCTCTTTTGTAAACTTGGAGTTGGTCTGTGACTAAGCTGTGGAGCCATAAAATGAAGGGGAAGGGGTCTATTTAAATGAAGTTTTGTGTGTCTCCAATATAGAAGTTGCTCCAGGACAATACTGCCTTCCATGTAACTTATGAGAAGACAGGATGGGGGAAGATAGGGCTATGATCTTACTTTAAAGCTAAATAATTCTATAGAAAAAGCAAAATATTGTCAGTTGCAGGAGTCTAGCTAAAATAGAGAAACCCTATATATGTATTGTGTTCTTGTAGTTTAATCTCAGCTGGAAACTCAAACCCCACACAGCAACTTGCTTCCTCCCTCCCTGGTGAGGTGGGGGAGAGACTCAGAAGAATAACAGAGAAAACTCATGGGTTGAGATAAAGGCAGTCTAACAGGTAAAGCAAGAGCTGCACAAACAAAGCAAACCAGGAATTCATTCACCACTTCCCATGGGCAGTCAGGTGTTCAGCCATCTCCAGAACAGCAGGGCTTCATCACACGTAGCAGTTACTTGGGCAGACAAACACCAGAGCTACAAATGTTCCGCCTTCCTTCTTCTTCCCCACCTTTACATGCTGAGCATGACTCCATATGGTGGGGGATATCCCTGGGGTCAATTGGGCTCAGCTGTCCTGGCTGTGTCCCCTCCCAGCTCCTTGTGCACCCTCAGCCCGTTCACTGGTGGGGTGCTGTGAGGAGTAGAAAAGGCCTTGGCTCTGTGTAAGGACTGCCCAGCATTAGGTGAAACACCCCTGTGTTATCAGCACTGTTTCCAGCATAAATCAAGACCATAGCTCCATACTAGCTACTGTGGAGAAAATTAACTCTACCTCAGCCCAAACCAGCACAGTTCTTTATAAAGAGGAAGCAACGTTTACACTGTTATTTAGGCTTAATATGGCAATAGAAATACTTAAGGGAAATTCAGAGAAATAAAGCTCAAGTTTGATGATACTTGTGAAGAAGCGTAGCTTGGATGGAGAAAACAGTTAGGATATGCATGATACTTGGTGAAATGTAGTTTGAAGGAAGTTACTTGGCTATGCCTGGATAAAAGGCCTCTTTGTAGCTGGCGTAATATAGGTGGTGGTAGCTCTGTCTTCTAGAGTGTACTCTGGAACTAGTGACGTCTGTGCAAAGGTGACAGTGATCTTGGGCCTGAAAAATTCTCTTGTGGAGATGAGAAAAAAATTGAACTTAGCACCTTTCTAGGGTAAAAAATGTGGGTCATGAAATCATTTAAACAAGAAAAAACCTGGGTATAGCTATGTGTCTGTTAGACACATCAGGATTAGAGGAAATGGGAGGAGGAAAAGGACCTCTTCCCTACTTGCCTTACTGGGGAAAGTGTTGGTGGAACCTTGTTTTGTTCAGTATTGAAGTTTCTCTGTTTCAGTGTGCTTTTCTAGTATTCCTACTACACATAGTAACCTGGAGTTTCCACCAAAAGGGAACACCATTGTAAAGACTGTGAAGTTATCTATATTATTACAGCTCGTTATCAAGTTTGTGGCGTATAGTAATATAAGACAATGCTTGGCAAAGGGAGAGAGTTAAATTTCTTTGTGAAAATTCAGTTTCTTTTTACCTTTTGTTCTTGTGTTGTGTAATGTCACATGGTCTGCGCTTTCCTCATCTTTGAAAATGCTTATGGTATGGAATAGAACAAAATCTTTCCAAATATTTTAAACACAAGAAATCCATCTTTTCTTTTTCTCTGTTGCTGTCAAAACATGGACATATTCCATAAAAAGGAGATTGTGTTCCTTTGTGTGCATACGTATGTATTTGTATGTGTATAAGTTTTAAGAATACAAATATAAACAATACGTATATTCAACCTAATGTATCTCTTTGTGCTTTGTGGCTGTCTTTGGGAACTCCTGGGAGGAGAGATGAAATTCAGAAGATTGGAGAGCTTGCTTTATTGAAAACAGAATAATAGAATCATAGAATAGTTAGGGTTGGAAAAGACCTTAAGGTCATCTAGTTCCAACGCCCCTGCCATGGTCAGGGACACCTCACACTAAACCATGTTACCCAAGGCTCTGTCCAGGCTGAACTTCAACACAGCCAGGAGTGGAGCATTCACAACTTCCTTGGGCAACCTATTCCAGTGCCTCACAACCCTGACAGTAAAGAACTTCTTCCTTATATCCAGTTTAAACTTCCCCTGTTTAAGTTTGAACCTATTACCTCTTTTCCTATCACTACAGTCTGTAATGAAGAGTCCATCCCCAGCATCCCTATAGGCCCCCTCCAGATACTGGAAGGCTGCTATGAGGTCTCCAAGCAGTCTTCTCCAGGCTGAACAGTCCCAACTTTCTCAGCCTGTCTTCATATGGGAGGTGCTCCAGTCCCCTGATCATCCTCATGGTCCTGCTCTGCACTTGTTCCAACAGTTCCATGTCCTTTTTATGTTGAGGACACCAGAACTGCACACAATACTCCAAGTGAGGTCTCAGGAGAGCAGAGTAGAGGGGCAGGATCACCTCCTTCAACATGCTGGTCATGCTCCTTTTGATGCAGCTCAGTGAGAAAGCTGTACCCCAGTGATGGTCAAAATCTGTCATCAGTTGTTCACTATTGCCCAGCAATATATCAAGTGGGGTTTTGTTGAAATGTATTCTGCAGCTGGGTAGTGTTTTCATTAATGATTTGAGTGATGTAATATGGTATATCCTTATTAAATTTACAAGTAATAAGCAGAGAAGAATGGGAAGTATGTTGGGAAACAGGATTAAAATGAAGAATATTCTAGCATACTCGAGATACATCTTAAGTGAACTGATTTCATTTCTCTTTCAGACAAGTGCAAAGTCCTAGCAATAAATAATTGTAGTTAGCAGCAGAAGTAGGAGAAATGACTCTGTGGGTAACAGTTCTGCAGAGAGACTTTGTAGTTCCTCACAAATTGAGTGCAAGTCACTTGTTCCATTTGTTTTGTAGCAGCATGACATTTTTGGCAATGAAACTTGTACTGATATTTGTAAGGACAGGTGTTTTGAGCAAGCCTAATCTTTTGTTCATGCTTCAGCTGGAGTGTCAGGATCCTTTTGAGACATCTCATTCAAAAAAGATGTAGGTTAACTGAATAGAGTCCTAAGTACAGTAGTAATGATGGCTGAAGGTCTCAGGGATGGGCTGTCAGCAGAGGAACTGGAAGCTTGTGCCTCTTTGTTTTGGAGAAGACGGGTCTAAGAGGCAGAGGAACATTCTTCAGGTAAATAAAAGCCCTTCTTATGGGAAGGGAGTAAATGGCTCTCCATATCTGCTGTGATTGAAACAGTAAGTTATGGGCCTGAAATGAAGCAAAGAAAATTTTAATCTAAAATGTTAGGAACAGTTTCTGCCATTTATAGTCATTTCAGGGGAGCTGTGAAGTCAGTATTTGAAGCTTTTTTTTAAAAGCAGTTAGACAAAGCATGTACCAGGAGTAGTGCCTTGAAGCAGGCGGACTGAGTAAGCTGATCTGCTACAAATTGTTGCTTTGTTTCTCTCAGGGGTGCTTGCCTCCCTCCCGCCCCACAATAATAAATGTGTTATAGAGAAGTTTCAGGGTTTGGTGTTTTTTTGGGGTGTGTGTATTTTTATTTGTTTTGTTTTCTTTTAGTTGTATCTTTGATGTTAAATTTGCTTTGCAAATGTCCGTTTGTTGGGCAGTGTGCCCAGACATCTCCTGGAATATTAGGACAGCGTGACGGGAAAAATCATGCCATCACTTTAGTTCAGCCTCTTATCACTCCTTCAGATGAAATAAATAAATCTCAAAGACCTTCAGATCACCTCTCTGCCACAATTACTCTCTTCTGGTTGTGACCGACATTCAAGTTAAATTCACACAGTTCATCATGTTACTGGAGTGCTGCAAAAATTGGCCCTCAAAAACTATTATGTCAGTATTCTCTAGGAGAACGCAGTGAGCAGGGAAAGGAAGGTGGTACTGACTATGTGAATGTAAGTGTTGTGTATCTATTTTTTTTCCTTTGCCAGGAGAGAAGGCAAGCTATCCATTTCTCAGTGACCCAGCTGTTTTTAGGAAATATGCTAATTTGCTCCTGTAAGTTTTTAATATTTGGGAATGATGATGAATATTGTTTTGTGTTTATCAAAATCCTAAAGACTACTAGTCGGGGTTCAGGAAACAACAGCTCTAATTTGTTGAAAACTTAAATGACTTTTTTTCAGTAGTCAGTTTTATGCCATTATCCATATCTATTGCAAGTTGGAATTACCTGTACCTTTTGTTTCCAAAGTGTGCCTTATTAATTGAGTATTAAATCAGCGTAAATCTGACTAAAACACAGAGAGTCACTCTAAAGTGTCTGCAGGTTGTCACTGTAGCTGTGTCACTGTGGCTGACTGTAGTATTTGTCCTTCAGATTAAATATGGTTGTACAAAAATTATGTCATTTTAACTGCTGCAGTGTTTGAAGTAACGTTAGGTGTCTGTACACATGTATTACTAAACTTGCAATGATAACCTGTCTGTACACCTGCCACATCTAATGTGGCAGCTGTCTTTCACTGCTGCCTTCTCCCCATATCATATTCAGCGATGAGCTTATCTTTTTTCTATTCCAAGCAAAAATTTAGAGTGTACATTTGCCAAGCCAGATCTTGTGTTGACTGCAATTAGAGTGAGGAAGGACATGGTTACTGTAATGTCAGTGAGGTCTTTCACTCCTGGTACACAGAGCAGACAGATTTGTTGACATTAATATTGCCATGCACAGTTTCTCCTAAGAATCAACACACATCAATCTGGAGAAAAATTTGCTTTCATGGTGCTTTTGCTTTGGGATTTAGATATATTACAATTTACTGCCTTGTGCAAGACCTAGTGTCCTCCAAAATAATATAGCATATGTCTGTGTAGCAGAATGCACTGTTCTGTAGGGGTAAGTGAACTGATTTGATTAATAGAAATTACACAGCCACGCTAGCATGATGCTTCGCCTGGGGTAATTAGTCCTGCTGGGAATGACTGAATTGTATTATTGGCTCAGAGCCATCGGCATTATTTTTGAATGCCACTGCTTCAGGTGGTGCATTTGCATCCATACCAAGTGCAAATATCTTGCTAAAACATTTTTCTTGAGTCCCTGGTGGTGTTAGCAGAAACACTGCCAGACCTTCGCTGGAATTGTTTGGGCTAAAATACACTGTGCCTTTCTGTAATAGAGTGTAGTCTCTATGTTCTTCATTTTCATGCTGTGCCTTTCAGCTGAGTTGTTTTTTTTTTTTTTTTGTATAGGTTTGTTTTTCATGAGTCTCTGTTAGCACAAGATGGAAGATTTTTCAAAAGTTGTTGTACAAAGTTTTATTTGTAGTATTCCAGAGCCAAAAATCCTCCCTGGTGAGAAGGCTGAGCAGATACACAAATTAAGCCTTAATATTTGTAGCTTTAAAATAGAGTCCTGAACTCACTGGAAACTGAAAACTCTTTTTTATATTAAAGCTTAATTTTTCCAAAATCAGACTTACAAAAATTTTGAAAATAAAAAGAAATTGTTCACAAACATGAAGCCAGGGTCACGCGAAACATGTACAGAATACACTGTCAGACCTGCTCTTCTTCGTCTCTGATAAAAACTGAAAATGATGGCCTGGTCTAGTTACATTGTGATTATCTGTATATGGTTAATAGTGCATTTAATCACAAAATAATGGCATAATGTATAATAAATAAATATATATATATATACACCGGATATTATGTTTCTCATGGATAATAGTGGTCATTCTGTGATGGTCTGATATACTGCAAAATAATTTTTCTTTATTGTGATGATGTTGATAGAACCATTCAGCTTACATTCATACAGCAGAGGCAATTGAAGATATTATTTTATACATCGATAAAGAAAAAAGTATATTTGGAATGCTCTAATTTACTATGCTTAGCAAGATTCTGGGTTTTTTTAGCTGATCTGTTTATTCAAGGAAAGGAGTGCTGTGAAAGCTATGGGTAGTTAGTGCTAGCAAAAAATCCTTGTGGTGACTAAGAAGGTCTTGTGGTTTTCTTAGTGTTGTTCCTGGCTTCGTGTTTGCCAAAGTCATTACTTGATTTATTGTAAATTAACATAAAAGGAAGAGCTATTTAAGCTTTTGCTAAGTTGTGTTATTTCATGCATTACGCTGTACAACCAAATATTTTGTGTAGTGAGTGTAAAAACTAGTCCTTGTGCTCTTTGTTGGTTACTATACCACCCACTTACTTCTTTCTCTGTTTAAATTCTGCATACAGCAATCTTGTTCTAGGCATTCTTATTTTATGCTGTCTTTACCTTTTATGCAGAGTTAGGGAGCTTCTGTGAAGATTATTTCTTGTTGGCTTTTGAAATAGGAAAAAATCTTGATAGTATGTAACAAGTTCATTAATATGAACTGTTCACTTTAAGATACTGAATTAGTTTATAACAAAATTACTTGCAAAACTTAATACAATTTTTTATTAGTTAGAGGCTAATAGTGTCAGACCTCTTTATCCTCTTTGAGCAAGGCAGATAGAACATACAGAGCATTAGCTATCAAATTGAATTTTGCTGTGATAAGGATTCCTAGCTTGGAAACCTTATGTTAGACAAATCTTTTTATGTAAATAGTTGGTATGTTTTACTTAATCTCTTGCATGTATTCTTTTTCTAACCATTTTGAGTAGAAGATACTAGATAATTACAGGCACCTGAGAGAAAAGACTAAGTTTGAGTTGATCCAAGAAAAAATACCCTGTTGGAATTTTGGTTTTCAACATAGCCTTTTAATTCGTAGGTCTTGAATTTACATTTCCTCAGGTTTTTAAAAGTTTGGTTTCTGTTGATGTAGCTTCATTGTAGTTTCATTGCTATGTCACTGTTATCCAAAGTCAAAACTATTCTGGTATCTCAAAATATAATTTGCTTTATGCAGACAGTTCTAGAAAACTAACCCACGTATAATTGTAACAGTGGCTTATCTTGATGTCTCTTTTCCTTTAAAAGACCATAAACATGTTTCAAATTTGCCATGTTGAGTGAATTATGGAGCTATTTTTTCATGTTAGCATTAATCTAACTTCTGGTTTTGATGAGATTAGTCTTTTAGCTGTAACTACTCAAAGAATTTGATTTTGCTCTATTATTAAGTGTTTGGTAATTTTAGTCTCAGATACATAGAGCTTGTCAGAGTGCTGTGTGTCAGGTATTTTAAATGGATTTAGTTCTCCGCTTTCAATCTTGAGGTGTTAACCTGTTCCTGAGAGGTATGTTATTGATGTCCTATTATTAAGGCTGTGTCAGAAGTTAATTAAAGTGTGTTCAGGTTGTCTTTGCTGTAGCACGTGGAGTATGTCTGACAGTTTTCAACCTGATTCCAGGCCCGTCAAAGACTACTTTCTATCTTCTGCTCTTTCTTCCATTTACATATGTCCACACATTTTGCTCCTTACGTTTCTGGAAATCTTTGCCCTTTCAACCTCCTTGTCATCTATTACTCTGAATCTGATAGCTATTATTTTGTTTTTAGTATCGATTAAGAAAGCGAACAGGATGCTGAATTCCATCAAGGGCATAACCAGTAGAAATAAAGATGTCATTATCCCACTCTACTTGGCTCTTGTCAGGCCACACCTGGTATACTGTGTTCAGTTTTGGTCCCTATATAAAAAAGGTGTGGACAGGCTGCAGTTATTGTCAGGACAGTGGAATAGCTGCACCAGTCACGCATCTGTTAAGCTGATAGGCATTTAAACTCTTGTGTACTGTCATGCACGAGGCACAGATAGTGTTTACCTTGGTAGCGCATTCAGTTCTGTGTTTGAGGTAAAGCCAGTACTACTTGCTTCTTAAAACCACTGAAACTGTAGTATTTTCTGTCTGATTTTATAATGTACCAGATGGTTTGGGGCTTTGAGAGCATATGCACTGTCTGAACCTCTGGCAGGAATTAGCATTTATAACTTTCTCTGTTCTCCTCTTCCTTTCCTGAGCATTTACGTACTTGGAAATTCAGTAGCAAGCTGCAGGCTAGTTCTCGCAGAACCAGAGTAATGATCTGTAAGGTGCTCAGACTCAGTGGTTTTGAGTTCAATAGATAAACACTTCCCCATGGGAAGGTGTGGAGAGATGTCACACATTTTTTTGTTAGGGAAGTTGGCTGGGGGTAGCTGAGAAGATGTGTGTTTGTTGTGTCCAGTGGTGAAGTTTATTGTTGAGCAGTCAAGGAAATAACACCAAGACACAGTTAATAATATTGACATTTTTTCTTTCTGCTGGGAGTGAAGCATTCATTAGTGCATAACCTGGTGGTTGTACTGAACAAGAACATAGTTAGCTCAGAAATAGCACTTCAGTATTGTGTAAGTGTCTAAGAAAAGAGATTATATTTTTTTTCTTTTTGTACGAATTCAGAAATAGAGTGTGAGAGAATAGAAGTGGATGAAATGGACAGGTAACTTGTGATTACCAAGGAAAATAAGTGAGCATTTCATTAGGAAGCTCATTAGAAGATCAAATCATGGTGGTAGCAAATCATGTTTCGAAAATTTCATTGGCGGGTAACAGAATGACAGGTTACAGTAGAAGTATCTGTAAATGCATATAGATCAGAGAAGCTAGCTAACAAAATCCAAAAGATGTTACTTTTAAACCCCACTGAATTAAACCATAAAAATGGAAGCATTGCAGACTAAGCATGTTTCTGAGATGCATGGAAGAGTGGTGTTGGGAGCCTGGACTATTTGTCCTCAATGGCCAGTGGTGAAAGACCACCAGTTTCTAACACAGGAATTAACAACAAGGAGAAATATTATTTTTGATTCTCTTATAATAAATAAACTTAGTGTATTTAGAAGCGCCATGTTCTCCGAGTGACAAGTCATGGTGTATAGGGCAAACTGAGAATAGACCCAGTGTTTAATGTTTTATTTTTGAAATAGTTAATTTTCCAATGCAGACCTTCTGTTCACTAGTTTGGACAAAACTATTTAAACAAAGTTGAAAGTCAAAAGCTTACTGAGAAGACTAAATTAAGTTGTGAATTATTGGCTTTTTGGCAATCAAGAAAGAGGGTAGTCCTTGATAAAGGCTGTTTTAATGTAGTGTCAAAGCAAAGACAACAACTAGAACTGGAAAACAGTGCATGAACACAACTGAATGCATTACAGGTGTATAGATACGTTAAAGTTAAAATACTGCAGAAAATTCTGTGGCTGGCGGGAACCAGAAAGACACTTATTAATGAATAATCTTACTAATATGCAGGCTTCCAGACTGTTCATAAAGATTTAGAATAGGGGAATTTTTCAGTAAATGTTCTTGCCTTATTTTTGGCATCAGGGTATTTTATTCTGTCATCAAGTAAGGATACCTTCTAGTCCAATGATAATTAAGGAGGATGTTATACAAATATGCTAACTTCCCGGAGCCATTCTTTTGTAACTCCTTACTGAAAGGGAAGAGTTAAAGTTCAGCTTGTGTTGTTGTGACATTCAGAAGGGTAAACAGGGTATTTCTGTTGAAGTCAATCAGTTAGACACAAAGTTGCTATGGAAAAATATTAGAGAAGTTGAATTATTTTGAAAGAATTCAGGGCTGTAAAGCTGAATTAATGATAGTCAATTACCTTGTTATGGACGATAAGTGTTTTCAAACAAATTTGTGTGTTTTGATTTCTTAGTTGATGCAAGAAATTGTTTAGATGCATTATAGATATATTTTAGGTGCATAATCTACAATTTAGATGATTTAAATCTCCCTTAAGTTATTGTCCTCTTAAGTAAGTATGTAAATAAGCTATCCTCTCGCCACCTCACAGTTGCTCTGCATTCTTCGTAGATAATTTTGTTTCTAGGGGATCTGGAAGAGAGGAACAGAGGTAAGTAAAGTAGTGGTAGTTTTCTGTGGGTGTACACCTCAGATTAAGGCAGACTACTGGAGGAGGAGCAGCTGTAAATGGGCAGAGCATCTTGACTGTTCAACACATACGCATAATATGCTTTTTAAATTAAAAAAACACACAAAAAACCCAATAAAATTTCTGTAAAGCACTGGAATTTGACTGCATCCATGCTGGGATTGCTTTATCAATGTTGTTTCTGTTCTAGCATTCATGCAGCTATGTCAGGCAAATCTGTACTTCTGCAATTGGCCTAGGGAATTGTGCTTTACAGATAAAAACATAGCTTTGTGGTTACCTGTGAATAAATGCAATTATACATGTCACAGCAGGAGATTAAATGTGCTTTTTCTCCTTGAAGATTAGGACTGGAGAAGTGCATTCATGGGGAGAAAATAAAGGGTCGCAGAAGGGCTCCGTGATTAGCAGAGAAAGAAATGACAAGAGCTAAGGACTGGAAAATGAGGCCTGGCAAATTCAAAATATAAAATAATTGAAAAATGAGATTGTATACACAGTTCTGTTGTAATTCCTCAGGTAAATACTGGTTGCTCAAATCATGTATCAATTTTAGATTGTTCATTTATAGCTAGTGAGCTAGTTCAGGTTAAAAAAATCTAACCAAATAGCTGTGAAATGAAGACTGAAGTTTGTGCTCAGGTCATGCATGGAAGCCAGTATTCCTGTAACTGTCATTTCTGCATTGCCTTAAAAATCAGTGAAGGTGTTGCTGTGTGTAATACAAAGTAATGTGTACTGTAGAATAAGATGTAATTCTTGCACATAGGAAAGAGCTTTAAGAACAGGCTGTTTTCACAGGAGTAGTTTCTTCCTTTTTGTCTCCCAACTCATGGACGTAATCTTCAGATATTAGTTTAACAAGAATTTTACAGACTTTTCTCAGTTATAGTTTGAAAAGTAAAGTAGTCCGGTCTTTTTGCTTGTTTATCATTCAGGTCCAACCTTCCATTGCTCACGGGCACTAAATCTAATTAATGGCTTTATACCTTAAAGGTAGACCCTTTGCAGCTGAAGAACAGCATGGTCTCCTATCTCCTGTCATTTCAGGGAAATATGGGAAGACCTAGCCTCATTAAAAGACGGAACATCCTATTACATACTGTTTCTTTAGCAGGTTATCTACAGTTCCAAAGACTCCCCACCTTTGAAGCAAAATTGTGTCATAAGGAAGTCTCAGTGACTGAATTAAAAGTTCCCCTTTTTATTCCACTGTATTTAAACTGCTTCTGGAATGTTCTCTATAAGAGGTACAATTGAGGCAGGTTTTGTCAGAAATTTCTGAAGATACTGATCTTTTTAAAGGTGTCTTTAACTTGCATCGATGTGCACTTTTTTGTGCTTTATCCATGTTTGCTGTGACTGCAGATGAGCTGTATAGCTCCATTTCGTATTTATGAGCATATAACCTCATAGGTCAAAGTTATTAAACTTTGATGTTTGTTCCTATTTAAATGTAGAAAATGAAGTGATTCAATCAATTTGCAAATTTCTTCTGATTTGGTGTTTGGTAACTGTTCAGAAGATGGATTTATAATTCAAGTAACACTCTTGTTTTTATTACATGCAGATATGCTGCTAGAAAGTCTGTTGTATCTGGGAAAAAAAAAAGGTCTCGTGAAGTACCTTACCGATAGCAGTAGCAACACATGCATTTGCTAAATCATCTTATTTCAGCTTTCCCGTGGTCTGTATACGTGCAGTTGTGTGGTATTTTTGGAAAACACAAAAAATTAGTTTTCTGTGAAAGTTCTTTTTGGTTTGGGTATAGAAGCCACTCTTGTTGCTGAACCATGTAACTGTGTTAAAACCTTCCCTAGAACCTGCCCACAGATTTTTATCACATCTTTTGTTTCATTTGTTCTCATTCACTGGTAGGTTTTACTAGCTATTAGAGCTGTGAGCAAGAAGAATTGCTCTTCCTCATTATTCTTAAGGTGTTTTACAACAGTAGCGCTCACATTCACTTCTTGTTTTGTGATGATACATACATGACAAATAATGTTCCTTTCCCATTTTCATTTCCCTTATGCATGTTTTGAGCACACTGTTAAATACAACCTAGTGCTCAAAGCATCACTGGTACTTTTAATAATTTACTAATGTGGGGAGCTGTCCTTTTGTCCTGCTTCTCCCTTCTCTGTTTATTTGTGACAGGGATTTATGAAAAATATCTTGAAATAAGAACTGGAAGAAAACCATGGTACAGAGTAGCAGTAGGTTGTTATCGGTTATTCTGCTTCCCCTTTCTCCCCACCACTGATTGAATTAAAATTGAGTTTAATTTGAAGTAACATCTCACAACAGATTGTGAGAGATCCTAGTACAGTTGAAAGTAAAGCTGTGCTAATATTGCTCTGCTAATAACAGTCTGACATAGCCAGAGTGACAGATTTTACAGCAATGTTGTTTCAGCAGTGACATTGATTTGTTTATCAGATACGGTATCAAGTTAAACTGTTGCAAGATAGGTTAGGAAGTTAGAGATCATAGCAGGGTAACAGAAACCAAGAGTATTTCCAAAAACCTAGCTTGGAAAGGAAACAGGGGCACGCTGTTTGCCAGCAGCTTTGTGCCGTCAGCCTGCCTGCCTGCTTGCCTGCCTGTGCGGTGTCAGGAATCAGAATAAGGATGTGGAAATAGTTACATTCAAAGGATATAAATAATTCAAACTATAAAGAATAAAATTTGTTTTATTAATTCCAGTCTCTGTGCCTGTCACAGAGCTTTCCCCCTACTTTGTGGTGTTTTTTTTTAAAACTGAATTTCTTTTCATTGTGTGAGAATTACTTTGTAAAATAGAAAAACAGCTGATACAGAAATCTATAAAGTAAATAGGAAGTTCTCTTCCATTCTGAATCAATTTATAGTAATCACTGAAGTGTAATTTTAGCAGAGAACATAAAGATGTCTAATGGTATTTCTCCTTCAATTTATTACTCTACAAAAATAATTAAATTGAGATAAAGAAGCAGTAACTGAAAACACACTCTGGTAGTGAAACACACTCAAAGCATCAAGACAGACTGAAGTGATCTGACCAATACTGATTTGAGGGAAACTTCAATAGCATTATTTGAAATTTATTACAGGCAACAGGCATCTAATAGCATTTTGTTTTCATGTCTGTTTTTTGGAATGCACGTGCTCTGTATGGGCTTTGTACTCGGTGAAATGTATAGTTTCTCTGTAGGAAAAGAGGTAGTAGAATAATGCTTACTCTCAGTTTGTCTATTACTCTGTGTATAATTTGTTAAATCAAAGCCTTTTCTGGAATTGCTAATCATGTTGTTCTCCCCTCCCGCAATTTTGGCAAAACCACATATCACACTTGATGATTCAAACGTAAGTTCTTATTATAATCTAAAAAATAAGGTTAACATTCTTACTGTGACAGCTTGCATGTTGCCCTCCATCTTTCTGTGGTCCTGGTGACTGTAGCTGCCTTACATCAGTTCCTTCAACCTTGTGCTGTTTTCCTCTTGACCTACACTCTTACCTACTTCACATCCTTCTTTAGTACTCATTGGGTATGAGTCAGTTTCAGTTTTTCTGTTAGTCAGCTATTATGTCTGTTTTTTCTTTTTTTTTTTTTTTTCTCCAGACACATCCCCCCCTCAGCAAAACAAACCCCAAACCCTGGTTTAATTTTTCTTCTTGGAATGGGCAAGTGTTTCATGAAGTAGAAAAAGAAGAAGGTAATTAGAGTCATCTTCTCTACTGCTGGTGTAAGACATAAATTCAGTGATACTGCAGCAGTGTTTGAAGTAGGAGTGGAATTTGGCTCTTAAAAGCTGGAAGGTTTTAAGATACAAACTCATAATCCTTAGCTATGTGTTAGAGGTATTTTGGTTGAACAATGCGGAAGGGAAGGGTAAGTTAGTGTATTATTTATTTTTTACTTTGAAGCTTTGCTAAAGAATGCTGTATTCTCTCCTTTTAGAAGAGTTAGTGACAGTCAGTAACCAAAACACTTTCTTCAGCGGAAACAGGAATAAGTCTAAAATATGCAGCTATCAAAGAATTCTGATAACTAGCACATACACTGATGTTGAAAAAGAACTACTGTGTGCATGATATACGTAACAGCTATCAGAGCAGAAATAAATCATCTTTGTGCTTAGGTAAATTATATAGCTTGTTGAATGTATTATTTCATTTTAATTAATGAAGTGTGGGGTATAATGCAGAGATTACTCTTACAGTATAGTTCAGAGATACTCATAAAACCCCCATCCATATAAATGAAAGAATAGATGCTAATGTTGAACTACACTTTCTGTGTGTATGGCTGCATAATAACTATGTATTATGTGCATGTGTGTATATATGTAATAATGAAGGGAGGTGTATTGATCTAATATGTATCTGGATGCATACATTTTTAATCTAATATATTTAGAAATCACCGATTCCCCTGGTGCTAATGAAGTAAATACAACTTCTGACCCTATAGCAGTGCCTTGTAGTCTGTAAAAATTGTTACCAGCTTGAAACTGGATATTTGTGATGTATTTACATTTCTGTTTCACTGGTTTGTGAAAGCGTTAAGGTGTGATTTTGAATATTCCGATCGATACTGGCACTGTACTCAGCTTTTCTGTATTTTTAGTGTGGGCTAGCCTCATTTTACAATGTAAAATTGAATGGAAATGCATTTGAAGATACAAGACAACATAGTCAGATAACAGCTAATATGTTAGAGACAGGGAATGTGTGCAAACTGGTGGTGACTGCTTGTGTTTCTGAGGGGTGTTTCCTAGAATTAGTATTTTTAGAGTCCTATGCAATTCTGCTTGCCTTAGGCGGAGTGGTGTGAAATTTAGTTGAACTAATGACTCGTGGTGAGATCATTTTTAAGAACGTAGTGGGCTTCTTATTGTACAATACTGTGGCATGTATTTGCCCTTTTTTCTCCAGTGATGCTGCCTCTTTTTGTGGGTTTTTTTTCAGTCTGTCTGACAAGCACCCACGGCACACCTTCATATCCCTCCTAAAAATCCTCTTCTCTGTCTGTAGGCTATTCAGTGTTCCTTCATTTGTTACTCTTTATTTTGTCTTGTCTGTGTTAAATCTGTCATCTTTGTGGTACGGTTTGTATATGATTCTGTTTTATAATGAATCCTGCATGTACATAGGATTGCATATGTTCATTCTTGTATCAATGCCTGCTCTATGCAGAATTTTGTTCGGCAGACCTTGAAGTGCACTCCAGTGTGGTATAAGTAAGTTTTTTTTGTTTAATGAAAGGTGAAGAATAGTAAATGTAGTAATGAACTTGCTCTATTCCTAAAGGCAATCAATTGCTGTGGTCAACATAGCCTTTAAAAACTGACTTCATCTCTTTTGACTAATTCCTAGCCTGCATTTTCTCTTTGTTACGAAGTACGGCTTAATTGAGTATGACTTTCTAATGAATGAGCTTTTAACACAAAAAAATGTAGTTCTTGAAGATTTATTACATTTTAATAAGTGAAGTCATGTTGTCAGGAAACCATTCACATCTGAAAGCTTTTCTTAAATGCTTATTTCAGGTAAGGACATGATGTAAGTTTATCCATCTGTTGTGGTCATTATAATTTGTTTTTGTCTTCTTAAATAAATGAATAGTATTTTTATTGGAAGAGAAGTAATCAGTGAAATCATATTATGCCATTAACTGAAGAGATTCCGGGTTCTCCTTCAGTGTTCAGAGGATAGCTAGGCAGAGAAAGGAAGAAGTGTTACAAAAAAGAAAAAATAATACTTCCTGCTTAATTTTTGGGGGTACATCTCTTTTCAGAAGAGCCCACTCTTGAAAGAATGCTTCTGAAGTGACAAATTTGGAGCATGTGGGATTAAAAAACCCAAAAGTTTCTTGCATAAAACCAGTAAGTTTACTTCTCCCCTATAACCTCTCAAATAAGATGAAGGATTGCAATTGTTGTAGGAGCCTAGTGATAGCGTGGAGAAAATCAACACACTAACTGGTACAGTTGAATGCAGTGTTGTTGGGCTAGCTTTTAGAAAAAAGCCAGTGAAATGACTTTTTAATATGTGTTACACAGTAATTTTAGATATTGAATTATTTTCAATTAGATAATAAAACTTATAGGATGAATTTAGATGATTTTAAGTGGCTGATATTTAGGGAAGATGGAGCTGTAAAATTATGTTTTTGAGTCTTCTGTTATGGTAAGCTAAGGCAGAAGTCTAAGTAAAAGGTACATTACAAATACTAATTTTTTTTTTTAACCACAAAAACAGTTTTGGCAATACACATATGATTAATAATTTAATGATGTAATGGAAAATAGCTTTTTGCTCCCTTAAATCCACTTTTGTTTTTTTTTATAAGCAACTTCAGAAAAGTGCTTCAGAAATCCTTATTTTTTATGTAATAGTTTAGTCAAACTATCTTTCATATTCAAGGATATTACCTGCTTATAATAATAGGCCAGTACTTACTGAGAATTAGCCTTTTAATTATACTGGTAGCTGATGACACACTGAGCAGTTTAGATAAAAAGACAAGTGAAATAATGCTAACTGATTTTTCAGTTTTTTGTTTTGTTTCCTCCTCCTGTTCACTGAAATAATGAATTTTTAAGCATGCGAGAATGCAAACCACTCAACAAACTTTTGTTTGGATGAGTATCTTAATTCTTTCTTACAGCGCTATCGATGATAATGACTCTCTAAGGCTTCTTGATTCTTCATTGCAGGTATAAGATGAAATAGAAAAAGAGGATGTAGTATGATGGTATACACCATGACCGTCCAGGAAATACAGAAATAGGGTAGCTATCAATGTTGGTGATTGGTTTGTGGCAAAGCAGTTGCATGGCTAGAAGGGAATATCATCGAAGGAGAAATAAAGTCAAAATAATACAAAAGTTATTGAGGGTAAGAAAATTATCTTCTACTTTAGCTGCAGCACTTGACAGCCAGACCTGTCTCTGTAGATAGATGGTACGAATGAAAAATCTCTGTGTGAAAGGTATCCACGTCACACTAGAGTTATAGCTAAATCCCTTCAGTGTGAAAATCTAGTAAGTCTTTGCACAGGAAGGGCTTTGTTGGTTGGTTGTCTTTATCATCAAGACCAATAAGTTTCTTGGCTGTGTTTTTTGCCATCATTTGGCCTGTCTTTTCCCCTTACCTCCTCCACGCTTTCTGTATAATTATTCAAAGTGGTGTATTTTCTGCGAAGAAACTGTGGATGTGAGATTGTATCCGCAAGACTTTTCACTTGTTTTCAGAGTACTGTCAACTTTTGGAAGACACGTGAAGTTTATTTCCCCCATTGAAAGTAACTGATTCAGAAAGACTAATTGAAGGACATCACATAAATGAGTTTGCCTACATGTGTATGGTAATTGCATGCTGGAGAAATTTGAAATACGTAGTTATTTAAATGCAAGGTAAAAATGTGTCCGACTTGTAGCCGTATTAGCATTCAGACTATCTCTGATCAATACTATTTATGAATTAAATTAAAAAATACCACATCGTGCAAAATGTTGAAATTGTGCTTTAGAAGAGTATTCCCTAGTGGAATTTTTTGTTTAAAAATCCTTTTATATTTGTAGAGAAACTGAGCCATACAAATGTTTTTAAAAGTTTGCACTTCTTTAAGGCTATTTATTTTCTAAAAAAGAGAACTTGAATATTTTTGACAAATATACACGTTACGCTAACAAACGGCCATGCAACATATATCTTACATAATGAAGAAATTGAATATACAAGTCCTACTCTGTTTAACATATATATTGAAAATTTACAGTCTCGCCAATAGTTTAAAAAAGTTTTTCTTATTTGGCAGTATTTTTCTACAATTTGTTCAAATATTCCACTTGATGTGTTTTGGTGAATACTGAAATCTAGTCGGTGACAACCTGAGGTACTAAACATTTCTGCCTTACTTCTTTGTCTTCAAAGGTGATCTTTTTGTTCCTTTTAGGCTCTATCCATGAGTTGTGTATTACAGCGTTATTTGGCATGGGATCTGCTTCCACTATTGAAACAACTCGCTTTTTCATCTTACTTTTCAGAACTTTCTGAAACTTTTGCCTGGTGAATGCATAAAGTAGAGGGTGAAATATGGTTGTTCCGTATGCCATTACTAGAAAACATAATCGCAACTTTACCAAAAGGTCACTTGGGCCCAAACATAAGATGGTGGTGTTTAAAACAGAGATGGGTGTCCAGCAGAGAAGGAATGTTGAGATAATCAAGAGGGACATTCTGAAGACTCTCTTTTGCCGTTCTCGTCGCTCCCGGTGCCGTTTTACAGCTCGGCGTAGAGCAATTATGACAGACACAGAAGTCCTTACACCAAAGACTACATTTTTTCCTCCACTGCTGTGGGACACATCTGTAGTCTCATGCTGCGTGGTCAAAGAAATAGTTTTTTTCTTTCTAGCTTTCTTTTTTTGTCCCGTGGTAAATCTTGTACCAATCCGAATATTTAGAGCCTGGAGTATTTTGGTGTATGTAATTAGCATTACTATAACAGTGAAGAAAAAGATCGGAATCTGAACGAGAAGGTGGTAGTACATTCCTAACTCAGTGTGGTACTCGTTTGTACTCACGCACAGAAGTGTCTTATTTTCCCAAGTACTTGCACTTTGAAGACTGAAAAAGTTGACTTCAATGAAAGGAATCAGGAAGGAAAAAAGTGAAATGATCCATATTGATGTCATTAATATCACAGCCCTTCCCATGGTCAGAATTCGATTGGCAGGTTTTACAGAGATGTCGTATCGGTCCAGAGTGATAGCAAAGACGTTGATTGCAGTTGAAACGCTTGCAAAAGAGACACAAGCCTCGTGGAAGCAGCAGATGAGAGCAGTGTTACTCTCCAGTGAAAGCAGAAGTATAACTATAGTTAGAGGAATACATCCCACACAAATTATTACATCAAGTACATGAAGGTTCATTGTAATTATGTTACTGACAGAATTGATTAAGTTGGATTTCATACAGTAAAGTACCAGCACAGTGAGGTTGCTGCCAAGTCCCAAAACAATTTCTAGCATCAAAAATCCAGTAAGAGAAACTTGAAAACTTAATGGATATGACAGTGGTTGGTACATGTTGGTGTCGATGTCATCAATGTCATCTCGAACTGTGATGTTAGATTCAGACTGCATGTTGACTTCCAGAATGGGGGAGAAGCACATTCTTTTGTTGCAGCTGGTTTTTCTCCTGAAAGGTGAAATAAAATATGGAACAATTTGATTTTTTTAAACATTTACTACAGATAAATGCTGGGGAAGGAGGAAGGGGGGAAAAGCATTTGTTCTTATCAAAATCTTGATTTACTGTATGTTCAGCGCTTTAGTTGGCATAGACTCAAAAGCCTGAGGAGCTAGAATAAGGTCTTTCCTTTTAAAAAGGAAAGCAGGATTTGTTTAAGGAAAAGGAAAAAAAAGAAGTGAAAAGCTTCCACTTAGGGAGACAGGGCTTTATTTATAGTGATGTGGATTTTACAAAGGGCCCGTTTGTTGAATCAACTATACTTGTGCATGGCCTTTGTAGGGCGATGAGGGTCATTTTAGAAGAATGTTGTTAAGTATTAACAAATTGGTACTCAAGATCATTTTAAAAGGGCTCTTGTGGGAAAAGAAAGTGATAGGAACATGGAGCACTGTTGTTTAGGTATCATAAAAAGAACATTTAAATTATTTATGGCAATTTAGCAGCCTCTTTCTTATGAAGAGTTTTCAACAGTGTTGTGAACTGAAACTTGAAGTTCTGTAATTCAACAGATTTTTAAGGAGCTTGAAGATTTCTGTTCACTTTTATGTTGTATGCATCTACATGTATGAAACTTAACATTGCAACAATTCATGTAAGTGTATATAATTTAAAATGTAAAATATTTGTAGTTTTGGGGAAATGGAATTTATTATAAAAATCCTGCATTTCCTTTTTCTGATTTGAGTATTAAATTTCTTCAAGAAATCAGTGCCTCCATGGAATGGAAGACTATTTAATTTTATCCCAGAACAGATTTAGGGGAATAATTCTAGAAAATAATACTTAAAAATAAAACTCTTTCAGGGTTTTGCTTTGTTGGTTTTGGTTTCGGGGTTTTTTTTAACTCAAACTGCAAGTAAATCCAACAGATTTATATAAATAGTTTGTTTAGGAATATGTGAGTTTCAAAACCAGTAGCATTTATTGCATGTAGGAGATTCTTTATTTAGTGTCTCATCTGCTTTGTTTTGCACATGCCGATAGGTTGTAGCATCTGCATGTAATACCTGATGTTTCTATTATTTATATTGTCAGCCAGCTCTTGAGTTTGTAATGAAATGAATAAATAAAGAGGGGTTATTCAATTTCTTGTTATGATACTTGAGGGTGAGTTTTGTTGTATTCTTTTTAGGTAGCTTTAAATTTAAGAGGGAATGTACTTGGCATGAAAATAAATTTAAATGCGGACCTTTGTTTCATTTGGAATACATTAAAAATGAATAAGCAGTAAGGTGAATAAAAATAAGCCCCTTTTTAATGGAAGTATGAATTAAGCACACTTGGGATATAATATGCAAATGGATTTTATCTGTAGTTCTGAAAAGCCTCACTTGTATAATACTATTAATTGCAAATTGTATGATGAAAATTCTTGGTATACTTCAACAGTTAATTCGGATGTGCCTTAAATACAAAAGATGTAAATTAGAACATATTAGTCTCAGGTATGAAATGAAACAAGAAATATTTCAAAAGTTTAATTTCTAATCTAGGCAACCTCTGTTAGGTTTGTATTAACCCTCAGCAATACGATTTGCTCTGTTTATGCTGTCCTGTCTGCGAATGGATTTCAAGAAACCATTCCCAATGCATTACTGGTTAAATGAAGTTCTTTCCTATTGGCAAAAGCCAGGAGGAAATCAAAAGCAGATCTAAAACAAGTGACAGTCTTAACTCTAACATTATGCCAATGGAAATCCTGTGAAAACAGAAAGCTTCAGATGTGCTAAGTCTTATGAATAGAGTAATAGCTTTCAGTTAAATAAAAGCAGAAATGTCGAGGCAGGCAGCTAATTTACCCAATGCATCGCCTCTGGACAGTGCCTGTTCCCTTGCAAATGCTGAGCAGAGGTGGGGTACATGCAACTGCTGACCTACCTGTTCTCTGTGCCTCAAGGGCCTTTCAGATCATTGCAGCAGCTTGTCATAAATTGATACATGGTGTCACTGACAGGTATTTGACATGCCCTGTAACCTGGAAACCAAGTAGTAGCTGGGCTCTTATTTCATTCCTTGCAGGCTTTTTTTTTTTTCTTTTTTTTGTTCCAGCACTTCAGCAGCAAAAAATTCTGCTTAAACATGGGGACTTCGGAATTGCCTGAGATACTTTTACAGACCGGTGCATATTCTGTGTGTCTGTTCTGAGTTTCAAGCCAGCAATAACAAATAAACTTTCGTTTAGGTGATGTTAATTTCTTTCCCCTTTTGCATTTTGTAGCAGTCTGTTTTTGTTTTCCAGGTTTAAAAAGAAAAAAGAATTTCTGATTTCAGGGTATATGTAGACATCCTTTAGTTTATGGTTGCGTATTTCTTTCTGTAATATTCCTGCTCATTACTTTTGAGTGATGGCTTAGTCAGAGAAGTTGCCATACATCATAAAATCCAGTTCATGTGCTTTCAGAGTAACCACGAGTTACCTAATTTGGTTTATTTTCATTTAAGGAGAATACATAACAGACCATAAAATTGAGGGAAAAATATCCATTAGTCATTATGACAAATAAGTTATTTAGGAAGTAGTATAGAAAAAGCTTGGTTAAAACCTTATTCAGCTTGCTGGTGAAGTATGTATATTCTCCTTCTGGGAATTCATGTTTCATCGTTTCTTCATGCATCAGTAGTTTCCACAATTCTGGTTTTAAATTATAAATCCCTCTTTAATGCTCACCATTTTAAGAATCAATCATTGCACTCTTCTTTTAATGAAAATCTGAGCAGATGTATTAGTCTTCCATGTATATTGTTGAAGTGTCATGCACATAAATGGTAATACAAGTGTGTTCCATGTTTTGTTTCTAATTCCTTTATGTCTTAAGAATACATTTTAGTGATGCATCCTGCTGCTTGTAGGTCATACAGCTAGAAAGATACCCGGTCAACTGCATTCTTCATATTGTCAGTTGTAAAACTGAATTAGTTGCTGCATGCCCTTGTGAAGGGGAGGAAAAAAAAGGTTAAAAGCAGGACTTACAATTTCAAAAGAAAGCAATGCAGAATATATTCTCTAATATCACTTATTTCATACATAGAGGATCTCTAAAATTGGATCTTACAGATTACATAGAAAACAAGTTAGTGTGTTCACTATTTGCTAGTAAAATCGTGCCATGCTACTGTCAACTTCAAGGAATTTAGTTTTTTGGGCAAGTTACCTGGTTTGAAATAGTGCGGGTTACAAAAAGCCCTAAGTAGAAGCAATAACTGTTGGATGTAGTGTGTCTGTGACTAGAGCTAGAAGATGTACTTTTAGAGCTCTTGTAAGCAGGTAGTGTATACACACAGCTCTCTGGTCTTTTAATGAGAAATTGAGCATAGTCAATGAGATTTATAGAAAATATGTTTTTATTTAATTTGCACACTCTTATAATTTCCTATCTTGAAATAAATGTTTAGCAAATCTGTGTTCTTAATAAACAGCTTGAATGTACAGGGAAATGAAAGAAATAAAGTTAAAAATAAAACAAAACAGAAAAGGAGGATTTCTTAAGCAACCAGAGATTAGTCATAATAGCCAACCTTTATAAAGCAATAAGTATCCACTAATAACAGACTACCTGATCTTTCAAAGAGTAACTGAATAAATCTGTAACATAATTAACTGCCAGTATTTGGAAATACTGGTAAGGGAGAAAAAAAATTTCCCAATTGCATTATGTGCTTCCCCCCCCAGTACTGTACTAGCTTAAACTGTACTGTCTTTATGTTATGTGAACAAAACAGGTTCTTAATATTCTACAAGACTTTCATACAAAATAACATTTTTCTACCATTGTGTTTTTAATGGAGGGGGGGGATAGCATTTGAAAATGTCCTGGTCTCAAATACAAGAAGATACTAGCACTTAATGTAAGTTGAATCTGATCTCTTCCCTTTTTTCTCCAAATTTTTCCCCCCCTTTTTTTTTTGTTGTTAAATGTTGCTTATTCTGCATACCATAATAAAGAACAGATCTTACCTCCACTAAAGATTTGATAAATTCTCAATGCAGGTGAAGCAGTTCCAGGTTGGAGGGATTCATTTTGTTCACTTGTTAGCAGAGTAGAAAGGAAAGAGGGTAATAAGCATATCTTCAAAAAATGACCTTAATGAAAATTTGTGCCTGTACTGTGCCATTGTTTCAGCATACTGCTAATGTATACAACTGCTTTAGTTCTGGTTTACAGGCTGCTGCAGTCTCCCACTCTTCCTTCGGTAGAATCAATAAGCATCTGAAAATACATAATGAAAGTAATTTAACATACTGAAGGCTTCTTGTCTCCAGAGACAGCACTGAGATTCAAGCTTTCTAAAAAAGAAAAGCAGTGCTTCCGAGAGGAAAGCTTGCGATGGGCAGCTTTTGCAGAATGACAGCCTACCTTGTCGCTTCTCCTCACTGCAGAGAGATGCAGTGCATTCACTAATTTTGATTGGTCAGTGATCTTGGGCTTAAAATGTGCTTCATATATGGGATTGATGCCCTCCCTCCCCCAAATTTATATAAGGATTCTTTTATAAAAGGACTAAATTTACAAATGATTTATGAATTCTGGAATATATTAAGGGTATGCCAGTTTTATTTTTACCTTTTCACTCTTCGTGTACACTGGAAAGCACATGACATGAAATAACAGGGATTAAACGTTTATTCCTTAAAAAGCTTCCAAGAATCTATATTTGAATGTGCCCACTTTCCATTTGTGATGTTTTGGGTTTTTTTGGCCTCTTTGAGCCATGCTGAATTTCATCTTATATGTTTATATGCAAGCGAACGCTTAGGTCTTGTCTTGAATAAATTATATTCAGGACACCCACATGTGTGTTAGGAAAATTTCCATTAGGATTCACAGAGATTATTCAAACTTCTATCATGAGTTGAAAATCAGATTAGTTTGTGAATTGGAAAAGAATTATTTCTACGATCTACCATGTATGTGTAATAGTGTAGGTTGTTGATTTGTTGAAATGTTAACTTCTAAAAAAAATCTTTTCTGTTCCACAGGAATTTTGCTGGAGACTTCACAGGTTTTTGTGAGGATGCTTTGTTTGATGTTCTTGACCTTCACTTTGCAGGGGGCAGGAGGTGTCTTCATTTTCACTTTTGTGTTTTTAATTTATTTCTGAATCTGTTCTATCAGTATAAACAATGCTCACAACCAGTTAATGAGGCGTAAGAGAAGTGTAGTGCAATATCTGTTTTAATTAGTACTAATGCCAACATAAACCTTGAAAATAAATTCCGTATGGAACCCAAAATAATATTTAAAAAAAAATCGGTTTGCTAAACAGGTAATTTGAGATTATCTGAGTACCGAATGTTCTGCTGGTAGTTTTTAATCTCAAATTATGTGGGGTGTGGGGCTTTTTCTTTAGGTTTTGTTTTTCTTTGTTTGTTTTTTGTTTTTTTTTAAGATTTTTATTTTTTTTTTAAGTTTTATAAGGTGCTAAATGTTAAAGCTTGGTTCTTACATAATCATCTGTGTTAAGATGGCAGTTTTGGTCAAATTTGATGGGGTCCTCAGTTTTTAAGTTGCTAATGCAATTATAAAATGCAGTCTTGTAACTCAGATGTCTTCATTTCTTCTTTTTTTCTCAGATAGGCACCTGGTACATTATTTATCTTTAGGTAACAGCATCTTTTATTCATTTTTTAAAATGGGTGCATATCTGTCTAGTGTGCTTCCTGTTTTGTACTTCTACATTGAGAAAATACCTAAACAGAGATTGCAGAAACTTTGAACAAAGATTAGTAGGTACCAGCTGGCTATGCTGAGCAGCAAATGATTGAGTTCTTTGAGCTGTCCTTGTATCTTCTGTCTCCCAGGAGCTTGATACCAGTGGTACCAGCATAGCCGGAGGATTCCTGAAATGAAAGCATAAATACTAATATATTAAAGAGATTTACTTCCTTCACTTTCAGTATGACTTAGGATAAGTAGGGAAGCCTGTCTAAATTTAAACAGATGAATCTCTGTCTCCCTTTCTAATTCTTCAGTGTGTGCCTGAACAAGGATGGAGATATTGGGTGAGCTGTACTGTCAGAAAGAAAAATACTTGTACACGGAGGATGATTGGAATGGGATTTTGGATATAGTGTGGATATGTGCTTCAGACGCAGGAAAAGGGATCATGAAAGACTACCTATATTTACAGGAGGTGATAATGGCAGTTGTTCTATCTGTAAAAAGCGTTTGAGAGGAATGATAAGGAGCTGGGTTGTGAATATATCAAGCTTAAGTTTTCTGGAGAGAAAATCAGGAGAAGCAGCAGTACCATATGGAGGGAATCAGGAGTAGGTGGATGGATAGACATGCTTACAAGCCATTGCTGTGCAGATGCTAGTTAAGATGGTGTGAACAGATGACATCATCCTCAAAGGGTAGATAGGGAAGAGTGGGCAAAAAAAGCCATGTGCAGACACCCAGCATAAACAGAAAAATGTGCTGTTCTTATACCTGTTTCTATATCAGTACAGAATGGAAGAGAAAGAATTTGACTGGTATTTGGGGGTTTAGGGGAGTGAAAAGTGGGGTGGAAGGGTAATGAGAAGGTAGAAATATGAGGGAGCAGCAGGAGTCTTAAAATCGGAGGTTGATGATGAAAGGTTTTAGGACTGAGAATGGCAATGCAAGGGGAGGAGACTCAATGTGACAAAGAATAGAGCTATTGAGGGTTGAGCCTGCTGGGTCTGGTGTGGGGAGAAAATAAGTGCAGAACTTGAGGCAGAGTGGAACAGAAGGAAGTAGAGGCATGTGGATGTAAAGAGATGCTGTGTGCACAGAGGTAGAGATAACTGCAATTGCCATAGTATACATCCTATAGTACTTCTAAACTGAATTTAGGAGTCCTAAATGTCTGTTAGACTATGTTTTCCTGTTTTGCTGAGAGCAGGAAGTCCAAAAATATGGCATAGTTCTAGGTCTTCTTTCATCTTTTAACTACTATCTTACTTTCTGCTCACAGGAAGTAATGGCCTAGCACTGACTGTTACTGCATTCCAAAAGGGTGATAGGTCATTTTATAGGTCTGGAGGTCTAAACTCTGCAGGTGAGTTGATCAGATCACCCTGAATGCAGGTTCTTGCACTACAGTTTTTAACATAAGATTTTTTAAAAAAGACTCCTTTGGTTCACAAGGTCTGGCAGGGCCAAGTGAATTATTAAAACAATAATTATTAAAGCAATTCTGATGTTTTCTATCAGAGTCCTTGATTTTGGAGCTTTAGCATTATTTTAATGTGCTTTAGGGTTTAACTTTACATAAACCTATCACAGACTCTCTTAATGTTCAGATGTCATGGAATAGACACATTTATGAAGATCTTTATTATCACAGTTGGGGAAATCTCTGCTTACTTCCCTTGTCCTCTGCATTATTCTTCAGCTCCTATGATTTTTTTTTTTCTCCTGAATGCTTCAGCAGTACTTTCTGTTTCTTTCTTTGGGCTGCGCATCTTGTTTCCTAGTTTGAGTCTTGCTGCTCATTTAGTGGCTGTTTAGAATTTTGCTGCTTCTGGGTCTAAAAATGTCATCTGTTTTCATATTTGCAAGAGACTTGGGCTCCTAACTCATAAATTTTTTTCAATGACACAACAATCGCTTTAGAGCTTGCATCGCTTTTAAAAATGAATATTGGGTGATTTTGGACATCTTGCCCTGGAATTGTCCTACAGCATTATTTACGTGGTTCCAGCTGGATAGATCCTCCTGTACCTTGCACTTACCTACACTGGGCAGTGTGATGCCAAATTCTAGCGAAGCTCTTTTGGTTAGTTTGTTTGTATCTGTTCTAGCAGCTTGTGATCCATATCTAAAATGTTTTTTTTTACCTTGTTGCATCTTCATTTCCTCAATAGTCTGTTGCAAAGAACTTCGTTAGAATGCTGTTTAAAATCCAGTAACTTTTATAACATCAAGGAAAATAAACTGGATAGCAGCAGTTCAGGTTCAGGAGTTGTGCTGATGTGACCTTGTTATGCTCGATTTGTCAGGGTGTTCTCTTTTACCCGATACTAAAATTATGGCTTGCTGGCTTGGATTCTGCTGCAGCACACTTTTACATTGAAAAGGTGTAAATCTGACTCCTGACCCATACACAGGTTCTAGCTGGGAGGGGTTTTATTATTGTTTAAGAATGATATGCTAAATAGATGACAAAACCTGCTAGAATTTGTGCCTAAGTACCATTCTGACTCTGATGATAATTCAGTCTTTTCTTTCTTTTGACACAAGTCTTTTATTCTCATTTCTTTAACTATTCTCATTTCTTTAAACTGTTATTCCTTTTCTGTAGTGAAGACTGACATGCACAGAATTAATTTCCCATTCAGTGTCCTATCCATAATGTTTATTTTCTTTTCTCCCTGGTTGATTATCATACAGCTTTCTTTGTTTTGTTGTTTTTATAATGACTTATTTAGGTTGGGGTTTGGGGTTTTTTGCGTTTTTAACTTGATAGAATAGTTAGGGTTGAAAGGGACCTTGTTATTCCCTTGTCAGAAAACACAGAGGAAACTGATCTCAGTTTCTCCATTTTAAAATTGTCTCCATAGATTTAAAAATACGGATTTTCGAGCTTAATTATATGTCATTTAATTGTGCTTCCTATTGTATTTGCAAAGATGTACACCTTTGGAAGCAACACAAAACTAAGTATTTTAAGATAGAAATAAAAATATATAAATTGCATATATAATATAATAATAAATGTATTATTATATAGTTTTATATATAGTGAATATTCATTTTCAAGGTAAGGTTTTAATGTTAGCACAGCAGCTTGAGTACAGGAAAATTACCTATTTAGGCTACAAAATAAGAATGTCTTAAAGATTAATTTGGTTTTGTGTAGTTGTTAGGCATAGGTTATTTGGCCAGTAGTATTCCATGTTGGTTCAACGATTGAACTTTTCAGTACTGGAAGTTCCGGTATACATGAGGAAATATGTAAGTTACAGAAGGTCCTTTAGCATTTAATACCAAAACTGTATCTTGTTTTAGGTTTGTATAACGAGGTGATGCCACAGAAGTATCATAGAACCAGTGCTCAGTATCAGTCATATATAGAGAAGACTCCCTTTTCATACCGTAATAGAAAATTTGATTTAGTGATGTAGCTGAATCGTGGTCCTGGTGCATTATATTGCAACTATTTAAGCATTTTAGTTATAAAATAAAATTCTAAACCAAAAATACACATATAAAATAATTATCCTCAGGAGGGAAGCATGGCTGGTAAATTTAACAGTAATTTGAATAGCACCAGTCTGACTCCAGCTTTTGTCCACGGAGGTGGTTTGTCCTCTGGTGTAGACATTCATAATGAACGATGCTATATCTTATAGTAGTTATTGACAAAAATTTAAATAATCATTGCAAACTTAACGGTAAACTTTTAATTTTTCTCTAAAAATTGCAATATGTCTGTGAATTCAGTATTTCCTTCATTAAAACTGTACTTCGAATACTCTGACATTTTGAGAGATTTCTGCTTTTATAAAATATTCTTAGTTCTAAATTGGCAATTGGTACAGAATTTTAGTGAGGGTTTTCGTTATTGCAGAAAGGCTTTTGGAGTTTTGACATGGGATCTTTTATATTACTTCAGACATACAAAGGAAAAAGCTACCTGCTCACGTTGTTTAAGCTTGTGAAAATGTACCTGAAAGAGTGATTCGGTAAGTTGGAAAGCAGTTTAGACAAAGGCTGAAGAGTGCTGAAGCTGGAGTGCTTTCACTGTGTGGCTGAAATACTGCCTCCTGGTTAAAAGTCCCAGGTGATTGCTTACCTTGCTTCATCAAAAAAATATATTTTGTATGTTGGAAGAACTTTTCAGTGTCATTCCCTGTTGCCTGGGTTGCTGCATTGCCAAGCATCTCCAAGTACTAGCTCAGGACAGTGCTGGGCTAGGTGCATGGCAGAATGGCATCAATATAAATGTTTCAGTAAGCTTTCTGCCTGGCTTATTACAGTGAATTGAGTTAGAGGTAGCTGAACTTAACATGCAGGGTTTTAACTTCGGGATTTGGTTCAGGATTCCCTATCAGATACCTTTGATGCTGCAGAAGCTGTGCCTGGCAAAGTATGTGGGATGGGCAGCTGCAGGAGCAGCAGTAGCTGCCCTGTTACAGTCCCCTGATGCAAGAGTTTTGTTGCACACCTTCCTGCTGTAATGTCCTTTAAGTGGAATTTCTAATTTAAAACAAAACAAGAAAATGGGAATATTTTATCTACAGTTGTTAATCTGACAGAGATCTTGGGTAGACTGTGTTTCTAGTCAGTTTTAAAAATAGGAAGGCAACATGATTTGCTCTTAATTAAGACAAAGTGTTCACACAGCGTGCCTAGTAGCAAGCATTCGATTAAGACACAGAAATCTTATGATCTTAATTGCCCTGTGAGTAAAAAGTGAACACAATATGAAGAGTTATCACAACATAAACTGTGTCCCTTTAATTTTAGCATCACCCAGACTGTAAGGGTCACCACAAGATTGAGGTTTACACATTGCAGTCTCACTCAGTCAGCCTCTTGGCTAATTCAGTTTGGAAGTGCTGAAAAAAGCATGTGCAAAGGTCCCAGTAGGCGTACTACCTGTAACATCAAAGTTCAGTGACCACACACAGTACTCTGCATATTTCCACACAACTGCAGTGACAGGAACATACTTTGTCTTCTTCAGACAACTAAAAGCTACTGACACTAACTAGATCCTACCTGCCTTGTGAATGACTGCTGTAGATGGTTAAAACCATCTGTCAGACCCCTGTCTTCAGTTCAAATACAGGAAATCATTCACATCAGTCTGATAGTGGTGATATTCCTCACATGAAGTTCTCAAAGTCTGAAAAATGATATGCAGTACTATGTGTTTTCTTATTTGTTTTTTTTGTTGTTTTTTGTTTGGTAATGATAAAGTGTTCTGTCTTCCCCTCTTTGCCACTTTAGTTCCTGAGAGATACTATTTTTATGGGGTTGTTCAAGAAAACTGATAGAAAATCTGCTTATGTAGTGCCATAAAAGACATGCGAGAGAAGTTTTTAAAGTGATAAACTATAATGATAAATGCATAATAGGAAGGCAATTGAACTAAGGTAGTGTAGTGTGTTGGCTTTGCCATTTACTCTGCTAAAAGGAATGTTCATTTGATTGATGTGCATGTTGATCTAAGTTTAGATTTGTGTTGGTATCATCTTCAGTTTATTTTCTTTCTTCCTCTGTTGTTTGGGTGCAGTAGTTTCTATAATTTGTATCTTCAGTATAGTTTGATTTTATTTAATTGGCTGTTAAAAAAATATCTGACACTTTCTTAAGGGGATAAATGAAATAGAAATATGATACCCTTGTTTTTTTTTTTTAAAGCATGTATATTGTAGCTCAAGAGTCTAATACCTAAACTGTGTTTAAAATGTATGCATTTGCAAGCATATGAAGAACTAAATTTATCTGTGAAAATTTCAGATACCAAGGATTTTTGTGCCTAAACCATAGTTTCATTTTTTTCCCATCCTCTAAAGTATTTTTAACCTCACTGCATAGTTGTTGTATTTGGAATCACTTATTGTAGTACTGAAGCAATCCAGAGCTTGTGCGAAAAATACTTTCTTTTGCTGTTTTTCTGGAGGAAGGCTGAGAGCAATAGTGTCAGTGGTATGTCTGACAAAGGGAATACTGTTCCACTACGCATCTGGTTGATGGCCGGAAGTGGCTTTGCAGTCATTAGGCTAGAAGCCTAGGTTTTACTTTACTAATAAAATCTTAAGAAATTGGAAGTGGTTGATGGAGACGTTTTTGTTGCACTGATGGGTGATGTGTAAATACGTGTTTATGGAGAAAAAACTTGTCAAATTCTTCAGCAACTTTCACTGATGATCCACTTAATAAATTAAAGTGTATTGGTAGAATGAGTTTCAGTGATTGGACTATAAAGTGTAGTTGGAGTGGGAAAGAGCAAAATGGTACTTGCATTATTTCTGGTACCTTTAAGAGTGAAAAGCTTCAGTATTACTAGGTAGGCTAGCAACTCTGCAAATTGGTACCTACGGAAACCTACGGTTAGGAGCTCCTTGAGGAAATGTGGAAGACAGAATATAGCAACTGCTACAACATATCAACAGGGAAACTGTGAGTTACTGCATACTGACTCTGCCCATTACCGTGCTGTCTTTCTACAAGAGAAATTGCAGTTCTGATGCAAGTAGAGATTTTTTCCAGTCTTCATTCTTTCCACAGATAGAGTGCCCAGTGAGAAATTACTCCCCCTGAGAGACAGCTGAATAGGGACAAGAACATTATTTCTCTTACTAATCAAGCTAATTTGTTTTAATGGAAGGGGAGCCTACCCTTTGAAAGTGGTTATTATTTTAAGCCTGAGGATTAGGTTGGAAATGTTTTTCTTTAAAGTTATTGCATATTGTAATACCTTTCCTGGTGTCTTGCTCTCGAAGGAGAAAGAAAAACTCAGCCAGCTCTTCCTGTTCACCCCAGGGTCAACCTGTCTATTGGGTTCTTGATAATGCCTGCTTAACACCCCCACTCCAGAATCTTTAAGCTGGAATTATCATAATAACCAATATGTACTTTGGTCTAGGGTAGAATGCTTCATTATGACTTTTCCAGTGGTGTTTGAGTACATCTGTATGATCTGTATGTAAGGACTCTGTGGCTCTTTGGATTGTCAGTTAAATTCATAACTTGATGAATACTACAGGCTGTGATAATAGCAAGTACTTAATACAGTTTCTGAGAGTATAAAAGCTGCTGTAGGCAAAGCAGCTATTACAGCGTACTTTGGGGCAGTAAAGGTTGATATTACAGAAATTTTAGTTTGTATTCAGTATTCTTAATCTCGGGTAAATTTCTATGTACAGTCAGAGACAGTGTGAGTTAACATGTTAACTCAGGATTTTAGCTGCTTGTGCTATGTCCATGACCGCGATATGTAAGCATCCTGTATCTATTTTAAGGTTTCCCTTCACATCATTCTGTTTTGTAGATAAAACAGTTTGGCTACGTGCTAGAAGCCTAGGGCACATCTGGAAAGTCTGTCTGTGTTTCATGAATCTGTCCAGTCTCTGTAACACAAGACCAGTTGTTTTTTTAAAAAATGCAGAAACTATATAAATTTTCCACATTTATTCTCTTTGCAGGTCTTTAAACACAGATTTTTTTTTTTTTTTAAATGTCTAACTAGAATTGACAAAGAACCCAAGGCAGTGCTTTGGGGCAATAATGAACAAATTGAGGTTTAAGTGGAAAAATAGTTAATGTATCTAAATCGTTCAAGGACGTTGGTTTTTCTTCTCCCCTTCAGTAATGTATTGGCAAAGTCAGAATATAAATTATTTCTCACACTAACCTTACTTCTATCTAAATTGCTTTAAGCCCTCAACTGCATTGGAAGGGGGCGGGAGGAGCAAAACAACCCCCCAGAACTTGCAAATAATTAATGAGATTTAAAAAAATCTATCGATGAAACACTATAGAGATCTCTACTTCATCATCCAGACTTTCAAAATTACCTTCCCCCCCATCTCTAAGGAAACAGGCCTTGCAGTATGCAGATGTGATTATTAAACACAGGGCAAAAATACAGAACCATGTTTGGAGACTTATTTCACCTGGATTATGACATCTAGGAGCCGTTGCTTCTAACGTCGGATAGGAAGTTAAATTAAGTGTAAAGATACTTGCTAAACAAAACCTATAATCATTTAGGACCTAGCAGTTAAACAGATCGATATTGCAAACAGAACGAAGTAGATGCAGTCTTTTTATGTACAGTACTTTGGGTTGTGCCATACTGGACATTTCATTTATGTATTGGGTGATTGTATTCTGGTGTATTTCTCCTTCTCTTACACTTCCCAATATAACCTGTATCTTCTGTGTGTGTGTGATGTGGCTGAAGGAAGAAGAAACGTCTATTTAGGAGGAGGCAGGCATGGAGTTGGTGGGATAAATTTTTGATGAGAACTAAAGGAGTCGGATGCAAGGGCAGATAAGTTGTGTGAATTGCTACAAGGGTGACTGAGCTGCTCTTCAGGATTATTTATATAGGCTTTCCTTATTTTCTTAATGATCTTTGGCTGTAAATGGACAGAGAATGTTGAATGTTGAGTTTCATGGTCACTTTAATAGGAAATGAAGAGCTTGACTTGTAAACCTTGCTTCAAGTTTTCATTTTGGATTTTTTTTTTTTTTTTTAATCTTCAGCGATATAAATATTTCTTTACTTTGGTGTCACAATAGAACATCTTTGGCTTTGACTGCCATGCATGGCAATTTGCTGGATAGTATCCTGTGATCAGCTGGGCACAAAATTGCCTGGAGTAGGTTTGCACACCCACAACACAAAGAAATGAGAATGGAAATGGGATTGATCTACAAAATACCATGAACCAGGAGCTGCAGAGAACTGTGGACTGTAGAAAGTCCACATAAAATTACTAATCTGTAATTTTAGATCTTTGTTTAAATCTGTGATGATGATAGAAAGCTGATTTTTTTCTTACACTGCTTATTTGAAAGTGTCTGCATTTTTTAAGTATGTTTTAAGATCACTGAGAACTGCTCGTCAAAGATGCTAAAGAAATGAATTCACCGAATTACTAATATTTTAAATTTTTTAGATTCTTTTTAGAAACACATCCAGCTGATATAATTTAATATTCTGTTCTTGTGCAGAGTCTTGGATAATGCATCTGTTGGATGAATAAATAAATGGAAAGAAATGCAGTTTTAATTCTGGCAAAAACTATTTTTATTGCTTGCTTGTAAAATTGGCAGCGACATTCTACTCCGGGATAGCATTATTGGTTACTGACACAGTGAAATAATAGTAGCGGTTAGAAATAAATGTGAATTTAGCTGAATTTTATAGCTTGGGCTTTTATTTTTGATTTTTATGTAATTCTGACACCTGCAGCATAATACAAGATACTGGTTTCTCTTTTGACAAGTATTACACATTCACAGATTAATGTATAGTTTCTAATCTCCATTGATTACTATTATCTACCAAGTGTTTGCTAGATACCAAATCAGTCTGACTCTTTGAGCAGGTCAGATTGGGCCAACTTGTTCTTTGAGGCTCAAGAGAGCAGCCAGGCAGCTAATGTTTTACTCTCCAGACAGAAAAATAGATTTATTTTATTTTCTTTGTCTGCCCTTCAGCTTTTGAATTCCTACTGAGTTAGGAATCTATTTATTTGTTTTGGTATTTGAATGATATTTGAACTTTAAGTGAGAAAATTCTTTATGCTGCTCCTGGGAGAACAAAATAGTATCCAAATAGTTTTAATTGCAGTATCCAACTCTGCTGTTCAATTCTGCTGATAAAGACAGGGGTGCTCAAAATGCCCTGCTATGTCTATCTCCCATGGCCTTTTCAGCACCGTTCCCGATCCTCTAACAGACTTGGGGATTCAGGGTGCTGCCTCAGCTGGAACAAGACATGCTGAGTTGCTCTTAAAGAGATCTGTGGTTGCTTAACTGGATTCAGACTCTGCCGTCATCACTGCCACTGACAAGCAGTGCTCTCCTGAGTCTGTCTTGTTCAGCTGAACAGTGTGCACAAAGTAGTTATACTATAACTCCTGTAACTATGATACATATGCCATAGGTACATTTCATATGAACGGGCATATGTATATAAGAAGTGTATATATGTATATAAGAAGTGTACATATGTATATAAGAAGTATATAGTGGTTATAAAATTGACTTTAGTTTTCTAGAAGTGGTGCGAACCACACTTTTTCTGGCACCAGAAACAGTACTTATGTAGAAATAGTTATTTTATCAGTTGGTCTTATACTGTGGCCTTTCTGGCAACTGTACACTGAAAAATTGATGTCTAACACTTCTATCCGCTATTGTGATTTTTAAGTGTGACTAAAGCTTTTTGCAGACTGGAGTGGGAATACAGTTACAAGTTTTTTATATGACAATGGTGAATTGTCTCCCTTCAGTTTATAGAACCATAGAATCATGGAATGGTTTGGATTGGAAGGGACCTTCAAAGGTCATCTAGACCAACACCCCTGTAATGAGCAGGGACATTGTCATCTAGATAAGGTTGCCCAGAACCATATCCGGCCTGGCCTGGAATGTCTCCAGGGATGGTGACACCACCTGTCTGGGCAACCTGTGCTAGGATTTGACCACACTAATTGTAAAGAATTTCATCCTCACATCCAGCCTCAATCTTCCCTCTTTTGGTTTAAAACCATCACCCCATATCGTATCACAACAGGCCCTGCTGAAAAGTCTTTCCTCATTTTTTGTTTTTTGAGTTCTTACTCCTTGATGAGTTTGTACTGTTACTCACCTTAGTGTAATGAACCAAAGAAGAGAACTGAAACCCACTTCCCTGCTACAGTTTGTCAAAATATCCAATAATGCATTCTCCAAAGTGGAATCCTACTTCTAGAAAGGTACCAAGAAAGAATGCTGAATTTGAGATAATGTAAGCACTGGACAAAATCCCAAGGCAGTACCAAGAGGCAAAGAGTGATGCTTCTGTTACAGCACTGTTCGCAGGACTTGGGTTTTAACTTTGGTTTAAATGTAAACTTGTTACTTGGACAGGTTACTTGGACAAGGTGTTCAACTTCTTCCCTTTATAGAAATGCTGTGAGGTCTAAAGACGGGAACTGTAGGCAAGTGCTGTCTATTAGAAGTTATTAAAAAAAACACAGTCTCTGTAATTTTTGAGCGATTTTACAAACTGCAGCTTTGTATGATGAATGAAAAGCAGTAGGGAAAATGATTCTGCATTCAAGCTTCATACATCAATATGCTTTTTTAAATATCACAAGAAAGCGCTGTAGCAGTTGCATCTGAATGTGGTGCTTTCCTTTCCTTAACTGTTTAAAAGATGAGCATGATTGACTGTGTAAATATCGATAGCTTTAAAGACCTGAGGAAAAATTACTGTGAAAAATGGAATTTGGATAGACTCAAATACTGTAATTTCAAGACAGGATTTTTAATGGAAGGTACTGAGTAATTCTCCCTTGATAATGATAAAATACACAAGTCTCCAAGGTACCCCATCAGTTTTTGGGGTGAAAATGGCAGCCAGGAAGAAGTTTCCACAACTTAAAGGATGTTTTGCAAATACGTTGCTTTGAAAAAATTAACAGTTCATGAAACTCACATAAAATTTACCTTTCATTATTTATTATTAACTTTTTTGAATTGTAGGCTGCCCATCATTGCCTACCGAGAGGTACTTCATTCGTACTTGAAGTGAGTAAACAACTCCATGCAGTTGTGCATTGGTTTTAAATGACCTGAAAAATTCCTGTTTTCCTCTAGTTCTTTTTAGGCTTTCATTACTTGAACTAATGTTAAAATCAGTATGAATGAAGAACTGGGGTTGAAGTCATGCTCTCCTTTCTGTTTGTAGTCTGGATATGATCTTTGATGCATTGAAAAAATGTGAATTGTTGCACTAGTACCCATAATTATTAGAATGAATTCAGTGCTGTGTGCCTTAACCTGATGCTTATTATAAAAGAATTGCCTTTGTAGTTGAGCATGGCAATATAAGAGATAAAATTATAATTCTGCCATTGTGAATATAATGAATACTGCTCCTATCTCTATTACCAAAGCAAACACATCTACCTCTGGTAAAATGGAAAGCAGTGTTAGCTTTCTAGTAAAATACTAAGTATTACAGTTACTTCTGTTACTGGTGAGTGTAAAACCTGTTAATAAATCAGACCTATGAATGGTGGAAAAGTTTCTATCATACTATTATGCCAAACTTCCAGTTACAATTGTTACGCATTGAGTTATGCATAGGGTGATCTCGTCCTCAGGCTGAACATATCAGGCTGGATTTTGAACTACTTAGAGCATTTTTAGGTCTGAAGAAGATTATTTTTAGTCTCAAAGGGAGTTCAATAAGCAAAGATGTCTTACAGTTTCTACTTCATGTTTATTATAACTGGATTTCTATTTGGACAATTCCTTTTTCCATTTGTTCGAGGATGAATTAAATAAATTGGCAGCTTGTGTAGATATGGGCAGAGCACAAAGAAAAGGCAATTTTGCCTTGGAACATTACACTGCAGCCTTTTCACCTGCCTGAATCACAGTGAATGACACTTTTTTCTTCTTCCTTTCTGATCTGAAGCTTTATTTATAAAGTAATAGTCTACTGTGCTATGACAGCACAGAAATCAGGGTTCTGAAGTTGATGCAGAAAGAGGGTAGATGGAAAAATAAAGTGATATACATACCTGCAGAAGGAAATAGTTATGCTGCTCAGTTTCACTGGATAAATGATCCTACATGAGAAGGAAGGGGTGCAGTGATCCCATTCCGAGGGAAGTTCTTCTCTGAATTCTTGCGAAGAAAATAACAAGTCATTGCATTCCTGAAATTTCGGGGCTTGAGCTTCTGTTTCTAGCCCCAGTTTCAGGTTTGAAAGTCTGAGCTGTGAAAGTTTTGGCTCATAAGATTGACAAATTCCAAAGTGTTACTTATTTAAAGCAGGTTGAGGTAGTTGCACCATGTATTATGTAATCTTATGCTCAAAAAGATCCCCCCCAAGATAGTCAAAAGAGAAGAAGTTGTTTTATATCGCCGTGTTCCAGTATATAACAGGTGATCTACTTTTGTGCTTTCTACATGGGAACAAAAAGAACAACACTATATTTATGTACTCTGAGATCTTCCTACACACTTCTCTGTCCTTTCTTTAGTTTTTTCTTCCCCTTTTTTGTGTTCTATGCTCATAAATGAGAATCTCAATGTAATAAAAGGAAATTTTAATATGACCAATGTACAAAATATGCATAAATTTCTAGATAATATAATTCTAAATGTTCATTTTCCCATTTATTTGAAAAGGATTTGTTTTTCTTACATCTGTGTCTTACATATACCTCTGTATTTGTCTGAATTTTAGGTTTTGGTATATGTCTGATAAATTTTATTACTTGTTTTTTAATTTCCTTTTAAGAAACCATTGGGTCTTTTTATTTAGCCTTTAGGGTTTTTTTTCTTGGCAGTGGAGGACTGTGAAAAACATAGTATTAAAAGTGATACATGCAAAATGCTGTTAAATGTATAGTTTAAATTAGACTTTTCCCCTTGCACTAACCTTTGTTACTTTATAATAAAGCATATTATTGTAACAAAGTCAGCAGAAAATTTTCAGGCAGCAGTGTTTTTCAGATCCATGGCATCTGTTCATTTGGTGTTTATGAAGCACTTCAAGATACTCAGATGAATGAGGCTATATTAGTGTATGTGTTGGATGGCACTGTTTGAAGGAGCAGCATGTCTAAATAAATGCATCTTGGACGTTTATAAATTTAGTTGTATACAAGCCCTCCAAAGTAAAATAGCCTATGAATGTAAGCATTAAACTCCTTGGATGTCTTTTATTGGGAAAGCAGGATTGATAAAGGCACAATATGTTTCAGGCTTTATTTCACAGTTCTGCCAACACGAATCCTATCTGAGCTAGAGCACAGCTGCTATTCCTGCCAGTCCTCCTCTCTCTCCTGATGGAGCTTGATCAGCTTGCTTTGTTTTTCTGTGTTCTTTTAAAAAGAAGACTGTTTAATGATCATCGCTAATGAATTAGCGATGTCCTGTTCAGGGGCTTTTCTTTATGCAGTGGCTCCCCCCCAGCATTAAAATATTCTTTATTCTCACAGTATAGAGAAAGGTAATGAGGAAAAATAGATGTGAAGTTGAACATGGATTGTGATGGATAGAAATACACAGAGAAAACTAGATGTTCTTACAACAATTGTGCTATTCTTTTTATCCCTGTAACACAGCTACTCCTCCTCCGCCCCCCACACAACAGATTTGTAATGAAAGAATAGAATCTTGTGCAGGCTGCAACTCCCAGAGGTAAAACCCACAGTACTAGACTTCCATCTGTATAGCCTATTTTATTTCAGAGAGATTTCATTTAGTTTTCCTTGGTTAAATTAGTCTGAAATACTGTCTTTGCAAGTTCATTAAAATTATTCTATAATGGGTGTGTACTATAATTTTTGAAGTTTTATATTCAGTTGCTTGGTGATGAGGCTTGCTGTTTACCTGATGCTTTCTGCTCTACATCCTGCTGTATGTTACGGTCTTGTGCCTTCCCACTCACCCTCATGGCCACAAGTGTAACTCTTGATTTGTTCTCCAGAGAATTCTCTCTCCCCTCTTCCACCCCCATAATGAAATACTGGAGTAAAGAAAAAAAGTCACCTGTGTTAGTTATGTGTAGCTAGAACGGGGAGGGGAACCCCCTTCGGTTGAATAATGTATTTTTATAGAAGATTATTTCACCATAATACTTATCTGTAAAGTTTACCAAACATTTTATCTGCTTCGGAGAAACCTGGCTTTGAGATAAAGCTATAAATGTGTAATAAAAAAAAAGCAGCTCCCTGGGGAAAGGGGTGGTGCTGGGTTTTGTTTTTACCCTTCAGCCAGCCTGCTAAAATGTACTGAATCAATACTCTGAATCAATATACATGTATTCAATAGTTTATTAGGAGCAGTTAAACCTACGTAGGAGGCTTAATTCTGATGAGATCTGCGCATGTGGATCATTTAATAACGTGTACACTTACAGGGGCGAGTAAAGCTACAGTGCAGTGTAGGACTGGGCACCATGTGGTGCAGAGACAGCATGGTCGCTCTGCAGATCCAGAGCGCTCTAGGGATCAGTGCCTTCTGCTCTTCACTGGCTTGTAAGACAGTATAACCTTATCCCTCTCCTTTGCCAAGTGATAAATCTCCATTCCTCCAAAAGACAAGCAAATAGCTGAATTAGATATGTAAATATCTACTAATATGTAAATATCCACTTAAGCAACTTTTGTGTGAAGGGCAGTGATTGAACACTTGAAAAAGGCTGATAACCTTTTCAAGTGTTACCAGTTATTCAGACAGTAAGTATTATCTGAATAATCTGTATTTCTCTAATTGCCATTTAAAAGGTCCTTTAATTTTTCCACACAGAGGTTAGCCTTACTGAAGGTATTTGTTCCAGCACCAGGTGGTACTTCGTGTTCCTAAGTTTGTTACTTTGCTCAACTCTGTTCTCTAAAGAATTTGCACTTCAGCTTTGAAAATGTTGAGTGGTTTTGCCACAGCTAATTTGTGCAATAACTTATTTATATGTTGCATGCATGTGTTAATTAGTTACTGAGCAAATGGAAACCAAATAGATACAGTAATTGCTGAATAAGATGGTGGAAACTTGATGCCAGTATGGACCAAAACTTTAGAGAGTTTTGTATTTTGTTGCTTTAATGTGGAGGTTCATATGCACAGTTGATTAAAGATAACTTCCATGTCTGGTTAATTGATATAAATTGTTCTGCTGTGATTCTCGCATCTCTGCCACACACAGGTACTTGTTCCTATATAGGTGCCGATGCATGTATGTCTGGAAGAGTGAGGTGCAGGGGGCTGACCTTGCTGAAAGCTAAAGGGGTCATTTTTGGCAGAACGCTTGTGTAGGTGCAGAGAAGGGGAGGAGACAATGTGGCTGGGAGATGTGGGGGGAAGGGAGCCACAGTGGCTGGGGTTTAGATTGGTAGCATAAACTGATTTTGAACTGAATCCCAAGAGATTTGGGTCTGGTATCAGAAATCAGTATCTTCTCTTTCTGAAAATCTACAGTATAGTCAGATTATATACAAGTAAGTGTGGGAATCATTACTATTCTCCATCTGCCCTGGAGGTCTCTGAACACTCAGCAAACTCCAGAGGAATGGGGGAAAGCTGACCTTATGGCATGACTCAGAAAGGGTAAATGGACTGATTAAAAACCTGGGTCAATTTAACATTTGCTTTTGACAGAATAATTTTTGACTAATGATAGGGGACATGAACAATTAAAAGAGACCACCATAATTCTAATGAGTGCTTCTGAAAATAATGCTTGCCAATTAATTTTTGCTCTATCTTTATTGTGGTAGCATTCTTTTGACATTGCACATAGGTATGGGGAGATCTCCTGCTGTGGTGTATGTTATGGTTCTAAATACTTATTTCTGAAAGTGGATGTAAAAATTTAGTCATGAATTTGGCACAGACTGTGAGACAATCATTGAACATAGCTGTTTTGCTAACAGATCTTTCAAGATCCTTTTGTTACCCTTTGTCACTTCATTTCTGCAACTACAAATGAAAAGTTTAATAAAAGGTAATAAACTAATGTGATTTTTTTAAAATAAGATTACAGGTATGATAAGGCTTAAGTGTATTAACGCTATTGAATTCTGTGGGCCTTTTAGTACATTTTAAGAAAAAAAAATCAAGTTAAAGATAAAAAGAAAAAAACCCAAACCTTGAGCATCTGGAGTGATAGAGTCAATGGCGGAGCAGCTTTTCCTTGAAAAATAATGGTTTCATCTTCACTGTCTTCTTTTATAGAGTTTATTCTACCCCAAGATCTTCAGAGTCTTTAAGCCTCCCAACTATTTTCATCTTTGAGCTGGAAGTCTTTTGTATACATAGTACATTGAAAAAATTTTGGTATAATTCCCCCCCCCCAACCCCGAACACCTCTAATTTTTATTGTAATTTTCCTTGTCACATATTTTTGAAACTCTTACATAATTCTTCATTAGCTTTTTTTCGCAGCACAAAATATCCCGTCTGTCAGAAGCTGACTTACAATTCCATTCTTCATCCATCCACCAAGCATCTATTGTTACTTTTTGAATTTATAATTATGTCTTCATACAACAGTACAAGTATAGTACATCTAATATAAGTATTAGTGCTGTTTGAACAACTTACAGCACTGGAGAAGAGTAAGAGCAGCAGTTTGTGGAATTGCTGGGTTGGGGTGTAAGGGAATCGTGGAGATGAGCCCTGCTGTGTGAGCGGAAGCAGCTAATTCAGGTGAAGCATCAGCCATAGTTCTTTTCAGTTTTGTTCCTTGATCAATATGCAGGTGCCTCTTGGTCATATCGATTTTTTTCTGCTTATTTAATGTACTTTCTTTTATGAGGCCTGTACAATCATTAAATGGAGTAGTTTGAATTGGGTTTGAATTATTTTCTCTTGCTGTGACATTGTTTTTAGCATACTGGGCTCATTTACTGGATATCTGTACTGTTAGCTGCCATTAAGATAAAAATAGCTCATCTACAATAACTGTCTGCAGCCAAGTGTCTTAGGTCAAATGGTCTGACCTACTTGAAAAATTTACACAGACTATTTCAAAATGACAGGTATTGTCCAGTAGTTTGTTTCTGTTATTTTATTATACTCTGAAAACTGGTGAAATATTAATTCACATCAGAACAATTTGATCGCAGTGTGAACAGTGCTGAAGATCAGTTTGCTTAGAATAGACATTTGCTGAGCAGCAGCCCATGCACTGCTGTGTGACAGCATCATTCTTAACTGTCAGCTTGCTGTCTGCCTGGCGATGCATGCTCGAGGGGCTAGCTGGAAATCAAAGTAGGTGCCTCTTACAGAGCCCCCTCAGTGCATACTCTGAAGTTGTGCTCTTTTAGTGCTGAGGAGTAGCTTAGGACTGATAACGCACTAGGAGAATTTTGCTGGTATGGCTCTACTAGATAATTCTTTCAGCAGATATGTAGTGGTGCAAATGCATTTTTGCCAATGTAGTCTGTTATCTCCTGAATAAAATGGGATAAATCACAGTCGCAAAAGCCCTTTTGTACACTGGTACAAAAATACTGCGGACCTTTCACTTCATCGCCATGATGCTGCAGTAGAAAAAGTTTGTAACATAAAGCTGGATTTAATATAATTCTTTCATTAAAGAATAGAACATGGAATCAACTGTATTACACTTAGTAAGCAAAGCTAGTAAAAAATATTGGATGAGTCATAAAGAATACTGTGAGTCTTTTTTTCTAACCCCCTTTTTTGTCCTCAAAAGAATTTGATGGGGCTGGTTTAACAGATGGGCAGAAAACCTAAGAGTGTGTGTTGGAAAACTGTTTCCAGATGAAGAAGTTTGCTTAAGTCATTTACACTCTTTTTTTTCTTTGTTCAACATTGACTGAACTAGTCAAAACATTTTAAGCATATTAAGCAAAGACATATTAAGCAAGTCTATAAAATAATTAAATTGAAACTAGAAGCTAAGAGTTCTTAGAAATATTTACATTAATATTTGACTCAGTATGAATCTTATGATAACTAGTTTTGAATCTTTTAGGAACCTTGTGCTGAAGATAAAGAAGATGTTTGTCAGGGTTGGTATGCTGTTTCATGCTGAAAATATTTAGGATTATCTGATAAATTTATTTCTGAATGCAAAATGAGCTGTGCTTCCACTTAGCTGTAAGTGCTCAGATATGATAAGGCAAAGAGACATGAGGTGTACTGCTGCCCTTCCAAGGGAGGTTTTATAGAGTTATTAAGGTGTTGCAGCACCCTTTGTTTTTCATGGACTTTATTTCATTTCATTTCCTTTTACAGCAGTTGTAGAGCAGTGCTGTGCCTGAATTCAGGTGGAGGTTTTAATGGTCCTTCTGTATCTGTTTTGGTCTTGGTCACTGCTGTTATGAACTGTGAAGGTCTGCGCTTTGCATGTGCTTTTGTGAAGACCCAGCTTCTTAAAATTTATGTAAAGTTAATAGTCTGCGTAATTTTGCAGAATATGAGCAAGTACTTGGCAGGAGGTGCCAAAAAGCTGTGGCAGATTTATGTTGTGCTCTGTAGTCTCAAAACGGGTTCAGAGGACCCTGATGATAGCAGGTGACAAATAATATACCATGAAATAACTCTTCTGTGGTGAAGATGAGTCAGGTAGTTATCAATTTCTAAACACACTTGCAAAGCAAAAACCACTTAATAAGGGGAGATTTGGAGGTTTTTTGATTTGTGGTTTCCTGGAATCCTGCTAAAACACGTATGTAGATTTTTGGGATCTTTTTTCCAATCTACACTGTGTGAAAAGGGATGGGAGAATCCTGTAATTTACTACACCTCCAGTGTCCAGTAATTCTCAAGCTTTTTCAGTGTCCCAGTATGTTTTCCCTTTCATACACAAGAGGAATCTCTGATCTGCAGGTTTTTTTCCTGTTGAAGATGCTTTCTCTCTTACTTCTGTCTGCAGACTGGCTGTACGGTCCTTGCCGGTGAATCGTATGGTTCCCCTGAAGCCCTCACTAGAGGGGAGCCAGCAAAGTGATCACTTTCAGGAGGAGAAGTGAGAGCAGTGTACCTGAAAACCAGCTTCTTACCTTTCTCCAAAAACTGTATCAGTTGCCAACGGGGATCCTATAGCTTCCCTTGTTATCAGGTCCAGGCTTCTCACACTGTGCCCTTTTTTTTTTTTCCCCAAAAAATTCCTTTGAAGATCTGGCCCAGCCACTCCATGTTCTCTGGGAAAGGGAAAAGCAATACTCTGCCTCTACCTCTTCATGGCTAGCATGTGGCAATGTGGGACTGAAAATCTCCTGTTACTTAAAATAAATACATTTCCAAATTTTTAGAATCTGAACTTTAAAGAACTCATTTAGTTCTTAGGACTTCTGAAAACCATGGGAATGGTTCTCTAGAAGTTCAGAAATAGAGAAACTTAAGTAAAATATACATACCAATGTTGCTTTAGAAGAATTAGAACCATGCCATGGTTTCTTGAGGGCTGACACATTTTTTAACTCTTGGCACTGTTGCTGCTGATGTTTGCCTTCCAGGATGTTGTTTTCCAGGAAAAGAACAGGGATTAGGTCTGTCTCTCCATCTCCGCATCTTCTGCTTCATCTTTATTGACTGTCCACCAGATTATCCAGCTTTACCTGGGGCAGAGGGTAGTGAGGCTAAGACTCACAGAAGCGTGAGTGGTTATTCGGAGAATATAGGTAGAATGAAGAACATGCATGCAGACAGTCCTTAGAATCCCAAAATACAGGTCTTCAAATATGTGAAACATGGCTATAGGTATTCTGAAATGTTCTGCTTTATAAGACCAGGGATTGTTTGTTTCCTTTTCTGTTGTTGTTGTTGTTTTCCCTCAGAGATGTACTTCTGGTGATTTGTGCATTTTATTAACTTCACATGATTCCCCTTTGAGTCCAGACAGACATCCCTCTTGGTTGCGATGCGACCTTTGATAATAAATCTCACTTTTTTCGTCTCATTGTGTTTCTAAAATTGGAATTGTTATTAGCTTAGCTTACCCCTGCAACAGGCTTCCTACAAAACTTTTCTGCCTTATTAACTTTTAGCAGCGTATGAACTCGGAGCAATTATTTCTCTTCTCACAAGCCACACTTTGTTGTGGTTATACATGAGAAGATGGAAAACTGGCATTCTGTAAATGAGCCAATGAAATTACTTTCCTATTTCCTGCTATCAAATACAAAATTTTATTATTGAATCCTGATGCTCCTAAGGAGTGCTCTATCTTACCTAGAATGCCTTTGAAGACTTGTCTGCTTTCCCTTACTCCAGCAATTTGCCTTGATCCCTGATTCTGCTTGCGTGATTCAGTGCAAGTCAGACCAAGCATAATTCACTTTGTGGATGAAAACGAGTCTTCAGAAGACTTAGATTAAACATGGAATTGTTGCTTTCTGGGAAGGTTTGACATACTGAAGCCCTGTTTTCATCCAGTTCATGACAAATCTAAACTATAGCAAAACATAGAATCAGACTCATAGAATAGTTAGGGTTGGAAAGGACCTTAAGATCATCAAGTTCCGACCCCCCTGCCATGGGCAGGGACACATCACACTAAACCATGTCACCCAAGGCTCTGTCCAACCTGCCCTTGAACACTGCCAGGGATGGAGCATTCACAACCTCCCTGGGCAACCCATTCCAGTGCCTCACCACCCTCACAGTAAAGAACTTCTTCCTTATATCCAATCTAAACTTCCCCTATTTAAGTTTGAACACGTTACCCCTTGTCCTATCACTACAGTCCCTAATGAAGAGTCCCTCCCCAGCATCCCTATAAGCCCCCTTCAGATACTGGAAGGCTGCTATGAGGTCTCCACGCAGCCTTCTCTTCTCCCAGCTGAACAGCCCCAACTTTCTCAGCCTATCTTCATACGGGAGGTGCTCCAGTCCCCTGATCATCTTCGTGGCCCTCCTCTGGACTTGTTCCAACAGTTCCATGTCCTTTTTATGTTGAGGACACCAGAACTGCACACAATACTCCAAGTGAGGTCTCACGAGAGCAGAATAAAGGGGCAGGATCACCTCCTTTGACCTGCTGGTCACGCTCCTCTTGATGCAGCCCAGGATATGGTTGGCTTTCTGGGCTGCAAGCGCACACTGAAGCCGGCTCATGTTCATTTTCTCATCAACCAGCACCCCCAAGTCCTTCTCTGCAGGGCTGCTGTGAATCTCTTCTCTGCCAAGCCTGTAGCTGTGCCTGGGATTGCTCCAACCTAGGTGTAGGACCTTGCACTTGGCATGGTTAAACTTCATGAGGTTGGCATCAGCCCACCTCACAAGCATGTCCAGGTCCCTCTGGATGTCATTCCTTCCCTCCAGCTTATCAACTGAACCACACAGCTTGGTGTCATTGGCAAACTTGCTGAGGGTGCACTCAATCCCACTGTCCACGTCAGCAACAAAGATGCTGAGCAAGACCGGTCCCAACACTGATCCCTGAGGGACACCACTCGTAACTGGTCTCCAGCCGGACATTGAGCCATTGACCACAACTCTTTCTGTGCAGTCATCCAGCCAGTTCTTTATCCACCGAGTGGTCCATTCATCAAATTGATGTCTCTCCAATTTAGAGACAAGAATGTCATGTGGGACAGTGTTGAACGCTTTACACAAATCCAGGTAGATGACATCAACTGCTCTACCCCTGTCCATCAGTTCTGTAGCCCCATCATAGAAGGCTACCAAATTGGTCAGGCAGGATTTCCCCTTAGTGAAGCCATGCTGGCTGTCACCAAGCACCTTGTTGTTTTTCATGTGCCTTAGCATGCCTTCCAGGAGAATCTGCTCCAAGATTTTGCCAGGCCCAGAGGTGAGACTGACTGGTCTGTAGTTCCCTGCGTCATCCATTTTCCCCTTCTTGAAAATGGGGGTTATATTTCCCTTTTTCCAGTCATTGGGAACTTCACCTGACTGCCATGATTTTTCAAATATGATGGAAGAGCTGTGTAATTTGGTATTGGATAGGCCTTCGTTAGTTTTTCCCTCTAAATTATTTAATAACACAATATGACATAATTCAAATATTTTTTTATAGGATGCAGTAGCTGCTTCCAAACAGTTACTGAAATAAAAAACAATACATTTAATTTTGAATTCTTATTTAGAACAACATGAAAGCATGGAATGAAAGGAAAAAAAAAAGGAGCCAGTGCCTTGCAGAGGCTGCAGTTTTCAGTCTTAGTTCATTTGTGTAAAACTAATGGAAACTCTGTTAGATCTGGAATTTTATACTTGTACTCTTGCAACTCCTTGTCCTAGAGCCTTATTCTCTCTTCACTGCATGCTCTTGGAGAGGGAAAAAGCTGCAATCCATCAGAGCTGCCCAGCAGCCCACTGGTGGCTGTGGTGGCTGCCACAGGCAGGACCAAGGGTGGCTGCCTCTCTAAGGGCGCACTAACACATGAGCCTCTGCCAGGTTCCTCTACTTCAGTGAGTCCTAAGAAGCCATTTTTTTTACAAATAGGATCTGTGTAGGATCCTGAAAATGCAGTCAGCTAATCTCACCTTTTTAATTACTTACAATGACTTTAACTGGATCAGAAAACCGCAAGAAATATAAAGTAGTGATGTAAAAGAGTTTGCGCAATAGAGGACTCTTGCTGTATGCTGTAGCCAGAGTACTGTGTTCTTAGCCTGTTTCCATCTGCAGTGGCCATCACCTGCCTCCTAGGTCTGTCAAAGTGTCTGGACTGCTGTGGTAGCATTGCTCATAATATTGCTAAACCATAAATTTTTGTTCTGTGGAGCTTCTGCTTTCTACTTTTCCAATGCTTTGGGCTTGGTACTCTGTATTGGAAGAGGGAGCTTGGCTATCCTGAGGGCAAGATCAAGTCAGGGAAGCTAATAGCCAAGAACAGTCCAGTATCTTGTCTCTTAGGATCTGTTTGCAATCGTTTTATGTGCTTCTAGAGATCTAGAGTTTATATGCTGCTTTCTGAGCAGAAATGTCCCAGTGAGATGTAGTTGACAATAGGAAGTTTTACATATTGGAATTGATTACAGATGTTGTCATATTTCCAGTCAAGATACGTTGCTGCTACTTCTTAATTTCTAGTATTTCAGTGATAAATAGTCATGAGTGTATCAATAGTTAATTTGGAAGACCATTGGTAATTTTCACTTAATTTTCTGCTAAAGATAAGCAGTTATTGTCATTTTTCTATTATTTTGGTTTTGCCTGGCAAAATGAACTTCTGGATGTTAGAAAGACTAAATCTTAGTTGTGGTGCAGTGTAATAATTTCTTTACTTCAGGATTGGGCTCCTATATGAAAGTTCAGTATATGCTACTGAGAAATTGTTTTACCCTGTTTTTTCTCCCCCTGAAGGAACAAGTGTTTAATTTAAACAACAGTAATGTTAGTTTTAGAGAAGTATCTGTTTCTTTCCTGATCTTGATTAGTAACTATGAGCAGTGAATTCTACTTTGTGAGGCTTGAGAAGAATCTGTTGTCAGATTAAATATTCTTTAGAATTATAGGAACTGTAATAAAAGTTATGGGAGAATCATATGAGTGCACAATGAGTCTATATGTTTTCTGAATTTTATTTTGAAGTATTAAATTGCTAAGCATCTTCTATCCTTCAAGCAGCCCATTTTTTTGGTCCGTTCAACTTTCTTTGTGTTAATTATTAGATATAATTGGCTAACAGATGTAGGTAGCAATAATTGGCTCAAAGATAATTATGTAATTCTGCAAAGAAAGTATCAGCATTATTTATTTAATAAGTTATTTGCTAAATTAAATGTTACCACCCATCTGTTAACAGTTTCTGCCTTTAACAACTGAAAGACTTGCTTGAACTTACTATTTGCTTCCTTGAATAGGCAATCTTTAACTCTGCTACCAAAGCTGTGCATTTTTAAGTTGGTGTCTGTGTAGCAGTAGGGATAGTAGAACTCTAACATATCATCAGTACCACATTTGAGAAAACTTCACTTTTCATTTTTATCTGTTTCAAAGTAATAGAAGAAAAACTACAGCTTCTCATTCTGTTTACGTTGATGTTTAATGTATTGAGAAGACAAGTACAATTTTATGAAATTTTAACTCATGGCAATTCTCGACGTTCATACACGTATATACTTCCTAATTTTAACAATATAAGTATGTTTTTTTCAAGGAAAAAAATCATGATCAGTATGTGTGAAAGATCCCAGACTAGTAGGGGTGAATCATAATACTCTTTTAGGTTTTTGAAGAACTTTTGCAGATCACAGAAAAGGTATGGTGCCACCACTGTCTAAAGGCAGACCTGGAGCATGTATTAAGGGCTTATTTGGTTTTTGTTCCATTTTTGAGGAGCAGTTGTGCAGTTGTGCTGTTCAAATTCCCTTTCTCTGATGTTTCAAGGTGAGCAATGATTCAGGTTTGTGATTTAGCAGATTTGGCAGCTATGGTGAACACTGCAGAAGAGCTCATGTGGAACAGGTTGCAACACTTTCTTCAGCTTCTTTGCATTCTTCTTGTTGCTGCAGGTACAGCTAAATGTTAACAGTTAAGCGCTGAGGGTGAGAGTTGTGTTTCACCGGTTTGTGCCTAGATAACTTTTTTTAGCAAACAGCAACAAATTGTCAGGGGGTGGTGGTGGTGTTTAAAGTTATTTCTTTTTTCAGTTTCACTATCCAAATTGTATGAGATAGACAGTATTAAAGCGTCACCAGACGTAACTGCTGTCAGTCTTTGTGTCAGGGTTAAATACTTTATATTTCTACTGGAAGGTCAAAAGACAGGCATCTGTAGAGGCTAACTTCAAATGCAAGTATTTGGAATCTGAACACTGTTAAGTTTGGCTTTCAAGCAGCATTCTTTTCTTGCCCATCTTTTAGTACTGTTGCTAAGTTTTGTTACTGCTAGAAGAACTGGCAAGAATTCTGGCAGACTGGGCAGGTTTCTGCAATAGGCTGATCTCTAAATTTAACAAGGCTTGTCTGTAGATCAGATACATTGCACAATGTTTTACAATTTTGTTATACAGAAGTTGTCTACAGAAGCAATCTGGATAATACAAGGTTCACTTTGTTCTCCCATAGAGTATGTGAGGTACATAAAACCTGGGTGATTTATAGCCTATGCAACATCTGTTGAGTGTAAAGATGATAAAATCAAGTAAATCTGCAGCAAATTGCAGGAAGTTATTGATGGTATGCCAAGAAAGAGGTGGGAGGAATTAAATATGCATTTATTAAACACAAAAATTACATATATTCGAAAGTACTGAGGGAGTTAACAAAGCTGATGCTAAGGAAAATGCAGTTCTGCTTTTTTAGAAATGTTTTCCTGAAGGTGTAAGTATGAAAGGGGTGAATGGTGGGTGTTGAAAAGCGGCAGGAGAGACCCATAAGGAGAGAGAAATATGAAAGAAATATTTACAGCTTATATTAAAGAAAAAAGTAATATTTCCTCTTATCCAGGGGCCAAGATATCAACATGGGTTATTAAATCGATTTTACAGTGCTGTAGCTCTACTGCTCTTAAAGTATCTGCTGGCATTTACAAGCATGCATTAGAAGTGATCCATGTTCTCCCATGTACAAACTGACATTTTTGGATGCATGTTTTAGTGCAAAAATAATAATAAAACCTCAAAAAATGTAGGATATATCTCACTGAAGTTAAAAAATGAAGTGCAGCTAGAAGTAACCCACTCAGTACTTGTAGACTTGTACACTTTAAGTCTGTAACTGTCCATGTATACCTTTATCAAGATAGGAAAGTATTCAAGAATTAGGTCATTAACCGTTAACATAGTGAATTAAAACACACAAATGAACCGACATCTCTTGTGCCCTGCTTTGAGGGCACTGATTCAGTTAAGACTCAGTTAATTTGATGTCTCAGCAACTGGTGGGATGTTTGAAAGAAGTTATTTTTGACTAAGTTTTTTGAAACACATCATCCATTTTCCTTCGCTTTCTTTTATCATTGCCTATGCCTGTTGCAACATGGGATGGTACTGATGGAAACTGAGTCACAGTACCTTTACATAATGCTCTATATTAAGAACTTCTACTTAGCTATTGAATGATAATATATCAATAATATTTAAAAGCTGCCAACATGTAAACTTGTTATCGTTTCCATCCCTCTACTCATAACTATTTTGCTTGCTCTCATGGCTTTAGTTACTGAAGTAAATAGAGACAAAACCATATACCTTCATTTAGATGAGTCCTTGTCTTTATTTGGGAAAGAGTAGGTTCTCTTCAGCCACTCCAGTAATACAGTTAGAAGGGCATAATTTCTTTACATGGGTGTATGATACAATTGCAATATATTTTCAATGCAATTATCTCTTGCAGATACGAGGGTACATTTCTTTTCCTCCTGCTTCATTTTATATACTGATGAGGTGGTCCATTTCAAGGACTGCTTATTGTTCACCTCTTTGGATTTTATGAAATATTTCACTGACAATAAAAATCCTGTTTAATGTCTGCTTTAAATTTATTAAAAACAAGTTTTATTCACCCGTTTGTTTTCCAATCTTGGATGTCCTCCTGAAATTTGTGCAGAAATGCTGTTGGCATTGGTAATGAGCAAGCAGTGCAAAGCTATGGGCTTGGGTGGGGAGGAAATTGTCAAGGTGGAAAGCAGATGATAGCACTAAATTAATCTCATGGAGTAATAAGACCAAACTGTACAAACTGATTTGTATTGGTATTCTTTCACAAGCTACATTCCTTCATAGTTTTCTGTACCTTATGTTTGAGCATACTACCATTCTCGTCATTTTCAAACTGTAAGTTCATTTATTTAGTAGTCCCCCACTTGGCCTGCATATCTCTCCTGTTCTACATTATACCTTTCTGTCCTCCTTTCTGTTTCCATCTTTTTCACATATGCTGTACACGTTGCTTTACATCTGTGATGTTACAAAGTCTGTTCAAAACAGAAATAGGACAACTAGCTTTTTACTGGCTACATTCCTTATTTTTACCCCAGCAAAAAGCTGAAGAGGAGTATTGTCTTGCAGAGGTATTATTGCATTGTTGCCACAATAATTCTGATTTTGAAAGTCCACGTATATCTGAAGAGCAGTTCCGTATCTGTGCGGCTTCTAAATTAAATTTCAGTGAATTTATTATGGAGAAGTGGGGTTCTTTTTCTGTTTTATTTTTACTGAAGAACAATCTTAATTATCAGACTAAAATGTGGACTTTGTAAATGATAAAGATACTGGTTTTGTTTTTGTGATGTGTCAGAGACTTGTTGTAATGTATAGGTATTGGTGTAAGGAGTTTTCTTTTGAATAGATATAGAATATTTAGGGTGGATTTGGTTTCAGTTCCATCCAAATGCTGCTGCTGAATGTTACAGTTCTTTGGGAGTATCTTATTACAGAGAATTTAGACAAAATGCAGTTTTAGTACTAAAAATGTTTTGGGAGCTCTTGAGGAGGTTTCTCAAATCAGCTTGTTTTGAGGGAAGGCTTAAGAAGCTCAGGGTGATCTTTTAGAGTTCTAGATCTTAATGTTCCATGCTTCACCAGTTTTAATTTTATTAAAACATAAACCATGCATTCCTGTGAGTTAATACCTTCCATGGGTAAGGTGTACAGCACTCAAATACAGTGCACTCCCCAGATACCTAATTAGAATTTCCTATGGTGTAGCTTCCGTCTCTTGCTTCTTGTCCTGTCTTTGTGTACCTCTGAGAGAAGTCTGGCTCTGTCTTCTGCTGACCACCTGTTAAGCAGCAGGTGACAGTAGTTACATCTCTTCTTAAATGTCTCTTTTCTGTGTTAACAAACACAGTTCTCAGCCTCTCCTCGTGTTCAGTCTTGGTGGTTCCCTGTTGGACTCACTTCAGTTTGTCAGTCATTCTGGGAGGCAGGGATTACAGTGGTCCTAAAAGTGCCAAATAATAAGAATATTCATGTTCCTGGATCTTCTGGCTATATGCTAGCTACACCCAGTCGGCTGCCTCTGCCACAGGGACATACTGCTGGTTTATGTTGCTTTACACCACTGTGTCCTTTTCTACAAAGCTTCTTTCCAGCCAGTGAGCACGTGACCTGTTAGGATGCATAGGGCCATGGCACCCAAGGTGAACAGGGCTGAATTCACTTTTGTTGAACTTCATGATGTTTCCATCTGGCTCTTTCTCAGAGTTGTGGAGGTTCTTCAGGATGGCAGCTCTGCCTTCCAGGGTACTGAGCACATTCCCAAATTGATGTCACCCATAAACTCACAGAGGGTTAATTTTGTGCCATCACCCAAGTTCCTAATGCTGATATTAAACAGTACCACCCTCAAGGCTGACCAGCACCAGCTGGATGTGGAGTCACTGCCCGCTGCCCTTTAAGCCTGGCAGTCCAGGGAGTAGAGGATATGGTGGGCAAAATAGAAAGTGGCAGGTTTGGTACGTTGTGGTTATGCAAGGTTGTGAGTGTTCAGGGGTGAGGGGAGGGTTGAGTTGGGGGATCTAATGGTGCGTTGGTGGGGGAACCTTAAAGGAGTTCAGCAGCTCTTGCTTTAGGCATAAGTGAATGTGGGAGTAGTGTGGTATAACTTGTGATTAGACCTAAGTAATGTTTGTCTTGGTGTGTTAAGCTATTTTCTGAATCATGGCATTTTCACAGGAATGTCTCCAAAATATGGTGCTCATTGTTAAGTCAGTGATGATGATAAAAATAGATACCAAACTCATTTCCATCAATTCTAGATCCTGCCTGGCATCTGATTTCCAGCTCAGGGAGCAGCAGGAATTAACTCTTCCATCAAGACAATTTAAATACAGCTTTAATATAGTGTTAAAAATAACTAGTTGGTCTTCCTCACTGCTCCTCCAGTATTGCTTTCAACTTTGGGTGTGTTTTTTAAGTTTTATGCATGCAGTCTGGAGAGAAACGGCAAGTCTCCTCTCTAAATAGGATTGGTCATAGATTATATTAAAGACCTACTAAATATTTTTACACAAATCATATTCTTCCAAAAATCAGCAAAAATCATTTGGAGGAAGCAAAGATGATCCCAAGTGCAGGACAACAACTCATTCTTTCTTATTCCAACCTGCTTCTACACCTAAAAGCTTTTCCTTTGTTTTAACATTCTAGAAGAAGTTCAATTATTTCATACTTATGTGATCTATTCCTAATTTTCTTCTGAAGCAAAACTTTAATCAGGTAAGATAGTGCTTCATCACTGAAAGTGTTCAAGGTCAGGTTGGACAGGGCTTTGATCAACACGGTATCATGACAGATGTCCCTGTCCATGGTAGGGGTGTTGGACTTGATGATCTTTAAATGCCCCTTTGACCCAAACCATTCTGTGATGATACAATATAGATGACAGGTCTGTTTTGCAGTACGACATAATTGTCTGTGTTTAAATGAATGATTCAGGCTTTACTTTCTTTGAATCATGTGCTTTGCACTGGTTTGATTTTGGTACTGTTGACCCAATTTCTCTAAAATGAAACCAGTCTTGGCATGTGATTGTTGGTGAAAAACTGAGAAGTGTTTTTCTTTGTTTTATTTTTAATGTTCCCCTTCACTAGGGACAACTGTCAGAAACTACACAGGGTTATCTAATACATTCTATTTCCTTTCCTGGACTTAAACAGCAAGCGTGTGTTAACATAGAATCATAGAATCATAGAATAATTAGGGTTGGAAAGGACCTTAAGATCATCAAGTTCCAACAACCCTGCCATGGGCAGGGACACCTCGCTCTAAACCATATTACCCAAGGCCTCGTCCAACCTAGCCTTGAACACTGCCAGGGATGAAGCAGTCACAACCTCCCTGGACAAACCTATTCCAGTGCCTCACTACCCTAACAGGAAAGAATTTCCTCCTTATATCCAATCTAAACTTCCCCTGTTTAAGTTTTAAACCATTACGCCTTGTCCCACCACTACAGTCCCTAATGAAGAGTCCATCCCCAGCATCCCTATAGGCCTCCTTCAGATACTGGAAGGCTGCTATGAGGTCTCCACACAGCCTTCTCTTCTCCAGGCTGAACAGCCCCAACTTGCTCAGCCTGTCTTCATACAGGAGGTGCTCCAGTCCCCTGATCATCTTCATGGCCCTCCTCTGGACTTGTTCCAACAGTTCCATGTCCTTTTTATGTTGAGGACACCAGAACTGCACGCAATACTCCAAGTGAGGTCTCACAAGAGCAGAATAAAGGGGCAGGATCACCTCCTTCGACCTGCTGGTCACACTCCTTTTGATGCAGCCCAGGATACGGTTGGCTTTCTGGGCTATGAGCACACGCTGAAGCCGGCTCATGTTCATTTTCTCATCAACCAGCACCCCCAAGTCCTTCTCTGCAGGGCTGCTCTGAATCTCTTCTCTGCCCTGCCTGTAGCTGTGCCTGGGATTGCTCCAACCCAGGTGTAGGACCTTGCACTTGTCATGGTTAAACTTCATGAGGTTGGCATCAGCCCACCTCACAAGCATGTCGAGGTCCCTCTGGATGGCATTCCTTCCCTCCAGCGTATCAACCGAACCACACAGCTTGGTGTCATTGGCAAACTTGCTGAGGGCGCACCGCTGGCTCCACTCGTTTCCAGCTCCAGCAGGATAGTTTTGCTTCAATTCATATTACCATCAGCTCAAAAATGAAGCCTTATGTATTATGCATATGAATAGTTAATTTTTAAGATGGTAGAAATTGGTTAAATAAAGATCAGTTTTCACAGGAACTTAATTTCATTTTAGTAACAGAGAGAGATTTTAGTCTTGCTTGTTTCACTAAGGAAAGGAAATACTTGCAGGAATCCTGTCCTGTAGAAAAAGGAAGCAGAGAGCAGGAGTTTTGTAAGTAACTGGCATTTTAGAAATAAAGTTTTCCTCCTCTTTAGTAGTGAATTCATAACACCTGTAGAAAAAATGGAAATTAATAATTTAAATATTAATGGTTTTGTAAATATATAGATTACTAGTTTTGTTTATATATAAAATATATAGCATATTGTATACAGTACATAAAATAGAGCAGTGACATTTTGAATACTTTGCAAGGCAAGTTAATCTGTGTAGTTTTCATAGGAATAAACATCTTTTTGTGAGGAGCTCATGTTGTATAACCTGGCTGTAAGATATTGTTTCATAGTAACTGTAGAGGAATCCATTTCACTTCATTTGAAAGCCTAATATAAGCCTTGCTTGAGCAAGTATTTTGGTGCCTGATGCAGAGTGTGAGGCAGTCATTTCAGCCTATGTGGAGAATTAGTCCAACTAGAACACAGGGAAAGGTTCTTTTTGGAGGCACCATCTTCCAGCTTGAAAACACACAAATGTGCCTGCTCTTGCCATTCCCCACCTGCTGTATGCATCAATTGCATGGAAGATACAAGTGCCTCCAAGAAACAGACTATTCTTTAAGTTAGGGTGTTGCCTATTCCACTTAGAGAATAAAAATGTAATATAAAATGTCAGGTTGCTTTCACCAAAGAGTGAGCATTGGGTTTTTGCTGAGATGTTGGGATCTCAGGCTCTATTTATTCTAAGACTGTTTTTAGTTTTTTATTACCTGCATTGATAAAACTAAATAGACATATTCAGGCCTGGGAGCATCCTGGGTTGTTGGTTCAGGTACAAGTGAGGCAAACAGAATCTCATCCTTGCTTTTCAGTAGCTAGGGCTATAACTGCCATTTCCATTAGGACCATGGAAGGTTCCATGCTGGATTTGATTTGTGGCCCATTTGAATTAGTAAATTACTTTGAATTACTTTATAAGCGTATGGGAAAAATTCAGATGGGTCCTCAGCAGTTCTAACAAATCAATACACTCTGTTTTGTGCTTGTATCTAGGCACTTCTGTAGGACCAAAGACTGAATGTTTAATAAACCTTTTAAAAACTGAAGCTGATTAGCATTACTGAGAATTCTCCCTCATTAAAGATTTTATATGCTTTTACAATATCTGTCCAGTCCCTTCTAATTTTGTGTGGCAGAAATAAATATTTCAAATAGCATTTTAGATTCAGTTTCATGAGCATCTTCTACCAAAGCACACAAGCTTCCACCAAGTAGGGGAAGTTGTATCCTGCCTCTGAGTTTCTGTTCTCTCCCTATGCTCTTATGTGTCTTCATCCTGCATCAGTTGAGAGAATGCCTTTAGATGAAAGCTAACTCAAAAAACCCTCATGAGTGCTAAGACTTGGAGGTGGGGCTGCAGTGAAAGAGCAGGCTAGCAGGTTCAGGGCACGGAGGTGGAAATTAGAGAATGTTCTGTTCAGGGCAGCCTGTGCTCAAATCAGCTCTAAGTACTAATAACATTGAAGTTTTACTCCATTTTGAAGTTCTTTATTTGTAATATGCTATTTCTAATGGACAGTTTCAACCAATTTGTTCTGATGCTTAAGTTAACCTCGAGAGACATTTTCAGTACCACTGCTGTGCTCTATGCACTGTAATGTTTGCATTGTAGCAGTCGTCTGTACTATTTCATAATAAATCATGTTTTGGTAGCCTCTCCTGTTCTGTGTTCCCAGCAGAACTCTTGGGTCTCATTTCATACCTGTTGACTTTTTGGAATTTTAGTAGTTTCTTCCAGAATTCTAATTTTTCTTCATTATGAAAAAAGAATGGCCTTAGGGCACAGATATCAACAACATTTTCTGCAACTGAGATTGCAGAAGCAAGATAAAACAACCGATCCATGCAAAAGAAATAAGCCCCAAACAGGGAAACAAAAAGCTATGATTTTATGATTGTGATTTTATTTAGAATTTCAGGAATGGCTTAATTTCCTTCATTTCCCCTCCCCCATGTCTAATGAAACACCTCTGAATGTGTCATCGGAATCTTGATAGTTATGTATTGAGGTGGTGGTGCTGATCTGAGGTGTTTGCTCCTAGGGAATCCACTTCAGTTCTTCTAGTATCGTTTTCCCCCCAGTTTATTAGCATTACTGTGGTTACATGGAAGGATTTCTCATTTGGCTCAAGTAGCCTCTTGAGTGATGCAGTCTAATCACATTGGTTTATTACTGGCTGTCCTGGTTTCCTCTTTGTTAGTGCACCTGACTGTCCTCGGTAGATTTCTGTTGATTCTCTAGTTCTAACAAAAGCTCACAAGCAACTCAGACTAAATGAAGAGCATAATACAATTTTTTTGTGGAGCTCATAGGGGTGCTAGCTTCATAGCTATCTTTTTTACGAAACATACTTTAATATAGTACTAAAAGGGTTTTTTTTCCCTGTCTTCATTGCATACAGAGGTCAAAAAACAAGATTACATAATAGAAAGATTCCATGTTGTTCAGTCACTTAGATTAAGAAAAGCTAACCTTGTTGCTTAAAGTATTGTTTTTCTGCCTCATGTACTGTGTGCATATCGGATTTATTGCTGTCTGTTAAACTCTGCTTACGTAACTAATTGGGTTTGAAAAATACATTTTTAAGCATCTCAGCCAGTAGATTAGAGAAGCTGTTTACATTTAGTAAATCAATAACATTTCAAATTGGAATGACAGAAATATTTTTCCTTATAGAAATACAAAGTTCTAACCCTTTATTAGGCAGAGGTAGGTTATAAATGTCACTGATTCCTAGGGCTCAGTGTATTCTGACTTGACATAGAGTATTTTTGTTCAAGAAGAGGAGTCAGCAGGCAATCTGTGTTTTAAGTCATTTCCAGCTGTGCTTTCCAAGCTTAATAAGGTGTGATAGTTAGAAGCAATACCAACACTGGCTGGGAGAGTTGAGGATTTGCTTTTGTTTTTATGAACCGATGTAAAGAGTTACAGTTACTTGAGGATGAGAGGTAGTGGAGTGGCTACAGGACTGTAGCTCCCTCCTCAGATATTCTCTCTGGTTCCACTGAGCAGAAGTGGCTGGTGCAGTGGGGGTGCATGCCATGCTGGTGTGAGGGAAATGCCTGTCCAACTGCACCTGGCCCTGGCATGAGATGTTATAAGATATTTAGGTTCTAATTCATTTAAAGCACAAGCCTTCTCAAGGTTACCAAAATCTTTTTAATCTGGTAAGGTAGAATGGCAGTTATAAATGCTGTATTCACTAAATCTCTTATGGCTAACATAATATTAGTTTTACTCTAGGGCTTTAAGGTTAAAACAGGACAGCTGACATGTTTTAAACTGGGCCCCAGTCTGCTGAGTCTGAGCTAACTGGAAGACAAGCCCTTGTGTGTGCTTGATTCCTAAGAAGACACAAGTACCTTACAACGCATGTCACCCTCACCTCTGACTGTGACCGTAGTGTTATCGACTGACTGCATGGCAAGAAACAGAGTAAGGATTGCACAAGCACCTGAAGCAAAATCCTACGTTTGCTGGTCCCTGGGTTAGTAACTAGGAGTGATTGATGATGGCTTGGCTTCGCTAGCGAAGGTGTATCTTTGTTGTATTTCACATGACATGGTTTCTTTACTAACTAAAATTGTCAGGTTGGAATGTGTGAGTTCCTCTGCGCTGTTTTAAAGAAACTGGATCCCAAAGGCATTGTGGTTCTGCCTATGATCTTGGCCCCCCTTTGTCAACTGCCCTCCTGCTTGGCTTCATTGTGCTGTCTGTGATAGCAGCATCACTCTTGAGAATACTCAAGTGTAGAGTTTTCTAATGTTGTCTGCTTAGACAATAAAAACAATCAAAAGGCACACACCCTGCCTGTGCTGCAGCTTCTCCTCTTGCATAAGAATGGAAGGACAGCACTTGCAGGTGTTTCTGCTGTAAACCTGCTGTCCTTACAAAAACTGCTTTTTTTCTGTAAGCAGTGAAATATGATTGCTAGGCTTTCCTGCTGGTTAGAACAGCAACTGAGAGCATCCATAGCAGGATATCTAGCCATGGAACTTGCAGAAATACCCTCTGTTTTGAGGTCCTGCCGAAATGCATTGTCCCCAAGCAATTGTCCTAATTTTGTTAGGATTGCAGAAAATTTGAAACAAAGCTGCAGATTTTGGCAGTTCAGCAGGAGGTGGCTGCCAGTCTAAGGCACAGATGGAGGTATCTGGAGAAGCCAAAACAGCATGGTCTTTCTGTTCCTTTCTTAAAAACATCAGAAAGATTAGATTTTTAGCACTTGAAATGGCTGAATTCAGATTTTGAGATAAAATGCATCAGGGAGAAACAGTCTCTTGTTTAGTTCTCTTCCACAGATTTTTCTGTGCATTTAGGAGATCAGAACCATATTTTAATTTCAGTTTGTTTAAGCAGCCTGGGGTTACAGAATACTATTTTATGACATAAGTGAACTCCACAGCAGATCTTGTATTTGTGGGCTATATAAGTCTTTGGCGATATTTGCACCTTTTTTAATTTCATGTTGCCAAGAAATTTCTTCAGAGTTCACTATGGCAGTAGACTTACCATGTGCTAAGCTCGTCACACTTTTTTCCCTGTGCAGCTGAGAGGAAGGGGTCAGAAAACTAGTCTCCACATTCAAGATGCCTGTTCATTGAAATTAGTAATTGAAGTTAGTGGAGGTTTAATATTAGTCTTAATAGGTTCTCATGCAAGGCCACCTGCAGTTATTCAGCTTAGTCACAGCAAAAAGTTGCAGGGAAGTAATGGGTAAGTGTGACTGCTGTAGCCCCTAGCAAAAGCAGCTTTGTAAGCATGCCTGAATATAGGGCTTCGTTAACAGCCTGTACAGCATGAGGTGTGCAGTCATGCTGCTCGGCTGTCCTTTGACTTCTCTGATCCATTTTTAAACAAATGCATACAGACAAAAGCATTTTCAGGCCTATTCTTAGTAGGCTAAAGCCTATTTTGACAGACTGTACTGTTAAGAGAGTTGATTTCCTTTATGACTTACTAAGCTTTGTGCAGTATTTCTCTAAACTTTTTGTTTCGGTTTCTGCATCTTCATTCTTTTAGGTGTTTTTTTCATCTGCAGGTATGGGGATGTTCTCTGCCTGGCTGTGAAGTGATTCACTTGGAATTTTGTGCTCAGTTGTGAACATGTGGTTGCTAAATTTAATCTGATGCTTAGATTAGCTTATTGTGAATAAACAAAAATAATTGGCTACTAAGGTGAAAAGTTATGTGGCGACGAATTAAAAGGTCAGTCAGCTTAGTTGGAATTTAGGTCTGTGTCTTAATAAACTTACTGGGAGGACATAAAAGGAAGATAACATTATTAGGAAGTCATAGTGGGTTGGTTGTAAATAGTGTGACATTGTCTTATGAAGGAGGATCTGACACTGGGTGAAATGCCTTGGCCATTGTTTTGTTGGGTTTATTGGTTCTTTCAAAGGAAGCAGTGGATGACCTGCTTGACTGAGCAAAATGCTGAGAACTGTGTAAAGGAGAATAGTCCTGCATATCTTGGAGATAAGCAGTAGCATCGTTTTCTAGGCTGCTTCTACATTTCTCTGCAGATCTAATCTAAGGTACCCAGACATGTTCATTTTATAAATTCAATCATCCAGTTCACACCTGACTTATGTTGTAATTTTAAGTGGAGAGGTGCATCTGTTCTTGGAGGAGCCTGAAGCAGTAGGTGTTTTCAGGTTGTGCTTTCCATATTCCAGAAACATGGACTTCAGAGCAGTGGCTGTAGTTGGCTTGATTTGCAAAAGTGTGCAATAGTTATGGGTGTGATTGCTAGTGTTTGAATGATTTGAGTTCTAGCCCAATATAAGTTCAAATCTTCATTAGCCTGAAGGAAACTGAATATACATTTGTTGCATCCCAAGTGAGTGTCACGAAGAAATTAAAGACATCTGGAAAGAGGCATCCATTCTCCAGTCCTTCTGTCAAGAACAGGTCACCAGTTAGGTTAGAGCAGGAGTGCAAGATCAAGCAAAGAGCCAACAGGAGGGAACATAGAGGTCAAGGACCTCAGGGAGCATGAAAACCTTTTTTTTTTACACCCTTAGTTGTGTTTCATAACTGTAATTGTCCCATGTGAAAAGCCTAAATAGTCCAAAGAGCTGGCATTACAGTGTCACTCCTTTTAAAAGAAAGTGAATTTTTCTGGGAGAAGGGATGTCACAGATTGAAGCCTCCTTTGATAAAGGGAGATGAAGTGTTGGTTTTCTACATGTTGAAGTGTTCTCGTTAATAAGTAGTTATTAGTGAAAGATGAAGTGATTTGGCCAGTTCTGCATAGCCAGTGACAAACAGATTTTCTTGTTGCAGTCACCAGTCCTGTCCACTAGTCTGTAGCTGTCCTACTGGCTCTGGTTTCAACAATGCTAATAAATATTGTGATATTTCTGTGATTTTTTTTTTTTTTAAGTTTTCTTTTCTTGCCTTTTTTCCATGTTTGATACAGATGTTTAGAAGTGCAATTTAAATAGATGAAGTGTAGTTTAAATCTATTCCTGTGTAATACACCTGGAATTTCAGATCTTGGAGCAAATTCTGCTTATTATTAAATATTTGGTTAGAGAAATTTAATTACCTGGTTAATCCTGTGGGACAAGGAGATGACTTCTTGCCTCTTCCTGCCCTCTGACTGAGATTCTGGTGTTCCTAAAACTCATGCTTTGCACTTCTTCAGCAATGGCTGGGTCTAAGAGAAGTGTGCTGAAGTAAATTCATTGTACCAAAAATCCAGGTTTTCTTGAGTAATAATCTTCTGATTTTCATTTTTTCTGGTATAATGCATTACTTTGATGTACTCTGTTGTCAACTGTTGTATGTAAAAATATCCCTTGGAACTAACTAAATTCTTAAGTGTTTGAGTATGTTTAGGATGTTCCATTATCCTACGTCATCCTTACCAGTGTTTTGTTGCTTTTATAGATTACCTTTCTCAAGGGATAGATCTCTCTGGAATCGAAGTAATTGAAAATGACTTGCTTTTTATTGCAAGAGCTCGGATTGAGGTGGAAAACCAGGCTAAAAGGTTGCTTGAGCAAGGTGTGGAGACTCAGGTAAAATATGCTTTCTTCTTTACTTCCTTTCAATAGTGAAGCGCAAAAGTATCTTTGCCTTGTTTTCCTTTGTTTTGTGCAGCATTGTCTAATGGAGATTAAACATGAAAGAAGTCTTATGTGAGAAATTCTCACACATGAGACTATCCAAAGAAATTGTCAAAATCATCCTTCTACAATATTTGTGAGAATAAAATGTGTATTCTGGTTTTGGATCCTGCAAAATTTGCAGGATCTGACCCTGAAATTTGAGAGAAAGTAGGTGGTGATCTGAAGTCTTCAGCACTAAATGCTGTGAGAAAAGCTTGATGAATGATAGGACATTGCATTATGCCCAGTATATTACGTTGCAAATATTGCCACACTTTATAGATAAATCTGAAAAAATGCAGTTTCAAACTGCGTTTAGTTCCAGTTTCAAGTTGTGCAGTAATACATTGAAGCATTTTATAAGATTTCCTATTAGAAATTTGAAGGGCGTTTTAAACTTTGAGGTGAATACTCACTGTAGGGAATATGAAAATGAGTATGCATAATTACATCCATCCATATTAAATGTAACTATCTACATTTTTAATAATCTGGCTATGTCTGTTATTTAACTATTTGTAGTATCATTGGTGCTGTCTTCTTGCTTTTTTAAAACTTTATGTTCTTTTGCCTATGCTTTTTTGTATTCTTTAAAAAAATGTATTTTAAATCCCCGGTACTACAGTGAGAGCAAAAATCTAGTACAAGTTCCTATCAAATTTTGGTTTTAAAGTAAAGAACAAAGAGGATTAGAACAAGAGATTTTTATGCTGTTTGTTAACAGTGGTTAAGCTTACCTGTAAGTCAATACACCAATTATTTGTACTGTTGATAGTTGACATGAAAATAGAACATAGGCAGAATGGAAAACTTCTTCATTAAATTAACTTGGTTAGATAATTGGGGATTAAAATTATCAGTGTCTCAAACTTCTGTTTCGACCATTGATTTCAAGTAATTTTCTGCAACAAGAAGTCATGTGGTAAATACCTTTGATTATTTACTGATAGCAAAATGGTAGGAAAAAATAGCATCCCATTTTTTACTCAATTACTATTCAAATGTTGAAAGTCCTGGCTATTTGAGTATGTTATCAAGCTTGTTACAAGCTATGAAGCATATGCAATGTTAAATAAAGACTGAACAAAGATAGGGCCTAAGAAAAAGCGAATGTACATTTATTTTAAACGTGGCAGAAGTCTTCATCTGTGTGTACTCCTTCTAGTTTTTCATGTCAGATTTGACCTTCTCTGATAATTTTCTCTTCATATTAAGTACTAAAATGGATCTGACAGAGAAACCCTGGGGAAATCAATCCCACTCCACTTGAAAAATAGACAGATTTATTAGGTGTTCCAGGCTGTATCCAGGTAATCAAGCGATTATTAAAGTATATGCCTGTTGTGCTCTAGCCAGGGGCCTGTTTCCAGCAAATGGAAGATTGCTTGGAAGAACGTTATCAGTGCTTAGTCAGAAGTGGGGATGTTTTCATGAAGGGCTGTTGGGATATGCTTCACAGGTTTGTTGTTGGATATGATTCGTGGATTTAATGTTGGAAAAATAGTGTGCTTTAGAAAATATGCATGTAGGTATTGCCCAAGAAATCTAGAATTTGAAATATGACTATGAGATAGTATGTCTTTGATTCTTAATACTGTAGCTCTGTGTTTTACATTTACATTTATTTACATTTATACCTTCCAAACTCTGAGATTCCTCATAAGAGGACACTGGATTTTTCTGTGTTTTGTACCACAGAATTCCTCATATGGGCTGTTTTCCTGCTAGTATCTGTTTTGGTAGCTAATTATGTACCTTTGTGATCAGTGTACCTATATTTATCCACGTAGTTCTTCAGTTCCTTAGTATTTATATTTGCAACTGCAGTTTTAGTTTTCACCTTAGTTTTGATCTGCTGTGTAAATAATACATGAGATCAGTTGTGTACATAACAGTATTTCATCTAGCACTTTCCAGCAATGCCTTAAGAAGAAAACTAGTCTTATGTCCCCATTTGAGAGTATTTCAGTGTCCACCTGCAATAGAAGCGAGAAATGGAAATACATAAAAACCCTAAAACTACAAAGTATCTCCTTTTATGCAGAAGTCATTAGAAGTTGGTGAATGCCGCCTTTAGAATTAAGCTAGAAGTTACCCTGACAAAAAGAACAGAGCTAAGAATTTTAAACTGCCCATTTCAACATTTTGATATATCCCCTTTGTTTACATAAGAAACTATTTTTGTTGTTTTGATTACTTATTTAATGATGCGTAAGTCATGTGCTAGTAAGCCGTCCCCGGGTTCTCTCAAATAATGGCCAGTAGCACATGAAAGCAGATACTTAGAATCATAGAATAGTTAGGGTTGGAAAGGACCCTAAGATCATCAAGTTCCAACCCCCGTGCCATGGGCAGGGACATCTCACACTAAACCATGCCACCCAAGGCTCTGTCCAACCTGCCCTTGAACACCACCAGGGATGGAGCATTCACAGCTTCCTTGGGCAACCAATTCCAGTGCCTCACCACCCTCACAGTAAAGAACTTCTTCCCTTATATCCAGTCTAAACTTCCCCTGTTTAAGTTTGAACCCGTTACCCCCTGTCCTGTCACTACAGTCCTTAATGAAGAGTCCATCCCCAGCATTCTTATAGGCCCCCTCCAGATACTAGAAGGCCGCTATGAGGTCTCCATGCAGCTTTCTCTTCTCCAGGCTGAACAGCCCCAACTTGCTCAGCCTATCTTCATACGGGAGGTGCTCCAGTCCCCTGATCATCCTCATGGCCCTCCTCTGGACTTGTCCCAACAGTTCCATATCCTTTTTATGTTGAGGACACCAGAACTGCACACAATACTCCAAGTGAGGTCTCACGAGAGCAGAATAAAGGGGCAGGATCACCTCCTTCGACCTACTGGTCACACTCCTTTTGATGCAGCCCAGGATACGGTTGGCTTTCTGGGCTGCAAGCGCACACTGAAGCTGGCTCATGTTCATTTTCTCATCGATGAGCACCCCCAAGTCCTTCTCTGCAGTGCTATTCTGAATCTCTTCTCTGCCCAACCTGTAGCTGTGCCTGGGATTGCTCCAACCCAGGTGTAGGACCTTGCACTTGTCATGGTTAAACTTCATGAGGTTGGCATCAGCCCACCTCACAAGCATGTCCAGGTCCCTCTGGATGTCATTCCTTCCCTCCAGCTTATCAACTGAACCACACAGCTTGGTGTCATTGGCAAACTTGCTGAGGGCGCACTCAATCCCACTGTCCATGTCAGTGACAAAGATGTTGAACAAGACCGGTCCCAACACTGATCCCTGAGGGGCACCACTCGTTACTGGTCTTCAGCCGGACATTGAGCCATTGACCACAACTCTTTGTGTGCGGCCATCCAGCCAGTTCTTTATCCACTGAGTGGTCCACCTATCAAATTGGTGTCTCTCCAATTTACAGACAAGGATGTTGTGTGGGACAGTGTTGAATGTTTTGTACAAGTCCAGGCAGATGACATCAACTGCTCTACCCTTGTCCATGAGTTCTGTAGCCCCATTATAGAAGGCTACCAAATTGGTCAGGCAGGATTTCCCCTTGGTGAAGCCATGCTGGCTGTCACCAAGCACCTTGTTGTTTTTCATGTGCCTTAGCATGCGTTCCAGGAGAATGTGGTCCAAGATTTTGCCAGGCACAGAGGTGAGACTGACTGGTCTGTAGTTCCCTGCGTCATCCATTTTCCCCTTCTTGAAAATGGGGGTTATATTTCCCTCTTTCCAGTCATTGGGAACTTCACCTGACTGCCATGATCTTTCAAATATGATGGAAAGTGGCTTAGCAACTTCATTCGCCAGCTCCTTCAGGACCCGCGGGTGGATTTCATCAGGTCCCATGAACTTGTGTACTTTGTTCTTAAGATGGTCTTGAGCCAGATCCTCTCCTATCGTGGCCCAAGGTCTTCATTCTCACAGTCCCTGCGTCTGCCTTCCAGGACTTGGGTGGTGTGGTCAGAGCCTTTGCCAGTGAAGACTGAGGCAAAGAAGTCATTCAGAACCTCAGCCTTCTCCAAATCCAGGGCAGCCAGTTCTCCTGATAGGTTCCGGAGGGGGCCCACATTATCCCCAGTCTGTCTTTTATTTGCAGTGTACCCATAGAATCCCTTCCGGTTATGTTTCACATCCCTAGCCAAGTTTAATTCTAACTGGGCCTTAGCTTTCCTAACCTGGTCCCTAGCTTGCTGGACAACATCCCTGTATTCTTCCCAGGCCGCCTGTCCTTGCTTCCACCTTTTATAAGCCTCTTTTTTCCCTCAAAGTTTCCTCAGGAGCTCCTTATCCATCCAAGGACATCTCCTGCCTCTCCTGTTGCACTTCCTTCTAGGTGGGACACAATGCTCCTGAGCTTGTAGTAGGTGATCCTTGAATATCAACCAACAGACTTGGGCCCCCCTGCCCTCTAGGGCTATATCCCATGGAACCTTTCTAAGCAGGTTCCTGAAGAGGCCAAAGTCTGCTCTCCTACAGCCCAGGTCAGTGAGCTTGCTGCACTCTCTTCTCACTGTCCTGAGGATCTCAAATTCGTCTGTCTCATGATTGCTGCATCCAGGGCTGCCCTGCAGCATCACATTTCCAACCGTCCCTTCCCTGTTGGTGAGCACGAGGTCAAGCATGGCACCTCTCCTTGTTGGTTCCTCTGTTACTTGCAGAAGGAAGTTGACTTCCACACAGTTGAGGAACCTCCTGGGTTGCTTGTGCTTTGCCCACTGTGCTCATTCCCCTCACCAGACCAGTTCAGGCGCTCTCTACACCCCGAGCTCTGCACTGCAGCCTCCCCTCTCATCGGCTCTGCCTGGGTGCCTACGCTGCCACCGCCGGGGCAGCCAGAGCAGAGCTCCCAGACCGGGCCCTGGTCATGAGGCGAGTGCTCACCATCCTCCCCGCACTGCCTCGACCCGCCCTGTTTGCCGCGCTCCCTGGGGCAGGTTTTTACCCAGTCAGGGCTGGTGCCGCCCCTCCTGGAGCTCCCAAACACACCTGTCTTACTGATCCTTTTAGAAGGAATAAGCCCTCTTTGCTCTTGTTGACAGAAGTAATACAAATAATAGCAAACCCGATCAAGCAGATGTACCAGTGGCTACTGGGAGGCTCTTTATTGTCGTGTATGCTTTTTTAGGCGTGGTGTACATAGCACAAACTGATGCTCTTTCTTGAGCCACAAAACAGTGTCAGGAAAATTGATTCATACTGTGTAGTCCTGAACTCCTTGCTAGCTTTCCTTCAGTCTGTAAGTGGGTTAATGGCAGGTAGTATAGAAAGCAAGAGTGGCTGCTTTAACAGAGATGCATCAAGAACTTTAATAAAGCCACCATTCTAAGATGAGAAACAGCAATGCTTTCTGCTTTAAAAAGAAATAAAAGAGCTATATTTTCATTGTGCAACTGCCTGAAGCATCCACAGCATTTCTTTTGCTCATAGGATGAACCCTAGGCTGAGAAATCTAGATTTTCTCTTGACACCACCTCTTTATTCAACAGCAGTATATCTGCAGTATAAAGCAGATTAAATAATAAGAAATTATTTGGAACAAGAAAAATGTTTTAAGATTACCATAGTTCAATTCCAGATAGAACAGTTTTGTCAGAGACTGTTGTGGCTGCTGTACTTACAAAGAAAAACTCTGCAACTTAGCTCACGTGTCAGGCCCTTTCTGCTATGCATTGTCATGCTTTGTATGGAACGTTGGGATACCCAAACTTAGTTTCATCAGGTAGTGGTAAGGTTTTTAGCATTGGGAGCCAGGTCTTGTGTGCATAAAAAAGGTGCATATCCATCTCCTCCATCTTTACTTCTCTGAAGAGGTAGCCCTGTTCTGTGCTAGGTTCACTGCTTTAGCTCAGTTACAGGTCTCCTTTGCATAAGAAGGATGGATTTTTGCATGTATATACTCACATGTGTGAAATGGGTTAGGAACCTATGCTTTTAGTTTTGACTTTACTGTAACAGACTCCAGTAATTGGTTAGGATATAGGTAGTGAGGGCAATGATATTATTAAAGATTGATTAAATTATAAAATATAAAATATCCGTTTAGGTCAAACAAGGCATGTTGTCAAGATGACAATATACCTCAGATTTCCTTGGGTTTGCACCTTAAATACAGTTTAACCACAGATAGTAAAAGGTTTTCTTTGTCTCCTGGGGTGAGCTATAGATGTCTCACTACTTTTTTTAAGGAAGGTTTTTGGGTAAATTATGTGATGTTTGTTGCCCAGTTTACCTTATTTAAGGTGGGGGCAAATTACTTTTCCTGCATAGCATGGATCTAGAGAATTAAATTCACTTATAAGTAACTGAAATTGTTCTGCTGATCATGTAGTAAAATTTCCTGATCGTGTTAGAGAAAGCAAAAACAGGTGTACGTTTAATAACTACCCTTTGTTCAAAAGAATGTTAAATTGTGTCTGCAGGTTTTTTTAATACAGAGCTCTTTTTTTATTTATTTACTAATTATAGCCTCACAGAATAAAGAAGAGGAAAAAAAACCCCAACCACCTAACAAAAATAAATCCTAAACTGTGTAAACAGTACAATCTGAACAAAAATGTCTTAATTTATTTCAGTGAAACATCTTTATACTGTTGACCCCTTGAGCGTATTTAGGGGCATTTTGAATTTTCGTATTACAACTCACAGTTGAATTTGTTCTGTGAATTGTTCTGGTTTGCATTCTTTTTCATAGTGAACTTTTCCTCTAAGTTGTCGTCTCTGGAACAAGTACAGTTTTGTCATATTAAAAAATTACTAACCAGATGTATGTGCATAATTGTTCTTGACTAGCACTTCTTAGTGCCTGAGAAAAGTGATGGGAGGATGAAGTATCTGCATAATTAACTAGTTGTCTGGAGGTGATTACCCAGGAGTTGCCTTATTTATCTCAGTTCAAGGTTCCTTAAGTGGGTGCTTGTGTAATATATCTTGCAATATTATGGCAAAATTGGCAGAATTAATCTGAAATCTTTCATAGAATAGCATTTAATATCATGTTAAGGATCCCTAACAATAGGTCTTTGTTATCCCCGAAGGATTGAAGGGGAAAATATGCACATAATTGACCATTTTTCCAATTATCAAGACATTGCATGATTCATTTCATTTTAGGATCCGCTGAGCTGAGTGCTTATGTAGTAAAACTTGCAGTGTTACAGTAAGTTTGGTGAAATTAATCTTAATTCCTTAACAGGGAAGTGTTTAATGTTAAGTATCTTAATAGTATCCTGTGGCAGCATTTTCTGGTTGTGCAAATGCACTTGGAGGTGTTTGAGATATCCACATATTAGAAATGGCTGGCATTGGGCTCTCTTTTTCACTTTTTTTTAATGAAACTTGCAAAAACCTGATAATGGTCTGTTCTTGAGTTACTTCTAATTATTACTGACAGTGGTATGGGTGGCTCTTGCAGCACTACTGGCTGGGCAAGGTACTCCAATCTTGAGTTTCTTGTTTTCTGTCTTGCATACTATAGGAAGAATATATCTTTCACTGAAACATAAATTTTTCTAGACGATTTTATGGTGTTTTAACACTTTGATTTAAACCACAGTATGCCTGCTAGTTTTGTGTCATCTTCAGATTTGAATGCTTTATAGTAAAATGGGTTGTGTTCTATGAATGTGCTTTCTAAACTTGTTGGCTCCATGGAGGAGTGCTTGACTGCAGAAGGAAGTCTAATGTCAATTTGTGTGCCTCACAATTGTGTAGTGGGCCTCTTACTGTTTATATTTAGTTCATCTAGCTTGGGCTGTGTTATGTTGCCCACACTGATGTACTGTGCTAGTCAAAAGAATTGAAATTCTGGATGTTTAGGCCTGCATTTTGCTGCTTCTACATATTACTGTATTTTGTTATGCCCTTTAAATAATAAGAGCTCTTATGTACTTCAGGATGTCCATGGAGCCGATTGCTGTTACGTAGATGTGTATAACTCAGTATGTATGCATAATTACAAAATTGTCATTGTAATAGCAAATAAAGCAGTAAAACTTGAGGAAAGAACCCCTCCAGTTTGGTACACAACCAGTCAGCTTTTTATCCACATACTGTTTGTTACTCTCATAAAAAGTCTGGAAACCCTAGACTTGAAATGCTACCCAGAGTATACAGTTACTTTTTTTTTTTTTAACTTAAAGAGTAGTCATTGCTTTTTTATTTTTCTTCTTTTTTTTTTTCCCTGACATTTATTTCTAGTTTGAAAGCTAGAATTTGGAATTTTAACCTCATCACTGTCAAAAATTTAACCAGTATAGTACACTTTAGGCAGTAGATGTTATGTTTCCTTATTATTCCATAGTCTTGATTCCCAGGAGGAGATTATGATGGAAACTAGACTGAGACAGCTATTTCATAATGAAGTGATTGACTACAATATGATATAGAAATGGAAGGCATTTTTGATTATTCAGTTTGAAGTCAATTACTTGAATCTAGTGTAAGAAGACTGAAGTATTATCCTCAAAAAAGGAAAATTTGAACCTGCTTGCTACTTTTGGCATAGGGTGAGGGTGGTAGCTATAGTTAACTCAAAATCATCTAGTTTTGCTTAGTGAAGACAAAGGATGAGATCCAAAGCTTTGCATTTAAATTCACAGTAGCCACCCATTTTACTGCTTTTTGTAATTCTAATGTAGATGGAGAAGACCTGTTTCAAAATGTTATTTATAGCTGTCATATTTGCTTTTGTTGCAAAAGATTTGAGTCTGTTGAATTAAAATCCTACTAGCTTATACTGCGTCCATTTTTCTTTTACAATAGCTCTGTATGCATATAGAGAATTTTTTATGTGTATATGTCTTTATAAGTTTTACTCTACCCTAACCTTTAAGTTTCTTTGTGACAGAAACATACTCACGTTGCATTATTCAGTTTTATTTTTCATCTTCAATATTATGGTTATGGTTTTCGTGATCTTGTTAACTTGCTAAATCAGATTCCTTCATCTGGCCATCTGGTGCATAGCATTACTGAAAGAGTTTTTGATAAATCTAAATTACTTCTTCCTTGAACTATTCTATTAAGATGCGGTATAGCAAAGTACTGTTCACCTAACAACCAAAAAATAATCTTCCAAGTATGTGTTACTTCTATCCTACATCTGAATGGTAAATTTCACAGGGATTAACCAAACCTTATGAAGTTTTCCCTTTACTATCCTGGTCTAAAAAGAGGTCTTTTTATCTTAAAGTATCATCTAACAGAACTGAAGTGTTAACCATGCTTAAGTAATTCAGAATCACCAAGCTAGACACTTAAGCATGAGTTTATACCTCTGAACTGTGGATTAAAATAAACCACAGATTTCTCTGCAACATAGTCGTCTGATACTGATATAACCTAGAATATCCTTTCAGTTTCCATAGGAACAGATGATAGAATGTTTTGAATCTTGGAATACCTAAAATGAATGTCTGGCTTCAATATAGTTCATTTTTATTTTGCAGCTTTCAACCTCTCCATATAAGTGCTACAAGTGTGCATAAAAAAAGATAGGTGGAATATTGGCATAACACATATTAAAATGTTTTTAGTAGCAGTAGTAGCAATAATAAAAATAAAAGTACTTTGACATGTTTCTGTGCATAATTCCTCAGGTGTTAGCTCTGTGTTTTATTATAGAAGTGCAAAAAGTATTTCCGAATCTGTAGGAAAAGAGAAAACATTACTTATTTCTGTGTTAATGCCTCTTTAAACATTTTACAACAACATAAAATATCTGTATTGTTAGCCATCTCTAAATTTCATCTCCAGCTATTGCTTCATCTCACTGTGTTGCACAGTATAGGTATATTTTCTCATTGGAACCATTTGTACAACAAAAGAAAACTTCATGTACCCAGAAAGAAAAGACAGCAAAACTTTAGTGGAATACAAAGCGTGTTGTACAGGTGACTATGGCCAAAGGTGCTAAACTAGGAACAGACAAAGAAACTTGCTTGCTGTAGCTGTACTTGTATTAGATGTTTGGCATCTCTTTCCTAAAGGGTCATGTTTCTGAGAAGATAAGCTTTGAGTGTAAAAACATTAAGATTTAAAATATACCTCTGTTTGAGATGAATGGATATGTAACTTCAATACTGATGTAGCGGGAAAACATGGAGACCTTGTTAAAAAAAACAGTAAGAATCTAAGTGCCTGTAGCCTGAAGCATAATGAATACAGATAGAAATGATAATGTGTGACTGACTGTTCAGTACTTGGGCTCTTTTTATCTGTTATAACTCCAGCATTTAAGATACTTTAAAACATTTTGTCTGTGGAAATCAGGATGGTACTGAAAGCCTAAAAGAAAAAAGGCAAAAACTAAAATGGAGCAAAACAAGGAAGAAGTAGCAAATTAACTTGTGGTAGCGTCACTTTACAGTGAAATATGGAGTCCGTGGAGTTGCACTGTGCTAATGTAGTTCAAATAGTAACTTTTTCAAATATCTGTATTCCAAGATTATTTTCAGCTACCATTAATATAGAAGACTCATGAGAGCTGTAGTTACTGGAACATATGGGCAAGTTTAAGAGCAACATTTTGAAAATAGGAGTTTCAAATAAAAGTAATATCTAGGGCTTTCCTGCTCAGTATTAGAATACAATTTACTGTTGTAAAGGTGGAGAGGATGCTGTGTCACATGTTAGTTTTTGAATAGTGATTGTCTTATTAATGGTTCTGGTTTGCACTTTTGCAGCATCTTTTAGGACATTCCTCACAAGCTGTGTAGCAGGTGGTTTAGGCAGGTATTGGCAAACCTCACTCCACAGGTGGGTGAATACAGGGAAGTTTTGAATGACAAGAAGTAAGCAGGAAGGTTCTTAACAAAATATTTGAATTTGCAAGTTTCTATGCTTTAACAATTAGGCAACACTGGCCCCTTTTAACAGGCCTTATTTCATAAAATGCTTTTTCCTCTGCCATATGAAAATAACATCTTTTTAAATGCAGTGTCCTCACCTGCATTTGGCGTCATATCCACTTCTGACAAACTTCTGCAATATTCAGGGTCAGATTTGGTCCTTACAAAGTTGAAGGTTTATTATGAACCAGATACAGAAGTTATGAAGTGTCTATTAGTAAAACAAACAAAATGAATAAAATTATTTCCTCTTTGTGAGGAGGTAGTATTGGGAGATATTTTGTCACAATATATTAGGGACTATGATTCAGGTTGTGGTTTTAATGTAACCTTCAAATCTAATTAGGATCAGGTTAGAGAACATTTTTTTCCTGTCCTTCAGATTTTTTTTTTTTTCCTCTTCAAATCACATGAAAGGAGAGAACTGAGAAATAAGATGTTCACTGTTTCCCACATTTGAATTTCCTGACTACCTCCACTGGGATGATGGAAATGACAGCAACTTCTGTTGCAGTACCTAGGCATGTATGTGTTCAGGATTAGAGCATAGTGCCAATCCTATCTTTCTCTATCCTTCAGCAGGATACCGTTATACTTCCATTTCAGTAGGCCTCAGAATGCCTTTAAAAGCATCCAGATCAAGAAGTCCCCTCACACTGTCCATCTTACTGTCATACCTGTATTGATTTCCAAACTGAACCCACCACCTGCCTTCTGAGAGCCCTGTGTTTGTGTCTGGAATGCTCCTGTGGATCACCTGTGGCTCAGGTGAGCACAGCAGAACCAGAAACTTCCACCTCCTTTGCTGTTAATGTCCCCTTCACCCTGCTCAGGGGTTTGGGTGGCTGAGCCAAGAGGGTGATGTTTCTTGTTGATCATCTGTTAGGGCTCTTGGCTGTTAATTGTATGTCTGCTGGACATGTGTTCCACAGAGTAGTTTTTGCCAGGCTGCAAAGTAGACAGCCCCAGTGAAATGTTGTCAGTAGCAAATGAAGCATGAAACAGTCTTCCCTTTTCCTTTGCCTTGGTGGCAGGTAGTACACTGTGGTGCAAGGAATTTGTAATTAGCTGATGTGCAGCACAGGCTAAAAAACACTGACTTTAAGCAAATATTGAAAATAGCAGAAAGCAGAAGAAAACGTTTTGAAGAAAAACCTTTTTGGATAGACACATGCATATTTAATTGGTCTTCAATAATTCACGTAGTATTAATGTGATGTGTACGGTAATACAAGTGTTTAGTAATGGTTTTGGCTGAAATTCTAATACCTAATGGGGAATTGTTGCCTATTTTAATATCTTAAAATTCCTTGGCAAGAGGTAGAATTAACTTAAGTAAACAGTAACATCACTACAGTTATGTGCTGTACGTACTTAGAACTGAAAATAGTTTAATCTTTAAAGTCATTAAGCTTTTACTAGCTGAAATCTGCGTCTGATTTTCCACAAATATTTTTGTGCCATGACCTCTTTCTTTGCCTTTCCCAGAGAATCCATCACTATCTAAACTGTCATTTTCTCTTGTACTGTTTTTCTTCTGGCAAGGTGCTGCTTTATGTTTGCTAGTCTGAATTTTAAAGAAAACAAGATGCTGCAACAAATAGCATAAAATGCAGCCAAAGACAACACAAAAGGGAGACATTGACTTTGCTGCTTAATTTTCTAGATTTCGTAACAGTTTATACATTTCTGGTATTCTGTTGAACTGATTAAAATAAATTTGTATCTTTCTAACTTGAACCAGTTTTATAATAGGGTAAAAGTCCTCACGTTTTCATTAAATGGAATTCAGATAATTTTGGTAGCAACCCTTTTACGAGCTCTTTAACAAAGAGTGTCATTTCTTTATGTACAATGCAGTGAAGATTGTTTGTGCAATTACTTGAATAATCAGTAACTTAAATCCTGAGGCAGGTCCAGCATTTCTGTTGAGTAAACACGCTGGAACTGCAGAAGAAAAGAAAGTGTAGTAATTTTTGAAGACATCTCATGCCAGAGATCCAAATGTGCAGATTTTTGCAGGTCCACCCGATTCATTTTCAGAGGTGTTTTTCCTGTAGTATGGTGTACTTTCCAGGGTGAAAGACTTAGTAACACAGCAGGGAGCGGTGAATTCCGTGGTGAATGCTGTCGGGAAAACAGGACTACTTGGGAAGTACCCGCGCACACGTTTTAGAGCATCTCTACAGTGTAATACAGATCTAGCACCAAAGATGGCCATGGTTGTGTTTTGTTTAATCTAGCCAGAATTACTTTATGCCAAAATACACGACTTGTACTCTGGTTGCTGAACCATGCTGGATTGTATACTACTGTTGCTGCCCCTGTTAGTCTTAAGGAATGTAAGCATGGAAGCGTGTGCCCACGCTGAAAGCTAGATGGGCAGTGTGCTTGTATTTTTATTCTGCTCTTTTTGATTGTACAGCATGCAGTCAAAAGAAGTGTAACAATGGCTGTTGGGTACTGATTTGTATTCCTTCTCCAGAGCTCAGATGGTGCTTATTTTTGTGCAACTCTTCCCTTTCAGGAATGGGGAAGAAGGGAAGCTGGGAGCTGAACTGCTCTCAGTCTTTCTTCCTCCCTTCTCCAGCACTGTATGTGAGCAAAGCTAAAATGTATATGCATCTGGGGAGGAATGTGTGCTGGAGTAGGAGGAACCAGCAAGGAGGGTGGGAGTGCACCATATGTTCTCCTGCACTGCAGGTTTTACTTTCCCTGGAGACTTACTCTGAAATCCTTTTGATTTCTGATTAAACAAAAAAAAAAAGTAGTTGTCTTGCAGTAGTTGGTCAGTGTCGTAGAAGAACTGGCTGTCACTGCTTAGTGTTGCTACCCTTGCAGTTACGGGGATGTAAACGTCAGCTTTCTTGAAGAAAGCTTAAGTCACCTGGTTCTTTGTTATTGATGTTGGATGAAGGATTTTCCTGAATTCAGATCTAGCTTAGTATTTATTTATTATTATTCTTGTCTTTTTGGGTACTGCATACCGAAAACAGTATTCCTGAAGCACATATGTATCTCCCAGTAAAAATGTTTGGTATGACATTAATGTTACTCAGGTGCTCTCTGCTGCAGGTATTTTTTTATGCCTATGGAGATGTTAATGTATGAGGCCTTCTTCATTCTGTCTTTCTTCCTTCTTGACTCTTGTTTTATCCTCTTTTAAAATGCCAATTAGAAATTTGGGTTTCAAAGTCCTCTGCAAATAAATGCAAGCAACCTTTCCACATAGTGAAGACTTCTTCATTTGCTGTGTTGCTATAGGCCGTTCCTCTATATATCTGGAAAATTCACTCCCCTTTATTTAGCATCAGCACTTGCACCACACCTTAACCTACCTCATGATCAAAGATATTTTTATCCTTAATACCTAATAGTATGCTTCTTGGAGAACCTCCCACAGTGTTCTCATATAGGGTGCAGTGGGAAAGCATCACTGTGTCAAGTTTATGTTGCTTCAGTGCAGGGTACAAAGAAATAAATAAACGAGTTCATAATAAAATAAATGAGTTCATAGATGTCTACAGGGAGCTAAAGGACCTTGTGCTTATGTACTCTGACCTGTGTAGGTCTGGACACATACTTGAATTCATTAGGTGGTGAACGCTGTAAAGAAGAATAACTATTGTGAGCTGCAAATGACATTCTAAAGCAGTGAATTTTATAACTAGTTAACTTTTATTGCGCTGACCAGTCTTGAATTTTAAAGGAAACTATAGCCATATAAATAATCTTTGCTCTTTGGTGGTTGACATGGCAAATCTGCAGCAAAACTAAAGTGGACTGAAATAATGCTGTGGCCTGTGAACATCTGAAAGTTGATCTGATGCATATTACTTTAAAATGCAGATCAGGTCTATATTTATACTTTATGTTCTCTACTCAGTTTGGAAATCTTGCTATTTTATAGAACATCTTTGGGATTTTCTTTTCAGAGAAGGTAACTTTTAGCATAGCTTTTACTTCTGTTCAGAGGGCTTTTTTTCCTCTAGTTCTGAAACAAGTGATAAGAACTTTTAAACAACGATAGGTAGTTGGTTTTAACTAGAAATTAGACCTTAGATTAGGTCTTCAGTCTAAAACTGAAGTCTGTTTCCCTGCACTGGAAGTACCTCATAGATTGTGCCTTGATAGTTGTACATGGAGGAGGGAACTTAATCCTCCATCTTGGTAAGTAGCTGTAGCTACATGTAATTTCTCCTGCACACAAAACTCTTCCTGTGAAGACTATTTCCGTTGCATCTGTATACAGTTATTATAGGCAAATGATTTAATTCTGTTTTTTTCCTTAAAAATTATTTTAGTAAATACAGTGTGCCCCAGGTAAAAGTACTAAATGTTCTAAAACTCCATCATGTTTTTCACACATAATACTATTAAGTATTCCAATTTCTGTAAGGGACATTTACGTCTTTGTTTTCTGTAACACATTGTGGCCTTATCTATATTTCATGGGAGTTAAGTTCATAGTTTATGTCATTCAAATAAGGGAAAATACTAGGGGGATAACAGCTGAATTTTAATAATGGATGTGGAATTGAATTGTAATTGCAGTAGTTTTCCTAAAGCCATTTTAGTTAAGAATCTCTGCAATTCTTCCAAATCTTAAGTACATATGGAAGTTTTTTACCTTACTCAGATGAGATCTGGCAAAGCTAATTTCTGTTTTGGTTTAGAGTTCAGAATCCATTTTCCATTTTCCTTTCATCTTGTAGGCCTTTGTCTTAAAGTTGGTGGAATTTTGCACAAATCATCAGTAGGAATGTTGAACAGTACCAGAGTTAGGGTAGAGAATGGGAGACACAAGAGTTCAAGTGTCACACAGTTTTGAACTGGATCATATAAATACTCTTTGAGTAGGGTTATCCTACCCTGTTCTTTATGTCCATATCAATCTAGACCTTTGGCTTACTTAAGAGAAAGTCACTTAAAATAGTATCAGCCTTGCTTCAAGTCAAAGCATACTACATCTCCCACTCAAAGGTACGTTACTCTGCTGCAGAGATAAATCACTTTGGTTTGGCATGAGTTGTTTCTGATAAAGCCATCTTGGCTATTATTAAGCACCAGATTAAAATTTCCTTGTGCATATCAAAGGGTAGTTTAGCTGTGCAGTCAAATATAAATAAATTATTACTTTGTATGAATAACACTATATAATATTACAGGGCTGTTCGATGGTCCAATTTTGGAGAATTTCCTATTCTGAAATTAGCAGTTGCTAATTTCAGAATACCTCCAGTGTTAATGACTTAGTTATATGAGAGCTTTAAACTGTCTTGTTTGGATTTCAACTCAAGTTTCTGGGAATTTGCTCGAGTAGGTTGGTAATTAAGGTACTTTCTGGACATAATTAGTGGAGCATACTGTAATTAATGAACTTGCAATCACTAAATGTAAAATGTGTTCTTGAAGTACTACAACTTGGATAATGAAAACATTTACAACCTTTGTCATTCATGGAGAACAATAGTACTCCTTAATATAATTTGCAATGAATCAGTGAGCTCTCATCTTCATCAGCCCCCGCTGCTGACAGTTATTTTAAGATCAGAATTAATACTTATGAACATACAGCTCCTGTAAACCAGGTGAAGAAAACAAAATGTTGGTAATGCGGAAGGACATTTTCTAAGGTTGGTTATACATTGGCTGTTAAATGTATAGCAGGATTCTTCTGTCATAACGTGGATCACTTGCTTAGCTTGAAAGCATATTATTCTATTCATTATAGTCTTTCACTTCTGGAAGTAGCTGGACACATCCAGTTAAGTGGGAACAGACATTTTTCTGGGCTCCTGTAGTTGGTTCTCTGACAGCCAAATGGGATGATAGAATGGAAGTGTCATCATCTGTTCTGAAACTTTTTTAAAGATTTGCCTAGTTTCTGACAGGTTCTGACAGTTTTGACCAGCTGTTAAATTAGATGTGGAAGTGTGGGCATTCACAAAGAGCTTCGCGTTACCTCATGGGATGTAGCCATGATTCATTACAGCTTTTCTGGTTTTGTTTTCTGGAAGTCACTGCTTGGAAGGCTGGAAAACTTGGACTGGGTGGGCAGCTGATAGGTGACAATTTACATCTTTTCAGGTGATTTGTGCCCTGAGTTGTTAAAGTCACATTTTCTTTTTTCTTTTTTTTTTTTTTTCTGTCTAATCACACAGGTCAAAATCGGTGAATGAATCCTTCTCCGTAGGCCCTACAGAAATTGGGGTGGGCAACTGGTAGAGAATAGTCCATTTCTTGAGCTCATGGTAGCAAAATTTATCTCTACTTATAGCTGTGACTCTGTTAGACTGTTTTAGAAAACCGATCTCCTGCTAATTTAGACTTTGTATTTTTAAAGAGTCTGTCTATCCCTACGTAATTTCTGCATGTTACATGGAGAAATGTGCTAAAAATAATGAAGGTTAAAGTTTTTTACCAGCGATTATCTGAAGGTACAGTAAAAGCAGCAACACATTCCTGACAATTGTTTTGTGTCATGAGGAGCTTCAGTTGATTATTTCTACAGTTAGCTTTAAAAATAAAGTACACTTGGTCATAACAGTAATTTGCTATGGCTCTGCTTTCTCACTAATGCTAGAGAACTTAAAAAATGCAAAATGAGAATAACAAATTTACATTACCATTATTTTTGTTACAAACTTTAGAAGAATAATTGTTAACTGCTAGTAATGTCTTTGCTCATGAAAATATTAGACTACATATGTTGCTGCATTTAGGAACAAGGATACGCCAATATGTGTTTTGTCTCTTGAAAATAGCAAAGCACTGAAAAATCCAAATGGTGTTACTGTGGTAAGGTGTTCACATTGAAGTATTCTTGTATATTCTGTAATTTACTTTTTTACAAGGAGATCTTCCACAGCATTTCAGTGCTTGTTACCTGTTCTACTGGCATTGATAATGACCTTTGGTTATAGCTTAAGTGAAGAGAGATTACAGTTTAACTGAGTAGCACAGTAATCTTGTTATATTCTTCAAGGTTAGGAACTTACTAGCAGTTACCCAGTACTTAGGTTAGTAGGTTCCGTTTCATAAATAACCATCATAACTGGTTATCAATAGATGCACCCCCAGTATCAATACAGGCTTGTGTACTTTGTATCAGTGTGCACTTGCAGCCCAGAAGGCAAGTCATATCTTGGGCTGCATCCAAAGGATCATGACCAGCAGGTCGAGGGAGGTGATTCTGCCCCTCTGCTTTGCTCTGGTGGGACCCCACCTGCAGTACCACATCCAGCTCTGGAGTCTTCAGTACAGAAAAGACATGGACCTGTTGGAGAAGGCCCAGGGGAGTGCCACAAAAATGATCAGAAGGATGGAACACACTATAAGGAAAGAATGAGAGAGTTGGGGTTGTTTAGCCTCAGGAAGAGAAGACTCAGGGAGACTTTATTGCGGTCTTTCAGTTCTTAAAAGGGGCTTATAAGAAAAATGGGCCTTTTGCAATAGGATGAGTGGTGATGGTTTTAAACTGAAAGAGGGGAGATTCAGACTGGGTGTGAGGACAAAATTCTTTACACTGAGGGTGGTGAAATCATGGTCCAGGTTGCCCAGGGAGGTGGTGAATGCACCATCCCTGGAGACACTGAAGACCAGGCTGGATGTGTTTCTGGGCAGCCTGGTCTAGTTGAAGATGTGCCTGTCAGTGCAGGGGAGTTGAACTAGATGGCCTTTGAAGGTCCCTTCCAACTGAGTCTATTCTGTGATTCTGTAATGGGCACATACAAAGATTAACAGAGAAATCTTGAGTTCTCTGACAGGTATCTTGTGAGCAAATTTGTTCTCATAAAAAATCAGCATTAAAAGGCACTTATGCATGTATATAAAATAGATCTTCAGTTGCTGACTGCTGGAAGTTGACCTCAGCTGTGCACTTGTACATGACATAAGTGATGTCACACTGTTTATCCAAATGACATTGTTACAGGAAATAGCTATTATTAGCTCAAACATTTCCCTTTTAGGAATTCATTGGAACCTGATTCTGCCTTTGTGTTTATATTGGTACAAGTCCCTGAAAAGGTCATTCCTTCCTATTACGAAATCTTTTACCTCTTTTTTTTTTTTTTTTCTTGATAAAGCAAGGAAACAACACTGGAACATAATTGTGCCCTCTGACTTGCAGTTGACTCAAGTATTTATCCCCCAGGGAAGTTATATAAAGTCCCTGATACAGAGTTTTTGTAAAAGGGATATCATATATCATGTGTCATATATCAGGTGTCAGAACAGTTCTACTAAGTTCAAAGGTGGTGTGAGGAATTATGAGAAAATTTCTGTAGGGCCAACTTAGGGTCCAGTTAGCCTGAACCCAGCCATTTGGAGCTGTGAAGTAAAAAATTTGGCAAGAGTTAAGAATCTCTATGCTAAACATGTAATTTCATGAGTGTGTTTTTGTTAGGTTAGGCTATCTGATATTGAATGAAGTGTAGGAATATAAGTATTCCTTTCATCTGTAGCCATATAAGAAAATGGATCTGACTCTGAACAAATACAGAGTTTTTTGACTTGAAGTCCGGTTGGTTTTGTACCCTCTTGAGCCATTTTAAATGCAATGTTTAGACTTAAAACATATAGTAGAAACAAGGCTGAGCATTGAAATGCTGTTTTCACTTTCCCTTAATGAAAAACATGCTGTGTTGTGGTGTATAAATCCATGTTTAAATTACATCTCCTCAGAGAGCCATCTGAAGACCTACTGATGAAATTCAGCACTTTATCAATGCTTGAGCCAAAACAAGACCCTTTAAGTACAAGAATTGATCAGTCATTATGATCACTGCAGGGTAAAAGATGATATGTTATATATTATTGTTTGCACTGCTAGATTGGGATTAAGAGTTCTTCCTTCAGTTCTCATTGCCAGTTTGGAATGGATGCATAGGACCGTGTAGCACTCAGGCCTGGAGAAGAAGGCAATGTATTTTAGGACTTATTCTTACATTATCAAATCATCGTTTGAACCCCTAGAAGGTCAAATAATATTTTATTTTCCTTGCAAATTTTGTATATAGACAGACACAAGCATTTTCCCTGATCTAATGATTCAACCAGCAAAGTTCAAATGATCAGGAAGAAAGTATCACTTATGCAACACTGCCTTATGTACTCTGTCAGGAAACAAGGAGAGTGAACAAGGATTCATCACTTCCCTACAGAAACAGGACAAGTCAGTAAGGAAAGTAGAGGATTATTTTTTTTTTGGCTGACAGCAGATCATAGGAATCCTTGCCATAGTTTGTCATAAGTTTGTAAAAAAAAGGTGTCTGTCATTCTGGAATGGTAGTTTTTTTAATGCAGTTCAGATTGTGCACTTCATCTCTTCAAAATAAAGTCTTTTTTTCTGTGACACTCCTTTTTAAATCACAGGGTTGAACACAAAGGCCAACTACTTAGTATATTTTGCTAACAGATCCCTCTGCAAGGAGGAGGCTTGTGAAGCAAGATTTTATCCAGAAAAGAAAATAAGCCTAAATTACTGTAATCAGTGAATTTTTGCTCAGGTTGATGATAATTGAGCTGATACTCTAGAACTTTAATATCAGTGTCGATGTCCAGAAGGATACCAAGGATCAGATGAGTAAAGAATGAGCAAAATATCAAAAGCCTTCTGAAGTGACAACTGTTCATTAGGAAAAAACAAACATCAGTTTGTTGCAAATAACAGAACTACTGCTTCTGTGCCTGTCCTGAGTGTGTGAAGGATGTCATTTTTTTTTTCCCCTTCAGGCTTAGCCAATAGATAAATCAAAATCTGGATCTAGAATCTATTAAGAGGGTCAGAAGTGCACCTGGGATGGGTAGGAAGCTGTGGATGATTACAGATGATAGCATGATTACTGACAGCATGATTAGATGATAGTCTGTTACTGTGTTGTGTAATCTGGAGGTTAGAGGGATGTAGTGTTTGTGTAACTGAGAACCCCTTATCTGCTTATTAATCTTCTGACAACTTGAAAAGTTAAGCTATGTATTTGTTTCTCTGACTTAGAGCTGATGCGTTTCTGCATATATGAGATGTTATAAGACAGCTTGCTCTGGGGTGGTAAAAAAGGTGACATGTTTCTTCAGTTCATTTATTTTATATGTTTTGTGTGACTTGTAGAGGAGTCCTCCCTGTCTTGACCCTCTCACAAACTGGTGACTGAATGTATTCCATGATTTAGACTGTTTTGATGTTACATAATTGTTGATAGTTGTTTTTCAGTAAACTTCTTGTGTTTTAAATATATTCAGAACTGTCTCAGTGGGTCTGATACTAGACCAACTGATGTGGGAATCAGAACTCCTAATCAAACATTTATTATTTCTTGTAATTGTTAGAGGTTTGTGAATAGCTCACCTATTTCCACGCACAAACCCCCCAAAATGCTAACGGTGCAAAAGTACTGTTCAGTAGTAAGCCTTCTAATGGGCTGTGGCTAACCATGTTGTTAAATGGGCTGGTTTAAGTTGGTTCAGACACAGATGATTTTTGTGAAAGCCTCTCCTTCAGAATTCTGCCAAAAAATAATACTATGGGACAACCTGAAAATACTCATGACTACTGTATGCTTATTAGTTGGCTAGATCCAACTTTAGAGAAAGACTCTTAGATCGATCTACCTTTGCTCAGGAAGAAGCAATATCAAAATCGTTTAAGTTGCGCTTAACTTCCAGTAATCAATACTGTTAGAACAATTCAAATGAATCGGTTTATTATATGACAGTGAAACAGATAAAAATGAGGAGAGACCATTAAATCATTTTATCTGATCTCTGCAACCTGACTTTATTTCAGCTGGAGTATTTTATCTTCAAGACATGTGCGATGATCAGGACCACAGTAAGGTATCTGTATGTCAGGGAACTGGCAGGATGAAATATGCCCTTGCAAGCAGTCTGGAGGAAGAATAAGATGAAATCCTGCTAAGATTAATGCGATTGTTCTTTGAGAAATATTCCTGTAATGGGCATAGTCTGGCATCTATTAGAGCATTCTCTGTGGCTAGAAGAGGAAGAGATACCCAGTCCTTTTCCCTTGGCATCTGTCTGATGTTTGATAAGAATCTATGAAGCCACTTGTGTGTTGGAGAAAAATATTGTTTCTGATCTGATCAGTTCCCAGATTTAGGCAGGAGATCCTAAGTTTAGGAACTGATTTAATTACTCCTTCACCACAGACTTCTGCGTGGTATAAAGATGTAGAAAACAAAGCAAGCTGCTTATTTTCTCAAAAGCTGTAGAAGATTTGTGGAATACATAGTTTCACAGATATATACACACGAAGGTTAAAAAAATTCAGTAAAGCCATCTTGCTCTTTTTCACATTTTGGTCTTTCCTACCTGTTATTCACTACTGCTGTAGACTTTCTAAGGAAACGTGTTTTCTGCATGGCCTTCAGAAGTATTTCATAGGGCACTCTCTTTAGAATCTGTTATCTTTTGAAAGAAATGACCTTGGTAAGTAAGGAAAGACTAGAGCGTTTAAAAAGTAATCTTGTCTTTTCGCTTAACTTTAATTTTCTCTGGAATAATGGAATTGTTTTATCCGGTTAGTTGATCATTAGTAAAAGCAGACTAGAGGAGAGAAAAGGCAAAGAATGTGTCAAAAATAGCTCAAGGTATAGTTAAATATAATCTATGGTTATAGTGAACAGTTCTGATAGGCTTTTCAGTGAAAAAAAGGCCAATTTAGATTTCATCCAAGGACTAAAGGGCACAGTTTTTTTTGTGTTCAGGCTTTATGTTATTTGCCTTAATCCAGCCTTGTAACAAGCAACAACACATCATCAGAATCAGTACATAAATTACATTTATTTTTTTCTTTGGTTTGCTTTTTTTGTATCAGGCCAGAGAGAATTAGGCACTCTTTTTACCTTCTCTCAATCTGTGGCTCATCTCTTTTGGTTTGGTTTTTGGGATGCTGCTGTTTGCCTCCTCCTTCCCAGCTGTTCACTAGAAGATTCAGAATTGAAGCCAATTCATTTGCTTTCCTACGTTATTACCAAAAATGGTAAAATTTTGCCAATGTTGTCATTTTCCCACTTCAATAGTAGATAATAAAGTTGCACGTGGGAATTTTTGCATATCTTCAATTTTTTGAGTGTGGGTGGAAGACTATTTCAGGCTCTTACTCTGAAATGCTAAAACATGAAAGACTGTATTATGTATTTTTTTCCCCATGATAACCAGTATTTTTAGCTTATTTCTGATTTATCTGAATCCGAGATAAGCTATGAGAGGCACAGAAGCAAATGGTCATGTATATGCCCTGGGATTCCTTTCTTTAAGAGCCTTGGGAAGACAAAGTTTTTGAGACATTTGCTGTGTAGAGAAGAGGGGACAACCTTCCCCCAAACTTCCGGGAAATGTAGGTATTTTCTTTTGTGTGTTTTACCAGAATAGGAGGTTCCTTGACATCATCTGTAATTGAGTTTGATAGGAACTAGCTTATATTCATGGAGGACAAATTCTATTGAATTTAAAGACATGTATATATTATAATGTACAGGGTGCTTCATTTTAATTGTATTTGTAATGCTGTATATCTTTATTAGAAATATTTTTTGACAATTTTTCTTTTTTTAAGACAAGTAGAGAGCAAAAATGTGTTCAAATTCCTGTACTGTACCCAGGGCCAGGTATGGACATTGTGGGGAGTTATCAAAAAAATTGTCTGGAGGTAGTAAATTCTGGCACATGATATTGCTGATGTGAAGGGACCTGTAGTTTTCATGCCAGATTAACATTCAGTAACATAGCATGTGTGTGCCTTCCTGCTTTTTGGGAATTTTACAAATTCCACTCTTCCTCCTTCAGCTTGAGTTTGTCTCCACCCTTATTAATGGAATCATATGTAGATATAAAGCAGTTTTGCTAAAGAAAGACTCTGGATTTTGAGTTGCTATAGGTTTTAAGGTGAAAGGATATTTTGACATATATGATGCAAGAATTCCTACAACTGCACGTGTAATCTCCAACGATGTTTTTGTAGAGGAGTTGCAATTTGCTTTAAAGAATGAAAAAAAAAATAATACCTGGGGGGGGGGCCCCCCCCCCCCCCAAGATTAACTAATCTATCCATTAATTTATCTCTTAGGTCATTGGAAGGTAAAAAAATATTTTAAATACTTCTCTTAGCATTCCAAGTCATGTTGCTATGTTAATATTTTATGTTTCTGAAACCAAATGCCTTTCTGAAGTAACAAATAAATCTTTTGGCCTCCTAAATGTATTGACTGAATTTTATTTTTCCTTCTAACAGTTTTATTAACATACATTAGATACCATTTAAAAATGGTAATGTGTCACGGGAATATGTAATACAAGAATAAGTGTAGGGTACAGACTGATAGTTCAAAGATCCAGCCTTTTTTTATAGTATTTTTCAGCTACCATGTTCAGTCTTTTAAAACAAACGTTTTAGAGGTTATCTATCTGATTGGATTTCAAACAAGGGATTGGATGGTGGAAGATGATATGTAACTTACTCTGTCCTAGAAATCGGAAATACTTCTCTCATAATTTCTTGATGTGAGCAGAAAAGAATGTTCTCCTTCCACGGAATATTCCACTTCAGCAGAGTTCTTTAAGTTACAGAGTTTTAGCAGCTGATAAATGTTCTGAGGATGAAGTATTCTAGTGGCAATCAGCCTTTAGTCTGTGATTGAAGTGTAGCCCCTCAGGACAACTGATCCAATCTGCTACCTACTTCTGAGAACTCGCTGCATACCAGGTCATGTGGTGATGGTAGCTGCTTCCTATGGCTGGTGATTTTCGTGATACTTCCTAAATGCTTCCCGAATACATTACTCTGCACAGGCTTTTTAGTTATATTGCATGCATGAACACAGACACACACACACTTTCTTGGTGCCCCATCATGCCTGATAATAGTGCAAGTTGGGGCTGTTTAGCCTGGAGAAGAGAAGGCTGCGTGGAGACCTCATAGCAGCCTTCCAGTTTCTGAAGGGAGCCTGTAGGGATGCTGGGGAGGGACTCTTCGCTAGGGACTGTAGTGATAGGATAAGGGGTAATGGGTTAAAACTTAAACAGGGGAAGTTTAGATTGGATATGAGGAGGAAATTCTTTCCTGTTAGGGTGGTGAGGCACTGGAATGGGTTGCCCAGGAAGGTTGTGAATGCTCCATCCCTGGCAGTGTTCAGGGCCAGGTTGGATGTGGCCTTGAGTGATATGGTTTAGAGCGAGGTGTCCCTGCCCATGGCAGGGGGGTTGGAACTTGATGATCTTAAGGTCCTTTCCAACCCGAACTATTCTATGATTCTATGTGCTGAGTCTACTTCATGATTAGCACAGGTTTCTCAAGGGTGACTCCTGTCAAACCAGCTTAGTTTCCTTCTGTGGAAGGACAATGAATTTAGTGTAAAAAGTGGGTGTCTAATATTTTGTCTGTAATACTTTTACATGCAGCATTTTTAAATTCAAACTGGTGAAGATTAATCTAGATGAAACTTCTACAAGATTGGTGTAGAACTGTTTGGAAAGCCATACACGGTGTTGATTCCATTCTAAAATGGAAGAACGTATCAAGTGAGTTTCTGCAGGGTTTGCCCCAGGCTAGCACTACTCAGTGCTTGCATTAATGATCTGGATGATGGAATACAGAATATACTTATTAAATTTCCAGACTGCGCCTGTCTAAGAAGGATTAAGAGGTCTTGTAAGGATAGAGTTAGAATTCAGTATAATCTTGAGAAATTGATTTGAAGAAATAGGATGCTGTTGAAAAGGAACAAGTGTAAGGTATTGCATGAAGAAAAAGGGAAGAAAAACTGCAGAAGGGGATTTTGAGGTTATAGTGGATTACAAGCTGAAAGTCAGCCATGTCAAGTAGATATAAAGGAGGGGAAAATACCGTACTGGGAGGTGTAAACAAAAGTGTACGTTGTTAAACATATAGTAATTCCTGTGCTTTACTTATATAGAGTGACACTTAGGCTCTACTCAGCCCTGTGGGTTCTAGTGGTGAATTCCAGCATGTCAAAAAGGATGTAGACTAACCTGATACAGAGTCAAGTGGGGAGCAATGAAAACTAGATTTAGGAATAACAGTTTGAGTAAGTATCTGCTAGATGTTTCTGTTTTTAGCTGTAGATACAGTTGGTTTAGAGAACGAAAGTAAACCTGCACTACTTTAAGGTCTTTCCAATCTGTATGGTAAATTTAGTAGCTTCTTGGAAAAGACAGATGATACGGTATCCTGGAACCGACACCTGGACGGATCATCCAGCACCCTGATTGCAGTGGATGCACACATATGAGATAGCTCACATTAGTGTACATGAGGGCTGGCTCTGCAGCAAGTGTCATGTCTCTAACTCACACAATACTACCAGTATGTCTGCTGTAGTGTTCTCATAGAGAACATGCCCTGTGGCCTCCTCTTGCACCTGCAGAAAGCAAGTGGCCCACCCAGCCAGAAAGGCTGAGCATCCCTGCAGCTGCTTTACAATTTACAGTTGACATGACACTCAACGTTTTTAATGGATTTGAGGTTTCACTAATGGAAGATACCTGTTTAGTGTAAACAAAGTACATCACCTGGTTGACAATTCAATACTGTATTTCACACACTGGTAAGTTTGTACTTTGTTGGCACGCTACTTGATGTGGGTGCAAGGACACTCAATACCAGCAGTTTGCTCCCTCTTGTTTATAGGCCAGCAGCATGCTTTGAAGGTGAGCATAAAAAAAAAAAAGAGGGTATCTTTATGATTTGTTAGAGTGCTGAATGTCTGAATGATGACTTTTTTAGGTAGCTGTTACCTGGAGCCCTCCTACCTGCAAGGTCATCAGTTGCTAGCTGTGATAATCAAACTGCAGAAGGAATCGAGAAAACATTTGAGGAAAAATCATGTCAGGTCTTCCAGACGGGTGAGGGGGAAGCTGCTTCCCGCAGTCTGAGGGGGGTGAAGAAAGACTACAGGGCCTTGGGGTGGATGGTGAAAGACTCTGGGGCTCAAGTGATCTTCTCCTCTCTCCTTCCATCTTCCATTGATGATGTGGGACGGAATGGGAAAATTCAGTCCATAAACGATTGGCTTTGATGCTGGTGCTGCAGGCAGGGCTTTGGATTCTTTGATAACAGCTGGTTTTATAGGGCACCAGTCTGGACATTGGCATGTGGGAAAGGTTTATTTCACAGAGGCAAAAGGATGCTGGGGCACGAATTAGCAGGGCTCATTTGGAGAGCTTTAAACTAGATTCGAAGGGGGATGGGGTTGTAGCTGAGCTTGACCCAGTGGGGCAGCACACCAGAACTGATGAAGACTGGGAGGCCTCCTGTAATCCTAGGGTGAAATCGGTGTGCTCGGCTTGCTCCCTGCAATGTCTGTACACCAATGCACGCAGCATGGGAAATAAGCAGGAGGAGCTAGAAACCTGTGTTAAGTCAGGAGATTATGACCTGGTGGCAATTACAGAGACGTGGTGGGACAGCTCACATGACTGGAATATAGTCATGGAGGGCTATGTCCTTTTCAGGAAAGACAGGCCAGCCAGGCGGGGTGGTGGGGTTGCTCTTTATGCGCGAGAGCAGCTACAATGCACTGAGTTCTGTCCAGGGACAGATGATGAGCGAGTCGAGAGTCTGTGGGTGAGAATTAAGGGGCAGGCTGGCAGGGGCGATACTGTTGTGGGTGTCTGTTACAGGCCACCGGATCAGGGTGAGGAAGTTGATGAGGCCTTCTACAGGCAGCTGAGAGCGGCCTCACAGTCACAGGCCGTGGTCGTCGTGGGGGATTTTAACTTCCCTGATGTTTGCTGGAAGGACTACTCAGCAACCCAGCCGCAGTCCAGGAGGTTCCTCCAGTGTATGGATGATAACTTCCTCATGCAAATGGTGGATGAGCCAACCAGGAGAGGTGCGCTGCTGGATCTCATCCTCACTAACAAGGAGGGTCTGATCGAAGCAGTGAAGGTTGAGGGCTGCCTTGGTTGCAGCGACCACGAGATGGTGGAATTCAGGATCTTGTGTGGTAGGACCAGTAGAATAGCAAGTAGAATTGCAACCCTGGACTTCAGCAGGGCAAACTTTGGCCTTTGTAAGCAATTGCTAGGGGAAATCCCATGGGCAAGGCTGCTTGAAGATAAAGGGGCCCAAGATAGTTGGTTGGCATTCAAGGATTGCTTTTTCTGAGCTCAAGATCAGAGCATCCCGACACATAGGAAGTCAAGGAAGAGGGTCAGGAGACCTGCGTGGCTAAATAGGGAATTGCCGGGTATGCTCAAGTGGAAGAGAAGAGTTTACAGGTCATGGAAGGAAGTGCTGGCCACTTGGGAGGAATATAAGGCTGCTGCTAGAGGATGTAGGAAGGCAGCTAGGATGACTAAGGCCTCCTTGGAATTAAAGCTGGCGAGAGGGGTCAAGGACAGCAGAAAGAGCTTTTTCAAATACATGGCAGGTAAAACTAACACCAGAGGCAATGTAGGCCCGCTGATGAACGGGACGGGTGCCCTGGTGACAGAAGATGCAGAGATGGCAGAGTTACTGATTGCCTTCTTTGTCTCTGTCTACTCTGCTGGAGGCAGTCCTGAAGAGCCCTGTTCCCCTGAGACCTCAGATGAAGACAGGTCAACGGAGCAGTTTGCCTTAGTCAATGAGGAATGGGTTAGAGACCAGTTGAGCAATCTGGACATCCATAAATCCATGGGTCCAGACGGGATGCACCCGCGGGTGCTGAGGGAACTGGCAGAGGTCATTGCTAGACCGCTCTCCATCATCTTTACCAAGTCTTGGGAAACGGGAGAGGTGCCTGAGGACTGGAGGAAAGCAAATGTCACTCCTGTCTTCAAAAAGGGCAAGAAGGAGGACCCAGGTAACTATAGACCGGTTAGCCTCACCTCCATTCCTGGGAAAGTAATGGAACACCTTATCCTTGGTGCCATCTTAAGGCATATCAAGGATAAGAGGGTTATGAGGGGCAGTCAACATGGCTTCACCAAGGGGAAGTCATGCTTGACCAATCTCTTAGCCTTTTATGAGGAAATAACACGGTGGATGGATGATGGCAGAGCGGTGGATGTGGTCTACCTTGACTTCAGCAAAGCGTTTGACACGGTCTCCCACAGCATCCTTGCGGCTAAACTGAGGAAGTGTGGTCTGGATGATCGGGTAGTGAGGTGGACTGTGAACTGGCTGAAGGAGAGAAGCCAGAGAGTTGTAGTCTATGGGGTGGAGTCTAGTTGGAGGCCTGTATCTAGTGGAGTGCCTCAAGGGTCGGTACTGGGACCAGTATTATTTAATATATTCATCAATGATTTAGATGAGGGAATTGAGTGTACTATCAGCAAGTTTGCTGATGACACTAAGCTGGGAGGGGTGGCCGACACGCCAGAAGGCTGTGCTGCCATCCAGCAAGACCTGGACAGGCTGGAGAGTTGGGTGGGGAATAACTTGATGAAATATAACAAGGGAAAGTGTAGAGTCCTGCATCTGGGCAGGAACAACCCCAGGTGCCAGTATAGATTGGGGAACGACCTGTTAGAGAGCAGTGTAGGGGAGAGGGACCTGGGGGTCCTAGTGGACAGGATGACCATGAGCCAACACTGTGCCCTTGTGGCCAAGAAGGCCAATGGCATCCTGGGGTGTATTAGAAGGGGGGTGGTTAGTAGGTCGAGAGAGGTCCTCCTTCCCCTCTACTTGGCCCTGGTGAGACCGCATCTGGAATATTGTGTCCAGTTCTGGGCCCCTCAGTTTAAGAAGGACAGGGACCTGCTGGAGAGAGTCCAGCGCAGGGCAACTAAGATGATTAAGGGAGTGGAGCATCTCCCTTATGAGGAAAGACTGAGGGAGCTGGGTCTCTATAGTTTGGAGAAGAGGAGACTGAGGGGTGACCTTATTAGTGTATATAAATATATAAAGGGGGAGTGTCACGAGGATGGAGCCAGGCTCTTCTCAGTGGCAAACAATGATAGGACAAGGGGAAATGGGTACAAACTGGAACACAAGAGGTTCCACTTAAACTTGAGAAGAAACTTCTTCTCAGTGAGGGTGACAACACTGGAACAGGCTGCCCAGGGAGGTTGTGGAGTCTCCTTCTCTGGAGACATTCAAAACCCGCCTGGACACGTTCCTGTGTAACCTTATCTAGGTGTTCCTGCTCCGGCAGGGGGATTGGACTAGATGATCTTTTGAGGTCCCTTCCAATCTCTAACATACTGTGATACTGTGATACTGTGAAAACAAAATAGTTACAGTATTTGCTAGCTGGGCTGATGAAATGGATATTAATGTAGCCTGTTTGTTAAGCAGAGTAGGGAAGAATATATATGCTTAGAAACAGTAATATCTGAGGAAAGGACACTTCATTGATGAATGTTGTAGAGATCCAAGCTTGAATAATTATTTTCCTGAGTAAATGTATATGTTTCAATAATGCTATTCCTTCAGGAACATACATAAATCTGTATGTTTAAACTAACGGTTGGTGTTTAGTAAAGCTTTTAAATTAGAGCATGAGGTTGAAGTACAGTGCATGTGTTTGTGATTTTCTTGAACTCTGTAAGTCTAAGGAATGCTCTGCACACATTTTTAGGAATCATCAGAGAGGAAGTCTTTCGGCCTTTTGAGGGGTAGTGTTCCTCTAAGGCACTACAAGTAATTTGAAGGGATCCAGTCAGGAATTTATCTCAAAATATTTGTGCTGTACTCACCACACCCACTTACTTGCTTAATAGAAAATTATCTTTAAAAGCTTGAGTGCAGATGTAGAGCTAATAGAGTCATGTAGAGAAACAGTAGACTATAGCTCACACCTTGGGAACTTAAATACGTGTTATGGATAGATCATTTTTGTGTGAGGTAATTAACACATACAACCTAATAGGTTTTCAATTCCTGTATCAGAGATTGTTTCTTGAAGATATCAGTAATACTGGCAGTCAGTGAAGGTGGACACAGTACTTGTGTAGGTTGAGTGGAGCTGCAGAACTTTAGCAGTAAAGCACAGTGTAAATGTATACATAAAAACGTCTGCACATTGCAGAACTTAACACTTGTAACAGAGGATTGCATTGTCTCAATAAGCTGAAGGGGACAGTAGGCAATTTCCATCAGGTGTCAGTTCCCCATCTCTCTTCCCTTCTCCCCAGATCTGTTCCCACTGGTGATAGTGTCATCATGTTGAAACTGGAATTGTGTGTTTCTAATCTTAACTTGCTACCATGTGACAGTGGTATTAAAAATGTGTCTGACTGGTGGTCCACTTGAATGCAGGTGAAGGACAGTGTTACAGACTGGAGAGCTGCGTCTGGGAATTCATCTAGAGTCTTATAAAAGAAAAAAATGGGTGGATTTCAATCATCGGACGCGATGGCAACAGTCCATGATATAAATGACATTTTGCTCTCTGTGCAGGATATCTGGCTGACCTGAAAACTCAGCCCAATTTTTCATATTTACCTTGGTTGGTAGAGGTACCAAATTATGTATGTATTGTGTAAAAGATAAAATATTGCTTATATTTTCTCAAAAAGTGAGTATCCAGCATCAAATAAAGTCTTATTAACTCATCTAGTGTCTAAAAAAGACCTTATGCATAGTTGTGTGTATCTTCTAATACCTTTACTTGTTCTTAGTCCATGTGGCTTTATTTACTGCTATATAGCTAGAAAAATACAATTTTTAGCTGACATGCTCAGCTGTCATGTATCATTTAGTCCTTGTGTGAGCTGTTACAAAGGTGTACATGTGTTTTAATGGATCAGTTCATTCAACGGTAGTACTAAGTTGCAACATTTAATCAGATTAGTTCTTTGTATTCATGATAAATCAATAAACATCTCTTTTGATCATGTACATTACCCAACTTTCAAGCCAGCAGGAAAGCAAGTACCAAGAATGAGAAACCTTTATGCATCTTCCAGAAAGTCCCTGTGCCAATTTTCACATTTACTGCACATCGTTTCCAGGGGTGCATAGCAAAAATGCTATTCCTGTTCCCTGCTGTTTTGTATTTTCTGTTTTGAGCTGAGGGATCAGTGTTTTTAGCAAAAATTTACCTGAGTTTGATCTGTCCCTCTGCATCAACTAACTCTATAATCTTTATTACCAGAATTCCTTACAGTTCCTGTTGCTGTTATCCCTATACCACCTTTGTGACAAAGTGCCATTATCTGTGGTTTGCAGGTGAAGAACAGAGGCCCAGAGAGAAAAGGATCATGCACCAAATGTATAATGCTCGTAGGTGTTGGCACACACAGTAAGGGTTGTGGCAATGGGGAGTGTGGTGTGGGGCTACAAGAATGGGTTCGCAATGCCGTTTTAGTCATGTAGGTTCTGCACTCAGTGAATTAAGTACCCAAGAATGCAATTTGCAGCGGAGAGTGTCAGTGTGTAAAAGCTGAACCTTGGCACTCTTTTGCAGCTCATATAGGGGTGGTTTTGCTAGGATTCACCAGCTGTTACCTTTCCTGAGTGTAAGTAGCTGGGATTTCCTTGTAGGCATGGGTGACTGCTTGTTTAACTACACAAGTGATGAAAAAAATTATAAAGGTGCTGGAGAAGAAGTGTTGAAACAGTTCTTCAGGAAGTGGGAATGAAGACCAGGGTCATCCTAAGCCTGAAGGGCTTTTTCCCGTGTCTCATTTGGGAGTGAGCTGCCCTTGAGCACCAGGCAGAGCTTGGGTGGTTGCTTGCTGCTGTGACTGCCAAGGGCATGTCACTAGATGATCTTTGACAGCCTTGTAAAAAAACAAGAGAAATCATTTGTGCTTTGAGGCTGGATCTACTTAATAAAGATGATATAGACCAGAAGAATGTGATATTCTTGGGTCACAGGGAAGAACAACTGTAGTCTAGTGTGGGCAGTGTATTTAGGAAATTCTAGTTTCAGCTGATCTTGTTAATTTAGGCCTCAAACTTGGTAAAAAATCACATTTTAAACTGGTGAGTCTGAACTCTAGTCAGTGGATTATTTCTCTCTATAACTTAAAAGCAGATTTAAGCCATTGGAGGAAGTGCTGCTTCACATACTGTTCACTAACTGTGCTGCTATTGCTTCTTACCCAAGAATTTGCATGTTTGAAACTAATTTTAAAAATAAAATTGCCCATACTTTGGTGACTTAAACCTACAAAGGAGGAAGGGTTACCAAACAGCATCTTTCAGTATTGCTTCTTTTCCGCTGCTGCTCTGGCTGTAATGCAGGGGCAATTTGGTTGGGCCTTTTTTTGTCTCCCCTTTTTTTTGCTACTCAAAGATTGTTTTTTTTTTTTAAATAGAAATAGAGAAGGCAGAAGGAGTGATTGCTGCAGGGAAGTACTATGGAAACCTGTCACGACAACAGTTTCAAATGAAAGTGAATCTTCAGCTGTTTAAAAAGTGAAAGTATTTGTCAGATTCTAGTGTCTCCTCTAGAAGCAGAGTTGGAGAGGAAGGAAATACATAGAGAGGTGTGGAAGAGAAAATAGATATTCCTGCTTTTCACTTGGGGATATGCATTTCTGGGCTCAGCCTTGCAATCATATATCTTGCAATGGACTAAGTATCTGGGAGCTAAAATTACGTAATTATTTAACATGTCCTAATGTTGTGCAAGCACTATTGCCCTTTATGGTTGATGAGACACATTTGCTGTAAAATCTGGCCTGTGTTTCCAACTGCTTCTTTTTAAACAAAACATGGGTGGACTCTTCTGTTCTTGGAAGGAATTATTCACTGAATTCAGCTGAAAACAAGTTACTGTTGGTGCATACAACAATAGTTAAATATACCTTTAGCATACATGTCAGTTGTGGGTGATTGTCCGTATTTTCCAGATGGAAAATATGAAGCATAATGTGAATGTGTTAGATCCCCAGCCACTTCGTATTTGTTCTCTATGCCCTTGCTAGAGAAAATACCATCAAATGCATTTTGTTGTTACCGGTAAAGCACACAGAAGATGAAAATGACGTGAATATGCTAGTATTGTTGTGATTGATAGGTTCACTTTGGTCTCCTGGTACATCCACAGGGCCTTTTAAAACTTCCTAGCTGTTCCAGCACTATGCCAATGCATGATAGTGTAGATCAGCTAGATATATGTGTGAACATTAATGTTTCTGAATTAAAAAAAATGTTTGGAATGCCAGTAATTAATCACTAAAATAAAGTGTCCAATGGCAATACCTGGGGATATTCTGAAAATGTGCAGTGAATTCAGATACCAAACTATTTCATATCCCTGTGGACACTGAAGTTCCTGAGCATATTTTGTAACGTCTTTTGGTCATGTTCACTGCTACTAGAAATATTGGAAAGCAGTACCTAGTAAATAGAGGATACATAAAGGAGATTTTTTTTTTTTTAATTCAAAAAACACTGCTTTTCTGAAAGGGTTTTTAAGAAAAAAAGAATAAGAAGTCATGTTGATGTTGAAATCATTCTAAACTAGCAGTTTAATCTTTTATACTGTGTAAACATAGGAAAATAGAGGCTTTCTTTTAAAAGTAACGGAAGTTTTAATTTCACACTGACAGTTTTTACTGCTGAGTTATAAAATGAATAATGAAAATAATAGACATGGTGATAGTCTCTTTTGTCCTGTGAGATGCTGATCTTTCAGATTTTGATGAGTCTATGTGCATTTATTAAAATATGTGTACTGAATTGTAAACAGATTATGGGATTGTGCAGAATTTGCTTTCAGCTGTGATATAGAAAGCTTTGTATCACTTTGCCATTGTGCGCTTGCCCTATATAGAGGAAATTCAGGAAGCTTAATGCAATTGATGTCCAAGTGTGACACAGTATTTTTGTGGAATTTTTCACAGCTCCTCTCCTGTGTAAATGGTTAATCAAAGTGGATTGACAGATTGTGTGTCTGGGGTTTTTCTTTCTTTTTTTTTATTCCTGTAGGTGTTTGTGACTCATAAATGCAGAATTAGACTGAAAATCTGTGACTGGATAATGGAGTATTTGCAAGTACTTTACTGCACTTTTCAGTGCAGCACAACAAATAGCTTGCACTTTCCGGTGTTTATTTGTAAGGATTTATTATTCTGTCGCCCTCCTAATCCCATCATTTCTCTGCCTGTTTTTATGATAGTGCAAGAAAGTGGTTTATAAATAGTTTCTATAAATGGGTATTCCTGAAAATACATCTGATCTGAACAATATTTTTATATAACTGTCTTTTATGGTAAAGTAATAGGTGAAAATTGAGAAGTCATTAATGTTTTATATCCCTTCACTTTGCTATGAATCATCACTTTAACTGTTTGCCAAAATCTTTATACTCTGTTTAGTGACAGTTTAATACGAGAATCAGCTGGATAGTTTTTAAAGTCACTCACGGTCCTTTTCTTTGAAGATTCATCTTGATTAATTTGGGCAGTTGCCAACAAAATGTTAAAACTTAATATTCCCGTGTAGATGATGTTCTAAATACATATTAACTTAGAGCTTGATAATGCTTTCTGAAGAATATGGATAGCTTTACTGGACCAGAAATAGTAGATATTAAATAAATTCTAAAGAATTTCCAGCTATACATTTTGTTAAGGTAAAAAAAAAGAAAAAGAGCACCTTATAAAGCTCAGAAACCACTTTGTGTGTTAGATCTTCCCATTGAGACTACTTATTTTGAAATATGAAAGAGTTTGGTTCATACCAATTAGTAAATGTCATTTGTGATCACTAAAAAATTGTTCCTCATAGAATGCGCATCATGAAAACACAGGAATGTTTAATAACATTGAGTTCAGCTTTTTTACAGGCAGAAATGATTTTAAATTAGAGGCTGCTGCATAGTCTGCTTCTGTGTTCTGGTTATCTGTCTGTTTAGGTGGATTCTGTGAGCTGGAAACATGTCAACCATTATGTCTTGGACAGCTCTGACCACTGTGCAAAACTGAAACTGCACCAAGACTAGATAATACCTGTAAGGGCATGAAGATATCTAATACTAATGCCTTTAAGATAATTAATGCAAATATGATAATTGATTCGTCCATTTATATGCAGAGAGGCATGGGTCACTGCTATGAACAGCTCAACTGTGAAAGGCTTTGTAAATAAAACATGCTGAAGGGGGAGAAGGAGGAAACTGAGGACAGGATGTGTCAATGTGGAAACTAGAAACTGAGTTTAGGAGTTCAAGGTAGCTCCAAAGAGAAAGATATGAATGGAAGGAGCTGTTACAAGAACAAGACTACAGAAGGGCTGGAGGGTGGAATGGGAAATGGATAAGGTGGAGCTGTGAAATAAGGAAGTGGTGTTTGCCTTGCTACAGATCAAGAAAGGCAGGCTAAGATTAGATCTCATTGAAAATAGTTGAGGTAGGATTCGAATGAGAACCATAGAGGTTTTTCTTTTAGCAGACATTACAGTGGTTTAATTACGTGGGTCTAGTCTAGAATGAGCTGAATCAAAACTGAAATAAGGTAGTAGTCTTCTTTCAAAATCATTGTCCATTCAAGTGTTTTATACCAAATTGATTAAAGTAATTTCTTATTCATTTTAAATACTCAAGGTAAACAGTGCGTACGAAATTCTGCTAGGATTCCAGGGATGCAACTGAGCAGAGACTGACCCTGTTTTTTTTGGCTGGGTCTCTGTATAATTCATCCATTTTTTTTAATTGGTACTTTCATGTATCTGTCTCTCTTCAAACCTAAGACTACACTGAGGTTCTTTCTCTCCAGATAAGATAGTATGTTACTGTTAAATGCCTCTCCCAGACTGTAATTCTATTTGTAGTTTCTACTGTTGACTGTTGATTGTTAACAGGTTCTGAAATAATGCAATTAGGTGATCCAAGAGAAACATATAACACATTAATAAGCCACATCTGCATAGAGCAGAGTGAAAAATATGATTGACTAACCATGATGTTCATTGAAACAAGATAATACATTTTGCCTTTTTCTCAGGTTAAAAATCTGCTCTTTGTCTTACTCGTCTCTAAAAAAAATGGGTGTTTCATCGTGTTCTTCATCTGCTTAGTCAGTGCCACATGAAATTCCACATTATCGTATGTTTAGAGATGTTCTTGTGGTAACAAAAGGTTTAAAGCTTTCTGTTGGATCGAGTAACATACAGAACTGAACAGTATGTTGCATTAGAAAGGAGAAATCTTGCATCAAAATGCTGTAGTTCCTAGATGGTGAATGATGTCCTCTGTGTGGAACAAGTTATGCACTTAGCTGCTTATTCTTCTCTACTTCTATCTCCCTTTTTTTCTTCTGCCGGTATTGGCCCAAATAAGTTCTTACTTGTGTGAAAGTTTTAAAATGCTTTACTGGCAGATAGTGAGGGATGGGAACTGGCTTTTTTTCAGTAGCAGAACTGGATCCCAGATGCATATGCAAGCTGCAGGAAAAGCTAGACACAGTATTTATTTTCATTTAGATGACTTAAGATATTTTTTTCTTCATAGTAAAGTTCTTGTGTAATATAATGTTGCCCATTTATTTTTAAAGAGACTACCCATTTATTTTTAAAAACACAAGAAATATATATTTTTCTTTAAATGTAGCATCTGTAACAGAAATAGGTCAGTCTTGTCATGCTCCTCCCAGTGGACAAGTTTACAAGAGGGCTTGGAAGGATGATCTTACTGTCAGGGGGTGGGTAACACTGCCAGCACTGAAGACGTTTTGTTAGGTGTTTGTACAGACACTTGCTGTCTTTCGGTCTGGCCTCAGTGAAACTCGGTGGAAATGACTGCATGAGTCCATTGTTAAATTTTCCTGGAACTGTAAGCAGATCTAGGAAGGGAAAATGGAGCAGGAGAAGGATGTCTTCTGGCTCATTTGAACTACCCTATCTCTCCCTTGCAAGGTCCAGAGCAGCCTCATCTGGTAGACCCTCCTTTGGACAGGGAGGTAGATTAGGTGATCTCCAGCAGTCCTTGCCAACCTCAACTGTTCTGTGATTCTTAACCAAGTTATCTGCAGAGCTGAAGTTTACTTTAGATGAGTGATCAAGGAATTTGAACTTTGTATTAAGAAAAAAAAAGTTCTGAAATGTGATCCAGCGTGAACCTGACATTGATGGAGGTCTGTCTGTAGCTGAATATGAAAATTATAACTGAAAAGAATTTAAAATAAAGTAACTTTTAAAAGTTTATTCCTTTTAAGTATTTAAGGGCTCTTTGGAGCTGTTGACAGGAGGTGCACAGATTTCAGAAATGAGAAACTGTCACTTGCATAGGTAATGATTATCTTGTTGCAAAGACTAGCAAGAGAACAAGAAAACCCAGATGGCTTTTGGTAGCTATTTAAATCATTCAGAGTATACCATTTAAAGGATATTTTTTCTGAACTTGAAGGTTTCTTATAAACAGAGAGAAGAATATTATAACCCTTCAGTAGCTGATTCCTAATCTTAATTGTTAAGACTGAGTTAAAAGCAAAACCTGACATTTCTGTTTTGTAATGGCTTTGTTCAACCAGCTAACAGAGCGAGCACGTACATAATGATGTTGTGAGATGGGAGAAAACATCTGGTCACAAGCTGCTGTCCAAAGATCAGAATTAGTAATGAGATTGTGTCCTTATACTTTTGTGCTTCAGTAACAGGACTTGAGTCAGCAGATGCAAGTCAAGGTTGCACAAGGGAGGTTCTAAAACCTTCCCCTTTACTCTGACCTTCATCATAAAGCAGTAGCTGTTTCTTAATAGAGAAGCCACATTTTCAGATTAACTGGCCAACTGGTTCTTTATTGATGATGGCTTTAGCGGTTGGTGTAGTTGTTTAGGACATAAGAGAAGCATTTTAAGAAGCTTGATTTGACTCAGATGCCCCTATTTTCGTGTTGCCTATTAGTTTTGATCATTTTGTATGATTTCTACTCTGCATTTGTACTCTTTGTACACTCAAATGCAGCATTGTAGGATAAAATTTGTAATTGTTATGGTCTAGCTGATGTGTTCTCAGAGGTGTCAGATACTTTCTTTGAAATTGCTGTCACATTGATAGCCTAAGGCTTGGTAAACTTTGGAATATTGCTTGATGTTTCATGAGATAATTCTTTACAACAGTTCCTGATGCCTTTCTGTTCCATTAGCTCTTAGCCATCTGTTGCTTTGATTACACTATTACAGAGAATAAGTGTTTTGGCAAGCTGTTTAGCTGTGTTGAAAAATCTTGCTTCTTTGCTTTCTAGTATTTTATTGCTGCTTTTTTTTTCCTCTTCCCCCCCCCCCCCCCAACCTTTGTAGTGCAATACTTATTATTTACTTCCTGTTATTCTAAGAAAGAAAAGTCTGACCTAGTTTGAGGACATGATCAGTTTTATGGCTGTGCTTTAAGACTGTTTTCCTTTCCTGTGGAAGTCCTTCTACCAAATGAAGCTGCTTATTCCAAATATGGGCTCACAGAAGGTAGATATGATAACCTAACCATATTTGAATGTTTTGCTTTGGGATTCTTGCCTCTTACGGCTTAAAATGTACTTTTCTGGAGTCTAGCCAACACTTTATGTCAGTATTACCTTCTATAGGAAATTATAACATCTTAACTTCTTACTCCTCTCAAGACTGCAAATGTCAAAACAGGGAGAACTGAAAAATCATTAGAAAGAAGTCTGTATTCTCTGGCTTTACATTGTTAATCTGACCGTTCTGTGTATTGCTCAGATTTTAAAGATGAACAGTGTAAAAGACAGATGGAGTGATAATGAACATAGAGACATGCTTCCCTAAGCAGGTTCATTTTTAGGAGTTGTGATGTACCAATTAATTTTTTTAAGACATGGACTTTTGGAAATGAAATAAAATACTGTTTTTAGACTGCAGCTGAATTTCATTGGCATTTATTTTTTACTTTTAGCTTTTTATTAATTTTTCTTGCATTTAAAATAGCTGAGCGATACTGCGGAGCAGGAATTCCAGCAATTCTCAGTGAATTATTAATTCTGCTCAGTAAGTCATTTTGCTGTGGCTGTGACTGAGGTGGCTGAGTTTCCTTCACTGCTTATCTGCTTGAGCTCATGAAACTGAATTGCAACTTTTCCTTCTCACTTTTTTCACTTTTGGTGTCTGTAAGAAATGGCGAAGAACTACTTGTAATTGGTAGCTGCAAGAGCTTACAAACTCATCCTAAATCACCCGATCTTCAAGTAATAGTACTTGTTATTAGGGGTAGTAATGTTATTTATAGGAAAATTATTTGAAGGAGGCAGTGTTTTTTAATGGTGGCAAGAGGGGAAAGTGAGGATTGTCAGTCTCACAAGGGGTCTTTTTTATTTGGATTATTTAACTGACCTTGTAAAGCTGTACTGTGTTGGAAGTTGCAACTGCTATCTCATACGATCAAAATGAGCTGTGTGAAACAAACAGAGAAAAGTAACTGAACTAGTTCCCAATATAGTAAATCTGCTATCAAATTAAAATATTTGCTACTAAGTGCCAGTCAGAGATATTTAGAAGTATCATTCTGGAAGCTATTTTTACATTTACTCTGGAAGGACTGCAAGAAGCTTTTGTATTTCCTGTTAGAATGTACATTAGTTTACAAGTTTGGTTATTTCAGTGTATATCCTATTCTAGGGTTATTGAACATTTTCTTTCCACATAATAATTTTTGTCCCAAGAGATGCTCCATTTTTTTTTAAACATATTGTCCAAACCTAGAAACTAGCTGTGCATAAAAAATGCAGTTCTCTTAGGATTAGTGACAAACCAACTATGGACTTTATATCGCCTGTCTGGGGCATATAAAACACACTGTTTTTCAAGGAGAGAAAAATGCTTATATGAAACAAATAAAAAAGATATTTTATTGTACATGGATATATTGAATAGATCTCTAATTCCTGTTGTACAAGATGAATACATGAACTAGAAGCCCTCTGTCAGTGGCCATGCCCACAATTTAAAGCAAATAAGAAATAAGCCACCTGCATAATCTCTGTTCTATTCTGATTTTAACTTTGATACTAAATTTGGAAGATACTTTGAGTGAATAGCAGTTTTCGAGAATGTGTTTTGGTTGTTCTTAACTATTCCTAAGTTCAAATAGAATTGTTCGACAACTTCTGGCTAAAACCAGTTTCTTTCAAACATAGCTCAGGGTCTTTCTGAGCTTTTTTTTTGTGTCTTTTTTTTGACCAGTAGCTTCAGAGTTAGTTTGCTGAACTATGATGTGGGAGCTCTGAGTTTCATCTGCTGCCTGAAATTATTTTTGCCTATACTGCCTGTTTGTCAGGAAAGCAAATATCTGGCCGTTGGTTATTCAAGACTGGAGAGTGCCCTGCTCACCTTTTGATGCTGTTGTATTTTTTTGTTAGGTTATATATGATCATTAGTGTCTGAAACCATAGTAGTAAGGTATTGATTTTGTATTACTGACCTTCTGCCTGGTTTTATAATTGGGTAAGTATTCTATGAAAATTAGAACAATTTAAACAGGAAAGACTGGTAAATGAGGTGAGTCTTTTATGTCTTTGCTTTCCTTCCTTTCAGTTTCATTCTCTTTCTTCTTTCCAGTTTCTTTTCATTATATTCCCCATCCTCTTACCATTTGTATTTTCTTGTTCATTCTGTCCCCAGATTCCCTCCTTTCATTATACTACTCTTCATTTTCTGACATCCCATTAATCTTCCAGTCTTTATGGCTCACTTTCCCACCTACACAAAAACACCCACAGGATGCTTAGAAATTTTACAGCATACCCATTTGTCAAAAAAACTAAACCTACAAGTCCCAGACCCATAATACTATGATGGTAATGTTCATTAATTCCCACACTGTTTGGAAAAAGAAACTGGTACAGTTAGTATATGGTCTGCAAACCATAATATGCAAACCTAATGTTCCTTTGCTTTCCACTAAACCTGGAAACATCTTTTTGGGTTTGGGAAATGAGATGAGATCTGGCTTTTTTTGCTTCAGTTATGGTTCTGATCTTTGCAGAAGCCCTATAAAGTGTGACATGAATGTGTAGTTATAGTGCTGTGACCTGTGAAACAGGTTTGAGGAGAATGCGCTGTTCGTCAGTGGATCAAAAAACCTATTGCAGTAGGTGAATGTACCAGTAAGTAAATCCTCAGCAGCTGTATTGTAGCTTTACTGATGTGATCTCAGTGCAAGTTCCCCACACTTGAAAGGTAGATGAGCATACCCTTTTTCTTTAACTCTGGAGTGTCTGGCTGTAAAAACCTTGACCTGGGGAAGATGAAGCAAGAGTTGCATCGGTCTTGCAGCAGACCTTCCAACAACTACTGCTGCAGCCACCAGCAGGAAGAGGGCAGTGGTGTAAGGTCTCACTGCCAGAGGAGAGTCAAAGCAGGATATCTAGCGGGATGTGCCTGTGGTCTCAGATGCTTCTGTCCAGTCTAGGTGCCAGGATTTCTGCCAGACCATATTCTTTACTGCTGGCAGAAGTCACTAAGAAAAATGACAAAAGACTGCGTCTCTAATGTGTGTATGATCAACTGATCGCCCCCTCAGCTAATTGCATGTGAATGCGAAATAAAAAAGCAGTATTCAGTGTACAGATGACAGTGCTTAGTTTCCAAAGGCAATAATTTGAGGCTTTTCTCTTGCTAAGTAACACCCATGCCAGTGTTTAGTGTTGCTCAGTGGAATTATCATCAGATTTATTCTTAATCAAAGGTCTCTTGAACAATGGACCTGAACAGCTTTTGGATGGTTTTCACTCTCCTGTATTTCAGAAAAGCTGTGAACCATGCAGAGATACTTGAGGGTGTTTTGAGTTTGGTTTTGTTGGTTGTCAGCGTTAGAAATAGAAATGTAGAAATACAAGCTTAAATTCTGCAGTAGTCAGTGGTAGGGGCATGACCTGCTTGCCTCTGCTTGTACTTGGTTGGGTTTTTTTTAAGCCTGTATCACATTTAATTAACTGTTTGGCACTTAAATCACAGTACTGTAACAGACCGCATGTGCATGTTTAAACAATATTGCTAACTATACCGTAGCTTAATATAGATGTACTGTAACTAACCTTGGAATTATAGGATCAATCACTGGTATCTCACCCCAGGTTAGATACTGCCAGCAGTGCTTCCAGTTCTTCCTTTTTTTCCATTCTCATTATTCAGAGGGTAGTACCAAAGGAAGCTAAGCAAAGCATTGCAGAGCAATCAAAGGAAATCAGTCCTCTCCTTTATCTTCTGTTCTCTGTTATACAGTAAGGATGCCAGTTATTTAATGTTAAATGAATTAGCAGTCTGAACTTAAAGATGAGCTTGCCCAGTAAAATGATGCCTCATCATGGATAAAAAAACCCCTATAGTACAGTTAAAGATAATAATTCATTTTGAAAATCTTCTTTCTCTAGAATCCTACTCAAGTGGGAACTGCTCTTCAGGTTTTTCATAACCTTGGGACTTTGAAAGATACCATTGCTAATGTGGTGGATGGATACTGCACAGTACTGGAGGAGAACATTAAAAATGCTTTGGATATCAAAGTATTGACCCAACCATCTCAAACTGTTACAAGAGGTATGATACCTGTTTTACAGAGAATGATAACTGTTTTTTTTGTGACAGAAGTATAGTATATTGTCAAGTGGAAGAAACTCACACATCCAAGCCTGTTACAGGAACATTTCCCTGCTTGCTTTCACCAGTAGAGGATGGAAGTAGGCATGTCTCTGAAATCATCTAATACAAAGCCAAAGCCTGCCTGTTGTTATCGGGCTTAAACATTTTCCTCTTTCCCCAAGCCCCTCCTTTTTTTACTGACTTGACCAGAAAATTGTCCATATTACTTTACAGCTTTGCAGCATTTTCTTAGCAGTTTGTCATGGAAAGATCAATCCAAAGTCTGCTTTCTTTGTGTTGGTGGGAGGATCACAGGTAGACATTATTTGCAAGCAATGGAATAAGCCTGTAACTACATTGTGGTGCCTTTGTCAGATGGAAGTAATTTCAAAGTAGTATGTTCAATACAAATAAATGTTGTAATAATAAACTTAATTTCTCTTTTTGCAGCAAGTTGGGGGCCCAAAGCCATAATCACTAGCATAAAGAAAGAAATACAGCCCCTCTCAAAGAAAGTGATGATTTAGAAGCTGCATCTCCTTCAGCTAGATTATCACTTGTTATAGCAGTTTGCCATGTGTTTCAGTTCTGAGCTGGTAATACATGTATTTTTCACATGTACTGTCTCTGCCATTTCACTTTCTTACTACTGGGCAGCAGTGCTTACTAACGTTACCTTGAAGTCTGTGTGGAGGTCTGAATTTGTAACTCAGGTAACAGTGACAAACATTGAACATCCCCACTGAACTGCAGAGTTTATTTGACTTCTTCTTTAGCCGAATTCTCAGTCAGACAGCTGAGGCCATTCACGAAGCTATTTTCTTAGAAACATAGAATAGTTTGGGTTGAAAGGGACATCAAAGATCCAGGCAAGGACACCTTCCACTGGACAAGGTTACTCAAAGTCCTGTCCCACCTGCCCTTAAACACACCACCCTCACAGTAATGAATTTTAATTAAAAACCCCAACCTTATGTCAGAGTGCACAGATCTGTATTTCTAATAAGCAAATTCTCATATTGGAAAGCTAAAATGTGCTGCTATGTTTTTAAAAACCATTCAGGTGGCCCTGGTAGAGCTGCTATGCCAACACCTGGGAACACAGCAGCTTTTCGAGCAGCCCTCTGGACAAACATGGAAAAACTCATGGATCAGATCTGTGCTGCTTGCGGACAGGTACTCAGCAGCTTGTTTCTGTTTTTATAGACATGCAGTTTTGCATATGACATATTAGATGTCACTTTTCCTCTCAATAAATTCTTTCTTACAGGTGCAGCATTTGCAGAAGGTATTGACAAAGAAAAGAGATCCTGTGTCGCATGTCTGCTTCATAGAGGAAGTAGTTAAGGTAAAGTTTTAATGTAGCTGGATATGTTTTAGTAGTTCTGTTAAGGAAAATGAGATGAGAGAATGCTTTTGTTTACAGTTTTACAATTCCATAAAAATTATGTTATTAAACTAATGGGAAAGTGTTGCAAGTCAAACTAACATTGAAAGCTATGCTTATGGTCTGTGGGTTACATCTGTATGGTGTAAACATGTTCTTTTTATAACAATTTCTTTTGTTTAAAGGGAGCTGATAAGACACCGCTGTCAGTTTTAATTACTGATCATTAATGTCATTCCATAAAATACCATGTGATTTGAGTAATTAATTAATTCTGTTAGTTTGCATAGGAGAACGTGTCTTCATCTACACTTTCAGCCATCTGTTTCTCTACTTCTTGGAAATTTCTTCCTTGAAAAATAATAGTGGCTGTTCTTTTGAATACCTATTCTTTTCTATTCAGCTGCATTGTTTTCTGTTCATATTTGGAATAAATTGATTAATGGTCTCACTCAAAGTTAGGAACAGGGTTACTGAAGCTATCTCATCTACCTTAGTAGATGAAATAAAACCAGACATGTTTATGCAGACATCTCCTTTTCAAAGTATATGGCTGGATTTTTAATTTACACAAATTTAATTTTTGAAATATGTTGTAGAAACTCTTCATATGCAAAGGTGGTCTTCTTAACACTGGAAGAAAATAATGAAGGTTAAATACAGTATTTGAGTTTGTCTGTGAAACCCATCTCTAAAAGATGTTGCACAGAACATCACTTTTTTGAGGCACTTAAAGCTTCTCTTTCTGTGTTGTAAAAAAAGGCAACCAACCAACCAACCAAACATCTCGAAAGATTTATAAACTTTTAGCATATTTTCTTGATTAAAAAGTTTGATCTGGCAAAAACTTTGCTGCAGCACTTCAGTAGATCAGTATGTTTAAGGAGACACATAGAAAGCTAGAGACAGAAGGAGGAACTCTGGAAGCCTCAGGCAGAGATTGGATGGAAAGGGAGCGTAGATAAATGAGCTTTCAGCCTTCATGAATGGCTCCCACCATGAGCCTGTGCTTCTCACTTTCACTTTTCCATTTTTTTGTAGAACAGTACTTGAGGATCATAATAGAGGGAAACCAAAGGAAATTGTGGAGAATAAGTGAATAGGAAAAATGAATCTCAATTGAAAATAGATGCAGAGTAAGGAAAAACTCATTAGAAAATAAAAGGCATTTGGGTTGTGCTGTGCTAAGCATGTTCTGTGATCTCTCTGATTAGCCTTCCTTCCCTTTTTTTGACTTCATACTGCAGGATTGCATCTAACTGACAAATTGTATTTCCCAAATAAAACCAAATAACTGTATTTCTCCACAGTTACCACTCTTCCAGTAGTTTGCTCTTCAGTGGGTGTTCTGGCATAGTATAACACCAAGCTGGACAGTTGTCATTCTCAGTGAGGCAGCTAAGGATTAGAGGTTGTCGTGGTTTAAGCCCAGCTGGTAACTCAGAACCTCACAAATGCTCTCTCACTCCCTGCCCCCCCTGACCCCCTTCTTCCCCCCCGCTCTTGGAGGGATGGGGAGGAGAATCAAAAGAATGTAATTCCCACAGGTTGAGATAAGAGCATTCCAGTAACTAAGGTGTAACACAAACCACTGCTGCTACCACCAATAATAATAATGATAAGGGAAATAACAAGGGAAGAGAATACAACCGCTCATCACCCACTGACCGATACCCAGCCCAACCTGAGCAGTGATCTAGCCCTTCCGAGTAACTGCCCCCAGTTTATATAGTGGGCATGACGTGCTGTGGTATGGAATACCTCTTTGGTCAGTTTGGGTCAGGTGTCCTGTCTTTGCTTCCTTCTGGCTTCCGCTCCTCGCTGGCAGAGCATGAGACTCACAAAGTCCTTGGTCAGAGTAAACATTACTGAACAACAACTAAAATCATCAGTATTATCAGTGCTATTCCCAGACTGAAAATCAAATCCACAGCACTGCACCAGCTAGTAAGAAGGAGAAAAATGACGGCTACTGCCAAACCCAGAACAGTATCCACCCCTTATTCCATACCGTTCATGTCATGCTCAGTTCCCACATTTTCAATATACCATCACTCTTGTCTCACATATATATATACGTGTGTATATATATATATATATATACACACACACGTCCACACACACACAAAGAGAGAGATCATTCCTTAGTGCATGGATCGATCCCTATAAAGCTGCTGAATTCATCTGGTCCATGATGTCGGGCTTCATCTCTTGTAACCATCTTTCAAAGCAGGAGAGGCTGTGTGCAGTGTTGGATTGTTGCCTGCTGATGATACTGCAGAACTCGTCTGGTTTCATCAAAGTTCATTCTTTGTTGGGATGATGGTCAGAGGGAAGTCAGGGCCAGTTGCTGGTGACCTGAAGACATCTAGTTGGTGGGCTATAAAAGTGCCATATAGCAAGCAACAGCGTACAGTTGAGTTCATTGGCTGTTTTCCCCTAAAATCAAATCCTGTTAAGGTATGCATCGGACTTCCCCATCTTCCCGCATTACCCACCAAGTATATCCGGGTGCCTGAGCAAAAGCAATCCCATAAGTGGGTTTGCCTTTACCTGAAGCAGGAATAACCCAGACTGTCTTCCCCAGCCGATTCTTTATGTGCACCACAGGAACTTTATCCCCTTCTACAGTATGTAAAAGTTCTGACTGGGCTGGGCCAGCCCTGTTGGCAGATCCTCTGGTCTTGACCAGCCAGGTGGCTTTTGGTAAATGTATATCCCAGGGTTTGAATGTCCCACCACCCATTGCTCTCAGTGTAGCTTTTAACAGCCCATTGTACCATTCAATATTTCCAGAGGCTGGTGCATGGTAGGGGATGTGATATACCCACTCAGTGCCATGTTCTTTGGCCCAAGTGTCTATAAGGCTGTTCTGAAAATGAGTTCCACTGTCTGACTCAGTTCTCTCTGGGTGCCGTGTCACCACAAAATCTGTTTCTCCAGGCCCAGTATAGTGTTTGGGCAGTGTGTGGGGCACAGCATATGTTTCTGGCCATCCAGTGGTTGCTTCCACTATGGCAAGCGTGTGGCGCTTGCCTTGGTGGGTTGGTGGCAGTGTGATATAGTCAATCTGCCAGGCCTCCCCATATTTGTACTTCAGCCATGGTCCTCCATACCAAAGAGGCTTTAACCGTTTGGCTTGTTTAATTGCAGCACATGTTTCACACTCATGAATAACCTGGGCAATAGTGTCCATTGTTAAATCCACCCCTTGATCGTGAGCCCACCTGTATGTTGCATCTCTGCCCTGATGGCCTGAAGTGTCACTTGGTTGTTCTGGTGTTCCTCAGTGGCCTGACTCTTGGGTACATGAGCATCTACATGATGTACCTTCACCACCAGGTTCTGCACCCGGGCAGTGATATCTTTCCACAGTGCAGCAGCCCAGATGGGTTTACCTCTGCATTGCCAGTTGCTCTGCTTCCATTGCTGCAACCACCCCCACAGGGCATTTGCCACCATCCATGAGTCAGTATAGAGATAAAGTACTGGCCACTTTTCTCATTCAGCAATGTCCAGGGCCAACTGGATGGCTTTCACCTTGGCAAACTGACTCGATTCACCCTCTCCTTCAGCAGTTTCTGCAACTTGTCGTCAGGGGCTCCATACAGCTGCCTTCCATCTCCGATGTTTTCCCACAATACGGCAGGACCCATCAGTAAACAAGGCATACTGCTTTTCACTTTCTGACAGTTCATTATATGGTGGGGCCTCTTCAGCACGCGTCACCTCCTCTGGTGACATCCCAAAATCTTTGCCCTCTGGCCAGTCCATGATGACTTCTAGAATGCCTGGACAACTGGGATTTCCTATTCGAGCTCGTTGTGTAATTAGTGCAGCCCATTTACTCCATGTAGCATCGGTTGTAGGGTGTGTAGAGGAGACCCTGCCTTTGAACACCCAGCCCAGCATGGGCAACCAGGGTGCCAGGAGGAGCTGTGCTTCAGTGCCAGTCACTTCCGAAGCAGCTCGAACCCCTTCATAGGCTGCCAGTATCTCTTTCTCAGTTGGGGTATAGCTTGCCTCAGATCCTTTGTATCCCTGACTCCAAAAGCTGAGGGGTCGACCTCAAGTCTCCCATGGAGCTTTCTGCCAGAGGCTCCAGGTAGGACCATTCTCCCTGGCTGCGGTGTCAAGTACATTTTTTACATCTGGCCTGGTCTGGACTGGTCCAAGGGCCACTGCATGAACTATCTCTTGTTCAGTTTGCTCAAAGGCTTGTTGTTGCTCAGGGCCCCATTTAAAATAATTTTTCTTCCAGGTCACATGATAGAGAGGGCTTACCATCAAACTCTAATTTGGGATGTGCGTTCTCCAGAACCCCACAGCACCCAAGAAAGCTTGTGTTTCTTTCCTATTAGTTGGTGGAGACATTGCTGTTATCTTGTTGATCACATCTGTGGGGATCTGGCGATGTCCATCTTGCCATTTTATTCCCCAAAACTGAATCTCCTGTGCAGGACCCTTGACCCTGCTCCGTTTTATGGCAAAACCAGCTTTCAGCAGGATTTGGGTTATTTTTCTCCCTTTCTCAAAGACTTCTTCCACTGTATCACCCCACACAATAATGTCATCAATGGAGTGCAGGTGTTCTTAAGCTTGCCCCTCTTCCAGTGCAGTCTGGATCAGTCCATGGCAGATGATAAGGCTGTGTTTCCACCCCTGGGGCAGTCGGTTCCAAGTGTGCTGAACGCCCCTCCAAGTAAAAGCTAACTGTGGCCTGCACTCTGCTGCCAAGGGAATTGAGAAGAACGCATTGGCAATATCAGTTGTGGCATACCACTTGGCTGCCTTTGATTCCAGTTCGAAGTTCGAGCCTGTCCGGTACAGCAGCACTCAATGGTGGTGTGACTTCATTCAGGCCACGATAGTCTATTGTTAGTCTCCACTCTCCGTTAGACTTTTGCACTGGCCATATGGGTCTATTAAAGGGTGAGCGGGTCCTGCTGATCACTCCCTGACTCTCCAGTCTATGGAGCAGCTTATGGATGGGAATCAGGGAGTCTCGGTTGATGTGATATTGTCACCGGTGCACTGTTGTGATCGCGATTGGCACTTGTTGTTCTTCGACCTTCAGTAATCCCACAACAGAAGGATCCTCTGAGAGAGCAGGCAAGGTGGACAGCTGCTCAATTTCCTCTATCTCCAAAGCAGCAATACCAAAAGCCCATCAGTACCATTTTGGGTCTTTGAAGTACCCTGTCCTGAGGTAGTCTATGCCAAGGATGCATGGAGCCTGCGGACCAGTCACAATGGGGTGCTTTTGTTATTTCCTCCCAGTCAGGCTGATTTCAGTCTCCAGTACAGTCAACTCTTGGGATCCTCCTGTCACTCCAGAAGTGGAAATGGCTTCCACCTGTTGACAGCTTGATGGCATCAGGGTACACTGCGCACCTGTATCTAGTAGAGCCTTATACTTCTGTGGGCCTGATGTGCCAGGCCATCTGATCCACAGTCCAGTAAATCTGATTGTTCCCTACCTCCACCTGGCTGGAGGCAAGGCCCCTCTAATAGTCATCACATTGGTCACTTACATCTTGTTGACAGGGATTAGTCTTTGTCACAGGAGCTGGAGTAAAATCAGCTCTTCCACTCCATCTGGGGACCTGCTCACCAGAGACTGAAGCCGCAGCTTTCATGGGATGATCAGCCTTGACCCTTGTTCTCGTCTTAAATTCACTCAGCCATTCCTCCAAAGCTGAAGTACGTTTTTCATCCCGCTTCCTCATGTCTTCTCCATGGTCTCGGAGGTAAAACTGTAGGGTGGCCTGTGGCGTATACCTCCTGTATCTTCTCTTTCGAGCAGTAGGACACCTTTTGTTAATAGCTGAGACGTGTTGGTACACGTGAGGAGCTGGATAGATCAGATAGCTCGTCTCTCGACTGTTTGAACTCCTGAGACAGTTTTTCCACGGCTGAAATGATGGAAGGGGTGAGATTGTCTTCGAACTCTTGGAGTTAATGAATCATTTCATCCAGTGTTGGTGGTGCTACGTCATTCCAGGTTATTGCTGCCAGTGAGTGGGCGTATGATGACGGTGAATTCTGTGTAAGTTTTTGCCGCATGGGTCATGTACTTTCAACTTCATCTGGGTCTATGGGTATGTCTCCGTTATTCAGCTTGATGTGATAGATTATCTCTACAATGGCTGATTCCCTCAGAGACTGGATGCCTGTGTCTAAAGTAGTCCACTTGGCTGAACAACTCATAACGTTGTCGTAGGGAAACCTTTCTTTCATAGCTGCCAAGAGCCGCCTCCAAAAGCTGAGGGACTGTTTCTCTTTTGCAATTGCTTTGTCAATTCCCCCTTCCCTAGCAAGTGATCCCAGCTGCTTGGCTTCTGTACCTTCTAGTTCGTGACCATTGGCCCCATTGTCGCAGCATCAAAGCAACCAGGTGATGATGTGCTCCCCTGGTTGACGGATGAAATCTGTTCACATATTCTGTAGCTCAGCTGAGGTCTGGGGTCGAGAAGTCACCTCTTCTTCTTCTTCCTCTGATTCACATAATAATAACTCCTGGTCAGATGCTGTCCCAGGTGGTGAGTACATTGTTTCTTCATCTTGCTTCATCTTTCTTGCCTCTTTTTTGCTTTTCCCCTTGCGTACAGGGGCAACTGATATTGGCACAAATTGGTCCTCTGGTTTAGCTGCAGTGACTATCACTGTGGTTGGAGTGGCTGCAATATCTGTTGTCAGGGTTTGTATAGCTGGTGTACTTGTCACTGGGGCTGGTGTAGCTGCTGTGCTTGGAGCTGGAGTAGCTGTGCTGTTTGTTGTGGCTGGAGTTTGAGTAGCTGCTGTACCTGTCACTGGGGTTGGTGTAGCTGCTGTGCTTGGAGCTGGAGTAGCTGCGCTGTTTGTTGTGGCTGGAGTTTGAGTAGCTGCTGTACTTGTCACTGGGACTGGTGTAGCTGCAGTGCTTGGAGTTGGAGTAGCTGCATTATTTGTTGCAGTTGGAGTTTGAGTAGCTGCTGTACTTATCGCTAGGGTTGGTATAGCTGCTGTGCTTGGAGCTGGAGTAGCTGCACTGTCTGTTGCTTTGCCATCAGATACAGAGACATTTTTTTCCCTTTGAAGGTGCTGGATATTGTTGAACAGGGCTCTTTAAGCGTAGGCCAAGCCCCAGCACGTTGCCATGATTTGTCCCTCTATGGTATGACCAAGATGACAATACACCTCATTTAAATGTTTTGCTAATTTTCTGGATTTTGCACTTGTTCAGTGGTGAAGTTCCAAAGCAATGGAGGGGCCCACTGGCCTAGATACTTGCCCATACTCTCCCACACACCCTGCCACCCATGGCTGTCCAGCCTCGGGGAAAATTTCTTGGTCCTCCTGTATCATTGTTTAACCCTAGACAAGACCCAAACCCAACTCTGCTTAACTTTCGAGATCAGATGAAATGGTCATGGGTAAAACACACTCTGTATGCATGCCAACATGATGATCCCTGTCGCAATCAGCAGGCAGGTCTCAAGGGTACCCAAAGGACATTCAGAGCCTTCAGAACTCTCAAATAATGCTGTAAACAGTATGGTGTGGGGGATGGGAAGATAAGGGAATGACTTCTTCACAGGTTGACCACCCGAGGAGGGGAAAAAAGATGTGTAATTGCTAAACACTTCTATTATATACCTCCCAAAGCATAGAGGTGATGACCACACTGGGAACGCAAGCCAGATCAGTTTCATGATTCCTTTGTATTACAAGTCATTACCATAAAGTACAATGAAACAAGAAACTTAGCCCAAGGCCCCCAGCCAATAAAGACTAACACAGCAAATACCGGCTGTAAGTAAGGTACGACATGCTGAAACTGCGAGATCAAGAGCAACAACTTTGAGAGCCAATAAATCAGCATTGTGACAAGTGACTGTTAATCCAAAACAATGAATGCTTATCACAAATACGATCAGAGACACTCCGGTCAGATCTGTTGTTATCTCAACCCTTTGTGCCCCATGTTGGGCACCAGAAAGAGCTGTTGTGGCAACTCAGAAGCAGGCAGCGGCTCTCTCACTCCTCCCCCCTTCCTCCCCGACTTCCAGAGCAATGGGGAGCAGAATCAAAGGAATGTAACTCCCACGAGTTGAGATAAGAACAGTCCAGTAACTAAGGTATAACACAAACCACTGCTGCTACCGCCAATAATAATAATGATAAGGGAAATAACAAGGGAAGAAAATACAACTGCTCACCACCCGCCGACCGATACCCAGCCCAACCGAGCAGTGATTTAGCCCTTCTGGTTAACTGCTCCCAGTTTATATAGTGGGCATGATGTGCTGTGATATTGAATACCTCTTTGGTTAGTTTGGGTCAGGTGTCCTGTCTCTACTTCCTCCCAGCTTCCCCTCCTCCCTGGCAGAGCATGAGACTCACAAAGTCCTTGGTCAGAGTAAACATTACTGAGTAACAACTAAAAACTTCGGTGGTATCAGCGCTGTTCCCAGGCTGAAAGTCAAAACCGCAGCACGGCACTAGCTAGTAAGAAGGAGAAAAATGACGGCTACTGCTGAACCCACGACAGTGGTACATCCTTGTCTGATGCTGCCAGAACTCATGACATGATACTGCTGACAATACTGATGCTTTTCTTTCTTCTCAACCCAAGGTGGTTCAGTGTAGCACAGTGTTTTTCTTGGCCCTCCACACAGTTACACTGTTTGTTCTAGAAGAAGCTATGGCACTAGCCTGCAAACGGGTAAAGTCACACCAAACAGTAGAGCTGTTGTTTAGACAAAACCTGACAAGTACTGCATGCTGCTGAAATTCAAGAGTGTATGTACAGATGGCTGTTTGGGAGAGTATGAATTGTTGTGTATGTTGAAAATAGATATAAGTAAGAAATTGGTATTTTGCCATTTACTAATGAAGATTCTGCCTTGTATTAATCCAGACTGAAACAACATGCTTTCCTCAGCACGTGTTCTGGAGAGGGAGAAAAGTTGGATTTTCCTTTTGTATTCAATTTCATTAATAAACTGAGCAAATAAACAGACCAGTCTAAAGGTACTAACATTATACCCATGCACTAAGACAGCATGCCCACAGCAGAATATAGAAAAACGAATCATCCACTCTACTACAGTCTGTGCACTAATTACTGTTACTGATGTCAACATTATTATTATAGTCATCTTCTGCAGCAGCTGCAGTACCACTTTGCCTGTCCATCTGCTTCCTTGTTTTGATTACTGCAGTGCAAGTATCATCCTAGGAAGCATAAGAGAGGAGACCCAGCTTTTTTAAATCACAAGTCCTTTAATAGCAAGGAAGCTATTTGCCTTTTTTTTTTTTCTTTTCCCCCCTTTTTTTTTTCATTAGTTCTTTTTCCCATTTTTTGCAGATTTATTTCTGGTTTCACTTCACAGATAGCACAGCCTGCGTTTTTTCCGATTTTATATTATGATCTCATACATGTGCTTTCCGGCCTTCTAATTACCTGTTACCATCATAACATTTTGTAGTGTTGTATCATGTTGTATCTAAAAATCTATTTTTAAAAACACTTGACTAATTAATTAAAGGAGTCACAAAAAGTCTTCGTTAAAAAAATAAAAAGGGAAGAAAATCATAATCTGACAGATGTAGAAACTGAGACACAGAACTTGTAAACTGGATAAATACTGGAGTTCATCAGGAGGGCAGTGACAGCTCCTCCATCTTTTTGACACTGTTTCTCTTACAGGCTTCACTTCCAAATTTTTCCACCATTAGATGTGGCCAAGAGTTAGGTGATGTAACCAGGCTTACATGGTTATCATATAAGAATCTGGAGATTAAATTTACACTGTACTTTATTCCACTCCTTCCCTTTGCAGATGTAGATTTTGATATTTACCTTTTGCAGCAATATGAAATGAATGCAAAACTGTTGTGTCTCATACTAGTAATAAACTATAAATTCATTATTAATCTGTAAATACTAAGATCACATATTTAATTTCCAGAAAAGATATTTAAAGGAGAAATAAATTTCTTTTAACAGTGAACAGACATTTTTTATGAGTTTAAAACACCTTTAATGACTAGATTTTAGTTGAGGAGCAACGCTAAAAGAATTCAGAATTCATTAAGTTTTGATTTCTAGTTTTGGGGAAAATGAACAGAGAATAATATGTTTTTCCAAATATAGAGTTATTGTTTTCGTGATGTTGAGGGTAAAAATTAAAATCACAAATAAGATTTAAATAACATAAAACTGTTATTTTTGTTCACCTAATGACTGGTTATTTATATACCCTCTTTCAACTGTTTAATTTACCTTTGAAGAGCTGATAGGTTACTCCAGTTTGTTCTGCCTTATTGCTTCTCTCTTTCAATGTGTACTGACTAATCCTGCCTCAGCTGTTGTAATACCTAAACTACGATTGACTTCAGTGTAAGTCACAGCAGAACTTATCTTTCCATGACAGCCACCTTCCTAATTAGAGATAAGGACCCCTCTAAGCCCCTTGTAGAAGAGTTGAAAATGATCTCTGATCCTCATCTATTTTGAGTCCTTCACTCCTACATAGGCATCAGCAAACAGTTCTGCAAAGTGAAAGCAGCCTTAAAAGCAATGAATAACTTTGTAGGGGTGAATGGGATGGTCAATAGAAAAGGTAAGCTGGTTTCTGTAGGCTGGGCAGAGGTACTCCCTGTGAGAGGGCAGATCTGCCCTTGATCGCCTTTGATCTGCTTGTTAGCACACTGCTGTCATTTACGTAAGCTCTGGGTAAAGCTGAGAGTTGTAGGGAGTGTTATTCTGTACTTTGTGGAGGGCTCTTGTCATTGTCACTCTTGATGAACGTTTGGTGAGTAAGCAGACTATTTTCCTGGTTGTCAACACTGGCAGTATGAGGTGTTAATGATACAGAAGGAAATGTCCTCATCATTACATAAGATAAAGAATATACATGGGAAATAGAAATGTTTATTGCCCCAAGTGTACTTACATTTCACCTTGTTATTTCTCCTCCCTGTCCAGACTTGTTAAAAAATGTTGCTGCTTTGAAATTATTCACATTTAACATCACATATTCACATTCAGTTGACCTAATTAAAAAATAATCCCAAGTGGAAAAAAATGAAAAATAATCAAATTACTGCCTTATGTGAATTCAGAAAATAATCTGGTTTTCACCTATTATTACAAGTATGTAATTTATTTTCCAGGTTTTTTTTTTTTTAAAGCAGAATTGGATTACTTGCTCATCATTTCTGCAGTGTTTTCTGTTTATTATTTCAGCAAAGTGCTTTGTAGAGATCTAAACACAGGTGAAAGAACAGGGTTTTCATCCCCAAAATATGAAGATGCTCTTCATTTCAAACCCACTGCATTCAGTTGCAAGATTTTTGAGGTCTCCCTTAAAATAACCCAAAAAGGTCTTACCAGTCAAAAGTCCTGATTCTAGTATGGGATGGATCAATGTGGCCAGACAGCCAGGCTAAAATTAATTTGGTTCTAATTCAAATAGGAGGGTCAGGGCCTGTGAGTGGTTTTGTAATGACATGATATTTTCTGTAGAACTTTAATTCTGTTTCTGTGACAGAAGTGTGCAGCTGCAAATAAAGGGGAGAGTGTGGAGGTTGCATGGGTTACTAGATTCCTTTTCAGTTCTGGTTTGGTGGGGTTTGTGCAAAATGCAGTTAGGTGATGACTAGAAATAAAGTAAGTCAGTTGGTTTTCTGTCAGGTATTGAAATAGAAATGCATTTACCAGAAGTGTTCCCTTCTATCATCATTCTTGTCAATCTTACCTGAACAACTACAGGCTGAGTTGGTCTGGTAATGAACCGCACTTTTACCCTTGAATGGGGTATGTTGTAGTCAAGGTGAAAGTGTAGTTGGAATTGCTGCTGTACATACCAGATCAGTTCTCTGGGTAGAAGAAAGCTGTCGAGTCCCTTGAGTAGATACTGGCTTTTGGAAACACAAAAGTCCATTTGCTTCCAGTTGATGCATATCTTGCAGGAATATGGGAGGATTAATTAACGTTTTAAGTAGTTTTGTAGATATAGGACACTGTTTAAGACCTAAGTATTTTGTTCCTTAAAAATCGAGGGATCATTTTTAGAATTGTAATATTCTGATAAAGAAAATGCACAGTCTTAACTTCATTTTCTCTTGTGAGAAGGTTATATTTAAAAAAATCAAACAGGTTTTGTTTCTTTAGTCAGCTGCACAGAGACCTTTTTAAAATGTTGCACTACTGCTGGAAGTCTAGAAACTATTACACCTTGGATATAACCTGATAAACACAGTGTAATGAAATTCCGTGCCCTGCAGCAAAACAAAAAAATCAAGGTAATTTTTAAAGTCATGGTGTCATTTACTGACATCTGTTCACCTGTGATATATATTGTATAATTGTAGTATAATGTAGACATTTGAAATTTAAATGCACTTGTTATTTTAAGAAATTTAATCTTGACTACTTTGAGAAGATAGAAAGGTTTATTGAAAACACACTCAGAATTTGTCTGTTTCTTTGCTGATTAATTGCACTACTGAGGATGATGGCTTTTTGTTCGCAGTCTAACATTTGGCAATTATGTTGCTATAGAAATAGTGCAAATAGATTTCCTTATTTCTGTCCCATAAGATCTTGCCGCACAAAATTGTGAAATCATTTGCATTGTTGCTTTATTGGTGGAAAAAATATTTAGCCTGTCCTTTAAATGTCTTCTCTTTTTAGAGCAACATTCGCAAGTCCCGCATTTCTTTATGGCGGAGCTTTTGATTACAGATAGAAAACACTGTATGTATTAGTATGCAAAGCCTGATTTCAGGAGCCTGCAGCAACTAGCTGCATGGTAATATTCACTATATTGTTTTACATTTCAAAGAGGCTTCACAATAAAGTTGTTTTTCACATTCTACTCAAAGTATCAAAATCTCTACAGGGAAAAATGAGCTGGAAATGATTGTCATGAAGTGGGAGCCAGTTTAGAATCAGTGGGTCAGATTTATTATTTGAATGCTAGAATAGCTATTTTAGACACACACAAATATGATAATTCACAGATGGGAAATTATACTCATTAAGTTCTAAATTTACAGTGTGGAGGAAATAAAGACATTTGTAAAAATAAATATATGCCTTTTCAGCATCTTCTTGCATTCTTGTCTAATACTGAATAAGGGGGGTACTTTCTCATTCTTTGAATTTAGATTTAATGTCAGATACTAAATAGTTATAGTAAGAACAGAGCTCAAGAGATTTCATTTCAGTAATAGCAAAGTTAATGAGTAGTTTGGTATGTTTTTTAAAAAAGAGGTAAGCTGTTCTGCTTTTATGTTTGAGGGGACTTGACATCAATTTTCCAGGCTACAGCGTTAATTTTTTGTGGAGTAGGAGTGAATACAGATCTTCAAATATCTTTGCTCTTATGCTGCTGGTACTCAGCTCATTACTGGTCACTGGTTTATTAACTTACTAGTAACTGTTAGTGAAAATGGGTTATACTTTTCAAACTGTGAAATCAAGTCACTTCCATGTGAGTAAGTGGGAAGGGGCTTAGCATATGGATTCTGTCAACCTCTAGTTTTTTTCCATCAAAGATAATCTTGTAATCTTGTGAACAGGCAACATTAATCTAAATTTCAAATCTATTTAACAAGTCTACTATAATACAATGCACTAAAGATATAAAGATGACTGAAAAAAGGAACTTTCAATATGCAAGTATGTTCCCCCCCCATTCACTCTATAGCAATAAAAGAACACTGATCTGAATCTTTTCCTTACCACCAGCCATTGCATAGAAGATGGTTGAATCTGCAGTCTCTCTGTCACACGATGTACTGTAACAGCCCTCTCTTTGACATTCTGAAACTGAGCCTGTTATGAAAGTAGCGTTGCTCATGAATGGCCCAGCTGCATGGCGAAGCTCAAAGGGTGATGATCAGTAGCGCAGAGTCTAGCTGGGGACCAGTAGCTAGTGGTGTACCCCAGGGTCAGTACAGGGCCCAGTTCTCTTTAACACCTTCATTAATGACCTGGATGGTGGAGCAGAGTCATCAGCAAGTTTGGAGATGGCACACAACTGGGAGCAGTGGCTGATGCTCTAGAGGGTTGTGCTGCCACCCTGCTGGAAGGCAGCTTGGCAGAAGAGGACCTGGGGGCCAGTAAGTTGAATACACGCCAGCAATGTGCTCCAGCAGTGAAGAAGGTGAAGAGTATCCTGGGCTGCATTAGGCAAAGTACTGCCAGCAGGTTAAGGAGGTGATCCTGCCCTTTATTCACCACCAGTGAGGGCACACAAGGAGTACTGCGTCCACTTCTGGGCTCCTCAGGGCAAGAGAGATGAGGACACACTGGAGAGAGTCCAGTGAAGGGCCACAGAGATAATGAAGAGACTGGAGCATCTCCTGGTAGGAAAGGCTGAGATAGCTGAGACTGTTCAGCCTGGAGAAGGCTCAATCTCATCACATACCTGAAGGAAGAGTGCAAAGAGGACAGAGCCAGGCTCTTTTCAGTGGTGCCAAGTGACATGGCCAGAGGCAACGGGCACAAACTGAAACACAGGAGGTTCCCTCTGAACATCAAGGAAACACCTTTTCACTGTGAGGGTGACAGAGCACTGGGGTAAGTTGCTCAGGGAGGTTGTGGATTCTCTATCCTTGGAGGCATACAAAAGCCACCTAAACATGGTGGTGGGCAACCTGGTCTAGGTGGCCCGGCTTAAGCAGGGGGCTGGACCAGATGATCTCCATAGGTTCCTTTCAACATCAACTGGTCTGTGATTTTATTGACGTGCAGCTTAAAATCTCTTCCTAAAGGCCAGTCAGTTGCTTAGAATTTGGCATCTACTAAATGTAGATTTTTCCTGTTCTAAATGAATCAGTGTTCAACTTTTACCATTAGAATATTACATTTTCAGAGTTATTATGCTTTTATTATTGGGGAAAGACTAAATTCTATTTGTTTACAACAGAAAGATTTACATAAGAGAACCTTATCTTCAAATACAGTTAGCTAGTCTGTGGTCACCTGGAATGCACAGGCCTATGTTCAACTTCATGTTCTTGAGCTGGGACAGGCAGCAGGATGAACTAGCACTGTCCAGATGTCTCCTGGCACTGTTATTATGCACTATTAACACACATTTTTAATTGTTTTATCTAAACCCCTCTCTTTTGCAAGAAAGTCATACAATATTATTGTCTGTGCACAGTATTGACAGTAGTAACTTTGTAGTAATAGTTGAAACGGAATAGTTTCACTACAAGGTGAACACATTTTTTGCTGATTGTTGATAATGGCCCTGATTCAGCAAAGCACTTGAGCATATTCTTAATTTCACATAAATAAGGTATACCATGGAAGAAAACCAGACAGCCTGCATCTATTATTCTAATAAGGGTAAATTTTATTGAATTATGGCTTGCACTAATGGTCTTTCTCCAGTTCATGTACACAATAAAGGGAGCCCTACTATTCAATTGCAAGAAAACTCATTGCCATTTGTGGTCTAGCCTGCTGGACATGTTTTGTCTGATTTATGTGTGTAATTTCCTTGAGCAAACAATTCCTATGTGAGTAGCATGTGTGATTGAGTACTGAATTTTTAAGCAGTGTGAAAAAGGGTAAAACTACAGTAGATGGGCCAAACGGGAGTCTGATAATTATCTTTTTCTATTTTACTCTACACAGATGCAAGTGGATTTTCTAAGAATAACATTTCCAAAAGTAGCAAAGTGCATATAGTCCATATGTCTCTGTAAAGCATCTTTCTATTCCCCTGGTTCTGGCCAGCTGTCCAGTAGGTCAGAACGGCAGAGGGTTGCCCTAGTTTATGTTACTGGGCAGTTGTTCAGTTTTCTGAAAGCAAAGAATTGACAAGAGGAAGACAGATCTAAGCTGTCTTGCACTGCCTAAGGAGTCATATAGGAGCTACTAAATCATTTGAGTGCCTGCTCAGCTGCATCAGTTCTGGGGAATAAAGTGGTCACCGGGCACAGGAACAGCAGTGACAGTTATTTTTAATTCCCAGTTTGGGTTGGTAGATCGTTAGTTTATGTAAATGTAGTTTAGGTACAGGAGCATTTTCACAGCAGATTTTTATGAAAAATAGCCAGTTCTGTGTCTGATCGTAAACTCCCAACCATTTTGTAGTGGTGCAAAGCATAGGTTTATATGCAGATTTTCTCTGCTGTGAGATCAGACTAAAGCTGTGAACGGATAGTGCCATCAATTAAAAAAATGCTGATTTAAATGGTGAAAATCCCATTTTGCCATTATAGTCCTACAGTTGCTTGTGGTTAATGTTCATAGACTTAATTCATTTTTAATTGTATTCCATGATGGGGAAAATATATATATGTCAACCTGAATCTTGCCTGTGCTGCGTTTTGGATATCAATTACAGTTAAGGTTTTTTTGTTCAAGAAAGAACATACTGCATGCAAAGAGGAAATAGCATTCTGTTATATGCTAAAATGTAATAATTTCCGTCTGAGAAACTTTAAATTATGCCTGGGTGTTTTATGTAGGTTTTCCACATATGCAATATGCACCTGAAACAGTTTCGCCCCAGATATCAGTACCAGTCCTTTTAAATTCCAAAGGTTTATGTGTTCTCTGCATTATTAAACACATGCACTAATGGGGGGGCAGGAATATGACAGAATGGTGACCTTTTCCCAATGTTGTTGGTTATGGAATAGGAAGCTGTTGGAAAATGATTGCCACAGAGCTGAAAAGATAATCGGATGCAGTTCATTACTCATCTTGTCAGCTGCTCCTGCTACAAGGGATTGTATCACAAGATGTTAATCTGCTTGTGACTAGATTTCAAAGCAAGCATTTTTATTTTGGAGGGGGTGTAAGTAATTTAACATCTTTCAATTTTGTTTCATTTCCAGAAGCAGGAGAAATGGAAAATTCCCAATTTAAAGTCTCAGAATGTTAATTGATAAAAATATTAGTACATCCTTGTGGGTTCTGTTAGAAAAATATGATGATATGCTACAAAAAGCTATTTAATTGCAGAAGTTGTTCTTTTTAAGCTAATGATGAGGTAGTGTATTCCTTTAATAGTAGAAGTTAGACCACTAACATAGTTCAGTGTGTTCTGCAAGACAGCAAATATAGACAAGACAGATTTGCACCAAAAAGAATTCCTTTTACGTATTAAATCATTAATCTGGATGTACCCAATGCTCCCATACATTGTCTACCAGTGAAGATATTTGGTGTAAGTGTAGAGGAGGACCAAATTCATTACTTACACTCCACAGATGGGAAGATGACACAAAGGCAATTTTAGCTAGATGACATTTTCTGGAAGTGAAAGGCCCAAAAGAGCAGTTACTTTCTGATTCTGTGGGATGTTTCTCAGAGTGCTGTATGAAGCATAGTGGAAGGCTTATAAGCTTTCCATTAGAATAAGATGAGCTGGTAGATGTGCTGTGCACATTTCAGGCAAGCAGTACTGCCCTTTTCTCTTCCACCTTCTTAAGTCCTTGAAGTTGTCCAGTGCAAGGGGAGGGACATTGCTTTAATTTCATGCTAAGCTGAAATAAAACACTCCTTTTGTTACCCTTTTTTTTATGTCGTTTTTTAGTATCAGTTACTTGGAAATGGAATTGCACATTATATTTTAAATAGTTAAATCATAATTTCCTTTGTGATCTGCAGGCACAGATGTAGCCTCTATTAGAATACCTTATTTAAAAAATAAGCAGTGAGATACTTAAAAGCACTTTAAAAATAATGTATTGAGTTAATGTGTAAGCAAAAAAATTGCAGTTTTACACAAAATAAATAAATGGTTTCTGGGTTCTCATAGCTGAGTATGCCACTTTTTACTCCGGCAGGAGTACCTAATGCTAATGCCTTGCTGTATTGCAATTTTGGTAGCTACAGTCCACCCACTTAAATACCCCCTGGTGTATGCGTAGGCAATAGTATTCTCAAGTTCCTGCCAAAAACTTACATGGTATTCTGTGTGCTGTTAATCAACATCTGTATTTCACGCCTAGAGTGACTGCATCTTAACACTGGACAATGTGAAATACTGTATCTTACATTATAGAAGCAGCCAGTAATGACTTTGCAGGTGGTGTTTTCAGTTGGTCCCAACTTTTTTGACTGAGCAGTCAGTCAGTATGAGATATTACTTGAGTTTTCCATGTGAGGAAAGAGAGCTTTCCCCCTCTCTTTTTCCTCATACATAATGCAGTTGGTTAGCAGAGATGTGAGGGCCTTCACTACGAAATGCTGATACAGTTAATGAGCACCATTTGCTCAGGCCAGAGGACACAAGGTAATGGGCAGAGGCTTGATTGCACAGCTCTGGCTGCTATACAGATGTTTACATGAGTGCATACGTATGTATGTATGCATGACTTTATATTATATAGATATATAAGTACATACAAAAGTTTTATATTTTCACAAAGACATTAAATATTGCCACGTGTATGTTACTGTTATTCAGCATCCTGTTGAATCTGACAGTTAAGATAGAAATGTTGATGTGAGGGACTACATGCATGTCTGTTTTCCAGACCCTTTAATAATTGCATTTTCTGCTGAGACTATGACAGAGGTGTAGATAGTGATTACAGTAATGAAAAAAAAGTTGTTTGAACGTGCTCTGTAAGTATTTTTCCACCTCCATTAGATTATTTAGAAATTGAATTAAATTATCATGCTGAATAGGCAAACGTTGTTCCAGGTTCAGATAGAAAATATGAAAACTAATTAATTTACTCTATAGTTGATGTGAAAGGCCATTTGTTTTATAGTAGTTTTCATGTTTTAAATATGAAACTGTGAAATGAGGAACCGAGTAATTTCAGGTTTCTGCTATAGTAATAAATTTACAAAAAATATCAAAGATATTTGATGCAGTGTTCCTTCCAAATCATTGTCTGATGTTGTAATTTTACTTTGCCCATTTATGAAAATCAAGTACAATTTTACAGAAAATACAAACATAACTATAGAATAAATTGCTTCAGTTTCTAAATCCATTAGTGTCAAAAATGTCAAAAATGAGATTCCATCATCCTAGTTTATTTTAGTATTCTATCTGATTTCTCATACATTTTGTGAGTATGAATCCAACAGCATAAAAATATGTTCTCTCTCAATTCTTAACACACGTGACCCATAAATGATATCTTTCTTTGAATATCAGTAGAGATAAGGGGTAGGATTGGATGAATTCCTTGTTGAATCTCAGAATTTGTAAAAGAATTCTACTGGATAATAATGGTTTGGGGTTTTTTGCCTTTTTTTCCCCCTTTATTTTTAGGTGTCTCAATGTACCTTTGACAGATTTTCAGGTTTTGTATGAATTCTCTAAGATGGTAGTTTTTTAATTGCTTGACCTTGAACTTGCAGTCTTACAGTTATCAGATCTTCAAGTGGAATGCAGTGGTGCCATGTTAATGAATGACATTCTGAAAACCTTCATTACTTCACTTGCCAATGGAAGCAATTAGAGTGCATTTATTTTTTCCTTTTCCATCTGAAGTAGTAATTCAGTTTGGAGTAGCTGGACTTCTATATTTGATAGCCCATCTCCTCCTCCTCTTTGTGGTGTTGGGCAGTGCTAATCTCTGCGGTGCTGGGCAGTGCAGAGGTTGAACTGACACTGTGAAAGGGCTTGTGTTATTAACAAAAATTAGGGCTGTTTGGTTGGGGTTTCTTTGCATTTTTCTCATAGTGAAGTCACTGGCAGTACCAAAAGGAAAGCTGAGGAAATGCATCCCCCTTTGACACCCATTTCAATGTTGAGCCCTTTGCTTAGCATGTTTAAATGTGAATGTTGTGCTTTGATTTAAAACCTTGAACATTGTCAGAGTGAGCCAAGTGCCAGCGTTAAGATCCCTAGAATTCCTGACTTTTGTCATCACTGCTGCTGTTTCACTTATTCATCTGAGCACTTTTTTCTATTATTAGTGATTCAGTCAAACAGGTTAGTTTGTACAGTAGGGTCAATATTACATGTATACCATGCAATGAAGAAAGCAGTTCTGTCCAGCATGAGTTTCCTCTTCCCATGAAAATGCTGGACAGCCTTCCAAGTATCTGACTAGTGGACAGGACAGGATACTCATCATCATCTCTTGTAACTTTTTTATACCTCAGACACACCAACAGGAAGAAAGCAAGAGAGAGAAAACAATATCATGGTTTAATGCTTGAGCATAAGTGCAAGGTGATGGGGGGAGTAAGAAAACAGCCTGCCATTTCTCCTATGTCCTTTTTGCAAGAGCATGCTGCTGTGTTTCCACTTCTGACAGCCAGCCCTGCTGACACAAGGTGGTAAAGAGTCAGCTGTGAGGCTCACTGTAATTTCATGTGTTCTATGTTTTTAGAAACAGAAGACTGTTCTGTGGCAAGCAGAGCACTGGTTTTGGTCCCTGGTTGGTGTTTGCAAACATGTTGTAGTGGCAGTAACAGTAATTGCCAGCATGAGAACCCCCTCAGAACATGAAGGTCACTGTAGTGCAAAGAGGTTTTCTAACACAGCTCCTAGTGTTTACTGCTTCGGTCTGCACCCATGCCTCAAGAGAGCTGGGAGCATTTCTCTGAGACTTGAAGGAAAATATTCCATTTTAGAGAAGACTGAAGCTTTTATTTTTGTTTTCTCCGATTTTTTTTTTTTTTTTTTGTTAGCTTCAAGCTTGAGGAAAATTTCTCAGACTTCATTTACTTTGTTTTTATTCTCAGTGATGTCGAAGAGCTTTGACTGGAAGTGTTTGCATTGTTTAAGATTCTTTGAAATGACTGTGGTTTGAAACTTGTATTTCTTTTGTTCCTTGCTATCAGGATGGCCAGTCCGATATTTTGTACAAATTTTGGACTGCAGTAACTCAGACACTTGCCTCTCAGTTCCAGTCAGCAACAGACTGTAAGTATTCAGAATAAATGATTTGTACTGTGTTCAATAGTTGTTTTGCATCTCTGACTTAAGTAAGCCCTTTGCTCATTATCTCTTCCAATGGAACTGTAGCAGTGGTTCACTCAGTCTGGGATCTGTGCATTTAAAACTTGGTTTTGTAACCAAACAGGCTGATCCTCCTAAACTGTGGCTGAATTTACAGAAAAAAATATTTAAATATTTTCTGCTTCATTAAGTATTTATTATCTAATAACAGAAGTGTATTTTTGCAACTGTATGTAGAGGTGAAAATGGCTGGAATGTTACATTAAGATTTCCAAAGTGAATGTGTTTGCCAAATTAAAAGATAATGATTTGATTTTGAAGAGCAGTTCTTACAGACTTTCCTTGTTAAACTCAAGTAAAAATCTGATTTTCGACGTTCTTGAGTATCTTTATAAACAGGAGTTGGGTTTCTTAAAAATTGGGTTTTGTCTAAATATGCATGAATGGTTGGTGTTGTGACTATACATGGTATTTTGTACATATGTAATGTATAAATAGCAGATACAATAAAGGAATATTAAATAAAAATAACGTGTAAGCATATAAACTATTCTGGTACATGCTAATGCAATATGCAATTGGGTCAAAGGTGAGTTTGGTGCTTTCATGAATACATCTTTCATTTTTGTATACAGTATCTAAAGTTAATTCTTTGCACACACAGATAAAATGCGTAAGATCTGAATTTATCTTTGTGATCTCAGCTATTGCATTGGCCCTTCAGAGTTTGGTCCTTCCACACTTTATAGCAGCAATATAATCTTGAGGAACTATCTGGTTGATTCCTGTTCCTTGGTTGCTAAGTAACTAGATGATCCCAAAAGAAAATGTATTCATCTTGTGTTAAAACATATTAATTTTACTGTTTGCCTTAAACATTACTTAAACAGCAGTATGTACATAACCCAGGATTATGTTCAAACCGAATGTGTGCTACCTGTTTTCAGCACTTGGTTTTAAGACTGCAAAATTGTGACATCAGTTAATGGGATCAATCAACATTTCAGAAGTAAGAGAACTTACTTTTTGTCTTACATTTTGTCAGCAGTACTTTGTCTGACAGCTATTAAAATTATTTTATTACTTATGATTTTTAGTCACATTTTTTTATATAAAGGTCCCAAAGGAGTGGTTGGATTTTTGAACTGTAAATGATGTTTCCACTTTGCTACAGATGAGTTTTGGGGAAACAATGCTTACAGCATTACAGACTTTTTCATTCAAGTGGCTCATCTGTATGAGACAGTTAATTTTTAACATAAAAATTGTAAGTGATTGAATCCACTGCCATCAGTCTCATACGTCTGGATCATATGGATTAGCGGAAGACTAGACGATATCAGAAAAATACTCTAAAAATAGGGATTGATGGCAGTTTACAAAGTTTGATAATATTCGTGTTCTGCTTTTGTGAGGTTTGGGCAGACCTAAAATAACCGTACTTGATAATAAATGTGGATCCTCCAGTATTCCAAATTAGAATATATTTGAGTTGAAAAGATAGGCAGGGTGAAATGGGGCAGATTTCTGGAAGCTGAAAAACCTACGAATGAGTGGAACAGTGTTAATCTCCTAATGCAGTGGGAAATCCATAAAGTATGAGTGATGTTAGATCAAGATTAACAATGGTTATGAAAACAGTTGTACATTTTTTTCATTTCCTGTTACTTGTGGCAAGCCTTTCAAGGCTGAAAATAGTGCTGTTTTATCTGCTGGCTTTGTCATTATTTGACAAGTTTAGGAATTGCATTTTAGGTACCTTGTTTTAAGAGGTGCATGTAAATGCACATGCTTCCCACAACAGATTTCTGAAGACTGTGGCTCATGGAAATTATCTTTGTTTATTTTAAATGGATATCTTCAAAATTGCACAGCTCTGCACTTTCCACTCCCCAAGCTTTTGTAAGAAAATCTCTAGGTTCAGAGTGTTCTAATCACACTTGGGCCTTAAATGAGTGATAATACTAATAGTTAACTTTGATACCACACATATTACAACCATTATTAGTATCTTTATTGGACAAAGTATGTTTTCTGTGTCCCATCTTTCAATTGTGGATTTTATGCTGGTGCTTTAGATATGTACCTTCATTTCTGGTAGTTCATGCGACTTTGAAATTAATTATTATTATTATATTATAAATATAATAGATAGGATTACACTGTATATAATTCATTTATATAAATGCAAGGATACAGGTTGGTTGTATGAATCAAAAAATCAGTTTGAACTTGGCAGTGAATATTGTTTACTGCTTTATTTTGCAGCCTCTACGTTTTTGAAACAAGCCTTCGAAGGAGAATACCCTAAATTACTGAGGCTTTATAACGACTTGTGGAAGCGCCTGCAACAGTATAGTCAAAATATTCAGAGGAATTTTAACACAGGTGGAGCTACTGATCTCCTTACTGAACTACAACAAATGGAAGACGATGCGCAGGGCATATTCATGCAAAAAACCCAAGACTATGAGTATGTATTATGAACCCTAAGGCAATAAAATGTGAAGCTTTTAACCCTGCAAGAAAACAGAATATTTGTAAGAACTTAGTGTAATTCAAATTGTCAGAGCGGGAAAATTTTAAAGGCTTTTTTTTCCCTCTTGCAGTTATTGCTTTGATACTGTTTTAGAGCTGTAGGATTGTCATTGGGTTATACAATTAACAGTGTTGGATTGCCTCATCTTTCACGAGGTCCCTGACTTTGAGTTAATTTTACCTTTTTGTCTCTTTGGGTGAAAAAAAGAAGCGGAATGATGAAAATTCAGTTTTGTATGTGTAGCAGTAGCTTTCTCTTAATTATACCACAATCATTGGAGCATGGCAAATGCTCAGTTTGTTATGATTCACAGTTATGTTTATACATTGTAGAATAAACATGATCTGAGCAGTGGATATCAGAAAGATCAAACAGAAACAGGCTCATCAAGTCTATTAGAACTTCTAGACTTACATAAAATAAAATGAATATTTTATGTGAGATTTGTGTTAGCTTAAATATGTTCCTGAGCAGTCAGTGGGAGACTTTGTCACTTGAGTGGAAGCAAAGTTTGTTTCACCAAACTTCTGATAAAGAGGTAAAATGTTTGAGAGAGCTACTGCTTACTTTTCTCCAAAAATAGAAATACTAAAGACTAAAGCTTATTAAAGGTAAGTTTAAGAAGAGTCTTTCTGTTTGAAGCTTTCTATACACATAAGTACAGCAGGAGATACATTTTTATTTTTTTAATAGCTATTTTATACTTTGTGTCATGTTTTTAAATATATCACTGAGTACAAGCTGGCTAAGGAAATATGTGAATAGGTAGGTCTTTCATTGCAGTTCTGGATAACTTCTCGATATTTTGCAGATGGTTTTGGCACTGTTTGTCTCAAGAAAACCTTGAATTAGGAATTCCTTGTAGGTCTTACAGAAACTGCTAAGAACTGTATTGAACTACACAGAATGGCTCCCCCACAATATTACATGGTTAAAGTGAAAAGCAAGGTTTTACACAGTGTTAAAATATTTTTTCAAATGCATATGTTTAAAGAGCAGAAAGAAAAGCCAGCTTCAAAACTGTGACATTTGTGTGGTCCGTAAAGATTCAGTGCTATTGTGTATTTTAATTTAAAATGTAATAATTCTGTCTTATACCCGCAGTCCAGAAAAGGCCTTGAAAGATTCACTGCAACAGTATGAAGCTGCTTATTTGTCAAAATCCTTATCTCGACTCTTTGACCCCATCAATCTTGTCTTCCCTCCTGGAGGTCGAAATCCTCCTTCTTCTGACGAGCTTGACAGCATCATTAAAACTATAGCCAGGTATGCACATATAATACATTGCAAAATGTAATCTTCAGCATGTTTTTTTCTCATGAGTTACAGTTTTAGAAATGAGACTTTCTCATCAGTAAAAGGTTGATTACTCTTTAGTTTTGAAACTGGTTCTTACATTGTGGGGTCCAGAACTGCACACAGTATTCAAAGTGAGGCTGGATCAAAGCCGAATACAGCAGCATAATTACCTCTTGCATAGGTATTGCATAGCTGGATTTTTAATTTAGGTTTTACTGTTTAAGCTTATAAAACGTCAGGAAGAGAAACAACATATATTGCAAATGTCTGGTATCTTTGTTATTATAGAATCATAGAATAGTTAGGGTTGGAAAGGACCTTAAGATCATCAAGTTCCAACCCCCCTGCCATGGGCAGGGACACCTCGCTCTAAACCATATTACCCAAGGCCTCGTCCAACCTGGCCTTGGACACTGCCAGGGATGGAGCATTCACAACCTCCCTGGACAACCCATTCCAGTGCCTCACCACGCTAACAGGAAAGAATTTCGTCCTTATATCCAATCTAAACTTCCCCTGTTTAAGTTTTAACCCATTACCCCTTGTCCTACCACTACAGTCCCTAATGAAGAGTCCATCCCCAGCATCCCTATAGGCCCCCTTCAGATACTGGAAGGCTGCTATGAGGTCTCCATGCAGCCTTCTCTTCTCCAGACTGAACAGCCCCAGCTTTCTCAGCCAGTCTCCATAGGGGAGGTGCTCCAGTCCCCTGATCATCCTCGTGGCCCTCCTCTGGACTTGTTCCAACAGTCCCATGTCCTTTTTTATGTTGAGGGCACCAGAACTGCACACAATACTCCAAGTGAGGTCTCACGAGAGCAGAATAAAGGGGCAGGATCACCTCCTTCGACCTGCTGGTCACGCTCCTTTTGATGCAGCCCAGGATATGGTTGGCTTTCTGGGCTGCAAGTGCACACTGCTGGCTCATGTTCATTTTCTCATCGACCAGCACGCCGAAGTCCTTCTCCGCAGGGCTGCTCTGAATCTCTTCTCTGCCCAACCTGTAGCTGTGCCTGGGATTGCTCCGACCCAGGTGTAGGACCTTGCACTTGGCATGGTTAAACTTCATGAGGTGCCATCAACCCACCTTACAAGCGTGTCCAGGTCCCTCTGGATGGCATTCCTTCCCTCCAGCGTATCAATTGAACCACACAGCTTGGTGTCATCGGCAAACTTGCTGAGGGCGCACTCAATCCCACTGTCCATGTCAGCGACAAAGATGTTGAACAAGACCGATCTCAACACCGATCCCTGAGGGACACCACTCGTTACTCATTATTCTGACTGGGTCAAAGGGAAGATGATAGTTGCTTGCCTGCAATTGATAAATACCTAATGTAAATATTCTGTTAGAGTGAAACAGCAAAATAAAATGTAAAGACTATTATTCCAGGTAGCATTTGTAAAATGAGACACTTAATTACCATTAGCGTATTTTTTCTTGTAAGGTTTTGGTAAGGACTACTCTGTTTAATACAGTCTGAAAATGATGGGCAGTATTGACTGTTGTGAATGTGTGTGTGTGTATTGTTAAATACTGACACTGTACTTGTGACTGGGAGTTGTAGATGCTCAGAACATGCCTTTTGTTGTGGCTATTGATGGCTGTTTTGCTCCTTGCAGAGCAGAAGGGAAAACAACATGAAAAGATTGAAATTTCAGCTGAGTTTTCCAGAGTGACCTTTAGCTAATGATGTTTGGGGCCCTGTGGAGTTCTCAGAGGAGATTATTCCTATGTCAAGGTGCCTAGAGTCTCTCCAGTCTTCAGAGAGGTTAATCTTATCCGGAGCAACATGATGGCCCTTGTGCTTGTCTGTTTTCAGGAGAGCATTTCTGAATGCAGTCCCAAATGATGGAGATGAGGGGGAGGGATGTCAGTCCATGAACAAGAAGTACTAGAAGTAATTTAGAAGTCTTTTCCTTCTTCCGTTTTTTTCTCTGTCATTCCTCTGGGGCCTCTGTTACTATAAAGGATTGCCTAAAACACGGCTTATTAGTTGTGTCAAGCTAAGGTGTCCCCTGGGTATTTATGCGCAGCTCATGTAATTCCAGAGTTGAATGACTGTGTATTCACCTGTAATGTTTGAAGGCTGCTGCCAAAGCTTGAACGTAGTTAATTACAGTCAATATTTTTGAATGGCTTACTAATAGTGATTTCATACTGAAGTGTCATTCCTAAACTTTGCTCGTTTTTACTAGAATAGGAACACTGCACATAAAATTCCCAAGTGACTTGTTAAACTGTAAACTGAATTACAGTGCGTAGAACGACTTGGTTGTATGTTCTACTCTCTCTAAATTGACATGCCATGTAACTTCGTGTTCGTAGTTATTTCTTTATCCATTAAATACATCACTGTTCGGCTGTTAATTCAGATTTGTAATCTTTGCTTCCAGTGAGCTAAATGTGGCTGCTGTTGATCCAGACCTCAGTTTAGCTGTGGCAAAAAATGTTGCAAAGACCATTCAGCTCTATGGTGTAAAGTCGGAGCAGCTTGTAAGTAATTTTAGATTTCTAAAAACTTTAGTTTTTCAGTGTCCAATGTTCTGATTTTTGTAGGTTTACAACATAACAGTAAAGCAATCTGGATAGACAAAAGCCTGGAATTGGCTTTTCATTGTGTTTGCAAACATTTTCAGTTAAATTCTGCCTTCAGGTAAACACAGTCTATTGAAAAGAGTAAAACTTGTCTGTATCACTCAAAATCGAATTTGACATATGAATTTTAAAAAATCAAAATCATAGATGTTGTTAAGTAATAATGAAACTATTCAATTCATTTTAATATTTGCCTGTGTTTGATATTCCATCAGTTACATGATATATTGTCTTTATGGTGTTAAAATCTGGACATTTTTTCCGTATATTTATTTTTTGCCTTATATTTAACTGACCCTTGATTTACATTTGTCAAATACTTCCAGTCATTTGCCGTGCACTGTTACCTAGTGTTAAACTGAGTAGAGGAAGGAACCCCAAAGCCTTATCCTTTGGATAAGGATCTCCCAAAACCCAGTGAATAGCTCAGTGTATGTCATTGTCATATGCAAAAATAATTTTCATGATCAACAATTTTTCCATTAAGTCTGTTGCAGAAATTTTAATGCTTTTTTATGGAGAGATGAAAATTAACTTTTGCAATATGCAGACCCACAACAAATGACTAGCTACTTGTATTTGTAAACAAGGTTTTCATATAAACAACATCAATTCTGAAAATAAACTCAGACTCCAGTGACATTCATTTACTGTATGTTTCATTTAAAGAGAGGTGCTTGCTTACCATTTTTTGTAACAATTTGCTACAAAATGTTGCAGCAATTAAGTTAGCACCGGCTCTGTTTACCCCTGAGAAACCTGCTGTGCATGAATAGCTTGACAAACACTGAAATTCAGTAACACATACCTTGTTTACTGCATGTGTTCTATGAACCATACTGGGAGTCTGCAAACTGGTGTATGGAAGAGCAATGTAGGTGAAACAGTCATGAAGGCCATAAAGAATATTTAAAATAAAAATATGTGTTTATATTATTTTGCTGTATGTTACGGGCATAGTGCTTAATTTGGGTCTTCCTTTAAAGACATCGAATCATAGCTCCATAATCTCAGAGTGAAATTTGCTCCTGAAAGAAATCAGGATTTTTTAGTAGGTTGCAGGAGTCATCATGAGTAAAAAATATTACACTCATGTCTCTGTTTGTCATGGGGTGTAGTGTCAAATAGTGGCATTCAGCTGGGAAAAAAAAGACACATCAGCTGTAACTGTGAAAGCACTAGGGTCTATTGTGCTCATCATCTCTTGTTAGAGTTTGAACCTGGCCATGGCTTGGTCAGAAGTGTACATCATTTTGTAATCAGCCAGCTGGCGAATCCTTAAGAAACCCTGAAAAAAACAAAAAGGATATGGAGAAATAAGCTGACAAATGTATGATTTGTGCCTTTGTATTAGCTGACCTTAAACTAAAAGAATGTAGGAGTAAAGAGGGAGTCTGAACTTGAATTTGGCAGCTGAAAATAAAACCTGAAACTTCGAAAAACTGACAGGATTAGTCAAACTGGCAGAATGACTGTGAATGTCCTCCAGGAATATACCTGCAACCTGTAAAGCAGTATCAGCTATGTACTGCACAGCTACCTTTTAGTACTTTCTTTCTCTCCTTACTGGTATACTTGTTACAAAATTAAGACCTGGGAGGGCTCAACACAGTTGCAAGGCATGGATGTGTAGGGCAATATTTCAAGTGCTAAAACATCATGCCTGTCTTCCACCTCACTCTCCAGAAGGGCATGGCTCTCCCGCTTGTCACATACCATGCTAGCACCATCCCTGTGGCTATAATCTAGAACATTTTAACTTCTTTTTGTACCTGTATTTTGGACAGACAGATTGGGCCTGAAATGTGTACCATAGGTAGAACAGGAGCTATGTTAGACAGCACTATTTCAGTATGTTTTAGTGGTGTAGCCAAGCATGCAATCTTAATTCAGTCTTGCAATCCAGCCTGCAATGATAGCTTTTTAAAGCTGAGAAGGGTGACCATGTAACATTTCCGCTCAGATACTTATTTTCTGATGGCTGTTGTAGAGCAGTGCTAAAGACGGAAATATAATTTCCTGGAGGAGCTCACAATTTAGTTCTCTTCCAAATTAAAAGTAAGCAATAGAATCTCAGAATTCTCAATGAAGGAAGATTGTGTAGGGGTTGCGTTTAAGAGTCATTAGGTTTTTATTCTTTTTTTAATGCAGTTGTAATATTGCAGGTAGATTTGAATGGTGGAAAGATGAAATTTGCAGTCATAAAAATGTTGAGACATGCTAATGTCAGGGGTTTTATTACTCAAATTTCAGAACAAAAGAGATTGCAGTTCACTGAGATGTCAGTGCTGTTTCTCCAGTTAGCTTTAGCTAGGACAAATATCAAGAAAAATGTTATTCAAGACGCAAAGATTTCACATGTGAGTAAAATCAGCATCTAGAAATCTCTGCATGTAATACTAAAGCAAAAACAAGTAAGGAAAAGTGGCCTCTTCCTGTGAATCCAAAGTATATGTTTGTGTTACTTGTGACTTCGTACACTGCTGGCTTTTGGTTTTCAGCTTTCCCCACACCAAGAACTAGCTGTTGGTGTGCCTGAGATCTATTCTTGTATTAACCAGTTCAAATGATTTCAGGGAAGATATAAATAACCCTTAGTGAGCAGTAGATAGATATATTCAGCTGTTGGGTGAATCTTTAGCTAACTGCTTGCTGATGCTTGATGTGCTTTGGTGTATGCCATGAAGCATTCAAAATTATTGTTCTAATTTCACTCAGTGTAATTTCAGATGTTCTTACCATAGAGGTTGAAAGGATAATTATACATTGTGCTAAATTAAAAAAACAATATTTCTGTTAATTTAAGAGTATTATCTTTCAGCTTCACCACCCATCTTGTGCTTTGTTAGGTGATGCTGAGGAAGGTTGCTTGGTACATTTTCTCCGTTGCCATTATTATATTGTCTCTTCTTATTCACATTTTGCCTAATCATCTCCATAGTGATTACAGACACTGCAAGATTTCAGTTTAGTTACCATTTCTACATTCTTCTCATCCAGATTGGAAGAGAGATTAACAAATGTGATCGTCGTGTTTTGGTTAAGAGGAAATTTTTCCTCTTCTGCATTTGCACATTGTAATCCATTCCTTGCTTTTTAACATAACAGGGGCCTACTGAGCCAGATTTTGTTCACTAGCCACTTTTTCATACAAGTGAGGTAGCCCAGACAAAAAAGAACACTAAGCTATCTCTTTGATTTAAGCGGTTTCCAGAGGGGTCATCCATTCCCATTTGCAAATACCTAAAATTACCTGTCTTGATTGACACATACAACATGTTGTTTAACTGGCCACATAAGGAATATTAGCTCTTTCATTAAATGTTGACAATAAGCACAGTGGAGGGAAGAGATTCATGAGAAACCAGTAAACTCTGTTTCCTGAAAACAAAGAAAAGATGAGTAATTGTGTGGTTTTTTTGAGAATCCATGCTGCTTGACAAAAGACAGGAGCTCATGGATTTGCACCCTAGATAAGTTTTTACCCATTTGTATAACTGAGAGTTAAGAAGAAGTATAAAAGACAGCTTGCATCTCACCAACATCTTCATTAGATGCCTTTGACATGGCAGCAGTTATTGCATGGCAGGATCCTCTAGGGCAGTGGTCTCTAAACTTTTTCGGTGATGCATACCCATCAGCATAAATTTTTTGAGCATGCACCCCCCTATTTCTTTATGAATTATAAACATGTATGATTGAAGTTCTGATATTTTCTTCCTGCACCCCAGTGGGTTGTCCTGCGTAGTACCTGTGATGCATACACCCCACTCTGAAGACCACTGCTCTAAGGTAATGCTCTGCTGTAATCTTCCATAATAAGAAGTGAACAGATTTTGGTTGTCAGTTTTTGGAAAAGATGCCTGGTTGATTGCAGAAGTCTTTTAAATTCGTGTTTGATTTTGTTCATGTGCTACTTTAAATCAGATTTCCCGTTTATTTGCATAAAAATGAAAATCATAGTCACTTGTGGATTGAAAGTCAGACAAAACTATATTTCCCTGGTTAATTACCTGTAGTTTTGTCATTTACTAAACTGAATTTTAAAGATAATGGAAATGTGTTTTTTCTCATAATTAAAAATCTCTTTGTTGTAACTTCATAATCAGTACGTTTTGGTTTGCCTGTTAATTAGAGCTATTTCCCTTACTGATACTTAGAATTGGATGTCTTGCAGAAGGAAGTAAGGAAACATTGAGCGTTAAACACTCTGAAGGTTTATGAAAATGCATAGTTTTGCCAAAAACCAGAAAAATCAATTGCAAGATCCATTGTCCTCATAGAGATTGACAACGGAAGAGCCCTTCCCAGCACAGGACTGTTTCAAACAATATTTATTGTTGGGGTCTTTGTGGCATTCTTTCTGCTTTTATAGTGATGATTTTAGTTACCTGAATGTAAGTACTGTATGTTCTCTTTTGTGCTATTTCTGCTCAGCTTGGCATGTGGGTGGATTGAAATACACTAACACACCCACCAAATGCACACAGATGAAATGTGTTGTGCCATGAACATGAAAATGCAGCTGTTTAGAGAATATGCAATTTTACTACTTTTTGAACCTGGACACCTCTACTAGTTTCCTCCTTAGAGTTACAGTCAACCTGTCAAGACTGTCTCTATTAGTTGCAATCAGAGTCCCACAGCAATCCTTCCTGTCTTGTGGAGGCTGTCTTGCTGCCTCCTCTGACTTACAAAGCATCACCATAAGAGACAAAGGGGTCTAGTATCTTTTGGCCAATAAACAAGCAAAGCATGATTTGCAGAGGCAGGTTTGTAAAAATCAATTTGCCCACTTGCTTTTCAGTAGCAGGTGGGGTGATTATGCTGGCAACTTCTAGTGGATCAAATAAAAAAACATTTTTATATGTGGGTATATAGTGATATGATTTAGGCAAACACAGATTCACTCTGCTGTGCTCCCAGATAGCAGGGCACATCTTGGCTCCACTTCAAGCCAGGGTGACCAGCTCAGCTTTGGAACCTTGCTGAGTATAGCACACTCATTCAGCCTGGAGTATGAGCAGAGCAAATTCATGTCTTCTTGAAGTACAGGCAAAGCAAGAATCTGCATGGCCATATCATACGAGGCAGATTTATTCTAAGGTTAGGGTAGATAAGGCTAAAATCAGTGGGAGCTGTGATTGCCTATAATTGGAGAGGTTCCTAAATACGGAATATTGTATTTTATGGAGTAGTTTCAGAGAAGTTTGTCTAAAGAAGGGACCTTTCCAACAGACAAGAGGCTGCAGGCAGATGATATAATGGAGATCTTTCCCACTGTCAGACTTGTAAGCAGTCATGAAGAGGAAGCACTCAGAAGATGGAGAAGGAGAGTGGGTGTAATGAGGGAGGAAGGAAATAGAGATTTTGAATTTTTTTATTTTTTACTCTCTTAACTAAATGTGGTCGGACTTGTGTCATACATCTCACAGAAGCTGACGAATGAAGTGGAGGCCTGAAATACAGGCTCTGGGCGGAGCTCTGGGAGAGCTGCATATCTGTGCTTTGCCGACAGCTCATGACAGACGCTTGGCTTCTCATGAGGATTTTATGCTGGGCGGTAGTTGTGGGACTTTTTGATACCAGGTTTGCCTAGTGTAAGTCACTTGGAGATTTTTAAGTACTGTACAAAGAGCGCAGGCCTTCCTGGCATTTTGAAGAATTCTTTCCTGACCTCCTGTGCCAGGGCCTCACCACCATCATAGTGAAGAGCTTCTTCCTAATATCTAATCTAAATCTGTACTCTTTAAACATTCTAAGGTAAATTTTCAAAGTTGCTAAAGACCCAGTGGTAGAAGTGAATCTTGAGGTTCAAGAAAAGACATAAGTGCCTCAAAAATTAGAATCCCCACACCAAGGGGGACACCAATTGTCCCATATCCTCAAAGGGTACGACATTGATGCACAGATGGAAGACCTCTGGTACCAGACATATCAAAAGGCAAAATGAGAGAGAATGTGCTATTCTGATCTCATGAGCAGAGGACCACTATACACTTGGGAAACAAAGAAATCTCTATGGATTTTCTTTGGTGAATGAGGTTTTTAGATTCTGGGTTGGTTTGAGGGGAGAAGTCAGCATCAGCTGAGATCAGTGATAGAGAGTAGTTGACTCTTTCTCACTATCCTGGATCTCAGTAGTATATTGAGATCTATTTGCATTTACTTAACAATATATCTGAGTTATGTAATGTTATACATGGTTTTAGAAAGTGTACCAGTCACAGAGTACTAGAGCATTACACCTAAGAAGTAATATGAAGGTACTCTGCCAAGTACAAAAAGGTTCTTGGGAAGTAACTGAAAAGTTTTGATTTTGCCTGGTATTGTTTTTCAATGCAATGGTGAAACTGGATTTCAGGTCTTGTAAAACAATTCTGAATATCTAATTGGATTAATGTTTAAATGAAAAGTGACTCTGACATTAACATTCTATGATTAAAACTATTATACATTATTTCTAAACTTTATTTGTTCTGAGGGTTTACTGAGGTCTAGTTTTCAGTAACTGGTACTAAATATTGTAACTGGGACTATGTTATTGTAAAGTATTATCTGTCATAATGATGAGTAATATGTACTTGATGACAGATTTTTTAGTGCATTATTGTTTAAAAAAGTAAATACCAAAAAGGAGCATAAGAAGTAGAAAACCTTAACAATTCATCAGTCAAATGCTGATGTATCCTTATCAGTCTGTCCCCAAATGGTCTGTATTTGCTTTTAAGACAGCATATAGGTGTGGAAAGAAAAACATGTAACTGTCCTCAGAACAGTAAATGTGAGTAAATAAATGAGCTTAGTCTCGTCTGAAGGCAAATTTGTATCGAGGCTTGTTCTGAGTAGTGTTGGCCTCACTTCAAGGACCTGCAAAGCACGTCTCTTCTAGCTGCAGAAAGGCTGTGTATTAAATTGCTTCACACTGTCACCCTGATGTTTATGCTAATGTCTGTCTCTCAGTTGAGAGTACAAGGTCAGTAAAGGTTTATGACTGACACTCAGGACTTAATTTGCCATCTTAGCTGTGAACCCTCTCAGTCTCCAACATGGGAGTAACAGTACTGTCTGTGCTGGTGAGCAGCAGGTGCCAGGACAGTGCTGGGCACCATGGCCAGCATGTGCAGGGCAGCCTGCCTTGGGGCTTGCAGGGCTTCTCTTCCCCAGAGCATGTGGCTGCCTGCCAGTGTCCTGCTGGGGACAGCCTCTGCAGTATTGCCTCTCCTGAGCCATGGATGGAGATTATTTGGGAGAGGAGTTGTTGGTGCAGGCCACAAACTTGCTAATGACTGTCCTAACAGCTCAGTGGTACAGATGTTCACATGCCCGGCGCTGTTCAATTTACTGCTCTGGGTGTAGCCAGTATGTGAATGAAACTGAATGAGAACAACATGCAAAATCTGTTCAAGAGGAAGCTTAAAATGCTGACAGATCAGGGTGATATTTTTCTTGCATCTGGAATTCATACTTTCGTATTTCAGATGTAAATAAATCTCTGTAAGGCAAAAGTTAGGAAATGCTTCTATAGGAACACTGCTTTTGGTCTTAAGATTTTCTTAGATTGCCAGAGCTTCAAAGGATATGCTTTTCTAAACACGTTTTTCTGTCTGTAACGCTTGTCAGCCGTACTTGACTTATTTTCAAATAGCATTGAAAACCTTGAAAAGAGCACAGTTGTCTGTGGTGTTGTGACTAGTCGACAACGCCAAATACTGCTGAAGGGGTGCAAGAACTCTTGGGTATTAACTCTTTTCAGGAGTTCAACACTTCCCTCCGGTAGCCACATATTTCTGTGAGCCAACTCAGATGACATCTTTTTGGATGCCAGTGCAACCAACCCCTTCTGTAATTTAATATTCTATTTTTAGTGAATGTAATGGATGGAGATATAGGCTGAGGAGCATCTATCTATCTGTCATGTTCAGATATTTTTAGAGCACAGATCTTTGTAATGCTGATCAGCACCAAATGCATTACATAAGATTAGCATCAAAATATATACAATGGAAAGTCAGCTCTCTGCAGTTGTTCTTAAATTATTTTTAGTATTGCCCACAAAACTTGTATGGCTTAGTGCATTATCCTGCCATTGTGCTCTGTCTCTGCTCTGTAGGAATCATTTTTAAAGATGATTTTCTCTTCTCTCAGACCTTTTCAATCACAGGTCTCCTTCCTGAGGCTTCAAGTAAGATTGTAAGTCCATGATATATTACAGGGATTTTGATAAATGCTCTTTTTGCACTAGGGCTGAAACTGAGTCAAGCAATTCATCTCTCATTGTCCTTCAATACAGTTTATATTTGAACATGTGATTTGCAGGTGCAAGATTCCAAATTCTGCATTACTTACATCATCAGCTACTGTTGTGTTCTTTAACACTGCTCGGGTGGCTTAATTTTTTGCAGATACCCATAATGATCTTCTTAATTTTCCACTTCTAGTAGATATTCAGAGTTAATATCTCCTTATTAAATGTCTCTGGTCCCCTAGCTAGCCATTCACAATGGGTTGGAATAGATTATTTGGGAGATTTTTTGAGTTTAAAGAGGCAAACTGTGTGAAAACAGCACATGTTCTTCTCACAACTAGAAAATTTATTTTTGTCTTTCAAATTTTCTTCAAAAAAGAAGATTTTATCTTCCTATCCTTTGAGTATGTTTCAAAACTACTTTGTAATTACTGAGGTTTAAAATAGATCTCAAATTTCTGCACATCCATCCCGTCATCGTAATGATTTGTGATATTGCAGCAGATGAGTCTTGATATTTTTCATCATTTCTTTGTGGGTTTATGGTTCATCTGATATAGTCAATAGCAAACAGTCTGCTGTTTGGATTTGGTGACGTAGTTTTGGAAGCATAATTCTATCATGCCGTGGCTTCACAGATATTCCAGGATCTCTCTTCCTGAGATTACAATTAAATGTGCTGTGATTTTGGGTTATATTTTTACTGTTTAAAAAACCCCTCTAATTTATTAATGCTTCTCCTTGCCTTGTAAACCTTGTTGCAATAAAATGTATGAGGAAAGAAAATGCTAGAGTGCCAGGTGCAATAGGAAAATAACGATTCAGCTTAAACTCTGAGGTGAGAAAGAGACAGCATCTTTACAGAGAATTTTCATAATGTCATTTGCAGAAGAAAAAGTGTCTGTCATGCGTGATCAGGGGAATGAAGATTTAAATAAGCTGTTTTCAGTGGGTTATTTAGATGATGAGCAATATGAATGGCATATTTTTGTCCAAAATCTAAAAGGCTAAGTGTATTATAACTGATCCAGAGACTATATTGAAACATCTTGGTTCAATCAGTGAAAATGTTCAGAAAAGCAAGAATGCAAGGGAAAATGAGATTTAAAAGCTAAAATGATAAATAAAAAATGATATGACAGTTGGATGAGAAGCATCAGTTCTTAGTTTTCTCTGAGTGTCATGGAGATAGGAATATTTTCTGGATCTTTTCTGGGTGGAGAGGGAGAGAGAAAAGATTTCCTGGAATCAGATTCTTCCAGTGAAGGGAAGATCCTGTTCATACACTGGAATTTTGGGACCAGATTCAAACTTGGATCAAATTTGTGAGACCTGTGATAGTTTTGAATTGAAAAGCATGATGAATTCTCATTGTAATGAAATAAAGTGAATTTCTGATTGCCCTTTTTACTATGTGATCTTAGAAGACTTCATGTCTCAGATTTAGTGGTGTTATACTGAATTGTGAGCTTTCGTTTGTGGGTGAATCACTATTCAGGACATCTTCTAACAATGAGATTTGTCTGACAGTTCCAGGGAAACTTATCTAGTCCTCCTGTCTAAATGTCGAATATTGTGAACTCTGGATGGAAGTATGAAATGGAATAGGCTCACAAATCATCAAGAACTGTAGTGAGATGGCACTTTGGGAAAGGTTTTCTGTAAATAACAGGTCTGTTACAATGGTGTAAGTTAGGTGAAGGATCGTATTTTCCTCACTTCTTTTGGAGATAATGTGAATTAATTGTATTATACCAGTATGTTGAAGACATGGTGTTACTGTCATTGAAAAACTTGTATCTATGCTATTTAAATGAGAGACCCCCAAAATACAAATTTGATATTTGGCACATTAAAAGACTTCATTAATAGGTATTTAAATAGAATACGTGGGAGGCTATTATATACTAAAATAATTTCAGAATAATTACTATTTCACTGTACTGTAATAAAAGCTAAAGATGGCAGTAGGTCTAATTTAAAAATAATAAGTCAGTTGAGGTTTCGTAATTACTTTTTTTAATGGAAAGATCAGAAGAGTTTTGTTTAAACAGTCATTAGGAAGCTGGTTATATTGGTCAGAGAAGACATAGGAATGTCTAGTTGATAAGTCACTTAAAAAAGTATTTAAACTTTTAAAAATGGAAAAAATCTAGAGGAGAAAGTTGCATTAAAAAATAACTTCATGAAACATTTTCTTCATTCTCGTGTTGTCTTTTGCTGGTTAGATCGTGACTCACATAACAAATGTGTGATTCTTTACTTTTTTTTTTATAAAGAGATACTGGCTAAACTCCAGAAAAAAATCATCCAAGCATTAAAGGCTGGTTTTGAGAGTGAATGTACTTCATTTTATCTTTCTGGGAAAGTGTTTAAAAGACATCTTTAGATCTAGCATGTAATTCTGCTAACAAGTAGAAAAAGCAAGATTGCAGAAAACCCGCACAGTATTTTGTTATAGTGCATTATATCTAAGTTATTTCATACCAAGCTGAATTCTATGATTCAAAAATAGATTTAGTTATATATATGTTGATATGGTAATGGCTTTGGAATTTTGCAGTTTTGGATCAACTCTAATTAGAGCTGGACAATGTCAAGCTCATTTATAACCTTATGCAGGGTAGAAGTATTGTAATCTCAGTTAATGCCTGGGTGTGATACAAAAAAAGGCAGATGGCAATTAAATAATTTAATTACATTTTTTATGTGTAGGTGAATATCACCCTGTAATGTTGGACCCGTCTCAATATGTCTTGAGGATGGATACCTGCTCTTCACTTCTAAAGGTGGTAGTTGGTTGGGACCAGGAGCTATTGGGATGACGTATAAAATATAATTAATCATTCAGACATTCATTTGGCAAGCATAAAAAATTCCGTAAGCTCTTACAGTCAGAGGTATCAGGATCAACACACATTATCCTTGAAATCTTTCTCAGACTTGGGCTAGTTGGGTAAACCTGAGTCTGAAAAACTCAGATACAAGGGCCATAGTTTTTGGAAGCTGAGAAATTATTCTGAGTGGTTCAGGCTTAGGATTCTCTGAGATTCCTTAAAGGAACTGGGTTAGGTGCTTTCTGGTAGCAGAGTTGTTTTAAAGCATCTCAGTGTTTAAGGACAATGAACCATTACTTACTTTTGATTACAGTGCTTTTTTTTCTTTTTTGATTACTTACTTTTGATTACAGTGCTTTTCTTCTCAGGTAATTCAAAGGTTTAGAGATTGATCTTTCCTGTTACAGAAAGACCATTTGCTGTTTTCCTTCCATTTCTTCTGATTTTGAAAATATTAAGAAAGGAAGGAAGGAAAAACAAAACAGAACAGAAATACCCCTGAGGGAGCAGTTTGTCAGTTGCTGTTATTCTAGAATGAATGGTGTGAGCATGATGTTTGGTCTTCTTTCTTGGTCAAGGACTTAACAGTCCCCTCAAATTTTTCTTCCCAAAATAATGGGAGCATTTGGTATAAGATTTTAACCAAAGCTTCACCATGAAGCTCCTTTTCTAGGGTACAAAATTAAAAAAATAAAATAAAATAAAAAACATTCTGGAAGCTATAAGAATGCCCTGAGGGTGCAATATAGTGCAATATATATGGGTTTATGTACATATCAGGTTATTGCCTGAACTCACAGCTTTCCTCATGTATTGAAATATTTCTTCTTCTTGCAAATATTAGAAGTCATTCCAAATACATAAATTCTTACTTATGACTTATTCTCAAATTCTTAAATTTTAGTTGGTTTTGTTTGTTTGTTTGTTTGTTTGTTGTGGGATTCTTGTGTGTTTGCTTGATTTTGGTGGTTTGGGTGGTTTTTTTTAAGGCAGAATATTGGTTTTCTTTTATCAGTCAAGGACCTCATTTGCCCCGACATATTCATGCAAATCCTACACTTTGAACCTCTAAATCTTTTTGCAGATTATCCTCTAAATAGCCAATAGGTGACACAGCCAGTGGAGTTCACACTGTGAGGTATTTTTCTGCTGACAGTGTCATGTTTTTACAAAAAACAGAAAACTGATTCTAGTAAGCATTTGTGTTTCTTAGGTGGAAAGAACTTGTAGAAGACTCCTTCTGCCGTATGGAAAGCATTAAACCTAACAGTAAATCATCCCAATTATTTGTAGCTTCTGGGAGAAATCCCAGGGCCAAGCCCTACTGACTCAGAAATTCTGTAAATGGATTCTGTGCTTTTTAAGTTGTTATGATCAGGCAGGAGGCCAGGTACCAGATGGATTGATTGCTTTCTGCCAGAGGTATGGCCACATCAGCTGCCGCTATTAGGAATGTATTTATTCTTGCAAATGTCAGCTTGACAATTGGAGTTCAATTTGTGCTATCAAAACACATTAGTCTCGTGATACTAGAGTTAGAGTGGCGCTACTTTTGTCTTATTTTGATTTAAGATCTTCTCAGTTCTCCTAAATTATGATGCTAATTCCTGCTTTTTAGAGAGTGGGTTTGCTGAGGCTGTTTTGGAGTAGAGCATAAATGGAGTTCTCCAAAACTGTCAATAGGGATGCACACATGATCTCAGTTACTTAGTGTGAAACTGAGCTTTTTCACAGACTGTTTAGTCTGTGAAGGGAATGGTAACAAACCAGCTCACAGATCAGTGTCTCTTCTGAGCTACCACCTGTTGGAAGAGGGGAAGCTAGTCACTTTGAAACACTAAAGAAATTATAGGAAAACATGTATCAATAGTCTGAGCTTTTCTACGAGAAAAAGACAAACTCAGTTAGTGGGTTTTTATAACTCAAGGGAGAACTGATGTTTTGATGCACATCCCAATCTAAATTCTGCATTCACTGCTTCATGGTGAAAACAAGAATTTAAACCCAAAGGAATCTCATCACAGCACGTCTCAATATGTGAGATCCAGTCCATGCTGTAAAATTGTATGCCTGTACTTAGGTATTAAACACAGAAAATGTAGAATCCAGATCTAGTTATTTTCAAGACACATTTCCAAAGCAGGTCTATGCAAAGGGGTGCTGGTGGCAAAGGGAGCTCATACAGATGTAACCCATTGTAAAATTGCTGCTTGCCTGGGGCATAGGGTGCCTGTGTTTTGCTGCCCATGGTTGTTGTAAATAGTAGGCAGGGTTTGAGGTAAAAGCAGAAACAGTTTACCCAACTAAAGTGAAGAGTGTAAGAAATCAATTGCTATACTTAAAGACAAATACAGAAAAGTGGAACAGTTACAGTCCTTGTTCTTAACTGCTCATTCAGGTCTGGCTTCAGCAGGGATTATTTTCCTGTTTTCAGTTAGCAGCCTCAAGCCAGACTAACTCACAGAGTGACTGACTAGTCCCCCCTAGAGATGGGGATCTGGTCATTCAGCTACGCTTTGTCTCTTAATTGTTTCTTTCCCAAAATAGATTCTGATTTTGGATTGTCACCCCTCCTGTGCCCCCTGTTTCTGCTGAGCATGAATTCACCCATCTGGCCTTCTACATTTCTGGATAAATCTAACTGATTAAAAAGACACCACGTTTTGTCTCTAGTGCCCTCATAAAAAAGAAGGCCCTTTGACTGTGTCTTTCATCTGAGTGGATGTGGTTAGGCTTCACGCTTACTTGACTTAACCTATTTTCATAGTGCAATCCCCAGTGGGCAGATAACAGAAGAGTTACATTACCACTGGGCTTAAATGCATAAGCTGTGTTCTGCACTGAACTTCAAAAGTACTTGCTGTATAAATAAGTGATGAATGTGTATCATTGATAAAACCTGGTGTGATGGAAAATAAACTGAGGGGTGATTTGTGTCTAAATTAAATGGGCCAGCCTAAGCGTGGTTTGTTGGAACTGGGGAGGCATAATGATAGCATTTTCCTACCTGGATGCGTGATTGTACTATAGATATTAGAGGTGTCAATAATTCAGTCTGAGGCATTGAAATATTGGATTAATGATAAACTACCCGAAATCCAGGTACATAGCAGTGACAAAGTGTATGTACGTGAACCTTGTTAGACAGAGTGCAGAACCTTCTTGCCTCAAGAAATCATTGTGGTGGCAGCAAGAGATGGGAACCACCACCTGAGACTTCTTCTGTAGATGGTGGGGCACACCTACCCATTTAGGTACCACGTGTTCCCATGATGGTAGGGCACCCTTACCCATGTAAGTACCAGGTGTACTCATGACACAGCTTCAGAGGAAGTGGTCCTAGGGAGCCCTGTGCTGCCCAGTTCCTGCTGCTCGTTACAAGAGTCAAGTTTTCCAAGACTGTTTGTTTCGGACCAGTGATTTTATGATAAACAAGCAATCAACACGTCTGGTTGTCACGTTCAGTTTGGTTAATTTAAGGGAATATAATATGGCAAACAGTTTTAGAAATTGTTTAGAAATGGTTGCTTTTAAGGCATTTTTAGACTTTGCCTGTGAAGCTGTTGTGCATTATTGCTGACTGTGAGAGCTGCTTGTTGCTGCAGAAGGGTTTTGTTTGCCCTTGTTACTGGTTTTAGTTATCAGTTAAGCTTTTTCACCAGCAGAAGAGACACAGGCTAATGTCTAAGGAAGTGTCATAACATCTGAGAAGAGGAAGTTGTGAAACCCTTACAATAGACTTTGAGGAACTGAAATTAAAGTGGCAAGGATATAAAGTTTTACTGTCTTCCTAATGTCTTTTATGTTTACTCGTTGTAAATGTGCAAAATACACATGAATAGTCCATACACTGCTTAAAAAAGGTGTGGGGAAAAAATGTTATTTGTGTCTAAGAGGACGGTCAGCTTGGTGGACAGGCTGTTTCTATGCACAACTGTTCCGTTATCAGTCTGTGAAGCTGTAAGCATGAGAAGCAGAATTCTTAGGACCAGTTAGGTCTGTCAAATATAAATGTCAGGAAGGAAACACAGATGTATGTAGCTCACGTGGCTGTTCTCATCAGGAAGCAGGAAGATGCTGAGATGATATATTTGTCAGCTAGTTTAAAGATGCGTTACGATGTAAAATAATTAAAGATAGGTTGGAAAGGATTTTTCCCTCTGAAAGGCCTCAGAAACCTGTTTATCCTGAAATAATCCCAGGGAAATGAACTGATATTGTCACCATAATGTTGTGAATAAGTTTGAGTTCCCCATCTGCTTGCACAAACTTGTCTAAAACTTCATTATTAGCAGTGCTGGCAAATATTAGGTAAGTTTGCTTTTGTGCTCTCTGTGTCTGTGCTGAATGGAAACTATGGGAAGTTCAGGAATAGTTTTTCACTATTAAAGATTCACTGTTTCTCATAACTTAAAAATGTTTATGTAATGTTTGTTCTTTTATTCTAAACAATTGTTAGTGTGTATTTAATTTTAGTTTAGGAGTTTTCTGTAGGACCTACAGCTGTGTTTAAAGACACACTTCATGAAAGTCTCTTAATGACTTGTTCACTGAGTTGAATGTATTTTCACTGAGAGAATTCTGGAGCTAGACATCTTCAGGAGTTTCCTGGAGGCTAATTTTGTATCTGAAATATAGATAACTAGTCAGATCTCTCTGTAAAGCCTTCTATTAATAGCTATTTTTGCTGTAATATTTAGGCATACTTCTAGAATTCACATAGCCTTTTGTCAGTTCTTTGTGCTTCTGCATCTTTCAGTGCCCAAGAACATTTCCATTTCTTTCCCAATTAGAATTTATTTTATTTTAAATTATAAACATATGCTGTGGTATCCTTACGGGACTGTTCTGTAGTTAACTGCTATTTATGTATCAGTCTGGAACTTTGATTTCTGTGGTAATGATAAAAAATGCAGGCTTTATGGAGTCTAAATATGAATAAATACCTTTTTTTATTTATTTTTGCTTGAAGATTCATGGATTGAACTCTTTTTAATGACAGTATTAGCAATTTTGCAGTTCCATCTTTGTGTTCATTTACAAGCCACTAATATGTACAAAGCTGTAAGTCATCTATTTAAAGAAACAGTTTCTAAGGATATGCTTGCATAGTTGTCAGAAGTAAGGACTGAGGGTATATAGGAAAGCATACCCTTTTCAGTTCTGCTGCTGCTAGTTTATACTGCATCCTCGGGTAGGTGACTTCACCTGATTCTTAGATTATAATGTTGAAGTTATGCTGGGACCATGGATCTCTAAAAGATCTGGGTCTGAGCAATGTGGTTTGGGAGCTGAGACAGCAGTCTCATGGTTCCTGTACCTGTTGTTCAGTTTGTATTATCTGGAGCTGAAAATAATTTAAATCAAGACAAGAGTTAAATGGAAGAACATTGTTATGGAAGACCTATAGCTTTCATCCATGGTCTAAGTTTAGTTAAGTATAGTTTTGTCGTGATGCACTGTTTAATGAGTTGGTACTGTTCTAACAACTTCTGCAATCACTGCAGCTGTCTACACAAGGAGATGCCAGCCAGGTGATTGGACCACTCACAGAGGGGCAGAGGAGGAACGTGGCTGTAGTTAATTCTCTATACAAACTGCACCAGTCGGTTCTGAAGGTAGGCTTCCTTGGCTGTAAGGTTAACTTCTTTGCTGTGTTGTATGCATATTCTCCCATTAGCTGATGAGAACTGGTTGGCCCTCTGCTTTGTGACAAATTGTTAGTATTAGGAGTGAAAGATAAATTTATAGTGAATAATCCCTTTTCACAGCCATTGTTTTGTGAATCTGAACAACTGGGCTCTTTATGTTTTCCCTTATCAAGTAAGCTCTGTCTTTGTTCTGATCAGCCTGATAACACTTGTCCCAGCCTAAGCTTATCTTTCGCAGAAGACCCTCACTGCTTTCCCAGAGTTGTGGCCAAACTGAAAAGGGGAAGGAAAGTGTGAAATCAAGAAAAGCAGCACATCACAAATATCGCCATCCAAAGTCTGGCCTGGCATTGTTTTCAGGAATAAGCCCAGTTATGAATAATTCCAGTTTACTGGCTTAGTGATGCCAGTGCTTACAGTCTCTGTAAATTAAAGCACACAGGTACAGTGGTTATAGTGTAGTTAATTGTGTTTAAATCCTAGCCTGATTAGAAAAAAAAGATTGTGAGTACTCTTGACTGTGGGCATATTTACAGAATATTTAAAAATGCTGAAAAGCCTGTAAAATTTGCTTGGATTTTGCAAACAGATGGTAGATCAACTTTTAAGTCTGCTTTCTCTGATGTATTTAGTAATGAACCTCATGTGCCTGAGTGTTGGAGGGAGATCTGATATGATTCAGTCTTTGATTTCAGTACTTATCTGGCTTAAAAATACTATTGTGTGGCATGTTCATAACTGTAAGGAAATTGGTAGGATATTCCTTTAGATCATTCTTTGAGTTTTAATTCTATTATCATAGCTGTACATAAACAGCTGTTTAGCAAGTGGTATTATAAAAGTCACAATACTGAGAAAGAACAACCATTCTTTCAAATATTTGCTGTAGAGCTCCTTGTATAGTTCTCCATCAATTCTATACTGCGCAGAGGGAGAAGACACCACTAATTTTTATTCAGGTCCTGTTAACCCTTCAGCTAAATTTCAGTTGAACTCAACTGAATCATTCCTTTGTTGAAGCAGAAGCAGAGCCCGTAGGAAATTTGAGTGCAAAGGCCTGATACGGCTGCCTTGAAAATTCTGTTTGTATAAAGCCCATTTGACAGTTACCTAAAGCTATGTAAACCACTCATTACTAAAATAAGATTAAATGTTATGGATTCTAATAATTTGTTGAATGTTGACTTAACAATTACTTTAAAATTTGTAGGTCATTACCAATCAGAGCTCATTTCCAGCAGCTGCTGAGCAAACAGTCACAACTGCCTTAAAGGTAATTGAATGTGTGTATGCTGCAGGGATAGGGCTGAGCTTTGCTTTGCCTGTTATACTTAAAACAGCCACTGATTTTCGCAGGTGTTAATTGTGTGTCAGTATATGTTAGTCACAGGTATACAAATATTCAGAAATTTGTATTTTGTTTTATCTGCAGCTACATATATGTTGTGTGTGCCAAAATCACTGTTTGAGTAGCGTTTGTATTCAAGAATATTCTTGTAATGGTTGGACTGTGAAAATAAATGCCTTTCTCTGCAGCATTCACACAGCAATAACTTTATCCTTCATCACCCCTTTACCCATGCTGACCCACACATAGGACTATGATTTATATGCTACCTGGTGCTTTTCTGGGGGGTGATGTGGCTGGCCATGCAGCCCTCTGTGGATGACAGCTATCCACATCCATCCTGCTGGGAGGGGTTGTGTGCAGAGGAATGAAGGGCAGCTTGAGTGTCTGGGGAATGAACAGCTGAATGAAGCTTGTGCATCAAAACATGTACATTTACAAATCAGGAATGCCAGATTGTTGTGCACCTTTGAAGGAAGGCTTTACATAGATGTAGTAAACAGCCTTATCTCTGTACTTTACTGGTAAAATCAATTAAAGGGAAATGTTGTCTTAAGCTTTTGTCCTATCTAGCAGTTTCTAATGTGGAATAATGAAAAGCACTGTTAAAAAGAGCTGTTTGTCAGGGTATTTTTGAGATGTCAAAATTTAAATGCTTCTAATTTCTGTTTCCTTACTTCTGCCTTTTTCTCATCCTATTTTAGGCAGTCCATGATCTAATGGGTAGTGCTGTTCAGCCGTTACTGAACTCTGTAGGAGATTCGGTAGAAGCTATTATCATCACCATGCACCAGGAAGATTTTTCTGGGTAACTAGAAAGATTTTTTTAAACATACCATTTCTTTAGTAAGATATCCTGCAGATGCATAATAGATTGCTATTGCCATAATGTCCTTGGAGCAAGAGCATTTGTTTGTTAACGGTAAAGTGATGCTTTATGGTTGTCAGTGAACAGAGAAAGCAGAATTACACCAATCCGTTAAAACAAATTAATCAGGTGGCATCTGTCTTCTTCCCTCCCCCCCCCCCCGCCTTTTCCCCATAAAGTTTTGCATTTGAGTGAAATTCACTTTAAATAGAAAAGCCAAACAGAGGCGCTTTCTGTGCTTAAAACCCCCCTTTTGTTTTCAAAACTTATTTCTTGTGGACAGTCTTCAGAACTCTCTCAAAATAAAGCATATAACTCTGATTCAGAATTACACTTTTTTTTTTTTCAAACATATTATTGAATACAAAATGTTTCAAAAAATCTTTCTGTTGACTGCTCAGATTTAGTGCATTTGGCTGTTTACCCATAGCATTTTAATTAAAATTCCCAGTGTACTTCATCTGCAAAGATCTTGAGTCCTATCTTTAACTGAGCCTTCCTTCCTGAGCGTTATTTTGGTTTTTATCTCTGCTCTGACATTGCTTGGATCGTCATCAGATGTCCTGTTTCCTGTCTTGGAAATTTACAGAAAGTAGTGTATTTTCAGAGGTGTTTTAAATTTTTTTTTTTTTCTTTTAACAGTATTTTACTCCCTCCATGTTTCTGATTCCACCCAAAGGCTAAGTTTTGTTAGACAGCCTGTACACTTAGGCTCCTGAGCTTGGAAGAGCTCTTTTGTCTGACTGTGATTCAAAGAAAGATAAAAATGATTGATGTCTGTGTCCCAGAGCTTCGGTGCTGCTTCTGTGATAATTCGATTGACTTTATAATACTGAGTTTGGAAGAATCAAGGAAACTGATTCTATACAGAGAACAAGTTTGTGATAGGCTCAACTAGTAACCTTGTGGCATATGCTTGTGTTTTCTGATCCGTTATTATAAATCAACAACTGAGACATTTAAATCTAGGGGCTGGGTCTCAGGGTTAGGCTTCAAACTGGTGGAGGCTCTGCAAGTTGGGTAGGAGTGGGGTGATTTCCTTTATCTTGTTAAGATGGGAATGGCTGATAGATATTTTGAGACTATAGTTTCAGAGAGAGCTACAGCGCTCTTTATTCTCAATTGAAAATGAGACTCTACAATTCATGCCATGACTTCGTGGGGTAGGCAAAAAAATTAAAGACTCCAGTAGGTTTCGGTTGTGTTTTAAAGATGAATTTAGCTGTCCCCGTTTCTTTTTTTCATTTCTTTTTTTTTTCTCAGATCATTATCCGGCTCAGGAAAACCAGATGTCCCTTGTTCTCTGTACATGAAAGAGCTACAGGGTTTTATAGCAAGAGTTATGAGTGACTACTTCAGACATTTTGAGTGTTTTGACTTCGTCTTTGATAACACTGAAGCCATGGCTCGAAGAGCAATTGAACTTTTCATTCGCAATGCCAGTCTAATAAGGCCCCTCGGTGAAGGTGGGAAGATGCGGCTTGCAGCGGATTTTGCACAGGTACCCTCAGTACTGATTTCTGCTTTTTCTGTTGCTTCACTGTGTCCTCTGAGAACTGTTGTCCATATCGAAGTATAAACAGGCAGTTGCAGAGATTGGTTCACTGCAGTTCTAAACATCCTCTCTGATGAGACACTGTACCCTGAGAAATGCATCCACTAAGTAGTTGAAGCTCCCTTGTCACTGTGAGGCACGTTCAGGGAGGTCTGACAGCTTCCTGCCAAGTGACCGTTGCATTTAAATTCAGCTGTGTCTTGACGTTTTATCCTGCTTGTCTGACCTCTTCGGTACGTCCATCATTTGCCACCATTCATTCAGTTCATTCTTTCTTTTGATGGAATAGTGTGTCGCTTTCTTAATCACTTTATATATCACAGTGCCCACACTGGTTAATCACTAACTCAGCTGCCTTGCAGTAGAGGAGACAAGCTAAAGAGATACCAATATCCTGTGGAAGAGCTGTCCTTTCGGTAACAGAAGGGCAGTTTTCTTGTTGGATTCTCTTCATGACCTGATTGACTTATCTGCCTCTCAGCTTTATCTAGCTTTTACACTGGACTAAAACACAAAACAAACTGCCAGATTAACATCCAGTCCCTGTCTGCATTATTTTCTATATTCAAATATAATTTGTCAATAATAACACTCTGCCATTAACCTGCCAAAGAATACAAGCATCCACTAGATCAGTCTAAGGGTTATTATTATCCAAGCAGAAAAGGGGATTAGCACCAGCTGTATGCATACTGAGTGCTGCTTTTGGCTGGTAGGTAACTGAAGTAGGAGAGGAGGGCAGGGAGGGAGGAATCACTGCCATCTCTGCTTCTGCTTCTGGCTGCTTTGTACCATTTGCGTATGAGTTATGTACTCCTGAGAGTAAAGTTTTTTTATTCATTATTCAAAAGAAGGAAAGCAGCCTTTAACTACAGAAGTTAAGGGGAAGTTTTCAATTGCTTTCAGTGAGAAGGTTGCATTTCCCTTCTCTATTTTGAAGACAATGGCATAAAATTGGAGGAAAAAAAAGAACACTTGACTCCTCTGAAAGGAATATAGATAAGTTTTGTAATTTATGCTGCAGTACTAAAGCCAGTCATATAAATCTGGAAAATTTACCTTCACCTAATTCTACAGTAAAGAGCATCTGATCTAAGCACCTATTATTATAATAATACTCATTGTGACATGGGCTGCCTTTTAAGTGAAAAATGAAGGTATGTTTTCATCTGAGTGTAGGGGGATTTGAATGTTCTTCCCCACAGTGCTGAGTATAACTAACTCCTGAACGGACAGCTGTGTGAAAATAAATGTTCTGATTTCTTTTCTTTTGTACTGTAGAATTTAAAAAAGAAGGTAAAAGGCTTTGAATTAATTCTTGTCTCCTGGCTTCAACTACTGCTGCATCAGGGGGGCTGCCTTGTGGTTTTCTCATCTTCACATTGCACCATATTTTTGGCTTGGTTTTGGAGTTAAGACAAGAACTGTATGGGTACAACCAACCCCATACAGCCACCTCAACTCTCACTTTATGCCTTTGAGCGTCTCTGCACAGTGCTCCTTAGGGCATCCCAGGCTGCACAGTGTCCCGAATGGCCTGGGCACTATAGCCTGTTGCTTGGTGTAACAGTAGAAGGACCAAAACATTTTGTGTGTGGAGGCTGCCTATATCCATGTTTTCTGGTGGGTTTTGGGCACTTGCCCATAATGCCAGCTCCTGGTAGCCCCACTGGGGAAAGTGTAGTTGCTCTGACCTGGCCAGGAGTCCTGGGCATGTTCACCTCAATGTGTCTGCAGTCCCTAAACAGGACTCATTTCACTTCCATGCGCCACAGGGCATGTGGCCTTGTCAAGGAAAAGATTTGATTCCTCCAGACAAGAGGTTGCTGCTGCTTTGGGCTGAGGAAAGCACGTATTTAACTGAGCTGACTTGATGGAAAGGGTAAGATCTTCCAAATGGTCATAAATGCTCCATGCAGTTTTAATCAGTCCCAGAAAAGCATTACATTGTTGGACTAAAGTCAAACCCAAAGGAAAGTACCTGTCTGGAAAGACACTCTGTGTGTAGGAGGTTTGTTTATAAACTGTATTTACTCATGCTGTGTCTTGTAGAATCATTTTGAATTTCTGTACTTGAAAAGGGTTACATGTTCCTGCTCAAAACTGGCTTTTGTGATCTAAAAACCCTTTTTGGTGCTTTGGGGTTACTTGAAAGCAAAAGACCTGGGCAGAAATCTGTTGAGAAGCTTTGGTGAATTTGAGGTCCTATACATGCATGCAGTAAGTCGGTCTTGGGTTGCACCAGGTGCTGGGCATCTCACATTGTTGTGCACATTTCTTTCAGGGTGCTCAGTTACAGCTACCTTATACTCAGCAGAACAGCTTTGGCTGAGAGTCAGATTTGAAGCCTTTTGCAGTGGAAACATGTTTTAGTGATAGTTTGCCTCCAAACAACTGGTGTCTATGCAGAAGGGAAAAAAATGAGGCCTCAAGTTCTCATTCCAAACTGGGTTCAGTGAGGTGCACAATTGCCAATTGTCTTTGGTAAGGCTCAGCTACTTACACAGTTAGTAAGTAGTGATTCTGTTGAATTCTCTGTCTTACCCTGTTTCCAGGGTCGATATTTCACTTTGTTCTCTGTGCATTACAGATATTTCAGCACGAGACTAGGTGTGTGCTAGTGTGGCAGCTGTAAACAGAGGCATGGTAGGCTTGAAGTATGTCTGAATATCATTAACATGATTGCATAAGGATCAGTGCTTATAGGAACACAAACTTTTCAAGCCCTAGAAGATGTCTGCGGTGCTGCAAGGGTACTGTCACATCCTGTGCTGTTCCTTGGGACTCTCTTTCTTTGAAATATTTCCAGTCTGCAGGCTGATTTTGCCTTTTTTCATGCTCCCAGTTTTTATGCAGAGTAGTACAAGATTACGTTTCAGTACAGTCCTTTAAATTCCTAGATCAGTTTGTTTTCATTTGTTTTTGTGGTTTTAAGGTGACCATAATTCAGTATTCACATATGTAATCCCACATTTTTGCTTTTTAATTCAGTACTAGTCAGAATGAATACAAATGCTCTCCTGGAGGCAGGCAAGACAGCAAGCCCTGATGGGTTTTCAGCATTTACGCTTCTGGGGAGTACCAGTGCAAGTTAAAAGAGGACATTTTAACTTGCTTGGTATTCAGAGTTCTTGTAGGCACACTTTGGGATTGGTAGCTTGTAGTTCAGGCCTTCCTAAAACCCAGTGCGAGTACTGGACAATTCAGCAAAGAATGACATATAAGCAAAATCAATTGAGAAATTTATTAGGAGAAATGAGGAATCTTCAGTAATAGCTGGCATGGAAATTGGTAATCATCTGCTACATACAGTTTGTAAGCTGATATAGGAAAATAGCTGTTTATTAATAGCAAATACAAACCGCAACTGCATTGAAATAAGCTAGTCTAGAAATTGCTAGACTAAGGAACCTTTATGATTCATGGTATGAAGGCACAACATGATTTCCCATCTTTTCATAGTACATGTATGTGTTTGTAGTGGCATATAAGGCAGGAGCCACTGTGTGCCAAGAACCTCATCTCATGTCATGATTATTTTGAGCCTTGTCAAGTGAACTATTTTTATTGGTCCTGTCTGAGTTAATACTATTCTATATATATATTCATATATTTCTTACCTAGGTGTGATTTATAGTTGGAGGTTTTGGCATTGTTCAGTACTGTGCTGAAATAGATTTGATGGGGCATAGTTAACACTGCCACAAACTCTTCAAGTCTTTATCAGTAAATTACTACAAAATTCTTTTGGTTTTATTGAATTATCCTAGAAAAATGTTTTTACTGTAGAATCATAGAATAGTTAGGGTTGAAAAGGACCTCAAGATCATCCAGTTCCAACCCTCCTGCTATGGAAGTTAAAGAGCAGACTTTGGCCTTTTCAGGAACCTGCTTAGTAAGGTTCCATGGGATATAGCCCTAGAGGGCAGGGGGGCCCAAGACTGTTGGATGATATTCAAGGATCACGTACTGCAAGCTCAGGAGTGTTGCATCCCAACTAGAAGGAAGTGCAACAGGAGGGGTAGGAGACCTCCTTGGATGGATAAGGAGTTGCTGAGGAAACTTTGAGGGAAACAAGAGGCTTATAAAAGGTGGAAGCAAGGACAGGTAGCCTGGGAAGAATATAGGGGTGTTGTCCAGCAAGCTAGGGACCAGGTTAGGAAAGCTAAGGCCCAGTTAGAATTAAACTTGGCTAGGGATGTGAAACATAACAGGAAGAGATTCTGTAGATACACTGCAAATAAAAGACAGATCAGGGACAATGTGGGCCTCCTCCGGAAGCTATCAGGAGAACTGGCTACCCTGGATGTGGAGGCAGCTGAGGTTCTGCATGATTTCTTTGCCTCAGTCTTCACTGGCAAATGCTCTGACCACACCACCCAAGTCTTGGAAGGCAGACGCAGGGACTGTGAGAATGAAGACCTTGAGCCCACCATAGGAGAGGAACTGGTTCAAGATCATCTTAAGAACCTGAACGTGCACAAGTCCATGGGACCTGATGAAATCCATCCACGGGTCCTGAAGCAGCTGGTGCAAGGTCCTACACCTGGGTCGGAGCAATCCCAGGCACAGCTACAGGTTAGGCAGAGAAGAGATTCAGAGCAGCCCTGCTGAGAAGGACTTGGGGGTGCTGGTTGATGAGAAAATGAACATGAGCCGGCTCCAGTGTGTGCTCACAGCCCAGAAAGCCAACCGTACCCTGGGCTGCATCAAAAGGAGCATGACCAGCAGGGCGAAGGAGGTGATCCTGCCCCTCTACTCTGCTCTTGTGAGAGCTCACCTGGAGTATTGTGTGCAGTTCTGGTGTCCTCAGCATAAAAAAGGACATGGAACTGTTGGAACAAGTCCAGAGGAGGGCCACGAGAATGATCAGGGGACTGGAGCACATCCCATATGAAGATCGGCTGAGAAAGTTGGGACTGTTCAGCCTGGAGAAGAGAAGGCAGCGTGGAGACCTCATAGCAGCCTTCCAGTATCTGAAGGGGGGCTATAGGGATGCTGGGGAGGGACTCTTCATTAGGGACTGTAGTGATAGGACAAGGAGTAATGGGTTCAAACTTAAACAGGGGAAGTTTAGATTGGATATAAGGAAGACGTTCTTTACTGTAAGGGTGGTGAGGCGCTGGAATAGGTTGCCCAGGGAAGTTGTGAATGCTCCATCCCTGGCAGTGTTCAAGGGCAGGTTGGACAGAGCGTTGGGTGACATGGTTTAGTGTGAGGTGTCCCTGCCCATGGTAGGGGGGTTGGAACTGAATGATCTTAAGGTCCTTTCCAACCCTAACTATTCTATGATTCTATGATTCCAAGTTGACAATGCTAAACTGTAGTACAGAAGAAATATTTCTATTTGCTGGTTAGCCTGTCATCAGAATCTGGTTTCCTGATTCAGTATGGAATTTTGCATTATTAGGCATTTTGGTTTTAAAAATGTAAACAGATTTGCTTGTTTGCTCAAACATGATGATACAAGTGTGAAAATGCTTTTTATACTTTTTCCTAAAGAATGCCCTTTGTAGTTTCTCTGGAGAAATGAGAGAAGCAGGATGATGTAATCACAGTTGTAGTTATAAGGACAGGAACTACTAATGCTAAAACGCGCTTGATGCTCAATGCTAACTATCTTCCTGGAAGGAGGAAATAATTTTCTGATGTGTGTTATTTTGGAGGTATTACTGCTGAAGGATTTACTTAAACATCAGCCCTTTTGGGATTACTGCAGGGGGGAGAAATCAAATTCCACATCCCTTCACGGCCGGCTTCTGTCATATAATGGTTCAGAGCTGTTCTGTTCCTTGCTTGTTAAAAGCATTCTCTTCTGGTGAATGGCTAGAAGAAAAAGCGTTTTGAGTTAACATTTATAAACTTGGAATTCATCTTGGCCAGGAGGAAATGTAATTGCTAAAAAGTTAATGTTAAGATTTTCCAGCTGAAAGAAACAGCTGTTTAGTAATGAGAGTTCTTGAAAATACCACAATAGACACTAAACAGTAAATTCACTATGGGGTTTTTCAAAGCACTCTTCAATATATGTGCATTATGTGTATCTAGACTACGTATTACCTTCACCCTTGGGTTGCTGAACATAATCCAGTTAGAGAAGCCAGCCATGTGATGTATTTTTTACAATATGGCTATCCAGTGAATAGTTCAGTAGATAATTGACCACCTAGCCATGGGCTATGGCAGGGTCATACGAGAAGAAGAGATTATCTACCCTTTCTGGGTTCAGAAAGTAAGAATCACTGAGAAGAAGCATATGTTGGGCAGGATTCCATCACTGTATTCTGTGAAGCTTAGCAAAATAGCATGAATAAATCATGGAAAAGCAACGGGGTTTAGGCCTTCTGTTCTAGCTGCCCCTTCCATTTCGGCAGTTACTACTGCTTCTCTTGGATCCTCTGTTCATGATTATCTCACAGTAGTCCATCAAGCCTTTATGATTGCAAATTACTGCTTGGACACCTGACTTAGCCCTGAATTTAACCTGGATATCTGAATTTTCAAATTTGCAGTTCTGGGAGCAAAACTTGGAAAAGGAACAGCAAGTACTGCTTGTCCTTTCATGTGTAAACTCCATAGAACATGGCTATATGAAAGGCCTTGCACATGATACAAGTTCTGGCTTGTAGACAGCCAAACATCGCCCAACCTGTAAAAGCTCACCAAAATGCTTTGGAAACTATAGCTGTACATCACAGCAGAAGCTGCTGCAGTATGGATGTGCTGCACGAATCAGCAGTTGATGCAGCTTCAGGTGATGACAGGTAGCAAGCCCAAGAAGCGATGTACACTCAATCATCTGCCCAACACCAGCACCTTAAAAACAGCAGCTGTTGCAGCTGAGTGATTCCTCCCAGGCACTTGCTCCCGGGCCAGTGCCACCGACCCGCACACTGCTCAGCACAGACACAAAACCCTGCTCAGAGAGTCTGCAGAAATGAATGTAACCACAGAAAGATGGTGGAGCATCTCAGTATGTGATTGGGCTGAGACAAACAGCTAAAATTCATGTGAAGAAAACAATCTTGGTTATTATGCGGTGTATAATTTTTTGTTGGAGAGACTGGGTTATAACACACAGCAGACTAGTGCTGTAAATGAAAAAGTTTCTGTGGTTTATGTACATTTTTACCACATTAGTTTTCACTCATTCCCACTCTTTGTGAGTCAATTTGAGATGGTATAGTATGCTGCAAAGCTTAAAAACAATCTTTTTCTTTGGCAACTAGTACTTCACGAATCAGCCATCTGCTGCCATCATATCTATCTAGTTCTAGCAATACTAATAATTTCCTACGGTGAATAAAGGTTGAAGATGAAGTAATAGAATTTTCCAAAGTAAATTTTATTCTTTAGTACTGAAGACTAAAACCTGTTGGTTTATGGAAACTGTCAGGCATGTTCAAGAGAAATCATTTCAATTTGTTTTAATGAGGAATTGGTTAAGCTGTAGAAAGTTTCACTTGCGTCTCATTACGTCATCTTGAGTTTCAGGAGTGAAACAATGGTTTTAGACTTATTAAACACAATTCGGTTTTGCAATGCTGAGATTTCTTTCTCCTCGTGAGTACAGTGTGATCTGTGCATCTCTGTTTCCAAGAGTCAGACTGGTAGTTTGTTGCCTGTTACCAAATTCTCTAATGTACCTAAAAGAATTACCTTCTTCCTGGTTCTTCACAGCTGCAAGCCCACAGCTCCCACCAGCTCCTGCAGGATAGTTCCTTCCAGCTGCCCCTAGGTAGTCCTGATGCCTGAGGAGCAGCTCTGGAGAAATCGGTCTTGCTCCCATTTGTTTTCCAGGGTCTGTAGGGTTCTTTTATCATGATACAGCAAAGCCTACTTAATTAGCTCATCTTTTTGGCTATTTGCTACTGATCCTCTGCAGCAGACTGGCCTTTTGGCTCCCATATATGCTCAGAAGTGTTCTGGGGGAACAACATGCTGAACTTACTCTAAGCTTCATTGCAGTTTGGAGTAGAAGCATCTCTCTCCAGAAATCCCAAGGGACAGTTTTCCTGTCCTGGGAATGTGTGTTCAACCTTGCTCCTTTGTGCTGGCAGTTTCAGCACAAGGCACAGCAGCTGATGGCTCCTCAAGCATGGAGGTGTTCCCATTTGCACACCTCTCACACTGACTGGTGGATGTTGTGCTTGCTCAGGAACTGCAGAGTCATGTTGTGCATGGTCTTCAGCCCAAGAAATGGGTACCCCTTGTGCCTGAGTGTGGAGCGGTGACCTAGCCCTCAGATTGTGAGGGTTACAGGGGACAGGGCAGGGATCCCACCCAGCTGTAGAGAAGGAAGTGGTTCATAGTCCAGAGTAGAAGATTTGGAGCCAGAAGAGCAGCAGGCAGGAGGGAGCCAGGCTGATACCCAGGGCTGGAGCATTCATCTGAAAGTCAAAGATCCTTATTTCCATTCCTGGATTTTTATTCACTTTCTGCTTCTGCGAGTTTCTGCTTAATATAAAATGCACATCTAAAGCATCCTTGAAGTGTTTGATGTGGGGCATGTACTCCAAAGTTCCTAGGCTTGGGGAGCAGATTTTCACTGCCTGTAGGCTAGCTCTGCAGGGCTTTCAGAGGTGTTCTCCTCCTCTGTAGAGGAAGTGTAGGTGCCTGGGTTATGCCTTCTGGCTTTCCCAGCTTAGTCTGGCTTTTTGTTATGTACATGGATACTCCTTCAGCATGACCCACTTGACCTGTTTTAGGTGTCTACTTTGGGGAAAGATGCATCATACGCAGGAGTGGCTGCTTTTCGCCGCTGAGCATGAAGAGAGCCTATAGATGTTGAGAAGTAGGTGAGATGACTCTCATCCTGCCACTTGCTTTTTAGAATGACGGCCTGAAGTATACGGCCTTGATTTGCATTAATTGCCAGTTTGGTTCCTTCTGGTTTTAGATGAACTATGGCATCACAGTTTGCCACACCATCTTTCTTGTTTATGCTGGAACCCCAGCACTGTTACGTGCTCTTGGAGCTGGCAGCCAGCAGCCAGCTCTGTGTGAGGAAATACTACAGCCGAGCAGAATAATGGTATTAAAGACTTCACTGTAAATAGTGTATTAGCACAAACGTTTTGAAACTAGCTCAGCAATACTTAAACGGGAAGCTCATTGAATGGTGGCTTTGATCTTGTTACTTATTTTAGCTCTTATGCTCTGAAACTTAGCTTGATTGTGCATTATGTGGAAATCAGAGTCTGAATAGTCCTTTAAGTTGGGGATTTCAAAAACATATGTGGAGAATAAAGCTTGCATCCGTCAGTGGCTCTGACACTTCCGGAATGCAAAGAATAAAGACTTAATCCATATCTGGCTAAAGTTACTTTAGCTATGAGAGTTTTTTGGGTGGTGGTGTTTGTATTGGTGTGCATATTAACTGAAACTTTGCCATTGTTCATGTTCAGTCTGGGATCTGGAAGTGAAGTTGTTCTTTCTCACTTCTGTGTCTTCACTGTTAATGAAGAGCCTGTGACAGAATTCAGTCTCACGTGAATGATATAAAAACCCAAAGAGAGCCTGTTTGAAAAGGCAAGGGAAATCCAGTGCTTAAAACCCAGAATCTGTTTAAAAATCAGTTATTTTTAAAGATGGCTGCTGTAACTCAGGGACAGAACACTACAAAAATAAGTATGAAAATAAAGCTCTTACTATTGCTCTTTTACCTGTGATTCCATACAACCCTGTGGCAATAGCAGCCACAGGGACTTCTAGCTAGTCTTCATAGGTTTTGTGCCCCAGAATTTGGGGCTGAGTGTTCAAGAAGGAATCACTTCAGCCTTGTGCTTTGCCAAAGCAAGGCTCTTTACTGAGATGGGTATGCATTCTTACTGCTTTAGGAGTGGTTTGCGTGCCTCGGTTTGCTTCCTTCCCAGGCTGCGGTCGTATTTTTTTGGGGTACTGACACCAGGAAACTCATCACCAACAAAGTAAACCTGAGAAAAAGTTTCAGTCACAGAAAGCTCACGATATCCCTTCTGCCCTTACCCACAGACTATCACTACCTTTTGTCATGGGATGCTTACTGTGTTGCCAAGAACAAGGCAAAAATGTTGGCTTTAGCAGTGCAGTGTGAAAGGAAATGATAGCTTCTTCTGTCAAATTCAGCCAACAGCAAGAAGTCAATGACTTGGTCTGCGGGTTTGCTACTTCAGTACCCAGTTTTGTGTTTTGGGTCACTCTAATTCAGATGGAAACGTTTGTTTTTACAGATGGAGTTAGCGGTGGCACCGCTGTGTCGGCGAGTCTCTGACCTAGGAAAGTCCTACAGACAGCTGAGGTCATTCAGGTGAGTTGCAGTCTCAGGAGCCAGCAATTGTCAGTATGATCAAAATGTATTTCCAAACTGATTTATTATCTCATGCTAATTCTGATTGAACAGTGCTTTTTTGGCAACACCCACCTGCAAATTAGAAATAGATTAAAGTTCTTTGTAATTCTATGCAGAGTATAACTATGATTTAACAACCTTTGTCATGCAAATGTTGGCCAAATTGTACTTTTTTTGTGTTGCTTTCAGTACAACCCCTCCATGACAGTGAGTTCTGAAACGACCTGAAGTGTTTGCACTGAAATGTAAAATTTACAGTCCTGGGGTTTTTAATTACAACAGACAACTTTGTACATTTTTGCAAGCTGAACCTGTGTTGAAGACCTGGGATGCAGACTGGTAGACAAACATTCGATGATCCTATTCTAACACAATATTGCCACCACATAGGTATCTTTTCTAATGCGTAAGACAAGCTTTTTCTTCCTTTCACAAGTATATTTTTACACTTTTCTAGGCCGCTGCTGTTCCAGACCAGCGAGCACATTGCCAGCAGCCCAGCTCTGGGAGAGGTTATTCCATTCAGCATCATTCTTCAGTTTTTATTTACAAGAGCACCAGCAGAGTTAAAATCACCCTTCCAGGTAATAAGGTCAACTTCTCTTTCCTTTAGAGATGTCCTAAGGAGGAGTGAACATTGCAATTCATCCTAGATATTTTAGTTAAAAAGTATTGAAGCTCATTCTTTATATGATTTATTGGCTTTTGCTTTTATTGTGGCAAAGGTGTTCTGGCCATTGGCTTCATATTTTAATTAATTAACAGTAGGAAGATGACAACCTGATTTTAAAAAGACTCTCAGTTCTTTGATGTTCTGTCAGCTCATGGAAGAAATTGCAAGGTCTTACCTGCGACTGCACATTGCCTGGATCCTGGTCATGTCAGATGCAGGAAAACTAGAAAGAAACTCCTGTCAGAATTGAGCAAACAGCTGATGGGGAAGAACACCTCTGAGCTCCTGCATAACATATTGGGCTATTTCTGTTAATTGTCCCTGATTCTTTAACTCATTCTGCGTCACTGCAGTATTAAGCGAGCCTTATGTGGCTTCATTTATATCATCTTGAATCTGAAATTTTTAGATGTGTTTGCTCTTTCACCTTCATGTGTAATTGGTGTTTGTTTCTCTGTATTAGAGGGCTGAGTGGTCCGTTGCCCGCTACTCCCAGTGGCTTGATGATCATCCATCTGAAAAAGACAGGCTTGCTCTCATACGGTAAAAATCATTCTTTTTTCTTCTCTACCTTTATGATAATGGAGCAGTAACTTATATGCATACCAGCACTAGTCTCAACAGGTAAAAAAACATGTTATAGGAGATGTGTCAAATACCATTGCCCTCTCTCCACTCATGGGATGAGTTGCAAAATATATTAACTGAACACTCCCCTCCACCCACCATGCCCACGACCTCCAGTGCCTTTGGAAGTAACACGTAATCCTCTTGCAAAAGAATGAAACCATGCACCATGGTGGTTTAAATTAATAAAGTGTTTCAGTAAAATTGCCTCCCAACTGTTGGAAAGTCAGGTATGCGGCCATTTAGTCCTCTGCATCAGGAAAAAGGAGCTTTGGAAGCTTAAGCCATGAGAATGTAGGTAGGAATTTAAAAATGGAAGACCCTTGCTGCAGTCGTGTAACGTTGTTCTTCAGAAAACTAGCACAGGATCTTTAGGAAGTGATAATGATGTCAGATTTTTAAGATCTTCCTGAGGTAGTAGCTAAATGCTGTTTTGCACCTTAAACTGTTAAGCAAAAGTTATGAAGTCTTGTTTTTCGAAACAAGCAGATTTCTGATGTTAGAGGGAACAGATGTGTAGTATGAACGTGACAGAGCCAGTCTGAGGATCCTCAGGATTCAAGGTGATCATTTGGCTCTTAACGCCCTAGCTCTTCCAGCCATCTTCTCAGTGTCCTGTCTGACTTCAGAGCCACCCACTCCAGTTGTCACACAGCTGCACCAGGCTTGATCTGGCCTGGGAGCCAGCTCTGTCCTTGAACTTCGTGTGGATGTTGCCAGCTTTTGCTGAAATCATAAAAGCTGACTTTTCAGTTCCAGCCAGCAGTGGCTGTACTTGAGAAAATCAGCCATTATCTGTCCACACTTCGAAAGCAGCCAAGAGGAGTCTGCTATATGTATATATATATTCTTCTTAAAGCTGACAGCACCATACAGTCCAGCGTAGGGCCTGGGTCAGTTAGGGAAATAACCGGTTGATCACCAGTAGGTGTTAGTAGGATCTATTTCCAAACTATTAAAATGCAAACCGTCTCTTTGTGTGTATTAACAGGGTATTCTTTGAAAATCACACATGCTGTTAGTCTGGTTTGGCTGCAGAACTAAGTTTTCTTGAACCTGGAGCCATGACACCTTGAACTACAAGGGAATGGATAATAGGTACAGGGCTGACACAGCTGTATATGTAACGTAGTTATGAATATTTTGGTTGTTATTTGTGTCCTGATAGTACTGGCAAGACTGACAATGTTGAGCTTCAGATACGTTAGAGAGAGCCAAGAATGCAAATTGTTTGAGAGCTGATGGGATTTTGTTCTCTTCAGTTCTTTTACACAGATTTGAAAATGTCATCCTTAAACTACAACATTTTTGTCTTTGTTTGCAATTAAATTTCATTCAGACTGATTCAGCTAATGGGCTTGCTGGTGGTAATGTTCAGACACTGATAAATTGCTCTGACCGTGAAGGTATTATGGGACAAGCCCTGGGACAAAGCTTTTAGGCAGAGAGAGTGTCATCCATTAGACCAGGTAGTGTAAGCTGGAATATTTAAGGTTTTCATTTCAGTCCTTTAATTGAATCCATTATTCATGTTGCATGAGATACCACTGTTAAAATATTTCAAATTCATAATCTCCAGAATGTGCTGCTGCAGGGTGATCACCAGGCAAGGTTATCACCTGAGCGTTTTAACAGTGAGACTGTTGCTTTGCACTGTGGAGTGCTTGGACATCCAGGGCATGCAGAGGGCAGCTTTGAAGATCTGCTCTTCCCAGAGGCCTCTGTTGGGACTCCAGTGGCTCTCCCCTACCCTTGGTACTCCAGAGCAAGGCTGTTTGTCACTGCCCATGCTTATTTACTTCTCCATCCATCACCATGTCCACCGCTCGTAGGCACCACTCATGCAGCTTTGATGAGCTGGATGAACCACTCTGGATTTGTTAAGCAGACTCTTCCCTCAGGTGGTTCAGTTGTGTAGAGCTGCATGCCTGCAGCAAAGAGCAGGGGCTAGCTGAGCAGCACCAAATGCAGTGAGTGAAGGGGGTGGTACCTTGGCAGACATGGGTAATCTCTGCAGGCATTGCTCCATTGCATTCATCTTTTTACCATCTCCTCTCATGCCTGGTGGTCCTTTCTAAATAGGCTCCAGTTATCCGTACAGAAGGCAGGCAAGCAAACATCAATCACAAGCATGACCATGTTTCATTCATTCTTTCTTTAATACTCTATTGGGTGATTTCTGAGCCTGCTTTTCATGTGTCTCATGAGCCTCAGCTGAACTACAGACATCTTGCTCATTTGTCTGGAGTCTTTTATCAGTCACCCTCTTCAAGCTTTTTCCGCCTGCAGTTGTTCAGCTGTGCTAATTGAGCCTTGGATGTTGTGAGCCTTCAGATCCCTGCACTGGCCTACATCAAGAAATTATCTTTACATTGGCTGCAACCTTGCAAATGGTTATTTTCTGCAACTTCCCTCTTTAACAACTGTGCAATTACTCTAGGGACCTGCTGCTTAGACATTAATCTACTTGTGTTATCAGAATCCTTGCAGCTTCATATTAAAGCTTCTTCTGCTCTGTAACCTCAAATGCTTCATATGCAATGTGGTGTTAATGTTATGAATTAATAGCATTCTGAGCATTTTTGTGCTTTTCTTTCTGCTTGTATTCAGCATGAAGGATGTGATTTACCTGGCCAGGGGTATATTAGCCAGACTTCCTTTATAGTCAACAGAGAGTAACAGGCGCTGCTGGGGCTGATTCATCTCATCCTGAACTAGGTACCTAAAATAGGTCAGTTGCGTTGTGTCCTGAAAGCTCCATTTTCTCTGCGCAGTGAAGGGAGCTCTCTCAGGCAGACAGCAGCCCTGCAGGCATTTGAATTTGGGTGCGCTGACCCTGCGGGACTGTGTTGAAAGGAGGGTTTCTTTAAGTGGCCAGGGCACGTTGTTTTCTTTCTAAATTAAGTTTGAAAACTCAGCCTTCTTTCTATAGAAGAAACCCTGGTGGATGTGGCAGGATTTGATCCAGCAATGAAAGGATTGAATGACAGTTCATCTGCACTGGGCCAAATTCTTGCCTTACCATTGGTGTGTGGGTAAGCTCCCTTTAGTCAAGCTCAGTGTTGTTGGAGCCGAGTTGAAATCTAGGCTTAGTGAGGGTTCATTTTCATAATGAGCTGATGTCCTGAGCCAGAGCATGGCTCTGACTGCTGACCTGCCAGGGGCAGGGACAAACGCCAACAGGGAACCACCCCATGTGTTCACTGGGTTCAGCCTTACAGCAGCCTTGCCCCGAGCAGCAGAGCCGTGCTGGGTCACTGCTCCACTCTGCTCAGCCAAGCGAGCAGCAGCCGCAGCGTGGCGGGGGGGCTGCCCTGGAGCATGGCTGCGGTGCCTGCAAGCTCTCCCACCAGCTCCAGCCATTCATAGGAGCCCTCATGTAACCCGCGTGTCTGTCAGTGCATGGTTCCTTTGATGTCTCTATTCTGCATAAACTGGAGCTGGCTCTTGCTGATCTGTGGTCCTACAGGTGATGCTGTTGGAGGTTTTGCAGTAACTTTCATAGCAGTTAGTAGACCTGGTGTCAGAGCGAATCACAGGATCATAGAATAGCAGGTTGCAAGGGACAGATGTGCTCTTACACGGCTTATTTTCCATTTTCCTCTTTGCCCTGAAGTGTGCAGAGCGAGCAGACTTTTTTAACAAAGTGCTAAAGAGAAGCCTGGCCCTGCCATCCTCCAGCTTCCCTGCTAATTGATCAGGACCTGAGTGCACCACTGAGCAGAGGGATGATCCCTGTCGTTTAAATCAGGCTCCATTTGACCAAGTCAGAGCCCAGGAGGGGGGTGCTGGTATTCACAATTCCATATAAAATTAACTAATTAATTAGAGTAATCCTTAATGATGCACATTCATCTCCCTTTAGAAACCACAGCCCGAATCATATACTTACCTCCCCCCCCCCCCATGTAGGTATAAATCTTCATGGATTGAAATAACATTTCAAAAAAGAACTATCTGGTCTTATATAATCAGCTTGTCCTGATTTCCAAGAAAGCTCATGTTTTTGCTCAAGCAAGTGAAGTAATTTAATAAGTGCTTTAAAATCCTTTTCCTTATGTGGGAGGGCATCTTAAACTTAGATATTTTCTTTTCCTGACTTCTTAAGGCATTTTTAATGAAGCATTAATATGTGCAGAGCATCCCACCAACCCTTTTCCCATAGCTCTCTTTTACAAACAGTATTCGTAATGTATACCATAGCTTGTCTTTTAAAATAGAAACAGATTGCCAAACAGGTTTTATGTCCTTTATTAGACTGGGAGATGCTGAATTTAGGACATTATTTAGTCTAATCCCTTCAAGAGTATGTTTTGTGTATTACATAAACAGGGTTTCTTCCATCTTCTTAAACGTTGGTAAAATAACTATAAATTACATCTTTATATATGACAACAGCTGTGATCTCTTCCGTGCTGAAGACTTGATGATACTGCTTTCACCCGTGGTGCTGTTTATTTTTCCATTACTACTTAGGCACCGGTGTTTTTACAGTGTCCTCTACAGGAGCAAGTCTACCTCTTTTTAAGACAAGTTTTTTAATGCCAACCCAGTGCATCTGAATTGGGTCCTGTGCTGCCAGTGGAGTTCACAGAAGCTCGTTTGAGCTGGGACCGGTGAAGTTTACAATGTGTCATCATAAAATCTGCATCTCAAGTGTTAACAAAGCTACTGAATTCTTATCTGCCCAGCTGAGGGACACTCATGTAGGCACCTCAGCAGATCCAGTGAAGTGTATCATTGCATGCATCCAGCTCATCCAGCCTGAGCTGAAATCTGGCCACATGCAGCAGCAACTGTCTTCCTCTGCCATAAGCAGCTTCCTGCACCATGCGTACTTCTGTGTGACAGTCCCAAAATCCTACCCTTAGACTTGGTAACTGTCTGCAGAGAAACAAAATTCCCATCCCAAATGTACTTGTGAATTCACATCTACTTTATGACCATTGGTGCTCTCAGTTACCTCTCCAAGCCCATTTCTCCCTTGCACGTGGAAGCAACCTCACCATTAGTTTCTGGGCTCCAAACATCGTTTCTTGCTGGATTCATAATTTCTGCCATTTTAGTACCTGGACCTTTCCTGACCAGCAGTGCTGTTCCTAATAGGATGCTGTTTCCTGGCCTGTCTCTGTTGTGTCATTACCATGGGCAGCAGTGCAGAGGAGGGTTTCCTGAGGTGGTCAGAGCTTGACCATGCCTATGAGCCATTCCACGTTCACCAGGTAGGGCGTTGAGCTCCAGGTGACTGCGGCTGCCTCTTGGCTCCCAGCCTTTAGCAGCTGCAGCAGCTTATTTTTCTCACTCAGTGTGAGGTCCCTTTGGCTGCTTTCTTTCACCACTGCTCCTCTGCCTTGATGGGTGCATGAAGCAGGTTTAGCTCTCCAGGCCAGCTCTGCTCTGCAGTAGCCCTTGTTCTCTCTTCGGTGGTAGATGTTTCTCCATGACTTGTTCATACTTCACTGCCCTGTGGAGAAGGATTTGGGGTTCTGGTCAATGAGAAAATGAACATGAGCCAGCAGTGTGCGCTTGCAGCCCAGAAAGCCAACCGTATCCTGGGCTGCATCGACAGGAGCGTGACCAGCAGGTTGAAGGAGGTGATCCTGCCCCTTTATTCTGCTCTCGTGAGACCTCACTTGGAGTATTGTGTGCAGTTCTGGTGTCCTCAACATAAAAAGGACATGGAACTGTTGGAACAAGTCCAGAGGAGGGCCACGAGGATGATCAGGGGTCTGGAGCACCTCCCGTATGAAGATCGGCTGAGGAAGTTGGGGCTGTTAAGCTTGGAGAAGAGAAGGCTGCATGGAAACCTCATAGCAGCCTTCCAGTATCTGAAGGGGGCATATAGGGATGCTGGGGAGGGACTCTTCACTAGGAACTGTAGTGATAGTGCAAGGGGTAATGGGTTCAAACTTAGACAGGGGAAGTTTAGATTGGATATAAAGAAGAAGTTATTTACTGTCAGGGTGGTGAGACACTGGAATGGGTTGCCCAGGGAGGTTGTGAATGCTCCATCCCTGGCAGTGTTCAAGGCCAGGTTGGACAGAGCCTTGGGTGACATGGTTTAGTGTAAGGTGTCCCTGCCCATGGCAGGGGGGTTGGACCTGGATGATGTTAAGGTCCTTTCCAACCCTAACTACTCTATGATTCTCACAGCACTGCAGTTCCCATCAGTTCCCACAGGATTACAGTGAAATCTCCACCAGTGGCAGCTGTGGCATTTACAAAATAGCCTTCACAAGTTGAAGGTTGACAAGTCAAGCGACCCTGACATAAATGTTTCATCAGGTGAGAAGCTGGTGCTCCTCACACCTTTGTCATGGCAAAACTCTTCCTGTCTGAAAAGAATCAAGCTTTTGTTCTAGAATTTCAGGTAAAGTTATTGATTATAAATTGCATTTTGAAATTCAGCTTTAGAGCACTGAAATACTTTTACAGGACATGGGAAAACAGTCAGTGCGTTTAGTCTTGAGAAAGCTTTTATTTTTGTTGTGTAGTGTAAAGCTGTACAATGTCTGTTTTAGCAGAATGCCTGAGAATTCACCTAGTAGCAATGATAAAGTAGTAATGATTGGCTGTCTTTTGAACTTGAAGTTTGTCTCTTTGAAACAACACAAGCAAAGCCACAGTAAAAGAGCAAGCACAGCAAAAGAGAGCTGGCAAGGATCTCTTCTTGCTTGGCAACAGCTTCTGTTGGCTGTTAGTCTGTGCAGGGAAGGGAGAAGGAACCCTAACCCTCAGAGCAGTTGTGAGGCCACCAGACAATGCTAAGTTCCTTTTAGCTGCTTTTTGAGTTGTAAGAGGGCAGTGGCTGCCACTGGTGGAGTTGGTTTTGCCACTTAAATCAGGTTCTTTTGAGGCAGGAGAGAAAGAAAAAAGATAAAAGCTGCTGGAAGGTCTGACAGAGGGGCTCTAATGCTGGTGTTCAGCACTTAGCGTAGCCTAAATCTCATTCCCTCTTGTTTGATCTGATGGGAATAGCAGTCTGGCTACGGATTATCAAGGGCTGATGCTGAGTGGTTTTTGGTGCTGCTTTTAGGGTAAAGCTTCTCCCTTTCATCTGAAGTGATCTGGTTATCTCTGTCATCTCTTTCAAGGGGTTTTTCAAAGCAGAAAGGGGTGGCAGTGTTACCATCTGGATAGTGATGCCAACCCACAACTTCACCAGGAGGTGTCAGCACTTTCTAAGTTAAGCAGGTCAATGTGGGGTTCTTTCTATATTCAGCTTTTGGTGACTTTTAAAAACTATTTGGGCCCAAGAAACTTTGGGGAGTGTATAGACGAAAAGACAGGGACACTGGTGAGAGGTAGGGGAGAGATTCAGCAAGATGAACAACAGCTAAACTGTTAACACGAGTTTCTTCACTGTCTTTTTAATAGTAACTAACATCTAACATGCTTAATGATTACTGCTGCCCAGAGCACTTGAGTGCTGCCCTGAGTGGAAATGGGAGACTCTTCCAAAGGGTCTCCCTTCGTCTTGATGGGATCCTTGAGCTGTCCCTGCCTGTATCTCCCACTACTACTCAGTCTGCTTATCACATGCTTGCCCCTCATTGCCAGCTGATCTAAAAATCACACTTACCTGCTGTCTCTTTCCCCCAGTCTCACCTCTTCTCTCTAAATCTTGGGGTTTAAAACTGACCTGCAGATGTGCCCCTTATCTCTGCAGTCTGTCATGTGGACAGCCTTTGCTGGGAGTGAGGTGAGCTGCACCCAAAGCACTCTGTGGCTGCAGCAAGCAGGCTTTTAGATGTTGCATTTTTCCCTATAGAGCCTGTGCTGCTCCCCAGAGACCATTGGGAAGAGCGCATTGAAGGTTTTCAGGGAGATGACCACGTGCAGATATTCTTTCCCTGCCTTTCTGGCTGTAAAGGGGGAATAACGTTTTTCTTGCTGTTTGTTGATGTTTCTTCAGAGTGTTGGCACCTGGTGTGCACCCCTCAGCAGCAGTAACTCACTAGGAAGTTGTTACCAAAATTGTGCTCCCAACTGCATCCAGGTCAACACGAGAAACTGTTTCTGTGCCGTCACCGTATTCTTCTGAAGCCTCTCAACTCTCCAATAATCCAGTCCATCCTCCCTTTGCATCACCTCCATCTCAGACCACGTGCCCTGGGCTTCAGCCAAAAGGGAGTCTGGGGGGAGGAGCTGTGCTGGGCATCACCTGCCTGTGCTGTTTCATTCCCATCCTGTGCTCAGAAGAAAAGCTGCTGCGGGTTCCTTCCTTGCAGTTGCCCACTTCACTGTCTCCCTGTTGAACTCCACTAGCAATAGGCCAGGGACTCTGACTGCAGGCATATGTTTGTATGTGTCTGTTTGTCTGTGTGTGTGTGTATGCATGCATGCGTGTACCACGTGTGAACACCCAGCTCCTCCTGTTGCACTGACAGTGAGGAAGTTCAGAGCCCTCACTGGTTTAGCAATAGCCTTACACGCAGGCAAGAGGATGATACGAGGAAAAATCAATTAAACTGGAAGCCAAGTATTGGCAAAACTGACCTGACCTACTTAATAGTTGGAATCTGAACAGCTCAGCTTTACAGCCTTTGTTTTGCAGATATGCTCATTCAGCAATACTATTTCCTAGACTTGTTGGCTGAAAGGTGGCCCCATGTTGTACAGCAAGTTAAATTAGATACACGTACGTAATCACAGCTGCCCTTTCGCTTTGATATGCCTGTATTTGTGTGACTCACACAAGACTACTGTGTGCAACACCCTATGACAACATACAGGAAAAACACTGCAATGCCTTACAAACGTACATGCACTTACTCTGTGGGTTAGTGCAGCGTTTCCCAAAGGACCACAGCAGTTCCAGAGACTTGGCCTGCAAATCACTGAGGGCATCTCCGTTGGTCACCGCTGCCCGTTTTCATTCTGCATGTTCTACTCGCAGCAGCTGGTGTCTATCCTCTCCATTTCTAAAGGTTACCAGTACAGCAATGTGCCCGAGTCTGTGCGTCAGAGCTGTCATTTCAAGCCATCTGCAACATGCTGCCGCTGTTTATTTAAATGTTAACTTGTTCGCTCCTCAAAACATGCAAGGAAGGAGAAAAACAATCATGGAACAATTATGTAGAGCTTTGTAAGGCCTTTTGTGGCCACTTCCTTCCGCAGAGACACGCAGGGTCATCTGAGGCAAGTTCTGTAGCAGGGAAGAAGTCAACTAATTTCAGTTGCAGGTCCTTAACCTGCATAACCTGCAGGCTATCAATTGCTTTTTCTTTTATTTTAGTGGTGCCCTGGAGGCTTACGTTCAATCAGTGCGAACGAGAGAGGGAAAGGAGTTTGCACCGGTGTATCCCATAATGGTTCAGCTGCTGCAGAAAGCGATGTCGACCCTTCAGTGAGCCAATCTGGGCACCTCTCTCAAATCTTGGCACAGTACAGCAGTCACGGGTCTTTGGTGCCATGCAGATACTTGCATTCCCAACTACGTAAGCTTTACAAGGAAATGTGTTTACCTACTTTATCTGTGAAACTTCTGTCTTCTTGCTTTACATTTGCATTATAAGAACTTATATATACACAAATGTCATAAGGAAATTTTACAGTTTTTATGTGCTGTAAGTGTACATCTAACGAAAACAATTCTTCAGCATTCCTTCTGAATTCAGAAAAACTAGAACACGCGCTCAAACACTGCAGTGGAATTCACGAGTATCTCAGATAAGGAAGTAGCTCTTGTAAGTATGAACAGTTGGATACATTTTAGCCTTACTCAGTACTTTTGACCACCAGAATCATCAGTTTCCATGTAAAATCACTAATTTTAACACAAAAATATTTGTAAGTAACAGAAAAGACTCTCTAGTGCACTGCTCTTAGCTTGGAAATAATTTATATAGATTTCAACTTTCTTTTGGGTTAAACTGTAATAAAGAACATTGACTCCAAACCTGAGTGCAGTATTTGAAATCCTTCAGCAGCTTCCTCAGTGCACAGCATCACATGCACTTCGGACGAGCTCATGTACAGACTTCCATGCAGAAGGTGCTCATCCTGCAGGGCGGACTTCACGACCAGTCTACTTCATTTTATACAACACACAGCACCAGATTTTAATGGATTTATTTGAAATAATATACAAGAATATAGTGTGCAAAAATCTGAGGGGCAACATCACATAGACATGTGTCATAAACTGAAATTTACAGTTGTGATTCTTAAACAAAAAAAAAGGAACACACAGCTGTTTAGCAGACAAAAAGCCATGATTGTAAAAGTTCACAGCAGAAGCCGTTGGAATCCTAATGCAGCTGCTCTAATTGTAGACAGTTGGAGGAAAAAAAAGTAAAGTGCAAGTGTTGCACGTATAGTTAAGTGCAAAGTTTGCCCCCACCATAAAGATGTCTTATGGCAAAATAAAGTATTGTAGAGTATGTGGCAAAGACAAAACACAGAGTTAAAACTATGATGGTGATGGTATCAACAGCACCATTTTTCTGGAGATAACGCTATTTGTTTCATCCTGTCCCGGGCCATGGCTGCCACCGACAGCAACAGCTCTCGCTAGTGCCAGCTTGCGCAGGATCTCTCGCCCCCTTGTGGGGACACATTTCCTCCGGGGCAATGCAAGCAGAGGCTCCACGCTCCTTACGCTGTGCTCGCCACACTGCGGTGCGGTGCTGGCGCCTGGCTGCGCTGGGACCCCACCACATAACGCACCTTGCCATCTCAGAGAAGCCCAGGCCCCAGACTCGTAATTAATAATATGGTTGTGCAATACATATTAATCAGCAATAAGAATCAATGTATATAAACAGCTGTTACATATTTTAAAATTCCCCTTTTTGTACATTTTCGTTTAAAAATAAACATTTATACACATCTCCCTCGCCTCTTTCTAAAGTACTTTAGCACCACAGGATATCCATTTTCAAGCCTATATTACCTGATACATATATGAAGTTTGGAAGAAAAATAAGGCAATTTGGTTTAAAATGTTGATAGTTTTAGCTTACTTAATGTTCTATTGTAAAAAGCAAATCTGCACTCATACTAGATCATTTCCAACTTGATGGTGCCAGTATTTTATGGCCACACAGTCACAACAAATAGTAAGACCTTGATCGTGCATCTTCTTGCCATCAAGCAACAGCCATTTTGTAAATACAGAGTTAACAGGAAAATTCTGGCTTAATGCTGTTGTGAGCCCTGAGAAAAGAGAAAACCAGGTTAGTACTCATCAGGCAAAGAGGAAGGAGACATTATCTTAAATCTATCAAACTTTTGTTTTGAAAGCCACAAGTACTTGTACTCATTGGTCCAGCTACTCTGAAGAAAACAAAAAGCCCAGAGACTGTTTTATCCCCTCAACATCAAAAGACGACCACCAAGACTTTGTGGCAGCCCAGACCCCATCATCCCCACCATCATTACTTGACAAGGCAACCACTGCTAACAAAATTCTTAGTTCAATAAAATAAAACCATAAAAAAGGTGTTTCCTGCTGTAACACTGCAGTAACAGGTCCTACAAATACTGTTACCTTGGTCTGCAGACCAAGGAAAATCCTACTAGAAGGCAGGGTGAGAAAGCCATCCTTCTTCCCAAGGCCAACTATTCCCCTCAATTACACACAAACACCCCCACTGACTTCCCTGAAGCTGACAAGTGCATGTGTGAAATTGACCTCACCACCCAATGCCCAAGACTCCAGTAGTGTAAAAGCAGAATAAATACACAGTATTATTTTAACTAAACCTGCAAGGAGATCTAACAGAAGCTGTGACTGTTGATTAAAATAGAATTCAGTGAACAGAAAAACAGCTTGTTCTTTGCAGCTGGGGTTCGGTGAAATCTGCAACAAGGGACTGAAAACTCAGCACCAAGTATATAAGCAGTAAGCAGCAACTGAGAGTTGGAGCATTTCTTGGTCTTAAGGCAATACCTGCATATGCTCTTGAGAAAGTAGCTTCAGTTACACAGAGAAGGAAAGGGGCTAACTTGAGAATGGAATCTTAAACCTGTGAAGCCCACACTATACACTTAATGCTCCTATGCAGGCATAAAATGGCTGATGAGAGGACCTAGCATTCTGTGCACAATGTGGATCTTTCTTTCCAGCTTCTCTTCTAGTTGACCATGCAGGCTGGCAGAAATCTCTTTTTTTTCCTATGTTCTCTTTATATGACTTATAAGCTTGAAAGCCCTTATCTTAATAGGTCCACTGCTGCAGACTCTTAAAATGGCCTTCTGCAATGTGGAAAACAATTTATTTCCCTACAGAAAAAGTGGTCTCTATTGTATTTATTTTACAATTAGAACAGAGTAGTAAATAAAAGGGATTAATGGAAAAAAATAACTTGCTCCCTCAGTAACTTCACATCATATACTGAGAAAAATTGTAAGTAAAAAAGATAGAAAATGGTAACGTTTTTACTGACGAAAAATGAGATCGAATCAAAGCAGGATTTTGTAAAAGTTTAAGTGTTTCTGAGGGGACTGATGTAATCTAGGCACAATCCTGTGAACTCAGGTACTTCAAACAAAAGGTGATGTGCTCTTCGTCTGCCTTTCACAAGCACATTCACTTCCAGTCCAATAGAATTAATGGAACTCAGAAAATGTTCAGAGACCCTCTCCTGATCTGTCTCCTGAAAGCTGTCCAAAAGGAGGCTACCCAACACAGGGGAGCCGAATGAAGGTTTGGGCTACCAAGAAAGGAGTGGACAGCAGTTTATCCTCAACAAAACCCACTGTCGCTACCACATGCACACATTTAACTGCACAATGAAGAAGAAAGCTTCACAAACATACAGAATTTGTTCGTTTTCGTTTCCAACAGTCAGGATTTAGACGTTTCTGCTCTTCTGCCAAGGCCTTGGCTTCTAGCGTGTACATCCGTCTTTCTTCGTTTTTCATTTTCTTCCACCTGTCACCAAGTATCACACTTATGGCTCTGCAAGACAAATGTTTACAGTGTGGTCAGGACAGGGTGTTAAGAAAAACCCTGATTTTGTTCTTTTTATCTGAGCACTTCAAAGCAGACAGAAGCTAAGTGTTGAAATCACACACACAGAAGTCAACTGTATCTTTAAGTTTTTTTAGAACAATCCTGTTTCTGATTATCTTCTCATACTTCTTTCAGCAGTTAAACAGCTGAGATTCTGTGCTAGCCGAGCACGGGTCAATGCACATTGTAACATTTCAGCGGGTGTACATTTGAATACACAGCAACTGACATAAACCAGCAACACAGGGATGTTAAAAAAACCACCACCAAATGGTAACTCACATTTGTTTCGCTCTACTTTCGTACTAGAAGATCATGACAGATTTGCTGAAAATATGTTCTCTAATAATTAGGGCAATGATCTGAATATGACCTTAGCCAAACAAATACTTGATTAACTGCAAATCCCCATGTCTACTTAATAGATGTGTGTAGCCTCCTCCACCTTTAATCCATACTGGGCAGAACATAATGTAAGTTCCCATTCCTACGCAAAAAGAGCTAACAATGAATTGCTGAATTGCCTTCCTGCTCCTTATAAACTTGCTGTCTTTTGGACAGCATTTCCCATTATCATGCTGTATGGCTCAACTGCACTCCCAAATGCTGGACCAATATTCCCTTAAAACTTTAACTCCATCCTTTAGCAGAATGAAAATCTCTAAACAGCAGCTCTTTTACCAGTGCTCAACTGCTGAGCAGGTGCTTTAGCTTCAGATTACAGCAATTAACCTTCTGGGATCAGCTTTAAAAAAAAAAGAAAAAGGTGCAAACAACTCTGCTTCATCATATTAAAAGGTTCCTTGCTGGCAGCAAAGCTATTCACAGAATTTCTAACAGAATCAAGAAGAGCAGAGTGTCAGCAACCTCTTCCATAGGCTGATGCACATACAGCATTTCTGAAGGCTTTTCTTCACTGGAACAAGAAAATGCATTTTAATCCTGCAAGAGCGTGTAGTACTGTTCAGGCTTCCAGGAGCTGCAGAGCACCCGGAGAGCACAGCAGGAACTCCATTGAGGCTGCCACTCAGCCTGTGCTGTCACACGCTCTGGTGGCTCCGGAGAGCAGATTCCCCAAGTTGCAACCAGACCCATCCACATCAAATCCATGTGCACAGCCTGTCTCTCTGGCAATGGTATTTCTCGTTTTCTATCCAAACTGAGAATCAGTACCCTGGGTCTGTCACCAGAAGTAAGCACACTTAATTAGCAGATTTTCCATGTTTTAGCAGTATCCAGAGGCAAACCAACAGCACCAGAAACATGTCTGGTTTTGGTCACCAGGTTATACTGGGTCGCTCATACGCAAAGGAAAGACCATGGTGACGCACGTGACACAGAAAGAGCAGGTTTGCTGAAAAAAGAGCTTCATTTCCAAATAAAATAAACTATAAAATCCTTGTATTTTAAATGTTAAAACAAACATGTATTTTATTATCTCCAGAGAAAAAAAAAAACTGCACTGAGCACTGAAAGTGAGCACAGATCTGTATGTTTCAAAAAGACTGAAAAACCTAATGCAGAGACAAAAGCTGCATTTTGCCAAGGAAACAGTTCTGTGAGCAAACCACTGAGACTGAAAAAATATGTGTACAGAGAAAGGTCCTGACATAGCAGAGACTTAATTCACCTGACCAGAAACAAGAAAGAAATGATTCTACTGCTTCACTGCTTGATGTGTCCTTCACCTCACCAGAACTTCACAGCACTCTGTCCTCTTAAAATGCTGGTAAGGTACCTGACAACTTTTTAGCAATCAGGATACAATCCCTTATACTACAGCTAATTCAAAAGAGAATGCCTCAAGTTTACTTAGTGATTATGTTCAGCAAGAACAAATACTCTAAATAGTTTAGGTGATTTTGTCTTCAGAATATACACTACTCAAATTATTCAGTGCCTTTCTGAAGGCACGATCAAGTCCAACTACAGTTACAGTGAGAATATCTAGAAAAGAAACAAGTACTACTCTAACACCAGTTTCTCAAGTATGCTTTACAGTCCATCACATTTTTAAGTACCATGTGAATGTTGACTTGTGTTCTGAATGTTTACAGCTCACTATCTAGTTGACATGGCTTGAGCTGCTTTGTCCCAGAACTTACCATTTAATTCCAAATACCTCAAGGTCTGTCCTTTCTTACATGCTAAGAAAAAAATTAAGTAGGTGTAGCAAACACAGAAACTGTAGTGTACAGAAATGAGTACTACATGTAACCAACCGTAAGATCTACTCAGTAATCTGAAAATGACGTATACTAAAGTTAAAATCATGAGTTGCCTCTGAACAGCTGAATTAATAAATGTCTCAGCCACATTTAAGCAACAGTAATTGAATGCATATATAATCAATTATCACTAACTCTTTGTGATTTTGTCTGTATGGAATGCCACTGAACTGCATCCAAACGCACTGCCTTCCAACTGGGAGGGTGAGCCATGCATTCTGAAGCTTACTTGTAACTTTGTCATCACTTTCCATCAAGGTAAACCTGCTTACTGAAATATTCAACTTATTTTCACACATCTGTCCAGTTGCAGCTCCAGTTCACTGCATCCCTTTGAAACCAGCATTTTAAGATAAACCATCATAGACTTTCCTAGCTGATGTTCTGTTCTATCTCTCTTTGATAGTCGCAATGGGTTAGAAGGCAAGAAGCAGATCTGCTTCACTGAAGCTACTGTAAACACTGCAGAATATCACTGCCAGGTCACACAAGACTGGCTGGAATTTAAGGCTGTATTATTTATATGAGAGGATTTTATTTCTCAACACCAGTTCCAGCCTCCTTACCAGAACATTATAAAATAGTTAAATTAAAACCCTCTCAAAGCCCTGTCACCTTTAGTTTTTACCATATTTTGTACTAAAATCTTTATGTGACAGTGTCATTTTTATAGTAACAGTTTCATGATGTTATATATGTAAAAAAAAATCTGAGTACAAAATCAGTGTATGTTCATGTGCTTTAGCTTATATTTACATATGCACAATTAGCATAAATATTAAGACTATTTAAAACATTATAATGGAGAGCTTTATGAAAAGAAAAAAAAATGTTTAGACATGAACATGTGGATAGATAAAAAGAAGCCAGAAAGAAAACAACAAAGAACCTTCCCTCCAACACAGAGTCATACGACTCTTCCTGCAGGCTGCTGAATGCCTTTAGGACAAGCAACATTTGGCAAGGTACTGTTTGGATTAAGATCTTTCAGATACCCCAACAATCAGTACTCCATTTCTCAATACAATGTGCAGAGTGAGGACAACTCACTCAGACAGAACTTCACTGAACAATTTGCAATATTATGTCCAGACATAATCAGAAGGATCAGAAATTCCCTTTTTCCACTCTAACACCCGAGCAGAGAGCCTGGTGCTTTTTTTTCTCCTTTTCTCACCAGTATAAACAAAGACTGCTGTGTATTTGTGACTCTGCCGGTGCACATACAGACATACATCAGTTGCTTTACCCAAATGCTTTCTCAGAAGGCAACACTACCAAAAATGGCTTGTGTGCTATTTACTGAGTCTGCCCATAGATTAGGATTTGTGTCAGCATCTTTCAAAACTTGTTCTTTAAACAATGTATACACATTTTACTTCAAATGCAAAATTCAGTCCACTCAAAGGTGGGACATGGATATTCTATAAGCTCACCAAGAATAACAAACCTACAGTTTGTATCATTACCTGTTGTCTTTCCCTGGATACATCTGAGTGTATTCAACTCTGTATTTTTTGGCAAAAAGCATGAAGGCATTCATTGGTCTTTTGCACTTGTTTGGAGAAGTGGCACTCACAGTACTTGCAGTCCCTGAGCTGTGGCTTTTGCCAGCTTTGCTGTACAACGAACTGGAGGAAAGATGTGACGATGCAGTAGATGCACAGTTTTTACTACTGCACTCTGATCTCTCAGCCTCCTGACTGTTTGATCCTCCACAGGACAGAGAAGCGCGACGCTGGCGAGCCATGCTGCTTAGCACATAAACTGCAGAGGAATCCATTGGGGTAAAATCGTAGCTGCAAGAAAAAGTCATTATTAGAAAATGATGGAGTAATTTTCACATAACCCCCTGAACAGCCACTCACTCTTCATCTATACTACATTTATAGTATTTGGGGGTTTTTGTGCGACGTAACGATTTGTACTTGATGCAGATGTCAGTATGAAAAAAATAACCAAACCTAAACAAAAAACAAAAAAAAAGCCCCAAACTTTGGCACATGAGTTAACAGTATTTTCGGCGTGATGGCATACTGCAACTTGGCAAGGTCTGCTGTGTACTATCAATTCTCCAGCTGTGTATCTGTTGTACAGTGTCTTCAATTTCATCCTTGTTTAAAATAAGCTTCCTTCTTTCCTTTTGTCCTTACCATAAATCAAATCTCGTCAGTGAGTGACAGGTACTGAAAGGAACAACTAATGTGGGAAGAGTAAGTGTTGAACTCACTTGAAAATATATATTAATTACAAATATAAAACCACTATTAAAATAAATTCTATTATATAGGCTATTGTACAAATACCTTAAATACATATTATTTTACAGACAAACCTTCCAGTGAGATTAAAAAACCTGATGCACACTCTTTAATTTAGAGCTAAGTCTGCCCTCTAGTGACAAAAATGTGAGATTCCTCAATACTTCAAGGTATTTCAACAGCTTAAGACCTTCAAATTCTGTGAAGTACTGTAACTTTTTGTTGATCAACAACTGCAAATTAACCTCTAACCAGTACAGAAGAAGTTTAATTCCACAAACTGTTATCATCTCCAGGAACCACAGACTATACTGCCTTTAGCATGCTGTATAGGGAAAACACACCCCCATAAAGGTGATTATCAGAGATCTAAAACGCTAAATTACCACCACAAAATAAAACATAAAGTATCTATAACTCGAAGACTCTGGTCACCCACTGCTCAGTGCGGCTGTAGTTGTGTAACTTATGGCAAAAATAAGAGCTTTGAAGAGTTTTTTTCAGAACATAAGGCAGAACTAGTAACAAGGAAAACACTGCTAGTGGTAGCCCAGCCCTCCCATGCAAAGGCAGCTCCTTTCTACAGGGCAGAACCACAAGCAAGAGTGGTGCCTGAAGATTTGCATCCGAAATCCCTTAGAAAAGTAGAAAGCAACTAAGAAGGGATAATACTTGTACGCAAGCTCACAGGACAGTAAGAAAGAGCCTCTCTGTTGTACAGAGTCCAGCACCCTTCCTATTCCTAATCTCCTTCTCATAACTTAGCAAAAGGGTTTTGCTTTTCAATTATTCAGTCTTGTTATCCACAGCTGCTGCTGCATACTCCTTTCTCTGTGACTTACTCCCTCCTGTCCAGAAAGACAAAACAAGGAATTTGAAGTGTCCAGGCCTGGCTTCGGGATAAGAAGCCACAAGTGAGACGTAAATAGGCTGATTCTAACAACTGTCTACACGTGCAATTAAGAGTTAATAAGAAAAAGCCAAGACAGCAAATGACTGAAGACAAGCACTTGAAACAGTATTTTAAATTCTTTTTTTCTATTGTAAGAACACCAAAAAGCAACCAGACTGAAAACAGATGCTAAGAAGGAGCTAACAACACAGGAGAAGCTGGATTTTACTAAACCTAGAAATCTCAAAATATGGAAGGATGCGAAGTATGAGAATATCTTATGGGTAGTATTTCCTTAGAATAATTTATGTGGACAGTACCTCTGAAGGTCATCTGGTTGAACCTCTTGCTAAAAGCAAGTAAACCTCCTAACTGATCTCTGAAAGTTCAGTAAATTTGATATATTGGAAAAGAATCACAAAAAGCTGAATATACAAAAATCGCAAGAACTAATCACGAAAAGCTATAGCACATACATTTATTACTAAAAACTACTAATTCAGATGCGTATCTGCATAGGAAGCACAAGTTAATAGCTATTGTGGGAAAACTGTCCACACTTTTCAAACATAACCCACTTTACCTGTAGAATTTATACAGATAATATAATACAGATGTATTTACTGCTTTATCTAATCGCTCTTAAACTATCATATTATTTCACTCCAAGGTGAAATAAAGTTTGCAGCTTAGCACAGCACAATTACACAGCTTTCCTAGTATTCAGTCTTTGGTTTTTTCTCTCATTTACTTCGTATTACCAAAAGTTTTCTCTCTTTGCTCTGCAAAATGCTTCAAATTCTTGCAGACATAAGGGGCCTACTCATTACATATACGAACCACTGAGGCCACTTTATCCAAAAATTACCTTTTAAATGTATCAAAAACACCTGAATCATCAAAGTTAATGGCATCAGGGTGTCCAGGAGGTAGACACAGATCTCCAAGATGCATTTCACAGCATGGAATGCCATGCTGTACCACAGTCAAGCTTGGATAAAAAGATGACCAACCTGAAGTGGTAAAGAGTTAAATTAGACAAACGGCCAGACAATCTCTTTAGTTCTTAATTGGAGCAATCCTATATCTCTATATGGTATCACTTTATAAAACTGTTCTGCAGTAGCTTCTTTCACCCAGATGAAAAAGCAGAAACACTTACTCAGGGAATTCTTACTGCAAATAGTTTTAAACCTAATTTTAGCAAAACAGCAATCAAAACCTGGTAACTTCTATCATCAGAATTTTCAGGTCTAGCAAGTGAGAAAAGCCTCCCTTATTTGTAGCTTTCCTTAACCCCCTCCCCCCCATTTCTTCTTTCTTGAGATCCACTTATGTCCTTGATCAAATCTTCCCATGAGAAACATGCAGTATTTCTGTAGCTTTATAACTTTACAGTTTTGTTTGTTCTAATTCTGGATTTATTTATAAAGATAGTAAATTGATTCTACAACACTGCTTTTATCAATTTCTTGAGCAACATGGGATGCAATAAAATCTGCAGCTGCTTTCTGAGAATGTTTTAATATACAATTAAATATACTTCTAGCATTTCGTACCTTTATTTTTAACATAAAAAGGGTGATCGAGTCTGCATTCTACTGTAAGCAAGCCATCTTCCACTGTGCCAGGATCAAAAGTCAGCTTCAGCACTGACTCACCAAAGGAAATGCTTTCTTCATGAGAAATTAACTTCAGACCATCAGAACCATAGCCCTGTAAACATACACACAGTTCAAGAAAAGCATACACCTGTGTATTCTACAGGTGTATATTCATCACCTTATATTAAAAAGTACCAACATTCTAATTGCTCTTGCTAGAAACAGACAATATAAAATTTAAAAGATACCTACATTAATTCAGTTTGATTGCTTTATAGGAAGATGCTCATCTAGTACAGTGAGCAGCTCTAGGCAAGATTAGTGCAAGCCTATCTTCATGAAACAGTAATTAAAGGCAAAGGGATAAATAACATTAAGAAATGAAGTATCCGCTACAGGTATTGAAATGAATTTATCAGAACTAACAGCTACCTTGTATGGACTCGCTGGGAGGTTTTCATCTTTTCCACAGCTTTCGGATCTTGCAAAATCCTCAACATCCTGCCATTCTTTATTGCGTCCTTTATGAAAGCACAAACGAGAGCCTAATAGATTTTAAGAAAAAAGATCAGTGTTACGTAAAAAAGTCTGTGCTACTAAAACTATCAAACAAAACCAACCAATCAACAACAAAAAAAAGCCCAAGACAAACCAAATACTTATTCAGTGATACATGTTAGGTTACCTTTTAGAAAACAATGCCAAACAGTTGAGGGCCAGGAATGGCACCATCCTAAATCATCATCATCTGAAAGTGATGACATGCAGAAAATGCCAGATTCTGATTCACTATTTGCCTATTAAAAAAAAAAAGAAAAAAAGAATGGTGTTGATATTTTAGGGTTGGTCTTGTATGTCTTTAGATACACCCTTGACTTTGCATCTCTGTCATTATTTTGCCTGACATACTAACAGAAATTAGTATTCTGTTAGTATTAGAATGCAGCAAACGTAAACAGAGCACTTTCATCTCCTTCTCTTGCAATGTGCCATCCAGAACTTTTTGGGTTTAATTCTCTGAGATTCACTTCACACCTATGCTTATTTTATGCTTAGGTGCAAGCGTTTTACAAGCCATCATTCCTTGGCTGTCTGTCCACTGAACCACGCAAAGCACACATTATTCCTTGATCAAATTACTGGAAAGCTGTAGGGCCAAGGAGGTTCTAGATAAATCACTGGGAAAAACTCAGTGTCTTTAACAGACAAGTTTCAGACACAAATTACTGCACAGGAAGGGGAGAAGCAGGACCAACAGGTTTTGTGCATCTAAAAGGAGACGGTTCTGTATTTCCTTTTCAAGACAGTAAAGAAGTTAACGTAATTTTTTTAAAGCTTGCTACAGAAGGAACTACAGGAGAAGCACAGCTTTCTGAGAATCTCTTCACAGAAATGTAGACTCTGACAAAGCACTACAAGCCTATTGTGTCTGGTAAAAAGAAAAGTGACAGAAAATCTAGCTTAAATAGAAACAGTATGAGAATTAAACAGATGATTCTTTAACACTAGTTTATCTTCTCAAAAAGCTTAACCCACTATTCGTGCATCTTTACTTCCGAACAACTCACCCTTTCATGTCTGACTGGTGTTTCATCCACATCATTCTTGGAGAAGGTGGGATCATTCTTTGAAGATCCTGGTGGAGGACGTGCATAGGAATGTAAACTTTTGCTTGTAGCTATTATGTGAACAGGAGATGATCTGTAACAGAAAAACACATCTTAAAATACTTCTGATTAAGACAACACAAGACTTAGCTGCTATTACTCTAAAATGCTTTTATTTAATAAATATTTCTATTTGCATGAGCTGAATACCAATAAACTTCCCACACCCCAACATTCAAATGGGATGATTAAAGGGTGCAAGCTCAGGCAAAGGGAGTATTTAGCATAACTCCTGCACAGCTTCTATTATACCACCCAAATAACAGTGCTACCTCCCCATCAACGTCTCCTGGTCACAATGCTGACATTTTTACAAGTATCTTCAATACCCCATTCTTACTATACATAAAGACATCTGCTCTGTCCTAATGACTAAATCCCAACTGCATTACTGCACTGCATTTAATTTTCTTATTATAAACCTAAGACCAAAGCTGTGCAATAGAAGGTGAAGCCCAGAAATTTTGCTTCGTACAGCCATATGGAATTTAAAGACCTCAAATCTGAAAACACTATCAATAAAAAAAAAATTGCATTACATTTCCAATTAGCGCTTTTAAAGAAAAAAATCTGAAGTCAGTAAGCTAGTATTAAGAATTTAATGCAACATTTTTTCATCTGCTGCTCCACATGAGGTAAATGCCCACAATTTCTGAGCTTTCTGTGGTTAGGCAATGTCCTTATACCATCCTAGCTCATTTGCGCCTGGCAATTAAGCAGCTTTTGCAACAGGCTCTGAAACAAGTCCTGTGCACTCTGCCACAGAAGAATAAAGTTACTATACAGAGAGATCAAACATAGGGTTCCAGTTTGAAGTCAGAGGGTGTCAAAAGTGAAGGAAACATTTCTGAAGGCATATTACAGATCTTCACAGTTCTAAATTGAAATGAATGTCAGTACCTGTTATAAAAAGAGCACTGCATCAAAGGACTCTGAGGACTTGTGGCTATATTTGCTAATTCTGTCAACCAGTTCACCCCATTCTCACAAGAATAAGCACTTTCTGCACTGCTGTTTGAGGTATGTTGGTTCCACGAAGGCCTTGAACATTCCTGATGTGAAACATCAGCACCAAGCTGAAAAAGTGCAGGTGGGGTAGAATCTGTCTGCACAGCCTGTAGTTCAGGAAGATCATCTATGAAAAAATGCACAAATTAAGATAATTATACCCGCTGCTAAGGTTTAGTTGACACCACAACTTATAATAAAGATCAAAATGGAACAACTGATTTTACTTTCTGCATATCACAACTACCAAGATCTCACAAATCCTATTCATAATACTGGCAAAATGGCCACAAAAATAATCACTTCTTCACTCTACTATGCGTTCATGCAAGCAATTTAAGTAAAACATTAAGTATGTACAAATGCAGTTCTGGTTTTAGAATTTTTACTAGACTGACTAGTTTACAGAGCACTGTACTGCAGAACTATGCAAAAGTAGCAACATGCTTCACTAAAATACTAAAACATTCAACAAAAGGCAACTAAATTAATCTGTCCTAGCAGGTGTGACTCTTAAAATTATCAATACTGGGGGCTGCACAGGGTAAAAGTTTTCCATGTTTCCACCTGGGAACTGGAATGAAATAACTGAGAACTCATGAAAGCTGCGTATATAGCTTGGTAGGGGTGAACTCTTACCAATAATCTCCACATTTCATGTTATACAGAATAGCAGAAAAGAGCTCAGCTTGTTATCAGAAGTCTGTGTTACATGCTTTCCTGTAACTAAGTAACATTATTCTTAAATAGTCCATAACTCCAATAAAATGTATTAACATTTCACTGCTTGTATCAATACTTTCTAATGTATTTGCTATTCTCCAATATGTAAGAACTGAAGTGAAATGTTCCCCTAGTCCAGAATCTCTATTTGCAGCAGATCTAAAGCAGCGCAATTTCCCTTTAGGAGGAGCTCTTGAGCTTTCAGTTTGTTATTCTTGTATCAAAAAAAAAAAAAAAACAAACAAAAAAAAACCAACAAAACTCTGGAGATTAAGAGCAGAAATTTGTAGCTGAGTTCAAGAAAGTATTTAAGTCAACAAGCCAGTGTGTCAGACCTGGAAATGGGTTAAAGGAAAGTGAATGCAAAGTAAGACCTTAAGATGTCATAATTCACTGTCATATTCCCTTCCCTACTGAAGTTAAAATCAATAATCTCAGTCATCTTCCAGTAATCTCACTATATGAAAACTACATTAAACTTCAGGATTTGGCATTTTCTGAGAAAGTCACATTGTTTACCAAGTTCCATGTGTTCATCACAGGATGCATATCCAGGAGAAGAGGGCAGGTTTTCATTACACTTCAGCAACTCCAGTGACTCATTCATTCCTGAAGTTCTCTTATCCACTACCAGAAGAAGTTTCTGAACAGCATTAGGCATTTGATTTGTCTTCACTTTCCACACCATGTTAGGATGCTCCGAAGTATCTGACTTTAAAGAGACAGAGGTTAAATATTTGTACACAAACTGTGTTAAGCTGCATCTGACAGGTTATATCATTACCAGTACCCTAAATCCTCCGTAATCTGTTGAGAATCACAGCATAATTTAGCTTGAAAGGGACCTCTAGAAATAATCTGGCACAATCCTCGCAGAAAGCAGATCCAACCCTGAAGTCAGATGGTTTCTTGTATCTGGAAGGATGGAGATTCCCTGACACTCCTCAAGAACCACTGACTGCTCTTGCTGTGAAGAAGTTGTTCCTTATTCATGGTTTGAACTTCCCTTGCTTGTGCCCACTGCCTCCAAGAGTCCAGGGTCATCTCCTCAAACATCATGCAAGCCAAGGTAAACAACATTCACCTGGTACCCTGAGCCACACAGCCTGTCACAGAAGGCAATCAGACAGGTCAGACAAGATTTGCCTTAGATTAATCCATTCTGGCTATTCCCAGTCACCTTCTTGACTTTTGAGAGCCAGGACATGACTGTCAGTAGGACCTGCCTTGAAGGCTAAGGTTAGGCTGACCAGCCTGTAGTTTCCCCACGTCCCCCTCCCTGAAGCCAGATGTGACATTTTCTTTTTTTCCTGCTGCTGGGAGCCCTCCCACCACCACATCTGCCACCTTCTGGGGACCATCCTCAGAATGACACTGGCCAACTCCCCCTGACACATCCTATCCAGTCTCACCAACTCATGTGTGACAAGCTCACAGAACTGGCCTGCCTGTAACTTGCTCTCCCTGCTATATAGATAAAGAACTACCTTGCTCTGTCAGATGTGTGTTGCTAGGCCCAGGGACTCAAGGAACCTGGAAACAGGTTTTGCAAATAAAGACCAAAGCAAAGAAGATGCCAACCTCAACCTTCTGCCATTAAGTCCCCAACGCCGTTCAGCATCATACCTGTGTTTTTCGTAGTTGCCCTTTCACATCTGGTGCATCCACAGAAGCCTTTTTCACTGCCCTTCACATCCCCTGCTGTCTCAACATTAGGTACACTCTCAAACACATCTGTCTGCTAACATCCTTTGCTTTCCATTTGCATGGAAAGCAAAAGAAGCCTCTCCTAGTAGACTTCACTGTAGTGTAATTTCCCCAAACCCCATCACCATTAACATTTACGCCAACAGAAATATTTTAAATCATCTTCAGGAGTCAGAACTGTGTGATTATTCTACACAACCACTGCTTCTAGAAGCTGGAAAACAAGGTTATCCAGTCTTTGGTAATCTGGTTATCTATTGGGGTTTTTTTACATGATGATGATGAATTAAAGCTACCCTAACATGATTACCTTGTGCTTTAATGAAGTATCACTGAAAAAGTAATGAGTCCCTCACAAGAGCAGAAAACACAGCTTAGTAAAAAAAGAAAATCTGAAAAGTCTACCACAAACATGCCCACTAAGCTCACGCACAGTAGAGAAATACAAACTACACCTTAAAAAGTCTCATATTTTTATGTGAAACAGTAAGCCCATCTTACTAAAAGTTTCCTTAGTAATACATAAAAATCCATGACAATTATTGAAAAAACTCCCCAACCAGCTATTTTAATAAACAGTTAAAAGGTAGTGTGAGTATACAGCAAACATTAACAATATTCCGTATTTTTACTCATTCTATGAATCTGTTTCATTAAGCTTGTCCTGTACATAATATGGTTCAGACATAACCCTCTGAATTACAAACTGGCTCTACCAGAAAAGGCTTGACATAAGCAGTAGTATTTTTTTTACTGGAAAATTTCTAACTTCTCATCTCCCAGTCTTTTGTGTACAGGCAAAACTTATACAAACTTTCATTCCATATGTAGAAAGATTTTTGATCCTACTCAAATGGCACTAGTACAAAGCTGCAACAGTGCATTCTGATTTTAAGGAGGTAGAGAGGGAAATTCCTCTACCACCATGAGGGACAGCAAAATTACAGAACAGCACAAGAGTAGAAAGTTCAGCCACTTCTGCCAGAAAACCAGATCTCAGTAGCACAGGTCAGGACCTTGATGTTTATTTCCACATAATCAACTCTGAAAAGACACTCCTTGTTTTTCTGGCTTCCTTCCTTTCCCCCTTCTTTCTTTTTTTTCCCTCTATTTTTTCTCTCTTCCTTTCCCATTTTCCTGCCAAAACGAGCGAGCTAACATGTTTTGGGAATGCTACCTTCTTCTTCCTTTCTGCCAGCTGCCAAGATTTTGAAGTGCCTCCCTGGTATCCCAATACACTGAAGGTCAGAGACAAGGTACAAATACAACACGCTCATCTGACAAGAAAGACATTATGAAAAATGAACTGTTCTTCCAAGTCACAAGAATTTATCTAAACCAAAACCACCCGTGTACAAAAGCCAAAATCTCCTCTAAGAGATGAATTAAAAACAAAACAAAAAAGAAAGGTCCAACTTTACTCTTTTTTTTTTAATTCTACTTGATTAAAGCCTGTTTTGGACATCACGTGCTTCTCTTGTTCTCAGTTGTTCAATGTTTTGGAACATTAAGGGGAATGGTTAGCTTGTAAAGTTGGGGTTTTTTTAACTCAACTTCATGTTCAAAACTTGTTGTGACAGATGTTTTTAGAAGTATGCTTCAGAGAACCATAATTGCTGCCATTTTCTTTAGAGGCTAAATGAAATAATTTATGAATCTCTGCTTTAAAATAGGTCAACCTATCACACTAAACCAAACAGCAACATTAACAAAGAGCTTATTGGCTGAACCATGTCTATTTTTGAGGGGCAAAAATAAGTTTGGGACACAAGTAAATAAAGACTATGGATAAGAAGGGGTTCAGCGGGAACTGAGTAGCATCCACCCAAACCGCACTGTGCAGGAACGCCTGGGTGGTGGAAGTGCTTCCCGTGGTTTTCTTTCTGGTATTTGCCTTTCTTCCCCCAGCCTACCACCGAAGTCTCAAGCAAGGTCTATGCCTACAGCAATTCACTGGATGGAGTTTAACACGGCGAACAGCTTCTCCAAGCAAAACACAACATACTGGCAAGACTGGATCTACACCAGGGACTTTTATTGGCACAGCTGCTTTGATCAAAGAGCCTCGCTCCACATCTCCGACTCGCACAGCTGTGCCAGAAAAACGCCGCGGAGGCACAGCCTCGGAGGAGCACAGGACATGATTCATGATGTTTTCGCACAGACAGCCTTTTAGCACTACTCAGGCCGAACCGTACCTTCTACCCAACTCCAACAATGTCTGCTCCCCTCCCCCCACCATTAAGGGCCCGCCGAGGAAACAAACATTACTTTGATTACATAAAGAAGATATTTACGACAGAATTAAAGGCGCATGAGCACGCAGCACTCTCGAAGACCCTGGGCGATGGCCGCAGCCGCCCGGGCGCCGCAGGGGAGCCCCGTCCCGGGCCAGAGCCTCTGATAGTGCTCCCCCCCTTCCCCCCCCCAGGGCTACTGCTGGCCGGGAGCGCGCTCCCCCCGCGCCCCTCCCCCCCAGCACACACCCGCCCGTCATGTGACCCCGCCTGGACGCTGCCCTTGTTTATAAACTTCAGCAGGCAGCGCGCATGCGCCCAAGGCCCCATTCATTCACAACTGCGTAACAGCCCGTCCCGGGCGCCCCCCCCAACCCCAGCCCACAGACCCCGCTGCCCGCCATTACGCCCCCCGCCACAGCCGCCAGCCGGGTTCGCCCTCCTCACAGTTCCAGGCCCCCTTTCCCAAGCAGCCGCCGCTCCCAGCGGCGGGGCAGATAGCCCTCACGCTAACAGACTGGGCGCTCCCGAAGAAAAAGGGGGGGGACACCCGCTCTACTTCGCTCCTTCCGCGGTCTGGCGCCGCAGATGACGGGCCCCGAAGGGGGTCTACGCTCCCTGCGCACGCCGCGAGTTTCAGCCCAGCAGCGCGGCAGGGTGGCGGCTCCGCCGGGCCGGCGAGCAAAGGCGTCCAGTAAACAATGTCCGGGCTCCTACCACCGCCGAAAGCCAAGAACCAACAGCCTCCTCGGCTCGGCCCGCGGCCGCCGCTGCTCCCCTCCGGCCTGGCGGACCCCGTCCTTCCCCCGCCAGCCCTCGCGGTCCCCCAGAAACGGCAGCTCCAAACTTTGCGGCACTTACCAAACCCGTCGCCATTACCAAATTCCCCTCGGCTCCCCCCCTGCCTCCTCCCCGCACCGAAGTCCCGCCCCAGCCTGGCAGTGCTTGGCCGCCGAGTGGCCGAAAATGACGTTAGTCAAGGCTTGACCGTCTTCTATTGGCTATCTGGTCTGCCGATCAGGAATCCACCCGGAGGGCGGACATGTTTTGACTCTCCTGCGCTGCGGATTGCACAGCGCAGCACATCAATCATCCCCTTGCGGCGCTCCGATTGGCCAATGCCTCCTCCCGCTCTCCAAGGGGTATTCTGGGAGTTGTAGTCTTCTCCGCCGCCGCTGCCTGCCAGCTCGGACGCGATAAGACGACAGCCCCCAGGATGCCCCGCGTGGCGCTCGGCTGATAGTAAACAACAGTTACAGGGACACGTGTACCCGCGCCGCTGGCCGCCCGCAGCCGAGCGCTGAGCGGCGCTTCCTGACCTGGTTCTGCCCAGGGACGGACGGCGGAGCTGCGGCCGCCCTGCTCCCCCACCGAGGGAGGGCCTCCGCGCAGCGCTGCCGGACCGGGCGGGCCGCGGGCCCGAGATGGCGGCGGGCTCCGCGGCGGGGTGCTGACTCACGGCCTCAGCCTGGAAACAGTGACAGGGCTCCCGGGTGGTGCCCGGCTGTAACGATCCCCGGGCGCCGGCGCCTTCCGTGGTTGCCCACGGTGAACTAGCGCCCCGCAACGCTGCTGCGAGACGGGCCCGCTCCGCTCTCGCCACGGCGTGCGGAGGTAAGAGCAAGTTGCTAAAGGTCAGGGAGTGAGTCAGCAGCTGCGCTTGGTCCGGGCCCCAGCCTCGCCCCTAGGGTTTGTTTCATTAAACAGACGCTGGGGGTAGCTTGAGTTCAAAATACAAGTTGGTGAGGGGGAAAAAAAGCCCAGCTTCTTAAAATCCACACAGGTCTATCAGTCCTGCTACACTATGCGTGCCTTGCCAGTGTCTCCCAGACATTCCCATACATTTACTGCCAAAATAACAACCTGGTTTGGGTATGCGAGACTCCTGTTTTACTGTCAGAGACACTGCAGGTATTGGCAGGGTTTGCCAGCCTACACAGTAGCTCTGTGTGACTGCAGAGCTAAGAACGGACTCCTGATCACTTGAGGCCAAACCCTCGTCGTAAAATACATCACTCTGCGTGATCTGATGCAAAGCAAATACATGCACAATTCAGAAGAATCATCAGGGTTTGAGGCTGATGCGAGCATTTCAAGATTTCACAATCGTTGGGATGTTTTCCAAGAAAAGCGTCCCTTCCTTACCCCGTTTTCAACATCATCCCCATCACGTAAACGTGTCCCAAATCCTGTATGAAAGCTTGCATTGTAATTTGGTATCTATAACAGAGCTGACTTTCCGGCACGCTAATGTAGCTTTGGGAGTAAATAGAACCCCAACAAACAACTGGTTAGTTATTACAACTTAAATAGAAGTGGTTCCGTATTTAGAGCTCTCTGCGAGCTTTGTGTCCCATGAAACATGCCGTTAGTGGCCACTAGAGGGAACGCTGGTGTTATTGTTTCCACGGGTCTATAGGGGTAATGCAGTTGAAAAAGGAAATTAAATCAAAGACACCGAAGTCGTACTTCGCATCAAAGCACCCTCGGTGTGCAGGTGTCCTTGGCACATCAGCTTAGGGTTTGGCTTTTCCAAGAGGTAAGAGCCTGCCTGTTAGTAAAGGCATTGCCATCTGTAGGTACTATTTGAAGAGAGACATTACTTTCAAAACCGTGCAGTATATTCTGCAGCGTGAATTGGAAATTATTACTTCTTACACGTGCACGTGCAAGTTCAGCTTAGACAGAAAAGGTGGAAAAACAATGACATGGAATTTAACTAAAAATCTTCTGTGCTTAATCACGTAACAAACAAACCCTTTAGAGGTCATTTTCACAGTTAAAAAACATGGGAGTTATTTGAACAAATGCCTCCAGGAAAGATACAGAAATTAATGTTGAGATTCAATTATTAAGTGACTAGACAGTGTATCACAATATCAAGTGTCTAACCCTACATCCCACAAGATCAGATTTTGCCTATATTTAGAATTCGGGCTTTTCCTGAATAACTGATACATCTTTATATAGGAAGGCTTTCATGGCGTCCTCTGCCTAAAATACATTTTTTTAATAAATGGAAAACTGGTAAACCAGGAAATGTCTTTTTACACCACTCCGCAATAAATCTAACTTTGAAGATGTGGTGTTCTTCCTCCCTTTCTCTTTTGATCTCCCTTATACATCTGAACAGCCTTCAGGCTCTTTGGAGAAAGACTCAAGCTTCTAGTTTTTTTAATGGGTTTTGATGCAGCCCCTGCATTTCCAGACCAGGACTTGTGTATGCAGATGTCTCCATTCTGCAAACAGGCTACTCCGCTTTTGGTAGAGTGATCTGAAAGGCAAAACCCATGGTTTGCCCTCCTGAAAGTTCTGTCTGCTGCAGTGTGGAAGGTGGAGAGTACAGAGGCCAAATCAAGCAGCTACAGAAGATACAAAATCCTGTCTCAAGCCCCCTCAGATTCTTCAGAAAAAGGCTTGTTCATACCTTGTTATGGAGCATGTTTCCATCCCACTGTGGGCTTTTTCTACCCAAAACGTTTCCCCAAACTAAATGTTAAATCTATTTGCTGTGCAGGTTCACGGTTCTCTACAAAAACTTACGTAAGCGTGCTAGGTGTGAAGCCAAGTCCTCTGAGATCCATTGGCCCAGATTCCAGATACAGACCTCGACAGTAAATAGCACTGCGGAGTTAGAGCCTCAGTATCACACTTACCATCTGTGACATACCCAGGAAGCAAAAAAAATATGCATTTTACCTAGAACTGAGATTAAAATCTTGTAAAAATGAGTGTCTGAATCGTTTTGAGACAGATATGTAGCAGCTTTTTCATTTGCAAATTACCTTTTCTCCTCTGCATGCATTCACTTTGCTGAGTGAATTCATATTCACTCAGTGAGGATGTAAAAGAAAATGAGTAGAAGTACAGGTAGTCCATGCAGTAGATGGCAGCAGGACACATAAAACTGTATCAAAGCTTACTCACTCAGCCCCTTGTGGTTGAAGCCAAATATGCATCTTCTAAATTTCAGAATTAAGATTATGTCAATGCCATCCTTCTTGCTCTGTATGCCCAGGCTCTAATTAAATCATTACTCCCCCTCCACACACCCTACCTCACCTTATGCCATGCCCAAAATGAATGAGTGCTCAGAGAATGAATCAATACTGTGTAACACAGACATTGTCGGTATCTTTGCTGATTCAGTTGCTTCTGCTGTTGTAAGAGAGGCAGAAAATAAGGTGCGGGATTGGGAAGTGCTAATTGTGAGTTCTTGTCACATTACACATGGCTACCAAGAAGCACAAAACAAGCAGGAGAGACCACACCAATGCAAAATAAAGATATAAATAAATTTGCACTCCAGCCATTTACCTCTTAAAATTGCCAGCCACAAAGTTAAGAAACCGCAACGTTGATTTGAAAAATGCCTAATATTACCAAGTCATATTAGGAAAATATATACTGGGTTTGTGCCTATCTCTACTTTTCATCTCTCTTGTCCAAAGCCAGCATCCTGTCCTGATGACACAGCTGCTACTGCTGACTGTGAAATACAGCTATTAGTGTTTTAACTCTGCTACAGGAGCTTTCACGTCCACATGTAGACATCCACCTTCAGTAACTAACGACATACTCACCAGGCATCACAGCAACCTCGCTCACCAGAGCTTCCACTTCCACCCAATGGAGGAGCCTCTGTTCTGCAGCCATTATGCCAGACCCTCATATCAGTTTTCTCCTTTCACAATGACTTCCAAGCTATTTGTACTCAATTTCTTCACACGGCCTTTTGTGGCTAGCTGCAATGGGAGTTGGGTTTCCACCTTCTTAAAAACCACCTTAGGCATGCCTGCTCCCGTATTTCACCTCTTTTAGTCTCCTCACAGAGGATGCTGTTGGGAACATGGAGCAGAGGAACAGAGGACTTGTTGCTCCCAGAAAAGATCTTTATTTCTCCAGCACTGGAAGGGAATCTTCACTTGTCTCATGCAGTGATTCAAGTTGGGGGGAAACAGAACAAATAACATGCCAGGTATATATTTTGTATTGTTTTCTTCCAAGGCAGGTCAGGAATTAATGAGAAATTAATTTCATGTCATTATGGCAAAGATTCCAGTTTTAGCTAAACTTCTATCATCTACAAAGATACAGGAAGATAATAAATGACAGATACATCAAGAAAAAAGAAAGACCTGACATATCAAGAAACAGACCAGAAGAGTGATAAGAGAACCCTATATCCCCGCTCAAAAGTTGCAGTAAAACAAGTCAAGAGACTACAGATATCTGCAGGTTCCCCCTGTGCTGGTTGGTAAATTAAAATGCCAGGGAGCGTTCCTGGGCAATGGAATACCATCATCTGTCCTCTACATTTATTATTTTTTTGGACTAGCCCTGGCATGGATTTTGTGGGGGCCAATAAGAAAAAATTTTTGATACAGTTGGGGAGCTACCATAGGCCAAGGACCATTCTCAGTTGGCCATCTGCATATAGCTACCCATATGGAAAGCTGGAAAAAAGCTTGTAAGATAGCTTATAAATGAGCCCACAAAAATACTGAAAACCACAATGAATGTTGGTCATTCAATGCCTTAGTACTAGCAAATAGCCTCAGGCACATAAAATTCCCTATGATGGGTATAACCATACAGATGCAGCCAAAAATCTAATGGTACAGTGAAGCTAAGATTGATTGAGGCAATCACACCACCTGACTCCACAAGGACAAAGATATAGCATGGTGGTAAGTTGGGTGGCCTTTTCCAAATAAGACATTTATCAGAACTGAGTTTCCAGCATCTTCAGAGATGCGGGGAGCAGGTCCTAGATGCTCACCCAGCTGCCAGGGAATTAGTCTTCCACAGAGACACCTGCACAGCACACTACCCTTTCCCAAAACTTCATAGCTGTGCAGCTGAAATAATTCAATACCTTGAAAGAAGAAAGAACAAAGTATTCATACCATGATGCTATTTTTAGGCCATCCTAATTTAATTTACCTCAGTAAGAAAAGGTTGAGTCAGCAGATACTGTCACAATGGCCTAGTGTAACTTAAGCATCAGTTTTTCACATGGTTTTGGTTGGGCATAGGTTCTTTTATGTAACAGTTTATGTCTCTTCCCTCTTCCCCTATACATACACACACATCTACCAGCTCTAAGGGAGAAACACAACCCTACCCGTGGTATTCACACAGCCATGGCAATGCCGTTTCTGCACTCCAGCTCATCTTTACCTGCCGCTGTGGAAGGGACAGGGATGGGACAAGGGGATGAGGAAAGGAGAGTCGCTGCCCAGTCAAATAAACCACTGCATCCCAGCGTGCACCCTGCCAGTCACTCCACTTGCCGTACACCCCGCTACTGCCACTGGCTCTTCACCTGACTGTCAGAATAAAGAGAATTTAGAGGGAAAGAAGGAAATGGTTTGAAGAATAGACACTGTTAAAATGTAATTTTCTTTGGGTTTTTCATATCCTACAAAGATTATTTGGCTTCCCTGCAGTCCATGAAGTGAGTGTCCAGCCTGCTAAGCATCTTTCTGAGCCAAAAGGTAGATTAAGAACTTGGAAACAGTCTTGGTATGTATCTGAAGGAAATACAACTCTCAGAATGATTTGAAAATGATCCTAAGTTCTGTGTGACAGTCAACAGCATAGATCTGTACATCCTCAACATACAAAGAAACAATTCCTCCCAGAGAAAACTGCACTAATACCTATTTCGGAGCTACAGACACAGGAAAATATCTTAGAAACTTAAAAAAAAAACAAAACCAAACAAACCACCACACTTATAACCATCACATATGCGAATGGATAAAAAGAGCTTGGAACCAACATAAAAACTTTAGCAAGAGCATGTTAGAATGTCCGTGCTCTAGCAAGCCGACTTTGAGCAAAGCCACTTCTCAATTTGTTCAGCTGTCAGATGCTGTAAGTGTCTGAAAAAGGACTAGGAGTTTGATGTGCCAGTTCTGTGAAGGATGACAGCAGATGCTGATTTTATACATCTGGGAATTCTTGATTTTGAAAACCAATAATGCTTGCCATGGAAAGTATGTTATAAACTACAAAATTACACAAATTGTAACCTGAGTATCCCAGGGTCACCATACAGAAAGCTTAGAGCACCCAACATTTCAAACAGAACAAAACCACCAAAACCAAACCACAACCAAACCTGCCTTTCCAGTAAGAATAGTCTTTACTGAATACAAAAGAAAACACAAAGAAAGAAGACAGAGTGACAGTGATTTAGGTTGCAGATGGTTTCACACTGCTCTTCACAGATTTGCCCCAAGAGTTCCACAGTCACTTCTGGACCTCAAACAGGAGATCCAAAGAGAATGGTTTCAGAAGTGTTTATTCCAGATGAATTTGAACAAAATCCCATAAAGCACAAACAAACTGCATTTTAAAAGCAATGGCATCAGCACTAATTCCAAGGAGGCTTCTTTTCCTCAGGGTCTGAGTCTTGTGATCGTCTGAGGGCTGTAGCTGAATTTTGTTTCTCATGGTTAAAGCATCTGTAAACATTTGCTGCCATGTGGATTCTCTTTAGCTTAGTAACATGTGAGCCCATTAATGCCTTTTTCATACAGGATTTCTCTTAGGCTTTTCTCCCCTCACCCAGCAGGGCGCATTTTCAACATTGGAGCATCTGGGGGTTTTCTCCCCTTTAGAGTTTAGCCAACTATTAAATTCATTTAAATAATCTGGAGAACTGTACATCACTGGTGAGGCTGGGGAGAGAGGAAAGAAACAAACATGTACGTGCCAACCAACTGCCAAAGCCCTGTTCCTTTAGCGACCTGACTACAAATAAAGATGATAAAAATCTTTAATAACAGAAGAATCAGTTAATCTAAGTATGGACCTTATAAGGTAAACATGATATAGTTTAAAATTATTAGAGCTACCTTCTGAAAGATCATTAAAAATCAGTGACTTGGTATGATTTCCTTCTTAAGATGAACACTCACCATATTTATGACATGAAGATTGGCATGTTTGAAGTGTATATATGAACAGATGCAGGAGAAATCCCATGTGCTGAGTGATGGAGGATATAATGATTTGGATGAAACTTACAAAGCAACAGTTTATTTCTGTTGGTTAAACTGCCCTGAATTTACCAACAACGAAAATTACAGAAAACATCCAGTCCCCAGGAACAACACAATAAAACTGCTGCAACAGGAAGTTGTACTTCGGGACTCAGAAAATCCAAAGTCTCTGATTATCTTAAATTCATCACTGCACAGCTTTTCCCCAGATACAAACTCCAAGCAAATCATCAAATACAAAGTAGCTATGGTGATTACCACACAACCACGTAGGCTATTCTGAGCAGAGGGAGCATTCACAAAACATCTCTTTATGAAAATCAACATGAAAGAATTCTAGTTAAGAATTACGAATGTTTTAAGAAATGAATATAAATAGGTCACTTGCAGCCTTATGATAATGGAATCAGAACACAACAGGATCAATAAACAAAGGGTTTTTTATATAAAAGTGTTGTTTATTGTAAGGAAACTTTAAATATAACCAAGGATATTGAAAATATGATGACTGGCATTTATGGCCTTGATAGTAGTTTACTGCCATACAAGTAATTTCTAGCATTTTTTCTTAATCACATCAAGCTAGTGCAAAATATAGCTAAGCTTTTAGAGATTCAGCATACAGAATGGCAAAGTGTAGATTTTGGTTACCTGGTATTTCCTTCTAGTATAACAGGCTTCTCTTTTTTCCATAAATCAAAAGTACAAAGGCAATTTATCGTATGTGCCATTATTCATACCAGGTTTTTAGGTTAAAAAAAAAACAACCCCAAAAAAAAACCCAAAAAAAAACCAACCACCCCCACACACACACATTTGCAAATTTTGCTCAAATGACATTTTTTTGGAATCTGGCTTATAATTTATACCATACTGTATAAATTATATGTTGTTATTATATAATCATCATTTCATTTACAGGTATGATTATATAAGTTTTCAGAATGTATAACTAACTATAGGATAATAATTACATTGACGTACACAAATATATGGCATTAGAAAAGTCATTATCTAAGAAGGAAAGATGGTAATAATTCAGGTGTTTGAAACAGGGCAGAAGCAGCCTTCTTACAATTCTTGTAGTTATCATTTTCTCAGAACTATTGCCAGTCTCCGTTATGTGCACTAGCTTTCCATGAACATCAACAGACAGGTCAGTAAGCAGTATTAAAATTGGACTGTGCCTGAAATTTCCAGTCACAGACCCTTGTAAGCAATGAGCCCTGTGCTCACAATTAAGATGATATTCTCTCTCCTCAGTCTCAGAAGGTATCCCATGCTATTATGGCTAAAAAGATATTATTTTATGATGACTTACATGTTTCTGAAAGCAGGACGTGTTAGCTTTAACAATGACACACTTTACAGACTTGTGCAAAGCTTTTGAAGTATTAATCTTTCAAATAAAAAATATTTTTGCACTTCCTGATAAGGGTTTTTCAAGGATAAGCTTAGTTTAGCATGGCTTTTGATATCAGTCACTTCAGTAATTGAATCTGGTCTTTGATAGCTAAGATCAGACTGTAAGAAGAGAGAAATACAGAGATCATTTCATTTGAAACAGGTAAAAGATTTAACAGATAAAAAAAGTGAGATTAAAAAAATCTGGAGAACAAGCATAGATAGAGAAGACAAAATGCATAAATATAACACAAGGGAGAAGGAAAACAGCATAGGGTTATATATGATTGGGTAGAACATGACAACGACCTATGCCTTTAAAGCATGAAGGTTAATTTGTCAGCTGTCCTCACTCATGTACGGAATACATGTAACTAATAAAAAATGCAGTTTATTGCAAAAATATACAAGTCCTCTAAATTGCATAAGATATTACAATGTCGTGCTGAAACATGACATACTAAACAAAGAGGACTTTAAAACAAATTACAAAATGTTAAAAATCAGATTTGGGTCATGAGCATTACACAAAATGCATTGTCATGCTTTATCTTACGATTAGTCTTGTGATTCACTACATCTGTGATAAATGCAACATAAAATCATGACAACTGTAATAGTCAGAAAGTAATATCTACTGTATATCTTCTGTATTAATACATATAAACACTTTGTGTGCACTAATACTTTCAACATATCACATTCAAACTAACAGTCTGTCCAGAAAAGTTGTAACCTTTTTGAAGAACAGAAGATGGTTTAACAAGTTCATGGCATGTGGGGTTTTTTTTGAAATCTACTCTAAGGAAATGCTTTGTGAAAGGACTTGATTTTCAAAGGTGCTGTGTTAGTACAGGTCCTCTTGATACCAGGTGAAACTATCAATGCTCAGCACTTTTAAAAATCAAGTCCATTATTTACTATATTCCTGTTCTGTTTACTAGTATTTCCACTGTAAGAAGTCAAAAAAATACCCCCAAACCCATTCTTAAAATCACAGAAAATGCTTGGCATCTATAGGAAGAAAGACAATTTCTCAGTGGACTAACCACTACTGTGCTATATTCTCATAACAGATCTTGTTGCTCCAATGTTTAGTTCATGCACTCGTATCGGCAATGTCCATGTTTGTTCCAAACAGAGCAACTAGCTGCTCTTCATAGTTTGCAATGTTTCTTTTCAGAATTTCCATACAAGGTCCCAAAAGCCTTTCAAATGCCTGCACATCCATAACTAATATAGAAGGAGAGAGAAAGAGAAAAACAAATTACAATGTGCACGTCAGTTGCAGACACTAATCTTGGTGTTCATGACATTCCAATATAAGGTTTTAAATGAAAGGACAGACGCTAATGAGGTATATACCTTGTTTGCACAGAAGAGAACCTCTTACCGTAGCAAAACCAAGATCAACCAACACATTGCTGCTGCCTTGAAACTTCATGAATAAACATAGAATTTGCTGCATTTCTTATTTTGAAAATATTTTCTTATTAAGATTTATGTCACCCAAGAGCTGCTGAAGAAGTCTGGATTCCTCCCAAGAATACAGTTTTAAGACCCTTGAGATTTACAAAAAATACATCTTTTGCTGATGTTTCTGGCTGTATTTGGGGTGTATATCCTTGCTATTTTTACTTGCTTCCACCCACAGTGGAAATTGTAATAGATACTTATTTCCCAGCAAACATGCAAAAAGTTGGAGGCAGTAATTCACATGTAATGTCAGTGTGCAGCTGACCCGATTTTTTTTGCTCGATCACATACTGTTATCCATTATAGTTCTAGGGAACCAACAGGCCAGGGAGAAAACTTCATACATGAGCCAGCTTCCAACTGGTGGCCTGTAGTCTCTTGGCTCCCGAAAAAGAGTCAAGATCTCTGCTATTTGGGAAATGACAGAGATCTTTTGTGACTCACCCATACTGAATAATGACAGTCTTCCTCACCACTGTCTCTTAGTCTTTCCTGTCTATCCTCTTTGATCTTTATTGCCTGATCACCCCTGTGTGTTTGGAGATAAGGATTTGTCGTGGTTTAACCCCAGCCAGACAACTTGTTCAGCCACTCCTCCCCCTTCTTGCCCTCCCCCTACTCCTGGAGGGACGGAGAGGAGAATCAGGGCAGTCGAGGAGTGGGAGGAGGCGGCTGCCAAGCAGCGGGAGAAGGTGGCGGAAGAGCCGAGCCCTGCGGCCGAGCCCAGCCCCGCGACGGCCAAGAGCATTCCCCAGAAGCCGCCCGCCGAGCCCCAGGAGGATGCAGGAGACCCCGCAGCATTTCCCAGCAAGGCAGAGGAGGAAGAGCTGGACTCAGGAAAAGAGAAGCTAGTGGTGGGAGAGCTGGCAAGCACAGCAGCTACACCAGCCCCAGTGACAAGTACAGCAGCATCGCTTGAGAGTTCTGAAGGTTTTAAATGGCCTTTGGGTATCCTTGGGACCTGCCTGCTGATTGTGATGGGGATCAGCATGTTGGCACACATACAGACTGTGTTTTACCCACCACCATTTTGTCTGATCTCAAAAGTTATGCAGAGTCAGGTTTGGATCTTGTCTGGGGTTAGACGATGATATGGGAGGACTACGAGTTTTCCCCCAGGGCTGGACAATCATGAGTGGCAGGGCATGTGGGACAGTATGGGCAAGTATCTAGTCCACTGGGCCCCTCCAGTGCTTTGGAAGCATTGGAGATGGAAGGCAGCTGTATGGAGTCCCCAGCTACAAGCTGCAGAAACTGCTGAAGGGGACAGTGAATTATTTTGAGGCTGGTGGGCCCATGACCCTTAAGGCCATGAGAGCAGAGATGCAACATCGAGATGGACTCATGATCGAGGGTTGGACTTAGCAATGGATACTATTGCCCAGGTTATTCACAAGTGTGAACACTGCACATAGCCTCTCCTGCTCTGAAAGACTGTTACAAGAGATGGAGCCTGACATCATGGACCAGATGGACTCAGCAGCTTTATAGGGACTGGCCCATGCACTACGATGAGAGTGCACTTAGATAAGAGTGATGGTATATTGAAAATGTGGGATCTGAGCATGACGTGAATGGTATGGAATAAGGGGTGGATAATGTCCTGGGTTTAGCAGTGGCAGTCATTTTTCTCTTTCTTGGTAGCTGGTGCAGTGCTGTGTTTTGACTTTCGGGCTGGGAACAGAGCTGATAAAAATGATGTTTTGGTTTGGCCAAGGACTTTGTGAGCCTCATGCTCTGCCAGGGAGGAGGGAAGCTGGGAGGAAGCAGAGACAGGACACCTGACCCAAACTGACCAAAGAAGTATTCCATACCACAGCACGTCATGCCCAGGAGGTAACTGGGGAGTGACCCGGAAGGGGCTAGAGTGGACTGCAGGGTTGGGGGAGGTATCGGTCAGTGCTTGATCAGGCTGGGGGGGCAAGTTATCGGTCACCTGGTGATGGGGTGTTGTATTCTCTTCCCTTGTTATTTCCTTTATCATTACTATTACTGGTGGTAGCAGTAGTGATGTGTGTTATACCTTAGTTAAAAAACTGTTCTTATCTCAACCCGTGGGAGTTGCATTCTTTCTGATTCTCCTCTCCGTCCCTCCAGGAGTAGGGGGAGGGCAAGAAGAGGCGGGGAGTGAGTGCACAAGCTGTCTGTCTGGGGTTAAACCACAACAGGATTTAAAAAAAACCCAGTACCTTTATGAGTGAGAAACCTGGTTACTGGCTTGGTAAAGTCATTCAAAAATGCTACATCTGTCTTTGCAGTATACAGTTTTCCCATAATTAGATAAAAATATTTAGGAGGTAAGCACCAGACCATGAAAAGCAATGGAAGCGAAGGGTTATCTATGAGCACAACTCCTTTGGTCTTTGCATTCCCTACGCCTGAGACTACAGTGTGATTAAATTAACAGCTTGTGAAGACAAAGAATATGCTAAAGCTTAAGTCATGGTAATAAAATGGGACAGGATTTTTACCACAGTTATTTCTTGGATGAAAGTCTACTGAGAAAAGAAATAATTTACCTTTCTGCAGGGTATTAAACATTTATCTGATAACTGTAAATGGTTTGCAGCAATACTCTCTGTAATGTCCGGAAACAATTTTTACTTCCATGCAATCAGAGAAATGTTGGAGAATTTGTGTTTAATGCCAGTTATAGATTACAAATAATTTTTGCAGATTAATTATGTAAATAGTAATGCACAGTAGTAGATGATAAACAGTCTTATTTGGGTAAAGGTAATTCAATCTTATATTCTGGAGAAAGACAAGAGTTCACAATAAAAACAACCAGGTAGGTTATGTGTCATTTCACATTAGATATAAAATACTATTGAACAATACCTAAACATTTGACAGTGCCAAGAGCAAATGCAGAGGCGGCTCGTGGTTTGTTAGTTACGAGCGCAAGTTCTCCAAAATACTGTCCTCTTGAGCATCGAGCTATTTCAACTGCTCCATTCTCTTCTACATCCTGTTTATCCTAAAATATCAAGTAGAAGAAGAGAAAGGAAGATAGAGAATGATACACAGATTTGCTGGACTCAGGACTGCATAAGAAAAATAAGCATCAATGGTAACATTACTGCTTAGCACTTAGAATACATCAAGATTCAAAAAATTTTGTGGTTTAGGGATGTTTACCTTCCTTGCCATTATAATCCTTACTTCTCCAGATTCCACAATGAAGAAGGAATCAGCCAAGTCACCCTGTAGAAGAACAAAATAAATTAAGTAATGTGAAATTTCCTTTTTAGTTTCATGTTAACATTAAAATATTTGCTGCCAGTGCCTTGAAGCTCATCCTTTAGATATCTGTTGCAAAAGAAAGAACTTTTAATGTGAAAACCATACTCTAGGCACATAATAATCAAAACATGTATACAGAACTGACAGCAAGGTTTTTTCATGCAAAGATATAGCTGACTGTGCCTTACCGAAAAAAATGGAGAAAAACAATGTTATGGAAGATTTTTGGATCCTTACTCTTGTTTCTCCACCTTTGTATTCCTTCCAAATGATTTCCAGTATCATAATCCTCCAAAGGCTATCTGATACCCAGTAATTATTCTGGGGCAAGACAATCTCAGCTGCCTACCCTGAGGAGTTCACTTCTGCATTCCTCTTCAAAAGATTATGATCTTTTAAGAACACAAGATAAGTCTTCAGTGCTCCTACTGGGGAGATGGTTAGTGGTAGACTTGCCAGTGCTGGGTTAACAGTTGGACTCGATAATCTCAAAAGATCTTTTCCAGGCTAAGCAATTCTATGGTTCTATTGGAAGCAAACATTCTTCTGTACAGTTTGAATTTCTAAGTATACTAAAAATGTTGACTCCTTTACTGATACCAACAAAGGGATGTTTTTCAAGGTACCAGAAGTGAAAAATTAGCTTCTGAAGCCAAATAATCACCTCTCTTAGATCGAAGATATTTTTTGTTTTGTTTTGGCTGAAAAATAACAACTTAGCTTAAAAGTATGTATTGCCTATAGATAAAATGTTAAATTGTTACTTATTGTAATAGAAAAAGTAAAATTAGAAATAAACTGTACCTGAGCAATGATTTGTTCTCCATCTTTGTACACTTTGGTACCAATCACATCAACCACTTTTAAACGCTCAGATACCTTCATTTAAAAACAGAAAATGTAAGAAATATTTGGTTAACATTACAATATTATACTTAGAAAGCCCTTTCTTTTTATGAATCTTTGCACAGAAAAATGTATCTTTATATTCCTGGTTTGGTAATCAATAAAAAAAAGGAAAAACTGCTGAAGAGTGTTACAGAAGGTATATTATAACCTTAACAGCTAGATGTTTTGATAGAGCTTCCATTTTTGTAAGAAGTCTATGTATCCCAGGTCTTCCAAAATTATTTTCAGAAAAGCATGCAGGTAAAAATATAGCTGATAAATGAAAGTATTTTGTAATTCCCTAAATCATTGTTTAATTTTATTGGCTAATATCTTGTAAAATTAAGCTTAATAAGGTAAAGGTAAAAAAACCCCACAAAACCAAACATATATTTTTAAAGATACAATATTAACAATAGGTCTTTATCCTGAAAAATCAGAAATATAAAAAATATGGTATCTCTCCAAAACAAATATGTTCAAAATTTTACTGTGGAGAAAAACTGAATTCCAAATTCAAACTTTGCAAAAGCAGAATCTTCTCAGGTACCACTGATACAACCATTAAAATAACACAACAGAAATCTTACTTCTAAAGATTTAAGAAATGGCAACGACTGAATAAAATTTTCATACATTCTTCTCTTTTTGGCATTATTTTTTACAATGATTCTTCGGAACGTTACCCTGTCCTGTGAACATGAAGAGGAAAGGAGAGTTTATTAGCAGAAAATACATGCATGGTAGAAAATACTTTAGACATGGCCGAATATGTCCAAATTGCCCAATTTTAACGTAGCCATCAAACTAGCTGGCTAGTCTCCCCATACAGTCAGTTGAGAAAGATTCCTCTAGAGCTCCTAAAGTTAAGCTCCTGATCTGACTCACATTGAGAAATGCTCTGTCCTCTGGCAGAAAATGCATACAGCATTTACATATAGAAGGTACAGAGTTTACCTTAAAACAGGTCAAGTGGGTAATTTAAGACATTTAAGAAAGCCTCAATATTTAAATATTTAATTTACAAAGCTTATTCATTATCCTGAGGTCCCACACGTACTGATATGTACTCCAAGAGGTTTTTATGTTCTTATACAAACAAAACCAAAATACACTGTGTCTTAGGTCAGAGTCCACTTTCTGCTATTTCAGCAGAACAAGACTCACTGCTGCCCTAAACAGCCAACTGGACATTCCTTAGTGTTTGGCAATCCCAGTGAAGCAAACAGATGGCAAAACTACATGTATGCTGTTTTCTTCTCTTAATTTCGTACGACTGTGTCAGAGAGAGAGGTGAAATGGTTTGCAAACCTTCACTGCTACAGGTGGGACTTGCTGGCCAATAGAACCCAACACAGTTTAAAGCCATTCTTACAGTGTCCTAAACCCTGCCATGATCCCCAAATTCCTGTGGGTTAAAGTTTCTTTGTTTCAAGAGGAAAATATTATCTTGGGATCTGTCATTGCATTGATACGTTAATCTTGAAGAAGGTGGCTATCCCAGTTTCACTGTTTTGGTAAATTCTGTTACTATTGTCAAAGATCCAGATAATATAACACTGAAAAATAACCTTGTATTTGAATTGTACTCTGGAACCAAAGGCATTTCCTATCAAGATGTGGAAAAACATTTTAAATATTTATCTAAGCGCTTGTCAAGTGGTCAGCAATTTGGGAAATGATCATTAAAATAGAATAACACAAAATGATCTTTTTTTAAAAAAAACTGTTTTCTTAAGCCTCAGGTTTGCTTCTGCAGATTCTGGAAAAAAGACAGCATTGTGTTGGGAATTCTCAGAATCTTTAAAATTAAACTTTCAAAAATTATATTTCTGTTTAATGCTGATACAGCAGACCAATGCAATTTATATAGAACATTTTAAACAACTAGCATCTGACAACAAGTATTTCACTTACCAGGCCCCAGATGGCACCAGGAGAGGTAGCTATAATTGTAGCTGCTCTGGGTGTATTGTACATTAAGGCCAACTCACCAAAACTTCCTCGGTTATCATAGGTTCCAATACATCTCCCAACACCATCGCATTTTACATAAATATCATAGGTACCTCTGTCAATAAAATATGCAAATAAAGTGAGTAGAATCCAGTCTGGTCTTTGCTAAGCAGCCTCTCGCTGTGTTTTTTTTTTTACCATGAATTCCAAAGATAAAGTGTTTGAAATATATATTCACTTATTAAAGACCTTGCAGAGATATATCAATCACTTCTGTAACTAAGAAAAGTAGTTCCTTTTTAAAGGGAAGTATAGGATTATTAGTTTTTACATTAAATCAGATTAAAGACAGACTGAATGTACAGTGATCTATCGATCATTGGAACTTATTGAAAAATATCTAATTTAGTATCTCTTTCTTAATTTTAAACACACTAAATACAAATGTAACAAGTTTTTGCAGAAATCGCTATGGTATGGTCAATGAAATAATAATACAAGTTATTTGACATTTAAAATATTCTGAAGTAGTTATTCATAATGTAATAAATAGAGGACTTGCAGGAAACTGAAGGAATGGATATGAACGCTATTTAAGATTATGAAATAAAGGCATGTATTTATCCAATATATTTTGGATTCTTTCTTCCCATCATTAAATTAGGAACTTTTTTTTTTTTGCTTTGGGAATGCATTAAAATCTGGTACCTTGTAAAACATGACACAGCCATCCCCATTAATGCTGAGTCATCATTTTGTTCAGAGCTGAATATGTGTATGGTATGTGTCAATAAATCATGCGAATGCAGTACAAAAATCTGTGCAATGATGTTACTGGTAATGGACATAGAGGTGATTCACTGCACCTAAAAACGGCAAGGCTGAGAGAATACTGTGAAGTCCCTGCAGCTTTTTGGATAAGAGATGACAAACTGTAACCTCATGAAGCTGAAAAACACTGACTCTTAAGCAAAGAATCCTTCCACACTTCTATGATCTTCTGACTATTTCAGTGGGAAGGGATCTCAGGTGATCATCTACTCCAAAAGTCCAGCCTCTTCAGGGATGAACAAAAATTAAAGCATGTTACTAATGGCACTGTCCAAATGCCTCTCAAACACTGACAGGCTTAGGGCATTGACCACCTGTCTAGGAAACCTGTTCCAGAGTTTGGCTACACTTCTGGTATAGAAATTTTTCCGATGACCAGACTGAACCTCCCCTTGTGCAGCTCTGAACCAGTCCCATGCATCCGATCACTGGATACCAGGAAGAAGAGCTCAACACCTCCCTCTCCACCTCCCCTCATCAGGAAGCTGTAAAGGGCATTGAGGTCACCCATCGGCTTGCTTTTCTCTAAACCAAAGAAACACAAAGTCCTCAGCTGCTCCTCACAGGACATGCTTTCCAGCCCTTTCACCAGCTTTGTTGCTCTCCTTGGGCACATATAAGTAACTTAACATCCTTCTCAAACTGTAAGACTCAGAACTGCACAGACTACTCAAGGTAAAGCTGCACCAATGCTAAATACAGCAGAATACCTCTTTTGGCAGGCTGGCTACAATGACCAAAAACTTTTGCATTTCTTTAGAGCTTTAGCACAACACTCCTTTCAAACTCTCTCAGAAATCGCTGTTAGCCTAACAGTAAACTTAGAAATAAGAAAAAGTGTTCTGGGACAGCCTGGTTGAGCCTGTGCCAACAGACTAGCAAAGGATTCCAAGGTAAACACTCTTCCTAACCCACTGGATTCAGCAATGATAAACAGCTTTGTGATCAGTAAGATTTTACTTAGTTACCTGCTTTTTCCGATACAGATTTCCAAATGAAGCGTAATGACTTAGCTACTCAAGGCCTAATAACATTCATATAAGCAATAAAGTTTGCACATAGTATTGAATCGCAGTAAGATTTCAAATATTGAGCTGTAAAACTTTTACCATTGCGGTTTACATTAGATTTCTTTCCATGTAAATCAAACCAAAACCAGCCTTTGGGATCTAGCAACACATAAAGAGGTTAGGGACATATTTCCATATGAAAATTCCGTCTCCTTTCAAACACCACTCTCTGTAGCTCAGAGAGCTGCAATGGCTCACACATGTTCTTTTCTTTTTTCCCCCATGCAAACATATGTAAGAGTTAAATACAATTACATAGAGAAACAGATTTTTCTCAGTGGACTTTTGCATAATACTTTGTGCTATAATAAGACACAGTGATTCACCTATCGATGACGTAGAAGTTGTCACCATCATCCCCTTGATCAATGACATGTTCCCCTCCTTCAACCAGCTTTTCAAACATCGCATCTAACACCTGAGACATCTGTTCCTATTTAAAAGAACACAGGCAAAGACAAGAAATTATCATCTGCTGGTAAAATTTTACTCTTCAAATTGACTAACTGACCAGCCTCCCAATATGCAGGTAGAAAGTATTCATGCATAGAAAACATTCATGCTACAGAAATGCGTGGATCAATTGGAAAGAGTTTTATTTACTATTCAGTGTTAGCTTTTTTCTCTTCCAGGGCCCAGCTTCCCTTCTTGTCCCTGCCAATGATAACATAGGTCTTGCCTGCAATATTATTAGCTCATGAGCATCCAAAGACAGTTCCACCCTTCAAAATTCTGTTACATACACAGTTAAAAGAAAGAACTATATCCCCTATGGCGTGCAACACACTTACCTGTTCTTGTCTTTAGAATTATTGTACAGAATTTAGACTTTTAAAATGACTGCAAAATATTTTGAAAATCTAAATTATACAATGGCTGCACAATGGTGGGATAGATGTAACCTTAAAGGTCTGCAGTGCTTTGGCTGAGTAAGTAAATGCTGGACTCAGGAAGTAAGATTTTATAGACAGGCTTCTAAATTACTTTGTTAATTTGAATGGAATACAAATGCTTAGAGAGAAACGTTAATGGACCAACAAAGTGTCATCATCTGAGTTATGACTGTCTAATAACAAAAATCACATCATTTTCTTGTTTGGTGTAAATCTGCTAAAACTTAACTATTCACATTTAAAAGAACTCAAATACACCTCATTGCACATTATACAAACTATTATTAGAATTATATGAACCCTAGAAGTGTAACTTCATAACTTAAATTTTATATTCAGTTTATCCAGCAATATGCCTAAAATTCTGACAATAAACACAAAACTATCCTCTACTTTTTAGAGCTTTATAAGTATGTATCATATAGGAACAAGCAAGTTCCAGTGAAAGACATTGTAAAGAAAAGCCTATGATTTAGATACCCATCTTACAATGGACCAGTTCTAGCATTTCCAGCCACTGAAAGATGGATGACATTTGACTTTTCTAGAGTTCTTCTGCAGCCCTTGGACAGAGATAACCATACTAGATAGCTCAGAATCATTCTCTAGAGATCCCACTTTCTTTCCTCTGACGATAAATGTACTGTAACTCATAGTTAAGATGCTTAATTTTTAGACAGATAAACTTAGGCTCAATTAATTCCACCCTTATCCTGTTGAATTTCTTCAATTACTCAAAGCTTTTCAGAATATCAGCAGTACCATGTTATCCAAGCCTTTTTTAAAATGGAAGCTAAATACAATTTTACTTCACAGAGTTCACTGTGTGTGGGCACAAAGAACAACAGAATGTCAGCATCCATCCTCAGTATCGTGGTAAAATACAGTAAGGCGTCACACAGCCTACCCAGGCCAGCACGGAATCATTTAACTATGCCTCTATTTAGTACCTTTCTTAGTATAGAAAGCTTGTGTATTTGCAAAAAGAAGAATCATTTTACTACCAATGAATGGGTTATATTCTATTTCAGAGAAAACTCTGTGTGTGCGTCACTGGGAGAGATTGAAAAGTAGGTACAAGAATTGCCTTTTAAAATCTTTCACGCTTCAGCTAATAGGTAATATTACTTCACTATCCCTGTGTAAAGTAAATGGAACTCCTACAGAATCTGCAAAATGGACCAAATGACAGTTAGTTGTCTAAAGCATTTGAAGCAGCACATTTCCTTCTCCTTGCTTTACATCTGAACTGTCAAAGTGGCTCCTCAACCAACAGCCCTTGGCTGCCATTTGACAACAAGTAATAACATGCAGAGCACTCCATACTTCAGGGGAGGTTAGAAAGTAGATGTTATCTTCTAAATGTAAGCAAAGCAAAAAAGGAAAGTATTATATGGTCCCAAATCCTTGAAAATTAAAATACTCCCAAGACATCTTGGAAAAAAGATTAGCCTAACAAGACGGCTATTTGCTGTACTGAAGGAATAATACATACAGTTGTAATTGTTATTTAGTATGCTTTATCTCAAATTTCTGGTTAAAACATTTTCAATCACTTAATTACAAATCAAGCTCAACAAACCACAACTTCTCTGTAGGTAAATCTATGACTTTTTCAGACAACAGAGTAGAATTCACAAATGCAATTCTCTTTAAAAAAATCTTTTAAACACTTTAAGGTATTTAATACATTTGAGAGCTGTCTATTGTCTGCTGAAGTAACATGTATTTTAACTTTCTAAGTAAATTGCAGCTGATGTAAGGACAATCAGTCCCTTTTCCAAAGCTTTATACATGAAATTAAGATAGAGCAGACTGTAATAACCAAACCAGCCATGTGTTTTTTGCTTTTACCATGAGAATTACAAAATTGCTTGCCCAGCTTGCTCTACATGAATCCTCTTGATTCTCTGCCAGACTGAGACTCAATTTACTGACACCCTTCATAGTTACTTTGAAAGGATAAAGATGGGCAATTTTAGAATTAAAAAGAAGATCTGTTATCATACACAGAATTAATTCTGGTATTTTGTAAAATGGTGCAATCTGAAAGCTATTCTTCCTTAAAGCAGTTCTAGCTTGAAAAAATACATATAAAATAAAACAGGAAGGGTTTTTTATATCAAGTGTTTGTAAATCTGCCATGTGTAATGCCATGGTAATCTGATAATCAATATTCTAAAGGAAGATACTTTAAAATATGATAAACTTTTTCACAGAAATAAAATTTATAGATCTGAAGTATTAAACATGTATGTTGTGTAATCTTTATGGTTTCTGCTAAATATTCATAATCTTTAAACATTTTTTTCAAATACAATAAAGCATTTATTTTTCTTAAGGATAATACACTTTACAAATATCAAGAACCAAAACTAAAGTTGAAATTATTTGAAATTTTATTCTTTACATAATGTTTATTTACATACATTGATTAATATACTCAATGATTATTTTATTTATTTAATTCTAAACTGCAAAGCAAAGCATGTAAATACTTCAACAAAATAACATTTTTTAGAAAAAGAAACCTTCAGTTGTTGTCATGAAAGCATGCTTTGATCACCATCCTTTGTGATAGAGAAAACAGAGGAGCCTGAATGAGCAATCTTATTTCCTGAAAGACACATTCATAATACAAACAAACCAAATTCATCTATCAAGATTTTCTTTTTAATAAATAAATTTCCTTTATTTGAAGTGTAGTCACTGCATTTCTCTCAAAAGTCTTTCTACCAATTAGACTTTAATGATAGAGCGTGATTTCACAAAATAATTTGCTAGACAAACATGACATAGTTACAGCCATTATTACTGTCTCAATCAGCCTTGCTTTCAAGTGTGAATGTAACTGCTGGAAAGCCAGGATGCAAAGGAGGATTAGCTCCCTTATCAGTATGAGCCAGCATGATATACCCTTTTGTATCACCTAAAACAGGGATGATATGGTTTTCTTTCCTCTTACTTAGACTGATGTGATATCTACCCTAGCTTTATACCAGCTTAAATGAACTCTGCTAGTAAAGTTCTTTTGCCTATTCAGGTCAGTCAGAATCAGAGACTACAACTAGAAGCACAAACTGAACAGGACCAGGGGATGGTTTCAAGCACTGACATGATACAGTCTGGGCTGGTTTGCTCTTGGTGCAGTTATTAGCACAGGTGGTAGAGCTTTGGTTTGTGCCAACTGTCACTCCTCCTGACAAGCCCTGGTCATGGCTTGGAGGAATGCTTAAGCCAGAGCTTCTTCCCACAAAAGGTAAAACCACCCTGGTTAATTGCTTGATTTGGTGGGCTTAGGAGGAAATAAGAGTGCAAGACAGTTTAGTTTTATTTATGTATGTACGTCATACTGCAGTGCATGGCCTCAGGGACAGAGAATGACCTCTGATCTAGTTTGCTGTTAACCAATTACTGAACTGCATAAAGGTGACAAGAATGGAAAATGTCAAAATAATCTACTGCAGTCAGTCAAACTCTGCCTTTGGGCATCCTTATTAATTCACCGACAAACAAAATACGTATTTCTAGTCAATCAAATGACATTTTTCCTGTAATTAAAGTCTTCAAAATACTGAGGAATAAGGAAACATTTAATATGAAGGGCATGTGACTATGACTGATAACTAGTAAAAACAAACCAGTTAGCAGGTAGTTAGTCACAAAGATAGGTATTCTTTAGTCTATGAATCCACAGTTCTTCTATTGCCCTGAGTTCATAAACCACTTTATTAATTAATGCTCATTATGATATTAAGAAGGTAATGAAGCAGACAGAATACCAGAGTAGGAAGTAGGGAAAGAAAAAAAAAGGCTTGACAGAAATAGTTAGCAAAAGATAGGTAGGGAAGCTACAGGAAGAAAAGGAATTCCTAATCAACAAGTCAGGACCTTGGAGAGGAAGAGTCAATTACAGAACTCATGTCTACAGGCCTCTGCATTTGTTTTTCAGGAAAAAAAAACATGTACATACTCCAATATGAGTGTCAGCAGCACCATTGATCCAATTCAAAATGTTTAGCTCTATTGTGTAATATCCACTTGTAAACTAATCAAAAGGCATTTAATTCTTCACTATCGAATAATCTTATTTGTATTTCAATGTATAATCAATGTTTTCAAGTAATAATATTTTCCTTGAGAATATACCTTAACCTTCCTTCACACAGCTCAATGTTAAGTTAGTATTCTGCCTCTCCACCATCATGCACATGCCCATCAGTGAGGCTCAGTAGCACTTTTTGTATTTTGTAACTAGTCCTCTGAGCAAGTTGGCTGATTCTTTCTGGCTGTTGGCTAGAAAAATAGTAGAAATATTTCAGAGTTGCAAATAGTTTCCAAAATTCTTCAGCCATATCGTATCTGGCATATATTCAGCATATGGTGCCACAAAGGCACCATACACTGGGCAGTCCTTTTGCAGAACATCTTCAATAACTGATTAGAGAATCATTGAATCATTCGGGTAGGAAAAGACCCTTAAGATCACTGAGTTCAACCATTAACCTAACATTGCCAAGTCCACCACTAAACCACATCCCTAGGCGCCACACGTACATGTCTTTTAAATGCCTCCAGGATAGCAACTCAACCACTTCCCTGGGCATCCTCTTCCAATGCTTGACAACACTTTCTATGAAGAATTTTTAACTCATATCTAATCTGAACCTCCTGTGGTACAACTTGAGGCTGCTTCCTCTTGTCCTATTACTTGTTACTTAGGAGAAGAGATCAGCCACCTTCTCTCTCCATCCTCCTTTCTGGCAGTTCTAGATATGTCCCCCGAGCCTTCTCTTCTTCAGGCTAAACGACCCCAGTTCCCTCAGCCACTCCTCATAAGACTTTTGCTCTAGGCCCTTTGCCATTCTTGTTGCTCTTCCTTGGACCTGCTCCAGCATGTCAATATCTCTCTTGTAAGAGGGGCCCAAAACTGAACACAGTGTTCAAGGTCGGCCTTACGAGTGACGAGTACAGGAGGATGACCATTTCCTTAGTCCTGCTGGCCACACTCTGATGCAATAGACAAGGTGGAGAGAATCCCCATTTCATAAATCTAAGTATTCATTTTACAGAAATACAGATGATTAAGTGCAGATCTATTTCTTTGAGGAACCCATTAGTTTGCAAAGAGCTTTGTGCCCCTTGAAGAGAGCAGTGCATCAACTCTGGTCAGGCATTCTGGGCTCACTCATATATATAGATAGATCTATCTATCTATGTATTCCCATTAATTGCTCCAGCATCTGTAGTCCTAATTCTTTACCAATATTTTTAAGAACATAAGGGCATTATTAGAATCTTCTGTTGTAGCAAATTTCAAGGGATGCTTTGGCCTTGAGTATGAGTCCTCTATTCATAAAATACATTTGCATTATGCTTTCTTTCATCTTCCAGTTAATCAACTAGAATCGATTAATCAATATTTGTTCACTCTTCTAATAATTCTCCAGGTGCATGAGTGGCAATATGCCCAGAAATTGTTCTTGCATATTTGTGAAGAATATGTATAATTTATTACCTTTTAGAAGAGGTTCAAGACCTATCTGAAACATTCTGTAAAGCATTAGCGGGGCAAAGGTCTCCAAAATAATATTTCCCTGAAAGAGAACAGATTATCTAACACTGCCTCTGAATTTTTGCGAGAAATAAGCATGAAAACTTTAAGTGCAGGTGTGTGACACAGCTTTGATGCTACCAGTCCCTTGAGCCACCCTGTTATTCTGATAATAGGTTCATCAGTTTTTTTAACTGCTGGCCATAACAGCCGAACCAAATAGCCTGTTGTTAATCAGTCCCAGGGTAAGTTTCCTCTTAAAAGACAAAACCAAAAGCATAACTTCTCTAAACTGCATTGTAAAAAGGAAGAGTAGAAGTCTGTGTCGGCCACTAGGTGAGATGCTGCTGCTGCTACTCCTCTCAGTGATGAAACAGTTGTTAGGCTGAACAAAGGCAAATTCCAGTAACAGAGACTTGGGGCTTATCCTCAGTAACAGCCCACGGCATCTGGTTATCATCTTGTTTTATCCTTGCTGGCTTATACAAAGTGAAATTGGAGGGGAAAGAGGACATACAGCTTCTGATTCCATTGCCAGTAACCTCCATCATCTGGAGAATGAAACCATATCATGCTTTGTGCATGCATGTACGGCAAGCAGTTTGGCACACTCTATCAATCCTGCTTTTGGTTTAATGATAACCTTATCTTACCCTTCCATTCAAATTAAACCACAGTGTGTTAGGGTGGGATAAATTTTTAAGAAAATGTGGCCTCCATTTAACATCACATACTGAAGGCAAGTCTGATCATGCCTTAAGACATGTTGTTATACTGTATTTGAGAGTAGTGTCCTATCTAGGAATGGCGTTTGCTAAAAGGCCATTATGGAAAAGCTGTTAAGCACTTAACATTGTCTCTTCCCCTTCAACTCACTGACATCTGAAATAATGTTTTTCATACACAGAACTATAGCAGAAAGAAGCTGAAGATAAATGGAAAGGAAATAAAAGTGGAAGTGAGAGATGCTATCAATACACAGCTTGACTTTTGCTCCAGAGACTTTTAGCAGCTGAAGATACTATCTCTGTCCAAGATCATGGACTTTCTTTGCTAATACACCAGAGAGGAAACTGCAGCAGCTGATACCACGTGTGCTTGTGCTACAGGGGGGAGAGGCAGAGGTGAGAAAGAGAGCTGGGATAGGAACATTTAAATTACTGCAACTACACTGGTAGAGCTCACGTCGCTGCCTAGCAGTAGAACAAGAAGGAGGAATGGGAAAAGTCCCCTGGGGAATTAGGGATCTTGGTTCTACAGAGAAGCAAGCCAGACTGAAGAAGGCTACCTTTTAATATCCTTGCTATCTTCAGAGCTCAGGACCTTTCCAATGCCTTTTATGAGCAACAATATTATAACAAAAAACTAGTAGCAGATTTCAAGGCACTGGGTTGCAGAGCTACACAAAGGGAGGACTGAGCTAAGAAGTCTTCTGCTGAACACCTGTAACAGACCATGGGAAATGTTAACTATTACAAGTAACTGATTGAGAATCAAAATTAAAAAAAGAAGTTCCAAACATTAAGGGGATATGGTATCAAGACAGCAGCACAGTCCTGAGAAGACATCTGCTAACATGGGAAGTAAACGCTTAGTATTACTTGGAAGAGTTACAGAATCATAGAATAGTTAGGGTTGGAAAGGACCTTAAGATCATTTAGTTCAATCCCCCTGCCATGGGCAGGGATGCCTCACACTGAACCATGTCACCAAAGATTCCATCCAACCTGGCCTTGAACACCGCCAGGGATGGAGCATTCAAAACTTCCTTGGGCAACCCATTCCAGTGCTTCACCACCCTCACAGTAAAGAACTTCTTCCTTATATCTAACCTAACCTTCCATTGTTTAAGTTTGAACCACTCTGGAACAGTTTAATGCTCTATGCCTACACAAGATTACAAAGCAAACAGATCCCTTTCCTGCAGACCAAGGGGCTGATGAGTATGCAGACAGAGACTGAGTTCTCACTGGAAGCAAAAGCAGATCACATCCAGAGGATTGATACTGTAAGAAGATATTACCAGGAAACCATGTAAAGCAAAAATTGGGAAAGCAGTATCTCAAAATTAACATCATGGCACACTCTAGAAACACACAGCATTTAGATCCATTGGGTCACAGGGCTCATGGGAGAGAAATGCTCAGAGGCTCTCCAAGAGGGGTCTGCCAAAACGCCACTGGCAGGCTAATGTAACAACGGTATAGAGAAGAGGAAGACAGGACACAGCAACAAAAAAGGAAAATACACAAAAAAGCAATTTCATATCCAGAGCAGATGCCCGTAAACCATTTTGTATCCCTGAAATTATGTAGAAAAATAATTAGGGAATGGAAGAGCCACATTTTTGGGTGATTTTAGCTTTAACAAGCACAGTAAAGCAGCTAATTAGCTACCCATTAAACAGACAGCATGAGGGAGGAAATCATCTGTCAGGATCCCTAGTGTCCCAAGGTACACACATATTAGCACCTACATTAAGACTTTTGATGCTCTCCTATAGTTCTAATGGCAGGGTTCTGCAAAGCTGGGGGTCTGTGGGTCACTACTCCTCAGGGCCTCTCTGGGAACAGGTAAGCAGGGCTAGGACTCAGCCTTTGTGCAGACAAAAGCAGGAGCTGGAAACCCTGCAGTATGAATTAACATGCCTTCTCTGTAACAGCACCTGACTTCCAAGCAGAGCTCCAGGCTGGTCATTCCATTAGCTCTCTCTTGAATCACATTTAACCTTTTTGTTCTCATGCTTAACATTCTGCATAATTATTTCCCTTTCCCCCAATGCTCCCTCCCCTGACAGCACTGAATCAATTCTCTTGGGAAAGCATTTGCTGTGCTCTGAGTCATTCCAACCTCAGTATGCAGGTTTTGATTGACACACTCGCCTTTTTCCTTAAACAGCCCTGTGCTTCTTTAGTAGCATTATCACCTTTGTCTGATCCAGATCACTCATTCACTGCATTTCGGCTTTCTTAAAAGCCCATAATTGTTTTATGGGCAATAGAAGGAAATTATCTGTGCAGAAAAAAAAATATCTGTTGTGGTTTTACAGTATCTGTATCAAGTGAAATAACAATGTTAACACTTCACTACTGCCTTTCTCTTTCCCTCTATTTCTTAACTTGGTTGTTCAATTACATCTATCGATAAACTGTAGGCTTTGGGGATAATTTCAGGTTTTGATGGAGCACTCAGCACACTTTTGGAGAATGAAAAGTAACCAGTAGAAACATCTTAAACATTGCAGTTAACTGATGAGTTTATATTCAATGTACAGCAACAAGATTTAAAGTAAGAAAATACAGTACTTTACAATCAAATTAATGTATACATTCATATTAACGGGCTTCAAGACTGTCATTCATGGTGGTGAATGAAAGTCATATATATGACATCGGTTATAAAAGTAGCATTTTTGAAGTTTATGACATGGTCAAGAAAGCATACTTAAGGGCTTCAAAAAGTCAAATCTGTAAACTTCTATTCAAAAGTTGAACAGAATTAATTCTTAGCAGCACTGCCAAATGGGTTCATTACAAAGAATTTCTTACCGGATCTAGGTTCTTGAAAAGAAGAATGTCCTTGCATGCCTCCTGCAGTCTGTTTCGTTGATCATCTGTTTTAGGGTGAATAATCTGAGAGATATAATAGAAAAACCTTTAAAGTGGTTCATACAGCAACACCAGCTGAAGGACTGAGCTAATTCAGCTAACTAGGCATTTTACCCAATACTTTGGCCATGCTTCACAGCACTTTCATTTTAAAACCTTTAATATTTAAATAAAACACTCAACGATAATATTATATCACCACAGCATTAGCAAATGAGATCTTTACGTTTGTAGAATCCAGTTCATTTCCCTAAGACATTCTGGATACCTTAATGTTAAGTTTTGCTGCATAAACATTACTCTACTACTCTCTAATTATATTTGGAGCATGCATGTTTTATAAAAAGCACCACTGTTACAGTTAGCCATTTCCATGACTACCTCCCAAAGACTACTTTGTGAAATAGGATCCGTGTTAAATTTATCTCAGAAGTTTCACTGAGTAAACAACAGAATCAGCACTATCCAAATGAGACAGAGATCTATTAAATTAACAGTGTCTGGTTAATGTGAATATCAGTCAAGTTGAACTCATGCTTAAAAAGATACGCTAGGTTCCAAAGCTGTGATACTACAGGATAATCTTTTTGGCAGTTTTACATGCCAGAAACGAGGTAGAATATAAACGTTTAGACTTGTCTTGAAAGTCATACTTACGCTATTTCATATTAAAAGTTACGTAAATGCCTTTAAAAGGGTGACATAAGTAAAAGAAATAAATATAGGTACTTATTGTATTGTACATCTGAAAACCTTAGCAATTGTATAATTTACCTTTTTTTTCTGCCTTATGAAAATATTGCAAGATTATAGGGACATCAAATAAGTACTTTTAGGAGCAGGTGCTCTCTGGGCAAACAGTTGCACACAAATGTTTCATTAACAGACCACTTATCAAAGGTGTGCTGATTTAGAATAGTAGTTACATCACATCCTACATGGGTGACTATTACAGAGGATTTTTAAATGTTCCTTCAAAACCCCAAGAGATTATTAAAGTATATTATAAAAAATGGTTCTGGAAAGGAATGGTAAGGCTGGTTACATTTTTCTGCCTAAATTTAATGCCCAAGAACTGATAAAAAAATAAGTATTTGACTCAAAGCATTAAATACCCTTGATTCTGCATCGTCGTCTTCCTCATCAGGATTGTAAGCTTCCGCACACACTGAAATAATAATAATAATAATAAAATGTATAAAATTAATTCAAAGTACAATAATCTTGCACGTGATTTACAGAACAGAAAATGCATCGTGTGCCACAGTAGCAATATGCAGTAATATAACACAGTAAAGAATAACAGCAGATACTGCTGACAGGTTCCATAGCAGGTAATTTCTAAACTGCTGGTGAAACAAACTTTGTGTATTCGTACATCATTTTTAGCCATGTTTTCAGTGCTTTAAAAGACCTCTAACATACTTAAAAATTTGTCACCTAACCTGTTCCAAGTGATCTTACCATTCTATCAGATTTTTATTTTCTGATATCTAAACTAATAATTTCTTGTTAGAATTTAAGCTACCCATACTGGATGCAGGATCAGATCACTCCCTTCATCTGTGTTCAGCTCAAGGTGGTTTTACATTATGGGGTTTTGGCTTTTTCTGTTTGGCTGGCTGGTTTGGGGTTTTTTTGCAGACTCAAAAATTTTTCTTCCCTACCTTTTACTTTCTAGAATAACTAATTCTGGTTCTCCTTTTTTTTTTTTTTTTTCTTTACAAGTCATGTTTTGCAGCCCTCTAACTGCCCTCATTGCCGTTCCCTGAACTCCCTCCAATTATCCTTACCTTTATTGAAGTGGAATGCTCAAAACTTGACCCGGTACTTGGGCTGAGCAGAGTACCGAGTACAACAGATTAATTACTCCATACATTCTGGGGCTTTATGTCTTTTTCATCCACCCAGACCTTTTTCACAACAGCTTGATTATGTTTACCCATGTAATATTCATGACTTACATATTGTTCTCAAAACCCACTGCTTAACCAGCTGCCCTGTGTTCTGTATAGGGCTATTCTGCATGTAGAACCATGCACTTACCCCTATGAAATATTACCTTATTGCCCAAGCCATTACTCAAATATGTCAAGATAATTTTCAGATCTAATCCTGTCCTCTGGCATCCTTCCAATCCATTCTCAGCTTTGTGACAATGGCAGATTTAATAAGCATATTCTCTAATACATAATCCAATTACTACTGAAAAACCAGAACAGTGTCTAAAATAAATTTTTGTGAAACAAACACACACACGACAGTAAGACTGCAATAGCTGCTTCAGGGTTACCTTATCCAACCAGTTTTGCAGCTATATCCCAAACAACTTACATTAAGACACTGCTTAATGTTCCCTAGATTGTTAATAGGAGAGTCTTGCGAGACAGCATTTGGAAGTTTCTTAAAGTGAAAATGTAGGACAATTGCTCCTTTTCTTTCATCCCTAAGTTTTAATCTCTTGTTATAGGATATTAGATAGTTCCAACAGACCCGTGCTGATTGCTGTTTGCTGCTTTCCTCCAAGTACTTAAAAAATGTTTGAATATTTGTCTGTAATTTCTTTAAGAACAAAAATGATCTGTAAGTCAGTGATAGGCCCCTTCCCTCTGTTGCTTCCGCACCCTTTTAAGGATCAGGTTTTCTATTTTTCTGGGGTGTTTTTTTTCTACTCTCTCATTTTTCTTCTTCAAATTCTCAATGGTAATTGCTAATGGGGCTGAGACAGATTTAGCCAATTCTTCCAGTTTCCAAGTATAGTAAGTCTCAGGCACAGCTAACCTCAAAACACCAAACACATTAAGTACTCTCTGATTTGTCCTTTCTCTATTTTAGACCGAGTTTTCCGTATACACTTAATACCATTAGTAAAGACTGATGTGCTTCTGTTAAGCAGTAGAGCATCACTTTCCTGGAACGTGCTCTTACCAGAAATATAATTCCAGAACGATTTCTGTTACTCCTCCTGGTTTGAGGACTTTTTTGTACACAGTATTTTCTTGTTCACATATTTGGCCTTGCTGTCTTTGATTATTTCTTTTTTTCTCTACATCTTTTGCTATTCTTTTGCCCTTATTCTGAGTAATCCAAACAAATTTTCTACATTGTTCCTTCTTGTGCTTGATATAAAAGAGGGGCTTATATTTTATCCAGATTTGGTTTACTATGCTTTTTGTCCTTCTGTGCTGTCTCAATTTGCAATTTGCATTTTTTTATCTTTATATTTTTTGAGGAACAACCAATTCCTTTAAGTTCTTTTCTCCAGACTCTTTTCCAAAGGGATTATGCCCACAATCCTCTCATATCCTCTTTTGTTGTTCTGATTCTTTTACTCAACTTCTTCCGCTTCCTGAAATCTGTAGGCTTTGTCATGCCAGGGTAATTCTCACTCAACTGCCTTTCCTTTCCCTATTCTTGAACAGTTTCTTCCTTAGAGTTGGTATTAAATAGAATAGCTTCCCCTTCAATTGCTCTTGCCACTGCCTCAAAATTTGGTTAAGTACATAGCAGAACACATTGGGCAGTTGGTGTTCTCATTTTTTGATTTCCAAGAGATAACTGATTAATTAAAACCTCCCACCATCCCCATCCCCTGTATTCTGCCCATAAATATCCCCACTGGCCTGATCTGTTTGGTGTCAGTGCAATGCCTGCATAGCGATAGAGCTCATAAGCTTTTTCCCTTTTAGAATTACTCACAAAGCATCAGTATAATAAACTCCCTCTACAGCTGGATCACAGCAGAAGTGTCTGAACCCAATACACAATAGCAACAGACTCTTCCTCCTCCCTATCCTCCCCCTGTGTCTTTGCTATGCTAGTTCAACCACACCGTTGCTCATTGATTAAGATTTCAGGTCCTCTTGTTTATGCCCCATATTTCCTATATTATTGTACAAACAACTTCTAAAGTAGTGAACAGGTAGACCGATTAACCTCCTCATTACCTATCCAAGTAAGACAATTTCATGGCAAAGTGTACCATTGCACATATGATGCAGAGTCCCAGAGAAAGTCTTGGTCCTCACCGTATCAAGCACCCAGCACTCAGTAAAATGTCAACTTCATAAAACTTAACATTTTCAAAAACTTAAAGAAACTTGATACAAGTCCCTCTGGAGCTGACTGAAAGATTCCTATCAAGCTTACTAGGAACTGGATTTGGTCCCACATATGCCCACAAAAGGAAGTCTGCAATCTGTTGAACAACCATAACATTTTACATCTACATAAACAAAATGTTCCAAATTACTGTTTTATAGTACTATCGTTGCTTCACTCTTGTTTGAAATAAACCTATGGGGATTTTATTTAAATAGCAATAATAGTAACATGCCAAAAAAGCACCATAACCCATCTATCTACTCTGTTTCAGCTGGTATCAGCCTCTGTGCCATAGTCCGTGTATGTGTACATGGGAGGCAACAAATCTGGATAAAAATATAGACTGAGTGTACGAATAGTCTGTTTCAACCTGAGGTATAGTTACATCCTGTCCTTACCTGCAATAAAACCTCTACATAAGAAAAAAAATATATATACATATATATACAAAACAGGAATTTAATAGCACCAATACTCTTATCCCAGAACTGATAAGTCTCAGAGAACCTGGCTGAACATTTAATCTTCCAGACCACATAAAAGAAACTGAATTTAGCCTTATCCAGGCCCATCCTGAATCATCTTACCAGTCCCTTTCAAATGGTCTGAAGGATCAGTCCAAAGAGAGAACATTCCTGAGGTCTTTTGTGTCATCTAGTGTCTCTGCTCTAACTTCACTCCTTCTCTGCTAGAAGGCAATTTCAGTCAGTCTCATTCAGCAGATGCCTTCATTAAGCATTTCTTCACTGATTACAGACAATGTATTTAAGAATTGCAGCTTCTCTTGGCTAGTGCCCATCTGCCCAAATTTTAAAATTATTTATTCTTATGTTCATCTGTGATGAAAAACTCTTCTGGTTACAATTCAGTACTTATTATGCCTTGGCTTATCTTTCTGTCATAATCAAGGATGAATCTTTCATTTGGGTCACAACTTCAAGATTATACCAATGTTGTAGCTCTGCTGTTTTAAATATGGAATTTCCTTCATTGCTTATTTCAGTAGCCTGTCTCACAGTCTGGTAACATATTCATTCCTAAGTGCATACCCCTAGGTGTCCCTTGGAAAAAATTGCTAACATCTTACTTCTGTTCTTGAAATATGGTTTCTGACATTACTGCAGTCCACTGAATTTCATGACATAACATTGGGGTTTGGCACATGAGAATCCCGATGGCATAACACATCTAAAACTAAATGATATGCCTCTTATGTACACAACCACACCTGCGGAAGTCATCTGGATTCCAACTGCAGTCAATGGAGAGAAATTGGAACATTTACAAAGTGATTCATCTGACCTGTATGGCATGTCCAGATTAACATAAGATTAATTAAGAATGTGACTGCGATAAATCCTTCCCTCTTGAGATGAGTCCTGTTAGTTATAACAAGCTGCAGGATTGGTTCTCCCACTTCTCTGTTTAGTCCATGTTTCTTCAAAAATAAAGAAATTCATCATCAGATGATGACGACAGCTTTTTCGTGCAACAGCACGCTTTCTTCGTTCATTTTGTATATTTTAGGGAGACAGTCTGTGGTCCCCATCTCTTTTGTCTAAGGCAGACATTCACTATTTTGAACCATTCCACTGTTGGTGGCTGCAATACTCAGTGTTCAGTATTCTTTTTTTTCTACCTCTCCAGCTCATTCCACACTCACAATGACACATGGTGACTTTATCAAGTTCAAATGGCCTGCCACATTTTGCTATGTATCACTGCTGAATGCAATACTCACATCATTGTGCAAAAAGCAGTCCCAATACCATTCTTAGGGATCTGTTTCATCCCATGTGTAATTATGGCATAAAAAAATAGTGATGCAAACACTGTACATATTTTTCCATAGGTTGCTAAACTCAACGAGGTGAAACTATTTTTATTCAGTTTTTCCAACTGAAGGTTACGTTTCACAAATAATTATCCAAAAGATGGACAAAACCAAGCCCAAATACATCAATACAATGTATTTGTAGGAAAAATCTGAATTGTCAAAGGCAGTCCATTATTAAAATACACATGCAACGAAAACCGCATACAGCACTGGATGGACTGCTTTGACAGCAAAGCTTTTACAATTTCTAATTCATCACTCCAAGTAAAGTAATTTTTCTGGTTTTCAGCAAGTAAATATGTTTGATACTCAAAATCAGGAATACAGTCACTTCAGATGCAAATTAATTCTAATATGAAAATTAACATTTAGTAACTGTAAAATCACAAAAAATGTTAGTCATGCTCTATCTATTCCCTTAATGTATAAGGAAATAAGAAACTATCAATAATTAAATGAATGAAAATTCATATATCATCATGAAATATCCTCTTACATGTAAAACATGGCAGGAAAACCAACCAATATGTGTGTATCCTTTCCAAAACACAGAACCCCCAATTGATAATGCATATTACAGAGAATTTTACAAGAGAAAAAGAGCTGTGGAAATATCTCTGCATCCCATTCAGGACAAATCAAGATTACAGTCTTGGCAGCATAACAATCGGGCTGGAGTGTGAAAACAGACCATCCCTAGCCACTGCAGCTACATCAGCGTGCCATACACCCCTACAAATATCCCTAACTACGACCGTTACTCATGAACCCATCCCCTCATACAGCAAGAATGCAATTTCCCTGGTTTAGCATACAAAAATTGCTAAGGTAACTTAACAGCAGTGTGAGATTTCCTGCAGTTCCTACCACTGCAGGAGGAACCAGAAGAAAACCCTGCACCCCACGATCCCGATTTCATAGCTTTTATTTAAACAAAAGCTACCGTGAGTGATGGTAGCAATGACAAATTACTGCTCATAGTCTCTGATGCTTGCAGTTATCAAGTTCCATATTATTCCTAGATCTAGTTTTGACTGGACCACATGGAAAATGAGATTGAGGAGCTATAAGTAAACATAAGGACTGAAAAACAACCCAGAGAAAAGAGATCAACTTTCTCCTCTGAGCACAATGAGATGAAAGTTACCTGATTTTACATGCGATCTAATAAGGCAACAGTGACTTGCTCTGCACTGCTGAGATCCACCATTTGAGCAAAACCCCATGGAGTTAAGTTTACTTTATATGTAAGCTAGTTTGGAACAAAGCATGATCACTGGGATCATCATTTCCCATGATACTGTCAAAAAGAAGGCATCTGTGAAACCCCTACACCTGATAGGGTCACTAAACTGAAACTTTAAACTTCATGCATATTTAGGCAAATTAATATACAGAATGCCTGATAACTTGCAATTCCATGTTATTACTATTTTAGACATAGAGCATTTACATAACAAATGCTATCCAAACTGGAATAAAAGTATGTATGCTCAGAAAAAAAAAGATCTGGCAATCACAGAGACATGAATATTCTTGAGATGTACTCACATACAAACCAAAAATTGAAGAAATTCGCCTCCAACCTACCAGATTTATGGGGTTACAACTTTTGAGTGGTCCACTACCTAACACAAATCACTAAATGCCCAGGGCATCAGCCTAAAAATCCAAGGCTGGATAAAATTCAGGCAGCTTATTTCCTTTTAATTATCAGGAAGGTGGCCTTCAGTTCCTTAGGTGGGGACTGACTGAATCAGTCTTGGGACCACTGCCAAACAGTCTGTTTCAAGATCAGCTGCTCACGAAGAAGAGTCACCTACTCTCACTTTCTGTGTATACACTGAAATTCTCCAAAGACTGCCAGATAGTCATGATCACATACCAGATACTGGGTTTTTACTCAGCTGTGCAGCTCAATGGCAAAACCTTTTGCCAGAGTTGGAAGTCCTTACTCAGCATGTACCACATGCTCGTAAGGCTCACAGAGTCAACTTTTCTACAGTGTTTTCTCTTGTCCATCTGCTACCAATGCTATTTCTAACTAGCCAAACTTCAAGATACTTCCTCCAGCATTTCTAAATAACATGAAGTGCCTAATATAAGATGTAGCATTTTGAATGAGGTCCATGCCAGCAGTGAGTCAGAGCCTCCCAAGGATTCTCCGTTGACAAGTCTACATGGTGTTTGTGTTTCACCAATCCTCACATTGAAACAGGGACTTCATTAAGACTGAGCTTAACCCTATGAAAGCCCATTTGAAGAAACGCAACGGCCCACACGGGACTTTCTGGACAACTTTATCCCAATTGAGTTAGTTATGTGTGGGCACCTTGCAGAAGTTCCTTAATGTTACTTTGTACATCACAGTGAAAATTGTGATGTTAGGCCACAGTTACTTCCTGCACTCCAGAGTCCAAAACACTCTGCATCACAGCTAGTACGCTTATTGCTGGGTCAAAGACATGCTCTTCCCTGAAATCATAGGGGCTTGAATTGCTAAACAAGCTCCTCCACAGAAAGAGTATGTTCAAACTTCACCACAAGTAGCTGAAAGTTACTTTTAAGTATGGAACCAGAAAGGGGCTTTGACAGAATTTCCTTGAGGACTTATGTAGTACTGAGTCCTCTTTCTAGTCCTATTTCAGTTATTTTCATATTTGGATAACTTGTCAAGATGGAGCTAAAAAACCAGCCAGGCTTCTGGCTGATGGTAGGAGACAGTTTTGTCTGGCTTCTCAGGAAATGATTTGACTTCATCTGTCTGGCTAGTGAAAACCAGCACAAACACACATTACAGTGTATACAACACTGCAGGTATTTAGTAAATAGTAAAATCATTACAAAAGTAAGATGTACTTCCACTAGAACAGCTTGCCAGTATATACCATCTACTATACTACTTACTTTATAAGTTTCTCTAATACAGCATATGGAGTAGCATAGCATACAGCAATATACTCTGATGTTGACTTGTATAACCTTCTGTTCTCATAAGGATCCAAGCAGTTCACATGCTACAGTATGTTATTTGGGACATATCTGAAATATGCATAAATATTTGACTAAGTCTGAGCAGACACAGAGCTCTCTGCATACATTTCAACTTCATATTTGCTAATACTGCAGCATAAAACCAGAACTGCACCCAGCTCTTTCTCCCATATTTCATACTTCGTAGCCATCAATCAGGTATTTTTTTCTTATTATTGAAAAGTCAGCATCAGAAAGACCTTGGAGAGAGTACATTCTTTTCCCACTAGAAAAGTTATCCCTTACATAGAAAGTGAGCAAATATAAATGGCAGCTATTGAGAAAACATGTTCTGAACAATGCAACCTAATCTTTTTGCCTATTTTGTATCTGCTTTATACAATCAGATTTAATATTGCTTTACATCAAAGTATTTTTAAGGATTTTAAATAAGCTTAAAATACTAAACAGCTCTGCAACCTGATTTGATACAAACATTTTAAGAATTGAATCTACAACTGTTCATCTCAAGATCCTACCCCCCAAGATGTACATATATGCATTTTTAAGAGAGTAACACAGTAAAGAAATCAGGATTGAAGTTGAGCCCAGGAAGAAGGGGGGGAGGAGGGGAAAAGGTGTTTTAAGATTTAATTTCTCATTATTCTACTCTAATTTGATCTCAATGAAATGAAAAATGAACTCAAAGTTCATTTCCCCAAGTCAAGTCTGTTTTGCCCATGATCGTATTTGCTGAGTGATCTCCCTGTCCTTATCTCAAGCCATGAGCCTTTCATCATATTTTGTCTCCTCCTATCCAGTTGAAGATGGGGAGTGATAGACCAGCTTGGTGAGCAGCTGTCCTCCAGCCAGCGTCAACCCACAACAGTAAGGTAAGTAAGGACATACAGAAGAGGAAGACGTGAAAGACACTCTTCTCCAATGCACTCTAACTAATGTACTGGAGGAGAGGGAATACCTATGCCTTTTAATGGAGCACTTGGAAAAGCAGGACTAGATCTGAAAAAAAAGCATAAGAAACACAGAATTCAAGAGGGGAAAATAAACAGCAGAACTCAGGTCTGCCAGAAGGTCACCAGGTAAAACAGCCAACACCACCCTGATTTATCTGGGTGAGAAGGAGGGAAAGGAGAAGGACTAGTGTTACAGATCTGCAGAGTTACAAAGGCTAATGAAATTAGACAAAGAACATGGCTTTACGAAACCACATATTTATGGCTCTTTTATATGCTGGTGTTTTAAAGACTAACACAAGATCTTGATAGCTAAAGGAAGGAAGCAGTAAGGGAAAGAAAACAGGTTTGACATGAAAAGACAATAATCATTGATGACAAGCATGTAAAGATACAAAAGGATTCAAAAAAAACAGAAAAAAAAGTAAATTAAAGGCAGACAAGAGAAGGTGACTTCCAAGCCAAAGACTGTAGAGAGGTTAGGGACAAAGCCAAAATTATTGGTTCTGACAAGCTTGCCTCAGTGTCCTGACAGCTGAACTGAGCTGACCAAGACAAAGTGAAAACCTGCCAACAGCAGTATGATCAATCATCAAGCAAAATGAGGAAGGTATAGATAATACTAAATCTAGAATACTCCTAGTAACCTGTGGAATGATGTCTAATTAAGTCATGATTACAAGTGCTCCTCAGAGGCTTGTGTCAAAACCAGTGGGGTTTTCCCACATATGGGGTAGACTTGGTTTAGGCAGCTAGGGGAGTGCAAAATTCAGTCTCAACAGGGTTCACAGAAAACCCTGCATCCTTACGGGATTCAGAATACCAAGGTGAGGATTGGCACCTAAAAAAGACAGCGATGGGACCAAGGGAAAGAAGCTTAAACCCACCTTTGCCCATTTTCCAAAAGTGCCCTACATTCTACACTGCAAAATACTCTGTAATGAGATGCTCTTCATTCCTCCTGGGCACAGGCTGTTAAGGAAAATTAAATGAGGTAATAAGCTAAAGGAGCTTGTCTCCTGTAATTTTAGCATGCTGATTTTAGGTATGCTGGCTTTGGTCGAATGCGTAAGTCATGTTCACATAATCTACATCAGAAATATGAAAAACCAAATTTACTAGACAGGTTCCAGATAAAACAGGAAGACAGGGAGATGAAAAACATTATGGAAAATATTTCTGCCAAGTTTTGAAAAGGTTGATTTTGAACATCTGGTTTCTCAGTAATTCCAGAAAATCCATTTAAGAGTTTTTGCTGACAGGATCCTCTTTAGATAGCCAAAGGAAGTTTAGAAGACAAGTCATAACTATGAAATAATATATGCTGGTTTACTTTTCCATAGTCAGAATATAAACTATTGTTATGAAGTAATACTGGTACTACATACTAAGGTAAGAAAGCAATCACCCAACATAGCAATCACTACATACTCACCCGTATCTGTAATGGTGCAGCCAACTATGAGAAGCCAAAAAATAAACTACAAATATCTTTCCAAGAACTGGAATTGTAATGACCCTGAGAAAATGGATTACCACACTTGTATTCCCTAATAACAGAAGTAGTCTATAACTGTGACTACTTAACACTCAACAAGAAAAAAGGCATCAAGGTCATTAACAGAACCAGTTAATCTAAGAGAGGCAAAAAAATCCCAAAAGAAAACATCTAGAAACCTCCATTTAGTCAGCTAATGAGTTACTTCTACTTGGAACTAGTATTTCTCAGGAAGTCCTTAGTCAAAGGTAAATGCAGACAGTGTACTCAACTGAAAAAAAAAAAACACTCATCTTTATTCCCAGCTTTCTAACCACCCTCCACCCCTCCCACACATATATATTTGGTACCATTATGAACTGAATATTACTATACTCAAGAGATAAATTGGTGAGCACACAAACGGTTGTGAATCTACCTTTTCTTGCATGCTGTAAAACCAGTTTTATTTCTTTTTCTATTTATAGATATCACGGATGCCCACAGTGCTGTTTCGCTCCCCTATTATAAGATGATGCAGAATGGCTAGATGAGGTGCCAACAACTCATGCGGGACATTCCAAGTTGTATTACTCTTACGCTGGTTACCACCGCTTAACTCCATTTTCTCAGCACCTACTTAAAACCACACTGAACTGGAAGAGAAGCTGGCTAAAAATGAAAAACGACATAATGCTTGCAGGAGAAGATCATTAGTGAATCCCTGGCAACATGACCTCAAGTAGTCTCAGAATGTTAAGACAGTTGTTTTGGACTTCCCAGTCCATACCCAAATGGCTGTGGCGACAAAAGCATGCTTATCCACCTGCAGCTGACCAAGAAAGATAGTACTCTTTCCTCTTAAATGATGAAAGGATCCATGCATGAATGGCTTCCAGAGTTCTGCAAAAACTCTCTAATAATTGTCTTGGAAAAAGCTGACTGCATCTCCACAAATACTTTACTGCTGTATTCCAGTCCCTGTTCTGCAGAGCTCTTTGTTTTACACCATCCTCAAGTAGTCTCTTGTCTCAATATCCAGGATCTCCACTGAGATCAGTTCTCATGCTCCCACACACAATCACAAACTACGTTTCAGCAGAAAATTAAACTCTCAAACAGCAGCAGAAAGCTGGTGACTGCAAAGAAAGCTGGTGACTGCAAATACAGCAACTTTCTCAGCAACTGCACCCACACCAGAAAACTTCTGAATAAAAGTGGACTTGCCATTCTAAGAGCTAAACATAAAAGTCACATTTCTAACTTGGTTTCCTCTTCATCAGCTATACACACAAAACAGGTCCATACTTTCGGGGAAACATTATACTAATGAAATTTTTACTGAACGGAAGGGAGAAAAGATCTATTTTTACTCTTTGAGAGAAGTGGTAACAACACTCGCTCCCTCTGTAAACTACAACGAGGGGGAAATAAAATTCTAACCTGAGACAGACACACTTAATGAAACCAATATCCTAGGAAATCATGTATCCCAGGTGACCACTTCTCAGAATTGCTCCTAGGATTATAGCACAAGTTAAACAAAGAGCTAACATCTCACTTTGCAGGGTGCTAGAGTTCAGGCTTACAGTGCAGGCTTTTTCTCCAGGGAATGGAATTACCTACAGATGCTCTTCAGCAACAACTCTGTAAAATACCAAAGGAGAGGATATGAACCCTTAGGATAAAGCAGAGGCATCTAGCTTCTTCAGCCAAAACAGTCATTTGTAACAGAATGTTCTTTTAGAGATAAAACTTAGAATAATCAAGGCCACAGAGAAAGGTGAAGGAACCCCAAGGAAATTGTATTCTTTCATAAACACCCTGTGTTTAAGCAGCAGTGCTACAGAATTTCATGATTTAATTTGTACAGAGTTCCCTAGACAATAATATTAACATTATATGTAGTTCTATGTTGTTCTCCTGACGCCATTAGTTACCTGGCAAGGGATGTCTGAATGATTATCAAAAAGAGCAACTACAGAACTGCTTTAGAAAGTGCACAGGCAAGATCAAGGCTTTTCTGTTGCCACTGAGTAAAGGAAACATGTTATGTCCCTGTTCTTGAAGATCAGTGGAGAAACTGGAGATTTTGCACATTTTGGAATGGTCCTGTCACAAGGAAAGTGTTGCAGAACCTGAAGAATAATGGTCTGCTTGCTGTGCAGATTTATCACAGAAGACTACAATGAAGCTAGAACTGTAAGTAAAATCTAATGTGAAATATCACAAAAATTCAGCACACCACTTGTCAAAGAAGACATTGATGCTTAATGGTTGACCAGCAGGTAAACCATTGACTTACTATAAACTAGAATTCATTGTTCTGAAGTCAACAACTGATAAAGTGAACTTTATAGCCTGTGATGATACAAGATTTGACTTATAAATGCACAAAGAAATCAATAATATGGAGTAACTGAAAAGTCTGGGTAATAGTGGGATTACAGAGGAATAATTATTAAAATCCAGAAAAAAAATATTTCCAAATGCTTAACATTAGCAGCATGTACCTTCAGCATGCTGGTGAAGACTGAAGGAACTGCAGACAGACAAATGCATAAAAGAAAAAAAAATGCTATTGATTGTAGCCCTGAGCACATTATTGGTGTTATGTCCCAATGCCCCTCACAGATTTGAGCCCACATCCTGAAGCGAAATACAGATCTACCTCCTTCCCAATTAAGCAGTTGAACTGAGGCATCCAGTACTAGTGTTGGTTAAAATAAACAGAGAAAACTGTGTCCTCAGTATTTACATCAAGAATCCAACAATGCATCAGGTGCAATGAATGACCATTGCTCTTACAATACTCACAGCTCCTTTTCCCCCTTCTGTAATAAGACACATTTCCAACTGAACACTACTACCACCCCCCAGAGGAAGTGCCCAAGAGAACATTAACTTTCATATCCACATTCACATCCTAGGGACTGTACCACAGCACCAAGGTGCTATAATTATTTCTGGTGTTGAGGCATCAATGATGAGGCTTAAACAACATAGCACTTTAACAAGTTAAATTCATTTTCTTGAACAAAGTTCTGTGTGTTACTACTGAGAACAAAACGTCACTTCTACAGAGGTATCCCCAGCTGGTGCCAAGGGATCTGACAGAACTATAAATCACACAGTTGCTGGACTGGAGAAAACTGATACATGCTTTATGTCTTGGTGTGCATTCGGTAAGTCAGTCCTGTGGAGTCAGTGGCAACACACAAGCTTCATTCATGCCACAGGTCAGTGGTAACCCTACGGGCCCCGCTGGTCTTGTCTTTACCAGGACAAACCTGGAGAAAGAGACAGACACCTCCCTGAGGAGTCATCCTAGGAGCAGCATCCCAATCAGTTTGGTTCCAGGAGTGCACAGCGTGGTGGAGCTGATCCCGTGGTGGAGCTGATCCCTAGCAATGACCAAGAGGCTCACTGCAACCTCAGACACCTGAGCCAGATGAAGCCTTCACAGCTTTCTCAGCTCCACTCCTGCGCAACCCAGGCATCCAACCCCTTCACTCGCTAAATTTAAAAGAACAGCAAACAGAGCACTCAGGAATACATCACTTTCACTCAGGAATACATCACTTTCTAAGCAATAAAAATACTTCACATATGGATCAAAGATGGAATTCAAACCTTCCCAGTCTCACAGCAATAGATATAAATTATAAAGACATTACTGCTTTAAAAAAAAATGAACAGGATACAGAATAATCAATCGTGCAGAAGAAAATCTGCCTAAGCAGAAGTGGTTCATCTCTGTAGAGTGGCTGGAGGAGCAAACATGCCCCTGAGCATCCCACAGTTCATGCTGTAACACACTCCTCCCTCTGAGGATAACGGAGGGGTGGGCAAGGAGTCCTTACAGGTACTGTTAAGGGAAAACAATGATGTGATCTGCAGTGAGGAGGAGTATGTATACTGACACTGTCAATGGTCATTTAGAGTATCACCCATGGAAAGACACACTTATTTACTGATGATAACAAAACTATCCAAAATAGGCATGAATTCCTACTGTTACACTTACACCCAGCATGAAAAGGCCTGTCATAGTTTCTTTTATTCTTTTTCAAGAACAGTTCAGTGTAAAGTGTTTGCTATTACACTGTCACCACTGAAAATCTAATGACTTAGAAAAGGCACAGTACAAGAAGGAAGATAAAAAAGTTCAGTGAGCTACAAAGGAAAAGAAATTTTAAGGCTTTCCAGATCACATAAACCCATTTGCAACTCACCAGCATACTACACTGACCTTGAAAATTTCATAGTTCAAAAAAATCAGATAAAATTTGGTTTAAAAAAACAGTATAAGTATTACCATTGGTTTCAATAGGCACAACCAAAGACCCTCAGAACATTTTTAGGCCCTCATGAGGATAAATATTATTAATGTAATACACCTGTAAGGATTAAGTCAGGTAATAACTATAGGACTTTATAAGAATTAGAGACACCTCATAAAAGCACAGTACAGGCAGCATGGATAACCTGTAGGATACAGAGAATGGCAGAATACCATATAGAGGTATTCTACCAGGGAGGTTGTGGAATCTCCTTCTTTGGAGACGTTCAAGACCCGCCTGGACACGTTCCTGTGTAGCCTTACCTAGGTGTTCCTGCTCCAGCAGGGGGATTGGACTAGATGATCTTTTGAGGTCCCTTCCAATCTCTAACCTACTGTGATAACACCACTAAAAGCTTATGTGCAAACAAATATAGAGAGCAAACGCTCCCTTATGCTGGTGCATCTGTCCCCCAGAGTCTCCAGCCATTCCTTATACCTGCATGAATGTAATAGAAAAGGCATAACAGGGTGCTTTCAAGACCTGAGAGAAGAGAGCAGCTTGTGGTTCAGGGTTTCCACTCCTTCATCCAGGCACTACCCAGCAACTCTGCGCCTTCAGTTCTCTATCATGAACAACAAACTTCTAAAGTTTGATGGACATAAGGGCATAGTGTCAAATGCTTATGTTTAATATATTTTTAGAAGGTAGGGAACCACTGCTGAACACACGACAGTTACAGGCTCTTGTTCTAATCTGTGTCATGATGTTTGTAATTATATATTGTGAGAAGCACAAAAGAGATCATACAAATAAAATTTGGTTTCTCAAGGTTTCTCAAGGTTTTACTTCTTACTTGGAAGTAAAAAGAATGCTCAAAAGCCTAACAAGAAAGTTTTCCAGTCACCAGTTTTGTTGGCTGCAGAAAGAAATCAAAATTTTAACTTACATTCCCCAATATTCATGTCAGACATAAAGGGAAATAGCATACAGTTCATTTGTGGCTGTTATCAACTAAAGGATCAATGACTCAGATGGAAAACAGAACTGTAAGTCTTCATTGGACATGATCCTCCACAAAAAAGAGAGGACAATATGAAGGAGCAAACAGTCATGCCGTTCCCACTTAATTTTGCATGGAACACAAAATAGGCATTATTTTTTAACCTATAGTATGTAGGTTAAAAAACCCAAAGTTGTGATAATAAGCATTAAAGAAATGTACATGGATATCCCAGACAGCTGGGAACAAAGAGCTTCCATTAATCCAGCCAGCCCACAGTTACATTATTCCCTTCTGTTAAACCATTTACGCATGTTCTACCCACTTGCATCAATGGGCAATTTCATACTCTAATCATGGAAGTGTTATCTTCAGAAGAAAGGATAGTGGTAGTTTTAACTTTGCAAGCATGAAAACAATGCAAAGGGAAAAAATGGGCAAGTTTCATTAAAAAAAAGAGTATTTATTAAAAACAGTAACATGGGGATGTAAATGCAGAGTTCCTGCTGATACCACTCATACAATAAATGCGCTAAGAAACATGGAAGTCAGACATGACTGCAACTGGCCTATAAATAGTCACAATTCCAATTGCTCATAATTCTTTGAAAATGATCCATTAGTCACATGTTCTGATTAAGGAGTCCGGCATGATAAGTGTGAACTGAACAGAAATGCGCCTGAAATTTGCTTCCTCTCTTGAACAACACTACCACTTACCACCTCAGTATCCATCTATCTGAAGACCTTCACTCTTGCTGAAACCAGCCTGAGATTCTTTGTACTTTTTAAAAATAAGGTCTAGTACTGAATACCTCAGATTCATAAATTCATGACAGAAAACATAACTCCATCAGTTTTAACTTTTGGTAAACAAGTTTTTTCTACTTAATAATTCAACTGTAATTGGGAGCTTTTAATCATAAATTTTTAAGCTATTTTGTCACATATCTGGTCATTAAAATAAATTCACATAATACAGAAACTGATTTTGCTTCAGCTGTGAAAATGTCACAGATATTGAAAGAACTTTGCTCAAACTCCACACAAGAATTACATTATGGTCAGAGACAAGCCACAAAAAATTACATCCTAAAAATTATCTGCCAGAAATTCATGGGTATGTCAGAATTATGGGTATCACTGGCACTTTCTATAAGCATATTTATGTAAGCCCAGCTACCTAAAGAGTTGTTTAATAGAATAAACACATTCTGAAACTCGATAAACTAATTTTTATGAAAACTAAGACTGGTACATTCCCTCTAGAAAAATCTGTAATTCAAATCAGCATTTCAAATAAATGTCAGTGCACAATAACACAATTTCAAGTGGTTTTATCCTCAACTTGAGCACCAAAATAGTATAAAAATAATAATAAAAAAAAATATTGGTAAATCATTGTCACAGCAACTGTCAGAGAAACCCAGTTAGCATCCCTGTAACCTTGTCTGCTCTTTCAGAATGAAAGAAATTTAAAATGCAATGCAAACAATAGCAATTGAGTAAAAATAAAAGAAAAAAGTGAATGTCTACCTGCCACAGGAGATGAATGAGTATTATTTTGAAGACAACAAAATTAGGATTCCACAAGAAGTACTGAGAAAGAAAACACATAAGCAATTCTACTGAGGAAGTAAGAATACATAAATGAACAATAGTATGTGACAAAACGTATTACAGTTTTCAGGCAAATTTAACAAATACAATTACTGTCTTCTGTCTATTATTAAACATCTTTCCAAGTAATTTATTTTGTAACAAAATAGTGAACATACCCCATGTTCCACTTAAAGCAAGTCTCTACACTAACAGTTACACACTATGTAAATATTCCACTAGATTTACCTAATTTAAAAAGCTAGAAAACATAAAACATAAGGTTGTGTGCCATGCCTGTAATGTGTGCACACATGCCACAAAAACTGTACAATTCACTATTATACAGTTAGAAGAGAAGCATACATACGAGCAAGTACATCCGAATGTGCACACACACACTAGTCCTTTCTCTACTTCATACACTCTCCTCCATCCTCAGAGTATTTTGAGACTGCCATGGGCTGAGAACAGTAGAAAACAATTACACAGATTATTTCATTTCTAACCTTTTATTTATTCAAGACACCCTTTACATTGCTGCTCTGTAACATCACAAGAGCCTGAGCTGTAATTCCCAGTGATCTAAGGTGCAGTCCCACGTACATTTGTTTATGATCTCCTGTGTGTCATGACCAGCTAAATGTACTTGTGAATTCAATTAACTCCTTTTCATGTAAGTTTGTCAGCTTTCTGTTCTGTGTCAGGTGACAGCAATATTCCATCTTTATGGGGGCCAGAACATCTACAGGAATAAATTTATTCCGTTACTTTAAATATACACATATTCTTGACCATTCCACAGTCAAGTTGTGTTGGGGAAGTTTCAAGCAACTGGCATCCAGAGTTAGGTTTGAGGATACCATGGCTGCATGACTGCATCAGCAAGTATAGAGCATTAACATAGCGATACATATGGTTAACACCTGTCAGACTGCAGCAAACCACTTTCTAATAGCAGTCTCTGTCTCCTTTATGTAGCACAGCTTTTGTATCATTATGTATTTTAATCTTCCTTCCTTTTGAGACCAGGTTCTCTACAGAGATAGGAACAAGCAACAGTGCAGGAAACGAGGGTGTCTCACCCAACAAGCACTACTGCTGGGCACATCGTGGTAGGCGTACCACAAAGGATTTGAAACCCCACTTAACACTTCCTTTTTGACTGCCTCAAGTATAGGCTTCCTGCTCTCCCCTTCTAGACCCTTAATAATCCCGTGTATCAGCTACTGTCACGCTGTGTAATTAACTCCTCTCTATCTCTGCTTTGCTACTGTAACAGCTGCCTGACCAGTTCTCCAAAACCCCATTTAGTATCTTTCCACACAATCATTTACACATGGGTGCAAGAAGTAGGAAGCATTTGATGGTGGAAAAGCCTTGGACTTGTGCTTTGACAACAGACACTTTGTTTAAACAACTAAGAAGCACACCCTGCCGCTCATGACATCCTGCTCCCTATGAAACATACAGAACTGACATTGAGCAGTTAGGAAGCAAAACATCCGGCTGCTCTTCATTTTATGCAGTGTGCATAAATGGCACCCGGTGTTCTAAACACCACAATATTTAGCAGAGATATTTAAATATACAATTTCCCCCTTTCTTTGGCTCCACAGTATTTAAAAGTAGTACTACTTGACAAATACTCAACCAAACTTGCAGGTCAAAGGCCAAGCCATTTGTAGTATTGCGTTCTTCAAGAAAACTTGCCAAGCAAAACGTTCCACAAATACTGTTATTCCATTTTGAACAGCTCACTATGTAAAACATGCCTTGCCTTATTCATCTCATCCTCCAGAACAAATCTTCTATAGCACTAACATCAAACCACATGAAATCACAGATGGAAAAGAATTGTTTTGGAAAAACGGTGAGGAGATACTACAGCCTACAGATTCATACTCTACCACCTATTGTGGAGGCAGCATATCTCCCTAATCTAAATACAAATACTGAAGAAAAAAACAGCTCAGCAATGAAGACTGAGCATATCAGAGACACAGATACTAAAATATTTTAGAGAATAAAAATCAGAATTGTTAAATATCGACTATCAATACAGAACTGCTCCAAAATCAGATGTAAAATCCTTCCTACTTCTTTCAGTAATGTGCACCCTGATTCAAAATATAGCAATTATTTTAATTCCTTCAAAATCATGAGTTATGAGCAACCCCATAAAAGCACTGGAAGATTATTATCTTCTCTGATCATGTTTAGATTCTGGGGTGCTATTAGGATCTCTTGAGATTATCAATGGTGAATGTGAACTTGGAAGCAGAATAAAACAGAAAATACAGCACGACCTACAGGTTGTCAGACACAGGTAAAATTTGTTGTATGTCCAAATAATAATTGGAGACAAGAGAAGAACTATTAATCTGAAAAACCTGGCTATAAAATGAAAACAAATTAAAATACAATACAGGATAATCTGTATTTTATATAAACTGGTTCACAGCATTCACTGTCATCTGAGAGCTGATTACACTGAAATCTTAGTATATTTATTCAGTAATTATCAACATGCACAAACTACTGCTTTGCTGATAAATAAGAGCTGTATTTATTTGGTTTAATATGAACATTTGGCCTCATTTCTGTATTTATTTTGATAAAGTCCATTTTGTCTGAAAAACCTATTTTCTTTTGAATTTATTCACTACTACTTAGTTACATAGCAAGAAGATTACCTCCTCTATGTGTATAATACATTTGATAGGCCATGAAAGCAATGTTAGATAAAACATTAAAGCATTCAGAGTACTAGAGTGCCAAATATTGGTCTAAAATAACAGGGAAAAAATTTATCTCCTTATAGATGCCTATCTAGTCTCAAGCAGAAGAGCAGACTAGGCCATCCAGAGTACCCAGGAAAGCAGGGGGAGCCAGGTCCCAGCATGGTCCCTTTCCACAGTTCTAAACAGGACTGTTCCCAAATGGCAGTATGGATGAGGATACACTCCTGGATGTGGGAACAGCTTAACATATAGACACAAGCTCTACTGTGGCACTTAGATGTACTCATCTTATTTACTAGTTACCTACATAAAATGAGTTTCAAGGAATGTACAGCATATAGATAAAAAATCAGAGAGTTACAAATGTGTGTTGAGTTCCCAAACTACTGCATACACCTATTTATGGGATATAGTAATTTTTTGCTGCTGTTTTAAGTATTACCTTTCAAAAATATTCAGCACATAATTTTGTATCAATGAAATTAATCACAGTTTTGAATTGCCAGAGACCAGCTCTGAGCATCGCACCAGCAGATGATGAGGCCTCTGCTGGGAAGTCTCTGAACACATGCTCTGAACCAGACTGATCCACTCCGTCTTCCGAGTCACTTCCGGAGGAGAGGGAAGGGGATGCTGATCCCTATGGGATTCTTCATTTGCTGGCAGGAAAGCCAAGCAACTTACAGCCATTTGTCTCGGGTGGGGCGACTGGGTCAATTGCTGAGGTGAGTAGCTCGAGAGAGGATACCTTCAACACCGGAGCCGGGGGAAGCTCAGCGTCCAAGATCCTCAACTCAGACCGGCAACAGCCATGAGGGAGCCTCAAGTCCTCGACAGGACCTGCCCAGGAGCCGGCAGCTCCGCTGACGCGAGCAGGGACTCACAGGGGGCGGAGCCAGGAGGGGCGGCACCAGCCCTGACTGGGTAAAAACCTGCCCCAGGGAGCGCGGCAAACAGGGCGGGTCGAGGCAGTGCGGGGAGGGAGGATGGTGAGCACTCACCTCATGACCAGGGCCCGGTCTGGGAGCTCTGCTCTGGCTGCCCCGGCGGTGGCAGCGTAGGCACCCAGGCAGAGCCGGTAAGAGGGGAGGCTGCAGCGCAGAGCTCGGGGTGTAGAGAGTGCCTGCACTGGTCCGGTGAGGGAAAGGTGCACAATGGGCAGGGCTGCACTCGGTGAGCACTGGTGGAGGTCCTGCTGCAGCAGGGGCTGAGCTGCGGGACAGTCAATAGACTAAAGGATGTCAGGGAAGCTGAGAGGAAGCAGAAACGCTTGCTCTAGGCCCAGACTGTGCAGGGGAGTCCACTGTAGCTCATGCAGGGAAGGAGGCCGTTAACCCAGGAAGCTGGGAAACAGCAACAACAGAAAAAAAGAAACAAACAAACAAAAACACACACACACACAAAACAATACAAAAACAACAAAACAAAAACCCCACAAAACCCCACAAAAACGAAACAACAACAAGAAAAAGAGGACAATTAAAGGCAAGGGGCTTTCTCCAAAACCTGTTGTCCCCGCCCAGAACCGCTTTGCTGCTCTGCAGGGCGCTGATGAGGAAATGCACTCATACCAGAAACAGCCGGCTGGTGCACTGGTAAAGAAGATCTTTACTGGTGCTGCCAGGAAAAAGCGGTGGGTCGTAGTAGTAGGGGACTCTACTTTTAAAGGCACAGAGGCACGCATCTGTCGGCCTGACCCAATCTCAGGGGAGGTGTGTTGCCTACCAGGGGCACAGATCAGGGATGTTGCAGAGAGGCTGCCTGCTCTAGTAAGTCCCACTGACTATTAACCACTTCTAAGTGGGTACTAGTGATACAGACAACTTTAGCCTGGAGAACATAAAGAAGGACTACAGAGCCCTGGAAGAGGTGGTTAAGGGCTCTGGAGCTCAGACAGTCTTTTTGTCAATTCTCCAGGATAAAGGGGAGGACCTTAAAAAAGCTAGGAGGATTGGCCAGGTTAATAAATGGTTAGAACACTGGTGCCATAGTCAAGGGTTTGGGTGTCTGGAACAAGGGACCCAGTTTAGGAGGCCAGGTCTACTGGGGGCTGGTGGAACTTGGGTTTTGGTACGAGGCTTGCCAGACTGGTCAAGGATGCTTTAAACTAGATGTGTTGAGGGAGGGGGGCATCATTCCATCCCAACACCCAGTCAGTTGCCAGCACCTATAATGAATGCTCGGAGCAATGTAGAGATATTCCAGCCTCTCCAGCCAATGAGCCGGCTTCATCTGGCACTCGGCTCAGATGCCTCTATACAAACACCCGTAGCATGGGGTTCAGAGCAGCCCTGTGGAGAAAGACTTGGGGGTGTTGGTCGATGAGAAAATGAACATGAGCTGGCTTCAGTGTGTGCTTGCAGCCCAGAAAGCCACCCCGTATCCTAGGCTGCATCAAAAGGAGTGTGACCAGCAGGTCGAAGGAAGTGATCCTGCCCCTTTATTCTGCTCTCCTGAGACCTCGCTTGGAGTATTGTGTGCAGTTCTGGCATCCTCAACATAAAAAGGACATGGAAGTGTTGGAACAAGTGCAGAGGAGGGCCACATGGATAATCAGGGGACTGGAGCACCTCCCATGTGAAGATAGGCTGAGAAAGTTGGGGCTGTTCAGCCTGGAGAAGACTGCATGGAGACCGCATAGCAGCCTTCCAGTTATCTGGAGGGGGCCTATAGGGATGCTGGGGAGGGACTCTTCATTAGGAACTGTAGTGAGAGGACAAGGGGTAAAAGGTTAAAACTTAGGGGAATTTTAGATTGGATATAAGGAGGAAATTCTTTCCTGTTAGGGTGGTGAGGCACTGGAATAGGTTGCCCAGGGAGGTTGTGAATGCTCCATCCCTGGCAGTGTTCAAGGCCAGGCTGGACAAGGCCTTGGGTGATATGGTTTAGTGCAAGGTGTCCCTGCCCATGGCAGGGGGGTTGGAACTTGATGATCTTAAGGTCCTTTCCAACCCTAACTATTCTATGATTCTATGATTCACTGCTGTGGTATGAATTACGCCTTTATCCCTGCAGAAAATACATCTTACCTTTCCTTTACATTTCTGAGATAACACAGTATTTCTGAGCAGTTTGGTCTATTGCTTCACTAAGTGTTTAGTTAGAAAGTTTTCCCCAAAGTGTAGCCTAAATATTTGTGTGTGCGAAAATTAGGCCAATCACCTTTTGTTTAGTTCCTTCCTTCCCTGCCACCTCCTTGTGACAAATACTGATAGCCCTCCCTCTAGCAACCTATCGCACAGCACAGTACTTAAGTATTTATTCCTACCACTACCCCTCCCTTCCTCCACCACCTCAGTCTTTGCCTTATAGTATGCATCTACTAGATCTCTTCTTTTATTAAGCTTAGTGTTATGACAAAACAGATTAAGCATAACCACATCTAAAATCTGGCGTGACATCAATTTGCAAGAGTTAGCCTTTTTCTGTAATTCTGCTCCATAAATGGATCTGGAAAATTCATATTTAACCTCTGCTGATGATCTATACAAGGAAACACTTTGATACAACCTGCTAGAAACTGTGTTTCAGATTTTGAATGTTTCATAAAGGAATAAATGAACATTAAAAATGAACTGCTTAAAAGTTCCAGAAGCATACAGATAGCATAAATTTTGTTTACTTTTGAATTATTATACTACTGTCCAACTGCATTTTAGGCATGGAATAGTTACAGTATAGATGAAATGCGATCTAGAGAAGTTTCATAGGCAGAATCTTTCACTAGAACAGCTAAAACAACTGAATGAGGAAGGAGGAAGACAAGCTTCTGAGCACACAAGCTCTTCTTAAGATCTGCAACAAAAGCAACAAGTACTTCATGTTTAATGTCATGTTATTTTATTAGACATTCTGAACAAAAACAGTGGTTGGCGTTGGGAAGCAAATGTACATGCTCTTTAAGCTTCCCTAAACCCATGTTGCTACATCATTTTTCTAGAGAAACTTGTCTCAAATTCCCAGAAAACAGAAGTGGAGACTAGGCTGAGCAAATTAAAAGTCTTGTTTTCTGACTGTCGCATCTGCAGCAGAAACTGAAGTGCACAGCAAATAAGCTATACTAGAGAAATTAAAGAAAGGAAGCTGGATCACTTGGTTATAGATTGGGTATGAAACAGCTTCTATTGCTAAGTCTCCATAGACCCAAAAGCGTTGTGTGGCAAGTCAAGAAAATCAGTTCTTCATTCTCAAGAGTTAAACACGTGCTTTCAGCAGGAACAGACGGAAGCACAGCACTTTCCCTGATCCAGTGGCTATAAGGTGCCTACAGCTCAGTGCACTGTGCCTATATTGTTACACAGCAGCCCAAGATCGGCCCTGAGACAAGTCCCACCACCTCTTGTGGCACCTGATACCAGAGTCTACTCTTGGGAAAACTCTGTGGCTCATTTCTCCCTGTGATACTGGCCATGGGATATATAAGATGGAATATATAAGTTGCAAGTTTCATTGTAAGTTTCACTATGGCACACTGAAAAAAAAAAAAAACAAAACAGTACAGACATGCCACGGCAAAGAGAGACAAGCACCTTATCTTTAAATTGCTGTGTATGTAGAATTAAAGCTACACTCTGTCAGAGTTGCAATGCTAAGTGCTTCATAGAAAGAAAGCAGGGAATGCATGTAGGGCATTCCATTTCTGATGCAGGCAAAATTAGTGATACACATTCTGACTTGAATATCAATGCCCCAGTTCCTACAAGTTCAGGGTACTACTCATTCATTGATGGAAATGGGTGTTGCGTAATTTGTCAAGGTCCACAAAGGACTTAAGTATTACAATGATGGTAACTTCAAGAGACCACAATAAGAAAAGACAATATTCTCTGTGAGGACTGGAGACTACAGAATATGCAATGCATTTGTGCAAAATCACAAAGAAGAAAGTGTGTTCTCAGCAATTAGCAACTAAGGCAGTTGCTGTTACAGAATATGGTGGAAGAGGCACAGCTGTATAGGAAAGCTGCGTGAAATGGAAGCGGTGACTGCCTTGCAAGGGGAGCACGAAGTAAAAGAAGGCATGTTCACTCACACAACAATACACAATTTATGTCTGCACCCATGGGCAGCTGCAGCCCCAGAGAAGTTAAGCACAGTCCAACAATCCTTTCAGCAGTCTGAACATAGGGAAGATGTTCTGCTTCCAGGACCTCCAGTAAGCCACAGCTTGTGACACTGATGTGCTGCCATAAGCTTCGGTGCCTTCTTTACTGTGCTCTGTCATGCAATGTAGATACACCCTAAAGTTCTGACAGCACTTTTTCATCTGGTTTTCTTCACTGTTTAATGGCAGCCTTAGTGTTTAGCTGAGTTTTAGTGTTAGATACCTCTGTATTACTGTTAGATACCACCTGACTACACCCATTTATTGAAAAGACCTGAAGGACTGGGCATTTTAAATTATGGACTATATGCATGTAACAAAGACAAGTCCAACATCATTTAAATTCAATTTGGGGGTTATTCATCACTCAGAACAAGCAGTAACTCTGCTTGAAGAACTACACTGGAATTACTGGTTCAATGAAGTTCTTTATTCTCCTTCCTTCCGTCACTATGACTTCATTTGCTTCTATAACAACACTGCCTCCTACCTGAGCATTTCTAAGAGGACTTTACAGTTGCTTCATTCCTCACCATTAATTTTGGTACAACTCCAGCTTCTGCCTTATTTTATAAAAGGGAATAGCAGTTCAGTTAGCTGCCTTTCTCTGACAATTTTTGAGATGCCATAGGAAAGCGGATGCCAATCTCTTTAAGAAAATGTAATTCAAGTAGATTGAAATTACAAATGAAACACTGTTCCTAGGGGCATAGTCTATTCTTGGCTAACAGTATTGATTTGCTCTTCCTAAATACTAGTTTATATTTTAAAATGGAATTTAATATCACTTACGCTCTTCCATACTTATAATTTCAGAAAGCAATTAGCCATTCCTTCACCAACAGGGCTCCAGTGGTCTAAATGGTGTAAAATTCCTCAGTGTTTCTTAAGTAGGTTGTCACATTTTCTGTAGAAATAATTAAATTGAAAACTAGCAGTGATATATATATATGTATATATAAATGCTACTGCGGGCATGACTAATCCACAGTCCACACATCTGTTCAGAATGAAGCCCCAAACTTTTATTTTGTCACTTTGATCCTAATGGCAGCTTATACAAAGATGAAGAATTAGATGAAGAATAAATTGTTCTGGCAAACTTGCTTCCCGATCTCCTCTTTTATGAGGGCTGTGCAGAACCTCCCTCATCTTATCTGAGTGTGTGCCAAAACACAGGCACCTATCATATGCCAGGCAGAGGCGAGAGCCCTCTGCATTCAGACAGGGAGTTGAGAACACCCATCTTAGCTTGACAAGGTCAGAACCAACTTGGGCAGGAAGGCCTGCAGGTCAGTCACACCATAGGCACAGCCTGGTAGTGTGACCTGTGTGTGAGGAAGTGTGCATGTGGCTCAGTCCCTGCTCCTGCTGGCCACACTGTTTCTGATACAACAGGCAAGGTGGAGAGAATCCCTGTTTGATAGATCTGAGGTAAGTATTATTTTTGCCTTAGTTAAAAAACAGACGATTAAGTACAGTTCTGTTTTTCTGGGGAACCCGTTAGTTTGCAAAGAGCTTTGTGCCATTGAAAGGGCAAAATATACCACTCTTCCCCAGGCCTGCAACACTGAATGGGGTTGTGATAACCCAAGTGCAGGACCCAGCACTCAGCCTTGCTGAACCTTCTACAATTGGCCACAGCCCATCAGTCCAGCCTATCAAGATCCCTCTGCAAAGCCTCAAAGCAGATCAACACTCCTGCCCAACTTGCTGTCATCTGCAAACTTGCTGTCATCTGCAAACTTACTGAGCACACAATCGCCTCATCCAGATCATTGATAAAGATACTGAACAGAACTGGCCCCAGTACTGAGCCCTGGGAAACACCACTTGTGACCAGCCACCAGCTGGATTTAACTCCATTCAACACCACTCTTTGGGCCTAGCCAACCAGACAGATTTTACCCAGCAAAAAGTACACCCATCTAAGACACGAGCAGCCAGTTTCTCCAGGAGAATGCTGTGGAAAATGGTGCCAGAGGCTTTGCTAAAACTAGGTAGACAACATCCACAGTGTTTCCCTCATCCACTAAGTAGGTGTGGCTTAGAAATTAACACATGTGTTTCAATTAAAAGTTTTACTTATTTCTGAAAACTGTAAAATGGCTGAAAATGTGTTAGGTTTCCAATTCAGTGTTTGCTGCTAAGTTTAACGGAAAGTACTACTAATGTGCAGAAATTCTTGCTGGAAAACATTTAAATAACTGCAAGGCTTGAGCAGAAGCGAACTGAACCTCTTTACTGTTCAAATTAACTACCACCTATATTAGACCATTCCATTAGTATCACTTTTGAGCATCTCAATTCAGAATAAAGAGAATGCTACGTCTCCTTTTTTCTTCTTTAAACTGTTAATGTTCTGTAAGCCTAAAATCTGTTAAGAAAAAATCATTTTGGTTCTTAGAGACACTTCCATACTTCTGTAAAAAGGTGGGGGGGGGGGGGAGAGATTGGCCACTAAATACAGTCCTTTGTCAGGAATTACCACAGTACTTGAGTACAGAAAATACTTTGAAAAATACTTCAAATTCAAGTACTCCCTAAATGAGTTAAACACATGGTTTTTCACAGACCATAAAAAACATCTTTGTTCCTTCCTTTTCAGCCTTTCTTCTTCAGCTAATCAGCCATGCACCTACAAGTGACAGCAATGTGTGTAAAGGCAAAAAAGATTTTTGTTTTCAACAACTGCAAATTGTAAAAAGGTTCAGAGTAAAGAAACAAAAAAAAATTGTTGCACAGGGATCTACTCTGCTGTCATGTGAGATTCTCTCCCCCACTTCAGTAGATGGCTGATGCAGTAGGTGTTTAATGTAAGCATCTATTTACTTCCAATGTGTTTATCTCTTTTCTTCGGAGAGGTCCTCACCAATATCCATGAAGAAGAAGCCTGAAAGTTTTCACCTTCTCTGCTTCCTTCTGTTCTTTCCATAATAGTGTTATCACCTTGACTGCAAGCTTATTCCAGACATACCTAAGCCAATTTCTCCCTAGATCATAGAATCATAAAATAGTTAGGGTTGGAAAGAACCTTAAGATCATCTAGTTCAAACCCACCTGCCATGGGCAGGGACACATCACACTAAACCATATCACCCAAGGCTTTGTCCAACCTGGCCTTGAACACTGCCAGGGATGGAGCATTCACAACCTCCCTGGGCAACTCATTCCAGTGTCTCACCACCCTAACAGGAAAGAATTTCCTCCTTATATCCAATCTAAACTTCCCCTGTCTAAGTTTTAACCTGTTACCCCTTGTCCTATCACTACAGTCCCTAATGAAGAGTCCCTCCCCAGCATCCCTATAGGCCCCCTCCAGATACTGGAAGGCTGCTATGAGGTCTCCATGCAGCCTTCTCTTCTCCAGGCTGAACAGCCCCGACTTTCTCAGCCTGTCTTCATACAGGAGGTGCTCCAGTCCCCTGATCATTCTCGTGACCCTCCTCTGGGCTTGTTCCAACAGTTCCATGTCCTTTTTGTGTTGAGGACACCAGAACTGCACACAATACTCCAAGTGAGGTCTCAGGAGAGCAGAGTAGAGGGGCATGATCACCTCCTTGACCTGCTGGTCACGCTCCTTTTGATGCAGCCCAGGATATGGTTGGCTTTCTGGGCTGCAAGCGCACACTGAAGCTGGCTCATGTTCATTTTCTCATCCACCAGCACCCCCAAGTCTTTCTCCACAGGGATGCTCTGAATTTCTTCTCTGCCCAGCCTGTAGCTGTGTATGGGATTGCTCTGACCCAGGTGTAGGACCTTGCACTTGTCATGGTTAAACTTTATGAAGTTGGCATCAGCCCAGCTCACATGGTTACTCTGGATGGCATTCCTTCCCTCCAGTATATCAACCGAATGACACAGCTTGATGTTGTTTGGTGTTGATGTAATCTTCCTGTTGACAATGTTTAAATGATATTTGTTTAGATCTTTATGGAGAAACTGGCAAATAAAGCTACTTCTCTTTCCTGTTTAGTTGGGAGACTATTTGAAACTTCATTTCTTTCTTTTCCACAGGATGAAAATGGTATTTTGAAGTTAGATATTATTTGGGAGAAATGAATGAGGAAGTTCTCTCTGTTGTTAATAAGAGATGCTCTGAAGATGCCCTTAAGCCTATCTACCAGTTCTTCTTGGCTTTAGAAGGCTAGTTTGCCCAACCTCAGTTAGGTTCTATTCACTCTTTCAGAAGCTTAAGCAGATACATAACTAAAGTAACTTTATAGACTGTTATCTATTTCTTAATTAAGATGATATTATACATTTGTAGATAATCCTAGTAAATGGGTATAAACAGCCTCTATAAATTGTATTAACCAAGCATAAATTTAAGCTCATTCTGTAGCAAGCCCATGCTGGTTTTGTTGCATTATTCTAAACTCCTGCCAGTATTAAACGAGATAATTTACTCATTTATCTATCCATCAAGATGCTGAAAAGCAGGAATCCGATCCTTCTGCTGACATACAGAAACACCTTAGCTCTTCATCCCTACATGTCTCATACTTAGATGGATTAAAACTAATCTCATCCATAGCAAGAAAGTATCTGTCTATATTAAAAACCCATGTCTCTTGGCTACCTCATCTTGTTCAGGAATTCTCACTCATTTTTCACCTCATGAACATATTCACAGCTTTCTCTTGCATTTCATGCTGCTTCTACCCCCTTCCCTTACTTTCTTAGCCTTTGAGTCTCTTGGTAGCCTCAACAGTTTTTCTCCTTTCTCTTCATCTCAGTCCCACCAGATTTTAAAACAAAAACTAGGGATTAACTACTTGCAGCTGTCTCATTGTTCATTCTAACTCTATAAAGTATTTTTAACCTACTCTTCTTGCTAAACTCTTCTGTTTAAGACTGTGATACCTATTATTCTTTGTGCATTGCCTAGAACAATGGAACGCGTTATTAACTAGCTCATAAGTACCTATGTCATCAGCACTATGGTACACATGTATTTTACGTATAGAGCCCACATTGGATATATACACATATGGATAAACACACAGAAGAGATACTAAATTAGGTAATTCAATAAATTTTGAGAATTGAAATAAAAGAACAATTAGATGATCCTAGTTTACTTATGCCTTTATCCTTTACATACCAATGACAGTACATTAATACATTCACAGCATGTTAACAGGAACAGCTGTTAAATAATAAATGCCTTCCTATATTGTTGTCAGCAGGTGCTTCAGCAATTAAACTCTAACTTCTTATTTTCTATCTCTGTTAGGAAAAACAACTGTCTTACGCAACCAAGTAAAATACTAGGCATTATCCAAAGAATAAGAGAAACATCAAAATCAAGATATCCACTGCAGAGAATTATTGTTCTTTGTGAAGAAATACGTCATCTCATAGCTTCTCCCTGCTTATCATTGCAAGAGCTTAAAAAAGCAGCTTTTAGCAGAATAGTATAGGAGCCTTTGCTGCAGGTATCATTGAATGTTTTGCCTCAATTGATGTCAGTGGTTCAGCTCTTTCTCCATACTACCACTGGCTAAAGGCAGTCATTACTACCCCTCTTTCAGATGTTGTTATTTGGGAACCACATCAGAGGTCAGTTGAAGACCCAGTGAAATTCAACACACCAAAACCTTCTGTATTTCTGTTTTCTTTATATCAGTGAACCCTTAGAAAGCACAACTCCTAGATCTATGCAAGCGAAAAAGAGACAACATATGGGCAGAGGCATGACAAAGGCAGGGACCCTAAAAGTCACACTCAGGATCAGTCTGGAATATCACTAGATCAGATGCAATGTGAAGCCACGTACTACAGCTAGTTCTCTGAATATTCATCATTAACCTGCAGTAATGGTCATCAGAAGTAAATCTCCAGAAACACCCAAGAAAACAATTTTGCACATTTAAATTTTTAACATCGCTGTTAGATAAGTAGCCTAAAATTAAGAGAACTCCATATTTGAGAAAAAACCTACATTTCATTTAGTCAGCCTCTCATTTCCTAAGTATAAGGATCAACTTCAATTACAGAATGCTATTAAGGTACCAAGCATACAAAAATCAGCCACTATCTGGCTTTTCCACTTGCAAGGTATCTTGACTACCTTAATGCAACCAAACAATTGTTGCTCAATTAAAGCATCCAAAATACAGTTAGGACTGCAAGCACCCCTGTAAAATGTCTGTATTATCAGCATAATCTTCTTCATATTTTTAATTTTATATTTTATCAATCAAGTTTCTTAAAGGTACTGTACCTCTCCAGTTGACATCAAGAGGAGCAGGAAGAATTGTTGCCTTTCATCAGCTTTCCTGATTGAAAAATAATCATTTTGACTATTAAAGCTGCTAGAAACTTAATAAAATAGTATGCATAGTAGAACGCAGTATTACCTTGCTCCAGCTTGAACTGTACTCACACGATTTATAACTGGACCACACTATATAACTGGACCATACTATACAATAAGTCTATTTTATCTCTCCAAACAAGACCAAAACACATGAAATATTAATTGCTCATAGAAATCACTTCTCCAATAATTGTGCCAAAAAAAAAAAAATAAAAAATCAGGCTAACATATTTTTAGCTTTCTTTCAAAGGAATATTAGAAAGAGTTAATTTATTTTTTTTTCTGAGCAAGTACCAGCTTTTCAAACAATCAAACTCTCCTAGTGAAATGCAAAAGCTTATCACACATCTAAGGACTGCACTCATTAAAGTCAGCTATCAATCGCTGGCAGTAAATCTTATCCTTAAGACACGCAACATAATTTGCATAAAGCTCTGCTCACTTACTGTGTGCTAGTTAATGAATCATTCCTTCATGTCATGCTACAGTACCTTATGAAGTACTGCCATTACTTAAAACATGTGAATATTTGGAATTCATTACATTTTATTACTTTGTGCTATCTATGCCATGCACCAATTCTGCAAATGCAAACCTTCATTTTTCTGTACAGTTCCTTAGTAATCCTGAGGATCTCCACTGATATTTTTATACTAAAAAGGAACTGTCTGCCTGAGGTTGTGTGGTGGTTCAACCGCCCCCTTCCCCCCCCTCAGTTCTCTCAACCACTCTGTGAGTTCAGGAATTCCCATCAGGCCTTTATCTTTGTGCAATAAGTTGGGTGGTGAAGCATCCATTGAACATACCAGGAACTCTTGCACATGGCTAAGGAGTGAGGCAGTGATCATACTAGGGATCCCTGGCTAAGGTGGGAAGCAAGAGCAAGGATAATCAGTCATCCCTGGACAGCCACAGAATACTCCTTCCCTTGACCGTAGTCAAAGTGGAACAGCACCATTGTTAATGGAGTTTTGAAAAATTTCTAGTATTTACTGACTCAGGTTGTGGTCAGGATGGAAATTTACTAATGACTACAGCAAACTGTCTTGCAGCTCAGCAGTGGTCCTCTGAGGTCTCCAGGACTGCAGGAGGCTGCAACCAGCATCTCCCTCTGAGTGGGATACCTCTCAGAGTTTTTAAACTCTCAAGTTTGCCATAACTGGAGGACCATTACTGAGAGACAGCACCTGGACTGAAGTGCCCCCCACTCCTAGAGACTAAACTCTTGCCCAGTGAGAAATACCAAAACATTAGATGTGAATATTTCACTGACCTTGAGGGTAATTTTTAACAGACACCTTTGTATGTCTTTATGTATGCATGAGAGTGTATGTGTGTACAGGCTGCAGTAGCAAGTGTAGTAAATTCTATTGACTTATTTTGTAAGATCCACCTTAAAACTGTAAACTGCTGCTAGATTAAAGATGTGTAAAATTCCCCCTGTGATGAATTAGTACACTTGTAACCTGTTAGATGTATAATATTGACCAGGTCTGAAACTAAGACTAGATCCAGCCACATCTTGGCTCCTTTGGGAGTTTAGGAAGCAAGGGGATCTATTCTGAACCTCATGACCCAATGGGAGGATTTCCTTATCTCTTCCACTATATATATATATACACCATTGCATATGGAGTTCAGAAAGCAAGGGGTCCACTCTGAACCTTGTGACTTAATGAGAGGGTTTCCCATACCTTTTTGCATCTTCAGTTTCTATACAAATCAGCTTGATTCTACCTCTATTTTCCTTTTATACATTCCACTAGACTCAAACTATTGATCGCATCTGAGACTAAGACTAGGTCCAGCCACACCTAGCTCCATCAGTAGTTTGGAAAGTAAGGGGGTCTATTCTGAACCTCATGACTCAATGGGAGGGTTTCCCTTTGTGCCTTCAGTCTCTGTATCAATCATTTTTAGTTTGATTTTACCTCATTCTTCCTTTGGATGCTTCATCAATGTAACAAGTAACAGACTGAACCTTGTCACTGAATTTTGTTAAGTTGTACCTTTAAGTCATAATAAAATTGCTCTTGATAATACATTTGATGGTCATTCCTTGAGTGACCCTAAACCACTCATTTCACAACAGGCTGTAACTAGCAATATTATAAGTCTGGTAGCCTTACTGCATTATGGAATACAAACTCTTTTACATTTACCAAAAATGATCTGCAGTTGAAAACAGAAAGTGTTTTAGAGTTAGATTTCAACTCAGCATACTGAGATGACTAGGAACAGCTCACATCTCCTGCTCTGCAGACTCTTATGAGTCAGTCATGAGTCTCATTACGTTTAGTTTTACACCCCACTTTCACACTCACACTATTTCAAACAAAAAAAACTTAGGTTATGGACTTCATGCTTCAGGAGATGAAGCCCTCAAAAATGAAACCTAAAGGCTATCATACAGTAGAACAATAAGGAGGGGCCACGAATATTGATTTTTAATGATACATAATTTGGAGGGATCTTTTACATGTGATGGAGTACGGTAAATAGTCCTCTGAGCCAGCACAAACCAAGTTAACTTGAAGAATACATACACTGGCACCAAGCTAGGTAGGTGTGCTCCTAGCACCACACACCACCACCACCACAGCAATGCTGCTTCTAGGGCCTGATCTTTCAGCTATGCCCAACAGAACAACACACCACACACACAAAACAGCCCAGTTTCAAAAAACACAGGGAGATTTCTAGCACAGTTGTACATCTTCTCGTGTACAGTTGATTACCAAATTGCAGTTTCAGGATGTCTGTAAGTAAGCAAGGTAACCCTGCATCAGATACATTCAGTTTTTCCTTCCAAAGTTCAGTTCTGTTAGGACTAAAATTATTTTCTTTAAAGAAAAAAGAAAACCTTAGGTTTCTCAAATTCCACAGCAACAAGAAGGCTTCATGCACATTCTGTGACCTGGAACCTTGGCTGCATTTTTCAGTAAACCAGACAATAAATTTGAGATTAACCTGAGTTAGTCATCTTTAAAGAAATCTGGTTAATGGTGTATTATGTTTTATATGGCAGTCACTGTCAGCATTAGGTTTCAACTATCATGTAGACCAATGAAACATGCAACTTTATCCAACTGACCTGATGCCCGTCTGGTGAACCGGTTTACCGCTGGAGCTGAAAGAAAACACAACATTTCAATTAGGTTATTTTTGTAATAGTCTAACATACTTTAAACATAACAATGGGATACTTCATTCAAAGCGTGACACCTACAAGAATCTGTTAACCATTATTTTTGTATCTTTACTGAAACCCATGTTCAGACACACCTAAACTTAAAAGCAACTTTGTAAAACATGTGGCAGGTAGTAACCAGTAACTTTTCTAGACCATTTTCAGCTTCTTAAGAGTTACTGTTACTTACTGCTGTTCATAACTAGCTGTGAAGCATTTAGCTCTGCATTTCCATTATTTAGTGAGAGCACAGAAATTGGCATCTTACAATGATGCAAGCATGGATTAAAAAAGGATGCAAAGAGAATTAATTTTACTTTCACAAAATACACCTATTAGAACCTATTGGTACTATATACCTATAGCACCAAAGATACTCCTGTAGAGAAAATGACCATTTGCAATTCCCTCTGAAAAATAACTTTTGCTTTGACTAACCTTTAGAACTCCTTGGGTAAGTCAGTAACAATGCCAACCCCGCCCAAACCCCAGTTTTACAGTGCAGACGACTGTTTTATAGTGCCATCTTGGCACATTTCCAGCTGTGTGCTGCAAACATTTGGAATCAGACTCCTGTCTTGTTTCCAACTGGGAGAGACTGCAAAACATCTCAAAACACACAGTGTTGTCTCTATTTAATTTCCATGTTTACCAGCTACTCCCAGAGCCACTAGAGATAAAATAGAGAAAGAAATAAAGTTGTATGTTTTGCCTTCCAAAGAAAACCTTCAGCCTGCTTCTGATCAGTATAAAACACAAAGTATAAAACCTGAACTCTTCTTTCATGCTATGCATTAACTGCTGGAACAAACAGCAAGAAGAAAATCTGAATGACCTAATTTCAAATGTGGGCAGCAGCTACATTAAAAATGTATACCCTTACAGTGCTTATTAATATTCAATCTTAAAATTGCTCCTAATGTTTATATGGAATTGAAAAATTAACTTTTATATTTCTTATTTTTAGTCCACTTAAATTTTACATGGAAGTTATGCACCATTTCTTGAACATCTAAGCCAAGATAAAGGGGGGGGGGGAATGCTGAGAAAACAGAAGAGACAATTACAGCTTGAGACACAAACTGACTTTAGTCCTTTGGGGACCACGGAACCAGAGCAAAGCTACAATGTCTGGATCATAGTTGCAGACAGTTTGTGCAAACACAGTAGTGACAGGTCCAAGTGGCAAGAAATACATTGGGAAACACAACAACAGGGGTTCAGGGTGCTGGTCATAAGCAAGGAAACCTCTGGTGAACAAGCTCTCACAAATGCCAAACATACACATAGATAAGCAAGACACATAGATAAGCAAGTAGCATAACCAGCAAAGTTTTTTTGAAACATCAATTCTAATTCCCCCCAACAATATTTGAAGGGGTTTTTTTTTATTAAAAACCCAAGGAATTGAGACACTTCTTTTATTACAGCAGACACCATATTTTATGCAACTGCTGTTTTGTAATATAACGGGCCGTTTCCTCAAACTTCATTTAGTTGCTAGGGTTACACTAGTTTCAGGACACTAGTCATGACTGTCACCATCAGATGCCTGAGCTGTTACCTCCAGCGTGTAAATCAGCAGCTCTCAGCACATCTGCTCATATAACAATAAGATAAAATAAATAAAAGAAAATAAAATATTTGGAATCGGACACATTTCTAACAAGAAATTGTAGAACAGTATTCTGCTTCTGTTCAAAAGCTTTTCCCAAACTCAGGGAGTGTATTTGGCTTCGGCTGTGAGTTCCATACCTCAGCTGTAAATACGAAGATTTAACTGCTCTATACAGCTACCTCAGTGCATTTTACCAATAATATTAAAAAAGCACATCTAACACAAAACTAACATAATTCAGAGGCTACTTCTCTTTGAAACCAGTCACTGGGATTGTCAGAGACAAGTCCTTTTCCAGCTACATACTTCTAAAGTCATTCTTCTGTTTGGCTGAAGGAAGCTTGATTTATTTTACAATAAATTTTACAAATTATTTACCATTAGGAAAAAAATAAGAAAAACTAGCAGAAATATCAAAACCTTGACAAGCAACTATTTTTGAGCTCCTGTGAATAATCACTGCTTGAGCAGCAACCAGGCAAAACCTTCCTCCCAGACTGGGGATTTCATGAAGGTAGCCCATATGTGTTATTGGGAGATTTAGAAGCAGCATCCACAGTTCTTTGTTAGGGAGCAAGCTGAACTACTCTCTCTTGTAGCAGATCACAATATACTTTCATTGCCCAGAAAGATGGAAGCATTAGCTTGCAAGAAGTTCTCAAGAGAATCGTTAGCCCTCCAGAAATTTAGGGGGTATTTTCACTACAAAGTAGATGCATGGTCAAGCAGGTCACCGTGATGCCTGGTAGGGTAAGCATGGTAAGGTGGGCCAAAGAAAGTCCAAGAACAATTTTGCTGGTGCTACTAAAAACAAATAAATATATTTCAAAATGTGAGGAGGTGAAATTACCTGAAGGAAGGGATAGAATGTACCCTCAGCAAGTTCGCTGATGATACAAAGCTGGGGGCAGCGGCAGTGGCTTGACACGCCTGAAGGATGTGCTGCCATTCAGCAGGACCTTGACAGACTGGATAATTGGGTGGAGAAAACCTAATGAGGTTCAACAAGGGCAAGTGTAGGGTTCTGCACCTGGGGAGGAACAACCCCAAGTACCAGCACAGGTTGGGGGCTGACTTGCTGGACAGCAGTTCAGCTGAGAAGGACCTGGGACTATTGGTGGATGATGAGCTGACTGAGCTGACAGTGTTTCCTTGCAGCTGGGAGGGCCAATTGTATCCTGGGGTGCACTGGGAGGAATGTGGCCAGCAGGTCCAGGGAGGTGATCCTCCCCATCTACTGACCCCGATGAGGCCACATCTGGAGTACTGGGTCCAGTTCTGGGCTCCTCAGTACAAGACAGACAAGGAGCTACTGGAGATTGTCCAGTGGAGGGCCACAAGGATGATCAAGGGTCTGGAGCATCTCTCATGAGGAGAAATTGTGGGAGCTGGGCCTCTTTAGTCTCAAGAAGACTGAGAGAGAATCTCAGTGCAGATAAATACCTCAAAGGCGGGTGGCAGGAAGGTGGTTCCAAACTCTTTTCAGTGGTGCCCAGCAACAGGACAAGGAGCAGTGGCCATAAACTAAAACACAAGAAGTTTCACCTCAACATGAGGAAGAACTTCTTTACGTTGAGGGTGCAGAGCACTGGGAAGGGCTGCCCAGAGGGATTGTGGCGTCTCCCTCTCTGGAGACATTGAAAATTCACCTGGATGTGATCCTGTGTAACCTGCTCTAGCTGGCCCTGCCTTGGCAGGGGGGTTGGAATGGATGATCTCCAGAGGTCCCTTCCACCCCTAATGATTCTGTGAAAGTCTTGGCTCAGAAACAGACAAATCAATGGCAAAAATATTTAATGAGTGATATTAAATTCTCTTTCTGGAGCCACACAGCACCAGCAGCAGCAGAGAGCTTTCCAGGGAAGAAGCCCTACTTGTTCTGCCTGTGCTTATCATTTCCCTGGATATCTGTTTTTAGCCACTGTGCTTACAGAGTTCTGGGCTAGGCTGACTGTTAGGATTGGACTGAGATGACTGTCCTGATTCACAAGGCTGAAGTCAAGCTACATGCACACACATGCTCCCCAGGAGAAACCCAGGCAGCCTTGTCAGAGGGCTACCCCATCGCTGACAATATGCCACTTGCAACACTGCTGACACACATCAGTTCACAGCACCATAGTATTCCAGCAAAGATAAACTTGGAAGGGAATGGGCTTGAGGCAGTACTAATGCAGCTATTGAAGTTGTTGAGGCAAAAATATACTTTATATTAAAGGTGACATTGTGCTGAGGGTTGGTTGCTCAGAATGGTTCAATGAAACAACTTGCTGGAAAAAAAAACACTGCTTACAGTAACTTACAGCATGCACACACACCCCCAGACTTGTGCAAAATGTATAACGAACATATACCACCGATTGCAAAACCTCATCACTGCAAAATCCAGGGATATTTTCCCAATAAAGGGTAAACTGGCATGCGGATAAATTCAGAACGCCCCCTGATACTCGACCTTTTTGAGAGCAAGAGAAAGAGCACTGCACCACAACCGAGTAACGTACTGGTGTGCACAGAGGATCGTTTAAGTGCATGGTGTCACTCCAATATTAAACATGACTCTTCATGTTCTAGTTTATCTCAACCAAAATCTATTACAAACTTAAACAGGGGAAAAATAATAAAGGTGGGGTTGAAATTAGAGATGTTTGAATCTTGAAGTTTTAATTAAATTATCATTTGAGACTGTGCAAGTCATCAATCTTTTCATGAAATATTACGGTTGTTTTATTAGTGCTACGAAAGAGAGAATTCCACCATCTAAGATGTTACCTGCTGGCGACTGAAATTCATGGTTGCAAACCCTTGCTCAGATGACTGTACAAAAGTACAGTTTTTAACATATTTTGGCAATACAGATCAAGTAAATAAACGATTAATTGATAAATTATTAGAGGCTGAAGTGTTTGACACATCTCTTCCAGGCTTTAAAAATAGTATCAAACTACACACAACATGCACTAAAAAGTTTTCAATCACTCAACTGTCCAACCATTGCTCCTTGCCCCACTGTGCTTTACCTTTCATACTATTCTTTATGAGCATTGAACAGTTATCACAATACCCCTGTGAAACAGACCATAAAAGCAGCATAATTTTTAACTAGAAGAGGAAGTGAGAGCCTATAGGATTGTTTGCAAAGCACCAAGATTAAGAAGGCAACCATAAGAAAGGATCCCTAGCTGGGCATGGTTAACTTGTTCCGATAGCTCAAGCTGTCCCTTTTTGCAGGCTCCCAATTTAAGTGCTCAAAGTCAAGTTCGCTTCAGAAACTGACAGAGATTCTTGTGCCATTAATGTCACATGGAATAAGCTGAATATGTCACAGACATTAGCCATGCAGCCTCCCTAAGAAGTCAGGGTCTGTCAGCCTGGGATTTAACACAAGGTTTCGGGCTGCTAAGGATGTGCTCAAGCACTCTCTGACAACCAGACCTGTAAACTGGTGCCTTCTGCAGGTCTGCAAACCAGGAAAAGTACACAACTCTGGGCTGAGTCCTGCATAGTAGCCCAATTGTACCCAAGCCAGGGTACGCACACCCAGCTCCCCACAGCCACTCTGGTGGATGGAGACCATCAGGAGACTCACCCACTGCATGATTTTCTACCATTTAACTCTAGTGATTACTGAAGTTATTCCTGGTTTACACATTTTTTCGTCACTCATCTCAAAATCCCAGGCCAAGTTTCATCCAATGAGCATCATGGGCACTACAGGCTCCACTTTTTCAGTTCCAAGCTCACCTATTTCTCAGAGGCCCAGCAGCTTTCAGAAATACCTTGAATTATGCCTATTGCAATTACATGCCTATATTATGCAAATTAACATTTGCTTGTCTTCTTTCATAAACAGATTATTAATTAGAATGAACTGATCAGAACAAGAGAAAATCAAAACTAAATTAATGCCTTTCTAAAATACATGCTTTAGTCAGACTGGGGTTTATGTCCCAAACGGGTAAAATACAGCTAACTCTCCACCATCCAGGACAATGGATGATGGAGACACCATGGATGATAATAAATTGGAGCCCCTCTGTTTGAATGATTATTTCAGAGGTTGAGACAGACATAAGATAATCCAAACATGTTAATGTACCTTTACACTAAGAAGACCTCACAGATCTCAAGGAGGGTAGGATAAGCACCACCACTTTGTGTCCTCTCACGAGGGGAGTCACTCACCCACAGCCAGTCTCAGCAGGGGGGATGAGTGCCTCTTCCAGCACTGCTGCAGCCTCAGCACGGCTGGAGCTGACCCTAGGCTAACAAAACTGTCTTCCCAAATTAACTCCAGCCAGAGGCTTCTGTGCGAGTTCTGCAGGCACATCACAGGGGCACCTGAGGCGCTCTGGGGCAAGGGCAGCTAGGGGGCAGCGGCAGCACTGGAGCCGAGTGTAAAGGCAGCACAATCAGCACAGGCAGCAGTGGCACAGGCAATCCACAACAGATAATTTACCAGTGGAGAATTGACAGCTGATTCTATTTACAGTCAGTATACCCAGAGTGAAGGTATATTCTTGCTTAGAATCTCTATATATTGAATAGTACTAAAATACAGATTTAGGAAGATGATAAAATCAAGCTGTTAAATGAAGTGACATAAATTATGTAATAAAACTGCACAATATATATGTCTATATTCCTTAAGAAATTCTTTACAGTTGAAATAACTTTAGAAATAGTTCATTTTACTCCAAAGAGTTAGTCTTCCTTCCAGTTATCAGACTTGGATTAGCACGTTCACTGACAGTCTGAAGAAATTACTCTGACAAAGGAGAGAGTTGTCAGGCCTGTGGAGAATGGTTCTCATCTTTTCTCTGTGAAAGGCTGTGACAACTGTGAGGAATGAAGATAGGGGATGAGCCCAGGGAATACATGACTATCATTCAGAAGACAAACAAACAGCCCTTGCAATACAGTAGTTAAATAGCATAGCTCTCTAAATAAGTGTTTAATTTTCTGGAAATTTAACAGCAATGGTATATTTTAATGATGAAATAAGTAAGATTTATTTTATTAATTCCCCTCACCAAATAAGTCAGTCTCAAAAGATGAATTTTTATAAAAAACATTCAATAACAGCACATACACTGGGCCTTTACAAAAGGAGAAAGGTAAATTGCAGCCACATGGGTGCATGCTGAGTAACACTCAGCCAAAGAACTTGAAAGGTTAGACAGCAACCCTGCCACCAAAATTCCCAATAAACAAACCTTAACATCTCAGGGGACTCTGAATTCCACTCCAAAACACTGTTTTGTCTTGAGGAAGAAAACCCACAGATCTTCAAAGGGTAGGTTCTGCACCCACAGGGATCTGGTTCCATTCGAAGAAGGGTGTGCTGCTAGAAGGCATTGCAAGTATGTGCTCTTAGGAAGCACATGCTCCCTAAGGAGCCATGGCTGCTATGTACCCAAGGAGGCAGAACACATACATATACATGAATTCATGAACACAGATTCATATACATAGGCAGAATGCAGGCAGTGAGACATGAAGAACATGCAAGCTTTCAGGGAGTACCAGAGACAGAGACTGAGGATGAGGAAGAAACGGTGCTACACTGGTTGTATTTACATGCTACTGGGAGAAAAAGTGAGAGATAAAAATGTGGCTGTTATAAGTAAAGTAGATGCTGGTGAGAGAAAGTGGCTACACCAGATGGGATGCCCTATGAGTTTTATTTCTTTTAAATTAAAAATGACATCTACAGATTCTAAAACCACCTGCACCACAACAAATACAAACTACTCCTATCTCTGAAGACGTTGACACATCTGTAAAAGAGTAAAAGCACACAGAAACCAGAATATCCTATTATCCTCGTTTTTATGATGTGCAAAAATATGAACTAAATTTATAAGAGCTTGTAGTCCTGTCATTCAGTTAGTCAAAAACAAATTTTGAGATTTTTATTGGCTCTACAAATTACTTACTACTTTCCAGTCTGGAAAACGAGTCCCCCTTCACTGTAGAATAGTTTCTCAAGAAATCTGGGACAGATTCATAACCAAAATAATTTGAAAACTAGACCAGATAATTGCCTTGCGCTCCTTGTGATTTACCTCTGGAGCTCATATTTCCAGGATTATGTGCTGGAACACTAAGCTCACCTCTTTCCAAACTCAACACCACACACTTCCAAGGGCTGTATGACTACACAGTAACAAGCCACAAATTATTACTTGACAACTGAAGAAGTCTGACTTCATAATTTGCATTAAAAAGCTCTGTAAAATTTTTGGCAAATTATTTCACTGATTATTAAGATGTCACTGCAAGAACATGAATTAAATACGTAGATGAATACTTCGGGTTTTGCTTTGCTGAAGATGAAAACTTTGTGTATCCATTTAAACACATAGTATCAGGAAAACAGCAATGTTATAAAGTCACCGCAAACATTTAATAGAGAGTCTAACATATTATTTCAGGACTTTTACATTATTTCCAGGTTATAGTTAAGTGTTAATGTTAAATATATGTGCTTTTAAAATGCTACTATGGAGCAGCACACTTTCATGGTCATGCTCTGACATGTACATACAGCCAGTCATTATGCCACAAGTTGCCTGGATATTTAACCTGTTATTTAATACAAACCTCAAAACAGAAGCAACCGAATCTTTCTTACTTTATCAGTTAAGAGTTTTCAGCTTTTATGAATAATTGATGCTGTATGTAATTACTTACTCTGAAAAGAAAGAGATGAAATGCCTGTCTGATGTGTTAGACCAATGACCGAACACCGTGAAACAGGCTGTCACAGCCTATTAATGGGAACAAAATGCTGCTGTAGGAGATTGTATTTATTTTTACCACACAAGCAGCTCATTCAAGATTTGAGCTTTTTTACTTTTAAATGTATAATTTCTTTGAGATTAATATTAGAACACATTAGTGAAGGCATTGCTGTATTGAGTTTTTGCATCATATGCCACACATAGCATGTTTCCTTTTAGAAATTCAGCCTCATTATTGTTTGTGACCAGTGCACTTAGTCATTATCTCATTAAAAGTAATCATCTAGATAAAAGGAAAAAAAAAAAAAAAAATACTTCACAGCAATATTTCTAATCCTCAGCTATACTACAGACTGCAACAAATTCCTTCGTGCTAGAATTTGTCTAGGCACAGACTGCAGAAGCGTACCTGTGCAGAAGTCCTGGCTTGGAGTACTTGCTGCCCTCAACCCCAGGTTACTCAGCATGCATGGTGAAGACAGTGTGTATATGAGAAGATTTCTACCCACCAGAGACAATATGTTTTGAAAGCTAAAAGGGAATATTAAACTGAGCATAAAACTACCAATGGAATAAACGTATGTCAGAGCTCAGCCTTCCTGAGATGTAACCTGAGCTATGAAGACCCAAGCCTTCCCACAGAGCCAAAACCCAAGACCTGAAGCACTGCTTTAGCTTGGTTACCACCTATAGATGCTGTTTTACTTTCACCCTGTTTTACACAATTTACCAAACTGCCTATTTTTGCCTAACAGAGTGGGCTGGGCTTGTTTCATTTAGGGTTTTCAACATAATCACTATACCCCAACACCACTTGCAGTAACACCCCTCTTTGCTAAGCAACTGATTACCATCTCCAAGTAATATTCCTCTACATCTACAGCATAGCTTCCAAATGCTACTAAACCCCATCTGACACAAAATGTCAGTAATACTTTTATCTTCTTACCATCTGCAAATGGCTTCTTTCCACTTGAAATTTCATAAGCTATTTTAAGAACTTTATGGTTATTTGCTTTCTAACACTGCAGCGTAGGCATTCAGATCCAATTTCATGTTCTTTTCTGCTTTCTAATTCTGCTGCCTGAAGCATATTTACTAACGTATGCATGTTCACTGTCAGAATAGGAAAGAAACTCGTCATTCTGCCAAAGCTCTGCCAGCAGTGCCTATATCAGTTGGGTGGTGCTGCTCATCTGTAAACTACCAAACTGACATTTTTTGTGGCATTACGCTTCAGGATCACCATCTCTCAAAACAAAGAATAATCTGCACCAATCCTTGAATCAATATTTTGGTCAGAATGCTAACTAGACCACCCAAGACTTTACAAGAGTGACATGTTGTCTTGAATTCCCAACAGCCAAAAGCTTCCCTTAACCATTACACAACAGTCCTTTAGGCTCCCTTTTCTTGCAAAATTTTGGCCTACGTCTTTTGTCTCTTGACAGTACCTGAAGATGTATTTCTTACAAAGGAATAACATTGCAATCTCGCTGATGGTAGTGGGTTGGAGAAGACGTCATGGCTGTCAGTATTGTTCTCTGAGGGAGTACACCTTTGTGTAGAGTTTATAATTATCTCACCTATTTTATACGGTTTAACAACTGTGAACATAACTGCTTTCTCCCATATGCATTCATACTACCTGTGTTTAATCCAAAGCCTCAAACCTTTTAAGACTCAGGCTTTCCTACTATTATTTCTGGTTTTGTCACTTTGCTGTTAGTATTGCAACAAATCCTACATGGGAAAACACCAATAAACCTTTCTGAAGTTAAGATTTTACACAAAGTCTCTGCCTGCTTCCGAGGACTATCTCAGCAGAAACATATGGTACAAAGCACCTTGATGAAGAGGTATACAAATATGCACAACCTGCAATCTGCATTGCCTGCTTTTTACTTCCTGGTGAAATTTAGGATTTTGGACTTGATGTGTATTTTAAGAACATTATGCATTTAAAGGGAGTTTCTCTTGCAGTCATGATAATTTGTTCTCAGCTAGGCAGAACAAAAATTGACAACTTTGTTAGCTATCAGATCGTAAGACAAAGCACACTCTCCCACTTGGTTTTGAGGAAGGCTGACAGTTGTACCTCAGCAGAGAGGACAGTGACTCTAAAAGAAAAAAGAAAAAAGACCAAGCTCCAAGTCTTACTGCTTGAATATAATGAGGAGAATGCAATTGAGACTGTTTCCGAAAAGAAAAACAACAAACCAGAACAAACCTCAACACATAACCAAAAAAGCATACACAAGCATCTAAATAGAATCATGACCAAAAAGAGAAGCACTTGAGCACTATTCTGTCCTCATTCCTACCACACAAAAGAAGCTTGCTGATGATACTGACAGTAGGATGGTGCTTCCTGACTGATGAAACATCTAACAGTCCACAGGCAGAGCATATCAACCATTTCCTGGTCAGATGTCTCTCTGGTTTAACAGCCTACAAATAACATACTTCCCACCATTAGCCAAACTGTCCATTCTCTGGCAGCCAGCCAAGCCAGCTAGTGAAACAGAAACAAAATGAAAAAGCTCCAGTGTCCTCCCGCCAGCTAGGAGCATATGCACTGCAGTCACTTACTTTGGTAGCTGACACCTTCCTCAAGCTCAGGTCCCAGAGATCAGAGTGCAGTTTCTGAGAATGGGTTTGGGATATTCTGAGTGTTTGTTCTTCTGTTTCTAGTAAATCCCTGTAGTTTTAGGCTGCAGGCCTGCACAGCACCAGCAACATTTAAGCCTGGGCTATCAAAAACTAGAGTGTTAAGATTTGACAGGGTGAACTAAAGATAGAAGAGAAAGGAGGGAGAGAGAGAAGAGTGAGAAGGAGTGAGAAAAGAAACAGGATTTTGCTGTTCACTTCCCATATATGTGCCATGCTAAATTACTGCAAGCAGCTGTCAGGGATTATGGTGAAGCTGTCAGCCAGAGCATCCTTCATGATTTGGCTTTTCCAGTTCTGAGAGGCAAGCAAATGAAGCATGGCTGGTGCTTGGTGGCTGCACTTGCTTCAACACAGACCTTTGGTACTCTTGCGACATCTGCTCTCATTTACTCCTGCAAACATGCATAACAGCATGCAAACGCGACTCCAGGGAGAAGGTGGGATACAGGTTCACTTTTAATAATACAAGTCTCTACCTTTCTCTTTTAGACAGTCAAAATCCTTATCCACATCCACAGGACTACTGATGATGCACTAACTACAGAGATTCCAGGCATGATTCAGGTTGGCCTCATGAATGGCTTCCTGAGTCAAGTACAGATGTAAAGAAGGCCACCAAATAAACCTTGGTGTCAGCAGTACCTAAGTGACCCCACAAACCGTCACAGGCTGCACACTAGCCTGTCGACATGGCACCAGCAACGCAGGTGCTACTGAAGACATCACGCAATCGGCCAGACCAACTGAAGGACTGCAGACAATGACAAAAATATCAACAGGGATCTACCATGACTTCCAATAAACAAAATTACTGTTCTCCCTATTGCTGAAGAGCCACACAAAGGGCCACCACATAGATATCCCGTCACTGATGCCAAAAGAGCTGCAGAAACTTACGTAAGCAAAGTCCATTGTCTCGTATTTCTGTTACCCAGAAGGATGTCAACTCTGTATCTTACAAATGGCACCTCCCAAATTGTGCAAATACAAAGATCTACCTCGTGTTGTCTGTTTTCTTCTTACAATGCAGCAGCATTAAAAGCATTCTATGAGATGCTGTAAAACTAAATTCCATTGTGTCTTATGGCTCCATTACTTGTAGATCACATTCAGAAATGTCTAGCAATGGTGAATAGTGGATTTTTCAGTGCTACTCCATTTTGCTCAAAGTTTGGGCAGCGTTTGAAAAGTTGCATCTGTTGTAAGTAAACTTTGGCATCACAGTCACTTTCACTCCCATTTCATTCTGGCTATCAAAGCTTGAGAACATAGTTCTGATTTCCTTCAGTAACTATCTGTGAGATTCCTACTAGGGGCCAACTTTCCATGACTTTTGATAACAAAACTCTCCAATGAGCTGACTAGTCATCAGGCAGCAAAATAACTCTTGGCATGAAATAATGGTCTTCCACCAGAGGGCTTTAAAAAAAAATAATAAAATAACCTACTGTGCTCCCAGTTTGGATTTCCTAGCAAAATTACATTTGATAATGACACACCATTACCTGAAATACAGCTAAACCCAATCATAACTGATGTATGCGGGCATGACCCAAAAATCCCCTCTCTCTACACTCATCCAAGAAGTCTGACACACACTTCTTCATGCTGTCTTTTTACAGTTACCTATCTAGGCAGATAATCTGAGATCAGAGTACTGAATAGGGAAGTATATAAAGACAGAATAAAGGCAGACCAAAAGATGCACGGGGAGATGCGGATTCTTGCTTAGACTCTGCTTTGAAATCATGTCAAAACCTCTACTCTGTCTGATGAGGTGCAGCGTGATCTGTCTAGTATCCTCCCCTAACCTCCACTGCCTTTCAAGAAATTCTATTTCTTTTAGAGCAGGTAAGAGAAAAGGCCAAGACTGCATCAAAAAGGGAGAAACAAAAACTAAGGGATGAGTGCAATTGACTGGTTATATATCAGGCTAGGAACCCACACATCCAAAAAAAAAAAAAGCCCTATTCTTCAGGCCATGCCATATCCCAAAGGCAAACACTAAAAGCTCTTCTCCTGAAGCCAAAGCAATGGGCAAGCAAGCATGCTAAGAAGCAGGTAAGACTCCTGACTGACCTAGTGGTCTGGATATTCCAGTGTCCACAAAGATAAGCTAGAGCTTCTTTTCCAACATAGTGGAATGTGCATGCTTTAAATTATATCGTCAACAGAAAATAAATAAAATCTATTTCTGTCACTTGCAAATTTCTAACATTTTTTCCTTGCTTTCTAAGTGTGTGTATATATATGTGCGTGTGTGTATATGTATACATATAAATAATTAGACTTCTTCGGGAGGTTTCTGAAATGAAAGGATACGCCATAAAATGATGATAAACATTACTTTTAATTTATACTCCCAGTGACCACATTAGGTTACTAGAAGTGAAGATGACGAGTATTCCTGATTTTTCTTTTAACAATTATTTTGGACAAGAAAAAGTAATTCCACTTTTTGTCCTATTAGTAGATTTAAAAATAAAATAAAATAAAACCACAAACAAGGACAACTTTCTGTTTTTAAAAACACTGACACAAGGCAAAAATTTATTCACTGTTTATAGGCTGGGTCTACATGTGACCTTCATGTTAACTGTGGCCAGAAGAACACATGGTTTAATGTAGTGGTTATACACAGAGGCCCATATTAAGAACCACAAACTGTCTTTTGTATAAACAATTTGGTAAATGACAGCACGAGTTAGGAATATCATGCAATGCAATCTCTTCAGTATGCAGACAACACAGTTCTGCATTTGCTTTACATAAGGTTGTACTTGTGGTGGTCTGCTCTGGTTGGAAAGGGCTGGCTGTTGGGGGTAGAGCTACAAAAGGCCACCTCCAGCATGTTCCACTCTCTGCAACAGCCAATCCCTTTTGGGGCTGCCTCTGGCTTTGCTTTTTCTTGCTCCCTCCTACTCAGGCTCATACAGAGTTTCCATCCCCAGTCTGCCCTGAGGCTCTGCCCCCACACTGCCTTACCTGAGTTCATCTCCATTTGGGAATATGCTCTTCTTTTCGTTAGAGCATGGTATTACAGTTATCAACAACCTTACCAGCACTCTCCTATGATAAAATCTGGAAGATGGCAATCTGACCCAGACATAATCCATGTAGGACAATGGCGAAACTCACCAAAGCTTTCTCAGTTTTGGTACTCCATTTATAGGCTAACTTTGTAGCCTAAACAGGCCACATAGGTTTCCTCTGTTTACAAGAATCTTGCTGATTATTCAGGCATTTCTGCACATTCAGGTGAATTATGTTCTACATTCAGTCAGGAAAAAAATGATGCATCAGGCAAAAATGTCTTAAATTCTAGCATCGGTTGGGCCCTGGACTCTATATGCTAGAGGTTTTTTGAACTATTTCAGGCAAACAATGCTACATGAGTCCCTTGCAATCCTTCACACACATATTGCTACTGACAAGATGAGGATGGCAAGTATTCCATTTTGCCAAGTTAGAGTGGTGCTCAGGCATACTGAGCGAACTACTCAAAGGCACACAGCAAGTCTGTGACACACACGGAGATTTAACCCAATGTTTTAACTCTCAGAGCCCTATTGTTAATTGCTGGATCATTGTTTTTTAAGGGATGATTATCAAGGGATGAGATCAGAAAAGACCAAACCTTAGCCTTCAGTCCAAATTCCTTTCTCTTGTGGATTTCATTCACACCCACAGAGTATTTAATTAATTTTTTTAATGTCTTTTAAGTATCTCTTATAACTGGTAGGACATGGGAAAAGTCGCCCTCAGTTACTACACTGCACCACATACACTCATTCAAAAATGTGTTTATCACTACCTTGACAGACCATAAGTGCTTCATCAGGCCAGCCTATAAAAATAGACATGTATGTACTTCCTAAAGCATGGAGTTCCATTGGCCCTGTAGGTGCTCCTGTATCATGATCTTAAAATTTCAAGGATAAATAAAAAAAAGTGACAGTTTTAATACTCAGTGGCAAGTCTCATCACACAGACTAACTGGAATTTCCATGACTTTTCAGTTAAAGACTAAAAAACTTCAACCTTCTTTCCACTCCCTAAACTATGATCAATTATATGCATTCAGATCCTTACTCTATAAACACAAAACCCAGTGTCAAACACAAACTACACTAAGAGAAGCTATCTTCAGAAAGCATTGCAACTGTTGAATCTAATACACAGTTTGGGCAAGAAAAAGTACGAAGCTAGTTTTATAGAGAAAACCAAACATTACTACTTGAGACATACTCAGTAAAAAGCTCTTAACATTGCGATGAAAGCTAATTCATCACCTAAAAAAAAATTAGTTAAAAAAGAAGGGGTGTAGTTCTACAACTCTATTAACTGTTTTCTCCTGGAAGGCAGAACACAAGTTAAACAATGTCAGTTCCTAGCCAGAAGTAAATATGAAGTAGAGTTTCTGGAATGACTGCGTAAATCTCCTTGGCTCTGCCTTTACATTTTTAAAGCAGTCCATGTGTTTATATTCTGAACTGTGTGCATTTCCCAAATAAAAACATAAAAAGAGAATCAAAGAAATACTTTTCAGCAACAACCAGACTCCCATTACCTTCTGAGTGTTGGCTACAGTGACAGGTAACTGCCACAAGTGTCAAAGCAATTGCTTCTATACTTGGGAAGAAAGATCAGGCTTTCACAGAACCTCACCAGTGAATTTTAAGTTAGTTTCAGGACAAGCTATTTAAATACTGGAGTAATTTCATTTTACAAGCAATATACCAGTTTCTTTTAAAAAAGCAATAATAGGGACTATTTATTGCTGTCAGTAATACCTACCTCATTTCAAGAAAACAGCTTCCTGCTCAGTTCTTCTGCCTTGGTTCACGGAAAAGTTTATACCCCTACATTATCCATTTGCTTGCTCCTGCTAGCTCTGGAACAATTTCAATTAGATTTAACAATGGAGAAAACCTCAAAGGGAATAAGTTCCTACTCATCTGTGAAAATTAACAGCCAATACCAAACTAACACCTACAATGAAGCAAAGGTCACATAAATTCAGTATTGGACTGGCCCATTTGGCCTGCCTCCCAGCTAATCAGTACTAGGTGCTCAGGTCCTGCCCCTGTCTGAACACTGTAATGTACCTTTTGTAATGCACCTTTTGTAATGCACTTCCTGAGTAAAACTAAATATTGCAAGACTGACACGCACTCCATGCTATCCACCAACTGGCTCTTTCTGGCCATAAAACATGTTTCGTTTTGGTCTTACATCAACTGGACTGAACATATACCAACCAACCTGAGTGCTCGAATAACTTCAAACTATGACTTTTACACTATGATTTCAAGAAACAAGAGTCATGTGCCAGTCTATGTTCAGAGCTGTGTAGTCAGCTTTGTTAGTTCTTCGCTAGCAACTGCCTAACAGCTTCTGCAAGTAAAACATCAAAACAATAAATGTTGAAGGTGAGACACCGGATTGCCAAGTACTGTCTTCTACCACAGCCATGAATGGTAACTCCTTCCTCAGAAAAGTACAGAAAACACTAGGCACATGAGAAGAACAAAAATAAGGTTGTTCAGGGGTTGAATTTCCCCACTCCAGTGGTACGATGCCCTGCTGGGGCCCAGCCAGCTTCTGCCTAGTGCAGGGACCATGCACCAGCCCCCCAGAAAGGGCCCTGGGTTTGTCACCTCCGAGCCAGAAGAAGTACCAAACGACCTGTGTTATTAGGTAGAAGCACTAACAGGCTCCTTAACCTGTAGGATTTAAGGACATTTCTTCTTTGAAGCTCACTTGTATGCTTTGTTTTGATTCTGTCAATGATTCAGATGCTATAGTGACAGAATTCTTCCAGAGTTTGACACACAGAAAAAATTCTAACATAAAAACATATGTTCCACTAAGAATCCAATGAAGTACAGGCTGATTCAAAGATCACTACAATGATCTGTGTCCAAGAGAACTTCCCTCTTCTTCTGAAAAGCCTATAAGCGCATCTTCGTTCAGCTCACTTCAAGATTGTCTTCCATTATCTGGTGTTACAGCTACGAAGACAGCAAGTGTCATGATATAACTGTAAATGTCAACCTGCCTCCTTTCGATTGAGAAGTGTGATCACACACACTGCTGTGATTTACCTTCCATTACAGTCAAGCAGAACTGCAAATAAGCCTTTATCTCAAAACAACAGAAATGGATGTTAGCCACTGATTCAGCTTCTGTATACACAGCAGTGCAAGCACCCTTCTTAACTTCACATACTGCAAAAAGCAAAAAAAGGAAAACAAAACACTTGATACACTCTTAACAACAAAAGGTAAAAACCAGGAATGCTGTTACTGTCTTATCATCTCTTACTACCATTTGTTTCTTCTGTTTTGTTTGCCTTTTTTAATGTGGTGCATGAGAAAAGAAAAAACAAAAGAAAAAAGCAGAGATGGAAGAAGTAGGTTTACAACTCACTGCAATTACTCTTGCGATACACATAACCTCCCCAGGAAAACCCTCTCTTTGGTGGAAATGAATCAATAACATTCAATTTTGACAGTAGCATGGAAGTTGGGTCTTTCTAGCAGTGCTTACAGAAGTTCACATTAAGAAACTTTACTCTAGAGGCTGTGCCACACTCCCACAAGTCCCCAGAGACAAAGTGAGAGGACAATCACCTACACATTTACATGGGAGCATACTTCTCTCTCACAAGCTCAAACTGTTCTTCGATTCAGATTTCCCAAGATCCCAAGACTTCCCAATCTCTTTATACATCAAAAAACCTACATCTGTGCCAAAAGCAATGATTTGAAGAATGGACATAAAGAAAGCATGACACCGTTTGTATTCTTTTTTCCATTTTATAAGGCCATAACCTGAAATAGTTACAGATGGGCCATATTCATATGAAAATATATTCCAGTTAGATAGCAAACCAGGGTGCACTTAATACAAAGACTCCATTTTATTGGTGTTCCTAAGAAAGCAAAACCAGAAGAACAAAATACTTCTTGTTGCAAGGTGGAAAATGGAAATGAATCTACATCTACTCCCACCTTAACTGCCAGCAGCAGCTACATTGCAGCAGAAGGACTAAACTGACAGATTAGCAAGGGAGACATGCAGATAAATACTGCAGATACCTTTTACCAGGAATTGAAGTTAGTAGTATCTAAGAATAAATAACCATCTACCTCCTTTCATACCAGTTTTTATACATGCATTAGCCATTAAATATTTCCTGTAGGCTGAGGCAACAGGAAGGAAGGAAGGCTGTTAACTTTATATTTAAAGCACCTCACAAATGATTAAATAATGTAGTAGTGAAGGCTAGATTAGAGTTCCTCATGTTTTGAGTACCTATTAAAAACCAATAGAGACAGATAAATTATCAGCTAAAAGATGGCTTTTAGAGAAAGATACATGAACATTACTCAAAGGTATTGAACGAAATGGCTGGAAAGAGAAAACATTACGCATTAAAATCAAGAAAAAAGAATCAGAACTAAAAATAGTATGAGTGGGTCTAGTACTAAAGAGACTCATGAAGAAGCATACCTATAAAGGCTCTGGATCCTAGCTCCTCAATTTCAACAGAAACTGGGCACAACTCGGGAAAAAAAAAAAAATCTGTCCTTCTAATGTTTAATACTTTCTATTATTGAGAACCTACATTTTTAATATGTTATTCATGATGAAAAAATGTGGTTTGGTGTTTTTTTTTTAGAATGGTAGAAAACATCGTTTAAAGCCTTAAGAAAATTTTAACATATGTCTGTAGTATATATCTTAATTGTTTCTGTGTGATGAGCATCACATAAATTGTTTTGAAGAGAACAAGAAATATCAGGACAATCCCAGCTCTTCATTCGATAGCTTTTGTCATTAAAGCTCTTAGCCATTGTTAATCCAGGAAGAATGTTTAAACATACTTACTGGTTTGCAAACATTCATTTGCCAAACCCTACAAAGCAAAACTTCACCATTTCTTGATCAATACCCATTTCAAAGACTTGGGATATTAATCCATACTTTTTACTACAGACAATTACTGGCCTAATAGTGGAGTTCCATAAGCATCAATGCAGGGTTGCAGCTTCAAAATGCAGGATCTAAAAACGAACAAGTTTAGTGCTGAAAGTAATGGGAAAAAAAAACTCAGAAGGACCAGATCGATGCTGTTACAACATATACTCATTTGTGGGGCCCAAAAAAAAGGCCACAACAATGTTTCCACAGACAGCTTGAGTTCAAGTTAGCCCACACTAACAAGTATGTTACAACAAGTAATTTGCAACAACTCCAAATTACTTCTAACTTATGGCAATGGGTTTTTTTTTCACACTTGCATTTCAAATCTATCATTAAAATCAGAATGGGAAAACATACCAAACCTTTCAGTCTCTCGGCCTTGCAAGTCTGCATGTTTACACTTGATTCCAGCTTGTATTCATCCCAACACTAAGGATTCTATACATCTTTTATTTATAGTCTATACTGAGCCTTTGCAAGGAATGTTTTCTTTCCAGTACTGGGCAAGGATTTCTTATTTCCTGTCTGGTATGTTTTACAATAGACATGTCTGCTAAAAAGTTGTACTATGAAGAGTCTACCACTATTTGTAAAAACATACTTTACATCTTCATCACAGGGATTCAGAAGGGGTTGATGCTGTTAAAAAGATCTTTATACAAGCAAAACGGTATCTGGAACAACTCTGAGGAGGAAAGATCATGTTGCTTCTCTCAGAATCTATTTTATAAAGCAATTTTCTAGTCCCTCCATTAGGGAAGTCTTCATATTTACTAATTGGCCTTTTCAGCCCAGCTTTACAAAAATCACTTTAGTCAAATAACTGGAAGAGTATGTGTAAGAAAGCTATTCTCATTATCAGCTTTTACCTGCCCAAGCTCTCAGCTTCAAATTCTTTCTGTGATATTTTTTTTAAATATTAATATCATTAAGCAGAGCAATTTAAGAGGCAAACATACAAGTGAAGAACACTTTCTGTTGTTACAGCATGTTTTTTACCACTTTACCTTCCATTACCCAGAGTGTTATAGTACAATAAGGCAGTGCTGACTAAATTAAAATTTGTATCTTTTTGTATCATCTCATTCTTTAGCATTTCCTCATTTTCTCTGTGGTCTGTAAACTACTTTTCTGAGCAGCAATGCTAAAAGGATGCTTTTCATGGGAAGGATGGCAAACTGCCATATGGCTGTTGTTCAGTTCACTCCATGGATACCTTGTGCCTACAACGTGCATTTTACTCCCATTCACTTCAGTCACCCTTGCCTGTCTACATCCCCCTTCATTTCAGATCTCCCACTTTTTTGTGTGACATGGTATCATTTAAAATTCTGAATGAGGTACTGCACATTTGATTACCATAATCTTTTTATGTAGCCCCAAAGCTGCATGTCTGCTAGGTTACTTCCGTATCAATTCAAATCCGGATTCATGTATCACACTGCCTAGAGACTGCAAACAGAAATTCTGTGTGAGTTCTGCTATTTTTATCACCAAATGCACAGAAACTTGAAATAGAGCTCTTCAATTTTTAAATGAAAAATAGAATTGACAAACATGAAGCCTTTCTTCGAAGGAAAATGTGATAACACCAGTCAATCAGAAAAGTAAAAAATGAAGTGAAAACAAATAACACTCAGAGCCAAACTTCACCCTCTTCAACATCTTTAGTACTATGATTGAAAACTGGTCTTCAGAATAAAAACTTATTCTATAAAGAAAAAAAGTCATAAAAACAAAATTCGCAGTTACTCGTCATGATCAAAATTCACGCTAAGAACATCCTGTTCAGCTGCATGAAGTAAACACATTATCATTCCTACAGAATGAATGAATGGTTAGACTTAAAGAGTTTCCTGAGAGGGTAAGGGTCATCCTTTAATGTCCCGAAGAAAAGAAAAAAAAGAAATATGTATTTCCTTTAGAATTCTCATAAGGTTGCTTTCAGGCAATACCATAACTGATGGATGTTTATGGGGGTAATATCTACTTATATACGTGCATATTTCTTTTAACAGATTTACCTAGCACATAGTAAATCCTGCATACATGGACTTCATCTTCTATGCACCCATATCCAAATAACAACCTACATTTATCAGTCTTTTTCTATAGCATATCATCCCTAGTAAGATCACTTCTTTTTCTCCTAATTCATGTACATCAGGACCCATTCCAGCAGCAGAGAACACAGAGGCATTTTAAATGGTTCTTTTTTCTCAAAGCCTTCTCTCTCCTTCATTCACTTGTAAAAAAACAGTCACCTTTTTAAACCACAGGAACTTCTCTATATTTACTTGAAGCTCAAAAGAAGAGCTCAAACCTGGAGTGGGAACAGTTTTCCTATAACATGACTTTAAGGCATTAAAATAATAGTTACTGAAATAACCACTTTGGTTTTTATTAAGTACTAAAAAAGGGACATTTCACAAAGTGTTTGTTACTTACTATTCAATATTTCATTTTTCCCCCAGCACCAAAACCATGTCAAGTCTCTATGAAGACTGCAGCTGTACCCACATGCCTATTGACTTCCTTGACTATGACCGTTCCTGTTATTTTTTTGACACAGAAAATGGTTGACAAAAATCTGGATTCTCCATCAACAAAAAAGTTGAAACTTTCATTAGAATACACGCTCATTAGAATACAGGCATTATGAGTCTCCAGACATGGTAATGACAGATGACTATGTCGAAATACTTAAAGCTCCCTCAGCATCATCAGATGACCAAGTTCACATTTCATACAATGCTCTGACCACTAATTTCAGTGTAAGTTTGCATTTATGGCCTTCCAAAATACATTTATAAGCCAAAGAGAGTTTCATTAGAAAATTCAAGGCATAAATTTGAGATGTATACATGAGAAGAGCAGGGTTCTACCTGTGTAAAGAACATAAGAGCAGAGAACTTAAGGCTCTCTCTCACATGTGCTCTCTATTGTTTTATCTTCCTCTCCTCACTTCAGTTCTGTCCCTCCTCCTTCCCTCTGTTCCTCCTTTGCATTTGCCTTACCACACACTGACTCCTTTCCTACCTCTATGTCCTGCCTTCCACCTTGCCTTCTTGCTTCTTTCACCACTGTCCAACAAATGAAATTTCCCAATGTAGAGGTCATCTTTGATATTGGAAAGCCAGAAATGGGGCAGCAGCCCGTACCTTGATTCATCAGTACCTTGTGACCTAAATATGTGATTTCCAAACCACATGTTCCAGATTTACAGGAGCAGCTAAGGCCAATAAGTCTGCAGAGATTTGACTATTTAAGGTAGGCTTCCCTCAGACTGAAGGTCCTTGTCAGACAGAACTAGGTAATAGAATGTAATACCTTTGCCTAACAGACTGGGGATGAAATCTGTGATATACATGTTTTAAACCAAGCTTAACTTACAGATGCAAGAAAAACCTCTGTGAAAGTTAAAACACTAGGCTGTTAATGTTGGGTTTTATAACTTCACCAGGAGTACATTCTAAAAAGGTACTTTCTTAGTTTCCATGGATAGACTTAGTGTCCATGGATAGACTTAAAGAGCATTTCTGGGGAAACTGAACTAAAGTCAGCAAGTGACACAAAACTCCTAGAGCATTCCTGAGGAATGCCATTTTTTGTTTAAAACAGATGTGATACATGCAAGAAACAAAGTGGTGGTGTACAAATGTTAGTACTGACACTGTTTGTACCTTACCATTCATAGTGCAGTCATTACAAACTCATGCCAAGAAAATTTTTAGGTCTTCCTATACTCACCGAATTACTGGTGGTGTCATTTTCTGAGCTGAACAGTCAGCCAAAATCAATTTCAAGTTGTTTCTTTAGAGAAAAAGAAGCTGGAGATAATTTCAAATGTTTTTGGTATAGTTCTACTACTTTTGTGTCCTTACATCTTAGGAATTTTTTCCTGCCTCTCTTAAATACACAGACATAAACTTCAACAACATGATAGCCAGCACAGAGACCTTCAGCCATGCATGCTTTGGTTTTGAGCAGAAATACACATATACACTGGATTGGAGGCTGCTATCATTTCAACTAAGTTCTTAATACAAACTTTCTTTTTTTAAAAGAGGTTAAGCAAAAGTATGCTTTTCACCTACAATCACAATAGAGGCACATATGCCTTACTATAAAGGCTACTAAATGCTACCCATTACAAGTTCTCAGTACTAGTTTCTTATAATTTTGTTAAACTAAGATTTTGGACTGCAATTCTCCCAACCTGAATAAAGCACAAATTGCCAACTTGCTCAGGTTTGCTTTCTAAAGTAACTGCTAGCAGAAATATTTTATCTTGCTCCTGTCAAAAAAACTATGTCAAAACTATTGTTTCAAGAAGCTCTATTGTTCTGAGGACTTCCAGCAAGGATTGAAAGCACTGTGGTTTTGTGTACTGACTTTACAACTAGATAAAAGCATCCAGTAGCCATCCCCTGACCACCAAGGCCCACTGAACGAGCAACGTGCCCATCCACACAGCTAAAATTCTTTTCCGTCCCAGAAGGCGTCTTCCCAATCCGGAATGGTGTCTTACACACACTACACTCTGACCCACAGTGGCCAAGGAGATACAGTCCAAAGCTTTGCCAAGGAGTGGACCAACAATGCCATGTTCACTTGCTCTCAGGGGGACTCATCTGTAACTGGAAAATTCTTATTTCTAAACTGCATTCACTGTAAAGCTGCTCCAGCCTGAGTCTGAGTAGGTTTGTCCTTATAACCACACAAATAATGCTTGCTTTATTTTTCTATTTCAGATGAGTGACTGTAAAAAATAAATAAAACTTCATGCTTTAAGCTGGCTAAGCACGTATTCAATAGCAATGCTTTCAGCCACCACTCATCATAACCAAGTTTTAATTTGTATATCCATATTTTTTAGAAATTCACAGGTTTTCTCATGTGAATTCTTCTCATGTGGCTGGGTTTTTTTCATACTTTTTCCATGGTCTCTGATTTAACAGTATCCTACTACCCATACATATCTATACATAAGCCTATACATAAGTTGATATTAGCCCCTTCCTTTTACTGACCCCTTCAACTGCTTTAATCTATCCATTACCATCACATGACAGACCTGCAGGAAGAAGGTTCAGTGCTTTCTGATTTTGCTTAATTTCAGAAAAAAAACCTCTAACTAAGATTAACAGAACTGATTTATCATCACAAAGCTGGCATGGATGTGGTTGTGTACAGTGTTTTCTCCAGTGCTCTGGTTCCTACAGTTTGCCTACTATTTCAAAATTTGCATTAACCAGTATGCATGCAAAGCAATTCAGACTGAATAAGGGAACTGAAATAAAGGAGGGCTTTTAACATTGATGTTGTAAGCTAGAACACATATGTTTTAGCTAAGCAGTGATCTCATGTTATTTAACATAACCAGTGGGTAAAGCAGAGATATGTACTTGCATTTTCTAGCTCAAGTTTTCAGGGAAGTAACTCAAAGCAATCAACACACCAAAAGAAGCACACGGGGGAGGAGAGGGACAGCTGTAGTATTTTCCTGTTAAACTACATCGCTATCCAAGGAAAAAAAACACCAAAACAGATCAAAGTAAAGCAAAAGAAAATCAAAGTAAACAGAAGCTCAGAGACACCACATGGTACATACAGCATCATTGGCTTTTAGTTTCCAGAACAGCAATGTTACTTTTAAAAACACCTCTACTATTTCATATTAAAGCTAGATAAAATATGAATTTTTAGCTATGGCAAATATTTAAAAACATCTGTTACAGATGACATGGGTTATTATCCATCAAAATAAATTTTAAGTGGTAGAGAGCAAAGTATTGTCACTTGTCAAAGAACAGGCAACTTACTCAGCATTTCCAAATTTTGCAGATACAGTGTAACAAATTTTACAATGCACTTCAAGCCTGCAAAAAAACACAACTAGAAAGCCTAAAAATCATTCCCAAATTAAACAGTGCTTAAGAATGGTCTACATGCTCTGAGCCTAAAGAATTTCATTTCAGAGGTCACCTTAACTCTAGGTGACAATTTAGAACTATGACACCAAGACAAAAAGTTTTCCCTCCAGAGAAGGTAACTGCTTTACCCGTATTTGATTTCTGCAACTGATGTAATGGACAAAGCAGAGAACCTGGACACGGTTTAATTCCTGGTTCACATATGATTCAATCCTGAGCATAGCCTTTTAAACACAGTTTATGTGAGTTCCTCATTTCTGAACAGGGTAATGCTGATGTACCTTCCAAAATGCATTTCAAGGACAAAACTAACACTGACAAAGAGTTCAACTGCAATGCCTGTAGGTATTTAGAAACAAGTTGGGAGGGGTGTTGGAGACAACAGAATTTGCAAGGAGCTCTCAACAATGTCCTGCTTGAATTAACTGAAGAAGTCAGCTTGACATTTCAAGTGTACTGCTTTAACAAAGAAAAGATCAACGACCAGGTCTGAGCTCCTTCAAAGATATTTTTATTTTCACATTCGCTTATAAACTCCTCCAATTTGTTTTCCTCTCCTGAGGAAACTGCTCTCCTGAGCAGTTCAGGACATGTACAGGACAAATCGACTATACAGAAGCAGTTTGATTGTTCATAAAAGCAAAAGAAAAAAATGAAAAGAAAATTCTGCCCTCTCCTCTCCCTCCCCCCCCCCCCAACTTAAGTTCAAGAATTGCTGCTTACAGAAATGGAAAGCAAAGGCACAATAGAAATATACTTTTTAATTGGTATTTAAACCCATGGAACAATGATTTGAATACAAGCCTTTATGCCTCCAGTTATTAACAAAAGACTGAGTGGATGCATTGTTGCATTACCTTAAAAGAATACGTATTCAGGGCAGACATAAAATTTGAATTTAAAATACATACTCCTGCACAACGCACACACACACACAAGCACACTATTAGTAATCATATAAACTTACTATGCACTCTCGACATGGTTTCACAAGTATTTCAATTTTTGTTACTTCTAATGGTTAATTATTTCAAGCGACAGAAATTACAGGCCGTAACACAATTAAACTTTCAAAACATATTAGGCTTAAAAATGTGGTGTTTTAAATGGGTTTTGTCAAATTAATATATCAATCAGTTAAAATAAGTCCTTCTAGCACATCTTTTAACACAAATATTGACAGTAATGGCTTTTCTGCACAATCACAACAAAAAGAATATCAAGAGAATCTTGACTACAGGTATTCACTGGAAAAGTTTTTAAAGCTTCTTAATGCATCCTGTAAAGTTGTACGTATGTAACACTACACACTAATAAACCAGGCTATATTTCTGCCCTTTCCTCCATTCACCATTTCAGTTCTCCATTCACCAATGAGTCTGTTCAGTGATACAGTAATTCATGTTTGAAAACCACGTTTAGTGTTAGGGAATTAAGATAATAATTTATTCTTCCACATTATCACCATTTCAGCTTTCAAAGACAGCAAATTTCCAGATTTTTGCTAATTTCACATCATCAGACTTACATGGTAATTTTGAGCTCTAACACTGCAGAACCTGATTGACAGATTCAAATTCTCATTAAATGCATATGGTATAGCTGCAAAGAACAGATGAAAAGAATGGCGGCTGTCTTATGGTGAAACATAAAGCATTTAGAAAACTCACCCAGTTCTCAAACATCTACATTTTTCTTGATAAAATGCACACGAGACATTATTCCAAAAACTGCACTGATATTCATCTAGCAAACAGCTGGTTTCTGTGCTCTGCTAAGTAAAGCTACCTCCAGCATGACCTGGAGGGATGCATGCTTCAGTGATCTGATGAGATACACTTCAATTTCAAGCTGCTCTCAAAAAATAAAAAAGAAAAAAAAGCTAACAATAAAGGTGCTTGCATGCTTTCTCTTCTCCATCTAACCTTACTGACTGACACCTCCATCTCTAACCGCACTGACTGACCCTGCTCGCTGCACAAAGACAAGCACTACACACCCTTCAAAGACAGCTACTACTCGTCCCGTGAATCAGACCGGCTGATGCACTGACATCCTCTCTAAATAAAGCCAGTTAGCCTCAGAAAGATAGGTATCATTAGCTGCATGCAGATAGGTGTTACTCTCGAACACAAAGATATCGCATAGATTCTTTGCTGTCTTCACAGCTACTCTTGCTCCATAGGCCCTTCTACCGTGCAGGAAATTTCACCCTGGGTTTCAAGAAACAATTATGTTTTAAATTGTGCTCTACTTTTTGAAACGCATGTAAGTACCTCTATGTGAAATGCTTTATCAAGTGTGTAAATACAGTAACGCCCATTAGAGGTGTTTTCTAAGGTAGGCATGACATTGGACTAATTACAAAATGTAGATTTGCTCTCTGGTGCTCTTAGGAAAAGGAAACATACAGATCTCCTGTTAGGATTATCACAGACCTATACGCTATAAGAGATACGGCTGCGGACGCTGGCGATACCTGCGTGCCCAACATCCAGCGCTGCTGAACAAAAGGGCAAAGCCCAGGAGGTAAAAGTTTGCAGCGGGAGACGGGAAACCTCCCGTGGGCTCCCTTGTTCGGCGGCCGCCTCTCCCCATTCATGCCCCGATCACCGCGGCCACCGTGCTCCTCACGTCCCGCCGCCACCAGCCCCGCACTGACCCGCGGCCACCACGAGGCCGCTGAAGCGGGAGCCTCTTCCAAACCCTGCGCTCCCCACCTGAGCCCGGACGCCGGGGGAACCCACCCGCCCTGCCCGCTGCTTCCCGACCCCAGGCTGGGGGCCCTTACCCGGGAACTGCTGCGGCGGCGGCGGCGGCGGTGGCCGTTCCTCCTCCTCGCCGCTCTCGGAGTCGGTCTGCATGGGCTCCTCGACGAAGTTGACCCCGCGGGCGTCGAGGGGGGCCCGGCGCGGCTGGCTGCTCCTGTCATGGCCGGACGCAGGGGTGCCCGCCTTGCGGCCGCTCGCCTCCTTCTCCGCTGCTGCCGCCGCCTTGGCCGCCGCCGCCTCCTCTTTGAGGCGCCCGAAGTACTGGAGGGCGAACTCCAGCAGGTCCCCGGGCTGGCTCCGCAGCACCTCCACAGTGAAGCCCTGCAGCAGCTCCGTCAGCCCCGCCGGGATGGAGATGCTCATGCCGGGGCCGGCCGGGGGGGCGCAGCCTGGCTGGGAAGGGGGAGGGAGAAGGGAAGGGGAGAGGAGGAGGAAAAGGGGGGGAGAGCCCGCGGGCGGCGGCGGGGGCCGGGGGTCCGCAGCCCGGGGACGAGGCGCGCCCGGCGGATCGCCCGTGGGCAACGGGAAAGGGGCGGGCGGCGGCGGCGCAGGTGGGAGCGGGCGGGGGGCGGGCCCGCGGGGGGCAGCGGCTCGCTGGCAGCTTCGGCGGCAGCACCTCCTCCCCCCGCGCCGGGGGAACCTCGCACACATGTGACCCGGGAAACCATGACAACCTCCCGCCGGGGACTGCGGCCCGCAGCGCGCCCCGCCCGCGCCGCCGGAGGGAGGCACCGAGCGGAGGCCGGGCCGCCCTGCCCTGCCCTGCCCTGCCCTGCCCTGCCCTGCCCTGTCCTGCCCTGTCCTGCCGCGCCGGGGCGGAGAGCCCTTCGGGAGCGGGCAGGTGCCCCCGCACAGGGCCGCGGTGCTGTTACCTCCCCCTCTCCCCCGCCCCGAGGCCTCTTGCTGGGCTCTCCTCACGCCCCCTTCCCGCGCCTGGCCGCCACCACAGCAGCTCCCGGGGTCCCCTCAGCTTTGGGCGCCCTTCCCTTGCGGTGATCAGCGGGGATTCCGTGTCAGCGGACATGTCCCCGCTCAGTGAAGGACCACAGTGGATGTAGTATGTGCTTTTTCACGGCCGTGTACCGCCTTAAAGATATTCCCCACATCATTCATATCCATAGACGTGCTATTTATATTCATCTATGTTATTCAGGATGAGGTGGGGTGATGTGCTGCTAGAAAATGTCTCCTGCTTGTCAGCCGGTTGCCTAAGGTCCGTTAAAAATGTAGCTAGAGAAAGAAGCAATTGTTTGGGGGAGAAAAAGAAAGAAAGAAAACCCATTCAATTTAAACATTGCCAAGTGCCAATGCTCAACACAGAGCTGTTCCAAGTCATGCTGCAGGGACTACTTAGCACAGTGCTAAGTAGGTGCTGCTTGTCATCACCAGGAAGCTTAAATGTTTTAAGTAAATCGTAATTACGGGTGCCATGTTTTTCACAGGGCGTTTTACTAAACGCTTCTTGAAAGTGGGATCCTTGGAATGATGAGAACTGCACCACCCCCTGATTCATAATCACCTCTGAACATTTGACCAGCGTTTGGGGGCTCCAGAAATATCTGTTGGAGTCTTATTTTTATGCACCAAGTAAATTAATTGCTAAAACGTCTAAGGTTGGGACTACTTGGCTGTTAGATAATTGATTTTACTAAACACTCAGCATTACACAAATTGCCTTGAAATGTACTGTATAAGAGCTTAGTGTAAGATAAACAGTCAAAATTCAAGTTCACAGTAGCAAGTTACTGAAAGACCTGACTTCTGAAAGTAACGTGACAGCAGAATACAGAAATCCCTGTGATACCTTTCCAGCAGATGCGGATCTCAAAGCCATTTTTAATTGAATTCGTTTCCAATGCTCCCTTTGTATGCATTTTCAAAGGGAGCTTTGTTCCCAGGTTGGATCTTCACAGTGTTATAGACCAGGCAGATTAGTGATTTGTGCATGCGTGAGTGATATTGCTGACCTGTACCAGTAGGAGACACCTCTGCCAATGGAGTTGTGGAACACTTTTGAACTACACCTTGTGGCTTCAGTTCTCTCTGCAAGAAAAGCCTGCAGCTAGCCATTATGCAGTACTTATTTGAAGTGAAATTCACTGATGTTTGGTACTGTCCAGCCTGAGGAACATCTTCAAGGTCAGGTGGAGTCCTCTTGGCGCAGACCATGAGTGCTCACTGGGCTGCAGAAGATAGCAGCAGGCTCCACTGCAGTGTCCTGGCGGGCAAACAGTCTACCCACACACCACACTTCGTGCCATGCCCCAGCACCAGCAAACGCTGACCACAGCTGCCTGTGCTGGTGTAGCATGTAGCCACATACATTGCCATGGCTGGGAACCCAGTGCAGCAGGAGAGCTGACGTTACAGACTGGTGCAGACCTTAGTCATCTGTGAAGTTTAGCTACAAATGCCAGATTAGCTCATTTGCAAGTTTACGAGCTTAAAAGGCCTCTCACACTCCTGAGAGGGCTGATCTGTTTGTGACCAGGCTGAGGGATACCTAAACTCTGACAAACATCCAGGAAGGAGGTGTTGGTGCTTTCCAGGCGCTAGTGTTCTGTTAGCACACAATATTTCATTTACTGGTGTCTTCTAGGACTGAAAGGTTTGTTATCCCTGAGGTTTTCTCTTAGTCAGACAAGGCACTCTATTATTCTAGGAATTTACCAGCAGCACAATGTTTTTTGCAATCTAATCAAGGACTTCCCTAGCCTGCCAGAGCCTCCTGTCCTCCCACACATGAAAGGAGATTGTTTCTCTGAGGACATCCTCAAGAGCCAGCCTTTGATGTTTGCATACAAAACTGGGATAATTTGAATAAGATATTCCAAAGTGGTAGCACTCCATAGAATTTTATTGTTTTTCTTTTTTTTTTTTTTTATTTTCAAAACAGACCAAAATGTTTGTTTCTAGTGAGACATATCTTGAGTTTTGGTGTATCTCAGAGGATGGCAGTGAACTTTGTAGTTCATGTTGGTGTCACCTGGTTTCCTTTGATACTTTCTGTTCCAAGGAGTTTGCATTGACATATAAATTGCTTTTAAATCCTCATGAGGGGGACAGCTGTCCCAGAATGTGTTATGTCTAGCAGAGTGAAGTTAGGTAATGAGAGTATCAGTTCACATCTCTCCAATAAGTTTTATTCATTGCTACTAAATTTTGTGTGTCATTGTAGGTCAGCTGTGAATATCATCTTGAAATTAAAGAGAACACAAAACCTTCACAAATCCTGTTGTACTGAAAAGGGATTGGGCAGAACATTCCCCTTGCAATTACCAGGAAAATGATGCAAAGACTTGTGTTGTCTCCTTTCCTCCTAGCCAACAGATGCAGTCTTCATAACACAACACTTACCAGCTTTTCATGTCAGTCTGTCCCTTCACCTGGTTCAAAGCTGTGAAAAATTAGGAGACTACAGCTAGCAGCTAAGAAATAGCAAGGGCTGTCTCCCACACAGTTCCAGGCAGCATACTTCAGTGGTTGGGAATGCTTCTGCTAAAGACTGGAGAATTAGATCCTTTCTGATCACGTAGAGGATGAAGAGAGTGCAGAAGAAGGAGAGACAGACTTTCAAGCCTTGTCTTTAGCAGTGTAAATGCAAATTTAGTAAATTTAATAAACTTGAGCTTTAAATTGACTTTATTAAAAGTCCATTTAAATGAATTTTATTTAAAGTCCATCCAACAGCCAACTATAAACCTTTTTGCAGCCAGCTTTCGACTTTTTACCAGATAGGAACATCCTTCTCCAGCACTTCAAAAGACACTCTTAAACAGCCATCTGCTGTACAGAAGGGCAAAAATGTGCACATAATGTCGTGAGTCTCAGACTGGGTAAAGCCTTTTATCTTGAGTGGATAGTAACTTTAGCAAGCACAGTATAAACCCTTTCCTTAGTTACCTCCTTGGAGGCAAGAGGGACTATTACTATTGTCTGCTTGGACCAGCTGCAGAGCTAGCACAGAAAGAAGAGACCGTGATCTCTTCATCTGTAGTAATCTCCTAAACTGGCAACCTAGCAACTCCCAGTGGTGGGTCTCAATGGAATGAGAGCTCATAATTTACTGGAGAAAACACAGAACAAAACCTGGCCCTATACCTAGTCAGTGTAGTAGGAAAAGACTGATGTTTGGATGTGGGAGGTGTTACTCTCTATTTCCTGTGTTTTAAATATTTTGGTTTATGTTATCTTAAATCTTTTGTCCTGGCTTTTTAAATTTTAGATGCAGACGAACTTTGCATATCGCACGATTAAACACTGGTGCTGACAAGCAACCTGCAAATCCCTTCATTGGATTTTATATTTATTTCAAAATGTCTTTAGCTGCATGGAAATGTTTTTCTTGCTGACTCTTGATGAAGCAATAGCTGGTTTGTAAGTTTTGCACCACAGTTCATAGGAATAATGTACGAATTTCTGATCTTCCATAATACCTTTAAAATGTCACATATATTGACTCTTTTTTTCTTCTCAGCTCATGCTGGCTTACTAGGCAAATCTTGCTCACGCATTTTTCTTACAAACAGTTTTTAATGGCAGTCGTCCATCCATAGATTTTTTCATCAATAACAAAACTTGCAGCTGTGAAGATCCATAGTTTATTGCTTTTCTATTCTTCTCATTAGAATAATAGGTCGCTATTATTATTTTACCAAATCCATTATCAAACCGAAATCTATTTCTCAGAAAAGTATTCAGTTCTATCAACAATATAAGGAACTAGTGCCTGTAATTTGTGGATCAAATCTGAACACATTCTTCATGATTCCTCCTTTACTTGAATCTCCTGTTCTCCCTCTCATGCCCTTTGCTCTGCCCATTTTTATTGTTCTGTGGATTCAAAACACTTAACTCTTCCCCTGCCTAATGTAAATACAGAATGTCAAGATCCAAGTAGCCATTTACATACTCAATTAAAATTCTTATTTGTGCTGAATAGGATTTTCTCTGAACAAGCAGAAAGGCCAAGTTCAGAACTTGGGCTGGAAACAGAACAGTGGTGAAGCACTGTAAATTAAATAGCCCCTGCTATTTTCCTTACCGATTCACCACCAGTTTAACCTGATAGAAGATTTGAGAACTTTCCTCCCACCAGAATGGCACCCTGATAACCCCTGACAAGTGTTTATTTCCCCTCCCTTGTGTCACCTTTTTAGCATTTGTAGGGCAATGCAGTCAGTCAAATTTAACACCTGATACAGCGGACATGAATTGTCATGCTGACAGGGAGAAGAGGGTAGAAGTCACGGCTCAGGAGGAGTAAGTAACAGACTGTCTTTTCATTAGCAATTCAAATTTAGGTTGACATACACTGGTCATGAAACCAAGTCTGAACATCTTCATCTACGGAGATAATATGGTCAGAAGAATTGCAGAGTGTCACGTCTTTTAACCTAAACTTCCTACTCTTCCATTCACCCTAGTTCTTCTTAACCCCAGACTGGACTTTCCAGGAAGTATGAGCTTTGTGACTTATTGCAGACTCTGCATAAAACTGTTATTATTCAGTGAAGGAGCTGTTAATTTCCATTGAAATCCACTGTTTGTGGTCCTTGATATTTAGAAACTACTGGATACCTTCTATGAGAAAATCAGTTCTCCTTATGTACCTCAATTTGGGCACCTGTAATTTCAGAAAATTTTGACCAGAATAGTCAATATAGTGAGTGCTGAACTTGTCAGTAAAAATAAACCTCATTTTAAAAGTAATGTGATAAAATGACAATGTAGAGGTAGTAGACTTCGTCTATTTACAGGATCTTTTTTAATATATCTTACTTTGTTTATAAATATGGCATTGTACACTGTCAACACAACCTGTTAAATGGCTAACAGAGACATCTCTCCAAGCAGTTGACAAGAGAAAATCATCATCAGATGGAGAAGTTCCCCAGGAATTGACAGTAGTTGCTTCTGTTCAACACCTCCTGTATTCACTTGGGAGCAAGTTTAAATGTTGCTGATATAATCTCCCGATGACACAAAACCCAGTCAGAACAGTGATATCAGTGAGCTCAGGAGAGTATGGAGCAGTCTGGAAAACTTGTCTTTTAAATAAACTCTATATATAACTTTACACGGCTATACATAAAGGCATTGACTTAAGAAGAGAGTGCAAGATGTATCTACAAAATGGGAGGAATTTATCTTGGAAAGCAGTGCTTCTAAAAGGGTTTAGGGATCAAAATGAAGAAACAGCTCAACTTGAATTCCCAATATAATTCAGTAGAGAAAGGGGCTAATAAGATTCTTGGTTGTTTCAAGAGGGAGACCAGAAATAGGAACGGGTGATTTTCCCTTTGTAAATCACTCTTGAGACCAGTAAAAGTGTATAGCCTACAGTTTTTGTGTTCATATATTGAAAAGAATATGGAAAAATAGGAGATGTGCAGAAAAGAGACACAGGAATTATTCATAAGCTGAAGAAAATGCCTTGAGTTGAAAAGACTGGGAGGGTTCACAGCCTTGATCGAAGCAATTGCTACGCAAAGTATAAGAATCTTATACTGAATGATCTAAATGATAAAGAATATCAGTCTAGATAGTCTGGTGGTTCCTTCTAGGCCCTTTAAGGCAAAGAACAGTATTGGTCTTGTTTATGAAAAATGTCTCAGCATCTTCTCATGGAAAGTCAAACTCCTTTGTGTCTCTAGAGGAGAACACAAATATCCCAAAGGGTGCAATGGTTCTCAGATTTTACAAAATATGAAGTAATAGTAAGAAAATCATAGTCCAAATACGCTTTCAAAAACATACAGTCACCACTGTAGATGCTTGGGTATTATGTAAATGCAGAAGAGCTGCAGCAAATGGATAGTTTTGCTTTTCATTTTCCTTGAGGGAGCTGGGGAATCTGATGACTTTTTTTTTTAATGAACTTTCTTCCTGCAAGCCATCTTCTCACTAGAACTGAGTTTAGATCTGAGATCTTCGGGTTGTCTGCTGTGTGGAAAAAACAGGGAGCAAATTAGCAGAAATAATTGTTGAATGGAGAGCAGCCCTACAATTTCATGCCTTGCATTGCTTATTAACTGCCAATGTTCCTCCAAACAAATATGTTACGAGAATTATCTTAGGTTTCTTGGGAGCTAATTTCCAAAAGCAGGGACTCAGAGCTGTTGGGTCTGTGGTTCTAAGTGATGTCTTCTAGGGATGAAGCAAGTTTTTCAGTGGACAGTAGTTGTTGGGGTTTTGCTTGGGTTTTGATGGGGTTTTTGTTGGTTTGGGTTTTGTTGGTTTTTTTCCTGATATATTGAATTGTTGCTCATTATTTTCTTGAAGAAATTAGTATTTACTTGGCAGGAGGAACGAGGCACCTGCATAAGTATTAGTTAAAGAGGCTACACGAGCACCAGCTGAATATTACCACCTTAATGCAGTGGTAATGTTCATGCAGACTTTCAGCATGGTGAAAACTGAGAATAGTCTTAGGGAGCAAAACCAACATTCCAACCATAATAAAGGATGTGTCTCTTTCTCAGTTTGGGTGTCTCTGCACACAGTTTGGCTTGGGTAGTTAGGCATGCTAGGCTGCACAACAGACACTTTTGTGTGTTAAAGGTATCAAACAAGGGGTTCAGATACTTGCCCAGCATTGTGAGGGAAGATGTGTGCCTATGGTTGGAAGAGCTGTGTTGGAGAGAAGAGCCTTAATTCAAACCAGAAGTCCTTAAAGGCTAAATGTGGATGTTTCAGAGCTGTGCACTGGAGTGCCAAGCCTCCATTTTGTCTCAGGATAGTTTGTTTATAAGAACTTGTAAATGTGCATTTGATTAAAAAATAATCTAAATGTAATGACCTTTACAGATTCTGGAAGAGAAAGATTGTCTTTCTATCTCTCTCTCATATATGTATTTTCATGTATAAATAAATACGCATACATCTATGTCTGGATATGACATTACTGCTTGTATTTTGGCATAACTTTAAGACCCCATCATATTAATCACTCTACAAATGCAATGTAAGTATCTTAACTTAGCTGACTTGCAATGAGTTAAGACTGGCTATTTAATGTAGAATTATGGGTCACCAAAGAAAGCATGTGATTATTTTTTATACTTCTATAAGAAACAGAAATACTTACATTTTTTAAATAAAATTCATGGTTGCACCACCCTTTCAATATTCCAACTTTAACCCCAGGAGTGGAGTATAAACAGTGCCAGACATGCATTCCCATGAGTTTTTAATCTTTGTTTTGGGCACAGTCTATTTTTATTCAATTCTATGGGAAATACACACACTTTATGCAGTTGCCAGAATGTGATTTCCCAATGCCCCCTATTTATTTCCAAGTGTGCTTTTTTCAGATCTAAATGATTTTGCAACAGCACTTCTTCATGTTTTATCGGGTAAGTACTCCTTGCTCATACTGAACCCATTGGCTGAGGACAACTCTTATGTATGTGGAGATGAAAGGGCAGCTTTTTACATTAGTGAAAGTCTCCCTCACTGGCAGTAATATTTGTTCTTCTTTCTTTTTCAGGGTCTGCCATTATTCATGCTCACTCTACTCCACCTAAAGGCTGCGTGCACGTAGCTGCATCTGGAGCCAACGGGGCAGAATCTTTGCTCAGATTGTGCTGAGTGTAACAGAGTCCAGCGGTTGTTGGAGAGATGGTGATGTTCTGCTTAAATCCCTCTCTCTGGGCTTACATTGCAAGACAGTTTGGAGGCTGCCCAAATTCATTGAAGATTAATCTGTAGGAACCATCCATGAGGTGGGGCTGGCCAGAACACATCAAGCTTCACACTGATTTACAACTTAACAGTTGCATAAGGAGCTATGGAGACGTTCAAGCAGATAATGCATCTGTTGGTATGAAAGAGCAGATTTGTCCTTTTGCCTGAAAAGGACAGTTTACGTAAATAAGGACATGGTCTTTAGTCAACATATCCACTCAAATTTGCACAGTGCTTTCCAGGTCAGCATAATTTTCTGCCCTGAGATCTCCTTCATTTGGTGGACCTTTTTCTCTCATTTACTTTAAGGGTTTATCTGTGTGTTAAAATCAATCAATGTACTTAAATACAAACCATCCTGTTTTATCCTTATCAGAAAACCTAGTCAGGATCTCACGTATTCAGACACAGTTGCAGTTCCAGTACTGTCCTTTATAAAGTGCCTTAGGCATGCCCGGTCTGCATATAAGCAGGGTACCATCGTAGAAGACCTCTCCCAAACTCCTATGCAGTGTGTTGTGTAAAAGACATTTTAATATTTGCCCCAGCCCCAACTCATCTGCAGTACATGCATCACAGAACCTGCACCATGACATCCTGCATAAGTGCCCTATCCTTTTCTTACAGCATTATCCAGCAAAGCTTTCAAAGAAATAGGAAAAGGAAGAAATATGGCCTCAAGGCTGAATATTCAAGTCTGTAGTCCTTTCTACATCTTCTGTCTACCTTGATTTATACCTAATAGCTCAAATGTGAGCTCATTCCTAGAGGTTTGCCTGGATACTTACAGAGAGGACAAGTTCAATGCTTGCACTTTGTAACACATATAGCAAGGATCCAGGGCCAGGGATTTATCTATCATCCTTCTGCCATCTAGATGACAGCTTCCTTGTCCTATACTGCCTTGGACCAGAAGTAGACCAGTTTGGTAGCAGCTGGCAAGGTACATGGACTACTCAGATGTGGGAAGGCAAGAAAGTTCTCCTTGGAACTGAGTTAATGACTACATCTCAAAACTGTGGTCCATTTCTGGACCGAGACTTCAAAACATAGCCTGTCTGCCTCTTCTGTAAGAAAGGAAAGTGACTGGAATTGCCCCAGAACAGTCATTTTGAAAGGTAAGAATCACACATGGATCATCTCTCTGTCTTTGGTGATCTGTAATAACTAGATGCTTGTTTTGATGTTCTTTTTCTGAAGGTGCTGAAGAAGGAATGGGGCAGGAATGCAGGCACAGAAATATGGGGATCTTTGGGTGAGAAAATTCCCTTTGACCAAACACAGCTCTGGCAGGACCAGTCATTTTTCAAAGTAAGTCCCAGCTGCAACGTGTATTTGGGTTTCTTAGCGACTGAGATTTTCCGTGTTTGATGGCTAAAGTAAGAGCAGTGAACTTTGGGCAGTGGAGATGCTCTCACTGAAAGATGTCAAGAAGAGTTCATCATTGAAGGCATCTGCCTCCCCAACCCTCCCTTTGTAAGGGGAAGCTTTGCTACAGAATTGGGCACACTCCTTTCTCCATGGAAATAGCACAACACTCCTAAATGATGGAGGGCAGTGCAGAGCTGGTGTTGACTGTACCATAGTAAAACTGATTTGCATTTACAGAAAACAGTGGGCTTTGATTATGGCTACATTTTGCAAGCAGTAAAAATCTTTTGTATCCTGTCACTGTTTCAGTTCATCATGTGCAGAACCGATACAGAGCCCACTGAAGTTGCTTAAAAGCTGCTGCCCACTACAGAATATGTTGGGGTAAAGTCGTACAGGATTCATATTACTTTCTGCTGTGAAATGGTAACTTAATTAGAGGTGAACAAGAGGTAAGAACAATGTCTCGTAATCTTTAAAGTATAGAGAAAAATCACAGAATCACAGAGCAGCTGAGGCTGGCAGGTACCTCTGGAGGTGGTCTAGATTGTGTATTTCAGGTCCTGCCTGTTGTGTCCTGCCCTATCATTGGGCACTGCTGAACAGTCTGGAACCATCTTCAGGCTGAGCAGTGCAAGCTGTCTCAGCCTCTTCTTGTATGCCAGATGCTACAAGCCCTTAATCAATGGTAGTGGCCCTTGGCTGTACTTGCTGTGGTCTATGTCTCTCTTGTCCTGGGGAGCCTCAGTATTTGGAGAGCATTTGTCCTGTCAAGGTCCCAGTGAATGGCAGCACAATCAACTGCTTCTCCCAGTTTTGTATCTTGTGCAGACTTGCTGAGGGTGCAGTCTGTTCCACCGTCAAGGTCTTTAACATAGCTGCACCTTAGTACAGCATCACCTCTGCGCTATGTCATTAGTGGTTGGCATCCATATTTTCATTATAGGTAAGTACAGATTAACACCTACCCAAGTTGTTTTAAGGAGCAGGTAGAGATTTTTTCCCTGGAATGGTTTAATTTCTGCTTGTAAATATGTGGAAATATAAGAAGAGCTTTTCAAAATGCTCATGGAAGAACATATTTTATTGGAGAAAGACTAATATGTGCTGGAATTTATACTGAAATATCTACTACTAAAACATCTACCATTTTAAAATACCTACTACTTAGTAAAGCATAAAACATTATTTAATTTTAAACATGTGCAGCATTTAAGATTTTATCTTTCAAAACATGAAGATACTTTAAACTTACTCCCTTGTGTAAACAAAATAAAAAGCATGATGTCTTGAAAAAAATACATAATTTTATTGATGGTTTTATTTTCTTTTTGTGTCTCAAGCATTGGCATTCCTCAGTTTAGTTGTCAACAGTTCTGTGCCTGGAAGCTGGAGAATAAAAATAGTTACATTCTAAAAAAGAGGCAGTGCTGAGGGTGAAAGGTCCTGATCTTGCAAGTTCTTGCTTAAATTGAAACTCAATGGAACTGCTTGGGTGAGGAGGAATTACTCATCCAGCAGCAACAACAAAACTAGGCTGAGCTCCTCTACTAAAATGGTAGTAATTCAAACATGGAAAAGATTATTCACTCTCTGATTAAACTGGACAAGCAGGAGTATAAATCTGCAATTTTTAAAGAAGCAACCACAGCTGAAACCCACTGGAAGTCTGTTTTTCAAACAGATGAGAACCTGCTGCTAGGTGGCTGGACTGCAGTGATGTCTTAACAATTGAGGGTTTAGAGTTTTTATATTTAATATAAATGAGCTACAGTGATTGCAGGCTTGTTCGGAAGCCAAGTATGTATTAATATCAATATTAACAATGCCTTGGGCTAGACAGAAAGCTTAAAAACATTAATAAAAATCAGTGCATTTTTGGAATTACTTCATTCTGTGGCCTTAAAAAGAGTTTCCTTGGCACAGTAAGATGACCTTATCCTTGAACAAAACAGTATTATATGTCAGAAACATCTTTATTTCTTTACGCAGCAGGACAGAAAAGCCACTTTTATTCCAAGCAATCCAGTTTGTAAGTACAAAACCTAAAGAGAATGAACACATCATGACACCTCAGTACTGACGGCCTGACTCTTGAGATACGGGTGAGTGGCTAATAGCTGGTTTCCAGACAAAGCTCACTCAGCTAAGAACCAGGGTATGCGTCAAGGAGGTTTTGAAGGGGAGCATTACTCACAGCTCAACAGCTACTAAAGAACATTGAAACAGGTTGCAGAACACTCTCTTCTTTCACTACTTCAAATGAAGGGGGACAAAAAATCCCACAAACCCATAAAACTTCTCTGTCCCTTTCCTATCTGGAGTACCACCTTCGCTGGTTGTGCACACCTCTGATCTTCAATGAGTTTGCTACAAGAGGCAGCATCCCACTTCCAGGATTCAAGGACAGTCTCATTGATGTGACCAGACCCTGCATGAGGACTCTGCCACACTGGCCAGTTTCAAAGCCATTTGTAGCAAAAAGCGTTTACCACAGAGCAAGGTCCATAAATCAGAATCCTTCAAAGCATCACAGGTAATGTAATTGCAACTAGTAGTTCTCAGCCTGCAAAAGGGCATCTAAACTTTTGAATTGATGGTTCCATTGCCTTTTGTTCTTTTTGTGACATTTCTGATTTTCCCTCTGAAAGATGATGATAATTTACTCACTTTCTAACTTGTTTCTTATCTATTGTTTATGGCAAGTACCATAGCTGTAGGCTGGAGAATGAAAAAAAATCTCCAGCACAAAGCTTTTTGCTTCTTTGCTCAGCACACCTTAGAATCATAGAATAGTTAAGGTTGGAAAGGACCTTAAGATCATCCAGGTCCAACCCTCCTGCCATGAGCAGGGACACCTCACACTAAACCATGTCTCCCAAGGCTCTGTCCAACCTGACCTTGAACACCACCAGGGATGGAGCATTCACAACTTCCCTGGGCAACCCATTCCAGTGCCTCACCACTCTAACAGTAAAGAATTTCTTCCCTCATGGAGAAGTTAAGAGTCAACACAAAAATCCTTTCTACTTTTCCAGTGAACTTGATTCTCCTTCTCCTCCACCTTTTCAACTGGAAAAACACAGTTCTTTGGACATACCTAGTATCAGTTCTTACATGGGAATCTATGGACTCTTCCCTTTACTATATATAAACCTACTTTTCATCAGTGCTGATTTCCTTACTTACTTATGGTTATCTCTGAACCTATTTGTTGTACTTGGAAGAACAGAGCAAGATCTCAGTGGTTTCCTTTGTTGTTCTTTGTCATGATCTTGTGAGTAGGTGTGTGCCAATGGACCTTTGTGCCGGACTAGCTTTCACTGTTGGCTAGAAGTCTAATATTTTATTTCTCAGAAGTATTTTTGTAAACAATCCATTTCCAGTGTAAGACTGTAAGTGATTAGTTTGTGTGTGGGAAAGATCAAGGGTCCTGAAAAAATGGAAATGTCATAGTTTTGTGTTAGTTTAAAATCTGTTCTTGGAGCTTGTTGGTGACTAAGCCACTAAAAACTGGACCAATCTATCAGAGTTTAGGAGGATAATCCATCAGAAGAGATTCACAAAGAAGTTGTTTTATTTTCCCCATGATTAGCCATTTTCTGTGCAAAGTAGACCCATATATTACATTAAATAGGTCTTCCACAGTTTCTTGTTTATTTGTAGGCCTGATCTTTAAAGAATAAGCCAGTTCCCTGCCAAATGCAGCTCATTTCTCTTTGACCCATTTGACTCATTTCTCTTTGACCCATTTGACTCATTTCTCTTTAACAGCTGTGACAATGTTTGTCACAGAGCTTAGTATGTATTGATTTATGTATTAAAAGTAGCTGGAGGTGGAACAGTCCCACTTGTGGGTTTAGGACGTTAAAACATGGTGTGAAGATTCACCAGATTATTCCCTGTTTTTCAAACAATGACATTACTTTCTAATTTTGCACTTCAGTGAGTTCTCTTATGAGAGTGACTCTTACCTGGACAAAAATAGTGTCCTGAAATGTCCTAATTATCCTCCATGTTACAAGTATGATAACATGATAGCATGGAACACATCAGGCTGAGGCCAATAGCAGGCTGTTTGCCATTCTGAGGAGAATTGTTTCTGGCTCAGTACCATATGCCTGATGGTGGTTATGTGTCTTCTCAGGAAGGACAAATTGCTCTCCTTCATATTTGGCAGGCTCCTGCTGGCATGCCAGGGAGGCCTATATTTAGTACTGGTATTGTTTAGCCAACAGGATGGGAAAATTGTTATGATGTGACTAGAGATTTACCAAGGCTGTTTTCAAAGAGCTGAAGAAGATGTGCTTGAAGTGGGCCTTGGATTTCCAGCTCTGAATATTATTGTTCCTATTTTCTTTGGGTACAGTACATCCTGCTCCCAAGCCCAGGCCTGTGGTGTTGCAGCTTGAGCAAATCACAGCTCATTTACTGTGATTTGGCATTGAATTCCTACAGAGCTGGTTATTTTGATATTCAGCCTGGCACCCAAAACTTTGATCTCCTTGTTCTCTTGAACTCTGACTGCAGTTGCTTCCTTTTCTGCTACCTTGATGACGTGTGCTGTCCTGGCTACCCAAAGCACATATGCTCCCAAATGTGTTGAGAGCAGAGATCCAGAGAACAGAAGCAATTGCTCTCATCAAACCCCTCTTTGCCTGTTTTCTACAATGGGCACATGGCCTACATACAATTAAAAAAGCCCCTGAGATCGAAGGCAATATGAGCGCTGACACTGACTTTGGGAATTACACCTCCTGTGTTCTTTTCCCTTGTGAAACAGCAGCATCAGGAACCTCTCAAAGAAGTGGAATGATACCATGGAGTTGTCTTACTTCTTATTTATCTTATTTCCACTCTAAATTGGCCCCAGGAACATCCACCGTTCAACAAGAGCATCCAAGGTTTCTTCTTTCAGAAGGTCATGCCTGTGGGAAGGATGGTTTTGATTATGCACTGTTTGTATTTAAGTTACATTTTCAACTGGAAATTTACTCTGTACTGAAGCTTGCAGATATAGCAGTGTTAGCAAGAGTGTGAAAGAAATCACCTCTTGAGGAAAAAAAGCAAATATCCCAGTGTAAACATGATTTTGTTGCCTTTATTTAGGCATGTGTGAATAGATGAAGATCCATATGGGATGAACTAAACAGGCTTGTTATTAACAAAACCTTTCAAGCACACGCTCTGTTCACAACTCAGTTCAAGGCAAAAGATTAAGGAAGACTAATTTCCTCTTCCTTGCTTAAAAAACCCATACAACGATTTGCTTGTGTCTTGCCACACATTCTCTTAAGCAAATTAATTTTGTAGGTATTCTTAAAAACATTGTCAAAATCATGGAATCCTAGAATGGTTCGGATTGGAAGGCACCTTAAAGCTCATCCAGTTCCAACCCCCTGCCACTAGCAGGGACACCTTCCACTAGGCCAGTTTGTTCAGAAATATACCATAATCTTCTCTTAGGGCATTTAAATCTTTTGTTCCATCTGAAGCAAGTGTTACTTTAGGTTATTGTAGCTATAGCCAAAACATGAAAAATCAGCTGTGCTTGGGTTGGCTGTATTGGAGTTTTCAATATGCAAGGCAGGAGGTTCCCAGGGCTTGCTAATACTGCAGGCATTTTCTCTTTATTTGCTGTTTCCGTACTGCTGGCAGCATACTGCACAACTAAGCACAAGGACTTTCCTTTTTCCCTGTATGTCCCTTCTGTGTGCATAAAAATTAGGTTGTTCTGTTGATTTGATTTCTTAGGTTTCTTGTCACAATTCTGACGTTTCCCGTGGAAGTTCTAAGTGATTTGGCACTTTTTATCATAGTACAATTTATAGCTCATCTTCCAGTGAACAAATGTTGATTAATAACTCTTGGCATTAGAAAAAACTCACAGCTTTTGCTTGTTTTCAGTAGTTTGGTAAACTGAAGGAAGGTCTTGACAACCTTCATTTGCTTTGATTAGTAGCTGATTGACTATTTTTGTATGTTTCTCAGCTTTCTGTCCATTGGACCAAGAATAATATAGAAAGCAGGTTGTGCATGTCTGAAACATCCATCCTGTACAGATCTGTTAAATCCCTCAGATGTTTGTTGTTGACTATTTCTTGAACAAATTTGCTGCAAATCCCTTATCTGGCAAACACTGCTACATGGTGACTCACGGGTATGAAGATTCTCCAAGTCATAAACTATCTCTAATCTACTCATCTGCCAGGAAGGTATTTGCTTACACCTTCCAACAGAGCCCTTGTTGGCCCCTAAAGTAGCACTAAGAAAAGTGCAAACTACAAACCAGTTGTTGGAGGGTAAGCACTCAAGAGTAAGCTAATGCACTTTCCTACTTTTACAGGAACAGTTCTGATGTTTTCCTTACTGACTTGTTGGTCAGCATTAAGGAAAAGATGCTTTTCTTTGGGTAAAACAGTCAAGAAACTAAGTTACAGCAAAAGATTTTTAAACACAGCTCTCAGCTTTCAGGGCCTTGCTGTCATTCAGACTGAAAGCAGAATCTAGCAAAAACTTTTCCTATTGAATCTCTATTTCCAGCTGTCCCTTCTTTACAGGCCTTTTTGTTCAAGAAAACCACCGAGCACAGATGAATTCCTGGACTTCATCCTGCTGCAAAATTCTGATGCTAGTGGCAGATAACACCTTCCTTTTATTTCTTACACTTACTCATACTCAGTTCAACAAGTCACTATGTGTTGACGTTAGGTGTTGGTAAAAGTGCCAGAAAGTATTTTGCAAGTTGGTTTCTCAGTCAAGCAGCCAGGACTTGAATGGTGCCAACATAGCCCATGTGCAGGGGCTGGATACTTCCACTGGGGTTGGTGCTAACATTAGGCTTCCTATGCTCACCCATTCCATGCCAGACAGTCATTTTAGCTTGGTGTAAGTCATTGTAAATCATAGATTTTAGGAAAAACTACATGGCAAATTAACAATAAAGATCTTGCTCCCAGCAGTTTGTAGAGATTAGATGGGATACATCAACATCAACATGTATTGAAGATCTAAGTTTCTACCATTGTACACCTCTGCCCTCACAGCCCAGGAGCTTCATATGGCTCTGTCACAACCTCATTTGCTGTATTGTTGGCTCCCATGTTGTTTGATTGAGACTGAAAAATTGCCATAGTAATCAACTGTCAGCAGGTAATGGTTTCCTCTGAGTTAAGAAAGGTCAGCCACCAACTCCTGCTGTGCTCTGTTGAGTGCCTCACACATCACTGTCAAGCTCTTTGAGTTCTGCTTCTGGTGTTTTGAATGAAGGAAACAGTCTCTAAACATGTGGGTCATTCTTGCTGGGGAAGTGCACAGCATTTCCTTGTGTGTACATCTGAGAGGTCTCCTGAGTACCTTTTTCAGAGCCATTGAAGTATTTTACTTGTATTGACGAGATACCCTGTTTCTGTCATCAGTATTCTGGAGTTAACTTCGTTTCTTCCTTTCCAAAGTCTTCAGTAGCCAAGAACACTTTGTTGTTCTACAAGTTAACCAGGTTTCCTAAATTTCCCTAAAGGACTGATTGTCCTAAAAGATTCGTTATCTCATTGGTGCAATTTTGGTTTTATTTCTAGTAGGCACTGAGAAGTTTGGGGAAATATCTGTGTTTCTCCAAATGCTGGGGTTTTTTTCAGCCTTCTGTAATAGTATTTTCTCTCACATATGTGAGAGAAAATATGTTCTGTATGTTTTTTTTCACTCCATGAATCACTTAAATCATGCCCTTCATAGATTTGTGAAATTTTTGATATCCACAATTATTTCCTTTCCCTGCTTGAACAGAAATGTTGCTATAGGGATGTTTGTGCCCTCCTCTGCACTCACGTAGCTTCTCCCTGTAACAGGGCAGTTCTCCCTGCTGCCAGCAAGTTGTATACTTATAGTGATGTTTAAAGGGTTGTGGTATGCTTTAAGACTTTGGGAGGTCTTGCTGTGAGATCTGCTATATTTAAACAAATCCTGGCAGGTTGTTACTGTCTGTACTGTGCTTTGCACGTCTTTTTGACAAAATGGTGCTTTTAAGTGTTTTACTGAGATTGAGTTTCATGTTATATTCTCTTGATCTTGTAAATAACACTAACATCTTTCTGGTGCTTTATTTTTACTGTAGTTGTAAATTAGGATATCACAATTATGATAAAGGCTCTTCCCTGTATCTTTTTATTGGCTTCTCTCTTGTGAACATGATATACTAAAGGGCACTCTCTGAAGTACTGCCTTATGAAGAGTACTGGACAAAGCTAACTTGCTTTTCTGTAGGTCCAGGTTCTGAAGCCACTAGCTGGATTGATCCCAGTTTTGGATGGGGTGTATGCATGCTACCAGCTGGGATAACTAGACTGTGGTGGCCCCACATTATTCAGGTTTGTTGAGTCTTGGTCGTCCTGGGGAAGGGCTGTATTTCTGTTACTACTGCATTTACTACATTAAGATTTCTCCATTTTTCCAGTCAAATGTATATTTACTATAAAGTTCCTTTTCCACCTTGAGCCCACAGATAATAGTAGTCAGGAGGGTGAATACAAAGCATTAAAGTTGGGAAAGCTTGGTCTTCCAGTGCTTTGCACCTTGAAGCATATACACACAACTTTTCCTGATTTGTTTTTGCTGTTAGATTCATGTCCTAAAGGGATTCACAGTCAGGAGAATTTTTAGCAAGTTTCTCCCAGTGCAGGTGTTGACAGCATCTCTAGTTACTCTACTTTTGACACTTGGTTCCTTTGCTAGAATTCAGCTGAGCATTTCCTGGCTATAGGAAGGCTGGCACATGTTTAGGGTGATTGTGTTTGTCTTCCAAAGTAACCATTATGTGTGATGGAGCCCTGCTGTCCTGGAGATGGCTGAACACCTGCTTGCCCATGGGGAGTGGTGAACGAATTCACTGTTTTGCTTTGCTCGTGCAGCTTTTGCTTTACCTGTTCAACTGCCGTTATCTCAACAGACGAGTTTTCTCACTTTTACCCTTCAATTTCTCTACTCCATCCCACTAGGGAAGAGTGAGTGAGAGGCTGTGTGGGGCTGAGTTACAGGCTGGGGTTAAACCATGCCAGAAGTAGACAGTCTAGATTTTGAGGCCCAAGCAACAGCAACAAGAGAACAGAAGTGAAGAAGGTTAGGAAAGCTAAGGCCCAGTTAGAATTAAACTTGGCTAGGGATATTAAGGATAACAGGAAGGGATTCTACAGGTACATAGCAAATAAAAAACAGATTAGGGAGAACGTAGGCCCCCTCAGGAAGCTCTCAGCTGAACTGGCTACCCTGGATTTGGAGAAGGCTGAGGTTCTGAATGACTTCTTTGCCTCGGTCTTCTCTGGCAAAGGCTCTGACCGCACCACCCAAGTCTTGGAAGGCAGACGCAGGGACTGTGAGAATGAAGACCTTGGGCCACGGTAGGAGAGGAATTGGTTCGAGACCATCTTAAAAATCTGAACGTGCACAAGTCCATGGGACCTGATGAAATCCATCCGCGGGTCCTGAAGGAGCTGGCGAATGAAGTTGCTAAGCCACTGTCATGGCAGTCAGGTGAAGTTCCCTACGACTGGAAAAAGGGAAATATAACCCCCATTTTCAAGAAGGGGAAAATGGATGACACAAGGAATTACAGACCAATCAGTCTCACCTCTGTGCCTGGCAAAATCTTGGAGCAGATTCTCCTGGAAGGCATGCTAAGGCACATGAAAAACAACAAGGTGCTTGGTGACAGCCAGCATGGCTTCACTAAGGGGAAATCCTGCCTGACCAATTTGGTGGCCTTTTATGATGGGGCTACAGAACTGATGGACAGGGGTAGAGCAGTTGGTGTCATCTACCTGGACTTGTGTAAAGCGTTCGACACTGTCCCACATGACATCCTTGTCTTTAAATTGGACAGACATCAGTTTGATGAATGGAGCACTCAGTGGATGAAAAACTGGCTGGATGGCTGCACACAAAGAGTTGTGGTCAATGGCTCAATGTCCGGCTGGAGACCAGTAACGAGTGGTGTCCCTCAGGGATCGGTGTTGGGACCGGTCTTGTTTAACATCTTTGTTGCTGACATGGACAGTGGGATTGAGTGCGCCCTCAGCAAGTTTGCCGATGACACCAAGCTGTGTGGTTCGGTTGATACACTGGAGGGAAGGAATGCCATCCAGAGGGACCTTGACACGCTTGTGAGGTGGGCTGATGCCAACCTCATGAAGTTTAACCATGCCAAGTGCAAGGTCCTACACCTGGGTTGGAGCAATCCCAGGCACAGCTACAGGCTGGGCAGAGAAGAGATTCAGAGCAGCCCTGCAGAGAAGGACTTGGGGGTGCTGGTTGATGAGAAAATGAACATGAGCCAGCTTCAGTGTGTGCCCACAGCCCAGAAAGCCAACCGTATCCTGGGCTGCATCAAAAGGAGTGTGACCAGTAGGTTGAAGGAGGTGATCCTGTCCCTCTACTCTGTTCTTGTGAGACCTCACTTGGAGTATTGTGGGCAGTTCTGGTGTCCTCAACATAAAAAGGACATGGATCTGTTGGAACAAGCCCAGAGGAGGGCCACGAGGATGATCAGGGGCCTGGAGCACCTCCCATATGAAGATAGGCTGAAACAGTTGGGGCTGTTCAGCCTGGAGAAGAGAAGGCTGCATGGAGACCTCATAGCAGCCTTCCAGTATCTGAAGGGGGCCTATAGGGATGCTGGGGAGGGACTCTTCATTAGGGACTGTAGTGATAGAACAAGGAGTAATGAGTTAAAACTTAAACAGGGGAAGTTTAGATTGGATATAAGGAGGAAATTCTTTCCTGTTAGGGTGGTAAGGCACTGGAATAGGTTGCCCAAGGAGGTTGTGAATGCTCCATCCCTGGCAGTGTTCAAGGCCAGGTTGGACGAGGCCTTGGGTAATATGGTTTAGTGTGAGGTGTCCCTGCCCATGGCAGGGGGGTTGGAACTTGATGATCTTAAGGTCCTTTCCAACCCTAACTATTCTATGATTCTAAGAACTGGGGTGAAGATCCTGAGCAGCAGCAGCAGCAGGGAATGATCATTCACATTATGGCTTTACCCACTCACAAAAGAAAAAAACAAAACAAGTTTATGTTTTACAAATTGTATTTTTATAAACTGTGTTTATTGTCATTGAATAGTCCTGATAGTCCCAGTACTTGAGGACTGCGAGGGTAAGTTGTTTTGCTTTAACTGAAGACCTCTCTGCAGAGGTTGGGTTTTCCCCAGCCTGTGGGTGGCTGATGTTATAAAAATAACACAGAAATCTCTGAAGCTTATGTAAATCTTTATTGGGAAACATGAGGTAGAAGGAGAACACTTCGTTTTTCTTGGGTGTTCAGTGTTCTTTTTCCAAATGCACTTTGTGGACCTGGTATAGAAGAGGAATATGGGCTCCTGTGGGAAAGCAGTCCAACAGAGAGTTAGAGAGCAGGGAAGGAATGGTGGTTGTCTTCTTGGAGGAGTGATGGAGGATTAGAGGAGACAGCATTGGAGCAGCAATGGAGAAGTGTGCCTTATGTGCACATACACAGATGTGCAGAGTAAGACAATTGTGTGGGGACATGAGGACAGAGGCAGAGAGGAGAGTTAACACTCTAAAAGTATATTTGATGAGTTAGGGGTTCTATAGTCTCCAATTTGGGGTGAACGTCTTGTGTGTCAGAGCCACTGGAGACAGCTGGGTCCTTTCTTCTGGTGCTAACATCGTGAAAACAGTCCTCTTGCTCTTTTTAAACATCCTAATGCTATGCATTGTTGCCTGTGTTTAGATGCCTTGCAGGCATATGGAACTCCAGAGGACAGGGTAAACTAAACAAGCCTTTATATGAGGATAAATAAGGACTTTTAAGCTCACACTATTCACTGAAGAGTTCATGTTAGCATTTACAGAAGAAAGCAGGGGTGGAATGAGGAAAGGAGAACAGTGGAATAAAAAAAACAAAACTAAGAAAAAGCTCTCCAAGAGGTGCATTCCTCAGATCCTCAAGAGGGACACTCCACTAACACTGTGTTCATGAATTACAGTTGTGCACAGCAGTTGCATGCACACCATGAAAGGGTCCTTTCAGGAATGTGCCTTATCTGCTGAGGTCTAAACCCTGCTAGCGGTGCTGGCTGTGCACTCGGAGCCCTCAAGGGGAGTGGGTGGTGCCGTTTCCCCATCAGCTGGTCTGGGGTCTGCCTCTCAGTTTGCAGAAAAGCTGAGTGATGGTGCAGAATCTGCCATCAAATGGCTCCTAGTCTGGCCTTCAGTACAACACAATACTTACCCTCTCCTGAAGCCCTGGAGCACACAGCTCATCCTGGCACCTAAACCCTGACTTTCACATCCACTTTTGCCAGAGGTGCTGCCACTGGGTCCCCACTGCCCTGGGAAAGATGCAGCTGCACTCTATGGCCTCCTACTCCCCACAGGGCTGGTGTCCGTCTCCACAGCACCTTCAAGACTCCAGTCTGGTTAGAAGCTACTCTTTGCTCTCACTTTGATATGCTCTTGCAATCACAGATTCCCAAAGATGGCCCTCTGAAAAATTAACATTTAGCTAATTAGCATCTCCCTAGAACACAGGGTCTGCAGCAGCATGAAGAATCATTGCCTGCCTTTGCATGCAGCATCACCTTGAATCAAAAAGTCCCTGCCTGGAACGTTTTGGCTTCAGACTGCTCTACAGCTGCTGAGATCTCTGGGTATTCTTCCCTGCAGACAGGCAGAATTTCTCCTTTATAAAGTTTGGAAAATACATCGTATTCTGTTGGAAAGAGGCAGGTTTGTAAAACAGAGAGGCTGTCGTGAACTTCATCAAGATAAGGGATAACTTTGGCTGGAGGGAAAGCGTTTCACAAGGAGACCTGTTTATCTCACCGAGAGTCTTCGTGCAGAGACATTTGACAGATGAGCAGAAGAGCTGCCATCCTGCACCAGAGCTGGAGTCTGTCCAGGCCCATATCCTGTCCCTGGCAGAGGCCAGAAGGCTTCAGAAAAAATGTATTTCCATCATGATGGGGAATAACGTCCCCATGTGATGAGTTTAATGCCAGTCCCAGACACTTGCTGGTTGACTTGGGGAAGAAGCACAAGGCTGATTGTTCCTTTGCATTTTTTATTTAATCTCAGGTAATTTAATGGTAAATATTCTGAGCAAAATACAGCTCTGGCCATGTCTTGAATTGTTAATGAACTCTTCATCACGGAACTCCATTGTGGCAGCAGTTTTCTTAGGTTCTTAAGCAGTCATAGCCCTCATAGCCTTTTGCATTATAATTATTCTCGATAAAGGAAGATAAATTCAAAGGCAAAGGAGGATCTGGTACAAAGTCTCAGCTGTAATTTTAAAACTGTTTTGTACTATGGGCTATTAACATTTCTATTTTCTTTCTCCTTTCATGGATCTTGCCTGGTTATTCTTCATTACATTCGATTTGAGCTTCCTTTGCGTCTCTCCCAATGTTTACCTTCTCAAGAAATGCAGTTTATTATTTTCCATTTTGTTTCTTCATGCACTTAATAAATGGCTTGGTGGTAAACTCTGACCATACGTAGAACAGCATTGAGAGCACAACCAGCACCTGGAGACTGTGACTCCTAACACTGAACACCAGAGAGATTGCACTGAAGTGTGGGATGTGCTCGTACTCACTCAATATAGCTCTTCTGCCATACGCAGGTCTCTTTTGTTAGCTAAAATTAACTGGCACTGTGCTGCTGCTGTTTCCAAAGTGACAGCCTCTTCTTCTGAATCCCCAGGAGATTACCTGAGAAATGGTACTTTTCTAAATGCTGCCTCCCTGCCTTTCCCAGCCTGAGGAGGGCTCTTGCCATGTCAGGTGCTGCCATACACCCTCCAAAACGACAAACCCCCATTCCCAGGGGCAGGAAGGAAAGAGCTTTTCCTGTCAAGTGCCCACTTGCTCATTATCAACTGGCAGAACACCAGCCTCACTCTTGCTGGGTATAACACGCTGATGCTTGAAACGCTACATCCTTCTAACCATACAGGGTGTATCATACTATAGCGGGTCACCTTTTCTTATCTCTAATATGATGTACAAACCTCACATGGTTATAACCTTCATCTACAACCTTTATCTCTGATTTGTCCTTAGTGTTAATGGAGTAACTGCAGACAAACTGCTTTCTTTTCTCCAGCATGAATCCTATTTCTGCAAACATGCCACAAAGTTTAAAGGTACATTAGTACTTTTATGGCTAATTCTGCCTCCAAAATGCTGAGTGGGGTGATCACGGCAGGAACGTGCAAACTTCCGTCCAGGAGAACAGGCAATTTCTGGAGTGCTGTTTCCAACAGGCATTGCCTAAGTTGCAGTAAGAAGACTCATGACAGCACAGCAGTGTTTCTCAGATACTTCAGTCTCACCGTGGTACTCAAGGGGCCCACCAGCCCCTGCAGGTGGTTTGGTATCCCAGATTTTAATTTCAATAGTTTCTTATATTCAAGACTACTTAAACTATGCTAGAAAGTCACCAACACAGAGTTTGTCACCTACATAATCCCGAGAACTACTCATGCAGATTTGCAGAATGCTGCTAGTACCCTGTAAAAAAGGTTGATCATGAAAAATACTCTAAAGGTTATAATTTACACTGATATTTTTCTCATCAGTTGTTCATATCTGTATTTCTGTGTCATTGGTCCCATTTTAGAGGAAACTGTGCTAAATATGTGTTAAATAAGGCTAAATTTAGAGGTTAAAACTTAAACAGGGGAAGTTTAGACTGGATACAAGGAAGAAGTTCTTTACTGTCAGGGTGGTGAGGCACTGGAATGGGTCACCCAGGGAAGTTGTGAATGCTCCATCCCTGGCAGTGTTCAAGGCCAGGTTGGACAGAGCCTTGGGTGACATGCTTTAGTGTGAGGTGTCCCTGCCCATGGCAGGGGGGTTGGAACTTGATGATCTTAAGGTCCTTTCCAACCCTAACTATTCTATGATTCTAAATATTCTGCTAATGATAGATTAAATATCTCTAACAAGTGCAACCAGTGTATTCAATGAAGATCTAAATATAATCACACTTCAGCTCTGTTTCAACTTCTCTTCCCATCCTGGAATATAATGAGGCTGGAACCTTGGGGACACACTCATTGCTAACCAGCATCTCAATGATCTTGCTGGGGCCAAAGTATACGTCAAGTCGCAACTGAGTTTGAAACACTGACTCTAAGAATAGATTCAAATTTCCATGGTTAGGTGCAGCAGTGATGTGAATTCAGACTATCAAAAAAACAGAATACATCTTAAAGAAAAAGTAGCCATTAAAAGCAATTTTCAAAAAATAGTCATAAAACTGTAGAATCACAGAACGCTTGGGTTGGACCCTCAAGACCATTTAATTCCAACCCGCATTGCTACAGGCAGGGACACCTTCCACTAGACCAGGTTGCTTCAAGCCCCGTCCAACCTGGCCTTGAACACTGCCAGGGATGGGGCAGCCACAGCTTCTCTGGGCAGTGCGTGCTGGTGTCTTCACCACTCCCACAATAAGGACTTTTTTCCCTAATGTCTAATCTCAGTCTCCCCCCTGTCACTTTAAAGCCATTCCCCCTTGTCCTGTCCCTACATGCCCTTGTAGAGAGCCCCTTTCCAGATTTCTTGTAGGCCCCCTTTAGTACTGGAAGGCTGCTCTCTCCTGGGCCTCCTCTTCTCCAGGCTAACAGGAGACAAGGATGATAATGGAGACCTACTCAGAAAACGTAGTCATTTTCTGTCTCTGCATGCTGTGTTAGAGCCTGGGAAAAAACATGGTTAGTGATTGATTCACATCTTCTGTTTTCTAGTCCCTCTAAACCAGCTGTTCTGAAGGGTTGGTGTGCTTATGCACTGGAAGATGTTAGGCCCAAGCATGGGGAAATCATGCTTCAGCTTCATGTTCTGGCAGTGGTGGCTGTGCTAAGGCTCCAGCTTTCAAGGCCTTGGGTATGCAGCCATCACTGCAGAAAATGATGGCTGTATCCTACATGGGGACAGGCAGGGGTGTACTTGTGCCCATCTCCCCACCAGAAAAGCAATTCCACTCCACCTTGAAGCTGGGCTGCTCCAAAAAACACCTCTGCCCTTGTGTCAGGGCTTGCCAGAGAACAAAGTCAGTTGTGGATGGAGGTTTCCAGAGGCGCAGGAAAGCCAAAAGGTATACAGCCAACTCAGCCATACGAATGTGCTGGGAAGCTGCCTAATAGCTTGTTCTGTAGGTAAAAAGGAGATTTGGCAGCTACTTTTGTTCTCCCAGAAGCCAGGCTGGCAAAACACCCCATGCCCAATATAGAGAGGGTCTTCCATGGAAGACACAAGGCAGCTCAGCACCTCCCAGGCAGCTCAGCCGCAGGCTTCATGGAAAGTAATGGAAGTCTGCTAATTATCTCATCCCAGAGGTGTTTCAGATGTCTGTAACAAACACTGTATACAATACAACGTATCACAATGTAAACTGCTGATAAAAGCCATCAGACTGAGCTTAGTGCAGGATAAACTGCTTTTCCTCTGGGTGCAGATCTCCTGTAGACCTTTTGTCTGCAAAAGGAGGCCATTTCCCTCAAAGTCATGGTTAGCATCTACTTCCCCTTGCTGGAGTTAAATTTAGCAGTAGATCTACTTTTAAAAACCAGAAACTCACTAAAATCTTCGGATTTTTCCTTCTAGAACAAACCAGGAATGGATAAAGTGCTCTCAGAAAGTGGTAATATTCTATTCACATTTTACAATTATCATAATTGCCATTCTAATACTCTAGACTATTAAAATTGTGATATCTGACATCATACAGAGTTATTAATATGGAACTAAACCAATTTCTCTCAGTGGGACTCCAAATATGATTTCTTACTGAACTTACATAGTCTTCAAGTAACTGAATAAAAAATATTAGCATGTATTTTCGGCTGAGCTGCTTCCTCATGAATGCTAAGCAAACAAACAGAACATGTCAATTTATTTCAGATCTATAAAATACAAATCTAAAAATATAATTTTACAGACAATATTCACCATTTAGTTTACATTTTAGTATGGTCTTAAACCTATCTTGTGCAGAATAATAATGTAACAGAACAGAACAACAGAATACATTTTAGCTTTTCAGATTTCCTTAGCTAGCGTCTGCCACATACATCAAAGATAGCCGTGCACAGTAACCGACCAAACATCTACACTTCAAGAATAGGTTGGCTGCGTCTCGTAACTGAGACACCAATTACAGTACATTTATTAGGAATCCTTCAAGAACACAGTCAGTAGTAACAGTGGTAGCAGTAGTTAAAATCTGAACAGTTCTGTGACACAATCGAAGCAAATGGTAACAGAATTCAGTTAATCATTGATATGCAATGTACAACCCATGTAACACTACAATGAAAGAAGAAATTACATAGGCACAAGTGCAAAAAAGCAATACTGTTAAGCCATCTTCTCTCTTTGGTAAAAATCAATTAGCAGGAAGTATACCATAATAATTCAAGTCAAACACTAATTCATGCTGTTTTTTTCGTGTCCTACCACAGGCAGATTTGATGATTTGCAGGTATCCTACAGTAGATTCTAGTTAAGATTCTATTTAACACTGCCCATTTTTAACTCTTTTCAGTTTAAATATTGAAATTCAAGATAAGTTTTTTTTCTTTCATAAATAGCTTTTTCAGTAGTAGAATCTCTTAAGGGATTTAAAAATAAATAGCAAAATATACACAGTTTCAAAGATTACATTTAATTCTTTCTAGGTATATCCTGAAAATATATCTCCAAAGAATAAATAACTTTGGGTTTTTCAAATATTTGGTAAAATGGCAATTACTCTTACATAAGGAGTTTTCTCAGTAATAAGGAAGTACCAACGTGTTTTCTACACAGCTTTTACTAACCAGGTGGAATTTTAGTAACTTTACAGTAAGAACAGAATCTCTAATAGAATATGGACATTCCTCATTAGAAAATACAGTAAAAAACTTTCAAAATGAAACCTTCAAAATTCCAGGTTCAAACCTGAGAAATTTCCAGGTAACTCCAAAGTTCTCCTGGCAGGACAGTCAAGCTCAGTTGTCTATGTCAGGAGGCTACAATAACAGTAAGGTTATCTCCTCTAGTGGCAGAGCCAAAGCTGTTTCTACTGACATTTAAGATCCAAACAGGACAAAGTATTAAGGAAGGGAGAGAAGAGAAGGGTGTGGGTGAAGAACACTTGAGCATAAGCCATCCTGAGAAAGAAGTGAATTGCCTACAGGGATTTCAAGAGGACTACAGATACGAAATAAATCCTTCTGCTTTTGAAGGGCCTGACCCTCATGAACAATTAATGTCATAGGGGATTTCCATTTGAATTTGCAGGCGATCATCTTACTCGAGCTCCTCCTTCATATTTATCCAAATTTTTTTGCTAAAGAAAACAAGAAAAATGCAGGCCACACCAGCGAAGCACCTAGGGAAAGGAATCCAGCAACATGAAGTGTCACTGGACATTAAAAAACAAAGAAAATCTTGACTGCAGGAAGGTCTTCTGGAGGGGCAGAGCAAAAGTTCTTGCCTTTTCAGAAGATCCATTTAAGCTGCCAGCAAAGTAAAGGCAATTTTGACTGCTCATTTATTCTGAATTCATAAATAACACGTAGTTTCACTAACCTCCTATTCACACCCACACGTCATTTACATAAAACATTAAGCAGAATGCTTTTCTACTCCTTGTTTGATTCCCAGCACAAGATGTAAAAACCAGTTAAATTGCACAGTCCAGCCCTTATCTCTGCAAACCTCTATCTGATCAAGAAAATGCTTTTTGGCATCTTCTTCGCTTTTCCCTACTGTCAGTGCATCCCGGATATATTCAATATCCTCTTTACTGGTTAACTGGGGCATTCCAGTCATTAGCATCATGGAGAACAGGATGATCAGCAGGTTTGTGTGGTGTCGAAGAGCTAAATAAGCCTTCACACATACATCCTACAAGAGAGAAGAATTTGTTGTTAACTGATGAGGTGAACTGAGGGGTGGTGTAGGAATTTCACAGGACTATTCACCAACACTATTCAATCACTCAAGTACATCAGAGAGGAGACCCAACAGAGCTGTTTACCTGAGCAGAAACACAAAGTCAACTTTTGCGTCTGTTACTTGGTATTATTTTGCTCACCACCACACCCTGGGGCAACAAGAACTGTTTTAGGGTACAAACTACAGCTCTTTTCAATAATAGCATATTAATTATTGAAGCACAAAACCTTACCTTCACCAAAATTCCAAATTAATTTTCCTAATCTTTTTCTGTGGCCATTAAAAAAGACAAGAGATAATTCATTGTCTTCCTTTCCAATTGGTATGTTCCCGTTTAAAGACCATGGATGGCAAGTGATACCAGATAAAGCAGTACCTCCAGGGGACTGTTCTTCATTTTATACATGTATCTCTTAACTTTGCAGAGATGATGGCTTATTTAATGGGGAAGATTTTTCAGGCTTGGTGTTCTGAGCCATTTTTCCAGCTGACAGCTCTAGTTTTCAGGCACACTGTCTTGCTGTAGGACTTCCATGTTTCCGTACTGTCATACTGGATTCCAGAGATTTATTTTTCACTGCTTTTCCACTTTCATATATAAGTAATCTGTGCTTAACAGCATAACCTTTAGAAGAACAAAATTTCTGCAGTGTGGAAAAATGAGCTATGCTTTTTGAAAGAGATTTAATGCTAAGTGACTAATACATAAAATGAAATGATTATTTCTTATATTAAATTTATTACTCACTTAGTTTTAGAAATAACATCTTAAGGAAGACAATGCCATGAAGAAATCAGTCATATATTAGAAAGTTAAATAGGGCCTGCAATGCAGTAATGTAAAACAATGAAAAATATTTCCAAGAAGGTCAAAACCAAAGCTGAAGCATGGTATTTCTTACCCAATTAAATATTCAATTTAACCTTTCCACAAATGTATATGAATTTATTAAAGAATTCTTAAGAAAGCCAAATATTTTCATGTGAAGTTCCAGCAAATCTCATCAGCCCTCTAGAACACAGTTTAATTTTTGACAAGGCGTATGGGTTTTTTCTTCCTTAGAAACAGTAAGAAGTGCATAAATAACCTTAACATCTGTCACTGTTCCCATCAGAAACACCAGGACAACCAACCAGACAGATTAGGAAGATAATAAGGAAGATGCTATGTCAAAGATCTGTCTCTAGGGTTTCTTTTTTCCTGTTAAACCTTTCCCTGTTCCCAATAAATTCTGTCCTGAAATAAGATCATAATTACGAACGTTAATGTTAGTTTAGCTCTAGCAAAGCAGAAGATAAACCGCAATGGACAAAGCATAATTTACAACAGAAAGCACCATCATCTTATCACAGAGATTAGCTTCTCTCCATGACACCAGAGGAAAAGAAAAAAGAAAAGAAATTCTGCTTATGTATTATCAACTTCAAACAGGGAAATCTTGTCACAAGAGTTAGTGTGCATTTTGTTCCCCTTGAAAGGGATGAAAGCTCTTTATAGTTATACCAAAGAAGGTTTTACATTTCAGTATGGATGATGCATCTCACTACTGCAGGTGTCTGAGACAGAAAACAATTATGCAGTCAAGAACCTGGCATCGCTGCATCTCAAAGGCAGTTCCTTCCAGGAATTCAAAGGATGAAAAAATCATGTATCTGCCTGTTACAGTTATTTATTCAGACAGGAGCTGAATGGAGTTTTGAATTAACATCTTCCAAGGAAACTGATTTTTACACTTCCAAGAGAGGCAAAGAGAACCAAAAATAACACATACGTATGTGTCAAGATGTTTACCATGGGATTAAGAAGGAAGCTGCTAACTAATCTAAAGCCATAGGCAAAATGATAGGAACTGAGGATAAACCAAAATCCTGTTGTCCAACAGGCAATAATCATTTTGAGACCCTGAAACTGTCCTAAGTATTGTTATCCTAAAGGTCAGGCATTTTTATAATATAAAGTATCCAAGCTCTGTTACACAGGCCATCCCTTCCCTGTACAGCACACTACAAAGAAGTATTTTTCAATGACGAACTGGAAACCCCGTTGCTTTCTGTCACCTTTATTTGAGAATCAAATAGATCAGCTTTTGTAAGCAAAAGGTATAGACGAATTGTACTAGTACTGAAAATACAGCTCTCTGTATCAAGGTGGCGGAGTAATGAAAAAATAATGAATCAAATAAATCAAATATAATGAACAAAAAATGCATTCCAAATTTAATGCAAAAACTATCAAAGACAATTTTAGGCAAACTAATAATAACTAAGTGGCCAAAGCTCAAAAGACTATGAAGATCTTTCTACAAGTAAGAAGTGAAAAGCTGCATATGCATAGGATTTAAGACAGCTGCATTGGTTTCAACCAAAGTCTGGAAAGGAAATACCACCACGTATGACACCTACAGCAAGAGAAATCTGGACAGTACTAAGGCAGCTGGAAAATTCATAGATGGACCAGAAAAATAGTTGTCTTCTCAGATGAAGTCATGCTTAAATACATTTTTGCAATTAGGATGAAAGACCATCAAATACTGCTTTCTACTAAGCATTTCTGCAATGTCATTAATAACCCTGGGCCTTGAGTTTTCATTAAACCATCATAACGAACGCAAACAAAAAGAGAAACAACATTTGGATTAAGAGCTAATGGGAATGAGCTTTATTGCTAGTTCCAGCCAAATTGCCAAGCCACTGACAGCTTTAGAAGTCCACTAATAACAAACTATGCTCTGGTCAAGTTTATTTGTTTAACTAACTTGCTCTGATACCTGCAGTATGCGCTACGGCTCACACACCTGTATGAACTGTAACCAAAAGGTGACAGAGAAATAAGATTTTTAAGAGTAGATATTTTAAAATATTAAAAACACCAAAGCCTGCAAAAACCAAACCATTCCTCTAAAGTACAGCCTATTTTAGTGTAGTTGAAGTACAAATCAATGAGAGATGCTCTTAAAAATTAATGAAGGATAAATAACGAGACTTTCCCATTAATACATGAGAGAACCAGCAGACACACTGAATGAATCCCTCAGTATTAGGAAACATGATGAAATCAGCCAGTTGAAAAATGAAGCTATAATTTTGTTTACTTTTGTACTCTGACCATATAATTAAAGCACATATTTTTTTACAGCAAAATATGTGATGCAGATCTTGCTCTTTATTACTATTTTAGTTACCTTTCATCTGGTTAATGGCAGTAGCAGAAATGACATTGGCACTGTCGCAGCATTCCTAGACCATCTGCACTAGTGGGATGGTAGCAGTATTTAGAAATATGTACCAGAATAACAAAATATGTATTTGGTCAAAACCAGGAATGTATGGTGAAGGCATGGCTTACTGAAGAGAGATTAAGACCAAAATCCCCTCCTTTTGCTTTTGGTATTTGGGCTGCTGAAGTAAAGGTCAGATGTTCTCTAAAAAGCTGGAAGATCCATACATATGAACACAGCGTTACCTTAGTGCAGACGTTAACAGGTTGACAGTCTTCCAATTCTCCATTAGCACACTTCACATTTTAAACTATTTCCTGCTTCCAGAACAGAGGTCTTCTATGAAATGACACACCCCAGAATGGTGTTTCAGCCCCACACTTGCACGTGGCTTACAGCTGCAGCAACAGCATCTTTCCTGCTTATAGCACAGCTCACAGGCTTCTCTGAGAGCCTGCGCTCAGCAGTTCCACAGCAAAATGCACCCTGCTCTTAAATCTTTTTGAGCTACAAGCCCCTTCAAAACCTCCGCACTGTGATAAAGCCAGTCCTTGTGCAAAACAAAGACTCAGAAGTCACACCTTGATCTTTAGTTGTTTTCAGAAGTCTGGGCTCAAGGATGGCAATTGCTTCCTTATTTGCTGTACAGTCGTGTACAGGTTCAAAGGGGCATATTCACTATCCAGCAGTAAGAACCGTTATCAGGTACTCAGGTTAGAAAACCAGACTCCTCATGGGAAAGAGAGACTGGTTTATCAACAGGGAATCCAGAACACCTAAGTTTGGCTTTTCCTTTGACTCACACTCTGGAGGAGACTTTTTAATTTGATGTTATAGGGAACCTGCTTTTTAAATCAGGCACTTACTTAAAGTACTTAAAGATGAGCACAGGATTAATACCCCAGACATCCATTTTCTTCTGCTCAGCCACACTCTCAGCCATTTCATTAAACACACTAAACAGCATTTTGCTTTCCTCAGGTCCTACACAAGCTTGGAAAATCACAGCTTTTTTTGAAGGGCTTAATGGCAAATAGATGCTGCAGCAGAATGGATTTTTAACAACATTCTTTTCTTTCTGAGTGTTAAATCCATTCACTTCACAAAATCAGAATCTGGCATAGCTTAGGGTCACTGCAGATTTCTATTTGGATGCAGTAGTGTTTTGCTCCAGAACACAAGGACAGAACCAGGCAGGAATAACTCCAGCAAAGCCAGCTGAGGAACACCTCTCGCACTGCGTGGCAGCTTCTGCTCAGAGCTGAGTCTCTAATTGCACAAATACTCAAGCCCTCTACGAAGACAATCAAGACAAGAAACAAAGAAAGGATCGCCTATCTGGTCTACTGCTAACTGAAGCTTTCCAGTGTGGCTTTGTGGATTGTTGAATTCTAATACCCATAATGCTACAGATAATTTTGCTCTTGTTTGGGCCTAAAATATCCCAGAATATTATTATTATTTGGTAAATTTTATTAACATAATATCCAGGAAATACCTTTGAAAACTAAGACACTAATATTCATTTCAGAGGGTGAAAAATACTGCATACATGATTTGCAGCTAGATATTCACTATTTACCTGAAATTTATGGAAATGGAGACTTGTCTTCTTTCCGGAAGTCCCCATGACAAACAGAAAATCTGGAGTCAGCACAAAAGGAACTCTTTCCTTATTAATTCCAAGGAAGCTTTTATAATTCCCAAGAATATGGCCAAAATCAATATGGAAAAGGTTACCTTCGTAAAGAGAAGAAGTTACAGTTAGGCTCAAATACAATAAACTGCCAAGAACACTTCAGGCACTTTCAGAGTCCTCAAAACCTACCAGATCTACTCTCTGCAGGCCTCTCAGACTGACATCTTTATGGCTTCTGTCATTCGAGACAGGTCCTGTTAAAGACTAAGGCAAACCTGATCCTGACCACAACAGAATAACCTTTCTTTCTCTGTCTCCATATATACTGACCTGTCCCTCATTTTCTGTCCATAGGCTCTAACATTGTTATGTTATGATGTTATGTCGTGTTAAGTCATATAATGTCATAATATGTTATATTTATTATGTTACATATAAAGTCTATATGGAAGCATTTCTTTGTCTTCTTTTCCTCATAGACTTCTGATGAACTTTTTTATTGTAGTCTTCAATTAGCTCATTTCTGCCTTCAGGGTAGTACTTCTCTCTAACCTTCAACTCGTAAAACTTTAACTATAATATGTTTAATACTAAATATGCAGCCTCTAACTAAGCCCAAAAGTATTCTCTGTCTCTTAACATTATGTAAAGACTATGAAGCAAGTGGTTTACGAAACTGGAAGTTAACTTCTTAGACCAAATAAAACTCCTCCATATGTATGGCTTGTTCAGGGGTTCCATCTACAAAATTAAAGATGAATCAATGTGCAGCTACCGAAAGAATTATTGAAGTTTGTAATATGAAAAGGTTGTGGTTCTTTCAGGATTGCCACAGACTTCAGTAGCAAAACCAATACCCCCCACATACACTCATTTTCTAGGTTTTTTTAACAAAGGTGCATAAAGCAATTATGTTCCTCAAAGTGAAAACAGTCCAGTAACGTTTGAATTCTGACACAGATACAGTTCCACTGGACACTACCAGACCCACATCAACACTTCAGACAGCTGAACAGCTCCCGACTTTTTAGATATTTTTTGGATTTTAGATCTTAGATGCTAAAAAAAAATAATTAGTTTTACATTCCCTGGGACATAGTTTGTAACAAGTCATCCTTGGAAAAGAATGATAAATACCTTAGATCCTACATGAAAGCCAAAAGGGGTGATGATATATTTCAATGTCACAGGAGGACCTGAACATGTAAGCAATGCTGACAGAACCAGATTGTATCTCTTAATTCATTGTTAAATACACTATTTATTAAAATTAAAGACAAATCTAATTAAGTATAGACAGTCCCTTCTTCTTCTATGACAGTCTCAAATAATAACTCACCTGTTTCTGTAATCATGATGTTGTCATTGTGCCTGTCTCCTATTCCAAGTACAAAGGTTGCCACACAGTATCCAGCACAAGAATAAACAAATCTTTCCACAGCTGCCTGAAACTAAACATAAACCTTAGAGATGTTAAATGCTTCAATGCTAGAAACCAAATCCAGTCATTCTCAAAGTCATATGCCTTTCTTTCAACATGTATCTCTCAACTGTCTTATAAAATACACTGCTGCACAGCAAAGATTAAGATCACAGCCCTGCATGGCACTCGCCGTACTGTGTGAGCACGCTCTATCCCTTAGCACATATAAAATAAGCATACCCATAAGTTGCCCATGCTTTCTGAGAAAAGAAGCTGGCAGAAAGCTCTCTTGTAGGTCAGTGGACCTACCAGAGCAAAGGAGTTGTGAGTACCCAAACCTGTCTTTTAATTCTCTAAACCCACACTGCCTTCCAGTGCTCTTGGATGTCATTTCAATCTGCACCTCATGTATCACTTCTAAATATCACTGACAGAGAAGTCATTTCTAAAGCATCTTGTTTCGCAGGAGCTCAGCTGCCAGCTGGATCCTAAAGGCTCTTTCACAGACACAGGTACAGGGAAAATGACTGGGTTTTTCAAACTCATGTCAAGCAACACAGACACAATTGTGTGGGCTCTGTGCTCCCGAATTAGTATGGTGCGTTTGAGAATCCTACTTAAAAATTCAGAGAACTCACCTTCTCTTCAATCATGCATCTTTCCTTGAGCCACTGGTTTAGTATTTCATCCTTAAATGCACCAGTGTTGCCAACTGTACTCTGTTGGATTTTGGCAATTGTTGTAGCATCTTTCACAATTTCAATCATTCCTACAGAAAATAAGGATGAAGTTAGAAGAATTTATTAAATCTATACTAATGTGTATTAAATTACATTTTCTCCTTCATGAGAACACAAAACCTTTGATAATGGAAAGAATCACATGATGAGTAGCGACCCTCTACATAAGGCTTTTCCCCAGGAGAGGAACTATCTCTTCTCCTCATCCCCTGCACAAGCCCAGGTACCATTCACATTCCCATCTGCTTCTCTCCAACTTCACAAGTTTGAGGAGTGGGAGAGAAGCTGCAGCACTGCAGCAGCCAAGGGATGCGAATGTTGCCAGAGCTGTGGCAGAGGAACAAAGCCAACCTTCCTGCAGTAAATCCAATTTAAACTTAAAGTGCATATGCACAGAAAGGTTCAGAAATACCAGTACACGCTGAGGGACAGTAGTGGCATTGTGGGTGGAAAGCTCTGGCTGTTGGGCCCTGGGTGTTGGTCCCTAAACTGCACAGATCCTCAAAAAAGCAAATCAGTACATAACAGCAATACAGTGCAGAAACAAAGACTTGTACTGTTCATACTAATGTGGCAAGCAATGGAGGGGGAGCTAGACAGAAAAGCAGAAACAGAGGCTGCAAACACAACCCTGCTTGTAGGCAAGAACAGCAGATGTAGTCTGCCCTGCAGGGAGGAAGATCAGATTTTAGTTTCACTTTATTGGTAACTGGAAATACTATATTTTCTTCCTCTGGTTCAGATTCAGTAGTTTCCTCTAGGTAAGAGCCTAGCTTCAGCTCAAAGATAAGCAAGCAAAGCAAAACATCCCTTTCTTCCCAAAGTTATTCAAAGCAGTTTCTGATTCAGTTTCAGTCTCTCTCTGAAACAGACTAATTTCTATCTAGTCACAGTCCTACCCTTTTGCCATTACTGAATTATGTGCAAAGTTTTCAGTAGCAGAGTAACAAGGCAGTACTTTCTTCCTGCCTCTGCCTTCCATGCGTGGCTTGAGTCATGGCTGAATACCCTCTGAAGGTATGTCTTCCATCTTGACAGTGGCCCTGATTTGTCTGTAATAAAAGTATCGTGGAAATACGACCTCCAAAACCCACTGCCAACACCAACAAGTTTAAACGTTCTGCGTTTGGGTCTGTGCTTGTTAAGCTGCTGTTCTCCTCCTGGGAGTGAGCTCCAGATCCCATTCCAGCTGTTCAAAAGGCTTCCCCTGCCTGTGCTCAAATCTCCCTCTACCGGCCAAGAGCTCCTTGATTCCAAGGGAGTGGAGCTGTTGTAGGAGCCATCTTCCGCTTCCTCTTGCATTTAGAACTTCTCGCAGTACAGCTATGTTGATTAGCAGTTGAAAAGTCCCCAGAATTTAAAGCAGCTGCTAATGAAAACCCTTTACTGATCGTTCTCTGCTGCACTGCCATTAAGAGTGGTATAAAACCTACACAGAATGTTGTGCAGTTTACTCTGACAAAGTAAGTAGGTTAAAGGTATCATGGTAAAGAAAGAGTTAGCTGCTGGAATAGTACAGATCAACTGGCAAATCCTTCTAAACTACTGACATGCCTCTCAGTAGGTATGGCTAGTCCTAGGTTTCATTAACTGGGATCTCAGCTGGGTTGTATTCAGCTGGGAGGAAGTGCAGCAGTGAACGCCACTGTGCTACGTGTTTCTGGGGATCTGTGGTACTAAAGCAGGTGACTCTTATATTAACTGCCAGCTTGAACTGCTTATATTTGGCAGCGTTGCAGCATAGTAAGTAGTGATAATTGCCTCCCAGAGCCAGGAACATATGGTGATGTCAAAGGGAGAGAGAATAGGGTATGGCCTTTTCCCAGTGATACATAGAAGAAAAAGCTCCTCCTGCAGAGGTCTGTTTGGCAGCAGCAGTGGAGAGGATGGATGTTTCCAAAACTGCAAAGTGCGCTGAATGCAGACGCTTTCAGCAGACTGAGGAAGCCCTATAGAAGAGGGGATGCCAGCCCCAGGTGGGAAACACGTGGCTGGTTCGCTGTGCTCACTACAGAATGGGGGGCTGTTCCTGTGCCAGTACAAGGAAACTGCCCCAGGTTCCATGGATATACTAAGAGGGAGGGAAGAAGAAGCTTGGAAGAAAACCACATATGAATACTGTGAAAGAGTATTTTCAAGCCACTACTCTTTGGTTTGCTTCCAAACAAGCATAAGCTCTACCTCAGTGTCCCGCAATGGGTATTTCTAATTTAGGCTGCAGGTATTCTTAGCAAACCCAACAGGAGTCTTTATGTGATTAACCATGCCCCTACTGTGGTGCTGAAAGGATGCTAAAGTCTAACACCTCCCCTTGCATACAGGGAAATAAACAATTACTTCCTTGAGATAAAAGAATGGGGAGTCAATCACAAATTCATGCAAGAATAATGGAGTAACTTCAATATAAAGATGCTAGGATCACCGGCAGAATTCCTCCACCTTCCCCCATTTTTTCAATACATTACATTGTCCTTAGACATTTTTAAACAAAATTGAATTAAATCTGAAAAGTCTCTCTAAAAAAATAGATTTGTTATACTTAAGGAGAGGAAGAAACCCAACCCTCCTTATATTTACAGTTGGTATTTTGATATGTACTGTTCAATTTCCTTTATTGTTAGAATTCTATCAATACAATTTATTTAATTTTAAGACTTATATTAGGAGAAACTCTTTTGTGCCACACTGCCAAGTGTTTTATCAGTGAGTTCGGGTTTCCTTCAGGGCTGAGATATCCTGAAGTCAAATGAGAGGATAACAAAAATTTCATGTGGCAATGGATTTTAGAGAGGAAGTGCATTACAGACAGACTAAAAAGAGCTCTTAATTCTGCCAGCACTCAGCTCATTCTTGTTTGATCCATAAAGCAAAATGTATTTCTGAAAAAGAAAAGAGCTAGAAAGCTGGAGATCATGGGAGACACATTGCAATATTTATATTATCATTATTTTACCAATCCATGCAGTTACTACCATACTGCCAGCTACACCAATGACAGCAATTAACAAACTTGCTAATTTTTACACATGTTCACGCTTTAAGTAAATGGCAGAGCTGTACTTGCTAATCCATCTCACTGGCGCACTGTTTACACCAGCCAAAGCATTTTTTTTCCAGCACAATATCTTCATTTGGCCATGGCCAACTTTTCTACACAGAGAAGGCTTTCCTCCAGCTAATCAATCAAGAACTGCTCAGCAAAACTGACTCTACAGTCAATTATGTATCATCTGGATACTAGGAAACTGCAGTGTGGATGTGCTCAGATACTTAACATATACAATCCACCCATAAAGAGTCAGTTTGGAGCCATGAGGATCATCAGTAATGGCATTTCTAGATGGAAACAAACTCTTCCGGAGCTGATCAAGTGCTCGGCGGTGGTAGGCTGACCCTGGCTGGTGCCCACCAAAGCTGCTCTATCACTGCTCTCCTCAGCCGGACGGGGAGAGAGGAAATATAACAAAGGCTTGTGGGTTGAGATAAGGGCAGGGAGATTTCACTCACCAATTAGCATCATGAGAAAAACAGAGTCAACTTGGGGATATTAGTTTAATTTATTACAAATCAAACCAAAGTAGGATAGTGAGCAATACAACTAAATCTTAATAAACACCTTTCCCCTACCCTGCCTTTCTTTCTGGGCTCAGCTTCAATCCTGAATTATTATGTCCTCCCCTTCAGCAGCACAGGGGGGTGGGAAATGGGGGTTGTGGTCAGTTCATCACATTGTCTCTGCCTCTTCCTCTTCTTTAGGGGCAGGACTACTCACACTCTTCCTGTGCTCCAGTATGGGGTCCCTCCCACAGGACTCAGGCCTTCACGGACTTCTCCAACATGGGGCCTTCCCACAGGCGACACTTCTTCATGAGCTGCTCCAGTGCGGGTCCCTTTCACAGCACTTGGAGCACCTCCTTTCCCTCTGTCTTCACTAACCTTGCTGTCTGCAGAAAACAACTTGCTGCTCACTTGTATTCCCACTCCTCGGTATGGCTGCAATTGCTCCTGTGCAGTAACTTTCTCCCCTTCTTAAATACATTATACCAGAGGCACTACCACTGTCACTGATGGGCTCAGCCTTGGCAGGTGGCAGGTCTGTCTTGGGGCTGTCTGGCATTGGCTTTATGGGACATGGAGGAAGTTTCTAGCAGCTTCTCACAGAAGCCACCCTTGCAGCTCCTCCGCTGTCAAAAACTTGCCATGCAACCCAGTCCATCTACACACCACCACACTGGTGTGGGGTTCTCCAGAAACTTTGTAAGCAACTGAAATTCTGGGAAACAGTTCATCTGTGCTGCAGGAACTAATGCCCGCTGAGAAATATTTTCTGAGCACCCTGTTGAGTAACACCACTGCTTCTATGTTGTATAGGGTATGAAGCTTTAGGTCAGGGAATGAACATACAAGATTTTGCTATTTAACTCTTCTCTATTTTATTCTTCTCAAACATCTTGAATAAGTCACTCACTTTTGCTGCTTTTTTTATACCAAATATTGTTATTAAAGAGAAACTTACAGCAGGACCTGAACAGTTGAACTTGCACAAGAATCGGAGTCAGTTAAGCTAGTGCAGCAGTTGAAGAATACCCATCAGAAGGGCAGAAACCATGGTTAAGACACAACTGAGGATGCCTCACAGAAAGTGCATTAAATTGCTATGTATCTCAGGACCAGAGCACATACTAGAATAGCTCTCCCATGCACAACTTCTGTAGCCACGGTATTTTGAATTTCCAGACACAAGAAGAGTGATCACATACCTATTTTGTTCCCTGTAGAAATACAGCCATACGGTAACAAACAGAGGTCCAAGGATTCTGCTTCCCAAATGGATTCCATAATTCTAAGAATCTAGTAGAAACAAAAATATATGTCAAATTATGTGAAATTATTTGGACATGACTTGTTACTCACACAAATAACACTACCCAGACTGCTGAGATGGGTTTAAACTTACTTCTCTGCTTTACAGGTAAAGAGATAAATACAAAAGTGTGCAGCCATTCAAGATTATCAGTTACAGAATTAGGGCTTATATTTCCTCATCTGTCCTGTGTCCAGGCAATCTCTACTGTTTTATAAAGTATTAATAAATAAATTGCATGGTTTTTACATGAGCTGAGATTGAACACCTTAGCAAGTATCCACTTTTCCCATAGATAGCCCCAAAAGTGGTAACAAACCAGTTTGTCAGAACAATCACTGAAATATTACTAGAGCAATGCTACCTGCTGATTTCTTTTTCATTTGGAACTTCACGCATTGCGTAAATAAATGATAAATATGATTTATCAGAAAAACTGTCCCTCTTGCACTAAGTAAGACTACTTCTCTAAAACCTAAATGTGAAGTATGTACGGCACATGGCAGGAGAAAACAGGGTAACAGCATGTACTGGGTCTAGCTAGGAAGAGGTTAATTTCCTGCAGAGCAGCTCATATGGTGCTGTGGTTTAGGTTCCTGACCAAAGCAATGCTGGTAACACAGTGGTGTTCAAGCTATTGCTGAACAGCATTTTCAGCATGCCAAGGCTGCCTCTGTTTTTTCATTCTGTCCCATTGTGAAGAGATTGGGGGTGCACAGGAGTCTGGGGGGGGGGGCAGGGTGTCACAACCAGGCAGATGACCTGAGCTAACCAAAGAAACATTCCATGCTGAATGTCACGCTCAGCAATAACACAGAGAGGAAGGGGATTTAGGGAGGTTAACCTTTTGAACAGGAACTGTCTGGGTATTGGTCTACCCATGGGTGACTGTCTTTGCATCATCTGTTTTGTTTTCTTTCTACCTTCTTCCACTTCCCCTTTGCTTATTAAACAATTTTTATTTCAACCCACAATTTTTCTTGCTTTTACTCTTCCTTTTCTCTTTCCCCATTCTGGGGTTAACCCACAGCACAGTTAACATAAAAAACTGTAGAACAAGAAAGAAGGCCCAGTTTTGACATCACCCTTGCCATACAGTTTAAGAAACAAGAGACAGCCTTGTATTTCATATGGACAATAAAAGTGAGGCATACACACTGCTGAAAAGTAAACCAACTTTAAAGTATTTTAAAACGCTCATGTTATTAATTTTATACATTTTGGCCACCATACCTGTAAAATCAGCATATCCTGACGGAGGTCATCTCCATGTTTAAAGATTATGCCTATGGTTTCATTTGATAAAGCTGTTGGATCTGCACATTTAAATTCAAGCCAGAGGGGCTTCTTCTTAGATGCCATTACTTTACATTTTTCTATCTGTGAAAGAGACATTCATTGCTTGTTAGCCACTGTACTCTAACATCAACACAACCAACCTTTTTACACACCTGCCACAGAGTACTTGACGAACTTCCAGTCAGTTACACCACAAGAAACATGCTGAAAGCACACGTAAGGAATAGTATCCAATTGCCACATAAAGCCTCACTGAATTTGCACAGATTTTAATACTGTCCGTAAGAAAGGAGAAAGTATGCCTTGACTCTCAGAACTGGATTTAGTTGTAAACCTGCTGCAGACAGATAAAAACCCCAGAAACAAAAAGAAAACACCCCCTTCACCCTCCACCCTTCAAATCTGAAACCAGGAATAAGAGATTCTGACAAAACTGGCAAATACAGACTCTCACAACAGCACTCTGACAGAGGCTTTGCAAAACTCGAACATGATCATTGTCTAATGCAATTTACCACATCACCCACCCTTGTGACTTCCAGCAACATCAGTTATTCCAGATTGCCTGATTCAACTCCCTTAGTAAATCATTCAAATGCATGGGGAAAATGGCATTTGTGAAGCACATTTAACATAATCATTCACAAAATAAGAAAATAAATTCCCTGCTTTATTACATTTTTAATCTTGAGAAATTCAGTACTGAAACTACTGAAATTGCAGTATTTCAAATGTTTTCTCAGATAATTACGTCTAATACAACTGCAGTATATAATACTTTCTATTCTGGAACTCCTGGTTCATTGTTGAACGTTACCATGTACAATAAAGCCATCTAAGATAATAAAAGCAAGTGCACATTAGTGTTTGAGGGCTGACATCAGCTCTCAAAATGAATTGATGACATCAGAGAAGAGTATTTTGGAATGTTTGTGTTTTGCAGATTGAACTTGTAGTTTAAAACAAAACAGTTTTTGCCATCCGTATCTTTAAAAAAGGGAGAAGATGTTAAATCTTTGAATTTATTAGAAACTGATTTTGCTTCCAATATTTGGTTTAGACTAGTCAAATTTTAGGGTTTGAAGGTTACAATTAGCACTTACCAGAATGAAGATGAAACAAAAGCTTACCAATATAGTTTATGTCAAATATTTTTGTCCAGTCATCAGGGGAAGAAGAGAAGGCCCTAACCTATGTATTTATGGACATAGCTACCTTCCCTTGTAAACCTATGGCTTCCTTCACCTAGAAATGTCTTGGGAAGGCTGAATACTTCCTAAGTGAAGGAAAACTAGAAAGTCCTGAAAGATCTTTTATTCTATTTTGAAATCTACTTTTTGTCAAGCAGTTGGTGATTTTTGTACACGAAACACGAAAAAGAGAAATACAATCAAGAAAATAATATTTAAGAAGCCACAAATTTGGTATTTCTGACTAAACAATGTTTGAATTAACTGACAGAAGTACTGTCAGTCATGCCCAGCTGGTTGGTGTTTAACTCTCAGCCTATCTATCAAGGCACAAGCTTATTTAACTGAAACATGGCTAGATCTAGACAACTAATATTAGTTACCCAAAAGAGTACCTGACTATTTGGCAATTCCTGGATGGTTTGCCATTAGTTCAGAGAAAAATCAAGGGATTCTTTTCTTGCAGGTTTCTTGTTCCACAAGTGAATCCAAGGATTTTCACTGTGCCTCTTCACCCAAACCTGCACACCAGATGCATGAGCCAATTCCCTTTCACTACACATCTACTGATTTATTCATCTTGTTTTTAACTCTGACTCAGTATTAACCATTGAAATCTCACCACAACACCCGAGGCAGCAACACAGAAAACCCCAAGTGCTTCTTAATGTATTTCTACCAAATCTTAATGTATTCCAATAAAACCAACAAAACAACCCCCCAACATCAGAAATAGCTAAAGAAGACATTTTTGTTTGTAAGATGAAGGTCTGAACCGAAACCCGAGTAACAGATATGAATCAGAATAAGAATAAGACAGAGCAAATAACCGGAGGAATAAAAACTGAATATCCCAAGGCCCCTAAAGTCAGATAAAACAGTTTTATACGGGTATTTAATGTAAAAAAAAAAAAAAAAAAGGCAGTTAGCTGCTTAAATTCTGGACTAATGGAAAAATCACAATTGACATTTAATGATTAGGATTTTATGAGTTCTTGCATATTTTTAGTGCATGGTGGCATGCCATTACACTCAGAAAAACGCTAATAGCTTTGGGAACAAAAACCTACTGAGTCCATCAACTGCTATTGTATTCACAGTGAAATTAGACCTTTAGACATATTTGCAAAATTTTTTAACAAATGACACATTCTTGCAAACAGGACATTGGGGGTTGTTAAAGGGGTTTGCACAAACTCAGCATATACTTACCACCAACGCTCCTGCTCTTAGACCAGGATCATATGGAACCCTAAAACTTTCTGGAAGTTTGCTGCTCTGTAGCTTTTCAAGTTTTTGTCTCAGCTGTACAATAACTGCAATTACAAGAAAACTCACTGAATCAAAAGTTGGAAAGCGAAAAAAGTTATGGGTAATCAAACTTGTTAAGCTAAACCAATGATTTAAGCTGGAAACCTTCTCTGTTTAGTTACTTTTTAAATGGCTTTCCTCAAGCATCTCCTGATCTGAGCAATGGAGGAAAACCCTTTAACTTGTACTATTAACGGACAGAGCTGGTTTTAGACCCTTAAGGGTAAAGTCTTTAAGCACCTCACAAGTCATGTAACCATTACACAGGGTGCATGATGTTCTTCTGAAGACTCAGGAGGTTACATTAAAATGTCAACTTTAATTTAAAAAACAAATCACAGTACAACACACAAAAAAATAGTTTGCACTTATAATTACCAAGGAAATGCTAAACTATCTGCCCTAAAGGCTCAGAAGGAGGAGGCATTTAAAATTACCTGGCATTTTCCAGTATCCTTTTAACCTACCTCATTGCTCTTGAACACAGATTCAGGGCTTTTGAATTCTTGGAGTCAGTTATACTGTAATCATAAGGACTCTAACTATAGAGATACTGAATTTCATATTCTCCTAAAACTGGCTCCATAGTGCATTTTTGTTAATCTCACATTCCAGTAAGAAGAAAATTTGCTGTATATTTATACGAACAAGAATTTCAATGTTCATATATACTGAATCTTTGAATTTGTAAAACCTCAAGCTTCTGAATCTTCGGCTTAGAACAGTATGCATTATCCTGCATGTGATGCATTTTGTTCATCTCAGCTAGCAGGTGTTAGCAGCATAAGCTGCTTAATATAATAATAATATAATATAATATAATACAAATAACATGTCTTACCCTGCATTAGGACAAAGACTTGAGCACTGTTCTAAAAGAAACTACACAGGAGAGGCTGCGTATAAATGTTCAGGTAATTTTTGGAATAAAAATTAAAGAGAACAAAAACGTAATGAGAAAGCTAGATGTGGATCTGGACATCTAATATACAAAATCAAAAAATCATACAATCCTAGAAAAGTCTGGGTTGGAAGGGACCATTAAAGGTCACCTAGTCCAAGCCCCCTGCAATGAGAGGGGGCACCTTCTACCTTGAATGTTCCAGGGACGGGATCTACCACCTCTCTGGGCAACCTGCTCCAGTTCTTCACCACCCTCCTTGTAAAAAATGTCTTCCTTATATCTAGTCTGAACTACTCTTCTTCAGTTCAAAACTGCCACCCCTTGTCCTGTTGCAAAAGGCCCTGCTAAAGTCTGTCTACATCTTTCTTACAATCCCCTTTTAAGTACTGAAAGGCTGAAATAAGGTGTCCAACAACAAGCTCAACTCTCTCAGCATTTCCTCATAGGAGAGGTGCTCCAGCCCTCTAATCATTTTTGTGACTTCCTCTGGACCTGCTGTAGCAGGTCCATGTCTTTCCTGTATGAGGACTCCAGAGCTGGACGCAGTACGCCAGATGGAGTCTCACCAGAGGAGAGGGGGAGAATCACCCTCCTTGACCTGCTGGCCATGCTGCTTTTGAAGCAGCTTTCTGGGCTGCAAGTGCACATTGCCAGCTTATGTCCAGAAATGATGACATTTCAAAAGCTGCTATCAAATTAAGATAATCAAGCCAAAATAATTACCTGAGAACTCACAGAACATAAATGTTACACCTATCCTAAAGGGTTTTAGAAAAGAGCTACCTAGCAGTACCAGGTGACCAATGTAGCATCTCTTCTGGTAAAAAAATAAATAAAGATGACAGCAATGTACAGCTGCCAATAAGTGGACTTTATTAGACAACTTTCCAAAAAAAAAACCCCAACCCAACAAACCCCAAAACAAGCCATTATAAAAAACCCCTCAGGTTATAGTAACCTGGGCCATGAAATAGCTTTTAAAAACGTAACTATTGATTTCCTAGACAAATATAGCTTGATTTCAGTAAGTCTCCTCATTGTAATGAGGATTCAGTGTAATTCAATGTAATTGTATTCAGTTCAATGTAATTCATACAATTTGAAAATTGAAGCTGGTAAAAGATTATTAACTAGCTGATTTTAAAACACAAGTGAAGGCACTTACTAAAACAATTTTCAAGTTGATCTGGCTTAAGAACAAAGTGTTACGCATTTTAAGAGAAGAAACTGCTGCACAGACACATTCTTGGGAGACAAGACACAGAGTGGTGATGAAAGCAGATAATCCTATGCAAGCTGTAATATTATGATCTTAAGAATTTGTTTATTATTACTTGCTATGTTCAAATATAAGCAAAGAGATTAGATGAAAAGTGAAAGAAAACAGTTTGACAGCATGATTGCTACTGGACTAGTATGAATCTAACAGGAAAGAATTTATTCTCTAAAAAACTCCAGAATTACTGGAGGAAAAAGATACATACAGAATTAGATGAGGCTGCATGATGGAATGAAATGAAACAGTGAAATATTCAGACTGAAAATATAAACAACTGTGAGCATTAGAAATGATGGGGCAAAGGAGAAGCAGTAAGCTAAAGCAGAAATTTCAGAATATGCATTTCTTAAAAGATAAGAAGTAGATGGTGGCTGTAGGAAAAATCATATCCTCAATAATCTGAGAATAAATTAAATTAGATACAGCATTAGTAGGACATGCCACAGTTTCAGGAAGCCTTATTCAGTGAAAATGTCAATTATATAAGTCATATTTCAATGTTCTGCTTAAACCACGACAACGTTACATACAAAGATTCTTTAACTTCAAAACCCGGTGGGTGTTAATGTGATTGCTTTCTCTTTAACCTTTTCTTCTTTGCCCACATATCCTTCAGAGATAATGTGATGGAAACCACCGCTGTTACAGACACGTATATCTGCAGGGCTAAAATTCTTTCCAAAACATGGGATTCTGACCAGATACATTTAGATTATAGAGCATTTTAAGATAAAGTTTTTTAGAAAGAATATTTTATACAGGGGGTTCTGTAAATCCCCTAACTCACACTATGTGGTAATGTAACTGATACTACATTATCTATTGAAGACTAAATGCATATTTCCTTCAAATTGATTTTCAAACACCACTGCAGCCACTTCTGCATAACCAGAGTGGAAAGGCTGTCTTGAACCAAGACAGCCTTTGGAACATACTAGTAAGTTCCTGGAACATACTAGGCTGAACATGCAGGAAGAGCTGTAGAATTTGAGTATTGTCATATGTCTTCTCACACTTACTCCCAACACCAAGCAACCAACAGGAATGATGACAAGCACACTTTTACAGAAGTTGGAAAAAAAAATAAAGACACGCAAAACACACAAGTAAATAAGCACTGTATAACCCTACTGTGGCTTCCAAAGCAGTGCTTCCAAGAGCTAGAAATAACAATACCACATCTGTGTCTCACAAGACTCCTATTCAGCACATCAAAAAGCCCTAAAGATGTGCTCTGCACATCCACTGCTGATCCACCAGCTAGTCTGTGGCATAACAGAGGCTGTACTGGACTCCTCCCTGGTTTCCTTGCCAAGCATTTTTCAGTACTGCTTAGGGTAGGGCTGTGTTTCTTGGCAAGTGTCACTTTATCTCTTTATTTCCAGTTAATATTTGTGTCCTGGGTTGTTTCTTTCTTCAGTGCTGGCATTCAACTAAGGATTGTGTACAAGAACTTAGCTGTTTCCAAGGTGCATGGTGTGAGGTTCAAGAAGATAAGCCAAAACATGGGAACGTACTGGGTGTCTGTAACACCGATATTCTTCCCCTTCTGAGGTGGAATGAGCAAACAAATGTATTACTGGTTCAATCACTATTAACTTACACTGGCAGTTTAAAAGAAGCAATAATGATACCATTTGACAGTAATATATCCACGAATGTTCCAAATAAACAGGACAATTTGCTGCCTAGATTTTCATACCCAAAGAGAAAAAACAATGTTGTTACAAACAATGAAATGCCTGTTAGCAAATACCTTGAGAAGTGACATCATATTTTTCGGCAGAAACTGATTTTATCTCCATTGTGACTTTATGGAGCAATTCGATTACTTGAACCTGCTTCATGAAATCATGTAGCATTGCTTTTCCACAGCCCCTAAGATAGGCTTCTAGGATGACCGCAAACCTCTGCTGGTAATGCATGGACTGAGCAATCTCGCTTCTTAAGAACCAAAACAAGAAGTGACCAATTCTTTTGTTCTAGAGGTAAAGAAAAATACTACAATCAGCATGCATTTCTTGACAAAAGGTTTTAATAATGCCAGTAGCTTTAGCAAAAGTTGGCTGTACTGTGAAGTACTTACTCTCAAACCACGTTTTAGCAGAAATCTGGCTAATGCGCTGTCATGATATGGCTCAAATTTCACTGCCTGAGTAATACAAACATAAAAGACATGTTATTAATGTGTTTAACAAGTCATTCCTCTTACAATTTACCGATGACATCTAGAGAACACACTGCTGCAGGAGTAGAAGATGTGTAACAAAGCAGGTCTTTTGAGGTTATAGAGTTGAAAGAACCAAAAAGCAAGGCTTCTCTGTGTCTGATTCAAGCGGCACTTTTTCTTTGCAACAGTTTCTTTTTAGTTATATTATTAAAGCAACAAATAAAGCCATGCAGGAAGCATCTATCTGGGGATACTGATTTGAGCACATGGAAGCATGAGAACAAAGCAACTATGTTCTCAGGCTGTAGCAAAAACCAGTGAGATCGGAACAGTCTGCAGCCTGACACTGACATGGCCCAAAAGATTATTGCCAAATCAAATGACATATCTGTAATCTTTCTCTAACCAAAACTGTCAATAATAAAACACTGTTTTTTGACAACATCCACCACTTTGGGACCAGTGCACCAGGGTTCACTGCTGGGCTCCCCAGCAAACATGCGATACAGCAGCAGCTTTTTGGAGCACCTTTGGCCCCTAAATGAATGACAAAATAGAATAAATCCCCTGATACACATCCTATATTAATGAGTACAATTAAGAAGACTTCACCAGAGCTTGTGAGCACAGATGTTATTTTTCTCTTCCAACAGCCGCTCCCCTCCACCCAAGCCCACAGTATTTCCAAGCTACTGCCAAAAAAGGGTGGAAACAAAAAGTCACAACTTTTTTGAAGTGTCAGGACTGGAATTTTGTTGCTGTCATCCTCTGCCCCATCCCAATAACCAAGTGAAGTAGTCTACCAGAAAAACACCACACTTCCATGTACTGGGCTGTGCCAGTGAACTTGTCCACTTCAGTGGTTTTCCCAGCAGCTTCTTTCCTGTTGCTTGAGGGACTCCAAGTTTGTAGGAGGTTTGTATGAAGATTAATGGTGGAAAAAAGGTATGCATTTATATCTCATGGCAAGAAAAGTGAAATAAGAAGCATACAATCTGTGGGACAGGGCCACAGAATTACTGTCATGGACTGAGGTGGTCGGTAAATGACTTCAGGTTCTGGAAATAGAGCACCAGGAAGCAACATGTAGGGAGATTAAGGGAGAATAAAGTGATATGCAGAGAGCTGGGTGCATGTAGCATACTCAGCTTTCAGAAGTAACAAAGTAGGCAAGCATCTACAGAATATAATGCCTCTTCCAAGTTCACTGTGGTCTGCAGCTTGCAAAGAAACAATCAAGCCATCACCAAAGGTCTACTGAATTCATCAAACAAATGGAAGGGGTTTATAAACTCTTAAAAGTACTGCAGCACAGTTGTATCTTTATTATTAAAATATCAACACTATTTCTGAAACACAGATCATCCTGTGGGTTTGTTCAACAGGAAGAAAAGGAAAAATAAACAGAGCTTTTCAGTCAACCTTCTAGAATGAACCACATTATAAAATCCTACATAGACTTGTTCTTTCCAGCTGCTGGCTAAGAGACAGACAAGAAAGCCAAGCACCAGACTTGCCCTTCTACAGTACCATAATTCTGCAAGACCTGTCTTGACCATTTCTGCAATATTGTTTTACTTCCCCAGGCAACACCTTCTTATTTAGGAAAGATGACGAGAACTCACAAACATAAACTGATTTTAAAATATATCATTCCTTTTACTTTGTGTATGAGATCATAAGGTATGAAGGGTTTTTTAATAAAAATTCATTTTCACTGCAATAAGGCACCTAAAAGCAATACTTATTACATAAATTCAGATGGATTTGCTTACAGTTCCAAGAAAGCCTATTAAAAACCCCATTCTGGTATATACTTGGCTGAATGTTCTCAGTGCATATCCCTGAAAAACAATTTAAGAATGAAATACAGCCAAACAACCAGCCACTGCTTCAAAACAAAACCTCCCTCTATTACAGTTGCAAAGACATTGTAATATAAAAGAAAATTGCATTCTGAACACCTTACTACGCTGATGTTTTAGAAATAATTATTTTTAAAAGCCAATTCCATTTTTCTTTTTTCTTCACAAAGTCAAATATCAACATTTGAATAGCAACAACAAATGTGAACCATTGAAAAATGTCTGCTGGCACTTCATCAGGTCCCTGCATCTACCTTTGTCTGTAATTCAGGAGAAGAGCTTTACTCACTGCCATTCACAAGCAGAACAGTTGTTGGTGTTTGCTTTACAATGGATTTTGTTGTATTTTAACTATCCTGTCTGTATTTTATCAACTGCACAGAGAACAACAGACCTTTATAGAAAGCTCAATAGATTTATTTATGGCATGGCTGCTTCTATTTGGGATAAACCTGGGGGTAAATAAAATGTTTGTTTCATTTCTAACTCTACGAGGAGGTAAAATGGGAATATCCTGTGCAGAGTGAAGTAAGTCATAAAGCTTTCATGAAGGCATGCATGTGAAAAGTGATGACGGTTTGCAGAAGAGACATCTCAGATGTGTCCATTAGAGCAAAGGAATGGCTGACATCCATTCTCTGAAAAATGCGGATTTTCGAGTACACTGTGGTATGAACATTTAGGTGCAGGATACTGATGGACTATGCTTGTTGTTAGCCAAGGAACAACAGACAAGGAAGCAGCAAAGAGGCAAAAGCTGGGATATAACATTTTTTTCCTTTGGGGGGATGACAGTCTCTTAATTTCTTACCGAATCTCGTAGTAAAAATGACACAGTGAAGTTAAGCTCCTATGATTTTATGTTACAGTAATTTAATTTACCGTTGGATTGATTCTTTTTAAAACTCTCCAGATTCGTACTTCCTGAAAGCAAGTAATTTCAAAAACAAATGGAAAAACCCCAGTATTTCCCCCATTCTCTCAGGCACTTTGAAACCAGCCAATCACCATCCCAAACTCCTAATTTGGATACAAAAGCGAATACAATTGCTGAGCCACATGTATACAGCAAAAGCACACAAGCCAAGCATATATATAGCAGCAGCTACGTGGGAGGCCCAATGAGGTAACCGCGGTGACTCCTTTGGTTAATGCAGAAGTGCATAAATTCTGCCTGGGGAGCCTCACCAAGCAAAGACAAGGCAAAAAAAGGCTTTGTTTAAAGCACTACTGATGCGCAGCAAAACCTGAAATACCAACTTCATTTTCCTGGGGATCCGGGCTCTCTCTGAACCCACAAAAATTAAAAGCCCTATCCCACAGCTTCGCTGGCTGCAGCAGTTCTTTTTTCCCCTTTTAGATATTGAATGCCTTTTTTTGTCTTCTGATTCTTTGAAATGAGTATTTCCTGCTCTGTGGGGCGACAGCCCCTCCACAGGAGCCAGAGCCTTGTCGGTGTGGGAAGCCTGCAGAGTCACCCTGCTTTGGGGGACGTGGGTACCAGGAAAAGTGGCAGGATTACAGCTTTCGCTGGCTACCAGACATGACTCTGCTGCTGCTGACAGGCTGCCCAGCTCTGGTACCACGTTGTGGAAAAGCAAACAAACCAATTCTCTTGTATAACTGATATAAACCACCTTCCTGATGTTTCATCTGGCAAATCTGCACACAGAGTGCTTCAAATCGATACAGCAGTGATTCACTGCCATTAAAAACATCATTTTTCACCCAACTTCCCAGAATGAACTAATTTTATTATGCAGTCCTAGCAACCCTTTATTTACTTCTTAAAAACTTCTGGAAAATTCTAGATGAATTTGGTTCCCTTAACAGTACCAAGACTGAAGTTACTGCAACATACTATGCAACAACGCTGTTATTCTTGACCTAAAACTCAATGCCAGACTTTTCTTCATGTTTTGCCCACGTCAACATCTGCCTCCGCTTTCTTTCTGTCTATGCTCTTTCTAAACTATTGGCAAAGCCAGTGAACAATTCTTCAGTGCTATATGATTCAGACCTGATACAAACAGGATTAGAGACAACACAGTTAGGACTTTCTCCCATTATAGCTGTGCTAGTGTTGACAGTTTCCAGAAAAACATAATACTGTAAACACAAGAGCAAATCATAAGACACAAGGCAACAGGAACACAAAAAATAACAACATAGGCAAGAGGCAAAATGTAGAAAACATGGTTTGGGTTAATTTGGTTACTGCTTTGAATAAACACTAAAGACTTCAAACCCAGGGATTACTAAGTAGACCTACTAAGATGGGAATGATGACGGGATAATGCAAATATACATGGAAGGCAGAGCTCAAGAATGCAAATACACCTTACCTGCACAAGCTGCAGAAGATAATGAAGAACATCATCATCTTCCAAACTTTCCAGTTTTTGAACTGCCATTGCTCGGACATTTTCATCTGAAAAGTTACAGTCCAGAAGTTGCATTGTGAGTCCAACATCTAAAGTGCTTTGATCCCAAACCTCCTTTTTAGCTAGCAACTGGTATGTTTTGGCCACTATTTCTTGTTGTCCCCATTTCACAGAGCTAAGCAGCTTAGGATATGCCTTAGGGTGCTTTATGCTTTCATATCTGAAGTGCCACAACAGTTCTTTGTCCTCAGGAGAAAGTGGATTAAGTGGGTCAGTTGCTATGATCTCTTCAAGTTGCTTGCGAAGCTGGTTGGGCATTTCAGCTCGTGTCCTGTCCCCTTGGGGGTCTGATGTTATCCTGTGCTTGGGCAAGGCAATTGGGTGACAATATTTATCCAGCACAATAGAGATAGCCATTGAGTTTTCTTTATCTGGGTTAGTTGCTGATGTGAGTTTGTCTGCATTGATACTTCCTTGTTCTTCCCCCTTGCCTGGAATTTTCCACATGTGGAGCACATATTCCCCACTTCGTAGCAAGAAACGGTGATCTATTAGCAAAAGATTTACATAATAAAGAAGCTGAGTTTTGCACTTCGGATCAGAGTTGGGGGATTCATGTGACTGAAGGTTTGTCTTCGTGGACAGTCCCTGTGCTTTACCGCAGTATATCTGAAGATTCAGGAGTGCCCCTTTAGGCAAATCCTTGATTTTGATATCAAACTCCAACCAAATATTCCACAGAACCTCCTCAGTAAAAGGCTTTGATGAAGTCCTCCTCTGTGAAAGGAGCTGCTGCCCGTGTTGAATGTTAGCTTCCACAAACACAGTGAGATCAGTATTTCTGGGTAAAACTGGGATATCAATGCCAATTATTTTCACCCTAAATTTCCTGTTACAGTCCCACAAAGAGATAGTAAAGACTCGCTCATGATCTTTTCCATCTATTGTTAATTGTTCATGATACCCTGTAACACCTGTACAGTCATCCACCAAAGGCCACTCTTCCTTTTGGACCTCATCCTCACTCGGGTCAGGGGGATTGTCTAAGACAAGGTGGATTTCTTCCCCATTCTTAAGGCATTGCCTTATCCAGTGAAAATCTTTGATTGGTGTCTCTCCAGTAATGTACTCATCTCTGCCACAAATCCTGAGAACAAAATCCAGTTCACTATGATCTTCAGGAATGTCCATCAAAGACTTTTTCTTTGCCATTTTTGTGAAAAAGCTGTGGAGAATCATATCTGGAGTGTCATCTATGGACACTTTAACTTTTTGGCTAGTTGTTCCTCTATGTATGATTATGAAAATGTTATTATTAGTGATCTTTTTTAATAAATATTCTGGGAGTGGCTTAGATGTAGTCCATGGGTGCATTGCATACAATTTAGGGTCTCTACAGGCTACCTCTATCATTCTTGGAGTGACTAATCTACGACGGGTAAATTCTAGTTCATCGTCATGCACGTTGCTTACATCAGTGACATCATAACCGATTAAATCATTAAGTTGCCGCTGAAATTCCTGAACTTCTTCTGATGGGCTTTGTTTCTGGACAACATAGATCTTGCCCACCTTTTTCTGTAACACTTTCCAGTACAGTATGCAGTCCAGTGTCTGTAATACTTGATGTTTATCATAAATTTCATACCATTGCCCTTTCTTCTGATACTGCAAAATAAACTGATCCGGGGTGAATGTGTGGTAGAAGTCTGTGGTTTGACTCATCTCTAGTGCACGCATCCAAATCTGTGCTTTCATTTGCTCAACCGTACAGTTGGCAGCTATTTCGAGTAACATCATTTCCGGTACTTTAGTATGTTTATTGCTTGTAGGTAGAATGAACTCAATGGATATCAGCTCCATTGATGATAAATTACTCGATGTACAGTGAGGTTTCATCCTTCTTCTCCTTCGTTTGTTTTCCTCTCTCATAACAACAGGCTGTTCATGGAGTTCATCCTCCAACTCCATGCCAGAAGAAATCTAGCAAAACATACAAATGCTTCATTACTTTCTCATTTACATTTTTAATAACTCTTTATTTTTTAACTCTTCTTAATTGAAATCATAGGCCAGTCAGAATCCTACTATGTATATGCTGTCTTAATCTCTGGTCATAAATAAGTGATTTACATAAACCACCTCAGACATAATCTATTCAATTCACCTCCAAATACAACACCCGCCCCCAAGAAACAACAAAGCAACCCTCTAATGATTAAATAATTAAAATAGAGCTTTTAAATGGCCTTTCTAGATTTCATTGAGGATAAGCAGTCTGACTACGTATTTCCTCCACAATGATTTGTTCTTGCTTCTATTTGATCGAGCACTGATTCTTTTGCTGCCTTATATATTTTGATGCTGCTTATATTAATGTAAGTGGCTTTTCACAGAAATCAAAGACAGACAACTGTGCATGATCAGAATGCCATCCCACTGAGCTCCAGGAATGACCAAAGGTAACAAAACAAGCAATCTGACTCAACAGAGGTGAGCCTATTCCCATTTCCCTCTGCCTTTCTTTTTAGTGATGAGGAATAAGGACTGAAAAGCAAGAAAAGCACTTGGGATTCAAAAGTCAGGGACTACTTCTGAAGACAGATTAATATGCATCTAAATTCAAGCCTAGTACCCCTAGATGTGCTTCTTTATAATAAATCATTTCATCTGACCAATAATATCCATCCACTTTAAAAGTAAACATTTCCAGTATAAACTATTAGCTTTTTACAGAACAAAAAACTGCTAAGCTGATGCCTATACATCAAATCACACCCAAAACACCTGTAAAGCAACATCAAACACAGGTAGCCTACCTTATCAGCTTTCAGTAAACAAAACAGATTGTTGCTCACAGTTAATCTCCATTGAACAATATTAAAGTGGAAATGATTCACCAAGAGCTTGGAAGAAGAAGGCAGCGCTGACTGAGCATTCTCACACAAGCTAAGTTACAGCAACACACTGAACTTCTTTTCCAGACAATGTATTTTACACATAAAATCTTTCTCTAACAGCTGGAAAAAACTAAAACCAATGCAACGATGTCTTAGTAGATAACAAAACAAGAAGATAAAGATGCAAATATTTAACTGAAACAACAGAGTTTGCTAACTAAAATTCTTTTTTCAAGTTCCGGAAAGCAAAGACTGTGGACACACCCCATGTATAACTGACAAAGGAAATATTACCTGTTCGTAAAATAAAGGCTGAATTGCTGAAGACGATTCATTTGTTTGATATCTGAAGTTCCTATTTTTTTAAAGGAAGACCATTTATGCAAAAAGTTCTTTGTTTAAGCTGTTCTGCTTTTCTTGCTCGCCCTCATATCCAGATGCAAAGGAAGTGCTGCACTTACCAGGAAGGAAGTTTTAACCAAGTTGATTATACATATGATTGCTCATTTTAAAAAAAGTCAAAATGGTTTTCCTGTTACAACAGTAAAAATACACTGACAGCACATCAATTTGATTCTAATACACATGTGTAGAAGATATGCTTAAAGCCTTCTAAATGCAACTAAGAATAACCCCAGCAATAAATTTAATGAATCAAAATAAAACATTTTAAAACCAATGTATTTTGGAGAGCCTAAATACTTTATAATGAGTAAATAGGAATACTAGGAAAAAAGACAACTAAATCTGCAATGTTTCCTTATTTTTATTTCCATGGTGATAGTCCTTTGAGGACTCCCAGCTTAAATTCATTAGTTTTTTAAGCCAGTCTCCATACTGAAGTCACACGGAGACAGTATCTGCCAAGGATCTTGCATGGTCACCTCAGCAATAGAACTGCAGGGCAATCTTCCTCCTAGTATTTTTAACTCCTCCATTTATAATTACAAACACATGGTCAAATCCACTTGAAATTATGATATAAAATTCAGGAAGTATTTAAACCATGGACTCCCAACCCTAATTCTTGTGGTTAACTACAATCTGAAGAGATGTTCCTTTACTAAATAAAAAAAAAAAACCCACAGGAAAACAATTGGGGAAAACCCATACAAATCAGAAAGATAAGACAGAAAAACCTCTAATTGTATCCTTATTCATTATGACACTTGCAGTGAAATACTGACCATCTGAACAGCAATATCCAGCATACATCCTATGGCAGAAATATGCTGACTCTTGAGAAAGACAAGTCTCTTACCTGCCTCCAACATGCCATGCACAACCTCTGAAATAAACACTTTGCAGAGGTTAAAAAAGAAAATACCCTCCACCACAGACATAGTCCTTCTTTCTCAGAGCACCTTCTCACCTGCAGCTAGGATTGATTTCTCTTCACAGGTTCTTTTTCTCAGGGAGTGATTTTGGGGGAAACACACTCTGCCCTATTTCCCTCTACCTTTTAGAGCCAGTGTTTGAAATGTCAAAAGAAGTGGAAAAGTTGCCTTGAACATTTTATTGATGTCATGAAATCTACACGTTGGCCAAGACATCTCCAACACTCATTCTCCACGCATTCATCAGCCACAGTCTCCATGGCACCTCAGCACTACACACTGCTTTCCTCTCCAGTCTGAAAAAAGCCCTCAGTGGCTGGAAAACTTGAGCATCAGTAACCTCAACAGCAATCTCCAGGATGACGGAGGAGAAGGAAGCAGCTGGTTTCATGTAAAAAAGGAAAAGGAGCTGGATGTGTAGGAAAAGAAAAGGAGCAATGCTAAAGGGGAAAATGTGTTTTGCAAAACCTGTGTTTTGAAAGCCCTGACTGTGGAGAGTTTGGCTTAGCAATGCTTTTGTGGAGTCTATCTTATGAAGTATAATTTCTAAAACATGTAATGTAGTCTTGTATTTTTCTTCATTTAATCATAAGCAACTAGCAGTAAGGGTTTTTTTCATGCCAACTGGCTTATATAGGTTTTTTGCAAATATTTCTCATTCTAAAAGTCGTGATGATCCTGTTAAGTAAACCTGGACTTATATCAGTTTCATTGTGCTTTGTCAAAGCTAAGACAGCATGCTGGTTTAAAATGTCCTCATCTTGTTGTCATGTGCTATGCACTTACAGATTAACTTTTCAAACACATACACATACAAGTATTCCATCTCTGCTAAGCTATTCTACAACTATTCCATTGATCAAGACAATCCAAAGCAGCATCTTTACCTCAGGCAGCAGAGAAGTACCCTGCACATTGCTTGATGAATGCAGCTATTTGACACTGTGATCCACTTAAAAAGACAGGTAGAGCAGTACTGTGAAAGGTTCTGACATCCCCCCCCTTCCCTAACTGCATCAGATACAATGCAAAGTGCTTGTCTAACTGCCCACACAAGACTGTCTTCTCCCACATTCATTTGGGCTCTGACCTGTCATGCCTAGTCCAGTCCAGTTCAATCTACATTTCCACTTCAGCTCTGACCCCTTTACATCAGCTTCAGAAGACAGTTCTTGAAGCAATGATTGTCTCTAATCTGTCTCTGCAATGACAGCCACAAAAGTGTCCCATTCTCAGGATGACACCAAATTGTCTCTATTTTCTTATAATCCATGTGTAGGCATGGCAAAACCGTATTTCCTTATGCATATGCATCAGGAAACTTTGATTTTATAATAGAAAATCTTTTAAAATCACTTCTTTAGGCACCCTTTGTCGTGCCTTAGCATTACTTTATTGACATTTCTATACGCCTACTGCAACAACACCAAAAAAAAAAAAATCTCTTTTTTTATGTCTAATTCTAATCAGCCGCATAAACCCTGAATTTCCCTGTATTAGACCTCCCAGAGGGCCACAAATCCTGATGGTGGCAATGGAGCAGAAGGAGGTGTGTCTGTAAAAGGTAGCTAAGACAAGCAAACAGGCTTGCCTTTGTCTCCAGTCATGTTCCTATCTCATCACTCAGGTCAGCAAACAAAAAAATTTGGTTAATTTTCAGCTGGATCAGTTCCTTGATCTGAGTCATCACTAGCAGAAGTGGTAGGACAGGGATGGGAACTGAAGGGAAGGGAATGGAGCCCGCACAGTTCACCCTGAAACGTAATTCACAGTAGAGTTAGGAGATAAATTCATGAGAAAACTTATTAAATGATTTGAAAACACTGGCTGAAATGTGCCTTAAAAAGACAATGTGGTACTATCATGAATTACTTAGTATATTCTGCTACATAACATCACAATATTTGTCAAACTTCATTGCTTTATTAGGACTGTGCGAAGAGTTTTACCAATTATTCATTCTTCACCAGCTATTCTCATGCTAATTCTATATTATTTCCTGCTTTTGGTTTAATCCACCACGGGAAAACCTTGTTTTAAAACGATTCTTTGCACTTTGGTGTCAACTTCCCAGACAACATAACCTGCGAGAAAGCAGGCACTTTCTACGTGAGTTAAGAATTACCTCATGCAAATATAATAATGCTGCATTTACATTCACAGTTTCAGATAAAGTTAACTTGCAAAATGAATAAAACCAACAAACAAAACCAACAAACAAAACTACCATGACAGCACACTGCATCTACTTGCTAACATTGTTCTATAGTCAGAGATGGCTTTGCATTTGCTGGATAGGAGTACAATACATCTTCCCTGCATCTACAGTGATCCAGTACTGAACTATGCAGGCAAGATACAGCACCACTGAGTTAAGCATGAACACAACAACAAACAACATTCTGCCCAGTTCTTTTGTGAAATCCTCCAGCAACTACCAGCTCTCATGGGAATTAAGTCAGTGCAGGTTCCCATTAGAAACTAAACTTCACATGCAATGTAGCTGCATTCTTCATCTAAAAGTATACTAATCAGCAGATAAAGCTGAACATCTCAGTCAAGAGATGCTGACTGCTATTATGGCTGTAATATTTCAGGATGCACTTGCCTTCACTACAGACCTTTGCATATTTTGATTTGTACACCAGGTATCTACCTTGGGGTGCTTCTGGAGCAAGCAGTAACTTCTAGCTGGTTCTGACAATTTTGGTAAGAATTCTAGTGAAGTTGTGGTTAACCAAAGTTACACAAGTGATGGGTGATCTACCTTCAAACCAACACTTCATGGAGTTTGAAAACACAGAGATTGCAGCTGCAGCTTCTGCAGGGACACAGTCACTATTCAGGTACTCCCTGCCGTTTTCTAATAGTAACTTCTGCCGTTTTCTAATAGTGACTGTAATGGTGCGGCCGAACCTACAATACCAACCAACTCCAGAATGCCCTCAGCTGTTACTTCAGACGATTTGTGGTGGGGGAAGCTTTTACGGTCTACATGTACCTGACAGTCACAAGAAGTTTGCTGGATAAGGAAATACAGTTATTTATGTTTAAAAGCTGTGTTGGCGCAGAGCTGAGTCACAGATACTAAGACCAGAGGGAACTGCCACCACTGTCTCGTGTGATCCTTCAACTTACATTGTTTCATTCAACAGTCTTAAGTTTCCTGTGCAGGTTTTGCATCAAACGTATAACTCGTGCTGGGTCTGGGACGTGAGCTGGGACCGAGGCCGCGAGGAGCGACTGACAGGCAGCAGCCGTGGGGCTCAGCACTGCTGACCCCGGTCACCCCACGCCCGGCTGGAAGGGGGCCCTGGCCTCTGGCTTCGCCTGCCCCAAACCCTGCAGACGCGCCGCGGGCCGGGGTTGCTTCCCGCACCCAAACTACGGCGGGGCCCCGGTGCCGCGCCCGCCGCCCCGAGATGGCGGCCGGGGCCGCGCCGCCCCGTAGCGCCCAAGGGAGCAGCAGCGGAGCAGTCGCCGCGCGAGGGCGAACCTCGCCGCGCTCAGCGCCGCGGGGCAGCCGGGCCCGGCCTGGCGGGTCTGCCCACCGCCACCGCGGGGAGCAGGGACCCGCCACCGCGGGGTCGGGGCCTCCGTCGCCACCTGCGAGCCCGGGCCTCGGGCAGGGTCTGCCGGCGATCCCCGCCGGGCCTCGGGACGGAGCTACTTACCCCAGCGGCGTGGCCGCGGCCCCTGCTCCAGCTCCAGCTCCGGACAGGTGTTTTCCTCAGCAGGAAGCGGAGCGGGCTGGGGGCCGGAGGGGAGGCTCCATGGCCGGCGGTAGGCAGCTCCGGAGCCGCCGCCAATCACACGCCGGGCAAAGAGGGAACCGGCTGTGGGGCCTTCCCGCCCAGCTCGGCCGCTGCCGCCCGGCCCCGCCGCGGTCCCGGGGCGCCCGGCCACTGCCCCGCCGCTGCGGCCGGCCCTACCCGCGGCCCGCCGAGCCGGGCGCCGGGGCCACGCCGCTTCCCCCGAGCGAGGCGGGGGCTCGGGGAGGGGGCCGGCGCTGGGCCGGGACGCTGCCTGGGTGCGCGGAGCGCCTTCCCCGGCCTTGCCGCCTGGAGGCAGCCGGGCAGCCCCGCTGCGGGCCGGCACCCACTGGTCCGGTACGGCCACATCAACCAGAGTAGGGCTATACCGGCTACTGCGGTAGAGCACCGCGTCCAGGTGTCAGCACAGCCAGCAAAATCTCCCTGGAAGCATCTTCAAGAGGTGTTCACTGCACAGAGACCCCAATCGCCGCCGTGCCCGTTGCTGAGCGGTCACCACCTCGGCAGTGCCAGTAGCCAGAGCCAGGGCTGCCCGGCCAGGCCATGCCGGGTGGTGGTGACAGCACGACCAGCCCCATGCACTAAGGCGAGGACAAAGCTGGTCTGTCTAAGCTGTCCTCAAACGACCCTGGAGACAGCAGGCTGCTTTAGCGTGCAGTGGCCTTCTCCTTCGGAAAGATTTTCATGCTGTCTGATCAAATGTCTGCTTTTACAGGCTGAGTCTGTTACTTGTCTTTTTTTTTTTTTTTTTTTTCTGCAGCTGCATTTTGTTCGAAGGTGCTGTTTTCATTTTTTTCCCTGCTATTTTCCCATCTCCAGACTGGGCATCCTGCTTTCTCCTTTTAAGTCATGTTCCTTAGACCTTGTTTGATTTCTGTATCTCGCCTCCGGCTTCTTGCCAATGGACCACACTGTTTTTGGAAGGCACTGTACAAAACTGGACATAGTAGTACTCCAGTTTGGGCTTTGCCAAGGTCGCCCACACCAGGAGGATTAATTCATCAGCCTTACTGTGCCAGGGCTCCAAATGCAGTTCAGGCACAACCAGTCACATCATCCAATTCAAACAAACAACTCCCCCTCACCACTTTCCCCACCCTGACTGCTGACTATTTGGCTCTGAATGGAGCTGAGTGTTCGTACCCCTGCAGATCTTTTTTGGAATGAACAGCAAGTCTTTCCATTATTATGCCGAGACCTTTTTTGACCCTGAACTTGCAATGAGATTCACAGGTGAACTCTTGTACAGCGCAGAGCCCACATGCTTGCTCTGAAAGCCATGCTGACATAAGGTTATATCTTCAGGGAATGCTTCACAAGATCATAGGCTGCCTCGAAGATTATAAAAATGAACTGGATTTTTCTAAGGAACACATTATTAACTTCCATAGAAAGAAAATATCAGAAGAAAGTAACAAGCATGTTACACATACAAGTGCTAGTATAGTAAATTGGATAATTGTCATTACAGCAGAAGGGTTCTTTTGAGTTAAAAAATCATTTGCATGACAACATTAAGAATCACAATACCAGCCTGAAGCAGAAAGTAATTGAGCAACTATTGTATAGACATGGAGTTTCAAAATGAATATACATACACCGAACTGTGGGTATAAGAAATCCTAACTCTGGACTGGCCTCAAGCTGCTCTTTTTACAAAGATGAAAGCAAAGTAAAAACCTTAAACAACCTTCACGTGATGTGTCTGCAGCATAGGGGAAACACAGTGAAGACTCACTCCATGCTTGCTTTTGCTTGATATAATGAGTAATACTGGTCAAAGAAGTTCAGCTTTGCCCAGCATGTGTATTACTGAATGCTTTAAAAGAAATTAAAAAACCTTATCAAAATAGAAAGCCTTTTTTTGTTGTTGTTGGCTGGATCCCCAGATGCATCACTCCAGGAACACAAGTGTAGCCAGTTTGGCAACTAATCCTGTTAAAATCCACGGACTTTATTTGGAGATGCACAAATACACGGTGATTTGAGCAGCTGAATAAAAAAAGACTGTCATTTGTCAAAAGACAATTATAGAGGGAATAATTTACAGCCGGAGCAGATGACACCTTTCATGTTGACTTTAGCTAGAACTGCATAGAATATTTTTTAAATAGCTGTAAGTCAGCATAATGTTATTTGCCATGAAAGAGTAAATTACTTTGTGTATTATATTTGAGAAAATCAGGTAAACTGAAAATCTTGGTCTTTCCAGGATTTAGTAAGTTAATAAAATATTACAATTTTGCAGTTAATCTTCAGCTTCTCTACATACAGCACAATTTGCTTTATCGCCTTTTGTGGCAAATCACATAATTCAAACTTTCCTATTGCCAAAGATGCTCTCTTTATAGGTTGCATATTCTTTGGAAATACACATTTTAACATTATTTTATTCCTGCTGATTTCCAAATGTGACTCAAACCCTTTCCCATAAGTTATCTGTTGGTCTTTTTTTTTTCCAGTCAAGAACAGCCTGTACAATAAATTGAAATGCACATTTTACCATATTAAAAAAGGAACTTTAAAAGAGTCAGGAATATCATAGCTTAATGAAGGAAGGTGAAGAACACAATTTGATATGTAAATGAAGCTGATTTAATCAAAATTAGTCATGCAAAGAAGCAATCATTTTGCTAATATAATCTTGTGGCTGCAGTCAAAATGCAATTATTTCCTTTATCTTTCAGCTGTAATAAAAATATGACAAGGAATTGCTGTCATGATCTTAAATGGGAGTTTTGGAGGTTGGGAAAAATGTAAGATGGTATCTTTTGTGTCCTCTGCACAGTCAAACATCAGGTTTTATATTGTATCATGCAGAACTGCAATAAAGACTAACAACCACATTAAATGCTCAGCAACAACTTTATATACTGACATATGTTGGAACTGGATGTAAATGTTGTCATTGACAGATGGTTCATTGCAATTTAGTAAATAGTATCTAATAGTTTGGGTTGGTTTTTATTTTCTGCATTGCCAGCATAGAAAAAAAAATAAATGCACAAGCTTTTGGTCTTGTTGGTCTTGTACCAACAAAGCCAGAGCCTGCTTGCCTAATCCCAGCAATAGTTCATTCAGTTCTGTAATTGCTTCTTTATGTAAAGAAAATAGAAAAAACTCCAAATACCAAAATCAGACAGTGTGGGACACATTGTGCTTCCTGAAGGAAGGGTAGGTAACTTTCTCCTTTCTTGCAGAATTTATAAGTTAGAATTTTCTAATTGAGTTGTAAGCATTTTATGAAGCATTCAGTGCAGGGCTAAAAAATAAATTGCCAGAATCCCTTTATTGCACAGCTCTATTCTGAAAACTGATAATGTAAATATGCAGTCAGTTGTGTTAACATCATTGCAGTTGCTTTGGCCATATGCACAATCATATGGTAACTTTGGTATCAAAAAGGAAGGTTTTTTTTCTTGCTATAACTTGCCAACAAGAAGAGGAGGAGGGAGCTGGATTTTAGTTTGGCTTTTGCATCAAGTATGGTAGCTGCTTGTGTAATGGATATGATAGGTAAGTGTTGCCTGCAGACCTGTCCTCCATTCACAGGAAAAGGCAGCACACCTCTTTTTACACCAGTTCTGGGTCATTGTTTGGCGTAGAAGGCCTTGGGGAAGTAGGAGGAGATCCAGAAGAATAAATTAAGGGTGGGCTGTTGCTGTACCCCGCTGAAGGGATGCCAGCGGGCAGTTAAGACATCTGTAAAATGTATCCTACGTGAGCTTGGGTTCCCAGGGAGAGGTGTCCAGGGGAAACTTTTAAGATCTGCTTAAGATCTGGGCATGAAAGTAGCCTTGTGTCCTGATCCACAATGATCTTTGAACCTCTGTAGGCAAAGCAGAGTCAGGAAAGCTCAAACAAAAGAGCAAGGCTTGCCTATTTCTACTCCTTTCTCTTCCCTTTTCTCCTGCTAGGTCAGTGCTCCTGGTGATCCAAGGTTCTGCACAAAATCCCTCACTTCAAACATCTAAAACTTTCAAAAAAAGGAAACAGCAGGTGTTCTGGGCAGTCTTCTGAAATACATCTGCTGAAGGATTTGTCTCACATTTTACTGATCTAGGCTCTTCCAAATAAGTATTTAAAGCACAGGGGTGGGAGTGCAAGGTGTTCCTCTGTGCCACATATGCACACACATCAGCTGAGACATAAATCTCACATAATACTTCTTATTGGCATGAATACGTATTTTTGTCTGCACATATGTGTATGAGTTCATCAGAGAGAGATGCACCCCTCATGGTAGCAGAGTGTGTGTACGCAGATCTTTTAAGAGCACTGGTTATTCATAAGGGATGGGGAAAGTCCTGAGTTTTTATGGCTGCTGTCAGAGGTCTCAGGATTAGGTGGTGATGCAATATTGCATCATCTTGTGGTGCTGGGACTTGACAGAGGAAATGAAAAAGGTCAGAAATAGAAATGTAAAGAAAAATAGTTCACACTTCCAACAAGGCCTCTAGTCTAGTAGCATTATACTAAGCACTCCTAAATATAACATATGGATAGCTTCAGTCTCTGAAAGTTTCTGACTCCAAAAATAATTAATCTAATTTGCTGCCCAGAAACTACATTACAAGGTTTCTCTAGACAAGCTCTCTGAACTGTGTTAGTGTGCTATCTTCCTGTCCTGATATTTATTACTCTGAATCTTTGAAAATTTGCTCAGCTGCATACTTGTTTGTTGGGGCTTCCTCCTGCCTGTGAGGACATTAATATATTTGCATTGCATAGGAGTTATGCAAGGGTTGACTTTTAACAGAGGATTTCTGTATTTTTGTTGTTGTAAATGTGCAATGTAAAATGCTTTCCCTTTAAACTATCTCCCAGCCTCTGTCTGTATATTGAAATAACATATGCTTTTCACACAAAAGGCTTACCAGAGTTCCAAGCACCCTGCAGGTTCATTGACCTGCTGTCACAATACTCGTGAGTACTAAAAAGATATTCAAGTAGGAATATGTTTGTTCCACAGAGTTTAGCTGAATATAAAATCGGGTACAAAGAAAGCTCTTTTCCAGCCTGCTGTTTTTTGGAAACACACCCTTAACCTTCTCCAACATCTTTAACAGAAGATCACTGCATTTGGTTGTTTTGTTGTTGTTTTTTTTAACTGAATAAGAGGATTTCATTCCAAAGCACTGGATTGCTTGTATGGAGACCCTACCAGCAGGTCTCCTTCTTTCAGGGTGAGGCTGGGGTTCTGTCTGGGTGCTGGGGAACCTACTGGGGTGCTGGGGTGGCTTCTGTGGCAGCACTTCATACACAGTAGACAGTACATCATCATAGCGGTAACTGTGCTAAATAAACACCTCACATTGGAATATAGGGCTTCTGTCTTTACAGACAAATAAAAGCCCTTGCAGCCAGTCAGTACAACCACAATGACTAAAAAGCCAGATTCAGACCTGGAACTTTGTATATCTGTTTCCTAGAAATGAAAAGATAAGAAAAGCTGGGAATCAGTGGGATGGGAAATGTCAACCCTTACACACAAAAGGAGGGCAGCTTGATTCTGTAGATATTAGTGCTTCATCACATGGCAGTCTGGTCTGTATAGATGGTCCTCCACTGTCTATGTCTGCTAGGGATGGTTAAAGACAAACATGGGAGCATTGCCCAGATGAAACAGCTGGTATTGCCAGACTTCCTGTGTATTTTAGGATTCCCTGAGTTACCAACACAAATACTACATTACTTAAAAAGTGCATGTCCCCATATTTTTCTGCCTGCAGTGGAAAGGTAGGGTGCTCCAGCAACCTTTTGTGAAGCTTCTTTTTCATTTTACAGCACAAAGACTGAGCTGTTCAGCAGGGGAGGACATGGTAGCTAAGCCCAGTTTGGGCGAGACTATCCTGGTCCCTTGTGTAAGGCAGTAACTGCTGCAAAGTCCCGGTCAGAGCCTGTGCTCCACATGCTCCCCGTGCCCAGGAAAGCTCTGCTTTATTCTCCCCTGATCTGCAATTCTGCACCCCAAAGCCCAAAGTGAATGTAGCAATATCTGTCTGTGCAGTGATTCAGTCCGTCACGCCACCTCAAGTGTCGCGTAGATAGGTGTGATAGAAACTTTTAATGTCTCTTATTTTTGCAGTTAAAATGTGTCAGATGGCCAGATCATGCTTTCCAGAGCATGTAGGACACAGTGATCCCAAGCACTTTTTGTCAGACTGATGTACCTCCAGGCTTTGTTAAGCCAGCTTGCCTGCATGCAGCTATATGGCTGAAAACAGGCAGGACATGGAGTTAGATCCCTTTATAGTTGTTCATCTGGTTGTCTACCAGCTACTGAACAGATGTGGACCACAATAGTCATCTTTTGAAGAACATTAAGACCCTCTTTGATGAATTTCAGAAGCTATGGGAACTCTTCCTAAATTCACATAATGAGGCAGACATGCAGGAGCCTTCTGTTTTATCCCATCAGGGAGCAGTTGTTCTTCTCTGGGAAGCTGATGTTCTTTCCCAGTAATGTGCCTCCAGTAACAAAATGCTTTTGCTTAGATGGTGTGATTTTCTTCCTTGGACAGCATACTAGATAGACCAAATGCTGCAGTTTTTCTAAAGTACAACAGGATCCCCAAAGTGTCCGGTAGGTTGAAAAGAATAAGGATATAGAGATGAAGGACACATGGAAGGACACAAGGAGGGTATTTCCTTTATGATCTAAGATGAGCTAAAATACTCCAGATGGTTCTGAGACTGTTCCTGGATTCCACTGAAGAGAAGAAAATAGATGCATGGAAGGTGAATCACAGCTACGTCCAGCAGAGGACACCACAGAGGAATGACTGATGTTAGGGATGCGTAACAGACCAAAATGAATGCGTGACTTTGAAGGCAGTGTTTTGAAACTCCCTCACGAGGTAATTCCCCTGATGGACCACAGAAGGCTACATAGCACAGATTGGTTTAGACACAGAAGTTGCTGGTAGTGGGATAGCAGGCACTGCAGGGACTGCCCAGAGGAGTGGCTGCAGATGTGGTAGGAAGCCTGTCTTCACAAACAAGGATAGTGAGTTCTGGATCAGTGCTGAAGAGCTAGCCCTGAGGAAGGGAGATCTGCTGGCACAACGCTACATGGTTCCTTGGGTGTCAGCACCTGTACAGAGGATGGGGCTTCTCAGACTTCTGTCTCATCAAAAAGTGAAACCCAGAAGAGTGTAGTGACTCCTGTATCTTGTTAGGCTGAGCACCAGAGGTGGCAGCCACTCTCTGCTTTTCCTTAGTTTTGACTCTGTTTCAAGTAATCAGCATACTTGTACATGAAAGGGACCTTTTAAAATGTGTTGCTGGGAGTTCAAGGTTTGAAGGTTTGCATCCCAGAAGGTCTTAACAAGGGGAAGCAGCCCAGAAGGCTTGACTGAGACATGCTCAATACATGAATTGCCTGTGTTAATAACTCAGGAAAGAAGACTGTTGTTTGATAAACAGCGAGATACTCAGGGCAGTGTCCACCTGTCAACTTCCCTGGGCAACCCACTCCAGTGCCTCACCACACTTACAGTAAATAATTTCTTCATTATCTCCAATCTAAACTTCCCCTGTTGAAGTTTGAACCCGTTACCCCTTGTCCTGTCACTACAGTCCCTAATGAAGAGTCCCTCCCCAGCACCCTTATAGGCCCCCTTCAGATACTGGAAGGCTGCTATGAGTTTTCCATGCAGCCTTCTCTTCTCCAGGCTGAACAGCCCCAACTTTCTCAGCCTATCTTCATACAGAAGGTGCTCCAGTCCCCTGATCATCCCTCTGCACTTGTTCCAACAGTTCCATGTCCTTTTTATGTTGAGGACACCAGAACTGCACACAATACTCCAAGTGAGGTCTCAGGAGAGCAGAGGGGCAGGATCACCTCCTTCAACCTACTGGTCACGCTCCTTTTGATGCAGCCCAGGATACCATTGGTTTTCTGGGCTGCGAGCGCACACTGAAGCTGGCTCATGTTCATTTTCTCATTGACCAGCACCCCCAAGTCTTTCTCCTCAGGGCTGCTCTGAATCTCTTCTCTGCCCAACCTGTAGCTGTGCCTGGGATTGCTCTGACCCAGGTGTAGGACCTTGCACTTGGCATGGTTAAACTTCATAAGGTTGGCATCACTCCACCTCACAAGTGTGTCAAGGTCCCTCTGGATGGTGTTCTTTCCCTCCAGTGTACCAACTGAACCACACAGCTTGGTGTCATCAGCAAACTTGCTGAGGGCGCACTCAATCCCACTGTCCATGTCAGCGACACAGATGTTGAACAAGACCGGTCCCAACACTGATCCCTGAGGGACACCACTCATTACTGGTCTCCAGCCGGACGTTGAGCCATTGACCACAACTCTTTGTGTGCGGCCATCCAGCCAGTTCTTTATCCACCGATTGGTCCACCTATCAAATTGATGTCTCTCCAATTTAAAGACAAGGATGTCGTGCGGGACAGTGTCGAACACTTTGCACAAGTCCAGGTAGATGACATCAACTGCTCTACCCCTGTCCATCAGTTCTGTAACCCCATCATAGAAGGCCACCAAATTGGTCAGGCAGGAATTCCCCTTGGTGAAGCCATGCTGGCTGTCCCCAAGCACCTTGTTGTTTTTCATGTGCCTTAGCATGCCTTCCAGGAGAATCTGCTCCAGGATTTTGCCAGGCACAGGGGTGAGACTGACTGGTCTGTAGTTCCCTGGGTCATTCATTTTCTCCTTCTTGAAAATGGGGGTTATATTTCCCTTTTTCCAGTTGTTGGGAACTTCACCTGACTGCCATGATTTTTCAAATATGATGGCCAGTGGCTTAGCAACTTCTTTTGCCAGCTCCTTCAGAACCCATGGATGGATTTCATCAGGTCCCATGGACTTGTGCACATTCAGGTTTTTAAGATGGTCTCGAACCAGATCCTCTCCTACATCGGCCTGAGGTCTTCATTCTCACAGTCCCTGTGTCTGCCTTCCAAGACTTGGGTGGTGTGGTCAGAGCCTTTGCCAGTGAAGACTGAGGCAAAGAAATCATTCAGAACCTCAGCCTTCTCCAAATCCAGGGTAGCCAGTTCTCCTGATAGCTTCTGGAGAGGGGCTACGCTGTCCCTAGTCTGTCTTTTATTCACTACATACCTATAGAACCCTTCCTGTTATCCTTAACATTCCTAGCCAAGTTTAATTCTAATTGAGCCTTAGAAAAGATATGGCACATAAAATATATGGCAGCCAATAGACTATACAAGCCATCCTTAATTAACAAAAACTTTACTTAGGTAATACATGGACAATGCATGGGGGGGAAAAGGTATTTTCAGGTTCCATGTTGCTAAGGAATGAAAACTGCAGAGCCAAGAACACTGGATGTTCAGGAAGGACCCAGTTTTGGGCACAAGGGTGCATGTGCAATGGTGGCTGTGTCAGTGCTGGCAGTCATTTCAAAGGGACTTGGCATTATTATCCTGGCCTAATCCCATGAAAAGAGGAATACAAAACCCAAGGATTCTCTTCACTAGTGATAGGCAAAAAGACAGCTGTTTGAATCTGAGTGAGTCTGATAATCCCATTTAAACAAATTATGTATCTTGAAACACTGTGGATTCCTGAGATAAGCAAATCTGTCACACGTCCTGCAGTGAGGCTGAAGTGAAGGTCTTTGTGTTTGATGTGTTTGGGTAGATACATGTGCAATTCCTGGCACTGTAGCTTGACACAAGTCGGATTCAGCCCATGGAGGAGAACTTAAATAAGCCTTTGGAGATGCATATCTAGGTGCGATAACCACATTATCTGGATGTAGCTAGGCTTTTCTGCTGTGCCACAGACCATGAACACTCTCTGTGACCTGAGCTCCGGCACCCAACCTCTCTGACCTGCCGTCCCATCCAAAGACATGTCCCTCACCCCCAGCCTCCTGCCCCACCCATTTATGGGGTGACCATCCCTGGGGCACACACCTCATACTCACCCACCACAGGGCCCTGACCCTTCCCGACCCACAGTGCCCTGCGGCGGCGCCAGGCCAAGGGCACAGACGAAGTCACTCCTACCAGCTGCTGATCTCCACAGGCATCCGCCCACTATGGCCGCTGCCGCTCGCGTGCGTCACCGCCCGCGGTGTGTCGTCACCGCCCGCCCGGCCCGCGCCTGCGTTGCGTCATGCCGCACGGACAGCGGCGACCCTGGTGCTGTGGTGCCCCCTGCTGGGCCGGCAGGAACATCACCGCGGCTCCGCCGTACCCCGCCCCTCCCGTGCCCGGGGGTTCCCCCTCGTCCCGCTCCGCCGCCGGGCGCGGGCGAGCCCGCGTCCCCGCCCGCCTCCGAGAGCATGGGATGCCGTGGCGGTGCCGCCGGGGGAAGCTGTGCCTTCTGTCCGGGAGGTGTAAAGAGCGCGCCCTCTTCCTTCTTACGTCCATGTCCCTTAGGAATAGAAATGGAAGACAATTTTGTGAGCAGATTTTGGAGCCGGTGGATCTGGGTCATCTTCACACTGGCAGTGTGACTGCAGGGAAGTCCTTGGACTTTCTGTCATGACCTACCTCTTGTGCATTCATGGGACGTGGAGAACATCACTCACCAGTTACCCATGGGCTCTTCTATGATTTCATTTATAGTTGAAGTTATTTGAGATCCTTATGTTATGGAAATGCAAAGTGTTTGTGTGTTTACAGAAGAGACTTGAGGACATGATTTTACGTATCTGTTGCAACTATGTGTCATCCATCCAAAGTGAGCATTAGCAGAACTTTCACATTGCACCAAGTCACCATATATACCAAAACACTATAAACTGTGTCATGTAGGCACCTAGATCCAGTTCAGGACTCCCAGCAATATGAATCTTCTCGACTCCATTTTCGTTTCCTGTTTTTTTTTTTTCATCTCCCTGACTGCATTTTCTGCAAAATGGACTCCCTATTTTGTATGTGCTCCCAGGAGCACAGGCTTTTGTTGAACCTTTCCAACAGCCCTGCACTCCCCCTTCTCTCAGCTGCATATTGGCTGGAGTTGAGGAACTTGCATACTTCACTTCTCCTGCTGTCTGGATCCGATAATCACACCAAGCACTAAGGGCTGCATGAATGATATCGGAAGTATTGCGCCTGCCATGTGTGATGCCAGACATCAACACAAAGGTGTTAAAATCCTCCCTCGCACCCAACCAAGCTTTCTCCCTCAAACCCTCTGCTTTTGTGCAGCCACCTTCTCTCCACAGCTCCTCAGGTAAAAATGTTTGAAAATGCTTAAATGGAAGCTGCTGTCATTCCGTTTATTAGACACAATTGGATATCTATGACAAAATATCGTCTGCCAGAATATCACCATGGAGGATGGTAAAACTCAGCATGCTCACAGCACCAGCATATCTTATCTAGAGCTGATCAGCTTCTATTCAGGCTCATAAGATAATAGTTATCCCTAACACAGGGAAGTAGAGTACAGGACAAAGAAGTTACTAAATTCAGATTAAAAGATTCTAGTCAAGATATTAGCAAAAGGGATGCAGCAAATATTATCAAACTCAGTAAAAGAAGCCAAATAGTTATGAAATATAAATACTTTTCCAGTAACATGAGAAGGGGATCAAGTTATATTGAATCAAAAAACAGAAAGAAAAGCACGTCAGTAGAACTGCATGCTGACTTACGGGAAATGATATTTAAAAAAGGAGAAGTCACAGTTTCTGGGGAGCACTATGAAGTAGAATGGTATGCAGTCAGCAATATTAATTGGTTTCAACACCAGGCTTTTCTGGGGCAAATTGAATATTTTATGAAATCTCTAGCTTGAAGTTGAAAGATGGAAATTTTAAAAGTTAGACCTCCATTAATAAGTTTTAAATATATTTAGAAAATACAAAAAAAAAAAAAGAAATAAAAGCCTCATTGGATTGAAAAGTTTTCTGGAAAACCTATATGGGCAGGTAGAAGCATGAACTGACCCTTTGGAGCTGGTGGTGGCATGGCCCTCCCTCCCCATTCTCAGTCACTGGCCATGGGAGAGGGACCAGATTTGCTAAGCAAATTTGCTTATTTGCTAAGTGGCCTTGCCCCATCAGTGGTCAGGAAGAAACCCCAAATACTTGTGAGGACACAATAGCTTAATTCCTACAGGGAGATCTGGAACTCACTGTGAGCCTCAGTGCAATGGACTGCTGGGACTCTTGGGCCCTCACTTGGTGGGCTTAAGCTGAAGAAAAGCCTGCTGTAAAGTTTGTTTTGTCCCGGAGAAAGGAAAGAAAGAAAGGAAAGCAGAGAAGCTGGTTGTTTCCCTCTAGGAAATTGGCTTGGTTTGGTTGGAGTGGGTGTAGCTTCCTGACATGCAGTCACAGAATCATAGAATGTTTTGGGTTAGAAAAGACTTTAAAGCTCATCCAGTTCAGCCCCCCCTGCCATGGGCAGGGACACCTTCCACTAGACCAGGTTGCTCCAAGCCCCGTCCAACCTGGCCTTGAACACTGCCAGGGATGGGGCAGCCACGGCTTCTCTGGGCATCCTGTTCCAAATACTCTGCAAGGACTTTCTACATGGGCATGGTCCTGCCTTCAGTCCGTTCCTGCCAGACACAGGGACAGCACAGGCAGATGAGCTGTCCTGCACTGGGGAGCAAGTCTTACCATGCTTGGCCACTCTGCAGTGGTCCAGCTGGGCCAGGGGCAGGGTGATTCTGCCTACAGCACTCGTGAAGCCAGTGTCATCAGTATTGGTGCTGCATGCAGTGACCTCCAAAGTACCTATCAGGAGAAGGAAGACATTTTTGCATGAAGGTGAGGTTAAGGCATCAGTGATGTACAACAGGCAGCCAGGAGGTAAATGACTCATATGGGCTGGGCAGGGATGGTAACACAAACAGGGAATGTCTTGTGCTCACAGCCTTGCAGAAACAAATGGTAAGAATCCAGATGATGGCATTTTGGACTGCAGTGGAGGAATTTAGCACTGTGCAATGCGGAGGGCATATTCTCATTCCTTTCCAGTCAGTTGTCTTATTACTGCTTGACTGGTGTTTGTTTTATGACACTTTAAGATACGTAAATATTTTATGGTTTGGATTCAATGACTTGTAATTTTTGCAAGTGCTCATACACCCCTGTGCCACATAATCAAGTCCATTTTTTAACAAATTCAGTGTTAATAAAATAATCTTGATATTTTTTTATAATAATACTTTTACTATAGTAATGACATAATAATATTAATGTAATTAATAATAAAATTATTAATGGTAATATAATAATTTTATCTTACTGGAATTGCAGCTAGCTACAAATGTGTACACTGAACTTAAACTGGATTGCAGCTGTTTGGCGTTAACTGAAGCATGGTGTTCTAAGGGTGGCCTGAGCAACATTTGGTGGAGGGATGTTTACTCTGCACAGGTGGATGGCCCAGGACATATCAACCTGTGCTGGCAGACAGGATGCCCAATTCCAGGATTTTCCAATATTTCCCACAGGTACCAAAGCAAATATATACAGAACCTGTCCCTAGTTGTCCCCTATTCTGTCAAAAAATCTTCAAGGAAGTGACAAGCATCTGTTCAGGGTAGTATCTGTCTTGTTCTCCCTTTGCTTTCTGTTGATCCTGTTGTCCATTTACCTTGAGTGAAGTGTGATGAGCGTGTCACTGCTGGCCTTTAAAATTATTCCTGCTTGTAGCAGATCTAGAAGAATTTCCTTGTATTACCTCTCATGATTTAAACCCAGCTGGTAAATCGGCAGCACATAGCCCCTTGCTCATCCCTCATCTTCTCCTTCTCCATTCTCCAGCCCATGTGAGATGGGGAGGAGAACTGGAAGAATGTAAAACCCACAGGTTCAGATAAGAGCAGTTTAATAACTAAAATATAGTGAGAATAGGAAGAATACCAACAATAACAATAACGATGATAATAGGAAACAACAAGAGAAGAAATGAAAGCTCAATAAGACAAAAGTGATGCACAATAAAATTGCTCACCATCCACTGACCAATACCCAGCCCAAACCAATCGGTCCCTTCTGGGTAACTGCCACCAGTTTATGTACTGGGCATGACGTGCTGTGGTATGGAATACCCCTTTGGCTAGTTTGGGTCAGGTGTCTTGTTTCTGCTTCTTCTCGGCTTCCTGTGCCCCTCCTCACTCATAGAGCATGAGAGACTGAAAAGCCCTTAGTCAGGATAAGCATTACTTAGCAACACCTAAACCATCAGTGTGCTATCAGAGTTGGTCTCAGACTGAAGCCAAAACACAGCACTGCACCAGCTACTAGGAAATAAAATAACTGTTACAGCCAAAAGTAGGACTCACCTCAGTACAGCTAATGCATAGAAAATGGAAAAGTACATCAGCGCATGACAAAATCCAAGAATGACATCCTGGGGCATGCACAGTATCTACCTTAGCCTATTTTAAACAAACACAGAGCATCTGAAACTAGAAGGCCACAGTTTTTTTTTCTTTAATTGAAAAGTTATGCATTTTCCATGAGCATTTCAATATCTAACTTAGATCCAGAAAGCCAACCATATCCTGGGCTGCATCAAAAGGAGCGTGACCAGCAGGTCAAAGGAGGTGATCCTGCCCCTCTACTCTGCTCTCCTGAGACCCCACTTGGAGTATTGTGTGCAGTTCTGGTGTCCTCAACATAAAAAGGACATGAAACTGTTGGAACAAGTCCAGAGGAGGGCCACGAGGATGATCAGGGGACTGGAGCACCTCCCGTATGAAGACAGGCTGAGAAAGTTGGGGCTGTTCAGCCTGGAGAAGAGAAGGCTGCATGAAGACCTCATAGCAGCCTTCCAGTATCTGAAGGGGGCCTATAAGGATGCTGGGGAGGGACTCTTCATTAGGGACTGTAGTGATAGGACGAGGGGTAATGGGTTCAAACTTAAACAGGGGAAGTTTAGATTGGATATAACAAAGAAATTCTTTACTGTGAGGGTAGTGAGGCACTGCAATGGGTTGCCCAAGAAAGCTGTGAATGCCCCATCCCTGGCAGTGTGCAAGGCCAGGTTGGACAGCGCCTTGGATGACGCGATTTAGTGTGTGTCCCTGCCTATGGCTGGGGGGTTGGAACTAGATGATCTTAAAGTCTTTTCCAACCCTAACTGTTCTATGATTCTATGCCTAAAATAAGTATGTGATTACATCCTTCACTTGCTGCACTAAGCCAAGTTGGATATTTTAATCAGACTGCCAGGTTTCTATTTCCTCTTATTAAACTATGTTGTTCAGCACATTCCACCTTATATTAACATATTTCCATTTAAAACTGGTTATGCTAAGAATCTCCCTTTTTATTCTCCACCCACCCCCAGGCCCGCTTATAGGTACAGCAATCATGACAGATGCCTTTTACCAATATTTATTCCTTTTTAAATTAACAAGTGCAACATTTGTAAACAAAAACCATAAGTTTCCTCATAGGGCTTAGTTTTCACATGCTAAAGGAGAAACCTGGTCCCTGTCTCTGCCATGATTCCCACCCTCAAATTAAGTTCACCCATTTGCAGTATCATTCAGAACTATAATTTTATCTAGCCTTGTAATGTTAATTATTATTTTCAACCTCATCAGTACAGCACCTGCCACTCTAGGTACCTGGAGGAGGATCAGCATCTCCAGGCTAGCCTCTGGGCTTAATATGGAGGAAACAACCAGGCTTCTCACTACCACATTCAGACCAAAGCCTGATCCTGCAATATGATTTCTTTAGTAGTGCTTGGTAGATTATTTTCAGCCATGAATTTGTCTTTGTTCTTTGAATCAAGTAAGTTTTTGAAACATCTTGCAATTAGTTCCACAGATTGATTATGCACAGCATAGAAAAGCATCTCTTTTGTTTGCCACCTGAGAATTATATTTTATGCCTTCTAGGTCTTGTATTACAAGAGACTGCACGTAACCATCCTCCATTTGTCCTTCCCATGCACTAGTGATTTTTCTCTATCTGCCATAAACCTATTTTTTCACAGACTAAAACAACCCCAGTTCACTCAGTCACTCCTCTTAAGACTTGTGCTCTCAACCCCCTGCCGTTCCCACCGCTCCTCTTTGGACCGACTCCAGCATGTCGATATCCCTCTTGTAGTGAGGGGCCCAGAACTGAACACAGTATTCAAGGTGCGGTCTCACCTAGTGCTGAGTACAGGAGGAATGATGCTACAAAAGAGATACTCTCAACATGCATTCCAGCGGTACACCAAAGCCAATGAATTCAAATGCAAGCACAGAAAGGATTTGCCCCTCACTGGCTGGCTATGACTAGCCTTATTCAGGAATGCTATGCACGCTATGCAAATACTACTTCACAAAGGGATGATAGTAGTGTGTACTGCTGCCTATCTGAAACTACTTCTATGGTGCTTTCCAAGCAGTTGCCATTGCAATGCAAGGAAGGACACAGCCATTCAGAGGCATCTCAGCCTTTGTACAATATTTGTGAAGCATGTTTTCACCCACAGCAGCTACAAATGTTCCTTCCAAAAACAAATGATTGAACTGCACATTTTTGGTTAACCCACTGCAGTACATCCATAGAACCATAGAATGGTTAGTGTTGGAAGCAACCCTAAAGCTCATCCAGTTCCAACCCCCTACCATAGGCAGGGACACCTTCCACTAGACCAGGTTGCTCCAAGCCCCTGCGTCCAACCTGGCCTTGAACACTGCCAGGAATGGGGCAGCCACAGCTTCTCTGGGCAATCTGTGCCAGGACCTCACCACCAGATTCACTCTTGATCTCTTCTTCATAATGCCTTTGGCCATGTGCTGTGCACTGAGTACATTTAAGCTATGAATTTGTGGTACTGTAATGCTGTTTATGTCTGCCAGGTTCTTCTGGACTATTGCTTTTAGCCTTTCTTAGGTCTTCTGAAAACACTTTATAGTCTCTTTGCAATTCTTTCCAGATTAACCTCAGTTCCAGCTGCTGGTTGCCAGACTTCCTTCATTGCACAGGAGACCCACATTGCTCTTGGGCAGGTGATGTTGTCAATGCTAAACATTCACATGGGTTAGGGGAAGCCGTGAGCACAGACATGGCTACTTTGTGGCCTCTCAGTTGCTCAATAGTAGAATCACTCCACTCCACTCTAATGCGGGTGCCAGCCCAGTTGCCGGCCACCGCTTGTGGTCAGAGGATCTCTCCCCCAGCATTGAGCACAAACAGGGACATGGAGGCATGTATGAGCAGAGTGGAGCTCTTTCTCTCACATCTTCACCACACTTGCACAGAGAAAGAAAAGAGGGTCACCACCACAGCACTACACAATTTCCACCTTGCAGATGAATTTGCAGCACTTTTACCACTGCTGGCTGAACCTCCACTAGTACCACCACCTAACCATGTCAAGTGGCACAAGCCAAGAGATGCACTCTGATAAAATGCAACTCATTCTTTGCCTGTAGACAAGTGGAAAGGAATGACATGGTTTGGTGACTGGTGAATGAAAAATAAAAGAGACAAAGAGGAAAATGAAAACAGACTGAAAGCAGAAGGAACTGCATGTAAAGAAACATTATAAGGAGAGGAAATGAAAGGTGAATAGGTTTTGTTTGTGATAAAAGAAGAGGCAATAGGCGGAAGGACAGGAGAAGCAGTCGCTGAGAAGGTTAGTGATGCACATAACAAAGTAAGGCTGACCCAGATAGCCCTTGGAGGCACAGAAAAATTTGGGAATGGTGAGAGCTATTTATTCAGGTGATGATTTGTAGGTTTTGCTGTACTAAGGTGTTGGGTGCAGCAGTTCCCAGAGAGATGAAACTTCAGAAGATGGTGGTGGCAATTCTCACCATGTCGGTACTAGTGGTGGTGGGCACTGAGGGCTGCAGCCTTAGTGGTGCTGGTTCTTCCCCTCCTACTTCTCTTGGGTGTTAGGGGAATAGAAAATACAGAGGAAGACGGCTAGAAGCTGAGCTTCTTACTTAGTGAGGGTGCCTGACCTACAGAACAAACCAAAGAGGGTGAAGCTAATTCTTTTCTACATCTGGCCACTATCACAGAAGACCTTTGATCTACCCTAGTATACCACTGTAAGAGCCCTTAATACCTCCCCCAGCTCCAAGGAGCTTGGCTGGCTGAGTCAAGCTCAGCCACTTCAGTGGTACAAGCTGTTGTGAGAGAAATGAATAGAGGGGGCCTTACCTCCCTCCCCTGGGAGTTGCTTTTCAGTTAATACTCCTTTGCCTGGTGCTGCTTGCGCTACCTCGCAGCTGGGCAGCAGCTGTGTCTGCACTTCCTCTTGGACCTTCTTCTGACCTGCACCTTGGCTCCCCGGTTTGACTTGGCTGCCTGGCTTGGCCTCAGACCTGCATGATGCTGGCTCTGATCACAGCTTCCAGATGTGTTCCTCATCCAGACTCGCTGAGTCAACCTGCTGACACCTCGTTGGCGAGGCAGTGCTTCTGCCTGAATCACTGTCATCCTCAGCTCCTGGCCTCTTTCCCTGCCAGTGCTGCTCCCTGCACCTCCTGTCATCTTACAGAGCTCTGCATCTCAAATGCAGAAACTGTTAAGACAGGGAGTATATTTTCATGTCAAATTCTAAGCTTGGGCAGAAAAGAGTTTTCTTTGTCCTGAGATATTTTCAAAATTTCAAAAAGATTTTATCTTGCCATAGACATCAGAATTTTCAAAGTAGTTATTTTTGGTGATAAATGCAAAGTTGGCAACAGCTCAGGGTTTATAGCACTTCTGGGAGACCATGGCTCATTTTTTGATACCTGGGCATGATTAGTCAACTCAACAAAATGCAGTAGTGCCAGTGTATTATACTAAAGGAATCCTACACTGTATTAGCCATAGTTAAGAGACAACCGCATTGAAGAGTGATAATGGGAGTAGTAGAAGTCAAACATGTAGCTCTAAGGAGCTGTGTATCCAAATGGTTTCCCAGTGAAAACTCTTTTACCTGGTTTTCTAGGTTAATTCATCTTTAGTATCAGCACATGTCATACTGCTGAAAATAACGCCTTCTTTTACTAGCCATACCCAAATGGTGCATCTCTGTATCAGAACATGGAGATGCTGTTTGAAGTGGCAGTAACTAGGGATTTGACCACAAATATGGAACAATGAGTGACCTTATGAAAGCTAATGTACCCACAGATAGTCCATGAGGAGGGGCAGGAGAAGGCTGTACAGGAGCTAAGCTGATTTAGCAATGACCAATTTTATTTTGTTACAGATATCTCCACTTCTGCTCTGGGTATCTCATAACCAGTGGTGGTTAATTTAAATAAGAGACTGTCTGAAGGAAATGATTGGTTTTGACTGAAATCATACCTACACCTGTGATGGAATTAATTTCACTGTAATCAGGACTCCCAGAGGATTCCCAACCAAACTAGTCATAATTTTTTTTTCTAAAATCAGTGAAGATAAATAGATAAAATGCCCACATTCACCCTGACAGCTAGCCTGCATCAGAGCCTTTAGTGATTTAAAATGGGTCTGATTTAGTTTGCCATCAGGTGAGCCATTTCCTTGCAATCTACTTTTCTTTCTCTGCTCATTTTCTAATCACTTTCTAATGCTTCCACTGTTCTATCTGTCCATCTGTCCATCTTCATGTATTTTAACCTCTCCTGGTGCAGCAGCTGTCTGCTAGGAAATGCCTGCCACCTGGAAAAGCCATCCTCTGCTTTGGTCAGACAGACTGTAGATTTCCCCCCCGCCTCCAAATTTCATGCAAATACAGATTTCACCTGGCAAACATTTTCAGCTCTTCATTACTCGTAAGTTCTACATTAGTCCTAGAGCCTTAGCTTTTCAGTTCATTGTTTCTTTTCTGATTTATTTTTTCCTTTGCTATTGTAAATGGCATGTACACATGAAGATCTGAATATTCTCATATTCACTTTGTGTCTGAATTGTTTAATTCTATAACCATTGTGGAACAAAATAGAACACACAGCAAACAAAGCAAACCTGTATTGTAACATATCTTTGTAACTGGGAGGAAGTGGTGATTTTGGAAATAATGGCTCATTTTAGCAGGAAGCAAATGAATAGGAATTTCAATGATTCAGCCTTCAGTTAGGGAGGGACAGTCAGGAAGAATTTGGATCAGGAAGAAGCTAGAAAAGGAACGGAGAGTATGAGGAATATGAAAGGAAAAATAGTTCTGGCACATGTAATATGTAACACTTAGGATAAATGTGGTATTTCTCTGTTATGATGTGTACAATCCATTGCTACAGTCCAGAGATTAAAGACACCAGTCTTTGTTTCAGACTGGACATGAGGTTAGACTCCGGAATCTTTATTTGCACTTGTAATAATGACCACATTTTCCCAAAGTGATGGGCCATTTGCAGTTCTCATTCCCTGCAAGGGAATAATGGCTTAGGCCATGAACTGAAAATTCTAAGCATTTAGCAGCTCCCTCTGGAAAATACTTTGGGACTTTAACTTTAGGCTCCTAGTGTCAAAATCTTAGGACTTGAAAAGAGGATGTAACAGAATGCCAAGGAACAGTGAAAATTCTGGCTTACTTAGATGGTTTTAATTGACCCAGTGGTAACTTTTATATGGGTACTCTTAAATGTGAGCAACAATGGTTCATTGAGCTTAAATTGAATGGGAGCCAGTATAAAATAAACTGAAATATGCTAAACAAACTGGAGCAAGTGATGTCACTAGGGTTTGGCGTGGGTTTAATTAAATTAGCAAAAGATTAAACCACTACCATTTCTTATTTGGAAGAGCCTTCCAAAGGTAGCAGAGGGGAATGGGGATTGAGTGTGGGTGATTTGTTCACTTTGGTGACTTTTTCACTTTATAATGAAAGTTTGGGGCACTTGAATATTTTGGAAAGTATTTAATGCAATTGCTGGTTGATGGCATTCATACGCCTCTGTGAGAGTACACGCATTAAGTAATTCACTACATTTCTGAACGACAATTTTAAAATACTGGTAAATGAGCTACTCATCCACCTGAAGCCATTCCAGGGTCACCAAGGATGAACTTGCCTTGAATATTATTGCCTTTTGAGGCAAGGCTTTATAATAATGCAGATCATGTACACGGTCAAAATCTTAGCTAGTATCAGTCACTGTGTCTGTATTGAAATGAAGAGTATCTACAGCTATGGCAAATCTTTTATTGAATTTTTAAATGTACAGTTTAAAAGCCCAGTTCTCAAGGTTATTATCAATCTATTTTTATTCTTTATAACAATATTTTTGAAAATGGTCAAAATAATTAATGTATTCAAATTACCCAGTTTAATTCTGTGCTGATGTGAATTCACAATAGTTTTAAATAGATTATAAGGAATACTACCAACCACGTGTTACCAAACTATAAATTATTAGAATATTTGGGGAAATTAATATAAATCACAATTCAGGCATTTTGTACTAAAATGGCATTTGAAAATCATTCAAGGAATAGAAAATGATATCACTAAAAGTAATAGGAACATACTTCCAGCAGGTTTCAAGTTAGGGCAGGATCTCAGTTTAGTAATGAAATTCATCTCAAGTGAGCCGGCCCCTGCTTTGCTCCCTAAGCCAGGCTTCCTGTGCTGGCTTACAATGCTGTGAGCCACTGAAACCCACTGGCCCTCTGCAGCGGAGCAGAGGTCCTTTTGCAGGAGGAACTGAGAAGTGCAGAGATAAGCTTTCCAGGCTCTTGAAGCCCATGTCTAATGCAAGGAACAGAGATTCAAAAGGTTAATGCTAACAGCCAACACCTGCATTATAATTGAGTGTTCACAACATTAGCTGAAACAAAAGAGATCAAGATCCTTATCCACTTAAGGTGCCTGAAGTTCACACTCCTCTGCCCTGTGAAAGTGACAAGGACCTGAAAAAGAACCAGTTTCTGTCACTTTCCATTACAACAAACACAGGGAGCAAAAAGGTCTGCAAGATTCATGTGGACAGAGAGAATAAATAAGAGCGAGCCTGACTAAGAAGTCCAGTGACACAGTAAAGCTACTGTAAGTATACATTTAATAAAGCCACATCCATACGACACACAAAGCTGAGCTGGTAAAAACTCCCTCACTCTAATTAATTCAAAGCATTTTGAAGGGTAACTTTCTCTGCAGGAACTTCATGCTGGATCACGTACCGTGTCCTCCCTAGGCCAGCATAAACCATAAATCCAATATAAACATTGCATTGTATCCTGTGGCAAGTTCAACAACAACAAAAAAAATCAATAGTGTGCTCCCACTGTTCTGGACTGAATTTGTACTGTCAGCTCATCTGGTAGTGCATGAATCTGGTAGGAAGGAGAATGGAAGCACAGGCTTGAGTGTATCATGAAAAGAATTTTTGAACTGACAAGCTCAGCAACACTCAGTATCAAAAAATAAGATTTAATTAATAAGGGTATTAAATAATTGCTAGTAGGCTTTAAAAACTGTCTGGTTTGAGACAAATGGATGACATTCACATTTGTTTTAATAGTCTCAGTGCTTTAAATAGAGTGCCTCAGGAAACAGTGTGATTAGTATTACAAGATGACGTGGTCTGTTACGTATGAGAACTATGTTCTTGAGCAACATATTTCCTATGTTGAAATTATATTCAGAAAGCAGTACTAGACTGACCCATTTTAAACCTTTGATAATACAGACTTTTGACTGAAAACATACCAGTATTGGAAAGTAGTGCAGATCATCTTCCTGTTTTATGAACGAGGACTGTCTTTTGAAGAATGTACAGCAGGAAGCATTATTTTAGAGAGAAAGTGAATGAAGAAATAGAAGGAGAATGTTCCAGCACAAATTACACCAGCAGAAAATAGAATTTAAAAGAAAATTATAAAAAAGAAAAAAAAACCAAACAAAACTAAAACCAACCCAACCCCCAAAATGTTATTGAATCATAGAATTGTGGAGGTTGGCTGGAACCTCTGCAGATCATCTAATCCAACCCCAGTGTTCAAAGCAGGGCCAGCTACAGCAGAATGCTTGGGACTGTCCCCTGTACAGGATGGAGACTCCACAACTTCGCTGGGCAACCTGGTCGAATGTATAATCACCTTACAGTAAAAACGCTTTTTTTTCTCACATTGCTACAGTCTGGTGAAATCCTCTCATGCCTCGTTTACCTGCTGACAGATTCTTAATGATGGCATGTCTGCAGGCTTAAAGACCATCTCCTGCTGCCCCCACCCCAGTGAGAGGCCCCAAGCACTCCCTACAGCCTGAGACCTGCAAAGCTGCATTCTCCTTCTGAAGCTCCATCTGGAATTTGTCCTAGAATAAAATAGGTGGGAAGAGAGAAAAAAGTGGAATAGGTACCCTGAAATAAACTCATTCTGGAAGCATTTACTTTAAGAATGTTGACGTTTTTCCTCCTGATCTAGCATATTCAGTTTCCAAGACTTGCATGCTCTATTGTGTACTTCCCCCATTTGATTTCTCACGTTATTAGCTTAATCAGAGAAGACCAATTGTGGCGACCACCGTGTCTCTCACTTTGCACTGGCTTTCCAAAGAAAGCACAGTTAAAGTACTGCTACCTTGTCTGTAGTAAATTTAACATCAGCTAAACTATCTTCTGGGTAGAAAAGATAGATTTAGAAGCATAATGCAATCAAAGTAAACTTGGGTAGTTAAAGAGATGGTCTAGGAGGACTGCCTAGAGAAGCTGTGGCTGCCCCATCCCTGGCAGTGTTCAAGACCAGGTTGGACAGGGCTTTGAGAATCCAGATGAGTGGAAGGTGCCCCTGCCCATGCAGGTGTGTTGGAACTGGATGATCTTTAAGGCCCCTTTCAACCCAAACCATTCTATAATTCTAGGGGGTGTTGGTCGATGAGAGAAAGCCAACTATATCCTGGGCTGCATAAAAAGGAGCATGACCAGCAGGTCGAAGAAGGTGATCCTGCCCCTCTACTCTGCTCTCCTGAGACCTCACTTGGAGTATTATGTGCAGTTCTGGTGTCCTCAACATAAAAAGGACATGGAACTGTTGGAACAAGTGCAGAGAAGGGCCATGAGGATGATCAGGGGACTGGAACACCTCCTGTGTGAAGACAGGCTGAGAAAGTTGGGGCTGTTCAGCCGGCAGAAGAGAAGGCTGCGTGGAGACCTCATAGCAGCCGTCCAGTATCTGAAGGGGGCCTATAGGGATGCTGGGGAGGGACTCTTCGTTAGGAACTGCAGTGACAGGACAAGGGGTAACAGATTCAAACTTAAACAGAGGAAGTTTAGACTGGATATAAGGAGGAAATTCTTTACTGTAAGGGTGATGCACTGGAATTTGTTGCCCAAGAAAGTTGTGAACGCTCCATCCCTGAGAGTGTTCAAGGCCAGGTTGGACAGAGCCTTGGTTGGCATGGTTTAGTGCGAGTTGTCCCTTTGGGTGTAAACTGGAGCATACGAGGTTCCATGTAAACATCAGGAAGAACTTCTTTACTGTGAGAGTGACAGAGCACTGGAACAGGTTGCCCAGGGGGGTTGTGGAGTCTCCTACGTTGGAGATATTCAAGGCCCGCCTGGACAAGTTCCTGTGTGATGTACTCTAGGTTGCCCTTCTCTTGCAAGGGGGTTAGACTAGATGATCTTTTGAGGTCCCTTCCAACCCTTGGGATTCTGTGATTCTGTGACCTTGTCACATATTAGACCAAGGGACCATTACTGACCCTCAAGACTGCAGTGAGCACCAGCATGGTTTTTATCAGCATATATTAATAACAGGGCAATAATGATATAAATGTTGCACACTTTGGATGGTTATGTACATCACATACAGATTACTTCCTAGAATGTGGAAACAAATGTTAAACAGCTTCTGCTAAAAAATCTAGGAGTGCTTTCTGTATCTCACAAAGCATGCTTCATTGTGTATTTTTATTTTTACTATTGCTTCAGGGGGTTTTTGAATGTATCAGAATCTTCTGCTAAAATATGTTAGAGATTGTTTTCCTCTTCCAAACACTGTCAACAAATGCTATTGAAATAAAAGGGGTATTTAAAAAAAAAAATCCTTTTCTTCCCCTCTGCAAGTAGTCAGTCACCTTTCTGACAGTGTGTATTGAGGCTATGAACAAAGTGAAAAATGAGCATGCAATAATCACAGCCAGTAGAATACATTTTACCCCAGTCTGCATCCTCATTGGGCTTCTGCCCGAGTGTGCCTCCTGGCTGCTGATGGACTCTGTAACCTCTGCGTTTCTTCCTCTGCAAATGCTTCATTGCCTTTTAGTCCTAGAATATCCTCTTCCAGCTTCTGTAAGCTCTTGCAACAATAAAGTTCTGGGAAAGAAACACTATGTTTTATTGCTGTGGTTGCTCTCTTCTGTCTTCTAACAGGTTTGTACAGTACTACCAGCCATGATGGCCAGCTCCAGGGTTCAGCTAGTCCAGTGTCCTTGTCTGTTAGAGGCTGAAGAGGAAGGGTAGGGAAAGAGTTAGAATGGTGCAGATATTGAGGGTTATCTCCTCCTGTATATTCTCTTTTCCCCTCTCAGCCCTTTGTTTATGGGCTTTCTAATCCCAAGGTGCTAGACTTGGTTTTCACATACAACAGTTCTTGATGTTTTGTTTTTTTTTCCCCCATTCATGTCTAATCATTTTGAATGGTGAGCTCTGTAATCTCTGTAACACCTTCTTGATCAGATTTCCTTTATATTCACTACTGGGGTACATTTTTCCATTTAGGGAACTTTGTTGGGAAATGAAGTCCACAGACTAATTACGAGTTACCTGGGAAAAAGAAGTATGTCTTTTTGGTATTCTGATTTATAGCTTCATGTGCTTCCCTGTCATTCTTGGATTATGAAAACCAAGACATAATAATTTCTTATCTATATTTTTTGTACTATCACAGTTTTATAAACCTTTATCATCTTCCTCAGCCATCTGTTTTTTTTAAGCTGAAGAGTTGTTGCCTATTTAATCTCTTTTTCATAGAGAAGCTGTTCCATATTTCTGATCACCCTAGTTGCCCTTCTTCATATCATTGCTATAACCTCTTAGATATGGTAAGACTAGAAACGCACAGTATTCGGGAACTGTGTAGGGACAATGGACTTGTATTCAGCAGAATGCTGTTTGCTGTTTTGCCTTCTATCCCTTCCACAGTGATACCTAACATCCTCTTTCCCTTTTTGACTGCAACTGTGATTCCTACACATAGCAATCCCACTTTTTTTTTTTTTTTTTTTTTTTTTTTCCTAATAACTGGCTGAGAGATTATTCTTGTAAATTATTTGCTTCTGTCTATCTTTGAAAGTATTTTCAGGAATTTTGCCAGTGCTTGTCTGGGCACTTCTCAGACCCAGGAACCTGATGACTATTGGGTAACATCTGGTTTGTTTAGTTGTGAATGGATGTGGAGTCACGCTTGCACTGTCACGCAAACTTCCCCAAATGTATGCTAAAAACATTTACGAAGCAAATTAACTGCAGCAGGCTCCCAGTTAATGCAACCACTCAACAGCCAAGGTAAAGCTAGTGGAAAAGTGTGGCTACCTTTAAAGGCATTGGGCAGTAAGACTGACATTGCTAATCTAGGTAGAAGAGCATGAGTATGGTGGAGGAAAAGCCCCAGCAGCAGAAGTGGTGTGACTTAATATACAGGATTTTAGGGTTCATCAGGACTCAAAATGTGACGTGATTACATGTACAGAAAACACTGTTAACAGTTAAAATAATTAGCAGTTACTGGTGTGTTTATGGTACTAGGCAGGAATTAAAGAAAATAAAGTGTCTCTGCAGTAATTTATCATTTGGTATTTTGCCCCTCCTTCTCAAGAATTCTATAAAGAAAAGAAATGCTAACAAATAAGAGAGCAAAAATTACAGATATTTTCCCCATCCCTTTCCCTTCTTTTCCCTTCCCTTCTTCTCTTATCTTTCTCTTAGTCTTCTCCAGTGTAGACATTCACTGTGTTTTTAGAATAACAATTGTTAAAAATTAAGATCTACAGAAAATTAAGTCATAGAGTCTATACATCTTAGTCAAGCCATTTTAATCCACTTCTTCATTTTATTCATCTGTTAAAGAAAGGCAATATTTACTTACATAACTCAGGAGTACCATGAATGATAATTAATACTTATAAGAAATAGTATGATTAAAATGAAGAGCTATACATGTCCAAAGGATTATTCATTTTTATTATCATCATTATTACTGTACTGAGCTACTGTAAAATACTAAAAGATAGCCAATTACCATGGATTTTCTTGAGATGACTTTGAAAGGTATTAAAATGAAAGTGTTACACTGCAGAAACCTCATGATGAAGTTGTAAAAGTGAGATTACGTATTGTGCGTTAAAACGGATTTGTCCATCCTGGAAGCAAAACAGTAAAATTAGTGAATAAGTGCTGATTAACAAACACATGCACTATTCCATCTTTTCATTTGTAGCTACAGTGACTCATCTACTGCTTGCTGAAAATTCCCGAACTTGCCTCAAAGATTTTCTAGTCATATGCCAGAAATATCTGTAATTTCAGGGAAAAGGTTATGGCTAATGATTATAAGCAACTGGGTTTCTGCAGTTTAATAAGGACCCACTGGTCAGCTGAGCTGCTGAGGCTGATAGTGTGGGAGCTCCCTCCACTGTGAATGTGAGCAGAGGCCATCTCCTGTGGTCCTGCAGGTGATGAGCCTGTTGCTAAGCTGTGATGACCCCGTGGCTGCAAGTGGGCACTTGTATGCCAGAGTGTGATTAACTGCAGCACGGCGGGATCAAGAGATGCCTGGCCATAATGCCGCCTGCTCTGGGCTCTTATCCTCTGCATTGTAGGATACCTCCCTCAGTTAAATCAATCTGACTGCATGACTGTGCTCTAAAGTACACTGTGAAATTAATCCAATTAAAAACAGTACTAACACCATTGTTTGGGGAAAGTTGTTTTGTGAAATGGGTCATCTGTAAAGTTGGTTTAGGATATGGCTGCACTTGAAGACTGTCCCTATGAAGATTTAAAATGGCTTTGTTAATATCCATTTCAAATGGTTATTTGGATTAATATTCCTGAGTTTCCATGAATACGAGCTAAATTATACTGTAAAGAAAATCCATTTATTTCCACTGGCAGTAAGGAATAATTTCCTACGCAGAATTTCTGCCTCTTATTTGACTGGCTTTCTAAACATTCCAATTTAGGTTCTTGATGAGTTGAGAATAAAAGCTTTCCCTATTCTAAACTGAAAGATTAATTACAAAACAAAGACTATCTATGAAGAAAAATGTTACTTCTCGCCCTTTACTGATGTTCAGAGAAAGTAATTAGTTAGGAGTCTAATGAAACCCCGAGCTGGATTTGTAGGGAAGGTTAAACCACATCTGCCCTTGCTGACACCTTGCTGTTCTGGCTTGTGAAAAGAGCTCTGTTTTAATTGAAACAATGCGGGAACCTAACGGAACATTCTCCCTGTGCCAACAGTTTCTGAAGTACCAGAAAGCATGACCTAGAGGGACATGGGGTTTCACAACAGCTGACAAAATTGTGTTATAAGGCTGCAAACATAGCAGTCTCAAGCAGGAGGAAATGGTGTTGTGGACTCAGCAAGATGTTGACTCTCACAAAGGGCTGAACCATGCAAAGACTTGATTTTTTTCCCCAAAATGCTGTGAATATTCTAGTGTCCACAGGCTGAAGAAATGGGCTGACATGCTTGGGGTCACCCAGACAGAAAGCAGCTTGGCATAAAAGGACAGGCTCCTCACATTGTGGAATCATAGAATAGTTAGGGTTGGAAAGGATCTTAAGATCATCAAGTTCCAACCCCCCTGCTATGGGCAGGGACACCTCACACTAAACCATATCACCCAAGGCCTCGTCCAACTTGGCCTTGAACACTGCAGGGATGGAGCATTCACAACCTCCTGGGCAACCCATTCCAGTGCCTCACCACCCTAACAGGAAAGAATTTGCTCCTTATATCCAATCTAAACTTCCCCTGTTTAAGTTTTAACCCATTACCCCTTGTTCTATCACTACAGTCCCTAAGGAAGAGTCCCTCCCCAGCATCCCTATGGGTCCCCTCCAGATACTGGAAGGCTGCTATGAGGTCTCCACACAGCCTTCTGCAGGCTGAACAGCCCCAACTTTCTCAGCCTATCTTCATATGGGAGGTGCTCCAGTCCCCTGATCATCCTCGTGGCCCTCCTCTGCACTTGTTCCAACAGTTCTGTGTCCTTTTTATGTTGAGGACACCAGAACTGCACACAATACTCCAAGTGAGGTCTCAGGAGAGCAGAGTAGAGGGGCAGGATCACCTCCTTCAACCTGCTGGTCACGCTCCTTTTGAATCAGCCCAGGATACGGTTGGCTTTCTGGGCTGCAAGCGCACACTGAAGCTGGCTCATGTTCATTTTCTCATCGACCAGCACCCCCAAGTCCTTCTCCTCAGGGCTGCTCTGAATCTCTTCTCTGCCCAACCTGTAGCTGTGCCTGGGATTGCTCTGACCCAGGTGTAGGACCTTGCACTTGTCATGGTTAAACTTCATGAGGCTGGCATCACTCCACCTCACAAGCGTGTCAAGGTCCCTCTGGATGGCATTCCTTCCCTCCAGCGTATCAACCGAACCACACAGCTTGGTGTCGTCGGCAAACTTGCTGAGGGCGCACTCACTCCCACTGTCCATGTCAGCGACAAAGATGTTGAACAAGACCGGTCCCAAGACTGATCCCCGAGGGACACCACCTGTTTCTGGTCTCCAGCCGGACATTGAGCCATTGACCACAACTCTTTGTGTGCGGCCATCCAGCCAGTTCTTTATCCACTGAGTGGTCCACCTATCAAACTGATGTCCCTCCAATTTAGAGACAAGGATGTCATGCGGAACAGTGTCGAACACTTTGCAAAGTCCAGGTAGATGGCGCCAATTGCTCTACCCCTGTCCATCAGTTCTGTAACCCCATCATAGAAGGCCACCAAATTGGTCAGGCACGATTTCCCCTTAGTGAAGCCATGCAGGCTGTCACCAAGCGCCTTGTTGAATATCTTGAGCTGGAAGGGGTCCATAAGGATCATCGAGTCCAACTCCCTGCTCCTTGCAGGATGACCTAAAGCTAAACCATATGACAGGGAGCATCACTGAGATGCTCCCTGAACTCTGACAGGGTTGGTGCCATGACAAGTTCCCTGGAGAACCTGTTCCAGTGACCACTCCTTAGTGAAGTTTTTTTCTAACGCAAATCTGAACTTCTCCTGATGAAGCTTTGTTCTGTTTTCTCATGTCATATCACTGGTCACCAGAGAGAGGAGTCTCCATCCCCAGGGACAATCAAGAGTCATCTAGACAGAGTTTGGGTCAACGTGCTCTAGGTGGCCCTGTTTTGAGCATGGGCTTGGAGCCTATGGCCTCAACAAGTTCCTTCCAACCTCAACTGTTCTGTGATTCTGTGACTTACGATGTTGTTGAATGACCAGCCTACAGGTTCATGTTAAAAAGTCCTCTGCAACACAATGCGTGCCTTTAACAGGGTATGGTGGCCTTCCCCATTTCACGTCTGTTTACCCCTTTTTAGCATTTCACTCATCACTCTTCCTCCACAGGACCCTGCCCATTGAAGCCTCCAACCCAGTCCTTACTCAATCACATTTCAGGGCTGAATCCATCCTTGCCCACCAGCCTGTGAAGAACCTGACCCTCGCGACAAGGTGTGACACCCGCATGCAGTGCAGCGGTTGTACCAGGCCTGCCGGAACCGGCCATGTTCCCTGAGGAAAGGGGCCACCAACTGGGACACCGCACAGGGGCTGCGGGGCACCAGCCGGGACAGCCCTTAGGCACCCGCACCAGGCTAAACCGCTCCAGCGACCCGCAGCGCGGGGCACTCGCCACGCTCCCAATGGCCGCCTCGCGGAGGGCGGGGCTTGGCCCACCTGACGCGTTTCAAACGGGCCAACCGCCGGGCGCGGAGGGAGGGCGGGCCGGTGCGCAGTCCCGCCTGGGACTTTAAAGCGCCATTTTGTGCCGGGCGGTAGGCTATCGATCGTCGCTCCCCACTGGGCGGGAGGGCGCCAGGGTGCGGTGGGACGGTGGGCGCTCGGCGGCGGCCGAGCTGCGGCCGGCCTCTCATCCCTGATCCGCTCTCCCTTCTCAGCATCTTTTACCCCGCCCGCCTCGTCCCTCTGGCTCCATGACCCGCAGTAGGAAGCAGGCGGCGCTGGAGAGAGGAGCCGGAAAGATGAACCAAGAGACGGGGAGCGCCGCTGCGGGTGCGGGAGACCAGGCGGTGTCGGCGGAGACAGCCGACGGGGGAGCTGCGCCCGCTGCGTGGGGGCTGGAAGGGGGGGCAGAGAAAGTTGTGTACTCGCGTTCACAGGTCTCCTTCTCCGGCACCAAGGCGTTGGGCGACGCCCTCAAGCTCTTCATGCCCAAGTCCACGGAGTTCATGAGTTCCGACTCGGAGCTCTGGAACTTCCTGTGCAGCCTCAAGCACGAGTTCTCCCCGGTCATCCTCCGCAGCAAGGACGTCTACGGATACGCCTCCTGCCGAGCCGTCGTCCCCGACCCGCCGCCGCCCTCGGCGGAGCGACCCCGCCGCCGCGTCGGCAAGCGGCGCCTCCCAGCCGCGGACGCCAAGCGCCGGGCAGCGACGGCCGGTGGCAGCTCCAAGCGGCGACGGCGGCGGCGGCGCCGCAGGAGGGTACGGGAGAGGCAGCGGCAAGAGAGGGCACCGGTAGCCGTTGACCCCTGCGTTGGTGGGGAGGAGGCGGCGGCGTTGGCGTTGTGCCCGCCGGACGGGGAGGCGGACAGCGAGCGGGACAGCCCGGCCGGGGGCGCCGCTTGGGAGCCCTTCGGCGGCAAGTCGCTGGAGGAGATCTGGAAGGCGGCCACCCCCAGCCTCACCACCTTCCCCTCCATCCGGGTGCGGGGCAGCGTCTGGAACCGCCGGATCCTGGCGGCGGCTCAGCGCCGAGCGCAGCGGATCCTCGGCGTGGACCTGTCTCCAGTGGTGCGGGTGCGCCGCTTCCCCGTGGCGCCGTCCTGAGGCCGCGGGTGGGTTGGGGTTGGGGGGGGGGGTGCTGTCCGGCTCCTCACCTTCCCCGCGGTGCGGATAAAGAGACCGATATCAGTCACCTGTTTACATTGCTTTTGTCTGGATCGTGTTCCGCTGCTGCACTTTAGGGCCCGCTCTGGCAGGGGCCGGACCCCCAGTCTCACGGGGGGCGGCTTGCCGGGCCGCGCAGCCAGGGCCCGGGCCTGGGCCTCGGCCCGTCCCCGCCGGGGCTCGGGGAGATGCAAGGGACCCTCCGGCAGGTATCACGCGTGGGGACCAAGTTCCACTTCCACTTTCTTTCTCTCCCATTGGGCTACCTCACTGGTCCAGAAGTCCACCCAAGAAGTTATTTTCCAAAGGAACTTACGTTCATGCTTGTATAATATAGCACCATCTGATTTTTGCTAATTTTCCCCCACCTTTCCGGTTCTCCCTTTTCCGACGGATTATGTATGCTTTGTGGTGTTGCACTAGTATGTGCTCAGGGTATTTTGAATCCCAAGCATTCCCAACTTTAGGTTTACTCTGGTCAAGGATGCATAAAGAATGGAGGTTCAGGACTTGTGGCTATTCTTGATGGTGCAAAAAAACTTTAATTTCATGGGCTTAGTGATATATCAAGTTGTATCGCGCAGTATAATTGTTACACTTTTGTATCTAAAGTCATTTTTAAAGTTTTCTAGTTGAACCAAGTATTTGTTTCTATTGAGCACCTAAGGATAGAATCATTCTGATATTTTATAACCCTGTTTACTTTAGGGAAGCTCATTTGGTCAACCTAAGTGAACTAAATAAAAGTTGAAGAACAGTGGTGTTTCAGTTCAATGAAATTGTATAGGGACGGGTTCCTCGGTGAAGTACACCATCTAGGCACTTAATGTACGCGCACTTAGAGCTTGTGAAGAATGTTTCTACTTATCAGAGTGATGTATAGGTGTCTGAAGGTGAACTATGATATGATGTTGGTGCTGATAGCCGGAGGTCAGTAGCTCGCATGACACAAATACCACACTGAAGTGCCTCTCTGCAGAAAGAGCAAGACTTGATACCTGATCTCTTAATCACAAAATAGTGCTGGTTGTTATCCCATGACTGAGATGATTAATTATGGGTAATCATATTTAACGTAATTACTTGCATGTAATTATTTTTATAAACCTCTCCTGGGTTTCACAGTAGACACTGATGAAAAACTCATGATGTAGCTTGATTATTTTGACGGAAAAATACCATGTTGTCATTTTACGTGATAAGTGGTCTCCCTTTAAATTGATCTGTTAAAGGCTTTCTTTAGGTCTTGTGCCTTGCAGTTGGTGTGTGAGGAGCAAAAAATGTTTGTGAGGGAGAATGTGATTTCTTTTCCTTGAGAAATAGTAGGTGATAGACTTGTTTATGTACCTGGTATCCTGGTAGATGAGGCTGACTAACCAGCTTCTGTGGTAGAACAAATGACTTCACAGCTTGCTTATAGAATCGTTTGAAGACTTAACATTTCTGATGTCTCTTGGTTCCTTACTGCCTGCTGTTGACAGAGGCAATAAGATAGTTTGATGTGTGGAGACTGCTTGTAAAAGCTTGGTTGTGCCAACCTAGAGCAGCCACCTTCCTCTAAAACCTGTTAATGGTTTTTAGTTTTTGCTTAGCAAAGCTGCAAAGTTCTTATTCTTCCAAACTAAAACTTAATCTGTTCTATATCCATCAGGCTTTTGAAACTGTTTACGTAACGTTAGGCTGCCTGCTGATTGCTGCACTAGTGCCACGTCACATTTCAGAAGTGAATTAAGAAATGGAAGTTCAAGGGTACATATTATCATGCTGTTTCTCTGGCTAGCTATAATATCTGCTTAAATGTGAAGGTGAAATTGTGTTGATGTAAAACCCAGTAAGATAAGCTGCAGTGTGACCAAATGCCAAGGCTCCAAGTATTTTAAGTTCTGACCTTCCACATTGCATTAAAAAACACATGTTAAGAGTATGGTTATTAATTCTTGAAGAGTCTTGTTGATTTCAGTGCTCCTACTGCTAGGTTATTTTTACAGTATTCTTTTGAAAGACCTGTGTGGAAAGATGGTAAAATACAGGCTGTTGTCTTTTGTGCAGATTCTTCAGTTACCTCATAAACAGGCACAGGATGGGCTAGATCAGATTTCAAGGGCAGAGTTAGGGCTGCCAGAGGTATGACATGGGAGACACTATATTAAATTTGTGCTGCCTTGTTTGGAACCTTATCCCAAAATGTTCTCTCTGGGTACAAAATACAGTGAAGTAAATTTAACTCTATTGAGTGACTTGTTGTGTGGGCTGTATGTGTAAGGGTTGCTTATTTTTCTCCTGGTTGTGCTTCGACTTCTTGGTTTTGAAGTGGTAGCTTTATCGGGGGCATGGTATGATTTGCTGATACACTGTTAGCAAGTTGGACTGAAGTTTCACTGTAGTCTAAACCCCTTTGAGAGCTACATTTACAGGTTTTAACTGAGCTATTTCAGTCTGAAGTCAGTTAAGAGGGGGAAATCTTTAGTCAGGTTTTCTGGCAAATTAATGTGTTGAAATAGGTCAGCAAAGGATCTGAGAACAGGGTGGCATGTGGAAGCTAACAGTTTACAGGGAAGCCAAGAGAGCTAATTTCATAATTGTTTTCATGGCAGTTTGTGGCAATCCAGGGCAGGATTATCAGTGGTCCAGCTTTCTCCTCCCTTTTCTCAAACCTCTGTGCTCATCTGAGGAAGCTAAATAATCAGAAAACTAGTCTGTTTTAGATTTGGACAGGCTTTTTTCGGCTTTCTAGCTGTAGACCAGAGCTGAGGAAGTTTGGAAAGGGGCGCATGAGATTGCTGCAGCATTGAGTTAGATAGTTTTAAGCATTGAAGCCTTAGGATTTATTCTACATAAGGGGCTAATGTTGTTGTGCTCTACCTATATAGGTATGCTCTACCTATAGCAACCTATGCTGTTGGAGAAGGTGTAGTGGGTTAGGTGGACTTCTGGTCTGACTCCATATGGTTGTTCTACGCACTGAGTGGTGTGAGAAGTGTGATTTTCCTGACTTAACTCGGTGGTTTCAACGTCCTATCATATGGTCTCCTTCTGAGACTGACAAAATGCAGGCCCAGAATAAAACCAGTGTACAATGCCCAGTCTAGTTCAGTCAGCAGGGGTGGTTTCATATTAAACAGGAATCTTGTGGTAAACTCTCTTGCCAGACTTCTCTTGCAGTATCTGGTTCCTTGAGCTCACATCATACAATGGTTTTGTGTACTGGAAGTTGTACTACTTCCTTTACCAAATCTGATTTTTCATCCAGTCACTCAAAGGTTGCTGAACATCAGAATGCTACCATGTCAAAAAGAGTTGTGTGATGGCCCCAGATGCCAGGGCAAAGTTTAGACCATTGTATCTAGAGGCAGTGCCTTCCTCTGAGTCATTGTACAAATACACTGTTTGGGACTGAAGCTCATAAGAGGAGAAAGCAGTACCTTGCAAAAAATTTTCCTGTACTCTAACATTACATAGAAGTTTCCACATCAAAGGGACCAAAGTTTACAACTGGTCCTTGAAACCATCCATTGCTAGCCTGTAAACACCAAACTTTGTATATGCCCAAACCTCATGTGGAGAATGTTGTATATGTTTGGCAAAGGTGAGACTTGTGGTACTTGGATTTTGCTCTGAATGGATAGAGGATGTTGCATGTATCTGCATTTCCTTGCCTATCTGAAGCAAAGGGCACAGTTTATAGATTGCAGCTTTGATCCCAAATAATTTTACACTTTCTTCAACAAGGCAGGGTCTTGGCCTCCTCATGCTATTTAAAACAGTCTCTCAGTGCCAGAGTTTTGAGTCCAAGGTTCATATGCATGTGGAACCAGTAGTACTGAAAGAATCTCCCGTTTCCTTTTGGCCCAGTGAGCTGAACCAGAATAATTCAGATTTGTATGAATGAGTTGAAAACACTGATTTTTGTGTTGAACAGAATGTTTTGTTTGACTTGAGATGCTCTGGTTTTGCTTGTGTCCACAAATATAGGCGATCTGGATGCAAAGGGCTAGATTCACAGAGCAACTTGCTTTGCGGGGATTCATATCAAATGAGATAATAGGTAAGAAATCCTGGACCTTTTAGAGACCCAAATTCCAGTTACTCCTCTTGGAGAATGAACTTTGAAATTCTGAATCCTGAGGACTGTTATAACAGCTTGAAACATTTCACTCTACAATAATATTCACTAAGCTAAGAGAAAATTCCTGGATATTGCATTTTTTAGGAAACACCTTGCTTCTTCATCCACTGTTTATTTTTGATGAGCAGAACTTCCTTGACTGAGGAAAGACTGAGGCAGATTCACTCCAGAGTGTTTTGTGGTAGGGGCTTTGCTTGGCAGGGACTCCAAATGTGTACTGCTTGTGATTATTTGCTACCAAACTATCATGAGGCATCCAGTAAGTATGTTAAGCCAATGAAGGAGAATTTTGGAACACTTCTTATTGTTAATCAAGGCAAAGGCATTTTTCCATATTGTAAAAATAAAGCATATTTCCTCAACATTACTGCCTAATTATCGTTATAGAATTACCAAAAAAATCTTTTAGTTCTTCTCATTGCTGCCATTTTCTTATGTAAAAAGACTTGAAAATTCAAGGTTAATATCAAGAATAATGAGTGTCAATTATCCATTTATTTACTGTGAAACTCCCCAGGAAACTGCTAAGAAAGCCTTGACATTATTGGAGATGGAAAAAGTGAGCCTTCATTTGGGCAGGCCATTTTTACTCAAACAGGTTTGCAAGATACCCAGCCAAGCAGAAAGTGTGTGGTTCCCTATACTGTCCATGGGCTTGTAAGATTCCATTCCAGTTCTCCTCCAACCTCCTTATTTGAGGTTATAGAAGATGAGACCTAACAGCACTGAAGTTAAAACAGTGCCAGCAGGAAAGCCCCTATCCCTTGAACTGCTCTGATCGTTCTGGGGTTTTCTCCTCATTGCTACTTCAGGAACACATGAGCTCTACCTCCCCTCTTTTCCTAGGCTAGTTTTGAGGAGTGAGATAGAGTGAACCTAATGTAGATGGGAGGTGAAATTCTTGCTCTGAAAGACAGTTATTTGTGTGTGTCTTGTGTGTAGCTGGCTGCTGCTTTCCACTTCCTCAGTCTTCACTGTCTTTGCCTTCAGCCATCTGTAATTGCCTGTTATTTTGCTTGTGCAGCTGAGCAGCCTATATATCAGCTTATGTTGCCCAAGCCAAATCAACTTGCTATAGGATGACCTGTGAAGGTGGAGAGGACGTGTTCACAAGTGCGCGGATTTGTACTAAGTGTTATGCTAACCTTACCTTTGGGCAGCAGTGGACTTTAAGCAAAATGCCAAATGCTGTTTCCAAACAGATGGTATTTCCTGGATGAGAGGTAGAAAACCAAACTGAAAGAACCTGGTGTGATGATTCCTTGTGATGGAATCTACGTCAGCCATGATGCCTTTTCATAGATTTTCTGAAAAGGAAGTTTCTTCCCATCTCCCCATGAATCCATACACTTAAATTCTAAAATGAAGGCGCTATGTTTTTATAGTTTGTTGCCTTTCTTTTTGTTTGTGGTTTTTTTTTTTTTTGTTTTGTACATTTCAGGATTGTTAAAAATAATTTATAACTGAGCTTGTTCCATGGCTCCATAAGATAAGTGGTGAACAATGAGCATGTAATTCTAAACTAACTGTGCAGTGTTAGGTTGTGTAGGAAGATGGCACAACCCATTGCATCCCCTGTAAGGACATGTGCTCTCCTCAGCTACAGTGAGATGGTGGCACAGGTTGGCACCAGTGATACAAGTTTTCTTGAAACAGAGCAGAAGAAGGGGGTAGGGCATGGGCTGAGTTGTACTTAACCTTCACTCTACCCAAGCTCCAGTATAAGGTTCCCGATATCAAGGATTTCCAAATTATGCGATATATATATGTATAGCAAAGACTAAATTTTATATGTGATATATGTAATAATTGATGGAAGCTTGTAATTGGTATTTGTGTGCACACACACAAATGCATTCACACCTCTTTGTCATTAGGAGATCTTTTTTCTAGTTTTAATTTGTCCAATGCCATTGTATCCCATGTATATCTTAAACATGCCCCAAATTTCCATGCTGTACTGTCCCAAGGCCACAGCAATCCTTCCTGGAATCTACATTGTTATCTCCAGTTATCCCATCCAGAAACCACTTTCCAGTAAGGTTTCTGTGGACTTCTGCCTTGTGTTGAATCTACTAATATACAAAGTTGTGGCATAATCTCCACTTAGTACCTGCAGTCCTGGGAGATGATGAGGGGAATTTCACTCCTCCAGAGGAATGGGTATCCAATTTTTTCTTTTACTCTTCCAGTGACAGTTTGATAGAGGAAGCAACTGGGGACAGAAAATCTTAAAACCAATCTTTTGTCCTAGCCAGAAGACTGAAGTGCTGTTCCTGCAGCTGTTGAGTGGCCATCAGTGGGAAGGGTCAAACAGCTCAGGCACAAAATGCCTTCCACTTAAGTACTTTCTCCAGGAAGAAACCTCTTCCTGTGAAGGTACAGGAACACTGCTGTGCTGAATCTGAGTGGGCTTTGATGTGGCTGTAAATGTCAGGTGTGATTTTTGTCATATAAATTCTCAGTTGTTTGTACCTTAGCTTATCCTAAAGAGTAGACAGTTTTTCTTTTCATCCCTAGACCTTTTAAAGAACTCAAAGTTTAAATCTTTCAAATGCTGCCTATCCTGTTTTTCTTCTCAAAGATGCATCCATTGCTCAGGAAGTTGTGTGTGTGTGTAGAACATAAAATAATTCAGGTTGGAAGAGACTTAGTGAGGTTAACCTGGTCAACAGCATGCTCTACAAGTGAGCACAAATGAATGATGTCTTGAAAATTGGTCCTTTAAAGACATCCTAAGTACTCTTCTTAAAAAAGATGGTGAAGAAATAGAGAGGAAATTTAATCAGAAACAAGAATGGGAGGGAAATATCCTGGGTTGAAATCTACAATGAAAAAATAAGGTACCAATCTTTGATATTCTAAACTTTGTACATAATGACCTTAGTGTCATTTGAGCTTTTTACCTTCTCATCTATCCAGGATACTTAAATTAATGCTGCTGAACAGAAACGTCCCAGTACTTAACACTGCTTCTGGACAAGTGCTAAAAGGTAGAGGAGGAAATTCCTGTCAATTCTTATTTTTTGAAATGGTTCCATGTACTTCATTGCCCTTGTTTCACAATCCAGTGTTTTCCTGCAGTTCTGTGTAATCTGACAAAATTCCTGAGTACAATGGATTGTGCTACAGAGAATCTACCCTAGCTGCTCTTAAAATACATTATTTGAATACTGATTAGATCCATCAAATGTGCTCATTTATTAGCAATAAATAATGATCCTTTGTGTAAGAACTGTGCATAAATTACTTCCATCTGCATATAAATTTCACCTTGCTGTCCAGTATCTAATGAAAGCTGTTTCATCCGACTTTTCACCAGACCAGGTGTCTTTAATATTCCCCTGATGTTTGTATTCTTATGAGTTGGCTTGACATTTTTGTCATTGTATGTTTCTTCACATCCAGCTTCCTCTTCCGTTTTTCCAAAGTGTGTAAGAATCTCCTTCCTATTAAGAAAAAAGAAGTCATAATCACAGTGATTACATCCTACTTGGAAAAATTTGAATGAAACAAAACCTCAAGGATTTTGGAGGACTGCCTGAAATGATCTTGAAAAATGAAAGTTTGATTTAATGAAAAATGTCCTATTTAAAAGAAAAGGAAAGCACGAAGTTGTTGTTGCATGATTTATTTTGTTGACGTTTTTATCAAAACAGCTTTTTTTTTGCAAAAAAGTCTTCCATTAAACTAAATGTTTGGAAACTCCACTTTTTTTGCAAAAGTAGAAAAGATAATGGAGGTGGAATCTGCCTAGACTTTCTTTTTTTAGTTATTATTTGAGTAACTTCAGTGTTTATAAATGCAGAACAGGGTGTCAGTGGGCACTGGGAGCACACTTACTCTTGAGTTCATTTTCTCCACGGTTTTTCACAAGGCGCTAGGGGTGCCTAGTCCAGGCTCAGCAGGTATCTACCTGAGGGAATCATTGAAGAGGTGAGCTGGGCAGTGGCTGGGCAAGAGGGTCCTTGGGTTAGGCACAATTTGTATGCATGGGAGGATATTAGGATCACCATGTCTTCTCTGCTGTTACTTAACATCTCTCTCAAGGCACTCCTTCCATTGGAACCTGGGTCTAAAAGGCTGTTGACTTCCTACATTGCACAGGATTTTCTCTTGGCCACTGAGTATAAAATATCACCGTTTCAGCATTGCAGCTCTCTGTGTTGCCTCACTGGAATGCTACATAATAGCAGGAGCACTAGACAAGGAAATAATATTTCATGTCAGCAGTGTTGCTAATTAACATGTAAATCATTTCACTCACTTTCCCCCATCACAAGATAGATTTCAAAAAAGTCAAAAGATTTTTAAATTGTATATATACGTCTGCAACTTTTGTGAGTCACTAGATTTCATGCTTTTCAAGGTTTCCTTTGCCTCCAAGAAGAACAGAATCTCATTTTAATTTTAAATGATAAATAAGTTTTCTCAGTCTAGGAGTGGGGACAGTAAGAAGAAACATCAAATACCATGATCCTGGCAATAAAATCACAGAGTTGGCAGTCGTAGGTCAGAGAAGACAAGGCTTGGGAGGGAGCCAGGGCCTGCCTGTGAACAGGAGCAGCAGGCTGGAGACAGCTCTGGAATCTGTCTGGGCAGCAGGCACCCTAGGAGATGAGAGAGTCATGCAGAGAAGCAGCTTTTTCCTGCTATGGGAGCAATAACATCAGAGCTTGTTTCCACTTAAAGGGGTTTCCTGCTAGAACTGCAACTGGCAAACCCTGCCCATGAAGACGAAAGTTAAACAGCTTCCCGGGATGGTGTTAACATGAGCAGAAAGGAGTTGCTGCGTGTATAAAAGCATCCATATTAGAGGTTTTCTTGGCATAGTTATGGGTTTTTAGAATGGGTGTGTGGTTGTTTTGGGTTTTTTTAAATTGATGGAGAGCAAGGCTATAGGAAAGGGAGAGGACACAGTTACCATTCTATGCAGCCATGATTTGCATATCTCTACCATGATTCTGAACAATTGCAATGTGGTCATAGTAGGATTTCCCCGGTGTTAGGACCTGTTGGGAGGTGCAGAGGACCTTTGACAGCAAAGCAGTCTTCTACCACTCCCATGAAAACTGGGAATACTTCCGGGAATTCATTGTAAAGCCTGTAGGTTTGCAAAGCCTGAAGCATATCCATTCCTGGCTCTAGGCTTCCTGTGCACAGAAGTCCCATCAAATGTACTAGTCATGATTTTAGGTTGCTATCTGAATCATAGGTTTGAAGGCATGTTAAACAGGTTCAGCTATGTTATCTGTAAGTTCTTTTCATCTTGGTAGCTGCACTTTAGAAATAAATCGTCTGGTCTGTGCTTAGGAAGACCCAAGTTTCAGGTATCTTCTGCTGGACCATGTTAACTCAGTTCAGCTGGTGTCAGTCTGTCTAGACTAGATGAAGGAAAGCTTGGATCCATGTGATAGTATAATGAAAAAAATTAAGCTAACACCACTGCAGGCAGGTTTGGAGTTCAGCATTCACAAAACCAGCATGGGTGGTAGATGGTGCTGGGCTTAAGCTCAAATAGGATGCAGGACTTATCAACAGCATAGGCATAGCCAGAGAAAGGGCTGGCTGATCATGGAGAGGAGAACATCATCTGAGGGTGTAATAGGTTTGACAGATGGTTGCACCCTCTTACTCGCTGGTGCCTGCTGTATGTGCTGGTGCAAACTGCAGAGTTGGGCTCAAAGGCAATGACTGCTGCTTAAGTAGTGACCTACTTAGGTGGAAAGCAGCATGTGAATGTGGTTACTAATACCTTAGCTAAGTGTGTTTTAAGCAAAGAGCTGCAATTCCTCCACCCATCTGATGAGCTGCCCATGCTTTAACCAGGCACTTATTTTTTACTGTCTGCTCTAGTACTCATCAGAAGGATCCACAGCATTCAACTCAGACACAGATATGTAAATGATAGTATCATCTCCTCCTGTAGGTCTTGAAAAGCATCAGCCTTCCTCCCCTAGCTTTGCAGAGAGCACAGATATTCACTGACATTTAGGTGTGAATTAACTGCCTAAGGCTGTGTCTGCATAAATGTTTTGGTTCAAAGCTATAGAACCATTTTGAAGTGAACTTCCTGATTACTCCCACTTACCATGCATTGATTTGGTATGCAAAACAGTTTTTATGTGTTTGAGCTAGAGTCCTTTAAGAGGAGACTTAACCAGAACCTCAGCCCCAACCGCAACACTGTATTTGCTATTCTTCTGTATCATTTTCTCTTTCCTTCTTTTCTGCAATGGTAACATACAAGCCATCAGCATCCCAGAAATCATAGAATCATAGAATGGTTTGGGTTGGAAAGGGCCTTAAAGATCATCCAGTTGCAACCTCCCTGCCATGGGTAGGGATACCTCACTCTAGGCCATGTCACTCAAGGCTCTGTCCAGCCTGGCCTTGAACACTGCCAAGGATGAAGCATTTACCACTTCTTTGGGGTGTGCAGTCAGAGGCCCTGAAAAATGGATGCAATCCATTAACTGTGCCTTGAGGGGGCTGGAAGAGTACCCAAGGAGCAGCATAACCCACTGGCAGTACCTGTAGGCTGCTAACTGCTGAATGGTACCTCGTTAAACTGGTAAGATGATGGTCTTGCTCTTGAAGATCCAAATGCCTGGGGTTAGCATGGCTGACATATCTCCAGCGTGGACAGCTCAAATCAGTCTTTGAGTGGAAGCTGACCACCCAGCCTATTCAGCATCAGGGAAAATGTTCAGAAGGGCATGTTTCTTCTGGCACTGCTCTGGGGCCATGAACTCCACTGAAGAGCCATTCAAGGATATATCAATGGACACGTCTTTTGGTCCTCTTCCTCACAAGAATAAGGGAAAGAGCACCAATGGACCAGCTTCCAGCTACACATGGATGCTGGGGGCCAGCTCCTGTGCTGTATGTCTCTGTCTAAACCCTGAAGTTGCCCCTTCCCAATTTCTACAGAGTAACCCCATCATTCAGTAAATAACTATTTCCTCCAGGTCTGTGTATCAGAGCATGCCTTCTGGGTGTGTGAATATACAAGGATCGCAGTACAAGTTTAGCTCAAGCAAAAGAAGTCCCACAGCTTCAGCTGAAAGGACTCTCAAATTGCAGAAGGGTGTATTATTAACAGACCCTGCGTAACTATGGGACCCAGCAGACCACAGAACCATGCAAAACCAAGGCAAAGTAGTTCAAGTTAAACTACTAAGAGATAGGGGTAAAGACATGAAACCTGTCGGTACTCTCTGGCTTGCCTTGTTTATGAGGACTGAAATACTTCCTGAGCACATGGCTGCTTTTTGGCACAGATACCTGGGCAAAGCTTTTTGAAAATGGGTTTGAATTGTGACTGCAGCACCATCCCTTCACTCACTTACTCCTTGCTATTTCAGCCTTCCCTCCTTCACACTTCCCCTTTCTGTTGGGGGAGGAAATGATAAATGCAAATTGTCTCAGTGTGGCTGAAGGCAGGAGCTTTCGCTTGGAACTGACATCAGGGCTGTGGCTGTATCCCAGAGAGAATACACTTCCCCATAAAACTGTGCTCACCAGCTCTCACTACTGTTGAAACCACGGGCATGTTAAACACCTTGTTACTCGTGGCAGCCATTTTCTGCTGGTCTAAATTGTGTCCTTTCAGAGGGTGGGAGTGGATAAAGTAGCATTTCTAGTTTGCTTAGGAGACTCCAGTGTCCTTGATTTTCCTGCAGAGGCCAGTTCACCCTCTGGAGCTTTTGCAGACCACAGTCATGGCCAGTGATTTACCAGCTCAGCTGCCCTGAGTACAGAGCGTTTTCCAGATCCCTGCCATAACCTAGGGTTTCCCCATGCTGGTACCTGTGAGCCGAGCAGCACTCACAGCCTGTCCGAGCATGTGGCATGAGCCCTGTCTCTCCTGCCCTCTGTTAACCAGCCCCTCAGCCATCCTCATTGTCTCTCACCAGATTTATTTTGTCTAGCTCTGAGGCAAAAATGGCTTACTGTTTTCTAGGGACAGGTACTAGAGAGACGTTCTCAAGAGAAAAGCACTGAGCAGCAGAACAGGTCACCAAGAGCAGAATTCTGTGATAAACCATTCAACACACCTAGATGGTCTGAGAATAAAATCGTCAGAAATAAAGAGCATCAATTCTTGGTTTTCCAATCTGTCTGGTTTTCTATTTGGTTGCTGTTCTACCTCTTGCAGAATAGGCAGATGTTTCCTCAGGAGTCATACCCTACAGGGCTTGCATCCGTAAAGCACTGGGTGTAGTGCATCTTATGACTCATATGTGACTTCTCAGGGACTTTTCAGTTCTTGCCTCCCATAGTCTGCAGCTACAAGGAAACCAGAGCCTTGTTGCTTAGGCATAGTTTCCAATATTTCAAAGGATTTAAAGGTAGCTGTTGGAATACATTGAGTTTCTGAGCACTGCTGGAGAGCCTTATGGCTAAAGCAGGACTTAAGACATTGAATCGATGTAATTCCTATTTCATGCTATGAAGTTAGTTACTGGGATATGTAATATCGACATGTTTAGTTGTCAAACTTTTATACTCACGTGAACATTTTGGCCTCTGCAAGTCAACAAGCCTGCGCTTGTGCAGAATGTATAAAACCTTGCTACAGAAGTCCTGGGAAGTACCAGGGGCAGCCGGTGAGGTGCTCAGAGGTTTGCCCAGCTCCTTCTCCACTGTCATGTTCCTCAGCTGCCTGGCCCTAGCCAGAGGGTTCCAACATGCTCGAAGGGTTTTTTTCCGCTGAACTTGGCCAAACCTGCTCCCATTCCAGTCTTGGCAAGCTGACATGAAGCACCCATCACCATGGATGCATGGCTTTATAGGTGTCCTGGCTTAAACCACAACAATAGGACACATTGCTTCCTCACACAGAGTAAACTTACATGTTTTTTGACTTCGCTGACCTCAATTTCAGCATCAGCTGAGGTTGTGGCGTCGAGGTTCAAGACTGAACACAAAATAATTGAGTAAATGCAACTCTTAAGTGCCAAACCCACGTATCCTTAACAGCCAGGGACATTTTTAGTGGCTTGATATCTCTCACCTAGGATCCTTTCTTCTGTCCTAGCTGGAGGCTCCAATTAAAGCATTGTTCTGCTTGCCACATGGCTCTCTCAGAATTTGGTTAAAGTTGGACTAATGGGTTGGTGCTCAGCAGATCTTTCTGTGATGGTGGCCAAAAGCCTCTCTCTGTTGCAACTGCCAGTTTCAGTACCCTTTGGTTTTACCCTAAATCCGATCCCTTGCTTATTACCCAAGCCAAACATGTTTATGCTGTGGTGACTAAGCATCCTCAGAGAAACAGCTTTTCTGGCTATCCCACAGAATTTTTGTGGGCTGTTATTTTGTCTGAGATTTTAGGAAGAGTAATTGGGATGCATATTTTCTCTTGTCTGTCCCTCTCAGAACATGGTCACAGGAATCACCTGCTGTCCTGCAACTGGGCAGTGGTGACAGGGTGCAGAATGTAACACAAACAGCATATTCCTTTACTTCCAAAACCCTGTCCTGTAATGTATACCAGTTTTGGCATTTTCCATTTCATTCCCTGCAATTGCAGATTTGATGAGCCTATCTCCGTAGGTTTGGAAAGAGAAAAGCAAATGTAGTGTGTGGGGCTGTCCTCTTTCTTGGTTTGGCACTAGTGTGCATACATTTATTGAGTTCTTCAGCTGCCAGACTCCTTCCAGCCAAGGCAGCACTGGTATTTGTTCAGGAGATTTTCTGACTGTTACCACATTCCCAAAGACTGTTCTTCAAAATATGTATCACTGAATGATTCATTGCTCTTTCATCCTCCTTAGTTGTCTGTAGTTACCCAGCTTTCTACATGCTTATATTGTGCTTCTTTAATGCTTTTTCCACACTTGTGATGAATTATGGTGCTCCATGTGATGTGTTGCCTTCTGTCTGCAGAGAAATGTCAGTGTGACATCCATGGATGGCACTGGCTCAGGAAGGAGGTGTGAGATGCTTACCTGATCTGAGTGCTCATCGTATGTATCTGTCCTAAACATGGGGAATCCACTGTGGTCACTGCACGAGCTCTGAGGCTTGGGGGCATTGCAAGGAGATGGAGAGGAAGAACTGATGGCTATGACTTTTCTTTCCCATAATTTATTACCAAAAGACTTGACTACACATCTCAGCCAGCTTAAACAGAATAGAGATGTGATATATTTATGCACTGATGACATCAAAGAGCACAATTGTTCTTTTCTGACTCTATTCCCAGTCCTTGTCCATCCCCGTAGACTGATCCCAGCTGCCTGCTTGTGCACACCACCTCCCTCTGTCCAAGGCTGAATTCCTCAGCTCAGGAGATAAGGTAACCTTGGTCACGGCTTGCCTCGCCTGTGTAGTGCCATACTGGGAAGCCATTACTGATATAACAGAGCCAAGTAGGCCCTTCAAGAATATAGTTTTGGATGCAGTAACTTGGAACAAAGCAAAAATAATCCACAGGAAAAGAACCACAACAGTGCAGTATCTACCAGCACTCAGGGTGGTGAAGGGCAGGCTCCAGTGATGATAATCCTCTGAGACAGTGTTTGGCACTCAGACACTTGTGCAATCTGTGTTTGGGGAATCCCTTAACAAGATGAGGAAAGAGTTTCCAATCAGAAAGGAAAAAATGACAAAGCTGGGAGTGAAAACTCACCTTGTTTAATTAATGGTGTGTCCATGTTTATATCCTCCATAAATCCTTCAAGAGAAGGGGCCAGTCGTTGCTCTCCCACTCACCTTTAATCCACAGTGCTCTTTCTCTGCAGACTCAAAGTCCCAGAGAAATATTAATTATCTTCATAATTTATGTTTGGTTTTGTTGGTTGGGAGAACTCTTCTGTTTCCTTAACTTTAGAGGAAATGAATCACTGTGTAGCGGAAGGCTAGGACATGAGGCTGAACAAGAATGAGTTTCTTGGTGTTGTCAACTAGAGAATACACACCCCAATACCTTTTAGTAAATATTTGTTCATGAAGCTTTTCGCAGTCTTTCGCAATAGTTGAAACACTAATAGTCCACATTGCCTAAGAGTATTTTAGGAACTTGTCAAGATTTAAGATGATTTATTTTTATCTTCAATCTAACCATGTGTCTTCTTCCATTTGCTATTTTGATATTTTTATTTTAAAGCATCGAAAACTGGATAAAAGCCCACACTAAACATTTTTAAAATTGAAAAGGTAGCAATTTTTCATACACTCAAAGCCTAAGCCCTCTTCAGTATATATTTCACGTATCAGCACATAAACAGAACATATTGTAGAACCCTTGTTATGTGTGAAATGTTTTGACTCAAATAGCTGATAATAAATAGCAGTAGATATATATGTATATGTGTGTATATATATGTATGTAAAGGCAGATCTGATATGTGGTGACTGTAGCACCTCCTTAATCAAATATCATTCCATTACAAGTCATGGTGCATCTATGCTCTGAAAATAACTTACTTTATTAAGAAATCAATACCACAGATGAGTAAAATAATGGTCAAGTTTTGGATTTTTTACACATTTGACAAGATGCCGTGCATTGTCATTTTCACTCTTCTCCTTTAGAGAACAAGTAGTGAATTAATCTCTTATTTTCTTACAGAATCAGAGAAGCATTCTTACACCCAGAAAATGAGCTTGTGAAATTCCCAAAGTTTGCAAGGAATCTGGAAGACAGACACAGGATGTGTAAACATGCTGAACTGACTTCAAAAGCCGATAAATTTCAATCTGTGTGTGCCCATTGAAATCCATGTGTAACCTTGCTATGGCAACAGCATTGCTGGAGAGAATTAACATACAGATAGACTTAGTATTACTTTATGTCTTGTTTCAGACTGCTCAAATAACAATAGCAACAGAATGGAAGTGCCCTTTGTGCCAAGAACAATAAAGTGGATGCACAGAGTCTGAGAATTCTTGGCAACAAATACCCCTCACAAATTAGGCTCTAATATGAAGTATTTTTAGATCTGGACTCCTTTCATTGGATGTACAAAGGATAAGACTCCTTGGAGCAAGTCCCTAGTGATCTTTTCCCCTTTCAGGAAAAGAGTGCAATTCTTGGAAGCAGGGACTGCGTTTCATTCCAGGAGAAATTCATATTCCTTTTGGTAAAAAAATGTTGCTTTGTTTTGTTTTATTTCAACACAGAAACGTAAAAGTCAAATTGTGATATACTGACAAACTTCAAAATGTGGTGAGACTGGTGTAGAGAAGACCTTCCTTGCAGTCTCACAAGGAACTCCGGTTGCTCAAGAAAATCATCATGTTCAGCCTTTCCCATGAACCACAGAGCACCTTGAGTAAGCAGGTCTGTGTGGGTGGTCATCATGTTGCTGTGTCTCATAATAGCATCTTGCACCTCAGAATGCTCTTTCACATTGTATTGCCAAGAGTTCTGTTATTATGTGAGACTAAACTTCCATTAAAAGAGGGAGGAGAGAAAGTACATGCATAACCCTTACAGCCACGGAGCTTGTGAATTCCAACCTCTTGAAAAATAAGACAATTCTAATGTTTATTTGTTTTGAAGTCTTATGGTTAGATCAAGCTAAAGATTTTCAAGATCTGGGGGTTGGTGTTTTTTGCATGGCATACTTTATGCTTCTCTGCCTTAAGAAAATTGTCTGCTTCTAGAGAGCTAGACTGGAGCATGTTTTCACAAGGATTTCATCGTCTTCATTTTCTGATTGTTATCTTAACCACAACACAGCCATGGTTCCAGTGTAAGAAGGAGGATGATTTTGGTTCTACTTTGCACAGAACTCTGTTCTCCTACTGAAATCGGTGATGAAAATCCTTCTGAATCCAGTGGAAGCAGGGTTGAACCAGTGACTGGTAACAAAAGCAGTATTGTTCGGCATTGCAGGGGCCTGGGATGCTGGTGATGCCTTTTGTCTTTGTGTTCACTTCCTCTGGCTCATTAGGGCTGTGGCTTTTGGTTTTCAGCTCCAGGGTGTATGTTGACTATTGGGCATCAGAGATGTTTTGTAGGCTCTAGTGCCTGCTGCGCTATGAGGCAGATGTTCCAGTGATCCTTTAAAATGCTGCATCTATTGCAGAGAAGTGGGGTCCCTCCTCCTAATTTAAATACACAAAATCTAAGATTTGGTTTGCATCTCACTCTGGGTTAGATTTGATCGATTTGTTGATTATTTTTGCCTATTCTTTCTTTATTTTATTTTTCTATTAGTGCCAGCAATAAAAGGTAACTTAAACCCCAGAGGCTGCCTGAAGTACCTGTGTTCCTCTCGTCTTTTTTGATGTGTTGATCAGCAGTGCATTTCCTTCACACAGGATGTTAGCAGGCTTGCTTTTCAATGCTGTAGTGGTAGTAATATAGCATGAAGAGAGGCTGGGAAATGGAGAATTATGAGAGGTATCAGGACCTCAGTCTTGTAAGAGGTCCCTGGAGGAGCACTGCTCTGTTGTTCCAGAGACTAAATAAAAGCACTAACACCTTGGTTAAGTAGGTGCAAGCAAGTCACAGAGAGTAATCAAGCAACTGAAATGGAGAGGGGACAATCAGTGTCAAGAGGTTAATGGGTATTTTTTGTAAACTTATACATAAGCTTTCAAAATGCATATTTTTACATTTTAATATGTAATGATACCAATTTTGCAGGCTAAACTATTAAAATTAATTACAATCTATTTTCATTCTTTATAATTACTCTAAAGGTTAGAGAGATATATTTGTTCCAAATTAGATTTTATTCTCACACTCAAGTACGTGTTTAGATTAATTCTGTCTGAAGTGGATGAACTATTTTGGTTTTATGAAGCAATCTGGTCATATTTCCCAACTGGGCATTTTAAAAAGAGGAATCTGAAACATCGAATGTAGTAGTCATCCCTTGATGAACAGACCTTTCCCCTGCAGGGAAATCTGCATTTATTGTTGCTCGTTCCACATTTCAAAAAGACTGCAGCTATAAATTGCAAAGATACAGTTCAGATACATTTGTAATTACTACTAGCATTTCTGAGGCTCTCAGAGGTGGCAGCTGGTTTGTTGAAGTGTCATCATATCTGGGTGCATCTGCTGTCATTGGAAGATAAGAAGAAGTCTCTCTGCTTTGGTATTTCCAGGTTAGAAATTAATTTCTATGTTTCATTCACAATTTGTCCTGTCTTCTCTTTGCAAGACGGTATGGCAGCTAAGCAGGTCTAGTCCCCATCTTTCCCCCAAGTCCTGGGTGAGCCGTGGCAATGGACTGTGCCAGCTTGTTCTTCGTGGCGGGTCCAGGTGCTGTGTCTGTGTTCCTTTGCACCCTGACCCATGGTCCCCAAGGATACAGAATGAGGCTGGAGTATCTCCACAGCTTGAGAAGGAGCACTTCCTGAAGTGGTGCAGATACCACTGCCCATGTGCTGCCTCTTCTGCAGCACGTTTGACTCCGGTACCCAAGGTCAACAACAACAGCACTCTCTTTTAAAGCTGCCAGTGTTACAGAGCCTGTGCATTGTCTCCTGCCTTGTTGGAGGAAGCCCTGTGAAGCCCATGTTTATAAAAGGATGTGACATATAAACTAACGCTCCTTTTCTGATACCTGAAGATTTATCTCTCAGTAAAATTCCCGAAGGGAAAGCTGCAAAAATTCAACCTTGGTGTTAATTAAGGAACCCATAAACTCCATTTATCTGAATTTACATATGGAAGAGAAGGTGGTATGGTAAAAGAGAAATTTAACTACACATTCCTTTCTGCAAATATAAACACAGTTTTCCCTGTGTTTATGCTAGACTGTCTGCAAATGTACTGTAATACGCAAAAGGGATGCTTGGATCCCCGAGCACAGCTCTGTGCCAGGGCTGAGCACTTTGGCAAGCACAGTGGCTGTAGCATACAGAGTAATGGGGACTGCTCTGTAGATGAGGGCAAGAGCTAGGATCATGACATGGAAGGCAAATCCAGGGCAGGATTTTGAATGGGAAGAGCTGTGGTCAAAGACAAGAAATGAGCATTTGGGGAGGAGCATGTATAATTATTCTGAAGGAGAAGGAAACTGCCTGAGCAGCAAGGATGAATAAACAGGATAATTACCAGGAATTTACAAAAAATCTAGTGCAATCATGGGATGGCTTTTGTTTGAGCAGAGAGAGGGTGGTGAAGGTGTCAGAAATAAAGTAATCTCCAGGTTAAGAGCTGCAGTAGCAGAGATTTCACTGGAGTTTCAATAGCCATGGAGAAAGGGGAAAGGAGGAAAAATATGGATTCAGTTTTGAGGTATCAGGAGGCCTTGCAGGAGAAGAAAGCAAGGAAAATATGTGGGTCTTGCTGCTCACTCACAGCTGTTGAGTGATATAGTTACAACCGGGGAAAAGGATTTAAATAAGCAGGTATAAAAGGAGAGCAGGATAGCACCTCCATCAAAGATAATCCTGAAGGAGAAGACAGAAGAAAAAACAGAAAATCTTGATGAGCAAAGGATATACCTGGCTCTTGATGGTGAGGGAGAAATAGGGAAAATGAAAAAGCAACCCTTGTTCTTAAGAAAGAAGTGGAGGGGCTGCTTCAATGCCTCAGAGAGCGAGAAACTGGTAAGAGAAAGAAAAAGAAATCAAAATACTGGAAGCAGAAGCCTTGAGGGTTTGAGAAGCCTGGAGATGAGGGGGAGGAGGGAGAGCAAGCAGCAGGGAGAAAAGGAGGTGGAGCTGGGCAGGCAGGGAAAGCCTCCAAGGCTCCCAGGGAGGAGGAAAGAAACCCAGGGAAAAAATGGTGAGAGGCTCAGAGGAAGGGCAGGGGGAGTGGGGACATGAGGTACAGAAATACAGCTGGAGCGATGGGTTGCACTACAGTGGAGGAGCAGAGAGGTTTGGTAATGCATCCACACACAAAGCCTTCTCTCTTTGTGTCCGAATGTGCCCATTTCTGTCAATTTGATTAACTGAAACGCTTGATCTCGTTATCCAGGTGATGGGGGGTGCTGATGCATAGCCTTCAGGGGCACATAGAGCCTATAGGAAGAACGGATCTATGTCAGTGGACAAAATTGTTAAAAATCCCTAAAGGAATATGCAGTGTGGTCCCAAAGCTTATCTTTCCCATTTCTTTTTCTTTTGGTGGCAGGGGAACAAGAGCAGGAACAAAATTCTCTGCATTTGATTAGAAGTGTCTGATTTCAGGCCTTCATAAAGAGCGCTGGAGGAACAAATCAGCAAATTTTTCCTCTTGTTACCACTGCGGGAGCCAGAGCCTTGCTTTCCCCATGGGAGAGCACAAACCACATGCCAGAGAGCTACATTTTGCTCTTGCCAAGAGGAATTGGACCCCACCGCTCTCTGGGGACTCCGTAAGCACTGGGCTGGTGAATCCTGTGCCCACCACACATTGTGCAAGGCACAAGGACGGGTGTGTGTCACCTTCCTGTGCCATTCTCCTCTCCAGAGGGAGATAGGCAGGTTCAGGCCCAGTGACTGCACAGTTCAGCCCATGGCTGTTAATCAGATTCCTCCGTCCTTCACAAGCAGTCACTGTGCAGTGGTGCTTGGGGGTACCTCTCGCTCCTTGCTGGCAGCCAAAGCTGGTCCACAGAAGAGTTGCTGGGACAGAAATCATGTGGCCTGAGCCTGGTGTAATGTTTGAACATCAGGGAAACAGGTAACATCTGTTGTAGATGGGCTGATCTTTGTTAAGGCAGCATAGTTATTTGGGATGATCTGCTACAAGCAGCCACCATGAAAGGGGCACAGGAAGCCTTTGCAGCTGTCATACTGGGTCCAGTGGATGCTGGGTGGTGGCTAGAGCAGCACAGTTAGCAATGTACAGGGAAGATGAAACAGTGCCTAGGTGCACACTTGGTTGGTAAGGCTTGGTGTCTTCCTCTCAGAAACTCTTATTAGCAAGGACCTAAAGTTCATTTGTTTTAGAGAGTAAGTCTTATGAGGAAAGTTAAAGAAAGTGGGGTTGTTTAGCCTGGAGAAAAGGAGGCTCATGGGAGACCTTATCTGTCTCTATAAGTGCCTGCAAGGAGGCTGTAGCGAGGTGGGTGTCAGTGTCTTCTCCCACGTGACAAGCAGCAGGACAGAAGAAAATGGCTTTATGTTGTACCAGAGGAGGTTTAGATTGGGTATTAGGAAAATTTTCTTTACCATAAGGGTTGTTAAGCATTGGAACGGGCTACCCAGGGAAGTGGAGTCACCACCCCTGGAGGTATTTAAAAGATGTGTACATATGGCACATGGTTTAGTAGTGGACTTAGCAATGCTAAGTTAACAGCTGGACTTGATGATCTTAAAAGTCTTTTCCAACCTAAATGATTCTATGTCTGGCTGAGCTCATGGTACTTTGGGGCAACAAATATATATGCTATATATATAATTTGTCTAAATGTTGTGGTCAGAAAAGAAGAAATTAAAGGACATCTTAGATTTTGCGCCATGCCCTGCCTTCCTCACTGCTCTGAAGCTGTAGAGCCCCTTGCACATGCACGAGGAGAGAGGAGAGTTACTGCTCTGTGTGGCTGACTGCTTCCAGTGGCAAAGAGGTGCTGGGTCCCAGTCTCCAAAGAGCGCACTAGCAGTCCTACTTGACAAAGAGTCCCTCTGGCCAATGCCAGGGACCTCACAGCATCCCTGCAAGCCCCAGCCATGTTCCCCGGCACAGCTGTTGCTCTGCATGCATGGTGTATTCCATGGGTTGCTTTGAACAGGTTTATGTAGACCTGCCAAACACCTTGTCATGTGTATGGCCGTGGCTCTTGCTGTTCCTCTCCAAGCCCCAGTAAGGTGCATATGCTAGGTGCCAAAGCTTTCCCATCATTTGCCTACTCCACCACAGGCTTCTCCTTATCCCATCCACAAACTCTGCAGGCAGGGCTGAGAATGAGGAGATATGAGCTCTTGGCCAGTTGTTTCATTTGGTGGCATGAAGGCTTGAGCTCCCTAGCTCTCAGCACCGTCCCTGTTCAGTGAAGCTCTGTGCCACTTCTTCCATCATGATCGTTGCCCTGCAGTAGGATTCAGCTGGTGCTAAGAGCTTGATGTGCTCCTGCTGCTGAAGTGAGATCTGTTTAATACTCGTCTGCACTCAATGTGTAAATATTATGAGGCATCTGTAAAAAAATCTCCTGGAAGCCACTTTATGCAGATGTTACCACAAATAGATTATTGTCCATTTATGGCCTAGGGAAAGACTTTGTAATTTACAGTGCATTTTATGTCTTTATGATTTCTGTGGCATTGAGAGTAGCCAGCAAACATCTATTAATAACAAAGAAGAGTGAGTTAGAATCTCTGTAATAGGAGAAAGAAGGATGGTGGAAGGGTGATTTACGATTATTCAAACAAAGCATCTTTATCTGTTTGCTCAAAGGCAGACTGTCTTCTTAAGAAAAAGATATTGCTATGTAAACAGGTGATAAATAATCATTTATAATGAGACAATTATACAGGTGATGTGAATTACTTCTTCATAAAAGTACAAATAACATTTACTGCTGTTTTGACAGCAAGCTTATTAACAGCCAGGGTCCTGTTTAATTAGCCCTTGGATATACTGCTTTAGAATTTCCTTTACTCGCTCCACACACTGCGTGACCTCCTCCCAGCAGCTCCATCCTGGGGCATGGTTTTTGCACAGCTGAAACTCCAAAATACTGCCAACATTTAAAAGAATTGCAGCAGGAGAAAGCCCAGAGATTTTCTGATAAGCTTAAAAGCAATGGGGGAAGTAGGCTCACATCAAACCTGAAGTGGTGCTCGATCCAAGCAAAGCTCTTGGCTCAACCTTTGCTCATTGATTTACACGGTAAATCCAGGGTGTTAACACCATGTAAAGTGTATGCATAACAAACATAAACACAGAGCCATGAACCTGGACCACCTTCTCTCTGGGAAAATAGCAGCACTCGCAGAAGAGCATCAGTGATGACTTCAGTTGTGGGTTTGGAGGGTTGAGGATGCACGCAACCAGCTGTGATGGAGTTGACACAGCACAAGGGTCTGGGCTCTGAAGAATCTCAACCACTCAGGGGGTTATGAAAGCAGCAACCATTTAGGTTTGTTCTTTATACTTACTAAAATCCCATTTTATGAACACCCCTGGCCCAGGAATGCACATGCAATTAAAAATACCTTGAAGTGAATGTAAGTCAAAGTCAGCCCACAGCTGGTGCCTGCAAAGGCAGCTATTTCCTCTTCCTTCTTTCCTTCCTTCCTTCCTGGTTGCCTCCCCAATCCAGTTTAAGAGCACAGGTGTCTTCCTGCACACCAGCGCTGGAAAGATGAAGCAGCCACTCTTCTCTGAAACCAGTGGGGGTTTGATGACTTGTGATTTACTTGTGAATCAGGGCATGGCGATGCTAATGCACTGCAGATGCTTCCCTTCCAAACATCAAAGGTCCCAGAGGGTGAGATGGGGCGCAGGGGATGGCTGCTCACCTGAACTGCAAGGGAGCAGATACAGTGACTGTATACAGATCTGGCAGAGGGAGGAGGCAGCACTACGCTGGCCAGACCCAAATATAACCAGGAGTCATGTCAGCATGGGTAGTAGGAAGTTCCATCCTGGGGCATCTACCCTTCCTCTTCTCCTTTTGTCTTCTCTTGGGCTCTCAGCAGCTACCAGTTGAGGACTTTTCTGTCACGGTTGAAAGGAGCTAAGTAGACAGACACCCAAATTGTTGTATTTAGCTAGACCTCTTTATGTAAAACAGATCTGCTTCATGTTCCTTTGAAAGAACAACTTCAAAGACAACAATTTCTTTTGGCACACCATGCTAATCCAAATCTAACTTGAAGGCAAGACAGGGCAGAGCTGCTCAGCCAAGTCCTGCTCTCAGAAGCAGTTACCATCAGCTGTGGACATTTTCTAGAAGTGGTGCTGCATGCAGGGGAGCACTGAGCTGCTTCTTGGCTTTTCCAGCAATTCCTCTGTGGACATGAACACACAGAATCATAGAATCATAGAATAGTTAGGGTTGGAAAGGACCTTAATATCACCTACTTCCAACCCCCTACACTGACTAAGCTTTCACCCTCTGCGTTTGCATTTCTGTATGTGAAACAACAGTAAAGATGATCACTTTTCTGCTACAAAGACACCACATATAGGCTTTCTGAATACATAATGAAGACCAACAGGTAGCCTGCAGGCCAGCTGCTGCCTTCACATTCAGACTGTTCATTTTAGTAGTCCTCCTAGGACATGCTACTGCCTTTGCACATGAGCTTGTACCAGAACCTGTGAACAGTGTGGGGTATGTGGGGGGTTCAAACGTGGGCCACCTAACACTGCTCTGGAGGCCAACTAACCCTGAAAACACTTCCTATTGGGTGGGGAAATGGAGCTGCACAGTGTTAGCTGCATGTTTTGGTACAGGTTTTATTTTCATCTTTGCATGTGGAGCAGGTCCACACTGGTAATTTGAACTGTCAGGTTTAACCCTAAACGAAAGACAACAAATGTTGGCAAGAAAGAAAAGTCCATGGCAGTTGTCCTTCCATTTGCTTCTTTTCAGTAAACATAGGGAAAAGGCACCAGTGGTGTGTTGGCAGCAGCCCCAGCCACTGATGCAGGGAGGAGGGTGGGTGTGTGCCTGCCCTCTTGTCCCCTCTCCATGTCCCTACCAACTTGACTACTACTGACGTTCCTGAAATCCCATTTCTCAGCCTGCATCTCTATATGGCAGTGCTGAACCTACATGGGAACAGAGGTGGCCTCTTTTTCTCCTTGTCCAGCCCACTCCAGTGACAGGCATCTCACTGATGGACATGGGTTTAATCCTCAGGGACTGCCACCATGTTTCCTGGGCAAATCACTTGCCCCAGCCACTGAAAGGAGCAGGACTGCTTCTCTGGCATCCCTTTTTAATCAGGAGTATCAAAAAAGGAGCCAGGAGGACTAATGTGAGACACCTCCAAGGCAGGTGATGTTTAGGAGCCACCTCATGCAAGGCATTTCCATACACCCCTCTCTGCTGGGCTTGTGCTTGGCAGACAGGCTGCTTGCTCTGCCTGTTTGAAACAACTTCATTGAGGAAGGGCATGCAATGCCCTTCAGGGTGAGGACCCTGGTCCTGACCTGCCCAGAACAACTGTGTTTCTGTCTGTACTGACCGCAGCCCTTGGTTACCTACTGCCTCCCCAGGGAGCCCTAAATCACTCATTAGATTCCAGAAATTAAGCTGGGGCGAAGAACCACTCAGAGCTGGTCAGAAATATAGTGGGGCAGCAGGAGAAAGGTGCCAGTGAGTCAAGGCAGTAGAGGAGAGGGGTGTTGTTCAGGGGAAGCTGAAGAGAAGATCGAAGGTTGGGCAAGCCAAAGAGAAAGAAACCCTCTCTGCTCTGCGGCTGATGGGTAGAAGAAACCAGAGAGGCCAAAAGAGAGAAACTGAAACTGAAAACTGTCATCACTTGCAGCTCCTCAGCTGATCCTCCAAACGTGTTCATGTCCATGTTCTGTTCATGTTCATGTCATGTTCATGTTCTGTATTTCAAACAGATATCCAGCCCTGTTGTGAATCCAGATCAATTATGGTCTGTTCTCTCACTGTTCCCTACCTTCCTACTGCCATAAAATATGCCGTTGATTGCATACAGCATGAGATGCTCTTTTTAAGGTCCATGGCTGCCTGCTGCATAGACTCTTGCTTTAGTAGTTTCTCTTTTCTCCTCAGTGTGATTAGATTTGTCAAACACAGCAGTCACCACCACCACCACTCTTACTGTGTCTTTTGAAATCTTATATTGCTCTCAACTTGCTTTGATTTGCCTCTTAATAGCTCCGTAATTCCTCATGACTTTACAAAGAAATTATTAGTATTTCAGTTAGGGGTTCATTAACAAACTTTATCAGCACTGGAGGAGCCTGGTCACAGTGCAAGGTCCATATCTTCCATCCACACCACATCTTTCCTCACCTTTCCTTTATTATGAGTTTTATAAAGTGATACTCATTTTGTTCATGCACACAGTTTTCTTATTGAGCACAGATTGGAGCAAAGGGTTCAATCATATTTGATTAATGGGATTTTTTTCCTTTTGTCTTCACTGAGGCTTTCAGCTGGGATCTGAACACTACCTCAGCTAACAAGGATGGCTACAGTGTTGCCTGAATAGGCAAAGAGTAAGCTGCAGAATTCATAGAAAAGGAGGAATGCCATCCAGAGGGACCTTGACACGCTTGTGAGCTGGGCTGATGCCAACCTCATGAAGTTTAACCATGCCAAGTGCAAGGTCCTACACCTGGGTTGGAGCAATGCCAGGCACAGCTACAGGCTGGGCAGAGAAGAGATTCAGAGCAGCCCTGCGGAGAAGGACTTGGGGGTGCTGGTTGATGAGAAAATGAACATGAGCCGGCTTCAGTGTGCGCTCACAGCCCAGAAAGCCAACCGTATCCTGGGCTGCATCAAAAGGAGTGTGACCAGCAGGTCAAGGAGGTGATCCTGCCCCTCTACTCTGCTCTCATGAGACCTCACTTGGAGTATTGTGTACAGTTCTGGTGTCCTCAACATAAAAAGGACACAGAACTGTTGGAACACGTCCAGAGGAGGCCACGAGAATGATCAGGGGACTGGAGCACCTCCCATATGAAGATAGGCTGAGAAAGTTGGGTCTGTTCAGCCTGGAGAAGAGAAGGCTGCGTGGAGACCTCATAGCAGCCTTCCAGTATCTGAAGGGGGCTTATAAGGATGCTGGGGAGGGACTCTTCATTAGGGACTGTAGTGACAGGACGAGGGGTAATGGGTTAAAACTTAAACAGGGGAAGTTTAGATTGGATATAAGGAGCAAATTCTTTCCTGTTAGGGTGGTGAGGCACTGGAATGGGTTGCCCAGGGAAGTTGTGAATGCTCCATCCCTGACTGTGTTCAAGGCCAGGTTGGACAGAGCCTTAGGCAGCATGGCTTAGTGTGAGGTGTCCCTGCCCATGGCAGGGGGGTTGGAACTTGATGATCTTAAGGTTCTTTCTAACCCTAACTATTCTATGATTCTGTGATTCTATGATTTTCAGATCCTCTGGGCTTGAAATTCATCCTAGAGTGACTATGAGCCAGCTGAAGCAGCTGCAGACCCAGTAGTCTCTGTCTTTGGACACTCAAGGAGGATAGTGATGTATCAGAGGGCTGGAAAAGATACACATCTTTATATTCAGAAAGGCAGGGAAAGAAGCTCTCGGGGAATTATAGATCAATCTGCTAAGCTTCAGTTCTCAGATAAGTACTGATGAAAGTAAGAACATAGACAAAATAAAGATGAGGAATAGCCAGCATGTATCTGTTATTTAATCTACTTCTGCAAACAGCAAATGACCTTGGTGATAAGAAAAAAGCAGATGACTTCACATCTCTTGTTCTTCACAGATCCATTCAAACTGAACAGGCACCACATTTCATGGCCACAGTCTTTTCTAGACTAATCATGATCAAGCAAGTGCATGCCCTGCCTCTGACCTGTCAGGCCACAACCATGCATAATGTACTTTGCTCATTGCCCATGCTGCCTCAGATCCCCTTGCACATCTAGATGGAGCTCTATTTGTGGCTGGAGCCTTCTTTGATTTACTCTTAGATCTTCAACATGGATGTTGGCTTGACATGCCCCTTTCATTCATTCTCCCCCCTTGGAACTTTTCTCTCCCCAAAACAGGAGAAGCATTTTTATTTAATCTTTGATATTTAGACTCCTGGAGCTGCTGAGCCTCCATTTTGTCCTGAGCCCTGGTGCATATGGAGGTGGTCTGGTTTTTGAAGTTCTCTTTGGAGTCCATACTTGGTGACCTCACCCAGAGCAGGGGCTTATATGGACACGCAGAGTTTAGACATGCAACCTATTTGCTATAGGTAAACCTCCAGCATTGTCAAGAGTTTAACCCTGGGTTTCAAAACCAGCAGGTAGCAGAAGACTCTGGAGAAGAAAGTCTGCGGAAATTTCTCCCTGTGGAAATGTTCTGTGTCTTAACAGAGCCCTGGGCTTTGCATTTCCAGCCTAGTCAATGTCAGCATTTTAGGATGATACAAGGACTTGTCCGTTAGCCAAATGGTAACTGGATAAGAGGTCTTTAATTTTAACACCGGCACAGTGCAACCCCGCTTCAGATTTCCTGTCCCCAGATGGCCACTAGTGAAACTCATCATCAGTGTTCCAGCTCTCAGAGATGCTCACAGAGCAAAAAAGATGGGCTCAAAGAACCAAGTACAAGCTTAAGGACAGGGAGCGCCCTACTATGTTAAAACATGGGGAATGCAGACAAATAGGTCCTAATGGGGAGCATATTCCCCATTCCCATTGCCATTGTCAACTAAATCTCAACTAAAACAGCTGCTTGGGTTCATCGGGGTGGTATCCCTCTACAGGGTCATCACTCCTCAGATAACAGTCAGAAAGCTGAAGACAGTCTAGTTCCTGGACTTCACATGGGCAAATCTGAACGTAATTCTAGTCAGGACTTGTCTTCCCTGAGCTGTCAGGGACAGACGTACTCTACAGCTCACTTGGGATCCGCTTCAAGTATGGGTCTGCCTGTGTCTTGCTAGCATGTGTTATTTGACTCTTCAGATAATACTGCACTGTGCCAATTTCTCAGGAATATATCCCCTCCATATAGCAGGGTCTGCTCTTCTGTAGTGGCAAATTGATAGGCATGCCATGCCAATCTTCTTCACATTTCTCCCTGTCACGATCTGTTTTTCCTTCTCTGTTGGGGTTTCCTTGGACTTCTACAGAAAATTAACTGGGCCTTCTAACGGAAGTTTGGAAACTTACCTCTGTTCAACCCCAGTACTCTGAAAGGTAAAGGCAGCTGTAATTGTGATCAGCAGCTCTGATCCCAGGATGTAAAGATGCTGTCAGTAAGGGACCATCTTCTCTGGGGAGAGAATCTATAACCTTTATTTCATAGCCAGAGGACCCATTTTTTGACTCACTTAGGTCAGGAGACAAGTTTTGCCTGGAAGTTTGAATAGGTCTGGTTCACATTGATAGGAATTGATTCTGCTCATCTGAGGTGAACTGCCTGGGCTGAAGGACACAGGGTTGCCCATTACTTTGGCTAAAACGAAATCTGTTAACTTGGACCTCCTTTCTGGCCTTCACAGAGCCCTGTGTCCTTTCAGAGGATTGGAAAATGACCTTTCCTTGGATAAGGGTGTGCTGAGATCCATCTCACTTAAAGCAACCCAAAAAAAAACCACAATACACTATTGAATACCTGAGGCACTATCTGTGGTCACCAATGACAAGTGCTGATCTTCTTCAGGACATGTTGATCCATGTAAAAATTTCCTGTCTTTTCTCCTTTTCTTCTTCACAGCAGTCTAGTAAGTGTCTCCATGAACCCAGACTGAAAGCCTGTGGGCTTATGAGTTCATGCTATCCTTTATCTTGGCTCAGATTGGAGTACCTGAGTAGATACTGCTAATACTGACAAAGTTCCCAAGCTCAAGCTCTTACAAGGCACATCCATAGACTGGATATACATGTGTACAGCATTCTTAGAGAAGCACCCATGCATCAGAGAAATGAGTTAACAGTAACTTCAGCAAGGCTTAGGTATTGCTCCACAAAACGCTCTTGTGAGCAAGGTGAGAAAATACAGAGTAAATACATAATAAATCTGCTGAAAAACTGGACTCAAAGGGTAGTTATTGGAGTCTGTGACTTGAAGGCCTCATTAAACAGATGACCTATGGACCAGCCCCAGGCCAAGTAGAAGGCAATTTATCCATTAATGGTCCTGACACAGGAATAGACAATGCTGTCATTGGTGCTGTGGATGATCAAAGCTGGGGGAAGAGAGAAATACAGACCCTTTGAAAGCCAGGATTAGAACTGAATGTTTCCTGACCAATTATAGAATCACAGAATTATAGAATGGTTTGGGTTGAAAAGTACCTTAAGAACATCTAGTTCCAACCACCCTGCCATGGGCAGGGACCCCTCACATTAGACCATTTTCATCAAGAACCTAAAATAAATGGCCAATAACTCTGTAAGAATAAGGGGAAAGCATGGTATATGGGTAGTAATAAGCTACACAAATACAAATTGGGTAACTGCCTAAGCAGCAGCTCCACAGAGATGGAGCTGGTGATTAAAGTGAATATGAGTCATAGACTTGGTGTTGCTGTAAAAGCAGGCAGATGCCATACTCAATATAAGAAGAGAAGTCATAAATAAGGTCAATATTTCTTTCTCCACTTTATTCATCCCTTCAAGACATCTGGAATTCTGTGCATTTTCCACACAACTCCAACTGGACAGTGCCCCAAGGAAGACAGGGAGGAACATTTTGCCTAAAGGCAAAAAGAGCTCCCCCAAAACCAACCTGGAAAGGAAAGAACTCAGTTTGGTTAATCTAGAGAAGATAGGGCTGAAGGGGAGGAGGGAGAGGGGGAAAGGATGTTAATGTTCTTATGATAAAAGGTTGCTACCCAGAGAAGGGGACCAAACTAACTCTATGTGTGCCAAGCCCAGGGCAGCAAGTCACGCAGAAAGACATTCAAAGTAAGCTCTGGAACAGATGGCCTGAGAGACCTGCAGTATTTTAGAAACAGATTGTAAAATACCAGCAAAGACTTATACAGACATAATCAGATTTAGAGGTGGGGCAAGATGACCTCTCTACTTCCTGTCATGTCCTTGACATATGATTCGATGATCTCGTGATTAGTTTTTAATTCAGTACCATATTAATGTCATCACTTGCTTAATTTATTTACTTTTTCACCAGCATTTCTTCTGCTGGTATCATCCCTCTCTTCCCTCTCCTGCTCTCTGATGGCCTATCTTAGTGTCTTTGTTGTCCTTCTCTTCTTCTCCCTAAAAGGCAAACTCTTTGGTATCATTAGTTTTTCTCACACCACCACCTCATAAACAGCAATTTTCTTCAGTTACACATTCAAAGTAGGTGGTTTTACCCTCAGACATTTAAGCACAGAAAGGTGAATCATTGTTTTTGTTCCTTTTCCTTCTTTATGTTCTCAGAAGGGTGTTGGGTTGTGCACTCTCAGTGACATGAAGCTTTCTCTCACACCTATGGGCCAAAAATCTCTGCATCAGGATTTAAACAAAAGTGTGCTCTACAAGTTTAGAAACAAGGGGAAGGGTAAAAAAGAAGCTATTACAAGATGAGAGTCTTACAGATGCCTATTTTCATCTCATGTTAGACATTTAAGCCCAGATTTAAGTGGCAGGCCTACTCAGCTCCATGCATAGTCAACTGAGAGAGAGGAGCATTTCTGGTGCGTGATTCACTCTGACTAACACCTGAGTTGCCTCCTCATGTTGCCAACTACAGGACTTGGCAGAGACTTGGCTTTGGGCTGGGGGCCTTAGGGGGCTGGAGGCACTCAGATGGTGTCAAAAGCACTGTTGTAAGCAGGAACCAATGAACCTGGTTAGTTAAAGGAAGCAAATTGTTAAGGTGGGTGGTAATTGCAACAAGTAATACTGTCCTGGGATGATGGGGAAATGTTTGAAGCAACCCATTTTTTTTCAGTATTACAAAGGACTGTAATATTCTCCAGGAATAGTTTTGAGAACTCTGTTTCAGTTGTCCTTAATTGTGCTGATGTTTAATTTTTGCATGTTTTGGCCTGTTTAAAAAATCATTCTATCTGAAGAAAAGAAAATCCTGGTGAAACTGTAGGCAAATCCTGTGTTTTTGCTGAGCTTGAAGTGATAGAAAATAGCTAAGTTGTGCTGGGGAGTGGTGCTTTGACTCATTTCTGCTTCCTGTAAATCCTTCTCTCCTCTCCTTGGTTTGACCCTTAGCTTTACCTCCAGGTGATCTGGGCTGGTTGGTGTGCTCCTTCCTGCCTGGCTCAAGGGGCTGGACAATTTCAATTTTCTACTGGATGCTGAGGGATTCGAAGCAGGAGTCCCATTGACTCAACTCACAGTAAGTGTTGTGTCATGCTTATTTGTTGATTCTCCTGAGAAAGCGTGTGTTCATTCATCTGAGGAAAGGGCTCTATGTCCTGTCTGAACTGGGAGAGCCCTCCGATCATCACCCAGAAGCAAGGAAATACTTTTCCAGCTCTCTCATCCATGTTTCTAGCACCTCTCTATTGCCCCCTTCTTCTGTTCCATAAACCTTTTCTTCACTCACAAGCCCTTCCTCAAGGGCTTCTTATCTTCCATCTGGCCTGGAAGATGTCCACCATCCACCATCCTCTTGTCACATCTTCCAGCAAACGCTTTTGAGAGCCCCTGGCTCTCACTGCTGAGGAGAACACCTCAAAAGCGCTTACGTAAGTCCAGCTGGAAACTATCCTCTGGTAGCAGCCACATTGGGCAGAAGTTGTTCAGGACTGCTTGTCCTTGTGTTCCTCCATTAGTCAATACTTGCCTGTTGTCTGCAGTGCTATATTTAAATGGTGGACCACTTGGAGCACACCCTGCCCCTTCGTTTTGTGATTGCACCGTGCCTCACGTAACAGGGTATTGCTTCATGATGGGTGCTGTTAGGCATGGACACAAAGCAAATAAATAATATTAACACGAATAAGAGCCTTTCACAGAATCCCAGAATCCCAAGGGTTGGAAGGGACCTCAAAAGATCATCTAGTCTAACCCCCCTGCAAGAGCAGGGTAACCTAGAGTACATCACACAGGAACTTGTCCAGGCAGGCCTTGAATATCTCCAACGTAGGAGACTCCACAACCCCCCTGGGCAACCTGTTCCAGTGCTCTGTCACTCTCACAGTAAAGAATTTTTTCCTGATGTTCACATGGAACCTCCTATGCTCCAGTTTACACCCGCTGCCCCTTGTCCTATCACTGGACATCACTGAAAAAAACCTAGCTCCATCATCCTGACACTCACCCTTTACATAGTTGTAAACATTGATGAGGTCACCCCTCAGTCTCCTCTTCTCCAAGCTAAAGAGACCCAGCTCCCTCAGCCTCTCCTCATAAGGAGATGTTCCGCTCCCTTAATCATCTTTGTGGCTCTGCACTGGACTCTTTCAAGCAATTCCCTGTCCTTCTTGAACTGAGGGGCCCAGAACTGGACACAATATTCCAGATGCGGCCTCACCAAGGCAGATTAGAGGGGGAGGAGAACCTCTCTTGACCTACTAATCACACCCTTTCTAATGCACCCTAGGATGCCACTGGCCTTCTTGGCCACAAGGACACATTGCCGGCTCATGGTCATCCTCCTATCCACCAGGACCCCCAGGTCCCTTTCCCCTTCACTACTTTCCAGCAGGTCAGCCCCCAACCTGTACTGGTACATGGGGTTGTTCTTCCCCAGATGCAAGACTCTACACTTGCCCTTGTTGAATTTCATCAAGTTTCTCCCCGCCCAACTCTCCAGCCTGTCCAGGTCTCGCTGAATGGCAGCACAGCCTTCTGGTGTGTCAGCCACTCCTCCCAGTTTAGTATCATCAGCAAACTTGCTGAGGGTACACTCAGTTCCCTCATCCAGGTCGTTGATGAAAATATTAAACAGCACTGGTCCCAGCACTGACCCCTGAGGTACTCCACTAGTCACAGACCTCCAGCTAGATTCTGCCCCACTGACCACAACTCTCTGCCTTCTTCCTTTCAACCAGTTCTTGATCCACCTCACTACCTGATCATCAAGCCCACACTTCCTTAGCTTATCTATGAGGATGCTGTGGGAGACAGTATCAAATGCCCTACTGAAATCAAGAAAAACCACATCTACTGCTCTACCATCATCCATCCACCTAGTTACTTCCTCACAGAAGGCTATAAGGTTGATCAAACATGACTTCCCCCTGGTAAAACCATGTTGGCTGCTCTTATTGACCACCTCATCTTTGATATGTCTACGGATGATGTCAAGAATAAGTTGTTCCATCACCTTTCCAGGGATGGAGGTAAGGCTGACCAGTCTATAGTTACCTGGGTCCTCCTTCTTGCCTTTCTTATAGACTGGCGTGACATTTGCCATCCTCCAGTCCTCAGGCACCTCTCCTGTTTCCCACAACTTACCAAAGATGATGGAAATCCTGCTTTTGTCTTTCTTTTCTTTATCTTCACTGTTATAGCTATGCTTATTTCATGTAAAGAACCACTCAAATACAGCTCGGTTTTTATCCTCCCAGAGAATGTTGCTTTCTTAATCCAAAGTTAAAGATACTGAATACCGAATCAAGCAACATGGAGGTTGTTTTTAATCAAGTAATTTCTCTTGGTGGACTCTGCTTCTGTTTGGGAATAATCTGCTTCAGTCTCAGCAGAAGCCTGTGTGTACTATTGAAGCCCATACTTAATTCGATTTTCTGTTTAGCTTGACCAGTACCTCAAAGAACAGCTCTTTTGTATTACAATAAATCAATAGTGTACACCTTTCTTTCTGATCACTGTGAGAACTGCTACTGAATAATTAACTTCACTCCTAGAAAACATCCTTGTTTCCCCACAGATGCCTCACTAAGCGTGGCATGCAGAACACAGGACATTTACAGCTGCAGCTGGCTAAATTGCTAGTTTTTATTTTTACAGCAAATTTGCCTCCAAATGTTGTTTTAGTTAATCCCAAACTATTTTTATAGCTGAGGAAAATGCATCAAGTAGTTTTGGCTAGATGGTGGATCCTGAAGCCTATCAGAGAAAAGAAATCCACAGTTTATGTAGCACTCTACGGGCAGTGGTATCTGTGCAGTAGAAAACTCACACATAAGCCCCGTTTCTGCATGTAAGACCTGAACCCTAAACCTCAGAGTGCTCTGAACAACAGCCTGACAGGGTTTCATGGAAAAGGGCTGACCACCAAGTTCTTCTGAAGTCTTACACAGGATGGGATATTGCATCACCCTCTTCTAATTTTGCTGTTATTCTGCCTAAGGGACGGAAAAGACAGACCCTGACATTATAGCAAGATGCATATTGCTAGTAAAATTCATTATTCCTAGCAAAGACTGTTTCTAAAAGCTTGTACTTAGGTAAGAAAGAGAAAAGACATAAAGCTTAAGGTATAAAATACTAGATTGCAATTAAACCATAGGAAATTTCAGGGTTTGGTGTGCTTAGGCAGCAGCCTGGTGGAAAAGAAGACAAAGGATGGAAATATATTTATAGCATGAGCAACTTGGTCCTCATTGATATGTTCACTGCAACCCAGAGAATTAATGGCTCTGTAAATGAGCCACTGAAATGGTAAGAGTTATCTACATATTCCATTTATTTTATAATAGCTGTTAATCTTACACGGCCTGATTTGATAAAACAGATCATCAAATCTTGATTTTTGTGTGCTTAATTTAACCTGTAATTAACTGTGCATTATACATGTAAATTGAATTCAGAAGTCTCTAAAAGTAAATGTGGATGGGGCTACAGTCTAAAAACAAGCATACAAAGCTACTGCTGAATTCCTTCCCATGTGCGAAAAAGGGCCAGTTGGTGATAATAGAAACAGCTTGTGCCAGTGGGTTCCCAGAGAAGGTGAGGAGGAAAGGGAGGTAGTAGCCTAATAGGCCACATCTGTCAGAGCCTCTTGTCCCATCGTGTTCCTTCTGGGCAAATTCTGCTGTGATGAAGTTTAGTTGCTTTCATGGCTCAAAGGGCAAAGAGAGCCAGGAAGCTGGAGGAGGAGGTGTGAATGTCAAGTGTTTCCTCTTGGGGTGGCCACTGTGTTGCATTGAACTACCTGTCCTGTTAGTGAAAAAAATAGATATCTGAAAGGTGAAGTGCAAGAACACACTGAACTCAGGGTAACAAAGCTTGGGACAATGAACCCCTGGTCCAGATCTGAGATTTAACTCTGAAGCTGGATGGAGCTGGACATCTAAACAATGGCTTCTGTATGCTTGTTCAGTTCAAGCTCGAGTTCAGTGACAAACCAGATCTATAATGAAAACAGAAACCTTTAATTACAGTTACTCCAGTGCCTTAACACCAGGTTATACTCTTGTTCCATGGTCATGTTAAGCCAGCTCAGATCCTGGTGCAGATCAAGTCCCATTCCCCCAGCTCCCACACATATGCCACCTCTCCTCTGATCCTTCCCTTCTGCCAGCACACACAGTTGTGTGGCCAGGCAATAAACTGGCTCAGGGAACTCATCTGGCTTGAAACAAGCCCTTTGTCCTCCAAAAAGGATTGCCCCCAAACACTCACAGGACACATTTGGGGTGAGCCACCATGAACAAAACTTAGGGTGAGGTGGCTGCAGCCTGCTCTTGCTCTCCCTGCTGTCGGGGCCATAAACCCCCTCAGGGTCAAAAGTAGTCAGAAACAGAAAAATATCCCCAAAAGTCTAAGTTTTATGGGAGGGATTAAAAAAAATTGGCCAGTCCATGCCTCTTTATTAAACAATTATGTTGTCTTTGTTCTTCGTCTGAAATATGCTTTTTTCTCTCCATGGTTGTTAAAAACCTTTAGTGAAGAATGTACTTTCAGATTCAAGATAAAACGAGAGAAGATTAATTTCTTCTATCTTCCTAACACCATCTGTTTTAATTCCTTTTGTCTTTAGATATGTATTTATTGAGTTGTGAAAGAGATTTGAGTGATGTGCTCTCCAGTAATTGCCTACGATCTTCAATGTAGCTATGGAATATATACATTAGTAAGCCTTGAGAGGTGAAGGGACAAATACCTCAGCATGCACACACCTTTAGCAGGTATTTATTTTTGAAAACAGGCACGTAAACAGCCATGTTGGAACTTGCAAAACCTCTTGGTGTAATTATTACTGCCCTATGACTGCATCCCTGGCTGATAAATACTCTTAACACAATTCAATGCAAATATTTGCTGAGTTAAGAAAAAGCTCTCTTTCTTGTTGGAAATGGACTTTACTGGGTTACAGTACTAAGAGATGTCAGTTCCTTGATAAATTTGAGGAATAAATGTTTCATGTTTCTAAAACCCATCTAAAAGGATGATTTGCATTACATAGGAAAACCATACTTAAGTCTCCTCCCTGTTTTAAATGCAATCCAAATCAGTGTGTAACTGGAAAGAAACGAATATTTTAAATCCTGTTCCTGTAAGGGGTGGTCACAAAAGGTACTATCAACTGTCAAAGTTGGTGATGTGTTGTGAATTTCTTGGCACATTCAATAGAAACCAAAACCCTGGTTGAATGAATTGTACCTGAAAATCTTTTCTAGTAAGCACACAGTGCATTGGGTTTGCATGGCAAGGTTTTGGCAGTGGGGGCATGCGCTGGTAGCTTTTGTGAGAAGCTGCTAGAAGCTTCCCCCATGTCTGATAGAGACAATGCCAGCCAGCTACAAGATACACCCACTGCTGGACAAAACTGAACCCATCAGTGGTGGTAGTAGCGCCTCTGGGACTAGGTATTTGGGGGGGGGGGGGGGGGAAATTGCTGCACAATAGCAGCTGGAAGAGAGGAGTGAGAATATCTGAGAGAAACAACTGTGGTGAAGAAGAAGAGGGGGAGGTGCTTCAGGCACTGGAGTAAAGATTCTCCTAAGACCATGGTGAGGCAAGCTGGCCCCCCTGCAGTCCATAAAGTTCCATGATGGAGCAGATCTCCTCCTGCAGCCCATAGAGAACCCCACACCAGAGCAGGGGGATGCCCAAAGGAGTCTGTGACCCGTGCTGGAGCAGGCTCCTGGCAGGAGCTGTGGCCCATGGAGAGAGGAGCCCTCCTGGGAGCAGGTTTGCTGCAGAACTTGTGACCCCATGGGGGACCCAGGCTGGAGCAGTCTCTTCTTGAAGGTCTCTATCCCAAAGAAGGGACCCACACCGGAGCAGACTGTTGCTGAAGGACTGCACCCAGTGAAAGAGACCTGCACTGGAGCAGTTTGTGAAGAACTGCAGCCCAAGGGAAAGACTCACGTTGAAGAGATTCATGGAGGACTGGAAAGGGAAGAATATAAGGAGAAAGGAGTGGCAGAGACAACATGTGATGATCTGACTACAACTCCCATTCCACATTCCCCTGTGCCACTTGGGTGAGTGAAGGTAGAGAAATCGGGAATGAAGTTGGGCCTGGGAAGAAGGAAGGGGTGGGGGGAAGGTGTTTTATTTGTTTTTATTTCTTATTAGCCTACTCGGAATTGATTGGTGATAAATTAATTTCATTTCTCCAAGCCCAGTCTCTTTGACCTGTATTTGCTGGGTGATCTCCCTGTCCTTATCTCCACCTATAAGCCTTTCATCATACTTTTTGTCCCCCAGTCCAGCTAAGGAGGGGAGTAATAGACCAGCTTGGTGGGCACCTGGTGTCCAGCCAAGGTCAACCCACCACACATGGTTATGCTGGAAGTGAGATGTCCAAAGCAACCTTTAGCAGGTTTATAGGCTTGTAATGTGTAAAAGTAGGGAAAACTGGTCATGGGAGGAAACTCCAGGCTGCTTACAGTAGACAGCATGAATATAGCCATTGTCTTGACAGTGTGGGGAGACTATATGCCTGGTTTATATACAAAGAAAAATTCAGCATAAAAGGGTGCTCTAAAGGAATCCACCCCTCACATGGTGGGACATAAGGCAGAGGTCATTTGCCCCTAACTAATCCTATTGTAGAGCAATACTTTTAATGTGATCCATCTGCTAACCTGCAAGGCCACTTCTTCAGTCCTTCACATCATGCAGAATCATTCCTCAAGTCACCAAGTCAACATCTTCTCCTCTGCCCCTTGGGTCACTAAGTCTGATATTCAGTATTGTCAGGATATGACCAACATAGTCTACCTTCTTGGTGGCCTCACATTGTCACTGATCATTGTCTCATAATTTCCTTATGGACATCTGATACAGATCTCCAACTGAAAGTTGCTTAAACAGTACTTGGTAAACCTATTGCTTCTCCCTGATCCACAATTTAGTGAAGACGTTATTTATGTCAGACTGTGTATCCTTCCCTTGCCCATCTGAGCCTAGCACCACAAACAGAGTCACAGGGAATGTGAGATGTACTGCCTGGGTAAATAAATGTGACAACAATGCTTGCAGTTGCTCCTTCTAGAACAGAGGTGCCACGTAAGGTCATATTTATTTTTATAGCCATTGTTTCTTGACCTGTTGATTATAAGACCTTATAGTTTTGTTGTTCTGACTAAGCTGTCTTTTGTTGTATCTCATCTGCTGATGAATAGATATCCTGAGCAAACCAAGACTGCCAAACACCCCTGGGACTCCAGTCTCCGTGCCAGATATTTGTCACACAGCAACATAAGACATTGCAGGGAGATGATGTACCTTCACCTATGCTGGCAATGACATCAAAGCAATCCTTTAATCACTGGTGTACTGAGAAATATTTTGGAAAATTTAAATGATTTTACAAAGAAATCTGTACATTTTCAGTGTCTTGCTATAACAGCATCTGCTGGTAAATGCTTTCTTACAATCACTGAAGTGTAAGACTGCCAGTTGTCATGATATTTTTGTTCACTAGTATTAGTTCACCTCATTATGCAGCATGAGGATAGGGTCAATGAATGAAGAATTAGGAAGAAAACAACTAGCTCTACTTAGTGGCACTGTGGCTTCTCTTCAGAATAATTGTACAAAGCCCCTTTTTAGACAGGAACATTATTTACCTCCAGTTGTTTCAATCACATTTTTCTTAGGCAATTCTGTCATGGTGCATTTCCTCCTTTCCTTTGATGTAAATTTTAGACCCTGTTCCTTGGTGTAGTTTCATTCTTCATATCACTTGCTTCGAGTGCATGTGCACTTAATTTCCTTTCCAACAGTCTTTATGGCTCTGTATTTTGCTATTGGAAGCTTTCAGTTCACCTTAGATAACCTGTGTGAATATTGTGAATATTCATATCTTTTATCTTATTTACATTGCCAGGTTCAGTCTTGTTTCCATTGGGGGTCTATTTAGTGTACAATACAAGTAGTCCATGACCCACATTAACATAACCAGTCTTTCCCTTTGGGATTTTTTTTCCCTTGTTTGCAGTGATTCACTGCCCCTTCCTTCCTTTGGAAAGTCCTGCTGTATTCTCAGTGGTATCAGTGAGTGTGCTTCTGACGGGTGTCCAGGTCTAGTCTACATGACTGAAAGGGATTCCAAGTCCTTCCAGACAGAAAACTCATCTGAAGGGAAGAAGTTGGCAACCATCCCGTGATACTTCCTGTTACATGACTGAGCCATTGACTTTGGGTGACCACTTCTAATTAGAAAAGCAATCATTTCAATAGCTTACATGACCATATCATTAAATCCATCACTACACTACAAATCCTGCAGTTAAGAGTGAAGAGATTAATCTTGCTTTAAATGTGAAATAGTTGAAATGCGTAAAATACTGCTATTCTTGTTCTTCCAGAGACCCACGTGGTAAACTCTTGATCAAAGTTCATTATTTATTTTTGTGCTTCCACAAACTCACATCAGAAGTACTGATCTGTTTTACGTGTAAAATGAGAACTCAGGGACACTGCTCAAGCAACGTAGCTTACGTAATTTTGTACCTTTTTGAGTAAAACAAGTGATATCACAGTGATGGACATTTGTAAATCACCAAGTGTGTAATGCTCACCTTCAGTTTTACTGATATTAAACCTGTACAACCTAGCTGAGCAGTTTTAATAGGTATTAAACTATATGAGCTATGAAAACTAGTGGTACTGCTGGAGAACAACTGTTTCTGTGGACACATTTGGAAGACATTTTGGAAACAATGCCAAGCAACTAAAAAAGCTTGGGTAGGCTAGAAAGCACTCTGCATAACTCATCTTTGCCTCATGTCACAGGGTATTGATGTCTTTCTTCTTTGTATGAATAGCTCTTGACTTTTCTACTTGTAGCCAGAATTCTTTTTGTCATTATTTGTATGCTTTGCTGAAAAGCTCCATGCAAAGACTGAGATTCTTGTCAGGACACCATCAAGAAAATTACCACACTGATCCCAGCTAGTACAAGTAAAAGCTGGCTTGAAAGCCTCTTGGAGAGCATAGTGGAGAGCCGTGGCCTTGCAACAGGCTTCTGGAAAACAGTTACTTCATGCCACCCAGGAGCAAACTGCTTTACAAACAGTATGTGTCTGCTTGGATAGATCCACAAGTCAGTAAGACCATAGTAAGCATTGACTTTTTGATATTATAATACAGAATATGGAAGCTCCTCCAATTGCTATGTGCTGTGACCCAACACGCCAACAAGCTGCTGACAGTAAATCCAAATGCTGCCATTGAAGAAGCATCTGCTCAGGAGCACAGAGGTATGGGTTAATACAGCCTATCAAAATCAAGCTCATAAATAGCTTCATCAAAATGTGTCAGTGTGTCAGATATCCTTTCAGTACTAAAGATTAACAAAGGACTCACTGTCACCAAATCACTTAAGGTTGCTGAACTTGAGGCTATTTTTTGTTGACTTTCTTAGGAATTAGAGAATAGCTGGCAATTTCATTTACAAGTATCAGTCAGGCAGCGGAAGTGTGGAAGGCTGGAAAAGCAATGGCTATTCTGCATCTGGGGAGAAGGCAAATGAGCTTTAAAGCTGTAATCCTTTGTTAGGAAACCTTTTGGATTGATGTACAGAGCTGGAAACTTCTATCAAAATGTGTGTCAATGATCTGGCCCTGACGTCTGGACCAGAATCTAGCACAGTCCACCTAGAAACTGACCACCAAAGGTAGGAGCCGTGCCGATGAACCTCTCAGGGGGTGTGTGTGTGTGTGCATGTGTGTGTGCTCTGGGGGAGTGTCTGCTCTGTTGAGCAGTCCCAGTCATGTTTGTATCATTCAAAAGCACAGCAAGAGCAATCTGCGTGTCTTGCATGGAAGCCATTCCAGTAGCACAAGAGCACTTTGCAATGGACTCCACACTTGTGGAGCTACTTTTTAGACCTTGTAACAGAAACATTTCACACTGTCTTTCACAGTTTATGGAAACAATGACACTGCAAGTGAAATATTAGGCATAGTCTCTTCAAGGGACTAAACAAACCCTTACTGATGATCAGGGATTTTGAGCTCTCCTTCTTTATGTGGACACCCTCCCCCAAAGAAGGATGGATTTTGAACCTCTGCTCTCAAACAGATCCCGTTCTCACATGTGGAATTCCAGGAGTAATGACAGATTAAAAACTCATGCCAAAGTCACTGAAGCATTTAATAGAGTCTGAGGAAGCCAGTGTCAATCTTTCCTTTGTCCAGAATTACTTTAGCAGAAGTATGCAAGCTCTTCATACTCCCTGCATGGTTCACGTGAAGCGAAATCTCATCTAAGTGCAGTAATCTCGGGGCATTAAATTACATTTAACCTAAATTGTTAACAGTTGTTGATTCTCCATGTTATAATTATATTGGCTACAAACGGGATCAAGTCAACAGCGTGGAGGAGACGTCAGTGGGGTGACTGTGAAGTGACAGGAAGACGCACCAATCCGAGCCCCGTGTGTGCTCACAGCTCCTGGCTGGGAGGGCTCAGGGGAGGAGGGGGGCTCTGCACATATGTCCAGACATTGCTGCAGTGGATGGTTTGGCTCGGCTCTCGCTGCTATTTAAAGGCACATGAGCTGCATGTTAAATTGGGCATTAGTATTTGCCTGGCTTTCCAACATACAGCTGATTTGGCTGTGTTGAACACCAGTCCTGTTGGGGAATTGTAGACAAAATGCAGGCAGAGCCCATAAGCCCTATAAGAAAGAACAGGACATTAGGGGCTGACTCCTTCTTCTCCTCTTCAGAGGACAGTTTCATTACGGCAACTCCCTAAACCAGAACAGCATTAGCAAATTAAGATCATGGCTTGCCACTGTGCTTGGGGTTGCCAAGAAATGTTTGGTTTCTTTCACAAAGGGCCAGCTCAAGTAAACCTCTGGAATTTTAGTGCAAGGTAAGAAGGAGCATTTGCAAACAGGATTTGCCTCTTGCCTAACACAAACACTCAGCTTGGATGCCCATTGCTAGCAGTTGTCCTGGCTCTACAGGAGGTGTCTGTGAAGCCTCAGAACACCTGAATATTTACAGTGGACTCATTCTAAGAAAATGAAGCTATGGATTCTGCTAAAATCCATGAATTGCTGTTCAAAATACCAGCCAGCTCACAAGCACACTATTACCAAAAAGGTTTTAAAGCACGAGCAAGAGGAACCACAGCACAAAGAAACTGAAGCTGTGTCTATACAAACAAATTAGATGTGCCTGGGGCCATTGCCTGGCACTGAGACCAGCTGGCAAATAGTAGCCTGCATCTGTAGTGTTAAACTGTCTTACTCTCCAAAGCAAGGTGGCCACATAGGAACTGGTGCTGGGAGCAGCTACTGGTCCGTGGGGCTCCTAAACCCTATAAAGAAACTGCAAGAGAGAGGCCCTTGGCACAGGTCAAAATGTGCCATAAGTCATGCTAAAAGTTTTGTGGTGCAGAGGATGGAGAGTGCTGAGGGATGCTCCTGGTGTTGTTAAACATCATGGTATTGATGCAGCCTGAAAATGTCAACCTCTGCTATGGACAAGATGAAAAAATGTCAGAAAGAATGGGAGCAACTCTACCCTTTTATGCCCTTGGTTGGAAGTATAAAAACATGTAAGATGTGCACTTTGCTCTGAAAGCCTTACTAGCAGGAGTCTCAGCCCTCGTGCCATGGGTTGACACACGCCTCCTCTGGAATGTAGCCATGGGCAGTTTTGCCAAAGAGAAGCTACTATTTTGTACAGCTTTTCCTATGACTTTGGTGAGCTTGTAAGGCTTTGTTTTGTTATAATTGGAACCTTAGTTAATGTTCTGCACTCTGCAACCCCTGATACGTACTTTCACCTCTCAGCCATTTCTAACACTGTTTCCCATCTTTAAATTTCATTTTCATGGCAAAAGATGACAAACATGAGCACTGGAGAATACCACCACAGCATTTGCTGTGACTGGAGGACATCAGTGTTCAGTTATGTAAAACAAATCAAACTAAAGAATTCCCAGGAAAGAGGACTCCCCGCTTCCAACAGCACATCCTTTTGTAAATCAGAACAATGCCGAGCAGCCCGGCCAGGCTGGCCATGGAGCTGGAGCTGCGGTTTCCTAATGCAACGTGTTCAGTGGCAATGCTGGTTTCAATTATTCTCACAATTGCTCATTCCCATCACAGAACTGACATTTCTTGGCAGGATTTTTTTTTAATCGGATTACGTCCCTAATCCAGTTCAAAACACAGCCCTGCAAATGGTTGTGCTGAACAACTCAGTGTGCTGAAGACCAGCAGATAAGACATGGGAGATTGAGAGTGGGAGGCAGGGAAGGTACCAAGTATTGAGTATGCATTGAGTTTGTAGCTGTTTTCTCTTTTGAATGCCTGCTGCTATTTGCTTTCTGCTCCACCTAAGGGTGAAAGCGTAATCCGAGTGAATGCAGAGCTCAGGATTTCGCAGCTGTCCATTGCTTGTTTTCCTTGCACCCTCTTTCCTTCTCAGACCTCAGTGATGGCTTGTGCAAATAGTCCCATGCTGCCTTGCCAAAGTGGTGCTTAGGCTTCCTCTTTTCAAGAAGGAATCACTCAGTAGGATGCATCTTCACAGCAAGTATCATAACTTTTGCCTGTATAGGGGCTGGTAGATCTGGCAATGCAACCAGCCCTTTGAGAGAGAGTCCCATTCCAGCATGACTTCCATGATCACTCAAGTTAATTTAATATCTTCTTTTCTGTGTCCATGTTCACTAAAAAGATTAACTACTATCAGATGTTTAATGCAATTAACAGCAGTGTTGAAAGGGGAAGAGCTCAGACTAGAAGGAACAGATTAGGAAGTACTCCTTCAATTAGATGATTTCAGCTTGGTTGGGACTAATGAGAATCATCCCGGAGTACTTGGGCATACTGCTGAAGCAATCACAGAGGTGTCTGCAGCTAAAACCAGCTCCCAGGCATCTGTGGTTTAATTATCCAGTTTGGAGATTATCTGTATCACAGACGCAGAGATACCTAGGGTCTGACACAGCTCATTAGCACAAGCACCGCATGAATAAAGCATTGCAAATTCCAGGATCAGGTTGTGTCTGGAAATAGTCCAATAACTTCAATTTAGGACAAAGCTAAGGCCTTCTCTCAGAAAGACTGTCTGGATGTGAGCTGACTCTGTACACCTGTATCATATTCCTTGCCAAGTTCCAGAAGAACTTAGGTGCAGCATGAGGAAAATTGCGTGGGTCATTTCAAGCCCACTTGTTATGTTCATCTAACATGAGTCCAGAGTAAGTCCAACTGGATCTGAGCTAAGCCTGTAAAAAGACCTTGGGGCCATCTCTGCATTGTGTTCTTACGGACCTGCATGGTTCCCTGTATCCTGAGCATCTCAGCCCTCCTGAGGCTCCATCAAGGAGCTGCTGGTACCTTGGAGGATTTGTGAAGTTGCAGAAGACTGGAAAAGATTTAAACATAAAGAGAAAGGAAAAGAAGAACTGTTATGGGTCAGATCAAAATCATTAAAAGGCTGACTAAAAATTGAGTGTTGGACTGTGCTGGGGAGAAGAAACTCAAATGTGCAGTAGCAGCCCACAGGGGTTGGCCAAAAGAAAGTCATACTGAGACAAGCTTATATTTTCTATGCCTTGTTCAAGCCCTGCCTGTGTCTGTGGCTTTTCCTGCTCCTGTTTACTGGTGTTTTCCAGCATTTCCCAAGGACATGGGTGATGTTGCCAGCTCCAGTTCTGGGGTAGTCCTTATCACAGCTCTGTTCTAGGAAATGCGGTGGCTTGATGACACAACTCCTGCCTGGCACTGACACAGGGTCCATGCTTCAGTGGTAGCCTTTTCCAATGAGCTTTTCCCAGATTTTTCTCCTCCTTTTTGACCAAGTGAATGTCAGATGTTACTCCAAGCATCAAAAGGGTTTTACCTGAATCCCAACAGTATATGAGACAGAAATTTTTAATCAAGGTATCTAAAAACCCTGCATTTTTCACTAATTACACCATAATAAGAAATAAAAAATACCCTCCTTAAAGCATCTTTCAGTAGCAGGTTAATGCTGAGCTAGGTTTACACAGACATTAGAGTTCCTCTATTGCAACCATATTCCACTTGTACACTTCTTATAAGGTAACTGGCTGGGCAAGTATGTGCAGGTATCGTAAACGTGCACTGAAATACCCTGTGATATTTTGATATCTATTTAGAAGAAGAAAATCTGCAACTCCAGACACTGTCTGGAATAATTCACTTAAAAATGATAGGGAGGTAATAACAGACATGCTTGTCTTCCTGCAAAAACAAGTGTGGATGATCAAGCACTAATGCACTGCCCAATACACTTTTCAAACCACATATTCTCTATATGCAGCATCCAGAAACTTGAATTTTCTGATCTATCTATACTGATGTCGTGGTTTAAGCCCAGCCATAAATCATGCAGTCACTCTCTCACTCCCCCCCCCTTTACTTCCCCCACTCCTGGAGGGATGGGGAGGAGAATCAGAATAATGTAACTCCCATAGGCTGAGATAAGAACAGTCCAGTAACTAAGGTATAACACAAACCACTGCTGCTACCACCAATAATAATAATGATAAGGGAAATAACAAGGGAAGAGAATACAACCGCTCACCACCCGCCGACCGATACCCAGCCTGATCCCGGCAGTGAACTAGCCCTTCTGAGTAACTGTTCCCAGTTACATCCTGGGCATGATGTGCTGTGGTATGGAATACCTCTTTGGCTAGTTTGGGTTAGGTGTCCTGTCTTTGCTTCCTCCCGGCTTCCCCTCCTCCCTGGCAGAGCACGAGACTCAGAAAGTCCTTGGTCAGACTAAACATTTGAGCAGTAACTAAACACATCGGTGTTATCAGAGCTGTTCCCAGGCCAAAAGTAAAAAACACAGTACTGCACTAGCTACTAAGAAGGAGAAAAAATGACTGCTACTGCTGAACGCAGGACAACTGAACAGTGATCACTATTTCCCAGTCCTTTAACTGATTAACACCTTATGTGTCACACACCTGAAGGGAGGCTGAATTACAGTGTTGACTCAGATTTTCTCTTACTATAATTGTTCACCTACAGCAGAAACAGAGGTTTCACGACTTTGTCAGTGTGGCTAGTGGATGTGTCTGTGTGCTGACATTGTCATGAGTTACCCATCCACCCATCTCCCAGCTATCGGAGTGACTCACCTCTGGAGTACCATGTCACACGAGCTCCTTCACACAAGTTCCTTCTTGTTCCTTCCCTGTTTGAATATTGTTCTGTATGAACAGAAAAATCTGAGACAATCAATGCCATGATCACATTTTAAGTCATATTAAATGACTCAGTACAGGACCTCACCCCACTGCAGATGCCAATAGTGCAGACATCTCTGTCAGAGCTGGTTGCTCTAGGCTACCTTTTAGTCAGTGAAGGGAAGGAAATAGGGCCCGATTCATCTTGACTATGTTAAATATCAGCATTAGCACAAGGTGAGTCACATTATAAAAGTGCCTGTTATCCTGATGATTCCAGAGACAGCCTGCACAATGTGCTCCGGCATTGATGGCTTAACTGCGGATAACTTGCAGTGGTGGGTGATGAATCCTGTCCAGATGAGTCAGAAACAAGTGCACATGCATTTAGAGATCTGACAAAATAACCTGCCCTGTCATCCAGATGTAGTCTATCTCCCCTCTCTACCTGAGTTACTGTTCTTCCTTTTATTGTATTTTTGCTGCATAGATGGTACTTGGGCAGATTCACTGGATTAGTTGGTATGGGAAGGTATTGACTGAAAAATACATGACAAAAGAGGCTCTTTCGTGCCTGTAATACCTATTTTGGTAGAGATAAAATGCCGTGACCACCTTTCCCTCCCCTTTTCCCCCAAATCAACCCAAGCTACTAGTCTAAAGTGATATAAAATCAAAATTTATACTTGTGTCAGAATAAGCTGGACACCCTTCAACCTCAGGTCACCTTGGAAAGGCTTTCTGGAGGAACTGGACTGATATAGCTGTGCCAGTGCTGAGGTGGTTCCTATTATGGGAAAATCCAAGGAGTGACAAGGACAGAAAAGCCTGGATGTGAGATACACATTCTTCAGATGGCAGAGGCTGCTGTTCCCTGTGGTAGCAGGAGATAGCTTAGAGGGGGTGGCAGGACCTTTGGAAACTGTCCTGTTAAACTGAATGGAGTCTGATTTGACTTCTTGCTTTGCTGTGTTTTCCTCTTTGGCACAGCAGGCTGGCACTCCTGACAGTTTGGGAGACCATGTGCTGAGCTGGTTGCCCACCATAACTATTGATTACCAACCTATGGGTTTACAGACCTAGTTTCAAAAAAGGCAGCATTATATATTCTTTTCAGGATTTGAAATGTTCCTTTAAATGGTTTTCTAGGGTTTTTTAAACTTATTTATTTCGATTTATGCATCCAGTATAAAAGAACGTATGTAATCCTAACTGTAATGCCATTAGCTACTTTTTAAGTACAACTATAGTGTTAAGCACTTTTGCTAAACATTCCTGGGAAGGAAGACAGAAAAAGAAGGGCCTAGCAGCACCAAAAAAAATCAATAACATTTTAACAACAAATTTTTATTGAATCACATATAAGCCCTTCCAGGATTAGAATGAATTTCAATGAAAATAGATTTAAAGAAGTATTAAGACATTTTAAATACAGTTTTAAAAGTGCAGTCTAGATAGTTAGATTATAAAGAGAGAATAAAAGTCCTACAGAGTTCACAACAACTCTGCTGTGAAGCCATGGACCAAGCCCAATAACAGATATATTCACTGAGGAACACCCAGAAAACCTCTCCTGATGTAATTTCTGGAATGGACCACCCTGAGCGTGGTGGACACTGCCATGATAAGCAGAACAGCCAGATTAACACTGAGTGACCCCCACTTCTGAAATGTGCAATCCCACACCAGTTGGTGGCTGTGCTGGGTTTGAGCAAGGCAGTGTCAGAAGGGCGTTGTGCATAACTGCTTTTACATCTTAGTTACTTGTAATGAATTTTTTGAGTGCCATTTTATAAGTACATTTTATGTAGGCTTCCTCCTTGGCCATTAAAAGCCCCATTTAGAACAAGACATTCCATAACCCAGCCTTCTTGTCTTTCTTATCCACCTTCATGCTCTGAAATGAAACCTTATTTCTTGTCTTCCTCACTTTTTGACACAGTTCCGTGGAATAAGATATTAATGAACTGGAGTCTTCCTCCTGATGATAACAAAATCTCCCAGCTCTGGCTAGTGCTCAGGGCTTGGGATGCCCTCCTCCCCACTCCTGGCTCCACTACACTTCACCAAGAGCTGCAGCTCTAGATGATAATGACACGCTTTCCAGTAGCATCAAAAGAATGCTTTACAATGTCATAAGACTCACAAAATGTTTTGGCTGGCTGAGGCTGCGTGTGAGAAACACTGAGGTGTTGGGTGAGAGCCCGGCAACAAACAAGGCCCCCAAATCTGTCTGGCCCCTGAAATCATGCCCTGCAGAGACCCATCTGGACAGAAAAGGCAGGAGTTTGTGCATGGGATTTTTTAGGGTTGTCTCCATGAGTTGTAATGACCATGCATAATTTCAGCGCAGATTTTGAAGCAGGAACCTGAGAAGTTTTGACAAGCTCTATTAAAACTTTTGCAGTTCAACTCAAGGACTAGCGTTACAATTAATGTCATTCTCTAATTTATAGTCGTAATCCTGAAGCAAGAGCTGATGACTGTTAATTTTATGCTTTCTTTCTTTCTGCTTACCCATTATGTCAGCATGTTTCATTTACACTCAGCTTTCTGAAATCAATCTCCGTTTTGATGTATGGCTCCCTACTGCATTTTTTATTTTTTTCCCAGTAAACAGCTGAAGATTTAGTGTTGGCTTCTAACACACTGAATCTATTTATGATAGTTTATATAATCAGATTTTCAGTGCACTGTAAATCTGTCTTAAAATGGTTGCATTGCTCTGGGACTAAACTGGTCAACTTCCCATACTGTTTTTCATCATTTGTGTACATTTTACCATTTTAAAGAGCAGTTGAGATGTTATTTTGGTCGGGCTTTAGTACCTTCCATGTGTCATTCTTTTTTTTTTTTTTTCTTCCTTCAATGGGGAATTTCCACAAACGAATGTTGTATTTTCGAATAACAACTGCTTCGGTCATAAATATCTTCTAAGCTACTAAATGTCAAACTTTCCTGCGGCAATAGGGTAATTCATCTCTTGAATATAGCGGCTGGCTTTTGCAATTAAAAAAAGTGATGAAATTTCACAGGGAAGAACAATCAAAACTAGTGAAATGCTAACGTGCAGATGGGCAGTGAACCTAAGAAGCAGCAGCTCTGACGGGAAGCAGGAATGTGCACCCAGAGGCTGCCCATGGATTTTCTTCATGTGTATGGCATCCTGCTTTTAATCTCTGAGGAGCACCAAGGCTAACAGGAGCAAGACAGAAGCCCAGATGTATGATGCTGCAGTTGGGTCTCTGAAAGTGTTCCATCTCCCGGAGGAGCACCAGACTTCTCCAAGCACATCAGTTTGCTCTGCTGTATCCTTTGGCAGCAGGACACAAAAGCAATGTGTAACTGAAATGGAGCGGCGTGGCGGCTGCTGGAAGAACCACCAGAAGCCTGCCTGAGTTGCCCAGGGATGTGTTGCTTCACTGCCATGGGTTTAGGTGGTTTCAGCTGAGTCATGGCTTAATATACCTGAGCCACCTTCCCGTGAAGAAACTTGAGGGTGAAGCACCTGAGCAGCTGCCAGCCAGGTTGGAGGATAGAGTCACAGCTGGGGCTTGCTTGCATTTGACCAGTAGCTGATCCTTCCCTGAAGCCTGATGTTTCTTCTCCTCCAGCATGAACACAGCTCCACAGAAGTGCAACCCCTTTTACAAACTCGGTTGCTAGACTGATTGCATTATATCAGCAAAATTTGCTCATGAGGAAACATGCTGACTTTGGTTCATACCTTCTCATATAGAGTCAGTACCAACCATTTTGAACTTGGTTTATAACTGTGCACACTGGGGTGTTATTAAATCCTTTTAGAAGCTGAACTAGTGTGGAGAGTGGAGAAAATTGCTTTTGAGTGTAGCTTGTGAATGCAGACAGGTGTCAAATACGAAGTCTCTAAGTTCAAGCCTGGGAGATAATAGCTTTTCAGTGCCACAGCTGGCTTCAGTTGTTACCTGTGATAAGGTTACATTGCAAGATTAAGTGTAAAGGAGCAAATGATGATATGGGTTTAATTGGAGCAAATCCAACATAACTCAACTGCAGTTGGGTAAGTATCACTTTGTTTAACTTATACTGATGGACAGGATTTAATCAAAACAGTCACAAATGTGTATTTTAAAACATTTTGTCTAGGTAAAACCCTAGATGTTTGGAGATTTAGTTTAGACACATAGAGTTGCTTAGATGAGGAGAAAGCTGGGAAAAGCAGTGGGCGGCATAGAAGGGACAGATGAGGGGACAGAGCTAGAAGGAGCCAAGTCTAAAGTGATGGCTTGGTAAACACAAGTAAAAATATTTGTACCCCTGAGATACCAAGTGAGAAAAAGCCTGGCACAGGCAGGCTGTAAAGGATTCAGCATGGCCCATGTGGGCAGTAAGAGCTGTCCCTTACAGCCTGACACCAACTGCATGGTGATATTTATGGGACTTCAGGGAGCGTTTTTTCTTTTAAAGCTTAAGAAAATAAGTACAGGTTAGAAACAGTGTCACAGGCACACTGTTATGAAGTGAAATACTGCAGAGTTTGGAAATACCTAAAAGAAGCACATTTGTCCTTTCTGCACGCGTGCTCTCTCTTAACCACATACAGTTCCTCACAGCACTCACACCAGTAGCTTAGGATTACTTCAGTGTTTGACCTTGCAGACACCTGATGTCTGGGTGGACACCCCATAACTGCAGGCGGTGGCACTCTCTGCTGAGCTCAGCAGTGCTGGCAGGTAGGAAAATGGTCCAGGAAGTAGCTGGTGAGATTTATGGAGCCTTCAGAGCTGGATGGCCTGGAGCTGTTGAGTGCTAGATTGCTCCGTTAGATACAGGCACAAGTTCTGCCTAAACCCTTGAGCAGTTTCTTGTGCTGTTGTCCCAGACTTTGCCCCTAGAACTAAGAAAACACAAAGCACGTTGCTTAATTGAGAGCATATGATCCTTATCAACTGGGTGGAGCAGTAACACGGAGCAAACGAGAAGGTCAGCGCCCAGCAGTCCTTGAGCTGCCCTCCCTAGTTCCCTGTTACATATGTTAAGCATAACCTTGCCCTTATGGAACAACATCCAAAATTCTTCCTCGATGGATGCGACCTTGTTGGCTGTGTGTGAGGTGTGAAATAGAAATTTTGGCTGCTCACCCTGCACCATTTGCTGGAGTTGTATGTCATATGAGGTGCTCTCTGGAAGACTTCTCAATGATTGGAGCATAACAGCTGGAAAAGAATAACCAGCCTGCAGAGTAATTATTTATTCCAGAAGTGAGATCAGAAGATCCTACTATAGGTTCCTATCAGGAGTGTTTCTAGCCAGATACGGATCTGAACTAGATTCCCAAATTCACATACCCCTGAACTTCAGAGTAACTAAAACCAGGCTGCATGCTCAGGGACCAGAGCCACAGGGCTGAATACTGAAGTTCCTAAAATCAGGGAAGAAGAGAGATGGGCTGGATAAAAGAGTGTGTGTGCAAAAGAAAAAGAACCATTGATGGAGATGGGTATGTCCCTGTTTCCAGCTCCAGCATACATAGAAAGGCTGCTCCCAGCTTTCCAAATTACACAGACACAGTTAGTGTATTCATGGATTTGAATCAAATTACTGTGTGCAGCATGCTCCAGCTGAATATCAGCAGAGTCAGGCTCCTTCTCCACAGTACTTTGCTATGAGGGGACTGGCTGTCTTGGGGGATCTCCAGTAAGCCATGTTTGCTGTGAGGCTGCTGGTGGGAATCTCATCTGCACAGATTTGTGATGGAGTTGTTTCACGAGCAATTGTGGAATTTGTATTTCTGCACATATGGAAAGGCGGAGCACACATTGCTATGCAAGGCTAAGCTTGAAAATCAGAGCTGGAGGGAAGGAATGTGGGAAGGAATTAGGTCTGAAAAGAGAAATGTGGATTTTGATAAGGGAAGCACCATCAGTTATTGCCTAATGAATATGAAATATATTCCTGATACTGTTTAAATGTGGGAGGCTCTCTGATGTGATGATCACAAAGTGATAGCATCCGGACCTTTTATTGGAAGCATCTGAAAGGACTGAGCCACCTGAGCAGCTTGCTGCCTGGGAAGGGGAGCCCTAGAGCTGTGCTGGGACTCACAGGTTAAATGATCTACCCTGACCACATGGGGAGGGAGTCAGTGCTGAGCAAGAGATGTGCTGCTGGTGGACTGGTTTTGGAGCCCTTCCCCACCATGTGTACACTGAAACACCACATCTGTGTCTTGAAGAAATCCTGTTCTACTTGAAAAAAGGAAGAAGAAAGAAAATGTGTAAACTGGATGTCCTCCATGTACACTACTGAATTCTCTGATGAAATAGCATAGTGGTCAGCAATAGACTCCCTGCTTCTCTATGATACCCAAAACAGTCCTCGGAGCCAATCTGGCTCCAAAAATGCATCTAATACCAAACTCACAGCACAGATTTCAAAAGAATGAGATAAATCACAGCCAGTGTGAAAGTGTTTGTGCTCTATTTCCTGAGCCTTTAGGGTTCATCTTTTCTCCCCAGCCAGGAGATTCTCAAATTTAACATTTAAAATGAAAGTGGAAGTGCTCCTGTAATTTCTTGACACTTCCAAATGCATGTATAGATGTGATTTCTTAATTAATGATGAAGCCAGGTGGTTTGTTGAAGATGTCTCATAGATAGCTTTTGACGTCACATTTACAAACAAATTGAAAATCTCTTCAAATCCACTATTATCTGTCACAGTTGTTGAACACTGAAAATGTCTTGCAAGATATTGTTAACTCTTTAGAACTGTTTAAACTGTGAGTTGTTTAAACTGGGAGCATACCTTTGAAACTTTCAACAGGGAACTTTATTATGAAGTTTATACTCATCAGTTGACTCTCTGAACTGGATTTAAGGGAAAGAGAAAATACTGTGAAACTGTGATAAAATCTGGAGAACTGGCAAAAGCATTCTTGCAGAGATAGCAGAAAGCCAAGTGTGAGACAACCTGTACACTCCTATGGGCTGTTCCTTAACGTGAATGGCGAGATGAAAATGTCTGTTGGCTGCTGCATATGCCAGCTGTGCTTGTGGGTTTGTCTCTCAGCACTTTCTATCTCCCAGATTGACAAAATATGCCGAATAAGCTGAAAGCATCACCCCAATGTGCAGGGAAGTTGGGAGACAGGGAGACTGCTACATCCTTCATATGTAGGTCATGCATGGGGCAGCCCAGTGCAAGCCCGACGCATCCCCTGACACCCACCTCCAGGAGGATCAATTACACAGTTATCAGAGCTATGACACTGTTGCTTTACATCTTTAAATTACTGTTTGTATAAAGGACAAAACATTGTACCAACTTACGCTTGGATTTTTGACTGACATGAAGACTGTGAGAAGGGCGGTTGCAGCTATTCCCGTGTCCTGCCCCAGTGCCCTTCGGCAGAGATCCAGTTTGTCTCTTCTGCAGGATGGATATTTGGAAGATACCTATCTCTCAGCTGCATCTAATCTGGATAATGTCACCCCTCTGACACCATAGCCATCCACAGGTATTCTGAGCAATTGGCTGGACACGTGCCCTGGTGAGTGTGCTATGTCAGTTGCAGCCGAGTTCGCTTATACCCTTCATTAGAAGCTGGTGAAAATGTGGCTGTAGGTCCAGCAGTGATAGCGGGGAATATGGAGAAGAGATACAGTGTGGGTTGATCCCTACCCCTGAGCCTGGTATAGTCCTGAATAAAGGTGGGATCTGAGGATCCATCCTGCAGGAACATCGTTTCAGGAGCTTTTACATAGCTCCCACTGGTCACACATTCTTGTGCAATATGGAACACTCCAGTCTGTCCTTTTGAAGACTGTTGAGAATAGACTCTGAAATGTTTTGCAGTGTATTTAGGAAACCTGACACAAAAGATTCATGAACGGACTTACAGAAACAAATTTCACGTCATAATAAGGATATTTCTGACAGATTTATTCCTTGATTAATTCTATTTGGACATCTGATAATAAAGTGCAAACATCAGCATAGTCTGCTTCTTCAACCTCCCTCTTCAGACTCTTCATAGTAAAATCATGTAATGTTTCAAGAGAATCCTCTTGTTGCCCCCAGGCTAATCCCTGGCCTTGAGTGTGCTGCAAAGCACATTACAGCATGTTCAAATAATGAGAATTAACTGCTGGCTGTACAAGGAAGAGCTCAGCCCCAAGGACACCATCCAGTTTTACCATGCTCCCATGTAGCCAGTTGAAGATAATAAAAACAGACCATTCCAACTAGACTTATTGGTGATTCTTTAGTACTTAAAATAAAAATCTCAAAAATTATGCTGAAGGCTCATGGATGGCAAAGACCTTTGCATGCAGCAAATATTTTAATAGCTTGTTTTCCAAATTTATTCCTGGCAGACAACACTTACATTTTTTCCCCATAAGTTTGTTTTGAGCCCTGGCAGTGTTTATTTTGGGATGAGAATTCCATGATGCTTCATCTCTGTTCCTCAGACTACACTCTGATGAAGCTGATGAAACACTTTAATGTTAACAGTAGTGGCACTATGTTCATCCTTTAGTTCATCTCCTGTGCTAGGCTGAGCAGTATAGTCTTTCCCTTAAGCCTTTCAGGTAGCAGCCAAGACATGGAGTCCCTGATTTCTCCTGCTGAGCCCAGAGCCTTGCCCAGCTCCTGCTGTAGGAGGGACCCTTTGGCACCCCCAGTGCTGCACATCTCAGAAAGTGCACAATGGCAGGAGGAGGAAAAGCATGGTCTTTGCAGTGCCAGAGCATAAGGCATTTTTTCCATGAGGCACATGTGGTTTTGTGGTTCAGAAAAATGTTCAGGACCTGACTTTCTATTCCCTGGAGTATTTACTTGTAAACCATAAGCCATGCACAGGATTATTTGGAGAATAAGAGCTGAAGTCTTAATTTTCGACTAAAAACGGCATTTCCAGACAGTTTGTGGATTCATGGCTTAAAGCTGGGGTGTGCATCAATATACCCAAAGCTGTGTCACAAGATCGTTTTGCAGAGATGGCTGAAGTGAGCCCTTGCTGGAGGCATCATCACAACTCCTGTGACCCTCAAGATATCAAGATTTTCTTTAGAAATAAGAGATAGATGAAGTTCAGAGGCGGATGAAGTTCTCAGTCAAGTTTCTAGTGCAGCCTAGCTTCTGCTGGGCTCATCCCAGAGCCAGTGCCACATCTCTTGCAGAGACAGCCCTGCCTGGGGGAAAACTGCTACCCATGCCTCCTGCTTCTGTTTTCCATCCTGTGGGGTTGAGTTCAGGGATGGTGTCCAAAGTGGGACACTGAAGGCGGATGGAGAGGGAGGAGGCAGAAAGCAACTCGCAGCCTTTCCCACCTGCAAAGCCAGGGTGTCTCAACTCACCCCACTGCTTCTTTCAGTCTATGTGTGGGAGCAGGCGGGGAGTCTCAGTCAGCATCCCCGTATGTGGTTGGTGAGGTGGGGGGAGCCTCTATTCCCCAGGGGGCAGGAGAGGGAGTACAATCCCGGGCAGTGCCACAGGGCAAATGAAGGAGGAGCTTTTATGTAGGTCATATTTGTCCATAATTAATTGCTGGAGGACAGGACAGAATGTGGGGAGGGGGCAGGGCACAAAGAAATTAATTTGACTAACCAGGCTTTGGAGAGGGCTGGATGTGCCATGTTATCAGGTATTTGGCAAGTGAAAGAGTGAGCCTGTGGCTTCACATTCATCATCAATGCTGGGAAAAGCAGCAGCGTGGCCACTGTCACCACCTCTTCATCACTCTTGGCTGCTCCTGCATCTTGTCCTGGTGCTAGTGCTCTCTATGTGGTGAATCTGATGAAAGGATTAGACTCCTGGGGAAATAATTCAACAAAACATTGGTTTAGATTTTGGTTTGGGTTTTTTCTGTGTGGTTTTTTGTTTGGTTTTGCTTTGTTTCCCAAAAAAAAAGGAGGTCATTTTTTTGCCAGATCACCCATCTGAGCAGGTTTGCTTTAAAGCTGTGCTAGCAGAGCTGAAGTGATGGCATAGGGTCAGGATTAAGGAGGGAAGGGCAGGGAACCCAGCTGAGCCTGCAGTGCATGCACAGAGGAAACCCCAGGGTGCCATAGCTGCAAGAGCAAAAGCCAGTTCCTTCAGGAAGCTGCCTCTCTCATGCATGTGGGAAAGATTTCAAAGCTTATCTTCAGACGAAATCTTCATTTCTTAGATTTTGATATTGATCCTCGAACTTTTCCGACCGGCAGCGCTGAGGTTTGCATGCTTTCCGCCTATAGCTTTCCATAGGTCTTTCCTTCTTTAATTAAATGACAGTTCTTGCAAGGGGCAATATCTGCAAAGCTGAGTAAGGAAGGAGGAAATCTGCAGTAAAACACCCACACATCAGTGAAAGGCAGCGAATTCACTGTAAGTGAATGAAATGAAGGAGGGAGAGGTAAGTAACCAGAAACAGGACAACTCATTTCCTTGCGCTGCGGATGGCAGGGTCCATCCCCAACAAACTTTATTGCTCTTGGCAAAAAGATTCTAAGGCCTGTTTTGCCCATGTGCTCGGCATGGCTGGTGGTGTGCTGGTCCTGCGTGCTGCAGCAGGAAGCGTTCACCAGAACACCAGCCCCACGGGGATTTCCCCCGCTGTCCCCAGGCTTGTTTTGTTAGAGTTACCTGGAAGTTCAGGACTAAGGGTACAGCTCTGTCTCCCTGTTTCCTTCTTGCTGGTGTATCCTCTGCCTGTTGCACATGTGGATCCCAGCATGTGCTCCAGATCTGGCATTTACAGCTTGGTAGTTTCCTGCAAACTTCTCTGGTGGGGATGCAACACTGACTGACTGACCTTGCACTTTGGTACATGAGATAAAGGTTTCCATTGTCTGCTGATTTTCCATATTTATGAGATTGTAAATGTTCCTTCTGTCTATAGGGATCCCATTCCTTAAAGTGGCCTCTCTGACTGCATTGTAGGCCTGGTGCTGGCCCACAGCCACTGGAAACAGAAACACTGTACAGGGAATGGGGGCACAGCCACACAGCTGCAACCAGCACATAAACATGAGGGTGCAAAAAGGATGGACATAGGGTGAGTTTGGAGGGATGCCCCCTCCGTCCATATCTCAAGGTGTGTCATGTGTTGATGATACAGGATGTGGCTCCTTGGGGAGTGGAGGGGATAGGCAGGGAGGAGCCCTGGGAATGGGGGAAGGAAGGACATGGCAAGGACTGGGACTTGGACAAGGGTTGAGGAGGAAGAGTATTGTTCGAGAGGTGATGGGGGAAGAAAGGACATTGTGCAAGGGCCAAGAGGGAATACTGTCACTATGGAATGTTATGGGTGAGTATGTTTGGTGGGTAGTTGGTGATTTGAGGGCTATGAGTGGTGAAGGGGCCCCCTGTGCCCTGCTGTGTCAAGCAACAAGGTCTGTTAAAGAATCACACATGCCGAAGACATGTGTAAGTAATGCTTCCAGACTCAGATCCAGCTGCACAGTGATTTCAATGATGCTTTTTCTTCACCAGGAGTTGCCATTTCAAATGTTGCAAGGCCCTTTGCACCCACAAGTGCTTTACAAACAGAAAACCATCCAGTCTGTGTCTGAACCCAGACCTTATCTGTGGGGAGAGGGCAGAGGGTGGGAAGAGACTCTTTCAGAGCACTGGGATGGAGTGACTGCAGCCATTAGCCCTGCACCATGCAGCCATGGGATGCACGCTGCAGGTGGAGGCTGAACACACAGTGAGTGGGGACCAAGCTGTGAGGACGCTGGCCTCTGCTGTCACCTCCTGGCACCAGTCCCTCATCGTCTGGCTGATTTCTGGGCCCAGTCCAGCATCCTGTGTGTCTTGAAGGAATTGCCAGTCTTGACACTGCACATTCCTCATTTGGATGGGTGATGAGATGATGAGGATGAGAACTCTGCTGGAGGGAGGGATTCAACACACCCTCCCAGCACCTCCCAGCACTGTATTAGTCACAAAGGTCACATCTATTGACAGACAGTGCTGCAGTGTGTGGCAAGCAGGTCACATGTTACCAGCTTCTTGTTTCCACCCAGTAATTTGTGCTAAAAGGGAAGTAATTTAGTGTCAAACAATTTCTATGGGACCGGAGGTCTAAGGCAGGGAAGAATGCTGCTTCCATCTGCTGCTTATCAGGAATGGGGAAAGAGGGTGGAAACTGCCAAAAGGCTTTGTCTATAAAAGCTATTTACTTAAATTCCCCAAGGGGGGATGAGAGCAAGAAGGGAAGCAAGAAGCACACAGAAAAACATTTCTCCTACCGCCTTTGCCTTTACAAAGAGAGAGTACTGGCAGACCCTCCCCCATGTAAGCTTTCTAACAAGAACTCCTCAAATGACACGTTGGGCACCCATGCATCTGTCTACACAAGCTAGAATTGCCTGAGTAGTGGAAATGAAATGAGAAAACCCAATTCCTGCTATGGAGCATGTCTGTGGAGCAAAGCTTGGGTTTCTGCTTGAGGAAGAGTTGGCAGCAGCCAGCACAGCTGCAGGAGGAGGTTACCTCCCTGGTGCTGGTAGAGCTGTTAGTGCTGCTGTGTGGTAAATGAGATCAGAGATCTAAGCTGGCTGGAAAATGGCTTCCCCCCCCCTTTTCTCTTTTTCTTCCCTTTCAGATGGGTGAGTTTTCAGCCAGATCAGCTCCCCAGGCCGGTTCATGGTGCAGCCTTGTGATGGCATGACCTGAAGACAGCACAAAATGGACTGAAAGCACAGATGGGAGAGACTCCTTTCGAAGGGAAGTGCTTATCAGACTACAGCCTGAGTGAGCTCTGAAGCTCCTCTTTCCTAGCTACAAAAGCTCTGTTAGGCACTATCCTCAGCTGCCATGAGGCTTTGCACTGGGGCATGTCTGCTCTTCTTCCGAACATGTCTTTGCATGCCAGCATCCCAGCCTCACTGGATGTGTTCAAGAGAAGCACATGTGATAGAGAAGACAAAGAGGAGGATGGACACTGAAAAGCTGGGTGAGACCCACTGCAACCTCCTGCTCCCAAAACGCATCCTTGAATAGTGCACATCAATGTATGGTCCCTGCAGAGGTGTCCAGCTTTGCAAAGCCGGTATCTGAGCAGCACACAGGAGACCAAACATGACACAAAGGTAAACACAGAGATGTCAAACTGCAGTGTCAGAGCCAAATTACTGCAAAATGGGGTATTTGGGGATTTTTTATTTTTTGTTTGGGTTGGTTTTGTGTTTTGGTTGGGGATTTTTTTGTGAGGGGGCTGTTGGTTGGTTGGTTTACCTTAATAGTGACCAGGCGGGCTGAATGGGGCAGATGTCTGTAAATCTTTCTACAGGAATGCTGTGTGTCTGTCGGTGAATGCTCTCCTAGCTCCACTGGAAGAAAACTGATAAACCCTAATGGATAGTGTGAGAAATTACATTACTCTTCCCTGGGTGTGAGAGGGTGATTTCCTCCCAGGCAATGCATTTTACAGGAATCTTTTTGACCCCTAGGCTGAAGGACATTTTTCAGCAAGCAGCTTCCTTTGTGCATTTCCCAGTGCACAGCTGACATGAACAGACATGGCACGTCACAGCCTGGAACGATTTCAAGTCTCGGTTCAGGTCAGCAGCGGTGCCATGCCTGCAGAACAATTTGGCACATTTCTAGCTTAACCCAGTTAATCAGATCAGCTTCTTAAAATGATTTTGTTTTCAGCACTCCAAGAAAAGCAGCCTACTTCAGCTGAGAGAATAAAAGAGTCTCCTTTCGAAACAGTGACCATAATGTGAGCAGCCATTGAGAAACTGCATGTGGGAGTTGTAATCCAAAGATCAGTCCTACAGAAAAACACAACCACAGAACAGGAAAGGCTCCTTTCAAGGTCATTACCCTAAATGATTGTTGTTGGTATGAGAGAGAATCATGATATTTAGGAACGTCCACTGGAATGTGAAACACTCTTCAGTTCTGGGAAGAAATGTATTTATTTTGCTGATTGATGCAATCATCAGTGCTTTGAGTAGCTAATGAATGGCGGTTCCTTCCATTTAAAAGGAACGCTTGGAGGCCATATTTCTTAAGCCCAGATACCCTTAAGGGAAACTGAAACTATGGGCCTTTTGGGGGGCTTTGCACTTGCCTTGGGGCCACAACTCTGATTTCTCATTATTGGATTATATCACATTTGGAGTGAAGTAGAGGCAACTCTGTTCATTTCAAAGAGCCTATTAAAAAGATTGTAAAAGTAACTGTGCTGGGGGCAATACCTACAGAGTAGTTATTATTTAGGATTATGCAGGATCTGCAAAGGAATATTTTTACATTCTAAATTTACTCGGATCCGATCAGGACTCAAACCATTCTGGCACATAGGTAAGAAACACAGATAAACTGCAAATTCTGTCTGCACAGACTCACCTGTGCTGTGTCTCCTGATATCTTGGAGATATTCTTTGACCCTGAAACTCCCCACTTCCCTGCTTGCCTTTATGTCTCTAGGGCTTGATCTGCTGAAGTCAGTGGAAGCTTTGCTCCTGATTACAGCAGGACATGTCTGGGCTCAGCCGGAGCATTGATGGAGTTGAAACAGCAGCTTTTTCTTCTGCTTCCTTATCTACACCTTTGGACTGTGTTTTAACTGTGCCAGTTTCACCCAAACCCCTCACCTACCTCCTGCTTTGCTGCTCGCTGCCACCTTTGCTCCCTTTGGGATTCCAGTCTTTACTTGAGTCCTATCTTATCTATTTTTGACTCCAGGCAAGAACAGCAATGCTGCTTTAGACCATCTAACCCATCCATCTACTCTGCCTCCAGCAGTGGCCCTAAGCAGACTCCTAAGAAAAATAAAGAACAGACATATTGATTATTTCTCCATTATTACCACAGCTTCCAGCTATCTTCAGCTCAGAGGACTTCCCAAAACTGCTGTGGTTTGTCTGTGGCATGGACCCATCCAAATACTTGGGAGAGCATGTCAGCTCCTTGCAATCCCAGCATGTTTGGAAAGGACCTTCTTGGCAGATCCACTGCCTGCTGCATAACAAACTTCTTCCTTGTGTTTCCTTTGGACTTGGCTCCTATCAGCTTCATTAGCTGGTCTCTCATTGTCCTGGAGACATGATCAACACTTGATCCCTATCCACTCTCTTTGTGTTACTAATGATTTCATAGGTTTCCATGTACCCCATCTCTTTTCCAGCTTGAGAAGCCCCTCTCTCCTGAATTGATCCTTGTACAGAAGCTATGTCACACCTTTACTGATCCTGTACTCTTTGAACCTTTTTCAGCTCTCCTCTGGTCCTCTTGAGAACCTAGAACTGCACAGAGTATTCAAGATGCGGTACAAGATGGATTTATACAGTGTCATGGTGATGTTTGATACTTTACTGGCTTTTCCTTTCCTAGTAATCACATTAATTTATTTGCTCTTTGGCTGTTAGTGAGCAGTGATTTGATATTTTCAAGAAAGTGTCTACAGTAGCATTACCAAGGTTTCCTCCTGAGTAACAGCCGTGAGCACAGAAGCCACAATTTACATGTGAAGCTGCTTCTACCCAAATGCATTTTCTGTTCAGTTTGTGACTGTATGCACTGGTCACTCCCTCTCATAAGGTCCTTCTTGAGTTCCTCACTCATACTCGCTACCAGGAACTCCATTACCATTATAGTTTGTGACCTCCCTCATCACCTCTTCTTGCAGCTCCCAGCTCCGTCTTCCCTCTGCTGATAACCCCTCTGCCCTTTTCTTGCTTTGCCCGCCCCAATGACTCATATTATCCCACAGATTTCTTCACTTGGACCCATCATTCCTTCCCATTTGCCATCTGCAGCCTACACCATCCAGAAAAGCCATGCTCTTTCTACATGCTTTCTGAAACCACCAGCACTCTCCTTTACCAAATGGCTGTAATCCTGGCAAACAGTTGTACCAAACCTTTGGTGTCTGGAGGGAGGCTGTCCCTGTTGCAAAGCTGTTGTGAGAGAAAGAAGGGACAGGATAGGACACTCCTGCCAGGCAACTGAAGCAACATTTAGGAATTTTCAGAATTACTCATGATGTCATTTTTATTTTCTGAGGGCTTTAGAAAATAACGTTGTGGGTTTTGTTAACAGGAAAAAGAGGATTTATTACCCCTTTTTTTACCCTAGTTGTCAGCCACACTTTGAATTGTTTCAGTTAATTCTTTAGAGCCAGGATTGTTTCAAAACCTGTTTATTTACAAAGAACAGGCACTGCCTTCTTGACTTAACATGAGGAAACACTTTGCTCACAGCTCCAAGCTCTGCTCCAGCTAGAGGTTCATGCAGTTTATACTACCAGGCTGTCATGGTTTAAGCCGAGCTGGTAACTCAGAACCACGCAGTCTCTCTCTCACTCCCCCCTCTTCCTCCCCTGCTCCCGGAGGGATCTGGAGGAGAATCAAAGGAATGTAACTCCCACGGGTTGAGATAAGAGCAGTCCAGTAACTAAGGTATAACACAAACCACTGCTGCTGCCACCAATAATAATGATGATAAGGGAAATAACAAGGGAAGAGAATACAACCGCTCACCACCTGTTGACCGATACCCAGCCCAACCTGACCTGAGCAGTGATCTAGCCCTTCCAGGTAACTGCCCCCAGTTTATATACTGGACATCATGTGCTGTGGTATGGAATGCCTCTTTGGTCAGTTTGGGTCAGGTGTCCTGCCTCTGCTTCCTCCCAGCTTCCCCTCCTCCCTGGCAGAGCATGAGACTCACAAAGTCCTTGGTCAGAGTAAACATTACTGAGCAGCAACTAAAATCATCGGTGTTATCAGCGCTGTTCCCAGGCTGAAAGTCAAAACCGCAGCACGGCACCCGCTAGTAAGAAGGAGAAAAATGACTGCTACTGCTGAACCCAGGACACAGGCAACACCCAGCAATTCATTTGCAGGCACAGCTCAGCTCTCTCAGAAGGCTTGTGTCATGTGCTTGAGTTTTGGATGGTGGCTCCTATTGTTCTGGATAATTGATTCCATAAAGCACATTAATTTCTCCCTTTTGCTTAATGGGAATGAATAGGGCTGCAATACTTTTCATTTCCAACCAGCTTTAACACAATCTATGGTGGAAGGGACTTCATAATATGCCAGTGGTCTTCCAGTTGTGTTGTTCCAGAAGCAAATATAAGAGCATATTCAGTCTGAAAACTCCACTTTCTTCCACCAGCACAGTTCAGTCATTCAGTGTCTCCATCCCATAGACATCCCAACTCTGTGGAACCCCTGGCACAGTCAAGCCTTGCAGTAGTAATAACATGGAATTCCACCACTGGAAGCAATGCTAAAAAGGCTCAAGTCATTTAAAGATTAACCTGCTGGTTAGGCTTCCCATGTGGAAAGTAGAACATAGTACTTTCTACCTTTTCTTGCTTTCAAGGATTTGTAAGGGACTGTCTCTAATGAAAAGGTTAGGGAGACAGGGAGTTAATTTGGAAACCAGAGCTGGCTTCAATGACATTCAGAAATTGCCACATCCTTTTTGAACAACAAATAAAACTTCCAGTATGTCTGTGCAATCCAAAAAATGTATGTGCCAACCACTGACTCCAGCTCCTGCCTCCAGATCTTTGCTTCTCTTCCATGTGGGAATATCTCAAGACCTTTTCCAATTATTTTTTTCTTATGGGTACAGTGTGATTTTTCCTCCCTCCATTCAGACTGGTCCATACCACAGATTTGAACACTTCCCCGAGCACCTGAGGTAAGTGACACAGGTCTGAGGAGACCTGCAGCCTGCTCATGTTTTTTACCATGTTGCCCAACATGATTGCCCATAACCACGTTCAACCGCAGCCATGCCCTATAGAGCAACCAGGCACTGTCACCATAATCCTCCACTTGCAGGTTCTCTTATCTCTGCCTGGAGTAACACAAGTCACTGCACAGCAGGAAGGGTTATAATCCTGGGACGTTCTCTTTAGTGGTTGGGCTTTTCCCAGCTGTGTGCTAGCAAGATGTGCTCTCCACTCCGCTATAGAGGAAACAGCACAGTGGACTTGCTGACAGAAACCTGCTGCTGCTTATTCTCCACTGCAGAGGACACAAATGGTTTATTTTCAAGACACAACACTCCTTTTCCTGTTATGGCTGCCATTTCTCACTCTTTACAAGAGGACATATTTTCATCTTAATGTGTGTGTAAAGAGCAAAACCAAAGAAGCCCTCCAGTTGTGTGAGTGATATTACAGCACAGAGTCATAGGATGGTTTGGGTTGGAAGGGACCTTAAAGATAATCCAGTTCCAAGCCCCCTGCTATGGGCAGGGACACCTAACAGTAGACCATGTCGCTCTAGGCTCTGTCCAACCTGGCCTTGAACACTGCGAGGGATGGAGCGTTCACAGCTTCCTTGGGTAGCCTGTTCCACCACAGACAGTGATTTTTGAGAATACACCAGCCAATTCTACACCCAGGGAGGGGAGGAGTCTGTGGTCTTGCCTCCTGTTGTTAAACTCTCACCGCTGAGAGAAGGGTGTCAATGGAAATGAGATACCCTGATCTAGATAAAAATGGCCGATTTATCCAGACCCATGTGAGACGGCTCTGCAGCAGAAAGAGAGACAAGTTGTAATGATTTCCACCAGCAATCATCAGCAGTTACTATTGTGCCATCTTTTCTGTAGTAATCTCAGGCTTTCAAACTTTTGCTAACTAGTCAAAAATCCTTCTTTGGCTGAAATTTGGCACATGAAATAAGAATTTATTAGGAATACTTTATGTTTTTCTGTTCTTGTTTTGGTGATTCCTTCTGGTTATTGCAAATAAAAGAGCATATTGACTTTTTTTTTCCTCATCTCTAAGAACATTATTAATGGACTTAGAGAGCTTGTCACTTGTTAATCTCTGTCATACAAAAAAGACATCATTATTATATGTAGTCTAGTTTTTATTTTCATTTCTTGCTGACTTATCTCTTTTTGAGTGCAGGCTTGCAACAGCTGCTATTGCAGGCTTATTACCCATAACCTACATCTGCATTTGCACAACAAACTTGGAAGAAAGCAGTGGATCAAACATGTCTTTATGGATAAAAGTGGACTTAATTCTCTATTGCTTTTCACTTGGGTGGAAGAAGCACAATAAAACTATATTGTATGTCATGTAAGCAGCTCTACAAAATGCAAAGCAGTGGAAAGGAGTGCCTGGTGGCATTGAACAGTTCCAGAGTCCTTTGACTCTTCGTGGTTCAAGAGTCACTCAGGTGTATCTGAGACCTGAGTGGTATTATCTTCACTTTAAAGTTTTGTAATAATGAAGAGGCACCACGCTAACAAGATAAAAGCGAACCACAGTTACCTCACTTGAAATGGTACAAGCCAATGAGTTATGATTGAACATTCTTTTTAATTGGATATTTCACATAATTCTTGCTCCAAATATGAAAATGCAGCATGGCTTGTTGTGTTTCAAGTTTGTACTGTAAAATATTTTGTTAGAAACTAGTGACCTCACCTCTAAGATGTAATTAATAGAACTTTCCTACAACCTATGTGATGTAAGTAATTGCATTTCCCTACAAAATAAAGTAATGCTCTATACATTTATTATTCATTCCATTGCTGGTTAGCTTGTCCTTAATCCAATAATAAACCTTTAGTTGCTCAACTCTGCGAAGATCATTTGATATCAAAAAGCTAACAAAATCTGTAGTGTTTGTGAGTGGGGAAGCAGACTCAGACTCTACTAATGATTAGTTCTTGGTACACAATCACTTGGGTCTTGTCCAAACAGCAGTTTTTGCAAAATTTTGCTTTGTATTTACAATGCTCATTTGCAGCGTTATACCCATAAATAGCCATTCTTAGCTCAAAATACATATACATAGATATGTTTTATTTAGGTTTTATTTCAGCTAGGGAAACCTTCTGATGCAGTTTGAGCAAGCAGCTCAACCTGAAGTAGAGGCTAGGAGCCCACAGTGCAGGGTGGGGAGAGTGAAGGACCGCATCAACCACTGCAGTTAAACAAAATGCTTGTTAATCTTTGCCCTTAGTGTACAGTGAGCATGAGGGAGTGAGCTCTCATCTGGAACACTATTTGGAGAGAAGTAGCAAACATGCTATAAATAACACCCTTGCCGACTTAATGGAAACCTTCCTGCCTTAACAACCTGCTAGACAGGGGTGTGATTGATCCCACTACCCAGCAATGCTCCCTACCACAGGAAGTCTGTGTACGCTGTGGCGGATGGGTGGGAATGAGTGCTGTGAGAGCAGCTGTCCCAGCCAAAGACCTGGCCGTGTCCACAGCATTCTCAGCAATGGGATCACTGGGTGCTGCACCTGTGTGTGTGCTGTAGCCACGGGAGATCTGCCACCAGCAAGGGCACAGCTGAGACTTATGAAAAGCGGCTGTGATTTAAACAAACCACAAACAGCCTGAGCATGCTGTGGTTCAGCTGGACTCAGCTGGCTCTTTGCCTCTGAAGCTTCTCTCTACCAGGAACCTGACTACAAAGGCATAGCTCCTTTCATGCAATGCCGCACCAGGCTGGGTCACAAGTGCACTACTGAGAGCACAGGTCTACTCCTGCATCTACCACTGGGTCCTTCTCTGTATCCCTATGGGAGACATCACTCCCTCTTCTTTATTGTAAGGAATACTGTGGAGTGAATTGCTAAACTACCCAACATCTCAGCCATCTGGGAGATGACTGTAAAAACAATTGCTCTGTCAGCTCTTTCTCATGCCTCTTCTGTGCATACATAATCCCACCAGGGGATCTGGGCTAGCAGATTGTTTTGTTATAATCAATGACAAGTTTGCTAACAATGAGTATCTTGCTGTTGTTATTTTATGCATATTCTTGAGAGATGCTGTCTGAAGTGATGGGAGTGGGGAGCTGGGGAAGCACAGAATCAGGAGACACTGGGAGGTTTTGGGTCTACTTTAATAGAGGTCTGAATCTGGCATGGTTAATCCTAACAAAAAGTTGTTTCCAGCAGCTTGGCTTGCAGGAATGAACTGGGAGGGTCAGTCCAGAGCTGGCCTTCGCTGTCAGGAGCAGGTGTTTTATATTCAAACCTGCTGGTGTAAGCAGTAGAGGAAGGGTATTTCCTTCAGCTGGGGCTGGCTAAGCGAGGAATGGGAGAGGTGGTGGTGCTCTCCTGCTGACATCCCCTACAGTAGGTTGCAACTGGTACTTCCCCCAGTTTATATACTAGGCATGACATGGTATGGAATACCCCTTTGGCTAGTTTGGGTTGGGTGTACTGTTTCTGCTTCCTCCTGGCTTCTTGTGCCCTCCTCACTGGCAGAGCATGAGAGACTGAAAAGCCCTTGATCAGAGCAAGTGCTACTGAGCAACAACTGAATCATCAGTGTGTTATCAGCACTGTTGTCAGACTGAAGCCAAAACACATCACTGCACCAGCTACTAGGAAATAAAATAACTGTTACAGCTGAAACCAATACAAGAATGCATAGCAGAAACCTCAGCCATGGACTTGTCTCTCTAACCTGATCTCAGTGTCCCTGCCAGCAAGGGCTTCCTGTGTAAGAGAGAGGCTGCAAATGAAGGAGCAGGGAGCTTGAGGCAAGGGAGATTTTGGTAAATGTGTGAAGAGGAAGAAGCTGCTGCAGCATTTCCTCTCTTAAGAAAGAGGCAGCACAGGCTTCCATGCAGCTGAACTCCGTGAGGGTCCTGGAGCAAGCATCTATCAAGCATCAAGCAGAGGTGTTGGCACTGGGAGAGCCCAGGTAGGATCAGAGGCAGGGGCCCATGATAAGCAGCAGAAGCTGCTCCCACCAATGCACCCCCTTACCTCCCTGCCTGGTTTCCCCCACACCTCTAAGGAAAACACTGTTTGTCATTGGGTTCGTATTTGGGAGCAGAGAAATTTTTTTCAATGACTACCCATTTAGCTTCATTTCCCTGAATTTCTACTTGGGAGCTTGGACTAGGGCTATTTATAGCAACAGTATTAAATCTGAGGTCAGGCCTTGTTCCTGGTTATGGTGGCTGACAGAAGGTTTGCCCTCTAATCCTACTTCTGCTTTTGCACCTCTTTTACCTGCACAGTTCAGGAGGATATGTTCTTGTTCTGTTCATGGCTTGGTTTTACACTTACATTAAACAAGAAAAATAGATGTGCTGTGTTAATGGTGCTTGCTTATTCTTCATCAGATGTGACCTTACACATGTAGAAAGTGCTTTATACCTCCCTAAAAGAAAAAAAGGCAAAAGCAAGTTGGAGCGATACCAACCAACCCAGACGCAAAAGCTACCAGGAAGATAAACTGTCATCCAAACACAGCAGTGACTGAGCCACAGGATGGGTCCAGCAGCAGCTCTCCAGCAGCTGCAGCCTGCCAAGAAACCAGGGGCTGCTGCCATCAAGTTTTTGTGTTTCTGATAACTGTGTCACTTGGAACGTGGCCATGAGCATCACCCGCAGAGAAAGGCAGGGCAGAGGAAGGCAGTGGCAGCCATCCCACCAGGCCGTCTCCTCGCAGCTCCACCTCCGCCTGCCATCTCCCCGCTGCCTGCATTGACACAAAGCTGCATTTAAATGTCTCCTCCTGCCTTCTGCTGGTGCTTTTTCATAGAAACCTTTGTCTTTTGGCTGGTGAACAATGAGAAGATGAGCACTTCTCCTGGCTATCTCCATTCCCAGGGACTGGGGCTCCGCAGCCCTCTAATGGCATTTTAACTATCCAAATTTCTTTCAAGCCTTTCTCCATTGAATGGAGCAATACCTCACGCATCAGATGTCCATGTTAGAGCCATAAGATTTTGGAATCTGCAGATAAGCAAGAAGAAGGGCAATGAAAGGAAAGATTTTCTCAGTATCTACAGAGGACTGTATTTATGTTAAGCCTGGCTATCCCGTTTCAGCCTGGAGCAGTGTGCCACCCATGCAAGACTCTTTATTTTCCAGGGAACTGTGTCTCTGAAAACTTCTTGATTTCTGGCTACTGCCCGGCTGAAAAAAGTGACCTGGTCCTGACCAAGCCCTGCTTCTCTGGTGGGTTCCCCCATGTTGCTGCCTATCAAGGGTGCCCTTGAAGTTATTTTGATCAGGAGGCACAAGGACTGCTGCAGGATGGCGAAAAAACTGCAGTCCTTCCCCTCTTCAACACAGCGTTAAGCTGGCACTGCCTAGCATTTCCAACAAGACAAATCCCTGCACTGCCAGTGCAGAACCTCCATAATTACGTTAATTTTTAGGCAGCACTTGCAGTGTTACTTGCCCTAGTCCTTCATGGTATGAATAGCAGTGGTACTAGGCAGTGTAATAGTCTCCCCCTAAACTTCAATGGGGATGTTTCCACCGCAAAAAGTAATACCACAACACATGATTTTTCAACGGCTCTTTTAAGAAACAACAAAGAGAAGGAGAATTTTCCTTTAAAGACATAAACCTGCCCATCTGAGTGGGTGCATGGCAGCATGGCAGCTCCTGGCCCAGCAGCCTCGCACCCAGCAGCACCAGGCAGGCATCTGCACAGCTGCTCCAGCTGTGCTTAGTGTCATGGATCAAGCTCCCAACCATCATGGCCACAGAAAATAATGGAAATGTTTTTGTTATGGAGTAAGTAACTCACTTGAGACTGAGCTCCAGAGAGGCTGCTTAGCTCACTTTGCATGTCCTTCTCCTAATAGGAAGAAAGAAGAAAAAAACAGAAAAGGAAGTTATTGGGGTGATTTGATGAGTGTTATTTGTAAACCCTTTCAATTATTTTTTCCCATCATGGAGGCCTGGGAGGCTGTGCACTCTTTGTGAGGTGTCTGCAATGAGCTGTGGCCACATCTGTGGAGTATTGCTGACTTGGACACGATTCCTGCCCCTCTGCATGTCAGAAATAAGCCTGGCTGGCAGAAGCCAAACCTTTCACAGCAACCATCAGCTTTGTGTAGCTGTGATTTTGGTTTTGGGGGTTGGGCTCCCCCGGTCCCTAATTAGTACACAGAAGTCTTCTGCAATTGGCCCTAAGTGACTTAGAGCTTAGTCGCTTCTGTTGCATACTCTGGAAGCGACTGCAGCCGCAAGGAGCCATTTTTCAAGCTCTAAAGGAAAAAGGCGCCTGCCCTCTAGCTGCTGAGCGTACACAGTCTCACTTCCTCGGCTCTCATGCGGCAGGCAGGGCTTAGAACCACGTTTGCTTCCTCCCCTCTTGCTTCCTGGGCTTTGCTGTTTCTTGCCCTGCTCGGGGGCTCCAGCTGGGTTTGCTACGCGGTTCCCCTGCACGGACATGACCTCCTGGATGGGGGTTAACTGATAGGTAGGACTGTGTGACTTCTGCACAGCACAACTGATTCTCCGAGCTGCAGGGCAGCAGTTCATGGTGTGTTGCCTTAATTAAAGTGAGGAACCAGTTCCCGAAGGGCAAGACCATTTCTCACAGCCCTTGGTGTCTGGTGATGCATAGCAGCTAAGGTCAGCACCTGGATTTAATCCAGGTGTAAGATAAGGACAGAGCAAAAATGGGTTTGAGCATCAGTTCAAATACATAGAGAGGTACTATTTGGATAAAACAATCATCTTGAAAAAAAGAGAGGAGAAAGCAAGAGGTCACCTGGTGGAGGACTGATACTCTAAAGTATAATGCCCCTGAAATGCCAGAAAGGTGCAGCATTTTGATTTTAGATGATGAGAAGACAAACTGATGCTTGTGCTTGCCTATATATACCGGCACAAAGGCGCATGGCACCATGCAAAGACTGCTGTACAAAGCAGAGGCAGGGACCCTGGTTTAAGAAGCTAATGGCTTGAGGCACCTCAAAGGACTTTTGGCTTTCAGAGCTGAGTAATTGAATCAACTGTGAGGAGACAGTAACACAAAGTGTGGCTGGATAGAAATGTAGTTTAGAAAAACCAGGGGAAGGAGGGAAGGTTGTATCATAAGGATCTTTCTGTGGCATTTCCTCACTTTAAGTTTGTTGTTTCGGAGTTCATTTAAAGGCCCAGCAAACAAGATTGGGCCCTTAGCATATTGTAATGTAGGGCAAAAAAAGAGGAGAAAACGTGGATGGAAAAGAGGAGACAAAAGAACAATTTCCCCCTCTCGTACTGGGCAGTTGCTACATGTATTCTTCTTGGTTACATTGGCAAAAGGAAAAATTATTTTAGGCATGTCTGCTTGTTGTCTGTGTTGAAGCCTGGCGGTAGCCATTCACAAACACAAAGTGATTTCTCCAAGTGATCCAAAAGGAAAAAATGGTAAACCATTTAGTAATGTTAAAAGAGTTGCTTTGGTTTGGGGGTTTTGTTTGGTTTCGTTTTCCATAAAAATCAAACAGTTTCTGGCAGGAAAAGGAAACTTCTGGCATTTTCAGCATGGACTATTCTGTTCTCAAGCTTTTGAAATTAAAGACAAGAAATGAATGTTTGGGGAAAGTGGCTCTTTGTTATTGCTGCCTCTGCCTAATACAAGTGCTGGAGATAACATGTATTGGGTCCAGATCCTTCCTTTGCTTGGAGTGAGCTGGACACCCATCGCCCCAATTCAAGAATGGCAAAGTTCTTCCTTTCACAACTGCAAATAGGTGGACTGTGTGGCGTGGCGAGGCATCCTGGCTGGAGCTGGGCTCATCCTGAGTAACCGTGGTGCTGGCAGTACTCAAGGGGTTTCCACTGACCTCTTCTGCAGACATGGCCTCACTCTGCCAGCAGTCCTTAGGGGCTGACCAAGGCACAAATGTATTTATCACCACGGGGGTTAGGTCACCATACTGAGAACAAAGGAAGACTAACTGAATTAACTGTTCTGGAGACAAAACAGTTATTGACCAAAACTTCCTCTTTCTTGGAGAAACAACCTAACCACTAGGCTATGCTGTTACACCTTTCATCTGAATGAAGATGGCTGTAGGGCATTCAAAAAGGAGCTGTTGAGCTGAAACGATAAAATTCTCCCTGACCCTTGGAAGGCACTAGGAAGGGAGAAAGGGGAAGACCACTTTAGACCCTTGCAGTTTATTTTTCTTAAAACCTGGATTTTAACTAACCTGTGAATTTTGTGGCAAATGTCTGATGTCACTGAATAGCTTCAAAGTAACCTGTACAGCCCCCTTTCCACCAGACATGCGGTCAAGGTGGTGGGGCAGAGGGCTTAAGGTGGGCAGCCAAAGCAGGTCAGGCTCCAGGAAGGCTTTGAACATGATGGGCAAACAGGAGAGAGCTGTAAGCAAAGCCCAAGGTGGTGGAAATTCCTTGTGGGGGTCTCTTGAGGGTGCAATGAGGAAGGAGAGCTTGCTTGTGCTGACGAGAGGCAGCTCTTGGGACAGGACGTCAAGGAGAAGATTTGCAGCAGTGCCTCTGCTTACTTCTTCAGTAGCAAGGATGAGACGTAGTGAACAACTGGCAGAAGCGGCGTGTCTGAATGTTGTGATTAATAAGGGATTTCACACTTGGGAAGCCACTAGGTGGCATATGAGGTGTAGCAGAAGCAAAGCACAGTAGCTGCAGGCAGAGCAAGTCAGGCATGGCTGGAGGGGCATTGCCCGGCTCAGGCAGTGTTGTGCAGGAGCCAGCTCGTTGCAGTAACTCCGTATTCTAACATACCACAAATGTGGGGCTGTTGTGGGGTTTTTTTTTTTGTCTTTTTTTCTTTTTTCCTTAAAACCACCCATTTTTTAAAGATGGTTTTTGTAGGACACTGTTAACAGGCAGGAGCCTGCCCATGGTTCACAACAAGGACCTCTTGGGGTGCAACCCGGAGGATGTAGCCCCCAACCCCATAGGCTGGCCACGCCTGAGCCTTTGCAGCACTTACCTCTTGCTGTGTTTTCACTTCAAATTGAAACAGAATGTTATTTTTCCTTAACATTCACCAGCTTGGATGTATCTCTGGCCAAATACATTTTATAAAGGTCACTGAACAACCACCATTGATCTCTACCTACTATTGCCGGGGACAGTGTTGAAATGCTTGTCCAGCTCTGTCACCTCTGTTTTGTGCTGAACCATTTGGTCATTTTCTTATGGGTTTTTGTTGTTGTTTGTTTGCTTGCTTGTTTTAATGCTCAAGTTGAACAAACTCCAACAAAGATCCCAAAGAGAATATTTAGTTAATCAACTGATAGAATAATGTGCTGAAATACATGAAAAATAAGGGATACCTGTAAAAAAATGTGGAAGCATAAGTAGCCCTGGCTGTAAACAGGAGGATACATATTCCACCTACTAATAAGTCCTGGTATCTAAGAAGAGGGAGACAGCGAAGCATTTTGAAAGGCAAGGATAGCGATTAGGCACCGTCCTTCTGCACTGGGCATCTTTTGTACAACTGCTATAGAATCACAGAATCATAGAATAGTTAGGGTTGGAAAGGACCTTAAGATCATCTAGTCCCACCAACCACAATGACAGCTGTAGGATGGTTGTGTGAAAGGCGAAGGCAGGGACATGTTCCCACTCTATTGTCTGCAATGAGAAGCCAGCCCCTAATTTGATTATGAATTACATGGGCCCATCACTAGCCCTGGAGTGTGCTGCCTTCATCTTTCTGCCCCAGGCATTGTGTGGGTAGTATTGGCTGGATGGTCTCCATCTGAGTCCTACACAGCTAACAAGGACCATCAAGACATATGCCTTCTGCTGCTTGGAGTCTTGAGTGGATTTATAAATGAAGCAACAATTGAGAAGTTTTAGGAAAGACTTGCTGGTTTGACTCCATGTGCTTTTTCAGCATAAATACCACTTAGGGCTTTTCAACCAAAGTAGCTGCTCTTGTAAATTCAACATTAGCTGTCAGATCATCCTTCTTGGTGGCTCTCTTGTTCCTGTGGCATGTAGGCCTGTGTGGCTGGCTTTTGGCTCTGCAGTTCAGAACAATCTGTAGAACTGAGCAAAAAGATGAACCCCAACCAAGCAATTTAGTAATATCTGGCTAAAGTTCTCCTTTTGCCTTAAGATTCGGGCTGTAACAATTGGACATAAGGCTCTATATGTTTTTGCTAGTTCAAAACAAATAGCTCTGTTGTGTGGGAGCAGTGATAGACCTATATTGTGCTGTTCAGACCTATACTGTGCTGCTTAGATTAGCAATAAGAAAACATGCATAAAAATGTTGAGATAGAAATTTATTTCTGCGAGATAGAAATTTATTTCTACCTCAACATTCCTTAGCACCTTCCCTATGATGAATAGAGAATATATATTATGAATAGAGAAGGTTCTAAAGGAGCCCAAACTGCCTGTCTCCAGTAACTGTCTTCTGCACTCTACTTAGTATCTGGCATGTTGCCCTCTTCCTCCCTTCTGCAGAGTGCTTTGTCTTATTTTCAGCCCTGCCAACAAGTGTTTCCCCAGCTAAGGACACAGCTACTCCTCCAACTCTGTTAGATAATGAACATTCTCTCGGCATATAAATTCATCTAAATTGAAGGACAACTAATTCACCAATCTAGTGTCCCAGACCACACAGTAAGAAGTAGGTAAAGCCTGTACTGCCTAAAGTAGAGAGAGTTTACACTTAAATGCATTTACTTTTGACACTGTGATGCTGCATGCTACAGTCACGTAGGCACAGAGATTTTCTTGTAGCAGAAGCAGATCTTGGAGCAAAAACCCACATGAGGAACATTGAGATAGAAGTGGTTTTGCTGTTACAGATGTCTGAGAAATTAAGAATGTCCACTGTCCACTTTAGTATGAAGCCAAACTCCTGGGACCTTTGCTGTTTAACAGAACTGTAGTGGAGATCTTTTTCATCTTCATAACATCCTAGAGGTCACCAGGTATGCTTTTACTGGGCAGTAACAGTCCCTGCTTATGCCTGGTTTCAGACTGGAGCTCTGCACACTCTTGCCCACAGCCAGCAGGAGGGATAAGGCATGCCAAAGTGGCTCCCCTTCCTTGAGGAAAGCAGAGCATTCCACTTTGTTCTGGTTGGAGATTATTTGTAGAAATAAATATCCCTTTGCTTTCCAGCAGCCTGCCTGCTCCCTGCTGGCTGTCTGCTCTCCCAGAACTGGGGATAGTCCCTCTTGCTTGGGGCAGATTGTGTGCCCATGGTTTTGTAGCACTGTGGCTTTAGGCTAGTTGCCTGGACTGGCGTTTTCAAGTTTTCTACATCTGCCCTGTAATGATGAGTTTAAGCAGTTCCCAAGAGTGTCACCTTCAGCTGGGTTCTAACAGCAAATAGGCTTCCATCTGGGTGCAAACTGGAACACAAGAGGTTCCACTTAAACTTGAGAAGAAACTTCTTCTCAGTGAGGGTGACGGAACACTGGAACAGGCTGCCCAGGGAGGTTGTGGAGTCTCCTTCTCTGGAGACATTCAAAACCCGCCTGGACATGTTCCTGTGTAACCTTATCTAGGTGTTCCTGCTCCGGCAGGGGGATTGGACTAGATGATCTTTTGAGGTCCCTTCCAATCTCTAACATACTGTGATACTGTGATACTGTGAAACACAAAGTGGACTAGAGGAAGAGACCCCACATTGGTCGTAAGGAAAGATGCTATAAAAGACTGGCCAGGACCTGGGTCTGAGCTGTGGCAATACCACACCTGACCTGTTCTTCAGGGCCTTGGCTACACCAACTGGGCTTCTGAAACCCCAGCAGGTAAGAGCAGAAATGTTTTCTGTTGCTATTGTGACACCAATTCCCTGACTAATTAAACCACAGCTGTTCCACCCAGACTTCCTGAAAAAGGATTGTCCTGGCCCTGCTTCTGGGAAGAACTTTCATCAGAAACTGGTGGCCTGATCCAACCTTAGCTATGTAAAGCACAGACAAGGAGAGGCTTGGTCTTTGGCTTTAGGCCACACCAGCAATGACGACAAGCCTGCAGCACTCTGTCAGCAGGGATGTTTTTTTCTACAACCACAACAATTTTTTTTTTCTTTTAAAAAATCTTCTTTTTAAAAATTTCAATTATTGACTGAGGGAATTGTCTTGCCCTAAACTCTTAACTAAACCAGCAAATCTGGTGAAACTTTGCAAAGTAGAGGCTCATCCGGAGTTTGCACCTTGATAGTGCAGTAGGAAAGAAGGTTCCTCAGTGAAGAAGTTCATGATCACATGTTTAATTTTCAACTCGAAGGTTTTAGCACATGTTCCCAGCTAAAAGGGTCAACTTTGGTTTGCCAAGCACTGTGTTGAGCTTTGTTGTACAAACCAGAAGCAGCTCACACTGTGCAGGTCATCTTCACAGGAAGGTCCATAATTTAAAGAATGATGAGGTCACGGTTAAGAAATACTTGGATTCATTCAAATTTGGTATGTTGAATGTTGAAATGGTTTCAATGTGAAATATTTTTATTACACTATGAAATAAAAATGTTCTGTTCTGATGGTGCCAGAACAGAGCTTCCACCCAAATGGGTGTTTACATTTTTTTCCTATGAAATGTCACTGAAATTGTCCTCTTTCCTGGGCATGCTGGGTTTCAACACAACTGTATTTTCCCATGCGAGCCATTCTGTTAGAAAATTTCAGCTCTTTCTAGCTATGACTATTGGCTAATATAGAATCAATCCATCTACCTGCTGTACGGTTTTGCTCTAAGAAATTCCCTCAACCATAGCATTTTAATAAAAGCTGAACTGATGAATATGTGTTTGAAATCTTGTTAGAAACATCTTACCTGCAGTGTGCTATATTCTGAAAGAGCATTATCATTACAGTAAAAACTCTCTTCTCTTTCATCTGTGACCTACTTTACAGTAACATCTATCAAAATGTATAAATATCAGTTGAATAAAACTCTATTCACTGCACCTTTTATCTTAGTTGTTTACATTAACCATAATGAATTAACCTCTCAGAAGTCCAGCTGGCAGCTAAGGTGATGCTCATTGCATGTTTCAGGTAACTGAGGAACTGAGAGGTTAGGGCATGACATGCTGCACGCTACCATGTGAGCCCATAGCAGAGCCTATGAGGCCAGCAGCAGCAGCCTAATTTCCCAGCAGCTCATGACAGTTTTGTTTCACTATTTGCGTGTCTTCTGCTGAACTTAGTAATAAAATAACTGGGGATGGAGGAAACAACTCTTCTGAAGTGAATACTGGAGAAAGCCTTAAGATGTTTTACCCTTCCTTAGCTCCTGTATGATGTATTAGTACATGTGATGTGATGTTTCACTGTAAAATTTAGGAGATTGTAATTGCAATGTGCCAGGAAGTGAAGCAGGAAAGAGGAAAAGGAAGTCAAAACAGTTCCTGATCCTCTGCTTGGTCTTGAGTTCCTTTGCCAAAAACTACTTCCCTGTAGTTTTAGTTTCCTTTATCATGAGACAGAAGAGCTGGACAGGTCCAAGGAAAACTAGTAGACTGAGCAACTATGTAGAGGCACAGTAGATGGGAATAGTCTTTATGTCCTGACAAATGTACCAATATGTAAGGTGAAGGAGAAAAAGATGCTTTGCAGTAATCATTCTTTAATTGCATGTACAAGAAGTGACAGAAAACAAAACACTTTTCCAACTGGAAATGTTATTCTTTTAGAGGGCCTTATTTTCCTCCTGTGATGATGTGCAACAGCCTGTTATAAGTATGAAGAGCACAATGAGTAATAAGCCTTAGTTAGAGGAACAAACCTCCTTAAGCCACAAAAAAAAGTGCCTTTTTTTGATGCATTTATACCATCTCAGTGCAGTGATTACACTTGTTGGAAAAATTCTCAAGGGTTTTGAAACCTTTCCTTTCCTTTTTATGTTTTCTATTTTCTATGTTATTTTATTCTATTTTATTTTATTTATTTTTTGCATTCCAGCAGTTGAAGTTGATTGTAACCGTCGCAGCCATCAAGTGTCATTATAACAATTGCTGTTCTGATTTTGGTGTGAGTTCCTTGAAGGCAAGGCTTCTATGAACTGCAAATCAGGGGTGCTCTGGTGAGTGCTTTCCTGGATTCCAGAGATCAATCAGCAGTGACAATTCAAGATCCCATCTATTATTTATCAGCTTTATAGAATCATAGAATAGTTAGGGTTGGAAGGGACCTTAAGATCATTAAGTTCCAACCCCGTTGCCATGGGCAGGGACACCTCTCAGTAAATCATGTCACCCAAGGCTCTGTCCAGCCTGGCCTTGAACACTGCCAGGGATGGAGCATTCACAGATTCCTTGGGCAAAATCATTGTTTTGAGTTTTGCTCTTTATATCATGCAGGCAGTGGAACAGATCAATAAAACATCTGCATGGGAAATGGTTTAACATGACATAGATTGTTCCAAAAATAAACCTGATGAACAGCCAGGTACAGGATCATGAACACCTTATGGAAGAGGTGGCTTGCCAAGTGCTGGGCTTCCTGTGTTGATTACTCCTTGTGATAGCTTTCATTTTTTAAAAACTGGAACATTCATCCATGCTACTGGATAGTGAAAAGGCACTTTCATTTCCCATGTCTGCAGAGGATGATAGGCAAGCATGTGCCAGACACTGCTGTTATTACCAAAGTCCTGCCAGCTCAGAAAAATGACCTTTCTAAGACTGACCCTGGGTTAGATTTCCGTGGAAAAGTCTGGCTGCTCCCCATCACTCCAGGATGCCCCATCTGTGGGGGCACCATGCGTCCTCCCAGCCTGGCACCCAGTGCCTGATGTGCTGCACCAGGAGGTGCTGGTCTATGGCGGTCCCCATAAGAAAGGCACTCAGACTCTATAAAGTATCATTTTAAATGCTCTTTATGAGAGCTAACACTATAAAGATAAAATAGCATAGATAATCTTATATCACTTTAGATGTCAGGAACCCCAAGGTCTGCATGTGCACACAGCACACTGTGCAGACCCCTCCACAGAGAGCCACCTCAGTTGGGTCATTTAAGCTGTTACAGGACTTTCTTACAAGATAACAACTCCGCTCATCACTTCTACTGTCAAACAGAAAGGATGTGTGCATCACAACTCCTTGCCACACTTTCGGACAAAGGCAAGGTCACACTGTCAGTGTGATTGCTGGTACAAAGTGGGAGCTTCCACAGGCTCCTGCGTTACAGCATGATAGTGAAACTTGTCCTTTGGCCATGGGGTACCCCAGCACGGGGATACAGTGCACACACAGGCTAACTGCTGTGTGGCTCACTAGCTCCTCTATGCACTGTGCTCCTCTGGTAAGGATCACTGCTCCCTTGTCTCTTACAGAAGCTGTCCTGGCCAGCAGCACTGCCCACGAGAAGCTCCCGAGTGGAACCTATGGCAGCTCTATGGTGCTGCAGACCAGATCCATACCATGACGTTATGTGCCAGTTATGTGCATTCATGCACCAGGCCGCCAGTGGTGGTAATTATTACTCAGGCATATGGGCTGAGCCATTGCCTCTTGCTGTGAGGTCACCATCCTCACAGCACCTCTTTCAGCAAGCCTTGCCAAGGGAGGCTTAAGACATTTGTAAAAGCCCCTTAGCAAGTGAAAACTGAACCTCAATTCAGTGTTGTCCATCTCCTGCACATCACTAAGCAGATTCTCTTACAGCAACGTAGATTTAAGCTTAACTGATGTGTGTGATCGTATGTGTGTTTGTGCACCAGCTGACTCGTATAGCATGCGTTCAGTTCTGCAGCTACCTATTGTATAAAAATAGGGTCCTGATCCTCTGACACCTCACCCCACCACTGTTGTTGCTCAGGCTTCTGCCAAGAGAGTAGAAAATGCTACCAGACCAGAAGAGCAGTTCTCCTGCTCCTCAGCACTCCAGAAATGCATCAGGGTATGTACAGGCTGAGCTCTCCTGAAACATAAGCAGTGACAACAGACCCATGGTGGAGACACTGTGGGGCTAAGGCAGTGACTTCCCTGAGCACACAATAGATGCTGGATGGGTTTTCTTGCTCCCTTCAGCACAAGTCAGGGAGAAAGCAGGAATGTGTAAGGAGTTGCATGGGGATCTCAACCCATGATGCTGTGGTGTGTGTGGTGGCTGGCGAGCAGAGCACTGCTGGGTCACTATGTTTGATGGGTTGGTGCTTGCTAAGCACTTGTCCCTCAGCTCACAGCGCTGCACAATGGCTCTGCTGCAGGGAGAATCACTTTGGCCCTTGCTCAGCACTTTCACATCTGTTTGGCCAGGCTAATGTTATTTTTCTCACTCTGAAAAAGATATATTTAAATGGAGTTGCCTGAACCTCCACAGAGGGTTATTACAAGGCACATCTGGAGCTTACGGTGCAGCTGCTCAGGCTTCAAAAATCAGATTATGTTTTCCTTTTAAAACCTAGAGGAATGTGCTCTTGAGCTGTGAGTCGCCTTAACTGTGACGTACTCATTTGGACTGTTTCTGCTTAAAAAAAGAAGCCCTGAGCATCAAACAGCAGCAGAAGGTGGCAAAGGATGGATGAAAGCCTACAGGCACTTCATCCCAAGGGAAACACAGCAGACAACACACCTGGCCCCAGCAGCAAGGAGCTGCATCTCCATATCCTGCAGGCTCAATCAGGTGGGCTCCTGCCCCATGGCATGTGGCACAGCATGGAAGGAAGTGTTGCAGCATGGCATGAAAGCAAATACTGCTTTGAAACCCCTCCTGTAAAAAGGTTTTTCCCTCACAGCTGTCAGATGAGCCCTTGGGCTGCAGACTTCTGTGTTCCCACCAATGTGCCCATTGCTTCTGCCTCCAGCCCTGAAAGTGCCCACTGTGCTGCTGGTATGGCCCAACCTGGGCCATCGACATGGCCCCAGCGTGCAATAGAGTGGTGAGGGTTGCATCCATGTCCGGGCTGTCCCCAGAATGGGGTCCCAGATCCCTGCATAGAATCATATAATCGTAGAGTCAACCAGGTTGGAAAAGACCTTTAAGATCATCAAGTCCAACCATTACCCCAGGACTGCCAAGTTCACCACTAAACCATACCACTTAGGGCCAATTGCAAGGAGCGTTGCCCTGGGGTGCACCAGGAGGAGCAGCCTTTCACGGTGGTTAGACAAACCTGACCTGACAGTGCCCCCAGGGAGAGTATGCAGCAGCAGGGAAGGATCACATTGGATGTGCTTTAATGGCACGGAATGATGCTCCCCAAGGATCCGCGGATGACCGCTGCCCCTTCCCGCGCCTGGCCCCTGCCCTCAGCAAACATTGGAGCAAAACGCCAGCCCAGCAAAATGAACCCCTGAAAACCTCTCCTGCTCTATTGAAACACAGCCTGTGGTGAGGGGAAGGGGAAAGTGCCACTTTGGCTGCTCTTTTTAATTAGTCAATGAGTAACGAGGTCTGACAATAATCTGGTGAACATCCCTTTGTCGCTGACTTACAAGTCCCCCCTCTGACTTGAGCAGAGGATTTTGTGCTTGTGTAACGCAGCCCTGCTGTTATACAACTAACTCCAGGCACACGTTTTCTGGTTTCGCTTGTGATTCATATCACGGAGGAGCTGAAACATGCTTGCTGACTCCTGCCAAACAAAAGTCACGCTGCGTTATTTAGGTTTAGGTTTGTAGTACTCCGGCCCTTGAGCAGCAACAGGCATATCAAACAGATTGACAACCGTTAATATTTACAGGACCAAAGATCACAGAAAATCAATACAGCCTATGAGGTGATCATGAACAAAAACATCAAAACCAGAGCTAAAACCTTCTGAAGGCCCAGCAAAAGACCCATCACTGCCAGACAATGCAGTTTGCTTCTTTCTTTCGTATATCCTCTTGTGCAATGCTGCATGTACAGCTTAGACTGAAAGCTTCTGACACTAAAATCAGCCTTTATATCCCATGCTCCAACAAAACGACTTCTAATAGGCAAATGGACCACCAGGCTAATCCCAAAGGTATCTAGTTCAGGGAGCACTTGCTTGGAATCCATGTAACAACCAAATGTTGCACTCGGGAGCTTCCTAAGCTGCCTTATGGTCTGTAGGACGTGAGTCCACAGGCAATTTCTTTTGGGATACAACTCCCACTTGCAGACAAATAACTTTGTGCAGCCCCAAATTCTTGTGCTGAGCAATTCAGGACTCTAGAAAATGTACCAGGCAAAAAAAAATTGCAGGAACAGGGGGAAAGTAGACATAGAGAGAAAAGCAGGCAAAAGCATATGGCCTCCTCTCCAGCTGTTTAGCTGTAATATGTGTTTTTGACTAGAGGCCAGGAAGGTGTCCCCTGAAGTTGTTCCCATGCTGCACCCTTGTGCAAAGCCCATGAGCAGGACGTTCACTTAGCACCTCTTGCTTGGCAGCCTCAGCATAAATCCAGCTGGAAAGCATCCTTACATGCAGGGCATGTCCCTGGCCAGATATCTAACCTTGTATTTACCTCAAAGTTACAGCACAGGCCAAGAGTGTACAATAGCTGGGGGGTGGGAGTAGAGGGGTGGTGCACAGTACACCACAGTTTTGGTCCCAGATGATGCTCTAACTGCAGCTTGTTTGTACAGACAGAGTTAAGATGGGACTAGATGCAAATTGAGGCCGAGTCCCCCTCTGCTGGATTGAGGGAAGAGCGCCCAAGACAATAGGAAGGCAAAGAGGGCAGCTGTGGAGACAATGTGATAGGAGAAGTGCAGAGGTGGCCAGTCATGGCCAGAATGATGCTGGCCAGGGTCTTGTACCTGTGGCCACATTGCTCAGGTATAATCCCAGTGAGGAGAAAGACTTAATGTAAAGGGGTTGTTTTGGGGCTGCCCAGTGCCGCCCCACTGCATGCTCCTCTGATCTTGTGATCCCTCAGCCCTGCATCCCAGAAGATCCCTGAAACAAGAAATGCCGGGAAGGCGCCTGCCAGAACCACCCAGATTTATCGTTCACTGCAGCCTGGAGTGGCTGAACTCTATCTCTTGCAGCATGACAAATGCAAAGAAATTCTTCTGCAGAATTAAGCTGATTGGTATTTACAGCATCAGCTTTCAACCTGCAGCCCATTAAACCCCATGGTTACGTAACCAGCCAATAGGTAAGTAACCAACAAATGGGAAACCTACTGTCAAAAAGCTCAAATGTGTCACAGGGGGATCTCACATCTGTCAGGGAAAATATCTGGGCTCATAAACACATAATGGTCCACAGCCTCCCAAATGTGCATTTGCCAGAAAACATCTGATCTTCCGGTGGAACAGCATTCCAATGGAGTTAGAGTTTAGCCACCAAATAAAAATAGACAGGGCTAGCACTTGGAAAAGTCATCTGTGTTCTGCAGATTTGTGAAAAGCCATTATGCAGAAACAGTTGTGTCATGCCTGTGTCATTTCATATCTTAATTTAGGGGATTTAAATCTTGGCTAGCCCAGTTGGCCAGGCCAGCTCTTTTATAACCCTGACGAAAAAAAATGCGAAGTCATGTGTATGCTGTGTGGGGCTCTATTTTTATTTCTTGCAGGCTTCTAACTCTTTCTCCATTGCTGAGCCGCTTGCATAATACATTGAAATTTTAATTCAGGGAGAAAAGCATTTTGTGGCTGCCAGTGATCTAGGCGGTAGGAAATGTTTTACCAGTAAAACTGGGCAGGTAGTTTTATTGGTGACTGAGGAAGACGAGGAGGTTAAACCACGTGAATCTGTTTCTATGTTCTAGCATTTATTGACAAGACAAGGCAGGGACTATGTTTGCTCTCAGAGGGATTGGTGATCGATGCTGTGACACAGTTTCATGTTGCACAAGGAAAGCTGTATTTAAACTGTTTGAAGGGTGAGAGTGAGTTAAGCAGACTGCTGTTTTACCTGGTTCCATTACACAGGGCATTCAGCATATAAAAAAGCTTTTTGGCTGTGAGCTCACCTTGCCACATCTGTACTTACTGGAGACAACACAGAATTAGACAGCATTAATGACACTAAATGACACTTAGCTCTTTGCAGTATGATGGCAAATGGCCATATTGGGGTAGGCACAAGCTGTTTGCCTGGCCTTGCAGATGCGGGAACTGAAATTTGGAGATGAGCTGCTCGAGGTGGCAAAACGCTAACTGGCAGGACTAGGACCCTGTCCTGCTGGATCCTAGTTTCTGGAGTGCCCTGTGTGACCTGTTTCCAGACTTTGCATTATGGATTAGTTCCAGCCTTGCCTTTGCACTGCTGAACTTCTGATCTGTCATGTATTGCTGTAGGTCAGCAAACGGGACATTCCCGTGAGCTCAAATGGTTGATTTCCTCTTTGAGCTGGGCTTGAATTAGCCACACTCCTCAACTCCTGCTCTCTGCAGTAGTTCAGTCTGCCCCACACTGAGCTTCCTATAGAAGCATATTCCTCCCTAGAAGAGATTAAATAATAACCTAGAGGTTATTTAAGAAGGTTCAGAAGTGCTCTAAGGGCAGTTGGGCAGAAGGTTGGATGAGCTGATCTCTGCTCCAGTCCTAACTGGGTTTATCTGAATGACTAGAAAACATTGTGCTCAGCACAATGCCTCCCAGAAAACAAGGAGTCTCAGTTTATCAGCCTCAGTTGTTTATCACCAGCCATCTTCTGAGAAGTCACAGTGTCTTCAGTCCTTGTCCTCCAAAGCAGTCATGGCTGGAACCAGCTGAGGCCACCAGTGCCTTAGGATACATGTACTAAGGTTGCTGTCTAACCAGTGGCTGGTGGTTTGGCTCTTGCAGATGCTAGGCATGTGTCAGCATCAGGATCCTTTCAAATTAAATCACAGCTGCCTAGAGTACACTTGATTTGCATGCAACTGGCTTTCCCAGCAGCTTAGCCAAGGTGGAAACCACCAAGGAGTGAAGATAGGTCCCGGCCTGTAGCACAACACTTTTCTTGAACTTGGGAGATGCTGACCCCACTCAGCTATTAAAATACAAATTTCCCCTACAGGATGGGACAAGCCCTTAGACAACTCGCTTGGATTTATTGGAGCCTTTTGACTAACCTGTTACAAGCACTTCAGCAACCTCTGAAAAAATGCTTAGGTCCACCACTGCCTTGGATCTCCCACATTTGCATGCCCAGGCCATACATACCCATGCATATAGAATGTACAGTATGTTCAACATGTATGTATGGAATTTGATTCCCATTGTCATCATGTCTGAGCACCTGCTATTGTTCTTTTGAAAAGGAAAACACTATTATCCCTGTTTACAAAGAGCAAACTAAGGCACAAGAGGCCCAATGCCCAGGTGGGGGTATTTGGGAGCCCAATCCCTGACTCCTCCCTGTATCTCACTGGAAGTCTCATGGGACTTAGGTAAGAAAACACCTTTTGGGTTGTGCAGCTTAATTACTTGTCTGGGGTCATAGAGGACAGCTACAGAGAACTGAACCCAGATTTCAAACTAGCATATTATATACCAGACCATCTCCTTTCCCTCTTCCATGGAGGCAGAATTATAATGTTCACATAAGACAAACAAGATGTTGTCCTTGGCAAGTACTGATGTTCTTGATTGAGTAGTTTCTCTGGTTTCATAGTTTAATTCAAATCTAAATATGAATACAATTATTTCTCAGCATCTTGGGAATGTGATTTTTCTACTACTGTGAGTTTTGAGTTGTCACTGCTTTGAAATCTTTTAAGTTAGAATTCTTAGACATTACACACATTTATACCTGTCACATTGCATTCTCTTGCTTGCTTTTGAAAAGAAGGAATCATTGAAGTGTTGTTTTTTTTTTTTCTCATGGGAAGGTATATTTTCTCTTTCTAGAATTACATTGAAATAGAGAATAAAAATTGAGACTTCATGCTTTTTTTCAATAAATTGAACTATTGTACACTGGTTTTCTCTCAATACTTTGTGTTGACTTATATTTAATGCATGCCATTGTCATTTTCAAAGCTTTCATTTTGCAGGGAATTTAGATGCACATCCTTGATCCTTTGAATGTAACACACCATATTTCTACAGACCTTGGTTTGCTTTCTCTTAATTCCTCCGTTCTTTGGAGATGTCCTTTTCTGCACTTGAGAATACTTCTCATTATTCCACAAATTCCAGCTTAAAATTCTGTTTCTTCTGAAGACCATCTGGTTCATTTCCCTTTGAAATGTGAGCCTGTATGCAAAGGAATGAATGACATGCAACAGGTAAAATGCATTCACCCCAGGACCAACTCTTAGATTTTGAGTGCCTGTAGATGAGGCATTTGCCCTTTGAAGGCACGACGCAGAACCCTGCACCCTGTTGGGTGTTCACAGACCCTTCTCCTGTGCACAAAAGAGCCCAGGGTCTCAGGATGGGACACAAAATAGTCAGTGCTCCAGGCAAGCCTCAGCCATCTGCTACACTGCTGCAAGGCAAGACCTAAGCATCAGTTCTCAAGCACATCAGCTCTGGGCTGGCACCTCCAGAGAGGACTTGTCATGGCAGATGCTCAAAGACTTTTCTTCCACAGAACCAAGCCAGACTCACTCCTTTAAAACTGGGCTGGGGGGTGTGCAAGATGACCCATGTGCCCCCCTTCACCTTCAATGATAGTTTGAGTTTACTAAACACAGCAATTGAGCAGTTTCTAACTGAATTGTGAGGCAAATTTGATGGTATTAATCGTGTATGAACACAAAAACTTTTCCACCTTTGGCTGAACACAAGAACTTCTTAGGGATATGCTGGCATTTTTCTGGGTATTTAACTAAATGGTTCCCTGTCAGTTTTTCCTCTGTAGATTTCTACCTAGCCTTTCCAACATCACGTGCAGTCTCTCTCCATTTCTTTACGTTAGCCTTTCAGAATTCCACAATCACCTGTTCAAATTATGATTATCTACACCTATGGTGTCTAAAATGAATAGAGGAACAAGTTGAGCATAGAAAGATGTGCAAACTGGTATCTTTTTGTGACTTACCATTACAGTCCCTCCAATTTCTTACTAGAGAAGGTGATTCAGGAGCTGTGATTCACAGAGTAATTCATACTTTGCTAGTAAACATCTACCATTTGGGTTGAGCTTTTTGTTTGTTTGTTCTTGGATTTGCTGTGTGAGGTCTGAATGGTGTTACCTGATAGGCTTTTTAGGTGCAAATCTGTAAAGTCAGCACACAAACAAGGTAACTGGAGCAATTTCAGACCTATCAGCCTGACTCTGGGAATGTACCTAGAAAAGATTCCTGCTAAGGTGCACTTTCAAAGGGAAGTTGAGGTACTTGAGTCCATGACTTCTACTCAAACCTATTCCAAAGGTACCTCTATACTTGAACTGCAAGCTCTGCCTGCATGCAGAGCAGCAGGTCTATGCAGCTCCCTGTCTCAGTGCCTAGGTGTTTTACCTGCCCAGGGAGGGTTTGCCAAACCTTTGTTGGGCTGTCAGTCCAGCTGGCATTTCTGAGGCTAAATCCTTCTTTCCCTGGCTCTCCTGGTGATCACAGAATCATAGAACAGTTTGGGTTGGAAGGGACTTTCAAAGGTCATCTAGTCCAATACCCCCCTGCAATGAGCAAGCACATCTTGAAGTAGATCAGGTTGCTCAGAACCACATCCAGGCTGGGATGGGTGATGGTTCACCCATCTCCATGAAATTCCTTGGATGTCACTTAGCATCTGGGTGCTTGAAGCACTAAGCTGGGTTGACCCATGCAGCAGTCAAGAACTCACACAGCTGCTCCCTGGTTCACCCTTCCCTAAGAGACACTGGGAGAGAATGTGAAGAACAAAAGCAAGAACATTTGTGGGCTGAGACAAAGACAGTTTAATAAGGGGGAAAGGAGGAAGGGGAAACAAAACACAAGTGATGCAAAGGAAATCACTCCCACAAGCACACTAATGCCCAGCTAGTGTCTGAGCAACAGACAAATTAGAAACCCCAAGCCTCCCCTTATTCTTCTTCTTCCTCTACCCAGTTGTATTGCTGGCAGGACATTACAGAGCATGGAATATTCCTTTGGCCGGTTCAGACCAGCTGTCCCAGCTGTGCTCCTCCCCAGCCTCTTGCCCACTGCCAGCCTACTTGCTGGGGGAAGCAGAGTGGGGAAAAGAGAAAGCCTTGATGCTCTGCAAGCACTGTTCAGCAACAGCTAAAACACTGGTGTGGTGGGGACACTGGTTCAGCCACAAATCCCAAATGCAGCACCACACATGCTGCTGTGAAGAGAGCTGACTCCATCTCAGCCAGATCCTGTCCAAATGCCTGCCCAGGAGGGAGAAGAGGGTTGAGTCCTGATCCCCACTCTTGCTCCTGCTCTTTATCCCATGACTTGGCAGGCTACAGCAGCATCAGCCTGAGGAATAAGGAGAAGAAATGGGGCTCCTCTGCCTCGGTGAGTACAAGGACCTCCAGATCAGTGCCAGCCACTTGTTTCCTTGGTCCTCTGACATCTCCAGGATGTCTGATACCTGTTTTTACACCATCAGACAGCTTCAGTGTGAGGGTACATCCCTGATCCGCCAGAAGGCTTTCTGGCTTCTGGAAGATGAGCTTTCAAATCCCTTCCTGGCACAGGAGGGAATTCAATTTACCATGTTTGTCTTAGGTAAAAGAGGTTTGTATTCAGCATTTCTGCACTTAATGGGACACCTGATGCTGTTGGCGTGTGCTAGCTACGTTATGAGGGTACTGGATGGAAGTCAACCCCCATGGCTGGAGCCATGTGTGCCTCTTGTCTGGGACATGGGCACTGAGCAGCTCTCTCTGACAGCCTGGGGCAGCTCCAGCTTCACCGGGGGGTGCAGCTGTAGGCCCTGAGAGATTTTAAAAGCAGTATTTTTGTGCCTCAGCGTGGTGCCGAGCAGAGGGTTTCGGACCCACAGATATGAGCGGAGGTGGGGTTTCAGCTCGTAGCTCCTATGGCTGACTTGGTCTGTGAGGCCACATCTCTACTCCCTCCCCAGTGTCACAGCACACATTACCCATGCTCACAAGCACCCTTTCAGAAAACCTCCGAAAAACACCCCAGCAGTTCACTGCTTTCTGTTCTTCCTTTACATATCCACCATGATGTCTAGGCTTTAAGCAGCTAGTGCCCTAAAAACATCGGTGTTCCTCTGTGTGCTCCCTTAAAGACAATATGCAAGAATTGTTAAGGACAATGGGGAAGTTTACAACTTGAAATGAAATGTGTACTTATAATCACCTTAGTTATTTTCTGGATCTTCTGGTGCTTCAGAATGGATGTGAGCATTCTATATCTGCAAGGATAACAAAGGCAACCCACATGCACGTTAACTACTGCCAGTCATAGTTTGACCTGACTGTCATGGAATCACGATTCAAATAAAAATCCTAATGTCAGGAAATCAGCCCTGTTATTTATAATACCTTCTGTTAGAGCTATAATGAGGCAGAGAGGCGAGGAGGAGGTCTGAAGCCCTCGGTATTTCACAGACTATGAAATCACAAGATGGAGCCAGATCCATCCACATAAATATTTATATTAGAGAGACAAAGCTGCAGCAAATTCTTGGCTGATGTGAAGAGTCTTCAGCTGATGTGAATTTTATGGCTTGTGCTTTCCAGCAGGGCTGTGACAATTCACATCAGCAGAGGAGCTGCTACCCTATAATTAGCCAAATCCTTGCAACAGGGACTGCTGTCACCTTCCCATCAACCCTGCTCTCCGCACACGGTTGCTATTTAACCAGTTGCAAAAATGCTGCTTATCAGAGCGTCTCGACAGAGCACCGAACAAAAGAGTATCTATCTGCAGCTCGGGCTCACTGTCAGACAGACAGAGCCACAGATGACAACAGCATTAATTCAAGATCTTTAGTTATATTAAAAGATCAACGATCAGCAGATCAAAGGAGGCAGTTTCTTTCACAAAGTGCTGGATACAGGAGTTGGACTGAAGTTGCTCCTGAGCCGTTGTCTCTGGGTTGTGGCAAAGGAGGCAGTGCAGGAGGGATACAGCAGAGCTCACTGGTGGAACGACGGGCATCTGCTTCTGCTTGCAGCATGGGTCACTCCTGCACACATCAGGGGCTGTGACATTGGCTCTTACCCTGAATGTTACATATAGCAAAGCCACCTGTTAATACAGACAAAATAAGAGGGATTACTGGGGTGACAAGGTCTGCAGTGCGGGGAAAGGAGAAGCTTTCCTGGCCTCACTGCAGTGGGGGAGAGCTCAGTTTGATCTGTGAGGCTCTGAGCAGTGCAGTGGTTGCAGATGGGTCAACATCCCTGTGCTATCCACTGCGCCCAGGTGGGAAAATGGGCCAGGCTTTCCTGGGGGTTGCACAGCCTTTCAAATGTGCCAGAGGAATGCCAGGAATGCTGGAGGAAAGTGCCCACAGAATTGCACAAAGACATGGACAGGGCAAGTGATTAGAGACTGGCAACCAAAAAAAATCACAACATTTCATTGCATAAAGGGAACATAAAGCCCATTCCCAGCGCAAGTGCAACCCTCCTTGTTCAATCAAAACCAGAGACTCTCCCTAGGCCCAGGAGTGGTGTTCACTGGGGACAACCCTCCAGGTCACCTCCTAAACCACAAACCCACACTGGGCTCACAGCAGTGCCTGTGCCTGCTCCATGAGGGTTTCCCTGCTCCAGGGAGTCAATACCAAGAGCATGACTGGGCACTATGGACTGGAGCTGGGCTCTGCATGATGTCCCTTAGCTTAGCTTCTGGTGCAAGCTTGCTGGGGCTGTGCTCTGCTGTTGGGCAGACTGGTCAGGAGAGGACCACAGTGTCCTGCTCCAGCACTACTGTGCTGGCTGTGCTGTGCAGGCTCAGCCCTTACACAGAGCAGGGGTTTGACTGGTTACCTCATCCTCCTCCCCAGGCCCCAGGGAGATGGCATCCTTCAGGAAAACCACGAGTGGGTGTTTTGTTTCCAGGAATGCCTTTCCCAAGGCTCTCTCAGCAGCGCTGCCTGCGTGGGCTCCCATGCCAGCCTACTCTTGGAACAGCCCAAGATGATGCTTTTTTTGGCAGCTTATGCAGAGTTGGATTGCTTTTGCTCTGGGCTGTGGCTGTGGATTTCTGCTTATGGGCTACAGGGTTTTCAGTCAGGGCAACCCTTGGGACACTGTCCTAAGGGATGTCTGCTTATAGCATCCACCCTCTCTACCTGGAAGCTGTGTTGGCCACATCTCCAGTTAGAATTATGAACCCTCCAAAGAAGAGAACCTCAAGGTGCCTTCACACACCAGTACAGATCATAGAAGTATTATTTGAACACCAGCAACTGTTTAAAAGCAGAGTAAAGAGAGTAGGATAGGAAACATTCCCCTCGGCATCCCAGCAATATGAATAGGGGCATCTCCCATTACTCTCCTCCTGCAACTGTTTCTTTGGCAAATAGGCATTACCTTTTCATTAAGCAAACATCACTCAGTTTATCGAAGAGTAATTGGAAAGGTAAACTGCTTTCTGACCACAGCTTTACACCATCATCTTCCTGCGTGATTTCTAGAGATCTCTAGAAAACTGCCAACAGGATTTTCAGACTGTTCTTAGAAAGGATATGTGGAGGGATTGTGTGTGTATATGTGGGTGTGTTTTTCTATATATATGAATATATATGTTTTACTTATTGTCTTTTATGTATGTGTACAGAGAGAAAGACAGGCAGCGGAATTGGTGGTGATTGACTTTGATCAGGCCTGTCCCTGTGGTTTGATGTGCCTTTGCTTTCCTCCCCCTTTGCCAGAGTGATGCACAGACCCAGAGTGGGGCAGATGTGGGGCTTTGCTCAGCCCCTGTGCTCTCTGCCCTAGATGTAATGGGAGATTTTGTCAGCCCCAGGCTATGGGATCCTTGGTCTGGGGATCTGCAGGACAGGGCCAAGCTGCATTTCATGGTGACAGGGGCTGGAATGGGGTCCTGGGCTGTGAGCAGCACAGGTGAGAAAGGATGAGCCCATGGTGCCTTCCTGCTGCCAGTTGCCTCAGAAACATTCACAGTTCTGCCTCCCTGCACCAGACAAGTCTGTTAGACCTTAAAAGGTCTTGGTCTGATTACCTTATGCTTGCCACATATGGTGTGAGTTGTGCTGCTCCTCAAGTCTCAGCAGCGCCCTGTCTGAGCTCAGTTCATTGGACTCTTGGTGCTCCATGGCCCCTTAATTACTGACCTGTCAGTTTCCAACAGCATTGGAAGAACTGGTACAGCAAGCCACTAATAAATAACTAAAGGAAGGTAATAAGATTAGTGTTGCATAACCTAGATTGGTGAAAGATATTACAAGCTCATTTTAAAAGTAATGTTAAATTGGCTCGAGAAGTTTTGTTGATAGACATGAGGTACTTATAGCAATACACTTAGACTTGTGTAAGGAAGCTTGCTTAATTTTAACATGTGTTCTGACTGAGATAAAAGATAGGGCAAATTGGGCACTCGATCTTTGTCCTTTTCAGGAGAGATCCAGAAGCAAACAAACCTTATTGACAATATTGCAGGAATTGGTAAAAATATTGGCACAAGCAAATAATGTGTATGTCAGTTCAGTAAAATACAACGTATTTAGAAACAAAAAAATGCAGGTCATGTTTGCTTGATAAGGTTTTCTGTCTTGCAGTGTACTCCTGGAAGGGATTAGGGCTCACGTGCAGATGAGTTGTAATGAAATTGCAATATGATGTTGGGACCTTCAGAGTCAATGCTCTTCTCAAATGCAGTACCCATCTTGTCCCTGAAAAGGAGCTCAGTAAGGTTTGTTGCCTCCATATCTGTCACAAGTGCAGCTGGAATATGGTTTCCAGCCCTGGACTTCACTCTCCAAGAGGGATATTATAAAATCAGAGAAATTTCAGCACAGACCAATACTGTCTGAAGGTCTGTGTTAACCTCTTACATGAGACACAAAATCTACTTATTCTCTCTAAATGGTCTGTAAGAACCTGTCAAAGGGTTTTGATGTTACAGATAAAGATGCAACAGCCTTCTGCATTTACAGTTGACAGACAAGTTGAAGCAGGAAATACAATATAATTATTTTCACTAATAAGAATGATGATTGCCATTGAGTTGCCACTCCTGAAGAAGTTTTCTGTCAATATTTCTCTGAAGGATATCCTCGAATTCAACTGTAGTTACTGGATCTGGATCAAGGACTAATTTGGGGGAACTTAGAGGACTGAGTTGAGGACTCAGTTGTTGAGGACTCAGACAAATGATGTCTGTTGTTCTTCCTGGCCGGATGGTTAGAAGTAACATCACAGCTTAGCCCTATGCAAATCTGCGAATCAAAGTTTGAGTTCTGTATATATTCATGCCCTGCTGTGCAATGTTCAACATCGTGGCAAGTGCCAGACAGGACTGCAGAGCACCCAATAGACTCCTCCTTTCCTCTGGGGAGATCCAGTGCTTGTTACCTGCTGTATCCCAGCTGCTTGCTTCACTGCTTTCTGTGCTATGTGCCTGAGCAGCAGAACAGACGTTTATGTCATACTTAAGACCTATCAGATGTAAATAATTCTTCTCCTTATCTTTGTGAGCCCTACTGTAATCTTTAAGCCTATGTAGTGGAATTGCAGAGTGAATCATGACTGATAAGCTCGCATGAAGCCACCTGTGTAAATAGCCGTCCTACTGCACTGTGAAGCCATGATGACGGGATGACTGGAACCTGCAGTCCTGAGCCTCCTTTTCCAGGTGCTTAAGCTGGCATAATGGGAATATCATAGAATCATAAAATCACAGAACGGTTTAGGTTGGAAAGCACATTAAGATCAACCAGTTCAACTCCCCCTGCCATGGGCAGGGACATCACACACTAAACCATGTCACCCAAGACACCACCCATCCATCCATTCACTTCAGGGGGAACTTTACCAGCTGCGATTCTCTGATAGAAAGCTGGACAGGAGACCAGACCTAGCAGCCAGTGACAATGCCTAGGGCTAGCTGGCAAACCTATGCATTGCTCCATCCCATCGCACTGCCTGCCAGTGCAGTACCCATTGCCAGTAGCCAATGGACGCCCACACTTTGACTTCATCCCTTATCAATGTGGGTTGTATCATGCTCCCATCTGATTGCATTGAGAGCAAATGGATGTGAAGATCTAATCTTCGAAGCTTCTCATGGGTTAGGAGTGTCTTCAAGGCAAAACTTTGTGATCACCTGCTTCAACCTTGGTTTGCCAGATCACTAGCAGTGCCTGTTGGTACTTGCAGCCTAGTACATAACAGTTTACCTGGTAGACTGTAAACAAGCATTTCTCAAGAAGATGGTGTGCAGCTCTGCACAGCACTCACAGTCTGGCTGCATTACTATGTCCTTCTCACAAGTCCCAGGAAACTCCAGTACCTCTGGAATTCAAGATCATGCTGTGGTTATGGGGATGTGTGTGTGTACATAGACAGACAGCCATATACATATAAGGAGAGATGTAGTCATAAAATATATATACTATAGATTGCATATATATACATAACATGTAAATGATGTTATTATGAAGCAATATGATGTATTTATATAAGAATCTATATATGCACACATAAATATATGTCTGTGTGTCTATATGGAGAGAGTGAGAGTCTGGGAGGATGGGTGTACAACCACTCCTCACATGCCTATCACTTTTCCTTAGCACCTTCAGTCTGGTGTGAATCCAGAGCTGATAAAGGGCACTCAGCTGATAGCTCAGGCATAGAAGCTTCTCATTCTGCCCAGTTCATTGCTGTCAGCAGCCCTGTGAGCTGTTAAAGCCTGTTCCTGTGATGCACATCGATTTAGCCTGGGTGGATCCATTTATGGTGCGATAAGATACTGAGTCTGGCTGAGACTAAGAACTCACCTTGGGGCTAGATTTGCACAAGCAGACTAGACACAGGAGCTTTCTCTTCTGCAAAAGCTGTCTCTGCAAGCACTTCAACCCCATTTTTTTCCTTTTAATTATTCTTTTGAGAAGACAAGGCTTTGAAGAATTTTTAGCATTAGGAGCAAAACCTAAAAGTCTGCCACTCTGTGACTGCGTTTAACAAAATTCTCTGTTTTGACTTGGAATGCTAATTTAAAAGCAAGCAGGCAAGAATGCAATCTGATTATTCTGTGCAGTTACAGGCAAGAAGTTTCAGGAGTGCAAACAGCAAACCAGATGTCATCACTATTACTTGAAACTCTTCTTTCAAAGTTCACAGATGTTAAGAGTCTGGATCAGTGAGAAAGGATACCTGCTTCTACAGGCTTCTTGATTCTTTATTCTTTCATTAGGACTATATATCCAAATACAGCATCATTTCCTTTCCCAGCTCAGACCATTACAGCCTTGTAAATTCATATGTTCACCCCATTTCTTGTTTTTTGTTTCATCACCACTTTTAGTAAGGTGCTAAAATTATTTTTTGCAGTGCAATTCTGTGGAATCCAAAAGTTATTATTCTGAAGCTCCTCATCCTATATTTAAAAAAACAAACCAAAACCAAAACCAAAACAACCCTGCTATTAGACACTAACTGCTTCTATAACATGGCTTGTTTTATTTACTAGATGATAGCAATAAAGCTGGCAAAGCTTTACTTGACCAACTAAAATACCCCTACTGTCTCATTCTGCACATTGCAGTAAACACCAGATCCCACCTTAGAAGCAGAGTTAAAAATCAGGTATTTAGGGGACATCTGATTATTTATTTTATCTCTTACACCATGCTACCAATTAAGAAAACAAACAAGGAAAAACAATGCATACACAGCTGCATGCATAAAAAGGCACCTGGGATGGCTTTGTAAGTCCTCCTTGACTGGTCTTAAAAGACGTGTAGTACAGGCTATTTTTAACAGTCTCTTACTGTGTAATGATGAACACTGCAAGCACAGGGCAGTAAGTGTCTTCTCTGCAGGACCCAGACCTGCTGCGTAGGTACATCTGCTGAAGCTGTCCTTTTGTCAGGCAGTCACAAGGGATGCAGAGGTATTTTTAGTCTTTGTACATACATATTTTGTCTTCTAATCCCCAAATGACAGTGTTTTGGGACAACAACTATGTCATCCAATGAATCACGAGAATGGCCTGTAGGACAGTCTATTGTTTCCAGCCAGCATGCAGCTTGTCAGAAGCACAGGCAAGCTTTGCTTCCCCTCAGTTCTCAGCAGATCAGGCTTTGGCTCACAATGAATACTCTCCCCGAGTATTTTATCAGGAATAGTCCTCAGACACAGTTTCTCCCACTGTCCTTTCACAAGAGTCTCTTCAGTTCTTGTGCCAGGGATTCAACCTTCTGTTACAGGTATTGCCATTCTGCTTCCCCTATGTCTCCCCCAGCCTGGGGCAGGAGTCACCCCACATATACAGCAGGTGCTCAGCACAAGCTCCTCTCCTTAGCAGTTCCCAGGGTGCAGACAAGAGCAGTTGTTTATACCTTGGTGCTGTACTGAAGGCTTTCTCCCCAGGCCATCTCACACTCTGGAGAAGGAGCACATCACACACAAAGTTGTCCCTAGTAGTTACCCCATCATCCTTCCCTCTACAGCCAGGTTGGTGCTGCACTGCCAGTGCTCACTAGGGCCAGAGCAGGGTTTCACATGATGTCCCAATACTCAATAACTGGCTTAAGCAGGGCAGTTATCCCTCCACCCATGGCACTCCTACAAGTGCTCTTCCCCTACCTCAAACCCCCCAGTTTCTTGTTTTGTTTCTCTGTTTCTCAGATTGTGCTACTGGGGATAGAAAACAACCTTTTACCTCTGCTTCTGCCCTCCCAGTTGGATTTCTTTCCATTTGCTCCTTTTGGTGGCCAAGTCACAATCCAGGGCTTGTTATATCCCTCTCGTCTCTACTCTTCTTGCACCTGTATGCCATAGTACTTCATCTGATTTAAACCATTCTTGAAGGTACTGATTTTGCCTGAGAAGATGCCAAGTGAGGTTTCAGCACAGCTTATGTCAGAATGTGATTTAAATAATGACTGCCTTTCCTTGGCACCAGGGGATGCTTCATGGAACTGAGCTTTTGAATGCAGAGCTCAGAAGAATGAAATATAGCACTAACCTTTAAGGCTTCTCCAGGAACTCAAAACGTGTCACTGATCAAATGTCAAGAGCAGTGCTCTTAGATACTTTATCTGGGCTCTATTAATTGGAAACCCAAGCACTTTGCTGCATGTGTTAATTGACAGCTGAACCAAATCATTATGTAATGATTATTACTTATGAATTATTCTCCCTATTCTCCATATGCGTACTTTTAGGTGTTATCATTTTAAAATGAATGACATTCATTTGAAAATATGATGAGCCACATGTGCATGCCTGTACTATATGGCTTTGGACTCAGCCATTTGAGCGTGCATGAACAGAAAAATGGTAAAGCTTGATTTAAAAGTACTTTGAAATGTTTCTCTTCTGAGAAACCCTGAATCACTCAAAGCAATCAAAGGGATTAGGAGGCACATTCAGACCCTGCTTCAAGAAATCCTCAAGAATCAGGGTCGAAAGCTAGAACTTCTTTAGCACGGAGCTATCCTGAGCTTGGTAAGGTCAGGGAAGAGATCATATGACATGCTGCTCCGCCAGGATAAATGAACTTCATGATCAGAAGGCGTCCGTGTTCCTGAATGCTTCTATCAAATATGAATGCATAATCAGACTATCAGCCCTTGTATGGTCCTAAACTAGCAGAACATGTGTGTACATGGTGATCTTAAGCCTGGGCAAATCTTCTGTCTTTGAGGGACCACTTAGGTACATGAAGTTAAGCAAAACCAGGAGTTTTGCAAAGCCTTCATTCCAAAATTGGGAAATGGGGTTAATGCAGTGAGCCCTTGAGCCCTCATTGAAATTGGATCTTAGCTGCTTTTTGTTGTACGACTTTGACTTCTGGTACCGCAACAGGTAAGAGCGCTGTTCTCATGAGACAAGCTAGGGACAGAGAGGATTCAAAAAACATGTTTACCTTGCTGACACCATCTTCCAACCAACAGCAGCTGAGAATGAAACATTTTCTGAAAGGGTTCATTGTTGAATTTCTGGGGTATTTGCATAACTGTGTTTTGATCAGCTGCTGGATCCAATTATCCAGCCTGTAACAACATCAACTCCTCTCAGATTGGCTGCTTCCCCCAAAATGAAAGAAAGCAAAAGTAAATAGCCATATTACACAGAAGTAACACAACAGGCAAGTGTCTGTATATATAGCTATATATGTGTGTGAATGCATTGCATATACAACAAATGTGCATAATGCATATGTAAACAGAACAGATCCGGAAACAGATGCAGCAAGCATTCTAATAGAGCCTGGTGTCATTCATGCACATGCTAAGCTTTATGCACACACCTAGGTTGTTTACTGAATCGATACTAGAATAAGTTACCCAGCCTGTTTGCTCAGCTCCTCAGACTAGGGTTGAAATCCTGCTCTGCTCCTTAGAGTAAGAGATGCCCATGACTACAGTTCTTGAAGCAGAATTGGAACTGACAGTAGCAAAAAGCAGTGCTCCTAAAATATTCATGTAAATATTTTACTTCAAACATTTGGAGGTCAGACAGGTTTCTAAAAATAAAGCAAGCTCCCAAAAGAAACCAGTGTGGTTTTCTGTTGTCCTTTATGGCTGTGGGGTTTTTCCCCTTTCTAACTAAAGGAAAGAAAATATCAGGAAATGTTTCTAAACTCCAAGTTTAAACCCCTCCCGTAGTCCCCAGGATTCTGCTTCCATATAGATGGATCAACCTCATCATAGCATGTTGTTTGAAAAGTCATTCCAGGGTTTCATCTTGAACAGTTGGGGCTATTTCTTTGTTTTATAGTCATCAAATGCTGCTCTAAATGCACTGTAAACACCCTTTTCAAACGGAACTCACAATAGGCTTGGGGAGAGTTTTCCTAAGACAATCTTCCTCACCTTTCTCTTTGCCAAGGAGCAGGGCATATTTTTTGTGGTGGTTAAACTAACCTGCATGAGCCTGTAACGTGTGAACTGTAATACCCAAAGTTTAATTTCCTGATGGAAACATTCCTCATGAAAAACTAGCAATGTTTTGGCAGATATCTGCGAAGAGGATGGAGGAGGGACAGAAGTGAACGTAAGAGTCACAGGGAGGGGTTTTATTTGTTTTAATAGTGCTGCCAGTAAATCTGTACATTCAGTTTCCTTCAATCAGCCATACCATGACTCTGTGTTCCTCTGATATCTCTTGTAGGTGCCTGCTCTGATCCTCAGCTGCTGGTCTACGGTGCAGGCAGTCAAAGAGTATAGCCTGTCCCCTCTTCAATTAACCTGAGCTGTCATCAGTGCCAGTGGCACCGCTCCCACTCATACAGATAGAATGGCTGAGGAGCTCAATGCACAACTGCTGCTGCTGCTGCCCCTACTCAGTGACAGGAGTGCCCACAGTCCCAGAGCATTAACCCTCTGAAGCACTCCATCTCAAACACTCAAGAGTATTTGAAATGTCAGAGAGTTTGTCTGTTTTGGACTGACGCAAAGAGAATGGCTTAATACACTGATAGGAAGGGAAAAAAAAAGAAAAAAGAAATAAAAGTTGTTTTTTATTCTTTTACCAAAGCTCTTTTCAGCTGTTGAGGTAAGATGGACTAAATCCAGAGGAACTGCAAGTTTTCTTTTATTAGTGATAAAATCTAAGCTATTGTTAGAAACATCAGGGGGATTTAACAGGCTTAACAGAGACTCCTGAATTTCTCAGGAGTCCTGTGCATTTGGAGTCCAGATATGTGAGAGCTAGGAAGTGCTTGGCACCTTATCAGCAGTCAGCTCTGCAGCTTTTGGAGAATGAAAATCACCTTTTCATTCAACTTCCCTTGGTAGCTTGCCAACCTTCTTGCTACTCACTAAGTCAACTGTCTGTAGAAAATACGCTCTCTGGTCTAAGCCACAGGATTCAAATACAGCTTAATAAGTAAGCAGCAAGTCAATGGGAATTACAGCATCTCAACAGGCAGAGGCAGTTCAGCTCCTTGGCTGTGCGATATCCTAACTAGTCACTGAGTTTTGCTTGGCGGTGCCATTACCTTGTAGGCAGACTCCTCCCCATGGAGTGGTCTGGCCTCTCTGGGAAGCAGTGGCAGGCAGGGACACAGGGGAGTAATATGGAGGAAAGGACTGAGAAAAGCCGAAGAACAGGAGTAGGTGGATGAGCAGCTGCCAAACAACGCTAGAACCAATACATTTCCATATGAGTCCCTCAGGGTCGTTGAAGCACCCACAAATTAACCTCATTGTGATCCTGAGTGTTTCTGTTTGCATGCCTGAAGTTTTAATAAACACAAATAGTCTGTGTGCAAAGCTACAATTAGTACCATGTAAAGAGACACAGGAAAAAATGCTCTTGCACCAGCAACTAGGAAGACTGAATTATAATCAGAGCTATCCCTAGTCTCCCTCCTTCCCCTTCAAAAAATCCCAAATTTACATTTATCCTATTGGCATCCATGCCCATCACTGTGCCATAATCGGGGCTGGGAGAGCAATGGACAAGTCATAGCCAGAGATTCCCATGGCACATAGCACAGGGGATGGGAATAAAAAAACAAATACAAGGGCAAGGGAAGGGACGTTCCCAAGTACATTGCTTTCTCTGAAGCATTAAATATTTTGCAGGTGCCTTGACCATTTTTGGAATGCCTTCCATTAAACATTCATCATTTGCTATCCCATTAATCATGGCAAGTGAACCAGTAAATAACTGTGATGAATGTAAGATATGTGTCATCAAACACTGATAATTTTGTTCTAAACAAAACTCTGTCTAGCTCTAGAGGAAATGCTCAAAAAAGAAAGTCTGCTTGCTCACAGCTCTAACCAAAATGTGCATGAGAATCCAGGACTTGGCTGATTCTCCAATGTCTAGGAATTCGGGTGCTTTGTGATGCTTCACTCTTTTAATTTCAAGTAGCAATGTGAGTTTGCTGGTTCTGCAGCAAAGAGTGCATTGGTGGTGTCATTTCCCTTGAATAGCTTTTTGTCTGAAAGGCAGCTCATGTTCCCTTCAGCTTGACAAATAACACACTTCATCTACCCTTGGAGCCTGGAAAACCTGGGATGAGACTGGCACTCAGTATAAAGAGAGATACCCTCAAAAGAGAGGCAATGGTGGCAAAACTGTTCAGTCTGAGTGGAAATAACCACTGGCACTTCTGGCCACAAAAAGCTGTATTTCAATGTAAAATGGCTTTCTCTCATCTTGTTTGTACAGCACCTAGCACAATTGCATCCTACTGTCAGTGCAGTAAAGCAGACATGGAGCTTATAAATATACAATCAATCGCATGCATTCTTGCCTGAGCTATCCATGGCCTCAGCATGAATTAAATCCAGGCGTAGGTCTTTGTATACCTTCAACTTTGGACATTGAGAACATAACCCATTGTGTCCAGAAGAAAACTTTCCATGACTAATCCTGCATTTCAGAGCCAGCCACATTGGGAGTTTCTTTTTAAAAGATAAACACACAGGTGGTCTGCCATTTGCTGTGGGTACATAAAAGGAGTATTACACAGATAGCAAAGGAGAAGTGGATGGATCTGGCAGATGGCATCATGTTCAGGGTTAGCCAAATCCCCTCTCAGGCACAGGAGCCCAGATGGCCAAGCAGAAACATTTTCTGCCACATACCCTTTGCGTGCCTTTGGGGTGCCTCTGTGCTGAGAGGGAGAGTTATGTCAATTCACAATCTTGCTGCAGTAAAAAAACCCTGCATATATTTTGGCAAATATGCTCATTTTCAGCCCCCCCTCCCACCTTTGGCCCCAAAACTTCCCTCGTCTGAGTGTCTATTGGTTGTGGTGCTAATCCTAGGTTCTGCACACTGTAAAAGGTGGTTATCACTGCTTTTGAAAGCTGGATTTGCAAAAAAGGGTGACAAACCCCTCCTGACAGGTTTCTGCCCCTGCGCCCCTAAAATCAATAAGGTCTCTTTGGGAAGCTGGAAGAGTGGGGAGTGGGTGGATGCAGCTGCTGAAGGAACCCAGCAAGGATGACCGAGTATCTTCTTCCAGAGCATTGTGGTGTCATGCCCACCATGCTGGCACATGCACTGGCCACAGTTAGTCCAAGAGTGAAATAAGGCTCCCAAGCCTTAGTGAGGGTCACAACCCCCAGTCTCACTAATGTATCTCCAAGCTGCCCCTCCCTGAGCATGTTGTAGATGCTCAACACATGCAGGGGGAGTGCACAGGGAAAGGAGGGGGGAAAGAAGAAAAGGAAGAAAAGTAAAAACTAGGAGAAAGAAGTGGGACAGGACGGTGAGGGGAGAAGCAGGGCTTGGCTCAGAGATAATGGGAGGAAACATCATATAGCTTTGATGGGGAAGAGGATGAATTAGGAATTATCTTTATTCTCCCTTCTCTCTTTGCTCTTCCTGAAACTTGACATGGCCTCCATTCCATCCTGTCCTGCTCCAGACTCATTTACAGACACCCTCAACACCTGGCATAAGCTTGGTTCCTCACACAGGCTTTCCTTTTCTCCTCTTCTCATCTCTTGTCTTCCCCCTGCCCCGAGTCAGAGCCTGTGGCTGCTCCTGTTGTAGCTGTTCAGTCCCCAGCGGAAGGAGCCTGGCTGCACAGTCACTTGAGCTGGGAGATTGCCATCATCATACCCTCTTCTACACACATGTCCTCTTGTGATTCCCTAAATGCCTGTAAAAACCCAACAGTTCCTGTCCAGGACAATTCCTCTTTTATCAGAAAAGCCCTCAACTCCAGCACGTCCTTCCTCTGCCTCCCTGAAAAACCTCTCCTATCATAAATCACTTGTCCTGTGCACACATATATGCCAGGAAACAGCCCCTCGACTGTCCCTGCTGTGGTTTATGGCAGCAATGATGCTCCTAAGCCAGCTGGGCCATCAGGTGCCCACATGCTGAGTACAGGGGGCAGCCCACCCCGTGGGACCCCACCACTCAAGCCAGAGAAGGCTTCTCCACATGACACATGAGGCTTTAGACTACAGCAAAGACCAAAACGGAGTCAGAACCCAGGCCTGAGCACCTGCTCATGATCAGCAACCAAATCATCAGAGAGGTCCTTGGCACAGGAGAGATCTGGGCAGCCCACACCATGTCTGGCCAAGGTGATGGCTGGCATGAGGCTGGGTCCTTGCAGGCTGTCTGGATGCAGCCATCTGTTTCGGTGATGAGAATTTGGCTGTGTGAACACAAGCAGAACCATGCCAGGGGACCTCCAGGTTTTATTTCTTAGCACAAATGCAGCCTCAGGGTCAGGGAAGCCTTCAGTGTTGTCTGCAAATACTCAGAAGCAAGACAACACAACAGCCTCTGCAGTAAAGTGCAAGGGATAGGGTATGGCATTACTTTCTGAAGATTACAATCAACTTTATTCCAGGATTGAGTCAAGGTAGTTCAAATACTCTCCCAAAAACTCAGTGAGTGATTACTGCATCTCTAGGTTTCATATTCAGGATTTTGCTACTATGGGATAAGGAGCTTCTATGCCATGGAAGGGAATATGCATCTCCATAATGCCAACCAATGACTTCGCTCACAACATCTGTCAAACTACTGCTGCTTCTCTTTCTTCTACCACCTCCATTTCTGCACCTCTTCCCATCTCACACACACAGTCCCAGGTCAGACTGGCAGACTCTGGCAGATCGTAACAGATCCTGATTGCAGACATGCCAGGATTAAATTTAGGGTTTAGGTTGCCGAGACAGTAAAATGCTAAATGGAAAGTTCATTATGTCTCTGAGAGGGTGGACTTTAAAGAGGCATCTCTCAGGACATGCAATGAAAGCCAGCTGGATTCCTGCTGAAGTGCTGAGCTTGGCATGGGAGGATTTCTCGACTTACAGGAGGCACTCAGAAACAGTGTGGCTAAACCCAATCCTGCGCTTGAAATGCAACCCTGACAGGGAAATGGGATTAATTAACTCCACTTTTCCCACATGTCAGCTGGAGGCAGGTATTCATTCTCACCTTAAAGTTGTCTGCATATGTGTAGACAATGCAGAAAAGAGTAACACTGGACCACAGGCAGGAACATCACTCTTTGTACGACATTTATTCTGCCATAACAAGCTTGTCTTTCCCTCTCGGAAAGTGTCTGTGTCTGAGCTGGGCTACAAGGCAGGAAACACTCTTCCTCCCCACATTCCCTCTCCCTTCCCAGTTGGAACTTGCAGTAGTTTCACTGCTTCACCTTGGTTTGGTGGAGAAGACTGGCAAAGTGGCAAAGACTGCTCATGGCCGGGGGCTCCATGGATGCTTAGCTCAGGCAATCAAAAGTGCTTGTGGGGAAGGGGGACAGCAGATCCCAACTCTCTGTTTCCTAGCTGATGACAGGAGCTGTTATTAGTTTGAGGACTTCTTATCTCAGAGAGTCAAGGAACAAGCCTGGAGCTTGCTCTTGTGCAAGGACATGTATTAAAAAGAGGTGATCCATTTTGCTCTTGAAGTACCTTACTGAGCAAGTGCAGCATGAACCTCACTGGGGTGCTGAGAAACAGCAAGTTGCTGTAAAGGAGAAGTAGCAAGTGTTCACTGACTTGATGGGATGAGTAAAACCGGCTCTTATTTCTATCTTTGAGACTCAAGGGCCTGAAAAGTTGGGCATAACCTTTATAAGCTTTCCAAACTGTGCTTCCCCAGGGCTGCAGGAGACGACATGGTGTTGCTCACTGTCAGCACTATCAAGCAGCCATGAAATACCACTAGCATGGTGCCTGGCTGTTCCCCCCAAGCCCTTTGTGGTCTTGCTGCCCATCAGGATGATCCCGTGATGAGCTCCATGTTGCCCATGTCCACTGACCACAGGCCATGCCTCAGCACAACACTGCCACCATCCCTTCTGTGCTGCTGCAGCACGGGTTGGCCCTGCCTCCTGTTTACTGGTAAGCATGAGAAAGGGAGCTGGGACTGCTATAATTGAAATATAAGAAATTGGTTTCTTTCACACCATTTCATTGTTCCAGATCCTGATTCGGTTCCAGAAGCTTGTCACTCCTCAGCAGGGATGGCTGTGTGGCAGAAACAAAGTCTCTTTGTTTGCTGTGGGTCCCAGGGCCTTTCTGAGACTCATCTCATACTGAACCACCTCAAATGCTTTTTCCTGCAGTAAGCACTGAGATGGCTCCATTTCTCCCTCAGGGAGTTATCCTGCATAAAAATGCTGTAGCTCTTTCCCTAACAGGTCCTTAAGATATATTATAACTATATTTAATGCAGATGCAAAGAGGCTGGCAGCATTAAATGCAGATGGAGCCGTTTGTCACCAGAGGTTAGCGAGGATGAACATAATTTAATAGCATGATGAAATTCTTGTTCTGTTTTTGCTGGAACTCCAAAGCTGCGGGTGAGAACATTTCGGGCCTGAGATCCAGACCTTGTCACTTCTGAGTAACAGTGGGTACCACCCGGGGGGCATTGCTGTAAAGAAAGACTGATATAAAATGTTAGTCTGACAAGCTGGGGGTAGCTATTACTTTGCGAGATTTTTGCATCTATGCTATTTTATGCTTGCTGATCAGGAAAGCTCTGAGCTGAGACCAGCTGGTACTGATTTGCTTGGGGTTATTTCTGGTAAAAATTAAACAGTGCTGCACTCCATTCCCACAGACAGCTATTAAACTGGAGATGATCATTTATTCATCGGTATTTCAGTGTTGTTCAGTTGGGAGTGAAGCCACACTCAGCTGGGCACTCTTCACTTACATACACAGGGAGTTAGGGTTCTTCATCCCCAGAAACCTAACCTGAAGTGAAAGCCCTAGATGCAGAGTGCACTGACCTGGGGCTGCTATGAAGTATTTCTCTCTCTTATTTCAAAACCCATTTCTCAGCAATATGGTTTCTTCTTTTTTCCTCCCCAGCTCAAGGAGGTGAGATGTCCTATTACAACCATTACTGCTGACCAGACTGGCAGAGAAGACACTCTTTGAGGCATTGTTGAGGCTGTGCAGCTCCAATGCTGGGGTTGCTGGGAGCAGCTGCTTCTGTTTTCTACATCAAATCATCCTCTGCCACATTATCATCCAATTTAGGCCTCTGCACCCGTTTGAGAGCTGTTTGACTTAGTAAAACATAGGCTAAACCACCTGTGGACACTCTCTTGGAGATGTGGCCCTTGGGCATCTTTTTCTCCTTATTGAAGGAAAGGGAGACTGCACGAGGTAGGCTGGGTAATAGAAACATTTCTCTGAAGCAATTCTTAACAAGCCCACTACCCTTCTCAAAGTCTGTATTGAAATTATTCATTGTGGACACTATGGTCAAGCAGAGCTCAGAGAACCTCAGCAGCTCAGCATTCCATGGGGCAGGTCTGGTGCAGGCTTGGACAGTTACTGGGGATGGAATAAAACAGCACTTCAGAAAGGCAAAGTGTCTCTGGGGACCTGGAGAGTAGAAGAAACAGCCACAATGCAACACCCATTTACCTTTGCAAAAGAAATCAGCAGAGTGTAATCACAAGAGGTTTTGTGGGGCCGCCTTGCTTCCTCTGTTAGCCTTGGCTGCTTGATGAATTTACCTCTTGTCCTCCAGTTCATGGCAACATGCAAATAGTGAAATCCATGAATAGCAAGTATCAGGATGAAGAAAAGCTTAAGTTAATGTAATGGTTGCTGTTATAATTTAAACCAAATTACAACTTGTTATAAAGTTCCCTTGCTTTGAATGTTTGCATGGGCCATTGATTACCTTAAAATGATAAATCATAGATTTCACTAAATAAACGCTTATCTGCAACACAGATTGATTGCTTTGGACAATACTCCAATTTTTCCTGGGAAGTTTTATGAACCAGAATAAATTTGAAGTGTGTTCAATTTGAATAAATTATTTCAATCAGTAATCCAAGAACAGAGACTTCCAAATGCTAAAACCAGGAAAATGTCGTAGAGTGTCAGGAGCTGACAGACTTGAATTCTAACTCAAGCAGAAACACAAGTCTGTGCCATAGTTACAAGTGTGGCAAAGCTGGCTATCAGGGCTGTGCCTCTCTGCACACCCAAGTGCATTCAAAGTCATTAATCCTCTGGTGGTCCAGGAACATTGCAGCTTGTCTTCAGCACAGATAAAACAGTAGAACTGGTTTGAGACAACAGACTGGCTTGGTAGCAGATCTGAACGTCTTGCCACCTCCATGTTAGACTGATACACAGGAGCTCTCCAGATGGGAATTTTGGACAGTTCTACATATTCCCCCATGTAGCTCCTTCTGTAGCTCATCTCCTTTGTATGTCTAAACGTGTGTGTGTTGATTAACATCTGGGGTGGAGTGTCCCTGATGTTCTCATGCTGTTCTGCTCCTTTGGCAGTTGCAGAAGGAATCAAGTTGCACATGGATGTTTGCAGCCAGCACAAACTGCTCCTGCAGATGCAAAAATACTCATGTAGGACAGTATTTTGTACACAATCATTTAAACCAGATTTGTATGTAGCTGTCATGGACATGAAAGTCCAGAGCTGGGAAATTTATTTTGAGCTAATTTATTGCCAGGCCACACAAGTTTCTGATCCCTGATTTGGCTGCCACAGGAAAGAGCACAAACAGCTAGACTAACACTTACGTGAAACTTCATCCTCCCTCTTTCTTTCCCAGACTCAACTTCCCTTATTTTTGCTGCAGTTACCAGTCCATCAAAACTCCCATGGCAATGGGTGGGTGACATAGGAAGTGGAAGTGATGCATGTGATGGCTTAACGCTGCCCCGCACGTAACCTTTTCTGCTGAGCTGTACTTTATGATTCCGGACGCCCCTTGTGTAATGGTTTCTACCACACTGCACGTCATTCAGGACAGCGGAACGGCTTGCAACTGATAACTTGTATGACCATTGCAGTGGGGATTCCAGTTGGCACAGGACAGTGAGCAACCATTCTGAGAGATCTGATTCCCCATGTGAGAGATACCTTATGGCAAGATTTAAAAAAAAAAAAAGAAAAAGGAAAAAGTTTTTATTTTAAAGAAGCACTCTGTCACTGAGTGTCTACGGTGTCTATGCAACGTTGGGCTGCATGAGAAATGGTTATTAAAATAACTTTCTAGCACTCCCTCTGATAGATGCACAGCTCAGCAGCTCAGTGTATCCCCAAAAGCATGAACATGAAGCTATCTGCCTATCAACAGATGGATCACTTCAATTAGAAACTGTAGTAACCATCTTAGACCCAAAGATTATCAGAGGGGAGTTTTTTGTTTATGCTGACAAATGAAGGTAGTCTGAAAAGTGGCTGTCTGTCCATCTCTCATAAAGCACTGTAAGGAGGAAACCTGACAGCCCGATGTTTGCCAAGTACCATTCCTACTTTAGGATGAGTTTCAGCCCTGTAATTGCCATGTGTGTCTGTGTGTGTGAGGAGTCTGCTGAGATTGCAAAATGGGAGTCAAAGCCCTACCCACAGGCAGGCTGCATGTAGCTACCACCCCCTGCACACTTTAAATAGAGATCTGGGACCACTGAGGCTTACATAAAGTGTCTCAAACAATCCCTCTGTGTTGTTATAATCTGAGCTGGGAAAACGGTCTCCTCACAACATGTAAGAGCTGTTACAGCCCTGCTCCAGCTGTGCCCATTTTGGGAGAGGATTAAGAGCAGTTTAATCATGTGGGCAGTGTGCAGAGCTCCTGCATTATGGTGGACTTCATCCTTCTGCTTCTGCTGACTTGGAGCTTTCACACTTAGTTTTAATTCACACCAGTGCTGCTATATCTGAAGGTACAATGATTGCTGTAATTCAATCACTTCATTGACATAAACAATTTCTGTCAGCTTTAGCTGTACGTACCTACATTTATAAAGAACAGTGTCAACGCTGGTGGCAGTTATAAAATCCTCAAATACCCTCAGAAATAGCTGTCCATAGCAAGTGCACTGTGAAGTCTAAAGATTCTTTTCATAGTATGCTTTTAAGTGCAAAAATCCATGGCAGTTTCTCAGGGAATGCTGTTTGCAGTGGCCAGGCACTTGATTTTAATGCTGATCCCTAATCCTACTTTGAGTAAATCAAAAGTGGAAGTAAAATTGTACCATTACACAATTGCCAAGGCAGTCAATTCTGCTGTCAGCAGCTGCGGTGGCTAAAAATCCCCTTAATCACAGACACAGGATGTCTGAGTGATACACACCCGGTACAAGAACAAACCCCAGTGAGAAAGTGAAACATTGGCAAACACTTCACGGAAAACCCGAGTTACGTGGTGCGCAAGAGGGTCTGAGTCATGGTTACAGTACACTGGCGTATTAGACATTGCAGACTGTGAAACTGTGACCATTAGTACACGTTCTGCCCTCTCATCAGGCAGAAATAATATACACAAGTGAGTTAATCTGCCGCATTACGGCAATAGTATCTCCATTGAATTCTTACGTGTAATTTATCTCGGGAATAGATACATGACTAAGTATATATTTATATTTAAAAATACATTTAAAATATGTATTTTGTATATGGATACCTCTACTCCGGACAGTTGCAAACTTCAATCACATCACAAAGATTTCTCAGAGGGACTCAAACATTATTGGTGTTTACCCCAGGGTACTTACTGTCACTCCATGTGTATCTTTCATCTGTCAGATACAGTAAATTGAGATACAGTCTGCCAAATGATGACTGCCAGTTTTCCCAAATTCCCAAATTTCCCACAGCCTTTCACTATTCTTTTTAGACACCAGATGAAAGCAGCATTCAACCATTACACAACCATTTTGCTGATTATATCCTCCCAGGGCCAAGAGAATGGAGATTCCTCAAGGACATAGGAAGGTGCTATCTGATGGCACACTCTTAGCTAGCAGGTACTTCAGCACATAAGGAATAACTGGAATTAATCCAACTATTTTGGGGGGACTTGTATAAAGATGAATCTGGTTCAGAATTCCTGTGCAAATGTTGATAGGTAAAATGACATAATTTTAAATACAGGCTGTCTTCCTTGTTCCTGTTGTACTCCCTTGAATTTTTTCTTTAAACTTCCTTTTGGCTTTGAAGTCCCTGATCGTATTTTCATTGCACATAATTACATATGTAAAAACCTGGAAACTGAAGGGTTGTTTAATTTCAGTGTATGCATATGGGCTATGCTAAAGTCCATACGAGCTACTACACTCCTCCCGAAAGCCTTGGAACCAGCAAAGGGCAATGCGTTACTGCAACTTGTGAAAGGCTGCAGCTGTCTATTTAATTAGTCTAAGACTGCATTCTTCTGGAGTCAGTTGAGTTAAGAAGCTGTGAGCTGTGGACTGCTGCTGCTGAGGCTGTCACACCATGGCTTCAAGGGATTTGAACCTCTGCATTCACAGAGGAAGCAAAGTATCTTCAAAGCAGCATACAAGCCATGTCCTGTTATAAAACAACACTAGGATAGGTGGAGCCCTTATCTCCACCATCTCCAATAAGGCATAATCTTAAGAGAGTGAGCATCCAGCCCTATGTAGATATTTCTCTGCTTAGTACCTGACGAGTACAAGGACAAAAGATCTGGCTCAGATATTGCTTGTGGTCTAATTTCCCCACTATATAGTGGTCTTTAGTTCAAAGTAGGTTTCAGGGAATGTCAGATCTCTCAGTGTTACAGAAAGCAAATGTTCAGCTAAACATACATTCCTCTCTGGGTATGTCTGTAGTATGTGTTTACTACATATTCTGGTGTGAACTACTGGGTCTAAATTTCTGATGCCAAATTGCTCTTCCTCACTCCAAGTTAGTGGGAGATTTGGATTGTTATTTTGATCTGGAACACTATCTAGATCAGGCATGTCTCCTGAACAGTGGCTCAAGAGCCCTTCCTTGAGCATTGCAGCCAAATGGCATGGGTGCCTCTAACACACACCACAGACCACAGAGCATCTGTTGCACATGGGTCTTATCAAGGTCTGTAGTGGCATAGGGTCTAGAAGTTACAATGAGTCCCTATGGAATAAATGACATCTCCAGGGCAAAAAGTGACACTGGTGTCTCTGGAGCATAAGTCTAAGGAAAGTGTTCTTCTAATGGCAGAGAATTCATTGGCTCTGACGATTACTTCACAGAAAAAGGAAACTCTGGGGCTGGAGGCTCAGAAAGCATGTTCTTGAAAGGTCTTAAAGTAGTTATCAATCCTGGGCCCTCTCTTTGGACTGCTGGTGCTACACCACTAGGAGTGGTTGATCTGCTACCCAGTTCCAACAGGGTCAACAGGCACACTGTTAGTGGAAGTGGTGTTCCCACTGCAGCCCAGGTGTGAGTCAACAGACCAGTTCTGATTCACAGTCCCTGACCAGATAGCACCACCAGTCTCCGTATATCTCTAGGTCCTGGGCAGAAGGCCTGGTCGTGCCAGCATGGCAGCAGCCAGTCTCCCCACCTGAGACCCTTGTGGAGAGAACACATGTAGCAATCCCAGCCACTCTGAAAACACACACAGTACAATGAATGCACTGCTCACTTCTGCTCCCTACAGTGCCCTCAGCGCCAAGGTCTGCATTTTCAGCAGTGGAGTGATAACCTCAGAGATCTGTTCATTTGTTGCCCGTGTTGTAAGAGAATTAGGCCACTGAGTGGCATGGCTCTTTCAACACGTTCAGCTCAGCAGCAGTCTATGCTTCAGATCACAGAGAGAGGAGTCGAGCAAGCACGGGCAAGAGAAGGAAAGAGTCAGTTGATGCACACTATATGAAGGACACTACAGTAAACACCCTCTCTGTTGGGACTTAATAACCAACTCCTAGTGAGTGAACTGAGCGCCTCTTGCTAATTCAGGTAGCTCTCTAGGAAAGTGGATGATGCCTTTGAGCACAAAGACAAAACCCCTCCCGTGCTTACCGTTCACCTGCTGTAAGCTATGCTGTGACCCATCCACGCCGAGTAGTGGTCTGGTCCAGTATTTGTGAACTCTTTAACCAGCCATTATTGGCAGGTTGTTATTTGAGGATTGAAGACTGCTGGGGAGTGACAGAATACACCTGATGAAGTCAGTCAACAGCATCTTTGCCAAAAGTCTGACCATCATGGTAAGAAGGGCTTTAAAACAGAAAGATTGGGAACTGGAAGCTATGATCCACAGTTAGGTGAGGAAACACAGATTGGTAGTGGAAAGCAAATGATGCAAGTGTATGGGAACAAGAGAGATGTCAAGAATGACAAGACAGGGCAAAAGGACACACATCTCAAATGTACATCCACAGCCTGAAAAACAAGCATGAAGACCTAGAGCACTACACACAGAACTGCAACATCACTGAACAACTGAGATGTGGTGGGATAGGAGTAATGTGCGGGATGGATAGAAACTCTTCAAGAATGACAGGAGAGAATAGGATGAGCGAGTTGTCCTCTATGTGAAAAGGCAGCTTGGATGTACGGACCTCTCTTATGGGATAAATGACATACTGGGTGAGAACTTGTGGGTCAGGGTCAGAAGACAGTCCAATAAAGATCATATTGTGGTGACTGTTACAGATCACCTGATCAAGGTGAGAAAGTGGATGAAGCCTTCCTCTAACATGGAGGTCTCGTGATCACAGACTTCTCAATACGTTGGTGGGGGGTTCAGCCTCTCCAACATCTGCTGGAAGGGCACAGTGAGATGTAACCAATGCAGGAGAATTTCAGAGGAAGCTAGGGGTAAGTTTTTTACACAGGAAATGAATGGGCCAAACAGGGAGGACATACAGCTGGATCTGATATTCACAAAGAAGGAAGAATTAGCTATGGATTGTCAGTGGCAGCCTTGGCTGTAGTGACCACGAAATAGGGTTCAAGATCCTGAGGGAAGGATGGTAAGTAGGACAGCACAGATCCTGGCCAAATTTGGCTTTTTCAGGCAACTGACAGGTAGAATCCCACGGGAAACAGCTCTGAAGTGTAAAGTAGCTCAAGGAAAGCTGCCAAGGACTTAAGTACAGCATCCTCCAAGCAAAGTGCAATATGCAGGATGTCAAGTAGATTTATCAGGAGATTGGACAGTGTAAATAAGGAACTCATGACTGAGCCCCAGCGCAATCGAACGGCATACAGAAGGTTGGAGCAGGGATAGGCAACAAATAAAGAATTTCAAAAGATTGCTCAGGCACACAGGGATGGGGTTAGGAAAGCCAAGTTCCAGGAGAGCTGAAATTTGCAAGAGCTGTGAAGGGTGATAAGAACTTCTACCACGCTGTTAGTAGTAAAAGGATGAGCAAAGAAAATATGGGATCATTGCTGAATGGGGTTACTAAGCTATTTAGTAACACTGGACACACAAAAGGCTGAGGCACTTCTCTTAGGCATCTGGGCTGAAAAGTAGGGTTCAAGGAGAAATATCAGCAAACAAGTCAGGGATGATTTGCTTGATTTCAATCCATCAAGTCCATAGGACCAGACAGGCTCACCCAACAGTGATGAGAGAACTGGCCCATGTTGTCATGAGGCCACTGTAATTTTGAAAGGCTGGGGAAAGGCTCCAAAAGGTGAAGAAAGACAAACGTTACACCCATCTTCAAAAAGGGCACTGTCAGCCTCACTGCAATCCCTTCAGAAGTTATGGGGCAAGGCCTCTTGGAGCACATCTTGGGCACATGGAGGAGAAGATGGTGATTTGGAACAGTCAGCATGATTTTTACAAAGGGAAAATTATAACTAATCATCTGATTGCCTTCTATGATAAAACTCCTAGATTTGGGGTGAGGAGAGAGAAGTCACTGGATAGTTCAGCTTAATGGTTAATGGATGGTACTCTACCTGGAGGCAAGTAATAAGTGGAATACTCCAGTGGTCTATCATTGGCCCTTCCCTGTTCATTAACTTCACCAGTCACCTGGAGGATGCACCATCACAGAGTCTGAAGATGAGACCAAATTGACAGGGCATGAGGGAGAACCAGACAGTATGCTCAAGGGCACAGCAGCTATTCAGAGGGATATAGGCAGCTTAAAGGAATGGACTAGCAAGAACCTTCTGGAAATCCACAAGGACCCATGAAAAGTCGTGTAGGGAGAGCCCCCTGCAACTATACAGCTTGGGCACTGCTTTGGTGGAGAGCAGCTTCGCTGAGCAAGAGCTGGAGGTCTTGGCAGACAGCAAGCTAAACATAACCAACGGTGTGCCCCGGCAGCAGACGCTGACAGCCTCCTGGGGTGTATTAAAAGGAGCACTGCAAGCAGGATGAGCAAAGTGATTATCTCACTTGGCATTCCTTAGACCACGTCTGAAATACATCCAACTTGGGGCCCTTGGGTACAAGAGATGCTCGTCAACTGGAGTAAGTTCAGTGGAGGTTCAGGATGATCAAGGGGCTGCTGCACATGCCCCATGAGGAGAGGCAGGGCTTCTATAGGCTGGAGAAGAGAAGGTTTGAAGTGATCCATAGCAGAAGAGCAAAAGATAACAGGCATAAATTTAAATAAGAGAGCTTGTACTAGGATAGATGCTGTGAAAAACCTGTTCACCCTGAGAACAATGAAGCATTAGAACATGTTGTCCAGAGAAGTTGTGGAGCCTCCATCCTCTAAGGATTTCAAGAGCCAACTGGATAAAGCCCTGGGCAACACAGTAATCCCATAGACGACTCTGAGACCTCCTGAGGTCCCTTCTAATCTGAATTATTCCATAAAATTAATGGAGTTCTCATTGCTGTTGGAGTTTGCCTCAGTGCCCCTTTCCCAGTGGGCCTGGTGGCAGACACACCATGGATTCTGTGTTCAGGTAGAGACTGGAAGAGTAAGTTCTAATGGTTTTTAGTGGAAGTTATATTCAACATACACTTGTTTCATGATGAGTTACAATTGTCTGTGCATCCTGGGACTTGTTTATGTGAAGAATTAAGAGATTTCTATCTTGCTTTGTTTTACCAGAAAGTACCTATTTCTTCGAGCTTTCCCCCCTTCTTTTAGTGTGTCACTGGAATGGTTCTGCTGATGACTGCTGGACTTTTGGGAATGCCAGTGTGGCCTGACAACAGAAGGACTTTTTCCAAGGCTAGTGGAAGATGCAGAAAAGACACTGTTGCTCAGGAAGTCCTGGAAAAGGAAAAAAGGGGGTATGTGGAAGGCTGTGATGCACTGATTTTTTCCATGTAAGAAGAATAAATGTAACTGCAATAGCAGTTTGACAGTAACACCATGACATCAGGCCAGTGCCAGGAAATGAAAGTGGATGCTGTTCAGAGCAATTCTTCCTCATAGAACTACAATCACAATGTACACAACCAACACAATTATTGCAGCATGGCCTTAACCAGAGTTACTGATGTGATATGATGGCTTCTGTGCAGGAGTCCTCTCCTGCTGATGCCAAACAAGGGAAAATCCTGTTTAACAAACCCAGTACAGTCTACCATCTGTAAGCTGCCTACAGCACTGAGAATGGCTGGGACAACTTTAGAAAATGCTTCCTTCTTGTCTGTTGCACTCATGTCTGCTTCTCCCTTCTCTTTGGGCCCTGGCAGCAAGCTACTCAGTGAAGGACCTCTTGAGTACAGGTCACGGAGAAACACAAAGGGGAGTGATCAGAGAATGAGGTACTCACAGTCATAGAGGCATCATAAAAAAGCTAACTCTTCCACATGACTACATGGAATTAAAAACTCAAGGCCTAAACACAGTTAAATGCTGAGCCTGGGACAAAGTCTTCGCCTTAAAAAAAGCCAGTGGACATTTAAAAAGTATTTACAAATTTGTATGCCTTCATTTCCCAATATATTAAATTAAAATATTAAGTTGCCTACATGATACACTTCATAGGCTTCACTCCTTCAGTGTTCAAAGGGCTCTAAGATCTTAGGAGGATAGACTGATACAGGAGTATAAAATATATTCTTCCTGATTAGCATGTTATTGATCAAAATTTCTCATGTATTTGGAAATTCTCCCTGAACTGACTTTTCAAACCCACATAGCAGAGTTTGAGTACATGTGAAAAATAACCCAGAGACCTTTGTTCCAATTAAGCTGAAGAGATGGAAAATTTATTCAGAACGCTAGATGAATATTCTTACTTTAAAAAAATCTGTAAGGCTCTGTAAGATAATAAGAACATGAAACCCACCGAGTATAAATTCTTCTCATGTCAAATCTCTTTGGGCTTCTGATCTGGCTACAGCACGAGATGGAAAAATGTACAATTTCAGTTCTTAGATAGAATCATGTAATCATAGAATAGTTAGGGTTGGAAAGGACCTTAAGATCATCAAGTTCCAACCCCCCTGCCATGGGCAGGGACACCTCGCTCTAAACCATATCACCCAAGCCCTCGTCCAACCTGGCCTTGAATAGATAACCTATAAAAATATCTGTGTGAGATACGTAAAAAGCCATTTACCAAGGAATGTATGTAATCAACATCCCCTTAAAGAGAGGTATGTTTTCAAAATCCAACTGCATTGAGAGCATTAGCAAACCTTCCAAGAATTTGAACATGGCAATGTACCAATGTGGACAGTTTTCATTTCATTCTGTAATACAAGACCCTCTGATAATGTCATAGTCAGTGACTGATACTTGCAAAGTAAAAATGCAGTCCACTTCGTAATAGAACATACCTTTCATCTTGTCCACTGGCTAGTCCGTAGAAGATAAGAATCTACAACTGCTCCTGATGGTGTTTTTAATATTAAGAAACCTAGTCCTTGTGAGCTTAATCAGATTAAATGTGATAGGCTTGACATTGATATCATATCCAGTCACGCTAATGTGATATACAGTAGCTTTATTCATTATTTGAAAATCTGGTTTTATCCAGTTTCTTAAAAGAAATTTGTCAGTGGTACAGGTTTTACTTATCTTTGAAGAATTTAATTGTTGTGATTTAACCAAACTGGACATGGATCAGAAAAAAGAACATGTTGAAGTGCTGTGCTAATGAAGTCTTCTGCCTTGGCTGAATCAGTTTATATCTTGATAATCCATTCTACTTAAACCAGAAGAGGGAAAAATTTCAGCTTAAATTTGCCTTATTCTGTAATTATTACACCTGTTTTACAAAGCAGTATCTACTACTGACTTCAGTATGTTTATGCCTATTTCACAACAGTGTAACAGAGAACAAAACAAGGCCCAAGTATTTTAACTCTGCTCTTCTTAGCCTTCCCTATTCACACAGCTAAGTTGTATATAATTGGTATGTAAGAAATGAGAAGTTTATGCTCCAGCAGTGTCCTTGAAAACTGGAGCATCTGTCCTTGTCTGATTGCCACTGAGCGCCAGGTAGAGCCACATAGACCTGAGCTGTAGAAGATTAAAGCACTTCAATCATGCTGCTTGTAAGTGCTAGGTGTTGCTCAGAAAATACTAAGTCCACGTTTTCCCTGGGCACTTATAATCAAGAGTATTAAATTTATGCAGGAATTCATTATGATTTTCTAGATAGTTGAAGAACAGAAATTTCACAGAAGATAAAATACAACATAGTCTTTTATACATTAATAAATCACAGTAGTATTTGCAGAGTTATTCACAGGAGTATTGGAAGTTCCTGGCTTTTTATGATGAATTTACAGACTTTAAAATCTTCTTTAAAAGGACTACAGATATATCGATATGGAGAACGATTTCAGTTTGTGTAACTTACACAGTCCCACCGTCATGAGCTCACCTCCTGAACCAGAACTGTTCTGAATACTTTCACTTGTTCACAATCAGAGGAAATAGTAACTACAGCAATTGCTCAGAGGTATTTTCATTGCTTGTAGTGGCCTTCAAGGGGGATGCCTGCATTTGCAGTCTTTCAAATGGCTTACTTGACAAAGAGGGTCATCAAGAGTTGCATATCTTCATGAAGAGGTTACTGCCTGTCATAGGAAAAGGGGAACAGCTGGTTCACATCGTGCATTTTAGCCACCTTCCTTCACCATTGGCATAACATTCAAGGCATTCCATAATCTCTGGTTGTGACAATGGAGACCACCATTTCCTGGGTTCCCAATGGCTTGCTTTGTCTGAGCAACAGTGCTGCATACATAATGCAGCAACCAGTTGGACAGTTTTCTGATTTAACAGGTAGGTAAGACTGAGTAGCTAGAACAAACACATCTGATGAATACATATAGGCTTTAAAGAGTTTCTTATAAAAAGAGAAGTCCAAATAAAACCTTATCTTGCTTGTTTCCAACACTTATTAGGCTAGATAGGGCTTCCAGGAAACCCCAAATGTATGGATGACCCAGCCAAAGCTAACAAATTTAGTGCTCTGATAGACAATGAGGAGGTCAGAAACCCTGCAACCATTGGTTCCAAAGCTTCCAGGTTCATTCACTCTTCCCAGGACTTCCAGTCTCCCTGTTCGCTTCATCCTTCTTGAGCTCCAAGCAGAGCACCTAAGCTGTCCATTGCAGTTGAGGCAGGTGTCTTGAAGCCGAGCCCCCTGCCTCAGTTTCAACATTTTTGAACACTGTTTTTAATAAAATATTTGTATTTATCTTAAAATATGTATCAATATATCTTTCCACATCAAATATTGACATTTCTACATTCTTTTCAAACATAAGTAATTTTCATTGCACACGCAAGTTTCCACCAAGGCAAGTTCTGCTCCCAGTTATTTCATGTATTTATCATTATGATATGCTGGTTAGACAGAAAAGTACAGCCCTCCTCATGTTACAGGGAAGGAACAGGCAGCAGACTTACTAACTGGTAAAGAAGACTTGAAACAAGACACACCATCACAAGCTTGCAGCTAAGCAAGGGAGGTGGTAAGCAGGTGAGACAAGGTGATGGGAGCAAGAGAGGCCTTGGGAAGGATTAAATAGGTGTAAAGGGGCCACCTCAAATGCCCATACACAAACACAGGCAGCCAGAGAAATGGGATCAGCTAGAGTTCTGCATCCAGATACACTATGACATCACTGGAATCACTGAGACATTAAGAGACGGACGGACGAACCACGGACAGACAGACAGATGGATAGATGGATGGATGAGACAGACATAGGCTCACAGAGGAAATACTAAAACATTGCCCAGGCACTGAGAGATGATGCCAGGAAACCCAAAGCTCAGGTAGAGTTTAAACTTGCAAAGGGCACCGGGGACAAGAAGAGCTTCTACTACTACATTAGCATTAAAAGAATAAACAGATGTGGGCCTGATGCTGAATGGAGTGGGTGATTTACTGACAGTGGTCATAGATAAGGTTGAGGTACCCAATGCTTCCTTTGCCTCAGTCTTCACCAGCAAGGTCTCCCGTGTTGTTGTGCCTGGAGAGGGGAGAAAAGCAGAACTGTCTTCCCCTCAGGAGAGTATCGAGGCAAGAATTTCTTGAGAAAACTTTACTGGTCTAATGTGATCAGATCACACATGTCCTAATGTCCTATAAGGTGAGGTTGAGCTTATTCAGCCTGGAGAAGGGTTTCAGGAGCACCTAATAGCAACCTGTCGTGCCTACAAGGAGGCTGAAACATGGAAGGTTCCAGTTGAACACGAAGTAGGGAGTGTGTGTGTGTGTGTGTGTGTGTGTGTGTGTGTGTGTGTGTGTGTATCACTAGGAGGATAATTAAGCACTGGAACAAACTGGCCAGTGACACTGGAGAACTTCTGTCCTTGGAAATTTACAAGATGTGACACATCTTGTGTCACACTGAACAATGTGCTCTGAATTCCTTGTTGACCTGCTTTGAGCAGTAGGCCAGACTAGAACTCTTCCAAGGTCTCTTCCAACCTGCATAGCTCTGTCAGTTGTTACAGACAGTTTGAGCTGCCTGAGATCCAAACAGAAATGGTGGGAGAAGAAATGGACTCAGTATTTGCCAAGACTTCAGCTCACCTCTTCCCCTTCCTGACACATGTTCTTTCTCCTGAGCTCAAAATAGCACAGTTTTCAGAGACTACACATACACCATCACATCCAGGAATTCCCTCTAATTCCCAGGTCTGGATCTCGAACCATACCACCTCCTGAACGCACCTGGAGCTCTTGTATCACCGTTATGAGACTCCATAGCATCCTCATGACCTAACCCTGCCTTGTGCTTCATAGTAAATCTCAGGCACGTCTTGGAAAGCTGATATGCTGGAAGAGATGATAAACTGAAGAGCCAGCAGCCAGAACACTGCTGTACCACAGTACGATTCAACACATAAATTAGGACACAACTCCTCTGCTGGTTTCCTGATCTAGTGAAATTTGTGAGAACCCCCACCTGAGGGATGGGTAAGATTCCTCCAACACTGTCTGTATAACCAAGGATGACTGACCGTTTCTTCCGCATTGTCACCTTTTTCTACTGGACTGTTCATTCTCAGTCTTCTGGATTTTCAGTCTTTTCATTTCACACCCCCCCGCCCAGTATTTCCCTATGGGAGGAAAAGTGTTGAATCTTTAGAATTTCAGCACCAAATAGTACATTGTTCCTTGAACTACACATTCAGATGCTCCCGCCTCAAATTGCCAGTGCTGCGTTTCCATTCTCTCTGTAAAAGAGACCTTTGGGATTAACAAATATTGCACAACATTTATGAGTTAATTTTTATTTAAATCTTAAAAGTCTTCTTGATTTGAATCTTCTAATTGGAACTGAGTTACTATCAAATGGCAGATCTTTATGAAGTATAAGTTAAGTGACTGGATAATACATAAACACTAATAAATATACAATGACACAGAAATAAATCCTCTTAACAGTAATATGGATTAATTTCCACTTCTATGGCCAGTTTCTATAAGAGAAAAACATTACCATATAAGCCATAGAAGGATAAATCTGCAGAGAAAAAAATACATCAGATACCTTCTGCTTCCCCAGCAAGAAGAAAGAAACTCCTGCCAGAAGCAGCAAAATGGGTGCTTTAGATAGAAAGACAAAATGAATGAGAAAATGCAAACGTAAGGAAAGGACTGGTTCAGTACAGTAAAACTAATAGAGACCATGGAAAGCTTTACTGAGGATTGTCACAAGCCAATTATTCACTTTATTGGGTTCACTGGACCACAGACTTCCCAAAATATTTGTGGAATGATTATTAGGTGCTACCTGATAAGCTAAATGCCAGGGTTTTTTCTTCTTTTATGCTAAAGATTACCTCATTTTCACCTTTCAAAAGTAATACTGTTGGAGGTCTGATTACTGCTTCATCTCAACCTCAGTGTTGTTTTGACATAAAAATATCTCTAAAAGCCAGCAATCTAAAATCTCACTCCTCTTCCACTAACTTTGGGATCTCAGGATCAAGTGTACAGAGAGGCAAATGTGAAAGACACCTTGCTAATAATGATCCCAGAGGAAGGACTAGCTACAAATAAGTGTGGATTTCGGGGTATGTTTTAATTATTTGATTCATTTCTTGAGAGTACTAAAGAAGAAATGAGATGACAAGCACAAACTGAATTCAGGGAGCTTGGCAAACCAGGAGAGAAGAGAAGCTGGCAAGCACCGATTGCGTACAGGGGGCCACGCTGTAATTCAGTTCAGTGCAACTTATCAGATTGACAAACTCTCCAAATGTCACCAAAGTGAAAGAGTAAAGCCAGACCTACAGGTATCTGTTAAGTAGGTGCAATCCAAATCAAATAGCTCAAACTGGGATCCCACATCGATTCCGGATGCAGCACAAGCTGTTACATAGTATGCCTGCCATCCCTCTTCCTACTAGGCTCAGGCAGCCTTACACTCTTGTAGCACCTCATAATTTGAGGTAATGCGCTTTTTTAATCTATGCATCAGTCTGATCTGTATTGAAACTGATGCATAAAGTTCATCCCTGCCTCCTCTTCTCCTGTCACAGTAGGCTCCTATTTCCAGTTTTTATTTCATGTTTAATTACAAAGCACTAAATTAAGACAAAGGTGAGTAGAATTTAATAGAGACAAAAAAAAAACCCCAAACATATCATTCATAGAAAACTGTGTGTAATATAGTAGCAGTCTATTAATAATATAGTAGGAGCCTACTAATTTAGCCCAAAGACCTTCTTGGTGCCTATCAGTTTGCTCTGTGCATGCTCACAGCATGACTACTTTGGTGCCCACCTCTCTTCAGCCTGTCAGCATCCACAGCCATCATCCTTCTGCTTACATCCATAGAGCACTTCTAGGCCATGCTTCATGCACACTAATGGGATTAAGCTCTTTGCAAATGCAGCTGCAATCTTTCTCCCTGTGTTGAGTGAGGGCAGAAACTGCCCATGCCTTTAAACAGCAGCACTGCAGAAAGGGGCTGTGCAGATGTTCCCAGCCTGTGCCCTTCACCCTGACCCCCTGGCTACAGGCAAGCCCAGGCTGCATGCCAGCCTACTGAGGGTGATGTACTGCTGGGAGAATCAAAGATGGATGGGGTCTGACAGACAGCAGAAGAAACCGTCTCATCTATGCTGTAAGGATCGTGGGGCACAGCTCTAGGAGGATGTCTGCTGCTTCAGTGACTCTGCGTTCCACATGAATCAGTCCACAGAGATCTCGGGAAGTCCAGTGCACAGTGCAAGCACTGTGTAAGAACAGTTGTTTTAAAAACAAACCACTTCAGAGATCATTTCTGTTTGAGACACCAAAAAGATCACCAGCTCTGCAAGTAAGTGTGCACACACTGCTTTATCATCAGATATTAGGAAAAGATTTTCTTTTCCTGTGAGCCCTGGCACAGGCTGGCCAGAGAAGCTGTGGATGCCCCGTCCCTGGCAGTGCTCAAGGTCAGGTTGATGGGGCTTGGAGCAACCTCTCTAGTGGAAAGTGCACCTGCCCATGGTTAGGGGGTTAGAATTGGAGGGTCTTTAAGGTCCCTTCCAACACAAATCATTCTGTTGATTCTATGATCACTTCTGCAATTATTCACCAACACTGCTGATTTTAATCCTGCTCAAATCAACTAACATCCTAAAGTCCAGCATTTGACACAGTTTTTGCTGGTTATGGGCTTACGCTAATACTCTAAACTTTTTTCCCTTTATTGTTACCATACGAAGCAACAAAATACAGACCTAAATATAAACTTCCATGAGGATTTCCCTAGTTTCTCTGCACAGGAGAAGCCCGAGCTGTGGCACAGTCCAGCAGTACTTTGCATGAACCAGCACTGAGTGAGCAGAAATGATCCTGCATCTGTATGCCTGATTTTCTCAACTACAGCTAGGATGACTTAGCAGAATAGCCCTGCATTCTTATGCAGTATCACAGGTCCAGCCATGGTTACAAATACCCTTGCTGACTGAATGAAAGGGTCTTAATTTGTCTCTTAATCAAACTATAATCTGTGATGAACTGTTATGAAAATGGACAAACCTTGGGGCTCAGTCCTGATCCCTTTATAACCTAAATATTTGCACTCCTCAGGAGCAGCAGGAGCAAGGTATTTGCCTGATAAACCTCCCAGGTCCCTTTTAGAAAGGGCGCAAGGGGAAAAACAAATCACAAATCTGTAGTGAGACAGATTTTGTAACCTTGTGATATTTTTTTGCCAGAAAACTGTCTGTTCAGTACAGCCTGCCCTCCATAATTCTTGCAGAGGACATAAATAAATTATTCCTTTTTTTTTTTCTTTCTTTAAAGGAACAGCGTACAAGATCATGAGCGTACTAAAGTCAGTGGCAGCTCAGGGTGCTCACTGGAGAAGCAGTGCATGTTAGGGGATCAAGCCTAAGTAAAAAGTGTCTTGAGTATGTTAACACAACTACAGAGAAAAGACAGTTCAAGGCTGAAGTTCATGTGAGGAGACTGGTTGATGTCACAAGCTGTGAAACTGCATCTCCTCTAACTGATGGCTTGTAGCAAAATGCTGAATGCCTGTCCTCTACAGCTCTTCACAAATGTGTTGTTCTGCTTCACGTGTCCTCCTGCAAAACCAGCATATACTGGGCAATCACTAAATCTGTAGTCTTTCATGTTATCTACACAGCGAAAATAGAAATTCTGGGCAATCAGTGTTTTTAGGGGGTTCCAGGTTTTATTTCTTCCTGGGTATGTAGAAATAAAATTAAGAGAAATCGAACCTTCAGCTTGCTAGAATAAACAAGGAGACCTGGATCATTAGAAAGTCAGCTTCTGTCTTTCCAAACTGGACAGCTGTCATTTGGTCCTCAGACACAACTGTGGCAGTGAGGTTGAACTTTTCAAGCTCTGCTAACTCAGCAGTGTAGCCACTGTTGTCAACCTCGTATTTCTAAGACACACAACTGTACATCTTTCTCTCACATTTGAATATATACTGTGCTCTGTGAAGTACACAACAAAAATCCATCAGTTTAGCTTCAGGGCTCATCTCTCCACCATACAAAGCTCAAACATGCCCCTCAGGCACTGCGGTTGCTGTTGTTTCTGTGTAACTGTAGAGGCCCTGGTTTGAATCAGTGCTCACCATGTCAGGTGATAAAAAACCACACAGCTAGAAAGAGTCACAGCTCCAGAGGACTCACTATTTATTGTTTTACTCTGGAGCAGTAAAAACTGCTTAAATTACAAATGTTGTTCTAGACAAATGGTAGTAAAATCTTCACACCATGTCATAACATCGCAAATTCCCCACTAGCCAAACACTGCTGAAGAAGCTATTTAGGAGTACTTCTGAATCCTGAAACATATTTACTTGAAATATTTCATTCCTCTTCCTGTAAAAGCCAGATGCATTCATTATGACGAACTCTATTTGCCCAAGCTGAGCCTCAGGGCACTGTAATGAAGTAGAGGAAATTTGATTTGAGAAGCAAAGAAAATACTTTGTGCTTACTTGATTTAAAAGAAAAATAAACCCAGTGTTTGGGTGCTTGGAAAATCTGACATGTGGGCAAAGCACAGGTGATCCAGTCTAATATTCGTGTCAGCTCCCTTCTTGGACTGCATCCCACACTCCATCACCATCACTTACCTGGCTGTAGAGGGTTATTTCAGTTGTACATGAATTGTGCCAGGGACACATTCTGTATAGCCCAGAGGTTATTAATACAAAGTTTATTGGCTCAGGTGCCATGCTGCACAAACAAAGTTAAACAGCTTCCAGTGTTGGTTCGGATCTGGAAGCAGTTTAGCCACTTTTACATGATCTGGAACATGAAAAATAAGCTCTACTGACCCAAGCCAGCTCCACAGACTGTATATCTGGACCACGGTACAAAACCAGGAAAACTCAGAAGTGCACCTCCAGCTTCATGGAGCAATGCTGGATTCAGCAAGCTCTTCATCAGGAAGGTCTTACTTAATCTAATCTGCTGCCACAGAGATGTACTCAAATGTCCAAGTGCAACACTGTCTTGCCATACAGCTCACAAGGAGTCCTAAGCACTGGAAAAAAAAGCAGAGCAGATCCACTTGAGTGGCTCTTTGAGGAGGGAGCCTCAGGACTCAGCCAACGTTGGTAAACTGTGCTGGATCCACAGTGACTATGCAGAACCAGTCAGGCACCTCTGGAACACAGGAAGCCTCAGGGTGTTCTGTGGCATCTTCCCACCTGCATGACAGCATTTCAAGTTATCTCAGCTTCACGTACTCTGAACAACAAAGCAACTGAACTGCTGTTGTTGTTGAAGAAAATATGAAAACCTCAGTACTGGTTATGCAATGAACATAAAGAAATAAAAATTCACGTGCTGTGATACAAAACCATGATCATAATCTGAAACTCACCTCTTCGAAAACCCAAGGCAAGAAGTCTCACAGCATGTCTGGAAAGCTAGCAATCCAGCTCCCAGAAGAAACACATGCACTGACTTCCAAAGATAAGACCAAATGGTAAGACACAGTTCCTAAGAAGGTATAAAGAAAAACTCACTTGCTGTGACTCACACTCAGGAGCACGAAGTCTGACAAACATTTGAAGGTTAGCTGCGCTGAGGTGTGAATCTTGCTGACCCAGGTCCTGCAGTCACACAAACACCTCTTGGTAGCTGGAGCTCAGAAAAGAGATGCTATGCCATGGACTGAAAAGGAACTTCAGTAGACAGACCATCAAGCAGCAGTATTTCAACAGAATATTAGGGGGGGTTATAAATATATACACATGCACAGCAAAAGATCTATATATCAAATTACATATAATCTAATGTGACTACTCACCAGGAGAATGCCATCTCCTGTAAACCAAATCTTGCACTGGATTTAACCTTGTCCTACATACTGCATAGATAAAGCAACTCCTCTTATTTTTCATACATATTCTAGTCAGTTATTTATACAGTCTGCATAGCACGTAATTTTTAAAGAGAGGCCTTTAGATACTCTAGAAGGCAGAAATACTAGGCTTGCTTCCTTCACTGAATATGATTTTAAATGATGTATCAGAATTTTTTTATTGACTTCTATTCAAAATGATCTACCTCTCCATGATTCGCTGTGATTGGGATACTGTTTAACAGGACTACTGGTGGATACTGTTTAGCAATGAGAATTAAATTCCCAAGCCAACTAAAATCTACTTAGATGTACTTAACCAATTATGCACTGATTAACTCTGGAGCCCCAGCCAGGTATCCAAGGTGACAGAACGCTACAAGAGCACAGAGGAAACACTGCTGAGATGCTGAAGAAAGAAGTAGGATGGGATGCTTTAGGAAGGATGAAAGGAGATTTAGGAGACTTAGTCTTGAAAAACATCTACAGGCTCCACTCTGTTTTCCTCATAGCTCTACAGCAAAGAATTGCAGGCACTGAGGTGGAGAGTGACAGATGTCTGATAAACTCCAGCAATACCAGCCTGGCAGTCAGGCACCAAAGGACTTGTTGCCAATCATTATAAGCTTAAACACCACTATAAGTACTCATTGCACCAAACCTAAGGGACAAAGGAATGCAGCTAAAATTCTGCTCTTGTGCCAACATATCTGAACAGAAAAATACTAAGATAATATTAGGAGGTAATGTTGATATTTAATCTCTGACTATGTCTTGGAATTATCACACAAAGGGAGCACAGGGGATTGGTTTGGGCTCAGAATGATCAAAAGAACTAGGAACACTTTAGAAGGGAAAAACTCATACTCTGTGAATAACCATGGTGTGTGCAGATATTTCAGTCACATAGATTTTCTGTGCAACTGTGATGGGACTTTCACAGCTAGATGAAAGAAATACCAAGTTTTGCAACAGTGATCAAAGAAGGATATAATGTAATATCCATCTTCATTTGGCTGTCCCTGTATACTTCCCAAGACATTAACCTGAGGACATATTTGCAGGATAGCTTTCCTCCAAATACAGCAGCAGACTACATTATAGGCTTTAAATATAAAATGCTGACTGGACACTTCTGCTACAAGGAATATCATTTATTATCAGAAAGCCCTGGGGAACAAAGCATGTCCCTTGATTAGTATTAATTTCTTAAAGCTACCATTAGAGCTTTGTTAAAAATATCTAAATGAGTACCTCTAAAAACCTCTCAAGTGCCAAACTTTAGAAGGTAACTGTTGAAGAACTCTGACTCTATCAGGAGGGTAAATGGTATCAGAAACAATTTAGCTGAACTTGCATTTAAATTGAAGAACATTGATTTCTTGGTGTGATTCCACCTGAAGAGAGAAGGTAAGCCTCACATACATGACAAATGCTGATTTCAGTAAGCCAGTTGAACAGTCCAAAGACAGTTTCGTAGTAATAAATGGTAAATACAGCGCAGGAATTGAGTATTGAGGTTCCTAGGATTATTTCTCTTCTGCTGTTGTAACTATACTCCTACTATCTACTGACTGCTGCAAGAGTTTTATTTAATTTTTTCAAAACTTATAATATGCTCATTTTACCAGCAACCTGTGATTTAATATAGTTCTGTTTAGCATACCATTTTCTTCTAACATTCTGAAGTGTCCTAACTTCACAGTATTTCATTGCAGATACAGCTTTAGATATGTTCATGTGAGCTAAATCAAATCATTATTCTGGGTCTGGCACGTTGTAAGATACAACAAAGAGCCAGCAGGAGGAGGAGGAAGATGCTGACAAAAAATACCTGTCTAAGCAAATCATTATTAATTATTCTATTGAAGATCTGAAGATCAATCAGCACAATTCACTAGCGAGAAATGTCTTTTTTTTTAATTGAAAAGGAAAAAAAGCCCTGTAGTATTTCTCTGCCATTTCTAATTTCTTGCAACAGTTAAGATAAAAGATTGATCTGATTAAATTCACTTATCTTTTTCTTTTTACTAATCTACTTTACATTAAAATAGACTTTCCAAGCGAAAATTAAGAATTGTCTTTTGCGGCAGAGAAATTTCACCACAAAATATATACAGATAAATGATGTGGCAAAGGGGGAAATTCTCACGTAAACATCACAAAAGAAAGTCTGGGGGCAAAAAAAGGGAGATCTGTATATAGAGATAGTTTCAAATTACCCTATCATCTTCTTGTCACCTTGATGGGACATTCCACAGGAGGAATCAACGAGGAGGCAAGTACAGATAATTTCAAGAAAAAAATGTCTGTATTTAAGGAAAATCATAGTATCATAGAATAGTTAGGGTTGGAAAAGACCTTAAGATCATCTAGTTCCAACCCCCCTGCCATGGGCAGGGACACCTCACACTAAACCATATCACCTAAGGCTCTTTCCAACCTGGACTTGAACACCGCCAGGTTCACAACCTCCCTGGGCAACCCATTCCAGTGTCTCACCACCCTTACAGTAAAGAATTTCTTCCTTATATCCAATCTAAACTTCCCCTGTTCAAGATTGAACTCATTACCCCTTGTCCTATCACTACAGTCCCTAATGAAGAGTCCCTCCCCAGCATCCCTATAGGCCCCCTTCAGGTACTGGAAGGCTGCTATGAGGTCTCCACGCAGCCTTCTCTTCTCCAGGCTGAACAGCCCCAGCTTTCTCAGCCTGTCTTCATACAGGATGTGCTCCAGTCCCCTGACTGTCCTCGTGGCCCTCCTCTGGACTTGTTCTAACAGTTCCATGTCCTCAGAGCAGCTTCCCAGCCTAGCAAATAAACAGCTCTTTCAGTTTACCTAATGGAAGAGAGTAGACTGGTTTGGCTACGCAACAATAAACAAGACAGAGATAAGAAGAAGAGCTACTCAGTGCTCCAAGAAAGAAAATGGAAATGTCAACTTTTTTCCCTGTGTTCGGGTAGCAAGGAGATAACTTTGTGTCCATGGGACTGAACAAGTGGAAAAATTAAGATAAGGAAATGGTTAGTTACAATTTCATGGTGGGTTATAGCAATAGTAGCTACTGAGTTTTAATAATAATAATAGCTACTGAGTTTTACTGCAAGACAGCACAGCCTGTCAGAGGGAAGGGTACAGGAAACTCCTAATATACATATTGTCTTAACGTTTCCAACTGCTTCAGTGACTTTTTCCTGATCTATGGGAACCCTTTCCCTCCTGAGAAAAGTAATGAAAGGGGTTTCATACAGCTTGCTTGTTATTAGCAGCTGTCAGTGTTTACCTTCCTTTTTTCTTTTCCAAACAGTAAGTAAATAGTCATAATTAAACAAAAGACTGGGGGCATAAAGCAAGAGCATGCTGAAGTCAACAAGGACACAAAAAGGTAATAAAAAGAGTGTGGCTCACAGCGCAATTATGGAACCACCAGGACTGATGTAGAATAAGGTCCAAAATATCTGGATCCCATTCCTGATCTTATTCTTTGAAATTCTCTTAGATATTTGTATTTTTAAGAAAATCTGGTGAAATGTCATCTTTTCTAAATCATCTTAATAAACAGTTATTAGTTACTCGGTTTGGGGGGTTTATATCACCAAATCTCAACCTAAGTGTTAATTCACCAATGGTTTTACAGAAAAAGCTAATTTAGCAGCTTTTTAAACGCATTACTGGTCAGTAGTATTGCTGGTATTTAATGTTAGCTTGCCATACATCTGATTAGTAGAAAGGAAGAAAACCATCTCCCTATCACGGACAAGCCAATGATTGTGCCAGACACCATGTTTGCTACTTGCTCCAAAAGCAGTGTTTTATTGTCACAGAACAATTCAAGTAGCTAAATATGATCCAAAAACCTCAGGAATTTACACAGATTAGAAGACCAAATACATTATAAAAGCATAAAATAAAGCTTTTCTAAGGCATGGTTATATTCTGATCAACATGGACATGGAGGCATCCATTGAAATCTATCATATTCTCTCACTGAAATAACTGGTACCAAGTGTGGTGGAGGTAGAGATGGAGACGTTGATGCTCTAGAAGGCCAGGCTGCCCTTCACCATACGGCAACTCCAGCACCCTGGTAACAGGAGACCTGACAGGGACAGCAGCTGTTGTCATTCTCCATGCAACTGCAGCTTTTTCAAGCACGCACACATGCCTTCTGTCTTCATAAAACAACAGAATGGTTTGGCTTGAAAAGGACCTTAAAGCTCATCCAGGTCCAACCCCTTTGCCATCGGCGGGGACACCTTCCACTATAGCAGGTTGCTCAAAGCCCCGTTTAACCTGGCCTTGAATACTGCCAGGGATGAGGCAACTCTTTGCAAGTTCTCCCTTCTGACCCCATCTCTTTCTCAAAGCTCATGTGCTCAGCTCCTTTCTCCGTCATCAGACCGGCCCAAGAGCCCTGACTAGAGCAGTGTTATTGCACGCCCCATGGCTGCCGCAGCTGTCCATTTCTGACACAAGCGCAGTGGCAGACAGCCGGTCAGCTGTGTCTGTGTCACTCCTGAGGGGCTCGCTCCCCCGAGCCCTTCCACTCTTAGGGCTCCCTCACCCCACTGAGGCCCTTTCACCCCACGGGCACACGAGGCCAGGCGGCATCCCGGACGGGCTGCCGCCCCCTCTCACCCAGCCCTGCCTCTTCTAGTTACTCGCCCTCAGTGTAGCTGAGGGCATCGTCCCGCCACCGGCGGGCACAGGGCCCCGGGCTTCCCGAACTCGGCAGGCGCGGGAAGGCGGAAGGGGAGCCGGCCCTCCCTTACGGGCACGGCGTTCCCGGCAGAGCAGCTGACCCCGGTCACGACACCCGGAGTCCACCCGGCCAGAACCAGTCCCCACCTCTTCCCGTAACCACGGCCCGGAGACGACTGCCGCAGAGAACCGACACCAGACCCCCACGCATGCGCAAGCCTCTTACCGGCCCGCGCCAAGCACCCCGCACCCCCTCCCCCGCGTGCTCTGCCGCGCACGTCGCCTCGGCGCCAGCCAATAGCGAGAGAGCGCGCACCGGCCGCGCAGTGACGTCACAGCGGCAAACCCGACCCTCCGGCCCTGCGCCCGGAATCCAAGGAAAGGGAGCGTGCATCGGGGGGCTCTTCCCCGCCTCCATGATGTCAGAGCCACCGCCTCCCTCCCCTGCACCGACCAGGCGGCGGGGCCAATCAGAGCCCACCTGCAGCCCTAGTCCCGCCCCCTCCCGCGCAGTGACCTCACGGCATCTCCTTCGGCGGCAGAGACGTGCAGCCAATCAGGGGCGGGGGAGGCCGCGCGAGGCCCCCGCCCCCCGGCCGTAATCCCCTCCCGTCCCCGTCCCCTTTTCTCCTCTCTCCCCCCCGCACCGAGCGCTTGGCAGCGGCGGGCAGCGGTGCAGCCCAGTCGTGTCCGTGCGGGCGGCTGCGCCTCCGCGGGTTCGGCGACATGGAGTGCGCTGCGGCGGGGGCCGAGTTCAACATCCTTCTCGCCACCGACTCCTACAAGGTGGGCGCGGGCATGGGCACGGCGGGCGGGCAGGAGCGAGTCACCTCTGCGGGCTCTCTGGTGCCTCCAGACCGGACCTGCCGGGCCTGGCGACCGGCGCTCCACACGCAGGGCACCGAGCCGGGCAGGCCCTGCTGCCACCGGCTCCTTCCCTCTGCCCGCCTGGCCGGAGCTGGGAGCTCTGCAGCCCCCGAGGTGTGAGAGGGGGTGCCCGGCCTTGGGGCGGCGAGGGGAGCGCGGAGGCCTGGCCGGGGGGGTTGATGCGGCAGCCCCGCGCCGCGGAGCGTGCGGCCGATCCTGCTTCCCCACTGGGGTGCCCGGGGCCGCGCTGCCGGGGGGTGCCGGCTGCGGCCGGGCGAGAAAAGAAAGTGAAAGCGGGCGGGGCGCGAGGGGCGGCCATGGCGGGGGGCGGGGTGCCCGCCCCGCCGAGCATCCCTTGGCGGCCGCCGCGCTGCCCTCCCGCCCTCGCCGGGGCCGGGAGTGGGCGCACGTGTTGCCGCGGTGGGAGGGTAGAGGCGAGCGGAGCTGTTACTCTTCCGTGTCTTGTTTCTCCCGCTCTGCCCGCTCGGGGGGTGGGACGGTGTGCGGGCTGCCCGCTGCCTGCGGTCCTGTGTCGGGTTGTGATGCAGAATGCGCTGAGCAGCCGGCTGACTTAAAGTGTGTATTTCCTAATCCTCTGGTTAGGCTGTGGGCATTGCAGTGTCACACTTGCGAGGCAAGTTTTTAGTTCAGAGTAGGAAACTGCACTTCAACAATCCTCCCTGCTTTCCATGGGGTGATTTGAAAACAGTGGTGCTTGATAGCAAAGGCTGAGTGCAGGCGCGTTGTTCGTGTTCCGATCCGGTGATTTCTGACCCAGGAGCTCTTGACGTGCCTCACGAGTATGGCCAGGCTCAAGTCCTCCTGTGCAGCGCTGCATTAGTGTATATAAACAGCTTCTAGACACCAGGCAGAGCCAGTGGGTGACTCCAGAAGTCCGGTTGTACAGCTGTGCCCTGTGTCTCCTAGGCTAGAAGACTTTTCCTTCAGCATCTGCATTGCCATGTCAAAGAGGTTGTTGGTGCCCTAAACAAAGCTACAGTGATAGGCCTGATTATCATTATAAAGTATTATTATGTTACAGCTCTTTAAAGGTTTGATCACTTGATGGATGCTGGAGGGGGATTCTTCATCAGGGACTGTAGTGATAGCACAGGTAGTGATGGGTTCAAATTTAAACAGGGGAGATTTAGGTTAGACACAAGGAAGAAATTCTTTATTGTAAGGGTGGTGAGGCACTGGAACAGGCTGCTGGAAGTTGGGAATGCTCCATCCCTGAAGTGTTCAATGCCAGGTTGCACAAGGCCTTGAGCAACCTGGGCCATGGCAGGTGGATGGAACTAGATGATCTTAAGATTTTATTCCAACCCAAACCATTCTATGAATCTATGGGTTGCTGGGAGGAGGGTACTTCTAGATAGAAGAGTTGAAAAAGCAAGTACACTGTTACAGCCAGGTCTTGTTACTGGCTAATGACTGAAGTACAAGCTTCAGTTTGTACTCCCTTTGCTGACTTGTGGTGTCGTACTTTTCCTAGCTCCTTTGTCATATTATTATGGTTATTATATAGTGCTACATAAAGGTGCTCTTTTTGTAAAGAAATTAGTAGCATTTATTGTTGCTGTTAGTGGGAAGGTGTGTTGGAAGACACTGATAAATCTTAGAGCAGCTCAGTCAGAGCATCGTAATGCTGCTATTGAGGGCTCCCAAAACTGCTTTCATTAAGGGCTTAAGTGATCATTATCAAACTTACTCAAATATGGAAGATCCACTTCCATGTCTGAGACTAATCACATTAAATACTGTAGGCCTGCTTTTAAATGGTGTCTATTTAAATCTAATTTGCATACTACTTCTTCTAAATGCACTGGGTCTGCTTGAAGATTAGCGATGGTGAGGAGCACTGGAGTGACAGATGACCAGTTTGCTTCTGTTTTGCTTTGCTCTTTCATAGGAAAGATGATTCAGTAACACTGCAGGAGTGGTAGAAATCTTAAAGAGGTCATGTAAAGGCCTCAGGTTGGGTTGGGTTTTTTTGCAGTTTAAAACGGAATTTGGATGAGGTTTTCTGTGGCAGCTAGGAGCATTTTGTGTTATACTGAAAACAGTTGGAATTATCTACTTTGCTTTGTCAGGACTATCCAAATTGTCTCTTCCTGTAAGCTTTTTTTCCCAGATCTCAGGAACTCCAGCTTCTTTGAACAATACTTAAAAAAGTAGCTTCTTTTATCTTGTTGGGTAGCATGAGGTAGCATTAGGTATCACTTATCTTCTCCCTGGATTATACTGTCATTTCCTAATCATTGAAACCTGCTTAGTGAGAGCAGTTTCAGTAACAATTGCACTAAAATATCTGGTAGTTGCAACATCAAGCTTTTCACAGGAATTACCAAACACTCTTACTAGCAGTTAGTGAGAATTGATCTTGTGTGGTGTTTTTGCTTTAGGTACTTCTGCACTATCCACAATTGTAGCATCCGCTTGTGTGCAGTGCTGTCCACAGATAACATTTCAGACTGAGAAAAAACCCTGTATTAGTTCAGAAGCTTACTTGGTGATCCTATTGCAGTAGACACCAATCCATACAAACTAGTGTTGGTGACAAAAGTCATGTGGAAATAAACAGCTTGGGGTAGGGGAATATAAACATGCAGACTGCCTTAACCTGTACAACCCTAGCTCCTCGCTTAGGCAGCTGTCTGTGGGTAAAAAGTTCTGGTATCTTGGGGTTGTATCTGTCACAGTTTGTTAGTTTGAGCATTAGCTCTAGCATCCCATTTGTTTTGCTACAGTTGGAAATCTGGGGCACAGAGAAAATTGGTTAATGGCTCAGAGCCCGTAAAAATTCAGCAACAAGGTAATTTGGTAGGCAGGGATTTGTCTGTAGACAGTTAATCCAGCCTCTCCTCCCTCTAAACTATTTTCCTGTCTGTGCGTGTCACGGGACATTTCCTCTGAAGTCATAGAAGATTATCAAATACTCAGTTTCAAAATCTTAAAAGCTGTTCTTGGAAAAACAACTGAGTATCATGCTAATTTCTAGTATACTTGATATTTATATATAGAAACACTTGTTACGTTCTGGCTGCATTACTGAGCTTCTGTTACTGTCTCAATTGTACAAGTGCTCCAGGATTTTGAGGCCAGGCATCAAATGCTGCAGTTTATCTCCAACTTCCATGACAAGATAAAATGTTTTTACATCAGTTAGAAGTGGTTTTTTTTCTTCTCCACTTTGTTGCATATTCTTAAGCATCTCCAAATCCCCCAACAGTATAATTTCTCTTGTTTGCTGGGTATTATATGCCATCTCCTCAGAGTCTCAGCATGGGCATATGGTAGAGTGCGTTTGCATCTTTCTGATAAATAACAGCAGTCTTTTTAATTCTTTGAATCCTAAGACTTTTGGGAGGTTCATCAATGTAATGTTATCTGGGAAACTTAATTGTGTGAATGTCCACTATAGCAATGAGGCTTTAATAGTAGAGTTTTCTGCTGGTGACTCAGTATTACCGAAAATTACTTGAAGTCAAAATCCTTGTTTCTAAAGAGCTGCAAGAAGGGATATCATCAGGCTCATTGAAGCTCACTGTTCATGCTGCATGATGTTTTACTTTTCCGTCTGTACCAAGAAGTCCCCTCAATCTTGCTCCGCTGTGACAGCAAAGGTTCTGTTCAGTCATTGTGCTTCCCAAGCAAAAGGGTCCATGCCCTTCAGTTCTTCGTTAGTCTGGTACTGGTGACACACCAGCTCTCAGTTTTCTTTCTCTTTGATTCCCAATGCTCTGTTTATCCCATATTTATTTATTTCTGTCCAAGCAGGGTATATGCAAGTCTGAAGCTCTGTTGAAAGGATCAGCGTAGCAGAACTGTGTAGTTCAGTTGCAAGATACCAGTGACTGGTGTATACCAGTCTTGGGTTGGATAGACCATGAACTGCATGTGGGTAAAGGCTATCAAAGCGAGGACTGCACCTTGTTCTCTAAAGCAGTAATAGCTTATTTTGCTTTTACCAATGAAATGTATTACTGTTGCTTGGGATGTTTTGTAATTAAGCTGATAGCTGTAATAAGCTGCCATGCAATTGCCCCATAGGAGGAGCTGACTTGCTATCTAGACCATAAATGAGATCTGTTTCAGAATTCAATTCTTTCTGGACCCTTCAGGGAAGCCTAAAAGATATGTTTTAACTCTGTATGCCTTGCATGTTGAATTTTAAGTATTTGTCACTTTGAATGACTTCTTTTACTATGCACGGATGGAGGAGAGCACTTAACTTCTGAAGCACTTCTCATGAGCGTGTTATTCCAGGATCTGACAGCCTCTATATTCTGTATTTAGAAGGCTAGAGGTGTGCAAGGGAGATACATCTATAATCTTAACTCACTTGTTTTGACTAGTACTTAATGACTGCAAAGTATTCTTTGCAGCAGCCCATATATATATTATTTTTAATTAAAACCTTGTGGTGGTGGTGTGAATGTGATCTCTTGCCTCCTGTAATTCTGTCAATGGAAAAGCATCTGGCTCAATGCTCCTCATAAGAAGCAATCTTCACTCTATCTAGATTTGCTGTCTTCCACGTTTTGATTTGCAGTCGCGTGGTCCTGTTAACAAACCCTGAGTCATCGTTGCTCTGAAGTAACCCCTTCCAGAATCATTACAGCTTTTGTTGTTGAAAAGGTAAATGTTTTACTTTTTTCATGAAGGAACAGGAAACTTGGAGCAGTATGTGCAGTAGTACAGTTGACTTCTCACTAATGTGTAAACAGTAAACATAAGGCATTTTGTCACCTTTTTTGATAATCTTGGATGCAAAACTGTGCTGGTTTGGGCTGGGCTCGTGTTAATTCCTTTCACAGTAGCTAGTATGGGGCTATGGTTCAGATTTGTGCTGGAAACAGTGCTGATAACACAGGGGTGTTTTACCTAATGCTGAGCAGTGCTTACACAGAGCCAAGGCCTTTTCTGCTCCTCACAGCACCCCACCAGCGAGCAGGCTGGGGGTATACAGGGAGCTGGGAGAGGACGCAGCCAGGACAGCTGAGCCCAACTGACTCCAGGGATATCCCACACCATATGGAGTCATGCTCAGCATGTAAAGGTGGGGAAGAAGAAGGAAGGCGGGACATTTGTAGTGATGGTGTTTGTCTGCCCAAGTAACTGCTGTGTGTGATGGAGCCCTGCTGTCCTAGAGATGGCTGAACGCCTGACTGCCCATAGGAAGTGGTGAATGAATTCCTGGTTTGCTTTGCTTGTGCACCTTTTGCTTTACCTGTTAAACTGCCTTTATCTCAACCCACGAGTTTTCTCACTTTTACCCTTCTGATTGTCTCCCCCATCCCACTGGGGGAGAGTGGGTGAGAGGCTATGTGGGGCTGAGTTGCTGGCTGGGCTTAAACCCTGGCAAGAATACATAGAAATCTTTAGTGGTAAAAAAAATCCACTGTAAAGCATTACCTTCTGTATTTTCTCTGAGCAGTTTAGAATACATTCCATTCTAGTGCTTACACCTGACTGTTTTTTTTTAAATGAACGTGGATGTGGTCACTTAAAGCATCTGTGTTGATAATGTGCAGCTTCCATAGGAATTCAGTTGCTTGTGTGCTCTCTCCATAGTTTTCTTATTACTGACTGTTCTCTGGCCTCCTTTTTTTTCCTCATCTATATTCCTCTTATTTTTCAATACATGTAAGAGATTAAGAGATGAATTAGAATACAGAGATATTAAAAGTGGTACAAGATCAACCTTCAGTCATAACCTGCATTAGTTTATCCCTCTCATCTCATGAGAGCAGATACCTCCCAATATTCTCAGTTCCTAAACATTATCTTAATCTGCATTTGCTTCACTTATGCAAAAATAAGGGGTTTGGAGTCTCTCTAAGGCTACTTTCCTATGGTAATTTGAAGCTCTCATAATCAAATACAATCATAGAATAGTTAGGGTTGGAAAAGACCCTAAGATCATCAAGTTCTGACTCCCCTTCCATGGGCAGGGACGCCTCACCCGAGACCACGTCTCCCAAGGCTCTGTTCAGCCTGGCCTTGAGCACTGCCAGGGATGGGGCATTTATCACTCCTTTGGGCAGCCTGTTCCAGTGCCTCACCACCCTCACAGTAAAGAACTTCTTCCTTGTATGTAACCTGAACTTCCCCTGTTTAACTTTGAACCCATTACCACTTGTCCTACCACTACAGTCCCTCATGAAGAGTAAGATAGTACTGATTCTCAGGTTTGGGTTATTTTTACTTTTCTGTTTTTTACTCACTTCAAGTGTCTTGCACTTCACCTGCTGCTGTTGATGCTCTTTTTGTTGAGTTACTGAAGACTGATTCTTCTGAATTTTCCTCTTTTGTTCAAAGAAGTTTATCATTTGTAACCACCCTGATTTTTTTGTTTGGTTTTCCTTTCCAGTTTTGTTTGTGATGTGCATTTCCTTTGTGATTGCTTTAAAAGTTACAAAAGCATCCTTGTTAAATGTAACTGCTATTCACAGTTGTGGTGTTTTGCTGGTTATTGGGTTTTTTTCCTGAAGGGGGTCAGTGCTGCCTAACTGCTGTTTGTTATGTGTGTGTAGTGAGGTATATCTAATAAAGCATTCCCCTTGTTCCTAAGTACTAGTTCATAGAAACATTGAGGCTGGAAAAGACCTTCAAGATCATCAAGTCCAACTGTTGCCTCAGGATTGCCAAGTCCACCACTAAACCATCTATTTTGTCCACCACCTGAACTATTGTTGCAAACAAAGTTGTTTTCAATATGGGTTATTTGCAGCCTTTGCTTTTAACTGCTCCATTGGCTAAACTTTGTAAAGGTTTTGGTAAAGCAACCATTCAAATCGCAGCCTCTTTCCACAGTGTTTTCAAATAGCATGTAATACCATGACTTCTGGCAATTCAGAGGTGCTTCATCAAAGTCTCCCCAGTGTAAGTACCAGAAGCCACCACTGCAGTAGAATCATCTAGCTTTGGAAGTTGTATATGGGAGTGAGGATCCTCAGGCCTGACATGCCTCAGCCAAGCGCCCCAGCCACTAGCTTCCAGGACCAGGCTTCTTCTGGCTCATCTTCTACCCATCCCTCTGATTCTTCATGTTTGTGGCTGTACAGTGCTATGGGTTTGTTAGCTGGGTTGTTATGTACACATTTTGCACTAAATACTTCTCAAAATGACTCCAGAATGTTTGAATACCCTCTTAGTTGAACTGGTATCATCTTATCTCTTGTACAGTTATGGTGCGGGAAAGATCCTACTGGCTAGATATTTGGTGTTTTGTTTTCCTCACTGTAGACAGGGCTTAGAAGCATCTTTCTGATGGTTCATGTCCGCACACATCTGACCTAGGTGAGCAATAGGAGTAAACCACCAACAGGGAATTTGGCCATGCCTGATTTCTCATGTCAGACTGTTTCTCATGTTTTCAAATCGTTGGGTTTTATAGATTTAAATGACTTTTTAAAGTCATTGTACTGAAATCTGTTGTCCAGAAAAGCCTATAAGATGATTGGCTTTTATGTCAAAGGTCTTATTACTTAGCGTATAAAAATGTAGCTTTCATCTCAGCCATCTGTGTTTTGTGATGGAACCTTTTAATTTCCTTCTCTTATAATTTAACTTTTAATATTTGGAGCGGGTTTTTTGGATGGTTTATCTAAATGCAGTTTGTGCCTTACGGTTTTTCTCAATGGCTGACTTGATTTAGTTAAGTACACGTAGTCCTTGTGGAGGTATTCCTTCTCCTGAATATACCTTTATTTGGATTAAATTTAATAAGAAGCTATCACAACTGGAATAAAAGTGTTCTGTTTCAGTCATAGTACATAACCTTGTAGGTGGTTGTTCAAAGGTTGTCATACTTTTTGTGGACAAAGCCTAAACCACAGCCTTTGAACTAAATATCAAAAGGCCTTTGAAGGTATTTTGGGGTTTCGTTTTCTCGTAAGGGTCTCTTCATCCCAGTAGGGGCTTTTGTTTGTGGGTCTTTGGTTGGGGTTTTTTGTTTGTTTGTTTTCTGTAGAGGTGGGTTTCTTATCGACTTTATAGTCACTCCTGCTTATCAAAAGCCCATCTGTACAAGTCCTGTTTCTGTCATCCACTGCCTGAAAGCATAGATTTATCAATACTGTCTCGATCTGCAAGTCACATAAAATACGTTTCAAAATTCTGTTGCCAGTGGTTTGTTCTTTCCACTTTACTTTAGAATACAGAAAGATGCAAAACTTTGTCTGACAGCAAGGAAAGCTTAGGCATTTTTTTGAGCAGAGTTTTCATTGCCCAAGTGCCTTGTGGTGTTGTGCTGTTTTGGGGTTCTTTATTTGTTTGGTTGGTCGGTTTGTTTTCAGTGGCATTCTTTGTGTCTCCTGTGAGCTGTTCCCACTCCCTAAAGCTTCATCTTTTGGGAATTTCGTTACATGCCAAACCTCCTGAGCATCACTGTGGTGAATGGGTATTACTTCCCCATGTCTTAGTAGTCCAGAAATGCCGGCTAACGATCAGAGCAACCTTGAGGTGTCATGGGCAGATGACACATCTCCTGCTAAGAGAGAGCTTGGAAGCAAAACAGATGGCCAGGCAAGTGAAAGGGGATGTAGGTCTTGTGGTTAACTTCTCAGGTACCTACACCACATGACTGGAGCACGCAGTGCTTGAAAAGTGTGGTACTTCAAGTTTTGATCATGTCTTTAAATACTGGGTAGTTTGTGGGAAGCCTTGCAGACACCCAATTAGTATTGCAGCTTTACAGATAAAGCTAAGAGCATTGTGGAATATAAAAAGAAGCACAAATTGTTTACAGATGTAAAGTCTGCTTAGATGTAAACATCTTAATTGCCAGGGATGTGCATTTTTCACTGTTTAAATAGATTCTAATGTGTAAAGAATATAATTGAATCATACGCATGTAACTTGTAAAATTAGCTCATTATCTCTTTCAAGGGCTTGAAGCAGTTTAATTGATAAAATGACATTTCATTTTATTGTTTTTCATTATTATTTGTGCATGACATTGTCATGCACAAAATTTTTGTTTATGTTTAAATCCCTAGAAATAACTTTTCTGGACACTATCCAGAATATATTTTCAGCTTAAGATCTAATCTAAAGTCAGAAGAATTAGCTAAACCTGTGATTTAATGTTTGAAGGACTTGAGTGGGGTTTTTTTAGGTTAAAACTGCTAGCAAGGTAGTCTGGAGGACCTGTTTCCCCAGGTATTCTACATAAAGGAGAAATCAGGCTGTTAGCATTCCAGTCTGGTTTCAGACCTCCTCCGGTTCTGATTTGCAGCTAGAGCACTGTGTTTTGTGATCATGTTTCAAATCAGAACTGGAATGGGAATGTGTCTTTAAAAAACTGTATTTAAATGCCATAGGAAAAGATGCCACCAGCTCAAATGTGTGCACAGTACAAGTACACCTTAATTTGGATCAGTACCCATTAGATAGAGAGAAGCATTTAGCTGGAGAAACGTCTTAGAACTGCAGAAGTCAAACTTTCTTTTAGAGATGATAGCCTAAGATCATGCAAATTTTCATTATAGTATAGGTGTTGGCTTCAGCAACACACCCAAAGTTAGTAAGTTGGATAATTAAACTTTTTTGGAGGAAACCTGAGTAGGCAGTCACACACACAGATGTGTTTTCTTTGTTTTGCTTGAACTGTTGAGGTGGGAATGGCAGCGTTACACTGGTTTGCTGTATAGCTTGACACAAGGAATTCGGGTACTGGTTTGGGGTATTGTTCCTGGGATGTCTGCTATGTACACTTCAAGCTGGTGGGCTCTGTGTTGAGTGTTTACTCTGAAATCATGTAAGATGTAGCATGCCGGTGGGATGAAGAATGGAACGAAGCAGAGCTCCCAGGTGGTAATCTCACATCCTGATAAGCACTAGTGAAAGTCCAGTCCCAGCCATAAAAAAGAACAAGATTTTTCACACTGTTGCTATAACTTTCTGAAGTGGCAAGGGTGCAAACAAAATGTGGAATTTCTTCTCCTTGTGCCTTACTGTGAATGACCCTTATAATGTTTTGTTACATGTTCTTTTTCTGGGAGTCCATGTAATAATAATTTTTGTAAGGGGATTGTGTGTGTGCTCCTATTCCTATTAGAAAGACATGTAAAACAGTGTATTCTTGACTGCTCCACAGTAAGGGGGGTGAAGGGAGGTTGGCTGGGGGTGTGTTTTGTTTGAGTTTTATTGGTTTTTTTTCCCTTTAAGCATGATGATATCTTCAAGAGAGGTTAGTGTGAGCTGGCAGTGTGATTTACTGCTTTGGAAGCTTTGTGTAGAACTAGGAAAGGACATATTATAATTTGTGGAGTGGGACTTTATTAATAACTAGAATTAAATCTAAAAGCCAGGGTTTGTCTTTGGGTCTAACAGTGCTACTCTTAAGCATTCTGCTTTTGAATGGCAGTGAATTGGAACAGAATAGGTTTGTGCTCCGTTACATGCCTGCGGTGCAGTGCTTTGCTTGAAGTAAAAGCAGAAAACTTGCAATGACAAGATTGAGTTTTATTTGATTGGTCTGGAAAACCTCATATAAGTAAAGACAATGGAAAGATCTGTGCTCAGTGCTGCTCCTAAAATCCTAGCCAGTGTCTTTTCCAGTTAATCAAAGCCAAGTTATCAGGGGAGTGGAAGAGCTGACCATGAAGATTACTCTAGGGGTTTGACAGAAGCAAAGAATAAGATAGGGAAGTCAGTCTTTGGAACTGAAAATTGAAGGCAGCTAAAAAAGGGGAGATCCCCTAAATACTTACTGTGTACAATGTGCATGGATAAATAGTAATAATCCAGAAGAGCTGGGAATTACTCTTAAGATTTAATGTACAAATATAATTTCTCTTGTGCTTTGTAGTGATGTTTTGAGGTCTTACTGAAGTTTTTCTTAATATAGGTTACACACTACAAGCAATATCCACCTAATACAAGCAAAGTATATTCCTACTTTGAATGTCGTGAGAAGAAGACTGAAAACTCCAAATTGAGGAAAGTGAAATATGAAGAAACTGTTTTTTATGGTTTGCAGTACATTCTGAATAAATACTTAAAAGGTAACTGTGTCAAATTCCAGTAAAACTTTACCTGTAAATAAATACCTGAACTTTTCCTCAAGCCTGGGGTCTCATAGATGAAGCAATTCCAGATTATCTTGGTACAGTGTAGGTAGTGACATGTATAAGATCTGATTTATGACTGTGAGAATTATATGTCCACCCTCATAAAATGGTATTGACTTCTCAATTTAGACACCTCTTAACTATGTTTGTTTATGCCAGTGGTTTATTAAAAATGGAGAGGTGTTCATATCCATCCCACCTTCAGTGGGCTGAGGTGAAATGAATGGAAGTAGAGCAAGACTGTGCATAGAATCACATGGAGATAGAAGATTCAAGGAAAAATACATTTTGTATTTTAAACATAAATTTCAGTCTGTATTTGCAGGTTTATTTACTGTGTAAACTAATAATGGGTTTAATTTCACTTAAATTTTGATTGCCTCTCTGCTTAGATCATTGAATACGGCAGGTATGTGTCAAACTGTTTTCAACATTGACAGTTTTAAGAGTAACATCTGAAAATGCCTTGGGGCCATTTAAGTTTTTGTTTGCTTTTTTTGCATTATGTGCAAACATCACCTGTTCTGACCTAAATACAAGTTGCTTTCTGCCAAGCTTCAGAAGGAAAACTTTAGTTGTATGGTTTAATATCATTGTCTTGATCCAGAATCCATAAATAACTCTGCCAGTTCCACCAAAGACTGGAATTCCATTAAAATCAAAACACTCAATCTTGTTTTGTTTCTCTAAGGATTATTTTCTGATGTATGCAGTAGGTGATTGCTCCTATAGCAGTAGCAATGCTCATTCAAATCATGCGGTTAATCTGGCAGTTCCTATTGCGACGTGGTTACCACCAAAGACTGGTTGTAAGGCCTCCCATGGGGATTCTCCCTGGAGCAGCGTAGCTTAACCCTTGTGTTAGTCTGGTTATGTCTTGTTGCATGTGCCAGTTTGCACAGTCATCCCATTCCACTGGGAAAAACACTGCCACTGAAACTCGTGACAGGTGTTTAACCATCATAAAAAAGTAATAACCTCAAATTGTTCCTGAGTCACCTGCAAGCCATGAGTGTACTTTATCCTGTTGGTTTCTTGAGCATCCTGATCTATATAATAAATTAAAGTAAAATTTGGTTTTAACATGGGAAACTGCATTTGACGTGTTCTTCATGTCTTTGTTAGAGGCAAGGTGACTTTTCTGGGTCTGTCTTTTTTTTTTTTTTTTTTTACTTAGTTTATAAATTGGTGGATATCATAAGTTTCTAAGGTTTCATCTGTTTCTAAAACTACAGGTAAAGTGGTGACCAAAGAGAAAATCAAGGAAGCCAAAGAAGTATATAGGGAGCATTTTCAAGATGATGTCTTCAATGAAAAAGGATGGAACTATATTCTGGAGGTAAAAATTCATGAAAATAGCATGAGATCATTATGAAGGATTTGTGAATCAACTGTAGAGCAGTCTCTCATTTTAATGATAGTAAAGACTGGATAAATTTAGCTTTTTATGTTTAGTGTACAGGGAGTAGCAGCTGTCAAAGAATAATCATGTAATTGTAATTCCTTGGAGAAAAGTAATTTTCATCCTTTCAGATGCCAAATATGGCTTTGTAGGTAATAAGGATTTATGGTTGCCGTCAGCCAGCTAGCATAAGAGAGGGCTTGTTGCCAAGTCTCCATATGTGATAGAGTGCTTAATGGTCGCTTGCATCGTTTACATTACTTTCTGTACCTAATCATAAGTATTTTTATTCTAATGCAGAAAGCATTACAACTTCTTGCATATGTAAATACTTCCAGAAAATTGATATTTTATTCAGTTGTTTCCTAAATTTTTCAAATACTTAAGTTGAACTTTATTATGAAGTACAATGCTTGAGCACTTCTGACACAAATATTATTCCAATTAAGTCTTTCCACAATTACTCTTTCCCTTTTGTTTCAAAAGGTGCCAGTCTTCAAGTAATAGCAAACATCTCTTCTCTGCAAAAGCAGCAGATTCAGGCTAATAGCATTCATTGGAGCTGTTCTAATCTCTGCAGATTAATTGAATGCTAAGTTTCATTGTAAATTCTAGTGCATGCATATTTTTGGCATTTGAAAACACTTTTTTTTAGTTCTATGCATGTATTTTTTTCCCTGGGTGATCTGACTGCAACTATTTTATGGTGGCATCTGTCTGGTAACATCTGGATGTCATCTTGCAACCAGGGTGGACCATAAAGTGAGCAAGAGAAAAGTGAATTTCAGCTAAATGTTGCAAATGGCAGCAAGGTAAATAAGCCCACTGTTTTCTAAGAGGGAGCTATGGAGATGTTTGTAGATTACTTGCATCCATCTCAAGTAACTACAGATGTGAATTCAATGTGTATTCCCTTTTAGGCTGTGTTATATGTTGTGAACTGCTCTCATCTGCATTTAAAGTAATCTTGATCCCTCCTTGACCAAACTGAATTAATAAACTTTTAATGCTGCATATCTGTCCACACTGAGTTTTAACTAATTCTGATCAACTTTTGGTTCAGTTAAAAGAAGCCTTCCTGCATACCTCCTATATAGATTGCTCATTACTTTGTCAGGGTTTCTTGTTAAAATTGTGTGTGTGTGTGTGTGTGTATATATATATATATAAAAATGAATATGATTTCTACTTCTTGATCTTAGATGCTGGTGCGTCTCAGACAGGAAGTGTATGTACCCTTTGGGCCTTTGTATGCTCTTATATGCACACACAGACCCTCCTTCTGCTAGCTGAATTCCTGTGTAATTCACGTACCTACCACAGTTTGCTCTCTGGCTCTGTTACTGAACCTGTAGCGTTGGTGAAGCGGAGGGAGCAGTGGCTGTATGAATGAAGTGCCAAAATGAATTTGAAATGTACATGTTTAATTTGTACGGAGAGTAAATATGAGTAAATACTGATAGGGTGAAGGGGTGAAAGAGAGGAATGGACTGCCTGGAGAGCAAGGGGGTAGTGTGAAGGCTGGAAGTTGGCAGGAATTGATCCAAGTGATTGAGATGTAAGCCCTGAATTGTACAAGTTGATCCTACCTAACAGTTTTGAAAAGGACTATAACACAGTGCTATGGAATGACCATATTGCTTTTTTTCCATGGACAAAATCAACACCTACAGCAACTTTGAAGTGTTTTGTTCTTTCACTTAACTTTTGTCTTCACTGAGTCACTGATCAATTATTTTGAGCCATTTTGAAGACTTCATTGTCCTTTGTTAATCCAGAACAGACATCTCGCAGTCTGACAGCTAAACCCTGTGTGGTATATAAACACAATATGCTTCAGCATATTATACTTTTGAGGGAACTTTTTAACTGCAATGTAGAAGACACTTCTGATATGTTTGGGGCATGGGAGAATAAGCTTAGGTACTACTTACGAATCAGTGTAATTACTCTGAATTAATGCAATTTTTATTGCCTTTAAAGAATAGTTTGTCAAGAAATATTAATATACAAAAATAAGTATTATCAGTTTGGCTTGCAGGGCTCTTTCAGGAAGTTAAAACTACCCTTTTGAGGTTGCTGTTTGCAACTCACTCTTTTTCAAAAGGCATATTTCACACAATGTTTAGTCCTTAAGGGATGAAGGACTGAATTTGACAAAAGAATGACACTTCAAGATTAGATGTCATGTTTAGAGGCTAATTGAGATGATAAAATATTCTTTAAAATAGACGTTAAATGGATCCTGCTCTAATAAATTAACAAGGCATGCATCTATACTAAGCAAAAGGAGAGGTTTCTTTTGAAACCCTAGATAATGCCTAACCTTTTATGTTTTTTTTTATTTTTTTTTATCTTACTTGATGTTTCTTGTTCTGTGGGTAGAAGTTACATATTTTAATAGAATATTTAAGTCTTCCTAACTCAGTTTGCACAAGGAGTACAACTGATAACCAGCGTTTGGCTTGGTAAATAGACCATTTTTAAACTACAGGATTTTCCTCTTAATTTTGATAAACATGGATTTTTATGTATTTATTTATTTGGGCTGATGGGTAGGCAAACAAATAAAGTTATTTTTAGGGCTGAAAGAAATGAGTAAGAAAAAGGCTTTATAAATAAACTCATAACCTGACTTTTATATGTATGTAGTTATGTAGAATGTGAGAGGTAAGTCCTAGTCTTTCCTGTTGTCTAACAGTATTACTGTTTCTTCCACAGAAATACGATGGCCATCTTCCTATAGAAATAAAGGCTGTTCCTGAGGGCTCTGTAATTCCCAGAGGAAATGTTCTTTTCACAGTAGAAAACACAGATCCAGAGTGCTACTGGCTCACAAATTGGATTGAGGTCAGTTTTGGAAAGTTTGCGTATTTTTTCTAAGTAAATATTAACGCACTTAAATTAAAGGCTGAATCACACTGGTTTAAGGGGAAATCTCTGGCAGCTTTCATTTTCTGCTTAAATAAGCCCGGATTCTTCATTTAGGGCTTCTACAGAGACTTTTTTCACCTACCTCGCAAGAGATTAAAGGAAAATCTCACAGTGCTTTTATCCACAAGGAAAGGAGTTTGGGGGGAATTGTGTGGCTGTAGCTTGGGAGTGGTAACTCCAGAGATGGTCAGTAACTGGCCTGCCTTATAAAGGTGTTATAAAGGCTAATTACTTTGGCCCTAAAGCAAACTTTTGGAGGCATGGATGATGAAGATAATTAGACACTTTTGTGCCTGATTAAATGCCAAGTGGGGATTTCTCAAGTCCTAAGTAAACCTACACCTAATAATGTGATGGGTTTTGTTTTAGACCATTCTTGTTCAGTCATGGTATCCAATCACAGTTGCTACGAACTCTAGAGAGCAGAAAAAGATTTTGGCCAAGTATTTGCTAGAGACGTCTGGCAGCTTAGATGGACTGGAGTATAAACTGCATGACTTTGGCTACAGAGGAGTTTCTTCACAAGAGGTAATATGACTTGTCTAGTAATTCGAGGAGTCTAACGGTTCTTGACTATAAAGGATTGTAGCATGTATCTGTTACCAGTTGTGTCCTTGTTGAGCTGCATTTGGACTTACTGTGGAGAGGGGAGATCTGCGGTGAGGGGATAGGTATGTGTCAAAACTGTAATACTAGACTGGGGGAGCTTTCTTCTATATGGAAGGTGTCTTTACTGTGTAAATGCATGAGGAGGTTATTGGTTAAACAGGAACCAAGTCAGTTTTGCTGTTACAAACTAGTTCTAGGCGGTGACTGGATGGTATCTATATTTGGCATGGCAGCTGAAAGTTGTGTCTTTTTCAGACTGCAGGGATAGGAGCTTCAGCTCATTTGGTGAACTTCAAAGGAACAGACACTGTAGCAGGAATTGCATTAATTAAAAAGTACTACGGTACAAAAGATCCGGTTCCAGGGTATTCTGTTCCAGCTGCTGAACACAGGTAGGGCTGTGAATGTCTTTTTGCTATAGCTTAACAAAATGTAATTCTTTCCTATGCATCTTTGTATCCAGAAGTATTAAGCTGTTTCACTTATATCATACACTATTAGCCATGACTGATCCAGCTGTTGAGGCTGAAGTTCAATACAGATGCCTCTGTATGTTCTAGGGGCACAGCTGTGGCGTTGTTCTTGACTATAATGTGTTCAAATATTTTAACTATAATCTTATTATAAAGTCTAAGTAAATATGGATGATTCTTTTTAGAATGGACTTGAAGGCTTACAGGTTAAAGTAGATATTGCGGATTCACATTATGAACTTTGAATTTTGTTTTAAACATAAAATCCTAAAATGCAAACCCATATAAGTTGCAATTCTGGATTCTCCCACATAATGTTCTCCTTCCAGAAGAGGCAATTGGTCTGAAGATTCCTATTAGCATAACTAGTTTAGTCAATGGTAAATCCTTGATCTCTCACTAGGAATTGTGAATGAGTTTTTGAGGGTAAAGAATTGAGACATTTGAGATTAAAAGCTCTGATCTTTTTTTTATATTCAGATCCTGTAGAAGTTCAGAAGTGAATACAGATCCTTGGATTTTACTTCCATGTCTGTAAACTGAAATGGGCAGAATATAAAGGAAAGGATTGTCAGGTTTTTCCTATCAAGTAAAAATCTAGTGCTTTTACATAGTGAATATTTTTCACTTAGGACTGCAAGACAGATAATGGAAATGCTTACACGAGCAACCTGTGTAGGGGTAGTAGGCATCTTTAAAGGAACACATTATTTTCTAGAGCATTGCTGTAGTGCTGTTCTAGACCTCCTGCTTGATCAGTAGAAATGATAAATTTTGTCTGAAACTCTTAGTTTATTACTACGGTCAAGTCCAGAAATGATGGCCCAAGCAACTATAAAATTCTTTGTAATGAAAGCAAGCCCATGGAGCCAAGAGAGCAAGCGTGTTTTGCACAGCGTATTGAAGTGGTGGTATGAGAGCAGACAGCTCAAACTACCCTAGTTAAAGTTCACATTGCCAAAGGCAGACTGCAGTCACCCTTTCCAAGTTAATACATAAAAAGCCTCTCGTGCAAAAGACTTGAATTTTTCCAGAGCTGATCTACTGTTACACAACCTCCAGTGTGAGGTTGTGTTGTGAGAGTAGTGCTTACCTCTGGCATGCCATGAGGGTGGTGTCTTGGGCTGCCCCAGTCTCTTTGAAACACATTTTGCTTTGTCTCTTCACTACTGTGATCTGGGACCTCTCCACAAAGTGGTTAATGGTGGCATTTTGTGGTAAAACTTCAATGCCCTCTAGCTCCTACTGCACACATGCGCTTTGCATGAGAGCATTTGTAGGTGTTCACACACAGGTTACTAAAGTCAGTTGATCTGTACAGTCTGGTCTGTGACAGCCCCATTCAGAACAGCTACCTGCAGGTCAGCTGGCATTCAGTAACTTATTACCTCTCTTAGCAGCGTTGTTTTATGTGCTTGCCTGTACCCTTGTACCAAGGGTAATGCCCTGAGGTTCCTCTAGAAGAATGGTTGTGTGAGTGACCATAATGGTTTTATATCTCTATTAAAAAAGAAAATACATAGTGTTTTCTTCTAAGATTTTCCTAAACACGCGCTGTTAGTGCTCTGCTTCTCTCTTTGTAGTCTGAAGTTGCCAGGGCCGATGTTCTGTTCTTGCATCTGTAGTTCCCCAACTGCCTGAATTTCAGATTTAAGAATAACGCACAAATGCTAAATAAATAAAGAAAAAAAAATCACATTGACATGTGAAAGAGGTTTTGTGTGTCAAGTGTTTGTCTGACTTGTCAAAGATAACAGGGTGCTGTTTACTCAGTATATAGTGTGTTTACTGTCCATGCAACACAGAGCTGATAAGCACATAATTTATGCTGTCTTGTAATCATATTGCCTGGTGTTATCTTGAACTGCTGCTGGTAGGAAACACAGAATGTGTGGGTTTACATATTAATGCTGCTCTAATACAGATTTTTCAATTGATTTTACAGTACCATAACGGCTTGGGGGAAAGATCATGAAAAAGATGCTTTTGAACACATAGTGACACAGTTTTCTTCAGTGCCTGTATCTGTGGTTAGTGACAGCTATGACATTTACAATGCTTGTGAAAAAATATGGGGTGATGACTTGAGGCATATAATTGAAGACCGAAGTCCAGAGGCACCGCTTATTATTAGACCAGATTCTGGGAATCCCCTTGACACTGTTTTAAAGGTAATCAATCCTTTCTTGAAGTCATTGATAAGGGTAATTGTTTGTTTTGTAATGGCTAGCTAATAAACATGGGGAATATAATGTCTAACTTGATATGTGTAGTATGTAGTTGATGCTGGATAACTTGGACCTATGAAAAATGTAAACATTTGCTTCATTTCAATATACACATGAAAGCTGCAGTCTGAATAGTTTAATCTTTTTCATCATCAAACCCATTCTTGCATACCATTCTTGAAGCTTTTACAACAGTTACCAGTTTTACTGGGTCTAATGATGCTGAAATGGTTCTCTGTAAGGAGAAATTTTTCATCACTTCATGACAAATAAAATGGGAAACAACTTGAGTATTAGTAAATGCCAGGCCAATAGAACCTCTTAGCACCAGGTTTAGTTGTGTATTAATGTAGTTTCCTGGTTTATGCTACAAAGACAAGTTTATCACTCTTCTCTCTTAAGTAAGACATGCATTTAAGTCAGTGGCACGTCCAAGTTAAAAAATGATTCTAGCCTCATAGTTCTTTAGAGAGCACAATGATTGTTGCCATTCTATAATAAAAGCTGTTGATATTTGAGTAGTTGCCAGCCCTGCTTTATTAAGAAAGTAGGGGAGATTTTAGTTATGTTGATGCTGTATCAAATCAGATATGTACAGCTTTATCCCTTTTCTTTTAGGACAAGTGACATCACACATGAATTTTGAATAATCTTTATCAGAGCTGATAAGAAAAACTCCAAACTGAAGTGTTTCATTTTAGTTATTAGTGGCTAACAGGATCTCAGAAAACCAAAAGCTTCATCCAACATCTTAAGGAAGGACAAAAGAACAGCAGAATCTTCAGTTGACACATTTAATAGCAAAAACTGACAGCAACTAAAGACAGAAAGGAGGGAAGGAGGTTCTGATTAGCTCTTGGGTACAAGTTCATAAAGGCTGTATGGTCTCTGACTGCTTTAATTTAATGGCTTCTGTCACAATGGCTGGCATGCTTTTTTGTTTCAGAGCCTATGTGGGTAGATTTAGAGCTGGATATGTGGGCATACTTATGGATTTTTCTTTTTTTTGAGAGAGCGTGACTGAAATGTGGAAGTTGTTTCTTTATTGGAATGGCAGGCTTATATTCTAATTTTGAACGGTCTCTCTTTTCAATAGGTCTTGGAGATCTTAGGGAAGAAGTTTCCCATTACAGAGAACTCAAAAGGCTACAAGTTGCTGCCACCGTATCTCAGAGTTATTCAAGGGGATGGTGTGGATATCAACACGTTGCAAGAGGTAGGAGATCCTGTTCATGTGTCAGGGTGACACTGGCAATCTTGATATTTAATCTGGACTCAGTTATGACTAGTCAGATGTTGCAGCAGAGACTGCTGACCCCACCCTGCCCTTCATTTGACACTGGCAGGATATCCTAATGCATAAAACAAATTCATTATAACTCCACAGGGAATTATTAAGATGCATAAAAAAAAAAACCCTAAAAGGCATTTCCTACTCCCTCTGTTGTAACCTTCTCCTGCCACTGTCTCTCCTTTTGTTTGCTTTCATCCTACTTGTCAAGTCTAATTCAGGTCAAAGTCTGGCAGTATTTAGCCTTTTCATGGATACCTAAGGCATACTGCATGATTTCTGTGCCAGAGGAATAGTAGTAACTAACGGGTTTGGCTCATTAGTTACATAACATCTGAAGTGTTCATATATTGAAGGTGTAGATTTGAAGGAGACTTTTTTTTTTTTTAAAACAAGGGAGGCCAGTTCATTGATTCAGCAACTAGTGGAATATGCACTGTTGAAGATCAGACTGTAGTCTGAGTCAAAAGTGCAGTTCATCCAGACAAAAATTAGTTATTTAGTAGATGCTGAATGCTTGAAACTACTTATTCACCACTATTGACTAGATGGAGATACTAGGTAATATAATGTGGTCACAAAGGTACAAACTGCAGTAACTACAGATGAGAGGTGTATAAAAGGAGGATTTGGCTTTATCAGGTTTGTCTGTGATCATTCATTGTCAGCTGAATTAGAGCTGAAAACCAAAAATAAGTTGGGTAAATTTAAGATAAATTTTACTTGATTTTTATTGACACTTGTCTTGGCTTTCTAGATAGGCACATCCTTAGTGGCTTCCTAACAAAGCTGATTTTCGATGCTTCGAGAGAGAGACATTGGTCTTGGGTTTTGGTTAGTCTGCAACTATCTGAACATCTCAAATGGATGCATAATGTGAAGCTCAATGATGGAAATCAAGTTTGTCACTCAGATCCTTAGAGAGCACTTAATATTGAGATTGTTACTGGTATGCCAGCTGTACTGCAGTCATGCACTATATTTTGTTCCTCCTCCAATAGACTTGAAGCAAACTTTATTTTTTTGTCCCATGTGGCTATTGAGAATATACAACTGTGTTGATATGCTCAACAGAGCACAGGCATGAGAGGTTAATAGCTGGAAAGAAACTCTTATCATTAAATACCAGGGGAAGAGTCTTTTAAATAAACTTCTGCATGTTCTCAACAGCTGCTTAACAGGACTGATGCCCGTGTTAGGCAAAGTATGTTGTGGTTGAGATTTTCATGAGTTGCGACAGGAAAGAAACTGGACTATAAATCCTTTCTTGTAAGGAACTCAAAGGTTGCTTTCTGTAAGTTATATACAAAATTCAAGGATGCTCATATAGTATCAATTGTAGTAAAAAATTAAAACTAGTATTTAAAATCTTGACATTAGAGATAAAAATGCACTGCTTTCCAAGTTCTAAGTAGAGCAGGAAAATAATTCCATCAGCTAATGGGAGGGGATGAGAGACAGAAGGAACAAATCTTTGTTCAGGTGATCTGCCTGTGTACACATTTTCCTTATCAAATTGTAACTGATTACGAGAAAAAGTCTACCTGCAATACATAGTAGAAGATCCAGTTCCACAAGTTGCTAGGAGCAGATACAACTCACTCCTGCCTAGTGGCCACCTTGTCATCTCTTCCTGACTCTCTGATCTTGCAGTGCACCTCATGTCAGCTTTGGTCATCGAACCACTCACTGGTCATTAAACTAATGTAGCCCACACATGTAGCAGCAAACCAACTAGGCCAGAAGTGATCAATCTGTGGTTCAGTGAATTAAATTGGCCCTCAAAATGGGCCAGCATTCACTAGCACAATACAGGAAAGAAAACAAACTGTTGTCTTGAGCTCGGAGAAGCAGGCAGGAAAGAAAGAGATACTTCTCATTGGACAGCAGCAAGTTATGTTGGAGCAAAAAGACCAATGTTCTTGCAGCCTAATGTTAGTATTGCATAAGTTTAGTGCATCTCTTTATCCTCTCATGTCAACAAACCCAAAGTTACGATGCTGACTTCTGAAAGACTGAGTAATAGCTTGCCATTTAAAAAAATAATGAACAAACCAGCCAAACCCAAGCCAACTCTGAAGTATAATTCATCCCTTTCACAAAGGAGTTTACATGAATGAATTACATGAATGTATTGTTTTCCCATCCTTCTCCTCCCTCCCTGCCTCTTATAGCCTATGCAAGTGATTATTCTCATTACTTCCTATCAGTCTTAGTTTCTAGGCATGACTTATTGTTATGGGTCAGATGAGAGGTAATGGGTACGATAGGGAAAAGCTAGAATGAGTAATGATAGATCAGTCTCATTTGACTATATCCAAACTAGCTGTTCGCTAGTTTAATAGTTAGAAACAACAATATAGAAAACAACTCTATATCAGTATAAACTGGATTTTAAAATTCTTTGTTTTAATAGGGAATGCTGGTAGAACAGGTAAGGAACCTTTTCTGACTTTCTTGTAGCATTTTCACTTCTAAAAATCATCCAATCTGCTAACTCCACACTGTACTACACTTTCAAAGGATTTTCTTTGAACATTCAATTTCCAGATGTCTTTAATTTTTTATACAAAGAAAATCCTCTAATCTGGAGTCACAGTAGATACATTAATCATGTTCATAATGATCAGAGGAAGCTGGTCAGAACCTTGACACATGAGCTGTTCTGCCTGTATATGTTTGACAGTGTGAGATAAGATTTTTTTTTTTCTGAATTGTTTTCCTTTGGTGGAGGCTTCAGTTATTTCAGATCTCCCTCTTTTCTTCCCTATTACTGCTGCTGTTTGCCATCTCTTCCCCATACCTAAGGAAGCTGTTCTCTGGGCCTCTGCTGTGTGTCACTGGTAAAGTCAGAACTGTCTTTCAACTTAGTCTCGATTTCCCTTCCCCACCCCTCACCAGCCAAAGGTCAGTCTGAGTAAGAAAACCCCTTGGGAGAGGAAAGGTGGAAGCTGATTCTTCAGCCAGGGTAAGTGAGGAGTTGTGCCTGTAGCACAAGATGAACAAGCCGTTTGCAAATGAGAGCAGGAACACGAGTTGAAAGGGGTTTCACATTTCTTCTCACCCAGGCAAGAAGGTTAAGCAGCTATGGCTGAACTATGCTATACTCGTACTAGCATCTGTTAACCTACAAGTACCAGCGAACATGAATTCTAAGCCTTGGTAGGATGGATGTTGTCTATACCAGGTGTTTGTGCCACATCATGCAGGCATGTTGCAGTGAGTTCAGTGTCAGACCTGATCTATAAAACTGGATAAGGAAAGGAGTAGAATACGTTGCTCAGGCTTGGCCAACAGTTCACGTAGCTTCAGGCTAGGTCAGCAGCTGGACAGAACTTGATAAGAGTCCAGGTGGGGTTTACTTACCTTTGCCTTCTGAAAATACGGTGTAGATAAGCAAAGCCCATATCTAGGCCCAGTCAAGTTTGGTTTTTTACAGCACTATTGGCCTTATGCTTAAGTAGAGGGTATACAGAATCCCTTTTCTTACCCTTCCTTTGTCATCTTCTGCTCGTTCTGAGATGCTTAAGGCAGAATTTAATTTATTTCAATCCTGTATTCTCCCTGAGTACCCCTTTCAACTGCTTCTGGGAGAACCAAATCACCTGAAAATACGGATTCCTTTTGTGCATGGTCACCATTTGAAAGGGCACGACTACTGCTAAAATTCCCAGGTTTCTCGTGTGGTGAGGGGGTATTTGTTCAGAATACAAAGTTTCCAAAGTGAAAGTCATGGTGGTAGTGCCCAAGGCTCATTTCCCTTGGCTTCTTAGATGAAGATGAGTAAGCTGGTACCATTAGGATGATAGAAACACACTGATGAGATCTCTACTGGGGAAATCCCTGCTAAAACTGTAGTGGAGATGTGTTTAGAGCATACCTTCAAAAGGTGGTAGTTCTGCAGTCCACCTCTTCCATTGGCTGGCCTTTCTCAGGTGTCAGACTGAGAGTATCTGTGAAGAAGGAGTCTGCATGTGATTAAATGAGTAAGCAGACTATTCTTCTGTTCCCAATAGTATGCCCTTCTGTTTACATTAGTCACCGGTTTGCCACTGTCTGAAGTTGGTATTGCCTTTTTTTTTTCCCCTTATGAATGAAACTTTAGTTTTGCCTTAGCTGTCCCTTAAAAAAAGTGGTTTGACATCACTAGCTCATGAAATCGCTCTGTTCGGTGCTACTCTGACATTTCTGTTTGATGCAGTAGGCTGAGACTGCGCAGAATTAAGATTACCAGATTTCTGATGTTGATTTCTGGAACTGTGCTGTTCCCTATAGATTATGTCATTCCATTCTGTTTCTCACCTTCCTTTTTTCTGGAGGGATGGGATTTTTGCAGTTTTACCCACTCCGAAGTTTTCTCGCACACTTTTTTTAGTAAAATGGTTGGGAGATAGGAGTTCAGACTCTTGTGCATCATTTCACACTGTAGTAAGGGTAACAGGTCAGGGAAACAAATCTTGGCTATTTATGAGCATGACTGAACTAGCACCTACTACTCCAGGTTAGAGGATATCATGTTTGTCTGGATAGAATTAAGGTAGGAGGAAACGATATAGTAAGTTTTAACTGACTGCAGATAGCAGTGAAGTGCCAATTGATCTATACCTGCCTGAGAAGATGGCAAAGCAAACTTTTTGAGCAGCTTTATGTATTTCCATTTCCCAACTTCATAATTGTTAATCTGATTCTAGTTGATGTGATTTTGGGGAGAGCTGCTCTGTTGAAATTGTTGTTCAAATGGGTAATAACTTTCTGGAGTTGCTGAGCAAGATGACTGCTTTGTTTCAGGATACATGCTATGCTTTGAAGTCTTCCCATAATTCTGAGTAATTGGAAGACTCTGAAATACTCCCTTAAAGTCTTTCTTTTTCTTTAGAGTTCTGATTGTCTGGGCACTGTGTTACTGTACTACCCCTATTTTGGGAAGTATACGTGCTGGCATAATAAATAGTTTTAGAACAAAAGCTTTCTACAATTATGCCATGCTGGAATCACAATAAAAAATGCAAACCCGGTGCCAAGTATTGACAGAATTGTTATGTACAACTCCTGGAAACTGAATGTTAGTTGGTTTAATTGTCTGTAAAAGCATCTTGTTTAAGTAGTGTAATATTTTCATGGGAAAATGCCATCACCTGAAAGTATGCACCATCATAATTTTCTTTCTCCTTAGATTGTGGAGGGAATGAAGAAGAATAAATGGAGTATTGAGAATATTGCCTTTGGATCTGGTGGAGCTTTGTTGCAGAAACTAACCAGAGACCTCTTAAACTGTTCCTTTAAGTGTAGTTATGTGGTGACCAATGGTCTCGGGGTAAGTCTTAGTAGAACTTCTACCATTGTGTTTTCAATAGAGGCCTCCCCACTTGAAAACCCTTGACATTTCCCATTACACTTCCAGCCCCTGCACTGGTACACGAGCTCCACAAAGCCCTTTCCTTTAAAATAAAGTACTCTTTGCACTTTAGGTAAATGTCTTCAAGGATCCAGTTGCCGACCCGAACAAAAGGTCGAAGAAAGGACGACTATCATTGCATAGGACACCTGCTGGAGATTATGTGACGCTTGAAGAAGGCAAGGGAGACCTTGAAGAGTATGGACAGGTATGGATTTCCAAAGTGTATTACATTGTTCGTTATGCAAAAGTAAGCTGAGAAAAATCAAGTTTTAGTTAAAAACTTAATTTCAGAATTTATTTTTCATTATCTTTGTTCAGCTCCCTTCTTATTACCTCAAATGTCCCTGGTGCCAGAGTCAGTAACAGCAGAAAGTTAGGAGGCCAGTTGAATGTTCAGGCTTTACAACTAGAAATCTGTCCTTTGTTTATCTCCAGAAAGTAGAGAACATTGTTGCTTTTCCCCCAAACTAATGTTGCAGATTATATGCTAACAAGTAGTTTTGTATGGGCTATTTTGCACAATTTGAGTAGTGCTCCGAGATGGAGGTGGGAGAGGGACAGCCATAACTAAAATTTGTTTCTACTTAACCACTGGGATTTTTAAATAGTTCCTTCAGGTGTTAATGCTCTGTACATGGAGTAGTTACCCAGTGTTCAAAGATGTAAATTTAAAACGGGAATTCAGTTTCCCTGTTGATTCTTTACAACTGCAAAATGAAGTGCTATTTCAGTAAAATAGGCACAAACTTATGCCAGTGTCAGGCTTTCAGTTTGGTATCTTCTGTATTTGCAGTGTGCAAGCAATGAAATGCTTAACTTTAGCGCATGTTGAGTCTCCCTGAATTGAGAGGGCTGAAAATAAGTTATCAACTTGCACTTCAGCCTTTAGAAGCTGGAAGTTTTAGTTTTCTGGTATACAGAAGCACATTTCTGTGCTGCTAGGCAGAGGGGTACTAATAGGTGTGCTACTTTCTGCAACAGTAAGCATAAAACTGAGATCTGAGAAATTTCAAGACAGAAAACAATATATTGTAGATAACGTGTTCTGGAAAAAAACATCTAGGAAAAAGTATTTTTCAAAGTCATATATACAAATATGCATGTATATGTTTGTGATTAATATCATCATATATTTATATTTATATGTATAGAGGGAGGCACCTAATAGTGAGAAATCTAAACAAATCACGGGTCTTTGGCTCTCAAATTAGGCAATATATATATATATAGTCTCCTTAATTTTTGATGGGTGAAATAATTGATTAAAAGAAATTGTCCTGGGACATTAGAGGGGTCTATTTGTTGCACAGGTTCTGGGGCTTTCTGGGAAGTTACAGGGAAATCTATTCTTGTGGACGTAATGCCACACGTCCTTGCAATAGGTCATCAGGCACAGCAACTGCTCAGTGTTGTTGCTGTGCTAACACACAACAGCAGAGCTTCTGCACAAAGCTGTGCTTGTTGCTGTTTCAGTGTGCTGTTTGCGAGCACTTCTTGTGCACTGTTCTACAGAATGTTTGTGCAGAGGGGACTCTAAAGATTTTGATTTTGATTTTTCCATAGTTGCTCTAGAGGAAATCACAGACGTTTAAATGAAATCTTGAATTGTATTTAATTGGTTGAGTATCACCTTTCTTAACAGCTGTAAGCTAGTAAGGTGTATTTAGCGTGCATATTTGGCTTTGGCCAGATATGGACAGCTCACTTTAGGGCCTACTCAACACAAAGCTTTTGTTCTGCCTAACCATTAGTGAAAGGTGTCAGAGGAAGCTGTATAGATTTAGTGTCTTGACAGTGTAAAGCTCTAGTCTTACCAGGGGTAAGGGTTTGGGTGCTCATTTTTGAGTTTGTATAACCTTGTTGTTGCTGTATAACCTTTGTTGTTGCTGAAGCAGTGGTGTTTCTTGCAGGATCTCCTTCATACAGTATTTAAGAATGGAAAGGTAACGAAGTCATATTCGTTTGATGAAGTAAGACAAAATGCCAGGCTGAAGAACAGTGAACTAGAAATGGCGTCTCACTAAGTTTCATTCCACGTCTGTGTATGTGTGTGTGTAACAAGTACGTACTGCATAGCTACTGGGTTTATTGTACAGATTTGTGTGTTTGTGTTTTATGACATTGTAGCCAAATTATTTGTTGGTTTATGGACATACTGCCCTATCTTTTGCCAGTCTTTAGAAAAGATGAAATCAGGAAATGGTACTTACATTGTAAACCATATTTAATGCTAAAGTGTGCTTTTTAGGGTCCTTTGCCAGTGGTGATTCAATCTGGTATTGATCTTTTCACAAATGAGACAGAGCTGAGAAACTTTTTTATATATAACAGAATATCACAAAATGGATTTACATAAAATTATCATGATTGCTTTATGTTTATATTTAACTTGTATTTTTGTACAAACAAGATTGTGTAAAATATATTTAAAGTTTCAATAATTAAGTCTTTCCAACTTTTCATGATTTTTATGAGCACAGACTTTCAAGAAAATATTTGGTGGGGAGGGAAATCCATTGCCTTTTGTCCATTAATCAGCAAATAAAACATGGCCTTAAAGTTTGTTGTGACATTGTACCATTTGACAACTAAATCAGGACTCATATCTCCTTAAGATCCCATAGAATTGCTGACCTCACCATTTCTTGTAGCTGTCTGTATTAGTAAATCTGCATTAAAGCAAATTGCTGTTCTTGCTAGAAGGTTTAGGTACTACAGACCTTGCTAGCACAGTAAGGTATGTAAATGAAATGCCAAATCTGAAAGGATTCTCTACTGCAACTTAACTTGCCAAGTCTATCCCACTTGGCATATGCACCTCAATATTTTAAGAGTAAAGTTTTTAAGAGATCTCCTCTTCCACTATAGAGTATATGTGTAAAATACTGAAATATGGAAGCGGTGTATTTTAAAGTAATTACACTTCTGGGTTTATTTTTCATATGCTGTAAGTGACATGACTTTAAAGCAAAATACTGGACTGGGTAGTGCACTTTTTTACTTTTTTGTATTTTTTTCATTGATTTGCCTTTTGTCAGACTGGATGTTAAATTGTAAAAATGTTTAACTATTTTTGTTAACAACTTTAATAAAACTTTATGCTAGCCAAACTCCTACACGAATGGCAGACCTGCTTCCCCTTCTTGCCCTGCCTCTTTGGGGTGAGGAGGGACTTTTATTTTGCAGAGGGTAGCTGTAAAATAATGTGCTTGAGAGATACTTTGGAACTGTCTGCACTCGGTTGTGTTTGCTCTCTGCATCTGCTTGATTTGAGTATCTGCTGGAGAATGAAACTGATGAGGATTTTATTTGAGAAGCTATGTAGTAACCTCTGAGATGTTCACTAGTGCTGTAGGATGGCTCTCACTAGAAAAGTACCTCCCTTAAAAACAAAACCCAACAGCAAATGGTTCCTGCGTTATGTTGGTGATCAACTATCGGCCAATGGCTCAATCTAGTGATGTAATTAATGCTTCTAATTAGTAAACGATGCTATAGAAAAATTGTAGGGGTCCTCTAAAATAATTTAAGCTACAGAATTTTATAAAATGTGCTTTTAAAGGAAGATTGAAAAGCCATACTTCATTGTTCTTATTCTCTTGCCAAAAAGGGCCACATCAAAGCACCCATAATGTTTCCAGGGTTTGTGGTTAAGACATTTATGCCCAGTCTCAATAGTTCTTGTTAATAAAAACTTGTTTTCCACTTGTAGTGTATGTAATTATACATTGAAGTGATGTATTGTTTCAAAAATAGTGCTTTAGTAAGTCTCTAAATGCTGACCTTTCACACTGAGGAACTGCCTTCCCTTTGCTATTAATGATACTGTTTGTATTTGGCCAGGAAAGATTTTAAATCTGGACCTAGGATCAGTAGCAGGTAAATAGTACAGAGCCTATTTCACTCCTCCCCATGTGTACTAGGGAATTTTATGATGTATGGTTTAAAAAAAACAATAAAGTAAATGCTGCTTTCATTCTGTACCAATAAAGATTTTGATAACTATTGACTACCCATAACTGATATTTTTGTACTTAAGAACTGAGGATATACTGTGGAAGCACTGTTTTCTTGTGTACCGTAAAATACATTAGTAACTGTTCAGTATTGTCTAAAACTTTTACCTTGTTAGTTGGAGACTTGAAGCAAATTGTCTACTTGTGCATGTCACTTTCAGGAAGTTGTCACATCACTTATTTTATTAAGTGTTAATAACTTTAAAAGGGGAAAAAAGAAAACCACCTGGTGCTATTCAGACCTGAATTCATGTGCATCTGTGTTTGGCGATTTGACATTCTAGGCATCAAGGAGTTCACAGAAATGACTGCAGTGCTTGAACCATACAATATCCTAATTCTTCCAAGTGAAAGCAAACAGCATGTTTGTTTGCCTGAAATTGCTAGATTTGCAGTCATGGATATATTTTAATTATGCCCATTTCATAATATAATACAATATTTGTATTTAAAAATAGGAATTGGGAGTTTTGTGTTTAATACTTTTATTTGTAACCATATTTAGCATAAGAAATGGATTTTATAGGACTTTTTTTTTTTCCCATCAGCTGCATGATTATGAAAAGATGCTTTTTTTTGGTACTTTAAAAGGTCTGAGGAGAGAGCAGGAGAGTGCTTAATTGTTTGTTTTGCCAAAATCAAAACAAAGCTTAAAACGGGTTTTATTTCTTGTAGGTTTTTACATTCCTTCTTAACCTGTTTAGTGAAGAATAAATATTCCTCACTTAAATCCTCTGTTAAAGTAATTTTAATGTACTTGGCATAAAACACCAGTATGTAATACACATGGTAATAAAGTTTAGTTCTGGCAGTGAAAATAATAGCCATCTGACTGTGTCTTAAAGTTGTGATGTTGGGCATCAGATGTCATTCCTGTGCTCTTTGTTGCCAAACACAGAGCAGAGCAGAGCTGTGCTGTCATTACAGCCCTCTGCAGGGGAGCTGCTCAGCTGGCTGACATGCAGTTAGTGGTTAAGGGATTAAGTTTCAGTCAGCTCAGTTCTGGAGAAGGGAAACCGGCATCTTTTTTACCTCCCTGTTTTGGGGGGAGGGGGTGCATCTTGCCTGTTAGTGTGCAAAAATGAAGCACTTGTAATTGAATTTGATATAAGAAGCTATTCTCTATTTATATTTGATATAATCCTTTCTCAAATAAAGATTCAGTATTCAAATTTTACTTCTAAAGCTACTACAAATCCTTGTTTAAAAGCAAATTAACCAAAGACATTGCAACCTTCTGTTCATTTCAGGATCTTTCAGAAAATAATGTCAGCTCTTCAACTGAGAGAATGTCTCATGTTAGGACATGATTTTCGTTATTACTTACGCTTCTAATTCCTTAGATAACTTGTAGAGGGTACATTGCAAACACAGATGCTGTTAGTATGGGTGTATAAAGCAGCTTTTTCTCCAACCAGACTTTCCTATCCCACATGCCCTTGATCACTGTGCTTGTAGTAAGTGTGGGTAAAGCCCTTCCCAAATCTTCACTCGCGAAGCCAAGCCGTCGATCAATCAGTAAGGCACCTGGTGTAAAGAATATTATCATCACTTGTTGCTGGTCTGTCTTGGTCATACTGTAATGTAACAAGGGATCTCTGACAATGGTCTTTTCTTAGCACCTGAATTTAAAGTCTCTGTTATGTTCTCTTTACCCATGGCAGGGGGGTTGGAACTTGATGATCTTAAGGTCCTTTCCAACCCTAACTATTCTGTGATTCTAACATGCACCACCTAAGTGGCAGGCAGGCCTCTTCCTCCTCCTCTCTGTGCTGGTAAAAACCTCCAGCTATTCCAACTCCTTCCCTTCTAATCAGCCTTTGTGTAAGTTCAAGGTGTTTACCAATGGTGAGCGTGTGGTGGTGAGCTCGCAGGTCATCACACAAAGGAGTCTGCAAGGAAATTCCAGGCCTTGGAATGCACAGGAGAAGGCGAGGGACTGATAAATGTGTCTCTTCATATGTCCTCTGATTCTACAGTAATCAATAACATAGTACCTGTGCTGAGCTGCTCAAGGTAGGAGCTGTGAGGATGCATGCATTTGAGTGATGGTTTTTCTAGTAGCACAGCTGGCCTTGTTACTGATTTTAAAACACCCTTCAGAGTTACCTAAACCTTCGGTTTTAATTCAGAATATGAAGGTATGAAAAGCACTGAGTGATAGAGCATTTCCAAAAAGTATTTTCCTGTGGCACAGTGTATTATTGAAGAGTACCCTGATTGCTGCTGCAACGTAATCCAGAGCAATTCAAAGGAAAAGGGAGCAAAGTCAGCAGGATTCTGCTCAAGTAACAGACTTTGTTCCATTTACTTACTAATCTTCATCTGCCTACTCCTAACTGCTTTCTGAAGAGAACTTCTAGAATTTTCAATTTATGGTGAGGTTTCCTGGAACCAATTGCAGTCTCTCCTATTCCTGGCTAGAGCAGAGAGGTCTTTTAAGGACGGCTAGGGAGCCATCATGCCTCTAGCAATGATTTTAATTCCCTCTTATACAACTCTTCTGAGTAGAAGGGCAAGTTTCTGGTTTGTTTACCTTAGAGCCAAAAAATCAGAAAATTTGAGTTGTATAACTCCTTTTTTTCCCAGAAATTTCAATTGTGTTCAATTTAATTCAAGCTGTTTCTAGATCTGTACTTACACAAGCATATTCTGTTAAAATGTATAACTACATTGACTTATGCTTCAGTGATTAATATTGGTCTATGACATCTGAGGATCTGATTGTTACTAGTTGTTCCAAAGTACACATTGTATGTAGCCAGGTGATCATAAATTATTGAATATGGCTTCAGAATTATCTATACTTACAGTACTTAAGAAATTCAAGTGGGTAGATAAATAATGCATGAAAGGATCTGGGGGCTGGAGGGTTTTACTTTGTCACTAGTTTAGGTTATTACTGTGGCTATTTAAAGCTCTTTTATACAAAAGGAAATGAGGAAACTTTTAATGGATAAGTATTTGTATCACCAAATATTAATAAAAGTAATACGTGGCAGGCCAACTGAAGGGACTCTAAACCTTTATAACTTCTAAGGTAAAGCAAAGAACATCAGTCTCAAACATTCTTTCCCACAAAAGGGAGAAGAAAAAAAGCTGCGCTGGGATGCTGATTCCTCAGCTTTCTGACTGTAAAGAGCAAGGCTGGCATGCTCTTCCCTTTCAAGGAAGTTTTCCTTATTCTGAAAGATGCTGCCCTATTTTAAGCATAAAGAGTTGCAGTTTGTTGTTGGATGTGTCAGAAGGATGACATACCCCAGCAATTTAAAAGCACAATCTCTGTGTGAAATGCCATTGGGTAGAGATATGCCTGTAGGTCACAGAAAGGTCAGAGCATGATGACTAATCTGCCTCTGATGAGGGTGCCTCCCATGATTTGTCTCAGCTGAGCAGGTTCAAGTCGATGCTATAATCTGCTGTGAAAACATTGAGGCTGTTCAACCAAAACAGAGTGTTGGTGTCACTGTGATAACAAAGCAGTGGTCTGGTAATGTGCCCCAGTTTAACCTTAATCCATTTCCAAGGTTTGTAGCTACTTGTTAAGCCAAATGCCAGTGACAAACTTCATTAAAGCTTCTGTTCTTCCCACACACGGTGGTTTTTGCAGCCTCACCACCAGCACTGTTGCTTGAAGACCATTAGTTGGTTTTATTGCAACTATAAATCTCTAGAAGATAAAAAGGAAGATTTCACCTCTATGCAAGGTTTTGCAATCCTTACACCTTCAGACAAAAGCAAATAGATTCACACACTAAAACCAGAGGAGAAAGGTGTCCCTTTGTTGGCTTTCGTGTCCCGAGTTGTGACTGAAAATGTTAAGACATGCGAGAACCTGACAGAACTAAGAATTCATTCTCTTACAAATGGGTTTCTTTAGAAAAGCCATATGCTGAAGCATACAGTTACTATCTTTATAGTAATAAAACATTGCTGAATACTCAAAACAGTTTGGTTTCTGCACGTGCTTCTTAACTCACCAGTCTCAGTCACATTCCAAAAGGTTTACATGCAGTTAGTCCCATCAAGACAGAGGTGGCACCTTCTCAGGTGCTGTTCTGAACCCCAGAGATAAAAAAAGCATTTTTGGTGAGTTTTGGAGCCTAATTCAGCTCCAGCTCTACTTATAGCTATGGAACCTGTTCTATAGCTGTTTTCTTGTAGGAAGGTATGTATGTGTTTAATCCCTGGTCTACCTTCCCCAGCCCGTACTGAGCTAGGCAAGACCTGGAAAAAGTTTAATCAGTTTCTTCCCTGTTACCATGGAGTCCTGCCCAAAGGCATTCTGAGAGTAGAACCCATATGGTTGTTGAGTATGTGGTGTGCTGATGAGACAAGGGAGTGACTGCAGGTTGTGATAGGACTGTAAATAATAATTCTTTCCCAAGTCAATTGGTTAGATGTAAATGGTGTCACCGATGTGGTTGTTGTAGCACTGCAGCAAAGGCTACTGCAGGGTATCAAGGTGTGTGTTGGCTGCCTCTGATTCTTTTCCAGATGACTTTATTGACTACTCTTTTAAAACACATGGAATTTGGGAATTACCACTCTCACCAAGCAGCCAGGTGAAATTTTCCTACAATGGAATGAAGCTCTGTGTAACAATCTCTGTTCTTGCCTAACATTTGAACTGCCTGGGTTTCTCTGGGTTTGGGTTTAGTGCTATTGAGCTTTGGACTGGCATTTTTACAAAACTATTTTTCATAACACCAGGATTTTGTATTTTAAGTGGTAGTAGATGAATTATAACACATCACATGAGGTTAGGATTATTTTTACCTGTACACATCAGTTTATGTTTATGCTGCATCTCATCTCCCATTTTAACTTGCAGTCACTGTTTCATAAGGTCTTTTTGCAATTCTTCACAATCACCTCCAATCTTTATTACCCTGAGTAACTCAGCACCTCCAGCAAACTGTCACCTACTTACCCATCCCTCTCTAGATTGTTTAAGAACATGTGGAGCAGTGGTAGTTGCAGCACAGATCGCTATCACTATCACAGATCACACACTGGAAAGCTGAATATTTTTCCTGCTGTTTTCTATCCTTTGATCAATGTTGTATCCATGTAAGGACTTCCCCCATGTCTCAAAACTTCTTAGCTTCCTTCAAGACTTGATTAGAAACCTTGTTGAATGCCTTTTTGAAATTAAATTAGGTGATATTAAAAGGGTCTCCCTTATCCTTTGACCCCTTCAAAGGACTTCAAAGAAAGTGATTTTCTCTTGCACAGTTCATGCAGAGTCTTCCCCGGGAGCTTAAATTTACTCCTCCCACTGTAATTTCAAAGCTAAACTTGTTCACCTTCAGCATCCAGCCCCTTGGTCTTTCTGTGCCTTTGCCCACAAGACCAAATGTATTTTGAAAATTTGGAAGATCTGGCTCCAGATAACTCAGGGAATTTGTGAAACCAATCCTTGTTCTCTTGCTGCCTTTGCCATGTTGCAGTACAGCTCTTGGTGGTGAATGGCACAGTGCTAACAAGATTCTGCAGTCTTATTCATGTGTGGACAGCCACCTGCTTCAGTGGAGTACTTGGGATAAGAAAAATGCTTAGCCATTGTGGCAAAGCAGTTCTTGAGGTTTGAATTGAAGACATACTGTTACCAAGTGACAGACCAACTTGTGGGAGGCTTCTCAGGGACATGAATGAACAGGAAAGCTGGGCACTATAAAAGGGACAGTCCCACCAGCCACTTCATGAGACGTTTGGTGTGGACTAGGGGCAGAGAGAACTTAGTTTGCATGGTACTTATACTTGGACTCCAAAACAGTTCTTGTATTCAACAAGGAACTCTGGACTAAACCAGACTCCAAAATACTTCTACGTAAAGGGCCATTTGTTTTAGAACCTCATGCAAGGCTCTGTGGACATGTCCCATCTCTCAAAAAAACAGGTATATAAACCTGATATATTGAATCTGCTGAGATGCCTCTGTCATATTTGCTGGGCTTGAAGTGAGCACTGGCAGTGGGTATTTTACATGTACTGACTGTACAGGGATCACATGTATGTAAGTATATGCACATGTATATATGTACATTTTACATCCACAAAGATGCAAATTATCTATACATAAATAGACAGATGTGTATATATTCTATCTAGAAAATGAAATATCCATAAAGACTAGAGACGTTCCAGTAATGGTGATCTTTCATGGGCTATGATCTTTCACAATCTCTGCATACTGGGATCCTTGCCCTACTTCTTCCCAATGATAGCTTGATTTATACATAAAAGGGTTGTGTAAGCAGCCATTTCAGTTACCACCTGACTGGCAGCTTATGCTGAAATGATCATCTATGATTACTCCTAAATCTGTCTCTGAATTACTGCTTGCCAAGACAGTCTGCATGTCTGTCTCTGGTGTTGTGCAAGTTGGTATTTAGCTACCTGCCAGTGAGTGTCATGGGACCATGACCAGGCAAATCAGGTTTGTGCAACAGCAACCTGCCTTTGTCCCTCTTTATACATATTCCACAGGCTTCAGCAGCAGAACACACTGACCGCAGACCCCAGCCCTTTAGCAGCGCTGCTAAACGTTTTTGTGCTTATTGATGACTCTCAATGATCCATATTTTGAGATTAATGAAAGAGTCAGGTTTTAATCCATGTAGTTAGTTACCTGGCAGTCACATGTTGCTGTTTTTAAAACCAAACACAGTGCTGTACTAATGCCTTGGAGGAATTAACATTGCATTATGATGGTTTTCTTCATTCAACAGACCTGCAATCCAATCCCACCAGCCCTATTCAGTTCCCTTTGTTCCTACCAGCCAGTAAAGTGCTCTGAACTGAAAGGTTGAGGATGATGTCCTTCACTTGGGATCTCCTTCTCCCTTTAGCTTTGAGCAGGAAGTGCTGCCTGCCAAGTCCTGGTTTCTACTGCAATTCCTAATTAAGAAAGGAAATACCTTCAGGTAAGGAATGTGCTGGGAATATTTGGCTGCAGGAAACACAGCCCTGGAGAAGCAGGGTTTGTGTGATAGGTAGGTAAAGTCAGAGGAGAAATGGGCACCATCCCCCTGGGGACTGTTCTGCCTGGCACAGCCTGGACCTGGCACCTCATCCATCCCTGGGCAAGCGTCCATGTTGGACCAGGCTTGCTAGCCACAGGACTGCAGGGGGGCTCCTGGGCTGCAGGCTGAGGTGAGGCACGTCAGAGCCTTCATTTCTAAGAATGAAACCCCGCATACTTTGGTGATAAGGTGGAAGACAGCTGTGGTGAACCTAAATCTAGTTGACCATATGTCCTCAACACACTGCTCCAGCAACATTTAAAAGCTGCTGAAATGAACATAAATGCAGTGTTCATGCCTGTTTGTGTGCCAGAAGTCACTACAACACAGTGAGCAATGCTGATGAGGTGGGAAGAGACAGTAAAGAAGCAACATTTTTAAGGGAGAGCACAACTTCTTGAGATATACATGGTCCAGGCAAAGCCAGTGATATCTGGTGGTAAGCCAGGGATACCTGAGGGCAGCTCGCCTCCAGCCACTGTTACTCCAGTGGTGGTCATACACATAACAGCACCCAGGTGGTTTTGTGTCCTGAAGGTAATGCACACACGGTTGAGGAAGAATGAGTCTGCGGTCTGCTTGCCTTTCAAGCATAGCAATCATCCAAGCTTAGGAACTTTGTTTGAAGGGGATGTAGGGCTCTGGGGTGTCGGGATGCTGTGGGCATAGCCACTGTCAGTAACTGGACCACCTGGCAGGCAAGCTGGCGTGCTGCATCTGACTGACACCGGGCTTTCCTACAGAACAGGCATCCACAAAGTATGGAGAAGAAAGTCCTGGCCTTCCTTGCAGGTGGCAGGTAAGTGTACAGAGAATGGGTATTCTGTGAAGGGACTCAAAGTATGGAGAAGAAAGTCCTGGCCTTCCTTGCAGGTGGCAGGTAAGTGTACAGAGAATGGGTATTCTGTGAAGGGACTCAAAGACTGAACTGCTTCAGCCAGGACTTGCCAACACACAGTGGCTCAACAGGCCTCTCTGGGAGATGAACTGTGCATTTTTTGAGCAGCTCTGATGTAAGTATGTAATTTTAGGACTATCTATAGTGCCACAGAGGGAATGCACCATAACCCACCTCCCAGAGCCTGCCCTGTTTGCCTGCCTGCGTTCCTCCAGCCCTGCTTGCTCTCATGTCCTACAGAAACACTCACACAGCCACTGCAGCCACAACATGCAGCTCCCTGGGGGCTGCCAGACCCCCTGTGGGGCACCAGAGAGCTCTGCCTGGTGTGGTTTCTACCTGGAGCTCCATGCCCTAACATGGAGCAACCCCATGGTCTCCTTCCTTCTTCCGTACTGCCTGGTGGAGCTGCAGCCCTGCCCTCCCAAACTCTGGGAACAGTGGCCTTGGGCAGCAGCCTCCAAATCTGGGACTAGAGAGGCCACTGTAGTGTTCATGTTTCCAGTGAATGTATGGCTGATGGCAGGAGGGAATTTAAACTGCAGAGTTAGATACAACCCAGGTATGGATCAGGGAAGTGTAATGCCAAGGAGAAGGTGGGGCGTAATCAGCCAGCAAACCAACCAAGAGTGAAGAGGAAACTCCCCTCATGCCCAACATACCCCGGGGACAAAACATAGGATTTTGTTTGAATTGTATTTTCCTCTTCCACATTGCTCCTCCTTGTTTAGGTGTAAGCAGGGACAGGCAATCATCATTTAGCATGCAAGATGCTTCCTGCCAAGCCAAGCTGTCCACATGAGGTGCATTTGTGTTTCAAGATGGGTCAGCCTAGCTGCAAGCTGGGGCAGAGCAGTCATACTTATCAAGGAAGTCTGTAGGAAAATGGCTGCTCCAAGGGTGCCAGATCCTTCTGTGTGCATTGAAGAGGGATGAACACTGCTATGGGCATCCTAAGGGACACTGCATGCTGAGCACAGGCCAGATGCTGCTTTTCAGGAGGAACCTCTCTGATCTTGCAGCCCTGGAGCGACTTCACTCCCTGTCCCAGGTAAGTCTGAAAGGCGCATGAGTAGCCTTGGGCCAATACTGCATCAGGTCTTCAGGCAACATCAGGCTTCTGGTCAAAACTACTGCACCCACCTTGTGTCTGCACAGGGTTTCTTTCCCCTGAGGAGACACCTCACATCTCAGGGTGTAGGGTTTTTCTCTGCTCTTGGTGCAGGCACAGGACAGGGCACTCCTGGATGATGGGCAGGTGTTGGCAGAGCCACCAGCCCATGGGAGATGCACTATGTTCCTGCCTCATTCCTTGGTGCTTCCTTCTGAATAAGATAGTCCCTATGTGTCTCGATGTCAGTTGAGTGCCAGTAGGAAAGGGCAGCACCTGAAAGGAAAAATGATTTTGAAAGTGGAAGAATTCAGGGTTCTCCAATGCCTTCCTCTGGCGGGTGAATAACAAACCACTGGCCACAGCATTTGTAACGAGACTCGTCTCTGTATTTTTAGCAACTGATCTATGAGATCATTTTGCTATTTTCAGTTGTTTGTGACTTGGGACTTTTCTGCTAGGAACATGCTGAGTGGGAAGGAGCACATAGTGGTAACTTCCAGCAAGGGCTGAGTGGACCCTATGTACCCCGTACTCATTTTCTGAGCAGTTTACCTCCCCAGAGCATCAGCAAGCCAGGGCATCAACAACAGTTGCTCCTCCAAGACAAGAGAATAAGCATATACCCAGGAAAAGTCCAGACAGCCTTCATTAAACTGACTTGATCACTTCCAGAAGCAGGCAGAGTCTGTCTGTAAGCCAGGATGTCATCTCCTGTGCCCCATTCACAAGCAAACAGTATCTTGCTTAAAGCAAGAAATACAATTTGGTGATCTGGTGGTTTCACTGCAAAGGATCTCACAGCAGATCATACATTCTGCATATCTTACACCAGTCACAGCATTAACGCAGTGCTTGCTACAAACACATCTAGCAGCTGGGCACGATTGGCAGCCTCAAATGGGGCAGCTTGATTATCTCCCTCTTGCCCACTCCTCTCCTACTTGCCCTGCTGCACTACACACAATGTGCCTTACATCATCTCTTGTCTCAAAGTACAGAGAGAATCTGACCCTGAATGCTGTTGTTCATTCATAAGTGCGTAAGGGTGCAGTAAGTGAGTGATAAGCCACAGCTATAACTTTACATCAAGCCTGCAAAATTACCTGCAAGATTCCCCTAATGCCATCCATACTGTGCTAAAACAATGGGTTCCTTCGTCTATGCCAGAACTTTAAACAGTCATTAAATAGAGACAACCTCAGATGAGATTGTAGGGCTCAGAGAGGACAAGTTACTTGGGCTGTCTGTAAGTGACATGGCCCTGGCTGCTGGACCCAGCTTGACACACTGCAGCCACTAGGCACAGACTTTGCTGCCTCCTGTGGATAACAGCTCCCCCTCCAAATTTGTTTCACATTGTAGATGTGATTTCTTGGTAGCAGCATCCTCCTGGCATCACATCTCACCAGCCCAAATCCTCTGTAATGTCACTGTTTCTCCCCAGGTGGCTATGTAGGGACATGCATCAGCCACTTCCTATCCTCTGACTGGATAAATTATCTCCCACTCCAGAGGGCTTTATATTGAGGAGCTTATCCTCCTTCCCTAGCAAACCTGCACCACATCAACAATCCCCAAAAGCCCCTGCAGCAGTTGCCACCCGGACTCCAGCAGTGCTACCAACCCCCAGCTCAGTGTTCCCCTGTGTCCAGGCCTATGTGTCACAGCAGGATGCTTGGACTTGGCTCACATGCTGGTGAGTGAGCCCTGCTGACCTGTAAGACCCTGGCAGAGCAGCAGGGTTTCCAACCAGGATGAAATTCTGGCTCTGGAAAACCCAAAGGAGCACAGGAGAGCTCAATTTCATCTGAATGGACCCACAAGCTCAAGGTAAGCTTTGGGATTTTTGCACATTGGAAGCTCTGACAGAGCTCTACCAAGGGAAACATGGCCATGGACTGAAGCACAGCCACCAATCTGACACTGGAGCTGCTCAGCCTGATGGCCGACAACCTCTGCAAGCCAGTGAGTGTGAGACGGCTCAGCCTTGGGACTTGAGCATTTCCACAGCTTCAGGTTCACCAGCTCAGCTGCAGAAATTTTAAGCTACTTAATGGCATTTTCCTATGGTGCTTTAAGTGTATAAAATGCTTACGGAGGCACAAAATGGCACTTTTACTCCCAAAAGAGGACTGTTTGTTTCCTTTCAAGTTAGAGGAGAAGAGTGGAAGAAAATACGAACTTGCTTTCTCCAAGAAAACAAACTGACCTTTGAGTGTTATGAAAGCTTTTATACAATAATTTGGGCAAAGAGAATTGGAATTTCTCCTGTGGAGCATATTTTTCCTTTCAAAATGCCAGTTTGCTAAAACCAGGGCAGTTTGCAAAAAGGCTTGGTTTCAGTGAATCTGCCCATTTCATAGCTGTTTACAAACGTTCTGAAACTGCTGAAATGCTGAGTTTGTCAGCATAAGTCTTCAACTGCAAAGTTTATTTACAGCTGGAGTCAAAAAGATAGAATGGATAAATAAATAATTATAAAAAGACAGAAGCAAACCCAAAATGAAGTATTTTTGCATTGCTTAAAATGAAAGCGTTGTAACTGACCTGATCCAAAACACATCATGATCATCAATTCACAGCAGCCTTGATATTTGGATTTCTGAGGAGTGGAAAATTCACCCCATACAGGAGGAGACTGGTAAGGGAAGCTGCAGGGTAGCTGGAATCAGAGAGTGAGGCTTTCTACCTGTGCTCTGGAATAAACCGACAACCTTGTGCAATGGCATCACTTTCTTTGCAAGTATCTCTTCCAAAATGGGCTCAAATAACTTCCTGACCTGTGGCTGTGGCCACAAAAGTCATGCAAAGCATGAACTCTGCATTTGGACAGCATTCAGCCATTACTTCCTCTGAAGAGCTGCACCCACAATAAATGTGTCTAGTGCACTGATGCAAAAATCGTGTTGGTTAGGAGTCAGGAAGCTCCTTCTGCCTCATCATGTTTTCCCCCAGCAGCTTGGAGGTGGTACACAGCCACCACATGGTTTGCCCGAGCCTGCACGCAGCACACGGAGGGCTGGGGTGATGTCATGTTCATAGGATCATGAATCACAGGGTGGTTTGGGCTGGAAAGGGCCTTGAAGCTCATCCAGTTCCAACCTCGCGCCACCAACAGGCACACCTTCCACTAGAGCAGGTTGCTCAAAGCTCCGTTCACCCTAGCCTTATTTGAACTTACTTTACTGATCTGCTCCTATCTGATGGGTTTGTCTTCAGAATAGCACAGCTTCAAAGCAACAGGTGAAGAAGCATTTCTAGCTCTTTTCTTCTTCACCAAAGGCAGTGCAAGACTGCAATGATAAAAAAACAAACATTAAGCTAAAGACATATGTCAGTCTTACTAACCAAAACTAACCTTAGAAAGCTTATTATGGTTTTGCTGCTACTTTTTAACTGAAAAAGGAAGTATTCTGTGCTGGAAACACCGTGAGGTGTGTTCAAAGCAAGATAAAGGTCCGGTCAAGATCCTGCCCTCTGTTAAAGGTATTTTTGTCCAGGAAATAAATTGGGAATAACTGGCGGGTGGGGAAAACCAAAAGGAAACAATTAAAAGTAGGTGAGTAAACTTTCTTTTTCCCTTCTTTTTTTTTTTTTTTCCTTCTTTCCACACGAGAGAAGGAACACAAAACCAATTACACTCATTCTAATTTGGGAAGAAGTGGAGTTTTTAAGGCCAAAACAAAAAAGGAAGACCCTATCCTAGAATATCACTTTGCCAGAGCCTGCACTGGCAAGGTACTAACGCAGTTCCAGGAGGGGTGAAATGATACTGCCTTTGGCCTTAAGCCCTATGGCACACTGAAGGCATGAAGCTATGGCTCACTGCGGATATCATTCATTGTGGCTTAGGGCCAAAAAGACAATAATAATGACTTATATTTGCACAGCACATTTCATAATCCACTGAGGTTGCAACCAGGTGCGTTGTGCGCAGCTGCGCCCTTCTCAAATTCCTAAGTACCAGATTAATGTGCCGGTTTGTGGTGTAGTGAAGACACTGAGTGGCCCATCTTTCCTCCTCGTTGCTTGATAATACATCCTGCTGCAAGTCCTCCTGAGAGCTGCTGCTGTTGATTTTTATTCTCTTAGGGCTGAAACAACATGTTGATACCAGGCAGTGTATAATCAGTGCAAACTGGCCCTTACTTAGGTCCCCATGTAGCAAGAGATGTATCTCTTTGAAACAGAAAAAGACAAAACCATTCCCCCTCAGCTGATCATTTCCAAGCTGCTCTCCCTGGCATGAGGCTCCTTCATCTGGAATTAAGGCCTGCTCCTCAAAAACTCACCCATCCCTTTCTTTTTTTTGCCTCCTTGCTGCTTAGCCTAACATTTTCTTGAATAGCCAGGAATAAAGTGTCATTGTGAGGGTTTCTAAGTTCACAGAGCTATGTGTGATTAGTAATAGCCAAGAATCAAAAGTATTATACCTAAACACGTCTAATAAATATAATGGAGAGAGGCAGAAGTCTGAAGGCTTTTCTGCATCTGGAAGAGATAATTTAAGGGTCATAAAAAATTCACTGCCATAAAAAATGTGACTCCCTGGAGCTTTTGGAGTAAATCCAGTCTGAACCCAGAGTGTCAACTAGGGATGCCTTTAATAAACATTTAATTAACCAATCACTGGTTCATGGGGCTCCTGATTTTCTTCAAGAAGGCATTTTCTCTGTCATTAGTTTATCTGTACATTGAGCTCACATCAAATTGCACCAGCCCTCCTGCTGGGCAATACCACTGGTGGATGTTTGTAAATGGTCTCCATAATCCGTGGCACAGCCACACTCAGAGACATGTCTAGAGCTGAGCTCAGTCACCCAAACCCACAGTGCCCTAACAGCTAGATCAGGCAGGTGCCTATGCCCAACGCTTGAGGGGTGGCTAGGGATCCAATGTCCCCCACAACAGGCAAAGAGGGATGTGTCCTCCCACCGAGACCTGGCATGATGCAGTGACTTCCCCATTGGGACTCTCTGTCTCCCAGCTCCTGCTGACACTGTCTTTGGGAGCTGCAGGGGCAGGATTCCCCCGGGCTGATGGAGACTTATCCTCACCTTCCAGGAGCCACAAATCTTCTAAGGCAGTGGAATGGTGGGAGTGGTGAAACCCAGAACATGTGCACCCCAGCTTGGGCCTCTGGGTCCCCCAGCCACCTGCAGTGCACTGGCAGGAGCCCCAAGGAGCAAAGCAGCCTTAATAATGTAATCTTGCAGCTCAAAATAATGCCACTGAAGCTGAGTTATTGTCAACTTGTGTTGTATGTGTTTAGGGCTTGTCCTGTCCACCTCTGATACGTAGGCTGACACGGTCCCTTCAGGCTCTGGCTTCACTGTGCTAGTGGGAAGCTCAGCCCAGCTCCTTTCTAGTGGCCACCACAGTATCCAGCCTGGGAGATGAGCCTGACCTCAGATCTGCAGAGCATCGCCTGCCTCCTGTGATGTCTAGCATAGTCCCACATCCAGCCCATGCTATAATCCCAGTTCAAATAGCAATAGTAGGAAACTGTGTTTTATTTGACTTAGTTTTGCTTTCTATAAAAAAATGGTAATAAAGTTTGTTTCACTAACTGAACTGGGGGAATACATCAAATAACTATGAGGCCCCTGTGACATGTACCTAATGTAGGAGGGAGGTATGGATGGGAGGAATTCAAGAAAAGGAGGAGATACCATGTAGACAAACATGGAATAGGAATTTTTTCCAATGAAAGACCTACTTTTTAAACAAGAATAGAAAACCCTGGAGGATGTGGGGATGATGCTGATGCTTCATTCTTTGCTTCCATGAGCAAGGCAGGGAACTGCAAAGCAGCTGCCAAGCATACCCCAGAGAGTGCAAGTTCAAGGCATGTGGCAGCTACAAAGGTATTGTCTCAGCACCAAGGTTTTGTCGGGCCAGAAAACCTCCAGGGTGGTTATACCTGACATGGGTCTCATGTAAATCACTGTAAAGTAGACATAGGTGCCTAAAGTAGACACAGGTGCAATCAAGTCAGTAGATGCATGTTACTGCCTTCTGTTCCCCATTGCTCAGTCTCTCGTATGCCACTTCACAAGGAATCTCCAACTCTTTGGTGCAGGTCTCCTTCTCCACACAATTTAAAGAAGGTAAATTAACCTGAGCATGTTAATATGTTGACCAAGTTGAAATATTTGCAGGTAAACCATATTGCTCAGGCTGAGACAACTGAAAACTAGAGCAAAACATAGCACCTGGAAACAAAAGATCTGGGGATGCACACGAGGCTATTGAGCTGGTTTGATGAGCAGCACTGATTTTCCTCTACAGTCGACTGCTGCCACACAGCTTCACAAATACTCCCTGCTCCCACTTTGTTCAAAAGTCAAACCAGCCTGCAGTGCTGTGGAAAGGGTTGGTGAAATAACAGCTCATTTTGTCTTTTCTCAGCAACACCGGGAGAGTAAGTTGTGAGGACAGAAAGTAACAAACACCTATCTATCTGTCACAATGAGGTTTGTCCTGTTTGCCAGTGCACTGAGCAGACGGTGTAGCATCTTTCGCAGAGGAATCCCAGCAACTGCAGTGAAAATTACAACTGAGCCAACTCTGGTGCCAGGAAATCCCAAGTTCTCCCCATGAAATGACCAGGGAAGACTTTTTTCTTGTTACTGAAGACTATTACCCTTTTCCCCAAAGGCAACCCAGGAGATGAGAGCTCAAGCAGCTGCTCTCAAGTGACAGGACTATAAATCTTTGTCTCAAGGGCAATGGAAATGAAACTGCCTCAAGTGCTATTGGAAAATCCCTGCTTGCTTCTTACAAAGTTCAACCAAACACAATTAAATCACTATTTTTCCTTACTCAGGGCTGTGCATCTTGCAGATAAAGGAAGATAAATGTAAAACCATCCACCTCTGGCAGCCTGCATGGTTGATGCTCTGTGCACAGGAGCTGTACAAAACCACCTTCCAGACTGAGCTGACAGATCATCCATAAAGGAATCAGGCCTTAATTTTGTTGAACTTACTTTGTTTTTCAGCTAGGGAAGATCCAACATCAACATCGCTGTCACAGCAGCTGCACAAGGAAGTAAGTAACTTCCTGTCTGAGCATGTTCCACCACTCAGCATTTTGTTTTTGCGCTAAACCACAACCATGCATGTCATCCCACCCCGTGCCAGCGTACTCTGACCCATCCCCTCCCACCAGAAAGGCACTAGGAAAACATCACAGAGGCAAAATGTGCCACAAAATGCACGCTCAGTACTTGTGCCAAATGCCCTCCCTAAAATGTGCTGCCAAGGAGGACTTTTATGTACTTTGGGAGTAGCTAAGGGCTCTTCTTGCAGCATATGCCCCTTCCTCCAGAGCAGTCACAGAATCACAAGAATCACAGAGTAACAGTTTGGGTTGGAAGGCACCTTCAAAGCTCATCTTGTCCAACCCCCCCCCCCCCCCGCAATAAGCAGGGACATATTCAACTAGATCAGGTTGCCCAGAACCTTGGCCTTAAATGTCTCCAGGGATGGTGCATCCACCACCTCTCTGGGCAAGCTTGACCACGATTTCACCACTCTCATTGTAAAGAATTCCTTCCTCACATCCAGCCTGAATCTCCATCTTTTAGTTTCAAACCGTCACCCTTTATCCTGTTGCAAGGTCTGGCTGAAAAGTCTTTTCCCACTACATTACAGGCCCTTTTTAAGAACTGAAACACCACAATAAGTTCAACCTACATGGGGACAAGAAATTAAATTCCTAACCCTAACCCTAAACTTACTCCAGAACCTAGAGATAATGAAACTCTCTATCTCTCTGTGCAAATAATGCGGCAAAACCCCAAACACTGACAAGCCTCTTACTGTTTTTCCTTTCCTTAGTAATGATTGTTACAGTACATCAGAAAGAGCTAACCTGCGTCCTAAAAGTAGGTCCTGCCTGGGTGCAGTGCTGCTGATGTCCATGAGAGGGCTATCAGCAAAGTCATTTGGATGTTTTACCGTAACACAGAAAGAGAGAAAACACATTGCCGGTTAACTGCAAAATTCATAGGCACCCCCTGCTCCCTCGCAAGCTCCTGCACAAGCTCTGGCTCAAACGAATGTGCCCTTGCACCAGCTGGATGTGCAATGTGACCTCCTCTGCCCAAAGCAGCTCTTGCAGCAACATAGTCTAGTAGTGACTGTAGTAGCAGCGTGGGGCAGCTCTGGAGCTGTGCTGCCTCCAGCCCTGGCTCCCCACACGCTCCTGGACAGTGTTCTGCATTGTCAGAATGTCTGAGACAAGTCCCATGCCGAGGACAGCTTTTCTTAATATGGCAGCTGAAAAAAAACACATTTTATTCACACACAGCTGAAAGACATGGTTGGATCCAAAATGACATGTTCTGTGTTTGCTCAGGTTTGAATCTATTCTCGTTATTAAATAAGGCAAATTTCAGAATAAAGCAGGGTTTCAGAATGAAAAAAAAAAAAACAACAAACAAACCCTATAGCATTTTTAATTGAAAACATGTTAAAATGAAATCTTACTTCTATACATGTATACTTCACATACATATGTAACATATTAATATAAAGATTTCATACCTTCTTCTTCCCTGTACATATCATACCATTACCTTCATCCAAACGATACTTTCTGAATTAGACAGAATTTCTGGTGAACACGAGGGGTTTGTGGGAAATAAGCCATCTATAAGAAAGAAAAAAGGGAAAAAAAGACCCAACCCCCAAACCCTTTTCTAGCTCTGAGATTTTGCTTCCATTCACTTTTTCGGTCACCAGGAGGGCTGTTGGCACTTCTGAATACACCTTGAGTGAAATTCAATCCAGTCTTGAGGTCAACATGAATGTCAGCATTGCCTGGATAGAAAGGTCCTGCTTGGGAGATACGTGATCTGAAGACTTGCGCTGGTAATTGCACAGGTCTGAATGTGACCTTTAGATTTCTCCTCAGCTCATCTGAGACTTTGTACATTATTTCTGGGACATTAAGCACAGCAGGATGAGCTCTTCAGGGAAATTCTGCAGTGTTGTCAGCACCCGGATTGCAAGCCTCGTGGGACACAATGTACTTCTTCTGTCTCCATCTTCTGGTGTCTTATGATTATGTGAGGATCTCAGCTTTCCTGACAATGAAAAGTAGGTTTCTAGTCATTGAGACTAGAGAAAAGCTGGCATATGTCACCTCCTAAAGGTACAGGATCAGAAGACAAATAAAAAGGAATCTCAGCTGTATCAAGAGCCTGATTTTTAAGCTAACTGCATGACTTAACAGTGGCATAGTTTTGAGGGACAAATATTAACTTCTGAATACTTGGAAAAAGAAATAGTATTCAATTCTTGAAGAGAGAAAAATTTGCTTCTTGCTTTTTCCTTCTTCTCTCCCTGCCCTTCTTCCTTCTTTTCTAAGGCTTCTGCTTATTGCTTACACTGCTTCTCAGTCCGGAGATGCCATTGGAGGATGCTGCTGTTATCTAGTCAGACGGAGTGTGAGTACCCGGAATTTTCCAGGGTTACAAAACGTTTTCCTTGCATCTGCCAAAGCTAATGGCAGCAGTCACTGAACACGTGCCACTGGAAAATCACAAGCAGGCTGCCTGCCAAGCATGCAGAGCTCTTGGACAGAGGCATGTCAGGGTCTTGTGAGTGTGAAAGGACACGGCCGTGTCTGAGCCGGAAAGGCAGTGCTCCAGGCTGGAACCTGGCACGTGACAGCCCACCACTGCATTGCCAGCCAGGAGGGCTGCCATAGACCTGCATTGCGAGCTGCTGGGCTGTGTGTCCCTGACAGCCTTGCACGAGCAGTGTCCACTCACCATCAGAAGAACACATTTCTTTTTAACGGAGCAGTTTAAGTGGAAGTAAAGTGGTCGGTACAGAATAAACAATCTCGGCTAATGGCTTGCTGACATTCAATCACAGTTCAGCAGCGACATCTCCAGCATCCCTTGAATCTTGTGCCAAGCCGTCACACCCCTCTCACTTGGCAATGGAAATTTGCCAAGAAGAGGCTAAAAAGGAAGCTACTGAGGAGTTATTCTACTGTGAGCACATGAAGAGGAGTGTCACCAGTGCAGGGTGGGGAATTCTAAATTTATACTGCCCACATATATCCATACTAGATCTGTAGCCCATCTGAGCCTATAGTCTGTTCTCTGGCACTGCCCAAAACCAGGGAAAAGATACCTAAAACTATACAAGTGTTTCTCCCAGCCTCAAGTGATTTGTGACACATGTGATTGGGTGAGGAAATCCATTCATCAGTTGCATTGTAGCAAAAAAGGAGATCTTTTGTACAGTTCAGTGAATCCCATGGCTGTCATAATGTCTCATCCAGAGAAAAGTTGGTGGGAAAGGGTAAATCCATGTAATTTAAGAGGGATTACAATTTTTCATAGAATCACAAAATGGTTTGTGTTGGGGAGGACCTTTAAAAATCACCTAGTCTAATACCCCTACCACAGGTAGGGACACGTTCCACTAGACCCGGTTGCCCAAAGCCCCGTCCAACCTGTATTTGAGCACTGGGCAACCTGTTCCAGCATTTCACCACCCTCGTCATAAAAATTTCTTGCTTATATCCAGTTTTGGTAGTATCTGTCCAGGTGAGAACATCATGTTATGTATATAAATGAGAGTAGAGTGATGCACACCTCTGTATCAAACTGCTCTCACTTGGGCTGATTACTACCTTCACACTTTCACTCTGAAGCTAAATTCTTCAATGGAAGTGATCTATTTCCATGGGAGATGCTCAATGGCACCCATTTTTTAGGATAGGACTTCCAGAGAGATTATCTTGATTTCTATCAAGTTAATGAAAAAATCAAATGAAGCTTCATCAACACTTAGGCCCTAAATTCTGCCTATAATAATACACATTTTAATCAGGTGCTTGAAATGTATAGCTTAATGTAGATTATGTATGCATGTGTTATCTGCCAAGCCTAAATATACCCACTTGAAGGAGCTCCAAAAAAAACCCAAACCTCCTCACTTGGATGTTAACAGGAGAATGGTGAAGGTAGAATTTTCAGGCACTATGTATAGCCAAGAATTTGATGCATGCTCAGTGCAGAAAGGATGAAGGGAAGAAATAACGTGGATTTATGCCTTTGCAGAGCCAGTCAAGCTGTGACAGCCTTGCAGTTGGCTGCCTGTGGCCCTCAGAGGTTTGTTCCAGCTTTATGTTTCACTAATATACGCTGCCTGGGGCTGACAGAGTACCAGCAAGACTGATTAAACCAACTGCTGGAAAAAAAAACACCAGGAAGCTAGTCAAAACACAGCATTTCCACACTGGAATATGAGCTGTACTACCTCCTAGAACCGACTTCTCGGTTTGGTTGTTTTGAATCGCACTTTCATACACACACACAGACACAGCAGCCCATGACCGTGAGACGACAGCAGGGTGTCTCTTACAGCACAGCAGAGCTGGAGGCTTTAAAGCACTGTACACAGGTAATGCACATCTTACTGGCCATGCTCCTACTGACATACAGGTAGCTGCTGAAGGACACATTGCAGTGACAGTTGCACCAGTAATTATAAATGACCCCAGAGCAACCACATAATTAGGCAATGCAGACTCCTCCTAAGCTTTCTGTTCTTCAACATTTTCTCTGAGTAAAAGGCTCATTTGTGAATATGATGAATAGCTCATGAAATGGCTTGTACAGCAGGATGCTTACAATAAAATGGGTTTGGAGCAGACAGGGCAGCATTATTATTGACCTGCCTGCCTGGCTTCCTGCCAGCCTCCTGCTGCCTTCTGTCTCCTGTCACAGGAGGCTGGAACAATTCCCCTGGGACTAACATGAGAGAGATCCCGTGAAAAATGAAGGTGGTATGAAGGAGGGAGGTGATGGCTGAAGGGAGAAATCAGGCTTGCAAGGACTGACACAAGAAGTTAAGCACCTGGAGAGGTGGGACAGCTACAAGACTCACTGCAAAAGGGAACAAGAAGGAAATCTCAGGCAACTTCTTCCCTCTCTACTGGTGCTCCAGACCTCCCACAGAAATGCTGCTTCTATAGAACAGAACAACAAGAAGAGCCACCCGCCCTTGAGCACTGTTGGTCATCAGATTGGTGAAGCTCTAGGGGTAGAACTGGACACATGGACATGCTTCCACATAATTCCCAGGTGCAGTTCAGGAGGCAGGCTGGTTCAGAGATGATTCCCACCGTGTCATACAGCCAATGTGATTTGGAGGCTGAGGCTTTGTGAGCAGAGAATCAGATCACACCACGTCAGCTGGTCTCATGTCCAGGAAGGTCCCTGGCCACATTTAAATTACTGCATCTTGTGAAACTAAGGTTTTCTTCTGTATGTTATACTATATCTTACATTGCATTTATACTGCCACTCATCACACTGATAAGGCTCTCAAAAGATAAGAAGACATTTTAAAAATTAATCTGTAAAAATTCTTACAGCAAATCTTAAACCTGATTTTAAAAATCCTTTCTGTGAGGGCCAGTTTTTTTACCCCCCAAATATTCAAATGACTGGACTTGTCAGGTAGAGTAAAGGAGATCCTTTTCTTCTGGTTTCTCTGTGGTATTGTTTTCCTAGGATAATTTGGCAACATTACAACATCTTCTTTCTCAACTGGTATCCTTGTTTGCTCCATTTCCTGCCAAAAACTATGCTCCTGTTGCAGCCTGTGGTGTGACTGGCAGGTATCAGCAGTAGCCAAGTTTATTCCCTGACTCTGGACGAAGGAAGAAAAGGCCAGAGGTCACTGTGTGCCTGCTCGGTTTGTTTCTGCTAAATGTCAAGTGCTGAAGTAGTCTGGGAGGAAAGAAGTTAAATGTGTAGCTCCTGAATTACAGTGCCAAGAGTACCGTTTGCTTTTTCTACATGAAGCTGGACTTGGCCGAACTCCTGGTTTGCATCAAAAAGAGAACTCACCCTTGCATTTGTAAGACTATGAACTTTTGGACTAAGGATTTATGAACTATTTTCTTTCATGGAGTAGCATTCACATTTAATGGCATTAGAAACACTTTTTTTATTTACCTGGGGTGCTAGAGACTTATTTGGTTTGTGTTTTGTTTTCTAGAAAATTTCATCTGGTCAGATAATAACTGAATTAACTACATAGATCCACTTAATTTCATTATGCTCTCAGTTTTAGTTTCACTTCTCACTGTATTTAATCCCCATGTATTTTTTGCAAGTTGTGATCTAAAAAACATAACCTACCCAGAACATTTCATTGTTTTTAAATTCTTAACAGATTCTTTAAGAACATCCATTGTGTCTCATTTGGCAGACAAATAATACCTGCTTGACCATCTGTATTTGTGTACAGTTATTCCACCACAAGATTTCCTTTCTCACCATTTAGAATGAGAAATATTAGTACTGTTGAATAGATTAATTTTTATGTTGCGGTCTGATGTCCGTGACCCGGATTTGAGTTACAAACCTGTCATGTCATGTGTCAGGGCTCATTATCCACTGATTGCATAAGCTATTGTTACCAGGATAAATTTAGAATTCATCTGAAAATCACAATTAATCATTTGACCAGCTCCACATTAAGGTCAGCCAACATCTACTGTCTCTAAGCTCATGTATATTGAAGCTTGCTGCCAGAATATTTTCTGAGTTTTAGCTACCTTGATTTGTGTTATAACCAGAAATGCTTCATCTCTGATTCAAATTACTTTGCATAGTTATCTCACTAACTCAAGTGTGTTGGCATGTCTTTGAAAGACTAGCACATTCTAAATATGTGCATAGACAATTAAATAGCAATATCTGAAATAATTACTATTTATATCCTTCCGTTGTTTTCTCAATAAACAGTATTTTATACTTAGATATTGTTTTCAAGATGATCAGACTGATTCCTAAACTGTTTTTCCTAATTGTTTTTGTTTTTTCAAGTCCAATAATGTTTCAGGACTATTTCCATCTGGTAGCAATAGTCCTGTTTATTCTGGAAAATCTTGGTTTATATTATCCTTCTGTGTCACAAAATCTATTGAAATCACGCAAAACACCAATCTCTCTGCCAAAGTCAATAAAATTACTACTTGTTGAAGAAAACAGTAAACAACAGAACTCCATAATGATGTCATTAGCACATCCTTTGTCAACAGTTGGGAAATCTGGAACATTGAAGAAAAAATAAAGAAGAAAAAATCTTAATGGATTCAGCTTGGATGTATAATTAATTTTGCATAAAATTCTAATGAGATTTGATTCGAAATGCAAACAAGTTTTATAGCAGCACTAGGTGCACAGCAGCAAGGCAGCAGTAGCTCAGCATGCAGAGTGCTGCATTTTATCTGTCCATCCATCATGTAAACAGACACTTTTTAAAGCTTCTTTAACCCTGACAGTCAGTGTGCTACCACAGACCTTTTGCAACTGGAATTTAGATCCGAGCTGATCTTGAGTCCAGTTCTGGAGTCTGATTCAGTACATCTGGGAGCTCCCAAGGGATTTTGTCATACCCTGTACTTTCTGCTGGAAGCCAAATTCTCCTGCTCTTTCTGTTCGGAACACTCCCAGGATGTCATCCCAAGCCACCTCTTGCTTTGAGCCAGCACAAGATTTGTGCATCCATTTGGTACAAAAAATGGTTTTTGGAGGTTTTGGAGGTTTTCTTCCTGATCGTTTCAAATGTGACAGTATAAAACTCTGCAGTCATGGACAGAGTATGTTTATTCAATTGTTAGTGCCAACCAAGCAGCACACAAAGTACTAGAAAACACAGGGGTAGGCTGAAGCACACTGGACAGATATTGCCTTAAAGCTGCATGATATTGTCAAAACTGAACTTACAAGGTTAGTTGTCAGAGATTGCTGTCAGAAAATGGAGAGGGGAAAAGGAAGTGGTTTTCTGATTTCTAGATTCATCAAAACATATATTAATAATAGCACTACAGAGGTGTACTTTGCTATAAGGAACAAATCAAATATAGTACTAAATGCTAGGCTTTAGTGAGACTAATGTATAATCAGGGATGCTACTGATAGTCTACACCAAGCTTAAGTGGTCTGGCTGCAGCAGAGAATACATTCTGCCTCTTTCCTCCATGGTTTCCACTTTATATCAGCATATACAGCATTTCATCTGTATAGAAATTCTGTTGGATTTCATGGATGACAAACATAAACTTATAATAATTTATTAAATAAATAATAACCTACTTAGCCTGACAATGAGCCATTTCCACAGTGTGCACTATCACAACGTGCCACTAGATGGTAGAACAGGATTCTGTCTGCACAGTTCTGCAGTCAGGCAGCCCTCCCTGATACAACCTTCCAGGAAGCAACTAGATTAATTCTGTCTGAAGATTCCTAAAACTACAATGTAATTTAGAGTTTTTATTCCAAGTGCATACACCATACTCTTTGTCTTTTACAATTGTTATGTTCCAGAACTCCGAATTCAGTGGTGACTTCCCAAGGTGTATTTACAGAACAAGGCACATACCAGCACGCTGTATGTATGTTCCACAGGTGGCTAGTTAACACCTGAAAAGTGAGAAGCTATGAAAATGAAGCCACAAGATTCGTTTGTAGACTGTGATCCCCTGTGGAAATCACACTGCCTGGGAGGCAAGAGCAACTATAAGAAACTTCTGCTCTGAAGCATCCTCCAGAGGAGCTGCCTACCACCTCTCCGGGAAGCACTGTCTTCCCTCTTCCCTTTGGAAATGTACACAGAAATAAGGGGAACAGGAGACATGAGTGCCTGCCCTTCAGTCACTTCCACAGGGATAAAGGAGAATAGTGGGAATTTTTATACATGGAGCAGTGGAAAATTAAAATTCAAGGCAGCAAGTGTACTAATAAGCAACTTCATAGTTGAGAAGTAACTAAGCTGCTATGAGTAAATGAAATGAAGGCAATGTCAAACACCTAGGATTTATTATAAAAATCTGGATACAGTGCCTAAGAAAATCTCATTTGTATTGGCCACAGAACTTAAAACCTGCTTGGATATGATAGATGAATGACACATGCAGTGAAATATGTCTCAAGGACTTTTAGCAAAGTTAAAACAGTGATTTCCAAAGTCTTGGAGAAAAAGCATAGGGGTGCACAGAAATCAGGGGAAAGGAGCAGTGTAACTTATCGGTGTTATTAGAGAGCCTAAAGATAAATGAAAAATAGATATAATAATAGGTGTAAAGAAGAAAGAGCAGAGTGCACAAGCAAATAAAATGATGCCAAGACCCTACAAAACAGGCATCACAAATTGGACAGAAAATTGCAGCTTGTTATGTCACAAGAAACCACCTGTAAACAGTTATTTAGCAGGTGAGATTTGCTTAACATGGGGTGAAGCAAAGCACTTTCCCACCTGGAGTTTCCAGAGGTACAGCACACCTGCTGATCAGACAGTACTGTGGACAGAACAGTCTCGTGGAACGATGTCTGCCCTGCCAGATAAGTATTAACTTCATCATCCACTTTTGTTTTATCTATAAACACAGAGCTCAGGACTTCCCTGAATTCATACTTATTTGGACTGTGTAGGGGTTTGGATAGGAAAAGAGCATAATGAATCATCAAGAGTTTTTTCCACTGCTATCACAAGCAACAATATTGCAAATATCCTGAACTCCCTCTTGAAACAACTTCCAGCCTTTGTTTCCTGTTGGAAGACATTTCCAGAATCTCATACTTACACTTTATGTTCAGCATAAATTATATTCTTTGATTATATGCAGTGATCCCTGGGGTAAAACCTTTTTTTAGCATAAATCTCTGCCTTCCCTATGTCTACTCCCTTGTGTACTCCAAGCTAGTAGTAATACCTTCCTTTCGCTAAGCTAAACATCCAGGTTCTTTCAGTATAAGAATAGGAGCTCTCCATGACCCTCAGTCATCCAGGTAGTTTGAATTAATCTTCCACAAGCATTAGGAAATCCTCCAGAGGAAGCTCACTTGCTCCTCGCATAGGGGCACAAGTGCTTTGCTGTTTCTGCTGGAGACATGTCTCCCTGGGCAGCCTGAATCCTACTTGGTCTCTCCCACAGCTTGTTCAGACGTAATGAGAGTAGTTATACAAACCCCACATGTTCATCCTCCTCTTTATTTTCTAATGAATGGGATTTGGTATGCTAAGAAGTTATTTTTTCACTAATAATACTGATTTTCAGTTTAAAAGTTATCAGTTACCTCATTTCTAATTAAATCAGTGGTTTACATCAATTTCCATATCCTTCCAGAGTCATCAAGTATCAGGTCAAATACCATACAAAACCTATATGTTAGTTACAAATATTATCAGCCTATTCTTTTGATCATCACTTCTTAAGCTTTGGCTAATCAGCAAAAACTAACTCCCAAATGACCATGCGCTTGACATTAAATATCTTGTTTTAATTTAATTCTCATTAAGAAGGTTCTGCATCAGTCACCTCACCTTTTTTTTTTTAGGAATACTGATAAATGGATAGGCCTATATTGTCCGAACATCAGACATCTGAATCTTGACCAGTGTTTCAAAGCAATCATTGTTCATATTAAGAGAGCTCCTTTATCAACCCTGTCCCGACTAAGGTTGCTGGGTATTGACAACTGACAGAAAAGCTTTAGCAGATGTGACTCAAGACTCCCCTGAGCCCTGCTGGAGTGAGAAGGATTTATTACACAATTAGCATATTAATAATTTCCTGCCTTTTCCTAAACCCCAAATACAATATTGGCTATTCTTGCTTTTTTTTTTTTTTTTTTTTTTTAAAGAAGTTTATTTTCATCATTTCTCTCCATTCACTTTGGTATAAATCTCTTCCTCCCATGTTTCAAAAAGGCATTGGTGTTGTCCTCAAGGCTATAGACCATATACTGGTCCCTTGGTCCTTTGACTTTTCTGCAGTAAGCTGCCACCTAATTTATATTCATTATTACCAACTCCTTCTTTGTCCCATTTGTTATACAATTTTCATACCTCTGTCACTTTCTCTATAAGCTGAACTGATTTTCCAAGCAAAATAATCCTCTTTTTCTGTTGCAGGCTTTTTCAGTGTTCTTAAACAGTACACAGTATACTTGCTTATATTCTTTCTTGCAGAGATTTGTTTCAGAATTTGTTTCAGCTTATAAAATTAGCCTTGTAGAAGTACTATCTATGTTTAATGTGTTTGATATAATTTTGGAATGCAATCCACTAGCAAAACTGTTCCAAAAGACTTTTAACTCCCAGGGAGAGGTAAGTTATATGGAGTGAAAAATTAAGAGCCTTTTCCAATTTTGAATTAATGAGCCCACAGCTAGAACGTTGTATATAGTTCAGAGTACATCCATTCCAGGCATGACACCTGAAAAGACTTGGAGGAGAAAAAACATCAATCAGGGCTGAGTGCATGTTTGAAGTGTGTTTTAAATAATGAAATGCTTTTAACTGACTGACAAATGGCAAAGGAGAAGAATCAAACAAATGCCTATACGTATTTTTACAGAGATACATCACTTATAGCATTTAAGTAGAAGACAGGAAAGAAGGAACACAGAGAAAAAATTACTGGGATAGATTGGATGAGGGGCAGGGAGTTACTGAATCCATCTAGACTGAACCATGACTTTGTATGCCACTGATATGGCATACATGGAAAGGTTTTTCTTGGGCATGGAGGATGTAGGCATGATGAGCAAATAAATATTCCATCATTTATCTTGGTCTGTCCCTTGCTTATATTCCTGTTTTGCTCCTTTAAGGAACTGCCTATTCAGGCAGCTAGGCTAATCAAGGTGCCTTGAACCATCAGCACTACATGTCTGGGTCATGATGGGGGGCTTGTGTGATTCATGTATGGAGAGTAGGGAGCATAGATAGTGTCCCATAGGGTATGTTTTCCTGGACTGGACATTGCTCATTTAATTCTGTGACAGGGCCCTACAAGATCAGAGGGCATCTCACCAGCTGCTTTAGAAACGCCACCATGAAACACAGGGAAAAAACTGTCAGTTCAACAGACTCCCCCACTGGACTTTGATCCTACAAGACCTGCACAGCCTAAACTAAAGCATATTTTAGTTCTCCCACCATTGTGATATCCACATAAAAAAGAGATCCTAGGGATCTTGCACAGCTCTGCTGTGGTCTTGTTCCCTGATCTGCACACACTGCTCAACTCCATTGCATTTAGAGGGATTAGAGCCTACTGTTCTCCCCTTGCAATATCAGTTAATGATGCATCACAGAACCATAGAATAGCAGAATGGTTTGGGCTGGAAGGGACCTTAAAGCTCATCTAGTTCCATGCTTGGGAGGGAGGGCAGGGAGCCATAGTCTCTCCTTGGAACTAGGTTATCGTATGCCTTTTGCTTTCCAAACCAGTGCACCACTTCCTCACTTAATGTTGATAATCTTTTCTTCCCCTGATGCCAAGTCACTCACTCTTAGTTTAAAGCTCTCCTCAACAGATGGGTCAGGGAGGAAATTCCTCGAACTGGCCAAAGTTGTTCCTTACTGTGACAGCTCCTGTGCTGTATTTCATGTACTCCGTGGGAGCAGCACGCAAGCCACACAGCTGACCTGGGCTGGGCTGGGCTGGGCTGGGCGGGGCTCGGCTGGGCTGGGCGGGGCTCGGCTGGGCTGGGCGGGGCTCGGCTGGGCTGGGCTGGGCTGGGCTGGGCTGGGCCGGGCTGGGCTGGGCTGGGCTGGGCCGGGCTGGGCTGGGCTGGGCTGGGCTGGGCTGGGCTGGGCTGGGCTCGGCTGGGCTGGGCTGGGCGGGGCTCGGCTGGGCTGGGCTGGGCTGGGCTGGGCTCGGCTGGGCCGGGCGGGGCTGGGCTGGGCCGGGCGGGGCTGGGCTGGGCTGGGCGGGGCTCGGCTGGGCTGGGCTGGGCTGGGCCGGGCGGGGCTGTGCTGGGCTCCCGCCGGGACCCGCCTCTCCCGGCCTTCAGCTGGGACTGATGAGCGCAGTGTGAGCTAACGGGGTGGGGCCGGTCCCTCGTGAGGTAACGGGCGTGCCAGGGTGGAGCCCCGGGGCTGGCCTACAGAGAGGTGCCTGCACGGAGCCGAGCTGTGTGTGGTGATCCTCGTTCCAGGCCCAGTCGCTGGCGGTTGTTCTTGTGTGGCCCAGAATGGCCGGTGTGAGGCTGGACTTTGGCTTGCTTTTGAAGCCCCTGTGCTTCATTAAGGTCCGTGAGTGGGGCTGGGGATGCGTAAGGGGAAGCCCTGCTCTTCTCATAGGGTTGGTTCTTCTCCTTCCCCAGGCCTGGCTTTGCTCCTGTGTCTTAGCTGAATAGGTCTGAGGAGGTGTGTGCCTCATGGTGGTGGTGGATGCTATCATGAGGCTGCTGTTCAGCCAAGCATGCTGGTTGTAGGGAAGAAAACAGTTATCTGGATATATTGAAATGTCTATGCTAATTATAAGTTTGTCATAGTAAGTTGTCCTGCTGTGTGATGTGTGTTCTGATTGCTGGGGGTTTAGGGTATTGCTAGTAAACAAAAGGGAAAGAAGACCTACTTAGTCATGCTGGAGTGCATTATCTTTAGTGTGTACTTTTTAGCTGCCCTAATCTACAGCTGTAGGTGTCTGGGACTCCTAAAAATGTCTGGACTTCCCTTACCAACCTCAAGAGGTACTGTGCTGGCTCTTCTCTTCGAGGAATTTTGCTGTGGAGTTAAGAAAAACTAACAAGAAGCTCTTAAATGCACTTTTTTTTCTTAGTGGTGTTGCTCACGTTGAGCTTCTAGAATCCAAAATGTTTACATTATCTCTTGACATCACTTCATACTTTAGGTTTCCAGACTTTCTTCCCATTTCTTGGTTTCATTATCCATGTCAGCTAGATGTTGGGTTTATTTCCTTGGAGATCCAGTGGTGTGCATTAGTGTGTCTCTGTACCAATTCCTATAGCTTTTTGCCATCTTTGCTCTTGCCACATGTGGAGGCTTTCAAGATGGAACTACTCTTCTAGTTTCCTGTTAAGGCATGGTAAACAAAACAGTTACAGCTGCTTTTGCTTATCCTTTCAGGTAAATATTAGCTCTTCAGTTGCCACTTATATGCTAATTATCAATTTCTCATTTCTTTCCCATCTTTTGTCAATGCCCTATGGAACTAGATAGAAATAGCAATAGACTGTTTCACTCTACATTAAGCTCTATTCTACTAACGCATGAATGCAAAAGAAGATCAACTAGTAAGAAAAACCATACAATTAATTTTAACAGCCTATTTCTTCATCAGTTTGTAGCTGCTTTGGAGGCCCAGATTAAATTAGATTCAGAAGTATATATTTTGGTCACAAAACCAAGCACCATAATAATGCTTGGAGGGGAAAGTGGGAATGTGAAATGGTTCTGTGCTAGTCACTGCTAGTCACACAGGTTTATTGAATATTGTGTTTGTATGGTCTTGAAGTTGTAATGCAACCCAGTCCCTTTTATGTCCTTCTCCCCTTCTTTAACTGCCAGTCTCTAAAATAGTGTTATGTCTCCTTCCACATCAGGATTTCCTTCTTCAGTTATCTAAAGTTTAGATTCTTCACTAAAAGTCGCCATTGCATATCTCAGTGTAAGATAGGGAACAGTCATCGGATATCTTGGCAAGTCTCCGTGCTGTATAATTGATGTATTATGCAAACATAAATTTTCTTTTAGAGAGAACTTACACAACTAGAATGCTGAAACACTGTTACTGTGAATCATGTCTCTGTAAAGTTTCCACTGTATAGCAAACACTAATTACATGAAGGATATAATCTTTGCAAGTTGAATACTGTTGTATTTAGTGCACCCGACCCAAATTTCTGTGGTGGTACTTGAACTGATGTTTATCTTGAAGGCTACTTCTCCTCTTCTGCACAGTTCTCCATTACTACACCTGCAGTGTTGGTGTTCCTCTACAGCATTGCAGCTCTTGTGGTATATATTGGATATAAGCATGTGTATGACCAAAACAGGAGGTTTCCCCAAACTGTAAGTAGCACTAAAATATTTTAATGCTTGCCTGTGAAACTACAAGGAGATCAGAAATACTGCTGATACAAGAATACCTGAATAACTTATGAATATTCATTAGTTCCAGAAGTTAGATGGGTCATGAACAGAGTATCTCAGACCAGCTACTCCAGCAGTCAAGCAGAAAAGGGGATCCAAAGATCTTCAACATCAGTGGTATTGTACCTTATGTGGTTATTGAAGCAGAGTAGAATGAAGTTCCACCTTCTCAAGTGAACAGCGTCTTCACCACAACTTTTACTTTGTTTCATGTATTCAAATATGCAATTCTTCCATAGCTGGAATCTCTCTTAGTCTCTGAGAATTTTCCCTGTGCAGAGCACCTGCTGTGTGCATGCTACTGGCAGAGGGAAATAGTTATCTTGTGAATTTTGGTCAGTTTACTCATATGGACTTAAAATTTTTCAGCACAAGTGCTACACATCTGATTTTAGAAATTATTTTTTTACAAAGGTTAAAATTGCTTATGCTTGATAGATGCAGAGGCATACAGTTTTGTAGCTGATTAGTACAGAATATAACTCGTGTTGTAATTACAACACTGTTAATAGCTGAATGTTTGATCATTCGCACTGATGCAGTTATTTTGGTGATTTAATTGATGCTGTCTCTGCCTTGGTCTCTTATGTATGTTCATGAATATTTTTTAACTTACTAATGAGTGCTTCTCTTTTGTAGGACTTGGTTATCCCTGTCATAACAACCTTTTTATGGCTAGTCAGTACTTTTACTTGGGCAAAGGTGCTTCCTGATGTCAAAATGTACACAGGGGCCAGCATTATTCTAGGAATTGAATCTTGCAAAACACCAGGAACAACTTGTCATTTTGCTGCTGTGACCAGCATGGGAGCTCTGAATATGTCTGTAGTATATATGCCTTCTGCCACATGGATACAATAAATGTGTTTAGAAAAAAGCTAATGGCACCTGAGAGCTCTGTTCTATTATTGCATGTGTTGCTTCATGTTAAAATTGCTTTATGTGTTATCAGTCGTTCAGGCTCTTTAGAACTGGTAACATACCAATTTTTTCCTTTTGAAGGAAACTTGTTTCTCTTAATTTCTTTGAGGGAATAACTTGTAGGATTTGCCTCTAGAGCTGTTAAATGTGTCTGGAAATGCTGTATCTGAGTATAATTTTTTGTGTAGCCAAAAGAACCTTAAAATATGATATTGCACCATACAAGTGGTGGCTTGGCTGATGCAAGTAAATTGGAAACGCTATGCCTCCTGTTCTGTCTTTTGGTGCTGAACCTAGGTCTTTAATCAACTGTGCATTTTTACATATTAAGTAGAGGTTCTTTGTAATATAAAGATATAAAGCTCATGTTCATAGAAAGAACTCTTCACAGGTCTTCACAGTAGGGCAAATGAGTTTTATTGTATGATCTTCTCAGTGAATCCTGCTTTTCAAGACTCTGGCTGTTATTCATTGGCCCACTAATAATTAATTGTGTGTTCTCAAGGTTATGAGTAACTGGAAAGAATTTATCTAATTCCATGAAAAGGATAAAGTAAATAGAAATATCTGATTTCTAAAAGTCTGTTAAAATAGCTTGTAATACTCTAAAGCATGAGGAAATATCCATGTCAAAGGGCTGCCAAAGATAGCGGTTGTTTCTGGTTTGTCGTGAAGCTATATTCTAGGGTTTTGTTGGGAGGGGGGTTGTTTGTTTTTATTAAAAATCTTGTCACCTTTTTTCTAACCTACAGGTATTTGGCTTGATTAATATGATTTTAAGGGAAGGAAATACTTGATTTCTATTCAAGGACACCAACCTGTGCAACCAGCCAAACAGAATTTCTCAAAGTCCAGCAATACCTCAAATTCAAAGAGGAGCGTAAAAACAAGGTGATACTTTGAAGTGCTTCCAGGTTTACATCATACTGCCAAAGCATGGAGCCATTAGGATTTACGTCAAGAATAACTAATGATATTTTGTAAAAACTTGTTTTGCACTATGGTTTGACTTAAGGTCTCAGATACTCGAAGTGTTATCTTGAAATATATTATACCTTTCAGTGTTGTGCAGCCTTTTATTGCAGTTTTTGAAGAGCAAAAAAATTGAGGTTATCTGGATGCTGGCCCTTTCAGATTCTTAAATTAGCCATGTAGGAGGGATGGGTGAGAAACAAGTGCGTTTGGGTTATTAATGCAACTTCTTTAGTTCTAACAAGCCTTAGGTGAAAAATGAAATGTAATTGCAACTAGGGCATGTGAAAATGCAGTTCAAGTTCTTCCTATTGCTGATAGATGACAAAAGCTGTCCGAGTAGAACTTGTAGCTCTGTCAGAGTTGCAACCACCTCATGTAGATTTTCAGATATTCCATTCAGGTTACTGTGTCAAATCTGACAGAACTATCTGTAAGAACATTACTTCTGTGTTTAATATGCCATTACTATTTAATGGCTCAGGACAGTCTGAACAAGAAATCTTAGAGTTTCACTATAAAATCATTTAACAAAGATTGCATATATGTGTGCAATAGGTAACTTAGACTCTTACTGATACTGTAGAAATCAAAGCTAATATATTCCAACTGGTAGTGGCTGGGCTCTGAATTCTTTTTGAGGTGCATGAGCAATGCTTGTGTGTGAAAGGACATAACTGAAGATACATGAATATGACTAAGTTGTCAGTGATGTTATTCAGCTTATTCCTTGGGAGCAATATTTGGTACTTCTCATGTGGACTTCTTTATTATAGTATATGACCCTGTGAATTGCCCAGAAAAATGTGTGTTTTGACAAATCTAATAAATGAGCTGTTCAGTTTCTTGATTTGTTTAAACTGTTTGTGATTAAAACAGACATAGTGTGTGTGTATATATAATGCAAATCCTGATTGTTTTGTGTCCCCAAGCTACTGATTGCCTGATAGTAAACTTCCAGTCCAAAGGCTGTCAGAAAATAAGTATGACTTGCTGAAAGAATACACTTTGTGTCCTTCCTGCTGTAAGAGTGATGTAAATGTATTGGCTTTGTAGTTTCTGGGGTGTGGCTTTAGCTATTGGCGACCTTGCTAGCTGAATGAGTTATCTGTGCTGCAGAAGGGCTTTTTACACAGATACCTTGGGTTTGTTGTAGACGAGACAATCTGTCATTCCTGCAGAATAAAGCTGCCTCGTGCTGCCCAGCAGTTCTTTCTGTCAGCCCAAAGTGGGGGCTTTTAGTAGTTATAACTGCCTACAATTTCATTTGAATCTCTCAGAAGTGCAATGTTCAGTTGCTCTTTCCTAAAACCATGTTCTTTCTTCTGCATTCCTGGATAAGAGATTTGAAAGCAATGAGCTTCTGTTATTTGTGTTACTGTCTCAATAAGACAGACTTGTGGTTATTCAAGTACCATGTATTGTCCCACCTTAAAGGCTTCTTGAGGGAAGATAAGAGAAAAGCAGTGTACTCTGTTCCTACTCTTGCCTCAAAAGTATGGCACTCAAAATCATAACATGGACTTCTTGGGATCTTTCATCTGTCCTGGGCCTACTGCAACCCAAGAGGCAATTCTTAACAGAAGACTGGGTCATAGGATTTAGGAAGAACAATATCATTCTTGTTTTTACAAGCAAGATATGAAAGTAGGTACTTCTATTATGGGTTTATTTGGAGAACCTTTTTGATAGCAAAACTAAGCTAAGAGCTAAAGGGCTGCTGAAACTGCCAAATGGTTTTGACAGTGAAGTGGGGTTTTTCCTTTAGCTTTGTACCTGAAGGGCTTTAAGTAGATCAGTGATTGGCCCTGCTTTCTCCACATCCTTGCTTGTGTAGATGTTACATGCAAGTGGGCCAGGGCATGTGCATTCTTCTAGTAGTCCCATGCTGTTTGCACTTCCTTTACTATCAGAATATTGATTATGGCTGGGTAGTCTTCAGTCATTTTGGTGGCCTGAACTGGGTCTTGAAGCTTCACTGGAAATATCAGTGATTAGAAAAATGAGTGTGATCTCTGCTACCAGCCCAACAGAACTGAATTGAGCTATAAAAACGTAGCATAACTTTTGTGGAAAGGCTGAATATATAGCGATTACAATGCTTTGGTGTTAACTAAAATAGAATGCAAAGCTTCCATTGGTATTTAGAATACAGAGTCAGTTGATTATAAGGATGTGTTAGGCTGTTCTCCTGCCTCTCAAGAACCCCTGCCAGCAATGACTTCTGTGGTATTCTTTCTGATCTCTTTGCTTGCATCAGTTCCATGTTCCAATTACTGACTTTAAACCTTAAATCCTCATTCCTCCTTGAAGTGAGTTCATTTATTACCTAATGATGCCCTGAACTGTCACAGATGGCTTGTTTTGTAGTGTTATATCTATATCACTATGAATAGCTGGGAGGAAAGGGATGGAGAAGAGTGTGGGATGTGAGGGAGAAGTCAGAAGTATTAGACTTTTTCTATTGCTCTCTTTCTAACAGTGTTATAGACACTTGAGATAAAAAGCTCTATGCTGTTTTATCATGGTGAGCTACGATAGGATTACTCGTTCAAGGTTATGAAGATCAATATTTAGATGTTTGGGTAATTCTATTACTAGATCTTAAATTTCAAAGCTAGACCTGAAGTAAATATTTGTCACCTGGCCAAAGATAGCACTGCTCTGAGCAAGAGGTTGAACCAGTTTTTTTGCAGTGGTCCCTTCTTTATAATGTTTGGGGTTTCATTGTTGGGGTTTTTTTTCTCCCTAACACCTGATGAGCCACTGTTTGCCTTTCCCCCCCCCGTGGTGGTTTTTTTTTTTTTCATCTTTTAGCCAGAGGCTGCCTGTTTGCATCATTGTGTGTGGTTATTTAAAACATGTCTTTCATCCTGAAATCCAAAGCCTCCATGAATTTTCATATTGCCTAAGAAAAAACCCTGCCAATTATAGAATAAGTTTTTTCAGCCTCATAATTCTTTGGATTTAAGTTTACACATGATGTGACTAAAACATAGTTTTATTAACCTTTATTTTTAACAAAACTATGTTCCTGTCTATTTATTAACTGCTTATTTACCAACTGAAGCTCCAGTTCTGCGCTGAACTGACTTTTGTCACAAATAGACCTATTAGAGTGATTGGGGTGGCTTAGTTATAAAATGGTAATTGTGTGTATTTTTGCACACAAGAGAGCAGGAATGGATTAGATCAATATATACCTAATTGATGGTTGAGGTCTAGCCTGCAACTGAAACAGAACTGGGAAATTTAGCATACTGTGATTGATTGTTTCAACAAAAACTTACATTACACGTTCATTCAGAGAGATGTTCGTGTTTTCCATATGGCTAAAACTTTCCTTCACACTTTTTGTAGGTGAAACAGGTGTGTCCCACCCCCAGAGTGCTTTCCTTCAGAAGCCAGGGACAGCAAGTACAGCAGGCAGGGCAGGGCTATACCTGGTAAAATATAGATCAACAAATAGGTGGTTGTGTCTTGTAGAAATTCAAGCTGCATATATGTCTGCTCTACACAGATAAATGTCAACAGCATCCTGGCTCTGCAGGCTGAGGTGAGTGTGACCTGTAGTCCACAGCAAGCAAGATTTTTTAAAAGGAAAAATAACCCCATGTCCACTTCTGGCTCATTACGATTAGGCTTGTTTCCTTCACAAGGGGGAGAGACTGATGCAGAGTACCGTTGGCCTTGATGTCTGATAGCGTCCTGCAGCTGAGATGAAGTGGAAAGCATCATGCAGCAGGAGTAAGCAGCTGCTCTCACTTACCTTGGACACCTGCAAAGGGCTGAACAGCCTTTGCCTTTGAATTGACAACATATTCATACTGGCAGTACTGAAACACTCGGTGTCTTATTTACTCATGAGAGTGGAAAGGAAAAAAAAAAAAGACTCTTTGATTTACCAGCTTTATCTTGAGTGCACAAGAATCACTGTTGCTATCACGAGAAGCAGCATGCTTGATCCCTCTGTACTGAGGGAACAAAGGAACTGGAAATCTGCCAGGTCTCTACAGGTAAGATTTCTTCAGCTGGCAGCAGTCTCTTTTGCAGCCATCAGCAGAGCAAGTTCATAAAAATCCTTTCATTCTGCATTAATCCTGGTAGCAGGCTATAGTGATGGATCTCTAGCAAGTGAAATGAGGTATGATACCTGGTGGGATGCTAGCAAGAGGGATTGTGATCAGAAACTCATGGCAGAAAGAAAGGCTGGATGGTGATAGTGGAGTAATATGAAGCTGAGTGGGATAGCAATAGTGAACTCCACAGCATTATGGGGTGTTTAAGGAACAGATTACTTTGTGGTTTAGGGAGCTGTAACCAGTGATCTGAGGGTCAGGCTCCTGTGACAATGAAATGTACATACTCTGTGTGCCAGCTCCATGAAGAGTCCCTGCCATGGGAGCTGGCGTAGTGGTGGTGGTTGAGAGCTTTGCCATCAACCTGCTGGAAAAACCACGTGAACTCAATCCATGAGCGATCTCATAGTGTCAAACAGCCAGTAACAGCCAGTGCTGAATGGAGTCACTGCGGGATCTATATCACTTTGGCCCCTATGACCCCAGAGACCAAACCAATCTCAAACACAGGCTGGATCTAGAACACTGCAATGCCAACTGACAGGCCAGCAGTATTAGTAGCATTAATTGTACCAGAGCTGAACAGCATTTTGTGACGTACATTAAATTCATCAGAGCTTTGGCTCTGCTTGCACACCTCCTGTTGCTAGCCTTGATGTGAAAAGCTGTAAGATTGCGGCTTCATCACCTGCTTGAGGACACAGTGTAGCTGCAGCCTATTTATTTTATCCTGTCTCCTAGAACTGAGCAGTCCATAAAATGGGAAACTTGGATGTGCTGCACCATGCTGGGTTGGCTGCCCACCATGCTGCAAACTCCTGCGGAGCTGGTTGGGTATCTTGCTTTTGGAAGCTGTTTTAAGACAGTCTCTGGTGCTTCCACAAATGCCTGACTCTCAAGTCATGACTGCACATCAGGCATTCTTCATTATCCTGGATCATCTGCTTCCTAGCAGATTTGCTGTATAGCCTAAAGCAAAGTTGCCAGAGGCCAGGTTTTGCTGCTTAGTCACCTTTAAGTATTAACCTAAATAGTAAAATTATTCAGAAGAATGCTACAGGGAAGGAGTGTATCCCCCTCTTAAATACTAGCAAAGTTCTCTCAAGGTTAAGATCAAGTCTATGTATGCTAGCAACAGGTACTCAGTTTTATTTTAGAGCCCAACTCAAACATGGAAATCCCTTTTCTTCTGACATGTCAAGTGAATCCAGGTGTGCCCTTGATAACACCGCCCTCCTATAGACACTTGCTAGTTAGAGCAGGGAAAAAAATAAATCAAAATTTCTGAATAATGTTTTTATCCATGAGCTTTCCTTATACTTTTCAGTAGCAATGTCCAAAACCCTGCCTGTGCTCAGCAGCACTCCCTTGCCTGGATATTTCATTCGTCTTGAGTCAGGAAGGCAGCAGCATAGAGCTGGGTTGTGACACCCTTTAAATTTGTGCCCATATGGATGCAGTCAAAGGTTTTGCCCTTTTTTGAGGGCAAGCACTGGAGAAATCTGTGCTAACCCCTGACCATGTGTTTTTTGTATTCTTTCCTTATGAAAATATGACTCAGTCAGATCCTGTTCTCCAATATCTATGTCTTCAGTTAATGGTTCACTATGGATCCTGCTTGGCTGATGCTGGAGCTCTTCCCCCTTTTCCCTTATGGGACTAAGCCCATAACATTCAGTAAGTTTTTCAAAGTACTTTTCTAGGTAGGTTTCCTCTCATTCTGCTGCATCAGCACTTGTTGCAAATAGTGGGGGTGTACTTGAGCATCCTGTTCTCATAATGCATTTACTACCTAATTGATTGCTGTTGCTGCCATGAGAGCTGCAGGTACCTGTGCCCCATCAGCAAGGGGTGGCTTGTACTTGCTGTCCCATCCTGACAGTATTTCAGCAATTCCTCATTTATTCATAAAACACACTCTGTCTTTTCTTGGCTTGAAGAATACTAGTGCTGCTATCTGCATTTCCTTCCTACCTGTCTGTGCAGCGATTTGACTCAATGTACTCATCAAGGAGGCTGTATACTGAACCTTTACTCACAATGTGAGTAAAACCTGGTGTTAGCACAAGCTCTAATCAATTTACCCATTTCAATTTAATTCAGAGTTTGAAGTACTTTCTAAAAGGATCACGCTGCTGTGCTTGTTTTCTGTGGTCCAAGAACAGCAGCTATTTGCCCCAAATCCCCTGGGTGCAGCAATAATTTCACTAGCTGCACTTCCCTGCCTTGGGATAGTAATCTGTCCATTGTTCTATGCGCTGCTGTTCCCACCTCCTTTTTCTTTTCCCACTTATACATATCATCCCTTAAATCATCTTCCTCTGGTGACTTCAAATCTAATTCTCCACCACTTTCTGCAGATACAGCAGCTATTTTTAATTTTTGCATCCTGATCTGCTTTTGTGAGCAGCTAATTTTAGCCTCACATTTAATATGATCAGGTTCCCTTGGAGCTCTCCTTTGCTCTAGGGTGAATGGCTGCACTGTGCATGTTAATCCTTCTGCTGGAATCTGCCTCTTTGTGCTTCTGTGGCTTTTCTTTCCCTTTCCCTGAATAGAAAACACTATTTCACTATTACCCTTTTGAGCCACTAGACTGTATTCCTTTACAATTTTCTTACTATTTTCTTTTAAAGCAGTTTTCAGATTGAAGCAGCTATTATTCTGCTTTTACTCTAGCTCTATCAGCACAAAATGTTTCAGCTGCTCCCACAACAGTCATTGTAATACAGGAAGTGAATCCTCAAGTTTCCTTTCGTAAGCTCTACAATAACTAGAGAACATTTATTCTATCTTATCTCTGGTCCTATGAGCTGAAATGATACCCCCCTTCTTCCATGGAGAGGTGGCTGTAGCCTGAAAGATCTTTGGGTTTTCTGTTGGTTCTCTTATATTGCTCAGATCTTCAGCTGGATCACTTGGTATCGTTTGGACAGAGCCTTGGGTGACATGGTCTAGCATCAGGTGCCCCTGCCCATAGCAGGGGGGATTGGAACTGAACGATCTTAAGGTCTTTTCCAACCCAAACCATTCTATGATTCATTTGGGTGGCAGTAATGGCTTGTCGAGGTCACTGCCTATAGTGACATAAAGCTTGTTGTCCAACAAAGAAACAAAAGACTGGGCAAACTATAAAGGACAGGCACTGGCTATCAAATGAAAAGCCTCTTCTTTTTTGCTTCTTTTTTCCGGTACCATGCAACATTCTGGCCTCATCACAGCAAAAGGCAGCTGTGATGCCTTCAGACTGAAATTGAGCCATTCTTATACATGGGCTTCGTGGAGTGTTGCGTTTCAGGAGCCTTCACTCTTTTCAAAGGGATCAGCATTGTCTTTGGGCTCTCTACTGACATGGTGTGCTTCTAGCACACTGGAACAAGTCACGTTTACACCATTGAAACAACCCACAGTTCAACAAAACAGTTCATTCTGCTGAGCTGGCCAGTAACTGAAAAGATCCCTTATCAGAAGGAAGAGGAGAGAAAAGAACACAGTATGCTAATAATGGGTCTAAGCCAAAAAAATACAGCTTCAAGCTGTGAGAGCTCAGAGTTGAGCTCAGGGTCATCAGAGGTCCCCAGTACTGACTGTAGTATATGAGGCATTTCATGGCAGCACACAAGCTATGACCCCAGGTACAGCACCAACAATAGCTCTGGAAAGGACTCGTGCAGAAATGGGCATGGTACTGGTAGTGTTTCTTCCTAGAAGATCACAACTGCAGGTGGATCAAGCAGTTAGAGAAGAAAAGAGTATGTGCCAGTAAAGAGATGATGGTGATTATTTTTAGCTTTAGTTTCCACAGAGACTGTGCATCAAAAGTAATGAGAAAGGACTGGCAGGCACAGGATTCTGCGAGGTTTGCATGCAGCTCCATGAAGAGTATCTCGAGGATGAAGCTAGACCAAGAAATGCATTGCTAAAGCATTTGCAAAGCCGAAGGGCCAACATTCCCATCTTGTCCTGCAGCCCTGAAAGATCTTAAGGAAGTAATCTAATTTTGAATTTTACTTATTGTCTGGGTTTTACATGTGGCCAACACAGGCACTTCAGAGCTTCCAACCTTGCTGGAAATAGAGCAGGACTGCTGGAAACTTGAAAGACCTGTTTTCTTCTTCAAGACACCATAAGCCTATTCTCCCAAGTGCTGGTCAGTTACTTGCATGGATTTACAGCAAGTGTAATAGGCCTTCAGTCTGGAGCAACAGTTTTACCTGCAATATATCGGTGTTGGTGCCCCAAAATGGGCAGGACTACAAAGGATCAGTCCCTTCAGGATTAATCCCTTGAGTACCATTCAGTTGCAACCACATGTCATGATCTATAGCTAGCAAAGCTGAAAGGACAAAGAATCTTCCCCACAAGAGGAGACAGCAGAGTGAACACAGTCAAGTCTGGCTGGGGGCACCCTGGGGGTGGCTGCTGCTTTATTTTGCTAATGGGTAAGTTTGTGTTCTTTTAACTTGGGAAAAACACCTTCTGGTTCAGTGATGGGGCAGGTTCTTTTCAGGACCACGTAAGAACATTGTGTTGATTCAGCCCTGGCTGCGCATGAGGAAATCCCTAGGAGCATCCATCTGTGTCCTGTCTTACCTGTCAGAACACCACTGAAATACTGGAGTGAAATGTCTGTTACTTCAGCTATTCAGTGATCACCTGAGCTGACTCCCTCATACCAAGCACAACGGTGATGGGGAGAGGGGGCAGAAGGGTGTAAGGTACTGTATAAAACCTGTAGCTTTGCTGGTCCTGGCTGGTACACTAAAACAGGTTAGCTATCTGTTGTCCCATGGGGACTTCCTACCCAGAGAGAGACAGACAAACTAACATCAATTCTCTCCTGACTTCCCTCTTCTCTCTGGAGGGGATAAGGGCCCCTGGGATAAGTAGGACCTTGAAACACTTCCTGGCACCAGGTAAAGCAGCTGGGGAAATTCCTTGCTGACAGTGATATATCACTGAGCTTGGTATGTCTCCACTGGATGCTATTGAGACTCTGGTCTCTCTGTCCAGGCTCAGAAGTACCACACACCTGAGGGGGCTTTTGGGACAGTGCTTGACAGACCATGGTGTCCAAGTCCTTCAGGCATGTACAGAACTGGGCAGCATATCTGTGTTTTAACCCTTGCCTTTGATAGCAAGTAAATACTCTTGTGTCTTGGTGTAGGGAATAGGAAATACCTTCTGACTGAAGGTCACTGACAGAAGCTGGTGTCTATTTTGATCTCTTTGAGTGCTGTCACTGAACTTCCGAACTGCTTCTATTTCTCTGGAATTATGGGGGGTGCCTGATCTCATAAATACTCTGCCCCAGGCTGCATGCTCTTACGTCTGTAAGGCTGTTCCAGAGCAAGTACTTAGATAGCTAACCCCGGTGCTGGAAGTTTTAATGGGGACAGCTCAGCCTCCTCTGTAGATGTCAGTGTGGTTATATTGCTTGCATGAAGTGGGAAGATGTGGTCAGGCTGGATATTGCAGGAGAGCCGTTCAAGAAATACAGTATGAAAATGGATTGAATATGGGTTCGTATTGCTTTGCTGTCAATGGCCATGCAGAGAAACATTGGAGCATATCCCCCCCCCCCCGCCTGCTCTCTGCGCCCAGCCTGTGTGGATATAAAAGAGTAGTTGGTGAAGTCCAGGAGCGGCTTACATAAACAGTAAGGACCGGGATCAGTTCAGTGTGAGGAAGCGAAAGGCAGAAAGGAAACAGCAAACAGGGCACTTGATCTTTCCAGACGTGACCCAGCGTGGTCCGTGGGAAAATTAATGCCATACGGGGATCCCCTCTTCCTGGCTGTGTCTGCGCTGCGCCGGTGCCTCTTGACCAGGCTTTCCCTATTCCCTCACATGTACTTGTGCTTCCCTCCTGTGCCCTCAGTGCACCCGCTGGGCCCTCCCCTTCCGCTGCCCCCGGGCTGCCTCGCGGCCGCTGGCAGCTCCTCACCCGCCGCAGCCGCGCTCCCCGGGCCCGCTGCCCGCCCCCCGCCAGCCGCGCCGCTGGGGGGCAGTGTTGCCCCGGCAAAGCTGCGGCAGCGCAGAGGCCGCGCTCCCCGGGGCTGTGCAGAGGGTGGGGGGTCAGGAGCCCCAGAAGGGTTGGGGGGTCCCGGGCCGCCGTGGCTCCGGTACCGGCTGTGCGGGCAGGAGGGAGAGAGACTCAGCCCGGGGCGTTGGGACACGCCACAACCGTGATTGCACAGAGGAACCCGTGCCTCAAGTCTCCCGGCCTGAAACGCAGTGCATCGCCTGCCTCCCTCTTCTTGTCCACAGCACCCAGGCTCGTCACCGACCAGCGGCAGAGACCCCTTCCTTGCTGTTGCTTTTAGTAATGGCACTCAGGAGGCCGTGCAGGCTAGGACCAGGCCCACCACAGCGGATGCTGACGCTTCTCTTTGCCCCGGGGCCTGCCTGGCCTGGGTTGGATGCCCAGAGCTCTGCCAAGGGTATGGATCCAGTACCCCCTAACCCTCCATGAGGTTCATGTGCACTGGATGGGCACAGGCCCTCTGGAAGCGGTTGGCTGCCACAGGGTGCCTGGGGGTGGGCCTGGGCCAGGGCAGGCTGTGCTGGGCCCAGGGGAGCTAATCCAGGCACTGCTGCTCCTGTCTGTGTGGCCCCAGCTAGTGCTGTGGGAATGAACTGACAATCAGACACAACTGCACAGCTGGACCAAGCCTTGTCTTGCCCATGTCGCTCAACAACTGCTTTTTTCCAGCCCTGGAAGTTAAGCAAGAACCTTGCCTCAAAGTTGAATCCCAGGGGCTCTATTGACCTATGGCAGCTGGAATTTGGAACCAGAGAACGGCAGAGCAGTGGCATCCTTGAATAACATTCAGAGTAAGATCTGTTCATCTGCTTTGTTTTCAAGTGTGTCTGTCAATCAGTACTATGGAGCTTGCAGCAGAATCTCACTGAAGCTCATACTTGTCGTCTTTAATCTCCTGGTCAAGCCCATGCTTTTTTACTTGGCTGCTTTGAAGCATATCTCATAATGTGCTTCCAGATGCAGAATGACCCTGAAGGCAGATCCCAGAAAGCAGCCTGCAGACCTCAGAGCACTAACCAAGCATGTCCCCCTGGGAACTGAGCAGGCAGCCACAGAGCCAGGCTGACCTTCATGCTCAGTGCCCTGCTATCTGGGACACTGGTGCCTTGGACCTGCCCTCACCTGAACAACCTGGGCTGAGGCTCAGCTGATCTGCTTTTCATGTGTGGTGTGCAGCCACTAATATCTGATCTAGACAGACAGAAAGAGCTGCTGTTAGGGCACAGTTCATCTGATCTGTTCCAGACGGATGTCTGCTCTGCAATAAGTCACCCCAAAGTGCCTCTTTCTCCTCCGTGACTACACGAGGAACTTGCAGTGACTTGCTCAGACAAGGTGTGTGTGGATGGAGCCCAGCGGGCACTGAGCCTGTGATCAGCATTTCAGCTGGAGCCTTGCAAAGGGCCTGCTGTAGTCGGGGATCTCAGCCTATCAACCAGGGGATGTGCTATATGCAGTTGTGGCTACTTGCTGTCAAAGTGTTATTTCCATTATGGTGTTGCAATCTGGATGCCATATGACAACCTAGCAGCTAGATTTTTTGCTCAGGAGAAGGAGTATTATTCCCCTTGTCTGGCCCCCATTCTCTGAGGGAGCCCAAGCTCTATCTCCTGCTCTTAGTGAGCAGTCACAATGCTGCAGCATCCTGAGCAGACATTCTCCATCTCTGCAGCTGAAACCATTCTCCTGTGTAGGTCTCCTGGAGACTGTGAACAAATACAGCATTTACAATCCCTGGTATAAATGAAGTTGCATGGCCAGAAGCTGAGCCTTCTGATGCTTATTGCAAATGCTATATATAATACCAACATGAAAGCAGAGCATTTGTGCGTTAGAAGTACGTTCACTTTGGAAAAAAAGCACAAAAACCCTGGTAACATGATCACACATAATCATAATGGGGGAACAAGACACAGTCAGTAAAGTGAACTGTGGTCTGTCATAATCACTCTTGAAACTTCAGAGCAATGTTAATCTAAAGATCTCAAAGCACTTCAGAGATGTGTAATAGGTGGACACAGCAATCAAAAGCTGTGGCAGAACTCACACTGGTTTTTGTAGGCTTTGGATAAAACTAATGCATAACGTGTAACAGGCAGCGGGAGGTCAGGACCTGTTGGCCCCAGCCTCTCTGCTTGAACCACCAGCTGCCTTTCTGCCTCTTCTAGCTCAGCTTATTGGTGTCATCCCTTTAAAACAAATGGCACCAAAGTTCATACCTTGTAACTATATGCAGAGACTAACAGGGCTGTTGAATCTAGAGAGGCTGGTTCCCATCATGTACTCTGACCCTCTACAGCACACAGCAGCCGTTCTCGACTTCTGAAGTCTTCTAATGATGGAAAGGCCTCACAGTCTTAGCTAATTGTTCCACTAATTAAATGCTTTTATTGTCTAAAGCCTGCCCTTAATCCTTGCTGTCAGTCTATCTAGTGGCAGTGCTCAACACTGATTCTGTGTTCTCAAAGACACTTCTCAAGGAAAAAAGCACAAAAGCTGGTTTAGCAATTAGATGAGGTTTCTAGCATTCAAAGATGTACTGCATAGCCTATTATCATGTGTATTTTATGAAACAATATACGTTTCTTTTACATATATTCAAAATACCTTTTCATATATTGTTCCATATAATACACAATAGGTGTACATCTAAGACAATCAGTTCTGTCTTCTCTGCTTTTGCTCTACCAAAGACAAGCTAAAGAAATGAATGGCTGTGCTTCAGCTCAGTGAGACCTGAGTTCATTCACAGGGAGGAAGGTCAATAGCAGTAGGGGCAGCTGAGAGGAAAAGCTAGCTGCTTGTGCATAAAGCCTTGTTATTGCTTGATTTTGTAGCTCCTGAGCAAGGAATGTAGTTTCATGCATGGCCAAAATAAGGTTTCACAGTGAAGATAAGGATGAAGAATTAGTTGGAGCTGGAGATCAGCACTGCACATACTGAAGCAATAGTGTGTGTGAGGAAGGATGTAACTGTGAGTTACGGTCAGCACACTTGTTTCCCCATGCAGCAAGTTGCATGCAACTCACAAGATGCTTTATCTTGGCTGAACCTGCCCTGTGAAAGGCCGAGCACACCAGCTACACTCACCTCAAATGCATGGAGGCATCCCGGGCAGTGGTAGCTCTTAGATCCATGGAGCTGCCAGTTGCTCAGAGGTTAGAGTATGTGAACATCACTACAAGGGTAGTTGCTTTTAACCCAGCTGTTGGCCAGCTGTGGGAGACTATGGCACCATCAGTGTTGGCTGTGACAATGCTCTTGCACTCATGGATGTTAAGAGCATGTTGTGATGCTGTGTTATGTACTGTTGGGTTGGGTTTTTTTTTCCTGAGAAGGAAGGAAAAAAGTTTGTGCAGTTCAGCAGCAGGAACAGTAATAAAGAAAGATAAGGTTTTATCCATCTCTTTCCAGGTTTCCTGGCTGAAACTACAGCTTGTCTCTGCCTCTCTGTGAAAAAAGGTAATAATCACAAAAGTACTTACTATGAGAGGCATCAAGGAAGCAGAGTGGCTGCCCCAGAGAAATGCTCAGGAAAATAAATACAAAACCCTTTGTGCCTTCCTATAATGAAAAAACGCAGTTAACTTCTTCAGGTAGCAAAGATTTAACACTTGTATGTGCCAGGCACAGCTTGGTGTCAAAGTGGCAGAAAGATCAGTGTTACAGCAGTACTGCCAGTTTCTTCTCCATGTCACCTGCATAGAATTGAACGTATCATGTTTACAGCAAATGAATGCAAACAATGGTGGTTTGGAGCTCTGAATGTGGGGCTAGCCCTGTTGGTGCTGGAGGGTCAAACAGCACTATAACAACCACCACAGACACAGTAAACCGATAACATGCTTACAGAGTATCAATCACTCCTTTCTATCTCTATCATTGTGGTGTTCATGACAGCTGGGTTTCTGATTGCACAATGAATTGGCATTTGACTGAAGGGGTTTGGTGTTTGTAAGAGAAGTTGTTCCTGAGCCAAACCGCTCCTTTGGAGCGCAGCAGAGTTGCAGCACTGTGACGGGCGGTTTTGTGAAGGGTAGGATCCTTGGTGAAATCACCCTGGGCCTCTGCTGTACCACAAAACTCAATGTATGTGACAGATTGGATAAAACATTCACTGACTGTCCCTGCTCAACTTCAACTGAGTATTTTCTCTTGCCACCTTGCCGCCAAAAACCTTTTAGTAATCAGGAAAGAAAGGAAGCCAAGACATGGAGTATTCAGTCATTATTTATAATTCATTTTCTTCAGATTAAGATAATTTTCTGAATTCTTGTAGAGTTTGCTTGTTTTATATCAGGTTCTTAGGCAGCACTTATATTATACATGCCCACACTTGGAAAAGATTATTTCACCCCATGTGTTTACTGTCATTATTCTTTTGAGTGTGTTCCACTTGATTCTGTTAAACATTAAATACGCCAGTGGAAATACCAAAGGTGAAGATATTGAATGCTGCTAGTGTTACAAAAGATAAATAAGCTGAAAGCGTTGACATAACAGCCTGAGATACCATAACAAGCTTTGAGTTTTCTCCACTCTAAAACTGCTTTCAAGCCATGATCTTTACTACAGCAAGATGGGAGGGCAAGGAAGGGCTGAAATAAAATACTGAATGAGAAGAAATGGTTTTAGCTTTTACCAGAAAGCTTTTCAACTCTGTTTCACCCTTTCTGCTGCTCAGCAGGGACAGAAGACCCCCATTCACTGCTGGAGAAAGAATGTCTGCGTGTCAGCTGGCCTCCCCAAAGGCAGTCAGAGGATGTGGCCATGTCTGTCTGGGGATGCGGAGCTCTTTCAGGAGGAACCTGCCAGTGGCTGTAGCCGAGGGACAGTGAATGCTTCTGTCCGTGACTCTGCTTTTTCTTTCTCTTCTCCCTCTTTCCCGTCCTCCCCTTGACCCTCACTCTTACCTGCACCTGCCAAGGACAAGTCTGGCTTCATCCTGCCTTTGGGTCCAGTTTATGCAGCAATGGGCACCTTATGTTTTGCAGCCGAGATACAGAGAGAGAAAATCACATCTGGTTCTTTGGCTGTTCAGAGCAGAGGTCATTTGGGAGGCACCCTGGAGTCTCATGCACTCTGATTTAAGGCTGGCTTACTGGCAACACAGCACTCATTTTGGGAGAGGAGGTCAGTACCTCCCTCGGGGGGCTGGTGAGGATAAGCCCCTGTCCTCAGACTCCTCTTTCTGCTTTTGTAATTTCAGCCCATCCTTGCCTTGTGTTTCTCATTGCCCTCGTGTGAGCTTGGAAGCTGATTTTGTCTCTGCAGCCAGCTCTTTCCCCTTCTCTGAAGGCTGCTTTTTGCTTGGTGCCTCCGCTCTTTCTATCCCTTGTCCACTGTCATCCATGGCACTGGATGTTACCTGCAGGGCCAGCTCTGGCTGAAGGGGCTCATTGCTCTTCTTCCACCTTCGGGCCCCTGACTGTGTATTGAATTCATACATTCTGCCAGTAACTTGAAAGGGAGAAAAGACAAGTGATTAAAATCATTCCTGCTTCAGCAGATTAAGACATGACAGTTCTCCTCAGGATGGCGTTGAAATGAGAAACATGAAGCACCTGGAATGTCAGCTGAGTTGGGGAGGTAGCCCCAAGAGGGAAAGCCTCATTCCTGCAAGCTGGAGTGGGGACCTCTGGGTGTTGTGGTGGCTGCTCAGGGAAAATCTGTGATCCCCAGTGAGTTTTGGGTGTATCTATTGCTTCTCCATTTGCACAAAATACTTTCTTCCAGGCTTAATGTGCACATTGTCGTTAACAGAGTGAATACTATCTATTTCCTGTTTGTGCAAGTGCGTGCTTCATATAAACACAATATTGTTAAATTTGGATTGTTTAGCTACATTTTCTTGTTTGGAAGATTTTTAGCCCTCTTCACATTTTAAGGATGATTTGTACCTGTACATTAAAAACATCTTATCCTTCAGTTCATTTAGTACCTAGAGATAGGTGGAAAAATTGCTGTGTGTCCAGTGCTATTGCCTCACACTCTAAATCAGCGTCTCTTGCTGAACAGAGAATCAGGAGCTGTAGTGGCACTTCTTTGTAATTAAACATTATTAATATGAGACAAACAAAAGACCATTAAGGCCTGAAAAGAAACAGTGGTTTCATTTTACTACATGCTAACAGTTTGTGTGTATCAGAATTAATGATTTCTGACACATTAATGCAATCTGAGCAATTAAGGATGAAACTGGATCTCTATACATGTTATTTTTCTGTCTGCTTACAAGGCGGGCAGGTTAAAGCAGCTCAGATCAGGAAGCAGTTCCTGACCATCCCTCCTAATCATATTCCACAGATGATATCCTGGGAACTATTAAATCTCATTTCCAAACCACTGACACTTGATCCTGTAGGGTTTGGGATGAGCCAGGAATGGAGAGTGCGCATCACACATTTCTCTGCTGACACCACAAAGCTGTGTAATAGCTCAATGCTCATGTCAGGCACGACACAAACACCAGGCTCTAGAGGGCAGTTCAGATGGGCTCAGGTATCCTTAAGTCTGGTGCTGAGGCCAGGTTTGTTGAGGAAGGGAGCCACCAGCTCTCCTGAACAAACACCAGGATGCAGCTCTTGCAACAGCCCAGAGAACATCCATGTTTAACATATTACAAATGCAGTTACACAAAGAAAAAGCAGGGACTTTGGAGCCTATCCCTCCAGGTCTCTTTATAAACAGCAGGTGGGCTTGGACATAGACCAAACTGGCCTTGAGCAGCTTTGTGGATGAGTTTAATTGCACTGTAGGGTCCCGTTTGTTTGCCCAAATTCTACTGAAGTCCCCATGCCTGGTGTTTCCCATTAGCTCACAGCATCTAACAGCTCCAAGCTAGCTAATAAGAAACACAAGGTACAGGCACTTGTGTGGAAATACAGCCAGATGAATCCAAGCCTAGAATCCAAGCCTGCCGCCTTCTGAATAATTTTTAGACCTATTGTTTCAGACCTATTCTTGGATCTATTTGTTAAAGATCTATTTTGACTGACTGTCTCAGTTTTTACCAACCCCCCTTTCTCCATGCCAGGGATCCAGCATCCTAATGCCAGGCCAAGCACCAGGGTACAGGGCTCAGGCACAGAGACTGTGGATCAGGGGGATGAGGTAAGGCAGATCAACTCCTAGGAAAAAAAAACACTTTTCTGTAATGAACCTGCTGCAGAGCACAGTGGCCATCACTTGGGAAAGGGATAAGCATCAAAGCTCCTGGCTCATCCTGGTTTTCCCAACTTTCACCTTAATTTCACTTTTGCCAGCTGGTTAACAAGATATACCCAGAGTTAGCCGAGTATATCTCAGCTAACAGCTGGAGCCTGGTGACAGTAACTGATGCCACCACAACTGTACCTAAAAGCAAGCATCTTCCCTTTCCTCCCCCAGAAGTGATGTTTTCCTCCTCAACAAAGAGCAGGAATGCACTGTTGCTGCAAGAGAGGAGGTTTGAGCAGGAGCAAGTAACTCTCCCACCTGCCCTCATCCAGGGAGAGGTTTGAGAGGCAAAGTCAGTACATCTGCAGCTACATTAATCTGCTGGCCAAGTTACAGACATGGGAAGGGTGAAACCCTGTAGCCATGACAGCACCCAAGTAGGAGGCTTGCAGCAAATTCTTCCTCCCCTCTCACCTTCCTATAGCAGACCCATACATTCAGGTATAGCAGAGGAGCAGTGAATAATCTGGCCATCAAATGTGTGCTTTCAAGGGCTGTAAGAATTTCTACCATTAGAAATGTTAGTAGGGCAATGTCTTGATTTTCACTATCTGTGAAATATAGCTCCTGTTCTCCTTGGAAACAGCAAACCTGAAATATGAAAAGCAAATGTCGAACCATATTTAAATCAACTAACCTGGTTTCCAGCCAAATAATCATATCCACTGTTAATTGCTTTTTATTACCTGGGTCTCTGGCTTCACCATCGAAGACAGTGTTTAGCTTTGTCATTGTCTGTGAAGAGAGACAAATGTGAAATGAATCCTGTGAATTAGTTAAGTAAGAAGGAGGGGCAGTGACTTGGAAATGGTGAACTAAATGGATTGAGATGGGGTTGTATGACCTGCATATTGCACTCCTGTAGGCAAAACTGGCAACAAAAGCCATTTGTGGTGTAGTGTGTTGCCCACTAGATGTTCAAAGGAGAATTAGTAAGGTCTGACATGCTAAATACCTCCATGTGTGTAACCACAAGAAGGTCATCTCCACCCAGAGGGGGATTGGGAATCCCCTCTTTGAAGAGCTCGGGGAGGGAGAGTACACTAATGAAAGTGCTTTGCAGCCTTTATGGTGTTATGGCTATGAAAAAGGAAGGAGACCCAAGATCAAGGACCAATGAAACATCTGTTAAGTGGAATTAACAATGGCATTTTGCTGCAAACAGCTTATGAAGACCAAACTCTTTACAGTTTGGGGATGTTTATGTACCTTATTGGTTGCACCCAGGCAGGTCAGGGTTAGCTGTACAGGTCAGTGGTAACACAGCAGTGCAACATTGCCATCAGGGCACTTGTCCTCCTGCCTCTGTGGCTGCAATCAGTCTCCTTGTCACTGCTCTGGATGCAGCCTGTCTGGCCTCTCACATACAGGGCTGCCACGGCAGCTGGAGAATTCAGCACTTGGGAGCAAAGGGGGTACAGCACAGATAAGCACCCTCACACCCAGTGTTGCCTCCAAATAGAGGCCAGGTGGGGTACTGAAGTGTTTTGCATTTGTAGACAATCCTGTTTTCCTTGCCTATCATTTTTACGTTCTCACTGGAAAACAGGCACCTTTCATAGAAAGTCCTCAGTCAGATTTCATGATGGGGCTGGACAAAACTAGGTTTTGTTTTGAAACTGGCGGTACTTACCACAACCACATCTTTCTTGGGTTTCTTCTTTTCTACAGAAAGGAAAATACACATTGTAAAGAATACCATTTCTCTTAAAAGTGATTAGAGACATTAAAGCCAAGATTTCCTCTTGGTACATGGTACCAAGAATGGAAATTCTTGGTATTCAACTTCTGAGACATCTCAAGTGACTCTTATTTCTCTTTTAAGGCTGATCCCTCCTACTATTTGAAAAGTAAACTCCTTCATAGTATTTTGGAGTGAGAAACCGCAGTTGCCACTGACTAATCAAAAGTATAGCCTAAAAAAGTCTTATTCCTTCAGTAATGAATAAATAACAATGGTTTCTTTAACAAATTTCCCTTTCTAAATAATACAGAGAAACTCACCTTTGGGGTATTTGAACTACAAATGTGGATTATTTTTTTCCAATGAATGTTTGTAGTTGTAAAGTTTGTGCACTCAAACATGCACTTGGAGACAAAACAGGGAAATGCCGCAGATGCAGTCAAGTAAAATTCAGATTGAAGAACAGTTTGGTTATATGTGAATTTACCACACTATTAACTGATCCCACATGCAAACAAATACAGCAGCAGTGCCATGGGCATCTCAACAGCATGGATTTGTGGATGATACCCAACTAGCTGCTATTATTTCTTCTTGCTTGCTCCCTGCCAATGTGTTTACGGCCTTTCTTCAGACAACTGTATGCCTGGCCATCAACAGGCTTTACAACCGGGCAATACTCAGAAGAGCTACAGATGGGTCTCAACCTGAGCACCGATGGGAAACCTTTCTGTCTGGCCTTTGCTGCCCAGCATTTGGGAACCAGTTTTCCAGAAAGCACCAAGCATCCATTTTTTTTGGAAACCAGCCGGTGCTGAAATGCCTCAAATTGGGCAACCAAGAGAACAGCTAATTCTGTTGGGTTTTGTTAGTCGTGTGTTTTTGTCAAGCTGGGGATACTGACTGAGAAGGGGAGTTGTAAAAGCAGGGTCTTACTGAGCCCATATGAACCATGCTTCTAGCAGAAAGCTAATGGGACTAAAAGGAACAAGACTGCTTTTAAAAAAAAACCCTGTTTTTTTAATGTGCAGCTTATGCTCCTGCTAAGTTACACAAACCCCTTTAAAGTACCAATATTTGAAAATAAACCTTCAGGTACATGAATTAATGACATCAAGGAAGCAAATGAAGGGATCAGAGAACAGGGAATTAGAGTGGAGAGGACTCCTGAAGGTCTGTAGAGGGATGGGATTATTTTTTGACATCATATGAATTGCACATGAAAAGAACAGCAATTCTTTCGCGTCCATGCCAGAATACCTGGCAACTCTGAATTTGGATTTTACCTAATAGTTAATAGATTTAAAGACCATGAAATCACTTAGGAAGACCTCCTGTAATCGGCCAGTGTTATTTAATCTCTGTATTCTTGTATTGGGTTAAATTGATGTATCTAGAAATGGATTTACAAATTCTCCATTGAATCGTAAACAAGGATTCGTTGTGAAGTATGAAAATACAGAAAACAGGTGCATACCTGGAGCATTTATCCTGTAATGAGAAAAAGATTAAGAGTGTAATTAGAAAATGTCATACTTTTGCCTACATAAAAATACCATGCTTTGTTCTCTTTCATTTGGTAAAAATAATGTGCTCTCTTGAGTTCTGGGATTTGCTTGATTGGTTTGGTTTCTGGTTTTGCTTTCACTGAAGGCCTGAATCATTTAATGCTGCTCTTAAACAGGAAAACAGCCCTGAGCATTGCTCCAACACCTCCCCAAGAAGTGATGGTATTAAAATAAAGTCTTACTGATGAAAACATGATGGATTTATATAATCTGGAAATACATATTTTCAAACATTGTCATTTTGTTCCATCCTTGGAGGAAGGTCAATTTTTTGGATCTGATGTGCTTGGATAATACCTTTTAAAATATTTGAAAGGTTATAAATGTTTTTGAAAATACAGAAATTGCTTTTTAATGGGAGAGCCTGGTTCCTGATGAATCACCTGCCCTGTTAACAAATAATAATAGCCAGCTATTCGCTGCTAGATTCATTTCTCATTTTTATCACAAATTGCTAGCTTTCTTTCACACACCAAATTATAATCACAATTATATATTACCTGTTTACTGTAATTTACAAATCTAGTTCCAAATCCTAAGAATACTTACAGAAATCTTTCTTTTTTAATTCTAATCCATTTAAAGACCTGCTTATCTTTGTTCTGTGAAGTAAAAAGTCAATTCAGAGGCAATCTGGCTCCAGCCCACTGAGGAGGCCGCCAGTGGGGATCTCTGCTGCTTCCCACACTGAATCAGAGCTGGTTCCAGGTGCTTCCATGGCTTTTGCCAAGCACAAGCACTTAGAGATACAGTGAAACTTAATGGGCCAGAGCCTTGCAACAGGCTTGGGTAAAACTCCAGGAAATCTGTAGAGGTTTTGCCAGAACAAAGAATTTGGCATGAGCACCAAGGTTTGGAAAAGACTCTGGGATCTAAATGTATCCAGTAACTACCTAGATGGGAGCTCCCTCGGAGTGGGAGCCAAATACAAACCAAAAACTTATGTATTTTTGGTCAGCACTGTCAGACGCAGATTCTGACTGAGCCTCACAAGCGCAGCTGCCTTTGAGCTTACAATTGTGAATTCCACTATTACCTTCAGCTAATGCTAACGTTAGCACATCCATGAAGAAAATGCCATGGACATTTTTCCTTGATTTCATATCATTAACACCAAATATCACTGTCTGGAAATAGCATTCATTATAATGAAGGGCACACCGCTATGAACTATTCCTCATGGCTGAAGGGCCTGAGTTCTCTCTGTCATTGCTGGTGCTTCCCCAGCATGGCACTGGGAGGACTCACAGAGGTTTTCCATGTGCTCTGCCTGCTGGAGGGCAGTGGGTACGGACCCAGGTCGCCAGGAGGAAGCCCAGGTAGCCCAGCAGTCCGAGGAGCAGCAAGCTGCCGAGGGTGATGACGAACGGCACGTACCACGCTGATCCGGAGTACAGGTTTTCCCTTTTTGTCACAAGAGTGAAGCCAGGCTTTTAAAACAAGATAGGGAAAGTTCCTCAAGGCTGCATACTTGTAAGGTAACTGACACCAACAACACCTTTCATCTGGTTGAACTTATGCACCGAAGCACCTGGCCCAATCTTGCCCCAGGGCTCTGCAGATGATGGGCAGAGAGATAGGGTCTGCTGGAGACAGTGATTCACCCCAGGTACCTGCCTGCTGACTGCCAAGGCAGCTCAGATGACTGAGGTGGACCACAGAGCTCCTGGGGCAGCCAAAGGCAGGTGAAATGGAGCCCACCCACGATGCAAAGAGGTTCCAGATCACATTTCCATGCCTTATATTAAAACAAGCATGCCATGGCGGGGTGTAAAAGCCTCAGGTTGCCTGAGAAGCTGTGAGTGCACTGTTGGAGGATGTGCAAGTTCAGGGAATACTGCCATTACCAAGATAATGGTTTCTTGTTACCTAAGGCAAAACTGGAAGTAGGTCATCTTCACTGCAGTGATCATTCAACACGCTCCGTAACAGGAGTTGAACCCTGAGGAACTGGGTTATTGTATAAAAAGAAATAAAACTCCCTTTTTTTTTTTATTTTTTACCCTGTGACTTGTTCCAGAAAGGAAAACCAGACTTCCTGAGCAGTTGCAATCTCCCACATCTTCCAAGTGCCAGAAGACACATCTCTGAGCTGCTGTATAACGGTGCTAGCAACTCATTCATTAAAGTCCCACCATGAAACTATCCTCACATGGATCAGAAATTACTCATTTGGTCTACTTGGGTCATTCTTAAGTGTGGTACTAATAGTTTTTATTGTCTGCTGAAGATTTTATTTGATTTTCTGTAAAATATTTGTAATCACATTGTGTACGAAATGCAGTAGGGTACCCATTCTTTTCCTGTTTAAATAACCTATTTAGCCTTAAAAAAAAAAGTACATCCAACCCTTAGAGAAACTCTCAGATAATCTTTAGATCACACCACCGCTCCATCCTCACCGGGACTGAAGTCATAAGTGACTTTTTGTGACAGGGCATCTTTTCTACACTACCAGCCTTCCAGCATCTGATTTATCAAGTTGCTGTGCTGAACATGTGTAAGGAGTAGTGTTGGGAGAAGTTGCTATAATGGAAGTGCTCTTCTGGAAAACACGCTGAAAGTGGAAGGCTGATATCTCTGGGGAGTCAGCTTTAATGCTGTGGTATGTGGTCTAGACTGTTTGTAGTTGTGGTAAAGCATGGGGAAGAAATACAGAATAAGTTTTGTTATTCAGCTTAACTTTTCATTTCCACATCAAGTAGGGGGAGGAGAAGGCTGTGGGAAAACCATATATTCCTTCCCAGCAGAGCATTAGATAATAACAGGGCTATTAATCAGTCTGCAAGTTTGGATTTAAGCATTTTCATAGCAAAGCGTCCAGACTTGCATGTGGTGTTTGCAGGATCCTCTGGTTCTGGCTAGTTACCAGTAGTCCCTAGCAGATCCAGACCACTTTACAGGGAATAGCTCTTTTACCCCTTCACCAGCATACTCATGTTTTCATTCCTGCATGCAAGAGAAAAAAGGGCAATACCATCTGCAGGCAGGCAGAAAATGAATGGACTGCAGACGAGCTGGTGTAGCAAGGGATGAAGGTGGGACTGGCACAAGGGTGGGGACAGAGGGTCTGTACCCTAAGGCTGTGCTGCCTCTGCAGGCAGGATGAAAGCCAGCTCTCCTCACATCCTGCACCAGCCTGATAGAAATTATCTCCAAAATTGAACTGGTGAGCCAGAGCTTGCCTGGGATGGCTGTGCAGAGGGATAGACTGTATTGATGGGACACAAGCCCGCAGCTCCACAGATCCCACTCTGCCTGCTGAAAGCTGTGCAGGCCTCCTCAGCTCAGCTATGGACCACCATGTGGGCAGGCAGCTCAGGAAAGACCCATCTCACCCCTCTGGATTGCTGCTTGAAACCTGCTGAAAGCTCAACAGCACAATGAGGCTGTGCACAACTGCTTCAGTTCCTGACAGGCAGCTCAAGGGTTTACATGATGGTGACCCCTAGGATGGGAAAAAGCCCTTTCAAGTGGTGAGGATGTCTTGTTGTTTTGTTATCTCTTTCAGTTTTGGTAGCCGCAGATTAACGTGTTCCACTGCTGAAGAAGCACATAGAAGTGCAGGGCAGCTGGGAGAGTGAGTAACTATGAATAAAAAAAGAGGTAGTGCGAAATGCATGAGGTAATTTTAAGGTTCCAGGCAAAGGTTAACCCCTGCTCTTTCCTTATTAATAAAGCTGCCAAAGTCTTTAACTTTCCAGTTGCCTGGTAATGGCAGTGTGCCCGGACCTTTGGCTACTTGCCCTTTTTGTTTTAGAAACTAAAATACAAACCATATGTTATGTCTCTGTACCTGGGACCAATCATTCATGACAGTAAGTACATCAACCACGTTTGGCTTCTACATCAGAGCACAGAGCTCAGCATTTCCCAGGACTGGACCCACTGTAGGCTTCTGCTCTCCTTTTGTATACATCTATCCTCTTTTGTTCACTTCTATGGAGATTAGTCCATAAAATAAATGCAGAACTAGACATAAATTTCAGTAAACTTACTGTCGTGGTAATGGGGGTAGTTGGGTTTGGGATAACTCTGAGGCTTAAAGTCACCGTTCCAGTTTTAACTAGGTGTGTCGTTTTGTCTCTGGCAGATAATAGATTGTCGTCTGTTATATAGACACGCAGTTTGTAAATCCAGTCTGTATCAAGTCCGCTTTCATAGTCAAACCTCGATGCAAGAATCAGCCACGATGTGTTGGAGCCGGCACTCGGTGAAAAGGTGAAATGATTGTTCACGTTGCCTGCAAAAAAACATCAGCGAAGCACAAAAACTTTACTTTAATCACACATTAAAGTAAATGTGTGGAACAAGCAAAAAAATTTGGTTTTGCTGGCAACTTCTTATGGATCACTATCCACCTGTGTGGTGAAATGTCATTGATGAGAACTGCTCCTAGATCTTCCTGATACCATAGAAAACAATTTGAAACAATACAATCATAAAAGCATTAAAATATAGAATAAGACCCTTTATGGGGGTACAGCTGAGAGGAGGCTGTGGAAACACTTCAGAGCCATAGAGCACACAAGAGGTCACCTGAGTGACCTGTCCTTGCAGCCAGGAAAGCACCCAGAAGCAGCAGCATGCAGCTGAGGCAAGGACCTTACATTGCTGCAGGGCTCATTCTGCTGGTCACCAGAGGCCCCTTCAACACCTCTCCATAGCCCCTCCCTCTAGCCAGAGGTGGAAGCCTTTGAAGAGGTCCCCAGAAGAGATCTAATGACCTGGGGACATTAATTGCCTCCAGGACTTTGTCTGTACTGTGGACCAGTGATGCAGGCTCCCCAGACTTCATTTTCTGTCAATACAGCAGCTGCATGTAGGCCAGCTGCTGTTAGGCTCCAGACAGAGCACACATACAAGAGATCAGAGCCATGAAAAAGCATGAAATGTGCTTTGGTTTTGCTCTTGTTGCCCCATGGAGCTCCAGAGTTGAAGTGACCTTGAAGGCCATGTCTATTGTACAGCACAAAACAGGTCATGGGCTGCTCTGCGGCTCAGAGGCCAACTGCATGGCACACCTCACGACTGTACAGCCAAAAGTGGACCTGTGGTCACACCTTTACTTACTAATACAAGCACAGCCTTTGTATGGATTTGTGTGTAGGTATCACTTCTGCACTTGTGGAGATAACACCTCTTTGGGTAAGCAGTAAAGTAATGATGAGCAGAATTTGTGGATCACAACCAGCTCACCATGAGAAGCAGGACATAAAACCGTGCTAGGTTTTTATTTACACACCAGAGTGAACCATCAGCATTCCCTAATTTTTTGTACTGCTCCCAGCTCACACACTGTGACACACTACCTTCATTAATGAAGTAACGAAAAGACCTGGGCTCAGAATCACGATCTTGGCATTCAATCCTGAAGCCATTAATATTGGTCCCAACAGCTAAGCTGACTGGGATTTGAAGTGAATAGAAATTGGGTGAACAAACTGGTTCTTCATCATTTACTTCCAAAACATTGACAGTTACCTGAAAGAAAAGAGCAATAGCAAGCTGAACCACATCCACTGTGCTGAGCCACAATTTTATTAACTTCAGTAACTGTTTGGCTTTGCCCATTTTGCTCTTTTTATCAACAGCAGTTGAAGAGCAGTGAACCTCTTTTCCAGTCTAGTTTCTACCAGAAGATGTCTCTGTTCAATCCTTGTGATCAACACCCTTCTGGAAAGAGGTTCTTCAACTCAAACCATCTTCCAAAACCATGGGGGTTTTGAGCTGATGTGTCTGACTATTTGAATCACCTGAATTGTGTCATAGTTAAAATTAGAAATAATAGTAGTGCCACATATTCATTAAACCTCCTAGCAAGACTCTAAAATTGCTTCACAGTCCTTTGCTAGGCTTCTTAGCATATTTAATAATAATTCCGAACACGATCCATGGAAGGAAGGAAGACTCCTTATAGACTGTTCCCAGTGACAGAGAAATGCTGGTAATGGCCTTCTGCATGGCTGGGATCACCCCGGGTAGTGCCAGAAGTGCTTAATGCCAGCTGGGATTAGCTGGCTGAAGGAAAACAGTTACCCTTCTCAAAGCTCTTTCCTCTAATGCCTGTTGGTCTTTAACAGGCAACAGGTAAACTTGTCATTGTTAAAAGCTCCGGATGCTGAATTTTCCTTAATCATCACCTCAAAATACTATAGGTGATAAAGAGATTAAGAACCTTCCACCTAGCATCTCTATGGGTGGTGCTTGGCTTGAATAGAAAGCAGGACTAGCAGCCATATCTCTCTCCCAACCCCCCCCCCCCCCCGAGAGATGTGCAAAAATCAGATGCAAGGCAGTCATGAGGAAGAAGATGTGAAAAGGAGTAAAAAGGAGTCTGTATGTGAAGGACACAGGGATTCTTTGAAAGAGCTACAAAATACCTTTGTGAACATACTGGCTATATATTTTCTTCTGAATAAAAGAGTTTGGGGCAGCTCTTTAACTAATATATGACTGCGCAGGGGTGAACTGGCTGTTTACAGACCACGGTGCTTTGCCCAATGTCTTACTGTTCTTGCTATGAAGAAGGGAGAAAAATGTAGATAAAAGGGAAGAAGTGGAGTGAATTTACTCACAGATGCAGTTGCAGTCTTCTCTTGGTCTGAGGCCTGTACTGTGAGAATGTGTTTCTGAGCTGTTTCATAGTCTAACCGAGCTAAAATCCTCAGATGTCCTTTGGTTGGGCTGATCCAGAAGATATTTGCATAATTCCTGGTGCCTCCTCCAGCTACAATGGAGTAAGTGATGACACTGGGTGGCCAGTCCTTGTCTCTGGCACTCACTCTTCCAATGGCGGACCCAACTGAGAGATAGAAAATGCATATTTCTGTAACATTTTAAGGAAAAGGAAGTACAGAGTATGTGTTCCAACTAAAACTTGATGAAACTGAACTTAAGATTTGTTTTAGAGTTTTTCACCCCCCAAAAAGTAAAGTTTTAGAGGTTTTCATCCCATTTCTCACACAATGGTGTGAGAAATACTAGCTCATCATGCTGTGCTATGGCTCCCACATGTATGGGCTTGCCTTCTACCCGTAAATACAAAAATGTAAGTAGTCTGCAGAGAACCACAACAGAAGTGCTCTGCTCATGAGGGCTACCCTGGGCCCTTACACCAACACCTTGTGGCAGCCCAAGCATTGGCTTGGTTGGAGGAACAGGGCTCCTTGTCTGCCTTTAAAAGCAATTGCTGCTGTTCCTTCTGAGGTGTTTGGAAAGCAGTTTGAATTATCTCCATGCTGAGCATTTATGAAGAAAACTACAAATGGCAGCGCTGTAAACTGTGAGAACGGGGATGGGTTTGTGCACACCCATCTCTGCAGTCATTGATTCAACACTAAGTGGATCCACATGGCCTGGGGATATACAGGATGAATAGTCTACATGCACAGAGGAAGACAGAAGGAGGATGTAAATCAACGGTTGGCATTACTTTTTTTTCCCCTGACCCTGTGATCTCCAGTCTCACTGCAAACTGTTGGCTCCTGGTTGGTACAGCAATAGCGAGCACCCTGTTAATGTCAACTCAACCCTAAACAAAAGGCAGTCTGAGTTGAAGAAAACATATTCTTTCTCTTGATAGTCTCAGCATCCAGCAGAGTTCTGTGGCTGACACAGACAGCTTTACAGACATATCCATGTCACAGATGGGTTTCAAGTGTTATCTTGCTAAGATACACGTCAGTGGTATGAGGAGACACACAGAGAATAGGAAATACTACAGAATTCACCATATCATGCCCACTGGGAAACAGTGTAGAAAGCCAAGCTCCATCCATGTACCACAGAAATAAAAGTTGGGCAAGAACAACAGACTGCTGAGCAATGCAAGACACTTGTTATTAACACCTGAAGGTCAGCATCCTCTGCTGAGTGGCCATCCTGTGCCTCCTTGTCCTCCCTTAGCCTTCCTCATTTCCCTGGCAGTTTGGCTGCTGCAGGATGTAGGGCTGCCATGGATCTTTGGCCAGGCAGATCCCCCTGGGAGCCAGCCCCTCCTGCCCCATCCTCCCTGGTCTCTCCAGCTGCCTCCCAGGCCTTGCCTCACCACACCAGCTGCAGCTTCGCTGTACTCAGCAGCAGCTGATGAGTGTTTCTCCACGGGGCTGGCAGGAGTGATTTTTGCAGACCTGTGGACCTTGGCAGGGTCATCCTGACCAGAGACAGAAGAAAACCGAGCTGAGGGTAAGGGCTGGAAATTTGGGGCTGCTTCTTTACCCATAGCAAGGGAGAGGAGGTTGTGGACATGATGGCAGGGCTGCTTGAAGCATGCCTTTTCCTCTCCACCACCTCCTGCCTCCTGGCTTAGCAAATGGACAGAGAAGCACTGTAGAGCCCATACGTCTGCTGGCCGTAGCCACAGCTGCCTTTACCTGTGATTTAAGCTCACCCTGGACATAATAATTTGATTAAATCAAGCAGATACTAGGTTATCTGACTGCTAAATCTCCTGGAGTTTCATGGGCAGCTTCGCCATATACCACGATGCGACTGGATGACCTCCTTGGTGATGTGGCCATGGGAGTGTGTTAGTGAGAGCAGCCTGGGGCAGTGTTGGACATGCTGGAGGACAGAGGTGTCATTCAGAAGGGCCCAGCAGGCTGGAGCTAGAGACCAACAGGACTCATGGAGCTCAGCACAGACAAATGCAGTCCTGCACCAGAACAAGCCTGTGCATCTGAGCAGGCTGAGGCTGACTGAGCAGGAGCAGCTCTGCAGGAATGGACCCCTGGCCTTGGGGGACAAGTTATACATGAGCCACCAGAGCACCCATGGGGAATAGAGACTGCGTACTGGGCTGTATTAACAAGTGTATTACCAGCACGTGGTGGGAAGTGACTAATCCACTCTGCTTAGCAACCATAAGGCTACCTGTGACCAGCCTCAGGGCCCAGGTACAAGAGAGAAGCTAAAAAAGGCTGGGGAGGGCTGAGTAAAGAACACAGGAGGAGAGGGTGGAGGGACTGGGCTTGTTCAGGCTGGAGAAGGGAAGGCAAAGGGGGATTTAATTGCTGTGATCCACTACCTAAAGGGCAATAACACAGAAGAAAAAGACACACTCTTTTCTGAAGGGGACAGTGAAAGCACAACAGAGAAAAGACACAAGCCACAACAGAAAATTCCAGCTGGATACAAGGTAAAATCATCTCGAATGAAGGTTGCTCAGCTGGAACAGGGCTCAGAGAGGCTGTGGAGTCTTCATCCTTGGAAATATTCAAAATGCAACTGGATGAGGCCCTGAGCAACCTGATCTAGCTTTGAAACTAGCCTCACTCTGAGCACAAGTTGGACTGGAGATACCCATACATGCCTTACCCCTTCAGTTTTTTCTGTGACCCTAGAAAGTTCAGAATGAGGATCAAGATTTACCCAGAATATATCTCATGTACCTCCCAATTTTTTCTCATTCAATACAATAAATACAATAAAGACAATAAGTGAGGTCCTGGGGCAGAAGGCCTATTTTTGGCAGATCAGGTCATATGAGGAAGAGGCTGAAGCTAGGGAAGATTCCATTCCTGTGCTGTGCACCAAGCAGCACAGCACAGAGCTGGCTGGTGACACAAAGATTACCAAAGCATCAAGGTGCTGTGGAACTTCTCTGCAAACACATAAGGTGCAGGAGTCCCCATGGGACAGGAAGGTGCTGAGATTGGAGCCAAGCATGTGAACAGATTCGGCAAATTCAATTTTAAAGCCACATTTGTAGCTGCTGGTCCTGGGCTGTTGCAGGACTGGGAAGGACTCTGGCTCTGGGCATGAGAAACTGCTCTGTCTGCACCTGGCTGAGTGCAGCCTCCCCAGGCAAGCACTCCCATCCCACCCCATGTCCAGGGCACCCACTGCACCCAAGGTGAGCTGGGCCTGAGGGGACAGTTGAGTGACTGTCCTGCACCACACCCAGGGCAAGAGAGTCCTCACTCATCTTTGACAGTCAGTAACTGGTTTTGCACTGTTGCAGTGCCTCCAAAAGGCTAATTTAGCAAGATCAGAAGCATGGTCTAAAACACAAGACATCCGAGTTCAATTCCTGGCTCTGTCACAGATTTCTTGTGCATTGCTGAATTTGTCTGTGTCTCAGCTTCCATCTGTACAACTGGAATTGTTGCCAGTTTTGTCTATTTAAGGGTAGTAGGTGGTTGTATGGTGAGACCCTGGTTGAACTGGAACTTTGAGCCGTTCTCCTCATTCAAATACATGAAAATCCATTTAAAGCAAAAAGGTACTTATCAACATGATGTCATTATTTCTATCATGTAGATCCTATTTACAGTACCTTTAGTAATTTCTGGAACATTAAATACATATGACAAATTACTGAAGACTGGAAAAAATTCATTCACCGGCTTTATCCTGATGTAAATGTGGATGATATCTGGAAATATAACAGAAGATTAAATCATCGTTAAGTATGGCTGTGAAATTTTCTCATGCATATATTCAAAATACATATGGTATTATTCCTCTCTCCATGCTGTTACAGTACAGGAAAATATCAAATGAAGTGTAAAAGGGATACTTGCTTGAGTAGTTAGGAGAGGCAATATCTTGCACCCTGACAGTCAGTGAATAAACTTCAACTCCTAGATTAGCTGGGTTTTCCAAATCAATACTTTCAGTCATCTAAATTAAAAAGAAACACAATGGTAGATATACTTCCTTACATAAAGTCACAACACACATGATGGCAGTTACTCTTTTCAGCATTTTGTAAGTGTGGTTCCCCCCCTTGGATATATAGAATTGCTCTGTAGGAGGAATACAGGCTATTAATCAATTACAGGATTGAATTTCAGGCTTTTTCTACATGTTCACACTCTGGTGTCTCTTGGAAATACAAAACTCTTTTGTCCTGCCAACAAAATTCCTTCTCCTTAAGTGCAGGAAGTTTTATCATTTGGATCATAGGGTTTTGGCCTTTTACCTAGTTAATACAAAGCTCATGTAATGAGCTGGCTATTTACTCTGCCCTTTGTTGGCTCAACAAGAATCTGCTGTTGCTAAATAGTAATAGTTACTCCTGGAGCTCATGCCTGCAGACATGTATTAAAGGTATCAGGTTCAGCCACAAGTGTTTATCCAGGTACCAAGCTGTTACTAAATGGTGCCCCACACAGATTTAAATCCTAATCTCTTGAACTCTCTGTCTTTTAGTAGAAGCCTCATAAACTCTGGGGCAGCAGGACTAAATCACAGCCATCCACCGTTGATCATCTACAGGGAAATTCCTGAAGGAACAGAACACTTCAGATAGCCTGTTATATTACATACACACAGTGATCAAAGGGCTGACAACAATTGTATCCTGTGCAGCAATTAAAATGCTTTTTACATTGTCAGATGTAGCAACTAAGGGCAGTACTCACTGACATGTATACTTCAGATCTAATATTAAAGTAAGCCATACAAAATCGTTTTACTGATCCAGTAGCACTCGTGTGTTTCAGACAGAATGTATATCTTTTCTTATGTTTCCCTTTTCCTGTAGTTGTCCACGGTTCTTTTTAAAGCAACAGAACAACCACCATTGCACATGGCCAGCAGCTGGGAGGGCGTCTGGCCAATGCAAATATGCCAGCACCTATTAGCATAAGATACCCATATTTTGACACACAAAATCACACAAGTGCAAATCCCACTACACTGTTGTGAAAATTCACCACTCAAAGTGGTTTTACAATTCTGACCAATGAAGCTGGGGAGTAGTCAGTGAATGTGGGATTTCTCAAGTATTTCAGTTCTTCATGCCGGATAGGAAGGATTTTCCACAGTTTGTCATGAATAAATGGGTATGAAACTGCATCACATTTCACTGTTTATCTATATCAAAGTTGGTGCTTCACACTCCCTAAAAAAGGATATTTTTTTCCAATCATATCTAGCACATTTATTTAAATCTGGAGAAAACAGTTCTCTGCTCACCAAATTTTGTAGAATCCATAGAAAGCATCCTAAAAAGCGTCCTATCAAAGGGTACATAGTTTACACCCAGTCAAAATAGTTGTTCTCCACATCATACTTACTGTGAAATGAATTATAGGGATTCTCTTTTTCTTGTACAGTGAATTCAAAGAACTTACAATATTTCATAAGCTGACTTCTGAAATGTGACAATCTAACATAAAACCACAAAACAACTGACCACAAGTCTCCCAGACACAGTGGAATCCAGAGCAAAGTTATTGCTTCCAAACCCAGATAATCCAGTGAAATCAAATCGATTGTTTGATGGATCAGCGTCAATATCTTTACAGTAATTTCTAAGTTCAAGAAGGAATGTCCCAGCAGCTGTATTTTCATTTGCCTCTTTCCTGTTAAAAACAAACATATTTCCCATCAAAGCAAATTATATTTCTCCTCTTGAACTCTTCATATATTACATATTACACATTACATATTACATTACAAAGAGTCAACTTGTATTTATTTCCTACATTAAATCCTATTGATGAAACAACCCAGAATCTGATCCATACGCTGTGGTGGACAACAGCCCTTTACAATGGGCAGAGCATAAGCATTCAGCCAGATCCAAACCATAAACTTGAAACTCAGCTAAACTTCAGATGCTGCCACGAAATCTTAATACTCACTATTAGTCCCATTAATAACTAGTACTTTAAAAAACACCTTTACAACATTCATTTCTTCAGTATGTTATAATGTTCTGATGAGAAGCTCATTGTTTTCTCCTTAACTAACAGCTGGACCATTCTGTTGTTTCACAAAACTAGCATTTCTGGCCCTGCTCTTGACAGCGATGGTCTCTGTGATGCATATGGAAGTGGGGGCAGAGGTTGTTGATTTAAGTTTTTTTAAATCAAGAGAATTAAATGCAAAAAAATGAAGAACCAACTGAAATACTGCTAAGCCCTGATTTTGTTACCTTGTGCAATCTCTATAAAACGAGTTGTTTGATTGATTGCATTTTTTCCCTTAAATTCTTTGCCTCCCTCAGATCAAAATTTAAGCTTACTAAATCACCAAGAGACTGTTGTATTGTTGTCATGGGTGTTGTAACTAAGCAGCACTCTGAAGAATTGGATTCTCCTCCTGCCAGTATGTAAAAGTATGTGATTTAAATCTAAGACATTTCTGTTAGATAGTGAGCAAGCAATTTAAACGGATACCCATTAACTGGAAATTCCTCCTTGCATAAGTACTTGGCCTGAGATCCTGGATTTTCATCTGCAGGACCATCAAACTACCGTAAGTGCACCTGAAGAACTGTACTACACAATGCAGTGTACTCTGAAAGATCAGAGCCCAGGCACATCAAACACTTCAGATGGACAAATTTTACTCCCATTATTCTATGACACACTTCATCTGCAAAACAGAGTTAATGTTATGTCCTCATCTGTGAATACAAACTACCTGATCATCACAAAGGTCTCAGGGCATTCACAGTGGTAGCGAAGTCCATGACTAAGTTACCTTGCACAGAGGACATCAAGACATTATCTGAGCTCTGAAGAACTAACAGATTACATTAGACAAAAATCATGCAGGTCACAGGGAGGGATTTAGAAGAGAAGATCATGAAGTTTAAAATAAAACCGCAGAACTGACTAGCAAGGTTCCCCTGGTGAATGTTTGTCCACAGTTTAGCATAGGGTAAAGAAAGAAGGAGCCTGGATGTGTATAGGTCAAAAAAGTAGTTCTAATATGTGCATCTGATATCCTAAGGATTTAGGTATCTGAAAGAGAGGTAAATAAATTACCTGAGTATACACAGATAATTTTAGTCCAAATTTTCAGTATAAACATGTCAGAAAATAGAATTTTGTGCCCTAAGACTCTTAGAGTGAGCTCTAACCTTTAAAGGCTAATGATGAATGCCCATTTGAGCTGTAGGTATGGGAACCCTAGCTGATGTCCCCTAGACTGCGCACTGGTCCAGGGCAACAAGGCATTGCTAAGGCAATGAAGAGCCTCCATACCTGAAGGTAGAAGGATTGCATTCTGGTGGGTTGTCATTGATATCATCAATAATGATTGTGATTTCCATTTCTCTGGCGTGACCACCGCTGGGACTGTCCTCCACCCGGACTATCAGTGAGATGTTAGGATGGAGCTGCAGTGGAAGGTCATCTCGGTCAATTCTCCCAGTCACCTGCAGCATTCCAGTCACTGGACAGAAAGCAGCCAGAAGTTAGTTGTTCACCATGGGAGGAAGTAACATCCACTCATGGTGTATGTGCAAAAGAACAGGATAGCTCAGCAGACAAGTAGAAGAATAAATTATCTTCTATTCTGTGCAGATCATGGCTGGTTTAATTGTGGGTTTTTTTTAATGGTACAAAATGGCTCTGAGAGTTCTGCATAAGGCTTTAACAGATAGATACCCATTGCTCAAAAACGAACCACAGGTAGTCTCAGCAGAAGGCTTGGGAAGCAGTTATAGATTCCCCTTACTCTCTCAAAGAGGTAGTACAAGTCAATGTTGAGTGCACTCACAGACCATCAAAGACAATGAGCTGCTAATGCCTGTACTGTCCTTGCTTTCTAGCTAGTAAGACTGCTTCTCTTTCTACTGTTATTGTTCAAGCATCCTTCAGCACCTCTAGATCTACTCACAGAGCTGCTTTTACCTGTAAATCTACTCAACAGAGCTGCTCTTAGCTGTGACAGTTTGCACCAAGTGCTCTGGTCAGCCATTCACTTAATTTTTTTTTCACTTGTGTTAGCCTCTGTTCAAAAAGTGAAGGTGTTTATGGCACAACACAATACTATTTCCAAAGCACAAAGGAGGTAAAGGAGCAGTGTAGATACCTTCTGCCTTTTGGAGTGTAATTGAAGGGGTAGGGTGGCAACAAATCATCAAAGGGCATAAGGAATACAAAGCATTTACGCACTGTGTTGTGTGTCACCTCTTACAGCTATGATAAGCAGCCCTAAAGCAACAGCAGACAAGGAGCAAAGCAGTCACTGAATGCCAGCCTTGGAGCAAAACCCTCAGGACACTGGTGCATGCACCCCAGGGAACACAAGGAGATAGGACGAGCATGAGAGAGAGTACTCTTTTGGATTGCCTTGCTAAGGAGGGTCAAGAATAAAGCAACTAAGCTGCAGTGCAGATTTGCTGTGCATGTCAATACTAGAGCAGCTTTCAAGCAGGAGAGAGGACATTATGGTTTACGTGCAGCTGTTTCAAGAGCCCCAGAAGGGTCACTCCAGTTCTCAGAGATTAAAAAGGCAGCAGCTAATCTTTCTTATACTGAAGGGATATCACCCTCTGTAAGTCAATATTTGTCAAGAAGTCACCTTTGGTCTACTTTCTTCAAGATATCGTAGTGAATCTTGGCCAGCAGACCAAAGAATTTAATCCTAGTGAAATACTGATCGCTTCTTATTTCTAGGGGCAGCCACAGAATAAAGTAGGTCAATTTAAAACTAAGGCAAAACCTTTTTCTCCAAAGTGGCCATGGTTTTTTGGGGTGTCAGAAGGCACATTTTTGTTTGTCTTACATGGATTTATGGAGAAATATCTGTCATAAGACTGGATGCTGTAGAAAAGTCTGCTGGGAGAGCCTTCATCATCAGGATCTTTGGCTGTTACATTGGCAACAACAGTGCCTGGGCTTTGTTCCTCTGGAATCCTGTAGATCCTTTGCTTTCTACAAGATAAAACAAAATTTATCAGAACACCCATATGTGTTTGAAAGTGCAGCTGATTACAGACCCAGCTGAGCAGTCAGTTGTAACAGCAGAGCCATAGCTGCACTAGGCTCAGATGGCTATTTGCATGTCAGGGTAAATATCCCAGTCACTGTTTCTGCCAGCTGGATGGGTAGCAATAGCTGAACTGGTATGTGGTCACAAAGCATGACATGGCCACACAAGTGTCCTTCCCCTGCAACCTATTCACAGTAAAAACAGTTTGACTGTGACAGCCTCGTGGAAGCTGAAGACAGAAGGGGCTGTTAAGTCATTCATTCCATCTTCCTACTGACCCACCAGCTGGTAAACCCACTTGCTTTAATTCCTTCACTATGCAAGAGAAAAACAAAAATGGAAGCAGTAATATAATAAATCATCTTTTGGAATAAATGCTGAAGGCTTTTTGAGGATAACAATATTACCAAAAAGCTGATTTGCCCCTGAAGTAGGTGGAGGCAGGGAGGAGCACTACTGAGGGTGCCCAACAGATGAACATGCTCCAAACTCCCAGAAACATCTGTCTGTCTGATTCATATTACATAGAGAAAATGATTCTTTACTGCTGCTGTTTGGTATGCCAGTGCTCCTAGATTTCCCATGAATTAAGTGAGTTTTATAGCCCAGATAAAGTCTGGCAGATAATTGTGCAGGATTGCTTATAATAGTTGCAGTTGCACGTTCACATGGGTACTCAGGTATGCAATTATGGTTCTTGAACAACATGCAAAAGCAGGTGTGGGCAAGCACACAAAAACTGTGCAAGGAATTCATGAAGGGTGATTTATACTGCTGAAACACACTGACACACACAAACATCTACTTCTAGAAATCAAAGGGGGTTGAAGGTGCTCAAGGGTTCAGAAAATCTTTAGGAGTATGTTTCAAGACAGAATCCTTTTTGCACGTTTTGAACTTCCTATGCCAACATTTAGCTAATTGACTAGTCTATAGTTCCCAGTATAGAAAAGCATGAGCCCTTGGTCATCCTCTGAAAACCAACATCACAGGGCACGTAGCAATTAGAGCAGGGAATTGCAGAGACGGGTCAGAAGATCTCTGGTCTCCAGATCTCCATTTGCAATTTTCAAAATGGTTAAGAAGACAAAGTATCTTCAGCTGTTTTGTCAGCTCATATGAAAAGAGGAAAGCATACAGGAGAGAGACCACATAGGGTTTTCCCAGCAAAAACACCTTAGTTACAGCCACAAGTTAATAAGGCGTTTGTGACAGCTGCAGTGCCAGTTTTTATTAAGTTTCTGTCTCACTCTTGGCATTGGATTTCTTCTTTGGTCTCCTGTTGCTTCCAGAGTCACTGCTACCAAAAATGCCACCACAAAATGCCTCTCTGGTCACTGGGGAATATGGGAAGGACAGCTCTAACTGGTTTTGGCTCTAAGTAGGGAACTCCCTATGCCCACAGTGACCATAGCTCTGACCTCTCTCTGGACATCAAACTCACCACAGCTCCACCTTCATAGCCCCACCAGTCCTCCTGCACCCTGCACGGGCCATTGTTCTGTCCCCACCAGATCTCTCAGGAAGAAGTGGGATGTTACGGAGCATATCCCTGTAGCACCAAGTACTAGTACAGCTGGGGAGGAGTTGGGGCCTCTTCCTACACAGCTACGTCTGGGCTGTGTCCTGTTGTCCATCTGTCTGCCACCTGCCAGTGGCTTTTTACAGGATGGTTCAAGCAGGCCTTTTAGATGCTGCAGCGTAAGTGCAAAGGAAGCATATGTTTATTTTCTTGTCTTCTCCGTTGTTTTCCTGACTCCACAAGTTTTCCATTGATTTTAACAGCCAGAATTTCAAAAGGCTGAATGCCAATGCAGTGTTGTGAACACCAGAAACAGATGTGCTTGCATATACTATGGGAACAATTAAAAATACCCTTTGAAACTCTGTTCTTGACAGCTTTGATCAGGAGAAAATAAAGAAAGTCTGCTAACTTGTCAAGTTTCCCCAGCTCCCATCCCAGCACTAATTATTACAGTGTCAGAAAGTATGCAGCCCCAGCATGCAGCTCAGATTTTAGCAGGGAAGAGGCCATACATGTGCATACTGAGGATAGATCATGATGTGTAATTTAATCTAAAGTTCTTTACAAACTGAGCTGCTCTTTTTGGTCTGTAATGTCAGTCTAAAAGGGAGAAGATTCAAACAAATACCAGGGCTTATTTGTGCCATATGAGATCTGAGTCTTAGACCTTAGCTGTTATGGATGCTCAAGTCACTGCAGCTCTCACTAATTTGAACAAGTAGATAAATATTTAAAAGAGCTCCTTTAGCATTCCAGACATAAGGATAAATATGCAGAAAAGGCAACATTTGGAGGAAATAATCAGTCTAGAACACAATGTGCAAACGTTGGCACTGGGAAGAAGATTCCTCCTGCTTGTAGCAGTAGAGTAACGTAGAGTGAGCTGTTAACCTTATTGATTATTCAGACATGAAGTTCAAGTATTAAATGAGTAGCAACAAAACAAAAAATCTGTGTCTGTTTCTAATATTTCATTCTTCTGTTTCTTCAGCTTCTCCACTTCTTTACCCAGTAAGGTCCAGATCCTTGGCCTCAACCCGGGAGCCCTGCATTGCTCTGGCTCCACAAAACACCCAGAAGATTGCTCTAAACAAGTAGCTGGAAACCTCTTGGCATGGCCCAGGTGCTACATTGTCTTCTCCTCTGCATAGATGGCAGGCAAGCAGCCATCATAAATATTCTCAGCAGGGACCGTAATGCATTGAATCCAATCAGTATCTCATGCAAGTGACAACAATAGAATCAGATCAAAAGTAGTTGCCAAGCTCCTGCTTCAGAAACAATTGTTCATTAAGCTTTCCACAACAAAACAGCCTACTGGTGGCACAGGTATATTCTTTCCCATTTTCCCCAGTTTTCCGCTATTTTCTTGATTCCAACTAAAACTCTGTTAGTCTTCAAAAGCTATTTCTGACTTGTGTGTTATGACACAATTTCTTGCTTGTGACACAGTAAGAAAGGACAGTGTTCCAAAGATCACTGGGATTGTTCATAAGTGAGTATGGGAAGAAGGTGAAGACAGATCAAAAGTAAGACATTTTTATGTCTAGACATTTCTGCATGAATAAACATCATTACGGTGAAATGCACATCTGCATGAGGGGTAAATTCTTCATGATTATATTCACACAGAGTAGAATTCATCGCCTTGTCCAAATTTGTCCAAAGGTCTTTGCATAGCTTTAACTTCTCTAGATGCTAACAAGTACAACAAAATTATTTGGCTGTTCGTAGCATGAAGGCAGAGACTGGAAAACTTGAAGCTATTAAGAATAAAAATGTAATAATAGAGGGAAATGAAGGCAAAGCTTTCCAGTAAAATAACAGGAATCACAACAACATTAAAATATGGTTTTCAGTAGTAATTTGTTGTTATATTTACCTGCCCTTTTGCTACGCCCTCCCATTGATGCCAAAGCAGTAGAGCTGGCAAAAAATCAAGATTTTGAGTACAACAGAACTTTTTCACTCACGTGGTAAAGTAAGGTCTTTCATCATTGATGTTAATAATCTTGATATTCACTGTTTTTGTTGAGTTGAGTCCATCTGGATCTGTCACTGTTATATTTAAAAAGTAACTGTTAAATAAGAAAACAAAGCAAGAATCATTCAGTGGCTATGTAGGAAAATGTTTCTCTGCCTACTGTAAGTTAATAGACCATGTCAATAAAATACATTCTTACTAATGTGGATCTTTCTCATAATCAAATTCTTTCCTGGAAAAAATGGCTCCATTCTTGAAGACTGAGAATGGCACTGATGCAGGGAGCAGTGAATACTGAAATGAAGAGAGCAAGCAATTAGTCTTTGTGTCTTTAAACATCCCTCCATTCATTCCTTGCCTTGTAGAACAGGCCAAGTTACAGTACAGCATTTGCCTCAAACTTTGCTTAATAGAACATGCTGATGTATAGATGCCAGCACGAGCCCTGATTGTCTGAGCTGAAGCAGCTCCAACTTGGTCGTACGTGCTTTGCTTGCCAGCCAGTGGGGAATCACAGACACTGAAGTACATTAAAGCCCACACTGTTCTCTACCTCTGTGAATGCCAGGTCTGCAATAAGAATTTAACATAGAGGCCAGCCAGCAGGGCCACAGCGCCCTAGGCGAAATCAGCCTTGTGATGCCAGTGAGAGTACATGCACAAAGGAGTGAACAGGTGAGTCTGGATTTGCAGGACTTAGGAGCTCTGGAGGGAGGCAATGAAGTCTGGGAGGTCCAGATGTTGGGAGAGAACAAGGAGGGGAGAGTGGGCTTTCATAGAGTACATGAGGGTGTGTGGCTGAGGGGTGTTGACAATAGCCTGGTGTTAACAAAGCTGCTCAGCAGCTGCTTTGTGCATTGCACCACACAAACAGGTGCCATGCCAGTGCACAGGGGTGGGAGGGAGCTGAGCACCCCAAAGCTATTCACAGTATGGAGAAAAGCAGTACCCTGCTCTCCATGGCCCCAGGGTAACTACCACATACCTGCTACGTGCTCCTCACTATTTTCCACATGCTAGGCCATCACCAATAAGCCCTCAAAGACATTTCCTTTGCTAGTGCAAGGTCTGAAGTATGCAACATCAGAGGGTCATGCACCATACAAGTAATCTGCAAAATCCACTGAGCAGATCTGTCTGGAGCATGCAACTGTTCTTGGGAAAAACCAGGAGGTACAAGAGTGAAACACCTTGCCTCCTGCAATGATAGATACAATGGAAATTGCTTTTTAAAAAGCAGCTGGCTGATCACAGCATTTTAAGGGTTTTGGGTTTTTTTTTGCCAGTTGACCTTTCTAAATTCCCTCTCTGGATTATTATTTCACCTGTTGCCCAGCACTTCTGTATTTGCAGCTTCTTACTATGCCTGAGATTCATCAGGGGTTAAAGGGTGCGTGGAACTCACTCCTATTGCTTTCAGAAGCAAAGCAGAGTTAAAAGGCCTCTGCTTCCCTCCTCACCAGCTCAGGCTTGCTGGTTTGACTGGACAAAACCCGAGGACGGACTTCAATCTAATTGCTCCCTTGAATAATGATACACACTGAAGTAGCATCTCCAGGTTCAGTTCTTGACAATGCTGTCTTTCATCAAGCCAAAGCCAGTAAAGAAAAGCTACAACACAATTCCTAGGTAAGTGTAGTTACTTTTCCCCTGTATGCAAACAAACATCACTTGCCAGATTTTTTGCTGATACCAAGAGTTTTTTCATATCAGCTATCACATTTTCTTAACTGAAGGTCACAGTTTGCTCTGGGACTGTAAAAAAGCTGAGATCCCTTTGCCTTAGAAGTGATTTCCTTATTGTCTTATTGAAAAGAATTTACACTGTGATACAGTTTAAAACTTCTGCTTGCTTTTAGGTCCTCTCATCTACAAGAAGTGTTTTGCAAGCTATTTTTCTAAAAGAGACACAATTTCTCCTGTATCCCTGATTAATTCTGTCAATATCTGCCTTCAACGTCCCTCAGTTTTGGAGGGCTGAGAATTCAAAATACAGCCCAAACATCGAGGCTGGGTTTTCTTAGTTTATTGTTGAAACTGCTTTATTTTTCTTGACTAAACCTTTTCCTGTTTCCCTAGTAAGGAAGGAAGTTGTTGAAAGATGCTGGCAATTAGGATTTCAGATACAATGGATTGTATCATTTCTGGGTTTGGGGTTTTTTTAAACTTAATACAACTTACTTTGAGTTTAGCATTTTCAGGATCCGCTGCTTTAACTTGGTAAATGCGTGATGGAGGTGTTCCTTCCAAGACATAGATTGTTACAGCTGCATGGATATAAGTGCACTCAGTATTAATTGAGTAAGAATAAAGGACACAGCAGCAAACATAATGATATGCTGAAGTTGTCCATATGTATTACTGCCTGCTGCATCTTCTCACTTCACAAGTGTAACTCCAAAATTGTCACAAACAGCACAAACACCCAAAAGAGAAAAACAAACTGACTGTACATCTAGAAACAGGCAACCACCACTGCAAGTTGCAGTGTGAAGGTACAAATTGTACCTTCAGGAGAGAGACTGATCTTCACATACTGCCCATCTTGAGCTGCTCACAGGGTATGGAGTAAAATGATGCATTTGGGCTGCACCTGTGTCTTTCTTTACTATATGCAGATGGGGAGAACATATCCCTGTGCCAGGTCCTCATTTTCTCCCTGTCCACCCTGTGCCTTACTGAGAGAGCTCAGAGCCTTTCCTCTTCATTTTTGCCTTTCCTTTACATCAGTGAAGTAAATGAATTATGGATGGTCTCCATCGACTTAAATTTTTGCCTTATTAAGGATGCTAATTCAGTGCAAGGTGTGCTTCTTTCCATGCCAGGAATTCTCACAGCTGGACTATCCCACACTGGGCCACTGGCAACAGGCTTATCTCTCCTTGAGTTGAGTGATTAATAGAACAACAGATCTTTAGATCACATCATTTGCTTTATGCCCTTTTGTGTCTGCTGGACCAGCTGTTTCTGGACTATTAATTTCCACTGTGACCCCTGCTGACTGCTGCTTCTCATCAGAGCAATGGGAATCCCAGGGCAGTGTAATGAGTTGTTCCCAGAGGACAACAATATGAATATAAAGTTTAATGAGAGGGAGATGCTTTTTCATACCCAGTGAATGTGCAATTAGTCTAATTGTAGCTGCTACTGTTAACTAAAGCCACACAGTTAGACAGATCAGACATCTGTGCTCACCAATTTATGGCAGCTCTAGCTGAGAGTTAAGCTGATGCACTTATTTGTAACAAGCTCCCACGTAGAGCGTGTTTCATGCTGTGCCGATCCCCTGAAGTGTCACATTTAATTATTATTAGATTTCAGCAGCACCCATGATATGCAAGATACCAGCTATATTGAGAAGATGACACAGCCTCCTCCCTAGGGGAAGATGGTTTTCTTTACAAACTAAGTATCGTATGGAAGCAGGAATGTCAGTGTGCTTAGGAGGCATTAGGTGAAGATGAATTTGAGCGAGCCTGGTCTGAACTCATTGAGCAGACAAGCCCTGCCCTCTGCAGTAGGGAGAAGTTAGTTCTGCAGCCACGCTGCACTGCTGAAGACCCCAAGGGCTGCAAGTTGCAGCCTACCCAACACTGCTGCTGTGTTGGTCCAGATGTGGCACCAGTAGCCAGCTCCAAGTACCTACCATGAACAGATCCCAGTTTGGTATTTTCACATTTTTAAGAAAATTGAATATTAAATTATTGAATGCTTTTCCATAGAGCACTGTTACAATATCAGGACTTCAAAGAGGCTCTCAGTACCTCATGAAATAATAAGAGCATATTTTTACTCACTACCTGAACTGTTCTCTCTTTCTGTGAACACATAATAAATACATCACTATAGTCTGTCACCCACAGTACAAGTTTTCCAGGTCCTCTCATTAGCAAATGAACGAGATAAGACTGCTCAGGGAGTGAGGCAGTTATTCCCCATCATTTCTATTGATGGTATAAGGTACTGCATGGCATGCAAAGCCTGTACTGATGACAGCTGTGGTCCAGACACTCCAGCCTAATCCCTAAGGCTACTGAACACTCCTCCCCATCGCACCTTGGTCTGAAAGTAAGCCTGGTTAACAACATCTGCCCCATGCAGGAGACAGGACTCTGCCTTTTGCCAGCTGAACCACCATAGATCATGGTCTCTGAGATCACATTCTTCAAATCAGTTTTCCACTTAATTTCTCTGTGCAGGTTCAAATGCAAGATACAGATGTACACAATTATACACTTATTTAAATTTATCTTTCTTCTCCAAATAAGTACAGTTTTCAACTAACTACTGAAACATGTACCCATACTCAATGGTTATATCCCACCAAACATCAAGTTCCCATTCATACCTCTAGTTAGGTAGTCTCATAAAAAAATAAATATGTATTTATTCATATTAATTTATATATTTTTTTAAATTCTTCAGGTACTTCAAAATGGCTAAATCATTTTTGGTCAAAGCTTTAAGAAAGCTAAAAGGGCATTTTCAGAGATGAAGCATACCAAATGTTCATGTAAAATAAGGCTCTGATAAAAAGTGTCTTCTTCCTGCCTTGTTTTCCTAAAGAAAAATGCTTAGACCACTTTAGCTACAGGCACTGTACGTAGCTATAGGGTTTTTAATCTAATATCATCTTTTCAAGTATTGTTCTTTTCAAATACCACCTTTATCTTACTTTGAATTGCCATATTTCCTTGAAATACAGGACTTTCATTTTTATCTGTTACTTGGACAGTCAGTATGTCAAGGTCGGTTCTCCCAGTTGTGTCTTCCACGAAAATCTGTAAATCAAATCTATTTGGCATGGTTTCATAATCCAGGACAGGGTTTCCAGTGGTAACAACCTGGAAAGAAACAAAAACAGTTATTAAGATATGGTGCAAGAGTTGTAAGTTACAGTCTGTGTGAGTGAATGCAAGTGAAACGACACTTTACATCACTAAGCAGTGAGCATTTTAGTCCATCTTCGACTTGCTGGCACGGTTCTTATCATGGCAGAATTGTGAGAAAAACAAAGTGGAAAGACCAAAATGTTGTGGCTTCAGGGAGTAACAAGGACCTCTTGTGTGAGGGACAGTCTGAAGAGGAGACAGCCCGGAAGGAGTTGTCTCCTGCCTCACACGCAACTCTTTGTCTTCAAGGTCAGGACTACATATTGCAGGTTCTTGTCTGCATGAAGTCTCCACGTTTTGACACCAAGCTCAAGGAGTAGTCAAGGTGCTTTAAGTTTCAAGACTGAAAACTGGGAGGAAGCCCTGCAGGACACAAAAGCAGCTTTGCTACTTCTGTGAGTCGGGAGCACAAGGGGGAAGAATTTTACTTGCAATAAGGAGTGTAGGGGCAGGAGACCTAGGCTAGCAGGTACCAACCCCTTCCTTGTATAAGCCTTGGCTGGGAGAAGACTTGCAGGAAATCACAGGAAGAAAAGAGCTGCATGAGCACACTGTATGAGAGAGGAACACACATGAGAGGGACATGCATGAATACACTGAATGAGAGAGGGACTAGAACTGTTTGGTGAAAATGTTGAACTAGTTAAAAAAATAACAAAGGCCTTAAGTTTTGCAAGATTGATAAGGCAAACATTTGGTTTGGGATTTGGGGTTTTGGTTTTGGTTTTGTTTTTTAAAGGCTTCCAGCTCTGCATATTGCCTCTTAACACAAATACGTACAAGCACGAGACTGACATTCTGTGAAAAACATTCAATGCATTCTTTTTGGGTTTAGGATGTGTCCAGAGCAACAGCAGGATGCTGAAAGTTACATGCCTCAATCTTCAGTGCTGAAGTAATAAAGAAGCAAGAACTTTGTTTTCTTGGACAAGAAAGGAAAAGGTGAATGTTAAGTTCTCTGTGTAGCTAAAAAACTGTGAAGCTTGAACACAGTAGTGGGGTGCTGTCAAACTGGAGAAGAGAAGAGTTGGGGCTCACAAGTGTGTGAGACAAGGAGCGTGTCAGTGTATTCAGCATACTGCAGAATGGAGGAGCATGGAGAGGATGCAGAAGAGCAGTGAAAAAAAAAATCCTTGATTTTAGATGAGATGCTTTGGCCAGAGGGCAAATACAAAAGTGGTATCAGCACAATTAGAACACAGAACCAAAAATAAAGCCAATTAACTAAGACAGTTGGAGGAGAGTGAATAGAAGAACAAAAGTTTTATGCCTTCTGGTTTGTGAAACAGCTGCTTTCTGGAACCTTGTGGATCTTTTTGTTACAATACTGCAGGAGAAAGCAACTGTGTCCTGGATGGTCTCCTCTCTCCTGTATTGTACAAACAGAATTTTCCCATAAAAGTGATGCTAGCTCAGAAAAAAACATTCTACAAAATCTTGTAACACCAGTAGGAAAGTTATATGAATGTTTACTGCAGAGTTAAATACAGTAAACAGATGTAATGAATTCAACATGAGAAACTGTCCAATTCTAAGCAGAAATTATATGCTCTGGGGATTACCCCTCCAGTGCACAGCCAAATATTTTCATTGGCATTGTAAGTACAGCCAGACTGCCTAAAAAGACATCTTCCACCCTCCTTTATAGAGACCTTGCAAGTGAAGATGTGAATCTAGATGGTCTTTTTCTGGGTTGCTTTTGAGAACAGCTTGCCATTGGGGTAGGCTGTGACCCTCTCCTCCTGTGTTCACCTCTCCTCCAGGTAGTAACAATACTTAATAATAAAGGCAGCACTGTACGCACTAAAAAAGCTGCAGACTTCATGAAAAGGGGTCTAGACTCACCGCGTAACTGTCCACCCCTTATTCCACCCAAGAATTTCATTGTTCCCCACTTCACTGCCAGGATGCAGAGAGAGCATCACTAACAGCATCAAAATAGTTTCAGGCAGCAAAACGTTTTCATTCAGTCAACACATTTTCTGCCCTTGGGATTCTTCAAATAGAAGTAAGGTGAGGAACGATGACTGGGGCTCATATCTCAGAAACAGAGTTTCTCAGCAATCTCAAAACTTATCAAGAAATGTGATACTGCTTTGGCTTGCTGCAACAGGAGTAAGTGTAGCTTCATAAATACAGAGCAGCCTGTGCTAACAGGTACTTAGCTAATCCGCAAACTCCATAATTCATACATGAAAAACTGCCTTTTTTTGTATCTTAGCAAAGATTTAATCATTTTGGATCACATCTCTTTTGCAAAATATTGTACAGCTCTGCTACAACATAGCATAAATAGTTAGAAGTAGCAATGTTTATCAAATGAATGAACTAAGAATACTCACTGCTAACTTGCAGAATTTGTGTGTAGCTTCCTTTATGTCTTCCTCATGACTGATACAAACTGGACCAACCTCTTTGTTCTTTGTTTTGAGTAAGTTAGGAAACCCTGTAAATATCTACAGTTCAACAAAACATACAAAGCCTCACAGGCCATGCTAGTAATGGGGTAGTAGTATGAAATGAGTATCAGCTGGCACTTTTGGAAGAAGCAGTCTCCAGTCTATAGCTTTCTTGGCCATTCATTTTCATTCTTGTGTCACACTCTGCACTGTGCTAGAATCTCTCATCATCCTGCCATGATAAAAATCAAGATGAGACTTTTTATCTATTTGCAGGGTTATTTTTAATCCAGATTAATTTCTCAGTCCCACTCAACAAGCAGCAACATAAAGTGCTTGTGATGCAGAGATGGCGTGGGACAGGAGCAAGCAGGTATAAAAAAAGGTCTATGTTTTGCACCAGAAGGGATACGTTTAATTCAAAATGCCAAAATATAGCTGTCCTGAGTTCAGCAGTAGCAGTCATTTTTTCTCCTTCTTAGTAGCTGGTGCAGTGCTGTGTTTTGACTTTCTGCCTGGGAATGGTGCTGATAACACTGATGTTTTTAGTTACTGCTCAAATGCTTGGTCTGGCCAAGGACTCTGTGAGCCTCATGCTCTGCCAGGGAGGAGGAGAAGCCAGGAGGAAGCAGAGACAGGACACCTGACCCAAACTGACCAAAGAGGTATTCCATACCACAGCACGTCATGCCCAGGATGTAACTGAGAGTTACCTGGACGGGCTAGGACTGCGGGGTTGGACGAGGTATCGGGTGATGCTTGGTTGGGCTGGGGGAACGAGTTATCGGTTGGTGGGTGGTGAGGTGTTGTATTCTCTTCCCTTGTTATTTCCTTTATCATTACTATTACTGGTGGTAGCAGTAGTGATTTGTGTTATACCTTAGTTACTAAACTGTTCTTATCTCAACCCGTGGGAGTTGCATTCTTTTGATTCTCCTTCCCATCCTTCCTGGAGCAGGGGGAGGGCAAAAGGGGGGGGGGAGGGGGTGGGGGGAGTGAGAGAGCCACTGCATGATTGATGGCTGACTTTGTTTAAACCATGACAACAGCCTAGAAAGGGAGTCCCACATTATGAATTCTCTGGCAGCACAGACAGATTAAGGGATGTATCCATATCCTGCCTGTTACATCCCCTCAACTGATTCAGTTCAGGTGCTTGCGCAGCCACATCCCATGCTTCACAGGTGAAAGAGGGCTTTTGGGAGAGGTTTTTTTTAGCATTTCACCAGTCTGGCTGGGGAGCAGCTAAAGAGCCAGCAGAGGTTTGTGCTTGCTGGGAGACAGCAGTATGGGAACAACAGCAGCTCCCCACAGACAGGGTGAATCAATGAGCCTCAACCACCTGGGCTCACGGGCTTACTTTCCCTATTTTCATTCCCAGAAACATCAGCAAAAGGAAAGAAAAAAAAATCCCTGGTATCAATTCTGTGAAACCTGAACTTCCTGGGAAGCACCCAGACAAATGTATTCAAATTGACTTAAGACTACTCAGTGTCTATGCATGTCTTTAAAGACAGTCTTCGGTGCCACTGTTCAGACTCAGACATACAAGCAAGTTACAATGGGATGACAAGTTATTGTGCATCTGAACACTCACTGCCAGTGACAAATGTGAGCTAACACTTACTAATTTATCCAGCAGTGAAAAAAGAGTGTTAAGTAATAGAAATTGCTTTGCCTTTGCCATAGGACAAGAGCACACCATAGACAGAAATAAATCACAGATGTGTGGAAGTGTGATAACTTCTTACCTTGAGATAACTACCTTGTGTGTCACAGCTTTTGTCCAGAATTAAATATGACTTTGATCTGACTCAGCTTACTTTGTTTTGGAAGTGAGTCAAATTCATTTTAATTCTAGGTGAGAGCAGCCAACCAGAAGATGCACGTGGTTTAACTAAGCCACTTTAACTTCACAATGACTTCATATAAATTAAGATGAAAAGCTATGTACAAATCCCCAAAACATGGGGTTGTATATATCCTTCTTCACCTCTTATTTCCAAAAATATCACTTTTTTTTTTCTATCACAGAATAAATGGGACTACTGTGATAGATGTTTTTACTGGATGCAATTAAAAGTTACAATCACTACTGCTGTTAAATTGTCGTATCTATTACAACATGTCCAAATACTACCACAGTCTGCATTTGCAACTCTTTCCTGATTAAACAATGAGACACTGTGCACTGTCAGTGCTCAGTAATTCAGGAAACATCAGCCTACATGACTGAACATATCTCAAGCTAAACGTAAAACTCACCCTGTATTCGAGATTTCCTTTTGGTTCGATAACAAAAGCCCCTGCGAGTGGATTTGAATTTAATATGGTAGGAACTGCTGCAACATCTTTAGAAGACAATGGAGAAACAGTTACATTGAAGGTATAAACTGTAACACCAGCTGCTGCATTTTCTTCAACAGTGCTTATTGCAGGCAAGCCCTGAAGCAACCGGATTCTTCTTCCTGCAAGATGAAAACGAATGTAAAATTACTTCTGGGAACCTTGGCCTAGCAGGAGCCACAGCTTGTGCCAAGAGCTGCCATTACTGAGCACAAAATAGCTTGATTCTCTGAATGGTGGCATTGCACAGTAGTAAATACAGTGCTAATGGCAAAAGAATCAATCTTTTCTCTAATTCAGTACTGTACTCTTGTCATCTAGAGCGGCTGTTGTTAAAGTAGTATTCTTACTGCATTGTTTGACTTCAGATATGCCTCTATGTAAAAGCAAAGAAACGGAACATGTTTCTGATGTTTCTGTTGTTTCGTTTCACCCCCTGTGCTAATTGCTGCCTCTGTGCACTGATCACTTCAAAAAGCACCTTGAATCACACAGATCCTGATGTTAAAAAAGCAATCTTTTGTGAATTACACAGACTGCTCTGAGCAAGGAAGAGCAGCCTCCAGCCCCTGGACGAGATGCAAGCCCAGAAAAGCACTTTATGGTTCAAAACTGCCTGGAAGCAGCGGAGGCTGCTGTGGCATCCAACAGCTGAGCTCCTGCTTCTCAATCAGACCTTTTGACTCCCCAGACCAAAATCTTTGCTTGCTCTGTCACTGAGCTTCTGGGTTTTGTTATTTTAACAAAGGCTTGTGGTGCTTTGAGTGTCTATAAAATATAGATCAGGACAACTTTTAGGGCATATCCTGAAACAGTATCTTAGTAACCTCATACATCTAAACTAACAATGTACCCCAACATGAGACTTGTGGCAGGGCTGACTGCTGCTTGGCGGGGCTTCGCTGGTTTGTCCAAAGCACTTGCTAAGAAAGGTGGTTGTGTTCAGTCGAACTTCCCAAACACTGTGTGCTAAGAGGGAGGCAGACACTGCTCACCCAACAGCCTGGCCAGGCTGTTCATACACTAGCAGTTACGGTAGCAAAGTATCCTTTTGCTGGGCAGCCACAAGGCAAAAAGCTGCTATGGAAACTAAGCTAAGGCCATTAAGGCTGCTGCACGTTTCCACCTGGATGCTCAAGCTCAGCCTGGAGCTTGGGAGCATAATGCCAAGGGGAAATCCGCTGCTTTGCAACGCTTTTGCAGTGTGGGACAGAACCATCTCCCTTCCCTTCCTCTCATGCGGCTGGGGAAGAGTGACCCTCATCAGCTACTAAAACGGCCATTCCTCAAATGGAAGCAGGATTTTTAATTTGGAATGGGACAGTTCAGGTCCAGTGCTTTCCAATGACATTAGAAGAAGTCTTAGTGACTTTTGCCCCAAGCTAGCAAAAAATCTTTTTTCCGTACATCCCTAGGGAAATTTGGGAGCATTTTAGGGATACCCCACGTATGGCCTTTGTGTGATAGACATTGCTCCTGTTACTGGCCTCTTAAATAACTTTTCCCCATAGGATCACGGAAGACTTAGGATCCCTGTGCCTTTACTACATGAGAATCAAAACTAATCTCAGTAAATGAGTCCACAAGACAAAACATGAAGTCACAAGGTCTCCCTTCTTCCTGCATCCCACCCCAGGAGGCACTTGCAGGGTTTCCTGGAGCACTTCTTAGAGCAGCATGAATCCATCAGACACTTCCAGTTCTCCTGCATTGTGGGGAGGAGAAGGAGGGAACACGGGCTGTGGGAACATACTAGGGTGTGGTGGGAGAGTTTGCATGTGGGAAGACCACTTCCTCACACAGGGCCTCACTGGTAAAAGGCAGAGCTGAGGTTCTTCCCTGGAGCTGCATGGAGGTTCCCATGCTCCCACACTCTAGATACAGCAGGTCCATGGATCACTCATCTGCATGGAATTACCCTGGCCAAAAGGCCTTGGAGATTCTCTGCAGGTGAGTAAGGTACAGGTGAGACGTGGGAGAGGGTGAGGTGGGAGCTGCCTGTAAGAGTTAATCTGAACAGGTCACACTGATTCTCTGGTAGGGCTGAGTTCAGCTGAGCCGTTACTGGTCTATGACAGCGGGAGCAGGACCCAGTGAAGGACTGAGTTTTCATCATAAACAGAAAGTACCCATCCGAATGAGACCGGGCTGAGAGAGGCTTCTGGGGATACATTTCCATAAATGGAGCTGAACTTTGAGTATATATCCGTTGAACAGAACCTGATAAATCCTCCCTCAGCAAGCCACAGCTCATTAATGGAAACCATTCATAAAATAAATGAAATAATTTTTAATATTTAGAAACATGGAAAGAAAAGAGTTGCTATTTTATATTGTCTCTAAAGATTTCATTTGTTGTTTATTCAGGATTTGTCTTTCTAAATCACAAGTTCTTTCTTCCTACTCTGTATTTTTAACCGAAATTTTCAGTACTGCACCTAAATGGCTTCTTTTTTTTTTCACTTGATTATACAAAAGTCCCCCTTCCATACCACAGGTCTTTGCTTACCTTCTTACTCTGGAGAACAAAACATGCCTGAAGCAATTTAATACATTATTTATCAGAATTACCAGCCCCAAACATTGACAAAAGATGAGTCCAAGTGAAAACAAGCATGAGACTGGCTTTGGGAAGTACATGTATGTTTGTGATCTGTTAGCCTTTACATTGTGCTTAAGTCACACCTTTAAGTTTTTCTCTCTCCACAAACATGCAGGCTTGAAAAAGGAAAGCGGAGATTCACATGCAGTGTCCTGGTCATAGTTTTGGGGACATCAGGAAAACCACCAAATGCTGAGAAGTTCCTGAAGCTTGGCAGAAATCTTTCAGTTGCTTGAGAGCTGAACCTTGACTGACTGTACCTGAGCAGCTGGCTTACTACAAGCAAAACAAGTGTTCCATGAGCCACCCAGACCGCAGGTGAATGATCTGCTTTAAGTTGTTAATGTGCACATATTCATATTGGCAAATCTGCCATGTTTTTACACTGGGCAAAGACAGTGATATTACCCTACTAATATTTCCCACAAGTGTTTGCCTGTTTGGTCCCATTTGATTGCTTGGTTTATGCAATCAAAGAGAAATGTTATTAATATTTCTGAATACTGGAGTATCAATACTAGATATTGTTTCCTGAAGAGCTGACCTCCTTTCCTACTCCAACACTATCACACTGAGCAGCAACTATTGCACACCAAGTGCCTCATCCAGCAAAGTGTCTTAGCAAGGAGCCAAGGTCTCTTCTTTATTATACTGCTGTAACCACAGAGCTCAATCTAGTTCAGTAGGAAGTAATTGTTACTTGATTTTTTCCGTCTGTGTCTGATCCCTAAATATGCATTATAAATCTCCCAAGAGAAAGAATAACAGCCAACAGTGTTCTAATTTTAGCAGCATAATGAAAACATGTTCTTACCAGATACTACTCCCAGCAAGATGAGGAGAAGGAGCATGATCTTCATTGTCTTTGTGACCCTCTTCTTCATGTTCCCAGGATGCAAACTGAAGGAGTATCATGGTATGTTTTCCCTAGTTTACATCAGCTCCACCTAAATTCTTGCTCTTTGTCATGCTGTGGAGCAAAAAACAAAACAAAGGACCCATGTCTCTAAGGAAGTTTCTAAACACCGTCAGCTTGTTTGCTTGTCAGAGAACTGCTCCTTGCTGACACTCCATCCACAGATCTGGGCAACGCTTTAGAAAACAATCATTAATAGTCCTTTCACTGCAGTAGTATTTTTTGAAGCATTATGAAAATAATCTAACGTGTTCTAAATCTGAAAATACCATGCTGCTTTCATCGCTCTGGCAAATGAGGTGCTGTTTTCACATGTCAGGATCAAATACTCATGCTTTGTTCCTGAAACCAAGGACCTGAAGTTTTCTCATTTCTCTGGGTACCAGAGAACTACTCAGACGACACACAGCATATCTGGAGGTGAGACTGCAGTGTATGTACATGATGAAATTAGTTTTGCTGTCTCTGGAACAGCATGGACCACTATGCAAAGTGCACTGGCACCCTTAGATCAGGCATTTAGCTAGCTAGACCACAATACACCCACACAACTTCTTTTGTTTTAAATCTAAGGGCAACCCTAGCATTTTTTCATGGAGCATAGTACAGAGGTGACACTAAAACTGGACCTGACTGCAGTATAAGTGCATCAGCATTGACTCATAGAATAACTTGGGTTGCAAGGGATCTCTGGAGGTCATCTAGTCCACCCTGCTCAAAGCAGGCTTCATTAGATCAGATGATTGGGGATTCATCTAGTTGATCCTCAAGCACTTCCACCAAACTGGAGAGCTCTGCTAAGAGGTAGAATTTAGAGATTCAGGTTTAAGACAGTTCTGGAGAAGCCATACTAATTTGTGAGCTAAGCTAGCATCCCTTTATGGTTCTGCATGACACTGTGGCTGTCCCAGTGAAAGCTGACATTAGTTCAGAAAGCTCTGCCCCCTGCTCCTGTGTTTTATGTAGTATGAGCATGTTCACTGAATATGCTGAACACTGGAACAGGCATTGCCTATGCTTGCTGCATGCTCACCTTAAACTGTTGTATGAATGTGCCCTGGAGGATTCTGCTGATACAATGAAACTGGAAAAGATGCATCCGTAAAGCCTACTGATTGGAACAGAGCCATACCTACACATCTGATACTGGCTTAGGGAACCGTAAGACACAGTCATTTGATGGTCAATCTGCATCTATTTTAAAGTGCTTCTAGAGCTTTGCCAGGTCCAGATGAAGCCTGGGTTCAAAGTGAATGTGTTCACACTCTATCATCTAGGAGCACACATTGCATAAACCTGTAGAACTGAAGAAGCTGGTCTTCCATTGCCCCAGGAAATGTGTGCCTAGACTTTCTGCTAGTAAAACAAAAATAAAAATGCATGGAAAACTTCACCCTCAAATGACACAGTTAAGCTGTTAAGATATTAATGTAAATGTATTTATATGTGCAAGAAGTCTAGCCTGTCCCTTTACCTACCAGATCATTGTCCACCCCTTCCTATGCATTTCCTTGTCTACAATGAAGATTTTGATCTGGCTGGACGTCTCACACAGATGAGGTCTTTGTGCACAGGCATGAACGAGGCTAGTACAATAAGCTTGTGATCTTTTACTAATAATCAGAACACTGTAAAACTGCTGCTAGCTTTATTCCCCCCTTTTAGTTGCAAAGTACGATCTAGATACTGCTGCTTCTTTTAATCTTGAAAGAGCTATAGATACAGCTGGGCTAGGTTTTAAAGTAGCCAGTCTTTCAGATACATGCATAAATTTGTTTAGTGTCTAGCTTGAGTGATAGAACTGCTTCCATGCTATGCTCAATAGCTAGGCCTTTTCCAGAACTCAGAGGTCACAGGTTTTGTCCTTTATTTTCTTTCTCTTACTTCTTAGGCTGAGGATTTTTCTGGGGGGTTGGTTTTGGTGGTACTGTGTTCGAGGGGAGGGGAAGGTGCTTCCTATAAATGCATTTTCCAACTTTTTGTTGTTCTTGTTCTTCCTTCATTTGAAAACCTACACAGATATATTTTCAGCAAGAGCTCAGTGTCCACATACATAAATCAAGCTTTCCTCTGTACATCTTGTAATAGAGGCACTATAAAGCAGTATAGGAGACATGGATGGCAAAAGCATATGGAATACACGTGTGCTTGAAATGCCAGCCTTTCCCCAACTTCACCTGGAAGTGCAACAGGTAATTGTTTTAGGTCCTAAGTGAATACCATAAAGTAGTTATTTTCTGTTTTCTCTCTAAATATGTTTTGAGGGCTTTCAGGTATGCCCTGTTAAACCTTGTGGTTCAAGCATGTTGTGAGAAGAGATTGTAGAGGTGTCCAGGGAAACATGGGGAGAGCCAAGGGTAGAACACAGTGAAGGAAGAGAGTGCAGAGGGCAGCTCAAAGGGATGCAGTGTGTATGAGGGGCTCTGTCTCCTTCTTCTTCCTTCAATCACTGCCAGTATGTCTCAGTACCTCCCTTAGATCCCTCTTTTCTTACATTTCTCTGCTGAGTGGATTTCTGTGATTCTCTGATTCATCCTGCCAGCTTGTAAGGAAGAAAGTGAAAAAGCAGCCACAGTTAAAAGAGAGCCCAAACAGACTGAAAATTAAATAGATACATGCATATCATCAAATATAGGGCTGGTTAGGAACAGATGAGGTAGGAAAAGGCAAGCAAGGCAGAAGTTCCCTGGTGAGGTGGCAACAGCAGATCTGCCGCTGCATGAAGGTCAGGAATGAGATTCCTGGGAATATAATGTAGCAAGATGAAGAGAGGTCAGGGCAGCACAAGCGAGAATACAACCAGGGAGTTTGCAGGCGAAACAGAGGGAAGAAAATTTGATTGAAGTAAATTATAAAGATCAAGGAACAAACTGGTGTTTCAATCATTCTTGGCTTTCAAGATGATTTGAAATCTGGGTACTTTAGAACAGTGCAGAAAAAAATGTGCTTCTGAATAAATGTCTTCTGGATTACCAGGTAAGATGGAGAATGTGAGGAAGACACTACATCTTTCAGGAAATTAAATTTCCAGGGGAAAGACCAATATAGAATCATAGAATCATAGAACTGTTACGGTTGGAAAGGACCTTAAGGTCATCTGGTTCCAACCCCCATGCCATGGGCAGGGACACCTCCCACTAAACCATGTCACCCAAGGCTCTCTCCAACCTGGCCTTGGACACTGCCAGGGATATATCGAGCTGCAAGAGACTGCACTGGTCTTAGGCTGAAAGCAGAGAAAAAGAACATGGGAAGAGAGAGGTATCAGGTGGGACAGAAGAGAACTTGATATGCAAGCTTCCAATTGCCTGTTCTCAGGAAAGTGAGGTATTTTGCCAGAGGCCAGCCTCAGAGAAGTAGTTTACTTGCATAACAAAATGTGTGGATTCAAGACATTCATCCCTTTTCTATGCATTTAATTCTCAATTGGCTTCCAGTCTGTCAACAGGAAAGAAATGTTCTCTCGCTTCTCAAACATATCAGAGGTTCAAGACATAATTTTCCCATTAATGGCAATTTCAGCCAGAGTAGTGCCTCTCTTCCGTTAGCCAACTCACAGGAAAGGAGACAGTATACTCTAACTATGGCACTGGAATGGGTTGCCCAAGGAAGTTGTGAATGCTCCATCCCTGGCAGTGTTCAAGGCCAGGTTGGACGAGGCCTTGGGTGATACGGTTTAGAGCGAGGTGTCCCTGTCCATGGCAGGGGGGTTGGAACTTGATGATCTTAAGGTCCTTTCCAACCTTAACTATTCTATGATTCTGTGATTACTCACCAAAAATTGAGCCGCATAAGGAGAATTTTCACACACCTGATACAACCTCAGTTCAAGACTATTTCTTACTGTTATTTCACTAATTATATTACCTAGACTGTCAGGTTTTATTTTAATCTCCTTTCTCTTTTAACACTACAGCTTCTCCATTCACTGCTCTGGTAATCTTTCCTAAAATATTAAAAGAGTACCTTAGCATCCTACACCAAAAACTTATGCACCATTTCATTACATTTCTCTGCAAAAAGCTTCCTCTGTACCATTTGTGAGGGACAAGAGCAAACTAAAAGTCATGAGTACTATCCAGGTTACCTTAATCTCACTCAAACAGATCCCAGTTTAGCAAGGTTAGTAACCCCCACAATTATACAAAAATAATCACAGACAGATATCTGGGCCATCTATTTTCTGTCATTAAATTGTGGACACATAAACTCACCAGTCACCTCCTAATAATTAACTTGAGGTGTCTGTTAATACCAAGTGATTCCATTACACCAAGAACTTTTGATGGGATTGAGGTTTAAGAAAAGAACAGTTTAAAATCTGGGTAAATTCTTACAGAAGCCCCAAAACAATGCTCTTGCCAGTGCTGAAAAAAAGGTTCTCCCATTGCTGAAGCAGTTATACACCCAAGGGATGAAACCATTTGCCAGCAAAGAAGGAATCCTGGGAGTCTGTCTTTTGCCACGAGGAATCTGAGCACTTATTTTAGAAGGACTGGGAGTATGTAATGCATTAAGATTGAGGAGATTGTTCTGATCCTTCCCATTCCCTCAACTCCATCTTGACAAATGTGGATTGAGGCGTTTAGATGATTACAGGGACATAAGTTCAAGACGGCTCCAGATGTACTTCAATCCTCCATACAAAGAGGTCAAGCAATTTCCCCAAGACCACACAGGAAGTCCAGAAGAGCCAGAGTTCTTGGTCCACTATCAGTCTCAATGCTGATGACTGTAAGACATCATGACTGTAAACAGCACATTGTTGCCAAACGTTTTTCTCTTTGAGAAGTTCTTGTGCTGTTTAAAAAATATTACATTTTCTTCTGCATCAACACAACATGGAGGTCAGTGAAACACAAGCTTCAATATTCATTCACCTGAGCAAAAGTAGATGTTATCAGCAACTACTTTGTGTTTTGTGGTACAAGACAAAAAATGTGTGGTGGTGTAGAACATTCAGTACCTGTGAGAAATTATGTCACTTGTCCACACCAGTCATGTATGTTGCTTGAATTTCAATTGTGTGATTTGTCTTCCAAAATGTTCTAGTGCAAGTAACAATTCAGTAAAAAAGGTGTCAAGGTCAATGAAGACCTTTTTCTGAGTTTACTGGATATTGGATCAGGGCCTGAATCCATGTGGCTATACTTTGTACCTTGTGATACAGCATATTACAAGTTTGTCTGTCATTGTAATTACTGGGCCACCTGAGCTGATTGGTAAATATATAAACAAGGATGTGAAGTAGCAAAGGATGCAAAAGCAACAAGAAAGAATGCTCTGGGCAAATATGGGTACAGAAACTCCAAGGTTTCTATGTACATAGTGTGATGCAGTTCACTTAGTCATGTATTGCATCACCAAGAATAACTTAAACAGATTTTGCATCATGAAATATACTGTATTTTACCTATTTTATCAGCAAAAGGGAATTGATTATACTTTGCAAATGCAACCTTGACTTTTAGCACAAATAAAATGTTTTCTGTTTGCTTTGGGAAAACAAAACAAAGAAGTACGCAATTAACAGAAAAGAGCATGGCTGGACACAGAATGAGGGCTCAGGCGGTGGAGCTTCACTTGGAGGTGGAGAGTTTCTGCTCCAGGGCTCCAGTGAGCTTTGCCTCAAGTCCCAAAGGGTGCTGAACTGATTCATTTCTCCTCAGCAGTCTGTAGCCTAACATAGCTGGGAGAGGACATTCTCCTCCAGGTATTGGCATGGCAAAGCAAAGACAGTGAGGACAAGAGAATTACTGCATATACCTCCTACTTATAGGCTTCCCCTGGGGAAGATGTGGCTTCTGCCCTCCTCTGTAGCTGTACCTGGCATCTAGCAGATGTGTGTAAGGAAGTAAGGAGGGATATTTCTCTCTCTTCCCTGTTTGTTTCACAGTATAAGCTGCAGTCTGGCTATTGGACTGAAAGAGGACCATACTTTTTAATGCAGGACCTTAAGTAACTGCAGGATGACTGCTCAGGGTTCTGTGCTTCCAGTGTTCCTGTAAGCTTCTGCTCCCATCAGATGAATACCCATCAGCTGACTGATGGCAACCACAGGGTGCAGTCTTAGTCCTACCATGACCACGGATCAGATACATCAAATAATACATCAAATCCTCAGCTTGATACTGCCTGAGGATTTGACGTATCATTTTTGTTTCTGCTCCACTATCATGCTTAGCAACACCCGACACAGTAGTATCATGACTTACTCAGCTATGTGAGGGCATGAGGACATAAACACGAAGGAGAAATACACAATAGTCATTGCTAGCTCTGTTCCTTGCTGCCTGTAAGATCTGGGACTAGAGAAAGCCTTTAGAAACATGACACAGGGATAGGACCATATTCATATGGATATAAACACAGAATTCCTTTTTTACAGTTGCCAAGTTTAGGTTGTGCTTATTTTATCTGAGAGCAAACATAAGTGAAAAAAATAAGCCACTTAGAAATGACACAACATTTTATCTGAGTAATGACTTGAATGAGTCTCCAACCACATTAATAGGCAAAAGGCAGCAGGAAACCAGTGCAATACTCCATATATAGATACTTCTTGCCTGTGTATTTGAACATAAACACCAGGGAACAGCCTGAGACCACAAGAGTTTTCTTACTGACACAGAAGACCCCATACAGTAAGCAAACTGTCCAACAAATGTTTTGACAGAGAACTGTAAAGTTGTAAAGGCCAGTTGAATGCACAGAGCGAAAAAAACCCTGCAGCGCAGACTGACCTCAGTCACATAAAACCTGGTTGTTATAATAAGAGCTACATGGGTGATAACAAGGAAACAAGGTCAGAATATGTCCCTTTGCTGTGTATGGCTCCCTGACCATTGCTGGAGCTGAGGGAATATTGCCATCTAGTGCCACACAGAAATCCAGCTGTCTAAACAGAAAAGAGCCATTTAATTCATGTAGGCAATGGTTACAAAGCATACTAAAAAAAGGGGACATTCTGTGCCAGGGACATCATTTTAGTCAGTGTCTTTGCCAAGCTTGTTATCGAAAATGGTACATTTTCTCCTTGAAAAAATGACAGTGTGTTGTGGGAACTGAGTCATAGTGCTTTGGAGGAGAGACCCCTTTCACAGTCATTCAGAGGTGAAAAAAAGTACCAAAGTACTCACAGAGTGCTTTAGCAAGTAGCAGTCAAGAATGATAGGATGATGTGGAGGATGGGATTTACCTTACCTACCTTGAAATAACTAAACCATACACCTGTATACGTTAATGATATATAATCACCCCAGGCTTCTTTTGGAAACAAAGGGGCACAACCAGGGCGATCAACTTTAACCATCACCTTTAAGATGGGAAGCACTGTACTTCTGAAATATCTGTTTCTCCACAGTGACAACAAAGGGGGTTTGGGAGGGCTAGCCCTGATGTTCAAATTCCTCCTACCCCTAGTGCCCATCTTTCTGTACTATTTGTTAACCAGGTAGCTAATAATTTTGATGACCTGCTGGTCGAAAAATAAGTATCACTTCCAGACTTCTAATGTCCATGATCTCAGGTGTGTGATTCTCACTCAGGTGAGGGGACACATATGCCCACACAGGAGTTCCCACTGACTACAATGGAAACAAGCACTGGCCTATACCATATTGCATTTGCTAACAGGCCAGCACGCCCGACCGTAACACATTTTATATTCACCTCTGTGCGCAACAGCATTATGAACTTCCTCCTGTTGTCACGCCAGAAAGACCCCTTAGGGGTTCAGAGCAGTTGAGTTCCCCTCAGCCAAGACCCTGCTGAGCTGGAGATGAGGGGTTTTTTAATCAGTGCATATGTTTGAGATACTTTTAATGAGGCCATCAACTCACTTATCTGTGCTACCAAATATGTGCCAGATTATAACAATTTTCAGTCATTGCCCATCTGGAGCAGATTCAAACCAGTGGTTGATATTCAAATGCAATTTGAAAATCAAAATCACTTAAGCAACCAAATCTTCCAGCTGCAAACAATGTCCAGATTTTCAAGCCAGAAACCTAATGTTTATATGTATTGACTTAAAATTGCTTAAATGTCCCACCAGTACCTCTGAGTTAATTGCCATGTTATTGCCTGTGGTTGTGACTTTCCCACTATTTCTACCCCTTAACCATGTAAAGAAAAGGATTAAATCACAGACAGAATCAGAATCAATAACGTAAAAGAACATTATTTTTCAGCCTGAAAAGGGTTAGAATATTTGAGACACCCACTGCTCCATTTTATTTTAAATAGCATGAATCCCAATTAAGCAAGAGGCTGCTAAATTCTTTTCCTTATATTTTAAAATTCATTACTTCACATATTCAAATATAAATCCTTACAGGGGATTTTTCCTTTTCTACTCTGATTTAAATATGCTGCAAAAAATTAGTACCACAAGCTTCCCCAAATGAGGATTATTTAGGTAACAAAAAGTCTCAAAATAAATACTAGTGTATGAAGTTACTGATGTCAAACTCTGCCAGGATTTTTTAGGGGTATTTTTTCTGCTTTAAAGGGAGGTTCACTTAGCAAAGTCCTTATTCTGGGTATTAGAAAAGAAATATAATATGTGCAGTGTCCTGAGTGTCCATAAATAAAGTTGAATTAAAATTCCATCTAAAAAGGAACCTGAAAAGCAAGGATGGCAGATTTTTATATAAACACATTTAAAGTATCTAGAAATGTGACTTTCTAAAACCCTCACTCCTATCATCTCAGTTCCCCATAACTAAGATTAGCTAAAAAATTCTAAGCTAACAGCTTCCAGAAATAAATACCAAGAAGCTGGCAGCAAATCCTGGAATTCCCTCATACCTTTTAGTCCATAGGGATGAAGACTGACCTTTCAGATGCATCATAAACCCAGCTGTTTTCCTCAGGCTTTTGCCTGAGATGAAGGCTACCTCTGACAGTTTGGGTGTTCTAGGCAGGCAAGAAAGGATTACTAACATTAGCTCAGTATCTTAATTGCTGTACTTAAGAGGCTGCATACTTGCCTACAGCTGGATCCAGCAGAGAGTGAAAGCTCCCACTGACTTCACTGGGATCTGGATCAGCCTTTTAGGTTTGAAGGAGCAGAGGAAGTGGCAGGAAGGCTGGACATTTTACTGGCACAGACTGTCATGGCTCTACTGACATTTGTACCAGTTGAGCCTTTACCCCAGGACACGTGCAGCTTTATGAAGCTACAACATAAATTCACAAACTGTTATCCTATGCTAAGGGACAACAGTGAGATGACATGCCAAATCCCTTTCAGTATCAACAAGTGGACACCCCAAAACATTCCCACACCCAGCAACCCATTTGGATGGACAGTCTTAATGCAGATAAAGGTAATGTCCATAGATGTTTAACAACCGCACCTATGTATCTTTTGTTTCAATTGACAGTAATGGCAGACAGTGGGGTTTAGCCATTTTATTTTACTGATTTTGCAAACCTCTGAGACTATTTCCTTACATAAACCATTTTCTGTACACAAGCATTTTTCTTGACAAAACCATCCTAAGCTGTACAGACCACTGGGTTGTTTCACCTCAGCCTGGGCTACCCCTGGCTAATATGCCCAAACAATGGATAGTGTTGCCACAAAGGGAACTGGATCCATGAATTGATGCTGGATAAGAACTGAGTGGATGAAACAGCCAGGGGCAAATGGCCAGGGGGGTCTGTGCAAGAAAGTTCCTGTGGAACCACAACCTAAAACCTTCATTTGTGTCCAGAGGATGTGTAGTAATGCTGCTCCAGGTGTAAGATACAACATAAATGGGTTTTATAGACCTTGAAAACTTTGATGTTGTTGCTTTTCTGTGAATACAGAAATTAAGCCTACTATTAGCTTTTTTCTGCTGAATTAAATGTTCTGTGAAGTATCAGAGGGGCAGCCAACATGTCCCAGCTAAATGGCTTGTTTGTAGCAAATTACTTTCCATTCTTCAGCAAAAAAAGAATTTAATCAAATGTCAGAAACAAACTACATCTTGACAGATTAGCAAGGTTGCTGCTGTTAAAATAAATTTGTTGCCAGATTTGTTTACAAAACTTCTTTTTCAGGGATGGGTGAACTTCCTGGAATTTGCCAATCGTTTGAATAAATATTGTGGAGGATTTGTAAAATGAGAATTAATTAAACTTTTCCTCTGAGTTTAAACCAGACATTTTGCTCAGTGTGAAAAACTACTTGCAAGCAAAGAGAAGTCTTTTTTTGGGGAGCTGGAGAGGCAAGGAAATCTGAGCACTCCCTTGCCTTTTCCAAACAAAATTTAGAATATAATAACTATGACTAATACAGGAATTGTAATTTATACATTAGATTGGATATATTCCTTTTTAACTTTCTTCACAGTTCTGAACTGAGCTCAATACGTTTGACTTCAGCTTTCAAATCCCTCAGAGGTTTGTTTATTTTTCTATGAGTCTTTTTGGCTTGGCTGCTTCTGTACAATACGTGGCAGATGTGTTCATTTCTGGAAATGGGGCTTTCTGATACTGACTCCTATATATGACTTGTGTTGCTCTAACAAAGGCCTCTGAATGTTTGTTTGGATGGGTGGTATCACCATCTCAGACAAAGAGATAAGCTTACTGTCATCATCCATTCATTCTGCTGGGACATCTGAAAGGACCAGATAATGAACTCATCCTAGCCAGGGAGAAAACAAGGACAAGTACTTGCATTCTGCCTTTTCCCTCACTGCAATTTAGGTTTGGGTTTGGGGGGGGGGGGGAGGGTTGGTTTTGTTAGGGGTTTGGGATTTTTTTCTTTTTTTCTTTTTTTTTTTTTGTGGGATTCGGGAGGTTTTGATATTTTTTTAAGTGATCATGAGGAAAACATTCTTCATTTACAAAACAAAACAGCAAACTGTCTGCTCTTTCATGTAAAAGGTCACGAAACAGTCACTAAAGATGCCATCTATTAGAATAGCTCCATTGGAGAGGAAATTCAAAGATGGCATCTCTTTTCTAATAAAGAGACAAACAATCCTCTCATTTAGACTATGATTTTTTAATTTGGGGGGGGGGGAGGGGAGGTATGTGTCAAATGCCATTAACCTGGAAATTAGTCCCTGGAAAAAACCTTCACTGCTACCATTTGGAAGATGTTTCTAACAAAGACAGTGGCAGATGTCAGTCAATGGCATCAACAACTTGAGGGACACCAACATTACTCACTGTCCAGATGAATTAACCATGGTGGCTGCTGGTGGGTCCTACACATAACTTATAAAAGACTTCATGGACTTCACAGAAGACACGGGACTTTAAAAGCATGCAGCATTCAGGCAAAGAGTCCTTCTTTGATTCTTTAGGTACCAAATCAGGAGGATTGATTCTTCCCACTTACCTTTTTCTAAAAAAATTCCAGCTATTGAAAATACCATGACTGGTCTTAAAGGATTGATCAGTCAGAGCTACCACACGTTGGTGCTGCCCTAATTAAATTCCACTGGGTCCATCCTTCCAAAGGCTTGCTGAGTGCAGTTGAGCAGTGTTTCCCACAGTCGTATGTATGAAGCTACATGTTGGCAGGATGGATAAACATCTCCTTTTTAAAGACAGCCTCAAGCTTTTGCTCAAAGAGGCTAACACTGCCACTAACAACTAGGAAATCCTGGCAGATAGTCCCCATGAATATCTCTTTCTATATTTGCACAATGTCAAGCACACTATCAGCACCGAATAAATAATAATCATAGGAACCTGGAGTCAGCCAGGAAATAGCTGTGAATGAGACATTCATATTTTAAAAGTTGAAACTGCAAAATTATCTTCTTATGATTATGGGAAAACTGTTCTTTTCCTTTTTCTCTGCTGTTTTCTTTTCCTAAAGAAGCAGAAATGCTAACGCTGCTGCTGAAGGTACCAAAAAGTAAAAATTTATTTGCTCCTGCACTACAGAATTACATCTGAAGAGTTCCGCCCGCTTAGTACATAAAATCTCTTCAAGGAGCAAAATGAAGAATAGTCGTAATTTTAAGTCCAAAGAATCCACTTCTAAAAAAAATAAATGGAATACAAATACATTATATGGGAGGAAAAGGGAAAGCAGCTGAAGAACAGTTTCACCAGACAATCTTGCTCTTGATAACTTCTGGACAAAGTCAACTTTTTTTCTAAATATGATTGATACTCCATGTTGAAAGGGATTTATATGAGCCATAAATCTTCAAAAACAATAAGCAAAATTCATAGAGATTTCAGCCTCCAGCTCTATAGAAATAATAATAAAGGGCAACTCTCTTTGGTAAAACCAGTTGAATTTGGTAACTCTCATTTAATTCAGTCTCTTGACAAACACTCAGGGTAGCTCTTTCTTCAGGAGAGAATCAATTATGTCTCCTTCTCTGCTGAGGTGTAGGGCTCCTGTAGTATACTAAGGATATTTCCAGACTATATTTTTATGGTTACAGATGAGAAGAAGCAGACTTTTAAGGTACTTTAAAATCTGCTTTTATAATTGCTGCCAGGGATACACATACAAACTTGGGGTTTTTTTCATGTATTGGTCATCTTTAACAGAAACACAAAAAGGTCTGAGGAATGCTTCAGTGTACTCAAATTGCAATTATGTTAGTCCAGCAGCATTTGTCAAAAGATGTAATGGCAGGCATTACAAAGGAGAAGAACAAACTGAAAACACGGAATGCCAAAAATCACCATCTGCTGAAATGATGGAGTATCATGCTCAAAGCTGTTAAGGTGTTACTAGAGCTGTTGTATGTTACAACATTAAACATTTAATTGCAGTTCATGGGTTTTAAGTAAAAGGACTGGGGACTGCTTTTTACCATAGCAACCACAAAAAAGAAATCTCTTAAAGCATGTGTGCAATGCACACCAACAAAAAAGCAAAAAAATAAATATATTTGGAATTCAGCATTTAATCTGTAAGTATTTGGAGAAATTCCTCTTTCCAAATTTACATTCAGAGTATGCTGGAGAGAATAAGACATTCATTCCAAAATTACCAAAAGCCTTTCCTGGGGGACTAGAAGATGTATTACGTTCTGGATGATCTTATAGGTCTTTTCCAACCTAAATGATTCCATGATTTTATGTATCTTATCTCACTAACAACTGTTAAGATGACTTCTGCTGCTTAGGTAAACAGAGTAGGAAAATTAATGCATAGAAAATAAAAGAAGACTTCTATCGTCTCACTGATGTGTGGCCACTTGTGCTGCAGGCTGGGCATGGGCACAAATGAATTGCTGAAGATCACATGTACTATTATTTACCTTTTGCCACTCCAACCATTTCTGTTCTGTGCTGAGGTCAGCCTATTTGTGCTCTTTTAGCATGAGAAGCAAGTTACATTGACAACATCTCTGCGGGTTTAATCGCAGGTCAGGTCAAGTTTGAGAGGACAGGAGAAAAGGCAAGTAAAATGACAGTGACATCATCATTGTTCCTTCAACATTAATGCATGACATTTTGATCCTGATGAAACTTCTTATCCATGTTCCTTTTTGAAATAAAATGCTGATGAGTTCAACTATTTTTCCAGACAGTTCGGTTTTGATGGAATAGTTATTCTGATGTAGGATTCTTCTGAAGCCTTTGCAAAAGCTGGATAGCTGTAAAGGCAGCAAATTCAAGAGGCAGCACAGCAAACTACCTGGAGCTCTGATCTAAAAGGTGACATAGGGAGGTGAAAAGCAGAGTGAGAAAGAGGGAGGTCCTGCTGATTACTGTACCCAGAGGATACAGGGAGGGCCAGAGACAACAGGGGGGGATTGTATTTCACCAGCCCTGAACTAACTAAAAAGGTTTGAATAAGGAAATGTTTTTAAAACATCTATTGTAACTGCTGAAAACAATTATGCCTGTGGTATCTGCCAACTCTCATAATTATCTGCTGTTATTTTAAAAGTGTGTATGGGAAATTCTGCAAAATCTAGGACCAATAATCCCGTGGCTGACACAGCATGCTCTTAAGACTCTTACACCACAAATATAGTGTGAGAACTGAACAGAACAGTTGGCTACATAACAATTCAGATTGACAAAGACAGACTGAGGGGGTTTTGTCAGCTGATGGAAAAATTTCCATCGGCAAAAGCATTAAACCCTGAATAAATGGAAGAATTCACCCACATATGAGCAATTCCAGGACACAGAAATGCCCTTTCAGTTTTCCCTCTACAAATCCAGGAGACACATGTTCATGGCACCCATAAGGTCTACAAACAAGACTCTTTCTAACCCATCCAATGGGTTAGAAATCTGTTTTAAGGAATCCATATTGTACTGCTATTAAATGTTGTGTTTATCAAGGGACTGTTGTTAGGTCTTTTCACCACCATAACTATTTCCATACAACCTCTAACTTCATATTCGCATTTTTTATAAGAGCAGGCATAAATTTTGCTCCATTGTTGAAGAACAACTTCAGAAATATTTAGAAGTGCCCAACTCTACTGTGACATGAACATACAATTTAAAAAAACACCACTGCTTATGCTACTGATGACTGAGTTGTACCATTTGTCCTAATTATGATGACACACAAGGTCACAGAAGGCTCCGTTCTTTTAATGAGAAGACACCTCTTGCCACAGAGAACTGACAGACAAAATATGCTTAGACAGATAATATATTTTAATTGATCTGTTATTATTGTTACTATCAGAATTAAACACAGGCAGTGGAATCCACAGGTATCTGCTGTCTCATAAAGCTTTTTTTATATCTGTCAATTAAAAGGTTTGGAAAACAACAGCCCATTCTGGCTATAATCTTGCATCGAACAAGCATCTGAAGTTGAACTACAAAATATTCAAATGTTAATTTGACAATGATTTTTAGTTGTTGGTTTGGTTTTTTTTTCCCTAAATGGGTATATGGGTATTGTTGACTTTTCATCTGTCTTGTAGCTTTTGCATGTATCAGATGTCACATGTTGAGCATCTACAAACAAGACTTGATTCAATGCACAGAGCTGCATCACTGGAGGTTATCAGCCAGATAAAATGTTTGATGGCCATAGAGATGTACAAATATTTTCTTAATCAGAACCTGCAAAGTTGCAATCTTAGCTCACAGGCATTTCAGAAACTTGCACCCTTCATAGGCAACATGGGATATTTTTATAAAAGTTCCAACTTCTATTTTCTCTCCTTGACTAGCTTGTCCATTTAACCCAAGTATCGTTAGTATTGTGTGCTAATTCTTTGCCAGCCTGAAGGAAATAGTGCCTTAGGAACACTCGTCAAACCATAGGTTTCTAATAAATAGACTATCAAAGGGCAACATAATTATATCATGAAGAGGATTTAATTAAAAAAATCATTAGACCTGTGAGACCGTAACTGAGGTCCATCCACATCTGGTCTCTGCAACTGTATGCCTGTGTAAAATGTCCGGTGAAGATGATGACAGAAGTACTGGGCCGTCTGTGAGACATTTTGAATGATGATGGTATCAAAACATCTATGACACAACCTCGCACTGTATGTAAGCCAGTGCTTAAATATCAAACATATTTTTCACTTTGGGTGCCTTTACTCATCAGGCATGTCACTCACTATTCCTGCTAAGGCCTTTGAGATCCATTTGGACTGAGTCAGAATCTGCAGTACTTATCAGAAGATACTATCTTTGACTCTTCCAGGTTGGGGTGGGAATCTTACTAGGCCAAAGCTCCTCACAAATTCATCACATCAATGCAAGGAGCTACAAGACTTCTCTGTGCAATAGACGAGACACAATTGATTTCTGGCACTCCACTTCCAGCCTCAGCCAGAAATACAAGACAAACAGGCTTGCTTTCTTCTGTGATTTCAACATGTCTGCTTCCTGTACAAGCTGGAAATAGGACATACCAGAACAACTGTCATAACATTTCAGAACTTCAAGCAAGGTGTGATTTGAGTCAGCTTCTGGAAGCAGCAAAGGCTTGGGGAGCCATGCGAGCAGGCTGGGCCCTCTCTGCTATTGATTGGGCCCAAACATAACCTCCACCAAAGGCACACTCAAACCTCTTGTCTTTCAAAGCCGGCTGAAGTAAATTTGAGTGTCTCCCAAACACTGAGGGACAGCCCACCCAGGCTGAAATATTTATTTTACTGTTCTGGCAGCCCTTGGGGTGCCTTCCCTCAGCCCACTCTCGCACACGGGGTATCCCTGCCAGGATGAGTCCCCATTTACAGTGGGGATCAGTGGGCTGCTGGGAGAGAGTTCACCAGCACTTGTGGAAAACAGCAGGAGAGGAGAGCAGCCTATGCACCAGCACTTGTGGAAAATGGCAGGAGAGGAGAGCAGCCTGTGCACCAGCACTTGTGGAAAACAGCAGGAGAGGAGAGCAGCCTGTGCACCAGCACTTGTGGAAAACGGCATGAGAGGAGGGCAGCCTGTGCACCAGCACTTGTGGAAAATGGCAGGAGAGGAGGGCAGCCTCTGCACTGAAGGAAAGGGGCCTCCAGTAAGGGGCAGGACAAGGCTGGGAAGGACTGCTGGTTTCCCAGGGAAAGGCAGAGGAGAGCTGGCTGCCAAAAGGAGGAGAAAAGGAAAGGGGGGATCCCCCCCATGCAGGTGAGGAAGCATTCAGAGAGGAGAAGAGGGCAACTCCAAACAGCTTTGTGAGGAGAGGCAGCTCACTTGGTGGCAGGTGGAGAGATGACTCAGGACTGGGAGAGATGTACGGGAGAGCCGCATCCTCCATGGGGGAGACAGGATAAAAAGCAAGACAGGATAAAAAGCAAAAGCAACATTAAAAGACATAGTGGTGTCTGGTGAGGCAGCTGGGCCCAAGGGGAGGGTGGTGAGTGAGAGAGTCTGGGAGCAAAAAAGCAGGCCCCAAGATGGTGCTTCAGTGGAGTGACCCAGGAGGAGATGAAAACCTACCCTGCAGTGTACTAGTAAAAATGACAGAGGGAAGAGAATTCAGAAAAGGGAAGTGTTTGGGAGAAAGTGATACAAACAAGAGAAATATGGCATATACTTTGAGAAGGAACAGCAGAAAATTGGTTACGATGCAGTGAGGGAGATGCAGTAAGTTGCTGTTGTGTGCTGCCAACACAGACAAACGTGGCTGGTGAACAGAAAGTTATAATATACATTATTCAGTAGGGCAAACTTAATATTTTATGAAAGAATATTTCTATGCCTACCTCACGAGAAATGCATGAAGATCTTTGGGGACCCATGTTTTGTGGGTTTTGTTATTCACATGGGCACTCTGAGAGAGCAAAGCTTAGGAGAGCAGCATGCTGTTTGAATGCAGACTTCATACTGAGGCAAGGTAACTCCATCCCTGACTGTTTTTATATCTCAAAATCTAAAGAACTTTACCATGTCTTTCAAAACTGCAGGGAAATCCTACAGGTTTTTTTCCTTTCTGTCCCAACTGGATGGTTAAGAGCCTTCCTCTAGACTCTGGGTATGGTCTTCAAAAATATTACTGTTGCTGCCATTTACCAAAAAATGTTTCAAATAAAACAAAACAGATAAATATTTAATAAGTAAAATACAAGTGATTCAGTGCACCAGTGCTAGGTATGCTTAACAATTTTAAGAAGCAGTAAGAAACACGGATTTTGTGATGTGCATACTGCGATCTTTTCGAAGTACCTGTCAATACAGGGAAATTGACTTTTAGCGTGCTAAATATTCTTTGACCCATCATTCAGGTCTTCCCAAATAGCCACACTGATAAGAATCCACACTCTGACCTGGCCTAATGCTGAGTTTCTTGCATCAAGTCCATCTGATGAAGTGCTAGATCAGAGATCTTGGGTAGTATGTTTCAAGAAGTGAGTTTGAGATCCAAGTTTCACACATGTTGTATCACAGCACAGAGACTGGATGTTCAGGTGTTTGTTGGAGGTCAGGACATAGGGAACATTCTTGAAAGAAAGAAAATATTGGAAAGGAAGATGGATCTGAACTGAACACTCAGAGGCTCCTGACTGAAACCTGAAACTTGCAGAAAAAAACGAAACTGATTTGCTTCTCACAAGCAATTGGTAAGTCCTCACATCCAGTGAAAATGCCTATCTGCACTGTACAAAGCAGTCCTATGATACACTGATAGTTACCATTCCTAGCTTTGGTGTCAGAAAGGCTCCAGCTACAGTAATACTGTAGATAAGACAAATTAGCCTCTTAAAAGCAGGATAATTTATCTGATGTACAGTGCTATGTTAATGCATTTAGACTGCAACCAATACTTCAGCAAAATTGTTTAGAACATTGTTTTAGACACTGCAGCTGAAGGATGTGTAATTTATTTTTTCACAGTGCTTGCATAACTCTTGGATTTGAAATGTGTAGTCACTGTTGTGATTAGTTCATGTTGATGTTCACTAGCCTCTAGTGCATGGCCTTTTTTTGGTAGCATTTTTTCTTTAAGTTTTTCAGAGTTCACTGTAGTAAGTTATCTTATTCTGAATGTTCTGTTCATATATCTGTGTGGTATACCTCCCTTTAGATTTCCCATTTCATCTGATTAGTGCTGCTGTAGTGCTTCAAGCATTGTTTTGTGTGAATCAATTTGCAACACTTGCTTGAGAAACATGTTTTTTGCTGGGTTACAAGACTATCTCACTCAGAATTTCTTTTTCAGTTCTCCATTTTTCTGACTGTTTCCATGTTTCTTTTTTAAGTGCTGGCTTTTTTGGCTAAGATGGAACCAAAAGCTTAATCTGGATTCTTTTTTTTCCCTTGTGTTATTTCAGAGGACATTAAAAATAGATTTCTCTGCTGTGACTATTTTATACAGTTTTCTAGCTCAAGTCCTATATGATGGCACTCACATGGTGTTTGAGACACCTGAAATTACAAAGAAACCAGAAATACTACAGGAACTGCACTTCTGGCCAGAACGACTCTAGGAAGACTGGTCCATAGTGGCTTTTACATTTGGCTTGCTAAGTATCAAGTTGTTTTAATGGCCATCCTGTATGCATCTTTTTTGCAGAAACCTATGGAGCTTCTTAAGTATCTGCTTTGTTTAATGAATTTACCTACCCTAATTATCACAGGGCAGACTAGGATGCTACACTATTTAAAAAAACAAATAGTTTCAGAATCAGTTTTATCAGTGAAAGGCAGGACTATCTATCTGGTGGGTTTTGCATCTTCTGAATACAAACTTCTCTGGTATCTTTTCACCTGAGGTGCAGCTGTAGTATTAAATAGAAAGTTAATTTATTCACTGTGGGAAGTGAGACTAGAGTTAGATAATCTACAGGTTGAAATGAGCAAAAGTATAAAAATTCACTATAAAAATAATTTGCACACAAGTCAACATATAAATTAGTTTTAGACTTCTCAAACTCCTGGAGAACTGACGTTTCTGTTCTTTTGTGACTGACACCCAGCTACTTTGCTGGTGCTTTTCTTATCCAACAGCCATTACTGACTGTCTTTAAGAAAGTCTTGTGATTCATTCACTGTTCCATTCCCACCAAAGTAGATACCTGGGTTCATAAAACTGTCAACTTCATAGTAATTTCTGCTATATAAGATAAAACCACTGTTGTGGTAAATCCATTGCAAAGTAGGATCCTGAGAAGTACTAACGAGTTTCTTGACAAACTGCTTAAATCATAATGACTGTGTCACAAGAACATCATATGTTTATCATCTTGTTATGATACTGAAGCCTTATACAGCTGTTTTTTACAATACTTTTGCAGACAGTTTAAAGCCATCTGGTGCATGATTTGCCAGGTATACATGATTTAAAGCAGAGGGTCACAAATACTAGCTGTTGCTGTGACTACACATGCCTGAGCAAACCCATGGTATTTTCTCAGTGTGTGACAGTGGAGTTGAAATGGAATCATGTCATTATTTCTTTGTACATGGTGACTACATCTGAAATTCCTGATAGCCACATGTGAGAACTGCTGTTTCTTATCTCTTTGTATTTAGATTCTGATAATTATTGTATTTAGATCCTGATAATTATATAAATGTCACAGTGATCTCCACATAAGCCAAATATTGATACGCAGCTAGCTTTGGATGTTGTAACTTTTGCTGTGCTTTTATAAAGCCCAAGTCTTCATCTATAATTCTAATAAGTATATATAAGAACATACGATTTTTTATCTCCTGGTTACTTAGCGGAAAGCTTGCATTTGGAGATCATCTTATTAAAAAAATTAATATATGGATTTAAAAGATTAGAGTTTCATCTGTATTTTGCTGCTTATTAATTAAACATCTTAATTTGCTTGCAGTTTTCTTTTTAATTCCATGTTATGATTGGATCACTGTAGTATTTAGAAGCTGCAACCAAGATGAAGGCTGCACTATATGAAATTCTGAAAGACTACATAATAAAAGGAAGCCTCTACTTGGCATTTGAAATAAAACAAGATCCACAAGGACCAGAGAGGGAAAGTACCTTTCCTGACCAACTTAATTACTTTTCTATGGCACAGTGACTTGTTCAAGGTCATAGAAGAATTAAATTTCTGTATTCGTGGGCAGCTGGAAAAGAAACAGAGGATGTTTAATCTATACTTCCACGTGCAGATTTTTTACTCATTTCCTATGGAAATAAGTCTTCCATGATCATGTTTGTGCCTTTTCCTTCCTTTTTAACTCTCCACCCACAACTTTTGCATCCATTGATTAATAAAACCAAAATTGAAAGAGGAGTAAAAGTCTTAAGTAGAATTGTCCTTCTACAAATTCTGTGAAAGCAGATGCCAGGAAAAGAGAAGAAACTATTTGTATGCCAATGCTACCATAAAGCTGCAGCCTGAGTTCATACTCACAAGAGAGAACTACATACATTCCTGACCATGGGAATAACTTCTAAAATGTCAGATGGGCTCTCTTCTTATTTCACTCAGGAATGGGGTTCATTCGTTAGAACAGATCACAGAGGTAGCACAGATGCAATCAAAGCAGAACATGCACTTTTCAAACAAAAGGTGCTGATTATTGGAAAGTGGGGTGCATGTGTAGATGGTGGCACTTAGGGATGTGGTTTAGTGGTGGAGTTGTCAGTGCTGGGTTAATGGTTGGACTCAAAAGATCTTTTCCAACCTAAATGATTCTAAGATTCTTAGATTGTGGAAGCATTTGTTTAATGATAATGTTGTTCGTGTATACATATGGTAGGGAGGAGGAATTCCTTTGGGAGGGCCTTGGAAACCTTTCTCTCAAACTGTAAATCACTGGATTGTTTCTTTTTAGGAAGGAATTGGTACATCTTGCATCTTTGATTTTATGCTAATTTTCCTTCATATGGTCTGTTTCTGTTAGAGCCTAGACTGTAGTTCTGCAGTGTGTCATGGTAAGCAGCATGTAGATTAGTGCCATGTGTTAAAGTTGGAAAGTTTCTTCACTTTTTTTTGCTTGGTATGTGGCAGCTTGTATTAAATAGTTTCTCCCTCCCCTTTTTTCTGTTGTGTGATTAGGAATTGCTATACTGCTTGTGTATCCTGTGGCAGTATTTAATCTAGTTCGGTGTATACATACTTCCCTGAAATCTTACGTCGGTTTTCACTGATAGGGCTTTCCTGGGTTCTCATATGCCTTTCTTTTCTACCTGTTCTCCAGATGCATGTCTTGGGTGATCACGGAATTGTTATGGTGTAAGCTGTGCAGAGTAACTTCTTTAGTTACATTTGGCCGCTGTCAAGACTTTTGCTCAACTATCTTGAAGTGGATGGGAGCACAAGTGCCAAACATGGTTGACCATTAGCATCATGTCATTTATTATTCCTCCCAAGGAACTCCATCTTGCTATTCCTCACCAAAAAGTTTTATGTGTAGTGAGCAGGGTTTTCAACCTCAACATAAGCAGTTTAGGCCTATTCTTCTTTTTCCTCATTGATTATTATGTTTCCTTATAATTAACAACATCATTCATATTCATTCCCAGCTAAATTTCGCTAGACTAAGCCAAGCTCTTCTCATGTGACAGACTTACCTCCTCTGACTATCCTGGCAATCCTTTCCATACTTTTTTGAAAGAAGATTAATTTAAACAAGTGGCTAGAATTGTACTTAATATTCCACAACAGGTCTTGCCAGGGCTTTGTATTATAACATGACCACCCTTCCTGCTTCTGGAAATTCCACGTATTAACATATCTAAGGTCATACAACTTACGGCTGCTTCACATTGGTTGCCAGTAAGGCTGCTGTGATTGACTTGTTCTTTGAAAGCATATTTTGGTGAGCTTTCTGCTTCTTTGATTGTTTTAATTGTGTTCCTTAGTTTCTTGTAGCTAATGTCACACAACTGGAGGCACTTTGGCCCAGCCATATAGCATCTAAGCTTTTAGCCCTGAAAGATAAGATTTGTATATTCTACCTACTTTTTGGAAGAGGTGGTGTGAATGCTATCTGTATTTAATACTGCATCTGTCGACAGTGTATCTAAGGCAAAGGTTGTTTGCCCCAAACATTTATTCATTTTAGCACTGTGAAGAGCCCAGTCTTAATGAAACAGAAATTTACTTAAATCCATGGTAGACCGTAGTGCCATGTACCTTTCTGCAGGCAACACTGCTACTTCAGCAGTGCTGACTTCAGCAGCGCCTGTCCTGCCCCTCTGGACACCACTCCAACCCTGGAGTTGGTCTTATATGCTATTTTCTCAAGTTTAGATTGATTTCATGCTTTGCTTCAGTGCTGTCTGGTATGAACCAGCAAAAAGTGGTGACAGAGGGTCTTAATGGAGTGGCTGGGAAGAGGCATAGGACAGGGAAGGGACAGTGAAAAACCCACGCCTACAATCACAGAACCATGAGCTTCAGTCATTAATTCTTCTGCTGGGGCTTCACAGCTGTAAGAAAGATGCTGTGGGCAGAGTCTGTGAGGCTGCTTAAATGAAACCAAGTCCTTCACCACTGATTTGGCTGTGGTATGTTTAATAGGCGTGAGCTGGAGCAATAGGTTTATGTCATAACTCCTTACCCAAATCAGGTATATTGAGGACAAAAATTTTCACAGTAGTGTTTTCTACCCTTACCTAAATGAAGAAAAAATTAACCAAAAATTACACAGTCCTAACATTAAATGAATGTAAATCCTGTGGGTTACACACAGCGAGATGAAAACCTCAGTATTATCTGAGAGGAGTGGGACCTGCGAGTTAGCCTAAGACACCAAAACAACGAAAAGCCCATTTGCAAACAGACGAAGCCTGTTCAAACGCAAATCAGGTAGTATCTGGACAACAAAATGGCTGTGGCTGTGGTTATAGGTGATCCACAGGAGGGCAGCTGGAAGAAGTCGGGGAGACCGGGAGCCCCGACACCGCCACCCGGGGCTGCGCTGGGCCGCGGGGGTCGTGCCGCAACTACCGACAGCGCGACCCAGGGACTTACTGCGGGGCGCTGCGAGACACGGGGCGCGTAACCCCGGGAGCCAGCGGCTGCCTTCCCGGCAAGGCTCTTCGGCAGCCGGCCCCGCTCCGCTCCGCCGGAACGGGCCGGGCGGGGCGGGGCGGGGCCGGGCCGGGCGAAGCCGCGCAGGGCGGAGGAGCTGCACAGGGGCGCGGAGCGGCTGCGCTAGGCGCGGAGGCGACTCGCGTCCGGCGCCCCCCTCGGGGCGGGCGGCAGGCCCGGCTGCCGACGGCGTCGCGGGGCGCGGTGCGCAGGCGCGGGGGACGCGGGCATGCGCGCTGTGCGGCGGGGAGCCCGATCTGATAGGGAGCAGGGGCTGACACTACCCCCGTGTGGGCGGCGGAACGTCCCGAGGATGACGTGCGGCGTTCTCGAATCCCGTGTCTCGCTCGCTCGCTCGCCGCCGCCGCCGCCGAAGGAAACGGGAAAAGCAACAAGGAGGCAGGAGCAGGCGCGGCGCCATGGCGGCCCTGGAGCGGCCCGTGCCCAGTCCCGAGGCGTTCCTGGGCCAGCCCTGGGCCGCCTGGGTGCGGGAGGCCGCCCCCCCGCACGCGCACGGCGCCGCCCCCCCGCACAGTAAGGGCAGGGACCGGCCCGCGGCTCGGCACGCCGCTCCCCTCCCCCGGAGCGCACGCACGGCGGCGGGGCCAGGGGCCCGGCCGGGCCACCCCCCCCCGCTACTCCCCGGGGCCCGCGCCCCGCGGCGGGAGGTGCCGCCCCCCCGGGCGCTCAGCTGACGCGCCGAGCCCCCGGTGCCATGTGTGCGGGAGGCGCTGGCGCACGCCGAGCCGTGCCGTGCCGTGCCGTTGCCCCGCGGCGCGGGATCTGCCGCTGGGCCGGCGCCGCGGTGGGGGAAGGGGGCGAGGGGGAGGATGCGCGGAGGGGCCGGAGGATGCTGCGGGGGGTGGGGGCTGGAGGGTGCTGCCTCGGGGGCCCGGCGGTTCCGCTCCCTGGCAGATGCTCCGACCATTGTGCTTTTGCTGTTGCAAATAGAAACACTGCTCACCTCCTCACCTCTCCTCCTTCCCCCCGCCAAACAATAAATGCACACCTCTGGGCCCTCGGCGCTTCCTGACTCTGCTTCTCTTCTGCAGGTGTAGATCTAGAAGAGACTGGAAAGGAGGGTGGAAAAAGCAGGGAGGTTATGAGGCTTAATAAAGAAGGTAAGTGGATAGTGATGGCACACCTCTCTACCTGTCTGTCTCTTGGTGGCTATGGATGACTGTGGTTTGGCCTTGACAGGGTAGTTTAATAGCATATGGGTATCTCTGCCGTGAAGAATGTTTCAGGGTTGGATACACGCAGATGACTGTCACCGTGTCAACTTCTTTTGAAGTATAGCAGGTGTATGCCTACAACTGAGAGATGTGGTAAAAGATAAGGCAATTTTAAGGCAAAAGACAATTACACCTCAGTGGCCATGTTGGATTTTTTTCCAAGGATGCTGCCCCTTGGCGCAATGTTTCTCTGTGGAGATAACCATATAAACCTGTGCATCAACTTTAAATGTTATATTGTTAGTGACTAGTGAAAAACATTTTCACTCGCAGAGAGAAACAGTTACCATCTTTGGGTTCATCCACTTTAGCTCAAGTCGCATTTTATTCTTTCATCCTCACGGCTGAGTGACTTACAGTCAACTGAGCAGCCAGCATCTAATATTATCTTATGTTAGGCTAAGCCTTATGCAAAACCAAATGCTGGTCATTTGGTTTTCTGGTCATAAGGTTTTCGGGTACTGTAAGTATGAACAGGCAAATTCCAAGCTAATGATATTTGCTAATACGTCATGCCTGACACAGTTCTGTCAGTTGAGAGAGGAGAGACTTGAATGGGGAGCGTGGGCAAATCAAATTTACACATTGTGTGACATGCGCCGTTAACATCATGCTGAGGTAAAACCTCATGCAACTAGTGAAATGGTTTGGGACATGTTTTCATTTAGCTTTCTGTTTCTGTTCCGTTAAGAAAGCAGTATACATATACAACCTTTCTGTCACGAGAAATACTTCTTGTGAAGTCAGTTTGTAGTGAATGATCCCATCATAGTAAAACTTAAGTATGACTTACTGGTGCTGAGAGAATCCTGCTATTACCTGTAATGTCATCTCGTATATTCTGAAATGATGCTACGTTTCTTGTTATGCTGTAGTTGTCATTACACATGCATTCAATTTTGAGCATCTTGGTAGCTAAAAGAGATCTTGTGTTTTCTAAACAAGCTCTTGAAAAAAGAGTGAATTAATAATATAGAGTTGTGTGATAAACTATTAAATTATGTGGAGTACACATTAAATAAAATTATTTAAAATACCATAAAACCTCCCTTTTCAAAGACCTTTATAGAGATGCTAAGCTTGGTTATATTCCTGTCTTGATTTTTACATGCCTGAACGTAATCTATTTTGCCGACCCAAAAGCAAGTTACAGGCAGATTGGATTTTCATGTAATATATTATGGCTAAAAAGTTCCAGGCTTGTTTGTACATCTATCAGTAATTTTGAGCGTATGTTTGATTCAAAATCAAACAAAAATCTCCCTACTTGAGCTTGGCCTTTATAAGTACCTTAATTTTTTGAGATAAAATGTTTTCTGCCTGTAAGTCATTGAACGCAAATTGTTACTATAATCTTACTGGAGACATAAAGATTGAAACGCGTCCCTACTCCTTAGTCATACGTAATATGCAAATTGTTTCCTAGAACGATTCAGTATAGATTATCAGCTCTACTCTGTCATTGTTTGGTTTTGGGGAGGTTATAGACTTCATCAAAGGAGCTCTATTTAAACTCAGTATCCAGAAAAATTATTTCCAACCTAAGTGTAATGTCATTGCTGACATTGTGATAGTGACAGGTGTGAAGCACTTTCTAGCTTTCATAGTATTTGGACTGTTAGACTGTTTAGAGAAACAAAACTGTTATATTTAGAAAATAAAAAGCTTTAGGAATTTTATTGCTTCCAAGTAGTAACTTGTTTTGGATCACTTAGAAAGAACTTTCAAGAAGTTTGAAGAAATTAGTATGTGTTGAAATATTTCTACTGTATTCACTTCAGCAGTGTGTTAATACAGGTGTTTTCACCACACCCATCCGTGTCTCTGAATGCCCGCTGTAAATCTTCCTGGAGACTCACTCTCCTTACTAGTAAAGGTGGGAAGAATTTCCAGGGTTAGATTGGTCTGCAGAAAACATAGCGTGTGTGCTTGCAGAAATTCTGGGGCACTTGTTCTGATCTTGCACACATCTGTTTTGTGACATAATGACTTCTTTTGTCTGCTTTGTTCATAGACAAGGATTGTGGTCATGGTAGGTCTTAACACCAAACCCAATTAATTTTTCTTTGCATTCTTATCTATTTGAGTAGGTCTTCATATGGCATTTGTGGTGCCAGGAGATTGTAAGAGGTGTCTTACAAAAATCAGACTTTATTTGTGTAAGGGGGAGATGACAGAAGAACAGGACTTCAGATATCAAAAATTACTGTCCTGTTTGAGAAGGATAGTGTAAAATCTGATCTCGCTGCTTTTACTTCTTCTAATGTTTGTCTGCATTTTGTCAACTTCAGTTGATATGACCAGATTCATGTGGCCATGCCCTTGTAAGCAGTTAAGCAGGGAGCCTTTTTAGACTAATGAAACTGTGTGTAGAGAACATAGTGGGGGAAAGGGTAGGAAAACTGTGGTACCCTCCAGAGTGTGACAAGGTGTTTCAGTTCAGATTCATAGGGAAAAAATCTGTCGAATGTCAAAAAATGCTTCAAGCTAGCTTCATCCCCCTGTCACTGCCTCCTTTCTGGTTGTGTACTGTAGGTGTTTAGAGTGGTGGGCTGCTCTTTCTCCCTCTTACCCAGATGGGGGCCTGGGAGGCGGCATTGCCAGTGCTGGTGGGGAGGAACCCTGTGAAATCTTTGCCTGACAAGGGGGTTGATACTTAGCGCATCCCTGGGCAGAAGCGTGGCAGTCTGGCAGTGCTCATCCTTTCTATAATGCAAAGGATGTACTGAGGCCATGTGCCCCCTGTGCCCCCTCCTTTGGGCAGAAGTAAGAACACAGAAATACTGCTCACTGCTTTCCTTTATTCTGCAGTGTATATGTAGGCAGCACAGTGGAGAGAAATTTCCTGAACATTTGTTCAGTTTTGTAGATGGAATTGCTTTTTGCATGCTAATACTTGGTTTATGTATCCTTTAGCAAATGCAGTATGGCCATGGTGGACTTTTATTGCCTTGTAGGTTTGTGGAGAGGGGATTACCAAGTTGTAAGTGTTCACAGAAAATGAAAAAAAATTATGCAGAAATGTTTGTGCTAGGGGAAAAAAACCCCAAAACTCAACACGCTTATCTGCTTATCTAATCAGGAAACAGAAACAGCATTGTGTAACTTATCTGACAAATCACTACCAACCAACTGGCTTAGCTAAAAGAGGGGTTATCAGAATTGGAGCAGCATTTGGGGTTTAGATTGAATTTTGAAAGTTGAATGGTGTGTCTGAATAATGAAGATTTTCTTCTAGATAGCAGGCATAGTTAAAGGAGTCTATATGTATTTGACAATTTGTGTCCTGTAAAAAGTCCCAGTAATTGTATGTCTAAGAGATACAGTGATCTTTTATTATCAGTCATAACCTGTAACTGAGTTTAGATTAATTTTGGAGGCATATGTTTTGCTCTATACAATATTCAGGAAAATAATAGAAGAATGTTATTTTTTGGTTTTCCATACAGAACCTATTAGTAATCACTTTAGTAAATGTGCAAGCATTAAGTATCGTGTTTCTAGGTATGCATGGGCTGTAAAGGAGCAAATGATATCCTGTGTGTCTTCGTGGACTACAGCAGGGTTAAACACAACATAGGGTTTAGATCTGTATCTGGGTACTTGGTGTCATAATCAACTTCAGTTTCTCAGTTCAGTGGGTTTGTGTTATTGAGGTTTCAATCTGATGGTGTATGTGTTTTGTCTTAGATAATCTATTCTGTTTTTCTAATATTATGTTAAAATTAGAGATTTTCTATCAGTGCAGCCCTAGACTTGACCATTTTACTTGATGATTACACAAGCAAACTGGATAGTTGTTTACAATATGTTTTTCCTATTTTGACTTCCCATGTAACTATCTGATGGAAAGCTTTTTGGTAAATCCATTGGCACCGTCAGAACAAAATTAAAGGGATACTGATTAGTTTTGCTTTCAGAATTATTTTTTTTATTCATCAGAAGAATAACTTGATTTTATCATTTTTCATGGAAAAATAAGAAGCTAAGGAGATTGGGTGATGGTAGGGAGCACTTTATAGGGGGAAAAAAAGGATGTAGCTTGTAACATTTTACTTATGAAAAGCCAGAGGAAGAGAACGAAGATTATTTATGAGGAGATTGTAAAAGAAGAGAAGGCAAAACCAGCTGGTTAATGTAAGCATAGGAATTGAAGCTGGTCTTTTTTTTTTATTCTTATGTATTTTGTTGTTTACTAGTGGTTTGCTGATGGTGCTGTTTGTCTCCTTTCAAAACATACCAAAAATTTAAGGATAAAGCACTCTTTGTTTTTATTTAGCTGCCTTCATCTCCACCTTTTTGTGGTGGTAGGGAATGTTGGAAAAGGCTGAGAGGGAAAGAAAATTATAATGAAGTTTTGAGCACATACACCAGAAGAAAGAAGTGAGGTTTTTGAATGTAGACCACGTTGATTGGTGATTCGGGGTTGGTTTTGACTTTGGTTTTTCAGTGGGCAAAAGAGGGAGGTGAATGTTGTGTATACTTTTCTTTCTTTTCCCTGTAAGCTAATAAGGTCTTAAACAGATGTAATATTTAGGTGGAGCTTGGTTAGTGAAAGAACTGAGAATTAGCAGCATACAAAACTGTGGTTATTAGCAAGTGAAACTTTTTCTTACCATTCTTATCTTTATGCTGGGAATAAGAATAGTGAGCAAAGGCCCCCACTGGGTTTTTCTTTAGGATGAGAAATGACAGTGGGACTGGATTCTGGTGTTCAAATACCAGATTCCGGTGTTCAAATTAGTTCAGTATATATCTGACTCCATAGTTTGTTGTTGTTTTTTTTTTTTCCCATGGACAGCTTCTGCAGGGGGGTGGCGTGGCTCCTGGTTGTGGCTGTCACCTCATTTAATGTGTCTCAAGGAATGGTAACAGAGGAAGAATGAAACATTATGTATGATAGTGCCCAGAAATTTAGTCAGAATTGTAGTTTATCCTCATAGTTACACAGTTATTTTCTGAAACCTGTCCTTTAGTTCATCAGCCCACACACTGGATAAAAAGAGTAGAGTCATTGTAAGGCTCTCTGATCAGACATTCTGTGTTTTAAGTCAGGATTTTGGTAGTTTCAAATATATATCTGGACCTGTTCTAGAAATTATTTCTTTAAAGATTCTGGGTTTGTTAGATGGCACATATCTTGCTGGAGTTTGGTAACATTTCTCCTAGTATTTGTGCAGCAGTTATTCTGGAGAGGTTAGATCTCCTATAGTTTAAAGGTAGCTTGTTTGATCACTGGTGGGGAAACGACGTGATTTTCTGTCAACTGACAGCACTGTCACTAAGGATCTGTCTCTGACATTGCTTCTACTTGTTGCAATTTATAACTGGACTTGAGAAAGAAGGAAGTGACATGTTTACTAGAGTGTACCCTGTTGTCACCACAGAAAGTGAAGTAACTTTTTTTATCTGTTTTTGATTGAGATATAAAAACGTGTGTGTTCTTGTTGATTTGCCTCCATACATGGTTAATAGTTTATAGACTAAATACAGTTTTCCACATTTCAAAGAAGACTGCACAAGTGTTGAATCATTTTCACTGTGAAACAGAGTAATTTCCTTGAAATAGGCATTTTGTTCTAGTTAATAAAAATTAGGACATTGTCAGGTTTTGTGTTATCTTTGGGGCGAATTTTTTTAGCCATTTAACCAAGGCTGATGTGTATGAGATGGAATCAGTGGAAAGTCCTATAGAAAACATGTTTCAAATCACATTTTGTTTAAGTTGTGGATCACAGGAGTCCTGTAGGCAGAAAGTGTAAGTTTCTGGTAGTGCCAGTGAAAGTTTAGATTTATTACCCTTCATGTATTACTAAAAAGGTTCACCTTCAGTAAAAATAGTATGCAGATGTGAGTATTTCTTAAAGAGTTAACTCGTCATAAAGTCACCTGAGTGGCGTGACCATGCGTTATTAAGAGTAATTTCGGAATGACTAGCAAGAAAGATTTTCAATAACTAGGAACTTGGTGCAGAAGTTCTTCCGCTTGTCCTTGAAAAAGCTGATTCAGGAGTTAGTGGTGTTAGTGGTGCAGGATTCCCGGTGAAGCTGGTGTCTTTAGGTTATTTGTATGCCAAAAAACCTGTGGTGAATGCTGTTGTGATGAAGTCAGGATGTTTGACATAGGTCTCTTAGCAGTTCTATAGCAAGATGGTTCTCTTGCTGGATGAGAAAGATAGTTGCTATGTGGGTAAAATGATCCATTTTCTTATTGTAGTGCTGTGCAGCTCTCTTAGCTGACTCAAATTGGAGATGCAATACAGCACGTTACTTAAGACTGATGTGAGGCAGAGGAAAACAGACCACTGCATGCATGATTTCTCCTTTTTGTGTCCCTTTATATGGTTGAATGTCGATAATTTTAAGGGAGTAGTTTCGTCATGAATTGTATGGTTTATTAAAAGGTGTGCTTTAAAGCCACTGATGGCGCTAGAGAAGTGGGCTTTCTGACTGCTTTTGGTCTTGTACTCAGTAGATACAGAGATGTCTTCCTTACTTTGGAAATGTTGTGTTTGTTATTCAGCAAATTTCCTTTCATATTTTACTAAGTTATATTAATAATAGAGCCCTTAAGCCCAACACATCTTCCTATTTATCTGTATTCTTGACAGCAATTATAATTTAGAATTGTTTGGTCTTCCTGTTTTTTGGTTTCTGTGTGCATGTATTTATAAAATGTGTGGTGTTTGGCAAAAAAAGAAGTGGAGTTTTCCCAGGTCAGCAAGAGCATCAGCCAGGAGCAGTAGAGAAGTTGAAGACAAATGCTGTAGGTTCTGCACAGCTGCTGGTACCAGTGTACATCTAGTGCAGTTTCGCTAATCACCAGGCCCCTCCTGAATCATCTGTAAAACGGAAGCAGTTTTGTTATGACAGTGTGGTATGCAGTACACAGGGGGTTTGGACTTCCTTTTGCTTCCCTTTCTGTTCCCTTGGAGCAGGTGTTCAGCAGAAGAGGCAGAAGGGTGGCTGATGAAGTAACATCAAAACATAAGAATGACTGGCAAAGGGCATGAGCTATGAGGTTTCATTGTGTTCTTAATTTTTTTTTTTGTTTTTATTCTAATATAGACTGTTCGATATTTTCTGACCAGTCATTCTTTCCCATTTCTGCTGTAGGGGGCTAAACATAGGGGGGCAGGCAGAAGACTGTGAATTTGTAGTTATATTTGGATTGAACACTGCTAACATCATACACATAATAATTGTTGACAGGTTTGTTGGACCAAAAGTGTCTTCTCTGTCAAGACAAAACAGGATGGGATTGGACTTCTCCAGTGTCAGAATAAGGCGACTTCAGCTTGTCATTGTTCTGAGCTGATATGGTCAGAATGGAAGCAGAGGTTTGCAGAAATGTAAATCATCACGTGCATTCATCTTTGAATCTCTGACAGGTATTCTGTCCTCAGGTGGCCTTTAGGCTGGCCACTTGAGATTGTCCAGATTAAATAGATTATCAGGTGGTAGTTGGCATATACAGTTATTTTTTTAAGCTGCTCTTAGTCATGTCTCATTGAGACAGGACGCTTCTGATGATTTAAATCTGAAAAGTTTGTTGGACCTGTGCCACCACAACAGCCACTGAGAGAGCCGAAGCCTTGTTTGTTTGGGGCTGATAATGGAGACAGTCAGAGGACAATGATCCGGATGAATATAAGTAATTCATCTGTTACTGCCGTGATTAGGGAGGCAGTGTTATTATTTGCATGATCTGAATGCCTAGCAGCCCCATCAGAGACTAGATGCTACTGTGTGCAGGAAGGGTGTGTGCATGTGTGTTGTGAAATCGTTGTGCTGCAGAGCTAACTTTTTAACATATGACAGAGCAGGAGTTTTAGTATTGACAAACAAAAGCACTTAGTTGCTCAACACGATAGGTGGTAGACTTTAGCCTAAACTAAAGTGGCTTTGTTAGAACTGGCGAGGAAAGCTTTAAGGTGGTGTTCAAAAGGCAGTGAAGTAGTTTTGCAAGAGAAAGGAAGATATCCTTACTGAAGTGTAGAAGCTGGCCTGAGTGAAAATACAGATTGGTTGTTAAAAGCTTAGTAAATGGATACTGACATTGTGAGCCAACTAGAAATGTGAGCAAATGGTGTGATAGCAAGTAGGACGTGGACAGCGTATGCTAGGTATGCCAGAAAAGCCTGGAAAGCAAAGACGAGTCATTCCTAGGGTTTAAAGCTGGAATGGAGGATTGTTGGTTGCAGAGAGAATAATGGTAGATCGGTATGACGATATAGAAGAAAGAACTTTTGAAACAGCATAAACAAGCAGGAGAAGGTTTGTCAGGGAAAAAAAGAAGATAATTTTAATATCTAATGTGAGGTGAAGGCCCAGGAAACCCTTTAGCCCTGAGAATGTTTAGAGAAAACATTGTCCTAAGAATGCAAGACAGAAGAATGATTTAGGTATAGATGTAGCCTGAATGAATGGATCAAGAAAGAAGTCATTGTCAAAGATGACATAGTATTTCATATCTGAATGATGCGCAGGATGATAATGCTGTCCGCAGTTATCCAGAGAGGGGGTGGAGAAGAGAGGGTGGGAAGGGTGAGATGTAAGTTCTGTACTAGCTGTATTGAGCTGAATCTGACAGCTACTCAGTGACAAGAGGTGTCAGAAAGATAGACTGAGATTTTTTTGTTTAGACATAAATCTACTGTATTTGAGACCTGTCTCCTTAGGAGCAGTTTCACAGAATCATAGAATGGTTAGGGTTGGAAAGGACCTTAAGATCATCAAGTTCCAACCCCCCTGCCATGGGCAGGGACACCTCACACTAAACCATGCCACTTGAGGCTTCATCCAGCCTGGCCTTGAACACTGCCAGGGATGGAGCATTCACAACCTCCTTGGGCAACCCCTTCCAGTGCCTCACCACCCTAACAGGAAAGAATTTCCTCCTTATATCCAATCTAAACTTCCCCTATTTAAGTTTTAACTCATTACCCCTTGTCCTGTCACTACAGTCCCTAATGAAGAGTCCATCCCCAGCATCCCTTTATGCCCCTTCAGATACTGGAAGGCTGCTGTGAGGTCTTCACGCAGCCTTCTCTTCTCCAGGCTGAACAGCCCCAACTTTCTCAGCCGATCTTCATATGGGAGGTGCTCCAGTCCCCTGGTCATTCTAGTGGCCCTCCTCTGGACTTGTTCCAACAGATCCATGTCCTTTTTATGTTGAGGACACCAGAACTGCACACAATACTCCAAGTGAGTTCTCACAGGAACAGAATAAAGGGGCAGGATCACCTCCTTCGACCTGCTGGTCACGCTCCTTTTGATGCAGCCCAGGATACGGTTGGCTTTCTGGGCTGCAAGCGCACACTGCTGACTCATGTTCATTTTCTCATTGACCAGCACCCCCAAGTCCTTCTCCGCAGGGCTGCTCTGAATCTCTTCTCTGCCCAGCCTGTACCTGTGCCTGGGATTGCTCTGACCCAGGTGTAGGACCTTGCACTTGGCATGGTTGATTTTTTATGAATTTCCCAATCATAAGGGAAGGTGCAAAAGATGTAGCTTAATGGAGCTACTAGAAGACAAAGGAGAAAGAAGGAACCTCCCAGGAACCTGTGAAGTGTTTGGTCCAGGGAGGAAGGGAAGCAGGAGAGGGTAGAGTAAGAAAAGTAAGAAAAGGAGAATGAATGCTTTAAAAGGAGAAATGCATTTAATTTTTATGAGGAACTTACAAGGGTTATGGGTGATGGAAAACTTTGACTTACTTAGTCAAACAAAGATAGAGCAATAGTAAAAGCTTTTAGACATTTTAGTGAAGTAGTTGCAGTGTAGTGCAAGGGACAGCTGAAGGGAATTCAGGCTGAACTTAGAGACAAGTTAAATGTGTAATTTGTTATTAAACAGTTCATAATGAGCTTAGAGATGAAGAATAGAAAGAGATGTAGTGGAGTTAGAGAAGCAAGAGATAAGAAGTAGATTTCCAAATATAGGAAAGACTTCCTGTCCTGCTGTTCCATCAGAGCATGAGGAGAAAGGAGATGTGAAGTATGGGGTGATGTGAGTGAGCCAAGTGGAGAGTGGGACAGTTTTGTATCTATGGTATTGAGGGAGAAGGGAGAGCTGTAAGGAAGAGAAAGAGAGTGGGAAGGAAGAATGTGGAATGATTATTATGTTTTCTGGCTTTCTCTTGGAATAAATATTTGCATTCTAGTGTAGAGAAAGAAATGAATACAACAGAAGAGGCTTGAGGAGTGAGTCAAAAGTAGGAGGAAAAAAGGCTGAAATTGCAGGTGTGGGTTCAGCTCAACTGGAGGAATGGCACAGCTTAGTAAGCAGTAGGAGAGAGAGAGAAAACGTGCAGTAACCTCATTTCCAGTCTGTTTTCCTTTTCCACTGCAAATTCTAGGACAGGCAAAAATAAAGTGAAGGAAATAGATGTTTAATATGAACATGGATTTAGGACTGATGGAGTTGGACCTAGCTGGGGGAAGGAAATGAGCAAACCATTAAAGGTGGAAACAAAAAGGAAAAAAGTACTGTGTCAGTGTGAAAAAGGGTGGAGTCCAGAGTACCAGAAATAATGGGGTGGGAATAATGAGCACTACCAAGAGAGTAAATTGGTGCTATTAATTATATGCCAGGTCAGCCTTTGAGTCAGGTTCTCAGATGGAAGGTTCTTTTGGAGATGACTAGAGAGAAGACTGCTAGCATTTTGTGCTCTCTGTATTTTGGAGAAATCCAGAGAATATTGCCTTTTCTCCAAGGAGAGTGAAGAGTGTGTAGATCATGGCTGTGGCAGCAGAATGCTTCTATGCTTGGGTGACTGTTCATATCTATTACACCATGTGATGGGCATGAAAGTGGTTTGCTTGCTGGTTTCTAGCTCAGTAGTTTTGTTCCTTGCAATGCATCATAAGTAGGTAATGCATCTATGTGATCTTTCGTGTGCTGATACTGACTTGCGCTTCCTGCTTCCAGAGCTGAGACAAGGCCAGAGGATTCCATTATCACAGACTGGGTCCCAGCTAATGACATATTGCACGAGGTGTACCATCAGAGCTTGGGCACGGTGCTACAGTACCCATGGTTGTGTGGCTTTTGCTTGTTTTGCAGGGCAATTGTGGTCTATGTGCTACAGGCAGTCATGTGTTATGATACAGCGTTTTTGTGGGGTTTTCTTGAGAAGGCAAAGCAATGATTTTTGAGGTGTTAAGTGGAATGGCTGTCATTTGTGATGCAGGCTTCTCAGTGTTTAAGAAGCTAATCTCAGGTTTTCACATGTCTTTAGTAGATCTAAACAACTGTGTAAGGAAAGAGATGGGAAGAGGAGAATGCTGTGTGGAAGAGGTTTTTGCTAACAGAGGATTGAGCTGATCCTTTGACATGAAGGTTTTATCCGTTACTGTCCCTTCTTTTCCCGGGCAACTTTCTGCCTGTCCTTATAAACACTCATCCCAACAGCTTATACACAATGTCTCCCAGTCACTGAGAAGAAAAAAAAGGCTTAAGATTTTTCTTTTCAGGGTCTCTTGGTTTTTTTTTGTGCAGTATCATGAATTTTTGTTCTAATCCGTATTCATGCTTTTGTTTTATTTTTTGCTTTTTAGAAGACTTGGAGAACCTTGGGCAAGTGTACTAGGAAACTGAATGTGTGGCAATGGAAAGATATAAGGAGAAATGGGAGAAAAAATATTTCAGCTCCTGAAATTATGGTGAGCTGTGTGTATAGTGCTTTTAATAGAGTCTTTGTACATTCTGTGCTTGGTGTAAGTTTTCTGCAGCTACTCTCCTAATTTGCAGCACACTAGGTGTGAATGTCACCAAGCCTTTTAGGTATGTAGATTTTGAAAGAGGTAATGCAGCTTTATAGATTTTTGGGTTACTTGTTAATCAGAAAATACTATTCTTGACTGCATCACTGAGGGAGGGAATGCTACAAGTTTTATTTTGTGGCATTTATTATTGTTTTCAGCTTTTCAAGATACCTGTCACTATTTCTATTTATTTTCCAAGCTCTTTGGCAAATCAAAGCTATTGTAAACCTTTATTGCTTTCCTGGAAGGTAAGAGTTTATCCTGAATGTGAGGGTTTGTGTTTTGTTTTGTTATTAAGTGTATATTTGGAAAAGTTCTAGAGATGTGTAACATATATCTTCAAATGATTTAACATGTATAAAAGTGCCACCATTAAAAAACTACTAAGATACGGTCTATATTTCAGAGAGCTTACAATGCACTTCAGACAAAGCCATCATAGTATGCTGTGAAGGCAAAAATCAGTCTATGAATGTTGAAAAATTTCATGCAGGCATCTATTTAAAGGAGGAATTTAAAGGAGGTAGAGAATAATTAGTGGAGGAAGGAGGCATCAAAGCTGATAGTGTAGAGCACAGCGAAGTAGTGTACAGAACAGATTTCTAGTGAGAGCAGTTTATTTGTGAAAATAAACTCTCCCTGTTTTGTTAATATTATCTTGCTGTCTCGGAGCTGGAAAGTAATCGTAATTGCCAGACTGCAAAAATAACATAAATATTGCAAGATAAATCTTAATCTGCCTTAACTCTGTTCCCTAAACATGCCCTCTGTTTTCCAAATACTTTGACATTCCCTTTTTTTATTAGGCTTCAACCTTATCCATTCTCTTGAATGTTGCCCTAGTTTTAATACTAGGCGAAAGCGAGGAGAAACTAACACATTGTGTGTGCAACAACATTTGTCGTTCTTTCATACTCCTGTTCTGTATGGGTTATTTTATGCCCATTTGTTTATATATTACAGAATAAGAGTATAAATGAATTTGCAACATTCTAAGCAGGTCTGACTCTTTGTTACGGACTTTCAGCTTCAGAGTGAGTCTGTTGTGTCCAAATTCCTCTGAAGTTTTAATTTATTTCAGAGAATCCCTTGAATGTGGCCTTTTCATGGCAGATTTTTGTTGAAGCATATGCAAGCAAGAGTGCTATGAAAACAATACACAGAACAAGTGCTTTTAAAAGCTTGCTTATTTTAATACATTGAGGTGGTGCAAGAGACTTTCCCTGTGTTCACCCTGTGTTCATAATCATGTATTAAAGCTGCTTTGAGTAGTAATCAGGACAGTGTATATATCCAGAGGAAGGATTTGGAGGGGCGAAGGGGAAGAAATCCTAAGTATACACATGATGACTATTGATAATGTTTATAGCTCATAGAATCATAGAATAGTTAGGGTTGGAAAGGGCCTTAAGATCATCTAATTCCACCCCCCCTGCCATGGGCAGGGACACCTCACACTAAACCATGCCACTTGAGGCTTCATCCAGCCTGGCCTTGAATACCGCCAGGGATGGAGCATTCACAACCTTCCTGGGCAACCCCTTCCAGTGCCTCACCACCCTAATAGTAAAGAATTTATTCCTTATATCCAATCTAAACTTCCCCTGTTTAAGTTTTAACCCATTACCCCTTGTCTTGTCACTACAGTCCCTAATGAAGAGTCCCTCCCCAGCATCCCTAGAGGCCCCCTTCAGATACTGGAAGGCTGCTCTGAGGTCTCCACGCAGCCTTCTCTTCTCCAGGCTGAACAGCCCCAACTTTCTCAGCCTGTCTTCATACAGGAGGTGTTCCAGTCCCCTGATCATCCTCATGGCCCTCCTCTGGACTTGTTCCAACAGGTCCATGTCCTTTTTATGTTGAGGACACCAGAACTGTACACAATACTCCAAGTGAGGTCTCACGAGAGCAGAATAAAGGGGCAGGATCACCTCCTTCAACCTTCTGGTCACGCTCCTTTTGATGCAGCCCAGGATATGGGCTGATATCACCTTTCATTGGAAAAAGGCTCAAAGTATTCTACCAGCTATACGCAGAAATTGATTTCTTACTGAAAGGGGGCAGGGGCATCTTTGAATACAAATATGGCTACTGCTGAAAGCCTAATCCTACCTGCAATGGAATTAAATGAAAACATGCTAAAAGCTGTGTAGTGATAGGGTGTAATCCAGTCCTCACTGAAATATGTTACTGCATAATGATTCGGAAAGGAGCAATACCTGATTTCTAGATTACAAAGAGAATCCACCTTTCCCTGTCAGAGGTCATGGCAGACTTTACTGACTAATGCTGTTTGACAGTGTCCAAAAGATGGTGCTTCCATTGGCATCAAATTTTGCTTATTAACATTAAGTAGCAATCAGAGACTGCCATCTTTTGAAATACACTGTCAGGGTTAATCTGTCTGTCAAAGAACAGTTATCCAATCCAAGCTTATAAGAACAGGCCAGTACTTATTACAGCAAAAAGCATCAGTACTTCACTATATTTTAGCAAGTCACCACAAATACTAGTATGCTGCTTTTCTATCATTTTAAAATTGCTCAGAAGTAGAATTTGAAGTTGCTGCTCCAAAAACTACATTGCTTGCTCCTTTCCTGTGCAAACATCACTATCATTCACATTTTCCTGCACCCACTCTGCCAGAGGACCATCTACGCTTTACCAGATATGGTAGGATATGATCTTATAATCTCAATTTTGATAATTTTTTTGGTAGTCTGTTTTCGTTTTCTGTTTGTGGAAATGTTCGTCCTAGATACTTCAAGATTTTACTTGGCTTATTTTTTTCATCCTAGATAGGAAGGGAAACTAGTTGGTGATACAGTAGTAACTGAAGATTATAACTGGCAATTAATTTTCACTACATGGGTAGATTTATAACATTAGCAAATCCTCCATGACTAGCCTGCAGCTCTGCCTTTTGTCTGGTAGAACACTGCCTCTACCCTGAAGCAGTCTTCTGCTGTGCCCGCTGGATTTTGCTGAAAATCAAATCTGCTGTTGTCACCCAGTACTCCAGAGGTGACTGTTCAGGTGAGCATCAGAACACAGTAGTGCAAAACAGGCTGAGTGATGAGTTTATTGAATGAAATAATAGTTTAAAGAAGTAGCTCTAAATTGGGTGAGTATTACATGATTGTAACGTAATCTTTTTCTCTGCAGTTTTTCTCTTGTAAAATACAGGCACCGAATTCATACACTCCATTATACATAGAGATTGTGCAGTTAGGGTTTCAAAGAGACACGTGTTTTTCTTTATAACAAACGGAACTAAATTTGGTTACAGTCCATTCTGAATGTGTTGTGTTAGGAAGAACTTCTATCTAGAATATAAGTAGGGATGGAAGAATTACCTTAGAGTATTGTTTAAGTTATTACTCCCTGTGCAAAGCAGTCTTAAAGAAGGCTGAAAGTGCGTGATTGGGAGAGTAGGAGAGAGGGTAATACTAGTACTTTTCATGCATTTTTACTGAAATCCTGGTTCTGATGTGCGCATCGAATGTTGGAAAAACTGTAGGGAGTTCAGAAAGAAATCTACGTTAATTTGAGGACTGGATAATCAGCTTTAGAACGGAAGATTTAAGAAGCTCAATCTAGTTTATCAACAGACGGTAGAGGCTACCTGCTAAGTCTGTAAGTACTTAGACAGGGTGAAGGTATCTGACAGTTAGATTGTTCTCTGTTAGCTAGATTAAAGGGATTCGCATGGCTGAAAGCTGAAGCTAGATCTGTTCAGACTAGAAATAAGGTGCAGTTTTCTAATGATACAATTAAATAGGAACAGCTTATCAAGGGTTGTAGTAGACTCTCTGTTGCACAAAGTCCTTGCATAATGCCCTGGTGCTTTCCCAGGAAGCACCTGGTGCTTTAGCCAGTTGGAAAGCTTGGGTTTGAGCTGGAACGTGATGGAATTCTGTAGCCTATTTTAACATAAAAATTCATTATAGATCATAGGGAAGATTTTTCTTCTCAGTTCCTCTCCTCCCTAAAATTTCATACATTTTAAATGCTTCTTTTGTTTAAAAAAGTTTATGCGAAAGATGAGGTCATCAAAGCAAAAGGCAGCTTCCTAGCAGGATGGGTAAGAAAGTACCATCCTTTAATAGCAGATGAAAGAGGAAGTAACGCTTCCCATTCACCCATTATATTTTCCTGGTAATCAAACCCACAGATATCCCTCCAGTCATTAATTTTAAGCATAACTTAATAATTTACCAATATAATTGTTAGCCTTCTCAGATGCATTGCAGGTAACTTGTGCCTTCTCACTCGTAAGTTCATGCAGCAGACATCTGGGCCAAATGCCCCCTTCAGCTTTACTTTGAAAAAGCAAAGCAAAGCAACCTTTGTTGACATGTTTTTCCTTGTGCTGCCTCCTTGTCCATAGATCTGTAAGAAAGTAGCAGGTCAATCTTTGTGGAAAGGTAAGAGGCTCTGTAATTTCTGATGACCTGTGTGGGAACTCTCTTTGTCCTGGTTTTGCAAAAGGAATAGGATGCTGGGGAGGGACACTTCATTAGGGACTATAGTGATAGGACAAGGGATAACGGGTTTAAACTTAAACATGAGAGGTTTAGGTTAGATATAGGGAAGAAGTTCTTTACTGTGAGGGTGGTAAGGCACTGGAATTGGTTGCCCAAGGAAGTTGTGAATGCTCCATCCCTGTTGGTGTTCAAGGCCAGGTTGGACAGAGCTTTGGGTGACATGGTTTAGTGTGAGGTGTCCCTGCCCATGGCAGGAGTGTTGGAATTAGATGATCTTAAGGTCCTTTCCAACCCTAACTATTCCATGATTCTGTGACATTAGCACTTGACATAATTTAGTTTACCTCTTTCTTGTAAGATCACCATCAATCTGAGTGAAAGCGTTACCTTTTTTCTTGATTATGTCTACAGCAAGGCAAATAAATGCTGATTTAAGGGACCATTCAACTTAGATGAGAGTTGTTGTGTATGCAGTGTTAAAGGAAGAACCTAACCTGTTTTCAGTGAAGACACACTTTAAGAGGTTTTCCCAGTGTCTGTGGTCCTGTAACTGTGTTTATAAGAGTCACAAAATAATTGGAAAGCAAATGTGATACATCTCAAGTTTATAAATTCTCTTCCCTCATCCTCTTACCAGTATTGATCCCTCCAAAAACTTGTAAGAAGGTAGCATGAATCGAGGTTCTAAAAAGGAAAATGTGCAATATTGGATTTTTTCAATGAAATGTTAGATTTTGGGACTTATGCACCTAACAAAAACTGAAGAATTTCAGATCTGTGGAATATATGGGAGGTTTTTTATTTGTTTGTTTTTGTTTTGGGGTGGGTATTCTGGTTCATTTTGGGTTTTGGTTGTTGGTTTTTTTTTTTTCCACTCTAGTTGGAAAGGCTAAAACCAAGTGTGAATTGGATGATGAGGTTTGCTCTAAATGTATGTCAGTGTGTATTCTGTGTGTATGAGCTCAAGCTGTTTCTTGTTAGGAATCTACAGGGTCACACGTCTTGTGCTACTTTGTAGTAGTATCATGAGGGGGTTCTAAGGGTTCAGGGAGTCTGAATCTTCCTCGGTTCCTTGTTGCTGCCTGTGACAAGGTGCCACAGCTTGATAGGTGTTTGATCCATCCTTTCTTAGCTGAGTGGTTTATCCACAGAGTCACCCTTAGTGTGTAACTTGTGCACTGAGTTGGACTGAGTGTTTGGGCCAAGTGGCCTTGTCCTGGTCCCCTCACTATATAGAACCCTCTATCCACAGTCTCTCAAATGCTGGATTAGGCTAGGATGTGCCCTTAGGTAATACACTCTGCAGGATACTAACAGCCATGCTAACATCAAGCAGATTATTAGCCTACTTAACCTTCCCAGCATCATTTAATCCATATCTATATTCAGGTTTCATATTTTTCTTAAGTATGTGGTGATTCAAAATTACCCTCCTTTGAGGCATCAGTTCTCTTCCTTCATCTGATTTTCTGCTTTTTATACAGTGTGCTTGGGGGTCTTTTGCCTAAATTAAAGTTGGGTTTAGTTTGTTTCTGCTGTCTCTTTTAAAGCAACTGCTTTTAGCTATAAAAAGTATATACTCTTCAGTGGAACTAGTGTTTGGGAGTTGGTCTGAATTGTGTCTGTATTCTATAGCCAGTATTTTTAGATGATCCTTGTCCACTGTCAGTATTTTAGGTAGACTCTTTCTCTTACCAGGAGTGGCTTCATGAGAATTCTTTCAGTGATATTGCAGTAAAAGCAACATCTAAAAAAGAGCGAAAGTCTGCACTTTGGGCGTGTATAGATACAAAACTTCCACGTGGATACTGCTTTGAAAGAAGTGTAGTACTCAAATAGTGTTCACTGACAGTATCCAATACATTGTCTTTTGCAGGTGTTTGGGACAGTCTGCTCTTGTCTGTATGAGCATCCAAACTGTTTTCTGCCTAATCGGGCAACTTGTAGCTGATACCTGCTGTCAGTTAAAGATTGCTGACAGGCCTTGGTGTGCATAGGCTTTCTCCTGTGGCCTGGGGACAACGAGTCTGGCTGGGCATGTCCCGCTTTCATTTGGTGTTACTGGTTTGCTTCTCCTCACTTATCACCTCATTCAGGAGTGTAACAGTAAATGGAGGGAAAGAAGGTTCAGAAGAACCTAGTCTCTGTCCTACTGTAATAAAGTACCTAAAGTCTGGACATCTTTTCCTATAAAGGAAAATAAGGAAAATGTGATACTTCTGCATTTTAAAAATTTAGCCTTCTTTTAGGGTTATTGTTGGGTTTATTTTGGTTTGACTAACGGTTTACCCTTTCAGAACCAATGAACACAGTTTTAATGCTTTAGTAACACACTTGTCTAAAGCACTTGGCAGGCTGCTTGATAAATTAAGCCTCTCAAGCTTTCTGTGAAGTGTCACAGATGGAGAAACAGAAACACAGAGAGGCCAAGTGACTTGCTCCAAAGATGTCAGATAAATCTCCAGTTGTGTTGCTGGAGTGCTTTGGTTAAATGTGTCTTCATTTGGAGATTGTATGAGCTGAGGTGGATAAAAAACAGAATAAATTGCTGCATGTAATTGTAGCACATGACACATTTTCAACAACATTCCCTAAAGATGTGTATCTTGTCATCACACTGTAGCTAGTTGTGTCTATGCAGAGGCTACATTCCCCTTTGCCTCACTTCAAATGACCACTAATATTTTTATTAAGAGCAGAGTAATGGAGGACCAGATACCTATGTGGGACCTCAGAGACTGAGACCAGCCACAGCTTTAACTTGCCAGCAGCAGTGGAAGTTTTAATTCTTCCTGTGTTTGAGAAGAGAAAAAACCTGCTTTTCTGTATCTGTCCACAAAGTGCCAGTCTTACTGGGCTATCTTATGGAGGAGATTTTTGTCACCAGAATAGTTGTGCTTTTTGTTATTGTGTTTTCTTTCATTGTGTTTAAAATTTTGCTCTACTTGCAGTCAAATATTAGGTACTCATCAAAATCCAGGTCTCTGTCCAGACAGCACTGGCAAACCTTCTCTTGGAGTGTATTATTTACACAGGAATATCTGTGGACTGCACTTTACTAACCTATTTATTGCAGCATCATACAGCTTTGAATTGTGGTTCATTTTTTTCCCCTCAGAATTTGATCCAAGCAGCTGGCAGAGTAGCAGTTTAATGCCACAATATATGTTCTATAGCTTGAAGGAGGCTTTCCTTCACTTTAGCAGGTATCAACTCATTTTTATGCGAGTAAACTGACTCACAGTGCTCCTATGGAGGTGCTTCATTCACAGAGATATCTTGCAGCAAGGAGCTTGCTGTTGTGATACGTTCTTTTGTTTGGTTTTGAGTTGCTCCTGGCATTTTCTGCCGTAGGTTTGGTTTTAATTAGAGTGCTTGGGTAGGTGAAAGGGCACAGAGAGCTATAGGTGAGACAAAATTCCCCTAGGTAAGTAGGATAAGGAAGAGGAGCAGGGGGGATTTTGCAGTGTGTCTTCTGAAGTTTTGGGGATGTGTCCTTGCTAGTAGTGTGCCCTCTTGCCTAATTTGTGCTTATATCTAAGTGCTATATCTAGGTGCTTCAGATGTGCCTAATGGGAATACTAGGGGAGCTTGCAAATTGCCAGGATCTGTTTAAAGCAGTCAAGAAGTGTGGTGAATGATTAAGTTTTTGTTTTCTTAGAGTGTCCTGAGTTTTGTCTGGGCTACCGATGCTTACAGTTCCTTTGGTACGTGTGTTCAGCGCTCTGCACTGCAAAATAGAGGGCAAAGTTTCCATTAACAGCAGGGTAGCTCCCGTTATGAATGATCTTGCTCACCTTACATGTCTAAAATCTTTCTTAAAAGTTGAGAATATTGACTATATTGAAAATGAGAACCTTTCTTTTTCATTTATGTTTGGAGGCTGTAAAATCTAGAAGTCTTTTGAATTGAAAGCCATGCAGTCAGATCAGTACATGTCATTTAAGGGAATCCTTATATCTTTGTATTCAGATGTCATGAGATAGTAATTCAGTCATTTAGGTAAAATATGAAATAACAGTTGATGACAGAACTGGAAAAAATAGTCCTATGTTTTTTAAATGATTTAAAAAATATTTTTTTGCAAAGGAGAGCTGTTCACCTGGGAGGAAATGCTTTAGTTCGTTTTTGTATAGCGTAGCTTTTGAGGGAAGTTTTATCAGAAATTATTTTATTCACAACTTCATCAGTGGTTTTGCAACCCGTTTGACATTTTGTAGTGCTCTGTTTCCACAGAGGAATGAAAGTTATTGAATGTTATTGAAACATGCAGTTGTAAAGCAAAGCACTTGTAAATTATCTTAGAATGTAAACAGGGACTGTGAGCAAGCTACAAATATGTTATTTTATTAAGAATTGGGGCATGTTTTGATAATTAACTGGGCATGAATAATTACTGGTGATTTTTATTGTATTACAATTTCTTTTTTCATAATTGGTCACTTAGTTCTTTCTTCTTTTTCCTTCTTTCCTTTTTCTTTTCCTTTTCACCCTTTCTTTGACATGGGGAGTTGTCATCTGTTAATTCCTAGTAGCTACCCTGTTGATGCTGAACCAAAATAAATCAGTTGTGAATGGCCAAATGACCAGCTTCTGACTGTTAGTGGTAAATAGTTCCAGCACTCTCCTGGCCATAAAATGTAACTCTTAGATGAAACTTAAGTCTTCCCACTTTATGTATGTGTAGTGATAAACTTAAGATTTTTTTAATCCAAGGTTGGATCTTAGTTATGTCCATATTTTCTATTTAAATTGTTAGTATATGGTTGTTGAATTTAATAGCTGATGGCTTTGCTGGTGTTAGACATTCAGTTCAGCTGATGCATAAAGCAGAAAATGCTTCCACTTAAGTGATAAAGAAAGAGAATTGTAATTAGCAAGTTTTGGTTTCTGATAAAGAAATAGAATTGTAATCAGCAAGTTTTGGGTTCTGTTTGCAAAGAGTTTAGGATTATATAGCCAGGAAAAAAAAACCAAAGCAAACAAAAAAAAACTTTTTTTTTGTTCTTCAGTAATATAAAATTACATTAAGAAAATGTAATAATATTACAAGAATTTTAATAGTTAAAAAGCGATGTTGCAGGTAGCCTTCAGGTATTGCAGATACAGGTAATGAGTGGTAAAGTTACAAAGTAATATATTGGACATTAAAGAAAGTGATTAAGTCAGTGAATGAATAAATTTATTTACTTACTGCCTAATTCTGTCAATAGTCATGCAGTAAGTATGCATCCTAGTAACTTACTCAGAATATGTGCTTCCCCATAGTGCTTTTTTTTGCAGCTGTTGGAGGCTTTTTACATTGCAGAAACATGTTGTTCTGATCAAAACAAAGAGTTCAGTTTTATAAACTGCACAGATTCTTGACTTTTTAATGCTTGCAATTGAAAGGCAAGTTTTAAATTGAGACCATTTGACTGTTTAGGTATCAGATGATGTACTCTGCTTGAACTTGGCAACTCAAAGAAACAAATGCACTTTAAGGTATCAAAGTGGTTTAGGAATCCTATGCCTATGACAGAAGCTTTGAAGATGCTTTATATTTTAACACTCTGGAAGGAATTGTATTCTGGGCTGAAGAGTTTTCCTTAGGAAAAAGCATCCTATTGTGAATGCTTGAAAAAAATTTTGACTGTTCAAACCTTCTGCTCTGATAACTGCAAAATATCCTTTCTGTTGAAAAGTTGTTGGAAAAACTATTTGTGATAATCTCAGAAATGGGACTGTATTTAATTGTAGACTACTTTGAGAGCTCATTTATGGATGCTTCATTAACAAGGAGTTCGCATTAGCAAGTGCTAATGCTGTTCAGAGTTCAACAAAACTCACATGCCTGTCAAACAGGAGATTCATAAGGAAGGTGCATGTCACTTGAATGATACTCCAAATATGCACTTTACAGATGTATATGGTCACTCTTTATACTGTGTGGGGTGTTAGTGCATACTGCTTTTTTTCTATACTTGGATATTTAGCCTACTTAACAAAGAATTTCACAGCCTCTTTTGGTTAGAATAGTGATTCTATCTGGCGTTATATTCATTTATCCTTCATTAAATCCATCCACCACATTAATCTCTCACCCAACTGCTGCCAAGCTCCCTGAGGCAGGTACGTTCCACAGGTCTGGGGCTGCAAAAGCATACACAGTGCAGTCCTGCATCAAGATATCTGCCTTTCATGCTGAAGCAGCTTCAGCTCACATAAGCACCTTCAGAGTTTGCTTCTGATCCTTGATACAGTTCCACTTAGAGAACATGCAGAAAATTCTCAGTAGACAGATGTTCACTCGCATGGCTGTTGTACTGTATTTTAGGCTATTTTCTGGCTTGGGTTTGTTTTTTTCAGAATCTGAATTTTGTTTAACTCAGTCTTTTGGAAAAGCAGTAATACCAGTGGGGCTTTTTTCCAATTGAAATGTTGTGTTAGGAATTAGTGCCACTTACGACGTTGTAATTATCACATAAACTTGCAGATGAAGAGTTAACATATATGAAGATAATGCATAATAATGGCTGTACATCTTTTCTTGTGATGCCTTTCACTAGTAAATTTGGAAGTGTTTAATTAGGAGTTACAACATATGTAATTGCTCCTGATGTACAGGGAAAGACAGTAAGAATTCAAGAAATTTGGCTAAAAGTTTTCCCAGTAGGCGACGAAGGAATGCAGGGTTTGACTCTTCCTTTGTCCACTGTCCTGTCTGTTTGATTGTGCGGTAATTAGTAACAGCCCTCCAAGGACCCATGCTGTTACAGTAAATGGGAAGAAGGTTTGTTATTTGTAATAGTGTGGAGGATATTTTTGTATAATGGGGCTGCTGAGAAAGTTTCTTAAGTGGTCTCTGTCTATGAATCTTGATAATTTTTTTGGTTCCTTTATGATGATGGTGTGTACCTTAAATGCAAAGAGAAGGCAGTGTATTTTTGCTTCTCTATCTCTTTTTCTCTTTTCAAGGCACTATCACTGCAGAAGCCAGGTACATGCAAGAAAACTGAGTGTCTCTGACAAGCTGTGTCTTGGGCTCTATCTAGGAAATCTCTTGTTCCAATGACAATACAATTAGGTAAATCATGGAGTCCTAGGAGGTACAGCAGACTTGAAGAAAAGCTGAAAAGAATGCGGATTCTTAAAAAGAACTGTTTTGTTGATTTTTATCTTTAACTGTTGCAGAGCTACCACAACATGGTAATACTGGGTGAAATAACCTAATAACTGCTTTGCTTACACCCAGATCCTTAGAATAGTATAATGCTGGAGGGGAGATTCCTGCTAAGCAAAGTTGACAGGCATCAGGCTGCAGCATAAAAAGTGTTAAGTGGTCTGCTCATGTCAGTGAGCTGTTAGGTGGATGGGATTAATCTGGGAAGCTGGGTGCTGGTGAAAGCATCACTTCTGGGACCAGGTCTTGTCAGTAAATGGCAAATGTTGCTGACCTTTTTGCACATCCATGCCAAGAAACTTAGACTGTCACAAAGCAGACCCATTTTTGGTAGCTTGCTTTCATCTTGCTGCACTTTTCTTTGTGCATGTTCCTGATGTGCTCTTAGTTCCCCAGTAAAAATGACTGAGCCCTTCAGACCCTGATCTCAGGTGTCAACAGCAGTGAAACTGCATACTACCCAGTACAAAGAAACTGGACTGTAGGGGCTGCATCGAGAAGCAGGCTTGCTACCTCCATGGTCAAATGGCTCTAAAACATTCTTCCCTATTTGGTCAGTGTAGCACATCTCAATATTTGAACTTGCCTGCTGATTCTTGATTACATTCAGAGCTCTTCCTTTAAAAAGAAATACTCAAGCTCCAGAAATGTTATCTTGTGGTGTTTGAGTAACCACCTGAAGTACTAATCAAGTACTAGTAAGTCATTGCTGCTGCCTAGTAGTGGAAAGTGAGGTAATGTTGTAAAGAAGAGTGAGCTGGAAATATTGTAAAGTAACTTAAGATAAAAATTAGGAAAAAGAGTCACCTTCCTGTATTTTGAGTAGCTCTCTCCTCAAAAGCCACCTTTTTCTCCTGTCCAGGAAACTTACAAAACAGCTCCAAAGACAACTGAAGTTTTTTTAAGGCTGTTTGAGAATATGGAAATGAAATTCTTGCATAATTTTTTGTTTGTGAGAATTACACATGTGCAGGTCCAGAATCTGACTTGTGCAGTGTTCAGTGTGGCAGAAATTGAAACAGAACAATAACATGATTGAACTAATAAACTGCTGCTTTCTTTCATTAAATGGAAAGAGCCCCATTAATAGCTTTTATTATATTAGTGTGCATGCCTTTGAGTGACAATATTAAACTGATTATTTGTAGCATGAATGGTACTGTGCAGCATAACAAATGTAGAACTTCTTTTTTCCTGACAGATACAAGTAACATGTATCTTCCACTGCTTTTTCATTTCATTCTTCTGCTGTTCATTCATCTTCTACGAGATGGGCAAGTTTCTTTAGATTCACTCTGTAAATTTTTTGCAAGTCTTCAGAACTTTCAGAACCCTAAAATACCATTTCAGAGTGGAAACACAGTTTCTTTTGCTCATTCTTTAGCTGGTAAAAGCTCCTCAAGTTTCTTGAAGCCTCTTTTGCCCAATGTAGCAACAATAACAAAATGTTCATTTTTCTCTCATCTAATGGCAACGAAGCTCATGAGCATGTTTTAGTAGCGGAGTTGGCTCCTTTATAGGGTGATTACTTTAACTGCAGAGCTTTATTTTGAGGCTTTAAATTGTGGTTGGTCCTGTACCTGTGGCTAACTGTAACTTTGTTAGTAACACCCATGGAAGAAGTGGAGAACAGAGAATACCTTGAATGTGGCATGCACATGTGCTTTAGGATGTTCACATTGAAGATTTGATGGACACATTAGTGGCATAGAGGCTTGTACTGACCACCAGAACCCTTTGTGACCTTGTACTTCTCTAAGGGTAGTGCCTCTTGGAGATAAGAACACTCCCTGAGGTGTACAGTAGGCTCTTGGCGTGGACTTGGTTAGTCTGGATAAACTATGCTTTTGTCTCCTGGAACAGGGAAAAGACTACTATACCACTACAAAGTGCTGCACTGCCAGGTTAGTTTGTCTGTGCTTTATGTGTTTATCCAGTAGGAGCATATTCCTGTTCTGGAAAATGTTTGTGATGTGCCTGTAAATGTACTGTATAAATCTCAGTGTAAGAGCTGATGATGTATGTATGCTTTTTCAGACAGTAAAAGTATTTGAGTGATTGTACTTGCAAGGATAATTATTCCCTTGGGAGCAGAATTCGTAAAGCAAGAGAGCTGTTTTCTGGAGCTGTATGATATTGGAACCAAAGACTGCTCTTCAATCTGCAGGAAATATTAACGCCTGTTTTAACTATTTTGTCTCAGTGGCCCAAGGGTAGAGATTTTGCATGTCTGGACTTCGGTTCAAAAGTTTCTCTTTCATATTTGCATATCCTGTTATCCACTAATCATTTTTTTCTCATATATTTTTCTTTGGCATAAAGTTTTCCAACTGAAAAAAACAAAGTGCAGTTGAGCACTTAAGGCAGTACCTCAGTCTGCACACCAACAAGAAAGAGAATGAAATCCATTTCATTTGGAATTGTGTGGAGGCAAAAAAATAATCTTATTGAAAGTCTCTCTGAAAGTAACTTGCAGGAGAGACAAGTTAACGTGAAAGGCAGTATTCCTGAAGAGAAGTGCTGTTATAGGTGTAGGAGGCAATACAGAAAAAGCACAGAGAGAACTGGCATAAGAATTATTTGTGTCCTTTTAGACAATACCTTTTCATTTAATACCCAGCTCTTGATTAAGAACGAGCAGACACCTTCCATCTTGTGTGAGAAGAGGGTTCTTAAATTAAAATATGTTCTTGTTCTTGACTTTTATTGAAGGGAGAAGTGGAGTAACAAACCAGAAGTACCTTTAGCAATGGACTTGGGGATTGGAAAATGCCAGGCAATTACTGGAGAAAAAAAATAGAAATTGATACACGCCACTGTGTAGAAAGTGCCTCTTTAATTTGTTCAGCTTTTGAATGCTGCAGATTGTTTCACTTGTAAAGTGCATATGTGTTGTAAATGTCATGACTAATTAGTTTCAGAGGGTGCTTCTGATTGCTTTGAGATGCAGAGTATTTAGATATTTAGTTATGTTTGAGGGGTTTTTTAGCTATGATTTTGAAGAGCTGACAGACCAAGGAACTCAAATTGGGTATAGAGCAGGTAAATAGCGAATTCCGTCATAGTATCTTATGAAGCAATTTGCTGTAGATTAGCTCTATTTCTGTTACCCTGTAGCAGTGAAGTCCTGAATCTAGCTGTAATTATGTCTCTTGACAAACTTATTCGTAACAAATTTAGGTATACAGCAATCACCACATATTTAATAGACAGTACTAATCATTAGTGACTTCTTTTCAAGTAGCAACCTGGTAGTGAAAGATGATATACACCAAATTTGCACTTTTACTGGATGTAACAAATTTTTTCCTAGGTCTGCTGAAACAACAGGGTTTTTCTTTAATTGTCATAAAGAAATAGTAACTTGATTGTAAAACTGCACAGAACACTTCACGAGAGGAAGAACTAGATTTGAGTTTTCTGTGTGTTATCTGATGGCCAAGTTGAGTGTAAAGAGATATTAGCTTCCCTCAGCAGTAATGGGTGCTTTGACAGCAACAAAGGCACCTATATCAACACCTGAGAAAAGGAGAGCAACATGTGGATCCACTCTTCCAGTATATAGGCAAGCAATGAGACACTCTGCATTTGATAAGATGACATAAGTGACATCAGGGATTTTTATTTTTCTCAATGTTTTTTGCTCATTTATTTCTCATTTTCCCTGCTAAAAAAAAGTAGAATATATATGTTAGTCTTTGTCTGACAAATATTTTACTGCTGATACTATTGGTTATAACTAAACTTTTATTATAGTAACAATCAGAATCTTCTAATTAAAGAGCTGGGCTAGAAACCTGTGAAAATTTCTTTTTTATAGGACTTTTTTTAACCCTTAATAGCTAATGTTCTTACTCAGTAAGGCAGGATTTCTGTAAAGAAAGCATAACAAGTTTTATTTGGAAATGTCAACAAAGAAGAAGATATGGTGCAATTACATATGCCCCTTGGATGTGAAAATGCGCCTTTAAACAGTATTAAGACTTCTCTAATAAGTAGCATCCCAAATGCCACAGACAGCTTCTAAAACATACTGGAAGTTATTTTATTCATTACTTGTTGTATAGTCATAGCGAGGTCCCAGCCAAAATGAAGGGCGCCATTGTGGCCGCAGTGTATGGACAAATAGTAAGAGAATACTGAAAGGCTGCAATCTAAACAGGCAGGGCAGACAAAGAGCATATTATCTTGATTTTAGAGATGGGATACTGAGGCACAGAAAAATCTAATCAGGGTCATGCAAGAATGTTGTTTGGGAGCCAGGAATTAAGCCAGCACTCTCCTGCAGTCCAGTTCTATTGCCTTACACCAGAGTTGCTCTTCTGCAGAAGATAATACAGCTTCACAGGCTAGCATGTGAGTGCCAGTTGTGTCTTGCTGAGTGTTTGTGAAGAAAGCACCAGTTGGAGGATTAAAGTCTGTTTCATGGCGGTCTGCACAGAAGAAATAGGAGTGAAGGGTTTTTTCAGTCGTGGGATTTTTCTCCTGAGGACTGTTTTACCACACAGACAACATCTTTTTGTTGGTGTGCGTTGACAAGGAAGTGAAAGAAGAAAACCTGCAACCTTTGTAGTATTTCATTACTAACACTCCAAGTGATGGAATTACTAAAATAAAATATTACAAATTAATTTTTTTCTCCACATTCAGTAGTTCCTAATAAAATTCAACATTTCCTTGGGGGAAAAAAAAAGTCAATAAAGATCAGAGAAGTTTTTTTTTCCTTTCAAATTTTATTTTTCAGATCACTTAATATAAGATCATTGAAGCTGTGGTTTTAGCAGAGAGGGAAAAATGGGGCGAAAACACCCTGACCCAGTGAAAATATGTTCGGTAGTACAGATGGGTTATTAATTTATTTTGATTTCAGGTATTTATTTTTACTTGCTCAATAGAAAGCTTCAAATCTTTGCACTGAGTCCACGTAGAAACCCTGCTGGTTTGAAATCACATAATAGCACATCAGTATGTCAGTAGTAAATATTTACTGATTATGGTGAACCTTTAGGATTATTGTGCTGTTGAGACAGGAGACAAATCAACAGTACTTTATGCTACCTTCTCACCTCTTCAGCCACAATTAGAAGCAACATTTATGGTGTATTAAGAAGTAAATAAATTTGTCTGGTCACTCTGGCTGTTCCTCAGCTATTCTAACAAGAGCTCATTTTGTTCTTGGAAGTAGTCTGCTAGCAATTGTTGACTGAATTTGAACATTAAAAGATATTTGCAATATTTGAGCAGAAAAAGACCTGCATTTTCTCCAGAATAAAAATTCTTGCACTCTTATTTCTTTTAAAAAGTGTCCTGTAAGGAGGAAATACCTTATGTACTTAGATCTTGGGTTAGATGTTGCTGCTGGTCCTGCTAGAGTAGTGCATGCCACTCTCATCTGTCAGATCAAGTTTTTAAGTGTCAGGTTGTTCCAGCAGGCTCCGAATGCTATAGGCTGCTGTATATAAAGTCGAAGAGAAGCAGCAGACTCCTAAGCAGAGTGCAGGTGGTAGTAGTGTTCTTCCAAGCAAGCAAGGCTTAGGCAGATCCAGGTCTTGCTGGTACCAGTCTATAAGCTGTGTTAATACAGGCTCTGTAATAAACAACAATACCTTATATATAGACAACTTCCTGAAGGAATAGTTGTTCTCTGTTACCATAAAGTAGTTATGTTTTCCCATCTGTCAGGCAAAGCTGTTTCCTTCAAATTCTGCAGGTTTTGCATTGAAGGACCTGAAAAGCCTTGTTTCCACTGTTGAGCACCAGTTGCCTTATTGGCTAGGTTGGTGCCAGTCTTGGAAATCACCTAGGTTTGGATGGATGCCAGCACAGCTGTAGAGGTATAACAAAGGTGGTCTTTATCACAGATTAAAGTCTTATTCCCCATTGGCATTCTTAGCCAGACTTGATGCAGACTATCAGAAAGTTAGATGTGGTAGGAGTATTTGAATAGCCCATCTTTGCGGCAAAAGATTCCCTAATTGTTACTGATAATGGGTTTTCACCTTTGGCTCTAGACAGACTAATATCCAGGACTGGGATTACTTGCAGAATATGCTTTTCTGAAACCCAGATATATCTGAGGCTCCTCTGATGAAGAACAGCAATACCAAGCTATTGTAGTGATCATTAGCTGTTGTAATGCCAAAGGTGAAAGCTGAGAAGGGGTCCCAGGTACCCTCTGTATAGCCTGAGTACTTAGAAATATATTTGAATTACATTTGAATAATACACTATTATAATATCCATATAGTAGCTTAGAAATGGATGAAATGCTGAGGAAAAATTTAAGAAGACCCCATGTATTTGAACCCCATATATTATAACCACTGTATTTGATATCTCCAGATTTTCACCTTGGTGCTTCTGCAGGACCAATATGTTCATGTTGTTTCCTTGCTTCTTTAGTTTATTTGGCTAGGTATCAGAAAGCTTAACTGTCTTATGGCAGAAAACAGAAAGCTGAGGAGTTACCTTGTAGACCTGACATCTCTCCCTGTGTCAAGGTGTGCTCTCCCAAAAGAGAAAGTGGTAGGAGTCCACCTGCTGTAGAAGTCTCTGGGAAAGTATGTATGCAGTGCAACCCTTGTTAAGTGTTGCTAAAGGTCAGACATCTAATTCAGGAGAGCCATACATCAATCTGAGTTGAAATTCAGTCCCGTCATCCATGGATACTACTTTTGCTGACAAGTCTCATTTGCAGCAAGACTTCTCGGTAACACGTTCAAGGAAGAAAGAATTGTTCTGTTGCTATATAGTGGTTCATGGAGACCGTCTAGTCAAGGTGCGTAACATTCACTTTGAATTATGAGGGAAATGAAGGTGCTTTCCAGCCATACCTCCCCTTACTACCTGTCTATGGGAAGTTGAGAATCAGGAATCTAATGCAGATACTGATAAACCTGGTTCATGTTCTCTATTCTTTGTTATGCACACCTGTGTGCAGCAATGCTCACTCGCCAGCATCTAAGAGTAATCCACTGGGTTTGCAGGGTAGGGAATGTCTCCAGATCAGGACTTCTTTGCGATGCTCTCTTTACTCGGGAACCTGAGGACAGTTATGTTCTATGTTCTACAAATTGGGTGTCACCTCTGCTTCTGGATAGTGAATGCATAATCCAGATCTTCTTAAATAGTGTATCTTTTAGTGTTTCCTTGACCTCAGTAATTTAATTTTTGCTGTCATTTAATAGTACTGTTTCTATCCCGAAGATTTCCAAACATAAGCAAGGTGAAATCTGTAGCTAGAGGTGATACTTTTAACATAACTGTAGCTGGGGGGGAAAAAGATACATTTTCAGGCACACATCTCCTTAAAGCCCAAAAGCCAGATCTAACTGTTTGCCTGTTAGTTAATTGGATACTTTCTACATCAAGATGACTATTCTAGCTTGCTTTGAAACACCTGAAAGCCGATTTCTTCATTGTATTTTGCTCACCTTGATTTCTGAGGCAAGTTATTTAACTGATATGTGGAAGCTTTGGGTTTTCTTACTTTTGCTTCTGGTTTTGGACCTTAATACGCTTAACTGGTATCTATTTTACCACATAACAGGATTTTTTTCCAGGTGTTGCCTTTGTATGATTTTATAATAATGGATTTTGTAAGCAGTTGCTCTAATTCCTGGAATATATTGTTATATGTGAAATAGGAGGCAACTCAAAATACAGGTTCATGCCCTTACCTAGTTAAAACTAAATATTGAGTGAGTGATGTCCATTTCAGTTGCAAGCATGGGTTTCATTACCTGTCACCCAGCTAAACTGGATTTTACTTCACCTTTCAGCCTTGTTCCACTCTCCAATTTCTTCTATGCTGACTTGCAAGAGAAGGGCCAGTGCATAGCATGGCCAAGGCAGTGAATTGTCTTTGCTTTCCAGGACCATCCCCTGTCACTCCAGCCCTGGGCTGCAGCAGCCAAATGCAAATGGTCACTGAACTTTAATATAGTTTATTAATATATTCTAGAAGCTTTAATGGTTGTATTTGCTCTGTAGTTTAGACTCCGACTATAAAAAATTAAAAAGAAAGTGTTAACCAAAATTCTCATAATAATCCAAACAGACCTCAGTGGTATATGACCTTCTCTTGATGTGCACTGATTTCTTAGTGTGCACCCTTGACATCAGAATGAGGAGGGTTTTTTACTGAAGGACAGGCAGGCAAGTAAGTGTGTTCAGGAATTGTAAAGGTGAAAGTTAACCTGTCTGGTTACATTGCACAAAATAATTGGAAAGTTACATGGGGAAGTGGGAACTCTGTTTTAAGGATTAGTTCGGTAGTCTGAAGTGTTAGAAACATAAAGAATTATGTAAAATGACAGTATGTGCTTCTAGATTTTTTATACAGTGCAAATTAATAAATTCATTGTTTTTTATTGCTTTGTGCTGTCTTTAACTGAGAGACAAGTAGCTTTATTTTTACAGTGCTTTTTAGAGCATTGACCTTCGTCTTGATTGTCCTCCTGCTCTCCAGTTCTGGGCTGTTCATTTCCTTCTCTGTTATGTTAGTGGTAGTGTTCATCAGGTTCCTACAGTGGGGCAGCTCATGGAAGTAAACTGTATTGTTTTGTCCTTCCTCTTGTCTGCTTTGCTCTTGGGTCAGAGTTGTCTTGAATTTGACTCCTTGTGTAATCAGTTAATTCATGGTACAAGCACAAGAGAGGGGCAGGAGTATGAAGCTTGAAGTCAAAAAGGACCATACCAGTGCCTAACTTTGCTTAGTTTAAATTGTAGTGGGGCTGCAGAAAATGGCAAAACAATGTTTGAGTGTTGTACAGTGAAGATTGTTACCGAAGAAATTAAATGCCTTTGCAAACACACAAGAGTGGCTGAGCACTTTAATTATTCAGTGTTGGAGGCTGTACTTAACCTGAGTCATGTACAGAGAGTGAAGTAAAGACTCCAGAAGCAGATGAGATGTCTTCTGCCTACTCCAGGAGGTAAGGGGCCATGTGCCTCTATATAAGTACGTTTTAAGAAGTAGGTTTTTCAAGGAGGAAAAACCTATATTAGCTACTGTCTTATCCTCTAAATATCTTAAGATGTGAAAAGCTGGGATTTCTTGGTGTTGTAGGTATGCAACATACTTCCTGGACTTCTGAGTTTTGGGTTTTCTCTTCCAGTATTCTTGTGGTAAGTTAGTCTGGTAGCCCTGACACTTCGGTTCCTGTGTTGCCAAATCCTTTTAGAATGGGATGGCAAATAACCTACATAAATGTCACTAAAGTCTTCAGAGCTGTGGAAGAAAAGCTTTGTCACATTTTCCCATGTTTCTTTCTTTTTTTCCTTTTTTCTTTTACATATCTATACATATGTTATCTTAGGCAAAATTGTAACATCAGTGATGTGTAGCTTACTTTATAATCTCTTCAAAATGGGTTGTTGTCACAAAAGTTATGGAGATACTGTCAATTCCCAGTATTTGTTTACTTAGCTAATTCCCAATTATGAACCCTCTGGTTTTGCTTTTGTTATGGGTCTTTGGGAATGGAAGGCACCACTTCCATCTTCAATATAGTTTCCAAATGCCCAGATAAGGCAGTGTAGTACAAAATCTTTCCAGGTCATTGGAGGTGGTATTTCCTGGATAAACTATAATTAATAAAAAATTTCCAACATTCTTTAGCATTACCAGCATGATTGCAAATCCTCACGATTGCTCTAACCTGGGAAGCAGCATACCACTTGAAGTTACTGCTCTGGTTTAAAGGTGTCATGCCCATGACTCTTTACCACATTGGCTCTTGTGAAGTCTTACTTGCTGGTTTTTCCCCTGCATTTTTTTTCTTCATCACTATTGTGTTTAATTTATTGTTATTGAAAAGTCCAGTATTTCTGTTTTCTTATCTTTAATCACTTTTTTCTTAGCATGAAGAATCTTCAGGTCCTTGCATTAACAACCAAAGGACTTAAGTCGGGTCTTAGGACATTTGGCTCTATGTTAGTCCTGTCCTTCATATTTTAATTTTACTTTTTCCTCAGCGTCATGGTTCCTTAAGCCATGACCTGCATTGTTCCATCAGAAAACAAATGAGCTTGAGCATTACTTTGTGATTTTGACCCTAAAGTGAGATATGATTTGAGCAGGGGCTTAGAGTAAATGACATCCAATGATCTCGTTCAGCTTAAATCATTCTGTGATTAATTGCAACTGTGACTGGCATTTTCAGGGGTAAAATGCAATTTATACTGGCTAGCTAATTGCTGAAGCAACTTACTGGGTTTTATGTAAAAGAAGAAAGCTAAAGGAAAACCATACTTGGGGGAGAATAAAGCTGATGTTAAGTGGAAAGAGTGTGACAATTATTTCTAAGATAAGACTATCCTGTCTGTGCAGGCATATTTAACTGCTGTCTGAGTAATACCCTAAAGATGTCTTCCTATTGTTTCAGTTTCAAGTTTCCATTCACCATTCAAATTACTTAGTTTTTAAGTAATCTCAAATGTAACAGTAATCTAATGCACTGAACATTTTTTGTGCATTCCTCCATTTTTGAATGATGGATGGATTTGACACTCCTGTGGAACAAGAGGGAAATAATATTAAGTACATTTCTAGGCACAGAGTTTTAAAATCTGTATCTCCAGGAGCTGGAGAAACCATATGGATTTGGTTTTATCCATAGCCATTTTTGCCATTTCTTTTTTTAGCTTTTCTTTGTTAATTTTAAACTAGTGTGTCTTGAACAGTCTTTCTCTTTCCCTTCCTTCCTCCCCTTTTCTCTTTTTACACATAAGCATCACTAATACTATTCAAAGCAGGCTTTATGTGTGTATTTAATGAAGCAGCAGATACATAAGATAATGTTTAAAGTGTGTATAACTTACAGCAGAAGATCACCATTAAAAATTCAGTTTCCCACACAATAATGTGAGGTCTTGCTGTTTGACGACGTTAATTTTGAAGGGGAAGAATGTTTTAGATTATTTCTAGCTTGTGTCTTATTATGTAGTTGGACGTAAATGTTTATGAACTGTATAATGATAGAGAAGGAACTTCATATAAGTCATCTTTGTTACTAAAAATAATTCCTTTTTGTGTGGTTTTGGAGAAGATGAAAAGTCTTGTCTGACACCTGCATTTTTGTGTTTGTGTCACAGTTTGCAGAAGCAACATTTTCTTCGTATTTGTAAATGTTTGTAATCCAAAAACTATAAGCAGAAGTTGTGTTTATTTTCCCAGCATCATAGCAAAGTATATGCACAAGGAAATATTTGGTTTAAGATTTTAATCTAGAAAAGTCTTATTTCCTACAGTCAGCATTCGCTCTCTCTGATTTCCACCTGTCTTGCATATTTTTCACATGACATGGGGCACTTTCGCATCCTGTTAGTTAAATAGCTCATTTGCAAGCAAGTCTTTTGTCAGTGTACAGTATCAACAGGCACGCTGTCCAAGAGATTCCATTTGAAGGCACGACAATTCTGTATTGCCAGGGAGTCGGGTATGTACAAAGAGCACTCCTGCAAAGCATGTGTCTACTGGGAAATAAGTTATCTGTTCTTTCCTGCCGTCAAGAGTCTGCTTCGCATCTACTGAAGGCATCTTCCAGTAAAATGAGGTAACTGTGATGGGGCCATGGAGAACTTTTACTTACCAGAAGGGCTAGACACATCACTCTGTGTCAGACTTGTAGCTATCTGTATGTGTACACGGGAAACAGGCGTGTCACAGGCTCTGGTAGAGATCACCCTGCTGGTCTGGGGTGAGTCATGCAGACAGACCTTGGGCACTTGTTTCCCTTTAAGGGGAGACCAAAGTTTTGGTAGAAAATAAATACTCTTTGCAGTTGCTCTTCTGTCTCTCCCTGTGTACTTTGTAATTGGTTAATTTAGTATAACAATTATTTTTTGTACTTTGATAATTATGTCAGTACTAGATGATAGTCTCTCATTCACTGATTACCTGCCATCTTCTTCAGTGGTCATGCCTGTTTCCATGAAGCAGTCTTTCCTGAGCTGACTTTGGAGAGAGATGTTTTCTTCTCCAAAATTAACCTTTCCTGAAAACCTTATCACCATTGCATCTGACTGAGCAGGCAGGGAGCTGTGATTGTTGCCTTTAGAAGATAAATTTTTGTTTGGAGAGGCTGTTGTCTTTTTTGCTACATGTACAAGGTGTTGAGTATCACATGGCTGTAATTTGATCTAAGAAAGATACCAGTGTCCACAATACCCTTTCAATCCTGGTCGCTTTAAGTAAGACATGGTAGCATTGAACTATTCTTATTAAGAAGAAATAAGAAAACATAAAGATATATGGTTGTTTATATTTTCTGCTTTCTTTTTCGTTTTGCATTTTCCTTGCTTTCTTCATTGTAAGTTCTCTGATCTGGATTGCATTTGTAATATCATTGTGCCTAATAAGGTGTGTCCCCAGTTGGAAATTCTGCTGGGATAATATTAATGCTTCATCTAGCTTTAATTAAAAAGTAATTTATATATATATTATATGTGCTTAAAAATTATGAGTTTAGTAGTGAAACTGATTTGTGTCACCTTGTTAATGTTGATGAACTGACAGCATTAGTTGAACCTGCTTGTTCTTGATGAACTTTCCTCTTTTACAGACTCCTAAATAGTGAGGTTCTTAAGGAATCCCATCTGAAAGATAGTGTTTAGTTGAAATTTTTTAGCTATTCCGATTCAATAATAGCAATTTGTGTGTATTATGATTCTTATTTCTGATTTGAAACCTGTGGTCTCATGTCCTTGAGATTCTTGGATTAATTTGACTTTTGACAGGTGGCTAATAACTGCAATTCATGTAATAAGGCTCGCTTTACAGTAGCCACTTGCACCTCCACTGGGCTGTACCTAAGCATCTGCAAAATGAAAAACTTCCAAAGCACTGTTTCAGGATGTCACTCACTCTGCATCTGTGCATTTTTTTGATGCTGTGTTTCTCACAGCAGCATTTTGGTGCATTCTCCTATGTGTCTGTGCAGTTTCTTTGCATATAATCTTCTGCTTCCTCAGTACTTTAAAAATTGAACTGGTGCTGTTTACGAGTTACGTGCAGTGCTGTTTGCTGGGGTTGTGCAGTGAGCTCGTCCGTACCAGGACTTTTCCTTCATGCTCTGTCTCTTGACAGTGCCTGGTGAAGACATACATGATTTTGTGAACCTGTGAGCTAACCTGATTTCTTATTCCATCTGTGTCCTTGGATATATTCCTCCAGTACTAATATCTTGCATCTTTCTGTAAGTTATTCCCTGCAGCTTCATAAAAACTCGGAGCCAGCCAGACTTCATATGCCTCAGAGCTGGGCCTATTTTAAAGGCTGGTATATGGATCTGTGAAGGTTAAGTGTACTTAAAGAATTTAAAATGGAAAAAAAGTTGTAACTTCTATGTTTGTAAAGGGCAAAGTCTGTATAGTTTTCATACAGATTGTCACTGGACCATTCAAACAACAAAAAAAATTGAAGTTGTTGAGATATTTATCCATTTTTAAAATGCTTCAAAAGCGTAATTAAATGCATGGGTTTTAGCTGAGACTTTGTGTCAAACTGTATCTGGAAGAAGTAATCATTCCTGTGGAGTTTACAGTGCTGTTAGTGGAGATCTGTAGGTTCTGATCAAAAAATATCCTTGGGAAATAATTGCCAGTGTAAAGTGATTTTTAAGGTCACTGACTTACCACATTAAAACAAGAAATAAAATAAACAGGTCAAACATAGTGCCTGCTTAGGGTTTTGTTTGTTTTACCAGTAGGGAGGATTTAATTTAATCTTAACTGTGCAGTTTTGGCTTCATCAGTACTAATGCTATCTACAGCAAGAAATTACCAGAGTAATACACCTCACCACTGCCTTTCTTTTAAATTTAAGTTAAATGTGTTGATTGCATTCATCTGGCTGTAATGCATTTAAAGGCTTGGCTAGTCCAAGATTCACACTGCAAAGGGGTCGTGACTGATTAACCTTTCAGCAAGATCTCATAGCCTGGTACGAGCAATAACATAGAGGCTTTTGGCTTTCAGGGGATAAAGGAGCAATTCATTTCATATCATGCAGGTTGGTGGTGCTGGTTTGTGCCCAAGAATGCTTGAGCGAGCCTGCTTGGACCTACTTGTGATGCTGCCTGAATCACTGTGAGAGGGGTGCCCTGTTGCTCTCTCGCGTTTTCAGGGACTGAAGACACTTTGCATTTCATCTTGCCAAGTACTACCATTGTAAGCAGGGATGTTACCTACAGAGCAGTACAGGCCAGGGCAGAATTACTTACCAAAACATTTCTATGGCCAAAATGTTTGCTTTGGTTAAGAACTAATGAAATAAGTACCTGCTTAAGTCACCTTTTGAAAGAAATTACTACTTTTAAAGAAAAATACAACTTACTGGAGAAGCTGGATTTAGTCGCTGATGCTTATCACAGCTGCTATTGTGCGTGTTTGTCTTCACAGAGTGTCTTCTCATTTCTCCTCCTGTTTAAAAGGCACTGGGTTGATATTTCAGTCCGAGTCAGGGGCTGCATTTGCAAGTTCTGTAGTAGATTTAAGATGCTGCTGAATAACATCGGAATGCTATTTTACAAGATCTTTAAATGAAGATGTCACTCCCCTGTTCTGAGGGGTAGCATGATCTCTGTGGCTGATACTCAGGATGGGGTTACTAATGCAGCAACACGTTCGTTAACAACACTGGGCATGGTGACAGGATCACACCAAAGTGCATAGAAGTGGCTGCAGCTGAGCTGCGACAAATGAGTATGTGTGCTTGTTTTTAAGCTATAGCAAAGCAAAGTGAAGCAAGTTATGTCACTTGTAATGTTAGCGCTCTGAGGCCTTCAGTAGTAATTTAAGCCCATTTTAGTCTGTTCATAATGGCTTAAGAATGCATGTATTGCATTATGTGTTTCAGCTGAGAAGGACAAGTGCCTGTCATCATCTGACTGTACCCATCTTTTGATTTCCTGAAAGTCGTGGTGCTGTCACTGAGAAATACCTCGTTAACCGACTTTGTCTCTTCCCAGAGTTTTTGTTGGGGAAACAAACAGCAGGGCATTTGAACTAGGGTGAACACTCACACAGACTCAGAAATTTCATGTCATGACATCTAGTTCAAAGCAGGGATGACTTTGAACTGTATTTTAAGCTTCCTGACTGTATTTTAAGCTGTAGGATCCTTGACCTTGGTTACTGTAACTAACTTTTAAGCTGGATACTTTCTCTAGCAATCTGTAGTCAAGCTTGGGATATTTTAACATGGAGCATAACCATGCACCATGTTTTCTACTTTACTGTTTACTTATTTTACTGTTCCAACATTTGACCAGTACAGAAATACTTATTCCATTTCTTGGCAGTGAGTGTTAAGACAAACGTGTTGCTGCCTGTGCTCTGACTGAGGGATGAGACTGCAGCATTTTAGTATAGGACCTTGAAACCAGAAGATGGAGAAAAAAAGTCTCTTAAACATAATAAGAAGCTCTTACGGAGCAGTGTATAAGCTTGCTTTGTATAAATTAATATAACAGTAGTGGCCCTACAGTATTTTCAGTATTTTTTTTAAGATATATTTGAAGCATAATTTCTAATTCTTGTATATATTTTTAACTTTCCCACAGATATGCACTTATTTGGCCATTATCCAGCTCATGATGATTTCTATCTTGTAGTGTGCAATATCTGCAATCAGGTAGTCAAGCCACAGGTTTTCCAGTCACACTGCGGTAAGTGAATGTTTTCTTTCCTGAATTACAGTGCCAAACTGGCTATGGTTCTCTTAAGAATCATTGCATATGATCATAACAGAGGCATTGCAGATATACTTTTGTGGTTATCTTGTGTTCTTTCCACAGAAAATACCAGTGATGCCCTCAAATAGGCATATTTCCTGTAGAGGAAGTTAAATTAGTTGTTCTAGAAGCTGGGCTTTTGAAGTTGAACTTGTACTAAATTAACAAATAAATCCTGTTAGCTAGATACTAGCTAGGCTAAAACTATTATGACATAACATTGGATTGTTTTTCATCAAAGCTGTAAAGTGAGCAGCAGGCTGTGATAATGATCTATATTAAGTAGAAGTTGGATGTTATGGGTTGTTTTCTGATGGATGGGTTTTATGCATAGCTGTATATAGGGTTTATTTTTATCAGAGGGTTTAATTTTTTACTTAGGTAACATGTTGAGTCACGTTTCTTAAGATTCTCTTGAAAAATGTTCACTTGAGAAGCTGCAGAAATGTGCTGAAACTAATTTCTCAATTAGTATAAGCAGCAGCACGATGGCAATTTTAATATTGATAATTTGTAAGCAGAACCTGCTTCAGTTAGAAATTTTTGCTATTGACTAACAAACTACTTTCAGATATTCCTGAAAAACTTCATCATGAGGTCTGGTTTATTTATTACTTATCCAGTGGTTTATTTGTTATTTCTCCAGTGGTTTCTTCCTGTGGTGGTATTTTGGTTATGGTTTTGTTGTTGGTTGGTTTGGTGGTTGTTTTTTTTTTTTAAGGATTGCAAAATGTGACTGGAATGGCTAGCTTTTCCATGAGGTTTAATCAAATTCAGTTTAATCAAATTAATTTGAAGGTGATTGCATAATAATGAAAAGCTGCTGCTTCTGAGGATGGAATCAGTTAAATACATGAGGGAGGAGGGGGAGAAAGACCCAACAAGGTTCCTTGCCTACATACAGCAAATAAACTTGACAAATTCTGTGCCCCTTTCAGTCTTTTGGACAGCAAAGCAACACAGTAAAAAGAAAACCTAAGTGAGATTAACAGAAAATATAGAAATTTATTTACTTTTAAAGAGATACTACCAAAATATTACTGTGGGTTTGTATGGATGGGCTCTTAACAACCGACACAGAGGAACTGCAGTCGTGTTGAAAGGCAGTTGTATGACTCACCACTAGCTTTGGCCCAGATTGAAATAATTGTGAAAACATGGTAATAGAGGAATATAGCATTTCTATCCGGTGAATGAGAAAAGTTATAAAAGCATTAGTATAGTGGGAGAAGGACTTACAAAGTTAGGGTGGGGGCAGGTGTGTTAACTTTTAACAAGCTGTCCTGCTATTTTTTCTCAAAATACATTTCTTGCCTGTAGGCATAGCTGGTTTCTTCTTGCCCAGCCTCAAGTATCTTATGATTCTTTCATTGACCAAAAAGCTCCTCTGCCCATGGTCATAGGTACAGTGGGTACCATAAACATTGGATGGGTGCATTAATAAAAGATCCTCTACAGAACAGAGCAACCTATATAACACCTTCCTGTAGCCCTCTGTAGTGGTGCTGTTTCCTGGACATGATCTTCTGGTTTGGGGAGCACTATGAATGTTGGTCCTGTTTTCACATAGGAGGCATATAGAATGATGTTTCTTCTAGATGAGAGTGAAGTAATCTGTGTTAGAAGGAGCTGTTTGAGCTCTTTGGAAGTAACAAGTTGCCATCAGTGTTAGTGGGTTGTCTGTAAACTGCGAAGATCCTGTGAGTCACTGCCCTTTTTTCTTTTTTTCTCCATCACTCCATTATTTCTACAATTCCTTTTACTTCATCTTCATTATAGCAATCGTGTTACACTGAACAGTTGAGTGTCACGTTCTGAATTGCTTGATTTCAGAGTCTAAGGTCAATAAAGACTTGTTAAAAGCAAGTAGACTGTATTAAAAGAAAAGGAGAATACTGAAAATAGGTGAGCAAAAGTGCTACCTCTTGAAGATTGTACTTAATCTAGTCAGACTTATTTCAGGAGAGGTGTACTGAAATATTGCTGAAAGGGCCTGTGGAAGAGCTTTCAATGTATAGATACAATATTTTGGTTTAAAGACGAAACAGTCATGATGATGTGGTAAAACCACATAAAAGTTGTAAAGAGAGAAGGTTTCTTGGAGGTCTTAAGAATTATTGTAAATACCTAATAATTTATTTTCAAAAATTAATGTTAAAAGTACTACATGTTGTGTAAGTGATGTGCATTCTACTAACATACAGTTGTTTTTGTAAGAAATGTATAAGATGTAAAGAAATGCTACACATGGTTCTTATTAATTAGTCTGTAGTTGCATTGTCTGGTAAGAGAATTATAAAAATCTTGCATTAGGAAACAGACCAACTGTGTGCTGCCTGTGGCTGAATAATCTGTCACTGGGCGTGCTATGATATCAGTTGTCCACTGAGAAAGATCTGGAGAAGGCTTAGTTTGAGACATTGCTTCTGGCTGCGCTGGGCTTTTCTCTGAAGAGGGAAGGTTTAATTTGGGGGTTTATTTAGAGTTTTATCACCTGTTTGACATAATCCATTTGATGGATCAAATTGTGCTTAATTAGTTAGGCCATGCAGCAGTATACCTGTAAATTCAGTGATGCTGGACACCAGACTTTGAGATGTTTTAGGCTATCATATTTACTCTAAAATGCACTATATTAAGTCTTGTATCACAGAGCTTTAAAATTGTAACAAAGACAATGGAATGAGAAAGCATTAGAAACCGCTACTGGTTTTTTGGCTCTGAAAGGTTGCATCACGGGGAGTCTTTATTGCTGCTGACAAGGACTTGTAGAGTTCTATCCCAGAATTTCACACAAAGTGTGGTTTGTTACTAATATCCCTTGTAAGATCCAGTCTATTTTCTCTAGCTAAGGATTTAGATCCTTGCCCGACATGTGCTTTTATGTTTCTAGGTTCCCTGCATTGTAACTTGAAGATCTTGGCTTTGGAGCAGCACTGGAATGCTTAGTTTAGCAAACGTTTTTGTAACACTTCTCTCAAGCTTTTGCTGGCATTTGCCTTTCTCCAGAGCGTAAAGAGGACCCACTGTTTCATTTGTCTCTAATTTCAGACATGTGGCAGCCATCCTTGATGGCTCTGGGAAGTTGTGAAGATTATGGAGGCAGATGTTGTTATTTAACTTTTAAGACTTTGATTCCTGGAATATCAAGCAGAAAATCAGAAAAATCTGGTTGTTATTCAGGCTTTTTCATGGGAGACAATGCATCATACAACCTTAGACACATAGAAATCAGGTAAAAAGAGACCTGGCTCATTAGAGGGCTAATCTGCTGTACTTGAGAGGCTTTGTAATAAACGCAGCATAAAGCTCTATGTTGCAAGTAGTAGATCCGTTCTAGCCTCGAAGTCAGAGAAACACTGAGTTGTTTTTCAGAGCAGTTTCACATCCTTGTATCTGTGGGATAAACACTTACACCCTTTTGTAAGGATTAAACCATTCACATACATATGGTGTAAGCGCAACTGAAAGAGAGACTTGCTGTTACATGCTTCTGGATAAACCATATAAATCAAGTAATTTTTTTGAGGTCATTCATTATTATTGTGCACTTAGAAAATAGCCTATCATAATGTCATCAGCAATAGGGTTGTTTGTTTCTGAAGCCAGTTCATTGAGTAATTTGTTGCAGTGATACAATATCTTAGATATTTTTTGAATGTGTGAACATGTAGTTGTGTTTATTTCTCCATAAAGTAGTTTGAAATGTCAGTCTAGTTGTGCAGCTTGTAGCATTTCTAAGTGTACCCTGCACTTGGAGAATTTTAGTTTTGAGACTTTGTTCTCAAATGCCTACTTCAGTGAAGATACAGAAGACTTCTTGTCTCAAACATAGTGTTTGAGTAATTCTGAAGTACCATAATGTTCCTGCTGTTTGTTTTCTTTTTTCTCCAATATATCTGTTATCTAGAAGATTTGTAGGCTGACAGCCTATGCTGAGCTCTGTCGTATGACTTCAATTCTGTGCCAGTTTGTCTGTTACTTGTTAAGATGGGACCTGTACCATTTCCCAGGAGACGTTTCTATTTTCCTTTGGCCCCAGAGAGAGTAAAGCTTCATATTCTTGTACCACATTGTCCTTTTCTAGACAAAAGAGCATCAGCTACAGTTCTGGTTATTTTTCTAAAGTGTTCCATACAACAGTAGGCTTGTTAACTTTTGGTCCTGTCTTGTTGAAAGGAAAATCTCTTGTAAAAGGTAGCTCTGGCCCAGTGAAGAACAAGCAGTTGTACATACAGACACCTTGTCAAAACATCTAGACTTTTAATATGAGGAAACAAATTAATGACTGGAAAGTGTTAAAAGTAAAGTTGGGGAGAAGAGGTAAATTAAGCCAAACTAAATAATGCAGCTTAGTTAAACAATAACTGTAGTATAACCATCAGAGAAAGTTTGTAAACGTATTCTGGAACAGTTGCCAAAACTGTGAAGGGTATCTTAATGAACTGAATAGTTAAGATCCCCATTTGATGAAGTCTTAGCACACAGAGGAGAACAGTTGTGCTTTATCAAGGAGAAATGACCATGAAGATATCTTATTTTGTTAAATTCTCTATTATAAGCTCATTGCTATCTATCCTGCCTGTCTCTAACAGGTTTCTAATTAAGAACTAGAAATTCTCATTCCTTTAAGAAGAAAAAAACCACCCTTGATTTTCATTACTTGCAAGTTATAAATCCTCATGTTGACATCCTCATGTCAGCATGAAAGTTGGAAAAGCATATTTCCTTTTTATCCTTTTGTTTGGCTGTATAAGCATCATTTAAAAGAAAAACAAATTAGAAAATAATGGATCACTGAAGAATATAAATAAGTAGTTTTCCCTTCCATATCATGATTATTTTCGTAAGAGAGGTTATATATTTTTAATTACTCAGACTAGCTATTTTACATTGTGCTAGTTGTGCGCTACAATTTAATGAACCACAATTAGAGGCAAGAAGGCTGAGCTTTCAGTGTGAATAAGAATGATTTGCTTTCTTAACACTAGCTGGAACGTTACTAGCAGACACCTTTTTTGCATAAGGATATAGATACGAGTATCACTGTCACATTTGATAGATTATTCTCAGGTTTTATATTCTTTATTTATTCTGTGCATTAGGTTTTATTAACTACAGCTGCTTGAGGGTTTGGAATTGTGAATATTTTACCCATTGCATTTGACCTTTCATCAAGAGGAGTGTTCTTGTGCCCTTCAAGGACAACGACTTTTTGAATTACTCTCCTGCTGCTACTGTGATTTTCTTTTTTCACAGCCTTGTCAAAATTGGCTATATGATACTATTATTGATTAAATAACTTTCTGGTTGTCACATGGCTACATTTCACTGCACAGAAGAATTAAAATAATGAAAATCACTGTCGGCCCGCCTGCTTTTTGTTAAATACGGAAACAATAGCAGCTACACTGACAAGAATCCCAGTTTTCTTTTTCTTCTGGTAGGGGTAGGTGAGAAGGAACCGAATGTTTTCTGTGTACCTTATTTGCTATTGTTTTGCTTGTGCAATTGCCTAAGATACACTGGTTTTGTCTGTAACTTTCATTTCGATTACTTGAAATTGGAAACCCCTAGTAGCTGGATGCATACAAAATATTCCCTCTAGCATTACAGTCTGTCAGAAATCTTGTTCTCGAGACCAAAGTACAGCCAGTGGCATAAACCTCTGTCTCCTGTCTGCAGTGAAAATCTGAGCTGTAGTTCCTGCAATGGTACATGCAAGTTATGTGGTCTGTCATGTCCATGTCATTGTAAGTTCTCCAAGTCCAGCTGGTCACAAGCAGTCTTTTGCACCATTCCCATAGAACTTAAATAGTACACGTCTGTATGGACAATCCAGATAGAGCAAATATTACCCCTGAAGAGGCAGAACTAAAAAAGCACTCTTCTATCTTAAGAGTGCTGTGTTTTTACACTGTCAGGAATTCTTGACTCTGATTAGGTACAGAAATGCAAAATTTTTGTGTATTTACTCCTTGGAGAGACCAGCTCTGTATCCTAACTGCTGAGAGGTTCTGGCCAGATTAAGAAAAACACTTAGATGCATAAAAGATAACCAGTTGGCATTTTACTACTTGATTCAAATGAAGCACTTAATAGAAATCCTTCTTAGCCGATCATATACGTGAAAGTGTTGGTGACTTTGGTATTGGCTACTGTGCTAATCCGGGACTACGAAGAGCTTGGATTTTCCATATGTGCCCTGGAGAGAGCTCAGCGGAAGATACATTGACAAAGTCATGTTCATTCAAAAAAGAGAAGAAAAAAATAATTATCCTGCTTTCTCTGTAATTATTCATCCGGGAAGCAAGAGACTTGGATTTAGTAGCCTTGCTACCTAGGAGCTCTTCTCCTATCTTCCACCTTGTAGGAGAGGAAAATGTCCTAACCACCATAACTCAGGCTAACAAGACTAGCACATGCTTTTTGCATTGGAAATGCATCAAAGTAAACCTGAACGTAGCAAGTAACACCCAGATCGAAGGCATGGACTGTGATAGGGACTGAAAAATGTGCAGCTGATGCTCAGAGCAACAGCAGAGATAACATGTCTTCACCTTGCAGGTTGCTGAGATCTGCTTGAGGCTGGAAGGAGTTTGTTGTGTTTTCTTTCCTTAGTCTAGTGTGTGAATTCCAAGTGGAGCTGTGTTCAGACCTGCTGATCTCTTGCTTAGAAACAAGTAGCACAATATTTTATAGGGTTGTTTTTTTATATATTTTCTATCATCCCACTGCTTCCTTCTTTGTTGTTACTAATTCATCATCAGTTACAAAGCCTAAAACAGAAGTTCAGATGTAGAAATAGATACGATGTGTAGAGGGTTGCAAGGTCAATGCATAGTTTAAGTAGGAAGCTGGCAACTTCCTATAGATAAGTTAAAACTCTTGCACTTCAAAAATTTGCCCTGGGTTGATGTGTCAGTAATAGAAAATTTCTTCATTCAAAAGATTCTTTGAATGAGAAATCAGGAATGTTTTGGCAGTGTTGGATCTCAAAGGACTGTGCAGGAGCAGTGAAGACAGCAGAAGAAAACATTCAGCAGTGAGCAGAATGCTACGCATGTATGCAGTAATTATGAAGCACAGTAACCTCCCCCCTTCCTCCCCTTACCTATCTCTAGACCTGTGTAGAAATTGAAAAATCTGGAAATAAAACATTGATTAATTGTCTTTTCCCTAAGTTTTGGGTTTTTTTCTATTAAGTTGTAACTTTACAATGCCTTCACTGCACTGTAATTCTACAATGCTGATCTTAACACAGGAAGTCAATTGAAAGTAATAATGACACTGGGATTTTCAGTGGACTGGAAATGTATTGTTCTAGTTTATACATAATTCCTATTGCTATAAATTAGCATATCTCTTTTGCAAAGCATAGTGTATTTATTGATGGTATTTGATCAGTGAACTCTTTTCTATATTTTTTTTACTTCAAGCAAATTGTGGTAAACACTGCAGTGCATACTTGAACCGGGTGGTGTTGTCATGGCATTGATGGGAGATACATATCACTTGTAATTTCTTTCAGTCAAGATTTTAATAGAGATGTAGTTTTAAATAGTAACCAATAAGGACTTCTTTTAAGGAGTGTCCATTAATAGAACTCAGCTGTTGAAGGTTGACTGTAGCATCAGGCTTAAGTTTAATCTCCTACATACTGTAATTTAACAGGACTCTGTTTAGTGCATCATTCTTCTAGCTGCTTCACTGATGGAGGGATAAGGGTTGTGATAATAGGGGAGAGGGGAGAGGCATAGTGAAAATTTTCCATCATAACCTGTAAAAATCTGACAAATTCAAAAATAGACGTTTTCTATAATGTGTGTCTTACTTGGTGAATGTCTTCTGTCTCAGAGAATAAATGTTTTTAAAAATAATTTTGAAAAAGACTTCACAGTCCTATTCCTAGGTAAAAGTTCAAAACAGAATTAAGAACTTTTGAATTCACTTTGGGAAGTATTTTGGTGAGTAAAAGATAAACAAGAACAAATCCTTCTTTATATCAAACTGTGATGCACTGTAAATAAGGCAGTTTAAAGTGGAATCTGAATTTGCAAAAGGCCTGAATAACAAGTCATTGTTTCTCCACTGTATACAAAAGTATATACGTGTTAAGAGCAAGTGTCTTCTCTGCTATCTCTGTTTTTCCTGCATATGATCAGACAAGGAAGATGTGGTGGGGTTTTTGACGGAGGGCTTTGGGGTGACATGCAGTGTTGTAGTTTGCATGTCTTACGAAAGGTAATTGTCATTTGCATCAGTCACTACCGAATATTATAAGTTGCATTTCAAGTCTGTACAAGTCTTGTCTGCATATAGTCCTGCCCATTGACCATGACTTTTAGCAGTTGGCTAAATGTTTTGGGTTTATGTAATTTTCTGACTGTTGCCATTTCTACTATGTTACCTTTTAGCAATTTCTTGTAAAGCATAAGTTTAGTAGCTTCTCTCTCTCCTTGTACTACATTTTTTAGTATAAGCTGGCTCATAAAGTTGATGCTTGTCCATTGACTGTTGGCTCTTCCCAAAGGAAACAGTTGCAATTCTGGGGTAGTGTCTTCTCTGACAGCCGAACATCGCCTGTGCCATGAGTTGTGGTTGCTGAGTCTGCATGTGAGGTAGCAGGTGGGGCTGGAGGTGCAACTCATCTTGGGCATTCAGGGCTCCCTTCAGAGCTGGAGAGCTGGGCTTGGGAGGAGGCTGGATGACCCCAGAATATCACTCTGGCCCACACAGCTGCCAGAATTAGATGGCCTTGTAATGTACAATGGTGAATGGAAAGAAAACTAGAATGGCAGATTGTTACTTTCCAGAAATGCTGTTTCTGGTAGTCTAAAATGCTGCTTTCACATGATGTTTTCTAACATCTACAGGCCACATGGGGTGCAGTGGGGAAGATGAAAATCCCTAGACATGCAGGAGGGTGGTAGGATAGTCATGCATCCTTTCTCACAGACGTGCAATGGAGAGCAGTTGGAATAAATACTGAACTGTAGTTCAAGAGCTTTATGGCTTTTTCAGGTTGGAAGCAGTTACAATAAATGCCTTTAATGAAGAAATATTTATTTGGTATTTAGAAAACCCCTTGTTTTTTAGTAAACATCAGCTGTGATAAATTAGCTCATACAAGGCTTGCAAAACTACTTGAGATACTTTCCCCACAATTTTCAGTAAGAATATTTATCCCAGATTTTGTATACCTTCTTAATTTTAAAAGTATTTATTCTTGTTAATTTTAATATCTTTTTTTTTACTCTAATATGCGAGCATGTTTGTCACAGCTCCATGTTGAAAACCTAGTGAGTTCTGTTCATTTCATTGTAATAGTAGTACACAACCTCTTGGTACCTGACTAGTGCCAAATCTATTCAAAACATTTTATTTGCATGCATAAAATACTGTACTTAAAATTCTCATCATTTCAAATACAGCTGAAGCTCTGTGTGTTTCCCATTTCACGGTCCTGTAGTGATTCATATGATTATCTTTAATAGCTTATTGCTATTCTATTTAACTGGTGATATTAATGTAATAATTGTCACATTAAAATCTAAAATATTGAATTAGGCCTTGTTCTAAAATATATTTTATTGCTACAGATAGGTTAGACACACTGTAGGCTTCTGTTTTCAAAATAAGTTTTTTTGCCTTCATCTAAATAGGTTAATGAAATTATATGCTACAAAATATAATGAAAGAACTCTTAAAAATGTGAAGCAAATGATGATGGGCAACTTGTTCACTTCACTACCTGTATATTTTGATTCCATTTCAAGTACTTGATTTAGCTTCCTGTGCCAAAACATACCTAGTGTTAAAATGCCCAAATAAGATTTAAGAAACTTGTCTTATGAGCTCTTTATGTTTGTGGGACTCTTGATACTGTTAACCAGGAACGCTGTCTTTGACTAGTGTTCTGGGAAATAACAGATTTATTCCCCCCTCTCTTTTTTTTGGACAGGCTTCTTGTTTCTGTGAAATAATTTTTTATCATGCCTATCATCTGTTCTGCAGCTAGCAAAGTACAACTGATATCATACTTACATAAAATAGCAAGCATTGCATATAAGAAATGGTTTAAGGCAAGCATTTATATATTATTATTTTATACATCTGCTTTCAAGTTATTCCCTGTGTCATATAAGGTATTATTTTCATGAGTATACCACCAATGTTGTACTTTTACTATTTGTGGAACTAGAGAATTTAACATTATTTTTGTATTACTATTTTTAGGTTTGAGATTGGTGATTGAGAAATTGTTTTGTGTTTTAATTCAGTTTGTTAAGAGGAGGACTGGCAGGGAGGAGTCTCTTTTGGTGCTGCTTTTACCTCAAAAATATTGAAGCAAGCTTCTGTGCAAGCTGAAACACGGACCAGTAGTTGGCCAACAGTACTGACAAGGTCTGCATTGATTATAGGTGTTTCAGATAGCTTTAGTGTGTCTTTGGTGGTTGGATTGCATAAATTATGGAGACCAGTGCATCCTCATGTGTACTTAAAGTTCCTCAAACTTGCGGTAGCACTGTGCATGTCCAGATGAGTCTGAAGACAAGTGTTTCTCATTCTGTGACTCCAGCTAGATGAAAACTGTAAGATATGAGTAAAAATGATGCTTCTGAATTTCACTAGGACAACAGAGGACTAGTTTGCTATTGAAAGAAATCTTTTTGTCCCTGTTTAATGATAGATGGATTTAGTGGGAATGCTGGAATGAGCAGTAACACTTCTCATCGTGTTTGCATGGGCAGGAAAGGTGTAGTCAGGATCAGACAGTTAAGGCTGTGGAGAAGGGCATGGTGCAGAACTGCATGTTTAGTAAAATGAGTATAGCGATGGTGCAGCAAGAAGTTGAAGCTTGAAAAGTCTGGTGTTTGTTGTGTGCTGCTAAACAGCTTTGTTGACCCTGTGTTTTTCTGAACTTATTGGAGACTTGAGAGCTATGGAGTCCTGTGGAAAGGGTTCTTAAAACTATAGACTGTGTGAAGAAATGCCTTCTTTTTTTGGTTTGTCTTTGAACCAGGAATGAACAATCATTTCCTGTCCACCTTCATAATAAATGTGCATCATCACCCTCCTCTGTCATCACTCATCCAGTCTGACAAGTCCAAATCTGTGTAATTGTCACCCTGGTTGAGACTCTCCGAATCTTTGCTATGTGTTTTTGTATCTTGCCTAACTCTTCTAAACTGTTTTTGAAAGGAGGGTATGATGTGCTGTATTCCTTGCCTAATACTGATTTGCCTTTATGACCACTAGAGATCATTGAGATGATAATTTCCCAGAACTGTTACAAAACCAGTGTCTCATGACTGTGTAATAATAATTCAGAGACCATCACTTTGTATATTAAATCAAGATTTTCTTCTTCTGTGTCTGTCAGTACACTTCTCTACATTGAATTTCGTTTACTATTTTATTACACTGTATAGTAATGTTGGGTCTTTCTGCAGTGTGTTGATTTTCATCTTTAGTACTCTGAGTAATGATATACCAAAGGTTTTGTTCTATCAGTAGCCATCTTTTTTTGATCATTTAGAATTTTAGAATCACAGACTGGTTTGGGTTGGAAAGGACCTTAAAGCTCATTCAATTCCAACCTCCTGCCAGAGGCAGAGACACCTTCCACTAGACCAAGTTGCTCCAAGCCCTGTCCAACCTAGCCTTGAGCACTGCCAGAGATGGGGCAGCCACAGCTTCTCTGGACAACCAGTGCCAGTGCCTCACCACTGTCATAGTGAAGAATTTCTGTAAATGTTGCAAATTTCTGAATGTGTTGAATAATTCAGGCCCTAATGCAGGCTCTAGCTCTGTGCCACTGCTGAAATTCTTTCTTCGAAGACCATTTTTGCTGTCTTTCCTTACCCCATAAGTACTTTCATAGCTTTTGGGTGGGGGTTGCAACCCTCTTCCCTGTCTCACCGCAGTTATGTTTCCTTTAAGAAACATGAAAACGTGGACTTGTTTCACTTGGAAATTTAAGTAGACTGTGTCTATGGGATTTCCCTTGTCCATGTTCCCTTTAAGTCTTTCAGGATATTTGTGACTCATAACTCTTTCACAAAACTACACTGACTTCTCCCCAATACCTCATACTTATCTGTATGTATGCTAACTTGGTTCCCTCTAACAGCTTCTACCTCCCTGACTTGGATAGATTGCAGGTTTGCTACTCTCTTTCTTTGCACTTCCCAGATGTCTGTCATCTTCTGGTCTTCAGGTACAAGGTGGTCTAGTGAAGGGTTTGCTTGCTTGTTAGTAGCTCAGTAACTACATCCATGGCTTCTGGGGAGCTCCTGGATGAATACAGATGGTCTGGTCCTGTTAAGCTGTTTTTCAGCCTCCTGCTGCTGCTTCAGTTGGAATTGGGATCTCCAATTCCTTTGGAGCTTCTGGGCCATGAAGGCCATTGTTGTCAGGACTGGAAGAAAAGAAATGTTTCATTTATGCATATGCGTCTAGGTGTGTACATGCGTTTATGAATGCATATACATTGGCTGATTAATCCATTGCATCCCAAGTGTAATTGTAACCTTAATTCTAGAATAACAACTAGGGAGTGGTTTATTGCCACTTCTTAGGTAGATGCATTTGAAAAAAAATGGGATTTTTTTCTTTTTTTCAATCTTGCTGAAGAATTCACACAGGTTTTTCGCATTAAAGAAATGGCCTGAGGATAACTATTTTTTCTCTTATTTTTGTACCAAAATAAATTTCATACGTGTAAAAGTGAAGTGTTGCACTTGGCCAAAGGTAACATATTTCTTTTAGGAGACTGAAGAAAAAACAGAAGAAATGAAAGTCTGGGTCTTCACAATGATACCTGATCCTTTAGTCACTAATGGGGAGATTACAACAGTTAACATGCCATGTGAGGCATCTTATTTACCATTTTCTTCCCTAATCTGAGGTGAGTTGAATCAAGAGCACCTTAAGCAGGCTCCAGGGTGTTCATGGGTATCTGTAATCACTCATGTGGACTGTGTTTTCCTTTCCATAAATAAATGATTTTTGATATCTCATCTGCCAGGGAGTAGAGGAACAATGCTTCCATGGCTCTGCCTGCTTCTCCAATTGTGTGTCTTGTATGGAAAAGGAATGGAAAGGGTTGAGGGAGGCTCAGAATTTCCTGCAGGCTGAGGGACCAACTGGGTGCTTCTCCTACTGGAACACACAAGTACAAGACCACACCGATTTCTTCTCTCCTTTTGATATTTTTATTTTGCATAAAGTAATTAAATAGCTGTTGAACAGAGTAAGAGAGAGAGTTAATCCCTAACTTTGACCAGAAAGAAACTCAGTTGGGATCCAGTCTGTGGTTTGGGAAATTTATTTATGAAAGGTTGAAATAAGTCCATCAGGAGGGAGGGGGGGAGAGAGGGAGAGCAAACCCCCTCAAAAGCCTTCACAGTATTTTGTCCTCATAGTTAGAGCCCTTTTCTGTAGAGGAGAAGATCTGGGTTCACACTGGTTTCAGCAAGATGAGTGCATTAATCAGGTAAGCAGTCATTTAACTGGGGTTCAGCAACTTTCTTTTGTTTGGAGAGTTAAAATGGCTTTTTAATAAAAAATAGTAAAAAATACTTAGTATTTTGTCAGTCAGAATTAAAAAAAAAAATCCACTTTCAGAACCAAGTCTAAGTAAGTAGCTGGTCATAAAAAGAAATAAAACCAGTCACTCAATTGTCAGAGAATCGGAAATTGATATTTGGGGGGGGGGGGGGGAGCCGTAATACCAGCTCCTATGTTTTGATCAGCAAGACCTACTGGTGTGTCCTGAATATAAAGAATTTTGAGGGCAGTGAGGATGCTCAGACTGCAGTTATCAGGAGTGGGTTGGTTGTCAAAGCCTGAGTGTTCCCTTAGATTTGTCTGTCTCATTGCTGCACAGCTCATGTCCAGTTGGTCTGGCAGCTGTGCTATATGTGGACTGAGTTAAATTTTCCCTAACACGTGGCATGATAAAACCCCAGGTGCCCTGTAACATTTGCCCTATTGAGGTCAGGGTTTTTCTTCTTGAAAGAGGTAAAAGGGGAAAAACCCAAACTAAAAAACTTAACTCTCTACATACATACAGGCATACATACATATATATATATGTGTGTGTGTATGTGTATGTATATAAAGTTACATATACAGTGCTTTCTCCCAAGAGCAGAAGAAGGATGTGCACAAGGATGTTACATACAGCCCCAGGCCACAGTCTGCATTTCCTAGCTTGGATTCCAGGTACTTGTGAAAACTTCATCTAGTGTCTGTTTGTCAGTCTTGGGAAGAACTGGAATGTTTTGGGATTTCTTCTCTTCCATGATCTAGATCCCTAATGCTCCATAAGCCTGAGAATAGACTCATAAGACTGAGAACAGATCACATCAAAATTAGCCTGTCTGTATTCAAAAAGGGGCAAGAATGAGAACAGCAGTACTTCAGTGAGGAACATAGCACAGTTTGCTGGGGCTTTTTTTTGGAGGCAAACAAGGAAGAGAGGCAGGTCAGGATTTTCTCATATCCAGTCCATGTTATGGTTACAACTTTCACCCTGGTTTATTTTATAAATTAATGACACAAAACTACAAATACCGGACTGCCACATCTCACAGCCATTACTAGTTTTGTACTAGATCAGTGTTGTACCTATTCAATCATCCCCCAGTTTTGGAGTTCTTGGAAACAAGCATTTTAAAAGATTTTATCTTGGTGTGGGTCAAGTGAATCTCCTGCCTGTGCACACTCTGAGGTTGTTCCTCTTCGACACTGTATGCCAGCTTTATCCATGTGCTTCCCTGCCTTCCCATCACATTTCTCTCTTCACACTTGCAGCCAATGGTTCTAGAGAAGGATAAGGGAACAAAGCTGAAATACTGCTTCTGTCCTAATTGGAGGGTGCCCAGTCATCTTGAACCTGTGAGTGGCCTGTTCGCTTTTCACGTGATGAAAAGTCAAAATGGAAATGCAGGCAGGAAAAGCTGCAGTTCCTTTCTCCCTTGTGTTTCTGAGATCTGTGTTGGTGAAACCTGGCAAAGTTGGCTTTAGTTTCTTCTGCTTTGCTTTCATCCACAGGGAGGGATTCAAGTTACTCGCTAGTGCTGTGCTAGAAGAGTTTTATTTCCAGTTGCTAATGGCATGATGCAGTTACATGAATGAATTGCAAAGTTGTTGCCAACATTTGTACCAGAAGCAACTGTTTAAGCAGACCACTTGGGTTTGGTTTTGTTTTTGAACTCACAGGCCAGGGTGTGACAATTCTAGCTAGATAGTATCACTGAGATGAAACAAAGTTCAAATAACTGATACAAGTATCATGGTTTCGAAAGAGAGCTATAGAAACGCACATATACTGCTGGTGCTTAAAAATCCAGCTAGCCTAATGCAAGGCTTTGTTTTAACCATTAGTTACTTGTTGATTTTTACTCCATATTTCCATTTCATAAAACTGAAAGATTATCAGGTTTTAAACTATCTTAGTTTAATGTAAGTTTAGTAGAATTGCCTTGTGGCTTGGTTTTGGGCTTTTTTTTAACATTTAACATAGGGTTGGATTGATTTTATTCTTTTTTGGTAGTTTATTCTTTCAAAACAAGAAAGACAACACTAATTATTTCCTTTGATGCTTAAGGAAAGTTAGAATGTCTACTGAAAGTTCTGGTTAATGGCAAGAGAACATACATATGCCAGCTGACTCTCTCCAGTCAGAGTTGCATAATATCAACTGTTAAGCAAGTAAAACAGGTGATGCTTTTATGTGTTTATGATCTAACAGAACTGTCATCTCTGCTGCTGCAGCATATCACACCTTTACTTTCCACAATTCGCTCTGTAGCTTTGGCAAATACAAACAGTATTCCACTCAAACCTACCCAAACAGGATTTTGAGGGGTCCACTGCTGCTTTCATTTTTTTGCAATTTCTTGTATGAGAAAATCTTCTTGGAAAAGTATTGCAGCTGCCTTTGTTTCAGTTAACATAATCATCTGAAACTTGTGTGTGTGAGTTCTTAATGGTCTTTTTGTGTTCTTCCTGTAAATTTTAGAACAGTCATTTTGTGTTCCTACGTGGCAGTACAGCATCGTCTTTAAAAACCTGATTTATAAAGTATAAATTATAAGCTATTTCCTCACAAGTACACAACCATACAGGGCAGTCCAGACAACAAAGATCTGAAGGCCCTCATTCAAATACGTCTTCTATCACCTCTAAAACTGGATGTAATATCAATGTTGTGTCTTTTTTGATACACACGTGTCTGTGAAGCTGATAGAATTAGTGTTTGTTTTACTGCCAGTGGAAAACATATTAAGTAAGCATGGGCAGTTGTGACACAGGAAGGGGTCAGACCCTTGGTTCATTCAAAGAGGAAGCTGCTCACTCTTCAGTGTTTGTGTTGCAAATTGTGGTGGGCTTTTAAAGGCTCTGTTTCACCCTGCCTGGCTCTGGGTTTTTTTGATTTCCCCACTTTAAGCTAGGGGTTTTTTTCTTAGTGCACTTCACACAAGATGCTTACACTGGATGAGACAGTATCAGTACTGACCTAAGCTCATTTTACTGGTTAAGTTTTGTCATTCTCTTATTTCTGATATGCTTTGCTTTAAAGCTCAGCTTCAGGTGAACCATGCAGATCAGTCCCAGTTGTTTCTTAAAATGGTCCATTGAATGGTTAGTTTGGGGGAGGTTGGTTTGTTTCTAATAATTCAACCCTCCAAGCTGAAGGAAAGCCATGGATACAGCGTGTGTTGTGTTATGCAGGTATAGCTGAATTCTTTGGGATCCCCTTGGTTAGCATGATGTCTACTGTTCATCTTTGGGAGAAATGGTTTGGGGGCTCTGTGTCTGCAAAGTTTCTGTCAAGAACATCTATGTAAGTTTTGTAAGATTTGATAAAGTTGAGTGGCCACAGTATCAAGCTGGTGCCATTCCTTGAACAGGGATATCAGAGGATAAGGTGTGGTCAATGTAATGTTACCTGATGCTACTTTTTACACTTTTAGAGACTGGGATTAGATGTATTAAGTTGAATCATGATTGTATTAAGCTGAGTTAAGTGATTCAGATCACCTAAAGATACTTCTAGAAATTCTGAAACCTTGTCTGGTCATGTTGTTTAAAAAATAAAGTACAGCTGTTTGCAAAAACTAAACTCTCCCTTTTTTTTAGACTAAAACCAAGAAGTCTAATTAGATCATCTACAGATATGCATGACATGTTGCTGGGTAAAGCTGTAGTGATTAATAACTTGTTTAAATTGAAAAATGACAGCTATGTGGTGTATTGTATGGGAAGCTGTGCTGTGGCTTAAAATACCTTTTGTCTGCTGGTTTCTCTGTAAATGGGAAGAATGACGAAACTTTGAGAATCAGTATTATTACAAAAAGTAAGATGTTATCATGTGGGCTTTGCATGTATTATGTGATACGGACGTGGAGACATAGGCTTACCTTCAGGTGAAGACAATATAGAGATTTATAGGTGAGGTAGTTGTTCACTATTAGGTTTACAAAAGTGAAAGCAAAGGGAATTTTCCTTTAATTACACTGACATTTAGCAGCTTATTTTAATTGTATAAGAAATACTACAAAAAGAAAGGCTGAGCAAGTTACTTACTTTATTGCCTTACATTTTCACCACAGTGTAAGAGCATCTGCTTCACCTTCCCCAGGAGAGTTCCCTCATGTTCACTGCTTCGTCCATGCTGTGGGACTCCACTGGCCAACCAGTACCTCTCCCCATTAATCAGCACTGCCTTTCCTAGTGCTGAGTGCAGGAAGAACATTCCTTAAAGCAGTTGCTTGTAGTTCATTGCTTAAAGATTATTTCATAATACATCATTGCACTAGCACCTGCTCGTAAGCATGGACCAAATCTTGGTCAGTAGGCACAAGCAGGTTTATGTGGAATAGAAAGTTACATTGCAAATAAGTCACTACTTCCTTCCTTTAATCTAGTTTCAAAATTATTTGACTTTTGCCATCCAAACACAGCGTATGAATGGTGATTTTCCCAGTTTTTCCAGAACTTAATGTAGTTCCAGACATGTCTGCAGCTGGCTGCTAATAAAAATAACTTGCATTCCTAAAAACATTAGGTTGTACCGATGGCAAAAATTACTAAACTATTTTAAAATGTAACCCACACTCTTGCATTAAAATATGTTTCATCTTAGTAGATAATAATCTAGAGTAAAATGTTAATCCTAGTCATGTTTGGTTGTGTTTTTATTAATTAGCCATTTACAGAAAAGTTCTCATATTGTAGCAGTTTGCTTTTTTAACCTTGATTGCAATCCATCACTCTCCTTCATATTGGTTTTTCTCTTAATGGATAACCTATGTTGCATTTATTCCGTGCTGATTTACTGGTTTAATATAGCAAAACCAGTTTGTTTTAATGTGGTGAGATTTTAGGGTTTAAATTCTCTATTCAACTAGAAAAACGGGTTTTAATTAAGAGAGAAAATAAACTGCTGTATTTCTAATTCATCTTTTACTTAAAAATTTCGGGACAAAGTACAAAATATTTCTATTTTAAAGTTTAGGTTCTAGAGAATTTTCAGTGGCTGGATTAATAGGTTTTGTGATGAAATGTGTTAGTATTATAAGTAAGGTATTGGCAGCATTGAGTCCCAGGTCTGGCAATGTACACTAAATATGGAAGCATTATAACAAATTCCCTGTGCTTCTGTATTAGTCTCCAATTGCCTATTCTTAGGTATGTAGAAGTCACTGATGAAGTCTGTCTGTAGTGTCCAGTAGGCACAGCAGCTCTAAGTTATTCAGTGTTTTGTACTTGAAAATGAAGCATGCTGTTTCTTGGTGATATCCAGCAACAATGGATGAAGTTTTTCTCCTTTTATATCCAGCTCCTCATAGACTCCTGATCATGTTTCTCAGAATACTGCTGTATGAAGAGAGAGGTGCTCATTCTCGCCACATTTGTCGTGTCTCCTGTACCCTGTGAGGGTTGTAGCTGCAGGCAGCTAGGTTAGCTAAGACCAGCCAGTGTGGTACAAGTATCAGGTGATTGATGCCAGACTGTCAACACTTGCCATTGTTTCCCCAAAATAACACTGTTATAAATGGTACAATGGTCAGTGATGTTTTGTGGGAATAAACCCTTGAGCCTCCATGCTAGGTGTTGATAGATTGGAGGAAGACAACACAGTTTGGAGGCTCAGCTATGAGAGCAGCCCCAGGTCGTGTGACAACTGCAGTCCTTGTAAAGTAAGCAAGAACCTGTTTCAACAGCAGCAAAATCTTCAGCAGCTTTAAAATGTTATTGTCTCTCTGGGATATTTTCTTTGTTGGTGATATTGGTGCTCTTTTTACAGCTGTTTTGGCTATCACTGTGTCAGGTTGTTGCTCATTGAGCATCTAGTGGGCATCTGCACACAGCTAAAGGGAGGCAGAGCCAGCTCCTCCCATCTTGCCCTTCCTGCCCAGGCCTAGGATCCTCTTCCTTACCTTTACTGCAACTGCTTATTTCACCCTGTAGTGACACTATTCAAGTTCCTGTTAGTTAATAGGAGAAAGCTATTCACTTTGATTTAATTGTGGTTTCACTTTTTTTCCCCTTTCTTTGGTTAGTTTTCAGATGGTTTAGCAAGCTAAGATCACCTGTCAGGGCAGCAAGTGACTGCCAGAGGTGGTGCAAGATAAAAGCAGGGAGAATGTGTGGTTCAGAGGGAACTTACAGAGGGAACAGCAGCAGCAATTAATTATTAAATCAGCACTGCCTGTCTTATCTAAACTGCAATCTTAAAAACATATCTTTTGAAAAGGACACCTGACCTTGAAGATGAAATATGTACTGTTTCAATTAATCTTAAAGTGGTATTTTTCTGGGCTATGCCTGATCAGATTTGAGTATTTTTTGGTAGGTGGTATCTACAGACTGTTGATGTATTTAAGAATTGGTGGTGGCATCCCCCAAAAAGGGATGCTTATCCCTAACAGAAGTTCACAGCCCTGAAGGGGATGTGGTACAGACTGAATTTTAATATGTGGAGTAAGCCTGTTAATATTATCAAACGACAGAGAAAGTGTAGCAGAACAACTCTAAAGCTCCACATATTCTGGCTGAATAGGATTAAAGTTGTAAATTATAGAAAATGAGAATTAAATTGGGGACAAAATGGTGAGGGCTGCTGGAATGCATATCCAGAATGTTGCCTTCTGCAGCACTGAATTCAGGACGGAAGAGATAGGTTGAATACAAGTTTCTGAAAACACTGTGTGAATTTTACTTATGGATTGCTTTTATTGAACATGATCTGAGCAAATGTATTTAATGAGATTGCACAGATGTTACATTGCAAGACAAATAATGGAAGAAAGCTATGAAGTGCGATTCAGGAATTAAAAATAATAATAATAAAATAATAAAACCTGTATTCCTCCCATGCATGCAGGTGACTTAAAAGTGTGTTTCCTGAGTGTACTTTTGTATGTTCAGATAAATCCACTCTGGACTCTTCTTTGTAAGCCAATGTTGATGTACATGTCAACAAGCAATTAAATACTGGTTTGATGGTTTCAATCAACTTCTGTGTAACTCACATTCTCGCAGTACTGTCAAAACGTGCATACCCAGAGGATGTGGAAATCGTGTGAATTTAATTTGTCTAAATCACTGATTCTAATGACAGACTAAGAGGCTAATTGAAATAAACCCTTTATTATTAGTTGAATTAAGTCAGTAAGAGATAGTAACTAGAACAAGGGATTGTGGAATTGCACAGCTAAGAAAGGTAATATTGTGCTTGTGAAGATATATGTGGCATTGCACGCATCAAACAACAAATTTTCTCATGTTTGCTCTAAGTCGTTAAAGGACACATTTGATGCCTTTTCCATATAATACCTTAAGGAAGCTATATGAGTATGAGGACAAAAGTAATAAACTTAGGAAACCGCTACAATAAACAGCATTGAAACAGAAACACTGTTTTGGATATTTTACTTTGTATTCATTAGCTCCTTATGTATCATCTAACATGTAAATATTCTTTAAAGATATTCAAAAGCTTCAGAGCCTTGAAGCAGTGGAAAAAGTTGTGTGAGAGAAGTACTGAAGCTCTCCATGAGCTTGCTTGAACAATTGCAGGTTTAAATGTTGGAGGAGGAATGGTTATTCCTTGTTGGTTAGTTTAATCCATTATCCTAGAAGCAGGTAAGCAGGATACTGCACCTGTAGCAGTACTGCTGAACTCCATGGCACTGGTGAGGTGCCCAAGCATTTGACATCATCATTTATAAGCAATTGAGAGAAACGACTGGGGTTGATGTGATTGTACAATATTAATTCTAGCTACATTTTGAAAAGACAATGTGGTCATTGCTTGCTACTTCAACTGACCTAGAGAGTTCAGAAGTTTTACACAAGAAAACTGTTCAACTCAAAATGGAAACAAAATTTCATTGTTTATTGCTTCAATATTTTAATAAGAGAAACTCTCCTCTAAGGAACCCCTAAGGATCATGACCAAGAAAAATCCTGTGCTAGACATTAAATAAGCACTGTCTCAAAAGGTGTCTTTTTTTTTTTTTTTCCCCCTAAGAAAGCAGATGGCAGGTTGTCTTTTCTTATGCTGTTGCAGTATTTGAAACTGGTTTTAAAATGTTACTTGTATGCATGCTGACATCTAAATGGCCAACACTACCTTGGCCTCATGAAGAATGAGAGAGAACTGTGTTTATCATACATCTCCATATGGAAAGGATGGGCAAACCTCATGCAAGGACTGACTGCAATTAAGTGAAAGGGATTGGAGTAGTTGTCCCCATGCTTGAAACAAGGACAAATCTCAGATGCATGCATTGGGCAAGCAGGAGTATCTTGGGGTAGGGATGTATTCCAGGCCTTCTAGGCTTTCCCAGAAATAAGTCTGATTTACAGATTTAGAAGAGAACTGTGCAGCACTAAAGCACTCCTCAGTTAAACCTGTGTTCATTACTTTCCATTTCCAAGATGTTGAGCAAGAAGCCAGAATGCCATGGCCTTTTTCTGGAGGAGCTGCTGTGAGAGTCTGAGAGCACTGAGGCATCAGTCTGATCTGTAGGGCATCGTAAGCATAACTGAGTGCCTGTCAAGCACCACTTGTTAGTAGAACAACAATTGTTTGATTTGTTTATAAAGTTCTATGATGCTTTAAGAGTAGTGGAAGTTTTTTATAGGCCACAAACCCAGCTTCTTAGAGTGTGTTTCTGAAGCAGATCAGATCAGATGCTTGCTCTGTTGGAGTTGAGTTAGGATATTTGGAGTTCATAGAAATCTGGGTCATCACTCCTCTTTTCTGCTAAATATGGTTTAGATAAGATACCTGTTGATAGTTTTTACCAGCCATCTGTAGAAACAGTCACCTAGAGTTTGAGAGATATTTCTGAAATCATCTCTGTCGGCAAAATCAGTAGTGTTGGCTTTCCCAAGTGCTCTGACTTGCACTTCTTTAACACCCCTTTTCTGTCTTTTGGTGCTGAAATATCCATGGCACTGAAACACAAGAAATCCAATTTGGAGCTCAGAGTGAGATTAATATACAATTACAGAAAAATTTGAAACACTTCATATACAGCTGTCACTCAAATATATATGCTGAAGTTTGGTTTCTCTGACAGGTTAAGTTTTTTGCCTGAAGACTGTTCTGTTGTTGCTGGTGCTGAACTGCTGAAGCTGTAGCCTTGTTTCTAGGTGGGAAAAAAAAAAAACCAACCCTGTATGTTGACCTACCTAGCAGTATGAGGAAACAAAATTAATTTTGGCACTATTTTAGGCTCGCTTAGCTGTAGCAAGAAGCATGGATACTCCCAGCAGATTCTGCAATTTGAAGTTTCAGTCCCAGAACACATTCCAGACTAGGCGGTCTCCGTGTACTGGGTACTCAGAAATGTTCCCAGGCTCAAGTAGCTTGAATGTGCAAGCTGTCTGGTAGTGCCAGTGTCCATCAGGAAAGCACTTAATATTTAAATCTGGGGCCTCCTATTGAAAATTCTATGGGAATATTCTTCTGACACACAGCACAAAAAAGTTACTATAAAGTGCAGCTGGCCATATCACTTTTGGGGTTTTTTTCAATAGGGACAAGCCCAGCTCCATCAGTCCAAAACTAACTACAGAGATGAGATGTTTTGTTTTCAGATAGTACTAAGAACATTCATGATATTCTAACTTTGTGCTGACATCAGGCAAGTTAATGTCTATATCCAGACACTGGTAAATAGGAGACTCCTTAATGTTTTTTGTGTAGTACTGCTATTACCAGATGCACATTTGTAGGCTGAAAAGAAGCAGGTTACAGAGGAATCACTCATAATTGGTCTTTAATTCTTTAGTCCCTTAATTAAAGGAGATGAGCAGAGAGTGATACTTTAAAAAACAAATGAATTCCTTCCCCCTCCCATGTATTCCCGATGATGATTTGTAGTTGGAACTGTTGGCTTGTTTTGTTCTCAGCCTTTTACATGTTGTGGGTTCTGTAGCTGAAACTTCTGTATTAAGATTCTAGAGTTAGAAAATAATTATTTACTGTGCAATATATCCTCTGAGTGCAGAACTTGTCTGTCATCAGCACAAACTGGCCCTGTTAGTGCCATGTTGTACAAGGAAGACTATTTAAAAGAAGTTATTTTATGAGGTAAATGTTTCTCGTCTTAATCTCAACTGTAGGAGCCCTTTTATATTTAAACAAGTGTCTTGATCTTGTTGATAAATTCTCCTTTTTAGACTGAAAATGAAAGCATTGGTTATCACTTCCTGAAACATTTGGTTCAGGCAATCTATAGATGGATCACTTAAGATGCCTAATACTAAGATATAGAAAGCTGTCAACATCCTGACTGTGTCTTAAACAAAAGCTAACGTTAGCCTTGCTTTTCAGAAGATGGGTTTTATTTTCAGATATCAAAAGCATAATTTTGAATTTAATTCTGCTAGACTTTTGCAGGGTTACCATGCATTCTTTCCTTTTACCCCCTTATTCTGGTGCATGTCTGTGTGGTAGTTAACCCTTCCTTAGCCAAACCTGTGTTATAACTTAAACATTTAGAACCACGCAATGACTTACTGGCCATTCAAAACCTGTGATATGGCTTTTATCACACGCTCACGTGAGGTAGCAATCACCACTCACTTTGCAGCATCCTTGCAGTCCTGTGGATTCCCAGATTATGTGTTACAGCATGCTTTGACAGCTGCTTCACAGGCACAAACCTGAGATGTACGAATAGGTATTAGCAGTGGGTAACATCCTAACCATAAAATGATGGGGCTATGCCACACAAACTATAGTTTCTTTCAGCCTTCTGTTCCTCAGCTTCGCTGAAGCTTTTTATAAGCCTATATTTTTGCTGAATTATTTTTTCCAGTAATTTTAAAACTTCATTCTAATTATTTATTTACATTTTGATACAACCTACCTATTATTTCTATACCAGTTACTTGTTTCTCTTCTACATATTTCTGCTTCCATATTTTATTTTGTTTCATTATTCCTTGTTTTCAGCAATTGTCTCTTCTGTGAGGCATGTATACCTGCAGGGACTGCCTTCCTACACACAAATCCCAGAAGCATTCAGGATTATTTTGCTTGGGTAGGTGCATGTCCCAGACATACAGTCTATTTTTACTTCTAGCTCCATGTTCAAATTAAACTAGAGAAACCCTACAAACCAACAGAGTTAGGCACCTTCAAAGATCTGTTGGCTAAGTTTCTGGGCTCCATTTGGGGTCAGGGTGTCTTGAATCCAGTTCTTCCGTCCTGTTGAAGCTGGTCTGGAAGGAACGCAGAGTGCTGGCTGAAGAGCTTCTTTACCATAACTAATCTCCAAGATTGCTGGTTCTCTGTTTCTGCACTCCCAGCCACCTTCTGTCTTCTTCCAAGGCCTCAGGCACAGGATTCTGTGATTAAGAAACAGGCTTGAATAAATTGGGGCCATTCCCAGTCCTGCCCCACGGGGATCCCTGCAGAGCCAGCGAGGGTGCACAGCTGGGGAACGCAGCACTCCAGAGAACATCTTCCATCTTCATTTCCTGGGGAACATCCCTCCATGCATGTGTGCAACTATGTAGCATTTAATCCTGAAACATTTGTAAGTATCTTACAATGTGAGCTTGCATTTGTCTGTGTTTCATATTGGACACAGCTGTGAGAATAAATTTGCATTTAAACTAGGGTCCCATGCTGGTCTGCTGCAACTTGGTGGTTTGGCTGGTTTTAGTGGACAAGCCACAGCTAGCCTGCAAGAGGAGTTGCATGTATGTGGGGAGAGCTATGGGGCTGCTACCTTAAATATCGTTGAAACAAATTGCATGTAATGGCATTAGGTAAGCATTAAAAATACTCCCATTCCAAATATTGAGAGTGATGCCGAAGGAAGTATTTCTGGTTAACGAGGAAGGTGCTGTTTCTAGCAGCAGTCAGCTAGCTGAGGGTTTGGCTGAGGGATGCTTTAACACACAGCGCTGTGCCACAGCAAAAGCTCCACTTGTTGATGTACCTTTTTATTTTGGGTAGTGACACCATAGCTCTGATATCTGTACTTGAGTACGGAGTACTTGTAAGACGAAAAATAGGTGATAAAGAGCTTAACGTGTTTCTCCAGCAGCTGACTGTAATAGGATCTTAATTCTAGGTCCACTTGGACAGTGATGTATAAAAATCAGACAATTAGTCCCCAGAAGCTTAATTTTTGATTACTGGTTACTGTGTATTCTGTGTAGCTCAGTAAGTGCTAGAGTCTGAAAGAGAAGGACAGGGCATGTAAAATTACTGGAGGTGGGTGAAGCTGTGGTACTGCTGGCTCCTTGTCTGCTCGAAGGACTTGCTTTCTGTAGGCCTTCCTAAACTACATTAGAAATCTGACAACTTCTCAGGAGAAGAATCAAGTGATTAATGAAACGGGGTTTTCGCAATCGAAATTTCTGCATTTACACTGCCAGCTGTGAGCTTTTTGCTGTTTGGGCTTTTCCTGCTCATTGCATTGAATAGGGAGGATAGAAAAAAGACAGATGAGTGCCCCTGGGAGCATGCGTCAGTAAATGTTTCTGCTGTTTACAGAGTGCTGCTCGCTACTGCCGGTGTGCCTGGACAGCAGCTCCCATACCAGTCTTCCTCTCCCAGCAGCCTCGGTGCCACTGACCCTGCTAGCCAGCCAGCAGCCTCTGCCAGGCGTGGGCTCTGGAGTGCCCATGGGTGAACTTGTCAACACACAGGGACAGCTGCTGCTGATTGGGTTTTGCACTGGGGTCTGAATGTGAGTCTGGGTCACTGAAGACCCCAGGTTGGTTTGATGCCTCTGAGGACAAGCAGCGTGATAAGCCTGGTGTAGGAGCCACACGACGTTATAGCACACAGCTGTTGCTGGAGAGAACCATCCGTGGTTTTAGATACCTGTGTAATGTCAGCTCTGTGTGTTAAAGCATCCCTCAGCTAGCTGACTGCTGATGGAAAAATGACACTTATCCAAGGGGTGTCAGCAACTTACAGTTTACAAACTCACTGAGACATTAAAGGGTACAAGGGTACCTTTGCAACTGCTGCCCCACGCCAGGAGGTTCCTCCTGGGCTGAGCCTTCTGCGGGGAGGCTGAGTGCAGCTCTGGACTGTGTGGCTGAACGTGGCAATGCCTCCTATGGACTGGAGATCTTTTAAAACTGGCCTAATGGTTTATAAGTGTAAGTGAGCAAATCAGAAGCAGATTTGGGGGGGGTGGGGGGTGAATAGTAGTTCATTACTTTAGCATGGAAGGACAAAATAGATTTAATTAAGTGTATTTTGGACTTGGAACAGGAAGTGCCAATACTGAAACTTCAAGCACAACCAGAACTTTGACCCTTCCTTATCTGCAGTATGAATATGCTTTTTCCCAACTATATCGGCATGCTGTTGTGCAAATACGATTGCTCATGTTGCTTACAGTCTTGGAGTCTAATACAGTCTGTGATTTTTATTTTTATCTGCACAAATTGCTGCAGAGATTTTTAACTTGTGAGCAGACACTAAGCTCCACTTGCAGCTGCTTCAGAAAGGTCAAAGAAAAACGGGCAGGTAACTAGAAACTTAGCTAGACATGTAAAGATACTGTGATTTCTCCCTTATGCATAGTGTGTATTTGTATGTTCTGTGTTTTACTCTGCCACATGTCTTTCACATGTGACGATGTGGCTGTGCAAACTGTGCGTGATTACATTGGTAATAGGTGATGTCTTAGAAATATGTAATTCATAGAGGTGTTTCTTTTTAAATTCAATTAATAACATGACATTGGTACCAAAGCAATTTAAATAGAACATGCCACTGTAATGGGAAACTGCTGACTCTTGAATTAGCAGCTGCCAACTTTTTTAAGGACTCTTTTATACATATTCCATAGAGCTTTTTAAATAAAGAACAAGTCAGTTGCTGAGTGTTTGCTTTTGGAAGCTTTGATACGGTTCTAGATGTGCAAGTTTAAATTTAAAGGAAGTGAGTACTTTCATGATACTGAATTATGCTTTAAATGTATCTGATTTCTCTCAGTGTGCAGTTCTTGGAAAGAGAGGGATTACCTGCAAGCTTTATAGTATCAGGTTTAATGTCAGCATTACCGCTTTACCTCTGCTGTGCTTTAGTATGAATTACAGCTGAATTACTTGCTGTGTGCATGGATTACAACCTCCTTCTATTTGTACTAATGCAAGGAGAAAAAGTTTAAGTCCTGTATGTCCGTTACTTTATTTTTTTAATGGTTATAATTATGATGTCTATGTGACACTACAGAACTGCATTAGAGTTTTCAGGGGTGGAAGAAAAGCTACTTGTTTACACGAAACCAGTATTATCTGGTAGAGGCTGTATCTGTCTAAGTCTGTGAAATACTGTGGCTGTTAAATGGGCTCATTTCTGTAAAGCTACAAATGTCCTGAGATATCTGACCAGCATTTCTTTATATTTACTTAAAGTACAAAACCAGCGTAGAATAACTTATTCTAAAGTCACTGTGTAACAGATTTTGACATGTAATTATGAAGAGGAAGACAGAAGCCATACAAAATTAGTCTGTATCACTACAGTATTGAGTAATTTTACTGTTAACCAGAAAAAGGGAAGTATAAGATTTGTGACTGATAAATTGGCATTAAAACACTAAAAAGAGAGAGGTCTCTGAAACAGGGTGAATCAAGATTGCTTGTGAAAAGCAGGTTCAGCAAGCCTCTTTGAATACACTGAATCTGTGAGGCTACTTTGGGAACAGCAATACACACTGTGCTTGCAGGACAAGAGCAGCCTCTTCCAGGAAGCAGTTGCTGAAAGACTCAAGCCCGGTCCCTGTTCGTACACCCTCATTCAGACATGGATTAATGCCAACTTGAAGCCAGAGATGAGCCAGGAATGTTTTGAAAGGGAGGCGGAGCAGAAATAGAAATTGCACCTCTGTTTGATCCACAGTATGACTGCAGCCATACACACAAGGCCCAGTGCCACCACACTGCTTTGGAGCCTTCAGGCCATAAAATTTCACTGTCCTTTTGTAAGTGCTACCTCTGAAGTATTTCACAGTCTGTTGCTAATCAAGTTCCTGGCTAGAACTGATATCTTGGGGTGGGGGGAGCCATAATAGAGCGGAAAGTTTATGTAAGTGTGGTTTGCATGTATGTGCTTGAAAGATAGGCAGCCAATCTACCTGGAAGTTACAGGCTGAAATTTGCTGTGCAGTAGCCCCCAGGAAGGGGAAATGTTGTGGGTGTCTTTCCTTAAAACTTACAGCAATTGAGAGTTTCAGCAGGGCGGTGAGCTAGTGTAGTGGTTTTGTATTTATCTTTCCTAGTTTGATAGGGCTTAGGGGAAAAGGAGGGGAGTGTTGGCCTAATCTTGTTACAGCAAATAAGAGGTGAAAACTTTTAAACCTTCTGTTGATGCGAATTGTTGAATGTTTAACAGTCTCTGCTCCCAGTTGTTTACAGTAAATAAAGTCCTTTCCCTTCCAGTGCTTGTGCTGCTGTCCTCATTAGTATGTAATCCAAGGTAAATACTGTACATGAGACCTGCAAATACTATACAGCAGAGGATATGTTTTCCATTTTTGTTTGCTGAATGTTAAACCTTCCAAAACATATTAGTTCCTACTACTGAAAATAAACTTCATGTCCTAAGGTAAAATGGCAAAGAAAGACAATAAACCTTCTATAATTTCCACTCCTGTCACCTCTTAGGCAATAGGTATTTAGGGATTTGAAATATAAGGAGAAATAATAACTAAAACTGCCAGAATGGTCTGATAAGTAATACCTAGCATGGTGAATTCTGGTTTTGAACTATTGTTTTTCTCAAATTACTTGTTTTTCAGACCTTAAGCAACCTGGAAATTCAAGCATTCAGGACTAGAAAGAAGGAAAGGAGGGGTAATAGGTTGTAGACTTAGGACCTGCAGATTTCCTCAAGCATTACAGTGATGTTCTAGCGGGGATAGGGGATCTATTCCTCTACCCCATCCTACTGTCTGTGACCCTCTGTTTCTTGCTATCATCTGAAACTACTTGAGCAATTCTCTGCTACACATTGTGCTCTTCAGTGTAAACAAACTCTTTTCCCTCAGTATTTAGATACAGTAGGCAAATCCCAGGGGTGATAGCTCAGGCATGGCTGGTTCTGGTTCACTTGTTAGCCATTGCTGGTTGAATCTGCTGTACTGTCTAGCTACCAGTTGGCAGACTCAGCAAAAAGCTTTAGAAAAAAAACTTGCTCTGTGATCCATTTGCCAAATCCAGAGTTTAGTGCCTCCTCTGTAATCAAGCTGGAGTCAGCTGATTATAGCTGAGATTTTTCATGCCAGTATCCTGCTTGTTGTCCTTTCCCTGCCTCTTTGGTCAAGTGACTCCAATTGCTGGAAAAAAATAAACTGAATATCAGACTCCTCTGATTTAGAAGTATCTCTTGTTACCTCTAAACACTAGGATTTCTTTCAACTTAGAGCAGCATCAATTTGATAAGGAGAGACAACTTCCAGAAGAGTCTAAACAGCATAAAGTATCTTCTGGAGTTTGCTGTCTCCTGACAGATGGAGAAAGATTTCAGCCCTTCAGCATGAGCACAGTCTGATTCAGAGGAAGCAATTGGCAGGTAGGAAATACAATGTTAGATTTTTTTTCTGTTTCCTTCCATATCTACTTCTTTATTTCACTGACAATTACACTTTTGGCATTGTAGCCAGGAAAACAGTTTCAAGCTGGATTGGTATTGTCTGTTGCTGTGCTTTTCTTAGAGTTAGGAAAACACTAGAGTTTTAAAATTTCCCTTATTTAGAATATCTAGTTTAAATGACTTAACTTTTAATCATAATCTCAAGTGATTTCACAGCTCAGTCCCTCTGTATGGAGGCCATCCCAGCTGTACTTGGGTTTAGCAGTGTTTGCCATGCTGGCTGGTGCCTGTCTCCTGGTTTGTCACAAGTATCCTGTGCTTGGCTGTGCTCAGCTCCCCAGCACCCAGGCAGAGGATGCAGCCCTGACACTGCATAGCAGGAGTGCATGCAGCCAGCTCAGCCTTGATGCTGCCCTTCAGTTCGTAAAACTCTTGGGACCCAGAGCACGGGTAACACTGCAACGTGATGGCTTTACCTGGAGTCTTTGCCATTTTTGCCAATGCCCTTGCTTTTGGAAATGCCATATGGAGACAAGCTTCACTTTAGATAAAAAAAGGACTTCAGTCTTATGCTGAAAAAAAGTTGTTGCATGTTTTCTGAACCCATGCTGTCCCTAGACATATAGGAACATTTGCACTGAGCTGCACCTAGGCTAATGAGTCTAGCTGGAGCTGATTTGTTTCTGCATCTCTGGTACAGATAATCTGACCATGGATAATTGAGTGTTGACTCTATAAATAACCCACTTTGAAATCCTTGTCTTAAAATTGTTTTCTCTTCTTCCTGTCAGCTTCCAAGCTTATTCCCCCTGTAATCATTTCTTGGCTGACCAAAGGCTACTCTCATCTCTTGATGAACAGATGTACTTTTCATTCGTCCCACCTAAAGTGACATGTTACACCAAGCATGGATGAAGCCAGATTCTAGCACTATAAAATACCAGCTAAGCCTGGTTGGACATAATCATCCTAATATTTTACCTATGCTCCAAGTGACTCAGGTGGTTTAAATCAAAACCAACTGATACATGTCAAACAGTTGATACTTTGGAAAGATGTTTATTTCATGTTTATACTCAGAGACCTCCTCTTGAAGGAGAGAGCTCACAGTTAAATGTCTTCAGGTAAAACTGATTCCTTTGTATGGACTTGCTTGCAAGTTGGACTTCTTCTGATCTTGGTTTGTTTGCTTACTGTCCGTGTTAAAACTCACAAGAATTGTTCTGAGTTGAGCTATGCCTTGTTTTAATGAGAAGTGATCTTTTTTCCTCCAGTGAGCTTATGTAAGTAATTATAGAACTTAATTAGAGCGCCTCATAGGAAAAATATCCTGAGTCTTCAGCTGGTGAGTGTCTACGTGCTTATGTTTTTCCTTAAAGTTTTTCTAAAGCACAGCATGTGTGTGCTTCTGAGAGAATGCATAGGAAGTTGGAACCACCTGCACTGCATGACAGCTGGTTCAAGGCATCAGAAGCGCTAGGAGGGAAAGCTGAATTGCACAGCTGTGCCACATCATGCAGCTCATGCACCTTGGTAGGTAGTTGTAATGGAAATCATCTGTCTCTTTCTCCTGTGCTATTCCTGCCCCGTTCATACATGACAGAGGCAACATGAGTGGGTGAGTAAACTTGGAATCCCTTAAAATCAGATCCACCCTCTAATTTCTGTGTGGCCTTGGAAAATACCTTTCTTCACAAACCATCTGAAATACTGGCCATGCTTCAACAAATTTTGGAAGCCTTGATTTGCTACTGATTATATAGTGCCTTGAAAAAAATTAATAAAGGCACATTTGAAAGAAATCTTCTATATAGGTAGAACAGACATTTAAAATTGTAGATTTACAGCCCACTCTCCCATTCAGTGCAATGATGGGAAAGCTTTTGCATTATGAACAGGTAAATAGTTTATCCAAACCAAGTAATTTGTAATACATGAAGTTCATTACAGTAAAGAATGGTTAAGAGGCACATTCAGAAGCAGAATGTGAAGTAGTTGTCACTTGGACTCTCAGAAGCTGATTTGCTTGTATTTCATTCGTGCATGGGTAAGTCGGAGTTTCTTTAATTTGCAATGTTAGAAGTCATAAATGATGCAAGCTAAAGTAGAAAGTGACTTTTTAGATATGAAGTTGCATATAAATATAGAATTCAATAGATTTTTAAGGGTGAGGAACACATAAAAAATGCCCTGCAAACCCACTTTTGTATCCAGGTATGTCATTTGGTGTTGTCTGTTCAGTTTTGTTCTGTACAAGGTTGAGAATTTTGTTTCTTGTTTGTAAAGGCTGTTGTGCGTAGTGAAGGAAACATAAGCAAGTGACCTCTTCAAAAATGATTTTGCACGTTCATTTTGGAGGCTGTGTGTTGGGGGCATTGTGAAGCATTCTAAAGAATAGATTTTATTATTACCTATGACAAATAGTGTGCCTGAAAGATGTGTGTGCTGATTTATCTGTAACATCTAGAATGAGGAAATAGTCTGCGCTGACAGTTATGCTGCTTATGCAACAGGGTTTGATAAAGCAAACTAAAATGTAACTACAAGCTCGTTCAATTTTCAAAATAAAACCATGTCCTTAGTTGGGCAGATCAAAATATGTCAGAGTATTCCAAGGGGATTAATTTGATGCCTGGGAATATCCATGAAGAGTGGCAAACACAGAAAAGCAAGTAAAAAAAAATCATATATAAACTTTGAGTTTCCTAAAGGATGATAGTTATTGTAATAAAGATAGTAGTAGTAATAATGATAATAAAATAAGGCTTATGTGATTATACCACTTTTGCCAAAGAATTTTTAATTCTTTGCAGAGTTGGTTCCAAAATAAGAAATTTCAGCAATTTTGTGAAAAACAGCAACTGTGAAGAGAACACCTTAGTTGGCGTGTCCCAGAGAGCCGTATCTCATGTCGCAGTAGCATGCTGGTGCTGACAGTTGTCACAAATGTACCTATAGATGGAGCTTATCCTGTCTCTTTTGTGGTGGTGCGATGGACATGGCTACGGGATGAAACACGGTGCTTAAGAGCAGGGAAGCGCATGATAGCAGAGATGGAACAAATTCAGGGATCAAACCCATGGATTTTTACAAAAACATACTTCATTATGTTTCCGATTAGAAAGCAGCTTGTTAAGGAATACATTGTTTCACCAGATGCTGGTTTTGGATCCCAAATAATAGTTAGAGCCGAAAAAGCCAGAAGGTTTGAACAATAGATTATATTCAAGTCCTACAAAGCTGCTATTCTGGCTAATATCAGTAAAGTTACTGGGTTTGTACAAGTTTCTTCTAAGGAATGATAAAATGAGCTGGTGATATGTTATCTTGATATTGAATAAAATCTGACATGCTGTTATGCACAAAACCAGATCAGGAACATAAGTCTCCTAAAAAAGATAGCCTCTTTTCCCAGCGTCGTAGTACAGCATTGTTTTTGCCAAACCCCTCAGTAGTCCCATCTCCCTCTTCCATGGCTTATCTTTTCTTACCTGTCCAAAGAAATGCCATTATATCTGTTTGGATTAAGTAAAGCACTGAAGAAGTATCAGTTTTCTGTAATAGTTTTATGATAGATGAGGGGAAACATCCAATGGGTTCCTAAAACAACAATGTACATAAATTACTTTTTTTGTTATTGTTTTGTAAATATCATTAAAGATGGAACTAGAGATACAGTGAAATATTTTACTGATAAGTGAGTAAATTAAAGTACGTGTCATCAGGTGACCTTGAATATGAAAGACCTGCCTGGGGCTGAGGAAACAGGTCTGTGACACGATACAAAGCATGAGAGGATGACAATACTAAATTTACTTCTGTTTGAAACAGCGTGTCTGGAGTAAAATTATTGAAATTTGGTGTTTGGAGGAATGAATAGGTGAGTTGCATTTAAATTTGTATTTGAAGTGGTGTTCATCTTGTTATACTTTAGTGTTAAATGTAAAGTTACTTTTTTCTTACTTCCAACAAACAGCCAAATAAAAGGTTTCTCTTCACACATAGAATCACCCACAGAATTGTAATTTCTAGCAAGTACTGTTGTTTGATTGCTAAAAGTATTTTATCATTTCACCTGATGAAGTTGCTCTGAGTTTGGGCTGAAAATGCATTTCTTGCTCTGCCAGCAAAAATGCTGGAACTACCGTTACCACTGGTCAGCAAGTAGTAAGACCAGTGCCAAGGGACTGGTGCAGGAGGCTGGTGAGTGCTGTCCTTGTGAGTGTGTACCTGGGATCCACTGGCTCTGTTACTTCTTTTTTGCCCAGGGATTTTTGGCGTTGCTGAGCTGGGAAATATGTATGACTTAGAGCTGAAAATTGTCAGGCTTTTCTGCCATAGCAGTGTGTCAGGTGGCAATTGCCGATTACACATCTGGAATTGTGTCATTATAGGAAGTGATGAATTCCTTCTTAAATCTCCAACTCTTTTTTAAATCAAGTTAATACTCTAAGTCATTAATAATCTCCATTTATAGCTGAAGAAACAGGCTTTGACACCAGTGTTAAATCCAGGTCTTCTAGCTCAGTGATGTGAAGACTGACATTGTCACCAGAGCAAGATATTCACTCTCCATCATTTTCCTGTTGCTTTGATACACCAGGGATACCTTGAAGCTTCATCCTTAGATCTCAAAATCCTTGTAAAAGAAGCAGACAAGTACCCAGCAGTTTCATGTTATATTTAGTGTAATTACTTGCACTATTTGAAGCAGGGGTTTTTTGCCGTGCTGGAGTTCTGTTTGAACCTTATTTCTTTTTTTTTTCTTAATGCTGTCTACTGAGGAGGAATGGAAATATGCTGGGAAATGCTGAGTGTGAGGCTTCTTGTGGAATTTGGCCATTTTTAAGAGGTTTGGCCATTTAAGTGTAATTTAGTGTTATTCTAGGGATTATTTGTCCTCTTATAATTACCCTGGCAAATGCCAAGTTATCCCATAAATAAAAGATTTTTCAGGAAAACAGCAGGTTCATCCTACTGTGTGAAACACAAACACCCTCCTCCTTTTTCCTGAATCCAGAAAGAAAAAATGCAGCGTCTTGCTCTAAATATATACTTGTGGGGTTTTGCTGCTTTTAATTTTTCACTTTGGTTCATGTCTGCAGCTACTCGAGTTGTATCAACAATTATTTAAGCAAAAAAGGAAAGTAAAAAAACCCTGCAGCCGTTTTCAGTGCTTGTTGTTCTTGGCACAGGATCAGTTCTGGTGTCCAACTGGTAGGACCTGAAACTTGGTGCTTAGCAAGTGCCTGTAGTCAAAACAGTTGGTGTGTGCGAGCGCTGATCTGGTATTTGCTGCAGCAGGTCATCTGCCTGATTTTTTACCGTGTGCAGAATACCTAATCACGCTGCTGCCTCTCTCTGACGGCATTTGTAGCAATGTGAATCGTTTCACGTTCCAAAAGTACATGTTTACAGTCGTCGTAGAATCAGATTAAGTTGGCAGCCTGCTCCTCTCTGTAAGTGGCTCAGTTTACATTTCTTCTTCTAGCAGGATGTTTTACATAATTTTGCTGATCCTACTCACTTGTAGACTTTGTGAAATGGAGAATCGTTTTAGTGGGTTTGTGTCAGAAAGGGAAGCTTGTGTTTATTGTAAACAAACACTAGCAGAACAGTGGTTATTTTAGCACTTGATAATTTCCCAATTATGTCATTTGACCTGGAATGAAGCTTGTGATTGCCGAGCTGTGTTTTATGCCGCAGATCAGTCCGGGGCTTTGAGCTGGCAGTTTATTTCCTTTGTCAGTTTACAAGAAGTATCAAAATGAAACCGACTGTGCTGTTTCCTTTCCAGCGCGCAGCGCAAGAAGGGTGGAACGGTTTGCAGATATTATTTCCAAACTTTTTCAGCTGGGCTTGGAATAGTGTTTTGTCAGAAAAGCGGGTAAAGTTAACCTTCGCTCTCGCTGTAGTTTGCTTGCATCAAATCCAAGTTTATTTTTGCTTAACCTCGCGTACCATGGTTTGTTAGGGTTTTTTTTCAGCCTGTGGCTGCAAAATGAAAGTGCTTACAAGGTGTTTATGTACTCTTGTTATGAACCAGCTGCCAGTTACTGCAGGATGACACATTTCTGCAAGCAGCCTAGTTGTTCAGTTTTCTGGTCACTGGCTGTCGCTTTTTGGGCATGTGTGGTTTTTTTGCTGTTTTGGTTTTCTCAGAATTAATGCCAAGTACGTTTGCAAACTGTGAACTGGGATCAGTCCGAGGTGGCAGGTTTCACTTGCTGTTTACTGAAATTGTAAGTATACGTTGCTCAACTTTGCCTACTGAAGGGCTGTGCAACAAAACACCTCAGGATATGCTGAAAACAGAAAAACTGAAATTTGTGCATAGGTGGTATATGGAGTTACCATAGGCAACATCTTCATTGACTAGACCAGGATATGTTACTGAAACAGAATAGTTATGTGGATCAGATACTTAATTTCATTACCATCTGCTTAAATACTGTAAATGGGGAATAACAAACACTATGTATATTGTGTTAAGGGCAGTTGGATCAGTTACTTTATGCTATTTTAAGTAAAAGGGCTATGAACTGCAGGGTTGTGATGAATACAAGCTTAAAAGGAGTTTTATTATTATGTAAACGTTTACTAACAGCAAATAACTTTCTTACCTTTCTGGATTTTAGCATTATATTGCATTTGTTTTTACCACGTGTAGCACCAAGCTGTAATACATGGCATTGGGCCTCTGAGTTATTCATGGATCAACCTAAAATTGATTTTTGCTGTAGGCCTCTTGTATACAGGAAGTCAGATCGTGCTAAACGAGAGTAATGTTTCAAAATGACTGGTGCTGACAGAGTTCTCGTGTCTCTCTTCTGACAATGTTGGAGGGATTTTTTTCTTGTTTTGTTTCAACTACCTGCAAGAAAATACTGAAAGACCAGAGGCTTATTTTTCTCTATGCTCAAGCTGTATTATGACTTCTTCCCTTTGCAATCTTCTGTTTCTCACTGATGGGGAAGACACTGGCTGGGCAAAAACTGTCCACTTGATCAATTTTGTGTAGCACATGTTGGGTAAGAATGGACATAGATGAGATATACTATGAAATGGGTTTTGTTTGTAATCCAGGTTAGAGATATCTGCAATTTCAGGATCACATAAAAATCATCTTGGGTGCAAAACTATTGCAGTCCATCTGGTAACTTATGGTTGGCATATTTTAATGGCAACATATTAACTGTTGTGAATAAGGTTTGCTCTGAGCTGAGTGCTTGATCTTGTGTGAGAGTGGAGGCAAAAACTTGCAAGGAGACTTTCTACTCAGAATGTGGTTTTGCCTCTTTTTCCCACACGCTGTGTTTGTGGCTCTGAAGCTCATGTTGCCTTTCTCTTGCTTTGCTTTTTTTGCCTGTGATTAGAAGGAGATGTGGCGTTTCCTGCAAAACAGCTGCTAGTATTCCCTGGTGACCCGTCAGAGAGGATCCAGTGGAATTAGAAATTCAAAGGCAGACCTAGAGGACTTTGGCAGCTGCAGCAGAGATTTTTGGGGAAAGGTAGGGGGTTGCATTGTGTAGGATGCAGGAAGGAGGATTAGAAATGGAGTACAAGGGCATGGGAGAGAAGCTCCAGAGATTCAGGGACTGTTAAGTCTCCAACAACATAAGGGCTTCGCATCTACAAACAATTCAGATTTGGCTGAGAAAGTTGGACTATGTCCATGTTTCCATAGGACGTGGAGAATCTCCTGGAATAGTTTTAAGATTGCTTGCCATGCTACTGATGCAGGGTTTGCAGTGCACATTTGGACGATATGTAGCGTTGGACTTTCACACTCCTGCCACTAACTAGAAAAAATACCAGATATTGATCTGAAATTGATTCTTTAGAAAGCACAGTTAATTCAGTGAGAGAGTGTTAAACTTTCTTCCCGGATTCAAGTCATTAATACGTAAACTGACAGCAAAAGTCACGTGTGGCTTGTCACTTGCTGCAGTGGCTGTGCTGAGACAGCTGAGGGGTTGCAGGGGGATTAATGTGGTTAAAAGGATTGTAACTTTGATTGCGTTCTCTCTGCTCTTGGATTGACAGCAGCTGGTATTTAGAGGCAAACCAGAATATGTGTTGTTGTTTCTGTGGAGTGTAAACATCCATTTGCAAGTATTTAAATGAACTGGAAAAGTGCTTTTGTCTTCTGAACTTGAGCACATTCACAGCATTGCAGGCTTCTGCAGAAATGCTTGTAGGATTTAGATTAGTACCATATGAGTGATAACTGCTTTTATAGTTGTCTTGCAGAGTTTCTTTTTTTTTTTTAGGGCAAAAATTTTCATTCTACTTTAGGTTTGTTTATGCCCAGTGTTGGTGCCACTTCTATATGCAGATAGGGACAGCCACATCCACAGCTGTGTGTGAGTTCACCTGCCCTGCTAGATCTCATCTCTCTGCACATGAACTGCAAATGAGCCTAGAAGTTTTTACACAGATGGCTGGTTGTCTCTTGAATGTGTTAGCATGTGAATATTTAATTTTATAACCTATTTGAGTGCAAATATCTTTGATTTACATATTAATTTATTGCATCGGCTGTGTAATAGCCGATACCTAGATTGTATGTAATTCCTTATATATACGTAAAATATTAATAGACAAAGTAGCAGAAATTTTTGTGACCAGGAAATTCAGTTTAATAGATGAGGACCACTGTCCTGGTTTAAGCAGTTGATTTTCACAGCTGACAACCTTCTTGCTTGATCATTTATTCCCACTATTTCTTTTTGAAACTTATTACCAGTGCCTAAGACTGATTCATTGCCACATACAAAGTAAGGGAGGAGGAAGCAAGAGGCAACCTAATAGTTCTTGAGAAGGAATAAATCAATATTTTGTTATTATTTATGCCCCCACCATCAAGATTTGTCCTTGACGTTTCACGCCTTTGGCAAGTCCAGTCTCCTGAGGCTGTGCTTGCCCAGCCTAAACAGTGGTTTTCTGACCCCTTGGAGGGAGTTACTCCTCCATTTCTTCACTGTGGCCCTACTTGAAAGGTGTTGCTGCCATATTCTCTTGCTGACACTGAAGTGACATTCACTTACGTGAGTAGACATGCAGATTTTACCCATCAGAGCAGCATCTGAGAACACTGATGTGTGGCACTGGCTATTTATGTCTTTTCCCCTGTATGACTTTACGATGGTCATAATTTCCATTTTGCTTCTAGGAAATGTCAAGAGAAGCTGTGTAATGCTGGTAATTCTCAAATATGTATCAGAGCCTGTCTAAAACATAGAAGACTTTCTTTAGCCATGTTTTGAGGGAAGATAGGATTTTATGGAGGTAAAAGGAAACACCAAATATAGCAGTTGGTTTAATCACAAGAGTGACCACCAATCTGACACACTCAGATAAAATAAGTATTCCTGTAATCTTTTCCTTCCCCATCTTTTAAGTAAACATTTATTTAAAATAGTAGGATAGACTTTATTATCTTGCCACATCACAACAGTGTCTCTTCCATTTTCTGTTACAGTAAAAAAATCCAAAGTTTGATGTACTGGTTTGCTGTTGGGAATTAATAAATTAAGAAAGTTGTCCAAGGAAAAGAACCAAATGTTTAGCTTGACTGAAAATCCAGTGTAAAGAGGCTGTTAAAAAATAACTTGCTATGGCATGTGATACTGAGATGGCTTTAACATATAATTTTAGATGGTCAGTATCTTGCATGTCCGTCTTTCCGGAAGATTACTTTTAATAACAGAGTAGTATATTTCACTTCCAAATATATCCATAGGGATGATATAAAAGACACAATTTACTAGAAGGCAGTCAGTCTTGAGAATATCAGTAGCCATGGTGAAAACTGAAGTAATTAATCCTGAATTTGTATAATTTGTATATGGAAATTGTGTTCTTTCCCAGGTTTCACTTTCTATACAGCTTGATTTTATTAGTTACATAGCAGTTCCTTTTCATCAGTCCTCAATTAATGGGAAAGTTGCACATTTTTATTAAACTAATTAAAATTAAATAGTTGTTGAGAAGGTTGGTGAATCTTGAAACAATAACTATTATTTGATGAAATACCCTGTGAATAAAGCTCTGCATTTCAGAGGCAGATGCACAGCTTACACGGTTGTTGCCACCAACATGAGGTGAAATGAATATAAATTAACTGCTTCCTGCAAAGGACTTTTAAAGGCAGAGGCTGCACATGGAAGGGGTGTGTGGTGGGGTGAATACTGGCAAATGACAGCTGGCATTGGGGGTGAGGGGAGATACTTTTTGTATTTGAAAAAACCACTAAGACTGTTTTGTTCTTCAGTTGCAGGAAAATCTGGAGGGAATTTCAGCATTTGTAATTAAAGCTGTGAATATGAAGATATGGAAGTGCTTAGTCTTTAATAGAAAGTTTTATTTAGTCACTGGAGATCGAAACAGTTTGGAATATTCTTTAATATCATTTTTAAGCATATCTCTTTGTTCTTGAGGTATTTGCCTGTTGCAGATTAATCATGGATGAATCCTTCTGCCACTGGCAAGTTTTTACTTGTGAGGATGCCAGACAAATTTTCGTGTTTTGATTCTGTGTGGGAAAATTTTTCTTAGTTATCCTTGAAATATCAAACTGGGGAGGGAGTGCAGGGCTCATGATGTAAATACAAAATCTTCCCTGGCAGCAGCAGGTTGCTGTTGCTTCCTTAACCTGCTCTTTGCTGATGGGGGCATGCTGTGCAAGCTCAGAGTAGCACCCACTTGGGCTCTTCAAGTTAAGTGCTGAAAGCTTTAGACGAGGAAAAATTGGTGTGTGTTGAAGGAGAAACTCCAGCTTGTCCGAAGTTCTGGGTCTGTGGTTACAGTGCACTTGCTGGTTTGATGGCCGTGTCGGCAGCGGGGGTACCTGACTGATCCCATTGCGGCGGCTCTTGGTGCCAGGGCACCAGCAGCCTGTGGTCAGCTGCTGCTGAGCATGGTCCTGCTGACTGGAAAATTCCTCGTCCCACAGTGCAGCCGCTGCTGTGGCTGGGGAGCACCGGGGCTGGCTCGCTGCAGGGTGAAGGGGATGGGGAAATGGTGTTCCTGAAAATGGGGGGGTGGGACTGCTAGGGATTTATAGCACCTCTCAGCACAAAACAAACCCTGTCTCCTGTAATAACCTTGTAGCTGCGCTGAAGTTCTAGCACCAAGCCCCTTGCTTGCAGCACAGTGTGACCCAGCCTGTGCTAGCCAGGCACTTGTCCCCTGGAGAAGGACATAATTTGTAAAGAATGGCCAAATACTGTCTTAAAGCAATCTTTCTATTTAGCAGTCTCAGGGACAGGACATTTAGCTTTTAAATAGTCATAACCAAACGCAAACAGTTGAACTGAAGCTGGTCTGTCCTGAAGCCTGTTCTGCTATTGCAGGGTCAGCAAGGCCTTGCTTTGTGCAGTGCTTAGGAAGTCTCTGGTGTGAGCGTGAGCAGTGCTTGCACAAGGGCCTGACCTCTAGATGCAACTGATATGTAAACTTCCTGCTTTTCTGCACGTGCCATTTGCTGTGTGTGATAAATAGCCCGGATTGGTGGTTGGAGATCACCTCCAAGCAGAGCCTGCCTCTGCAATGGCTGGCAGCAGTAGACCTCTCACTACTTCTCAGGCTTTCAGTTGTCTTCCTTGCAGCTTCCCATTAAACTTGAAACAAAATAGCCGTAAAATAAACTGTCCAGTAACTGGGTCATATGAATTCTTCATAAACTGTTATAGAAGCAACATCATGTCTGTCACAGAGTGTTTCACCAAGTCATCTGAGCAATTGCTACATACTCTCTTTACATGAAGGAGCTGGGACATCTAGTGTACCTTATACAGATGCTGGTGGTTGCTTATTGCTTAAGAAATGGTTTGAAATTTCTTGGTGAAATTTTCTGGTAGGTTATTAGCATTAATTTTACTATTTTTTGCTTTTTTTAGCCCGATGCTTGGAATTGGTTATGTTTAATTATAATTTAGCTTGATTACATTCAAAACAGTGATGAACTGGTGGCCTTGGGAGTGATGAAATCATTGTAGCTAGCATAGAGAGGAATGATTGCCTCTTCTCTGACTCTTTTTTTCTCTTAGCCTATGAAATGCTGTAAGGTTTATTATTTTTCCATTGCAGAACGAAGACACGGTTCAATGTGTAAACCTTCCCCTTCTCCAGCTTCTCCAGCCTGTAATTCCAGGACATCCCTAATACAGATGAAACCGAAATCCTGTATCAGCGGCCATAACCCTGTCAGCAGCAACTCAAAGCCATTCAAAACGCCCAAAGACAATCTACTTACCTCCAGTAGCAAACAGCACACAGTCTTTCCTTCAAAAGTATCACGGGATAAACCATGGTAAGTACCAAAATAATAGCTACCAAAGGTGTTGGTGTTCAGAAAATAAGTATCTCTGTCTATTTCATATTCGTCAAAAAAAATCTGTGTTCTCATCTTATCTAAGTTTGCAGTTTAAGCCTCTGCATTTCCTAAGAGAGGAAACTTGGATATTTTCAAATTAAAAAAAATATTATATATATATATATATATTTATGCACACACATACATATATATATAGGAAGAGGAAAAAGGACTGGATGTTCCATCAAATGTTTTGCTTTTCAAAAAACCTCCATTTGCTATCTTTTAGGTCCATCTTCTGTTACAGTATCTGCCCTTAAGAGTGATGCTTTTAAGGAGTAAGATAATTTTTGTAACGTTCTTAATATTGGCTTAACTGATATTCAGGAAAACTTACTGGTAATAGTCATTTATCTTCAACAGCAGCTGTTGTTGGAGTTCATTTGGTATTTCGATAATGTTTGATGCATTATAAGAAGACAGAGGAAAATTCTGGCTGCCACTATTTTGGGGTTATCTTACATCATGTTCTGTGATATATATACATATACAGGCTTTGAGAGTGCCAGGCCCGTCCTCCCATGACTGTGATGGTAGCAACAGAGTTGCAAAAATACAGAGGAAAGCAGAACTGGCTCACTGTTTCATCCCTTAAGAAACTGATTGTCATTAGTTATCTACAGAAACGATGCTTTGTGATTAGGTCATTAGGTTGATGACTCGAGATCAGGGTTCAGTTCCTGGTTCTGCACAAGCTGCTGTTGTACCTTAGTCTCCTCAGCCTCAGTTCTGTGTCTGTAAAGTTGAAATAGTAATGCTTCCTTGTTCTTAAGTTTTATCTGCTTACTGTGTAAAGAGCCTTCCTTCTTCTGTGCTGTATCTTGCATGAGAAAGTCATGGGTTTAGGGAGGGTTTCTGGACACAACTGTCTTAAAGCAGTAAATCTAAGGTAAACCTTTCTTTCGTGAGACAAAGCATGAAGTCAAATTATATTAACATAATAATTGCTTCAGTTTTCTCCCTGAAGCATTCACTGGTTGGTGGGATTTCAAAGAGAATAGCTTCTGCCTACCTGTAGAATTTACCTTGCAGTGGAACAAACTTGATTGAAGTCTAATCTTCCTACAGATCTGAACCCACCGTCTCTAGAAACATGATGAGCATTGCAGACAATTATGGTATATCATTCTGAAAATATAAAATCTGGATGATTAGGTTACACACACACATATACACAGGTGAGACAGAGCTATTCTAATTAAGGTCTGCCTCATTTACTATAAGAAAAAATACTGTTGACTGAATAGTGACCTTTTCTTTCAAACGTTGAAGAGGATTTTATACAAGAGAGGATTTTTTTTTAAAGTCTTATTAAAGAAAAATCAGAAAGGACTTTAGATTATTACCACTATTGACTATAAACCTGTTTCTCATCCTAGTGTTACAGGCAGCAACTTAGAGATCCACATTTCAGCATATTAACTGAATCTATAAACAATATCTTCCATTCTGGCAACAGATGGCATTCTGTCAGTCAGTAAAAGCTGGAAGGGAACAAAATAACTGGGCATTTCCACCCATCCATTTTCCCTTTATTAGGAACATCCCAAACATTTGCTGATGATTATCAAGATAGATTTAGCCATATAAAAATGTTGTACTGCTCTGCTAATATTTTAGCAATAAATATGTCAGTAGTTGTACCTGTGAATTACCCAATTCCTGCAGCTCTGCTGAGAGATAATGCTGTGGTTTTCTTTACCACTGAGGGAAAATGAAGCGTACAGTAGTTAAAGATATTGTAATCATCACACAACAAATCACAAACAGTGTGAAGTGGAGATCAGTGAGATTGTCTTTCAAAAATAAGTGTTAAGTGGCTTAGATTGCATGACTTGTTAGAGAATAAAATCAGTCTGATAATCATCACAGGTTATAGAGAGCTGACAGCTGTTACAGAAGGTGCATGTTCCTATTCCATTAGTGGATTATCATTTTTATTTAGGATTCTAGAAAATATTCAGCAGGTCTGATTTTCTTAAAGGAGAAATTATTCATAAAATTAATTCTTTTTTATGATTATATCTTCCATTCAGCTTTCTGCATAGATTTTCACCCACTTCTAGAAGGAAATACTCAATTGTCACAAATACATTTGTCTCAAAAATGCAAATGGGATGCATCATGTATCTAAGTGTGTTGTGGTTTATCATCTTCAGAAGCTTCCAGTTATTCAGTGTTTTTGTCTGTTACGTTTTAGTCTCATACCACAAATATTTACTTGATAGGGATTCTTCCAGACAGTTGTCAGATTAGCTTATCACTGGTAATGGTTGCTTTCCATACCTGGAATAACCATTGTTGCACTTGCCTAATTCTTTCATACAGCATCTCTCTTAAATTTTACCATTAATAGCAGGGTTTCAGCAATGTCTTCTGCAGCAGCGCAGCCCAGCAGATCTGTTTGCTGTCATGTCTGCCTGCGTCTGGACCCAACTCTTCTGTTGTTTAATTCATTGTAGCTTTGGTTGAGTCATCTTAAACACAGACCAAGTAGCTCTTTCTCTTCTTCACATCCTGTGTTGTTCCAAGATGTGCTGTAGAGGTTCAGGTTGCTTCTTGGCTAATGCTTTAAAAATCAGGATCAGAATGATCGGATGAAAGAAATCTGGAACAGTTTCATTTTTGTAGCTGCTGTTTTAATACTTCCTTTCTGTAGTTGGAATATGAAGGATTATTGTGAATACATCACCCAGGAATATCTGTCAGCTCTGATTTTTTTTCCCCTTGTATCTCTCTAAGATCGTTGCTATTAATACAGCAGTGCTTAGAGACTGGAGCAGTGCTGGAGCACCACTGCGCTCTGCACAAGATAAATGTAAGCCCTCGTTTTCTGAAGCTTGCAGTTGAGATGCACAAGGGTAGAAAATAGACAGAAAAAGGCAAAGAATAAGATGACAGGTAGTAATAGCAGTAATAATGAACAATCATAATTAATAAGGCTAGCTCAGATATGCTTTCTAAAAGGCATTCCTGTTAGCCAGCAACACTCTCCCTTGCTGCTGACCTCCCCAAAGGATGCTGCTTCACTTGCTGAGTGCCAGCACAGTTTCTGAGTGCTGCCATGGTTTTTGGTCCTGTGGTGCTACAGGGTGCTCATTTCCACCCATCCTCAGTGTGAAAGTGGGGTAAGGCTGAAGCAAGTCTCCTTGACCTCCCTCTGTGAGGATTAGTCATTGCCAGCCAGAAGGTCAGAAAATGAGAGGGAATTACAGTTGTTTTCATCAACATGTAGAAAACTGACACTCTTTCTCAGAACAGAAACAGGATCACAAAGGTAAACCTATAGGTTATCATTTAGAATTTATGATATTACTTTTTGAAGGATTTTTTAATCATCTCTTAGTTTTCATTTCTTTGTGTTAGGAAATACCATTATTTGTACTGAGGTTGAGAAAGTGAAGCTAGGTAAGATTTAAGGATATTCCTAATGCAGCATAGAATTGGAAACAAAATTCAGCAGTGGTAGCTTGAGCCACATATTCTAACGGTAAATCACAAGTATTTTGTTACACTATAGAGGCAATCCCAGCAACATAGAGTAGAACAATGGTTTATGTTTTTAAATGTCTGTGAATTTCTTTTCTCACCAAATTTGAAAAGAGTTGAATGAATGGCTGAGATTTTAGAACAGATATAGTTATGAATGACCAAACCAAAACCCCAGCAAAATTGCACACAGCAAGGAAAAAATAATTGATAAAAGCCTGAAGAAAGAAAAATGAGTAATAAGGAGCTCCAGGCATGAGGAATGTTGTGACATACTACATTTATGTTTCTTGATTGGGAACAGTGAAAGGCAATGGCTTGGAACTAAAAAAACCTGCCACAAGATACTGAAGAGGAAAATTCACTCAAACTGTTTTGAGAGTTTTTCACAGGTTCTACTGAAGGAGAGGATAGGAATGGAATGGAATTGACTAGAATTATCTGGTTTCCCTCAATCCTGATTCCATCAGCAAATCTTATATTTGTTTCTAAAGACCCATGAAGTTTTCACTGGTGTCAGATTTGGTAATGATATCTAAAATGTTCCCCTAGCAAGCACCCTTATTGAATCATAATGCTCTGAATAACTAGGTTTTTATTTTATGTTGTTTTAACAATTGCTTTTAAATTGTTCTTATTTGGATTTTAGAATGCCTTTTGAAAATGGAAACATTTTTACAGTTACCTTTATCACCCTAACTGGTAACCTCATCAAAAAGTGAAACCAGGTTTCTCTCCCAAAATCCGATTTTCAGGAAAACCATGTGACCTAATTGTTTGTCAATTTAGTTTTTCCATTACTTCTTCCATTGCTTACTGGGGTTTCAGTGTGGATGCAACAGCAGTGTTCTGCTGTCTTCTCTCAGTTATATTAATGAGATATTAATATGCTGAGGCCCACTATCTCTCCAACCGTTTCAGAACTCATGGCCACGTTATCCAGATTTGCTTATGTTAAAAAAAAAAAACAAATCATGATTTTTCAGCTGGCAGTTTACACTTACTGAAGGAATCAAAAACCATCTTGATCTGACTGGAGAGCATTATCAAGCTTCCTTTTTAGTACAGGTGCAACACTGAACATTCCTGTCATTTTTGCACTGGCAACCACTATTTTACTGTCCTTTAGGTAGATATTGCTATTATTAGAATTTCTTTTATTAAAAAAAGTAAACTTGTTTTAACTGAATACAGATTTTTCTCCCCTACCTTTGGGCAACTCCCATTTTCTCATTTTTACTTAACTATCATGATCCTTTCCTTGGTTTTCGTTTGTTGCATGTTGTTTCTCTGATTGTCCCTTTCAGCAGGTGTCTTTAATAAATCTAAACAGGCCCTTTGTTCAAAGATTCTTTTGAAAATACAGTAAATAAGGTGATGTGCAGCCAGGCAGGTGTTGCCTGTCTTGGGACACTGTCAACAGTGTTGTCTCTGGCAAGGAACTCTGCTTACCCAGACTGCATCCTGAAGCACACCTCAACATATATCTGAATGTAAGAATGGTTGTGTGTCTAAATGGCTCTGGAGTTTTGAACGCTTGCAGAAGCTCTGCACCACCATGCAGAATGACTGCAGTGATGTGCAAGAAGCAGATTGTCCTTTGACTATAGTTTGCTATACTGTGAATAGGCTTCATTTTACCTTTAAGCATGTACATGAAGTTAAACCTTTAAGATAATACTAAGATTAAAGCATACCCGAGTTTAAAGAACTTCTGCGTGGGACAGCTTCCTCTGCTGTCATCTTTATGCTAGGGATTAAAATTATAGATGTTAGCTTAGTTCTCCGCACTTAAGAAAGAAAAAGATTGGAATACTGTTAAGGAGACTCTCATGCTTCTGGATGAGGAATGTGTTTTACCTTTTGCCCATCACCATTGCATTTGTATTTAGGAAAACTTGTGTTTCTTTTGTTTGCTCAGTGTGGAATGATAGTCTGAAAACTGTCATTTTTGCACGATCTGTCTGTGAATTAGTTTACAAGGCAGATAGTCAACTGTTTGCCTGAAGCAGCTCTTCAGGCGGTATATGGGAAGAGCTGAATAAGTGAGACATTTTCGTTTTCAGCCTTCCATGAGTCTGGGCTTAAAGACTGAGAATTCAGGGGGTTTTAATATTTTTTTCTCTGGGTTCATTTCAGTAAGGAGGGGTGTATAATTTATACATTATATACTAATTCATAGTCACAAGACATCCTCTTTTGGAGTTGTTGGGTAGGTAAAAAGCAGCTGTCATTAATGGGTATTTCCTCATGGAGGCAGGAGCTGGAGGTGTTAAAATCATGCTGGAATCAAAAAATCACCTGTCTCAATCTTTTGCTGCCAAATTGAGGAGGTTAACACTTGTTAGTGTCACAAATATGCTGTGGTGGTAGTCAAGTTAGGAGAAGTTAGTTTTTTAAACTTCACTCTGAAAAAGACCAACCAAGCAAATAATTATATTGGGAAATTTTGTTTGAAGTTAATAAGATTTTATTAAAAATACATTATTGTAATTCTCAATTCATCAAGGATTTTAATACTTTTAAAGGGACCACTGTTGAGATTTCTGTGCTTAAAATCTCTTTTTGTTTTCAGAACTTGTGTGTCATTCAGACACATCTGAGCAAATAAATTATTTTTGTATTTGTTTAGATATATTAATACTGTTAGCAAAGAACTTCAGTATCACAGAATAGTTTGGGTTGGAAGAAACCTTAAAGATCATACAGTTCCAACCCCCCTGCCACAGGCAGGGACACCTTCCACTAGGCCAGATTGCTCAAAGCTCCATCCAACCTGGCCTTGAGCACTGCCAGGAATGGGACATCCACAACCTCTCCAGTAAACCTGCACCAGTGTCTTACCACCCTCACAGTAAAGAATTTCTTCCTAACATCTAATCTAAATCTTCCCTCTTTCAGATTAAAGCCATTCTGCCTTGTAAAAAGTCCCTATCCAGCTTTCTTTTAGGCCCCTTTAGATACTGGAAGAGGCTCTAAGGTCTCTCTGGAGCCTTCTGATCTCCGGGCTGAACAACCCCAGCTCTCTCAGCCTGTCTCCATAGGAGAGGTGCTCCAGCCCTCTGATCATCTTTATGGCCTACTCTGGACTCACTCCAACAGGTCCACGTCACTCCTGTGTTGCGGGCCCCAGAGCTGGATGCAGGACTGCAGGGGGGTCTCACCAGAGTAGAGGGGCAGAATCACCTCCCTCAACCTGCTGGTCACGCTCCTTTGGTGCAGCCCAGGATATGGTTAGTTTTCTGGCCTGCAGGCACATGTTGCTCACATCCTGGTGAGTTTGGTGCAGCACACACGTATCTGTGTTTGTGTTAAAGGCATGAGACCATATATATAAAAGGGTATGTTTTGCTTAGTACCAAGGATTTATTTTGTTTATGAATCGTAGAGGACTGGATCTTAAAAAATACATAAACCACAGTTCATTGTCATAATTCTCTTCAAAGCCAGATGCCTGGCTTTAGAAACATTGATTGGACAAATAGTCAATAATGGTAGTAAGTATTTCGTCTTAGTCTGGCCTTAAGATACTGTGTCCTATGTATCAAAATGTTTTGTATCTATGAAAGAGGATAAAGTAACAGAAAATACAACCTGAAGAATTTTCTTTGGTTTTGCAGCGTTCCTGTTCCAGTAGTCAGTCTAGAGAAAATTCCTAACCTAGTGAAGGCAGATGGTGCCAATGTTAAAATGAATTCTGCAACCACTACCACCATCACCTCCTCCTCAACGTCTTCATCCACCATACCCGCTCCAACTCTGGTTAAATCTGGTTTGACATCCAAGTCAGTGCCACCATCACCAGAAAAGATTCTGAACGGCAAAGGAATTGTAGCTCCATCAATAGACAAGAAACACCAAAATGGCACTAAAAGCAGTAACAAGCCTTACAAAAGACTTTCAGGTGAGTGATGATGTACTTCATCTTTTGAGGTTGTCAGTCTTTCTTCATTACTATTTCAACAGCTCAGATTTCTGTAGCTGTAAAATGCAGTAGCCTGGTTTTGGTTTGATTTTTTTTTTTATTGTAAGATGCCAGTTTGCATTATACAAAGAAGAAAGCTTCCACACTCTTAGCATGTGTAAAACATTTTCAAAATACACGTTATATTAAGCTTGAAATTAGAGCGTTTCATGAGTTTCCCAACTGACCAGTAGGCCAAATAGAAGTTTTTAAGGAAGTAAATTCAGTAAAACAGAAAGGCAGAAGCCATTATGTGATCTGGGTCTGTACACAATAAAAGATGTGCCTTGGTTGGGTGACGTCAGCATAGTCAGAATCAAGTTGAACAATTCAGGTTTTAAGATTATCCACCAAGTCATGATTCTTTAAATAACCTTCTTTCTTGGTTTTAAATACTAGAAAATTCTAAGAATATATGGGAAATGCTGGGGAAGTCTTAAAAGTCATAACACTCCTTCACCCTCCTCCCCCTGCAGTTCCTACATGAGTAAAGACATTTGTAGTGCGGGGATCTTGAGTTTTCTCAGCAAGACAGGATGGTAGGGTTGAGGGATTAAATGTGGCAATGCCCTGGATGGCCTTAGGCAGGACAGTATTGAGAATGTGGGTCCCCATGCAAGCCAGCCACTGAAAAACAGAATGCCCCGCCATGGGGAGGGCAGAGGCTCTGTTAGAAAGGGTGATGCCATCCACTGGGAAAAACAATTGTTCCGTGGTGTTCCCCAGAGGCAACTTGTGCTTGTGCCAGCTGTGGGGCAGCAAATAGAGAATTTTCCCCCAAAGCTGAAAACATATTTTGTGGTGAATGAAAGGAAAGAAAGTGTTTTGAGGGACTTTCGTGTGTGTGTGTGTGTGTGTGTGTGTGTGTGTGTGTGTGTGTGTGTGTGTTAAGCAAAGTAACCGACTCAAGTTTACGGCTTTAGAAGCTGTGCAGGGTCTATTCATCAGCTGGAAGCACTTTGTGATTTGAGCAGGAACTTCTTGTGTGCACTGAAAGGCTAATTTTGCTAATGGCAGCATGATCCACATCAGCTCGTCAGCTTGGCAGAAAGTTTGTTCACAGGATTCCAAAATGTGTAGTAGTTACGAACCAAGTGTAAGGTGTACAAGATAAATGCTTTCATTTCCAGTTAATGAGTGTGCCCCAGTTTTTTGACTGAATATCAGGTTTATTTTTTTCATCTCTCAGATTTGGCAGCCAGCCTATGGTACTGCTGCCTTGGCTTCATTCCAGAGCAGTGTGAGGTGTTTGCTAGGGCTGTGTGGGGTGTGGAACAAGGCCATTGCCTTAAAGGATTCAGTAACTGATTGCTTTCTTAACTCCTTAAGGGTGCTATATAAGAAAACAGTTGTTCATTTATAGCCTTCCACAAAACAAAAAAATACCATGCGAAAGTAGCTGGTAAGACTTTTAAACCTTACATTTCACTTGCTAAGATCCAATTTGTTACTCTAATAAAACCTCTCTATAGTTAATTTAAAGTGTTGCTTTCTCTTAACCTATTATTCCCTCTAATGGTTTAGATGTTCAGTTTAGCTAATAATTCTGAACTCCTACTTGGGCAATAGAAACTGATGCTCTTTGAGATTCTTGTTTTCCCCATGTCACCATGTGCTGCTGCAGGGCTGTAGGTGATATTCATGCCTTTTTTGTACAAGTGCTTGCTGAAATGTGTTCATAGAGGAGAATCATTTCTGTAGGGCCTTCCTTCAGCTCACTTGCTTTTCTTGTGGATGTGACTCCATCGCTGTCCTGTCTCTAAGCCATCACGTGCAGTGTCTCTTAGGCTGGGAGTGTTTCACTGGTGGAGATTTCTGCACAGCACTGAGACTCAGATAGTTAACTTTTGTCTGGTTAACGAATCCACAGAATTGACACTTTTTTTTTTACAGCTCCCCTGTCACGATCAGATTTGGAATCTATTCAGGCTTCTACTGCCTCATGTATTGATGCAGCAACAGAATAATTTAGCGATGATGCAAACAGAAGTCCTGAAAGAGCTGTAGATGAATTGCCTGTAGATTGTGTGTCACTATGATGGATTCCTCTCCATTATTATACAGGACTTTGCAAAGGCTGAGTAAAAGATCTTGGAAGGTCAATGAGATGATTATTTTAAATATCCCATAAATTTCATTCAGTTCTTATTAAAAGAAGGAGGCAATGCCTAGAGGATTTAAGTTTCCTCAGCATCCTGCAGTCCAGCTGTTAATTTTTGTAGCCTTTTAATAGGTCTGGCTGGTTTACATCTGTTTTCTTTCCTTTTTAGCATCCTTCTTTCCCACTCACACCATTTCCCTGACTGTGGCTGAAGTTTGGGGTTTTTTTTGTTTGCTGAAAGCTGGTGGTTGGTTGGATGATAAATGGACCTGTCCCTCTTTTCAGGAGCACTGTTGTAGTGAGAGGAAACAACTTGTGGAACCACAAAAGATGGTCTGTAGCTGCCCAGCATAAGTGGATCAGTGTTCCCTAATAGCAAACAGCAAAAATACATGGTTTTTATATATATATATATATATATACACACACATATTTTTTATATATATGTATATATATATAAAAACATAAATATATGTTCCCTAATAGCAAACTGCAAAAATACATGGCTTTTATATATATATATATATATACACACACACACACATAAAATAATTCTTTTCCCCCTAAATCTTCATTAGTCCTTGTTCTCTTTGAGGTGGAGTTAAAGAAAGCAGATGTCCAGTTTACTCCAAGAATATCTGTTCTATTGCAAACAGGAGTTTGAGGCAATTCAGTTTGGGCCCTTTGTTTCCTTTCAGTGAGGTGATAAAGAATGCCCTACCTTGTCCACCAAACATAGTGTTTGGTGTGCTGTGCTGTGCACAGGAGTTGGGGTTCTCACACTAGACATTCCTAATACAGTGGTAGTCAGAAGTTGCATTTTCTTATTGGTAAGAAGGTGAAAATCTTCCTGTGTTGCCTAAACCAGACCTGTCTGCAGCTGTTCATGATTTCTCTGGAACAGCCACACACACTTCAGGCAGGACAAGTGGTTCCTTGTTCAGTATTTTCTGTTCCTCGGGGAAGGTGTGTGATTTTGTTGTTTGGTGGATGGCAGATGCTTCCACTTTTCCTGACGATGGCTTTCACTTTTCCTGACTGTAGCTCCCTAGGTTGTTTTTACCTTGGAATGTTTTCCTGACAAAGGCTTTGCTATAATCAATCCTGCAAGTCTCGCTTGGGTGGGACACTCATACTGACAAGTAGCAATCTGAATGGATGCTCTGAAAGGAGCGCTTCTGATTTTTGAAGTACATTTCCCCACGAGTCCGAAACAGTCCTTGCTTGGTGACTCTCAGAACACGTTCCACAGCCTTACAGTTACCCTCAGGTTTTTTCATTTGAAGGCATGTTTATAACCCATATGGTTTATTTGGTGTTTTTTCATTTGCACTGAAGGTTAGTAGATGGGTGATTCAGGAAACTGTGATAGGAAGGAACACTGTACACTCAAAAACCAGGAATAATTAACTCTTTTGGTTCGTGAACATCTTTTCATTCATTAAATGGAAAATAATATTTATAGCATTTAGTCATACACAGCTACTTCTGTGTTTCTGTTGTGTCATAAAGGTCACAGAAACTGCAATGACTTGTGACAGATTTCAGTCCCTTCATCAAAAAAACAGTACCAACTATTTTTTCCAAGCTCACCTGTTGGTAGGTCGCTGCTAATAGGTTGATGACAGAACCATTTCGTGTTTGCTTTATTGTTTTGGAGTCCACATAGCAGAATACATAAACTGCTAGTAACTGTGACACCTGGATGACAGTTGTGTAACGTAGACTGCTTGGCCTCATGTGTCTTCTTCCAGCTGTTCTGCTTGCTGTGATGCTGTCATAACATTGCAGCAGAGCTGTGAATTGCCTCTTCCTCTTAGCTCTGATTTGTTTGTTTATAAAGAATTTTTAGATCCTCAAAGGTTGCATTTGATACAGGATATTTATTGTATCTGAATGTAACACTGCTACAGAGTTAAAATAGACTTTGGCAAATAGTTGGTATTCCAGTATCAAACAAAAACAAACCAGGCTGCCAATTAAAACATATCATGTCAAGGCATAGAAATATAATGATAGATTTATTTTTCCTTTTGGTGGCATAAACTGCAACATGTAAATCCATAGTTTTGTTACAGCTGTACAGTGCAAACACTGAAATTTTATTAACTTGACCTAAAGGAAGTGGTGCTATGGTATAGAAATACTAAAATATTAATGAAAATTAAATATGGAAATACAGACAATTAAATATTAGTGATTTTTAATGTTAATCATGAGTAGAACTGATGTAAATGCCTTTTTTTCTTTTTGTAACGTCTGCACACTAGAAACTCCATCCCTCCCTCCACTTAGGGAAATAAGAACATACACGTTATATTTACACTTGGGGGACAGATTCAGAGATAAGTTTTGTTTCCAAAATGCCATTAGTAATCTTGCATTTACTTTTGAGAGACCACATGTTGGTTTTCAGAGTTCCGAGTGTCTCAGAGAAATGCTGGTGAAAGCACTTGTGATATTTAGCCTCTGTGTGTCTCAGCCAAACTGAGAAGCTGGATTTGCACACGCAGTATTTCGTGGTCTCAGAGGCAGCCAGTGTCAGAGGTGGTGTTTGGCTTGGTCCTACGTTTGGGCCACTCTTCAGGGCACAGCCTTGTAAGCCCACATATTTCTGACAAGTCTGTGACTGAAATCCTGCACCAAATAGTTTGAAACATATAAGGACAAAACATACCCAACTGTAAGAGTGATGGAAGTGACACAGTTGTGGGGTGCTGGGGTGGAGATGAATGGTTCAGGTTGAGCCTGGTTGAATTAAGTTTATCAGGCAAAAATTATAGCTACTCTGGTTAAAATTTCTGTAATCTAATTTATTTTTTTTTCTCCTTTTTCTACTCTCCCCCTATCAAGCAGAAAGAGAATTTGACCCAAATAAACACTGTGGAGTACTGGATCCTGAAACAAAGAAACCTTGCACAAGATCGCTCACCTGCAAGGTATTTTTCTTAGAAGATAAAATGTCAGATGCTTTGTTATAGTTTAAATCCTGCCACAGTAGTTTGAGAGGTCATACGTACTCCTGTCTTACAGACTGTGGGTATGGTTTTCAGACGCTGTCTTCAGGTAATTCTTTTGAGTAATTCTGTTTCTTTGAATCAGAGCATCTGCATTATTCCACTGATATTTCTAAAAAGATCTTTTTTCTTGTCATTTTGTTATGCAAAAAGCATTAAAGTGTCATGTAGAAGCACAAGTACTAACTTCAAATGCTCCTTTTTTTCATTCATGTGTGCAACAATGTTATAATCAGTTTTTAGTAAAAAAAAAAAACATGATTTTTGTATTATAAATTAATTGGAGGCTGCCCTTGTGATAGTAATAAGTCTGATGTCAAAAAGTAACAGCAGTGTAAGACACATTATAATGAATATTTGAATGTGCCTGTGCTACCTGTCAGTAGAGCTAATCAGTTAAATTCACTTTAAAATGTGTTTTTTCAATCCAATGAGATCGATTTTTCATTATTAGTTAAAAGCTACAATAATGTTACTTCTTAATGCTTTAAAGTTATTGGAATTATATTTTCTGTCTTGGAAAAGGTAACTCAATAAGAATTATATGAAAACATTTGCAAGAAATAATTTTAGCCTTGATGCTGGCATTTCTTAAGAATGACTTCATAAGTTCTCAAAGATAATATAGAATAACAGCTTTATTTCCATAACTGTGGCTAAAGTTGTTTGAAGTAGATTTTATCTTTTAGAGTTGTGGTGTATCGGAAGTATAGAGGACTCATAAACAATGTCATGCACACACAAATGCTTTTTAACCACCCTATTTTTAGACTCATTCACTTAATCATCGACGAGCAGTTCCAGGCCGTAAAAAACAGTTTGACATCCTTCTAGCTGAACACAAAGCTCGATCCAGGGAAAAAGAAGTTGCAAAAGACAAAGAGCATCCACCATCTGCAAGGGAAAGCTATCAGAGCCAGCCCACACCAGCACAAGACTCTCTGTCAGGATCTTCAGTAAACTCTGGGCAAGAATCTAAAGTAACATCTCCTGCAAAATCTAGACCACCAAATTCTGTACTTCCAAGGTAAGCAATTCTCCAGTGTGGAATGTTGCATTCTGAAGGTGCTGTAAGAAATGTCTTTTGTACAGCTCATTTTATAAGCATTCATCACTTCTTTAGACTGTTGCATGGTAAAACATACAAGATTTTCTGCTACCAGTAGAAGGTGCTTATATAAACCTAAATCTGTCCATGGTAGCCTGTGATCTGATTGGGAATAAGGTAAGGAGTGATGTCCACCCTAAACTCAGAATCTCAGACTGACTGCATTTTTTGGCTAAAATGGTCAGTAATAATTAGGAAAGGTCCCATTCAAGTCATTCTGGAACACTTGAGAATAAAAGTCTATTGACATGAATCAGGGTAGGTGTCAGTGGGGAAATTCTGCACATTTATGTGGAGTATTTCTCTGTAAATACTTCACCAGTTACATCAGTAGAATGTCTTGTAAAAAAGGGGATAATTTAGTGTAAATGACAATGTAAGCAGCTAGTTCTTAAAGGTATTGACTTGAAACTCTCTGTAGCATGTCTTTCCTTAGGAAAGCTAGTGTGAGGTATTAGATCTAATTGGAATTCTAATTATCCTCTGGTAAACTTCCCATATGTTTTGTGGGGGCGTTTTCTGGTACTAGCTTTGGCTGGAGCAAATAGAGGTAAACCAGTTGGTTTTGTTCATATTTCTCTTGCTTCACATTTCTTTTCTTGCAGAAGCCTTGGTCAGGATTTTGTGCCCATGTGGGGGCTTTTGTACTAAGTCTCTGATTCAAAGAGTTGTCGTATTTGCAATCTCAAGTCTTACAGAGACAGCATTTCCAATGTTTTCTGTGTGTTCATTAAGCAGTAATGACATTTTATTTGTACAGTGGCAGAGGTGGGTTTTACAGGATCTGAGTGGAAGGACAGGAAAAGAATACCCACAGATAAACTGATGAGAGATCTGCATAATTCTTGGACAAGGGGTGACTTTACACAGTCCTTACATAGAGAGGAGCATGGAGGGACAGGCAGGTGTTTTTAGTAGGCGTTACCATGAAAGAAGCAAAAGTGGAATGCAATTGAGTGAGAGTCAGCTGAAGACATTGCAAAGGTAGTAGATGAGCAGGATTTTAGCTGTCATACATTATACAATCTACACTTCCATTTCTGCTGCAGTGCCCCTGTTCTGTCCTGTCTGGTTTTGCAAGCCCTGTGCCAGAGGAAAGCCTTGCTACCTCTCCTGCAGGAAGAGGTGGTGTAGGTGCTCCCTGCTCTGCTGAGGCAGAGCTTGCTGTGTTCCTGGTGGTGACTTGCCTTGACCTCCATGATCTTTCCCAAACGCTGAGGAGCACTCACGCAATGTATGCTGTGAAACAGCAACTGCAGCAGTTATTTCTAGCTGATGGGCATTGGTTAGCAATACCTGCTCAGTTCAGAAGAGGGCACCTGTCCACAGTCTTAGTGATTCCTGTGTTCTGGTAGCAGTAATTCATGAGACTGAAGATTAGATTTTGCTCAACGTCGACATCTCCTCCAACCTCAGAGGTCCACATACATACTTGGTTGTACAAACTGTAACTGAGAATCCTTTTCCACCACCGCTGCCAATTTGTTTCCAAGCTACTTTTGAAAGTCAAGGCATACTCGTGCCCTGTGGTGTGAAGGTACTCCCACTATGTTCTAATGAATTTTAGACAAAGAGAAAGAAAACCCACATGTTGTAAGAGGCAGATTTAAAATTTTAGGCAATTAATAACCCATAATACATTTCTGATAACCCTAACCCATGATACGTTTCTGATAAGACCAAATATCAGTTGTTCTGTATCTTTTACTGTCCTTCTTTATGTGATCATTTCTGGTGTAATTCACTTGGATGCTTCACTCTGGCAGGGAGTTTTGCAGAGCCTTTGAGCACTGATGGGTTAAATGTATATTCTTCTTCTAGACCGTCATCTGCAAATAGCATAAACAGCAACAGTTCTTCAAACCACAGTGGGTACGTACCAGAACTGCCACTGCCTTCCATGGGAGGAGATTTAACAAGCAGATTGTCCAGTGATGAAGGAGAAGCGGATGGAGCTGAAGAATCTGAGAAATTAGACTGTCATTTTTCTGGACACCATCCCAGACCTCTTGGGGTATGTGTCTGTCTCTGGCATGCCTTCCTGTAATTCTTATGTAGCTAGAGAGGGAAGGAAAAGAAGTAATTTAGCAAAAATGTAAGGAATGAGGGCCTTAGCACTCTGAGAACTGTGTTCTAAAGAAATCAAATACATTTAACAGAAAATGGTATGGATGGGGTAAGGTAGGAGGAAAAGACTGGTTAGTGCATGTGACAGAGAGATTGTAGAACAAGATGAGCAGCCAAAAATCACAAGTTCTAGTTTTAGATTTTCCTCTCAGTAGATTGCAATGCATGTGCAGTTCTGCTCAAGTGAGGAAAGCTGCACTGTTTTCACTATGACATGAACAGATAATCTCTTTGTAGTCATAGTTCTTAAAGAACTGTACCTTGCAATTGGTTGCAGCTCTGAAAATCATATGGCAACAAAGGGCTATTACAGTGCTTCACTGATTTTTGTCATCTGGTTTAAATCAGTAATTAAGTATCATTTATGTGAGTGTGTGTGGACTTAGAAGCCATTGCTTCATTCATCTAAAAATGGAAAGTCTGGAGTACAGCATAACCCATCTGCTTCGGTGGTGGCTCAGGTATGTGCTTCTCTGGCAGCTGCTTTTGTCTTTCCTATGTTGGTGAGGAAATTTAATGTTAAGTAGTAAGATCTGCCTTATGACATTATCTCTGCAGTGTGAACTTGTTTACACTGTACAAACCAAGAAGGAATGGGAGAACTCTTGAACTTCTAAGCAGTTGGTTCTCATCAAAACTGAGCCAAGGAATGAAATTAATGATGAATTCCCTTATGTGTTTTCCATATGATATGCAGAATAAAACAAACAGTGTGATAACTGTAGCATTGTCTGTATTCCCTAGAGCAAAGGAGAACTTGTTACTGTCAGACACCAGTAAAAAGTATGAGCTGAACATAAAATGACTGTCAGATGAAATTCTGTATTTTGTTCTTACACAGAAAAGGATTATTTTAGGCCATATCATATTGTGATATGCAGGAGCCTCGTGCTTCCTTGGTACTCTCGTATTCTACTTTGGTTTTGCTGACTGCTTCTCTATGAATTAAAAACTAAAGCTTCACAACATGTGTGTCCACACAAATGAACAAACAGTCGTGTACAAGCATCATCAGTGAGGCCTGGCTGTCAATGGCCATTCTGGTTTAGGATCTTTGTTCTGTTTCAAGGCATATCCCACGGACTCATCTGTACTTTGAGATCTCAGCACCTCCCAGCTGAAGCAGTTGCTGGTAGTGCAGCTGTTCTTAGTCCACATCAAAAGGAAGTCAGAAAAGATGGTACCTTCGGTACAAGCTTCTGCTAACTTGCTACATGTCATATTGAAGTGCACTGTTTTCCTTATAAAGTCTATCTCCCAACTACGTGGTAGTAATTGATGGGGAAAAGGCAGTAGCTTCTTAACCTTCCTCTTAGTGGTAGCTGATCTGTGGCACTGGGAGGTGAGACTAGTTTATCAGCTTAGGTGGTGGTTTTAATTAACCTGTTTAACCTTCTCATGAAACAGATGTAAGATAAACAGGGAGTCACTACTCACTATCCAGTAAGCTGAAGATACTGTAAACAGATGATGTTCTACTGCATCAGCTGCTTCTGCTCTCAGCCAGAATCTGGAGACTTGGTCCCTGCATGGGGGAGTGTTATCTTATTTTCTGAGGACGATTTATAACAGGTTTCTCTCCCACAAACAGGTTTAGCGGCAGTTCTCTGGGTGAGATCAGTAAGACTGAACTGAAGAAGGGTAGATTCCTGATAATTCCATCTCAGTGTAGGACTTTTCAGGAAGTTCCCCAGAGGAAGTAGAGCAAATATGCCTGAGCTCTTCAGAACTCTCAAAATATTTACTACTCCTCTAGACGATTTCCATACACTGTAAAGAGGGTACCCACTGTTCTGTTGTGTAGCACAGGTGCCATGCATAGTTACACATTTACTAACCTGTCACTGGTTTAGTTATTAAGTAGATACTAAAGACATTCTTGTTGCGCCTTTTTCCTCTTCAGTTATGTTTTTATTTCTGTTACACAGTTACGAGATCTGATGTGTACAGACTGGTTGAAACTGTCTTTCAGAGGCAGGAAAGAGTATTAGTAGGCAGAACTGATTCTTAACATTACCTCAGCATTTATATTCTTTTCCTGTTGCACGCAGGTGCCTGACAGCAAACTGCTTGTTAGTGAAATATGAAGTATACTTGACACTGAGCTGAAACATTGTGCACATATTCGTGTATCATTGAAAAAGTATTTATGCTGTAGGTAGTGAAACTCACCTTTTTAAAAGGTGTTTTATGTGCATGATACAAATTACAAAGGTGTTCCTTGATCTATAATTAATATTTTATAACGTAGATATATATGTTTTAAGCAATGTTGAAATATCTCTTCTTTCAGTTTTGTTCATACGGCAGTCGCTTAATGGGAAGAGGGTACTATGTCTTTGACAGAAGATGGGACCATTTTCGATTTGCGCTAAACTCCATGGTAGAAAAACACTTGAACTCACAGATGTGGAAGTAAGTGGGGGTTTTACACTTGGTGGGCAGTTTTAACTTTTTTAATTCTGTAAAACTTCTAAATTAAACACTCCATGAGAAGCATTTGTAAAGTTACCTCTGTATTAAGGCATAGCAGTAATACAAGTACAGATTTTCTCTTCTCTCTTAAAGAATACACAAGCACAACTGAACAATCTCCTATTCCAATGTAAATTTACACCAGATTTAGCACTTTTTTTTAGCTCCTCTGAATGTGGGGAGGAGTAATTCAGTAGTTAGCATTAAAGCATTAAAACTCAGTGTTTTCTGGGTTTGGAGATATTTTTTGGTATCACATAGTTTTATAACACACAGGTTAGATTTTACCTAGACTTCCATACTTATATATCATGCACTCTTATCACCCACTCAAATTTTGCTCTGTAAGACTTGTGTTTTGTAAGATCAGGAACTCAGTACACACTTGCCTGTGAGTAAGATGGAATGTGATAGTTTTTTAGTCAATAGTGCCCTTTGCCTGCTGTGAGGTCTTAAAGTTGTGATTATTACTCACTGTTGAAGCCCCTCTATATCATGTGTGCAAGTTCCAAACGCTATAGGCTTTGGCTTCACAGGTACATGAAAATAGACTGCACTAATAAAAACCATGCTAATTCTTTAAAAAGCGTATCTATTTGAAAAGCTCATGCCATCTGCAGGTAGGATTGTTGGGGTTTTTTGGGATACTCTGCTACAGCATAAGCATACTTCCAATGTAATGACACTAAAGCGCAGTGTTTCATGTCACTGTTTATTATCAGGACTGTGTTATATTCATTGGATGGCAGCCATTAGATAAACAAGGTTTGACTTTTATTTAAATATATTTTTGAAACACTAAAGCTCGGCTTGTCTGACTAACCTGGAAACTTGATGATAACAGTGCTACTGTGCTGGGAGACGTAGTTTGGAAATGGTTGGGTTTGCCATAAAAGGGCCAGTGTCCTGTCTATTTAGAGACAGATCATGCTTGATCTGCAAGGGGGTTCCTCTCTTCTACTTTGTAAATTTGGCTGTTAACTAGTGTCTGTCACCTTCCACAAATAAAACTGCTTAGGTTTTTTTTAATAAGAAGGCTAAAAGTTGTTATCTATTGGCCTTTTTTGTTAGGACAAACAGAATGTGTCACTAGTACCACTACTATCACAAAAACCAAAAATAGCCTCTGTAGTGGTTACATGATACAAGAAATAAACAGGCCTCATTCTTTTCCCACTAAATCCAATTGTAAATGTTTTCCCAAATTCTAGCTGTTTATGCAGTCTGTAATATTTTAATGAATTCCATCTGTACTTACCTGTCTGTGTAACACAGGAAGCTCACAGTGCTTAACCCCTATTATATTCTTCTGTTATCCTCAACCCTCCTCTAGGCTGATTTGTTCCTGTCTTCCCCAAGCAGGAGTATGGGTAAAGCTGTTTTATTACTGGTGCCTGTGCAGCTCTGTAGTTGGAGCTGCAGGTACACGGATACCAGGCCATGTTTTGAGAGTGATAATAACATCTACAAAGTACTTTTTACCCCTAGTTCTCACAGTACTTGACAGAGGTGGGTAAGAATTATCGGCCCTTCCTTAAAAATGAACTGAGGAGTGGATCTGAGAAACAGCTCTGTTCACATAGCAGGTTGCAGGCAGTAGAACTTCCTCATTTCTGGCACATGAACTGTATGTAATCCCTTATGTAACTGTGCCATAAACAGTGTTCTGTCTGACAGTCTCCAAAGGAGGAATACCAGGAGAGAGCACTTGTAATTAGGATTTGATTTATGATAAAACAGCACACGCAGTGCTGCTCTTTTGTCATACTTCTTTGCGGGCAAGAGTAAGCCTTTAAAAACTAACAAGGTGTCAGTAGTGAGGATAACAAGGGCAGAGTTATGGTGATGTACAGCTTCTTAACAAAGAGAAAGAGGATTAAACTGTGAATTAAATTGTATTCTAAATAATGAGAAAAGCTCAAATAATTTTCCAAGAGACATTATGGAAGTCTGGTTCTTTGTTAACAGTGAACTAGATAAAATAATAGATGATGATGGCTGAGCAGAAAGGAATTTGAATACATTCTGCTAATTCCACAGGAATTATTATTAGATTTTCTTCTCAGAATAGTACTCAACTAGTTACAAATCTTATCAAGTTTTGTTTAATATTTGTCAATTTTTCAGTATCAGTGAAATTAATCAGTAATTTACCTAGCTAATCCCATCTAACCAGCTCTCAGATGAGCTGTTGGGAACACCACTGCATTTGGAAAGGGATGAGCTTTCCTCTTTAATCTCAGTGATTAAGTACTTCACAACCCCCCAGAACTGGCTCATTTACTACCCTCATCAAATCTAATCTGTGAGTTTAGGTTGATATGGAAACAGTTCCATAACTTGAACTTTCAAACAAAACATATACAATGAGTGAAACAGAGTGCCTAGGATCTCTATAGATCCCAGCATCAGGCATTTTATTTGTATTATTTGTTTGGTAAAACAGGAGAGGAAAAAAGGAAATTAAATTCATAATAAAGTGATTAAATGTCAACGCTATGCACATAATTGCTACATGGGGCACTTGTGCTGAAGTGGAGCTCAGTTCTGGTTTAACTGAGTTACACAGTTTAGGGCTCATGTGCCATGACAGAATTGTATAGGGAAAATTGCACTGCATGGTTCTTTATCTGATCAGCCTCTGTTAGGTCTCCGCTGCCTTCACAGATTTAATGTGCCCCATTTCAAAAGTAATTTTTAGGAAAATGTACTTCACAATCCAGCTTTCCCGAATTTTTGCAGTATTAAAACACTTGTGGGTTGGGGTTTGTTGTTTGTATTAAATCCCAAGGAAACCTCATAATGGAATTGCAGGTTAAAAAAGAGGGAGGAAAAATCACAAGCAAAAGCGTTTTTAAGCTGTAGAATGCAGAGCTAATTTTGACTGGTGAATATGAAAATACATGTGAATAGGTATCAAAATTGGAATGATCGAGGTTTGCCTTTTTTAACAAGTTGGTCCTTCTCAGAAGTTGTTTCCCATCTGCATTGTTCAGATGGAATTTTTTATGTATCTAAATGTTTTCTTCTTTTTTCTCTTTTCCCCTCCCCGTCCCTCTTCTTTCTTTAGGAAAATTCCTCCTGCGGCAGATAGTCCCATGCCTTCTCCAGCAGCACATGTCTCCACTCCTTTTCCAGCGTCAGTCTTACAGCCTTTCAGCACCCCCAGTGCGGTGTATATTCCTTCAACACCTATCAGTTCCAGAATCACTTCTTCTTCTTACCTAATGACATCAGCCATGTTATCAAATGCAGCCTTTGTGACAACATCGGATACGAATTCCATTATGTCACACACTACAGCTTTTCCTCACGTGGCTGCAAGCCTAAGTATCATGGACTCAACTTTCAAAGCACCATCAGCTGTGTCACCCGTGCCAGCAGTCATCCCTTCCCCATCCCACAAGCCATCCAAAACAAAAACCAGCAAATCCTCAAAAGTGAAAGACCTGTCATCTCGGGGTGATGAGTCTTCAAGTAACAAAAAGAAAAAGCCGCAGTCATCGTCCTCATCATCGTCCTCATCCTCGTTATCTTTGCAGACATCTTCCTCGTCTTCATTTTCAGGGTCCCACAAAAAGAACTGTGTCCTGAACCCCAGTTCAACTTTGAACTCCTATCAGGCTACATCTTCCTATAACAGTATGTCTGTGCACAATACAAATAACGGAACAAGCCCACTCAGTGCCAAATCGGAGCCCTCAGGACGGACTTCACTATCAAGTAGTTCAACAGACTCAGTGAAACATATGAGCATGGTAGTAAGCAGTATTGACTCTTCTAATCTGTCTGTATCTTCTCTTGTGCATCACTCAGGGGACCACTCCCTGGGAGCACATAACGCAGTGTCTTCTCTACCCCTTTCTTTTGACAAATCAGAAGGAAAAAAACGTAAAAACTCTAGTTCTAGTAGCAAAGCCTGTAAAATCACTAAAATGCCTGGTATGAATAGTGTTCATAGAAAGAGCACTGCCAACCTTATTTCTGCGGTGCCAGATCCTACAAGCAGCTCCATCTCTCGGCAGGTAAGGGACTCTTCCAGTTATTTTTATGCAGGTCATGTCTGATTTGAAATACTTCATGCACTCTTAAAAGAAAATACTGTGTTTGCTTCAGGTTGCTTTCCATCACACAACTTACTTTCTAGGTTAATACAGGAACATATTTGTATTTGTTTTGTACCAATCAGAGAAAGATGTTTTTAGAGTTTTAAAATATATATATATATATCTACTTTCGTAAATATTTTAATGAGATTTTTTATTCAATTAATAAAGTAGCCATTTGTATCTCTGAAAGTGAAATGGAATGTCCAGAATGGATAAAGAATTTTTAGAGATTAATTTTTTTACCTTAATTCTCATCTCTGAAATAAATGGTGTCATTAAAACAGGAAGATAAGAGTCAGCATTTCTGTTTATTTCTTTTTCCCAAACTTGTGGCTGATTCATTTCTTAATGTTACACAAGTCTCCTCTTTGCTCTGATATATAAGGCTTACATCTACCTTTCCCCTCGAGAGGGTCTCAGGTGCCTGACCTCAAGTGCTGTTTCCTGTTTGAAACAGGAAACATGAAGAAATTAAGATCTTAATGAAGATGACCTTTAACATTTGGTTATCTTTTGTAGTGTGCCTGTGTTCAGAATATTAAGTCAATGCAGCAGATAAGGTTACACGTTCTTACTTCACTGTCACTAGCACTAGAGCTTCGACTGCTCTTTCTTTGTTGTTATATAAGGACAAAAGTATATGTGAAGTAAAATTTGGTGGAAGAACTGCCAATATGATCTTTATAATGATCTACTGTTTGTTCTTCTGCTGTGTCCAGTGCTGTGCATTGCACAGAAAACACAGCTTGGCCCAGGCGTCTGGAAGACAAAACCATAGAAAATAGAATACCTTAGAAAATCCAGAGAAGGGAGCTAAGGAAGACTTTGTTTGTTTGTGAAACTCTCATTTCCAAAGGATGTTGCATATAAAATGGAATTTGGAAATGGAGAGGGTAGGGTCTTGAGCAAAGAAATCCTAAGTATTAGCAGACAGAAATGGGGGTAGCAGAGGGGGATAAATGAATTGTAAAACTGGTACAGCAGACAGAATGAAGATCTCAGAGAATGGCTTAGCAATGTATTTTGTCTTTCCAACTTCCAGCAGAGGTGCAACTGAGATGACTTGTTTGGCTTTTGAAAATGGATAGTGGCATTGTCTTTCTGTTTTAAGCCTTTTAAATGTGTCCTGCAAAGAGAACTGATCTCTAAGTCACTGCAGTCAGTGGAGGATGCTGTAAGCTTTCCATTCTGTCACACATCTGATTTTTGAAATACGTGTGGGCCCAAAAAGATTAAATTGCCCTGAGATACATGATCTCAAGTGGGAAGAAAAAATAAGTACAAATGGTTGCTTTGGTACAAACATGGGTAGTAGGAAATGGATTGTATCGTCTTTTCACAGTACACAGACTGCATCTGTAGCTAGAGCCATCTGATGAAGGTTTACAGCTATACGCAGGAGGTTCTGAGTTCCAATTTGGGCTCCCCCAGTGATTCAGTCTGTTCCTGTGGGACTTCCCTGTTCGGTTTTGCTGTCTTTCAGCAGGTTGCACACTAATAGAAGTAAAACCTCAGAGGATCAGTCAGACATCTTTTCTGAGTATTTGTAAAGATGTAATTCACACTAATATCTTCTTCTTTAAGTCAAAGCTTAAATATACGTAATGTGTAATGAAATGCAGATTTTTAAACAAGTTTTTCTATACACATACAGGCGCATGCACATATATACACACATACATGCATATACGTGCGTATATATATATGAAAGTTAGTCACACTTTCCTCTTGCGCTGCTGGTCTTTGGAGCTACATTAGTAATCAAAAATACGAGATAAAGTGGAGTTTGTGTTTCAGGTGTCTGGCTAGCAGCTCATTGTCTCTGACAAGGATGCAGAATTGTATGTGGTACAAAATAGACGTTTCCTACTGTTTATTTGTGCTCTAAATAAATGAAATTTGTACCCACTGAAGCATATGGGTCAAATAATATTCCATACTCTACAAGTGAATATTAAAGCTCTGGAGAATACAATACTTGAAATCACTTTTAAGTTGTGCTGGTTTGACTTTCAGTGTTCTAGAAATGCAATCCCAGTAAAAATTACACCAGAAAAATCAGTATTACTTAAAATCTTGCCCCTGTTCCCTGATGTAATAGGGCAAATTAAATTAAGAGACTAAGAACACAGGAAGGAGATCAAGTCACATAGGCTCAGTCTGGGTTTTTTTCTAATTCAGTTCAAGTCTGGCGTAGATAGATAATAACTGAAAGTGTTACAGTTGGGGTTTGAAGCATACTTTATTGTTAAAAGAGGGAAAAAAAAAAAAAAAGAAAAGGATTTGAGCCTTGGCCTCACCCTAGTCCTTTTGCAATGGTGTTGCCATCATTAAAGACCCAACACGACTGGGAATCATTCTTATCTTCATGGAGTACTATAACTGCTCAGTCTGCCTGAGTCACCCTCCTGTCTGGGGCACTGCAATCTGTGCTGCTCCCTGCTTTGTCCCATGTCCAGAGCCAAGCTGTTAATTGTAACAGCACTGCATGAATGAAAGCCTAAACAGGCCGAACATTCCCTCTCACGATTCTAGGATCTCAGCAAGTGAATTTCCTAGTGGTTGTTGTGGATTTTATTAGAGAAGGGTTTATGGATGTTCTAATGGTGGTTGTAGAGAAGGAAGGTTTGCAGCATCATGATGTTCTGAGTGGCTAAGAAAGATTTTACAAGGCTGTGTATCTTTGGGTCAGTATTTGTATACTGAGGAAAAGCACATTACTACCTGGAGAGCAGCTGTGGCATGCAAAACAGCAAGCTAAAGGGACGAGGACAGGCAGAGGCCTAGCCTTTTACTCTTTGTGCACCTCGGGAGCTGCCTTAGAACTGGCTGTAAATAAAAACTTTAAACACTTCTGGATAGCATGTGAAGTGAGAACACAGTTTTAAACAGTTACAGTGTGAGAAAGGCTGATATGGAGAGGGAGACAAAGGCTGCCTTTCATATACATGTGAGATGGCAAAATAACAAATGATGTTGCAGAAGAGAAGGAGAAAACCAATGTTGGTGAACACCCCGCCAGGCAGTGCCATAGTCCAGTCTATTCAGTAAGAAACTTGGAACTGCATTTCTCACTGTTCAGAAGGCAGGTCCTTGCTACCTCTCAACCAAATAGTTAAAATTGATGTTGCTTGAAGTCCACTGACCTTGTGAATAACTGTTCAAACTCCAGTCATCTGTCCTTTGCAGGCAGGTGTCCATGGGTCATTTCTGTCAGCCTTGTAACCCCTGAGGAACTGCTCCTCTGACTTAACAGCTGGCTCCCCTTTTGTACCACCACAGAAATATCTACGCTATGTCTATGGGTCGTTGTAGAAAAACCTCAGGCAGACTGCTCTTGCAGAGTGCTGTAATGCCTCAAGCATTGAAATAAGCAGATTGACTATTGCAATGTTTCAACAAGGTACTTTTAAGACATGTGTGTGTACTGTCAGTTTGCACTCATTCCCAAAGAAATTCTCTGATGCAGTAAATTCATATAACTGTAAATTTAAACCTCTGGAGTTTGATTCTTCTGGTTAATATTTGCATTATTGAGGAGTGGTAATAAATGAAGATTCTGTAAGGGAGAAAACGGAATACCTTGGCATGCTGTGGTGCTTGGCCTCTTGCTTTCAACTCCCCAGGAGCAGGGAGGGTCTCTGGGCAGGAGTCTGTGAGGGTGAGCACTCTCTGCTCTGGCAGTGGCTGGCAAGCTGCTGCACTAAGTGACTCCAGGAACTAGGCAAACTGCCATTTCAGTGTAGGGAGGTGTGGCTTTGCAATCTATATTCCCTAGGTAACTGTTTCTTACGTTGTTTTCTGACCTGTAATAGTATTTATGTGCCTTTTGAGAATTTATTTAAAGCATACAGGCTCTGACAGATAATTGTGATTCTACCTAAAGTGTATCTTTTGCCATAGCAAAATACCTGTGTTCCAAATGCGAAGCAATTAGTGCCACTTTACACAGGAAAGAGAAAGCCATTTCCAGCATCTGTGTTCAACTGACAAATATGCCTCTCAATACTGCTCAATTAATGTCTTTCAGATTGGAAAAAATAGCAGTGTAGCTTTGTCACAATCCAGTCCTTCGAGTACATCAAACCCTGTACACAACAGACAAGTAAGTTGCTTTAAAACAAAAGTGTCTGTAAGCAGTTTTGAAATACTTTATACTGTAAAACCTTAAAATACCATGTCTTTATGAAGACAGTTCCTTATAGAAGCTGTCTTCCGGTGAACTGACATTAGATTTCTCCTCTCACATAATTTTTTTTCCAGCTATTTTCTCCTCCGAGATTTATGAATAGCAAGTTTCCTGCTTGTTTTGTACCTGCAGTACACCTCAGGTTGGCTTACATGCTGTTCGCTGGCTGTTGCTTTGGTGTGATACAAGCTGAGCAGCAGCAGCACTGTCTGCACAAGATCCAGCTTAGGCAGATGTGGGGTTTCTGTCCAGCCTCTCCTGCTGAGCGAGATGGCACAGCAGAGTCCCCACACTGGCACAGGAGGGACATCATTTAAAAATAGTCCACAAGTGAAAGCAGGAGGGAGGACAGGCCAGGACAGAGAAAACAGGCATTAAAAATACTTTGGATCAGTCACATCATAAGATGAACTGCCAAACAGTATAGTTATTGTTTTCTTTTGGTGCTGAATGCAAAGCAGCGCATAGAACTGCTGTGAAGGGAAAGGAGTGGCAAGTTTCTTCATACTTCTAGGGACTGGCGTTTTCCTGTGTGAGACACTGTTATCCACCTGCCAGTAACAACCATGGGATAAAGCTGTTCTGAAGTGCAAAGCTGCTTTTGCTTCAACCTCCTGCTCCAATGTTAGTGTAAAATATATGTTAAAGGAGGAGCAGGGTATGTTGGGATCAGTTGCCTACATCCCGTGGGGAAAACCTAACAGAAAACATTCATTTTGTGGCAGCCTTCTGTAAACAGAGGCTATTGCTGAGCTCTTCATCTGCCTGTTTCTGCAACTTTATCAAAAACAGAAGTGTTCATCACTTGGTTGAAGCTCCACAAGCTCCTTATTGTTCAGATGATGTTTCTGTCAGTGTGGTAGCTGATTATGGAGCTCAGAATACAAATACAAAAAAACATTAAGATGTATTAAGTGTTATTAAACTTTTTTTTAACTCTAACACAAGATTTTAGCGTTTGGAACCATGTGTAATGATTGCCTATCTAATAAATGCTTGTCACTGTCAAAACAAACCTGAGCTGCTTTGTTGACAGCTTTCATCTCCAATCTAGTAACTGAATAGACTCAAAATAAAACTTCAGTCTAAAAGCATGCTATAATATTTCTTTATAAAAGGCGTTACTAATTAGGTAACAATAAGAGGATCTGCAAGTAAATGCTGTGTCAGTAAATACATTACTGGAGGAACATGAGCTCTCTTGTTTTTAATGTTCGTGTTATAACTGTGATAATCAGAGAGTCCAAGTGAAGTGAGGTGTGTAGGCAGAGACAATCTCTGCTATATGCTGGGGCTCAGAGTTGGAAAATGAAGCAAATTTTCATGAATACAACTCAGAACAACAGACTTTTAACAATGCAGTTGAAGTAGAATTGCAGCTGTCAAGCTAAATGTGCTTGTAGAGCAGTTACTGGCCTGCCTCCATTGTGCTGCCTGCTCAGGCAATCTCTTGGGGTTATCTGCTAGTCCATAGGAGGAGTAAGAAGGGAGATTGTTGTCCCTTAAGAGAAGGGAGAGGGGTTCTTAGTTCCACGTGGGGTTGACTGACTGGGTGAGAGTGAGGATTTGGGAAGCTGCAGAAGGCTTGTCAACCCAGCCTCGTTCAGACGTGGTCACCTGCATGCAGTCCTACTGCATGGGAAAGGCAGCTTCCTGCTCACCTTCCAGCCTAAGTGCTCTGAACCTTCCAAAGCAGCAGTGCTCTGAAAGTCACCTGCCACCTGTAACTGGGTGATTCTCAGTACTAAGTTGTGAGATAAAGGTGCCTGTCACAGTTCTGGTTTCACACTAGTGGTTTCTTTCTGTCATTTGCTGCATCTGTGGAAGCCTGCTGTACTCTGAGGTACTCCTGGGGGGACTGGTGGAGTGTGAGGATAACTCTTGTGTGCCTGGCTGCTCTCTCCCATCACCTTAAACTTGGTCAGGTTAAACTCGGGCAAATTGTTCTCAGTTCATGTTTAATTGGAACATTGCTGCGTCTGTTTGAAACCTGAACAGGGGCTTGTATACAGAAAAGCGTGGCTGGTTTTCCAGCTGTTGTTGCTTTAAAAAAGATAATACTTTTCCCTACAAAAACTACTTGGTTTTTAACAAACATTAAGGGAATAGTAGTTTTATGGTCAAATTATTTGTGCCTGTTAATGCAAATTTTCACAAGCTTGTTTTCTTCAGTTTTTATCCTTGTTCTAGGTTTGTAACTAATCAAGTGTTTTTGTCTTCATAGTGCCTGAATGTGTTAACATTTCAAGACCTCTGTATGTGGTGTTCTTTAAATACTGAGTAACTAGATCATTGTATTAAGGGAGGTGACAAGGTGTATGCTGTATGGGGATTCCTTTTGCATGGAAACATGCTGTGTAGAGGAAAAGATTCTTGAGAGTTGTCTGTTTAATTGTTCCTCTTTATTTGTAATGATACACCGAGTTAATGAACATGAGATCCACCAAAGCTTACTGAAAGCAGACAGTGCCAAAAGGAAATACACTGTTTATTCAGAGCAGTTCCTTTCCTTAAATGTAATGAGTAAACAAGGAGGGAATTCAGTTCAGAGACTTGAAATAAATTCCTGCTCTGAGTTGTGTCAGATGTTATTAAGTTTTCTGTGCTGGAAGGCATTCTGTGATTTTGAACCTGGCTCTGGTTTCTCTTCTAGAAGACGTCAAACCGGACTGGTAGAATAAGGACTCTTCCATGACAAGGAAAAGGAACCAGCCTATAATCTCTAGCTCTCAGCAGCCCTACGCCACAGGGTTTTTCTTTTCTATGTCCTGCAGATGGATTTAACCTTTTATGAATTTGTGGTTTTAAAGAGAATTAAATTTACAGACAACTGTAATAGTGACTTGTTTAGTTTTTCACTTGTATTTGTCACTGATCTGTGCGTTCTGCTTCGTTATGTTTCATGCCTTTTAAAGCTGTTAGCGTTGCAATGCTCCCTTTGTTTCCTTACCAGAACACAATGGACATTCCAAGAAACAAAAGAAATCCAGATCATAATTTGAATTATTTTAAAGGATCTCCAAATGTTTTCATGAAATAAAAATTACAGTAATTCTGTATTTAAGCTTGTCCTATGGATAAAAATGGAGTGCATTTCTTAGTAACTTGCAAACAGCTGGGGCACTGCAACTTTAGGGACTAATCCTGACTGGTGCTCTGTACCTACAGCATTTAATAACTTCAATGGGAATTCTAAGTGTTCAGCCTCTTCCAGGGTCAGGCTCTTAAGGAACCTCCACTTGAATCAATGCAGAGCGGATTTTTGCACCAAACTGTAGTTAACGTTATCAGGGGCTCCATGTGTAACATCCCCGTATCCCGGCGGATTCGTGGACCCTCAAAATCATGGCACTTGATAACTTCAGTGAACAGTTTGGGTTTGCAAGGGCAGGAGTTGAGCAGATTGGCTTGCATTAATAGAATTGCACTGACAGTGTTTCTTATAGGATTACTGAATAATTTTTTTAATAAAAGATAGATTTTTTTAATCAGGAAGCCAATACTGGAACAATAGAACAGAGCAGTTAATTTTTCTTTCTACAGTGTTAAAAGTGCACTTATATGCTGGTTTATTTACATCTTGGGGGGGGGGGGACGGGGACGGGACAAGAGACTGCAAATAGGGAGATTATTACTACTTTCTTTTTTAAAAAAAGAAGGCTTAAGGCAAATTTTAAGGTTAAAAAAAGTTGAAGCAATTATAAACAAGGTCGGACCCTTTGAAAAAAGTTTAGAAATATTCTTAAAGTAAATTTTTATAGTGTTAATTTTGTAATAATTTATGGTTTGCTATACTTCAGAGCTAACTGACCGCCATAGTTTCAGGAACAGTATGAAACTTAGGAAAGGTGAAGCAATGTTTATATTTTTAAGATGTTCTTTGAATTATGTTTTTATTGTACATTTCTTCAGACTGAAAAAAAAAATATGTGTACATATCTTGGTTATTTTTGCACAATTTTTGTCTCGTTCAGTTGTAGGAGCAGTGCTGTGTGGATTATTTTCTTTCTTTAATTTATTTTGAGTTATAAAACTGCAGGAGTCTCAAAATCTCAGTCACAAAGTCATCCTCTGTAACCAATGAACTGCTATTTCTGGTGGTTGAGGGAAAACAGTGGTTGGGAGATTCAGTGGTTGCTTCTGAGAAATAATGCTAATCAATGACTGAAGGAGCGATTTTGTAGTTTTTAGGAAGCTTTAGCTCTACCCATGCATCTTTTAATTGGAAAGCTGGAAAATGGAGCCTGTCCTTCGAATGCTGCTTAAGTGTTTTTTCAACTGGCTTACACCTGACAGCATTTCAGGAGAGCTGAGTGTGAACTAAAACCCCACGGTGTTCTTTCATCATCAGAGAGTCATTATTTAATTCTGTGGATCCAAAATTTCAGCCTGCAAAGTGAAATGGAAGTAAACATTGGGAAAAAAATCCGGAGACAAACTGGACCAGCCTATAATGCATTCTTAGCGTAGCATTCACTCGGTAGTTCTTTTTCTTCCCCATTTGCCTGAAAATCGTGTGATTTGTTTCCAGCAATAGAGGCTCAGAAGCTTTGGTTGTTACACATTCGCAATGCATAGGCCCGTCAGCCATAAAAAGCAACTTGGATAACTTGTATGCCTTCTTTTGTATCGATGTAACAGTTGTACATAGTGCTGATCGACCTTTGTAGAGAATAGTTTATACAGCATATTCTATTATTGCTGATTCTCAGTGAACTATTGTTTTAAAAAAAAGAAGAAAAAAAGAAATTTTTCTATTTACACCTTATATTTTGTTATGCTGTTGACCCATGGCACTTTAACAAAACTCTGTGGGTTTTGCATAGCTGGTCAGTCATGGGATATATTAAATAACTGTTGTTGCACAGAAATGAATTTGCACCTGCTATATTGTGCTTTCCTACTACAGATTTTAGAACCTTTTCCAGAAGACTTTTGAAGAAAGCATGTCCAATCATTCTAAGATTTAAAAAAATGCCATAACTTGTACAGCCAATTTCTTTTCTACAATCCATATTTTGTAACACTAAGTATTTTCATTCTTTGTCCTGCACCTTTATGTATTAGCAGTATCAAATAGAATTCATTCCATGCTTGTGGTAATTGTAAGCAGAATAAATGTCTAAAGTAGGTGTAAATACTAAATTCTATGGCTTACAGTTTAAAAGAGGAAAACCAGAACAAATGTATCTGATTGATACTGCCATGGTTCAGCACCAGGCCTGGAGATATTCTCTAGTGAGCGATTGTATTTTTTGGTTTTTGCTTTCTTTTTTTGGGTGGTTTTTCTTTTTTTTTTTTGGTGGGTTTTTTTTGTTGTTTTTTTTTTTTTTTTTTTAACATGGCTTTGTAAATAAAATAATTTATATGTTTGTAAGAAACAGATGCGTTTGTCATTATTCATCTGTGCAGAGTGACAATGGTAGGTATCATATGCTGAAATACGCTGTGCCCATAGCCAGCACTGAGAACTTGACTGGCAGCACAAAGATCTGCCCAGCTCTGTACAGGGCTGAATTGCTCTGGATTATTTCTGGCCTTCCTGCCTCCAATATGTCTGTTTTTACATGCTAGGACATGGGTGACAATCAGCTTCTGAGGGCTTTGCACTGATAAATTATTTTTCAGTTCCTTTGCTTAGCTGAATGCATTTTCTCATTCCTTATCAGTGTAAATGAACTTGGCTACAGCCACTGGAGTTAGGAATTGTCACTTCAGTGGGCAGTACACATGTAAAACCAGGCTTTTTTATCATTGTTGATACTGAAAATGCAACTTTTATCTTTATTCCTGTTCTGTGTAAAGCCTGTTCCAATTACAGATCAGTGAGACTCAAATGGTCCATTGGGTTGTCAGCTCTGCAGAGAGGACTGCAGTTCTTTCTCTTGTAGCAAACCTCTCTTGCAAATCTGGGGAAGATACAGAGTTCCATGTTCCTGCAGGGAAGATGCGCACAAATAAGGTATCTTCTGTTCTAAAATCAAGACATTTGGACTGCAAGCTGCATTTTTGTATGCATGCACTGAGAACTGGCAGGGGAGGTAGAAAGCTGGGCCTGCAGTACGGGGAACAGTCTTCAGAGGAGAAAACTTTACCTTCTAGGTAAAGCTTTTTGTGTGGTGCCTTGCATGTTCTGATGCTTGTCACAAAAGCTAATCCTGAACTTCCTCTTTACTGTCCAGTCTGTGCCTTGGTCTGTGCTGCCTATAGTTTGAAAACTCTTTTCTTTTGTTAATACTGAGTTTATCTTTTCCAGTACAGAAAACCCCAACATCCCCCTAACAACAGCAGATACTGAAGCTACCTCTGATAGAGTGGTCCCATGAAGAGTGACATTCTATTTGTAAGCTGCTTTGCTATTTCTAGCAGCCGACAGAAATTAAAGCAACAGCTAAGACAATGGAATAGTGCAGCTGTGAGTTATGAGTTGCTTGCCCATGGCCGGCAATGGCTGAAGACCACTGAAATTGTTTTCCAAGTAGGAATCCGAGTAATTCTTTAGCGCTTGCAGGTTTGTTAGAATGATTCACAAGCTGTTCTCTATTTGGAGTTGGTGTCCCCCACCCTTTTTTTGGTTATACAAGTATTTTGCTTGCAGCAGTACTCTTCACTCTTTTGCTTGTGTTATCCAACATGCCCTAAATGCCACCAGTTTGAGAGGGAAGCAGAGCACACTGTAACTTTTTATTCGTTGCACTCTAGGTTTTGTGCTTCTGGTTTTACCACAGAACTATTTATTTTAGCAGAAAGTCATTGGTGTGTGTGCCCAGTATCTGTTTTACTCTTCCAGATCTGTCAGGATTCACAACTGGAAGAAATGCCAAATACTGAGTCCAGAAATACTTGGAGGAGATTCATGCAACGGATTCAGATTTCAGAACACAAGAATGTTTATTGCATGCAAATTTTTATGCTGGTTTGCTCCTTTAATACCTCTTGAGAGCTACTACGCATAACAAGTACAGACCTCTTTTAGGGCATTCTTTCTGATGCAGAAGAAAGACAAAGCTGTTATAATTCAGCAGCAGGTCCCTGTTTGCCTGTTGATTGGAGAATCCATGGTAGATGGTATGGATACTCTCATTCTCATTTGTAATGCACCACAAGTGACAAGGGCTGGATTCTTCTGCGTGTGGTTTTCGGTTGTTTTTGGCTGACCTGCAGAGATACTGAGAGCTGGTCTGTCACCTGCTCTCCCCACAGAAGGGAGAAGGAAAGCTTTAGGGAAGCTTCCCCTGTTTAGAGCGGAGCTTGCCAAAAAAAACAGTCAGGATGAAGGAGAACTTGATTTGTGGGTGGGACACCAGTAGGGATTTGAGATGATGCACAACACTCAGCTGTCCCTTTGCAGACTTCCCAAGCCTGAAGGACGAAATTGAATCTGGGTTTGATTAACTTGGAGCAGTTACTCATGTGGTTTACATGACACCGCAAGAGACCAGTTTTTCAGAGCAGTTGTCTATCATGAACAAAGTGTATTTACAGAATGCTACAGGTGTAAAGGCCCATTGGTATAAATACGGTGAATGGCCACAATGAACTCGTGAGTGAAGTTCTGCAAGTCCCGTGTCTGTCAGCTGATTTCCAGCCTGAACCCTGCTGAGGCAGAGGAGGAAGTGGTGACAGGGTAAGTAACCATCACTGCAGAAAACACACCATCATAGTGCTGATTTGAGAGCTGTGTCATGGGTAAGCAGACAGGTCACTGGAAAAGGATCACTCAGGCCCAGCCTTCTAGCCTTTCCCACCCACTATATCCCACACAATATAGAAGCCTGTTGCCTTAGTTCTGAAGGTACTCTGCACAGCCTATGTAAGAAACTTCCCCTTATGATCAGCTCCACTCTTAAACTGCAACTGTTTGCTTTCCTTTTTCCTTATTTTTGACCATATAATGAGCTGGGGGGAGGGGTTGTCCTGTGGTTTGGGGCTTTTTGGTTGGTTTGCGGGGGGGGGGGAGGGTGGTGTTTATAGGGTTTTTTTTTAACTTCCCTGGGGTTACTCCTTCCGTGTTAATTCTCTTTAGGAGTTGTGTTTGAACCACAAAGCCTGAGCAGTAATACCAGCACACTGGGCTTGCTGCTTCATTACCAAGGAGACACCAGCAAGGTGCAGAAAGCTGGTTTTCACTCATGTTGTTTTGTAGAGACTTCCAAGGCCTGCAGCTTCACCCTGAGCATGGATGCTTCTGAAGAAAAACATTCAAATGCTCCATTTGTGCTCCTTACCCTAGACCAAGCCAAGTGCATGTTTGCAATCAATGCAGACATCGGGAAGTGCTCCAAGACCTCTTTCTAGTAGCTGCTTTTACACGGCACTGACTGAAGCACTGCTATTAAAAAAGACATGTGGAGTTATGGTCAAAACCAGGAAAAGACTGAGGCTATTGATCAGTAACACGAGCCTTTGAAGACACATAACCCACACTTACTTTTGCTTCCTAACTGCATGCCCAGCCTTTCTATTCACAGTGTCTCTCTTTGACTGGGGGTGGTCAGAGAAACCAAGGCGATGGAGATGGATCTCTGATCACCACCACCCTGTGTGGTGTGAACTCACTCTACAGACACTGCTAGAGTAAAAATATCTGTGGTCTTAACAGCTGTAGGCTCAGAGCCACATGTAAACAAAATTGCTGTGTATCTCAAAGAATGAAGGCTCCTGCAAAGCAACTTCTTATTCCTTTGCCTTCAGCAAGAGTCCCACCATGGTTCTAGGATAAGAATTCCTTGGGTTTTCAGTGAACTGGGAAGTGGCTGGTTCTGTATGAACTACATCTCCTGATGCTAAACGAGCATTTTTGTAGCCTCTGACTCGGAAACAGTGACTGGAAGGACTTTTCTACTTCCTGGTATTTCATTTTTCCCATGTATGATTTTTGGTGGCAGGTTTAGTCTTTATTTTGCAGTTGACTGAAGAAAAAAGCCACTCACAGCTTAGCCTTACGGCTGCAGGCTCTTCTTCTTGTGGGCTGGGCTGGCACCACAGCAGAGGCACGAGTAATCCAGGCTACCCCTGCAGTACACCAAGGAGAGCTTCTTGACAGAAGTGCTGCACAAGCTGAGCAGGGCTCTGCTAGACACGCTGCTCACACGTGAGGAAGGGCTGGCTGGGAACACTGACACTGGCAGCAACCTTGGCAGCAGTGGCTGAAAGCAAAGCTGAAGGTTCTGAGGGAAGTGAGGAAGTTGAATCGTGACCCTGGGATTCAGGGGAGCAAATGTCTCCTGCAGACATTTTGTTGGCAGTATCCCACAGAAGGCTGCCCTAAAGGGCCCAAGGGAGCCAGCTGAAGCACAAGAACAGTGCAATCCAACATGCAGGAAGCTGAGCAGACATGGGAGAAGGTCAGCATGGCTGAATGGGGAACTCCTAACTGACATCAAATCCAAAAGGCAAGTATAGAGACAGTGGAAGCAGGGGTGGGCTGCACTGGAGGAGTACAGAAATGCTGCCTAGGCATGCTGGAGCAGGACTAGGAAAGCCAAAGCTCAGCTGGAGCTGGAATTAGTGAGGGATGTGAAGGACACTCTGTACCTTGAACGTGGAAGGAAGGCTAAGTAAAATGTGTGCCAGCTGACCAAAGGACATGGAAACAACTGAGGTACCACTTGGTGCTGCCTTTGCTTCAGGTTTTAACTCAAAAGGACTGTGCTCAGATCCTTGGGCAAAGCCTAGGGACTGAGGTGCTACCAGCATAAGAGGAAGCCTGAGCTAATGACTACTTACCCTGGATCCACGCCAATCTGTGGGGAAGGCTGGGCTTGATGCAAGGCTGCAGGCTGCTATCAGTGCAAGGCTACAATTACCCTTGAAAGATCACAGGGAACAGGGTTCCTAAGGACTGGGAAAAGGCAAAGGCAATGCCCATTTTCAAGGCAGACCCAGAGAGCTACAGGCTGTTCAACCCAACCTCAATCCCATGCACATTATGGAACAAACTCTCCCAGAAGCCATGTCCAAACGATGTGGATTTACCAAGAGGAAGCAATGTCTGACCAACCAGCTGGCTGCCTGTGATGAAATGACTGGCTCCAGGTACTGATCAGAGAGCAGCGAGTGGTGCTTGCTTGGACCTTAGCAAGGCTTCGGCACCATCTGCTTTTGTATTCTTACGGTAAATAGGAGAGATAGGGATCGATGGCATGGACTGTGAGGTGGGTGGCAAATCAGCTCTATGTCAGGGCCTGCAGGGCCAGTGAGCTCTTTGAAGGTCAAGTGGTTGGTTGTTACCAGTAACATGCCTCAGGGGTTAATACTGGGCCAGATAACACTGAAGGGTTTCACTGCCACCCTGGATGCTGGGATGGATTGTTAACTCATGGGTAACAACAGATGGGGGTAGGGAGGTGATTGATACAGTAGGGGCAGGGCTGTCCTTCAGGGAGCTCAGCAGCCTGGAAAATGGGGCTGACAGGAACCTCCCTGTGTTCATCAGAGACAAATGCAGTGTCCTACACCCGGGCGGGAGGCACAGCCCCGTGTCACCAAGTGACTGCAGGAAGAGGGGCCAGCGGATGAGCTGAACATGAGTCAGAAAGGGGTCCTTCACTGTGCTGGCACCACAGCCTCACCCAGCAGTGAGAACGTGGGCAGCAGTCAGAGGAGCTCATTGTCACCTGCTGCTCCTATCCCTTGTGAGCCTGCACCTGCACAGCTGAGGCCAGTTTGGGCCCCCGTGGTACAAGATGCAGCACACTGGAGTGAGGCTGGGGAGTGACACCAACACGATCAGGAGCTGAAGCATACAGTATAGCAGGATATGCTTAAGAACCTTAAGAAGGGGAGAGGGGTCTGAGTGCTGTCCTCAGCTACAAGATAGGTAACTGTAGAAAAGATGGAGCCAGGTGTAGATAATAAACCACATGGTTCATTACCAGAACATTTTTCAAGGAAATAAATTGGGCTTTCTTAGTGAAACAGATTTTTTAAAATACTTTTCCTAGTTGTAAATTAAATTGGGGTTTGCTCTTAGTGATTCTTTTGAACCATTCCTCAGAGAAACACACCTCAATCTGCAGTTCCTGGGTTTATTCATAGAATTCCAGCCTTCAACATACGTATTTCATACTGGTTATCTTTGTTGACCACTAAAGGAGAAACCTCCTTTGCCAGATGCTGTTTTCGCTGTCCCAAACTGCCTCCCTACCTTTCTCTCCAGTCTTTCACCTGCTCCTTCTTTTCCTATCTCTCTTCCCACCCTTAGGTTCCCAGTTTCTTCAAAGTATTTACCATGTCTCTTTTCCTCCTCTCTGCCCAGCTCAAGCTTTACTTTCTTCTCCACGCTTCAATCTGCACTTTCTCCACCACTCTTCAGGACAAAACCTTTGCAAATCCTACTGAAAGGCATAGAAAAGGCAAGTGCAGGGATGGGTGCAGTACCTATGAACTGCATTCCTTGGGACAAGCAGGTTTCTGTCACTGCCAGGCAGCTGTCAAGCGAGGTAAGTTACGAACCTACAGTTCCTCCAGCACTCATCAAGGCTGGAAGCAGTTCATCACTTTAAAACACTACAGGGCATAGCAGAGCACGGCTGTGCAGTCTCTGCAGCTTTGGATGCTGCCTTTCTCCCACACTTTCTCTAAGGAATCTAAGGTGAATTCTATTAATGTCTTGTAGTATTTTAGTTTTGGCAAATAGTTCCATACACGTAGTGCTAGACTTTTCACGGGAATGCTGCTTTTCTTTGCTCTATGCTCATTTATCATTGCCTATTTTTATTTGGTGGCAGATGGCAATGTCTTTGTAGAGTTGCTTGATTTGTTTTTTTTAGTGGGACACAATTATCTTTCGCCTACTCACACGGGGTAGCACCACAAAAGGCTCTGGTGCCTCTTCATCAGGCTGTGCTGCAAGTCTCAACAATGACTGTTAAATGTAACCTTTCTCCGTTGCTAGTGAGTGGTTTGCGTTATCGTACCAGTGGTCATGACCGGCCTTGGAGCAGCCCGCTCTACTGGGAGGTGCCCCCGTGGCAGGGGCTGGAACTGGATGAGCTTTAGGGTCCTTCCAGCGAAAAGCGTGCTATGATTCTACTGTTCTATGGCTCGGCTGAGCACGCACACTCACTCACTAGGTGGCAGCTGAGCAGTTCGCTGTCCTCGCCGAGGTGCTGGGATTGACCAAGCCCACCCTTAGCAAGGGAGCCCAGGCAGCGGTCGGTGGATGGGCGGGAGCGGAGGGTGCTGCGTGCACCCACCGCCTGCGGCGGGAGATGCGGCTGAAGGCGAGAGATTGGCATAAACGTTAAAAACAACAGCGTGCGATTCACCTTCCCTGTGCAGGAGCGCGGCTGCGGTGCACGCCGGTAACGCGCTGGGAGCGATGCTTTGCTGTCCCGGTGCTGACTTCTGCGCGAGTGAAGTTTCTGCTTTCCCCTTCCCACCCTCTGGAGCGGGGCTGCGCAGTCAGCAACGCTCAGGGGCCCCCAGGGCCTCGCCTCACGCCCCGCGAGCCGAGCCCAGCCGCAGCTCCGGCTCCTGGTTACCCGCTCCTCCGTGTGCGATGAGCTCCGGCTCCCTCCCGCCCGCCCTCAGGCAGCCCGGGGAAGGGAGGGGCGGGGCGGGCTGACGGTCGCGGTGTCCCAGCAACGCGGCATGGCGGCGGGCGAGCAGCGGGGCCGGGAGTACCTGCAGCGGCACCGCCTCCCCGAGCTGCTGCACCGCCTCAGCGCGCTCGTGCTCTACCACAGGCCCGGTGGGCGCCGCGGGGCAGGGCGGCTGCAGAGCCCTCGGGAACGGCAGCGGGGGGATGCGGGCGGAGGGAGGGGACTCGAGGCCTTCAGGCCGGCGGCGGCTGAGGGCCCTGTGTCCGTGCGGGATGTTGGTTCTTTGCAGACAGGCCACGCGAGTTCCTGATCCAGGCGCTGGAAAAGGTGAAGGCCGGACGGCGAGCCGAGGGCGAGTACCCGAACCTCATGGACGAGGACAACGTGGTCGCCATGTTCGGCTTGCTGGATGTGGTGGGAGAAGGCCACATAACGGCAGCGCAGTACAGGGAAGGCACGTACCAAATAACGGTGTCTGTCTGCACTGAATCGTTAACACAGTTTCAAAGCTACACCCAGGTTTATTTTACATGTATCTGCACATCTCCGTATGTACAACCCGAAAGTTAGGAAAGTTACATATTTTTAAGTTACCTGTTTCCCTTTTATTATACCTAGGTCACTTCAAGCTGTTAGGCAAGTCTTTGAGGTTAATGTAGGAAATTCTCTTTCCCTAACTCTAGCTCTTAAAACTTTGGGACTGACCACTGAGGATCTACAGATTGAAGACAACGCAGTTATCACCCTGGATGTATTCATGCAGGAAGTGTAAGTTTAACTGAAAGGGCTCCTGGGTGGGGGATATGCACAGGGGATAATTGACTGAGATTCATTTTGATAAAACTATGTAATTAAAGGACTGGCTTTGCAAGGATTAATGGGGTCAGTCAGTGACCAACGTGACCCAAACCCTGCTCTGCGGTTTCCTCAATGCAGACCTCTCGATCAGCTGCCCCTCAGGTCAGACAGACGCCATCAGGTGGCCCAGGGGGTCAAATCCTGGTTTAGAAATGTGAAACAGCAAGGCAGCATTGCAGGGGTGGTACCACAGCTGTAGGTGAAACAAGCTCGGAGTTACAATGATTTCTCATGTCAAGGCATGGTTCTAGGGGCAATTTCTTGGTAACTGTTGCAATCTCTGAAAGGAATCAAAATAATAACCCTCAGTGCTATCTGACCAAAATTTTCTGGTTTTTTTTAGGAAGAAAAGGATGCTGGAGAGCTGGGCTGTGCATTAGCTTCAGTCTGATATACGTATTAAAAAAGGCATCGTGCTCAATTCTTTCCTGGTTTGGCAGCAGTGGAGAACTCATTTAAGCAGTACCCTCTTTTTCTCCCCCCCACCCTGTCAAAGCAACCACCTGAAAAGGACCAATGGCAAGAACTTGTTCATGATTACCACCTCATGGAGGAGTGGCATTTGAGAACTGCTTTTCTTAATACACCACCATATTTATGTAATTTTTAGGGAGAAAGTTGTAAAAAAAATAATTAGGATGAATAAAGACAACCCATTAACACAGTCCTTTGTTCCTACCTTCTCTGTTCAAGTTTATACACATTTTAACACAGAACACCTATTACCTGGGCTGTAGAGTTGTAAAACGTGTTCAAGTGAAGGTGGATCAGTTCACAGGGAGGAGCTGCCCACATCATTCATACACAGGTGTACTTAAAGCACACACATTGGCAGGGCAGACATACTCCTTCAAGATGAAGCCAGTTTTAGCTTCTAAATGCACTGGGAAAGTGGCTGTAGAAAAGATATGTACAGTTGGAAACCAAGGCAATCCCATTCTGAAGTGGTTTTAAAGGTGAATACAACAAGGCATGAGATGAAACCAGTCACTCAGCATACAGCATTTTGAAAACAGGAAGCATATTACAACATACTTGTTTTGCTTTTGTTTGAAATAAGCAATGTAGACCAAGCTCTTAGCCATTGCTGAAGAAGTCTTTATTTTCCTGTGTTTGGCCAACTAGCTCTCAAGTTGAGAAGAATCTCAACATCTTGTTGTGCTAATTTGTAAACTCCAAGTTCATTTAGTGCTGCTGTTGCAGAGGGCTGGTTTGGCTTGAATGTCTCATTGTCTGCAGCCGACTGCAGTACATCCTTCAGAAGCAAGGCAGAACCAACGTTCAGGTTCAGGATAATGCAGGCTTCTTTTATGCTAGAGGGAAAAAGAAGTTACATGGATTAATATAAGAAGCACCCATGAAATACACTTTATTCTGTGCATACAGTGATTAACAAAAACATCCCCATGGACTTCTGAAAAGGCTCAAAAGTATTGAACTGAAAAGTATGGCTTAGATCAAGGCAAACAGTGTACTTGTTCACACTAAGCCTTTTCCCTCATGTATGTGTATTTCCTAAGCATCAGTGTTTTGCCTCCCAGTTCTCTGCATGGCTTTTGACTCTTTCTTCCACCAGCATTACAAATAGAGGATAGAATTTACCACTCAACCTGTCTACCTTTCCCTATCTGCGTTTTCCCCTAAGATAATTAGCACCTTCTTACACAGTGTATTTTAAGAGCACAGTTTAACAGACAGTTGCTGGAATCTGAACATTTTCCCTAATTAATACCATCAGGGAGCAAACACATCCCCTGTCTTTGTCACATTGTTTCTAATCTAAATGTGACAGAGCCATGTACCCATTGTGCATTACTTTTTATGGTTCTTTTGTGCACCTGTTTCCTCTTATGCTGAGAGTAATATGTACCAACTACCTGTATAAAGGTGATGTGCTCAAGACTTAAACCTGAAGATGCTACATGAATGTTCTAATTAAAAATGACAATATGGAATCTTTGCCTTCCAAGTGGTAAAGACTTAATGCCATGCTCCATACTGATTTGAAAACACTAAGATTTCTGCCCCAATTAGCCCAGAAGTTTAGCACTGAACTCTCTAAATGACTGAGTGCTATTTAACAACGTCCACAAAGAAGGTAGCTGCTTCTCATCAGTGAAAGCAACTAGACTGCTATGCAATTCCGAGCACGACCGTAGTTTAAAGTAGTCTTTCTTCTACCAATAAAGTTTAGTGTTGTAATTACATCTTCAAGTAGTTTCTTAGGCCCCAGTTTCAGAAGTCTGTGATATTTATATTCCTTCCATAAGTTAAGTTATCTAGACATCCTAACTGCACAGAATACCACATGCCACAGCCCACTGCTGTGTGAGTACATGGCGCAGAATCAAAACCTTCCTGGCTGTAAACACTGGAAGCCCAAATGATCCACACATTTTAAGTGTGGATCAAATCTAACTGAAAAACTCTCGGTGATACATAGAATGTGTATTCATCTGCACATCCACTTTTGAAATACCAACGGATCAGAAGTTTGCCTACTTACTGCTTGAAGTAGTTTTCTGGCCTCTTGCAGTAGTGTGAAAATAAAGGGAACAGATTCCTACTCATGTCAAATTGGAGCTGGGCTGCTCCTCCTTCATTGAAATGATTTGCCATAATTATCTGCAAACACAAGAGAGGTGCATCCACTGTTTAAAGCAGTCACTGACACCCACCTGCACTGCAGAGCTCACGTTTTGCTGATACCTACTTCCTGATAGATGTATATATCCACTTTCTCTGCAAGCATTTGCCAGAAAAGCTTGAACAGCGAGTGGCAGAGCTGCTGTTCCAGTTGTAGTAAGCGGTCTCGCAGGGTCAGCAACATTGGGCAAGCTGTGCTTGACAGAGACATCACTGCTTGCTCTGCTTGAGATGGCAAAGACAACCATCTGAAAGAAATCATCACACTCAAGTCATTACAATGAAATTATTCATATTACAATAGTTGAAGGTAAAATTATCCTTTAAAAAAAATCCTACTTACAATGGTTCAGAGATTTCTCCTTTCCCATTTCAAATCTAACAGTAATCACAGTCTACTGATGTTTAAAATTCATTTAATATTAAACTCATGCTGGAGTTATCAATCTCTGAACATGCCATTCACAGAAAACCCCATCTAACCTAGAAAATCATGGAGGATTTGTATGCCTTTTATGAAGTACTTCAGAAATCCTACTCCAGAGCGAATGTTCAAGAAGCCCTGTGAGTCTGGGACGACAGAACAGTCGTTACAGGCCTCTTTGTACTTAACTCTTCAGTACTACTACAAAGAAAGTAATTCTTGTCCAAACTAGAAGGATCCAGAATGCTTCCCAGGGTATTTAAGCTAATGCACCTACTAACTCTGGAACTACTTTAGAAAACAAAACATTAAAATAAAGTAAGTGTTAAAGACGAATTTTACCAAACTTCTACCCTGTGCCATTCCTACTCAGGAAAAAAAAAGTGCGCCTGTTACCTACTCCTGCCTTTATTTACCTTGGTATTTTTATCAGGACATAATACTGTAATATGGGAAGAGAGTAAACAGATGGAATCACCTCTCTTTTCTGTACAGCTTTGCAGCATCTTTGACCTCTCTGAAGACATGATCTACCTGGCGAGTCAGCATGTCATGCTTCAGGCGTTCCAGGAGGTTAATCATCTCATCAAAGACAGAGCTCTCCATCGAAGCCAGCTGCCCTAGCTGGAGCTTGCTGACAGCATTGCTTTCCATATGAACCTCCAGCTCAGCCTGCTGGAGCTGCAAGAAGAACTAGAGAAACAAAGCAAGGTCTGAATACCTCAGAAAATAATCCTACCATTGGAACTTTCCATTGGTACTTTAATAGACACAGCTCTAGAAAACACTCTCTGACACATTTATAAACTTAAAAGTCTAAAGATTTTAAAAACATTTTCATATCTTTTCCCTTGGCTCTGATTTAGTGAAAACCAAAATATGGTGGTTTAATCTTAGCAGTTTGTCCTAGTGGAATTGATAAGAGTTTCAGGTGCAACAGCCAATAGGTAATGGGAATAGAGCTAAAGAAATACTAAAAAGATATTTTAAGATTGACAGCAGAATGCTTTTAAAAGAAAAACAACAGATTTTGTCCTTTTCAATGTTTGCAAAAGTAACCTAGAAGCTTTAATTGTAATTTGTTTTAGAAATAATCATTCATTAAATCATAAATTTGCTGGGCTGACAACAGCAAGAAATCGGAATGTAATGTGACATAATGGTAACAACACTATGGGCTGGTAACTTCTCGGGTTTGCTTTTAAGCAGATCAAGACACTTAGCTAGACACAGCTGTACAACATGAAGGCTGCTGTCCTGCCATGTCAAGATTATCTACTGCTAGAGCCAAAGTTGCCTGGGAAGACAAAAAGAGGCTGCCATATTGCGTTGCACAATACCTATTTTTATACACATCATGTGTAACAGGAGTTTTTGACCTTTTGTACCCATAACCATAGAAAAGCTGAAATGTGACAGCATGGCCATACTGCCACCAGGCTATTATCATAGAATCCCAGAACAGTTTGGGTTGGAAGGGACCCCCTTGCTAGGGGCAGGGACACCTTCCACTAGACCACGTTGCTCTCAGCCTCATCCAGCCTGGCCTTGAACACTGCCAGGGATGGGACAGCCAAGGCTTCTCTGTACAACCGTGCCAGGGCCTCAGCACCCTCACAGGGAAGAACTTCTTCCTAACATCTAATCTAAATCTCCCCTCTATCAGTTTAAAGCCATTCCCCTGGTCCTATCACTACATGCCTTTGTGAAAAGAAGTCCCTCACCAGATTTCTTGTAGCAAAACAACCAGTTATCAGTGAGTGACTTTTTTGAGCAGCGCCTGTAACGTGTTGCAAGGCAGATCCGCAAGCTGGATCCATTTAAGCTAACCTGCCACAAGAATGGTTCAAGCATCATGCATAGGTTGCTGCACACACCTCAGCATCAATACTTTTAATACTTGTCAGAGATCTCCAAAGTCAACTTACTATTTTTTCACAATACAAAGCATGTAAAGGATATTACTTCTCTTGTCTGTTCACATTATTCCATTCCCCCAGCTCTCTTCGCAATGCCCTAGAAAGTCTGTAATTAATGCAGCTTAGATCTCCAACAATAATCTCTCTTTATTTATACATCTTTTACGAAATCTGAATGTATATCTCATTCTGTTTTTGCAGTAATGATTTCTTCTGAATACACTTGGAGAAACAGTGCTGAAAATAAAATATTTGTTATGAAACAAACATCCAAAGTCCATTTTTTTTTATTTTTCCAAGTAAAGCAATTACTCACTACATTGTCGGCCCAGTCTGCCAACACTGTTGCTATATAGTTAACAGCATTGAGGATTGCACAGTATCGAAATCCTAAGGAAGCTCTAGTCTCTTCCTTCATCACTTGAGTTAATCGTATCCTGAAATCATCAACCAATTCCTTCTGTAGGCCCAGAAACTGCAGTTTCCTGGAAGCTGCTGGAAGGTTCTTATACCTGTCTGGAAAGACATTAATAAAATGTTTTTAAGTTTTCCAACACTGAATAAAAGCTTTTCTAAAAGAAATATTCAAAAAGAAACATCCTTGCTCTTGTATGTTCTGATCTGAGGAAGCAGACGTTACTTACTGGCTTCTAAATTGTCACAGAGTCAAAAAGAATAGTAGGATTTTTTGATAACTGCATTGTAACAAATTATATTCTCTCAAGTATAAGAAAGTTTTAATATGCTGATAATTTAACAGTATGTTTTATATTTATTTAGTCAATGTGTCAAAAGCTGAAGATTGTTCATATGTGAGTGATTGGCCAAACTACAGAATGAACAGGAAAGTTTCTAGCAAATTACAAACATCACAACTTTGCAACATTATTTGGTGACTACTGCTCACACTGGCTATCTCTGAGGTCTGTCAGCTGAAGGGTTTTTACTGTTCATTACAGTGAACAGCAATGCTCACAGATTAGTAATTACCCGTTATAACTAACAGCAGAGTCATAAAAGTTTCGGCACAGTCTGGGACTTTCATTTCATCTACATCAGTGATGTCTTTGTACTGTGATACCCACGCAGCCTCTGATGAAAGCATGGAGTCCATTTTCTGAAGAGCAACTGAGATGCACACAAAACTTGTCAACTGTTCAAGTCTTTAAAGAAAAACATTAAACAAACAACAACAACCAAAAAGAAAAAATCTAACACCCCCCCTCCCCTCTAAAATATATAAACATTTACATTATCTCCAGTAAGTTGAATTCGATGTTTTGGGGTTGTAAAAGGTACTGGTACGTTTGGGGTTTGTAAAAGGCTTGGTACAAACCAGCTTCAATTTCTATTTGCAATGCTGTTAACAGTTACATCACAGTTGACTGGAGGGGGTTGTTTGGGTTTTTTTCATAATTGGCTTGCTCCTTTCCAATATATTTCCTCTTAATTTCTCAAAATGTAATACCCTCTCCTTATTTCAATTTAAAGTCCAATCTCACATAAATACAATGTTTGTCTAAAACTAAGCCTACTGGATTCCATACAGCTTAGGGGCAAGAATCCCACAACTAGAGAAACACTATTAGAATCTAACAAATTTTTAATCAAAAAATCACAGAATGGGTTGGGTTGGAAGGAACCTTACAGATCATCCAGTTCCAAACCCCCTGACACAGACAGGGACACCTTCCACTAGAGCAAGTTGCTCAAAGCCCCGTCCAACCTGACCTTGAACACTGCCAGGGATGGAGCAGCCACAGCTTCTCCAGGCAACCTGTGCCAGCGCCTCACCATCATCATTGTGAAGAGTTTCTTCCTAATGCCAAATCTGAATCTTCCCTCTGTCAGTTTAAAGCCATTTCCCCAGTCCTATCACTACTTGTTTTTACAATAGGCATGATTTATACTTAATAGTATCTGTTTTCTTCTTCAAATAAAATTGGAGGATCCATCCTCATGGCAGTAAATCTAGACATATGACCCAAGTGTACGCTTTTAATGCTCAAAAGCCAAAAGAACTAAAATTCTGACTTTCCTCATCAAATCTTGTTATTTTTAGGACACTATCACAGAGTATAAAAATACATATCTTACGTCGCAGCTCTGTCCAAGTGACTTATCCTATTTGAGAAGGCTGTTTGTATAAGCAAACACGTACTTTCTGATTGTGCAATATAAAAGCCAACAAAATCCACTGCATATCTTACATTTTTTTTCCACTGTTAGCCACCTTTGGAAGCAGGATTCTTCTGACAGAATATGCATGCAACTGGGCAAGCTGCTGAGATAACCATGAACGTTGTATAGCTCTCTCTCAAATAGAAGTACCTCATCCACAAGGTGACAAAAGAGCGTATCATCATACAACAGGCACGGAATATCAGCAGCCAGCTTCTCCAAAATCAGCATTACCAGAGCACGAGAGAATTCAAGCTTTTGAAATAAACAAATGAATAAAATATCAGAGATAGGAAGTATTGACATGGGCAAACATGTACATAAACTGCTACTGGACTAAGTGAAGTCTCGCCACATACTCAGTAAAAGCAGTGAAGTGGGCTCACATAAGCATCTGTCAGAAGCTGACTTACACTTTCATACATATAGAACCCATGGAAGTGCTCACCCCAGCATTCACTGAAGATCCTGCCTTGTCCAGAATTGGCTGGATTTTGTCATCAAGGAACTTTGCATGATTTCCAATCCACATGAGTACTTGTGTTAAATACCACTCAGGCTAATTAAAAAAAACAACAAACCAAACAAACCCAGAAAATAAATTATTAAATGCACCAAACAACATTTATTCAAGTTATACTAATATATATTAAGACAAGCTTATAAAAATACTAGTCTCTTCCCCTGCCTTCTCTTGATCTCAGATCACTCAAGTCTTTCACTGTGTTTTATTTAGCTTTGATTTTCCATAAAAGTTGCATCAGAGACGTATTTCTGGATGTGAATTGATTTAAATGAACCAATTATTCTGTTTCTTTTCAAGCAAAAGCTCCAATTTTATTATCTATCTATCTGTCTATCTCCCTCCCTCTACTGCTTTCTTACTCATAAGCTCCTCTTTTCTGCTTCATATACTGCTTCCTGTGCTTCTTTTGTCTGTATTTCTCGATACAGTGAGAAGGATGCACTCCTGAGAGAAGTCTTCCCAGTAGCTCTGTTCTTACTGTCACTGTACCCAACCTCAACCCCACCTTTCCCCTGGAAGCAGGGAATCTATCACCTTCTCATTTCACATTTTAATGTCTTTAAGCTTTTTCATTTTCCACACCTTAATATTCAGTCTGCAGTTTTTGATGACCTGATCTGACACTCGATCATCTGTAAACTTTTCTTTACAAAGTTTTTAGAAAAATGGCTGTTCACCTGCTGTTCTTCACAAATTTCATCTCTTGAACATCATTTTCCCATCTGCTTATGAAATAATTTTGGTCATGTCTAAAAAAACCTCTTACCCACTAATATACTTAACGTTATTTGAAACAGGATTGTAGTAGCAACTATCAAGATTGCAAATATATTTACATTTACCAAAGACTGTCAATACAAGTTTTATAGTCTTGTACAGTCAGTACAATTGAACAGGTCTCAAACTCTGCGCCTGATGTATTACTGCAGCATTAATGCATTGAAACCTGTTCCAGTGATAGCACTCAGATTAAAATCCTCAGTTTTTTACTATAATTCATATAAAAAGTGAGTAAACTTCCAACTGATAAACTGGACATCTCTTGTTGTATGTCAATTAAAATAAATGTAAATGAGGAAACTAATTATATATCAGTACTTTTAGACTAATCAAATTTCATATACCAACAGTAGAATCCACCATGTTCAGTTACATGAAGGCAGCTAAACACAGTGCCAAGAATCAAAGCCCCAGCTTTTTACAGCCTTTGAGTGCAAAATGGTTTGTAAGGAGACAGGAAAAATGATTCAGAACTTCTGAAGTGCTAGGAGTCAGTCTAAGGGTGTCATAACACTTTCTAAAGGATCTGGGCAAGGGGGAAATATCACCTGGCCCAGAGAAAACGCTTGTGCCTCTGAAAGGTCTCTCTATGCTATCCTGGTATCTGCCCACGCTTATGTAGGCACAAGAACTGCACAGTTTTGAAGAACCTTAATTTCAGGAAGGAAAGTGTTAAAGCTACACAGTGTAAATACAGCAATCTAGCTGCTGTTTAACCAAGCAATTTCAAAAAGCCCAAACAGTCAAAACTGCTTTCTCCCATACCTTGTTTAAAACATTGGTTTGCTTATTTCCAGTGAAATGATACTTAAATCTTTTCTGAAGAGGATTCAGCATAATCTGTATTGGAAGGATTACTGGTGGCGATGGGGGTAAAGAGTACTTCTCTGGCAGCTGTTTAGGTTTGGTTAACAGTACATCTCTAAGTTTGACAAGTCAAGGATGAATTAAAACATTTTAATTCTTCCAACATCATAATTTCAATAAAATTGGTTTATAAAAATGAACACTTCTTAGTTCTACATCATTGCATAATACTGCCTTCAGCCAATCAGTACAATTCCTCAAATATGAGGGATACTCAAACACAGAAACCCACCACCATCAGTATCAAACAAAGAGGCTGTCACCAGACACGTTTATTCATACTTGTTAAAGAAGAATAGAAGACTCACAAGACTAATAAATGCAATACATGATTTCCCATTTTCATGTAACTGGTTTAAGGGACCCAGTGTGTGAAATCAAGACTGTTATCAGCTCAGGGTTGTGCAGAATGGCCTTGTACCTTCCCACTCCAGGATAAAAAAGAAAAGTCACAACCACTCCAGGAAAAATTGCTTGGTTGAGCTTTGGCCATGCTTTACTTAATTCACAAAATAATGGAACTGAAGGAGCAGCAGTGCCTCCTAATTAACCTCAAAGGGAGACTCCTGAAGCTGCACAAGGAAAACCCTTCTCTAGTCTCCCATTTTTGCAGTCTCCTTCTGAGACACGCATCTTTAGCTTTCTCTCTTTTCCTTCTGGGATGGGACATACTGAAGTAATTAAAACTGATTTCAAATAAGGTTAAGAAAAGCATTAACTGTGTAAAATAAAACATACACCACCTTTTTATTTTTTTTTTTTCATTAACATGGATAGCCTTACTGAAGCATGTAAGGCCTGATCCCCACCAAACCTGAACTGTCAGCTACCAGGAGACCACTACATTTGATGACTTGGAGGTACAATATTGCTACTGCCAGACATGACAACTTTGTTCAGAAAGTGTTAGGTGCCAAACAAACAAGAAACATTCTAACATTAATAACAAAGTAACATATTCAAATTATCTTTTGTTTTTAGGGAGAACAATCTCCAATAATACTCCTTGAGAAGGTGCATATCTCAAAGTTTATAATCCTTGACAAAATACACCACAGCTACTTAAAAGGATACGAGGTTTGCAATTTCAGAAGCTGACAAAACAGCATCTCCAGGTTGTTGTACACATCAGGAGCACTGGCTGGGGCAGGAAGACCAAATGCCTGAGACTGTGGTGGCCCCACAAATGGCCAGGAAAGCTGGGCTAGGACCTCTTCAAAGTCACTGCAACACAAGATAAGCCGTTTAACACAGACTTACAGCACACGGCAAAGACAAGGGATTGAGAGTGCATCTCCTACCTTGACAGCTTGTCCTTCAGAATTTTATGCCAGAATTTAACAGTAGATCTCATAAAAGCAAGCAGGTGTGAGCAAGATGACTCCTGAAGCTTAATATCCAGTTCTGCCATGAATGCAAGAGTACTGGCTGCCTCTGGAACATTGTTGGTCATCAGGTATTGCTGAATGCTATCACTATAAAATACAAGAAATTCAAGGCCAAAAATTCATTAAAGGTAACAGAAAATCATCATTGATATGTTGAAAAATTAAACTTTCTCAAATCTAAAACATTTTAATGATGGACAAGCTAGTCTCAGAACACACAAGCAGTACTCAGAAACTTCACCTCAGCTCTTCTATTCGTGAAATCCATTTAAGATAGGCCAAGTGTCGTTCAATCTCTTCCACTTGACTAATCAGTACATGGAGCTCTTCCATCCAGGGCTGAGCTTTCTCCAAGTGGCTATTGATTGACTCAGATAGAAGCGTTTCTTCCTCTAGAAGCAGACTCAGAGATTTCTTAGAATCTTCTGCATTCTTCAAGGCATTCTGAATTCTTTTAGGGACTTCTGATGAAACTGTAAGGACCTACATTCACAGAGAAGCGTTGTGTCTGACACAGAAACACTGCACTATGTACAGTAGTACCATTTCAGATATTAATACAATGCTTTAATGTAGTTGAGTTATTTAATCAGTCATAAACCATATACAGAAGGGTGGGCACGGAGGAAAGAATGATGCGTACCTGTTCTTCTAACTGCTTTTTATTCTCAGATAGCTTATCAATAAGGTTGTCTAGCTTCCTCAGAGAATCATAGTCATTTCCAACTTCTCTTTCCACAAATTCAGAAACATAGTATGGGATATCACAGTGATCTAGATCTCTAGGGACTTCTTTCTTTCCAACAGCAATGGTTGCCATGTCTTCGTTCTCTGCAACACTGATCATACAATTTCTAATTAGTCACCACTAAGACAACACAAACAACTATTCATCTACTGAGGACGTGAACTCCAAGAAGAGCTGGGCACTTCAATGTAAACTGAAACTTAAATAAGCCAGTCAAGAAATATCCTGGACAATTTGCTGGCCTAAGTCTTAGCTGAGGTATGATAAAATCATGCTTACACATCCAAATAGTGATTTATCATACATTAACTACTGAAGAGAAACACACCTGTTAATTTCTTCCTTCCCCTAAAGTGTGCATTTTATAAAAACCAGTACAATATATAGAGAGTTTCTACATATGCAATATAAAGAACTTAAGGAAAAATACTGGAAAAAGGTAATTTTGTAAAATACAAAGGAAGATGACAACATTCTTCTTTACCTTTTCATAGTTTAGGATGTTCCAGAGATATCAACTGATCACTGACGTATTACTAGCAAAGTATCCACTCAGGGTTTAGAACGATTTGTGAAGCAAAATCATCACTGAAATACACTGTGTGGGTTCTCTTATAAGTAACGGAAGAGGCACATGCTGACCCACAGCTTTGGCAGCATCCAGAGAAAACCAGACCTGAAATTCAGAGTACATGCATTGAGAAATTGAGATCATGTACAGTGAAACAAACACCTAACTGTGAGCACTTGGCTCGTTCAGTTCTCAACTTCCAAATCAATATTTAAAAATTAAATGTATACACTTGCACTTTATCTGCTACAAGCTTTAATTAAGCAAAAACTCCTATTAAACAAACAGTGAAGTGTGAGAAAACAGTACAGCTGACGAGCCAAAGCTGGAGAAGCAATAGAGCACCAGGAAGAACAGACTGGGAGACCGAGTTAGAAGTGAATAAAGAAAACAAAGCAGTAAAAAGCACAATGCTGTCTGCAGCAATGAAAACAACACCGCGGAAGACTGCTGACCCTGCGGTGCTCTCTTCTTACTGGAGAAAAGGGTGAGGGTACAGGAGAAAGACAGGACACGAAGCATTCTCCAGCCACCCCCGCTCAGGTACGCAGCCCTACACTCACCTTCGCCAGGGGCCTGTGCTTCCCCAGGAGCTCCGGCAGGCTCCGCGGGCCCGGGGCGGCCCCTGCGGCGCACAGCCCAGGCAACGAGACAGAGCAGCCCCTTCCCCGCCAGCGGCTCAGTCAGCGCTTCTGCCCCCTGCTGGGGGCTCCGGTCCCCGGGGCAGCGCTTGCCCTCCCTGGCTGCACAGCAGAGCTGGCTGTGCCGGGCCTACCGGCCGCTCCCCGCAGTGCTCCCGCCCGCTGTCGCTGCTGCGGTGACAGCCCTCGTTCCGGCCGCGCCGCGTCCCCTCAGCGCCCTGTCAGCCCCGCCCCCGCCGCGTCAGCACCCCCGCCCGCGAGGGAGGGGCGGGTCACGTGAGCGCAGCGGCGCCCGGGGGCGCACGCGCGCTGACACATCCCCCCCCCCCATCCTCGTGTCCCGGGTGCGGCGCACCGGCAGTGACGGTGCGTGCGTGGCGTGGAGCAGCGGCCGGAGATGCCGCGGCGTTCACGGCACCCTGGCGGCCGCGCTGTGGGGAAGGCTCGGCCGGGCCTGGCACGGCACGGCATCGGGACAGAAGCAGCTGGTGCTGTTCCCGTCTGGAACGCGCGGCCCCGCAGGCTCCGGAGCCTTCGCCGCTTCGTGCTGCCCGAGGCATGTGCCCTCCTGAAGGCCCACGGAGCAGGCAGCCGAGCAGCGGCGACCGGCTGCTGTGGACACGGCTTCAGCAACACGAGTATTGCTTGGTGTAGGAAGAGGCTGAAAAGGCAGGGTCTTGTTTCAGGACAGTTTCATAATATGCAGGGATTTTTCCTGCGAGTAGCCCATCTCATTCCCTGTCAGCAACAGACAGACCAGATGTGTAAAGACGAGAGTTACAGGCAGATAATTAAGACTTCTGTCATCATTTATTTTCAGTACCTATTCTCTGGTCAGGTAAAACAGAGCTGGAAAATACACACAGGTATTTTCCCACGGAAAAGGACTAGTTAAAACAGCTGTACATCTTTACAGCACATACAGACCCTTGCTAAGAATCCTCTACTGCACCAGTGCAAATGCTGCCAGCAAAACCTGTGATACAAATGTTAATTGATAGGTTAATTTTGTTGTACCTTATCTTCCTAAGCTGTCAGTTAATGTATGTGAAGAGACTCTAAAGTGTGCTGAACTCATGAAAACATTGTTTGCCAAAGAAAAGGCAAGCTAAACATTCTTCCAGGTCTGGAACTATTAAAAGTCCATTTCTTAAAGATACATCCATATTACAGCTCAAGGAACTTACTCATTAAAAGCACCAGTCACTAAGATCTATATTATATTACAGCCACCATCTTGCAAATGACTACTGAAGTAAAATGCTTGCACTAATAAAAACTTAAAAAAATACAAATCTCTTACTACCAATCTTTAAATAGAGTTGTGCAGAACACGTTAATAGGAAAACACTTTTCCGTATGTTAAAATCCCAGTGATCCCTGCAGTTCGCTCAGCGTAACCACGTCGTATTCAGTTGTGTCTGGTTCTTTATGCTTGTGTCCATTTTCAGGACTTCTCGGATTGCCATGGTAGCGTAAGTGGATGGGGGAAGAGAGAACTCCATCTTCAGTGCCCTGAATTTACCGTCTATCGTAAGGGGGAAAAGGAGACACAAATCAGGAGAGAGTTTAGGGCATAAATAAGCAATGATTGTCCTGGATGCCATGTAATGACTGAAATTTTCCACAACCAAACCCCCAACCCATAAAGCAAAACAACCATCACCACACTCCAATTTACAATCCACAGTGGAATTTCATAAAACAACTTATTTCACAACTTCTTTTTAACATTCTCTCTCACCAGGGAGTTTCGGGGATTCTTGTCTTTTAAAAGGAAAATAAACTTTTGTTCTTTCTCAACTGAACTCTTGGCCTCTCCACTTTTTCGGAGCAGCAGTGTCACAAGACCTTGTAACCAGGGTTGTATATATATAAAAAACTTCCACTGAATTCTGCTAAGTATTTGACTCAGTTTCTTGTGTTCAGCACAAATAATGTATGCTCTAGCATACAGACAATTTGTGCCTTGATTCCACCTTCATGCATTTCACAAACACTTCCTGCTAAGCATTTACTCAATTTTACAGTTGCCCATCAGAAAATGTCACCGTCACTGCAGACCACTTGAAAAATTGCTTGCACTCCTGAGAAACAAGGGTCCTTATTTAGACAACCAACTTTGGGTATCTTTAATACTACTGCTTACCAGTCTTGTTGAATGAAAACTCTTCCTTAAAAAAGCTTTCCATATGTAGCAGTTCAAAGCAACAGCCAGATCAAACTTCTATTCTGCAAACAGCAGGGAAATCAGCTTACCTGTAGGAAGAACTGGTAATGGTTTTCCTTCCAGCTTATCCAAATCTGTAGTAAATAACGGGATTCTGGGGTCATCATAGGCTACTACCTCCCTTTATGATGGAAATAAGATTTTGTAATTATTAATTATTTTATTACAGTATTTTTTATTGCTATTCCAACCTGGCAGTTACAACTGAAATGGAACTGATTTTCTAGTAAGGTAAGGTGGCGTTTATGCTGCAATAACCGTTTAAAATTGTTTAACTGCAATAAAGCTTTATGCAGAAGCCTTGCCTCTGAAGAGGATTATAAAAGAAATTAATACATTAATGAGAAGTTTCTTTTCATAACCCACCTGCTTTCCCTCAGGGGCTGTCAGGATTAAAACAAAGTGTAAATATTTGTAGTTTTTGTCTCCCTGTGCATCAGTGACCGTCTTTCTGCACATTTCTACTGTCACCTGTTTAAATCACTGATTTGATTGCCTTATGACAACTAGGCTGGATCTCTGCAACAATGATTTAGTAAGTTTAATCGACAGACAGGGAATTGGACACCAACTTTCTCATAGAAAGACTCAAAAAAAACATATTTTGAATATTATCTGTCATAGTTTCAACATAAATAATTATCTATGAAGTGTTCAGGCAAGCCCATGCAAGGAGTGTAATAACTAAATAGATGTCTTGACACTCAAGCATCACAGAACCAGAGGATGAAGGAAGAAATAAGGCTATGGCTCAACTTCAACTGCCTAAAAAACATAAGAGAAAATCATGTATTCCCTTATACGTGCTTACTCCTCCCTACCGATGCTTCAGTCCACAGATATCCCATAGGTCAGCCTAATGGCTCTTACACTTAAGTCATTCCACATATAGAATCATTTAGGTCTACGCTGTCAATTCAAGTGTAATTTCCTTTATCCTCCTACTCACCAGTTGACATTCTGAGGTCGAATGATAATCTTTCTGTATGCTCCAGAAAGAGAATAATCTCTGATCTTATGCCTCATGTTGTTGATATCAAGATTGTCAGCTACTAGCATTTCCTTGTAGGCCTCCCCAACTGCAAGAAAGAAAAATATTTAATAGGAGAGAGCTTAGTGCCACTGATTAAAACAGTCCACTTTCATGGATCATTCCTTCCTTTATATGTAGCAGGTTTTAGCATAAATGGGATAAATGTTGCACAGAAGTTTAAAATAACTTATTGCAAATCTTGTTTGCTTCTACACCCTGATTAGTAGAGGCAGTAACCAAGAGAGAGTCTTTCAGATCAGAATTTCAGCTGAAAACAAAATTTACAAAGTATTTTATTGACATTTGATTGAGATCCCACATGACTGATCTCAGGTATACAGACTAAAAACAATATGAGCCAGACTGCCCTACCTCTGAAAAAGCAGCAGAGTGAAATGAATTAAGAGAGCCCCAGAACAGCCAGCAGGGATCTTTACACTGCCAACAGGAGGAGTAACTCTAGTAAAGTCTGGCATCCTTCGGTAAGGATGTGGGCATGCACACCTGAGGAAGACAGGGAAGGCAATGGAAATGCAAGAATACTGCAGCTAAAATGCTGTCTGGTGCCTCTGATTTGCAGTGCAATCACTAGCATTACTTCATGCAGTTGGGAATTTTAAAGAGGAAAGCATTAGGCTTCCTGTGGTCAAATCCCAGTATAAATGCATTGAATGTAAAAAATTGCAGCTTTTCTTTCCAACCTTTTAACTCAGTGTTCTCCAGAGCCACACTTTATCTTCCAAGTGTTTCAGAAATGGGTGATAAATGGGATTGTGGCTGTGGGACAGGCAGAGCCTCCAGAGACTTGACCAGTCACTTGAAGACAACCAAGTCCAAGAGCTGTTCAACCCAGTATTGAGGAAAACAAGCCTGCATATTGGTAGACTGGTTTGGCTAAGTAGGGGACTCATGATCAAGCTCCTATTTAAGGACACATACAGTAGGTGAAAGCTAGGGCCAGTTACAAAGAAGGAATACACAAACATTGTCCAGACACGTAGGGATGATGTTAGGAAAATCAAAGATCAGCTGGAGTTGAAATCAGCAACAGACATCAAGAGCAACAGCAGTTAAACTGCAGTATCAGGAATGAAAGAATAAAAGGGAAGAGTTGGCCTGCTGCTCATCAGGGAAGCTGGCCTAGTGACAGACTGATATTCTCAGTGCCTCCTTTGCCTCAGTCTTGACCAGCAAGGTCTTCCAGGCCTGTGTTCCAGGAGACAAGGTTCAGAAAAGAGGGGGACTACCAGCAGCAGAAGATTATACAGGCTGAGTGGGCTGGCTTGTGTCATAGTAAAGCTTTTCTCTGTCATCTCTGAAAGATCATGGAGATCCAGGGAGGTCCCAGGTGAGTGCAGGAAACCAAATGTTGCACCCACCTTCAGAAAGGGCAAGAAGGCTAATCTAGGGAATTACATACTTGTCGGACTCACTTCAGTCCCTGGGAAAAATAATGGAGCTAATCCTCTTAGAACATGTTTCTGGGCACACACTGAGAATAATAGTGAGCATGGTTTTACTGAAGTGGGGAAAGGAAAAGAAAAACAAGACAAACTACCAATCTTACTGCCTTCTATAATGAAACTATTACAGCTGTAGATGAGGTGAGAGCCATAACTTTTGCGTACTTTGCCTTTAGCAAGACTGCCAACATGTTCCCACAGGAACAGGATACAAGGATGACAGCATCCTTGTATCCAAGGTTAGAACATTACAGTGGGTGGACTGCTAGACAAGTAAAGAACTGTCTGGCCCACTGTCTCAAAGAATAGTCACTACTGGTTTAGGCACTACGCAGAAGCTCACTGCAAGCAGAGTTCCTCAAGGATCTGGGATGTGTCCTGTTAAATACTTTTATCAGCACACATGGAGGAGGAGCTCAAATTCACTTCAACAAGTTTGTGGATAAAAATCTATCTGGAGTGGTGGCAACCGATACACTCAAGGGCAGGCTGCCATTCTGAGAGACCTCAGGAAGTTCAGCAGCGACAAAGTCCTGTACCTGAGAGCAACTAACTCTTTGCAGTGGTACAAGCAAGGGGCCAGCCCTGCTGACTGTCACCCGAGACTCCTTGTTAGAGTGCCCTGGAGCAACAAAAGCCAACAGCAACAGGAGCTTTGCCAGTAACTACACCAAGAAAGGAAACTACTGCCCTTTACTGGGCACTCATGAGACTGCACTTAGAATGGTGTGTCCAGTACAAAGCAGATGCCAATAAACTTGAATGAGTCCAATGGAAGGGCACCCCAATGGCCAGGGATTTAGCCCATGCCCTGTGAGGAGAGTCTGAGAGATTGGTTGTCTTTAGCTTAAAGAAGAGAAGACTTAGAGGAACTTGGAGACTGCGTGTTCCTGAAAGTTTCAGATAAAGCCCTGAGCAAGCCAGCCTGAATACAAGCACTGATCTTTCTTTGATCTAAAGACTGGACCAGAGGGCATCCTGAGGTCTTTTCCAACCAAAACGATTCTGCAACTCTATCCTTTAAATATAACATCATGTTCCATGCAGATTAATTGCAGGTCACTCAAACTATCCATCAAAAACAATTTAGATACAATACACTGTATATACAAGAGATGAAAGAGATACTCTCTTTAAATTATTATATTTTTAGCATTCACACTGGTTAATATTTAATTAAATATTAATTTAATTTGGTTCTTTTTCCTAACTTGAGGCATTTGCTTGGATTACAAATTCTAGAAGTTTAGTTTGTATTCTAATTTAAAAATGAAATGCATGCACTTTGTAAGTACTATTTCACTATTCTGTTCCCCTTGTGCTGAAATAAATAATTTTTCCCTCTGTAAAAAAATGCATTCTTTGGAAAAGCTACTTGCTAAAAAGAAATACGAAACAGATTTATGTTACATGAAACAAGTATGCAAACTATTAGTATCACAGTGGGAGAGGGTGACAGTAGATCAGAGATCTGAAAGAGTGTATTATTTTAATGGTAACCAAGGTTGCACAGATCTGACCTTTGTTTTAAGGAAAATAGTAGAGCGGACTTGGATTTTCTGAGTAAGTACATAACTTAAGAATCAGACTTACTTTTGTGCTTTGGATAAATAACATCAAATCCAGGCAATGGCATCACTACATCGTGGATAGTGTAGTTATCAACATCTCCTTCGTCGATATGAACAGCTGTGGCTACAGTCAGGACAGAAAAATGAAGTTACTGGTACAGATGCCTGTGACAGGTGACACTGACTAAATTTAAAATGAACCATGTGATTGAAAGAAACCCCCTCTGAGAGGGGTAACTACTGTGTTTTATCTCCACTTAACAGACAACATTTCCAAGAAAAGAAGTAGCAGTCTTCAAGGCTGTCACAGTTACCAACAATCACAGCCTGGTTTCCGGTGACTTTTAAAGCTGAATAGAGTAAGGACTGATAGAGGAACAGTCCCCTTACCGGGCATCAGGCATACACGAAGGAGAAATACTGTGGATATTCTCACCCCAGGGAATACCAGAGCAAATACAAGTGAGGAAAGTTTTAAATAGTGGAGCCTCCGCTTCACAAGATATTAATGCAAACAAAACCTTCTGTGGTTAAAACATCTGTAACATCCTCCCATAGTTCTCCCTAGCTCAACTACGTTTGAGTCCATTCTTGGGAACAATCAGTCCTTCATAGTCTCTCCTCCCTACCCAACTATTTGGAAACACAAGCAAACCAACAGCTCACAGGACTTACTACCTAACTTCAGATTCCTTGCAAAATTTGACGAAACCTACTCAGTGGATTCAGAAATCACTGGAGCGAAATGGGTGAGGGAGAAAGAAAATATGTAAGCAGTGCCACCTGAACAGGTATTCCTAGGAACACCTTATATTCCTAGGAATTTGAACTACACAGTATCACTGTGTTTTTATTTGTCTGATATTACCTCCTTTAAGTGTGAGATCTCCTGGTACAGCTCTAAGCCCGTATTCTTCTATTCTCTTGCTCACCATATTATTCCACACATAACTCTGGTAGCTATGAATATACATTAAGCGATTATTTCTTGGTATCTAGAGGTAAAGAAAATATAAAAGTGAAACATTAGAAATATGTATTTTTCATTTTTTCTTTCAATCAGAACAAAAAAGGCATATTTGAAATGTTACCTTTTTCAGCAACAAGACTTGCACAATTTCTTGGTATACAGACGTGACTTGTGTTCATTATTTGGAAAATGGGTATGTGAAGAAATAATGCTTTTACACATTTGAAATCTATACAAAACCCTCCTGTGCTTAAGTAAATAAAGCTTTTTAATCCTTTTTTTTTTTATTCAGCAGCTCATCAAACACATGGGGCTATTAGGCTATTATAAAGCACTGGATTCCTATTCAACCTCCCAAAATCTGAAGTAGATTTTGCAGATGTGAAAGCACAGTGTTATTCTAATTACCTTCTTCATAAACAAGAAATTATCCCTCGGCTCCTAATGTGCCCAGTAGTTTGCTGCTGATGAGGTATTTTCTCCAAAGACTTGATCTTGATTACAGTACTTGAAAATAACAGTGAACCCACCACGTCTATGCCAAGCTCAATCATTAGCATATTTATCAGTTTAATTTATACTTTTAAAGCAACTCTGATACTGAACTTTTGCACAGTTCTCAGATCTGTGTTATACATGGTTATATGTTAAGTCTAATTGTATTGCTTCCAACATACAGGAGAGACTGTTGTATAAACTGGAAAGCTCACTATGCACACATTAACTACAGATGTTGTCAGTTACCATGCAGCAATACCTCAAGCAAAAAAGCAAGGATAAACATAAAGATTTTAAACTTAACCCTCTACCCATCAGGCATCTATGAGTCTATTTCAAATTCATCATGGTACCATCAAAATAATGTTTATTCAAGCAAATACCCCACAGCACTTTTACACTCACTATGCCAAATGCAGAGATTATGTTCTTCATTCCATACTTTAAGAGTCCACGTAGAAGCTGTCCTTCCACGCACCTTTTTACAGGTAGTTTCTTGAGGGCTGCTGCTGGATCTTTAGTCTTTGCCCATTCTTCTCTGCATTTCACTAAGTATCCCTTCTCAGCTAGAACAAGGACATGAAAATAAATTTTAACTACATAGCAAAAAACCACCCATCTGACCTTTAGTTAAAACAGCTGAAAACTGAAAGTTTCAGTTGTGGTAATTACACATATTAACAGAATGACAGAACAGTTGAGGTTGAAAGCCTTCATGTGGAGTCTGAGCACACTCTGTGTATTCCGACCCCTTTTAACCCCCACTGCAAGAAACTGCACAACGAGGAAAGGGAAGAAAGGCAGAGTCAGAAGATTGCGTCTCCACTGCTAAACTGGCTAAAGTTTAGCACATGTAGAGCTGTCCTTGCTAACATCTTTTTCCATTAAAAGACTCAAAATCTGTGTTTCTCCTGAACATACAATTCTTGGAGGAGGAGAAGCAGAAACACCTGATGTGTCATTTTCCAGTCCTTACCTCCTGGTCTTGGTTTTAGTATCAAATCCATTACTTCATTCCAATTGTTCTGTAGAATAGCTCTAAGATTCAAACAGGAAAGTGTATTAAGAACTACATATATTTTAAGGAGATTTAGCCAACTTACTCAAAAAAAAGAAGTATCAGTGGTCAGATTTATGCAGTATTACAGGTAGTGGTATTATGCAAGACACCTGCTGAGGCAAGTTCTTTCTTGAATCTAAACCTAAACCTGGCCTATCCAAGATGCTCGAGAAATGTTCCCCAAAATACTAGGAAGTTATACAGGGATAAAAAACAAACAAAACAAAATAAACAAAACAAAACAAAACAAAAAAAAAGGGGTGGTGGGGAGGGATGAAAACAACACATACCTGCCAATCTGGTATGTAGGAACAGCTGTGGTTCCAAATCTTTGCATTCCATAGTAATTAATGAATCCAATTTCCCTCAGAGATTGCATTGCTTGCTCTATCTGGTCATCAGTTCCTGTTATGTTTCTAGCATTTAAAAAAAAGTAGAGACAGATCATTAAGGGCTTACACTATTTTGTGACCCCCATAATCCCCATAAAACTCAGCATCAACATTATAAAGCATGTATCAAATTCATCAGACTGATGCCAGTAGGACTCTTCTTTTTTAAAACACAAGATGCACTGATATCTTTTAACTATTTAAAGGGGAAAAAAAATAAAACCTACCAAAGCTGTCTGTGCTAACATATTACCTGAGAACAACAGTGAAATGGTTCCCTTGCAGTTCTCCTAATTTCAGTGGATGATTCTTGTAACTGAAGTTTCCTAATTTGAAGTTCATCAAACATTTATTCAAATGAGCAAGTCTTTGTGCAGTGATTCTAAAAAGAAACAGTGACCAACACATGCTTAGCAAAGCAGATAGTTAAATGAATACAGAAATGCTGGCATTCCAAGAGAAAACGTAGTAAGTCCAGCTTCCCCAACTTTCTATTGTTGCCTTTTCAAAGTATTTTAATGAAATATCTAAAAGAAAAAAAAACAGATAATTCTTAAGGCTACTTGTACAAGAGAACATGTGTACCATGGCAGACACTGTTAGTACTGTCTTTCCTTATGTTACAGCAAAAAGCCCTATGTTGCAAAATTGATGTATATGGTACCCCACAAGCTGAACTCTGCTTTATTTGAGTAACTACAGCATGAATACACTCTAGTTAGCACAGTCATAAACACAAAGTTAAGCAGTTAGACTCTGTGCAAGCTTAGTGCAGATGAGATCCAATCTGTCACTGGTATCTGCTATTTTTGTTGCTGGTACTTTTGGAAGCGTTCCCTGTTCTTTGCATCAGAGCTGCTCTTTGACGCTCCTGCTAAAGTTTATCAACAAGTTTATATGGGGCTGGCAAATGGTAACGTCTCCTCTCCTGCACCATCCTTCTGCATGGCTGCACAAGACAGTTGGGTACACCGGCACTATTGGACACCACAAATCAGTACACTCCTCCCCAGTCAACACACTGAAGCTCTGGGACACAACATTAAATGTGATCGTGTTAAAAGTAAACAGAACAGCACCTGAGATGACTGCACCACAAGTCTGGTTACTTGTCATCACTTGGCAAACTTGCCTTGCAGCAACAAGAAACTGGGGCTTCTCAAAACTCACAAGTTAGTAATTCCTTTTATATTTATATTTTATATATATATTTTATAATTCCCTTATGTGCAAACATATGGACATGCAAACCACTTGGAAGAAAAATATGAATAATTAAGTATTGAATGCTCTCCTTTTAACAGGGATTTGATCAGATTTCTGTCATTCCTTGGAATTCCTCACTTGAGGAGTGTGGTTTTCAAAGAGTTGTAAATAGTAGTCCAGGCAGAATATTCCAGCTAGCTAAACAGACATTGTAATATATGACTGTGAGGCACCTATCATCCTCAGTTATGGATGTAACACTAATCTCAAGGGCCCAGAAACAATAGAATTATCTTGAAAAATGACAAAATAAACTCTTTTCTCTCTTAATAGGTGACTTATGATAGTAGGTTAAGGCAGGAAAAATTCCTCATCATATTTTGTCCCTTCTGCCTACTCACAGATGAGCCAAGGCAGTGGTTAGTTGTTCAGAGTTCAGTGAGAAAGAAAACAGGACTCCAGTTGGAGGAAGAGGAAAACAAAAGTCAGGAAGGAAATGGGACATAATTTTCACCATGACATTCTGGTTTTCTGCTGTTGCATGGGAGCCGTGCAACGTAAGAGCACATAGGCAGTTTCACCCACTGCTTCAGCCAAATACATGTGTCCAGCCTGTGACTCAGAACACAAATGACCTGAAACTACTAGCAACTACCATGGAGTAAAAAAGGTTAAAGCATCTTCATTAATACGTGAGCTTTACAACATCAAGACCTGAATCTGCTATGTATTACTCAGACTGCAGCCTGAGTCTTCAAGGTTTTTACTGAGATACTCAGGCTCTCACGGAAGAAGTGAAAATACTCCAGCATATTTTGACTTACCTGAGCACAGCGATTTCTTGAACTGTTATAGCCCTTTTATCCTTGGTTCCCATGTAGGAAAATATGTTTGGCTTCACTCTTAAAAGCAACAGTAATAGATATTATGTATATTAAAACAGAGATCAAACATTATTTTTAGTGTCATTACCTAGAATTATTACTCCTCTATATTAAAAATAGAAATTACCCACATATTACTCAGAACTAGCCTACAGTTTTACAGTGTGACATCTTCACATCTCATCTCTGAGTACATAAAACACAGGGAAACTTCTCTTGATTTCACTACACATATCACTTTTACCACAACTGTGCTTTCAGAATATAAGCTCTGAAATACTTTGTATACATTCACTCATTACCCAAATGCAGAGCTATCATTAATTTCACTAGAAAAAAACCCATCTATGCCCATTTCTTCCTTAAACTTCAATAACATGTCTGTCGGAATACCACGCATGCACGTTAGGTGAGAATATGAAAAGGTAATTTAAAATATGATGTACTTCTTTCCTTGAGAGGAAAATTTCCTTGCCTTTCCACTTTGTAGTTTACAGCTTGTGTTATACAGGAATATTGCCAGTTATTACAGGTATGGGCACCAGGGGGGTAGCAAGATTGCCATTACATACATGTTTCTACCCAACTATGCTCCTCCCATTCCGTTCTCAAATACAAATACTAGTAGTATATCAGTTGAGTCTAGATTACAAATATTTATTTTTTGATAGAAAGGGGGAAGGGAAAATGAGGGGAGAAGTGGGAAAGTTTCTCTGTGAGTAGATCACTGAATTGACCCAATTTTAAAATAATCCTTCCTCTGCAATTCACTGTGTTCTTGTCACGCCTTTGGCAAATCTTCTTGTTGCTGCACTTGATGGGATGAAAAGAACTAAGATTGTGTTGCCATGGAAAAATTAATACATGGAACAACAGTTTACAGAGTGTAACTGCTTAGGAACTGATCAGCATATTATCACAACAGTATCTGACAGGTTCATAACATACTTGCATATATTCACACACTGGGGAAAAAAATAGCTTTTAATTCAGGATATGCACATCAAGGCTTTGAGCTGCCAAGCCTTCCTTAGATCTTCAGCTGTGAACCTTTTCCCACTGAAGCAGTAGAGGACAGTCCTTTAAATTTGGGGGATTATTTTGTTCCATTCTCACCTCTTTCCAAAATGCACAAGTGTCAAATTTAATATTATCAAATAACTTTTCTAAAAACACTGGGTACAAACTAGGCAACAGCCAGCACTGTGCTGCTCTTCTGTAACCCTGAGCACAACATTTACAGCAGGATGAAACATATACAGAGGGAACGCTGCATGTCAGCCAGGCTGGCAGAAATAACAGCCTTACCTTAAAAATTTGGATAGGACATTAATGGCATCCATGGTATCCTTGTTCTCCTTGTATAGGACAAAGTGGCAGTAGCTTCCCCTAGATTTTGGCCAAGAGTGTTTTCTTGGATCTTTAAAAACAAAAGGCTCAAATTTGTAAAGTGACATTTTTTTTTTGTTTAATCAATATATTTGCCATTGCAGCTACATTTAAAAGAACAGGCAAAGTTAATTTCTGCTGATTTCCATCTGCTTTGAAACAAGAACAAGTTAACTGCTGACAGCGAAAGCTGCAAAAGGACCTTCTCGCCTTCCACAGGGCTGTAAACTTCTCTTTAATCAGTTCTGTCACCTAGAAAATCTTCATTGAAATTACAGTAGTTCCTTTGTCATGAAATTATCTACAAATACACCCTACTCATTTAACTGACATACTGCCTGATCGTACTTTCCCTAAACATTATCATTACACTGACTTTCAGCAGTGAAAGCCACTCCACATTCTGTCTAGGGCCTTTTACAAGTAATAGATGAGGACCACTGGAGCCCTGTTTGTGGGAAGAGTAGTTATTTTTTTATAGTTTAACACAAATCTTCATTCCTGTAGGATTTTTTCTGTGTCATGCAAAAGCATGGGTTGTATCTCTATAAAAGCCTAGAAAAAAGTATACCCACAAAAAAATTACTTTATTTCTAAGTCCTATGGGACAGAAAAATTCATGCCAGATACTGTGCCATGTTTAGAGAAGGGCATAGGATGAGATAACTTCAACTCCTGTAGACTAACAACTGATGTGCAATTCTGCACAATCATTTGGCGTTTCCTGGAGAGGGAAGAAAACTGTGAATGTACCTGACAAGTTTTTGTTGCATATAAAAGCCTCCAGAGATAAAACTTTTGCTTTACAATAATCCACTGCTGATGGCATTACTGGGAAGGGGGACTGATTCTACACAGCTTTAGCAACCAATTCTGAGGTGACTTTGTTTATCAATTCCTTGTTTTATAGGAACAAAAATAAGGTTTGGTTTTGTTTTAAATGAGAAGTCCCTTATCTCTGGGTAGCCACCAAGCAGACATTCCTGGTGTTGTACAAAAAGGGCTTAGGCTCTTTCACAACAGCAAAACCTAACTTAAAACGCCAGTCCTATTCTAGTAACAAACCCCAGTGCAGGAAGGAAGCTCTTGGGAAATTTTGCTCTTTTCGTTCAGTTAGTTTAATAAAGCCCAGATACCCCACACAGACAGTGAACATTTAACTTGCAGGAAACGTTTGGGTAAAAGGTAATTCCTCTTGCCTTTTTTGAGAAGCTGCCATCCATACACACACTTCTGAAAAACATTTTGGATGCTACAGTATAAAACACTATGTGCAAGATTTTTAATCACTTAAAAATTATTGCAACACTTGTCTTGTACCATTAGTTTCTAAGCAAAGCCACCCCCTATGGAGTTTCCTAGGATCTAAACAGAGCAGAATGGCCCAAAGCCTGCCAAGAGACCTCATGCTCCTGACGGTTTCCCTTCTGAGCCACCACTGCTCTTAAGCACAGTCAATGAAACACTGTGTTCAGCTTGAAGAGCAACATCCTCCATGAAGAACTTCGTGATTTGAAGGAAAGAGAGGAAGGCAGAGCATGATTCACAAGGAAGGCCTTCTCCAGTTGAACTGTTCTTCAGCTTGAACTAATCCATCTTGCACATGGTCATTTCAACACGCTTCAAACAGGGAGCCCTAACCTGGGCTAGACTGAAAGGGCTCTGTAGACACTCCTTGTACCAAAGGGCTCTTCACGCTCTGGGCACGACAGCCATGTGCCTATCCACCACACTGCCAGCCATACTGCAGCTCCAGTCCTGATAAGTTAACCATTCCTCACCCAGTGCTTCAAAGTATTGGACTGGGTAGGTGGACCAGAGGGACAGATTGCAGTCCTTATTGCTATGTTGCAGAGTCATGTTACATTTTTGACAGTAAAATACTTCCAGGCCCTTTTCCCCAGCCTTTTAATGCAACTCAAGGGCTGGAAGCTCTGTTTTAATGTCAGGAGGTAACATATATACTTTTAAAATTGCATAAATACACACAGTGCTCTCTGAAATACAAGGCTGAAGGACAAAGGCGTACCTTCATGAAATCAAGGGGAAATATACCATAGATGTCAAACAATATTGGCAAAACTGCTCATTCACATCACTCGCTACTGACGGACTTTCTCTGCACCAAGTGACTGCTGCCTATACTGCACTAGAAAAAAGATGCAGCACAAGCCTAATTCTTGCCTGTTTCAGGGAATTTTAAGTATTACTTAAGTGTAGGGGTTTGGGGTATTTTAAAGAATTAATTTTAACTAGTTTGGCGAGTCTTGTCACTGTTTAGGAGGTCGGCATGGTTGGCATTTCATTCTGTTAGCATGAAATGTCAACATCTCTTACCTGTTGTGGTTCTGACCTCTGTCCCAATGCATAGCATAAAGAGCACAAAAGAGTAGCATTTAATTTTTAGACTGTCAAAGGGGTTTTAGAGGTGAACATGCAGGTTTATGGTTATGGGTTTGTTTATGCTTTAGGGAGCATCCAACGGTTAGGTGGTGGATGACAGCAATTTAGACAGTTATGCAATGGAATCGTGCAGAGGCAAACAGTGAACATATGGAAAGCTTCAATCGGAGATGCAACAAACTTCATTTGTGGACAATGATGGAACAGCAGCTTACTGACAATTTAGTGAGACAGTAGTTTAAGAATTTTGGGTGCAAACTTACTATATATACAAAGTAGCTTCTAATTTTAAATTTTAGGGAAGCATGTTTGGTAATCTTTTAAATTATCAACAAAAATAATCAGGTATCTCAGCTAATATTTAAATACTCTACACTTCTGAAATGCTTCTTGCCTGGGGAACCCACTCAGGACTAAGACGTGTTAGTGGCTTCATAAACACAAAAGATAAATCTAATCCTGACTAAAAACACTTGCACTCTTAAAACTACATTCACAAGCATTTACACACACTCACTGAAACTGCATACATCTCCATGCACAGGTATTTGTAGCATCACAACTAAAGAATCCCAAGTTTAAACAGATGATCCTTCTCTGCATCACAAGATGGTGCTCCAGATAATATTTTAATCCTAGAGACACATCACTAAACTCTTCTCAGCACATTTCAAATAATTAAATTCTTTTATACAGTATCACTTAGATCAAACCAGTCATCTTAGTAACAACCACTTGACTGTAACAATGATTAAAGAATAGAAGGAGCAGAAGGAAAAGGTGGAGGTAAAACCGTTTCAGACTAACAGAGAACAAAACTGGCTGAGGAGGATTTTGTGCTGGTAGGTTACATACACCATGCACAAAGCATGCAAACATACAAGCTTTCTAAACATGGTTAAACAAGATACATAAACACATAATTTTACCAACAAAAGTACAACATTCCCATATTTGTCTAGAATAAGCTTTAAAAAAAAGTAACTAAATTGAATGTGGAGATGGTGTTATTTCCAACTTAGAATTATCTCCTTAACCTTTCTCCATCTCCTCCATCTTTAAAATGAAAGGGTTTGGTTTACATACTGTCATTTGTGGTAGGTTGATATGACAGGAATGCTATCACTTTAAACCAAACCAAACCAAACTTTAGTATCTTTAGTTAAATGTGCAGTATTCTACATTGTAAACAGTCCTCGCAACTTACAGTGGCAACAAATTTGCAGTAACATTAAAAGATGTAGAACACATGAATTCATCCCCAGTAACCAAAACAGTATTTCATAAGATAAAGGTGGATAACATTTAATTTTGAAAATCCTTCATTACTTTGATTGTTCCAATAGTAACTGTGATTTATAATGAATAAAGACAATTTTCTGCAAATATAAGTAACCTTGGAAGCAGAAGCAGCCTTAAAAATCATGGTAATTACATTATGTTTATATAAACCTATAAACCTGAGACAAAAAAATAGGTGCTTTTCTCTATTCATGTCATTAAGAATTTTGTCACAGGTTTTCAAGACAGTCAAAAATATACGTCCCATCAGTGTAATGCACCCATTTCAATTACAGCCTCTTGCTTCCACAATTCATTCTTACACATCCAGGTACATTCATGAAAGCTAAATTCAAACAAAACCCTTTAAAGCCCCTGCTCTGCCTATTCCCACTGAAATAGCAAAAGGTCCTCTCACTTCTAACACAGTTGTATTTGATGAATGATTTGGAAAGAAAAACAAGTAGAGAATTTAATTTGAGACCCTCCTTATGTTCCTAGTCATTACAGAAGCAACTGCATCCGTTGCAAAGAGGAAAAGGCAAAGCCAGACTACATTAGGAGGTACACTCCACTTGAAGGAAGTACTTACTAATGATTCTTATTTTGGGCATAATTTTAGCATTTACTTTACCCAGCTACTGTGACACTCAAACTCACTTGCCAGGGCCTTCTTCCCAGCAGCGTGATAAGCAATAATGTATTTTTTTCCATCTCGATCTTCTGTTTTAGTCTCCAGTCCAGGAAACAAGGACTTCACAGCCTGATGGATAACTGTTCTTTTTTCTTTGGTGTCTTCAACTACCTGTGTTAACACACACGCATGCAGAAACCAAATAAAGTAATGAAAAATGGGAGGTATTCTATCAGAGTTGAATTTTGCATGCTTAAAGAAAACTCACCAAATCACACCAAAATGGTGACTAGGAATACTTTTAAAAGTCTGGCCTGCTTATTAAAATTAGTTTGAAAAATAATAAATAACTCTGCTACAAATCCCTGTCTCGACATTCACAAAAGAAAACTCTCAAGATTTATTCCCCTCTTCTGTGCTTAATAAATTTCTCTCTTCTAATGAAATCCCTGGAAAACTGAAGTTTTTCTATAAGTGTAAAAGGGGGGGAAAAAAAGGCTAGATAAAATTATGTAATGTGTGAATGCTTATTTCAGATTACCAAATTTAATCCTAGCAATCTGTGTCCCAAATTTTCACAGTTATTCTTCAAGTATATAGAAGATTTGGATGTTTGAAAATACCAAGTTTTAATTTCAATTTGTACCTTCTTATTTTTCTTGCTGCTGAAGAGTATATTTATCTTCTTTTCTATTAGATTACTAAACACTGACCTTGAAAATAGCCTTTAGTCTTTCATCAGGGTGGATGTTTTATTTAATCCTTCTTGCATAATTATTCTATAAAACAATACTAGGGAGAAAACTAAAATACTGCAAGGAAATTTTCACACCACAGGAAATAAAATATGTATTTGAGTTCAGTGTACAGTCCCACTGAAATCAAAATGACTTTGAGTATTATCTGTAAAGCTTTACATAATTAAACCCTAAACTGGAAACATTTCAGTATTACCTGCTGCATCAAGTGCAAACATGCACTAGGAAGTATGTATCTTCCATTCACTCCCCCTCCCGTCCTTTGTCCTTCCCCCCAGTTTCATATCATTTATTTTTACCTCTATGGCAACACTGGTTTCCTTATTCTTAAAAAGCTGGAGCTCCTCTAAACGCTGCTTGTCTTCATCCGACAAAACTGTAAATGTTTCTTCTGATGGGTCCTAATACATATTGGGAGGGGGAAAAAAGAAACATCTAATAATCCTCACGGAACAACTGTCGACCTTTTAATGGTTTTGCTTTAACAAATGTTAACTTCAAAATTTACCTCATCATCCACTGGAACAGTAAAGTCATCTAAATGGCTCACACGTCCATCTTTGCCTATTTCATGGACAACAAAGTCAGAGTATCTGACAGGAAGAAATAAGTATTAAATTTGTAATAAAATGAAATAAAAATCCCACATCACACAAAGTCATTTCCCAATAAGCTGTTTGCCAGCAAAGTTCACTCAATTCTGAATTCACACAATTAAATTCATATAAAAGAAACTTGAACCATGAGAAATCTGTACCTATTTCCATCCCTCAGAAGGATACCACAAGAACACAGAAGTTAAGTCTGGCCTATTTAAACACAGCAGACTTCTTTGCAGATAGCGAAAAACCTGCTGTAGTTATTCCAAGTCATTTTCTTATTAGCTTGCAGAGATCTGTAACATATATCCTCAATCCCAGTCATTACCGACAATTAACACTCTACTGCATTGCTACAACGTAAATACAAATGCATTAACTCTGTCACTTCAAATAACCTGCAGAATAAAGTACATTAGCAAGTCTTAAGGAAAGCAAGACAAATTCAGCTGTTACATACATTCAGTTATAGAAAACATCTTTCAATTTAACAGTTACTGTATGCAAGCAACAAAGAATTTGGGAAATTTTCAATCAAGTCACTATGTCCAATAATAACATTTAACACAGCACAACCTAGGTTGGAACTGCTATGTGATTTCTAATAAGCATTTGCTTGTAAAGGAGAAAAAAAAAAAAGAAGAAAAATTTTTTAGCCTGTGAATGTTGAAAGGTGAATAAAACTTCACCATGGGAGTGTTTTGACTGTATCTCCCACAAGCCCCCATTTGCCATATCTCTGTGCAATATCTTGTATTGGTAGAATTCCTTCCTGAGGAGTGTTTCAGGTCCTGTCTCCTATTACCTCTTGCTGTCTACACATGCTAGTGACTGGTACCATAAAAACGCCAGGACTAAATTAATGATGCATGTTATAAACTAGGATCAAAGGAAAACTGTAAGCCCCAAACAGTTTTAACACCTGGCTACCTTTGGCCACCTTGGTTCAAAACTGGCAGATTTCCCAGAAGGAAGTTCAGCACAGACTGTGCTCCCCAGTGACAGATTATGCTAGCAGCTTAATGCTGCATAGAAAGATTAAATATATACTAAATATGTGCACATCATTTTATTATGTAAAATGATCTAAATGTGAAGCCAGTATTTAAAAATGGGGACTTCCATTTGTGCAAAGCATCCTTATCTGCTCTGCTAAGTCAGGGCAACAACGATTCTCACTTCAGTGAGTTTTTGTATTTACATTTTGTTTTATTCAAAGATGTTATTTAATAAAACCAAAGTAAAATCCCAAATTAAACCTTTCTTTCAGTCCTAGCACCAGGAAAAGAAAGTAATGAACCTCTCAGGTGGCTGCACATAACCCAGTTGCATCTTGTGAGTCAGAAAGGAAAACAGAGAACAATAGCTGCTTAACACAAGGTGTTAACATACATAAGAAGACAAAGAATTACCTCTCTTTCAAGATTCCAGAAAACCCTTTATGAGAGCTAACAAATTTAGTTATGCCAACATCACTTTCTGTCAGTCCATGCTTCATCATGTCTGCAAAGCTCTCAGGATCTCCATCTTCATCACTGTCCTCTAGTTCCTCATCTTCCTGCTCCTCACTTTCCTCATTGGGGATTATTTCATTTTTCATGTCCTCAAGCAGAGATTTGTCATGTTGTTCTGTTACAGTCTCAGTGCTTTGCCCAGAGTCATTCTCTGTCTTAGACTTCTCTGAGATCTTCTGTCTTTTAACTTCATCTACATTAGCCACACCATCCTCAGAGCGAGGACGTTTCAGGGATACACTATTCATTTCTACAGTTTCCATGATTAAGGCACAGTGTAAGATAGAAAGCCCTGAGGAGCAAGAAGAATGGCTTATTTCTTGTCTGCTTAAAAGCAATATCAATACATAGTCTCTTCACTCCGAGGACTCTGTCCCCTGCAAGAGTTCAGGAAAAACACATGACTTTCTGCATTTTAAAGTTGAACATCAAGATTTTGTACAGCTAGAAACAATATGCACTCAGGAGGAGAGAAGGGAGATGTTAAGGGAACTTAATACCAACCTTAGGCAGCATGCGCTCTACAGAAGAGCAGGATCCAATATTACACTGACCATACATCACCACCATCAACTACTACCACAGCTGCATCCATGCACAGGGGCTCTGCTGTCATTAGCAATTTAGTGCCCAAGACACTGCTTGTTCCCAAGCCTTCTGTTAAATGACTACTCTCGATTATTCCTTTTTCTATCAAGATTCCACCTTCTAAAGATCAAGACAGCATGGTTTGATCCCCTCAGACCTCAAATCTCATCTCTTCTACGTTCATCTCTTCTAACACCCATAATCGCACATGGAACTCAAGGTGGCAGCAATTCAGACCAACAAATAAAGGGATGAGATACCAAAATCATTGAATGACTGGAAATAACAGAACAACAAGGAGGTTAAATGATCTCCAAGAAGCACATGACTACTCACGCTGGTACAGCAGAGCTCTGATTGCTCCCTGGTAGTGTGAGCTGCCACCTTTGTGTCAGCAGAGCTAGCACCTTCAGATCTGAAAAACAGAGGAAAACTAATTATTTGAGAAAGTTTTAGGCTAAAAAAGAGAAAGAGACTATGAATATACCAATGTGATTGTTATAGAAACTGGCCACCTCTGAAACCAGGTATCAGCAGCTGTATAGGAACAGACACAACTACTCAGACAAATTAATAACAAACACAACTGTAAAAGTGTAACCAACCCAGTGACATAACACAACATCGCTATTTAGCAAGCTACAGCAGAGAAGTCTGGTTTTATTTCTGTGTTTATGAAAGGAGACCGGAATTCCTATAATTAGGCAACTGCAGGACCTTTCTCTCACACCACCCAACTGGGGATAAAGTGCAGGTTTTGGGGGCTGCATGGGGGGAGCCCATCAACTGCCCTGTGCTGACCGTGGCCAGTTCCAGCTGGGTCTACAATGGACCAAACTCACCACCTGCCAGAACTCCAACTCATCAGATGAGCCCCCCGTGCCGCTGCTCCAGCTTGGTTAAGAGAGGGAGAGGCAGCTGGTCGCAGAAAGTGCAACAGGAAGCAAAGGAGAAGGCACGTGAAATGCGCTAAAAGAAGACATGGGAGGATGCATGGGAAGAGAACAACTGATGGGGGTGCACTCTCGGAAGAAGGATCTCCACAGGGACACCCCTGAAAGGACTGCAGCCTGTCAGGTGCCTGCACTGGGACAAGGATAACATGGAGGGGCCCACATGGGAACAGAAGAAATGAAAGAGAAGGAACAACCCTCCATGGACCTACGCCAACCTCCTGCACTCCTGCTGCCTCACCGATGGGACAGAGTGCAACCCGCAAGACAACCAGGGGATGGGAGATGAGGAAACCAGGGGAAGGGAGGTGTCTGCAAAGAAGCTGAGTCTGGGGAAGGGGATCTTCTTGGGAAAGGAATTTTCCCCAGGTGTTATACTGGTGGTCTGCTTTGTATCTCACTTGCCAAATCAGTAATATGAAACTTATGTTCACTGGCAATAAGTTAAATTCCCAATTTAACTGTAATCAGGACAGTTCTGCCCACAATTAGAAAATCAATGTAGCCTCAGGCAGAAAGCACGATTTCAGTTTGTTCTCAAATAAAATGGAAATACATAAAATCCTTTAAAAAGAAAAAAAAAAAAAAACCACAAAAAAAACCACAAAACCATAGCCAAGAGAAGCAGTTCACCACCATTTCCAGATTCTCCTACGTACCCAAATTTATGGAGCCCGGGTTACAAAGCACTTATGTGGAAAGGCTTCTAGATGGCTTGTGAATGCCTTCACATGGCGACCAAAACACACCTCAGCACAGCAGAGTCCTCCAAGACACCTGCAAAAGAGGTAACAAGAGACTTATTTTTCTGACATAAAACTGTGATACCTAGTTCCTGAATTATACAAACTGGTAAAAGAATTCAACATTGGCCACATACTCCAAAGTTGTCAGACACGGCCTGTTCTCACAGCACAGGAATGACTTACACCAAAGCACCACCCTGTGCCAAATGGGCGCCATAACCTGGGAAACTTTCTGCAGGGTAATTACTCGAAGGAGCAAACTGTGCTGAGTAAGGTGCACACGTTCTCACTTGACCACACTGCTAGTGAGAGGGTAGTGATTGCTGCTCCACTGTTTCAGTCCTCCTAATAAACAGGTGTTTACATAAAACCCAGAAACTGCATAAGCAACAGTTCCACAGCAATTTCAACACAGACCATATTTTAGCAGAAACAGGATTTGCTACTATAAAGGGCTTGATTCTCCCCAGCAAGAAACGCTGACTGATTACCTTCGGTGTGGTACCTGTCGAGTACACGCATGGACAGGTGGGGGCTACGGGGCACTTCATATTTAAAAGGGTAAATAAAGGAGTAGGAGCGCTAACGAAATGAGGCAGATCGGATTAAAAAGCAACTGACGGGAGGGCACGACGATACCGCAGCGCCCGAAAGCAACCCCTTCCTGCGGGCGCAAGGAGCAGTTCCTTGCTGAGAGGGCAGCCACGGCCATGCGCGCAGGGAGCGGGCCGGGCCGGAGGAGCGGCGGCGGGTCCAGCGGCCCGGCTCTGCCGCTGCCAGCCCCGGCGCTACCGGAGCAGGGCGGGAGCAAGTGAGGGGCTGGCAGGAGAAAAGGGCTGCCGCTGGGAGTCCCTGCACCACGCGGTTGCCTCCCGCCAGCTATGGGAGCCCTGGAGCGGGCCGGGAGAGCCTGGCGCAAGCGGGGGTAAAGTTGCCCCGAAGCTGAGCCCCTCATCCGCCGCCGCCCTGACCCAGAGCCCGGCCCAGGAGCGGTGAACCTGGAGCCGGCCGCGCTGCGGAGGCCACGGCTCCCGCCCAGCCGCCAGCCGCGGAGCGCTGGGCGGCTGCAGCTGCCGGGGGAGGGCGCGCCGCCGCCGGCAGGGCCCGGGGAGGGGGACGCCACTTACCCGTACGCCAGCACGGGAGGACGGGCCAGCCGCCAGCGCCGCGGGGAACGAGGCGGCGGCGGGAGCGAGCGCCGCGGGCCCGCCCTGGCTCCGCGTGTGCGGAGGCGGCCTTCTGCCTGCGCCCGCCCCTGGCCTGCCCCGTTGCTGCAGCTCTGCCTGGCCCGGCCCGGCCGGCTGGGAGCGCTCCCGCCCGCCTGCAGCAGCCATTTGCCGGCGGCAGTGCCTCCGCGTCCTGGGCGGTCCCGCAGAGCCACCGCTTTTTGGAACCGGGGTAAGGCGGGGAGTCACCGGCGGGGCCCAGTGCCTATAGCGGGGCGGCTGTAATACGGCTGCTCCGGAGAGAGCGGAGGGCGCCGGCCCCTGCCCCTGCCCCTGCCCCTGCCAGGGGTGAGACGGGTGCGGGAAAGCCGGGGTTCAGGAGACGGTACCTGTGGAGGACAGCTCTTGCACACGGTTCCGCTGCTGCCGGCCTGATAAGCCCGCCTGGGACAGAGGAAACCGCCTTGAAGCGTCGAGAGGCAGCAGACGAGAATGTACAGAAGGAACACCAACTCTGCGGAAAGAGTTTGAATTTCAAGCTGAAGCAGCAGCCGAAGCAGGAATCACGTACACGAGACACGGGCCTTCCTGAGCTCCCCGAGCATTGGAAACAGACTCTGCTAATTGAACACTAGCCCCAGGACATTGATGTATTCAAGAACCGTTTCAAAACCTACACCTCCTATGCAAATCATGCTGCCATTTTAAAACTAAGTAAACTCAGGCTGTATTGAGACCATGAGGCTTTCTGACCTCGGAATGTCACCCTCTACCCTTCTTTCCATTTTAAGTGGTGGTGCACAGACCCATCTTTTCATTAACTACAACATGTATGGTTTGGCTTTACTTTAAAGACATGTTGCATCTTAGCCTTAGCCAGCCTCAGACTTCCTCTTTGCCAGGCCAGTAACACCACTTCAGTTTCTCATGCTTCCCATTTTCTAGTTGTATTCTACTCAGAACACTCATACATGATGAAATAACTGCTGTGTGTATATGGAGGCGTATTTTCTTATTCCTTGTACTTATATAAAGAAATACTTTACCTGCAAGAGGGAAGCACTTTGGTTTGGATTTAAAAAGTCCCAGGTACGTGTGTGTTGCTCTAAGGCCAGCTTATAAAAGACCATAAGGAAATGCATGTTGCTGTTAGGAAGGCAGGAACAAAGATTTGTGGCTATCCTTAGTTCTAAGTGGAGATGGATCCAGAGCGATTTATGTTATTATGTTCTAGGGGATCAAAGTTTTGTCTTGATCACAGATCTTTAGTTCACCCCTTGTCCACCCTCCACACTTGGAATTTAACCTACTGGAAACCAGTGGGGGTATCAGGAATGGGTTACATATGCTCCTGTGAACAGGTCAACAGTAGACTGCAACCAGCAACACATTAGCGATTGAGAAGTCAGAGTATGGTACTTGTGAAGACTGCAGCATACCGAGGAATACTGAGCTAGGACTGCTGCTGTCCAACACCCTGTGGTACACTGCCCCAGTGGTAGGAGCAATACGAAAAGAGCTATGTGTCTTTTGATCATTGCTGTCATCCGACCAGTCACTATAGCTGTGGCATGTAGATGTTGAAAGTTGGTTCCTTCACTTCTCCCAAGCAGATGCAGTATCTGGCTGGGGAGATCCTTCAGCAAGAATTCTACCATGCATTGATCCAACTTTCTTTCTCATGTAACATTTTGCTTCTTTTATCTTGTACATAAGTTCCCTAAAATACTTATTTTTCCTTCTCCAAATACTTACATTAAGTGCCTCCCTGTTTACAAAATCCTTGACAGTAATTAAATAGCTTATATTTTACAATCTCTGCTTGGTATAATTACCCTACTATTAGTTCTCCCTGTTGACTGTGTTTATCTTCATCTACTGCCATCAGCTCTGATAAAATTTGTAGTGTATGAAGTGCGTTGTACAGTGAAGAACCAGAATTATGAAGGACCTGCAGGTGCTACCACAAGGTAAATAGCTACTAAGATCATTATTATGTATTTCTCAAGTTTTCTAATATATTCAGCAAAGTTTATTAGTCCTTTCTCAATACCTGTAAGCAATGTCTGACATACTAGAGAACTACATCTAAGATTCTACGGACAGAATCCTTGAGGCCATCCTTCCTACGGCTCAGGGACTGGAAGGAAGTAATCTCTAGTTCTGCTTCTGTGATAAAACTGAGGCATTCTGGCAAGCAGACACCATCAGTACTTAAATGATGTCTTTTCTCAGTCACCATCTGTTATGGTCTAACCCTGACATGGTTTCCAGGTGTGGTCTGCAAAGGGCACACAGCCATCACCACTTTCTTTCCATTAGTCAAGTGCTTCTTTGACCTGAAGAAGTATAGTGTAAATAGAATAAGAATAATTACATGGCTGTAACTTTAGCTTGATTTTTTCAGTTGTTTAACAATTTAAAATACCCTATTATAAATGTTCTAATATACCTGTCAGGTGGTATCATTATCATTATTTGTTTAATCTCAATTAAAAAGTGACTATCAGCATATTCCCTTAGAAACCTTATTTAAAGCAACCTAAAGGAAGTTTGTTTTGTGAGAAGAATTATGACTGACCATAGTTATTGCCTGTAATAAGTTTATAATGTCTTCCTGCTCTCAGGATCCCCAGGAGAGGAAATCAGGATAGCACATATTGGCAGATGAGAGCATAATTCTGGCTAGGAGGAGAGCACAAGTGAGAAGCATGTTGAGTCAGTCTCCTCCAAAGATGATCCTTGAAAACCCAAAGGTATGAAGTTGAGTTGTTCCCACTCAGTAGAAAAATCCTCATAAAATAGAGCAGCAATAACTGCACTCACACTTCTTCAGTTTTATGCCTCCCAGGGGCACTGACAATCAGGCAGATAAGTTGTAATTTTACACCTCTTTGCACCAGCTGCTCTTAACCGGTCTGATTTTTACCTGTCACTAAAAGCACCACAGAGAATTCATATGAAAGAACTATTAAAAGCCTGATGTATTTTTCATATGTAGGTTATTTGCATTTCTAATGCTTATTTTGAAGCTTTGCATGAACCAAAAAGTGGAGGTGATAACTCATTAACACGCAAAATCTGGAAGTACAATATTATGGGGAAAAAGGGTTTTTTTTTGAGTTGGAGAACTTAATGCACAATGTAAGTATGTCAGTGCAAAAGCTCTATGAAGAATGTTGAAAACAATCCAAAAAATATAATACAGGTTTCCACAATAATGACAAAAAATGGCTTTCAAAAAACACCCTTTTATAGAGCTTTAATAGGCTATCACCTTTAAGCTGATTCTTCCCCTTTTCCTTTCCCCCGTGTTTTTTTTTTTTTTAATTAAATTAAAAGCTGCTTATATTTCAATTTCATTTCTCCAAATCCTTGTGTCAGTTAATCTGCAATAGGAGAAAGGTGGAAAAACATCTTACAGACAGGCAATGAGAATTTCAGTGGGAGAGGACTAGGGGTATTTTTGACCAAGTTTGTTCCTCTCTAGAAAATGAACGATATGAAGGTTGCTGTAAGCAAATTGTCACTGGTGCTATACAGGAAAATTTTAAATTAAGAATGTATGTGACTGTAGGAGATTTTAAAACCTTAACCATAGCACTGGGAGATAACTGAAATACATATTCTTTTTGTCCCTTTGCTTCACTGTGAGGAGTCTGACTCAGGGACATTGTAAAGCTTTGCAGCAGTGTAGACAAAACAGGATGTTATCGCCCACAGATGAAGGATGTTTGAGTGGCAGCGTTCAATTTCTGCAGACAGTAAAGAGTGTTACAAGAAACAGGAGTCTGAACTGGGGGAATAATTACATATTTCTGCCCCCAGCCACAATTATCTCGGAAGGTCTTTCAGCTCCAAGGGCTGACAGACCTTCCTGTGTATTTGTGCCATGGGCATGGGAGGAAAAAACAGCTGGGCGAGGATGCAGAGCCTGAAGTGTGAGCTGGCAACAGGCCTGTTGCTCCTGCTGCTCTCACAAGGGCTGTGGAAAAGTGAGGATGCCGGGTGGTGCTGGGTGGGACCACCTCTGGCAACAAAGCTGCTGCTGCCTCTCAGGCAGCAGGAAGAGTGGAAAGCTGCAAAGGTGGAGGGTATTGGCAGCTTGTGCAGGGTATATACCTGGCAGCTTCGTAGCAGAGTGTGCTCTGTATACTGTATATGCCTGCCTGCCTTGCCTATGGCTGAAGACATTCAAGGCCAGACTGGATGTGCTTCTGAGGAAGCTGAGGTAGTTGAAGATGTCCCTGTTCTTTGCAGGCGGTTTGGACTAGATGACTGAAGGTCCCTTTCAGCCCAAACTATTATATGATTCTAAGTTGGAATTGATTTAGAAGTATTTACACAGAGATCAAAGACACAAAAGAGTAAGGGGGCCCCTCCTGTTGAGTCATGGGGTTCAGAGTGGACCCCCCTTGCTTCCGAAACCCCTGATGGAGCTTAGGTGCAACTAGGTCCACTCTTGGTCTCAGACTCAGGCAACGGTTTATATCGAAATGGATACATGTATAATCAGTTAGGATCGCCTAAAGAATCAACATCCAGGATACCAGCAAAAGGTGATCTTGATACGAGGTTCTAAAAGTACCAATTCAACCGTACTTGCTATAGGGTATCTAAATCAATTTAGACACACATGAACCCAGATGCAGATAGGTAGATAAAGTTATACCTGTTAAAAATTCCCCCTGAATTCAGTGAAATAGTCACTTCAAATGTCTCAGCATTTCTCAATGGGTGAGGGTTGAACCTTGAGGAGTGGAGAGTCTTTGGCCCAGGGCTCTCATCAGCTTTTGTCAGTGGCCCTCTAAACTTCACAAACTTGAGTTTGTGAGTGTCCCAGGCAGAGAGAGATGCTGGTCACAGCCTACTGTGGTCTGGGAGAGCTCAAAGGGCCTCACTTAGGACAACTGCTCATAAGGTCACAAGATGATGTGCTTTAGTCATCAGTAAATTTCCACCTTGGCCACAACCTGAGTACATATTTACTAGAACTGTCAAAAGTTCTGATAACAATGGCACCATTCCACTTGGGCTACATAGTAGGTGAGAAATGTTCCAAGGCTGTTGGGGGATGACTGATTATTCCTGCTTTTGCTTCCCACCTTGGCCAGGCAACAGGAGTTCCTGACTCTCAGTTTGCTGCTGAGCCAGCTCCTCATCCCCCTGACATTGTAGACATTAGGAAATTAATTGTATGCCCTGAAGAATGGGATGGGAACATACGGGGTGACCTTGATGATACTAAACTAAGGGAAGATGATTCTTTGCTTCCCTCAGATTCCTCTGAATATGTGGCTAGATGCATCATTAAAGCAGAATACATTCCGATTCCAGCTGGCCCTCAACAACTGGCAAAATTCCTAATAGATACAGGAACACAGATCTCAGTATTAACACAACATGATGCCAAGAAGCTGAGTACTACCTGGATGGCAAAGAGTTAAAATTACTGCAGCGAACGGAGCGAGTGTTACCTGCCAAACCACAGTTAATTCATGGCTCCCAGGCCTCTACTTGCTGTGCATTTACAGATGACAATGAAAACAGTTTGGGTTTCAGTGTTTTCAATGGCCAAACCTGGCGCCTGCTGGATGGCAGCATGTGGTCCATTGGTTCAAATGCTGACCCTAGCCCTAACAGAAATCGGGAGCCTACGGTGTGTGTACTCTGCACGGCAGCTGCACACCCTGACTCAAAGATTACAAATGTACCACATACCCTATTTCTGCTGCAGCACTAAAGGGAATTTCTGAAGTCATAGCTGATTTGGAGAAACCACAAATCACCTCCAGAACCCAGTCCCTTTACAAGAGGAGGATAAAAATAAATTTGGGGTGACTTGGGATGGTAAACAATAGACCTTTAACAGAGCCCCACAGGGATATAAACATTCACCCACAACTGCTCATGCTGCACTTGCTGAACATTTACGGTCTCACTTCCTCAACATGTGAAACTGTACCAATATATAGATGATATTCTAATCAGGGGACATTCCCCTGAAAAGGTGGGGGAAGCAGCAACAGCAGAGTAGTAAGCAGTCCATGAAACATGAAGTTGAGATCACACCTGAAAAATGTCAGGGACAAAGCAGAGAAGTTTTCAGGTACTTGGTTTGCAGGTAGCGCAGTAATCCCACTGGATACCGTAAGTAAACAGCTTCAAATGTCCCAATCTAGGAAAGAATTACAACAGTTAATAGGAACTCTAGGGTACCAGAGGAAGCATGTACCTGGATTTTCTGTCATTGCTCACCCATTGTATTCACTTTTATGAAAGGCAAAACCATGGAAATAGTACTCAGAATATGAAGAGGCAGTCAAAACCCTAATACAGGAATTAAAAACATTGGGCTCAGAACACCCTCACATCCCTGTTATAGCCAAGGGAGGTTCTGTTGAACATGGCACTTACTGTAACCTGTTTTAAACAGGCCCTGATGGACCAAAGAGACCTCTATTATTCAGCTTGACTGCATTTAAAGAGACAGAGCAGAGATATTCTGAGTGGGAAAATGGAATTTTGTCTTTAGTCCAAGCAGTTAAACAACTTGAGCCACTAAGGGGTAGCCTGTCTGGAAAAATCTCGCAGACTTCTGTTGTTTTCCCTTTCCAGGAATGATACCAGCACAGTGTTACTGGAGATGGGGTTAACTACTGGATGATCACTTACCCTTCTTGCAAGAGTAATCATTGCCAGCATGAACCAGATTCAGTTCCATATCAACAAGTTCAACTCACAGGGTGGAGACTGTCACTTCTTTTACTAGCGCCGATCAATATAAATATAGTACATTCTACACATAGTCCAAGTCTGAGACTAAGAGCAGACCTAGCTCCTACCAAGGATTTAGAAAGTGAGGGGGTTCACTCTGAACCTCGTGGCTCAATGTGAGGGTTCTATCTTACCCTTTTTCATCTTCAGTCTGTGTAAATCATTCTAGATCAATTCTAACTTATTTTCTTGTATGTTTCATCCACGTAGTAACTTATAGAGTGAACCTTGCCATCGGACTTTGTTAAGTTGCATTTTCATAAATTCATATTAAAACTACTCTTGTTAATACCTTTGAGGGTGATTCTTTGAGTGACCCTAAATCATGTCTGTCTCATTCATCACAGACACTTCCCAATGTTACTGATGAGTAGTAGGGGAAAAAGAAATCTGAAAAAGCCCTAAAGCAGTGATAAAATAGAATATTAGTTTTGTATTTCTGCTGCCAGATAGCCAATCCATTAAGTTACTTCAGAAGGTTTAAAATGTTGAGAGAGGAATTCTAAATATGATTTTCAGTAGCCAGATAACCTCTAATAGAGCTTAAACTCTAATAAAGCATTTCACCAAAAATGAGATCTTAATTAGCCAACACTATATGCAGACTCTGCTTTTAAAAAAGCATTTACTTCTGCAGAAAGGCCCCCAAAGCCTGCACTATTCATGCTACCCTGTTTCTGTGGGAACTGTGTGTTGGAGTGGAATAGGGAAAACGGGGGGGGGGGGGGGAAGGAGAAGTGAAGTGGTTTTGGCTGAAGTCCCATTGGCCAGTCGCAGTTTCAGCTGGGGTAAGCCAGACAAGCAAGTCCTCAGTGCTGAAGTCCAGACAGTTTTCTTTCCTCATGCCTTAAGTTGTGGTGAGGGAGGAGTCTGGTTAAACAGACACCATTCAAAAAGTGGTTGCTTAAGCAATTTATCTGGGGTTTCCCCTGATTTTTATTTATATTAAAGAGGTGATATTTACAGTTTTTTTATGCAACAAGAATTTAAGTCAACCAGTAATGTTAGTCAACAGGTAAACCAAGGTTTGCTCAGAAATGAGCCTCCAACTGACAGGCATTTCCACTGCACACTTACCTCCTGAAAAGTGCCACTGTATCCTTGAAAGCACACTCTCCTCTTCCAGTACTGGAAAGACACCCTTTTATCATTCTGGGGGTTCCAAAATAGACATGTTTTTGATTAATTGCTATGAAAGACAGCCAGCCTTGACTAATAAACTCAGTCGTTTGTTTTCTGTTCTCTTGTAACTGTTTCACTGCCGGTCGTATTTCTTTCGCCTAGAGTAAGACACCTTTCTTAATATCTAAATTAACAAAATAAGATACTGTGATTTTTTTTCTATTGTCATCAGTCTTTGCCTGCTACCTGTGGGTGTGGGTCAGGGTAAAAATTCTGACATGATACAGTTGTGATTGATGGCCTTATTCTGTAGAATGCTGGGGGGGTGTGGTGTGTCTGTTTCTACCCCATACACAAATAAAAACGACCAGATTGTCCTCGTGGTCTGAGGCTCCAGATTGGAGAGCCTAGGCATTTCCTTCAGCATGCCTGTGCTGTCACAGAAGACAAACAGAAATGCGCAGCACATAACATTATGTCCAAAGTTCAGTCCAGAATTCTGAATTACTGCGGGTGTCGTGGTTTAACCCACAGCCAGACAGCTTGTTACCCACTCCCCCCCCTTCTTGCCCTCCCCCTACTCCTGGGGGAACAAGGAGAATCAAAAGAATGCAACTCCCACGGGTTGAGATAAGAACAGTTTAGTAACTAAGGTATAACACAAATCACTACTGCTCCACCAATAATAATGATAAAGAAATAACAAGGGAAGAGAATACAACACCCATCACCAGGGACCGATACTTGCCCCCCCCAGCCCGACCAAGCACCGACCGATACCTCCTCCAACCCTGCAGTCCACTCTCTCCCCCTTCCGGGTCACTCTCCCAGTTACATCCGGGCATGACGTGCTGTGGTATGGAATACCCTTTGGTCAGTTTGGGTCAGGTGTCCTGTCTCTGCTTCCTCCCACTTCCCTCCTCCCTGCAGAGCATGAGGCCCACAAAGTCCTTGGCCAAACCAAAACATCATTGTTTTTCAGCTCTGTTCCCAGCTGAAAGTCAAAACACAGCACTGCACCAGCTACCAAGAAGGAGAAAAATGACTGCTACTGCTGAACCCAGGACAGCGGGAAAAGAGGAAGGAACAGAAAAGCAGCTTGCAAGAATGGAGATTACAGGGGGAAGGTAACTAAGAAAATGGCATTATCCCTTGAAATTTGGGTATAAGTGTGCACAGACACCCGAATTTCAAAATACTTTCTTACATGTAGAAGCTAAAGGGAAGGGCCAAACTCACAGGGACAATAGCTCTGCATGTTCAGGCCACTGTGTCTACTCCTTGCTCTGCTGCTGCTACAGCTTCTTGGTAAAACATTTACGTCTCTTCAAGTCCCTCTAATCTTTATGCATGGGAGTTAGCAGTCAAACATGAAGAGAGTTAACTGGAACAATTCAGGGAGCCCTGCAGCCCTTTCCCTTTGGATGCCTGTGGTGTGTTGCGCTACGCATGAAAGCAGGAATGGGAAAGAGAAGAAAGCAGAAAAGCAGGTAGTTGGTATGAGGCACCAATGCTGTCTTCATTCTTTTGTGTATTGATTTTTTCATAAACCATAACTTAGTTGCAGTTCAACCTAACTCTACAGGCTTATTTGGTTTATAAGTCATTTTTTGTTTTAGGAAAGTGTTTCTTTTTTACATTTGGCAGGTGTGATTGCACTCCTTTAGGTTACTCAGGCTTTCACACTGACATCTAAAGGAATATCTGTTGAAGTGCTTACCGTTGTTCACCCATTTGTAATGAATAGTAAATTCAGGCCACACAAAGACATTAGTGATACAGTCAGAACACAATACGCTGAAGTAACACTCCATTAACCCAAGTTAGGTAGTGCAGAAAAGTGATCGCATTTGTATCAATGTATGCTTTAGGAGACAAATTAGCCTTTTATTCACTGTCATATATAAAATTCATCAGGCACAAACCAGAAGGCATTAATCAGCAGCTTTTTGGCTCTACACTCCTCCCTACATTAGGGTCTGGAACTGCCCTTTACAAACTGAGAAAGTGTGAAAAGCTCTCTCCAGTGCAGTATGAAATCCCATTTGAAATCAGGAGAGCCATGTGAAGTAAACAACCTTCACAGAAAGGTGGTGGCTCACTGTAGCACTGCAACATCCCACAGAAGCCATACATGGCCATTAATAGTGTCTGTGCTCTTTTACTTGTCTGCTGGGGAGGTATGATTAAGCAGTGATTAAATCTGAATCAGTCTAAACTTTCTCAAGTCTAGGCTAAACTGCAGGAGTGTTGTGCTGCATGATGTACCTTAACCCTGGTTCCTACAGACTGGAGGTCAGACCAGCACAGTACATCTGTTTTCTGGCCTCATGACCAATCCTTATTCCACCCTTCAAACCCAGGTGGTGGAGAAGGTTGGCTGGATTTAATTTTATGGAAGACTGGGAAATAGCTGAGGATTCTGTGTTCTGAATTTCCTACGGACTCAATGACATAATGGCCAATGAGACTGTGATGTGTTGCTATGTAACAGACTGTAATTTAGGGTCTAAGATCATAGAAATAGTTCTCAGCTCTGCAGATCCTGTGTAACTACAGTTGTATTAATAAATTTAAGCTAACTTTAACTAGGTAACTTGCATTTATCCAGCAGTGTACCCTGCTGATTTTCTGGGTTACTAATTCATTAATTCAGTAATTTAGTAATTTAGTGCAGAGTAACCACAGCCATCAGTAACAGGCTGCTGTAGTACCCAGGCTGGCCCATTTAAAGCTAAGACAGACCTGCTTATGCAAGTTGCACCCGTATCTTAAAAAAAATGCAGGAAGACATGTTTGATCCTGTGATCCTGACAATAAAAAAGTAAAATTACTAGACTGAGATGAAAAGCTGAACCATTGCTTTGCAGAGAGAGGAAAAGTTAAGAGTTACACAAGGCCACTGACGCTCAAAAATAGGACAGGAGAGGAAAACACTTTGCTATTTTGCAATTTCTTCCTGAAAAAAAGTCATATAGGAAATATCCTTGAAGTCCTCTGAGTCTAGTCTTACCTGCAAAGCTAAGGGGATAAAATAAAGGTATGTTTTGCTCCTTGGTACCCATCCCACCTATTTTGTAGTGTGAACATGAATTACCGCATGTGCACTGTGATATTATTCTGGCCTACACAGTTCAATACAGCTTCTATTTTGGTCTTTCTACCTGTTAATTTTCCATTTACCTCCTGAGTATGAGGGACTACAGCAGTTAAAGTCCCTGTTTTTACCTGACTTTCTCCATTCCTGTAGAGCTAATTCATCAAAGCAGTACAGAGAGATATTCTCTGGGACAGCTGTGTTCCAGCATGCTGTGAGCACAATGTTCTAGTGATCCTCTGGGGTGAACACAGCAAAGAAGATAATTCTGGATGGCACACTGTTACAATTACTTTTTGTAAGTTTGGGGACAGATGAAGCAGGGAGTAATTCAAGGGTAGAAAAATAAAATGCACCTACTGGTCCATTCACACTGGGCAGCTTTTGAGGCAGAACAGCTTGTCTCAGATTTTAGATGGGAACAAAAAGGGCTGTACCATAGGAAATTCCTGCAGCAGAGATAGTGAAGTGGTAACCTAGATATAGAGAAGACCTCAAAACCAACCAAATGGACAGAGACCATGGATGTACTCACATAGAAACAGAACTGATGACAGAGCTACCAGGACAGATAGAATTACAGCACCACAGTACAACCTATGCAGGGATTAATGTGGGGACAACAGATGGCATAGTATGACTCTTCCTTTGGTCAAGGACAGGAGTTGCATTATCCCCTGTCTCCTTGTCCCCCTTGGGCACCTTATTCCTGTAGGTATGTGCACATATGTTCCAGTATAAATTCCAACTGGTGAAAATTTACCTGTGCAATTAACGATTTAGCCAGGGTTTAACAGGTAACTATTAAACTTATTCAAAGCTGGGATAATATGCTTAGCGAGAACCAAGTGCCTGTCATTTTATCTTCTGAATTCTGTGAGTGCCATATAGATACTGGCATTAAAGCAGGGTTCTAGGGACTGTCTCTGGTAAGTCCCACTTCTGTTAAGTGAAGAAATAATTTTGTGCTTGCAGTGTTTGGTCTCTTGTCACTATTAGTTCACAGTACACTTTCCAGCCAAAAAGATAAGAATCAGATTTATTTTTAGCTGGCCTTGGCATCCTAATTCAGTGCCCTTTTAATGTTTAGCTGTATGTTTTTCCTGTTCCTGCTTAATGAGTCTTACAAATGATTGAAATAGGAGAAAATCACAATGATCAGTGAAATTTCTGGAGAGAGAGAACTTCCTGTATCTGTTCTACAGCACAGTAAGCAAATAAAATATTAATTTAAGGCTTAGCATGATACTAGTGTGACAGGGGTTATACTTTTTTCCTTTTTTTTCTCCTGTGGGCAAAATCAGATACGTATTTGTTGAAAAGGACCCTGATCCAGCAAAGATTAAAAAAAACAAACCCCAAAACAAACCAGCACAGATTCAAGGATCTTGCTGCACATAGCCTTGGGCATGGGCGTAATGTGCATCTTGAGTCCCACTGAAAAAGGAGCTGGAAAAAGTAGTTGCCAATAATTTAGAGAACAACTGGAAAGTTAGAATACACAAGGTACAAAATCAAGTCTTGTTTCTTGAGTTGCTGTTTCCTCTCCTATCCAGTAAGATGCAGCTCCTAGATCTTTACCAGGTTGTAGGTGATATACGGGGGATACATATTTCACATCACCAGGTTCTTCAGCTGTCTAAGCAATTCTATATTTTAAAGGATCAACCATGGACTCCCAAAATGGAAGGCCACCTGGAGAGACGGGCTTCTTTTACCTGAGGACCAGCCTGGCCCTAGAGAAAAGGAGAACAGTTGCCTGCTATGCAGATTTCCATTAGAATCCAGACTACGATTAATTTCACTGCACATAAGTTTTTTGTATGTTTTACTTACTTATAGGGAGATTCCCAGTATTATTTCACATGGTACTTCAATTTATAACATAATTCTTGATCTTGAACTATGTATTATTTTGGGGAAAGAAAGAGGCAGGGAGCCTTAGTCAAAGTTTTGAACAGGGCAGACAAAGATGCTATAACCAGAGCAGTATTAGATCAGTTGATATGTGGACAAAACCATCAACGACTTCATGTTTCCACATGATATCAACTACAATTCAAAGGAAGCAACAAAGGAAGCAACACTCTCTTCTCCTGGATTGTCAGTGATAAGAGGCATGCTGTGGGTGTATGTGCTGGATTTAGCAGTGTGTTGAGTTAACAGTATCATTTCTTGCTTCCATTACAAAGGAAATGGCACAGTGTATTGTTCTATTGAATGCAAATAGTGCTGAGCATATTGGTAAACAAATAGGTTTGGATTTATCCTACAATCAGCTAATCAGATCTTCAGTCTATTACCATTTTGCAGTTGGTTCTTTCCATCCTGCTGTTTGTGCTGTTTTCTTCAATTATGCTCTTACTTTAAGAATAATGCATAAATTAAGACAGAGGAGGAGATTTTACAAAATGGACTTCTATGCCTAACTAGTTTTTGAATTTCATAAAAGCCTTTACTTTCAAAAGAGGATGAAATCATGCATCTAGACAAAGAAGAAATCATTGTCCTCCATTGGATTTCTTCCTCATTAGGAACGGAAATAGCCATAATCCTTTAGTTTTGTGCTTAATCCCTCTCTGTATCAGGGCAGCCCATCTAGTAAAGTGCTGAATACTCTGGAAAGTGGGTAAAAATCCTGACGCTTAGAAGTTACTGTAAATAGATGTACATATTGTGTGAATGCATTTTTACAGTGCACTGATTTTAAAGGCCCAGCTTGAGAAATACTGTAATAAAGACACTCTTTGGTAACAATATTTACATTCTAAATGTTTATTGTAATATTTTTCACCTCTGAAGGCGCAAGCATGTGAATATTTCCTACCACAGTTGTTTGTGTTACTATAATGAATAGCAGAGTGGGTGTAAAACACGATGAAATCAAATCCAAAATATCAAGCCCACTGAATTAATTTCTAAAAAACAATGCACAAGGCCAAACTGCAATGGATTCTCTGTGCTTTGAATGAACATAGCTGACTTTATTATATTTTCACTCATATTTGCTGTTACGTGTCTTCTTGTAGGAGCACAGTGAATTTCACGTGCCTAGAAGTGGATAATCAGTCTTTATTCCATTCTTTTAAAGTAACAAGGTTAATTTATGAATGATCTTTGTGAAGACTAGAAGGAAACGCTGGTTGGCTAACAAGCCAAGCCACTTCTGCTTTTATTTTAACAATTACCTGTAATATTTCCTGCTTTTAAAAAGTTAATTTTGCTAGTTTACATGGCATAGATATGGTATAGACATATCCAGACAGAATGAAATGAAATGGCTAGTTCACATGTTACAAACCAGGCTGTTAATGCCCAAGACTATTGAAGCTGGCTGACATTTCAATTTGTAACAGCCAATTCATGTTAACTTTGCATGATTTTAATCATATGAGGTGAAATATTCCATGTTGAGTAATGAATTAATTCATACTTTCTAAAGAATGTTGTTTTGATCGTATTAAAAGAATCCTGATGCACTTGTTGGAAATGCCCCTCTTGCACAGTAGTTTCTCATACCCAGTAGCTAGTCAAGACTAAGCAAAAGTGGCACTTCTTTGTCCCTTAATGGTAAACAATAGTGTATTGGTAAGTGTAGCTGCTAATGCATGCTGCCTGTATAACTGAGCCATCTTTAATTTACCACATGCTTGCTTGCTATAAACCAGGATACACTCTGCTGTCAAGATGAAGTTCTTAAACTGTACCCAAACAAACCATTTTGGCCAGTGCTTCTTTACTGCCCATTTCCCTAACAGAACTTTTTTTTCAGAAAGCATCCTGATCTGAAAGTGTGTAAAGCAACACTGAGATGCTGCAGGGTAATGGCTGTTAATTTCTCAGAAAGGTGTTGGCGAGGGTGTTGTAGCAATGTCACACTGAAAGATGTGTGAAGAAAGGACAGCTGGGGCACTACTGACATAACATAGTATCATCCTACTAGTCAGCTGGTGTTTGATTTTTCTGAAGGCTGTGAAAAGATCTTCTATCAAGTGAAAGTACAGGGGAGGTTGTGGAGAAGAAAGAAACTTTATGCTTCAAGAGAAAATAAATCAATTGCTTCCCCTTAGATTAAGCTTGATTTTACAGTTGGTCTCTTGTTGTTTTCATTGTGACTATTGTTTCTGTACTCCAAGCCAAGAGAAAAGTAAGCTGGATAAGCCCTGCATGTGATTTACAATGGATTCTCATCTTACTGGTTGGCAACCCCTACCTTGGAGTAGGAAGCTAAGACTTCATACAAAGAGGCTTTAATATCAAAGATGTGCCTTTGCAATCTCTTTGAAAATCTTCTCAAACTTGACCAAATTTTGAGACTATAAACCAGCATTCTGCACATAAAGACATGTGAGAATTTAATACTTAAGTCTCAAAATATTCCACAATCACTTAACATAAATCTCTCACACGCATGACCAGACTGCAGAGCTGCCATTCAGAAAGAATGTAGTAGGCATGAGGAATAGTAGGCATGAGTCCAAACCACCACTGCATCACTGCTGAACAAGTTTCCCTGTAATTGCTTATGTTGTGTTATCACTGCTGAAGAACTTCCCCTGTAATTGCTTGTGTTGTGTTTGATCAGAAAACAGAGACCGGCCACTAATCTTTCAGTGATCCTCTTTTCCCTTGCTGACCTTTAATCAGCATGAAGGAAGAAACCATCCAATTTAAATACAGGGGGAAAAAGGGGCAATAGATTGGAACAGGGAGAGGAGGGAGGTTGAGATGAGAAGGGAAAGCTGAGTAAAGAGCTGGGAGACAGGAGAAATTTCAAAAATTGAAGACAAAGACCTAGGAAACTGGAGGAATTTTACCAGAATGAGTGTTTGGGAGCCTGCTGGAAGTAACTGGGATAGCTAGAACAAGTCATTCTGGAAATCTGGGTACTTCAACACCAGAAGAAATTTTATCATAAACATATCGCACAGTGTTTTAATCCTATTGCAAATCTGAGTTAAGTCATGCCAGTTCATGCCCTATTTTAGATAATGTACAATACATATCTGGGTTGATGCAGCTATTTCTGGGCATAGGTAAGTCTTTAATTTCATGTTGAATTAGTGTTAAACTGGCCTGCTTTGTCCTTTATATCTTTCTTCTTTTATTAGTAATCCCAATTAACTTGATAAACAAGAATTCTCTACTGATGTTAACCCTCTGCAGCTGGCATACACTGTGCCATTTTATAGATGAAGAAAATGAGTCAGGTGAGTCATGTAATTTGCCTTAGGAGGAGCACAAGTGAAACAGTGAATGAGCCAGGAATCTAAATTCAGAAATTTCTGAACTGTTTTACCCTGTAAATCTCATGTTTCCTGCTATTTTTTTTCTCATTACACTACTGAGGAAACAAGCCCATTTTTTTTCTTTAACGTGTGCAGTTGCTCCAGTTAATGTTAACTGATTATATTGAAGCAGTGATGAGCCAACAGTCCTCATGTTAAAAGCAAACCCAGCTTATTAGTTAACTGTTGCTCAATACTTCCTCTCTGTAAGTTTGTTGTCTGTGTTGCTCAAAAGCAAGCTGAGAATTGTCCTCTTTGCTTTGTTTACGTACTAGAGGGAGAAAAAAACCCCACACTGGTAGCCAGAAAATTCTTTTAAGTGATCAAGAGAAGGACAGACACATTGTTTGTGTGCCTACACAAATGTATCATACTTAAAGAAATGTGGAATGGGGGTGGGAACTGAAGGAACAAGAGACAACCATGAAATGAGAGAAGACGAGAAGGCTGGACTTGCATATTAATGAGAACTGGCTTTTAATTGGGAATTTCCTTTCACTGCATTGTTCTTTTTCCTTTTTCCACCACCTACTGGTTTTGTTTATTTTTTTTCCTTCCTCTGCCTTATGTGTTATTTCTCGTTTGTTCCATTCTGTCCAAGAGCAGCATGAAGTTGGCTAATAGCCTAATTTCTGAGAAAGTACAGTTCAGAGAGCATGCCACCACACAGTGGGAAAAGCACTGCTGAAAGGAACTGGTACAGAAACTGGGGCAGAAGCTTCCAACATCCCTCTGCTGAAGCAAGAATTTGGAATTAGTCTCAGAAGGATGACAGTATCATGTTTACAGGATAGCTGCTAGGTAACTTTTTATTCTGTACAAATGTATTCCATTCACACCTGAAAGGCTAAAACATCCTCTTGTGTGGGATATTGCAAAGCTAGGTGAAAAGGAAACAAACGTAACATCCGTGGCGTGTCAGGTAACTGGTCCAAACTATATTATAAACAGGTAAAAATATCATTTCATAATTTGCTATTTTCTCCTTCTCCCCTGTCGTTTGCACCTAAGATCACCGAATTCTGCTGTTGTTCTTCCTTTCTGTGTAGTTCATATCACCTAAATCTTACAGTGCCCTTCCCCAGAGTGAGCTCTGTGGTAATCCTTGTAATAAACAGACACCTGTTCCCATATTATGTTCAAAGCAAGACAGCCAGAAGCAGATACATTCTGACCCAGTCCACTGTGCCTTATGTTGTACACTGATTTTACAAATGCCTTCTTTTGCTATTTAGTCTTCTCTCTTGACTCATCAGTTATTTTTGAGAAAAGTGAAGTTACATACAATCAGACATATAGAAATAAAGATGGAGAATTTCACTGAGTGGATTCAAACGTAATCCAGGGTAGACCCATTCCTAACAGCCTTCTTATTTCTGTAATTTTTTTCACTTACTATTTATAAGTGTCTCTTCAGGAAGAGAGCTGCACTCAAAACAGTCTGAAAAATAAGGTGTTTTTTTGGTTATTCTTTTCTGAAATACTTCTACTGACCTTAATTTACTCACCAGTTAGTTAACTGCACATAGTAATCCTCTAACAGAGTGTCAGTGATTTTTTTGCCCTTCTGCATGACTCTCCTCTGAGTGGCTCCTAGGGATCGGGGTGGAGAAGAAAACCCAGGAAGATTACAGTCCCCAAATATGTGTCCATTAGAATTGAAAGAAAGTGACTGTGTAGATACACCCACCTGGTCCCAACATAATTCCTTCTCTGTGCACTAACAGATTGTTCCCTTGCCTTTATTATGTTGCTGACATTATGCTTGTGAGGGAAATTCCTTCCTGACTCCAGATCTGGTGAATTTATAATCCTGTTGATGTAAGCAAAGCTCACTGTATTAATCTTAAGACCCAATTGTCCAATCTGTTCTACATATAAACCTCCTGTTGAAGTTAATAGAATTGCACATGAGTAGCTGAAAAGAAGATTGGATCCTGATATGGTTTCTGCTCTACAGCCATAGTTACAAGGTGACTTTAAGCCAGCACTGCCCTGACAAAGAAAAAAGCAGTCTCACCATTTTCTCCATCATTAGCTGCTTGTCTCTGCTGTTCTTTGTCCAAGCACAAGCATCCATGCAGGAGCACAGCTTAACCAATGAAGTTAAGAGTAGCCTGGAAACAAAGGATAAATATATAATCTTTTTAATATTCAATTATTATTAGTTTTCAGGCATCTAAACTTTCTTAGCAGAAAGGCTTCAAAATTTCAATACAGTGTTCTGTTGCCTGACCTATCACACTGAGTTATCACTAAAAGACTAACCACAACAAGGGAGACAGGTAACATACCAACACTGACTGCATCTTACCCCAGCAGTTTATACTGGAAATGTTTTGGTTTTTTTTTACTGTGCTCTTTTATGATGGAAGAAGGGACACAAAATGTTTTAATTCAGAAATACAGCTCTTGGTGCCTTGTGAGAGCTGTAGTTTAGGAACTTTATGGTACAATTGTTTTCTGTATATTAGGCTCTCTAGTCAGACAACAAAGTATCAGGTATTGTGGTACCTCTGTTTTGCGTTCTCTAGCTTTATGTTCCTCTCCCACTCCTAAGATGAGCTAACCGTAACTAGGGATTCCATTTTCTAATTGAGATCTCAATAATCCAATTACTTAAGACCAGCGATTACTGCTAGTTCCCTTCACTCTCGTAATACCTTGACTACAGCTGCTTTTATATCTTCATCCTTATAGATTATTCCACCTTGCCATGCAGGGAGGCAGTTCTGCCTCAAAATTTAATGACTGTTCCCTGTTATTTTTCAGTTACTATGGCTTTGAATTCCAATCCTAAGTGAAGATAAGATACACAAGCCTCACACTCGTACTGGAGTGTTTGGTATGACCCAGATCATCTTCTGCACTGGGTGTTATAGACAACACAGAATTTCAGTCATAATGCTGTCAAAAATTGAGCCATGCTGTGCACAGCGCACCCAAGGAGTGAGTTTCCAACAGGTCATTACTAGGCCAAATCTTAACAGTCCCTTTATCATGGGCAACAAGACTTTGCTGGCAGGAAAAAGACAACTGCCAAGAGTTGTTCATCATGACAATCAAGTAACTTAGCATTAAGGAAATCTGATTTCCCTGTATTTGTGTCATGAGGTTAATTGGTTCTGGCATCTAACCTCAGACAGGTCTCGCGACAAGCTAAAGCTGATCTCGCCCCAGCTGCTGCCAGACAGGCGGATAGCCACCTCTCTTCTCCTTCTCACAGCTCCCAGCGTGGCGCAGCCGCGGGGTTATCCCTTTGCTACTCCCACTATGACCCAGAACTTGTCAGAACTAACTCGAGTTGGTTCGACGACCCGACACAGCCCGCCCCGGCGGCAGCCGATGGGGAGCGGTGGAGGTGGCAGTGGGAACCCGCCCGCCCGCTCTGCCTCCCCTCCGCCGGCCGCTGAAGGGGCTGGCTCGGGCTGTACCTCAGGTGCGTTCCCACCCGCCGCGCGCCGCCACCTGCCGCCGCCCCGCCCCGCCCCCGCCTTTCCGGCCGCTGCCCCGCCGGCCGGTCTGCGCCTGCGCAGTGCGGCGGCGCGGGGCGGGGTGGGGGTGCCGGTGCCGCCGGCCGGTGCCGGGCGCGCGGGCGCGGCTGGTGGCAACGGGGCCGGGAGCGGGACTGGGAGTGGGCCCAGGTCAGCTGGGGAACAGTGCCCGCCGAGCAGCCCACGGCGCCCGGCGATGAACTCGCGCAAAGGTACCGCGCCGTGTGCCCGGGCGGCGGGGAGGGAGCGGGGGGAGGGGGGGCTGCGTGGCCGCCGCCACCACCACTCACGCCGGCTCTTCTCTGTTCTCTTATCCCCGTCAGTGCTGGCGCTGCAGGCCCGCAGGCGGCGGCCCAAGCAGTCCGCGGCGGCCGGCAGGAGGGACAAGCACCCGCCGTCCCACAAAAAGTGAGTACGGGGACCCCCGGCTCGCCGGGACACTGCCGCTGTCTGCTCTTCCCTCACGCTTCCCTCGCGCCCCACATAACGGCCGCCCGAGCAGTCCCGCGGCCCGGCCCCGGTACTTTGGTTTCACCCGGGAGTTCCCCCGCGCCCGCCGGGACAGACAGGGGAGACCAGAGCGGAGCACCGTCCCTGCCCGCACCGCGCCGGGGCCGGGCCCGCCACGGGGGGGTGCCGCCGGGTCCCACCGGGGATCGTTCCCAGCGCTGGCCCCGGGCTCAGCTTCCTTCGGCGGAGCCTCCCCTTGGTCTCCAGAAGCCCCTGTTCATTGGGGATCCGCAGTGACTCGGGCTTCACAGCCCTCAAGTCCCTGTTGAGTCATCCTCCAATTCTCCAAATCTTTGTGGTCTTCTTTCCCTCTTTGTGCTTTCTGTTACGAGCGTTCTCTCTGGCGGCATTGTCCCATCTGTAGTCAGTCCTGTTTCTGCCTGATACGCCCATCCTGCTCGTTGCCACCTGCTCGGTACTGGCAGTTTAATCCCTGTGCCCAGATGTGTCTAGCTGCCAGCAGTGCCAGTATCAGTATTTTTTTTTTGGTTGTTGTTTAAATCTCTGTTGGTCTTGCAGAAAGGGACAGAAATCGTGGTCTGTTCCCCCTGCCTTCTCTGCTAACTTTTCATGTTCTTGCCGTTTCATCTTTTCTCATTCTCATAGCACCTGTTTCTACTGAACCATGTAGGAACATTCTCCCATCTCTATAGTATTCTTGCTTGAACTGCTCTTTCGTAGGTTAATGTGACTTTGGACTCCTCCTTATTTTTCTTTCTTTCTCCTAGTAGTGTGCGCTTTCCTCCCTCACTCTTACTGTATTTTGTTCAGTGAGACTTTATTGGTGACTCATTAAGTCACCAATAGGCTCTTGTCTTTGCTTTTGTTCTTTGGTGCTTTTATCTACCTGCTTTGTTCTGACAGGGAACATATAGCCTGATGTTTCTCATCCCCCTTTTCTCCTAGTTGGCCAGCCTGTAGAACTGGGAATTGGTTTATGATGAATAGATGGATATATATGTGATGGGGTAAAGATGTTGCTGTGTGCTATGGCAAATGATCCAAGGGGAAGATGGTCTTCTTTCTGATTTTTATAGAAAGAAATGATAATACATTCCTGATCTTCGAGGTTTGATTTGTTTGTTGGTATGTTATTGTTTTTTTTGTGTATTTTTAGTTATAACAAATGGGCTTTTTTATTTTTCCCTTTGAGATGGGTAAAAATAATGTGAGATGAAATGCTGGTGTAGCGGTTGTCTACTAACTTGTGTGAACACTAACTTGTGTTCACATCCTGTTCTACTACTGTTATTTCCTCCAGTGTTGTATGAAAGCTGTTATGATTTCAGTTACATGAATTTTGACCTGTTTCGATGGAAACAAGCTTTTATGTGTAAGATATGTGGTCTGGTTGGAAACATAGGACCCCTGTTTCCAAACTCTTCTGGAAAGTCAGTTTGTAGCCGTACATGGGTTTGTTTTACCACTTTGAAAGCAGAAATAGATTAAATTTTAGTGTAACTCTGGGTTCAGAACTGTTCATGCTGCTTTCAGTTAAGACTTAACCACAAGGTTATTAGTAATCTTCTGTTCTACTTAGATGATGCTGTTTAAAACACTTCTTAGTAGGGCTGCCTTGGCATGTCTTGCTGAAAGAGTTTGTCAAAAATTTGCTTTCACAGACACTTAGCAAGTGCAGAAGTGGTACTCTCTTTGTGTTTGCTGAAGAAACTGGCTCCTGTTAAGTCAGGGTGCACTGTCAGTAGCTGGACATTTGCCATACTGAGTCGGCATTTCCAGATGCAATGGTCCAATCTGTTCAGTTGCCTCGGGAAACAGTGGTTTTGCTGTGGTAGACAACAGAGCCATCATTTCTTTTCTGGAACTTGTGTTTTCTCTTCAAACCACTTTTATGGAGACCTCCTAATCAGTTTTGTGCTTCTTTATGAAAGAGAGACCGTTTTCAAGTTTTTTTAAGTCTCCTTGCATGTGGCTAAATAGTTTAGGCCCCCGAAGTAAAGCCAGCATTAGACATTATTTCAGAAGGCAATCTTAGCAAAAGTATCTATTTTGTCCTGTTCCTAGCCTTGCTTTAAATTCAACTGCTTCAGGATATACTAATGTGTTAGAGGCATACAGTTTCTCTGATGCACATCAAATGCGCAGTAGCTGAAGATGAAAATGTCTGTCGGAGGGGTGGACATTCTATATACTGTAAGTTCCCTGTAGTGAATTTGTTCACTTGGTTTTGAATCCAAAGCTGCTTTTTTTTTTAAACTGTGGTTCTTAGGAAGACTGTCCTCTGCTGGGTCATAGCTTTATGGAGCAACTTCCATTGTTGCTGGTAACAATGTGCTTTAAGGGAACTGCAGGATTCCTCTTCTGGAATTGGGTAGGAGAGTTACATGGCATTGTAGCTTACTTGAATGCTTTTGTTTGAAGAGCATTAAGATGATGACACAACAAGAAGAAAAGATTACAGTGCTCTTTAACACTGAATAGCTTTTTGTCCATTATGACCTTAATTGCTGTAGGAAGCTGTGAGCTGGTCCTGTAACTGCTCAGTGTTGACCTCTTAAATCAATGATGAGAAGTGGTGGAGGTGAATCCATATAATAGGGTGGAAAAATAAGAAAGTGTAAGTTAAGTGGCTTGTGTTCTGAAGAGAAAGCACTTTGTCTTGAATCAAGACTACATCTAAAATTGCATGCAATAATAAAATCTACTTGGTATGACTTTACTTTGAATGCAGCCATCCAGGCTTCTGAAAAAGAAAATATCTCACTAGTTAACAGTTAAGATAACAGCACTTTTGGTTATAATAGATGGATTTGCATGTGCTGTGTACATACTGCTTATGTATTTTTTGAGTTGGACAAAAGATTAATCAAAATGGTTAATTCGGGTCTTCTGTGAGTTATTTCTCCTTAAATGGAGATTTGCATTGAGAGAGGTTTTGTATGTAAAAAAAATACAGGTGATGTATGGAGAGAGGATTGTGTTGAACACTTAAATACAAAGGCATAAATCCAGATATCAAGATCAACTTTTCAAAATACTGTTTTCTTGTGGAGTAGGGATTTTCCTTTTGTCTTTAAGCAGTACTTTACTACAGGTGAGAGACCACATGGTATTGCTTTATAGTGGTGAAAAAGTATATATGGTAGATAATACGGGAAGAGCCAGATTTCCATACTGTGCACTTCCAGATGACTGACTTATTGAACCCATAGATATTGTCCAGTTATGAAAGTTTTGGATATATGACATTACTATGGAATCTTAAACGTCTGAAAAGAATTCACTGCTTGCTTTGTCAGTGCTTCTGTCCCACAGTGTTTTTTAGTGTCTTTCAATAAGTCTTTGAGGAGAATAGTATACAGTGCACTATATAAAAGTCCTGCTTTCATTAGCTTCATTTATTTTCAGCTTGTGGAAGTTTAGCAAATCCTCCGCAATTTTTTTCACTATTTTTTTTCCAAGTGTAAGAGCATGAGGGTGGAAGTGTGCATATGTGAAAAATGTGGAATGGACTTTTTGACCACCTTTGGTGTGATGCCACAGCGTATGGATATCCTAGAGTGACTGTATATCTTAGGGTGAATTGGGTTGGGAAGTCCACTCAGTGTTGTTAGGAGCATTTACTCAAAATGTGATGTTCATGTGAATTGCTGCTCTTGCCTTCTTTCTTAATAGCCTTTTGTCTTCTTGCTTAGAATACTTTAATCGTAGCTTTATCTTCCACTTTCTGTCAAATTTAGTATTCAGGGCTGATTTTAGTTGTATAGATATACTACTAATAGGTATTTTGTAAAGTAGTAAATAATCACATATATCGAGATTACAGGAATGTACAGAAGGTGTTCTGACATGTTTGATCTTGAATGTCTGAGTCAGTCGATATTCACTTTTGTAATGCGATAATTAAACACATATCTAAGACTGTGGGATGTAATTGAATCTAGAGTAAATTTCAGTATAAAGTAGGATGTTTATTACTAAGCATGTTCACCTTTTTGTTCTGAGCTCTGTTTCATGTAGTAAGAAAACATCCTGCAGCTCTATTAAACTTAATTTCAGAAATGGGAATGGCTCCAGAATTTCTGATATTCTGTAGAGGTCTACTTGCAGATTTGTGTAATAAAAGTAGTTACTGTAATGTAGGTGTCAGAGCATCTGTTATCAAAGAATTATGCGATCATACAAATTTGCCAAGGCTCATGCGTCTTTCATAGAGCAGAAGATGGAAGTGATCTTGAAAGATCCTCTGGCTCAATCTTTTATGGGAAGGGGAACCTGGATGAGACCGTCTAGCACCTGGTCTAGCCACATCTTGAAAATCTCCAGGGATTGATCTCACTGTGAAATTCTTTATTATATCAAGATGAAACCTCCCAGTGCAACTTATACCTATTGCCCCATGTCCTTTCTGTGTGGTTCCTTGTGAAAAGAGAGACTAATCTTCTTTGTAGCCACTCTTTAAATATTGGAACACTGTGAGGTCCCCCCTGAGCCTCTTATTCTGGAGGGAGGAGCAGCTTAACTCCTTCAGTCTTTCCCCAGAGGGTTCTCCAGCCCTTTGATCATCTTCATGGCCCCTCTTTGGACCTTCTCCAGTTTGTCCATGTATTTTTTCAGTTGTGGGGACCAGAAGTGGACATGGTACTCCATGTATGAGTTGAGAAGTGCTGACTAGAGTGGGATGATTACATCTCAATCTCTGTTAGTAAGGTCCCTGTGGATGTCGCTAAGGTTGGCTTTGTCTTCATTGCTGCGGTATAGTTCAGCTGACTCGTGTTCAGTTTTGTCGTCAACCATGATGCCCAGGTCCCTGTCAGCAGGGCTGATCTGCAACCACGCACATCCTAGCCTGCACCAGGCTTCTGGGTTATGTCAGATTTTAAACAGGCAATGATAAAGATGCCATCCTGGGACATGAATTTCATTTGTAATAATTTTATTTGATGAAATAACATTGGTTTTAGTATAACGGTTGTTTTATTAAGGAAGATAAACCAGTTTGTCAGGGTTATGTTAAACAGGAGTGCCTTTGTGGGGGAGGGAAAATGACTACATTTCGTGTTTGAGATCATAGTAAGATGAGCTGTCGGGGTGTAATAATTCATGAAGATCAGGCCACTTGTTCTGCAGTGCATTTTTATTTGTTTAACTCTTATTTACTGTAATTATGGAGTAGGATGGTAATAAATTTTGTGGATGGGATTTCAAAATATAAGCATGCATCTATGTCTTCCCCTTGTTTGCAAGATGATGACAGACTGCAGAAGCTATCAACTTTTTTTTTTTAACTACAATTTGACATTCTGTAACTGAATAAATAAAAATGCCAGGTTGTACAACAACTATAATTTGGTTTGTTAAAGACTGGACCAAATCAACTTCATTTTTGTTTTGGATAACTTCGCTGGATTCCCACACATTAACATGAAGGAAAGAATTCCTTTATTACTTGGCTTCTTGATGGTGTCCTAAATACCTTTGTGATTATTTCAGTGGCTTAGTGTGTGTGAAAAAAAGATTGGAAGCAATGCATGCAGTCCTTTCTGATGGCCATAGATTATCCAGACATAGGGCAAAAGTCAAACCTGGAGAGAAGCCTGTTCTTGTCATGGCTATGCTAAATATTCACCTTTTTGGTTGCTGCCTTGCAGCATGAATCTTCTCAGAGTTTGCGGTCAGTCCCAAACATTTTTTGGAGTAGTAAGAGTGATAGAAGTGAATGTGTTTAGCTAAGCTGGATGTTCCAGTAAGAATTTGAAATGTGGGACAATAAAAACATTCAATCAGAACACTGTATTATATTAAAGTCTCCATTTATTCATTTAGAGGAGAACTGCTGATCCTATTGAGAAACAGGCACAGGACATTTATTGATTTACTCCTAAAGGACGAGGATTTTGTATTTGAAGTCTTATTTTTGTTTTAAATCCTGTTCATGTTTTTTGAGATTTTGATCTTTAAGGATTGCTATCTTTTCACCACGAAGGCTAATGGCAAAGGTGAACAATTACTGCATTAACTAGTGAACTGTAAGGCAGTAATGGAAACTGCATATGCTTCTTGTAGTCATACCTGTACTTTGAGTGGTTTCACTGCTTGCTGATCTGTTTGTCTTCCTAGTGTCTGTAATAAAAGAGTAAATCTATACTGAAAACTGTTTTCATTTGGTCTCTGGCTGTGATTGCATAAGACAATGAGCTTTTGATAGTAAACCTTATCTAGCTTCCTCTTCCTGTTTTCTCATGAGAAAATGCAACTAGATTTGCTACTATGCACACAAACACCTATATACATGATTGTGTATAAATATGTGTGTATAAGTAAGTTAAATATTTTAATCCTTGTTTGAAGGAAGCCTGGGTCTAGGTATGTATAAGGAAGGCCAAAGAAGTTAGTGTACAGAAAACTGGAGGAGTGTTTCAGTGCTTCAAGTGTGTTTGTTATGCTTAGACAAAATAATAATTTTGTATTGTGACAACTAAGTTGTTTTTCTTAAAAGCAGATACTATCAGGTAGTTGCTGTGCCCTTGGGTATTTGCTGGTTGGATTTTGTTCCCTCATCAAAGGCTACAGGTATGCTTCTGGGTCTTCCTGTATGAGAATGACCATGATCACTGACAGTCTGAGGTGGTCTTGGAGCTGTTCTCAATTGTAATACGTGTGAGGTTGTTGGTGGGATTTTTGATGTAGGGATTTTTTTTCCCCTTTTCCTCTTTCATTTTGTTCTTGGCATCGTTTAGTGAAGAATGTCAGAGAAGCTAATGCTTAGTTTTTAAGCTTTTGAAGAGGAGAACTAGGAAAGATTTGCAAGGATAGCACCCAAAGTTAACCAGTGTCTAACAAAAGCAAATAAAGTGACCCCAGTTCTCTACAGAGGAAAGGAATAGGACTGTTAAAAATGAAAACACAACTATATAGCAGTTGTATTCATAATCCTTCCCTTTTCTCATTGATTACTCCTGTTGTAACAGTTGTTGCCCAGCTCTTAACTTGGTAATGTGGCCTGTATTTTAATAATAACTAATTATGTACTAATTGCCTAGGGGGAATTTGGGATGAGCCCCATCTTGCTAGGCTGTTTTTAAAGGAAAGATTAAAAAAAAGCTTTTATTAGTATTTAAATGGACATAAATTGTCTATCTGTTTCTACAATTCCCAGTATTCTTGTCTTTAAAATACTGTTGGTCTCAGCCTTCATATACATGAACTGATAACCCTTGCTTTCTGTTTTTCCTAGTGAGTTTACAGTTGCAGTGCATTGTAAGAGGGATGGTTCTACTTAAAGTTGGCAGAGCTTTGGTAGTAGTCTTCCTCCTATACCTCCCTGTAATAAAGCACATTATAGAGCAGATTGCAGCAGTCTATCTGAGCCTAAGATAACCATAGACATAACTTTTTATTTAACAGAAGGCATTATGAACAAGCTTTTTGGCTGAAAAACGTGGGCTAAGTTTGAAAGTGAACCTCTGTAAAGGTAGTAACTTTTTATTTGTTACAAGTGTACTGTTATTAATTTAGCCTACATGTTTGGAAATCCTATGATTAAAACAGTGCATGTATCTATATACCGCACATTCTGGTTTTGTCAAGCAAAGCAGCTGGCAGACCTTGACTTTTATATCAAGGTCTTGCATAATGAAGTAATGTTCTGCTAGGAAGAGTGTTTGTGTCTGAGTGTTTCGCTGAAGAAATCTTGCTTTGAGCGTTAATGCTAAAGTAATCTTACTTTGAACTTGTTTGTTAAAGGTGAACCACAGAATAGACTCTGGTGAAATAATGCTTCCAGACGGTATTAATGCCTTACTGTTTTTTTCCTCAAGTGAAGTTAGTCGATTAAAAAATCAATGTTTTGAATGTGGGAGATTAGAAGAATCAAGGGCTTCAGTTGCCTTGAGCTATTGTCAATGCTTAGTTTGCAGTTTTCTAAAATGGGAGAATTCCATAGTTAGAGGTCAATTACATTTTCCTATCCCTGAGGAAAAAAATGAATATCTCTGTTGTTCTTGTTGCAGCAATAAAGGTCAGAGCTGTTTAGGTACAGTATCTGTATCTTAAATTCTGATATTAGAAAAAAAACTTTTTACTGATATTCAAGCTGTACTAAAATTATAGTGCTCTTGTATTCATGGTTCTTAAGAAAATTGTCTTGTGACATCTCTTTTTTTTCCTTTGCATTGATCTGTTTCTTCTAGTTTTCCCTCCCACCCCAGTAATTTCTCTGTTTAATAGTTAGCTTATGTCCCACTCACTGCCCTCCTGCTGTTGCTCACCTATATATATTCCTTCTTAATAGAGTGAGGCACTTGTATAAGATCATTATAGAACAGATTCTTTGGTAGTTGCATGGAGCCTGAAGTGGGGTATGTGAAGTGCTGTTTCTGTGACTGGTTGCCTGAAAAGTTGCTGCAAGGGTTAAAAATACATGATTAATCTGTATCTTAGAGACAAGGTACAGTTGGTGAAGCAGGACGACTCCTTACTCTTCCAGAGGGCTTAGGAAAGAAATGACCCTGAATTCTTTCCCAGGGCCTTTTGAAGGTTGGGCTTTGGCTGTGGTTTGCCCTGCTGAGCTGTGGGCAGTTAAGTGAGCTGGACCCACACAGTTGTGCTTTGTGGGACTGCAGAAGTGTGCTAATGCAACTGGTTTTACTTCTTCACCTGCCAGAATCTTGAGTACCCAGAGATCACTGACCACCTTTAGTGAGGATCAGTTGGGCAGCTTGAGTTTATGTATCCTATGGAAACAAAACAGTAGAACACTGAATTCTAGAAAATAATAAGGCATAAGTTATTAAAATCCAAGTAGGAAGTCATTAAAAGAATGCCAGTCAAGTGCAGCTAAGGTTGTAGTTAAGTAAGATACCTAACAAGACAACATTGTTTAAACCAGGTTTTGTAAATGGCTATTTTCATCTTAGAAAACTAATTATAAAATGTTTTGAAACAAACTATGCTTCTGTATACATTTTAATATATTTGTGCTCGTCTTACATGGTTCACATCTTAACATCTCAGAAAAGATGATGTAGAACTAGAAGATACTCGGAGGGAGTAAAGGTGATTGGGGATATTGGACAGCTTCACTTACGACTAGTACTTTTAGTTATGTGAAGGTAGTTAAGGAGCATTTTGACATGCCTGAAAAATCATTACTGGTATAGAAAGGGAAGGATGATTAACTTACCATTTTTCCATTACAAAACAGTGGTATCCAAAGAATTACTTTAATGTAAAAAAAACCAAGACACTTCTTTTTATACAGTACAAACAGCAGAATGTGGCTTTGCAGTATGTTGTAGAGGCCAAATTATAGATGGGCTTAAGAAATATGAGTGGACCACTGGTAGTTCTTAAGTATACTACTGCAATTTGGCTTTTCAAGCCAGTGTTTGCTGAAGCTCTTGTCATGTAAGTTTGCCCTAATATAGAGTGATCCATTTGTATAGTCATCTCTAAACACGTTTCTGTCACTGAGTGCAATAATACCGATGTAGATAAGTATTTGATTTAAGTTACTGTGGCAGCTGTTAGAATTTTAAGGCCACCTCAGTAGATTACTTGCAACATCTGATAGTATGTGTAAGCCTGACAGTATTTGTGAGCCTAGATCCAGGCAGGGCTTGGGTGATCCAGCTTGTGGCAGTCCTGTACCTGGCTCAGGATGGAGCTCTGAAACTGGAGTTAGCTACTAAATCTGAGTGAATCCGTAGAGGTGTGTGTTTTGAGAGGAGCTTTCATAAACCCAAGCACAATAAGGTAATGGCAGAGGGGTGGGGAAACATGCCAAGGAGAGCAGAATGCTGAAGGAATGGGTGTGCCTGAAATGCTGCTTTTCTGGTAGATGCTGATGCCATCTGCAGGTCTAAGTTTGATGCCAAAATGAGCCTGGGATTTAAAGTAATCAGTCTAAGAACTTAGGTTATTTCCTCTGTTGTTGTGAACATCTAACTTTGTTTTAAAGTTTCAGTTGCGTGCTTATGTAGTAGCTCAATAATTCACTCACCTGTGAAATAAGAGTTAGATGCTTGAGGAATTTCAAGCTTATTATTTCAACCTGCCTTGTGCAAGTGTCAGTCATGGGATTATAGGTCATGATAGGCTTTGGTGTGTAAGGGATGGCCAGTAACTTTATATCTCTTCTGTGGAATAATCAAGACCAACAGACTGATGGAGTTGGATGACAAGTGATTAAAAGGGAAGCGTTGTTATCAAGTTTCACTAGTACACAGGTATCAGCATCCTGGTTGACTGGAGCCAAGGAACTCTGAGTTACAAAACAAACACGTGGTAAATTGGTCAGAATGAGGCTGTTTGGGTGATTAAATGGTTTTGCTTTTTGACACAGCAGTCACAATTCAGCATTTTTATGAAAGATGGAGCCCTGAGGAGATCAAAGCTTAAACTTCCTTTCAAGTTCCCTTTTCTTGTGTGTCAAGGCACAGTATGACAGGTCCCTGTTGCCAGAATCTGTTCCCAGGTGAATATTTTAACATTTTAGCAGTGTCAGGGAAACTTGGGAAAGACCAGGAGCTTCGTAGTACCATTGAGTTCTAGCTCAAAAGAACAGTAATCCTTTTTACAGACAACAGTATCAGAAAAGAAAAAAAAACAACTTTATTTATTATTTATTTATTTATTTGTTTATTTCCTTTAAGGTAGTCTGTTGCTTGGGGTGACCTGCTTTGTATATGTCGGTATACATGCTTTATATACAACAATATATTAGTAACTTGGTTTTCCAGCACATGTTGGTGTCCAAAACCATGGTGCTGGTCCTAGACATTTAATTGAATTCTATTTAAATGATATTAGAACATTGCTTCTCTGTTTTTAATGTCCATTAGAGATTTCCATATTTTTGTCTCCCAGAAATGCGTGCTCTATAGCAACTTGTAAGTCTTGGATTGCATCAGCAGTGTTGAGGTGATGCACAGCAGTTCTGGTGGTTGCTTCCAGCACTGTGCATTTTATAGAGTCACTCTTTAATCAGGGACAGGCAGTCCTGGGAACAGGGAACTCTGTGATGAGCTCTTATTGCTGTTGTGGGCAGACATAATCTGGGCACACCAGCCAGTCAAGGCTCTTGAGAGAGCTCTTGGATGTGAAAAAACAATGTGTGAATCTGAAGTTGACTGTAAATGTGAGATAGAGCTATAAAGAATTAGGCTGAGGCTACCACTATGTTTTAGATCACCAGATACCTGCTAGATAACTACTTTGGTCTTTAGTATGGATCAGTTATTTCCTGGTATTGCATTCTCACTGCCAATCCAAGTTGTTTGGTAAATCCAGCATGTAGAAACTAGGTTAAAACTATTTATTCAATAGACAAAACCTGGTTTTCACCAGTTTTCCAAAACAAGTATTCAGAATTGATTAGTTACCTAAAAATGTTGCAACAAAGCTCTCAAACTTTCTGCATATTCTATAGGAAACCTGGTGTAGAAAATAAAATTGTTTCTGCTGTTCTAATTATTGAGAACTGTATTCTCTAATGTTTATTTCTAAAGTCAGAAAAATCAGTTTTGTGTAACGAGAAGATTTGCCTTGGGAATAAAGATGTTATTATTTTAAAGTGATCATTTTGATCTAATTTTGTGTTTCCAAAATGACTCTTGCTAGTTTCTGTGTCACAGGGTGCTATATCTTGTCTTAATTGTAGCATTACAAAAACTTGAGACGAAGTGTAAGTAGACCAATGTATTTGCAATGCTCTGTTCTTTTCCCACTTTAAAGCATTCAATCACCATTTTAGGTAATTATGTCAAGCAGTAAAGTCACCTTAAAAATAAAACTATGAAAAAGGTAAAAAAAAAGCCATTTCATGTTTAACACTGGAGAGTTATGTGGCAGCAAAAAATTATCTTTCCAGTTTATTTGTGAGATTCACAGATAGCTAAAAATCACTCTGTGATATCTTCAAGAAGTGGGGAAGGAAACCTCACTTTATCTTTCTGGAGGACACACTTCTAAACAGAAGGGTGTGACTGAGTTTTTAAATCGAAGGTGGCATTATTTATGTTGACAGTGTCTCTCTTATATCCAAACAAGTATGTAATTAATTATGATAAAAATAATGCTAATAGTGCAAGAGTTAGCAAATACTTAAAAAACCCAATCCAGAACAAATGGGACCTTTCAGAGTTGTTCCGTTAGGACGTGATGGAGAAAATGCAGAGAACTTGTTTGTGCTGTTAGTTTATTCGGAATGGTTTTAAGGGCAGTAGGCAACGGAACTGAACGTGTGCCAGCTCTGTCCTAATTACAGTTCACAGCCTGAAGTATTAAGTTGAATTGAAACTGCACATGGTTTAAATTAGTATGTTAAACTCTGAGCTGTGGCACACCAGGTGCTGGCACGTTTGGTTTCACAATGATTTAGCTTTGCAGCAGTCTCCAGCAGGAAGATGAATTGATAGCTAATGCTCAGAGTCTGTTTTTGAGAGCCTTCTCTCAGATTTTGTTCCACAGCAGAATTTCAGGTTTGAGACCATGAATTTTACATTGGTAATAAAGGAGCTGTTTGAAGATAACATTGCAGTGATAAGAAAAATGTTGTTTTTCCATGTTTGTATCCTTAATAAGTTTTTTCCCTCCACAGTTGATTCTGTGTCAACTCTGCCAATATTTTATTTTTTGAGAAAATGTGTATGCTGTACTTCATATGTATACCATACTTCATATTGATATAGCTAATAAAGAATGAATATGTATGTGTGTGTAGGTAAAAAATTGCCTTTACGTAAGAAACTTAACTTCTGAGTCTTTAAATGCCATTTAAGCTCAGTACATAAAATCTTGAAACACTCTACAAAGGTAATAGTCTAATAACAGGGATGAAGGGTGTAATTTCTTAGTTTTTCAGGAGAGGCTGCAAACAATGAAATAGAAAAATTGTTCCCCTCTCACTTCTTTGCCTAATAATATTGTCTTTCTTCATAGGTTTGCTTCTTATAGTATTCTCATCAAAGCACGACAGTGTTATAAGAAGTGAAATAAAATCAAGCTGCCTTGTGTCTGTTCTATAATGATATACTTTCCTTCAAACTGAATTACCAGATAATGTGGAATTAAAACTTTATCAAGAATTAAAAGCATCTTCACCCCATTTCTCAGAATAGAATGTAATTTCTGCTTTTATGAGCAGCAATGGAAAGCAGCAAAGCCCAGACTTGCTGCTGATAAAAATACCTAGAATATTGCAATGAAAAGTGAGTGTATAATGACATTTCCTTATCTAAGCAGATACACATGAATATGGTGGGGAGTATTTGAAGGAAGGAAGCAGAAGGCAGGGCAGAGGCTGAGTAAAGGGAACATCGCTTTAGCAGAAAAGGGAAAGTAGTGTAGTTTTTCACTGGTGGGGAACAAATGTGTATGCACTCCAGTTGGTGTTAGCAAACTCCCAAAATGCTTGAATAAGTCTGAGAAGATTGGAAACCGGTAGGTAGTGAGGTAAAGAGACCATGTCTCTGTGTGTATGTGTAAATAAAGTTGTTTGCTGTTTCCCTTCCTAGTAAGATGTTGTTGATCTTATTTAGAGGATAATAAATTAATTCTTGCTGTTTCTTTATGGAGGTTGGGAGGAAGGGAATCCAGAGACTATGGGAGCTGTATGCTTTCTCAGCTTGAAGTTCTTCACTACTTATCTCCCATGTTTGCAGCATGATCCTCACCCTGCAGATTGGACCTCAGGCTCAATAGCTATTAGTGGATCCATCTGTACCCACTCTCCTTCCAAATCTTAGTCTTTTATTACCACTTTATTGCATCCAGTTTCAGATAGGTTGCTTGAATTTGTTACACTCAAAAATTTGTTAGAAACAAAAGGAACAATCAGTGTTTGCAGAGTAAAGAATTTGCAGTTAGTCTGGTGCATGTCTTAATGGTGTAACCACAGAATTATTGATAGTTAATGCTCCTAGTGTTTGTTTCAAATTGCATATGATCAAAATGATAAATGAACAAACTTGGTAGTAGTTGCTCTTTCTCTGTGCTATGCCCACCCTTGTAAGGTGGATGGTTTCATTTGGCAGGGAGGGATATGGCCAGTCATCCACCTTCTGGCCCACTACTGGGAAGTCTGTGAGGTTGATGTTGTTGGCTGTCCTGGGTTCAGCTGTAGCAGTTATTTTTCTCCTTCCTAGTAGCTGGTGCAGTGCTGTGTTTCAGCTTTAGTCTGAGAACAATGCTAATAACACACCAGTGTTTTAGTTGTTGCTAAGTAATGCTTACCCTAATCAAGGACTTCTCAGGCCCTCATGCTCTGCCAGTGAGGAGGACACAAGAAGCCAGGAGGAAGCAGAGACAGGACACCTGACCCAGAGTAGCCAAAGGGCTATAAACTGGGGGGAGTGATGCAGAAGGCCTAGATCAGTGCTCAGGTCGGGATGGGTATCGGTTGCAATTGTATTGTGCATCACTTGTGTTTGTTGGTTGTTGTTTTTTTTCCCCCTTTTAGTTTTATATTCTCTTTCCTTGTTTTCCTTATCACTATTAGTAGTAGTTTTATGTTATACTTTAGTTGTTGAGGTGTTCTTATCTCGGTGGTGAGGTGTTTATAGCCCCCAGCCTCTGTCTTATCCTGTGACTTTCTAGTTTTCCACAGTTGTTCCATATCTTTATCCCCTTGTACTGCTTTTTCTTGCAGCATATTAGGTAGTTCACTCTGAATAATTATTATTGCCGTGTTAGTTCCAGACAGATGTGTAACAATAAGTGCTACACCACACAACTGTGCAAAGCTAAATGATAGCTAAAACAAAGTTGGTAATAGTCGTTTGGTCAGTAGACTATTGCTGTTCAATGCTAAAACAAATCTCCAGGCAGGCCAAGCGATGTTCAGACATAGCTAGTAAGTCGCAAGGTTTGTGTTACGAGCTTAACACAAAGCCCGTGGCCCATTGCAAGCAATGGCAGCATCATGTTTATGGGCTACATTTTATTTATTTATTTATTTATTTTACGTTGTTCTGTGTTTTATTTCCTGTATTTAGGGTAATTAGATCATCTTGCCATTAAACATAACAGCAAATGTACAGTTAAGCAAAGGCCAGATAGATGGGAAGTATGTTCCTCTTTATTTTGTATTCAAGAATGTGAAAGAAATAATCTTTAAAGATAGATTTTAGCAGTGGTACTTCTTACCTGAAATTATGTGTTTGGAAAATTATTCAATATTGGGTTGTTACATAATATAAACCAAATTATTTGATGATACTGTTTTGTTCTGCCCCTAGAAATAATTTTATTTTAAATAGAATGTACTGTCTTAGGCTTAATTCTGTAAGTAGTCTTTGGCCATTTCCTTTGTTTTGGGTGGAGAGAAGTATTAGATTTTCTATACTGGTGAGAAAAATCTCTTATTGGTTTTCTTAAACTTATTGTAGCTGTTGATGTTCTCGTGATTGGCTTTTATGATTATTTAATATTGTTGAAACAAACCACTAGGTGGCAATATCAATTAAAAATCCAAGAGGTTCAGTTAGAGCTGTCATCTAAAACAGGACACTGAACTGTAGCTTGGATTACAGTGAAGACATCAAACTTTCTTGTGTGTAAAATTGTCTTTATCTAGAGAAGAGGTGTTCTGCAAAAGCACTTGGTGTGGATGGTTGGTAACTGAGGACAGTGAGGTGTATTTGCGTGGGTGCAAAGGAAATGTCTTCACTCTCATGTTTGCAGTATATTTTACGCATTTGAATAGGTAAATTATTATCATAGTACTTGATGAAACTTGCTTTGGACTGCTGGTTGGAAAGAGTTAATTGGGGTTGGATCAGTGCTACTTGAGAAACAAATCCTCACTCGTGTTAATGTAAAAGATTTAAACTAGTTAAGGTAAAATCACTGTGAATTTACTTACTGCTGTGGATGATCTTCTGAAATACTGAATGTGTCTGTTACAAGTAGACACTTGTTAATGGATGTGCTGATTATATCTTCTTTGGTGTAGGTGCCACTGTACAGCATGCAGTCTGGGTTTGTATGTGGGATAGAAGACTGAAGAGGCTTGTCATTAAATAGCTGGTGAAAGCAGTCTGCTTCCTGCACAGCTTTAGAAACCATGTCCTTATTTCACAGGACTTATCAGAGGTATCGTGTCCTTTTATTTAGATAGGTATATACTTTTTATTCAGTGCTTTTAGTGAAGATGCTGTTGCTAATGTTCCTGCTTAAGTTTTCCTACTTGAGTTTATATCACAGTCCTATTTGGGCCATTACCTTGGGAATATATAAGATGAAATTGCTGGCATGCAGTAACAGTGGCCTTTCTACTTGAGTGTGGTTTTACTGGAGCTCCTTTCTATCTGCTCCATCCTGCCTATATCACTCCGCATGTATTTTTGAAACATGAATGTAGTATTCTGTTCTGTCATTAGATTTAAGAAGAGTGTGATAGGCTGTCCCTCCTAGGAGCTTTAGTTCTTTGGGATTTATCCGTGGTGCTTTTGCTGTTACTAATGGGTGAGTCACTAACCCAGCTGTGGTTCTTGGGTATTCTGAGGAAGGTAGAGCTTTCTCTTGCTTTAACCCTTGGTCTTTATTTTATAGTCAGGTTTTATAATCGCTTTATCAGGCAGTGGCTAGACGAGCTAATTTATCTTGGGGTGGTTTGTATTTTGCCTTTCTCTGTTCTTGTCTGCTGTGTAAAGCAGTGACTTTGCCTCTCAGTCCTTACGTCATGCAGTTTCTCTGAAAGTATTTCTGGTGTGGGTGATACAGCAGAGGCATTCCCTTGAAGTACTATTTTTGAAGCAGTTGTAAATACTTAATTTAATGGTCTTTGTACGCAGCTGACTATCATAGATCAGACTGGACTGCTTGTTAGAGAGTAAGTTGCTATGTCTTGGTAAGTAGGGATCATGCCTCAAATTTTGGGGTGGGAGGTATTTTTTGTTTGGTTGGTTTTTACAGGTTTGATTTACTTTCAGTTACTTCTCCATATCTTCATATCTTCTCCATATCTTTTAAATATAAATAATTAGATCATTCTTGGTATTGTCACCGCAACTTGACAGTTAAGTAACCTTCGTAAATATGGGCAGATTAATCTTGTGTATTACAGTAGGTGCTTAAACGCAAACAACAGGAAAATATTTCCAAACATTATTCTGTGGTAAAACCTATGTCTGTTGAGTCTGCTACGATTTTTATTAAGTTTAATAATTCATAGTTTATGTACTGTACCCTCAGGGGATGTATAGAAAATGCCTCATGGATATGGGTTATCTTAGGCATAAGGAGCAATAAAGCCACATCAGTACTGTATCTGGGATAACTAAGCAGGGAATGTAAACAATAAAATTCACTTAGGAAAGAACATGAGGCAAAATGATTTGGGAAATGCTGTTAAAGGTTTTTAGACTCTGACCCAGAGTTCAGTGCTGACTTTGTTGCTGTGTGTCCTGGGTTCAGCAGTAGCAGTCATTTTTCTCCTACTTAGCAGCTGGTGCAGTGCTGTGTTTTTGACTGGAGATATAGAGAGCTGGTGGTATAGTGGTGAGCATAGTAGCATTGCCTTCCAAGTAGTTGACCCGGGTTCGACTCCCAGCCATCACACCTAGAATTAAGGTAAGGGAATGTCTCCTTCATAGGTTGACCACCCAAGGAGGGGAAAAAAGATGTGTAATTGTTAAACACTGCTATTATATACCTCCCAAAGTATAGAGGTGGTGACCACACTGGGAATGCAAGCCAGATCAGTTTCATGATCAATGAGTCTATTGTATTACAAGTCATTACCATACAGTGAAACAAGAACCTTAGCCCAGGCCCCCCCCAGCCGATAAACACTAACACAGCAAATACCGGCTGTAAGTAAGGTACGACATGCTGAAACTGCGAGATCAAGAGCAACAACTTTGAGAGCCAATAAATCAGCATTGTGACAAGTGACTGTTAATCCAAAACAGTGAATGCTTATCACAAATACGATCAGAGACACTCTGGTCAGATCTGTTGTTATTTCAACCCTTCAAGCCTCACTTTGGGTGCCAAAAATCCTGCCATGGTTCTGGGCTGCTGGCTGGGCTTAAACCATTTTTCCTCTTAACTAGTATTCACTGTTGCATGTTCCTATAGGTGAAGTATTTTGCTTGGTGTTCCTTCTTCTGTTACAAAAAGACACCTCTAATTCTCTTAGCTATCCTTTATTTTCTTATGTGTGTATTGTAGCCAAAAATAATGTTGTGTCACTTCTTCTGAAAAGCTTTTTTCTCAGGTGTGGCATATAATTTGCATAGTGGGTGTCTGCGCCCTCATGGCGTACTTCCTCTGAATGTGTGCTTTCTGTGACGTCCATGTTACCATAGACTTGCTGTGTCTGAGCCTTTGAAAATGTTTCTCCTTTAACACTTTTCTAACACTTCACTGTAATTTCCTCCTTGCTGTTGCTCTCTTGCCTCTTCAGGCAGCTCCTGGTTCTCTAGGGACCAGGACAGAGGTGACATGAACTGAATACTCTTTGTGATTCAGTGCCCATTGTGCTCTTCTTGTTCTGACTTTTTCTCTGATGTTTGGATGGTCCTTCATTAGAGTCTTTTTTTGTGAGGGGTCCCATTAAGAATGAGTCCTGAATATCACTGTTCCTGTAAAAGCTGGGTCTTCTGTTACTGACTTCAGAGGGATTAATAACTAAGCAGGTCCCTGATCACATTCATGTCTGGAAAGAGCATTTTTTGTTGTCTTTGGAAACAAGAATCCTTGAATAGTTTAAACCCACCCCTCAACAGCAAATCAACAGATGGACAGCTTGAACTACCTGCCTCAGCAAGTATCCTCTCAGGATTGTTGCTCTGTAGGTAGCTCTGCTTTTTTGTCCAAGGCACATCAGAAAGTGGGAGGTTTTGTGGGATGTCTTGTTTTTTTCTTTTGTATGCCTCACATGCTGCAAATGTCAGCTCTGTTCACTCCTTCCATTTAAAGTGGTTCCCCCCCCCCCCCCCGTGCTTTCCAATTTAAAGCTTATTGACTTTTTTGCCCAGGATGCTCAAAGCCCCTGAGCAACCTGGCCTTGAACACTGCCAGGGACGGGGCAGCCACAGCTTCTCTGGGGAGCTTGTTCCAGTGCCTCACCACCCTCACAGAAAACAAGCAGTAAATTTGTTTATTGCTGCTGCTTTTACCTTATTGTTTGTACTCAGGATGCACTACCATCATGTATCTGCTTATAGACCCTGGTAAATAAAAGGTCTTTGTTGTACATCTGTATTCCAGTGGCTCCTTAAGTGTTACCTGCAGGCAGGGTAAAGCGATTCGCAGTGACTTTTCAGAACTACAAGAAACACAGAATTCATAGTAAGTGTTGGTGGTGGTCTGAGAAATTTTGAGCAATGGCAGTGGTCTTGGCTCTAAAATCTCCTGAGCCCATCTGCTGCCTGTGTGGATTTTCATTCCCCTTCAGTACTGCATGCTTTTGAGAAATGGGATGAGCAAAGCCCTGATCTATTTTTGGTAGCTGCAATACAAAAACATTCCTTTGTGTGTAGTAGAGCTATTTTACTTGGTTTTTATTTGAAAAAGAAGAGCAAATGCAATGCATTTTGGCTGCAGGGAATTATATGACTCATTTAGTAAATACTGAATACAAAGAAAAATAGTGTTTCCATTGTATTGCAGTTCTCTGCTGTGTTTCTGTTGTCTCAGATTTTAATAGGGAAATTATCCAAGTAAATCCTAGGCCCAAGATGTTGATCTGAAAGATAATGATTCTACAAAATCTAGGTGTTCCTATTAAATTAAAATTCCTTTCATTTTGTGTTCAAGTGTTTGTTTACAGGGTACGTGTGGAATTTTACTTCATTTCTACTGCAGTAAAAGGTGACTACTCTGTCAAACATGAATGAAGTTTGAAATGGTAGGGTAGAGCTGTATAAATGACAGGCAGTGTCTACAGGGTTAAAACTGAAATTTGAGCTGGCAGAACAGCCACTTATCTGTGTGCTGTGAATAATTTGAACATAAAGACAAACTCAAATAGTGAAAGGGGCATCAGTTCCACCAACAAAAAAACCCCAACCAACCAAATAAGATGCTGCTTTTAGTATGCCCAGTATGTTTTTTAGATCATAATTTCATGTCTGTTTAGTCTTTCCACAAAGGTTTGGGAGTCTTGTGGGAGCAATTGGGGCACTGCCTATCAGTTAATATTACAACTCAGCTGCACGCTTGGGTTGATGTTTTTCCCATTTCTGCTTGTACTGCATGGTCACTAAAATCAGTTAAAAATGTGCTATTTAAATTGTGTCACAGAAGAAAATATTTAGTGTTTTATTATAAGGTTTGTGGGGAGTGTATTTAAAAATGCAGTTGTCCTTGTAACTGTCATGGTATCGTACCCAGCATGCTTTTTCTCACTCGAAGAATGAGAATCTTAGATAATATCCTGCTCTGAGGTCGGTGAAGGATCCCAACTGCTGACTTGTTAAGATTTCTTGTCAGCGCTGTCTTCTTTACAGTGAGGTTTTTTTGTACAAAACTTTTCTTCTTATCCTTTAGCATAGGAGTTGTATTTTGTTTTGGTGGATTTAAGATCTGTGAACACACCAGCTTCTGGTTTTGTCTAAAATAGTCAAGTAGAAGAGGTATTATTTCTTCATACTGTGGCATGCTTAAAATTCTATGCTAATTTGCTTTAAATGGTATCTGCTCATGAAACTAATCTCCACGTTAACATGTTGAGGGGCTAGATGAGCTTTACATGTTAAATCCCTTGATGTGAATATGAATTGGGCATAGAGTGAAAATAGTAGTGAGCACTAAAATACGTATTTTTTGTAACTACTGAGCACGGGTAGTATGCCAGAGAAGTCAAGAGAGCTCTGGGATCTCCAGGGACCTAACAAGCTTTGCAAGCAACTACCTTCTTTAGGCTAGTCTGTAAAGTGAATCAGGAAGAGCTACGTGTCTCAAAGACAAACCTTCATGAAGATGTGTGGGAATTGCAGGCTGGGCATGTGGGACTGTGCACCCTTGGTTTGGGCAGGTGACACAGTTTCACCCTTGGGTGTCAGGATGTGGTATCGGAGGAGTATTGGAGAAGTTTGTAGTAACTGTGGTAGGAAGTGGTGGGATAAAAGGTTCAAATCATAGGCAATCAGGATCTATTAAATATGCAATACATTTAGGAGAACTTCTTGTGATTATTTTTGCAAGTATTTCTACCCCTTTCAGTTTATTTTATGAACATACTTGAAATCTTAATATACAATAATTTTAAAGTTATTACTGATTACATTATCTTAATAAATACTATTAACTGTGAAAATTAGAGTGGGAAGGAAAGGGAAAAGGGTACTTCTGTCTCTTGATTTAAATTGTGGGCGTAGTTAAATATCCCCCCCCCCCCCAAATCAGTGTCATTAAGAAATTGTCATTAAGAAAAAAGCACTACTGAATGACCTTGTCATCCCTCTTCCTGCTGAGAGTGTGCTTTATGGCTAGCACATTGTACTTCCTTGTATTTCTGAAGGAATGAGGAAAACTGTGGAATCATGTTTTGTAGCAAGAGTAAGTTCCCTCTATTACAGTGCTCTCTATAGTCTTGGTGTTTGATTTTTACATTTCAGAGAGGAGGTGTGGAGGCTGTTGCATAATATATAGCTTTAGAATTTGACTGAGTTTTCTTAGGACATGAGATTTTTGTGGTTTTCATCTTCCTCTAAGTGTGAAGGCAGTTGTGCCCGGTTTTTGTCTTTGAGAATTGCTTTATGTTTACCTTATGTGACTTCAGTTAATGCTGTTTGGAGAAATTCTCAGGCTTTTTTCCTTCAGTTTTCAGCACGAAGGGAATTTAGGTGTTGGCTTCATTAGACTCCAAGCCTTGCTAAAATTAGGGCTGACTTGTGAGACTTGAGATGATACCATTTGGTTTGCCTTTGCATTTGCTATTTCACAAACAGAAGCATTTTTAGTAATACACCTATACTGATATGCAGATTTTAATGGAGAATTTAAAGTTAACTTCTATAAAACCCTGGAAAAGAGCTGATTTTGATGGATAACAGTGCATGTGTTTGTTGCAGTACCCCAGCAGTGATTTTTTTGTTTGTTTGTTTTTTTTTTGACCTAGAGTTTGCTGTTTGGCTGCAGTTCAGCTTTGACCCAGCTGTGCTGTGGATTTCCCTTGTGTCTGGGAGGGAGCTGGGCTGCAGTGATAATTATTGTTAAGGTGCACTTGAGATGTGCTGCTTTGGAAAATGTGCTTTTGTGTTCCGTAAACCTGGAACTTCTCTCTGGCAGGAGTTTGTGAATACATTTGGGACTCCAGCTATGGTAGAATGTGTGTGGAAAGCAAAGCTTTTGGAAGGTCTCATCACTGTTTTTACGGATAAAAGTTGCTATTTTAGTTTTTAAAGTATTAGTCATTCCTACCCTATGAGTCTACCTGAGTATCTTAACTGCGGTGATCAGGAGTGTGGCTTTATAAATGTGGTATTTCAGACGCTAATATGTACATTATGGTCCGCTGGGGCTATAATTCCAAAGAGACCCAAAGTATTATGTATGCAGTATTATGTAACAATGCGTAGAGAAATGATTAGTGTGAATGAAGCTAATACTGTTGTTTAAAGTTTTGAATATCATTAGGATGATGTCATTGCCTTAAATGTGACATTTTGCACTTGCACTGAGGTGAAAAGTGTGAACTGAGCAGAAGTGCTTGAAAAGCTCATACTCAGTTGTGAGAGAAGAGCAGTCAAAGCACTAGTCTTCCTATATCAAGTTAAGCCACCAAAAAGTACAAGGGGACACAGCTTAATTTTAATACCAGCAGAAAAGGGAGAGGAAGCTAATTTTGCTTTAAATAAATTAGATCACTGAGGAGGCTGCTTGGGAATTATTTAAAAAAATGTAATCATAGAAATTAGCATATTAAATTTTTCTGGGTCAGATTTGGGGAATGAAGTTTTAAACCAGGCATTAGGGCATTTATTCATATTATGTGAAGACTTCTGTAGAGATATAAATCCAAAGCAACTAGGAATACTTAGCTACTTATTTAGGCAATGAGGAGGGTGGGGGTGGAAAATCTGACTTGTAAAGGAGAAACCTCACAGTCACTTACAGGGGGCTGAAACATGCATAATTAAAATATTAAGTCATGGTAAATTATTCCAGCATGAGCCTACTTCTGAATTTGCTTCATTATTTGATTGTGATGCTACTGGTGATGAACTGAAATCAAGAACTTTGGTAATTTAATAAATCCATTATAAGGAGATGAATATGATTAGATTTATAACCTCAGTGGTGGTGTGCTGATTTTTTAGGCACTTGTAGCAATGCATATGTTTGAATCAAGTGTTCTTGAATTACTGTTTTAAATACATCAGTAAATCACACTTTTATTTTGCATAAGACCTACATTTAACTTTGTTTTGTATATTTCGTGTTGCTCATTTTTTGTTACTTGTAGCACATTGATACTCTAAATTGAAAAAACCGTTGGGGTTTTTGTGGTAACTTGTGCTAGGTAAATTCCTACACGACCTTTAATAATTTAACCTCAGATTCGTGAAAGGTTTAGGCTCCGACTTTCAATGTGTGACATGTCAGAGGTCACTTACAAAAGCATCGTTTAGGTAGACAAAGGAGACTGTTCATTCCCATATCAGACATGAGCTAGTGGGACTCTCCAAATAAATTCCTTCTTCATGTGCATCTCATTTACAGTTATTAAATTACCAAATAAAAGTTTAATGCTGTTTTAGGCACTCGGAATGTTTGTAGAGTCAGATTCTCCACCAGAGCAGGAATTACTTGTCAGATCTAAAGCAGATAAAAATGAGGAGGGTGGGTTAAATGCTTGTGATGTTTGAAACAGGACATGCATTTGGTTTTATCCCTTCAAGTGACATATGTATGCTGCAGAATTTCCAAAAGTGGAATTGTCAGACTCATTTGTGGGTTGACAAGTCTTTTATCTATTTAATACTATATGTGTTTTAGAAAGTATTTGCTCATTTTGCCTACTATTGATACTTCTGTTAGAGATGAATGGAGATGTTAGTTCTTCTGTGCAGCAGTATCTTTATCTTAACTGTATAGTTATAAACCTGGAGCCCTAATAACTTCTCCAGTCATTTGGTAAGAAAGTAATTAGCTGGCTAATAGGCTCTAAGTAAAGGGAAAGGATAAATTCCTATGAATGTTCTCAGGATATTTAAATTTGGAGAAGTATTTGGTTTTTAGCCTGCATTCCAAGAGAAAAAAAGTTGTTCTGAGCCTCATTAATTTGAGGTTTTTATCTGATTTTTCCTGTTGGCACTGATTTCAGCTTTCAGGACATAGGCCACTAGTATAAGAAGACTGAGTTGTGTAAGGATTGCATGGTGTTACACATGTCTGAAATTCCTTTGGCTAACAGTTACGGTATGACCTGAATCAGCAATTAGCAATGCTGAGTCTTGTGTACTCATTGAAACTCTTCATCCCATTTGTGGCTGAATTGCAAGTTGTTCACACCGTGATGCTACTGGACAGCATCTGTAGACTGATATTGACTAGGCAATTCTTAAGCACAGTTACAGCGATCTAGCCAGGGAAAGTTCAAGACTCAATGTTTTGTCCAGGGACTGACCTTTCTGCTTCAATCCTGACTGGTTTCTAGCTTTGTTAAAGTCTGAGTCATCATCTTAAAAAACAAGGAGAAAGTAAGCATGTTGCCATTTAAGAGATGCACTGTGTAATGTATGCATGTTCTGTTTTAGCTTTGTGGGTGATCTTTTTTTTTTTTTTATGTTTATTTTTTCTTCCTGTGCATGTATTTCATTTTGCAGTTTAACCCTGATGAAGTGACTTATCTTGTAGATCATGGTAAGCTCTGTAATTGTTTTCAGTAAATAATACTGAACGCTGTAATAGCTCACCGTCTGCCAGCTCTCCAACAGAGAAAAATACTTTGCTTTCTCTTAAATTATCCTCTTAGTAGGTTGTATATTCCCTCATTTGCCCCCTCCTAGAAAGAAATTTCGAGCTGAGGGCTCTAGAGACCTTGTTGGACATGCCTGACTGAGGCTGGCTCATGAACTCCCTCATCAGTAACAGCAGCTCTGAGTTTTGAGATGCATCTTTCTCATACGGAAAAATACCTCAGCACAAAACCAGGGCTGGGGGTTGCTGCTTGTGTTATCTTTCTTCAGAAAGAGTTATAGGGCTTCTACAGTTTTGTGTTCTTTGATTGCAATGATTAAATGTATGATAGTCCACTTATTTTTTGTAATTGCAGTAGGTATTGCTTTGAAAATGAATGCTTTTAAGTGTGGCCTTACAGGTTTTGATTAGTGATCTACAGCTATTAAAGCATTATCATGTGAAGCCCGGTCTCATTAGGTTTCAGAAGTAACACTTCTGCCTTTCTAGTTGCCTTCTTTACTTTGAAAGGGATCTAGATTGAATACAACGTTCAGTTAATGAGCTCACCAAAGAGGCAAGACATTGAGATTCAGGTTTGAGTGCAGACTATGTGAACATAAAGCCAGCAGAATTGACATAAACTTTTTGAAATGAATATCGCAGATGTCTCTAACCTTGGATACTTGATACCCTCGATTAAAACTCAGCAGTTTGAGTAATTTCATTCTGTGTGTTTTTTCTTGCTTCTAGATTTCATTTCATGGAATTTGTTTTAATCAATTGCTTTAACTTGCTAGAAAAGCAAGGAACTTGAACTGTATTGTCCTGGTGATAAGGAGAGTTGGAGCCATCTCATCCGTGTGTGATGACTATTACAATTTGAAGTCTTCAGAGACTCTTTTCAGTGAGCAGGTAGTGCTTATGACAGTGATAACGCTACAAGAGCATTATACTCAATTAACATAACTTGAATTAATTTAAAATAGGTCTTTCTGCTCAAGAATGAGAAGCAATTGATAGACAAAAAAGGTTTTGATCTTTGTTAATTAGCTGGAATTTATTTATAGGCAATCATTAGGCGTATGCCCTTTGATTTTTATACATGTATGCATTAAGCTGTTGTTTAACCTTTCTCTTGCATGAATTGGCAAGCCACATGCAGTTAGCAGTTCTGCATGCTAAGTTTGTCCTTGAAGTGGTTCTTAGAGCCCGCTTAGGTAGAGGAGTTTATTGTAACCTTGGATGTTGAGAGTAGATTGAGTGGAAGCTTTAGTGGGCAAAGGCTACTTTGATTTCTTTTGTGTCATTAAAGAACTGAAGAGACCTGTAACCATCTTCTGGAGAACTAGTCGAGTAGTTTAGTATCTTTTGTCATTTGGGATCAGCTATAGAAAGAGAATTTGATTATTTCTGTGATGTTGATCAATACTAGCAGTCAGTGACACTGTGAGGTTACTCATTTCATGAAACAAATGTGTGAATCGAGACACACAAGTATAAACATACTGTGGCAGCCTCTCCGTATTGCTGCATGCTTAGAGGCAAAAAGCAGATACAGTGTTAAGTGTATGCCCCAGTGTTTTAAAGGTTAAACGATGTTACTGAGGGATCTCTAGTAACCTGCCATTCAGGCATATTGTTCTCTAATACAGAATTCAGTTGAGAGTCAAAAGAAACGTACGTTTACTAAAGTTTTGTAGTTGTTGTCATTCTAATGATGTCATGTAACAACAGAGGAAGGTATTTTAAAGTATATGGTTCAAGAAGGCATAATAATTCATAATGTTTTCATATTCCTCTCTCTGAGCCATTACAACATTCTCCTTCTAAATTCTGTTTTGCATAATATTAATCCCATATGTTAAAGAACACTGTGCTGCTAAAGAGACCATCTTGCAGATGAAATCATGTTAGACTACCAGTTCATTTTATGTGAAAAGTATGGAATCATGAAAGCTCTTTAAAAAATAAAGGCCAGTGCTTGATGTTGTGCTATCACTTAAGATACAAAATGCAGAAGAGCATCCTAATTGAGGCTGGGAGCAATAAAATGTATTTATATGCTAAAAGGCAGCTTCTCAAGTGAGTAGAAGCAAGTTACACAAAAATGTCATATCCCCCAACTTGATTACTGCAGGATCATCCCTCTGAATCCTTGCAAGAAGCATGTGGAATGTATCCTGTTGCTTATTTTGGCCAAATTAGCCTTTTAAAATCTTTCACCAGTATTTGCTGTTAAGCTGATCCAGCTCATTTTCTTATCCTTTACACTTGCCCACTGTGTTCCTCCCTCGTGTGCAAATCTGACTGCATTGTCCATCTCTTCATATCTGTCAACACTGTAAGCCTTGCCCACTTATTCCTTGTGTCTTGTAAATGCTCCATTTTTCCTCCCGTGGTGTTCCTTTTCCTATAAATACCCTTCATCACCAACATTTGTAGCAGCTACACTCCTGTTCTTCAACCTCCTTAGCCATTTCTACCATCATATCCATAAGGAGATGAGAGGATAATGGATATGGTTGGCAATTGCTTTACTGTAGTTCATAAATGTTGCCTGTGTAGATGCATTTATAAATGCTTTTATCTCTCTAGGGCTGCTTTTCTTCCCTCCACAGTATACCCCTTGTATTCCTGTAGACTTCATTTGAAGAAGCAGTCTTGCCTTTCTGTTTTCATATGGAACAGTGTGATCTAACCTTAACTGAGACTAATGTAATGTAAATGCTGTATAAGAATACATTATTATGTAAGGTGTTCTGACTGGTGTAAATAGGAGCCTCAGCATTTGCTGTGAACTCTCTCTGATGGCAGTGTTAGAGCTAGAATATGGAAAACTGGAGTCTTAGGAGGCTTTGAGGTCTGACACAAATGCTCCATGGCTGTAATGCTGGAGATAAAAATAAGGACTAAGCATGAAAGTGAATCTTGAACCAGCTTTAATACCGTAGCAAGGATATGCATTTGGAGCACACTTAACCTGAGTATTTCTTTGTAAAGGTACCAAAAATGCCTATAGCATGCAAAGGAAAAAACCTATGTGATTTTACTTGTAAGGCAATATAACAGTACTCAGAAGGGAGACTTGACACTGGGGATCTCCACTTTCACAGAATCATAGAATATTTAGGATTGGAAAGGACCTTAAGATCATCTAGTTCCAACCTCCCTGCCATGGGCAGGGACACCTCACACTAAACCATATCACCCAAAGCTTCATCCAACCTGGCCTTGAACACCGCCAGGGACAGAGCGTTCACAGCCTCCCTGGGCAACCCATTCCAGTGCCTCACCACCCTAACAGGAAAGAATTTCTTCCTTATATCCAATCTAAACTTCCCTTGCTTAAGTTTTAACCTGTTATCCTTGTCCTATCACTACAGTCCCTAATGAAGAGTCCATCCCCAGCATCCCTATATGCCCCCTTCAGATACTGAAAGGCTGCTATGAGGTCTCCACGCAGCCTTCTCTTCTCCAGGCAGAAGAGCCCCAGCTTTCTCAGCCTCTCTTCATACAGAAGGTGCTCCAGTCCCCTGATCATTCTCGTGGCCCTCTTCTTTACTTGTTCCAACACTTCCATGTCCTTTTTATGTTGAGGACACCAGAACTGCACACAGTGCTGCAAGTAAGGTCTCAAGAGAGCAGAGTAGAGGGGCAGGATCACCTCCTTCGACCTGCTGGTCAAGCTTCTTTTGAGGCAGCCCAGGACACGGCTGGTTTCTGGGTTGCAAGTGCACATTGCTGGCTCATGTTCAGTTTCTCATCAACCAACACCCTGAAGTCCTTCTCTGCAGGGCTGCTCTGAATCTCTTCTCTGCCCAGCCTATACCTGTGTCTGGGATTGCTCCGACCCAGGTGTAGGACCTTGCACTTAGCATGGCTAAACTTCATGAGGTTGGCATCAGCCCACCTTACAGGCATGTCGAGCTCCTTTTTTTCCCACAGTCACTGGAAAAAAACAATACGTTTGTCTTTTGAATGAACTTCTGTGTCAATAAAACAAATTTATCCTGATACTTACTGGGCATGATCATAGTTGAATGGTTGGACCAGATGATCTTGAGGTCCCTTCCAACCTCGTATTCTACATTTCTATGACAAGAGTCTAGTTTTTGAGGAACTGCATGCAGTATAGCTGAGATGAGAGAAAAGCAGTGCTTCAACAGTGTCATCAGTGCCAGGTGTCCTCTGCAGCATTTTGCTTACAAAGACAGAGAAGGCAGCATTATAATCGGTCTGCCTTGTGGAATACCAAATAAGATGAGTAATGATTTTTTTAAAGCAGTAAAGTAAACTGTTAAGTAGCAGGGATTACTGGAGGGATTTAGTGTTAAACATGGACTGCGGTAAAATACTGATTTTAACCTTTTCCCACTGCACTGCCTACTGAAAGTTTTCATTAAGGGTTAGCGTGTACTTTGTCAAAATGAGTCTTACAGGGCAGAACTTAGGTCAGTGATAAACATCCTCTTCTTTTGAACAGCTGGTCTAGCTCTGTTGGTATAGCAAGGCTGAAATGGTTCTTTCTCAGCATTGGAAACCTGTGATGAAACCTCCTGTGAGATCTCCAAACCTGGGAGACACTGAACTGACTGAGAAGGTCTGATGGATTGAAATGAATGGTATTTAACGAGTAATAATTGTTTCAGGTAGCTCTGGGGTATACGCTTTGTGTGAAAAAATGGAAAACACAACTATTCACCATGTTTGTTTTCCTAGTTACTACATAGCTATTAATGTATAGTTTTCAAATTCAGTAGGAGTTCCCTGGCTTTTGAGCCAGTCACAGCAATGCCAGAGGATAACAAAGTTATATGAGAAAATGAACCCAGCCTGATAAAGTTGCCATCAGAAAAAAATAAAATTGCTTTGTTTTGAATTTGTATTTATGATTTTTCTCCAGACTAAAGGGTTGAGCTTCATCTCTAGTGTTCAGATTTTGGCAAAAGTGTGTCTCTAATGTTATCCTGCTGTTGTTACCTAATCTGTGCTGTCTTTGAGGAAAAAAAAAATCCTTTAAAAATTATCTAATTAAATATTTCCACACAACATAAAAGAGATTAGTGGTCTGAAATGTGTTTTCTCTGAGCATATTCTCTCTGAGTGGATCTCAAGAGGTGAACATGCAGCTTAGGAACACATGGATAGTCTGAGTGGTATACAAAATAGTCTAAGGACTAGGCAAAAAAAAAGGAATAGTTGACATGATTTAAGAACACATACTCAGAATTGAGTGAGGAAAGACAAGTAACAGCCTGCCAGAGGGCTTAAACTGTGATTCTGGCTAATAACGCCACGTGTGAGTAATACATGCAGATCACAGGTTTGCTTTTGGCATGTGTTAGCTGCTAATGATGTGCAGGGTTTTATCTGTCCTTGCATGGCCTAAGTGCAGTTCAGCCTTGCCAAAACCCCTTTAACTGGCAAGTAGGGCTAGATCTTAGCTGTAAACTTTCACAACTTTAAGACAAAATTTATGAAAATATCATCAATCTGAAATACTTGATTGCAGTGGGTGTTCCAAGGACAAGAGGGAGGAGGAAGGTCCTCTTCATACTGACGAAAGCTAGAGCTTTGCATGACAAGCAGTATTGAAAAACCAGTTTAGGCTAGAAGCTCTGGCTTGAGCAGAGACCTTAATAACGATGAAAAACATGCCAATGTTGCCCTGGCTTTCAAACAAAGTAATCAATAAAGGGAACCTTCTTTACAGAGGCAAAAATAGGCTACGCCCCAGTTGCTGTACACTGAGATTTTCAGAGCTAATACCTAACAGTTGGGTACTTCTGGTATTTGTAGCCTTGTAATGACTAAGAGTCCCACTCCTGTGTGATCCCTCTGCTATTTCAGGCTGTTTTGCAGAACACTGATAACCCCATCTTGGAGGAGAGGTTAAAAGGGAAAAAAAAAAATTGTGAAGTAGAGAGAAACAAGTCATATTTTGTTGACTGGTTTCTGTGATGCTGTGCCAGAAATGCACAGAAAGTAGTGCAAGGTGGTTGTGTTTTATGTATTTATTTTTAAAATCTGATTAAAAGTATCTCACACAACTGTACTTGCTCGGACACTTTAGCATGCCTGTGCTGTTGTCAGGAGTGTACTACAGAGATGCCTGGGTTCGCTTTGCTACCAAACTGTATGCATGGCAGTATGTAGGCCATGAGACAGCCAGGTTAGCTTCTTTGAAGATACATACGTGTTTTGACACAAGGTTAATTGGCAGAGTAAATTCATACTGTGTGTGACATAGCTTAATAATAAGAGCTAGCTGCAGTTTAGATAATATTTTCAATTTAGTGATCACACTTTTGTCTTCAATTATAACTGTGTATTATCTATACTTTAAGGTATCTGCATAATTTATTTCAGTATCAGCATAATAAAAGTGGTAAGTTTGAACTGAAAGACACTATATGTCAGCCCTTTGTGGGGTAGGCTTTGCTCCACAGCAGAAAGTGCTATCTTTGTTCATTGGCCTTCTTTCTCTTTTGACTGTTGCTTGGATTGTGGAACACTGATTTTTCCATCATTCAGCCACCTCCTACTAGACTTGTTAAAATCTTAGTTCAATGAATGGCTACAGGACTAAGTCTTTTATTAACTGTTCCGTTCAGTCACTTTTTGATTGTTGTTTGCTAAAATGTGCCCCACTGTAAGATAGTGAAGCCCTTCCAATGAGTAGCAATTTGAGGATTGTGTCTCAAACCTGCTGTTTGTCTAAAACCTTGTCTTCTGATATTGATTCACAAGATCATACATTAACTCGCAATATGGTTTTTGCTTCAAAGTTTAAAAGAAGAATATAAAATGCACAGCTGAGTTGAAAAGAGTCAATAATGGTTGGATGTGGCTTTCAGAGTCTTTCAGAGCCTGGCCCTGGTTGCAGAACATGGACCCTGACCGTACCTGCTCTGGAGTACTTTCACTCTGGGGACAATACAGTGGCTCCATTGATAGCTCTCTTGTACTGATGACTATAACAGTATGTTTATTCCCACTGGAATTTTAAATTCTCTGGAGCAGGAAGTAAAAATACTGATTCTGCAGTGGCCCTCCTGTAGGATTTAAGAGTTTGGTTTGATGACCAGAAGTTTCATGTGTATAGAGACTTAGAGCCATATAGGGCTGAAATGTTCTTATAGTCCTGTACGTATCTTTAAATCCACAAATATGTAATTTTATCAGCCTGAACAGAGTTACATCACTGAAATTTCCATGTGCTGTTCTGTATTTCATTGTTTATCTTGCCATAAGACTTTAATTATTTAGCATCTGTGTTACTTTACACAAATATGAAGATAAGAATGAGAATGAATGAAATCCAGCAGGAATTCCTGTTTGAGTTTGTTCCCTGTCTAGTTTTTTAAACTTTTTTTTTTTTTTTTTTTTTTTTTGGCTAACATGCCCATGCTCTTTTCTTTCAGTTCTTAAAGAAAAGTGTTTTGCTTTATCTCCACTGGTACTCTTCCTGATTTGTTGTGCCTTTCCTGCCTCCAAACTTAATCATATCCATGTTATTTTCTTTTTCAAAGAATAATAAGTGTTAATGTGATTGATGGCTTGCCTCTATATATGGGAATTTATGTGCTAATGTAGCTATATTAGTACCTGTTCTAAACCTCTATCATATGTGGATTGCAGTGAAAAATAGCAATTTTAAAACATTTCGAGCATCTTAAATTTGTGAACATCTGAGTGACACCACTGTAAAATAAACAAACAAGCTGTAGTATTACTTCCCTGTGTATACCTTATGGAAGGGAAGTGAGTCAGTCTAATACACAAAGAAGGCTGACATTAAATGATATTTTAATCCCATGTTAAATCACAACAGGAATTGTTAACTAAATAGGTGAAGATTATGTGCACTGATACAGCTACCTGAATCCATCCCATCATGTGGATGTCTGCAGTGGAGGTGTCTATGTCCGATATGGTTATCCAGACTTCTTCATTATCCTTGGAGAGACACTGGCACTTGGCAGGATTCATCTTGTTTGGGGTTAGATGAACCCTATCCTGAACTTCCCACTTTCTCATTTACAGGAGAAGGAGCCCATGGTAATTCAAAGGTGGGCACAAACAGAATTTGTTTAAGCAGTCTAAACGTTAGTGGTTGAAAAATATCATTGTGCATTTTCAGTCAGTTCCTGCAGAACAAGTTACCACAGGAAGGCAACTTCTCTCTTTAAAAATAATGCTGATATCCTCGATGTCTCCATAGTACTCTAGGGATTTATACACTACGGATGCTGGTTTGACAGCTTTTGAAACTGTTCCAGCTAGATTTTTAAGAGGCTGTTTAGACATAGCCAAGTGTAATGTAATTTACGCTTTCTTACATACTCCTGGATCTGGCTTTATCTAGTCACTTGTGTACTTTCTCAAGCAGATCAACAAAGAAACAAAATAATTCTAATAATTATCCTTTGAGGATAAAGCAAGCCTGGATATTTTGTCACTTTCAGTCACTTTTCCTGTTCATATTTTGAAGTGAAAATAAACCAGGGCAGTGTTAAATCTTGCTGTCACTTTATTCCTGCTGGAGGAGTGGTTTGATGACTCACATCAATTGGGAGTTTTTCCAGTTTTAACACAGCATTTGGGGGTGTTGCATATTTAAAAAAAAAAAAAAAAAGAAAAAAGGCAAAAAAAGCAAGCTCCTCTTCCATGTCTTCTAGTAAAATGAGCATGAAAAAATAACAGCAAAATAAGCAAAAGTCTGAAAAAGATTCTGTTTTCAAATGTATGTTTTACTTTTTATGTCCATGATGTCATTCTACTGTCTTATTCATAAGTTTGGGGTTTTATTCATGGGCAAAAGCTGAATTCCTAATGTAAAAAAGTGGATGCTACGAGTTCTCTAAATATGTTGTGGACTCTCTTAAAATAGGTACAAATTGCACCTGGTATCTCACATTTTCCATTGTATAGGAACCTCCAAAATGTGATTTTTAAATGTCAGGTGATGGGTTCAGCTCACAGACCTGCCACTTCCTCAGCTGCTCCTGTTGTTGCTTAGCGGCTTGTTGGAGTAGAAGGAGCAGTGCAGGGTGGGGGGCAGTAGTAACCTGCTTGCTGTCATGTCCCTTTTGCAGGAGAAAGGAAGGGTGTGCCATTTTCCAGTATGTATTCTGGTGTATTGTGTAGACAGTGCATAGAAGAGCACAAGTTGATCTTTAAAATATTCAAAGTGCTCTTGCCTTCCTTCCCCTAAACAACCACACATCAGCTCACTTTAGTTGAGCACATTTGCTACATTCAGTGTTTTCCCTTGCAAGATTTAGTCCTCGTCTTTTTTAAGTTTGCTGTTCTTCCTACACTCTACTGAGCTTTCTCATCCTTCTTTGTCTGCTCTCTTCATCTATCTCTTTTTGCCCTGGCAACACCTTTTCTCTGATCGTTATTCTCTTTACCTTCTCCCAGAATTTTTTGCTTTATTTTTTTCCTGCTTCATTTTTCTCTGCTCTCCGTGGTTTCTGCTAATTGTATTTTGCGCCCTGTGTCTCCCAACAGTCTGCTCTCGCATGTCTTTTTCTTCATGTAGTTCCTAATTAACATTTGGAGGTAAATTGGTGATTCTTACGACTTGACAAAATGACATTGTTTAGAATCGACTTGTAAGGTTGGCTCGTTTTCTGTTGCTTATTACTTCATGTTATCCTTCCTCTTTATGCATATATAAAAGTATCTCATGACGGGTGTTAAATACCAGGAGCACATAAAGATTCTATAAATTTATTTACATTCTAGGTTTCCTGTCAGTAGGGTGAAGTAGCAATGGCATTTAAAATACATATAATCGTTGAAGTGTGTTTCCTTCATTGTAAGGGAGCCAGAATGATCACAAGGAGGCTTTGTTTGGGCTAGACTTGGCCAGCCCTGTTGAAACTTGACTGATCTGGTTTTCAAGCATGTATCTTCCATGACTGTAAACTTGGATACTTTAGGGAATGGTGAACAGGATACTGAATATGAAGAGAATCCAGATAATTTGACTGCTCTTCCATGAGGTTTTTATTTTTATTTAACAGAGTTTTCTGTTTACCCCGTGTTTATATAAAGGGAAATTCTCAAAGGATGGACCCTTTCTTTGAGCCCTAAGCGAAACCTAAAGTAGCAGACCGAGTATTACGTGCCAGTCTGTTTTGCTTTGTTCTTCCCATTTTCCTTTTCCTTTTGATGTCTTTATGACTATTTGTGTTGGTCTGTTTTTTTTAAACAAAGTTTCTTTTAGTTCCTGTAGGAGTTATTTTTCTGAAAGACATAACTGACTGTTGGCAATCTGTGCAACATTGTGCATTGTTTAAGTGTTGCTGTAACAGCTGCCAAAATTAGGACGATGTTGTTGAAACCTAAATTTATAGATGCTTCTTGCCAGCAGTGAAGTCAAAGCGTTTTGCATTGCTCACGTATGCAGGGAAAGACTGAATGTACCGGAGTTCTAACTCGGTGGTTTGAAGAAGAAATTGGCCGGGTATGGACATGTTTAAGTGACATCATTTGCTGACTCATTAGATGCCAGCCACCAGGGCTCAGACCTGGTAGCATTGCAGGGGAGGAGAAGGCTGAGTGACAAACATATACACTTTTAGTGGCATCGCTCAATGAAATCCACTTCATACCGTGTAGGAGAAGATGGGAGGAAAGGAAGAGCCATGACGAGCTACTGAATGATGTCACCACACATTTGCAGGGTGGATGGTGATGACTCACGACCTACGTCACTGTGGCTTCACTGCAGAAAAAGCTGTTTGTAGCCAGCTTTTAAACGAGGAAATACCCGGGTTCTCATGTAGTTGCCGAATAAGCAATGGGGAAGTCAGATGGAGAAGGGGAGAGGGTGTGAAAAAAAAAAAAGGTAGAACTGAAAGAAATCCTGAAAGTCTTAATGCTCAAGAGGTGAGCTTCCAAACCACCAAAGCACATTGAATTTTTCATCAGCAATAGCTGATTGTGATATCATTTAGATGACAAACTAATGGGGGGGGGGAAAGGCGGTGGTGATGTAAATAACTTTACCAACTGCAAGATCACATCTCATGTCTGGACAGACCTCTGCTTTATATAAATACCTCCATTATTGTGGTTACCTTTAACTCCCTTCTTTCCTATGGAAATATTTTGTTTCTAGCAGCCAGAATGTTTTCTGATAAGAATCTTTAAAATTTCTTATTCCATTTCTTAAGTCTCCCAGTAGAAGTTTGAAGATCACTTTCCAGTCAATTGTTGTTGTTGTTGCGTAAGAATAATGTTGCTTTAAAAAAATCAACATGGCATTTCTTTGAAGAACAGAGCAAGAGCAAAAGGAAAGCAAGGGGATATTTTTTTACAAGTATCTGCATGTGTGTGTTGTATGTTGTATCTATAAAATCGAAAATACTCCTCATGGAAGCCCTTCAGAATGAGCTTTCATAGCTCTCCCTTAACTGGAAGCACCTCATACATTTTTTTTTTCCATTTGTGTGAGCATAGTGTGTTTTTTCCTACACATGTATTTTTCAATACATGTATAAATTATGCTGTAATTATGTTATAAAACAGGCACATGAAGATTTAAAGGTATTTCTGTTCCTTGCAAAAAAGAAAATGTAAATAGAAGACTGTCCTTTAAGATTTTGTCTAAGTGCCAGGTTATCAGTGTTAGGGTGTTCAGCGTTTGTATCAGCTTCAGTAAAGACTTCCCTATGTTACTATTATGTCCACCCTCAGCTAGGGAGAAGCCCAATAGAAAAATATCCAGTGGCTTTTCATGTTGCAGTGTAAATCCGGGACACTGGCAACCAAAGAGTGAAAATGGTATACATGAGAAACACACTTGAAATATAATTAGAAGGTTCCTCCTTTCGTGGGCACATGCACTGCATGCATGTTTAAAATTTGTCATCAGTACAATTTTATCTCCAGTAATAATTTTCAAATATAATTTTTCTGTATAATAGCTTGACTAAAAATACTGTTTCTGAAAGCTTAAACTTACTCAAGATGTGATGTAAGAATAGGCAGATCTACTAGCTAAAAATTAAAAAAGATGCTATATTATGGAGAACCATATTTCTCAGGTACGATTGTTAACAGCTTTACTGTTGCTGTGATGATTTCCTTCTGTAGACTGTATTTGGGCTTTTTTTCTTTCATTGGCAATGGTTATGGAAGCAGGAAGGCAGATCCCCATGTGAGAAGCAGGTATGATTACAGGTAGCACATGTGTGTTTCAGATGCCTGGAAAGTGGTGGTGTTCCATGTTAAGTTTCTTCTGCTTTCTTCACCTCAGAGATAACAAAAGTAGTGTGTGCAGGAGCCACAGTCCAAAGCCAGTTCCTTGCCATAATTGATGTTGGTCTGACAGGCTCTAACAGAGGACTTCAGTGTCCTTCAAGAGTTTGTATTGGCCCTTCAGTTGTTTTTTCAGTAAGAAACAAGCTGCAAGGAGCATGCTGAAGAATGGCTAACTGGTTGGATACAGAATTTCAAGGTGGTTGTAATATTGGGAAGGTTGCTGTGAGACAAAGCCTTAATACTTCGTTCAGTGCTGTTGGTGATTCCCAGAACCTTCACTGCACAGTGGACAGGCTTATTTACACAGAAGTTGTACAGTGTCGAAATGAAGGAACTATAGGTAAAGCCAGATGGATATTGGGTGTTATTTGGCAAGCGTGGCATAGTAAGACAACATCAGTGTCTTAGGTTTGGCAGTTTTAATGGCAGCTGATGATGCCTTTCCTGCTGTCTTCCACATATGCTCTCATTCTTTCTTCTTGTAAAAAACCTATTTTGTTTCATGATGTTTTTTGTTTGTTTGGGGTTTTGTTGTTTTTGTTTCCCCCGCCTTGCCACTTTCCTTGTAAACAGTAAGGAACATCTTAACTGAAGTTTGACAGGGGCAGCTGTGTTCCTGAAGAGTTATGCTTTGGATAGATGATCACCACATGGGCCCATGTCCCAGTGGGACACAACTTCAAGCTGAAGTGGAGAGGTTTTTGGCTTGCTTTGTGTTCAGGATGACAGATACTTTTTTGATGGAGCTTTTTCTGAGAACAGTTTGTGTTCTTTACAAGGCCAGGAAAGGTGAAACAAGTCCTGTCTCTTGTTCTAGGGGAACAGAGCTGCAAACGTCATCTTTACAGCTGAGAATTCAAGGAGTATAAGAGCCTGATGATCTGCAGGATAAGGAATGTCAAAAACCTTGAAAAGAGTATTTGGAAAAGCCAGTTATGTAGATGCTGTGGTGATGATCACAATGTAAAAGCATTCTGTCACTATCCTGTCCAAATATCTCAATTTAAAAATGTTTCTACTGTAAGGATTCCTAAATGTGAAAACTGAAACAAAAAGTAAAACCAGAAAGCTTTTTGGAACAGTGAATGATAAATAAGGAGAAATTCTAGCCTGGAGTTTAAGGTTATAACATGTCTTCAATAATTGTGACCCAGTTTAAACCTTCTGGGTAAATCGTGTAGCTTCATCTCCTAGGAGAGGCAGGAATCAGAATGTGTGCAAGATTTTATGAGTCATTGCTTTAGATTTCAGAAAGTAACATATGCTCGACTCAGTCCGGATGAATAGAAACCTGTTTTGTTATTTTTTTTCTTATGACTGGAATTTAATTTGTCATTTTGCAACATTAGAGCAATTTATTTTTTTCCCATAAATTTTGAAGAAAAAGCATATAACAAATGAGTGGAAAAATAATAGTATTTGAAAATTTGAATAGTGCTTAAGGCATTTAGGCAATATGTAGACCTGAAAGAAAATGCTATTATTGAAAGAATCTTAACACAGTAACAATTGTACACTAGATTGTAAAAGGAATACATTAGAAGTATTTCAAACTAGAAATCAGAAATTACCCATTCTGTACAGTGAGTTAAGACAATAAAGATACTGTATGTAGTTGGGTGTGAGAAACTTATCAAACCGTTATTATGCCAGAGATTGAATTTCTTTCAGCTTTGGTAGAAAAGCTGACCATGCACACTCAGTAAACCATTTGGCTTGCTCTGGACAAGGTTTAGGAAAAACAGCTCATTATTTATTGTTTTAACTAGCACTAGTATCTTCTTAAACTACTGTGTTTAGCAACCTTATGTACAACTGTTTCTACGTGAAGCTGTTCTGTGGCTAGTAACAGGAAGCAATGGGCAGCTGATTTTAAAGGACAGGAGGATGCATTTGAAAAACTTCCTGAATATTTTGAGGGTGGGGTTTTTTCCCCCTGGAATGAAGAAATTTATAGGAATAACATGTTTTGCAACAACTTGCAAGAAATGTTCTCAACTCTGTCCCTGTCCCTTCCAAACAAAACTTTCTCATGAAGGTTAAATACATATAAATAATAAAGTTACCACAACATAAATCATATAAACAATATAATATGAATAATGTTGATATATATATATTTAAATACATAAATAGTTAGAGAATGAAAAGTGCAATCATATTTGGTTTTAATAATGTTTTCTTTGTGTTTTACTGGTATTTATCCTGAGAAGTAGTTAAACAAAAAGAAGTTTAAATTTTCTGTTTTTTTTTTTTTTTTTTGAAGAATGGCTTTTTGTCCAACTGCAGAATTCCAAACAAACTTTGGGCAGAGCTGGTTATTGGCCTGAGAGGGGAGCAGGGAGGGAAAAGCCACAACTTGCATCTGGTACAGCAAATGCTGCAGACCCAGGAGAACTACTGGAAGGAAGAACTCCTCTTAATGTCATATTTTTGTTTCAGTCAGCACTTTGTTAATGAATAGTACAGCCTGGCAAAAGATTAAATGCCAGCTTATGTCAACATGGCTTAGTTTAAGTTATGTGGGTGACTTAACCTATGTATTTGAATTTCTTTTTAAGTTTAGCTGTTTCCCTGGGTTTATAATGGGCCATTTTTAGAGTAATTGTGGCATATCTTAATGCTTTTCTTCTTTAATACCTAGTGCTTCCTCAAGTTTATCTATAAACTTCCTTCAAAGATTTATATATATAAACAAGAAAGCTCAATAATTTGACTGTGTTAAAAATTCTTCAGAGGTATTAAGTATGTGACTAGGCTGTGTATTTATGTATTTGGAAACTAAATATTTAAACAAGTGAAAGGCAAATTTATCTGTGTATTTTGCATGCCTTTTTTTCCTTTCAGAGAAGCAGAAACAAATCTGACAGTATGGGGGATGTTATCACAGTATCACAGTATGTTAGAGATTGGAAGGGACCTCAAAAGATCATCTAGTCCAATCCCCCTGCTGGAGCAGGAACACCTAGATAAGGTTACACAGGAACGTGTCCAGGCGGGTTTTGAATGTCTCCAGAGAAGGAGACTCCACAACCTCCCTGGGCAGCCTGTTCCAGTGTTCCGTCACCCTCACTGAGAAGAAGTTTCTTCTCAAGTTTAAGTGGAACCTCTTGTGTTCCAGTTTGTACCCATTGCCCCTTGTCCTATCATTGTTTGCCACTGAGAAGAGCCTGGCTCCATCCTCGTGACACTCCCCCTTTATATATTTATATACGCTAATAAGGTCACCCCTCAGTCTCCTCCAAACTATAGAGACCCAGCTCCCTCAGTCTTTCCTCATAAGGGAGATGCTCCACTCCCTTAATCATCTTAGTTGCCCTGCGCTGGACTCTCTCCAGCAGGTCCCTGTCCTTCTTAAACTGAGGGGCCCAGAACTGGACACAATATTCCAGATGCGGTCTCACCAGGGCAGAGTAGAGGGGAAGGAGGACCTCTCTCGACCTACTAACCACCCCCCTTCTAATACACCCCAGGATGCCATTGGCCTTCTTGGCCACAAGGGCACAGTGTCGGCTCATGGTCACCCTGTCGTCCACCAGGACCCCCAGGTCCCTCTCCCCTACACTGCTCTCTAACAGGTCGTTCCCCAATCTATACTGGAACCTGGGGTTGTTCCTGCCCAGATGCAGGACTCTACACTTTCCCTTGTTATATTTCATCAAGTTATTCCCCGCCCAACTCTCCAGCCTGTCCAGGTCTCGCTGGATGGCAGCACAGCCTTCTGGCGTGTCGGCCACTCCTCCCAGCTTAGTGTCATCAGCAAACTTGCTGATAGTACACTCAATTCCCTCATCTAAATCATTGATGAATATATTAAATAATACTGGTCCCAGTACCGACCCTTGAGGCACTCCACTAGATACAGGCCTCCAACTAGACTCCGCCCCATAGACTACAACTCTCTGGCTTCTCTCCTTCAGCCAGTTCACAGTCCACCTCACTACCCGATCATCCAGACCACACTTCCTCAATTTAGCTGCGAGGATGCTGTGGGAGACCGTGTCAAACGCTTTGCTGAAGTCAAGGTAGACCACATCCACCGCTCTGCCATCATCCATCCACCGTGTTATTTCCTCATAAAAGGCTATGAGATTGGTCAAGCATGACTTCCCCTTGGTGAAGCCATGTTGACTGCCCCTCATAACCCTCTTATCCTTGATATGCCTTAAGATGGCACCAAGGATAAGGTGTTCCATCACTTTCCCAGGAATGGAGGTGAGGCTGACCGGTCTATAGTTACCCAGGTCCTCCTTCTTGCCCTTTTGTTCTCAAGCTTCTGGTTTCCACCCTGAGATCTCCTGCAGTGCATGTTTCCTTCCTAGAGTGTTCCGTTCCTTTCTGTATTCCGTGCTTTCCCATGTCCTCCTTACAGTGAAATGAAGTTTTAAAATGATAGTATTAGTGTTGCCCTTTTTCTTGAATAAAAACCCATTGTTCAGTAAGTTCTCTCAATGAATGGTCTTCCAGTTCCCTCTGCAAAACAAGGAACAGCTACCATTAAAGGTATATGCTGACCTTCAGATTGGCTTTTGCTTCCATTTGTATTAATAAACAGTGCTAAACAGCAGGCAGTGCCACCCGGGTGAAAGATGTCTGTCTTTAAGAACCAGGGTAGGCTTATCTCTTGGGTATTAACAGGGGGTGCAGCCATTTTGGAGGATAACAGATTTTCCTCACAGTATTTTCTAACCCCAGGTCAGGTATGGAAAACTCAGTTTGGAAGGATAGCAGTGATATCACTATGAATGTATTCATAGAATCATAGAATAGTTAGGGTTGGAAAGGACCTTAAGATCATCTAGTTCCAACCCCCCTGCCATGGGCAGGGACATCTCACACTAGACCATGTCACCCAAGGCTCTGTCCAGCCCGGCCTTGAACACTGCCAGGGATGGACCATTCACAGCTTCCTTGGGCAATCCATTCCAGTGCCTCACCACCCTTACAGTAAATAACTTCTTCCTTATATCTAACCTGAACTTCCCCTGTTGAAGTTGAAACCCATTCACCCTTGTCCTGTGCTACAGTCCCTGATGAAAAGTCTCTCTCCAGCATCCTTGTAGGAATGTTCTTTAAAAGTACCCGAGTAGATGATTCCAGTAGTGTTTGAAGTATAACTGAAATGTGTTTCTGTGTACCTGAGGTTGCCAGGGGAAGACCAGATGCAACCTATGGTTTCTTAAGAAAATAAAAAAAAAAGTGTATGTGTGTGGGAAGACTTGGTCCTGTGTCCTGACATATCTGCTATACAGAAAATGGAAGAAGAGCACTGAACCTACTAGTTTATGACCAGCCTAGATTAACAAAATTTGGATTAGTTTATGTACTGATTAAAAACTGGGTATATTTTTTTTGCATCTGTTTAGTATAATGTTTATTTTAAAAGGGATGTATGGAATTTTGTGTGTCAGGAATTTGGTATGTTTACATCACAATAAATTGAAAGCAGTATATTCAGCTGCTGCTTCTTCTCTCCCCTTTTCTCTAAAGGAAATAAATAAGAGGGAAAAAAAAGAAAGCTGTATTGAGTTCTGCAACAGTGTTCTCTGCCCTGGATAAACTTAATATGTGCACTTTCAGTAAGATATTTTAATCTTGACTGATGAGTATGTTGTAAACCTGTTTGTGATAGATATGATTAAGTTTTTAGTGAAACAAAGACTTAAGTCAGTTGACTTTGAAATACTATATCTACTGGTATGTCATAAGGAACAGTTTGTGCAGTGTTCTGTATGTTGTTTACCATGTCTGCACTTTTCCATCTGTGCTTAAGTAGCAGCTAAGTTTTGGGGTTGTTTTGTTGTGTTTTTTTTCTTTGCCGCAGGGATCTCTTGGTGTTTTCTTTTACTGGTAAAACCAAACAAAACTCCAGGCTAGACCTGCTTCCTGTTCTTTTTTTCCCCCAGATCATGTGTATTTTCCTCAGAGGTTCCCAGTTTCCATATCAGATTTTTTTGTATTGTTCTTTCACATCATTGAAAGAAAACAGTTTCTCTTCTTTGGGTTGTCTTGAGAGTTTTTCCCCCTTATCCTTACTGAGGCAGTTTGTTCTAGATTCGTAGAAGCTTTAGGCGTCTTGGAGCCTTTGGCATGGTGTTCTCCTCCAAATCCCCATTGAGTTTAGAAACTTCCAGTATCTCTTTGTAGGGCTCTTCATTTTTCCAAGCCTCTGGTCTCCTCTTTTTTTGGCAGAGCAAATGACCTCTCTCAAAAAGGAGATACCTTCCCATTTTAACTTGTATTTTATACCTTGTTCTCTGATCTAACCCACAACTACACCTGAACATCTCAGAGGGGGCAAACAACTGACCTAAAAAAAAACCCCAAAAGGCTGAGCACAGATTCCTGTAAATGGTTAATCTCTTCTTTGCTTTGGTTTAAAAAAATAAAAATGTGATGATTATGAAGCCATTTCGGGCAGTGCAGAGTCTTTCTGAGCTTGTTTTTTGTTTTCATTCAATTGCAGCTTGAATAGTACAGCTTTAGAGACTTAGTGTGTCTGCTTTGCTCAGGCCTTGGATGAGCGCCAGTTGTCCAGTTGTCTGCCACTTTGTCTGTACACAACGTAAAGTCACTCAAAAGCACATGAAGCAACTGAGAAGTTGGTGACAGTGATACTGCTGCCCATACCTGAGTTGGTTATTATTTTGTACCTTGGGAAGTTCATTGTATTAGCTGCTGCTTTGACACTGCAGGCACTGATTTCCATTCATTTTTTTTTTTTCAGACAGAGTGTTATGATCTATTCCTCTGGATGTGGTTCTACTGACAGTGCCATCTTTTTGTTGCCTCTGAAATTAGGACAGACCAAAACCCTTCAGTGAGAACTTAAGTGTTGGCTTAAGCAGAGGTTCACTGTATATCTGTGAGCTAATCAATAACTAATAAAAAATTCAGTAACTCATAAAAGCCATTAAAGGTGGTGTTCATTGAATTCATAACATAGCCCAGCATTTACCCCTGTGCCACAGCACTAGAATTTTTTATTTTACTTGGAGGTTAACAACTATTACTGTGATTTGCATTCTCTGGGCTGCAAAGGCTGGTTGAGTGGCTGGTAGGATAAGCAGAATTTGAAGGATTTTCCCTTTTTTTTTATTCGGACTTGAGATGCAATCTGTACTAATAAATTCCGTAAAAGAACACAGATTTCGGGACATGTAATTTATAAATAATCATACTGAAGAAGTGATAACATTGATATTTCTGCAGCCTTTTTTCTCTCCTGGCCTAAAAGGCACTTAGTATAAAACTCATCTGTTGTGTTTTGGTGAAATTATTTCCAGGATGCGTTTTGTATCAGAAGTGATAATGGTGGTATTTGACTTACCTTGGGAGTACAGTATGGATGTGTACAGATGTGCTTTTGGAAATGAACCAAATGGGTCCACTTGCAAAAATCTCAGCAGAGACAAAATATAGGTAAATCCCAAGTAAGAAAATATTTCAAATTCACAGGAGAGAGGCAAAGGGGAAGGAAAGAAAGAAAAACCTCAAAACCTTGTAATGGAGGTTTTATCAACCTTTGGAATGGAACACTCGTTAATGATGTAAGAATTTTTCTGTGATGTCTCATTGCATTTAAGTTCTTATTGCTATGTTAAATCTTTGGTGCCACTCAGTTTTACTTGACAAAAGTAGAACTTAATTTTGTGTTGGAATACCATTGGAGAGAAATGTCCTTGGGCATCTCTTAGCGCATCCAGGCACTTCCAAGTTTGAACTGAAGTAGCTTATGTCTTCAGTTTTGTTTTTAACATCTTGTAATGAGTTGCAATAAAGTATGTAAGTGTAATAATCTCTACTCATCTATGGAAAAGCCTGTCTAGAGGCTTGTTTCTGGACTGGATCAGTTGGTAACTTTATTCCAAGCTCAGTGGATATCATTTTGCCATGAAATCTTACATTGTTAATATGTTTATATATTCCATTTTAAATTTTAACAGGGCAAGTATCTTCAGATGGAATTAAGGAATTGTTGCATTAAGAGGTCAAGGAACGGATTTAGTCAGTGTCAAGGGTCTGTGGTAGGGGGAATGAACTTTAGTTTGCGCCTCCAAATTATCCATTCTATCTCTGTCCAAAAGTGAGGATAAGCCACTGAGAGAGCAGCCTAACATTCCTTCATAGAGAAGAGGAAAAAAAATCAAGAGTGAAAGGCTGTTTTTTCCACAAAGCTGTCTGAACCTTTGGTCCCCTCCATCCCACAGACATGTCTGTGGTGTATCTTCTAGTGCTGACAACTCCAATGTGTTAATCACAATGTGTAACGAAGCATCTTGTTCTTGTTGAACCATAATTGGGTCAGAGCATGACCCAATGCAGGTGTGCTGGTCCTTAAGAAAAAAATGTACCTGTACTTTCTTTTAACCTCTGTAATATGAAGTACTCTATATTCAGACACTTGTCAAAGTAGTTTATTTTTGAGTTTTCTTAAAGGCAGTCTCTTTCACAGAAACATTTTTTTCAGTGTTATGAATACCTGGTTCAGTCCTGCAGAAGATGTTTAAATAAGTAAGGATATATCCAGTGCACTATGTGATTTGTGTGATCAACACCAATGTTATATGTTGGACTAAAAATCTGTATGAAAATAACTATGATTGTATAGTTGAAAATGAAGAGGTATTAAAGCCCTTTGTGGAGCTTTTATGCAGTTCTGCATAGTTCTTAATGACATCAGACTTTTTTTTACTGTAATGTGAGTGGGTCTTTCACTGATGGGATGAATATTCAGCATTTTCACAGTTGTTAGCCACTGCGCAGTTCAAAGTCCTACTTAATGGCCATTTTTGAGACTGCACTGAGTACAGAACTGTCTGATTTGTTGTTTGGGGGTGCTCACTGGTGTTTATCTGGTTGTTGGCTTGTTTTTTAACTGAAAAAATCCAGTACGCTGGGGAGGGTTAGTTGATGTAATCACCTCTTGGTAGCTGGAGAACTGAGGCATGGAAGGGAAGATGCACATGGTCTGTAGGAGAACATATGTGGCTTTTCAGTAGTGAGGTCCAAAAGACTAGATCATCAAGCTTAGTATCCAGCATGGTGCATCTCTAGAGCTGCCCAGAGCCTTGGAGGTTCCCCAGCCATCAGCCTGGACATTCCTGTGGCAGCTGAACTTGTGCTTGTGTAGGGATGGGTCTGTGTGGGCAGAGAAGTCTCTTGGCATCTGTGACAGGAAGAGCACCTGCTGCCTGGGATGGGCAATGGTAATGGGAATTCTGTATGGTCCTTGCAGCCACACAGTGGAGCCAGTTGTGGGCATACTGGACTTTTCAAAGAATTGTCTTGGAAGCTTCGAGAAGCATCTACTCTGGGTGTGAGAACTGAGACTGTGTGTGGAGGTATCTCTGGTCAGTATGTTTTGGGAAGAACAAGTGGCATGCTTGATCATCATCATGTTTAATCAGGTGATGATCATTGCTAACTTGCAAACTTTCCACCAGAGCATGAGGGTGATAAACTCATCTAAGTAGTAATAATTTTTTAACTTAGGTTAAAAAAAAATAAATCTAGTTTCTCTTCTTCTGTTTTCAGAAATTTCTGGGGTTTTGTATCTGAAGTATGTGTAAAGGAAGAAAGAGGTTGTAACTCTCCTATTGTAGAATGGTTAATCCCAAATAGTTGAAGTTTACTTTGGTTGTAAACAAGTGGATATAGTCCATGTTGCACAGATCATACCGCCATTTTCATAGGTGGCCCTACAGTCTGTGGTGAGGATAGGATCTTAAGATGATGCTAACATCTGTGACATTGTTCTTTGAGGTTTTATGGGTCACAGACCTTCTGATTCCAGAAATCCTGGTGAATTCTGTTCTGCTTTGGCAGTGTCCTGTGGTACAAGTGGCAGCTGGACTAGGGCACATGTCCCCATGGTAATGGCTGGGTGTGGGTGCTTGTCACGGCAGCACTGCGGTGTGGGCCCAGGTTGGCCTGGTGCGTGTCCGTTACCAGCACCAGGGTGGCCGTTAATGAATACTAAGTACATAAGGGAAAATTAAATACAACTGTTCAAAGTACATTAGGAGGAAATTAGAGGCAGGGCACTGAAATATAAAACCCAGGTATTCATAGTGGTTCCATGTCTGATTTCCAACCCATGTATGAAAGTAGTGATTTAATACTTGATTCTTTGTGACAGAAATGATTCAAAGAGCCATATTTTTCAGGGCTCTCGATCTGAAGCTATTCGAGGGTGCCCGGTACAGCTTAGATAAGGCACCGGGAAGCTCCAACGTGCCATAAACCCTTTGTTTCGGGATTTCCCCCCTCAGGAACTCCCGTGCGCGCGCCCGCTGGCAGCGGCTGCGGTAGGACTCGCCAGGGAGCCGTGTCGGCTGCCGCTGAGGCGAGGCGCTCTCCCCCCCCCCCCCGCCCGCGGAATGGTTCCGGCCGCCGCCGTGCGCAGTCATGTGCGCGGTCCTGCGCGGCGCCTCTCGCCTCGTCCCCTCAGCGCGGCTGGGCCGGGCTTGCACAGGCGCCGGGTCCTGCGGCCTCCTCCCGGACAAAAGGGCGTAGGAAAGCGGAGTCGCCTGGGCAATAAGGCTGTGGAAAGCGAGGGCAGGCGGTCTCGGTTGTGAATATTTTCTGATTTTTCCAGAAATCAAGCAGAAGATTGAGCTGCTGATGTCAGTTAACTCTGAGAAGTCGTCCTCTTCAGAAAGGTACAGCTGCATCTCCTGCATGAGCGGTTCATGGTGTAGCACTGCCGAGCAGCGCGCAGGGCTTTGCTCTTTCCCTCGGCACGTTTGCTGGCGTTCTGTACGTTTTGCATGCTGGTTATTGTACCGCATCCATCGAATCTCTCGTTTTGGTAAAGCTTTGTGCGTTTTTTGTAGGGATTTGTTTTATTGTGTTATTTTTAATGAAGCCTGTCGGGCTGTAGCATGCAATTCGTACTACAGCAGGCTTGTGTGTGCTGGTGCTGCAGACCCTGCTCCTTCCCGCTGCCGTGCAAACAGCATCTGTAAATTCGCCTTTAAAGACCTCGCATTCTTGTGTTGCAGGAAACCGTTCCACGGTTGCAAAGGGTTCCTTTCAATTTAGATGCATAGGCGATAGAACTTGGTGAAGCGTTTCATGTCCTGTTATATGGAAAGGGAGTGTCCTTTGCAAAGTAGCTCAGGAATCGCAAATCCTCCAATTAGTCACATTCTGTAAGATAGATGTGATCCTTGCTCAAGTCTGTGCTAGGAAATGGAGCAGTCGCTGCATGCAGTAATGGTTCATGCCTGCAGGTAAGGACAAAATGACTCAGAAGTGTTTTTAAAACAATTATTTTATCTGTCAGTCAGATTATTACAATTTCAAGTAGCTGTTTCTGGGGTACTAAATGCACATTTAAGTTTTCTGACATAAAATAATCTGCTGATTATTTTGTCGATTTTTAGTGATCCAGCCCTGTTCACTCCTCCTTTGCTTGCGGCTGAATTCTAGGAGAGATTTGTATTTTCAGAATTGCTTAAATCCAAAGCAACAGATTTTTTTATTTTCTGCCAAATAATTTACACTAATCCTTTTGGCTGTATGCAAAAAAACATCCAAATGTTCTATTTTGCCATGTTGACATCGAACAATGGCAAAACCCCCGTATTTAAGCGCTCAAACTGTATGTTTAGCTGAAATTATTAGCTGAAGTATATTTTAATGAATGGCTCAGTATAGAAGGACATGATAATGCACTGAAAGATGTCTTAAGGAAGCAGGCTAAAAGGCATCTTTCAGAATGAACAAGTGCTGTGTGGCATGTTTTTAAAAAACAAAATGAGCAGCCAAATTAGATGTATATTTGTGTAAGATATGCAGAAGCAAACTGCAATGCCTTTCACCAACTGTAGTATAACAAAATATCAGCATTGAGAGATACAGAAAATGGTGGTGGGGGGGGAATGGGTTGTTAAGTCACCTTACCAAAATGGAGAAATATAAGAAGAGCGTTGAGAGATACTTTATTTATTTATTTATCCCAAATTAAGAATCATGAAAGAAAACCTTAAGGTTTATTTGTTTACCTTTATCCCACCCCGATGCCTGAAATTTTTAAATACAAGACTAATAAAATGGTGATGATAATGGAGAGGATAATGGGGTGAAAATAGTAAAGGAAACAGGTGTTAACTTGATTTTTTGAAAAAGCTTTTGTTGGCATTGCTGTGGGGGAATTTGGTATGTAATACAGATATTTATTCTATAAATATGGATGTTACACAGCACTTGAAAACTGATCAGTCTGTTTTTGGGCAAAATGTGCTCGTAGTTGCACTAATGGTGTTCCGAGGCAAATAGGTACCTATAAAGTATTATAACACATAGTTAGAAAATGATGCATTTGTCTGAGATCCATTTAAGTGCCATTCATTAAAAAGTAATATTTTTATAACAGCACGATGCTTTATTGTGTAATAAAGATTAAAACATAATGTTAATTTATATACGCACATAGATTTCTTCTGAGGTTGTAAATACATGGTACTGTTCATCTGGAGAGTGATTTGACACATCAGCTGCATGATTTACGTGGTCAGTTGTAAATGAAAACAACTTTATGTATAATCTGAGATTTTTTTTTTTAATAGCCACATTCTTTTCAACTATCTAAAAATAGATGGAATTTTTTCGCAAGCTGTTATGAAACAGTGCTGTCTCTCCTGTTAGCTGCCAGTTCCTTTCAAGGCCCTTTTAAAATTACTGTATAAAAGTCTTTTTTTTTTTTTTAATATATAAACATTATGGTATTCAGAGTCTGAACTGCTAAAACTGTCCTCAGTCTACTCTATAGCAAAATTGCAGTGTGTGTTCATACCATACAAACATGAAATTATGCATGTGTTTGACAAACACAGAAAGGGAATTTGTGCTTTTGTATTTTATTACTAGTTTTTACCCTTGCTTCTGATGGTTGGACTTTTTGAGAAGCTTGAATTCTCTAAGCGGAAATGTCAGGTGGAAAATCTGAAAGAGTCCATGGCTTGTTTCTGGTTTTCCACACTAGTAGAGACTGCTAGACAGTGCTTGCATAGCAGGAGGGCAGGGAGAGGAGGTGCTCTGTGCATTCACAGGAACATGAAATGGGAATAGAGAAGCTCATTACTTGCCTCTTTGGTTGTTTTTTGTTTTCATAAGACAGTTTAATGTTTGTAGGTTTTCTTGCTCACTTGGCAAGTTCAACATGTTATCCTGTTCTAGGGAAAAAAAAAAAAAACAAATGGAGAAGGAAGCTGGAATATAGTGGATGGCTTGGCAGTTACGGAAGATCAGCATGTTAGAGATCTTGCAGAATTCTCTTAGCATAGTTGGTTGGTTTGATTTCAAGAGGCTTTTAGGAGATATTAGCGAGAAAGTGAGATGAACCGTTTTGTTGAGGATCCTCTGAGATGTTAGAGGCATTTCAGCCTTGAGAAGTAAGTAATTACAAACTTAGAGGCATTAACTCACAGTAACATCCTTCGTTTCCCCTTACCTGTGCCCTAGAAAAACAGTAGCTGCAGTTGAAGGGGCTAAGAGCTGTGTTTTCTTGTGTTACGGGGTATTTCATAAAGCAGATACAATCAGGCAGCATCTGTAGGTCCTAAATTTCTGAGTAGTTAGTGTTGCTGCTGTATGTGTTAACAGCCTGTGCCACAGTCCTCACTCCTTGTTGATAAGGTAGCCCAGATAACTGCAGATGCCTGTGTGCACATGAACGCTACAGTGGATCAGGTAACCTGGAGCTTGTTACACTGAATTGATTTGTTTGGATGTCTAAGCTTTAAGTATAGTGTGGAAGTGTCTTCCTACAGCATGTTTACAATGCGGCACACACCTGTTTTTTTTATCTACTAAGCAGTAATTTAACTACCATGTTCCCCCATGTTCTTCATGTTTCAGTGGAGGCTGTCTGAGGTTACTTTCCCCAGCCTTGCAAATATCATTAGAAAGCAAGTAGCAGCAGCCAGAAGGAGAAGGACAGTCTTTCAGGAACCCCCCAAGAAAGCAAAAATACTTTCATTTCTGTTGTATGAGTTCTCATACAACTGTTCTCATGCACAGTGCAGTCAATGCTTTGAGCTGTACAGATTTTCTTATCTTCCCTTTTTTAGGGCTTTGTGGTTTGTGTTGTGAGAAAAGTCAGTTATTCCACCTGGACCACTTTCTACCCTTTAGACTGCAATTCTAATGTATATATAGTATTTTTCTTTTTCATAAAACTTTAGTACAGAGAACTCAGTATTTTTTTTTTTGCTGTGATTTTTGAATTCTAAATTTATGTCACCTTATCAGTGCATTTTGACCACAGGATATTTAGTGGTAAAGGTTGTTAGCACGACTGAGGTGTGTGATGTATTTGACCTGCCTTTTTATGTCTTGCTGCAAAGGTTGCATATCCAGGCTGCTTTAAAGTGAATTTCTGCTTCACTGTTTTTTAAAAGGAAATTAATAGCAGCCATTCATGAGCAGTCTTAAAGTAGATAACCAGAGTGTGTATAATTTGATTTTCATCATTTTGAGGGTTTTCATAAATAGTAGCAATGGGAGGATACTTTCAAGTGACAGTAGGTCAGTAAAGTTTGTCATTCAGTATGTAGAAGTATTTGGGGTGGGGTGGTGCAAGGTTTAAGGACGACTGTTGTTTTTGTGTGTTTGCTTTTTTGTTGTTTGGGGTTTATTTTTTTTTTTTTTTAGCCTTGGGCTATGTATACCTCTCTCTCTTTGAGATTTATCTTTGCAGAGCAAATTAATGTATTAGTGCTTTTACGTGGTTTCTTCATCAGGTCATGCCAGGAATGCAGTCAGGGATAAATTAAAGGAGAAAGAAGTCTAAAATAATGAGGAGGAAGAAAAAAGCTGGAGCGTGTCTCCTGCCTTTTCTAAGAGACGTAATGTTAATTGATGTAAGAGGCAATGTGGAACAAATTTATGATGCTGAAGGATTCTTTTGGGTTTAGGAAAGGGAGGGGTTTATTTAATTTAATTGTGGATGCATTACTTCTCCTGAGGCAGAAGTGTCACTCATAATGAAGAACAGAAATAAAACACATGTTTAAAACTAGAAGAAACTTCAGTTCACAACGTTTAGCTTGAGTTGACATGGCTGTGTATCAGATAAATGTATTGGAATAATTATTAGATAATAGGGCATTATAAGATAATTCTATTGTTATTTATGTATCTAACACTGAAGCAATAAACACTGTCAAAATAATGCAACTATTTCATTGGTTCCATTAACATTCTAAGCAAATTTTGAAATACTGTATTTTCTTTAGCTGTCTTCCTGCTTTACTATTTTTTAAGTGTAAAAGAAGTATTACCTCACTTCTATTTTGGGGCAGTCCAAGTTTATTTTTAGTAGTCAGAGAACTTTTATTTTTTCAGTTTTGTTTAAAAGGAGATACCTATAACAGTGAAGAGTGTATATTTTTTTCCCCCTTTATTTCAGACTTGCATGGTAATACTGCTGTTCACTGTATTTTATCTCGGAAGTACGAAGGAAATAATCCTATCTTAATGTGGGCCCTAAGTTATTTGTCCAGGGAGGCACTCTCCAAACTGCTCTGTGACAGTGTGCCTCTATAGCTCTCTTAGACTAGATACTTAATTTTAGATTACTAAAATTGAACCAAACAGAACCCTGTATTTTATATATTTTTCATATGAAAGGTTTCACAGCCTTGTTGTTTTGGACTGCAAGGCTTTTAAGTGAAGTATGAAAGGGATGTAGGGAGAAGGAATGCTGCAATGTGCCATTGTGCTAGTCTAGGGGAAACAACAAAGGAAATAGTCTGTGGAAGCAGCACCTTGCAGATCAGCTTTTTCACTTCAAGTGATATTTTTAGGGGACACAGCACTCATTTTAGAGTTTGTAGTGCTTATATCAGCTCATCAGCAGGCTTTGAAAAGATTTAGAATTTGCAGTGTGTTTTATTTGTCAGTGATGGACTTTATTTCTGTGTCTGTCTGGTATTTCTGCTATATGCAAGGAAATCAATGTCTTTGGTATTTCATTACAAGTGCAATGTATCATTAGTATCCCTAGTAGTCAGTGATCTTCTGTTTATGACTTGGTATTGTTTAGATGTGTTTGTTTTTGTTTTCTTTTTTTGTGAGTCTTTTATCATGCAGTTATTTGTGAGACAGTTATTACAAGGAGGTTTCTGATATACCTTCTTGACAATACAGATAGTGGGTTTTGGCACTTACTGTTGGAATTACAGAAATTTGGGAAAGGGAGAGATTTAAGATGCTGGGGGGTTGTATGAGATCTTCCTGTATGAGAACTGTTCATGGGAAACTAAGCAGTCAAGCGATGATTAAAACAGTGGCTAAAAAAAAAATGCATATAAAATTCTTGAAAACTTTGTCTGAGGTAAACATGTATTTCAGTTCTACTTCATGGTAGAATAGCAGTGAAAAAGCAATTGGTCGTTTCTAGCAAAGCCTTTTGTATCACAGATTCAATCTGTTTCATGACTTGAAACTTTCTGTTTAATCACTGTCTTAATCCTGACTTCACTAAAATGTCCACACCAAACCCCCTGACAGATGGTGAGGGAATGTTACCTGATAGATTGTATGAAACAGTATGAACTCATGCCTGATGACTGTGTTTTTACATCACAGTGCTGTGATACAGTATGAGTTAGTAGTTTTCTGCACCTTCACATTATATACTTATTTAGCGCTTGATAAAATTCAGTAAACTTACTGTGATATGCTCTGTGTATTTCCATTGATATGCAATTGATGTAGTTACGAAGAGATGCTAAGCAACATGTTAAGCAAATGTATGCCAAGTAAGGCATTCAGTTTTGTTGCGTATTTTGTGTATTATAAGCATATTATCAGGAGACTGTGGCATCCCTCAGCTCGTGAGTAGCTGTGAATCCTGCCATACAGTTAAGAGGATTAGTCTTTCCATTGGATTGGAAAATACCTATTCTTTTCAAAAGATACTGTGACCAGAAGGTCTTTTACTAGTTGTGTTTTCCAGAATTTTACACTCTTGAGTTGGTATCTGCCCCAGGTGCTTCTGTTTTCATCAAGACTCTCCTTAAGGCTTGGGTAAACTCTCTGGAAAAATATATAGACAGTCACTGTTACCTTATAAACAAATGTGAAAGTCATGCCTACCAAACTCATGCTACTCTTTGTGACTAGATGGATAGCGATTTGCAATTTCCCTTTCTTTTGCTTCACACTTTTTCTTTCTTTTTATTCTTCAAATCTCCAACTGCAAAACAAATGTGTGCAGCTCCATGCTCTGCCTGTTACATATGCAACAACCAACCACATCCTGTGTAGATGTTCTGTTTATATGATGTTTGGCCATTGTGCTTAATAAGATGTTCAGAAGGCACTTTAAATAATCTCTCTGTACTGATAAATGTGTGCTAAGTGTAACTTTATCATAGAATCATATAATGGTTTGGCTTGGAAGTGACTTTAAAGCTCATTGGGTTCCAGCCCCCTACCATGGGCAGGGACACCTTCCACTAGAGCAGGTTTCTCAAAACCCCGTCCAGCCTGGCCTTGAACACTGCCAGGGATGGAACAGCCACAGCTCCTCTGGGCAACCTGTGCCAGTGCCTCATCACCCTCACAGGGAAGAATTTCTTCCTACTGTCTAATCTAAATCTCCCCTCTTTCAGTTTAAAGCCATTCCCCTTTGTCCTGTCACTACATGTCCTTGTAAAAAGTCCCTCTCCAGGTTTCTTGTATGCTCCTTAGGTACTGGAAGGCTGTTCTAGCATCTCCCAGAATGTCTCCCAGAGCCTTCTCCAGGCTGAACAGCCCCAGTTCTCTCAGCCAGTCTCCATAGGAGAGGTGCTCTAGCCCCCTGATCATCTTTGTGGCCTCCTCTGGACTTGCTCAAGCAGGTCTGTGTCCTGGTTGCAGTACTGCAGGTACTCTCACGAGAATGGAGTAGGGTGAGATTTATCGTCTTGTCTGCTGAAACAGCAAACAACTGTAAATTGGTGATTTAATAAAATATAGTATTTTTTTCTCTTGAAAGGTTGTGAAATGTATATTTTAATGTTGTGTTGGTTAATCTTGAAGAATTTTTTTTAAAACCTGGAGCAGTTTAATTCTGTATAAGGGCGAATAATTCCTTAAAGCTACTTCTCATATTGAAAAATGTCATTGGAGTAACATGAAACATTTTAAGAATTCAGTGCTTTGTTTTTGTGAAGCAACTTCCTATGCCCCAGATCTACTGGGATGTTCACTGCCTTCCTAAGGCGGCAAGGACTTGTCCTCACTTCTGTTGCTTGGTACTAATGTGCATGGGAGTAGGGCAGTGTATGTATTTTATTGGGGCAAAGAAGGCTGTATTAGTGCAGAAACTCTTCTTAAGGTATGTGATTGTGTTGTCAGAGCTTAAATATTAGTAGTTCTGGCAGAACTAGTAAAATCGGTTTTGTTATTAATACTACTATAAAGAGACCATGTTATTTTCTTTTGTAACTGCTGTATTGGAATATCCAGCAGTGATTTTTTTGTGGAGGTGGAAAACGGGTCTGAAATTCCTACTGGTTTCAGTGGACAGCTGTTTTGTTATTCTGTATCCAGCATCAGGACCTGCATATTCTCATTGTCTGTCATCTAGAGCTGCTGTGGCCACTGCCCACAAAAGCATTCAGTTTCTGCCATGCCCACATACCAAACAGACATATCAACCTCTGTTTATTCCATGCTATGAACTGGAATGGAAGATGTTTGGAATTAGCTCTGCTCCTTCTATAAAAGGATTACCTTACCCACAGGGAGACCACATGTGGTGGTTTCCTCAGTGTGGTGCTTCGTCATCCCCAGTGTGACAGTGTAAAGCCTTTCTGACGGCTCCTGTTGCATATGTGAGAAGAATCAGGAATTTCCACTGCTGCTTGGTGTCGTAGATACAAGAAGTGTGTGCTTCCAATAAGACTGTAATATAGCTTTGGACCAGGACTTCCCTAAGAGATACGGAAAAAATGATCAACCACAGTGATTCAGAAGTACATTTTTGTCAGTTAAAACATTTCATTTCTAATACAGTATGAATAAGAGTACAAACAGTCTTTAAATACTTGGTTTGATGTCTCAATTGGCTTCTTCCCAGGTAATTAATGTTTCAGAGTATCAGTGTAGAAAGCCTAATGGAAAAAGATAGAGCCTTCCTCAGAACACTTAGTTTCACAACAGAAGAATGCAGAACTTTGATATTACTGGTGATCAAGGAGAGTCTTCCCTTTTCTCACAGGTGGTCTTGATATCTGTAGGTGCATTACTGAGATGATGAATTAGCACAGGCCCTCTTCTTTGGGGACTTTGTCTGTAGCGTGTTGCCAGAGAGTGCAGGAATTCTTTTGCAGACCACTAGTCAAAGGTACTGTTACTCTTGATGGAAATCTGTTTACAAATTTCCCCAAGGCAAACATATGTATTAAATTGCAGGAACATATTAAATATCTTTGTTTCATGTGTATTTTTGCTTTATTTGTATTACTCTTCTGTTGTGATGGTATACAGTTGATTCCTGTCTTGAAAAGGAAGTGGGTAGGAAAGATGCAGTTAAGATTCCTTTCAACTGTGTTTAGCACATAGGAATTTTAAGGGCTATTAAAAGCACCAGAAGACATCCAGTTGAAGTAGAGTGGTGCCTGAGAATGCAAATATGTTTTTTTTACTATCATTTAAATGCTCAGTGGTTTAGCAGATGTCTTAGCAAAACTGTGTGGAGTGTGTTCCAGTAGATAATAGGACAGCTTAGGCAAGTACAGAGTACCCCAAACTCCAATCTAAGGCAGGTTTATGCACTTCACCTTCAAAGTGTTACTGATAGCTGATAGCTTTGCTAAGAAACTTGGTAAAGGTGTGTGCCCTTTTAGCCATGCCAGTTGTTAGAGGTAGCCAAATGTGGAGGCCATGGGTCCAGGGGCGTATCTCCTGTCACAGCTAAATAGGTAAGCATAAGGCTGCTGTGGTTCTGTGTCCCCAGGGCCAGCCAGCAATGAGACTTATTCCCATAAGGATGTGTGTGTGTAAACATGCTCCTATACAGCAGCTGGCCATGTGGATCAACAGAGACTCAAACTAGTGCTTTTAGTGGCACCCACAGAGCACTCAAGAACTGCATGGAAGGCCCAGTCCTTTTCCTCCTTTCCAGCTCCTCAGAATGGATGTTCTCTAGTGGAATTTTCACAGAAACTCACTCACATGCTATACAGGTCCCCTAGTTCTAAATGGTCTAGGTAGTTGCTGAAGCTTTGACCTATTGGTTTTCTTCCCCTGTTGTTGGTACCTAGACCTTTGAACCCCTGAGGTCTGTGTTCTCACTCCAGTTGCTGGTACTTAGACCTCTTACCTACTTGCTGGCCAGTCTGGCTTGAAGTTGGCTTGAGTTCATACACACACTCGGAATAGAAAGTGCATCCATGAAGATGACAGAAATAGGGTTTAATGATAGGATAGACTGTTATGATCAAGGGCAGGTCTCAGACAAGACAAGTGCAGTGACCAGCTTCCCATTTGCATTGAGCCTGTCTCATTTGATCCCTTTTTCCTGGTGTTTTCTCATACTTGTTTCTTCTTCATCTACTTTTATTATCTTTGGAGAGACATCAATTTGATGGATGGACCACTCAGTGTATAAAGAACTGGCTGGATGGCCGCACACAAAGAGTTGTGGTCAATGGCTCAATGTCCATCTGGAGACCAGTAACGAGTGATATCCCTCAGGGATGGGTGTTGGGACCAGTCTTGTTCAACATCTTCGTCGCTTACATGGACAGTGGGATTGAGTGCACCCTCAGCAAGTTTGCCGACGACACCAAGCTGTGTGGTTCGGTTGATACACTGGAGGAAAGGAATGCCATCCAGAGGGACCTTGACACGCTTGTGAGGTGGGCTGATGCCAACCTCATGAAGTTTAACCATGACAAGTGCAAGGTCCTGCACCTGGGTCGGAGCAATCCCAGGCACAGCTACAGGTTGGGCAGAGAAGAGATTCAGAGCAGCCCTGTGGAGAAGGAGTTGGAGGTGCTGGTCCATGAGAAAATGAACATGAGCCAGCAGTGTGCACTTGCAGCCCAGAAAGCCAACTGTATCCTGGGCTGCAGCAAAAGGATGTCTTGGGGAAACTTGTAAACAGATTTCCATCAAGAGTAGCAGTACCTTTGACTAGTGGTCTGCAAAAGGATGCTCTCATGAGACTTCACTTGGAGTATTGTGTGCAGTTCTGGTGTCCTCAACATAAAAAGGACATGAAAGTGTTGGAATAAGTCCAGAGGAGGGCCACAAGGATGATCAGGGGACTGGAGCACCTCCCGTATGAAGACAGGCTGAGCAAGTTGGGGCTGTTCAGCCTGGAGAAGAGAAGGCTGCATGGAGACCTCATAGCAGCCTTCCAGTATCTGAAGGGGGTCCTGTAAGGATGCTGGGGAGGGACTCTTCATTAGGGACTGTAGTGACAGGACAAGGGGCAATGGGTTCAAACTTAAACAGGGGAAGTTTAGGTTGGATATAAGGAGGAAATTCTTTCCTGTTAGGGTGGTGAGGCACTGGAATGGGTTGCCCAGGGAGGTTGTGAATGCTCCATCCCTGGCAGTGTTCAAGGTCAGGTTGGACGAAGCCTTGGGTGATATGGTTTAGTGTGAAGTGTCCCTGCTCATGTCAGGGGGGTTGGAACTTGATGATCTTAAGGTCCTTTCCAACCCTAACTATTCTATTATTCTTATCCTTGTCTCTCCACCTCTAGTGCTTTTCCTTAAACATTTCATGTCTTGCATATTCTCACAATCCCATGATAAATTTTACACAATCCCAAATGTTCTTCCTTCCTACATCCTATAATAAGTCCTGTACTCCTTAAGGCAGTAAACTTTAGTTTTCGTGGTATTTCTGAGGAGAGAGTTTCCTCCTTTACTCATCTTGGTAGGTTTTATGCTGGAGGAGTATGGTCTAATTGATGGTCTTGGGAATAGCTGATTCAGGTGTGCCATTTTCACCCATCAGGTTTCTCTACCTACTTTCCACTGATCCTTGCTGGGTATGTCTCTGTTATGATTAGCCTTTAATCAGATAACCTGACACTGGTCTCCCAGGAGCCACGTAGCATCTGATAAAACTGGATCTAGGTCTGACATGGGCAACCGAAAGACTGACATCAGCTGAGGATACAAAATACACAATTCCTTTGCTGCTACTTCACAGTCTTATGGAAATTTAGCATTGCAGTTTTGTCTGCTACTGAACTTCAGTTTATAGACCTGGAAAGGAAAAGCGAGGTATCACTGTTATACTCTGCTTTTGATGTAGACCTGCTGGAGGTGTTAGGATCATACATGTAACAGAGGCAAAACTTAGCAATGAGACGACAAGCAAGTAGTGCTGCTTTGCTGAACTTGTCCTCAGTGCTTGTTGCAGAACCCATTTGAGGTAGATAGTGCAGGGATGCATAATAATAGTACAGAGTTCTGGAACATAAAGCAACTAGACATCCTGCTTCTATTTGTTCTAGTCCGGAAAAGAGCTGTCTGGTAATAGCAATGGAAGAGTATTTCTTGGGCAGATTTTAAAAGGGCAAAAACTAATCATACATCCTTGTTTAGAAGGGAAGTAATGTCTTCATGGGTGGACAAGGACGCCAGTTGTTAATTTGACCTGCAAGCATCAAGATACTGCTCAATTCCCTTTCATGGTAGCTAACCAGGCAAAACCCACAGACCCACAATGTGTAATAGCCAGTACTTGGCTGTCTGACATCTGTATTCAGAAAACCTGGCATGTATTATTTCTAAGATAAGAGCCCAAGAGCTAGCTAATACTTGAGGCTTTGCTAAGTTGCTTCTCTCAGGAAGAGAAATAGATTATGTGATTTGAGGGTTGTGAGATTTTTTTGTGTGTGTGTATGTACAGTCCTGTTTGTTTATGAAGCACGTAAACAGAGCTCTGTTTGCTTGAGCGGAGTAGAAACCAAGTGCCAGAAGCAGCTATTTTGCTGATGTTTTCAAGTCTGCCTATCTGGCAAGTACTGTACTAAAAAAAACCCCTAAAACTCCAAAACCAATGTCCATACCCTCCCCCCCCAACTATCTCTCCTGAGATCACACAGCATTTTTGCTGTTTTTTTTTTTTTCCTGCTTAAAGCACAGAGGCACATGTAACTACAACAGCTTCCCCCAACTCCTTTAATTTTGTGATTGTTACTTACAAAATTCTTAATTCTTCGCACACTCACTTTGACTGGGTTTGATGTGTGTTTTGGACAGTGTTTTTCTTTCCCATTTATTTAGTTATTTATTTTTTACAGCTGTTGTGTAAAAGACCCAATGTTCCTTTTTTTTTTTTACTTAGACTAAAAGTAGGGTTTTCAGCCCAAACATCACCCTTGATTGAAGCCAAGTAGAGAATTCTTTAGAGAGCAGCTTGATCACAGACAGGATTTTTTTTTAAGGGTAACAGTGCTGTACCTAAAATAAAGCTTTCAGAAGAAGTCTTTATGCATGCTAGAATAGCTTTATTCATGCTAGAATACCTTTATTCCCTCTCTGGACTTCACAGTTTGTTCCTGTCACATCATGTGGCATCTGAAGACTCCTGCCCTTTACTGCAAATAGCTCTGGTCAGGAATTTCTCATGGACAGGTGTGAGCTGCTTTAAGATCAGTCTTCCCGGGCTTCTGCCAGGTCTTCACTGGACTTCTCTAGGACAAGGGTGTTTAGATTTAGTTTGTCCTGTAGGTTTGAGGTTCCTCCCCCCCCCCCTAAATGGCTGCCTTTCTTCTCTAGGAAGCCTGACAAGGTTATTGCATGATGTTTCATCACCCTGCTTTATTGGTCTAGCCTTGTATGAGTCAGCTGGAGCTCACATACACGTTGTCTTCCTTAACTCCTGAAAGCTTCTGAGACTTTCAACTTCCTGGGTCTCTGAGCTGCTTCTAAAACATCTTTTTTTTTTTTTCCCTACAACTAGCAGTTCATATGTGTGCTGGTTCCTGCAGAAAGTAATCTGAGATTGAATTGCAATGGAGTTTTTACATGCAAGTACAACAAGAAGTTTATCCCAGAGCTTTCCCTTTACCCTCCCTCCCTTCACCCCTTACTGCCTTCCCCCCTGCCTTCCTAGTCAGTCCTCATTCTTGTCCCTGTTTGTGTTCAGGTGTTCATGTACCATCTGCTCATAATCCTCTGTCATCTGTTTGCTTTGTTATCCTTTGCATTTGATTTTGTGGTGGCTATTGGAGAATTAAAGTACTGATGCACTGTAAGAGGTAAGATTATGTGAAGTGAAAGTTAAAGATACGAAAATATGGTGGAACTTCACTTACTACTGCGTGTATGTTTGAAGTTTTTATATTAATTCAGTTACCAGCTTGTAATAATTAGAGTTCGCAAGAAATAATAGGATTTGTTGTGATGTAGCAAAAAATGGTCCAAGTATATAGTGAAGGACAAAAATATTAGAGGCTTAAGATGTATTTAACATTGATTAAACAGTAGTAGTGTCTGTTGCTTATCTTGACTGCAGCAAGATTTGGCACTTGCTTATTAAACTGAGGAAGCCTGGGCTAGGTAAGTAGACAGTGAAGTGGTTTGAAATCTGGCTGAACTGTTTGGCTTAAAGGGCTGTGGTCAGTCACTAGTGGTGTACTCTTGAAGTCATCATTTACTGGAGCCAGTACTGTTGAATATCTTTGTTAATGGCCTGGCTGGTAAGACACAGAGCGCCCTCAGCAAGTTTACACATGATGCAAAACCAGCAGGAGTGATTAATGCACCAGAGGATTGTGGCTGCTATTCAGAGGGACCTCAACAGGCTGGAGAAAGCTTCAAACCTCCTGAAGTTCAACACATGGAAATGCCAAGTCCTTGCACTTGGGCAGGAGTAACCCCATGCAGCAGCGCAGGCTGGGGCCAGCTAGCTGGAAAGGAGCTTTGCAGGAAAGGACCTGGTAGACAGCACGTTGAATGTGAACCAATAAAACATGGGGCAAAGTGTTGCCCATCAAGTCAAGGGAGGTGATCCTTCCCCTCTGCTCAAGCCTGGTGAGGCACACTACAGTGTTGTGTCCAGTGCTGGGCTCCCCAGTACGAGAGAGCTCTACAGAGACCTAACAGAGTCGGTCCACTTTAGGGCCACAAAGCTTAATGGTGAAGGCCTTGGAGCCCCTATCATAGAAGGAGAGGCTGGGAGAGTTGGGATTGTTCAGCCTGGAGAAGAAGAGGTTCCTGGGGATCTTACCAGTGTGCATAAATAAATACGTGATGGGTGTGTGTAAAGAAGACTGAGTTCTCAGTGATGGGCAGCACCAGAGGAGGGGCAGAAGGCACAAACTGAAATACAGTAAACTCCATTTAGATGTAAGGGAAAAAAATCTTTTTTAAAAAATCTTTCTTACATCAGGAATTTGTATTTCTGACTTCTATACTTAATCTGTAATCCTAAGACTAGTTGCTTTTATAGTTGGTCATCTTTTTCTCTTGAAAGTACCTTTTTCAGTAGTGAGGTAAATTCACATGAGAGTATGTAGCTTTTCTTTGCTACTGTTCTGTTTATTCTTGTTTATTAGCCATGAAGTCAAACCTTGTAAAAAAAAAAACCCAAAAAAGCCTGTCTAAACAACATCTGTTTGGTCCAGTTCTGTGTCTGTGGCTTTCATTTCCCCTTCTTACAGTAACTGGGGCTTCGCAAGCTTTACAACACTAATTCTTTTTCCTCTGGCTGTTTCTAGAATTCACTTCAGTGTTTGGTGTTTAGCTGGTTTGCATCTAGGAAAGGTCTCAGATCTGTAGGCAGATGGACAAAAGTAATGCATAAGGGACGTATTTGTTGTTCATCTGTCCTGGCTATTTCAGAAGTATATACTGTCCTGTTCCTGCACCTTGATTTTTGATGCTTTTCCTAGTAAACATTTGTTGCTTTTACCTAAGTAAACACTCAGTAGAGTCCAATGTAAGATTTGGGTTGGGGTGGTTGGGGGGGTTTTGCTTATTTATTTATTTATGATAACTTCCTAGCCTTAATTATGATGGAGAAAGCTTTTTTTACTGAACTATATTAATGATGTGGTAACTCCTTCAACACACCTGACTAATGTACTTGTCATGTGCCAGGTAATACAGAAACTCCCTTTTTGGGGGCAATCTCACCTTTATTGACTAGTAACAAACCCATCATTTTGGTTTCAGTGGAAGCTGCTGTGAGGTAACAACTGGGCAAACTGCAACAATTTCTTCATAGTTAAACACCTATGAAGTTATTTTTATCTGTGACTTGATCCTTTTAAGTTGGTACCAGCCCATTCTAAGAAATAGAATGCAAGCTGCAATTACTCCAAACTACAGCCAAAATGAATCACCCAGCTCCTTGAGTAGCTCACTGATAGGATTTTGGCAATGACACGTTTTATGGAAAGAAAGGAGGATATGGAATTAATATTTAAAGTGCTCTACTTTCAAATGAAATTAGAACTTTCAATGTAGAGATGGTGAAAAACTAATTCTGGGTGTAATGCAGTTAATTGTCAGCATGGATTCTGGGGTACAAGGACTGACTTGTAAAACACATTGCACTGCATTTTTATTGGGATAGGCACATTATAATAATGTGGGCTATAAACATTTTTGTACAAATGTAAACCTCAGTGATTTATATTGTGTGTACTGCGGACATTCAGTGCTGTCAACCAAAATGCTGTCTCCTTCCTTTTTAGTCCCACCTACATGTATTTTGTGGCCCTGTGTTGATCTGTTTATTGCCTTGGTTGGATAGGAGGATCAGAGGCTACAGTACAGCAGCTCCTGTTGTACATTCTCAAGTAGTGCTGGTAGCCTGCTGCATGACCTACATACTGAAGAATTAGGAGGCACTCATGAAAGAAAAAATACTTGCTAAGTAAAAGTGGTTTGGTGTGGTGTTTTTTTTTTTTTTTTTTTTTTTGCTTGGGGTTAGATTTTTTTTTTTTTCAGTGGGATTATGCAGAATTCTTAGAAAAAATACAGGATTTTCATATTCAGTCTGCAGAGTTCAGTGTCGCAGACTGCTTTGGGAATTCTGAAAGGTGTTTTGTCTTTTGACTGTAATACATTTTATATTGTTTATAAATACTTTTGAGATGATAAACTAAAGATTCTTTTCTGGGTTTTTTTCTTTCCTTTGTGCTAAGTTGTTTTATAAAGCCAAATACAAATAGATCATGGTGAGTGGTTTAATTGATTACAGGAGGGGAAGATATTGATATCTCTCCCTCTCCCTCCCCCCTGCCGCCAGTAATCTAGTCCTTTTTTAATCAAGTCTTCTGGACTTGGAAATCAAAGTTTTGTAACTTACAAGTGAAGATTGAAAGTCTTAAAGTTTCTGGGTTTTTTTCCAGGTTTATTACTGATGCTAGCATTCAATCTTACAATTTCACAGTAATGCAAAAGTCTGCTTTCATTACTGTGTTACTTCATTGCATCTCATAGAAATTGCTAGAACTTCAAAGGAATACAGACTGGCTTCCTTGTGCCAGATTGGAGGATTGAAATTGCTGTTGTGTAGAGGTGTGGAGGATGTTGACAAAGTGTCAGTGAAGGTGCTTTGATGGGTGAATCACCAGCTGGATGGGAAGGTGAAAACTTGAGAATCTGTAAGTCAGCTTTTATTTTGTATGTTGATTTGACTGCAAAATGCAAATCTTGGGAGGAGAGGCAGTTACTAGAAATCAGGAAATGCACTATTTATGTTAAGGGGCAACAAATGTTGTTACGTATAAGAGGAGACAGTAATATCTCTATTATTGTAATAAATATATCCTTTGTCAGTATCTTTTTTTTTCCTTAGTTTTATGGGCTTCATGCTAGTCAAGTTTAGCAAATATGTCTAGATATTGCTCATTACCATTCCAGACTAGCTTAATTTTTCTGTAATCTGTTGAACATACAGTGTTTTGCTTAATTCATAGTGTGCATTGTTTAGGGCTCTTTCTTTATCTTGGTTTTTAAAAAAGCAGAACAGTTTTAGTCCATAGTGCACTGTTGTATTTGCATACTTCAGAACAGTCCAGGCTCATCTTCAACTGGAATCTGTAAACATAATTAAGATGGTGGTGGTGTTCTGATGTACTTGGGTTCATTAATGATATAAACACAAAAGGGAACTGTTTTACTCACAGGAGATGCTCACATCTTGTTGATTGTATGATTGTGATTTGTCCATTTAAAAGTTTTCTATTAAATGTTTTGATTTTTCTTAAAGACAACGATTCTCAGTGTGAAAGATGTGTATGTGTTTCTTCCAAACAAAGGTGACTGGTGGAAAGACATAATGTCTGTACAACCTGAAGAGAAGGATTTTTCACGCATGCGAGCGCACACACAGACACACAGACACACACACACACACCCCCCCCTCCCAGTTTTTGGTTTTGAGAAATGATGTTTAATGGTTTCCTGTAAAGCATAAATATATATGCATGTAAATGCAACACCTCTTTAAAAAATCTCTTAGGTATTTGACTTAGTTGAGTATTTCTTGCCTTTTTTTAACAAAAGATGCTGAATTTCAAAGGTCACCTGGGCTTCTACTGCACTGTAAGTCAGTCTTAACACCTCAGCATTGTTTTGTTGACTTTCTTTATCCTCATTCCCAGTGGTGTTATACATGCAGTTGGCAAACACTGAAGCATTAGCTAAAGGAAACAGTTACTGACTGAGGCTGGTATAACTCTTGATTTCAGTGAGCTGTGTTAATTCACACCCACACTGACTGTAAGTGCTTATCTCCATCTTATACTCCTGTATCTAGCTTTTAGCTAGGTTGATGATTATAACATCCTTGCCTGAGGAAAGCTTGATCTATCTCGCTCCAGGACTCACCAATAACTGTATTTGAATTGCCCTTAGGGTTTTAGGCAGAGCACCAGGAACCTTTACTCTCCCTCAGGATCTGATTGTGCTGTATCTGAAATGATGCCAACCTACAACAGTCAAAGCAAAAGGCCTGTGTGTCATTCTCAAATGCTGTTGTGTTTGTACTGCTTTAACTTGGAGGCCTATTTGTTCATTCTTGGAACCAGTGCCATTTTTTTTTTTCCATGTCATGTCTGAGGTAATGGGTCAGTGAAGAAACTAAGGCATGGTTGTGGTGATTCTTTACTGGTTTTAACATACTTTGATTTTTCCTTTTAATGTACCTTGTGCTCTCTTGGCGTTTTTGATGTTACAGTGGGAAATACCACATGTTCTCAAGGTTTTAGGAGGTGCTCACTGTGTGTGTCTTCATGCCCATGAGGAGCTCAGCAGGTGAGTGTGAGGACTGCTTGGTTAATATGGCAGCACAGCTGCTGTCCTCAGGTCTGCGCAGGCTTGTTAGGGAATCAGTCTCTGATAGTACCTGGATTAAAGATGGGTTCATTCTGAGTATAGTATCAGTTCATTTTTCTGTTTACTTTCCTACAGGAAAGCCGATTTCTGGTGCAGAAACAAGTATCAGGAGAGCTAGTGATATCTTACACTGTCGCAGCTGTCTTCTAGGTGGATATTTCCTAGATTTCCAGTTGGCAAATTCTGTAAGAGGTTTTTAGTACCTAAGACATGACAAGCTTACACAGATTCCTTATGCTTCCCAAAATACAAGGGATAAATACTTCTTCTGTGAGAAGGTCTGATCTCAGCCTCACAGTTTTGCAACTGAGTGGTCCTGCTGCAGCTTTTCCCCTTAGGTTAGTCTTTTACCCCTTTTGCACTCAGTTCAACATTACAGAGTTATGTAGTAATTCTTCTAATGTCTGTAGAATCATAGAATAGTTAGGGTTGGAAAGGACCTTAAGATCATCTAGTTCCAACCCCCCTGCCATGGACAGGGACACCTCACACTAAACCATCTCACCCAAAGCTTCGTCCAACCTGGTCTTGAATGCTACCAGGGATGGAGCATTCACAGCCTCCCTGGGCAGTCTATTCCAGTGCCTCACCACCCTAACAGGGAAGAATTTCCTCCTCATATCCAATCTAAACTTCCCCTGTTTAAGTTTTAACTTGTTACCCCTTGTCCTATCACTACAGTCCCCTAACGAAGAGTTCCTCCCCAGCATCCCTATATGCCCCCTTCAGATACTGGAAGGCTGCTATGAGGTCTCCACGCAGCCTTCTCTTCTCCAGGCTGAAGAGCCCCAGCTTCCTCAGTCTGTCTTCATATGGGAGGTGCTCCAGTCCCCTGATCATCCTTGTGGCTGTGTGCTATGTAGGTAGACATTTCTTTCACCCTAACAATTAAGATAGTGAGATCTTCAGACTAACATATTGCTAAGATATTTTAGGTTTAATGTACATTAAAATAAAACAATAAGAAAATTAATCAAGTGTTCTTGGGTATATGTTTCCCACTCAGAAATTACAAAGCCTCTACTTGAAAGCCCACATGGAAGAAGAGCTCACTTACAAAGCACAGGCTCATTTGTTCTTGTAGAGCCTTACTACCCAATTCCTTCCATTTTTGGAGGCTGAAAGCTGAGACTTTTGGGTTGGTGTTTTATTTTTTCCTTTTTTCTGGATTCTGAGTGTCTGTTAGGAACATCATGAACATGACATTTTATCACCTCTCTCCAAAAGTGGCCAGGATAGCTGGTTGTCCTTGCATTTTGACAGGTTCTATTTTTACTGTCTCTCTTCAGCATTAATTAATCCAGCATCTTTCTTCAATTTCGTAGGCCATCATCAGCAATTAATCTGTGTGGCAGAAGGCATGTAATTCCCTGCCTCGGGAGCTCTTCCAAACAGCAGTGGCACTGGATAAGCTTGTAAGCATTCTGGTTCTGTTTGAGAAAGTTTTGATAATGCAGGCATTGATATTGAAAGTAAATTGTGCAAGGTGCAATACCACCTTCACTGTCCAGGGATGTGTGGCATACTGGGGGAACAATAATTACAGTCTGCCAAAGCAGAGACTTAATTCTTGAAAGTGAAGGGGGGCGAAGTGAGGTTTCAATTCGTAGTTTAGTTTAGCTGTAGATGTGTTACTAGTGTAGCATTTTCACCTATGAAGTTTACATGTACAGCACACCCGTCTGTGGTGGACTGCCTCTGTACGTCTGAAACTAAAGCTATTGCTAAGGCAAGGCATTGGCAATCCTGTTATAATTCATGTCAAGTAATGATGTGTTCACAGCTTAACACAGTATATGCATGGTTATTTGTAGAATGAGAAAAGGTATTCCCATTTGTAATCAATACTGTAGGTTTTTTTAGAAGTCTTGGAGCAGAAAATTCCCTGAATACTGATCCTAGTTCAACAGTAATGTTGAAAGAAAAGATTAGTGAACTGGGGATGGAGGTGGGAGGAACGGACCAGAACCAAGCCCTAGAAAATTATCTTATGTGTGTGTCTTTGCCCATTTCTGTGATCTGGTTATATCAGACAGGAGCTAGAGATTCCAAATGCCATCAAAGACTCATTTGAAACGTGAAAGCACCCATTATAGACCATAACAACTGTTTAAAATTCACTGTGCCCAAAACCTGTTGTATTTTCATTGCAGAAAAGATGCTGAGGCTTTAAAGTTACAACGGTACATAGCTAGATCATGCTAGAAAGAAATGGCATTTGATTTAAGGCTTAGTAACTGCAGGAGGGCTGCCTTGTTGATAGTCCTGTTTGGAGGTAGGAAAGAATATTTGCAATTCACTGAGCCTTTGAGAAGGTGACTTAGGAAGGGTGATGCCATTTGCTCTCTTCTGGAACAGAAGGGACCTGAGAAATCAGTTCAAATATCAGTGACTAAAAATATTGCACGATTCAGTTTCATTCTGAGAAGACAAACAGCACCTGGCACAGGAATCCTGTTAATACAGTAAAACGTAAGAGTTTTTTCTACCTCTGGCAAAATTACCTCGGCTCAAAATAGAAATAATTCCCGTCTTTATAAAATTTTCACTAGTTTATAGATTTGATACATTATTAAAGTTAGTATCTGTTAAAAATGTTTTGTTTCTTCTTTATTAGACTTTATAATAAAGAATGTAATATTAATCAGGTCAGTAAGGCTTAGTTAAGATGATGCTGAAACCCACATAGGATGCTAATGGTTTTTCAATACAAGGACATCTGTACTGTACAGACTGAGAGTATAAGAAGATTCGCGAGTGTAATTGTTTCAGTATCATTACAGAAGAAATGATGGGGTGAGTCACCCAGGCTTATTGTAACCTCAAGGTTTTGTTCTTCATGAGAAGTCCATAATGAACCATGTGTATTTATCTTTTTAAGCTGTTTTTGCTGTATGTGTTACTGCAGAGCTTTTAAGGTTCTGTGTAAAAAATCCATGGAGAAGATACTTCATACTGAAAACACACTTCAAGAGCACATTTCTGCTGCTGGCTTAAGCCCACATTTAAAGTCTTACCTTATCCCCAGCACTTACTGTTTCTGTTCTTCTCTAGTGCTGGCACTGGTGCTTTTGATGCAATCAGTTGGATCAAGGTTTGAACAGCCTGAAAGTTGCCACAGAACATGGGAAGACATTTTCATATGGGTTAGGGAGCTACGTAACATAGCAGCAGAAGCACAAATGCAGGCTGAAGAAATGCCTGGAAATAAGCAGAAGGCAGGACAGCCCCTCTCACTGAAAGCATCAATTTGCATCAGCCTAAGTTAATTGTGAAGCTTTACTCTGACAGTTTGTAAGGAGATAATTCTAACAAATATCACTCAGAAGATACACTGAATAACAGCAAATCCAAGAACTCATTACCATTGAAATAACTGATCCATCTTCTGCAGTCTTGTCCCCATCACCTTATCCCCACATTTGTACTCATTTGCAGCTTGCTTGTTACGCTTCTGCTTGCTTGAACAACCTCCAAAAGGAGTGAATAAAGGAGTGCTAGAGCTGGTGGGAAAGAGAGGGCAGGTCTGCATGATCATGACTATATGATCAAGAGGAGCAAGACTGACTCATGGCAGGAGTGGGCTATCAGGTTGGTTCTGTACACGTGACTGAACTACAGATCCACTGTCAGCTCCAGGATAGGAAGAAGTGGGGAGATTAGGTCCCTGCCACTGAAAAAAATAAGGAAGGGAAGGTGGTGACTTATCCTCTCCAGTGTGCGTGTTCTTCTGTTGTTGTTTGTTCCATGCCCTGTCTTGCAACAGCTGTATTGCTCATAACTCTTCTGTGTGCTGCTTTAAACTTGTGAGACAGAAATGTTAACTAGTTTGATTTACTTTGAAGATGATTTTCCTGATTTTAGCAGAGGAGTGTACAGCTAGAGGCAGGTGAAACAAAAAACCCAACAGAGTAGGGAGCATGACCTGCTATTGTAATGTTACTACTGATTTGTGCTGATTTTCTCCCGATAGTAAAATGGAGGGATTACTGAAAAAATACAGAAGAAAATTCAACAAGAGGGAGATAATATACATAAAAGTGTTATAAATGTAAAACATAGCTCATGGAGAAAAAGCCTTTACAACTAGTGATGGAATTTAAGTTATTATTGATATTGGAGGAGTACTGGATCCACGGAAGTCACAGCTTACCGCTGTAACAGGACTAAATAGGATGTTAGAGACTATCAAGAAAGGAATTGTGCTCAGTGGATAAATAAGCAGTGTGCCTTAACTATGGCACTTGGTGCCTGCTTGCCATCTCAGAAAGAATGTAATCAATGATTGAGGGAAGTGACACGGAATTTATAAAACTGTGAGTGACATGAAGAGGGTAAATAAGAATTCACTGTTTCTTCCTGTATTATCAGGAAGCTTGCAGGCAGTTTCTGAACATACAAAAGGAAATTATTCTTCAAATGCGGGCAGTTAAGTGTGTGGAAGTCTTTGCCACAGGATGTTAAAGTTAAATTTTCATCAGTTCAAGAGGTGACTAAGTTCACAGAAGAAGACTTCACTGAAGAGTGTTAAATACAAAGATCCCATTTGCAGCCTAAGAAGTCCCTATGGGAGATTGTTGCAGACTGGCTCAGCGTTGGGCTGTTGTCGCATGTTTGATCATTCCTGTACTCTTCCCAAGATGTCCACTTTGAGATACTGGCAGAAATAGGATAATGGATTAGGTAGAATGTTGATGTGACTCAGTGTGGCCACTGAGTGTAGCAGAACTCAAAAGTAGCTACAGGTATTGATTGTCAAAATAAGTTTTATGTTTGAGGAGGTTGAGTTATAATGTGAAAATGGCTCATGTAAATCTAGACTTTCCCTTACTGAGTGTTAATGAGCCATACTTGGCACTGATAGTTTTTGAACTCTTCAGGGAAGAAAAATACTTCTTTTGAAAATAAAAATATGCAACTGTTGATTGTTTCTTTACAGGTAGGGTAACGGCTGTGCAGAACTCTGGTTAAATCACGCATGCCAGTATTCAGTGTTGAAATGTCATGAGTAATTTTAAAAGCACTTGGTCAGTGTAGATCCCTGAATAAAATTCAGGTCTGTAGATAAGGAAGGGATCAGTAGTATATAGTGAAAATCACAAACTCCATGTTCCTTTTCTAGAAAATAATTCTATAGTAGTCCTTTATTGTGATGACCATGTTGAAACAGTGAATAGGACGGTGAAATCGTTTCAGATAATAAGCAAGAGGCCAGAACTTTTCTCCCTCAATGTTACTAATTTGCGCATGTACAGAATAAGGAAGAAATAAACTTGTACCTTATTTTTCAATACATACAGAAGTTATGAAGGTGTTCTGAACTTTTCCCCTCCTACTCTCCAAAATGTTTTCGATAGTCTCATCCAGCTTTTTTGTATCTTTTAAATAGAATTTCTAGTCTGGTGCCTTCCTTGTTTTGCTGGAGGTTTTGTTGCATGAGTCATGTGCATTAGTAGTTCTCCCTGTTTTAATTAAGTGGCAGAGCTGTTGAATCCTTATCAACTGGGGTGGAGGGGACAAAACAGAATAAAACCTCACATCTCATCTTGATTCTTAGGTTAATCATCCAGAGTGTCTCTAAAGTCATAATCACATAATTCTTTTAGCTACCTACAGAATCTTCTAACATGGATGGTACTTTTAATGTTGAGAGAAAGAATGAGCAAGAAAAATATTTAAATTCCACAGTGAAAATGCACAGGTTTTCAAATGTACTAAAGGATGTAATCCTATGTCTGGCTTCAGAGCTCTGTGATGGTTTCCCAGCTTTGTTTCCATCTCTCTCCCAGCAGTTTGACTAGTCCCGCAAGTTAACTCTGATGTTCTTTGCTGTAGAACTGCCATAAAATTTTGGTTGCACCCCCATGTTAACTCATTTACTGAAAGCTACGAGCTGTGTGAAATGAGAATGTGTTTATCCAGAGCCTCAGCAATAAACTGCTGAAAATCACCCTTGTATAAAAATAAGCTTCACCTCTCCCTTTTTTGTAGCAATTGAGAAGGCAGTTTTATAAGGTTAGTCATGAAATTTTGACACTGTTCAGATCGGTGACAACCTCATTGTATTTTCCATGGAAAATGCTGGTTTATTCCACTTTCTCATCTTTTTTAGAACTCCTCAAAAAGTTTCTTAAAAAAAAAAATTGCTGTCAAGTTCAGGAAATAAAAGATCCTTGAAATCTTCTTCACATGTTTTTAATACTGTTGATACCTTCTTTCTTAAAAAAATATAGTAGTAACACAACCAGTTACAGGGTCTGTAAAGGCAAAACCAGGATCTTAAAAAACTATGAAGTTTTAACTTTATGGATGCTTTCTTGAGCCCAGGCTTGTTTGGGAATCTGGGTTTAAAAGACGCATAAATGAGATGTAGCATAGCTAACTAAAAGAAGGCCTCTGTGAGGTTGTGTAGAAACCACCATGCAACGCTTTGCTATTTGGCATGTCTCTGACTTTGGGAATTGTGTGGATGCCAGCTGTGCCTCTTGCACTCTTTCTCCACACTTAATAGACACATAAATTGTGTGCTTCCTTTTTTTCCTTCTCTCTTGGAAAGGGAAGTCAAGGTATAGGAAAAGTGCAAAAATCAGTTCTAATTAAAACTAGAAATAAATATTAAGCAAATATTTGCGTTGCATGTCACTTCCATTTTTCTCAAGTCTGGATTTTTGTATATGTGAACAGTTCTTGTAGTCTGCAAAGAATTAGAGTTCCCTTTCATTGCTGTGTACGTGCAGCACATGCTGCTTGAATATTACACCCACTTCTTGGCCTTTTTTTATTTGTATGAATGGCAGCTCATGAGGAGTGCTCAAGAGTAAGATTATTCTCGGCCAGACCAGTTTGCAGTTTTGAAGGCAGGGGGTGTAACTTCAGATTTAGGATGCTGTACAAGGCTGTGTAACTCTGGCCTTCAGTTTCTTCCTTCTGCCAGAAGGGAGGAAAAAAAGCCCCACCTCATAAAATTGTGTTTTAATTCACTGTGTTTCATTAGACTCTTTTTCTCACAAAATTCAAGGGTATTTTTAGCTCGGTTTTTACATGGACTGTTCTAGTGGGTTGTTACAAAGAGCTTCCTCTCCAAGTCAGCCCATTGACTGTCAGGCCTTGCAACTGATGCTCTACTTCAACAAGAACTCTTTTGATTTTTGAGAGAGTACGATATATTGACAACTGACTTCAGCTCCAGGCTTTGGTGGATATTAGTGTACAGGCATTCATTAACTCATCCACATCCAGAAAATGCAATGATCCAGTTTCTCATGAGAACATTTTTTTTATCTAAGTGAAAAATGAGAGTCTAAATCAGATGTCTTCACATTATATTTGAGTTATTTTCTTTGCTACAGTAGTTTCTTGCCTCTCATTTCTTAATTTAAGAGAGAAAGAATCCGTTATACAAGCTTCAAAAGCCCTCAGCTTTTTATGTTCAAGGGCAGCACCTGCAGAAGCTCCCTTACTGTGCTGACAAGGCTGCTAGTATCTGTAATGGTTTGTCCGTACAAACCATTTAGTATGGGTACCGGTACCCCTTTGCATGGGTAGAGGTGCAATGACAGGACTTAGAGGGACTTCAGAGTGCAGTACGGTGAGCACCCTTTACTGTGCTTTCAGCGTGTAGCCCAGGTAGGCTGTACCATCGTACCCAGGGATAGCTGTGCCTAGAGCTGGCTTTACTCACCACTGTGTACCTGCTCAGGCACCTCTGCACATACTGTGCTCTTCCAAAATTCCTGGGACCCAGTGCCAAAGAGGAATGTGGAGATCCCACCCTGCGGAAAGCTGGTGGATGTGCTGGTGAGCAGGGAATGGAGCTGAGCCTGAGGGCAGTGACAAGCATGGCAGCCAGCCTGCAGAAGCCATCTTCCTGGTAGTGAACATTTTTCTGGGTCGGTTGTCACTGAGGAAGTGCTGAAGGGCAGCTGATGGAGAAATGGAGATGGAAGTTTTCAGAGCAGCCCTGCAGAGAAAGAATTCGGGGTGCTGATTGATGAGAAACTTAACATGAGCCAGTAATGTGCGCTTGCAACCCAGAAACCAGCCATGTCCTGGGCTGCATCAAAAGGAGCTTGACCAGCAGGTCAAAGGAGGTGATCCTGCCCCTCTACTCTGCTCTCCTGAGACCTCACTTGGAGTACTGTGTGCAGTTCTGGTGTCCTCAACATAAAAAGGACATGGAACTGTTGGAACAAGTCCAGAGGAGGGCCACAAGGATGATCGGGGTCTGGAGCATCTCCCATATGAAGATAGGCTGAGAAAGTTGGGGCTGTTCAGCCTGGAGAAGAGAAGGCTGCGTGGAGACCTCATAGCAGCCTTTCAGTATCTGAAGGGGGCATACAGGGATGCTGGGGATGGACTCTTCCTTAGGGACTGTAGTGACAGGACAAGAGTCAATAGGTTCAAACGTAAACAGGGGAAGTTGAGGTTAGATATAGGGAGGAAGTTCTTTACTGTGAGGGTGGTGAGGCACTGGAATGGGTTGCCCAAGGAAGTTGTGAATGCTCCATCCCTGGCAGTGTTCAAGGCCGGCTTAGACAGAGCCTTGAGTGACATGGTCTAGTGTGAGGTGTCCCTGTCCATGCCAGGGGTGTTGGAACTAGATGATCTTAAGGTCCTTTCCTGTCGGCACAGGAGTCATGGACAACGCAGAGACGATCAATATGATCAGTGATTGCCAATTTATTACAAAGCTTTAACTCCTTATATACCATTTCTTACAGGTACTTACAGTGATTTGGCATATTATGATTGGATACATGTCTTGAAGACCATTGGTGACTAACACATAATTGGTTAAGCACAGGTGTGAGAACTTGACCTTGAAAGCTTGCCAACAGCCCATAGTTGTCATAACACAGTGAATTACAACTTCTTCTTATCTTGCTTGCTTAAGCTTCCTCAGGCCTCTCACGGCCTTGCTGTATCTTTCAGGATTATTCAGAGTTTATGTACCAATTATCCATTCTCCCGTGAGAACACTGTCTTCACACTTTCCAACCCTAACTATTCTGTGATTCTGTGTAGTGAAATCTGTGAGCTTTCATCTGGAGCCAGATGTGCACACACCCAATGTTGGGTGTGTACAGAAGGACCATTGCTAGAACTACATTTGAATGCTCAGTCCATCGCCTGGGTGGATGCAGGGTTGTCATCAGGAGAGTGATTTCCTGAAATAACTTTGCTGTGCAAATCACATTACAAAATGCTGTACACTTTCATTAGACTGAATTAAGTTAGAAGACACGTCCTTGGGCTCAGAGCTTTTTCCTCAGCTCTAACAAGAACCGGTTTGCTGTCAATCTTGGTGAAAAAAGCTCTTATCCTCAATCCTAGTCTGTTTTTCAATCCTGGTGTCAAAGATGGTTTATTAAAAGACTGTTGCAGTTCTTGGTTAGCCTTACTTCCTTACGTCTTTAGGCCTTTACAAGTTTAATACCACCATGTCATGATTGCCAAAGAAGGCTGAGTCCCATAACAAATGCTGGGTGACTTTGTTTTGGTTTTGAGGTTTGACTATCCAAAGTTTACATAAAGTGATTTTTCATTCTACCATTCAGGACAATTGTCCTGTTTTAATTAGCTAATTATTTGCAATGTTTCCAAGGGATTTTAGATTAGGTGAAAAAAGTAAAGGAGATAAAAGGTTGAGAGCTGTTTTTGTTACAGTTTAGATTAGAGTATTTTTGAAGCATGGCCTACCATGGCCTTTTGAAGTTTAGTTGGCAGAAGAGTGCGCCCACATCCATAAGCTTTCGGTGTGGATTAGTCCCTGTATTCAAACATGTTTTAACTACAGTCCCTGTCCTCAAAGGATTGAGGGCACGTTCTGCTGGTTTGACAAAACTGTCACTTGCTGTTCTATTCATACACTCTTGCAGCAATGGATTTTAAATTTTACTGTCCTTTTTGCATGCTTATTTTGGGAGACTAGTTCTGTGAAGCATGGCCTCCTTTGGTTTGGGCTGGTTATTGAACTGTAAAAATGGGATCTGAGGAGTGCATTTTTAAGAAAAGATTTTTCTTTTTTTTTTTTTAAGTTAATTGCTATTTAAAATTTGATTTTATTTTTTTATATTCCCCCAAAGACCTACATTCCAGATCTATATTCAGTATTTTGATTTCAAGGGAAAATATGGAAAACCACTTTGTACATAGCCACATGCTCTCTTTTGACCTTCAGTATTTAACTTCTTGCAGAGGAGTTTGTCCAGTCTTTATAGTCACTTATGTGCAGCAATGTACTTAATGACACAAATATTAAGCGTCCCTTTCATTGCCTTTATAGTTACTTTTAGTTTGTAGAAGACGGAATTATTAGTATTACTCATGCAAGTGTACAGTAAAGCAAGATGCAGTGAAAATTCTGTGATGTTTTAAATTAAGCAAATTTATGTGGGTTATTTGGGCATAGTTCTTTATCTTTATTTGATCCCAGGTAGAAAAAGGAAGCAGACAGAAGAACTGTTGTTTTATTTTCAGCCATAGGCTAAATAAAACGGCTGTGTTTCTAGTACCCATGTGCTTCATAGGAAGGTTGCTTGATCCATGTGGGCGGTTTTAACAATTCAGGCAGTCTGCTAATTTTCAGAATTGATTCTTCCTGCGAGTGAATTTCTTCCAGTGTCTTTCAAAGAGCAGAGTAATTCCAGTTAAAAAAGCCCAAACAGCAAAACAAACATCAAAACTAAACCCACAATGAGGCAGAACGTCAGAGCATTGCAGGCATTACAGGGATTTCTCTAAGTCTACATCCATAAAACTTTTTTAGGCATGGAATCATGTGCTTAGTTATTTATCTTTGCAGAACTGTCACAAGCTGAAGGGGAAAAAATTAATCTAGAAAGCCCTTTCACATATGTTGCTACAGCAATATTCTCTTCTACATTAAAAAAGAAGTATGACTTTGCAGGCCTTACCTCTTCCATGGCTCCTGTCCTGGCTCCTCTGCCCCTGGCAATGGAGGCAGCACAGTCTGCACCCGCCTTTTAGGTGATGACTCAGTTTACAATGCACTTGTGAACAGGGGAATGCTGTGGTATGAGCTTGTTCTGGGCTGTAGTCTAATATATCACTGAAAGTGCATGCATCCAAGTTGTGATTTCCTCTGAAGAATAATAATACTAAAAACCATCAATGAATTAATAAAACTACAGGAAGTAGAGCATGGGAATTAGCACAACAAGCAAGGTAAAATACTGGAAAATACTTTTTGTGATTTTTACAGAAGAATCATTCCTGTACAAATATGCAGCCTGACCGCTGCATTTAGAATCATAGAATAGTTAGGGTTGGAAAGGACCTTAAGATCATCTAGTTCCAGCCCCCTAGGGGTTGAGTGAGGGCAGGGACACCTCACACTAAACCATGTCACCCAAGGCTCTGTCCAGCCCGGCCTTGAACACTGCCAGGGATGGAGCATTCACAACTTCCTTGTGCAACCCATTCCAGTGCCTGTCCACCTTTACAGTAAAGAACTTACCTAACCTCAACTTCCTCTATTTAAGTTTGAACCCATTACCCCTTGTCCTATTACTACAGTCCTTAATGAGGACTCTCTCTCCAGCATCCCTATAGGCCGCCTTCAGATACTGGAAGACTGTTACGAGGTCTCCACACAGCCTTCTCTTCTCCAGGCTGAACAGCCCCAACTTTCTCAGCCTATCTTCATACGGGAGGTGCTCCAGTCCCCTGATCATCCTTGTGGCCCTCCTCTGGACTTGTTCCAACAGTTCCATGTCCTTTTTTTGTTGAGGACACCAGAACTGCACACAGTACTCCAAGTGAAGTCTCAGGAGAGCAGAGTAGAGGGGCAGGATCACCTCCTTCGACCTGCTGGTCAAGCTCCTTTTGATGCAGCCCAGGACATGGCTGGTTTCTGGGTTGCAAGCGCACATTACTGGCTCATGTTAAGTTTCTCATCAACCAACACCCTGAATTCCTTCTCCACAGGGCTGCTCTGAATCTATTCTCTGCTCAGCCTGTAGCTGTGCCTGGGATTGCCCTGACCCATGTGTAGGACCTTGCACTTGGATTGGTTTAAATTTAAGCTTAAATTTAAATTTAAGAGAAACGCCTTCATGAACCAGATAGGTATATGCAAATAACAAGTAAGCTGAAGGAAATGAAAGCTTTCAATTTCCCTTAGACCTGTTTTCAGGTATTTTTATGGATTTCTTAGAGGACATCTAGAATAGTGTCTCACACTATGATTCTTAAAGCTGTCTTCCCCAGCATTCTTGTGACCCTAAAATCCTAGATTTGTTTTGTAAGGCTCAAATAGTACTATTGTTTTATTTCAATGCTGAGTCTGTCTGCTTATGTTTTGCATTGTATGTTAATTGCAGTGCAAATTACAGCCATATTTCTTTAAAACAGCAGTTTGCTCATGTGCTTTCTCATTCCTGAGAATTCCCTGGACCTGCATAATATTCTGTTGCAAAATTTAAAGATGCTTATGTAACTACCAAATGAGTATGATCACCTTCTGCTTTCATCGTATGAGGCAGAACCGTGCTAAAGCTCTTTTTTGAGCCCTCAGATTGCGTTGTGGCTGTGTATCAAATCTGGTTTTTGAAAATGAACCACCCCCCCAAAATGAAAAAATGTCTCTTTTGTAATATCTGTGTTGGTGTCATGTGCATGCTCCATTGCTTGCATGTTTGTGTATTCTGATGTTTTTGTTTCATTACATTACCTGAAGTGATACCGTATCCTGACCCTTCCTTTCCACCTTGCTGATGCTTTTAAGACCCATGTTCTACAAATTACTCTTCCATGGGCCATTGTTGAGAAATAAGAAATAATTAAATGCAGCAAATATTGGAAAAGTGCGGGAAATGTTCCGTAAAACATTTACTGTTTAGAGTTTACTGACTTTTCAGTTGAAGAACTTTGAACCTCGCATCTGCAATGTACTACTTTGATTTCTTTTTGATTTGCATGCTCTGATGCAAATGCAAGGAGTGTATCTGGTAAGGTGACATAGGCACCAGCATTAACCTGAGCAAAAGAGAAGAGAAAGAATGCTGCAAGGGGAAGGTGCCTTGGATATCTTAGGAGCCAGCCTGTTCTTCAGCTGTTAAATAGCAGAGAACCCATAGTGCTGCAGAGGAAGCCAAAGAACAACCCCTGCCTCTGGTGACAGTGGCACTGTTTGCTCTCCTGTGGTCCTGGTCACAGCCCACCTGTTGCACCCTTGCTTCTGGTGTTTCACTGCCTGAACTTGTGAGTAACTGACATGGGTGTTTGATTCTGTGAGAATTATTTTGCATATCGTGCTGTCTGGCAAACCAAATGTTTATGTAACTTAACTAGCCTTTACCTTGCAAAAGGGTAGGGAATTCTTAGTTTTCACCTATTCTTGACAATTCCTGTCTTAGGAAGATTATAGTTTACTTCCACAGGGATGGTGTATCACATCACTAAGACTTAAACACTTGCCATAGATAAATGCCTGAATTAAACAGCAAAAAAAGGAGGGGCGGAGGCTGAACGAGCAAAATGATGTAGCGGTTTTTGCCTCTTAGCTGAGGTAAAATCTTTGTGTGTGTTGTTTACTCCTTTTGCTGTGATCTCCACTCTTGGACCAAAAGCCTTTCATTGGGTGGAGGCTGTGGTAACTGCAGTTCTCAGTTGCAGTTCAAAATCTGGCAAGAAAACATGAACTAAGTCACATTTCTGATGTCTGTGTTTTCCTTTAATTGATCCAAATACTTTTCTTAGCAGAGTCAGAAAATATACAGGAAATAAATGAATGTGTCTTCCTGTTTATATCTGATGACTGTTTTCTGCTCTTGCTGAGATGTCAGTTTAAAGGCTGGGTCTGGAGAAGTTGGAGTTGTCAGTGAGCAAAGCCATGAAAATGAACAGGAAAGTTTTCCCTCAGCTGTCTTTTTTCCTAGCATAGGTTGGTATTTTACTCTGCAGATTGAAACAAAGCACCAAACACAAAGCCAACCAACCAAACCTACAGAGCTTAAACCCTGCTTTATAATAATAATTTTGCTTGTGGTCACTGGAGATCAGGTTTGGAAACCATTTCACTACATATAGTTGAATTGTATGTTAGCGTATCAGATAGCATGGCACTATTTCCAGTGAGACCTGACAGTAAGAAAAATAACCGTAAAGCAGTCAGAGCAAAGTGCCCGAGATTTACCATTGAATTTAAGTGCAAACTGATATTTTACCTTTAAAAAGCCATTTTCACTTAAGGATTAATTCCTGTTTATTTTGTCAGATTTAGAATCATACAATCATAGAATAGTTAGGGTTGGAAAGGACCTTAAGATCATCAAGTTCCAACCCCCCCCTGCCATGGGCAGGGACACCTCACACTAAACCATATCACCCAAGGCCTCATCCAACCTGACCTTGAACACTGCCAGGGATGGAGCATTCACAACCTCCCTGGGCAACCCATTCCAGTGCCTCACCACCCTAACAGGAAAGAATTTCCTCCTTATATCCAATCTAAACTTCCCCTGTTTAAGTTTTAACCCATTACCCCTTGTCCTATCACTACAGTCCCTAATGAAGAGTCCATCCCCAGCATCCCTATAGGCCCCCTTCAGATACTGGAAGGCTGCTATGAGGTCTCCATGCAGCCTTCTCTTCTCCAGGCTGAACAGCCCCAACTTTCTCTGCCGATCTTCATATGGGAGGTGCTTCAGTCCCCTGATCATTCTCGTGGCCCTCCTCTGGACTTGTTCCAACAGTTCAGTGGCCTTTTTCTGTATTTATTGCAATGATCTTAGTCTTTTGCTCAGTTAATCTTAATATTCCTTATGCTATCAATAAATACGTGCATTGTCCACATGCAGTGGAAGATGCACCTTTTGTGGAAGATACAGTCGAGGATCCTGCTGAATGTCAGACTTATCTGAACAAAGATCACTCAGTAGTAGAGTTCTCATTTGCTCAAATGAGCAGCTCCTTTCCAACTAGAATTGCTCCTTTATTTTACAGATTTTAATGATTCATAAGGAAACTTTTTATTTAATGGTAGACATGGGTGAATAACAGGCATCTTGGAGAATAGCAACTTGTCTGTAAGGAAGGAGCTGAAGGGAAAAGGATTCTTTTATGTTACAGTTGCAGCCTGCTACTATTTTGTAGGGTCTTTATCTGAATATATTTTTATCAGTTGTAAAGTAATAGATAACATTAGGAAGGCCAGGTCTCCTATGCAATCATAATAATGAAATGAAACATACTACACTCTAAAATTTAATAAACGTTTAAATATATTTTCCTGCTACAAACACATAGAAGATTTCTACTGATTTATAAATTGCCCAAAGCAACTACTATATTATCTAGACAGCCAAAATCTGCTTTCAGCTGGACCTGTCTGGCCTGCAGTGGCTGAGCTGATTTCAGGCTGTTGCAAATAGGTAACAATGAAGCCCATGCAATTGATTTTAAAGTGATTCTTAATTTACCTTTACCAGAAGTCACTATGATATTTTTATTGCATCTGTTCGCAAAGAAGTGCTGATTTTTCTGATCAGAACTATTTTGTAACATGTTCAGTTCATTTTATTCATGTTCTGGGAGCGTGAACGTTCAGTTATCCCTGAAATTTAAGTAGCCTCATCTCTCAATTGAAATCTTCCCTACTGATAAAAAGCAACATTATTTTAATCAAGTGTTTCAGTTACTAATATAGCACTCACCATTCATCTGAAATTAAATACCAAGTTTTGCTACTTACCTAATGTGTGAGTTGCCCCTTTTTTCCTGCTTTTGTAGAGGGAGTGAACTAGGTTTGTAACAGTCTCCTCACCCTTCTAGATTAGATAGGTATGTTTTAGCTTCCTGGCATATGGCTGCAGAATTGTACTGATGAACGCCATTATCTTTTAGTTTAGTCTGGAGTACCTGGTAGTCTCATGTTGATAACTCCTTCCTGCCAATGACATTTATTATTTAAACTTGAATTTCTATGGACATGATTACTAATTTGAAGTAACACAGATCATACAGTCAGTATCATACAAATATTGATACAATCACAAGTTGTATTGATAAATTGTGTATGTTCTTTTCAAGAGAGGTGACACCTGGGGAGTATCTTTGTGCCAAAGATAGAATTGTCTTAAAGAATATGTCTTTTCTGCCTCACTTCGCAAAGTATGTTTTATAGGGCTGTCTGATGTTAACTAAAGCAGAGCAAGAGTTCTTGTGTATGACTTCAGTAAATATTTTTTATTTTGGGTCTCTACAATTCTAAAATCTCATTTACTTAAATTTCATGAGGTACATAATTATTTTTATGTAAAATGATATTTTAAAAGGAAATACCATTTCTGTTTAGAGCCACTGATTAATCTACTTCTACTCAAGGATGCAGTCAACTCATACCATAATCACACTTTCATTAGAAAATAATTAGGCAGTTCAGTTCTGGGGAGTCACAGTTATGTGCACTAGTCATAGACTTAGGATGTTAAAACTGAGGAAAAAAAACTGCAATCAGAAACTAGCTTTTTGTTTTCCAGAAGATACAAACAAGCTCGTTTTGGTTATATGATCAAGTGAAAGCATATGCATTTCTTTTCCTTTTTATTTTGGTGACTCTTGGTCACAAACCTACATCAAGCCTAGTTCCCTGTATTCATACCAGCATTTTGGATGTCAAAACAGCAAATGAGATCCACCTTAGATAAATGTTAAAGTGATGCACATTGAAAAACAAGCATAACTTTTATATAAAATAATGGATTCTGAGGTAATAATCATTATTTAGGGAACTACCATTGAAATAGAGATTTCATAAAAGCATCAGCTTTGTGTTCAGTAGCGATTAAAAAGACAAATACAGGATTAGGAACAAAGAAAGAGACAGCACAGTAGTCCACATGACATTATGCCAAATACAAACCCATCATGCATCAACTATGGAATATTGCATTCCAAGGGTACAGCATGATGGTGTTTGGGGAAGAGTGAAGGGGAGGATCTGGAATTGTGGAGCAGCTTTCCTGTGAGGAAAGACAAAATTGAGTAGGACTCTTCAAGGCTGAAAAACAGATGGCAGAGGGGGATACAGTGGATGTCTCTTAAATTGTGTGCCAGGGAGAGGGCGACTGCAGAATGAGTGTTCGCATGCACTTTCAGTACGATAATGAGAGGATGTTGGCTGGAACTATGAGATGGCAGATGCAGAACAAACACAAGAATATGATCCTTTGGAAAAGGTGTCATTATGCTCTGGCATTTCATACCATTATATATGGATGTTGGAAGCTTCCATATACTCAAAGGGGAACTAGATAGATTTGTGGAATAAACATCAGGAGGGAGATACTAAAGGCAACAGAATCCCACCTGCTGGCTTCTGAGCTGCCCTCTGTGGGAGACCAAAGGACTGCTTAGGGGAGCAAGGATCCCCGTGCGTTTAGCTTGCGCTTACGCTTTTACTTGGACATCTGCACAGGGCTGTTTTTCTGAATATAGGATATTGTCCTATGTGGATCTGTAATTTGTCCTAAAAGAACCTACTGCACTCAGGTTCTTGGGTCTGCTCCTTTTCCATGGGATTGATGTCTCGATACAAATACTTTTCTTCTATTCTAGTTAATGTTTGTAACAAAACAGTTGTTTAGAAGAAAGGTTGAGGTAAGAAAGAAAGCAAGAACTCACTCTGGTAACAGACTTTGGGTATTGGTTTACAGCATAGGCAAGAACTCCAGATACTTGAAATAAAAATTACAGTTCAGATCGTGCGGATCAGGAATTTGAACCTTAACTTACAGAGTCTTTCTCAGGCTCTCTACTTGTAGAGAGAGTGTGTGTGTATCTGGCTCCACCTCTCACTGTCATATTTCTCTTCAGAAATTCTTTCAGACAAAACCCCCCAAATACTTAAGACCAGTAGTTCTTTTTCAGAACTTCTTGCCTTTGAAAAAGTGTTTTGAGAAGGTCTGAGGTGAGGGAAATAAGACTTCATTTTTTTGTCTTCACTGTGTATGAATCTCTTTAAATAGACTTGAAAGTCGTTGTGTATTTTGTCATTTTACAGTAAGCTGTCTAATAAAGTTGCTTTGCCATTGGGGATGTTTTCTTGGGTGTCAACCAGTGAGTTGTTTGCCATTCAGGAGTTTCATTGTGTCTCCTAATCTCATGCATAGTGTTGAAAACTGAGCATTGGCACAGGTTGGCTGCCCAGAGAGGTGGTGGAGACTTTATCCTTGGAGATACTCAAGCTGGATGTGGTCCTGGGCAGCTGGCTCTAGGCGGCCTTGTGGGAACAGCAGGGGGGTTGGACCAAGAGGACCTCCATAGGTCCGATCAACCTCAACCCTTCTGTGATTTGTGAATGCTGACTGCAGGGGCATACCCAGCTTGTCTTCAGAACCATCCCCCCAAAAAATCACCACTAGAATTGCAGGGCAATATTTTTACATAAAATATATTTGAAGGGGCTGGAGAGGAAGAGAAGATAGACATTCCATCCTATTAAAAGAAGGGGAATACTGAAGGTTAGGTTGGCTTTCCTTGGCTTTGACATCTGTTATAAAAAAAGCCTTTATAGTTTTCTATCGTGGCTTTTTGAGACTAAGGCAAAGGGCTTGTCTTGCTCTTAAAAGGAATAACATACTCTGGGTTTTTTTTCACAGTGCAGTTCAAGAACACATGATTTTATTTACTTACAAAGTGTGGAGCTTGTCTGTCTTTTTGATTGAAAACAAGAGGGAGAAAAGAATACCATGAATTCCACATATGTATGTATTTCCTACACTGTGATTTTGAGGCTCATAATATAAATATACTTTGAATGTCTGATAGAAACAGTCTGAGCTCTAAGTCACTTAAGCTGGTCTGAGGGCCTCCAATGAAATCATAAACACTGTATATATGAGCTCTCTTGCATATTATATAAATATTACTTAAGCTCTTTTCCTGCTTACATGGAGCCTATATTGGCAGTAGAAATCAGGGCCAGTTTCCATGGCAACGTGGTGGCACTGGGAGAAGGGCTGATGCTGTGCTGTGGTTGGTATTTTTATGCAAGGAAAGAGATGCAGACCTACATTTTTAGGTAGGAAATTCATTTCAAGGCACAAAACCATTTAACAGTTCTTTTTATAAATGTGTTGAAAAAGTGGATCTGTATAACAAAGGAAATTGCAAACTGCTGTTTGCAATAGAAAATTAGTTTTTGTTTTTAATGTAACATTACAGAACAGCACTGCTAAATACATACACAATCATTACTGCTGTGTTTGCATGGAAAACAGCAAGGAGTCTCCTATCCTGAGGACAAAGGAAGTTTTGTACTGGGGCAAAATAGGGATGAAATAGACTGAGTTTTGGCTAACTCTCCTGGCCTTTCCAGTCTTGCTTTTAGCTGCTGAACAATTTTTAAATCATTTTCACAAGGGTATTTGAGGACTTCCATGAAAATCTTGGTTTGTTTTTTGAGGGGTTGTTTTGTTCTCTTTTTTAATATAGCAATCCAGTCCCTCTGGTTTTCTTTGTTTTCTCTGTGTTTTTGGAAGATAATCCTCACTTGTTTGTTCTTTCAGCCCTCTGTTATCTTTCAGTGGTACTTAGTATACCTTTTTCTTCTTTTTGCATGATCACAGGGGCAAGGAGAGCTCTGTGTTATTTTTCCCCCCTCTGAGAATGATGAGGAAGTCAGGACTTTAATGCCTCTTATTTGCTAAAGACTGTCCAGTAGATCTGTGCAATTGCTCTTCTCTATATTTTTGCGTGCCATTTGTGTGTTAGGTACCATCTTTATATGTTCAAGAAGTAGTTGTGGCTGATAGATACCCAAGGGGAATTCACATGAAACTGGAAGAATTATGGACATTGTTTTGTAAACTGTCTTCCATGTACTTGTGAAGATTGCTGATAGGGATAGACTGGGACATGATGTGTGGTGAGGTGAAGAAAGTGAAGGTTTAAGAAAGAAATAAAGAAGGCTGTTCCTCATACTTTTGAGTTACGTTTCTGGAGAATCGACATTGGTGAGAACTTCAGGTAGTTATTTACTGTTGTTAGTAATGAAAAAATTAGGAAGGCACGATTCAAAGGCATTGGGAAGCTTTCTAGAAATGCTAGATTTTATCTTGGGTACCAGGAGTGCTTAAGAGAAGGGATTTCTCAAGGCTGCAAGTTTCTCTTTGATCTTTGATGGGATGAGGGCGAAGCTTTGCTCATCTGTTTGCATTTCTCTGTGCCTCCTACACTGCAAAGTACTTGCTCCACCTCAGTGAAGTGGGATGTTCTGAGAAGTAAGAATCTTCCATGAAGATAAACCTAACTGGAAGCAGTATTCCTTGGAAGTGTGAAGGGTTCTGTTCATCTCAGTGAATCATCATCTTTCTAACCCTAGCACTAGACAGTCTGTATCTGGTGTTGCCTAGCAGGGATTCATCAAATGTCTAAAGGGAACTGATTTATCCTAACTAGAACTCTTACAGAAATCCAAGTAGATAAAATGTTCACAGAGGAATATTAACCTCTTCCCTGTGTCTGGCACCCACACAATCAGGAGTAAGCTTGAAGGCATTTTACAGCTGTCCAAGGCTTGGCTGCCTTGTCATGCCGATGATTTAAAGATCTCACTTTGCAGTGGAGTATCTCCTTTCCATCCTACAGTCAGCATGTGTTTCAACTGTTATCTTTTCAGACGTTTACCAAACCAGAGCTCTTAAGTGATAGCTCCTGTGCACAGTGGTACTGACTGCATATAGACATCTTTATTCAGGAGTAGGAAAACCGCTTGGCCTCTGCAGTAACTATACGTATATAAGGCGAGATGAGTCTGGTACACTCAGTTCCTCTCAGCTTCATCTCTTGAAACACTGGTTCTTCTCTAGAGTTCCCTTCAGCTCTTTCCTACTTATTACTGCAGATAGCCTACATAGCTTCTTGAAGACTTCTCTGAGGCTTTTCAGATAACTGAGCCAGCACCAGAGTAGACTGTAGCTTTGGCACTGACTCAGCGAAAGTCAAGGCAGTACATTGCAAACATATGTAGCGTGTCTTAGTTTTAGCACCCGTCAGATCAGAAGCTTTGCCACCACCATAACACCTTAGTGTTTCAATTTTCAGCAGCAGTAAACTTAAAATGTTCCTTTGACCTCAGCTTCTGGTTGTAGTGTATCATGGGTTGGAAATCATGATGTTGCCATCCTTTACTGTCATTAGGACTCAGCACCACAGTGTTTCTGGCCTTTACTGTCAGTGTTATCCTAGATGATTGGCTTCTGAAATTGGAATTGGAAAGTTCTTCAGGTTTATAAATGGCTCTGTGTAGTGGTCAGGTGCAGACATCATTGTCCATCTCCAAGAAACCCTGAGATGGGGTTATTCATGGTAAAAAAGAGGTGAACTGGAGACTGTAGCCTCCTGGTGGTAATAGTTGCTGTCCACTTCCTGTTGTAAACTGGGTTCAGAATTTACCTTAACAAGATGAGCTTCCTTTCATGAGGTGTACAGTTTACTGACCTGGTAGGGGAAGCTTTAGTCCCAGAATTCTGTATTCTAGTAAGACATAGGATGTGGAAATACCTCACTCTATGAGGTAGGTGCATATTTACAGTTGCATCCTCTTGACAAGGGAGAATGTTCGTCTGGGATACCAGGACAGCTGGGATTCCTTGAGTGCTTTTCAGCCATGGATGAGGCTCTCGCTTGCTGTTAGAAATAGGAATATTCCAGTAAGTGAGTCATCCAGCATCCATGCTGCAAGTTAAAGCACGCCAAGGCTGGGATGAGTCAGATGGTCTGATAACCCTTACTCTCAGGCTTGCTGACACAAGTGAGATCATGAAAACCTCATCAGGAACTGTCACAGTATTTGGTGTCCAGAACTGCCTTGTCTAAGCCAGTTGGACCAGCTGTACAGGCCTCTCAAATGCTGAAGTGACTTCCATAACTCTCCTGAAATGGCTGCTGCTTGGTGAAGATCTACTCCAGTGAAAGGTCACTTGCAAGCTTCAAAAAAAAGAGTTGCAAAATGGGCTCTCTAACCCATAACACAAATGGTTGATGGAATAAAGGATTAAGAGGTGTTGAATAGGCAACATGGCATGTGGAGGAATCAGATCATCTGTTAATCTTGCCTTTAAAAGTATGGAAAGTGAAGTCCACAGGAGCTTAAGTTACTGTTTTCTTCTACGTGAATTTATCAAGTAATTATACAAATAAAAAGTGTTTCCATGTTTAACGGTAATAATTGCCACCGCCTCTGTGAAGACAAGAAGACAAAAAGATCAAGTAAAGGGTCATGAAATGCATCATCTGTTACCTGAGGAGGAGATGAAGGTGGCCTCACTGAGTCAGTCTTACTGTAGTATGAAAGTCCTCATGCTGCACATGAAAAACCATTCTCTTCTGGACTGTCATTCAGAGCTAAAGAGTGACCATGTTCTTGATTCCTTTTCACCTCTAGGAGCTGCTGCTCCAAAAACTGTTTCCCACATGCAGACAGCTCAGTAAAGCCAGGGTGCAGATCTAAGCAGACCAGCAAACATGCCATGTTTGTGCTTAGTGGCAGCATATTTCTTGGTCTTAGCTTAACCATGGTCAGCATTCAAGTTTCAATATGAAGTGCTTGCTTATAGGAATACTAGATCTAGAAGAATGGATGCTATAATTTTGGTTGCCTCCAGGTACAGGTACAACCCTAAAAGTATTTGAGGCCGTGTGTTAAAATACAGCACATGTACAACCAGCTGCTCACTTTTTAGCTGCATTTGGGTGAGTTTTTGTGAAAAAACTCTCATCTGTAATGTTGCCATTTTCTCACTTCTGACTGCTGCTGGGCTTTGCAGTCTCTGCTGCTTTTATGTATTTCTGTTATGAAAATGGATGCTTAAGGTAAATGAGCAGTATATACAGAGAAACTCAAAGTAGGCATTTCATACGTTGTAGTTATGGCCACATACACCCCAAATTGGAAGCATTTCAGTTACGCTTGAACACCAGCAAATGTTTTTGAATGATAGGCATATTTGCAACTTATGTTTAGTATTTAAGGTAAAAAGTTTTAAGTTGCTCTTGCTTAGCTTGTTTTTAGTATTTACTGGTAGCGCAGTGCAAACACAGGTACTTTCATAAAATGCTAGTAGGAATTGTGCAGAGACTTGTAAAAATTCTGGTGAAGTTACATGGAGGAGATGTTACTGGTGTTGGAAGTTGGGGTGGGGGTGGTAGAAGAACTTGAGGTCAGTCCTTCATTTTGTAACAAAGTCTGTTAGTGGAGTTATGATTGTTAATTTAAAGAGTTCATGTAAGAAGCTCATTCCAGCTTCTCAAAAGCAAGGTGAATGGGGTGAAGCTTGGTATCTATAGAATTCCAGTGGTGGTGTTCAGAGTGTGTTATTCGGAATTTATCTCTGCAGTGGTGCTTTGTATTTGCTGCAGGCAGAAAGGCTCCTCTAATTTCTTCGTCATGCAGCCTTCTTCCTTTAGACTCCTTTACCCTCCCACTAGTTGTGTCCTTCAGTGTTTGTCCCTTCCAAAAGGTTTGCCTGCTTCCTGTTGCCTGTAGAATTGAGTTTCCAAACATAATCCAGAGCATGAGGCATTTGCACTAACAGGATGAATGGGTCTTCCAAATATTAACTAAGTATGGAGATGAAAAATGCTTTTTTTGCGTGTGAATGATCATGTGAAGTCAGGATTGCATTTTACCAGGGTGCTTTTTTTGGGAGGGAAGCAAGAGGTACCTGTTGCTGGCCACATTTGCTGTTAAGGGTTACAATTTCAGTGCTCCTATGAAATCTTTTTTACTCAGCTGTTAAATAGGTAGGAAGGGGTGAGAACCACGGCATTTGTTGATTTACTCCTGCTCATTTTGCTTAAGGTTATCGCGGTTGTCTTTGTATGGTTTCTGACACACATAAATTGGATATATACTTCCTTGTAGTGTATGTATGTTTATATTAGCTCTAAGGAAGTTGTTGGCTTGTACTGGTAAACAAAGACTGTATCCCACGTTTCATAATTTAGTTATGAATTCATTTTTTAGTTCATCTTTGACTTCAAAGGATTGTTGACTTAAGGGGTTTTGATGCTAAATTAAGTTAAATCTGCTAACTTTTCCAAGGGCAGGTAAGGCTGTTGGAGAGCAGAGGGTGTTTCTTCCCCCTCCCCTTCAAAACTTGTAGATTTGTTGCTAATGGCAACTGGAAGGTACTGAAGCAACAACAGCATGTTTTCTGATTTTATCTTATTAATAGAAAGACTAGAAACACTATAATTTAACATGCCAAAGAGACAGTCAGAAATTAAGTACTACAACGTAACATACCAAAAAGAGTAAAAAATTAATTTCCATTTATACACCTCTGAGTCATTCCAGTAAAACTAATCCATCACACAGCTCACCCATAGTGAGAGGACAAAGAAGTCAAAGCAGATCTTGGCTAGTGCTGTTACCGTGTGCCAGTGATTCCTGTCAGGTCTTCTAATGGGTCACAAATAGGGGTGCACATGCAGGGAGGTGGAGGAGGGAGCCGTGTAGTGTGAGAAGGGACTCTTGTTGCAGCTGGAGAAGATGAAACTTCATATGGGGTTTATGAGACTGGCTTGATTTTTAATTAGGTCTTTATCATTGCACTGGAGCAGTATTCCTTACCTGACTGACTTGAGGCAGAGGCTTCATTTTGACATGTTAGGATGCATATACAAAAAACTCTGTGTTCTCCATTTAGCAGTACATATTCCACAGTTATGACAGCTGTGTTTCTCCTCTTTGGCTTTTAGGATTTTTTACCTTTTTGTGTTTTGTTTTTTTTTTTTTTTTTTAATAACTTTCTCACCCTTTACAGCACTATACCAGTGACTCGAAGTATGAGTGAAGTGCAAGTTCCTAAGTGTACCTCTAGGTATTTTCTTTCTGTGTTACCAGCTACGTGTGTTTTCTCTTTTTTAGCTGTTGACCTTTTCTGCCTCTGAAAGTCTGTAATAGGAGATTGGTCTGGGAAGTAGAACCCTGCAAGAAAAACAGTTTGAAGAAGAAAACAAATACCTTGGCAAGTTCAGTTAAGATTGAGGCTTCCTGGATAGATTTGGCTTCTGGCTCACTGTCTTAAGAACGTTCTAACAGAATTGTATGTGTATGAGGATAAAATCTCATTTGCGACTGCCTTGCAGAGCTTGAAATCAGTTATTTCTGGGAAGTTGGTATAATTCCATGTCAAAAAAAGCCAAAAGAACTTTCTACCTCCTGTAATATCTACAAACCTGGCAGACCTTACTGTTCCATGTTACGTGTGATTTGATTATAACTGTAGGCTGCTACTTGTTTTCCTCACATCTACCATTGGCAACGTGCTGGTCCTGCTAACCTTGCCTCTGATGTGGCTACAGAGTAACAGAGCCCAGTGCATGGATTCGTAATCAATCATGGCTGGGTCATCGCTAGATCCAGTGCTGAAGCAAGAGAGCAACACTGTGATGAGGAGTGGAAAAATGTGCACCATCACTCTGCTGCTGGGCTGGTGGTGTCATCCTCAGACTGCAGTACCAGCTGCCTCAGATTATATTCATTTATAGTGCTTCTTGTTTTGAATGGAAGAAGGCAGAATTCTGTGGCAATTTACTTTGACTTTGGGTCAAATTTACTTTTGGGCAATTTACTTTTACTTTGATGCCCCGGGTTGCCTCCAAAAGGCTAGTAAGGAGGGTGGGAATGAAAAATTCATTTCTCTGTCCTGCTATTTGTTTGAGGTTACAGAAGCTACTGTGTCTCAGCCTTCTGTGTTCCAGGAGGACTTTCACTGGAGCTTCTGTTGATGCTTGGTGGCATGATGGTATCTTTCGAAGGAATGTTAACAGTCCCAGGAAGAATGATAATTTTGTGAAATAATGACCAGATGTAGACACGGTTTCATACTTGTGATATGCCAGCAGTCTCTCTTACTATGCATGGATTTTCAGGAATTAGAAATTGCAGTGCAGTTCTGCACCAGTATAAAAGTACGAATAGCACTTTTCATGTAAAAAACAAAGCTGTCTCTGGGAGTTCACATTAACAGTTTATTGGAGTTTATGAAAAACATGTCTCCTTATGCTCTCTTTCCTTCTGGATTTATAGACTTTGTTTCTGAAAACAATGAGATGACCTCTGGCATAATTAAAAATAATTACATTATTAAATTATAAACTATAAAAATTATTCAGATTTATAACCAATGTAAAATTTCACTTGACATATGCGACATAATTTTGTTCCTTGAGCAAGAACTTCAGGGTTGTTTTAATGTATCTTGATTTTTTTTTTTGCTTGTGTGTGTGTATTTATTTAGCAAGCCTTTAAGGCTGCTTCCAGTTCAGAGAGCTCACTGTTACAAGGCACCTAAGCTAAATTGGCATTTGGGAGGAAGAACAGGCAAGAGTTCAACTGGTAGAGCAGACACCGTTTGAACAAACAAGAAAGAGATTCAAATAGTGAAGTCCTTAAGCAGTTAGTAACAGCCAGAAGAAACTTGTGTGTAGAGATTTCAGACTTTAAACTGCATCACCTGAGAGCCTTGCCCAGGAACATGGAAGATTTTTCTTTCTGGAGCTGGAGGGAAGCAGAGCTGGATCTCCTTCCAGATGGACCCACGCCCACTTGGGGATTTTGTACAGCTCACATCTCTTGGGAGGTTTACAGCACATTTTGTCTGATGTTTACCCTCCCCTGCCTCCTTTTTTTCCCCTCTTCGATCTGCAGTTCCCCAAAGAGCCTCAGTGGACATGTCAGGATGCTCGTAATGTTGTTAGAATACAGTTTGTTCTAAATTTGATTTTATTAAATATATGAAGGAGTTATTTAACTTCCTTTTAATTGCATTTTCTGTTAGCAAAAACAAATTCTCTGGATGTGTTACTCTGAAAATCTTAAGGAAAGTTTTGCTTTCCTCTCAGATTGAGGTAGTTCTTAGCTTAACCCCACCAATTTCTGCCTCCTTCCGATTTTTTTATTTTTTTTTCCATTTGACTGAGTCTGTTTTCCTTCTGAGACAATGCTTTCCTAAAGGAGAATTAGGTACAGGTTTCAGCTGCATTCAAGGTAAAGTTCTGTTTGCCTAAGTCTTTAAGTTAATAAAATCAGTAGTTTACCATGCTTGCAGTACACTGTTCATAGAGGAGGAATCCTCCTGCTGTGTGCCTGTTCCCCATGGAGAACATGAGGATTTCTTCAAGTAATCTTGTTTGGATAGCAGTCTTGCCTGCAATGTCTTATTATCCATTACTTTGTAACAACAGTAAACCCGTGGTTTTTGCATGTGAGGTTTTTGAATAAAGAGGCCTGAAGTCTGTTTTGGTTTTTAGTAACAGAAGTCATGAATTTATTGAGGAAGGGGAAGGAATGTCTGAAGATGAAGTGACTGCATGAGGGCAGACTCAAAGTGCGTCTACATTCACTCTGGGAGCAGTTGCCTGGGGAAGAGTGCAGGGCAGGGCTCAGATGTATTGAGTACTTTCCCAAATCCAGCAATCTCAGGCTGACAGGCTTTGTAAGTAAAAGGCAGGTTGATCTTAGCTATCAGTCAGTTTTTCTTCCATGAATTTTTCTAAGCCCTATTTGAACTTAGCTAACTTCTCTCACCTATGATATCTAAGGGAAAAAGAAGGTGGATTTAGTTTTTAACATGTTACACAAATATACGTGTTTTTTTTTTCCTTTCGATTGGCTCAGTTTGTGTGGGGAGAGGCAGTGAACAGGCATTTCCTATTCACTTTCTCTGTGCTTGTTAAGATTTTGCAGATCTCCACTGTCTGTTTTCCTGGCTGAAGAGTTCTGCTGTGTTCACATGCTTCCCATGTGAAAGGTATTTCTCGTTTTTAATCACCCTTGTGGCTCTTGTTTTACCTTTCCCAGAACAGAAGAATAGCAAAGAACCTCACAACATCAGCAACAAAAAAACCTGAATGCTTCTTCCTGAATTTCTCATGCTATAATTGTCCCAGCATTCTTAATGTTACAGAGATTGCTTTCAGTGTTGGCTGTTCCCCAGTGGAACATGCTCCATGCTATGCTCCTCATGGAGCAACATGTCCGTGATGCACAACAGTAAAATTAAGTTGTCAGTAATTTTGCATTTCTTAAAAGTGGGCAGCTGATTTTCTGTAAGACTCCATGCATCGTTTCAGGTATTTTGCTTTTCAAGTTCAATCTAGAGGAGAAATGCTTCAGCTTTTCTTTTGTCTTTTACCAAGATCAAGCTGAAAATAGGATGTCATTGTATTTTGGTTGGACTCTACCCTAAATTTGTTTTTGTAAGAGAGAGTAATTAAAGGATAAAACCTCCCGGCTAGTGGTTGCTAATTGTTTGTTAATGCTTCCTTCAATACAATTAGAAGGTTTGTCATTGTAGCCTGTGGAGATGGTCAGTTCTCTGCACCTACTGACAGAGTCTAGAAATGGTGTGTCATCTTCTATTAATTAAGTGTTTATGCTTGGAGGGTGATGAATAACCTCATAGTGGTACACCACAGAGCACCAAATGATTACTTCAGGGAAAAGAAAAACAGATCTAGTATATGCCTCTGCATGCATGTGTTACCTAATGTGTATCGTTGCTTACGACATTTCAGGAAATAAGAGTAATAACTTGGAATAATGCAGCTGTTGAATAACTTGTTATGATAGTTTTTATACAATTATGTTTCTGAAGAGGAAATGGAGGCTAGCATATGTATTTATTACTCACAGGTTTCTTAATGCCAGAGATGTTGTAAAGTCCACTTCGAAGGAAAAACAATTCACTTTTTAACAAACTCTAGGATGGAAAAATTAAATCTAAGCTGAATTAAGTGCATGTTCATGCCGTTCATGACAAAAGGATATATTGTTGAAACATTCATCATAGCTTATCTTACCAATTCAATGAAAAGGCTACTAAGAAATAGCAAAACTGAAGTTCTCTCATCAACTGATATGCTATCTCTACGCTGTGAAACTGTGTTTTGGCAGAAGAGCAAGCGTCCGTGGTGCCAGGAAGAGTTATTCAGCTTGTAGGTAGAAGTTAAGTGGCCAAGTCAAGTGCTGAAGATTTGATCTTTCCCTATACCCCAGAAGTGTTAAAGTGAAAGAAATCCAAGAACAATGCTAAGAATCTGAAACAGAAGCAAAAAAACCCTCAAACCAACCAAATAAGACAGCAGCACCAAAGTAGTAGTCAGGCTGATGTAACTCAGCAGCATTTCTTTCCTTCACTCTTCTCCATGTACTAGTATTTCATTACTTCAAAGGTGCAAGCAAAGCTAAAAGGACAATTCAGAGATCTTCCTCAGTTTAAATCAGCTTTTTGTTATTCACAGATAAAATCACGAATAACTCCAGAAGGAAATAAAGGAAATATATTTCCTTCCCTCCTGATGTCCACAAAGGACAATAAGAACATGCTTCTGAATACCAAATGCAGCTAGGACTGGAGACAGGAAAAAAGAGAAAGCCTTTTTAAAAACAAAATAAAATGTAATAACTTGAGAAAGACTCAGAAGCAGCTCTGGTTTCTTAATCAGTTTCCCTAGGAATAAATGCAAATACTGGCTTTTCTTTAATCTTGGGTTGTACAACTTCCTCTCTTGGAGGAAGATTTGTGGTATTCCTTGATGTTTATTTCAAAACAAGTGACAAAAATATGTGAATCTCAATGCCAGGAATGCTTCCAATTCTCTTTGAAGTATTGTCTTTGTCATGTGAAGAAATACAGCAAGTTGTTATCTCAAGAGGAAAAATCAATAATACTTCAATGGATTTTCAGCCTGGAACCCGTGTATTTGAATTGCCCTAACCTGCACTAATTTTCCTGTATGTTAGCCACCTTATGTGACCAAAATAATAACATGGAAACCTGTGGGCAGAACAAAGTAAAATAATGGTACTGTCCAAAAGAAAGGGTCTAAGCCCTGGTGGATGTGCCTGTATTGCCTGGCACATCTATGTATCTGCTTCAGATACATTGATGAAGTGTAAGCCAATTTTCTGTACTTTATTTTCCCTGTTCATCATTGGCATTATTCATTTTTAAGTGTTCATAGTTCTTCATCTGTGTATCCAAAATAGTCTTCTGCCCAGCAGATGAGGTTTCAGGGTTTGCAGTGTAGATCCTTGTACCATGATTTGTTTGATTAAAGCTTTATCAACATCAGACCGTGAATGGGGACCATCGGCTTGCTGACACCATGAAACTAGGCTGTTGTAGGGCCATTAATCTAATGTGTAGTAAGATGAACTGATCAGAGGATGTGCTGTACCTTCCATTTATTGTATCTGTTTACTTTCCTCACAGTGTGGAATCTGTTGTACATTGGGACATCTATGAGACATTTATTTGGAACAAGAGGAAACATAAAGGCAAAAAAAAAGAGCATAATATATGCAGGAGGGAGCACATGCGGACATATTTATTGTTTATCCTGCAAATGGATTCCTTCTTTCTCTTCTGTTATGCTTTATGTGGTTAGAAATTACGTAAAGGAATTTATTTGGGTAGATTTCTCATTGTAACTTAAACCATTAGTAAATTATTTCCAGATATTCCTTTTTCAATGTGACCATTTAGTCAATGAATGCAAGAATGTTACCTGAAAGGGGTAGCAGGCAGATAAATTTGGTATGCATGCAACTTTCAGTGATGTCCTTTCAAGCAAAGGCATAGCAGCAGCTGCTGTCCAGGTGGTGTGTGCTGCCAGTGGAATTTGTTTCTGACCAACAGTGTACTCTTTGACTCCAGTTGCTCTGACTTGAACAGTTGCATTATGTAAGAAGTGGTGGTGTGGGGAATTGTGAGAAGGACTGCAGGAGTGGGATAAACATAAATACAGTTTTTACTCATGATCAGGAAAGCACTTGAATCTAAATTTTAGGAGCTGAAAAATTAGCAAATGACAGATTTCTGTTTTTTTTTATCACATGAATGGCAGAATACTGTTAATACGGTATTTTTCAGACAGCTTAGCTTTGAACTAGATACAAATGCAAATTATAACAGCTTTTGATGGCAGAAGTGTTTTAAAGTTATTTTTGCAAATGTATTTTGCAAATACATCATTTGGAAGAATATATTATTTATTTGTATGAAGAATAAATACAAAAAACTAACAGCATCAACCTGTTTGGGGAAGGCTTTCTTAGTTATTTGATAAACAGGTGTGCATCAACCCTGGATTTCATTTGTATGGGTATTGAAAATACTCAGAATTTCAAAATGTGTGTAGTTTGAAAGTGTTTAGAAATATCAAGTACGTCCTTTTTACACAACAGGATATAAAGTATATTTCATTTTTTGGTTTTCTTTCTAAACTGGAGATGCAAGACAAAAACACAGTATTGGGTTTCTGTGGTGGTGGTCTGTTTTTTTAATTAGTGCATATTAAAGCAAGCTCTGCGTGTTCTGGGCATGCATTATAGGCTGCCTAGGAAGATTAATTTTTCTTTCTTACTTCCTAATAGCTATTTTTGTATTATTTTTTATGCTGATACAGCTTTTCATAGTCTCAGCAGCAGCTAAAGATGAGAAGTGCGTTAAGTCATCTGGTTTGTGTCAGTGTCCCTAGAAGATTGTTTCTTGCTGTATATTAATGAGATCTTCCTTCAGCTGGTAGGCAGGAGCTTTTGAATAACTTCGTATTCTCTGAAAAATACTTCTTCTCAGTCATGCTCAAGAAGACAGGTCTAACATCTCATTTGTTCATCAGGAATTCTAAAAGCTTTTCTGATTTTATGTTTTGTATTTTATGCTTTATATGTGATATTATGTGCCTCTTTTTAATATTATATGCTTTTGAATATAATATTCAAAATTTATAATACTTAATGTAAGCTGTTTCAGTGATTAAGTTCAGATTCACTGAAATGTGCTTCTGGTCTGGTCAGGTGCTTTTCTGTCCATGCCTCCCACAGGTCATATGAAAGATGACAGTGGGAGCCTAAGTGAGACACGCTTGTCTGGTATCTCCCCAGGCATTTTCTTACCCCCGCAAGGGCTGTGTTACCCTGTGGGGAAGCTCTTTACTCAGTTGTTCTCTCTTTGTTTCCAGGCCAGAGCCTCAGCAGAAAGCTCCCTCTGCACCGCCACCTCCACCACCACCCCCTCCACCACCCCTGCCGGAGCCCACCCCGCCAGAGCCAGAGGAGGAGATCTTGGGCTCTGATGATGAGGAGCAAGAGGATCCCGCAGATTACTGTAAAGGTGTGTACACTCAGCAGCGTCCACAAGGGCAGGCACTGTCATGCAGATCTTAACTCTAGTCTTGGGCGGCTTTTAAAGACCTGATCTTCAACTACAGAATTTATTGATATGAGAATTATAAACTACTGCTTCTTTCAGGTCCAGAGGCACAGTTGTCTCCAGCTTTACTTTTTCACTTAGCCGTAGCTTATTCATACATTTTACAATAAGGATACAAATGTTGCATCCCTGATTTCTTCTTGATGTTCTAGCTATAAGAATAGAGAAGAAACTTTTCTGGATTGATGTTAGTTGTAAGAGAAACACCCAAACCAAAACAAGCAACCTGTTACCCCTTGTCCTTCAGCTGGCATTGCAAGTGGTTCTAAAATCTCTTGATGCCTTTAACAACATCAACTACGTTTATTTTTTCATCTCTATCTTCTTTCCCCTTCTCTCACTTGCACCAGCCCAAGATGCTACATGCTGCTTTTTCATATGTTGTCTTTCCCAGTCCTCAGCATAGCCTGAGGCTCTCTACATCATTGTTTTAGCTTTTAATTTCTTTAGTTTTTGTAGTTGCTTATATTATTTTTAAGTATCGTTAAATGTGTAAAAATACATAATTGCAGTACAGGAGGGTCAGTACTTAAATTTGTTTTCATGTCTCTGCTGAAGTTTCAAGTCTGTTCCCATAGGAGCAGAACATACTGTACTTACATAAAAAAAATCAACTGTTTCGTTCAAGTGACTGTTTCAGTTTGGTGTAAGAAGTTTTATTAATATGTGATATTTCAAATACTTAAGCAGCTTACAAATACCAGTTGTGAAAACATCGCAGTAAACTCAAAGTAAATATTGAAGTCTGCAGCAGAGAAGAGAAAAACATGTTGCTAAAGCATGCATCTTTTTAATTTAAGAAAATAGTGCTTCTGTCGCAACACGTTTGTTCCTTAAGATAACTCTTGGTATTTGTAGCATATCCCATCAGTGATTAAGTGTTTAAACATCTGTTTACTTGTAAACATCTGTATTTCCTTGATTAAGCGTTTTAAGGCCTTCACTTCCCTAAAATAAGAGTTGTGTTTAATTTCAAACTGTCCATTGTTGTTTGTGTTCCAGTATCTCTTGCACAATGTTACCATCTGGAGAAGCTACATCACAAAACAAACAACAATATAGTCTGAGTTTACAGCCTGCTTATGTTACCTGCTTAACTAGAATCTCTGTGACTACAGCAGGTCAATAGAGAGATCTCTGTGCTTTTAAAATGAACTATGTTTGCACTAAGAATACTTGCACTTTTCCTGAAAAGTCGAAGGGTACTTGTGTGTGCTTAAAGGTTCTTCTGCATTCTGCTCTTGAAGCATTGAACTGATGAAAGTATATTAAAGATGGCTCAAGCTTTGATTCATTTTGATGTCATAACCATTACTTGTTTCTCCGAGAGCAGTGCATTTGTTGCTCCAGTTTACCTGTTCTCTGACTGTAATTTCCAGTAAGACTGGTCAGTATGTTTCCTTCTTTTTAGTCTGTTGGAGTTGAGATGAAGGAAAGGTCCCATAAGAATCTTGACTCGAATGGTCAGATTGGGATGATCTGGGGCCATGCAGACTTACTGTAAGTAATGCCTTCAGTAAGGCATTTGGTACTGTCTCCCACAGCATCCTCATAGATAAGCTAAGGAAACGTGGGCTTGATGATCAGTTAGTGAGGTGGATCAAGAACTGGTTGAAAGGAAGAATTCAGAGAGTTGTGGTCAGTGGGGCAGAACCTAGCTGGAGGTCTGTGACTAGTGGAGTACCTCAGGGGTCAGTGCTGGGACCAGTGCTGTTTAATATTTTCATCAACGACCTGGATGAGGGAACTGAGTGTACCCTCAGCAAGTTTGCTGATGATACTAAACTGGGAGGAGTGGCTGACACACCAGAAGGCTGTGCTGCCATTCAGCGAGACCTGGACAGGCTGGAGAGTTGGGCGGGGAGAAACTTGATGAAATTCAACAAGGGCAAGTGTAGAGTCTTGCATCTGGGGAAGAACAACCCCATGTACCAGTACAGGTTGGGGGCTGACCTGCTGGAAAGTAGTGAAGGGGAAAGGGACCTGGGGGTCCTGGTGGATAGGAGGATGAACATGAGCCAGCAATGTGCCCTTGTGGCCAAGAAGGCCAATGGCATCCTAGGGTGCATTAGAAAGGGTGTGGTTAGTAGGTCAAGAGAGGTTCTCCTCCCCCTCTAATCTGCCTTGGTAAGGCTGCATCTGGAATATTGTGTCCAGTTCTGGGCCCCTCAGTTCAAGAAGGACAGGGAATTGCTTGAAAGAGTCCAGTGCAGAGCCACAAAGATGATTAAGGGAGCAGAACATCTCCTTATGAGGAGAGGCTGAGGGAGCTGGGTCTCTTTAGCTTGGAGGAGACTGAGGGGTGACCTCATCAATGTTTACAACTATGTAAAGGGTGAGTGTCAGGATGATGGAGCTAGGTTTTTTTCAGTGATGTCCAGTGATAGGACAAGGGGCAGTGGGTTTAAACTGGAGCATAGGAGGTTCCATGTGCATATCAGGAAAAACTTCTTTACTGTGAGAGTGACAGAGCACTGGAACAGGTTGCCCAGGGGGGTTGTGGAGTCTCCTACTTTGGAGATATTCAAGGCCCGCCTGGACAAGTTCCTGTGTGATGTACTCTAGGTTACCCTGCTCTTGCAGGGCGGTTGGACTAGATGATCTCTTGAGGTCCCTTCCAACCCTTGGGATTCTGGGATTCCCGTTTGGTTTTTTTATATTCAGTATGGAGATTAAGTTATTTGGTAAAGAATCCCAGGGATGGCTTTTAGATACATTACTACCATTAATTTGAGATAGATTTTATTAGTTTAAATATGTTTTCTGTGGTTTCGGTAACCTTATCTGTATTTACAGAGTGGGAGATAAATATTTGGAAATTATAATTTATTACTGGAGTGCCTCTTGTCTTCCTCATACTATCTCCAAAAGGGCAGTCTCCTAGATTCTTGAGTTAGGCACAGAAATACTTCAACTGTTCTCAACACCAGCTTGAAGTTTCATAGGAGGGCAATTTTGATGAGGTGGTATATAATAATTTTTTTAATTAAGCCAACATTTTACCTGTTAACTGTACTTCCCAGTGCTTGGGCATTTTTGTTACTAATTTTCTTTTTTACATTTTAAGGATAAATTCCTATGTGCTGGGCTCACATCTTCACCATGTTACATGGTGGTTAGCAAATAGTCATAATAGTATTTTTAATCAGGAAATTGGATTAATTTGAATTAGCATCTGATGTGAAAGAGACAGCTAACAGCCATATGTGTAAAGCACAGACTAGCCCCCTGTTCCCTGGGGACTTCCTCCAGGGCCTGTTTAAATCTGTGAAATGACTTCTGTGGGTGTCATTGAATTTACATTAAATGCTGGTCAAATCTTTGTTTAAGGGATGGAAATACTAAAAGTCCAACTGCGTGATTTGTCGAGGGATACTTAGACAGTGAAGGTAGTTTCTCTTCTTTTCTGAAAAGCTTTGAAACACTTGGAGATTTTTCTAAGAGCCAGTTGTGTCATGGATGTAATCGGGATTCTTTGCTTCTCTGATCATCATCCTTGCCCCTGGAGATGTCTCCCATTCATCCAGTTCACAAAGAGAATAATTCCCTATACAAACATAGAACTAGCCAGCTACAATTACCAATACATTCAGAAGACATTTAGGAATAATGATCTCATTTTTCTGACCCTCTTTCTTGAGTGCACGTTGCACTATCAGTGAGAGACACTTTTTTGTGTGTGCTGCCGTGAATAGCACAAGGATTTTTTGTTATGTTATCAGCAGTGCCACTTATACATTGGAGATTTTCAAATATCAATATTGTTCTTCTCAACCCATTAATGTTGCATAGATGTTTACTTGTTATGACTGTTTAGAAATACTTTCTGTATTATGTAGAACTTAAATAATTACATTTCTTGTAGGATGGCACCAGTTTTTAAAATACATTTAAATTAAAAGTGTTGTTACCTGGTGGTTCACAACCTGTAAATGAATATGTTGCTGATGTGAATAATCAGGGAATAATATTCACAGGAATGGTGATTGATTATTGTCAAAACTGCACCTGTTGTGGCTTATAAAGTGTCTTGTGCCCATGTATATACTCGGAGATTATGCTGCTGCTGTTGGTATCTGTACATACGCTTGTGTATTGCTATAATTAGTTATGGCATGCTATAGGGACCAAAATAACATGGCTTGTACATATATAGTATTGTTATTCTTGCAGTACATACATTCTACTAAAATGACTCTTATTAACCCCCAGTTTATTAACTTGACTTTGGTGTCTTGAATTGCCTCTGTAGGGTGTTTTCTGTCCTGTCTCTGATGGGAAGAAATTATCCCCAGTTTCTGATTTTTGACCCTTTGAAGCACAAGTAGGCCAAAAGCTGTCTGCGGAGAGGCAGCCTTATAAGGCACTTGCTTACCTCAGCTATTTATAGAGGCATATGTCTACCTGTATTTAAATTCTTCATCATTGAGTGTCACGGTGTTAACAAAAAAAGGCAGATATTTTGTTTACTGCAAAAATTTACTTCTGGACATTCTTTTATGTACTTGAAGGTCCACTTACACCCTTCTGACAGTGCAGAAGGCTGCCTGAACTATGAGTGTTTTTCTATACATCTGAAGCCATATAACTGCAAAGGAATGATTGAGTAGAACTAAATGTTTAGGAAAATCATAAAAAAAATTCAGAAATATTTGTATTGTTGAATTTTAAAATCAGTTTGCAAACCATAGAGGGGTGTTAAAACTGGGTGTTAAATGCATTTCAGGTTTTTTAATCATATCTGCTTGCAAAGGAGATACAGAGAGAGTAACATTTCAAGCTTCTCACTGTTCTCATGCAATGATACCTGCAGGACAAAAATCAAATTGGAAGAAATGATACTGCTATAATGAATTATGTGGAAGTGTTTCATGTAGTTCTAGCTGTCAGGTCACCAGACTTGATTCATTTTACAGGTACAAACCTTTAAGTAATGGAATTGCTGTATGTTCTTTAACCTCCACTTACATCCATCACTTCATTCTGATGAGTAGAGCTTTATGGAAATAATTTACCAAAGAGTATAATTTTGTTGTTGTTGGTTTAATCCATTTAAAAGCAGTCTTAAAATACGATTTTATTTATCCATTTTTTTAAATATTTTCATCAACTGTTACTGCAAAGACAGTTAAATAGACAAATTAAAATTTAGTTTTGCTTTTTTATGTTTCTATCAGTATGGATTTGTATGTGTGCATTCAGCAAAATTTCTCTAATAATGAAGCTGCAATAGATGTAGGCTTATTATGTGGCTGATAACAGTTCCTTGTTGCAAACGAAGTGGGCCTCATAATAGTCAACACTTACTCTCCATAAGTCCTTGTCCCCCGTGCTTTCTGGAAGTATAAATCTGGTTGGGTGTTCCACAAGCGACTTGTTTTCTTTCTTTGCCAAGTGGGAACCCCTTGCTTTCCAATGTTATGCATTCTTAGGTTGACACAATTCAGCAGTGGAAATGAAGGTATCTTTTTTGAAGGTTCCCAGGTGGGTTGTCCTGACAGCTTTGCATGAACATTTCCTTTCCGGTGATGGCGGGGAGTCCTGGGATTTGGCCCTAACCTGGGTCTCTATGTCTTGGTCCTCCTGTAATGCCATGTCCTGCTCCTGAACTAGGGCCTTCTTTTTCCTTTGCTCTTTTTTAACTGAAAATGGTGGTGTCTGTATACCTAGTGATTTGTGAAATGAAATACTGTATGTGATAGTGTATGACTCTCATGGGTTAAAGGTGTAAAGATTATTGTGCAAAATACTCATGGCAAAGATGGAACTTCAGCTCCTTACGTTAGGTTGGGTGAGCGGAGGCTGTACCCTGTGTCTGTCCATGCTATCTGTGCACATCAGACTCATTTCTGTGCCTGATGAGCATGCTCTTACCCTCTGTGGTGGTATAAACCTGGAGGCAGCGGGGCAGGGAAGTGTGTGAAGCCAGCGCTGTGTGTAGCTGAGACTTCTGCTGCCCATCTGGAGTTATTTGTTGCTGTCACTTGGTTCAGACTGGCCTCTGTTGAGAGGAATACTTGTGAGTGCTGCTCCCTTGCTGCTCTGGCCCGAGCTGTTTGGGTCTCTGCCAGGGGTATTATGTGCAGGAGCCTGGGCAGCTGCAGTGTGTCAGATGGGTCAGCTTATATTTGAGGATGTGATCAAACCAACGAGTGTCCGCTAAACTTAACATACACCTTAACATACAAATGTTGAAGCTCTGTGTGTTTGAGTTTCAGTTTATACATGCCAATGTTGAAAGCAGTATATTACTTAAGCTTTGTCATTCTGTTGAATATATAATCTTTATAATTCTGTTGTACAATTGTGTTAAATTTATTAATCTACTCTGGAAGCCTTTGAGAAAAGTTTACAAATAAACTCTTCTGTTAAGGCAAAATATGTTACTAGCAAAGAAAGGATATAAATATATCCAGATTTGATGTTGCTGTTCCACAGATCAAAAGGAGGTAAGAGCAGAGCCCCTGTTTTAAATCCAAGGAAATGATAAGTTCGCATTGTCGTCTTAACTCAGCGCCAGTTCTAACAAGATTTTCAGGGGATTTCAAAACAGATATAGGAACTTAGAGAAAGTAGTCTGAGGTTTTCCTGATTTTAAGTGGAATAGTCAATAACTGAGGATCCTGCCAGAGGACAGTTGAGCGTGAGACATTGTGAAGGACCAGAAGGAGTCAAGTGATTCCTTGACAGCTGCTCGGAGTCTGCTGCTGGGCAATGTCCTGGTTGCATTGTGCAGCCTGAGATTTGTGTGCATTTTAGGCAAAATTGTGGTGGTGGTTGTTAGTGTGGTAAGGTCTGAATAATAATCTTGTGTGATCGCTGACTTGCCTATATTTGAGTGGGAGAAAGAATGCCTCTTAAAATACAAAGGAAACAAAAAGCATCATTACACCTTCTCACACTGCCTGGAAAGCTGAGCTCCAGCCTGCTCTGTCCCATTGGCCTTTCTGCCAAATGGGACTTTGAGGACCTGTGTAGTGGTGTAAGTTAGGACTGCAGACTTCATTGATTAAAAAGCAGTTCAGACAAAGCCCATAGCTGCCTGCTCTCTCTTATTCTTCACTGTAAAAACCTCAGACATGAGAAAAATGCATTGCTGCTATGGGTCGGGAGCCAAGCAGAAGAGCATCAATGAAGTCTGCATTGTTCTTAACATTTTCTCAGGAAGTATTTTATTGCTGCCTTTATTAGTAGAAAGCAAATGGGAATTAAAACAATCTCTGTCAGGATTCTACAATCATCCAAAGTATGTTGACTGGAGAAGCTTCAAATATGATAAAAGAAATAACGTAGATCTTTCCTGTACTCTGTGAAGTGGAAGATAAGCCTGGGAAAATAGAGAACAGATGCTAATTTTACCATAAATAAAAGCCGTAAGAGAGAAGGGTGAATAAACTCTACACTAGTTACAGGACATGAGTTTTTTCCCTCCAGGCCAAGTAAGGTAGAATTTTTAAAGTACAGGACAATTAGAAAGATTTATTCTACAAGAATTACTTGAAAACCTGGGAACTATTGTTTTCTGAATATTATTCTCATTTTTTTCATGAAAGGAGGCTATCATCCAGTGAAAATTGGTGATCTTTTCAATGGCCGGTACCATGTTATTAGGAAGTTAGGATGGGGACACTTCTCTACAGTCTGGCTATGCTGGGATATGCAGTAAGAAAACTATTTATTTCCATTTACTTTTTCCTTAATACATTATTCTGTTTGGAGTATCTTTTGTTTTACACACATGATAAACTTTTGTGAATGTTTGCTATCTTTTCATGGAGAAAGATGTCTACAGTCTTATTTTGCACTTGGTTAAGTGTTTAGCTTACAAAAGCTCTCAGAAATAAGTATGTATCTGTTTTCTTTGAGAAATTCGCTTTGCTTATTGAATTTGCATGTTGTCTTGAAGTTGCAAGAGTGAGCTACTGTTTTTAATTGTTTTAAATGAAAAAATAAACCTTGACTGAATGATAAAATATGCAACCAAATTCTTATTTTAAAGGCATTAGCATCAAGGGGACAGAATATTCAATATATCAGACTGTTAACAGAGTATTGATAGAAACTGATTTTAATTGTAATGTCAGCTTTTTCTGTCAGAATGTATTAGATTAAGAAATACTTTATTCAAAATTTCCCAAGCTTTGAAGTATGTCTATTTTAGTTCAAAGCATGTGTTGAAAATATTTTTGTTCTTTTCAAGGGGGAAAAGGTTTGTTGCAATGAAAGTTGTCAAAAGTGCACAACATTATACAGAGACAGCCTTGGATGAAATAAAGTTACTCAAATGTGTAAGTATCACCCGTGCAATCCAGTGCTCAGCATCAATAATAACAGAAAAAATAATTAAAAAATGGAGCAGAATATTGTTTTTTAACTCTTTTTATATGTTTTTTACTACATATCTGTGTTCTTTTATGTGTTGCTGTGATTTCTGAAGCTCCAAAATAGTGTGTAACTTCATGTGGATAGCTAACTAGCTAGTATTTTAAAGTGATTTTTACCCTGAAATGTCAGTGTTCCCATTCTTGGTTTAGGTTCGTGAAAGTGACCCTAATGATCCCAACAAGGATATGGTTGTGCAGCTGATTGATGACTTCAAAATTTCTGGAATGAATGGAATTCGTATCCTTTTGAAAACATGGCATCTTCATTAAAACTGATCTGCTGACATAAGTAAGCATTTAGTTTAGCTTTTTTTCTAGTTAGTATTACTTTAAATATGCATTAACCTAGATGCAAAGGGTAGTCCAGTGTGTAATGCAGTCACTGGAGTGAAAGTAGCTTAGCTTTTCTAAACACTCTGCAAAAAAGAAAATTCTCATGAATCCTGTCATGTTCTGCTACAACTAGAGATAGGTCATGTAAAAATTTGAGTTTTACTGAAAAGGTTTGTAATAACTGGGGCTTATAGGAAATACGTTTTGCATTAGGCTGGTAAAGAGAGAAAAGTGTCAGTGTTGTGAAGAAGCTGGTTTGTGTTTTCTTGTGGGAAGTGTGAGGGCACGGAGATTCTTCTCTTGTTTGTATGAGCTTCTTTTGTCCAGGTGTTAGCCTCTTCTTTTGGAAAAGATTTTAAAGCTTTACCTTCAAATGCTCTCTTAAAAAAAGGAGGGGAGGGAGTGTTAGGAGAGACACAGTAAGATGTGATGGAATATTGTTCTCAGGGAAAAATACGTGTCTATGAATGCATTTGGTTTCAGAGTTGAGCTAAAGTGAGTTTTCATTGCTAATTATATTAGATATTTTAGCAGCTTATTATATTGCCGTGCTTTCATTTACTGTTACAGCTGGTATTTATGTGTATACTTGTATCTTGGAGCCCTAATAAGAGATCTCACTGTTCATGGTTTCACACTACCAGACAATGAATCAGTTCCTGCTCTAACGAGCTTAACACTGAGTTGATTTTAGTGATGGGCCTTCAGTCTTCAGCAGATCAGGTTAAGGTGCTCTTCATCTACTCTCATCCTCTAAGAAGTTACTGTCAGTAAATATGAATGCCCACTAGAAAGCATCCTTTCAGGGAGAAGCATGGAAGCAGTTTTCATCTGATCCATCTCTCTTGGCATAAATTACGAGAGTGTTGGGACAAGTATCCTCAGTTACAGAATGGCATCTTAACTGCTTTCCCTTTGTCCCATTTTGATTTGTTTCCTGGTTGCTTCAGTGGTCAGCTACCATGGTAGAAGTGTGCTTAAATGTAGGTGAAGTTAATGTAGTCTGCTTATTGCCTAGATTTTATCATCATATTAAAATAAGCCATACAGTTGCTGGTAGTCATGTCAATCTGAATATAAATGGTTTGTGATCAAGGAAATTGCTTAACACAGTGAGCAGAGAACCCTGGTGAGGGTTTCTTGTAGCTGTTGTGCTACAAAAAAAACAAGTTTTAATGTTTGAGCTGAGCTGAGATGCTTATTAAGAAGTATTCTATAGATATATCTATTTTGTATAACTTCACAAAGAATAATGCAACCAAAGCACTTCAGGTCTTTAGCTGACAGCTGTACAATTGAGGGATAATCAAAGTTATTTTAAGAAATCAGAAATTTTTAGTTGTTCTTTTGTAATATGAAATAGGGAATAAGAAGATGCATTCATAGTTATACATAGAAATAACTCTTAATCTGTTTAACAGAGCAGTTTCCCAATAACATTCTTAAACTATTACTAAGATTCACAATTACGTATTTGTCTGTATTAAAGGTGAGAGCCATTTCTAAGTGTGAAGAGTAAATTTTGTTGGTGATGATATTTTGAAAGCATATCCAAACTTTATCTTTTGAAATATGGCACTTAAATTGACAGAGCCAAAAAAGATAACGTACTATTGAAAAATAAGGGTTCAGATAGCTTTGTGCTACCATCCGGACAGCTGATGCTGATTTATTTTATTGCAGTTTTACTTTCATGTTGAAAACTTTGACAGTATACAAGTTGTTTTATGTGGAAGGCAGATGTTCCTGCCTTACCGAGAAGTACATTTTTCAGAAGGGTACAGCAGGCAGGATGGGTTGACACTGCACTCAAATTGAAATTACAGCTGGAAGTCTGTCAAAGTCCTAACCAGCAGTGAAAATACGGGATCAAGTATCTTATGCTTTCAGTTTTCTTGTGAACAGCTTGTACGTCCTGAGTTGCTTTGCCAGTTTGAGCGGTGGTTTGTTGCACTGATGATTTGACCAACTCCTTTTTATCTTCTAGGAAAATAATCTTCGGTGCAGGTTCTTGTGGGAGGGAGCAGGTAACTGATTATAATGTTTTGCTGCAATTTGTTTACATTTTAAAAATACTGTATTAGTGCTGCGTTAGTGTTGCTGAGTTAAACAGGTTGAGAGAAATACAGGAATTGGAGAGTTTTTCCATGCTCTGCTGTTTCCAGCTTCCTCTGGGCAAGTCACTAAATATCTGTTCCTTGACTGTAAATTAAAACAATATATGCTTCATAGAGGCTAGATCATTGCTTATGGAATACATCTAAAATTTAAAGCAAGACAGAAGAGAGGTGGGTGAATCCTTTGGATGGCTAAAACCACAAAATGTCGTAGAGCTTCCAGACAGGGAAACTTATCAGGAGCTGTGTAACACAGAGGTGGGAATGTGCAGAGTCACTGGCCTGTACTGTGTCATCTTTCTTGTAGGAGCTGTAAGAAGTGTTTATATACAAAATATATAACAGTGTGTCTTGTGCTGCGCTAGGCTGATAATTTTTTTAACTACTTGAGCATTTTAAAAAGATTGCAATTATGATTTTTTTTTTTTTTTTACTTGTCTGCCCTGGATATTTATTAAAGCCTTAATAAATGTTTGAGTGTAGTGTTTTTTAAATAAAATATTCAGATAATCACATAATGAAACAAGCATTTGGAGAGACAAGTAAAAAAGATAAGGAAGGAAACATTCCTGACACAATCAGACATTATAATAGTTATGATAAAATTACCTCCAAAGAAAATACAGCATTAATTACATGACATAAAGCATAAATGTTGCCAGTCCAGAAGCATCTGAGATACCTCCCAGAAGTGTTCTGTGTTGGTACCAGAACCTTATTTCATTTAGCTAGTAGTGTCTAACCCTCATCTAAACTCTAAGTGCTTCTGTAATGTGTGTTTATAGATAGGTAGATACTTACTGGTAAGTTTTTAGTCAAGAAAGAACAGTTTTAAGTACTTAAGCCTGTCAGCTGATTTATGTTATGTTTGTTCTCACCTTTGCTGCTCTGCTCAATTTCCCCCTTTCAGACATTTCCCAAACTGCTTCACAGTGTTTCAGAAGAGGCATGCCTGCTGGGTGGGCTTCGGGTTTATTTTTTGGTGGAGGATATTTTGGACGTACTCATCTGCCAGGATGTTGGTGCTGTAGGAAGATCCTGGGGCATGTGAGGCTGGTTTCCCAACAGTTAATGCACAGCTTTTCCCAAACACTTTGTAGCAGGCAGTCTGGCTGACAATTAATGTTTTTCAGGTCAGGATAGTAAAGCAGGCAACATTTTTGAATACCTACTCCAAACACTGAGCCTCTTGTGTGTCTTCTGCTCAGTGCTGTGCACTGCCTTGAGTTTGTCTGAGTCCTCCCAGCAAAATGTTGCATTTTTTTTTTTCAGGTAGCCATCACTTCTCTTTCTTGTGTCCCTCCTCTCTTTGCCTGCTTCTGCCTTGTCTCCTTGCATCTTCCTACTCGGTGCCCTCTTTTTGCCTTTCAGCTATTCACTTCCCGGCACCCATTTCTCTTCTGGTTACTGGCAAGGCTTAGCACTTCCCTAAGTGCAAGGAATGACAGGAATGTGCACTGGACAGTTTGCAGCAGCAGTGGTCTGAAGGGCTGTGGGCGGGTGTCCTAAATTTCATCTCTGAATGCTGCAGTGTCTTGCCTCTCTGAAACCTGTTGTGTTGCTGTAGCATTGCAACTTCACTGTGTGGGCTAGGTTAATAAGTGTGGTAAAGTAACCAAGACTGTTTCCTTTTCTGCATGGAACAGAGTTTTATAATATTCTGAGTAGAGTTGATTGATACAGTTGGGAAACGACTATTCACTGTCTCCTTTAATACAGGAATTAAGGAACATGAAGGGAGATGAAAGGTAGCAGGAGTCAAAATGTTACCATCCTTCACAATGTGTTTTGGCCAGTCTTGAGACCTTTCAACTTTGATCTAACTCTGGCATAAGGGATGTAGATTTCAAAACTTAAGTTAGCTTTATGCATATAGGTAGGTACTTTGAGAAGAATGTAAATGATAAACTGATAAACAAGGTAAATCTCATTTTGACAGCAGTTAAGACCGTGACTCTTAAGATCATTGCCCTGACTCTAGTTAGTAAAACTTACGAACTTAACTAGAAGTTAGGTAAGATTTCACCCCTAACAGTGTGTAGTTCTTTATGAATGGTCTCTTGAGATACAGTCTTATTTCATCCATTGAGATTTTCCTGCAGTATCTGTCAATTCATTTTCTGTTGTTTTACATTATTCTCTGCAAGGTTACGGGTTCATGTAGTTAAGATTTTAACATTCTTTCTGATTTCAGGGATGTCAAGGTCATTTGCAGCTCATGTCTGAGGATTAACTTGGTCAAATCATTAACGTGTTGGGGGAATGTTATGGCTGATAAAATTAGCTTGAATATCTGAATACTTTCTTAATGGAAAGATAACCTACCCAGGTATATTAAGTGTAGATTCTCTATCTTAGGAAGCCCTTGAACCACAGATCAGTGGAGGCTCCTACATTTTTTTTTCCTATGATCATCTTCTGTTGGCCTCTGTTGCAGACCAGTAGTAGGTGCTGGGTCAAATTAAACTTTTTGGCATTGTGTTTTTTGCATGTTGCTTCTGAGTTCTGCATTTTCTTTGTTCCTGAGTTTTTTGGTGATTGACATTGTTCTCTGCAGTTAACACTGTAGGTGGGAAGAGATCCATTCTCTTACTACTTGAGTCTTTATTGTCAGGTGATTCTTAATTGAGCCTAATCAGAAAGATTTCTAGTATGGTTCATTTTCTGAAGCACTGCTGCTGCAGACTTTTGGTGTTAAAAGTCTATTCATATCATTGAAAGTTTATTAGAAGCTAGACATTATAGGCCAAATCAGTACTTCTAACTGTTTCAAAGAAAAAAAAAAATTATTTATTTTCTAGAATTACCTATTTCATTGTTCACCCTAATGTTGCTGTTAATATATGGAAGTACTTGACAAGATTTGTATAATTAAAATGTTTCATTTGCTGTGCATCTGGGCGCTGTTCTTGCATATGACACGTACAACCAAAGGATTATACCAAAACATATACTGTGTTCTGCTCATTTTAGGGGGAAGTGTTTTCCCTCTAACAGGGTGGTGATTGCTTTAGCCAGTATGCAAACAGACATTTGTGTTGATCTCCTCAACAATTTTATTTGGAAATTAACCTTAATTAAATCCCAGATGTCTGTATGGTCTTCGAAGTACTTGGACATCATCTCTTGAAATGGATAATCAAATCCAATTATCAAGGCCTTCCCATCCGTTGTGTAAAAAGTATAATTCGACAGGTAAGATTTGCTGATGTTTTAATTAGGTTTTTCTACCACTGTTAACAGTTTGAAGGTTAGAATGGTGATATTTCAACTGAACTCTTACTGATGAATATCTAAGATAATTTTATTGGTAATCATTGGGAGGTTGCAAGAGCATCTTTTTGGACAGCCTTCGTTTCTGTGTGCTGTGGGCTTTTCTGTTTGTTTTTGTTTGTTTGTTGTTGTTTTTTTTTAAAATCAAGGTTTCCTACTGAGAAGAGTTTCCTGAGCTTCTTTAGAAAATAAAAAGTTGAAGTAATAAGTCTTTTTCATAGATGTAAGGATATTTGTGTTCAGTTGCAGTTTTGGTTGACACTTCATGCTTCTTAATAAGATCTTCTGGAATATAAAATTTCAGAACGGGGAGATAATATTATAAAACAGAACAAAAATTGTATTTGAAAAATTGTCATCTGTCTGTATTTAAGTTTTTGAGGTGTCAGAGGGTTAACAAGATGAAACATTTGAGAAGATTTCACTGGGACATGTTCTTTCCACGTGCGTTCTTTTCCTATACTACGAAAATCAAGTTCCTGAGAGGTGGTCTTAAGGAGAAATAGTGTCTCAGCAAGGAAAAGTCACATGTATAGCTCTGATTTGGTATTAATCCATCAGCAGTTAATACCTACAAATGATGAATAAAGTATTCTGGCACTTCAGTAACTAGTATTGCCTTTCATCAACTTTACCTATAAGTTAGTAAGTGGTCTGTTAAACTTTCTTTGTAATTAATATTGTTTCAGCTGGTGAATATCGGCCTGTTATCTCTTTCATCAGAATAAGCTAAATAACAAATTTGATGAGGTTGTTACTCTACAGTTGAAATTTTAGGTCCCTTAATACCTGTACATCTAGGTGGCTCAGGTACTAGAAATCAGTTGTTGTGCTCCAGCTGAGCTGAGTTGCCTGTGAAGGAAAGGGAATGTGTATTATTTGTATCATGTGTGCATATAAATATCCACTGGTTTTGGTAAATGTTGTCTTTCTTTGGAATGTTTTTGCACTGGTTGCACCTTTGTTTGGCCAAAACATGAGAAATTACATGTAATTTCTTGGTAGACTGTGTTTAGCAGCAGTTTACTCTTACCTCAATTACACTGCCTGTAAACCAAACTACAGCCCATTTCTGGAAGGAAAACTTCTGAACCCAGCTTCATGGCATCTTTGCTAACAGGCTCCTGTAACGTAGCAGAGGAGGAATTCAGGTGCGACCTTCAGGGATGGTGGCCACAAACCAGTGAGAAGTGGGTCAACAAGGACAGGAGCCTGAAGGACCCCTGATAAGGGAGAAGTTCTCATTGATTTCTGTGATCGCCATGACTGTGGAGCTTGACTCAAGTGATACATACAAGTACATACAACATGGACTGATTTGTTCAGTTTTAAGAAGAAAAGGCTAATAAAGGGGGAAACTTGTGATCTCTTCAGGACAGATAGAGAAAATGGAGCCAAACTTCTCTTGCTGGTACATGGAGATAGGACAAAAAAGCAGTGTATGTGAGTTACTGCAAGTATCTGGTTACATATTAGGAAGAAATTTCTTTGTAGTGAGAAAGTTCTTTGTAGGGTGGTAAGACACTGAAACAGGTTGTCTGCAGTGTTATGTAATCTACATCTTAGAAATGAACTGGATAAAAGCTCTAGAGGAGGCTGATTTTGAGGTTAGATACAACTTCGAAGTTGGTATGACTTGGGGAAGGTTTAAATCACCTAGTCTTCCATACTAAGCATGAATGTAAGCAGTGGTAAAAATTGCAGGTATTTCAGACACTTGATACGTGAAAAAAGAGGAATGTGTTAGTCCTGGAAGATTAAAAAGGTTTTATTTTTGTGAGGTTGGAATTTGTGAGTCACCTTTTCAGACTGATGAGAATGGCATCAACTGGTAAGACTTCCAGGTTGTTCATCTCATTAAAGAGAATACAGATTCTTATTCTTTCTAAAAACTTACTTGTGAAACTTGAATATGAAACAATTAATGCACTGGTATTACTGTGCAGCAAGCCATTTTGTTTCAGAATGTACTGTAATTCCATGCTACAATTGAAACCTCCATTTTTTTATGCTATGGTTTGGAATTCTTTATTTTTTTTTTCCGATTTTTGAATGCTTTTGAGCTTTGGGGCAAAATTAGGTTTGTTTTAAAATGCAGGTGAGAGTTGAGTTTCTTAATGAGAAATCTCATTTCAGTTTCAACCAGACTTTTTTTCCTCTGGGGTAGAGTTACATGAACTGTTGTGCAAGAGAAGACCTTGCAGAATTGAAAATGGGGTTAGTTGCTGCAGTTCCTTGTTTGTGGAGATGATTGGAAGGGTCCATGTATTTAATTCCTTACTTTGGGTTGTAAAATGTATAGCATCAATCTCTTTTGAGAGGATCATGTTCTGAAACTGATGCTGAAAGGAGCATCATGTATTTATCAATGAAGGTTTTCACTTTTGCTTGGATTTGCAATATAGTAATTCTTCTTAATGGGTCAATATGATGTGGCTCCTTGAACGACGAAGAAACAAGTGAATATTAATTAGAAACTGCCAATTATGAGTTTCTTTATGTGAAACTGGCCTTGTGACCTTATAAGGGAAAAAATACAACCTTCTAATTTACACTTTTGGTTTTCTCAAAAAGTTTTTTTTGTCTCCCAAAAGAGGATTCTTCACTCACATTAAAGACAAAGCTGTCTTTGTGACACTGTTACTCAAAGGGATAAAGGCTGTCTTTTTGAAGTGGGAGGTATTGAGTCTGTTTTCTTATAAATGCCACTTCCACAGGTCACAGTGGAACAGATATTTATCTATCTTGTGAATGTTTATGGCTTTCTGTGTACTCTGGAATCTTTCATTTTTCTTGGCCTCAGAATTATGGACATTCAGTGGTAATTTGTAAAACGGTCTGTAGTGTAGTGGAGGAGGGAAGAGACTATTATAATCCATCTTTATGTTGCTATTGGTGTTAATGCCTCTTGTAAATTTTGAAGTCACTTAACTGCTAACTTCCCATAATAAACCAATCTTTCTTTGCCATTTCTTATTTTGAGACATACTGTATGTTCCTTCAGTTGCTTTGACAAGTGGTTAAGCAAATTTTGGATCTGCAAGAAAAAAATCCAGATTATCAAGAACGGAGCAAGGTTTTTGGTGCACCGTTGGCACGAAGTCCTGCTCAAGTGAACATAGAGTTTTCATTTAGGCATACAAAGAAAGCTTTTCAAAACAGTGGCTGTTCTGCTCTAGCTCCAGAACTGGAGAAAGCAGAGCCATGCACTTGAATTGTTTCTAGGATAAGTTAGCCTGAGTGTAAATATCATACACATTTTGCAGCTGCTCTTCTCTTGAGCTACCTTGCATGCTGGATGGATGTGCCAGTTCTGGAACTAGCTCAAAACTGGGTGGTAGACTAATATCTTTGTATTTTGTTACTGGTATTTTGAATCAACAGGTTTGCTTCTCAAGTTGACCCTCGTTAGCTCTGTCTTAAAGGATCCTGAGAACAAAAAGCTTGTTAGTTTATTTACAAAATACAGAGACTGCCAGGATGTTCTTATAGTTGGAGCTCATGAGTCTGGAGGTCTGTTTCTTGCTGTAGAACATTGAAAGAAGTCTTTTAAATGGGTTCAGCTAGGTTTCTGCTTTTTTTCTTTTTGCTGACGTTTTTCTACAATAGTTATGTAGATTATCATAGTAGCCTGGTTTATGCTGTTATATTATTCTGTACTGAATAATTGTAGCAGTTGACTTCCAGAGTTTATCGTATCTGGGTTTTACCTAGAATATGTGTAAAATCACACAAACTACTGTATTTCTATTCTGGTTAGAATTGAAGAATATTTTTTTTCATTGTGTAAAAATCATGTTTTACTTTTTGTCCTGGAATGCATTTTGAAGACTTTGGATATGCAGGATTGATATGAGCCAGCAGGTTTTAGCTTGCAGAGAGGATGAAAGACTAGTGAAAAATACATGCAACAAATACAGGTAGGCAAGTCGTGATGTGTTGGTCACATGAAAAGCTGGATTACTATTGGCATTCTGAGGAAAACTATAGGTAGCATTTCATCCCAACAACAAAATCCTCTCTTTGCTTTTAGTTTTATAATAAATTATAAGATGGTAATTCACAAACTAGACTTCAGTTTACTGCAGGCATGTAGTACTTGCAAGGTTTGCTTTTCCAAATAACTGTTTTACACCAGTGGGTATCAGCCAGATTCCCTTTTCAAAGAAAGATGCAGCAAGTATTTTTTACACATGTGCAGATCAGCTAAAGAGCACTTGGAAGTCTGACAGCAGGTTGCTGTTATCAAGACAGTTTAGCCAGTGAGTATCTTACTCATGAAAATCTCAGTAACTGGTTTTATGAGCTAAATAAATTATCTGGGCCACAAATGGACTGCAGGCAATCGGTTGAACATCTCTCTGCTAATAACAAACGCGTTTAGCTTGGTTTGGGTAATTAAAATAAATTTTCCAAACATCCTTTTGTAATTAGGTACTTCAAGGTCTAGATTATCTACACAGCAAGTGCAAGATCATTCATACGGATATAAAGCCAGAAAACATTTTGATGTGCGTGGATGATGCCTATGTTCGTAGAATGGCTGCTGAAGCTACCGAGTGGCAGAAAGCTGGTGCTCCTCCCCCCTCGGGCTCAGCAGGTATGATAGCATATTGAAATGCAGTGTAGTAAAGTTCCATCAATATATTAATGCTAACGATATTATGTTTAATCAAAATTAACATTTTAAATAATTGCATATGAAAAATGCATGTCTACTTAATTCTCATTTATGCTCTGGAAACTGTCCAGAGCATTTGACTGAGGGAAATGTTTTCTACTCAGTTTTGCACATTCAGGTTTACAGGGTCTCCAGATGCAGAAAAAGATTTATTGATGTAAACATACTCTCCTCCACAAGCATTAATAGCTGGGGTTTAGCCACACTGAGCCTTAGATTTCTAATACTGACAATAATCTTACCTAAATTATGTGTCTGGTTCTATTACAAGTTCATCAGCATCCTTGTGAAATAATCTGCCTTTTTGTCAGTTATAACTTGTTAGACTGCGGTGAAAACTCTTAAGAGTCCATAGTTCATAGTTTTTCACCCTTAAAAATAGGATTTATTGTACCTAACTGAATTCCTGATAAGCCCTGCTCCCTAGCACTGTATATGAAACGTCTTACGCTGGACTGGCCAGGAGTATAGAAAAGAATTGTATATTATGCTTAGCTAGGAGAAACCAAGGTAAAGAAGTTCTCAGCCATCAGTGAAGAGAAACAAAGAGGAAGGGTGGCTTTTCTAGTGATCTTCAGTACCATGGTTGCTTTTTATTTACCAGTCAAGCCCATCAGTTACAGGCAGTAGAGAAATAATAGCATTTAAATACCATTGTAATAATGTCAGAAAATATATCACAGATTAAGGTCTCAGAGGTACAATAAAAATATCTGCTGTAACAAATACTGTGGTCAAAATCCATAAATATTTCACAGGATTCTGTATGTTAAGATGCAAAAGTCTTATAAATCATGAATATATTGTATTGAATTTTACATAATGTGTAATCACATAGTTAAAAACTGTAAGTTATTTGTGTGGGAAGTAACTTGATTTTGTTCATGCAGCCTATATGGTGCTTCTTGACATTAAAATAAGTATTATTTTAAGGAATGTATTGATGGAGTTCATATCACACTTTGTTCTTAGCAAATTGTAATTGAATCTGTGGCCTTCCACACAGGAGCTGAACATGTGTTTTCTTTACAGCATTTCAAGAATAGTTTCTGCATAATTTCCCTTTTTAGATCAGAGCTGGTAATCAAGAATGTTTTTGAATGCCTTGCCCTCTCAGGAGGCATACAAGCAGTTTTTTCCCCTGAACTTAGCAGCAGAAGCTGAAGCCATAGGAGAGCTCTGAAGTCTCAACTGTCTCCACTTTTTATTTTGCATTTGTTAATTGCCATATGCTTTCGTGTCTGAAGAAGTTCATGAGCTGTTCTCCTCCCCCGTTCAGTTCCTCTTTCTCACTTCCACTTTGCCTCTGTCTCCCACATTTGGTTATTTCTATTGGGCTTGCTATTTGGGGGGGGGGGGGGGGTTGGGGGGGTGTTAGGGGATGTTGTGTGACTTGTATTGCTGTTCTGTGCATTTTTTCAGTTAGTACAATAATCTCATCAGACCTAGTCAGTGACTGAATCCTTCTGAGAGATGCTTAGGAAGAAGTCCATACTGGACATTTTTTTTCTGTGGTGGTGTGTTTTCTGCCAGAGGCACTTCTTCATGACTCCAGTCCTGGCAATCAAGCTCCCTTGTTTCAGGGTGAAGGAAACATGAATATTTGACTTTTCTGCTGAGTGCAATACAGTAGTTGTCTTTGTTGCTGTTCCCTGAACTATCTAAAATCTGCCTATATCTGTTCAGTCAGCTGACTACATACAGTTAATATGTGAGAACTCTGCAGTCATTTAATGTTTTCTGTCCACTTCTCACTGATTCACACTTTCCTTTCTAACTTTTAACTCTCCACCAACCATAACAGTGAAATTGATGCTAACTCCTTCCAATTCCGGATGCTCCAATGGAGACATCAAATGATTTCAGGCAGCAGGTATTTGTAAAGAGCAAAATTATGACTTAAAAAAAAAAAATCACTGCCATATGTTTATTTAAGGCTATTTTTACACAATTTCTACGACTTTCTGCCTTTTTAGAGTTGGTTTTGTAAAAACAATTTTCTTCTTTTCTTTTTAGTGAGTACAGCTCCACAACAAAAGCCTGTAAGTATAGTTACATAATTCAAATTAACTTTATTTTCTGTGTTTAGTTGCTATTAGACTGTTGGTAGTCTCTACCCTTTTTGCAAGCTTCCTTTGACTAAAGCTTTTGTCTTTCAAAGAATACTTTTCTTTTAATGTCTTTGGCCTTACCAGCTTTATGTACAGTATTTCTCTGATGGAAACTCTGATAGACTTACAATTCTAAAGCTATGTCAGAGACAGTTAAGCATTGCCATTTCATCTCTCGAGGAATAATCCATTCTGTTCAGATCCTGACAAAACTGGGTGCACACACTAAATACCATGCATTGCAGATAGCTTAAGGACTTCAAAGCCTTAATAAAAAAGGCCTTAAAGGAGAAGGGGTTTTATGAGACTTAGAAGATCTTTTTGCCATGTACATACAGCAACCATTGAAACATAGAATCATAGAATAGTTAGGGTTGGAAAGGACCTTAAGATCAAGTTCCAACCCCCCTGCCATGGGGGGGAAACCTCGCTCTAAACCATATTACCCAAGGCCTCGTCCAACCTGGCCTTGAACACTGCCAGGGATGGAGCATTCACAACCTCCCTGGGCAACCCATTCCAGTGCCTCACCACCCTAACAGGAAAGAATTTCCTCCTTATATCCAATCTAAACTTCCCCTGTTTAAGTTTTAACCCATTACCCCTTGTCCTATCACTACAGTCCCTAAGAAGAGTCCATCCCCAGCATCCCTATATGCCCCCTTCAGATACTGGAAGGCTGCTATGAGGTCTCCACACAGCCTTCGTACAGAATGTATGTGGTCATACAACATGGGTGAAAAATAGTAGGATTGTCAAATTAACTGATCTGTTCTAACTGTCCTGTAGCTTCTTTTGAAGATAACAGGATTTACAGGTAAACCTTTGAGAAAACAGTATTTTTCTTTGTTCCTTGTACTTTTTTATTATATTAGGATTTCTTGCGGTGATACATAAACAATGAATGAAAACTGGATAGATCTCATCTATGAATTAGTAAAAATAGAAGTCAGAATTCAGTTACAATATCAGAAAGTGTTTCAGTCCTAGCTCAGATGTGTTAGATTTTCTTCTGCTTGTTACTGTACCTGAGTTTTTCAATCCATATGTTATATAAAATGTGAAACTTTTCATAATAGCCATCTGTTGTTTGTGATTCACATGTTTTGGGCCAGAAGTGAATAATAAAAATGCTTTCCTTTCACAGGGAAGTAGCTGAACAACACAGGATTTATTTAAAATCCTTTACCATTTTCAGTCTCTAGTTTTCTTGTGTCATTTTTCTCAGCATACTTTTCCTAGTAATTTCCTTCATTGTTCAGAGAGAAATCATGCATGAAATTTATATTGCCTAATTAGGTATGATACCAGACTATCTTCCACATGTAACATCAACAGTTAATCTGGATTGGAGTTGAACATTACTGTGCCTAGTTGAGATTATATGATCATAGGAAATTCACTATGGTATTTTAGATATATTTTGCTCTTGTATCTAATAAACAGCCACATAAAACAATGTATAACTATGTAACATTTCAGTAGCTTTTTTGTCTCATATAACCCTACATCATTTTCTATTTGAAATAAAATGGGAAAAACTGTATTTACTTATTAATAATTGCCATTATTAATAATAAAGATATGTACTGTATTAATTGCTTATGCTAATATAAGAAAATAATTAACAATCATTAAAAGTAATCATACTGCAAGTGAATTTGCTGTGAGATGCCTTGAGAATAATCGTTTAGGTTTTTTGTTAGTTTGCTTTCTTTTAATATTTCAGATTGGAAAAATATCCAAAAACAAAAAGAAAAAGCTGAAGAAAAAACAGAAGAGGCAAGCTGAGCTATTGGAGAAACGCCTGCAGGAAATAGAAGAACTAGAGCGAGAAGCTGAAAGGAAAAAAATAGAAGAAAATGTAACCTCATCTGTACCATCAAATGAACAAGAAGATGAGTACCACCCAGAGGTGAAACTAAAAACAGCCGATATAGAAGAGGTAGTAGATGAAGAACCTGGAAATGATGATGGTTAGCATTACCTGCTTTTATTTACCCTGAATTTACTGTTTCATAGTAAGTGCAGCATTGCATCTGGTGCACTGAACAAAATCTGTGAACTGTCCTAAATCATAAAGTTTCATTGTCTCCTGTAGGTAAAATCGGAACTAGAAAGTCTAAAAAGCAGGAGTCAAACCTACTGTAGAGGTGAAGAAAAACATCAATAGCAGTCTTGCTGTCAAATCCCACAGAAGAGCACACAGCCAATTCATAGAACAGCCAGTTGTCATGCCACATTAGGTAGCGTGACAGAGTTTCCTAATGAGATAAAAGAAAAACAGCATGAATTTGTATTTTTTAACTTCAGTGTAGTTAAGTCATGTTTCTTTCCCCTTGTTACAGTGTTTGTTGTAATGATCTTTCCTGTTAGGGTGGTGAGGCACTGGAACAGGTTGCCCAGGGAGGTTGTGAATGCTCCATCCCTGGCAGTGTTCAAGGCCAGGTTGGACGAGGCCTTGGGTGGTATGGTTTAGAGCGAGGTGTCCCTGCCCATGGCAGGGGGGTTGGAACTTGATGATCTTAAGGTCCTTTCCAATCCTAACTATTCTATGATTCTGTTCTATGATTCTATGATCTGTCAGGTAGTAATAACTGCAGCTTCTTCAATAAAATTGGTAAGATGCCTTATTAAAATTCTTGTTTAGTCCCAGTGATTTGGAGTGTAATTGTTATGGTCCAGCTCCATTCTGGCTTCCCAGGCTTTCTCATCAACTCTTGCTCGTTCTGTGGAAGTGTAACTGCTGAGACTTGTCTTCTGGTTTGGTTTAGTTTTGTTCTGCACTTACAGTGAATTTTCCTACTTATGTCATGACTCCCGGTTTGACACAGTTTGAGTTACAGATTTTTAAAGGTTGCTTTCAAGACCTCATGCATCTTCTCTCCCTGGTGCCAGGAGGATGGTGTCAGACTCTTTTTGGTGGTGCCCAGAGGCAGGATGAGGAGCAGTGGTCGTAAACTAAAACACAAGAAGTTTCACCTCAGCATGAGGAAGAACTTCTTTATTTTGAGGGTGGCAGAGCACTGGGAAGGGCTGCCCAGAGGGGTTGTGGGGTCCCCTTCTCTGGAGACATTCAAAATTCACCTGGATGCAATCCTGTGTAACCTGCTCTAGGTTTCCGTGCCTTGGCAAGGGGGTTGGGCTGGATGATATCCAGAAGTCCCTTCCAACCCTAACGGTTCTGTGATTCTGTGATAACATTGTAATCTTCTGAACCTCTCCCTGTTGTTTTTTTTTTTCCCAACAGCCTTATTAATTAGTTCTTTCTTTTGCCTTCAGTTTAGACTTCAAGGTCTTTGCATATTTCATTGATACTTAGAGTTTCCTTCTGTGATGTCAGAAGTCTCATAGTTATTGAAGAGTTAAAAATGTTGAATGCCTAATTTCAAAATGTCGTATTATTGATGTATGATCTGATGTGTTGCTCACTGAAATTTTTCAGGTGAAGCAGATGATCAGGATGAAAAAGAAGACACAGAGAAAGAAAACACTGAGAAAGATGATGACGTTGAGCAGGAACTTGTCAACACTGACCCTACAGACCCTACGTGGATAGAATCCCCCAAAACAAATGGCCATATTGTGAATGGCCCATTCCTATTGGAACAACAGATTGAAGATGAAGACGAGGAAGAGGAAGAATGTCCAAATGCAGAGGAGTATAATCTTGATGAGCCAAATGCAAAAAGCGATTACTCTTATAGCAGCTCCTATGAACAGTTTAATGGTGAATTGCCAAATGGACGTCATAAAATTCCTGAGTCACAGTTCTCTGAATTTTCAGCTTCAGTGTTCTCTGGGGCTCTAGAGTCTGTAGCCTGTGGTTCTGCTGTTTCTGAAGGATCAACTGTAACCGAAAGAGAGGAGAGCAGCCCATCTCATGACAGGAGTAGAACAGTTTCAGCTTCAAGCACTGGGGATTTGCCAAAAAGTAAGTATTCCTCATAGTAGCATACAGCATCCTTGAAGTTTCTTGCAGCCATAGGTGGTGTCTTATGTAGAACGAGTAGTGGGGCTAAACCTTATGTATATGTTTTATCTATTTTCAGTGACACATATATGCAGATTTTACTTTTGTTTTGGAGTTTTTTGGTGAAACTTTCAGTAACACAAAGGGACCTTTTGATGCCAGCAGACAAATCTTCTATCACACCATGTTTCTGGCTTGGAACACCAGGTCTAGCACTTCTCAGTGATGGTGCCATTTATCTATCTACAGGTTAAGTTTTAAATGCTCTTAGTTTCTGGGTTGGTGCTGACCCTGCTAAGTCTTGGCCTGCTTTTGTGCTTGTGTCTGGAAAGTGCCCACTGGAAAAGGTTATTCCAGTGTGCCAGCATCTGAGTCAGAAAAATCTGCGCAGACTGCCCCCACATGCTCTCTTCCTTAGGTGCTCCCAAACCTAAGGAGGAGGTGGGGTACAGGGTCAGATTTACCGTCGCTAGGGTTGTGTTAGAGCTGCAGCCCACTGCCGAGAACCCTTTTTTCATTGCTATCATCTTGTTGGTTTTATCTGCACTGAACATTTTGCTCATTGAATCATACAATTCTCAATTATTATTTTACATTTAGTGTTTCATCTTAGAGCACCTTTGGCAGAGCAGATATCTAGAAAGTAAGAGAGGGATTTTCAGTTACTTTAGTCCCAAAGCATTCTGGTGAATTTTGACCTCCTAGGACCAGGTTTAAAGAAAAGCAAGTGCATTGATTTTGTATGGCTTTTAGAAATAGAGGGGGGGAAACACACTTTGAGTTGGTGGAAGACTTGTGTCTAGTAACATGGGTGTGTATTACATTAAAAAAAATGGCAAGTAAGTGGAATAGAAAGACAATGGTTAGGTTAAGAAATAAATGTAACAGTCTTGTTAAAGACAGTAGCTTAGCTAAGCTTACTTTAAGTAAATTGGATGATTTTTCTTGCATTCAAAAATGGGAGTTCAATAGATGCACTTGGAAGACAATGCAAAAGCATTCTTGTTAAATTCAGACAAATCTACTGTCTTAAAAGAGGAAAACCAAACGGATTTTTTTTTTTTTTTTTTTAACTTTTTTCTGTGCTAGAACTTGTTTTTATGGGTGTGAGATAAGTTATTGTAGGTTAAATATTCACATTGACAGGTCAGTCTTCACAGCAAAGAGGAAAGGAAGTTTGTGATTGCAGGTGGGAATTCTTCTAGAAGGTGGCCATGAGATCATGTAACCTGACTTCCTTTTATAACGAGCCAGTAATACACCAACTATTAAGTCCAGTAACCTTTGTGTTCAGCTTAAAACACATTTTCCAAAAAGACAACCGCTCTTGATTTGGACAAATTAAATAGTTAAAGAACAAGGTGTGGTTGAAGTGTGTTCCACTGGTCAGTACTCAGAATTGTTTCAGAAGAATCATTGCAGGTTTGGATTTGCCTGGCTACAGCTTCTAGCTATAAATACTTGTTATGTCTTTCTTCAGTCACATGAAAAAATTCTGTCGTGTGCTGTGTTTTCATTCATTGATGGTTCATTTCTAACACTTCCGCTCTTAATCTTTTATTAAACTCAACAAGTCTTTGTCTTTGCAAGGCATGTTGCTAACCCTCAACTCATTATAGCTTTTGTGTATTCATCATGGTTTTGGACACTTAAATTTTGGCCACCAGAACTGCTCCAATCCAAAACTTTTGCCTGTAAGTCCTGTTTACTGAAGACATGAAAGGTGGTATCTTGGTGTCATTGCAAAGAGCTGGATTTTTGCCATTGAATTATGTAGCTGCAGGATATTACACATAGATTTTATTTATAGCACCAGTGGCTAAATGATAAATTCATGGGTTTCAACTTTAATCAAATACTGAGAGACTAGATCTGTAAGCGGACAGAAGAAAATGAGATAGCTTAGGGAGAAGATCACTAAGCCTGCCATCAACATTGTCCCCAGATGAAGTTACTAAATATAAATAGAGATGTGTTGAAAAGTACAGTCAGTGTATTTCTTGGTTTGACTTTAGAAGAGCAGTTCACACAGCTGTTACAGAGTCTGACAGGTAAGGTAATCTGCAGGTAGGCAAGAAATGTGAAGTAAAATACAACTGAGCAGAGCTGTGTTTCTGGAAAATGTCAAGTTCCAGGCAAGTATGTCTTCCAGTCCATCTCCTTAAACTCAGTAGTCCCTGAAATGATGCACAAGAGGTTCCTAGGTGCCTGGTAGCCTCTTCCCTGTGCTGCTGGCAGTATTTATAGGCAGAAAGCCTCTACTGCTCTTTTCCTGGTGTGATGTGTAAAATCATCATGCCTCCAGGGAGTAAAGCTGGATTTGTCATCATGGAAGCAATGTATCTCCATAGCTGGAGAGACAAACCTACTTAATTCCTCCGTGATGTTATCTCATCAGCAGCATCTTACAGACCTTTTATGCAAAGAAGGAAGATTAAATTTAGCCATAGCTGAATTTACTTCTTCCACAGAAAGAGGAAAAGCTAAATGTTGTTAATATTAATGGCATCAATAATAATGGTGAGTTAAACAGTAATAAAACAGATAAGAGTATTTCAAAAGAAGAAAGATAAAAGTTGCAGCCTATTCAATGCTTTTAAATGCTGTTACTTTTTTTCCTATAACTTTAATGCCCTTTTCTAGTATAGAAGTGGACTGTATTTGTTCCTCTCTGTCTAGGCATTGCTGTACATTATAAAGTAACATGATCTCTTTATTTTTTTGGAGATACTTGCCTCATTCAGTGCACAGACCAATTTGTGTTCAGTGGATGAGCAGCTCTTAAGTTCTTACCTTTTTCAAGTTTTCACTGTGTGACCAAATGCCCTTAAAATAGATCTGTTAATTTCCTCATGACTCTCCTCCTCATTCCAGTGTTTAAATGTTTACTAAGTATACTATCGTGCTGAGACTGTGAGGAGGTGATGTTTCTCAGTTTTGGAGAACTAGGACACACATAACTGAAAACCAGAAATGCTTACTGATTTTGTGCTCAGGTTGAGCTCCTTTGGATGCTTTTTTTGAGAGTACTTACTAAAAAGTGTGCTCCTCTTGACTTCACTTTCAGTTGTGAATGATCCACGTTTGTCAGATATAGAATCCAAGGTCACATTCATCTCTCAGAAAATAAGAGACATAAACTTAATGAGCTCCTGAGAAAAACACAAAAGTGTAGGCATTTGCCTGTTACCTTGTCAGGTCCCTCTGCTAGAAGAAGGTTGAAGAAAGCTATTTTCTAATGTACTCAGATGTCTTAGTGACGAGTTCTCCACCCCTTCATTCCACTTTATTTACTGCAGTCCTTCACCTTCAGAAATATGTGTGGGAAGGATTTATCTAGCACTTTTTTATTTTTGTCAGGGCTGGTGAGCTGAGATAGGTCCTGGTATTTCTTGAATAATACATGTGATTGTGTTTAGAAAAATTAGACTCTATTAAGCAGCATGCTTGTGAGGGAAGATTTTAATATTAAGATTACTTAAGACTAACCATCTTTTAAGTACTGAACCTTGGCTTTATTCTCTCAGTGTGTTTTGCTTTTATGCCCTATAGTCATGAGGTTTTTTTGAACTCAAGTCTTGGACTCTGTTGCAGCTTTTTTAGAAGGCTCTTGTTGAGGTCACTTCCACTTCTGTCTTCTGCTGTTCAGTCCCGTCTTGTCTTTCCTTCTTTCCCTTGGTGGATCCTGCCAGTTTCTTTTCTGGTTGGCCAGTGCCCTGATGGCTCAGTCACCCTTGCTGTCCCAGCAGTTGAAGATCCTAATTTCAGTCATTCCTGACTCATCGTTAGACATGCTGTATTTTTTCTTTGCCCTATGTCTGCTGTACTTTCCTCTTCCAATGTTTGTGGTAGTTTCACAGATCATTATATCCCATTTGGAGTCCCAGTGCCTTTTGGATCTAGTACCTCTTTCTTGTCTTATCAGCAGTTTCCAATTTGATCTTCGTAGCTTTGGGACAAGTAAGCTGAGATCAGTCCTCTCCTGCTATGTGATCTGTGATACCTGTTTCTATCATTCACATTCAAGTCCATCTGCTTTCTTTCCAATTCAGTTTGGGAGCTGGCGGGTGGTATGTCAAATAAAAAAGCAAAGCAGCGGTCCTCCACTGTCCTGTGTTAGGATCATCAGTGTCCCAAGAGCCTCTAAAGGTGGCAGGATTAATGACATTAAAGTTATGCCTTTATAGTTGGATCATGCTCTACGCAAATCAGGACCTTCAGAGAATTTTGATTCAACACTGAGTTGTCTGTGAAATGGGTGACAATCTTCCAGGCTCTCAAGTAAGCCAGATTTTGATGATTTCTTCCCCTTGAGACAGATTTTTTAAACAAGAAAAAATCTAGCTGTATTTTGTTTAGCTTAACCAGAAATGGAAGTGCAGGATTTTATTTTTTCAACCAAACTGTTCTAAGAACAACTTTTTCTTGTGGACTTCTTGGAGTTTAACATTTTCTGCCCTAATCTGTTCTTGGAAACATATGGACTCTTTCTGCTTAGAGCTCTTCCGGATATTCTAATTACAGTCTTTTGGCAGTTAATGCAAAAATTTGCAGTTGGAATGTGTAAGGATATTTAGAAATCAAGGTAAGAAATCCTGTTTATGTTGCTTTAATTTCTTGTAACATTCAGCAAATGATTTTGATGTCTTCCATGAATTACAAAACTGGATAAAGTGTCAAGGCAAAACTGCTTAGAGGTAACTGTTCTGCATTTTGCTTGTGTTAGCAAAAACTCGTGCTGCTGACTTACTGGTGAATCCACTGGACCCAAGAAATGCAGATAAAATTAGAGTTAAAATTGCTGACCTGGGGAATGCCTGCTGGGTGGTAAGTATCACTGCATCATTTTTGCTCTTTAGCCTTCAGTGTTTAGAACAGGCCTTTATATTGTTGTATTTTCCCATTAATGTGATTGTTTCTTTTTTAGCATAAACACTTCACAGAAGACATCCAGACAAGACAATATAGATCCATAGAGGTTTTAATAGGAGCAGGTTACAGTACACCTGCTGATATCTGGAGTACAGCATGTATGGTAAGAACAATACAATGTGTATTTTATAAGAATAAACCTGAGAAACCTGATGTGGATGGTTTTGACACAAATACATTATCATAAATAATATCATATCCGATAGCTAATGATGACTTTTCCCCTTCTATTTCACTTTCTGCAGTATTCTTAACCAATTTTCATTTTCATTTGATGCATTTTAAACTTGCAGTCAAAACCATGCAAGTTTATGGGGAAATTCATGTGTATCTTAAATTACGAAGTCGAACCTAAATAGTACAACTGCATGTTCCCTTTCTATCTTAGAATCTATACAACTGTTTGCTGTGTTTCCATTCCTTTTCCTTGCATAAAGTAGCAAAACAGTGAAATACTTAAAATTCTTGCCAAGTGCAATGCAAATATTCATCAGATTAGGCTTGCAAATCACAGCTTTAGGTTCTAAACTTCAAAGAGAAGGATTTAGCTTATTAGTAAAATACGTGGTAACATTCTGTAGAATTAGTTTTAACACAGTTAAACTGAAAGGATACATTTTTGAATTCTTTAAGAACAGAAAAAGTATAAAGTTCATTATTCAACTTTCTGAAATAATTCTGTTTGTAATACCTCTTTGAGGACAAATAAGCTACATGCATCTTCTCATTAAAGATAGTTTTGAAAATACATTTAGAAGTATCTTTGTCTATTTTAAAGGTGAAAACTTATTCAAATCTTTGTATTTTACAAATACATGTCTGCAAAGAGTAAGTGTGTGAGGAGGAGGAGAGGACTCAAATACTAGACACAGTTTGCAGGCGTGGGTGATGAGAAGAATTGCAAAGCTCAGAGGGAGAGGAGGAGGATTGAAAGGAACATAAAATCCTACAGATATTATAAGCTCAGCAAGCCATGTACTGAAAGTAACTAACCCGTAAGTAAAATTGCAGATATGTCTTCTCTGGAGTTTAATACTAGCTTTTACTTTAATATACAGAAAAGAACATCCATTTCCAAAATTAAGCTTTCATTTGGGGCAAACTGTAGTATTTTTCCATTACATTGAAAACAAAGCATAGAAAATATTTCACAGTTTTGATCCTTAATTTTTTGAATGATTCTTCTCTTAACTAACTGCAGAATTATTATTGGAGACATCATGTTCCTTTTACCTGGTATTTTACAAAGCTCAGTTGAACTTGATACATTTTTATGGTATTTAATATGTCAGATTCATCTTTCTTTAAGGTTGTACCTACCCTGTGCTAATTTTATATGCAGTCATGTAGCTAAAGCCACATTAAAAAGGCTGAAGTCTGTCTAAGGTTGTGTTTAAAGAAAGTGGGACACTTAGTAGCAACATCAGACCTAGGAAATGTAGTATTCTTACAGTACTTGGGGTCATCCATCCCCTTACACTGCAGTTCTTTTTCCACATTATATAAGCATTCCTCACGAGAGTCCTTTAAACTCCATGAGCATCTATCTCTGCCACTGGGGGTATCTTAATTCTGATTCACAGGTATTTATGAAATTGCTATATTTTAATGAGAAAATTATACTTCCGCTTCTTTGTTACATAAGCTTTAACAGGAGTAAAACATTTGAGGTATAAATACTGGAAATCTATTTTCTGCCACAGACTTCGGTCTTTTGCTCATAGAAAATGCTGTAGAAATTTTATAATCTTCACAGCACTGACATAGAATCATTCAGTTGTCATCATTGTAATAGTTATGTTAAAAAAAAATAGAGATCAGTTTCTCAAGCTCATCCCCAAAACTCGTAATTTCAAAACCCCTCAGGATTTGCTTTTATTCCAGTGTGCTTGAGAAAATGGGTCAGTGAACTGTTACTGCTAATCCTGTATCAGATGGAAAACAGCTCTGAGGTAGGGATTGACTTGATGATCTTAAGAGCTGTTTCTGCAGAAGACTTGTAACAAAGATTAACAGCCAGGGAAACATTCCTGATGTGGAATTTCAAACTCCCAATTAACTTAATGCTGTCTTCGGAAATTACAATGTTATTCTCTCCAATCCCTAAAGCATCCAAGAACTGTGAAGTACCAAAGTGATTTAATGCCATTGTAGTCCCACTTGCTTTCTCAAGTTTGGATTCCTTGTTGTACCTGAATGTGGTTCAGAAAGTGTCCTTCTAGGTTATCTTGCTCTTGTTTCATATTTAATCCACTTTATCCCATAATATTAACTGGTAGATGTGTTTTCAAAGGATTGTCTACTGGAGCAGGAGCTGAAGGGGCGGTTTATTTTCAGCCAAAGCAGAGGTCAGATTACTGTTGACCATGTTGTCCAAGTCTCTCAAGGGAGAGCAGGGAGACCTTTTTGTCATGTTGCTTTGTTCGTACAGTAAGTCCATAGTCATTAAGGACATTTTTGGAAGCAGTAATATGTAAAATGAATGGTCCAGCAGTACTGCTGTGACTTTTCTTGGCGAGTTTACATCTTTCCGTACTTTGCCCATGTGACAATACCAAGCACACATAAGGGGGTGTCCTACTAGCTGATGATTGCATGTGGCATTTATAATTTTCTCCTTTTTAATTGAAAAATAAAGGGGAGAAAAAGGAAAGTCTGTAATTTAGTAGCTCTGTATTACTAAGTGATCTAAAGTTGAGGTTGTATTCAGGATAGGTAAGTAATGGCTCTGCTCAGATCCACCTGTCAAATACTACCTTTATGAACAGATAAGCAAGGTGCCATGTGGCTTTGCAGTGGGAGCCGTGTCACATAGTTACAGATCCTGACCTTCATTCTGATCGTGATTTTGACCCTAGGTGAGCTTTCTTGTCTCAGTTTCTTTACTGAATGATAAGGCACAGACTGTAACTAATGCGAATGATGTGAATTAATATGAATGAAAAGTGTAATAAAGTAGTATCAAAGCGAAGATGAGATGTTATGCTTTGAAAACTAAGTCACTGAGCTAATTCTCTGCATCTGCAGTGAAAGAGGGTTCAAAATATTTTGACCTCACTTGTGTGCAAATACATCTTGTAGTGCTTTGTGTATCCACAATCTTAAAATCTGAGGTTTATGACCAGTATTCTGAGAGGCTGATCCAGGTGTGCTCCTCACTTCTCCATCTGTGTAGCTCTTGCTGACAGATGTGATGCTTCAGAGTGATGGTTGGGTTCTCCAGCTTAGTGGGTGATATTTTTTTCACACCGTGGCTGCCAAACTCTTCTGAAAGGGTTTGCTCAGAAGTAGTCCAGAGCACTGCTTACTAGTAAAGAGCACACATGAAGACTGCTTAGCTTGCAAAATTGAAGAGATTCTCCATGTGCTTTATATCCACTACTGTGTCAGATTCTAGATCATGTCTCCATTAAAAAAAAATACAGTGAACACCAGGCCATTCTTTGAAATAATTTAGGATCCGTAGGGTTTCTGTGAGAGAGGTTTATGTGTACATAAACCACATCAGTCTTTCCATGTCTCCTGGATTTTATGATGGACCACTTGGAATGCTTGGGACCAGGAGTCACTTGGGATCTTAACTTGGTCTTGTGCTTAGTGGATCTCTGAGCCTAGGTTTTTCACTGCCTTTTGCTTACTGATGAAATAATCTTGCTCGCTGGGAATAGCATTGGCAGACAGAGAGTATCAGAGCTACTGGGTTGGACTTGATGATCTTAAAGATCTTTTCCAGCAAAGGTGATTCTGTAATTCTATGATTCTTGTGTTGGCTTGGGTTTATGGCCAATACTTATGGCTTGTGTTAAATCAAGCACAGAGGTTATCTTTTCTCACAGCAGCAGCAGACTCTCTTTTCTTCTTCATGCCATTTGCCTCATCAGTTTTACTGCATCTTCAGTAATAAGGATGAAGATGGTGACGATGATGTTTTTAAACAAAAACCTCTGATAATGGTGCCTTGAGCGTGAAAAGCATCTGTGTTGATGTGTGCACAGCAACTTCCAGAATACCCCCCTTATGAATCTGGCTTTTAGGACATGGTATGTTGTGTCTACATGGACTGCTCTCCTCACCTGGGCTTCACTGACATGAGTTGGCTTCATGTAGCTATCAGCTCTATGGTTTTGGTGCATCTTGGAAAGAATACTCTGTTCTACTTGTATTGTCTTTAGTATGGGAGTAGCCAGAGATTCTGATTAGGAATACTTGTACTGGAAGTGTACATAAAGAGAGGCATGTAAGGACTCCAGCCATATCGCAGAAGAGAGAGGAGTAACTCAGTGGTAATAACTTTACAGTTCTTTTGGTGAGTAAGTAGCACTGTAAGCCAACAGCCTATGAGGTGGACCTTCTCATTTTAGATGATTTGGCGTGGCCTGGTTCAAACCTCTTTGTATCAGTTTTAAAGGATGAGAGTGAGTATCCTCAGGCCGGTACTGGTCCTCTGCTCAGGTGACCACAGTCTGAGAGTCTTTAAGAAAAAAAAGGCAGAGGAAAGAAGAGGATACTGCTTATCTGTGGAGTCTGATAGTCAGTGCATGTGTGGTGTGCTGTGGGGCTAATGGAAGGAGATAGATGCCAGTGGACTTCCCCTGACTACGATGGAGGACAGAGTTCACTTGTTCTGTGCTCAGCAAAGGATGCAGTGTAGTGAAAATTGCATTTTTTTCCCCAGCCTTTGGTGACTCAGTGTCTCAGTAATGGTGCTGTGTTTTGTTGGACATATCTTCAGTTTAGCTAAGGAAGTTGCACAGTGCCCTTTCTTTTTTTTCTTAACAATGTGGCCTATTTAGATGGGATATTCAGCTGTTCCCATGGGAAGCTAGATACTGGGAATCTCTCTTCATATTTATGAAATTCTAGATAATTCTATGTTCCCTTGCTGTATTAAACCCTACTTTAATTCTGCCAACATGGAGGTGCATCTCATGTTTTCATCCCAAACAAGGAACAGATTTGGAGCCAGCAGTGCCTTTGGTAGGATTGAAACTACCCTTGATCGTTTAATTTTATCAGGCTGATTTTCCATATTGGCAGTATTGAAGGGGCTACTTTCTGTGGAGCAGAAACTGAACAGGCACTGCATGATTATTTAGCATTTCCTAAATCTCAAACCCATGGAGCACAGTACTCAACTGCTGGTGCCAGAAAATCCTGGCAAGATGAGGGAGTTAGTACTGGCAGAGGGCATCCCTTTGTATTGCTCCTGGAAATGACTGCAATCACCATGATTCCACTGCTTTTCCTTGTTTATGCTCTTTGGATTGGAGACAGGAAAAGCCCCTGAAATGATGAGTCAAATCACCTGACTTTTTTTATTCACTATATACAGTCTTGTTTGAGCTGCAGGGAGGAGATAGCTATGTCACAAGCCATGACATCAGCAAGATTAGTTTATTACCACTTATCTGAGATGGTTTTTGTGGTGAGTTTTGGTTCTTTTTATAATACGAACTAGCAAACAGATCATAGGTGTAGATCAGAATGAGAAAATTATAATTCATGTTTTATCTACCCAAAGAGAGTACAGATTCTGAAAGAAAATACTATGGGGGTGAATGGAGAAGGGAGCAGGCAGACAAAACGAGGGAGATGCTACTACAAGGCAAGCAAGCCTACAGGGGTGTGTTTTATTATGAGCGTTTCTATTTATGTGAGAGAACTTGAAGGGACAGAATGAAAAATGAGCAGAATATAGTAATTTATGATGTTAGAATTAAACCTACATCCAAGTGTTTGTAGTTCAGGCCCCAGTTTACTTGTTACCGTGATGTCCTCTCATGTGAGGTGAAGAAGCAACTGTCCTTAACTACTCTTCCTGTGTGGTAAGCAGGGAAAAAATTACCATGTTTCTATGGGATCATGAGTATCATCATGTTCATATGTGCGAGTAGCACATACCAAAGGTGTGATGACAAGCCTCAGTGTGCACAGAAGCAGTATTTTGAGGAAAAATGGGAAATCATAAATCTGCTTGAGAGGAGTGAAAAGCTTCAAGTCCCCATGCACATATTTTTCAGTAGGCAGACTCAGTACAAAATGCTGTTATTAATCACTGTGCACCCTTCTTGAAGGTGGTGGGTGGACAACCTGAGACATTAAAAAGAAAATGATGAGTGTGGTGAGGCACAGTAACAGGTTTCCCAGAGAAGCTGTGGCTGCCCCATCCCTGGAAGTGTTCAAGGCCAGGTTGGATGGGCTTGGAGCAGCCTGGTCTAGCAGAAAGTGTCCTTGCCCGTGGCAGAAGGGTTGGAATTGAATGAGCTTTAAGGTCCTTTCCAGCCCAAACAATTCTGTGATTCTGTGATTTTTCCAAGGAAACTGACTCTCCAAAGCAGCCACTCAGTATGTGTATGATTCTGAGATCAGAGTACAGAAAATGATAGAAATCTGTTTCCTTTTCAAACATCCCATGCATGTCTCTGTTTTGGATATCTCACCCTTCTTACCAAGCACTAACCATGCAAAATGCCTTTTATATTCTTTCCATTGCGTGACTCTTCAGGGGGAGATGACCATGGGAGAACAAACTGTCAGCTGGTGTGTGTATCTCAGAAAGCTTTTTGCTCTTCTTTCATGGTCCCACTTACCTGTGGAAAAGCGTTCTTAAAACTAAGCCTGTTTTTAAAGCAGTTACAATCTTATTCACAGCTCTTCATTTTAGTGGGGGCAGAGAAGCTTGGGCCAGGAACAGGATCTCATCTCTCAAAATGATCACTCTGGCCTATAGCTTGTCCATTTTCAGCTGGGGCTTCGTAAGAGGAATTCAGGGAGGCCGATGCAGTCCAAGTGAATTGTTCTTCCATCCTCTCCCAGACAGCTTTCTCTAGGCATGCATCCATGTTCAATCACCAGATTGAGTACACAGCTGTCACACAGTGAGAATGTAGCTATTTCCAATTGTGTGATTAGACATGGATCTATAATATACAACACTGATGCCAACAGTTCAGTACTGTGGTACGTTTGTATACAGTCATGTGGCAGAAAAGGAATCATAGCCTCTCCAGAGCCTACAAAAGCAGAAATGTGACCATTTATACGAAAGGTTCCCCATCTGCAGATGGAGCAGTCTAGACTCTTTTTCTGCAATAACCTTAGGAAAGTGCTAAGTAGCAATTGCCAGCACAGTCAGTAGGATGGATGATTGCCTTGGGCTTTTGTGCCATATGTTGAGTGTGCTGTATCTCATTTGTTATCTCCATATAATAATTGAAATGCTGATTTCTGTTGAGGTAAATGTCAGCATTAAGTAAAAAAAGATCATGGTATTTCAAAGTCAGATTTCTGTCAAGAAACTAGTTTTTATAAATTAATTCATTCAAAGGGAAAGTAAATATGGTTCATCTGTACTTGTACCATCATAGAGATAACAGCCAAATTTAGGTGGAGAGAGAGCTCTAGTAGTCTATCTTCTGGTTGAACTAGGGTTAAAGTCGGTTAGATGAGGTTATTCAGAGCCTCAACCAGTTGAGGCTGTACATAGCTGATAGGATGGCATTTCCACAACCCGTCCCAATGCCCAGCCAATCTCGCTAAAGAATTTTCTTATCTGGTTGGAATTTCCCATCTTGCTGCTTGTGTCTGTTCTCTGTTGTCCTTTCATTGAGGAAAGCATACCTTGATCTCTGTTACTTCTTTTCTATCAGTGGAGTGCAGCAGCTGAATTCCCCCTGCTCCTCCCCTTCTCCAGCCTGACCACAGCCCACCCAGCCTCTTCTCCTGCTCAGCCCCTAACATCTTAGAGGACCTCCTTGGTCTTTCACCAGTTTGGCAGGGCCTCTCTCATATCGATGGCCCCAAACTGGTCACCACGGTCTGCAGGTGTAAATGTGAGTACTGAGGAGAGGGGAAGTCACTTTCCATTGAGGGCTGGTGACACACTTATATACATACTGCATTACCACAGGAGTGCACCGCTGACCTGTGCTCAACTTGGTGTCTGTCAGGGTCTCCACCTCCTGATTTTATCATTGTCAGTGTAGCAATTGGAGACTGGGTGTTTATGTATCTACAGTTGAGTGCAAAGTGTCCATAAATACTGACAAGTACTCAGAAGTCCAAAGCAGCAGTGCATCATCAAAACTGTAGTTCTGAGTACCAGCAGAGAGAGCTGCTTATGGTGGCACTGACTCAGTAACGGGACTGCATGTCTTTTATGGTGCACCACACCTTCGGGCATCAGCTTAAAGAGCAGAACAACTCTGATACAGTGAGGTTATGGCTATTGATGTGCTTATTAGTGCATTTTTAACACTGAGTCTTTTACCTTATGGTAAAAACCTAGGTCAAGGATTTATTATTTTTTAAATAAGGCCAAATTAATGTCATTTATCTTGCACTATGTAGCTAGTCCATCCTACAGATACCTAGGAACCTTTTATCTGGTTGCCACAAATGGACCTGTGAGACATCATCGTGTGTGAATGCTAAGAAGTATTATAACAGATACATATTGCAGCACCCAAAAGACAAGGCTGTCTCTGGGCTGTCCCTGTGTGCAGCAGTCCAGAGTTTCTTCATTCTCAGTGCAGAGTCCTTTAAGGAGAGTCAGGAAATTAGAAGTCTGAGACCCTGCCGCTCCAGTCCATGCTGGGCATGGAGTCAGGGCGATACAAAAAGAACAAAAGGAGCAGCATCATAATTTTGAAAAGCTTTAGTTTCTTGTCAACAAAAGGGTGGTATAAATATCCCAAATCTATGAGAGCTTGCAGCTCTGGTTATATACAAGCTGATGTAAAATTCAGTGTATCACAGCGGTATGCTTGCTTCTTGTACTTCTCACTGAACAGTTTTTAGTTTTTCCAATTGAATCTGCTTAGTCCCACACAGACATACGGAGCTATTAATACTTCATTTTTTTAGGACAGAAGCTGTATTCTTTTGGAGTCTTACCTTTGTGGCTAAATTCAACTGCATTTCCATTGTTCTCCAGGAATCTGGTTAAGTATCAGTGAGATTCGTAATGTCCTCAGAAATCAGCTCCAGCAGCATGTGTTCTCCTAGGAGCGTTGGTCTGTCTCTTCCAGTGAATACATTGGCGTGAGATACAGTGAGAGCACCTGGGGCTTCTCAGTCTCATCTCAGGAGAATAACAGTATTCTCCATGTTGTGTTTAGAGATCTCCACCAGTGATCTCTTCTGGCGACTTTAAAAATCTCTTCAGTTTAAATACCTGATGGTTTATGAAGTCCTTGAGGTTTTTCTCTTAAGTGTAAAATGAGAACTCTCGATCTGGAGCTAAGAGTAGAATAATAAAAAGTGAATGACCGTTTCTTAGTGATTTTAATTAAAGGCCCCATTCAGTGTTAACAAGGGGCATTCTTGCTTTCTTGGCTGCTCTGTGTGATTGCAGTGAATTGTTTTGGCTATAGCTCTCTTGGATGACACTGCAACTCACAGCTTGAGAAAGCCAAGTGCCCATAAATAGGCTAAATTTGCAGGTGATTTAACAACTCCAGATTAGGAATTGGAACAGAATTTCAGGAGATGAATATTTTGTAGTAAACGTCTTCATGGTGTGAAATCCCATCCTAGGACTGTGCCAGGAAGTTCTACCTGATTTTTGGAATGATTTTCTGGATCAGATGTTTTCCCTGGTCTTGGAGATGGAAAACAGTTTGATGTTTAAACCACCTGGAAAGAATTAGATTCCTGTGGCTGCTTGGGGTGATTGGTGATCTAGAGCAGAAGGAGAATAGTTTAACAAATTAGGCTGGATGATTCCATATTAGTGCACCAGTATGGGCTCTTACAGTTATTTCAGTACTGTAAGGCTTTTAATAGGCATTACAGCCATCAAAATAAATTCAGTTTTGTCCTCTGCTAACATGGGGTTAGCATCCAGTCAAAGCATTGTGAACGGCCTGAAGGGATCGGTCATCCTGATGTCTAATCTGGATTCCTTCATCAGTGTCAGCCTCAGTGTTTTACCCCAGGATGGCAGTATTTACTTCGATGACTTGGGATTCAGTAAAAATACCTTTTAAAAACTGTTACAGACTTAGAGTCGTCAAGGAAGCTTACTCTTGTTTGCTAAGTAAAAGTGATTAATTACAGTTATAAGTGGATTTTATTTGTGATTCAGGCTTTATTTCGGTCCCTAGCATGCAATCTGACAGGTAATTAACCTTCAGATACAAGTGTAGCTCTTTATTATATATTTAGAAGCACCTCTCTCTCAGCCTCATTGACTTACGCATATTTAACACGATCAAGAGATGGCACATCAGTATGTAAAGGTGCGTTTAATGCTGCCTTACACTGATGCCCCCTCCGCACTCCCGTGCCGCAGATGTGCTCAGAATCATCATCCTCCGCAGCCAGGTGCTGTTCGCTGCTTCCAGCCAGCAGAACCAATTGGAATACTACCTGGTCAGCTGGTGGAGCCCAGGGGTCTGGGAAGGGACCACAGGTCCACACTCCTGGTCCATCTCCTTCCTTCATGCTGGTTGACTGGGCAGAAATGCTAGGGGTTTGGGTGTGCTGCCTGTTTCCAAATCTCCAGCCTCATGTCCCAGTGGGGCTTGCTCCAGTGACTGGGTTCATGCTGTCTTTGCCTTGCAGGAATTGTAGTCCCCAGGTAAGTGACCTCTCCTCAGTGTCTGATCCAGTTGCAGGCCTTGAGCTTTCGAATGTTAATTCCTCTTGGTTCTGAGATAGTTTGGGTGTTCTGCTGACAATTTAAGATTAAAAACTTTATTTCAAATACCCATAAATATGTCTGTTATGTTATAGGCGTTTGAGCTAGCGACCGGAGATTATTTGTTTGAACCACACTCTGGTGAAGACTATTCCAGGGATGAAGGTATGAATCTGTTGAGATACTATATGGAGATACATATATATGTATATTTTCACACCCTTCTTAAATTTCCAGTGAGCTTATGGTGGGGCTAAATTCTGCATTGTTCAAGGCCAGCTTGAACAGAGGCTTGGGGAACATTGTCTAGTGTGTGAGGTGTCCCTGCCCATGGCAGGGGGGTTGGAGCTAGATGATCTTAAGATCCTTTCCAACCCAAACTATTCTGTGATTCTGTGATTTGAGTGAACTGTTCATGCACATTCCTTTCAGAACATAAATATGATCTTTTTCTTTTTAGTTTTAAGTTCCATCACTAGCAATGGGTGGGCAAAAACTCCCTTCTGCAGATATTCATCCACTTAACAACTGCCTGAAGGAATTAAACTGCCCTTCTTGTAAGACTGCATATGTGTGGAAACCTGGTTGAGAATAACAACATAGTTTAGAAAAGAAACAACAAATCTGAACTTTATAGTATCTTCTCTTTGTAAGAGTGACACTGGAATAATGTTTACATTGTGTATTTTTATTTGAATTAGGCAATTACTAATTTTTTATTTTAAATCAGAATTAACTCCTGCTTCCATTTGTATACCTGTCCATTTCCATGCTTGTTTGCTTGTAATACTCTTTGCAGTGGTAATGTGGGCATCATTCATTGTTCCTAAATGCTACTAATGATGCCAGAGCTCTGCTGATCCTGGAAACCTCTGCATGGATTTGCTGCAAACATTGTTGATTTGAAACTATTTCTGGTTTTTTACTAATTCCAGTTTCTTTCCTCTTCTTTTTTATCCCATCCTTTCCCTGCCCCTTCCACTCCCGTATCCTTTTTTTCTCTCCCTCATAGACCACATAGCACACATCATAGAGCTGCTAGGCAATATCCCAAGGCACTTTGCTCTATCTGGAAAATATTCTCGGGAATTCTTCAATCGCAGAGGTAGTACCTCTTCTTCTTGAAAGGTGCCGTGATGCAGACAGAAGTGGAATTGCTGTTGCTGGTTGTAGCGTGCCCAATGAGGAGCATTTTCTGAAATCACACAACAAAAACTGCTTTTGGAAAACAAAATCTGAAGGAATCTGCCAAAATTACTATTTTTTTTTATTTTTTTTTTTTAGCTAAACATTGAAAAATGACCATTGCTCCATTTAAAATCGTGCAGCAAAACTTGGCTGAAGCAGCTGATCCTCAGATGTTGCTTTGAGAAGGAAGTTTTGCTGAAAGCATCTTTCCAAATTAGCCCCTGAGCAGTGTGCACGTGCCTTTTTTACCAGGATCAATCTATTTCTGTCTGTGCCGGGCCAGTGTTAGTGTGTGCATGCAATGTACTGATTAAACTGTTGTATGTTTCTGTTTTGCTGGCAATGTTCTCCAATGCAGACCACATAGCATTGATCATTGAACTGCTGGGAAAAATCCCTCGAAAATACGCTATGTTGGGGAAATATTCCAAGGAGTTTTTCACCAAAAAAGGTAACGGTATTTATGCAACACTAATTTAAAGCATAAAACTATCCAAAAGGAGAGTATGTTCATTTATGGGTACTGAAGAAATATATCCATTTAAATGGAGAGCTCTTACTACAGAAGAATTCTGGTGTAAACTTGGCTTTCTGAAAAAAACCCCACAATTTGCAGTATTCATTTCAATATTCCTTTTAAAATACATTTGGGATGTACTCAGTGTGGCTGTTAACACATGTCTCTGTAAATCTGTTGTGAATCTGTTGTCCAGTATTCGTGTAAGTGTAAGGAATCAAGTGATGCATAGCTTGTAATGTGATGGGAAATGGTCTGTCAGCTAGTTTTGGTCATATGTCGTGGCCCAGCAGATGTTACTGGTAGGAAACATCAAGGTGGGAATGGAATACCTGGGCAATAGACACAGCTGCACGCAGTCAGTCCTTGCACTCAAAACCTCCCTGAAGAGAGAGCATGCAGAGGACAGTGATGGAGAAAGCTGCTTAGTGTGCGCTGTGCTGTCTCACTCCACACACTGAACTACTGTAGTGCCACGTGCCACAGCCATAGGCAAGCACTGAGATGTGTTTGGTGTCATACACAAGTGCAGCCCTTCTAAAATTAAACCCCTTGAATTGCTACAAGGGAGTGACCAATCAGAGCAAATACACCGGGCCTGAAAGTCCTTTTGTCTCTTTGTACTTCATCTTTGCACGGGGATTTTGACACATGAGGCAGTGTGGGGGTGCTTCAAGTGTCTTTTGTCCGCTCAGTGTATGAGACAGCACTGTGTTATAAGGACAGACAGGGATGTCAGGAGCATCCCATCATGTGATGTGGAATATCTGGGGTTGATGGTGAGGGTGCTTTCCTGCTCAGCAGTGCTGGGGCTCCCCTCTTTCCTGTTACTCCATGCACCTGAGCACACAGCCTATTGGTAGGGCCAGTGCTGACCAGCTCCACTGGGCATGTGGGGGGCTGAGCTGCAAGAGGTTGGGGTCAGGAGGCAGGAGACAACCAGTGCTTCATCCCCCCTTGCATGGAGCTGCCTGTTCTCTGTGGGTATTTCTGGCAAAGCAGGGACAACCGTATCCTGGGCTGCGTCAAGAGGAGCGTGACCAGCAGGTCGAAGGAGGTGATCCTGCCCCTCTACTCTGCTCTCGTGAGACCTCACTTGGAGTATTGTGTGCAGTTCTGGTGTCCTCAACATAAAAAGGACATGGAACTGTTGGAACAAGTCCAGAGGAGGCCACGAGGATGATCAGGGGACTGGAGCACCTCCCATATGAAGACAGACTGAGGAAGTTGGGGCTGTTCAGCCTGGAGAAGAGAAGGCTGCGTGGAGACCTCATAGCAGCCTTCCAGTATCTGAAGGGGGCCTCTAGGGATGCTGGGGAGGGACTCTTCATTAGGGACTGTAGTGATAGGACAAGGGGTAATGGGTTAAAACTTAAACAGGGGAAGTTTAGATTGGATATAAGGAGGAAATTCTTTCCTGTGAGGGTGGTGAGGCACTGGAATAGGTTGCCCAGGGAGGTTGTGAATGCTCCATCCCTGGCAGTGTTCAAGGCCAGGTTGGACGAGGCCTTGGGTGAGATGGTTTAGAGCGAGGTGTCCCTGCCCATGGCAGAGGGGTTGGAACTTGATGATCTTAAGGTCCTTTCCAACCCTAAGTATTCTGTGACATTGCATGCCTGCATTGCCTTGAGGAGGATGTCATGGTGTTAAACAGAGTGTGAAGAAGGGCAGCACTGATGATCAAGGTGATAGAGCAGCTGCCATTTAGGGGAGTCTGAAATGCCTGAGGCTCTTTAGTGTGGAGGGGAGAAGGTTGCTGGAGGAATAATGAAGATTTACAAGTCAATGGGTAAGCTGAAAACAGAGCTGCTGTTTGCTAGCACCGACCATGTGAGAGCTGGGGGACACCCAGTGGAGCTCCAGCTTAAAACAGGTGCTTACCTGCACAGCAGGCAGTCGGAGCCCTGGGGGGGGGGGTTATAGAGAGGCTGGATCAGCAGGCTCAAACCAGTCCCATGTTAACTGAGATTTTCTTCCCTGTGAGGGTGCTGAGGCCCTGGCACAGGTTGCCCAGATAAGCTGTGGCTGCCCCATCCCTGGCAGTGCTCAAGGCCAGGCTGGACTGGGCTTTGAGAAACCTGCTCTAGTGGAAGGTGTTCCTGCCCATGGCAGGGGGTTGGAACCCAATGAGCTTCAAGGTCCCTTCCCGCCCAAACCACTCTGGGATTCTGTGACGTGAAGAAACAGGGCTGAAAGGTTTGTAGATGTATAAAGCAGTAGAAGGGCCCGGCAGGAGGCACCCTCCAGCACCCTGGCAGGGCCTGCTGAACGCTCCTGGTTTGATCCTGGATGCCCATCCTCCCTGCCCTTCCTGTGCCACTGTCAGAGGCAGGTACTGAATCTGAGAGACCCCCAGCCTGACCCCTCTAAAAGCATATACATCTTGTGTTCCTTATTTTCACTTCATGCCAGGTGGCATTTTCTAATGATGCCACAGAACTTTAAAATGACCCAGCAGTTGCCCAAGAACCAGTGTTTGTGGCACACAGAAAAGGGAAGTTTGTAAAATTCCCATGGGAAGCTTCATGTGCTTCCAGGAACATTGTCCACTGCAGAGTGTCACTGTTGTCCTCTGGGTCCTGATCCATAGTGACATTGCTCAGAGGCACCATCTGCTGTGGCTCGGGGTGGGATGTGAGCCCTTCAGAAAGCCTGGTTCACCCACCACACAGACTGTAAGTGCAGGTTCGGTTTTTCTAGACCGTGGTCTCATCTCCTCTGATATTTGCCAGCCCTGCTCCCTAACCTGTGCGAGATGCCGGCTGGGCACTGGCTTTGCCTGTTGGGAGTTGTGACAAGGAAAAGCGCTGCTGGGAGGGAAGGGAAGGGGAGGGCTCTGCCCCACCTCCCTTGCTTCCATCCATTGTGCCATGGAGCCTCACCAGCAGTTCTTGTGTTAACTCTTGGGAGCATGTCCTCAAAGTACATGGTAGCAGATTATCTCCCACTGCTGCTTCTCAATCCTTTGAGTCATCCCTTTCTCACTGTTAATAACCCATCCTTCTCTTCCCTGGTGACACATATTAAATTTGTCTTTGACAGATTTCAGAGACGAGCTCTGTGTTTTGTGTTCTGGTCAGCACAGAGAGCTTTAAATAGCACTGTCACCCCCACAGCTCCCTCAGAAACTTCCTCAGCAGTTTCCTTCTGACAACTTTCCATTTTCCGGGAGGTCCTTTGCTACCTGCACTCTGGCCACAGGGGTTTTACAGTTCTGACAGCCCCATTGTGCTCTCTGGGTATTTATTGTGTGTTTCAGTATAAAAAATAGATGAAGAGCTTTTGTTGGGAAGCCCCCCCTTGCTGCTACAGTTCTAGCATTTCTTTGACAATTCACACTGATGCCCTGATTGCTGATGGTGTCAGAGTGATGGGATTGTGCTTTCCATTCCTCCCTAAGTTATCAGCACTGCCTTGCTGTCCTCGGGGCTTTGAGCACCCTGGTGTAGTGTGAGGTGTCCCTGCCCATGGCAGGAGGGGTTGGAACTGGGTGATCTTCAGGTCCCTTCCAACCCAGACCATTCTGTGGTTCTCTGAAACCTCATGAACCAAATGAAAACTCGTGTTGTCAGACACCTCCATTTCCTGTGCTGCTCTCCAGCGCCTCAGGGTGGAAATGAGATGGACCCACCACGTTAAAATAAACCTGAGTTTCTCATCCACCTCAGTTGTGTAAATTGCCTTTTACTCAGCCTGCTTTTATTCCGTGGTCATCATCGTGATACTTACTGAAAGCTGAAGCACTGGTTTAGTTCTTGTCACCCGCAAAGATAAGTTTTACTGCATCCTGTCTTCTGCAATCCTTACGGAATTTCTTGAGGAAAACTCCAGCCCATAGTGCTGAAATAGCTTGTTCCTCAGCAGAAAACCACAACAGAACATCGTACTGCCCAGGGTGTGCTGGTATTAGCTTCGGTTTCGTTGGAGGACTCCAAGTTCAGCATGCACAAAATAAGGAGTATTCAGACAGTATGAACTTGCCTTAACGGTGACACCAGGAGCCTTACCTTGCAGTCTCACTTTATACAACCTGAGCGGAGGGAAGGTACCGAAAACGATGTAATTTGAGTACAGAAGTGAAGACAGTGCTGCATGGAAACAGACACTCCCCCAGAGCCAGTCTGGTTTGGTAAATGATTATGACAGCCCTTGCAATGAATGCTGCTGGCTGGGGAAGCTCTGGACACAGCTGCATTGACTTGTTTTTAGCCATTTTTTGCTTGCAGTCAATAACAAGTGCCATGGTTTAACCCCTGCTGGCAACTGAGTCACTCTTTTCTATCACTTTGTGTAATACCTGAGTTTGTGCATGTTTGTGAGCTGGTTTTCTGCTTGTTCTTGTTAGTGGTCACCAGTGCGCGCCTCTGGAAACCTTCAAATGGGTCAGGTTTCCAGCAGCTGAATTCCAGAGCTGCACAAAGGTTTGTGAAGGGCTGAGAGCGAGCCTGGAAATGAACACACCTCTCCAGGATGTGCTGTCCTTTCCCTTCATTCATACCATAGGACCGTGGGCCCAAACCAGAGCCTGGTTTGGTTTGACTGGTGGGTACTGGTGGGACATGCTGGTGCAGACATAACCTGGCAGGATACACCCACTGCTTTCACTGCTCCTGTCTCAGCACCCCTCCTGCCTGCACAGTGGAAAGAGGATGGGCCTAGCTGTGGGCAGCACCTCTGGACTCTCGTACCAGCAGGTCTCTCATCTTCCTCTTGCAAGTGATGGAGTGCTTGCACACTTGCTGGTTTGGGGGTCTGTACGATGGCATCTGCGGAGCTGCTCTGGCACCTGGCCTAGAACCTTCTGCTGTGGCCTGAGGCAGCAGAATTGTGTCCTCCTGGGCCTGGGGTGGTTTCCATCTGTTCCGTTCGGATGCTCAGTCACTTGGGACAGTCTGAGGACACGGTTTTCTCCTGCCCTGAACTTTTGTAGCCATGGGGATGTACAGAAACAGACCTGAGAGCTGATGTCTGATGTCATTTTATGGGCAGTAGATCAGAGCCAGGGACAACCAGCAAGTTGCCAGACCACTTCACTTCTAATAGCATGGCCTGTGTGCCCCATACCCTCTGGTGCAGTGGGCTTGTGAAGCTATGGAAGCTTCCAGAATCGGGTGAGAACCCGTCACCCTTCTTGCAGCTCAGGGCCATCACAGAATAACCCCAGGGCTCTCTCTGAACTGTCACATGGAGACCGTCTGGCTCGGATGTGTGTCTGGGAAAAGGGGGATGGCAGTGGAGGTGCTAGGAGCAGCCAGAAGCGTCTTTCTTCCCTGTTGTGCCAGATGTCCCGTGGATAGACCAGGATGATCCTGCTGGTTTGAATGGCAGAAGGGCTCTCGCCTCCCTCATTGTTCTGGTCCCCAACACACTGCCAGATTGGCCAAGAGCCCCCTCCTTTGTGGAGCTCAAATGCTGCAGCTGCTGTTGGCTGTGGGTCAGAGGAGCCGTGGGGAGCGGCAGGTGCTTCCTCCTTTGGAAGGATTCAGACCAGGCTTCCTGGGGGGTTTGTCTGGGACATGGAGCTGTCTCCAAGTGCCAGACTCTGGGCTGGGCTTGGCTGGAGAGAAGCGGTGCTCTGGTGCCTTGTCAGCCAGTGCACGCAGCGAGGCAGCAGCCTATGGTGAGGAGACCTCCTTGTTGGGGTGGGGACAGTTTGTGTAACGTTGGGGTGTGTTGGCTGGTTAAGAAGGAAAAGCCTTTGGTGTTCTTTGCCTGTGGTGCGAGCACGCAGGAGTGAGTGAATGAGTATTTTTGTGCATGGGAGAAACAGTGTGAAACCCCATAAGTGATGTGTGCTGGGTGTTACAGCGTTTGCTGTAGGTTGAGTCTTGGTTTTGACATTGGACGTGCTCTGCTCCTTTGAGGACCTCAGCAAGCTGGCAGCATACCACCTTTCCCAAATGATTCTTAGCCTGGCCAAGGCGCTGTGAATGCAGAGCGAGAGAAAAATGACACAGGGATTAGTCGCTCCCAGGGCCAAGGAGGGATTTGTCTTAACGCAGTAACATTTCTGTTTGCAGGAGAGCTCCGACACATTACCAAGCTGAAACCTTGGAGTCTCTTTGATGTGCTTGTGGAAAAGTACGGTTGGCCTCATGAAGATGCTGCACAGTTTACAGATTTCCTGATCCCCATGCTAGAAATGGTCCCAGAGAAGCGCGCTTCGGCTGGAGAATGCCTTCGGCATCCATGGCTGAATTCCTAGCGGAGTCTCCCAGCTGTAAAATAAAAGCCAGCAAGCACTTCCCAATGCATTGGACCTAAGCGGTGACTGTCACCAGTTCCTTAGCAGGATCACACGTGAGCTGGCTTCAATCCTCAGACCTTTATTTTGCTTGAGGTACTGTTTGACATTTTGCTTTTGTGCACTGTGTTCTTGGGGAAGGGTGGTCTTTCTGTCTTCAGCTAGTAGTTTACTCACCCACTTTCTTCAGAAAACACTTACCGTGTCTTTAAGCATTGTTTCTTGTGTTGTGTGGCATTCAGATGTCAGATTTTGGAACAAAGGAAACTCCCCCCATGTGTTTTGGCAAGTTTTGTAACTATTTATGAAAAAGAAAAAAGAAAAAAAATATTTTAGCTGATGCATATTATATAATTTACAAGTGTAAGAAATTTATCAAGGCAGAACCGAGTTACGGCGAGGAACTGTACAATTTTATCTGCTGGCAAAGGGATGTCATCCTTGTATTATAGTGTATGTAAATGCACCCTGTAAATGTTTATTTCCATTTAAATATGGGACTGGGGACTCAATTTCAGAGTAAAGCGACTTAAGTTTTAGAGAGCTTTCTAGCAAACCAATTGCATGTAGTGGACTTCAAACTGCTTTAAGGAATTGTGCAAACTTTCTATTCTGTAGCAGTTCCCATTCATTGGATTTCCAACCAAGTGGCTCTGGTTTACAGAATTCCATTCCCCAAACGGCACTTTAAAGGAAGGCTGGACTTCTTTCTAATACAATATGCATTGTCATTTAGCACTCCCTTTTAGAACTTTCGCCTATTTTAAGTGCTTTTAAGAAAAGGAAACTAGCGATTTCCCTTCCAATGTGATAGTGAAGACATGGTACCATATGGTGTTGCCTTTTTATAAGCACTGTAAGTTGTACTATACCTTAAGGAAAAAAACAATCCAATCATTAAAAGTAGAGCATGAGAACCACTCTGTGTAAAATTACTGATCTTTTATAATAAAAGTGTGTGCTTGGTATCAGGTGAGGAAAGACAGAGCTGCCAGTATTCACAGTGCAGTGGGCAAAGTAGTCCAAAAAGCGAGATCATGCTCATTCCATTCACAGCTTTACATGTTTCTAAACCAAATTGCACTAGCTTTGTTCTCTGCTCTGCCATGAGCAGACGTATGATGAGGACCCGTTGCAAGTTGTGCGCAACAGTTACGTTTCCTAGGACACAAAAAGGCTGCATAGGCTGAAGTTCACAGGTTTTGGAATGTACAGGGAGGAGGAGGTGTAGTTTGGCCTCTTCCTAGAAGTCGGTGGAATGAATGTAAGGTGACTCCTGACCTTCATGTAACTACGGTGCCACTTTTCTCTTGACTTTGTCCATATGAAACTTATTCACATGCCTTTGCAATAACTAGATTGTGAGAAGATCGCCCCATGCTGTAACAATAACCTGTTGTTTGAGGTGCTTGCAGTTGTCTAATTAAAGTGTTTTGTTTTTTCAGCCCGTGTGCTGGTCATTGGACTCTTTGCCCTTTGCCATGACTCCAACCGTGCCTTTGCCCAAAGTCCATGATGGGGGGTGGGCAGGGGCTGGGGAACCCTGGCCAAAGTAAAAACCAGCTTTTTGTGGTAACTTATATATCACCCAGTGCACATCAGAGCATCCAAGGGGTGATGCAGCACAGGGGGGGCCTGTTTGAGCAGTTGCCAGGTGAAACGTGACCAAATTGAGAGGGTTTCATACAAGGTGTTTAACCGTGATAAACAAGTGAAGGATCACCCATGCCTGGTAGCCCAGGGCAGCCACTGCTCCAGAAAGCAGCTGCACTGGTTGAGGAGAAACCCATCCATGTGCTGAGGCCCTGCCTGCAGTTGGGGTTGACTCTCCACAGGAACAGCTACAAGGATGAGTGACACTGGTGAGGATGGTGGATGCCACAATGGACTCCAGAGCTAGAGGTAAAAGTGCTGTTGAGCTCCCCACCCAGCCCAGCCCCTGGTAGCTGCAACTAACAAGCTGGTTCTTGAACATGTAGAAGCTTGAATGGTGCAGCAGGTCCAGTGCAAGCCCAGTGAGGTGAGTAACTCAGTGCTGGCAACTTACCGCTGCCCATCGCATGGCCAGGGTGATGCAGCATTGCTCAAGGGGCCTGGGGTAGCACCAGTGCTGTGGTGCCCAGTGCATCTGCTCCTTCTGGTGCACTGAGACCTCACTGCATACAGTGTGTAACTCACACTCACTGAGATGATGTTCTGACCAGTGTCACAGAGGGAGGGAAGGGGGGCAGGACAGTCAGGTTTGACTGCTGGGCTGTGACTTAGATTTTTGTCACACTGCTGTCTGAGCAGTGGTGCGGGTGGGCTGGGTGCTGCTGCTGCTGGCCTTACCTTGCTTTGCTTCATGTCAGTGCAAACCCGGGTGCGCTATCGATCCAGGGTGTTTTGTGTGGCTGGTAGATGCTCAAGGCAGTGTTGGCTGTGTACTGTTCTTACTAATCAGTTACTGAACTATGTTGAGGCCAGTTAGAAGCCTCATTTTTTTCTAGCTGTTAAAATGGTGTGTCTGTCCCCATGTTGCAGTGAGCAGGCATGGCCCCATCCTGCCCCATTTCAGGTTCTGCCATTCTCTGGTTCCGAGGTGGAGCCATCCAGTGCAGGCCAGGTTAGGTGAGCAGGACTGACAGCAGCCACTTCCAAGACCTATGGACACTGTCACACCCAAATGACAGTAACTCTGCATTAGTTAAGTGCAACAGCAGTGCTATGCAGCATCATGCCCTACCCCAAGCACTGTGCACTGGGCTCCCCATGACCTGCACAAGCAGCAGGGCCTGAGGATCCACTACAGGCAGAGACCAGGGCTGTGCTAGAGCATGCAGGTGGGGCTGGGGCCTGTGGCCAAGGTCAGAGTACCACCACATCATGTCTACAGCACAGGGGGGCTGGTGCAGCAGTACTCTGTGTGACACGCCACCACCCCCAGAGAAGCCTGTTGGTAAGCAGGACAAGACTCTGCTTAGAGTGAGGTTTCCTCAGCTCGGGAAACCCCCTGTCCTGTGGCTGGTTCCACATCTGTGTGGCACAGGGTTAAACTCACAGCTGGAACCAGGGCAGGGGAAGAGCCTGTTGAGGAGCAGGGGTGGGGCCCTTCCCTGCAGACACAGCACCCTTGCAGAACAAGCAGTTAAAACTGACATAACTGTGATTTATTAACATGAATTAAAATGCCCAACCAGTGCTGCAATGTGACAGTATATTAAAAAAAATTAAAGATCATATACTGTACTACTTTCACAAAGATCACACTTCTTTTTTTTTGCAAAAAAGAGACTTATTATATACAATACTATATCAAATGAAAGCAGCTTTAAGCCATTTTACAAGCCAAAGAAATACAGTATTTACAGCACTCGTCAGGGACATTAGAAACAGTCTATACATTAAATTACAATTTCTGCAAATAACTGATGAAACAAAAAGCCATGTCCACACCAAAACTAGAAAAATCTGTATTGCCTTGTTTCCTAGCGCTATGCACACAGAGAACTGCCGACAGAAGAAAATGGGGGGGCTGGGGGGGGGGAAGGTTGTTAGTGCCATCACTGAGCCCGTGTACTTACTTAATTACATATGTATAAAAGTAATATAGAAAACATTCACTAAATGAATTTAACTGCAACAATAAAACTTTTAAAGATTATGCAGCATCAAACCTACTGCCCGAAAAAACAGCTGGAATGTCCACTTACAAAATCAAAAGAAATACCTAATACTGGCTTATAACAGCACGTCTTCCGGAATTGTAAAAAGCAAAAAATGGAAAGAATACAACGCAGGAGGAGCACTGGTGTTCGCTTTTATACAAAGTCTCATGTACAAGCTTTAAAAAGTACCTTCCGCAGGTACAGAGGAAATATACACAGTCTATCTTACACAGCATTGTAAAAATGTTTAGGCTGGGGAGGCTGGTTCGTCAGTGCCACCCTGACCCATGGTAGTTGTTCTGGAAGGTGGGTGGCACCTGTGCTCTGTGGATGGGGAGCTGGCCGGGCAGGGGCGAGGCCTGCTGCTGCCCCTGCACGTGGGGGAGCGCGCAGAACCCCGAGGCAGTGGCTGTGGCAATACTGTTTGGTCCTTGAGGTTGGATGTGGGGACCCTGCCCAGGGAGCGGGCAGTGTGGTCCCGTTCCAGCAGGCTGATGTTGAGGTCCAGGTCCTAACGTCGTGTGATGCGGGGCTGGCGAGGAATAGGAGGACACACTTGTGTGAGCGGTGGAAGGGAAATGGGGGGGTCCTTGGTGGGACGGGTGGTGTAACCCTTGTGCTGCTGATGGTGGGTGATGCCCCGAGCCCATAACACTGGAGGGGGGTGGTGGTGGGGGTGGTGGTGCAGAGTTTACAACATGCTGGTGTTGTGCTTGCAAACCTTGGTGTCCAGCTGGGGGGTGGGGAGGTTGGTGGTGGGGGAGAGGACCTGGGGGAGGAGGTGGCGGTGGCAAATGGTGACCAGCAGCCTGAGAATGGATGTGCGATCCAGGAGCTACGGCCATGGCGTGCACTGGACCGACGACGTGTGCTACAGAGTGCTGCTGATGAGTACTTTGCTGCTGTACAAGGTGAGGTCCTGGAGCAGGGGGTGGTGGAGGAGGAGGTGGAGCAGCAGACGCCGATGCCTGGTGATGAATACTGGGGTTCTGAGAGGGCAGGAAGTGCCCTGCAGTTACATGGTGTCCTGGCACCGTCTGCTGACCCGCAGCGCCAGGAAGTGCTTGGTTTGGTCCAGATGAGAAGACAGTCTGCTGGGGTAGGCTGCCCTTCAGCTGACTGTAGCTCTGAAAGTTTCCAGAGGGCTGCTGGCTTTGATAGTAAGTAGAAGAAGGAGGTGGGGGGGGCGGTGGAGGGGGAGCACTGCTGTTCAAACTTTGTTGGTTAAACTGGCTGTAAGAAGCTGAAGATTGTCCTGAAGTTGTCTGAGTGAAGAGGGGGGCGCCGCTGGCCTGCTGTTGGCTGCTGGGCTGAAGGGTCGGGGCTGCGGGGTAGAAGCTGCGGTGCGTTTCCCTCTGTGGTGTTCCCACCTGAGGTGACTGTGAGTGGTGAGGTCTGTATGGAGATCCCAGCTGCTGCGAGTGAGGCTTTGGTGACAGGTAACCGTGCTGCCCGGGCGCGTGCGGGGTTGAGGGCTTGGGGGGATTCTCTACGTGGGGTGAAGGCGGGCAGTGCAGCTTCAAAGGTGCAGAAGGCAACTTCTGTGAATGGGAGAGTTGCTCAGCAGAACTGCGTGGATGCGGTTGAGATGGATGGGGTTTTGAAAGTGCCTGGACGTTGTTTGTCGGCTGTTTCTGCTGCCCCTCGGATTTGGGGTGATTGGCACATTCGGCCTCTGGGGCATTAGCTGCGGGTTCCCAGTGCGAATCCGGCTTTGTGGGTGTTTTCCCAAGTGACTGTGTTGAAACTACAGGACTCGGTGATGAGGGCTGAAATGGAAAGAACATCAGTCAGTGCAGAACATTCAGAATACTCAGCTCTCAGTGCTCAGAATATTCTCTCCCCCTGATGGTGAAAAAGAGATATATGCTTGGTATAAGAAAACCAGTGACAACAGAAACCTTAAACTTAGCAAGACACTACAATTAGCAAGTATGCATCAAGCATCCATCCAAGTCAAAGGACTAGCAAATGATTTTAAGCAGGAACAGAAGTTCAACCCATGCGGGCAAAGCAAGAAGCTGTTATTTTTTCAAAGTTTTAGACTGCTGAGTCCGAGGAAAGAAGTAATTCCAGGAAAGACCATTTACAAGAATAAAGCCACTTCTGGAGTGACAGAACATCCTAAAACTGGCATGCTGCAAGCAAAGAGACTAAACGTGACAAGCTACATCAGTTAACACTGCACAGGCAGCACAGCAGCTACCCAGCACCTTCTGCATCTCAGTGCTGAACTGCCATGGCAAGAGCGAGCTCCTGTAAAGGTACCAAGTACACAGTGGTGTTAGGGCTGTCAGTGCTGACTGACTGCCAGTTCCTCAGTGGGGACACTGAATCCACAGACATAATCTTTGCTGTGTTTCCAGAATGAAGAACCTATGTACGTGTAGCTACTGAAAGAACAGGACATAAATCAGCTACCTAGCATGTACCACCCAACACTGCTACAGAGGTTTACCTATGTTAAATCCCTGCACAGCAGGGTTACGTATGTACTTGTTCTCTAAGTAGTAAAACATGATTACTTTTTTTTTTTTTTTTTAAGGTAAATCAGATATGTACATCTTCACCTGCACATTACACAGTGCATGTACCTCACACTCTCTGTATTACCTTGCTTGCTTTTGATGGACTCTTGCAAGTCCTCTGTGAAGTATCTGGGGACGGACATTCAGAAGGAGGCTCTGGGTTTTCAGGATCGGGTTCTACAGACATAAAGCAGAAAGAAATGTAAAGGTGGGAAAATCAACTGTCTTGCAAAGATTGCTAAGCACTTTATATCTGACTTTAAAAGACCTATTAAAGTTGTTGTAAGAGACTATTCAATATGGCAAGTGTCACACAAGGTCATCTGCTTACTGACCTTCCATAAATTCAGTGAAAGAAGGGACCTTAAGCTGCAACTGGGAAATGAGATTTGAATGAGATGAAGGTGGAGACTGAACATGAGACGGTGAGCATGGGCTACAAGGTGATTCTCCCCCTACAGATGAAGCAGACCCAAACATAACATTAGAATGAGTATGGACTACCACAGGGGAACGGGTTAGATTTATCTGCCTTCAACATGATTCATCTGCTCACCACTGTCCTTGTCTTTCCTGTGGTCACTGAGAAGCAAAGCTCTCTGGTAACTTCGTTCTCTCACTTGTTCCACAGAGGTTGATGCAGTCCTGGAAGAGAGAAGCACAATTTAAATTTAAGAGGCTGTACTCCCACAGACCAAATTTAGGATAATGTATATGCAAATACTGGGCCAGAAAAAATTGACCATGTTTAAGAGCCAAGTAACTGGTTGTACATAAGGAATGTGATTTGTTAAGTATTTCATAACTGTTTTCTCCCACTACAAATATACCTGATTTCCTGCAACCCTGTTACATTACAAGAACTGACAATTCCCAGAACTGACAAATCCCCTTAATATGGAAACAGCAGCTGTAGACCCGGGGTTGGTGGTGGTGGGTATCTTTTTCTAAGCAGCTGAAAAGTCAAAACCTACAATAATAATAATTAAAAAAATAAAAGGTTGCAGATACTGCTTCATAGTCTCACTTTTTAGAAAACTCTTTTCTTCCTACACTGAAAATATGTTACTATTTTTCTTTAATAATTTGCTCTTTAATAGTGGCTCCACCCTTGTCAATACTGCACAACCTCAAATGTGTCTCTGTTCAAGCTTCTACACTTAACTTGCCAGACAGTAGGTATGAAGTGACAGTCACATCTTCTTTCTTATAATCAATTATGTCTGACAGTCACGCCATGATCAAAAAGAACATGAACAACAGCACTCTACAAAACTAAGTTTTTCTTTCAGGCAAGAACATAGAGCATTACTCTCCAACAGCTGTTGTACTAAAATAAATGCTGATGCTGTTGTCTGCAGGATTACTGCAAAAACTTACTAATAAATTCTTCCCTGTTGAGCCTGTTTCCACATTTTTTGCTTACAATATAGTACCCTAGTTTCTGCATGGGGAACTTACAGTCCCTTTTCAGCGAAGCTCTGAAGACTGAACTTACGTTCTCCCTTCAATTGGCTCTATAACATCCTTCTAGTCTGGAATAGCTGGAGCATCTGAGCAGAAGGACGTTCAACTTCTCAGCCCATGTTCACCCCAGCACTGTCAGGCCTTCTCTACTGCATGAAGAACATCTGCAGGGTTTATTCTGTGCTAGTAACATTTTGGAGACAGCGCCACCACAGTTGACCTTCTACCTTAAGGCTACCAAAAACGCAGTGGAGAATGTTGTGCAACACTTGTACAGACTGAAGTCATTCCATCTCATCCTCCTTCACACACTATCTCTGCCCAGGATTTTTGGTGGTTGGAGTATCTGGCATGGCATCCAACAGAGCATATGGTCTGCACACAGGGGAACCATTTAATGATGATAAACAACGATGCAAGTATCACCAGCGCTCTTTACCTGAGCAGAAGGAACTGTTAGGCAGACTGCATGCAGCCCTACACATTGCACTTAAGTAACAGCAAACACCACAAACACATTCCAACCAGATTACCAAAACCAGGCTCCTAAAAGTCTTCCAGAGGCTTTTGCTAATCAATACAGATTATTCTCCTGTTCCACCCATCTTCCCTACAGTACTTTTGGAAAGGTTTTGAGATTTCAGATGAAAAACTTCAGCCCACAGAAAAAGCAGTGGAGATACAGTAATGTGTGCAGAGCCAAGGCCATGCTGAAAATCCAACTCCAGTCTCTTCACAGGCAGCACAGCATCCTTTCCATCCTACTGCCACACTCTCCTCCACACACTGGAGCAAGCACACAGCCCAACCTGTGCAATGGTGGAGGGGGCACACCTGAACACCCATCCCATCAAAGTACAGGTTGACAGCTGTACTTTGTCTACGCAGTTTTACACTCTAGAGAACCAGGCAACTTGCCTTGCTCAAACCAATTTATATTTCACTCTTAGGAAATAAAAAAGCAAAGCATAATGAAAGTGAAGTAAATTAACCAGTATGTTATGGGTAATGTTTCCTATCTTCTAATCTGTATGACATATCTTCTCTATTTCCGATAATAAAGAGAGAAGACAACTCTTCACTAATGTGGAAAGCTTCCAAATAGTAATCTATATATCTATACCTGTATCAATGAAAACTAGGTTTCAAATAGGAACGACAGAATTAAGTAAACAGCTCTTCAGCACTTCAGTGCTATAGTGCTGTGGCTTACCACTGAACTTCTGGTTCGTTCTTCTCGCTGGAAGATGATTCCTTAATCGTACTGTTGTTGCCAGTGTCTTCTGGAGCTGCATTAGAAGCAGTAGCTGGCAGTGGTACTGGCAGGTTTGCAGTGCTATCCGTCTGCTCCCCATTTTCACCACTGTTGTTATACCCATCATTAGCACCATTGCTACTACTTATATTTCCTCCAGCAGCAGCATGAGGAGATACGGTAACCAGCGGGAAGTTCTCCGTCTTTGAGCCACTTTTTCTAGCTTCTCGTTGTCTCTTACGGTATTCTAGTAAGGATACCTAAGGAGAAAACAAAATAAAACAATATTAGAAGGTAAGCTCACTTGTTTCCTTTCTCACGGTTTTGATTAAATGTATTATTTCAGTTAAGATACACCATTTACTTGGTTCTAAAGAAAACAGATTGTTGAAGATGTTTCACCATATCTGCAGTGTATTTACAGAGTACTGAGCTACTAATGGCTCTAAGGACAACATAAAAAAGATAAAACGCTTCTGGCAAGAAAAGAAGTGTGCATTCTGCCTCAGGGAAGTGGCAGAAGATGATGCAGGTCAGCCAGGATTTTGCTGCTGAAGTCGTACTGTTGGTTGAAGCTTCAAGGGATTTCAGAGTTTTCCCTGGAACTGCAGGATTACTAAGAGTATGCTGACACAGTAAAGCTTATTTTAAGAGATGTCACATCCTGCTCTCAGTCTGACTCTCTCATATGAAAAACCTGCTACACTTCTGCTTCATTGTACTACATGCAAAGGATCCTCTCGTCCCTGCATACATTTTTCTTAACATACAGAACTCTCAACTTAAGCTTTTCTTATTTTTAATTTGTTTTTACTGCACTCTAAAAGAGACTTATGAAGAACATATGCTAAATTCCAAGTGAAGCTTCTTATGAAAAACAACCGACACATGAAAGAAAAGTGGCTTCTTGTTTATATGTATGTATACATAAAAATCACTACACAGAAGCTTCCACAGAGTAAAAACCAGTTTAACGGTAAATTACTGTGAGAAAAATAAATTTTCAAATGTTTTCACTACGTACCTACAGGATTTGATGCAGAAAGTTGCAAGCAGTGTCTGTCATACTTTGTTCAGTATGACGCTAGTTTGGTAGAAATTACGTTTAATGCCTTCAAATCATTCCTTCTGGTTATCAACATCCTACTCTGAACCACCCAAGAAAACAACAAACTGAAGTGCAATAATGAAAAGAAGTTCATGTTTAACTGGCCCAGTCCTCAGTAAGAGCAGACATCTGTTTCTACAGGGAAAAATAACACAGCACCCTGCTTTGTTTGCAGTCTTGGCTTTTTGTTTGCTTTCAAACACATCTGTCGAATAGAGACTCATCTATATGTCAGGGTAAGAACAGTTAAAAATACTTGGTTTTTCACAGAAAAAATAAGAACTTATCTTGCTTTCAAACCATTTGTATGATTTCCACATCCCATACTTGGGATCCCTTGAAGGATACTGCTTAAAAGACAGCTTAAGTATTAAGAATGGATGAAATCTGTCATGTGGGCACTACGTACAAGACTGTATTGAAATGGTGAACTTGTACAATGGCGAGAGAAAAACAGAGGAGCAAATGCCCACAAAAACATTTAACAACTGCGTAACAACATCTGTGTTTTACTTGATCCTAGGAAAAGGCTCCTATTATTCTCCTACAAAAATACTCAACGCTACCTTGTTCTTAGCCAAGATGCCTCATCCCCTTTTTACATTGTGAAAGATGTTTTGCTTGTCCCCGGAAAGCCTAAACCCCATTCTTTCAGGGGCACAGGTAGATCTTCCCTAGTTATTTCTTCAAACTGAACTTTTTAGACAGGAAACCTGTGTTAGTGTCAGCAGGCAGCCACACCGTTCTGTGTTTGGGGGATTACTGTAGCATAAGCCCTCAGCAGTCACACCCTGGAAGAATCCTTGTCAGCAAGAAAAAGGGGGCAGAGGGTTACTGAAGCACTAAGTGCTTCTGGGATTTGAAATTAGTTTAACTTTCAAAGAAGCATATGAGCTTACAGAAATTTCAGCCTGTTATGACTCTATGATGGTAGTATGTATTCTGTATAATAGATTATATAATTTTTAGTGTCATACATAACCCTTACAAACTGAGAAGTAATTCTTTATTCAACAACTCATGTAAGGCTTATGAAATAAAAGTGAATTTATACCTATTACTTAGAAAAAAATACATTTACTAGTGGGTGTATGCAGCTTTACTTCTTGCTCATTATTTTCCCTGAATAATGCCGACTACATTGTAGTACATAAAGATCAGCCATCAGCTGGATTTTAACTATACTATGGTTCTTTCTGTTATAGAAGTACCATTATCAGACTATGTGAGAGAGAACAAATGATTCTTAAAATTATAACCTTTTTCTTCTGTGGAGGATTCTGGGGTGTACAATTTCCATCCATCAAGCTGTCGCTATTGACAGTCCTTCCAAAGCCAGATGCAATTCCATCTTCTGAAGTACAAAAAACAGATGCTTCCATGAACATGCCTCTAGCATCGTCTTGAATCAGGCACTTTGACTCACTTATTCTGAATCCACCTCCTACCTCCAACTGATGTGAAGGGGTCAAGTCCCTCAAATTAGAATTCATTGAGAAATTCACACCTGTCCTGTCGGGACTTTTTACCCAGGAAGAATAAATTGTGCCCCGCCCACAATGAGCAGTTTCTAGTTGGCTGTTTGAATCAGTCCTATCATGTGGGGGGGCTTCCAGGTTTTTATGCAGTGTACTTTGCTCAATTACTTCGAGTCCCAGCTGGAGGTCTGACACAGATTCCATTTCTCCAGTGCACTGCCGTGTGACATCAGTCCTATTCCTTGGACTGGAATATCCAATAGTCTTGATTTCTTGCAGGCCCACTTCTGTCAGGTTGGAGTTTCGGAAAGAATTCAGTGCTAGAATTGATGCTCTATCATAGCCCTGCGTGAAAAAAAAGCATGTCAACTAGTTTTCCACATCTGAAAAATCCTGCAGTTATTCTGACATTCAGTTGTGCCTTTAAGTAGGATTAAAGGCCTTCCAGTACCATGAATTTATCTAAACAGTGCTACAGCCACTTATTTCTACAATTGCCATGTATTAGGTAAAAACATTTTAATAAAATGCACATTAACCCAAGCCAAAATAAACTTTAAATACCAGGTTTTATTTATGTAATAGGCAGAGGAAGGGGAGAAGCTTCAAGAGGAACAAGTCCCTGACCAGGAAGTTACAAAGCACTTGCTTCAATTCAGCATAAATAGGATCTTCTGCATCAAAATATGTACTTCAAGAAGAACGGGGGGGGGAGCTTTTCTGAAATAATATAAAACCCAGTATACTGTAGAAAGGAAAAAATATAAATCTTAAATTACGGAAACGTCTTGGGTACTTCTTAAAACTTAACCATGAAAATCCCAGCACAGATCAATGGCTGGAAGCAGCTTTTCTAAACCAGTATGGTTTGTCATAAATCCTTTTAAAATTGTTTGTATTACAAAATTGAAGTTCCTAAGTAAAACCCTTCTTCTGAACCAGATAAACATCAAAATATTCAATTACAATAGTTTACACAGTTGTTAAATCCAGTCAATATTAAGTTCAGTCAACACCTGTGACTGTATGAAAAATTTCGTGTATTTTTTCACCTAAAAAATATCCTTATTTGTGTTTAAGTCCCAGGGAAGAGTATTTAGATCATTCATTTACATGACTCACTAGAAATGAAAGTCTCCATTACTATAACCCACTGAATCTTTTTGCTATTGCTTATTTTTACCCATTCCTTCTTGGTGGCAAGTTTACAGTTCAACACCTTTATGCAAACTGCACAATTATCAAACGGAACTGGAGCTCCGTGTTGCTGTGGAATGTTTCCTGTGCAGGTAGAGAGGTCCCTGTGGAAGCTCTCACGTTTCACAACCACACCAGTGGCCTGTCCACCTGTCTCAACTCTGCAGCAGGACATACCCATCCCCCAGGCTGGGAGTACCTGGGCACATGCTACAGTGCTTGCTGCTCCTGAACTAATCCACCTACGGTCATTTATTACCTTTGTGCTCTGCTCTCTCACATTGAGCATAATTAGGCTCTAAAATAACAATTAAGAGATGTTGGTAACAAGAAGAAATGTTCACTTAAATCGGTATCTACAGCCTGAACAGTACCAATGTTGGGTTTCTGTTCGTATCCATAAATGGCAGTAGTTACTCCTTTCCAAGATAGCTAAAAGGGCTTTTAAGTGATACAGAAAAAGACGAGAGAAAAAACAGTTTAAAATAGAAAATGAAAATCAGTAAAGTGGAAATACAAAGTAATAAGCAAATAAACCCTGAGGGAAGTGACCCTTTACATTCCAGGAAACTTGCAATGGCCGGTGAAAAACATTTACTAAGAACAGTTCAGCCATTCAGGTGAAATCAAGATACCACTTGCAGTTTTAAGGTGAATATCCTTACCTCTTGACTGTAAGCTCGCCTTTTTACTTCTGGGGAACTGTCCGGTGAGGAAATATTCTAAATAAGTAAGAAGAAATTGTAAGTCAATTTCTTTTTTAGCCTGGATAAATATAAAACACCCCCTTTTAGCAGGAGTACAAATACTGACTTACATAAGAATGTCTAAATGCATTCTCTGAACACAGTGAAATTTGCTGTAACTCTCACCTCAAAGTGCATGGTATTTCCATGTATACATGGAGTTACAGGAGTAACTGGCGAATAGATGGGTTTGTAACCATTTCTACAAGCTTCATCTTCTGTTTTCACCCTAGGAGGGGTGGCAAACAATGATGGCTCAGAGGCAGTGATGTCAGCATGAGTCGGTGTGGCATATGGAGAAGGAGTAGGTGTGGAGGTTTCTGAGAATGCAGACTCCAGCAGCTGATACAGTCTTCGTTTTTTTAGTGGTGTGGTTAGATCTGTGTGTTAGAATCAGAAAAGAGATGATCTAGATACAGAAATTACAGTTATTTACGTACTCACAAACATTACAAATTCCACAGTAAAAAATTAGTAAGATTACAAAAACCTCTTAAGGGCAAGCTTCCTGAAAGATGAACTCTTAACCGCCTACAGGCCTCCTGAAAACAAAACTCTTCACAGCCCACATTTATCACTAACTTGAAATTTCTATGAAAGGATAATGGAAACAACTGTCTCTGTTTCCAGAAAAGGGAAGTCAACTTCAATGCGTTTTTAAGACTGTTCAGCTAAAAAGCAGAAATTCCAAGTTCAGACTGCACGCACAAAATATCGGATACACTCTGTATCCTTACAGAAGCATGTTTAGTTTTTAGCACATTCCTATTGTATTATGCTTACAGGCTTTGACAGCTTTTCCCCTATGTGCAACATAACGACCTGAATTTAAAAGGAATTCTGAATACATAGAACAGCATAGAAAATGAATTTATAATCTGACCCCTTATATTCGCAGTCAAAAACATTAGCCTTCTACTGACTGCACACACTATGAGATATGGTGGTTACTCATCTAGTATCAACTATCCATTAAAAAGGGAAAAAAAATCCCAACCACTATGCAACTAAGTACTTCTTTCAAAGAAACTGTAAGGAAGGAGTGCAAATATCCCTGGAATTTTCATGAATGTTACTTAAAAACATGCTCCTCCACATTAATCTACTCTGACACAGCTCTTATGTACTGTATTAGTGAAAGCTTCACCTGTTAAGGAACAGCTGTCATTCAGTAATAAAGGACTTTTATTTTCACCATTGATGGCTGGACTTCTAGATCTCTCTTGTGATGGTGAGTTAAATCTATCAATCACTGTTGAATTTTCTTCTTCCAAAGCCTGCTTCAGCCAACGCTGTAATAAAACAAGTTCAAATCAGTGCCTTAACAATTCAATGATAACCATTTAAAACCACGTGCCATGTGACAGAACTGCTTTGCTAACCAGCTTTGTTCTGTCTGAAATTGTGCTAACAAATGAAGACTCATCTTTAATCAATCTGGGATGGGGAACCATAATGAAGGGAAGCATTACCTTCTTACAAGAGCCAGTAATGTTTTCCACAGGTTCTTTTTTCCTCCTCTTTTCTGAAAGGAATGGTGAAGTAAAACGAATATAGTGCTTTGGAGTTGAATATACATGTGGGCTGTAAGTGAGACCTGGTAAAGAATTCAGCTGAGTAGCCAGAACTTCAGGGTCTGTAGTTATGCGCAGAGGCCTTTCTGATAGACTGTCTGTAGGCTTCCCTGTTTTATCACTCTTTTCACTTAACCATTCACTGACCAAGTGCTAAGCGGAGAGAGAGAAAGAAAATTAGTGTTTTATGAGTGGTTTTATCAGTGGTTTTTAGGGTTTTTTTTAGTCTAATTATTCAACTGCTACACAAACCAGAAAACTGCTAAGTTGCCAGTTTGCAAGTCTGAGAAAACACAGGGCAAAAATGAGGACAGTTTTACTGCAATAATGGGGGCAGCAGAAAGAATCAGCATAGATTTGGCTCTATATACCAAAGTTTTGGGGGTTTTACTTTTTGGGTTCTATTTGTTGTGGTTGTTTTTTTTGTTGTTTGGGTTTTTTTTTTGTGTGTGTGTTTTATTTTTTTTTTCCTTTGTAGACTAACATTTAGTTCTTTTGTATTTAGTTCTCACTGAACATATTATACAAGTGCCCAGGTCAACTGTACTTATGATGTGAATTCAGCAGCAGAATTCCAAGACAAATTTTAAACTTGAGCCCAAGCATCTAAGCTGCTGCTAAGTGTGATGGTAACAGAACTAAGAAAACTCATCACAAGGTAGTAATGAGAATAAAGAATCTTCCCTCCAAACATACACGTAATTTTTGAGTGTTTAAATGCATTCAATTCAGAACAGCCATCTCAAAAGCATTAAGAGGTTATGATTTCCTTTGAGATACTGTTTGCTACCATTAGAACACTATTTCTAAAGGATATGATGAACAAAGGAAGGAAAGGCAACTTTTATTTCCTTTAAATTAACAGCTTTCATTATGTTTTGGTTACATAAATTATTTCAGCTCATTTATAAAGTACTTCCCTTAGAAAACATTTGTCCCAAAATTGCTCTGCAAAACATATTTTGGGTATCTCTTCAAATCCAAACTAACTTGCATGTTACACACACCTTTTAAAATCTCTTCATTTATTACCAGCCAGTGGCTAGCTAATGATGATTTTCAAATAAATGAGTCAACATTTTGTTTTAAAAGCCTACACACAACTGCATAGTGATGCAGCAGCCTGTGATTTTTTAAAGTTCTGTTAAAGTCCATCCTCTTCTCCCCCAGCCCTTAAGAGACATACCTTCTTTGTTTTAGGATACTTAGTAGGGCATTTATTAAGTGCTGGAGCTTCCGTTTCAGTAACCATTTCAGTAACAACAGTTTCTGCTTCAGGCTCAGCTACCAGTGCAGCATTCTCAGTTTCATTGTGTTGTGAAGTTACTTCCACATCAGGAGAAGATGGCTGAATATCTGAACACATGCTGACAGTTCTGTGTCGTCTGCGTTGTTGTCCAATATGAGTTCTACTCCGAGAGAAGCTTTTTCTCTGTTTAGCTCTATTAACTTTGGCTGGGGTAGGCTTGGTGGCAGTTTCTTCTTTTGCTGGTTCCTGGCACAAAAGAAAAGTCTAGTAAACAGATCCCACACACATGTAAAGTTACATACCTATCTTAAAATAAAATGACAGTTCTCCCTTCCTTTACAGGTCCAAAAAGCCTCTATTTCGCTGCTGCTGTTAGAACTAAAATACTTCAGAGATAGTATTTCTATCCTTCTTTAAGGCAAACTACATGATCTCCTGCATTTTCCTCCCAAACACCTGCCCTATCACTGGCTGAGTATTCACACACACCAGTCACTGCTTGGATCAGCAGAGATTTGTGCAAGAACTGCCACATCACACTCATTCACACATAAGCTAGAAATCAGCTGCTTACATCATGATGCCTTTCAGTCTAACATCCTTTTTGTAATTTATAGTTTACAAAGTGGCTAGCATTTTCACAGAAGGTACTTAATAGCACGCTGACAGAAACAACCTGAACTGAGAATCTGTACGAGTATTTGCAAAGTAAGAAATGTACTAGTATCCAGTAACAACAGAGTAAAACACTTTATGAAACATTAAATATCATCTGCCAGAACTCAAACTATGGCTTAGTAATTATTGTCCTATAAAAACATTATAATCTGTTCCTGAGAAACCCACTAAAAAGCAAATTGTTCTCCACTTGTTACAGAGGGTGCCTAAGTAAAGCGATCTCCTGTGCCTGAAGCCAGCATCAGTACACTATCCTGAACTTCAAAGAGAGACTGAATTATGCAGCTGGGGTGCGTGCTCGCCTGCATTAACTAATGTAACTGAAATTCCTAATAAATAAGCTCTGTACATGTTTTCTTGGGAGGGATAAAAAAAAATCAAGAGCTAATATAATGTCAAAGAACTACATAAAATTTGGTCAAATATATTTGAGTTCAGAGGAAATAAACCCAAGTATTTCATACATCTTAAAGTGCAGCTTCACAACCACTGATAAAATATCCCAGATAACTACCTGAATAAATTCAGCATCATTGAGAATCTGTGCTTCCTTGCATTCTGATTTAACCTCAGTTTTTGCTGTGCTGATTCTTTCCAAAGCCTGTTCTCTTCTTTTTTCTCTCTTTTCTAGTCTGGCAAAAGCTTGCAGGATAGCTTCCATCTTCCGTTCTTCTCTTGTCTGAGGATTTAATAATAATTAACTTTCAATCTTTTGTGTATGTAAATGCTATTTAAGTACTTCAGAACATGTTCACTGTGTGCTGACATGAAGATCAAGTTCAGCAGAAGCTCAGAGGAAAGGGAGATGTTATAATCAAAATGACTCTAATTATTACAGACTTCTGAAGAAAGGCTTGCACATTCATGCCAACCCTGACAAACAAGAGGAGTGCTGCTTTGGATTTAAGAACTTGCTGAGATAGTGATTTACTAATAAATCACTGGCCTATAAGCATAAAAAAGAACACACACCTCTGAGCCACTTACTTGCATGTATAGTACTTATAAACAATAAAACACTTAAGGACCAGAAAGATATAAAATACATGTATGAAACAACCAACAGTAAGTCCCATTAGCTTCTGACCCAATTTTCCAAGTGCCATCAAAACATACTATCAACATCCAGGAATCACTATTCAAAATAAGGTAACATTAGGTCACACAGAGGAACTGAATTTTCTGTCTACCCATAATTCAGGTCCTAGTGCTGTACAGAAGCAGATCCCTTCACCTGCACAGAGCTGTACTTAAGACAGTACAGAAGTGGCAGAACTGAGGGCTTCCACTGCAAACTTTTGGGCATTTTGTTATCAATGCCTGTAGTTCCAACAGTGCACTGATACCCACAATGTGTTTATATCAAAGAAAGAATACCTGCAAATATATTGCTTGTATGAGCAAATGAGGAACCAAGGTATGTTTTGGCACTGAACCTGCCTGTGTTTGCTTCGTAAAATACAGACAAACTTGCAATTATATGCAATTCTCATAATGGAGCTAGACAAATAATTACCTACTACAGCAACTGTGCTGTAACTAAGTTTCCCAGAGTGTTTTATTTTTGTAAGAATGCAACAAATCCCTCCCACCTCCTCCCCCCCCCTCCCCCCCCAATAGCCACAAAACCCAGTACACATTCAACAGTGTTTGGTGAGAATCATTCCTCAAAAGCATGACAGGACACTGGTGTACGTTAGTATCAGAGCTCATACTGTCATTCTTCAGATTTTGTAAGTAAAATATGTAATTTAATGAACAGATTTTGCTTTCTTATGTCTCAAACTCAAATCTCATAATTTCTGCTACTGACAGAATTGTACAAAATACTGACCAAAAGGAACGTACACCCCATCCCCCTTGTTTTCTAAGGTCTGGGCAGATGCAGACAGCTCGGTGCCACTTTAAACAAACAATAAAATTAAGTTCTAAATAGTTGTATTTCATTATACAACTTGGCCAAGATTTTGACTGAACTGGTAATTTCAAGTGGCTCACATTCTGAATGCCTAACCAAACAAGTGCCATTTCAAAATGCCAGTTTTCACAACACTGTTCTACCAACCTCATGAAAAGTCCTGACTTCCATGCCATCTATAAAAATGGACATTACAAATAACAAGTAGTAATGAAGAAAGAAAATGTATTCTAGATATTTCTACAATGTCTTTTTTAAAGGCAATAAGAAGTTATGCATGTGAAGATAAAAGCAGCTTTTTGTCAGAAAGCAATGATCAAGCCAGATGAAGTGCTCTCAAACAGCAAGCCTTTCATTTTAAGCTGAAGTTCATGTAAGGATCTGACTTCAGATATGCTCAGATTCTACAAGCCTACAAAAAGGCAGCAATTAGCATGGGAAGAGCAGGTGTCACTAAGCCTTAGTGACAGCTTTAGGCAACTACTTGCTTCCCAACTTACCATCTTCCTTTTCCTTTCTGCAATCTGTTCCTCTGATTCCATTTCTACTTCATTGCTAATGGGAGTTTTTTCTTCTATATCATCAATAAAATCTGGCTCCTGAAAGATGGAAATGACTGCTTTATAGAAGCTCTACTACTCCTGCAAGCCAGGGAAAACTAAAAGCTACAGAGAACTTAGAATCCTCAGATCAAAATTAACTAAGCCAGTAATTCCAGACAAGAATGCAGAAAAACCCAATATTCACCTGATCTTTGCATAAAGCTGTAAATATGATCACCTACCTAGATCTATTCCATTCTGAGTTTAGGCACAATCTTTAATGTACTGCTCTTACTGAAATTTTGGGTTTCCATCCCCACTCCCCACCCCACCAACCACAAAAAATATCCCAGAATTAGACCTCCAAATCAATAAAAACTTCTGGGCACTATCACTAGCCACTAACCGGACACTTTTTAACCAAAGAATTAGGACCTTTACATTACACACCCATTAAAAAAGGCAGTAATTTTAGTGAAGCAGAATGAACACCAAAGAAGATGTTAAACAATTACATCAAAGTTCTTCTCAGCTTGAAAGTGTTTTCTATTAAAGTCACATTTTCCATTTAAACTCTCGGTACAGAAGCTAATGCCGTGTCACACCGTAAGGAAACACAAGAGTCAGCTAACAATGGCTCCGTTTTGGAAAAGAAAAAAGCCCCACACCAAACCAGACCCAAAGAACCCCAAACCATTAAAACAGTGCCTTTGAAAAAAGAGTGCAGCACCTGTCCTATATGCAATTTCACTTTTACATAAAGAACTAGAGAAAGTTTGGGGAGGGGTTAATATTTGTCTTAAAAGTACATTTACATTTCCCCATATGCTTTCTTTAGCATTATACATTTTACCCCAGAAGGAAAAAAAAAAAAAAAGCAGCTATTAACTGACTGGCTTCCATGTTTTAACAGCTTTAGTCTTCTCACAATTCCTACTGTTTAATTTCAGTTTTGAAATACAGTGAGTTCTCCCATGTCTGTTCTATATAAGCACTGTATATTACATTGACAGCTAAGGTTCCAAATACCAGTTATCACTAGTTACAGCACACTCCCCCTCCCCCCCAAAGATTACTTAAGAAAGTTTAAATAACAGACTCTCTGGAGATCATCATTTGTAACAGTCACATGTCACGCCTTCTGGACATCCCAGTATGTTTAAGCTATTTAGCTACTAAAACCCCAGAACAATTTGATCATCTTAAAAACACTGGGGGTCAATATACTTGTTTTTACCTTATTTCCTTCGCTCTTGAGTGACATTAAAAGAACTAGGAAATGGCTTCCTCACAGAACAACTCGTTTTCCTCTGCCCCTAAATCATCATAAAAACATTATATAGGGAAAAAATCACCACTCCCAAAGGAAAGATCAACAGTTACCGGAATAACCATCTGCTCATGTTTACTGTTTATCTTTAATAGGTGCTCTGCAAGATTAATCACAGGGATCTCTCCCACTAGCTCTTTCTAACTGATGTAGCTAAGACTGTTCTAAAATTGCCTACCATGCAGTATCACCAGGTAGCTTCACCTTACTATCCATATATTATCCATTACTTAGCTTCAAAGCACACCTTCCTCATCCCAACTCCCTGAACTCTGTTTTAGTAGAGCTGCAGAGCTCTACTAAACACAGATCTGCAGCCAACACTTAATATTCTGGGTTGAAGCTTTATTTGCTATTAGGAGCAGGGCTACCAATTTTTATGTTTAAAATTCTATGGTCCCAAATAACACATGCAGCTAAACAGATGATACTTCAGGATGGACTGGGAGCTCCAGAAAGCATGACATGAGGCTTTCACATTAGAGATCCACAAAGAAATTCAGAGGAAGAATGTACGGTTAAAACTGGTATAGGAACCAACGTATCTTTACAGTAGAAATAGTATAAAAAATTCTAAACACCTCAGCCTTAGTGACTATTTCTGACAAGTCTTCATACCCCTTTTCAGTGACCTGTTAGAAGAATTCCTTTAGTAACTACAAAAGGAGAGTTTCTGTATTTATAAGCTTTTCTTTCTGATCATCTTTGTGTCAATACCTGGTTATTAGAAATGGACAGCCTGAGGGGAGAGAGCTTCCTTTGTTTATTATCTGCAATTTTTATTTTGGTGGCTGCTCCTTCACATTCCAATGTGATGTTTTGATTCTGAGTCTCCTTTTCTCTTGAAACATCTTTCTCCTTCTTTCCTTTTTTCCTTCTTGTTTCATATCCAGTATTGATGTTTTCTGTTGGCTCAGAACGTCTGAGAACTGGACATTCAGGATTTTCTTTGAGGCAAGCACAATCCACTTTGTATTTACTAAAAGCAATTAAATACAAGAAGGCATATTTTGATTAGGCTATGCAGCATGAGACTTTTAGTACTAAATCATGCAGGTTGATGATACATTTCACGTTTAACATCTGCTATGATGCAAACCAACCATATTAAAAGCAGCTGACTCAGGTTTTCACCAACATATACAATATTGCTGTAATTCAAAAATCTCATATATTGGTTAACAGAATTTGTGGCTGTTTGCCACATGGAATTCTTTAAAATTCAAGGTCAGCATTACCTTAAAAGATTGAAGACATTTAAAAGCTGGAATATACACCAGGTGGAAGTATGACAGCTATTAACAGGCATATGTAAGGCAGACAGTTCTTGGTTTAAACAAAGACAGTAGACCTAATTTACAGAATGAGAACTCAAGAGTCACTTCGAACAATTTTAAGTTCCACATGGATACAGAGGAACAGTTATTCTAACACATTCAACTTACACAGACTGTCAGCTGCAGATACTAAACACAACTACTATGTACTCCTAGAAGGACAAATAACAAAACCTATCAACCAGGCAATTTCTCAGGCTGTCTTTATGGGAGGTGTGTCTACAATACTTAACAGTGCAAGGTAGAGTGAACTAGTCTAAGCAGGAGCTGATTAACACAGGTAATACTCTATGGATATAACTATTCAGGCACAGTAGTGGAGGCATGTCTGCACAGTACTGCACCCAAGCTGACTTAAGAGCAGACCATAGGAAAATGTATTACCTTGGTGCAGCAAAACGTCAAACAGTTGGACTGATTCTGGACCCAAACAAGTGCACACACAGAAACAGGCTTTTCCAATGCTTCAGTTTCCAAGGTCAGTATTAGCCTAGGTGCTCTTGCGCAATGTACCTATACCCTATAACATTTCCTACTAGCCATTACTAAACTCTATCACTCAAAGGCCTTATTTTGCCGTCGTATTTCAGAGAGCTATATGAACAATAGTTCCTATATATGTCAACCAATTATTTCTTTTACCATTTCAAAACAATGCTCACAGATAAAGGCAACTGTTTAATTCAGTAAGAGCTTTCCCCAGTTCATAAGAGGAACAGCAATTATATGCAGGAAAACGTGTAACAAGTTACAGAATCTAAGGCATTAAGCATTCAGTGTATCACAGTACTCTTACATCACACATTAAACTAACGTGATTTATAACTAAATTCCAGACACTGTACTACAGAGGTACTCTGAAATAAATAAGGCATTACCAAATAGCTCTACATTCTCTACCCTCTGCCCTCCCCACACTATGGGACACCTACATACAATACATTTTCATAGCCCATCTTTATTTGTATTCACTTAAGTTTGCTTCTTTTCCACATCATTTGTAAGTAACTGCAACACTGTTGAAATTAGCAGATATGCAATAGTAAAAGTAGAGAAGAAACCCTGCCCATACACACAGAGTTCCTTGTAAAAAGTGTTTAAGGAGTCCTGTGTTATTAAAGCAGGCAAGAAGTTACATAAAAACAAAGCCACTCTGAATCACAACACGACTTAGCAAGCATACGTATTTTAGAACAGTATGTTCAAATACGTACCAATTTCCATAATCGAAATCAAATGCTATAGTAATCTCTGCTCCCTTTGGAATGTTATGGATGGAGTAAATATAAAGATGAATTGTTCCATCTTCAATTACATGCCTCACCTATATTCAAGAGAACATCATTACATTATGGTTTTTCTTTTTAAAAGTACATGTATAAAAATCATACGGACTATCAGGTTATCAGTTGGGAAACTCAAGGAAAAGGGGACTTCTAAGTATATAGAACCTAATTTAACTTTTGTATATGCTTACCTCTGCATTTGGCGTACATGAACGTCTGATGAATCGAGCTTCATTTCCAAAAGTCCTTGCATCAACACACATTTCCAGCCCATGGAATTTGGAATAAAACAAAACAAAAGGGTACGGCCTAAAACAGACACAAGAAAAGCCGAGTTTTGTAATTTTTCAAGATGTTAAGTATCACTTAGTCTTCAGATTAGTTAGCTTTGTAACATGATGTTTGACATCATATATCTGAGAATATCATGTTTAAATTTAAGCTTCATGATTCTTATCAGTACATTCTCCAAATGTATTCTCAGAACACCGTAAATTTGAATTACAGCCCTGAATGTAATTCTTCTGCATAGGATCGAAAGGGAGGAACAGGAACAGGCCCTTTATGTGGAAGACATCAGGATAAGATTCTTCGTCTTTCTTACAATTTTCTTGCAGCAGGTCCTAAAATGAAACTGGGGTAGAATTTTAGGTGCCTCACAGAACCATCTAAAAAAATAGAATAAAATAACACCTACACATTCCTACCTAACACCCACGCTATCACTAGCACCCAACTCTCCTGAAGAAAGAAAACCATCTAAATATTTTGCCAAGACATGCTTTAAGTTCTGCTATTACATGTGCCAGGGAACCCTTTCATCTTCACTGAGCAGAAGCTCTGTATTTTATCTCCTCTAGCAGGCCTCCTCAGTTTCCCATGTTGATGTGTTTATGCAGTTAATGGCAGCACTGAAAATAATCCACAGGAAGAAGGAAGCAGTCACTGACTGCTCAGTAACTTGGCCAGCTGGAAAACTCTGGCAATAAAACGGTTCCAAGCTGACCTGCGTCCAACTCTGTCTCAGCCTGATGGACTGTCATGGTTTAAGTACACCCTTCTGTGTGACTCCCCCCAGTTTATATACTGGGCATGATGTGCTGTGGTATGGAATACCCTTTTGGCTACTCTGGGTCAGATCTCCTGTCTCTGCTTCCTCCCAGCTTCTCATGCCCCTCCTCCCTGACAGAGAATGAGACTGAGAAGTCCTTGATCAGGGTAAGCATTACTTAGCAACAACTAAAACACTGGTGTGTTATTAGCATTGTTCTCAGACTAAAGCTGAAACACAGCACTGCACCAGCTACTATGAAGGAGAAAAATAACTGCTACAGCTGAACCCAGGACATGAACTTAAAAATTCTTTCTCTCACGAAAGAGAATGTCTTAGCCATTACCTTCTGAATTATTTTAGGATGGTAGAACCTGCCAACCTCTGGTTTAAGGTGCACAACTACCCAACCAAGAATGCAGGAATCCTGTAACCAGGGAAGAACAAAGAAAAAAGAAACTAACTCCTGAACAGATCTGTAAGGATATCCAGAAGACAAGAGGGAGACCAGATTCCAGCTGCAATTATTTTTTAATCAGACAACAGCAAAATGCAAGACTCTATTGATAACTAAAACCCACTCGTACTTAAGGCAAGAATTTGGCAAAACAGCATTTTAATAGTTACCTTATAAAACATTTGGAATAAACAAACCTTTTAAAGAAATATCCATTAGCTTCAAACTGTTCTCTCAGCATGAACTTCCCTCTGTATTCAATAATAAGTGCATCAGGAGGCAAGTCTTTGGCAGCTTTTAAAATTTTCTTGTTTTTTTGCACGTAGCTCTATAAAGACATAAGTTAATTCATGAAGTATCATTTTCTACATTTTCCCCATCATGAACAGCAGATTATACTTTCACAACTAGTACACGATTCTATATGAAGTAAAACCCCCTCCTTTTTGTAATTAAACCTCCAGACTGATCAAACTGTCCTGTTCCATAACCAATGCAACCAGTTATGAATTTATACTCAAAGAATACTTTAGCCTGTGTTCTCCAGTACATGGCTGGACACCAATATATTCATGTTGTCACAGTATGTTCTCACTGTATCCCTTAGTGCACTTAACTCTCACCACTACTAGGATGAATTGCTGCCCTGTTTAGCCTAACACTTTCAAAAGGCTTCAATTCCTTCAAAGGAAAACAAAACATGCAGACATAAAAAGGACATTCATGATTCATTCAAGGAAAAACAGAACAGGAAAAATAACAAAATAATTAGAAAAAAAGAATCCTGAGAGTTTCCAAATTTATTTTCAGATCTTTAGATGGAAGGATGGCTTTTAATTAAAAACCAATACATACCCTGACAATTAGTGAACTCACACCTCTCATAACTGTCATCGCCAATCAAAAAGGAAGTAGCCTCTATGTAGGCAAAAGGCTCTGTAAGCAGGGATATTCCTCTAAGGAGGGTGTCCCATATGCCATGATGGTCTTTGAGGAAAAGAAGCAAAGATGCTTCCATTAATCTGCTACTGTAACTACTCCTCAAGATTTTTGCTACAAAATGCTAATGTGTGCTACATGGCTTTGATTTTAAGCTGATAAACAACTGATGTTAAGGACAGAAAAGACACTGCACAATTTCTTCATAAACTAGAACTTACAAGATCACAAGAAAAAGAATTGGTATCAGAGTATCATCTATCATCAGAACTAGTAAATGAAATGCTACTCTGAGGACCTTAACATCCAGAACACCTACCACACTTAAAAAAAAATGCGGACAGTTAACACGTTGATACACATACCAAAAAAGAAAAAAAGGAAAAAATATATATATATATTCCAACTTCAGTGCTTCTATATACTCTAATCACTCCTGGTACTCCTCATAGAGCAAACACAACATCAACGTTTACTACATTATGTCCACCATAAAAGACAGTCTATGGACAATGCAATGTTAAGGCTCAGATTAACACCTCTGCTGTTTTTATGATAACTGATATGCAAGCATAAACATAACCAGGGGTGACACAGGATGTATGAAAATCAACTACAAATCCTGAAAAGCTGTTAAAACTCTTCTGCTTAGATCTGATGAGACAAGATACAGAAAAATGAAAAAATTAACCTCTTCCCCTTTTTTCTAAGGCATCTAAATGACTATCTGTCATAGCACAAACCAGCATGCAGTAACACAGCATGGCACAGCTCATTACCTCTACTGGAGGTTTGAACATCAGATTGCTGGTGCTGACTTCTTTTTTGTCATTTCCATTCCCTAATCGCAGAGCTATTTTTTGTGCCTCCCTCTGCACACCCTCACTGTATTGGTTATTACTTGCTTCTTCATAACGATCCATCCATGCCTTGATTTTTGTTTCCCATCCGAAGTTCGGACTGTCAGTAGGATCAATCTCTGGAGCTGAGCCCTAAAAATTAAAGTGACCAGATATTATAAGGTAAGAAAAACGTATTAAACAAAACACAAAATGAAGGGCAAAGGTATGCCACTGATAATTCTGCATTATTTAAAAGCACTGAGTTGAATACAGTAACATTACATTTGTCCAGAATTTTATCATTCCATAAATACCACAGAAGTTCAGGAACACATTCCGCCTTCAGTATAGATTCTAGGCTTTACTGGGCTAAGAATGGAGAGTGACATTGTTTCCTCCCACAACTGCACTGCATCATGAATCTCTGAGTGCAGCAGTTGGAGGGTCAGATCTCCCTGCCTACTCAACTTTTGTGAACTATGCAAATATAGAGAACTCCCACTTCCATCCTATAATAGATTTGATTTTCCCCTTTCAACCTCACAGATCATACTGTATCATTTTTCCGCTTCACATCTTACTAAACTCTCCTAATCCTACACCTACTACATTGAGGATGTGACTCTAATATTACAGGCTTTGGCAAATCATTCTTCCCCCTTTATGTGCTCCACCCTAAACAATTTTCTTCTGTGCTGCTTCAGACCCTGTTTCACTTTTAAAGAAAGTGCCATTGTACCTCGAGACCTCACAAGCAGCACACAGGCTGCAGTCAACCAATGCATCCTTTTCTATTCACCTGAGCAGACACACTAAAATATTAATAAAACAGCAAGTGGTTCAGCAATTCAATTTACCTGTTCACATTCATTTTGTACCTCAAGAGAATCAAGCACACGACAGCATTCAAAAAGGTGTGATGGTAAGAAAACCAGGAAAAACCACAATGGAACCTTACAAACACCATATTCAAAATGCATAAAACAGATTCTCTTCCCCAACACTGCTTTCACTATTCATGTCACATCTTACACATATGAAATGTAAATTGTGTTCCATGTATTTTTATATATCTCAAGGCTGAATAAACTATGGGAAACACTTCGGTTTCACACCATGCATATTTTTTTCTTGCAGAAAATGTAAAGAGTGCTACAACACTTAAGTCTTACAAAGCAGACATCCCAACACAAATCCTTAAAACTATGCCAGCACTAGCAAGTAGAGCCCCATCAGATGAATACATGGAAGTATGACAGCAGAACCGCTAGTTTGGCCTTCAAATGCGATACAGCCATTTTGTTCTTGTTAGAGCTACTACATTCAAGCAAGGTGGGCACTCAACTTTACTCCCTTGCACAGCCCTAATCCCTCCTCTGGCTCTTGAAAACCAAAATTTACACTGTACTATTTAATTAACTTCACAGAACAAAGATGCAGTGCTCATACCTTAATTTAAATTTACTGTATGTAGTACACTAGTTATCAAGAGTATTTCAGCACTTAATGTACAGCCCCAATTGTGCTCTTGATGCTTCATGTAAAATGTTTACCCAAATAATGCTTCATAATTAAGATGTTTACACAAAACAAAACTCAACCAAAAATCACATTACCTTTACTCGTGAAGATTTCCTGGATCCTTCTCGAAATGCCTGAAACAAAGTTAGATACTTATAATCTTTGAAGGAAACTCAAAATCTCTCCATGATTTCAAAAATCTATTAATGAATTAACCGCTTTTCAACATGGGCCACTCAAAAACCAGTGCAAAATTACAACAACAGAAAACTACGTTGAAAATCAAGAAGGCAACAGGTTACATCTCACAAAGACTTTTTTAAAAACCCATCTGGCATTCGAAGCTAAGTGCACACTGGATGTCAGCGCTGTGGTCCAGGCACCCCTACCTTTCTCCCATATTACAACATGACTCTCTGAAATTTCAGAATTCATGGTAAAGTAACTGAAATGTTACTTATGGAACAGCCCGTATTTATCAGGTGAACCTGAAAACTGCCCACATCCTTCACTACACTATTTGTGGAAAGAGGTGACGGGGAAGCAGGTGTCACACATGTCCTGTTATGTTAACTTTTGAAAGAAGTCTGCCATTCTACAACAGAATCTTCTTTAGGTCATCTCACACAATGCTGGGAGTTAACAGAAGAATACATGGTTCTGAATTTATAATTCAGAACCATTCATCCAAAGGAAGTATTTTACTCAACATTTCCAAAGAAGCACCAGTAACTAATTCTGACTTCAAGTTTTAACGGTGAAAATTCTCATCCAAGCCAGTGAAAGTGAACTGCGGAAAGCAACTGCATTGTACTTCTTCAGATGTACTACATTTGTCTTCATGTATTGTTTACACCTGTACCTAAACAGTACAATCTCAGCATCCTGTTTACCAAAGAAGTTTAGTGGCTAACTTTCTGACAGCACACTTCCACACAGTTTCAACTCAAACTAATAGACATGAAGTCACACTAGGAAAACTGATAGCAAACGTTCCTGAACTGTAAACAGCCACAACTGAGGAGATTTTCAGACACAACATTCTTCTCTGGCTATTCAAAGCTTCTTCTGCTTAACCTCCAACTGTATCAAGTGATTCACTAAATGCAATTCCTCCTTTGAATTCTGCCTCAGCTACAAAATTAACTTTCATGGCTTGTACACATTAACTCGAATTAAGGGCAGGGGAGGCAGGAAGATTTATCACCTACTGCAGAGTATTACATTTCAAGCTAAACCCACGTTGTTAAATATTATTAGTAATAATAGCCTGATTTTTAAAACCAGTCTCTCTTGGTAAAAGCTGTCACAGATATAATTTATAACATTTAGACTTACAAAAATAGAAAGCACATTCACTTACTTTTTTACATTTTGCTATGTTCTGTTCTTTCTCTCCACTTTTTTTCCTTTTCTTATCATTGACTTTTGTAACTCTTGTAGCAGTTAAAGTAATTGTAGTTGGTGTATGTTGAAAAGCCGTATACAGTTCCACAGGAACCTCATCACCACTCTCTGTTGCACTGGTATCCCCATCTTTAAAACAAAGAATATTCTGTAAAGAATCATACTGTGGAAAGAACATTCACTCGTTGTTCTACACCTGCTTTCGAAAAACAAAACTGGGTACTGACAAACGCTTCAAGCACTCACATGTAGAATCCAACAACAGTTGCAACAGCAAGAAAATGAATGGGCAATGAGAAGCTGGTAATTAACAGATGTTTGTAATACCAGGTAAGAAAGGTACCACATTAATTCCATTCTTTGAGTGAAGTTATATTATCGTATTCTAGCATAATTAGAATCAGAACAAAAATGGAAAAACATCTGTTTGTTAACTCATTCACTTCTATATAGATTTAACTTGTAATGTGCCTGTAGGATTATCTCAGATGACTGTATTCTAGAGGGGATTAAAATTAATGACAGCCCAGCATTTCTTGTGAAGCCCCATTAATCACTCATGTGTTAAGTTGTAATCAACAATTTCAGCTCCAATTTGCAGCATCAAGTGCCTTTTTCAGGATAAATATGTAGATTTAGCCCAAAGCCTTCTCTACTCAAAATTCCCTAACAGTAACATCCTGCTACTCAGGGAAGAGAAAAGGGAAGTCTATGTTGTTAAGAGCATAAACACACTGACATGTTTTTAATTTGTGCTGTGTACCCACAGACCTAAAAGCCAAAGCCTTAAATTCAGCATACATCAGCATTTATGTCAGACAAATACATTTCCTGACCTGAAACGGGATTACCCTAGTTCTGTCAAGATGAAAGGCTGTGAAGTATGGGGAGGCTTTGAAGAGAGATCATGCACAAGATAGGAGACTGGTGTTCACATGTGCACAGTAGAGATTTCTCACATTTTAGCAGCTTTCCTAAATATTTCCCTCCAGTAAATGTACTTCACACTAAGCAAGACTTTCTGAAACTGCACAGAAGGAGGCTTTACAAATACTTAAAGTGAGAGGACATTCTGAGCTCAGAAGGATGTTGCCTTAATCAACAGTCCTAATTCTTGAAAACCTTCTTTACTAAATAAAGAACTCCAGCTACTGGTTACTCTGGATTTTTCTTGCTCACAACATTCCTTATCAGGATTCTTCCGCACATATTAAGCAATCCAATTTTACCATCTTGCTTGTTGTTTTGAACAATTTATTAGGCACATAATTATACTTTATATATTAACAACGGGTGATGTTTTCTGAATGTTTACATCTCTGCTCGGACTAGCATCAAAAAACACACACAGAAGAAATGGCTAATCATAGAAGAATGAACAGCAGAATTAACGAAAGACTGAGAAATGAAAACCCAAATCCTTCTTGAAATTGTCAAAGTTTACAGTCCATACACTAGTGTTTACACAATCACTGTCACAGCCAAATATCTCTACCCTCGAGACCCCACAAGATACTGCCTTCTTTAGGGAAGCAACATTTCAGTGTTGTCTACTACACTGCGCCTTAACTTACTGGGAAGGTTAATTACCTCAACCAAACATATAATTACACTGAGTTGTTTTGAGACACTCCTTCCCTTCCCAACCTACATAACCTGCTTTCACTTTGAAGAGGCCTGGTAAAGGACATTAAGGGAAGATTTTGCATCTTGGAAGGCAAGATACCAAGTCTCTAAATTTCACAAGAAGTTATGGGCCCAGACTCATTTCACCGTAAGCAGCAATTTCATCAGCACTGATTTCAAGACCAGACAGCTTGACGCAACATCCTTGAACAAGCTATGCATTCAGATACTGTACCTTAAAAAAAAAAAAGCCCTAAAAAAAAAAAAAAAAGCAGACAACAAAACAAAAGCAAAAAACCACCCAAATAACAATCTCACAACAACAGTAATAAAAAAAAAAAACAAAACAAACCAACCAAACAAACCCAAACTATTCAGGCTACAACTGAGTAGGGGCTTCACAAAAGGTGCTCATTCCACTGAACCTCTTTAAGTAATTCAATGCACAGTAAGATGCATCAGAATTGCACTTTTATACCTGAACAAGACAAGCACGACCACATACAACCACAGGCCCCAGAACATTATAAACTGTTGTCAGGAAAAAAGGTGATGTGGTTAAGACTCTTACCCAATTTCCTATCATGTGAATTGTTCACTTAAAGGCTCTTTTCTAAAGGCAAACCAACTGATCTACTACTCGCTCCTGCCTGTTTAGCTTTTGATACAAGATGGCTAAACCAGCAACTCTTCAGACAATTTTACAATAAAAACTGTATTCTCGTATCTAAATGATAAACCCTAGTTTACATAAGTCTATAGAAAAAAAGCCCTATGTAAATACCTACATTTTCTAAGAGCATCCAGCAAATGCAATCAAAACCTTTAACCAAACACCTGTAACACTACTAAGTTACAAGTAACATTCTTTTTCTATTGAATACTTAAAAAAATGGATACACTCTAATACTATTTTCACTTTTCCTACTTGAGTCATCTATTAAAATTGGCCAATTTTACTAACTGGTAGACAGTTCATACCCAGAATTACTGTAATTCTGACTGAACTATGTAGTATCAGTCAACATTAAAAAAATACATTTAGCCAAGCAAATGTATTGGCTAAATTATAATTAACTAGAGATGCAAGCACACATTCAAGTTATGTATTAGAAGCCACGGAGATATGATTTGAAAGTAATACATGTTAAGTTTAGGAGGATGACTATCTCCTAAATTATGACTTTTATACAGAGCTTCAAAGTATCACCTGTCAATCAAGAAATCCACAACATTTTGGTGATGGCTGGACAGAACTGACAAGTTAAGCTGGCTGAGTTCTGGAATTTTATAAATGGTAGGAGAGCTCATTTCATACAATATAGACATCAAAATAGATACATGCACTACACACCTCACCTTGTTATTAAGGGCCAAAAAACCCTCAAAACATCATCTAACTGTATTGCCCAAGTTTAGCAATTTTTTCTCACTGTCAAACTCAAAAACATACCAATACACACACACAAATCTATAACAAACCAAGGAGAGGTGGATCCCCTCTCAAAATTGTGCTATATCGTTCTGAATCTCAGTTATGTAATTCTCAGAGCCAGGAATATCACCTGCAATGGAACAGTTTTAAGAGGATAGGATAGTATAGTCTATACCATGAAGGAAAAGAAAGAGAGATGTGAAAATTTTTCCATCAAGAAAACAGACTTCGTAACCCTCTCTTATCACAGAAGAAGCCTGGACATTTTCCATCTTATCTTCAGTAGCTTACTCAAAGTTGTCTGGTTATTATAAAAGTCACATTTCATTATTGTGAAACTTTAACAGTGTTCAAACAGATCTAATTATTCCACAATCATAAGAAAAAAAGGTAGTGGCAACAACCGCTAATAAAACACATGAACTGCAACAACTCTGACTGAATGTTACCTCAGTTAACTATAAAGTCAAGTAAAAGATTCACCAAACTTAGTATGCAGAAGGCTATCAAAATTGAAGGAACAATGTACATACACTTTGAAGTCTATGCAGTTGATACATACTTATTTTAAAACCTTTACTACACAAAAACTTCAAAGCTTTACTCACCTGACATATTTTCTCTTTTCCTTCGTTGCAACAACACTGCCCTTTCTTTATCTAAACTCCTGAAATTAAAAATAAGTTTTATTCATTCTTCACACTTATACATCAATACATCTAAGTATTAAAACAGACCTTTCCATAGTTAGTGTTTCCATTAACTATTGCAGAATAAACAGCAAATCAGCTGAATGTTTAGATACTCAGAAAAATTTAAGTTGTGCACTGTTCCATTCCACTTTAATGCAAAGCAAGTGCAAGTATCCAAATATCTTGAAAGCAAAATGAAACTTGATACCTCACAGGAAAGAATGGCAGTTGGCCCATAGATTACAGCTAAGCATTGCACTATTTTCCTGCAGAGTCTTCAAAACAATATAAGGTTCAAACTATTTCACAGAAATAAAAGAATCATTTATTGGTAATTAAAATGTTCTGAACACATGTCTTGTATACATTGTTTATTTGCATCGTAAGTTAACAGGTAGCATTTTATAAATTTTCTGCTTCACACCACAGGACAACTATGATGACTACCTACTACCACACAAAATGCCCTCCTTGCTACGTCGTATGACACTGGGGGGGGGGGGGTGGAATTCAAATAACCATTCCAGAGCAAGAAATCCTCCAAGTGAGCACTGCAGCATATTGGAATGGGGTTGTAAAAACAAAGACGCTAAGAAATACGAGTTCTTAACATATGACAGCCATGAAATGAAATGAAATATGGAACGCGTTATCTACATATTAGTCAACCTAAACCGGATCTGGAAATTATTGCAGTTTCGATAAGCTTTTCAAGGGTTTATCCCTGCTGCCTAGGGAGGTGAAACAGTAAGCTGCTGGGAACAAGAGAATGGAGACTGGTAAGATCAACTACATCAGAAATGTAGCCCCTTTAACTAGAACTGTCAGGATTATGCTACATGGTCTGTGTTTTATTTGCTGGTTGCTCCAGTACCTCCTTTTTTCATAGTCTTTACACAATCTGGTCAGAGTTCAAAACCAACCAAACTGCTCACCTTGGTTGACAACGTTCACATAGATATATGTCAGGAATATGCTGCCTGTCAATCCCCATGCAGTCAATGTGCTGCCAGACACTTAAAAAGAGAACAAAAATCACCTTTATTTTAAGCACAATTTTTAGAATTGTGTGCATAATACACACACGCATGCAGACAAAAACAGTGCAAGCCGTTCTTTTTTTTTTTTTAATCATGATCTTTATTCAGACTGAATACTGCCTAAAACTACATCTCAACCACTGTCTTCACCATCATTCTGCTAGCTGATTTTCTATTCCACTGATCACTGCTATTCCAATCTTGTGGCTGTCTCCAGGTGTCTCTCTGCTTCTTTAGACTCACTTTCCCTCTTGGAAATCTTTCTCTAACACTGGAAATAAAAAATGGTAAATTATCACAACAGAGAACAAGATAGAGACAAACACCCCCAGTAACAAGATTTACGCTCTATGCTGTAACAAGAGTTTTGTTTTTAAATAAAAAGATCCCATTTGATTTTATAAATATATACTTAAAATAGTATCTTTATTTTTCTTTTAGATATACACAAATATTTTATTTATTTATATACTTTAATGCAAAATATTAATACATATTTTTATACACATACTCCACGTGACTAATAGCACTTGTGTAGCACAGGAAGAGCTCTGACTGCTTCCCACAGCCAGGGAAGAGAGGCTGCTTGCTAGACTGCAGGCTAACTTAGGACAGACAGACTTCATGCTCATCCCCACACTGCTAGAAGAACTGGGACATAAAAATCATTGTTATCTTGGTACTTGTGAATTTATCACAACTCTCTCCAACTCCCATGGAGAATCTCTTCTTCAAAAGAAGCAAACACTACCTAATTGGTGACTGCCTGCAGCTCCACTGTTGAAAGAACGTCTTAATACGTTTCAGAATAAGTAAAAAGGTTATCACAATCAAAGACCATCAAAAATTAGTAACAAGTTCGTTATGTAAGCAGACAGAAGAAGGGAACTCAATGTTTTAATTAGATAACAATCATTTCAGAAATACACAATGATCTAATAAATTCAGTAGCATTCACTAAGCATACTGAATATAAAAATACAGGCTAATACTGAGTAACTGCAGAAACAGCAGGTTTGTCTTCTATTAAAAACATCAGCTCTAAAATTTTTTAAGATAATTTTTCTGAGCCCAAGTATTTAATAGCACCTACTTATTTACTATGATCAAGTAGGTGCTTTAGCACAAACATGGAAATTAAATGTTTAAAATACAGCTTCTCCAGGAAGAATCCAGGTTAGTCTTTTCACAGCTATGAAAATTCTTAAAACTGTGTCCTTTATAAATAAAGACTTCCTATTACAAAGGTCATGCACAGAGAAACCAGTATTTGAGAAGTTTCTTTCAGCTTATTTTGCATTCTGCAAGTTACTTGATTCACATATACATAATTTACCAAGATGCTTTACTGCTCAGTACATGCAGATTAGGAACTAATCCCTAAGCCTTCATTTTATGACATTAATAATTTGAATGAAACGAAGATTTTTTTTTTTTATTTTTGGGGGGAGAATACCTTTATTAAGCAACAATGCACAAGAAAAGGCACAAACAAATTAGTTTTTTTTTAAGTAATTTCCACCTTTTAAATTATTTTAATATCTATTACCTGCATTTGTCACAACAGATCATATATCCGTCATCATGTGTAAAGCCACAAATGCATCTGGTAATATCAGTTCCATAGCTTCCATCCTCTGATGTACTGATGGTAGTAGCACTGGAGGTTTCATCAAAGTTGGGAGTGGTAAATATGCCTACTTCATTCTTGCTTATAAGCACTGATGGAGGAGGAGAAGCCGGAGGTGTTGGAGGCGGCCGAGCACCATAGTTATGGTCCTAGATTTTTGTGGAAAAGTAAGTTATAGCTCTTAAAATATTCATACACTGAAGGTTATTTAAGCCAAAGTAAGAATTCACTTTGTAAAAGACTTCAGAGACTTATTTTTTAGTTAAGTTTAAAATTTTGTTTCTGCCACTGCTCATGCTTGTTTTCTATCTTCTCAACTATGCTTTACATGTAAGTGCCTCAGGTTCTGTATTCCGTTTCTAATCAACCATCTTTAGTCAACCTACCCAACTCCCAGTAAGATATAAAAATGTCAACGTGAATCAGAGTTTTTTCAGTTATGAACAGCACATTTTACATAATCAATTTTTTTACAGAATACTTAGCGTGAAACTTACTGCATAGGGCAAACCAATGTAACTGTGTGAATGCGAGCTGCTGGTATACAACTGGTGCGGGTAACTGTTTGATTTTTCAACTACCACAGGGCTAGCTTCTACAGATTCTGGTCTGCAAGGCAAAAGAAGAAAAAATACATGCAATTAATATGTAATTTATATTAACAGATTAAAGGCACTTGTTGCACAACTCCTGATTAATTGCCTGCTGATTCTGTTTAAAGGAGCATACAAAGCGGGATGGGGTGGACAGACAGACCCTCAAACAGCTCCCTCACTCCAAAAAAAATAAAGGGTGGTAGGAGAGGGAGAACCAAACACTCTAATTTAAAATTAAGCTTCCAGAGCAGCAGAGAATTTATGCCTCTTTAAGAGCGACAAAATTTTTCTCTCAAAAAAAGTGCATGCTGAATCACATGACATAACCTGCAAATCTGGGACAGAAAAGCATGTTACACACTTCGTCAGGGAGTCATCAGGATGTATGCCCACGCCTGGAGAGTTGTAACAGAAGCTGCGGAAAAGACTTCAGCTTAATTATGTCAAAAGATAGAAGCTGAGATGCAACTGCAAACTGTCACAGGCCTGCACCACCACCAATACTATTCCGTTCTGCAAGGACATCTAGTGGCAGCATTACTGCACCCCCACAAGCATTCGTACAGGCCCATAGTCAATGCAGGAGGGTGTGGTTTCTGCAAACATAAATCACAAGTAGGGCAAACCTATGTAAAAAGGCAGCTTCCCGATTTATCTTGAAATAGAAGAAAAAAAGAGGGTAAGAAATTGCGAGAGAAGGTTTGGTAGTGAAAAGCAAACTTTTGGTTTATAGTAGGCAAACTATGGTTTATATGCACTAAACTGGAACATGAAAGACAAAAAGATAAGGCATACTAAAACATCTTTCTGAAAGTACGAAATTATACCTTATTACCCTTCTTCAGCAGTTACATTCATATGTTCATGCATGTAAGCATTTATATAGACACTCTCATGATGGAGGCAACTTTCAGTCAGTAACTTGTAGCTATTTTACTGCAGCATATGATTTAATCACACCAGGACTAGCTTCAAATGAACTTAGTTACTCAAATATTCTGGGTTTGCCTGGGTTTAAGTTGGTTGGGTTTTTGGGGTTGTTTTTTTTTTCGGTTGGTTAGTTTTGGGAGGTTTTGGTTGGGCTGGGTTTTGTTTTGGTTTTTTTCTTGAAAAGCAGGACACATTGTCAATATTGAAAATTGAAGTGCTTTTAACCCGCATCACAGATCAAGCCTTGTTCACTTTCTAATTTTAGTTTCATTATGCATGAAGTCTACTTTCCATCAGAAACATTCTATTTCCTTGAACTGAGTTTTTACATAAAGTTACTGATTCTTAAGCTTAAAGTAAAAAACAAAGCATTTTTTCTTTGATGGCAAGATATTAAATAGAGGCTTTTTTGTTATGCCATGAAGCAATACTAATTTGATTTAAAAGGACAACAGGAACATACATTTGTTGGTAACATTTTTGCTACGAATATAATAAGCCATTAGCTTTCTGGAAACAGTACACAGTATTTTCACATCTGCTTGAAAGCACCCTTACTAATGGGCCCATTTCCCCATGTAAGTTTACTACATGATCAAATTAAAGTCATCACCCAGTACTGTTTTAACTATTATTTCTTTTAAGTTTCTACAACCCAAAGGAAAAAAAAAAAAAAAAAAGCACCATCTTTTTTCTACACCATTCATGTCTAAGAGTCCCCAGGCTCCATTTTTTCAGGGAGTGAGCAAACATGTGAGTGCACAAGTCATGTTACGTACTGACATTAGAAATACAAATTCTGACTAGCATGAGATAAAACCCGACTCTGACAACACTCACCCTTCGTTATCAACCCAGAAAAATCTTCATTTACTCTCTTACACTGCTCCTCAACTTGAAAATGATTTTGTTCACAGTTTGTTGGAATTATCTTCTAGAGGCAGCTCAGACTTTGCCAGGTTGAAACCCATGACTTAAAAAAAAAAACAAACAACCCAACAAACCAACCCGAACCCCCAAAAAACCACCCAAACAACAGAACAACCAAACCATCAGATGGAAGCTGGAAAAGCTGTGCCTTTCCAAGAGATTTGCCTTTACCTATTTACTGACATAATGCATTTGTGCAGCAGTCACACACCATTAATATCATCCAGTTAATCCTTCTGTTGATCTAGCCAACCAAAATGCCCATGAACGAGTCACTACCCACTCATCCATCGCAGCTAGGGCAGAAATTAACTTATCTTTCTCCAGTTCAATACGGTCTTGAACACTGTATTTCTTCTTCTGCTACTCTCCAACATTTATTCAATGGGACAAACAGTAGCACAGTTAACCCCTATGCATTCAATGCTCAACACAGGTCCTGTTTGTATCAGTATATGGAAAATACTCGACTTTCAGAGCAGGAAGTGGGGAATTCAGGTACTATCCATCCTTCAGCAATGCCACAATTAATACAGGAGAGTTTCCTTCATTAAAATTAAGTATTACCATGACCTAAATACCAGCTATTTCAACACAGGAGCATTCAGTGAAAGATACCAAAATGGAAATGTCCTAAAAAAAAAAAAAAAAAAAAAAAAAAAGAGAGAGAGCTCTGACTTGACTACAAAAATTAAAAAGGCATTCTAAATCTCTTTCAAAATAGGAGGCAAGACTATATACCCTACTCCCTAAAACCATTTCTTCCCACTCTGGCAATTTATAAATCACTTAAGAGAACCAAGTTTAATATTTAGAGGCATTAACAGTTGTGGGAAGCTGAAGCATTAAGCTTCCAAAAATGAAATAGGGAAAACAAATGCGTTAATTACCAACTATTTTAATACTCATGAACTAGATTCAGAGTACAGGGTTAAAAAAGGAAAAAGCATTGCTTTACCTGAGCAAGGAAAGCCAGTAACAGGGTGGGAGAAAATGAGGTGAGACACAAAGGAAATTAAGTATTTGTACTAGAAGTTTTAACTTAAAAACAAAATTAGAGCAAAACCAGCTTTCAGCAAATGTTTTCCAAATGCTTATCATGGGGGCCACTGATACTTCTTTGAATTATAACAGATGCTCACCAGAGCTTTGAATATACCTGTTATTGTCCCATTTATCCACTCAAATGTTAAACTGGGGTGGAGAACAGTGTGGAGGAGACAGATATGGGAAGGAGGTGGAGTAGCATTCACTGAAGCTAAAAATTAATCATTGTAGGCTTCCACTGCAGTCAGGAGAAAAGCAGTATTCACCCCGTAAGCAGCACAGAATGAGTATCATTTCTCCACAGAAGTGGACAACCTTCTAACTTTGGCAGGCAGGTCTGCCAACACTTTAACATGCCCTTCACCAAATTCTTTGTTACACCTCTTCTACCCACCATGCACATGACCCTCATCCTAAACAGCAAACAGAGCCTTGATACTATTGTTTGTCCAGAGGACAAGGCCTTCTTAAACAAGCATCTGAGAACTGCAGAGCTTTGGGAAGGAGTACCTCTTGGTAAAATACTTGTACAGATGATTCAAGCATGAAACATGACTCAATTTAAAATCAATCTGAAATATTATTTTTACTCAAACAGCAGGGCTCAAGTAGCAAGATATTAACTACTGTAGTAGAAACACTAACCCTAATCGCCCATTGGTATACTTATGGGCATCCCAAGCAGCTAGTTTTCAGGAAGAAAACATGTAAGCGTTCAGATCTGAAAGAACACTAAGAGCTTTTCCTTGCTTTTATTTTTGAACATAAGCCAGCTCTGTAACACTGAAGTACTAAGCCTGGCAATCTTCTGAGTATACCACATCTTTCAACTTAAACAGCAGCACCTTTAGTGTTTAACTAAGGGAGATATTGATGGTATTTTTAGTTTTCATCAAAACTAATGTTTTCATTACAATATATTTGAAGTGTAAACTAAAATCCTAGTATTATTCCCTAAAATTAACAGATACTACCATGACAAACTGACCATGGCATTTTGCTAAAATTCATATATTTTTTTTAAGCGTTGTGACAATTCAAAATGCTGCAAAATATTCACAAATAACTAAATTAAAAGCATCAGAAGAAAAGCTTTCCCCATGCTCCTGGGCTGCAATCATTTAAAACATTCCTGTAACTGGAGAACAGGAACATAATATTGTCTCAGATGAATTTAGAAAAGCAAAGCTATCTCTATTTTTAACCCCCCTCAAATAATTTTCAGTCTGCAAGTGAAGTAACTCATGTTCTCGGTCATTTCCTACCCTTTGTATTCGTAAGTATGATGCAAACTGAAGATATTCTGCACGTTGCCAGCAGATGGCATTAGCGAGAAATTAAATAAGCAACATGAGATCAGACGGTTCAAAAAACAGTTTCTACACGTGCACAGTTAAGTTATAATAAGAGATCAACTATCAACCATTCTAAGCGATAGTCATTCTTCTTTAAAAAGTCCTATCACCCCATCCATACCTTTAAATACCGTTTGACTTCTGACCACGTAATAATAAAAATAAAACAGGTTTTGTTAACACCCAAAACACAGTCAGTCCTTTAGAATCTGGGGCCATCAACCACTTGTATACAAATGTAGATATTCAAATGGGAAAGAAAAATCTCAATAAAGCTAAAATCTTCTAAGGCAGGTGTCTATCCCAGCTTTCAGGTAACAGTACTTCCTGCAAGTGTCAAAATTCCAGATGAAAACTCTTGCTCCAGCAGGATCAATCTGCCACACGACAATTTCACAGGTCTAACTGTCAAGGTTTGTTTTCCCTTTGCACCAGCACGTGAGCAGTATCTGGCTGAAGAACAGCTCAGATAAAGGAAGGTAATGTATTTTTTCTGAAAACCGGTATTTCCTATTTCTGTTGCGCTTTGCACCTAAACAACAAAAGACTGAGCACCATCTTCTCCGCCAGACTGGGTTTTGCTACCTTCAGCATTTTGCAGAAGGCCCTGCAAGTACAGACTGGCCTGATATCTGTAGGAAGTGGCAAGTTTCCCACTGTCCTAAAATATCTATTAAAACAAGTAAATCCTTGTTTCAACAACAGTCAAGGGATGACAGATTTTCATTTACTGAAGACTGCAGCAGTAGAGCAGTACCATAAATGGCATTTCACTATGTGTAGCCTATACTCATGCTCTAAACTAGACTAATGCTCTTTTAAGCCCGGAAGTACATTTTGAACCTTTCCAAATAGTTGGCTCTGCTTACTATTACAGTGTCTTTAACAGTAAGAAGTCACATATTCATCTTTCATTTCACCTAAACAGGGGAAGTTTAGATTGGATATAAGGGAGAAGTTCTTTAGTGTTAGGGTAGTGAGGCACTGGAATGGGTTGCCCAAGGAAGTTGTGAATGCTCCAATCCCTGGCAGTGGTTCAAGACCAGGTGTGACAGAGCCTTGGGTAACAGGGTTTGGTGTGAGGTGTCCCTGCCCATGGCAGGGCAGTTGGAACTAGATGATTTTAAGGTCCTTTCCAACCCTAACTATTCTATGATTCTAAATAAAGGCAAACTATGTACATGTTCTGACTATTATGGCACTACAAAGACAAATGCACCACTGGAGAGCTCATTTAGATACAAGTTAACATTAAGAGACAGAACATTCTATGATTCTCAAGGTGTTCAAACCTTTTAATGAGTTAATTTTCCACGTAGCTATTTGTTATGATAATTAAATTAATATGTGAAACTACATAATCAAATAAACTATCCATCTTTTTAATAGGCTTATACCTTAGAGTGAAGCATAAGGAAAAATCTGTAGGTGCTAAGAGACTATCCTAAACTATTTTCCTAGGCTCCTTCTCCTACATAATCAGGTTTGCCACTCCCCCATTCCCGTGTTTGCTCATGCTTCAGCAACTGATGAAGCAATATCAGACCTGTCAGTCACAGTGAAGAAATTCCAACTCCTTCCTTTCCAGAAAACCCCAGAACTTCTCAAAGACAATTTATAATCACTATCAATACAATGTATATCCAACTTGCTACTCTCTAGCAGAAAATGTACAAAACACATGTAAATCACATCTATGGTGACAGAAAAGGTTTACAACTGTGTAAGATGGTAGGTTAGAGACACCCTTGTGTCACACTTCAGACAGTGACACAGCTTTTAAATCAGTGTAATCCGATTCACACAACTACACATTTTTCAGCGTAAGTATTGCAGAGATGACAAGAATTAATCTAATTGCTAACAGTCACTTAACATCTGAAAAAAAAGTAGTTCCTAACTGGGCTGCCATGCTGCAATGTCAAGCAAACAACACAATGAGAACTCTATCTTGTTTATACTAACAACTGTATTTATTTTAATTTCAGCATAGCATGCTGTGTGTGTAAGGAATGTCAGCAAACTCGGGAATCATGACCTTCTCTAAACATAAAAGAAACCCACAGAAGAAGATAATGAAGATAGCTGTGAATGGGTCACTCAAGTTAAAAAACTTTCTGCACCAAAGAAACTAGTGCTCGTGATACAAGAGATCAACAAAACAGCTTTAGAAGTTTAATGTGACAAAAAGCTTTAAACTGCATATTCTTGTTTTTCTTCAGATAAATGAGAGAAACAGCCTTTTAAAAAGCTGCTCAAGAGTTCTGCTTGCAGTGCATAATGTTTCACATTCAGGTTTGAAGGAAAGCCACTAGCTTCTTAAACCGAGTAGTATTACTTAGCTCACTCTCAAGCAAAGAGAGTAAGGTATTTAAATTTTAGTTATTTATTGCACCTGTTAAATGAACTACCATTTTAGGAAGTATATTTCCAATTTCTGAAAGATTTTAAGCATGTATGTAAAGGAAGTCTAATCCATTGTTTCAGCTTCTGAAACAAGCAAATGCATTTTTGTGGTAACCCAAGATAAGGAAAATCTTTAACATTACTAAACAAAGTTCCAGAGGAAGGCACAGAGTACCAGCATCTCAAGTGGTTAAATAACAGAACAAAAAAACCCCAACCCAACCATACCAAAACTCAATTTAATATATGATCAATTTAGTATTTTAACAGATGTAAGAAACAAAGTGGTGTGCTTTTTCTGTATGCATATGCAAAGAAGTACCAAAGATTCACCATGGATTACACAAATTATCTTTAAACTGTAGTATCTTTTGACACCTATCTCTCCCAAAAACACTCACCTGTCAAATAGTCTACTAATACAAAAGCAACAGAGAAAACAAGAAAAAAAACAAACCAAAAACAAAACCCACAAACAACCAACCAAAACCAGATACTATTCTGAAATATGCAGGGCTCAATAAGGTAAGGTACCTATGTACAGTGGTGAAAGGATAACACCACCTCGGTCTTTTACCTCTTCAAAGTCAAGTTATCCAAAATGCTATTTCTCTTCTCACAATTCCACAGTAAGTCAGTAACACACACAAAGGTGTCTGACAGGAAAAATCTCCAGTCAGAGGTCAACAATATCTAAGCCCTAGTCTATCCATACTCTAGAGATTCAGACAATACTAGAGAGAAAAAGACAAACACCACACAAAAAACCAACCCCCCAAAAACACTAACACTCCCTGCCAAAACAAACAAAACCCCACGACTCCCCCTCAAAACCTCCTAATCCCAGAAATTCAGCATGCTTATTTCATGTAAAGAAGGTTTCCTGAATTCAGGATTTCATTAGCTCTTTGTAATCCTTAATAACCAGTGATTAACAAGTAAATTTCTGCTAGCTTTTCAACATAAAAATTTTGGGAAAACATGGTATTAGACAATTCAGCTAAGCAAAGTATTTTAAGTATGAAAAGCAAGTGAGGTAGCATCTATATTTCTTCGTCTGATAAGCAAGAAAAATATGTATCTGTAGAACACTTTAGCTTCTCTTCTTTGCTCCCCCTGAAGAGGAAGAAACTGACTTAAATTAGTAACTGTCACTTTACTCTTAAATATTCAAAGATTCAGTAAAACTAAGGAGACTCCTAAGGCCTCTCTTTCAACTGCAAGGAAAAAGTATGGCACGGGCAGGAGAAGAAAAAAAAGGAAACTTACAACTTATGTTCACATACTTACTCTGAGCCTGCAGCCATTTCCAAATAAGAAGTATCTGCTGTGTCAACCCCCAACGGGATCACTATGCTCATGACGTTCGTTTCTGATAAATTCGATTACTACGGAGTCCTATGCATTGGTATCCAAAACACTGGGGCATGCCAGCCACAGTGCTCATTGCAAACATCTAAGTGCATCCACAAACCCTGTTAAAATAAAAACAATGAAAGAAAGCAGAAGATTGAGTCAGTTCACTTTAAAACCAGGAAATTTTACATCACATGTTTTTTAACAAAATAATCACTTTTATCTGTCACAATGATCTCTCCAGTTTTATTTTACAGAAGCAAAAGGAAAACATTCTATCTTCTTCAAAAGTTAACTTCAAATACACTTAAGACCTTGATGATCTTAAAGACTGAACTTAATATTACAAACTGACAAAAATAATTTAGTGAATGAAAATAAAATCATCGCATTTACTGAGTTGACAAAGACTCACTTGATAGCAGACTCACTGAATGCAAAGTACATTTGCTTACTGCTGTGTGCTGACAGAGCCTAGTTGCTGTACCTTTCAACAGTAACCTGGTTACAGAATTTTTCAAGTATTTCTTAGCATTGTTCACTTTTGTTTTGCACTTAGAAACAGCAAAACAAAGAAAAAAAAACACCAAACCCATACAACTTTCTATGTCCCTAATACTAAGGACTTCAAAAGAAACAATGTCATAACTTCCATTCAGTATTTTTTAAAAACCAAAATCATTCTAATGATTCGCAATAGTAATAGAAAACAACTTCCATCCCATTTTAACAGATCACCATCAGGAGGTATTATACCTACTGGGTGCCACTGCTAGAAGAGATTTTTTTTTTTTTTAAGTAGTAAACTGAAAAGCATCAGTAGCAAATTTTGACTGTAAAGCTGCAATTCACCTGTCAGAAGTGAACACAACAATCCTATCTGTATGCCAGTTACTCCTTGTCTCTCACTCACTGAGTAGGACAGAACACCCAACCAAGTCTGAGAGATAAACATAGCACCTCAGCTTCCCCTATTCACAGATCAGTAAACTAATGTACCTTTATAGACTAATCCACAAGTTACTAGGCAACTGAAGCAAAATATCCCCAATCTTCAGTAGCTGCACAATGCATAAGTGCAAACTCCTCCCAGAACGTCAGAATTTCAAGAACACAGACCACTTTGCATATACAGTACCTAATAAATAACACTTCTCCCATCTGACAAAGCACAGTATCTTAGCTGAAGTCTCCAAAAGCCCAGCAGTTTTGAGATGAACATATTTTAACATGCCCATTCTTGCCAAACACTAGATTACCAAGAAAAAAACACCTAATGAGCCTGCAGTGAAAAACGGGCCATTTACAAAGGGAAATCAGACAAGCATTGTGGATTTAAATTTGAGTTTGTGTTCTTTATTGATAAAGTCAGTATATTCAGGATGATGCAGTGGCATCTACAAGGCATCTCTAAGATATGAGCTTGTAGAAAGTCATCTAGCTTCTTAAAATTCATCTCACTATTGAAGTCTGACAATTAACTTCAAACATCTTGGCATGCTCTGAAGTGCCTAAACCTCATTCTCCCTCTAGACAGCAGAAGTTCTGCCTTGGTCCCATTATGCAAGTCACCAAATACAATCAACTGGAAAGCAATCAGGCCACTGGGTTATCGCACTTTCCTCATTTAAACACTTGAGCATCTTCCTATCAAATACCACAAATGTCAAATTGTGTCACTAGCTACACATAAAGTTAAGGGGAAATCATACAATTTTCAATACACAGAAAGAAAAGCCTGTTAAGCCAAAAGCAGGTATAGAGTATTATTTGTAGCAGGCATAAAAGAAATCACAAGCACCTGTTTACAGTTTAAGTGACCACCCATTCTGGCACCACAGTTTACTCAGAATAGACCCTTGAATATCCTCATCTACAGCTTACAGAAAACATCAACTTACCATTTTTCTCTCCTAAAAAAATATTTATATTAATGCCTACCCAATAACTGAAAGGAAACCATCAACTTAGTCCACACAAATCGGTTATCACAGGTTAAGGGTTGTTCCACTTGCACCTGCACCTCCACTAACACATCATCACTGTAACAGATTTTATGCTTGCTACTACATAATTCTCAAAAGCAGTTTTTATGTGTTTCCAAGTAGGTCTAAAACACATCACGGACACCACTGCTGGGATCATGATCCTCGCTTAAGATGCTTCTGGCTCTTAAAACTGATTTTGGTGGTGGTATAGTTTTTCTTAATTGAATGTTCTTCGAACACTTCTGACCAGGTAGAGTAACAACTGGAAATTAATGTAGGAAAAAATGCCTGGGAGGCTGACAGAAGTGAAGAATCTGCCTTAGACAGCTACCTCACGGGCTATGACATCTGCAAACCTACATAAACAAGTAAGACTACCCAGCATATTCAAGTGACCTTCGCTGTCAACATGGAAAGATGCAGTTTCCAAATCTGAGAATCGAGTGAAATTTGTTTGGATCTTTTAAGTAACGCGGAGGAAAAGAAGAGCACTGTGTGTATGTTTTTAGAGCTGTGTATAGACAGAAAATTAATAGCTAATGCATAGTACAAATAATGCCATCATCTTTGACCAAGCAAATGCATCACCACTCTTGTACGGAAGGAAAAAAAAAGGGGGAGGGGGTACAGAGCCAAGATAAACTTCTTGCCTCCTGCAAGCAACTGAAACACGGCATTAAGCCTTAGTCAGAAGTCACTCAAAAATTCTGAGACTAATCTATACAGAATAAAATCAGAAACTTAAATTAAAATTTATTTTGCCAAACACTGTTAAAGAGAAGTTGTTTCACCTAAAAGGAAGCAGAATATGATGGTGATACCTCCTCACTATTATTTACCACCTCAAGTTTTCAGGTCTTCACCATGCTCACAGAAGTGCAAAACCCTCCAGTGCTCTTCCTCTGCCTAGAGTTAAAAGAAAAGACGGCAGTCTCCAGCTCGCAATATCTACACAGACAAATTAACTCAAGCAAACACAGCTCATTATTTATTAGCAGCAATCCTCAACAAATTCCTACAATGGCGGCAGGGAAGACCCAGAATGAATTGATTATACGATGCCCACTTATTAACAGAACTGTGACCTTACAGGCCATCCAACCATGAACTCGCCAGTGATGTCAGTTTTGGGATGAAGAAAATCTTGTAATGACACACCAAAATATTCCCAGCATTTTTACTGAATTATACTACAAAAATTATAAAGTTCAGAACAGAAAATAACATAACCACTGTGGATCTTTCTTCCTTACCCATCTTAAAAGTGATTGCTTATCCTTTGAAGCTTGGTATTTAGATGAGTCATAAAAATACTACTTGCTATCATAATACAGCACTTTCCAGTTTCTTCAAGTACCTATCTACTTCAAATCATTATTCTTTCACAACTCTGACAACCTGTCACCCATGGCCTTTAAGAAACTGTTTTCACAGATGCATTTCATCTAAATAATTGGCCAGGAGGTGTGAAGGGTGCTAGAGAAGTCTGCCTACAATCCATGCAAATTATACACACCTTACTGTTTAAATAAAGTCTTTCTTCAACCAGTACACTAATTTGAAAGACCACACTGGTTCATCCAGTTAATTTTAGGGTCATATGGTTCAAAGACACTATATAAAAACTTCTGGTCCAATGATCAGCACTTTTTTGGGCAAAGCAGCCCATCTACTGTACCTCAGTCTCAACAGTAGAGGCCCCCCAATTTTGTTAGAGCCCACTCTACTCTTTTACTGACACTGGAAGCTTTGACAGAATTTTGGCAATTTCTTAGATTCATCAAATTTTCTTCATTATCATCCTACCAGTACAGCTTTATTGTATGAAAAACACATTCCTTATTTGAACAAATTTTGCTTTTATTTAATGGCAGTTAAAAGGTTTATCTTGCCCTAATAATACGATTTTTATCAGGGGTGGAGGGAGGTGATAACAAAACCAAAAACACACACCAAACCACTTTTGTTCAATCTGGTTAAAGCTTTTATCTTATGCAAGATCAACATCCTGCAAGGAACCTATCACACTTCACCATTCAATCACATTGGTTTACATTTTCTATGGCAGTTCCTGTTGTCTCTAGACAATACACAGGAGCTTTCTGACTTAATAGCTATATCTAGTCTAAAACATTTGAAGCCTCACCATAACTGCTCATGATCCTCTTTGTTTATATTAGAACAACTTTTTAAAATGAATTGTGCTCTAACAGAAGTGTAAGAGCACAATACATTCCAGATTACTGATGTGTGGCTTTGTACAAATAACATCATTTATGCATTAAACAAGAGAAAATAACTTGCATATTATCCCAGAGGTATTCCACTTACACAACATTATTCTGTGGTCTAACAAAGACCACATGCTTCCTTTCTGCCATGTCCTTTTAAGATCAATTGTATGACAGCAGAACTAAAAACTTCACTTTTTCCCTAGTACATGGAGGGAAAAAGAAAACAAAATAGAAAGGGCTCAGCTCTTGAATCAGAAAGTAAATGGGTAATCTCCTGCAACTGCATCTCTATTTTTGAACCTAATGCTACAGAGTCCAAACATTCAAAATGAAATCCAGTTGCTATAATCAGACGTTGGCAGAAAGGCACTCCAAACCTACTTTATCAGCATGTCCTTTTTTCCCTCCTTCCACTTGCTTCTTGTAAGACCCTCAAAAGATACACAGAACAGTTTCAGGAAACGAGCAGATGACGGATCACCTAGACAGAAAGTACACTTGAAAAATAAGAACCTGAAGTCTAGCCAGACTGTCCAGATGACTCCAACAAGGTTTCATAATCCTAGCTATCAATCATCCTTTAAGTGTCAAGAGCCCAGACAAATTCTTCAATGGCATTTTCCATGCCACTTTCTTTTTGTTTCTTTGCTTTGTTTTTTTGTAGGTTTTTTTATGGGGTTTTGTTTGGTTTTGGGTTTTTTTTCCTAAGAAGGTAGGAAAACTAATTTTTTTAAACACTTAACTACTTGCATTTTCTTTTATAGATTCAGAAACTGAGTTCCCAGTACTTACATTCAAATAGAAAGTATCAATATAAATCTTATCAAAAAACTCAGACTTACCTTTATTTTTATTAACCATGAAACATATTTTTCAAGTCAGAAGAAACCAAAGAGTACTGGGAACAGTAGAACTCACATGGTTATATGCTATACTGGTAGCTCACCTCCACAAGATATTTAACCTTTTTTAAGGGAAAGGGAAGAGGAAATAGTACTAAGCAGGCTGTTGGAATCTATTCAGTAGATGCAAGGATACTAAAGCTCTCATATGGGGATGCAAAGCCTTGTAACAGTGAAAGGTAAGAGGTTGTGGCAGCACCAGTAACAATATTTTTGCCTTAATGATAAAAAACCTGTGCAAAAAATAATGCATCAAGGTAATATTATATAGTTATTACAATAAGGTGGGGTATTTTGTTTGCCTAAGGCTTTTTTTAAATTCAGATTGACCTCTAATATTACAAGAAAACAAGGGGGAGGAGGGGGAGAGAAATCTGGTTTTACTATTCTTCTTAATACATCTGACACCTTTTACACAGACATTGTCATTGTTCCTTGTCTTTCCTTCCCCATAAATCAATTTCTACATTCTATGGTCATGTGCTAGATACTGAAGACAAAAAGCATCTAGCAGTTAGGGATAAAATCCACTATGAAAGTTAGGAACAGAACTCATAAAAAGGTGCAACAGCACACTGTTTTCTAATTTATAAAGGGACATCAGGGAAATAAAGTTTAAAATTCTTTTTTAGCTCAAACAAAAAAAAAATTCCTGTACTCAAAGCACTACACTAATTTTGTGAAGTTGATCACTAAACCAGTTCGAGTTTCTCACATCACTAGGCATTACAAAATATTGAGTCTTTTTGTTCCTGTTTTTAGACTTCAATATACATCTGAAGTTCTTCAAAAATTTCTTCTAGCAACTGCCTCTCAGTCACCACCTGCTGACAATTACAAGATAAATCAACATTACCATTACTATACTATGCCTACTCTGCATCTTCAAGGTCTATACACAAAATACAAACATGAAAAAGGTGAAAGTGATAATTTACCCATATTTAGTGAACTGAGTAACTGAGAATAATTATCACTCCTGAACATCTGAAAAGTTACACCTTGTGTTTCCAAACGAAGAGAAACAGGCAGTTCACCCCATGTTTAAACACCTGAGAACAACTACAGAAAAGGTCCTTTTTGCTTCCTCTGCTAAACTAAGAGTATCAGTAACCCCACTGCCTCACATCCTTTAAATACAGGGGGGAAAAAAAAAAATAGCAATTTCCTGGAGCAGTATTTAAGTGTCAGAATGCAGACAGTATACACATGAAAATTCATTTTTAAGGGATGTGCACAAATCTAAAGGACTTAACTTGAAGCTTACTGGAACAAGTACATCAAATTGCAGGAAGACAGTTATTTGTACAGTCCATTTTCCACTTGTGCATGGACAGAGGAAAAGAGGAAGGGTACAGAATTTATCAGATTTACAGATAAAAATGATTCAGATGTAAAATACACAAACTAGTCACATGACAGTCTTGAGTCAAGACATTTCAGTTCGACCAGCACATGATGCTAATCTGGCTGCAGCTTCAAGTCAATCTGAATGTAAAAGTAAGGTATCAGTACTCAAACAGCATTAAGCCCAAACCAAAATTCCAACTTCCATTTGCTCCCAGTAGAAAATTCATGCTACTGTGGGCCTAGGTTGGATCCAGAGAGTCATACAGGATTCACTCTGAAACTAACTAGTTTCCCTTGTCAACATGGGAAGGCAAGACATAAAGACTTCCAAGCTCATACTACTGCTTTCAGACCTTCCTGCTGATCTTGGTGTCAGTGGTTCATACAAGTCATCTCAGGTAACAGAGACAGATGACCAAAAGGCAATATTTTGTTCAATTTTCCTACCACATCAGGAAGTATGGTCTATGAGGTGTGCTGCTGCCTTCCTTCCCCTTAAAAATGCCTTTTTTTTTTAATAAAGGAAGGCAGGTAAGAATCTGTTTGAAGTATTGATACTCAATGCAGCACACAGGAATGCATTTATGTACCTTTAAAACTGAGATACCAAATCAAGGCTACGACGTACACTGGAGAAGGCAGAAACAGAATATAAAGGACAAAGACTTAAAAACATCTTCTATGCCTAAGTTGCCTTTTTTTTGAGCACACAATCTAAACATTCTCCTCTTGCCTCCCCCCAATTGCATCTTACATGTATACACATTTTGCAATCATTATCAGAAGCAATTCTTGTCATGCCTTCCTTCAGATTTAGAGGCCAACAATTCTAACCTGTAGACATGGGAACCACCCTTCCCACAAAGAAATACCAAGAATGGACCTAAGAAAAGTTGATACACCCATACCCTCGCACAATCTATACAGGAGAAACCCAAGTAAAAATGCACCTATCAATATAGTGTGTTGTGGTCTGCAAATCCAGTGTGAAAAGTCCTTTCCTGAACTGCCACAGATCCAACAAACTGAGCTTTCCCACTTGGCTTCCTTGCCAACAATTTTTTTTTTAATTATTTTTTCCTAATGAGGGAAGGAGTTTACAGGGAGAAAAGTGAAGAAAACAGTAAGAAGATTTGACTAAAAAACCCCTGCGTATGTTGCTAAACTTCTGCTTTCTACTACTTCTCTGAGCACTCCTGCCTTCTCCATACAATAGTTAGGGTATTTGGAAAACTAGTGATAGTATCTGACATTTTAATGCTATACTCTAGACATCCTTCAAATGGTGAACTGCTCTGTGCACTGTGTGCATATATATGTATACATATGTATTAACATACAAATCTAGAGAAAATATATGCAGCGTGTATATATGTAGCATAAATACATACATCAAAGTAATCTGAATATTTATTTATTGCTGCCTGTTTCTAAGGAGATAAAACATCTTTCTTTAATCAGACCTAGAAGCATATTACACGAATAACTGACTAATCTTACACACAAGGAAGTTCCTTCTCTGCTTCCCTCGACATATTCCACCATAGTACAGATTTTGGCAAGAGATTAGGAGGGATCTCCAACTTCCAAATGTTACACCACTGCAGTTGCAGTATGAAGTCTGCAGGCTTAGAAACAGCTGTAAACCCAAATTCAGACCTTTGCTACTGTTTGCTACTCTCTATGGTAACCTAGCAGATAAATTAGCAGTCCACTTCAAATTTGTGCCAAGATAAAAAAGGATAGTAGGTAAAAATAAGACAGTACACACATTCAAATACAATATACACATTAGGACCAACTCCTATTAATCACACAGGAGATACAAGTTGTTCTAAAAAAAATCTGGTTTCTTTTGTATTTGTAGTTTGCGTTCTAATATGCCCACTGACCTAATGCCCTCTATATCCTCTCATAGCAGCATCTTCCTTGTCACAGGATTACCTGGTCCTGGCTTCTGCCACAAGCCCCTCAAGAACCTGTGCCACCCACACTGACAGACACTGCTAGCAGTAAAGTCTATCTCCTATCTCACCTCCTCCTCATGTGCCCCATCAGCCAATAAAAAAACAAAAACAATAAAATACCTGCCATGGCTGGTTTGGAGTTACACACAACAGATGCCTAAAATCATTATGCTGCTTCTCCATGCTTCTTCCAGAAGACTGCGCATAGCCCTTTTTCATTTTCATTAAGCTTCAGAGATCTCAAGGGCACCGATTTCCTATTTCTATCAAATTTTGGTTGTAGGGTTTGTTTTTTGGTGGTTTTTTTTTTTGTCTTTTGTAAGTTATTGGTTGCACTGAGAGAGACCTTGTGCTCGTTAGACTAACTTAAGAAACACAGCTGTTACAGCCAAACTACTGCAGTGTAAGGCTCCTCCTCATATTTTTTTTTAATCCAGACCCTATAGAGTAAGAACAAGTATGGTGAAGTAAAGAGTTCATTAGCAAACTTACGAACATCCTGATACAATAAATACAGGACTTTACACTCAACAAAGACCTCAGTCAGATCTGGAACAACAGGCAAACTTCATGAACTGGTCTTGAGTTTGGGATCTAGAATGAAGATGAAAGAAACCCTGCCTCCTCCATGGTATCAAAGATTCATGCATAAGCCCCCTCAAGTTTCCATCACGTAAGTATCAATTCTTCAGTATACAGATCATTACATACATTACACTGAGTGGAAAGCAAGCTGCCCTTTTAAGTATAACCTAGAATCACTCAGAAGTAAAGTTCCTGCCACACAGAAGAGCTAGTTTCCACTGGCCATAGGCTATCTTCTCTTTACTATCTGCCCCAAGAGTACTGCTCTTGTGTATTCCTGAAGTAGTAATAGAAAGCACTCTCTCTTCCTTGGGTATTTATGCCAGTCCATTAAAACATGGATGACTTCCCCTTACCTCTTCTCTCTCTTCACTCCTCTTTTTCTTCTTTCAGTGGAAGTTAGACAAAATATGAGACTAGGAAGAGAAAAAGAATGAGTGGTAGAACAGAAATAAAGATAAATGCAGTTACAGAAAGAACAAGAATTAGTTAATTGAATAGACAGATCAGAGAAATGGTAAGCAGGATTATACAGATTATTACAGATTTGTGGAGTTTTATTTACAGAAATCAATTCCCAAAATCAAAAATTAACCGCTAATGACTTGATGTCTCTAATTTTGCAAGCACCTGCCATACTTCTTAAAATAAACCACACACAAAAAGGCCTAGCCATTGAGAAGTTATTATTTTAACAGGAGAGTCAATGAACTGCACAATACAAAACAAGTAGAACACATGAAGAGTAAGAGAAAAGAATACTTTTTCACTGCAATATTGCTTATCGCTTGGACAGCTATCTACTATCTACCAAACTTTAGTGTATTAGACCAGAAAACAGAAATCAAAATTCAAAGGTTAAGAAAATAAACAGTTTCTCATTAGAAACATCTGGACTTAAGTCAGTCTTTGTATCAGCTGTTTTACTGCAAACATTTGGCTCCATCTACCACAAAATGGTAAACTGCTGATTAAACTTACACAAAATGCCTATATATGACTTACCAGTTCTCTAAGAAAACATTATTTACTCCTGTTACCAAAAACCATTTTTACAAACATTTCAAAATATAAAGTGTTTCTCCTAAGTACATACAGTCCATATTCTGTAAGAATACTCTGTAAAGGCTATTTCTTCTTTTATTAAATGTAACAGCATACCTCACGGTGATTCAGTTACTCAGAAATCTAAATTCTAAGGCTCAATATTCCTCCCATGAACAAGGCTTTTTTGGGGGGGAAATGTGGCTACAAATACATATTGGTATTGCCTTCAACAATGTAAATATTTTGCTGGCTTCATGCAATCAAATAAAATAATACATTTATTTTTTTCTATGCTGCTTTATTAAGACTTGGGAGTCCATTGCAATTATTAGCTACCTGCTACACAAGAAGTATTTTCTTTTGGCTTATTTGAAGTCTGACATTTCACGTAAGCAAATTTCTATTCTGATATGTTTTCACTTTAATTCTTTCTAGCAGTTGGAAGAACTCTTATGTAATTTTAACCACAGTTCAACCTGAACTATATTTCTTGGTAACAACGTGGCAATATTCCAATGCTCTTTACTAAGATTTTGGGAGGAAGAAGGCTAGAAGGGGTGAGGAAACAGATGGAAGGACTATGTCATGTTCAAGGACAGCCAAAAAAAATACAAAAGTTTAAGATCAGAAGATCCTTCCTACTTTCAAGAAAAAAAAAAAAATTCCTTTTCAATTGCCATTATTTAGCAATACTGATTCACACTAAGAAATTAAGATTCTACGCATTTGTAAATTTATACCTTTGAGTTTTCAAGGGAGATCTCATGATGTATTTTTAACTGTAATAACAAAGACATGAAATACATCATCTTACACAACCAAGAACTTCTGCTCAGCAATAGGAGTACAAAACACAGCTTATAACTTTCAACATTAATGCCATGCAAAGGAAGAAAAAAAGACGCAGAGTTTGTCTTTTGTCTTCCAGTACAGAAAAAGTGATTGCAGAGACAGGAGAATGAACATAATAAACAACACCAACTCTACAGTAATTCATAAAAATGCTGCATAACAATATTAAATAAGATTACCATGACATGTAGCTACCCTTCTACCCTAAACAAAAAAAGCAGCTATATTACTTGCAAAAGCGCCTCAGGGAGGAGCATTATAGCTAGTAAAATAATTACCGTATTTTTATCAGTTACATATAAATATCCACATTTCTTTCTTAGTTCTAAAACCTGATTTAGAAACCAAACAAGTGTAATCTCTCAATACCTTCCTCAAAAAAGTTATAAATAAGTTGCTGTAATTCTCAGGTCTTTGTCTTCAGTTTAAGCAGAACCCACTAAAAAAAACATTCCTCATTTGAAAAGTTTTCTTAAACCACTAGTTAAGAGAGGATTAACTGTCTAGACTTGGAATGTTATCTGTCTTGTGATACAGTTTTTAACACAACCCGATTATAACCATACTAATTAGGAGTTAGCTGATTTTGTTCACTCAAGGAAGTTAAAAGCAGCACCTACTGCTAAAGAAATAAAGGATCTTTAGACCTAGTCAAGTTAGAAGAGTTAAGAGTAACAAACACCAAACCAAATTAAATAGTCAGAGCTCTTCAGGGTAAAAGATACAGACCTACCATCCTGTATACATTTAAAATTCTCACTTTGTAAATACAGGATACTAATTTCATTACTTCCCATGACTGATGAAATAACCAACAATGGACAACAGATTACAGGTCCTTCCTCTAAAGTTGTAATATAAAGTACAACAGTGTCATTAAAATCTAGTCTTATCACCCTGTCTTTGAACTTGATGGCAATTTATTTTTGAGATAAAGATATAAAAGTGAATGATTACCCAGACTATGATGGCATAAAACACATGAAAATCAAATAAAAAGCTTCTATAAACCTGAGCCTGCACTATGATGTTTAAACATCTACACCTACTGAAAACATTTACTTAAAACTAAATTCTAAAACTAGGATCAACATTATTTTGTCATTTCCATACTTACCCTGATTTGCAAAACTGGTCCCTTGCAAAGCTCATGTAGGTTTTACAAGAGTATAACTCCATCTAAGCAGTGTATGAACTATCACATGGAAGGAGACGTAGCACTCTTCCAATAAAATATGTAAAACTAACACGCACATTTTACTTGCACAGGATAAAATCTGTGCACTACTCCAATATATTCTTCATTTGTACTTCTGAAAGGCATAATTTGAGCGGGCACTGTGATTTACCATAGTTCTTGCCAAATATTTTCATTTTAAAAATAAAAAGAACACTTAAGTCAGGCACATTAAAAAATACTCTGTACAACAGAATTTTATTCAAAGGCTTACAGATAACCTTAATTGTTAAAATTTTGAATCAACCAGCAGAGCTTCAAATCTTGCCCGTCTCATTAATACCACAGTAAGATTTGTAAGACAAAGTAAAAATAACTTCAGTATCTCCTAGCAAGTACATAAAACCTTGACAAGGTTTCTTTTATATAACTTGTTTGTTATGCCTTAAAGGTAGCAATAGTTTTGTCTCTGAAAACAACTATAGGTTTTTTGTAGTAGGAAGGTCATGAGCAGAATTTTGGCTCCTCAAAGATTAGATTAACCTTTTGTGGGTGTGATTCCTTAGTTAGGAAAAAAATGTGAAAACTGGTGGAGCTAGAAATATTAATCTTGCACCATTCAAAAACCCACTACGATTAGTATTTTAACTGATCCAGAATTTGGAAAAAAAAAGCACAACACTTGGGGTTTGGTTTTTTATTTTTTTTCTGTTAATCCACATTTTACATATGCTGGAACTTTTTTTTTTTCTCCCCAGAGATGCCTTAAGTTTCATTCACAGCAATAAATCAAAACTACTATTTGCACAGTGGAAACATTTAAACACTGTACCTGTTCCAGAAACACTGTCCAACAAAATTTTCTTTTTGAGAGATTCACAAATGCTCATTTGTATGGAAGTCACAAGGCCAGTAACATACATGGACTTCTTCAGCATTTCTCCAGAAGTCTGAATCGAGTTTTATTCTATATCTTCACTCATCTACCCCCTCCCATGAAAATTTTTTAAATGTTATACAAAACCAACAAAATACTTTCATTAAACCTTCACTTACTATTATTTGTTTAGAACAATGCCACAATTCTACAATTATATACACCACCCCTTAACTAAGTCCCACAAATGATCCTTCCTAAAATGACTATTAGCATGCACACAAAATTAGACTGCCCTTAAACGTGAGATCAGGACTAGCGACATTACAGCTTTCAGTGTGACAGCAATTTCTGTATTTCTGTTGCTCTCCAATGGAATATTAACAGTTGTCTGTGCTGAAACTGTACCAAAGATATGACACAATGCAACTTCTAAAAGTAATGTGAATTGTAAAGCTAAGAAAAACTTTCCCTAGATATAGTCTAAAAAGACAGTATTATTTCCCCTCTATTTCCCAGATGGCAAAAAAAGCTCACCCAAAAGGGTAAGTGACAGTTAAGCAGATTTTTCCTTCAGATATGAAAAGCTTAAAGATAAATAAGTGGTTTCAGAACTGCAGCCTATATTACTGCATTTGTAACACAGTGTTTGTAAGCCAGAAATGTCTGTTTTTCAAGAAGTCTGTATAAGGGTTTTTTGGGGTGGTGTATTTTTTATGACTATACTTTAACATACCAACATCAGTGGAATTAAAAAAAAAAAAGGTAGAATTTCCTTTGGAACATTGTCTCCTTAAAACAATCACAGATCTGTTTCTACAAATGGAGAAACTGAGTCAAAGGCAAACTGACTCACTAAAACTCATACAGGAAAACCCTGGAAGAACTCAAAATTCCCAAGAGGTTCTTAGTGCATAAATTTGCGATATGTAATGTAAGCAGTAAAATTTGTGTATAAGGATTTAAATCTTTGGGTCTATTTCACCACCTCCCCCCTCCCCACCTCACTAACATTTTTTGTAAACTGTACAAACTTATTTTAATCTTTATCTCGAGTTAGATGTCTGAGAACACAACTGAGGCCATGAAGTTGGACTGCAGAACTGTGTAGCCCTCTAAATCATGTTTAAAAAGAGTTATTCACAAGAATGGGAACTTTAAACCTAGGGAGAGGAAAGAAACAGGCAAAAGGTTTCCAAAAAGGCCCACACATACGCTGTTTAGAATGCTATTAAAGTACTTTTTAATAAACAGAGCAAAACAAGGTTTATTAAAAACATACAATCTATACAAACAAGGGAGGTATGATGGAAGCATACATTACTAAACTATTAATGCATCACTTGGTGGTTGAAATTGCTCAGCCTTTGGCCTCAAAACACACAAAAGGCATGCATTAGCAACACTCTAAAAGTCTTACTATCTTTATTGTTCAACTCCAGGTATAGCTTAAATCACACATCAGTGCTTCCAAATCATACCTAAATTCAAATTCTTTAGAGACTGAAGGCAGCTCTGCCATTTCAGTACCTCACTTTTGACTGTTTAAATCCAGAAGGTTCCAAAGCTATACTAGAATAGGAATTTGTACCTCATTAAACCACGGACAAGATTTTTAAAAGGTGCACACACACGCAAAAATTTTTTGTTGTTGCTCAGAACATCCAGCTTGCAGCCTCTATAGTTTGTATTGGAGTACACTACACCGACTACCAAATAATAAATCCTTGTGACCTCCCCTTCCCCCACTCAAACATATTTATAGTGGTGATACTAAAAGGTTCATATTTCATTTAGGAAAAAAAAATAGAGGTTAGGAACGGCACTTTCCCTCAGTATTTGTATGTATATTACCACATATGTGATTTACACAGCAACATACAAAATAAATGGAAGGGGAAATAAAAGTAACACCACAATTACATTGGGGCAGAAAAAATTCCGTGCCTTAATAAAGTAACAGGTTATCATCTCAAACGGATTATTCCCTTAAGTATAAAGTTCTTTTAGTATTCTTGAACTATCAATACATGGAATTACTACCTTGATGGCCAGTAAAGGTATTTCCTGGAAGGTGAATGACGTTCACAAATGTGATTCCACAAAGAATTTAGCTGACCGTTTTAGTGATCTTAACTCAGTAGTTATTTTGATAAATATTATGCTTTTATGTCGTTAACAGGATGGACTGATGTATGCTACCCATCACAAACACAGGAGCTTTTCCAAATTGTTAAACCGACATACATACTACCTCACAGCAACCTATACACACCCCTCAAAGAAGCTGCTTCAGTCTGTTGCCTCTTTCCACCCCCCTTTTCCCCGACAAGAGTGGTCTCGTTCACTTGCCTTTCACACACATAACCAATAAAATTAATCAGCTGGAACACAGCATTTTTAAATCGCAGTAAAGTCAAGAGACATTTTGTACATTATTTGAACGGAACAGTCTTTTCATTTATACATAATAAGACTCTAATATGCTGCAGACAAACGCACTGCATGGGGTGTGGAGGACCCGAGCTGATTAGATTACCACAACATCAGCCTGAGGCCGCCATTTTTAGAATCTCTAAAGGACAAAAGAGGGAAATTAAAAATATTGCTCCACATTTTTTGTAAAGTAACTTTAAAAGTATAGCGACAATAGCCAATTAATCATGCATTAGAAGTACAACCATGGTTATGTCTCTCTTTTCTCTGATCTGAGCCCTGAATAACAAAAACCTTTCATTATTATTCCTCTAAGGTACTGTAAATAAACAGGCTAAAACATTCCTATATCTAGATGCAGTACTAAACTTCTGCTTTTAACGACACGTAGTGTGTACCATTTTAGGGACCTCAAGGCTTTTAGCCACCGCACATTCCCCAATGGCTGAGCATGGGGGAATACAGGACCTTTATAATCAGGCTATATTATGTTTCTCTACCCTATTTAGTACTACACAGTGAACCGTTTGTTCCTCCTGCCCTAATGCCTGCAGCAATAGTGTCTACCCCACCAATATTTATCTCTTTAGGAAAGAGACTGAAATGAGCCACCCAAAGAACGCGAACGCTGGCTGCAGAAACTGAAGAGGAAGGGATGCACCAATATAACTACTTACACCCTCAAGAAAGGGGGTGGAGAGAGTGATCCCCTTTTAAATTGGCACAGAAACTCTTGAGGACTGCTTTCCGTTCGTCCAGGTTACACCACGAGAGGAGATATTAGCAGGGAGAGAGGAAAGAAGGCGGGGGTGTGGAAAGCAGAGAGATTAGGCCTATAATGAGCCATTTTAGTACCACAAAGCAAAAAAATACAGGATGGAGGAAAAGGTTTCCCATAAGCTTCAGCAGAACTCAATACGCAGTCCCAGTAACACACAAACCCAGTCTGAGAACCACTAGTTTAAGGAAGAGTACGTTGTCACATAATAGCCTTCTCTGGCTCCTTTTCCAATCATAATGCATAAATCTGGCGTAACTGCCAAAAAATTCTCCTCAGCTCCTCCAGTTACAGTAACCCGCCATATTCACAAGATATAGCGACAGCCTGCCATTTTTTAACCAAACCCCACAAAAGAAAAAACAAATTCAAGACAACTTAAGCAGAATTTAAACATATTTCAGGATGGGAAAGAGTTACACTCGCACCGAGATTAATGATACGTTCCCGTCGCATTTCACTCCCTTTTTGCCAACCCCCCTCCCGAAAGCACCCACAACAGAATATGCTGGTAATAACCGAAGACTCACCTGTAATGGTCACAGGCCAGGCAGCAGGACCCCTCAGCTGAGCCCCTTCTCTATCCCAACCAAAACAATGCAACAGCCCCACTGCGGATGTCCCTATCCTAGGTAGGACTGAACCCTCAGCAGGCTCTAGTAAAAGAAAGAAGAAGAAAAGAAAGGAAAGAGGAGACCCCCCCCTCCCCCCGAACCTAGCTCAATGCGTAGAACCCTACGGGGATCAGCTCAGAAGCGCCTTTGCCTTGGGACCTGTGTACAAACCCCGCTGCCGCCGCTGCTCCCGTGTCTCCCTCCTTTCAGCCTCCTACGCTCCCTTCTATGTCACTGCCTCTCTCTGGGAAAATGGCGTCCGCTCTCCCCTCCCTCCTCCTGCACGGGGCTCACCAGCCCCGCCTGGCAGGGGCAGGGTTACCAAGGCGAAGCCAAATCGCCGCCATTTTGCTTATGGGCTTGGAGCGCAGACTGTGCCCGCCGAGCCCTCAGTGTCCATTTTGCAACCGCGCTTTGCATGTTACGCTGGGCGTCCCGAACAGTCTGGGCGCGGCCGAGACACCAGACTGCGGCAGGGGCTGGGCAGGGGGGCTGTGAGGAGGGAAGCAGGGTAGGGGAGGAGGGGCGGCTGCAGCTGGGGCTGGTGCCGGGGGCGATCCGCAGCCCCGGAGGCGCAGACGGTGGGGGTGGGGCGCGGGCTCTGTCCCAGGCTGTTGTGGGACCGAACGAGGGCGGGAGAACGTCTGACTCAGAACTGCGCGCTCTGAAGCACAAACGCCAGAGCTCCCTCCTCGCCTGCTCCCCCTCCCCACCTCCAGCTTCTTCCTCACGACCGTCGTTGCTCTCAGCGTACCAATCCTTCATGAGTCTCAACCTGAGGAGTAACAAAGTACGCGAAAAGCCGGGCAGACTCGCCGGATCTCACACAGGCAGAGGAACTTGCTTGAGGGGCGAAGAGGGGGGGCGAGAAAGGGGATGGAGCGGGAGGTTTGACTGAGGTTTTGACTGAATTTCTTCTGTCATACACTTTAGGTTGAGAATTTTCCCCGAAGTGCTTAAGGCTTGCATGTAAGGCAAGTGAGAACTGCTTTTCTTAAGTGGGACAGCACTAGCTGAAGGCGTTTTCGTTTCTGCAGGGAACGAGAGGCGCAAACGAGCCCCGTTTCCCCTTCAGGGAACGGCACTCGGGGAGCAGGTATGGTCTGCTTTTATCCGGACCAGCGGGAGCTGGCGAAGCGAGAAGTTCGCCTCAGCGTTTCAGGACAGACGCAGCCTCCACCGTTTGTACCGAGCTTCTCTTTCCACCAGCTCCCGTTCTGCCCGCACGCCGCCCTGCCTAGCTTCAGCCCCTCTAGCGACATGGCTGATTGAGGGAGGGGAGGCGGTGGCTGGGGTTTCGTTCGACGCCCACCAGGGGCTGAGCGAGGCTCCTTCAGTGCGCAAACTCGGGGCACCAGATAAAAGCTGGGCTGGCAGCTGTTAGTGTGCCTCGATGGAGCCGCCACAATCGGGTGACTGGAGAAGCAATTAGCAGCGCCATAGACTAGCGTCCCCCCACACCTTGGGCAGAGAGAGTTTGGGGCTCTAAACAGCTGCTGCTGCGGCAGGAGGGAGCCGAGGTGAAGGGATCTGCTAGCTGGTTGGACGCAGAGGCGGCGGCTGTAACGGGGCATTGAGTCTGAGGGAGGAGGGGGGGCGATTAAACGTCTTGTGATCATGGCGGAGTCTATGGGTATTTTTTCCTGTCTAACTCTTCTGTGCGTGTGTCTCTTTGTTTCTTTCTCTCTCTCCTTAGGGCGCTTTGGCTGGGGCTGCTCGCTCGGGTTCTGCCTGTTGTTGCGCGAAATGGCGGCTGCCGTCTTGGTGGGTTTGGTTGTCGGCTTTTTTTGTGTAGGGTTTTTTTTTTTTAACCTCCTTCTCCTCCTCTTCCCCTCCCCCCACTCGTGCCTTGGCTGCGGCTCTGCAGCGAACCGCGGCGGGGGCGAGGCAGGAGCGGGGAGGGAGCTGCGTGGGAGCCAATAGCCAGGCCGGCCGGGCTAGCCCGGCGCGCCCCGATTGGCTGGCGCTGACATCATCCTGCAGCAGGGGCAGCCGCAGCTGGGCAGGGTCGGGGAGTTGGTAGGGGAGGTTGATGCAAAGGGAGAAAACGGGCGCCATGATCCCAGCGTGAGGGAGGACTGCGCGGGCGGGGGATCCCCGGCGAGCCGGTGCACGGGAAAGCGGGACTGAGCCTTGGCTTCTTCTCCCGAACATTGGCGGGGCTATGAGGAGTGGAGCGGGGGAAGAGCGAGTGAGGAGCAGCTGGCGCCTGCTTTTGTAACTGCGTCAGTACAAGATGGCGCAGGGCGTCCCTGGAGAGGGAAGGGAGTTGCACGTCCGCCGAAGGTCATGTGACCGCGTTGCATTCCTCTGGGGTTTGGCTGCGGACCAAGCTGGCTGAGGCGGCGGCCGCGGCCCGGGAGAGTCCGAGTTGCCCTCCCCGCCGCGGTGCTTCCCGTCTCCCTTCCCCCATTAATCGTATGCACGAGGGTGTAGCTGCCGCTGAGGAAGGTTCTCGCTTCTCTCTTTACTCTCCACCCATCTCCAGGGTGTAGCTACTCTCGGGTGAAGTTTTCTATTCCGCCCCCTCTGCGTAAGGCTTTACCCAGTGCAAGGGAGAGTTCCCCCTCGGTACCACCTCGCTCCGCCTGAGTGCGCGGCTGGGCCGATCGGGTGCGGTAGCCCTAATGCCGTCGCTCAATTTGTGAACCAGAGCGCTTTATCTGTAAGTTAGGTTCCCCGGAATCGTAGCGTTCTTCTTACTGAGTAACTTGCCGAAAGAGACGTTTGAATACATGTTTAAATGACCTCATTAAAACAGTTGAGGAAAACGTACAGGCAGTGCGGAGTTCTTGTGATCAAGGTCGTCGTGTTTCCGTTGTTACTTTGCCGGGGGTACAGGGTGGGGGCCTGAGGGAGAATCTGCAAGCTCTTCATGACTACATTCTATTTGAACAGGGCTTCGCTATGGAGGAATAGATCGATATTCTTGTATTTGTGTGATGTTAAAGAGTCTGTTCTAGGAGTTGAGAAGCTTTTCTGTGGGGTAACGTGGTATGTGTGTTGCAAGGTTAGGCCGCCGATCGCCTGCGTTTGTAACACAGGAGTTTTAAGTATGTACTTAGGGTACAAATGGAAACTACGGTGTGTGAATATTATGAAGGTGTACCATGGCTTACTTCATGAAGTTTGTAGGAAAATGAACTTGTCACACAGGTCTGGGCAGGCTTGGAAACTGGACAAATAAATGTTCTGGCTCTTTATTTGAGTACTCTGGCAGGGGGTGGGAAATGAAAAATGTATGTTTTCCAGTCCTAAAGCTTTTTTTCTTTAAGGACTGTAACTTGTGATGTTCCTGTTTGGGTGGGGTTCTTTTGTTTTAACAGCAATTTGGTTCTGCTTCCCATATTTTGTTCTTGTATGACAGGGTATAAATTTAGACTGAATCTAACCCATTGAGCAAGTTAACAGTTAAAATTGCTGATGCTTCAGGAGTTATAGTTTATTCTATTTAGAAATGTTTCATAACACTTTCTGTTCTTAGTCCACAGATTAGATGTGTTTTGGGTTGGGATTTGGTTGGGTGGGGTTTTTTTTTCCTTTTTTTTTCCTTTTTTTCTCCTTTTTTTCTTTTCAACATTAGTAACCTGGTGGGGGACAAAGCTTGGCTATCTGGTGAACGTGTTGTGTGAGAACTGCTGGAATGAAAGTAACAGTATGACTAATATAGAAGATTCCTGTATAATAGATGCTCCCTAGTATGTGTTACATAAGTAATGTGGTGAGGCGGAGCCTGGTTACATAAGAACTGGCTGGGGACTTAGAGCTGTTGCAAGTAGTCCATATTGGCTGCAGATAGAGCCTGCGGGGTAGTTGTGTATTGGAGGGGAGGGAACAACAGAATTGGAAATGTCTAATAGTGCTACATTTCTCCTTTGTAGGTTATATAAAGGATAGCGGGAAAGAAATGGAAGAGACAGTAATAAAGAATGACACAGTGTGATCCTCTCAAGTTTGGCATCTTATTTCTGCTGAGCTTTTAGGATCTAAGCTCTGCTTGCTAGAACAACCACACCACACCCCCTCCCACCCCCGTTCTTGTTGGGTTGTTTTTTGGGTTTTTTTTTTTTTTTTTTTTTTTTGTCAGGTGGTGGCTGTCAGCTGAGCATTGCACCAACCAATATTATTCAGTGCAGGCTATTACAGAGAGCAGGGTTCTTGAGTCCTACAGCTTGTGAAGGTTTCTGGTTTGTTTTTGTTTGGTTTTTGGTGTTTTCTTTTTCTTAGGCTTACTGGAAATGATATGAGGAGGCAGTTGGTTTGTTGACTAAACATTGAAGTGACTGGATTAGTGATTCTTCTTGTGTAGGCATAGTGTGACACAAGGTAAATACTCCCTTTGTGATGGAAGCTTCCAGAGAGGGTTTAGGTGTACAATGATTCTTTTGATACAGAAGGCATTTGTTTGGGACCTGGCATTGTGAACGATTCCTTGCATATGTGTTAAAAGAACATTAATTTGAACTGAACATATGGAAAAAATACATTTCTATTTTATTAGTGCTTGCATTTAGTATGCATTCCATAATTACGAAATAGGAAGTACTTGCCTACCTCACTGTAAGGGAGCAGTTTCAATGCTTATGTTATGGAGTAGTTTATATAGAATATCTGGAAATCAAAAGTTTAATTATTGTAGCTAGAGCTTTAATTCATAAAGCATTGTTTTAGGTAGCTCACATTACTTCTTGATTTTCAAGCAGAATCTGCTATTAAACTACTTTAAAAGTTCTCCACAACTGGTGGCTTAAGCAGCAGTACTTGAAGTGTCTGTGATTTTATGAAGCTATGGAAATGAAGGCAAGTTTTAATGAGCTCATTGCATTTTCTTGTTTCAAGGTTGTTTTATTAGCTATTCTCAGGGAAGCAGTATTAGTTATCTTCAAAGAAGCAGTAGCTCCAACAGTGTTGCAGTGCGGTCTCAAAACAATGTCTGATGCATTCTGAATTACTTCAACTGCAGGAGAAAAGTAAAAAAGAAATGTGTTTACTACTTTGAGATGGGCAAGGGGATTTTCCCAAAAGGCAGTCTGATGCAGACTGTGTCTTAAGCTGGAAGGTGAGGGGAAGAAAAGGAGCCATAGGAGAAAGAAACGGAGTAGAAACAGACATGCAGCTTGCATTTATGGCAGTCTGTAGGAAGAGAGAGAAAACAATTTCTATTGAACGACTGTTATTTCCTTTTTAATAAGGATATTTCAACTGGCTGGATATTCTCCAGCACTTGTGGTTCTAACTTGCCTTGATTGTCTGTGCTTGTATATGGTCTGTGCGTTTGCTGAGACCTGTTGTTTAAACACTGTTGTTTACTTTTTGCCTTACAAAGGGACTGACAGGAGTTCAAGGGTATTTAGGGGAGAAGGGAGGGAGATACTAGCAGTGTAATAGATCTGAGTATGCATTAATGGCATAGTTGAAACGGTTGAAGTGGTGCTCATACTGAAAGATGATCCTGCACCTTTTCCTAGCTGTTCATTCTTGCTTCTGCACCACCCTTTTGATGGTGATCACGTGGGAAGTAGAAGAACAGATACAGTATAAGCCTAATTGTAGTGGATGGGTTTCTAATGTGAATATTCATTGTGTGGCTTCACAAACACTCCCACTTGTGTAGAAATAGGGAGAAGCAGCTGTGGGGAGAGTGGAGGTGTGCATGTTTTAACTGTTAGTGAAATTAGGTGTGGGTTTTTTTATCAGCGGAGATGCAGTTCTGAAGGAATTTTGAGAGGCCACTCTTAAAGGCACATGGCTGGTGCCACCAGCACCACTGCTTAAGGAGTCAAACATACTTAAAAAAACAAAAGTTAGCTTTGAAAGTAAGGTATTGCTAGGTTGACCCACAGTTGTAGGTGGTGGTATCGTTTTTGACTGACTGAAATGATAGCCTACGAAAGTGGAATGCTATTTCAGCTGTAGCTTAGTTAAGTGGTCACAGGATTGTGGACTTCTGGAGCTTATTTTGTTGGAACAGGATAAAATCTGGAATAGTCTTGCTTCTTCCAAAAGCGGCTGATCATCTAATAGATTGGGTATACAGTGAAGAGTTGCTCTTGCTGGATAAGGTCTGAGTTAAAAGCAAAATGGAGCCCCAAGTGATACCTGTGTGTTGCAGTGGTCTCCAGTCAAATGAGCATGCATTATTTGCATGTAGCAGAGCAGGTTCAGTGACTGCAGGCTGCTCAGTTTGTATGGATGTGACAAGACTCTGTTCAAGGCCTGAACATCAGCAAGGCAGGGCAGGAATTTCCTCAGGTTTTGTGTTACAATGGCTTTTCTGAAAAAGCTGAAGCTAGTAAGGGTTTTTCTCTGTAAGGAAAACAACTTATTGGCTGGTTCTAAAATTCTTAACAGTTGAGTTCCTCAGTTAAAGGAGCAAGTTTAAAGCTGTTGTGTAGTGTGCTAATCCCACGATTAGTGGGAATTTGCACCTAGTCCTGCTCACTGGTATGACCTTTGGGTATTGAAGTGGGGCAGTGGTCTGTTCTCCTAGCATGATCTTGTTATGTGGAGTGTTTTTGACAAACTTCTGGTTGCTTTGGAGAGCAGTATTAAGCTCTTTGTAGTTACTTTTATAAGTGAGGTAGGGGTCTGGCTTGATCATAATGTATTGCTAGCCCCAAAGCCCTGTCAATAACAGTTCTTTGATGAAGATGATGTAAATAGCCAGCAGTTGCATGGTTCCTCAGTCACTGTTAAGATGCAGGCAGTGTAAGCTCAATAGTGGTTTTTGAGGATCTGTGGGAGGAAAATGGGGGGAAAATCCTGCCACTTTCTGAGAGTTGGGCTGTACCAGAGTGAGGAAGTTACTTGAACTGGGGCCTCCAGTGTCCCAGAACTGATGAAGGAAGCAAGTGTTTGTTCTGCTTGGAAACCAGGCAAAACTTAGCTGCCTTATTTGTGTGGTTATTAAGTACTAGACAATAAAGGTTCCTTATCTCTGCTGAAACTTCTTACTGTGACTTCTCTGGAGGGAGCTTTTTAGTAGGGGTAGGGAACAGCCACAGGCTCAGCAAACAAATTTCCTGTGCTCCTGTGGTCAGGTGTGGAAGCGCTGTCTGCCAGCTTGTTAATGTTGCAGACATTCAGCAGTTCTTACTCAGAAGTACAGCTTGAGTACAGTAGTATTCCATGTTACTTCAAAGGTTTAGCTTTTGAAAACAGCTGTAGTCCTACTCTGTGTGGGCAACTAGAACTCAGTTGGAGAAGTACAGCTGTCTGGCAGCAGAATGGCACACTCAAATGAGTAGCTTTCTGACACTGAGGACCACTGGCTATAGGAATGCATTTGTTTCCTGTGAACTTTAGCAGGTTAGCAGCTAATGAAGCTTTGTATTAGTGAACTTCAGTTCTTGGTATCTGTTCTTCAGAAATTAGTATGTGCCTTTCTGCCCAGTTGTTACCATATTTGATAGCTGTTTGATCCATGTTAGTGCAAGTGTTGTATACTAACCAAATACAGGTCCAAGGCTACCTTCTGTAGCACGTCTGATGTGTATGTCAGAACTAGTGGGGAGGTCACAAGAAGAATTACACCGAAGAACTATTTGGAAAACAAGCATTAGCATCTAATTCTTGTACTTAATTGCCTCTTGCCTCTCGTGTTCCTGCCTTTCTGTATTTAATTGTTTTAAAATTTAAAGAAATTTAAGTGAATTTAAGAATTTAAGTGAAGCTTGGGTTTTATGGGTTTTGTTTGGGTTTTCTTTTTGTGGTTTTTGTTGTTTTGTGTTTCTGTTTGGAGTGGGGTTTTTTTGTGTTTTTTGGTTTTACGTTGGGTTTTCTGTTTTGTTGTTGGTTTTTTTGGTGGGTTGTTTTGTGTTGTTTTTTTTTTTTAACCTGGAGATGCAGAACTGTGCCGCTTTATTAGTGCTGTTAAAGTAGTGCCTAGAAGAAATTTTAAGTGAGAGTAGCTGGTGGTGAGATTGAGATGGTAATTTAATCTCTAGACTAAGAGGTCTCTTACCAGCTTAATTCTCTGGTATTAAACTGTGGAGTGATTGTGCAGCTTCATTTTGGGCAGCAGTGTGTGGCTCAGCGTTGTCAGGCTGATGATAGGTTGTTTGATGTAGTCTTATCTGCTGAGACAGGGGAAGCTGTGTCAGATTCCATGCAGAAGAACTATGGGCCTTCTAATTAAATAAACTTTATAAGAGCGTGTTACTTAACGACATCGTTGCAAATATCTTGGTGTAGAAGACTACTCTTTACAAAATGGAACTATTGCTTTTATCAGGGTGGTGCTACACTTTGGATTCATCTTCAAAGCTGCTCTCCATTACCCCAGCATTCATACGCTGGAGCAAGCTCAGAAGCTTATATAAAGGCATGCTGGGCATTTGTCAGATTCTATTTTTAAACTTGTTTCTGAGAAACACTTCTGTCTCCTATCTCTGCACAAGTATAGGAAAAGCTATACTTCATGCAGGAGCCATGGTGTCTGGGCTCAGCTAACAGCAATTTGTGGACTTGAATTGCTATCTCTCTTTAGAGACAGTAAGGCTGAATCTGCATTGGCTTCTGTTGAGGAGGGGAAATCATGTAAACTAGGAAAAATAGTGGCAGTGGGCTATTGCGTCTTTGGCTATAAGTAAAGAGATACATCTTTGGTGCATGAGAGACTAACCAAATTTTTAATGGGAATCCTGATGACTGGTGTCAGAGCACCTGTTTTGCTATACTTGATGAAATACAAGAAATGAGCTGGAACACTTTAAATAGTATCTCTGTTGGTGATTTTTAAACATATAGAATCAAGTAGGTTGGAAAAGACCTTAAAAACATCAAGTCCAACCATTTCCCCAGGAAACAGTGGCTTTACTTAATAGTGTGCTACTGATTTGCAGTGACCTTTACTCTGTGACATTACTGTATGCCACCTTTACACTGTTTTCTAATGTTAGTGGAAATTTAAAAATGCAACTGGGTTCTGTAAATGTCTTGTTTATGCAAGTATGGCTAGTATTTTAAGGTTTTTCTTCCCTGTATCCAAAATCATCTAATTCAGACTAGGCCAGGAATAGAAATGTGAGTGTTAACATACTCTTGCTATGGTAGGGAGGGAATTCCAAAATTGAAGAACCACTTTAGAGAATATATAATGTAGTTTGGGGCAAAAATAAAGAATACCAGGGAAGGATTTAGACTTGGTTTTGTTTGTCTTTTAAAACTGGCAGGCAGGGATGTTTCACACTGGGCTAGGAATTATGAAAAGGAAAATGTCATTCTGCTTTAAGATGAATTATACATTGCAAAATCAGTGTTCTGAGCTGTGTGTCTTACAGCTTTCAGAAGACTCCTCAAACATTGCAGTCACTGATGTAGACCTAGTTGTTAGGAGGGACTCATTATTTCAAAGCAAAGCCTGCACCACTACTAAGAGTTGACAGTGCAAGGTCTTTGGTTTGGTGGGTTTTTTTTGGGGGGTGGTGTTTGGTTGGTTTAGTTTTCTTGCTTTTTGTTTTTTCTACAACAGGCAAGCTGCTTTCCAGCAGATTGTGTGCTACAGATATTACTGGCCTTGGAAGTACAGCTGTTTGCTGAGTTGGTTTGTCTTTTGTTTCGGGGGTATGACTACTTAATATTTCTGTTCCTGTTTAAGTAAATAGGAGTACTTAACAGGTAGCAAGGGGAAGAGCAACATCTGAGTTCTGTCTTGCAGACCAAGTATTAGTGCTTATATGAAGGAGGAAAACTTACTATTGGACCTGTTGTAGCCTTATCCTACAGTAAGCAAAACAAGGTAATCTGTTTGAAGTGTGTGTTGCCTTCCACACTTTGTTTCCTTAAACATGCCCTTTAATTTTGATAATGCAGTGATACAGCAACACATGTTCTAGCGCACTGTTTCCTTATTTGAAACCAAGCAACCCCCCTCAACTCACATGTTTCTGTAACCTAGCAAGAATATTCATACTTGGGTTTCTTCAGTTTAATGGCTGTGTCTTACCTAACCTGATTGGAACTACAGGCTTATGTTTCAGATTTCTCTTATGACTAAGCCTCCCATCCTTTCAAGGTATTTTGGAAATAATATATCACAAGTAAGCAGAGATTCAGTTGTCTACGTATGCTTCTTCTAGATAGAATTGACTTGCTGGAAGATACTTGTGCATGTCTGTAGATGCTGCATAAGGCTTATATCCCACTTTCTGTAGACAGCCTATGCATTTAATAGGAACTGTCTTGCTCTGGGTGCTTTTTTTCTTGAATAGTGTTGGGCAACAATTATGTACTGATTGCACTTAGTACAAGTAAACTCTGCATCCTGTTTAGAATAGGATGTACGTATTAACAAGTGTAAAACATCTGTTGTATCTTCCTAGAAATAGCATGTTGGAGTCTTAAGGTATTCCAGCTTCACTGCTGTTCAGAAGCCATTCCGTATTCCAAATGCAAAGCCTTTAAAGGCTGTCTGAAGTGACAGTGTAAAATAGGTAGTGGGTTTGTTGTTTTTTACATGATGCAGGAATGAGCATTGTTTTGAAGTTATTACTCTTTACCCTTCTGCATTATGAGTGCTTATTATAGTAATAGACCATCAAAGAGAAAAAAAACTGAACTGGGTGTCCAGAAAAGGCAAAAAAGCCAGAATTCAGTACATCGTCATTAGAACTTGAGGGCCTAACTGCAGCTGAAGGGTGGGCTGTAAGAAGGAAACCTGATTGAAACCTCTCTGTTTCAGGAAATACGTTACATTGGAAACGTTATGTTGGAAAATAGGGAGGGCTAGCCTGTAGTTCTCATATCGCTTACAACTTTTAAGTAGCTTAGAGCTGTGTCTAGAGTAGGTCATGGAAATGATGAAAATGGAGGCATTGTATGCAATTGCAGAATTCTGAACAACCAGTTTGGAGAGTATCTTCTGCATGTGAATAACATCCCTATTTCAAGCAGTTGTGCTGCATCCTACATCACATGTTTGCTTGCTGTTGTGCAACAGGAAAGCCTGGCTTTCTGTCCATTCATCTTATGGAGCTTGTGGACGGAAACACAGATTGGGCTTGTATTTAACTACAAGTTCCTTCCTGTTGGGAACTCATGTCTGAACTATTACGGATTTCTGGCCATGTACTATACTTTGGTTTCCTGCCCATCTGTGAAATCTGAGTAGCTTTGGAATCAGGGTGGAGAAGGGTGACTGGGAGCCATATTTTTGTGGGATTTGAAACTCATTCCATGATTGTCTCCTTCCCTAGCTTTCTGAATGGGTGTGACTAGGTGTACTATGGTACATGACAGTCAATTGATAGTATGTATTAAGCCAAAAATACAGCACATAAGACTATTCCAGCTTTTTTATTTTCAAACTTAATGACTTACTTTCAGAACTTCAGATAATTTTGCTGTATCTGAATAACACCCTGTGTTATTTCTAAACATCAAAAGAAAATTATCTGGGATGGAGGTTAGTTATCTCAAAGAACCTTCCACCCTGCCTACCAGACTTCTCTAAAATGAGCTTGGAGGTTTCCTCTGCAATAGAGAGTGTGAAGTACATAAGGAAGCCATAGAAACCAGCTGAAGAATGAGGAAGGTTGCTTAAGAATGAGCAGCATAGAAAAGAAAGGTGCTTATCTTAAATTAGGTCTGCCTTTGAATCCTGTTCTGAAATTAGATGTGTGCCCAATCTCCTTTTGTAGCTTTCTGAAAGAGAAGGTCTAACCACCAAATCAGTAGCCTTTTTAAATGCAGGAGAACTGGAATGATGAAGCCTGTAAGCATACCTCTGAAGTCTTGCACATGCACTATCTGACTGCATTGTGTAATTAATCTCTTGGTTTTTGCAACTCAGTTACTAGAATTTTAGCTTCCATGTTTATAGATGGAGGTAGAAGGACTGTGGTTTAGTGCAGTCTGATTTTTGTACTGAAAATCTCTTGGCTGTAATTTTTTCCTAACTTTAATGTATGTGATTCTTCTAGCTACTTACTCATGCTGTGTATATTACCTTCAGGTTTTCTCCAAAACATTCTACCCAACTTAAATACAGAGGTGTTTGTTTTCTGATGTTAAAGAGAAACTCTGCTAAACCTGCTAATTTTTCATGACAGAGCAAAAGGTGCTTAAAGGGGCAAAGCTAGTGCTCGAGTTTACAAGTGAGAATAGTCTTGTAGCTTTTAGTTGCTGCTTAGCTGACTTCTGAGATACCGGCAGGAAAAAAAGCTATGGTTCAAAAACATAGCTGGCAACAGGCTCATGTCTACCCTCAGAGACGAAAACTTTCCTGCCACAATCTCCTGATCTGTTTAGATAATGATAAAAAGATACTGGTAAACCCCAAGAGTTCTGTGACTGTTTGGCCAGAGTGTGAATATTTTAGGCTTTACTGAGTGCTTGTGTGGCTTCAGTGTTGCAGCAGTACTCCCTCAATTATTTTTAGGGTTGGGGATCAGGAAAAATGCTTGTTTCTTGTCTTCCCGTCCCCCCAAAATCTTGGGTACCTTTGATGAGGGGAAGAAAAGGAGCAGTCCCAAGCTGGTTTGTCAGATCCAATTAAGTGTCCGTACATTTCTTGACCCACTTTGAGGAAGGGGTAGCACAGCCACTGCAGTTACAATATGCCAGTTTGACAGTATTCTGTCTTCTGAAAAAACACAAGGTCATAAAACCTCTAAAGTGAAATGAGAACGCAGCTTGCTTGTTACTTTTGTATGGATAGTTCCCAAAGTACATGCGATTAAAGCTCATAACTAGAATTACTCCTTCTCCAGTTGCTGTCATGGGAACTTTGATGCTGTGCACAGACATGACTAATGAGAAATCAGGCAAACAGAATACTTCAGTGCCTCTTAGTCATTATAATGTGAATATATTTAGTTAATAACCATTAATGTCTTCACATCAGCTGCAACTTCTCTTATCCATAATGACAAATTACTCCTACTTACAGGTTTTGGTACATATCTACACTATAAAGCAAAGGAATATGGTAACTTGGCAACAGTATGTGTCTAGTTTGAGCTATGCCAAACTGCTTCCACTTAATAAATAAAATTGCCCCGAAGCCCTATATAACAAACAAAAGACATCAAACAAACCAACAAAACACCCCAACTAAGTTGCTACCTTGAACCATGAAGGTGTAAAGAAATCCATAGCAGTGCCTTAGATTTTCTGCTAAGGGAGAAATACAAGAAATGCATAGGAGCCTGGTTACTGGTACTGTAAAAATTGTTTAAGAGACCAGTTGGGTTTTTTTTTTTTTTGCATGGATTTATTGGCAGTTGTACACAGGTGGTAAATTTGTGAGGAAAAGCATCTGGGGCTATTGTGTGAATCTTGCTATATTTGCAGTACACCTGCCCTTCGTATAAATACTTCATCCTGACAGAGTAGGTCTGCAACAGTCCGCTAGAAGCATAAGGCTTATTGGCACTGTGATGTGTGTGCAGAACAGGCCTAGAATCACTCGGCAAGAGGTAGATAAATGCTAGCTTTGGCATGCAGAAGTGTCCCCATGTGTAGAGCAAAGATAGAAACAGCAAGCTTGTCCTAGCATGCTCCTCTAGCAGCTACACAGGAATGTCTCTAGCGTGTAGAACTTTCCCTCCAGTCCTCTGTTTTACACTTTACTTAGGAATGATGGTAGTGGGACATTTGTTTGCAGTTTGGTCGGGGGATTTGTTCAACTTAAAGTCAGGATTTTAGAAAAATGACCAGATCTCAGCTGATTACTGTGGTTCTTCCTGCCGAAGCAGAGAATTTCATGCTGGTATTGTCTGCCTGGAAAAACTTGGAGTGTATGAACTGATGGAGAATGTGGTTTGAAGAATCCTGACCTCTGGGGAAAAACAGAGCATCTGCTTACAGAAGGACTTGCAACCTCTTGCATCGCTACTTAGGCACAGACAGTAAAAACTTCATCTCCTGATGTCTGAATCACGTGGTTGTTAAAGACATAGCTGTATGGTCACTTGACTAGTGAGAACATTAAGCAATTCCATTTGCTCTCAAATATACTTTTAATTAGTGGATGAAAATCAAGAATTTTGATACTATTTAAATGTTTTAATTGTTTATTCTACAGGCTTGTGTATGCAGTCTGCTTTGCAGTTCCATGTGAGGAATTCTGATTCCTTACAGTAATTCAATACAAAATATTTAATAAACTAACAACTGTGTGAACACTTGGGTAGTATGACATTAGTAGAACTACCCCTACCAAAAGACAAAAAGGAACCATTTGTTATTAAACAGTTTAGAAACAGAGACTAAAATGATGAGTCACGTAAGGACAGGAGCTTAACTCAGATTATGTTGCCTGCAAATAGTAGGATCCGCTAACTGCACACAAGTACTTTGCGAGTGTTAGAAGGTCCAATGTAAGCAGGCTGGTAGCACCATCTTCTTGTTTGTTGTTCTTCATGTTTTTAGTTTCCCAAAGTGCCAGTGGTAAAGTTTCAGGTGGTAGAATTGGGGGTGCAGGAGAATCATGCGCCAGTTCTTGGGTTTATGGTTTAGAATGGAGCTTCGTGTTGCTTGTTTGAGAACTGCCAAAAAGCTTGTCCACGTTCTGATCCTTTCATGGGAAAAGACTGTAAGTATTGGGTTGCGTTTTGGTGGGTGTGGTTTAAGAAGCTTATGGTTTCAAAATGAGCCTTTCATAATTCCTGATGCTGGTCTGATTATACATACCTCAGACATGTGAAACCTGTGATTTAGGCAGGTATAATGTTGCCTGTTCATATGTGCCTCTTAGAGGCTGAGAATAACATTAGCTAGCTCCGTAAGACTCTGGTAAATTCTTCATATAATGGTCACTCTTGACTGCTCTGAGTGTATAAGCATGTACTACTCTTAATTGTTTCTAATTACACTAATATCTGAGCAGAAAGGAAGAAGAAACCACTTGGTTAAACCTTTTGTTGTTGAAAGATCAATAATAACAGGAAGCGAGTGATAAATTAATATATGTCACAAGGCTTAAGGGGGTGCATTAAAATGAAATTAAGGACTTAAAGAATGAAGGCAGCACTGAGAGCGAGGGTGGGAATTGATAAGACAATTGGATATCAAACAAAAAAGTGTGGTGAGCTAATATAAGGGTAAGAGAAGGACCTATGGTGAAGAGAACTGTCTTTAGCAACAGTGAAGGAAAAGAAAGCCTTACATGAGACCTGACATGAGAACTTAATGGCTGTTACCTAATGATGCCTGCTGTCAGGAAGTCAGTGCAGAAGTCTGCTGTATTTGGAAGCATGGGATTGATAAAAACTGCTTGGCCTAGGCGCTGGAAGAGTCATGGAGGTGGTGTGGCTAGCTGGAAGAAAGAGTAACTAGTTGAGTAGCAACCCAAATAAGTAAGAAGTACTTAGCAATAGGGCATGTTGATGGTGACTGAATGAGTTGAACTCAGTGTTGGAATGCTGGCAGCTTCTTAATGATCCCTAAGTAGGAAGTGGTATGTCAGGGTCTGTTGCAGGTATGAGAGGTGATACTGGCTTAGGGATAGAGGCTCTCTGGTTGCTCTCCACTGTTCCTGAGTTCTTGTTCTGACCACAGGGCATAGTGCTGCATCACCTCAGCTGTGTATGTCATTTGCGGGAGCATGCTGTGAACAGGAGATTGATCTGCTGAATAAGGAGGTTGCTTTCTCCCATGCCTGAATTATTTTTTGAGCTGGGGCTTAGCATGGATCTAAGATTCACCAGAATGGAGGAAGAGCTATGTTATGATGTGAAGCAGAGTCCCTCCAGGCCTGTATTGTTGCAGAAACACTTTTTTCTCCTCTTTTTTTCATTTTTGTTTAAACTCTGTACATGGATTTTCAGAGTATATCAGTGCCTGGAAACCAGTAACTGGTATCCATGAAAAATTTGGCTTGAGGAATTCTGTTACGTAGGAAGTGTAAGGCAGAACTAGGGGGCAAAGTCTCATTAAAGAAAGGCATGTTGTACAGTATTACCATGAGACACTTTTAGCTGAAGTCTTTTTAGTTTGTCACAATTGAACAAAACTATTCCTACAGGAAATACAGTGTTTTTTTTTACTGATAATGTGACAAGAAATAAATTAGGGAACAATGTACAGCCTGTAATGACAAGTTCTATGAAACAAGGGCATCCAGTGGCCCAGGCAGTCTGTTCTGACATTCCTCAACTTTTGCCTGCTTGATTTCATAATGTTACAAAGCATAACAGATGAGTAGAACTGGATTTTCTGTGAGTGTTTCTTGTAAGCATCGAACATTTTTCACTTTCCTGGACTAAAGCAGCGCAATTAAAAGAACGACCTTAATGACGGAGTGAATTTTATCTTCATATACCTTTCTATCCCACCCTGCCCCTTGCCTTTCCATGGTAACTCTAGCACCTCATGAGTTGCTAGTAATGCTGGCAGAGACTAATGTTTACAACTTTTTTGAATACAGGCTTCAGTCTTCTCTAGCAAATTAAAACCAGATGGGAACCGAAGGGAGCAGAATGGAATCTAATTCTGTTTGTGAGCTTGTGATGTTAACAAAATGCTTTGTGTATTTTCATTTTTATTTTGCCCAGAAAATGGCTTGTACCTTCCTCCTGTCCTGTCACTGTAATGTGCAGTGTTCTTTCAGTATGCTGGGGTAACTGCTGTACGCCTTCACTGAGATACGTTGCTTCATTTTTGCTACACTGGTAGACTATGGTATATACATATTACATTGATTTATTTTTTATTTTTTTTAACTAGAAGGATCAAAAGAGAGTAAATCCATCTGGAAAAGCTGGTGTGGGTTTTGTTGGCTTTTTTTCTTCTGCTGCTCTTGTGCAGTTGGTGGAGGCAAAATGCAGTTGTTTTGCAGCACTTAACAAGTCTTCTTTTCTCCCTTGAACTACCCTACTTGAAAGTACACTGAAGGAACACTTGGTGTAATTTTAAGAGGGAGACAGGCTCAGTCACATAAAACGTAAGCGGTTCTAGAATCTGCATTGCAAACAGGGCAAGGATGCATGTTAATGCTGTGCTTTTTTTATGCTGGTTAGTGCCATCTCAGAGGAAAAGTTTCAGTGTGTTGAATCACGGACACGTTGCTTCCTGCTGGGGTTTGGGATTTCCTTGCAGCTCTCCCCTTCATAGCTGCAGGAGCTGGTTTTGCGTAGTGCGTGTGCTCAGGCAGGAACTGAATGGGGATGAAGACAGAAGCCAAACAGCTCTGAACAGTATGTAATAATATCTGACTCAAATTGTGTGGTAATTGTCAAAATATCGTAGGGTGTGGTAGGAACTGCTGTGTCTAATGTTGCTGAGGAGTTACCCCTTCATAATTTGCCTAAATGAATATCATGTGTTAATCTCAACATGAAAGTGGGGAAAGTTTTCTTGATGTTTTCTAGCCATTTAAAACCTGACAGTGTACAAAAACTCCAGCATGCTGGAGTACTAAGGGTGGTTTTTTATCCTCAGTTGATCAATGTTAACATCCATTCTTTCTGATTTCCCACAGAAAACAAACAAAAAAAGCTACTTATAGAATAGTTGGAGTTGGGAGCTTAAAGATCATCTAGTTCTGTACCCCCTGCCAGAGGCAGGATACCTTCTGTTAGACCAGGTTGCTCCAAGCTCCTTCCAACCTGGCCTTGAACACTGCCAGGGATGGGGCAGCCACAGCCCCTTTGGGAAACTTGTTCTAGTGCTTCACCACCCTCAAAGTAGGAACTTCTTATATCTAACTTAAGTCTTCTCTCATCTTGATGTCATTCCCCTTTGTCGTGTCCCTATATGCTTTTGTAAAAAGTCCCTCTCTAGATTTCCTGTATGCCTCTTGAGGTAGTGAAAGGCTATTCTGAGGTCTCCCTGGACCCTTCTCCAAGCTGAACCGCATCTCTCTCAGCGTATGTCCATAGCCGAGGTGCTTCAGGCCTCTGATCCTATTTAAGGCCTCTCTGCCTGCTCCAACAGCTCGTTGTCTCTTTTGAGTTGAGGGCCCTGGATCTGCACACGGTACTGTAGGTAGGGTCTCAACAAGAGCAGAGTAGAAGGGCAGGATCACTTGCCTCGCTACCTTCTGATCACACTCCTTTTGATGTAGTCCAGCATAAGGTTGGCTTTTTGGGCTGTGACACACACTGCTGGGTCGTGTTGAGCTTCTCATCAACCTGTACCCCCAAGTCCTTGTAGAGCTGTTCTCAGTTCAGTCTGTAGCCAGCCTGTATTTGTGTTTGGGATTGCCCTGATCCCCTTGTTGAGCTTCATGAGGTTCACACTGGCCCACTAATCAGGTGTGTCCAGGTCCCTCTGGATGACATCCGTTCCTCCAGCATGTCAACCATACATGGCTTGGTGTCATGAGCAGACTTGTTGAGGGTGCACTCAGTCCCACTGTTCATATTGTGGAAGAAAAAGCTGTAGCTTCAAAAAGATTATCTCTCCAAACTGTGAGCACTGGAAATAGATAAAGCTTCAAATTACCCTCTCATTTCTCTGGGTATTTAAAAAAAAATGTAACCCTGGAAGTTAATATAGTAAATTGAGTGTTTTTAAATTACATACCTGCTTCATGTAGCTGCTTTCTAATATTTCTAGTAGTTTGTTACAGGACCAAATTTCAATGTCAATTACAAGGCTTAGTATGAACACAAACTTCAAGAGATTTTATAGGAACTTCTTCAGTATTTGTTCTTGATAAACCAGGTCTTGCAGCCTCAAGACGCAAACAGGAAACGGGAGTAGTCAAATTTTCAGGCAAATAACTCAAACTAAGTCTTTAACAGGAAGAACAGAACCAGTACATGTTCCTTTTCTCGGTGATCACTTCAGTCTTGCACTTTTGTCATGCGATGACATGATCTCCAATGCTCAGAAATACTAGTGTGCTGCTTACTGGGAAGCATATTCCTCTGAGACCGAAGTTCAAGCCCCAGTCTAAAGACCTTAGTGCCTTTATTGTGCCATCTCTCCAATACAGCATAGCCATTTGCTATGGAAATATTTCTGCAGTGGAAGTTCTTCCTTTTTTTCAAGCAATCTATTAGGTAAATGGGAATGCTTTTGAAATAAATACAAAATGGCTTGCTTAAGCTTTCAGAATGTGGAATAGTGTGAAACTGTGTTACTCCTGTATGCTTTTTTTTTCTTTTTTTCAGATTCTACTTCAGATATCCTGGGTGTTTTACCCTGCAGTGCCAGAGAGATCTAGAGGAAGCCATTTCGCTGCCATGTTTTAAACCTTTGCTGTACTTGGTCCAGTCCTTGTATAGCAACCAGTTTCTTGTGATGGATTGTCTTCTGGTGGTGCTTGGAGGAAGGAGAAAGAATTGGTCTTAGTGTCGCGTGTCTGAAATAAGTGACTTCAAAGGCCTGTCTGAATTTGTTAAATCTAGTGTCTTAGAGCATCTAGAAAAAGGTTACTTCAGAGGATGATCTGAATGTGTTTCACTAAGCCCTTCCCAACACATTCCATGAAAATATTTCCAGTGCTTTGTGAGTTTTCATCCAGGACATGGGCTAGCAACTAAAGCACTACCAGAGATGCAACTCCTCATTTTAAGTGGAGCTTCCATCCTTAAATACAGTTCTTGCTGGAATAAAAAGGGCTATGTATGTTATTTAGAGAAGGTCTATGTACCTCATTTGAGATAATAAGGGTTTTTTTTCCCATAACTTTTTTAATGAAAATTTTCCTTAATGGTGATGGCAGCCATGTAAACTAATGGTAGACTCTGTGTGTGTGTGACTATTTGTTGAAGAAAAAGTGTGTTTTCAGAGTGTGGTTTTTGGACTTCCAGACAGATTACACAAGCTCAAGAAGGCCCACCCCACATCCTGTGTAGAAACCAGCTCACAGAAATGTCCATTGTTCTTCAGGATTATACGTCACTGTATTTTCTGCCTGCCTTTTTTTTTTTTTTTTTTCTTCAAAGAACTGTATGAAAAATTAAAATGCAAAGGAACCACAGCAGCTTAACAAGTGCTTGGTCCTGCCAGGTACTGAGGTCTCTGCTGTTACTGAAATGAGGGGGGGGCTCTCAGGGATTAAAACATTCAGCTTCCTGGCTAGAGAACAAAGGTTCTGTGTTGGTAAAAATAGCTGACGGTGTTTTATTAGTTATGTGAGTCAACTGATAATTGATGTCCTTGAAACCTGAAATTTCTGTGCAGCCATGCCTGTATTTACTATCTTCGGGAGGGAGGGGAGGTGGGAAGTTAAAGGGTGAATTTTATTGACATTGCTTCACCTTTTTTTCAGTCTTGACTGGGAAAAGAGAGAATGGGATATTTGGATTTAATGCCCCACCAAAGAGATAGTGTTGCTAGTGTTTCTGAGTCTCTACCCATAGCTGAGTGGTGTGCTATTCCATCTGCAACTTAATGGAGCTATCCATAAAGAAGGAGCTATCAAGCCAGAAATGGTACACCTTGTTCATTCTGCCTTTCTCTTCTTAATCTGTTTCACCCACATTATCATCTTGGGACTTTATTTGCAACGTCATGCATTTCTTGCTAGAGTTCAGTACCTATTAAAGACCAAAGTAATTGTTATGGTAATACAGATGTAGCTAAGCAGAATGCTGCCATGAGAGTGTTCAAGGCTGTATACTGCTTTTCTGCAGTTATCTGAAAAGAATCACCTCCTTTTTGTCTCTAACAGTCTCCTCTCTGTGCACTGTTCCCATAACATGTGGCAATAAAAGAGGATTATAGGGGAGGCATTCAAGTAAACAGAAGCTCCCTCAGGATGAGATTTGCTTTTTCATGCAGAGCTCCTGTGTGCTTTAGCCTGGTGCTACAGCCTTGTTCCCCAGCCAGGGATGGCTTCCCTTGGTGTCCCCAAGGGTATGAGAGCACATAGGCCATGCCCATGTGTCAGGCATAGCCTCCTTGTTGGCTGGCTGATACAATAGAGTCCCCGTTGCAGTGTTTTGGAAGGACACACACAGTTAAAATGAAGGGAATATAATCTTTTCTGTTTCTTTGGTGTCTCCATGTAGCAATAAATGAGCAGTCCCATGATGTGGCTGTAGGTGCCAGAAATCTGCAGTGAATGTACAGCTGTATCCATCATTAACTGTACAGCATTGCTGAAGTAGCCTAGTGCTTTCATGAATTGTGTTCAAGGGTAAGTATCTCCTTAAAGCTAACAGCTTTCATGTTTCTGCGAGCACATGGTTACATTGGTGGATAATAGTTATTACTATGATTGTGTGGTCCCATCCAGCCTGTTCTGTGAAAAGTACAAAACCTGGGACAGGTTCAGTCTGCAATTAAAGTACTTTAAAGTTCTTTATTGAGATTGAATTATATTATCAGTCTTTCCAGATCCTGTGTCTGGTTCTGGCCTCAGTAATTCAGGCTGTCATTGCTGCTCAGCAGTATTACACTGTGTGGGAAATCAGGGCACAAAACCTTCAGACTCAGGTTCCTTTCACCGTTTCTCTTGTTTTCTTTAATAATTAAAAAAAAAAAAATAGTTCTGCCTTTGCAGTGCATGCTGGTCACCGGGAGAATGGTTCAGTCAGTAGTGGTCCCATTATGCTGGTAGCAAAGCTTCAGATGGTGGTGGCCTTGTCTTGAATTTAGAGGTGTGGCTCTGCATCACAGCATGGAGGCTTTTGTCCATGAGAAAAGCTACAGTTGTAAATATTCTCCTTAGAACAACAGGGATTATTAAATTCTTATAACTGTGTTTCAGAGAGGCCAGTGTCAGTCACATCATTGATATGCTACTGAGCATTAGTTAGGAGTGTGATAGAGGTTCCTGTGGGACGGAAGACTGCCTGCTGCTGCCTTTGAGACGGCACAGACTTACTCTTACTGCCATTACCTTTCTTCAGAGGTGACTGTGAACAGCAACTTCTCATAATTGGTCTTGGTGTGAAGGTTTGAACAAATAACAGCACTGAGAATTTTCAGTTATCTGAAGGAACACAGGCCAGAAACTCTTTTTTGTTTCTGCACCTGGTACAAAGAAGTAGAACAACCCTGGGAACAGGGAAGCCAACCCAGTTCCTGGCGCTGTCAAAAGCAGCGAATTCATTCATTTGTGTACCCCCTGTTGCAGCCGAAGCAGAGAATTGTTTGCTGTGCGTTCTAAATCGGCAGTCACTATTCTCTTTTCTCTCATTGGTTGGTTTCTTTTCAAAGCTTGTACAATGGGGAGCACATTTACAAAATTAAGGGAGGTAAATTCAGGGCCTGTAGCTCATACCACAAGTGACTGCACTCAGGAGTAATGTCATTTTCACAGCTGTATGCAGCTTTCATTTCCAGTGATTCTCTGCCCTGGTGTATAGGGGGCTATAACTGGCAGAAAGCAGGCTCACTTGATTTGATGGCAGTCTGCTGATCAGAGTACTAGTTACGTGAAGACTGCTTAATCCTATTTAAGGTTGGGATTTTTTTGGAAAGTTAGTAAAGTCTGGGTGTATTTTGTACAGAAACCCACTTAAAAGCTGAAGCTGAATTAATCTGTCATATTTGCTACATAATGGTGATATTTTCATTATATTTAAACTGTATGAGTTCAGCAGAATTATTAAATTGAATTTTCTAAAGTTTAAGGTGATTAATTACATTTTTAAAACCTCCAGGTTTATAGGATCTGATGCTGAATTATGAGGGGAAGTAATGACATGTTTACTGTCTTTTCCAGACATTGGGTAGATCATATAGATAGAGCATCAGGGAACTGAAAATGTCCTGCAAATAACAGCAACACCTGCTTGTATTTCATTTAATAACTTCTGTGTGGGGTCATTTATGTCATAGAAAATGGCAGCTCATGAACAAGTTTTTGAGGGGAGTTGCTAAAGCTGCAGTATTTTGTATTATGCTGTACAGATTCTATATTGTAAATCAGAGTAGCAGAGCCATACATATCTCCATGACCACAGCTCCAAAAATCCTGCAGTTAGTAATGACTGAAATGAACATGATTTCTGTGGGAAACAGCTTTTAGAAACCTTGGCAAATCAGAGGTGTGCTCAATGAAGGACCACTCAGATGCTGCACAGTGCTGAAGCACCTTCCCTGATTGTTGTCAGCTGCCCCATCATTATTCCTGTGGTATTAAAATTGAATCCTGCAAGCCAGGGCATGCTGAGATCAATATAACTGCTCAGTAACAGAGTTATAAACTCCAAACAGATGTCCACATAGGGCTCTTTACCAATTCACTTCAACCTGTTCAGTAGCATGGTGCATTGGTCAGTGATTCAGCTGAGTGGGTTGCATACCGAAGCCCATGGTGAGCTTCCTTCCCCCTTCCCAGCCCTCCCATGGGAGGAGGGCTGCTTGCACTGCACACCACTGCACTGCATGCACTGGCAGGCAGGTAAACTTCCAGTGAGATGGATAAGCAGAAGAAAACCTTGCTTTTCTTGACAGTGGTCAGTTGATGTCAGTGTAGCTCTGTGAACAGCTTCTTGTGGAATTAAATGAGTGCCAGTGCAAGGGAGACAGGAGGGAGGGACCTCGTGTTGTAGCAGCAGTCAGTGATCAGGTTGGCTTTATGATTTTGTGAAGTCATATTTGTAAGTTACATGCACTTCTGTAATGTTCTGGAAAGCTGTGGTTGTGAAAAGGCATTGCTTCCCTGCAGCTGAATGCCACCTCTCTCTCACTCGGTCAGCTGCTTGATGTAAAGGCAGATGCAAGTGTGACTGGCTGTGAGCTTCTGGGATCTTCCTAGAAATGTCTAGGATTGATGGAGAGAAGTCTTGGGGATAAATTGCACTTCAGATGACTCTGTATGTTTACATCAGTATGAGGTGAAATGTGACTTTTGGGTGACCATGAAGTCTAGGCTCAGAACTGGGCAGCTGCGATTAGGCAGGTGAGCCACGCTGAAGGAGACTGAAGACCTCAGTTAAATTTTCTGGAAAATAAAGGAATCCACAGAGTAAAGAGGCAAATGCCAGAATGGCTAAGGTAATAGGTAGTGAACTAGTATAACTTGCATTAAAAAAAAGGGGGGGGGGAAGTATCTTGGGGTCATCAGACTGGTGTCGAAGTACTGAGTTTGTGGAGTGGAAGGTCACCATCACCTTGAGGGGAGGGGGAAGATCTTCGTGTTTAACTTGTAAAGTTTAAAGGCCCTGAGCAGTGTTAACCCGAGGACTTTGTTTTTACTACCTACTGTTGGGAGTGACACTAGAGATGACTAAAACTGGAAGAAGTTAGCTGAACCAAACCTTTTCTCATCATCTATTTAGTGCTGTCGTTAGTGTTCTTGGCAGCACTTCAGATACTCCCTTTCAGTGGTTTTCATGCTTGGTTGCACTTCCTGTCATATATTAGCATAATGATGTCATTCTCATGCACGGCTGTGGGGGAGCTTTGCCCCAACCTCTGCAAGAAAGGCTTTCTCACTCTCCTACAAGAGGACTTTGGTTCTGCTCTGACATCTGAATCTCTGATTGAGGGTCCCTGTTTCTGAACCTCTCCTGTATGGAAGGGGGGAGCAGAGTAGGAGAAAGGCAGCTGGAGAAGCACCTTCTTGCCATCTCCTGTAGGAAGCTACCAATAGGACTGTCTTCCCCTACTATGGGTGAGCAGCTGGAGCCTGTATCACTCTGTAGAGGCCTCCATAGCCTTGTACAGAGCTGTGGAAGGGAAGAGGATAGGGAAGCTCCTTATCCTGAAAGCAAGCAAAGCAACAAAAAATGGGCATGGGTGTTTCAGACATGCTCCTGCTTTTGTGGGTAAGCAGCACTGCTGATGGGAGGAAAGCACTGAAAAAGTCCCATGGCTTTTTTAATGGACCCAGGAGGGCAGCAGGGTTTGTTTCCTGGTTCTGCTGAGTGTCCCAAGAAGGCAGCAAAGATGTTGCTGCAAGGAAAGGGAGGAGCTTGGCTGCCAGGAGAGACCAGGCAGCCCTGATACCTCAGGGGAGCAGCCTGGGCCTGCTGCTCTTCCTGTCTCCTCAAGTTGGTTGGTTCGCTCAAGGGCAGGCTCTGCTGTGCAAGCGCAATTACGCAGAAAGCTTTAAAGTGATAGGCATCAGCATGTTAAATGAACTTGGGAAAACTTCTGGTAGACTTGGTCCCCTTAAATCTGCCTGAAAGGGGCTCCTCCACCATGAGTCATTTGCAGCTGTAGAGGAGCCCTGGGCAGAGCGTACCTCTGCTGAATGGAGCTGTCAGAGTGCCCATAGCCAGGGCAGGGAGAAAAATACCCTGATTCATTTCCTAACGAGGTATGCATGGGAGAATTCCCCACGGGGTGGCCGGTGGGGTTTGCAGCTCTGTGTTTTTCAGTCGCTCCGCTCCACACAAGCAAGATTATGCAGCTTCGAGCTCCCACCCGAAGGACTGAAACACCCCAAGCCCGTCCCCAGGAAGCACACAATAGTGTTAATATGCCTGTTGCTACAGAGGAAGTGGCTTCTGTTATAAACAATAAGCAGTGTGCCAAAGTCCAGTTTGGGTGGTTGCCAGAAGAAATTCTACATGAAATTATTTAACATTTTTGGGTTTTGTCTTGATGCTTTCTGGGTATGTTTCTGTTGCTTCCTACTATTTAAAACTTGCATGTGCCAGTCTTTCTCCCCTTCCTCTCCCAATTAATACAGGCTCTTACTTAGAAAACATGGAATTAACAGCGAATCCAGTCTTCATTTAATAATTGATGAACTATGCTCTCAGTAGGGTAGCAAGCTGCAGCTACAGTGTTGCTCAGGGCTTTGTTGTGCTCTCTCCCATCCCCTTCACTGCAGTCATTTTTTGATGTGACTTTGACGTTGGAAATACAACATGTTAGTGCAGAAAAGACAGGATGTGAAAGTCAGACTTAAGATACTTGAGGCGAGAAGCGCCCTCTTGTGCTGTTTCTTCGGGAGCATCACAAGGCCAGCAGCTTCTCAGGAGCAGAGTCTGAGTGGAGCTTCTGCCTCGGGTTTAGTTTGTGGGGAGTCTGGTGTGTGCTTGGGCACCTACACCATGATCTAGTCCAGTTTTGATGTGCAGGAGTAACTTGATGGGACCACAAACTTCACCGCAGCTGTACAGTGTGACTGTTCAAAGTGAATCTTTGAACAGAAGAAAGTGACATCTTCCAAAAGACAAAAATAAGATCTTCAGGTTCACTCAGTAGTAGCAATGTTTGCTATGTATTAAATGTATCTGATGGGCCAGATTTTAAGCTAAATTTCAAACTTCTCTGACTGTTCACAATATTATGCAATTTTAGGGATTTTTTTGGTTGGTTGGTTGTTAATACTGTGCTGTGTATTTACAATCATTCACCTCTTCGTGCTGCATAATATCAAGAAAATGTGCTGCACCTCCCTGGAAGAGAAACTCAAGTTTTAGTTTTGTTAAGTCTAGTTAATAAATACTTTCTGAGATTGATCACTGCAAATTCTGAAAATACCTCATTTGTCCAGATTCCGGACCATAAGTAAAATTACAAACTTCAGAATAAGAGGCAAATGAATTTACAAAGCTAACAGAATAGCTTGCTGCCTAAATAAATCAGCTTCACTGTTTTTTATATGTGGGGCACAAAGTTGTTCAAAGGACAGAAATACCATGTTATTTTCTGGCCTCCTCCAGAGTCCCAAGCTTACTGATACCTCTAAGATGCAAACAGAACTAAGCATAATGTGCAGTGAGCTCTTCCCCTTGTTGGTATTTTTTGGTGTTCTGGGCTCTTCAGGGATTAAAGGTGTTGTTTATTTTATGCTTATTGACCTAGACCAGTTTTAGACTAGGCTACCTGCCCATTCTGTGATTGCATTTCTAGCAAAACGGCAGTTTCTGTCAATGTACCTCTCCATGTGAAAGCTCCTGAGGATTATGATGATTTCATAGAGCAGTAACTAGAATTTAAAAGAACAGTTGTGCTGGGCCTGGTTGAGGTCCATGTAGCTGATATTGAGCCTGTGTCTCCAACAGACACTGTAAGTGGATGCCTTGGTAAAAGCCTAAGAACAAAGCGTATATAAATGAGTCTTGTTTTATTGTTCTCCCAGCCTCCAACCATTTTCACATCCTGAGCTGAAAATGGGGTTTGTGTGTTTAGCAAACCTTGTCAGATTTATTTTTCTGTCCTGTCTTACACTAAGCTAATACTGAACTTAGCGTTCACAACATTCTTACGATCTCTGTTGGGCACTGAGCTGAAATTATATGGGACTTGTATCATCATCCTAGTATCTCACATCTGAGTGCTAATGGTCATCTCTGACCACATGTATGAGCATGTATATATGAAGTTAGAATTGCTTTTCTGCCTGTGCATGATTTTACATTTATCTATATGGAATTCTGTCTGCCATTTTACTGCCCACTGACAGATTCTTTCTGCAGTCTGTTGCCCCTTGTTCTCACCCTCCTCAGTTATTCATATTATCAGTAAACTGTCGTATTCTTGCTCACCCCCTTTTCTAGGTACACTGAACCAGACTGCTCCATATCAGATTTCAAAGAGAACTACACTGATGAACTGGGTCTGCTGTGAGCACTGGCCATGTTGTCTCCTGTTTCTCATCTTTTAGCAATTACTTACCCTGGAGGGACCTTCCTTCTTAAGCCATGGCTGCTTGGTTTCTTTAGAATTTAGTCTTGGTGAGGAAGATGATTGAAAGCTTTCTGGAAACTTAGTATATACTTACCAACCAACCCATCAGCATCCCTGTGGCTGCTAAGCTCTTTCAAGGAGTCTGATAGTGCTCAACGCAGATTTCTATTTACAAAAAACAAACATCTGGGCTCTTCCAAAGTGTATCATATTTGTCTTTTTTATATTCCTTATAGACTCTACTGCTTGCTCAGTAGTAGGAGTAGTAGTTGTTTTGTCCAGAATTGCAGCTCTGCTGATAATGGTGTGACTTCGGCAATGTGACAACATTTTTTTAATACTTCTCTACATTCTCTGCAGAATGTCACAAGAATGCCACAGCGTGATGAGTCTGTAAAGGGCAAATAATGTCAGTGAAGTATTTCCAAACAAACAAAATGCTGTGGAAATGCAGAGAATTAAGGTTGCTATGTAATTTTAATAGGAGTTATCACTTGGCAACACTGAGTACCACAAAATGGATCAAATGAGGGGTTTGTACATACTTCAGAGTTACTAAGAGTTATGTGCCTGTGCCTCTACCTGACAGCATACTTGAATTTGACCCTGTAAAGACCAGAAGTTTCTTTTAGCTCACAGGTTGTATTTTTGCAGGGTCTGGGCTGAAAACTTCCGCACTTCAGCAAGAGCAGTTTCAGGGGATTGGTTGTATAGCAGAGCAGATCCAACCCTTGGAAGTTTCCAGTCTGCTTAGGAGCCCGTCTGTCATGAGTGGTTGGCTGCTTTGCTCTGTATGAGGGACTGTCTCATGACTTTATCTGATGCCAGGTGAAAAGTAACCCAGATGGGCATTTGGGAATGTGAAGACTACTAAAGGGGGATGAGGAAAGTGCCTTTCCCAGTGAAATCCTTGTGCTTCCTTCTTCCTTTCATGAACAGGATAGGGAAAGGTTCCAGGCACAGATGATGCAAGTAAGTTAGTTCTGAATAGCTGGGTCCTCAGCAAAGTACTGGGTGAAGCTCTTCAAAAGGTGCACAACTTCTCTTCTGTGGTTTACATAGCTGGAATAGCTAATGTAAATGAATTCAGAGACAGATCTCCTCAGCAAAATCAGCTATTCCTGAGTGCAGAATGTTGTCGTCAGTAATTTGAGCGAAGTGTGTGGTGTTGGTTGTTCTTTCTTTAAACCAAGCTACTTTAATATATCAGCAAAAGGCTCCTTGTGGCTGCACAGCTTAACCTAAGTGCTTGAAAACCTGACAGTGTGCCAGGACTGATGCAGCTGCTGGTGAAAGATCATTTGCAGATATCCTGGTAAATTATCCAACAAAAGAAAGCAAAAGGGGGGAGAGGGGGGGAGGGAGGAGGGGGAAATAAACAAATCCAGCAACTTGGGAGTGAATTATCCTTAGTTTTATGAAGCATCTGAATTACTGCTCAATGAATAATTCAGTAACACTTTCCAGAAGACTGGCAGTTACATTGTGATGTTTTGATAAAGAAATGCACATATTAGCATAGGCCTGTTAGGTCTGTGTGCACTGAGCATGTGCAAGAACTGGTATTACTGAGGTACAAGGGAAACACGGACTTTGTAAAAGGTTGAATCCAAGTTGATTTTTCACATCCTGTTTATCTGCTGTTTCACAGTAAGTGTGTGTATATGCTTTTCCCTAAAAGACACAATAGTAAGCATGACATAATTAAAAAGTAACATTATCTTTCATTTACAAGAAGGAGGGAGGGGCAGGTAAGAGTGTATACATAGATACTGCCTGCAGAGCTGCTGGCTTGTGGTTACTAGCCTGTACATCCTTCCTTAGCGTTGGCAGCAGTTAACTCCTGTCCTTTAAAAAAATACGTTTTTTAGATCCATATAAAATACTTTCTTAGCCATGTCTGAGGGCATCTCTGAGCCCTGTCGCCACAGTCTGCTCTTACGTGCAAGCTGATCTTTCCAGATAAGCATGCATAGAGTTCAAATGTATCTGTCAATAAGCAGTGGAAAGGATGTCATAATGCAAAGTCTGATACTGTGATAAAAATATGCAAGTCCTTGAAAACATGTATGTGGGAAGGAACTGCTTTATTCTTAACGTAGCTGCAGATCTGGCAGCAATAGTTCATGAAGAGGTGTGGGAATTAGCAAAATAGACCCCCTGCTGCAAGAATCGCTGAGAGGCTCTACGCTACTGATGCAAGAGTGCTCATAATCCCTTTGGGTAAAGGAAGGTAAATTATTTTTCTTTGCTGATGAAGCACGTTGTGAGGTAAAGCCACATTTGAGAAGAAGAAGATGAGCATTTACTGGAAATAAAATCTCTATGATCAAATGAAGTATGGTGTCACGTGAGGTTTGTGATTTTATTTGTTATAATCTCTTTGATTCATCACAATAAATACAACTAGGAGAAGAAGATACGAACTGGGAGGTGGGCAGAGGAAGAGATGGCTGAAGATGAAACGCATATTTTTAATTGCTTGATTGCTAATTCTCTGAACTGGATCTGCTTATAATTAAGTTAAACTGTTTTCAATGGAATCTGTAGTGTTTGCTGCAATGCAGAGTATGTGTGGTATTATGCTGAGCCAAAGGAAAAGCAGATAGAAATGCTCCCTTGTTCTGTGAATGCCACAGTTCCTATAAAGACTCCTATGACTATTAATAGGCTCTTTTCCCAAAATCTACTTTCTTAAAGTATGGGTTATATGAAATTTAGGAAATTATCTGTAATGGTGCCCTCTGGTGACTCTAAAAATTTTTACACTAGAATGAAGTAAAACCCAAGATGGAATTTGGCTTGCTCCTGTGGAAGTACCCTGGCAAATTGGACTATGCATTAAAGACTAATAAATTAGAGCTCCTAGAGCTTAACTAGGCAGTCTACACAAGCCATGTGCATACAGAACTCCAGGACTAACTACAAGCATTGTGGGAGCAGAGCTCTAATGAGTAAGGTGGTCTCTCACTCTACCATGCAAGTAATCTCATGTACATTCAGGGCAGAGAAAAAGAAACCTGGCTTTTAACACTGCAAACTAATCATTTATTTTCTAGTGCTTACAGAAAATAAAAGGTAAAACAAAGCGTCTTCCTGAGTTCGTTTTTATGCAGTGGATGTTAATCGATTATATAAAATGTTAGAAGTAACCCAGCTGTGCAAAAGAATGTCTTTGGTATATTCTACAGTTAATGTGGCTGCCACAAAGTCTTTGGGAAGCTGATCTCTGTGCACTGTTTCCTCTCCTGGGTATTGCTTTTTAAGTGCACAATCTGTCTGCAGTAACTAATGTCTCTACCTTTACTGTGTGTCATTTCCCACCATACTGACATACATGACCTCCATTGCACTGACTCTAGTGCTCACATGACTCTTACTCTGTTCTGGTTGAAAAGGATACTTTTATTTGCAGGGTTGTGTTATTTTACAGACACATCCATGGTCATACAAACACCACTGCAGACAGAATTTCACAAGTAAATATGTGTGGCTGTGGATGGATGGAATAGGTGTATGCACCCTCTCCAGTGTCACTTCTGGTTCAAGTCATGACCATGAAGGTATGTCCTGATCTCAATATGTGCGCAATACTGGTGAGATAACGAGAGTATGGCACTCCAAGACAATTAGCCCAACAAAATCATCCACAAGCAAGATAATGGATAGGGGGTAAAAGAGAAAGTATAAAACCTGTGTTAATAATTTTGTATGAAGTGTGAGCTATTATTTAATGATTTAATCATTATTTACTGAATTTCCAAATTAGGCACATACTCCAAGTAACTGCATCCAGCTAAGTAATTCCTTAGCTTTTTAGCACTTTTCCCCCATGCTGTGCTTGGGAGAGGATGCATCTCCTCCCATTCGTGTTCTTTGCAAAACAGCCCCTTAGGCACAGTGTAGATCAACTGACTTTTATGCATATGTTATCTAAGAAAAACTAAAGGAGCAGACAAAATATTTGTCTTATCAAGATGACTACTTTGATCATAAATGGTATGATCAGGAGGTACAGGTATGATTTTATTATCACTTCCCAAATAATACACCCTGTAGAACCTTTTCTACTAACTTTCTTATTATTCAGTAATTTCTCTTTCAACTGCAGTATGCATTTTAGGAAAATACGTAATCTTGATTTTAGAGGCCATTTAGTATGTGGAGAAGGGTTTGTGCTATTATTTTGAGGTCTAATAATAACATCAGGGAAGAACTTTTTTTCTCTGCTAGCATTTGCAGTATGTATCTTGAGGTCACACAGTGACCCTCCTGGCCTGAACAGTTAGCTGGGTTCTTCTAGGAGAAAAATAAACCCATTGATAAATTCGTGTCTTAGGTGCAGCACTGTATCTCTGAACACTGCAGGAGCACACACAGATGAGTACTTCTCTCAGTGACCATGCCCAGTCTTCAGTTTCTAACTAAGCTGATATTTCAAAGAGCCTCTTGCTTCCTTCCTGGTGGAAATTGGAGCTTACTCTCTTTTGGGCTGCTGATTCTGTTTCATATGGGTTCGTGTAGCCCAATCAGCTGTATCCAAGCTTCTGCTGCCATTGCAAATCCATGTTCCACCTGCTGTATCTGGGCAGTGACTTCTGCTGTGCCCAGCCATCTTCCTCTGTGAAAGAACTTAATTACCCTTCTGTTTAGCCTGAATGAAAGGTAGCTGTTGGGCTTGCTGCCTTCTGCTTCATCAGCCTGTGACTGGTCAAAGATGTGTGTGATATCTTGTGCTTCCCATAACTGGTTGTAGAATAATGTCCATTCATATGCAGCTCTACAGGAGGTCAGTTACGCAGTCTACAATCACAACATGAGGAATATGTAGACTAGAGCTGATTTGATTATTATGCCCATTAATAATAGAATCATATAAGGGGTGGGAAGGGACCTTAAGGCTCATCCAGTTCTACCCCCCCTGCCGTTGGCAGGGACACCTTTCACTAGCCCAGGTTGCTTAAAGCCCCTTCAACCTGACCTTGAATACTGCCAGGGATGGGGCATTAAATGGTATTGCTTTCATTTTTCCAGCCTTTTCCATTCATAAGTTTTTCTGGCTTAGTACCTGGAGTAAGATGTAGGAAAGGAACATGAGTTCTGCAAGGATTTGGGGGACAGCTCTGAAGCTCACAAGCATTGGGGTATTTCAGGATTAGGCCTTTGGGAAAACCAGTTGCTGGTATATAGATAGCTCAGTGGCGGAGGCTGCCAGAGGGAGATTTTTGCTTCTGTTATGAGTCAGTTTGTTTGCCCACTTACCTGTTCCAAAAAGTTTTCCTTATTACTTCAGTCCCCTATCTCTACTGTTACTTGCCTGCTCTGCCTGTGGACTGTATTTTTATACTTGCTCATAGCAGAGTTGGCTCACCTTTCACAACAGCTTCCACCACACTAGAGGAGTTTCTTATACCAGTGAAAGAGCTGCTACTACAGATAATCATCCTGGGCAAGAACAGCAGTACCTTACCCTAGAACAGGAAATGGAAGCACCTTTGCTCAAGTTGCTGTGCACATCAGATCAGCACAATGCTTTGTTCTGGTAGATCTAGGAACTTTGAACAAGGACTTGGCTGTGATGGGGGGGAGCGTTAGAAACACAGAGAACCACACAGAGCAACAGAGAAATTTCACACCCCAGGAAGGTGGAGCATTATCCCTGATCGATGGGAGGGAGTCTCCAGGCAGACAGATCCTCTGGTGACTTGTTGGGGCAAATGACTCAGCTCTGCAGTGGAGAATGACCCCAGCAGTGCCTTCCTGGAAGTACCTTCACCTGGAGGTTTCTTGCTCAGGAATTAATTTGCTTATGAAAACTCATCAGTGCACAGAGCCCGGGGCGGCACAGCTGAGGACAGATTGCACTCAGCTGTAAGCAAGGCCTAGTGAAGACCTCTGACAAAGTTTCCAGTGTAAGCACATCAGTAATTGTTAAGGATCTATGAAGTAAATAAGGGTTAGTAGTTATCTCCGTTCTGAGTGTTGCACAAGTTTGTAATCCTATCTCATCAGGAGTGAAGCACATGGGGCATATCAAAGGAGGCAGCAGTTGCTATTCACTGCTGATTTGTTAGAAATAAAAGCTTTCAGAAACAGCACAAGGCACGTCTGCAGCAAACTGACCTGTAATTGTAAGATGGGGGGAATCATTAGGAAAAGGAAGCAGGGTGTAGCAGAACTCACAGCCTAGTAGTTCCCATAAACTTATCTGGAACTTGAGCCGCCATCACGAGTGAGACCCTGAGTATCTGAATCTCCTGAACCATACAGTTTTGTACTGAAAGTCACCCTTCTGGGAAGAGAAAACATTTGTATTTCTGACAGAATAGCTTTATAAGCTGTTTCTTTCCAAAACATCAACCTTATCAGTAGCACTGATGCTAAGGTCTACTGTCTATAGACATTGTTTCTCAGCTTCTTTATTTAAGGATAATCCATGTAGATAGTGGTACCAAATTCTTAACTCCTGTAAAACAAGTTTTGCCTGATTCTGGCAGCACAAACCGGTTTCAAGCCTGGTTTGAAATGGCTGGTGTTCCTAGAAGTCCTCTGATTGCATATGACAGTGGACTTGGGGGAAAAAAAAAGGCCCATCCCAACAGGTACCTGCTGTCAGGAGCCCAGCTGGCAAGCATTATGTAGGAATCAGCACCTGGAAGCTGCCTTTCCATGTGCAACAGGAAATTGTTGAGTGCAGTATCTGCTTTATTTGCTGTCAGCTTTTCAATCTCCTGAACAAGATAAGGCAATATGGTGATACTTGGAGTTTGTGGGTCCCTTTGCTGGCATTGTGAACACTTCTGCACAGGTGAGGGTGGAGAGGCAGAGTCATTAAAACATCCCACTGTGCAGCCAGATGTGTCAGTTTATGTCTTAATTTGTTAGCCGCTCAGCAACTCAAGTGAAGGAGGTCTTTTGGGATTATCTAAGTCCAAGGAAGCCAGGTGGTACATTAACCGTTTCCCCCAGGATGGGGTTAACTGCAGAAATGGAAGTGATACAGGCATGTTCACCTGACAGACCTCTCCAATCTAGCAAACCTTTGAACTCTTTTGCTAGATCCATACAAATGCCTGTGCTGGTACAGCAAAATAGGTCTGATCCCATGTATCCTTAGGATGCTGCTTTATTTCAGGACTGGCTCTCTTGCAATAGTACTTTGAACTTACCAACAGCTTCAGAGTGAGGCACAGACACAATGTGATTAGCTGGTAGTGTGACATTCCTCCTTCCTGGCTCTGACACATTGCCCCATCCAATGATACCTTGGGGAGTATCTGATTTACGCATCTGGTGAGATATCAGCATGCATTGATTAAGTGTATTCCAAAAAAGCTTTTCAATTGCTATTGCAGAAGGAAGAATTTCAGCTTGTCTTTTTTAAATATCCTGGCACTGAATGCAAGAATTTATAAGGGAGACTTGTAAGTAGGATGAAAGAAATCCTATGAGGAAAAGTTCTGTTTGTTTCTTACCTTTTCTTCACCCTTCTTCACCCTGGACTGTTCCATATGGTTAGAAGGAAAATCTTTTCCAAACCCTCTCAATGTAATACATCATCAGATGGAGCAAAAGGAAAGCCGAACTTGCTCTAGAAGTGTTCCCACATTGGAATGCTTTAGATGCTCCAGCCCCAGAGCCTTGGGTATAGGGAAAGTATGAGTACAAGATGCCCATCCTGATTGTGGAGGGGTGGATCAGAGAGTGTCTCATGCCTTGGGTGCTTCAGGGAACTATTTGGGAGTGTGGAAATCATCCAGCAATGTGGATGTGGGGACTTTGGTGACAATACCAGCTTACAGACTTCTTTCTTCTTCTCTGTTTCTCCTTGCCCATTTCCATGCCGTGGGGCACCATATTTGTGGCTGGATGAATGCAGTTCCTTACAAACAGCACGGAAGACTAGAATGTTTTGGGGGTAGGGTGGGGTTCTTCAAAGCCAGAGAAGCTCAACACTGATCTAATTTACAGCACGACTCCACAAGTGGTTACATGCAGGTGTTTGATTTTGCCCATAAGTACTGTGGAAAATGGTCCTCTTACCCGGTGTGCTGAATAAGGTCCTCGATCTAACCCTGTAGGTATGCTGGGAAGTCTCTGCTTCAGCTCCAGCTCCATCAAACCATGACTCATGAAACTGAATGAGGATGACCTCTGTCACAGTGTTTGCTCTGATTGCTGAAAACTGCAGGGCCCACAGCCAAGACCAAAGAACGAGTACCTAGTTGTGAAGTGTGTTGGGCCATACCTGCATCCAGTGCTAGCAAGGCCAAGGGACTTGTATTAGGATTCCTGGGAAATACAGTATCATAAAATTTAGTGTCTCTCTGCTTCAGAGCAACTGAGGAGGCTTAGGGCAATTTTAGATGTAGGTAATGATTTGTTGTCCGAGTTCCACAAAAGCTGTTCATTGGATGTAATGTGTCTTCCCTTCTATTGGAGTAGCACTGTCACAGCACTGCATTCAGTCAGGGGACTTTGAGAAGTGTTTAAATTCACCAAGGTTGTGAATCTAGTCTACTAAACAGCTCTAACTTTCCCTTCTCATACTGGACATGAGATGAGACAGAAACCATTTTGGGTACTGTAAAACAGGGCAAGATTAAACTACCTCAAGTTTTGTAACACAAATCTAGATTTCTAACAATTTACTGAGAAAAATACTAAAGAAGAAAAGTGGGGCTTTTACTCTATCAAGTCAGCTGCTAGTAAAATTACTTGAAAGATTATTTATCTATGACATTTATCATTAAAAAGAAATTGAGAGAAACTGCATGCCAACATTTGTTAGTTTCATTAGGATCCAGGTAGATCAAATTTTTGTGGGGGTTCCGTTTCCAAGATGAAGAGCAAATGAATCTCATCTGACAGGCAATTGAGTTATAAAGGCTTTATGTGACAACTGTTCTCCAGCAGAATGTAAACAAGACATGCTGTTTAATAAGGTCAGACGTACAGTAAGGAGCTAAATTATGGCAGTACTCATCAGCTAGAAACACACAGAGATAGACAGACCTTCTCAAATGGTGCAAGTAAGCAGTAAAGCTAAAGGTTTAAACTAACACCAGTGTTTTACTCTCTGGCCAGTGGAAATAGGGGGTAGAGGAAATAAATTTATACACCATAGAATAATACAGATCTGTACAGCAAATTGTAAAGACTTGAATTTCTCCCAAAGTCTTACAGATTTTTACAGTAGTACCACTGTAATTACAAAATCTTGCATGAAAAACCCAGGGAAACAAAGTATAGAATAAATGTAACATTTGACACTGAAAATTTATGTTCTGGGAACTGACAGAAACTCCTCAAGCAGAAGATTCACGTAGCAAAATGGTGAAAGGGCATCCCTGTTCAAATGCCTTGTGGAAAGTGCTAAGCAAACTGGAATAGTTCCAAAATACGTAGGTGGGATTGCTCTTCACAATGCTGGGATTTACTCCATTATTGTCCAAGTGACTCAGCTGAAATTGCCCACAATATACTAGACATATTTTATTGTCAATGCATTTTGTCCTGGCCTTTTCTCCCTGGCTACATGACCTCAATTCACCTTCTAAAATGGTGGGGTCAGGTGGTTCTGGTAACAGCATTCTATTTTCCATATCCAAGTATGATGTAGACTCATCTGCATATTCAGGAGGGCAGTGTGTCATCACCTTGTATCAACATTTTCCTGATTAGCCCACTGCCAAGAGAAAGATACTGCTGTCCCTGCTGTTGAACTGAGCTCTTTCTCTTCCATATGTGACACTGCCAGCCGCCAAATGACCTTGAAACTGATTCCCAAACACAGAAAAGCACCTGCTTGAAGCTATGATGCTTAATTAAATCAATCAGTTAACAAGTCCTGCTTGCCCCTGCTCTGGAAGTGCAAATGGACCTTTTTTCATTCCAAAATGGATTATGTCTAAATGGGTTTTGTGCAGAGAAAACCACAAAATGTCCACGTTTGTCTCTGGCATAAATAACTAGCAGAATGGTATCTCCTGATGTTGTAATCCACCCCTCTTACTGACAGAAACCAGGCTGTTCTTCCTGCCTTGCTATCTAGAATATTGTTTACCTTAAATTAGGTCAGGATTTGTTCAATCAAGTTACAGGACTTCTCGAAATTTCAAATGGGGATTAAAATCCAACCCAGCGCATGGGATTGTAGCATCTTGTTTTTAGAGCAGCCAGTACCAGCTATCTGAGAAGAACGTTTAAGAAGCTTCTCAGAGGAAAAATGTGGAATAATCTTGAATTCTGCCTCTGAGCCTTTACTGAGGGACTGGTCTCTCTATTGCTGTGGTTTATATCTCTAGCAATTTCTCAGTCCTGTCTAAAAAATGTCAGACATGCTCATTACCTGCTTAACTCCCCAGTGATGGTTTAGATCCTAAATCTCAACAATACCTATTGACAGGGATTTTGTAGGTTAGCTAAAGGTGTCATCCTCCTCTGCTCTTCCAAACCTGCTGTTTGATTGGTTTGCTTTCTAATTTACTGTTTTTTCCCTTTTTCTCCTGTCATACCAAGATGTATGCTGGAGCTCCTAAGCACATCCCATGTTCCAGTCCTAGCTTTTTACTACCAACAGTAAATGTAAATGCACTGATTGTCCCCTCTCTCCTGGCTCCCTATAGAATGAAGCGAAGCATACTGGCCAAAAGGGAGACACTTTGGCCGAGTACCATTCAGGTCAAAGCATCCATTTTCCCTAAGTCAAGGCACAGCTCTGGTGGCCATTCTCTGTGTTTTGTTTAGATAAAGTTTTCTGTATAATATTGTGCTTTAATATGTAACTCCCTGTATTTATCTCAAATGTAACCAACTAACGGGCTGTTTAGCCTGAAGAAGAGAAGGCTGCATGGAGACTTCATGGCAGCCTTCCAGTATCTGGAGGGAGCCCACAGGGATGCTGGGGAGGAACTCTTCATCAAGGACTGCAGTGATAGGACAAGAGGAATGAGTTTAAACTTAAGAAGGGGAAGTTTATATTGGATATAAGGAAGCAGTTCTTTACTGTTAGGGTGGTGAGGCACTGGAACGGGTTGCCCAAGGAGGTTGTGAATGCTCCACCCCTGGCAGTGTTCAAGGCCAGGGTGGACAGTCTTGGCCAACATGGTGTAGTGGGAGGTGCCCATGGCCATGGCAGGGGGTTGGAACTGCGTGATCTTAAGGTCCTTTCAAACCCAAACCGTTCTATGTTTCTATGATTCTGTAATGCTAATTAATTCTCATATAAATACACTACTGTGCTCTTTAAGATGAAGTACAAGATACCACTGCTTGCTCTTAAGTCTCCTTATGCACATTGGATAATCTATAATGCCAAAACCAGCTGCTCTTTTGTGTTAGATGAAGGTCATAGGTCCTAAAAGCCATGTAAGCACCCAGTTCCTTCAAAAAATTTAGGCACAAAAATGGCTCCTGAAGTACTAGACCACTTTTAGAAACGCAGGCCAAAGCTGCTGCTTTCCAAAGTGTCCTGAAACTTGGGTCTTGGGTAGTTGATTTGCAAGACAAAACAGGACAATCTGTGCTTCTCAAGGGTTCCTGTTCCTGGCAGGGATAAGGAAGAGGCCCTCCCTGTGGCAAGCAGCTAGGAAGAGACAGGAACTCAACAGCTAACAGGGAAAGAAACCTGTTATTTGAACTCCACTAGTCCTAGCAAGCTAAGTTATAGGGACTATGGGGGTTACTTGGGGCTGCAGGAGGAAAATGGGGGGCTGAATTTCGAGTTCTGGAAGGAAATAAAAAAAAAAAAGATGTCTATTTCATAGGATGCTGAGTGGCACAAAAGTACTATTGGACCCCAGGCTAACACATTTCAAACTACTCCTCTACTGACAGCATGTCATAACCAGACCAGAACACAATTATAAATAACAGTAGGAAATCTACCTACATCATGCCAAGACAGTGAGTCAGCGTTAGTCATTTGGTCTTTTTTTAATAATTGGGGGTTTTGCCCAAGTCCCACTGAAAATCAGTCCTCTCCCTGCTCTGTAATACCAGGGAGTATTTGGTTTATATAGCTATATTCTCAGGTTTCATGCCATCAGTTTGCCTGCCCACAGCATTTAACAAACTTCTTAGCATCCTTATTAGAACTTTAAATTTCTTTATTAAAATGAATTCCCTCAGAAGTTCTTCAGCAAGGTGTTTCGGTCCTATGCAAAGCATAATTAGCACACAGGGTGGAAAGCTGTGTCGAGACAACGGAGAACTTGTGCTGTTTCAGCAACCTTAATTCCCTTCTTCTTTATACCTCTGTAATCACTAGTATACAGCAAGGATATTGAATACTGGTATGGCAGCATCTTTTAGTATTAAAAGTATGCTGTACACCAGACAGTGAAGACTCAGTCCTCCTTACATTCTTTGACTATTTTTTAGTTTCAGGCTTTTGAAGCACTTTTTGAAAATTTATAATAACTGATTAAATATCTATCAATATATTTAATAACTGACCCCATTGTTAAGTGTAACTATTTCAGTTTCCCAGCATTCGGTGCTTTGAACATAATGTGCTGCCATCTGAAGCAGAATCATAGAATCATAGAATAGTTAGGGTTGGAAAGGACCTTAAGATCATCAAGTTCCAACACCCCTGCCATGGGCAGGGACACCTCGCTCTAAACCATCTCACCCAAGGCCTCGTCCAGCCTGGCCTTGAACACTGCCAGGGATGGAGCATTCACAACCTCCCTGGGCAACCTATTCCAGTGCCTCACCACCCTCACAGGAAAGAATTTCCTCCTTATATCCAATCTAAACTTCCCCTGCTTAAGTTTGAACCCATTACCCCTTGTCCTGTCTCTACAGTCCCTAATGAAGAGTCCCTCCGCAGCATCCCTACAGCCCCCCTTCAGATACTGGAAGGCTGCTATGAGGTCTCCACGCAGCCTTCTCTTCTCCAGGCTGAACAGTCACAACTTTCTCAGCCTGTCTTCAAACAGGAGGTGCTCCAGTCCCCTGACCATCCTCGTGGCCCTCCTCTGGACTTGTTCCAACAGTTCCATGTCCTTTTTATGTTGAGGACACCAGAACTGCACACAGTACTCCAAGTGAGGTCTCACAAGAGCAGAATAAAGGGGCAGGATCACCTCCTTCGACCTGCTGGTCACGCTCCTTTTGATGCAGCCCAGGATACGGTTGGCTTTCTGGGCTGAGAGCACACACTGAATCCAGCTCATGTTCATTTTCTCATCGACCAACACCCCAAAGTCCTTCTCCACAGGGCTGCTCTGAATCTCTTCTCTGCCCAACCTGTACCTGTGCCTGGGATTGCTCTGACCCAGGTGTAGGACCTTGCACTTGGCATGGTTAAACTTCATAAGGTTGGCATCAGCCCACCTCACAAGCACGTCAAGGTCCCCCTGGATGGCATTCCTTCCCTCCAGCGTATCAACCGAACCACACAGCTTGGTGTCATCGGCAAACTTGCTGAGGCTGCACTCAATCCCACTGTCCATGTCAGCGACAAAGATGTTAAACAAGACTGGTCCCAACACCGATCCCTGAGGGGCACCACTCGTTACTGGTCTCCAGCCAGACATTGAGCCATTGACCACAACTCTTTGTGTGCGGCCATCCAGCCAGTTCTTTTGAGACAAGGGGGATTTCTCCGAATCACTTTATCCACTGAGTGGTCCATTCATCAAATTGATGTCTCTATAAGTAAAATAGAAGTATGTTGTTTAGGGGATTTTGCTAGGAGACCCACTGACTAACACAACTTAGGTCAAAGGATTAATCATGTCTCATTTAAACCCAGCCTTTCCTAATGGGGAACTGCTTTCTGTGGGGTTAATACTTCCTCATCTGAAAGCAAAGTCGGATGTGAGGGTGCTACCCACAAGATGGAACAGAGCCCAGAGGGAACTCGGGGCACCATGGACCACTCTCTGTGGCAGCTGTGTGTTCCCAGGGACTGGTTCTGGAGAAAAAAAACAAGGTGTAAGTTAATAACCTACTTTATAGGTCAACTGCCAACCTCTTTGTCCCAGACACGGAGAAAGCCAGGTCAGCTGTTTCGTATATAAAGAAGTATCTTATGGGAAGGCAAGTTTGGTCTTGCTGATTGATTAAATTGGATTTTTTAACACCTGGCTTGATCTGAGAAATCCACAAATAATGAACCAAAATGTAATGTTTTCTCTGTGCTAAGAACAGTGAACCAGCAGGGTCACCTCCCACTGAATTCAGGGTCAAAACTCTTCTCTGTACGCTTCATAGGAGGGAGGTAAATTTGGGTGGACAAATGTCCAGTGTCAAACTAAACAGCATCAGGGAGATGTCTTGTGTAGTGGAGCTAAGCCATCTATATCAGCACAGTGGTTCCTAGCCTGGTTTTGGCCTCAGTCAAAGATGGTCTCCAAGATGCGGTAAGATTTGGGTATTAGCATTTGCCAGGCCCCCTCCCAAGTGGGCAGCCTGGGTGAAGCCACACTGCTTTGGAAGCTGAGACTTCACAAATAAGGGTGTGGGGTGTTCTCTGCCAGAGAAATTTAATTCACTTTAATAAGTTAATTTTAATTTGTATGCATGGAGCTGTGGCATGTGGGTGAAGCCTTGGAGGGACAGGCATCACAGCTGCCTTGGCTTTCCTCCTGCCCCAGGGCATTCAGGTCTCCTTGGGCTCCATGGATGCTCTGCTTTTGCACAGAGGCTGAGTGTCTCCTGCCCCAGACACTTCTCCAAATCCCAGGTGCTTCGGCATAGTGTGGAATCAAAGGAGGAGGTGTGAGGAAGCAGAATGACCAATGCAGGAGTCATATCAATACCCAAACACATCAGTGTTACCCTGCCATATGTGGTTGCTGCAGACCAGCTCCTGGGAGGGAAGGAAAGCCTTTCCAAAAGGAGCAGAACCTCACACTGAGACTTACTGATGGGGACAAGCTGTAAGCAATGTCAGTGACTGATGAAAGGCACTTGTTAAGCATATTTCTGTGTTACTGGCAGGTAGTGGGGTTGCTACACTTCAGCTTTTGCTCTCTATTGATAAACTCATCAGTACTGACGTGTGTAGGCTGGCAGGACGGGAAAGATCATGGTTCCTGTGGCTGCACGGCCTGTGTGAGCACATGAACTGTTTGCCAGGGGCAAAACCCCATCTACCTCCCTCAGCCGTACCTTTGCAGTGGCTGTTTTGAGGCAGGACTGAGTCTGCTGAGGACCAGCATCTCTTGTGTAAACAAACACACTTGGAGGGAGGCCCTGGGGCCTTATTAGAGCATAAGATGATTGGAAAGATAAGGTACCAGCATAGTCTTGAAGGAGTTGGGTTTGCTAAGAACGTGTAACTTCATTAAGGAGCTTTTGTGGGTTAAAGCGTGTTTGAGCTGGTAGAAAGAAATGAGGGGTGGGCCTTGATGCCCAGGCAAACACCTGAAGTGGCTGCACTCCTAAGGCAAGATCTTGGAGCTGATGGAGCTCCTATGGTGCGAAGCTGCTGAGCAGAAATTGCTAAAATGCTTTAATTAAACCACAGAAGGGAGGGGGAGAAGGCAGATGTTTCTCAGGAAGGGGAGCATCTCACTGCGGTTCCTTGCAGGACCCGACGCAGCACATCAGAGAGTGGTGGTTCCTTCAGACCGGAGCTCTCACCCAAGTGCCAGCCCTTGGCACCTTCCTGCAAAGAAGAATAAATATATAAAGGTGTTATAAAAAAACCCTACTCAGAGGAATGGGGCTGTGGGGCTGGTTACTGGCCTGTCATCATGGCAGCCCCTGTTTGTGCTATGCCAGGAGCCCTGCCTGGCTGCAGGGCATCCACACTGTCTCCAGACCCTGCTCTCCATCGAGCATTTTTTACATGCTTAGGTTTTTGCAAGTGTTGAATTGATGTAAGGCAGGCATTGAGGAGGCACAAAGAGAAGACAAGTTGTTGGCAGAAATCCGGTGCGCTCCTGCTCAACTATTCCCTGCTGCGGGCAGAAGGGGCACCAGGAGACGCAAGACAGAGTTTTCAAAGCTCATTATTTACTGGTTTATAGACTTCTAGTTATTTCAGCTTGGCAGGTTTGATAAGGAAACCTGCAGCTTTAGTGAAAGCAATTGAAAGCAATTAGCATGACTTATTACTGAGTAATTGTGCCATTATTTATTTCCTGTAAAGCGACAGACTACTAGAGTGGGGTTTATGTTGTCTGGTTGTAGATTATTTGTGTCAGGATGGATGCAGTCACCAGGAGGATGGCAAATAGAAGTGGGAACACCACAAAGATTTTCCCTGCAACAGTACAAGGACATGCACCTCTCCCCATCTTCTCGACCGTCTGGTACTTTTCTTCTGCGGTATTAATGATGGTGATGATCTTCAGAGCCAGGTTGTGTTGGTATTAGCCCTGGCCTGGGAATACCCCAGGAGGGGGACAAGAGTGCCCTGGGTTAATGCCAAGCATAGGCATGGGGGCAGACCATGGGGCAGATTTGTGCATCAGCCTTTGGCAGGCAGGTGGAGATGTCCATGTTGATCAATACTGAAGAAGACAGCAGAAGAAGTAGCAAAGGTTGCGTTTCCCTCTGCTTGCAAGTAGGTTTCCTTTTCCGGTTTATATCTCTTCCTGCCAGGCATGAAATCAAACCCCTTTGTTATGTGGGAATACTTCAGTCCACCTCGCACCAATTCCTGTCCGCTCTGAAAATGAAACATGAGAGCTACTAAAAATAATCTGTAACAGGGCAAGAAATAAATAACCCACTACTTTATTCAGGGAGAAATACCTTCTGACTTGGTCATCAGCAAGTTATTATCTTTGCTGGAACTGGCTAAGAGGTTAACGTATCTGGAGTGAATTGCTGACCCTTCCTGGGGAAAATGGTGGCCTGGGATACTTTTTGAGGTTCTTTTCAGGTATGATTTTAAGAGCAATGTTAGAGAAGTTCTTTAAGAAGCATCTCCCTTCAGCAGGGAATAATTTGTAATTTGGCTTTTTTCTGGAACTCCTGAAAGTTTGGATACTGCAGAACTTTTTGAGGCCAGTGTTGAATTGTTACAACTCCTGCAAGCATTGTGAAAGACATAGACCAATGAGGATGAAAGGGAAATGTACATTCTCAACTGCTTTAGTCTAAGCAAATACTTCAGATCTGCGAGTACCAGAACAGCCAGAAAATAATGTAGAAAGGAAAAACTTATACAAAAAATACTGTTCAGCTTGACATTGGGAAAAAACGGTTATTCCCTACAGTCTTCTGTAATGGGAAAATAAAAAAAAAAAGACCGTTTAGGTCTTGGGGAAATGTTAATATGAACCACCAAAGACACCCTAAGGATGGGATGCAAGGAGCAAATTAAAACTAGGGACTCTCAGGACACTTTTGAAGTGATGCAAATCTGCATCAGTGAAACCAAGATCGCCACAGGCAGCACAGACTCTACAGGCAATTTCAACACTTACACTTAGGGCTTCAATTCCAGAGGCTTTTGAAGCTCTAGTGAAATGAATGGTGAATAGAAAGTCTTTTCTGCACTCCTCCCCTGCGTGACTGAGCCTCAGCTGGGCTGATTCTTTGCAGCTGCCCAGGCAGAAAGCCAGACCCTTCAGATGGTGAGTTATGGGCAGAACAGAAGGAGTTCTGGCATCCTCACAAACAGGACACCCTTGGGCAGGGGAAAGCCCAGAAAATATCAAAGTGCTCAACATTGCTCTCCCATGTGGGCTTCGTAAGGGCCAAGGTAAGGAGCATCCAGTGAGGCAGCAGAGCACAGCAATGAGACTCCGAGAGCTAGGACGTGGGGAAAGGGATGTGGCTCAACTCCACTTTCTTCACTCAGGACACATAGTTTTACATGTCTTACATAAAAGCAGCAGGCAGAGGGACCTTTGATGCATGTGCACAGTAAAATTAGTATAGAGGTTAAAACTTACTCTGTGCCATAGTCCTGCCACTCTACACCATCCTTCCATCCTCACTCCTCATTTTACTGACCCTCTAATCCTCTGCAGTTTGAGTTCTCCTCTCCATAGGTTTATCTTTTTTTCTGTTTGAAAATAGTTGGAACCCTCCTGATTGCTTTATTATTATATTTCTCTTCAAACAAATGCTATTGACTAGTTCCTTGAACAGCTGCAAAATTCAGGGTCCTGACTTTACTCTTCACCTGACCCATATCCCTCAGAACTGAGAACTCATTCACCAGTGCATGATCACTGCAGCCTGGGCTGCCTCCAATCCTGATATCAGTGATCAGCTTACTTATGTTGGTGACCAACAGTTCCAGTAATGCATCCCTGCTGCTAGGACTGTCTATTACCTGGCCTAAGATGTTATCCTCGGTGCACTCCAGGTATCTCCTACAGCTTGGCATGCCGCTTTTCCAGCAGATGTCAGGATGGTTGAAGTTCCCCACCAGGACAAGAGCCTCCAAGCATGATGCCTCCTGTAGCTGGAGTAAGAGACTTCGTCAACAGGCTCCCCTTGATTGGGTGGCCTGTAGTAAACACCAACCATATGATTCCCTTTGTTGCCCTGGTCTCTAATTCTTACTCATAAGCTTTCAACCTGCTCATGGCTATTCTTCTCCATACGGGGTAGACCATCTACTTCTGCACATCTGCTTCGGTGCCATGAAACCTAACCCACTTGAAAACCTCTCCATCTCATTAAAGTCTGCACATCAAGAATTATCTTTTTTTTCATCAGCACAATACACATATCTAACTGAACTGTTTTTCTGAATGCCATCTTCAGATTTGTTTCCCAAATGTGTAGAAGGCACCATCAATCAGATAGGCTGAATTCAGGTTATTTGATGTCTGGAGTTTTCAAGTGCAAATAATAAGCTAACAATAACGTCATAGAATCATAGAATAGTTAGGGCTGGAAAGGACCTTAAGATCATCAAGTTCCAACCCCGCCTGCCGTGGGCAGGGATGTCCTTAAAAGCCAGGGTTCTTCCCCAAAAGATTTTATCTAAAAATATCCAAACTGAGATCATTATATGTACTCTGTGCTGTTGTGTGCCACCTAAAATGTCCATATATCTGAACAGCTATGGAAAATGTAGCAGATTCAGAAATGATTGAGCAAAAAGGCATTATCTATCTCATCTGTCGCAGAGCTGCTGCTCTGCTGCCATTTACTGGGATTCAGCTGGGATAATCTCTCTCCCAGCCTTTTACTTTAATAGCAACAGGAGAGTGACAGTAGGTTGGACTAGATGACCTTTAAAGGTCCCTTCCAACCTAAACTAATCTATGATTTCATGATTCACACAGGGATGCTGGTCAGTGCTGGCCGATACCCAAACCCAGCCCCAGAGAAGGTAAGCTCCCACAGGAGTGGCCAGGGCTGAGCGCAGGAAGGAGCTGTTGTTTCCTGCTCACTTTGCAAGCTGCTGTTCTGCTTAAAATGTGAGGCTGGAAAGAGAGAGATTGGGAAAGCGAAGGTCTGGTTGGGAAGTTTCAAGTGCATGCATGTTCTCATTGCTGATGAAGGAATAAGCTGGCCTTTGTCAGTTAAGTGACCTGGATGTTTATGCTTGAGCCATCAGGACGGCCTGTCACCAGTCAAGGCGTAAGTGGATGAAAGCAAAAGCCTGTCCTGCAGGGAGGGTCAGTAGTCCATCCTGCCCCCCACAGAGGGGCTAACTCTGCCCATTGTTTGGGCAAGGCTGTGCTGGGTTTGGAGAGGCAGGGTCTGCAGGGCGAAAAGGACCTCACTGGAAAGCGTTCTGCCAAAATCTGGCTCCGATAAGGCAGCCCGACCCATCCTGTAAAGACTTCTACTGAAAAGTCTTGAAGTAATCACAGAGGAAATGACGGGAACTCAGGCCTCGCTTCCCGCCCAGGCCGGGCACTCCCTGTCTCCTTTTCCCTCCAGCCCGCCCGGCACACCGGTGTCCCACGGGAAGGGCCAGGGTTCCAGCTGCAGCATGGCAGAGGCAGACTGAGGCAGGAGGAAGGAGGCATTGCAGCAGGGAGCTCAACGCTGCGCTCCGCTCCTCGTAGGAGTATGGAAATGTAGGGTCAAGTTCAGAGATTGCGGTGGCAGGAGAGGGAGGAACAGAGCAATTCCTGTGGCCTGAGCGACATTTCACTTATTTATACCAGCTGCAAAGCTTAGTTGGAGTCTTGAGAGACTTTAGTGTGGCTTTCCTTGTTTGCATTTAAGAAGGCGTTCAATTAACACGAGTGTCTTGTGGTGAAATGCCTGCTTTATGAGGGGGCAGGGCTGAACAGATTAAAAATATATTGTACTTTGGATTATATTTCTCCTTATAAAGTAGTTTCCAGCTCTGCTGTCCCAGACCATTTATCTCCTCCCTTATCTGTGGATTAGGTATAAAGAAACCACTCTCACTGTTTTTATCCAAAGATGAAGCTGTTGTGTTTGTTTTTTTACCTTATGGTTTGTAACGTGTCAGTTCCTGGTGAGACACAGTCTGAACCCAGGGCCGGTTTGGTACCTTTGTAAATTGCTGAACATCACAAGAGGATAATGAGGAATATGCTGTACACGCTCTACCTGCCCTCCATCCTGTCTGTCTTCCTTGGATGATCCCAAACATTATTTTGTGTGCCACATTCCTCTGTTAGAAACCTTTTCTTCAATGCTGTTCTTTTCTGGTGTGCACTAATGTAACCCTGCCCTATGGCAGCTACAGAGGAGAAATGTGTCAGCAGGCTGCGTGCAGAGTGGTCATCAGTCTGCAGATACAGTCCTGGTCTGGAGAAGTGATGCTCTTGGGACCTGTGTTCCTAATTCCTTTAGTCACCTGAAAAAAACCCTAGCTTTCAGTGTGTGGAATTGTACAGACCGGGGACAGCAGGACATGAGCAAGAAACCTGAGAAAACAAGGTGTCCTCAGCAGAGATGTTGCAAGACTTGGTGGCCAGTAGGTTCCCCTGTCCTTCAGGCTTCCTACTGGGTGTTGCGGCCCCCCGGTAGTCTTGGTTGGCTTCATAGATGGCCACCCCTCGTTCTGGGTGGTGGCAGAAGCCAGCTGGATGTTTTCTGTACCTTTGCACAGCTCTGAGATGTGTAAAGTTGCTTCAGACTGCAGAGAAAGCGTGTGAAGCCGGTTCAGCCTGTACGTAGAAGCTGCTGTTGCCCCAGGGCAGGGAAGGGACATGGAAGCCACCAAGTGATCTGGCCAGCCGTGGGAAAAAGTCACTGAAAGAAAGAAGCAAGCAGGCTTAGCCCTGGTTTTTGGGCATCTGCAGTCCCTCTGAGACTGTAAACCATTCATGGCAGAGACTGTCATCTCCTATGAGGCACAGTGGGTGGTGCAGGCCACATGAAATACACATAAATCCTAGTCCAGTCCAGACTGTAAAACTGGTTTAAAGTGAAAACAGACTTGGGCACTTTTCAGGCTGCAGGCAGGCATCAGCTCTGGGATGTGGCAGCTCCCTCTGGGCCTCTGTTGGTGGGTCGTCCTTGCTGCCTCTCCAGAGCATGCCGCTTCCTCCCATCCCATGACGCAGCTCCTGGTTTTGTTCATTCTGTGGGCAGGCAGGGAACAGCGAGTGGTGCACTGACAGTGGGGCTGGGAATGGAAACCTCGGGCTGACACCGCTCCCCATGCAGTGCTGCCCTGTCTGCTGTGCTCTCGGATGGTGCCTGATGAAGATGTGACCCCTCCTCAGCTGTTTGCCGTGGCGGTGATGTCAGGGATGCCCTCAGACCTGCTGTCAGGTCAAGGCAGGCGCTCGCTAATCCCTGCAGGAGAGTTCCTGCGGCTTATTGCAAATACCCAGTTTAAACTGGTTAATCCGCGCAGGTCGGTCTGTCTGGCAGGGCTGGCAGCGCGCTCACACATATGCTGCTCTGAGTGAAGGTCGGCTGCTGCTCCAGGGCAGTCACGAGGAGTGGCTGGTTCTGTTGCTCCCCAGCCAGACCTCTGCCTGCAGCCCTCAAAGCATTTCCTCCAAATCCTGTGCAGTCCTGTGCAGGTTTTAGTGCTTTTTGTCCTTCCTTAGTTGAAAACAGAACTCCTGTTGCTTCCCTAATGAGACTAGTAAAAGCTATGCAAATATTCATCCTAAATTTCCCGTTTACACCTTATTATACACCTGGGTATTCATCCTAAAGAAGCAGTTGGGGTGAAGATGTGGCTGTTTCCACATTCCACAGCACCACTAGCAGATGCCGTTTTAACAGTGAGCTCTTGTTTTGCTGTAGCCTGGTTTATCTTGCTTTGGAGAACTTTCAGGAAGTTGTGCAGAGCAGAAGGGTGCAGCTTGGCTTTTCATTGTTCTCACTGCTCCTGCTCCTGTATAACACAGGAAAACACGGAGAAAATATCCTTTTACTGGGACTCACTCCCATATTTCTTGTGAACCTGGAGTTCAAGCATCGGTAAAGTGGAAACTGAGGGAATACAGAATGCACTGAGGGAAAGATGGTGCTTAGTGTAGTGTTTGTGATTCACACTCAGCCTGTTTGTTTGCTTCTCCCAGCTCCTTAGCATTTAAGTAATTTCACTAGCATTTACACATAAATAACTTTCCTTGGCAAACAACAATGACCTTGAATCTGCAACTCTTTCTTTGCTCAGGAAGACTCAGCTAAACCTGGGTTTATTTTCATACAAACCTAATTAAACTTGGGAATATTTTTTTTCAGTCCTGTAATGTTAATTATCCTACATTCACATAATATATCTCATGTTGGCTGAAAGCTTTGTGAGCCCTTTGGAGGGCACTGGTAAATTAACTCAAATTAGCTCCCTTCCTCCAGTTTCCCAAGCTGCGGCTCCTCTCCTCCCTCCTAACTCTGACTCTCCCCCTCCTTCCTAACTCCTCTGCTGATGTTAATGCTCTCAGAGGAGTCAGGAGATGACCCCCAGGCCAGGTCCTGCGTGTATACTCATCCTAATTACCGATTTCTGACAATCACCTGACTCCTTACATGTAAGGGGCAAACTCCTTTCTGTGAGCCCTGTGATGGGCTCAGCAACCCCTGCCAGTGAGGTGGAGGGAAGAGCTAGGGGCAAGACTTCAACAGCAGCAGGAAGATTTGCTAAAGCCTGTCTGTCAGGGCTGTCTGGGTTTTAGGTGTGGTGTACACAATCCCCATACACATACCATTGTGCTCAGAAATGCCTCAATCAAGGCCTCCTTTGCTGAAGATCTGGATTCAAAAGTTGAAATGAAGGCAGCTCGCCATGTGCTAACAATGGATGACCCTCCTACTTCCACATTTTTGTCATATTTCTCTATCTGAATAGCTTCAACTTCCAAGTGTATGGAAGGCTTTGTTGTCAGATTAAAAACTGCTGTAGTCTCCCTTCCCTTTCATGGGGAGCATTTACAGATGACTCATCTGCTTCTGACTCACCTTATGCAACAACGCATTGCTGTCAGGACAATCCTGAGCATAGAATCAGTTAAAGGTAGGGAATTTGGGAAGCTGCAGGCAGAAGCATGGGTGCACATGGTGGTTCCTAAGTGGAACTCCCCTTCCCATAGATAACCCAACAACATGAGCCAGCAGCGTGCGCTTGCAGCCCAGAAACCCAACCATGTCCTGGGCTGCATCAAAAGGAGCGTAACCAGCAGGTCGAGGGACATAATTCTCTGCCTCTACTCTGCTCTCGTGACACCCCACCTGCAGTACTGTGTTCAGCTCTCGGACCCCCAACAGCAAAGGGACTTGGGCCTGTTGGAATGAGTCCAGAGAAGGGCCACGAATTTGATCAGAGGGCTGGAGCACCTCTCTTATGGAGACAGGCAGAGCGAGCTGGGATTGTTCAGACTGGAGAAAAGAAGGCTTCAAGGAGACCCTAGACCAGCCTTCCAGTACCTAAAGGTAAAAGGCCTGAAACTGAAGGAGGGCAGATTTAGATTAGATATTAGGAAGAAATTCTTCCCTGTGGGGGTGTTGACAGGGTGCCACAGGGTGCCAAGGGAAGCCGTGGCTGCCCCATCCCTGGCAGCGTTCAAGGCCAGGTTCATGGGGCTTGGAGCAACCTGGTCTGGTGGAAGTTGTCCCTGCAGGGGATTGGAACTGGATGATCTGATATGCATGGGGTGTTTTGAGCCTCCTGTGCAAGTGCTGGGTGGGTTGTTCAGACTCTGCACAGTAACTGTCATCATGGGATCAGGATTCACCAAAAATTTACTCTGCACACACAGTCAAGGTTCAGGTTTCTTGAACAAAATATGTCAATCTACTGTGGGCTTCCTTTTCAGTCCCCATGTTGGTGCTCCCTAATGCATTTTGGTGCTGATAATGATGTCGCCATAGAGTGGGTTGAACCAGCTCAGAGGTGCAGCTGACTGTGCAGATATACAGGGGCTATTACTGACACAGAAGGGGTGATGGGAGCAGAGGAAGGTGGGACTGCTCCTCTTGTCAGTAGCACCTGCTTAGATTGACATAAGCCACCCATGACACTGCACTGGCAGTGATTTATCTGAGATTTTAGTACACTTGACAGCCCAGGGAAAACTATGTCTGGAACTCATGCTTTGATGAAGCTGCTGAAGACCTGAGACCAGTGGACAAATTCCTCTGCTTCTGTCTGGTAAAGAGGTCATAACTAGGATATTGGGACAACTGGTAGTTTTGATGGAGCTGGCCTGGCCATGGTCTGGACTAATCCTTGCAAATGCAAGAAAGAAGCAGGGCTACCAAGACCACATGGCTGGGCAAATGTGGAGACAGAAATTGCACTTGGTTTAAGTAATGCATCTGCTTATCTTCTCCTAGTTGAAATTACTGACCAGTCCCAAGAAAAGGATCATATTGATCTTTCATAGTTGTAGCATGTCGTGGTTTAACCCACAGCCAGACAGCTTGTTACCCACTCCCCCCCCTTTCTTGCCCTCCCCCTACTCCTGGAGGGACGGAGAGGAGAATCAAAAGAATGCAACTCCCAGGGTTGAGATAAGAACAGTTTAGTAACTAAGGTATAACACAAATCACTACTGCTACCACCAAAATAGTAATGATAAATGAAATAACAAGGGAAGAGAATACAACACCCCATCACCAGGCGACCGATAACTCCCCCCCAGCCCACAAGCACCACCGATACCTCCTCCAACCCTGCAGTCCACCCTCCTTCCGGCTAACTCCCAGTTACTCCTGGGCATGACGTGCTGTGGTATGGAATACCTCTTTGGTCAGTTTGGGTCAGGTGTCCTGTCTCTGCTTCCTCCCGGCTCCCCTCCTCCCTGGCAGAGCATGAGCTCACAAAGTCCTTGGCCAAACCAAAACATCATTTTTATCAGCTTTGTTCCCAGCGAAAGTCAAAACACAGCACTGCACCAGCTACCAAGAAGAGAAAAATGACTGCCTGCTAAACCCAGGACATTATCCACCCCTTATTCCATACCATTCACGTCATGCTCAGATCCACATTTTCAATATACCATCACTCGATCTAGTGCACTTCATCTAGTGCAGACAGTCCCTATAAAGCTGCTGATCCATCTGGTCCATGATGTCAGGCCCATCTCTTGTAACAGTCTTTCAGACAGGAGAGGCTGTGTGCAGTGTTCACACACATGAATAACCTGGGCAGTAGTGTCCATTGTTAGGTCCACCCCTTGATCATGAGTCCATCTCATGTTGCATCTCTGCTCTGTTGGCCTTAAGGGTCATGGTCCCATCAGGTTCAAAATAATTCGTTGTCCTTCCATCTCCAATGTTTCCAAAGCACTGGAGGGGCCCAGTGGACTAGATACTTGCCCATACTGTCCCTCATGCCCTGCCACTCATGGCTGTCCACCCCTGGGGAAAACCTCTTGGTCCTCCCATATTGTTGTCTAACCCCAGACAAGACCAAAACCCGACTCTGCTTAAATTTTGGGATCAGACACAATGGTGGTGGGTAAAACACACTCTGCATGTGTGCCAACATAGTGGACACCATCACAATCAGCAGGCAGGTCCCAAGGGTACCCAAACGCCATTCAAAACCAGAACTCTCAAGCAATGCTGCTGTACTTGTCACTGGGGCTGGTGTAGCTGCTGTACTTGTCACTGGGGCTGGTGTAGCTGCTGTGCTTGCCGGCTCTCCCACCACCAGCTTCTCTTTTCCTGAGCCCAGATCTTCCTCCTCTGCCTTGCTGGGAAATGCTGCGGCGTCTCCTGCGTCCTCCTGGGGCTCGGCGGGCGGCTTCCGGGGAATGCTCTCGGCCGTCGCGGGTCTGGGCTCGGCCGCGGGGCTCGGCTCCTCTGCGGCAGCCGCCTCCTCCCGCTCCTCGGCCTCCCCGACCTCCTCCACCGGCAGCCGCTCCCTGCCGGCCTCCGGCCCCGCTCCCGCTTGGTCCCCGGGGCCGCTCTCCCGGGCCGCTTCATCAGCCGCCGGCTCCCGGGACCGCGCCCCCTCGGCTCCCCAGAGCCTCACGCAGACGGAGGTGAGGGCGAGGGCCAGGACGGTGAGGAGCAGCCGGATGGCCAGGGACCAGTCCACGGCCACGTCCGTCCTGCCCTGCTGCTGGAGCCCGCCCGTATTACAAGTTATTGCCATAAAGTACAGTGAGACAAGAACCTTAGCCCAAGCCCCACACTTGATAAACACTAACACAGCAAATACCGGCTCTAAGTAAGTTACAACATTCTGAAGCTCTGAGATCCAATAAATCAGCATTGTGACGGTCAGATCTGTCGTTATCTCAACCCCTCGTGCCCCACGTTGGGCGCCAAAAAGAACTGTCGTGGTTTAACCCACAGCCAGACAGCTTGTTACCCACTCCCCCCCCCTTTCTTGCCCTCCCCCTACTCCTGGAGGGACGGAGAGGAGAATCAGAAAGAATGCAACTCCCATGGGTTGAGATAAGAACAGTTTAGTAACTAAGGTATAACACAAATCACTACTGCTACCACCAATAATAGTAATGATAAATGAAATAACAAGGGAAGAGAATACAACACCCCATCACCAGGCGACCGATAACTTGCTCCCCCCAGCCCGACCAAGCACCAACCGATACCTCCTCCAACCCTGCAGTCCACCCTGTCCTTCCGGCTAACTCCCAGTTACATCCTGGGCATGACGTGCTGTGGTATGGAATACCTCTTTGGTCAGTTTGGGTCAGGTGTCCTGTCTCTGCTTCCTCCCGGCTCCCCTCCTCCCTGGCAGAGCATGAGGCCCACAAAGTCCTTGGCCAAACCAAAAACATCATTTTTATCAGCTCTGTTCCCAGCTGAAAGTCAAAACACAGCACTGCACCAGCTACCAAGAAGGAGAAAAAATGACTGCTGCTGCTAAACCCAGGACATAGCATCCTAAGTATTTTTTTCTAGTAACATGTATGCTCCTTAAATCAGGTGGTGAAGTCCTGGTGTATTGGTGCTCAAGCCCTACTGATTTTTTTTTCCTCTTCCTTCTCTGATGACCCCCAAATCTTTACAAACCTGTGGCATATCAGCGTCTTTGACTGGACCTTCACTTGACATTGACTGTTTGTGGTATCTTGGAGATATCATTGGGCTTCTCACCTAGTTACCACAATCTGCAAACAATCTTGGGCTGGACTATACAGGGGTCTCGTCTACTCTGTGTTCATAAATACTTCTCCTTCCTTGACCTTTCTGTCTTCAGTCTGTCAAATTTCCTTCATGTCCTGTTGTATTCAATAAATTCCTTTGCTTAAAAAGTCTCTTGTTGGTACTAACCATCTGGCAGCTGTGGGAGAGAAGACAGTGAAAATAAGAAGTGAATGTTGGATTGTGGATCAAAGCCTCATCTGTAAAGTTGTGTCATAGGAGCATGATAAAAAAGGAGAGAACAGGAGTAGGAAGTGGGAAAACTCACTCATTTCTCTAAACATCATGTCTCTAGGTCACTCATGTCTCTAAATTGGAGAGACATCAATTTGATGGATGGACCACTCAGTGGATAAAGAACTGTCTGGATGGCCGCACACAAAGAGTTGTAGTCAATGGCTCAATGTCCGGCTGGAGACCAGTAACAAGTGGTGTCCCTCAGGGATCGGTGTTGGGATCAATCTTGTTCAACATCTTTGTCGCTGACATGGACAGTGGGATTGAGTGCGCCCTCAGCAAGTTTGCCGATGACACCAAGCTGTGTGGTTCGGTTGATACGCTGGAGGGAAGGAATGCCATCCAGAGGGACCTTGACACGCTTGTGAGGTGGGCTGATGCCAACCTCATGAAGTTTAACCATGCCAAGTGCTAGGTCCTACACCTAGGTCAGAGCAATCCCAGGCACAGGTACAGGTTGGGCAGAGAAGAGATTCAGAGCAGCCCTGAGGAGAAGGACTTGGGGGTGCTGGTTGATGAGAAATTGAACATGAGCCGGCTTCAGTGTGCGCTTGCAGCCAAGAAAGCCAACCGTATCCTGGGCTGCATCAAAAGGAGTGTGACCAGCAGGTCGAAGGAGGTGATCCTGCCCCTTTATTCTGCTCTCATGAGACCTCACTTGGAGTATTGTGTGCAGTTCTGGTGTCCTCAACATAAAAAGGACATGGATCTGTCAGAACAAGTCCAGAGAAGGGCCACGAGAATGATCAGGGGAGTGGAGCACCTCCCGTATGAAGATAGGCTGAGAAAGTTGTGACTGTTCAGCCTGGAGAAGAGAAGACTGCGTGGAGACCTCAGAGCAGCCTTCCAGTATCTGAAGGGGGCATATAGGGATGCTGGGGAGTGACTCTTCATTAGGGACTACAGGGACAGGACAAGGGGTAATGGATTCAAACTGAAAAAAGCGAAGTTTGTATTGGACATAAGAAAGAAGTTCTTCACTGCGGGGGTGGTGAGGCACTGGAATGGGTTGCCCAAGGAAGTTGTGAATGCTCCATCCCTGGCAGTGTTCAAGGCCAGGTTGGACAGAGCCTTGGGTAACATGGTTTGGTGTGAGGTGTCCCTGCCCATGGCAGGGGGGTTGGAACTGGGTGATCTTAAGATCCTTTCCAACCCTAACTATTCTATGATTCTATGAAAACTGCTTCAGGCTGTTGTTTCCTGGCTCAGTGCCCAGCAGGGGCTGCGTCAGGCAGCTCAGGCCAGGAGGTTGTTCTCTCTGCTGCATGCTACTTCATTCTCTGGCCTGGGATGACATCTGGCTGGCGTGTTCTTTTCCACACCCCAGGAAGAGTGCTCTCTTTAGCTGGTTACTGCAGTACTTGGCATTAAAATACAGTACATCAGACTAGAAAAATCACATGAGATGGGCTTAAAAATAATGAGGTTTAAGTACAGTTGATCTTTGAATTATTTTTGTTTGCCTTCTGGCTTAGAAGCCCTTAGAATATGTGATGTGTATATTCTCCTGCTTTTCAACATGACTGTGAGTGCTCATCAGTCACTTTTTAAATGACAAAAACAACAAAAGCAACAAAACCACATAATACATTTTTTTTTATTGAGAAGTCCAGAATAAATTATTTGGGCTTTCAGAACAACACCAGTTATCAGAAACTCTCATTAAAAATAGCAATATTCTTGATAAGAAAGGTAGAAGAAAGAGTGGGACAAGAAAATCAGAGAAACAGGAGAGAAGACTTAATTACCTTCAAGAGATTGCTTAAGTCCGGGAAGAAACAGGGTCTGTGATGGTGTAACATGCACGCGGTTGCCTCCAGATTTTGAGTACTTTCCCGTATTTGAAAAGGTTTCCTCCACCAGCAGATAAATGGTCCTAGGCAAACAGAATTCATGATCTGGTAACAGATAATCACTGGCTGTTACACTGATCTTCTACACCACCAAGCCATCATCTGCACTCCTGCATCCACCAAGTTGCCTTGAAGCACACAGAACTCATTCTTGCCGTCTTTCACATCATTCTGGATTTCAGCAGCAGCTTCCCATAACAACGTGATTCAGTTTTCACTGATAGCCTGTTGCAGATCTCCTAACCTATCCCTGCAAAACAGAGCAGTTTCCACAGAACCTGATATTCTTACACAACATGGAGCAGAGGCACTGCATGATGGCAGAGCTGTTTACTGCAGGCATGGGACTGGGAGTGTGGGTTGATTTAACCTGACTTTTTCTGGATGGGGAACTCTGCTGAAAGCACAGCTACAAGTGTGAGGGCTACAGAGCAACCATTTGTCTTTTGGTCTATGAACGTTTACTACTTCTTAACACAGTAACAAAACTTTATGGTTGTAGCACTTACAGGCAGGATGGACAAGCCTAGGGGAAATATGTCCCTTCCAACTACAGAAAGAATGTAATTCAGTAACAATGACAAGTTAGCACTGTAAAGTTATTAAAATTTAACCTCTGTACACATGCCTAAGAGTTAAAAATGTACTTTGAGAAGATTGGAATGGTTTCCCTTGAGAGCAGAGCCATGCACATAGCAGCTGCTCTGGTATCATGTATCCGTGTCTCCTGGTTGATATTTACTTAATTATTGACTCATTTATGAGGATAATTAAACATCAGAGCAGGTTTCCCAGAAACTTCATCTACTCTTCAGCCTTGATGTTTATAGGACCAGACTGGATAAAGCCCTGACCCTAAGGAGAAGGAGGTTGGACTTAGAGGACTGCCAAGGCCCCTTCAACATGACTATTCCTGTAATGCTGTGACTCCAGGCCTCTCACACATGAACCTCAGGTTTTGAGATTTCCCCCTGCATTTTCCAGTCTGTAAAAGCTTAGTCCAGCCTCTTCATCCCTTCATAATTCCTGTAAGAAACAAAATAACCAGGCCACTGGGAAGCAGTAGAATGTTCTGAGTTTTTCATGGGTGCCGAGTGCAGGTATCATTAATATTTTGCTTTTCTACTTCGGAGAAGCCTGTAAAGGTAGAGAGGAAGCCAAAAGGAGAAGAAATATGCGCATGTATTTTATTTGGTAAGGAGACAGCTGGAGGTGTGTTGCAACAGAAGCACAGCCCAATGATGACTGACTGTCAATATTGCCTGTCGCGGTAGTTCCTCAGAGCCCAGCATGAAGCAGTGACTCCTGTCCTGCAAAAGCAGCAGACAGAGTCATGGAGCTGGCTTAAATACAAATACCTGTAACGTAATTTCATTTTAGAAACTCATTTTGAGGCCTGTTGTCTAAGGCCTCTGAGAAAACTATCAGGTGCCTTGGTATAAAATGCATTGGACACATCTATGGTGATGCTCTCCTTATTGTTTTTGGAACTTCTCAGCTAGAAACCCTGGCAAACCCCAGTGTTGGTTTTGGACTTTCTCCAGGTCAGTTCTCTGGGCTTTGCCACATCCCCATCCATTTCCTTCCTCAGATGGTGCCTGAGCAGGATGGCTCTGCCTCCAGTTCCTGTTGTCCAGACACCCCCTCGGGGTTACCACGGAGTAGTAGGGGCCTGGTGACATCACTTTGGGATTGTGAAAGGCTGCACAGCCTCACTAGGGAGGAAGGGATTTTTGCTACTGGGATGCTTGCAACAGCCTGGCAAGCACCCTCACTCTTAATGCACCCTCACAGCACTCTTTTGCTCACAGTTAATGTATTAATGACTTCTAGAGTCCCTGCTTCATTCCTCCAGGATTCGGGGCTTTAGCTGTTCCCAGCCTTCAGCCTGGTAATTCATAATCTAATCAGATTTTAGTATACTCAGAGCAAATGCTATCTAGGGAGGCCTAAATGTGACATCCTGTTCATTTAGGGACCATTGATTTTCCATGTTCTTGCCACCTTCGAAGATGCTCATCAGTCTCCTATTGCATGACCATAATTCATCATTGCTACGTTTACTATCATCTCAGGGTCATAATTTCAGTAGCCTCATTAACCTTTGTTTTCAACAAGAACAATGTGGAGGAACGCTGGCTGGGTATGGTTATCTTCTGGTACAGGGGGTTGACTTAAGCTACCTAACTTTTCCTTTTTTTCTGATGCCTGCTGCTTCTGCTCTTCCATCACTCCATTTCATGTTCCCAAGCACCACTGAGAGCCTTGCTAACAGGCCTGCCTTTCCATCTTACACTGGAGCTGGCAGTGGTCTGAAAGGCTATGGGATTTAGGAAGGAAGGTTTAGCATGGCAATAGGGAGCTTGCTTCTTCGGGGCTCCCATTTGGCTCTCCAGGTTCTGATTCCTGCCATGTCTCTTTGTAATTCATTACCCTGTGAGTAGGCACAACTGGTGAGCTTTGGTGTCCTACCTGTTTCTCAGAGGTGGTCTTCACCCTGCTAAGTCATCCTTGAGGAGTGGGGTCCCGTGGCCAAAGGATTTAGATTTTCAGGCATGATGGACAGATTATCAGTTTCTTCTTAGCTAGCCATCATGAAAGCATTCCCTGGCCTTTTCAGGTGAGTCTTCCTAGCAGTCACTTCATGTTAAGCTGTACGATCGATGTAGACCATCCCTTTCCCCCGTACCAGCTTTGAGCATTGTGTTTTCTGGGTAAGGGATTCACTAGATTGGACAGAACATCTGAGTAGGGATAAAGTGAAAGTAAAGAAGGGATAGGGAAGAGAACAATGGGAATTAAGAACTCTTGGGAAAGGAGGTGTAGGAATGCACTGAGTCCCAAAAGGCATGTTTCTGGAATAATGATTTTCAGTCTGAGGATTCATAGATGGCTTTTAGGTGATATACAAGAGATCACTTGTTGAAAATAAGTCCTGATATCCTGTAGGGTCATGTGTGTATGAAATCTAGAAAGGGATCTGTAAATTTTTTTTTGATCCACAAACTGGAAAAAGTAGAAGTCTGCTAAATTTTCTCTAATAAAGTGATGAGATTTCAATGAACTCGGACAGAAGACATCTATACCAGCACTGAAAGCCTGAAGTCATATGCCAAGAGGGAAGGGGATGTCAACATCGCCTACTTGTTCCTTTAGAAGGCAAAGAGAAGACTAGTTTCTGTCCTGCCTGGGAAATGTAGAAGCCTGTCCCTGGGAAGTGCTGGGTTGTATCGCTCTGGTAAACACTTTTAATGTGTGTGGCAAAGTACCCATCCACATTTACAGAGGTGAACTTGTTCTCTTCGTCTTCAGAAATTCGAAAGAAAGCGTAGACGTTCTCAAACTTGATAGCTGACCAGTGCCACTGACGGCTTCACCTCTTGATTTGTGCCTGGTCTGTGGGAGGCACAGGAGGTTACCTGTGCATTGGTTTTGTCACCTTGATCTCTGTGAACGCAAACTGCCTGTAAATCACTCCCAAGTAACAACCCCCGAAGAGGCTGGCCGTTAGATGGCAGCACAGATATGCTCAATAACCATTGCTGCCCGGAGCTGCTCTAGGAAAGCCTCTCCGTTGCTTTCAGCATCCCCAAGGTATGTGTGTCTGAAAATTTTTCACATTATTTAATGCAGAATTAATTAAAACCTGTAAATGAGGACTTTCATATTATATTACAGCAGATAAAATGATAATTAAAGACAGTAACCACACGTATTAAATTGGAAGCTCTTTCAGAATTTCTTAATGGTGTTATTTTTTTATCCTTCTGAAGGAATTCAGCTACACTGACTAAGCCAGCTCCTTTATTGATGGCACAGATAGCTGCTTATATGCTAAAGGCTCTTCCAGAAAACTCCCTCATTTTGATGCCACCAACCAGCTCAGCTTATTGCCTGAGGAGCATAATGTTTTACATTATTTTCAATTGCCTTTTGAGAAACTCAACAAATACAGCAGGCAGCTAATTGAGTCTCAGAATGTCCCAGTGACACTCCCTCTAATTTCCTTCTATTAATGGAAAAAAACCTGGAGCAAACAGGGAGGAGAGCTAGTTTTCTTTTTCGAACTTAAATGTCTCCCACCTAGCCCATTACTAACATTGCATTGTGTTGGAATCAAGTCAGATGAAGGAGAATCGAGGTGCTAATTGCATACCCGTAAGCCTGACATTTTGCTGACATCCTGGTACTTCACCTGATATGCTGTGAGGAGGCTGTGTTTGAGAATCGCCAAAGTAATGAGGTGCCTATGGCAGAGCAAAACTCCCACTTTTCTGTGCTAAGACCCGATGGGGAGATCCTGAGTCTGTGTAGCTGGTAGTGTAACTGAAATCCTAGAGCATCTTCTGCTGTTAAACTGTTGAATATGTGGTAATCATACCAAAGAGACACCAGCCTAGCCCATAGGAATGTGACAAGCTTTCATTCCCCGCCCCCAAGAAATAGCAAGGTAATAGATTAATAATTATTATTAACAACTATTAATACGTAAATAATTTTACTTATTAATTATCCTTACAACTGTGTTAGGCTAATATAAAGCTAACTTGTACTTGACAAAAAATGAGGAGTAATTATCCATGTTGCTATGCTAATTTAAAACCAGTTTGTGGCAGTAAATTCAAAGCCCCAGTTCACAGCTTTATAGAGCATCTTTCGGGCTGCTTTCCCTCCGCTGATGCTCAAACTTGGAGGCTGGTCTCACACCAGCGGTCTTGGGAAGTGTTTTGCAGCAACTTTTGGAACTGCTCCAAAAAGAAAGGAGCTTTTTAGTGTCTCATAGGCAATTACAGGCCACAGCTCCTCTTGGGAGCTGATGAGTGCAATGTGGCTGCTTATACTTTATTCCCCATAAATGTGTCTCTTGCACAGACAGTGTGACTTTGTGAAGTGGAAAAGCTATGTAAGTGCCCTCAGTGGTGTTAGGGGACAATCTGGAAGAAGGGGAGGATATATCAGTTTACTTTTTAAAATGCAAGAGGCATTTCAGAAGGCAGTATAAAGTGACACTAAGCAAAAAATTAAGAGAGACAGATGGGTAATAGAAAGTGTCAAGGCGGTATCTGATCACAGCAAGCCTTGGCTTTGTGTATTCAGCAGTATGGGACTAATGCTTGATATAAAGGGAAGAGCATGAATTTTTAAACTACATATTCTACTTTCTGCAGAATTTTGGGCCTTCCTTGAAAGTCTCTTCTCAAAATATTAATGGAAGTCACAGATCAAGGTGGAATGGCTGCAAGTATGACTCGTGTGCAGGTACCGCCAGCTACTCCAGCAGCAGGCAAAGCTGTTCCCTTCTGTGCAGAGCTCCTTGGAAAGGAGAAATGTGTAAACCTCTAGGCTTCAGTTCATTGGAAAAAGAATCCATGTTGCTTTCTGGCACTGCCTCAGAAGCTACCCAGCATATGTCTGGCTTTTCAGTGTATAAACCAGTCAGGACAAATCTGTTTTGGTTTGTTTTTTTAGTTGATTTTTTTCTAGTTCTTACTCCATTTCAGATCATCAGAGAATCATCTGAAACTATTGGAACTTGTAAATATTTGAAGGACTTTGGAGTAGCACAGTGAAATGGGCAGAAAGCTGCTGGGCCCAGCATTACATTTTCCTATGCAGAACAGGGGAAGCTGGATGGTGTGAGGGCAGCTGATCTGTTACTCCAGTTGATAGATGGCAGAGTGTGCGAGTTTGGGAATAATTAGACCCCAGTCACAATCATTTCCAGATCATCTCCAGATGCCGATACCATTGTACCAGCATCATGGAGGCAAATACAGTTTGACAAGAAAGTACTTACCTTTTGGTGCAAGCTCTGGGATGATGTAGGTCTGTGACAGCCCCTGATGGCTCCAGTGTAACTTCACAGAATCATAGACTAGTTAGGGTTGGAAAGGACCTTAAGATGAACTAGTTCCAGCGCCCCTGCTATGGGCAGGGACACCTCACACTAAAACATGCCACCCAAGGCTCTGTCCAACTTGGCCTTGAAGACCACCAGGGATGGAGTATTCACAGCTTACCTGGGCAGCCCATTCCAGTGCCTTACCATCCTCAGTAAATGACTTCCTCCTTATATCCAATCTAAACTTCCCCTGTTTAAGTTTTAACTTGTTACCCCTTGTCCTGTCACTACAGTCCCTAATGAAGAGTCTCTCCCCAGCATCCCTATAGGCCACCTTCAGGTGCTGGAAGGCTGCTATGAGGTCTCCATGCAGCCTTCTCTTCTCCATGCAGTGAAGCCAGGAGGAACCACTTTCTGAACTTTACTGTGTCCTCCAAATCACTTGTTTGATCACTTTTTGAGGTTTCCAATCTATTTAGGAATAACTGAGATGTGTTGCCTGTAAAAATGAACAGGACTTCACCGTCCTACAAACCTGGCAGTTCTCAATTTAACTGTAACTAACTCTAATAATTTACACTCTTCTTTCTCTAGCTATAAACTAAGTTTTATACCAAAGTAATCAGGAACTTTATATTGTTGTCCATAAATGCATAGTCAGGCATTACCAAGATTCTTACACTGTGAATATGATTCATACATAGAAATCTCTGCACTCAATAAGGGATCAGATTTTACATGGTCTTTACATATCTTAGGGATCTGTGTAGGTGCAGGTGTGCAGGAGGCAGCCAGGCTTGTGTCTGGGGGAGGACAGTAATCCCAACAACAGCAGCCGTTACCACAGGTGAGCTGGAGAAAAGCACTATCACGCTTTATTTTAGTATGCTACAAAATTCATTGTTGAACTTTATTAGGTACTTTAATACCAAGCATACTTTAAAGTAACAAAAATTATTGTTATTACTTTTTACAGAAAATCAGGTATTTCAACAGTTTTCTTTACAGTTTGTTGACTTAAAAAAAACCACTACAATTGACAAGTTACAATGGATTGGGATGTGAAAGGGGGAACATTTAAAACTATAAAACATACTATTCATACTGAGTCAACAATTAGTGATGGACATTCTGGTATGTCTCTCCTGACTGTGTACAGATGGTACATATTCACCACGCTGCCCTGGCAGGGTTGCGAGGTCTTGTGATGACACCTTTTTTGCAATGTTCGTATATATTTAGAAAGGGATTTTACATTAAACAGTCACCATGATGCAAAACTTGGTAAAACTTAGTAGTCCATAGCAAATTAACATAATACAGAGAAACCCTGTTTCAGTGATTCTGTCACAGCAGAAGTGCCATGACTGCAATAACGTGGGATAGAGGTAAATCTAAGGAGCAAATGAAGACAGTGATAAGATAGCAAATCCAAATAGTAAACCCTTCGGAATTTGGCTTTGGAGGTGAGAGTGCGGCTGTGAGCCAACAAGAGCAGTTGAATGAGGATGGGCTTTACTGAGACGCCATTTAACAGGGACTCCTAATGCATCCGGCCCTTAAGGATGTGCGTTTTCCAGCTGGCATTGGTTGGTCTAATCACTGATTTAAAAACTTGTCAGAAGTGGGACCTTAATGAGCTTATGCAGCCTTAGGTGTAAACTACTTCATTTTAACCTGCATCTCCTTCAAGTCAGCAGCAGGTACTGGGAATATGTTTATGGTGGTTGATTGATTTGGGTGGGGTTTTTTGGCCAGCTCTAATGCTGGTCCTGCAGGTGTCAGGAGAAGAGTCTCCTATGCGCTGTTACAAGAGCAGATTTGAATTAAAACAACTTAAAAACCCCGACAATGCTGCCAGATTCACACATAAATTTACTTGGCAGACATCCACATCAGTGTTTAGTCTCTAAGACAAGGAGCACCACGGGTACCTTGGTAGTCAGATGGAAGAGTTCTCTAATTCCCTGTGTTTATTGACTTAAGTTCACTTAAACTTAATTTCTCATTCAAAAATATTTTTTTCTGAGATTCATACACTAAATCCTGCAATAATCTCTACTGTGCAGCCAGTAGTTAAAACCCAGGTTTTTTACTCATGCCTTCAGTGTATTGTGTTATTTGGGATCAACATTAGCAATGAATTATTATTTTAGCCATTTCACCCAAAAGGGAAAGAATGAAGCAACAGGCTTAAGCAATCTAAAGATTTTTTAGCAATGGAGTGTTCATTTTGGGCTGTATTCAGCTTTGATATGCAGAAGAGGAGGGGAAAAATGCAGGGAGCAGCGTGTTCCTACCTGGTCGTGCGCCAGGAGAAGGCATGCCATGCTGAGACCTTTCAGAGAAGAGCAGAGGAAAGGGTGTTCCTGCTTCCCTCCACTGCTCTGTGCCTGATACTTGGCATCCAGGCCTTTCCCTGGGGTCTTTCTTGATACCCTGTGCCTCCCTTGTTTAACTGCTCAGTGGCTTCTGGCAATGATGGTGCCCTTTGAGAAGTGACCCACAGAGCCCCATGTGGAAGGAAGCATCACCCCACCAGTGTCGCAGAGCTCTGCACACCTGGCCCTCACACAGCTGTTTGCAACATGTATTTGCTTGCCAATCTTTTAATTCATGTATTGAGATTAAGGCCAAAAGGGACCATTGGATCACCTCACCTGACTGGCATTAGCATGGGCCACAGAATGTCACTCAGCGGTTATAGGAAAAGAATAGAAATGCCCTTGCAGTGAGCAGCTGTATGTTACATTTAAGGGGTAAATTACTTTCTCCTGTTAGAAAAAGAAATCAGTGCTTTTATTTTGTCACTTCAAATGCAAACAATTCTATGCGTCTTGGGAAATTATAGTATCATGATATTCAGACATACCTTATAGTATATATGCTTCACAGAACTAGAATATAGGTCAGAAATAATTTTTCAGTCTCAAGTTTGTTACAGACATAGATTAATTGGAACACATATGCAGTAAAAATTGAGAAGCTTTACAGTTTTAGTCAACTTATTATACAGTGAAGTAGATGAAGTGCAGCAATGCAGCAGTAAAAGTTATGCTTTTCCCTCTATGTGATGGAAACATTCAGAAAGTTTATTTATAAATGCTAATTTAAGAGAGATGTCCTATCTGCTTCTTGGCTACTGGGATAGGAATAGTCTGGAGTTAACTGCCTCTCTACTGTGAAAGGTTTTAAAGCTTTTTGCTTTCCGTCTGAATAAAAAAATGACATTTACAAACCTCTTCAATGCATATATATTACATATGTTTATCTAGCAACAACTACACCCCTTTTAATTTATTCCCCAAATGCGACTTTTCATGCATGTCTTCTGGATGCTGTATTCAGCAACAGTTTCTAATGAGCTGGTGTGTAATCCATGATTGCATTTCTCTTCTGAAAATCACTTCCACGTCTGGCTGATCTATATTTAGAAGGTGGTGCTCACCCATCAGGCATTTTTGCACTCATCAGCGTTCTTCTCTGTCGGAGGCCCTTTCCCAAGCTTCTTCCCATTTTAATGTTGATGTACAAAAGCTGTTATTCGTTTTGTTTTGTGCTCATTCTAGTGAGGATTGGCTTAGTAGGACTGTGCAAAACAGAGAGAAGAGAGAAGCTGTTTTACTGCCAGCAAACATAAAGATGTTCACGCTGTGCTTGGCTCAGGGCAAGCCTCTGATCAATATTTTAATAGACTTAATTATTTGCATTTCCATTTATCATGAAACGTGGCAAGTTTAATCTTCAGATATGACAAGGGTTTCTAAACTGGAATTCTTAAAAACCCGATTTTTATCAGCTTATCGACGGGGAGTCAAAATAAGGAGATTATTTAATCCGAAGTTTGAACAATATGAAAATAAATATGTAATGTGTATGGGGCAAGAATGACATTTGCTAGATGAATATCATGAATTGAGTTAAAATCCTGCCATTCCTGTTCTGTATCAGTAACTTCCTTCACTCCCCTGAGAACACAATCTCCATTCATAAACAAGGCAAAATAATCCCTTGTGTTGAATTCTGGAGGAGCATACTGCAGTGGGGACAGACGTATTTTCAACCCAAACTCTCCCTTCAAAACTAATTCCCATCCAGTTTCCATATACTGTAAACAGAGCTGTATATGCAGGAGAGCAGACAGGGGCTGCAGTGGCCCTGCAAACAGGGCGATGAAGGCTCCTCCCTCCTTACTGGAGGTTACTGCCCATATACTGGCACTGGAGACAGCTCTTCGGAACAGGGTCTTAATGAGAAAGTCTATTTGCAAGTACCCCCGTACATGTAAATATAAAATCCAATGCCAGCATCTGGCATTGAACAGAAGGTTCTTCTTGCACCAACAGAGCTCTGCAAGTTCATCATTCGCTAAACTCTCCTGCATCACTCAGACTAAACCGTGAAGTTATCTGGCAGGCAGCCACCCCATTGCCTTCTGTGAAAGGGTCACTGGCCACAGGTCCTACAAGCCTGGGGGAGAGGACAGCTACCTTCATCACAACCCCACTCCCATCATCGTAACACAGTGGACTCTGCAGGATACAGCTGGAATGCAAAACTCGGAGGGAACCACAACTTTTGTGAAAACAAAAAACAAAAGAATGAATTTCATTGTGAAATGACAGTGAACTGAGAGTTTCAGAACTAGAAACTCTTAAAAATGTTACTATAAGAAGACTGAAAGAAATATATCTGTCCCCCATTACATCATTATATGGAGTCGCCATTTTTTTCCCATTCCCACCAATCTCTCACACACCTTGACTCTCCTGATCAGCTTGCCCTACTGCCAATTCACCCACAGGCACCAGTGTGTATGACACTCCAGAGCAGGATACCCAACCTGAGAGCTCCGGTTGTGGTATCATGAACTGGTGAGACAGTCAATGGCTACCCCTTCAGCTGCAGACCCTGGTGCCTGCTTCCCCATCATCTTCCAACAAATTGACATTTATTTCAAGAAAAATTTGTTTTGGAGGAAAATTATAGCCCAAACTACCCAACATATGTGTGTAGTCCAGATATATTTACAAAGAAACTTTTAATTGATGTTGCTGAGACTAGAAAGTAACAAATAAACTGCAAAAAGCGTAAGTTGAGCTAAGAAGGGCCCTGCAGAAGAAAAATGGATCAGTTTTGCTTTTGTCAGAAAATGAATGTGAAATATAGTGCTCACTGTAGCAAAAACATTCTTATGATGCGAGTATGTAATGGGGATGGTAGTTTCCTACTGTAAAATAAAACTTGCTATTGAAAGCACCATGAGCTTTCCTTCTCCCTTTTAAACGTGTAGCAAAAATCAAGGATAAACAATGGATGAGAAATGCACACATTTGTGATAAATAAAATCTATTAAAAATGGTCTGGTTCAGGAATTTTGGTGTATTTTACTAATATGGTTACTAATATAATTAGTATGGTAATTATTAATACAGGTAAGTAGCACTACTAGATAAAAAAAAAAGAAAGAAAAGGTGCTTTAGGGTCCAATTTGTTTATCTGCTAAGTGAGATATGGGGTTTTATGAGCCCTTTAAACTGAAATCCAGGGAAAGCCAAAGTTGCATGATGAGGAGCATATGCCCTGATACTCCTAGGAACAATCTAAATTTAATAAAACTGAATAAACCATTTATTTCAATTATTTTTAATCACAGTTTCATGTACCTTTTCTGTTAGGGTGGTGAGGCACTGGAATAGGTTGCCCAAGGAGGTTGTGAATGCTCCATCCCTGGCAGTGTTCAAGGCCAGGTTGGACGAGGCCTTGGGTGATATGGTTTAGAGCGAGGTGTCCCTGCCCATGGCAGGGGGGTTGGAACTTGATGATCTTAAGGTCCTTTCCAACCCTAACTATTCTATGATTCTACCTGTGTTATTCAAATCCTTAACAGCACTTACTGGATTTCCAGCAGTGCTCAGTGTCTCAGTTGTAACATACTGAAACCTTTATTAGTTCTCCTGACAAATTTTGTGCACAAGTGTTATACAAAGGGAAAGGAAATTTAATAAATGCCAAAGGTGCCTAGTTGATAAGGCAGAAATAAGTAATTCACATCCAACACCCCTCAGTCTGCTTCATATCACATCATAGGCTTTTGACTCCTTGAAGTTTCCTTTCTTCGAGGTACTTACAACCCTTTTCTAGTGCTGTTGCCTAGAAATCAGCTAATGAAAGCAGCCTTCATGAAAGCCGTATTACCCAAACTACCCAGGTGCTCTGCTGTTAAATTCTCTATTTAAAGTCCTGACAGGCTGCCTGTTAGGCTCAAATCCTGACAACACTGTTATTATTCATATTTGACCCGTTCAACTCAAGCAGTCGCTTCTGTCGACTGCAGAGCTAGGGAAGAGTCAGCCTGGAGTGATTTGCACATTTTAGTGATTATGTACAGTTTCAGAGAGATGCCAATTATATTTCTTTGTTTTGAAGATTAATCATGTGGAAATGTCCAGGTTGCTCCCTGCCAAGGTATGAAGCACATACTGAATTTGAGACAGTCCCTTACATGCTGTTACTATGAAGGCAGTCAGGTAGATAGTAATCATACAGAAAAAGACAGACCTTCTAGGTCTGAATACATATTTTCTCCAACATTCTTAACACCTTACACCACTAATTGTCACCAGCCGTATTTATGTACTTTTCTTTGTCATTTATTTGAGTGGCATTTGGAAAATAGCACCTTTCCAAGAGTTAATCTTTTATTTCTGTCTCCAAACACACACAATTACTGAGCTAAAGAGCAACTGGCATTCATGGTCACACCAACATTGGTGCTATTGCAAAACCGCATCAGCTGGCAGAGGCCCATGGGCTAATGAAGGACCAGAGATTTCTTCCCAGCACCTCCACAGTATTCCTCTAGCCTAGAGTGCAACATTATCTCTCTTGAGTGCTGTCACTGTGTTTGGTGTACAGGAGGAGATGAAGAAGAGAAACATTACTGCGAAAAGTCTGCAATTGAAAGCAGACATGCTGAGGCACCTTGGATAACACTGCTGCCCAGGCAGTAGGCCAGAAAAATTTGGACATGTTCAGTTTTAATGAGGTGCTCGGAGTTCTTGCCTTTCTGCCTATGACCTGGCTCAGCTCCTTGTAACCACAGGTAGGTGGTTTTGTTGTTTACATCAGGGTTGGTGCAATGCTAAGTGTGTTAAAACTCCACTTGTAGTTACTGCACCCCGAAATTCAAATAGCAACATGCATACAGGGCCTGGGCGATATCCAGATGTGCGTAATAAAAGGCAGGAAAAGCAGACAAATGCCTAGCTGCATGGGGCAGCCAGTGTTGGATAGTCACATCTCTTTGAAGATATTCCATTTATAACACATAACAAAACCTATTTGAGTGGCCCAAGAGAATGATTTTGTTTTCCACGTGATGAGAGTGGAATAATGTGTATTCCCATTTGTCTTGTAAGTTTTTGCCTACCCGCCCTGGGTGCTTTTTCACTCCTGATGCACTGAGCATCCTTTGCCCTGGCCTCACTGGGGGGCTGCTTATGCATTGCTCAGAGAGCCACCCAGAGCAAACACTGTGCTATCAGTAAGCAGCCAGGCACCAACTTGGGTCCTCTCCACACTTGTAAGAGTCCTGGTGATCCAAGCTGAAACCCTAGCAAATGTTTTGGGGACGCTGTCCACAGATTGTCCTGGAAATAGCTGTGTAGCCAGGAGGTGAGGTTGTTACGCTCTCTGGTGCCTGCCCCTGACCTGCAGTTTAGACTCAGTGAGGGGGGAACATGGCTGCCCTATGAAGATGGAAGGAAGAACGGACAGAAATTCCCCACCTGTTTTGCTAGCAGCCCTATTTCAGTGTTTCACTGCTCAGCATCTTCTCAACCAAACGGTATAAATGACCTGTCCACACCACAGCTGCCGCAGTGCATTTCCCCCTTCTTCTGGCAATCCAGCAGGCAGGATCTGGCATTACAGCTACTGAAGACCACCTGAGAGGGCAGGGGTTAAGGACAGTACACAGCAAACCTTGAGGACTTACTACAACTTTGACAAAACTTTGGTATTGAAACTGTGTGATGGTTTTGTCCGCATGGCACTAGAGGAGAAGCTCATCTCAGCAGAAGGGTGTGAGCTGGCTCTTCTGCTGCAGCACTTCCTTGCAATAAAATAGACTTGAATCACATAAAAATTGATGAGGTTTTTAAGCCCCGTGAAGCCAGAGCTGAGTGGAATGCTGGGGCTCCCTCCATCTGCTGGGTGGTATTCTGTGCACCCTGTCAGTGGCAGCAGCTGAACTCCTGGGCACAAGCTGTAGGAAGTGTTCCCAGGGCTGTAGGAAAGGGTTGCAAGAGCATCCAAGAATTTTCTCAATGTCTATCAGAAGGTGGCCCGGGTTGTTTTGCAGGCACCAGGCTCACATCACGGCAGCAAAAGGGCATTTTTAGCATCTGAGGGGACGCTTGCAGGGCCATGAGGGCAATGAGTCAGACAGCATGATGTTTTGTTAGACATGCTTTTCCAAGAAGAAACAGAAAAACACTGAAGGATCCAGCCAGATCAGTCCAGATTGCTGGTATCCATGTATGACATACAGCTGGACAGACCTTTGACATCAGCAACTCATATACTGTCATTCAGAAGAATACATGCTTAATGCTGCCAGTGACCACCCTGCTGGCCAAGTCCTGCCCTTCCCTGCCAGGCTCTGGCCAATCCTTGTAGTTTTAAAATGTAATTTATTTTTATATTTCTTTTTTCCCCTTTTGCTGTTGCTGTGTGTGGAGACTGACACGTGACAGGAGGAAATGGCTGTCAGTTCAGAGGCTGTTTGTCTGTAGGCAGTGTGCTATGGGAGAGTAGTGACACGGCAGGGAATCATTATGTTCTGGGCTTTTGTCTCTTACTTCTCCAGATAGAATGTGTTTTGAAGCTGTTAGGACAGTAAGTAAAATACTTCAGGGAAGATTGTGGTTGTCAAGACAAAGTGATTAAAGAAAAAGAAAGGATGGAGCAATTAAGTCTGACCAGCCTGTGCTGAGTTATCAACAGAGAGGTGTATCTGGAAATGAAGTGTGGAGCCCAGGGTGTGTCAGGACAATCTTTCGGTCTGAAATACCCGTTTGTGGTCTTGAGGTCTTCAAGTGCCTGTTCTCTTTCAGATGGAAATGTTGAGAAAGGTGAGGAGACTTCTTGGGAGGAGAGAGAAGAAATTGGGTTTAGAATTGTATCTATCTCACATAATGTCAGTTCTCTGAGAGTCAGGCATCGGTTGTGCAGCTTTGGGTAGTCCTTGAAGAGGTACAGAGCCCTCATGGTGTGACTGCTTTAATCTCAGGGCAGTTCCCAGGGTGGATGAGGGCCATTGGCTCCTGTGGGACCATAAACCTGGGTGAGACTGGAGGCCAAAATCTGAGATGGACTAAGTGAGGTGTGGGAATCCTGGAGTTATAATTATCCTGAGCACAGTGATTAACAGCATGCATGGAGACATGAAGAGAGAAACTACTTCCCACGCATAGGAGATAATCTTCAGCCTTAAATATCAAATTATTAGGCAGTTTTGGATTAGTTGTTTGTAACAGGCTGTCAAAGATCTCGTCTGAGCACAGCTTGAGGATGGGTATTTTTAGTGCTGTTGGGGTGTGCAGTTGAGCACCACGACTGCCTTCATGGGGGAGGAAATGGCTTTCTAGAAGGTGGGTCTAAGATTTCAACCCCAGCCGTGGGGGGCTTAGACAGCTTAAGGGCTCTTAAGGGTCTGATGTAGGAATGCAAGGAGTAGGGCGGCCTGGTGGAAAGGGGTGAGCCAAGATACTTATGACAATCAGGTTAGCTGCTCTGGTCGGTGAGACCATGTCTAGGGGAGCAGGTGAATTTTGACTGCCGATCCTGAGAACCAGGGTTAGAGCAAATTAAAGAAAGCAGTTTTCTCATTTGCCAATGATCCTCCTTCAACTACAGCTAAATATAACCCAGTGGCAGTGACAAGCTCTGAAATCCTGAATAGGGGCAGGCTTCAAGCTTCCCTGCCACCCTTCCTAATCCCTGGCTCAGGTGGCTTTCCTCTGGTTGGAATGCAGCTCCAAGAATACCACATATGTGTCGGTGAGAAAAACAGGAGGAGAGCAACAGGCAGAGGGAAGAGAGACCTCTCCAAGGATGGAGCAAGTCATAGCTGTCATCCCTGTCATCTGCTGGCACCAGTTTGAGCTGATGGAAATAGGGCTCCGTTGGATGATGGCTGTGCTACCCATGCCTTGCTACCAACAGCTTTTGGGTTCCTCAGCTGGACAGCCTGGCGCTGCAGTGCTGTGCTTCCTGAGCAGGCACCACCTCCCCTCTGCTACCATCACACACAGCCGAACAGGGGAGGAGGTTGTGTGTCCGCTCAAGGTGGGTACCGAAACACTGAGATGCAGTGATCAGATCCTGCTGAACAGTGGGCAGTGTTTTCCTCCGTCTTAATATTTGTTCTGTGCCTGCCAAGGAAAGGAAGATTTTTATAATAATGAACAAACACAGCAAAAAGACTCCTATTTTTAATCCTAAAGAGTTTTCTTTTACTATGGAGCACCACAGAGACGCTCCTTCCTCTGGTGGTCCCTTTCCAGAAGGCTCATCAATTTGTTTTTTGTACTTGGTGATGTTTCTGGCAAGTTTGGGATGGGAGTCACGTCTCCAGACAGGTTTGCTGGCATGGGAGATCTAGTATGTTGTTGGAAGGACTGGAGAGAAGCTGAAATGACTTCATCAATAATGTCTTTCACATGAAATAGCTTCCTGCTCTGCAGAGTTGTAGGCTCGAGTCAAGCAAAATCAGTTACTTGTTGTTCATCTATTTTTATTTCCTCCGTGTGGTTTGCTGCAGTCTTTTCTTTGCCCAGATGGCCGAATAAATTGCTGTCACTAAACAGGAGTCCCTGAACAGTGGTGCCCAAACTCTTCCTGTTCTTTAACTGTTTAATGAGAAAATATTTTACTTTATTTATATTCTGCACATTTGCTGGAGTTGTTTTTCAGTTTCTCTCCTGGAACCCAGAGGATTCAGAGGTATATTTCTTTGTTTCATCAGCCTTCAAGCCACGTGATCAGATGCAGCTGCAGAAGGCTCTGCATTGTCTTTGTTTAATAATGTGATGAACTTTGATCTGTACTTGTTTACTGCGAGCCCCTCTGAGGATCCAGCCATGGAACTGGAGGTACCTCAGTAAGATCCTGGGCAGCTTGGCCAGAAAATGTTTGGATTGTTATTGTGTACTCTTAAGGGGTTTTTATCTTGTTACTATCAGTTTATATCTAGCTCCATTAGCTTTCCATCTTCCAGGGGTTCTCTTGTGCTGGGCAATGTCAGAAGTTGACGCTGGCACACATTTGGTCTGGGAAAACAAACCTTGTTGACATTAGTATAAAGCTGTACTTGTCCTGTCTCGGCCATCAGGGAGGGCAGAAGGCAGTGCCAGGGCCAGCGTCACCTGCGGGGAGCTGTGAGCAAGCCTGAGCTTGGGAAGAGCCAGTCACCCATTTGAGTGTGGTGCTCAGGCTTCACGTTGGTTTGAGCCTGCATGTCTGTGCAGCAGAGACAGAGTAGGAGTTCAGCCCTGGGAGAAAGCCAAGATATTAAAGCAGACTCTTGAAGGCGCCAGCCAGAATCTCTGCATAAGGAAGCTGCTACGATGGGGATTATTTTAGTGGTGTGACACAAATGGAGTTCTGCTCCTTTTTTTTTCAACAGACTGGATTTCTCAGAATGATTTCCCAATTCAGATAATGAGGATTTTTCCTCCTGGCAGAAAGGAGGAGGGCTGTGACAGTTGTCTGGCCATTCTGGCATGTTATAATGACATTTCTGTGAATGGCATTTCCTGAAATAATTTGCCGATTTTAGATTATAACATAATAATTAGGACATACAGAAGAAGTTCAGTTTAAACACCTCAGAAAACACAGTGAAAACCATCAGTGATGGTGAACCTTACATGCTGCAGAATAATACAAACTTCTCAACTTTCTTTTCATTGTGTGAAATTAATTCCTCTGTTTTTCGGCCAGTGCCAAAGCTGTGTGAACTGGGAGCACGGCACAAATCCCACCCGCTTCCCTGCTGTGCAAAGGCACATCCAGGGGTTTCCAAAAGTTTTCCAAACTTTCTCTTTGTAGGGATTTGTGCTGGTTGAGAAAGAGAATGTGATGAGTGGGTAGGGTTGGGCTGGGAGCGGGGCTCTGCTGGGGCTCACTGTGGAGGGGAAGGGCCCTGTGGCTGGAGGGCTTTGTCCAGAGCACATCTGGAGCAGGGGCTCGCCAAGGCAAGGCTGTGGGTCCTTCACCCAGAACACACACTCCTCCTGGAGTGGTTGGCTGCTGTAATGCTGGGTTTCAATCAAAACCTGCTGTGAACATTGATCCCACTTGTGCCTCTGAAAAAGATCCAGGTGCCAAGTTACTAGTTTATTGGAAACATAAAGATAATGATCTGAAGAAGCTTTAGTCTGAGGTTTCAAAACTGTGGTTTAATGATCAGCTTACCTGAGCACAGGAATACTGATTAACTGGCTATATACTCTCTAGGCAAACAGGAAATATCTTGGGCTGTGCCTAAGGCCCACAATAATTTCCAAGGCTATGAGATAACGTGTCAAACTACTGAAAAGATCTCTATGAGGTTAGGTGATATCCAGCTTAAGCAAAGGCTGGATTTGGGAGATGGAAAAGCCAGGGTCTAAGGAGAGGGCAAGGTTTTTGGTGACCACCATCCATCATGGAAACCTGTTTGATGTGCGGCAAGGAGCATGTTGGATGCTCATGAAGGCACTGTTTCAGTCATCTTCCCTTTCCAGTTGTCCTGCCGGATTACTGCAAAGCCGATTCTTCAGGCTTTGGACAATATATGAAGATTTATTATTGCTATTAATTTATATTACTCCCTTAAACATTTTTCTGAGTTGCTGCAGGAGTGCTATGTGCATTCTTACAAAAGAGGAGACTCCTTCCCTGAAGAGCTTTCAGTACAGAAGGCAGACTGTGATTAACAGGGCAGAGAAAAAAAATCCCTCCATAGAGAAGGGAGGGCTATGTTAGGGAATTGCTAGCTGAAAAGCATGCAGGAATGCAGGCTGGTTTGCAGTAGCCCTGAATGACAGGACTGATACAGCGTCCTGGTTGTGCTCCTTCTCCTCTGCATCAGAATAGGGAGGTAATAACCTGGCGTGTCCAGCAAGCCCTGCAGTTTAAGGCATGAGCCTTAGCAACTGCTGTGCACATGAAATGGTGATGGCAATGAACAGAGCATTGCCTTCCTCCCATGTGTGGGAGCTGATGATTGGAAGGAAGCTCTTGGCTCTCATCTCTTCCCACTTCCTGCAGGGGCCTGGCAGACAGAGGTGCTCCCCTTATGCCACCCTCTGCACCCAGCATCACTTCATCTGCCTAGTGCCACCTCAAAGCTGTTTCCTACTCCCCCCACTGTCCCATTTTTGCATGCTGCTGTGGTTCCCGCACACTGCCCCTCCTGGTTATGGCTCTGGTATGGGATGTCCTCACAACACACACTAACAAATAACTCTTCAGGTAATAAATAAGTCTGTAAGCATCTCACTACATCTCACTACATAGTGTTCTCTGGTCCTATCCTTGAGGCCTGTCTATATGAAGGTGTGAATACAGAAGCCTTAACCATATGAACCTCACTCGCAACCTGTGGTGTCTCTTGCCCATCTGAAGGGCAGCTCTTTCTGCAAGGTCTCACTCTCCAGCAGAACCTTCTGACACTTGGATGTGGCATCCATGTGGTGCTGCATTCCCTTATTCTGTCCTCCAGAAGGATCAAACCTCATACAGCCTAAGATCCGCTCCAGTGCTTAGGAGCCTTGGTGGCTTCTTTCCCCCTTCTTCCCTACACCTGATTCACATGGACAATTTCCATTAGTTAATGCCACCTATCTAGGTGAGGATGCCATTGTAACAGCAAGAGACAGCAGGGTGCTCTCAAAAAGCAACCAACCTGGTGGAAACCACTAACAGGGAGGGGGAAAATCCCCACCCCGCCATCTCAAACCAGACCCCCATTTCACCAGCCTTCCTGAAAGCTCAGTCAGTACTTCCTCAGGAACAGCAGTAGTTCAGTGCAACCCATTAGATAAAGAAGACACTGATATAGATTTGCTCAGAAATTAAGCCCATCTGTTAAAAGGGTGAAGCTTAGACAAAAGGATAACAAGTCTGGTCTGCACAGTGAACATCCACAGCAGCACTCCCTGAGGAGCTGTGTAATAACCCTTTCACTTTACCTGCAGCCTTGAGTACAGGGTGTAATGTGCTATCCTGCTGGGGTAGCTCTAGCAAAGCTCTAAGAAAGGCTCCTACCCTTCCACCCCCTAAACAAGTTTTCTTGTCCATCCTTCCCTCTTATTTTCCTCTATCAAGGTATGGCTAGGTCAGCAGTGGGAGCACAGGGGACCCTACGTGTACCCTCAGCATTGGGCTGCCCTGGGACTGATGCTGCTGGTGCCTGTGCTGGGGCTACCAGGGCTCAGATGAGAGCACCTCACCTCTGACACACCCCAGCAATGTCGACTTTTCAGTGCAGGGATCGCCTGCCTATGGTATCAGGCACCAACTGAGACACCTTGGTGCTTAAATAATAATGATGGATTTCTGCTCTGGAGTGATAGCTTGTGTTGTGCAGCTGGGTTAATGTATGTCAGTTGTCATCGTCCTTGTCAGCTGCTGCTGTCAGTGAGCAGCTGATAAGTAAATCTGTGATGATGCATATCCAAGAGAGAGCAGGGATTAAATATTTCATTGCTTCAGACACTGAAACATCTCCTAATTTGGAGCCCTTTTCTAGCAGTCACATCCTCCCAGGTCGCCGCAGCCCTAGGGAAGAGCAAAGGATGCGTGGGTTTCTGAGACTGCAGGGCAGGGGATCACTGCTGCAAAGTCCTTGCATCTGGGGTGAGCCAAGCAAATGTAAACATGAGCAGAAACTCAAGGAAAGAGAAAAACCTGCTTTTTTTTAGTCCTGTTGTGCCTGACAAGGACATTGAGCCTCTGTTGCACAGACCAGGGAGAGGTGGCCTAGCACCCATCTTGGGCTGCCTCTGAGCGATGCTGATAGAGGCCAGTGCCATGGAATGAGCATCTGTGGTGGTGCAGGGGCTTGCTCCATATGGGTAACACCATGGAAAGCATCAGCGGTGGTTGTGGTGAGGTAAATGTGGTTGTTTCATGGTGTTCCCTAAGGGATGGGTCATTGAACCCTGGAGATGAGCTTTCTGGTCATTCCTACAGCCCCTGCAGTACTGGGTGTCCACCCTCTTTCTTCACCAAGGTGTTTCTCAAACCCCATTGCTAGCAAAATCTCAGATTATCAATTGCTTGAAGTCAGGAAAAAATGCCATTATTCACATTTCTTGACTTTCCCAGGCATTCCTGGTATTGCCCATAGGAACTTTATATTGAAGAGATTTTCAGTGCAAAATACCAATTTGTTGAGATTGAAGTTTTCTTGGATGCTTCTTGTTTTTATTGCATCAAAGAAGTTATTCTAGGAGGATGTGGAAAATGAAAGAAAATGCTCTGATAAAAAATGCCTTGGCTACTTTGAAAACTGGCAATTTTAGACCAATGAAAACATCTCCCTTTTTAGTGCACACCAGGAGAGGGAGAAGACACATCCTGTCAACACTGCTCGTGAAATGAAGTCCTTGTTTTCCAGAGAACCTTAATGAGCCACAAACCACTGCAAACCAGAGAGACGCACAAACATGATCTTTGGAAAAGTCTGATTCCTGCCTTATTTACCCCACATTTCCTGAGCCAGGGGTTTTCTTTGCAATTATGAGGAACAAATGCGGGGTTTTTTTTTGAGAGCTGCGATTCAAGTACAATGTCTGATTCAGAGCTGGAACTGGCAATAAAACCAGCATGAGCAGTCATGACATTTCTGAAACTGCAGGTAACTGCACAGGCATTTCAGCTTTTCCTCCTTTTTGTATAATCTGATCTCCTTTCTTTGCTGTGCTTTTTATCTGGACAACAGGCATGCAGTATCTTCCACATGGGTAGGTTCCTATATAGGTCTGTGGTTCCCCTGGCTGTGGTAGCTGAGGACTCAGTGGCTGGACCCCAGCAGAAGACACGTATTGAAGCTTTGCAGGTGGATCTTTCTGCTTCCCTATTATGCAAGGTGCCAAAATCAGTATTCATCTGCACATTGCTAAGAGGCAGCATTTCTGCCTTTTATTCTTCCCTTTTTTTCATGCAGGGAAAGGATAGTTTGTGCTGTCTTATATAAAAATAGCAAATTTTATGAGATGCATTTCCCCCAGGCCTCACAGAATGGAATTTGTTCTGTAATAAGAGACCAATGTGTTTTAATTGCTTTTTGTAGACTATTGCCTGTTAAATTTATCTGAAAGTGACACCAGCAAAAACCTTCTTTTCTGTTTTGCTTCCTTCAGCTTTAGAGCTGTCAAATAACTTCAACATGTAAGGATAACACATGACAGATGACTCAAATATGTGGCAGGTCATAAAATATTGATTCTTCATGTCACCTGCTAATGAAACACATGCCACTGTGGGTAAATCTTCTTTAATTGGGATTCCTGACTTCTGATTATTATAACCCCAGTTTAGGTTGCAGTTAAGAATTATGAAGCAATGGGTTTGGTCCCAGGCAATTATAAAGCCAGTAAATAAAGAATCAGTTTTACTTTTCTTAGACTAGTACTTTTTACCTAGGTTCCTAGTCATGTTTTATCTTACAATCTACATCTCTTGGAAACCCTTTTGGAACTTTCTGGGGTTTTTTTTTTGACTCTAGAACCAACTGAACTCCTAAGATGATAATGAGAAGCACTGTGGGTCTATCAAAGACTTCCCATGGGGATTTTTTTGGTTTTTCACCAAGATTAGAACATTCTCTTGATAAATAAGTCATATTTACTAGGTTATTTTTCAGGATTTGGGGATTTCCCTGGTTAAGCTTATAATTTGCAGCATTTTCAGGTAATTTTCAAACAGCAGCAGCTCAAGCTAGGCTTTCTTGTCTCGTCCTCCATGAAAACTGGGTCCTTTTTGCCAAATGAAGGCAGCATTTTTTGGCTAGAGCTCAGTGTGTTCCATCTTTTGGCAGCAAGAAGGAGATGCTGCCCTTCTTGAATCCACCTTACAAGCAAAATGCTGGAAAATAATGTTCAAAATTAGATTTGTAATCTCTGTTTAGCAGGGCTTGTGTCTTGTACAAATTTAGGGGACAGAAAACCCCACAGTGAAATGGTGGCAGCTGCCAGTCCTGACTTGAGACTCTACAAGCAGGCTTGTGTCACATCTTCACTCCTAAAACACTTCCCTGTCTGTGACTGAAAACTTCCCACAGGAAGGTTAGCATCACCTCTCTTCAAAGGAGCCATTTCTAGTGCTGTGATGTAGGGATGATCCAGTAGCAATATGTGCACAGGAAGAAGGAGTTGTACAAAATATGTTAGGGATCAACTGACCACGAGTTCATGGAGCCAAAGACAAGTGCCCGACAGGGATGTGCAAGCAGGAAAATTTATCTACCAGTCTACTCTGCAAGGCCTCAGCTGCATGGTTGGTTTTAGGCACTACACTGTAAGACACAAGTGGACCTACTGGGTACAGACAAGAGCATAGCAACAGGAGAGATGAGAAGCCTTGGAAATCTTAATGTAAGAGAAAACATGGGCAATTGAGCTGTTTAGTCTAGAGGAAAGGAAACTTACTGGACATAACACCCTTAACTATGAAAAAGCTGCTGCAAAAAGGAAGGGGATAAATCATTCTCTTTGGGAATGTGACAAGTAATGGGCTTATAGTGCAGCCAGGGAAATTTTACTTAGTCATTAGGAAAAGCCTCAGCACAGCAGCTGCTGAGAGAGGAGGAATGGGAGCCAGCAACACCGGGAACCCCAATACACTCCCCCTGCCAAAATGCTCCTGCAGCCAGGCAGGCTGGAGGCACATAAAAACCCCATATTGCACCCACTGATGTCCAGAAGAGAGAGAGGAAAGGAAGAAGGTGCTGTCTCCATCCTACACCCTTGCCCTGCAGGAGGTACTACAGCCCCCTGGGGACACTGGACCGCAGAGGCTATTTGTAAGCCAGGTCTCGGGTGACAAGTGGTGCTTTGCTGTTCACAATTTCCCCAGCTGGAGGGACTAAATTCCACAGGGACATCACACTTTCTCCCCAGATGACTTACACAAAGGGCATTTCAACTGCTCAGGGGAAGAAAGATTCCCCAGCCCTTATTTCTGTGCCAAGTATACTGTCTATTTTTAACAGCAAGCTGCCATTAGCATTTATTTGCTAAAAATAAACATATTTCAAATGCAATTCATTACCTAGTGCATTAGGGTAAAGGCAATTTATGCTTCAGCCAAGAAGAAATATTTTTAAGAGATAAATCTGTTCATGCAAATATCTGTGGCTTGCACCCAGTGCACGTGGTACCAGCAGAGACAGCGTTCTGATCTCAGTCGACTGATAGGATAGATCACAGAATTCGGGAAGCTGCTGAGGAGCTTGGTGCAACATCCTCTTTTAACTTAATTAAAAACATTACCACAGTTATGAAAAAGAAAAGTGAGAAAGAGATGGGAGGTGTTAGAAACAGTTCTCCCTTATATCTGCCTCGTAACAGAATTGTAACAAATGGGCAGCCTTGTTTTTTGGGGACAGGGTATTCTTTGTTCTATTGACCATAATGGCTTCCTAAAACCTAAACATCACTGCTTCTTGGTCACAGAAGAGTGGAATACCACAAAAAGGCATAATTCTCAATCAGAAAATGGTTTTGAAGTGGGTTTATGTGAGCTGCTGAGCCAGGAGCTGGGCAGTGATCTCTGGTCAACCTGTCCTTCAGGAATCACCTGTCAGCTTTTGATTAAAAACAACAATTTTAGCTTCCAGAATGTTTGGTGGAAATAAGGCATTTCAATCAGAAATTGATAGTTTTGATGGCACTTGTAGCAGGAGGATTTCTAGGGTGTGGAGGGAATACCTGCTTTGAGGGAAGGTTCACACGCAGGAACTGAACCTGAGCCTTGTGCCCCTCTCTCCTTCCTGTGATAATTCAGATCAAAAATAACACACCGTAAATACACAATAATAACAAAAAAATATAAAATCGACTCAGAATCGTCAGGGTACCCTGGAGAAAAGCAAAGCTTTTATTTCCAGCCAGTGCTAATGGGCAGGATGCAGCAGGTCCTGCAAAATTGGGCCGGTCTGATTTTACCCGCTAGAGGGGACTGCTGTACCTAGAGTCACCGACTCGCTCACAGCAATACTGGCAATGGCAAAGGAAGTGGCATTACTAAGAAAATTAATGAACATTACTTCTGATACAATTCGAAACAATGTAAAATTGGAATATGCCAGAGACCGTTATTAAATGTTCAAAATGAAAAAAAATAATAACTTTAGGATCCTTCATTAAACTATTTCTAAGCTACCAGACTTCATTAAAAAAAAAAGGAAAGATTAAACTCTACTAGATTATCTGAAAAATTTGGGGTGTTTTTCTCTATTGTTTTGCAATGCACAGATGAAAGGCATTAAATTAAAACGTGGTCTCTTTAACTTCAGAAACTTTATCTATAAAACATTCCTGATGATTCACAGCAATTTGTGTAAAATTTGCAAAAGCCAACACCTTGCTGTGCCAAAATAGTTTGGTGTCAGGATCCTTAGCTAACAGCCAACATCTCAGACAAAACCTAGAGAGGGAGGTAAGAGCTCAGGTGTGCTTCCCACATAGGATGTGCTGCTGGTGGGACAAAGAAGGCTCCAAACACAGGAGGAAAGAAATCTGATTTCTTCTCATGTCCTCTTACCTATACAGTTTTGGCACTTCATCAGTTTCTAGGTGGCTGTTTCACCAGAAGCATCCACTAAAGCAACACAAGTTAAAGCACATCTGCAGTTATTGAAGTTTTAAATTCCAGGGATGGGGAGTGTGGCAATGTTGGTGCCCACCAGCAAGGGAACTGGTTTTGGGATGGGTGGTCCCAAGGGTTGGGTGTGAAGCTGTCTGCTCCTTGCGACAAGGTTTATTTTACAGAGCGTTACTTGCATCAGCTCTTACTGACCAACTAAGACAGAATTAGTGGGAGAGGCCCCCCTCCTGCTGTGATGTGGCTGTATATGGGGTGGGCTGCAACACTTCTGCTGCTGCAGTGGTGATCATGGGGACACCTGTTTCATAGAATCATAGAATCATAGAATAGTTAGGGTTGGAAAGGACCTTAAGATCATCAGGTTCCGGCGCCCCTGCTATGGGCAGGGACACCTCACGCTAAACCATCTCACCCAAGGCCTAGTACAACCTGACCTTGAACACTGCCAGGGATGGAGCATTCACAGCTTCCCTGGGCAACCTATTCCAGTGCCTCACCACCCTAACAGTAAAGAATTTCCTCCTTATATCCAATCTAAACTTCCCCTGTTTAAGTTTGAACCCATTGCCCCTTGTCCTGTCCCTACAGTTCTTAATGAAGAGTCCCTCCCCAGCATCCCTATAGGCCCCCTTCAGATACTGGAAGGCTGCTCTGAGGTCTCCACGCAGCCTTCTCTTCTCCAGGCTGAACAGCCCCAGCTTTCTCAGCCTATCTTCATATGGGAGGTGCTCCAGTCCCCTGATCATTCTCGTGGCCCTCCTCTGCACTTGTTCCAACAGTTCCATGTCCTTTTTATGTTGAGGACACCAGAACTGCACACAATACTCCAAGTGAGGTCTCACAAGAGCAGAATAAAGGGGCAGGATCACCTCCTTCGACCTGCTGGTCACGCTCCTTTTGATGCAGCCCAGGATACGGTTGGCTTTCTGGGCTGCAAGCGCACACTGAAGCTGGCTCATGTTCATTTTCTCATCGACCAACACCCCCAAGTCCTTCTCCGCAGGGCTGCTCTGAATCTCTTCTCTGCCCAACCTGTAGCTGTGTCTGGGATTGCTCCGACCCAGGTGTAGGACCTTGCACTTGGCATGGTTAAACTTCATGAGGTTGGCATCAGCCCACCTCACAAGCGTGTCAAGGTCCCTCTGGATGGCATTCCTTCCCTCCAGCGTATCAACCGAACCACACAGCTTGGTGTCATCGGCAAACTTGCTGAGGGCACACTCAATCCCACTGTCCATGTCAGCGACAAAGATGTTGAACAAGACCGGTCCCAACACCGATCCCTGAGGGACACCACTCATTACTGGTCTCCAGCCGGACATTGAGCCATTGACCACAACTCTTTGTGTGCAGCCATCCAGCCAGTTCTTTATCCACCGAGTGGTCCATCCATCAAATTGATGTCTCTCCAATTTAGAGACAAGGATGTCGTGTGGGACAGTGTCGAACGCTTTACACAAGTCCAGGTAGATGACATCAACTGCTCTACCCCTGTCCATCAGTTCTGTAGCCCCATCATAGAAGGCCACCAAATTGGTCAGGCAGGATTTCCCCTTAGTGAAGCCATGCTGGCTGTCACCAAGCACCTTGTTGTTTTTCATGTGCCTTAGCATGTCTTCCAGGAGAATCTGCTCCAAGATTTTTGCACCATTGTGTCTTACTAACCTTTTACTGCAAAACCCTATACCAACATTCATATTTTCTACCTGCCACTCCTCTGCTTTTCTCTTGTCTCAGTGTCATAGACTCAGGAAACTGCAGAGGTGGGCAGGGACCTCTGGGGTTCCTAGTCCTACCTCACTGCTTGGAGGAGGGTCAGCTAAGCAGGCTGCTCAGGGCCGCATTCTGTCAGGTTTTCAGTATCTCCAAGGATGGAGCCTCCACCACCTCTCTGGGCAGCCTGCTCCAGTGGTTGACCCTGCATACCATAAAAAAGTGTTTTCTTTTCTGATGTTTCAGTGGAATTTCCTGCACAACAGTTTGTGCCTGGTCTGACAACAAAAGTTGTGTCTCTAACTGTCCTAGGGCACCACCAAGAAGAGCCTGGCCTGTCTTTACTGCCTCCCATCAGATACTTAATACACACTGATAAGGTTTCCCTTGAGCCTTCTCTATTCCAGGTTGAGCAATCCCAGATCTCTCAGCCTTTCCTCATAGGAAAGATGCTGCAGTCCCTTCATCATCTTAGTAGCTTTTCATTGGACTTTCTCCAGTACGGCCACATCTCTTGGACTGAGGAGCCCAACACAGGACACAGCACTCCACGTGTGGCCTCACCAGTGCTGAGCGGAGGATCTTGTGGACCTGTTCCACCCCAAAGGACATTGCTGGTTCATGGTCAGATTGGTGTCCACTAGGACCCAAGGTGCTTTCCTACCAAGCTGCTTTCCATCTGGCAAGCCCCTAGCATATACTGGTGTATGGGGTTCCTCCCCAGGTGCGTAACTTGGAGTTTCCCTGTATTGAACTTCACAAGGTTCCTGTCTACCCCTTTCTCTAGCCTGCAGATGTACCTCTGGATATCAGCACAAACCTCTGGTGCATCAGCCACTTCCTCCAGTTGTTTATCTGCCCTGTCACCCCGCTGGAGTTCATAAAATACTCATCACAGACCTCTAAGCCTGGCATCTCAAACAACTTCTAATACACATCACTTAGCTGTGTTTACTTAGCTAGCTCACACTTCATCAGCTTGTTTGTGAAGTTGTTATGGCAAGCACAGCCAAAAGCTCTGCTAAAGTCAGGATAAACAATGTCTATTGCTTTTCCCTTGACCACTGAGGCAGTCATGTCACCATACAAGGTTTTCAGGTTTGTCACGATTTGTAAATCCATGCTGACTGCTTCCAGTCACCTTCATATCCTTTCTGTTTGGAAATGGTTTCCAAGATTATTTGCTCCATCAACTCCCCAGGGACTGAGGTCACACTGCCATGTCTATTGCTCCCCATACCCTCCCTCTTGAAGATAGGAATGACACTGAATGTCTTGTCTATCTTGTGCCCAAATGGATCGAAACAAATAGTTTGTTTCAGTCACTGAATAGAAAAATAATCTCCATGGTCACCATCTTATTATGGGAATGTCAATATTTGCAAGTGCCCTCCCAAGCAAGGGTTTTCCTTGAGTGCTCCACCCATTCCCAGCTTTTCTTTTCCTGCAGCCCTCTTTTCAGAGGGTGCGACCAGGACACCAGCCAAGGCCAGGTGAATCACTGGGGTGTTTCCTCTCACACTGGGCTGACTCCAGAGGACTGAACCTCCAGTGTAAGTTGTTCAGCTGCTATGAGGAGGGAATGCAGTGGGAGCTGTATGGCTCAGAGGATGGAGTGGGAAATATGAAGATCTTTTAAAGCTGCCTTTTCTTCTCACACCTCTCAATTGATTCTCAGTCCTGATGAAGCTCCTGTGGACCCAACCAAATGTCAGGGTGTTGCTGTCAGAAACCTCTCCTTCATCCTCTTCCCCCCTTGTTTTCTTTGCTCACTCTGCAGCTGGCAGGCACTTTTCCCCCACTGTTAAGGTTTTCTCTTCTATATCCACCACAGGTTTCAATCTCCTCTGTCCTCTTCTGCTTTCTATTCTCTTCATTTTCATTCTGAGGAAGGGAGGGAGCACTGGCATCCCAATTATTTATATGTAAATATTTTCTCTGCTTTTGTCCTGATTTAGCGAAATTTGGAGTCCTGCAGGAGCAGGAAACAGAGCCCTTTCTATTCCCATCAGGCATCCTCGCAGCTTCATTCTTGGCTAGCAAAGCAGTTTATAAGACTGATGGAAAACTGGCATTCCTTTATCCCTGCTGCAAAACTCGTTTCATAATTGTGTGCCTTATTCTAAAAAGTATATGCGGCCTTAATCCTCCTAATATGTAGTGTTTAATATGTATAAAAATCCTGCTATGTACATCGTCTCAGCAGAGAATTTCAATCGCTAGAAAGGCTGAGACTGAATTAAAAAGGAAGCACTGTGCATGGCAATGACTCATTTTGACAGGCTGAATTAATTTTAAATAATAAGGAAGTAATTTCCATCTCACTAAATGCCTGCATTTTTCTACAAAAGTAAAACACTATAGTCAGAAAGATACTGTTGAGAAATGTCTCTCATAGAGCTAAGTAAACCAGATAGATAGCAATTTAAAAAGTAAATAAGTCATAATTACAATAGTAAAAGGTAGTATTAAGTATTAATGCACTTCAAGCCAAGCTGTTTTGATTGAGTTCTGCTTTACCTCATTAGCTTTATAATCAGAAAAATATCATCAGCTAAAGATACATAGATTTAAGCATAGACAAATACCTCCAGCAGTTAGGTATGGCTGTTGTAAGGATGCAGTCACAACTGCCTGATGCAAAAGAAAAGACCATGAAAATAAAAGGTGTAGGAAGATGTAGAGAAAGAGATCCCTGCACCACCACCACCACCACCACTGTCGCCCACTGTGTTCTGTGGAGGATCATGTGGGGGATATGACTTTCTTTGGTGCATGACCAGAAGGAGGAGTGGTGCTTCCTTGTGAGAGTCCATATGTTACAATACTCATTAGGACCTGAAAGGGTGATGTTCAGCTCTCTTCTCTGGAAAGGAGGAATCACTTTTGTACCCCAGACCAGCCAGGAGAGTTTTCCCACCACCAGGCCAGGAACACAGCTGGACACACGGCATTGCAGTAATGAAGGTTTGCATCAGAGCCTCTGGGCTCTGCACTAGACTGTGGTGTATTTAATGAACTTTGCACAAGCAGACCCTGGTAGACCCCTGACCAGCACTGCCATGCTGTGGGGAGGGCTGTAACCATCAGACACCCTCCACATTCCTCCTTGAATAGTGAACTATTTTCTGCACAGCATCAGGGTGAGGGGGTGTTTAGGAGTGTCTGTGTTTGTGTGCATCCTCCTCTTCTCTACAGTAGCCTTTGGTCTGGGGTGTAGGGCACTCTCCCAGGATCTGGACAGAAAATAAACCCCTTTTATCCAACACCATGGCGTTTTGAACATGTGCCCAGGAGATGGGAGATCCTGGCTCAGTTGTAATCCTTGCAGTAGCTGCTTGACTGCAAAGTCTTCTCTAAAATGCAGCTTTCTTTGTCCTGTTAGTGAGGCTGGGAGAAAGGGAATAAAAAAGCGAGATCAAGGATGACATTGTAGCCTGGTGACAGGAGCACTAAGCTGTTGAAAAGGTGATCTGACTTCCACTCTCTGCTCCCATTAATATTTAATAGTCATTAAATTAAAAGTCAGGGATATGTAGGATTAACTACAGGTCAGCATCCTTGTACTTATATATGAGTGAATGAGAAAGTGTTAATATGGATGGAAATAAGCTATTAGCAATGAGCACAACCAGTATGTCAGACATGAATTTAAATGATTTAAACACTGTCCCTGACAAACCAAAACAATGAAATGGCCGCTCCAGTACAGACACATGCACAAGCACTGCACCAGTGCTGAAATCTCCTCCAGCATAGACGTTCACCGAGATCTGAAACTGTTTGGCAAAAGTCAGCCTTTTCTTTCTGTGGATTTGCTCAAGGGACTTGAGAGATACTGCTGATCACTGAGAAAACAGCCATAAACAGCTTTTCATGCGCTCAAAAGCAGTGATCACAGAGCAGCAACCTTTGAAAGATGCTGTAAGTGAGTCACCTGCATTGCCAGGAGAGGAGGCGAGTGCCTGGCATGGAAGAATGCAGGGCTCTGGCTGCACCAAGCCATTAGGCTCGTTTAGTGTGCAGAGTTTGAGTGACTGATGGCCAGCACTGCAGGAGTGTCCTCCAGCTCCTCTCCAGCCCGGACCTGCCACCGAGGCACAGAAAAGCCACAGCCCGCCTTCTCCTCTGCTGCAGTTCCTGATTTGGGTTCACCTTGGGAACATCACAGATTGCAGCTGTTAGTGCAAGATTTCCTCCTCTTTCCCATGCTCACGAAAATGAAAATCAATCTAATCCTAAGCAACCTTTCCACATCTAGAGGAACCACATGTGAAGACTCTGATGGGCAGATAATCCCCTCATCCCTCAGTGGAGAGGAGTGGGCTTGTTTACCATCCTGACTTGTGCAGGGAGGGCTTCCCACCAGCTGCGTGGTTTCCCTGTGCTGATGAGCAGAGAGGAAGGTGGAGAGATGCCTGCTGGATTTGACCAGACAGCTCAGATCTCAAGCAGCTTCTTTCCCCACAGTTGCTAAGAAACCAAAACAGTCATCTCAGCTGGCGAAACAACTGTTTAGTATATTTTCCCTCAATTTGTCTCATTCTGGGTAACAACAGCTTTAAGCCTCTTAGGGCTTTCCCTGTGCTCCTCACGGTAAGGAGCTGGACAAGCATGATGCTGGGGAGAAGAGTTTGCTCTTGGTAGCTTTTGCAGGAGGGCTCCAATTGCCCAGGTTGTTTCCATTATGTGGCCATCAGGAAGTTCCCTATCGTAAACCGTCTGCAGGAGTCTCAGACACTTATTCACAGATGTTACTCAAGACCGCTGTTGGTCTTACAGCCGCTGTTGTCACATCCACCTGAGTCGCCAGTAGTTCCAGCTGTGACTTTGATGAAACCTGTTGTCCAACTCCCACATCACATCAGTGTTTGAATTTATCCCTCTGCAGGCCTAACTCTGTCTAGAATCTCACTCACAGCCATCTGCAGGGTGCCTGGGAGCAGGGACAGTGCCTACTGCTTGGCAGGATTTTAGCTTTCCTTGCCAGAGCGCTGCCAGAGAAGACACCATATGGGCATCCCTATGGCTGAGGGCCAGACAGCCAGATAGCCACTGAAGAACAAAACCCCACACCAGGTTGTACCTGCTGGAAACATCACCCAGGAGAAAACTCCCACTCACATTAGAAGCAAATGAGAAAATAGACTTGGGCAAAGGGCACAGAACTCATCCCTGGCCAAGGTAGAGGATGGTTTCCAGATCACTTTTAGTAACAGCACAAGGCAGTTGCCTCTAGGTGAATGGGACTGGAAGGCTGATAAAAAACCTCATGGAATAACCTTCCCTGCGTAAATGACTCTGGGAACTTTGCTTCTTTATTTCTCTGTCATGTAAGGATTTTTCAAAGTTCAGCTGTGCGTTCACAATCAATAAAAGTCCAACTGAGCAGAGGCTTGCACTGTCTTGGAAATGTCACCTATCAAGATACACAAATAAAGCTAAAACAACCTCCAAATATTAACTACTCTGTGTGTTTGCTAACGGTGCTGTGCTGACTGCAGGAGCTGGACTGCCATTCCCAGCACAGCATCTGTAAATTCTGCTGGTTCCCTGGTGGGCTGGGGTTGTTTTTATTAAGTGGTTACATGTTTTGCTTCTCTTGTGTGAAACCTCCTGTTTTCCGATGGAGCTGTGGCTCTCATAGAAAGGTACAACTCTTTTTTTAGCCTTGGTAGAAACTGGTTGTTTTATCAGCTTATGTATTTTGTAACTCTGGCAAGGAAATGTGTGTTGTGCATGTTAGTAAAACAGAGATCTCTATTGCATGAGAAAGAACTGACACAGTGCATTGACCAAACTCCTCAGCAGACAACATTCACCCAGTTAGTCATTAATTTTTCAAGCTGTGTGTGTGGCTTCTGATTTAAAAGGAGAAAAAGGCTGGTTCCTCGATCCCAACAGTATGGCTTACAGTGATCTCCATGTGTGTCCCCATGCTAAATCAGAGAGGAGACCTTCTGCGGATCACAGAAACAGTTCACTACACCTTCTCGTAGTATCACTGATGGTGAGGAAAAATAAGAACATGGGGATTTCTGATGCGTGGGATAAATGGCCAAGTTACCTAATTGGGTTCTTACAGACAGCTGCTATCCTTAGCAAGAAACATGGCTGTGTTAGTCTGTAATAGCACCATGTTTATCAAACCCTGCCAAAGGTAGATGTGCTCCCTGTTTTTTTTTATCCTTCTGAACAAAATATTCATGTGTTTTCCAATTTGTTCATATCAGACAATGTTTAAAAACATATCTGAATGACTGACTGAGTTTACTGTTCCTGAAAAGAGGCTGGAATAAGTCTTCACAATGCTCTAAATTAGAAAACCAGCTCCTATCGCAACAGATAGAAGAGACTGTCATACCCTAAGATGAAGCATATTCAGCCAGTTTAGGTCGTTTTTTGTGTGTTCTACCAGGGAAGTGACACTGGCTACCTACTGCATTAATATAAATCCTCAGGCTAACACCAGTAAGTTACTACCTGGTTCATAGGCTTTTCAAGGGAGTCTGAGTGCAACCTGTGCTTTTGTTCATGTGGGTAGTCTATAAATACTGTCTGTTGCCCTTTGCACAACAAACGCTCATCAAAGGTTATGTGAAGGAGGAAGTTTTTGTAGGACTCGGTAAACTTTATCACTGTCAGTGAGAGAGTTGCCTTCAAAGCTGCTAAAAAGCTGTGCCTTTTACAAATCTCCGGACCGAGATCATGAAGACACGCTCATTATTAGCAGCATGTAAACTACAAATTAATTAAATTCTAAGCATGTGAGTGGAGCATCATAATATTTTATATAAGCTATAATTAATTAGAGATAAAATATACAAGCAATGCAGTTAAGTATTTTGCAACATTATTGAAAACCTATTACAAATGACTTAACAGTCTTTGCTGCAGGCTATAGCGTTCATCATGGCTGGCATTGGCAAAATGGGATCAGGCCTTTCAAGCCCTCTAATTTTGCATGTAAATATATTTTTTTTTGGTAGCATCTTCATAATTTATAAAAGAAATCTAAATATTCAGGGTCTAAAAAATTAAACTCTCTAAATCTAGTGCAGGGTGCCCCAAATCACCAGCCGCCTACAAATACACAAAGCCGAATGAATTACTCTTGTTCATGCTTTCTTAAATCATCAGTATAAAATAGCTGTACTCCTTTTTTTTTGTTTATTAGCTTTGATGCGCAGTTTGAGAAGTCTATTTGCTATTCTAATCTATTTAATCACAACTTGTTATTTAGAAATCTTTGTGGCATCTCTGATCTTTCTAATCTATTAGGAACATTGTCTTTAAGGAATCAGAAAATGCATGTATTAATTACAAAGTCCTTCAGAGGCGCCTGCTCTCAGGCAAATAATGTTTTGTAAATCAGAGAGCTGAAATAAGCTGCTGGGAAACTGTGTGGGTTGCAGTAAATATTTTTAAGCCTCACATCCAGCTCACACACCACATACAAGTTAGAGGTGAAGGAACATCCTTTGGATGGTGTCTAATATGGTAAACTCTGCCCGAAGGAGTCTAATCAGAAAGCATCTTGTGGTCATGCTGTCACTTTATTTTTTAACCCCTGGGGAAAAAAAATAATTCTGGACACAGGTATCCTGAGGCACTTTCCCCTCCAAACCTAATTCATCAATTCCTTTCCACTTTCCAGAGGGATCTTTTCCTCAATGTGATTTTAATGTAATACCACGTCTATTACAAATATTTAAATACTCTCCATTCCTAATAATTTAGAATGGAGGCAGAAAACCTGCAGCAGCAGGGTTTCCCCCTGACAAAACCAAAAAGGATGCTTTCAACTCAGGATGAGCTGTAGGTCCCCTACTGCAAGAACAAATAACAAATGAAGACTGACTCTGGTTTACTTTGAGGTAAATCCAAGCAAGGCCAACTTGGGCAGGAGCATGGCATTGATTTGTCCTCTGCCCTGCACACACTTTGCCTTCTCAGAGGACTGCAAGAGCAAGAGAGTTGTTGCATGTGTTTCATCAAAGGCAATACCTCAAAAAAAAGAGGAAGTAGCAGATAGGAGACCAAAGGATGACTGAAAAATATCACAGAGAAGCCTGATTTCTTGAAAATGTCTCAAACCTATGGAAAACTTGAAGATTGGTAAGGTTTCAAATTCTCTTTGGTGGCACTATGGGAGGAGGTTTTCTGTTGCATTGTGTTGAGATAGGAGAAGGAGGCACCATGAAGAGGAAAGTGAAATGGGCAGTTCGGAGGAAAGGAGGAAAAGCCTTAGGAGTAGTTTTAGGGAAACTTTTGCAAGGCTGGACCATGAACTCCACAAAGAGGATGAAGGTGAAGCAGTGAAAGGACTTAGTGTGGTTTGCTAAGGAACTGAAGTAAGTAAGGAATTAATTTTAACTGTGACATTTTGAGGGAAGACAAGGTGAGCATCAAGAGGGCCAGAACAGAGAAGGTTACAGAGACTGAGGATGAAGCTATCAGCGCCTTACTGTGGGAAAAAATAATAGCAGATATTTCTGTAGGATGCTCTTGAGGGAATGTCAGCAGGATTAAATGATGGCATCAGTCTGGGGAGAAGGAAGATGATGATAATGTTGAAAATAACACTGAGGGTGTGTGCTGCCTGGATGCAGAAGCTAATAGGTTTCCCAACTACAGTCAGGGTAGGCATGTGATAAGGTAAGATAAGGGGGTCAGTTTTAGCTATAGCTGTGTCGTTGAATGGAAACATCTGACATTACTGAACCAGAGACCTGCCTGCAGAAAAGGGAGGGAGGTTATGCTAAAAAACAGACAAAGATGGGGAGTGCGGGAGAATGAAGGAAGTTTCCAGAAGCTGACATTGCTAAGGAGGAGGATTTAGGAAGATCATGGACAGCAGCTGCATCGAAACAAGTATGGGAAGAAGAGAACAAAATAGCCTCTGACGGTACGAAAGACAGAAATGAGGGATGCAGGGAAAAGGAAAAGCTGCCTGAAAAGCTATCCAACATCCTGATTTTTAACCTTGTGCAGCTCTCCCCCACCCCCCAGGTCCACGTACTCCTGCTCTGTTCAGATACATTGTCTGAGCAGCACTTGAAAATGTTGGATATTTGCCCCAAAAGTTTAGCAGGTTGGAGGTGCACCTGTGCAGGTCCATACACTGTGATGCATGCTCATTTGGTCCAATCCGTATTGCACACTGATCCCATAAGTGCGCGCCAAACTTGAACTTCACAGTGCCCATGAACATGCCTGTATCCAGGAGAAACACCCCCCTTCTCTTCTGTCTTAACAAGTGTTCATTTCTCACATATCTGAGCAGAAGCAAATTTTACACACCAGAGGGATTATGTGCTGAAGATTGCAGGTACTGTTGATTGTACATATGTATGTACCACCTGACCCAGTGATTTTTGGGTGGCTGGGTTTGTCATGTCCGTAAGTCAGGCATCTAAAGTCTGTGCTACAAGGATTATATGATATTCAGCAAGAGGTGAGCGTGCCCTTCGCAGAGATATGCTATTGATAGGGAGATGTAATGACTTAGATGAAATCATTACTTATCCTTCCAGTAAGTTGTGTCCTGATTTAGTAACATACTCCATTTGTAGATCATGTCTCTGGTGAGTCTGCTTTACAACAGCAGTGCAAACAAATTAAACAAAGTTTTGATATGCTTTTATCAAAGATTTGTCCCTAGTGTCCTTTGATTTACTTCATGATATCTCCTCTGGCACGAACTGGATGGAAGCAGTATTTTCTCCCCCTCAAAGCTGATCTGAGCGCAAGCACCTCTGAGAATATATGAGCTCTGTCTTCAGAGCTGCCTTCAGGCATTCTGGAGAATGACTGCCCTCCTCTTAACATATAACAGGCTGAAGATAGCTGCATGTCTTCATTTCAGTGAAATTACTTTTTTCCTGCACTTCCTTGGCATCCAGATGGTGGTGCTCCAAGTGTCCCGAGCTGATACCAAAGTGAAAAAAACCTGCTGCCCTTTCTTGCTGGTTGACAAAGGGAGCTACAGCGGTACATGCTCTCCTTGCCTTTAACCTCCCTTCCCTCCCCAGTGAGGACCAAAATTAACGGCAGATCTCACTGTCAGCAGGGAAAGATTCCTGCGTTTTGTGATTTTTGTAATAGCGTCACAGAGGTTAGAGGTGGGAATAACCCATGGATTACCCTTTACACCACTCCAAGTCTGCTGAAGATGGTTCTACACAGCAGGAGGTATGGTCTCCAGCACACATTTTGATACTGAACAGAAATGTGGAACAGGAAAAGAACTGGTTCCAGGGGCACCAGTATAGAGTACTTTTTTGTCTCTAGTCTGTCAGAGGATCATTTTCTGCTGTTAAGATGAACACTTGAGGTCTCATGGTGTTAGCATGATTGTCAATAGGACTATAAAAGCAATATATATCTTAAGAAATGAGAAAATGCTCTTAAAGGTGAGATGTTGAACAACTGAAAAAGCCAAAATAGCCATTCATCGGGAAGACAGGTTAAGCAGCATCAGCCAGTTCTAGCTCAACTCCTGTATAATAACTTGCCAGGTTAATACATTGCCAGGTTGTAAAATGCTACTGAGCTGTTTAGGTTTCTGCCTGTTAATTCTTTGGGTAGTTTGAATGCAGAGAAGGGCTATCACTTGCTGCCACTATAAAGGAAGCCAAGGATATGCAGCAAATTCAACCCTTAAGAACACAAATAACTTCTGATCCTTTGCCTATGTTTGATGAGTGGTTCAGCCCTGATTCCCAAGCCCTGTGGTTCCCATGGGACTGACAACACCCACTCGACACAAGTCCCTGTGGTAAGGCAAGCTTTGGGGTTCAAACACCATCTGTATGGTTCAAGACAGCCAAGCCTGTGGTGAGCCTGGGAGAGTGACCAGGCTCTGTCTGTGATCAACCCTAAGATCTTTGTCCTGCTTCAGACCATCATGGTCTGCCTGGTGGCTGTTTGCCATAGGAAAAGTTTGGCATTCTGGGGACTCACGATGCAGGAATTTGGCCAGCTCTAATAAAGGATTATAACTGTGAAGAAAGAAAAGCCGGAGGTCAGCTGAGCATTTCAATGTCTTTGATAAAGAGCCCACAATTTTCACATGTTGGGAAGTCGGGTAGTCTTTGGGTGAGGGAGACATTGGTATTCCAATGGGCAGACTTTGCTTTCCCAGCTGTCACGTAGGCTTTCAGGAGCAAGTTAAACTGTGGCCCTCAGCCAGCAAAGCACTTAGATGGCAGCATACCTCCTGGTCCATGGATCATTCTGCTGAATTTGTTAGGACTCCATCTGTACTTCCAGGAAACAACGTGCATAGCTGGGCTGGGTCCAGCATCTCTCTCATGTCCCCACTTGTGTAAAGCTCTTTCACATCCCTTGACACCATATTAATATGCTGGATGGGCTATGGACACTGCCTGGGACTGCACCAGTTGAGTCATAACCACACTTTTGAAAACAAATGAGTAAAGTATGCTTTTGCTTAAAGGTAAAAAGCACCGTTCTTTTGCATTGTGAGAGTATGAGCATCAGCAAGAGAAGAGCTGTGCCTACGCACTGTTCCAGTGATAATACATGTACTCTTGTTTACTCCTTGAATAATAAGACTTTGAGCTCAAAATGCTGTAGGGGATCAGCACATAGCTGACAACAGCAGATGGAAGCAGAGGAAGACATGGTGTGTTACCTTTTTTGCTGTGGATGGATCCCAGAGCCCCAAAGGTGGCATTGAGTAATTTTCAGCAGCTTGAGTGAGCACAACAAATGGAAATACTGGGATAGAAGATCTTGTGGAGATGACAGAGATCAGCATAGCTATCTAGCAGCAAAGGACTGCAGGGATTAGGGCATGAAACATTGAATGTTGAGATGAGGGCATGCTTAACTCTGTGGTGCACGGAGTATCTAAACACAGGAACAGAGGGAACTGAATAGCAGGCAAGAGAGCTGCACAGTGATCACTGGCAAGAGATGTGTGTGGCTGAGGGTTGAATGAAATTGTAGGTCACCATGTTGATCAATGATGGCAGTCTGTGGATAATTTTCTGAGGATTTAACCCTCATATGGAAGATAAAACTGTGCTGTAAGTCAGTAGAAAAACTATTCCTGTAATTTGCTCAGAATATAACTGGAGAAGGCAACTATGGTACAGGATTTAGTGATGCAGGATGCGCTGAGACTCCATGAAGGAAGCCAGCCAAGACAACAGAGTTTGCAGAGGAACATATGAGAGCATGATCCAGTGGGCCATGATGGCTCAGTGGACACTGCTGGAGGTGCCTGAGTGTGTAATACGCTAACAGGCACAAGCAGTGTACAGTGGAGTTACACCCTTGGGTGTATGTGTGCAAGAATGTGACATTCAACAGTGTTCAGTTCTGTCCTCTCTTACCGAGAATTTGTGTCCCAGTCACAGATGTTTGTATGTGGGTGCAGTTTAGAGCAGTGATTAAATTTTGTGGTTGAGGCTGTTAGCATCGTTTAAAATAAAAGAATCACACAAAAACACAGCAGGAGAGAACTTCAGGAGGTCATGCAGACCAGTCCTTGTCCTAAGGTAGGCTAATTGCACTGGTACCACTTCTGATGTGTTTGAGTAATTTGTCCCTGAGGCTCTCCACCACTCAAAGCTCATGATACCCTTAGGCTTCACTCTCCCCACCGCTGGAAAGGCTGTGGGATTTTTGTTCATCACATCTGGGTTATGTATTTCTTCCTAGAATTTAAAACATGGTTGCAGGTGATACTAGCCACATGTGGGCACTGAAAACCAAAAATAGTCACTATCATTTATGGACTGCTCCCTCACACTTGTAAAATAAGAGAACTGAGTTGAAGACATCCCTGCCATGCAAGGGAAATCAGTAGGGAAACTGGGTTTCTTCCAGTGGCACTGGGCTGACACAGAACCCACAGAAACCTGATTGAGGAGAGCAGTGTGAAACACCCAGATTATACAAATGAATAGGCTGAAACTTTGCATGGCTCAGCAGTTCTCTGCCAGATATAGGTGTCTGGGAGATGGCTGGTTGCGGCAATCCTATAGAGGGGTTAAAGAATTGAGAGGAGGGAGGTGGCAACCAGAGGAATTACTCAAATTCAGGGAATCTGAACTCTGGACTATTAGCAGTTTAGGGGAAGAGAATGGGAACAAAAATGCTTAATTGGTTGCTTTGGGAGGATGGGCTGGTTCTTGTCACAGTGGCACAGAGCAGCCAGACTCAAAGGCAAATTCAGGAGCCTCAAGTGGTGCTCTCAGATCTGTGAGCTGGATCCTATAAAAATGGTGTGGGACATCCATTTACCACACACAACTGTGAGTAGATGTTGCTGTCATTTTGTTTTGCAGCACAGGATGGGGGAAGGTGAGTGTCCTGCCAGCAAGGGGAGGAGGTGGGAGGTTGTAAGGCTCTGTGTGTGTGTGTCACGGCTCCAGCTGTGTGTGTGTGTGACGGCTCCAGCCTCCCAAGGAAGCACATTTCTTGGGAGTGAAGGGGCCAAGCTGAAGAAGGAGCATGGTGGGAACAGAGATCTACAGTGCTCCTTCCTTGGGGCCTCAGTGAAGTGTTAGAGACTCTGGCTGCTGGCAGGAACTCACCAAGCAGGAGGAGGCAGGGAAATCATAAACTTGTTACTAACTCGCTTTCTTTTCTGCAACCCATCCCCAGCACTAACCATGTTTGAAAATACAGCATCCAGGCTTCTTATGCAATGGCTTCAAAAAACAGTCTTACTTCTGTAGACACTTATTTTCCCAGCTCTATTTTTCCCTTGCTTTGAGTTTGCTATAGACGTTAATTAGGACTTCCACATCCTCCATAGCCTGGTGTTTTCCTTTGTAACTGAGAACAGCGAAGGTGACCTTGCTCCCCAGGTGGATTTTCTCAGCTCTGGCAGTCTAATCATTAATGTCGTTGGAACAGAAGCAGGGATCTTACATGGGAAACTTGAGAAGAGCTATAAAAACATCACATAGACAGCTGTCAGTGTCAGCTGGCATAGCTCCAGTAATTCAGAAGTAGATATGTTTCAGAAGTCATCCTGTTCTCACACAACAGTGGGTGTAATGGAGTGAAGGGATATTTTTACTGCATGGTAAGAATTTACAACAAATACCTATTTTTGAAGCTCAGTTGCATGTGGGTGAACTGGGTCTACTGAGAGTATTAACCAGCATTTGGTAATCTCTATTTTATTATTCATAAAAAGTGAAGCAGTGACCAGAACACTAATCGTCACTGAATGTTAGTTTACAGCATAGGGAAAGTTATTCTGGCGGCCTCATTCTACTCCCCACCTGTACAGTCATGAAATTGTAGAATCATACACTGTAAGTAGGAAGACATTTCTGAAGGTCATGTATTCCAATTCCCTGCTCAAAGAAGGTCCAACTAGAGCAGTCTGCTCAGGGTCACATCCAGTCAAGTTCTAAGTATCTCCAAGGATGGAGATGACACTGCATCACTGGGCAACCTCGTCAATATTTGACCATCCTCATGACAAAAATCTACAGTGTACTTCTAACATGAGTGGCATATAGTGAACCAAAACCCAGGCAGGGAATAACTAAGTTATGCTTCTCAATACCAGGTAGCACCAGAAGACCTGTGTTGGAAAGTATGCTTCAAGATGCTGTGGCTGGTCTCACTTTCATAAGTATCATATACACGAAGACTGAACAAGCATATAAGCACCGGAGAACATTGATTTTGCCCACAGTAGTATTTCTTTTAGCATAGTACTTGAAAACATAACATTTTAAATTCCAGTGTGTCATTTGTCACATGAATTAAGAGTTTGACAACAGAGTCACCATGAAGCATTCCCGTTACAAAAGCAGATGTGGGTAGCAGAGCTGTACACAGCAGCCAGCTGCACTAGTACTAGGCTTGACTTCTAGAAAAGGCAAACTGGAAGCTGCTGCTGTCCACTTGCAAGCATGGAAGTGTCAGTGCTGTTTCTGACCCATTTGAACTGCACACTTCAACATTTCTACAGTGGATTTCTAAACAGCCACATCCAATGGGGCCCTGATCCTTGTAGGTACTTCCGAACATAGGAATTACACACACAGCTTGCAGATTTGCCACTAGCAGCTGCCACAAGCTACTGAAGAAGGCGCATTATTAAAACTATACAAAACCAAAGCTGGGAATATAAATATCAGACAAGATGCTTACATGTTGCTGGACATGCTGCCTAACATCAGAAACACGAGACAAGAGCAGAAAGCCATGCAACAACATATTTTAGCAGAAGCGCGCAAACATTTCACAGCTTGTCCCCTGGATGCCATGCTCACACTTACATTAGTCTGTGTCATACTACCTTAACTTGTTTTAAGCATTTCCATCATCTGTGAGGTAGGGAGGGAAAAACAGAATAGTTAAGGTATAATCAAATGAGATCTTGCACATTGTAGTATAATTTGTAAACAATCTCATTACTGGCTGTAGTGTGGAGAGTGTGAATGGTTCAGGCTTCTGTCTCAGCTTATCTAGAAAGGGAACTTTCTGAAAGCCAGGTGACTGATTCAATGGGTTACTAAGGAGGCAGGTGAAAAAACTAGGATTAACATAGGATAAACGGTGACAGAACATAAACAAACAAATACAAAAGCAAAGAACTTTTGTGTCTTCCTGCATTTTTTTTCCTGTCATGACAGAATCAAAACTCCCAGTAACATCTTCTGATCAGTGGGCAATTTTAAACACTGTGTTAATATGGCTACTTCCAAAATATTGGAATAAAGATGGAAAATCAAACAGCAATCAAACATAAATCAGAACAATAAATTAGGTTAAAGACAAAGATACATCAGTTATCGAGTATGTACAGATCTACAGAAGTCTTTCTTCTAGATAAGAAATTACAGTAATAAAAAATAATGCATCTAAATCTTGTTGATCATCTTGACTAATTGCTCATCATTTCTGATTATACTTCTGAAATCACAGGTACCATCCTTATATGCACAAACTCTCCTAATGGCTTAGATCTTAAGGGCAGCCATGCATTGTGCTTTTAATTATGCACCCACAGAAGCCTGCTCCAGTGAGATCTTATGCCCGTGATGCCCTGAGAAAGCCCAATAGAACCTACAGATACTTTGGATCTGAAAGGACTGTGAATTCACTGTACTTTGCATAAGCGTATAAACCCTTTATGTGTGATCAGGACAGATACTAAAAGCCACCTATAAGTGAAGGATTTGTATCAAGAAAAAATGTGTCCTTGTACATCTTTATATTATACTACTGAACAGCTAAAAATCTGTAACAAGCATGGAAGAAACAAGAGTCTTTGCTGAGGCAGTAGCAGAGTAATCAATTGGCCTAAACTTCTGCTGTTCGAAAGGAGCCTCAAAGGAGATGCCAAAATAGATAGCACTTGATACACTATCTTAAAGCAATCATTTCTTAACTAAGAACATAGCCCAATGGTTCCACTATTGCTTGAAACATGTTTTGAAAAAAAAATTGAAGAACATTAAAGTAGATTTGACATAGAAATCACAAATAGCCATAATAACACCACAGTTGCATTTTCTAGTTGGGTCTAATTCAGATGAACTGTAAAATACAGCAGAGAAATTAGACACAGTACCTGGAAGTATCTAAATGTGCTGATTAAATGATTGGCACGTCCTTGGTGAAAATGATCAATATATTAACTTTTCTAAAGATCCACAGTAGGCAGTAAGAAAAGTCTCTGTATGTCTCTGTGTGTATACAGATATATATGTTTAAATAATTTGCTGGATTCCTGTCTTTCTTGAAAGTTGTGACTGTTTGTATGCTGGTACTTCAATGCCTCCATTGGCTTTCCTTCTATCATTATTTCAGCAACGAAACATGGACCAGACAGAGGTGCTGAGGGATATGCACACTGGTTGAGTAGCTGTCTCATTTACAATGCTGGAAAAAAATGAGGTAAAATAGCTTATTAAACAAATGATTTTGACATCATTTAACTTTTCTCCTGTTTTATTTTGATCCTTCTGCATTGTAAGAGAAATCAGAATTTGTAGCAATGTAATCGTGCATGCCCCTCTGCCTCCTGCCTGCATATCCTGGTTAAATGGAACTGATGCTGTTTCATGCAGATTAGGCAACAGCCATTACAATTCAGCAGCATTACACGGGTTGGATATACTTGAGAAATATCCAGGGAAAACCCAGACCCTATTCAAGCACTGACGAAGGCTCCTGTGCTCCCCATCTGCCTTTTCCCAGACACATAAGTTTTCCCCAGGATCACCAGAGGATGTGCCTGCCTATCCTGCTCCATGGGACACACCAGACGTGCAGCCACCAAGGGACATGGGATGTGTAGTCCCATCTCTGGGATGCTGTGGAAAAGACCCAGGGGAGTTTGAGCACTTACTGCCAGTCCCAACAGCCTTAGTTTAGGCTTACCATTCCCATGGAGACGAAGGGTTAGTTATCACCCAGACAATGTAAAACATACATAAGTAGAGCCAACCTCACTGCTCAAGCTTCCTGGGCAATCTGCACAGGCTGGTTGTCCCAGGCAACATCTCCCCTCCACAGGAGACTTTCCTGCCACCATTTTAGTTAGGTCAAGGGCTGTTTCTCCTCCATATGTATGTATCATGTAGCCACAGCAGGAATAACTTCTGGCCCTTGATTAGAAAATAAACAGTGTTTAAAACTCTTGTCCTTCCTTGAGTTCCTCCTTGGCATCTTTCATCAAGGTACATACCTTTCACTAAGCCTTACTTTCTGCACCTGTCTGTACTGCAAAATATACAACCTGCTATATACTCTCAAAGCAGGTTAAGTGTATATAGCTGGTGGCTGTCTCCTGAACAAGATCTGTCATGGGCATGACAGCACTTTGTAGTGAATTGGGAAGATCAATTCCCAGCCTCTTTTCTTCAGTAGACTGAAAATGCGCATGAGATATTGGCAGACCTGGGCCAATCTGGGGCTGTGCCCATATCCATGTTTCAGTGGGATGAGGAGAATATTTCCGAGGTGAATTTCTCATTTACTGTGCTTGTTCCAGCTAATAATGCACACCTGTAGGGCCAAGCAGGAACCCTGTTGGAATAACATCCTCCCTCCACCGCGCTGCTGGCACAGATAACAGGTCCCCAGGACAAGGTATTTCTCCCCACAGCATTGCTCCTGCTGCTAATGTAGACATTGCCTGAGAATGCTGCTGACTTGATTGATCCTGTTTGAATCTATGTGATTGTATGAGCAAAGCTGATAGATCTGGCCGTAAGCGGCATTTACTCCACCATATTATTTCACATATAAATCAGCTGTTTGGGGCAGTGGTAACTGTTTTGTTACCACTGTGAATTTAGGAAAAATCTATGAAAGTCAATGAAGAAAGTACATATTTACAGTGGAATAACTGATGTGAGGACTTGACTGGTTTCATTTAGATGTGCAGAGGTAGTTTAAAGAGATTCTTGTCTTTTTGGATCCTTGAATTTAGGACTTAGGAAAAAGTAATCAAACACTTCCAAAGTGTTTTATACATGGGTGAATTATGCACTCGGTTACAAAGCTGTAAATCTGCATATTGCTCTTTGTACCCAGTAACAAAATATTCTTTTAGCTTTTTTATTGGTTACAGTAAAAATCTCCATTATGTGTATCGCAAGTAGTAATTTTCATCTAGAAATATTGATGACTTCTTGCTTATGGCAATGAACAGATTTTAATACAACAGTAAAGCATGCCCTGTCTTCTCAGTTAGTCTCCATTGACTAAACATGCAGACTATTTACAAAAAACCTAATGTAATGGAAAGGGAGAATAACTAATGCAATGGCTGTATTCCCTGGATCACATGCAATTCATCTTTACTAAGCTAGCTGAGCCTCTATAATCTCAAAGCATTTATGAAATAATAGGGAGAAAGCTTTAGGTTAAGCATATTTAGTATAGAAAGTATTTGCTTAATTTGTTTCTTAAGATGAAATTCTCCTATTCCTGAGGGAAAAGCAAAGTGCTTGATGAATTACAGCCACAGACATCCTGCAGTGAGATGTAAGAAGCCTTGTGAGATCACTGATGGAAACAATCTTTATGATGCTGAGATTTTGTAGCTTATAATTAAACATCACAGATCAGACCCTCTAACCTGTATCATCCTCACATGCCCTATTTTACACATCAGAGCAATTAGTGAAGTGTATATTATATATTTAGATGAAGGCTTTCTGTCAGGAGCTGGTGATGTAGTGACTCAGCAAGGCATTATCAGAAGACTTTTGCTAGTGCTAAGGTTTTGTACACCTTTGTAGGGGCTAGACCTGTCAAATTAATACAGGGGGCTATTTCTGTAACATCCAGAAAGTTTCTGCTGTACATCAAACTGCACTAGCTGCTTATTTTAGATGACAGCAATTCATACATTTGTCTTGAACAATACAGTCTTTAGCACTTTTGGGGTATGTACATCTACTAAAAAAGAAACTTGACTTTGAAGCATTTTGTAGAAAAAGGGCTTCCAAATTGAGATCATCAGAGACATTTTGTCAGGTGCTTCAAAATACCAGTGAATTAACAGCTCATGTACCAAAGATAAGCAACAGTCTCAGAGACAGGCTGCCTGGCTATCAAGGAGTACTCTGAGGGTGTGATTTGGGACAACATGAACACCTGGATTTGTGCCCTGCTCTCTTCTGCCGAACTGGGGTTTGGCCCCTGGCAGTTCTGAGTGCCTCTTGAAAGAGTCTGTCCTCTTCAGCCTATCTGTTCTTTTATTAATTGGCTCATTTTTATTCCCAGCAACAGAAATCTCACCCTCCTTCCCATCCACACAGTTGTTTTCATTCTTGAAAATAACATTGCCTGAAAGCTGACATTTTACCTGTGGGCAGTGATGCTGGATCCCATGATTTTGACATGAACAGTTTGCTGCTACCACAGGGGATGTGCTTTACTTTCTCTTGCCTGCCCTTGTATCTGCCCACAGTGTTTGGAGAGTTATTCTGAGCCCATGAACTGAGCATTTTGCCCTTGTGTGTCCTTTATGTCCCTGAGCTGATGGGGCAGATCCTGACTGTGAATGTGTGAAGCAGTGGAAGACACTCATGAGATCCCAGCTGTGTCCCCAAGGTCAGAATCAAGGACTTTAAACAACTTCTAGAGACATAATGGAAATGACGACTGAAGCCAGGTAATTTCACCAAAGAAGTCATCATTAATGCTTGGCTTTCACAATGTGCTCTTCGTGTGTGTAAATCTCAGAAGGATATTGTCAAGAAGGTCACTGTTATTAGCTCTAATGGCACAGTGAAGTGACTTAGAAAAGGTGACATGGAAGACAACAAAGGCACTGAAATAGAAGTGGGATTTCCTGACTCATGGCCTGACTCTCAGCCCTCCTTGCTCCCACTGCCCTGATGCCACTGGAGCTGTCCTCCCTCTCTCCTGTTCATGGTTGCCCTATTCCCCTATCAGCTGCCCATCCTTTCTCACCAAAGCACCTACTAAAGTGCCTTACCTGGTGTATGCTCCCAGGCCTCAGTCGGCAAAATGCAGCTGCATCTGCACTTGTCTAAATGGGGATGGATTACTCACATGCTTAAAAGCTTTGCTGGATAGAGACCTGCACTCTAGAGCCAGACTTACCTTCATTGTGGAGTCCGCAGGGAGGAGGAGAAGACATTTTTCTCCTTCACACATTCTGCATGGAAAAGGGATGGGCAAAAGAAGCAGGGAGAGCACTGACTTGGTTTCTGCATCAGAGGAATGCCTAGTGCACCTGCCTGGATCCTGGTGCACCCTGAGAGGAGGTTAATAGCAAGGCAGAGCTGAGAAGTGTACCACATCTTAATAGTTCTGTCATATTTTTAATGAAAACATTTGGAGAAAAGGTTTCCTTATTGACCTTGAAGAATACAAACACCCAAAACCCCAACAACATTTTTAATGCCAGCAGCTATTAATAGTGGTGGTGATGTTAGTTGTATACTAGGATTTTGCCTGGTGAAATCTTGGAGCAGAGTCTCCTGGAAGGCATGCTAAGGCACATGAAAAACAACAAGGTGCTTGGTGACAGCCAGCATGGGTTCACTAAGGGGAAATCCTGCCTGACCAATTTGGTGGCCTTCTATGATGGGGCTACAGAACAGATGGACAGCAGTAGAGCAGTTGATGTCATCTACCTGGACTTGTGCAAAGTGTTCAACACTGTCCCACAGGACATCCTTGTCTCTAAATTGGAGAGACATCAATTTGATAGGTGGGCCACTCAGTGGATAAAGAACTGGCTGGATGGCTGCACACAAAGAGTTGTGGTCAATGGCTCAATGTCCGGCTGGAGACCAGTAATGAGTGGTGTCCCTGAGGGATCGGTGCTGGGACTGGTCTTGTTCAACATCTTTGTCGCTGACATGGACAGTGGGATTGAGTGTGCCCTCAGCAAGTTTGCCGATGACACCAAGCTGTGTGGTTTGGTTGATACGCTGGAGGGAAGGAATGCCATCCAGAGGGACCTTGACATGCTTGAGAGGTGGGCTGATGCCAACCTTATGAAATTTAACCATGCCAAGTGCAAGGTCCTACACCTGGGTCGGAGCAATCCCAAGCACAGCTACAGGCTGGGCAGAGAAGAGATTCAGAACAGCCCTGCGGAGAAGGACTTGGGGGTGCTGGTCAATGAGAAAATGAACATGAGCCGGCAGTGCACGCTTGCAGCCCAAAAAGCCAACCGTATCCTGGGCTGCATCAAAAGGACCGTGACCAAAAGGTTGAAGGAGGTGATCCTCCCCTTTATTCTGCTCTCGTGAGACCTCACTTGGAGTATTGTGTGCAGTTCTGGTGTCCTCAACATAAAAAGGACATGGAACTGTTGGAACAAATCCAGAGGAGGTCCACAAGGATGATCAGGGGACTGGAGCACCTCCCACATGAAGAGAGGCTGAGAAAGTTGGGGCTGTTCAGCCTGGAGAAGAGAAGGCTGCGTGGCGACCTCAGAGCAGCCTTCCAGTATCTGAAGGGGGCCTATAGGGATGCTGGGGAGGGACTCTTCATTAGGGTTGTAGTAATAGGACAAGGGGTAATGGGTTCAAACTTAAACAGGGGAAGTTCAGGTTAGATATAAGGAAGAAGTTCTTTACTGTGAGGGTGGTGAGCCACTGGAATGTGTTGCCCAGGGAAGCTGTGAATGCTCCATCCCTGGCAGTGTTCAAGGCCATGTTGGACAGAGCCTTTGGGTGAGATGTTTTAGTATGAGGTGTCCCTGCCCACGGCAGGGGTGTTGGAACTGGATGATCTTAAGGTCCTTTACAGCTGTAGCTATTCTATGTTTCTATAACTAGTAGTAATAATATTAATTGCCTGTATAAAAAGCATTGTTGTTTTTTTAGTAGGAATCAGGTATTAGTCATAATACTACTTTAAGTAGCTCTTTAGTGTGGAAAATATGTTAGGGATGGTATCTAAGTCACACAACAGAGGGGTGCTGGAACCTCCATTACCTAATCTATTAAACATCCTTAAACTATGGAAGAAAAGCACCACATTGTGCCTGTTATTATAAGATCACAACATTTAACATCCTATTGAAAAGAAAAAATGTACTTCTTGCATCTTTTTCTGAGCGAAACTTATTTCCATTGTCTTCTTAGAGAAGCAATGAATTTTGCACTTTATCTGTTTAATCACATCTTCAGTTTCCATACCTTCATGTTACTATTGTTAATTCATAACTTTTAAAAGATCTGTTCTTGAAGTTACTCCCCCCCATCAAAAGGTTTGGGTTTGCTTCTAAGCTGTATATCTTAGATACTAAACTTACCTGTGACATTCACAACAAAGATCTCTTTGCTGAATCACTAAGTCAGTGGGAATCTCAATATTTACCTCTATGGCACTTGGGTGAGGTCCCTTTTAGTTTCTTTCCCTTTTAAATTACTGCTTTTGTTTTGGGTCTCCCTAGACTCCCACCATCAGCCACTGCAGCGTGAGCAGAGGGTTCTCACCACGGCAGCTGTAACAATCATTGATTTTTATTTGGTTCAGCAGCAGAACAAGTAAAAAAAAATATCTGTCAACCTTCTGAAATGCAATCCTAAAAAATTCAATTTCATATCAGCAAACCCCACAATTTGATGTACATGGCATAAAAGCAGAGGATAAAAAGCCAGGCATCACAAAGCACAACAGTCAGATATGGCAGCTTTCCTTCCCTGACCTGGTACTCAATGGAAAAGCTGTTCACTGAGGTCAAAATCACACTCTGCTACACGCAGGGATATGAGCCAAAGCCCTTCTTTCACTAGTGCTGTTCCCTAGCTCCAGCCAGAGGTCACCTGAAATAAGATTTTCTCCATCAGTCCTTTTTCACTTTTCATTGCAACTGCACAAATGCTCAGCAGTCGAGAGGAGAAGACCGTATGTTTGTTTGATACTGCAGCCTGGTACAGCCTTTAGCGGAGACACAGCACCACTGGTTTTTAGTTTGGTGGCAATAGCCTTGAAGCCATTTACACCAAATTAAATCATGTTAAAAGACTTCAGACACATTTCCCAAACATTCCTGGCAGTGTAATGGATGAGCAGTGGCTGCCCTGAAGGAGGGCAGTTGTGGCTCCTCTCTCCCAGGGAATGGAAGTCTAGAGCCACAGGTCCTGCACCATCACCAGTGACCTGGGAGGGAAAAGAGAAACGACTACCAAACTATTTACCCAGTTAAATCATTGCTGAAGTGACCCAAATTCATCTAGAACTGCTGTTTTAATTAACAAGAGAACTAAAAATGTTGCTGCTTAATGCTGCTCACTACCTCTGAACATCAGTCAATCATGCACATTGAAACCAGCACTTTCCATGACAGCCCATGTCTGTGAGCCTTACCTGCACATGCAGAAGGGCTGCTGGTGAATCCTTCAGCTCCACCAACATGGTGGTCAAGACAATATCATTATCTCAACTGCTTCCCTATGATCTCCTCAGCCCTAGCCTGAAGAATTACACTGATGCTGTTTCACTCATCTCAACAATTTAGGTTAGAAAGCCCTAAGGCTGTATGTCAGCTCTCTTGTACACATTATTTTTGTATCTAAATCTCCTTTAAATATCAGGCAGACTCTTTTCATAGCTGAGTAGTCATTTCAGTAAGTGTGGTGGTTGATTTACAGTTTGTACTTCGTACACTTTCTGTAGTGAAGCATAAAATTGAAAGGCTTATGTCAAATTCATTCATACATAGACACATTCAAGAGCAAACTAATTTTAAAGCACTTAAAGGGTATATAATGTTCCTATGCCATGCTTTACAAATCTATGAAGTAATTTATAACATAAAGCCTACTTTGGAAGAGAGCTGCAGTAGAACAGATAGCAGAGAGATTTCAATCTAAAATATCCCAGTGCTATACTCCCCCAGATATCTGCAGTTCAGATCTGATAGAAATCGTGAGTAATCAGTTTCTAAAGCAAAATTATTATACAAGGAAAGTGTCTCAGTGCAATGTTCGCTTGCAAAACCAGGCTATTCTTCTAACCATCAGTATGCAGCACACTCGATAAGGAGTCAGATTTGGATCTCAAACTACTACAAAACGGGAATCACAGTTAAGCAGGACCAGAATTTAGATGAAAACTGGATAAATGCCACTTGTAGCTGTAATACTAGGGCCATTGTAATTAACTCCAAGAGAGTTTCCACCCCATGAGAAAAAATGTCTTCCATCTGACATTACTGTTGTGGTCTTCCTCTGGCTTAGCATGGCCAATGGAAGGTACTTCTCCACAGTGCGAGTGCCTTTCCTGATCTATTCAAGCGCAGGTTCTTTTAACATCCTCCCATCACTTTCTGTTTTGGAGGCCACCAGCTTTTCTGTTCTCTTCATCAGGAGCTGGGAACTGCTAGCACTATTCAGCACTGGCATCTTGCTGCACAGGGCCAGGGACCCAGAAACCATGTGGGCCACCTCTCTAATCACAGCCAAGCACCTTCTGTAATTGCAGCCTGTAAATTCCCCCATATTGAACAATTATTAGCAAACATGGTGGGCAATCACTAAAAGTGCTCAAAGAGAAGTGGTGACCCAAATTCAACCCTGTGATGGGCAGCATCCCTTGAAACCACATCCTGGCATAGGCAGGAATGAGTGCAGAGTGTCACGAGCTGCCAGCCACCTCGTGTGTCACAGCTACTCCTGCTCCCTCCTTGTGTCTGCATTTCCTCAGGGGCTTCCCTGCTGCCCCTGCAAGCAGCAATTTAATGTGCTCACAGTACGAGGAGTAAAATATACAGCAATGGCTGCAAACTGCTCCCATGCTCCTCTTCCCACTATTCATCCTGCTTGGCATGTGTATGGCACCTCGGTAGTTAACTCCGTAATTTGGACATAGGTAGTGCATTCCCTCATCTCCTCAGGAGAAACAGAGACATAATCAGAATTTAGAGTGGCTTCTAAAAGGTATGTATTTCAAAGGCAAAATTGCAACATAAAGCATTCAGAGAAACTATAACCCAAGCACCTCCTGTGTGCAGAAGGAAAATATCCTTTTAACAGCCAGTGGTTGCAGACCAAAGGGGCTGACTCAAAGCAGCTGTTCTTACTCCTCTCATCAGGGGGAGGAAGCTCTAGTTTTGGTTCCCCCATGCAGGGAACTTTGAGATATTTATAAAAAAGTGGAACAGCTTCCATAGAGCAGGGCAGCAAAGGTCACCCCAGCACTGCTGGGCACGTAACCAGTCAGGACAGCACAGAGCTGCAGCGACCCAGGAGAAATGCTGCCTGTGGGGTTGCGGGATTGTGCTTCAACACACACAGGCTAGGGGCCACCCCGGGGGCGGGGGATGCTCTCACAGCATGGAAGAGCTGTGCCTTGTCTTTCCTTCCTGCTGGATGCTGGGACCAGCCTTATTGAAAGTAGCTGATGATATTGGGTGCATTAAGCTTCTCAGCACAGGAGTTAATGTCATTGGACATGAAGACAGTTCAAAGTGGGCTTGCCAAAACTCCTTTTAAACAGGTTAGCCCCTGCCAGCCTCCTGCACCACTTTCTTCCTTGCAGCCCCACAGCAGCCACATCGCTGACACATGTGAAGGGAGAAAAGTCCTTATCCCAGCAGGAAAGACCGAAGAAGGAAGAACTATTAGCCTGAAATTCTGCAATGAAAGAGGCAGATTTCAAAGGAACCCAAAGAAAACTTGCATCCAGCTCAGCGGGAATGCCTTAGGTCTAGACTTCACCTATTTCTTTGAAGAAAGCCAGTTACCGCTGCAGCCTTAACAACTGCTTTAAACAAAGGGAATCCTAAAATTTGCTTTATCATCAAGAGGTGAGGGCTGGCAGCCAGCAAGTGCAGGAAGCAGTGGGGTGCAGGAGGAGCCCCTGTGGCACAGCCCGATGGCAGCCTTGGCGTGGCTGCAGCGGAGATGCTGCTGTACTGAGTGCCGTGCCTGCCGTGCTCTTTGCTGAGTGTTTTGTACACTACTGTTTGCAGTTGCTAACAAATATCCCCAGTGTTAATAATTTGGGCTGGATTCTTCTGTGACTTCTTTCTGCCTCTGGTTGTGTTTCTTTCCTTTAAAGTTTCAGCATAGCAGTTCAGCAGTTTTCGACAACCTGTATCATTGCCTAAGGAGTTCCTGACTCGGAGAGCAGACAAAATTCACCAGCTTTCCTCTGGCTGGACCAGTAGTAACCAAATACTAAATATATGGTATTTGGATGGAGTTTTTCTGAGTTTTGATTGTGAAAATCAGTCATAAAGACCTTGACAACTAAATGTCAGTGTAGACCTATCCCACCACTGCTGTGCTGGTTCGTGCTCTGGGGCTATTAGTGCCCTATGGGTTAGATTCACAGAGTGGTCATGGGGTCATGCCATGATTTTGTAGCACCCACCTTTCAGGGATCTAACTCTCCTCAAGCATTCATAAAGCAGGATGTAATTGGTATGGAGCTTGCAGTATAGGGGGAAAGATAGGTTCCTGAGCTTGGGATCCAGAAAAGCCAATACAACACAGAAGGACCGTCTATGTTGGAAACTTAAAGGCCAGGATGCATTTGAAATTCAAGCCTGCTAAGCTCTACACAAAATGCAGAGGAAATGCTCACCTTTTCCTAGCTGGTAGAGAGCTTCTACGCAAGAGCGTTTCTATGGACCCCTGCTGTTTCCTACCCTTCTGTTTCAGGAAGGGAGTTATTGTTCATCCTCCCTTTTACTCTATTAAATCTTCTCAGGTGGCTACTGTAATTAAAAGTCTGCTGGGACATCCCACAGCTGACACAGAGACCTCTGAAGGGCCAGGAGGGGATGAAGCCTTGATCCCTGTCTGAGGTTCTCATTCCCAGCCAAGGCTGCCTGCTTTGGCCATTTTAAGATTTGTAGGGTGCTGTCTAAGATTTTGGGTATGAGGGCACACTCTCCCTTTCACACCTAAATAAAATTCTCCTACAGGTAGATCCTCCCTCCATGTGGGTAAGGGAATCCTCATTGAGTAAATGCTTGTGTTTGCCCAGAAAATGCTTATTAACAAATTAGATTTGTTTCTCTCTAACACTGTCATAACTTTCTCAGTGAACTGATGTGGAGAAGTTACTCTCTTGAACTGGCTCTTTAATTATGCTGCTAACAAGGTAGGCAAGGCACCAGGGTAAATAGGCACATGCAGTGCTTTCTGCTATTATGGCTGGAGATTGCCTCCAGGTGCTGAACTAACACAGTGCTAATGAAGCCCACAGACAAACGTTTTGCTACTGCCCCAGCTTTCAAGTTAGCTTATAAAAAAAGTGGATTTATGCAGTAGAAGAGACTTTCTAAGGTGTTTGACTTGATACGGCAAGGTATAACATTAGTACTATATAGGCTTAATAAAGTACATAGGAAACAAAGATAAAGAACTGCTTTCCCTGAGCACCATTTGACAATGAGCCACCACTGTTAAAAATGGGTGTTTTCAGTAGGGATGTATACAGATTGTTTCTAGACCTAAAACTGTTCATCTGCAGTGCAGATGCTACATTAGATCATGGCTGATAAAATCTGTAGCTTGCACAAGAATCGATGTTATGTTTAAATGATGAAGAGAAAGCAGCTATACGAGACATGCTTGGTCAGCTGGATCCATTGTTCTTAAGTACAGCCAAATACAGAGTTAAACTCCACAAAAGAAGAAATAATGGCTGCTCTAGTTGAGTGCTATTTTTCCTCTAAAGGATTTAGAAGATAAACAAGAAGGTGAAATCTCAAGTTCTCGAATAGCTGAGAAAGTTAAGCAGACCATGGATGGCTAAACAGGGAATGCTGAGACTGAGCAGGAGCCAAGGCTGTCAGGCATGTGCTATCTGCAGTTTTGGTATCTTTCTATCACTGAGGATACTGAAAACCTGGGGAAGATGCAGAGACAAATAGCAAAAGTGGGCCAAGGACTAGAGAAGGCACCTAACGGGGAGAGAGATTTTAAAGAGACTGTCTAGCTTATCAAAAAGAAGACAGAAAGGTCTTGATTACAGTGAAAAATCTATCTTGACAGGGAGAAAACAGCTCTTTAATCTGGCAGAAAAAGATGAATGGTTGAAAGCTGGAACCAGATACATCTGAAGAGGAAATAAGGTAAAATATGTTAATAGCAAGGGTTGGAAACAAGTGCTTATGGAAGGGAAGGAGTCTGCAGTACCTGAAGATGTCACGATGCTTTTCTGAAAGAGAGAATTTTCTTGTACAGGTGCTGAGTTTCAGTCCATCCCAGTATGGGCACAACTGGGTGAGATTTTAAGAGCTGTGATAAAATCTAGTTGTCTCTTCCAGCTTCAGCTCTGGGATCCTGTATGAGCCGTCAGAAGGCACACAGAGGTGTACACGCCAGCTGGGGTCTCCTCCTTCCAGCAGGACAGTCATGCCAGGAACCAGTGCTGGGATTCACTCCTAAAAGCCTGGTTGTTTGGGTTTCCAAAATGCTTTGAAGCACAACGAACCCCTTGCTTGCCCAACCTCACTGAAACTCTACACAATGAGCAGAGGGGACGATGAGCCATTGCAGGGGCGACCACCTCAGCTTTCACCTGTCCCTGGCAGGGCAGGTGGCTTGGGACACTGAGCTAGGCTGACACAACTCCAGTGGGCATTGCCTTCCTTGGGGGGGTTATGGAGGAGAACAACCTTTCTCTTCATCCTGAGAGAACCGTCTATCTGAAATGCAATTCTTTTTCTTAACTGAAATATGAATCCTCCTGTCTTCATCTCCCCATCTTCCACAGAGATATAAAAATTACTCTTTCCTCAGTGGAGCAACTGCATCCTTCAAATGCCTATCTTAGCCGTGGTGATGCACTGTGCATGCTCAGTACGTGAGTCAGCCCTGCAGCCCAGACTAGCCACACTGTGCTGTCTCTGTGTCTTTGCATCTAGCAAACGGTTTCCAAGATAATAATCATATTTTCAGTCAATTCAGGCAAGATTGAATTCAACAGGGCTAAAAGGCTCAAAATAAGGTAAGATGTCACCTGTGGCAAAACAATAATCCCCACCTTCCTTGAAGCTGACTGTGGCTATTTTTTATTCCTTTAAGTTGTTGGTGTCATGGCAAAATCCTGGCAAAAATTAACTCCCACACTTGGCTTTGCAACAGGAAAGTTACTGCATCATGGAATGATGTTTCAAGATTTCATTAATTTATGTTTGACAAAATGCATTTCTTTTGTGAGAGGAGAGCTAGGCTGGAAATACGGAGGGAATACTAACACCCTATCATGATGCTTCTAGACATTTCCAGGATTGAGAGTCTTTTATTTACCATTTAAAGAAATTATCAAAATCTCCATGCAGTTACTATAGAAAGGCAAAAATCTGAACAGTGCCAGCAATGGTGAGCAGCCCTTGCAGAAGAAAGACATGGGGCTGTCACTGAATTTGCAGTGCCTTGTGTTATGCCAACTGTTTGTCTAGGACCCTTAAGGATGAGTTGGAGAGAGTCTCTTTCCTCCAGCTCATAAATGATTGCCACACAGTGATCTCCACTGACAAGCTACAGATCACCCATGGATACTCAGCAGGCAGTTACCTCGTCTCATGATGAGATAGTAACAAATTTAAGATCTTGCTCTCGTCCTAACCCAAATTCCCTCCTCCAGGACTCCTTGCATATTTTCTTCCCATGACTTTCCAGTGAAAGCAGCTGCTGTAGCTGCTCCTGGCAATGCAAGAGTTACAAGGGAAAAAGCTCTTCCTTGAGCAATATTACTAATGTGTGGTTAAGCACAGAAGTATTTTCTTACTATTATTTTCTTTTTAAAGAGGCAGAGAGGGGTAACGAATGGTAGAACTAATGAGTCAGTTATGTGTTTTCAAAAGGATGGAGAATTAGTTATTTGACAGAAAATTGAAAGGCTTGATTGCAGGCTCCATTGTGAGCCTCTACCAGCTTGGCCGTGGTATAGTCCATTGACTTTTCTATAATTGTCCTAATTAAACAATCAGAAGTGAGGGCCAAATTAGACCCAAAGTGTACATTTGCAAGCAATTCAGTGCACAGCATTCTGGCTGGTAGAAGCGAACATTTAAATCAGCTGATTTAACAACAATTAAACAAAACCTAAAAATCTAAACCCCCATGGTTTCCACAGAAAACAGCCTTCTAGTGCAACCACTCCACAGTAAAGTAGAGAAGAGCAAAACTTACGAAGACATTAATCAAGATACAAAGTGCAAGAAAATGAGACGCTTCAAGGCACAGGGATGGCAGGAATCATAACTGTGGCAATAAGGGATGATGGAAATCATAGAGAGGGAAATAAAACAAAGGATACATGAGGAAAGGACACAAGAGGTGCAGAACACCTACTCTGCAAATACAGTCTTTTGCTCTCACTGAAAGAGAAAATCAATAAACTCTGTGTAGGAAGAAAAGCTTATTAAATCATTGACTGTCCAACTGGATATTCCTGTTGGCGTACACATTGCTCTGTGTGACGGATGGACATGAGGGTCAAGACGTCACTCACTGAAGTGATCAGGCTTCATAAAATCTAGATTTGCAAACAGCTGGGGCAGCAGAGCTGCAATGAAGTTACTGCTGTGGGTGATTTCTGCTCCCTGCAACACTGTGAATCCATTTATGCAGCAGTGAGAGGGTTTCAATCAAGGCAGAAGCAGAAGGCACTCTTGCAGCTCTGGTTATACCAGATCTGTGCATGCCCATGACTGGTCACATTGCAGCATCTGCCCTTGGATCAGTGATGGCTAGTGGGCACCAAGGTCTGGTCAGGGTCACCAGTGCCAGTGTCTCACTTCATGTCAACCCTACTCTCATGACATGGAGCCTGGTGGCACAAGTGGGCTGAAACCATAACACAACAATTCGTTGCTGCCTTACCCATCAGTCAGCAAAAGACTTGAGAAACCTAGAGTTATAAGGGTTTGGGTTGGAATGTACCTTCAAAGATCATCTAGTCCAACCCCACTGCCATGAGAAGAGACATCTTTCACCACCTCAGGTTGTGCTGGGACTCACCTTTTATTTGCACACACCAAAGCAAGAATAAAACACCTTCTTCAAAGAGAGACCCTGTGTTTCTCTTACTGTCTGGCAGCAAGCTGTAGCTTGATTCGTTTTTGCTCCCCTGTTGTCTATGTTACTGGCAGGTCCCATGAGCATCAGCCCATTATTTCCCTATGCCTCCTGCCCCATCACCTCCCCAGGGCTCCCCCATGGGTTGGTGGCTTCTCTTCTCCCCTGCAGTGTTACTGACCCCTTTTTGTGCGATGAAATGCAGAGCTCACTAACTCAGAGAGCAAGAGGGAAAGGAAAGGGGCTTTCCAGGGAGAACAGGGGTCTGTAAGACTTCAGGGAATGTGCATTTCATCCATAATAGTGTAGATGAGCAGAAAGGCACAAAGAAACCAAGGTCCTACTGTCCCAGGTCACAAACCCCATGCCCCAGCCTCCCCTTCAATACAGCACCTTCTTCTGAGCCAAGGTGACAGGATTGTACCCAAGGGAGCTCAAATATGTTTCAATGCAGCCCCCTCTCTGCATGGTCCTGTGCATGGCTGGGTGGAGCTTGGTGAAGCCGTGAGATCCAGAGATGGCGGCCACAGAAATGTCACTTCCCACAGCCAGGCCCTCCATAACTTCCCTTCTCCTCTGTATCTATTTGCCAGCATAACTTACATTGGCAGGAAGATTTCTGTGACTAATCAGTGCAAAGCATTTGCTCTTTATTAAGTGTTTCTCACATTAAATATCGTTCCATTTTTTTTTCTTTAGTAGAAAATTCCTTACTCTTTTAAGCATATTAATATTTTTTTTCTTCTTTTGGAGGGGCAGATGGGCATGCTCTGCCTCTCAGGGGCAAGGCTGAGATCCTGGATGCTCAGATTAATGGGGAAGCAGCCTTTGTGGACAGGCCATCAGAATCTGTGTATCCCCAGATCCCAAATGCTGCAAGTTTACTGCTGTGGATTGGGATCTACCCAATTTGTCGTTGATGACCAAAATATTTTTATGCCTTTCTTTAGTTTGGGGTTGGAGAAAGCATGAAGTGGTGTAATTTTTTTCTTTTCCTGGAATGCAAAGGCTTATGAACACTTGGGGCTAGCTCTGCTTCACTTCAGTCTGAGCAATGACAGGGGATCAAAGTAAGCGTTGGCCCTTTGGTTATTAAATATTTATTTAGAGAAGGTTTCTCCTTCCCCAATTCATGGCAAGAAAATCTTGTTGTTTTCTGCCTGCAAACTGGGGATAATTTTTATGTTTGAGTGCATTTTCTCCTGAATGCCAACAGATTAGAAGAAAATAAAAGTTATCATGTACATTAATAATAAATACACACATAAAGATAGCCTTGAGGTGTCTAGACTGCTGTTAGCTTTTGTATGTGAATGGATTAAAACCAAGACAAATATTGTGAACTAAATTTAAATGTAAATATTTTTGTCTCAGAAAGAAAAATTGTTAGTATCAATAAATCCATCATTATTTGTAAGCAGCCTTTATTTTTCACCATTACAAATAATCTTTCTATCCACACAGAAGGAGTTTCTAACCTTATTTAAGTTAATGCTATTCAAATTAGTTACAGCTTTGAAAAACTCTCTTTCTTAAGCCATAAATTGTTTTTTTTGGATTTTATTTTACTGCACGCAAACACAGCATCATCCCCTTGGTTTTATGTTTATTTGGAAATAAAAATGGAAGTTTTTCTTTTGTTTCTTCTGGAAAAAAATGTACCTGGGGAAAGGAGAAAATCAACAATTCTTATATCACACTTGGCAGGAGTCCCAACAGGCAGAAAAGGTCTCCACATAATATTTTCATTTCTTCTGCATTTTTAACCATGTTTAGAAGCAATGGTATCTGTGCTCTGTGCATACAACACACTTGTTAAGCCATGGAAAGCAGAAAGGTCAGTGGTGGGTGGTCTCTTATGTCAGCCAGCCTCGCCGATGTCTGCTGTGCGATTTAAAGATCACTTGCTCAAGTACCAGATTTCCTCAGGAGCCTGCAACCATTTGGAACTTTCTGTAAGAATCACATGCTGAGAAAACACATCGCATGCAGTGGAGTGGCTGGGAACCTTGTTTGAGGTAACCCGTTGAAACCAAACCTAGTGCCAGACATGTGGTTTGAGGAGCTTATTTTCCAAATCTAGCTGTGCAACTGAGATGTATAACATTTATCCACAAGTTATTCAGGTGCCAGAATTTTTCACATTATTTGCCTACTGACACAGTTTAAATCAATTAGGACTGTATTAAAGTGCTTTAGCTAGTAGGTCAATTATATCATGGGGTCAATTTCTCTCAAATTGGATTTATGTGATGCCAGTGACGAAGTTTGCCTTGTAAAGTTATGGAAGGCTTACCTGTTCCGTTTGTGTAAGTAGCACAATCTAATCCTTGAAGTAACTGTATTGGGGTGCTCAGGAACTAAAGAGGGCAAGTGTGTGGTTTTGATGAAATTGGTGAAATCACACAGATGGAGCTGGTCTGGTTTCAGCCTGGTGTAGTCACTGCCACTCACACAGGACGAAGAAGTACAAGAAGTCAGTGAGGAAAGAAGTTCTTCAGACGTTTTCTTTGCAGCAATACTGTATGAAAATAGTTTGAGCTACCACTTCCAGAATGACAGATTAATCTAATCTGGGGGGAAAAGCAGAACTGACACTGATGGATGAACAGGCTGCAGGAGGGCCTGAGAGCAGCCACAGAGTGGGTGTTAATCCTATTGCTACTTCCAAGCCAAGAGAGGACCTCATCCTCCAGCACTGATGACTCAGCAGAGGGCAGACATTTAAGGAAAGGTCATGCTCTGTTTACTTAAAAAATTGGCTCTAGGAATTTAGTTTGCATGAAGGATGCAGGATCGAGACCTCTGTTGTGGATGCAAGGTGTCACAAGCTCCCCCGCTCCCTCCCCTGCCCCTGAGAAAAACCCCACAGCAAACAGGAGTCCCGCTTCACTTCTCATCTGAAGAACTGCCATTTGAAATCTCTCATTCTCCAATTTTCTTTGTAACAATGTATTATCAGATATATTTGATGCCTAATTTAACTTGGTTTCTACATGTCATTGTGTTTATGAAATGTCTTTGTCTTTCAGTGAGGTAGATGCAAGCTCAACATCTTGCTCTTTGGTTTTATTTCCAACTACTTGCCACATTTGCTTTTCTGAATCCAGGCCAACCTGCTAAGCACACTTAATAATTTAAGGTTTCAATGCCTATTGCCCCTGTCCAAAAAGCTAACTATTTTCTTCATCTCATTGGGATCCCTGCAGAGGAAAAGACTCTGAAAACTGCCAAGGTCAAGAGGATTTTCAGGTTAAGGTTTATGTTGTGCTGTTATTTAAGTAAACAAAGGTAAATTCCAGCAGGAGGGATGAATTTAGACCACATGCAGGGTGTATTTACTGTGGTAAGGTGGTGGATGCAGAGGGAGATTTACCAGAGGGTGCTGGGAGGGGTAATGAGCAGAGATGACAGGAAAAGCCCCAGTAGCAGAGACTACTGCAGCATGCACAGCATTCACACAACCTACCAGAGCAGGTCTTCGTGCTGGGGCCCAAGGTTACATCTGCACCAGTAAATAAAACCAGGCCACATCCCACTCTCTAGTCCGGAGGGCAAGTGGTACAGCACGGCATGCATCCATTCTCGCTTCCTCAGCCCTGCCTCCCTCCAACTCCCTCCACCCAATATGACTTTCTCCCCAACACCTAGCAGCTCTGGGCCATGTTATCTTCCAAACCTTGTCCCAGACATTACTATCCAAAGTGAGTCAAAACTGGGCCAGGGAATGTGCCAACAGGACACTAACATCCTGGATGGCCAGGAGAGTGTTTCAGCCCTTGTTTGTGTACAGTTTATTAATAAAGTCGTAGCTGGGGAGCCCAAACTAGACATGAAGGTGTGTTTGCCCCTCTCTGATGGATGAACTGGATGATGTGCTCTTGTATTTCAGTTTCATTTACGCCAGGAGGAAGGTTGTAGTGTTCATTAACTGTTTAAAAAGCAGGAATCTAATAAAAATCAGCAGTTCAGGCCCTTTTGAAAGCTACTGGGTGAAAACAGGTATATCCAGATGGTAGTTCATCCCCAGACCACTGTGGAGCTCTTGTATCCACTCAGGAATGTCAAATGGCAGTAGGCACTTGAACATGGGCACCAGATGTGCATCCCATGAAGGATGAGTTCAGTTTGCGCTCTGCTCTCCATTGACAAGTACTGACTACATCTCCTTTGACATGAGATACTGGTTAACTCACACGTGTAAACATCTATGTACAGGTAGATGGATTTTCTCGATTTGAATCCCACCTGAACTGTGCTAGTGGCTGTGTTGTTACTGACCATGCTATAGCAGAAGAGACATACTGCGGATGCAAGGCAAACCCAAATGAAGATACATCTATGTTGCAGCGATCTGGTAATGTGATTGCGCCTTGTAATCAAGGATAAACGAAGATAGCTGTGGCTTATCTGCTACCTTGTGAGACTTTCAGCAGTGGCAGACACAACTATTCACCAGTATTATCCAGCATCCAGATGCGTCTATCCATGCACACATTTAGCCTTTTGACTGTACAAGCTAGCCTGAAGCTAGCTCTGGTTTGCTTGTGTCTCTGCTCAGGTCAAACAGGGAGAGAAACAGAGTGGGCCCATTGGGTGTGTGAAGCGTTGGCCAAGAGAAATAAAGCTGTAATCAGATTGCTGGTGTGATGTGCCTGAAATCAGCATATGGGCTCCATATCTATACCATGTAGGTTACTGCTGTCTGAACCTTGTCTGAACTGATGGGGGATGTATGTTAGTCACTGTGAGAAAAATGCAGGACTGTTCTGAAGTTTATTAAAATGTGATTGAATGGTGAGAAATGAAGAGGAAAGGGGAACAGATTCTTGAAGAGAACAGCCCTGCTGTTCCGGAAAGTAGAAGTAAAGCCCAGACTGGAGTGGGAGATACATACAGGGAGACACAGAAACAGATGTTTTAAAATAAGAATATGTAATGAATGGAGAATGAAACTGTAAAATGAACTGCAAACAGAACAGATTTACATGAAGCTGAACAAAACCAGCGAAGTTAGACTCACTATCTTTATCTTGCGTGAAGGTTTTATTGTACCTTCAGGATAAAAAGGAGCTTGAAAGGGTTATATATCTCTTGTAACACATCTGCTGAGCTTCTAATGGTTACGCTGCAGGTAGAAGACATTGCTTATCAAAGCCTAAATAATGTTCTTGCTTTCACATATAAAGAGGAAATGTAACGTCTGGGAGTGGGATCCCCCAAAGTAGGCTCAAACAGGAAAAATACCTACTCATTCACTGCTGGCAGGGCTGGGAGCCTATGCTTAATTCTCCATCAATTAGGCAACTGATCTGCTGTTAATCTATACACAAATTCTGTTAGTTCATTAATATCCCTTAGTGCTTAGACAGAAATAAAGTAAGATAAAGACAAACCAGACACATTATTGTTTTCTATGCATTGTCTATGCTAGTGATAATAATGGGGCTGTTCCTTGGCAACGTTTGGGATAAATGAGCCGGACACATTCTGTTTCAGTCTGGAAATGTCTCAGGGCTTAGAATGCTCTCAGGTGAGTTTTCTGCTTACAGAAAATATTACATTGACAGTCTTAAAAAATTAAGTCTGTTTCCAAACAGCAGAAGCATGCCTGGTAGAAACAGATTTCTCTGCAATTTCCCACCATTAGGCTGCCAGATGTACTCTGGAAAATGGGATTTTCCATGCAATATTCAGCTCCCGTGCCTCTTGTTAACAGCAGAAGGGACATCTTTGTGTCTTCTGCACACCCTTCTCAACAGGGCAAGGTGGCAGCCATGCTCCTCACCGTAGGGACACCCAGACACCCCATGACAGAGCGGATGTCCACCTGTACCTGTGCTCGTGCTTTGTTGCCTACATGATAGTCTCCAACATCTTCCCCTGGCAAACTTGACTGCAGAGGAGCTGCCACCGGCACCTAGCCCAGCCTTGTCTCTGTCTTCCCCATCTTCCCTGGTGGCTCCAAATCCCACAGACTGGTTGCTTTTTGTCCAGATGCTATAACCCTACTCTGTAATTTTTCTGCTCTGTGTACATGTTCACAAACATCCTTTCTGGTTCCAGCCCATGACATACAGGGCTGGATTCAATCAAGTGAATCTTCAACCTGACATGCCATTAATGACATGTCTTTTCCATGTTCTCAAGACACTGGCACCAGATCTTGGCTATAAATCTTTTGCTATAGAGCAACTGTGATTCTTTTAAACATTTACTTGTGATGTTCCACATTCCCTCCTGTTCATCTGAGAGTAAAACGTACCAAGGGGTTTCCCATAGGACCCAATGGGACATCATACCACATATTTGGCAGATTTGTCTGCTGCCCCTTGATAGTTTTCTGTTAGTCATTTGCCTCAGTGGATTTGAAAATATTTTAATTGATTCAAATACATTCACAACATTTCTCTAATATTTAATTGTGTAATTAGTGTAAAGACATATAATCATAGATGTAATTAGGCTGTGTAATTACAATGTGTAATAATATTGTAGTGCTCTTATACACAGCTTTTCTAAACCCAGAGGAAAAGAAAATCATGCATATATGTCCAAAACCATAATGTGAGTCCCAGAGTGTCTGTAAATATTTCCTTACACATACTTCAGTTTTTCTTGTGCAGCCATGGAAGTTTAAGCACAGGAATATATGTTACTGTAAGGCTGCCAGGGAGACACCAAATATTTCTGGAAATCGACTCCATTCAATTGTGTGGTGCTAACATGAAATGGTTATGCTCAGGTGGACATGTCTAAAGGCAGATTTTGAGGCAACGTTGAGGGAATTTAGCTGAAGAGGTGATTATAATTCCTGCATGAATGCTGTCCTGCAAAGGCTAACAGTGCTTTTATGACATGGTCTAATTCCCTTTTTCTTACAGTGGAACTGGATGCTGTCCTGATCCAGCTCTCCCTGAGGTCAGTAAAAGCACTCCCATTGGCTTCAGCAGGTTAGGCTCACACTCCTTGTGAGGCCGATCTATGCTGTGAAAGGCTTTAAGGCTCCTTGCGCACATGGGAAATCAGTGCCTTATTCTGCTCCCCCGCCCCTGCTCTAGTAAAGTCAGGCTTGGTTTCAGGGGTGTAAGGCTTGGGCTCATGTACTTTTCTAAGCCAGGGCAGTGTGTCTCAAAAAGAAAGGGTTTGTTGCTGTTAAGTTTCATCAGCTCCCATGTAGATCAAACAATCTGTTTTATGACACTGAAAAGTGTTTTATAATTCACAGAATTAAAGTACAAAGGAATTAATAGTTAGTAATTACTGACTCGCTTTGAGGAGTTCACATGAATGTCTCCAACGTTCATCTACATTTTACTAATTTTAAGGAAAGGGGGGTAAATCCCCAAGCCAGGCAGATGTTGCAGGTTTGTGTATGAGACATCCTTCACCCCCAGCTGCAGGAACAATACCCTACCTGTCACTGGTTTAGTACAGAATTAGTGAGCAGTTTGCAAAATGTATCCCATCCTCAATACTTGATGGACCTGTTAATAATGCCTTATTTAGGTTTTGCAGAAGCATGACCCAGATTCAGTCACACATTGGCATTGCAGTTAACTACAGTGAATACAGCACTCAATGCAAACAGGTGCCAATGCTGGAAGGCTTCTGCAGAGCTACCTGAGTGGAAAACCCCTCCCAAGGGTGTCTGAGATGGAACAGCACACCTGGCTAACATGCCCTTTGCAATATGCACTGATCACTGCAAGATGCGCCAGTCTTTCCAAAGAGTCTGAGATACTTTCAAAGTCAGCAAGAAGCCATGTCAACCTAACAGCTTGTTGCCACCAAGAGAAGGCTTGACTCACCTTCTTTCTTCTTCCTCCTGAACATGCAGACCATGTGTTGAGCAGTAACAGTCTGGGTACTGCTGGAGCTTGCACGGGATTTCTGTGATCTGACCACTAACACACAGAAATGTATTCACCCTTTTTGCCCTGTGAGCCACATGCAGCCCAGCAGCCATGAGGCAGGAGGATGGAGCTTGCACACAGGGGCAGAGGCTTGAGGTGGGGAAGGCAGCTGGACCTCCATCATTAGGTATGTGATGAGCTGTTGGATCAGCGCTTATACACTGCACATCATTTGTATGAGCATCCAGGAGATCATCTAAAGCACCCTACTGTGCCAAAACACATTCACTGCTAATGAAGACTATACATTCTAATGCAGACTAAAAGTGTGTATACAAAAGGTAAATAAATTTCGATCTAATATCTTTATTTTAGTTCACTTTCTAGAATCAAAATCTTACTTTTGTGTAGCTACTGTGTTAGGAAAAAGCTGCTTCTCCTCTCCCCAGATTGAAAATAATAGTGGTTCAGATGAAAAGCCACACTGCCATGCACCAAAAATGATTAGTTTCTAACCATTTCATAGTTCTCTGTTACTTAAGAAGATGTAGACAAAATGATATGCGTTATAATGCTTTTTCAGGCTCTTTGAGTTTTCCAGTGCTCCTAAAACATTCACTATGCGGACAACCTGCAAGGAAATCCAGGTATATACACTCAGAGGAAACTCCATTAGCACAAGATGTGTGCCCATCTTCCTATGGAGCATGAGAATGCCTGGGTCTCTGTGGCAGGTTGACCCTGGCTGGAAGCCAGGTGCCCACCAAAGCTGCTCTATCACTGCTCTCCTCAGCTGGACAGGGAAGAGGAAATACAACAAAAGGCCAGTTGGTGGAGATAAGGGCAGGGAGAGATTACTCACCAGTTACTGTTGTGGGCAAAACAGACTTGACTTGGGGAAAATAATTTATCACCAATCAAATCAGGGTAGGATAATGAGAAATAAAAACTAAATCTTGAAAACACCTCCCCTCCACTCCTCCCTTCTTCCTGGGCTTAACTTTGCTCCCTAATTCTCTACCTCCTTCCCACCAGCAGCACAGGGGGATGGAGAATGAGGGTTGCGCTTGCCTCATCACACATTGTCTCTGTTCCTCCTTCCTCCTCAGGGGAGGACTCCCCACACTCTTTCCCAGTTCCACCATGGGGTCCTTTCCACAGGAGACAGTTCTCCATGAACTTCTCCAATGTGGGTCCTTCCATGGGTGCAGTCCTTCAGGAACAAGCTGCTGAGTGTGGGTCCCTGTAGGGTCACAAGTCCTGAAGCAAACCTGTTCCATCCTGGGCTCCTCTCTCCACGGGGCCACAGCTCCTGCCAGGAGCCTGCTCCTGCGCAGGCTTCCTAGAGGGTCACAGCCTCCTTCAGGCAACCCCCTGCTCCAGAGTGGGGGCCTCCTTGGGCTGCAGGTGGAGTCTGCTCCACCATGGACCTCCATGGGCTACAGGGGCACAGCTGCCTCACCATGGGCTGCACCACAGGCTGCAGGGGAGCCTCTGCCTCAGTGCCTGGAGCACCTCCTGCCCTCCTTATGCACTGAGCTGGGGGTCTGCAGGGCTGTTTCTCTCACATATTCTCACTGCTGTCCCTGGCTGCAGTGACCCTTCCCATCCCCGAGGTTCTACCACCACTGCTGATGGGCTCAGCCTTGGCCTACAGTGGGTCCATCTTGGAGCCATGGGACATGGGGAAAGCTTCTAAGCAGCTTCTCACAGAAGCCACCCCTGTAGCCTCCTCACTACCAAAACATTGCCACACAAACCCAATACAGTCTGCAAGCACATCCTGACAGACCCTTTTGTTTAGAACATGATTTAAAATTGTCAGTTCACCAGTCTTATAATCATAGAAAGACCTATCTGCTGAAGACAGAGCTGGATTATGTGTCTCCTGGCTAAAGCTGTCTGGGTAGTAGTGGGGAGATGATAGACGTTGGTGCAAAACAGCACATTGCAGCTCCATCCCTAAGTGATCTGGGGGCAGAAACGGCTGCTTGTGGAGAAACCCACTCATTTCTCTGCCTGACAAATTGACTTGGACCAATTATCTGCTGGAAAACAGCATGGAATCTACTCCATAATCAACTGGTAGATGAAGAAAACTTGTCCAAGCAAATGTTTTATTCAGTGAATTTAGCTCTGTGTTTTCTGTTGGTGAATTCTGTGGTAATGGGGTTTGATTTCCACACATTTGCTATTTGCAGCTCAACCTGCTTGTTCTGCTTGTGCTATTCTGAGCCACTCCATCTTCTGCTTGTTGTTTTCATTTGTTCTGGGAGGATGGTTCCTAACTTCATGTGGTGTTTTTTCTTCTTCCTGATCAAATATCTGACACTTTTGGAGAGAGGAGAAAAAAAAATCAAAGATTTCTAACTAATGAGTTGAAGCCACACAGAGAAAACCTCTGCACGATGTGCAACTTTTCTGGCTGGAGTTTGTTTTCCTTGGAATTTGCTATGAGTTAGGTGATCACTGATATGAATGCTTGTAGCAAACAAAGACTGAAGTATCAAAGCAGCTGTATGACTATTATTTGTGTGTATCTTGGTGAATGCTTCTTATTGCCAATCTCCAGCAGCTCAGCCAGAACAGTTGCTACAGCAGCTGTAATTTCTCATGGCAATCACTCAGTGTGCACAGGTCCTGCTGAACCTGCTGATCGATGAGAGTTTTTACTGTGTGCACAGTACACATTTGGGGGTTGCTGCTTGTATAAGTGAAAAATCAAAAGCCCTGAGCTGACCTGAGCACAGAGCCTGGCGTGGCATCAAGGAGAGCACAGCATTAATGAGAGTGTGGCTTTAATGAGAGCAGCGCTCAGCCCTGCCTGGATCCAGCCTGGCATCTGGGAGCACACCAGCTGGCTGCCAACCTGCTCAGCACCACAAGGAGCAGGTGTCACCTTGTCCCCCCCAACAGCCACATCACATCCTGCCCTGCTCGCTGCACACAGACACTTCTCAGCCCTTGTGTTTGCCAGCAAACACGGGTTGGTTTGGGACATAGAGCCACGATGCTGGTAAAGCTGCCTGGCCTTGTCCCTCCGGGCAGGATTAGATTTGTGCCATTCCCTATTTGGCTCTCCCTTACCTACTGGAACATAAAATCGTCTCCTTTTAACTTCCTCAGTTTTATGAGAGTTATTTTTAGCAAACTGTGTTTTTACAGCAATATGCAGTTTTGCTATATCTTCCTCATGAGGAACTCCAGCCATTTCAGAAATGTTAATTGAAAAATCCTCACAGAAGGTGCTGGAGGCAAGCAAATAGTGCCAAAGCCTCTGCACGACACATGGGGAAACTGAGGAACAGAGTTACGTGCTTTGTCCAAAGTCATACGGAACTGGGAATTCTTTTGACTGCCCACTCCTCTGCTCTACCTCAAGATGAGGACTGATTCCAGCCTCCTCCTGTTCTGCTTTTTCTGTGCTTTTGAGGAAAAGTACAGTGTTCATTTCAAATCTAGCCAACTGTAGTTATTCCAGTACTGAATTACTTCTCCCTTTCCTGCACTTAGCTGTATTTCTTTTGATTGCAGAGGGATAGATAAGCTCTTGACATGGAGACAAAGCAGTGATGCTGAGGGACACTTGGTGTTTGGTCTTCACACAAAATTACACAACTAAGCTGCCTGTACCTGAAAAGGGGTGTGCAGCCACAACAGGGGATTAATTCTCTTCTCAAGCCTATAAAACCTGCACATCAACAGGGTTTCTTAGCTTAGCCAGTACTCCAATAACACAGCTACCAGACTGTGAAGACATGAGTCAGGATCTGCCCCATGTCTGTGTGGGCTGCTGTGAGCTTATGGAATCTGTGCACTGTGCTCTGTTGGGTGATATATATATGGACAACCACAAAAATACCTGAAATTGTCCTTTCCATCTCAGCGACATCCAGAGGAGGGAAACAACACAGAGAAATTGAAATGCAGGGGCCAAGCCAGCAGTGCAAAGCACATTCACGTGGCACAAGGTGCTGTGTGGATATTAGCTGAGTCCTGAACTGAATACGCTGTGTCAGCTCAGTGCTGTGCTGACACACATTGCCTCTGGGCTCCGTGCAGGTACAGAGCCATGCTGCTGCAGCTGCTTCCAAGCTTGGAGCAAACCGTGTCCCTCAAGGGCCAGCATCTCCAAACCCCACCACACCACCACAGCACTGCTGTGACCTCCTTCCTCCCAAGCTGAGGGAGGCATGTGCATGGAAGAATATGCTGCCGCAGGCTAAGTTTAGCTGCACCTAATGGTCTCCTAAAACTGTCTCAGCATGTGAAGCAATTGAGTTAAGAAGATTTTTCCCCTGGGTACCAACAGGTTTGCATTCTGCCCATTGTTTTTTTCTTTCTGATGCTTTGAACCGGGACTTACAATCTGACTTGAGGTTGATCTCTAGGTTTAGTCAGCTGGACAGAGGATAAGAAGGTTTTTGTTTCAGGAGAAGAAAATTGTTCTGCACATTTCTGTTAGAACAAAGATTACAGGCTTGATTCAGATCTTGCCCACACCACTGTGAGGATTGAAAGAGTTTGTTGTGGTCCCACGAGGAGTCAGGTGATTGAGGTTTATCCTGGATGCCTCACACTGTCTGTTGGAGGTGCTTGGTGTGGGCTCAGCATAAAAGCTGACTGAAGCCTGGATGGATCAGGACACAGCACAGCCTGGTGCAGTGTTGCAGTATGTGCTTTTATTCCGTGTTTTACTCAGACATAACAAGAGAAATGCTGCATCTTCAAAATCCTGAATTCCCTAGCTCTTCTCTTTTTCCCTTTAAAGGAAATTGCTGCAAAGTGTTGACTGACAGTTTTTGTGAATACAGCTTTTGGCTTATCTATGAGCCACTTATATTGCGGGCACTGCTTCCCTGCTGCTCATTAGGAACAGTTAACATCTAGAAGAAGCTAGAAGAAATTTCCCAGACATGGCCCATGGTCCATGCAGTTTGTCAGCTGCAGCAAACAGTATCTCTTCAATCAGTATTGTAGACTTCATCTCATGGTATCATAAGCCCTGGTAGCATTTGGCACATTTGAACTGGAATCTGTAGATAAAAATTGATTATTTTGAATGCACTGACCTTCAGAAAAGTTTCTTACAGCAGCTGCTGCAGTGATTGTATCTCCTAGGAAGATTATCATCGGTGGAGGCAGGTCGGTTCTACTTTGTTTATCTTGGGCTGAACAAGGGAACAAATTCTCCAAAGCACAGCCTGAGATCTTATCCTGAGATCTTAATAGGCAGCGCTGGTTTTCTGGCATGTTCTGTGAGCTGCCCCCACAGCAAAGCTGAGTGAAAGGTACCGGCCATGCCTGTGTTGCAAATATTTTTAAGTGTAACTGTTAGGTAAATAACCAATTTTTCAGCTGAAGCAAACAGTGGAAAAAATAGTTTGGGGCTGAACTGAAACAGAATTTTTAGAGTTTCCTTTGAGAAGAGAGGGTTCCAATACTTTCTATTGCATCATTTTTTTAACTGAAATATTTCATTAAATACTTTGTGAGTTATTTAGATACTTGAATAAACTTTTTATTGGTCAGTTTTAAACGAGCCTAATGTTGTATGAGTAGTACAAGGAGTCAGCGAAGCCTGGCTTTCAGTGAACTGCATGTGTCCTCCTCCTACATGGCCAGAGTACAACGACCCAGCTCCTTTGCCATGGCCTCATGACATCTCCATAGTAATACCCGGTTTCCCCTTACACTCATGCACCTTCTGTCTATCATACCCATCTTCCTCATGTCCTCAGATCCTTCACTAGTACTTCCAGCTCCCTTCACACCCCGGACCTTTCCAAACTCCCATGCTTCCCACATGTCCCAAATGTCTCTCACAGCCTCTCTCCTACAGGACTCTTGGCTTCATTCCACTTTCCCTACATTTTTTTACATATATATATATATATATATATGCACACACATACAGAAATACTTGCTATATTTCCCATGTACCCTACCTGACTTTATTTAGCATGACAGATGACCAAGAAAAGGCAAGTAGTACAAAGTATCTGAAATGAGCTTTGTCCTTACTTGGTCAGCCAAGTGCTGTTATGCGATGAATCTCCTGGCTTTCCCTTAGTGGGATCACTAATGCTCTCTTATTTTACCCAGACGTTGATCTTCAGAACACTTCAGAGATTTTGATACTTTTACAATGTTAGCCTTTGTTAAAGGTTGTTGAAATTGGACAATGGGTTTAAAAGTTATTAGGGAAGGAGGGAGGTAAGCAATGTAACCTCATAAAGAAATTATTTTAATAGGAAAATAAGAAATTTTTGCTGTCAGACATCAAAATAAGATGCACTAGCACAAACCAAATTCAACAGCCATCCACTAAAAGGCTTTATTTCTTGAAACCACAGTTTGTCAAAAAAGGCTCCATATTTGGGTTTGTGTTGGTTTGAGATTTGTACACACCATGCCACCAAAAATCATGGTGATGTTGTTGAAACTAAAATAAATTTCTGAATATATTGACTGTCATTGAGAAAGTCCTGCTACTTGTCTGAGGACAGGAAAACATAAAAATCAGAAATGTCATCCTTACCACCAACTCTGGAAGTATGACAATTTAATTCCAGAACTTGGATATGTTGCCAGTCTAAATAGGGAACTACAGTTCCTTTACTTGTGTTATCCAAATGCTAGTACAGTGTGCAAATGTATGACCTGTCACTGCAGTGCCAAGGCTGGTTTGCCTGTTACCGTCTTTTCAAGGCAACAATATTAATGCAATCCTGGAAGGACGAGAAAGCCAGCCTTTCATTGCCTTAAGGCACAAATTCTTTCTTTAAATGAGAATGCAAGTAAAAATCAGATTATCTAAATGGGAGAGTGGAGCAAGGGGGACTATTTTTGTTTTAGATACTTCATTATGTTCATTGGGAATTGGGAGCTAATCTGTCACTAGAAAATGGCAGACAAAGCAAAATTGTAATCATTGGAGACTAAGTTTCTTGGAAACTTAGAGAAAGAAGTGCCAAATACTAGGTTATTTCACTTTACTAATTCAATAGGATTCAAGTGGCAAGGTGGAGTGGGAATACCAAGAGACTACTGTGTAGTCTCCAAGGCCATTGAAAGTTGACCTTTGGCTCTACTGCATAGCCCTGACAAAATGCATCTCTCTTAACATATTCTCACCATACCCATCTCCAGTATGTGCCCAGCTGCAAGGACAGTGCTCTCAGGACAGTCAGCAGTTATTGTTATTTAAGAAAAACCTCACTTTTTTGGTGCCTGATATTTGATATTGACCACATGATATTCAGAGGTCTGAGAGGCATGTGTAAGTAAACTCCAGTTCTGGAAATAGGTAGTAAATAGCAAAGGTTAGGAGTCCAATGGTGAAGGCATCCAAACGTTCTCCATTCATTTCTGAGTCTCCCTAGCTGGAATGCTTGTTAGTACAGGGTTAAGATATATGGTTGTTGGGTTGTAATTTTTTTGTTATTGGCATTCATCCACTCTCAGCTGAGCAGAAACCAACCTCTTTTTTTACATGCTTCAGCCATCTGTCATCCTCCAGATTCAATTTTTGGTCAATTTTCATCAAATATGTGCTATACTTGAGTCAATGATCTAAAAATGAAAAGTACCAAGCACCTCAAACTGTCAAAGCTAGGCAGTTCACAAATTTCACTCTTAGAAAACAGGCACAAAACATTAACTAGACTGGACAAATGATGAATTGCTGCATTCTTTTTCTGTTAAAAAAATGGAATTGGTCAATGCAGTGGGCTTTATAACAGCCCACGTGTACTTATTATATGATAACATTCACCTCTGCTTCCCAAGCAGGCAACGAATGACAATACCATTTATAATTCTTTTATTGTTAAAGTTTCAAAAGTAATATTAGACATATATTAAAAAAACATACAAACAACAAACAAACAAACTACAAAAAAAAACCCCAAATCAAACAGAATAAAATCCATTTAACTTCTGCTTTTCATCTGCTTAAATGATGAAATAATCTTTTTTCTACAATTAGGAAAACATAAATTAAGAAAACACTCCTGGATTACCAAAGCTGAAGGTTTGAAATGAAAGTGAAATAAAGAGATTTGCTAAGCAAATGAGATACAAATACATGCTTTATGAAAAGAAAGGGAAGAAAGGCAGGAAAAAGCAGGAGGAAAGGAGAGCCAAGGTGAAACTGGCACAGCCCAGGAAAACTGACAGAAAAACGAAATGTTTAATAGTATTTATTCTAAATGCTTAGTTTGAAAGAGTTTCTACTTTCTCTCTACAGCTTTTCAGATGAGGTACTTAGTTTATGTCAGAAGACAACCTAACTATAGGTCTACACAAACATACGATGATAACTGTGATTTCGATGCTATGCAGAGCTTTAGAGAATATTCTGATGAATACTGGGACAAAATGTAATGCAGGTTTAGCAGGGATAAATGGTGCTGAACTAACCTGACAGGTTTAGCTGTAGCTCCAGAATATTAAAAAAGAATGTAAGTAGCCTAGAGTGAGCCATAGTGGAACCAACAGCACAGGTCACCAGGATTTCTTGCAGTGCTTATCCCATTTCCCTGCTAAGTGTCCTGTGCTCACGGTGCTCTGAAGGATCCTGCATCTTCCTGAAACCCATACATGTACAAACATCTATGTTTCCAGGCCTGTAAGAGCACACTAAAGAAAGCACTCTGTGAAGTGACAAGCACAGAAGCCGAGAGGCATGGTTGAAAGCATGTGTACTCACATCCATAGGCATAAAGGAAGGATTTGGGTGGAAACTGAAAGAATATGAAGCTGCTACTAAACCTTTCAGGTGAACAACAGGACTCAGATTGTTGGTCATTCTGTTTTCCTGCTGGACCTCTGCTGTGGTTTAAACTCTGTCAGCCACGCAGTCTCGCTCGCTCACTCCCCCCCTTCTTTCCCCCACACTGCTCCAGGAGGGATGGGGAAGAGAACTGAAAGAATGTAACTCCCACATGTTGAGATAAGAACAGTCCAGTAACTAAGGTATAACACAAACCACTGCTGCTACCACCAATAATAATAATGATAAGGGAAATAACAAGGGAAGAGAATACAACCGCTCACCACCTGCCGACTGATATCCCGTCCAACCCGAGCAGTGAAGTAGCGCTTCCAGGTAACTGCCCCCAGTTTATATAGTGGGCATGACATGCTGTGGTATGGAATACCTCTTTGGCTAGTTTGGGTCAGGTGTCCTGTCTCTGCTTCCTCCCGGCTTCCCCTCCTCCCTGGCAGAGCATGAGACTCACAAAGTCCTTGGTCAGACTAAACATTACTGAGCAGCAACGAAAAACATCGCTGTTATCAGCACTGTTCCCAGGCTGAAAGTCAAAAACAGCACTGCACCAGCTAGTAAGAAGGAGAAAAATGACGCCTACTGCTGAACCCAGGACAACCTCACAGCACCATGGATTACCCTTCCTGTACTTCTCTTCATATTTCTTCACTAAGTCAGATCTAGTCTCTGCCTGGAAACAGGAAGAACTGGTACCCTCCAAGGTGGACAGCCTGTCAGACCCAGAGACACAAGCAGTGGCCTTTGCATTTCCTCTTTGCAGCCAGCTCCAGCTTCTCCAGAGGTTCCCGTATTGTTCTTTTAAGAACATTTAGTACAGTGCAAGAGGCAAAGGTCAACATTACCCTATCCACAGAAGTTTTTTGAGACTGATGTTGGGCGAGCACATACTCTATCTATCTGAAAGGACATTACCTGCCCTGAAAAGCAACGAATGGGCCTCATCTGGACTTAGCGAAGAAGAGGACACCTTGGCAAATGGTTTGTGACCAGGATCTTATATAGAAATCATTCTGAAATATGAAATCCTATCAGTTAATGCTGTAATCCTCAGTACTTATCATTTTCAGAACATTTTTAAACCTATATTTGTGTCTGAGTACAACTTTACTACCTCTAACCTTTGTGAGAACTGCTTGATAGATGAGCAGATACAGCCTCTGATTCTAGCTACTTGCCAGTGTATAAATGATTGATTAGTGTATAAACCTGCTGATGTTCTGGCATTATTGTAAACATACAACTTCTAATCATTTCACAGAGCTCTTTTAGGGATTTATTTAAGATATTTAAGATAACCTTGTCAATCTTCTTCAGGAAAATATTTGGGTTTATGGTTATAGGAGAAGATTTATTGTACTTAATAACATGTCATTTTTGCCCATACAGGATAAGAATTAAGCTCTGCAGAGCAGCAGGAAATATATGTATAAAACTGAGGCAGAACAACGGAGAGCAGTTTTGCTCTTTACACAACTACTGCCTTTGCTTGGAAGTGCTAAGGCCACATGACAGTGAATGCTCAGAGGTTTTCAGCTATCATTTTATATTCAACAATTAGATGCTGCAGGCTAGTTCTGAAAGGGCACAGAAATGCAGCCTTAACGCTATTACATATTTTTATTCTCCCAAGTAAAGTTGCTCCTTAACCATTTGGCTTTACTTCTTTCCATGTTGCCAAATCCAGCATTTCCATTAAGGATACAAGCATTGTGTTTTTGTGGCTATTCTCCTAAGTACAGCACTTTTATACTTTACCAGCTTGGCTTCTGTACTGAATTTCCAATCAACTCTCTGACAATGTTTTCTTCTCCTTAACATTTAAAACACACTGAATGATTGCTACATTACTACATACACTAGTAGACCAGTGTTTGTAAGATGTATGAGGTCTAATCATTACTGCTTTATCAGAGTTTTATTTGCAAGGGGTCAGTCAGCTGTTATTGTCAGGATGATAGATTTTAAAAGGAAATGTGAATGTATTTGATACACGTCAAACATTAAAACACCTGAAAAATGTTGTTTGAAACTCTGTGCTCAAGGATAAGTAAAATTTATGACCATTTAAAAAGTGTATGAACTGCTCTAATGGATTTACTTTACTCCCTCCCTTTAAAATTCTTACTGATTTCACAGAATGAATAAAAACCCTATGGCATAATTATGTCCAACATGCCCAGTGGAAAAGATCTGAGGATTCTGGTTCAATAAGCTGCTTAAAATAAAAAGAATAGTAGTAAACATTTTGTATAAAATGAGTCCATTTTAGCTATGCCAACTCAATTTGTTTTCCGGATGTGTTCTTTTGGAAGTAGCCACTAAATAACTGAACTATTGTACTCTGCAGAGATTCTAGATGCATCCATTTTAGCAGCCACTTACATAACACTGCTGTTTTTCTCAATTCTCATCCAATGTGCATTTATCTTTCACAAATATTATTATGTTAGAAGGGTAAAAAGTACAGCTGAACTATTACCTCTGTTTAGAAAGCAAGAAATTACCTACCCTTACACCTCACTGCTGGTAGCAATGCTGGTGGATTTAATCAGTATTTCATGATGGATGTCCACCTATTAGACACTACAATAGGCAACCAGGGTCTTCAGCTGTACCAGTGGGGAGTATTCATCCAGTAAAGATCTGCCTTTAATGACTAAACTGTTCAAGTGCAGTGAGGGGTTATGAGACCCTACAAAAACGGGGAAGGAAAGAAAACAAGTCATAGGGAGGCACAAACTGCCCTGATACTGTTAGTGCAGAGACCAGAGCTTATGTTCAGGTGCTTTTGGTTCTGAGTTAAGTGCACATGTAGGAAAGAAAGAAGGTGGCTCCTGGTTTCCTCTTCTTCTTCACATCTTTTCAGCTCCTTCTAGTGAGGAAGAAGGACATAGTCCTACAACACCCAGATTTTCTCCCAGATTGCTGGGAGCCAGTGGCAATTATACATTTTCTCTCCCTCTCAAGTGCTCTGGTGAAGAGGTACCAAAGAAGTCTTCATGTGTGTTGGCAAATGACTCATTCTATAAGCATGGCCTAATGCAAAATGATAGGTCAAGGAGAAAGAGAAGTAGCGACACACTGACAGCCTGTGGAGCAGTGCTGGTGGACAGAAGGGCTGTTGAGTGTCATGGCTGCAGAAGAGAAAACACTGAGCAGTAGAGGAGTTGTAACACTGCTGGGTATGGCAGAGTCAGAAGCACCCCTGGAACAGTCTCCAGATCTGATTCCGCAGTTATGCAGTGCTGATAAACTGGAGGGGACTCAGGCCATCCTACAGACTGTGTGATACTGGAGAGCAGTTTAAACGAGCATGCTAGTCCTTTTCAGCCTCTATCGGACATGGAGTTATACAAAGAGCAGTGAGTTGTGGTTTCAGTGTGCACACACTAGACAGGAACAATGCACTTAGTGACTAAAAGAGAATTAGTTGGGAACATCAGAAGGCAGGAACTGAGGGAAATAACATAGAGGAATAGAGCAATGGTCTGTCTTGTGTCAGACGCTGCCACCTAGAAGGGTTCAAGTGCTTTGAGATGAAAGAGATGAATAACTATGCGATGACACCCTCATGCCAACTCACTGTGATCCTGGAAATTTTTAGGTTGACAAAACTAAGGTGAAGGTGGTTTGTAAAATCAAATGTGCTGTGGCGTTGTAAATACATTTAGTCAAACAGGATTGCAACTAAACCTCTACTTTCAGTTTCACCATGTCTGTTGAGTACATTTCATGCTAAATGATCTTGAAGTAGGTACATAAAAATATTTCTGACAGCTGTAGTGAGGGCATGCCAAATGCCTGAAAGATTAAACATAATAACACGGACCATGTGCTATGAACAAAATAACGTATCTCAGTTAAAAACATGAATTAAGAAAAAAAATAATCCAGATACAGAGATAGGCAAAACCTTGGTAAAATATTTTTGGATTATAATCCCTATTCTTATCTGTTGTGTATCTTTTTAGCAAATTAAGTTAGTACATGCTTATAGCAATCTTTAGTGCAATATTACTCATGAATATCATGTCTCTGTTTTCTCTTCTGCTGTTGTTTTCTGTTTTGCATCAAGTAAAACTTTACAGACATACCAATGTCAACAGACAAAGATCTTGGCATCACCAACAGAACCCTAACTTTCTGTTACAGCAAACTTGGGCTGGTGGGGGCAAGGAACTAAGATACACCAGTGCCCTTGTTCCAAGGTCATGCTTGCCTGTTCCAAGGTCATGCTTTCCAGGCATCCGGGGAGAGCTCGGTGGGAATGGCAAGCTGAAGTCCACCAAGCTTCTCATTCAGGAGAAGATGAGGGACTCCACACAAAGTTGCAGATAAGTCAGGAATAACATGAACAGTTTCAAGGTTCTAGAATAAAACCATGTAATAATGACTGGCTTAAGAGAGGGAATCTACATTGTCAGCAGCAAACAGGTCAGCTTTTAGTTGCTACTGTAGTATGTGGTCTTGGCCATTGCCTGTGACAGAAACCCGAAAGAGTCAGATATCTTCAATATGTTGCTGGGTATGAAATGTCTCATTGAATATGATTTTGTGAAACAGGGCTGTTTGTTTGTCTTGCTTTCATTTTGATTTTTTTCATAGCTCCTTTACTCTAAAGCTACTGACAGCATCCTTTGTTTCTACTGACACTGTGCCCAGAAAGGAAGAGGTTACCTGCATGTTTTTTCAGGTATTTTGTTTGCAGATAGAAAATGATCCTGACTTTAGGAAGGTGCTGAAGAAGAGTCACAACAGATTCACAGTGGAAATGAGGCAATGAAACCAATGGCTTTTTAAACTGTGAGAAAGATTTCAAAGAAAATTACTGGAACTTGCTTCCAGAAGGAATAATTACAGCTTAGTTTTACAGGCTTCCTCTATGGGCGAGGACAAGACATTAGGGCTGGTATGAACATATGGACAGCATGAACAGCTCTCTTGAAGTGGCAGGCTGGACTGAGCAGCAGCAATGTCCTCTCGATCAGCTGTTCCCAGTCACAGTCCAGATTCTTGGCACAAACTTGCCTTCATTATTTAGTCTGCATGAACATCTTGTCCAAAATCATTCATGCAAGAGTGGCTGATTCATGAGCTCTCCTCTTCTTTGAGGTTCTTCCCACAAACATGGTTCCTATCAGTAGGGAAAAAGGGTATGGACAGTAGGGTATGATAATCTTTCTGTGTGACTATCCCTACCTGGAAGGAAATATGTGCAAACTACTTTGCTTTTATGTATCTATATATTGTGAAATATTTCAAATATATTATTTTTTTTTTGTCAAAACTTCACCATTTCTAATGCAATTACTAGTGATGGCACAGTCAGACTTGTTGCCTTCTAACTCAGTAAATATGGTCTTGCTTGTAATAGGTCATATGCTTCCCTATAAGTTTACAACACAGGTCTCCAGATATGTCCAGACTTTGTATGGACTTGTCTTGACCATTCCAGAGATTTGTCTGTAGCCTGTAACAGCACTGTCTAATCCTCAACCCCTCTGTGGCTTGCTGCCCTACAGAATTTTTCCACTGAGCATGGAGCCCATACAATGCATTGAGTTCCCTGTACTGTTTAAGAAGCATTTTTTGAGGCTGCCTAGCATTTTGCTTCCATGACTTGAAGTCTCCATACTTGGTCCCTCATATCATGACCTCATTAAATAGAATGACGATTTCTTTAACTGAGCTATTGTATAAGACACCTTCCAGAGTCTCAGAGAGTGGAATCCATCTTTCTATAAGACAGAAAGCAGTTCATTGTGTTCTTCCTTAATTAATCAGTGGGGAACTAGGACTCTTTATTCATGATCCCCACCTTCTTCAGTTAAGTAATTAATGCATATGTTTAGGACTAATTTTACTTTCTCATTATAGAAAGTAGAGCTGGAAAGGAACTGTTGGATCAGCTGATGCATCAATCAGCACTACTGCAAGATTGACCTTTAATGAGGTATTTTAATCAGCTTTCGACTTTCAGTTATGCTGCCTCATTTGCCTCCTCTTAAGAGTATCATCACTTAACATGTTGATAAAGTAGTTCCCTGATAAAATTCTTTTATTAGGGTTTAGTCTCAGAATACATACTTTAATAATAATTCCACCACCATTTACCTTTCTAATTCACCTTTCATTGCTGAACCACAACATACCTTATCGACAAAGTCATTCTCATTCCTCCCAATATAAAAGAAAGCGAAATAGAGAAATTAAATCATAGATCCAAACTCAGTAAGAGACACAGGAATCAAACTCAGATATTCTGAACACCAGTGCAGGCCTTTTGCCTTACTGCCACTCAGTAACAGTAGAAAAATCTAAGTAGCTTCTCACATGCCTGCATATACATGTGCTTCTTACATGCTTGTAAACACAAAAGCAGGCATTTTCAAAAGGAAAGCCTGAAAGTTTCTTCTAAGTCTGTATCAAAGAACCTTGCCTTCTGGTCTCAATCCCCTGTTTCTTCCCTTCAGTTTCTGCTAAAACCTCCAACATACTTTGATCTGCTGCCTCTCTTGGTTTGAGGATGTTCTCAAGTTGGAGGTTCTCAGACTTCCAGCTCTGATCTCTAATGTGTCCTACACAACATACTGTTAACTACTGTGGAGGGGAGAGACCAAAGATCTTCTGTTTGGAGCTGTTCTGCTTTGCGCTACAGAATTCAACATACACTGGGAGAGAATGCATGACAAGACACTAAGGCACTGCAAAGTCCTGCATTTGGATCCAGTGACTGTTCATACAGTCCTTGGATGAAAGTCATACCTTGTGAATAGATCCGATAGGCAGTGCTACGAGAACCTTTAGTCTGGAGAGTCAGTTCCCCTGATGTCAAATAGTCCATGTTTTATCTTTACATTTTCTTTTTAAAAATATTATTTACATAGATGGAATCACAGGCAAATGTGATTATCTAAAGAAGGAAATTTGGGGCAAAAATCTATAAAAAAAGCTTGTTAGTTTGGCTTCTATTTGCAGGTTTCTAGATGAAATATGTCTTGTACTACTTGCCTACTGCTCTTGTACTCAGAGCTCCTTGCAGCTCATTGTGGAGGTGACACCTGAATAAAAATAAGTTTTAATTAAACAAATAAATTAACAATTGGAGCAAATTCCAATGATGCAATGACAGATGAGCCACTTGTCGGTTGAAGCTGAAAGACAACATGTGAGCTCTTCACAGCTCTGACAAGAGTTTGTTCTTGGCTGACATGGCAGAGAACCACGTTTTGAAGCTAGAAATGAGGGCCAGGAATTTCCAAACTGGAACCTTGGCTCTGGGCTTCAAAGAAGAGCCTGATTTTGCCTTTGAAAAGCAGAGTACCTAAATACTTCTTTGAGGCAAGAGCATAAACCTTTTGATGTAGTTCCAGAATCTGCTGGCCAGCTGCAGCCTGGTAAGTGCACGTGGTTGGGCTGACTATCACAGTCCATCACTGATCACTCCCCAGTGAGTTTCTTCAACATTACCCTTCTCAAATGGGAATTCAAGTGCTCAAGTTGGTTCTGAGTTCAAAGTCACCTTAAGTGTTTTGAACATGGAGCGACACACCAAAGCGGCAACAGGCTGAAGTGGGTGACTCCTGAATGCTTTAGAAAAGAAAGATGGAGATGAAGGAGACATGAAGAGAAATGTCAGTCTACAAAAGGGAAGAGAGCAAGAGAAATCCTGCATTTTATTTTTGACAGTATTTTTATTCTTTAAGAGTCCATGCTAACTGAAAGGAAAAGGTCCATGCACTGACTTCTTGTTTATCACGAGGAGCCAGGGGATGCAGGACTTTAGAAAAAAAGGAACTATATCATTTTATCAGATACAGAATATGCAATATATCAGATAGAGAATAAGCAGGGGTATTCAAGGTGTTCTGACTGGATTAGTTATCTTTATTACTACCTGGGCTGTTGATAATTCTTTTATGCCCTGTAGCTATATGGGGAAACTAAAACCAGGTATCAGTAATCATGTTTATTCACCTAATTTGGAGCAAGTTATCCTGAATGTTTGTGTGCATATGCCAGGAAAACTACATGCTGATAAGCTGGGTTTTGCAATTTTGCAGCAGTTTGCACATGCATTGTGATCTATTTCTCTTTTGAAGAACGACAGCTGACACACTCTTGTCATGTAGGCCCTTGACAGTGTGCTGCTGGCCTCCTGTCACACAGCTTCAGATACGAAGGCTTTTGCCCAAGGCTTTTGGGCAATCATGGGGGTAGACCATTCCTGTTTACAGAAGATGATTCTCCAGTCAAAGGTGCACAAACCTCTGTGCTAGACTCTTTTATTTCTTTCACAGAAAAATGCTTTGTCACCAAGAAACAACTTCCCTTTAGCTTCTGTCTTTGTGTCTATTCTACAGTGACTGAAGCTCAGGCTGATCTATGGAGCCAGCCTTCAACAACCTGGATCAGGCCCTGACAGCACTGATATGGAAAATAATGAAGGTGTAAGTGTCAACAAACTGTCAAGTCCTGGCTTGGGCATCCTGCACTGAGCTTTGTGACAAGCTCTCTGCAGTATGGCTGTTGACTCTGTGAGAGTTGCGATCACTGCAAGGCAGATGAATCCCCCAAATCTGTTGAAAAGGTAGATGAAAACCTTCAAGTCTGGTTCCTGGCTCCTTTTATCTATTTCAGCTCCAGGCTTTTAACTCTGGAATTCTTCAGTGCAACTTGCTTATCTGTGACCATATAGGCCCCAAAGATGAGTCAAACGTTAAACACCTTGTGAAGCTGTTCTATTCCTCAGAAAAGCCACAGCTGTCCACAAAGTGCATCATCCACCTGCTCTGACTGATACTACTTAACAGGATAGTTTCTTTTGAATGCTTTTGTATTTATCACTCATAATGCACACCATATTACCACTTCCTACCATAAAATTAATAACCTTGCACTCTCAATTTCTGTTGGAAATGTCTTGTTTGGTCTCTTCACCCTTTGGCCAGAACCTTCATTTTATGTCATTTAGACATCATAGTTCAAAATGTTAAATTATGTCATTAGACAGCACATCAAGATTTATGCCTGTTGTTGATGGCTCTCTCAAAATGCTGTTGATGAAGCTAACTTCTAAAACTAAGATGAATTCAGATTATTTTTGTCATCACCCTGTATGACATTATTTTAATAACATACAGGCCTTTAAGTCCTTACCATTAGTTCCCATAAATTAAAGAAAACTATGTAATACTGTTCCCTCCTTTTTCAGATGGCATAAAGATAATGGAAAGTCTTTTTAGAAAATCCTTTTTCTTCTCCAAAAGGCGCTTTTTTAAAATTAAAAAGGTGCAGATTGTTGTGTAAAATTTGCATGATTAAGAAACTGCATAAAATAAATAGCCTATAACCTGAAGAAAGTCTGCTAAGCCTGTGTTATATTTCTTGGACATGAAACCTGCATAGCAGTTTGCTCTCAAACCTACACAAATAAGAAATGAGTAAGCACTATTTTTGTCATGTAGTGAAAAAGAAACTGTTTTTTACAGCAAAAATCGGCCTGTCTTTTGCCATGAATAATTTTAACAGTCAGATTCCTTACGAGCTTTGATTAACTTATGTAAATATACAGAACTGTAGCCATCAAAAGCATAGAGCAGGTGGACAATTCAGCATGGTAAATCTACAGAGCAGTATGGCTTGCCCTTTTTCTGACATCTTCTCACCTTTTTGCCATCCTGTGTGTTTCATATACTTTTAACTGTTACCCTGCCACCAATGCTCAGAAGCAGAATGCTCAGTGTCAGGAACTTGCACAGCCACCGCACTCTGAGTCTGTGGGAGCTCTTCTGCAAGGAAGCCTCCAGACAGAACAATCACCTGATTAAGAAAGCATCTGCCCAGCTGTCTGGTCGCTGCCTAATCATTTCTTGTTCTAAAAAGGTTTTCCACATACATGAGCACTGTTGTGACTCTGCTACTTAATTTATTGTCTCTTCATCCCCACTGAGCTACCACATAACAATACCTACATGCATGGGGGCAAAGCCCCAGAAACAGAGGAAAAACTGACAGGGCAAGCAGAGGTTTTTTTTTTGCTATAGTGTTGGTTGCTCCCCAGGTGCTTTCTGCTGAGAAGTGTGGTAGAGCCAGGACTGTCCCATAAAGGGACACCTTGCTTATCACAACCTATGAGATGTCCAGGCCTGCGACCAGAAGGTAGGGTTCAAAATAAAACAGGGGAAGTTTAGATTGGATATAAGGAAGAAGTTCTTTACTGTGAGGGTGGTGAGGCACTGGAAAGGGTTGCCCAAAGAAGTGGTGCCCCATCTCTGGCAGTGTTCAAGGCCAGGCTGGACAGAGCCTTCAGTGACGTGGTTCAATGTGAGGTGTTCCTGCCCATAGGAGGGGGTTGGAACCAGATGATCTTAAGGCCCTTTCCAACTCAAACCATTCTATGAATTCTATGAATTCTGTGACATCACCACCAGCAAAAAGAAGGAGTCAATGGGGTCAAGCCCAATGGACAGCCCTGACCATTCAGCCACATTTTTTGCCCTTTGGATGACAGCAGCAGCACAGAGACTCCTCCTTGAGAAAAGGATGCTCCTAATCCATACCTTCTAATCTAGAAGCAGGAGCCAGCAGAATCCAGAGGCAGACCTCATGTAGATGAGGAGGAGGAAAGAGGGATGGGGGAAGTGGAGGGGTGTTCAGCATTCAGGACTACTTGTTATGAGGGCTTTGACTTCACATTGTAAGAGTAGCTTGGGAGGCTGAGGGTATTGCTTATAAGGTATTGCTTATATCCTCAGTCTTAACTTCTTGTCTATATGGGAGGCACGCTAGTGGTATTTACATATTTCAATATTCTCACATCCTGACCATTTCCAAGAGACACATGGATACTCTGCATGTGGATTAATGCTGATGAGTAGTTCCCCAGCATCTGTTAACCTGAAAGGGGACAAGGGAATGTTTTTTATGGGGTGTCAAAGCCCTCATGCATGTGCAGTGCATGCCAGGGGTACAGACAAGAGGTTGCTTGGTGCAAACTTCAGGATAAGTGTTCACCCTAATGTTCTACCAGGTTCTTCATTATTATGATGTAAGTAATCAACACTTGCTCTAACACAGACCACTGCCTCAAACTGGTTGTCAAAGCATGCAGCCAGTGACAGGCAGGATTACAAAACCTGCCTCACGGTCCTGGCCATATGAACCTAAACACTGTTAAATGACTTCTAGCTGCAAAAACGGATGAGCTCTACCTACACATCCCAATGCCTGTTTCAGACTGCAGCCTTTTTGGCAGAAACCTCTCCGTGGTCTGCAGGAATCATCAGGTCCCTCAACCTGCTTCATCAGCACAGTGTTGGGAATGGCAAGCTGCAGCCCACCTTGTACAGAGATCAGAGACCACTGGAGGGAATTAAGTACTTACGCCTTGTTGTCTCAGTAGGATATCTGCTCAGTAGGATGCAGGCAGGCTTTCCTGGCATCCAAAAGGCCAGAGGAAGGACTCCAGCAAAGTGTAGAGTTGGTGCTCTGCTCACACTGGTATCTACTATGTCCCTATCGTTCATGGGGGTGCTGGTGTCCACTCATGCTGCTGCTGTGTCTTCCAGGGCAGTGGTGGTGGCAGCAACATGTGCAGGTGGGGAAATGCTGGGAGGGTGTGTGTGGGGGGTTATCCAGAGGGATTTAGACCTGCCCTGTTGTTGCTTATAAGAAGCTTTTCGTGATGTGAGGGGAAAAGGATGTTCATTTTAGAAGACAAGCTGCCTTTTTTGATTTTCATTTGAAGTACAGTTTAAAAAGTGCAGAACAATAGGCTTATCTGAAGGGCAAAGTTTTTGCTGAGTTCTGGTTTGCTTTGAAGCTAGTGGTGTGTTACGTGTCTGTGTTTAATCCAAGGAAAATGAGCTGCTGAATGATTTTGTCCGACATGCTGAGGACCAAATGTTCTGGCAGGAGCTTGTGCCAGCGACGTAAGAGGTGATGAGTCTCCAGAAGCTGCTTTTTGCTTGTAAGATGCCAAAACAGACGAGGTTCTTTGATGGAAGTAGTTGTAGGGCTCATGAGCTCTGTATGGTATAGACAAATCAGACACTGTGCTGAGGCCAAAAGCACTTGTGGCATAGCTGTGAATGCCCTTCTGATAAGTATTTTAATTTTCAAATGCAGATGAATATTATCCTTATAGAAGATGGCCGCAGCGACAATCCTTGAAACCTATGTCCTCAGTTTACCTGCACAACAGATGTACACATGCAATTGCAAGCAACATGGACTTTCCTTAACCCCCAACATTAGCAGGCTCTAACCAGGTCTGGAATTGTATGTGAAGTTCAGTCTTCAAGTCCACTTATCTTTGTGGTGAGTGGGCTGACTGTCTGCAGTTCAGCAACCTGGAGCCACTGTGCAGTGGCTTTCAGATGCATGGCTAACGGTTCTCCTGGAGCAGGACTGAGCTATTTTTGTACAACCCAGGCTGCCAAACAGCTTTTGACTTCCAATCCAGTGCTGAAGGGCTCCTAATATCCTTGCTATTATTAGAGGCAACCTACAATATTACAAAGGTGGTGGATGAGCTGAATGCAGAATCCTTCACTAGGGGACATTCAGTGAAACTAGCAGGGGATCAATTTGAAACAGATAAAAGAAAGTACTTCTTTAGCAGTCAGTAGTGAGCTTCAGGAACTTGCTGCCACATGGTTCTGCAGAAGCCAACAGTGTCAGCAGGTTCAGAAGGGATTAGACACACACAGGGACAACAGGCCCATTAAAAAGACAAGGCAGGGACATGCCTTCTGTGGTGTCCATCACATCAGTTACACACCTGTGGATGCTGGGGGAGCACAAGGGGAAGGGGCTGCAGAAATCAGCCAGGCTTGCACACACTCACCAGACAGCATTTCTCCTGTCACAGCTGCGTGATAAAACTACTGGCCTGAGCAAGTTTCATGTTCTTAATCCAGAAATGTGTTTTATCCCCAACCCACTGCATGAATATTCAGTTGCTGCAACATCTGAGATTCCCATGAGCTGACTAATGACTCAAAGCAACACAGTCAAATACGAACTAGTATTCTTGTTCATTCCTGGCTCTGATCTTAGACCACTGGTGCCTTGCTGTATAGGTTGTCCCATTGCACATCTCATTGCCAGTCTTGTAAGTCAATACCTCCTTTACTGTGTACTGCGCTAACACATAGGCCATGTTACAGTCATATCACAGTGAAAAATCCTAAGGGAACCAAATGAAAAGATCTTGCATGGGGTACAGAAACAGATGGAGATAGTGAAATTTAAATGCTAATGAAATAATGTACAACTGAGTAACACAAAAACATCCTATCTACACCTTTAAAAACTAAGATAAATCATGCATAGTGCAGCAATTATGGCAATTTCGAGCTCTTATAATTTGAAGGCTGAAAATCCAAACTTCTTCTGCCCCTTTCATTTCTTCTTACCCAGCAACTTACGAAGCAAGTCATCATACCAACTTTTAAGTATAAAATAAATGAAACCAATAATTGTTTTTAAGTAATTGCCCTCCAGGCCACCCAATAATAGTGTTTCTAAAGCAGTCCTACCTTTGTTTTCCAACTTGAGCTCCTCTGCTAGCAAGCTGTCTTGTCTGTTGCCAAGCACAAATGCCAGAAATGAGAGGATCAGGGCATCCAAGATTCCAATAATTGCCAGGATATATGCCCAGCGGACTGAACAAGCCCCCAGCGTGTACTTGTCTGTCTTTTCACCACACATCCGTTTTACCTCATCTGAATCCCAGCCATCAGGAAAAATCATACAACCCAGGACGAGACAGGCAGCTTGGAGAAAAAAGAAAAGGAGAACAATGGGATAATGAGACCAAACTTCTGTTTTGATAAGAACCTACATAGTTATCAGTAAAGCAACACACTTTTTCATCCTGAGCTTCAAAGCTAGGTTACTTAAAAACAAGTCATGGAACGATAAGCTATGATTGAGCATTTAATATAAAAAACCCTAAGATACAACATCAAATGTGCTTAAAAAAATGAAGTTACATCCTGAATTATGGGCAGTTTTTGTTCCAGAACTATCTCACTTTCCTTGTGATGCTGATTTATTCATTTGTAATATAAAAGGCTCACACAAGAGAAAAGCGAAAAATTATTAATAACCTGGATATTCAAAGAAAACACTGGATTACTGTCAAATGGTCAGGCAAACTAACCAGAGGAAAATAGAGGAAAACTCCACCTATTATTTCTGTTAATCCAAGTACTTTTAACACGCATAGGTAATAGCAAAGAGATTTTTTTGTCAGTTGGCAGTACCCCTTTAACTGAAAAATGTTTTATGCATAAGGTTTATACTCCTCAAAAAACACAGGTAATGACATTGTTCTGCAAGGAAAAATAAGCTGTCAACATTGCTGTCAACTTCTGATCCGGTTTACCTGAGGAATCACCACATGGCATCTCAAACATGAAAAAGTGCTAATCCTTTTAACAGCAAGAGAAATGAAAAGCCTCTTCCCGCATGGAAAGCCAGCTGACACCGACCACCAGCTGCTGTGGGTAGGGGCAGCCATACTGTGATGGGGACAAAGGGTAGGTGTTCAAGTGCTCGTTCTTCAGCCTGTGTGACTGCTAAAGGCTGACTTCATTTTTAAGTAGCAGAAATCTGCTTTGACCCTTGATTCCCAGGGAAACTGCCCTGCTGTGGGATAGCAGGTACTGCCACAGTCCAATGTAGCTCTTGTGGAGCAGGCAAAACAAGCGTGAGAAATCTGTATGTGCTCCATCACCTGAAGCTACCCGAGTCACCCGAGTCAATGGTGCTCACTGGCCAGCAGTTGATGTGATGTCCCCTGCCTAGATGGTGCCAGGGTGAGGGCTGTGCGCAGCCACCCACACCTTGGGTGGGCCACGTGTGCTCTTGGGCAAGAGACCTCAAGGTCGCAACCACTGCCTCAGCATCTTATGAGACCAAGGCTATAGCCTTGGTCTGGCACATGACCTGCAGTTCAGACACGTCCTGTGGTCACTGATGAGCAGCCTCCTTGGAGACTGTTTGCCCCTTTTGCTACTGGAGTGTATGCATTGTGGTGGAGCGTAGCATGACAGGGATGCAGCACCAGGATGGGAGGATACGATGTGTCCTGAGGTGGTGACATGTCATTACGGAAATGCACAAAAAGGCAAACCCACACACTGAATCTTCACTAACATGGTCCCTCCCCACTGAGTCACTATCTGAGAAAATCCATGGGCTGAGAAGATGTGCCAGTATACCAGCCTCACAGGACTGGACCAAATGTACCTCTGCATCAGACCTGGCTTCTCACTGCCTGCAGCAACTGCCACTGGGCACAGCTGAAGGCAAGACTTGTATGCTGCCAGATCCTTCTGGACAATGCCTTTCCCTGGGAAACCCCATGCAGGTAGACCCTGTTGTGAGTGGGGTGAGGGACCTGGTGGTCTCCAGAGGTCCTGTCCAACCTGAACTAATCTTTGGCAGGAAGGCAGCATGTTGGCAACAGGGGACAGAGCAGTTGGGTACTCACGGCACATTTCTACCAGAGCAACGGGGTATAGCACACAGGTATGACTGACTGCAGCCCTTGGTCATACTGATGGATTTGTTGGCTTCATTGAAGCAATCAACAAGAGCGCAGCGCTAGCCAGGGCAATGGCATAGGGACATCTTCAGCAGGGGAGGATAGGATATAAAAATAAAGTAAAATCAATTTTTATTGCATTTAGGAGAATCAGAAAATCCATATGCTTTGAGCAATTGTCTGTACTGCCTTTCCTAACTTGGAAGCAAGCATATTTTCATCATTAGCCCTTCTTTCTTAGTATGGCTCATGAGATACAATGGATCCTAAACCATCTTTTGTAAGTCTTGATATCGTATTGGTGCACTGTGTTCTAAATTGCAGGTAAAGGTGCTAATTTAAAGAATATATTCTGTGGCTTTCATCCTTTCAAACAGTTTTTGAGCCAAACCTCTGTTTGGAAACAGTTTATACACCAAGCAGTTTGTGCAACCAACAGCTACCACCACTGTGGGAAATGCAGTAAGTTCTTGTCTTTTCTGGACAAGCATAAGCACTGTCATTTTTATACACCTGCACTGAATGAATATAATGAAATACTGAGAGAGATGTGAAAACAGAGCTCAGGAATGACTGTTTCCTTTTGACAACTACACAATTGCAGTTAACAAAGCCTTGAAAGCATGTCTGCAGAAAGCATTTAATGTACAATAAAAGCTGAACCTAAGGCATTTGACAAATTCTTCCTGAGCAGTTGATTTGTGTGAAAATATAACAGCTTATAATACTTTCAAGGACAATTAGGCTTAGAAACAAGGACAATTAGATAAGGACTAATTTACTCAGAACATGCAGGTAGGACAAATTGTAAGTTGCCTATTTCCTGCCTTAACTTACTTACACAGTTTCATAAGATCTTCCAAAGATCTTAGAGACAAACTACAAAAATTTACTTTCTTGAGCTGCTTACCTACACTTCCAGAAAGATTATTTCTCGCAGACAACACATAAGCATTGCCTTCACACTTACAAGGGACTCCACTGGAGTGATGCAGCAAATCTGCATACTTCTGGTATTTGTAAAAATGTCCACATTTACCCAGGTAACTGTTGACAGAAGTTTGATTTGTGATGTAACAGCAACCACCAAAGCCAGTTTACATTTATTAACCATCCTCAAAATGAAAGGAAGCTTAATGCTCAGTTAATGATCAATAGATGTGGGATTTTTCTGCTAATTGTGCAAGAATAATTAGCAAATACTGACATCTCCATGTTTTTTTATTGTATATCACATCATACATATGTTCTTAGCATTTCCTAAAAACTATTTAACTTTGTTCTTTTCCGCCTAAGTAATTAAAAATGGGGGCCCTTATCTCAGGAACTCAGTGCACAGCTTCCCAGCTGTGTTCCTCAAACTTCCAATTAACTCATCTTTCCTGAATTCTGTTCCTGCATGCCTCGATATACTTGCTTAACTTTCTAGAGTAATTCTGTTGGTTGCAGTTGGACTTCTCTTGGTAATTAGACACACAGGTAATTAGACACATGGATGGCTGGACTATACCCCTTTGCATAAATTTTAGGTGCTTTCTACTGGATGACTACTTGGTCAACAGATGCAGGAATCATACTTTACCTGTAGAAGTTAACATAAATAAGACTAGTCAACCTTGAGTTTTCACTTGCTGAGCAAATTATTTCACACTGAATGCCTCTAAGAATACAGACTTGCTCAACAATATGAAGCAGATAATGATTCATTTATCAGCTACAAGACTGAAAAGACAGGTAGAAAATCCACCTACAGATCTACTTTGTATTGCTAGAAATTTTTACATTTTAATCCTTCTAAAGAGGATTAGAAGATTTTTCTCCACAAGGAAATTACTTTCAGCTTTATACAAATTTGAAAAATGGAAACCATTTTATGCAATTTCAGTGAAACTCCTAAGAGATGATTTTATAACATAGGCATGGGTCCCACATCCTTGTCTAAACTTCCACTGTCACTAATGTGACTGAAATGGAAATGCAACAAAGGCTACTACTGTTTTACTACTATCCAGTTCTAATAAATTCAGAAACTTTTGTATTTGGAAAGATGCCCATTGAATGAAAAGAATTAAATCATCAGTTCCTACAGACATTTTGGTTAAAGTAAGAAGAAAGTTAAATCTATACTGGTTGAAGACAGTCTTCTGTGTGTGAGCTGAATACGTCGGATTAGCATCATCTTTCTGAGCATGCAGACAGCCCAGCCTAGGACCTCTGTAGTTAATCAAGACCTTTTATGAGAAGCAGCAGGGGGAAATTGATAGAAGACTGATTAGTGTCACTGACACCATTCTCTTTTTGCCTCTATTTGGGTGACCATAAAACTTACAAGAATCATATCCACATTGTTTTCCCTTTGGTTGCTTGAGAAAGCTCCTAGCAGGAATAGTGCCTTTGTAGTGATGGCCAAGTAATGAATGTCTTCCTCTGGTCCTTCCTTTTCTTCTATGACAAGGTGGCCTGCTTAATGGATGAAGGAAAAGCTGTGGATGTTGTCTACCTAGTCTTTAGCAAAGCCTTTGACACGGTTTCCCACAGCATTCTCCTGGAGAAACTGGCTGCTCATGTCTTGGATGGGTGTACTTTTTGCTGAGTAAAAGCTGGCTGTATGGCCAAGCCCAAAGAGTGGCGGTGAATGGAGTTAAATCCAGCTGGTGGTTGGTCACAAGTGGTGTTCCCCAGGGCTCAGTATCTGGGCCAGTTCTGTTCAGTATCTTTATCAATGATCTGGACAAGGGGACCGAGTGCACCCTCAGTAAATTTGCAGATGACACCAAGCGTTGATCTGCTTGAAGGAAGGAAGGCTCTGCAGAGGGATCTGGACAGGCTGGCTCAATGGGCCAAAGCCAATTGTATGAGATTCAACACGACAAAGTGTCAGGTCCTGTACTTGGGTCACAACAACCCCTTTCAGTGCTACAGGCTTGGGGAAGAGTGGCTGGAAAGCTGCTTGGTGAAAAAGGACCTGGGGGTGTTGATTGATGGCCACTGAACATGAGCCAGCTTGTGCCCAGGCAGCCAAGAAGTCCAAGAGCATCCTGGCCTTTATCAGAAATAGCGTAGCCAGCAGGGCCAGGGAAGTGATTGCTCCCTTGTACTCAGCACCAGTGAAGCCACATCTTGAATACTGTGTTGAGTTCTGGGCTGCTCACTACAACAGAGATGTTGAGGTTCTGGAGTCCAGAGAAGGGCAACAAAGCTGGTGAAGGGCCTAGAGAACAAGTCTTATGACAGAACTGTATGTTTTAGCCTAGAGAAAAGGAGGTTCATGGGAACTTCTCTACAACTTACCGCTCTCTAAAACTACCTGACGAGATTGTAGTGAGGTAAGGGTTGATCTCTTCTCCCACATAACAAGTGATAGGATGGGAGGAAATGGCTTCAAGTTGTGCTAGGGGAGGTTTAGATTGGATATTAGGAAAAATTCCTCATCAAAAGTGTTGTCAAGCACTGGCACAGGCTGGTTGAGTCACCACCCCTGGAGGCATTTAAAAGATGTGTAGATGTGGCACTCAAGGACATGGTTTAATGGTGGTCTTGGCAGTGCTGGGCTCATGGTGGGACTCAGTAGTCTTAAAGGTCTTTCGATTCCATGATTCTTACAAGACATAGGCTAACAAATTGTTTCTCCTACATAATGTAGTCTGGTGAAGTTTTTCAAGCTTTTAAAAATAATCAATACATAGTAGTTAAACATGCCTGATATACATTTACTTCTCAAAACCTTTTTTCTCATATAAACAGCTAACAGAAACTGTCACATGGTTTTCCTTTAGGGCTCTGAGTGACAAGACAAATTATTCATACTACGAGAGGGAGTCCAGGATTTTACTTACTGGGATGAAAGGATGCAGATATGAGACTTTGACAGACTGGAAACACACTGAGTTTTTGCTGGCACTGACAGACTTGTGACTCTGACCAAGCTAATATTATCACAGCTCATGCTTGGCGGATGAGCTCAAATGGCAATTAGTACGCAAGTAGTTCATGATCCTATGGTTGTGTCAAATATGGTGACAGAGTAATGCTGTATCATTGCATGGAATGAGGTTCTATTTATAAAAAGGCTGACTGTTATACAGGAAACCAGTGCTGAGAAATTCCCACTGGCAAGACTTCCCTCTCATCTTTGTTCTTTTCCTGACAACAGTAGAGTATGGCAATGGCAAGTTTCCTGATAGTCAAAAAAATGGAATGGGAATTGCACTGATCAGCTATTTTCTCTCCATACCCACACATGCAAGAGTCTCCAAGCCTCCATGGTTCCAAAACCTGAGAGGTTCTTTGTTTTTTGCTTTTTTTTTGGAAATGGTATTTACAAAACCAGTGATTCATTAAACTCCAACAAATGGAATGGAGTTTTTTGCCAGCTGTGTTGGTGGAGTGAACCTCTAGGGCATAGTGAAATGAAAGTTGAGGACTGGCAAGAGATATTCACTAGGGCTATGGTCTTTCAGGAGCTTGCACCTGGGAAAGAAAGAAAGGATGAGGGAAGGTGGCTGAAGACACATGGTCACATACAGTCCTGAGTGAATGCAGAGGCTGCACACACTGATGTAGCTGAGACTGACTTGAGTGATATGAACTGTACTAATGAGCAGGATAAGATTCCTCTATGTTTACATTTATATTCTGGCTTAGCACAAATGTGCAATTTTGACACAAATGGCCTGATTCTCTTCATTACTGATTCCATTCACTGGTGCAGTTCTGGTGCAGGTAAAACAGATTATTTTTGGAGGAGCATAGACGTTCCTTTCCAAAAGTTCTTCAATGCTGGATAGAGGCTGTTAAATTCTGACTCAATGTGTGGGCTTCATTAACACAAAACCTGTGCCTAGGAGAAGGCTCTTGAAACATGCAGAGCTTCATTAACACCTGAAATGGTTCTTGTGCAATACAAAGAGGCAAATGTCATACAAGACTTATTTGCTGTGTTGTTTGAAGACTGCCAGATCCAGTCTTCAGCTCTGGAGAGGTTCTTCAGAGAGGTGCTAACTGGCTCCCCAAGGAGATGACACAATCTGTTAATTTGTGCCATAAGCAGACTGAAAGTTCCTCTGGCAGCAGGATACCTTGGTGGTGCTCATACAGAGTTGCTAAGCACATGATTGCTGTTGGGTATGAGATAGCCAGTGAGAAAAATGGCATGAAATTAAAGATTCAAGGGCAGCGTTCTTGGAGAGCTGGAGTGATAAAACCATTATTTGGACTTCTGTGCCCTGGGCTCCCATGTGGGACAAGGGAGGTGCCCTGCAGAATTACTCAAGGACACTGATGTGCCACTTTAATTTAAGTGACACCAACAAAAGCAAACCTTTCTAGAGAGGTCCGAAGATGCTCCCCCCACCAAGCGAAGATGCAAATGTTTGTGGGTTCATCTTCCTTTAGAAAGCTTCAAACAACATGTATAATGGAGGCATTTAGTCCAGGAAACTAGTTCTTATTTGAAGTAAAGCCCTAGAGTCCCATATAATGAGGGTGTGAGAGGCGACATGTCAGCAGTAACTGCTTTAATCTACTTATTCTTTTATTTTGTATTGTCTTACTTGCCAATGTAGACAACCCTGAACACTTCCAAAGGATTAAGAACACTTATAGACAATGCTAAGGGGGAAAATATGGCGAAGAACCTCCCTCTGCATTCCTATGATAATATAAAAGACTTGACACAATTATGGCCACTTGACTTATTAGGGCACTGACTTTCTGATGCGAAAACTGTTAAGGAGATATATATATATATATATATATATATATACACACATATCAATAGATAAGAGTATTTCCCATGCTGATTTTAAGAAAAGTTAAAAAAGAAGACCAAATATTTAGTGACTGGACAGCAAAGAGAAAGAAAATGTTATTGTGGAAAGTGGTAGTGAAGTAGGTGCTACAGTCAGAGAGGGAAGACTCACCATACCCTGGCTGAGTTGTGAAGCTGGTTAACAGAAATATGGTTGACCAGCAGCCATTCCCAAAGACAGGCATGAAGAACATTTGTTCAGAAAGATGGCAACAACTGTGAAAGTGAACTAATGTTCTATGTGAGGAACGTGTTAAACTATAAATATGTAGAACAAATTATCAAAGATAGTGAAATCTACTTTAGTTATGATCATCTGGGGGAAGAATTGTAAGAAAAAATTTACTGCCCTAAGGGGCCTGTTTAAGATCTCAAGTGTTGGATTCATGTATGGATGGAGATGTCTTTGACATGATAGAGACAGAAATTTCTGTGAGGGGTTTTACCATCATGGGAGCATTTAACTTCCAGGTTTTGATCACCACCCATGATAATTAAACTTTGAGATTAATGCAGTTCTATCAATAATTTAGCTAGTACAACAATTATCTTAGCTTGAGCATAAAGACAATGTAAGAGTATTATAGATTTCTATGAGTGTGTGGAAGGTGACTCACTAGGTGCATCCCAATGACTGCACAACTTCTCGTGTTCCAACCATGGCTATATGTAATATATATAGCCATCATATATATACCCACATAATTATAGTAACTTGTCCAGAAAAAGTATGGAAAATGGGGACTATTAATGGATGCAGGCCTAATCACCATGTGGGCAAAAAATCCCTAGAAATGTCATGACAACGAATTGCTAACAGCTGTAGAGAGGTAGATGACTAACTGATGAAAAATGGGTAAACTGAAATTATATATGACAAGAGATAAAAATACTTCCTTACAATAAAGCAGGTATGGGAGGTCACAGAGCTAGAAGCCCACAGGAAGGTATATGTCAAGTTACATTTACACTGTGTGACCTCCTGTGGTGTCCACTGGCCCTGGGATCTAACAATTTTTTCTTCTGATCTTTCTGTTTAAAGTTTCTAAAATAACATGAAAACTATATCACAGCCCACCAGAGTTTGTCTAACATGTCTTTGTATCACAGAACAGCTCTGGGTGTCAGCTGAAGGTTCATACCCAGAGATCATAGGAAAGACAAAGGATAGGAATGCTTGTAAATGCATGTGCTCAAAGGATCACAATGTGAGAAGCAACTGTCATGAAGCCAGGCTGACTGACAATGTGGGGATATCCAAAAGCTACTTTCCTTATATGCTAGAGTCTCCTGAAAAAGAACTGTATACGTAATGAAGGAACTACTTGTTTATATTGCATCTTTGCTGTTTGTCAGTTCCCAGCCGTCTAATGCAATTTTGGCTCGGCTTTACTCGTTAACAAAACTTACTATTGAAAGTGTTTATTTTGAATGCTGTCACAGAAGTGTGTTACAGCTTTCTAATTTAATGTTAACTTCTCTTCATAGAAGCTGGTCTTTAGCCAAACCATATCAAACAGTAGCATGCTGAAATGTACGAGATTTAGTCAATGAATAAACTCGATATAAATACAGCGTAGGCTACAGCAAACAGACTGCGGAAGAGGTGTGATTATGAATGGCATAGACTAGACATCAGTGGAGATTTATACAGCTGACATTTCATCACAAGTTACTGATCCAAGTAGCGAGGCTATTTTAAACCTGGTTTTGGAAAGAGGAGGAAGAGCTGAAAATAATCTTACCTTCAGTGACCATGAGTCAATTCCATTTAAATAAAATGAGTACATGAATAAAAATGATCCCCAAACTGCGTTTAAAAGATGCATCTTTCAGAGGGATAAACTTTGATAAGCTAAAGAAACCTAAATTGGACTGAAGTGGTTCATACTTAATTGTGGGGAACGCCTTGAATTTCTTTCAAAGGTGTAAGTTTGCTGAAGTTTCTTGACAAGATGAATAAAGTTCCAGGGTACTTCCAGCTCTGTCTGAAAGAGCAGCAAACTCATTTTCCTTCCACCCTCATTACCTATCTTCAAAAAAAAGCCTTGGAAAAAGGAATGAAGGTGTTAGCAAAGACCTTAAAAATTATAAGAAAAGGGACTTGTTAGCAAAGAAAGACACATTTTGGAGGTTAGATAATGCAGGTCTAGAAGATAGTTTGCCAAAAGTCAAGCTGTGATAAATCATTCAAGACAAATTGAAACAAAAAGTCAAATAATCCTCAGTTAGGTTAATAAAGTAAGAAGAAGAAAAGCAGATATGGAGTGAGTCTGGGGCTAGGACCTAATTCTTTATCTCATTTTTCTGTGAGGAGGATAATAGAGAACAGGAAAACAATGCCCTGACAGCTGGCAATGAGCATTCAGAAACAGGAACTTGTGCCTCCAAGCCCATAGCAAACCTAAAATGGTCATAATGTGCTCAAGCTGGAGGAATGGACCCTCCAACACCAAATACTGAAACAACTAATACATTGAACTGCAAAGCTGGTAGGAAGGTTTTCAAAACAGATTTACTGTTGAGATTATGGTGAACAGCATAGATGCTACCTAATATTTAGGAAAAAAAACCCAACCGAAATTGAGAATTGAAAAGTAATTGGAGCACTCATCAGTTTGACTCCAGTTCTTCTGAATTAGTGAAGGAAAGAAATACAAAGTGGGATGATGCTAGCGTGGTTCTGACAGTTAGTAAGCAGTAAATTTGTAAAAGGAAGCTAAGTAACACATTTTTCAGAAAGCATTTAATAGTGTGTAATACAAAAGCATTTATTAACCTGGAGAATACAGGGATTAGCATAAGCATTTAAGATCCTTATGGGGCTTGCTCATGGGGAGCTGACATTTTTGCTGGAAGGGCAAGTCTTGAGCTGTTGTGAGGATACACTGGGCACTCAAGGATCATTTAGTGTTTTCATTGGAAGCTCTGGCATGAGTAGAGGTTTGGTAGTAAAATCCACTGATGAGAGGTCAGTATCGATGCAGAAAACTATTGGGACAAATGGTAAAGAAGAGAAAACATATGAATATGTTGAACAGCCCTTGGAGGACCATGAAACACCAGTAAAATGCACCCATTAAAAACGTAAATGTGAGCATTGGCAGTACCAGGGAGTTTTCTCAGCATAATGCATGCACTAGAGATATCCTCTGCTGGTGTTTTCTCATTTTTAGAAGAGTGATATTTGGAACAACCAGTTAATCAGGTTAAGATCATTTTAAAATGTAATACAGTACTTTAGGAAAGTTATTACATGATGATGTTAATGCCCATGATAAGGGGACTAGATCTGATGATTTAGGAGGCCTTTTCCAGGTCTATGTTCTTATGAGGAGGCTGAAAGATAGACATATTTGACATTAATAAAGAAGGATATGTAAGGGAAGCAACAGCCAAAGAATTAGGAGCTGCATGAAACTACAGAAAGCTAAGATCAAAAACAGTGTTGTCTAAACCACACCAAGAAGAAAATCTATGAGATTAAACAGGGTAAAATGCAAGGAAGAAGCTCACTATTGGCTCTCTCACTGTGGTCTTTACAGAAATTTGCATTTTCCTTGCTCTATTAAATGTTTGAAAATGTGATGTCAAAGAAGAAGGAGGGGCATAAAGGGATTTTCTTTTTTTTGCCAGTCCCCATCCAAGCTGTCCTGATTTCCCTGCCAAATATCAAGCAACTATAACAGCCTGTTTTTTACTGGGGAAGTGCATGCCTCCAGCTTATTTCTGAAGGTATTGCAATTGCAAGCAAATCTAAATGTGATGGTGAGTGGGGAAGTCTGGGAGTGCACCAGCCACGACTTTCAGGCTCAACATGGCAAGGTTCTGCAGCTTCTGATGTGGAAGCAAGATGCAGAAGCAAAATATATTCATACAAAAAGGGAATTTCTACAACTAAATCTGCAGTAGAGTGCACAATAAATACAACCGGTTCAGTCTTTTGCTCCTAAAAACTATCAATGTCTCATCCAGTAAGTACTCATTTAAAAAAAAAATGAAGTGAAATCCTATAAAAATAACATAGTGATACCTAGAAAACACATCTGCATGTCTGATGGTGCTGGTGCACTGAAGATTTTTATGACTACTCTATAAAACACGAGAGAATAGATCCCAGAGAGGGTAAGAGCTATTAATTGGAAAGACAGTCTTGGCAATTGAACAAACAGATATAAACCATCCAGGAATATATGTAAGCTGTAAAGTAGAAGGCAGTTTTGAATTGTTGGCAGAGAGGTTCTGGCACAAACTAGTAGCTGTAGCCAGGCCGAAAAGTTTTAAGTTGATGCTGTTAAATAGTTATTAAAGAGGAGTTTGATCAGTGTATTAAAAAATTATTAGGATGTGTTTCTCTGTGAGGCTAAATTCAGCTACTTCAGGCCTTTAAGATGACTGCAAGAACTTAAAGGTCTTACAGTGTGTATCTTCAGACATCCAAACCCAGGACCATCACTTTTGTCCGCATGTGAGCTTTGCCATAGCTGCAGAGCTGGACACAAGGATAATGCAAACAGCACCATTTAAGCCGTAGGCAGGAACAGCACTGAACACAAACTCCAGGCTTGAGCATCATGGCCATTTTGCCAAAAAAGCATCAGATTTATTTTCCTTTGACCATAAATTTAGCAAATCTCTACCTGGATAAACCCTGCCTTGTACTGCAGTGAGCAAAGCCTCTTGCTGACTGTTTCTCATCCTATGGCTGCACTCTGTGAAACCAGATCAGCTTACACTGCACAACCATTGAGTTCACGACCAGCAAGGCTTCCCTACCCTCTTACTGAATTCTACTCACACTACTACAACCATCAACTGCAGGGCTTTTGTCTGCATCTCACCTGGCATGTGCCATGGAGCACACTGAGCAACACACAGCAACAGCTTATTGATAATGCAGCCTCCCCAAACTATTGCTTTAGAGCAATATCTGGTATGACATCCTGTTTGTGTTCACAGTTTCATTTACATGACCATTTAAGGGTATTTGTCACTCACGATTGGAAAACATTGGAAAATGGGGTATCTCACCCATCCAGCACATGAAATAACGTGGGTCAGCGGCCAACAGCCACCAAGAATTCAACCAGTTGTTACCTAATCTCCGCTTCACTGGCTGTCATGCCATGAAAGGAACAGAAACGATAAAAACACTTCCAAGAGGAAATTAAATATAAGGAGAGGACAGAGGAAAAGTTCTCTTAAATGTGCTGAGCCTCCCCTGCACCCCTGCGCCCTGCTGGTGCAAAATGCTGACTCAGCACGCTGGAGCAGTGAGCACATGCCGTGCAAACATCTGCCTTGCAGGTGCCTGCGCCTGCTCTTGGTCACTGGCCAGCTGGAGAAATCTCTCCTACAGAAGCTGATGGAGAGATACAAGAAGTTGCCTGGCAGTGGATAAGATAAAGAGCCACTGGTGAGATTTCTCTGCTGTAAGCTGAGATGCAGGTTCATGGTCACTGCTGTGTTCTCTGCCAAAGTACAGCTATGATTCCCAGAATACAATGCATCATGATACGGAAATGTGGTTTAATGTTGAAATGAGACGTGGCTTAAGATCTACAATTTATAGGCATTCAAGCCCCCGTTTGTAGGCATCACAGTCACATTCCCTTTGCCCTCATTTGGAGCTTTGTATTTGCTGGAGAAATCGAAGTTTCAGAGGAAGTGACTGAAGTCAAGTGGAAAGATGATGTGATGGACAAGGAAACATTCTGTTATGTATAAGGAAAAAAAGAAGCAATTGAGTGCATTGTGGGAGAAAGGCAAAAGCTCTTTTCCTTCTTGTATTTTGTAAAGCATTAATGTTTTGCTTCACATTACCTGCAGTTGACTAAATCCCATGCTTTCCTTGACAAGTAGGAACAGTACTCACCCTCTCTGTGACATTGGTTCATCCTCCAAGTATAAAAATCTGTTCAGAATTCACAGCTGTTGATCTCTCAATGTGCTCTGACAGAGAATTCCAGCTAGCTCCGTATGGGAAGATCCATGTCCAGACTGTTTTCATTCTCCTTTTTAAAAACAGTAGCCTTCCCAAAGCCAGCCTGCACCCTGCTCCCCACCTCCTCTGAATGATGGGATCCATGTTGCACCTCAGAGTACTTGTGGGGTAGGGAAAAAAGTGAGATAGGCGTTGAAGCAGCTTTATGCTGCAGGCAAGCGGAAGTGGGTAATGCAAGGCTAAAGGCCTGCAGAGGGAGGGACCTCAATATCTGGAGGAGACAGGAAGCAGAGAAGCAGCAATATGGGACAGTCTCCTCTGGACAGTGAGAGGTGGAAGCAGGAGGAGGGAGCCTTGTTGGAAAAGTTAAGGTTCAACTAAAGTCGTTACAATAACGTAAATCTGATTTCCAAATCAGTGCTAGACAATATTGCAAATGGACTAGCACACAGGCAAGACAAGTTCTGAGTGGATGATAAAGGCATCGACTTCTGTATAGTTCCTTTCAATGCCCCTGAGGCATATGCATACGTCTTTATGCCTGCACAGCTTGTCATGTGCTATTCTTCACTCATCTCTGCTATAGCTCTTCCTGATCCCCTAACAGCTTTGCTCGGAAGAAAAGGGAAATGGACAATAGGCCCCGAGACTTCTCAGCTGCATTGCTTCTTCATTAAAGTTGACTTCTGGCAGTGAGACTTTACTGCCTTTCAGGAGCTGATGTCTCATTGAAGCTAACAGCGGCAGAGGTATCAGGGCAGCCATGTCTCTCTACTGAGCATCCAAGCTTTGGATGGTGGGAGGGAGCCCTGGTGAATGAGACCAGTAACACAGGTGATGTTTTTCTCTTTTTGCCTTTTTTCTGTTAAAGGGAAGACTACCCTTAGGGTAGGGCCAAACCTGTGATGTTGCTGAGCCTCCTGAACTCATTGCTTTTGATGAGCCAGAGTTGAGAAAATTTAAAATCTTTGAAAAAATGTGAAAGAAATTCATTTTGTGAATATGTTGTTATAATAGATCTATATTGGCAAGCAGATCTCATCTTCCATTTGCTATCAAGTCTGTTTGATCAGTAACGTGTCCTATTTTGTTCAGTATAACTGCAACAGTCCCCGCCTTGGTACTTTGGCAATCCTGATTCTCCCACCCATACCTAATTAGAAAGGTTAATTTCTTTTCCTTTCTACAGAATTACATTTCTCTGCCTTATGTTTTCTTAGTCTTGCTGGTTAACGTCAAGATTTGCACTATACAGCAAAGTTTACCAGTACAGTTGTCAGCCTTGTGTGCATGCACATGCAATTTCAAATCCCATCTAGGTTTATGATGTCAAGTTGCAATATGTTTTTGAACATTTCTTTCAGTCCAGCATGTATACCGTTCTAGTGCTGCAATGCCTCTGGAGTAAAGTAATCCTCAGTACTTCCAACACAGCAAACAACTGCTCTGGTGCTGATTTTCAGTACTTATGCCCAGAAGCCAGAGAAAGTAGGTCTCCCTCCATTTAAAATTTCTGGTATATGCCTATTAATATAACACTGCTGGTGACTTCTGCCTTAGAAATTAAGATGTCTGCTCAGACACTGAAAGGACTGGAATAATGTAAGGCAAGGCTGCAATGCAAAACAAAAGGAAAATCTGACAGTCTCACAAAAAAAGAGACATGGGCTGCCAGAAAAGCTGGGTACCTGCAAAGCTGGGTATGAAGCCTGAGGGATTGCTAAATGACCTCTGAAACCCCAGAAGTGCCTGCTGCCCACCAGCTTATTAAGAAGGGTGAACCAGGAGATGTGGCGTTTCCAAAGGGAGTAAGAGCACTCTAGCCCTAAACAGATCCAGAGATGGAGCCAAAGGAAAGAAGAGTTTAACTGGGATTGCAATAACTGTGTCTTCTTTCAAAAACATTACTAGGCCCTGGAGCCAAAGCTCCTTTTCTACTACTCTATAAATAAATAATGGCTCAAATCATGTATAATAGAGTTGTTTTCTAAAGCAATCAGTTTAGTGTATCTCTTTTGGTGGGCACCAGCAAAGAAGAGAATAAATTCCATGAGCAACTCAAAATGTTCCTGAATGCATCAGGCAGCAAGAGTTTCTACCACTACATTGCAAGCAGTTGAAATACAGCTCAAGAGGTATTTGAACGTTTGAATAAATGTACAGAAAATATAATGTCTGCCTTGTGAGCAATCCAGTATCTTGTCATTGATTTTTATAAATAAATGCCTAGAGAAAACATAAACTTCAAGACCTCAGCCCACCAGAATCACCACTGGCTATAGTAAGTCAGCAATCTTTAATGCATTATTCCTACCTCTTTTACCAGTGACACCCGTGAATTAATTTCTCAGTCTCACAGGACTATTTGCATTGGAAAGTGGTACTACAAAGTGAAAGGGCTGAGAGCTTCTGCCCTATTGCAAACAAGTGTATTGGAAGTAAATCCAATTTATTTCAGAGTTCATGACAGTTTCTTTGGACAACTGTAGTTTGGGGAGGCACCTTCTTCAATCTGCTGACAAACACCCTAACAGACAAGGGCATATAGAAAACAGGTTCTGTAATTCTCTCCAAACATCCAAGTTCAGACTCTGAAGGAAAGGAGAGGTTGGAGTGCTGGGGCCAGTGGAAACACAGGGACTCCAGAAAACCATAGAAAAGTGCTTCAAAATGCTATGCAACTCCTGAGATATCAAAACCTCAAAACCAGAAACTGTAAAATCAAACTTCCCTGAAACCTGTAGAGTAGCAGTCGTTCTGCATGGACTCTATCTGTTTTGGATTGAAGACAAAATACCATGTCACAATTTGCCTCTCATTAAGCCCAAGAGAAAATAACGGTTGCAGAGACAACCTATAATTCATGCAGGAATAGCAGCCAACACTTTGCACTTTTAATTTTGCATCATTTAAAATATTGTATGTTTGTACTTGAAAGCTGGCATTTGACATCTCCAGGTCTCTGAATAAGTCCTTCAGGTTTCTACAAATGTGCTAACAATTCACTTACAATACCCAGGCAAGTATGGTTTATTCAGGAATAGCATAAATTAACTCAAAGTGTTTGGAGAGGGCTGCTGGTGAGGCACTCAGTTGCTCAGCACTTCAGCTACTTTGCTGTTGAGGCCCTCAGAATCAGACAGTCTTTCCTCTTAGACTTTCTACTGTGACAATAATGTTTCCCATCTTGGTTCATGACTACAACATAAAGGTACACCGTGCAGTCTTAGTGACACAAATATGTGATTCACAACTATTGAAACATGACCAGCTCAATATGTTTTCAGCCTAATGAGAACCACATTTAGCATTCAACCATGCAACTGCTCTGACAACAGTGAACTTTATTCTTAGTCAGGTGTGAAAGGCAGACCGAGTCACAGCATCTTGGGCTCCTTGGAGCACAACTGGTGCTGCTACTCCCCACTCTGACCATGCTGCTCTGAAGTAACGTTCTTTTTTGCAATGCTGCCTTTTTAAAAATGAACCTCTCCATATCACTCTGTGTTTGTGCCTATGTAACATCCATAGTGGTTCATCCACTCCGACCTGGTGCGCCCGACAGACTACTACCCGCTGCTGGTCTTCCAGACGGGTGAAGGGGAACTTGCTTCCCGCACTCTGAGGGAGATGAAGAAAGACTACAGGGCCTTGGGGCGGATGGTGAAAGACTCTGGGGCTCAGGTGATCTTCTCTTCGCTCCTTCCATCTTCTGTTGATGATGTGGGACTGAATGGGAAAATGCAGTCCATAAACGATTGGCTTCGAGGCTGGTGCTCCAGGCAGGGCTTTGGATTCTTTGATAACGGCTGGTTTTATAGGGCACCGGCCTGGACGTTGGCATGTGGGAAAGGTTTATCGCACAGAGGTAAAAGGATGCTGGGGCACGAATTAGCGGGGCTCATTTGGAGAGCTTTAAACTAGATTTGAAGGGGGATGGGGTTGTAGCTCGGCTTGCCTCAGTGGGACAGCGCTCCGGAATTGATGAATACTGGGAGGCCTCCTGTAATCCTAGGGTGAAATCGGTGTGCTCGGCTCGCTCCCTGAAATGTCTGTACGCCAATGCGCGCAGCATGGGAAATAAGCAGGAGGAGCTAGAAACCTGTGTTAAGTCGGGAGATTATGATCTGGTGGCAATTACAGAGAGGTGGTGGGACAGCTCACATGACTGGAATATAGTCATGGAGGGCTATGTCCTTTTCAGGAAAGACAGGCCAGCCAGGCGGGGTGGTGGGGTTGCTCTTTACGTGCGAGAGCAGCTACAATGCGTTGAGTTCTGTCCGGGGACAGATGATGAGCGAGTCGAGAGTCTGTGGGTGAGAATTAAGGGGCAGGCTGGCAGGGGCGATACTGCTGTGGGGGTCTGTTACAGGCCACCGGATCAGGGTGAGGAAGTTGACGAGGCCTTCTACAGGCAGCTGAGAGCGGCCTCACAGTCACAGGCCGTGGTCGTCGTGGGGGATTTTAACTTCCCTGATGTTTGCTGGAAGAACTACTCGGCAACCCAGCCGCAGTCCAGGAGGTTCCTCCAGTGTATGGATGATAACTTCCTCATGCAAATGGTGGATGAGCCAACCAGGAGAGGAGCGCTGCTGGATCTCATCCTCACGAACAAGGAGGGTCTGGTTGAAGGAGTGAAGGTTGAGGGCTGCCTTGGTTGCAGCGACCACGAGAAGGTAGAATTCAGGATCTTGTGTGGTAGGGTCAGTAGAATAGCAAGTAGAATCGCAACCCTGGACTTTAGCAGGGCAAACTTTGGCCTCTTCAAGCGATTGCTAGGGGAAATCCAGTGGGCTAGGCTGCTTGAAGGGAAAGGGGCCCAAGATAGTTGGTTGACGTTCAAGGACTGCTTTTTCCGAGCTCAAGATCGGAGCATCCCACACGTAGGAAGTCGAGGAAGAGGGTCAGGAGACCTGCGTGGTTAAATAGGGAATTGCTCGGTATGCTCAAGTGGAAGAGGAGAGTTTACAGGTCATGGAAAGAAGGGCTGGCCACTTGGGAAGAATATAAGGCTGCTGCTAGAGGATGTAGGAAAGCTGCTAGGATGGCTAAGGCCTCCTTGGAATTAAAGCTGGCAAGAGGGGTCAAGGACAACAGAAAGAGCTTTTTCAAATACATGGCAGGTAAAACTAACACCAGAGGCAATGTAGGCCCGCTGATGAACGGGACGGGTGCCCTGGTGACAGAAGATACAGAGATGGCAGAGTTACTGAATGCCTTCTTTGTCTCTGTCTACTCTGCTGGAGGCAGTCCTGAAGAGCCCTGTACCGCTGAGACCCCGGATGAAGATAGGTCAACGGAGCGGTCTGCCTTAGTTGATGAGGAATGGGTTAAAGACCAGTTGAGCAATCTGGATATCCATAAATCCATGGGTCCAGATGGGATGCACCCGCGGGTGCTGAGGGAACTGGCGGAGGTCATTGCTAGACCGCTCTCCATCATCTTTACCAAGTGTTGGGAAACGGGAGAGGTGCCTGAGGACTGGAGGAAAGCAAATGTCACTCCTGTCTTCAAAAAGGGCAAGAAGGAGGACCCGGGTAACTATAGACCGGTTAGCCTCACCTCCGTTCCTGGGAAAGTGATGGAACACCTTATCCTTGGTGAAATCTTAAGGCATATCAAGGATAAGAGGGTTATGAGGGGCAGTCAACATGGCTTCACCAAGGGGAAGTCGTGCTTGACCAATCTCGTAGCCTTTTATGAGGAAATAACACGGTGGATGGATGATGGTAGAGCGGTGGATGTGGTCTACCTTGACTTCAGCAAAGCGTTTGACACGGTCTCCCACAGCATCCTCGCAGCTAAATTGAGGAAGTGTGGTCTGGATGATCGGGTAGTGAGGTGGACTGTGAACTGGCTGAAGGAGAGAAGCCAGAGAGTTGTAGTCTATGGGCGGAGTCCAGTTGGAGGCCTGTATCTAGTGGAGTGCCTCAAGGGTCGGTATTGGGACCAGTATTATTTAATATATTCATCAACGATTTAGATGAGGGAATTGAGTGTACTATCAGCAAGTTTGCTGATGACACTAAGCTGGGAGGGGTGGCCGACACGCCAGAAGGCTGTGCTGCCATCCAGAGGGACCTGGACAGGCTGGAGAGCTGGGCGGGGAATAACTTCATGAAATATAACAAGGGAAAGTGTAGAGTCCTGCATCTGGGCAGGAACAACCCCAGGTTCCAGTATAGGCTGGGGAACGACCTGTTAGAGAGCAGTGTAGGGGAGAGGGACCTGGGGGTCCTGGTGGATGACAGGGTGACCATGAGCCGACACTGTGCCCTTGTGGCCAAGAAAGCCAATGGCATCCTGGGTTGTATTAGAAGGGGGGTGGTTAGTAGGTCGAGAGAGGTCCTCCTTCCCCTCTACTCTGCCCTGGTGAGACCTCATCTGGAATATTGTGTCCAGTTCTGGGCCCCTCAGTTTAAAAAGGACAGGGACCTGCTGGAGAGAGTCCAGCGCAGGGCAACTAAGATGATCAAGGGAGTGGAGCATCTCCCGTATGAGGAAAGACTGAGGGAGCTGCGTCTCTATAGTTTGGAGAAGAGGAGATTGAGGGGTGACCTTATTAGTGTATATAAATATATAAAGGGGGAGTGTCACGAGGATGGAGCCAGGCTCTTCTCAGTGGCAAACAATGAAAGAACAAGGGGTAATGGGTACAAATTGGAGCACAAGAGGTTCCACTTAAACCTGAGAAGAAACTTCTTCTCAGTGAGGGTGACGGAACACTGGAACAGGCTGCCCAGGGAGGTTGTGGAATCTCCTTCTTTGGAGACATTCAAGACCCGCCTGGACACGTTCCTGTGTAACATTATCTAGGTGTTCCTGCTCCGGCGGGGGGATTGGACTAGATGATCTTTTGAGGTCCCTTCCAATCTCTAACCTACTGTGATACTGTGATACTGTGAACAAGAGCTGCATAAAACACCTCATCTGTCCCATATATGAGAATAGAGCTCATCTGATGCAACTGCAGAGATTTAAGCTAATCAGTAGAACGTTACACAGGGTGCTGCTGGAGTAGTGGGAGTTTCACTGGGACACCTTCCTATGAAAAAAATGCAGCACAGCAAGGGGAGCAGAATGTACAGAGCTCCTAGGGAAAGGACAAGGCTGGAAATCGTCCTCTTAACAGTTCCTAGTGCAGGCATGGCTTGGGGCAAAAGTTTCATTTTAGTATCCCTCAGCCTCTCCTTTCACTTACCCTTACATTGCTCACAGCCCCAGCAGAAACTTGGTGACCTCCAGCTGTGTTTGAATGGTAACACCACTCAACCTTATCAAATGCCGTAAAGAACTTACCACCTTTGCTTAACTCATTGACCCTTCCTGATCACTCAGCTATCCAGACAATGGCTTGTAATTCTGTCACATAGCCCGCTTTTTCTTGTTCTGTGCATGTTTGCTGGTGCAAGCTCTGACTACTTTGTTTTCATACTGACAAGACATACAGTAATACACAGTATTTTTTCTCATGATTTCTGTACTCTCCTGCATCTCAACCATCAACATGTCTTTCATCCTCTTATATTTGACTTATAGATTACAGGTTTCTTCTTCACCTCTCACACCTTTGGTGTCCTCTTAATGTTGATTAGGAAACTGATTTATTAAGGTTATCACTGCTCAGACAGTTATCACGTCACCTACCATCTGCTGCTCATGATATTTTTTCTGTCTGCCAACCACACAGCACACACTGGATAGGTTTTATAGATTGTCTACAACACAACAGGCAGATTTTATCCAAGATCCACCATTTTCCAACATATTTGTCTGAACTGGGGAAATGGAAAAACCTCTCTCAGAGATATGCGCCACTATGAAATATTTTGGGTACCTGCATCTTAACTGCGAAGGCGGAGCCACCTATGCAGCCTCCAGCATGAATGAATGCCTGCTGACAACTCAATTAATTGTGTCTCATGGATGTCACCCAGCTAAACCACTGTCATTTGAACTCAACAAGTCAGGATCCTCTCATGTCCTCTCCCTGTACGGGCACATTGGTACCAAAACAGTCCTGACTGTGAATAACTATCCATTTAATCACAAGACTGGTAGATATGCATTCACCTGGCTGCTATCCAGATGGCTGAAGATGACTGTCCCCGTCTCTATGGCTGAGATTTCTCCAGAGATTTCCCATGAGGAGTGCCAATTTAAAAGAAGAGGTTAGACAGTGCTGTTGAAATGTCAAATACTTCTCCCAGAAGGAAGATTTCCAGTGTGGGAACCTCCCTAAACTCCTCCGAAGTAACTGTGTGTACAGAAGATTTAAGTTCTTTTCCTAGAATATCTCTGTCTTTCCTGACACTTTTATCAGAGACTTCTCAGCGAATTTATACTTTGATCATCTTCCTGGATTTCTGGCAGATTTCCTCCTTTTGATGCCTTTTCCAGAAGGATTAGTAGTTTTAATGCCTTTTACTCGTTATTCCTTAAATGTCTTTGTTTGTTGTTTTTTTTTTTTTTTTGTTCTGCCTCGTTATGCTTGAATTCAAAGTCAAATTGTCAGGATTTAAAGCTGTCTTTTTTTCCCCCAAGCTCCAGCATTCACCTATTTCAGCTGCAGGCCCAACATGAACAAAATATGTGAATTTGGTTAAGGGCCCAGGCCTCTGTTTGCTTTTATGAGCAGTCACAGTAAGGGACTGCAAACTCAGATGCTGTTCAGTATTTGCATTCACCAAGATACACAGAAAAGAACAATTAGCAAATTTGCTATCCTACCCCTTATTACAGGAGATGCAATATTTTAGTCCATGATTGCTGCATTTTATCTCTTCTGACGCAGCAGCTGTAAATTCTGAGAGACACATTAATAATTGAAATGTTTATTTTAGAACATAAGAGAAACTACGTGTTTGCCTCTGCTGGAGAAAAATCACAGTGTCTTCAAACGTCTCCTCTGGCTGACTGCCCCCAGCGTGTGGGAATGTTGTGTGATAGCACTTCAGGGCCTGATAGCAGCCTTCGTTTCAAGCACACGATGTATCAGTATGTCAGATCATCTCATGATTTCACTGCGAATCTCACAATGTTTTTAAATAGTTACCTCAATGTGAAAGGGTTTGGCATTTTCTGAAAGAGAAGGTTTGGAAGTACACCTGAAGGGTGGTATATGCAAATAAAAGAATTAAAAGTAAATTTAAACAAATCCACCACTTCAGCCTTCTGCTGGGACCCACACTGAGGCCAATGCACCAGCCACCTGTGCCCAGCCTGGTCTCCCACAGCCAGAGACCTGATGTTCAGTACAGATGTTCACCATAAGCACAAAGCACTTCTGACACTGTTAGCATCATTCCTTCTCCAGAGAGTGTGACCCAGCAGTCACACTGTAGGGTCCACTCTATCTTGTACTACATCTTGTTCCTAAATCCCACCCTTGTGCAGAAAGGGAAAACTTCAGGGCACTGTGGTTTTGCACCCCAAACCCTGACATTTGTGGTAGGAAACTTTCTGGATCCATCTCAAACACAACATATAGAGACGGCACTTAAGCCCTGCCCTGAACAACCTGCCCTGGAGGCACAGCTTCTTCTCAAGGTGGGCAGACCCTCGTTGCACTGCAATGGTGACCTGCAGGTGTGAGCATGCTGGTGCCAGCAAATACAGGGCTGGTTTGCAAGTGAGGAATCACAAACAGCATTAGCAATGCTTCACTTTCAAACACATGAAATTGACTCATTATTCTTTTAAAACACACTAGACCTGAGCAGACTAATTTCAGGCCCCATACAGAACACTGTTTCTAAAGCTTTTATGTAAGGAGAAATGTTTGAACACATGCCTTTTTCCTTTCTGCAATGTTAACCAGCCTTCTGCTGTCAGACTTCTAATTTGACATATTTAAATATCCTGATAGGTTAATAATAGTGTCTAAGATCATAATGCTTGTAACAGCTTCAAACTCCAGGCAACACTTCCAGAGGTATCAGTAATTCTACTTACTATGAAGATAATATTGTATCATTTGCTCAGGGAAGATTTATATTATGGCTGATACCATACATTAGATATCTTGCATTAAACGCATGCAAGATGTCTAATGTTTGTAAATACATATGCACAAGGCCTAAAAAAGCTGCAAGCATGAATATCGTCAAAACATTATTTCCCCTGTGCACCCCAGGTTATGTTAACTACTCAGACTGTGATTCACAGTGTGACACTTCAGTACTTCAGTACATTTGTCTGGGAAGGAATTTAGTAAAGCCACATATAAACACCTCTTTCAACATCAAAGGCTGCAGCTGAGCTTAGATTTTTCTATGTAAATGCATTGTAGAAAAAGGCAACATGCATAAGCCAGCCTGAATTACTGAGAGCACTGCCTGTCAAAATAAAGAAATAAGGAATTTATTCTAAATTGGATAAACATTTCATTGAAAAGCACCTGGGTGTAATTTCCCCAGGGCATGCATTCACTGTGGGCCCATGTTTGCTTCTGCTGAAGTCAAATGCAAAACTGATTTAATGGCACCGGCGTCAGTTCCTCTTCACACATTATGAAGAAATAGTTTGTTTCATCAACTTCACATACAAGTTGTTACGAGATACATGTTTTTAGGTCCCTTCACTCAAAAATACCCAAAAGAAACAGTTATTCATGGGGATATGTAGGACATTTTTGGTATTTCAGCATCCAGGTTCAAGCTTCAGAAATACAATCCCTGTCTTGGACACTGGAGCTTCAAAGGCTCTAATGTGACTGTATCCATCCCCACCCTCATGCCTTCCCCTAACCAGTGCAGGGACACCAAAAACTTTTGAAATGCAGTTGTTACATAGGTGGAGGGTTTGCTATAGCCATAGCCTATGTTGGGAGGTACACAGTGTGCAGCTGCGTGAGTCCTCCTTAGTCCATGACCTGCAGTGGATCCATATCTACTAGCATTAAAATAAGTGACTAGGTGGAACAATGCCTTTAAATGTTTGGCCTTGATCTACTGACACATTCAGCAGAGACTCGATGTAGATGATCACCATGGTCCTTTGGCTCTTTAAACTCATGAGAAGTTGGGTACGGAAAGATGCAAAACTACAGCTGGTGATTTTAAGGATATCAGCTTTGGGTGTTTCAAACACTCCCCACAGGTCTGGTGAAGCAGCCAAACTCTGTAGCTACACAAAAGATTCTTGCTCATAATGTTAACAAATAACATCGACATATTCAGGACTTTTTAGCTCCATTCAGTAATTCATTCCGACACGAGTAAGAACAACCAGCACTCACGTCAGCACTGTACACAGAGATTAAGACAGCCAAATTGAACTGTTTACACTCCACCTATAGTCCATGGAGATGTGGTCAATACAGTGGAGTCTAGGTGGTAACTCACTCATCAATTGTACGTGCCTGCTTCCAGGTGAGCTGAATAGCCCTCCAGGTTCCACTGACTGTATTGACTACATGTCCAGTAAGTCTACTGGGAGTTACTGGACACTTAAGTGCACATGTAGGACTCCACATATAGACATCTAAATAGAAAGCAAACTGAATCCTGCCCTGTGTATCTCCCCTGGTTTTATTAACACTGGCATTTGAGCAAATAAGGGATAATACAGCTCTGACTTTGCCTGCAACAGAGTTAAATTTTGGTCAAGAAAAAGATGATAAACTGGAATAAATTCCTGCATATTAGCTGGAGCAAGTCACAAGTGATTTTAATTGGATTTTTTGAAGTACTATACACATGCCAGTGAATTGGAAGACACCTGAGTTTTCTTCCATGGTGCATTATAGGGTTTTTTTAACATAGCTTTTCTGAAGTCTTTCTTCTGGTCTATCTAACATGATATATGTCTGGTGTAAAGCCAAACTGCATCAAGTGCCATAAAGAAAGCCACAAAGTGCTAACTGTAGGTGGGGAAGGCCAGAGTACTCATGCACTACCAACAGCCCTGTCTTTAATTAGAAATTTATTCATTACCCTAAGAGGTTTTGTCATGACTCTTTTCTGCTTCCACCTCATGGTTTAAAGATTTATTTTCCTTTGCTGTAGAAATAATAAGCCAGGCAGCAAAGGTAGACATTTAAAATTGTAAAAAAAAAAAAATACTTGGGCTCTAGCTGTGTTAAATGCTATCTCTGCTCTGTTACAGAAAGTGAATATAGATGAGCTAGCATTTGGATGCTCTTATGATCTTGGTAGATCATAAATATTCTAATGTGTAACTATAATCATATTAGAAGGGATACTGGTCTTATTTCATTCGTAGTTTTTACCTTATACCACTGTCTTTTTTGATGGTTTACCATTTCTGGATAAATAATTGTTCAGCATGTCTAATTTTTAAAAAAGGATTAAAAGTAAAGCTTACTTCAGCCATCTTATATACAATTCTCTTTGTATCTTTAGAGTTTTCAGTTCCCTCAGCATATCTGTTTCCAAAGTACGTGAGTTTCCATGTGTACACCAACCACACAGAAATCCTGATCACAGAATTCTGATTACTGACACAGTGCATTCACCCTGGAGTTTAGTCTCATACTTTAAATATAATAATGAATGTGCAATAAATTGAAGATAATGTTAACAGAATCTGGGCCACAGAAAAATGACCTGGTTGAAAGGAATTACAAGACAGATAGCTTTAGAGAGAGAGGATGGCAGTTCATCTTATTCATCCAAGGGTGATTCCAGATACTTTTACTCAAAAATTGTTTTTTTCTGTCTATCTGGCCAAAGTCGTGTTCAGCTACAGGTAGATACATCAGAAGGATTCGGGTAACATGTCACTTTCCATCACAAACTCCATGATCATCTACAGTGTAATAAGCTACATGCTTAAGCTCATCTAACTGCTGGATAGGTTTGCATGTTGTGCTCATGGGAAGCAGTATCAATTTAAACAGATTTTAATATTTGATTTGGTTAAGCCAATATTTCTAATACAGAAGCACCGTTTTGTTGCAGTGTGTCTGAAAAGAAAAACATTTCTGCAGGCATTGGCCCCATGGTTTTGCAATTGTTTTGTCCCTGATGGAGTTAAGTAGGATGTATATTAGTGTGAGATTTATTCTCTTATCCTTCAGCCTTGTTAAAATGCTCGATATGGCCCCCAAATGACTATTTGCTTCTGGGTATTTTGTGTCCAAACATTTAAAATGCAAATGCATTTTGTCTGATACTTCCAAATACAGAAATACAGTCAAAATTAGAGGGAAAAATTCTGTAAACTTTAGATTTTCCTTCTTTTGAGCTGCCTCCCATGCCCTAGAGTAATTCATAACTATGCATTCTCTTTAATTAGTGCCAAACTAATGGTATCCCAGTCACATCCCCTGCAAACATTGAAGCAAATTTAAACAATAAAGCACAATGCACTGAAACAGGAAGGGAGGGAAGTCACACCAGATGGGGAGACCATAACCTAATTTGCTAATGCATTTTGAGTTTACATTCTGAAAAAGCAAAAATTTCCTCTGATAAAAATTTGTTTTCTTTGAATGGAAAATTGTGACTAGAAAGTGATTTCTGTCTGTGAGCAATGCAAAGGTAACTACCTAGGAGCAGGATCTAAACAATAAAAAGCATATGAATGCCAGTCCAAGCAGGCATCCCCCTGTTGAGAGTAGTTTGGAAAATAATTTCTTTAAACCTAATTATTCATTATATCAGTGCTGCTTTCCCATTAAAAGATACATTTTCTGTACACAATTCTTTCAGATTATGAGTGATGTTCTTATTTTTCATGTTGGAAGAAAATATTTATCTCGGCAACAAATTATGTCAGTGTTTGTCAAACTGTTGGTAGTTATTAAGTACAACATTATGACTTTCACTGTAATTCAGAATGAGAAAATTAAAGATAGAATTAAAGCAACATTTCTAATTTAACAACTGGAACACACAGAGATTTTGAACTACTAAATGCAGGTTACTCTAGGCATTGTTTTAGCTTTAGCACCTGCACACAGCACTGCCTCTGATATATGTGTGATACATATTTACTGATATGGTAAATTTAACCTGTAGATTTATGGCTTTAGTGTTCCTTAACTAATAATGCCTACTGGGACATTACTGGCACTGCTGTCATTACAGCATAATGATGGCATTACAGCTTAACGCAAAAGTACATCCTGGTGTCATTGGTATATTCATCTGGTGAATTTATTCTTCCAGACATCTAGTCTCTTACAATGTGAGCCCATGAGAAGTCTGAACAAATTAAAAAGCTGTGTATTCTTTACAAAGAATTTGAAATATTTTCATATGGATGTTTCAGTTAATGCAGTAATGGAAAGAAACAGATACATAATGTGTTTTCGGGGTGGTGGTATATGTTACCAATTTGTGAACTCCAATGGGAATAACTGATGAACTCAGCTTCCGAAGTCACCATTACATTTACTTGCATTAGCACTTTTCAGACAGGCTTTCACCCAAACATTCTACAACCCATAAAGCCTACTCAGCTACATCAGCTTTCTCTAGCATTCATTTAACTACCTCCAGGTACTATTTCTTTTGTACAGAAAATACAAACCTATGCCAAATTTGTTCTTTGACTAAAATAAAACATAAACCAAAAGCAAATTTACTCATTTACTGCACCGCATGACCAGCTTTCCTCCTGGTTGCTGAGGAAACCGAAGATCGGTCTCTGTCCCGGCAAGGGTAGATCCAGAATGAGCTTTGTCCTTGAATTCAAGATCGCTGCCTCAGTGTGCTAGGATCAAGCGTGATGACTGTGTTATTAAGCTGTTGATTAGACTGTGGGAACTAACGATTAAGAGTTGTACATAAGTCAGTTCAAATGAGCTAAGCGTCACTTGATTAAACAGTAAAATCTAAACACACTGTGTGGGGAATAGAAAAATAGTGGGTTTCCCTGGTGTCAATTCATCATATTCAGAGCTTGTGAAATATGTAGTAGTTAGCAGTGTGGAATACACTCTCACTTACATTATTTGTCATAGAGCACTGAAATTGAAAGATACTTCTGCTGATTTGAAGAGTTTGCTGCCTAGGACTGCATGTTGGTTTACTATCCAAGCCAAGGCACAGAGATGGCAGAAGGGAGAGCTAATAAAGATAACAGTGGCAGCAAGAAGATGATGGGATAGTTCATTGGGGCATGAAGATATTACCACATTTGTTTGCTTTAATTTGTCTCACTTTACATAGAGAAGGTGACAGCAATAAATGCTCGGGAGGGCACTGAATGAGGAAGGCAAAAGCTGAACTGCTGACAAACCCTTTGGCTTTTGAGAGCGCAAAGAGTGAGTGGGCTGATGGAAAAGAGACTGGACTGGGTACTGTGTAAATAAGGAGGAATGAGAGGCTGTCTTCACAGAAGCAGCTCTGCTGGAGAAATGGAGAGAAGACTGGTACAAGAAACTCAGAATGCACAGGTAGGAGAAGGTATATGGGAGGAAAGAAAAAAACACTAAAAAATATTATGCCAACAAGAGGGTACTCCTCAAGAACAGCCACAGATAAGCGAAACCATAATGGGAATATCCTGGCAATACCATGGCTCAATTTTTACACCAACAGGGAATTCCATTTCAAACTGCACAGCACAATAATGGCCCTTATTATTAGTCTTTCCAGAAGCTGGGCCCCCATTTAGCACTTTCCACTCTTCTGCTCTCTTGGCCTGTATTTAACCCATGTATTATCATTTTTGTGCAGGTAATTCTGTCATTTATTTTTCCACCCTGTCTTAGTCTTTTCATTTCCATAGTTACAGAATTGAAATGATAACTGCTCAAGATAATTAAAATAGACTCTATAAATCCTGGTGACATTCAACCATTTCAAACATGCAAAATATTAACAGTCATGTTATACTGAGAAATTGGTAATGGACAGTGCTTTAAATAATCATGTTCTGGAAGGATGCTGAATTCAGAGAATTCAACATGAACAATGTGCACACAGATACATGAGAGGGTAATTTGACAATACTCTACAAACAGCTGTGTGGTTCATCATTATGTGTGTCAGTTCTAAGGTAAGTGCTCTAAAGTGAAATGTTGGTTAGTATTTAATCCAGTGACATTAAAAGACAGGCTAAAAGGGTTTTTTGGGGTAGCAGCAGAAGTATGCAATTTTTTTACGCCTTTGTGTCCTAGATCATTAGTCCTCAGAGGCCACACCTCAGTATCTCCAAGTCTCTTACTCCTCTTCAAATTCCTCAAGCATAAGGAGATCTCCTTACTACTTTATCTCTTAACTGCTGAATAGGTTAAAAAAAAGCAGATGTTGTAACTGGTTCTCAGCTCCATGAGTGTTTATTGACTTGTCCGTACACAGGCTGTCACCAGCCAACCCCGAGGTCAAACTGATAACCACTGAGCTCTCATCACCATTTTTCATCCAGTGAATATACTAATTTGATACTCTTTTGTCGAACTAGTCAGTGTCAGACCTCCCAGGAAGATGTGACATTTGGGTCTCTTCTGTTAGATCTGACTGAAGTACACCCAATGATAATAAAATCTCTGAGAAGGATGTGACAAATAGAAATACAGCTTGATCACATATGCCTTATTTCAACGGGAAACCAGGCTAAAAATCTCATTATACAGAAGAGTCCATAGGGTATTTTTGTTAAATATCACACAAAGCTAAACTGAAAGCTGTCTGTATTCCTTGCTTTATCTGGCATATCTAACTGATTTTTATGTGTTTCTCACAGGGTTGGATGATGTCGATAAGCTGAATGTGACAGCCTACCTGAGCGCTTGTAGGGGAACCCAAATCAGAGGTCATCTGAATGAATCATCCTCCAAGTACCTTTCTCTCTCCCACCAATAATTACTGGAGGACAGCAACCTAGACAGCTACAATTAAGTAAAGGGAATTTCATCCGAATTGACTCGTGACTGAATTTTACATATTTAGAAAGCGTCTTCAAAGCACAGAAGGCTGTGTAAGTGTTAAGAAAAAAACTATGCTATAATAATTTATTTGGTGTAACATTTTGTTGCATTACTTTCAAGGTTATTTTTACCAGTAAGGCTCTCATCCTGCCAAATCGGTCTGTACAACTCACCAGATGCCTCTTGAAGACTATGAGCTACTGACATGAGAATGCTTCCATTTGTTGCTACTGCTGTCTCCTTGCTCTTCTCATTGCCTCCAGATCTCCAGCTGTGGCTTCCTCTTAACACTATTGCAGTTAACACAAACACATGCAGCCACAGAGACCTCCCAGAAACTGCTGAATGGCTGAAGGAAAGTCAACCCAGCATAGCTGGGCATACAGGGGTTAACCAATTCCACTGTGCAAAATCGCGTTGGGGAGGAAAACAGTGACCCTCAACTGGAGATGGATCTTTTATACTGGCCTGGTCAGGGATGTTGCACAGCTGCTTTGTAACTTACTTGTCAGGAACCACACTTCTTCCAAGGTATGCACAGGCAGGTTGATAATGTGCAGTACAAGAAGTGGCAGTTTCCCCTGATACTGCTGATGTAGCAAGCTCTGAGAAGGGGAGCAACACAAATTGTCGGTGTGGACATATTCCAGGGATATTTGCTCTGCTGAAGAGCAGAGATGCTGAGCCTGGGCATAGCAGCGGACTAACATGGCCATGACCTAGAAAGCCAGCCACTACCTTTCTGTAGCACTGTGCTATGTTGCACAGAGGAGCTTGTGAGGAGCTATCTTAGGTATCTGTAAGATGGAAGTGCTTGCACAACACATCCATACCCTCTGACTGCCTTCAAATCTGGGGCTTCGCTTTAACTGCTAGGATGGGCAGCAGACTTTTCACTGCTGTATCCTCTGAGAAATTAGCCCTTTGCTTAGGAGAGAGGAACTGCATATTAAAAAAGTTAAAGATTATCAGCTCCTGGTCCATCACATAGGAAATCTTCCTTACTGTTTCTGGAGAGAACATTTTTATTTAAGCCTAAAACAATCATTGGTCAATAACCTCATGCCAGTCCTGGATTTTGGAAAACCATGTGTTTCCGAATCCAGAAAGTTCACCTTGCACTCCTTTAGATAAGAAAAGAAATCCCAAACCACAGTGCGTTCTTTGAAGGACTGTTCATCTTGATTTATACTTTTTCTGGACCCAGCTGTCAGTGACAGGATACTGGACAGGAGGAAATTACATTTTGATCTAAAATGTCCGGTTCTGTGCTTCTATAATAGGCACATGCCAGGACAGAACGTGTTAGGTAATGTTGGTGTCAGAGCAGCATACAGTACTTGACAAAACTGAAGGCATTAATTCCTGTCTTTTGTAGGATTATGTAACACAATGAGGTAAAACTTAAAATAAGTTTTCCCTTTTACACAGCAGGAATATCTGTAAAATTAGAAAATTCACAAACAAGCTCTAAGTACAAAAACAGTTCCTGGCCAAAGCAATGCTACTATGGAAGTATGATGGAAAGAATCACATAGTGCCAACATTTAAGGATGCTTACTTGAACCATACTCCTCCAGTGTTGCAGTAGATGTTGCAAAAACTCCCCATGTAAACAATTATTACAGTCCAAGTGGAATGAAAGGCAATGGCTGTTAAGTATACTTTCTGAGAGGGAAGAAGGAATGAGATTTGCAGTAATTCCAGCTGTGACCTTCCAAAATGGAATGGTCTAAATGCAGCTTCTGGGCAAGAGAGATCACTGCATGCACACCAGCACTGGAAGAGGTGGTGGGGTGGAAGTATAAACTTGAGAAAGTGATTAACCCATTACTCTCATCTGGCCAGCAAAGGGGATTCTGAAAATGTTCCCAAGCCATCCCAACCTGCAGTACTACAGGTAACAAAGCTGCCACCATTCATTTGTTGCTGAAGCAGCAATAGAGATTGTTCCTTACGAACACCAAAAGTATAATTTTCCTATGTATTCAGAATATACAGTTGTTTTACTTAAGACTACAATGGTGTAAATCAAATACTCATAAAATTTTATACAAAAATTGTGTCTTTGGTAACCAAACACTCCTCTGTCAATGAAGAATTACTCCTTTGTGCTGCTTTTGACTGGGATAGAGTTAATTTTCTTCACAGTAGCTAGTATGGGGCTATGGTTTGGATTTGTGCTGGAAACAGTGCTGATAACACAGGGGTGTTTCACCTAATGCTGAGCAGTGCTTACACAGAGCCAAGGCCTTTTCTGCTCCTCAAAGCACCCCACCAGCGAGCAGGCTGGAGGTACACAGGGAGCTGGGAGAGGATGCAGCCAGGACAGCTGAGCCCAACTGACCCCGGGTATATCCCACACCATATGGAGTCATGCTCAGCATGTAAAGGTGGGGAAGAAGAAGGAAGGCGGGACATTTGTAGTGATGGTGTTTGTCTGCCCAAGTAACTGCTGCGTGTGATGGAGCCCTGCTGTCCTAGAGATGGCTGAACGCCTGCCTGACCATGGGAAGTGGTGAATGAATTCCTGATTTTGCTTTGCTTGTGCAGCTTTTCCTTTACCTGTTAAACTGCCTTGAATTTTCTCACTTTTACTCTTCCAATTCTCTCCCCTGAGGAAGGATGTGGCTGTGTGGGGCTGCGCTCCTGGCTGGGGATAAACCACAACATCCTCTAATTGTTTAAAAATATAAACATATGCACACGGTATAAATGCTACCATTTTTATGCAAGTTAATGACAATGTTGTTTTTACTGAGACAAAAGCTCACCCATCTTCTCTAACCTTTAACACAGCACAAAAGCAATGCTAACATCACCATGTTAACATCAGAAATGTGCACCTGAATAACAGAAAGCCACCGTAACCAGGGAAACCAAACAGTGGCATGGACAGGTTTTCATATAAGCGTGGATGGGGGAAAATTAATACGCTTGTTACAAAATACTGGCTTTGAACAACAGCAGTTCACTGTAACTTTAACATTATTTTTATTTTGGTGGAGAGGAAGAATTCTGCATCTAGGGTGAAGTATTCAAAGGGCAGTATTGTGGTAAGGGATGTACAGTTTCAAAATGGATCAGATTTGCTATGGGTGAAAACACCTTTGTCACAGACCATCATGGGTGACATTCTTGCCTGGCCAGCACGGAGGGATGATGCTCACAGCAGAGTCCCCTGCCAACAAGACACAGGAGCTTGGCTGCGCACAGGATTACCACTATGAGCCATTTTCCTTCCACTCTGCAACCCTCAACTGCAACTGAATCATGAAAATATGTTTAACATGTTCTTGGCAGCCAGTTTTAAAGCCAATAGTGCAGGGAAGGACGGGAGCCATGCTCTGACAGCAGTTTTGAGAGCATCGCCCATAGCTCGCAGTGCTCTCCTGTGACAGACACACACACAGGCAACAACACCAGCAGCAACTTGATAACCAGGAAAGCAAGTTCAGGGAAAATGGCAAATATTGTTTGTGTATTATTTCAGCCTTGTCTTGCTGAACAAAGCAGGTTCTTCCCCCGCGATCTGCCACTGTTGGGATGGGGAGAGGGACCCCTCCCAGCAGTTTCTGCCTCTCTAAGGGCTGACCCAGGGTCCACATCAGTTATTTGAAATACTAATTGACTAAAGATTTTTTCCATAATGTTTGACTGATTTTTATTAACTGGAGTAAGTCTAAACTTTCCCTGGAAAGGCAAATTCTCACTGTGCCCTTCCCTACCCAGCTGAGGGTTTTAGGGGTAATGTACCAATATAAGACCCAAATCTTGAAAAGGCTCTTTAGAAATAAGAAGAGTTTGTTAGTCCCTAATGCAGAGATACATCTAGGTAAATTGCTTATTTTTAGCTTCCTGTGTTTTAAAAGCATCAAGGAGAGGCAAAAAGTCTTTTTCTCTCCCATGTAGACAGCTAACAGGGATATTCCTGCAATGTTCCTGGAAATAGCTTGCAGGTGTCCTTAGAGGAAAGGGTCTCTGAAGACTCAGATTCAGTATTCTCCAGATTTTCAACAATTAAAACCTTGAAAGCATCCACTGTTTTTTTACTAACTTGCTAATTTTTCTACCAAAATGTCCTAAACGTAAAGTAACAACTGTGCAATCTGCCATTGAAAAGGTTTTTTTAAGCCAAATTAATAACTTATTTCTTTCTTTTCTCTTGCCTGTCAAATACACCTACAAAATCCAACAGCCTATCAGAACTGCTAAGTCCCTGGGAGCACTAGTACCTTTGCTAGCCTTCCATCAGGCTTCATTATGAAATGCATTCATCCAGAAACTGTTAATTGTAGATCATTGAGCTGAAGTTTTAGACTGGTGTGTCTCTAGCAGAATTTAGTGTATGCATTCATTTATCCCGGCCACACGTTAGCCGTCAGTTTACTTTCTGTTCAAGCTTCATGTACACAATTGAACCTCACACTTTTAGATGTCTGCATTTGAAAAAGAGAAATCCAGTAAGGATCAAAACTATAGTATCCTCATAACAAAGTCCTGGGTCAGTGCCACACCATCTCCGTAGTGAAGTCTATCTGTACAGTGGCTCATATCACATAGCTTTTATGATGCCTCTACATTGTCTAGAGCAAACCATCATTCATTTAGATTCCAAAATAAAAACTGTATTCAGAGGCTACGAGATTAATGCAGGAGCCAGAGGATCAGTAGCTCTGTTGTGAATAGCAATATTTCTCATACTCAGCAAGCAAAGGAGACTTCTGAAAGCAAGCTTTCATTCTGGCTGGCACAAGCACAGCACCAATCACCCAGCCAAATGGAGAGAACTCAGAAAATGATTTAATAGAGGAAAAAAAGCCCTGAAAGATCTGAAGTTACATGTCTGTGTGGCTGCTTGAAATATGTGTTGATCTGCTTTCTGATACCACAAAAATAACTAGAGCATAGTTTAGGCTGCAGGTGACTGTAAGAGTTTCCTACTCATCATGCAGTACCACTGGTCTAGCACTGAGAGAAGCCTGGTTGACTCAGAATATACACAGCCCAGTACAGCACATGGTTGACAGACAAGCAGCCAGGACCCTGGGGACTCAGAGTCTCTTTCCTACCACACAGAGCCAAAGACGCAGTGTTATCTGGAGGATTTATCTCCAGATCCCTATTCCTTCAAGTGATAAATTCAGTTTCAGGCCTGATAAATAAGCAATGGAATTCTGAATTCCACTGCTCTCCTTGTGTAATCAGGTTGAATACAGTCTAAGTAGACAATGACTACTTTGCTAGAGATTTCAGTGATCACCTTCATAGTTCTCCCATAACATCTGGAATTGTACTAGGAAGCATTGAATAAGTCCATCCACAAGTGACAGACTCTGTCACTCTGGAATCACTTTAAAAGTCACTAAGATCTCAAACAGAAGCAGGCATATATCAATCAGCAGATTTTTCTACCTGAGAGGGTCATATGGGACCACTCAGGTGGCACGGAAGCACAGACTGAATTAAAAACCAAAACCAAACAGAGCTGAGATTTCATAGAGTGAATATTCACCCTTACAAATCCTCAGGTATGGAGGATGCTGAGCCTAGTCCAGGCTTCAGTCTGGAAGACAACTGGGGAGACAGCTTAAGTCAATCAGAGATACCTGCAAGTGATAGGGCTTTCCCTGATAATCATATATACACAATACAAAATTATGTTTCTTCTAGTCAGAACAAAATGCAGTTTTTCATCCCATGATTGCCACTTAGAATTGAAAGCCTACTCTTTTTTCTCACACACCATCCCATTAACCTGAACAGTGCTATTTATATCACTGCAAGGCTTACTAGTGTGAGTAAGAGTCGCTGGATTAGGCTGTGTGTTTGGAGTGTGATTTTTATTTTAGGTGCGTGGGAGCAGAGTCCTGAGATTGCACACAGACATGCTGGTGTGAAATCCTGAGGAAAGAGCATCTGCTGAGCCCTGTGAGAAACAGATAAAGAAATAAGGATAGGGGAGAGACAGGATGAAGGGGCTGAATGATAAAATAGTCTCGTAACAAGCCCCAGACATTTGAATATCTATTTTTAATTATTCTGGGTTTGATAGCCCCCAAAGAGTACTTTTAAGTGCTTAATTTGCTTTGCTCCATTGATTTTAATTAATCTTGCCCAAGGCTTTCAAACTTGATGAGCATGGAGAAGTTAGGGGTAAAAAAAAAGAGCAGCCTGCTTCTTCACCATATGATATTCCTTAACTGCCTCACAGCACAAGGAACCACAGCTGGGATGTGCCAGTTTCAGACATGAGCACTCATCAGACCATGGGCACTACCCTTTTAGGCAGGGGTACTATCTTTATGGGATGAATTTAAAGCAAAAGACGTGTCTAATGCTGAAGGCTTCTGGACACATGGATTTGGCCCAGCTCCTTCGCCAGCCAACAAAACACCAAATACCTGCCTGCAGCCTGTGTCAGAGGCACAAAGCAGTCTCAGAATCACAGAATCATAGAATGGTTTGGAAAAGACCTTTACAGGTCACCTAGTCCAACTCTTCAGCAGTAAGCAGGAACATCTTCAACTAGATCAGGTTGTACAACCCCGTCCAACCTGACATTGAATGTTTCCAGTATGGGTCATCTAACACCTCTCTGGCCAACCTGTCCTGGTGTTTTACCATCCTTATTTCCTCACTGCTTCTTGGGTTTCTTGTACTGGAATCAAGACAGTAAGGGAAAAAAGATCCAGCTGCATTTAGAAACCAAAAAGCCAAACAGCATTTTCAGTTCTCACTTACTTGGAGAAAAGTTTTATTGTAACTTAAAAAAAGAAAAACATATATACATATATATATATATATAGTAGTAAAATGGTATCACAAAGGCAGAACAAGTTAGAAATAAGTGCTGAGTTAATTTAAAAAATATCTGTGCCTTTTACTTGCAGCAAATTTTAATACAGACTCCCTTGACAAGTGCACATCTGCAGATGTATAAAAAACAAACCTGTATAAAGAGGTTGGTCACCACCAGAGGAATATCTCTGTGTTTCAAATGTTTCTTCAAAGGATCCGTGACCAAAGCAGGCACCTGAAGTTGTCAGAAGGGCAGGTCAGTCCTTGCTCATTGCAGGGAGTTTGGACTATATGACCTTTGAAGGTCCCTTCCAACCCAAACTATTCTATTCTATGAATCTATCCTCTTCTAGTTTGAAACCATTACCCCATGTCCTGTTGGAACAGGCCCTACTGAGAAGTCTCTCCCTGTCTTTGTTATTAGCTCCCTTTAGGTACTGGAAGGCTGCTATAAAGTCTCCCTGGAGTTTTCTCTTTTCTAGGCTGAACAACCCCAACTCTCTCAACCTTTCCTGACAGGAGACGTGTTCCAGCCCTCTCATCATTCTGTGTTCCTTCTCCGGACGCGCTCCAATAGATCCATATTCTTTCCTGTGCTGAGGACTCCAGAGCTGGATTCAGTACCACTGATGAAATAAGACACCCAAAATGATGGGCAGCTCTGACAGTTGCAGATCCTGCTGCTCGGTCGGCTGGCATGGGGAAGCAACAAACCACCGTGTGCTGGGAAGAATGAGTAGTTCTTTTCACAGCCAAGTCCCAGAGTTACACTGGATATGCAGATATCACATGTCTGTATTGTGAAAGGCTCCTGCAAGCACAGAGGCATAATAAAGAAATGAGAGAGAAGGCCTGAAGGAAGCAGATGAGCTTTTGCACCACACAGGAGATGTCTAGGCTTTATGAAGGAAAGATGAGTGATAAATGAAAAAATCATAGGATTCTCTGTCCTCCCTTAAATGACCAACCCAAGACAGACCCTTTGGTGAGATATCTCCTGGGATCTTTTAGAGGGAGCAATGACTGGTGATGACTGCAGCTTACGGTGAGTGGCACTGGCATCAAGTCTACATAATGAAGGGGAATTTAACTATTGCCAAGCTGTTAAGTGATGTTCAACCAGGTGTTAAGCTGCAGGGTGATTTAAAGATCTTGTTCCAGACTTAGGTTTAAGAGCTCTTTCCTTCCAGCAACTTCCGTTAATGAGAAGAGACAGAAATCCCAGAGGGATGGGAACCTTCAGCCTGAGAGCACAGCGCTGCCACTGTGCACAGGATGCGCGATGGGACCAGAGACTGCAGTGAAGACATGCTGCCTTCATGTTTTCCTAATTGAGCAGAAACAATATCAATCAGGAGACCAATTTGCCATCACCTCTGCCAAACTCCAGGTGTGGACATGCCACCTCTTCTTGATTCAGCTGAGAGCAGCAACTCCTGAAAAGCCTATGGTCCCTCAGCATCACCCCACTGAGAAGGGCTGCTGAGTCCTGGGAGGGAACACAGGATCATCAGCTCCTGGGCAACACCATGGGAAGCAGAGGATGCTCTGTTAGGACCAGGCTTTGTTAAGGAGCTTCAGCCCATCATGCAGGAGGATAGTAAGGTCAGTCATCAACTGGGATTTATACCTTGTCCTCCTAAAGGGCAAGGCACTGACCAGCATTAACTAATCAGTGATTAAATTGCCACTCAGAATTTGACATTTGTGACTTCTCTAATTACTACTGTCTCGTTCTGCATCTTGTGTTTCTGGGGAAGGTTATTAGAAGGTCATATGGTTTAAATTATAATTAGTTAAGTCTCCTGCCTATGAATAAGCAACATTAGATTTCCAACATCAGTAATTCTGAATATGGCTATCTGGATAAACCATCCTATAAAAGAAAGGAAAAATAATTTGCTTTTTGCTAAAGTCATTGAAGGTATTGATAGTATACCCACAAGATGCTGAAAAAGAACCCCACACATAGTTTAAGTAATTCATTAAGAACAATAATCAGTTTTGGACTATTACACACTGTAGTAATCAATCACTTTAATTAAAAGGAACCGTGCAATCTCTCCCTTTTACCTCAGCCCATCTTTGCACATGCAGCTGATCAAAGATGTCATATTTCAAAGATGCTGAACACAGTCTCTACAATCTTTGATAAAGAATTTCACAAAGCAACAATATCCTGTGTTGGTACTGAGGTCTTTGCTTTCTTATGTAGCTTTTGCTATCAAGTAATTGCGATCAGGTAATTACGCAGCAGCTCCAGTTCCTGTGCTCTGTGTAAGGGAAGAGAGAACACTCAAGTGCCTTACAGCAAGGTGTACTGGCTCATCCTTGTCCCCCCGGGACAAGGCTCTCCATGTACCCAGGCAGATGCCACCACTCTGTAACTGTCCTTCGTCCATTTCCTGGGAGAACAGAAGGTCTCCATTCTGCCCAGTACCTTTTCTTCTACAGCTGCCAATAGCAGATAGGATGGAAAGAAAAGAAAGACTGCATAGGGAAAATACACAGGGATATTTCCTCACTCTGCACTGCATGGAAGGTCAGGGACTTCTTGAGCCAGAGACTTTAACGGCTGTGATGGATTTTTCATGCCATGCATTTCTCCAGTCCTTTTCTGAATGATGCAATGAGCAAAGATGAATTCTTCCTTTTTAATATCAGCTGGGTTTTTTTCTGCAATTTGCAGGGAAATCTAATGTGAAAATGATAGGAAAGAATAACACATTTTATCCTTACAGTGTGCAAGGAGAGAGTTTTGTTACACTCATCAACACGCTGCAGTCTTTTAAGATCAAAAAGGAGCACAAGAAAGAAGAAGAACAACAACAAAAATGCATTTATAAAATAGCTATATCTTCCTTTCCTGAAGTTGATCCTGGTATTTCAATACCTGCTGCTTAGCTGAAATCTGCCTCTGCCTATCAGCATGAAGTTTCAAAAGGATGCTGGTTTAAATGATATCTAATGTTGATTTAATTTAAGATAGAGGAGGACAAGGCTGAGAAGTGCGAATCAGTCAACAAGAAAGGCATAAGTCAAATGATGAAGCAGGGAAGATTTTTCAGCTGTCTTTTCCTTGAGTAAGAGGAACAAAAGGCAAATGGTTTTGACACAACTGTGATTCTTGTACTCCTCAAACTGCTGCTCAGATAGAGGGACTCAAAGGGGTCATTTCATTTTTCACCACCCTATGAGATAGAGGATGGAAACAGATGCAGCTGACATGGTTCAGCAGCACTTTCAAAAGCCACTGGAAGAGTTCTGTTCAAGAAGATAAATAAATCATGGTGTGAAAGATAAGCAGTGGCACGGCCTGCAAACATTGTAGCAACAGATGCATCAATAAAGGGCTGCTTCTCTATATGATGGAAGCTTATACTTGAGCATGTTTAAGTCCCAGACTGAAAGTAGTGGTGCTAATTATATTTATATATGGCCTGAGAGAACTAGAGAATAGACAAATAGGAGAAGAAATAAACTTTAGATTAATCAAAACTAGAATAAACCAGGAGGAAGTCCTCATGGGAGTCCTGATGAGGCAATGTGACAGCTAGGACACAGACAAACGAGAAGGAAATGGTCTGAACAGCTCCATTGCATTATTACTTTGGAAATGTGATGCAGCCACAAAGGAAAAAAATCCATGTCCGTGCTCAGTATGAACTGCTGCCTTTAGAAACAGTCAAAATGCTGGGATGCACAAGGAAAAGGACAGAGAATTATTAACTCATAAGATCCCAAGGTACACAAAATGCTCACCTTTGCCTTCAACAGTGCTGCATGGGGTGGGATGGGTATTGATTGGTGGGAGGTGAGCAATTGTACTATGCATCACTTGTGTTTATTTTTTGTTTACTTTCCCATTTTAGTTTCATATTCTCTCCCCTTGTTACTATTATTATTATTATTTCTATATTATACTTCAGTTATTGGACTGTTCTTATCTCAACCCGTGGGGGGAAGAGGGAGACTGTGTGAGCAGCTGCATGGTTCTGAGTTACCAGCTGGGCTTAAACCATGACAGCAATGAAATGCAGAACTCCCTGGATCTCACCAAGAACTGCTCTACCACCCCCTGCTGTGCTCCACTTGACTGCAGGCGCATGCACTCAGGGCTATCTGATGGACCAGGCTGACAGCTAGTCTGATTTCATGTGACGCTTCCTGCGTTTCCAAATAGAAATCAGTGTTACGTCAATAGTAACCCCACAGCTGGACACAAAGACGGTAGCCAGACTCCATTCGGGACACAATCAGAACAAGTCCATCCTCCTAGCTCCACTATTCTATTGTGTCACTTTATTTTCCTAATAAAAAATAAACATCATTCCTTACTAATGCAAACTTCACTGTAACACTGTAACAAAATATTTTATAGAATAGATTAGTTAGGGTTGGAAAGGACCTTAAGATCATCCAGTTCCAACCCCCCTGCCATGGGCAGGGACACCTCACACTAAACCATGTCACCCAAGGCTTTGTCTAAACTGGCCTTGAACACCATCAGGGATGGAGCATTCACAACTTCCCTGGGCAACCCATTCCAGTGCCTCACCACCCTAACAGGAAAGACCTTCTTCCTTTACTTCCTTTACAAATTATTGCTATTTAATTCTGTGCTCTAAAAATTTGCTAACTTCAAACCATCACCTTTGGAGCTTTCTCTAAGTGAACCACACAGCATTTGCAGACTGCAGGAACCAACTTGTCTCTGGACCACCCAAAAGACTTGTAAGATGGGAATTCAAATGAAAAGAAGAACTACTGTAAGAAAACAGATAGTGAAGACTGACAGCTGTTTCATTGTTTTGACAGAAGCACCTTGTGGATGACCTGAACATGTTTTCTGGACCATGGTATTGTCTTGAGCATGGGTGAGTTATATGGGAAATGAGCTCTTACAGAAACTTTTAATCCACCTTTTATTTTAAATGAAACATGATCACCAATTTTCATTTAAATAGTCTTGAGACATAGGTACCCTATGGAAATGGCCACACTAGCTGAAAAGGACTTTGCATGAAGTGTACCACTCTTTAATATTTATGAGACTGCTTCCAGGTTTGCTAAAGTGCAAGTGTAAATCACTTCTTGCATGAGCCACAATATTTAGAGTTACTTAGAAAGAATTTATTTGCACTAACTCCAATCTGAACAAACTATTCTAAAACAATGAAGCCAGGGAAATCTCAGTGCAAATTACCCCAGCTTCTCCCGTTCAAACAGCTGGCTCATCCATACTCCCAGCCCTGCAGCACGTGTAGGTGAGAGCCCCTTCAGTACCACTCCAGATCAGAACATTAAAGCTGTCTATTGAAGGTAGCTCTGTTTGAACTTAGGAAATCTCTCAGAGATCTCTCTTCAATTCTCAATTCTATTGTTTGTTTGCAAATGTAATGATTATTATTTGCTATTAAAAATAATAGGAAAATAGTTGGCAGGCCTTGAAAAATTATGCATTTTTATGGGTCAAACCTGCCTGCGGACAATTTATGAGCAGAGTTTTACTGGAGTGGTGCAACAAAAACATTAGTATAGGTACAGTTCCCATAAAACCCACCCTTTTCACACTACATTTTTCTATAATGCCTTCTCTTTTTCTCCCTCTCCCACACATCATTTCTGTGCTGGCAGTTAGCCAAAGCCATGCAAGAATGGATTGCACTGTTGTGGCATTTAAATTATATCAATACTGAAATGCAGAGTAGAGTCCTTTTCCATTTTATCTCTAAATTGAATGCTTTCACAGAGAGGCACTGTTATCTGCATTACAATTTGAGAGCTACATTAGTAAATCTTGAATGCTCTGAATTAGAGTATTCAACTTCTGAGATGGATGGTTGAGCTCACCACAAAAAATGTATTAAGCTCGAGATACGGCTTCATTTGGAATGAACATGAATTTTGAAGAATATCTGTGATTCTGAAAACAAGCCTAAATTTCCGGGGTACCTGCATCTAGCTGAATGTTACCCCCTTACCTTTTAAAGTAAATCTTTCTAGATTTTCCTGTCTAAAAACCATGCCTGCAAAACAATCCTCGAGGTACCATTTCCCTGTCAGATGGGGAAATTATGTAAATTCAGATCAGTGAAGCAGTCTGAAAATGCTACTTGGGAACGGAGAAGGTTCCCATCTCTTTTACAGCACACTGTAAGAGCACCAGTAATGTTGCAAGTATATTGCTGGGGTGTGCAGTCGCTAAACAGTTAAACGGGTCTGGAGAAATGAGTTAAATCTTCTAAGAGGTATCCTAGAGGCTTTATCCTTAGGACTTCAGTGACACAGCAACCTCTCAGCACCCCACAGTCACCCATGCACCTTTAGCCTTTAACCAGACTGTAAGTTCTCAGGTTTCCAAACTTCTGCACCTCTGGGTATGCCTGGAAGTGCTGAGAGTGGAAGCTGTTGGATTTGCTCCAACAGTTCCATGTCCGTTTATGTTGAGGACACCAGAACTGCACACAATTCTCCAAGTGAGGTCTCAGGAGAGCAGGATAAAGGGGCAGGATCACTTCCTTTGACCTCCTGGTCACACTCCTTTTGATGCAGCCCAGGATACGGTTGGCTTTCTGGGCTGCAAGCACACACTGAAGCCGGCTCATGTTCATTTTCTCATCAACCAGCACCCCAAGTCCTTCTCCACAGGGCTGCTCTGAATCTCTTCTCTGCCCAACCTGTAGCTGTGCCTGGGATTGCTCCGACCCAGGTGTAGGACCTTGTACTTCTCTTTGTTGAACTTCATGAGGTTCAATGGAAAGTCTATTTAACTCACTTGGGCTCAAATGAGTATTGCTATGATCCAACTCCTAGTGTGAAAGGAAATTATTCCCACAATTAATAAAATAAGGTCAGAAATAGTTATACCAAAAAAAAGTCCTTTGTCACTAAAACTTCATTTGGGAAACTGATATAAGTTGTCTTATGGATATAAATGTGCCTCCAGTACCAGGATTACGTGATACAGCTGACCCAGAAACCCCTCTGTTCATAGCAAAGAAGCTTGAAAAAGACTGAAGGTCTCTGGGGAGTAAAACCGAGCAAGGCTATGTTTGCAACCTCATAGCAAGGCAGATTTGAGAAGAACCCCAGCAGGATCTGGCCGTAGCCAGAGATGGATCAAAAGCACAAGGAGCCTACTTTCACGTGTCCAAAGGAAGGTCAGGTCTCGGGTCCCAGCCATGTTCAGGCTGGGGAAAGCTGTGACCTGATGCTCAGCTGGGGACCACCACCTCTGCCCCCTGAACAGCAAGGGACTCTTGGTATTTTTAGCCTCTTCCCCTGGAAGGGTTCATGTCTGCTTTTCAGTTTAATGAAGAACCTTTTTTACTGAATTCTGTCTGTTGGTGATGCCCATTAGGGAACCTGTGAGAGGTTTTGAGTGAAGGCTTGATCTATTTGATCCCAACTTTGTGGGGATGAGGAGCAGGATATACACTTTTATCTAAAGGAGACCTTATGGTGTGACATTCATATGCTGCCTGATCTTCGTGTAATCGGAAACCTTGCCTGCAATTTTTGTACAATATCAAATATGTATTTTTTCCCCAAACAGAACTATGGAGCCATATCCTAGCAGAAAGATATGGCCCCTGATAAGGCAGGTTCTCAAAGACCTCCAGCCTCACCTCTCCTCCACCTATTTGAGCCAGCAGCCAAAAAGCAGTGTTTCCAGTTGCTTATACTGGTGTCACACAGGAGCCAGAACAACAGGCTACTTGTCTAATAACCTTGCACACTTATTTTCTGTATATTTACTGTATACAAAAAGTGCAGCTTTCTGTAACACATCCCTAATACAACTGGGCATGTGATACCACGCACAAAATACCTGCCAGAAACCCTCGTGTTTCTCTCTTGTTGGCAGATGTCCCAGTGGCACCCAATAGCATTGCCTGTAGAAGCACGTGGAGGATGTGACACACGTTTATTTTCATTGTTTATTTCACTCAATTCATTGCCATTATGGGGCTGGCACTGCTATGGCTCCAGCCCATAGCAGAGAGCTGAAGTGTCGTCTAACTGCTTGTGTAGCAAATCAGATTTATCCAAGGAGAAGCACTGACTCTGGATGGGTACCTGCAGGACACTGCACTTGTGCACCCGTATAACTGCTGGGAAAACCTTTATCCAGCTACTGGACTAGAGGCAGACGCTAAGCCTGCAGCACAGGTTTGTTATCCTGTGCTCCCCTTGCAGTGCTCGGTGGGAGAAGCAGGCACCCTGGAGAACAACTCTGAAACCCTTTGTTCACAACTAACGTGGCCAGAGGCTTCTAGGGCATCTGCAGGTCCTTAAGATGGAATTTCACAGCACCCTATGGTGCATCTTAAAGGACATATTTCATTATTTGATCCTCATGCCTCTGAGGGGGACAATGGGACATCCCCCCTGTTTATTTTAATCATGTGGCCCTGAAGTACCTATAAAAGGCTTTGGGCTTTGCTCCTCATTGAATTCCCATGTTCTGGTACACTGCAATGGGTGTACATGCTTTGTGGAGCTCAGCCTGGAAACCAGCTCTTATTTTATCCTTTAACTTCCCTGCTAAATTTGTCCTCGTGCTCCTGCTTTCAAAGGGGCAGTATTTGTTGCTTCAGAAATACTTCAAGTAACTCACATCTCTCAGCCTTCAAAGCAGCTTTGTCTCCCCTCACTTACATTAGCTATGCCTGAAAAGCTCAAGAAAGTGTGATTCAAGAAACCATTTCCTCCCAGCTACTTTCTCCTGCAGCAGATCTGCACCAGCCAGATGCAGCTGTATGTCTCTTCACTGAAGGTACCAGATCTTGGTGTGAAATACACATGGTCTGAGGGTTCCCAGCCACTCTCCCTGGTAGGGGTGATGTTCCCAGAGCCCCTGATGAGTGAAGTGGCAGATGACAGAATCACATAATTTTCCACCTGATGCACAAGTCCAAGGCATGGTTTCGCTTGACATGCATCATGCTGGATGGACATAGGAGAGGAGCAGTTTCCAGGAAGGATAAGCTGAGTAAAGGGGGAGCCCAAAATACTCTTATGAGGTCTCCAGAATGGCAATTCATATATGGGAGTGAAGCAAGAGCCATCCTTCCGGATGCATCTTCCATCCTGGCTCCAGCAGGAAAGCAAAATAATCTTCTACAACAAACACAGTGCTTGGATATAGGCAAACCAAAGACTGAAGCATCTTTGTTCTGGGACTGCTAACGCAAGGAGTGATTCATTTTCAATAGCATATGCAGGCATTAGACTAGTGTGGGCCTAAGAACTGGTTATGAATCTCTAACTGAAATTTCTAGAATACCAGCATTTTTAGAAGTTCCAGCAGCTACATGCCAGTAACAAATACCAGAAATTGCACTTAAAAGTCTGAAAATTGACAGGTACAACAGAGCATGGAAATGTAGCCATGAGGGTGTACAACTAATAAGGAGGTACCATGGTCCAGAGGGGTATAGTATCAGCAGAATGTGAAGTGAGGTGTGAAAGATGCAGGTGAGCGCACTGTGCATAACAACAGCCAGTCTATCTCCAGGAACGTTTCTTCCTGTTTCTTGGGATTCATCTCACCAAAAATCGTAATTGCTGTTACAACTGGTTTGCCTCAAACCTGTTTGCTTCCTCCTCCTAACAGCCTTATTGAAGCCAACAAATTTTTTTGGATCACTGCAGAGTGCACAAGTTCCTTTGAAATTGATAAATTATATGGCATAGTATTCTGCTTTCTAAACAGTACTAATGAAATGCTTTCAACTCCACAAAATACTTGTAACCTCCAATTGAATGGATTCTGTCAAATGCGAATGTTGATTATTGCTTGAGAAATTAATGTATGTAAAATTAAGCAGCAAATCTCTACCTCAGTCGTTTCCCTGCCACAGTTCTGATGCTCTGATTTGCTCAAGTCACATGTGCCTGCTGTGCATGTATTTACTCGTATCAAACTGAACTTCACCCTGCAGCTGTGTGCTGGGGTTCATCTGCTCTGCTGTAGGCATATCCAAGGTAGCTTTACTGCATGACATGAACATTCAATTCAAATTTGAGCAAAATTTGCTCAGAATAATCAAGCCTGAGCTATTCTTTGTGCTCCTGCAACTAACCTGCCATCAATATCCATGGCAGGTCGGATCAAGATCAGGTGTGCCCCATTTACAACTGGGACAATGGTATCAATGTACCTGAAGAAAAAGGATGTTGTAAAAGAACCTCAGAGCTACCAGGAAAGAAATGCATTGCACAAGTCTGGCAATTTGGGAAGTATCTGGTATTGTTCATTTATGTCTCTTCTTAAAACATGAATATATCACATTGCAGCTTTATGAAAACATCCATAGTTATATATAGTACACAACAGTTTTCTTACAAAAAGGTCTGTTTTCTTCATGGGCTATTTTGATTTCACAAGAAATCTCTTTTTGTAGAGAATCTGAAAGACAGCACTTTTTTTTCCAGTGTAGCTGACACTTATTTTACAGTTCAGGGCTGAGAAAGCAGGAAGAGAGTAAAATGTATTCATACTGAAGTATCAGAAGGTATCCCTCTTTGATCTTATTTTGGCTAGGATCAAGAATACCCAATGAGTTAATGACAGCAGTGGCATTTATAAAGCTGGAGTACTAAAGAGATGTTTGCCTCCAGCATTTCTCCCTGCTGCTATAAAATTTATAAGCTCTATATGCTACCTGGACCAGAAGGTCTATGCTCTTGCAGCATTTACAAGCTTTGCAGGAGTGCCAGCCAGGGAGTGAAGACCTCTGAAATCTTCCAGAAACTATTGAAATTCCGTAAACATAGACCAAGAAATCTGCCATTCTTACAACCTTCTTTGAATAGGAAATAGATTTCCATCAGTTGGTATGTACAGGGGACTTCCTATGGGAGTACCTAACTGAAATTAACCCAACGATATCACTGAAATAGTAAAAGGCTCGACTTTGAGCTAAGGTAGCAAGCCATAGTTATTACATGTAGCTAGCTTTGAGACAAGATTCCTGATGTCTTTCCTCCAGCTAGTAGCAGCAACAAAGAAAGATGAAGGTTTCCGATACTTTTTCCGAAGGCGGAAAACTCAGGTATGTGTTAGGGGTTGTAAATGATGAACACTGATGTTGACTAGCCCTGACATTCCTCCGCAGCTTCTTCAGTTAGGAGAAACATTTACAATGAAGTGGTTTAATTCTGATGTATATTCAGGTAGAGTCATTAAAACTGACATGACAATATACAAAATCTTTATAATCTTAACTGGAAAAGATTTTTGCTTATTTACAGCAAGACTGGTGAAGCACAGTCATACAGAGAACCTTAAAAAGCAACACAATTTAGTTACAATCCTGCATACCTCACATGATGCAGTGTCAGGGACAACACTAAAGTAATGGCAGACATCATTCTGAAACCCATTCTGACTGTAAAACTTGTGAAGTGATGGATGTCCAGGAGAGAGAAATAAATTAAAATCTAAACTGCTGCTTGGTTTACTGAAAGCTTACTGCTTGAAGAAAATCCGAAGCTTACACTGAGTATTCTCTTAAACATTGTCTAAAAATCTCTAGATAAATTATTTAAATTGAATGGAATATTACATTGTGCCTCCCATGTGATCCAGAGCAAGGAAGACCTTGACTACATTAGGGGACAGAAACCTCCAGATTAATAAAGTTGTACTTCGTCAACCAGGAGCTGTGGGACTGCTGGGGCAGCTGGGCTAAGGCTAGGGAAGGAAACTCCACCATGCAGCAGGGATGATTAATCTTGAGGCAAAGTTTGTCAGCTGCAGTCTCATTTTTCCTGATACAGAGGAATGAAAGCAGGACTGAGAACAAGTCTAGCAGGTGAGCTGAGGTGCTGATTGTACATCAGCAGATTCACAGGAGGAAGAGGCACCTTCAAAGTCTTCAGCCTGGAAAAGGGTGATGGAGGTAAAAAACATTTAGAGATATAAAGGAAGAGCAATCTTTAGTGAAGTGCTGTCTCCTGTCACTCACCTCCTCTGTGCCAAAAGAAGTAGGTAGATGTAAAGTCTCCAAAGGGTCTGGCTGCATATCACTTAGAAGCCAGATGGGTCTCCACCAGCCACAGAGCATCATCATCTACGTCAGCAGCAGCAACCTCTGGGGGAGGAAGTGTGATTTGGCTCAGCTGGAGCTACACAGCTCTGCCCTGGGAAGCCTGGTAATATGTGCCATGGTTTTCCACATCTTGAGTGATCCTGAGCATCTTATATTTATATATTTTCATCTTCCAGCAGTCCTGGGAAATACTCCTTCTGGAGACCAGAAGGAGTCTATTAATAACAGTCCTGGTTATTCTCACATCACTTTGGACTGCACTGAAAAGCATAATTACAAGGGCCCTCATCTTTCCTCTGATGCCAATAACTTCCCAATCCATTGGCCAGTTTCAACCATACTGGACAAAAAGAGGGAAGGTTGCAAAGAGAATCAAGACTCCATAGAAAGCTGCAAGCTTACACAGAGGAGACAGCATGGTTCAGATGCTCATGAGCTTGCCCCCATCACTTGTGAATCTTGGCTGAAATGTGCAGGCGAATGGTTGCCTGTAGGTTGATCTTGAATTACAAGGAGATTGTACATATACACAGGGAAAACAGCAAATCTCACTATAATTCAGTCACAAAGCAAATCAAACCAGAGACATAAATCTGTAGGAAATTAGGCTTTGTTAGAACAGGTGCCTGCAAAATTGTTTGTTAGGAAATTAAGTTTTCAAGTCATTCTCTATGAGTGGTTAATAATCTCCATGTGAGTGTTTATTTTCTGCCTGAATCTACAGACCCAAACAGTAACTTAAAATGCATATGATAAAGTGGTAATGACAGCATTGAACATTCCTCCTGATGGTCTGCTGAAGACTAAAGTAACCCAGCTGGCTTTTCTTCCCATACTAGCTCAAACAGCAGTTTCATCTATGAAGTATTAATACCAGTGAAATCATTAGTAGCTCTGCACTGCACAGGGCACTTTGACCTTGAGTTTAAGTTATCAATAGCCATGAGTGTGCTTAGGAGTTTTGCTAAACTAGGCTATGATCTTGAATGATAACCCAAAAAAGCTGCTAATCATATAGTTTAAAAACAATACAGATTTACCCAGGTTATGCGGAGTTTTGACTGAATTAACAATTAAGGTTACTTTACAAGACCTTACTTTACAAAGAAATGTACAACCTGGATGACTTGCTTGGATTGCATTACTTGGGTTTGGATTTATCTGAAAGGACATTCCTTCTCTGCGAAGGCATGTAACTAAACTACTATGGGGACAAATCCTAAAATACTAATGAAGACAAAATTCTACTGACCTCAGAAAGTCAACATTTTTAACTACTTCATACCAATATGCAATGATTTTGCTGTTGACCACTAGCTGACTACTGATGCCTTCTGAAAGGCCAGGAATTAAAGGCTTCATGTCCACAAATAAACAGTTTGTGGAGAGAAAGGAAGAATTTCAGGGAAATTAGGAGGTTCACTGCAAAGTCAGAAGGAAAAAGCAAGAGGATCTGATTTTGAAGATCAAATGAAAGTGGGAAAGCTAAAATGTCCAATTATCCCTTTTTCAGACTGGGGAGATTTATTCCTTGTGTAGAGCCATTCAGCTCAGTAGGAGTAATCCCTGTATAAAGCTGCGTTTCCCCCAGTTACGAGTATCATAATCACAACTATTAGTCATAGAGGAATTTATGTAAAAAGAACAGGTATTTTCCCTTCCCCACGAATTTTAAAACGCTGCAAAATGTATTTTATCTGTCCATTAGCTCCAGGTTGTAGCTTAATCACATCAAACTACAGATCCAGAGTTTTTTCATGGCTGCATTGAAATAGAAGTCCACTGTGATAACTTGAAAACAAACCGTGAAAATGTAGGACGAGTGAGTACATAATGTACAGTTTCATCTATAAAGTAAATTTAAATTATTCACATACCCGATTAAAGTTTCTTAGGTTCTTGCTAGCTTCTATTTTCTTCCTAAGCCAAATAATTTAAAATCAGAGAATTTCTTTGTCATTAAATGGAAATTTTAAACAGCCTGAAACTAAAATATTTCATCATTAGTTGATCAACAGCAGACAGTGAAATGAAAGGATTTGCTTTTGTGGCACAAGACTTGCCCTGGGTTCTAGTGCAAAGCTTTATGTTTTGGATAACTGTCTCTCTCAAGACCTGAAGGTCAGATGTTGTACAGTATTTCTGGGTATTTCAGGCAACTATGCTTTGCTCACTTGGAAGCCTGAGAAGGTAGAATTGCTATTAATTAGAAGCTGAACATCTATGAATCTATAGGAAGAAGATTCATAAAGCTCATTAGTAGATGTCCTAAAATGTATTCATTATGCGGCTAATTTATTTTAAATGGAAGCTACAAAAATGTTTAAAACAGAAATGCAAGTTTTCATAAGATATTCTTATACATACAAATATATTTCCTAAATTATTTCTCTAACATAAACCTTCACTGTTTTCTTGACCAAAATAAAGATTACATATCTGTCCATGAAAAAGATCTATATTCATAACAAGGAGAATAAATTTCACGGAATAAATTTCACTTCATCTTCTGCAGTGCTCAAAACCAACTATTAACTTTTTTCTGAAAGAATAACTTGCCATTAATTATGAGCAAAGGGACACCACAGCTAAAAAAGGATGCAGCTGTGGAAATGAATTTTTGTGTGCTGCTCCTGTTAGAGGTTCCAGCTGTGCCTTTTGCCAATAATGGACCTGAAAATTGACAGAAACGTGTTAGCCACAACAGAGATACATCATTACAGAAAAGCCTGAGAAAAGGAGATATGACAAATTACATGGGCTAATTCTGGGCAGCCTTGAGTCTCAGTGGATCCCGTCATAACGGAGGCGAGTGGATTGATAACACAGGCAGCAGAATGTCTCTCTCCAGAAATAAAGACTCGATCCAGCTCTCAACCATATTTTTGTTAAGGAGAAGTGTCCCAGTGAGGCCCGCTAGTGTAAAAAACTAGCGGGAATAAGATCAGAATAAAGGGGCAAATGTCCTTTTGCTAATTACTGCTCTTTGCAGCACATACAGACGTGTTGGTGTGGTTACTCCAGTAAAATGATGTGGTGGTGAATTGAGGTCTGGGGCTTCAGCTGGCCCCTGGGCGGCAAAGATGGGCAATGGGAAAGTGGGCACCAGCTGCTGACAGGAGCGAGGAATCCAGCTCACTTCCCATACAGGGCAAGCTGATGCTCTTACCCTGCCAGAAGTTCTGTGATCACAGATATGAAGGAGAAAAGCTCACTTCTTCCCTGGTACAGCAAAAAAGCAGGTAAGCAAAGATGGAACAGCTTCCTCAGGATGATGCAGAAAGGGTAGGGCAGCTGTAGATTTTTTGGGAAGGGCAGTTTTCTCTTTAATCCCTCACTTTACTACCTTTTTTTGGCATGTGGTGGCAAGAATTTATTCCCTGGCAGTTAATGTTCTGGGGTCTCCTATGTTGAAAAGGAACTACAGGAAGGAGTGTGGGAAAAGACACACTAATATTCTCAAGCAGCCCAAGCAGAAATGCAAACTAATAAAAATGATGATGATGTTAATAATAATCTGATATGTGAAATAACTACAGCTGACACATGATCTATTGCTCAAAGTCTTTCATATGACAGGATGTCAGCCAGCAGAAATAGGAAATCAATACCTCATTTAACAGCAAAGAACAACACAACCTCCTCCAGGCCAAAGAGAGAATGGGGTGTTTGAACAGAGGCAGTATGAGTTTATTTGATCCATTTTTGTGGAAAAGAAAGGATTAGTTATACTAAATAATGTCTTTCCCTGAATTCAGCAGGGAGGGGGGGTTGTCAGGTAGCTTATGAGCAATTAGTCTAGTCAAATAACAGCTGTGTTCATGCAACTCATTGCATGCTTCTGGGATGTTAGGAGTTTTGGATAAACCAATATATTTCAATAACTGCAGATTCCAATAAACATGGATTTAAGTACATATAAAAAAGGCAGGTGATGTTTTCAGGGCTTAAATATTATTTACATATTTGCTGCAAAATGCAGATTCCATCCCAAAAGGTAGATGCCTGCCTCTGGGAGTTGACAAGCCACAGAAAATATGCCCATGAGGGGGCCCTGGTGAAGGAATGTTCTCCACACCATACGTAAGCACATTCCTCTGCAGAGGAGCAGATGGGTGCAATGATTGTTCCTGTTGGTCTCCTGAGTTACAAGAGTTCTGTAATCCATGCTACCAGACACAAATAGTACGGGAAGCTGTTTGTCCCATCAGGGTTTTCTTCTTTTTTTTAAGGAAAGTACTTCAGTTCAAGGTTTTTTTCCTAAAAATGAATGTTTGCTGAAAACAGAACAAGAAACAACTCACACATTTGTAATTGGCAGAGTAGTATAGCACAGGAACACATGATCAATGAATCTAGCAGACTATCACGTGGCACTTTTATAACCTGGGTGCACACAAAAGATCTACAGCTTTGTGTGTCCAAAGTTACTTAGATTCACGAAGGATCCAAAGGGATATAATTCTGTGGATTGTGTGTTGTGATCTGTGGGCAGCTTATAAGGAGTTATAGTCACCTTATTTCTCTTTCTAAGAGAATAAAGTGATAAAAAAGGCATGAATACAACAAGGCAATCTGTAAAACTACGTGGGAAAGCTCTTCACTGCAGCAGAAATATTGCATTTTCATGCATACAAACCACAAGTGATCTGCAGAGAAAACTGATTCTCTACAGTTTCACAGAAAAAAGGGGCTATAAGTGTTGTCTCACAAGGGATGGTTTACTGTGAGCACTCTTTCTACACAGTATCTCCCCTGCTTTTTTTTCTGCTTCCCCACAGCCAGCTCCTTCTTGTTAATCCTGAAGGAAGAGACCCTTCAAAGGCATGGTGGTTGCCTGTGGTACAGGGTGCACATGTGAAAATGAAGCACACAGGGACATGAAAAATGAACACCTCAACAGTACTGAGGTCTGGGGGCTCATCCCTGGTGGGGAACTGTGCTGATCTTGATTAAACTCATTATTTTATCTTTGCCCTTACCACTTAACCTCGCCATAGTGCAGCTATTGCTATTTCAGTTGCCAGGAGGGTGACACTTTGGTTTTCAGTCAATAAGAAGGGGTTCAGGGAGGAACTGAAGCAATTCCACCATATTCCTCTTTTTCTGTGTACACCTCCAATCTGAACACAGAGCTCTTCTCCCAGACAAATGCAAATTCCAATTGTTTCTTTTCAAGAACTGGAAAAATGGGCTTTTTTTATCTGGTCTGTTAAACCTTGTTTTTGCAAACATACCAAGGATTTGAGAATTTACATTCAGGTGAATTGCATTTAAGATATGATTTACTGCCAGTACAATGGTCCCCTGACAACACACTGCTGTAAGTGATATTCCCCTGCAGCGGTGTTGACAATCTCAGTGAAGAGGCAAAGATCAAGAGAGCACAAATGCTAAACAACCTGTTAATCAAAAATACTGGAGCTAAAATTGACTGGCAGAGTGTTTTGGGGAAATCCACGCAGACATTGCTAAACCCTGCCTGTTCTCTGCTTTAAAAAGGCATCTGTCTCCAGAGCAATAAATTGATCACAAAAATAAATTACAAACCAGACTACTGAGAATTAATTAATCCCTAATTTCAATATGCAGAGATGAGGATAAAAGCTCACTATTATGCAAACAGACATTTCTATTCTGCTCATTTTTGTAGCATGCCCAACAAAAACCCTAAATTATTCTTGATTTAAGCAAAAAAAAAAAAATTGAGCTCACACTCCTGACTTCATTTTAAAGTTTTCCTATTGATATAACCATTTTCTGTAGCCATTAGTACCAAGTATCGCATCCAGAGTATTGTACATTCTCAGTAGGTACAGCTAACTAATTAAACCCTACCCTACATCCTTAGGAAATGCAATAGCCCAACCATGTAATAGGCTCACTAGTTACAAGGAAAACACTAAGTCTTTTGGGACCTTGAAAAGGCTCCAATATCTAACTATTTTTTTTTTTTTCTTTTTTAGAAAGCAATTAACTAGAAACAATGATGACTTCAGAGTCTGTGTTCCCTGATTTTTGGCAAGGGCATGGTTCAGGGAGCCCTCTCATTGCAGCCTCACACCCAGCACAGCGACATGCATGCCAATGATCTGCTGGCACAACCATGGTGGAATGCCACGACTTCCTCCTCTAGGGACAGAGGAAGCTTTGGAGCATCATCACCTGTAAAACCACAGCTTCTCTTGGGATTTGCAGTCCAGGAGCTGCACGATTGCAAAGAGCAACATTTTTTTTTAGCCTAACACAGCAAGACTACTGCTTCGGAAAAAAAAAACAAAACCCAAACTGGTATTTTCATGTACAGATACAGAGACTGGGGAATGCACATGGTGAGAAGTACTTTATGAAGTAGCATACTTTACCTCACTTTGTCCTCAGCATAAGGACATGAAGCTCTTGGAGCAAGTCCAGAGGAGGCCACAAGGATGATCAGGGGGCTGGAGCACTTCCCATATGAAGAGAGGCTGAGAAAGTTGGGGCTGTTCAGCCTGGAGAAGAGAAGGCTGTGTGGAGACCTCAGAGCAGCCTTCCAGTATCTGAAGGGGGCCTACAAGGATCCTGAAGAGGGACTCTTCACTAGAGACTGTAGTGATAGGACAAGGGGTAACGGGTTCAAACTGAAACAGGGGAAGTTTAGATTGGATATAAGGAAGAAGTTCTTCACTGCGAGGGTGGTGAGGCACTGGAATGGGTTGCTCAGGGAAGTTGTGAATGCTCCATCCCTGGCAGTGTTCAAGGCCAGGTTGGACAGAGCCTTGAGTGACATGGTTTAGTGTGAGGTGTTCCTGCCCATGGCAGGGGGGTTGGAACTGGATGATCTTAAGGTCCTTTCCAACCCTAACTATTCTATGATTCTATGATTCTAGAAACAAAGCACATGAGGCTTTTAGTTTTACCTGCACAGCTTAGGCAAACCAGGGCTGAAGGGGTACCAGCCAGTGTAGCTAAGGTTGGGACATTGCAAGTACAGAGCTGTTGTATTTGCCCTAAGAGTGGCGCTGAATCTGCATGAAGGGTGAAAGAGGTGATGCTTATTTTGAATAAGAATGAAATTTCTTAACACAAGCTCTTTCTGAAACCTGAAACCTGCAAGCTGCCTGATGAGGCTTGGAGCAGGTGCTAACTGGGACATGGAATGGCAACACAAAGGTATAAATACAAAGGACTTCCCTACTACAAACTCACCCTGCATTCATGTCAAGAAAGGCACAACTCAAGGACATTATCACACAAAAAGTCATACTTTGCACACTTCCATAGTAATGTCTATTTAAGGATTTTCTACGATAGGTTACAGCTTTATTGTGTTTAAACTCCCCACGTGAGGGAGATACTTTCCTCCTTTTACAGCTGCAGAACCGGAGACATTCAGATCACAGTATCACAGTATCACAGTATGTTAGAGATTGGAAGGGACCTCAAAAGATCATCTAGTCCAATCCCCCTGCCGGAGCAGGAACACCTAGATAAGGTTACACAGGAACGTGTCCAGGCGGGTTTTGAATGTCTCCAAAGAAGGAGATTCCACAACCTCCCTGGGCAGCCTGTTCCAGTGTTCCGTCACCCTCACTGAGAAGAAGTTTCTTCTCAGGTTTAAGTGGAACCTCTTGTGCTCCAATTTGTACCCATTACCCCTTGTCCTTTCATTGTTTGCCACTGAGAAGAGCCTGGCTCCATCCTCGTGACACTCCCCCTTTATATATTTATATACACTAATAAGGTCACCCCTTAATCTCCTCTTCTCCAAACTATAGAGACCCAGCTCCCTCAGTCTTTCCTCATAAGGGAGATGCTCCACTCCCTTAATCATCTTAGTTGCCCTGCGCTGGACTCTCTCCAGCAGGTCCCTGTCCTTCTTAAACTGAGGGGCCCAGAACTGGACACAATATTCCAGATGAGGTCTCACCAGGGCAGAGTAGAGGGGAAGGAGGACCTCTCTCGACCTACTAACCACCCCCCTTCTAATACAACCCAGGATGCCATTGGCCTTCTTGGCCACAAGGGCACAGTGTCGGCTCATGGTCACCCTGTCGTCCACCAGGACCCCCAGGTCCCTCTCCCCTACACTGCTCTCTAACAGGTCGTTCCCCAGCCTATACTGGAACCTGGGGTTGTTCCTGCCCAGATGCAGGACTCTACACTTTCCCTTGTTATATTTCATCAAGTTATTCCCCGCCCAGCTCTCCAGCCTGTCCAGGTCCCTCTGGATGGCAGCACAGCCTTCTGGCGTGTCGGCCACCCCTCCCAGCTTAGTGTCATCAGCAAACTTGCTGATAGTACACTCAATTCCCTCATCTAAATCGTTGATGAATATATTAAATAATACTGGTCCCAGTACCGACCCTTGAGGCACTCCACTAGATACAGGCCTCCAACTAGACTCCGCCCCATAGACTACAACTCTCTGGCTTCTCTCCTTCAGCCAGTTCACAGTCCACCTCACTACCCGATCATCCAGACCACACTTCCTCAATTTAGCCGCAAGGATGCTGTGGGAGACCGTGTCAAACGCTTTGCTGAAGTTGAGATAGACCACATCCACCGCTCTACCATCATCCATCCACCGTGTTATTTCCTCATAAAAGGCTACGAGATTGGTCAAGCACGACTTCCCCTTGGTGAAGCCATGTTGACTGCCCCTCATAACCCTCTTATCCTTGATATGCCTTAAGATGGCACCAAGGATAAGGTGTTCCATCACTTTCCCAGGAACGGAGGTGAGGCTAACCGGTCTATAGTTACCCGGGTCCTCCTTCTTGCCCTTTTTGAAGACAGGAGTGACATTTGCTTTCCTCCAGTCCTCAGGCACCTCTCCCGTTTCCCAAGACTTGGTAAAGATGATGGAGAGCGGTCTAGCAATGACCTCAGCCAGATGTTCAACCCTGCACTGCATTTCACTACAGGCTGTCCAATTTGAACCCCATAAACTCTTCCTGCAGCTCTGTTGGGCTCCTTGGGAATAGCACCTGAAAGCTCACCACGATCACACAGTGCCCCAAAGACATCTCTGGTTGCACAAGGGCAGCAGTGGAAGGTCCAGCACCTCACCAGAGCTTGGACCAATGCAGAAATATTTGTGCCCCTGTCCACCATCAAGCATTCCCCATGCCCAGGTCTCCAAGCTGGTCTGGCAGGTGTGGCTGGGGGGAGTCCAGCTACACCTTCAGCACAGAAGCACAGTCTTTCTCCCCATGCACAAACTTGGACATGAAGTGAAATACAGTACTGCCCAGTGAGCAGCTCTCTTACCCTTTTTTGTGACTTTCTAGGATTGTTCTTGAAACCACAGGGTTTAAATATTTCATGCTGTAATGCAGCACACCAGCTGACATCTCAGGAGGAATTTTTGAACTGCTATAAATTAATTATCGCTCAGACCCACAGATCATTTCTTCAGCAGGCTTGGACAATTTATTCATTAACTACCAGGTAAAAATGACTTTATTTTTCCTATCAAAAGCTATTTTTCAGTTAATATTGTGTATGAATAAGTGGTTTTTACTATTATTTTCCACAGATCATGTATTTTATTTAAGATTCCTTGCAGCTTCAATCTCAAACACTAACACTAGATACGAATACTTCAGTTTTGGATTTCAGTTCAGGCGGTATGAGAAACCGAGGAGCATGGGAAAGCTGCAGTTTTCTATTAAGATTAATATTTTTTAATAAAAAAAGGGACAAGCACAGAAGGAGGGATGGAGGCAGTGCCCTCTGCATCAAGAAATTGATAGATAATGAAGAGATTTCTCTGGAGACTAGCCATGAGCAGGTTGAAAGCTTATTGGTAAGAATTAGAGACTGAGGCAACAAAGAGAGCCTTGGGGTTGGTGTTTACTACAGGCTAGGAAATGGAAAGGCCAAGGAAATGCATAGGCAGTGCAAGCAGGGACAGGTATCCTGGGAAGATACCTCTTCCCAGGGACACTGCCCAGTTGTGCAGAGATGGGGTCAGGAAGGCCAAGGTGCAGCTGGAGCTGAACTTGGCAAGGGATGCAAAGGTAGTAAGAAGGGCTTCTATGGGGATGTCAGCCAGAAAAGGAAGGTCAAAGAAAGCATACCCCCATGATGAACATGACTGGCAACCTGGTAACAAATGAGGAGAAGGCCAAGGTACCAACAACTGTATCAACACAGGCTGAGGGATGAAGAGACTGAGAGAAGCCCTGTGGAGAAGGACTTGGGGGTACTGGTGAATTAAAATCTGGACATAAACTGTCCATGTGCACTCACAGCCCAGCAAGCCTGGGCTGCACCAAAAAGACTGTGGGCAGCAGGACAAGGGAGGTGATTCTCTCCCTCTGCTCTTGTCAGACCCCACTTGCAGTACTGCATCCAGATTTGTGGCCCCCAACATAAGAAGGACATAGACCTACTTGAGCGAGTCCAGAAGAGAGCCATGAAGATGATTAGTGGGGTTTGAACACTTCTCCTCTGAGGAAAGGCTGAGATAATCAGGGTTGTTCAGCCTGGAGAAGAGAAGACCCTGGAGAGACATTATTGCAGCCTTTCAATACTTAAAAGAGACGGACAGACTTTTTAGTAGGGCCTGTAGTGATAGGATAAGGTTTTAAATTAAAAGAGGGTAAACTCAGACTAGATATAAAGAAGAAGTTCTTTTATGACACTAGTACAGGTTGCCGAGAGGTGATAGATCTCCCATCCCTGGAAACAGTGTCAGGTTGGACGAGGCTCTGAGCAGCCTCATCTTCCTGAAGGTGTCCCTGCTCATTGCCAGAGGGCTCGCCTAGATGACCTTTAAAGGTCCTTCCAACCCAAATGATTCTATGATTCTACGACTGATGCCAGAATGTACATGTTTGACATGCCATGAAAACCAACTTCCTGGGTTCAGCAAAAAGAAAGGCCGCAGAAGCAGCAGCCCATGTACTGCAGTTGGTACTAGGGAAGAGCAGGGCTGGGATCAAACACCTGCTGAAAATAAAAAATAGGAAGGCATAAAGCTTATGGGTTTTGCTGACATGCACTGGTGAGTGTTAGAAGAACTTGCACCATGTTTTACAAAGTGTACACGCTGTCACGGCCATGCACAAGTCAGAAATGAAACTGAGAAAGTAATAAACCCAAGTGTACCTGCTCCATGTCTGGATGGACAAACTTCCCTCTGGGCCCTACCAGCACACCTGAAATTTAATAACCCTGTAATGTTCTGCTGAGCACAGGCTTCCAACTATGGCGCTGACTTTCTACCATGCTAGAGTTCATAACCATTAAACTCTGTTAAGGCTGGAGCTGGAAGGGTTTTCTCAGGACAGATGTTAACTGTGCTTTTCCAGTCCCAGCTCCAGGGGAGAATTAGCCAGGTAATCCCAGGGACTTGCAAGCCCTAGGGTGTAGTGCCTGCACAGACCTGCCTGGACTGCCAGGACCAGTATTTGCCACCCTGTAACACACCTGGGATGCACAGCGACTCTCTCCCTTACTCTTAAAACAACTGCCTAACTATGCTGAATATGCTCTAATCACAGGAGCTTCAACGGTATTTGCACACTTTTTCCTTCTGCAAATGTCAAGACCACTAAGGGATTAACTGTAACATTTTATAATTACATCATTTCTGCTTCTCAGCAGTTCATAAAAAAACCCGCTTACACCACAGGAATCTGACTTTTTTTTCTCTTTTGCCAGACTGTGAGCTCAAGCACAGCCACACCAGTTATCCCCAGTCCTCAAATGGCGAACATGCTCACAAAAATATTTGCAGCAAAGCAAGGGAAGTGCCAGATTTCTTTATAATGCAACAGAAAAACAGGGGTTGCAGTATTTTTAAGTGCTTTGATTAAAAGTTATAACTCTCCATGGGACAGCATGTCAGGTATTACTGCAAGGTCAGCTCCACCGAAGGAAGCTGAACCACATTCAACCTCTTGATTTTGCAGCAATGTATGTCCCTATGTCACTACTTGGGACTACTGCGGCACAAAGCCAGAGTATCATGTGCTCAATTTGTCCTTTGGTTGTTTCATAAAGCTGCAAGAACAGCCTCAGGGAAGGCACAGCCACACCATGAGATTCATGGAAGAGCTGGAAGAAGCTGCTGAGCTTTCTCTTCTTAATATGCTTGGAGGACAACAGCAGAAGAGTAAGAAAAGTGGTTCCCTAGGGAAGAACATGGACAATAAGGCAGCCTCCAGCAATGCACCTGAGTTGCAATGATAGCACAGCATCACAAGTTGATTTGGGTTCATGATTCACTGGAAAGCTACCCAGCAGAAAAGGACACTGGTCATCAGCCAGCTGAACATGAGCCAGCTTGTGCCCACGGGCCCAAGAAGGCCAAGAACATCCTGGCCTGCATCAGCAATAGTGTGGCCAGCAGGTCTAGGGGAGGGATTGCCCCTGTGTACTAGGTGAGTACTGCCCCTTGAATACTGTGTTCAATTTTGGGCCCCTCACTACAAGAAAGACATTGAGGTGCTGGAGTTTATCCAAAGAAGGGCAATGAAGCTGGTGCAGGATCTACAGCACGAGTCTTATGAACAGCAGCTGTTCATAAGAGACCAGGAGATCAGAAAGAGACAAGGAGGCTGATGGGGGACCTTATCGCTCTCTACAACTACCTTAAAGGAAGCTGTAGCAAGGTGGGCATTGGTCTCTTCTCCCAAGTTTAAGTAATAGGACAAGAGGAAACAGCCTCAAGAATGGATATTAGGAAAAATTTCTTCACCATAAGGGGTGTCAAGCATCAGATGGGGCTGCCCAGGGAAGTGATTGAGCCACCACCCCTGGAGGTATTTAAAGGATGTGTAGATGTGGTGCTTAGGGACATGGTTTAGTGGTGGACTTGGCAGTGCTGGGTTAACAGTTGGACTCAACAACCTTAAAGGTCTTTTCCAACATAAATGATTCTATGATTCTATTCTGTGTTCCTCATTGTGACGAAAGATCCATCCAAGATCAACTTGGGTGTCTGGAAATCCCCAGTGTCTATGCAAGTCTCTGGCTGCTGCAAGCTGAGCACTGCAGGTCTGAAGACTGTAGTATATAGTTATGCAGAAACACCATTTGTACCCTTATAGTCCAATTGCATAATTGCATTGCCATGTAAAGAGGTTCTCAGCAGGGGCTCAGCAGGCACTCTTAATAGTTCCTTCATACTTGCAAAATAAGGATCTGAACGGCTGATACGCAGTGAAGCTTGAAATGTGAAAACAGCACCCAAAAAGTTCAATATGCAATTAACCATAAAAGCAACACTGCCTTAGTTTTCAGAAGCATTTATAATACAGTGCCTCAGCTGATTTAATAGTATGGAAAAGACAGCAAATGGCAACATCTCTCAGAGGAGCAGAACAAACACAGGCGTATTTGAGTCACATACATGTGACAAAACCAGTAAGTGGGAAATAAATGATCAAGATGGTAAAGACTTTAAAAAACTGACTAGAAAGTTTGAAGATATTTGGGGCAGTCAAGTTGTAACAGAGGCCTGTTTTTCAATATGTACTCAGCAGCCTTCCTCTGACAGCAATGTCACTGCATGGTATCTCAAATCAAGCACCCATGAACTATGACAGCCTCAGTCACCATGGGTTTTGATGCCAGTCACCAGAAGGAAGAGGTGCTCAGATGTGATGGTTGTCAGTCACACAGATGCTCAGCCTCAGATTTGTTGGGATCCAGACTGCTCTTCTGCCCATTTCTGAGACATAAGTGCAGCCTGAGCTTACCCAGATTTGACTTCATTTGGGGTATATTGTATTAATTTTTAAGAAAGTCCTTTCAGGATTGTCCCATTTCTTTGCTACAAAAAGACGTATGAACTGTGTGGGAAAGGACAGCTAAAACCCTGTCCTCACTGAGTATCCGATCACTTCTAAAATGGTGGGAAAACGTGAACATGCAAAATAGAGAAAATAAAAAAGGTGAAGAGCCTCGGTGGGAGAAATTTGTGGAAAAGCTTCTGTCTTTGAGTCACAATAGAAAGACAGCTTCAAATTTTCTGGGATAATCCAGATTAATCCTTGTTCACCTTCTCTTTTTTCTCTTCCTTCACTTCTCTTAACCCGCCTCCTCCTTTCTAGAATAGCTCAAGCTATTGAACTATTCTCACACATGCGAGTTTACTTCCCTCTTCTGAGCAGAAGCAAATGAATTTTATTTTCATGGCTTGCTCTCCCAATGCCTTCTGCATGGTCTGATACGTTAATTCAGATTATCATTCTGTGCACTTTTTACATTAATTCTCAACTGACTGACCCTCTTCATCTGTAATTATTACCATGAAGGTTTTGAATATCATTAAACTCTTCTCACCGACTGCATTAACTTTAAAAGGTAATTTGATTAATTTTACAAGCCACTGGTAGATGGAGATTTAACGCCTCATGGAATTTCTGCATTATCTGTATTTTGCAGCAACTAGATCTGAAAGATAAGCGAAATCCTTGGAGACCAGATGAGAAAAGGTTTGTTGTTTTCGTGAAAGATTTTAAGTAATTTCGTTAAGCTTTAAAAACAGTGTTCTAAATTGTTTTTCCCAGAATTACAAACAGATCATTCCTCTGCATTCCCCTGCAGTACTGATTTAATAACTTTTCGTTTCTGTGAAACGCATATATTTCCAGAGCTCAGCCAAAGGTTCTTCACTTGGGAAAACACAATGACTGTGAGGCAGCGAAAGTTATCAACTGATAAATTGTAGAACAATATAGCCTGCCAAAATAGTCAACATGTAAAGACTTCACCTAACCTCAAAACTTCTTGGAGACCAAAGAAGCATGTTAATGCAGTTTCAGTGACTAGCGTCACATACAGCTGTTGAATTGTGTGTTTAAATAAAAGTGCTGGAGGATGGTGATGGTGTAAAAGATGGCACATAGCGTTACTGAGAAGCAATGTGTTGCATTAATGACCCAGTGTAAGGAATTGCAGATAATAATTCTCTACCAGAGATTTCCCATTCCTCCTCCATAGGCATGTCTGATGGCCATACTGGCAACCAGCTCTCTTCTGTGTGCATTAATTCAAGGGTAGCAGAAAGCAATATTCATTAAAATTTCATAAATGTTAATAATGGCTCAAATTACAGATTAGAGTAGGGAATTAAGGCTACATGCTTCCTTGCATGGCATATATTGAAGGGCAGTGGAAATACCCCAAGGAACAGGTGTTAATGGAGGCAGCATGTGTAGAAACCGTTCTTCCAACCCATGTCAGAGCACATCAGCTCCAAAGGCAAACTGCTAACCCAATGAGGCAGAGCTGCTGCAGAAAGGATCAGTTGAAGAGATGGCTGCTCCACAGGGAAGTGCAAATTCATCCCAATTACCACTGTATAGGAGAAAAAAATCCATTCTTTATCGTGACATGCTAATCAGGAGGCTTACAACCAGAGTGAGCTGGTGCCAGGCAGTGGCAGTGGCCATCACAAGAGCAGAAGTGTCTGGTCAGCTGTCAGAAAAATCCCCCTAACTATGCATGCATGGAAGGGTTTCTGCTGGAAGGTGCCCCCTTGCCATGCTCCCATCCCTTTGCCATCCCTCTTTCTTCCAGCAGGGTGTCATGGAGCAGGCCTGTTGCATGGCTGTAGATCTGTCTCAGCATGCAGCTGGTTATGGAGGCAATGGGTTTTTTTTACTCTAGAGAAACCTTCAGAATGTAAGTTTAGTTTTTAAGGCTGTAGATCATGCAGCTGCAAATACATTTGGTATGTCAGCTATTATGGACAGCAGGGTGGAGAGTGCTGTTGTATTTATTTCATGTGAAGTCTCTGGCTACTAATTGCAATGACTGCCAATGACCTTCTAAACTGAAACATCTAAGTAATATGAGGCAAGGAAACGATACTTTAGGCTACGTCAATACAAGTAAAGTAAAATTCTAGGGCACAGGCACACGCACTGGCCTGTCACCATTTTTCACTGTTACTTCAATTCCTGGCACAGTTTTGGCATGATCATGTTTTTCTCCCATACAATGCCTAGGAATAGTTCAAGGCTTAGCAAGCCAACACCAGTTCAGGGAGGCTGTTGGATGTGGTCTGGTAGATAAGCTGTATGTTTGTAAGTCATGTCCAGCCAGTTGGCCACATGAATGATCCTTTGCTCATTATAGTTACTGGGACAGATCCACTGCTTAGAGGATGCAACAAAGGGAAGAAGTGATCACGTTTGAAAGAGTGATGACTTCTGAAAGATCTTCCTAGTCTGTGCTTCATGATTTTGCAGTCTGGTATCCCAAATGAATGTTTTTTTAATTTTTTTTTGTCTTAATTGGGCTGTCTCTGGGTTAGGTCAGACCAAAATCTGCTTCTCACGTTTATGTTGACAATTATTCCACAATAACAGGGACCCAGGCCTTTCTGCGCACTTGTTACTTGGCCACAAGAACAGCTTCAACTCCACCCTTAGTTACTGTCTGTGTATGTTGAAGCTGCTCTTGTAGTTGCTATCTCTACAAGCCAAGCCGTAGAGCCAATTAAACATCTGCTAATGAGCCCTGTTGTTAGATCAATGCAGTGAAATTGATCTACGGAAGTAAGTTAGAACTTCTTACTGGCCAGCCTCGTTTTGTTCTTAGCTGAGGAGAGGACAGCATGTGTTTGTTCTGCCCTATTCCGAAAAAAAAAGTCTGACTGTTTCAAATTGTTTCTATATTCATTTAAATGTGTTGACATGTCAGTTCCCTAAAGCAGTGTATTAAAATGCATAATCATACTTCATTTACTGCATGTACCTCACTTTCTAAGATACATGGTGTTATTTCTGCTTCCTGACTCAACCGGTTTGAATAGTGAAATAATAGATAATGGACAAAACACTTCAAAGACGAGTTTTTGGATAAATAATCCTGTTTTGTTTAATAAAATATATTTTCAATTAATATGGTCTAGCTCATTAATTTTCTGTGTCAGTGCAGTCAGATGGTCAAAAGTGGGAAAACAAGTCTTTTTTCAGGCCTGCATTTCTGTTATTCTGTAACATACTCCTGTATCAATCAAGTCTTGGAAATAGCAGCGTGTCAGATATTTACAGACACAAATATCTACAGCAAATTTGCACAAATATAACATCATTATCTTAATTAAACTTGAATGTTGTTTGAAATTCCTAAATTTTTAAAATGTACACACTGTCGGCTATGTGGCATTCCTACTGGATATAGAGCTTATATAGAAACATGATGCTCTTGAGTTCTCCTGAAAAAGCTCTGGATGATATTTGTAAGATCTAAGATATCAATAAATATATTAAGGAGTGGAAACAACAAGTGCTTACTTCCAGTGCCAATCAGTCTCCCTTTTTGTTTGCCAATTCAAGTGCCTGTATGTATATAATACTTCTTTCAGCAAGCTTCAGCTGCAGTGGCACTCAAATTACACTGCAACAATGATTTCTCTTGAACACAGATGAAAAGAAAATGTAAGAAGTTCAAAATTAAACAGCAAAATGCTGCTTCCAAAATACATTCCATACGGGTTTGTATTATGAGTGGGCTGGAGCATGGTGGCAGGAGGACTGAGAAGGAAGGCTGCCACACAGGGCTGGTGGGACCCACAATGACATCACAGAGCCCACCCTGCTGCTACTCCCCTCCCAGCTATGCCCCCTCTCCCGTATTCACCTCTTTATTTCTTTCCTTTCCAGCAGATCATAACAGTGACTTTGCAATTCACCTGTAATTACTTTCTGTTTTTCTAAAGCCCTTACTACCGATGGGGTTACCTCAATGCACATCACATAAATTAACCGTGCATCAGTTTCCCCCCCAGTCACCATATGGTGTGGGTTAGAATAGGCAGCTTGTAAGTCTCTTCACAGTCTTTGCATCAGCTGGCTGGCAATTAAGTCTCCCCTTACAATATCTTTGAGTATTACTATTTTTTTTTAAAATGTTATACCATGAGTTATGGGCATTGCAATACTGTTTTTATACAAATTTTAAACGTTTGAATGTGGAATTCACAACAGACAGCTTTTTGTAATGGAATATGAATGAGTGAGACCTGGTTTTAATGTTAAGTGTTGAATACATGTAGGGGAAAGACTGGATAATTGTAATATACTCATTGTATTTTAAAATGTATTTTGTGATCACTTTGCAGACAACACCAAAGTCCAAGCCAACATATACTTAATGCTCAACTGACACTAAAAACCCCTTTCCAAAATTTTTGTCCAGATGGGAGAGGAAAATAAACCAGGTTACTGAGGTACAACAAGTTCCCTAATCTCCCTTAAAGTGGAAGCAATCTCATCTAAAGTAAGAATTTTTAAGTGGGTTTGGGTACAAAGGAGATGCATGAAACTGCTGGAAGAGCCAGAAGCAGGAAAATAAGCAAAATGCTGGTAATGAAGTGCTTATGCAGCAACTCCCACTGTGCTGTGAAATAAGCACAGGTCTTAAATTAGCTGAACATCTTCATCCATGACCAACACTTTCAAATTTGTGGGATTATTTACAAATAACTGAAATATTCAGAATGTACTGTTTGTCAAGAGCTACTTTCATGCTGTTGTTTTTGAAAGCTTTTGTACTGTAAGAAGCAAGGAGACATTTATTGCACTTCACTACCACATTCCATTAAAGTAAGGTATGGGTACAAATACCTTCAGCATTAGGCATTCAGAAAACAAGAGCTTCAAGCCATCTTCATAAGAGAGACCTTACGAAGGGAGTCACTGGGACTGACTAGACCCCAAAATATTTTTATCCCTGACCTAACTCAAATGCAGTTGCTGTGGAAATATATGCAGCAAGTTCCCTTAGGTAAGGATTTGGGTGCATTAAAGAATGCCTGTATTTAGGCATCATCTAATGTGAAAAGTGTTTCCACTTACCTCTGCCAGGGTGGCTGATTGTCTCTATTCTACTTGAATGCCTGTAAGCTTTTTCATCTTAACTACAGAGGCAGATTATCATGGGCCACAAACTACTCCAACAATCCCTGAAAGCTCTTAATCTATACCATAGTAAAGAACGCTAATAAGTTTAACCTGCTTTTTTCTGAATGTTAGATATACACACAAACTGGCAAAAATACAAGGAAAAACAAACAAATACAATGATCACGGAGAAGATTTGTTCCAAACATAACCTGGTCAGTAGAAAAAGAAGGAGGGAAGGCAATGGAGAAGACATGATGGCAGATATGGGTGTTGTACCCTGTCACACTTACCTCTTCATATTTTTGTTGCTTTGAATGATATCGCACTTCACAAAATCAGTCAGTTTCTTACTTGAGAGCAGTATTCTGTTTTCTGGAAACTTAAGAAAAGGTTTGCCTTTGGTTTTGTTCTGCATCTTCCTGGTCTGCATCAGTACTGAATCCTGGATGACCTGGATGAAGGGCTAGAGTGTTTTGTATCATCAAAGTAGCACACAGCAAGTTTGCTGATGATACAAAGCTGGGGGCAGTGGCTGATACACCTGAAGGATGTGCTGCCACTCAGCGGGACCTTGACAGACTGGAGAATTGAGTGGAGAAAACCTAATGAGGTTCAACAAGGGCAAGTGTAGGGTACTGCACATGGGAAGGAACAACCCCAAGTACCAGCACAGGTTGGGGGCTGACCTGCTCGACAGCAGTTCAGCTGAGAAGCACCTGGAACTATTGATGCGTAAGTTGACTATGAGCAGGCAGTGTGGCCTTGAGGCCAGGAAGGCCAATAGTATCCTGGGGTGCACTGTGAGGAGTGTGGCCAGCAGGTCCAGGGAGGTGATCCTCCCCATCTACTGACCCTGGTGAGGCCACATCTGGAGTACTGGGTCCAGTTCTGGGCTCCTCAGTACAAGACAGACAAGGAGCTACTGGAGATTGTCCAGTGGAGGGCCACAAGGATGATCGGGAGTCTGGAGCATTTACGACGAGAGATTTCGGGAGTTAGACCTGTTTTGTCTGGAGAAGACTGAGAGGGGATCTCATTAATGCAGATAAATATCTCAAAGGCGGGTGGCAGAAGGGTGGTGCCAAACTCTTCTCAGCGCCAGGATGAGGAGCAGTGGCCATAAACTAAAACAAGAAGTTTCACCTCAACATGAGGAAGAATTTCTTTACATTGAGGGTGCAGAGCACTGGGAAGGGCTGCCCAGGGGGTTTGTGGAGTCTCCCTCTCTGGAGACATTGAAAATTCACCCGGATGTGATCCTGTGTAACCTGCTCTACCTGGCCCTGCCTTGGCAGGGGGGTTGGAATGGATGATCTCCAGAGGTCCCTTCCACCCCTAATGATTCTGGGATCTTGTTATCTTCTGCTGTGGTTAAATGTGAGGTATTGATATTTCTTAATCAAATGGCTGTATTTAATAACTGTTGTCCCTTCACACATGCAGGAGAGCAAAGGTACAATTCCCTGATTCCATAACTTTGGACCTCAGAGGATAATGGCATTGTCCAAAAATCTGTAGCTTTTCTAAGTTAAATGCATTCCACTTTGTTGGCATTTTGTCAGCTTTTTAGTGCACTGTCACCAAATTTATTTTCCTTAACAAAGTCTTTGCCAGGATGGAAATCAGTATTCAGTACTAAGAAAAGCACAACAGCATGCTGAGTCTTCTGACAATAAAGGAAAGCACAAAATTCATATTTTTAGTAGTTGTATCTTTACAACAGCATTTAAAGACACAGGTGAATTCCCGGTATATAAATATTTACTGCTAATACAATAAAACATTTATAGCATTGAAAAGTCATTCAAAACCCTAGAAAATATCTTAAGCTTCAATATCAAATATAAATGAATGTATAAATAGGTAAGTTATGCCTTACTTTAATTGCATTCCTAATTTACATGTTCTGCAGCATTTAAATAGTATTAAGAAATTAATTGAAAGAACAGAACATTTTAATAATTTAAAAGGCTTCCTGATTAATTTATAGAATTTATCTCCTTTCATTTTTGCTGCAAACCTTGCACAGGTGAACTGCTCCACAAATGATTTCAGACTGCTCACAAATCTGCACACTCACAATCTTCTTGGCTGGCAAAGTTTGACAAAGATCAACTGGATAACTTGGATCAGATTTGGATCAGCTATGTAACATGAGCAGCTTGTGTAAAATGTAATCTTTGGAATCCCAGTGTTTTCGCAAGAGAAGCAGAATTTCAATATATGCCCATTGTGAAGGTCACTCAATGGGAAAATAGCTGGGTTTTGCACTCTACCTAAAACTTCCTATACTTGTCTAGTTGGTTGTGGTTGTCACTGAATGTTCTTGCTGCCAGATCAAACTTGTGAAAATAAAGAGCCTGGCAAAAGTAGCAGTTTCAGGTATCTTAGATATCTAAGCACAGTGTTAGGTAAAGGAATTTATCACATCGTCTTCTGAAAATGGGGCCAAACTGGGAAGTCCTTGGAGAGGTCTCCCACTGAAGGCATTCACAGTTGCCATGAGGACCAACACAGAAATTAGATAGGTGCTCAAGTTCAGGACAATCTGTGTGGGGAAGGACCGAGGAAGAAAAGGATGGAAAGCACTGGGATAAGTTGAGCCTGGGGTGATGTCATGGCACTGGGGAACATGAAAGCAGAGCTGCTGTGTTTAGCAAAGCCCACCACAGCCAGAGAAGACACCGAATACAGGCACTGGGAAGTACAAGTTGTGCAGAGGAGGTTGTGGCGGCACCAGAAGTTTTCAAAGCTATTAGGCAGGACCATTAGCAGATGGGGAAGGGGAGTACGCAGGGAATGCTGGAGAAGTGCAAGACAGGGGCTGGAGAGAAAGGCCAGGCTTGTGTGCTCTCCCCAAATCCTTTTGTCACCACAGAGGATGGAGTGACCTGGACCCCTTTTCTAGATAGGATGGCATTCCTTATGTTTATGTTTTCACATTTGAGGTGCCAGAATGAAATGCTACTGAGGAGAAAAAAAAAAAACTACAAAACAACATCACAGCCTCACAAGAACTAATCAGAGTCAGAAACCCCAGGAAACAGCCTGGATATTCAGCAATTTTGTGTGAGAGCCATTCACCAAAGCTCATGGGTTGTGACTGCAAATAAACAGCATAGCTGGCCTTGGTGGGAAACAGCTCCCACAGCAATCTCATCCCCCATGCCACGGGGTTACTGGTACAGACTCATTCACTCACAGGGGACCATCAGCATCTCAGTTACAGCTGGTAACACACAAAAAACACTTTTCATTGCAAGAGAAGCCTCACTGCAGAATTGCTTTCTACAGCCCTGAAAATCTGCCTCGGGATACTGCCACGGCTAAGGACACCTCTGTCCCACCTATACCTCTTCTGCTGTCTGTTCACACTCCAGCCCAGTGCAGAGGCACAGAAGACATCTTCAGGGATGCTTGATGTGGCTGGAGGGGGAGTGCAGCCTGGCTGACCCACAAACGGGCTCCTCTCCAAACTACAAAGGCACAAAAGCTGTGCTGAAGCCATCAGCCCCACCAAGACAGAGCAGGCACGGATGGCCTGGGACATGACATCCCCTGAACCATGCCCAGGCTGTGTCTGGAGAGCTTCGCCAAGAGGCTGGAAAGCAGTCAGAGACTGCATGAGGCAAGCAGTACTCTGCTCACCTTCCCCAGCCATGGGCTCGTGACAGTGCCTGGCTGGCTCACTAGGGGGTTTCCCCCTTGCTTATTAAAACTTCTCCTACTCCATACAAGCTGTCCTCAGAAAGCAGTGGAAACCATTTAAGGGAAATACCTTCCTATTCCTGATGTCCTCTGTGCTTTGGCTGCCTCTTTGGCATAGCAGAGATCACCTCTGTCCCCAGTGCAATAAGGGTAGAATCTATCTTTTAATGTAAAAATATAATAGCAGTATATATCTGCAGAGAAAAGAACACTGTCAACATTATATAACATGCATAGGTTCTTCACCAAAAAGGGCATTATGATGGGGCTTAAATAATTCTTTATAGTCTGAGTATTATCTATTCAGAAAGTCTGACTGTAATCTGAATTTTCTTCTGCTCTGATCTCCTAAACAGCTTCCACTAATATGCTAGAGCAGCCCAAGTGCATTTGAAGGCTTTTAAAAGCAACTTGCCCTGTTCCCAGGGAAAAGCACCAGCAGAGAGTGGTGCAGGGTGGAGGAAAGCCTCACACCAGCTCAGGAGAGGGCAAGAAATTGTTTTACCCACTGTTTCCTGATGGCCAAGGAACAGGTTTCTTATTCAGCTGCAAATAGGGAAAGCTGTGTGGATCCCTCCAGAAAGCTCAACAGCCCCTGCTTCAGCAAGCAGGCACCTGGACAGCCGAATGAGTCCAGTGACATTTGGTTTCTTGCTGTGTTAGACCTAAGACAGCTGAAGACGATTGGCGGCTCCTGTTGTGGTGTATGGCTGGCTGTTGCACCCAGGACCACGTTATCTCTTTACACAGGGAGGGGAGCCCAAGTCTGTTCCCTGGTGCCAGCAAATGCTTCCAGGCAGTCTGTGGGGATGCGCAATTACACTCCCCAACACAAAGCTGCAGAAGTGATAACGAAAGAAGCTTGTGGCTTTTCAAATGTCTTTGAGGGATAAAAGCCAAGAACCATAATTTTCTCTGCATAGAGTGCCTGTGTTCAGAAGAATAATGCTGCAATCTGTCTTTGCTTTCAGCTCTGAGCTAATTACCCCCTCCTCCTCTTTGCAAGGGTGCCTTTGCTGCGTACTTCATGAAAAAATGAGTTGGAGTAGTTTCTGCTGCATTGATTGGGAGTTTACCACCATATCTCTGGGAATCCCACAAAAAGGGGAACTTCAGGGGAACTGAAATTGTTCTGTGATTTCTGCAGCCAAGACTGATACCAAAATACCCCATGTACAGGAAAGGTGACAGACCAAACAACCATGACCATAATCCACAACTAAGGTTAGTGAGCATGGTTAGGCAGCGGATCTGGAGCACATCATCAGCCTATTATCCAGAGCACGGAAGTGCAGAGTGTGAGGTCCTTCGGGGAGGAAATTTGCTTCAGCCAGAAGGTGTGAAGGCAGGATGGCTGTGGAGTTTTCTCTGAGCAGCTCCAAGAGGGTATTGCAGACCAACAGGACTGAACAGGACTGCAGAGCATGACAGTCAACACATTTTGGGGGGTGTTGATACCAGCGGCCCCACGAGTACAAGATCATCTTTAAGTTCAGCTGAAAATTAAACCTGGTGAATGCTGTCTCTAATCCCAAGACAGAGTCTTTGGCAAGGACTTGGCCTGGCTAAGACAGGTCCTAAGCAGCTCAGACACTGGCCAGAGAGAGACAGTTACTATTCTTTGCCCTGTTTCTCTCCATGGATTACAGGGAGCAGGTGATTTAGACAACTCCATGCAGTTCAGCAAGGCCAGGCAAGGAAAATCTTTCCTTTGTCGGGATGTCTTAAAAAAATCTACACTTGAGAGCAGTAAGGCATTTGATGAACTATATTATCTCACTGCTTTTTGTATTCCTCTGAATACGTCCATCCTCTGACTTACCTTGTATTATACCTGTCTGCCTTATGCTCCATACCTGTGCAGTACCCAGTCCTGCTGCATGATTAGGGCTCCTCTGAACAACAGCAAAGCCAATAAATAGTAACAGGCTGTGGATGAAACACAGCATTTTACCAGGGTAGAAATTACTGATCACTGGGAGCATCTTGTTAGGCATATTATAGTGCTGAGCTCTCTGCAAGCTGTGAGTGAACCTATATTAAGTATAAACTTTCCTGTTGCTGACTTTTGCCCTTTGCAGAAGTACAGTGTGATTAATTCTCTGCAGAGAGCTCAGAGCCCTTAAAACCACCTTTCAAAAGCTCAGGACAGCAAGGGACATGTTCACCCTTGCTATTACTACCTTGCTAGGTACAAAGTGGATTTTGCTGTTGAAGCAGGTCCATGGGGCATTTTTGCTGCCCCCACCACTGAGAGTCCTCCTGCCTGGGCTGGACGGCAGCACAAGAGCAAAGCAGACCTCTGAAGAGTGCAGGAGGATTCTGATGTTTCTCTCTGCAGCTTTAATTTCAGCCTGAGCACTTAGGATGCCCAGGCCAGCCTAGAGATCTTGTGATTTAAGACACTGTAACATACTTGTCATCCTTTGGGCTTAAATGCATCTCTGAAGTTATGCAACTGATCTTTACACTTCTAAAGTCAACTGGGAGCTAAACTCTTGCAAAGTATGTCGTATCCATTTGTATTACAGAGAAATTATGTATGCTTTCAAGTCCACTTTTTGTTGGTGCAGAATTTATGAGCTGGCAATATCTCTATTACTCTTTCTTTTTTTTAAAAGATTCTTAAACTTCATTTTTTTTACTTCTCAGAATATACCACCCTTTTTTCTGTACTAACTCTGTAGCAATGAGTGAGCTCGATGTTATCAGAAAGCTGAACATTATTTGAGCCTTGGAACAGTCCTGTAAAGTGCTTTATTCTTGGAAAAATGCTTCAGCATTAAAGTCTCTGGTCAGAAGTAAACTCTGACTGCAGTAAAATACAGAGTAAAGTATAGAATAAAATGAAACCCAAGGAAAAGTGACAAAATGAGGTTCTGAGAAAGGAAAATATCTTGAAATATGAGTGTAAGTCACAGGAGTAAGTGAACAGATGGAAAAAAAAAAGCCCACCAAAAGCCTTGAAAGGGACAATGTTTTTCTTCCATTTCCTCCCTGCAAAAAACAAAACAGTTTATTGCAGTTGGGTTGTTCAAGTGTAAGATTTGCCCTGGAACATTTCTGACCCCACTGGGCTGCCATTTCACCATCTTTTTGTCACGCTCCCACAGCAAACACATACACAGAGATTCACAAAGATTTTTCAGGTTGCAGAAATACCAGACAAACATAAAAAAACAAGATTCAACAATAATTCTAAGGCCTGGGCTTCCTTGCCCTGGCCCTTAACATCAACCGCATACTCCAACATCGCTATTTGAGGAGCTCCACCTTGCCTGTTCCTCTTTCCCATGCTCCCTGCCACTTCACTCTAACCCAGCGCTTGCCTCTAGTGTCAAACCTCTATTTTTAGCTTGCCCGTGGCAGCAAGTGCCCCGCAGGTTTGTGCAGTGGGTATGACCCAGCCTGATGGCTTAAACACTGCTGTAGTGCGGTGCCATAGTCATCAATGCAGATAAAAGACTACATGTCTCTCAATTTTTGCTTCAGCTGTCAGGATGCTCTGCCTAAATAGAAAAGTTATGCATGAAGTTACAGGGTTTTGATATTTCTTCTGGAAATCTAGGTGTTCCTGCTCTGGCAGGGGGATTGGACTAGATGATCTTTTGAGGTCCCTTCCAATTTCTAACATACTGTGATACTGTGTGAAAGGCAGCTCAGGCTGATTCCAGGCACTACTACTATGGCCAGTGGAGTAGCCATAGGAGACAGTCAGAAACCTTCTGCAAGGATAAAATGGGCCCTGAAGCCTGAAGACTGTTTCATTACAGGCACTCAGCAGGATGGAAATCAAGAGGAAAGTTTCATCTGAGTCTCATCGTAATTCAGTGATGTGGAATTCAAGTGTGCCTACAAAATTTACTTTGCACCTTTGCCTTTGTGAGGTCCTTCTTCAATTTACCCAGTTCTCCTTATTTTCTTAACATTTTCCATTTGCCACTGTGTCCCATTTTCAGTCTTTCATTTTCTTCCTGACTCCTCACAGTCCCACAGGAATTTAGGTTTCTACTCACTTTGAAGATATGCACATTTCAGACTGGTTTCAATGGGATAAATACTGGATTGATTTAGACCTGTGGAAAACTACATAAAACCAAAAAGGTTTCTAAAATGCCCAGAGGGAGTAGGTACTAGCTATGATCCACTGCCCTGTGAGCACAGAATATGCCTGCTAGGGTAATTCCTTCATCTCCTTGCACAGAGTTGTCCTTGCTTGCTAAATTGGATCTGAATTCAGGGTGATTCTTCGCATAGACACTTAATATAACAAAGTCCCTACAAAGAAAGTGGCACAGGACAAGGACATTACATGGAAAGTTGATGGCAGTATCTGATAAAATGGATGACAAATTGGTTTCTCCATAAACATGGCACTGAACTAGAGGGAAAGTAACATCATCTTTCCTGATTTCAGCCTCTTACTTCTTAGAGATAAATTGTTCTCTGTTGCACTTTACGCTCCCCTCATCCTTTCCTCTTCAGAGCAAAGACAGTTTTCACAGAGAGAGGTGGCTCCTTGGGACAGATGAAGTATGTTTTGAGTCTATACAGTGTTAAGCATGTATCTCCTTGTGTCTCCTGTCTTTTGCAAAGAATTGCAGGTGAACTGGAGATACACGACTCTGGGTTTTCAATCCAGGTACCAGGATGATCACTTTAAATGGTACGAACTGCAGCACTTCACTGGTAGACGTCTCTTTTTCTGAATCTGGTCCAAATCCTTCATTACAGCTCCTTCCTGCTGCATTGGAAAAGTTCCTTCTAAGATTAAAAGAGTGGTGATGTGCTTTTTCATGTTGGAAGAGTAATTAATGAGTGGCAAGCCTCTGAGTTTTGGCAACCAATCTACACAATTTCAAGGATGAATCATGCTCATGTGCAAAAGGTGAGAGACTGAGTTTTCTGTTATTGTAAAGAATCCCCATCCCGTAAAGAATGAGTCTTCACTGTGCCAAAAATGCCAAGTTAAAAGCTTAAAATAAAAATACATTTTAAAATAAAGTGTTAGGCCTGCCCACAGGTCAGTGCTGATGCTATTTCACTGGTCTAAAAGCCTTGCCCTCCACACTCTTCATGCTGGGCAGTAGGGAGGTGGAAGCTTTCAACACGTCTTCGAAAGGAACAACCATGGGTGGCTCTTGGCCAGTGATACAACCTGGGTGGTAAAGCACATCAGAAATTTGCCTTTCACCCAGGTACTGCTTCCTGGCAGAGGCCTGTGGAGGGCATTGGAGGAATCCCCTCCTTTGGGCTGCAGTGGAGTTCCCTTGGATCATATCCATTCTTCTTTCACTGTTGCAAAGCAACATGGCCTCATTGATTCGCTCCCATCCTCCTAAAGATAAGAAATCTGGGACTAAACCATCTACATTGGAAATTCTGGCAAACTCTTGAGCATTTGGATGTTTGGATTCAAGGATGGCAGCATTATCTCCTATCACAGGAGAAAACCAGCCAAGACAAACAGGACCTGTGGGAAATTGTAGGAACAGATGTACGCATAAAGGTGTGGTACAACCCTTCAGTCACTTTAGTCACACAGATGTTGCAGTTCTCCCGTTTTGTATATGAGATGGGCACCAAACTACCCAATGCTGCCAAGGTTGGAGCCATTCTGGACATGTTCCTAGCTCCAGAGAACCTCTATATTTAAAATTTAGATGTCAATAGACAGACCCATACAAAAATACAAGACAAGACAAGGAGACTCAAATTCTTGGACCTACTAGGTACTGACATCCTGCCTAAACTCCCTAAGCTGCCTCTGCGTCTTATGTGACTGTGGATCGACATACAGCAAAGCTTATTACTTTAAGACATGCACAAAGCGAGAGAAAAGAAGCTTCTGCCAGACAGAGAAAGGGCAGGGGACACAGAGGACAAGGGGAGAGGAGAAGGAACCAGCCTGAGGAAATCGCATGTGTATGAGAGACTCCAGTGATCTGAAAAATGTATAAGCTGTACAAGTGGGACTTGAATATCACAGAGAACTCCAGCCTAAGCTAAAAGAATGCATTAAGGAAATGGTAGGAAGAGATATTTATAAACTCTATTATGTCCTGATCTCTTATGTTAGCTCAGGTAAGAGGCAAAGGCAAAGGTAAAGAGTAGGTCAGGTAAAAAAAGCAAGCTTTGCCTGAACACACACGAGCTAGAAAATAGTAGGTACATGGTTATTCAGACTATAAACCTAAACCTGCTCTGATGACTGGCAAGCACTGAGGCTTTTCCTGAAATCGGCACTCCAAATATTCCACACTACATTTGCCAAAGATGCAAAATATCAAAATAGTTTTCCCAATGAATGCTTGCTCTGCCTCTCACTTAGTTCTGAGCTTGTCTGAAAACCATAATTTCCATTACAGTTTCCTTCCGCTATCTGTGAATGCAGTTTGGCTTGTAAAGTTGGTATGGCTATACTGCTTCAAAATATATTTAAAGAATAAAGTTATACTGATTAAAATCTCTGGCTTATCTCTATTGAGGGTTTGTTGGGTTGTTGGGGTTTTTTGCCTATTACTTCGGCCAGCCAAACTGAGTCACATGGGGAACCTGAAACTGAAAATGGAATCATGTGTGTAAGACTGAATACTTTCTGGACCTCCTTTCCCTCATGAGAATTTCCAGATTACAACATACCATTGCCCACTATTGCCCACTTTGTCTAAATCTGGTTGCCAATAATGCTACATAACAGATGTTTAAGGATGATCTACGAGAAGACCTGATGTTAAATAGTCATTAGATGAACTTTCTCCTAGGAAACTTTCCGGCTGGCCTGAAAACAAGTCCTGGAACTTGAGGATTTAGAGTTTCCCAATAGTCTGTTCTTAATCTTAACTTGTAAAGCCCTACTGTTCCAAGTTTCATCTATATAAACTTCAAATCTGGTTCTGGATCCTACTCAACTCTTCATTTCAACAGTTTTTAATTGCACAGGAATGTCAATTCTCACCACTTACAATGTTACAGCCAGGTGTCCCTGCCCATGGCAGGGGGTTGGATCTTAAGGTCCTTTCCAACCCTAACTATTCTATGATTCTATGATTTCCTAGTTTCTATTTTGGTCCCCTTCTTTCAGGTTCATTGGTTCATCGACTATGCCTACCTACTTGTCATTTCAACTCCTAGCTATTATTCATATTTTATTCCTTTCTATTGTGATGCCTACTCTTTAATATATAACAATTACAATCTTTAGTGCCTTCACATGAGGTTTTGGGCCATGCAGTGACCACCCAATAGTCTGGCAAGGTGTACCACCATCTTTTTAAGAGTGATTGCCCGCCAGAACCACAGATCATTTACTGAACCTGCATCATACTTGTGTTCACTAGGAGTAAGGATAACCATGGTTTTGGGCTGAACTAATCAGAGCATGAACATTCCACTTCATATGCCCTCTGGGAAAATAATATGATTCTTCATAGAAAAGCAAACCCCAGAACTAGGTAGCCGGCTGCTTTTCTGTGTGTTATACACCATCAGTGATGATTAACATTGCGTTATCAAACACCACCAATGGGCACTAATGAAAAAAGTAAGAAAAGATCCTTCCACAGATGAAAGCCAGTGGCAGGTATTGGTGGCTTTTAAGTGTTTTGTTTTGTTTTCCATTGTGGAAATTCCATTGTTGGGCTTTTTTTAAATTTTAAGTGAAAGACGTTTCTGGAAACATTTTACTGATTTTCATCATTTTTATTCCCAACAGCAATAATGACGTATTACACTGGTTCTTTGAAGAACAGGAAAGGGTAGGAAAAAGAGGAATGAGGATAGTGTGCCCAGATGCTAGACAGAATTTCAGCTTCACAAGCAACAACCCTGTTTAAATTTTTGTAAGACTGGTAATTACACTCTAAACAATCTATTGCTGAATCTAGCATCAAATCTTTTCACTTGCAGTAACTACTACAAAACATGTCAAGAATGGCTGAATACCATAACCACAGCTTGAGGATAAAAAGCTTCAAAAGTCTGTTTTTCTTCAGCAAATTTCTAAATAAATGCAAACTAACTTTCCCTGAAAGACTCTGGATCTGGTACCTGCTTCTCCATCCAGCCTTTATACAACATGCACTTTGTAGAGAGTAAATGGTAATTTCTTCTTTAATAGCAATCATATATAACACCTGGAATTTTAGTGCTGGGGTGAAGGAGGATTACTTGCTCTAATAGAAAATTTAGGATTTCTGAATTCTTTCAGAACAAATCATTTGAAATCTCTCCCTCAATTGGTATTTCTTTAAGACTAGCACTGTTCTTTGCAATTTCTTCTACCTCTCACAGTCCAGTTACTCTTGAACTTTACAAAGTCATCTGTATCTTTCCTTTTGAGGACTCTTTCTGCAACATCTTAATTACTCTGCTGGTCTAAACCAGGATTACTGAGGAGCGTGGGAAGAAGCAGGCTTTGGCTGAATCTGAGCACTTACTACTTGTCAAAATACTCTATAATCCCTGGTAGAATTACTCTCTACAGCATTTCCTTGCTGCTAAATGACAAACAAATAAAATTTGCTATTTCATTTCAGCACGAAATGTTCTTTCACTTACGATATATCTGAGGGAATATTTGACAAAGATACCAGAAGGTTAAACTCAGTAAGGAAGCTGCTCTTTGGAGAACAAAGGCAAAGGTACATCAGGTTCATGGTGTGCTAAATTCTGGACCCCTAAGCGTTTATAGTGGGAGAACCACAACAGGTCTAACAGGTCTGTTTCATGAAGATTTTCAGCTCTTGAAGCAGGAATGTGTATTTGAGATGGTCAAAAAAAAGCTCTCTGACTTCTGCATACCAGGAATCATGGTTCACACTAACTCAATGACAGAAGAAACGCCAGGGGAGGCAATGAACATTCACGATAGCTAAAGAGATCTTAAAAAAGGTAGCCCAGGATGTTCACCTGGATAAATCATATCGAACCAGCCTGATGGACATCTGTATTAAAATAACTGAGCTTGTGGACAAGGGAAGAGCAAGGGATGCAATCTAGCTTGACTTCAGCAAAGCTTTCAACGCCATGTCCCACAGTGTCCTCGTATCCAAGTAGATACAATATGGATGGATAACTACATAGGAAACTAACTGGTTGGGTGGTGGGGCTCAGGTGGTAGCAGTTAATCAGTTGCTCTCTGGACATCAATGACAAGGGGGGTAACACAGGGGTCTATCCTGGAACACAATCTGTTTAACATCTTTGCCAATGATCTGAAGGAGACAACAGAGCGCCCTTTGGTCAGATTTGCAGAAGCAGAAAGAGGAGCCCAGGCTGGAGCAGGTTTGCTGCAGGACTTGTGACCCCATGGGGGACCCACGCTGGAGCAGTCTGCAACCTGTGTAAGGGACGCACACTGGAGCAGTCTGTTCTTGAAGGACTGCATCCATGGAAGGGACCCACGCTGAAGCAGTTCATGAAGAACTGCAGCCCATGGGAAGGACCTATGTTGGTGAAGTTCATGGAGGACTGTTGTTGTGGTTTAAAACCAGTCAGGCAACTCGTTCACTCACTCCCCCCCTTCTTTCCCTCTCCCTACTCCTGGAGGGATGGAGAGGAGAATCGAAAAGAATGCGACTCCCACGGGTTAAAATAAGAACAGTTTAGTAACTAAGGTATAACACACATCACTACTGCTACCACCAATAATAATAATGATAAAGGAAGTAACAAGGGAAGAGAATACAACACCTAAGCACCAGATGACTGACAACTCACCCTACCCCACCAGACCGAGCACTGACCGATACCTAGTCCAACCCCGCAGTCCTAGCCCTTCCGGGTAACTCTCAGTTACATCTCAGGTATGACGTGCTGTGGTATGGAATACTTCCTTGGTCAGTTTGGGTCAGGTGTCCTGTCTCTGCTTCCTCCCAGCTTTCCCCCTCCCTGGCAGAGCATGAGACTCACAAAGTCCTTGGTCAGGCTGGTCAGAGTGTTATCAGCTCTGTTCCCAGGCCGAAAGTCAAAACACAGCACTGTACCAGCTACTGAGAAGGAGAAAAAATGACTGCTACTGCTGAACCCTGGAGAGAGACCCTGTGGAGAGAAACCCCACACTGGAGAAGGGGAAGAGTGTGAGGAATTCTCCCCTGAGGAGGAAGGAGCAGCAGAAATGTGTGATGAACTGATCACATAAGGAACCCTCATCTTCTATTCCCCTGTGCTGCTGGGTCAGAGGAGGTAGAGAATTCCAGAGTAAGTTAATCCCAGGAAGAAGGGAGAGGTGGGGGTAAGGTGTTTTTAAAATTGGGTTTTATTTCTCATTATCCTACTCTGATCTGATTGGTAATAAACTATTTTTTTTCTCTGAGTTTTCCCCGAGTCAACTCTGCCTGATGATAACTGGTGAGTAACCTTTCCCTGCCCTTACCTTGACCCATGAGCCTTTTGGTGCATTTTCTCTCTCCTATCCAGCTGAGGAAGCAGTGATAGAGCAGCTTTGGTGGGCACCTGGCCTCCAGCCAGCATCAACCCACCACAGGGACCACAGGGACTAAGCCCTGACATGGTTACTCGGAGTTCATTGAATCAGTGAATTGGTTTAGATGGCTGCTAGGGTGGATCTAAGAATATCTGCCCTAATTTTTTTTTAGCACTTCAAATACTACAAACACTCAATTGCCTTCTAAAGGGATTATTTTTCTCCACTGAAAGGCATCCAGATCCACAAAGCTGCTTGAACTCAGTTATGGCCTGAGCCAAGATGATTTCTAACATTAAATACCCTCCTCTACACATCATGCAATCAATGCTACATGGAGTAAGTGTGCTGCACTAATTACACAATAACATTGCACTGGAGGGGCCCACTGGCCTAGATACTTGCCCATACTATCCCACACACCCTGCCACTCATGGCTGTCCAGCGTCGGGGAAAATCTCTTGGTCCTCCTATATCATCGTTTAACCCTAGACAAGACCCAAACCCAACTCTGCTTAACTTTCAAGATCAGATGAAATGGTTGTGGGTAAACCACATTCCGTATGTATGCCAACATGCTGATCCCCGTCACAATCAGCAGAGAGGTCTCAAGGGTACCCAAAGGCCATTCAAAACCTTCAGAACTCTCAAATAATGCTGTAAATAGTCTGGTGGGGGAGCTGGGAATGTAAGGGAATGTCTCCTTCACAGGTAAACCACCCAAGGAAGGAAAAAGAGATGTGTAATTGCTAAACACTTCTATTATATACCTCCCAAAGTATAGAGGTGATGACCACACTGGGAAAGCAAGCCAGACTGGTTTCATGATCAATGAGTCTACTGCATTACAAGTCATTACCATAAAGTACAGTGAAACAAGAACCTTAGCCCAGGCCCCCCCCCCCAGCCGATAAACACTAACACAGCAAATACCAGCTGTAAGTAAGGTACGACATGCTGAAACTCTGAGATCAAGAGCAACAACTTTGAGAGCCAATAAATCAGCATTGTGACGAGTGACTATTAATCCGAAACAGTGAATGCTTATCACAAATACAATTAGACACGCTCTGGTCAGATCTGTCCTATCTCAACCCTTTGGGCCCCACGTTGGGCGCCACAAAGAATTGTCGTGATTTAAGCCCAACCGGTAACTCAGAACCACGCAGCCACTCGCTCACTTCCCCCCTTCTTCCCCTTGCTCCCGGAGGGATGGGGAGGAGAATCGAAAGAATGTAACTCCTACAGGTTGAGACAAGAACAGTCCAGTAACTAAGGTATAACACTAACCACTGTTGCTGCCACCAATAATAGTAATGATAAGGGAAATAACAAGGGAAGAGAATACAACCATTCATCACCCACTGACTGATATCCAGTCTGAGCTGAGCAGTGAAGTAGCCCTTCCAGGTAACTGCCCCCAGTTTATATACTGGGCATGACGTGCTGTGGTATGGAATACCTCCTTGGCTAGTTTGGGTCAGGTGTCCTGTCTCTGCTTCCTTCCCGCTTCCCCTCCTCCCTGCCAGAGCACGAGGCTCAGAAAGACCTTGGTCAGAGTAAACATTACTGAGCAGCAACTAAAACCATTGGTGTTATCAGCGCTGCTCCCCGGCTGAAAGTCAAAAACACAGCAGTGCACCAACTACTACGAAGGAGAAAAATGACTGCTACTGCTGAACCCAGGACATTCCTAAATTGCTTTGGGGTCCATGGATGACAGTTCTCACAAATTTGCAAAGAAGGGTTTAATGCTGCAAAGATCCAAATCACACAATTCACAAATTCTTATTCAGTGATACTGTCTCTAGTTTTCAGTTAGACCATGAAGTTTTTGTGTATATGAAGCACCAGATTACCAGCCTGGCAACTCCAGACGTTTCAAAAAACATGAGTAAGTCCCATGAAAAATAATAATGTCAACTTGAAAACTATGAGATTTGAAACATTCTCTTAACATGCTAATGCACACAGATACATTTTACTTGTTTTCAGGACCATCCAGTGATGGAGATTCCACAACTCTCCTCAGCAAACTCTTGCAGAGCTTCAGTATTTCAGAATAAAACCTAATTCTCCATGCCTTTCCATGTAAGCAAATAGCTTCTTATCCAGCTTACAGAGAGTCTCATTCCCAGGAGAGGCAGAAGAAATGGGAGCAGGAGGTTTCTGGTGTGAAGTGACACGTGGCTTCCATCATCTCTTCTCTGGACTAAACAACCAATTTTGTCTCAAGCCTCCCTCTTACACCATATTTTCTAAACCTCTGATTTATCCTTGCCTTTGCTTCTCTTGGTGTAATCCACGTATTTCTGCAAGTGCAGTGCCCAAATCTTGACTGATTACTCCAGCTAATTTTTCACTAGTTCTCAGCAGCACATTTCTTTTATTATTTATTTAATGACTTCTATATACCATGGCTCTGCAGCCTGCAATGGGGGTTGGTTTCTTTCTGGAAAATGATGACAGTGCCGACCTGTGCTCTGCTTGAAACCCACTGCATCTCTTATATCATTTTCTGCTTCCCAGAGGACTCCGATGCTGCATTTTGGACTCTTTGTGTAACAAAGTCACAGTTAAGCAGGATCCTGCCTGCGCTCCGTGCTTTGTAAGCGGTGCTGCTGCTCCACACAGCAATGATATGGAGCTTGAAAAATTTGCAGGCCTGTTACGACTGGATTATGTACTGATGAGAAGGATGTGTATAGCTTATGAAAAGACTGAGAGAGGTTTACACAGACACATATACCACTGCATGGAGGGACATGCACCCAGGGAATGTTCAAACATGAAGACTAACTGGACAAGCCAAACAAACAGCGTGGCTACTGGTAAGAGATTGTATGAATTGCATGTGGATAACAAAGTTACTTGGTTTGAAAGCATGTGAGAGAAATGCACAACATGACATACATGGAATTCATCAGAGGTACAGAAAGGGAAGCTGTGGCTGGACTCAGTTTTGTTCAGACTGCAGAACATTTGGGCCCAGCATGTTCTGGTCAGTTTCCTGCAGAGAGTCAAGCTCACCATTTGCCACGCTGTCTAGATAAAGAAATCCAAGTGATGGGTCCGGTGCCAAACCAGGCTGTTTTGTGAGGAGACAGGCTCCTACCAGGAAGAACTGAATTAGAAAGAGGACCTGCAAGAGGTACCTGTTCCTGGAGGGTGAACAATGTGCCATGCAGGCCGTGGCTGATGGGAGAGGGAGGCTGGGAAAAAAGTAACAGAAGCTTGCCAAATTGCATGCTATGTATTTCTGAGTTTAGACTGGATGTGGAAGAAAATTTTGAATTCTAAACCCGTTGTCCAGATCCTCTGTCACATGTAGATTTTATAAGCATGCTCCTTAGTCCCCCATTCATATCATCAATGTAAGCATTGAGAAGTTTTAGGGTCAGGACAGTCTTGTGGAGCTCCTTGTTGGAAATTAACCCATGATCTTTATTCTGTGAGCATGGCTATCAAAGCCAGTGCTCACCTGCCCTACCACAGTTTCTCCAGGAGGAGATTTCCCTCTCCAGCTTGCTTTGAGATGCCCCTGTGAGACGGCACTGAAAGCCTTATGTGATGTTCCTTGCTTTCCCTCTGTCCACAAAGTCTCCTGCCTCTGTCCTAGGAGGGAACTACCTATTTTTACATGATTTATTCTAGACAAATTGATGTTGGCTTTTTCCTGACACTGTATTATCCCTCTGTAATGCATTCCAAACACATAAAAGAACTTTATAAATACACAAATGAACTGTCCAAATACTTCCTACCTAATCTTTAATGCAGTCTATTCAGAGTTCATAAAAATATTTACGCAGAGACACGTTATTTTGTTCTTCTGATCTTTTCTGAACCTACGCAAATGCTTCACATAGCTGTGCCCTGCACAAGTTCAGTAAGATAATTCCCTGCAAATGAAGTTAAAAGTGGAAACTTAATTTGTGAGGCCAGCCACTCAGAGAAAATCCTGGAGAGCCTTTTCCAAAGGCTGAGGAGGCTTTAGCTCCAGAAATTACAACTCTGATTTTGCCTTCAAACTCCTTTGAACATCTATTCAAGTGCTGTAAAATCTTAAACAATAACATCAAATGCTGCATTATACAGCAAGTTCCCTAAATCTTTTCGTTGAACTTTAAGAGTTTTATGAGTCTAGTTGGAAGGTACACAGGAAATATTTAATTAATCCATTCATTTATTCATAAAGCATTAGAAAGGGTCATAGGCAGTTTACGGGCATGTAATAAAGAGGTAAGTAAGTGTTAAAGTGTATTTATCAAATCAGTCTAATCTAATCTCTAAAGAGAGAGGGGTTAATTAGCATTTCTACCAAGTCTCCTGCCCTCTCTGCCATTACACTGTAAATGTTATGCTTTTCAGTAAGGCGAGGATAAGATGCAGTACTCTTTCTTGTGCATCTGTCCTACAGCAATAATTCATAGTTTGGATGCCAGGATGCTGGGACTTTGATTAATATAACAACATATTTTATGGTATCCCTGGCACAAACTAGGAGAGATCACAATTTATACTGAAAAGTGAAGTCAGAATTCTTATTCAGAGCAGAAGGTTTCAAGATAAATGATATGTTACCCTGCAGGCCTCTCGCAATGGTTATTGATTGTATTTTATTAAAGAGTGGTGTAACTTGACCTTAAGAAATACTGCATACATTCAAGAAGCTGAGCCCTAACCATTCTATGATTCTATGGTTCTAAGACACAATTTATTAGGTGGTTTATGTATCAAAGAAAACAATCCCAGGCTAGCACTCAAACATTAAAATAGTGCCCAGAACCTACAACCAGACATACGCTGTGCACTGGATGCTACCTGTGTGGGACTCAGAGAAGATCTGCCCCAAGAGCTGAGATTTCATCTGATCCCCCCAGAGATGCTACAGTAGTGGGAGGATCTGTCCTCTGGCTCTCCACATAACCAACGTGAGCCTGCAGGAAGCGGATAATCTCCCAGACTTCTGCCACAGACACAGACTTTAAAAACAAAATGCATCCCAGGCCTCTCTCCAACCTTCAAATGATTATTTTCTTAAACAGAGGAAATATTTTCTATCTCAGATAATAACACAAAATGATAATGATGTCGTCTTCTCGGCAAAAGCAAGTAAACAGCATTATGCCACTGCAAAAGAGATGGGGATTTGATGAAAAACAACACTGAGTATCATAAATTATTGTTTATTGCTAGATAAATAAATTCCTGTCTTTGAAAACGGACTTACTTGTATGGTTAAAGTTTAAAACAGTGTTTATGGTAGCAATTCAAGCTCTTAAAATATGCACTTTAAAACTAGAGACCCACTGTAATGTCCCTCAGCTGCATATCTGCGGAATAGTCTTAAATCATTCCAATTACTTAATGCAGCCTGTAATTTATCAGCCCAAATAAGTCGGGCTTGTCAACCACAGATCCAGATATATGTAATTGTTGAATTGCTTAAACTTCATGTACATTATGAGCTCTTCATGTATCAAATGGCCACCTTTAAAATTAATAAGTAGTTTCCTACATGCAGTGAGGATACTGATTACATGGACCTGAGTTTTCTTCTTGAGGTTCAGTGTAATTTTGCACACTCTGGGAATATGAGTGATCAAAACAGGGCTTGAAGCAAATGTTGCCTATTAGGAATGATGAAGGAAAACTAATGAATGAACCTGTTGCGACACATGAAGCCAGACATGAAAAGGTTACCCAAGTGTGCAGTGAGCATCCAGAACAACCAGGGAAGTCAGAAGTGGTGAGATATCTGAGTCATCCTTTTGGCCAGCGCAGGTAGTCTCTGCCCACACAGACACACTGCAACATTATACTCCTCCTAGGATTCTGGTAATAGAAATACTACTATTTAGAACTTGAACAGTATTTTCATTTTTGCATTTCTTTACAGGCATTACTTAGTTAATCCACACACCAGACCAGATGAGCATTATTAACTTTGCTAATCCAGGCATAATTACCAGCAACAGTTCATTAACACTATACAAGAGCTAAGAAGCAGAACCAGACGATCCCATTGGGATCCAGGTGATCTAGAATGCTCTGCAGAGCATGTTAGGGTGTTATACTGCCAGAGGGCATCTTTGAAGACTCATATCTCAGGAGTGACTGTGACTCTGTTGTCAATAAGAGATGGTGCCAAACCCCTTGGCAACACATGGATTTTATCAGGTCCCATGGACTTGTGCACATTCAGGATGATCTCTAAAATTATCCTTTCCTACAGTGGAACAGAAAATCTCCTTAGAGAGACTTCATTCTCCCAGTCCCTGCATTTGTCTTCCAAGACTTCAGCAACATGGTCAGAGCATTTACCAGTGAAGACTGAGGCAAACAAATCATTGAGAACCTCAGCCTTCTCCAAATCCAGGGTAGCCAGCTCTCCTGATAGCTTCCAGAGAGGGCCCACACTATCCCCAGTCTGTCTTTTGTTTTCTACATACCTATAGAAGCCCTTCCTGTTATCTTTCATATCCCCTGCCAGAACTGGTTCTGACTGGGTGTACCTTTCCTGACCTGACCCCTAGCTGGTCACCCCTCAGCCAACAGGGCAGTGTCACTTGGACACAGCCTAACAAATGAGGCCTCAGGAACACTGAATAATAGGTGATAATCAGGTCCCTCTACTCTTAGGAACACAGCCCAGCTTTCACATCGCCTTCAAGGTCCACAAGGTCACCCCTATGATTCACCACCAGGAGAGACACTCTGACCACTACTAGGGCTGGGCTACGTGTCCACATGGTCAATGGATAGCTGCTAATCCACAAACTCTCCTGAAGCTATTGCCAGTGTGGAACTGACTCCCTCCAATGTGACTAGCATGGTTTACCAGACTAGCTGTCATCACCCGATACGACCTGTACAATTTGGGAACCTGAAGGCTACTATGTGGACTCAAGCCTTTGCAGAGCAGCTGTGCAACACCACTGTGCCATAGTCTGGTTTCATCCCTCAGGTCAAACACAGCTTTATAACATCTATGGGCACATGCTCAGAAATTTCTCCCTGTGACATACAAGTGACTAAAAAAGAGATGAACCTCCATTTTACCTTCTTCTCTATATTGCATATCTTCTTTTCCTGCTGCAAATCATTACACATACAGGCTTTTTTTCCCAATGTTTGAACACCAGATTTCATCGAAGAAGAGAAAACATTTCCATTTGGTATTATGAAATACAACAGAATAAATAATTTCTGTTGTAATAACGAGTTCTTACCAAAGTTTCCTTTGTGCATAAAATGTATTACAGAATTTTATGAAACGCTTAATTTGATTAACAGTCTTCTTCATTAATCCTTTGCTCAGTCACTCTTGAGAGCTGCATTAATTTAACAGAAGCTTTCCCAGGCTGCCTGCATGGACATGGATCAATATCCCAAAAGGCAACCATGCGTAAGCTCTGATTTGTGACTTTATGATCAAGTAAGAAAGTGCATCCAATCTGAATACTAATTGAAATACCCCAACCATTATGGGTACTTTTCTAGATTACAGTATTTAAAACTGAGCTATCAACAGTGGCTGCAAACTCATCCTGCACTTTTGATATTGGTTCTGACTAGAAGTACGCTCAAAGGTATTTTAAGACTTGGATACTGTCCCAAGTTTTAGGCAACAGAGACCTACTCAATTCTGGAGGCCATTCTGGATTTCTGAGCATGAACAGCAATATTACATAGCCATTCTTCTTTGCAAAAAAAATACACTTCCATAAAGCCAGCACTACTCTGGGGGAAAAGAAGTGGGGATATTAGCCTGCATCTGTCAAGATCCTTCAAGAAGTAGGAACAGATTTGCAACCACATAACGACAAATTAAATGACCTTTTGTATTTCTCAGTGAATCAATGAGCTGCTGGGCAGTCATACAGCGGTTTTCCTCTTCCAAAGGTAACCTTTTCAGCATAAACAAACACAAATGTACATTCACATAGCCAAACTGACCTTACTGGGGCTGTAGGGCTTGTGATTGCTAAATTTAAACTTGCAAGCCCATTATAAAGAGTTCAAACCACTAGGTTAAGCACATACTTAGGAAAGTAAAAATAGATGGTGGTTATAAAAGGAGGGGAAATGAAGGAAGAAATTAAAGAAGACCTGATGTTTGCAGAAGACCTTTTAGCTCCTTTACTTAAAAAGGCCTTGGGGAATATTTGCAAAACAAAGAGGAGCATTACTGCCATTGTGCTTGGGATTTCATTATTCAAGGTGACCTTTCTATAACCAACACCTATTTAGTACTAAACTGCATTTCTTTGATGTGGTTAATGTCTGGCCTAGGGACAGTTATTACCATTTAAATTTTCTGTTAGGGGTTGGAAAATCTAGCAGGGGAGAGAATAGGGAGCAGAAGCATGGAAATGCTGTGTTTGAATCCAAGCCTTGGAGACTTCTGTTGAAGAGTTTTCCTGTTTTCTGCTATCCTATTGCACAGATGGGAATTTAAGATGAAGGTTAGTGGAGACTTTAACATATTGCTTCAAAATCCAAATATTAACTAGTTTATTGAAAGATTGCTTTCACACGATGAACTGTCAGTCCCACTGCAGGGGATTCAGAATCACATTCAGAACTAGAAGGAAGTTTTAAGGACAACTTAATCTGTTGTTTTCTTGTCTCTCAGGACTCTTGCATGTTCAAACTGTTCAGACAATTTTGTTTGGAGTTTGGAGGTTTGTTTAAATCAGTTTACTCAAACTGATGCAAATCCCTATGTGAAAGTAGGTTCCCATCAATTATTTTACGTGTGAAGCAATTTAGGACACTAAGTAGGTACACTTTAGGCTTTCAACTAGGCTACAGTTTTCTCCTGTGCTCTTTCTGTTTCTGTTTTCCATCTTCCCTTTGTGTTTCTGACTACCTGGCAGTGGTTCTTTTTTTTTTTTTTTTTTTTTTTTTTATTTCCCACTGTCATCTTTGCATTCAAAACTTCAATTCCATAATTTCTCCAGTCGCCCCTGCCAGGTTTATTCTCCCTTGTGACTGTTTTTCTCTGATCTGACTTTTATTTGACCAGCTGAACTCAATCTTCCTCAGTTTTCTTTCATTGCTTCCTCAAGGTGAATTTTGCCTTCATGTTAAATCGCTGTCTGATCTCCGTACATTTTCTGTCTCAGCTTACTGAGTGATAAACAATTGATAGTGAATCAGTGCCGTTTACCTCAGTCAGCTGTCTCATTGCTGCTTCAAGCTGACCACCAGATCAGCAGATCAGCTCCTGCACTCAGGCAGACAGCACTGGAGCTGGGAGTGAAAGCTGTCACTAAGTGACTAGCTAGGGAAGAAAGTTGTCACTAAGCTGAGCTCCATAGGTGTGCTGGTTTTGGCTGGGGGATTAATTTTCTTCATATTAACTAGCATGGGGCTAGAAGGAGGAAGGGGGAACATTTGGAGTGATGGTGTTCATCTTCCCAATTAACCATTACACATGATGGAGCCCTGCTGTCCTGGAGATGGGTGAACACCTGCCTGTCCATGGGAAGTGGTGAATGAATTCCTGGTTTTGCTTTGCTCGTGCAGCTTTTGCTTTACCTGTTAAACTGCCTTTATCTCAACCCATGAGTTTTCTCACTTCTACTCTTCTGGTTTTCTCCCAGGTCCCACCACAGGAGGTGGAGTGAGAGGCTGTGAGGGGCTGAGTTGCTGGCTGAGGTTAAACCATGATGAAGGGCCAGGATCCTACTTATAGCAGATGAAAAGATACTTGTAATAGAGTTGAGGAGAGGCAGAACAGGGCATGTGGCAGGATTTAAAGGCCAGAGGACCTGTATGATGAGCTTTCTCACTCAGGGAAGTGAAACTTGAATGTTTATAAAGCTTTTCAATCAGTTGACTCCACATTTCAGTTGGCTGTCTTTTTTAACTATTTCTAGCTCTCTGAGCACACACAACTTTTTAATGTGGAACAGATAATTTGATCCATCAATTTTTATTAGATTCAGCTGAATGCCACTAAGCCCAGGGATAAAAGTAGCACAAAGATGGGCTGCACCATTTAGTTCTGGTGAATAGCACGGAAATTTCATACAGTTTGCTTCCTGAATCTCATCCCCTAACACTACAACTTTCTGGCAGTGCTCTCTAAAACAACTTGACCTTCAGTGGAGAAAAGTCAGATTCTCCTCTACATGTTTTGCCAAGGAAAAATCCTGGGATCTAATGGAAAATAGCACTGTTATATCATGTTATTTCTTATTTCAGGATGTGATTGCTCTACACAGCATCCTCGGGCAACCTGCAGTGATGAACACACAAACAGTTAGTTGGGGTGAATCCTACCTCTCCTGTTCACAACTTACATCAACAGGAAAGAAACACAAATGTCTATGTACAAGACCATGGTGTGCCTGTACACAACTATACTTCATTTTAATGCTATCATACTGTGGATTCACAGTTACTTTCATTTAAATCCATTACATTCACTTAAATGTATCGAGACTGCAAAGGTGCTTCTCTTTGGATGGAGGTGTCCTTCAGACCAATCAGGCTGCTGTTGCTGGAGATCGTTGGGGGAGCTAAAACCAACATGTAGAAGAAAGTTTCCTCTGGGAACAGCCAGATTTGGCTAAGGTTTGGACTTGGTCAGTCCTTCTAGAGAGCCTTTGTTAAGCGTGAAGGCAACACTGCAGAGGCAAGAGAAATAGATCCTGTACAACAGATCCAGGCCAACTAATACTCAGCATGGAGAATCACATCTTCAGACTGGTAATAAAACACAAAAGCCTGTTGGCATGTTGGACTGGATATTTAAACTCTGAAAAAACTCCATTTCTTGTCATTTAATACACAATTGGGACACACAAAGAAGGATACATGGGATTATTCTCACAGTATAAATGGGTTGAAACATACCAAAATGTTGTAAGTTTGTAAATGTAAATGAAACATAACATGGAAAGTTGGAGCTTTCCATCTGTTGGGATGGGAGCTAGGTCTGTGGGTAAGCACCCAAATGAGAAAGCGATGCTGAAGGAGCAGTGCAGCACTGCAGCGGGAAAGCAGGACCCTTCTTAGAATTTTGAGCTGGTCAAGCGCTAACTACAGGATAAAGACATTTAAAAAGGATATTTTCTACAGGGTAGCCTGGATTGACAGTAATGGCTATTTTCAGGAAACAGCTTAATGAAACCGCTTACACATGTTTAGGTTTGGAAATCAGCTGTGAAGCCTGCACATTGTGAAATACAATGGGTGTTTGTACCAACTGTAATTGCCTATTTATTTGCATGCCACTGAGTATCATCAGACCCTCATACAGCCAGCAGTGCAAGGCTGGGAAGACAACGCCACAATGTCGAAACCAAGTCAAACCAAGTCAGCACAAATGATACACTGGAAACCAAAATAAATTAAACATTAAGTCTTAAACCAGCAGGGAGGGCAAGCATGGAGAACTCTCAAAATCAAGGAGCTTTTGGGATATTTCCAATTACTGTAAGAAATTACATGTTAAGAACATGCTTGCCCATCCCCACTTTGGCTTATTCTCAGCAAGAGTGCATGGTAGGCAATCAAGATAATCAACACAAAGACAAAACAAAAGCCAGCTCCCATTTTGGTTATGTTGGGTCAAGGCCATCCAGGAAGAGACAACCACCTCTGAAATTAATGCCTCTATCAGCTGGATGAGTAGATTACTTAGTAGTTGTCTCAGAGATTTCAAAGCTAGGGTAGGTCCTGCTTGTTCACTGGCAGGCTCAGAAAGAGGAGGAAATAACCCAGCAGTTGATCGGACATCTAACCTGTTATGCTCCTACCTATCCACATACAGTGGATGCCTATGAAGTTACTCCTGTGATGTTATTCCTTACACAGGAATCTCTTTAACTGACAAGTCTCCCTTTCCACAGCTACTGAAGCTGGAGTTATCAGTGTTTTCTTTCCAGCTGTGCTGCAGACAGGCTGGGGCACCTTTCCTTTTAACTAAATACACCTGTCACTGCTTCTGTTTTGTAGGGAGAATGAATGCTTTCAGCAGGAGATTTCTTGTATTTGGTTTCAGACCTCAGGCAATATTTTTCTAAGCACCTGAACTTTAGAAGTTTTTGTTGTTTTTTTGCTGGGAGGAAGGGACATGGAAAGCCATCCTTTGAGTGCTGGAAAAAATATTTTCACAACCTTTTGAAAGGGAACAGCTCTGAAGCTTGAGGTAAGAAATCAGATTCTTCCAGAGAACAAAGTATACTCTTCAATTCAGTTAAAAGTACCAATTAATCCTCTTCCCTTATACAAGAGCCAATCTCCTTTACTGATTTCACTTAGAAAACATTTGGTTAACACATTTTTCACATAGACATTGTTTGCTGATTGTGATGGTGAGTGATTCAGTGAACTGCATTTGTTCATGAATCTTTAAAGCACATTTTTCTTGTAACCAATTTATTCACCAACTCTTGCTATATTTCTTGAACATTTTTGTTGCGTTGTTCACTCTTTTCTGTACACTGGAAGTCTTTGGATATTTTTCTTTGAGGCAAAACCCCCTAATTTTAGCAGTTTCATTGTAATTGTTTTATCAAGTGAGTAACTATTCATATTATTGTTGTTATTATTGAATCTGTAGCAGCTGTCATAGTATCCTCCCACTTTCCCTGCTGGATAACAGAGAATTAGCTCATTGTTTTCAGGCCTGTGAGCAAAACCTGGGGAAATACCAAGCATTGGAGGTCCATGTAGGGAAGAAACGCAACAAGCAAAACCCTGAAACATTCACTGAGCAGTTGTAGGCTCCCTTGCTTATCCATGTGGTAGTGAAGAGTGTGGCCATGAAAGGTGCCTGTTGTTACACAACTGTTGCTTTGCTTGTGCTTCTCCACTGTTGCAAAAATCCCCATCCCTGGCGGTGTTCAAGGCCAGGTTGGACAGGGCTTTGAGCAACCTGTGCTAGTGGAAGGTGTCCCTGCCTGTGGCAGAGGGTTGGAGCTGGATAATCTTTAAGGTCCTTTCCAACCTAAACCATTCTGTGATCCTATGAAAAATGTTTATTTGTCCCCAGGTAATGTTTTTTTGGGCATAATGGAGAGAAACAAGTCTTTCTACATGATGAAAATACCAATACTAATGTGAAGTCCGTGGAAAGTCATAATAGGAGCATGTTCCTAAAAATGTAAATAAATAAATCCAATTTCAGTGCTAGACCAGCTGCTTGATTTCTTCCTTTCTTATTACAGTTCTTGTCACTATTGTTTTTCATTAATATCTGACTCAGGGAGTCTCATTATTCTGTAAAACTCAGCTTCTCTCATTTTAAAGTTTATTTCCCTCTGAGAGGAAGGAAAAGTAAATATCAGTTCAAAAGCAAAGGGTAATTTATTTTTTAAGTTATTACAAATTTGGTATTATAATCTCATTACTTTAAGCAGTGTAGTAATTTTTTAAGTTCCTCAGGGTCGGGCTTAGCAGTCCCCTGAATAAAGGTATTTCTAGGAAAAGAAACTATTTATTGGTGTGTGATTCATCAAGGCATTAATTTTTCAAATGCACATAAAATAAAACCCCAGAACTATTTAGTACTGAAGTGCTTTTCTAATAAGTGATTCTATTCAACAATAAATGTGGCTATCCTTCTAAGTGCTACCAAGGGGAAGGCAGATGCTAACAACTCACATTGGTACATACTGTCACAATTTTGGTTTTGTTCCTTAAAATGCAGAAGTTCATTTTGTAGCTGGAAATGGGAACCACTGCAGTCCTAGGGCCCCTACTGCCTCTTTCTAGGACATTTGTGAACAAGGGAAATAGGATTGTCTTTATGGAGAAAGGGGCTGGGAGAGAAAGTACTAGACTATTTGCACTGAGAATTCTGCAGCAGTATCATACATACAACACCCTGGGTCAAATAGGGACCTCTGTCAAGTAAGTAAAAGGTTTTGGTTGTGCATAGAACATCATATCTGACCTTTCACACAAGAGGCCAGTTTCATCAGGCTGGAGATGTCATTACAACAGAACCCCTTCTTGGCTTTTACAGTATTATTTCATACTTGTGTCCTCCCAAGCAGTCTCAAATCTCATGAAACAAATTCCAGCTCCAACTCCCCAACTTCCCCTTCCTGGGGCCTCAGTGCTCAGGGATGATTTCCTAAGGTGCTGAGGTCCATCACCTGGGAGCAACCCCTGGAAGACCCCTGTTGCCCTGCTGTAAATGAACATTCAAAGCTGGACACCAAAGATGGGGGGCTGAGCCCCATGCTGCTTTGGAGTAAGGGGGAAGTTGTTACCCATTACCTGTGGCACAGACCACAGCTTTTCCATCATATCAACAAAGCCCCCTGCACCAGACCCCCGAGGTCACCTGGCAATGTTCACAAAGATGACAAAGAAGTGTGGATAAGAAAGCCTCAGACTAGATTATTTCGTTGCTATTACACGCTGTACGGAAGTAACTTAGATTTCTGTTTGGTCTTATCTGTCTATACTGGCTTCTTGGACGTATCAGAACAGCACCTAATGCATATTTCTCCCACTGTCTGATAACTGTCTGAGATTCTTCTTTAATCACTGTGAAATAAACAAGTTCTTTTCACTTCCTCTTATTGTTCAGCGAATGAGGCGATTCTCTTCCAGCAAACATAAACCCAGTAATATGCATTTTTTGGGGTGAAATTATGTCTTCCATGTTCTGCAGTTGCTATGGTTACCATCCTGCAGCATCCCTGCATGCATGGCTAAAAGAAACAGCACAAAAATAAATGTTCACATTAAAAACAACAGGAGAATCCTGATATACTAAAAAAAAAATACAAAGTATGAGTTAAGGAATATAAAAGACTTATTTTCCACAATGACAAAGGAGGAGGGAAGTGCCCATGGTCTTGTTGACAAACTTGCTTATTTAGGCTTTAAATGTTGGAGCAGGTTTTTATCCCATCTAAAACTGGGAAGATGGATGGAACATGGTCCACCCTCATGCTCCAGATATCAAGCAGTGTTAGTACATATCTGGGAACAACTGTGGCTGTTTTATCAGTAGGAAGCTAACTCCCTGGGGCCACAAACCACAACAGTATTCAGGTTCCTAATGCCAGCCTGGGCAGCCTGCCATCCTCACAGGGGTTAGTTGGACATCAGGGGTTATAGTGAAAGCTGGAATCTCAACCCCTGTTATGGATTGGGCCCACATCAACAAAAGGATTTGGCCGCTATAGTTACATTATGCTCCTCAGCCTATGGATTCAAAACTCAGTATCAGGCCAAACCCTGAGAGGTGCTTGCGTCTGGAGTTGTTTCTTGCAGTGAGTGCCCTTCTGGCACATTTACACATTTAGTGTCTCCTTTGGACCTAAGCCCGATCAAGACCCTCAGCCAGGCCATCCCACGCCAGCCCTGGGAGAAAATGGGTGCAAACAACTCCCTGGATGCATCTGACCCGTCCTTCCTGGAGAGATCCCCATACAGCAGAGATGTCCTGATGAATGTGGCTGATGTTGGTAGGGACAGGGACATCTCTGAGTCCTTCCCCATCCTGAAATGGCATGGGATGACAGCACTAGTCCAGGCCATGGAGGATCTGGAATACCCGTGTGGATGATGGCAATCACATCCTCAGCAGGCAAGAGGTGCTCTAGCTCATGAGAAATGCTGGTACTTAGCAAGAGTAATGAAGGCTAACGGGAGCAGAGAGAGTGAGTAAAATGGAATCTGTCTCTCTGCTTGTGCAAGAGCAAGAGACCTGAGTTCTCACCTTTCCCCAGAGGCTAAGGCTTTATATCACCAGAACCACAGTGAAGGAGGTGGGAAGCTTTCCTGAGAGGTGAGAAATGTGAGTCTGATCATCCCACAGGCTGCCTGGACCTCCAGGCATACTGGATACGTACACCACTCTCAAACACTAATCTGTAAAGCACTGCATGCTTAGATGAACTTACCGCCTCCAGGCAAAGACATCACTAACCAAAAGCCGCAACAGCTGTGATTTCAAGAAAGATTTTAGGATTGAATATTATTGTTCAACAACTTAGTGATGAAACAGAAAAGCAAGCTTACAAGTACAGATAGCTTTTTAAAAAATCTCCAGTATTAAGTCACACATTTTGAATTTTGAACAACCATGTGCCCCAGGAAATACATTGACTTAATGATTGATGTCCATTCCCTGTGTACTTAACTGTCCACTCCTATAAATAAGTGGCCAGAGAATCAACTCCATTGTTATGCCAGTAACAGCACTGGGCAAGTGAATAAATTGTCTTCTAATGGTACAAATGTACAGTCATTTCACATTGAAGAATTCAGAGTAAGTACAAATTTGGGAATTGATGCAGTCAGAAAAATTAAATACACACAGCAGCAAGTGGAGGGGAAAGAGTGGGGTCCTCCTGGGTCCCAGGAGGCAGTTGGAAGCAGAATCTGCATTGTCCTGAGTCACAGCCTGGCCACCCTGACTAGTGCTGGGTTTCACTGCACACTGGCATGATGGAAGCTTCCACTTCTGTTATAGGTCAATAGTCTACTTAGAGTGATGATGCTGTGGAATAAACCAATTTATGTGAAACCTAGATGCTACCCTAGTCATAGAAGGCAGTGGTGTTACCATCCTTAAACTTCTTACACTTGCTTTTTCTATGTGAGCTTCATTGTATAATTTCCAGTGTTTTCACTGGGAAAAAAAAAAAAAAAGAAGCAAACTGAATACTGCAGCCTTATGATATTGAAAAAGAGTTCCTAATTATTTTTTCTAATGTATGTTGATTTGAGATTGCAGCACCAAGAAGCTCATTGCATTTCAGAGTCACCTTCTTTTTGTATCTGATCTACAAAGGTTGCTTGAAGGCAAAGCAACATCTGAATGGTGAGTTCTTCCTTCAGCGTACATCTCAGAAGTAAGATGCAATTTCAAGAACAAATGACAACAAGGAAAGTCCCTGTTCCTCATTAGCTAATGACTGTCATGGGGTGGTGTGAAATGTGAGGGAATAAAATGGAATAAAAGTGTGAAAATTCATCCTGAATTCCCCAACACTTCCCTGCTGTGTCCTTAGGGCATTTCAAGACCTACCTTGGAAAAAGGCTTTGCATAATAATCACTGCTATGATTAGAGCAGCGTTTCACATTATATAATATGTACAATTCACCTGATAAGCACTGAGAGAAGAATTACCTGCAATTAAAATTTCAGAATGTTCCAGGATTTAGGACGTCTCCCTCTCAGCCTAATGAAGCAGTTACATCAGTTTTCTCAGCAGCCCCTCATTAAAACTCACTTGAAGGTAATAATGTTGTTTAAATTCCCTCTAAATGATCACAAATTCCTAACAGCAATGACATCAGTGGCCTCCGGGCAACAACCACTTCACCAGTGGAGCATTACTGGTCATCAAAGGACTGCAACGTGGGAGGTGAGTAAAATCAGTTTTCAGAGTAATGAGAAGAACAAACATCAAATATCCCATTTAAGAGACAGTAAAATTTGCTCTAATGTGGACTTGCAAGCCAGTGAAGAAACAGCAAGTTGCAGTACATGTTAGCAGAGACAAAATCAATCCCAGAAGGATTCTAGGAGGAAATCAACAACATCATGCAGCTCAGGATGCTGAGGATTCTCCATGTGCCAAGACTAAAACCATCAACAGAGGGAACCAGGAGAATAATGGAAGGAGGAATGTAACACAAGAGAAATGGATGGACATTACAACGTTTTGTGTATGTGCAATTCTAACAATATGAACTTGTGTTCATTGTGATCATTATAACTGGAGTAATAATAACTCATCAGGCTCTTAAGACTTTAACTAGACTAAATTCTAAGCTTAACATCTAATGTGACTTCCTTTTGCATCTTGCAAGATTTTGAGTTGGACAAGCTGGTAGGATTTCAAGCAATGTGCTCTGTAGCTTAGATGCAGCAAATTGGTAGCCTTCATCCTGAGGATACACTGCTAGCAGAGTGAAACATGCACCTCTAACAACACAACTATGCTCTCCTGGGGAAATTCAGGATCAAAAGCTGCAGATGGACACAGACAACCTTGGCTGATGAGAAAATGAACATGAGGGAACTGCAGTGTGAGCTCACAGGCCAGAAACCAACTGTATACTAGCCTGCATCAAAAGGAGTGTGACCAGCAGATCGAAGGGGGTGATCCTGCCCCTCTACTCTGCTCTCATGAGACCTCACTTGGAGTATTGTGTGCAGTTCTGGTGTCCTCAACATAAAAAGGACATGAATCTGTTGGAACAAGTGCAGAGAAGGGCCATGAGGACGATCAGGGGACTGGAGCACTTCCTGTATGAAGACAGGCTGAGCAAGTTGGGGCTGTTCAGCCTGGAGAAGGCTGCGTGGAGACCTCATAGCAGCCTTCCAGTATCTGAAGGGGGCCTATAGGGATGCTGGGGAGGGACTCTTCATCAGGAACTGCAGTGATAGGACAAGGGGTAATGGGTTCAAACTTAAAAGGGGAAGTTTAGATTGGATATAAGGAAGAAGTTCTTTACTGTAAGTGTAGTGAGGCACTGGAATGGGCTGCCCAAGGAAGCTGTGAATGCTCCATCCCTGGTGGTGTTCAAGGCCAGGTTAGACAGAGCCTTGGCTGACATGGTTTAGTGTGAGGTGTCCCTGCCCATGGCAGGGGGGTTGGAGCTGGATGATCTTAAGGTCCTTTCCAACCTTAACTATTCTATGATTCTATCAGAGTATTAAGACAACATATATGCCTGAAATAATAAAAGCTAAGATTTGGTGCTTCTTTCTGTATATAGAAAGCAGCACAAAGCAATGAGATATAATTTAGGGCTCCCCTCTGCTCTTACTGATTTATATCTGGCTGAACTGTATTTAGAATTATTTATGTTCCACACATAGTTCTTTATGAAGAGTATGTCCTTTGAGTCCTACATCAACTTCAAATGCTATGGCAGATTTAATCATAAAGTACAGTTTTGCAACCTCCACCATGTACGTAACTTGAATTGGTTGGGGTTTTTTTATTTTTAGCAGCATTTATTCTACTAATTTAAAAGCTAGTAAGTAAGATTAAATATTCAGTGCAGTAAACTGTAATTCTGAAGTCATTAGGGAATAGTCAGTGCTCAATACAAATGCTATTGTAGTTTAAACTTGATATAACCTTTCTAGATCTAAGTCATCATCAAACAAAATGTTAATAAAAACTTCTGGACTGTATCCACATTTCTCTTTGTATTAGTAACCTTGCTATTACAGAATGAACAATGAACAAAATCTTCATTTTTCAAAGAACAGAGTTTCCAGTACAGCAAATAACAACAAAAGGAAAAAAGTTTAAGCGAGAAATCCTATGAAAGCAAAACCAACACTGCATTCCTGAACAAGAACAACAAAATCAGTGGGTAAATAATATTAAATACTGTTGAGAAATCCACAATTACGAAATCAATGCACGTTTGGCCATAGCATATCGCTCCATCAGTGGCACTTCCTGATCAGATCTGTAACCATTTGTGCAGCCTGTATCTCCAGTAAAGTCTGGACCATGCTACTGCATATGCAAGCCTCACATCTTTAGTATGTTTTCTGTCCTTGTTCTGGTTCATTTTTTTAAGATAGAGTGACAAAAAGTACCTGTATAAAGAATCCCACAGTAGCTGTATTACAAAGGCAGCCCACATTTGAGTTATGCCAAAATGGTTGATGTTTTATGATATAAAATGTCTGTGAATCTACAAGCCAACCAAACCACAGACATTCCTGATGCATTTTACTGCTGAATGTGCTGCACATGGTGATTCCAGAGTGGGGATGGACTTGGTGGGTCCTCCAGCCTGCTGTCAGAGACATGGCTGCCAAACCAGCCTGTGCTCAGCCTTGGTAACTGTAACTTTAGCCTGGCAGATGGGTCATGGAAGGACAGAGAGGAGTGAGACCAAACTGGACCTGAGGATGTCTTCTCCAGCAACCATTTCTTTCTCTTGTCCAGGTGTAAGCAGCTTCCCTGCCTGGTGGACCTTGTGTGCTCACTGTGGTGCCATCCCCTGCAGAGAGACCATTTCTGATGGCAGCAGGGCCATCTCTCCCAGTGAAGTCCAGGCCAGCTAATAGTGATGCCATGCAAAAGCTAGCCAAGAGCTGAGCAGCAAACTTGTGTCGGAGAATGGTGCTAGCACCCCTTCCTCTAGTGCCAGCTGCAGAGGCAAGGGGTGCTGCCTAGTTAGAGCCCCTCCAGAAGGACCCTGTTAGAATAACACTGACACTTGCTTTCCAGGTACAACATTAGGTAGGGCATTTTGTTACTCCTAAAGGGAAAAGGTCAGGAATTTTAAACCCAAGGCCATACCCCATCTCCTAGTTCACAGCAGCAGCCTCCAGCCTGTCCCTCCCCAGTTGCCTGGTGGAGCTCAGACACAAGTCCTCCACTCAACACAGCCCCAGTCCATGGAAACACAACTGTACTGTGAGGTTCAATTACATATCTGCAGACATAATTTTGCCTTGCTAATCACTATAGCTTTCTCTAGAATGAAAAAGCCTACGCTACAGAAGCAGGGGCTTCGATGTATAAATACTGATTTATATTCACAGTCTGCCTCCTCCTTGACATATGATGAATATAATCCCCGGCATTCAAGGTTTTTTTGTTTGATTTTTTTTTTATTTCATAAAGGTATGTCTGTTTTTTTTATGATAAACCATACAGGTATATTTCTTCCTGCAGGCCCAGCAAAAATCATCTGGGATACTTTGAATGACTATGACTTTATGCACACAAACCCACCTGAAAACCTCAACCAGCCACAACACGGAGTCAGAATACAAGTCCCAAGGAATAGGTGTGGGTGAGTAAAACAAAAGGGGGTCATGAGCATCTTTGAGAGGCTGGTGGTACACCAAAGAGAGAAGCATGGCCCTGCAACATGTGGATGACTGCAGTGGAGAAGAGATGGGAGGACAGAACTATGGGAAATGACATTACGGGATCAATAAAATCTTCCTCTGCCTCCCACACAGTGAGTCGCCTGCAGTGCTACACAACACTGCCAAGATCAATTCCTAGAGTTTTGCATTGGCTGCTGAAATCTGGGAGACATGCTGAGGTTTTGCTCACCAAATCCAGTAATGTAATTAAGAGAGCAATGGAGAAAATGAGAACAAATTCTAAAAACCCAAATTGTGTCCTATCTGTACAGAATTTTGAATGAACATATTATTACTAAATTGACACACAGTTATTATTGCAGCAGCACTCCTAGGGCTCCAGTCTGCCAAGGAAGCATTGGCTGGGGTACGACGGAAGAGAGGTACGAAGGGTTGTCTTCATTCTCAATTAGCTGAATATGGAGTTTATACAACCATGGCAAATCCTTTGAGCAAAATCATTCTGCCAGTCAATACTCTACTTGCTAGTATGAGCAATCATGTATGGACATCATTTCTTCCATATTTTCTTAATTCTACAAATGATGACAGGTTTTATTCTCATAAAGGGAAACATTATACTGCAGCACGCACCAAGCAGCAACACTAACAGTCAAAAAAAAAGGCAGGACTCCCCCATGAGGAAGTGCTTTCCCTTAAAACATGCCATTTAATTGCACTTACAACTGTGGAAAATAAATTAGTGTGGTTTCCTTCTGTGGCATTCTGAGATCTTTGTCTGAAAACAGTACTCCATGTCATTGCCTCTTGTTCAACAAAGATACTTGGTTAGCAAGAATTATGCTTGCTTTCGTGAAACTTAAGGCTGTGTTTTGAATTAGGACCCTTTTCATTAGTATGCGTTAAAACCTGTTATTGATCTAGAGGTGCTATTTTAAGTGTCTTTTGTAACACAAAACCAAATTAGATTCCGATCAGGTTCAAAGTGTTCAATCAAGACCCACCATCAGCATTTTTAAATGCAGTTTGTGTTTGGCATTTCAGATCAGCTATTTGGCTGAAAGTCAGGAAGAATTCCCAATGATCTCTCTTCCTTTGCTGGGCATCTAAAATGCATCTAGCATTCAGCTGCTGCACAACGTTGACACGTTGTTTTGTTCAGTCCAGAGCACTTTGACATTTAATGTATGCCATGGTGGCTAAATTAAAAATGACCACTACAGCACATTGCCTTAAAAAACATCTGCTAAACATTTTAAACCAAACAGATTGAGATTGGAAATTAGGAAAAAATTCTTCGTTATAATTCATCCAAAGTGAGGCCCTGGCACAGGCTGCCCAGAGAAGCTGTGGCTGCCCTATTCCTGGCAGTGTTCAAGGCCAGGTTGGATGGAGCTTGGAGTAACCTGGTCTTTTGGAAGGTGTTCCTCCCTGGTTGGAACTGGATAAGCTTTAAGGTCCTTTCCAATTCAAACCATTCCATGATTCTACGATTCTTTATGACTAAAGACTGATGTGGTCATTAAAAGAATGCAAATGTGTAATGTATCACTTCTACTAATCATACTACAATAATACTAGTCTCCATAGAGAACTGATAAAATAGGTGAAGATCCAGTAAGCTCAGGGACCCACAGTGCAAGGTACTGTACACAGGGCCCTAAGAGATGGACTTTGTCTGAAAAGTTTATACTTCAAAAGAGAGATGTAAGGCAGATACAATATTTCTATTATATCCACAGCGACGATAGCAAATGGGTATTTCCACCTTACCTAACTCCATACTCAAGCACAGAATCATAGAATTGTTTAGATTAAGAACCTTTAAGATCATCAAGTCCAATCATTAATCCAGCACTGCCAACTCCACCACTAAATTGTATAAATAACTCTAGGACTCCATACAGTCAATAGAAAGAAATACACTTGAGGATGCAGTTCATCTAATCTCCACTTTGCAGAAAGGCATCTTTAGTAGAAAATCCAAAGTCACCTATTTTGCCAACCCTAACAGCCAGAACTGCTGTGCACAGGCATGCAAGGCGAGGGGAGCACTGTGCTCTGTCAGCACAGGGTCCGTTCACATGCGTGGGCACACACCTTGTGTAGACCCTGGGTATTGATAGTGGAAATCAATGGTTTGCTCTGGGGTGAAAACCAGAGCCCAGAAAGTGGGTGATTATGAAGCCACCCAGAAGCAGCAGGGACCTGAATCCAGCCCTCTGGGGTGTTCTTTGATTCAGCTAAAGTGATGAGACTAAATGATTAGATCTACTCAGGGAGCAGCACAAAGCCTCCAGGTTCAACACTGCAACTCTGGCAGGTGGCTGCTGCATGCAGGGATGACTGCAGCCAAATAATGGTCTCAGTGGTTTAGTCTGTTTATTCAGATTTAGATCAGCTCAACCAACCTACGTGGTATTACAGCTACCATATGAAATTAGACAATTAGTCACATGAAAACACTTCCTCATCAAGGAAAAGCCCCAGTGCGTGCCAGGTCCCCTCCTCCCAAGCCAGCTGATGCGTGTAGGGACATCTCTTGCACTGCAGGGTGCAACACCCCTGTCAGTAACAAGGCTTAGGCTCCTGCTTCTAAACAATTCCTGATTCCTCTAGACACCTTGTGGTGCCAGACTTTGCTCAGATTGTACCACCCTTTTACTGTAAGCAGCAATTAAAGGTGTGGGTTTGTAAGCGACGTTAAACTCAGCATACCTCTATTCAGATCCCTCCCTTCAACCTGGATTTCACCTGTTTCTAAGGTCTTACAGTGTATTTCTGATATCTCCTGTCATTACTAACTTTCTAGCTACACAGCAAAGCTCCTAAGAAAATGACATGAGCTCTCTGGCTGATTTGCTGGTGTTCACTGAAATGACAATTACTGGTAAATAACACATGCTGTATCTACGAACTTCAATGCTTGCTGCCTGCTGGGCTTAACGGCCATCTAACGTCTGCCTTCCTCCAGTTCCCAGGCAGGTGATGGCTGAGCTGGGGGACAGGGAACACATACTTGTTTTATGGCCCTGAGCACTTGTCTCCTCTCCAGCCTAGTCAAGATACAGCTGTGAGAATGCTCAGCCTGGGTGAAGTAAGCCCATGCAGAGACATCAGCACTCAGAACCTGAAAGAGAAGGAAAGGTGTCTCATGTGATGAATGTTCTTGCGGCCATGTCAACACACCCCTGGCTGGTGGAGAGCAAAGGAGGGAAATGGAAGAAAATATAGGTCTGTAACTGCTGCATATACTTTCTTCCTTGTTGCCCTCTAATTTAACATATGACAAAGCACAAAAAACGATCACTGTAACTCCCCCATCAACACCAACAGTGCATTAACTACATTAATACTCTTTCATCAGTTTTTAAATGCTCCAGGATGATGGGAAAACTAAAGGACAGTGATTGCTGCAAACCCCACAGAAAGGTCTAAGCATTAAAAAGTTTTCTCCAGGTGAAATCTTTTGCCTGTACTGCATCAAAAGCAGTTTGGGGGAAGGCAGCAAGCTGCCAGCAGCCTCTGCATCCAAGGGGTGAGGGAGAAACAAGCCAAGGTCACATCACCCTGCTTGAGCAGTGAGTGAGACAGTGCTGAGCCTTGCTGGAGAGGGACACCGCAGCACACCAGGCACCAGCCTTGCTGCGATGAGATGGATGGAAAGCACAGCAGGATGGGATTTCTTCAGTAGCTGAAGGTCACCAGGTCACTAAAGGCGAGATAATTCACTCAGATGTCTTGCCAGTGCCATCACTTCACTGCTGGAACATTGGTGTGAGCGAGGAATGCTGGGGCTGGGAGTGGACCAAGAAAGGAAAGCCCTGTATGTCCCAGATGAGCAATAACTAACGTTTGTTCCAAGCCTAATCACACTATTATTTTCAAGTAATGAAATTAAGATTATCAATTTAATTTGTATTATTTAGTAGCTAAAAGTCAATCATTCACTGCCTGGCAATAACGTTCATCACTGCAAGTGGCTTACCATGTCATGCTGGAAACACTCTGTGTATCTAAGCAGAAGGCTAAACTCACCCTTAAGCTACCTTAATTGAAACCAGTTTCCTCAGGATTGAGCTTTACCCAGTTACAGATATAGATTGCAACTTCTGAGGATGGCATCAATCCTGGGTCATAAATGGTGCTCACATGAAAACTACAGAAGAAGCTGTTTTAATGAGTGCAGCACCACTCTAACCATGCCTCTGGATGGAAACTGCAGGCTGCTGCAGTTGTGACATCTGAACATTTTCAATTAGTTGACACAACAGTAATTTGCTTGGTATCATCCTAAATAATAATACATTTTGTGACGGAGTTAATTTGGCAAGCAGCCAACGATTAATTAGGAAAAGTTAATTATGTACTTGTCGTGAAAGGCACTCTATTTATGGCAAAATGTGTTGACTTTAAGTCAATCTTGATATTTACAGTGAATTAAAAGTTACCACAGAGTGTAAGTATTTATGTTAAGAACAAATTGTCTGCAAGGGAAAACAGAATAGGGGAGGAGGTGCCTGCAGACCCTGGCTGGGGATGGCAGGTTTGGGGTGGAGCATCCCATTCCATCCTCCCAGATCTCTGTGGATTGCCAGCATGGTGGAGAGGGGAGATGAGGAGAGGCAGCCAGTCGTTATCAGACACTACCACAGACCAGAGAGCAGTATCTGAAAACATGCAGATAAATTCCAGCACATGCCACTTGTGCCTTTGCAACGTTACCAAGGGATTTCTTCAAAGATTCATTCTGGGGATCAATCTCATTAAAGTCTATAACCAAAAGCAAGAGGGTGGTAATAATTTGCTGATGATGCCTAGTTAGGAGGAGTTCTGTCAATTCAGAAGAGACTGGGATTTCACACAGCACTAAGCAGATGACCTTGAGGTCTCCACTAATAGAAACGGATGGAAATCAATTGTGCAAAGTGTGAGGCCATACGGCTAGGGACTAATAATGACCATTTCTGGTGTAAGCAGAGAGCTCATCATCTGGAAATGGTAGAGGACAGACACCTCGATGTCTGGACAAGCTCTTCCTGATATCCAGAAGCACTGTCTGATCACAGAATCACTGCAATCCAACAACACGAAGCAGAAATGACAAAACAGCTCCTAGAACATATCAGAAGCATTTCCACAGAGATGGGGAAGCACTAACAATCTTGTACAAAGAAATAGTGAGACCTGCCCCCCAATCTTTTGTATGGATATGCAGCATGCTGACATGTTTAAGAAAGATGATCTCAAAATGGAACAAGAACACAGATAGGGCATTTACGATGCTATGGAAGATTAGATGTTTGACTTACAAGAGACTGAAAGAACAGAGTTTGTTGGGATAGCAAGTGGCAGTAGAGAGCAGATTATGATTATTGAGTATAAATGAAGTAACGGGGTGGGAATTTGCATATTTATTATCAGGGAGGAAAAAGAGCTGGTAAAACTAGAGAACACTATGAAAACAAACAGGTACAGGTATGTTGCTAAGATATACCAAAAGTAAGAGAAGCACTTCTAACCAATGTATGAGCTCAGCAGTGAGGCCACCAAGCTAGCTACTTCTGAGACAGAAGTCCATACAGATATGGAAGAAGTTGCATGAGATGACCGCCAGCAACTGTGGGGCTGAAGTCCCCTTCAGAGCATTTTTTGGTGCCTGAGCTCCACTGTGAACTCAAACAGAAAGCCCGATGTCCAGCAGGACTTTTGCCATGTGACTTCTTGCAGATGCCATTTGGACCTAGAAAAATTCCATTATGATGATTCCATACAAAGAAGTTTTTTGCACTTGGCTTTGGTTTGGTTTAGGTTTGTTTTTTGTTGTTGTTGTTGTGTTCCCAGGACCCCCCCCCCAAGGAGATTTCTGATGAAAGAAATTCATCAAATTTAGCCATTTTACCTAATCTAGTAATTTCTTCCCTGCACCAATTGCAACAAATTAGCTAGTTCTACCTCATAGCCACTTGGCTTAAGTAGACCAAAATACTACTAATTTATCTATAGAAAGGATTATTTAGCATTCCTTTCTGGAATTATTTGCAGCAATGGTATCCCAGAACAGAGTATCCAAACATCACAGGGATGACAAAACTTAAGCTTAGATCATCAACTTGTACCCTAACTTCATAGCCCTGAAAATTCTCCACTGTCTATAACGGCAATATCCCACAGTGACAGAGACAGGTAACTTTATCTGAAATCTTCCCAACCTGGTACCAGAAAAGTGTAAGTTATAGACTGTTATTATTATTATTAATATAAAGCATGGCTCTTTTTCACACAGTTACGTGAAACAAACTTTTCAACTTTAGCTTCAGTATATATCAGATTCATGTCTTCCTGTCCATATTGCCTCCAGAATGAGAACTAAAATAATGTAATAGGCATTAAATCATGAAATCAAAAAAATGCATCAGCATCTTGTTATGAGAGGTACTATACAGTACAATTTACAAGGTAATAGACCTATTCATCACTGGCACATCATTCATTCCACTTTCTCTGCTCAGATGATGCAGGGCAGGAATTTTGATGGACTATTTGCCCTTGCTTTGATTAAAAATAAAACATAGCTTCAAAACCAAAACTTTGCCTGCTGCTCCACATCTCTGAAATACTATTGTGTTACCAGCACAGATCAGAAGTACTAAATATGCTGATCACAACATTATGAAATCAAAGGTTGCACCCAAAGCCTGTATTTTCTAAATTCACTGTATCAGACTGGGACAAGGATCATACAGACATCCGTCATCTTTGGATTTTTGAACTGCCCTGCTTTGTCAGCATGATAATCTAGGGGCTAACTGAGGACTTAGTGCAACTCTATTCAGCTCCCTGCTATAGTCTTATCATCATTATGAATGTAGAGAGATCTCTTAGGCCAAAGAAAATGAACTGCTTAAGTATCATCGGCAAACTACCTTTAGTCTATGGTAGTCTTCTAGTCTACTGTGTCTTTCCAATTAGGTCTACACAGAACCTGTTCTGCTTTGTTCTTCACTGACTGGGAATGAAGATGAATAAGGATTTTGAGGCACTTAGATATGATAGAAATGATGCTTTAAAAAATATTTTAGCAATAATTCTTAGTATAGCAGCAAACACATACCCTGCTGTGTGACATTAAGTGTTGGCCTTTGCATGACTAAATGTGCCTTTAGCGTGCTCCAGTAGAGGTTTTGGTCCCATCCCTTTCTAATTTTTCCAGAGGGCTCTTTTAAGTACAGTGCACAAGATAACCGAGCCTGAAGGGATCCCACAAGAAGAGAACAACCTTCTGACAACACTCCTTTTTTATTAAGACCTTGTAGTTGCTCTCATTCCAACAGTAGAGAGTTAAAGGCAGCTGAAGTGCATGGATCTAAGATGCTCTCTTCACCCCGACTAGCAACTGAACACAAAAACATACTGTACCCACAACTAGAGACAACTGCCAGCAGCGTGAGGACTGAAATCCTGCTGGGCCCCTCACTGCTCGCTTCTCCATGAGAGCAACACACCAGACAGCCCCACATCAACCTGATAACTCCAGACCCTGCTTTTCTGTGCCCACCGCTGCTACATTTCTCGTCTTCCCAGTGTTTCCTAAATAATGACAAATCAAAAGCATTGTAATGCTCCCCTACTTTCATGTTGATACACTCATAGGTTTCTTTGGCTTGGCCACTAAATCAGTGGCACCAGCCAAAAACATCTTTGCTAGCTGGAGAAACTCAGAAGTGCATGTGGCTGTGGGATGTAGGACTGCAGCACGATCCCCAGACGGCACAGCATGCAATGCCTAATTCTGTCCTGACATATCTGGAATTTTCATTTCATGGTCTGCAGCATTTCAAGTTTTATTTTCCATTTTAAACATGCTCATTTCACAAAGTACAAAAGCAAACTTCCTTTCATAATCCTGCACCTCACAAACTCCCTCTGCAACCTGAGAATTAAGCTGAACCCATTCTTCCATGAACCACTCCAGCTATAATATTTAAAAGGGCAATGTGAGCTTATTTCCCCTCTGCATCTCTTGGAGGTTTCTAAGAAAAATCCCCTGGGTCTGACATGTGTCTTCTTCCAGGTACACTGACCCAGACCTTTCTCTTAAAACAAAATGACTTGCCTTTTGCAAAAGAAATGTCACTGCCATACTCCAAGCTGGAAGAAGTCTGGTCATCCTGACTGCATTTAGGGGCATCCACATCCGTCACGGTGCTGCTCTAAAGGTGCTTGTGTTGCACACATCTCCATCCAAACCCTTTCCAGCTCACTTACATTCATTAAAATTGATCTATTTGATTGTCAGTGATGATCCTTTTTTTTAAAGCTGCTGTTCAGAATAATTTGTAGCCTTCCAGTATGATGACTACAAGTCAAGAGATGCTTCATGCGTTGTAGCCTCTGTTATGACATGATCCTAAAGCTGGGAGACAGAGCAGGTGCTGTAACTCATCGTTACTTCCAGCACTCTCTGTGGTACAGGCACCTCATGTCAGTGCTGTCGTGCAGAAGCAAATGAGAGCAGAATGAGATGCCATGGGTCCTTCCATGACCCCTGACAGGCAAGTAGGTGCCTGAAGGAGGGAGAGGCACTCACACATCTTGGCTCTGCTGTAGGCTGAGTCTGGCATATGCTGACAAGAAGCAAGAGGACTTGAAGATGGAAGGACTTGAGTACAGACAGGCATGCCTCATAAGCTCTGGGATAGACAGGAGCACTGCACTGCTTAAATGGGGTGCCCTAGCAAGGATGTGGCAACTGTAGGTGCACCCTCCAATGACCTGATGTCCCTCCAGCACCCCATTTTCCCCTCACCACCAGCAGTGGTTTGAAGGCACAGGCTAGTGAGACAGCAGCAAGTTAGCTCCATGCTGTGGTTTAATGAGAAATCTCAGTCTGCTAGACAAATAATCCACATTTTTCAAATGGTATGCCCAAATAAGTGTTTATTTGACGAATGCTGCTGAAGAACATTTTGCACTATCAGCTAAATAGTAGTACTTGTTTACAAACCAGGCTAATTATGGAGCCATCATATTTACTGTTTTATGAGCACACGAGTGAATGAGGCAGACCTGCTGCAGGATTAAAAGTCAGAATTCAGCTATGAACCACTGCTAATCTTTGACTCCATCTATACATCCTCTGAACCATTTCAGTGCAACACAGAAAGGAGAACTGCAAGAGGATGAACTGATAATTACTTCTCCTTAATTAGGATTTGATCTTCTGTACATTAGGGGGATGAAAACAAGCCCTGATATACACACTCCTATTCACTCAGTAATTCTACATGACATGGAATTAGAAGCAAAGCGGTGAATCCCTCACTCAGTGCGCACACACAATTCCCATTAAGGATAATAGTTATTTTGCTGTGACCAGCATGTGTTTTGAATGTTTAATTTCCATCACAGGTTTCTATTCAATTAGATTCATTGGCAGCAAGACTTAAACACTAAGAAGGAAGAAGGTGAACTAGAGGTTGAAAAAAACCGTAACTGCCTATGCAGTGTTTTCCAGAACTGCAATATCTATGCCCCTCTCCCATAAAACAATGTTAATAAAGCAAACTTTAGTCTTTCCTCGTTTTTAAACATTAATGTAAGTGCAACGAGGCTGATTCCAAGAGCAGCATCAAAGTACATGAAATAATGGAAGATCGGTAAGGATGATTGCAAACATGCTCCAGTGACTTATAGCTAGGGTGCTGAAAACCATGTGTATGATACTAATTGTTGTTTGGCCTTGTGAGTTGGACAAGTAGAACATCTGTGTTTAGGTAATGTAGTCCCGTGACAGACCTAGAGGCACCCTAGTGAACACACTTAAGGCTCCTTCCCCTGCAGTGGGGAAGACTGAAGCACAGTGAAGAGTGAACCCCTGAAATACAGGTGAAAACAGCAGGTTTGGTGATCATCTAGCATGGAACAAGCTCCACAGTGCCTGCATCCCTGCTTGTGTGCCTCTGCCCCGCACATCCACTCCCTGGGCATCCTGGAAGGTATATCCAAGGAAAGAGAGAATACAGAGAAAAGCAACAAAGGAAAAACAAGAGAAAACAGGAACTCATTAGAACTGGTGATGGGTATACACAACTGCCAGCTATCACATGGGAGAAAGAATACAGAATCTTGGAAGCAATTGGCTTTATCATCTCTTGAAGTCAATCTGGGTGCCTCCTCCCAGCCTGTCAGCACCCTCTGGGTGCAGATGCTGTGGGACTCACTGACAGACCAGGCTGTGGGTGAAGACGGCCATCCAGATGAATGTCCCCTCCTGTGCACAGCCTGCACCCCTCACCCCTCTGCATAGCCTGCTCCATGTCTCAGCAGAACAATCTACAACTGGGATCCCTTCGAGCCCCCTATTCATATGCATCAGCAGCAACCAGGGTCATCATCCCAGTGACAGACTGAAGATGCATGAGCAGTGCTGTCCTGCACGGGCTGAAGGGACGGTAGCAGCAATGAACTTTGCCATCATTTCTTGTATTTATGGTCCACTGGAAGTGTAGGTCACAGTATTTGCTCCATCAGCCATTATGCACCACATCTCATCTGTGCACTGACAAATGCCAGAGGGAATAGCCCCTGCCATTTGCTCCAGCTTGTACCACCAGTCCCTTGTGGTGTTGGGGTGCAGCCCTGACCAGGTTAGTGGCATCAGGATTGCAAGGGTGTCTGCCTGCTCTGCAGTGGTGCTGGGGAGAAAGAAAAGTCTGCACTGCAAATGCTTGCTAAACTGATCCCAGTCTGTGAAAGCCTGTTTTCCCAAAGTAATTAACAGAATGAACAAAAACCCAGTGTAGTGCTACACTGCATTATGGCAACAGGCAGGGGTTCATCTTCTCACTGCATTTGTGGTATTTTCTGAAGAAGCCTTAGAAATCAAACATACTTTCCAAACTATACCCTTCTTCCTCATTTAAGGAGTGTCGATTTATGGTCCTGATAGATTTAACCACACCCTGCTTCCCTTCGTAGCCTTCTCCTAGACACCAAAATCAGGTACGACATCATCAGAAAGATGTTAGTTTGGGGGTTTTAAACTCTACACCCCTTCCTAATAAAATCAAAAGCAGCTTTTCATGATCTGGTCTGCAAGGAAGTATTTTACTGGTTTCCAAAGAAGTTGATAAGAAAACAAAAATTAATCATCTATTATTTGATTTCACAATGTACAGTATTAGATATATCAGTAAAATGTGTGGGCTCTTGAAGAAGAATTACTTGGAGAATGCTACAAGCCCAATTTCCACACCAGGGAATGTGAGGACACCAGTCATTGTTCTGACTTCATTTGTGGAAGCACTTCCATGCATGAATGCAAGAAATCACAGCCTGGCCTTGCAGACCTGGAGGCTGCTGTCAGACCCCACTCACGGCCAGGTGGATTCTGCTCTCCACAATGAGCCCAAATACAGCAAATGCTGCTGAAGAAGAGATATCTTGTACACCCATCAGCATGAAACATGAACATACATATGCTAGCTCTGGAGTACCAGAAATAAAATCAAAGGGTCAGATGGAAATAACCCAGCTATTTAATTATGGTGGGTCTTCCTGGTATCTAGGGCCAAGTCCTTCATGTCCTATCATTAACACAGGTATCCTCATTGGAGTCATTCGCAATAAGCACTGAGTAAAATGGACTGGATGAGGTTCCAGGGAGAATTTGGTCAAGTCAAATAAGCCATTTTCATAGGCAATTAAGACAAAGCACTCAACATTTAATTTCCTTTTATTAGAACAGCTATCGATCCCAATATGAAACATAATATACCCTGTACATTCCTCTGCAACAAACTGAAACTGCAGTTTTTGTAAACATTTCATAGGATTACATGATCACCACAGCCTGAGTCAGCAGAAAGATCTGGCAAGACTGATCTGATAAATTAGATGGGTGAATTATGCAGAAGACAGTTTCTGTAAAAAATCTTCCATACGCTCTATAAATTTTGATAGCTTGACAAATAATTTCAAAGATAAGGAGTTTCCCTCTGCTTTTGAATATTTATGGAGTGGAAGAAATACTTGCTTGACACCCAACAGGGAATCAGAATATGAACACGGCAGCATCATTCCCCTCTTCCTTTAGCCCTGGGCATACTCTGGATGTGCAGGACTGGCTGCTCCAGCTGTACCAGTCTGTGAGCCAGAGGAAAACAGGGGATACAGGGAATAGTGCTAGAAATACCCCCTCAAATAGCAGATTCCCAAAGCTGTTGGATTGGGATCATAACACAGCATTTTGCATCACTACTGACTTAACTTGAAATACGAAGAAAAATGCTGTGTTCAGATATCTCTACACAGAACCTGTCACGTTCTCAGCACGTTCTACTCTATGAATACAAAAATTAGCACATTTTGTGCTATACACAAAGAAATGTCAAGTAGGTAACCTAAACCCCCAAGTGACACAGCCAATAAATCCAATTGAAAGAGCAGGGAGTATAATAACAAACTTTACAGGACCCCAGTGTCACTATATGTGACCAGCCATGGTAAAATGCTGCTACCTCTGAATTTCGAAAACGGAAGTTAACTATTATGGGAAAGAGTATCTAATAGCAGGCTGGTACAAAGCCCATTAAGATACACCATCTGTGCAAACGTCTGTCCCTGAACACATTTTATTTGTAAGATAAAAATAAGGGCCACGATATAAGAAAACCTAAGAAATAATTAGGGATTAAACCCTGGTTTTATACAAGAATGAGCATTTTAAAATAAAAGTATCTAAAAATATATATATGCCCATGTTTAGTACGAGAAAAACACAATGATCTTGCATTGCAAATCAACATCCTCTTGATAAAACCTGTTCCTAAGCAAGAAGGATTCTTCAATGCCATGGTTAAGTCATAGTTGCTGCAAGTGAATGGTGGTGATGCAGGCCAGGAGGTAGCAATAAGACCCCCCACCACAAAGATAACACCATGTCCTGATGCAAGGATAAGACTTTCAATATATGATTTTAGGAGGACTTTTTCCCTTATGCCTTTGACCAACTTTTTGTTTACCCGACAGTTAACACAGGGCAGGGTGATGTTCAAAGGGAGCACAGCTGTCTGCTTACATCAAAACCAAGCACTGAAGTTTTAAATAATGTCTTCTTAGTAAGGATATTATAAAAATAAGGTTTGAGTATCCTGAAGGTAAAAAATACCAGTTCTTGCTTGTTTTTTAAAGCTCAGTATCTCTTCTGCTGGCATGGATGAAATAATGAATATTTTCATATCTGTAAGTGCCAGAGCATTGAAACAACTTAGAACATAGATCATAATCAAGCCATTAATTGACACTAGTTTACTCCTCCCACACTTTGGCTTCGTAGGTTTTTTCCTGCTGTGAGACCTGCAGACCTTGGTGCAACCATCCCAAATGCTGGCACAATCAGTCCCTAAGTACAACATGGCCTGGCAGAGTGTTGCACAAAAACCTGCTATCAGCTAAGGAAAACAACAGGCAAACATCCAACATGAGGGCAGCCACCTCCTCAGCAGCATCTTCCTCTGGCTCAAACATCCTGAAACAGCATGAGAGTTCAGGTATTAAGAAAACACTGTATTAACTGCAGCAGTTGATACTGTAAAAGGTGCAGCAGCCTCAGAAAACCAATTTCCTTTCCACCACCTGTTTTCTAACTACTCAACACTTCCAGTGAAGCATCAGGTCATGCAGTCCCACTGTGCAGATGTCCTCTGGCAGCGGTGGGGCAGCAGCATAAGTGGAGTCTTTGAAATGGAATTGGGTACCTACGTTACTGGTATTCTGTTTCCTTTGGACATGAATCAGGATGAAGATGAACACCTCCATCTGCAAAGCAGAACATGACAGAGAGAGGGAGATAGCAAAGGGACAGAAGATGCCCTCACAGGGGTTTGCTTCTGCATCTCCTCCCCATCAGCAGCATAGGGTTTGCTTTCCCATTGAGTGGGTTCAGGCTCCAGCTCACAGATGGACACATCTCACCAAAGACTCTGAAAAAAAACCCAGCTTCCGACTTTGGCTCTGCTCCAGCCTCACCTCCGTGCTGTGTCTGCAGGTTGAAGGTGGCTGCAGTCCTGCCCCTGCCTGGGCACTGGGCAGCCAGGTGAGGACAGCCCCAGCACAAGCTCTTCCATGGAGAAGGCCCTCAGTAAATAGCTACTCAGCTTCGGGTGAAGAACAGCGGAGCTCTGAACTTTTTAACCTCATTTCTGTGGGTCTGCAAGAAGATCAGCACATGTCCCCCCTGTTTTCCCTCCAGGCTTGCAGTCTCCAGTAAAGCAGGAAAGCTCCTAGCTTTGAGCTAACATTTGTATCAGACAAAGCAAACTGCCATCCTGCACTGGTCTGGGACCTGCCGAGTGCTCAGTACACCTGCCAGAGAAAACCAGCGCTAACACAGGCCAAGTGTGAGATACTGGGCTCTGAAGCCTTTTGCAGTCCTGATGGGATCCTGTCAATGATGTTCACTGGATGAGGACACTGCAGCCAGGAGAGCGGGAAGAAAGCCTTGAGGATAGTGGATTTGGAAACCTGTTATCTATTGACTATGAATAAATGTAACTAAAGCTGAATTTTTTACTTCCATTTGAGAGCAAAAAGACCTTTAATTTGGAGTGAGACTTTGATATTTGCAAAACTGAATGTATAAGCAAGGGCTTCCAGCACAGTTACTCTGGCAGAAATCTTCAGCAAATTTCTGATTTGTCTATATTTTTGATGACTGAGTGGGAAAAAAAATGGTGATTGACAGGCCCAGAGATAAGCAGAGACATGCTCAGAAAGTAATAACTTATGAATACTACTTTCATGTAACATTTCCCCACTTATCAAGTCTCTCATATTTCCAAATGAATAAGGTAATGTTAAAATCCTCTGCAATCAGAAAATTGTTTTCCATATAAGCCACATGCTATCTTTCTGCCTGGCTGTAATGTGCTCTGATTGCTAACGTCCTGGAAGCAACAAAGCTATATACTCCCCTTCTTGGGTTTTTTTCAGTGTTTTAAATACTCTGCTCCACATGTCACCTATAATTTTAAGAGTTCCCTGTGCCATTTATACGGTTCTTCATACGTGAGGACATCAACTTTCAGACAAACAGAAGAAAACATCTGTTGTATCAGTATTTTCAATAGGGAGTACACAGGCAACTCAGGTAATGAAAGGCTTGCAAACCTGACAGTGATCCCAGAGAAAATAATGAAATTGTTGAGAGGGACTTGATTAATAAGGTGGCTAATGTAATAACTGCCAATCAACATGGGCTTATAGCAAGCAGATTTTGTCAAACTAATTTGATGTTTTTACGGGGTTTCAAGTTGCTAAAAGTAACCATGAAGGTATCACAGACTTCTAAAAGCTACTTTAGATGGTGCTTATTACATGTTTTGATCAAGCTGAATGATATAAAAAATCAACATGACATACATTAAAATGATTAAAGTCTGAGTAATTGATCATTCATTAGGGAATTGTTCTTGAACATGTGTTTCCAGTGGGATCCTAAAGCCATTGGTTCTTAGCCCTATTCTTTACATTTTATCACTGATCTGCAAGAAAATCACAAAATCATTACTAATAAAGTTGTCAGGGAGAAAAGGTTTGGAGGAGTGGTTGAATGGTGAGGAGACAGGGCCAGCAGTACAGAGGGGACTGGACTCCTTTGGGAGCCAGCACAACCAGACCACATCAACTCCGAGAGTGCCAGATGGAGACCACACTGTTAACAGAGGGGGGAAAAACAAATCTGAAAAGAGGTGGGGGGTACTGAGGGGGTTTCAGCTGAACAGGCATTTGAGCTTGTGTTCTGCTAAAAGAATGAATGTGATCCTTGTATGTGCAAATGCCAAACAGAGTAAACCAGGTTTACCTTAGTGCTCAGTACCGAAACACTGTGTCCAGCTTTGATGCCCACAGTTCAAGACAGATTTTGAGTAGTCAGAGTTCAGAAAAGAGCTGAATGATGAAAGAGTTGGACAACACAGTTCATATGTAAAGGTTCAAGGTGCTCAAGATATTTAAGAACAAATGTATCTTCTCATAGTCCAAGATGCATCATGTCAAACACAAAATGGATTTAGAGAGTTCCCCAATCTGGGAAACAGACCCAAGAATGGGAAACTGAATTAGGAGCATCCATTCAGACATCTGGTGCATACTTACTATAGGAAGGATATAGGGAGAGTGATTTACCACTGAAACATCTGTTCAGTTCTTTGATAAATGTCGCATCCCTAGAAACAAACACTTCATAGGATTTTTCTCTAAAAGGTATGTCCTATTTCAACCTAAGCTCATTTGAGAAAACATGTGGCCCATGTTCTATAGGGATTTTAGATTAGCTGATTCGAGTGTGTTCTTGGAGACTGAAAACCTGCCATTCTACAAAAGTTTCTACTTATCAGGGAAAAAGGCAGCAGCAATGCAAATGTCCCATGGGGAAAAAAAACCACACACACACAGAAAAAAAAAAACCCACAAAAAAACCCCAAACCAAAAAGAACCCCCTACCTTTTCCTGTTCTCCTTCTCCTGGAAAAGTTTCTTTATTTCCAGTTTAAAAGCCTATTCAAGTTACAGTCTTCTTTTTCACCCCTCCTGAATTTTCAAGACAACAGCTGTAAACCAATGATTCAGAATCCCAATGTCCAAAAGGCTACAAAGTCCTGATGAAAATGTTACCTAGAACAAATGCTGCAAGATTCACAAAGAGAGAAACCTAAGAGGGAAAGGAATGCTGAAGACAAGAGACCGTAGTCCCAAACTGTTTGAAAATAGGCTGTTTCACTAAGTAAGGCTGAATATGCTGATAAATGCCTGTTTTAGAGCTTTAAGTTATTACAGGGATTGGCCTGATTCATATTGATAACCCAGGGATGAAATGGTTTTCATATACTTTTTTAATACTGTCTTTTATTTAGCAATTTCATATGCTTTTTTAATACTCTCTCCTTGCCTTATGCTTTATGTGCAGATGCATATTTACAGCAAACCTGTATTTTAAATGCTCTTTAGCAGCTGAAATAATTACCCCAAAACATTGAATCGCTAGAGAAATCAGTGAACTGGGAAAAAAATTCTCTCAGATTTGCTATATAACCTGCAGAAATTGAGCAGAATAACAGATGGCTCATAGTATTCTTCCTCCAATTAATGGCTGAAGAGAAACAGCTTACTTGGGGAAAATGACTCCATTTAAACTTGGAGTATTTTAAGACAATAATTTAGGGGAAATTCCAAGAGACAATCAAGTCCTTAATATTTCAGGGCTTGATACTCACAGGGGCCAAACCCTGGCCTACCTCTTAGGATGGCATCTTTATTTTATGCCAAGTCTTGTTCCTTGCTCTCATTAAAGTCACTCCAACCCAAAAGTGTGAGGTAAAAAGGTGGTGAGAGAAGATATAAATAATATGTGCAGTGCAGAATAAATTCACATCTAAATTACAGTCTAAGAGAAAAAACAGCTTCTGCAGAAGGCTCATCGCATCCACTGCCTTCCCTTTCATATCTATTTTTCTACCTTCATTCCCAGACTATTTACTGTTTAATAACTCATTCAAGGTCTTGCTTGAACACTTTGATGCTTCTCGATTGAATAGATTTTCTTTGGAGTAAAATCCCTGAGCTGCATGCAGTACATTTGCCATGAAATATTTTTGACCAATATATTCTCTAAAAATCCACCCCAAACTCCCACAATTTTCAGCCAAGTTTTTCAAGTACACCCCTGACTTCGGCATACCAAAATTTACCAAAATGGTCACTGCAGGGGTGAAGATAAATTCCTATTAATGTATCTTTGATATATTTTCATTTATGCCCCTGAGTTTTATTTTACATCCAGGCTTCTAGATATTCCTTAACTTTGCATGAATGGCAACACTCTAAAGATGTCCACTTGAACTGTGCAGTTGCCATGCAAACAAATTTCCCTGTTAAATCCCCTAACAATTTGATCTGTGGAATGACAGTAAGATCACAGCCCAGTAATGACTTATTTGTGACACTGTTACTGATACCTTTGTCTTACCAAGCTTGACTCCTATTGTAATTAAGGTTTTGCTTCTACTGTTTGCAGTGCAAGGCAGTTTTATTCACTTTAATTACTTCTAAAGATTTTCACTTTCATCACATTGGATTTCTGAACATTAAATGGCTTTTCACTTTGTTTCTGGTTCATTTCTCAGAGACACTGGAAAGTGCATTTTTCTACAGATTGTTTTTCCTTTCATTTTTCCGTAAACATTTTTCTTCCATATTGATTTTTGTCTTTTTTTCCTTCAACAAATGGTAGTTATTTCATTAGAGTTAACTGAAAGAGACTCATTTATTTTTATTTAGCAATTTCAATGCATATGTTGCTATTATGCTCCAATAACCTTGCCCACCAGCATTATTAATGAAAGCAAAGCTATGAAATAGTATTTGTTAAATTGTTGTTTTAATTAAAGATAAAACTTTCTGTTTAATCCTTTATATTTGTGTATTCCCTTATGGGCTATAAAGCTAATTATCCCAAGGTATAAATAAGAGATATAGGCTTGCAAAATCAAGCACCACATAGACAGGAAATGCCAAAACTAAGACAGGCTTAGATTCCAAATTTGAGCTTCTTGGCACCATTTTAACACAAATAATGGCAGTCATTAAATGACATGATACATTAAACATCCAGCAATAGTAGAATATATTCAGCAACAGTCCTGCATCTAGCTGAAGAGATTTGTATTGCTTACAAAAAGGGTAATTAATCTCACCTAAACTTGCTATTTGCAGTGTTGCCTCTGAAGTCTGCAGACTCGCTCTGTCTGCTTGAGGCCAGTGGGTGCGTGAGAGCTGGTGAGCTCAACACTGCCCACAGGATGCCAGAAGGAAGCCCAGCACCCTCCATTCCTGCAGAGGTCAATAGGGATGGATGTAGCCCAACCCCTTACAAATGTCAGTCTTAATGAAAGCAAGAGTTTGCATCTCTTCCTCCAGTAGATTCAGAGAGAGATGATCAACAGACGTATGTAGCAAGTTTTATTAAGCCAAATTCAGGCCTAAATGTTGTACTGTGTTAATCAGGAGAACAGGCTGCACAATCGTAGAAAGAGTTTGAATTGTTCGGACATCATAGCTGACAGTAACTAAGCTGATGTTTCAGAGTGAGGTGTCCCTGCCCATGGCAGGGGGGTTGGAACTTGACGATCTTAAGGTCCTTTCCAAACCTAACTATTCTATGATTCTATGATTCTATGATGCCTTAGCAGGGTGCTTCATCAGCTGCAATGGCTATAAGCAACACATTCAGAAGCCTGGAAGGACTAATCTGGGAATAAACCAGAATAGCATGTGAAACTCCACTGCAGTATGAGCAGACGACACCACACAGCCAGCGGTTCCATTCGCTCCATAGAATGATTGATGCCAATGCAGGAAAACACCACCAGAGAACTGTAGAGTCATAGTATGGTCTGGGTTGGAAAGGACCTTAAGATCATCCAGTTCCAAACCCCTGCCATGGGCAGGGACACCTTCCACTAGAGCAGGTTGCTCAAGGCTCTGTCTAACCTGGCCTTGAACACTGCCAGAAAGGGGCAGCCACAGCTTCTTTGGGCAACCTGTGCCAGTGCCTCACCACCCTCACAGTAAAGAATTTTTTCCTTGTATACTGTCTCAGGTTCAGCTGTTAAACCACAATATCTAACCTCAATTTCCTTTATTGAAGCTTGAACCCATCACTACTGTAGTGTCCTATTGCTACAGTCCCTGATGAAGAGTCCCCCTCCAGCATCCTTGTAGGCTCCTTCAGATACTGGAAGACTGCTATGAGTCCTCCATGCAGTCTTCTCCAGACTGGACAGCTCCGGTTTTCACCAGAAGCAAACTCAATGAAGTAAGTTTGTGAGGCTGATCCTCTTAATTTTTCAGGAAAAAATTGTAAGCCCAATTACAAATAAACCCTACTTATTCTGGTTTTTAACCAAAATCGTCCACAAGAAGACCATAAGGGCAGAGCAGAACTGGAAATCTCACACACTGTTAGGCATCTTGATTTAATCTTTAACTGAGGGCAGCACAGCCCCTCCAGCAGCCACTGTGATCGAGTACCTCAGGCCTCAGCGTAAGCACATCCATTTTGTTTAACATAAGAAACACTTTGCTTCAGCTCCTACCTACTCAAAAGCAATGTCTAACCATATTGTTGCATCATATGCCTATATTAAATCAACACAGCAAATATAATGAGCTCAATGACAGTATTGTCTCCTTTAACCAGAGATAACTCCAGATGCCATAATTTATATAGTCATTTACTTCAAAGGCTGTGGCATGTAAATCACACCTACCATTCTGAGACCTACCCAGTCCTTTTGCAACATAACCTCTATGAGCCAATTACAGTGTAAAGTCAGGGACTCAAAAAGACATTTTATAAGATCAGAGGTTCCACAATAGGGAGATTGAAGATGTTTTACCACCACTATCCAAAAAGCTGCCTACTTCTTCCTGAGCCAGGTGGTGTATTTTCTTTCTCCTTAAATGATTATCTGCCTTAGCTGAATTCTGGTCAAATGTTTTCCAAAGGACAATGATTTTCCTGGAAACAGTCAAACATTCTTCTTCCTTTTTTTCAGAAACCATGACTCTTAAAATAGAAGATATTCAGCCTAAATTCAGTTTGCAGTCTCCTTCTCACAAGCTCCTTTTCTACTTTCCAGGTAGAAATCCTACTGGTGTCAAAACCCCGTGGAAAAGCTTAAGACATGAGGCAGATAATTCAGACAGAGAGTATGTTACCTGCCTAGACAATGTATACATATTTTATTCTAGATAGCAGGTTTCCCTCCTGTGATCACTTCAGAAAAGGAGTCTATTCAGTAAGTAGTCTGTTAAATGACATACTTAAAATAATCATTTTTGTAGTGGTTTATGTAGTATGAGATGAAAATTTTGAACTTTGACTTTCTCCTTTATCAGTATAAGTGATAACGTTTCTAAGAAATACCTACTTTATAGCTCAATATTTAGCTAAAACTAAAATTGTCCTAGAAAGGAGATGATACAGAAGATACAATTTAGGTAAAATGAAGTAAAATGTCAGCTAAGTCTAATGTCATTTTGTGTTACATTTCATTTTCAGATGATTTAGCAGACACACAAGTTCTCTAGCTTTCCTCCCCCCCACCCTCCAGTTGTTCTACTAACTAGGCAAATAAAACATTTTAGAAGATGACCTTTACTCTTTTTCCCTTTAAAATATACCTTTGCTAGAAAATTAGATCTCAGAGTGAGCATAAAACATTAAGTTACTGTTACACCAGGGGCCATACAGAAAGATATAAAGTTTAAAATCAGTCTCTTGACTAAGTCGAAGTCGTTCACTGCATCTAGAGAATACAGTGAAGGCTGACCTGTTTTTTCTGACCTGGTTATAAGGTTACAGGTCAGTATGTATTATATATTATCTGAAAAGTGGCTCCAAGAAATAAGTATGTTTGAAGTCTAAAGTATTTGGAGAGAGATTCTCCTGCTCAAATGTAGGCTTCCATGTGGGAAACAGATACATCTGTGTTGCTGTCTAGACTTTGTTTAAGGTAACAAAAGAAGCAATGGAAAAAACCACACACTTCTGAGATGTCTGAGTACATATTTGTCTCATCTGAAAATAGGACAAAGCAATTTCTCTCTCTTACTTGGCTATAAAGGAAACTTTAGATACAGATAGCTACCTTGGAGATGTCTTAAGACCCAAGTGGCCTCAGTGTGGTCACAGGGCCAGTGGCCATTCTCTCCAGCATACAGTGTAAATCTCTTTTTAATTATTTTTGTGACACTGGAAATAAAAAAAGCATTCTGATCTGTGGCATTATTTTCCCGTGAGACACCTCATAGTAAGTCAGTGCATGTTTCTACACAAGTACCTTTGTGAGAACATTAACAAGGATCTAGAGCAATTAGAATCATAGAGTCATAGAATCAGAATAGTTAGGTCTGTAATTCTACAGACTGTTTTTGCATAGAAGAAAAAATCCTGGGTTCCACTTGTGAGGAACCCTTAAAGGCAGATTTAAATAGATCTAGAATGACTTGTCACATTTATTTCAGTTATTACTTAATACATTTCTTCCTCATGATTTCTCCTTCTCAGTAGATAAGCTCAGTAGAATGTTACCAGGTTTGATACAGTATTTGAAGGGGGCCTATAAGGATGCTGGGGAGGGACTCTGCATTAGGGACTGTAGTGATAGGACAAGGGGTAATGGGTTCAAACTTAAACGGGAAGCTTAGATTGGATATAAGGAGGAAATTCTTTACTGTGAGGGTGGTGAAGCGCTGGAATGGGTTGCCCAAGGAAGTCATGAATGCTCCATCCCTGGCAGTGTGCAAGGCCAGGCTGGACAGAGCCTTGGGTGACATGGTTTAGGGGGGTTGGAAGCAGATGATCTTATGGTCCTTTCCAACCCTAACTTTTCTGTGATTCTATGATACTCTCCTCACAAAATGCGGTTCAGCTGGTTCTATGTGCTTCACTCTTCAGTCAGTATGTAGTAAGTTTTTCCTCTGCTTTGTCACTTGAACTGCTTTTGATTCTTGTATCCTTGTGACAAATCTTTTATCTTTATGTGTCTTTTAAAAAACAAATAATTATTTCACCTCCTTCCTACATTATCAAAGCTATCACATGAGGTAGTTCCTTTCAATTGCTACTTTGGACCCTTCTCTTGAGGAATTCTACCTTCAGAAGCATAGCACCATTACAAATCCTGGATTTCCTATTTTTTCTTCACTCATGACTTGCAAAAAAGTCAACAAATGCATATAATACAATGAAATAATATTATTACTTCTGTCACAGATGTTTGTGCTCTTGAAACATAAAAGGTATGCCGGAATAGGCCTATCACCAATTCAAACAACATATAGCCTTTTGTCCAGGATGGATCTGGATGGTTTGTAAATATTTCTGGGTTTTGTAGATTAAGGAGAAATAGCAACCATCAAAATAAAATTTGCCTTATTTTCTGAAATTTTTGGAAGGAAAGGGGAAGGGAGTGCAAATTCATTCAACCAAGCATTTTATTGATCTACTCAATGAAAAGAAAGCAAAATATAGGGTTATTTTCTTTATTCCTCCTTTTTTTATTTCTCCTTGCTTTGGTCAGAAACCATCCTGCTTCTGAGAAAGTTTCAACAATGAAAGGTCCACTAGAAATGCCAAAAAGCTCCTTTAGGTGACATCTTTAGTTCTTCAGGCTTTTTTTAGTTTTGGCTGTAAGCACAATGTTTTTGAATATCTGTGGATACAGTATTTGCCACATTATGGGGGAAAATAGCACTGAAGATATTAAATGACCTTATGGCTCTTTGCTATTGCTACTTTGTAAGAAGCACGCACTGCAATAAATACCATTGAATGCATGAACCATCCAACATACTATTATTTTGTTGAATTTCAAAATCTATTCCGTGTAAAGTTTCTACTTGGTAAACATACAGCATCTAAGTAATTCCCTCTTTTCCAGGATGCCTGAGGTGCAAGCACATGTATTCTGTGTTCACTACATTCTGAACGCAGTTGTTATATTTTAAAATCATAGAATCACAGAATGGTTTGGGTTGGAAAGCACCTTAAGGTCATCAAGTTTCAACCTCCCTGCCATGGGCAGAGATGCCTCACACTAAACTATGAAACCTAAAAACTAGACTGCATCTTCTAGATATTAGTAGCTTTCCTCTCTATTGCATTACAAGTCTGATTTAACATCTTCAAGAGGTTTATCAGCAGCCTCTCACCTGCACCAGACTATTTCGTACTCTTAGCAATAATATTCTTTTAAAAAATATACCGTAAGTAGATCCTGACTTCTGCTGAGATGAATATCAAGAGCCATTGACCTCAGGATAAATATTTACCAAAGCAACCTGCAGCTAATAATTTATTTGTGGAACAATAATTCTTGATGTTCCCCCCAAAATGAAGACAATTCTGTGTATGTCTCTCTGACCCACACTGCAGAAGACTGCAGACCTACCCCAAAAAGTAGATTTCCAGGCTGCTCTATCACATGTCCTGTATGGAGCAGTGCAAGACTTATTTCTGCTATAACTGAAAAGGAACCTCACTGAAGAGGAAAGGATTAAGAAAAAGGTACAGAGATTTCATGGGGAGTTGCTCTGTTCCCATTTCCTCAACAGAACCTTTTCAGGAACAAATGAAAATGAATATTCTGTTGCTGGGGAGAGTAACTTTTACCATCACTCATCCTGCCCTTAACCACACTTCTAACAAAAAATCACAAATCAAGACCACACATATTGTACGCTGGCTTTTGCTTCATTCCACAATTTTTGTGGTAATAATAATCTGGAATAAAATAAAATCTATAAAATCTATAGCCTTCCTAGAATTAGAATCCTCCTTTAGAGAAGTTGAAAATTTTCAGCACAATCTCTGAAATAACAGAAGTACTGATTATAGATTATTTGTGTAACACAATTTTGCATAAGAATCATACTGCCGTGTCAAGCCTGATACCATTTCCCTTCCACCACCACTTCCCACATGAATTACATCTGAAAGAAAAAAAGAAGGCAAATAATTTCAAACAATAGTATTTGTTAACTACAACAGCCTACAAGGTGAATGACATGTAAGGGAAAATAATAAAGTGCTTTTCCCAGCCTCTGATTTAGACAAACACGTCTATGGAGCTCAGCAGGACCAATGCGAGGGGTGCTAATTTGCATGTGCAAACAGATGTTCCAGATGTCTGTATTAATGAACTTGGCCAAGGCAGTCACTTACCGACTCACTACTGGAATGTTTACAGCCATTAGTGTAAGACAGAAAATGTATGACAATGTTTAGATAAATTATCTCTCCTTGGCTAAACCAGCCTGTTCTGAACTGCTTCCACTGCCACCACAAGTATCCTTGTCTAGTACGAACCCTTCAGCTGCTATGATGAACCTGGACTGTTTGTACAGAGCCTGTTTTCTACTTTTGTCAGCTTTGAGTTAATGCAGCTTTTCTAATTTCTCCCCTCTTTCAGTTTAAAGCCATTTGCCCTTGTCCTATCCTCATAAAAAGCCCCTCTCCAGGCTTCATGTAGGCCAGCTTTAGGTACTGGAAGCTTTAGGAAGTGAATGATGCAGATTGGGATCCTGTCATGGAGCTAGTTTTCTGAGTCATGGGGCTAGCTTCCACATGTGCAAGGAACAGGGTCCAGCCAGACAGTTGTAAGTATAGGGGAAAGTGCTCTAAAGCAGAACTCTCTAACAAAGGAGGCTAAAGGATGCAGAAAACTTGCCCAGTACCATTGAGAATGTACAGGATGAAGTGCCAGTGAATCAGCATGTGCTCTATCAGCTGTGCATGGACTTGCTGGTGAGTACCAGGAAACAGAGGCCTCCAAGAGGACATTCAATATTTCCTTGTAATAGCATTCTGTAACAGGAAGGCAGCACTGGTGAGAAAAACCAACTGCCACAAGCCCTGTAAGCACAGCTCTGCATTTAATATATATGAAGGTAAAGAAAGATTCATTATATTTAGTAGACAAAAAAAATGAAGCTAAAAGTGGTTTCTAAGCCAGAGGGAATTGGGCTCTAGCAGAAAAATTATAGAAACTCATTTAGCTAATGCCTGCAATGTGGAAAAATAGCTAGAAAAATAAGAAGCATAAGAACAAAGACTTGTTTATGGCCAAAGTTCCCATTCTGTTCAGGAGGCAGGTGGTTAAATGGAGGAAGACAGGGCACCAAAATTGAGATACATGAGAATTGGCTATATAGTTATTTTGTAGAATCATAGAATAGTTAGGGTTGGAAAGGACCTTAAGATCATCAAGTTCCACCCCCCTGCCATGGGCAGGGACACCTCACACTGAACAATATCACCCAAGATTCTGTCCAACTTGGCCTTGAACACTGCCAGGGATGGAGCATTCACAACTTCCCTGGGCAACCCATTCCAGTGCCTCACCACCCTAACAGTAAAAAACTTCTTCCTTATATCCAATCTAAACTTCCCGTTTTTAAGTTTTAAGCCATTACCCCTTGTCCTATCACTACAGTAGTTGTAAGTAATTGTATTGTAAGAAAAAAAGAGAAAAAACAAAGGAGAGATGTGGGTCAGACGAAGCAAACTATACACAACTAGATGTCAGCAACCAAGTTGTTCTTCAACCAAGGGAAAACCCCCACCCCTCCATATAAGATTTGTCGTTGGCTTTCTTTGCTACAGCAACACACCATTTACATCAAGGTTGTTGTCAGGCTAGGACCCTCAGTTCCCTTTCCACAGAGCTGCTCCCAAGCCAAGTAGATCCCAGCCTGTGCTGCACAATTGGTTTGAGTTTACGCACATGCAAGACCTTACACTGTCCTTGTTGAACTTCATAAGGTTTTTGTTAGCCCACTCTTCCAGCCAAAAGTGGCTGCTTTCAGAGTCACAGAGATTCCTGTGATTCTCCCTGTTATGGCTTAATTTGGCAACCAGCAACATGGAAAAATAATGGCACAACTACATGCTGAGTTGAAGCGGATGGCAACTGATTACAGCAAAAGAGTCATTCCATGGAGGAAAACCATTGTACAACCTGCAACAAATGCCCAACAATAGTGACAGTAATAGACTGTTTTTAGCTTGGCCTGTAGAGGAGGTAGTTTCTGATCACAACTGAGCATCCACCCCAATAACACCTCCAATAGATTCTCCAAACCTGAGGAAAAATTTGCTGCATAGTTGAAAAAACTATACCACTCTGTTCAGCCTCGCACAGGCACAAGAAAGCAAAGTCATGTCAAGATAGCCTCGTTGAAGTGATAGATTGCAAGCACTGCCCTAGGTAGGAAACCAAAACCTGATTTCTCAAAGGAACAAGCATAGTCAGGAAAAAAATTACTGTCTTCTTTCATCCTGTAATCTTCAGAAAGGGAAATGTTGCTGACGTATCCACTGGTGATGAAGTGGGACTGGAAGAATGGACGCCAGAGCAGTTAGATGCTTCCTGTGTATAGGAGCTCCAATTTCAGGGCTGCATACGAAATAGGAAAAATACAAGTGCAGAACCTTCCCCTTCTCACAACACTATGAATTATATAATATTAAAACCACTGAAGAGTTGGGATTTCTACAGGGAATTTCATGACAGGACAGCCTCTGATAACATAAACCAAACGACAGACACTCAGACGATGAGTGCAAGAGGGTTTTGCAAAGGACAAGGGCTCTAAGCTGAAATCAGTGCTTTGTCTCCATGACCACCGACAGCTGTATCAGCTAGGTTCAGTTTTTACAGTTAAGTACCATAGTCTGTGTGACAACCAAGATATCCCTGGCCATGCAGTCAGACCCAGAAAAGGAATCTTTCACTTCTCTGGAAACTGGAAGGGAAATAAGCAGGGAATTAAAGTACCTACAGAGGTTTTGGTGATTTGGGCTGTTTGGGCTCACTGCAAGAAATCATCTGGCAGGCAGAACCTGTCTGCCCATTAATTCCACCTCTTGAGTTCTGAACTATTTCTCTGTTCAGCAACTGTTCATGATATAACCCTTCCAGGCCCAGTGGACAATGACAGCAACCATATGAAGAGCCTTGATTATGAGATCTGGACTGAGCTTTGCAGAAAGTGGCAAAATTAGCCACTCTTGTGCCTTTCAGACAGAGTACAGAGATTGGTTAGGACTAACCCAGATGAGCAAGGGTGTACACAGGGGCTTGGACGGGCACAAGGGCACTGTTATGGACAGGGATGTGTGTGATGAGGAAATAAAATGAGAGCTCAGATGGAGAAGCAGTGAGGCATCCCAAAACAGACTGGAGAAAATGACCTACTCAATCCTGTACATAGAACTTTTGTCCTGTTGGTTTTACAACATTAAAATCTCACTGCATCTTCCCATTGTGAACTCAAGACTTGCCAGAAGTCAAGCAATTTAGCTTTATTTATATTTAAAATTTGAATTCTTAAACAAATATCTTATGATCACCTGTTTGGGAAAAAAATATAAAACATTGAACCACAAAAATGCAAGGATCCAGTCGTTCCCCTGGCATGTCCATGTTCAGTGCCCATCAATAGGTCTTGTTCCTGGATTCTATTCGAATTAATAAAGAGCATTTTAGAAAAGCAGTGGGAAGGAATCATGCACAGTTATTCACTTGGCTCTTTAATGAACCCTGAGTTGCTCTGTTCATTTTTTGAGACACCTCACCTTTTACCACTGCAATGATCTGGAACAAAATGAATAAAATGCCTGTTCTGCATATCTGGTCTTTAAAGAAGTCCTCATCAAGTGAATTTGCCAGCTCCCTAAAGGTACATTTTCAGCCACATTTTCAGTCAAGGTTGTTTTCTGAGGATATAATTTCTGGGTTAGCACTTCTAGCTTCTGCCTACTCAGATAGCTAGATCTTTTTACTTAAAGGATGGAAACTGTATCCACAATCAGGATCAAATCCGCTGTGAAATATGTACCCACAGACTGAGCAGTTTAATCTTCCTGACCAGCATGTACCTTGAGATAGGCATCAGCTCAGATGAATTTCAGCAAACGTGCTCCAGAGGGGAAGTGACTGAAACCTCTCTGAACAGTGATTTGGTGTAACAACCAGCACACAGAGCACTCTGGAAATGATTACAGCTTCCCCAACAACACCAGCAAGAGTTTGAAGGTTACACAAGTCTTCTCAATGGAAAACAGCAGCAGTGACAAATATTGACTGCCGTTTATTTTAGACAGCAATCCAGGTGATGCAGCTGGCAGGAGTTTCCTCTGGGGATGGGAAGCACCCAGGAATTTAACTAGATGTGTTGGTGGAGGGGGGCATCATTCCATCCCAACACACCCAGTCACTGGCCAGCACCTATAATAAATGCTCGGAGCAATGCAGAGATATTCCGGCTGCTCCAGTCAATGAGCCGGCTTCATTTGGAGCTTGGCACAGATGCCTCTATACAAATGCCCGTAGCATGGCGAACAAACAAGAAGAATTAGAGATGTGTGCTCATCTATGGGGGTATGATATAATAGGCATCACAGAAACATGGTGGGATGGCTCCTATAACTGGAGTGTTGGAATGGAAGGTTACAGACTCTTTAGAAAAGACAGTCCTGGCAGGTGGAGAGGGGGAGTTGCCCTTTATGTTAGGGATAGGCTGGAGAGTATGGAACTCTGTCTGGAGACGGGCGAGCAGTTGACAGAGAGTTTGTGGGTCAGGGTTAAAGGGAGAACAGCGATGGGAGACATCACTGTGGGGACCTGTTACAGACCGCCTGATCAAGAGGACTCTGCAGATGAAGCACTCTACAGACAGATAGGAAAAGCCTCACCCTCCCAGGCCCTCATTCTCATGGGTGACTTCAACCACCCTGACATCTGTTGGAGGGACGGTAAGCAATCCAGGAGGTTCCTCGATTGTGTGGAAGACAACTTCCTTCTGCAAGTAATAGAGGAGCCAACAAGGAGAGGTGCCATGCTTGACCTCGTGCTCACTAACAGGGAAGGGCTCGTTGGAAATGTGGGCAGCCTTGGATGCAGCGACCACGAGATGGTTGAATTTGAGATGCTCAGGACAGTGAGAAGAGCGTGCAGCAAGCTCCCTGCCCTAGACTTCAAAAGAGCAGAATTTGGCTTCTTCAGGAACCTGCTTGGTAAGGTTCCATGGGATATAGCCCTAGATGGCAGGGGGCCCAAGACTCTTGGTTGGGCTTCAAGGATCACCTGCTACAAGCTCAGGAGTGTTGCATCCCAACTAGAAGAAAGTGCAGCAGGAGGGCCAGGAGACCTCCTTGGATGGATAAGGAGCTCCTGAGGAAAATTCAAATGAAAAAAGAGTTTTATAGAAAGTGGAAGCAAGGACAGGCGGCCTGGGAAGAGTGCAGGGATGTTGTTCAGCAAGCTAGGGACCAGGCTAGGAAAGCTAAGGCCCAGTTAGAATTAAACTTGGCTAGGGATATTAAGGATAACAGGAAGGGATTCTACAGGTACATAGCAAATAAAAAACAGATTAGGGAGAACGTAGGCCCCCTCAGGAAGCTCTCGGGTGAACTAGCTACACAGGATTTGGAGAAGGCTGAGGTTCTGAATGACTTCTTTGCCTCGGTCTTCTCTAGCAAAGGCTCTGACCGCACCACCCAAGTCTTGGAAGGCAGATGCAGGGACTGTGAGAATGAAGACCTTGGGCCCACTGTAGGAGAGGAATTGGTTCGAGACCATCTTAAAAATCTGAACGTGCACAAGTCCATGGGTCCTGATGAAATCCATCCGCGGGTCCTGAAGGAGCTGGCAAATGAAGTTGCTAAGCCGCTGGCCATCATATTTGAAAAATCATGGCAGTCAGGTGAAGTTCCCGATGACTGGAAAAAGGGAAATATAACCCCCATTTTCAAGAAGGGGAAAATGGATGACCCGGGGAATTACAGACCAGTCAGTCTCACCTCTGTGCCTGGCAAAATCTTGGAGCAGATTCTCCTGGAAGGCATGCTAAGGCACATGAAAAACAACAAGGTGCTTGGTGACAGCCAGCATGGCTTCACTAAGGGGAAATCCTGCCTGACCAATTTGGTGGCCTTCTATGATGGGGCTACAGAACTGATGGACAGTGGTAAAGCAGTTGATGTCATCTACCTGGATTTGTGTAAAGCGTTCGACACTGTCCCACACGACATCCTTGTCTCTAAATTGGAGAGACATCAATTTGATGGATGGATCACTTGGTGGATAAAGAACTGGCTGGATGGCTGCACGCAAAGAGTTGTGGTCAATGGCTCAATGTCCGGCTGGAGACCAGTAACGAGTGGTGTCCCTCAGGGATCAGTGTTGGGGACGCTCTTGTTCAACATCTTTGTTGCTGACATGGACAGTGGGACTGAGTGCACCCTCAGCAAGTTTGCCGATGACACCAAGCTGTGTGGTTCGGTTGATACGCTGGAGGGAAGGAATGCCATCCAGAGGGACCTTGACACGCTTGTGAGGTGGGCTGATGCCAACCTCATGAAGTTTAACCATGCCAAGTGCAAAGTCCTACACCTGGGTCGGAGCAATCCCAGGCACAGCTACAGGTTGGGCAGAGAAGAGATTCAGAGCAGCCCTGTGGAGAAGGACTTGGGGGTGCTGGTCGATGAGAAAATGAACATGAACCGGCTTCAGTGTGCGCTTGCAGCCCAGAAAGCCAACCGTATCCTGGGCTGCATCAAAAGGAGAGTGACCAGCAGGTTGAAGGAGGTGATCCTGCCCCTTTATTCTGCTCTCGTGAGACCTCATTTGGAGTATTGTGTGCAGTTCTGGTGTCCTCAACGTAAAAAGGACATGGAACTGTTGGAACAAGTCCAGAGGAGGACCACGAGAATGATCAGAGGACTGGAGCACCTCCTGTATGAAGATAGGCTGAGAAAGTTGGGGCTGTTCAGCCTGGAGAAGAGAAGGCTGAGTGGAGACCTCATGGCAGCCTTCCAGTATCTGAAGGGGGCCTATAGGGATGCTGGTGAGGGACTCTTAATTAGGGACTGCAGTGATAGGACAAGGGGTAATGGGTTAAAACTTAAACAGGGGAAGTTTAGATTGGATATAAGGAGGAAATTCTTTCCTGTTAGGCACTGGAATAGGTTGCCCAGGGAGGTTGTGAATGCTCCATCCCTGGCAGTGTTCAAGGCCAGGTTGGACGAGGCCTTGGGTGATATGGTTTAGAGTGAGGTGTCCCTGCCCGTAGCAGGGGGGTTGGAACTTGATGATCTTAAGGTTTTTTTCCAACCCTAACTATTCTATGATTCTATGGTTCTATGAATGTCTCCGGAGTGGCAGCCTTCAGGGTCAGGCAGGTGAAGAGCTACTGCTCTGTTGCAGTGGGGGTGAAGGGAATGCACTGGTACAAGTTTGGAGAGAGGAAAGCAACCCTGGAAGCTCCAAGACTTGGTGTCACCTGCCAGGACAATTATCTGAGGAGCCTAGATGCAAGCGGTGGTTGTGTTTGATTCAGGAACAGGGACATGCACACTGGCACAATCTGCTATGTGTTGGTGCCCTGCATGCCTCAACAGGCTCTGGATGCCTGTCTCCTCCCAGGGGTTTAGCTGCTCTGTCTGTGGCCTGCTCTGGCACAGTGTGGTGATGTGATCCAGCACATGACAACTGCAAAAACAGCTCAGCTGTGGCTGTGACAAGAAGCTGAGGCAGCTCAGCTGTGTTTGGGCTCAGAACTCTCCTCTTGGCCTTTGCTGGGCTATACACTAGGGATGGGAGCACGTGGCCATGAGCCATGCTGACCCTCACTGATGGAGTTCTCTGCCTGAGCTTGGACCTGCCTTCTGACCATGGACATGCCTGGTTGTTGCTGCTGGGTGGCTGACCCTGGCTATCCTCACTTCACTCATTGTAGTGATTCTGATGTTCCAGGTTTAAGATTCACAGTGTCGGCAAGAGAGGGTTCAGCTTGCATGGTATTTCAAAATCTTTAGAAATAAATTATTTTTGACAACTGTATAAATGTAATTAGCAATGTGGTAAACTGCATGATGTCTTCATGGACCACTCTGATGAGCAAAAGTATGGGAAGAGATGTAATTTCTGCTTCCAAATATTTTACTCAAGCAAAGGAGTGCTTGTCCATCCAGAGTTGGTAAATTCTGAAGGTCTTTTGTGTGCTGTCAGAAAATTGGACCTAACAAAAATCCTCCACATTCCTACAAGTTACCCCAAAATAGTTACACAGTACCTGGATATGACATCAAAGATACTTACCTTCACCTAAACTGACAAAGATTATGATTTATATAAATATGCATCCATCCCACGTGTCTAACACTTACTTCCTCCAGGGCTTTTAGAATCATGTTCAGATTTTAAGTAACAGGAGGTCATTATCCAAAAGACCCATCAGTTCTTTTTCTTGTCTTATACCCAAGCATGTCCGTCTATATAGCTTCTATATAAAATTACCTAAGTAAGCCATGAATTGTACGTAATTATCTCACTCCGATAGCAGAAAGTTATTTGGCCCTAGCAGCAGAAATTATGGTTGCAATTTTATGGGTTGTGATGAAGTATAAGAATGGTCTTTTCCAACATTAGATCTCATCATATACCTCAAAAGTAGCAATTAATTAAACTGTGGCTTCTTTTATTACATAACTTACTTTAAGGCAGTCAACAAATTACTAGCTCTGTGGCAGAAAAACAAAACAGCAACCAACCTGCCTTTTAGCTTCTCAGCTGTGGCTAGAGAAACAAATCCCGTTTTTTACAGAAAAACCTTTCTGGGCAAGATAACTACCACTGGATTACCTGCCTGCAGCTGAAAAGCTCATCTCCTTTACTCCGACATGCAGATGCAGTGTGCATTACAGTCAACCTGGGACACACCCGAAGGCATGTTTATCAGTGTGCACTTCTTCCCCTGTGGCTGTCCTCAGGTGGGCTCCCTCCTGACTAGCAGGCTACTCCTTTCACTGGTTCAGTCTCTGTAGGCATCAGCATCTTTGAACAGCAGCTCAGCAATGCTACGGCTGATGTGACTCAGCCTGCTTCCATAATTCCTAGCTCTGTATATGCATTAGGCATGAAATCAAACACACTTGTTTATAAAAGCAACTTCACCACCTGTCCTAGATTTCTAGAAAATAGAGATCTTCCTGCCCAATTCTCTTCCAGCTTCCTTGTTCCCAAAGAGTCTGTTCCAAGTTTTCTTCCCTGATTTTTTCTGCTTCTGTATCTTTTTCTTTAAATCCAGAATGTTGCTGTCACCTTGAACTTACCTTGCTAAATACTTTTATTTTCAATTCTAAGACTCCCACCCTCCACCATTTACAGGTGGAGAAATGATGAATTCAGATGAGTAATAAACATACACCACATGCACCTTCTGAGCTCTTTAGTGTTTGTAAAAATGTTTATTTGCCACAAAGGCTGACACAATACACAGAAAACTCATCAGCCGCATTTGAATTGTTAATAAAATCAACTATTAAATGCAGATCTTTTACACAAAGAATGCCAGATAGATTAAAATGTCCCCTGTAATCATTATTCAACTTTAAAATGTCACTGTATGGAAGTGACAGAAATTAGCTGTATTCAGTAAAAGCAGTAGGGAAGGGTTAAACAAAGAGAACTCTTGCTCACTTTGGCCTGTCATTGCCTGACTAGAGCTTATGCTACCTACCACTACTCAGGTTCTCAGGTCAAGGGATAAAGTAAGCAATCATGTAAATAATTGAGTACAGACTTTTTCTCCCATCTGCCTGCAAACAGAGAAAAAGAGAAATCAAGTTAAAAGCAATCACTGTTACTTCAGCCATCTAATTTAGCTGGAGCTTCTCATATCTCACCATGGTTTCAGTGATCTTACCTACTTCAAATATAGTCTCCGGAAAAAAGCAGGGAGTGAAATAAGCTCCAAAGACTGTCAATGAGCACAGGAAGTCGCATTGTCCTTTCATAAGCGAGCCTTGATGAAGATGTTAGTAAGTAGCATGACATTCCAAGAGAAAAATAAAGCTACAAGGCTTTTAAAACACTTTCTGCAGCTCAACAAAGAAACTCATAAATGCCTATCATTACCCTACACCATTTTGCCACAGAAATAGATTCAGATTGTTTTGATATAAAAAGATACAAATAATTAAAAGGAGAAAAGAACAGTTATAAGCATGGAAGCACAAAGTTGCAGCATTTATAACAGAAATGCATACATCATTCGGCACATTTGGGCTTTTGATGGTCACATATGTGACATTTAGAAGTCCCTGTTCAGACTTTGGTCTCATAGACTTAGATGTTGCTTTGCCTCAAGACCAAATGGACCCACAGTCTGGAGAAAAAAGAAAAGAGCATGAGAGGCTGGGGGAGGCAACACTCCTCCTCAAGTCAGCAGCAGCTCATGAACAAAGCAGGGACAAGATCCCTTCATCTGTGTGCTCTCAACAGCCCACTGCAGCAGACACAATGCAGACTAATGGCAGAGATAGTCTCCAAGTCAGCCAGATCCAAAACTGGTTGCAGATTTCAACCCAACAGTAAAAGTTTTGCAGTAGGCTGTGGCCAAGAGTGAATGTAGGACACTGGAAAGCTGAGCAAGGTTAAGTATTAGCAATTTTGCAGTTGGTGTGGTTTTCTCTTCAATGTGATGCTTTCCTCACGAAGCAAAGACTCACAGTGGTTGCATTCACCAGAACGGCTGGCTTTAGTTTTTTTCTTTACGCACTGGTAGAGAAGACGAATCCAACTGATGAAGTTGGATCTCCTCACTTTTCACTGCAGCCACTATTTCCCTTGACAAACATTGAATAAGACAGACAAAAAGGGAATCGCCAGTTTGCCCAGGCATCCCTGAGGACAGACTTTATACACTTGCCTAACTTGCAAAATCCCACCCTGCATACAGAGGCCCACAGGCAGATGGTTGGGTCTGCATCAGCCACAGCAAAGCAAATTGAAAAAGGAAACTTCTGTGATTCATTTCTGCAACATGGCTATTGCTGTTTTTCCTAGCCCTTTTTAGATCAATACAAATGGCTTAGAGATCTGCTGCCACATGTTTTTATGGAAAGTTAAAAATAATCCAGTGCACAGTGTTTGTGATTAAGGCCCCATCCTTTGGCTACACACCAGATTATCTGCCTGCTCTGCAAGGGTACAATCTCCTCTCTTTTACCTCTCCCACCCCCTCAGACTCATTTCTACACTGACATATACAAGAAACGGTCAAGCAATGATCATGAAGAAACCATTCAAATATTTTTAAAAGAGACACCCTTGAAAATGTATTTTAACCTTCTCCCTTAACTGTTGCTTGCTGGCTTAAGAAAGTAAACCATCTGGGGTAGGTACTGCCCATACAATACCTAGCATGCTGTTGGCATTACTGAAACAGAAGAAATGAATCAGCAGGTTGGGTTTTATAACACTGCCTTATGTGAAACCTCAACACGTTTGCTTGTTGCAACCCCAGCAGGTTGGTTGCTAGTCAGCTGAATTTATGAACTGCATTAAGAACTTCAGGACTTGCATTCATAGGACTAATTCATTTATTAATGAGAACTGGTACTAAAGGGTTTCCCGTAAGTTAGAAGGCAGGAGAGAAAAGGATTCAAACACAATTAAGGAACACCCATTGACAAAAAGCTTTTGGCCTTTTCCATTTATTTATTTGGCCTATTTATTCCCTCCATAAGGGGCAAACACAACAATAGCTTTAAAACCTGGATCTGTCAAGCTGCACATCAGGAAACTGCATGCAAAAAAATGTCTCCTCCTTTCCCAGCTTCCTATTGAGTGACAGGCAGGATTGCTCCTTGCATGCAATGCTGGAGCAGAAGCATAGCCGGAGGGAGCACAGCCAGGGGCAGAGGTCTGCCCAGGAACCTGCCCAATTACCCTGGGCTCAGACATCCAGCAGTAAATGACATCTTAGATACCCCTTTGTGCTGACACGAGTAACTCTGTTTTGCAGGCCAAGAGGGAAGCAACAGTTTACACTGGCTTTCAGCACTGCAGGGTGGTCTTGTCTGTGTGCTGTTACCCTGGAGAGGGAATGGCTTCTCTGCAAAACCAAAACGATGCCTATTCCTCGTGGCGATACAACCAAAGCCTTTCTGAAGCTCTCCATAAATGGGATAGATCCTGGGACAGTTAACAGGGTGCCTGCAAGGGCATTCTCCTGGGAAGGGAGGACTTTTGCAGATTTAGGTATCTAGGCTGTCTGATTCAAGGGAAAGACTTGATAGCAGGCTTTTGGCATCTCAGATAATAGGCTATTCCCGAGTATTCCCCTGTAATTTCTGCCTTAGACAGGAGATGCCTTTCCCATTACTTTCAGTTTTGCTGGAAATGGCAGAGTGCTACGCGTGGCTTTGCTTATTGCAAATCAGCATTTTGTAGTGAAAACTCTGTTAAAATTTCCCATCAGCTATATGGATTACCTTGGAATTATACCTGAGGTTAGCTGTGAAAACCAATTTTTCCCAAGATGTTTCCTCTGATGGATTTGGAAATGCCTTTGCATACATTACTTCTGAACCAATCTTGTCAATAAATCCTATAAACAGAACACTGGAAATGCCTCCTTATTGCTGCTCATCATTGGATAAAGCAATCGCAAACCTTTTACAAGGTGAACTGATAGTGGCCAAAGCTAGAAAGCGAGTGATTCTTGTAAATCAACATGTTCCTAGCTGTATCATTATGGATTAGGGATGTGAGACACCATTACTAGCAAGCATCCAGGAAATACAGAAAAGCTCTTACTCAGCCTCTCACCAAACAGCAGGACTGATGCCTTAACAAATTGTCTGCTCAAGTAGATAGGACACTACAGATCACCATTAATGGGAAGGTCTGTATGACTGTGTAACACTCACCTATTTGTAAGTTCAGAGAAATACAGCATGCATTATTTATTTAGTTGTGCTACACAGTAATTAGCAGGGCTGGAGACGAGCACAGTCAGTTGAGAGGTTAGACATGCTCTGTCACAACACTGCTAACTCCCAGCAATCTGCCTTAAGCTGTCAGTGCCATTTGCAAGTGCTCCATTACCTACTGCAGTGAAGCTGGGTAGCCATGAGCCTCCTTGGAGCTTTAAATAAATCTTCTTTTTCTCTAAACAGGCTTCTAAAATTTAGCAGGAAGAAAATAATATGCGTGTCCTAATGCAAATATTTTGTGGCCTTTTTTTGCATGACCTTTCATCACTTTAAGGATCTGCAGGAAATCAATATATTAGAAATGGAGTCAAGAAAAACAATCAACTTTTATTTTGGAAATCAGGTCTTTCTTAGGAGCCAGCACTTGATGCAACACTTCTAAATGCTGCTATCTGCGGAAAAACTCTCACTCACTAAACAGTTAAGGTATTCTTATAAAATACAAGTGACTGATGTTGGAGTTCTCTGGCATCTCAGCTGGACAGACCTGACAGCCAGGTATCTCACTGACCATGGCAGACAGAGGCATAAGGACACGGATCATCATCACTGAAAGCAGGGTGAATCAGATATGTGGGCAGGATGAGAGTAGTTTGGTATCAGGGTGACGGATGGATAATCCTGGCAGCTGAATAGGGTGCAGAGAAAGGCTGCATGTTCAGGATACATTAAACTATAAAAGGAGAAAATTTGATTATGACTGATACCACAGGACAGGAGCTCCCAGCACCCTTTTATCTATGAAAACTTTGGTTTGCATTCCCCTTTTCTGCTTGGAAGCACACATCAGTGGAAAAAAACTATCCCACATATAGCAATTGAAAGTATGTTCATACTGCAAACAACAATCCAGTGTTGAGATGCTTACCTTAGACAGTTATCTCACATAGTGATCAGACTACACTGACTTTTGTGCAGCCTGATCCCTGCTGCTTCTTGTCAAGAGAAACATACGGCTTTCAGGAGCCAAGACAAGCCAGGCACGTTGACCTCATGCTTCAGGCTTGAGTGCAGCTTGCCCCTGAAGGGCTGCTGAATCATATTCCTCTGAGAAGAGAGGATAAGAAAGAGCAGAAATGGGAAACAGAGCTCTGACACTGCAGACAGTCCAGCTGCTGCTGGTAGCTGAAGCTGTACGTAGGTTCTGAGGTCCATGAGCTTTGGGTTTTCTGGTCAGACGCCCAGCAGTTGCTGTACCACGGAGCATCTTCTCCCTAGCACATTTCATCTGTAGACTAATCTTAAGCTGACAAGCTACTTATGTAGCTTCCTTCTTCATTTCCAATTCCAGCTCACCTCACTGTAAGCATGCCTGGCTTCTGTATTCTCAGAGTTCTTTGCTCCGAAGATGCTGTGCAGGGTGTCTTTGCTCCCTTATACCTTTTCAGCTACATGAAGCAAAGTGAACTAGATTCATCCTCCCCTGCTCAATCCTCCAGTGTTTCTGCAACAAGTCCTTCCTTACACCCTCCTGCTTATGCAAAGTCTTTGGTAGGAATGGAGAAATCACACATTCAATAGTATTTTCCAACCCAGGTCCAAACTAGAAAGGAACTGGAAAAGAGGCACTAACTGCAGTAAAATTAGTACAATTAAGTTTTGAAATATGTGTTTGTTAGGAAACTGACGCACTGGCTGAAGAATCCAGGGTCCCACATCTACTTTTTTCTTTAATTCAAACCTGAATTAATTCACAGAAGCCCTGTGGGCCACATTAACCAGAAGGCCAGAGCAGGTGTTCAAAGCTGTCCCCTTTATTATTGTAGCTTCTGCAAATCAATGAAGATGGAATTTCCAGATGAAAGAAAAGGCACTTCACTCTCTGGACTAGATTCTTAGCACACAGACCAGCTGGAAGAGCAGTGTCCGATGTCTTCGCAACAGAAAAAGGCACTTCTTTTGTACTACGGTCTTCAACTATTCTCCAGGATCTTACATTGGCTAAGGTAAGGTCCTTCTGGCATTGCAGACAGACATTGTGCTGCTTTTTTTAGCCTCCTTGCATCACACTCACTACACAGGGGTCCTCCCACCTCCCTGTCTGCACATGGCAGAACTGTCATTTGAGAGATTTCATGGTAATGGGCTGTTCATCACACAGTTTTACTGTAAGATCAGCTGCACCACAGCACTGTGACCTTAGACAAACCTTGATTCATCTCCATTTATAAGTCATGGAAAGAAAATGATGGAAAGGCCATTCAATACTAAATAATACCTCACTGAAAACACAGCTCTGAATTTTGGTTAATCTAGGCCACATTTTCATGTCAGAGTCACTGGCTGTGTTCTAGCTAATACAGCGTCAATCTTCCCAGGTACAAGCAGCTATAACTCTGCATGAAGCTCCATTTAGAGGAATGTTTGGCAGTCACAGCACGGGGTAATCTGATTATTAAGAGACTAGAGCTATAGCCTGGTCATGTTGGATCTTTCCCAGGCAACCTTGACCCAGTCTCAGAAAACCAGCATCTTCAGACTTACCTCTTGAGTCTAAACTGTTGGTGTTTCTCTGAAGCTCAGTTTCTTCCACATTAAGTAGAAGCAGAGCTGCTCTTCTCTGTCTGGGGTTAAGAAACTCAGCTGATGGACCTTTACAAAGTGCTCCAAGACTCTCAGATCACAAAGCAAAGAAGGGGTGAGAAACCTTTTTCTTCCTGAGGCCCAAACAGTCTTTTAGAATGTTACATATTAACCTGTTGTTCTCCAACAATAATTCCAACGAAAACCAAACCAACATGGTGTGATTTACATGAAATGAAGCTATGGGTTATAGCAAAACGCATCTCAACTAGAAAGCAGCAGTTTTAGAAATGTTAACTATCAGATTTCTACAGCAGACCTAGGTAGTAAGTAATTTGCACAGGTGCATTAAAGGAGAAACTGTTCGATGTGCTCAAAGCCACAAGAAGTACTTCTGCAAAGTATGAAATCTGTGGTTCTGAACTAGGAAACCTTTCACCTCACTGTTTGATCTGAGAGTAGGTTGCCTTCCACTTAGAGCTGAAACTCCATATGCAAGCAATTTTTCATTCCTACTCAAATTGCTTTAGCTATTTTTAGGTCAGATGAGTAGAATAAATACCATTAAATATTTTTCAAGCACTTTTAGAATTGCTTCCTAACTATAAAAGAGATCCTTTTCACAAAATTATATTCTCTAGTCATCGCTCTGTAAAGGCGCTGAGACCTTTTGATATTGTAATAATCAAATAATAAAAAAAATCTGAGCTGACCAGGTTAGGAAAGCTGATACTGTACATTTATGGCAGCTATTTAGTATAAGAACTTTTAGCAGGCATGACTACAGTGGAGAAGAGATGGACTAGACACAGAGACAAGCTGCGCTATAGTTACATAGAGAAAGAGACCAAGCAATTAGAAATGCGGAGCAAGATGGTATGTTATTTCCACTAATACCTCTCAGCAAAGTTTGGTACAACATTCTTTACAAACACCTCAGCTCAGTCCATGGACATTAGCCCAAAGAGCCCTCCCAGAACCAGTTTCATCCAGTGGTGCTTAGTGGCTGGGGCAGGAACACAGGTCAGTAGATGGAGACTGCGCTCCTGGCTCTCCAGGGCACTGTGCTAAAGTCATCTCCACTCCCTCTGCCACTGCTTCCTTTCCTGCCTTGCCTGATCTGAACACGGAACTTTTGGGGACACAGTGGTCTCTCTGTACCTCCTTCTGGACAGAGCTCAGCACAACAGGTCTCAGATCCCAACTGGATGCCTTCTGCATACCTTGGGTATCCCACAAAGGGAACAGTACAGCTGCGTTCACACAGCACCATGCTCTATGTACTTACCCTGAGATTGCCTAGGGACTGCTCCAGCAAGCAACCAACAACATCACAGGCCTGCATTTCCTCCGTGCACATGTTCCTACTGCCCTATTTGCATGTTTGATACCATGTGTATTTTTGCGTCATCCAGGTTATCCCAACAACCTCCCCGCTACCTGGCAAAACGGAGAGTTTGCCAGAGTTGCTCGTTGGCTGACTGTAAGAAGTGAAATTCAGAACATTACCTGCCTACAGTCGCAGAAGGAGTGCAGGGCAGATGCAAGCCTATGACTGAAAGCTTCCCTGACCTCCACCAACACCAAAAGAGTATCCTTCACCTGAGGAAACATTCTTTATCCTGACAGGCAGTAAGTTCTTGTAACTAGTGCTAATTCATCCCCCTTGGGTGTTTGCCACAAATCCTTTTGACCAACTGGCAGAACAGAGTCAAAAGACAGACAAGACTTTTTGGGAAGGCTTGTACAGAGGAATAAAAATGGCATGAGGGAACACAACAGAATTTTGGGGAGGAAGCGGGACATGAGATGCTGTCCTCGCTGCCTTTCTGACACAGCTGCTTAGGCTGGAAGGGGTAATCCTGAGCTGTTTGCAGCTCCCAGAACACCAGTGCTGGAGCGAGGTGGCCATTGCAGCACATCCCACACAGAACAGAGCAGGCAAGGGGCTCGCTCATGCTGCAGGTTGCCCCTGCTATGCTGTCAGCCACTGTCAGCTGTCTGTAATGAGAAAAAGGTGACAATACAGTAATAGAGACAGGCTATGAAGGCAGGAGAAGCTAGTAAGTAATTAAGTGTTCTGGTTGCAGTTTCCCTTGAAGTATGACTCTGAGTACACAAAAACAAGCATGTGCTTCTCAGAAACCAGGAGAAGTCACTGCTCTAATGAGCTCCCAAGGCTGAGTTATAGCAAAATTGGCCATTTATCAAAAGAGAGAACACAAATCCCTTGGTCACTCTGCAAGACACATGTATTTCTACATAGACTTATTCTGAAAGTTCAATTAACTGCCCCATGCTTAGGAATACCCTCACAATGGCAATGCAGCAAAATCAGCCCTGTCAAATGCAATGCACCAGCAAATACTCAGCACTACTTCAGGAAATGGGGAACCACAGCCAACACCAAACGTATTCCTCACAGGAATCGAAAAGCAAAGAGGCAGCACTGTCTTCACTTCTGTCATTAATCAGAAGCTCAAATGTGCATGCTTGAAAGAACCATTCAACATCTTCTGTATCTTCATTCCTTTCAGAAAAACAGAACACATCTTTCCATCCTTGGTCACGGTGTTTGTCCAGATCCTGGATCACACTCACAGAAGATTTCTATTCTGGAAGCCATACAGCCATTTCATCATTTCATCCAGTGAATCTCCTTCAACATACACCAGTGTGAAGAGTAATCCCCAGCAAATGCTGGCTGTAGCAAGGGATTTTCTGCTCCACTACTTCTGAACATCTCTAAGTAAACATTGGACAAATTGCACAAGAAAGGGGTCAGTGCCGTCGTGAATATTTCATCTACACAGCACAACACAATCCAGCTTAGAGAATAGAAAGGGAGAAAAATCACTTATCAATTATTCTTTTCCTCAATAACTCTTGTTCTTCAATAAAACACTGCAGAGTGCTTTCTCTTGCAATCAGGAGGAGAAAAAAAAACCCTCCACTCTTGGCAAACTATTTTTGGAAACTCAAAATCTCGTTCTGCCTTTTCTTTTTCTTCTTTAAATTCCTGCTTAGAGGAATTTCATGATAAGGATGTAAGCCTTGAAGCTTACTAGAAATTATGCAATTAAGATTTTAAAAACCTACAAAAGTTGATTTTTTTTGTACTAAACTTTGCTTTTACAATCATTGCATAGCCCATTTTATCTCTCTTGGGCACAGGTTCTTCCACTTTCTAACACTCCCCTCCATGCTAGCATTTAACTGTCATAAATGCTACCATAGACACATTTACCCTATCTGCCATTTTTTTTGTCCTCCACATAAACCCTTTTTTGCAAATAGGATCATCATCCAGCCCTACCATCTTACCTAGATTTCCACATTTGTGTCTCACTAGCCAGTTTTCCTACTTAGGTCAAAAAACATTCTTCCTTCCTAGAAAAGTACCTTTGGAATTGTTTGCCACTGATGCTCAGCCTGCAGTTTCTAGTCTTTGTTATTTTGTCCCCAGTATTGCTCACCTCAGTATTTCACCAACTATCTCAGGTATTTTGTGATTTATCAAAGAGACAGTCATTGGAGAACTATGAGTACACAAGAATGCCACATGAACCTTCGGAGTTGTAGACCAAACTCTAGAAATGTGTATCTGAAAGAGTATGATTCTAAATGGCAATAAGTCCTTACAAAATGTAGTTGGGTTTTGTGATATCGGGGGTTTTACGCAGACTTTTGATTTGAGAGGGTCTTGACTCATGACGACTCATGGTTAGTTGACTCAGCTGCATTTCAGAAGGGCTTATCTGCCATGGCAGTTGTGTCACTGAAGCTATGGTCCTCCAGTCTTTTCAAGCTCAACCACTTGCAGAACCACTGGCCCTATAAAACGCTGTGTCTGAATTGTGCAAGTTTGATTAGACCCAGACAACAACAGAGCAGAAGAAGTGGCCAGATTCTATTCTGGGCTCTGTTACTGATGTACAACACAAGAATGGGCAGACAGCAAAGTGTTTTGTCCTCAGTTGCTGAGACTGAAAAAACTGGGAAAATGAAAATCATGCCAATCCTTCTGTACAAAATATTCTGAAATAGTTGGTTGAAAGCCACTATATAAATGCTAACTACATACTGTTAGATACTGCTCCTACTTTAGGATACTTTTTCATTCACAGACGTTATGCACAAGCCATTTACTAAATCAGCCACAACCGTATTTTTTAAATCATAGGGTATCTGGAGAAGATAAACTCAGTAGCCATCTATCTCCTGGGAAGGGAAAAAAATGATTCTGACTCTGGTAGCAAACACTCACTGCATCTCATTACAGTTTCTAGCAGAGTAAAGGAACAAATATTAGCATACTTGGGCTTTGTAGAGCAAGAGCTTGGTAGAACTCTGTGGGGTGTGTTATCCAGGTAAAGCTGACTAATGGACCTGTTCGGCCTTAAAGGCTGTAGATCTGTGAATTTATTTTATGAAGAGAAAAAGACTCCTGAAATACTTTCAAGATTCAAGCCAGGATGCTTATGGTCAGGCAATCCTCTGACTGGCACTTCATGCTGGAATATGCCATGGCTCACAGAAAGAACAAATAATCTCTGTTAAACCCACCTGCAAAGGAGCAATTAATAGGCAACAACAAATACATTTGGTGGCACTGAAGGCTCATCTAACCTGGAGCGACATTCCCAACAGCAGACAGTTATCAGACACTTGGAAGAAAGATGAATATGAAGTGTCCTTCCCTTATCACACTTTCCTTATTCCCACCAGTCTGCTCCCCAGAGGGTGAATCGGTGACTAACATGAAGACCAGTAAATTCAATAGCCATCTCTGGATCGCTCCTCTCTTGTCTAATCCTTTCCTGAAGCAACTGGTGCTTCTGCTTTCCACATTCTTTGGCAACAAACTGGAACTATCAGCCTGTATCTCCACACCAGCATTACAGCATAGTGTTCTGCACCCTGCAGGGATGGGGAGAAGGACCAACATGGTTCCTGATGGTGGCACTCCCAAATCAGCCTTCTGTGCAAAAGCAGGAGGAGGCTGGATGTGCTATGCAGCATGTCCAAACCACAATCTGGGACAATTTTCTGCTATTCTGTTCTCTGACTTAAAACACAAGTAACCAACAGAACAGAATATTGCACTAAAGAGGTAATGTGCTTTCAAAGAGGCAATATAAGAACATGCCCTGCTTTCATTTCTAGTAAGCTTTCCTCCCTGTAGGACATCCATACCTTCACTTTCCCACATCATGTGAAAACTCACAGATGACAAGATCAGTCCCCTGGTGATGAAATGAAGGCTTATAGAGAGCTATAACAGTCACTGTAAATTTCAGGGGATGAGCACAAGCTGGGTTAATGTGCTTCCAGCCCTCCACCAGGAAGAACTTCCTCATGTACCTTTTCATGGACACTCCTGTAGAGTTCTCTCACCCCTGCCATCTTTCAGCACCTATGTTTGCATAACCTGAGCTAGATGCTAAAGCCATCCCAGTTACTCCTTGTGCATGAGTGCTTACCCTGTGCAGTCACCATAGCTAAACGAACTGGGGGAGCACACTGTAACAAGCCCTCATGAGTTCCTATGGGTATGAACACTTTATTCTCATGCATTTTAGACCATAAATTGGAAATGGCAGCAATCAGGCAAGCATCATGCTGTGCCTCCTAATTCTCCTGGGTCTCCACTGATTATATAGGAGAAATCCAAGCAGACATGGAATTAAATCACCTGCCTTACACTGGACTAACCAAAGCTATTCCTTGAATGACAGATTGCTAACAGCTCCCTTAATGACATCACCCAATATGTCATAAAATTTGCTGCCAACACTGTGGAATGTTTTTTTCCCCCAGCCAGAAATATTCTCTGGCTTTGGAACAGCGGTTTCAACAAAACATGGCTCAAGAATTAATCTATCAAGGGTTCTCAGTGCACAAGGTAAGCACCACCCAAAAACTCACTGGAGAATAAAACTATCTTTCTTGACACTGCTTTCCTGGAATCGTGCCTCACGTCAGACTTCTCTAAGTGTTTGAGACTGAAATTATCTATCCACCATCTCTGCAGGTAGCACTAAAACTCACAGCTCAGGAACTATAGCCAGATCGTTGCCAGATTACTACCCTTGGGTGAAAACTGTTATCTTCTTATTGCTTTCGTGCTTTTTGGAAGGAAAGTCTTCCCAGATGGGGTGTTAGCATTAGAGAACAAACAGATATACTTGTAGTACAATAGAAAGGATTATTTACCTGGGGTTTCACTTATTATCCCTCTACTTCCAGGCTCCTACCAGTTTTTCTGTCAGAAGCACAAGTGACGTGAGAACCAGAGCACACACAGCAAGAACAGCCTTTGAGAATTTCCAGGAGACAATTTGCAGGTTTTTCTCTATTCTTCACACACCAGGAATCCAGCTCGCAGCAATGCACCACAACTGACTACCCATTTACTTTTAAAATGTTACAGTGGAACCCACTTAGGCAGCCATCAACCATGACTGCACAAGGGTGCTTAATTACCCATTCCTGTAACTCTGTGCTACCTGCATTTCTTCACAAGCATGCCATATGCAAGAAGGGGCTCAGTAGCACAGACTGTTTTCAAAAAGGGCAAATATATTTCTAAGAAAAATACTTCAGTACATGGAGCCAACAGTGAAGAAGGAAAGTTCTTCTTTGTTGAGAACTAAACTGAATTCTGACTTACAGTGAAAAGCACTGAAAGTCTCCAAAATTTGGTCCTTCTGATGAAGGTGAGGTTGCCCCTCTCCAGCCAGTTGCAGAAAATCAGTGCTGTCTGCTGTTTTTCTAATTCACCCCTAAAGCAGATTCACTTCTCTGTGCATGCTGTCTTTCCTGCCTTCCACCAGCTATCTACTCAAACCAGTCATAACTGAACAACCAGAATGTGTACAGGAAGAAGGAAAAAGTGCAGTGCTAAGTCTTGTGGGAACTTAAAGCTAATGCACTCATCTGCATGGTCCCAGGATGTGGCTTGAATATTTCTGGTAGCTCCTTGGGTATCAACTGTACTTCTGTTCCCTGCGGCAATTCTTGCCAACAGAAAACCATTTTGCATGCCAGTGTGCTGGGGATGCTGAGAACCAGTGGTCTGAACAATCTGTCACTCATGTAAGTTCAAAACAGCATCACTGTGGTGGCACTTGCTGGCACTGTGAGTAAATGAGCCATGAGCTATATATCTGGATATGCTGCAGTTCTTCCCTGAAAGAAAATGCAAGTCAAAAAGGAAGCATAGCACTCTGCTGAATGCTGAAGTGAGTGACCAAATAAACAGGATTAGCTAAATCTTGCTTATCTGTCAGTCATTTCTCCCCCTCTGAAAGCAGCCCTCTCAAGCCTGCCCATGATGATCAGGGCTTCAGTACTTTTTTGGGTTCCTGAATTGATGCATTTCAAGCTATGTCATCTGCTTATGTTATGCAGTCATTTTGATCTTCTCACCCAAGGGGAAAACCTGGTTTGGGCAAATGTGTTGCATCACATGTACTTGCAGTGCATGGAATGAAAGGCTAAATAATCCCCATGAATTTTGTTGTTAAGTTCAGAACTGCACTGCCATGACTGCAAAGTGACAGATGTCAAAACCGATCTGAGTACCTCATTAATGCAGAGATAAACACACAGAATATGTTGTTTGGAATGACAACCCAGTATGTTTATATATGTATGCCACTATTTATCGTCCTACAGATGGTTGCTCATAGTGCTGTACATCCACAAATATGTTTAATTTTGCTTTTTCCTATTCTAGGAAATTATTACTTTTCCTTGTTTACACTGACTACTACTAAGATTGCCCAGGGATCTCTGAGTTTTTCTAAGGGTCAGGGGCTATGTTGCACAAAGCAGATCCAGAATCAACATACAATCACTTCTCTGCAGCAGTAAAAGCCCATGCAGAGCACCTTTTAGGGAATTATCTCACTATCATTTTACAGCTGGGAAAACTCTGAAAGGTGAAATGACTTACCTAAGGTCGCACAGCAAGCTCTGTTCAGTACATAGTTACTACTCTTGCAAACTGGGTAGCTAATCAAGCTCATGCTACTCATACCACTCAAAACCCAAACAGTAATTATTATTTTCACTGCAATTTGTACAGAAGTTAAGGCTGGAGGCCACAATCAGGATTCAGCCTGTGCTGGGCTCTGTTCAAAAGTCAAATCAAATCCAGACCCTTCTCCATGGGGCTCGCACTCAGTAGGGACATAATGCTGGAGGAACACAAAATGCAAAGGTAAGGGAGAGATGGAGGGAAAGAAGGCAGCAACCTGAATGTAAGGTTTCACATTGTTTTGGATAACTGTGAAGTTTGGAAGCTTAAATTATTTGGGTGGATAAGAAACGTAAGTGCACTACTGACAGCCACCTGTCTAGTTGCTTAAGTAGCAGTTTATGTTCATAATCTTAATTGCACACTTTACTTTCACTCCTATGTTCTTTGATTACACCACCAGACATCAACTGTATCCTACTATTCACTCTTCAGGGGACTGACTCACACTGCACTAACCCCATACTTACATTACTCTGTACTTTCTAAAGAATGATATTATACTTAATCTTACGGCTCCCTCCCTAATCTGCTGCTAGAGCAACTCTTGCTGTAGACCTTTTTATACATTATGTGCTTATACATTTTACAACACATGACAATTTGGTATACTAGCTATAAGTAATGAAATCCTTTCACTCATGCTAACTTTCACTAAGCTCTGCAGCAGTGTAATATATGTATTAACACCCACCTTACTGCACCCTAATATGTCTCCATGCTAGCCATGTTATGTATGAAATGACCATGTAGCAATGAAAAGACTTAATTGGGTATAATAGAAGAATTAATAGCACCTCTGTATACTGAATGGCATAGACACAATAGGATTATTTGCAAGAGTAAGACGGCTCAGTAACAAGTCAGGATTGCTGAATGGTATTTAGAAGTTAACCCTTTAGTTTTCTGATATGGATCTGCTGCCTCATTATTTATTATAATGCACATATTTGTATAAATAATGGAAAAGAATATACAGGAAATACTTGACTGACACTTGTAACCTCAGGTGTTTGAGTACTTTTTCTGGATTTCAATTAAGCCAAGCATTTAAAACATATTTCCAACCCATCAAAGCATGTGCTTAACCCTTTGCCCAGGTGATGGATTCTGTTGAAACAAACAGGCAGTTTTTCAGTGACACAAACAGATTCCAGATCAGCACAATAATACCATACTGTACTCCAAAACAGCTTGAGAAATCACAATTTAAACACATTGTTTTACAGAACAAAAGAAAACATTCATTTACAACTACTTTCCTTGCTCTTATTCTCAACTGGCTAAATCCACATACAAATTAATGATCTATCAATCACAATGTCTGTTGAGGATACAGCATCAAACACTGAGGCACTGCAGAACTTACATAAAAAATATCAATACAATTTCATTTCAGACTATTAAAATTTTTCAGAAAATGATGTTAGGTACATTTATTCCTCTTTTACAGGTATGTCTGAGGCTCAGGAGAGGTGAGGCATTCACTTACATGATTAGAACCCGACTTTTATTAGTAGTATGTTAAATGGAAGCAATAAATAACAACTGCTTTGTTTAGCAATTGTCAAAACCTATTCTGCAGCTCTTCATACAGTATCCACTAATCTCCTTCAGCATCAGGTAATTCAAATTCCTTTATTGTATTTCTGATACCTGCATTTATGACACTGTGGCTTTATTTTAATCCCTGCAAAAACACATTAAGAAGGAACTATGATTGACAGTATAATGCTAACTTAGAAAAGAATACTTGTCTAATCACCCTAAACTCAACTTCATAAATCCAAGAGACAGGCATGCCTAATTTAATAAAATACAATATATAAAAGCCTGTATCTACGTTAGCAAGTTGCATATTGCAACAAAATGGATCTAAAAAGTGAAAGAGCACTTAGGACCTAATATTCACAACATATGAGGTTTCTCTCTGGAACAGCCGTAGTCTGGTCCAGTGGAAGGCACACACATTTGTGGTCCAAGTGCATCAGGTGTAATCCTGAAGGACATCTGGTTCAATTTATTTAGAAAGAAATAGCTAGCATATCCCAAGACTGCTCCACAATGTGAATCAAATTACAGTAACTTAGGACAATTGGAAGATTAACTTTAAAAAGGCACTCACCAAAACTAAAACGCCCTTACAGTCAGCCCCATCAATGCTCTGAGGCAGACCACTGGACAAAGCAGACAGTTTCAGCTGGCTGTACAGCCACTCAGTCAACTCCAGCATCTCTGAAGGCTTCTTCAGATGACAGAACAGCCATGCCACCCATGCATGTTGTCTCTTTCCAGAACAGTGCATATCCAGGGCCAGTTAGGTGCCTGAGATCAGGCTGGATTCATAACCACAGTGGGCGGGATTCAGCTCCAGACTAAGAAACCTGAATGAATGTGTTCTATAGGCAAGTTAAAGAGTAGAAGCAAGGGTTTGATTCACTTGCCAGGACATTGGTGCCTAATGCCACTGAATGCTGGTTTACTGCTTATGAGATATCCATGTGTAGATGACAGAGAACCTGTAGAAGACCTGTGTGCTTCTGGAAAAGCAGTCACATGTCAGACAGGATCCTTGAAGCATTTTAACCATGGACACCTAGATGTAGGCAACTGCTTGATGGCTCAGCCTCCACAGAGTGACATCATATCCTAAGACCCTGAACAATCCTGGATTCACTGCAGAACATTTGATTGGCCTTGTCAGAGCCATGATAAGTCTGCCAAGGCCAATGGTGATACCACCCTACTGCAGTCTGACCAGCTAAGCCAGCTGTGTAGTCAGGTATTTCACGGCATGCTCTCTGGCACATCCCTGCTGTTGTATCTATTCTTGACACAGCACCTGCTGTAACATAAAGTAAAATGGAGCTGTCTGTAGAAGCGTGTTTTGCATTTGGTTCAGATGTGATTTGGGAAGAAGCAACCTCAGGGAATAAAAAAAAAAATTACACCTCTTGGGAAGAGACAAAAATGCAGTTAAAATTTCCCAGTCAACCTCACTTCCGCCTCGGCGTGATTCCTCCAACTTACCAAAGAACTAAAACTAAACAAAATGCTGTGCTACATGTTGAACACTCAGCTATTAAATATACCATCTTAGATTCGCACAGACATGCACTGAAGTGAGTAAGGCTAAATGTAAACCCAGATACCAGTATCTGCAGATCCATCCCTAAGGGTATAAAATCCCAAACAGATGTTTTTAAGTATGCACACTGCATGCAATGTACAAGATCAAAAGTTTCATTTGAAGCTCAGGGTGTGCCTTATATACAGTTGTTTGATGCACTGAACACTTGTTTATCCCATTGACAAACTGCTCCCTCCTCTCTCTCCTTCTCAAGCTGCCACAGGAGGCAGGGAAGAAGGCAGCAAGGACCGAGCAGGGAACCCAGCGTTGCTCCACTTTCTGTCCTGCATGAGCAAGGACCACTTGATAAGCCCATTCTTTCTACAATATCCAATGCATTCAACACAAACCTATTCACACAAACAATGAAGCATCCAGTGGCATGTCAACATGATCATCTTAAAAAAGATGAAGAGATTTTATGTGTTTCTTAGCTATTTAGGAAGATTGTTTATGTAGCAGGATGGCAACATAAAAAAATTAGGTGCATGAAAAGGTAACAAAGAACAACTTCTCAAGAAAAGATCCTCAGTGAAACTAGATCTCAGTTACAAAACTGATAATTTGTAAATTATTTTCCCTAAAACCTGGTATTTTTTCAGTATTTTAAAGATGTATTTTTCAACTACTTTAACTTTTAAGCATCCGTAGTTAGCTGACATAAATTAAATTTTCTTAAAGGAAACTAAATATCCAAGTCACATGAAAATCTTGACTACAAACTGTAAAGCACATTCCTGCAGCAGCTGTTGTTGACACTGTTTTAAAGTTCTGCTGGGAATTTAAAGAAAACCCTTGCTTGTTTGGTCAGAATGCCAGGCAGGAGTGGAGCCCCACTTGACAGATCTACAGATCTTAGTCACTGTCTGTTTCTAATCCTAGAAGGCACTGAGATAGGATTGATACTGTGTAAAAAAAAAAAAAAAAGGGAAAAAATGGGAGTAAAATAGAAAAGAGCATTCACTCAGATGAATTAGTTCTGAGAACTGGGAAAGAGGGGAACAAGTCATGCTGTTACAAACATTCTGTAATCTGTGTCAGACATTCATCTGTTTCCAGTGTACAGTTCAGTACTTTACAAAATCTCCCTTTAGAAAGCTGTTGCAGAACATTGCTGCTCTAATAGTTAGAAGCCTTCTTTAAATTTCCAGGCTGAAGTAATTTATATGTAGATAATACCCATTTGTTCTTATCCCACTGTCGCTCACGAGTTTAAAATTCTTAGTTTTCACTCTAGGATCCATGGGTTCATAAACTAATTCTGAGACTGCTACTTCTGAGTAGGCCTAACAGGCTTCAATTTGCTCTAACAATGCTACAGAGCATGTACCATCATGTTTGGAAAACTACATGTTTTCCAAACGAAACTCAAATCAAATCAAAGTGAAAATCACTGGCTTAAATGGGTTTTTCCCCTTCCTCTTGTTTTTCATCCCTTCCCATGAGTTTTTAGACAGCAATCATGGACATTTTATCAACCTTCCTTTTTCTACATTAGACTAACCAGGGCTTCCCTGGTTTTCTCCGTGCAAGAAATGTCACCACTCACTGGTTTTCCTTTTAGGAGCTATTGCTGTCTCAGGCAGAACTGGACATCAGTGTCCAGAATCCCACAAGAAATATCACAGTGCATCATGTAATAACGCTAACATTGCTCTAAATCAGCTGGAAATACTTAACAAAATACATGCAAGGATCATGTATACCCTCTTCACAGCCACATTGCACTGACATCCCATTGCTATTCTTCGGTGAACAAATACACCAAAGTCCTCACTTCACTCCTTGTTATCCATCCTCAGCTGCATGGCCTTCCAGTGCACCAGTGAGTCCTTACCACCATTACCTCACTCCTCAAGGCTGACATCTGTGAAGTGGCGGCTTGGAAGTGATTGCTGGTGAGCCAGGTGATAATGTCACACTAAATGATGAATCTGAACAAATACAAATGCCTGACATGAAATAAATGCAAGTAATTGTGGCTGGTGAGCCATCAGCAAGTTTGGACTATTTTAGACTTCATTTTCCTAGTATAATGACCATGAATTGCAATTTCAAGCTTTTTATTTTACTGATGTTCTAATATAACTTCACCAGTAATAGGAAGGCTACTAAATACTAAGACACAGCAACTAAGTAATAATTAACTTCCTTTAGCAGAACATAAAGCTACAAGGATGAATAACTTCATTTCATGGAAAGTCTAAGACTTCTCTCATGGAATTAATCTTAACACTTTGAATTTAACTCTTTGTGAAGCTACACTGAACATCTCTCAAGTAAAGACTCAATGCACAACAGTTTTATAGTGTTCAAAGATGTACTAGCCAAGCTTAAGATACCTGGGGGAAATCCGATTTTGAAACACACAGTCTGCATCAGAGAGAAGATTCATTTATGATTCTTAGGCTCATGGGTAAAATTCTCCCACAATCTGTATGTGAAAAACACTTTTTGTAGCTTGTCCCATGTTTTTGATCACTTCTTCCCCTAGCCAAAGATTGCAAACATCTTTCTTTTTCAAGGTCATTGCTAAGACTAGTTTCAAAGCTAATTAACACTTCATGCAAATTTTTCATCCAGATTTTTTATTGTTAATTTAAACAAAGAAAATCAGAAATTAATACTATGGCACTTCCGGTTATAGACTAGTTTAAATTAAAGGATTAAATCCCACATCACCTTAACTTTCCTACACAGATAATTCTGGAGCACCTCATTTTGAGACTTTGCTACATGTTGGTTATGTAAATAGCTAAAATGAAGCAGTGCCAGGGAGTATTCCCATGTACTGAAACCCAACACTATTAAATCGTTACAGTTGTCCCACAGCATGTGTCACAGGAGTGGTTTTAGTCTGTTCCAAAATAACCATCTTCCAAACTATCGCCAGGGCACAGTTTGCAAGTTAGGACATGCCAGCAATGGTTCCCAATAGGCAGTATGAGTCCGGTGACCCGGTTTTAAATGGTAAAATAAATGCAATAGTATGGACACTGACCAGTGTGCCAGCTGACTGTACCAGAGGGTGGTTTTGGACATGCTTAATTTGCAGGTACAGGCAGAGACACCGCATCCCTCTATTGGGCCCTGGCAAGCTGAGGAGATAATTTGAAACAGAAATGTCTGAGCCTAACTTTGAAGATTATTAGTCCCCAAGAAGCATGAGATCATTTATGTAGGCATTTCAGGCTTACATGCTGTCATCTGTAATCCTGCCCCTCTGCTCTTGTGAGACCTCACTTGGAGTATTGTGTGTAGTTCTGGTGCCCTTAACATAAGAAGGACATGAGCAAATCCAGAGGACACCACAAAGATGATCAGGGGACTGGAGCACCTCCTGTATGAAGACAGGCTAAGAAAGTTGGGGCTGTTCAGCCTGGAGAAGAGAAGGCTGCGTGGAGACCTCATAGCAGCCTTCCAGTACCTGAAAGGGGCCTACAAGGATGCCAGAGAGGGCCAATTCACCAGGGACTGTAGTGACAGGACAAGGGGTAATGGATTAAAACTTAACAGATGAAGTTTAGATTGTATATAAGGAAGAAATTCTTTACTGTAAGGGTGGTGAGGCACTGGAATGGGTTGCCCAAGGAAGCTGTGGCTGCCCCATCCCTGGCAGTGTTCAAGGCCAGGTTGCACACAGCCTTGGGTGACACGGTATAATGTGAGGTGTCCTTGCCCATAGCAGGCAGGTTGGAACTAGGTGATCTTAAGGTCCTTCCAACCCTAACTATTCTATGATTCTATGATTTGGGCTGTTGCAAAAGAACCCTCTCCAAGACTCTTCTTGCCCACATCAAGAGACTCTGTGTTACAAACAGCAGAGGAGCATTTGCTTTTCTGCAGCCACTCCAGAAGTCTGCTATTGGAGAGGAAGAGGCAGGAGGTCAGACAGGAGGAAAATGCACTGCTTATAGCCAGCCCTCCTCTCCTACCTGCTAAAATCTTCCCTGATCTTAAGAGACTTTGTCCTATTTTACTCACGCTTCAGATGCACATAAAGTTCATCATGACAAATAAAGTACTGTAGGGTGGAGGTTGCAGAGGTACAGTCTACCATGGCAGTACCAGTCACATTCTGGCTATGTTAATCACAGGAGATCACTCACCTTATTCAGTGAACTTCTACAAGTAAGGTACATGACTTTTGCCTTTTAGCAGTAAACAAAAGAACCTGTCAAGGTTTCACAAGTAGCGTTTTCTAAACCTCTCAACTCAGAATATTTGTCTTTGACCTTCCAAGTACAGCATGTCTAGCTTTCTTCTCTATAAATTTTTCCTATCTGAAAGATAACCAGACAAGTAACTGGAATGTGTGACAACTCATCAACTGTTTGCAATAATTTATTTCAAACCATTTATTCGGCAGCTCTCTTCTTCTGATGCAGTCTCAATTACTTGATTGAATAATATTCACCGAACTAGCACATGATGTGCTTGTGTCAAAGAGGCTCTCCACAGAGGCCATCAGCCACCTTTTAAAATCAATGAAATTCATAAATTTGCATCTGTCTTCTCAAGAAGAAAATAAAGGAACCCTTTCTCGCAGTACATACGACCTTCTCATTCCAAGGCCAGCTTGTTTCAAGTCTTCTGTACCTCCGAATGCCAGCGTAAAGACAGATAATACCTTTCTTAGAATAGACATATCCTGAAGTCTATTATATTCCCCTTCTTAAGGATTCTAGCTGTAATTCTCTCTTAGTAATTGGGATTTGCACACTGTTCCACACAGCAATACATATTCCAGCTATTCGTTCTGTCATGCTGTCACTGCATTTTTAACACTGCTGATAGCGACCGATGTTATCAAATTCTGCAGACTTCTCAGGCTTGTTCATTTTGTGTTTTCATTTCACCATTTCTGAGCAGAAATGTTTTTATTTTTCCCTTTGTGATGCCTCACTACTGTGACCCTGCCATTCTGCACAGCTAGATCGTGTTAGTTTTCAAATATTGAGTCCACACTGTCTGATCACACCACAGATTTTCTGTTCTGATATGTTTGCTGTCTTTGTGTTTGCAAGATCAAAGCTAATGCTGTTTATACCACAGTGCTAAAAAGGTTCACTTCTCAAAAGGTAAAATAACCTTAGTGTTTGAAATCTAGCTTTCTTTTATTCTGTTACTTCTACTGCTGGTAATATCCACATGTTTCTCCCCTTCCTGGCTTCATTATCCCATATAGGAATTTTCTTTAACAAACTTTTATAAGGAATTTTGGAAAGAACTCAGCAGCAACCATATCCTGTGTGAAGCCCCTTCAGGTACAAGAAAGTACAGCTGCACTAACACCAGATGCTTTCCAAACCCCACTCCCATTTCTCTTTCCCAACAGCATTCAAGTTCTCAGCTCCTCACATTTCAATAGGTGGTACTCTCCTCATTTACATTCTCTCTCAGTTTCTTTCTCCCCTCCTTTCTTCCCTCCCATACATTTTTTAATTTCCAATGAAATGGAATTCGTCCTCAACTTCCCTGGATAACTACATGCATTTCCTTTTATATCTAACCATTCTGGTATCTTAGTGTTTTTCAAACAGTGGACCAGAGCCCCCAGGATGTTCATAAAAGGCAATTGGGAGAGTTATAAGATGGAGAAATTTTTATTACACTCTAAAACAAAATAAACTATCTCTTCTCCCTTCCCAAAACACTTTTATCCTTCAAAAATAAGTTTCGCTATCAAAATCTCAAATCACTCATACAAATAAATGATACATGCTTCTTACATGATACATTTTACCCAGGTTCCCTTGGGGATCAAGACTGATGTTGCTGTGTCATTTTGAGCCTGATGACCAATCTCAACCACATTTGACTGATACACAAGGCTCCAAGATACTAAACTTCTGCAAGTTTTGTGAAAAAGCTGGTGCCTGGGCAGAGCAGAAAGTATCCCAAATTTCTACCAGTAGAAAGACAGGGATAGTTTATTCTTTAACAAATCTAAGTGGCAACTTGAGGACATCAAATCAACACACAAATAGCTTTCTGCCAGCTATTATACGTGGTGTGTCCCTGTCAACTACACAGATGAAGAGCCTGTGAGGAGTCAGACAGTTTAGCTACTGAAGGCAAGGGATGATGGGATGCAGGAGAGGACTTCCGGTATTGTGTCCACAGGGTATTTAGGGAAAGTAATGACTTGGAGGGGGGAGTCTGGGGCACAGCATTCTTTCCTCATTTCCACTGTTCACAGGATGTACCTTTTACTTTCATTTTTATAGCCAAAGCATGAAATACATGAAAATGTTTACTTCAAACAATGTAATGACACTGAAAAGGCTGCACAGCCCCATCACTTTTTTCACACACAACTCCCGGGTAAAGCCTTCAGTTCTTCACTTTTCCAACCTACCCAGCTACCCTTCCAACTCACATTAGGACACAAGCACTTCCCAAACCAGTATAGCAATATTCATTGCAGCCAGCATGACAGCAGCAGAGCAGAGGCTACCATGGAATACTCCCAGTTCACGAATGAGGGAGGTCCTGGAGATCTCTCTTAAGCCCTATGGGAAACTTTCTTCTGGATCTGAACAGAGAAAATCATATTGGCAGCATGATTTCTGCTCTGGGAAAAAGCAGCACCTGCACCAGGCCCTCCTGAATTAGGAGAGTCCTTATAGGCTGGATGAGGCAGTCAGTACGCTGACAAGAAGAGCTCTCAGCCCTTTCCCTGCTCCCTGCCTGCCAGCACAGCTCCAGCACCCCATTTCACAAAGACGTGAAGGCAATCTGCATTTTACCATGGTCAGAGCCCCCTGTATTCCTGTGTTTTCAGAATTTTCTCCCTGGGATCTGATACCCACCGCTGCTCACAGACGTCAGTCACATCACCCTGCTATGGGGTGGGGGTGTTAATGCTCTTATTAAAGTCAGCATCAATGCTGAAACCCAGCTCAAAAACCTGCTCAATGTTCCTGGACTTCCCTTCCTCTCCCTTTGGCCTCCCGTGTGCCTCACTTTACAGCCTGGGTACATGGTGGGAACAAGAGCTGGCAGCAGCGTGGGTTAAGGTCCTTTGCTTCTGGGGAGTTCGGCTGTGCCTTTTAGAAAGAGGCTCTCAATCTCATGTAAAGACTTTAAGTGAAGAAGAAACCACTGTAAAGATAATTAACAAATGTAACTTAACAGGTTACAAATGTATATACCTCATGGCTAATGCAAATTTGTGTAACTTCAGCTTCCAAACACAGCATTTGTCAAGTTAAGGAGCACTGCACGACTTGAAATCTCCCCCTGTAGGTCCTCATATGCCATAATCTGTCAATTTTTAATCTTCTTTTGAATAGCAAGGAAATTCATCTTTTTAGTTCTTCTGCTTTCATTTATTTAAATCAGTCCTGAAATCCTTTCTACTTTATACTTGAAAGGAAGTCTTGACAGATGTTTGACCTGGACAGAAAGGGAACCACTGTGGGCAACGACAGTCCCATTTTTCACATACATATTTAGGGACCACATTAGGCTTAAATGCAGCACTGCAGTGAGAGCTCACATTGGATGCCCATCTAGCACAGCTTCTAATTTCTCTTCTAAATAACTGTTTTCCATAACACGTAATTTCCATAATTCTCCCATCAGTAGGACATCTCCTACACTTTGATCCCCAGAAGTCTTATACTGCATTGGGTGTATTAAAAAATACAGGCTGTTGAAGCAAGCCCAGATTACTATGATATCTAAAACAGACTTCGGAATTAGCTATTCTTACCATAATTTATTAAATAAATAATTTCTGTGCCACCTGCAAAGTTCAGCAGCCATAAATGCATATTACCCTCCCAACTAACTGTTAGGGATACCAAGGCTACAAACAAGACCCTTGCCTGACTCTACTATACACCCTACTCAAACACTGGCACAAGACTTCTTTTTTTTCTAGCCTTCTGGAATTTAGCCATGTAGCAAGTTCTGACAAACAGCAGCAACAAAGGCTCTGAGAGCATCAAGGTCAAGCCTTTTAAGACTCTTACATAAAAGTCACCTGGTCCTGCAGACTGATTTCAAGTATAAAGGCAAACAACACAGCACACAGCTGCCATGAAGAATTTCACCTTTTCATTCTGAAACAGTTCCCTGCTTCAGATGAACTTTTAACTGTGACATCTAATAACCTCTCTCTTATGGCTGCTTTGGCTCCAAAGAACTAGCAACTGAGTAATATGAAACCAGTTTTAAAAACTAGTCTAAAACAGGTCCAGGGAAAACCTGGGGAATCACAGAAAGACTGGTACCTGTACCACATATATTGGTAAGAACTGTGAAAGGCAACAACAGATATGCCAGCACGTGCAAAAAATCATGGCATATTTGTGTGATGAAAGGAAGTGAGTAAGGTTGGATCAACACATATATTTTAAGTCATTTTCCACAAAACTCCAAAGAAGTAAAAAGTAATGCATACCATGGAAATTTTTATTAACAAAGTCACGTTAGATTTCCAAAAGCAATTTGATGAATCTGTCATTCACAAGTCTTAAAAAGAACTAACCTCCCAGAGGATAAAAATAAATGTCCTTGCAAGGATAAATAATTAGAAACAGATGGTAGGAGAATACTGTCAATTTTTCAAGTGGAGAGAGGTCAATGGTGGAGTCCTGCAGGGTTCTGTGCTGGAACCTGGGAGCTGCTCACTTATTTATAAATGAGCTGGAAAACAGGATAAATGGTGAGGTGACAAACTTTGCTGCTGATATTCATTCAGGGTAGCTAAGATAAGGGCTGACTATGATGAAAGACTTTACAATACCGAGTGACTATGCAATAAAAAGGCAAATTAAAGTCAGTGTAGATAAACAAATATGAAGTCATTTCTTTGAGGGGAAAATACCTAACAAAATGATGTGTTCCAATGTGACTATTACTACTTCAGGACTGAGATCTTAGTGTTGTAATAGATAGCTCTGTGAAAACATTAGTCTACTGTTTACTAATAGTGAAAAAGTGAGTATTAGAAATTACTTGGAAAGTAACAAAGAATGAGTGTTATGCCACTGTACAAATGGCTAGTTTGTCTGTCTTGAATACTGCATGTAGTTCTGGTCCCACTGCCTCTGAAAGGATACAGTAGACCGGACATGGTTGTAGGCAGGGCAGCAGGGATAATCACATTTATGGTAAAACCTAACAACTAAGAAGCCAAAGATTCACCAGGTCTCAAAAGCAGATAGCTGAGGGGATACAGCAAAGGTGTAATCAGGACCAGCACAGGGAAGGTGTCTGGGAGTCCCCTGTTTACAGTCTCTTCTAACACATGAAGTGGAGGAAATCAGATGAAATGGGCAGGCTTAAAACATAAAAATCCCTACTGAACCTTCACACAACATGTATTAAGCTGTGGAGCTCCCTGCTCTGGGGCACTGTAACCCTAAAAGTTTACACAGGTTCAAAAGTGACCAAAGTAATAAAAAAAAAAAAATTCCAGCAAGAGCTTTTAAATGCCAGGAGTTATCTCAGAAGTTCCTGAACAGAAGTGCTGGAGGAGAGAGAGTACTGAGGGCAAAATGTCCTTTTACTGCTCTTATACTTCATGGGAGCACGTTACAGACCACTGCTTGACATCACAGGACTAGATGGGCAAAGTTTGACAAAGTGCAAGGTTTTATGTTGGTGTTTTTTCAACTGTCCTCTTACTGTGGGCATGGATTCAGGCATCTCCTGAAAAACATGTACATGGGTTTCATTCTACTTGCACATAGGACACTTCTATGCCTTTCTTTTGCTTTCTCTGCTTTTCTCTTTCCTGTAACTTGCAATGTTCTAGTAAAGGAAATAAGTAATGATAAATGTCTGAAAATGAAAAAAATCACAATGACAGAACTGAAACCTTTATTTAACTTACAAAAGGAAGAAATGTCAAGCAATATCTTTATTTGTGAGGTTTCTTGCAAACTAGATGTAGGGCAGTAAAGAGCAATAATACCTCATTTCTAATGCTGTCACCAAGTGTTTGTGTTCATGAAGCTCCTCAGATCAGGTAAGTGTTCATACATATCATTTTGAACTGAGGAAGGGAAAGCTAGGGAATGGAGAATAAGACTGCCAACACTGCCTCTCAAGATATCAAGCGCACCCTTACAGCATTATGCACAAGGACCAAGAGAAGCAGCCTAAGCCATGGCAAAATCATAAGGGAGTCAAATGTATGCTGGCCTTACATACACAAAGGAAATAGCTTCTTTTCTGAGGATTTTTCTGCTTAATCATGTCATAGACATGATTAGACAGCAACAAGGATTGAAAATGCATGTGTCCGAAATACTGTTTATCATTTCCTTATTTAAAAAACACCTCTTCAAAACAAGAGCTGTATCATGCTGACAATTTATAATGACTCATGCAGGACAGAATGTGATCAAAGCCTTTTTGAAAAGAAATTAGCTCCTAAGCTTGTATTTGCAATCCCAAACCAAGCACAATCCCACGGCGAAAAACTGCTTATAAGGAGATATAAATCACATCAATCTGAAGTATTCTTATATGATCTAACTGAATGCTAACACTACTAATAATAAGCAAAATAAAAGCTATACTCACATACTTGTTTATTTTACAACTTCAAGTTTAGAGAACTGAACACAGATCTATATGCATATGTAGATGACATTACTATATTGTTATCTGTGAGATAAGCATCTTAAGCTTATTACTTAATATGGTCAGAACAGTAAAATAATAATGGAGGTAGGTCATATAGCTCATAGAAAAGGTGTCAGAACTTGTTATAACTCTCTTGCCCTGCACATTCTATTCTAAGTTTTCCTTCTGTCACACCACCTTTGCTTTCTTCTTCAAAGGATGCAACCTAAACCAACATGGATTTTCTGATAGCTTTTTCTTCCTTTGAGGAAACTTTTCTTTTTTTTTTTGGCTAGTACAGAAATGAAGAGTTAGGTAAATGCTGAATTAAGGTACAGCATTCAGCAAACAACAAAGTCAGGCTCTTTCAATACCCAGTGTTGTTCTAGTTCTTGCAGGGCGTTCATGTACAAAACAGAAAAGGTGGCCAATAACCACTTGGCTATACATGTATTCCCCTAATATTTAAATTTTGGAGGTAAGCAGTCTGAAAAGTGATTCCATTGCTGATGTAAAACTTCTTTTGTTGACTTTTAATATCAACAGTGCATTTACCAGCTTTGCAGATGATAAAAATTCTGTGGTTTTTTGCCGGAAAACATATCTTCGGTGTCAACACCCACACATGTGCAGCATGGGCTCATGTAGGATCAGCTTGCATGCAGTGGTTTCTAAACATTATTCTTCATCCATGCAGAAATGAAGTAAAGGAATCTGGTTCATTTTATCTACCTTGCACTTACTTCTGTTGGCATGAAGCAGTGGAACCATAGAAATAAAGCACCATTATCTCTGATGTTGGAAGGTGTAATGGGTTTGGAAATTGCGTTGTTCCACTGTATACTGGACATGAACAAAACAGGCTGAGGATACACCAAACGTGTTTTGTTTTTGGGTGGGGGGGTGGGGTTGTGTGGTGATGGAAGAGTTTACTCTGCCTGGAGCCAAGTGACAGGACAGTGTACAATGAATAAGACCAGAATGCCTGTTACTCAGCAAAGTAGCCACCAGACCAAAGAGGATTCCCAATGCAGAGAGGAAGCGCCCAAAGCTACTATTGATGGAGTCGGGGAAAAATCTATGAACCTCAAGTGACTGCAGATCAACCCCAAAGTGATAAAAAAAAGAAACCATACAGAAACTTAAGTGACAGAAACAGCATGAAAATATATGTAACACACTTAAAAACAGCATCACAGAGAAAAGCAGTTAAAGTTATTTCATACAAACCAGAAATTTCCATTAAGCCTCATGGACTAGGTGGCAAACTGAAGAACACCCAAGCTGCTCAGCAAACAACTCAGAAGAATTATTGCTCAGAAACTGAAATGAATGTAGGTCAATTAAGGGGACTGAAAAAGTGATTGTGAGACTATTTTGGAGACATTTTGCTCTGTTTCCCAAACAGCTTGTTCGTGCAAAGCCAAAACTTCTCAGTGTCAGGGTTTTATCATGAGGACAAGTAGAAGGTATGTTTTAATATTAGCCTTCTTTTTTTCCCAAATTATTGAAGAATTAATATTTTCTATCACACTACAGCTGATTTTATTACTATCTCAAGTCTACAGACGATTCTTTTCTCCTCCTGTCTCCCAGCTGCACACAAATCACCGGTTCTGTACTAACTCAGAGGGAAAGCTGTGTTGGAAATGCAAAAAGGGATGTCCTGGTGTTCTCCCTCTTCCTTATCATCAGCTTCCCCCAGGGAGACACTGGATGTGATGGTGAAAGTCAAATGAAATCAGGAAACCTTTGAGCCAAACCCAGAAACTGAAATGAATTTTTGTTTTCTTTAAACTCCTAATGCGCAGAGGAAAAAAATCCCTGTGAACTGGGGGAACAGACCCCAGCCAAAACTCATGCATCTAACCTTCAGTGACCTCACCTGCCCTTCCAGTTGGCCAGCAAAAGACCTCTCCATGCCCTCCCATTGAACCGAAGTGGGCTCTGCCTTGGCCAGGTGGAAAACCGGGCTCAGCGCTAACCTTCAACAGGCTGGCAGTTGCCTTCACCCACCATCACCTGCTCGAAGCGTCCCCACGGCCCCCACTGCCATTTTCTCATCACCTTTAAGCTCCAGCCCAAGAGCTGGAGGACAGCGTGGGGCTGCCGCTGCTCGCCAGCCCTCCCCGGGACCTTTTGGTGCTCACGGGTCGGTTCGCAGGCCGAAACCGGACAATTTCTCCGGGTACCCCGACTCCTCGGGCGCTGAGGGCTGAGCCTGACCCTGGCCCACGGCCGATACCCCCGCGGGTGGGGGCGGCGGGGGCCGGCACCGCTCCTCAACGCCAATGATGCTCCCCTCTCCCCCCGAGCACCACCGCCCCGGCGGGGCACCCCGGAACTCGCCCCCCGCCCCGCTGCTCCCCCTGTCCCCTGCCGGAGCGGGCGGCCGCAAGTTTCCCCAGCGCCGCCTGTACCCCGTGGGGCCAGCCTGGGGAGCGCCGGGCAGGGCAGGGCAGAGCGGCACCGAGCCCCCCTCCACGGAGCCGCTGCTCCCACTTACCGGAGGTCAGCTGCATCCAGGCACAGATCTTGTAGACGGTGGCTGTGTTGCAGAAGAAGAAGAGGATGAAGCAGACGATGCAGGCGATGATGAGCATCATCGAGAGCCCGATGAAGAAGGAAGCGGCTTTGAAGGCTCCCGAGGGCAGGCTGGAGAAGTCCGTGAAGCTGCCCCGGCAGGTGAGTTCCCGGCTGAAGCCGTTGCCGATGCAGTAGTGGAAGAGCCCGAAGTAGCCCGCCTGCGGGGTGTCCACGCCGTCCCCGATCCAGTAGGGCTGGATGAAGCACACCACGTTGACGATTGCAAAGCAGATGGTGAAGATGGCCCAGAGCACGCCGATGGCCCGCGAGTTCCGCACGTAGTTGGTGTGGTAGATCTTGGCCGCCTCCTGAGCTGGGAGCATCCCCGCTGCTGCCGCTCCTGACGAGCCTGCTCCTGTCGCCGCCGTCCCTGCAGCCGCTCCGGGCATCCTCGCCGAGAAGATCCCCCCTCCCCTTCCTCCTCCTCCTCCTCTCCTCCTCCTTCTCCTCCTCCCCGCTGGCTCCGCTCGACGCGAAGCGCTCCGCCGCTGCGTGCGAGAGCCAGCGAGCCCCTCCGCCGGGCTTCAGCAGCTCCGCGCCAGCAGCAGCACCGGCAGCGGCCGCACCAGCACGGCCCGCCGCCGCCTATCGGGGCGCAGCACTGCCGGCCACCGCGCACCGCCCGCCCCGCAGCCCACCCTCCCGCCGCCGCCCGCGGCTCCGCGCTGGGCGACAGCCGCTACAGCGGCGGGGCCGCCCCGCGCCAACAACGCAGGGGTGAGGGGCGCAAGGCTGAGGCGCCGTCCCTGAGGAGAGGCAGGAGCGAGGGACGGGAAGGGCAGGAAAGGCGAGCCCGTGGCGGCGGGGCTGCTGCAGCCGTGGCCTCCCCTTAGCCCCTCGGCCGGCTGGCTCCCGCGGGCACCGGCTGGGCGGTGGAGCTGGTCCCGGCGCTGCGCATACTGCGTGCCCTGGGAGGCAGTGTTCGGGCAGCGCATTCTGAAGTTTGAAACCTGTGTGTGCGGTTTTCTGTCCCCTCACAAAACATCGACCCGTTCTCAGCCGGGGGCTGCCACTGCGGACCCCCCTCAGCAGAGCCTCCAGCCCCGGGCCATGAGACCCTTGTCTCTGCTGAAGCAAACCGCGCGGGGGCAAAGTCCTGAGCCTGGGGAGCAGAAATCGTCAGAGGTAGCTCCTCACCTCAGGAGGTGGGGTGGCGGCCATGGAGAAGACCACCATGAGGCTCTTGTTGAGGGTGGGTGAGGTGGCACTGTTGGATGAACAGCAGCTCCGCTCCAGCCCAGTGACTTTGGCCTGGCATTCGGCGCGTTGAGCATTTTGGCATGCAGCAGTGATTAGCATATATTAATGAGCAATTAGCATCTGGTAATAATCATTCCTATGCCAGTGACACTTGGATTTGCAGTCCCCGACCTATGCGCTGAGACTGAGTTAACAGCCGGTAATCGGTGGCACATACACACAGTGCTCTCAGGGTTGTCCTCGCCAGGGATGGAGCAGATGCAGGTTCTAGAGAGCGAGCAGCCACCTCGGCCGCAGCAGGCTCCGCTCGGTGCCGGCAGAGGGCTGCACTCAATTGAATATTAGTGCTCGTCAGGGCTGCGAGGAGGGAGATTCCTGTGGAAACCACTATCGAAAATAAAATTCCATCTATTTCTCACCAAACTTGATTTCTGCCAAAAAACAGGCACAGCCCAACGCAGAGAGAACGCCAGCCCTCCCCCCAGTGCACTGCAGAGAGGCTAGGAAGGGGCAGCACCTGACAGCAGGTTTTGGGACCCCATACTCATGTCTGGAACAGAGTCAGAGCTTTGGAAGCAACTGCTGAAGGGTGAGAGCACAAGGGAGCTGCCTCGGTGCAGTGATGATGTTACTGCCCTGCATGCAGGAGCGCTCCCCTCATGGAGGGCAGTAGGGTGGCACACATGGCATGGGCTTGCTAAAGCACAGGCAGCGAGGGCAGTGTGTGCCCCCAATACTCACGCTTGCCTCACTTTCTTAGGGAGGTGAGTCCAAGCGTGCAAACTACAGCTAAAATTCCTGGAGATCCGGCAACCACTGAGTGTTCTTTGTCCATCGCTGACAGAGGTGCCTGTGTGTGCTTCACTGCCTCACCGTGCTCCTACTGCAGTTGCTGCACGTGACCAGACTGCTCATACACTGCCTTCAGAGAGCAACTGAACTTGTTCCAGCCTTAAGCAGTGGAGGAGTGATGGCCTTTCCCTTCCATGCTCCGTCCTGTTTTCTCCTGGCAGAGGCTAGCTGGGCCCCAGGGCTGCTTGCCTGTCTTCCCTGTCCTCATTGAGTGTGGAGGTGAAGACAATACAAGCCAGACCTAGAAGGCAGGAGGAGGCCTGAAGTTGCCCAAGACAAACAGTATAGGGATGGATGTTGGAGTGAAGTGCCAGCTTCTTTGGCAAGAAGTTCTGAGAGAAAAAGGGAGGTAGTGGGGAAGGGGTTTGGGCCAAGTGGCCAGTTTAGTGGATGATGTGCCTGTGAATGTGCACACAAAGAAGATGAAACCTGGAATTAGTATGGCAGGCGGAAAATATACAGACCTGGGAAGGAGCCAGGAGAGGAGAAATGTGCTCTGCAGAAGAAATGGGCCAAGGGAGCTGAGGAGGATGAAATAGTGAGTTTGGAGGAGAATCCAGTGAAAGAGAGTCAAGTCTGGGGTAGGGAAATATGGAAGCAAGAAAAGGAAAGGGCTGAAGTAGAGGAAGAAACTAGGAGGATTCTTCTCACAAGCTGAGTAAAAGTGTTTGGCAAAGGAGATGCAGTTGCCTGTGTCCAGGCAGTGGCTGGTCTGGTTGTCCTAGGATGTCCTTTCTGGCATCTGATACCAAAGGGGCACTAGCAAGTGCCTGTTTTGGGGGACACATGAATCATTCCAGCTGCATACCTCTAGAGCTTTGACTCCTCTAGTCTCAGTCTTCGGTACCAGAGATTTCTTGAGAATACCCAAAGACAGGCTCAGGAGGTGTTTTTATGGTTCTTACCACAATTACATGTGTGTTTTGTAGTATTAGAAAATACCATGTCTCTATGAGATAGAAGGTGAGTATATTCTGGACAGAGCACTTAAAAGGCAGCTGGGACCTCATTCTTCAAAGCAGAACTCACATGGATTTTGGTTGCAGCAGTTCTGCAGATGAAGCCTCAGAAGGAGCTGTACTGAGTTGCTGCTTATCTATGAAAAAATTTAAGCATCTTGCCTGGCACCACAGAAGAATTCTGTGGCACAAACAAGGATAGTCTCCAGCTCTTCAGGAAAGCTTTCATCATCTTAATCCTCGGGAGATTATCCTTTCTCTCCAACAACCCTGTTGTACCTCTACTATTTTTCTCCCTGGGCACAGCCCCGTGGCAGTCTAGTCTCATTTAAAAAAAATCCAGGTCTTATGGCAGGATTTTCACCAAAGGCTTCTTCAACAGGTGAAACAGGATTCTCATCATCCTGATCTTTCTGGACAGCAGATGCTGTCTCAGGTGCCTGATAAGGCAGGATCCTGTTTACCAATTAGCATGTGAGCATGCAACACACAACAAAACAGATGTAAATCAAGTGGCAGACAGCACTTTTTTTGGCCCATCCTCTTCCATGCTGGATTTTATATCCATAATACTGTCTTTAAAAACATTTGTGTGTGTGTGTGTAGCTAAAATAAGCAAGTTTAAAAAGATTTTATAAAATATTTCAAAGTGTACTTTGTGCCCCAAATTGGCTTGGAACATATTATTGATCATTTTATCTGACAATAAATGTGCTGATTTATTATATATATATATATATACATATAATCATGCAAAGCACAAAATAAAAGCTTATTATTTGGTTAATGTTTCTAATCACAGCATTTCTCTTTGGAACTAGTCAATTATTTGCAGTGGTAGAGAACTGCTTAAACATTTTGTTTGGAGCGCTATGGGTAAGGACTGTGTGTTGTACTGGGAAAAACTTTGGATATGGTGGGTTAGAAACAACAGATGAATGCATTTGCTGGGCCATGGGCAATGTCTGACAAGAAATGCACATCTGGGCATTCATGTGGTGGGAAATTAAGAGAAAAGAGAGTGGGGAGAAGGAGTAAGTGCATGGTTGGAGAAGAGCTAGAAAGAGAGGACTTACCCAAAAGAGAAGATGCCTGTGAGGAGGGAATGGGGTAGTAGGAAGTTATGTACTAATGAATAAATAGCCATACAGGTGTGTGGCAATGAATCATCAGTTTTGGTGGGGCTGGACCCTGTTAGGGTAACAGTTGAGGGAACTGGGGAAAAACAGAATACATGAGAACATGCTTACCCATGTTCTCATGCACCGTGTCACAGATCCAGGGAAACCTGGGGGAGATACCCTTTTCAGGCACACAGCTGCATCCTGCCCACCCTCTGAGCAGTTTCCCCCATCTAGCCCTCGTAAAATGCAGCTCTGCCTTGGAGGCTGTTTTTCCCAGCTTCCTTGAGGGGTCTGGCTAACATGTCTGTAGCTGCATGGAAGAATGACTACATGGGCTCTCTGGGACTTTCCTCCCGCGTTTCTGGGGTATCACTCACTGGCTATCACATTCACCCAATGCCTGCCAACAGCTAGTAATTTCACTCTGAGTCCACTTAAATAGCTACTTACAACTATTATAACCATTTAACGCAACTGATACGGACACATCCAAAGAACAAAATCCTGTAATTTGGGCAGACCTCAGTCCTCTGGCTGGAAGAGTAGGAAGGCAAAGTCATGGTAGTCTTGAGGTGTCCAAGGACATGTGGGCATCCAAAGCAAAAGCTGAAGAAGGAGAAAGTCTCCACTCCTGCCTTTCCTGCATTCAGTATGAGCTGAAGCTGGGACAATGCTAAAGGCCAAGTAGGATTTTTTGTGCCATTTCACTGATGACCAAGGTAACCTAAGCATGTTTTGGGCTTCATTACAGCTTCACCGGGTGCCAACACTGGTAGAGAGCATCTTAAACATGTGTCAGTCCAAATCAATTTTCCCCTTGTCTCAAGAGCTGGCTGCAAGCAGCCACAGGTGTGTTCTGGAGCAGGGGAGTGATTCCTGAGCAAGGCAGTGATTCCCTGTTCGAGACCTTTTGGTGGGAGTGCGGGGAGCCCGGGCAGCCCTGGTGTGCAGCCTGTCGCCATGGCAACCGACTGCCTCACCACTGATGAGCTCTTGCTGTCTATCAAAAAGCATTAACTTTTACATGATGTCTTTTTTATTATAGTTTCTGCACATTTTGGCTTTCTTGCCCCCTGGGGCTCAGCTGCACTGGTGAAATATTCCTTTCCAGGGAGTGGGAAATGGCATTTCTTTCTATTTCTGTAGTGTTTACAACTGTGGAAGAGGCATAGCAAAGGGATGGTTAGAATTACTGTTACCAGTGTCAGAAAAACTGCTGCTGCTGTCAGTGTTTCAGCCAGAAATGGTCTGATTAGGCTTACCTTAAAATGTGAGTGATTTAGAATATTTACTCCACTTCTCTTGAATTTAGTCCTGTTCTTACTGATGACAGCAGAGGAGAAGTCCTGCAGGGCACCCATAAAGGAGGGCAGAGCTGGGAAGCACAGCATGACCCTGCTGGAGCTGCATCACAAGCAGACTGCAGGAGTCGATATCCTCCTGCAATCATCAGGTAAAAGTCACATATTCCAAAATGTACCCTGAACCAAGGTAGTTGGCTGCAAGTGACAGAGTCTACTTCAGTAAACAGAGAAGGGCATAGTGTGAGACTGGTGGTTAGGCAAGGAGCCATGGCTGCAGTGAAGGGGAAAGGAGGTGAGGCAGGTGAGAAGTACCTGGGATGTATGTGGAAGCAAAGATTGAAAGGAAGAAAAGATCCTATGAGCCTTCAAAAGAAAGAAAAGCATGGGAAAGGGATTAAGTAGCAGGAGTCCTAGTGACAGCATAAGATTGGACTTCATAATCCAGGATAGGCTTCCCTGCAAAGAAGTGGGAGGAACAGTGGCAGTTGGAGGCTAAAGCAGGTGGGAGCACAGATAAACCTGATGAAGCAACTACAGGGAAAGTGGGAACATAGTTATTAAGATCCATGGTGGAGAAGTCTGTGCACTCTGACATACAGCTCAGCTAAGACCTCCTTCAGCTTTCTTCCCTCAGCCTCTCCAACTTGGAGGGGCTGCAGAACAACTCTGAAACACACCGGCTAAACTAAAGCATTTAATGGGCCTCTTGGGAACTTGGGACCTGAAGTTTCCAGTCCCAGCTGACCGAGAAATGCTGCCTCTTGGGGCCTGCTAAGCTATCTTACAATGCGAAGAGCCTTCTGCATGGCAGCATTTAGGGCTTCTCTGAGCAAGTGATCTCACTGCCAACAGCACACTATGCAGCTCTCTGCCTCCGTAGCATAGCCTGCTTGTCAATGCTGCTAATTAGCCCAGACAGAGCTTTCAGGTGGCTTGCTGTGTTGTGCCATTCAGAGACGCCATCAGAGACTCCTGAAGTGATGGAGATTTTGCCTCTCTTGCTGTGGCAGCTGTTTGCCAGAGGGTCAGTAGATTCAATACAAAAGGAACTGTGAAATAGTGTGCTGCAGGCTATATACTGTACATCGTCAAAGGTAGCTGTACAGTTAAGGCTGCTGTCTAGACATGTTTTTCATATAATAAAAGTTTAGTCAAGATATGTCTCCTAGACTGGAATTCACATGGTGAAGGACCTGTATATGTTTCTCTAGACCAGCCTAGTTTAAGTACGTAAACTCTTCTGCCAATAAGATGCATTTTAGGTTTTTCTCTCCAGAGCCCCAGGCATTGTGCAGGTGGCTGCAACTTTACGCCCATGAACATCAATCATTTGAATAAGGACTCTATGCTGATAATCATAACATTGATGAGGCTTTCAAAATTGTACCTGCCAAGGCTTGAGTCCCTTCGTTGCCCTTAACAAGGTAATATTACTGCAGTCAGGATGTGACTTATGATGTTTTCAGTTAATTTTTTTTCACAGTGGAGAATGACTGAAAATACCTCACACTGGTTAAAAAATGAAGCTCTAAATAGATTAACATTCTAATGCATTTAAATATATGTTACATTTATTTCCAGATATTTCTTCCTGAAAGGTAAAACAACCGACCAGTGAGGATGTATCAAGAGAAGGGCCTTCTGATCTCCAGTAAGTCAGAATCTGGCTGGTTGCTTTACCCTAGTGACAAGCCAATTAGGATGCTGTGTAATGCTTCTGCTTGTTTCTAATTTTAGAACTATTCAACAGGGAGGCAAAAGTAGGTGATGTTAACTCCTCTGGAATTGATCTGCTAGATTCATAGTCCTCCTGCAATCTAATATATTTTCAGGAAAAGCAGGAAAATTACCATACTTCTAGTGTAGGCATTAGGGACTATGCAGGCATTTTGAACATGCAGGGTGTGATCAATACTTGGATAGAGGAGAGGAAGCTTGGGAGCTGCAGAGATAGATTTTGATGCTGCACAAGATGATATTCTAGTACAAAGTGAGCATTCACCCTGGCATTATACAACATGGTACAACTAAGTCTGCTGTGTTTCCAGGAGGATTTGTGGTAAAATGTTTAAATGTACCTAAGTGACCTGCTAGTAAATCACCATCTTGACCTATAGCAGGTCTGGGGAAGGAGATTAAATGGAGAAAGTAAGGAATTCCTCTCTTTCAGAGTATCTCTGTGGCATAATGCAGTGCCATTCAGGGATATTGCAGCTACCACAAGCAGTGTAGTCACATTAGCAAGATGCTAATGTGATTAATTAGCCCTGAAGACAAGCAAGTTATACTAACCTGGGCACAGCTTAAGTACTTAACTGCGTAAGTCTCTGGAGTGCTCGCAGCTCACTTAGGTTAATAGAATCTGGCGATTTAATAAGCATATAACCTATTTCATTGTTCAAGCCATTAATAATAGCAGTGGCTAACACCGAACATAAGGCGGACTCTTGTGGAACTGCTAAAGATAGATAGCACATTTGATTTATAAGTGAGCTAGGAGTAGCTACTCTTTTAAAGTGTTCCTTGCCACCTACCTATGCATTCACCTTCCAGGAGCTTCACCTAAATAACCTTTCCTCATCTGGCTATGAAAATATTATGTAAGAGGGCATTAGAGGCCTTGGAAGAGTGAAGATATAGGACACCTATACCTTTGTCTTTATCTACAAGGCGAGTTAACCTGTAATAAAACAGAATAAATTAAATTTGACAAGATTGTTCCTTGATAAGTCAATGTCAGGCGTTACTCATCCCTCTTTTATCTTCCATGTATTCATAAAAAACATTGTTTATTTCTATATTATTCTAAGAGTTACAGCTTTGCAGACCAATCTGTACTCCTTCAGTCCTCTTCTCTTATATTCAGACTCCTCCCTCATCCTTTTCTAAACACAAGACACTGTATTTGTCTATTTATAATCTTTCTAATATTCTAAAACTTATCCCATATGCATACCATGATATTGCCTCACCCTCTTGCCTGTAACATTTACAATTCCCTCAGTAATTTTCAGGATCAGTGAATGCATCTAGGTAGTCTTTAACCTATTCCTACTCCTATCTCATCTGTAGTTTTACCTTTTTATGATGATGCTAATGGCGTTAACCATATGATCAAATTTAATACCAATGATGAAAAAGGAACATCCCCCACCAAATTACAGTCCTCATGTAATCTGTTACATATTTTCCCTTTCCCCTGAGAAATAAAACAACACTTTCTGTAGTTTCTCAGTCTTTCTCCTGATGCTAACAGACCTCTGGAATGTCTCCTTGTTTTTAGCCTCAGGCTGTCATTTGAATAAATGTTTACTTCATTACTCCCAAAATGATCTTTGGCCCCAAACTCATTTTTCATCTTGATGGTGGTATCAAGGTAAACAGCTGTTAAGTGGAGCCAACACTTTAATAGCTCTGAAAAAAGTATCAAGATTTTCACAGTGGGAAATTGGCAATGTTACACACTCTTTGCATAAAATAAGTGTGCATACAGTGATGCGGGAAGTAGTTGCAGATGCCCACTAGCATGAAGAGGCTAATGAAGCCAATGATCAGTAAACAGTAGGAGTTTACACAGTATATGTTTTATCCAACGTACTTCTTGCTGGTTAAATGGCAATAGGAGGAAAGGGCGATAGCATTCCGATTTTGCTGAAGAACATGATCTTGTGATTTGTAGCATCTTGTCCAAAATATTCTGAGAGACCTGGATTGGCTCAATACAACGTGTACTGAAAACCTTTTGAAAAACAACGAAAATAATCAGACCCAACATCTAACCACACTGGAACAATAGTTAGTCACATACCCAGTGGATCCTTGTTAGGGGCAATTTTAATTAATAGCTTCATTATCTGAAAGAGGCAATAGAGATCATGTTAATGAAACTTACAGCATAAGCTAACTAGTTATAATCACCACTAGCAGTGAAAAAAAATAAGGGGAATTTATATGAGTGAGAGTGTCAGAAGATATTATTTGGGAAAAACCACAAGTTACTATTTCTGGTAATAGAGAAAGTCTCCATAAAGAGGAGGAAACTGGAGAGCAGTGCGTTGGAAGAGAGGCACTTATTTATAGTGAATAGAGTTGTGAGAATAATTGATTTTTTCTGTTTGGTGGCCAAACTGAAAGTAAATCAGGGAAAACTAATATCCAGTCAGATAAATTACTCACTTTTCACATATTTTTACCCTTTATTAACACTAAACATAGATCAATTTTAGAATGAAGCACTGTTAGAAAATAGAACCAAGACTGGTTTATGTTGAAAATATTGAAAGCGAGCACTTTTGGTTTGTTGGGATTTTTTTTTTTCCCTGGTACCATTACTTGAACTTCTCAACGTATGAATTGATTTTTGATTCATAATGTGTCTTTTTGAGCAATGAATATAATAGATCTGTTGTTTGCAAAACACAGGTTGTAACAATTCCCCCAGAACACCCTGCCTCCACAGCAAAAACTGGTGGTTGGTCTTTAGGGTATGTATTTAGGAAAACATCTCAGCATTTGGGAGCTCTCTTGTCAAACTCCAAATCCCATTTGGTCTTGTGAAAGTCCTATAGATGTCACCATGGGCTGGAGCCCTCACCTGACAGCGCTGGCTTGGACCTTGCCAACAGGGATGGAGGAGATGGGACAAAGTGATCAAGGGCCATCAGCATCATGCAGCTCTTCCCTGATGTTCTGTGGAGGTTTTTAGCTCAGGACCATGCAGAATAACTCTCTATAGGAGCCTGAGGTGGGCAGAGATCAGAGCCAGTTCTTGCTTGCAGCACCTCTGTCCCTGCCATTGCCATGGGAAATGGCCAAGGAGATGTAAAGAGCTGGTGTGCCTAAGCTGGGGAGACCTGGCACAGGGAGGCTGCCTTCAGGCTCTGACTGTTTCAAATGTTGCAGGTCATAAATGAAAACAATTCTAAATGAAATACAGTGTGGGTGTTTCCTTTGTAGTGTTCCTTCCTGTGCCTGGCTGGTTTGTTGTAACTTTGTCTAATAGAAGACAGAACTGTACTGTATCAGGTATTATCTTTTTCCCACATAAAGACCTTGATCTAGTTACATGCTACTCCAAAAAAGCCAAGCTGCCAGAGATGCTTAATCACTGTAATGCACACTTGCCAGATTTTGGATTACTCGCCCAGCTCATTTCTGAGCCTTTGACAATTTATCAATAATCTTTTGACTTTTGATATAGAAGAAAGGTTTAGGCTGGGCCAAGAATCATTAACTAGGAAATACAAAATGAATAACAGAAAAAGTGAAGCATCTGGCCGAGGACCACTCAGCTCTTTGGTAACATGGTGGGTGCTCCTGGACCTGCTCAGGCCGAGGACTTCAGCTCAGTGAGACTGAAATGTTCCTGCTTCCCAGTGCAGCCCTGCAGCAGCAATCTTATCACCAGTGCTTTTGTTCAGCTGGTTGATCTGTTGTGACCTATGAATATTTTCAGTCCTGTTTTTCTTAATGCAGTGTCCCAGTCCTCACAGGCAGAACTGCAATCTCTGCTCACAGATACATTAACCTTTGTCTGACTCTATTAAAACAAGTCATGTAAAATACTGTCTCTTGTCAAAGACAGTGAGAATCCTGTCATTGGCTGCAGCAGCGTTCGTTTGCTCTGTTGGTTTTCCCCCCCTGCAGTATGTGTTCAGTTTATACAGCAGTCCAGAATCACATTGTATAAGTTCTTATCATGATTTACTGCTCTGCTAGTGTGACTTTTGCAAACTTCATTAGCCAGTTCTGACTTCATTTCCAACACTTTCCCCTCTCTCCCCCTGCAAAAAAAAAAAAAGAAAGAACAGTACTGGGCCAGGCACTCATCACTGCAGAGCTCTTCAGAGACACCTTCTTCCATTAAGTATTCTCTTTAAGAAATACCCCATAAAACATACATTTACTTTTTAATCCACTTAGTACTTGCAGTATTGGTAGCATTAACTTTTAAATCAAAATGTCACACAATAGGAGGTTAAATGCTGTATGAAGCTCTCACTCTGACACACTACTCTGACAAATCCCTATTTCCCATTCTTTTGCTAGGAATTACTGTAACATGGACTGACCCACAGTTTGCTGGCCATCCATTTAGTATGATTAAAAAATGCCACATCAGTTTCGAGCATCATCTCCATTTTCCTAGGATTTATAAGGAAAAATTAATGTTAGTGGTTTGCAGAATTTGCTGCTTTAAGTAGGTGCTCAGTACTCTCAAGAATGTCGGGAAAGCTTTGCAACAACTATAATTAAATCCCAACTCTTCTATAAAGCAGACAGACTTGGAATTAAAGACTTCACTACAAATCACTTCCAATTATTTGTGGACAGCCTCTTTTGTACAGAGCTCACTTGGATTTTCATCTCCTTCAGTCTGCTCCCAGGGATGCTGGATGCATGACAAGGAGTAAGGAATTGTAAAGTCCAGCAATGTGATATTCTCCTCACCTTATGACTTCTGTACCTATGCTTTGGGTTGAACTCTGCATCCGGTTTACTCCACCACCAAGGCAAACATTGGTGATGGGATTGATATTTGTGCCCAGGGGTAACAAAACTGAAAACTGAATCACAGAATAACTCAGTTCATAAATGCTGATACGACCTTACTGAACTGCCTCATTTGCACAAAATGAAGGAAACCAGTAAACATGTAATATAAACACTTACATAGATGAATAGCAAAGATAATTGTAAGGATTATCATCTCAGCCTTGAATTTTTAGAATCTTTTCTTTTAAATGTGTTTGAAATCAGTGTAACTTTTTAACACATTTCACATAACTGTGTTTCTAGAGAAAACAGCTCCTAAGTTTTTATTCTTCTCCTGTACATTATAGAATCATATAATAGTTAGTGTTGGAAAGACCCTTAAGATCATCCAGTTCCAACCCCGCTGCCGTGGGCAGGGACACCACACACTAAACCATGTTGCCCAAGGCTCCATTCAACCTGGCCTTGAACACTGCCGGGGATGGAGCATTCACAGCTTCCTTGGGCAACACATTCCAGTGCCTCACCACCCTCACAGTAAAGAACTTCTTCCTTATATCCAATCTGAACTTAACCTGTTTAAGTTTGAATTCTGCAAAATTGTAATCATGCTACACTGTTGTTAAAAAGGGGGAGACATGAGTTTGCGATTCCAACATTCTCTGCAGGAGCTTGTATGCCACCATATTCCCACTTCTGCATTAGTTTCAATAAGGTTGTTTACGAACCTGTGAGTTACAAATCCTTTGCTAACCATATCAGCTACATAAAATATTGAATAAGGTGTGCTTCCTTTCTCATGAGACATTTATGAATAAATTATTTTGCTTAAATTGGATGAAGATGTTTATCTAATACATCCCGGCATCTCTGAGTTGGTTCAAAAGGCAGCAGTGCTGAGCGCTGCCATGCTCTCAACCCTGTTCCTGCCTTTGGAGTGGATGAACTGCCCTGGCAGCAGCAGATTTCCCTCTGGGGATGGCCATTGCTGCAGGCAGATGCTCAGACCTACTGCAAAGATGCAGCCAGTTTCAGCAGCAGCTATGGATGTTTTGTTGCACTAGGTAACACCTTGTCCCTTCTGTTTGGCAAACTGACCCAGCTGACAGCTTCACTGCAGCTTCTGGTCCCTCTTCTGTATTCAGTGGTGTGCATTGCAGGGGAGCCAGAGCCTGCTCTTCTGGGATTTGGGTTTTTAGGGTTTATTTTAGGTTGGTGTCCATGTCTGCACATTTGCTTTTCTTTATTCTAGGCATTTTAAGTCTTTCCCATGGCTGCACTTTCTGCTCTGTTCCTTTTCCTGCTACCAAACTTCCTCCCAGACGTCTGGATGCTCAGAAGGGTTGTTTCCTGATGCGTGGGTGTCCTTGTCTCAGGCCACAGTTGGTCTCAGCAGGCACATTGGTGAGTTCCCACCCTGAGTCACAGTGTCACATCCTGCGCTGTCTCTGTGACAGCCATAAGTGACTGGCACCATCCCGGGAAAGAGCAGTTGGCAAGCTGGGGGAGGACTGCAGGCTTCTTGTAATGAGCATAACCTGAGCTATCCGTTAGGTTCACAGGAGGAGTAAGATATGCCTAACTGCTCAGTAGTTACATGTCACATTTGCCTTGACACATGGAGAACTAGGTTCCCTTCTCGCTCTCACACATTTCTCCTGCTGCTCTTGAATTGCCACATGCTGGGGAATCCTTACTGGTTGCTGCTTGTGCAGGCTGAAAGCAGCACACTCCTAAGATGGTTTTCTCAGTAGTGCTGCACCAGAACCAGTGACCATGCTCCAAGCAAAGCCATACACAGAGACCTAGCCTTTTCCAGATTTCAGACCCATAAACACTTCCCAGGGAAGATACGGAGCTGGTACAGCAGGTTTTCATAGACCAGCAGTTGACTTGCTATTTTCTGTCACTTTTGCAGACACCTCAGGAACTGTCCAGTGGTTATCAGCACACCACTGTCCTACCTCATCACACTGTGATTTATGTAGCATTTACCTTTCAGGAGAAAGCAGAAATCCTAGACCTGCACTGGTGGATCCCAGTCTTCACCATGCTAAACATCCTACTTATGCCTCTTAAGACACAGCTGCTGCCACATCAAACGTGGGCCATTTGCCTTACCCTACCTGTGTTTGGCTCGTGCTTGCAGAGCTCAGGTGGCTCCAGGACTCAGCAGCTCATGTGCTGTCAGCTCCAGGACCAGCACATAGGTCCAAAGGACAGAAAAGGGACTGAAGAAAGAAACTGTTTACCAGGTTTAATGCTGCCCACAGAGGTTGAGTTTAGGAGCCTGCAGATCTGCTGAGCTGACTTTCTGCACAGGTGAATCCCTGAATCCCCCCAAAATTTAGCTGAACAAAAAGTTATCTCCCCACCCTTGGGTTTTGGGAGCTCTTTTTTCTATTGTCCAGAGGGAATACAACATAGAAATCTGCCTGCAGAGAGACTGCCTTAAAGCCTTTTAGTCAACTGCCTCTTCCTTGCCCTTTTACACGGACAGTGTATGGTCTCATTTGGCCTTCAAGCATAGGTTTAAATGCTTCCTATGGGAATTCAGTGGATAGATGCTCTTTTCTCAGCGTGAAGTACGTCCTAATTCCCTGAATGGTATGATGTATAAATATTTCATCTTGCATGAGAAGGTTACTGAACCTCCTCTAGTTGCTCATTGTGTTTTGTGCAGTGTGACTGCTGACACAAAATTATTGCAGGTTTTTTATTTTTTTAAAACTAATTCACATAGCTAATATGAAATACATAAATATAAAACATAAAAAGAAAAAAATACATAACTAATATACCACAGCAAGGTAAACTCCTGAAAACTCCTTTGTAAGAGTCCAAAAGAAGAGAAGAATACCTGCTGCAACTGTTTAAAGACATAATTAGACAAGTGACCAAAATAATTCAAGTCTATAGCAAGTACAGACTGAAAAAGCCATTTTTCCTTTCTAAGTGATGCATTTATTTCTGATTGGAAGGAAGAACAATGCCAGAAGGACTGTGGACATTAGACTAGGTTATCAGTGCCACTCAGGTACAATTCCAGCATGTTCCCAGTGACCCCACTGAACTTTGAAATGTTTGATCAAGCTCAACTCTAACTTTTAAAAGACCCATTGACAAAAAAGCAGGGAGCAGCTCCCAGGCAGGAGAGCAACTAATTCTCTGAAGCCTTCTTAAATGTGCATCACTGGCTGAATTTTCCCTGTTTTTCCAGAGCCCTTACGTATGGAAGTTGGTGCAGCTCTGGTTCTCAGTGAGTGGCTGTGTCCATGCCTGCCTCAACCTCCAGCAAGCATGAATTGTCTGTGAGGGTGCAGGTTATCTGTGAGATGAGCATGGGGTAGTTGGCACCTCACTAGTTGTTATCCCTCCAGGACAGGAGGAGAAGAGCTGCCATCACTACCACTAGCAGAACTGCCTCTCCTTGATAAAGGACTTGTACATTCAGTCCTTCTGCCCGCTTTTCACAACCTCAACATGATAACATATCACAGAACAGTTGTTTAGTATAATAATTAAAAGTCTATTAAATACTACTGAAAGTGTCCAAGAGATGCATTTTTACAAGCTGGTTGAGTTTCTGAACATTTCATCTTTGTGCATAGCAAAGCCACACACAAGGGTTAGTGTTTGAATTTTGCATTTTGAATGGGACTAGTTTTTCTGAGTAGTTTCAATCACAGTAGCTCTGAACCATCTGAGTGTCTAACTCCTTGCCTATCCTTGTCATATACCTTAACACCAGAGACAACAGTTAAATGAGTGCCATCTCCCTCCCATAGATGCCATAAAATTCCATATTCGTCCTTCCTTTTTTTATATATGCAAAATATCATCCCAAGGTAAAACTGAATAAAAACCTTGAGAGAAATAAAAGATGAAAGATGAAGAGTAATGTGACTATGTTAGATTTGTAGGATTAGCAGCATTAACTGCATTATGCCAAGAAAAGATACAGTAATTCTCCATAAAGCCATTTTCCTAGGATCGCTTCCAGAGATCAATTTTGCAGACCATGGTCTTTGAAGGTTCCACTCAGCAGCACTCAGAGGATTGTACATTACAATAATGTAGTTCTTGAGGCAGACAAAGCATTAAGTCAAGACAACAGTTTCTTGTGGGAGTTGGACCAACCTTCAACACACATCTGAAAAAAGAAATACATTTACAATTGCATCTTTGCTTTTAAAGAAATATTAATACTATTTACACAATATTGCTTCATTTCTAAGTTATTTAATTTAGTAGTACACAACATTTCATCTTGCAAATTTAAGTTATAACAAATCTACATCACAAGAATGATGGAAAACATCTTTATAAGTATGATTTCGGGATGCACATGCAGAAGAAAATCAAGTGAGAGTATCTGACAGTCATGCAACTGGTTTGTGTGACACTGGCACTCTAGTTAGTGAAGGGTGTTAATTACAAATGGTTCACATACAGATTGGAATAGCAGTGAAAGGAAAGACATGCTTTAACCTGAACAACCCCACATCCTACATCTGTCTGATTAGCAAAGATAAGGCTACCAGAAGACTCACTGAATCCACATATATATTCACAAATAAACTTGGTAATAGATGCCTTCTATAACCATTAGACAAATGCAGATGGTGATTCACTGGCTAGAAACTGAAGCCAGATAAATTCCAGCTACATACAGGCTCTTAAAAGCAGTGGCAGAATGTAAGAGTTGTGATTCTGGCATGCAAGGAACCTAGCAGGTAATGAATAGAGAGATTTCTAGACAGATGTTCTCCCAAACGCAGTTCATTTAAGGAGAAATTCTGACCTGAACCATGCAGGTCAGGTAACTCCCACCCTGTTTTATAATGGCTTGGGGTTCCCATACTGTTGCTCAAAGCATGCACCCACCCTCAAACACATTTTAATTTTTAATGCACATTAAAATGGGGTTGAATATTTGAAACAATAATGTTATATTTAGTTCTATTAAATAATCATGGTGCAATGATTTCCCCTCATATTCCTCTCTGGCAACGCCCTGCCAGTGGCAGCTCTCTCCTTACTGTGGCGCACACTGCTGCAAGCCCCTCAACCTAAGGTTTCCAACTGGTGAGCAACACATCCCATTCTCTGAATCTCCTTATGCGCTCCCCTTCAGCAGGTGCCTGCAAGCCGTGCTCTCCATCGATTCATTGCCTCTGAAGCAAAGCACGTGCTACATATTTGCCAAATTCACCTCAGCTTCAGAAGCTCAGCAAGTTTACTTATGGAACAAGCTACATGGAAAAGCGGAGGTTAAATTCATGATTACAAACCAAGTTCTGGAAGGGAAACAATGAATACCAAAAGCAACTTCAAGTGCACCTGTCATTGTGAGATTTCTCTGGGGCACAGAAACCAAGGAAACAAATCAGCTCTGCTCTGCTCCTTCAGTGTTATCATGAAGAATCCGCATCTCTCTTGCATTTCTGTCCCCCCTGCGTGACAGTGACAGTTGTTGGGTTACCTCTTGAGTGCAAATGAAGTATCAAATAATTTCCTGGGGACTTCAGTTCCCCTTCCTCCTTATCTTCTAATTTAGGGGAACTTAACCGTGTCACAGCTTTGATTAGCTCTTCTCCGTGAGAATGCAAAAGTTGTCAGGCTCATCTGGGACCAGGATGTGCTCACTCTGCAGAGATTCTATGCAACACTGATTTCTTATCTGTGCTTTACCCTCCCCAGGCAGTTGGATGTGCAATGGGCATCTTTTTATTCGTTTTAAAAGGTCTTATAAATCACAGCTGATAAAAAAGTATTAATTGTGCAGTGCCCTGGGTAGGCTGGCAGGATGTGAAGTTTCACTAGCCCTTTCCAAAAATAACACCTGACTGTCGAGTTTGCCACTTAGAACACTTTCTCCCCACTGCTTTGCCCTTCTTAGGCACTGCTTACCATTTTTAGGGGGTTTATCACCACAGATAGATAGTGTCTGCAGAATGTCAACATGTAATATGTTAGAGAAGACTTTGGTGCACACACTGAAGCTATACTCAGGGCTCAGTTCAGTTGCCCAGATGCAGGTGTTGAGGGCTATTTAATGTTGCCTAGAGAATACAGTTTCACCTCCCATCTCAGAAGGGTTTCCCAAGGGTCTCAGCTAGTGTTTGCTCCCATGTTTCTGATATCCTAAGGTATTTTGAAAGCTCTCTGTAGGAATATATAAGCCCCTTAATGTTTTTTTGCTGCAGAAGAAACCAAAATAGGTATCTCTTTTCAAAGATGCATGGAAATCCAGGTACCTTTCTAAAGGAAGTCATTCCAGTGACTAACACCCCACTTCCCGTCCCTGAAGCTTTATTCCTGTAGACTTTTATTCTGAAGACATGTTATGAATATGTTCAGTGGCTTCTGTACCTGAGCACTGAAGTGTTCAGCTTGTAAGACAAAGTACTTTTCATATTCAATAGGTTTGCTAATTCAGTCAAGAGCCTGATGGTCAATGTGTTTGCTGGAACTGCCTCTGCAGAAACAGAAGTGAGGATGAGTAGCTGTGTTAGATCCTAGATCTGAGCTTAAAAAACAGTTGTTGATGAAACTCCATCTTATTTTTGTTGAATGTAGAATTGTACACTTTCAAAACAGAAAAAAGGTCACATTCTGATCCTGAACAATTACTTACTGCTTCGCTGGTATTACAGCTGGAGTAGTCCTGAGTCAGTTTTAAGGGCCCTGATTCATGCACTCAACAATTTTACATCAAAACAATCAAAGAAAGTATTTAAAAACAAGGGCTTGATCCTGACAGCACTCCAACTGCCTTATACCTTGCCATAATATAAAATTGCTGTAAGTCAGCCTTGGTAGAAGAAATATTTGGTAGCATATAGGCACTAAATGGGCTTTTGTGATATACCCCCTCCTCTGGCATCATTTAGAGCATGGTTACAAAACACCAATAGCCATGATTTTGTTGAATCTGCTGATTTAAGCAATTGTAGCTGCGGGGATCAATCGTACCCACTCTTATTTCATGCAGTTTTTAGGCTACTTTGAGTTGTGGTAGGAGATGATACTAACACCTCTGGAGGTAACCTTATTTAGCAACTACCTAAAGTTGTGTTGTCACTGTCCTCATAAGTAGCCAAGAACTGGAGCCAAATCCTCAGTCTACAGAGCAAATAATGGTAAAGTCAGAAGCAGAGAAAATAATGAGGAATAATGCAATTTGCTTCCAGAGGACATGGATCATTAAGTTGATTAGACCAGCAGATGGTAGAGGAATTCTGTAAAATAATTAGTCCAAGACTGAGGAAACAGCCCAAGAAATAGGAGCTAAATGGAACAATCAAGTAAGACTGGAAGCTTATATAAAAACAATAATTGGAATTTTCAAGCCAACTAAGGCCTCAGAAAGAAAAATACACCTAGTGTTGTATCAATACAAAACTACAAAAAGGCAATGATTTTCCCTGTATAAACACTGTATAAGCACTATTTCAAACACTGAGCACTCCATCAGTCCCTGCACTAATAATAGGTTATTATTACCTCGGAGCAGGTACAGGCTATGTCAACAACAATTGCACTAGCTCTGAAAAACAGACTATATAGAAAAGTTAAAGGAGCTGTGTTTCTTTTTGTTAAGACTTTTCAAGGGGACATAGTGGAAGTATTTTCAAGTTAAGAATGAGATCAATAAGGGCAACACAGATAGAGTTTTTAAACCAGTATGGGGTTAAGACTGTTTTTCAGGAGGGATGAAATAGGGAGCACATTATTATTAAAGGGGAGCTGTAGGAGAGGCTTGTTGGTACCTAAATTGTGACATCATCGTATCCAAGCAAAGTAGAATTCTCTTGTTAATAATATATAGTTTATGAAAAAGAATAATTAGGACTGGCCTTTTTCTCAGTACATGCAAAAGTCCACCTGATAGTTAATGATTTTGTTAACTGACAATGCACTACTTACCCTGACGAATCTGAATGCTGTAGGTTTGGTGCCGACCCTATGGTTCAGTTACTGGAACTCTGTTCCTGATTTGCCCAGACTGATTGACCTTGCAAGACTGAGCACGAAGCAGCTCAACGTCTTTGGCTGCTGACTCTGGTTTGCAAAGTGCTTTGAGATAACTAAATAAAAGCCACTAAAAGAATGTAATTGCTAATTATTTTTCATGCTGGGTCTCTTACTAGGGAAAGAGACAGCTACCTAATTTCTCTGTTAAATCTTTGAACGCTCCCACATACACATAGGCATTTGTTTCTGCCTATAATAAAGGAAGCTATTCATATGTAATATTCCCATTACTGTCACCATCTTTACTGAATATGGCTAAAAGTGGCTAAATGACACAAGTTCACAGCTGGTGACATTTTCCCAAGCCACAGAGTAACATCTGTGACCTACTTTTTAATAAGGAAACACAACACTTCTTTCTTACAGTTTGTTCTTACTTTACCACTGGTTGAAATAGGACTGCAGGTAATTCATTTACACCACATCAGCATTTGAAATGCACGTACCAGCACCTCCCCAGGTACTTCCACAGCACAAGTACCTTTTGTATTTGCCATCTTAAATTGGCATTCTGGAGCTTCAGATCTCCTGCCCTCTGTATTGCTGGAGACTTGATGGATTAATGAGTGACAGTCTATAGATCATTCAGCTGTCAAGGTCCCAGTCTAGACCCTAGCTAGGGCTGAATACAGCAATTGCAAGTACAGTCAGGAGTACAAGGGTTGTATGAGACCAACAGCCACTGAAGCTTTGGGACCAAGGTTAGCAAAACTGGAAGCGGTGCTTGGTAGGGTCTGGCCCAGCACCGGTCCTGGTTTGAACAATATCAGTAAGAGAATCAGACAGCTAGAACAATGTATAGGGTGTATCTCTCACGTGTCTGATGCTCAGTAGATGTACTGAAAGAAAGTGTCTTGTACGCTGGAAGGATGCAGTAATGCTGCATCAGTGGAAATTCAGGAAGGAGGATGTGCTTAGTAAAGCAGGCCCTTTGCAGCTTCCAAATGACCCATAGCATCCTGGAGCATGAATTCATGCCTGGCAGAAGTAGACAAGAAAGAGGACTGCAACTGAAGGGAGCTATGAGCAAGGGATGATGAAAAGGGAAAGTTTCTGCACTGATCATGATCTTGTCCTCATTTTCAAAAGCTCAAATCCTGTTATGATGGTTGGGTGCTTTGCGGTGCCACTCAGCAAATATTCCATGTTGAGACAAGAGGCAGGCAATGATGAACAGGGCACAGCCAGGTTTCTGATCCTGCAGGCTAATCTGCACTGACTTTGCCTTGATTAAAAATATCATGATGTAATTTATTCAAGAGGAGACAGATTGACAGGCACAGCATTTAATTAAACTGACTTGAAGTCAGTTTTGAATCCCCTATGTGGCACAAAGGCACCAATACAGGAAGGAAGAGAATCTGCCCAACAATGGTGGGCATCCTCACCCCAGCAGTATTCCAAGGAAGTTTCCCCTCTTTCCCCTCTTCTTCATACTTATTTCTCAAAATATTTGTTTTGGAAGCCAGGTTATTCAATAGGGAGCACAGAGCCAAAGTGAGGGCTATCTGTGCGTCTATAATGCATGCACATAAGTGGATCTTCAAGGTTGTTTCTTCTCTTGTCTGTCTCAATTTGCAGATTAATGTAAAGTAGGCTTCCCCACTTTGTTCTTCAAGTAGTTTTTGCCATCTCAATTCCTCTTGGAATTAGCTTTGAAGTTACAGAAAATAATTCAATAAAAAGCATTATTACAAAAAATTAAGTGGAGAACTTGAGGTCTGTTCAGAGGAAAATCCTTTCCATTCCTGCAGTATTTTTACTATTATCTGCACACCCTCACTTGTGTTATTTGCAGCAGGCTTACTGCTGAGGACGGGGGAGGTTTAGGTGAAGAAACAACCTGCATAAATAAATTAATCACTTTACACACACTTCTTTAAAAAAAAAGGTGAAATCTTGAGGTAGCGGAGTTGGAATTTCTCCTGTTCTGTTTTTGCTTCTGTTGGCGTTTCCATGGCTGTGAGATTTCATCCTTTAAGACTTTTATGTGATTTTGTTTTGCATAAGCATATTTCATTTTACATTATGTGAACCAAATTCAGGCTTGGTGAGCAATGTGCTGTTCCTTTTGAAGTCACTGGGCTATTAACTCTCATGGAAATGAGTAGTAAAACTACATTTTTGTCTTTATCTCCCAGAATGGGATCTCTGCATTAAAGAAAATAAATAATGAAGTCCAGACACAAATAATAATGAAATCATGTAAGCGGTTCTAATTCTGTGATTTATTCCTTGGACATTAAAGGAGTCTAAACTCTGATTCTGGTGTTTCAGGTTTTCACAGTGTTTTGCATCAGTCTCATTACTGAAGCTTTGTGCACTTGCGGCACAATTTGCATTTTAAAGGTTCTGAACAGAAATGCAGATAGCAATTTTCCCAGCTATTTGCAGGAATGGTCTTATGATCCCCAGAAGTCAATTATTTGTTTACCTTTATACAGAGGATTAAATAGGAAAAAATACCCTCTAGTAACAAACCATGTCCTGTACTTCCTGTGGATTTAGGAAAGCTAATAATTAAAAGGAAAATGCATTTGATAATGTTGAAGACTGTAACCTTCAGAATTGTCCCTTACTGGGATCTTCACCCTCAGACACCCAAAGACATCTCCTCTGCTCCTCCATCTGAAGTACTCGATGCCCTACCAAGAAAAGGGAATGAGGTGGAGGAAGAAAGAGAGGACTCCACCACCTGAGTACCATATCCTCAGATCCACACAGATGAACCTACACCTTTTGGGTATGGTGGGATGATCCCCCCATACCTTTTCCACATTGAACAAAGTCCCCAGTGCTGACAGATCAATCTCCCCTTTGCAATTTCCACAACTCTGCATCACTCTCAAAATGTTTTACCAAAGAAAGTTGAAATAAATATAGAATGAATAGAAATAGTATTTCTAATAATAAGTAGCATAATTAAATAACACAAAGACTCATTCCTATTCCCACTGAATACAACCCAAACCTTTCAATACACCTGAAGTTAATGAATTTTCTCTTTATCCCAGAGCTCGTATTTTTTCTGCCTCGAAGCCTGGCTTCTCTTTGATGTGCTGCAGCCCCTCTAAAGCCACACTGGGAGGGAATAAAAGATGAAGTAATCTTCCAATCAGCTGTGCATCATAATTACTTTTAGTACTGCCATCTTCTGTAATTAATAGAAACTACAAATGAAGTTGCACATAATTCCTGCTGTGAGAGAGGAGAGCAACACTGGTGTAATGGCTCCTAGAAAGATTACATTATGAGGAACCAATGTGGAAAGATGCCATAAATAATTTATTTTTCAAGAAATAAAATGCTGTAATATTCAGAGTAAAAAGTTGTGTAGCTTTGGCTATTAACTATCTTCATACTCTCCTGCACTCTTATATAACTGCTCTTTGAAGTGCTTTTTTACACATCTTGAGATCATCACTGTAAATGCAGAGTTCCTTTAGCTTAGACATACAGGGCAGAGGGGTTAGAGGTGCTGCGTGTGCTACTGCTGTTGTTCTGGCTCCTGAGAAAAGGAAAGAGCAGTACCTTAGGCACTTATTTAACAATACCAAGCAGTCTGTTGGGATTCACTGAGCAATAATTGCTTTGGGACATTTCAAAACTATTTTTTTAAGTGAAGGATGCAAAATTACTTCTTACTGGAGATGCAATGAATCTGACTGACACTTTAATCTGTTCATTAAAAGGCACGTGAGGCAGGTGAAGAAGTAATAAATATCCATGCAGAGAAAGACCATGTGTATCTGTGGGATGCTATCCAGTTAAAAACCTCTTTGAAAAATAAGTGAAGATTCATTGGTTTCCCCAAAGTTTTATTTCTGATTTATTACTGAGCCATTTTTTAAAATTACTATCTTTGATAAAGTGACACAAGCTGAAGGGAAATATATACAAACCGATTCTGTTTCTAACTTTAATCTCCGTAGGTCTGGAAAAGTGCTTGAAGAAACATTTTGATCTCTCTGCCTTCAGCGAAGTGTAATCTGTTTTAGGTTGGAGGAGTTCTGACCTAGTGCTGCTGCCTTCTCCACACCCCTTTCCTCAAACAAATGAATTACTTTCCCCTGTGGCTAGGAAACAGTAAAAAGAGCAGAGGTTCAATTTATTTTTATAAGGCATAGCACATACAAAACCTTAGGAAGCACAATAATTGCAGCAAGGAAAAGCACTGTAAAATGTAGTGGTATAAAATCAGAGTAGATATGGGGAAATAAACTAGGGAATGCTTCAGTAGGTGTAAGGCAAAGCATGGGGCACAGCCTGCAAGGCTGTAAGCAAAACAGATTGGAGCCCTTTGGAGCTGTAAATTTGAAAGAGATGCTGTGTTCATAAGGGAGGTGTATAACAGCCTGCAAAACCATTGTGTTGTACCTGGTGTGACAACAGCAGTGAACCCTGTGTGGGAAAGAAGGTCTGTGGTTATGACTCAAGCTGGTCTGAGGCCTAAGGAGAGCCACAACATCAAAGTCAGCGGCAGTAACTGTAGCAGTATGCACAGATACACCCACCAGCCCCATTAAGGGACTTTGGGATGATTTGGGTGCATTTCATAGCTCATAGGAAGCCAAGAGAGGTCTTCTAAGGGAGCAATATAGACCTGAAACTATACTGATAGGGTTTGCAACAGTCCAGGCAGAAGGTCAAAGCACATGCAGATGCGCTACTGGGAACCAGCAGAAATGGTTTATTAGGCAGCAGATTTACGGGGAATTGTGCAAAATGCAGCAAGTAGGAGGGTAATGACCCTCCAGGCCCGTTTTCCAGGTGTGGGTGACTCCAGAAGGGTAGGCTTTTCTTCAGATGTGGGAAGACATGACTTAGAAAGGTGATGGATGAGACAAGGGGGTTTGACAAGAAGAGAAATTTGGGGGTTTCTCTTCCCAAATGCACCATTCCTTTCTGGGTTCTGCACCCAAGGAATGAACCCATTCCAGCTCCCAGTGTGCTTAGTGTGGGAGAGGGAACAGACCTATCTGAAGAAGATTTCAAATTGTTTAGTATCAGCAAGTGGTAATGAGAAGTGGTGGTGACAGTAGCACTATAGTAAGTAATCTGTTCAGGTGGAAGGAGATGACATTAAGACACAGACTAAACTTTGTCTACGACAGCAACTTTGTACCACGCTGCTGCTAATGAAATGGAGAATTAAACCTCCACCATATGAAGCAGTCACTTTAAAAGAAGACCAAAATTTCTGCAGGGACAAAAGCAGACCTGAGTGGGACACTAGAATTGTCAGTATGGACTTCAGAGTAACAAGAAACCAACCATATTACTGTATAAATGATGAAAAATTATGCACTTCTGTCTGGAGCATTACACAGTGCCAGGAGGGCCTGTTAGCTGGTGGAAATGCCCTTTCACCAGACTGAGAAAAGTCCCACAGTGAAGTGTTCACACCCAGAATAAGATCTGTCGGCATCAGGAAGCTGAAAAGATGCAAGAAGACTTCCTCTGTTGTCCTGCAGGTGCAAAATAATTTAGTTAGGATGCAGTGGTAACTTGAACTCACTCATATAGTGGCTTGCTTGGAGAGTGTGTTTTTACAGATGCTCTTGTGTTGGTGCTCTTCTGTGCTTGGCATAACAGGTAAAGGCAGGTGAACTGGTCCCTTATCCCTTGGTACGGCAGAGACAGGGCACACAGGCAAACTGCAGTGTAATCCAGTAAGTGTTAACATGCTTCTGCAGACAAAGCTCCTGCTCCAGCTGCAATCTCTCTATCAGCCAATAGCACCTGCTTCCACAGCAGAAGACCTCCCAGTGCCAGAGATCTTTGGTAGCATTCATTGAGTTTAACTGCCTAGTGAAGCTTTTCCATTCCCCCTTAGCTGAAGTATTTTGTTCACCTTTGGCAACTCCATTCCTTCGTTTGCTTTGGAGAAGACTGCAAACAGCCCAACCAAAAACCTATTCCAATACTGAAACAAGTGACTGTAAGCTATCTTTGAGCTGCAGATGGAAGGCTTTTGTACTATACACTGCAGCTTTAACTGCGGCAAGGAGCTCCCTCTGAGCTGCGAATACCTTATTGAGTCAGTACCCATTGCAAAATGGGGAGCTCTGGTGTTGTGTTCTGCTTCTGTGGACCCTGATGTTTATTCTGCAGGGACGTGGCACTTTGTACACAACATGCACATTTGCTACAGCATCATGTGCCGTGGCAATTTCAAAACCAGATTCTCTTTTGAGTTAAGGAGACATATGTGCTCTACCTTATGTGAGTGAAAGCTGGCAGGAATTCAAAGATGCAGTCACTCATCCGTGGGGATTCCCTGTAAATGCTTGTCTCAGTGAGCCGAGCCACTACAGCCGTTATCCAGGGGGGAAGGCACTCCAGATGGATTACCTCTGCGGACATCAGCAGTACAATTGGGTTAGGCAAGCTGTCTGCACACCTGCTCATTTTACTAACTGGCTCCTGGCATTAAACAACCCAGACGTGTCCTAAAATGTTTTTTCTCACCATTAGACTCAGGTGCCAACTTATGTTTCCAGGTGGAGAGGGCAACGTGACCTGCAGCCCCCTGGTGTGGCAGTCAGCAGAGGAGCACAGAGCAGGCAGGACATGGGGACATCTGACACAAGCCCTGGTGTTCAGTAGCAATGCGCAGATTCCAGGTCAAGAATGGCATCCAAAATATTTAACATCCCTATTCACAAGGTGGATGAATAACCTTCCTGTAAACTATAAGCTGAAGGATTTACTAAAGATAGACAGTCTAAAACTTCTCATGCTTCTCTTCTGTAGGTTTTACCTTTCTGTCATGGTTTAAGCCCAGCTGGTAACTCAGAACCACACAGTTACTCGCTCACTCCCCCCCTTCCTCCTCCCACTCCCAGAGGGATGGGGAGGGGAATCGAAAGAATTTAACTCCCATGGCTTGAGGTAAGAACAGTCCAGTAACTAAGATATAACACAAATCACTGCTGCTACCACCAATAGTAATAATGATAAGGGAAATAACAAGGGGAGAGAATACAACCATTCATCACCTGCCGACTGATACCCAGCCCGACCTGAGCAGCGATCTAGCCCTTCTGGGTAAATGCCCCCAGTTTATATACAGGAGATGATGTGCTGTGGTATGGAATACCTCTTTGGTCAGTTCGGGTCGGGTGTCCTGTCTCTGCTTCCTCCCAGCTTCCCCTCCTCCCTGGCAGAGCATGACACTCAGAAAGTCCTTGGTCAGAGTAAACATTACTGAGCAGCAACTGAGACAAGGGGGCACAAAATCCCAAAACGGAATATATAAAAACCTTTAGAATCAGTTTTAAGTAATGTTAAGTTTGATGGCTTTGTAACAGTAGCAATGGAAAATTATTGAGGTGCACGATACATAGAGAAAAAAAAATAGAGTACAGCTAGAGAACATACTGAGAATTCTCACAAGACAAATCTTTATAGTTGGCATAGTTTTAAGAAAGAGTCTAGAAGAACAGGACACAGGCATAAGGAGTATCTGGGAACTGCAGGTGTCCAGGATGGGCTACAGTTAAACTAACCGGTAAGTAGGAGGATAGGAGGATTATTATGTCTCTGGTGCTAACGAACCAATTAAACTGGTATGAGCATCTACTGCGCGTGCTTCAAAGGCTGCCAGAAGTGATGAAGATTGTTGGAAGAAGTAAACGACCCTCAGAGACCACCACCACAATTCTGTATGCATGCGGGGAACTCTCTGGAAAATGATGTAATCCATACGTAGCCTCATGAATATGTATGTATGCCCAGGGACTATATAAGGATGGCTTGTATAGCAATACGGGGACACACGTTAGGAGGAGTTATCCCCCGTGTCTCCCGGCGCCGCAATAAAGAATACCTGCTTGTCAGCTTGAAAACTTTGTTGGCAAGTTTGTTCCTGGAGTTATCTCCGAATCACAACTAAAACCACTGGTGTTATCAGCGCTGTTCCCAGGCTGAAAGGCAAAAACACAGCACAGCACCAGCTACTAAGACGGAGAAAAATGACTGCTACTGCTGAACCCAGGACACTTTCTTACATAGTGTTTCTAAAAATGCTTAGGCTACAGAAAACCTGTATCTCTCCTTTAACAGGAACTACATCAGTTACACAAATGGTACCCTGGGTTTCTAGATTGTTTTTTTCACCCACAATTCTGTCCCCCTGCTTCGCTTTTTTGTGTCAGACTTTCTGCAAGCTTTAATGCACTCTCTCTCAGGGGTACATCTTTCTTCCTCCAGAGGTAACATGTATCAGGACCTCTATCTTTTGTTTCACTAAAGACTCTCTTTACCCACTTCTACTGTTCTCTCCTTCTCTTCCTGACCTCCATTTCTTTGTTAATTCTTCCTTCCACACCTGACTTCAACTCTTTTCCAAACCCGCAAATGACTCCTGGTTTTAATTCCTCACTGTCTTACTTCTTCTCCTTTATTATCTTTCCTCTGCTCCCATCTCCCTTCACTACCCATTAAGAGAAGGTCTGGAAACACAGGGAAGACAGTTATGTCCTTTTTAAAGTGCAAATTAGTCCTGTATATTCATGTTGAGAAGAGCCACTGCAGTGTATGAGATAATCATGGTGCTGGGAGCAGAGATACTAAAAAAGGTATTAACTACATTACTGTAATATTAGTAATAAAATTGGATTTTTAAAGTTGGAAAACAATGTGCAGATTTACTTTGCGTATATACAGACTAATCCATTTACATCCAGAGCGTATCAGGCAGTTGTAGAAAGACATGGACATTATCTTGTTCAGTGGGAATTCTTGGATCAAACAGGCAGACAGCAGAGGTGTTCGCATCTTCTCAGAACTACCTCACTGACTGGTAAGAAGCCCACATAGATCTGGGACAGGACTTTCTCCAGAGTGATGTTAACAGAGTGATTGAGCCAGAACGGGCAGATACCACAAACAAAAGGTGTTTGTACATGGGCAAAAGTAAGCAGAGAGAGTGGAAAAGAGCAAAGGTGGAATCTGCAAGGAAGTGCACGTGATGCTTGAATTGGAATGAGGTTTCAGGAATGGTGGGGAGAAGATGGAAGATGAGTCCACAGATTACCACATGTCCTTCTAAATTATCACATATACGTGTGATATTTGTTCTGGATTATAAATGTGAAATCAATCAGAACAGGTTGCCAATAACACCACAGTAAATACATACAGTTGAGAAACCAAGTATAAAATTAGAAGAAATTTTACACTGAAAGGAATGCTAAAGGCTCTATCAGACAGCAAGTTGTGACTGCAATAGGGTTACTTCATAGTTTCAGGCCTGTGAGCGAAACAGCCCAGGTAATGCAGATGATGTTCTGGCAAGACTGAGACTCTTTTATAACTGGACACCTGAAGTCTGGACTCAGATAACTTGCAAGCAAATTCAGATGCTCTGAAACCAAGGGCCTGCCAAGCTCCCCTGTGGGATGTCATTACATTGCAGATACAGAAGGTAGATGTCACCCTTTGTGCTGCTGTATTGGGAATATGAATGGTGCTAAAAGAGGGCTTTCTGATCTTTCATTAAGCCGGGCACAAGTCAGCATGACTGCTGCTGCTGGACTTCCTGATAAGGCAGCTCTCTGTGGCCAAGGTTATGCCTCAGAGCTAGGCTCGAAGTATTGCTGCTTCTTCAGGCAGATCTGAAGTCACCTACCCCAGGAGGGCTCACCCATCCCATGCACACGAGGGCGCTGCTGGCACTTGCAGCAAATCAACCTGCACTTACATCACTGGCCTCGGCACTGGGGCGTTTGAGTGCCAACAGTTTCAAAAACACAAACAGCTAATGACAATCCTTCTGTTTCCTGCTTTCAGGTCTGTATTTGTAAAACAGCTTGACACATTTGTGGAGACTTTGAGGGAAACAGAAGCAGGCTCAGTAGCTGTTACTGGTGGTCTTAAAGGGAAAAAAATAAGAACGATTGGTTTTGCCATTTTGGATGTTTCTTGCTTCTACTAAGAAGTATCACTGATGTCAACCGCAGGCTTTTTTCTTAAACTTTCAGCATGTCCCCTTTTAAAAGGCCAAGAACCTTCTAAAAATGCCTGACCTACCTGTGTGATTTGGTGACTCTCAGATTTTGCTGCTCTCTCTTTTTGTTTCATTTTTAATAGCCTTATTCAGGTATCACACAAGTCACAGCAAAATGCTGCAAATGTTTGGCAAAGGATAAAACCATGTCATTTTTAGAGACAAAATAATTTTCCCAGCTGCGTTTGGCATTAAAAAGGGCTATGTCATCATATGGGAATCGTCATTTCATGGTTCTTTCTCAAATGAATAGAAGTGATTCCAATCCAAGTATCCATCTGGAAACCCAAGGCCTATCTGAATGCTGATTTTAAACAAAGGAGGAACTTTAAAGGAATTTTACAAAGCCAATTAATAAAATAACAACACTTGGTCAAAGCTCCACCTCAGCAGACTGCAGTTCACATCTGCTTTCAATCCCCTGATCCTGGCTGTGAGCAACCTCCCACTGCCTCCCAGTATCTCCTCTCAAGCAGCCCAAGGACACTTTATCTTCACTCATGGTGACATCAGTGACATTCTGACCCATTGAGACTCCAGACCAGCAGATGCAGAGAAATGAGTAACAACAATTACAGAGCTTCCCGTATATGGCAAGTGTTTTGCTTAGATAGTGTTCTGCACATGCTTCACTATGAGCTCTGTTCATGCAACCAACACAGTAAACTTCTTTGGTACACATGTGCTGGACATCTTCATAGTGAGTGGAAGCCAAAAAACAGCATTAAATAGCACCGATGGATATTCATGTTTTACAGTAGTGTTTCTCAGCCTATTAAATAAAAGACCACTGAAACTAAAAAGACAGACCCTTGAGTACAGTGTTGCTGTAACTGTATTCATTTGCAATCAGTTAAAGCTGGCTGCATTTTGAATGTCAAACCATTTCCTTCTACTCCATTCTGTTTGTTTCTTTGCTATCACTATGCTGCAATGAAAGTTGTTCTTGGGCTGATGGTTTCACTGACCCCTGCAATCATGTAGGACATCTGCCTACTGCATGGCAGCTCAATGCATCCTGAGCTTTACTTCAGTGACGAATGAAAGAGTTGTGATTCAGATTCATGTCCTGAACTCACTAGGCAAACCTCCAGAATCGATAAATATGTCTTGAAAGCCATGAGATTTTCTTCTTTTAATTATTATTTGGCCATACGTGCTCCATATTTAGCAACAACCTTTTCCCACTTCCCTGAAGTGATTCAGAAAGCTAACCTGACCTTTTGCTCCTGCAGAAATTCTTGTCATTACACATACTTGCCACATCTTTCACTTTGGTGTAAAACTCCTTGTTTTCACTAGAAATCTACCAGTTTATCAGCAGCCCACCAGTTTTCAGGTACCTGGCATTCATTCCAGGCAACTAACCACCTGGAACTCCTTGGTGAGTCAGCACTGCATATGAAGGCCATCCTCAAGGTATCCACAAGCTATGCTCAAGCCATCCTCCTGGCTGTGAACACCAGCTTCCTTAACAGAATCATAGGATCATAAAGTGCTTTGGGTTGGAAAAGAACTTAAGATTACCTAGTTCCAACCCCCTGCCGTGGGCATATCTCACTGCCAGCTCCTCTCACAGCAAGTGGGCATCTGGGGCACAAAGGAGACTTCTCTCGAGATCCACAGTGAATGCTTTTGAGAGGGTTGGCAATTATTGAGCTAAACTGGCTCCAGCTCCCACTAAAATCCATGGTACACAAAAGGAATGGCAAGAATTGTTTTGTTCTTAGAATGTAATAAATAAATCCCCATCTGTTGTTCTTCTGGAGTTGTGCCCTATCTATCTGCACCATGCAGCAAGTTCTATATAGCAATTTAATATATGCATAGTGTATTTCTGCATGTGCATAATACATTTTTATTTCTTTCTGTATATGAAACGAATCAAAAACTAGGGTAGTGCTTAAGCCATCTCTGTATTAGCCCCAACCAATCCATTCTGTATTTCTCATAATTTATGTTTTATTTTGTGCACTATCTAGTTGCCTTTGTTTTTTTCATGGGCTGTTGCTGCCACAGGTACTGTCACTGCCGTGATGGATGTGAGCTATCTGTAGGCAAAGTGCAAGCATTGATTCGTGTGCAGATGAATGAGCTGTACAGGGGGTGGATGTTGGCAGTGCGTTTGTACACGGTGGAGAGACCTTCCTCTGACAGCTTTCTATGTGCATGGCATATATAATAGTGCAGATCCCACCCAGAGAAAACTGCTAGGCAGACCTGCCCACAGCCTTCCACCCCACAGTTAGTGCGGCAGTACTTCTTCTTTTTGTCTTTTTGCCTCTTCATATGACCCACATTTTCTACATTACATTGAAGTCCCATATCCCCAACATAGAAAAGTCTAAATACAGGGTCAAGTCTATATGCACACACAGAAAAGCTCTCCTACCATTTCTGGACACCTACACAGGCTTCTCATCTTTCCTATGTAGAGATGTAGGTTTTTATGTAGTTCTTCCTCACCAAACTCTTCCACATCAGCTTCAGGCTGACCTAGACAATCCCTAATTAATCTCTGGCAGCCAAAGATGCAACTGTGTCCTGCGAGAATGACCTCTCCACAGTGAAGGCTCTTGTGGAGATGCATTTGTGTTGGTGGTGTTTGTTAAAGACCATCAGATCTAATGCACTCTAATGTCGCATAGTAAGTCCTTTTAGCAACAGTCCCCCTTGGTTTAAATAACACCGTGGAGTGACATTCTTCTGTGGGGTCTGCAGAAGGGGAATTGCTTAATCATTCACCTGTGATGGGCTTAAGAGTGGCTGATTTCCATAGGGTGAGCTGAGTTCCTCTGATCACCATCCAGCCTTGGTGTGTATTTGGGGTAGTGGTTAACCAGATATCCCCACAGTGTTAGCTGTGACTTACTACCTGATGAAAGTCCAAGCTCCATGACCATCCTTAAAACACTGAACTGTAAGATCTATTTCTAGCTCAGGGCTGAAGAAAGCCAGCATCACTAGTAGAAGTAGTCTGATATGAGGAAGGAAGGGGCCTAAGCTCAGACCTTGACCACGTATGTTACCAGTATGTGAATGCCTGAAGCTGTTTTCCCCTCTGTGCTTTGAAGATCTCTTAGAAGCTCTGATGGTCTTGCATCTCTCTCTATTCCCATATGCCAAGCTGCTCCACTGTAATACAAGCTTTTGTTTCTAAGAAACCTTGTAGTGCAGTCATCAGTGCATCAAGAGATCCCTGAAGCTATAAGACCAGACTTTTGGTCAATATTAAGTGTTCAAAATTGCATAATTATGGAGTTACCTAAGAAGAGAGGTTACCATACCCAGGTGGAACAGCCAGGCAGTGCCTCAACACAGAAAAATGGTCTGTGCTGGCCAGTCCAGAACACACCACCAATTAAGCTTGAGTTCCTGCTGGTAGGCAGCACATCTCAAGACCAACTCAACATAATTAACCCCATAAGGTGCCTCCAAGAGCATCAGAAAACCCTTCCTACCCATAAACACTGTCTACATAAGTAAGTGTAGTGAGTTGAAAATTGAAACTGTCAGCTGCTCATGGAGAGACTCTCCCAAAGATCTTTTCACTGCTAACTTTGACTGATGCTGTTGCCCGCAGAAAGACACAGAAAACATTTCCTGGAAACCTGAAGGAGTGTACTTGACTTTCAGTGATCCAGGAAATCATGTTTATTTCCTGGAATGCTGCTGTATCTAATGGCCAGAATTCGCTGCTGTCACCGACTTCCTTGTTCTTTGCTTTAGGGCTACTCAGCTGAATTCATGTAGTTGTCCAGACTGTAGGCATCTACACCTCAGCAAATGATCCCAGAGTCCCTTTAGTCAATACTAACCTAGTCAATAAAGCCAGTATCATGATTCATCCTATCCTGAAGTAGAAGCTTACTTCTTATCTGATTTATTACCTCTCTACATTAATTAATTGCCACTGACTACACTGACTAATCCAGCATTGGCTCTGGTGGGACCACAGAAAGTTTGCCGCATGTGGACACATACAAATCCCACTGAGATTTCCCAGTTTTCATCACAGGCTTTTCCTGTCCTCTTTCTGCTGTTTTCCTCAGCTGACCTTTACGCTTCCTCTTCATTCTTCACTCTCCAGCCTCGAGCCTACAGTATCTCCTGAAGTTGTTTCTGACCCAGCTGCATCTCTTAGCATGCACAGGTGTCAATGCCCATGCACACATCTGTTTGCCTTAAGGCAATTTCCATCTGGTTTTCTTGTGTTATGTTTTGCCATGTTAACATTAAGTGTGGGGTCTGATGCTCCAGCTTCAGTGGGGCCACAACAGCAGCTGAGGAACACACATGTGGTGCAGCAGCCATTCCTTCTCATATACCTCACATGTTTTTCTCCTGAGACTGAGGGAAGCATTGAGCCCATGCCATTGGTTCCCAGCCAGTGTTGTACAGGCAGCAAGGTCATCCAAAGCAATCTGTAGCTCCCCTGGAGTCACATCTTATTTTCTGTGTTTATAACCAGGAATTCTGTGAGGATTTGGGCTACCTGGATTTTTGAGAGCTAACACAGCAGCCTAAGTTGCACTACTTGGGTGCTCTTACTTTACATGTATGGTGTTGGCAAATATAGTCCCATATATTTGGATATAATGTAGAACAATAAGAAATCGGGCAGAGAGCTCTTATTTCCCTCCTGACCGTTTCATATCCATTTCTATTGACCCATCTTCCTCTGCTCTCCAGCAATTATTCTTTGCCCTCTGACCATATTTGATCACTCTTTTTCCAATGCAGTTCCCCATTTGATTTCCTGTTACAAAAATATGTATACCCTGACATTGTGGGTAACTACTGCAATCCCAGCTGTCCAAGCACTGATTTTTCTGTCTCTGAACTTGTGAACCATATTAAAAATTCAGGGTTTATTGCAGTTGTTTCAAGAATTCCTGACAGACAGATGAGCACAGTTTCTGAGGAAATAACTCCTCTGTAGTCAGCCTGTCCTGTATTCCCTTGGCACTCCCTGGGCTTGAGAATATTAAAAGTGAAAGAAAGATGGCTCACAGTTAAAGCAGATTAATGAGAGTGCATGTCTTTTTGGCATGCATGGAAACCACATGCAATTGAATACCAGTACTTTCTCATTAGCGCTAAGCAAATCTATTTTGAGATTATTCATCTTGGAGAAACTACATGAATTCCTCCTGTAACACCACAGACAGCCTCCTAAACCCACAAAGGTCTTTCACAGCTTATCACCTGCTTTCATGGCAGACAGCTTTGCAATTACTTTGGATTGCGTCTGAAGAATGTGGCAGAAGGGTGTATGCACTTATCAAAGTGTGAACTCTGTGTGTGACTATTGTATTGGGTTGCAGACAGCTCCTCAGCTGGGGAAGGTGACTGGCACTTAACGACTGTCAGTTAGGTGTCCTTCAGCAGGTAAGGCAGGAGAGTTCTCCCTCTTCTAATGCCTTGCTCCAAAGTGACTCCTAAGTTGCCCCTGGCCTCATAGAGAGGATCAGAAGCGCATCTCAGGGTGGAAACAGCAGCATCCCATTCTCATGCTTGTGTTTCCCTCTTGCCAGGTGACCAGTGGGAAGGGAGGAGAGCTCAAGTCCAAACAGAGCACTAAAAAAGCCCAACTAAGTGCCCAGAAGATGTGCTCATGAGACCTTGAATGATGACTTAAGGTCACAGGCTGGCTCCTTGAGAGAATCACCTGCAGGAGCTCTGAGCACATGAGCACCACATCTAGAGCCAGCTGATAACAGACTGAACATGCCAGCTGCATGTGCTTTGTGCTGCCTTGTGGTTTGCTGAAATTACGGCTTTTCTCGGGGAATGGACACACATTTTCAGGGCAATTCCAGATGAATAGTTCTGTGCCTGCTCTCTCCTGGTGATGACTGAAGAATGAGGAGCTCTTTGCCTCAAGGATTTTCTAGTGATGAGCCTAAATGAGCTCTCTGAGCCCTCTGCAGCTGCCACGGGACTGAGAGCTAGCTCCAAGACTAGATCAAGCTTGATCTGATTGAGTTGAGGGGAGAAGGAAGGAGAAGCAGAACTGCACAGCTATGCTACACTACACGTACCTGACTGTGCTTTATTAATAAGTGACCCATCAACTGCACAATCTGCTTGTTCAGTTAACATTCACATTTCTGTGTCATATAATCACCTTGGTGACTGCAGTGGAAGCATTCCCTAGGTCTGAGTGTAATGGGATGATACTTAAACACAAGGTCAGGTGGGATCTCTGTGGTACTTGGCACAGGAATTGCCAAGGGAATGCTCTTCAGTTTTGTCAACAAAAAAATTGGAGTTTAGTGAAGTGAGTTTATTTTGTCAAATTTGAAACTGTCTTAAACAACCATTTTGATCAGAAAAAATATCAGTCAAAGCTATGCCTGATATCTGTGTGTGGTTTGTATCAAGTGCTTGAAAAATCATTGGGTTTTCAGCTGGAAATTAACTGGAGGCATGAGATAGATTTGCAATGTTGATTAGCACAGAGGCAGCAGGTGCCTTTTTGCCCTTGCTGTATACTGCTCTGTTATCTGCAGTTGTTCAGGCCTTCTGCTGTTTCTATAGACTGAATTAACACTGCCTTACACCACAGAAGCAGGATTCTCTCAAGAAGGGAGTGTGGAGAGAAGCCATCCTGTGTTGCTCACAATGAGGATGGACACAGGTGCTTGTGGGAGGTGGGAGCAGATCTGGTGCTCCAGTTCTTCGTGCAATGAGGGTGTTTTAACCCCTTCTTCACTGTGCCCTGGCCAACTCCATGTTCACTATTACAACTGCTAACAGGTAAATGTAGGAAAACAGTGGTGAGTGTGAATCTTCACTTGTTTTGCTATACTGGCATTATTTAGTACTGTGAGTTAAATCTGGTTTGTTTGATGATTACAGCTGCAGATGCCTTACCAGTTTCTGTTTAGATTTACTTTCAATCATAGAATCATAGAGTAGTTAGGGTTGGAAAGGACCTTAAGATCATCAAGTTCCAATCCCCCTCCCATGGACAGGGACACCTCACACTAGACCATGTCACCCAAGGCTCTGTCCAACCTGGCCTTGAACACCCATTCACAACCTCCCTGGACAACCCATTCCAGTGCCTCACCACCCTTACTGTAAAGAATTTCTTCCTTATATCCAACCTAAACTTCCCTGTTTAAGTTTCAGCCCATTACCCCTTGTCCTATCACTACAGTCCCTAATGAAGAGTCCCTCCCCAGCATCCCTGTAGGCCCCCTTCAGATACTGGAAGGCTGCTATGAGGTCTCCACGCAGCCTTCTCTTCTCCAGGCTGAACAGCCCCAACTTACCCCATCATAATGGATATCTTGCATGAAATGGGCCCCAGAGTATGGCATGTTTGAGCTTTCTGCTAAAAAAGAACAAAAGCAGAAAAGAAACAAACAGCAGAGACACAAACCCAGGACATGGCAAAGGAGACACCAGCAACTGTACTAGGCCAAGTTGTGAGGAGATGCAAGAGAAGAAAGCCAGTCTTTGTATGCAGCCACCCCTGTTGAATAAGGCTCGGGTAGGAGACATTTGCTGAATGTGACTGCTATCCTGGAATCACCTCATCTTGCACTTTTAAATCCATCTCCCAGAGTTAAGTTTCCTTATTGTTGTCAGACTGATCAACAGATATGTGTGCATTGTACTACTAGGCCATCTTTGTGCTGCCTGTGAAATATCAGCAGGCTGTGTCGCTTCCTAAGAGGGGAGGATTTTGAGTTGGCTTGACTTCCCAGGGCTAGATTATTGCAATTCTTTGTTTGCAGGAGTTACCAACTGTGTTATCTCCTGAATGCAGCTGATACAGGATGCAGCAGCTCACAGTCTTTTGGGCACTCAGTTGTTCCACATAATGTTTCCATTCTAAAGTCTCTGTGCTGGCTTCTGGTGAAGTTTTGTGTCAAGTTCAAAGTCCTACTACTAGTATAGAATATGCTGGGTGTTACAGTGGGCATGTTCCCTTTGCTGTTTGGTAACATGTTCCTCATTGCTCAGCAAGATCCTAATTATCATTACTGTAAGGGTATAACAAAGAAGAAAGCATCTGCTTCCTGAAGGGTGCCCAGGCAAGGACCTTCCTCATACAAAAGGGGATTATAGGTAAAGGAGGAAGCCACAAGCAAGAGGGCACAGAGACCCAAATCTAATCAACAACTGACATGGGGGGCAGTGGTGGGAGTCAGTCCCAGTGGTTGATAAGGATATGTGTTAATCATGTTTATTTCAGTAAGTTTACCTCATTCAGGACCTTGTCAAACAGGATGACAAGGAAAAGGGGGAAGCCCTAAGCCAAACAGAGACCCAGAGCGGGCAGACAAACGCAATGGAGAAAAAGACAAAAGCCCAACCTTGATGTGAGCACCCAACAAGGCAGCCTGGTTAAAAGGGGAAAATTATGAAACAGAAGAAATTGCCTGCTGAAGAAATACTGACAGAGAAAGGCCTCCCAGCCTGGGGCCATGAGCCTGGAACCAGAAAAGTGCCTTGAAAAGTGCTGCTGGCCTCTTGAAAGTGCAGCCAGGGTACCTACAAACTAGACACCTGGGGAGAGGCAGGCATGGTCCCTTCTCCCCAGTGTGATGTACTGATGCTCCCTGCATGTCACATCCATTTCTTATGTTCAGTACTGACCCAACATCTAAAATTGCAACAGCTGAAGTAGTATAGGGGTACTCATCCATCACTATCCAAAAATCATTGAATCACAGGAGCAAACACCCTCAACCTCAGGATGTCTCACCTTGATCTAACTTTCTGCTTTTCCTCTGCTTTTGTTTTGTTTTGCTATTGTTTTACCACTTTAATGATATCAGAAGTTATCAACAGGTAACTCTGAAAGACACGTTTAGAAGGGGAGGGTCAAAATTACCCTGCTGTCTTTCCTGCTTCTATCAGCAATTAATTCAGCTTCTGCAGTGTGTTGCCTGGTTTTGTCATAGTTCCTTCATTTGTGCTACTGGTACCCAGTGTTTACGAGGCTGTGATATTTAGCTGCTGAAATCAGCACAAATTGAATGTATTCAGCCAAGTGCAGCGGAGGATGAGAGCCTGTGGGAAGCTTGGAATAACATGCTCAGAGCAGTCCTTCAGACTTTACCATGTGTGAAATACCCTTTTATCAGAGACCTCCATGCCCCTTCCCACATCCTACCAAAATACCTGCAAATATTGAAGTAAATGGCAAGTGACATCTGCACTGAAGGGAAATGATCCTCCTTTGCCCCCAGTACCACATACCTGATGGAATGGGAGCTGAGCCTTTTCTAAATTAGATTATTTTTTTTTTTAAATTACTAAATTCTCTTTGCGGGGTAAGTATCAAAGTCATTTTGCCTATTTGCAGGTACTGCTAAGCAACATGGGGCTAATGCTGGCCTGAAGTGAGGCCTGAAAACCTGAACTGTTGTTACCAGAAACAGGAAGAAAGCTTGAGTCATTGAGGTTACACTAGGGCTGTGTCTTAACACACAGTGCCTTGGCAATGAACAAACTACTTAATACTCAGAATGGTGTTTGAGTTACTCAATTTCTCAGACTACTATAGAAACACAACTAATCTTAGAATCATAGAATAGTTAGGGTTGGAAAGGACCTTAAGATCATCTAGTTCCAACCCCCTGCCATGGACAGGAACACCTCACACTAAACCATGTCACCCAAAGCTCTGCCCAGCCTGGCCTTGGAACACTGCCAGGGATGGAACATTCACAATTTCCTTGGGCAACCCATTCCAGTGCCTCACCACCCTAACAGGAAAGAATTTCTTCCTTATATCCAATCTAAACTTCCCCTGTTCAAGTTTTAACCCATTACCCCTTGTACTGTCACTACAGCCCCTAATGAAGAGTCCCTCCCCAGCATCCCTATAGGCCCCCTTCAGATACTGGAAGGCTGCTATGAGGTCCCCATGTAGCCTTCTCCAGGCTGAACAGCCCCAACTTTCTCAGTCTGTCTTCATACAGGAGGTGCTCCAGTCCCCTGATCATTCTCGTGGCCCTCCTCTGGACTTGTTCCAACAGTTCCATGTCCTTTTTATGTTGAGGACACCAGAACTGCACACAATACTCCAAGTGAGGTCTCACAGGAGCAGAATAAAGGGGCAGGATCACCTCCTTCGACCTGCTGGTCACGCTCCTTTTGATGCAGCCCAGGATACGGTTGGCTTTCTGGGCTGCAAGTGCACACTTGAAGCCGGCTCATATTCATTTTCTCATCGATCAATACCCCAAGTCCTTCTCCACAGGGCTGCTCTGAATCTCTTCTCTGCCCAACCTGTAGCTGTGCCTGGCATTGCTCCGACTGAGGTGCACTTGGCATGGTTAAACTTCATAAGGTTGGCATCAGCCCCCTTCACAAGCTTGTCAAGGTCCCTCTGGATGGCATTCCTTCCCTCCAGCGTATCAACCGAACCACACAGCTTGGTGTCATTGGCAAACTTGCTGAGGGCGCACTCAATCCCACTGTCCATGTCAGCGACGAAGATGATGAACAAGAGCGGCCCCAACACCGATCCCTTAGGGACACCACTCGTTACTGGTCTCCAGCCGGACACTGAGCCATTGACCACAACTCTTTCCATGCGGCCATCCAGCCAGTTCTGCCTGCTAGAAACTGGAAATTTGGGGTTGGAGTCCTAAACCCAATGCAAATGAAAATCCAGCCCCATGCTGCATATGTGGCACAGCTGAGCAGGGCAGGGACCCTCCCCAGCCATCCCTGCCTCCCTCTCCCAGAACCACTCAGCCCCTCCAGTCCAGTTGTCAATCTCAGTCTGTTCTTTCCAGAGTCCCTCTCCTAATTTGTGTTACCAGGGAAGTGAACTCATTTCCCTGCGAATCACAGACCATGGACTGGGGCTGGATGCCATCCTATAAAACAGGTCTCTGCAAGACACATCTAAGTCCAACACCGGTGAACTTCTATGGGTCAGTTCTAGAGGAGGTGAGACTAGGTCTCCATACTCTGGATTTTCTCTCTCTTCCCCCTTTGCATTCCTTAAAACTTTTAAATTCATTTGGGCTGTTTTTTTTTTTTTAATATCTTTCTCTAAGTAGCTTGACCTACTTGCCAGATATCCTCCTTCTGTTCTCTGCTGTTTCTTTACTGTCTCTTGCTTTCTTCCCTGAGGATGCAAAGAGGAATTAAAAAGTCTTCAAACTGTTTTCATTCAATTTTTAGTTGCATATTTATGCTTTTGATAGATACAATGACTTAGCTCCTAATTTAGTGTTCCCCTTTATGTTTAGAGGAATTGCACTGACTGTGTGATCAGGTATGCCTTGGAGATGCTTTGCCAAATAAACTTCGATGACACTATTACAAACACACACTGCTACCTAATCCAGCCAGCACTATAACCAGAAGAGAAAGTATTTCTCACTTTATGGACACATATTCCATAACCTTTGAATATATTTGGAGGCCTGTATCTAGTGGAGTGCCTCAAGGGTCAGTACTGGGACCAGTATTTAATATATTCATCAGTGATTTAGATGAGGGAATTGAGTGTACTATCAGCAAGTTTGCTGATGACACTAAGCTGGGAGGAGTGGCCGACACGCCAGAAGGCTGTGCTGCCATCCAGAGAGACCTGGACAGGCTGGAGGGTTGGGCGGGGAATAACTTGATGAAATATAACAAGGGAAAGTGTAGAGTCCTGCATCTGGGCAGGAACAACCCCAGGTTCCAGTATAGGTTGGGGAACGACCTGTTAGAGAGCAGTGTAGGGGAGAGGGACCTGGGGGTCCTAGTGGACGACAGGATGACCATGAGCCGACACTGTGCCCTTGTGGCCAAGAAGGCCAATGGCATCCTGGGGTGTATTAGAAGGGGGGTGGTTAGTAGGTCGAGAGAGGTCCTCCTTCCCCTCTACTCTGCCCTGGTGAGACCTCATCTGGAATATTGTGTCTAGTTCTGGGCCCCTCAGTTCAAGAAGGACAGGGACCTGCTGGAGAGAGTCCAGCGCAGAGCAACTAAGATGATTAAGGGAGTGGAGCATCTTCCTTATGAGGAAAGACTGAGGGAGCTGGGTTTCTATAGTTTGGAGAAGAGGAGATTGAGGGGTGACCTTATTAGTGTATATAAATATATAAAGGGGGAGTGTCACGAGGATGGAGCCAGGCTCTTCTCAGTGGCAAACAATGATAGGACAAGGGGCAATGGGTACAAACTGGAACACAAGAGGTTCCACTTAAACTTGAGAAGAAACTTCTTCTCAGTGAGGGTGACAGAACACTGGAACAGGCTGCCCAGGGAGGTTGTGGAGTCTCCTTCTCTGGAGACATTCAAAACCCGCCTGGACACGTTCCTGTGTAACCTTATCTAGGTGTTCCTGCTCCGGCAGGGGGATTGGACTAGATGATCTTTTGAGGTCCCTTCCAATCTCTAACATACTGTGATACTGTGATAAGGGCTGGAGATAATCCAGAATTGTTGCCCTTGGAGCAGTAACAGCCCTTTGTTAGGCACAGAAATCAGAGCCAAAAGCGGAGAGCAATGGAAAGCTGGGGTGCCCTCTAAACTGAACTTGTATCTATTTCTTAGGTCTTGCCAAAGCTAGAATTCACATGATGTTATCCATACTGACTTAGGAGGTACAGCAATACTATCCTCTTCGTGTAGTGACAGTTTTCAATATCATTGAGCAAATACTGATTCTTGCAGAATAGGTGCCCACACATCCAGAATATGCACTGATAGGAGGTTTCTACTGATAAAGCTGCATCAGTTTAAAAGGAAATCATACTGGTCCACTTCTTTCTGATGTAATCGCTTTGGGAACTGAAAGCAATGGAAGAGAAATGATACTCTAAATATTTTCTGGCAGGAAAGGTTTCTAATCATTCAGGAGAAGAGATAGGCATCAGCATCTCAGATTATGCAGTTTCTTAGTAATCACAACAACCCACAAGGGAAGAGAAGTCATTTCCCTGAGAAAGGCACCTGAGCATCTTTTCATCATCTAGCATGTTCCACTACATTTCCAGATTTATCTGGTGAAGAATTCTAATGAACTTCCTGGACTATTTGTACCCTACAGCTCTGACAACAGTGTTTTTTTAGTATTACGTAATGTGGCATATTAACTAATAATTTTCATAGGATCACCCCCAAAGAAGATCACAGTTTACCTGCAAGAGGTGGTATAATAAGATGCTGGATGCAAAATTTTCTTTTCCTACCTCCCTAAACCCTAAAATGACCATGAAGGTAAGTGGGAGCAGATCTGGAGGCACAGGCACCTTTTAGTGTGCTCTTGTGCACGTGGATACCAGCTTCTGCTTTGAGCCCAGAATCAGCCCTGCACCTACACCAATGAACCAGAGAAGGTGCAACTCTTAGCAGGATGTGTGTGTGTGTGTGTGTGTGTGTGAGACAGAAGCCTGATCTTAACTGTAGCTGTGCAGCTTCTGCTTGGCCATAGATCAGTATGGCTTTATGCACGTGGCAAAACCACTGCATGGTAGTCAAGGAACAGAGCCCGATCTCCTGACATAGGGTCCATGCTCCAGCAGATAAACCACACTGCCCTCTTCCATAAGGACTTTAGTCATGCTGAAAAAAGTCATTAAAAATATCTGTTTTTTACTATGTTGGTTGTAGGAGAAGGACAGTTTGCTTTAACACTGAGGTACATTATCCTTTAAGTAGTAAGTATCTATAGTGAGGCAACCTGAATATGGAGAAAAGTGTTACTATTTAAAGCTATCCAAGACAATCAAATTCTGACGGTGAAAATAGTTTTGAGAAGAAAATCAGTTTACAAATTATAGCAATTCCACATCAGAGCAGGCGAGGAAAGAACAAAGAGGCATTATATTCCTTACTGATAGAAAGAAGGCTTGTGTGGAGAGGTTACCTCTCCATTTGACAGTCTTGTGCAGCTGGAAAGAGAGAATACCTTTTAGGCATGAAAGCCCTTCAACTAAGATGAAAATTCACCATTTTGACCCAAATTTCTGCTGGTCTCATAACATATAACCATACCCTCAGAGCCGTACCTTGCTTACATTCTTAAATCATCACAGGTATGACTCCTATTTAAACAATCCTTTTCTTGAACACTTTACATCGAAGTCTATCAAACTCAACTTTTTAAGCCTCAGACAATGGAGTCTCAACTTCTCAGCACTCTCAGAAACAAGTAGATCTATGCAGTAGCAGGTCTTTGCACTGAAAAAAGACTGAAATGCATTTTTTTCTTCTTCAGAGGAAACAGCAACTGTTACTTCTGAATATTACAGCTTGGGTTAAAGAGAAACTTCTGTATTTCATATTCTGGCCTACTACCAAAGACAGAAAAAAAAAAGGTCCAAAAAGTCCTACTTCTTTTACATCAGTAATTCAAGGATGTTTTTCCCTTTCTGGCTGCTGGCTGAGCTCTGCGAGTGTGAACCAGTGTGAGCTCTGCATGAACTGGATCCATTCAGAGCCATGCAAACATGGGTGTGATATTCCGATTGAAAGTTCAGTAAAGTTAAATAAAATAGGGGAAGTACTGAGTTTCTTGCATGTCCTTCAGCAGAAAATTACAGTGAGGCTCAAAACATGTAATTCCAGAGTTTCTTGATGAGTGACTGTAGGTTAAAATTCTACGGTATGAGGCGTACAAAGGAACCGGACTGCTGTACCCCAAGCCCCAGCCTGCTGCCTCTACATCTCCAGAGCCTCAATGATGAACTTTGTTAAAGCCTTCATGTATCTCTTAAAGATTTTACCAGTCAGCCTGCTTTTCCATACAGTTGTGGTTGGTGAATCATGTTATTGCTCTCTGCAGATTACAATGAAACAAGGTCAACTTTTTCTCAAATCAGTATCCTTGTTCAGAGGCACTTCAATTGCCTTGTCCTAACCTAAAATACAAAAAGAAGGATTGTGTAACTGAAGCATACTTAGAACTTACACTAAAAATAAGGGTTACTTATGATTTGAGTATTATTTTATTCTGTATTCTTCTGAAGACAAAATATCTGCATAAACATGATTATAAAAGCAAAGTCTTTGACTCACATATAGAGAGCTCATCTGCAGGTAGGACTGCAGTTACTTCCCTGACAAAAAAAATCTCCAAAACACACTAACATAAAAAATAAGTAAAGGAGAATGACCAGGTCCTTTAGAAATGTTCAAAATTCTTCACAGTTAAGTAGTAAATGATGAATATTTCCTTGTAGCTGCAATATGTGTTAGAGCTTTAAATTATTAAATGTGCAGCAGCAGTGATCAAAAGCCTCCATCAGTAATGTCTAATGGACTACTCTTGTACAGGGATAGGTACAAGGGCCACTGTGTATCTGGTCATGTAAGCTGCATGTACTGGGTGGGTCTGCTGGATCCTTGATGTGTCAGAAATACGGCCCACTCAAATGTTCAAGACCTAACTGCACTGTCCCCTCTCACATCATGTAGTTGCACCACCCACCCTTCATTTGGATCACAGCTCCCTTACTTGTGACCAGTGCTATCTACGTGCAGCTGAGAACCTAACCTGCAGAGAGATGGACAATACATGACACAAAATGTCTGGGGCATTCACAGGATACCCCATAAATTCGTTGGACTTCCTATCATGTCTTGTCCTCAAAACTCTTTCTTAACATCACGCTTTAGTGAACCTTTCTACGTATAGGACACTACTGACCTTTCAGAGATTAGGGATCACCAGCCTTCAAGCTGATCTAGTGCTTTGGCAGTGGCCAGTCCACCTGAAAACACATCCCTCCTGAAGGAAATCAACAATACTATACTGTCATGGTTTAAACCCAGCTATCAACTAAGCACCACACAATCACTCGCTCATCCCCACCCCACCTCCCAGTGGGAAGGCGAAAAATCAAAAGGGTAAAAGTGAGAAAATTCGTGCGTTGAGGTAAAGGCAGTTTAACAGGTAAAGCAGAAGCTGCACGAGCAAAGCAAAACCAGGAATTCATTCTCCACTTCCCATGGGCAGGCAGGTGTTCAGCCATCTCCAGGACAGCAGGGCTCCATCATGTGTTATGATTAATTGGGAAGACAAATGCCATCACTCCGAATATCCCCCCTTCCTTCTTCTTCCCCACCTTTACATGCTGAGCATGACTCCATATGACGTGGGATATCCCTGGGGTCAGTTGGGCTCAGCTGTCCTGGCTGTGTCGCAGCTCCTTGTGCACCCCCAGCCTGCTCGCTGGTGGGGTGCTGTGAGGAGAAGGAAAGGCCTTGGCTCTGTGTATGCACGTGTTATCATCAGCACTGTTTCCAGCCCAAATCCAAAACACAGCCCCACACTAACTACTATGAAGAAAATTAACTCTATCCCAGCCAAAACCATCACACATCCTCAATGAGGTCCCAATCAACAAGTTACTAAAAATCCTGACAAAGGATGAACACTTCCTGTGCTCATTGTAAACACACAGAAAAGTTGGTTTGACTTCCATAAACTGAGTATTTTTAGCTGGAGCTCCTGCTGCACTGCACTGTATTTGGCAGCAGCTGACACTGATACGGGAAATAGGGAAAATCCTTTGATTTCTGAAATTAAATTTGAAGAAACTTTATTAGGGCTTTTGTGTTTGGCTGAAAAGAGATTAAAATAAAAGTGAGATACAGGAGCTGACATATCAGGAGTTAAAAGAATGGGAAGGCAGAGACAAGTGAATGTTAATTCCTTGTGCTCAGACTCCTTTAGTCAAAGGTGGTACAGAACTAAGAAAAAGTATAAAAAGCTTACAGGCAGAAAGCATTCCGGTATCTTCCCTGCTAGTAGTGGGGAACTTGAATTGCTTAAGGGTTGCTGGATGTTTTCTGAAGGTTTCTTCAGATTTCCTACACTTTTTTAAATCTAAATGTATCAGGGCCCCTCCAGCAGTATCTCATGATGTTAAAACAAAAAACTTGTAGCATGGACTATTGTAAACTGAAGTATGGAGGTTGGATTAAGGACTTACAATGACCCTTAAAATGTCCTCATTATCCTCCCCTGTTTATGTCTCTGTTTATGCTCTCTGTGCTCTTCGCTCTGTGGTGATAACAACATATTCAAAAGACCAGGTTATTACTGATTTATGTCTTTTGTAGAGGTGGATGAATTATATGCAGCTGAGCATTGCAGGGTTTTTTTGTTAAGATTTTTTTTTTTGCTAGGAATAGACAGAAAGTGATCACAGCTTTTGTTACAGAGAGGATCAGGATAGATGGTTCCTGTAAAATTTGCTGAAGCTATATACCTTACCCTTGTAGTGACAAGAAAGCATATCTGCTGTCAGGTTCACTCGCTATTTTGGGCACTCAGAGAGAGCTTCCTGCAATTGCAGAGACACGTGGGTGAAGACAGTTTCATTTTGGCTAAGTTACCATAGGGATTCTGCAGCTGGAGCTGCAGAAGAGTAGGTTGTCACTTGCCATTAGTTTTGTTTTGATCCTGCAGGCCAGTATGCATCTCATATACTGCCCAGTTAACTCCTCTGCTGCTGATGGGAAGGATGGCCTGTGAGCTGGAATACCTGTACTCAATTCCTGCCTCTGCTGGAGCTCACCTGCTCATTTCTGCCTTATCGAAGACTCAAAGCAAGAAATAATAAAGCTGTAGTAAGGATTAGTCAGACAATGCACTTGATACTAGGAATCTGTTGCAGCCAGGCTATGGCATCCCATTGCCAGGACCCATTTTCATGTAAGGCCATGCAGTGTATTAGAATAGCTTGGTCTTAGCAAAGAGACCAGGAGCTTAGTAAAGTATTGTACTTGGTGTCCACAGATTTTAAGGGATGCTAGTACCTCTTTATACTATTTTAATAGCTGCCCATTCTTAAGGTAGACTTGAAAATTTTAGCTTCCAGGCATGCTCCAAGATATGTTTTCCCTCTCCCATGCCTAGTGAGAAGTATATTCACATAGTCTAGGAGACAGGCATACCAGCTGCTGAAAGAAACATCGCATGTAACTAAATGAGAATGGTCGGGATTCTCTTTTACTTTACACATTTCAATTCCTTTTAATAGTGTCTGACACTCAGTGCTTTGTGTGTCTCCAGAGACTGGAATGAATGTGCTGGACATACTATGGACAACAAAACCTGAAACTAAAGAAATGCCTGTGTAGCAGAGAAATTCCAAAGGCAATGGACAAAACCACAACTATTTTGTCATCAAACTAATGCTTTGTTAACTACTCTGCCTGGATTGTGCCCAGTCCAAGTCTTTGTGCATAGATGAGTAAACCCAGAGAATGGTGAAGGATCTGGGCAAGCAGTGCACTGTTCTGAATGATATAAATCACACAATTTTCAAATATCCTTCTTATATCAATACTACACTAATATCCTGTGAAATTGTCCCTTCTCCTGAGCCAAGGTTAAAGGAGCCAAAACAGGTAGAAGGCAGGAGCCCTGAGCATTCTCCACATCGAATGAGATGGGGAACCCAATGCAGGCTGTTGTCCGAATGGAAGATGGCACTGATGCTAATCATGCTTTTAGTCTCCTACAAAATACATACTACAAAAGCCAAAGAAGATAGATAGTTAATTATTTTTAAAGGCAGTTTTAACACTTAATGGATACAGTAACACAAGCTCTGGTGAATTCAGTGATCTGGAAAGACAGTGAACAGCAGCCCCTGTTTGTCTGTCTGCCCCAGAACAGGCTCTCCCCTTCACTCTCATTTCAATTGTAATGAGGACCTGCATTTGTAAGGAAGACAGACTGGAATCCAAATTTGAGGCTCCTATTTTTGCTTTCAGTAAGGGGCTGTATGAACTTCTTTCACAGCCCTTACCTTTGCAGGAATGGCAGCTATTAGTTACAGCCTAAGTGATACGGTAGAAGTGTGCACATTAGTCTTTCTCATACTGCACATACTTCATGCTGGCTTCCTTCACACAAGGTTTAGCAACTGATACAGTACATTATAAAATCAGATGTTTTTCCCTGAGGCTCTCACATGCAGTAATTAAATCAAACACACATAAGTTACACAGTGGGTTGACAATGATATGAAACCACTGTGTTTCGAATACTGGGTGATTGTACAACAGTACAGGCTGATCATTTTCTTCTAGCAGTGGTTTGTTCCAGTGCAGGTTACTCAGTTCTGCAAAGATTTAGGTATCCTGGTGGCATGTAAGCTTATGCTTTACAGTATGTATGCGAATAGATTTAGTTTGTTTCAGCATAATGCCATTTACTTAAAATGAAACATATGTTTGCTCATTTGCTAGTTTGCAGCCAATTTTCCCAGGATGAAACCCTAGAAGGAGAAAGGAAAAAGAAAGAGCTTTTATGAAAGAAGAAAGAGACTGAGCAGCATTCAAAGCAGCCAGAGCTTCAGTCAGCAGAACAGGGCCACTGAAAGGCAATGTAGCAGCAGTTTGAAGAAAGAGGATATGGGGCATCCCAGGGTCTTGAGCAATCTGGCCTGAATCAGTTTTCTTCCATCCATTTAGCTGGATCTCACTTTGGATGAGCCAGATGAGCTAAATGTTTCAGAGCTGAGTGTAAGTAGGGCTTTGGTCATCACTAAATGGTGTGGAATGTGGCCTCCTGACCTGCCTGGATTTGTTAATGGAGACTACAGTGCAAGCCAAAGAGTTGCTAAGTGGGCCATTGAGAACCTGCCTGAAATGTGATACAATAAAAACTTTGGAGAGGATCTTTCCTCTACCTTTACAGATTCAACTGAAGTGAAATATTATAGTTTTAGAAACTGACTTGTAAATATTTATCTGCTTCAATATAATATTTTGGAGGTGAAACGTAGCTTCAGGGTAATAGTGGAAGTACCCAAACAATTTTAATACCAAAGCCATACATCTGAATTTTGTTTCAGAGATGCACTAGAAAGCAAAAGTGCTTTCTTGACTGAAAGCCTAGTTATGTTGTTAGCGTAAGGACTGACACATAACCACCGGAATGGTTATATGAGGTGCTTTATTGCAGCGCTGGGAAACCAGGGGCACGCACCCAAATCTGGCTTCGACCTCGTCACATCGCGTTCGCAATTTATACACTGAAGGTTATATAACTAATACATATGCATTAAGGATTGCCACATCAGTCTCTTCTGCGCTTGCGCAACCCCCCTCTGGTGGTCGTCCTGATGAAGTAAGGAGTCTTCCTCGGATGAAGTAAGAAGTCTTCCTCGGTTTGTTCTTTTCACCTTTTTGTCCTCTGGACATATTCCAGCCATTATGTGGACACCAGCATTGTTCTATTTTCCCTTGACTACCTCTGGTAATTTCTAGGTTCTGCTTGGATAGAATTTCACAATATATCTCCCTAAATTCATCCATCCACCCTTCACCATATATGGTTATATAAGCTCTTGCTACCAAGACTACCATTGTATCACTGGTTACAGGTTAACCACGATATCGGACTGCAGACGGAACTGCAGAATTATAGTTCTTTCTACTCTACAAAATCACACTATTGATTTATAAACCTCTTAAACATAATCGTTCCTACCATTTTATATGATTATTTATCTTAAAAACTTCACTCTTTTCTAACAATGTGACAAAATTAATCTTTATGTAGGAGAACACTCTAACTGAGAAAAATTCCTTCACTTTTTCTGAACTGGAACCGTAAACAGAGGTTCCTTGTGTTAGCAGTTAGACTGGACGGAGTCACTATCCCACGCAGCCTGGAAATTAAGAATGGTTCTTAAGGAAATAGCATGTGCTGGTTTCCAAAACACTTCTAAGTCTCTGAGGTTACTAAGGAAGGCACAAAGGTCAAACCAACGGTCTCCACTACTGGAGAATGGGAGAACAGGTAACACACATAAGGAAATGTTATTTTCCTGTTCTGTGACTGGTGTTTCCTGGTGCCTATGTGTAATGTGTATCTGTGGGCCCTGAAATGAAGCTTAGCTGGGAGTTCTGCATGAGGACATTATGCTTCTTAAATGTGTTTTGAGTAACCCCATTTCCATTCTCCACTGACACATTTTTGGCAGCTTATAGGCAGAGCCAAGCCCTGCAAAGCACTGAAGTAGGGGCAAAGCACAGTAGCAGGGGACCTACCCTTACTCTAACCACACAGATTTCCTAATTACTTCTTGCCCCCCATGGTTTCCTCAATGCTTGTGGAGTTTCAGAACAGAACTACTACTAAGAAATAGACTCCACCTGCACCAGCTGCTGGCTAACAGTTTCACTCCTACCTTCTGATCCACACTAACGTATATTTTGTCTAGTAGCATCAGGCACAAAGCAGATTCTCTTTTTCTTTTTAACCTCCTATCTTCTGGGAATACTCAGCTATTTATACTCCTGCCAGATGTTCTCAGAAGCCTTCTTACAGCATGTGCTCATCTTCCATCAACAACTTTGCATGCAAAGTGTGGGATCATCCCTGCAATCTGTACCAAGTTTTCCTGTGTCTTGATTTATCTCTTACCGTCATGGAGTCAAATGTGTTGTTTTAAGCCACTGCTGTTCATGCAGTGACTGTGAAGGATGGCAGAAGGCTCAGGTTTCCCAGTGCAGTAGCCCACAGTGCCAGGGGTCTAAGCAGCTTCATTTTCACCACTGCAGTACCAGTCCAGCTCCACATGATGCTGCAACACAAGTAGAAACTTCCTACCAGCATCCTGTTCTCAGGCAGGAACAGCAAAAGGAAGCTGTTTCTGGACTCACCAGCACCTCTTAATATATTTGCTGCATTGCACATGATGAAGCCAGAGAGCATTATGTCGCTGCAAGCATCTAATCTGTGCAGGCTTGTTAAATCTGTTTATTTACAGTCTGCATGCTCTTTTTATTTAACACAGGCTTCTCAATGATAAATCTTTGTTCTAAAATCAGCTTTCAAAGAAAAAGGCCAGTGAGAAATGGCCTGATTGGTATATTAAGAGAGGCATCTGCACCTCGGTGCTTCCCAGTTGTCTGTTGCTTAGTGGAATGCCTCAGCATGCAATTCTGTAATTCAAGTAATAAATAAGGCAGCTCTCTTTAAAGTGTAAGCAGCAGAGAAGTGGCTCTACTGGTAGGCAAAATGTGACAGCCATTCCTTTATAATATTTTTGGGTTGGGTTAAAGTTAGGAAATCCACAAAAGATCAAATCATACTTCACATTTTGCATATATAGTCCAGTGATAGGAAATGATTTGGGATGCTCACAATTCAGGATGCCCAGCATGAAGCATTTAAGGGAGCTGGTGAGTATTAAGTCATTTCTGAGAATTCAGCTTTCCTAGGATGTCATAGGAAAGTGCCAGACTTCAGTGCTGATGATCTGGTGACACCAAAGCAATCAGCAATTCAGCACAATTGAGTTTTATCTCTCTTCAGTCAATGCAATACAGCAACATCATTGACATACAAAATTACTAAATTGCCACAGCATTCTTCTGAGCTGCATTTTTGTAAAAATATTACAAACCCTGTATAACAAGATCAGGATTTAACCTCACTCCTGTGCAGACAGACCATATTCTCTGGCAGTATTATCACCGTGACTGTATTGCCACAGCACTAGCCATGATGGAAAAAGATTTTGAAGGACCATAAACAGAGAGGAGTAAGCAAACCTGAAAATGAATTGCATGACAGAAACTTCTAGAATGTCATTAATTGAGATAATTTACCTAAAAAAAAATATACTTAATGGAATTTATTTGTTGCTAATTCACACAACTTCTAAAGGAAGTGGTTATGAAAATCCAAGGTTTTTCCCATATTTTCCTTTGTTGCTGTTGTGAAAATCCAGTGCTTGAAATCAAAGGTGCTGTATAAGTAAGTGTAATGAGATGCAGGAAAAGGAATCTTGTAAAGTCTAATACAACCAAAATCATATAATACACCATGTGATCAAATCTCACTGGAGGCTAGAAAAAGCAATTTTATATGATTTGGTTATCATTAGACTTGTAAATCTATTCTTATAAATGCTACCATGTGCCAGTATAGATTAGTCATGTCCAACCGTCAACATAACTCACTGTTTGAAGAAATCTCTCAAACTTTGAAATAATTAATCAGAAATATAAAGTTACATGTTATTAAGTGACAGCTTTTTCGTTTACTCCTTACATGGATGAGCTGGACTTATTCATAAACTGAATTGATATGTATTGTGATTTAAATGTGGAAAAAACCCAAGCCCAGTCTGGAAAAACAGTTGTGATTTATTTCATGTCCTGTTGGCCTGAAGGTATAACAGGATGGAGATCTGCTTTAGGAAGCCCAGAAAGTGTGCAAACACTTTGCAGTGAGAGTTTAATCCTTGCTGATACTCAGACACAACAGCACTCACCAAGTCTGATGACACAGGCACTGGGCATAGTTCAGAACCTAAGACAATTCTTTGTTGGGGACACATCAAGTCACTGGCCATGTGTGCCACTGCAGGGCATTAAAGCAAGACAGATAGCACTTGCTCTCCTGTTATCCCCTGTCAGAAAGATGTAATATTACAGCTTTCTTCTGTGAAAATGACTGAGATATCTCTTGTTAAATCTGTCTTAACCACACTTGCACCTCTTGCTTGATTATTCCAGATTTTGTATTTTCTAGGTCAAGGCTATTTCACTGCCACTATCTGAGGCTGTCACCAAAAAGAGTTGTATTTTCAATTATAGAAATACATGGGATATCACACCTTTTGTTCATACTTGTCATGGAAATATTGCCAAGATTTAATCCATTCTTACGAGTTTCATTTCAGCCTAAACCCCCTAAGAAAACCAGCATGCTTCATCATGTAACAGTACTTTGCTGTGTGGCTTGCCACTCCTTTGCTCTAGAACCATCATCCCTATTTCTGGGAGGTTTTTTGTTAAAGAGTGTTACAAATTGTTTTACTAGGAGTCGAGGATATATTCATACCTATCACAGCAACTTCTTCACATTATTATTTCTCATTTGATGCTCACATCTCCAGGACTCTCTTTCACTGTGGTGTTTCATTGCTCTTCACCCAGCACTCACATTCTGCAACCTTCCACTTTCTGCCTCCAGATATTTGTGTCTGCTACTCCCCAGAGTACCTGTGGTCTGGGAACATGCTGTTCCACTCTGGGACACTGTGGTACTCCTAATTCAGGCAGCAATTTGCATGCTAGAATATGCCTAGTAGGCGTAGCAGACCATAAGATGTCTGCCACTGCTATGCATCTTTTGCAGGAGGATGGCAAAGGGAAAAGCAGCAAAGATATCTGTAATTAATTGTTTCCCCTTGAAGTAACAAAAAAACGTAACAAACAAGTGTGTGAAGTACATAAGACTTCTGGAATCTTGTGAACGTGTGGCAACGCAATGGTACATGCATAAGCTCTGCAGCAGTGGGCATTTATTCCATGCCTGGATTCAAGAATTGCTGATGCGGCTGGGTTTTATTTTCCATGGCAGTTTCAGTAACACTGACAACTTAAAAATGAACAACTTTAACAGATCAGTTTCTGGATTACGCTGGAGTGGGGTAGAGGTCTGCAGTTCCTTTTGAGCCATAGCTGTATTTTGATCAAGGCACATTAATATCATGACTTGATTCATAAATAATTGATGTGGCTGTTACACCATTTTGCCTTTGATCTTTTCAGAATGAAACAGAATCCAACACATGCAGTGTCTTGAGACATGTAAGCAAATAAAACTGAGGTATCAGCAGAATATATATTGACACAAAGGCAGGGTTTGACAGCACCACTAGTTTCACAGAGAAGAAAGTTAGTGTATGCTGGAAGTTCAAAATTATCAGTTGAAATGTCCTCAAATGAAAACTATTTTTACTCATAGTTGAGAGAATTCTTCTTAATAGAATATCAGAAAAGATATTTTTTCTTTTAAATCTTCTCATCTTCTCTATCAAATACAAATTTGGCTTCTACCTCGACTCTAGCTCAGCAATGCTAACTCCCTATCACTTCAAGTCAGTCCTCTTTTGTACAAAAGTAGAAATCACAGCCTTTCTCTCTCACATCAGTCTTTGGAGACTAATAGGGTCTAAGACTGCAGAGTTAAAAAGGTCTAAACCAGAGTTCTTAAACTGCACAGAATCATGGAATCAGCAAGGCTGGAAAAGACCTTTAAGATTATGATGTCCACCCATTACCTCCGGACTGTGAAGACCACCACTCCCTCTCTTGACCTTCAGTGGGCAACGTTTCCATTCTGCTGGTCACCTGTAACCCAAGCACCGTTATGGATCCCTTTATTCTGAAATGGTATCTCTATGCAGCACAGGACTTTTGCGTATATAGCCCATCACCACACACACATCTCACTCTTCAACAGGAAATTTTGCCTACATCTCTTACCTGATCCTGGTGTCAACCAACACTGTCCTTCTAGTCATGGCCATGTACACTTAAACAGGTTTTTATACATCTTAAATACCAGCAGAGCTATGTCTTTCCAATTCCTTCCTTAACATACTGCCTTTTGTTATAATATATACCAAGGAAAGAAAAAGGCAATAATTAGGCTTCTGCTGCACTATGATTATGACTTATTCTGCTGATTAACCTGGCCTGTCCCCAGCCGATCTGTTTAGTCTTTTGGACTTCAACTTCACTCATACACATAGGAACAGAATCTGTAGGTTATAATTATGAAGTATGTGATCATACCTTGGAATGAAATAATATTATACAAAGATCCTGGGGATGGTGGAGGAGAGTCATCAAAACCAGCCTGTTGATTGTGAACTTCTCTTACAAAGCTGAAAATTAACAGGCCAACAGCTGATGGACCTACAGATGGGGAATACCAAAAAGAAGCTTGAAGGTGGAGTATGATACTCAATATATGATATTGGTAAATACTGTATGTAGTTCCAGAACTGATTTTTAAATACTGCAAAAATACTGTTTGCATGTCACAAGCAGAGGGTATACCTTACTGTGAGACCATACTACTAAATAAAGAAAAGAAAAAACATTTGTTAAGTGCAGAAATTCTCAAAGGCAGCACAGATTTTTCTGCAGATAAAAAAGCTGAGTATAGGTTGTGTAGGGTTAGTGCTAGAATGCTTTGAGAAAAACTACGGTTGTTATAAATACTGATAAAGTAGCTGAAAGACATGAAGAAGAAAGAGGTCAGTCCTACCTGGCCATTTACTGCTACCCAAAAGGTACTGTAAGGGAAAACAATCTGTATCTACTTAGGTTTGTATAGATTTTTTTCTTCAAATCATGTGTTATTTACTGTAGTTGAAAGAAACCGCAACACACTGGTGATAAATGATCTACTACTTAAAACTATCTTGCATTCCTTTGCTTATCACTTAACAAACAGACACCTTTTATTAATATAGAAATGCGAGATTAATCCAGTATCACTGTGGGTCTTATTGGTTAGTTGCTTTTATTCTACAAGCAAATTATTTCAGCTCAGTACAAACAGCAAATCAATTTTCTGCTTACTGTCATTACCACTAATCAATAATTAATTGGGATTATTAACAATTGTTAGCATGGAATTTTTCTCCTCTGCACTTATTTAAATGACAAATTTATTTTGCTGAGAGGCTGGCATAAGACCGAGACAGCTGCATGGCCATGGAAAATAAGCTGAAGGAAAAGTTCAAGCTGAGAAGAAGATAGGACTTCTTATTAGTCTCAGTAAGCAGTCTACCTGCCCAGGGAAAAATTTAGCTGCTTTTTTACTTTTATATATTAAAATAGTGATATTAAAGTTTAGTCTACAAATGTGATGACTCAGTTGTCGCTTCGTTCTGCAGCCTCAATATTTAGTTGATTTAGTTGATTTTCTATTTAAAGATTAAATTCATTTTCAATTCTACATTGATAAAAATGCATTGGGGTCTATCCCTCATAATTTACTGGAAGCTAGCAAAGAAAACCCCACAGGAATGATATTGCTGTGACTATGAAACAGCAACCGACTCAACCTCTTTTAAAATAATCCCAAACCCAGATGAAAGAAAACTGCCTCACAATAGATGTTTCAGCAGTTATACATCCAATTTAAGGAAAGGAAAACTCTCTCAACAGATTATGCTCCCTGGGCATGTGAATTCTGCATCACAGATGATATCATGGGAGAAAAAAAGCACTTTAAAGTTTTTAGGATGTCATGTCCTAATGCAAAAGACTTTGTAAACAGAAGTAAAGCTTTAAGCCAGGGCTGTCAGCAGGCTTTCTTTAGGGGTTTAGGGTACCTCAGAATATGGACAAGGATAAAAGCAGTGTCAATTACTTCTTGGCACTATGGGGAGTTAAATATAGGTGAAAACAACTTTAGGTTTACTTCAACTTACACTGGAATCTAGAAAGCTCCTGTATAAGTCTACAGTTGAGGAAACGCAGTTAACATAGACTTAAATGATGGAATTAATGAAGGTGTTAAGGGATCTCTAATGAAGTGTCTCTGTAAACTGCCCATGGTGGTACTGTGTTTTAACTGTTGTAACTATGGTTAAAATCACACAATCCAGTCAATGTGGCTGTAAAGCCTTCACCCCAGCACAGCTACCTGTGTCTGGACTGGAGCAGTAATGACCAGATGCCACAATTTTGGTTCAAATGACCCATGAAAAAATGGGATTATGGATTTTGAATATCAGAAATGCATATGCAGTAATATCAGTGACTCTCCCAACCTGGATCTGCATGTTTACTTTTGGTTTCTCGTTAACCGAGTTGCTTTACCCTGTTGTCAGTGCACTGAATAGCCACATCTTTTTCCATGTCACATCTTATGAGTGAGAGAGTGGCAATTCCTTTTTGAAGTAAAACATTTCTTAGTTTTGAAGTAAAACATGGTTTTTAGAAGTGCCAGTGTCCCATCTGTTATGATACTATGCCACAAATTTGTCTGAACAACCAGCTGAAATTTAGCGTTATTTGGCTCTGGTGATATTTTTATCAAATCTCATTTGGGTATCAAACTCTAGGTGGCTCATCATATATGTTTGCAAAATCTTCTGCATTAGATGCTATGGGAGTATTTAATCCCCATAATTACTGATTTTAATATTTATGAGTTATAAATAAGAGCTTCCTAACTACTAATTCCTTGAAAATCCACTGTTGGTAATCAGAATCATAGAGTAGTTAGGGTTGGAAAGGACCTTAAGATTAGAATAGAATAGAATAGCTAAGGTTGGAAAGGACCTTAAGATCATCTAGTTCCAACCCCCTGCCATGGGCAGGGACACCTCACACTAAACCATCTCACCCAAGGCTCTGTCCAACCTGGTCTTGAACACCGCCAGCGATGGAGCATTCACAACTTCCCTGGGCAACCCATTCCAGTGCCTCACCACCCCCACAGTGAAGATCTTCTTTCTTATATCCAATACAAACTTCCCCTGTTTAAGTCTGAACCCATTACCCCTTGTCCTATCACTGCAGTCCCTAATGAAGAGTCCCTCCCCAGCATCCCTACAGGCCCCCTTCAGATACTGGAAGGCTGCCATGAGGTCTCCACTCAGCTGAACCAGGCTGAACAGCCCCAACTTTCTCAGCCTGTCTTCATACAGGAGGTGCTCCAGTCCCCTGACCATCCTCGTGGCCTCCTCTGGACTTGTTCCAACAGTTCCATGTCCTTTTTATGTTGAGGACACCAGAACTGCACACAATACTCCAAGTGAGGTCTCACGAGAGCAGAGTAGAGGGGCAGGATCACCTCCTTCGACCTGCTGGTCACTCTCCTTTTGATGCAGCCCAGGATACGGTTGGCTTTCTGGGCTGCAAGTGCACACTGAAGCCGGCTCATATTCAGTTTTTCATCGATCAACACCCCCAAGTCCTTCTCCTCAGGGCTGCTCTGAATCTCTTCTCTGCCCAACCTGTAGCTGTGCCTGGCATTGCTCCGACCGAGGTGCATTTGGCATGGTTAAATTTCATAAGGTTGGCATCAGCCCCCCTCACAAGTGTGTCGAGGTCCCTCAGGATGGCATTCCTTCCCTCCAGCGTATCAACCAAACCACACAAATTAGATTGTTAAACATTCATTTTTGCCTATCTTTAGCAAACTTCATGAGAAAGTATGGATCAGATCCTGTTTCTGATTCTACTGCTTAGTGCTAGTGGAAGAGAACTGGTGCTGGCTTCAAGCAGTGCCAGCTTACCACCGGCATTATGCCCTGGCACTGACACAGGGGCTGACTGAGGACAGCAAAAGATGTGGAGGAAATATACTGCAGTCTTGCAACCCCAAGCCCATGAAATTGTCTTCAGGGACTATTTCTCCTGATGTAACTCAGAGTCCTTTGGTCCAAATATTTTGTTAGGAAGTCTAACTACCCCTGATCTTGTTTCATGAGAATGAGGAGTTGAGCTGATAACTTGAAGGTATCTAATAGCTTCTTGCAGTCACAAGTGCAATGTGAGCTTGCACAAAGATATCTACCTCTGTATGAGTTCAACTGACATTAAGTAGAATAGTTAGGCTTCTGGTGTGCATTTAAAATGTGTTCAGACTGCTTTTTTATGTCATCTTTCTACAGCTGGTGCATAGAGCTACTTTTCCCAAAATGGTCTGCAAGCAGAGTAGGTGTAATTCAGACAGATCAAAGTCACCTGGTATGACATAATTTTGCCCTTCAAATGTTCTTCTTAATAATGTATTTTCGAAATAACACATTGCAGAATTATAGCAATTTGGAATGGCAGCTTCCCATCTGAATAAACATTAAGGAGTTTGCTTTTATTATTGTATTTTACTCAAGTTTGTGTTCCTCCTTACTGCAATATTGTACTTAAAATATTAAGTTACAACATTGTCCTTTAGTTTAAGCTGCTCTTCACCCCTTTGGTGTCTACTCTTCAACAAGGCTTAAATCCTACCCTTATTTAGGATGGGTCAGACAGCCACCAGCAGATAAAACTGAAACCATTTTAGAAGTTATTGCAGGTGTCTTTTCTCTTTCATTATTTAAGGTTAGTTCCTTTACCACAATGTGCACAATGAAACACTTGATATCTTTTCATCCCCTTTGAAGAAAAATCACCCTGATTTTAAATAGTCTTTACCTGGGAATTTAGGTTAAGTGGATGACTTGTGTAGAGGTAGACGATGACACTACCCTTTCCACTGACCTGGCTGAAAGAGCTGTATCATCAAACAAGGCAGCAAACATGGTTGCAATAATTTCTTAAGCCACCTCAATGATACTTTGAAGAGAATATCTTTCCAGAGCAATAATTTCTTACTTCCTTGCTTTTTGGCAGAGCCCTTTTCTGCACCTCTGTCAGCTTGAATTGACTTTTTTTGAATAGGAAGAATCTGCTATGTAATAATCCAGATGCAGTTTCAATAGCATCTCATATAACGGCATCTCCGGTAAAGTGTGTCTTGGAAAGACTGAGAGAAATAAAAAATGAAATACTGCACATATTCAATATACATAATTCTCTCTATATAGTTCTACATATATACAGGATCAACATAGACTGTATGTATTCTTTAGACAGATACATGTATATATAGAAATACATAAAAAATTAGAGAATCTAACACTGTAATTTACTTAAGCACATGTTTATAAGTTTAAGGAATGAGGAAGCTGAGTGATCTGAATTAAGTAAGTGTATAATCTAAACTTGTTGCTAAACTGGAACTATGGATAAGAAAACTTAAATGAAAATTAATAACTACTTGTACTGAAAATGAGTTTGACAAACAAAAAGTATTAATATATGTGACCACAAACACAAATGTGAAAGGACTCTCCTGCTGTTAAATGCGTGTTCCAAACCTCAGTTTACTCAGTTTACTGTTTGCTTTCTCATTTTGAATATATTTGATATGTAAGCAACTCAGTCAGAATAAGATAAAAAGATGTGACAGTTTAGTATAAATTAAGAAATCATTTCAAGCTGTGCAGAAATGTATATAACATCATGAAAACCGATGTAAACAGAAACAAAATTATTATGCTATACATAACCAGCTACTCAGACACAAATCCGATCTCTAACAACTGCTACTTAAGGGTTTTGACCTCATGAATAAAAATAAAAAATTACACTTACTAAATTTAAGCAGTTTTACTGGAAAGCAGAGACTTCCTGTAGGAATAATTAGACATTGTTAGGCCTGAGAAACAGGACAGAACTGTTCAACGGTCTTCTGTAATAGCTTTTTATCTGCAGGTTTAAGAGTCCATGATTCTGTACTACTTTACTTCAAATCAGTCCTGCAAAAACATACCATTATATCCCACCTTTTCAATAAATATAGGTATTATCAATAATTTTAATTTATTAAAGCTATACAGATTTATATTTTTTTTTTTTGTTTTTATCTCATGATAATAATGGTGCCACTCTGGATTAATGAACAGAATTATTCTGGGTATTTTGTTTGAATTCCAGGCTAGAAGCTAAATGAGACAGTAGGGGTGGTTCCACTCGGTTAATAAGCAGGTTTTGGAAGCAAGGGTGCAATTACTGAAGTAGCTGGTTTTTGGTTTGGTTTAATTTCAGCTGGAATGGTTCCCTGAGCTAGCCCTCTTCATAAACTAAGACCAGAAAATTAGTGGAAGTGGGAGTGGGCCAGGAAGAGTAAGACTTCACTCTCTCAGGCAATAATGGATTCATGTTGTGTTAAAGTGAACCTGGGAGGGACTGCAGCCTGAGCCATCAACGTTCCTACAGGACCACAAAGGTGAAAACTACTTATTCAAAGAATGATCTCTCATTTTAGGATTTTTTTTCTCAATTCAAAGTCAAATTTATATCTGCTCAGCAGTAACCCATAGAAGATGCAAATTCTGAATATCACCAAGAACTGCTTCCAAAGTATTTCATCTTCCATGTAACACTATACAAATGTGGACTTTCTGATACTCCTTTCAGTTATACTTGTTTTTCGCTGAAACATGGCCTACTGGGATACAGAGGAACTCACACCAACAGATTCCATGGTTTCAAGAGCTAATAAAAAGCATTTCCCTCTGTTGGGAAGCATATTCCTTGATACGGTGCTTTAAAACACATCTATTATTTGAAATTAAGATCTTTTAACAAGCACAGTGGACTGAATTAGTGATACTTATGCCCAAATATATGCAAACCCAGTAACATTAAAAACAATTTCATATTGTTATTGCTTTGGCAAAACTGTGATAAATAACAGGCTATTTCAAAAATAAGTCTGTACAGAAATTGGTGCATATGACTGGAAATCAGTTGTATGCTTTTCTGCTTCTCTTTTCCCAATTTCAATCAGCATGTTTTGGTCCATTAATTCATAATATTTATCTATAGATCTGAAATTCTGTTCAGGACAAGCTATGATGACTTTGCATGCAGACATATATACACATACACAAACCCCTGACTCTTAAAAAGAAATCATGCTTGATTCACACAAGCTTTAGTTACCTATTTCTGCCAGCTCAGACTATGGAGGGGGAGAATCACTTTAGCTTTAATAACCCAACATGCAGTTGTCATATTCATCCTTCTAATACAATATGCAATGTTTATCACAGTATCACAGTATGCTAGAGATTGAAGGGACCTCAAAAGATCATCTAGTCCAATCCCCCTGCCAGAGCAGGAACACCTAGATAAGGTTACACAGGAACATGTCCAGGCGGGTTTTAAATGTCTCCAGAGAAGGAGACTCCACAACCTCCGTGGGCAGCCTGTTCCAGTGTTCCGTCACCCTCACTGAGAAGAAGTTTCTTCTCAAGTTTAAGTGGAACCTCTTGTGTTCCAGTTTGTACCCACTGCCCCTTGTCCTATCATTGTTTGTCACTGAGAAGAGCCTGGCTCCATCCTCGTGACACTCCCCCTCTATATATTTATATAAGCTAATAAGGTCACCCCTCAATCTCCTCTTCTCCAAACTATAGAGACCCAGCTCCCTCAGTCTTTCCTCATAAGGGAGATGCTCCACTCCCTTAATCACCTTAGTTGCCCTGCACTGGACTCTCTCCAGCAGGTCCCTGTCCTTCTTGAACTGAGGGGGACAGAACTAGACACAATATTCCAGATGCGGTCTCACCAGGGCAGAGTAGAGGGGAAGGAGGACCTCTCTCGACCTACTAACCACCCCCTTCTAATACACCCCAGTATGCCATTGGCCTTCTTGGCCACAAGGGCACAGTGTCGGCTCATGGTCATCCTGTCGTCCACTAGGACCCCCAGGTCCCTCTCCCCTACACTGCTCTCTAACAGGTCGTTCCCCAATCTATACTGGAACCTGGGGTTGTTCCTGCCCAGATGCAGGACTCTACACTTTCCCTTGTTATATCTCATCAAGTTATTCCCCGCCCAACTCTCCAGCCTGTCCAGGTCTCTCTGGATGGCAGCACAGCCTTCTGGCGTGTCAGCCACTCCTCCCAGCTTAGTGTCATCAGCAAACTTGCTGATAGTACACTCAATTCCCTCATCTAAATCGTTGATGAATATATTAAATAATACTGGTCCCAGTACCGACCCTTGAGGCACTCCACTAGATACAGGCCTCCAACTAGACTCCGCCCCATAGACTACAACTCTCTGGCTTCTCTCCTTCAGCCAGTTCACAGTCCACCTCACTACCCGATCATCCAGACCACACTTCCTCAATTTTATGTACAGTATCACTTTGATATGCTGTTGTATAAGGGGATATGCTATTATACAAGGGAATATATGTACAGGGGGGTAAGTGAAGTAAGTGAACCGTACAGGGGGGTTGTACGAGGGGGTACAAAGTTAAACTGCTTGACTGCTTAACACTTATACCGCTCAGCAAATACCAAATACCTATTGTGCTTACCATGCAGTACCAGAGCATCAGCTGCTGATAAGGAAAGTCAGTTACTTAATTCCTGTAAAAATCCCAGCTTTTGTAACTTGGATATTAACCTGACTTCTGAAGACTGCTAGAGAGCATGTGCAGCTACTAAAGGTGAAAAGTTTAGACTGAGGAACTCACCTGCTTCATCTTGAGACCCCTGCCCAACGACCACCAGGAGGCACTGCGCACGCGCAAAGGACTTTTTGCTCATTATAATACGGAGTGGGAATAGGGCTTAAATATGTATAGGCGTTTTGAGTAAGCTAATGCATATGAATGACTAGAGAATAAATGTAAAGGGAAAACGACGCTGAGGTGTGTGTGTCTTTGGAGAAGCCATTCCCCCATGCGCCTCAGCTGAATAAATGCGTACCTACTTTACAACTTTAACGAGTTGTGGAGTTAATCTGCGTATCAACTTCAACTGTAATTTGAAGTCGCTGTGCATTTTTAGGGCACTGTCTGCAAAGCTTGACTGCAGAAGCATCTCCACAGCCTTTCAGTTCTATTCTGTATTAACAAATACAAGTTATGTCCACAACTTCAAGACTATTTTCTTTTTCTCTTCTCTATTTGCAACATCTACTTTCCAGGTGTGAACAGAAGACACATGATGCGTCCAGACCCCTCATGTAGCTGACTCTGCTGTCCCCTCACAGGGTGCACCTTGAAGCTGACCCTCAACTGCACATACAGCTACAAGACAGCCCCCACACTTGTCTGTGTGCCTGTAAAGGATGTGACTCGAGCTAAACTAACCATTACCACAATCACATACACACCTGCAACTTCATTCTGACTCTAGGTCCCAGGCTTAGGCATGATCCCTTGACACCAGCACTGCTCTCCTACCCAAGGGCACAAACTTCCTTACACCCTCCTCACTGCTGCCAAGCAGCTTCTAACACGTCTCCAAAGCCACCTATGTCCAGGCACATGTGCTACAAGGGGCTCTCCCTTGATTCAGAGAAAACTCCAGGAAGTCGTCAACAAAGTTTTAAGTTGACAAGCAGGTATTCTTTATTGTGGTGCCGGGAGACACAGGGGATAGCTCCTCCAAGCGTGTCTCTCCTAGGCATCAACCAGGCTGTGATTACATTGTTCTTAAACATACATATTTGTTAGATCACATACATTACCTTAGACAATGCCTCCTGTATGCATACAAAAATGTGGAAGTGGGCTTTCGGACCCCCAGTGGTTATTTCTTCATCACTTTGTTTTAGGATCATTGTCATATCAGTAACCACCAGGTGGTTCTGGCAAAACTCATCTTAGTAATTTTCATTTTCTCTATAGTTGCTAACAAACCCCAAGGTTCTTGAGGTTACTTATTTATGAAACTGATGTGGCCTATTGTGTACAGGGGGGTTGTACAAGGGGGTTAGACAAAATGTACAGGGGGGTTGTACAGGGGGGTTAGACAGAAGGTATGGGGGGGGGGGGGGTTGTACAAGGCGTACTGCTTAAGTCATAGCTGGCTTGACAAGCTCAGCAGATGCCTTATCAGGCAGTACTAAGATAAAACTTCCTAACGAAGGGAATAGCTCATTAAACCAGTTGGACATAGACCAGACCCATCCAGTTCCTAAAGAGCATGCATGAGGACCGGAGGTAAAAAGTTCAAGCCTGAGGAAGACTCGCTTACTTCATCTTTAAGACCCCTACCCACAAGAAGAAGACTACTTACTTCATCTGAAGACCCCTGCCCAAGACCACCAGGAGGCACTGCGCATGCGTGGAGAGCCTTTTAGCTCATTACAATACGAAGCGGGGATAGAATATGAGTATGTATAGGTGTATTGTGCGACTTTACAGGATAAATGTAAAAGGAAAACGGCACTGAGGTACGCATGCTTTTTGGAGGACCTATCCCCCGTGCGTCTTCAGCTGAATAAAGCATACCTACTTTACAACTTTAACGAAGTTGTGGAGTCTATTCCGCTATCAATTTACAACCCTATTCTTCAATCAACCCCATTCTTCAATCCACATTATTCCTCAATCAACCCCACTCTTCACCCTGTAGGCTCAGACACCCCCCAGGATGAGCCGACCACCCGCCATAAACCGGCCGCCACAACCCCTTCCCGCCCCCTCCGCCGCTTTCCCGCATCTCCAGAGGCACGCCGGGACTGGGAGCGTCACGCATACGGCGCATGCACGGCGGCTGTGCACCTGCGCACTGAGGGACTGGCGGCGCTGCGGGTGCTGTGCGCATGTGCAGAAGGCAGCGGCGGGAGCGGTGAGTTGGGGTAAGCCTCCCGGCGGAGCGGGGTGGTGATGGGGTTGGTTCGGCACGGTCTGGCGCTTAGGCGGGTAAGGGGAGGAGAGTGATGTGGCGGGGATGACCTGCTGTTGCTGCGTTCCGCTGGGAATCGGTGTAGGGCTGTGCCGCTGTCCCGGCCGCCTGCCGCTCGGTCTGCTGGCGTCAGGGCTGCTGCCTGAGCCGAGTCCACCCTCGCCCCCACGTGTGCTCAGCTGAACCCAGCCGTTAACTCTGGTGGAGGGGGGTCGTCGTTCCCCCTTGGCCAGGGCCACCCTCTCTGGGGGCGCGGGTGCTTGTTGGGCCGACGGGGAAGCAGAAGCACACAAATCTCTTCAGTTCTGTCAGCTTGTGCTAAAGTGTAGAAGGACATGCCAAGTGTGGGTGTGTTAGGACTGATGGACTGAGAAGTGTTCCTAAATCAACAAATCCAGCCTTGAAATCTAACTTGTGCGTTTGGTATCTGACTTCAGACTCAGCTGCAAAGTATTTGTTTGGCCCTCCTCATCTGTCTGGAGTCACACGCACACGCGGTAAAACTCCCTGGTCAGGAACATCCTGATGATGATAATCCTTGTGTCAGCATTGCCATTTAATTTAAATTAATTGTTTTGTGAGTATGTTGCTCTAAGCATCCTTTTTTTTTTTTTTTTTTTTTTTAACTTTAGGATGGGAAGTGGTTGAAGATTAAAAGACCTACATAAAGTCAGTAGAGATGTAGGTTTTCATCCAGTGGCTTAAATATGTTTAGTGTAAGTTGATGTGCTGGGGTGCTTGAGGAGCAAGCAGGTCTGGCAGACAATGATGTGATCAGCAGGCGATTTGTGCTTTCCTGGAGTGAAGCTGGATGGAGAAGCTGAAGTACCTTATGGCTTTCGATGCGTTTAGCATACCAAGTCTATCTGTGTTCTCATGTAGTCAGGGGAACAGAAGAGCGGTCTTACATCCATGCAAACTTCAGCTTGCTTTAAAACTCCTTCTCTCCTTTTTTGTCCCCTGTTTTGGAGGCTGCTGTCTACAAAGTTTTTTTTTCTCATGCTTGATATTTATTCATACCTCATTTAGAGAGCAATTTTAATCAAGCTATTTTTTTTTTAATTATTTCATTTTGAATAAACATCTGAATAGATACAGTGAACAGGGGGCAGACCTGTTCAAAGCTGATCTTGCTGGTCTGATAAAATGGGCCAATGCTATTTGTATGGTTGTCTGTATGGAAAGTAATTTACCTTAATACATATGACTATGTGTTTGTTTTTTCAACAGCTGCATTACTTTGATTTCTTATATTTACTACATGAGTGATTTGTTTATTTTCAAGTTGCTTCAATCTTAGTTTCTTGATATCTAACTGTTAAGTGTGATACGATTACTTACAAATATGTGTAAAGTATTGCATTTCATTGTATTGGCATTACTTCTGTTATTGGGGTTATCCTTTTTTTCCCCCTTTAATTCCACTTGTTTTTCCCTTCATCATTCTCAATTCCATTTTTTAACTTATGAAGACACTGGAAATATAGAAGGAAAAACATCTTTCCCTAAATTTATTTATGGAAATACTTAGTACAGATTGCTCCCAGAAGGAACGTTGTTGCAAAGTATTTCTGTAAATACATTTGTATTTGTGAACCTCCTTGTCACCCACGATCTCCCTTTTTTTTTCTTCAGGACAGTTTGTTTTGCATTTCCCATGCTATTTCTGATCTCCTTTTGCTAACCTAATCTTTTCTGATGTGGCATTGTACTTACGTCCAGCATAACTTACTTGGCTGCCAATACTTACATTTAATGTGTTTGGAGTGCTTTGTTTGTTATCTTTGTTTTCGTAACATACAGATGTGCCTGCCAGCTGATGAGATATCTTATTGCACCTACCTAAATTTCCAAACTTAAATTTTTGGCTGTCAAGTAATGTTACATTTGACAAAGTCAGAATCCAACCCTTGATGTCACTTCATTTCTCTCTCTGCATGTTGTCCTTATCACTACAGACAAATGTACCATTTTTCCCAGCAGTTTTAGAGCTGCAGACAAAGTAGTATCTTTAACTGCGGTGTTTTTCCATACTCTGTCACTAAAATCCGGCTTTCCCAGTGTTTGGGCAATCAAAACCCAAAGTAGTCTTTCTTGACTAGTCCTTGTCTAAAAGCTAGACTATAATTAATATTACAGCTTTATCTGGTTTGGGCTCCTGCTACTTTTAAGGGGTATTTCCGATCTTTACCATTAGCTTGATTTTTTTCATATGTCTCTGCTGCTTTTAAGCTGGGGTAAGCGTTCCTGTTAATATCTGAAAAGCTGCTGTTTTGCCATCCTCATCTTTCCTTATGCTCTACATCTTCTCTGTTACTTGTAAATCGTAGTTTATTGGTTGTCCAGGGAGGTGATGTTCTGTGACTAATCTACTTTACTCAGTTTATTCCCCTGCTACTTTTAAATGTAGATAAAGCCAGAACTAAATAATGTATTTTTCCAGTTAACTAAACGATAACAATTCTGGTTATATTGATTTGCACATACCCTAGATGCCTTCCTCTTTTTATTTGATTTTTTTGAATTCTGTCAGGTATGAAAATGTCTCTATAATGCCTTACATAGTAAAGCTCGATCTTGATGAAGTCTATAATAATTATACCATTATCCTGTGCTAGACTGTTTAGATATCATGTCAATACCTCTTCATTTTCCTCCTTTGTGTGTGTGACAGCAAATGATAATTGAAGGATTTTATTTTACAGATCACTATTTCTTGTCTCTGCACGTCAGATGGGTCATGCCTGTTCAGGTGACTGACTACAGGAACGTCAGAATGCCTAACCTTGAACATCCAGCTTACCCAGCAGCTACACTGCTTCGGTTGGAAAGTCTGGTGCCTTGTCGAGAATCCCAAGTGTCCCTGTTGCTGTCAATATTTGGAGAGGTAATGCTCTTTGTATTGTAAGTTTGAACACAACAAACGCATTCTGCTGTCTCAGAAGGGAGAGTAGAAAATTAAGAGCATTTTTGTGATGTAATTATGAAAATACTCAGGTTGCCTTTTTGTTGGGCAGGTAGATTCTAGTGAATTTGAAGTTTGAAAGCTGTTTTGCAGCTGGAAGGACTCAAACTTACAGGCATTTGTGTCTTCTGTATCTGAAGCTTGACTTCTCCAAGACTTTGTTCCATCTTTGCCAGATAGTACCAGGAAGGACTCTGTCTCCTTCTCTGGTCTAATGTTCTGGGGTATACTTTTTTCCTTTTTCAGTGACAGTGTAGAAATTGTGTTTGATTTTCACCTATTAATCCAGTTAATCTGCACACCTGAATTCTAAGTACATGAAATTGGTCCTATTCTAATTAGTTGTGTTGCTGGCCATAAGATTTGGAAATCACTGGCTTGTTAACTGATCCTATTACTGCCTGGCATAGTTGTACTAAAAGGTAATAGGGATTTTCATCTGCAAACTTACAAGCAGTTGACATTCAGTTACCAATGGAAATCAGTATCTGTTTCTGGTTCTGCCTTTATTTATAGATATAATAATTACACAAATTAGAGCATTCAAATTTATGTATTTCAAACACAGTGGCAACAAGTCTTCTTAAAAAATAGATACTAAAATGCTTGTTAAATATGGAGGTTCAGAGTATCTGCATATCTTGCACAAGAGTGCCTTCACCTTGAATTAGTTGAATATTATTGTTTTTCATAAAAGGTCTTTATTTTTTGTATTAATACTGTAAGTCTGTGTACAAGAGTCTTAGAAATGAGAAAACCACAAAAAAACCCTGTTCAGAATGAAATAAAAAGAACAAGTTAATTATTTTCCTCACATCTTAAAAAAAAAAAAAAATCCCTGAAATACACAGCATCAGTACCATTAAATAAATAGAAGTATTATATCAAATACTGTCTTGTGAGAGGAGAGCTAGCTCCTGTACCATCTCCTCCACCAGACTGTTTTGTCTTTTCTGTTTAGTGCTGATGGAAAGAAAAGCAGTTTGTAGCATTTGCAGAAGTTAGGACAGTGTAAAGCCTGTAGTGTGTGCTTGCGAAGATTTTGTTTCACTCAGTTTACTGACTTGAATTAAGAGCCCACTGTTTTTCTGTCTTGGTATATGATTTTTTTTGTGTTTGTTTTTGTTTTGTTTTCTCATGGAAAATGTATCCTCCTATTGTAGCAGTTTCACTGGTAGCTTTATGTAATAGTTGATTCTTGGGCCTTATCCTTACAGCATTTCAGTGAAGATGAAAAACAAAACTTGGTCATGTTGATTCTATCCTAATTGGTGTATTTTATGTTTAATGTCTTAATTTAAAAGATACTTTTTTCTTTTGAAGGGAAACATCATTGGTAAATTTTCTATGTGTTGAATGAAAAAAACTGAAGCAGCAAAACCTGTTCTGTTTTGTTTTGTTTTTCCCTAGCGTCACCATTTTAGTTTTCCATCGATCTTTATCTATGGACATACATCTAGTGGAAAGACTTATGTTATGCAAACTCTTCTAAGCACCTTACAGGTAAGAATGTTCGCAATGATTATTGAACTTAGAAGATGGTCCCTCAAACTAGCTTCTACTTTCTCAAAATGGGTTTTCCTCAGCCATTTCTGCCTTCTTTATTCTTCTTCTTCGTTTACTGTGTGATGAATGTGTTGCTTCTCTCACTAGTGCAATTAGGATAAAATGAAGTTGTGCATATGAAATATAGTATAAATCATAATAACTTTTCTATAGAAATTTAAAACAGAAAAGGAACTGAATTTTGTTATGCTCATTCGCTTGACTTAATCTTAAACAGCTCCAGAGACAAATAACTAACTGTTGTGATGATTCCAGTTCAATCTGAGAGTTGCTTACATTTTTTTTTAATATTCTTGTAATTCTCCTTGAAAGTAATTTTACTTGTATATAAAAAGAATGAGAGAGTATATGAAAAACAGTGAGAAGAGTTTTCACTAATGGCAGCCTAAGAGCTTAAACTTAGTAAAGTTGTTAAAAGCATTCAGTAAGCATACAAGCTGTACGTGTTTGCTGGAGAAAAAAAAAAAAGCGATTCCAGAGGAAGGCCAGGAAGATGATCAGAGGGCTCGGGCACCTCTCCTGTGGAGATGAGCTGAGAGAGTTGGGGTTGTTCAGCCCGGAGAAGAGAAGGCTCCAGGAAGATGTCATAGTAGTCTTCCAGTACCTACAGGGGTCCTACAAGAAATCCTGAGAGAGACTTTTATAAGGGCAGGTAGGAATAGGACAAAGGGGAATGGCTTAAACGGAAAGAGGGGAGGTTTAGGTCAGGTATTAGGAAGAAGTTCTTTGCTATGAGTGTGGTGAGAAACCGGAACAGGTTGCCCAGAGAAGTTGTGGTTGCCCTGTCCATGGAAGTGTTCCAGAGCAGGTTGTATGGGCTTTGAGCAACCTGGTGTAGTGGAGGGTGTGTTGGAACTAGATGATCTTTAAAGTTGCTTCCAACCCAAACCATTCTGTGGTTCTACGAAATGGTTGAATACCAGGCAAATGCCATTCTTTCTTATACTGGTAGTTGTTTTTGCAGACTTGAGGTGAATGTTGTATTCATTGCAGTAAATCTGGTTAGATTGAATCAGCCCTCTTATAGAAGCAGGAAAGTCTGAAACTTTGGAAAAGAAATAATGCAGGAGTTCTAAAATGTTGGAGTAATATTACATAGGAACAATTGATCTAATTCCTCTTGCACAGTAAATCGGCTCTAAATGGGAAAAGTGTAGTGATAGCCCTTTTTAGTATTACATTTTCAGAATCTGTTTGGAAATACGAGTTTTGTGTACTTTAATTTATTCTAGGTCCTCCAAACATAGCTTGATATGTGTTATAAGTTAAAAACCATAATAATCAGTATGCCATTCACAGTTTTTAATGTAATAAAATTGATTTTCCAGGTGTGTTTATCTTTACTAAGACTGGCATTACGAAGCGTTTTGCTGGTGGGATGGATCTTACTCTCCCATGCCAGTGCTGTTGCTGTTTCCTCCTGTATGAGCTTCACTTCCAGAAATGTTAGGGCTCTGTATTCTTTTTCAACTTTGCCTTCTAACATGAACTTCCTTTGGAGTCCCGCTCTTAGAAAACAGTGTAGGAGTAAGAAAGAAGTAGGCCAAGCAGGACTGGTAAGATGAATGACATTGGAATATGTGAAGTGGAAACTACTGAGAATTCAATGTTCAGTTTTGATTTCAGAGCCTTACATTCCTGGGAAGTTGGGACTATACAAACTGTTTTCCCCTCAATTGTTAAGGAAGAAAACTGCTGTAATGCTGTTCACTGGGGGATGAATTATCCTTGGTGATCAATACTGTAGTTGCTCTGTGTTGCTAACCTGAGGTAGGAACTTTGTCATGAACAGATTTATTTCAGTTGCAGGGGCTGGAGGCAGAGAATCATAGAATTATAGAATAGTTTAGGTTGGAAGGGCTCTTTAAAGGTCATCTAGTCCAATGCTCCTGCGGTGAGCAGGGACTTCCTCAACTAGATCAGGTTGCCCAGAGCTACATCCAGCCTGGCCTTGAATGTCTCCCGGGATGGTGCTTTCACCACCTCTTTGGGCAGCATGTTCCAGTACTTTACCACCCTCATGGTAAAATGTTGCTTCTTCATGTCCAGCCTGAATCTCCCCTCTTTTATTTTAAAACAGTGCTATTTTAACTGTTGTGTGAGAATCTCAACTATGTAGAAGTAGTGGGTCATTGTGGCTGAACGCATGTTTCTTACATAAATAATTCTTTTGAAGAATGATAGATTGCTGCCTGAAGTCCATTTTAATTTCTTTCTGGTCAGTGTTGGTAGAAGACTTTTAAGCACCAGGTTCTTGCAACTTTTGTGGCCTTTCTTTTACTATTAACAAATGTGTATTATTCATTCTAGTTCTTTTCCTTGTCCTGTTTTTTCCCAAAACATCCTTTAAAGTCCCCTGAGGGTGAAAGTTGTCATCACAGAAGTTTCTGTCTGAACCTGTTAATGCCTACCTGCAGGATGGGGTATTATGCAAATGTCCCCTTCATTAAGAATTCTGTAAAGGGAGAAAGCTCGAAGACAGTGCTCATGATCCTCTTTCATGCAGTAACCTTTTGTACAATGCTCCTAATAACTGTGCTGCCCACTTGCAACATATGCAAACATAGGTCTGAATGCTGGAAGTGAACAGGACTTAAGCAGCAACTGCTTCTATAGAACTGGCTGTTGCCAAGTATAAGTGTCTCCTACATAATGTGGTGTTGTGAATCACATCTCAGGCACCCAGTTTTAATCCTGCTGTGGTGGTGCAGCACTTTGAGTAAGTGTTTTTGGGGGTGTAGCCCCTTTCTTTTAATAGTGTTCAAAATCATAAGAAAGCTTTCTATTGCATGCTGGCTGGCTGGATTGCCAGCGTATACCCACACTTTCCCAAATCTGCTGAATCATATGCCATATATTGTGTTTTAAGTAAAAAGATTGGAGTGAACTACTTGGATCTTTTTGTTGTTGTTATAAACACACACATTCTTGTGTCAGAAGTTTAATTTTGCAAGTAATGCATATGTATCCCAATGACTAATGTCTTCCAGAGGTTTTAGTGTTCAGTGTGAAAGAAGAGCATATGCGTTACCAGAGGGTATAGAGCTGTGCAAATAATCTATTTCTTAAAAACAAAGTTGCTAGAAAATGTTTGCCTTATGCAGGTTTGAATACTGGTACTATTACACAGTCTGTAGTATCTTCTATTATGGACAAATGGCCTTTTCAGTATTACTAAATTGGTACTTAGAAGTGTATTTTGGGGAGTGTGTTTCTGGATTATTATCTTTATAATATAAATTTGAGAAGTTCATGTTATCTAGACACTGTAATTTTTAATGGACTATTTTACAATACTGTAATGTGTTATAGTTGTCTAACTTCTCTTTGAACTAAATGTTATTTTTTTAACTTTTCTTTTTAAGCATTGCTCACAGTTTTTACAAATAGAAGATACACTGTGTTTCAGTTTTTGAATGTAATTAGAAGATAAACTGTGTTTCGCATGAGGAGTCATCAGATCTATCTTCACTTTCTGCTTTGTAGTATTTTTACTAGGTCCATAAGTAATTGTGCCTTTTTTTGCAAGGTTCTTTGGTTTATGTTGTATACTCTGTTGACAGGGTGTGGTTTCTTGCTTTGTCTCATCTGGGAGAGAATATTATTCTGGAGTATTCACACTGAAAAAGCTAAATTGTTTTGTATGTTGTCTCATTTTTTATCCTTTTCAGCTTCCTCATGTGTTTGTGAACTGTGTGGAATGCCTTACTTCACGGCTTCTCTTAGAAGAAATTCTCATGCAATTGCAGAGTTGCTCTCCTGAGGTGGAACAGACTTCTCAAGTGCATTGTGATACTTTCAATGACTTTGTACGCCTGTTTAAACAAGCTGTTTCGACTCAAGACCTTCAAGATCAAACAGTATACATTGTAAGTAATACAATTCTAATGTTCCAGTTTCATGCCTGTTAAGAGGGTGTGAATAATTGTTATGGATAATTTGTATATGAAGTATGTGCAGCATAGAGCAGTTTTCACAATATTTATGTGTAGACCTCATTCAGAATCTGTTGACAGTCGCCGATTCTTTGTTGCTTTACTGGCTTTAGATGAGGTTCTGTATTTTTCCTGGTTTTAGAACTTTTTCTACACAAAAACGTCATAGTGTAACTTATAATGAACATAAGTTATACTGCATATTTAAATTGGGTATGTAATAGTATTACAGAATCTTTAAGAATAGAGAGCCTGTATTTGTCTAATAATTAGTAAGTCATGCATATATCTTTCCTTGGGAAGATAGCCTCAGAAATGAGAAAGCAAGGGTGGGAAGCAAGGCAGAAGTGAACTACAGAGCATGCAAATGACAAGAATTGATTGGCTAGAACAGATTCAAGTTAGAAGCCATATTAAGGAACTAAAATGCATAATTTCCTCTGTAAAAGCGCATTTGAGATGTGAAATCTTAAACTTGTGGCCCTCAGAGGCAAGAACTGTAGTTTTAAAATTAAGATGGAAAAAAAGTCTGCAATGAAACATTTGATGATATACTCAAGTGGAATAAACAGGCAGACTGCAGGAAAAATAACAGGAATTTAAGGATCACAGGAATGAGTAAATCAGTGTAGTAGTAGAACACCAGGGTTTGCGATTTTGGTTTTGTTTTGTTTTTTTTTCCCCTTTGATAATCTTAGTTGCCTAAAGGCATCAAAATTTACAGACATCTGTAATGGCATTTATTGTGCTATATAATGGCATTTTATTGTTCATCTCTCAAGATGAACATAAAAATAAATTTCAGGCATACAAGAGGTCTGAGAAAGGGCACAGGTTTGAGGAATCTTTTTTATTGTACTAGCTCTCACTTGGTTGAATGTAATTGATTATCTTAAAAAGAACCCGAACACCATCATATTAGTGATGTGTAACTGTATATACATTGTAAACCTGCAAAAGACATGGACTTAGATTCCTGCAAAAGGCACAGACTTAGATTTCAGGCCAGCAGTAGGAATTAAGTTTATTTTGAAAGAGGCGAAATTGATTATTTAAGAAAACATGGAAGTGGTTCAAGCTTAAAAGCTTAATTACCCTGGGTAATCACTCTGCATGTTTCTCACAGCAATCAAGAGGCATACTGCTTTGATTTTTTTTTCGGGCAAAGATGTTCATAATTACTGACCATTCAACATACTGAATAATAATCACTGAGCAGTCTTCCTTCTGTTTCACAGGTTATAGTCAAATAAGTTCTATTTCATTTTAAAAATAATTAGCCACTTAGTTAAGTAACTTCGTATAATGCTTAGTGGAAATAGTACTAGCTCAGTTTTCTACAGCTCATGAGTTAGTAAATTTGACATACAAACATACATAGATAATTCCTTTTAATTTACTGTCACAGAAGTGGTATTGGCATCCTTCAGCAATTCCATAAGAACGAAACTTAGCACTAAAATATCTTTTAATAAATTGCACAAAACACTCTATATAGTAAAATCTTACTTTCAGATTAATATTTGGATTAAAAAATTATTCTATATCAGTAAAGAATACTTAATGTGTTACACGAAAATTAGTATCACTCAGAAAACAAGAAGTCTTTGAACAATGCTTGTAGAAAAAAAAGCATTAAATACCTAGAGAGGTTCAATTGTATCATGTAAATAGTTGCTGAATCAGAAGAATTAAGTATTAAGTTAGTAGCTCAGTTCAGTTCTGCAAGGGAACGGGGGAAATCGAAAATCAATTCATGTATGTTAACCCGTGTCATCTGGATTTATTGTAGAATGGTTTAAATTGGGACTGATGGAAGACCAGCATGCTGGTAACGTAAACTGGCAAAGCTAATTTATTCTATTTTATTTCAGTAGTAAATAATGTAATATTTCAGCCCAATTAACTCAGAGCAAATTAAGATGAATGTTTACTTTCAAGCAAAGCATTCCAAATGTTTCTCTTACCCAAAGCATGGGTGCTGAATGCTTGTGATTACTTATGAAAAATGAATTTTATTCATTTTAACTACCTGACAAATTGGAGCAGATATAACTTGTAGTCATTCATCCATTTACAGTATTTAGCACTTTATAGAAGTAACAAGCTGCTGGTTTTAATATAAATCAGCAGACAGTTCTAAAATGTACAATTTTTTTTTTATAAAGCTGAAGGATGTCACATCTGTATTAAAACTGTATTAAAATTAAGGCGTGGAATTACAAGCCTGTGGTTTGGTGGTTTCTGTGAACCACTTGACATATTCCACAAGTCAGGGTTGCAGGATATTTTATCTTCTGCAAATAGAAACTCCACTTTTGTTTCCTGCTTAACTAAAAAGTAAGATCTGCTTAAGTCAAGACCTTAAAGACCTTAAAGCTTTGTGTTTGGTAGCTGCATGTCACTGGATCCAATAAGCAGTGTTTTATTAGTAAAAATATATAGCCTCTGTTTGGTCAGGAACATAAAGCAGTCTTCATTCCTGGAACTGTTTATTATATAAACCAAATACAGATGTCAATATAAAGTCATATGTTGTATTGTAGCTTTAAACGAATTCCCAAGAAGTGTGAGCTATTATAGCAGAGATACTGCTCTGTCAGGGCTTTTTCCTGCACGGTGTGATTTTGAAATATCATTTGCATAAAATGTTTCTTGGTTGTCCACATAAAATTCTTTTTCTTACTGTGGGCAACAGATATGATAGATGTCTTAAGGACTTGGTGTAGGGAGGAAATGTAAAGAGATAGACAGATATAACTTTCCAGACACCTATAGTTTATCTTTCAACATCAGTAATTCAAAAGAAGTAATGGACTTAAGAATTTAGATTTATATTGTGAATGGTAAATAAAACACCAAGAGAAATGCGTTTCTGTTCTCTTTTTTTTTTCTTATTCACGACAAGATTTTAAGTGTACTGGGAATACAATCTACATTTTTTATCCCCCAAAGGATAAGCACGCATGTTTTCATGCTTCTGTTCTTCTATGCTCCAAAATGTTGGTTGTTTAGCTAAAGTGTTTCTTTTTTAAGCTGTACATATGCTATATATCTGTTACATATCTGTTCTGTGATGATTGCGTATAATACAATAAGACCTGTACATTTCTAGGCTCCAAATGATGGCAAGAGAAGCTTCTCTCAAGATTCAGTTGTGTGAATTCTAGGTTATAGCTAACTTTCTGAAAATATCAGCTCTTATTTCTTTCTGAAAAATAACTTATAGTGGGAAAAGATAGCTATCCTACAGGTGATCTAATGCTACCATACTACACATGATGTTGAAATATAAGAATTTGGAACAAAAATTGAAGGTTTCAGTGGTTGTTAATGATGATATGGCTTTGTCAGTGATATTCTTGACTGGTATAATTGCATTGCAATTTTTAGTTGCCATAAGGCATGAGAATGTTGCTTTCCTGGGAATTGTATATTTTTTTAGGTGGCAGAGCTGCTTGGGCTTCCTGGAAGCACACCCGAAACAATAATATCTGTGATGTTGCTTGCTTAAGGGGTGGTTTCTGCTGTCTAAAAGCCATTAGTGAAATGAGTTTCCAGCAGCTAAGAATTAATTTTAAATGCACATGAGAATGGAAGTTGACATTCTCTATGTAATAACATTGCTTTGTTAAAAGGTACTGGATAGAGCAGAACAGCTGAGGGAAATGGAAGCAAACATCCTGCCAGCATTTCTTAGGCTTCAAGAGTTGGTAAGTATCTGGAAAAAACATAACGAGGGTGTCCTACATATTGAAAGTAACTAAACACATGGTATCTGTCCAACCAGGCTCACAGATCAAGATAAGTGATTCTTTAGATCAAAAATCTTGCAAAATTAATCCTCCCTACACACCATAATCAAATAGTCAACTGTCTGCAGTCAAAGCTAGAAACTGAACTAGAATTTAAATACTGGCAGGTTTTTCTTATACTCTTAGGGTTTTGGTGGGGGGGTTTATTTAAATTCTGTTTGATAGTATCTTGCTTTATGATACCTGATCTGTTACAGATTCCTTTGAGGCTGGTATCAAACGCAGAGCTGTCTTTTAGAGAATATTTCGAAATTTTTCTACTCTTCATTTTTGTTTTTCTAATAATTGCAGAAAAATATCTCAGGCAGACTATAATCTGTAGAGAGATGCTTCAGTATAGCTCCTGTTAGCTTGGTACAAAGAAATAAATAAACCTCCTTTTAGAGTTTGACAGATGTCTGTGTGGAAATCCAAAGTCTGCTTCTGAGTCAGCTGCCAAATCAAAAGAGCTGAAACAACACTGAGTGAGTATATTCAGCATAGAGTTCATTGAGTGCTGAATTCAGCATAGGGAGTGTGAATCTGCAACTCAGAAAACGTTTGTTTTCCTCAAGTTTCTCCCATGTAGAGCTTCAGAGCACTGTGTGGTGGCCAGCTTGGGAAAGGTCAGTAGACCACCAGCTATGTAATTGTGGCTGGAGCTGCACAGTTCAGCAGCTGTGAATGTGCTTTATGTTGTCAGAGAGTTTTTACACTTTCACTGGAACTGCAGCACAGTATGTTTCTGACTGGAGTAAACTACTGTATCTTTCCCGCTTTCACTTCTGAAGTATCAAAGCTTATGCCTTGGAATAAAGAAAAATGGTGCATTCTCTGAAAAGAAACTGAAGACAAAGCCAAAAGATGGTGGTACTTTGAAATGTCTGAACATCTAAATAGCTGAAATTATGCTTGTCATCTCAAGACTTTTGCATGGTACTCTTAATCTTCTGGTGACATTGATTTCCCTATGTACTGAATGGAGACTGATTCACAGCTGTGATCTTAATCCTGGCAGCTGGTGCATCTTCTGGCTCTTTTTGTCTGTTCTGCCCATATTCTGGATGTTGCTGCCCCTGAAGCAGAAAGAACCTGTCAGAGAAAGCAGGAAAACTTAGGCTTATGATTGCTGTTCAGGAACCAAAAAAGCATAGGCAAAGACTTACATGTAGTAGAGAACCATCCTCAAATTCAAAAGTAACCTCCAAATAAGTTTGTCAGCTTTGCTGAATGCTGCGATTCCAGTTGCTCAGATTCTGGCTTCTGGACTGAGACTTTGTAAAATTGTTATGCAGCTGATGTTGCAAAGGAATGTTGTAGGAGCATCTCATGTATCACTTGTTTTCCTTGAGTGAAGAGAGACAAGAAACTTCATTAGTTGTGAAAGATTCTGTGGGACTGGGGAATGATTGGAAAAGAGCAGGTCATTGGATGCTTGATTTCTGTGAGTATTAAGGTGAAAAGTACTTAGATTTTTCATACTGGAAAGTCTGTCAGGAACTGAACTGAAAATACTCAAGCTCAAGTACTTTCCTCAGCTAAAATACTAGGAAATCTGGGAGAGGAACAGAGTTGAAAGAAAATTACAGAAAAATACTCTCATTAAAATAATAATAATTAAAAAAGACCCATCAAAACAGAGAAAGAAGAAACAGCAAAGAACATGAGTGGGTACCACTTCGGCAGGAACTGGGAAGAGTAAATAAAATAAGATTCCCCCGTATTTCAGGGGAGGGAAATAACATTTAAACTTCCTTCCAAGTCATTCACAGCTCATAATAAGCATTGTCAACTCAGTCCGGTCACTTCCTTTTATTTTCTTGAGTTGCCTTGATAGTTTTAAAGTGTGCTTCTGGAAGAACCGTATTTAAAAGCATCTTTTGTTATGCAGATTTGTAAGTATGATTGCAGAAACCTTACAAAAAGAAGGATGCATCATCCTCACAGTGGGCTTCGTAGAAAAAAAGCCGATATATGGAAGTGTGACCAAAATAAGGAAATATTTTTTTTAAATATGAAGTGTTTTGTTAGCGATTAACCAAAACATCAAACTCAAGACAAGCATTTTGTCAGTAAAAACTTGGTTTAAAATAATACGTTGCTACATACAGCCATTGTTAGTAACTGGTAAAACATTTGGTAAAATACACAGTTAATACGATGTTTTTGTTTTGAAATGTTTGTTGTTGTTTTTGAAAAACCAACTTACCTTTAAAATAACGCACTATATAGCTGGCTTCAGAAAGCAGCGAGCTTTCTTTTGCTTTTTAAATACTCCCATTTGTTCACAAATACTGGGTTTAATTATCAAAGTAAAATGCTGTTTTAATTTTGGAAGTAAGGGATGGAATTGCTTGGTATTGTATATTACCAGCCAATAGTACCAGTACAATATAGAACCAGTACAATACTTGGTATTGTATCTTACCACCCCACCAATCTTACATGTCAGTGAAATGGCAAGGGATGCAAGGAAGTCTCATGTAATTATGAAAATCTGCAAATGTATGAGCTTCTTGATAAGGCCAGCTGAAGCTTTATTACTATCCCAGTCATTTGTATTAAACTGTACATTTAGTAATTTTTGTGGAACAGAAATGTCACAGCAATAATTTTTCTCATTGATATTGTAACATGCAGTGTTACTTTTTCTTTCTCTGCCTATCTGTTACTCCCTCTAATCCCTCCACTTCCCCCACCCCGTCCATGTAGACTGACAGAAATGTGACAGTTATCCTGCTCAGTGAAATAGTATGGGAACTGTTCCGTCCAAATACTGGGTGTTTTGAGCCATTCACCTTGTATTTTCCTGATTACAGCATAGGTAAGCTAATTCTTTAATCTGCTTTCGGGGATTAAGTAATACTTTTGTCAGACAGCATCTAAATGCTTTTTCTGTGTTTGTCGGTATGCCTTTAAAGAATCAGGAATATGTAATAGCTGTTGGAATGTAAAAGTCTGTATTCACGCAACCTCTGAAAGACTTCTCTTTTTCCACATACCAAAACATCTCAAGTAAAATTTTGGTTCTATTATATTTGGTGGTTCTTTTAATCAATGTAGGTTTTGGTTGGTTTGGGTTTTTTTTAATGATTATAGTTTGTTTTCCCACTTAACTTGTAAGATGTGGTCAGTTTATTGAGTTAGCTTTAAATAAGCAAAACTTATCTTTGTTTAAACAGGACATCTGCAGAAGATCTTGTCTCAGAATCATCCCCCAGAATATTCCGCCGACTTCTATTCTGCATATATCAATATTCTGCTTGGTGTCTTCTACATGGTCTGTAGGGACTTGAAAGAACTTCAGCATCTGGTAAGATGAGTTCCTTTAGGATTGTTCTTTTGTTTTAGGAAGTGTTTTGCCAAAAGAGCTCTGAAAGTCTAGATTTATTGTTGAATATGGACAAAGAGAAAAGTCATAGAATGCTTTGGGTTGGAAGGAACAGTTAAATGTCACCTAGTCTAGTCTCCCCTGCAATGAGCAGGGGCATCTTCAACTAGATCAGGTTTCTCAGAACCCGGTGCAGTGTGGCCTTGAATGTTTCAACATTTGAAGGAATATCTTCCGATTGCATGTTCTCAGCATGTCCAACCTTCAGTTCTGTTGTTTTCCATGCTTATTAAATGTAACTGGCCACCCAGTGTTCTTTATAATTCAACTTTATGGGAAATTTATCTTAAAATTTGACACATTTTCCTGTGTCATTTAGGAAGGTAAAATTTTCACTTGGCTTGCATCCTACAAAGGAGTTTAAGGCAACCAAGCTGCTACAAGACAGAACTGTTGCACAGTTTTACAGAAACATAGCATATATTAATATGATTCAAAGGCCTAGAAAAGTGAGGATTGACATAAATGTTTTTATTGTCTGTGTTTTGGAATTAAGAATAAAATAGGTAAGTCAAAGTTCCTGCAATATAGTCACACCTGAGGGAACAAAAAATACATTGAAGCTATTTAGAAAAAGGAGTTTTGATCTTATATCTGCTGAATAATGCAATAGCAAACAAACAGAAGAAAAATAAAAATTACTTGATGGTGACTTTTGCATAGGAAAAGCTGAATAGCAGTAACTGTTATTAGCTTACCAGATTATTACTGAAATAACTATATTGCGTACAAGGAAAAGTTTGAAGTGATCAGTGATTATGATTAGTAAACAGATCCATGCTAGTGAGATGATCTGAATGTCCTGCCTGCATTTCCATTGGGAAGCTGAACTTACCTGTTAACTATATAGGTTTTTTACTTACATGAAAATGCTGAAATCTGATTGCTATACAAATGGAAACTAGGGTCACAGTTGATTTAGACAGGTACTTAGGTGGCTCTGCTTGTCAGAGTAGTTCCATTAGCCTTAAATGCACTGTTTGTGTGTGTGTGAAATACCAACATTATGAAAATATTTACCTGATTGGGCACTAAATTCTTTTTTTGGTTAATAAGTCTCTTCTGTAGAAGAGACACATACAACTGTCCATAGGCTTCTGAACAACTCCACAGTGTCTAATACAGACTCTAAACGTGTATGTTATTCTGCATGATTATTAATAATGCATATTATTTATATATTATTAAAAATACATTCTGGAATTAGATTTACATGTGGAAGTTACTGAGTTCTGAATACTGGGATAGAGATTTAATAAGGTGCAGCATAACAAAAGAAGAATTAAATGTGAGGAATGTTCTTTACGAAATTGTGTGATACTGATTTAATAAATATAGAGAAAAGTCTAGATTACAACATGGTCAAAGATCTCTCAATCTTACCTTAGGCAAAAGGAGTTCCTTTGAATGTGGAATGTGTTAGCATGATTTTTGTTGTTTGGGATTTTTGTTTTGTCTTTTTAAGAGGAACTTCTGCTTCTGTATGTGTGGCCTACTTTTGAACATGCTGTACTGCTCCTGGAATGGAAAGTTTAATCTGAAAATGAAAAAGCAAGTTCATGAAAATGTTTCTATTGCATCTATAATATCTAATTACTATGTTATTGAAAAAAAACCCCAACAAATGCAACCCCTGAGTACAGTAAACAGATTTTGATGAGATCAAACCCAAGCAACCTGTGAGAGATTACTTCTGTTTGTATTTTAACGTACAGAATTGTTGTGACATTTAACAGTATAATGTTTAGAAGCAAGCAGCATAATTATTGACTGAAAAATAATCCCTTGGTTTTGCAAAGTAATGAATTGCGCTGCTTATTATATCCTGTAGCTAGATGGACTGTATAGGACCTTTTTAATATGTTGTACTATTTACTTCCTGTAGGCAGCGCTCAATTTTTCTAAATACTGTGAACCAGTGGCCAGAGGAGAAGGTAAGCTTCTGTCTTTAATTTCAGCAGGTGTAAGAGTGCAGGTGACCTCCTGTGGGTTTTGTGGAGGACTTTGCTTTGATCTTCATTGTCTTGTGACCATTTCTGGTCACAACAGTGTTGCTTATTTCAGTTGCACCTACTAGTCAGTATCTGCAGCAGAAGCACTAGATGACATTTTTTGGTGGTGTTTTATGGGAATACTGTGAAAACTTGCTTCTCCACTATAAATCTTTCTCTTCACTCAACCACCAGGATTTCTGCATGGGATAAGTCATTCCTCTGCCAAGGCTAAGAGGAGAAAATGAGAGCAGATGTTCTGCCAAACTGTCCCAGAGTATCTCAACTGCAGAGAAACATCCTTGCATGGTAACATGTGCTTGCAAATGGATGATGATGGTGCATCATCTTAATGCAGTGTTTCAGAGTCAGGATGTTAGATGACTTCTGTCATGCCTGTGACTGGTCAGGTGCCAGGGATAAGAGTTATAGTGTTGTGTGAGTTAAATGTTTAACAGAGTTGATTCTGTCTTGGTGCAGCAAATGAACGTGACTCTCGCAAACTCTGGAAAAATATTGAACCTCATTTGAAGAAGGCAATGCAGACTGTTTATCTCCGGGAAATATCCAGGTAATCTGGGGGGCAAGGGCTTGTTTTTTTTTGTTGATGTTGCTGCTTTTAACAAGCTTCCTCTCTGAATATTTGCATTCTGCATTATGTTTCATGGCTAGTGTTTCTTTTTTGATAGAACAGCATAAAACCCACTTGTAAAGTTGACTTCACAGATCCTCACTGTGTACCAAGGATGCATGCAGGCCTCAAACTTACTGTGGGATGTTACAGATTTTGAACCTTTGTGTTCCTTAGCTTTGTTTAGTAGAGCTAAATTTGTAGGTTTACTGTGCTTTCTGACCCCCGTGGTTTTTTTTTGTCCAAGAGCAAAATTTTCCTCACTATTTCTGACAGTATTAGAATCTGGTGTCCCGCTAATGGGCTGAGATCCTCTTGATATGGTTTTAGATTTCTTGTTTGTTTCTTGAGTTGCCAGACTGCTAGTATAAAAAGATGGTGGTGTTCATTTTCAGTGTTAACAATTGGATCAAATGTAATGACTTTTCCATGTTTAAGATGAGTGATTCTGATACTATGCCATGTGAAGAGAGGTAATTCAGTAGTGTTTGATTTCTTTATCTTGTTATGTAATGATTTTTTTTCCTTTGAATTATTGAGGCCATAGAGTATTCTGGTAACTGAACCTGTGTCTGTAGTATCAGTCCTTGCAAAATGTTTTGGAAAAATGATCGTTTGTTCAAAAAGGAGAATTGATTTTACTTCATACGAGCCAAACGTCACTGTACAATGAGGCATTATTCTATTTGACTCAAATATGTATTTGTACTTTATATTGATCTTCAATGCATAGTCTCCTCAGGATCTTCCTGACTTTTTATGTGTAATTGCCTACTCTAATTAGGGTGTAATACAAGATTATGTTATAAGATAACTTATGAATTGTTTCCAAATAAATAGATTTTCCTCTTTACAGTTTTCTTTCATTATAAATTTGAGCTTTAATGGATTTTTAATGATAAATTCCACTTTCTGCATAATAGTTCTAGGTTTTGCCTCTGTGTACCAGTAAAAGCTTGAGGAATTAAAATGACCGTGTCAGTTTTTCTGGCCCCACAACTGTAATTAAACTGGGATTCTCTTCAAGTTTTAAGTGACAGCAGTAGAACTTTGCTATTGGCTGATGTGCTACATGAGCTAAGGTGAAAAGGAGCCTTTTTTTTCTACCTGTAAAATAGTCATTGGGTAAAAGCTTTGCTCGTTCATTATAATTTGAGTGTTACATCAGCTCTTATCAAACTGTTTCCAGAAGTTTTGCAGTATATGGCTGATAAACCTTGTTCATAAAGGTAGTATCATAGAATCACAGAATGGTTTAGGTTGGAAAGGACCTTAAAGATCATTTAGTTCCAACTCCCCTGCCACAAGCAAGGATACCTTCCACTAGACCAGATCTTTAAAAAACCAAAATAAAAAGCACCGGTGCTTTAACAAACTCTGTGATATACAAAAATGATCTAAAATCATGACATTCGTGACAATGTCATTCTTTAGGGAAAATTCTGAAATGGAATTTTTTGCTGTTTTTTAGGAACACAGCAAACTGCTTGTGGGCATTTTTCGTTGACAGAATGTTCCATCTTGATGTCTTGAAAAGTTTTTCAGTGAAGAGTGAATATCGCTTTATTACATAGACTTCAAAATTATATTACAAAGTAATTATAGTATTGTTCTCACTAGCATAAACGTTTATTAAGCAGATAGAAGGAAAGTCAAACCTACTTTTTTTTTTTTACTTTTTACCCAATTCTGCATTTTTCTTGAAACTTAGAACACTATTGGTACATGCTTACTGGTGGTAGTTGGAAGCAAAGAAACTGGTATTTTACAATTAGCTTGTACTCAAATTTATATCTTAATATACCAATACTTTCTGTGGTTTTTCAAATATGCATAATCTGCACGTAATTGAAACATAAGTGCAAGGTAGTATGACATGTTATTTTTAATTATACTCTTACTAGCTGTATCCTAGCCAGTGTCATGAAATTGAAATACAATATACCAAGCAGAAAGTTGTCTCTAAAAGACTAACAAGTACTTCATCTTTATATATGTGCATTATCTGTCTTTTAGCTCACAGTGGGAGCACTTACAGCATAATGATGAAGAACCTGGGCAACTGAAAGGTATGAGATATAGTAACTGTAGAGGCTTGTGATGTGAAACGTGTACTTTGCATTTGGCTTGGTTATTGTCACCTGAAAACATGTGAAGGGAATTATATAGATGAGGCTACCTATTAACGTCCAGTTACAGTTCAGGGTAATCATGTTTATTGAGAAGGTGTTCTGCAAAGGACCCTTAGTGTTTTTTCCCCGTAGCATATATCCTGACTTTAATCTTTCTGAAGGTTCTTTGTGGGAAAAGCAGATTTCTTTAAGTATTTCTTAATGTAGGAATGGAGGAGGAATGGGCGGACCCCTGATGGCCAAACCTCTGTGCACCAACTGGCAGGATTGTCTGAATAGGGAGAAGGGAATACTATACCTGGTATGTTACTTACACAGGAATAGCACATTCCTAAACAAAAAACCTGTCCTGTGTCCCAGTGTCTTGGAAAAGAGAAATGTCAGAATCACAAGAATTCTTTCTATTGTTTCAGTAGAGGAGTAGGCTTTGTTGAGGTTTATACTTCAGATAGGCTTGATAGGCTTGAAAGTTGAATCTTAATGTATCTGTCAGCCTTTGTTTACATTTTCCTGATGGTGTCAGTTGCTCATGGTCTTTTGACCAATTCACAGTTTGGGAAAACTTTTTCTGTATTATTTATTATGACAAATAATGTATTCTTTAGATAGCAGGTAAAATAGCCATTTATTTTAATATTGTCTAAAGATAGTTTCAGTCATCAGACTGTTTCCTATATTTGGGAAAGACCTTTAAAATTATCAAGTCCAGTGGTTAATCCAGCACTGCCAACACCAAAACTAAACCATGTCGGTAAGGGCCTCATCTGCGTGGCTTTTGAACACTTCAGGGATGGTAACTCCACCACTTCCTGGGCAGCCTCTTTCAATGCCTCACTACTCTTTTGGTGAAGAAATTATTCCTAATAGCTAATCTAAACCTCCCATGGCATGTCTTGAAGCCATTTCCTTTTGTCCTATTGATTGTTAGTTGGGAGCAGAGACCAGCTGCCTTCTCACTCTGTCCTCCATTCAGGTAGATGTAGAGAGTAGCAGCCACCATTCCTCGTCCCTTCACAGATTTTGTGTCTGTGATAATGGTATTGAGAAAGCAGTTGTACTCATTTAGTTACAGCAGTAGAGCAGGACAGAACAAAAAGAAGAAGAATGCAATGAGTTCAGTTTGATGTTTGTGGATGTTCAGGAGTGTTTTGGTGACTCATAAAGTGTTTGTTTATTTTGTAGGACTCTCTGCACATACACATGTGGAACTTCCTTATTACTCCAAATTCCTTCTAATAGCTGCTTACCTTGCTTCCTACAATCCTGTTAGGACAGATAAGAGGTTCTTTCTTAAGGTAATGAGATTTTTTCTTAGTGTTGCTTAATGGATTCCTGCATGCTGAATTTCCTATTTTAAAACTTCATTTTAAGCAATATATCTATGTGTGGTTCATTTGTTGTGATCAGAATCCTTTCTGTAGATCACATATTGTGATTGGTAATGATGTAGTCATTATTGATGTCTAATAAACCAGTCTTCTTTGTTGTGTCAAAACATATGTAAGGCTGTTACAGTGTAAGTATCTGCTTTGCTTTTGTAAGTTGGTATAGCAACAGTTTGTAAAGATTTTAGAGGAGTGCCTGCATTGTCCTTAGGTATAAGCCACAGGAGTAAGATACAAACCACAAGTGCATTAGCCTTTAATGAGGTAAAATGACATAGTGCAATGTTAAGTTTTTTATACAATTTCTATTTCCGAAACAGAGAAATAGACACAGTTACTTTTGCAGAAGATGTGGCGCCATTACCTGGCACATGTTGTGTTGAAATGACTTTAATGCATGTTTTAGGATGAATGTATTAATCCTTATTACCAAATCATTGTCTAAACTCCATTTTCTGTAAGTTCTTGACATGTATAGGTTGAATTGTTCTTCTTCTGTTTTTTCTTTTTTCTTTTTTTTCTTTTTCCTCTGGGCTATGTTGTGGTCGTGCTGCAAGCAAATGCTGTGGTGCCAGAGTTTGTAGCCTGTCTCTTTCTTACCCTGAATCTTCATGCTTCTCAAGCATACCTCATTGTGTTGTTTTTTGAGGTCTTAACTGGAGAAAATGTGGGCAGGAAGACAGATACCAGAAAAGTGATTGGGCAGTTATGTTTTCTATGCATTTTACTGATTTTAAGGTTTTATAGGTTATTACAGTATGTATTAATACATGCATGTGTGTATAAATGTATGGTATTAATGATAAACTGGTGTGAAAATGTGAAGAAAATGTGAACAAGGCAAATTTGTAAAAATGATTGTTTTCTTCCCTCTTGAAGAAAAAAAAACCACATAGACATATGTTTTGAGAAGTTACTGCGATTTTAGTAATAATATACTAGTGTGTTTTTAGTTTAAATACAGGTTTCATGTTTCTGGTATGATCTTACATTGAAAGCTGAGAAGAGTAGAGGATGACTTATAATAAGTGCAGATTTACAAGTTTTCTTTATGGGCAACCTTTGTTCTTTTCTCTTGGCCAAAGCAGTTTCTTTGTAAGAGACTTTGCTGAAGAAGTGATTTTGCCCAGATATTTTCATATCAGTCTTGGAATTTAAATAGGGAAGCTCACAAGAGTGAAGTCAGTGAAGCATGTTGTCAAAAAGTGCCTCATCTTTCTTGTTTGTGTTCACTGAGCAGCCTTCTCAATGTTTTTTTTTTTCCTTTCTCCTTTTTTAGTATCTCTGATGGTTCTGTTCTTGCACATGAGCCCTGCTGGACTTGTGTGCAGTAAGCATGAGCTTCTAAGGTTTTTGAAATGCCTTCATGGTCCCTGCTTCAATCAGTGATATTAAGTATTTTTCCCAAGACTTGGATAAACAGGAGGAGTTACCATTCTTGCTCCATCTGATAGCAGTTAGCACTTAGTCAGGTGCTAGCTACATCTCAAAGCCCAACAAAACTGACACTTTTGGTGGGTTCAGGGTTTTGAGTCATGCGGACTGTGAAAGTGGAATATGATTTTCTCAGGTTTATAATGAGATTCAGAGTAGGTTACAGCAAATTATCTTCTGGAATGATTTAACTAAGGACTGCTAGATGCAAACAAGAAGATGGCCATTTAGGTGCTAATATGCACTATTGGTATGGGTGCTAGGCTATACTACAACTAAAGGTAAAGTTATGGTTTGTGGCAGCCTGGAATGCTAACAGCCTGATAAAGCAGTGATGTCATAATTGGCATTGCTGCTATTAGTTATATGAAAATTTAAGAGCTTTGCAGTAGATTGAGAGAAGAATACAAAGCTGGTTTTGAAAGATAATCTTTAAAACAAACAAAAATTTCAAACTATATGAAGTCTTATTTTTATCATTTTAATAGAAAACAGGATTAAAAACTAACTACTAAAACTACTAACTACTAAAAGTAGCTCTGAATGCAATGTTTCTATGTGCTTGCACAGAAATAGGGCACCTGCTCACTTGCTTTGAAACACTTGATAAATATGCTGTATGGAGATGCAAAATGTATGAATGCAGTTGTGATCTATCACTGTTTAACCTCAGGCTTAATCACTTCCTCCGCTAAAAAGTCTGGTATCACCTAGTCTTCTTTTCAAAGGCATGATAAAAAGATTACTTTGCTGTCTCTGATACCTGTCTCTAATATGGTAGGTATTAATTGAATGAACTAATTCTTTTTTTTCAGTCTAGCAAATTAGTAAAGGAAACTTAAAGTCAGTCAGGAACAGCCACAGTTACTGGTATCATCTTGACATGGCTGAATATTGAGGTATACAAATACTAAGTACAAGATTTTAAACATTATAACGAAAAAGAATTCCTTCTTTTGAGATATTTTTTCCCCTGATTCATTGAACATGCTTATAAGGTATGCTTTTAGAAGTAGAACTTGACCATGTTTAAAGAATATTGTACTCCACTAATTTTATATCATTTATACATGTCATCCTTCACGTGTCTCTGTCTTGTTTTGCTCATTGATTTATAGACTTGTTAAGGCGTTTACTATGTTTCTCTCCTTGTCTTGCTCTCACATTTTCAGTTGAGATCCAAAATCCAGAACTTGATCCAAGAACACTTCATTTTCTTCGCACTATCTTCCCTTTCTTAAGATTGCTTTAAAGCTGTGCCTTTTTAAATGATGCTCCCTCCTTTCTGTTGTTTATCTCCTGCACCTTGAACTATACTTGTGCTGATTTAATTCCTTTTCGTCATTCTGCCAACTTGCATACCATCCAAATTCTAAAATGGAGCAGATAAAAGGTGAAAATTCAGATGGATTGTGTGCATGTGTGTTTTGAAAATGAAGTGTCCGTCATTGAGACTTCTCTGGAAAGATAAAGAAATGAAACCTCTTTTTCATTAGTTGATTGATGATAGGAGGAAGATGGTGGCATGAAGTTGAATTCAAACTGCCTTTTTGCTGCCTCTTCTCATCAGTCCCTGATTGGATCAGGAAAAAACACCTTATGCGTATCACCAAGTAATACTAGTGTATTGGTTTTTGCCTTTGCAAGAAGTAAAGCAAGCATAATTTTAGTGCTTCTAGTAAGATGAATTGCTAGTAACATCAGGCACAAGTACTGGAGGTTAAAGAAGCAGAACCAGACTAGTGTGCTACCATATTTAGAGTATATATATATTTTGTTGACTGTTTTGTTTCTATTTTTCCTGTAGAAGGAGCATAAAATAATTTACATATGAATTTGCTTATTTTCTGTTGTTTACAGCATCATGGGAAAATTAGAAAGACCAACTTTACGAAGAAACATGAAAAGGTATGTATTTTATCTTAGCTGAGTTTGGCAACAAATATTTTCTTCGTGCTCCACTGCTGGTTTTGCATTTTGGTTTGCATCATTGTTTATTGTAGAAGAAACAGAGTTGCATAAATATTGTTATTATGTGTACTGATTTTGTGTGATGCAAATTTCTGTCGATACACACATTTTTATTGTTTTGAAATTTAACTGTAGCATATATTCATCTCCTAAAGTAATGCTTTTCTGTGTGACAAATGTGCTTAATAAAGGTAGTTAAAGGACATCATACATGGAAGAGCCAGATAGAAGAAGTTCTCTGAAAGATAATAAAGTAATAGGTGATTAGTAGTTTTGAAAGTCAGATCACTAATTCCCAATGACGCAGTAAGGTGTAAGAACTAACGTTTGTGTTTTGAGGCTTGGAAACTTTGCATTCCTGTCCATTTCTTAGGATTCAATCAGACTGTTAGCTAACCTTTCCATGATTATAAATAGCTAAATGTTATTGATTTCAGTAGAGTTATACCAGTTTTTACTGTCAGAGGCTTGATATGCTAGGAGAAGCAAATACCTAAATGTGTATTTATAACTGTAATATAAAGAGATAAATCAAATTTTAACATTTGTAACTTGTTGACTTAATTTTAAAGAAACCTGTAGAGTAAGAGCAGTTCAGACAGCACTAAATCCCTGCTGAAACGGTCATTATATCCTCCTCTTCCCCATGCTACGGGCAGTGTAAATAATACGAGAAGAATTCTAGCAGTGATACATAGCCTGGTAATTCTTTGTTTCTGATTCTGCCTGTTGTCTTTTTCCTAATTTTCTGCTGCCTCAGCAGGAGGACAGAGTGCTTGGCAATCTAAAGACTTCTTTCCAAGTTTTCTTATTTCTGTATGGGTACAGTTTTTGCATGTGAAAGTGTAAGTGAGCATAGTTCTACTTCAACAGTGCAATGTGTTGCACCACTAGGTAGACCCTTACGCAAATGTAAGAATTCAGAAGTCTCTAAATTCATGTGTCCTGTACACATGAGCATCATGTGTGTTTTGTCCCTGGCACATGAACTCCTGAGAACTTCCAGAGCATTTAATTGTTTTCAGGAATGCTGTATTTTTGCAATACCTTCATGTCTTAATTAGTAGATAAATTTTTCAGGAGAGGAATAATTAAACTGAAGCGTTCTTTTCCTTGCATTTGCTACAAGGAAGCATTTGTTTTATTCCTTCTTGGCAATAGATTTCCATCTTGGAAGATGATATGGGAACAACCAGGGACACAGGAACAGCTAGGGATGTACAATAAATGGGAAAAGAGAGATTTGATGAAGAAATACCCAGGTTGTGATCACATTAATTGTACTGTAGAGGTTGAACTCCTGTATCACTGGTTATGTTAAATGGACTGATTTCACTACTTAGTGTTCAAAAGCGCTTGCATTAACAATAAACTGATTTGCATTTTATTATTGTTCCTGAAGCAAACTAGGTGCTGCTGACTAAGTACAAAACCAGGAGGTACTAACAAAAGAATTTAGTAAACGAGGGTAACTCAAATGCAAACAAATGTAAGCAAAATTAATGGTCAAAAAGATGAGTGAGAATTCAGTGAGTTTTTAACTTTAATTAGATTAATTCTAATTTTGTAGACTTTATATTTGCCATACAACCTAAGCATTGAATGATGTTCTGAAAGCATTGTTAGGCATATTTGCATACATGTTTAACCGTGTCTTATGCAGTTGGTTGTCCAGCTGTAACAAGTAACTTGAATAATCAGGAAAGACTTTGAAGACTGCAAATGATCACATTCTTGCACCTTTTTGTTGCATTCAATATTACTCTTACTTTGAAGAGAACTAGGACTTCCTAATTCTAGTAGATCAACTGTAAGTTAGTAGAAAATACCTCTAGAGTTGACAGTGTTGCATTGACCTCTGACTGCATGAAAGAAACAGGAGTGTGTCCTAGGGATTAATGAATAGGATGGGTACATTGTGGCGTTTTGAAAGCACCTTTGCTTCTATTTATAGAGCGCTGACTCTCTGCTAATGTGTCACTTTAGAGGTTAGGACCCTTCTGCTATTAAGTATTAATGCCAGAAACTCAAACTGCTTGTAGGTCAGAGTACAGTCTGGTTTTGAAAGTTTCTGAGGCATGGTAGACTGCAGGTCCTAAGAGCATCTTCCAGACGTACATTCCTTTCCTATACTGTAATCTTTATAAATATTTGCACAGAGATACAGTTGCCCAGATGTAAAACTGTATACGTAGGTACTATGATTCTGTAGTGAGGGAGACTGAAATACAGGGATAAAAGTTTACATATGTAGTGTTATGAATAAAGTCTCATTTGCTTCAGTTGGTGTGACAGATTCCCTCAGAGAAGCTTGTTTGAAGACTGATTTACAGATCAGACTCGCCTGACTCCACGTGGGTACCTGCATCTAAGCTGGTGTCTTTTTATAGACAGTGCAGAGCGAGTCAATGCAGTCATTGGAGTGTAGGGTGCGATTAGTCTCGTTCTCAAGTAGGTTCTATGTTCGTTCAGATGAATTGCACCATAAACTGCATTGATTAGATTTCTGCTGGCTGTAATGGTAGCCAGGAAACTGTCTGACTGTACACACTTACTTGGCAGGAAGCGAACATTAGATTAAATAAATCATTCCCTTAAAGTTTAGGTACAGCCAGGCTAAAAATCTGTTTCTTGATTCTTAACTCTGTCCAGTCCAGAGGCCATGGTTTGTTTTTTTTATCTAATTAGAAAAAAAGTAAATCTTGTGAATGAGGGGAAAAAAATGACTTTATAATTCTATTAGTTGCCTTGGTGCTGACAACAGCAGCATATGTTGGGTTTCTTTGCATAGTTGCTGCAGAACAATGTTTTCCCAGTTTAGTGACAAGTGAGAGATCTTTCTGGTGAAGCTACTTGTGCAGGAGTATGCTTTTTCAGGTGTCAGGCTGTCAAGAGATCAAGTGTGCTGGTTGTTTATCAGAAAAGAGTTTGTCTAGAATACCTCTTCATTCCAGGATTTGTTTTGTGTCAAGATTCCTAGCTTGCAACTGAAGATGCTTCATTTGTATAGCAGCCAGGAAGGTTTGGAAATGCTTTCTGCCTTAGTTCCTTGCAGATTTGTAAAAATCTTACTCTTTACTATGTGCTGTTTGGAGGAATTTCCAAACCATTCCTGTTCTTCCAGGAATTTATTTCTGTCAAAGAAATAAACCCAGAGTGCTTCTTCTACGAGTTGCACACTCTTAGAATGAACTCTTCTGGCTTTTCCAGAAGAAAGTGTTTCTCTTAAATAATTTGAAAGTTCAAAACTATGTTCTGTTTAAGCAAGAGCTGGTAATACTAAGAGCAAGAAATTTGTGAAGTCACTGTATACTAAACACAAGTCTTGGGAGACATGGTGATCTTAAGGTGCTTTCCAACCGAAACCATTCTGTGATCCTATGATTACTGAATGCATGCTGGTTGTGCTTGCTAGCAGCTTGGAGTGTACACAATTACTGTATGTTTGGTGACTTTGTTGATAACAAAACATATTCACAGAGCTGACATGTTTAGAGGCAGAAGGGCAGGGGATTATGCATTCATAACTTACACCATACCTGCATTCTGACTAAGGCTGCTGTGCTAAAGTTTTGACTACATTTATAGTATTTTTTAGACTGTTTTCCTTGTTAGCTCTGGGGGCACCTTCTGGATTTGAAAAGCTAAAACATGTGTTGGAAATAACTTTTTGTTTTGCTGAAGAAATGTGTGGTTGTGTTTTAATGTGATGACACGGAAGTGCTGGTGGTGTATTTGAGAGTTGATCTTTCCCAGAATAATTTTGGAATAAACTTTATTTGGAAGTTCTTCAGCAGGGACTGGAGCAACAGGACAGTGGGTGATGGATTTAAACAGAGGAAGTTCAGGTTAGATTCAGGGAAGACGTTCTTTCCTGTGGGGGTTACCCAAAGAAGTGGTAAGTGCTCCGTCCTACCAGTGTTCAAGGAGAGGCAGAACAGAGCCTTGGGCAGCATGGTCTAGTGAGAGGCATCCCTGCCCATGGCAAGGGGGGGTTGCAACTAGATGATTCTTTACAACCCAAACCATTCTATGATTCCTCTTAAAACTTGGCTTCTATGCTAGTAAGAATAAATCAATGTATACTACAAAAAAGGGAAACTGAATGTCAAAGTAGGGAGAATGAAATACAAACTTAAACGGAAACAAGTATTTCCCTTATCAGAGCTTTTGACAGTGTGGGTCATAGATAAATCTCTGCAGTCCTAACTATGCTGTCTGAGTTGTAATACTACCCACTTCTGCCTTGTGAACTGCACTTCTCTTTATTGTAAAATAATTGTTTAGTTTACAAATACTTAGCATCAAAAAATCAGGAACTCATATTTCTGTGAAATTCAATCGAATTCAGTGTTACTTCATACAAGCTGTAATGCCTAAAATGTCCCTCAGTGTCAGCTGAGGTGTGAAGATGATGTTGTACGGTGCAAAAGAAAGATAAGGGACAAAAATAGCTCTTTAAATGCGAAGTTGTGTAAATATGCTGTGTTTTGTTAATGTTTGCGTGTACCTGGCGGGCAGCTCTTTATACAGCAGCTCTTGCAGCAAAAGAGCTGACCTTGGGCTCAGCCAGCTGAACTCTTAATTTTAGCCAGCTGAACTTGGGGGAGGCAGAAGTGCTCTGGGCCCTCACACTCAGCACTCTTTGGGCTGCATCTTGAATAATCTGCCCAGTTTTGCCCCCCTACAGTACAAGACGCACATTAATAAACCAGAACAAGTTCAGCAGAGAACTGTCAAAGCAGTCAGAAGCTGGAGCATTTGCCCTGCAAGGACAGCCTGAGAGAAGTACAGTTGTTCAAGCTGGGGAAGGGAGGACTAAAAACAGTTTGTCTTGTACAAGTATGGAGATTATCAGGACTATATGATACAATGATGGATGGTGAGAGAGTGAGAAGCAGTGAGTGTAAGCTGAAACAAAATGTTTTTACTGGTTATAAATAAAACTTTTTCCTTACAAGGACATCCAGGCAGTAACGTGGGTTTCCCAAAGAGCTGGGGCAGTTAGAGTCCCTGGAGGCATCCAAGACTGGACTGGTAAAGTCCTGAGCAACCTCACCTGACCTCCTCCTCTGAGCGGGAGGGGTTTGAGTAGAGAACTTGTAAGGACCCTTCCAGCCAGAATTGTCCTATGACTGGGTGTATTGTAAGAAAATAGAAATATAGTAACAAAGGCATTTCCTGTGTAAAACAGTAAGTTGAAGTGTTCTCATTTCTAATTTTCTGACAAAAAATGTTTTCTTCAGTTTTGGGTGTTAAACTGGTAACATTTTTGTTATGGTATAAAGCAAGCAAAAGAGAAAATGAAAACTAAAATATTAAAATCAGCAAAAATATACATAAAAAAATCTCAGCAATTTTGTTGGGAAAAAGAAGAGCAGTTAATACTTCATATTCCCACAGAGATGGTTGATCGATTTATTTGTTTATTTATATCGGGTTTAGAAAGTGAAATTCACAGAAGAGCTGAGGTAGGCAAGGACCTCTGGTCTAGTCCAGTGCTCCTGCTCAAGCAGGGACACCTAGTGCATGTTGTTCAGGGCAATGCCTGCTTTGGTTTTGATCATCTGCAAGGATGGAGACTCCACAGTCTGCCTTGGGCAGTAAGATGTAGTCTTTAACTGTGCTGAGGGCTAAAAAAAATTTCTTCCTGTATTTAATTTCCTGTATTACAATTGGTGCCCATTGCCAAGTTGTTACAGAAGGCTGTTTATTAGAGTAATTTAATACGATGTTTAAGACAAATAACTCTTGTTATGACTTTGCACCTTCGTGAAAGGAAGAGGCTTTGGTTAAATGATTCAAGCAAAATGGGTACATTGATACTTTAATAGGATCTTCTCTGTTATGCTTTTTTAAAATGCAAATGCTACTAAAATATTTATCTTCAGTAAGCAAAAGAAGCAAAAATATACTTAAAAGTTGTTTGGTTATATAGATCTGTAAAAACTTGTTTTGTTCTGCAGAGATCTTTGTAGGTGATCATGGGTTATAGACTGACTGTAGACAACAGAATAAACCTAAACCTTTACATTTTTTCACTAGCTAGAAATTCAGTGTGCTGCTAAGAAGCCTAACTGGTCTTCCTGTTGATAAACAGAAGAAAACTATATGCATCTTGGGAACGCTATAAAATATATTCTTTCCTCTTCAATCCCTAGGTCAGGGAAGGTAATTTAATAGGACAAGTAAATCTAGAAATCTAGTGACAGGAAATCTGGCATCAGATCCACTGTATAGCTCAAAAATGTTCCTATTTATTGTGTAGTTTGAACTCTTGCCATGTTAAATAGAGCTCTATATCTCGATCAATAAGTGTGTACTCATGTAAGTAGGCTGCATGACTTTTGTGAATTACAGTGCCTCACCAGGGACCAAAAGGATGTGAGAACAACATCTTGTGGTACTCCAGGAAAGATCTGTTGGACTGAAAATATCTTATTTCTGTTGTAGACCAGCAATCACCTCCTTGGGCCAAAGCCATTTCCCCTGGACAGATTGTTAGCAATATTATATAGTATTGTGGACAACAGAGTTGCTCCAACTGCAAATATATTTTCCCAGGTGAGTGTCTACTTTTGTTTTTTTTCATTCCTTTTTTTACTGTCTGGAATTTTTGAAAGGGTTTTACCTTGTTTTTTGTGTCTATTCTCATTCCATCTAATTTGAATTAAATGTAGTGAGAAAACAACCACAACAGTAATTTAAAGGTGAAAGCTTAGAGTAATATTTGTCTGTAATACTAGCTATGAATTCAAGAAGAAACCTAATAGTTAATTTTTTCTGATCCTGGGCTGTGATGTGTGTTTATTAGTTCTGTGGCTTCTCACTGAAGTCTGTTAACCTGTTTGTATTTCAGTTAAGTGTGTAGATGTTCACTGTCCTATAGCCAAAATCAGTTACCTTGTAACACGTGTTACAGAAATACAGTGGTGAAGAAGGAGCAGAGAGAGGAATAAGGTATTTGCAGGTGAAAAGTGTTGTCATACATGTATTTTAGGGATAATGTTTTCATTCGGACCAGCTCTTGCAGAAGAGAGTCGGTGTCCAATTTCGCTAGATGGCAGCATAACTGTGGAGTTGAATAGAATTGAGTAAATCTAGTTCTCTGGAGCTCTGGGTTTGTCAAGTGTAAATACCTGTATAAACAAAGATAGTTTTCTGTTGTCGACTTGATTCCTAGGCTTTTCATGTTTACCTTAGAAGATCTCAATTTCTTTCCTGCTTTCCAGTTATGCTTAACTTCTGCCTATAGAAACATTTTCTAACTTTCCTTGCTGAGTCTCAGATTTAACAAAAGATTATTTGCATCTGATGCCTGCTTTCCTGTAAGGTTCTAGGACACATATGCTCAAGATACCTAAACAGTTTGTTACTGCTTTAATCATTCCTGTTCAGTGTTCACACAAATATTTGGCAGAATTAATCTCCCAAATTTGTAGGATAACCAACAGTAAATATACATATTGTAAAATCAGCCAACAGAGAAGCTAGGGAATTGTAGTGCTTTATTTAACCATCGGTAGGTGTGTATCTTCAGTAATAGTGGAGGGGACCCAAGTCCTTTACAGATGCAATAGGCAACTTAAACCTTCACATAATGATCTCTCTCAAGCTCCTTTAGTTAAAGGTTATTATATGATCTGAAGCATGAGACATTATTAGACATCAATTTGGAAAATCTAATAAGATAGATAAGTAGTTTTTCAGCTTAGAGCCTCCCCCCCCACCCCCCTTGAGATGTCAATGGGATAGCTTCAGAGGTGTTCAGGAAGTGGCTGAAAAATAAAGTTTAGACACATGCATCCTGTACTTGTTTCTTGCCTTTCTTCTGTGATTTCACAGCACCCCAGGAATTCACTGTGTATTCAGAAGGAACCCTAACTCTCTATTCCAACCCTAACTCTTCTAGTATTTCAAAGCTACGTGAAGTTTCTGATGGGCAAATGTCATATGAAAGGACACCAAATGTTGTTGAAGCAGGCAGTTTCCGACTAGACTTTGAGTGATTACTGCAACCTTGTAGCTACTTACAGCAATTTTGAGTCTGAAAGAACACAAGGATGTTGGTGCTCATAAAGATGCATAAATTTGGGCAGCTATATCTATTATCTCTTTTTTTCTGGCTAGTGTCAGATGTAGCTTGTTTTTTTTAATGAATGTTTTGTTGATTCTTTAATTTACTGTACTGTAAAGTCTGTCAATCAAATCTGTCAGTCAGGGTATCGGTCAGTCTTGTGGGATGATAGCTTTGTGTTTTCCTCTGCACAGTGCATTTTTGATTTAAGACACAAAATGTTGAAGCTGAAACTCAGAATACTGAGGCAGAAGGCAGTTGTCTTATTTAATGGTGTTAGATTATCAACAATGATTGATCTAGGTTTAGTTCAGTAATAAATGGAGTCGTATAACACTGTTATTAAAATTGAGAAAAAAGTAAGATAGATACAGTCCAAGTAACGTTCAGATTGGTTTCACCACTTCTCCGAATCTACTGGTGATCCACCATGTAGGTACTACTTGTTTTAAGTCTTCCTGACCCATTCATCTCATAGCATGACTTGAAAAGGGTCTTTTCAACAGGTTTACAGTGTATTTCTAATTTAGTAATGTCTGCATATTTTACGTGCATCCAGATGAGAGAGCACGTCATTATTCGAAGGCACAGTTAAGAATTACCGAAGGCATAGTTTATACAGTACTGTATACACTATAGTGTAATTCCCTCTTAGACTAAATTGCAGACTGAAAAAATTCATATAAATGCTTCATTCTAATTTAGAGTGTACACTAGATGGCAGTGGTATCAAAGAATAACTGGAATTCTTTATTTTTTCTGAACATATAAAGATTAAGCTATAAAAAAGAAAAAGGTTGTATTAAGCCTTAACCAGGTTAGGGCAAAGAAGTTGAAATTAAATTTGTTTTTACGAAACCAAGATTTATAAATGAATTTGTAATATTTTTAGTTATGAAAGCCATTTTTGCACTCAAAATCTAATATAAACGAACAAAATGCAGCAGAATTTAAAATAGGTTTTGGAAGTAGTTCTATTTAGGCATAAGATTAAATTTCATAGTTTAAACCAACTTACATTCCACTGGTTTTTGCCACTAGTTGTTCTGTAAATATATTTTTCAAATAAATATTTAGGAGCTGGATTATCCTTAGCAGTATCAATACTGCTAGATACCATAAGCTTTTATTTGCTTGTTTGTGTGTACATCATGGAAATCATTCTTGAATTGTTCAGAAGTTTAAAATGTTTTAAATAAAATGTTGGGCCTATTAACTGATTCAACATTAATTTTTAGTTCTCTTTAATTTGTAAACTGAAAGGCTGTACATGAACCAAATACTTATTAATTCTCCCCATGTACTGTCAGAAAATAGCGTGTCTTAGCTTTAAAGTTGATCAACAATGTCAGTCAAGATTCAAGAAGGACTAGCAGCTGCTTCAAGTTCTGTCATGTTGCTGATATTTCTTATTGCTTCTTGTTTCTTGTGCATAATTTCTATTCACATGAAAATTTTGGTTATTAGCTTTTCAAAAATGAAACTTATGCTAATAAGGAGCGAAATTTCAATTTTCTGTTTAATGCTAGGGTTTATTGAAAATCTTTCATTTTTACTGAATAGAAGTTCAACCTAAAATTTGAATCTTAATCTAACTTTTGCCTTTTGGTGTTAATTAGTCCTTAAAATGTTCTTACACTTTTTCAAACAAAAAGTTAATGTGTTCCTTTCAGAAGTGTGGTCTTTGCAATTGATAAGAGACTAAGCTTTTCCTCCTGGAACTTCTTGCTGTAATTGGGTTACATGAGAAAGAATGGGGCTCGTTCATTTTGTTTTTTCTCACTAACCAGTACTGGAGAGTAGCACCAGGGAAAAAACCCAAACATGCAAGATTCCACTTCTGCAAATTAAAGTTGTTTCAGTTACCCCCATAAAAGCTGAAATTTCTCTCAGTTTTGTGCTGGTTTTAGGTAAAATTTTAATGCATTTAGTGAGGATTGATTGAGAGAAAGTTAAAGTAAGATTTTTATTGTTATTTTAGGCTGCCGTTGTAAGTATACATGTGAATATAGGTCTATATTTACTTGATAAGTTTTCAGTACTCCTTTTCCTCCAGAATATTCACTGGTTTTCTTAGTAGTTCTGATTTGTTGGGATACTGGTTTTTAATACATTGTGTTAGTTTAACATGTCACTGAATTTGGTTGTTTGAAATTATTTGCTTGGTATTTAAAGCAAGAGATAACAGAGCTTAAAGCACTATTGATTTCTGCAGCACTTTCAGAGGGCAAGATCTTTAAATGTTCTTTCTTCAGATGGACTTATAATTTAATAATTTAACAGATTGAAGATGGTATTGCCACCATCACTGGGCAGTCATGTTCGGTGCTTGGGACAGAACTCGCACAGTTGATGTTTTGATCAGATGTATGGCTAGGTCAAGCATGTGGCTGAAGTATTTTAAAAGATAATACATTTTTAATGGTGGAAAACTAAGAATCATAGAATAGAATCGTAGAATATTTATGGTTGGAAAGAACTTTAAGATTATCCAGTTCCAACCCCCTTGCTATGGGCAGGGACACCTCACACTAAACCATGTCACCCAAGGCCTCGTCCAACCTGGCCTTGGACACCGCCAGTGATGGGGTATTCACAACCTCCCTGGGCAACCTATTCCAGTGCCTCACCACCCTAACAGGAAAGAACTTCTTCCTTATATCCAGCCTAAACTTCCCCTGTTTAAGGTTTAACCCGTTACCCCTTGTCCTATCACTACAGTCCCTAATGAAGAGTCCCTCCCCAGCATCCCTATAGGCCCCCCTTCAGATACTGGAAGACTGCCATGAGGTCTCCACACAGCCTTCTCTTCTCCAGGCTGAACAGCCCCAACTTTCTCAGCCTGTCTTCATATGGGAGGTGTTCCGGTCCCTTGATCATTCTCGTGGACTTGTTCCAACAGTTCCATGTCCTTTTTATGTTGAGGACTTCGGATATACTTTCACACTGTGTTAAAAACATTGGGGTATACAGTATGCATCCTACAACAGAAGATAAATCATAGAGTTTCCTTACCTATGTACAACAGTCAATGCATATTCAGGGAGCAACCAGAAGTATGATTTATGTGTCTTTGTGGACTTACTGTGCAGAATATGAAGTGGGCATTGTGTCCAAGTGCAATTATTACAAAACACAGGGATACAAAGAAACTTTATAATGTCTACCACAAGTGCATTTTGCAAAGGTTCTGAAAGTCTACTCAATTCTGGTATTTATAAGAGGAGAGCTTCATTTTGTGTTTCCCACATTCAGACAGAAATGTAACATTATTCTTTTCATAAAGATGTGCCTTAGTATAGGACATGGGTGAATTTGTACACCAAACATTGTGCCAGAATTATCAGCACTGATTTAAATCAGATCATTTTACATTAAAGGCTAGAAGGGCAGCTAAATTTATATCACAACCAGTAAGCAAGTAGATATTTTCATTATCATAGCTTATATTATGGTGTACAAGCCAAAATTAACCAGTACTTTTTTCTCTACCAAAATGTTTTTTCAATTGCTTCTTCAAATCACTTCTGTAATCTGAACCATTTTTCATTTTCTAGACATTTTATCTTACTTCAGCTTTCTTGTGAAATATACTTTTCGTAAAGAGAATTGACTAGATCTACTTGTAGTTTTGAGCTGTGATGTTATCTGTAGTATGTAAAAATTGAATGAGACCTTTTGCCTTGGATACTTCTGCAGATTTTATTCCTGTTAATGCATCCCTGAATGTTTGGAAAGACATCTATGCAGAGAGGTATGATAACTTCTCAGAATATACTAATAGCTGAAAATTGCCAAACAGGTAGCTAAACTGATCAGTAAGTTCAGTTCTGTTTGCATTTTCACTCTAGTGCATGAGACTGTAAGATCACCTTAGAAAAGTTTGGTTTCTATTTATATTTTGCACCAGCTTTGGTTTTACTGTTGCTCATTGTATTCCACTGATATTTTTAGGTAGTTGTGTTGTTAGAATTTACTTCTGACTATAGTGCATTTGGAAACAGATTTCTACAAAGGCTGTTTATCTCTGTGTGCATAAGGTGACATATTGGGTGTTTTGCGCCTCAGTCTAAATCTCATTTATTAGAGATTTCTTATCTGTTTGAAACTGGATCTAAGAAAAGAATCTGAATTTCCTAAGAATACCATAAATTCTTGAAACTAATATAATTATAAATGTGTAAGAACTTGGAATGAAGGTTAACCAACTTTAAAATATTTCAGTCTGGAGAAGCACTGAATAGCATGGCAAATTGTTGGCCACAGAGCAAGAGCTTTTTATCTGACGTTAGAATAAGTCTGCAGATACAAGATTCAGAGTAGTGTGTTAAGTGCTAGTATTGATGTACAGTGGTTCTATTAGAAATACACAAACCCACTGATGTACATAGCATGCCTCCAGCTGGAGGGAGCCAGAGGAATGTAATTTCCTTCAATTAAAGAGGAAAACAAAAAAAAATAAGAAATGCCTTTTCATGGAGCATAAAAATCTGAGAGGTTTCTTTTCATTTTGTCCTGCTTTCTTGTCTGCCTAACATGGATAGATGAAGAAAAAGATAGTGTTGCATGTGTAAACTGGAACAGTATGTGGCAATTTACTTGCAGGATTTCTTTGTCCCTGTTGTGTTAGAAATATGCTTTATATCTTATTTTTTTCAGATGAGAATTTGGTACTTAAGCGACTGTTTTTGTAACTTGCCAACTATGGTAAAATTCTGATTGCAGGATTGAAAAGATGTCTGACTTCGTTATTTACCTATTTGATGAAGGGTTTGCTTTTATTTTTGCATAGCCTTTCTGGACACCAGATACCCACACCACAATTGTAGAACTAACTCTGTTAATGCATTATAATAGATCCTCTTGATGTAGGAACTTTGATAAAGAGGAATGCTGTCAACGGGGTGGGGTTTTTTTCCAAATTTAAAACACTGTAATTGCTTCTGCAAGTTCAGTTTGTGTTAATGTTTGGAAATACTAAGTTTCCATTCTGTACTTGACAGCTCTTGGCAGAATGAAAATTACTCATTTTTGGCAGATCAGCTGTTCCTGTATGGTTTTCCACCTTTCCTTGCTTTCGTGGGAACTGCTCATAAGAGCCTTTTACATCTGACTTGACTAGAGTGTTTAAGACAACTAGAATGCTCGCCTACCTGCTCACTTTTGACTGGAGAGTTTCCAGGGAAAAGATCTGGTTAAAAATGTATGTTGTGCTGTGCTATTCCCTAAAGAGGCAGAACAAAGACGAGTGAGAGCCATTTTTAATTTAGAGTGTGTGAAAAATACAGAACATGCTCTTGCACTGGCTGTGTCATAAGTAGATTTTTTTGCGGTGGGGTCATTCGTCTTTTTGAAAACAAGCAAAATGCTGAAAAAAATGAAAGTTCCTGCTGATTGTGCTTTTTCTTCTCTGAAGCCACTTTTCTTTGCTTCCCTTTTACTGTGACAGTTCCAAAGTGTTGTGCTTGTCTTTCTTCTGGATAACCAGGTAGAGTCAGTGCTAAAATTTTACCTGAAATAAGTTCATAGCAAATGTTGGCTACGTAAGTGTATGGGATGACTCCTTGGTAGAATGTACTTCTGTCCTGTTTCTACATGAACTTAATATTCAAAACTTCATGACTGAAGTTTATATTTTGGTGAGATTTCTTGTTTTCTGGTTGAATGTTTACCACAAAAGTTTTTAATCTCATGAATAATTTTGGAAGTGATTCAAGACTTAATTACAGTTTATCATGCATCTGAATTTGTAGTGTCTTACTTTGCTTTATACACCCATTAGGCAGTACTGAGCAGCAGTACCTCAAGATTAGGTAGAAGTTTAAATAGTCATATACAAAAATGTCGATATATTTGAACAAGTATTTTATATGTTGTTTAAATGTTGAATTACTGAGTATTAAAGTAGCAGACATTCAGAAGTGAGATAATTGTTAAACTTGGTGTCTCTTGGAGTTGCAGGTGTATGTAATTTTTTTTCTTAAATTTTGTTTCTGGGATATGACCAAAAATTATATGCGCATCTCTCATATAAGGAAAAACTAAGAGAGTGGGGCCTGCTCAGCCTGGACGAGGGAAGGCTCAGGGGGGATCTGATCAGTGTATGTAAGTACTGGGTCTGGTCCCATCCTCTTGACGTCCTCCCTTCTCAGTGGTACTAGGCCATAGGACAAGAGGAAATGGGCATAAACTAAGACACAGGAAGTTCCATCTGAACATGAGAGTGAACTTGTTTACTGTGAGGGTGACTGAGCATTAGACTAAGTTATCCAGAGAGGCTGTGGAGTCTCCTTCCCTGGAGATACTCAGGAGCTGTTTGAACACAGTCCTGAGTAATGTGCTCTGGATGACCGTGCTTGAGCAGGGACGTTGGACTAGATGACCTCCAGTGATCCCTTCCACCCTCAACCATTCTCTGATTCTGAGATTTCCCTATCTTTATGATTTCTTGAGTTCTAGATTTAAATTACAAGAGAAAATGTCATCAGCCTCTGCTTCTGTCCTGTTGATTTAATCTGTAAATGATTGTTTGCATTTCACTGTCCTACTCTTGCTTCAGAGGAAAGTGCATAAAATTACATAGCTTAATCTAGTCTGGCCGTGAAAGTTGTCATCCTCATAGTGGTCATATTATGATTTCTTGCAGGGGGAAGTATTTACTTTTACCAAAAAAAAAAAAAAAGGAAATAGATGGAAAAAGTCTTAAAAGCTTTTTTTATCCTTTTTTTATTTTTCATGAAAACTACTAAGATTTGATATATACCTCTCTGTCTGGTCCATCAGAAGACTTTTGCTTCATAGCCTCTCTATGATAGGAATGATTGAATATAAACCTTAGATTCTGGAGTTATCTCATTCTCTTTACTGGTTCTAATAAGCTTCCCCTCCTCTTCCAGTACAGGTGAAGATACATAGACACATCTTGCCACCACAGAATATTTTTTAGTCTGATGTTATATACAACATTTGTATATGATTTGTATATCCCCTGCAGGTTTACTGACCAAATGGGGTTCTTAATGCACCTTTTTGTCCTGTTACTTCGTGGTTGCCCAGTACTTAAAGGATGGGTTTGAATTGTTAGAGCGCCTTTCTTTGCAGTCAGAAACTTGTAGCTGCATTTTTTTATAAGCTTATATTATTACTGTTATATTTAATCCTAATGCCTAATTCTTTCTAGGTCAATTATGCATCAGACATGCTTAATTTTGCTGGATCTGTCTATTGATTAGAAAGTACAGTAATCTATTGATTAGTACTCTTGATTTTCAGTAGGTTTGGGAAGATGGTGATAAGAGGTAATAAATAACTCTTATTTTCTCATTTTCTGTTACCGGTCACTAGACTAATCTGGCAGAAATTCATGAGCTGAAATAGGAACTTAATGTGATGCACAGCATGGTGACATAGTTAGCACTTTAGCACTGACTATGGCAGCTTGAGAGAGCCTGCTGTTCAGTAAAAGGAAAGGAGAAAACATTACTTGCTTTTAACCAAATAGCTGACTGTATGTTTTTTTTTTAAGTCTCAGCATGGCTGTGAATAAAAATTAAAGTATTCTTAGTTCAAGTACTACTTTCTAATTAAATTTGTGAAGAAACTAATAGGCTTGATTCCTTCTAGTTTTAGTTGAAGAAAAAAGAACATCTTTTAGAAAAACTAGTTATGTTTGAGCTATGTTATGTTGTTTGACTTAGTATGATCTTGTTCTTGTTTTGTGGGGGTATATGTTTAATATAGCTTTAGAATCTCTTGAGAGGCTTTCTTAATCAAATTCTATTCTGTTTGAATTTTTTCTTTTCAGTAAAGTAGAACACTTACTTTATTTCTGTGAAGAGCTTCTGCTGATAGTGCCCAGGTTTGCACTTAATCTATGTCTTAGAAACTTAATGCATTTAACAAGAAAAATTCTTGTGAATTACAGAAAACCAGTTTTATTGGAAGAAATTTTGGTTATGACAAAGGAAAGGCTATTGTGAGGGAGGGAGGGAGAGAAGGCTTCAGATGGAATTGAGTTTATCAGGAAGATAAAGGGAATTCCTAAATTTGTTCTTCCTTTTATCTAGAAAAAACAGCTCATTTAAAAATATTCTTGCTATTTCATCTTAGTTTGTATTTCATCAGCATCTCCCTAAGTATTTGCAGACTCAAATAAACCAGTAAGTAGCTCTATGATAAGGCTTTCTAATAGTGATTTACGCTAAATTCGTACTTTTCAGATACAATCAAATAAAAAATACAGGTTTTGAGGTAGGTATGCAAGTTTCCTACAGAAGTGATGAAGACTTACATACTCCCTGAATGTGCTAGTAACTTTCACAAACAATTCTGGTGTCCCTGTGATCTTAATGTTATATATCCCTTTGAGCCCTTCACATGTCTTAGATTGCATGCTATAGAACATAGGGAATGTGTTGCATCAGCCAACAGTTTCTTCAGCTTCTGTTCTCTTGGTGCATTATTTGTAAACAGTATTTGAAGCTTCAAATTTTAACTTATCTATGAAAATGTGTTAGTGTACAAAGGAAGTAAATATGAGTACATGGAAGATGAAACAGTTTCTTCCCTCCTTCCAAACTCTGTCCGTTCCATCCCTTTCTTTACATAATTATTTAGAAATTGGTTTCAGGCACTTAGTGGAGGGAGCATCGTTCAGTACTCCAGGAACAAATTCACACTGTGTTTACATCAAGCAGTTGCAGCTGAAGCTTGTTAGTTTAGTGATTGCCTCCCAGATTAAAAAAAATTCTTCACTGTGGTACATGAACTCCTATTGTTTGGAGATATATAATCGGCTCATCCCCTCTTTAGGGAAGAACAAAGAACATAATAGTACATCTGGTTCATCTGTTAAGACAGCAAAGACTAATTAAGCAAATACTGCAGAACCTCTCTTGATAACACATATATCTAAAACTGGCCTGTGTATGATAAGTTTTTTAATCAGTTTGTTTTAACCATTTAGTGTATGCACATAATCTATTCCAGAATCACCAGATATTCATAGAAATAATTTAGGACACAATACTAAGGACAGACAAATCAGAGAATTAGGGTAGCGTTCATTAATTCTCTTGCAAGTCTCTTAGTTTAAGATGATATGGTTAGGAAGATGTAAGACTAGAAAGAACCTGTTGGGCCTCCAGGTGATGTTATTAGCACTTCATAAATTTTATCTGTCTCTTCCTTAAAAATGATTTGGCTGGTTTCTGAAAATTTGGATCGCAACCTGTCTGGGGGAATGAACCGTCTCTTTATTGAGTACTTGCATAGAACCTGCTTCAGTGACACACAGTTTTAAACCTCGAACAAGCCTGTGTAGTCAAATTGTTACATCGAGCATCCCTATTTCTTCACTTCCCTCTTGGCTAGCGCTAATGTCTAGTTACAGGTTTAAGACTACTCAAGGCCAATTTTACCTGCTTTACTTTTTCCTAACGTTGTTTAGCTTAAATAGCTTTACTTGCTCCTTAACTTCAGTAGAGTTGTAAGGGCACAGATATCCTGTGAAGATCTCAGTTTTGGAAGTCTTCATTTATTGTCTCTTTCTTCTCTGCACATACAGTAATGAATGTAATTGCAACTTCTGTAACAGCATGAAGACTGGTTAAAGAGTTTGCTATAATTTTATATTCTCTTTACTGATAGGCTGCTTGTACTTGTTCTGATATGGTCCCTGTCTGCTCCCTGCCTAATGTGCTCTTACATCTCCCCATCTAGGTTATATTCTTTTTAGGTAGTTGTCACTTGTCACTTCAATATAGATGATTCTGCTGTATCACATGTGAAGTAAATCTGTGGCATTGTATCTGTACCAGGGACCTCTTCCAGTTTTTGATGAGGCTGGGAAGTACCGAGGCTAAGTACATGTACAGTGTTAGAGCACAAGGTAGCAAAATGGTACATTAAAGAATATGTTGGATCACTTCAGTGAATACTTGTACGGTTTCTGCCCTACCAGCTGCAGTCAGTTCTAACTACTGACTTTCTACTTGACATCCCTCCTCCCCCAAAGACCCTCTGCTGCCTTCTGTGTCCATTTGATAGGGATAGTGGGGCTTGCCACACACAGTATCTTGGACAAAAGAAGCAGCTGCATTACAGTTAATTTGAAAGAGAGGATTTCAAAATACCAAGCTTGTTGACAACAGAATGCCTCCTGATACATGAGGGATAGTTAAGAATTCGCTCAATCTCTCTTCCCCATCTATGGAAATGAAAACTGGAAAATAATGGGGGGAGGGAGCAGTGTGGAAAACTGTTAGCAGGGTATGAGCAAATCTCACTTATGCAAAGTTTGTATTTTTAGTAAGTGTTGGAAATATTACTGATTTAAAACAGGAATAGTGTGAGAATAGGCTGAAACAAATCCTACAGCAGCTCAGACTTGGAAAAGCTTCATTCAGAAAAATGTTTTTAGAAGAGACATTGCTGAATATCTGAAGGTGCATTAGGAGCTGCACAAGGTCTCTGTCCTTACCACCTTACGATTTAATTTCTCACATGTGGTGAAGGAGGGTGGATGACAGAAAAAAATAATGTGATTATTTTGGATGAGATTGATTTATTGCTGTGTGTAAGTGTCTGCAGAGTAAAAGTACATGTGACCTAGTCACGTAGTGTGCATTTCTGGTTAATGGAGAGAAATAGACATGTAGAGAACATCCCATGCACCCTGCTGTAGACATGAGCATGTAAAGCCACTCTGTTTATGAAAAGCTTAAATATCTAAATTAGGTTACAGTGTAGCATGTCCTGATGAACTGATTTTGCTCCATCAACTAGACAGGAAGTCAAGAATGCCTCAAATTTACAATGCATTTATCTAAAGTATTGTGTCCTGAAGGACTGAAAGCTGTTTTCTCAGTAGTTACTCTTTATACTGACCAAAAGGTGTTTTCTCAGTAATTATACTGAGTTGCTTGTAAAACCAACAGAAAAATGCACCACCAAATATCCCTTCTTGGATGTCATATTCTTAGTCAAAATGCTTGCAGCATAGGGGAAATGATTGATTTATACACCTTCCCACTCATTCCTCCTGTGGATTAAAGTTGGCCAGTTACGCTGCACTGTATACCTGAGAAGAGTATGCCTACGGTTGCATTGGGTGGCTGGCAAGCTGGGGTTGGCCTTCCCATTTTTTGTTTTGATGGATTGCTCTTTACTTATTCCTGAGAGCGACTGCTGAAGCCCTGTCTTTTCAATGACAAGGTTTTCCTGGTAGAAACTTATTTTACAGAATTCTGTGGTAGTGATCTGTCATTTTACATCCTTGAAATTGCAGCGTGAACCATATATCTTTGAACCGTATTTCAATAACAGCATCTGCAGAACAGCTCAGTGTCTTGTAGGAAACACTCTGAGAGTGATCTTTTTTCTATGTGAGAAAGCTAAGTATGTCAAGAAAGGTTGGATCTTCCACCTTTGTTTGAAATATGAAGAGGCAGGGTGAACCTCTGCAACTGGAATTGATTGAAGAATTACAAAAAAGTAAAAGGCCACTCAGTTCTTTAAATTTCAGGAAGCATTTTAGAGTAAAATTTCAAAATATGACTTAGCTTATGCAGAGTGGATTTTGGGCATAGCTTAACTGAAATGAAAATTGTAATATTTGAAGACAGATCTAGTTCAGATGAGCAGATGCTGATCTGTAAGTGTGTTGCATTAACATGTGATGGGGAAACTTTAAAATCTATATGAGGTCATTAAAATAAAAAATAAAATAAATCCCAGTACCAAAATTTCTGTATTTTAATACCCAAATTAGTGTTTTGTTTTTTTAAATAATATTTATTTCTGAGTATCACTGTAAATTTGTGTATGTTGACATTTTTAACAGCACATGGTGCTCCATAGCATGTTCTCCATAGCAATTCACATAAAACGTTGAAAGGTATCTTTCAGTGTGCATGTTTTTACATATATTTTTTTCCTTTCTGCTCACCTTCCATATGTGCTTCTTGAAATATAATACAAATGAAAAGTGGGAAACTCACCATAACTTTTATGAATGCATTAGAACATTCCAGTAAGAGGGGCAGAATATACAGACAGAACACGTGTAGCTTCTGAAAGGTTCTGAATTCAGACACTGGTTACTAGTGAGTTTAAAAAAAAAAAAACAGGAGGGGTGGTAGCTGGAGTATTTATTAAAAGGCATAGATAGAGAAAATGATGACCCAAGTTGCTCTAATTTAATAATTGAAGACTGCTGGGTATGTTTTAGACCATCTGTGACCTACATAAAATGAACAAGGAGGTCTTTCCATGTTCTAGATATTTAGACAAGAAGTATGAAGGAGCACATCAACAGATGAACAAATCATACACACACAAAAAAAAGCTATAGTTGGTATGGAGAGTAAACAGATTGATTTAAGAGATTACCACACAGACATGAGAAGAAAACTGAGGATTGTTGTTACAAAATGATCTTTTTTCAGCCTTTTTTATTTATCACTAGCATATGGCCTAGGGAGACTTTTTGCAACAAATATTTTGTAGCCTGGAGTGGCCTCTAATGGATGTATGACACTGATGGTGCAGAGAAAAGCTTTTTAATAATTTGTGTGACTGTAGTGCTTGTGAAAGATGTTAGACTGCCAGCTTAGAAGATTGGGAAACTGAAGTAATGTCTTCTGATTCACTGAACAGGTATAGCAGGGCCATCGATGGCATAAACCCTCTATTGCTTTTTGATTGTATCCTGAAAAACTTATCTTTTGCTTTTAGCTGACTGCCTGTTAGTTAATAAGGACAGAGACTTACCATTTAATTTCATCCTGGCCACTTAGCTGTTACAAAGGAGCTTTTGACAAAAGCTAAGCTTTTTGTTTAAATTACGAATTTGTATCATAAAATGCAAGGACTACTAGTAGAAGTAGTGAAGGGGGAAGGGTAACTGGGAACACATGGTGACTGGCTGACTGGAGCTGTTACATGGTAGGCTGGGCTGCCTTTTGCTTTCTCTCCTAGACAAAGCAAAAAGCATTGAGACCTCACTGGTTTTAACCTTGTGGTAGGCATTTCACAGTACTAGCCTGTGGAGTGTTATTTACTACTTAATTTAGTGTGTTCTCTATGCAGACATGACCAGAACCAGCCCAGTTCTTAATGACAGGGAGAAGTAAAGAGGTACAGGTAGAGCTTTAGCATGGCAGTACCTTCTTGGCAGGAAAGAAATCTACTTTTATCACTTCTATGATTAGATTAATACCTACTCAAACCAGTGTCTTATTCTCATCTCCCATACCAAAAGATAGCCCAAATTTTAATTCTACTCATTGTCTGGAATTCACTTCAGTGAGCCAGACTGCCGACCGATGAGAGCAAAGCTGTCTTGGTCTGATTCAGATGAGGCTTTTGTAACTTTACATAGCGCTCAGGCACCAGGGGTAGCTCGATGTGTTGGAGTAGGCAGGATGAAAAGTGGTAATCATGGTAGAAATCGTCAATATGATAGGAGATAAAAAATAGTGCTTGATGTCTTGATTTAATTCTCTTGTTAGTGAAAGTGTTTATGCAGATACTAACAAAGACAGGTACAAAGAAAGAAGGTTAATTGTCTGTACTCTGAAAACCAAAGGTGTTTCAGATTGCCCAAATTTGACAGTGCCTAAGGCCTGGAAAAACAGAACTAAACATCAAAATAAGTAATGTAGACAGTTTGAATTAATTAGGCACCTACACTTACCATATTTTCAGTAAGCTAAAGTGCTGCTTTTTAGTGTGGGTAATTTTTGTTTTAATTCCTGTGGTTCTTTGACGTGAACAGAGGTGAGATTTGAGCCTGATGTTTTGTTAAAGAAAACAAACAAAACCCCAAACCCACAAAACCCCCCCCACATCAGTGAAAAGTCAGAATGAAGTGGTAAATTCAAGTTAGCATGTATAAGTGGAAATAACCTGAAATAAAGCTGTTCGGAAAAGGGCAAATAATTGGAAAGTAATAACACTTAAAAGAAGATGTAGGCATAAAGAGTGGCAAAAATTAAAGGCTAGAAGGGAATGACTTGTGAAGATTAAAGGAAGTGAACAGATGTAATTATTACTTATAGCTATCTGTGTGCTTGGTGATGTTCAAATGAAGAGAGATGATCCCTACGCTAATTTGGCTAAATAGCTACCAGGGGATGAAAAAAATTTTCAAAGTCGTATAAGCTTCAAGTGTCAAGAAGGGATTCATTTAGAGGAGTCCAAAGAGGTCTAAGTAGGAGTAATGAAATAAGATGAGGGCAGTCTTAGTTTCAAATACCATTAAAAAACCCTTTTTGCTAGAAATGTTAAAGTGTGTAATAGTTTCCCCTGAAGTTCTGATGGAGCGCCTCACTGCTGGAGCTATTCAGAATGATAGTGGACAAAGCTTTCAGACATAAACTGGAGGAAAGAATTCTGCCTTGGAAGGAGGAGAGTGAAAATGATGTTAGAGATAGTTTCTATCTCTGTGATTTCAAATATAAGTTAACAAAATAAGACTGGTGGTGCACTAGTGAAATATAATTTATGTAAATTTGCTTTAGAATAGGCATTAACCTTGATCCTTACTTCAAGTCTGCATTAAGCCTTGCCTTTGATACGGTAATCTTAATTAAAACTGAATATTTCATGATTTAACTCCCTCTGCTTCATGAGCAGAACAATACTTTTATCAGTGTTACCTATAAAAGTGCTATCCATATGAAGTATCCATTGCATCAGATGGTCAGCTCACTGAAGGTCATATTCATATGAATAAAAGTACTGAAATGCAGGGGGTACATTTATTTAAAAACCATTAACTGTTATTTTACAACCAAATGTTAAAAAGCCAGTTAAATGGCTCTTCTTCACGTTGAGTTAGGAAATGTTATAAATACCCTGTTCTTCTAAGCTAAAAAAAAAAATAAACCTGGTTGAATGGGGGGAAAAAAGTCAGTATTGGCTGATGTGATGTGTGTCAAGTGTGTCATGTAGCTGTCAGTCACTGTCATCTTCATAATACTTTTAACTGAATCTGCTTAGGTAGTAAGAGAGAAGCTGCTCATTTTGATGTTAAATCATAATATGTTTTAAATAGGAAGAGGCAGGAATTGGAAACTAGGGGCATAAAGTTTGCCAATGTACTTCATCCTCTGGAGGGTTTGTAGTTGAAGTCACTGCCACAGTGCAGGCACCCTCAGGTTGCTCACTGCTCATAAAGGGAGACATTTGGAAGATTACACTTTTCATCTTGTGAAAAGATGAGCAAGTATTTATCTTAGTTATTTTGTAATACATTTAAACATTTTATATTGTATGTTTGATTGTTTCGTATGTAATCATAGTTGAGAACTTCATGTGAAATGACGCAGGCATTGACCTGATCAACTTTAAAACTGATTGATAGGCCGATGCTTAGGTCAATGTAGGAATCAACAGTAAAAGTTCAAGGAAGGAGTATGTGATATTAAGTGACAATACTTAGGAAGTAAATTCGGAAGAATATTACACTTAAACTGTAGAAGGCAAGCAAACATTTGAGGATCCATCCGGAAAGCCATTTAATTGTTGTCGAAAGGCCGTCTTTTTCTGAAATCCTTTAATTCTTTGCTGAATTTAAGGTGACAAACCTAATGATTTGAATGAAAATGCAGCTGTGATAAATCCTGGTGTCTGGACTGTATCTTTACTGAATAACTGATGTTAGTGATTATTTAATTTGTCTCACTGGAATTTTTGCTTATGTCAGGTAGTCAGATGACCCAGTGTTAAGTTACCAGTGTTTTTCTTCCAAATATAAGTCTAACCTCTTGGTTAAATAAGATTTGCCAGTCTCTTTCATCAGTACTTGAGATACTCTTTTTTCATTGTCTCAGCTTTTTCTTTGTCAGTTCTAAATACCAAGCTGCAGCTGTGGTAAGTTGGATATCCATAAACATAACATATATACTGCTGTCTTTACTTCCCATTCTGAGCACAAGGAATGTAGCAGTGTATATTTATTGTGGATAATGGTCATATAATTAAAATGGTAAAAGTGTATTTTTGGGCACAGCTGCCTTTCCATCAGTCAGTTACATTACTGGATTCTCTTCTTTCAGAGAGCCTAGAGAACAAATTTGGAAAGTTGAATACATTTATATGGGGGGGGGGACGGGGGAGGGACAAACATACAAACAAAAAAGAAAACAAAAAAAAAAAACCCAACCCCCACAACCCAGAAAGTGAGTAGTTGTTGATACTGTATTACATCTCTAGTCCTGTCATTAGATCTTCATAGGAGAATTGTAACACCTGATTGCACCAAAGAAAATTAAACTCTCCTGGTTCCTAGGACCATGTGCTCTGTGCCTGCATCATCTGTGGTATTCTCAAATACAGCCTTTACCAGTTACCAAGAACATGGGGATTACTGATGCTGTGTGGGTCTCTAACACCAGAGGATGTTGCCTGGCTGGTTCCAGGGATCCCAAAGGGTTAAGTGCAGTGAAGCCTTTCCCCAGCTTTCTGGGAACCTGGCAGTGGCTTTCTTTCAGTTCCTTTGTAATGGGAGGAACAATACCTGAATTCAGCCTTGGGTTGTGCTGGAGAGGGGGAAGGATTCAGGTTATAGTGTCAGGGGCAGCAGTTGCACTCAGGCAGTACCAGCAAGTGCTTCACCCTGTGGCTGAAAAAAGTGGAATGTTAACAAGGCAAGTCTCAGATAGGACCATATGTATGTGGGGTTTTGTTGTTTTTTAATCCATTTCTCTCTGCTCGTGGTTTTCTTTTTAGTTAAATTAATCGTGCTGTTTTGAATAGGCTGCATTCTGCTGCTGGAAACTGTAACTCGGGCCCTGGCTGATGATGAGCAAGTCTAAAAGCAGGGAGACACATTTTTTGTGTTCAGACAAGTGAGAGTCTTGTCACTTGAAGAAAAGCATTTAGAGACTAAAAGCCAAGTCCTGCACCGAGATAACAATGATGACTATCCCCTGAAAAAAATCTCACAGTGAGGTATCATTTCATTAGCTGACTGAATGGAAATTACTTTTCTGAATTAAAAACTAAGTTTATTTGTGAAGCAGACAATCCTGCAGGCATTGATAGCTACTGACTGTATCTCATCTTTGATTTCTCCAACAAGCTACTACTGTTAAAGACAGCCAGGAAGGTTTGGTGAGAGGAGGCTGCATGGGAACTTCATGCTTGTTTCTGTTTTCTAGATCATCTTTCTTTTAAAGAGGGATTTGGGTTATATCATAAAAACAAAACAAACAAACATAAAAAAGCAACAGCATGACCACCAAAACCAGCCACAAAACAAACTTGAAGTTAAGGATAAACATGTCAGTGTTTTGTTTAGTTACTGAGCTGCTGTACATTCCTCTACATCCAAACATTGTTTCGTCTGGAGCATAAGTAGTTGTGGATAACTGATAAGGCTGCCCTGCCCAAGTACTTAATATGCTTGAACGTGATGACCTTCAGCACATACCTTATATTTGCAGTATCTGCTTTTCAAAGTGCTTCTTAATTTCTTGAGTATTTTTTACCTTTGTTTTCTAAGGAAACCTACTCAGTTGCATATTTGTGAGTTCTTTCACCTTGTTTATATCCTTCATACCTTGTTTTAGTTTATCTTGTGGTCGGCATTGACAGGCACAAGTTTCAAAGATATTCAGTCTTATAAATCTAATGTAGATTGTCCCTATTCGTATCCTCTGTTCAGGAGACACTTTAGCACATGCACAGGTTGGGGTTTTTTGTTTGAACTGGTGCTGGCCATTTAGCAAGGACTTAACCAAGACCTAGGCACAGGGTGTGGAGCATCTTCTGTTGAGGAGTTAGGAGAGAGCAAGAGGAGAAGAAGGTGTATGGAGCGTAAAGGAATGTAATGAGCAACTGAAAGGAGTTGCTGCTCTACTTATCACTGGTGAGTACCACAGCTGGAATAGTGTGTCCAGTTCTGGGCTCCCCAGTGCGAGAGACATGTACATACTGGAGAGAGTCCACTGAAAGGCCACAAAAATGACGGACTGGAGGGTCTCTCCTAAGAGGAAAGGCTGAGAGCTGGATTATTCAGCTCAGAGTGGCGAAGGCTTGGTGGGGGAGGGGATCTCGTCAGTGCATATAGATGCTGGAAGGGAGGGTGCAATGAGGTCAGAGACAGGCTCTTCTCAGTGGTGCCCATGGACAGGACCTGGGTCAGTGGGCAGACAGTGAAGCACAGGAGGTGCCATCTGAACATCAGGAAACACCTTTTCACTGTGAGGGTGACTGAGCATTACCACAGGTTGCCCAGGCAGCTGTAGAGTCTCCATCCTTGAAGATACCCAGAAACCAAATGGACATGGTCCTGGCCAGTGTGATTGAGGTGGGCCTGCTTGAGCTAAGGGGGTTGGACCGGGACGCCTTTAGAGGTCCCTGCCAACCTCAGCCATTCTGTGATTCTCAGTTGTGAGGGGGATAGAAGTAGCTGAGGTTGTAAAGGGGTATTTGAGATTTTGCATTGGGAAAGCTTTATAGATAGAAGTCTTCTTATTTAAGTCTATTTATATATTAAGCATTTTATCACTTTATGTTTAGTCATGTTAAGCATGTTTAGGATACTGAAGTTCTCTACCCCAGAATTTACAGCTTTTGTGTAAATCCTTGTGTATTCACAGAAGACTTTGTGAAGAGCTTCTCGATGGAGAGACTGCTATTTCAGATACTGAACCCAGTTGATGATGTGTATTTTTTTGTAACATGCTAATGCTTTTATAAACTTGTTTTCAGTCAGATTATAAGGCTTTCAAAACATACCACTGCAGAAAAATTTTGCCTTATAGTTGTATAACAGTCTTTTTACTTCTAAAATGTAGCTAAAATTACATTCTAAAAACCCTTCTAAAATTACAACTAAAATGCCGTTAGTTTTTTATGAAGTAACTGCTTTATCATCCAGTTCAGGCAAAAAGTGTGGCTATTGTTCCTCATTTTGAGGGTACAGTCACAATTAATTTGAAGTACAACAAGCTTTAAATAAAACTCATCAACTAGCATGTGGGCTAAGCATTCCTGAGAGCAACCAGCCAAGCCATGTGTATACAGGACAAATAAACTGCAGCAGGATGGCTTTTGTTGAGTGAACTTATCCTTACTGTTTAGTTGCTTGTTAAATACTTTATATGCCCAGCTAATTCCCAAATGATCACTAACTTTCTCTTCTTTAAAACAAGAAAGTTTTCACTGCCTCTGTGTGAATTATGCTTGAACTGGAGAAATTTTTTGTATCCATACAAAAAGTATTGTTGGATGCAGACTGTGAATTACTGTAAAATGAGACATTATTTATATCTCTTCTACAGTTACAATACTCTTGGGATTTAACTGTTCAACTGCTGTATGGGAAACATGCATCTCTAGTGGGTTTGCTTTTATGTGTGTTAAGATGGAAAGCAGCTAGTTGATATATTATGAAGTGAAATCCTGGTACTGGTTGTTGACAGCTTGGAGAAAGAGAAAGGCAGCTAAAAATTTCCTTTTTTTATATATAATTGTAAGTTTTACCAGTTCAACTGCTGGAATTATATTTTCATTTTCTGTAAGGGCTTCATATTTAGTGGTATATGTGTTTGTGTGTGTATTTATAAAGGACATACTATTACATTCCATATTTCTAAAAGGATTTTGTATCAAGATAAGTTGTATTTGGATGATTTGGAGGGTACTAGCTCCATGAAGACAGCTTGTGGAACTAAGATTTTGCACAGCCTGTATCGTATGTGTGTGTGAATGTATATACATGTAAATTGTTCCTAGTAACTGAAGAAATCTACCAAGAGATAGCCAAGATTAGCTGCATTCTTTGTTGCTGAAGTTGGGTGAGAGTAGTTTTGTTTCTACTCTTCAGGTTGTTTAGGATTGTAAATAAACTAAAAAAGGCAAGAGAGGAAGGTCTGTGGCAAATGAGATCATCTTTTTAAACATCACTTCCGAGTCACTTCTTTAAAGTGACCTTTTAAAAACATGAATTTTATATATCCCAAACACATTGTTCAGGCTATCTTCTAACTGTGAGAAAAAGATTAAATTCATTGCTTAACATTTTATAGCAGACAGGCAGATCCACTGCAAATGAAGTAAAAAAGATCAAAACTGGAGGTAGAATAAGAATAATTTATCCGGCTAATGTGTACATGTGATTAGTTTTATCTCATAGACTGCAGGATAATACTGTTACTTTTTGTGAAACAGAGTTTTGTGGAAATCATTGCGTGCTGTGCAAGGAATGTGATTTTCTAGACAGAGTCACATAAATGTTTGTTGAGTCTGTAAGTGTGTACCTGCTACTTTATTTCTCTTTGAGAAAACTCAGTTTTGTAAAATACATATTCAGGACTTGAAAAACCTCCCCCACTGCTTCCAAAATGTCAAAGCCAAGCACAGGGATTTAGCCATACAACTTCTATTGAAATTAATTGGATTTGTATGGGTAAATCCATGCAGTTCTTCTGAAAATGTTATGGTCTCTTGTATGTAAAATATAACAATATGTTCACAAACATGTTCTCACAAAGAATATTTGGACAGAACAGTAAAACCAGGTTTAATTTATGTTTACAGATGAATAACTTTTGGTTTACTGTAAATGTAAGGGTTCCTGCTGAAGTGTACTGAATGAATACTAAGCATGGGCTGTGCTTGCCTTAGGGCTTCATTTTTTTTAAATGCATGAAGCATTTACATAGGAGTCTTCTGTACTTAACTCAGGAGGGGGAAGAGCATTTCTGATTCATTAATCCCTTTTTCTTTTAGTAAGTAACTGGATCCTTCACATCATGCACTTCAGAAGTGTAAAATATACAAAGAAGTGGGAGGGACAAGCAAAATGATGCCTGGCTTGCTATAAGGTATAAATTCAAAATCTATTTCTCTTTGCAAGAAGAAAAATAGCAAGGGGAAAAAGGGCAGTACTAAATTTACTGCATGTGCTTGCATGATATGCAGGTTTGGGATAATTATTTTCTCTCTTGTTCAATAAAGTGAGTTGTTACCATGGTAGCGTTCATATTGCACAATTTCTCTGTTATAAAATAAATTGAGAACAGTTTCAGAGAGAGAAAAGTCTTTGTATGAACCTTTGTTCTGTTCTTTTCTCTCTTTTGTTTAGTTTTTCCTTTAGTGCAAAATTGTGTCATAGAAATGAGGTTGGGGTCTTAAAATTATTCTTGAGATGCTGAAGTCTCGGTACACTTTCCAGATAAAAGTCAGTCAAGTACTAATGCTGTGTAGTGTTTCTTCAGGACAAGATGTGCAAGGACAGACATAGCTTTGGGAGTTTAGTTTTGGACACTGGTTAAGTTGGAGGATATGTGCACTGCCACTTCCCACAATGTTAGTTCTAGTAATAAAATTGAATACAGCCATGAAGAGAGTGCAGGCTGCCAGGCACCTCCAGAGGAATAGCGTGGATGCACTCGTCCAATAACTAGCTTCTGGAAGTCATCACCTTGCCTGCATTCTGTTTCTAATGTGTTGTCTTGGACAAGCTGTATTGAGAATTTGTTGAAAAGCAAATCTGGGTCTTCAGTGTGAGAGAGGGAAAGACCCCCACAGTAAGTGTTTTCAACCAGAGCATAGTCTAGATGACATTTTGGTCTCTGCTACTTGAGCTTCTCTTACTGAGGAATCGCAGATTGATAACACTTCTTGGTCAGTTGGTTCTTTGATGCCATTTTTTTAACATTTATTGACTTCAATGCATATTCTGCTGTGGACATTTTTAAATAGGCTTGAGCAATACTTCTGTTCCTGCGTACTGAAAAGATTCCATAAGATAGCGATGGGAGCCGCTTACCCATTGTGTAAAGCTTATATGAAAGGCCTCCAAGAAGGCAGAAGCATTCAGGATGTAGGACAGATGACTGGAATGACATGTAGTTTTTCGTCAAGCCCTAGTGGTGTCTTTGCCAAATCATCACTGATTCCTTCTGTTTCTTCAGTTTTCTTTTTCTCCTTTGTTTTCTCACTTCAGTAGACAATAGCCCTATTAGTAGGAGGGTGACTGTCCTTCATCCATGAGATCAAATGGTTTAATTGGCTGCTTGATTCTTTCCTGCTTTTTTTCACCTTTTCATTGATCTCTGCAGATTTCTGAGAGTATGGTGATCAGTATTGCACTTCAGGGGTGGGGGGGTTAAGCCTTTTTATGGTGATTTAATTTTAATATTAAAACATCAGATTTATAGTTACTAAATATTACAGAAAAGTCTTGACACAAGGATTATTCAAAAAATACAGTTGCTATCTCAAAACATCAACTGCAGAAATGGAGACCTGAGAAATTATTTCTTGTGTTCCACTTAAACTAAATTAGGGCACCTTTGTGTAGGTTCTTCTGTGTTTTTAATCCGTTTCTGAATTGCATTGAAATTGCCTTCTGTAGCACATTAGTATTTTAGACTCTGTTGCTCCACAAGTAATTTGCGATGATGCAGAAGCCGTATAGTCAGTATTTACTACCTACACAAATTTTAACTCAGTGTATATAGCAAGATGTTTTGGGGAATCTAGGAAGGGGTTGTGTCTTCAGATGGTTTTGCCCATCTAAATGTTACTATCTTTGAATACTGTGAAGTACTAATTGGCTGCGTCCTGTTACGAAGCAATGCTTCCCCTTTTGCAGGTATTTAAATAGAATGTATACATAGTTACTGCTCCAAAGAGCAAAACAACCCTTGTGGATTTCTTGAAGTGCAATAGTACTTCATACAAAACTTTTCTCTCATTCCAACCTGACTATTTCCTTCCCAGTTCATTGGTTGCCTTGGTTAGCTGACAACTTTTTTAGCCAACATGTGTGTTTGCCCAACATTTAAGTGTCAGAAATTGCTCTTTTTCGAGGTTAGAAAAGCTAAGTGATATGTGGTATAACCAGCAAAATTTCACAGTTATGTTAAAGGGTGGTGGAAACCGTATGAAAAAGTGTTATGTTTGAAGAACATTAAGTTTTTTCCTTTCCAATTAGTTGTGACAAACGAAGTTTCAGGCTGGCAGATGATGTTGCATGCTCTTTGCCTTATAAAACCAAGAATAACTGAGTAAAAGGTGGAAAAATAGTATTTATGACCTCTTTGCAGGATCATCCGTGCCAGATGTATAAAGATATTTATAGATATCTTTTGAAATTGCATCTAATGTAGTTAGTGGGTCATTGAATTTAAATGTCTGATATTTCATGACTTATTAATTCCTGGATGACTGAAAGCTTGAATTCCTGTAGAGAGACTGACAATAATGGATGTTATAAACTTATAGTCCCTATTGTAGCTTACCTAAAAGTATAGTGGTTTTTTTTTTTATTAAAACAAAAATTTCTTACCCTAGGTTACAACCATCAGCTTTGTGCTGTTATGATAGGTTTGTTTCATTGGTTTTCAAGCAACTAGAGGGTTTGATTTGACTGCCTGAGTGACAGTTGTTGTCCTGGTCTTTCTCTTGCTCCTGGCAGGACCAAAATGCCATAGATTTACTGATTCAGAACAGAATATTCTTCTTGAGGGTAAATACTTGGTTTCCTGGCATGCCTGGGGAGGAGAGATTCCAGATCTGCCCATTTCCCACTGCCGAGAAGAGTGACTCTGCAGAGTTCTCTTTTCCCTTGTGCTGCGTGATGACAGTCAGTCAGCCTGGAACTGTAACGTGCATTTATCCTTGGTGTTTTGCCTGTTCTGCTTAAGGGTACCTGGGGACAATGATACAGGAATATGTTAAACATAAATGTCCTTATTTCGTTAGGGAAGATTTTGCACAGAAGTGTAAACATTCCTCTCAGTTGCAGTTGTAACCGTTGTTTTGTCAAGGATTCAACATCACATATGAAATCAAATTCTAATTACTGTCTTAAAAATCTGATTTATTTTCATATATATCCCCTGTTTGGTGGCATAAAACCTAGTGTGTCTCAGTGCCATATATGCAGCTCTTGCTGAGAGCTAGGCAGTATTGTTTCTAATTTCTTGGTGTTTATGTGCAGCCTTAGAATGAATTTCTCTTGTGATTTGTGATCTTAATGCACCTAATCGACACAGTCTTTTTAGTTCTTTGTAGTTTGACAGAGCAAGAACAACTTGAAATGTTGTATTTCAACAGGTTAGATCTGTATGTGTGTATAATTTTATTCCCAATTATTGAAGTCCCTGAAATAAAGATTACCAGGAGCCAGTTGTGTATGTTGGGAAATTTTTCTTTCTTACAGTTTTATTATACTCCTTCCTAAACATCCTTTGCTGGTTCTTTAAGAGACACCGTATTGGGCCAGGAGAGATCTTTGTTTTGGACCACTATGATGTACTTCTGTACTTTAGTGATTCATACAAGTTGTTTCTATTATTATCTTTGTTACTATTTATTCCTGTTACGGAACAGCTAAAATGTGCAGAGGTATATGTAGTCACAATGAATGTGGTGATGATTGCAGTCTTCTGCAGTGCTTCTTATGAGTAGCTGAGATGCATCGTGGTACTGTGCAGAGTCTGTAAAGATTTGGTTTAGTAATCTCAAAGGTGCATTTATTTTGTATCTTAAGTTGTCATTTTTCAGAGCAGACTCCCACTTCAGACTACAGTGTATTTTACCATTTGTCTAGCCTTCTGATTTTTGTATTTCAGAAGTATTCGGGTCTGATGTTCCCTGGAGTTGTTGTTTTGCTTAAAAATTCTTAATATCTTATTTCTTTATACAATACTTGCATCAATATTCTTTTAGCACTTAATTATAGTCACCCAAAAATAGACTGCTGTTAAGACATGTTGAAAATCTTTTCCTTCTTGGAGAAAGCAAGGTAGTTTAGTCTTAGTAGATACTTCCAAACATCTGAGTAAGAGAAATCTCCTGTAATTTCAGGATTTCTGCTCATGGCATATGCAGAGTACTGATTTTAGTCCTCAGGACAGGTTAGAAATTGTGATTTCTTTTATTATTTTTGAACACAGTTATATTTGTGAACAAAACTACATATGGCAGTAGAAGGCTAGCAGCTGTGTACACAGTTCTGTATTTTACTCAGATAGCATTAAAAATTATAGGGCCTTCTGTAAATATATCAAGTCCTATCAGTATCACAGATGCTTAGTAGTATTTTAAAGGTTATTTTTTTCTGTTTGTGATGGAACTTGTTTTGCAGTATCTAGAAATGCTACTATTGTGGAACGGAAGTGTTAGAAATGAAGGACAAAGAAAACCCAGGTGGACGTTTCCTGGATTTGGGAATTTGCAGTTATATACTTGGTCAGTTGCACAAAGGTTTACTTCTGGAAAGAAAAATGTTTGTGTCCCTTCCTCATTGTCTAAACAGAGCTCGGAACCTGACACATCTGATGCAGAAATGAATCAGGGGGTGCCAGAAGGGTACTTCTGTTGGCTAGCTGTTGCCTATGCCTTGAAAAGTAGCCAGCCTTTGTCTGGTGTCCACTTTCTGAAGCTACCTGACTTAAGTAATCAAATTAACTGTAAACATCATTCCCCAAGTGTCTCTTTGACCATCTGTTACCATCTTTGCTTACTCTGATTTTGAAGTATGAAGGCAAGTTCTTTTGAGTTATATAACTCCTATCTGTTGTCCTCCTACTTAAGAGTGCCTTTCCCAGGTTGTTGTGGGATAAATTAGATGCACGCACCCAACAGATTGCAAGTACATTCAAGCCTTGTTCTTGCATATTTTGGAGCATCAGAATAAACTCCCTTGTGATCAGTTCCAGGGGTCTTAACAAATTTCTGAAGATATTTCCAAATAGATCCTCAGGTACAGAAGATAATTTGATGCTCTCAGGAAAAATACCACGTTAAGCAAATTTCTGTCATGCCTTTCAGGGCATTATGGAATACATTTGATCCTCAAAGTGAGGGAACTAACTCAGAAATACTGATTTATCCATGCATCTCTCTGCAGAGGTTTCTATACTTCAGGGCTTTTTTTTAATTGATGAGGACAGTGAGGCAAAGATTGTTGTGAAATGCCTTTTATGTCCTTTTTTCTCCATAGGCAACTTGATCAATGCTTAAGTAAATGTACTAAGAGAAAAACAGGTTTTTTCTAGTTTCTATATTGAATTTCTATATTTCTAAATAAAAATAGAGAGAGCAAATTCATTAATACTTTGAAAGATTCCTTTAATAATAGTTCCAAAATGAATAAATTACTGACCTGCTTTTAAGAAGTGATGTTATTGTAACAGTGAGTGGGCAGGGCTAACCAGTGAAAACGCTTTTGAGAAATCAAGAAGATGGTGAGGGAAGCTGGATTTTCATAATCTTTTCTTCCTCCCTGCCCCCCCCCCCTTTTTTTTTTGTTTAAGACTGCAGAGCATGGGGAGTAATGAATAGTGAGAGAGCCCTTGCAAAAACCCAGGAGAAAGGATAAAGGGGAACACAAAGTGGTAGGATGTAGAAGTGGATGCATTGTAACAACCACATTAAATCAGACCAAAAGTGGACTTACCCACTGTTTTACTTCTTATAAGGCAGTAAAACTGTCTGACTACTTCTGATTAATACCAGTCATGCAGGAAAAATACAAGACTGGCAAGCAGAAAATGAGTTTAGTTTGGTCTCCGTTACAGCTTCTTATTACCTGTGACTTAAGTGCTTGCCACGGAGTTAAGTTCATTGCATTTAGCAGCCTGCGGTTGTATTTCCTTCCATGAATCTGTCCAGTTGCTTTTTTAACTCCATAAAACCCTCTACCACCACACTGAGTTTTTAGTGGCAAAGTGTGTCACCATTTAACCACAAATTTGGATAAAGAAATACCTCCTGCTGGGTTTCTTATTTGCTTTTTAAAATTGCCTTTCTAGTTTCCTGGATGTTGTTTCTGTGTCCCCATTTAAAAAAACAACTATGGTGTTTTTTTGAAAATGGTTTTGTGAAGAGAAGATGTAAGGAGTGAATATAGTGAGAAGGTCCAGAGGAGAGATGAAAGGATGTGGCGCTGATGAGTCAAGATTTACAGCTAGTTGGAGTCACTGAACAAAAAACCCCTAGAAGAGAAACCACTAATTGAAGTGAGTGGATTCCAATTTTAGACTGTAAATTCTAGATCAAGGTGAGAAAGTGTCTCCTTGAAGGAAGAAAATACATTTGCTTCACTTGAGATTGAAGAGCCACAGGGAAGCCAATTGAAGGAGAATGTACTAGAAATAAAGCAGTTTTTCGTAGGCAGAAAGGTGTTCCTGTGGTCTGAAAGAGGAGAGAGTGGGATGGTGCAGAAGGGGAGGAGGGGGGAAGGAAAAAAGCAAAAGATGCACATTTACCCCTTAAACAAATCTAAGAAATTGGCAATTGGTAGCACTTTCTGTCAAATATTATTTAGTGTAAATGGAACATGAAAAGTAAGACTGAGTGGAATAAGGCAGAAGGGATGAGCTGTGATTATACAGTGGGGAAAATATTGTATGACAATGACTACTGACCTCTGTGGTAGAAACCAAAGGAATATTGTAGCGTAAAATTCAGTGTTGTATGCTTTGGGCTTAGCAAACTTTTCTGCTATGAAGCTAGGCAAGAAATATTTTGAAGGTGGTGAGTATGATGCAAACCCAGTGGGTTTAACTGCATGAAATTCAAGGTCATATACTTGAGGGTAAATAAACATTTCTCAAAACAGGAAGATCATCTTTTAGAAAGTGAAGGAAGTTTTGGCTGTCTTAACAAATGACTGAGCCATCAACATGATGAAGCTTTGAAAAAGCCAGAAGGGTCATATGTTTAAATCTGTAAATCACATGGGTATGCCTTGAGTGAAGTCAGAAGTGACAGACACAGATGCAGAGTAACAAATACAAAAAAAAAAAAAATTAAAAATAAATGAGTGTATTCAAATAAATAGGTCTTGAATAAAATTACTTGGGAAACTGAAGCAAGTTTTCCTTTCTGTGCATCAGTAAGATTCTGGACAAGTCTTCTATGGGAGTTGTGTTGGAGGGAAAAACCTCCTTGCTTTTACGATAAAATTTAGTGCATTTGTGAAAACAATGGCTTGACACTATGGCTTCTGTGACAGACTGATCTCAATCCAGTAAATTCTTTATTATACTGAAGACTGAAAGCAGGCATGTTGCATGAGAATTCTTAGGGGAAAATGTGATACAAATCTCCTTCCCTGCCAGGCTGTCAAGAGTGCTTCCTAGTAACAGCAAAACATCCCTCACATCGTGATAGAACAAACATTTTAAAATGCTTAAATGGGTATAAAAGCAAAGGAAAATCTGTTAGCTTAAGCTACTTTGCTTTTTCTAAACGTAGCAGAAATAGTCAGTTTATTTCCTTTCCCACACACCCCCTGTCCTGTGCTAATTAAACATTTAGTGAATATGGTGTTGTCACATCTGGAATTTGTCAACACATTTATGTCTTGAAAGTTTGTTCAAGTTAATAATTAGTGTTAAGTTCTGTTTGACCCAATCTGATGGAGTCTCCTGGTAAAGTGCTCTCGACCTGTTGATGAGATACACAGAAATTACTTAAAAATTGGGGAGTGTGGTGTATGCTATTACAGATAAAGAAATAGCACGCAAGGTCCTGGAGAGTCAACACAAGATAATGAGGGAATATTTACGTGACAGAAATGCAAAAGAAAAATAACTAATGGGACAAGAGACACCAAATGCAGGCATTCATAGAAAAAAAGAAAGGCTTGTGAAGCAGACTGGGTCACTGTGCCGTGCACTGTAGTATCCTGTAAGCCCGCAAGTGTATTTGTTGCCAAAGTGAGGGGCATTGAGTTGCGTCTGTGGAGCAGCATGAAGCCTATGGCTGGGGACCCCTGTCTGGTGGTGTTGGTGGCTCTGTTAAATGTCAGTAAAGTTTTGACTGCATTCCTAAGAGACTTTAAAAAGAATGGGATTAAATTAAGCTCAGAAAAAAAGGTAAAATACCTAACTGGAGCGTTTAGTGCTGAATTCTTTAACTGTGCCCTTTAAGGACATAAGCAATTTGGAGTGGTGTCCCTTCTGTTTCAATTTTCTCATGTATTAAAAGTTTCTCACAAAACCTAATTCAGAATGAGAAGTTGATTTTTAAAATCTTAGTGTTCAAAAAGTTTTATTTTTAATAATTTTTATAAACCTAATTTTGATGAATTGATAGCTTAAATATGAAATTGTAATGTTCTATTGTTACCTTTCTGTATGAGCTTTTTTAACAAGCCTGACACACTGAGCATACTCCAGCTATAATTTTGATTGAAATAATTTTGAGCAGGTTTTTTTTGTACGCTCACATAATTTGCACTAGGGTCATTGAATTTAACTTCAGGAGACTACTGCAGTAGTCATTTTGACTGAAATATGTTTTCTAAATGACATCTACTTTTCAAACTGTCTTGTTGCATAGCAGTGGTTTTAGCATGTGTGTGAATGTAACTCTTGGTGGGTTTCAAAGAAGTGCAGCACGTTGCATGTTTGCTTTGAGAGCCAAGTGATGATGGTGGTGCAAAGCATTGGGGTACATACACATTTTAATATGACTGAAAGAACATAATACCCTTGTCTGATGGTACAGAATAAGGAAAGTTCTCCATTTCTTGGTAGGTTTGAGGTTCAGGATCAAAAAGCTGTGGGTGAAAGTAAGGCAAACCGAAGAGTTATAATTAGCATTGCATCTTGGGCAAGATAATTGAAAATTATAGACTGTGGAGATGAAAAATACCTTGCAGAGCATCTAGTGTGTCTCTGCCAGTTTTAAATTGGTCCTGCTAGCATCTTTCATTAATATTTTTTCTAGTCTGGTTTGAAATGTACCACTTGGTGAGATTTCAATCACATCTCTGAGGAGGCAGCCCTTTTTTTTTTTTCCCTCTTTTTTTCCCCTCCCCTAACAGTCAGCATAATTTTTTCTGTTTAGTTTCATCCTATGGGTTTGGGATGTGCCACACAGTTTGTCCAGACTCTCTCCTGTGATAGTCGTTGCTTACCCAAACTAACCGTCTGTTTACCTGTATCTCAGGTCCTAATTCTGCTCGTTTTGCACCTCCATGGACATTTTCTGGCTTCTCGTGGTGTCCTTGGGAAGAGCCTGGCCTTTCTCAGCAGACAGCCCTCACTTCTGGAATCCTTCTTGCTTCCACACAGCCATGTGCTGACAAAGCTGGCCTTTGTGTCTGCTCAGGGCATGATGCAAGGCCCATCTGTTAGTCCAGGCTGAGAGGGAAAAAGCAGCCTTTAAGGATGACTTGCGGGTTGCTTGTTTTTTCAGAGGTTTCTGTGTCCATATTTGACCAGTATATCTCCAGAAGGAGTCTGAGAGGTCGTTATCTCCTAACAGCAACTCTTTGCTGTGCTTTTATGATTATACTCACCTTGCATCCAAGCTTTCAGCAGCAGGTTTCTCACACAAATACATTTCAAAAAAGTTCAGTAATGGTTTATTTTTAATCATAGCCGTGACAACACCTTCACTTCTCTCAGATCATTAATTTTTCTTAAGATTTTCTTGGTTTTCCTGTAAAAAATTCCACGTACTTATTAACTTTTCCTGTTATTAAATCATTATTAGATCTAACTTTAATTTTATGAATAGCTTTAGAATATTTCTTCCAGCAGTAATCTTTTGTTCAAAAGATTCTCGCTAAATATCCTTTCTTATGTCACCCACACATTTTTTCTGGCTTGTTTCTGGTCTGGTTTTGCCAGATGTTTTTTTCCTAAGCTTTCATGATAATGAAATGGAGCCACTGTACCCATGGTATTAAAAAAAAAAAGAAAAAAAGGGCTTTGAAAAGTTGTTGGGGTTTTTGGTAAGTTGGGTTGGTTTGGGGTTTTTCCTAAGAAGTGCAATTAGTTTGACATCTTAATCATAATTTTCCCAGGTGTGTTTCAAACGTCTGATTATCCTCATTTAGGAACAAATGGTCTCCAAAGTTGAACTTTCAAAGTAGCAGCATTTTAAAGTGCTTAAGTTAATAGGTAGCACATGGATCTTAAGAGTTAAAAGAACAAAATCATATTAAAATCAAAGAGTTAAAATCACAGAATTGGTGATTTTTTAAATTTTGCTGCAAATACAGTGTCTTAAAGCCAGTTCATTCCACTGTATCCTGCTTTACCAGGTGAATGCCCCAAGTAGGCATGGAGACTGTTTATATAAATGCAATGAATTTAGATTAGGTGTTAGGAAAAAATTCTTCACTGTGAGGTGCTGGCACAGGTTACTCAGAGAAGCTGTGGCTGCCCCATCCCTGCCAGTGTTCCAGGCCAGGTTGGACAGGGCTTGGAGCATCCTGGTCTAGTGGAAGGTGTCCCTGCTTGTGGCAGGGCAGGTTGGAACTGAATGAGCTGTAAAGTCCCTTCCAACCCAGATCATTCTGTGATACTATGAATTCTATGCAAAGTAGCTTATCCCAAGAAGCAGTTGGAATGAAAATTAAACCTGGTTACGATTTAACTCCATAGGTAGTTGTTGATTCCTTCCTCCACTACCCCCATCCCAGTTACCTGTTAGATGATCAGTGCAAGGCTGCCTTGTATCAAAGGGAGTTGAACCTTTGGTGTCATAGAAGACTTCTTAACCATTTGGTGTAGGTAGTCATCTTATTTTTCTTAATCAGGTCTAGACAGATAGGTTCAGCACAAAGTATTCGAGGAATTTGATAATTCCACATCAACCACAATTGAATCCTTTCTTCTAACAAAGCAATTTATTACAAAAAAACTGCATGTTGCCCAATTCTGTGGCTGGCTTATCAGGAGGAGAATCCTGCTATATTGTATAAAGCAGAAAAAAAAGAGCAAGTTATTTCTTCGGGTGACAGAGCTCCCTTGCTGGTTTGATTGTCCCTGAACCGTTGAAAAAGCGAACAGAGCTCCAGGCTGCTGTCCTCTCAGCATGCAGGCTTCTGGGTTTGTCCTTTGGAGATCTCTGTGTTTCTCATGTCCAGGATAGGCATCTCTAACTAGGCATTGAATTCTGTCCCAAAGACTCACAAGTTAGTTTTTCCAGATTCTAGCATTTGGCTGTCTGTAAGGGAGCTGGTCACTGTTTACTCCTGATAGATATATGTTCTTTCTCTTTGTCTCTACTGAGCATCCTTGGAGATAAAATTGTTTATTACCTCCATCAGTTGAAAATGGCAGTTTTCTCTACATCAGTCTTCTTAGGCAATCTCAGGATCAGGACTAACTGGTTCAGCACTCACTTCCCTGTGATGACATTTTTATTAAGCAAAATAAATAGAGGTTTTGTGAAAGAAAGAAGCAAAGGGTTACAGTTTGCTAAGTAAAGTTTGTGTTACTCTAATCAATAGTTTCATTTGTCTTGTAATATTGTATATTGAGTCTTTAAAGTTAATGTCTTGAGTCAAAAACGTTAATGACACTTGATGCTATTTCAGATTTATTGAGCCAGCCTTTACTAAGGAATTTTACATTGCCAACCTTGTATTATACACAAAGCATTTGGTGCTAGTCGGAAAAGAAAATGGTTACAGTTCACTGTCAAAGTATTGCTGGATCATTTTTAATGCAGCAGCAAGGTCACTTTTACATCCCACATAAAACTGAGGTGGGTCCAACTCCAAACTACCTAGGCTTTTGTTGTGCTTATCAGGAGCTTTTAGGAGCCTCCTGCCATTCCTTCATTTGTGGTTTCTGAATGTGGGGCCAGCTACAAGTATGTACTGCAGAAGTGATTCACAGTAATAGTGCACCAGGGTGTAAAACAGCAATTGTTACAGCAGAGTACTCCAGACTGCTTCTTCACTGACTGAGTAACAACTTTGTTGAATGAAGACTGTAGATAAATGTGCTCTCAAATTCATGAGTATTTTAAGAAAATAATCACCTAACAAGTTTGAGGCTGATCCCAATTCAGTCACATGTTTGAAGTGATTCATGAACTGGATTTTGAGCCATTACCGTGTACTGAATTCAGTTTTCTTAAATGCTGTAAATCATGTGCTACTGTATCATGTAATTTATAGACTTGAATTAAGTAAATGGAATTTGTAAAGATGGGTAGGCCAGCGTTCCTTAACCAAACTAAAAGCTTTGCAGAATGATGACATCCAAACTATTTTTGCCTAATGCCATATAAAACAAAGGTAAGCACAGGCTGTTACAAAATTGCCTCATTCTTTGTGACTATTTTTTTTTTCTATTCTCCACAGGTGGGTATAATTTCTATATATTATGTCCACTTAAGGGAAAAGTTTATTATCCCTACCTCCTGCAAGCACTGTTGCAAATAGTGACCACGTACACTTTCAGCAAAAGAGTGGGGTTATTACTCAGGGGGCTTTTTTATTGATAGTGGTAAGAACTCGCAGATGCTTTTTATAGCAGTGTGCTTCCTTGAAGATTTGAACTGGTGTCTTATTCTTCAGAAATTCCTTACTATGCTGTTATCATCTCACAGAGGTAGGTCAGGGTTGGTTGGAGGTTTTGAAAAGTAGAGCTGTGTGTGGTCAGATACCAGTTCTTCATAGACTGTAACCTCGTTGCCTTGAATTGTCAGAGGCATCTATAGCAAAAGCCAGGGAAATTTTTTCTTGTTTCCTGCTTTTTACCTCTTTCTTTCCCCTGGGAGCTGTGATGATGTAAGGAGATGGTAGAATCACCACAGCGTTTTTTCCTGAGGCAGAGCAGACTGCCTGCACTCAATGGTGACATCCCACAACTGCATTTTAGTGATACCACAGTCATCATTTGGAAGAATGAAGATAGTGAGAAATATGCTGGTACATGGCTATTTTGGTAAAATAGTCAAGACACTGTACGTGTGTTTGTAGGTAAATTTCTCTCCTTCCAGGCCCTGCTCTTTAAGCACACAATCTTCCAGCCTTTCCAACCTTCACATTCTCTTTTATCTGGACTAGAGTGATAACATCCATCTGTTCAAAATGCAGTATGAGCTGGCACAGGAATATCCAACTTTGAGTCTGAAAGTTCAAGAGGAGGTCTTTGGCTACAAAGGAAAGAGAATCAAAGTCTCTCCTGGTTGTCAGGCAGAGATATGGAAAATGTTCACCTCATGCCTATTATTCCCCTTCCCCACATTGCCTTTCTCTCTCTGATTAGAACTCCAGGGTTTATACAAAGGATGAAGGGTTTAGCTTGTGTGCACTCCCTGTGCAAAAAATGTAATGATGAAAATGTTCCCGGGTTTGCTAGGTGCAGAACTGTGTGAAAATCAGTGAGCAAGTGTGGGTGACTTTCCAGTGAAATACAGGATTGATGCCAAATGGAGAGTTAAAAAACCACCAGTCACTGCTATTCATGCTAGCAAAAATGACTTACATTACTGATGTTTCTTGTTCCTAGATCACCTCGCTTGTGACGCTCCAACTGTTATCCACAGTTGGCCATAATGACCAGCTTGATGGACCACGGTACAAATGTACTGTATCTCTGGACTTCATCAGAGCTGTTGCCCGGTGAGCCTATTGGAGTTTATTTACTGTTGTATGTGCTGACTTGAAAGAGACTTCAGAACCAGTATTTGCTCAGTCTGTAGCTCTCTGCAGACCAGAGTAGAAATTTGTGTCTGTTTTCTAAGTAAGAGTGAGTCGTCTCAATTATGGGAAGTGTTGAACTTGAGACAAGTTATAGTCCAATCTTGGTTTGGAAAAGATTTATGTTACAGCAGCAGTATGTGTAACAGTAACATATTGCCTTCATGCTTAATAAAGGTCAGGGACTTCATGCAAAAATACTACTCTAAAATGTCAGTCCATTTCATTACCAAAAGGCACATTATGGTATTTGAATCCGAAATGATATTTAGTTCTTAACAGTGAGTTGTACGTACAATATAAAAGCTACACAGGTTGTAAGAATTCTTCCACATAGTCAATCTTGTATGATCTGTAGTTGATACAAACTGATTCAGTAAATGAATTGTAGCTACCTCAACAGCTCTGTTCATTCAGAGCCTTCAGTTTTGGACTCTGAGAACAGTTCCAGGTCCATTAGGACAGGTGATAAATGACAGACAGAAATGCATGCAGTACATAGGCAACAGTTGAAGCCTATGTCTTATTTTCCTGAAATGCTGGCAGCGTTACCTCACACCTGTTGCTGCATCCAGATTAGTAGCAGGTCTTGGATAAAGAGTCGATAGCCAGAACAGAGCCCAGAAATGACACGTGGCAAAAAGGAAATGTTCTCAAGGCCAGTTCTTTGTAATGTGGGACGTCAGAGAAACCTGTGGTGTAGACTGTATCCCATAACCTCAGTTCATGTGTTGCTCTCCTGAGCTATTAGATGTCCAATAGCCTTATTAGTAATCCCCACAGACACACTAATCTCTATTTGCAGTTGGTCAAGCCATAGAATGAAACTTCATCTGGTTCAGGCCTGGCTCAACCATGCTGCCAGGACCTCCACAACTTCACTATGTCTATTTGCTATGCCCAGCAATAAAGTCATTAGTGAATGATGTCCTGGAAAAGCTCACTGGTACCAAGTACAGCGGACCATCTGCTCAGCAACATGAATCATTGTGTATACAAACGTCCCCAAGTTCTTGTCTTCTGTGACTCCAACAGTGAATACAGAGACCAGTTCATAAAATCTGTATTGACTGTGAAGGTCCTTGAATTAAGATACGTGAAATGATGTCCATTTCCTTACAACTTTAACATCCATAGAAATTTCACTGACTCCATTAAAGTTGCTGGAAAGTAGAGATGGCCAGAAAACAAGACCAAAATTTGTGCTATGCAGCGCATGCTTACCAGAGAGAGTAGTTTTTGGGGATGATATCACTTGAAACCTCAATGCACAGTATAGTGCTTTGGCTTGCTTTCCTTTAGGTCAGATGTATGTGTACATACATACATATACATACACACACACACACACACACACACACATATATATATATGTATCTCCTGACAGACTTTTCCTACATGTTTTGAGGTAGAAAGCCTTTCTGTCCACCCCCTCCAACCAGTTTGGAAGTGTTTATATGCTGTCCAAATAGGGCCATTTAAATGACTTGACAGATTTTACAATTAGCCTGTTCTACTTCCCTCCTGTTGCACTCTTCTTTTCTTTTTCTTGCTTTGTTCCTTTGTTACACTTCTTTTATTAAGTATCTTTTCCAGCCCATAGTCATTGTTAAATCTTTAAGGAGGTTGATCCATAAAGATTCAAGTTTTCACAAAGCCATAATAAATGCACTTCCCCCTTGTCTTGATGGGGCTAGCAACAGGGTGAAGGCATGATCTGTGCTTCAAGAAATCTCATTTTCTAACTGTGCCATAGTCTTGCAGCTGCCTGTAGTTTTTAACCACCCATGGGAGAGGTTATATTTATTGAAGAGAAGGAACAAGTTTGACATTTCAACCAAAAGACATGTCAAATAAGAGGCCCATCTCCTTGATTCTTTTTTTCTCTATTAGTGTAATAATAGTAAAATAAGTTTGTTAGTGTTGTGGTTTAAGCCTTGCAGATCTTCAGGTTCATTGAAATCTTCAGATACCTCAGCCTTGCTACTGTAGCATTATTTCCTAACGGAAGGCTGAGGAGTGCAAAGAGCAGGACAGAAAATGATGCTCTCTCCCTCCCCTCCCCACCCACATTCAAGCTGTTCACATTGTCATTTTATTTTCTGTATTTTTTAAGGAAAAGTGAAATTTGCATCATTACTGTTTCTTTTTTTAAAGCCACCTGTTTTTGGAAAAGAGTAAAAAACTTCTGTCTCTTTCTGGTGACTTTTAGTCTGATAATTGCTGGCTGTGTGCACACTCTGTCTTTCGTCCCACAGAACCTCATATCTGTCTCTATTCTGTTCCATATACTCAGTTTTCACAGAGGTATTTGTATGCTTTTTACCACATAGCTTTTTTCCCAGCTTATTTCCCATTTGGTAAACTAGCTGAAGGTAAGGTTAGTCATTTCTTTGTTAGAAATCTTTAATTTCTGTTTTAAGAATTTCAGACCTAAGTTAATAAATCTTCTGTAGCTGAAGTAGGGATCTCTCAGTGTTTGTGGAAGGCAATAGATCTTTTCATATGGTCTCTAATGAACCCAGTTGTTATGACAGGACGGCCGTGTTTCGTAGTTGATAAGGTCAGCATTTGTTAGTGTGTGTGGTTTTGTTTCTGAGGAAAGCCTTGTAACTGAAAGCAATTTTCTTGAGTGACCCAATGTCATGTCAGTCTAACAGTGGAAGCTAATGTCTTTAATTTCATCACTGGATTATGAAGTAGACTTAAGCACAGTGTTTCTTGTTATATCTTGGGGATTTCTGAACTTTTTCCTTACCCAGTGTGATGTTTTATAGAAACTATTTGAAAAGTGGGTTACAGGAGGATATGTGAACAGAGAATATAAAATGATTGTAGTCTAGCAAATAAGGCATTCAGCCGGTTAAGCTCACTTTGCATTGTGAGCGGTTATTTTTGCATCACTGAATACTTTTTTAAAAAAACCTTTTAATTTTATACTTGTCATTATATGCAGTAATTTGTGTTACTTATTCAAACAGTAAACCCCAAAGTCTGAGCATTAGATTGAAAAGCAGAATGAGTTTAGAGACAAAAAAATAATTATATGTTTTATTCTACTGCTGTTTCATTCTGGCTGCCATTAAAGTACTAAAGTATACATTAGACTCTTCTATCCCGTTGAGTGGCATTCTTGGATTTTTCAAATTTAGCTATGAACATGGGTCAACTGGTGTCAAGACTGAAAGAACGCAGACTGCAAATGAGTACGGATGAAGGAGATATGTAGTACATGCTAGAACAGGTGGTTTGGAAGATGAACAAAACATTCAATAGCACAAAAGACTGCTGCTTTGCATCACCAAGTAGAATATCATGTTTATCACATGAAAATATAACCTTACTAACTTTGATATATTTTACTACTTAATGATTGAAATAAGAATCTTCAGTTTTTACTAAAAAGCTGCTTTATTTCTCTTTCAGTATTTTACAGAGTTTAAATAATCAGAAGACAGGTACTGTAAATAACACTAAAAGTTAAAAATTCATTCATCCTTCATTGCATTTCTTTTAGGGATATTGCTTGACATCGATTGTTCAGAATGTTCTGCGTGTGCTGTCTCCACACAGGTTAAAGTCTTAGCACTGTTAGGATGATTGCTCTAATATACTGCGTTTTTGTTTATAGGACCGTGAACTTCGACATAATAAAGTACTTGTACGATTTCTTGTGAAAACAAGCTTCACAGCCATATGGACACTGTGACGATGACTAAGGCAAGCTGTGTTCATCTCTCTACTTAGCTGGCCAGAAAGAAGAGTATTTTGGCTCTTTTGGATTTGTCCAAACAGGTGCTGGCCCAGCATGGAACCTCATGAAAATACTCTGATTGGTCTGGGTGGATCTGAGCAGAGGACTATTTACCAGGGACCCTGGAGTATTTGGAAGCAATGTGTTAATTATAAACAGCAGGGTTTGAGCACAATCTGTTCTACTCTTAATGATGTTATCTTAACACTGAAATTGCCTGAAACCCATTTATTTAGGACTGCATTTTGCTCTATGAACTCTCCCCAGCGCTTTGAACATGGCAGCAGCCCTTGTTTGTATGCCCAGTCTTTTCACTTCCTCTCCACAGGAATCTTTGCAATTGCCTGCCAAAGCAGCTTTTCCCGAGGCCACCATTTTAGGGGAGTGGAGTAGCAAAATATAATAAACATAAGAACATATTTTAAATCAAGCTGGTGTAAATCCTTCTTTCTCTTCAGTTGTATGTCGGCAGATTGTTACACTGCTATATGGAGATCACAACTGGAAACTCCCAATTACTCATAATAGTATCTTTTTTCAGACCAGTCATAAATGCTGAGTGTGAATCTATTTTTACAAAGTTTTATATAAAAAGAAAACATTGATTCTTAGAATTCTGTTCCGATGTCAAATTTGAAAGGTTTTCTTTTTGTTTAAACATTTTATAGTCCTTTTACGCTTATCCAGTTAATATTAAGGGATAATTACAATGCTATTTGGGCTGAACATACTTTGATATACACTGTGTAATGACTTTTGTAAAGTATCTGCCCTGCAGAGGAGGATGGCACAGCTGCCTTTCCATAAGAAAGGGAAAAGTTCAACAGGTGACTATTCCTGCAGCAGTTCCCCAAAAGAGGCAGAACAGTAAATAATCAGTGTGATAACACAAAACTGCAGCTTTGGAAATACAGGATGGAATAGACTACAGTTACATTTGTCTCCAGTTTACGTGTAGAGGATTCCCAGTCACCGCTTCCTTTATGGGATATTAAAATTCCCATATCCATGTTGGGATTACTGTCTTGTTGAATCTGAAGATTTCTGTCATGCTCTTGAAAACTCCAGGTCCCACAGCCTCTTACTCAGATCTTTCACTCCTGAATGCTGGTCTTTGACTATACAAGACCTTGCCATGTTCTATGTTGACCGTTACGGTATTTTCCTTTGAAAAATCATCATTCTTTGCCACCATTGCTCTGCTATCGGAGATGGTCAAATACACTGAATACATGTAGCTTTTTCTGTCCCCCCACCCTCATCCCCAAGTGTGGGTGTGTAGCCAGGCCTCTGGATTCAGACCCAAATGAGCAAATTCCAGGTGAATAAGCAACGCAGGCATCTCTCTGGCCAAGCTGTCGCTTCCCCCTCAGGAAAGTGGGAAAGGGCAGCAGTGAGTCATCTCCGGGATCAGTTTTCCTTCCTCCCGCTGAGCTGAATCAAACCCTCCACCTGTCCATGAGGTGGCAACGTTTGTTGCACTTACCGAAGTGCTGGGATGCAAATACATAACCTGTTTCAGAACGATTACTACCAGGTTTTGGCTTTAACTAATCAAAAGGTATATAAGGTGAACTTTGGTCTAAGCTTTACAGCTTTTCCCCTTCTGGGCATAGTACTGAGCTGAGCTCAGCTCTTATGAATCTCCTAGGGCTGAACATTGGAGAAGGAAGGTTTGTGTTCAGGTGTAAACTAGTCCATGTAAAGACACAGCAATACATCACAGGTTTTTTGTGATACCTGATCAGGATTAGAATTTGATGTACAAAACATGAGGGAACTGATACCAATTTACTGTTACAACTCTTCAGTCACAGAATTGGAACAACCGCAGCCAACCTTGTTTACAGATTTTAGCAAAGTAGGGCAGGGCTTGTGAAGCTCCCACATAGGATGCATGAAAGTCTTAGAGCACCTACCAAGCAGAAGTAAGAAGCTGTTCTTGGGGAGGCTTTGCTACCAGCAGCAAGTTGTGAAAATGCCACATTTCATTTAACCTACATGAAAATACAAGTATTCAAAAATATTTCCAGATATGCACATCAAGAGGATACAGGGAGCACATTGAAAGCGGCTTTACAGGTAGCTCTGCATGAATATATGGATGCTGTGGTGGGTTGATGCTGGCTGGAGGCCAGGTGCTCACCAGAGCTGCTCTATTGCTCCCTTCCTCAGCTGAACAGGAGAGAGAAAATGCGACAAAAGGTTCATGGGTCGACATACGGGCAGGGAGAGATCACTCACCAGTTACTGTCGTGGGCAAAACAGACTTGGCTTGCGGGAAAAACTAAACAAATTAGAGTACGATAATGAGAAACAAACCCTAAATTTTACAAATGCCCTTACCCCACCCCTCCCTCCTTCCTAGGCTTAACTTTGCCCCCAAATTCTTGATGAAATTCAACAAGGGCAAGTGTAGAGTCTTGCATCTGGGGAAGAACAACCCCATGTACCAGTACAAGTTGGGGGCTGACCTGCTGGAAAGTAGTGAAGGGGAAAGGGACCTGGGGGTCCTGGTGAATAGGAGGATGACCATGAGCCAGCAATGTGCCCTTGTGGCCAAGAAGGCCAATGGCATCCTGGGGTGCATTAGAAAGGGTGTGGTTAGTAGGTCAAGAGAAGTTCTCCTCCCCCTCTAATCTGCCTTGGTAAGGCTGCATCTGGAATATTGTGTCCAGTTCTGGGCCCCTCAGTTCAAGAAGGACAGGGAATTGCTTGAAAGAGTCCAGTGCAGAGCCACAAAGATGATTAAGGGAGCAGAACATCTCCTTATGAGGAGAGGCTGAGGGAGCTGGGTCTCTTTAGCTTGGAGGAGAATGAGGGGTGACCTCATCAATGTTTACAACTATGTAAAGGGTGAGTGTCAGGGTGATGGAGCTAGGTTTTTTCCAGTGATGTCCAGTGATAGGACAAGGGGCAGTGGGTTTAAACTGGAGCATAGGAGGTTCCATGTGCACATCAGGAAGAATTTCTTTACTGTGAGAGTGACAGAGCACTGGAACAGGTTGCCCAGGGGGGTTGTGGAGTCTTCTCCGTTGGAGATATTCAAGGCCCGCCTGGACAAGTTCCTGTGTGATGTACTCTAGGTTACCCTGCTCTTGCAGGAGGGTTTTACCAGATGATCTCTTGAGGTCCCTTCCAACCCTTGGGATTCTGTGATTCTCTACCTCCTCCCCACCAGTGGTGCATGAGGAGAGAGAATTGGTTGTGGTCAGTTCATCACACGTTATCTCTGCTGCTCCTTCCTCTGAGGGAGGACTCCTCACACTCTTCCCCTGCTCCAGTGTGGGGCCTCTCCACAGGGTGCATTCCTTCAGGAACAGGCTGCTCCAGGTAAGTACTGCAGCAAGCCTTTTCCAGCCTGGGCTCCTCTCTCCATGCGGCCACAGCTCCTGCCAGGAGCCTGCTCTGGTGCGAGCTTCCCACAGGGTCACAGCCTTATTTGGGTACCCTTTGGCTCTGGTATGGGGTCCTCCCTGGGCTGCAGGTGGAGTCTGCTCCACTCTGGACCTCCATGGGCTGCAGGGCCACAGCTGTCTCACCATGGGCTGCACCACAGGCTGCAGGGGAACCTCTGCTGCAGTGCCTGGAGCACCTGCCCTCCTGCACTGAGCTGGGGGTCTGCAGGGCTGTTTCTCTCACATGTTCTCACTCCTCTCTCTGGCTGCAACTACTGCTGCTGAGCAGCTTTTCCCTCTTTAACGTGTCCCAGGGGCACTACCACTGTCACTGATGGTCTCAGCTTTGACCAGTGGTGGGTCCATCTTGGAACCGGCTGGCATGGGCTCTGTCAGACAGAGGGGAATTTCTAGCAGCTTCTCACAGAAGCCACTGCCTATAGTTCCCCTGCTGCCAGTACACAATAATTTTGGTCATGTTAGAGACATTTTCAGGCAACATTTGTATCTAATTTCCTATGGGAGAAAAATTAGAAGGATTTTTACCAGTTGGCTTAGTATATGGCCGTTTCAGGAATATTTGTGATGCTACTGATAATGGGGGTTGAGAAGAGGTGAGATGCAAATTCAGAGGTTTCAAACAGAAAAAGAAGAACCAGAATATAATAGCAAATTGGCCCAAGCTCAGTATTGTAGGGTTAAATTAATTCCAGAATCTTAGTTCTTCAGCAGTATAGATCCATTGACATACATAGTTACATGTCACATTACTTAATGAAGTACACTTTATTCCTTGTTTTATTGTTAAAATTCAGTTGGTTTTTAGGAATGAGCTCATAAATATGCAGAAATGGATTTTCTTTTCACTGTCGCCATATCTTTTCTAGAAAGAGATCAAAACCAGAACTAGTTCAAGACTCAATTGCCGATAGCTGCTAAACAGGCAGTATAGATAGAATGGACTAAATATGCCGTATTTCAGAAATGATGTTTGGTGTATGTTTGGCAGTGTTTGAATGAAGAACAAAATCAGTCATGTAAGTTCTGGTTTAGGCTGCAGCTGGAAAAACATGCTTTTTGCATTGTGTGAGATGTGCTCCCTTGGTTGTCCCACCTCTTAAGTAACCCCATCACTCCCACATGGCGGACCAGACCCTCAGAACTGCCCAACTTCAAATCTGGAGCACAAAGACGCAGAATAAGGGCCTTAGAAAATAAACACTGAGAAAACTTGATGGTGCTGATGCTGTTTTCGTTGTAATTTCTTCTGTACTAATTACCATTTTCAGTGTAAATCTGAAGGATGAGGATAAAATTTTTTGTGGAATGTAATAAATTTGACTGAAATAAGGTTAACTGGAGAAGGAGTAGTGGCTGAGGATCTATTAGACAAAACCACTGTCCTTACATTGAATGCACTTTTGACCTTCTTGAAAGACTCCTTTCGGTGATACAAAAATTTAAAGCTGAATCAGCAGAGTCTGAGAGCGAACAAGGGGACCGAAAGTGCAGATGATTGATGTGGGCTATAACTATGCTGATGATGAATAGTAGGATTTATTCTGACAAGCTAGAAATATTTCTATATATGCATGTCAATGAGTTTATAAATTACTGCTGAGTTTCTTATGAGGTAGCTGAGTAGTTCTCTGTTCCGAGACCCCATTTTCATGGATAACGTGTAACCTCCTTTAGCCTTCTCAGGCTACAGGTGGTTTTAAGAACTGTGTGAGTGATGCAGAGCAAGACTGGACTCATCAGAAATCCCGCAGTGCTTCAGTGCAGCAGTAGGCATTTTAAAAATACAAGAGAACTTCATCATTTGTAAGTTTCAAAGCATAATACTGTAAAAATCGCAAACTTCTGGTGCCTGTCTCCAGAACATCAACAGGAGCTGGGGCTTGTTCCTGCAGAAGGAAGTAACTGAGAAAGAAATGCAGCTATCATCAGTTGCAAAGAAATCACTGTCCTTGAATAGCTCTGACTTCATCAACAGCTGCATCTTTATACATACAACATGGAGATTTTCTCTTTTAACAGGTCTTGCAAGGGTGCACCCCCATGTGATGCAGGAGGAGATTTGTTCTTTTTTGACAGTGGTTTATCTTAATTTGGTTCTCCCAGTACCTTCTGCTTCTGCCATAACAACTCCCTTAGCTATTGTGTCTGGTTTTGTGTGAGTTAAAGAAGTATATGGGTTATGTGAGTACTTTGTAAGTTCTTGTGCATTCAGTACACCATGATTTACATCTGTGAGAATACATCCATCTTTAACATTGGTTACATTTTTCCAGTGTCCACCAAGTAGCTTTTTCAAAACTATTCAGCTGTTATCTACTCCCCTTGTAACTGGAACAGCCAGCCACACCAGAATAGTGTGAAGGACAGGATTCCCAGCAGGAATGTAGGAGAACTACATGTCCATGACCTGTGAGCAAAATGTACATAGCTGAGTATCCCAGGATCAGATATTCCCTCTGTACTTGTGTTGGCTGAAGTGGCAGGGAAGAGTGAGAAACAGCAGGTTCTTGAGGGTTGCCTGGAGGTCAGCATGCTGTGTGTTTGAAACAGAAGATTTACTCCATCCAGGAGTAAATCCTGCCTAAGATGACAGTAACTTCTCCAATTTTCTGTGATAGAGCTGCATAACTTACAAAAGAGCCTTATCATTGCTAGTAAATTATGCATTGAGATAAAGATACAACTTGATTAGCAAGTCTAATCATACACAGTGCCAAGTTTTTGTTTGTAGGTACTGGAATGGCTCCACTAGAGTATTGAATGGGAGATTAATAGCAAAAACTGTGGGTTTTTATCTCAGCTTCCGTGCGCCATGTCTTCTGATCTGAACAGGCAGATTCCTATAAACTGTACAGCACTCAAAGATAAACATGGAGTAAGTTCAGTTTTACTTCTTGATCATTTGTGTGTGTGTATTAAAATAATTAAAAAATAAATCTGAAAACAATACAGAAATTATTTGTGTGTGTCAGCAGAGCTGAAAGTGCAGAAATGCAACCTTTTATTATGAAGATTGCTTGAAAACTCTACATGGAGTTGTCTTTAAAAAGCAACAGCTCAGTGGCAGTGTCTGTGCTAGAACAGAAAGTTGAAAACCATCATACTCCTTATTGGACATTAGCAATACATCAGCCATATATTTGAATAACCAAATATCTAGGCTTCTCATATCACAAAGCATGGTATTCAAGTAGGACCAAGACTGTCAAGCAGGCTGTGACCAGAGGTGTTTCCATGCTGTTTGAGTGAGTGAATGACTGTAATCAAGGTGATCTTTGAGTGAGAACATATCTAACTCTTCCTTTCATTAGGTTCAAGCACTGGCTTTGGACAGACAGGTACTTCATTTGGTTACAAATCATTGCCATTGGTGTTGCAGCTGACAGAAAGGATTTCTCATACAGCTGTTCCAGGGGAGTTACCACCACCAAACAGCCAGAACATGTTCGCTGCCTATCGGTTGGGTCCAGCTGTGTGACTCAGTAGCACCTCCCGTATGAAGATAGGCTGAGAAAGTTGGGGCTGTTCAGCCTGGAGAGGAGAAGGCTGCGTGGAGATCTCATAGCAGCCTTCCAGTATCTGAAGGGGGCCTATAGGGATGCTGGGGAGGGACTCTTCATTAGGGACTGTAGTGATAGGACAAGGGGTAATGGGTTAAAACTTAAACAGGGGAAGTTTAGATTGGATATAAGGAGGAAATTCTTTCCTGTTAGGGTGGTGAGGCACTGGAATGGGTTGTCCAGGGAGGTTGTGAATGCTCCATCCCTGCAGTGTTCAAGGCCAGGTTGGATGAGGCCTTTGGTGATATGGTTTAGTGTGAGGTGTCCCTGCCCATGGCAGGGGGGTTGGAACCTGATGATCTTAAGGTCCTTTCCAACCCTGACTATTCTATGATTCTATCGTTTGGGTCCAGCTGTGTGACTCTGTATAGAAAGGGGCTGGATTTTCCTTTGAGATGAAGTAGGGATGAACTTACTCTTTTAATGACTGATGTTTTTAAGTATCCAGACCTCTACCAGACTTCTGTATCCCCTCCTTTTTCTTGTTGTACCCCTACTCCCACTACAACTCTGTATTTTCTGTGTTTTGCAGAGAGCTGCAGTGCAAGCACAGCCATCTCCTGTGGGTTACATCTCAGGAGGGATCTCCCAGGAGACAGTAGAGCAGGAAGGCTGCTTGGGCTGCTTGTCCTCTCCGTGGCACAAGTGTAGGTTCAACTAACCTGTTGCCACGCACTGTCTTCTTGTGTGGGTATTCACAGAGGGGTCTGTTGGGTACTTGTTCAGCCTCAGCAAGGCTCTTTTCCAGATCCTCGTTAAATATGTTGCACCACAAATGCTGTATAGCCAGTTGTCTTGTTCTTGGTGTTTGTTTTTCATATTTGTTTCATTTGGATGAAATGCTGATGAAAAGCCAGTATCAATGACAGACTCAGTGTAATGGATGTGATTTTTTCATAAGCAGCACAGCAAAGGTGCAGTTCTGCCTAAATTCATTCAGCACATATGTTCTGTTTCCTTGGCACATACAGATTTTCTACAGAAGAGGATTTCTAATATGCAAATACTTCCCTTTCTGCATTCAATTCTTGCTCAGGGAAATATGTGCTGCTTGTTATTTCATGTAGTTTGTTCAGATATTTGAGTTCAGAGGAATAAAATAGGACTGGTAGGGCTGGGAAACAGATCTTCACTAGCAGGCTTTTCTGAAGCCTGTGGATTGGTAGTTCAGCAGCTGAGCGCTTCTGTCTTCACATAGGTAATGAGGACTTTCACACAGGTACCTCCTAAATCCTGGGAGTCAGAGGATAGCTGGAGAGAATAATGAAGAGTAAGGTTCATAACCTCTCATTAAGACGACCTTGCCAGATGAGGGAACATGTTTCTACAAAATTCAGCAAAGGATTGTGTATGGAAGAAAGTACCCAAGAGAGAGTGATGGAAAGTTTTTACCACTCTGGTGGCAAAAGCCTTGATTATATCCTTGCTGTTTTCATTGTTTCTCTGTTGTTAAACAGTTTTTACAGTATTTTTATGTTGCTGTTTCTCCCTCTCTCTCCTCACTCCATCACTACAATCCCAGCTCCTTTCTTTCGTCTTACCCCATCGCACCCAGTGCAGTGAAAGCTCCCACCTGTGCCAGTAGTTCCTGCAGGGAAGCAAGTGCCCTGTGCTGTCCATGACACTGCCCTGGACAGCCAGCTCTGCTGGCTTACTTCAACGGCAGACGGTGGTTGTTTCACCTCACAGGCTGCAGGATCTTCAGCAACAACCCTGAAAAAGAAAGACGTGATGTGAATAAGTAAAATATCTACAAGGGGGGCAAATGATGCTACTCGCATGCAATTACAGCAGTTCCTGAATTCCAGCTGCATGGCTGAGTACCCATCCATTTTCTCACAGTTGTATTTTCTATGTCAGTTTTGATTATTCCTTAAGGATGCAAATCATTAGAAACAACAAATAGCTGGGAGTCCTGCTCAAACTTCTGAGTGCAGTGTTGTGTTGAGATTGGGGAATTTCAGCAAAAATGAGAAGAACAACCAAAGACAAGTACACAGCTTCTCTGCCAATGCAAACAAACCTGTGGCTCCTGGCTGCTGGGGAGAGGAGCTTCCTCTCCTATCAGCATGGGCTCTTCCACTTGACAGCCTGGGGTTGAGGCATGTGCAGGAGCCTTCAATGACTTCTTTGGTGCTGCTCTTCAAGCAAGATGGAACATATCTGTAGCTGTTGTTAAAGAGACATGTTTATGTATCCTGAGCATGTTGTTTTCTAATAGCTTAGAAGCCTGTAAATAAAATCTCATTGGTTTCAAGAGTGAGGGTTTTTTTTTTTAGTTGATTATAGAAAAAAATATGATGCTTATGCAAATAGTCACTGTTACTTTCTGCAAAGCTTTATCCTCACCAATACCTCTGTAAATCACCATTCACATTTAAAATGAAAGCAGACTGGTTTGGGGTTCTGATTTTAATTAGGCTTGACTGTGTACTTAACCCAGCCCTAAAGCTGGTTGCGTTTCTCCTTTCGCTCCTGCTGATCTGATCTTAAATACTTCCTCTAAAGCACGGAAGTGGCAGAACTTTTCATTGAAATGATTGCATTTCTTGTGTCAACATCACAAGAGAAAACATTTGGCTTAGTTTTCCATGATACAATTAGTCAGATTGTGCTAAAATTCCTTTACCCTCAAAATGGAAACTAGGATTGCAGACATAGCCAATGTAGAAATATCAAGGAGAAGCTGTTAATCTTTGGCAAAATTCTGGGTAGCTAGAATTATTATCATGAAAAAACCCCAAATAATCTTTATTATAGTCACTGGCACTCATGCCAGCAGTAGCTCTGAATAGCAAGTATTCTAAACTGTTACCTGTGTATCTCTGCTGTACTATATATAAATACTGCTATAAATACTTTTGGTGGTAGCCTTTTACTTTCTCCTGTGCACCTTCTTGTTTGAAAATCAGACCCCTGAAGAGACTGAAGCTGCTTCCTCTGATTCATTTGGGATGTATTTGCAGAAACAAATTAACCTCTTCATTAAAATAAAAAGCAGGGAAGCAGCAGATTAGACTGGAAATTCAAACTTCTCTGTAGTGAATGGCCTGTGACAGCTATCAGCTTTCCCATGACTTGGAAGCCTTCACAATATAGGAGGCAAAAGTCCTGATTTCAGAAAAATACATAAAGATGTGTCTGGTTTATATTTTCCTAGGATGGCTCAACTTCATGAATTTTTGGTGCAGAAGGCAATTAAGTGTGTGAGTATGGGCAGCTGTTTTCCATCAGTAGCTGAAGAATAGCTCATCCATCAGAAAAGACAGTGCTATCTCTGCATGTTCACAGCCGAAAAGATGTGGAGATACTGGAGGAAGTCAGGTGGTACTGAGTTTGGTCTGCTGTTTCCTTCTCAATTTCCTTTCCTGGAAAAGTGAGGATGGCGATAGAGCACAGTCAAGTCATGAATATCAAATGATACTCTCAGTAAGTTATGGATGGATCACCATGGGTTTCTGGTGATCCAAGGTCTGTGAGTGTAGGATGCCTTTAGAGCTGTTGCAGTCTCCTTTGGGGATGCCACCCTTGATGCTTCCCAAAATAGTGAACCAGTCAGAGGAGAAAGGGAAGACAGCTTTTTCTGCCCTTCAGCCAAGATGCTGCTGTTGTGCTTTCAGCTAAGTGGGATGAGAAGTCTGCGGAGCAGAAGACCTGGGCTTACAGGTTTGCTCACAGTGATCCAGAATGGTTACGTTGATCATGGTGTGGAATGGATCTACTCTTCATACTGCTGTTTAAATCACAGAAGAAAACAGTCTCAACAGGGATTGGGCTAATCCTTTTTTGCTGTTTGTGTCAAACAAGCCTCTCTCATTAAAAACTGGAATTCCTTTTGGCATGAAACAAGTCAGCCAGCATAGGCTGCTTCCCCAGTTCCAGCTCCAGTGGCTGAGAAAGTCTTTTCATTCTTTTATTTTTAGTAGGTTAAGGAACATAATTTTTATGCTAACCTTTTTCCTTTTGAATTCTTTTCCATAGATGCCTTCCAGAAATCTTTGGATGTTCGGTATGTTACTATAGATATATAGTAAGATTTTGACAGCTTTCTTATGGCTCAAAACCTGCGGTTCCCTGCAGAGACCTTTTCTTTGCTGTATCCTTATTGCCAAGTTGTCAGAGCATTAATTAAACTAGAAGAATAAGGCATTGCATGTCATTTCCTATACTGGATGCCTTCATGTCAGGAACATATCTCCATGGCAAGAACCTGTATATAAACAAAAAATAAGCCTGGCAACAGCACAAAAGCTCATGCAGGCTTTTAAGTGAAAAATGTAGCAAAAGAAAATATGGAATTTAAAGCAAAGTATTTCTGGGGAAAATGAGGAATTTACTGAATGCTTCATTCCTTAAGCACAAATGTGATGATTTCATTTGGCTACTATGTGTATTCCAATGTTATTTTTAATCTCCATATTTTAGATGTTTATTGGCTCGAACCTTAAAAGGTTTCTCATTCTAAAAACCCTCATTCATTATAGGTAGACTGAATGTTCCTTAGTGGGATTACAGATTCTCCGTGCGAGCACATAAAATTGTGTATAGTAAAACTTCATTCTGTATAAAATGCTAATGATTTGCATATGTTTCATTTCACTGCATGGATCAAAATGTCTTCTTTTCATATATTATACATCACCTCTCAATTTTATGTACATTTACTCTGCTGCTTAGAAGCCAGAAAATACAGCACACGTGTTGATGCTTTTCCTGCAATAAAATAAATAGATGCTTAACCATGATTGCGATCTGCCACTTGCTAAGGCTGCAGACAGAAGCACAGCATTAGAGAAACAGGAGTATTTTTCATTCTTTCTCACATTTTCAGGGCTGTGGTTCTTTGTGTCTCTTCACAGCACAAATTTGATCATTTACTTCCAGGTTAAAAGAAAAACAAGAAATATTTTCGAGAGCTGAAAAGAAACAATTGTGTTGTAGGGACTGTAAGATGACAAGGTGATATCCAGAGGGTGAAATGGTCATGGGCACAGAGTGGTCTTCCCTTTCTTCTTGCCATGTACAGAGCAGTTCCTGATGGGTTACAAACAGAGGCTCTCCACAAAAGGGTAAACACTTCAAGTGGTTGTACTTGGTTGTACCACTGAGATTTAGGACGAGGAGAGGGACATCCATTGTTCATGGGGTTGGTCATGGCCCTGGCCAGACCACATGAATGTGAGCTTCTGTGCTACCAAAAGAAAAGGGACCTGGAGAGCAGTGGTTGTAGCTTCCCCCTCAGCTGAACATGGGAGTACCTTTGGCATCTCAAGCATCTCAGCCTTCAGTCCTCCTCCAGGAGCTCTGTGCCCAAGGTGGGTGAAATGACCAGAGTTTTCAGTATCTCCATAGAATCATAGAATTGTTCGGGATGGAAAGGACCTTAAGATCATCCAGTTCCAACCCCCCTACCATGGGCAGGGACACCTCACTCTAAACCATATCACCCAAGGCTTCGTCCAACCTGGCCTTGAACACTGCCAGGGATGGAGCATTCACAACCTCCCTGGTCAACCCATTCCAGTGCCTCACCACCCTAACAGGAAAGAATTTCCTCCTTATATCCAATCTAAACTTCCCCTGTTTAAGTTTGAACCTGTTACCCCTTGTCCTATCACTACAGTCCCTAATGAAGAGTCCCTCCCCAGCATCCCTATAGGCCCCCTTCAGATACTGGAAGGCTGCTCTGAGGTCTCCACGCAGCCTTCTCTTCTCCAGGCTGAACAGCCCCAACTTTCTCAGCCTGTCTTTGTACGGGAGGTGCTCCAGTCCCCTGATCATCCTCGTGGCCCTCCTCTGGACTTGTGTGGACTTGAGTCTCTAGTGTGACTCTAGCTGCAGACAGGCAGATGCAGTGGCTGTGCTGCCAGGAGCTGCCTGTGTCAGCATATGCAGCACGTTCCCCTTCTCTCGGTGCCTTGACTGACTGTCGCCGGTATTTTGGATGCATGTGCAGAAGCACGGTGTGGGTGCCAGTCTTGGAGTTACACTTCAGCAGAGCAGTTTCACACTTGTGCTACTTCTGATCCTGCACAAACCCTTCCCCACTAAGTCCTATAAGATGGTTCTCATGGCACCAGCTGGCTGTTTGCTGGGGAGTCAGTACCCAGGCATTTTACGGCTCAGGCAGCTGTACCTGGAAGCCCAGAGGTGACTGGAGCGTGTTCCCAGGGCTTGGGGCCATCCCTGGAGGTGTGGGTGAGAGGTCTGCTCCTTTAGTTCAAAGGGTCACTCTTTGGACAGTCAAGAGCTCAAGCGACCACTGTGCACCCCAGGTGAGAGCGAGAAAGCTTGGCCATGCTTACACCTCCACTGAAGTGTCAGAGCAGCACCACGAGCATCCTCCTTTAGGTCATATTTTCAGCACAGCCCCTGCCACAGGGTGCTTCCCAGTGCCTGTGCACAACCTGTGTCTGCCAGCAAGATGCGGGGGGCCTGGTGGTGTTCTGCCATGGGAGCTTGCCTCTGCCTGGGGCAAGGACAGCACTGAGATGCCTGCCATGACCATGGTGAGGCTCAGTGTTTTCCCTGCTTCCCTCCCTGTATTCCCTCTGCTAAAGCATCCTCACCATTACTCAAACAATTGGATTCCTGCACTTAGTAAAGGAAAAGAGACTGTAAAAATGATTCTTTATTTTTTTTCTGATGAATAGAATTAATCCCCTAAGAGAGGAACACTCTAGATTGCTTAGCTGCAAACATCTTTTATTCATAAGCAGCATACACCATACATTCACTCCCTCACTCGAGTCTCAGGCATTATTTCAGGCAGAAGAAAGCACATCTTTAGCATCGTAGTCTTTTGAACAATCAGGAAATGTACAATGAAGTGGCAACACCTCTCAGAGGCAATAACCTACTGAAATATTACAAGGCTTTATAGTCAGTGGGCATTTTAAAGCCTGAACTTGTGACTAACAGAACTTTTGTTATTAAATGATTACTTTTATGTACACACTTGGAGCTCTCTGTACTTTTCCAAAGGATGATGAAGTGCCATCCTTATATTTCAGATGCTGCAGAACTTTTCTCATTCCCCCTGTGTGTATGAAGTGAATCCTAATGTAATGATAAACTGCATCAGTCTAACTGCTTTTTCTCACAGACTGCTTGGGTTTTAGCTTACAAGGCCCTTAACATAATCTTCCTCAGCACATCCCTGTCTCTTTTCTTGCTGGGAGACACAAGGAGAGGCAGACATGAGTTTTTAGGTCTGCTGCAAACTTATAACTTGCCATTTTTCCTCTCAGGCCTATTTTTAAACACACAGGTGAAATAGAAAGCCTGAGGGTGTGCAAAAGTTGGTATCTTCAATTGATTTAACACATTTCTGTGTGAAGAAGTGAAGGAAGAGCGCAGGTGAAAAGTCTGTAGGAAAACCTGCTGCTTCAGCCTAATACTAAGCATATTTGGCCATCAGGAGAATTAGCTTATCGTTGCTGGAATTTTAGCTTTGATTTCTCATCACAAGTGTTTAAAATTCTGAGGATTAACAGTGTTTGAGGTGCAGATCTAAAGACTTTGTCTAACACGGGTGAGTTTGGAGCTCTAGATATATCTGAGGCTAATGATAGGAGAGCCCACCTCTGTATCTTGATCCCTGGAAATGGAACTGACCTCCCAGCTCAATGGGGGATTAGTTTATATAAATATACCTTAATGTTTGACCCCAATCTCCTTTGCATGCCCTGATTCAGTTGGCCCATGAATACTACAGCCTGTCAGCAATAGGAGACAAAGTATTTGCTCAAATGTTCATAGTCAGCAGCCCAGCAGAGGTGGCTCCACCTGAAGGCTCTAACTGGGGCAGACTGGAAAGCTTGGACTGGCTGTGGCAGAGCTGAGCAAAGCTATCTGCTTTTCACATTTGGTTCTCAGTTGCAGTTACTCCAGCTTTTACAGCTGTATGTTTTTTGAAGATGCTGTTTCTCTTCCAGCTATAGTTTCTCCATCAAGGGTAAGCCACCCTCTTGTGCACAGCAAACACAGTTTTCACTCCTGGTGAAGGAACACAAGAGAAGGGCCCAGGTGAATGCTGTGCTCGCAGCAATACCAGCTCTTTGGGGCACCCACAGACTCAGCACTCCTGATCCTCACAGGCTGTCCAAGGCTGGAGAGCAAAGCCCAGCTGAGCATCTCCAAGCCTCCACTGATCCTCACCACAGAAGAGTTTAGTCCCACAAGGCTCGGTGAGTTACCTCCCCTTGCCAATGTGTCTGATCCTCTCTTCCCTGTGCTGTGTACTTCCACCATTTGCTCTGTGCCAGTTCTGGAGCTGGTCTCACCCTGCGTGAACCAAAAACTGACTCAGCTGAAAAACTGGAGAGCTTTTTGTCCCCACGGTGGGCAGGGAGGGACAGGGAAGGGGGTGCTTTAGTAGCCACAGGCCATTAGGATCAGCTCAGCTCCCCCCCAGCCCGCACCATGAAAATATGCAGTCTCTGCCATGTAGAGAGATGTTCCTTGCATTTGGCCTTCAGCACAGCTTGCACTCTTCTAGACAGTGTCTATAGATGGAAATGCTGTTTAGGAAAAGCTATATAAAATCAATTACACTCTTAGTCTTGCAAAGGAGGGACTCTGTACTGAGGCGTGGGGGATCTTAAGGAGTTGTGGTCGAGCTTATACCATAGCTGTATATACAGCATTGCTAAACAGACAACATCAGAGTTATTAAACCTGCTCTTTTTGTAAGCTTGAAATTCATTTATTCTTTTAAAACCTATTCTTTCAGAGAACAGAGCCTCTGATTAGAGATGCTTTTCCAAGGAGAACCAGTCACCATACGAGGTGTCCTCTTGATTTATAACTGCAGCAGCCTGTATTTCATATAGCATGATAATACCCTATAATGTCTCAGAGCTCTACACTGAGTCCTGCACAGATAACTGGTTGAGCAGTATGCAAAGTCAGGGCGTGATAATAACATCTTCCCTTCAGCATGAAACGATGCTATTTGGGATGCCGCGCTTCTCAGATGTGGCAGCAGTAATCCTATTATCAGTCATCAACAATAAACGACACCATTGTAGATATCCATTTGCTAGAGGTGATACCGCGAAGCTATTAGGAAGCAGCCTAGCCAGCATGCTGAGGTTTCACCTGCTATTGCTTTGTAGATTTTCTCTGCAGATATCTGCCCATCTGCAGACTTTTTTTATCACTGAAAGTAGGAGGACATTTACTTCACAGTGACTGGGTTATTATTTCAAGCCATCAATTGTACTTCAGCATCGATTCAGGAGATCCCCTTCCAGATCATGGGGCTGTCTCCTGGGGGGTCCTGTGCCATGGCATTCTCCTCTGAGAGACCCTGAAGGCACAGAAGAGGAGGGTAGTTTGTGGATACATTAATGACTGCACCTACAGGGATGGATAGCAGAGAATAGCAGCAAAATCTGCCATAAATTACTTGTGAGATCTCAAGAAAGGTAGAGAAGTAACAGCAGACTGACAGTGCCAAGCAAACAGACGAGTTTTCATCATCTTCACACCTAGCCCATCCTTTCCAGCTATGGCAGGCTTTTTGATTACACTATGTTATTTTACAGCTAGTATGAAATATTTAGGACTTTAAATTTACATAGTCATAAGACATGCCACTGTGCAGTACCTCTTACAAATCAAATAGAGGAGCTGTATAATTACATACTTCCGCAAAATATTATTAGTGGGGGAAATATAATTTCATTCCAGCACATTGTTGGAAATTATTTCCATAAAGAAATCATAGGAAGAATTTTTTAATTAAGTAGAACTGTAAAAAATGAATTGTTTTATCCCTCTTTAGGCTTCATGTGCTGGGATTGCAGCTGTCCTCATACGGGCCATTTGCCTTCCTGGGCTCCAAGCATTGTACAGCCAAGCAGACCAAGAGGGAAAATGTTACTGCTGCTGCTGATTGCCCTGCCCATCCATAGCTTAGATTTATGCACACCCCCTCGCTTTCGTCCTTTATTAGCAACCTAAAGGAACTGCTGACACTGCTGATATACAGCTGTACATCACCCTTACAGCATTTCCTGACCAGCTGCAGGACTCTCAACTGTCAGTAGTCCAAGGAACAGGTAAAAGTACTTCATAAGCACACTTGCCCTGGTAAATAAGATGGTTACCAAAGTGTCCATCTACTGTTTCCTTGGTGATGAGCTATGACACTGCAAGCAGGAGCTTTCCGCATGACAAATGGGCTGATGCACCTCTGCGCTTCCCATCAGCCTATCCACACCTCTGATGCTGGGTGCTTTTGACCCCCATCTGCAGTCAGAGGTTCACTCGGATTCACCCAGACTCACTTCTCCTGTATTTCCTCTCTTCCCTAACTTTGCTTATTTTCCCCAGATTTCTCTACCTTCACACATGTATAAACACAGGCCTCCAGCACCTAACTCTGGACATGGATGATTTGGGGATCAGTGCCTAAGTGCTAGTGCCCATCCCATAGGTGCCCACCTTGTAGGTTCCCACCTCTTTCCCTGGGCACTTCAGCACCTTTCCCATGCAGGAAGGGATGTGTCAAAGGACAGTGCCTGGCCAATATGGAACTGACCTTGGAGAAGCTCACAAAGGGAAGATGTCCACACAGTCTTCACCTAAGAGAGAGATGGAAACAGTATTTTTAGAGAGAGAGAGTTCCTGCTGCATTCTTACAATGCACATTTTATCCTTTTACACATTCACTTTTCCCCAGGCCATGGTCACCTCTTCTCACTGGTCATTGCACTGATGTGAGTGAATTACATTCTCTTTTGGGAGGTGAATGTTTCACTCTCTTGGCTGGGAATCAGGGGAGGCCTCACAGCTCCTTGCACAGTGCCCCACACAAGCACATTGTCTATGTTTACTTTGCTAAACCTTGCACTGGACACCTTACACATTGACACAATGATTTCCTATGGAGAATGGCTTTAAAATGATATTTTTTTGTAAAATCAGCCGTTGCCAATCATTCAAAAATACACATGGGATCAAAGTTCTGCTTACCCCAGGTTTAATAATTACCCTGGTGATGCAAAGCTAGGCCCAGTGACACAATAAACCTTCCCGTCCAGTTTGACATCCTTTATGTTGAGATGATGTTGACTCACGACTTCAGTTACTATTTACAAATATTGGCCTGGGAGGTTGTTACAGATCCAAACAAATGATGTTATCAGGAAAGTGAAGATGGAGGAATCCTACAAAACTGACCCTAACCTAATGAAAATTGCCTCTAAATTAAACAGGTGGTGTATCTGAGCATCTCCTTCAGGCTTTTGCTCCTCTCTGATCTATCAAGAGAAGGATTTATGTTTATGTGAGCCTAAAGATTCGTCACAGTGCATTGTTTAACTGCAACCTACACAGCAATAACAAGAGGTGAAAGCACGGTCACTATTTAACTCATAGATCAATAAATCTTTTTCATCCTTGAACTGTAAAGTCAAATGCCATTGCCTAAAAATTCCTCACCCAATACATCAATGTATATCCATTATAGTTATAGTCTACTCTCAGGTTAGGCATACCATGCACATAGCCTCCACTACACTTCACAGCTCTATGTGCAAGTTCTCTTACTTGCAGATAAAAGCATACTCTAGTTTCAACTGCTATAAATAAGTAAATATGTTCTGGTTCATTTTAAACATCCACAAGTTCCACATTGCCAATGCAGTAATTATTCTCCAACTCTTCCATTTCTTAATCAAAATACAATCTTTGCCTAAACTCCCTGCTCACAGTGACAACACAACATTAACAAGATAAGCCAGATCTTTTCAATTCAGGGGGAAAATATGCAACCTGACAGAACAGCATGAAGCTTCCATATGAGAATCCTAGAAGGAAGTGTCTACATATTTCAGAGTCAAATCAAAGGAGGCCATTAAAAAGAAGCACATTGTCTAAAATGTGTTGAAATGAGACATGTATTTATTCTCTCCCTGAGGTAAAAACCTGTACAACTTTGGGTTTACAATCCATAAATTATCAAGTCATTTCTCACTTGTGGAATAAATAGCATCCGAGAGAGTCTGCATCCACACATCAGCTGAAGCTGGAGAGAGCCAAATTTACAAAACATTGAATCAGGAGGTACGTGAGACTTAGTAAACAGCACAAATTCCAGTGCCTCCAACAAGGAATGTTACAGATAATCAGCAGGTTTTGAACTTCCAAGGAGTTTCTGCTAGAGTTTATGGAATGCTCAGTGTCCCTCTGTTGAACACAGCAGAAGAGTGAGCACAGCCTGAGGAGATAGATGGGTGTAGAGGATGGAGGAGCCAAGCAGGCTGCCGATATCCAGCCTGGGCAGCAGCTCTTGGTTTGACCACACTTAATGATGGTGTTTTAGGGCTGCCCAGCAAAGATGGGAGGGTAATGGGTGGTTGAGGTTTTCTGAACTCCTGGCTGAGCTGTGCCTTTCCCCCTGCTCCCTTCCCAAAGCCCACCCATCCTGATGGCTGTCTTGCATGGGTATAGTGCAAGATTCAGAAAAGATCAGCAGAGCCAGAGTTCTCAACCTGCTCCATGGGTACCCAAGTACCACAGAGTCCCAGGCCTGAAATCCTTGATGGGAAAAGCACAAGCTGAAGGGGTCAGCACAGCATGCCTGGCAGCATCAACCCACATCCCTTCCAGTTATTACCCCCTCATATGACCTTTTGGATGTATTACTTTCTGAGCAAAGCTTTCTGTTAGAATGATGACGCCTGCCACCCAGCCTCTGGAGCACAGAGGAAAGTGCTTGTGACTTGCAAGGGTGCTGGGATCCATATTCAAATGGAAGGTCAGGTCTAAGAGCCAGAGATGGTGCGAGCAGCTCATAGAGGGCTTCTGGGTCCTGCAGAAACTTGCCCAACCTGGTGGTGGTCTAGGAGCAGGTCTGGGATGTGACCAGGCTAGATCCCAGACCTGGGAGCTTTCTGACCCCACAGCAAGGCATGGCTGGAGCATTGGATGTGGGTCTGTCCTGAACTTCAGAGCTTGTTGGCAATCACCTGCTTCCTTCTTGGTTAATGAACTCCTGGTGTCCTTGCATGCTTGTAAGGGCAGGTGTCCAGAGGCTGGACCACTAGGTATGTCTTCCTGGTGCCAAAGATGTGCCCACATTGGTAGACCCTGAAGAAACCATGAGTCGTTTTGCCCATGAAGGATTAAGTTGAGCTCATCCTGCAGCCTTCACAGGGTCAGTGCTGGGCCTCTGAGGAGGCACAAGCCAGGCCAAGAGCATCAGCCCTATAGGCCAACATGAGCAAACATGGGCAAACAAATTACAAGGAGGGAAAGAAACTGACAAAGATGACTGTGGCAAATGAAATGTAACCAAGTGTGTTAATGTGGGGTCAGACAAAGACTTAAAAAGTCTTGTACTCAGGAGATTAAAATTGCACTCCCTGGTGTGTACCTACCTGTGCCACTTTTCTAAATGTTATTTCTGCTGCATTTGCCTTGAATTAAGAAAAAGGCTTTTCATCTTTGAAGCAGTCAGACCTGCAATTACACCGACCCAAGTTTTGCATGAAGTATTATTTCTTCCTGCCTTAAACACATTTTGTGCTCAAAATGAACTTGTTAAATAGTCTGTCATCTCCCTTTTCCTTCTCTAAAGATGTGGACAACACCTGAATGGTTAATGAGCTGCAGTGCAGTTTAATCAGAGTGGGAAAAACACTATTTCGAACAAAGAACAAAGTTGTCCCCTCCAGTTTCTCCCACAGCTTCCAGCTTCCCACACTGGTCACTGGCTCACCAGGTCACCCTGCACCTGATGGCCTTTGAGCACACCCTGAGCCAACCTGCTCGAGCTCTGGAGGCTGCACACACATCTCTGGGGGCTTTTGCTCCCCATCACCTTGCTTCACAAGCACACACTTAGGCCAGTGTAAAGTGGGAAGGTAAAAGCAGTGTGCTGCCCCAAGCCATGGCTCACCAAGCCTGGTGCTGCTCAGGCTGCAGAGTCCCAGCATTTCCACCTATGTAGGGGCTTACAAGGGCTGGATGCCTTACTCAGCTGGCAATTTTAATAGGACATGGTTGTACCAGTATACAAGAGCATTGATCTACATCCAGTAGTAGTCCTGAGTGCAGGAATTTTGCTCAGAGCTGTCATTGCCTGCAGCAGCAAACAGCTTCAGAGTTGAACACAGGGGTGCGTGGTGCCGAGCTGTTCCAGTTGTAATACTATTAAAATAGCTTTTGTTCCAATACATTGAGCACCTAGAAGGAAAAATATTACCTGTTGTTTGGGTTGTGAGTTCCCCTTTGTATGAAATATGAAAAACATTTCTCACCTGCATTTGTGGAATGCTTTGTCCCTGGGTAGAGTCTGTACACAGCACATCATTGCTGTTATTTATTACTTTCTTTAAGCACCTGCAGTTATGAAAACGTACTTTTACTTTGATCCTTCACAGACCCAGTAGCCTGCAGGAAGAATACAATTCATCAACAGTTTAGTTATATGTGTCACTGTAACAGAGGGCAGGAATGAGATACAGCATTCCTCTGACACCTGGGAGCATCCTATACCCAGCAGTGTGAAGGTGGCAGGATAACATCCTCTCAGTGGGTGAAGCACATGGAAATGTGAAGAATAAAGTGCTGGGAAGCAGCCGTTATGAAACTTTAACTCAGCTGGCTGTGATGAGTAAAGATGCCATCAATGGTTCCTGGTACTGGCTAGTGAGCTATTGGATATGTGATTTCCAAAATCCAGCTCCCTTAACACATTGCTATGTTAAATCTGTTGTTGCTTTCATTGTTTTTTTTCCCCAAAGAATACGAGAAAGGTGAATTGCTGACTCTCCACAGCTTGCTCTGGCTGCAAATGGAGCTCCAGCTCCTCAGGGCTTTGACTCATGGGCAGTGAAGCAAACAGCAACAGCGGCTGAAGATGGAGCTGTCTCCCACCTGCCTGCCAGAGGTTACTGCTGCTCTAATGGTGTCAGCAACAGAAAATATCTGCCCGAGTCAGCTCCAGCTGAGGCACAAGGGTGGAGCAGCAAAGATACAGGTGCTGAATCAGCTGTTTTGGAGCTCAGAGGGATGTTGGCAGCAGCATGGGGATGGGGCAGGGCAGGGCAGCAGCCACTGGAGCTGCTCCTGCAGGACTCGATTAAGCTGCTATGCCAAAGACCCCAGGCGCTCTTTGTGCTTCTTGCCCCAAGATTATGTTTTGCTGGCCAATGATCTCTGAAAGAGGGAGAAACTAAATATTGTAACCTCGCTATTACCCACATGAAAGGTTAGATCTTTCTGAGCCTGATGTTAGTTTCATTAGTGATGGGCAGGGCTTCAGTAAACATAAACTAATACTAAATCAAACAGAGGCAACTTGCTTAAAAGCTGCTATTATACTCAAAAGAATTTAAATTGCAAAAGCTGGGTGAAAATAGTGTGAGAAGCACAGGGAGCAAACTGCAGTTCCCTCAGTACAGTCTTTTCTGCATGTGTCAGGAATCGTAGACTTGAAAGTCTGCATTTTTGGTGTGGGGGAAAGAAAATATAATAGACAATAGGGTGCCATGGGACAGAATAACACAGCCGGGCAGGGTCCCCATGACTCATGCCCAGAAGATCTTTCCTTAGGAGTGGGAGTCGTAATAATCCACAACAAACTATTGTAACCCACTGAATGTCATAAGTGTCTCTGACGCCGCCTTAACGTCCCGCAGCAATGATTTTTCTAATGCGTGACATCGTGGGTTATTTTGCCAACCACACTTAAAGGCACCACCTTGAGGTTCATCTGAACTGCTCGTTTCTTCTTCTCTGTTCTCTGGCCTCCTCCCCAGACCTGGGTGATGCTCCCTTCACTTCCAAGAGAATCGACAGCAGCATTCTGCTGCTTGGAACAATGTTCTGCTTTATCTCCAGGAGACATAAGTAGGTGGTTTGCTTTTTGGCATTTGTATCTTTTTGTTAGTTTTTGAAACCTTTTGCCAAAGGGGGAAAAAAATAAACTCTAAAAAAGATAAAAAATATTACCATCCTTTGCATTTCTATATCTTCTTCCACTCAATTATCCTAGAAGTTTTGACAAACATCCTTCAGTTTTGAGCCAGACTGCTGGTGGGAAGACACAGCCACTCCAGCCCCACTGAGCAAATACACCCCTGCCTGCTCCCTGGGTCGCTGGGAGGCAAGACATGGATGCTCAGCTGCAGGAGAGCAGTACATGTGCAGTTGTAGTGGGCCAAAGGCAGTTACAGGCTGAGAAGCATTTCCACCCTCCTCTTGCAAGCCAGAGCTGTGGTGATCTCACACTGGGTTGCAGCGCTGGTAGTACCTCCACATTACCTTCTCCTTCAAACAAAAGCCCGTTGTGAGTCACCAGGGTAGGTGGCCTTTGCTCTCTCACCCAGCCCCGACTGTTGTGGATGGCTGTTCAGTGAGGACAGCAAGGTTGGTGGGCAGAGCTGGTCACAGAGCAGAGCCCATTGGCAGTCCTTGGACCAAGCTCTCCATGCAGCTATGCCTGCAGCAGTGTGGGAGTAGCACCCATGCCTGGAAACCCAGGATTTCCAGCTCTGCAGTGAGGAATTAAGTCTGTTTGCAAACCTAATGAAGATAACTCCTTTCCTCTTATCTTATTGGAAGGAGGTGCAAGGGGAAGGCCAAGAAATTAGCCAGATAGTGTTGCCAGGAACAGTGCTCCAAGCCCCCTGTGACAGACGATAAAGCTATGTTGTGACCGCGAAGCAGCAGAGACCACACTGTGACCCCAACCCTGCCTGAGAGCGGGAGATGGAGGATATTTAAGTTACTAAGCTGCAAACTCCACTAGTGCAAATGGATCATGGTAGCTCTGCAGTCAGTATGAGAGTACAGTTACATTGGGAGCCTGCTGCCCAGCCTGGGCCAGTTCATACAGTCTCATGTTAACAGTGACACATGGAGGGATTTCTTCAAAAGAAGCCAGGGGCAGAGACAGGAGCCTGATGGTTTTCTTGCAGTGACCAGATTGCTCCTTAGCAGTATAACCATGATTGCTCTTGAGGATAAAAATGCTGTGGTCTCATTTATACTTTACATTATACAAGAGATTCCCATTGACAGCCGCTCTGAGAAATTTCTCAGTGACCTTAAAGGGAGCTGGGAGAAATATTTGACTCATAAGTGATGAATTTTAGACTTCTGGTGGAGGCTTTGGAATAATGAAAAGTACCTGCTTATTCTATACTATTCTGGCTTATCCTAATGCTTTGCTGCTAATATGAATTAAGATTATTTTTTTTTAAATTAACCTATGAGTCTGATTTTAAAAGCAGTCTTATTTTGGTTGAAAACGTCATTTTGTGGGTCAAAACTGAGGTAGAGGTACCATTCCTAACTTCTTTACTGCATTCATGTGGTCACTGTACCCTGGCCCCATGTTTTATGGTCCTGATGTATTTCTTGGACATGACTTGCTCTGAAAAATGACTAATTTTACAATTCATAAGCTATCAAAATGAAATAAAAGCAGTGTGACTGTGCAGCTCTGGGGACGCAAGGCTCTGATGAGATATTTTCAATAAATGAAGCATGCTGGGAACAAGAAGAAAGTTGCCACCAGGTTGTTTTCTGTTCTCATTTTTTTGTCAGGCGTCAGCCTTTTCACATCACTTGTATCATTAACCCCACCTTCAGGCTTGGGCCCATGTGCACCCAGGTTTAAGGGTCCCTGAAGATGTGACAGATATGGCTTTTTGTATGGTGTGCACCTTTACGGATTGGGCTTGTTACTGGTGATGTTCAACTGCCCTCTGCATATTCCAAGATGCTTGCAGACCACCAGGCCCCATGAAGGCACATATTTGTGGTCCTTTTGCACTCCCTAAACACCCCTCAGGACCGTGACAAACACCCTTACCTTCACAGCCTGCATCTCTCTCTCTTGGTGCTCAGCCAGTCTCTGCTGCTGGGCTGCCATGGAGAGCCCACTCGTGTGAACAGCCAGAGCCAGGCTTCCACTCCCACTTCAAAAGATGCTCTTTAATCACCCATCGCCTCCCCCCCCCAAAAAAAAAAATGTTAAAAATAAAAAAGAAAAAGTAAAATATTGAAAAATAAAAAAGAAAGAAAAGAAAAAGAAAACAAGGGCAAAAAAAAACCAAAACAACCAAACAGGAATCCAGTTTAGTCCATAAATGCAGTGTCTCAGTCACTGAGGGTGGCCAACACATTAACCCCTACATCAATGGGCTGAAAAACAAACCTGAGAATTTGGTGGCCCCAGTGACCGGCTCTCACATAAGTTACAAGCTTTGACACCCCAGTGCATGTCCCACACTGGGTCAGGGGGTGGTGGGAGGTATGCTGCAGCCCGGTCCCTCCTCCTGCAAACCCCAGCCTGTCAGTGAGGCTCCCACTTTATCCTCAGGGTTTGCATAAATCTGTGGGTATTTTAAATAGTTTTGATGCAGCTACCATTCAGGTTGTCCTTACATCATATTTGCACCTGCAGCTAGGAATTCTTTGCGGTAGACAGTAGGCAAGCAACACGTATCCTCACAGCAGCTTGCAGCTGCTGTTGTGTGCCTTAGATAAAAGTGTTGAATCTTGGATCTCCACACACAGGTCCACTGACACTCTGTCACACAAATTGTATACTTTAGATAGGTTTTAAATGCAGAGATGATAAGAGAAAGCCTCCCAAACCCACAGTAAAAGTATTTCCAGCTCTTTGCAAGTTTATTGATCATTAAATAAAAAAGAAGGAATATCTTTTCTGGGTCTCTGAAAGCTTAGTGATCATTAAAGCAGAAGGAATAACTTTTATAGACTTCATCAGGATTTACATCCCACTTCTCTTCACAAAGTAAACTGTTAAGACGCTCCTGGCCTGTTATCCCTGTGTACCCTGTGTCCTTGGGTTATTCAAATTAGAATAGTGAGATAAATTAGGCAGTAAAATGGACTAAAGAGTTCCTTTTGTGGCCACTGACATTTAAAAAATTCTTCAGATAAAGACTACCCACGATAAATATTTGCAAGTTAATGAAAGCCTTGGAAACTTCAGTATGCAGATGTGACACGAGTAAATACACAGCATTTCTTCATGGAGATCCAGAGCAGCAAATGGATAATGGGAAACAATAGTCATGGACATGAATACTTGTTGCTGGAGATGCCTCTTTATATAAGAGATGTTAATTTAAAGTACTTTGAAAATCAGATTTGCAAAACAAGATCGAACATTAGAATTGTAAATAACCAGAGTCAAGTGGAATCTCCTTTAAATGCACTTAGGTACACTCCTCACGTGGTGCTAATAGGGCACAGCAGCACAGTGAATCGGAAACAGAAAAAATTACATGCTTATGCCTGTGCTGCATCCAAAATTGTTCATTAAAGGAAAGATCATCCAAATTAGGAGCACACAATGTGAGAACTATAATAACTGTTGTGTGTTTGTCTTCAGCAATTTTTACTTTTATACATAATAAAAATTCAGAATAACGTAAAATTCCAAGTCCTTCCCACTACTTTTTTTTCTAAGCATAAGCGTAGTTTATTTGCTGTAGATTTAAATCTTTAAAGCAATTTCATAAATATAAAATATATTAGATATTGGACCATAAAGACTTTCCACCCTTTGAAAGTATTCACCCTTAAATTCTGTCATTAAGCCAGACAATAGAAAGTTGTCAATATTTGTTCCCTGGTTTGGGTTTTTTTAAATCTTTTATTTGTTTTTAATAGCTACAAGATCAATGGTAAATTTCAGGGTTTAGGCTCACCTATTTGATAGCACCAACAATGTTTGTAAAGAAATGCCTTTCTGAAAAAGAAAAGCCTTTTAATATTCTCTTTTATATTCATACCTCATTAAAGTTAATAAGCAATACAGGAATACAAGTTTAAACCCATTTGAATGAAATGCAATATCAGGGAGAGAAAAATACATACAGTTAAATACTCTGTTTTCAGATTAAATCATGAGATATCAGCAGCCCCCTGGAAAATGGAGAAGCTGAACAGCTGCTATTGTTCCTACCCTAGAGAAATTAAAATCTCATAATAACATAGGCATGGAAGTTGCCTATGATTTCACATTTAGGCTTTTGTTTAGAAAAGACTTGGGCTCTACTTTAGAGCAAAGTTCATGTAACTGGCAAGGCCAGACTGCACTATTACCCGACCATGACAAGTCCTCTGCACAAAAAAGGGATTCATCCCAAAGGGTTACTTGGCATGGCAAAGGCAGCTCTGGAGTGCCAGGCCTCTCTGGTAAGTCCCTGCATAAATTGGAGAAGGAAACAATGAGGCGTCATGAACAGAAGACTTTGTGTTGGAAGAAGAATCAAGATCAGTTAGCTACTACTTACTTCTGACTTTGCTGTCCAGCATTCACAGGGCACGCACTTCAACTTTGCTGAAGCCAAACTTCACTCAACTTCACTGACAGCATAAAGACACATGGGGTTCATCTCATTTTAGCATGGTCAGACCCATCCTTCCTGTTTATTTCCCTGACTGGGATTATGAAGAGACCCTATACGCCTTGGGATGACTGAGGAAGGGCTCTCCAGCCTGCAGTAGAAGTGCATCAATGGTATTGATGGCCAACCTGTTAAGGTGGGCAGAAGTCCATCTCAACAATCTGTATTTTTTTCTAGTCTACAGCTGGTACAGGAACAGATGGGATGGGATGGGATAATACACTGCCCTAAGTAGTTCAGTCTGGCTGTGTGCTGCAGTTTCAGCGTGTTTGCTGAAGACTTCCCATTCCCCATCTCCAGAAACCTAGCTGCTGCACAGTTAAACTCAGCCCTTATGCCTCAGGATGACAAGGACATGCCTGAGCTACAGGGCCTTCTGGGCCCAGGTGCTCCTACCCACTGCCACTAGTGACATGCAAATGCGTCTTCTAGGGTGAAATGATCATGGGCAATTCATTCCTTCTATCCGCTACAAAGGTTGTTTCTTCTTCACAGCCCTCACATCATTCTTTCCTAGCCACTGGTGTGTCTGTCTTCAAGCAAAACCTTCCAAGCAGCAAAAACAGCAGGTCTGCTTTACATGTTTGTCTGATGGTCAAGAGGAAACACATAAGAGAAAGCACTCAAGCTTGCATGGATGAGTAGAAAATAAACACACTTGGTGGAAAGATCTCACTTTGGAAAGTGAATTTTATAGTCTTTATTAGCATAAGAAACTCAAAAGTTCTTCAACTTGCTGTTCTGTTTTCAGATGTTACATGCTATACCACAATGAATAAATGGTACTTGCAACCCAGTGCTCCATAGTTCTCTCATTTGTAGCTAACTATGTAGAAAGTCTAGGCAGTTTCCATAATTTTTGTCATAGAAAATTGTTAAAAGCTGGGGACAAGACTCTCCGTCAGGATCTCAACACAGTGACAGGGACAAGAGACAGATCTTCCATGAAAGCCTTTGCCTAGACCCAAGGAACTTGGGCAAAGCTCCTTACTCCTTGGTGTTAGTAGCTCCTCAGCCTGTCTTGACCCTTGCAAAATGATCTGTTGTGGGCACATTCATAAAGCATCTACTTGCCTGATAACGTGCTTTTCAATTCTGCTTTTGGAGTGTGAGCTCTCTCCCTGAATGAAGTGAGCAGCTCCACTGCCTGAACAGTCATTTCCATAAATTGATATGGACTGCAGCCACGTCCATCTGTGCTGTGATTTCCCCCCCACACCCATGCTTGGAAGGGGCCTCTACTTCCTAAGTAATTATTTACATTCCACCTATTGCATTCTGCATTGCAGTCTTCAGTATTTTCTCATCTCGATTTACCCCGTTATTTTTTGTGTAAAAAATATACTGCACAAAGGGTGAAAGTCCGTGGTAACCTCCATCCTGCATCATTAGGTGATTTCTGTCTTCAACAAGGAACGGTGGCAAGTTACATGAAGAACCTTGGATAAGAGGAGTGTGAAGATAGATATTGTTATGGTTTTTACAAGCTTCCATTTTGATGCAGACAGGTTGGTGTTAGTCACTTTTCTCAAAAAAGCTGTTTTATTGTTATTAATAATAATGCCTTAGCCTTGCTGTCAATAGGAGATGGATGAAGGAGAAATTCTGGCGAAAGACACTGCATAAACCCCTCATCTTCAAAACCCAGGTACCGTTGTTACCCAGAGAAGTGAGGGGTTATGAAACCAATGCAAAAACCTATCTGGGGAGCAGCACATGCCAGCCTTCTGCAAGCCACGGGGACAGCATGGCAGGAGGCTACCTCCTCACCCAGCCATGCTGGAGGCTGCTTGGGGGCAGGGGCAGGAGATGAGTGAGTCATGCTGGTGCTCCTGGTCATAACAAAGTCTGTCACATCAGGTGAGATCTGGGGTGTGTTATGGGTAAATCATGCTTGTATGAGGGCGACTGTGCTGGAGCTGGGACCAGGAAGAAATTAGCCTCTAGGTAAAGGCTGGCAGGATCTGGAAGCTTCTTCCTTCCCTCTGATACATGCAGCCTGGTCATAGCCTTGATCCCCTGCAAATATACACAGCAAAAGTTTCCCTGCTGCTGTAGGGACATGCGAAACTGTGGGATTTGTGGGTTTTGTAATACCCTGTGCCCCCCTGTTTTGCTGATGAGTGCCATTAGGCATCACTTTTCTATTCCTGAAATGTGCAGAGGGTTTTGGAAAGCACTTTTAGCCCCAGATAGGTCAGGTCTGAGAATAAAGGTATCTATCTGTCTTATCTGGAGCAAATGTCTATTTCTAGTGGGTGCAGTAAATGGGGTTCAAGGCCCCAGGCGGTCCCTTTGAGACCTGTGTCCTTGAGTATCAGTGGTCTGGAATCTCTGCTCAATTCCCAAACAACAGAGCTTGGATGAGACATCAGGCCATGACCGTGGGACTTCCCCATCTTGCCCTACAAAGAAGAGGTTAGAGGTCTTGTGAAAGTGTAAGAAACAAAGGAGGATGGGTGGGCAGAATAGAGAGCGGCATGATGAAGAAATGGAGGAAACAGGTGACTAAGGAGAGTCACAAGGCTTCCAAATGTAGTCATTACCTTTCGCACCTTCCTTGACTTAACGTCCCCTCATTGGTAAGTGGCATACACAGATTGTAAAGAAAAAGGGTGGGTTGGCCACACCAACGGTCCTGGCTGCTCTGGGTATAGTACTGGAAAAGTACTGGAAAAGCTGGAAACAAAGAAAATTGCCTAAAATTCATCAGCACAGGCCCTATCCAATTCCCAGTGCAATCTCCACTCTCCCAAGCTTATTTAGGGACCTAACTCTTGGAAAAAAAGAAGTGAAAAGGCATTGTTAGCAACTGGTATGGCAACACCTGGCAGAGGCAGGCAGCATCCCCCCCTCCTGCAGCAGTGGGAGCCCATCACCCTCTTCTCCTGCCACCTGCTTTTTTATAGAGCAGAAGAGTTGGGTAAATTCTGGCAGCCCCCCAAAGTGACGGGCTAACTTTGCATGGATGCTGAGCAGAGAGTACATGAGCTGAAGTGTGTTTGCCCAGTCTCTTTGGCATGGCCTGGCCTCACTGGTGTGCTCCTGGTGGAGGGAAACAGGATGCAAGAGGGTGAACACAGCTTGTTGGCAGCTTTTTTTGCCAGTGATTCCACAGAGCTTTTGCCTGCATAAGAGTTTGGCATGAGGAAATGTTATTATTAGTCCATCACTATTACATGCATTGAAAGTTATGGAGGAGGGACAGATGTTAACAAAAACCACAAACCAAACAAATACCCAAAACTGAAAAATAAATAACCTAGCTAAAAAGGAAGCCTTGGAGCCAGACTGACTCCTCATCAGCTGCTGTGGAACTCAGTTTCCACAGCAGTGGCCAGGAACTCCAACCATCCGGAGTGACAGTGGGACCTGCCCCGTCCCCTGTACCTCACACCTTTCATCTTTACAGCAGGATCACATTGCAGTGCATTTCTCCCATCCAAGCCAGTAAGGGACATGGCCTCAATCCATCCTTAGCAGGGAGCAACCCAGTAAGACAGGAAACTGCAGCAAAGTTTTGCTGGTGGCAGTGAGCTCGGCTCAGTGCAGAGACAGCAGAAAAGGCAGGCGGGGCAGATGGCGAGGATGTCCCCCGGGCCACCGTGCGGGCTCTCCATCAGCTGGGTGGGAGGTGGGCCAGCGAAGCAGCCTGCACGGGCATAGGGCAGCTGCGTGGTGCCATCCATGTGGCTCGCGCCTCCGTGGAGGGAACCTTTCCCTCTGGCACTGAAACCAGTCCAGGAGGGAGCCCCTGGACGGTGTCGGTTTTGCACTTCAAAAATGCTGGCAGGTAGGCTCTCCTGATTACACCGTGTCACTACAGCTCACCCAGGCTGTCCCTGGGCATTAGCTGGGATCCAGCAGCAGCGTGGTGGATGCTTTAAACCCTGGTAGATTTGCTCCTGACGCCGTGGTCCTTCTGCCAGCCCTGCTTTGTTAAAAATGTATGTTTTTATGAATTATTCTACTTGCCGGTGTTTTGTGTTCAGCTGCTCATTCCCCTTGTGGTCGCCGCTGGGTTTGCTCCTCTTCCTGGGATGCAGGGCATGGGCACACACTGGAGGGGGGCTGAAGCACTCTCCCAGGGACCTGCCCTCCCCAGGAACTCTCACACTGACCTCCCAGAGCTGCAGAGCCCACCCCTGCCTGTGTCTGTGCACACGTGTCGTTTTAAAGACGGTAATGGAGAAGGTTTAAGTAAAAATCTCACTTTTCAAAGCAGTTGGTGCAGGTAGAACAGAGGCAGAGCTGGGGCTGGGGCAGGGACAGGGGCAGAGGGGCAGGGGCTGGGCCAGAGGGGTAGGGGCAAAAGGACAAGTGCTGGGGCAGGTGCGCAGAGGCTGGGACAGAGGGACGAGGACAGACAGGTCACAAGGACGCGCCCTGGATCAGAGGGACCGAGGGATGGGGCAAAAGGACGGATAGAGGGATAGAAGCAGAGACACAAGGGTTGAGGAGGAGGGACAGAGACATGGGATCAAGGAAGGAGCAGGGCTAGGGATTCAGGTGTCGGGGAGGGGACCAGAAGCAGGGACAGGGGCCGGAACAGAGGCAGGGGCAGAACGCGGGGCGGGGACGCAGGGGCAGGGCAGGGGCAAGGCAGGGACAGGAACCCAGAGGCAGACAAAGGGCGGGCAGCAGAGCCCAGCTCGCAGCCCTCGTCTCCGCAGCGGCAGCACCGCACACCGGCGCGCAGAGAGAGGAGCAGGAGGAGCGGGCGGCGGCGGCGGCGGAGGAGGCGGAGGAGGAGGAGGGGAGGGACCTTCTCCTCCCTCCCACCCCGACACCGGGGGAAATAAATTATTCCCAGCCCTCGCACTCCCAGCTCCCTGCCCCGCACCCCGACAGCGGCAGGCGGGGACGGTGCAGCCTTCGGCGGGCGCGGAGGGGCCGCCCCTGCCCGCGCCGCGCTCCTCTCTCCGCGCCCGCCTCCCCAGGAACTCCCGCGGGCCGCGGCGGGGGGCAGCGCCCGCCCCGTCTCATCCCGTCCCGCCCCGTCCCGTCCAGTGCGGAGCGGCGCGGCGCGGCGGCACCGCCGTGCCCTGGATGCCCCAGCGGCGCCAGCGGCAGCAGCATGGAGCGGCGGCGGGGCGTCCCCGGGGGCTGGCCCTGCCTGCTGGCCGCCCTGGGTGCCCTGCTGGCGGCGGGCCGGGCGGCCGCCCCCCGAGCCCGCTTCTCGCCCTTCTTCTTCCTCTGCACCCACCACGGCGAGCTGGAGGGCGACGGCGAGCAGGGCGAGGTGCTCATCGCCCTGCACATCGCGGGCAGCCCCGCCGCCTACGTGCCCGGACAGGAGTACCACGGTAGGTGTCAGTCCCCGCAGTGCTCGGCGCTGCGCGGATCCCAGCGGGAGGGCGGTCCGTGGGGGTCCCGCACCGCGGAGCAGCCCCGCGGCCCCGCAGCCGCGCAGGGGAGAGTGAAAGGGGGGTGCTGGCGCCCTGTACGGGGAAGGCGCAGCTGTGTGCCATGTGCACAGGGCAGTCCTGGCGAGGGGCTCCTCGGCGCTTCCCCGTCGTCCAGGACAGTCCTCACCTGCCCTGGGCGCGTTGCCGCCGCCGTCGCAGCCCCGCTCCGCCCCGGCGCCGCTCCTGCGAGGCGCAGCCAGGAGCCAGAGGAAATTCCGAGTCCCCTCTCCTTATTGGGCTCAGGGCCGGATCCAGAACCTCCGAAGTTGCTGGAGATCTGTCCGTTTCCCACTTCAGTGGCTTTCGGACCCGGCCTTCGCTCATCGCATCGTCCTTTGCTCAGTGGCGGTGTGGTGCCGCTGGCGGGGCACCGGGAGGTTCCCGAGGGAGCCGCCTGTTGCTGCCAGTGCAGGAGCCGCAGGCGGGAGCGGTGAGTCGGGCCCTCACAGGTGGCTTTGAGGATGGAAGGTCGTGCCCAGAATTAATAAATGAACCTGCTTTTTGTAAACGTCCAGGCTGAGGAGAATGAAACGGAGCGGGGGAAGTTGGTCACATCAGTAGGGTCTTTACCTGGGTGGTGTATTTCTGGGGCGAGGAGCATAACCCGCGGCCTGACAGGAGGGGTGTGCTGCTGTGCAGAACTGCTCTCGGCTGCGAAGTGCCCCTGTAAGCCAGGAGCTGTAGAGTTCAACGGCCTTACCGCCGTTTCTCTGTATAGAAAACTTCCATGTGTGAAACATCTTTTAATTCATAACCGTGGAAGACCGCTTAAAGGTATAGTCACTAATCCTTCTCTCTCTTTGTCTGCTTGAGGTTTTGCCGTGTTACATCGTAGCAGCTAATTCTGCTGTAAGCAGTAAAAAGTAAAAAAAAAATATATTAGCAGATATTTGTTTAAAACACCTTGATCAGAAGCAGATGCTGTGTAGTGGTCCCTGGCTAAAGATGGAGTTGAACTTGTGACTTTGATATATTCCGGCTGAGAATTTAAGTTTTAGGTAAACCGTTGAATCATTATGTGAAGATTCTGATTGAATTTTGTTCTGTGCAGACGCAAAACCCGAACACACCCAGTATTTATTTTCACACGATCTAAGGGATCCTGAAGTTTTGTCTGTGTATAACCTTCACCTGTATAGTTTTACCAAATTCATAGGAAACTTTTGGTTTAAAAATATGGGTGTTCCTTTTAACAAATCACGTGAAAATTCCCTGATTTCAGATGATTTTTTTTTTTTCCTTAGACCCCCCTGTATCTTCCAGCCCGTAACACACACTCAGCTCAGTTAAATTGCATTCAATCTACTGAGGAAAAAAGAAGGCTGGAATTTCCATCTTTGCACGATTTTAAGTGCTGGGGTTTAAAAATACGGTTCAGGCGCATACATAGCAGAATCCCCCAGCCCTTTCTTCGCTGCTGCCGTGTTTTCCAGCGGGCACCTCGTGTTTAAGCCCCGTTGCTGGTCTGGGGAGAGGCGTCTGTGGTGGGCGCGGGAGCGCTTCAGGCAGGGCTGCGGGACCGGTTGCGGGCAGGGTTTAGATAAAGCAGGGCTCCGGGCTGGGCTGCCTGCAGGGTGAGGAGCGGGGTGTGTGTGTGTTTCTGGGGGATGCTCTTCTGCATCTCGCCCTTTTAGAAGGGGGCTTGAATTTTAATATCTCAGCGTGCAGCGAAGCTCCTCAGCTGGGTGCCAGACCTTCCAGGTACCCTAGGGTGCCTTTTCCCCCGCAGTTTTGCACCTGGCAGCAAAACGCGGCTGGTTTGAATATACCTCTGCGCCTCCGGGGTTTGTTCACTTCCCCGCTCTGACGGGCAGCAGGGCAGTTTGGCGGAGCCGTCGCTGCCCTGCGCCCTGCTGCGCGCCGCTCCCCCGGCCCTGCGAGCCTTGCTGCGCCCTGCGGAGCAGCGCTGCGCCTCTGCCCGCGGGCAGCCCCGCCGAGATGCACCCAGGCGCTGCGGGGTCGCTGGCCGCTGCTGCTCCCGCTGGCTCCGTTAGACCCGCTGCGCTTCTCCGTGCGCTGCTCTGTCCTCGGCCCCGCCGGGACATCTGCCCCGGGGGATACAACCAGAGCGTCTCAGGGCCTCCCTACAGCCATCGTGTTAAGAAAGAATAAACAAACTGGGTGCATTTAAAGGGTAATCACGAAGAAAGTCCACTAACTGAACTTGAAAACTAATTCAGTTGCACGGCACAAGGTGTACATACACCCTGGTGTGAGCCAGCCTCGCATCTTACTTCTCACTTGCAACGGTAATTTCTTTCCGTTTTGTGCATTGATTAAACACTCACCTGTGCCAAAACAAGGCAAGAAGCACTGCCTACTTGCTATGCACAGCACAGCAGACATATCCTCCAGCTAAGCACACTTAATCAGTTAGATATTTTGAAATATCTCATTTGAATATTTTTAAATATAACAATTATCAATGTTAAATATAGCAAAAGAAACCCCTCCCTCCCCCAAGTATACAATCTGAAGAAATAATTAGAAGCAATCTCGGCTTTTATATAGTGCAGTTTAATGCTACTGAAACATGCCAGTCTGCACTGGCTGAGCATTTGTTGTTTAAAAATCAAACTTTAAAGGCAGTGTTGTGGGGACACAGAAGATGAGTTTTGGGGTGCAGTACAGAAGCACAAGGCAAAGGGAGATTTACACACACAGAAAACAAATTCACCTGCACAGAGAGCCTATTAAAGTACACTGCTCCGGCTCTTCACAAGTTCCAGTGAGACCCCTTGTTACACTTGCTGCTCCTTCGTTCAACAGGGGCAGGTGACAGCAGCACCCAAGAGCACCGAGCTGAAGGAGGAGTGAATTGGGTGAAACCATACGCCAAGGGCTGGATGAGGAAACATTCTTGTTAAAAACAATCAGCCAACAAGTTTCTGTTAATATGTTCAGACACTTCTTCGAGCTCTCAGGGTGGGAGTTGAGCCACTGGGCAGGCAGTGAAGCTGTGGCACTGGGTCTTGTCTGTTTGCCCAACTGTCCTCTGTGCTGGCCCGCACCCCAGGAGAGGGATGGTGTCTGGTGCCAAAGACACTTGGCTGGCAACCTGGCAAGAGCAGGAGCTTCTGCAACTGGCTTTTCTGACACACACTGGATCCAGCACTTTATTTTGCTGAATTTCATAAGTAAAATAAAGGCAATAATATTCCCTGTTTTGCATAGTTAAATTAGATACTTGGGGATTTAACACTTCTCTCCTAACCCTTAAAATACTCCAGATTTGGCCCTATTCCTGCAATCAGTAAATATTTAAAAATGCATTCACTGATTGAATAGCACCAGACCTACACTGCATATAAATATGCTCTTTTATATACAGGACCAACTTGATGAATCGGTAAACAATTTTATTACCTTTGGCAGACTTTTATTCCTTGAATTAGCTTATTTCAAATTTAATTAAGTCCTTGAGCTGGCAAAGCACTTCAGTGCTTGCTCAAATGCAAACTGACAAAGTGTGCGCTGGTTTGATGTAGGCACCTGCTCAGCTTCCTTCCAGCCGAGCGGTGGTCGTGTGCTTGGAGAGCTGCATCAGGACCCGCTTGGCTTGCTTGTGTGGGGCTAGATAGCAGTGATGCTGGTTTGGTTTTCTCCTGGGCTTTCCACTGTAATCTACAGAGCAGAATATAATTTATTCAGGAAAAAATCTAGCAACAGCAGAAATTAATTTTTTTAATACAAGTCTTCCCTGCCTTTAATCGCAGAAACCTACAAATGAACAGTCAGATTTGTAGTGTTTAAAAAGCACACGTGGATCACCTTTACACTGTATTTTTTGTTATCCCTTAGATTATTTTGTCTGTCACTGTGAACAGTGCCTTTTTTCCCAAGGTTTCAAATTTAGATCTTTTAAGAACAACTTTGAACTATTTTCCCGTGATTTATGTCAAAACTCATCATTCTACCCTTAAAATAGTTCTCTTTAATGAGACTTGAGTTTCTATTTCACTCTCCATTGTTCCTTTTTTTTTTTTTTTTCCAGAGCAGAGTAACCTTCAGTCCCCAAATGTTATCGTTTTCCATCAATGACTGTTACTATTCTTAGACATACTGTATATTGTCTGGAACCGCTGCTTTGGTAGGTTGTAAAAAATAGTTTTCAACTGTTTTAAGTGGTGGTTATGCACTCTTTCAGCACGGATAAAAAGTTGTTTAAAGTCTGGCCAATTCTACCTTTTTTATTAGTCAATCTATCTAAGAAATACAGATTGTGATTTGGTATCTGTTTTCCTTAGGGTTACTTGCATCTCTGATACCCATTTGAGCTGGTGGGTATTTTCATTGTATTGCTCAGGTTGTTAAAAATTAAAGAGCTGTTGGGGTTCAAAGGGAGGGAAGAGAAAATAACTGGAGAGTAAGTGGTGATGCTGCTTGAGGTGTAAACAGGATAACAACTGAAGTGCAGAAACTGAGTTATGGATACTTTCTCTATGAGTTATGCCAAAGTGCAGAAAGCTTTTTGTGAGCCAGCAGAAGTAAAGATTGCACAGGAAGTGATGTTAGTGATGATGTATTGGTAAAAGAACAAATTTCTGTCTATCTATGTTTTCCAGTATCAGCCTGAGAAGCAGGTTATCATGAGTCTTTTGCAGGGTATTCCCTCAACACATTCATCTAATCCACTTGCACCCTCCTCTGATCTTTGAAAGAATGGACACTTCCATCATGTTTTGTTTTAAATTAAAGAGGTGTGTAGAAATTTTTGCTCCCATTAGTCCCATTAGCTCCAGGGATTATTCTGTAACTCCTAAGGGACACTTGAATTAAAAATGAGAGGCTGGCGATAGGTAGCCATAGAGAGGGAGTTATTAAGAATGAGGGAAGATTGAAGTCCCTTCTTTCCTCTGAGGTCCCTAGCAATATCTTGCATCTGCTTAAGAGTATTATATCATATAATTACAGCTGGGTCATCATTTACTGAAATCGTCCTCATCCACCAAAGCCCCCAGCGTGCACCCTGACTCTGCTCTGCTGGGTTTAGGATTTCCTTGCATAAACTGAACCTTTCAAAAGCAAGGCAGACTTCCGAGTTCTGTGTCCTGTTCTTTAGATGATCTGTTTGAATTCGTCCAGTCTCAGCCCTAGTGCATTTCTGAGTGAATGTGGGTCTCTAATTCTTGATGTTGGCCAATGGATTGTCCATATTTCTGAAGCTCTCGTCTGGCCTCAGAGTTCATGTGGTGTGTCTTGGCAAATCTGAAAAAGTTGTGCTTCCAAGATCTCTTGACCAGAAACTGATGAAGGATGCCAACCTTGAAAGAAAAAAGTAGGCAAGGTCACAGCCGAGAGCCTCTTACAAACCACGTTTCTTCACTAGGGAAGATGTTCAGTTTTAATGGATTCATCTGTCATCACTGTAATTGGCGCACCAAATAAGCGGTCAGCAGATGGCTCGGCCAACGATGTGGTCAGGCATTGATGAAAGGAGGTGGAAGGTCCACAAAGGCCTAAATGAGCCTTTCTTGTAAATTTGCAGAAGAGATGTAATCTCTGGTTAAATCCTTTCTCTCCCCATCAGGGGGCTGCTCCCCCCTGCAAAGGAGACTTGATTGCCCCAAATAACAGAAATCAAAGTCAGCATGGCGTGCTGGCGTGACCCACATTTGTCAGGTGGCATCTGACTGTAGGACAGAAATGGTATTGTTGGTATTATTGGTCTGCAGAGCGCTTGTCTGTATACATGAAAAAAATGATCTCTGCCTCACTGAGTTCACCATCTGAGGCCCAGAGCTTGGTGTTCGGGCTGGCATGTGTGCACAGATCCTTCCCGTAGCACAGCATTGAAGCCAAGGAAGAAAAGAAGCCCGTAAATGGTAAAAGGGTGTAAAAATACTGTTTCACTGGGGATGTTGTGCATATTTTCTGCTTTCTGAGCTTAAAGGAGGTATTTCTTCATATATATAATTTATCTGTGGAATTCATTAAGAAAATCGTCCATAGTAATTGCTCTTAAGTAGAAATTTAAAAAAGATGTTTTTCTTATAAATAGTTGTAATTAGATATAAATATGTATAAACCAAGATAGGAATGCTGTAATTCTAAGGTCACCAGTAAACGAGTTATAAGTGGGTTACTGTAGTACATTTCTCCAGTGTTTCCTGCATTGATTATTCCACCAAATCCATGTTGGCTCATTAGGTAGAACAGGGCGAGGCTGTCAGGCCAGTAGCATTTCTCATTTTCTTTATTGTTGCCTTAATCTGGAATTTTGAGGGCCACTGCTTCTGAAATACTGTAGCATTTTATTATGGTATAATACTACAGTATTTGCATAGTGACTGGTTGAAGTGTGATCTCCAATCCGATAATAGCCATGGTGATACAGCTGAGATGGATTTGGATGCACCCTTTATTTGCTTTGTGTGTCTCATGCTGTACAGCTGTGGTTTAGATTTGTCATGAGTGTTTGCTGCATGGAGAGGGAAGGAAACAGCACTGTCTTACCTCTGAGAATAAGCAACCTTTCATACCGACCCTTGTTACAAGAATTACAATAGTCTCTGATGAAAGATTCAGTCTTTTTAACATGCTTCCTTTCTTTGTGTTAACATTTCCTGCCTTTTCATCAGGCATGAAAGGTGCACAGAGCGCAAATGTGTGTCTGGAATATTTGTGTAATTCCCACTTTCCCCCCCCCCACCCCCCAGTTATGACTAGCCTCTGGGATAACCATAGGACAAACTCTGACAGTGCAAGTTTTAACATCTGTCAAAGACCAGGAACAGATTGTCTGTGGAAAAGACCTTCTCTGGTTTGACAAATGATGCCTTCTTGTTAGGAAGGAGGTCTTCATCCACACTCCCTCCCCTCAGGTCAGTCCTGCAAGATGAAAGTCAGTGTGTGTGTCACTCAGTCCAAGCAGCACAGGCTGGGCTGTTCCAGTGGACAGTGGTTTCATGGAGGCAGAAATCCCCATGATCTGTGCCTGTGGGACCTTCTCCTAGGTGCCTCCCAGTGCTCAGATACCTCCCACGGGCGATGTATTTTTTACTCTTTTCCTGAAGGGAAGAGCAAGGTCATGGAGGTGTTTTTACTTTTGTTTTAATATATGTCACTAAACATTTTCCAGATAGGCAATGTCAGAGGGGTGTACATCCTGCTCGGAGAGGGAGAACCACAGTTTGTGAGGAGCATTAGTGTTGGCGCGCATTTATTCCACAGGGCAGGACCAGGCATTACTCTGTCCTCATGCAGCTGGAGAGGACCTGGCTAGGGTTAGAGATGGCACCCAACAGCCAGGCACCAGGCACCAGGCCACAGGCTCCCTGCCACCGTCTACTGCAACCCTCTGGAGCAGCTGATGCCTCCCAGTATCACATCATTTCCTGGGCAGTTGAGTTCAGTTTAGCTGCAAGCAGAGGCACCTGTGCAGTTGTTCTTCATCTCACCAGCTGCAGCATCACCTGTGTCACTCCAGGTGACTCTCTTTGGTGTAGCTGTTGGCTATTCACCCTTGTCCTGCTGCTGTCAGCAAGGCTCTCTGTTTGTGGAGACTGGTTAATATATGTGGTTTTTGCATGCTGGAAACAATCAGCACAAGACTCCTCTCCCTAAACACCAGTGGGATCCTTGGTCTTCCCATGGAATCAGGGCATCAGTGAAGCAGTGAAGCATCAAGGCAGCAACTGCTTCACTGCTGCCTTGTAGTGTTTCCTCATGACCTGTTGTAGACAATGCCTTTACATTAACATTTCAGTCTAGAAAGCAGGACATGTCTTTGGGACTGGACACGAGTGGCCTGGGAAAATTGCAGGGGAGCAGGTGAGGAGTTCAGACGCTTTCCCAAAGGCTTTTATTGCAAAGCAGAGGCTGCTTTCTGCAGTTTTTATAAGGTCCCTCTTGCTGTGTTTTCCCATCCTGGGAACAAAACAGAGGAGGCTGTGCCTCTAAGCTCTTTGATATTAATACTGGTTGTGAGACTTTCACAAGCATCTCCTTGAGGGGTGAAATCAATGGCTCTTTTCCAGTGTCTGTAGAAGTTCAACCTGCAAGAGCCCTGGGTGACAGCAGGCAACAAATCCATCTGTCAGGTGCAAGCTTTACCCTGCACTACCCTAAGATTATAACCCCCACAGTCCTACTTTCAGACTCCCACGTTGACCTTCCTGAAGTTCTGCGTTTCCCTCTGAACTGCACAAGTGCTTCAGCGCAGTGTCCAAGTGCTGCCCCAGTTTCCTATGTCCTGGTGTGACACACACCCCAGAGTGTATCCAGCCCTGCAACGAGATGGATGGTGCTCCCCACAGATACCCTTATGTGGGGTGCTCTGCCCCACTCACTGAGAGGGATGTGGTGTGCCCCCTGGGGACAGCCTGTCTCCATCTCCTTGATGAAAGGCTGGGTACCAGCCCGGGAAGATGTCAGATGGATGGTGGCCCTGTGTGCCTCCAGCCCTGTACCCTTCTTCTCTCTGTGCAGCTACTCAGGGAGGCATTTCAGAGTATTTGATTGAGGTGCCCAGAGTAAAATTTGGGTTAGGTTTGGTGAATGAGAAGCCTTATTAATAAGTCCAACATTCTGGATGTAGGGGTTCTCTAGGAGTTGGAAATCATTGTGAAGCTGTGTCTCCTCCTGAGGCAGAAGCCTTGGGGCATGCAGACACCCTGGGTGGTCACTGTTTTCTCTTTGGTTTTACAAGATACAGCATAGGAGAACCTGGCAGTGCCCTTGCTCTTCTTCAGCCGGATGAGCAGATTAATCATCAGAGACTGGGTGAAGCTCTGTGTTAGTTTCCCTGAATGGCATCTACTCACATATACATGTCTGTGGCCTTGCTCCTGTTTCTCACAGGAGGCAGGGCCGTACACATGAGGCTGAGGGCACTGAGTTATAAACCAGATGGATACAAAATGCTAAGAGCTCTTGCACCACGCTTAGCAAAATAAGCCTCAGATTAGCCAGAGTTATTTATTCCTCCCTGGGTCTGCTTGAAGAACTGTTTTCTAAACAAATGGGGATGACCTGACAGAGCTAAAAGACAAGAAGAGGGCCTGTCTCCAACCACAGCTCTGGCTCTGGCTATGTTTCCTACTGTGTGGTTCAACATTCCTTGCTGCAATGGATGGCTGGACACTGGCACCCCATCCTTTGTCCCCTTCCAGCATTTTGCCATCATGTGGGTGTACCCAGAGTGGTCCAACTGGTGAAAAACAGCATAAGGGGCGTCACTATTTCCCTAACACAATTTCCCATCCTTGAGCTGGATGATCAAAAGTTGGTAAAGAAAAAAAACCACAGTTCATACAGGGAAATCCATCAAGCAGGCTTCCTTTCATCCACATGTGGGAGCAAATGCTGTTTTTCCCTCCTCATCTTGCCTCTTCACGTCTGCAGGCAGTTCTTGGCCTGCCCGTGCTTGGGTTTGAAGGGATTTGTGTTTGGTTGTGCATGGGTAGCGTATGCAGGATGCTCCCTGGGAATGTATGGGGAAGCTGTGAAAGTTGATGGTCTGCTGTGCACATCATGGAAGAGAGGAAGGAAAGAAAAGGGAAAAGAGAGAGCACACAAAAGCCACTGGCCAGAAGTGGCTTTTGGATAAACCTGAGAATAACTGTTTCTCTGTGGCTGAGAGGTGCTCTGTGGTCACAGCATTCAACACGTCTGGTAGAATATTCATAGGTGAACTAGAAAGGACACAAAAAATCACCTTTCCTGTTTATATTGCCCATGGTCTTGTAGAGGAATACTTCATGGCAGAGCTAGGTCTGGCCATGCAGGTCCTGCATGGGGGAGCTCATCCTGTGCTAGAAATGAAAGCTATGAGTAGGTTATTGCCCTTTTTAACATCTGAAAACAGCAGCACAACCCTCTGTGGCCTCTCTTCGTGTCAGGCCCTGGGATGTGAGAAGTCATTCATCACGTCATGGGGCTTGGCAAGATCTCTGCCGTTTGCCTTCCAGTTTTCCCACTGTTCTCCAGGACAATACAATAGATAGGAAAGAACAAGAAATATAGATAATATTTATCTTTCTGACTAAACAAGCTGTGGTTTCCAGTCCACAATAACCTTCCAGTGTTCCTATCTCACAGGGGAAATGCGCTGCTAGAAAAAAACAACCCTCCTTCCAGAATTAGACACATTCATCTGGACACTGGATGAAATGATTATCGATACCAAGAACTGCAGAAAGGAACAAAACAGCACAACTGGCCAAGGCAAAGATTCTGGTTTCACAAAGCGCTGCCCAGCCTTGCAGTGTGTGGGGTGCAAGGTGTCAAAATTAAGGGGTCAGTACTATAGAGTGCTGTGAAAAAAAGTTCCTGGTGTGTTTGTAAGAGAGGATTTCTGGCTAAACTCCAGCATTAAACATTCTTGTAGCACAGTTCTTCTGACTCTGGCCCAAAAGACTGTAGCCTTCAGAATCTTAGTACAAAGATCAAAAACCTCTGGCAAATATGTTTATGCTTTCTAATTATTATAGTTGGTTTGCTGATGACTGACACAACCTCAGGTAGGTTTCCGAGTTGGCAGTATTTCTGTATGAGGCACAAGACTTCAGAATTGATTTAGCCATGTCTGCTGGGAATTAATTCAAAACCTGATTTTGCAAAGGACAAAAACTGATAATGTATTTGTGTAGAACTTGGTAAATGTTTTAATCAAAACTGGGAGGAAGTGAAGCATTTGAAAGGTATTTATTACTGGTATTTTCAAAACATGGGTTTGATTTTTGTTGTGGAAAAGTACCTTAATTGTGAAACTGACTGTGTAAAAAAGAAAATTTGCTGCATAATCAGAAATTGAAATGAGACTTTCCTGCTTGAATGAAATTCTTTGTTGAATTTTTTTGGGTTCATTGAAGATTTTCATATTGACCTAACTGATATTTTAATTTATTTTTTTGTGCTAAAGCCCTCAGTACTTCTCCTTTTATGTTAACCCAAGCTGATCTCTTTTTCTTTCTTTTTCTTTTCATTTTGGTCACTGAACCAAAAATCGAACAGTTCTACTTCTGACAAGTTGACCATTTAATTTCCGGCCACTGAGCAGTTCTGATTCAGACAAGTAACCCTCACCACTCTCCTCACGTTTGTTCCCAAAATAAATTACAGGATAATCATTCACTCTCTAAGGCACTGGAGTGCAGCTGGTAGCAATACTGACATTTCCAAGGTAACAAACTCATGTTTTCTATAATGATACCTGCAGTTACTATGTGGCTGTATGCATTGACTGCGTTTTCTTTTGCATCTAGTCACTGTTCAGTTTTCTTTTTCAGCAGAAATCTTTGTCCCGATTCAGTGTTCAGTAAAAACGTTTAGAGGAGCTCTGTCCATTGACTCCTTATGGATGCCTACAGTTAAAGGATATTTCTGTCTCCAAACTTGAAAACCTGTTGCCTTGCATCTGTAGAATTAGAATTCATTTAACTAGACCAATAGGCCTTCGTGTCTCTAAAATTACCTTTTCTTCAAGAAATAATATTTATAGGGCTGCCCACCTCGAATAGAAATGAACTGCTCAGAACAGACGTGGAAATGGCTTTGAGAGATGCTGGTTTGTTTTGTCCAGGGAAATATTCCCCTGTGTTCTTCATTTGCCTCAACCAGCAGAGATGAAAAGGTGCGGGTTTGGCTGGGGCTGGCAGCACTGGTCTCTCCCCAGCTTCAGGCAGCCCGCATTACTTCAGTGAGCATCTGTGGACCTTTTCACTCAAAGAGATGTAAGTTTTGTTTCATCAAGTGGTAGCAGATGTTAGGGAGCTTTCATGCCATTCATCACCAAGGGAAAGCCAATGCAATGGCATCTGGCTGTTTTCTTAGTACAAATTGTTTTGTAAACTCTAAGCTGTCTTTGAGCAGCGGTGTTGGTGTATTACACACTGGCTACTCTTCCTCTGGGACCTTGCCCAAAATCCCCGTGTGAAAGTCCCCCCCCCAAGCACCTTTTCCCCAATTAATGAGATTGAGGTAGAGAGCAAATTCTCCTGCTATTTGCAACATTTTCTGTTCAAGAAAACACATTGCAAAATTAATTGCAGTACAATATTTCTTCTGGTTGCACATCATTAACCGCTAAGAAACACTACTTGCACAGTAACTGTTAACCTTGCATTCAAGATCTACAAAGCTTGCACTTGTTGCAGTTACCAAGTATTCTCTACATGCAAACAGTCAGAAACAGGGAACCATTTTTTTTCCTAATTGATGTATTTTCCTTAGAGCATGTAGACTTTTTATGAGGTGCAGAGCTCATACAGACACCAGCAAGCACATTACCTCAAATCTTTACACTGACCAAATCGTTGACAAACAAATATTGCATGTTCTGCCTTTGAGTACTGCAACTTTTAACACTCCAGGGTGGAGGAGAACAGTGGTCCCTTTGCAAGAGGATCGGTGCCAGCAAAGTCCACAGCTCATTGATGCACTATGTGATAACAGTGATGAGACAAGAGCTTTGGGCAGCAGGACAAGCTTTAACTCTGCTCTCTTGAAAATTTTACTGATCTGTTCCTTGAGTTGAACGTCTGGATGGCAGTTTCCATCCCTCTTGGCACACTGCTGCATCAGGGCAAGCCTGGGTGCGGAAAGGTGAGGCAGAAGAGATGACCGCACATGAGGGAGCAGTCAGATTTTCAGTTTAGCAGATGATTCTTTTCTTTGCTTTTGCAAAGAGCTGGGCTCATCACTCCGAGAACACAGCTAGATAGACAGTTTCCATCTAGTAACTTTCCCCAAAACTGCTAGGCAGATGTATTGGTAGGACAAAAATGCCCTGCTCAAACAATCTGGGTTATGTTCCTGCTGCGTGCCAGTTCAGCTCCCTTCTGCTGAATTTAACATGTGTTTATTATGTTTAGCATGCAGGGTGGTTGTAATGAGTTTGAATTAGAGGGGAATCATCTTCTTTCTTTGTGCTTTTTTTTTACGTCAAGAACACTGTGATCTGGTATAAAGGGAGATTGATGCCTTTGTAATTAGCTAGAACATAATTTGATGGACTTTTTGGTTCTGGGCTTTACTTGCTGGTACCCTGTATAGGCATTTACCATTGGAGCAAACCAGGAATAAGTGATAATAAGAAAACACATTTCCTCTATTCATCTTGCACAATTTTGAAATGTTTACATGTAATGAAAGTATAAGAATAATTTTCTTTCAGTTATGCAGTTAGGGGCATATTTCATGGTATCCTTTGCTACAGAGCTGGCTGTTTAGTTGCTTCTTGAGCCTTTTCTTTTTCAGGCAGTCAACTGCTACATGGATAAATAGTTACGTATGTTGGGTGGCTAATCATTTGATGTCCTCTTCAGAATCAGAAGAGGTGCTGCAAGGAAATATAAGTGAGTGGGGTGACAGAGATCTTAATATATATTTCAGGATCCTGGGTATTTAGCAGCTGTTTATTATGCTTCGTGCCTCTGTCATGGCAGTAATTTTTATCACATGCCAAAAGACAGTCCAACTGTCTGGTGTCTTGAAAATCCCCCTTTAATTTATTCCAGGAAGCCCACATCTGTGTGGTTTAGATCTAGATTAGGTTTTGTATTGGTGAGAACACCTTTTATGTGGTGGTAATATGTTGGGCAGGAATTAGGAATTACTGGGAGAACTTCCAGTAATGCTTAAAGCAAAAAAAGGGGTCCTGTGATATGCTGAAATATAAATTCACTTAAATGTAGCCAAAGGCTCAGGCTCATTTTTACTTTCCAAGAACACAAAACTGTGGAAGGATGCAAACATACAAGTTTTTGTTACTTGTTCGCTGTAGGAATACCTTTGGTTGAATTTGTAACCTGCAAAATCCTGTTATTTAAAAAGCTACAAACTGGAACATTTCCCCCTGAGAGATGGAGGAAGAAAGAGACATTTCTGAAACTTAAAGCAGGATTTTTACATATTAACTATAAATATCTTGCAACTGTATACTTTGCTTTTAAATAAAATAAAGCCGCTTGCTGTCTCTGCAGAAGTGAATTGGGGAAAGGGATTTATCCAGAGTAATTCAATCAGATGAATGGAGAGATATGTCCATCTCCACTAACGTGATGGTTATTCTTTCTAAATATAAACTGATAATATTATATATTCTAGGCTTGATTATAGCATTAAGAAGATTAGTACATTTAAACAGAAAATAAAGGCTTATGTGTCCTAAATGTGAAACTGAAAGGAGAGGCTTTTATATATGGCAGTATCATAATATTCAGTACTTTTGAACAAGGCATTTTTTCCATGGAAATACCTGTAAGGAATAATCACTGCATGCTGCCTCTGGGAATAATGGAATGCCTTAAATCTAATCTCTTTCAAGATGGTAATTTAAATACATGCAGGTATAATCTTGGCATATTTTGGATGAGTTTATTGGAGTAGGCATAATGGTTGCATGCAACCATGTCCACAAGGGAAGTTTTCTGGCTCATCCATTTCTAAAAACATTTGAGCCGTCTTCTAATTGCAGAAACTGTGAAGTACCTATTGAAAATATAGAAGGGAAAAAATGGTTGATGATACTTCTGTGATATTTCTTGAATCAGATCTATGAACTTAAAACATTTAACACATTAAAAATTTCAGTGTCTTTTAATACTGTGCTTAACTTACACAGTACTGGTACTGCCTCTAAGAACATAGTAGCTGAATGTTTTGAAGGTATTGAATTTATGACATTGAATTTAAGACTTTTGTGCTCATGTCATGAAGCTTGTTAGGTAGTGTTTAACATGTCTCCTTTTTCATTTCTAGTTTTTTGAAATTCTTGTTCTTTATAGCCTTGTAGTTCTTCTCAGTGAAAGATTTATAGTGAGGATAAGGGAAGGCTTGATCCTTTTACAGTTATCTTCCTGCTATACTCCTTGATTTCCTTTTATGCACCTCTCAAATTAGATATTCCGCGCCTTAAGCACAACACCATCTTAGGTACTTTATCTTTTAAGAGTAAAAGCTCTACTATTATAAGTTAACTTAGAAATACTATAAAATCTTCCTCAGGGTTTGTCTTTGTTTCTGATCCAGTCATTGCTCCCTTGTCAGGTCCTGTCCAGAGGAAAAAGCCCCTTAATGGAATCCAGTGGGGGCTGCAGTTTGAAATGGCTGATCTGTCCCAAGGCAGAGCTGCAGCTGATGTTAATCCACAGCCCTGTTTACCCCATGGGCTGGATGCAGGTTGGCTCTGTGAGAGCCTGAGGCTGTGGCAGTGGTGCAAGGTACCACACAGGCACCAGAAGTGCTGCACAGGTCCAAATTAAATGCTTGCACTTCAGAGGGCAAGTCAAGGAGATATGGACACCCAAGTATGTTGAGTGCTGGCTTTTCCACCCGTAAGTTTCTCAGAACAACCTGCCAAGGGATGCCAAACCCCCCCTGGGCCTGTCTGGCTGCAGGTAACACATTGCCTGCCTGGTGCTGATAGTGCTTGCTCTGGAAGGGGAGGTTGGGTCTGGCCTCAGCTGAGATGCTCAGAATTTGCTGCCCCACTTCCCTATCGAGCTGGCTGGTGCCATGGGGAAGGGCTGCCCAGCCCCTCCTGTTCCAGAGGACAGGCTGGGGGCACAGCCTCATCTGTCGCACCTTTGGGGCTGGAAGCTCAGTGTACAACCTGGCCCTTCCTGGGGCTGTATATGCTTTTTGCACTACCCATTTAAACTCTTAAAACCCATGTTTTCTAAAATGCTAAAACAGAAGAACTCTTTTCACATATCTGCAAAGAGCTGCCATCCTTTAGGCATCTGAACTTCCCTTTACTCATGTTGTTAGGAATGCTGGATAGTAATGTCCATAATATTAAAATGTCCTTGTATGTGTTTATTGCTTCTGTTGCTTTGGTGCTATTTTTAATTGGCATAGCAAGACGTTGTAGACCAGTAGGCTAAGTAAATGTTCTTCACATTGCTGTGATTGCCTTTTATACATGCTTGAAAATAAATGTATTTGTCCCTGAAGCAAATATACATGAACAGTCTCTTTTCTATGGCACTCTCAGTATGCTGTCTGTCCTCCCCACTTTTGAATGTATTTGTTAACTTCAATCAAACATAGCATGGAGATCTCAAAGACGCTATATACTGGAAAGTTTCATGGAAATCAATGGCCAGCAGAGAGAAAAGACCAGAGTAATGTCTTCACTGAAACTGAAGACAGTTGGGTGAGCTCAGTTATATATTAGCCTCAGGGCGAGTCATGGAGAGAGGGGCCCTACATACGCCCCAGGCCCAGAAACACCTTGGTAAGACTCTGCTGTACACTACAGACACTGGGGTAGCAATGAGGCACTGATCCCCACTAAGAACTGTTTTTATTTCCCCAGTGAAAATACAGACTACTCTGCTGTAGTGTCTATCTCCTCTGGACCTCACCCATCAGGGCCCAGCTGGGCTGGGGTTGGTTCATGTTCAGGATGGCCTGAGAGCTGCTGAGCCATATAGCCATGTCCTGGCAGAGCAGAGGTTGGGCATGGCTGTGGTACAGTGAAGGTCCCTAGGGCAATGGGGTGCTCCAGCACCAGCCTGCCTCTGCTTCCACCTGTGCAGCAAAGCCTTTAAGAGCAGCAGTGGGTTTTAGGTTTCTAGTCATATCTGGGAGATAATTTGTTGTCCTGTACATATAACCAGTTCTTCTGGTGACCATAAGAAGTCAATGGCCAAAAGCCAAAGATTGATCTAGTCCCTGAAGTCTGTCTTCGACTCCTGATTAAAAAGGAGCTTTCTGTAACAGGCACCCTCTATGCCTGTGAAAAAATGGCATAGTGATCCCCATGAGAATAAAGCCTCAGAAGAAACAGGAACCATCCAGAGACCTCTAGGGCTGACCTGCAGTGGTATAAGATGAATGGAAGGTGGCTGAGGGCCCTTGTTCATCCCCTTGCCTAAAGCAAGACTTGTGGTAAAGCCCTTCCTGGGCACTGTCCCCTGTGGATATGAGTCTGAGTCCAGGTGCAGTGAGAAATGGGAGAATCTGAGCCGTAAATGGGTTATTTCTTTGCCTTCAGTGAGACTTTTATTGTTGTTAAGAAAAGTCTTCCTATTAGGTCATAACTTTTGTGCTGTGCTTCACCCAAGTGCCTTTACATATTAGGTGATTTATTTCTATATTTGCTTTTGTCCTCCATGGGAGTGACAAGGATTTTAATGTAGTACAGAAAATCCTTGGTGATCTTCAAATTAGAAAAGCTCTGCTGAAGTAGAGTCTCCTTTTTTTTTTAACATAAAAAGATTTGTTTGTCACCATAATTGGTGATATGCTTATGAATCCCTTGAGTTAAATAAAGTGAATCCGGTCTTGCTCCTATGCGTTCTTGCAAAAACAAGAAGAAAACACAAATCAGTTTGAATTGGTTTTACCAAAAAGAAACACTTTTGCTGGAATGGCCATGTTAAAATTTTGAACATCATCCTGGGATTGATTTTGTATAAAATTTACATTTGGGTCATATTCTGTGACAGTGAAAATGGGATCATGACTCCAGTGGGTGAAATGTTATGAAAGCGGTCCTGATGAGTGGACAATTTGGCCTTGAATCCAGTCATTATGATATCAAGCAATGTCTAATGCAATTGTTACAGAGTATTCTTAAGCAAAACCACAGAACCACACTGGCTGAGGTAATACTTAATCCTTGAAGTCCAGCGCTGATCAAGACTCTGCTTTCCAGTTTCCCTTCCTGCAATCTGCCTGCCCTCTGCCAACCACTGGTGTGTGATTAATTGACTGACACGAAGTCTGTTATTTACATTGCAGATATATTGTCAGTAGACTCCAGGTGAAGCTCACAGCATGCTGCATATTTACCACCATATGTTCAGGAGGTTGTGAACAGAAAAAAGTAAGTCTAAAGCCAGAGGAGGTATTAGAGGACACAGTAGAAAAGCTAATTATAAAGGCCTTCAAAATCAGTCCCTGCTTCACCATTTGATGTCCCAGTATGTAATTACAGAGAACTAGGAAAAAAGGGAAGATAATAAAAGAAGATAATAAAGGGAGGATATAAAAAACAGGACATGCTATTTTGTGAGAGAAAATAGAGCTCCCAACCCATTTCTTCTTTACGTGTTGGAAACAAGGGAGAGCCTTGAAAGGGGGATAGAGGGGACAGGTGTCCTGGATGGTATAGACAGGGGAGGTGTGAGCCCAGGGGGAATGGGCAAACTTTGTCAGTGCCTTTTTTTAATGGTGCAGACTGGTGTTTCACCCCCTGAGGGGACTTTGCATCAGGTGGGATGGGCAGAAAAGAAGCACCAAAGCTGGCAGCTCTGTTGTCCCTATTGGCAAACAATAATCTGTTCCCTTTAAGCGAAGATAGCATGGGATGAAATTACCTAACAGGATGCCACTTTTATTTTGAAACCCATTATGGGCAGCCTGTGCAAGTAGAAAATCTTGCACTCCATCCGTTACTGTAGCCCATATTAATGTATATGTTTTCCTTGCTATTTATATCACTTCTGAGTTACGCTTCCCCTATGAGGATCACAGCATGTCTCCTGTTGCTTCCTAGAGTGGATGTTAAGAGTACTGAGGGTTATAATTATTGATAAAATAGAAGAAAAACATATGTCTAAATCTTAGCTTCAAATCTACATGTATCCTAAGTCAGTATTTCTTGGAAATATAAAGGCACCCTGCAATTCTATTAGCTACACATGCAGTAGGGAGTTTGGAATCAGGATACTCCTGGGCAAACAAAGCGTCTTCTGGCTGGCTGTTACAGGAAGGTGCAGGAAATGTAGGGGGCTGGAAATGACAGCTCTAATTTTGCTCCAGGCTGGAGGGAGAATGTCTTCACGCACTCCTCAAAGGGCCTTCCCCAACATACAGCTCAATTATTTGGATGGTAAGCTGATTAGAGGATTTGAAACCAATCATCCAAAAATGGTTGATGCCAGCCTCCAACTGACACATCAACTTATTCTCAATGAATGCAAAGACGAGATACATTTCAAATTGCAATTTTGTAGAAATGCTTAAAAACCTCTTCAGAATGCATTTCATACTGAACAGGGTGAGCAGTCAGCAAATAGCTCTTTAATACACTTTTGTGTCTGTTCTAGCTGCTGCTGGAGGCTTGCATGGTGCCAAGCGGTGCTCATCTCCTGTGCCTGCTCATGTGCCAACCTGGTGTGCAACTGGGCTCGAGAGGCTCAGGGGTCCCCTGGGCTCCCTCTTCTTGGGAGGCAAGGAAGGTGTTCACTTGGAAAGAGAAAGTAGGAAAAGAGAATTATGTTGGTTCAATGAGAGGACAAGTTGGAAAAGGTGCCAAGAAGTTCGGACAGTTAAGAGTATCTACTTGTCTGCTCCTTGCTTTCTTTAAAATGACCCCCAAAATTCCCAAGTAGAAAAAATATCCCAAATTTCCTTTTCAAAAATTTATTCTTTGCAAAATTTTAGTTTCTTACCAGATTTCCATCTTGACTTTCTAACAATGGTTACACAAGTAACCCTGTGGATTTTGCTGCAACAACTGGAGTCAATAAGTTTTACATGTGAATAGAAATCCACAGAACCTGAACTAGAAAAAAAAAACAGATTTAACTTTTTTTTCATAGAATTTTGCTATGAATCAATGATTACCTAAATATTTTTCTACCACACATGAATGACTTAATGTTTAAGGCAAAAATGTACATTTCTTTACATTTCTAATTACATTCTGAATGGCAAATTTACATTGATAAAGTCTTGCATTAAAGGTATCCGCTATTGCAGAAATTGATATATACATTATAATATTTATTGCCAATTAAACTTGAAAGGCATATTTCATTAGTTAAAAAACCCCAAACATGTTAGAGAAAGTAAATAAAATGGCAAAGGTGACAGAGACAGAAAGGCTCAAGTTAGCTGCCCCCAGCCCTCATCCCAGACATGGAGGTGGTTGTGTTGGAGACAGAGAGCTCCTTCACATAGTGCTTGCATAGTGCTGAGCACTTACATATGTAGCTATCCATGTCTGCTGTACCCTTGTATAAAGCTGTGATTCAGCTTCCTTCTCTTTCCTGCAGGGACTGCTCTCAGTTTCCAAGACACCAGTCTTGAAGTGCAAGGTGATATGCACTGCCTCAGACTTCAAATGCCCATTGCATGTGCTGATGAAGTACTTAGAAATTTCCAGCACATGTTAAGTGCAGATGAAGTTAAGGGGAATCCTGGTCCTCAAAATCTTTGCAGAATTCAAGTTTTATATATTTCTAGGTGGAGGCTGAAAAATTTAGGACCCTGAAGTTAACAACCAGTTTATGAAATGTAGTCCCTAATTTCTCCTGCCTTTGCATATGGTGTGCACTGTGAAGGTGATTTTAACAGAGCTCTGCACTTCTTGTGTAAAAGCACTTTCAGTTACCATTGTATCTTGGTCTGACAATGATTATTGAGTGCACCATGAACCCAGCTTCCATAAGATACAGTGCCTTCTGAAAGGCAATAATTCTTCATTCTCCTCAATGAGATTTTCCAATGGCTCAGTCATTTCATAACCATGTTATTACAAGCCTGTGGAGTCTGTTCTATAATAGCACCAAAAAAAAAGAAAGGCACAATATGTTTAAATTCAGGTGCCTTAGAAACATTACAAAGTCAGATGGCAGAAAACTAACAGCTTAAGTCTGTAGAGACTTTGTTTCAAATGCAAAATGAGCACAGTGCGCACTGCACCACTATTTAAGGTTGAAGAAATTAAGTCAAACCCCATGGACACCGAAAGAAACCTGGCATAGCAAGACATGCTACATCGCTCACTCCTGCACCTGGGAATTTTATCTTCTGTAGCAGAACCTGGACATAAAGAGTAATTAAAATATATTAATAATAAATTTATCTCTTCGTGTAGGTCTCCATGCTTTTCTTCCAACTGCATTGCAATCTGCAAGGGACCTCCAAATCTACCTGGTAGGATGAAGGTTTTATATGGATTTGATGTGACCTAGAACTTAGTAAACAAGGAAACAACAAAGAATCTCAAGGGGCACAAAACTTTTGCACCCAATAAAAGGGGCACAAGGCTTCTGCTCTTATGCTGAGGGCTTGCTCTTCTTCCTTGGATTGTGGTTTGGGGAAAAGGAATTTAATTCACAGAGGACTTCTAGGGGATCCTGGCATGCTTCTGGTGGGTGATATACAAGCAGCACCTGACAGCAGGAGCTGTAAATTTGGGAATTCCCAAGAAGTTTTGGGCAGGAACCTACTGCTTACAGGAAAAAAAGCTTTTATTGGAGTTTTCTCAGAAAGCTCCCCAGCTACTTGCAGTTCTTCCTCCCATCTGAGGGAGGAAAAATGCAGATTAATACTGTGTGAATTTCTGATAGAATTCCCTTAAATTCTGCTGTCCTACAATGGGATGAAAAGATGACTTAATTTTACATCAGAGTAAAACCTCTTGTCTAAAGAAGTCAGGGAATTTTACATCAGAGTAAAACCTCTTGTCTAAAGAAGTCAGGGTACGTTGTCACACCTTCCCTCTCTTTTACTCCTCTTCTAGTCTTCATGATGATGAAGTGGGTTTTTTTTATTACAAATAGTACCTTTGTAATTTGATCTTTATCCTAGTTTTTGGGAGGGGAAATTGTTTGCAAGGCGCAGCATAATTTTTTTGTTTTTCCCTAGAAATTAGAACAAAATTTTATTCATGACGAACAAAATCTAATCATAGTATTATTATTACTTTTAAATGATAGAAAATAAACCATGTTTCCCTGGATAGTTTCATGTATTATAGTCATAACTGTGTAGGATGGTGAGCTCTTATGTGGTTATGTCAAGATTAAAGCAAAGGGCTGTTTGTTACCAACAGAACAAAGAACTGGAAACAACCCCACAAACAGCTCCCTTCTCCCAGCAATTCACAGAGGGGTATTTAGGAGCTCGCTTCCCTGCAGCTTTGTGTCTTACATGGAAATTAGTTCTCCTGTGATGAGATGCAAGCTTCGAATGGGGCAGCTGGAGGACACATAGTGTGTTGTGGTGTGGAGGTTCTCTGGTGTCTACTAAAGTGGTTGTGACTGCCTTTTGCTGCTTGGGAAGTGAAGGGGACTGCACACCTTCCTCACATCACTGATAGATATTTCAGGGGATTTACAGATGCACAGTAGTTTTCAGATTTACCTTTTTGCTGCATTTAGCTGAAGTCACCTAGCAGGATCAACAGTTAGTGAGAGTAGTGTTGGGGAAACACATTTGTGGTTAGTTCTGTTATGCTTTTTTTCTGTATGGAAATAAGATGTATCCAGTACGAAATGCTCCTTGCTTGACTGTCTTCTCTTAAAAGAGAGGAAGCAGAATAGGAGTGGGAAAAGCTCATGTTCAGCTTTAAAGAGAAGCTAAAAGAGTAAATAAATAAAATAGCAGATTTCAAATGTGAATATGTTCTGATGGGACACCCAGAAATCTAAGGTGCGGCAAGGGAAGAGGAAGAAAAATGTGTGATCTGCAAATTACTTTGAAGCCAATTAATACATAGAGACTTTAAAGATCTTAATGAAAATCTGTGTCCCAGATTGTAACTTTTTCGGTTTTACTTGTATATCTCACAGGAGGACACTGAGGTAATTTGCCTATATTGTTAAATATTTAGATCCCTGGGTAAGACTAAGTGGAAGAGCAAGGTCACTCTATCAAAATTGCAATGAAAATTTGACAGCTCAGATAGAAAATCTGCCCTCCATGTCCTTTACCATTATGACTTAAGTTAATGAAAAAACTAATAATATTTTATACTCAGCTGTCAAATGGCTTTGGACAAGTGTCTGAGTAGGGGCTTACAGGCCCAGGTGAAGAATACTGAAGAGGAACAGTTTTTTCATATACGAAGCAAGACTATCATCACTGGGGGTGAGGGGAAGCATGCAGGATGAGAACTTGGCCATACATAGTGGCTGTATATATTTAAATGTGTCTCTGAGGTGCCTGGGTGCCTTTAGTGTGATGGATATATTTAGTAATAAAAATGTGGTTATAATAGTTGTCCTTCATAGAATACTGATTGAGCTACCTGGTATTTTAAAATTTACTGAGGCTATTCTTAGGGCACACTTTGGAAAACCATTTTCTGAGCACTTCTACCAGAGTGCAAATAATTCCAGAGCTGTTTGAAATATTACTGCAGTATGAAACTGTTAAAGTGTATTGTAGTTTTAGTATTAACTTGCCTGGTTTTTGAAGACTTTTCATCCTTGGAAGTAGCTGAACTGGTAAACCAGTTAGCTGCAGGTGGTTACATTTGCTAATCAGATGGATAATTGTTCTACGTTTGTAAAAGAAAGACAGCTGCAATTGCTGTAGAAGATTGTTAGGAGTTTTTTAGCATAACAATGAACTGCAGCACCTGCCTTTCCAATGTGCTTTACAATTACACTACTGGTCTTATTTCCTTGGGGGGGGGGGGGGGGGCCCCCCCCCCCCCCAAGCACAGAAGAATCTACACGGTGCTCCAGCTGTAGCTAGAAGAGAGTTTCATTTCAAATGCCTCTTTGGTTTTGCTTATGAATTTCCAACAACCTTACCATTTTGATCAATACTTATTAAAGTTGTTCTTTCATTAAAACGGTGCACAGATGTTTGGCAGACTTACATATGGCTATTTCATCATTACTAGTTGATTTGAAAAATCAACATTTTAAACTTGTGCAGTTTTCAACTCAATTCTTTATGTGTGTAACTCATTGACCTACCTGTTGGGACCTGCAGGTTTCTTCCCTCTTATGGTTAGATTTGTGATAAGTTTGAAGGAACTTGGTTTGCAAGTAAAATGCTTAGTTATGTATCAGTCACTAGAATGGCATAGGTATGTCTTTGTTGTGCTATATACATAATATTTATTTCCATATTTGATTTATGTATGTGCACATCAGTCACTACCAATGCTCCTTTAATTTAATTTCTGCCAATCCCTGCCTTAGGATATGCTCTAGATATAGCAACCAGCCAAGAAAGGCTGCTTATGTCACCCTTTACACAGGTGTTAAGCAACATTCGTCAATGCAAATTGGTGATGATTTGTGGACTTGTGAAATTTGTGCTTTCCTTACCATTTGGATCTACTTCCATTGGCTGTTTACCATTCTTCAGGTCAATTTGGGGAAAGCACGCTAAACCTGTTGTAATATCCAGGGTATCTGCCCATGCTAACAGGTAAGAAGCCTTTCAAGTATCTCCATTTAGCTCTCTGTGCTTCACAGAAAGCTGATTCTCCATACTTAACCTTCTCTACAGCTTACTAGTGTGGTGTGATTTGTTGTAATACAATTTCTTAATTATGATTGTTGATTAGGAAAGTGAATCCTGATGCTTACAAAGAACTATCTGCTGCTCTTTCCTTAGATGTAAACCCACTGAGCTGGGACAAGTGCATGAGAGGGTTTGAGACCTTCCTTTGTCCTTACAGCTTTCTCACTCTAGTATTTCCTGTGTCTGCTTTCACCTTTGCAGCCTCAGTTCCCATCTTTATTATCAGTAGCTTTTCAGTAACAGTTTGCAAATGGATGGACTGCTGTCTCGAATGAACTGAAATTTTAGCAGCTAAATTCCCCTGAGACACTGAGCCTCTGAGAAGGTTTTAGCCACTTTTTGCCCTTTCTTGTTGCCTTTGTTTCTGCCTGGGAAGGTATGAGACCACTGCTCACAATGGCAAATTACCTAGGGATCTCGAGGACCTACATCTTAATGCACTTCATTTTTAATACATTTGTCTTGTACGGGTTTGGTGGGATTTTTATTTTTTTTTCCTATCCTTAAGTCTGAACAATGTATTAGATTGTGTGCTTGCTGAACTGTCAGAATCTTCTCCTCAAATTCCTATCAGTTCCAATTAAATCCTGTTTTTCCACATTTCGAGGGGGTGAGCTATCTCCCCTGCATTATCAGCAACATACACAGACATTAAGGAGTTCACTTTCCAGCTGTTTTCCTATGTCTATTGAAACGATGATGCCTAAGCCAGTAAGTATCCACTGTTCTTTCATTTGCAGTCCATGTTATGTACTTGAAAACTTCCTTTCTCTGATATTGGTCTGTAAGTCCAACTTCACCTGTGTAGATACAAGCGTTCCATAATAATTTGGTTTTTGACTCCATATTTATGTTCTAATATGCCAGGAACAGAGGTCTCTTCAGGCCCTCTGAATCTTAACTCCAAACTGTCACTCTAAGCGATTCGAAAATGAGCATATGTTCCTAACATAGGCTTTCCTCTGTTTGTTGTCCTCTTAAAATTTACACCAAACCTCAGCAGTTCTTTAATAGAGTATTTTTGTAGTGTTTTATCTTGAATTTTCCAAGGAATCTTTAGTTTATTCAGGAGGAATAAAGCAGAGAATTTCAGAAATATGTTTGCAATCAAAGCAAGTGTTCTAATAATGGAATTGTTATCATACATGACTCAGTCTCTTCTAAGGAAGGTCTTCATGTCTTCATTTTCAACTTAAATATGTTTTTAAACACTGTATTTTAAAAATAATCATAAATGGCTATAACAGTTCCTATATATTGTATTTAAAATTACCATTATTAGGAGCAGTGAAGATAAATTTCAGAGTGTTTGCTTTTTGTACTGAGGAAATTTGTGGACAGATAAATATCTATATATATTTTTGCTTACCACAGCTGGTGTTTTGGAGAAGATTTACTATACTAACACAGTAACACTAATACGCTACAATATCTAAAATGCCTTTAGTGTGCCATTTACACTCATCTGAGAGATTTCATGAACCTATGATATTAGTAAGCCTTCCTGAGTAATCCATCATGCCTAGGAGACTTAATCAGATTGTAGATGTACTTACCCCGGCTTTATTGTTATTTTCAGTATTACTGTAGTTATTCCTGTTTCATCTGTGGTGAAAACATCAAGAATTTCAGTTGGAGTTCAATACATTATAATCATGGTTCTCTACAAAACACAGCCCAGCACATAACCTACAGCCTCAATTTAGATGTTGTGTGCGGTAAAATTTCTTGATATTTCTTTTAAAGGACTGTACAGAAATTTAATATTTCTGCAGGACTGTTGAGGTAGCAGCATTAAATATTGAAACTTTTAAATGTGCAGAACTGATTCATTCAGAATATCAGAACTGCTCATAAATGTTTAATATCTGTATTTTCCTGATTGGATATAATTTAATCTATGAGCTCCTTTCAGCACTGTAGGACCAGATACTCATCTTTTATTTCTAAGAATGGTTTAAACATAATTCCTTTTATTACAGGTTAATATTAATGTCTGGACCTTCTGCTGTTATTGTTCATTCTTTAATAAAATCTACTTCAGTATCAATCACCTAACGTCTAACTGGGAGCAGCTGTTCTATTTAAGTGTACCTTTCACAAAAATACAGTTCAACTAAAATGTGCGCAAACTCAGTGAGCTGAAAGCTGAAATTTTGTCTTTGCAACACTTAGCATTTCCTTAGAAATGCAGAAATATTCTGGGGAGGATATTTCTGCTAGGCAGTCCTGGATTTAGGCTGAGGTTAAACTTTGATCAGCTTGGAGCTGTGTTGTTTCACAATGAACAAACTTCATTAAAAAGCTGAAGAATGAGCTTTAGTATAGAATCATAGAATAGTTAGGGTTCGAAAGAACCTTAAGATCATCCAGTTCCACCCTCCCTGCCATGGGCAGGGACACCTCACACTAAATCATGTACCCAAGTCTCTGTCCAAGAGATAAGGATGTAATGTGGGACAGTGTCGAATGCGTTGCACAAGTCCAGGTAGATGACATCAACTGCTCTACCCCTGTCCATCAGTTTCGTAGCCCCATCATAGAAGGCCACCAAATTGGTCAGGCAGGATTTCCCCTTAGTGAAGCCATGTTGGCTATTGCCAAACACCTTGGTGTTTTTCATGTGCCTTAGCATGCCTTCCAGGAGAATCTGCTCCAAGATTTTGCCAGGCACGGAGATGAGACTGACTGGTCTATAGTTCCCTGGGTCATCCATTTTCCCCTTCTTGAAAATGGGGGTTATATTTCCCTTTTTTCCAGTCATTGGGAACTTCACCTGACTGCCATGATTTTTCAAGTATGGTGACCAGCAGCTTAGCAACTTCATTCACCAGCTCCTTCAGGACCCGCAGATGGATTTCATCAGGTCCTATGGACTTGTGCACGTTCCGGTTCTCAAGATGGTCTTGAGCCAGATCCTCTCCTACAGTGGGCCCAAGGTCTCCATTCTCACAGTCCCGGCACCTGCATTCCAATACCTGGTTTGGTCAGAGCACTTGCCAGTGAAGACAGAGGCAAAGAAGTCATTCAGAACCTCAGCCTTCTCCAAATTCAGGTCAGCCAGTTCTCCTGATAGCTGCCAGAGAGGGCCGACTGTCTGTCTTTTATTTGCTACGTACCTATAGAATCCCTTCCTGTTATCCTTAATATCCCTAGCCAAGTTTAATTCCAACTGGGCCTTAGGTTTCCTAACCTGGTCCCTAGCTTGCTGGACAACATCCCTGTATTCTTCCCAGGCTGCCTGTCCTTGCTTCCACCTTTTATAAGCCTCTTTTTTCCCTCGAAGTTTCCTCAGCAGCTCCTTATCCATCCAAGGAGGTCTCCTGCCCCTCCAGCTGCACTTCCGTCTAGTTGGGATGCAACACTCCTGAGCTTGTAGCAGGTGGTCCTTGAATATCAATCAGCAGCCTTGGGCCCCCCTGCCCTCTAGGGCTATATCCCATGGAACCTTACTAAGCAGGTTCCTGAAGAGGCCAAAGTCTGCTCTCCTGAAGTCCAGGGTAGTGAGCTTGCTGCACGGTCTTCTCACTGTCCTGAGGATCTCGAACTCGACCATCTCATGATCACGACAACCAAGGCTGCCCTGGAGCGTCACATTTCCAACCAGCCCTTCCCTGTTGCTGAGCACAAGGTCAAGCATGGCACCTCTCCTTGTCGGCTCCTCTGTTACTTGCAGAAGGAAGTTGTCTTCCACACACTCGAGGAACCTCCTGGATTGCTTGTGCCTGGCTGTATCGTCCCTCCAACAGATATCAGGGTGGTTGAAGTGCCCCCTGAAGACAAGGGCCTGCAAGTGTGAGGCTGTTCCTATCTGTCTATAGAGTACTTAAACTTACTCTGCTTATAAAGCAGAGTATCTCTGGAGGAAGTGGGATGGACCTGGCAGGCATGTTGGTTTGTGGCTGCTGAACCTCAAATGAGTTAAAAAAAGAATGCTGTAATGGTGAGTAAGCTGAATCAATGATGGTGGAGAAAGAGTTTCTTTTTTAAGATTTCTAAAATGTTTAACTTCCTAAAAAGGTGCTTTTTTAAGTTTGGTTCTGCCTATGGGTATTGGTAGGTTAGGAAAGCTCCCCTTCAGTATTGCACATCAGATCCAAAACAAAACAGCTTTACCACATTCAGAGATCTGGGAAATGCATTCTATGGGCAACACTGCCAGCTGGTAGGGCTGGAAGTAGCATAAGTCGGTTTGGGTTTAGCTTTATAAATCTGTGAATTGTTTCTGTTGAAGTGTCTGCCTTGCTGGTTTGTTCTCTAGTAGGACAAACCGCAGCAGGACTCAGCAGGGGTACGCTGATGAGACGCTCCCCCTCACTGGTCCTAGGCTTGTCCTTCCTGGCCTGCAAGGGCCCAGAGTTGCTGACCACTTCTGAGTGTTTTATCCCATATTGGCGGCACTCTGCATTGGCGTCCAGCTACATGTGCCTCTCCCAAGACCTCTTTTGTAGTGCAGCAGGTCAAACAACCTCATGTTTACCTGTGGTGTGTGGAAGGCTATAGATACATTACAAACATAGCTCTAGGTCTGGTCTGACCTCCAAAAGCCTGTATCATTTATGGTCTGGTTTTCTGTATCAGTGCTGTTAAAACTCACAAAAAACAAATCTGCAAATCCTGTATAGGCAAACACTTGAGCACATATTTTTCTTCCCCCAAAAGCTACTTTCTGCAATGATTCTTTGTCTGGAAACGTTTCTTCTATTTGGGACTGGTCCAACAAGGAAGAAAGGATGCACTTCATCTACCTCATTCTGATGTAGCATGACAAGGCCTGCATCAGGGCAGTGCCCCACCAGGCTGGAAGAAAACAAAAACCCTGTAAGAGCATCTCTCCCAAGGCATATATGGTCTTCAAGCACCCAACAGGAAGCATGTTTAGCATATGGCATTAGCAATGCTCTATACCATTTCATTTTCTTGCTTAACATGCTTTAAATTATCTTCATTGCATTCAGTGCTTTATCCTGATCTCTCTGAAGTTAATGGCTAAAGCTCCATTGCCTGTAATGAGGCCCAGCTGCCTGAAAATGCCTTGAGTATAATAACAGGCTAGCAAAGCAATCTGCTGTGGTCCAAGGTAGAAATCTTTCTTTGATGCAGTGTTTTTCCCTTTTGAAGGGTGTTTCTCTACGGCACCACACATAATTCTGGTTGCTGCAAAAATAAACTTGAAGTTTAATGGGGAAGAGAATGAGCACAATAATGGTACAAGTCAATGCCCAGATGTGCATCCATAATTACCAGTTCCAACAGCATTCTCTTGAGTTAAGTGTCTTGATGTTTTTGCTATCTAACTTTCTGAGGTAGGTAGACATAATCTGTGTCTGTAGCATGTATTTCTCCTTGCCCTTGCAAAACTGTGGGAATGTGAAGGAGAGGACATTGTACACTCTGCTTCATTACAAGGATGAGAAGCGTAGTTTAAGCCCTAGGAAGTTGTCTTTGGGTGAGGAAGAGTAAGTTTAAAACCGGTGGAAATCTCATAGTATGACCTTTTTCCAGGGATCTTGGAGGGAGATTGCATCTGGAATGCTGAAGCCAATCCTGCAGCTCTGCACTAGTCTGGTCAGAGATGTTGCTTAATGACAGCTTGGTTTCATTTTGACTTTGTTCTTTGGAACTTGAGAAAGTGCTAAGTTCTCCCTGTTTTCAACAGAATAATATAAGCAGCAAAACGAAGACACTGTCCAAGCTACTTCTGCATGTGAGCTCACAGGAAAACTGTGCTTAATCGTGTTTATTTCAGTGTTAGCAATAAGGAAAAATATGTCAGATGTAAAAGAGGGGGAAAAAAATCGTAAGGAGACATTACAATACACTCAGGAACGGCAAAGTATACCTTTGCCTTCTGGGAAATTGAATAAATGCAGTTCCAGTAGGAATATTATAGAAACCACAGCTTTTGCAGAATGAACGCTTTTCTTGGGAAAAACCTTCAATTTTTCTTGACACTTGTTTTCCAAATTAAAACCAAACAAAATGTTTTTGCGAGAGGGAGTTTGACTCAAGTGAAAATATTTTTTGCCTTTTTTTTTTTCAAATTCATTTAATACATTTTGTTCTTTCTAACCTCAATCTCATTTCATTTTCTTGTTTTGTTATGTAGTAGCACAAAGTCTGTGGTTGGGATCTTACTGCCTTTACTCTGTCAGTGGGCTGAATGTATGGACTAGGCTGTAAAATGTGAAGCATAAAGAATAGGAAAGTGCCTGCCCTGGGTAAAGGGAGCATGCAGCACAAAGGGTTTGGGAAGGACGTTTAAATGTTGGGTTGACCAATGTACAGGGGGGTTGTACAGGGGGGTTGTATAGGGGGGTTAGAGGAATTCGCTTGTTTAAGCAAAGGTATTGTCTGTACCTATCATGCCTACTAAGCAGAACAAAGGCACTAACTATTGATAAGGAAAAGCAGATACTTGGTTCTATTGACAAGGAAGAGCAGACACCTGATTCTACCGATAAGCTCAAATTGATAGGGAAAAGCAGACCCCTGAATCTACTGTTCAGGAGGAGAAGCGATGGTTTATGGCTGGGACCAAACCCTAAGGCCATATGTGAAGACTAAAAGGTGAAAAGTTCAAGAAGAGGAAGAGTCATTTACTTCATCTTGAAGACCCCTACCCACAGGAGGAAGACTCATTTACTTCATCTTGAGACCCCTGTCCATGACCAGAGGGGGCACTGCGCAGGCGCAAAGGACCTTCTAGCTCATTGTAATAGGAAGCGGGGATAGGACATGAATATGTATAGGCGTATGGTGCAACCTTGTAAATGTAGAGGGAAACAACACTGGGGTATACATGACTTTGAGGAATTATCCCCCGTGCGTCTCAGTACTGAATAAACACATACCTACTTCACAACTTTAAAGAGTTGTGGAGTCAATCCGCGCATCACTGTAAATCAAAAATACACTTTTTTGTTTCAGTTCAACAACATGTACTGCAGCAATAACTCTAAGCTGAAATGATACTTGGGAAGATCAAAGTATTAAATTTTCATTGAAAAATAGACGTAGTAAGAATATTTTATCATTTATGAATTTTTAAGCATTTCAGTCTTCTAAAATCCCTTCATTATTCTACCTTTTCATATTTGAGATAATACATGTTCAAACAATATTGGCACTGCTCTAATTTTTGCTAATATTTCTGGAAGAGTCTTATTTAGCAAAGTCCAAGTTTCTTCAGATTTTGGGTAGGAGAATATGCATTTACTTCAGCTAATGTGGTGGAAGTTGTACAGATGTGCTTTCTTGGTTTTTCTGTTAATATTTTTGCTGTCAAACTGAAGAAGAAAAGCTGGGAAGATAAAAATGTCTTTGTGGGTTTTCTTTCCTTTGGCATGGATCTGCTAGTTATCGTGGCTCTTGGCTAGCTTGGCTTCTTGTTGAGGATACCAGTACAAGTTGTTGTGGCAATTAATTTAGTTCTTCCTGTTATTAACCTCTTCTCTTGAGAGTGGCTTTGTTAGTTGTACATCTTAATTTTGCCAGGTAGCTCACTTTTCCATGGTGTAACCATGCTTTTTTGAGACTTTTCAAATTGACATGAAAGAATGGAAATATTGAATCTCAAATAAGCATTTGACTACATAGTAACAGGACAGAAAGTTGGGGATGTTCAGCCTGGAGAAGAGAAGGCTGCTTGGGGACCTCATAGCAGCCTTCCAGTATCTGAAGGGGAGTTATAAGGATGCAGGGGAGGTACACTTCATTAGGGACTGTAGTGATAGGACAAGGGGTAACGGGTTCAAACTTAAACAGGGGAAGTTTAGATTGGATATAAGGAAGAAGTTCTTTACTGTAAAGGTGGTGAGGCACTGGAATGGGTTGCTCAGGGAAGCTGTGAATGCTCCATCCCTGGCAGTGCTCAAGTCCAGGCTGGACAGAGCCTTGGATGACATGGTTTAGTGTGAGGTGTCCCTGCCCATGGCAGGGGGGTTTGAACTAGATGATCTTAAGGTCCTTTCCAACCCTAACTATTCTATGATTCTATGACATGCTGTGTGATATCCTACCCATTTGATGTTTATTGCAGTCCTCTTCAAACTCTTTACTGCCAAAGAGCACAGGTTTCATGCTCCCAACAGCAAAGCCCTAAAATATGAGGTATGTCTTAGCTCTGTTCCTCCCAGCTCATTCCTTTCTGCCTAAGGTGTATCTGCTCTGAGCACTATCGCTATGACATAAAGTTGCTGTGCTGATTAATTGCACGAAAACTGTCAAGGCTACATTGGAAAAATAGGGTTAATGTATTTACCATTTATCCCTTGCCACCCTCCTATAATAATATGCAGAACATCACTTATTCCAGAGGAACTTCATAGTAATTGTGTCCTGTGGGACATGAAGACCTCTGTGACACAACAGTGCACAGCCCTGGGGGCCGTAGGCTTGCAGCAAACCGAGGCAGGCAGCTGTGGGATTTTTCGTCTAGAGAGCCAAGTGCGTGTTTCTGTTCTAACAAGATATGAGTCATAGCAGGGACATGGCTGTGAATACTTATCTCTTTCACTGGGATACATGGAGCAGAAAGAATTTCAGCATGGAAAAAGGACATGAACTGATTTGTTAGAAGTCTGTTATGTGCTAGGGGAATTTGTACTGGTATTATCTGGGATAGTTGTGCACACCAGGGATGAGAACCATCCTGTTCCTTTTTTAAGAACAGAAAGTGACCATGTGGGAATCAGCTGTGTGTATAAAGTATTTAACAAGGAGCTAAACGACAAGGACAAGTTTATCCAACAAAAGTCTTCATGCTGCAGTCATTTTTTTCTGTTTGTGGATGGCTTGGCTGGTTGCTTTATCAGAACATTGGGCTCAGATGTCTGTGAGCGTTTAAAGGTAGCAAAGCATCTGCTAGAAAATGTCTAGAAAGAGGAGTCTGGAAGGAAGCTTTTTCATCTTCAGTTCCAGCCCTTTGCCGAAGCAAAACAGAAAGAGGGTACCTTGTGGATTTTCCCCCCAGAGCCGTGCCAGCTCTTTCCTAATCACAGCCTGCTGTTCCAGTCCTTGGTCTTTCTTGCTCAATAGTTGAGCATTATAAAAACCTAACACAAAGAACAAACACTCACCATAAAATGATATATCTGCAGTTATACCCTTAGTGAAGAAGCCATTGGTTATTTGGTGTGCTTAGCCTTTACAAACCACAATGTAAAGAATTACAATGTAAAGGATAACCATACGTATTGTATTATGGTGACCATCTCTGCCTCTGACCCATTTAGCCACCTATCCATAAAGATAAGACAAACAGATGCCACTGAGCTTCAATATTGCTCTTAGTTTAGGAATTTTGTTTCTCAAGCACACTATTTTAGTTCTTTGACTCAGTTTTCATTAGGTGTGTTTTAAATGCCAAGGATCTAGTGATTATTTCTTCTTATTTTTCTCAGATTCTTGTACGTGTTGTTCTGATTTAAACCTTTGGAAATAAGAATTCTTCCTTGATTAGACCTTAACAATACTATTATGCCATTTATTGCAGTCCAGTCATCACTTATATGCCAGAACTTAATATAAATAATGCTTTATATTTAGTATAAACCCTACTATATTTTTCCCATATGAATCCTCATTTACTCTATCCTGCCTGACTTAGAATGTCAATCAATCTCTAGGCTATTTTGTACTTTTGTGCCAGTTTATAGATGGGGGTTGTCTGGCTTTTTTTAATAGCATTCCACACCAACTAAATGAGGGGCTGTGCTTAAGTAGAATTATTTTGTTGCATGAATCATACATGCAAAATTAAATCACATTTTTAAACTCTCATGCCCTGTTACTGTAATAATCAGCATCGTGTATTTTGGTCCTCTTCTGCTTGTGGCTCTTAGCAACTCTTGGTGCATTTCAGTCTTTATTTTTCTGTACTCTTTTTCTTTACGTTTGCTCTTCTAATCAGGACTTTCATGCATTTCACTCCCTTGCTCCCCAGGGGCTATAGCAACCTCTCCCAGAACCTGATTTGGTATCTACTTTTGGGCTGGGCAGGCCATGACACAGACACTGCAGACTCTGCGGGGCAGATCTGTTGTATAGAAGGGACTCTGAGATGAGCAGTTTGGGTGAGGAGGGAGATGTTCTGTTCACATCCACACAGCTGAATTCCCAGTCTGATGCTAAAATAACCCAACAGCACGTCCAATGCACAGCTGCTATATTGGATGCCCCATCTATTTATACTGCAAAACACCAGGTTATTTAAGGTCTTTTATTACTGCGGTCCATTAAGCTATCCTATTAAGCTCTGGTTTAAGTAACATAAGCACAAATGTATTAAAGATAAGTGGAGTTAGAAACTTTATTACTCACTTTTGTTCATCATCTGAAGAGCTGTGCCAGCTTTCACCTGACTTATATCACACAAGGAGGAGGGAGGACTGAGTCTGATGAGGAAGAAGTGTCATTGTCAAGGCTCAATGCCTGAAGTTAAGAGTGGTCAAAGTGATCGTGGGGGCTTAACAGCAAGGTAACAGCATCATATAGCATGCTGCTTAAGGTAATAACGTTTAACACTGTGTTACTGTTAAAATGACGGGAATTAGGAGGAAAGGAGTAGAACAGCATCATAGAGCATGCTGCTTAAAGTAGTAATGTTTAACACTGTATTACTGTTAAAATGAAGGGAATTAGGAGGAAAGGAGTAAAGAGTAAAACAGCAGCATTGTTTTGCCACTGGGTGTGCATTAAATGATATGCCCAGGTTTCAGTATTGTGGGCAAATCTGGTTGCTTCTGTTTGAAAAAATCATAGTAAAACTACATGATTGGAGAGAGGTAAAATCTCTACATGTAATGGGAGGCTAAAGTAAGTTTCCTCAAAGTGGGAAAAGGGATGGTTGAGAGAGATATGAAATATTCCTATAGATATTGAATGCTGTTGGTAAAGCAAACATGTTTTGCTGTTACTGAAAATGCAAGATTTTGGAGAAAAGAGGGCTTAAAAAATAAAGGGAAAAAAACTTTCACACATTATAGAATAGAATTATGGTGCTTCTTGCCACTTGAAGCTATAAAAGTACAAACCCAATTATTTAAATAAGTGCTTTAATAGTTCATTAATAACTATTATATGTCACAGGCAAGTGTACTGCAAGAGATGGGAGTGTATGCAGAGGGAATGTGGGGCTCATTCTCTGCATGCCCTGTTTTTTGTACTTCAAAAGCAACTGCAGCTGTATGGTGTCAGGAAAATAAGGCTGGAAGGGACTTGGCCTTCTTGGCTGCCTGGGCACAAGCTGGTCCCCCAGGTCGTTTGCTGCCGAGCAGCTTTCCAACTGCTCTTCCCCACGCCTGTAGCATTGCATAGGATTGTTCTGACCCAAGTGCAGGACTGCCTTGTTGAACCTCATACAACTGGCCTCAGCCCGTTGATCTAGACTGTCCAGATCCCTCTGCAGAGCCTTCCTACACTCAAAGCAGATCAACACTCCCTCCCAGCTTGGTGTCATCTGCAAATTTACTGAGGGTGCACTCAATCCCTTTGTCCAGATCATTGATAAAGATATTAAACAGAACTGGCCCCAGTGCTGAGCCCTGGGAGCACCACTCGTGACTGACCACTAACTGAATTTTATTTCACCACTGCTCTTTGGGCCTGGCCATTCAGACAGTTTTTGCCAGTGAGCAGTACTCCCACCAAAGCTGGAGCAGCCAGATGCTTCCTTATTCTCTAGTATCACTGGAACTCATGCACTTCACAATATTTGCTTATCATAATTCATGTGTCTATATGAGGATTTGTATTCTTTTAGCCTGAGGTAAACATGTTCAACAGCCTGGTTTTAGTTGGCATGCTTCCTCAGCTAAAATTAACACAAAAGTTCTTGCAAATGTTTAGATATTACTGAGTTATAATAAATTCCCAGTAGATAATTATACTTGCTCTCTTCCAAGCCAGCCTTCGTTTTATTTTTTAATGCTATTGTTAGTTGTGTATAGAGTAGCTGTTTGTCTTTTGAGGACAGCAGAATAAAGGGATTTACCAAACTCTTCTGAAAATCTGAACACTGCGGTAATATTCAGACCTGCTAAATAATTTATTGAGAGCACAGCCAACAATATGAAATTTTCATGTATGGGTATCAAACAGACAGCCTCACATAAACTTGAAAGGCATGAAAAATAAGGTTAGGCTTCAAAACGAAGGTCAATATTCTCAGGCTTGGAGTAATAAAAAGGTAATCACAATAACGTTTAATCTGTTTTTAAGAAAAACCTTATGTTGGTGCATTTCATAGAAGCATGACAAAATTTGAATTTGAAAGTTAATAAGGAGATTGGTGGTTGCTGAATAAGGACACAAAATGGTTCCAACATAGACCAGTGGTGAGACTTGCTTCATACCCTTTGTAGCTGGTGAGATCTAGGAATGACCATCATCCCTTCTCATATGCTCCTGGGGCTTTAGATAAGAGAAATAATACACTATGACTGGCAAAATGTTTCATAATTATTTAAGTCTTACCATTGTGTACGTACCATTAAAATGTATGTTGCTGGCTGTTATGTTGCGCTACTGACTGTCATAATAATATTTTGTTGCCCAGAGATGAATTTTAACAAACATGATTCGGTCTGTGCTTCTTAAACTAGCACTATAAATGGTAATCCTCATTAATCATTATATGAAACAGCATTTAGATGATAATTCTTTTTTTTGGCTATAGTATGCAGTAGAATTCAGTGGTTGAATTTTGACTGTCAATGGCTTCTGCTGGACAGCACTTTTAGAGACATAGCTGTTGTACGTTTTTGTCAAACAGGTTTTGTTTCATATCCATATTATTATTTTTACTGCTTAAACTTCATTAATGTTCAGTGCTCTGTGAAGTTATCAAATGGAGTAACAGACACTTTCTGATATCCTTTGGAGCTTGGTACCACAGCAGTGCTTGCTAAGTTGCTAAGCATTTATAACATATTTGGCATAACACAAGGAAGAAGACAAAGATAGTAATTGTCTCTAATATCCTCAGTGAGCTCTGAGTGCTCGGCAGCTTAATTCATGTTCAGTTCCCTCTGATGTGGGTGATAGTTGGTCATCTAAATACAAGTTGGATAATTAAGTTACTGTGAGTGGCTCTTGGTGAGATTCATCTGAGTTTGGCCATCTTCAGTGTTGACAACTACAGCTGAATTTTACAGTCTAGGCTCCCTTCTAGTCAGTGAGGAGAATCAAGCATTTCTTGAGTGTGATTCATCTGGCCCATTTTAGACATCAATGTTATGGTGAGATTTACAGGCTAAATGGGGTGACATAAATAGATATGACGTTCTCAGGAACTTTATATAGCAATAACACATTCACTGGGCCACTGACTGAAACCTCCATCTCCTCCTTCCAAGAAGGCTGTCCCAGCCATGGGAATAGAGAACAACCCTTTCTCTGTGCCAGCTGGTATTCACTTTTCCCATACACAATGCAATGTCTGCTGGGCCACACACACACTGGGGTTTAAAATATTTTAGGATATTTCCTCGGGAAGTTCAGGTTTGAATCCTCTTACCTAGGTGAGAGCCTTAATTACCCATCTGCTAGTTAGGAAACAGACTGCTGGGCCAGCAGCCAGTCTTACCCTTTCTCTGTCAGTTCTCTTGGCTGTGCTAATGTATTTGGTAATGCCAGCTGCAACAAAGCACCTCATTGCTCAACATGGCCAAGTTTCTGGTGGCTTTGGATATGGTCAGAAGCATTCAAGTTAGGGATTTTGGTGCATGAGAAAGGCTTCTGGGTCCAATATTAGAATCGTGTATCAGGTATCAGAGCCTGTTCACAGGCCTAGTCATTGGACTCCTCACTTCTAGTGAGATGCAGCCTTACCTTATAAATTGCGACCAATCCTTTGTAGTTTAGGAATATAAGAATAAACATCGCTTATATTGCTGCTGATGTAATTGTCACTGTCTTGTTATGAACTTCCAAAAAGTTGTTATAACTAGTGTCTCTGCAAATAGTTCTTTCAACAGGCTGATAGGCTACTCTGCATCAATGACAAATGATGTCTGTATATCATGTTACTGACATCTTGCCACACATCTGCAATCTATTTTCAGTTCTCTGCTCATTACCAATTTAGGAAAGGAACTGAAAAGCAATGGAGACAAAGAGATTTGGTGGAGCATGGGGCAGAACCACTGAAACTAATACCATAACACAAAGCCCTACCAGATCTGATTTTAAGCTGTTCGGAGAGCAAGGTTCAAAACTTGTGCATTTTTACTACCCTCTTCCCAAGAGCTATTGGTAACTGGAGTTATTGGTGAAGGCATCACACGTTAGAGATGGTCCTATTCAGGGCATCTTCTGCCCACCTTTAAGAAACATTAACTGGTGTGCTGAGTTTAGAAAACAACTGCTTAAGTGAAAATGCTTTCAGTTGTAAGAGTGTTGTCCCTCACCCATGTCTGTTTAGTTAACCATGCTGAAATGTCCTTCTCTTTTGTTATCTCCCACATACCTGGGGAAAATCGATACCAATATGAATAAGAATCCCATGGGTTTCCTGCCTTTGATTTTCCTGAGGAGGTGTTGTCCTGATTTCATGTGGGATGGAGTTGGTTTTCTTCCTAGTAGTTGGTACAGTTCTGTGGTTGGATTTAGGATGACAGGTGTAGTAGACCTGTGATTCACACTGTTCTTGGGTATCTGCCTGGCATTCATGTTTGAAATTCCTGGATTTTGGTTTCTTTTGAAAGCAAAGTATTTCTGTGAGCAGTAATAGTCAGTTTAATGTCAACATATGTGTCACTTGGTGGTTTGTTGGTTTGTTTTTTTTTAATTCCTCCTTTTTTGCTAATAAGGTACTGAGTGCAATTAATTCTAGAGTTGTTGGATTTTTGGAACAATGCATACTCCACCATTGACTTACATAGATCAGCATGCTATTTTGAATGCATACCTCTAAAACTCTACCTCAGTATTTATAGGTTGCCTATCACTGTGGTGTCTGAACAGTGTACCTTTAAATAAGACATAAGAGGTTATTCTCTTATTACTAGCAATTTAATCTGTAGTTGACATTTCAGGGGTTATGTGGTATTTTAAGGGTTTGGGTGTAGTATTATCTGTGCCTTTTAAGACAGCACTACATGGCAGGATGGGTTCACACTTGTGCCACTTGGGTTTGGCGTTACATGATGGTAGCATAAAGGCACCATTACCTAAAAGAGGGGACCAGCTTGGGAAGGGACAAAGAACTTCTTCCCTGTGTTGATTCATCTTTAGCACAAACCTTTCCCAGATTGCTGGGATTGCAGATAATGAGTCCAGAAATCCACTCTGGGGGCTCCACCTCATTTCTAGTATTAAAGTTGTTACGAACAAAGCCAGAGAGGGAAAATCTGAAGCAGGAGCAACCCAGTGTGGTGTTCTGATCAGGCCATGTTGGCCAAGTGATCCTGAGGTGCAGATAGCCATGGCACATTCCTAATACTAGCTGGTTTAGGGAGTGGAAAGCTCTGCTTGGCACTGAATGTAGTGTGATGTTGACACTCTTTGCTGTATTTTATGTTAATCTGCATTCCTTTTTGCAGTCTCCTTTCAAAGCCACAGAACTGTGAAGGGACAGAGGCCTCTCTGGACAATGCCATTGTGCACCTGACTTGTGTTACTTTGAGGCTGATACATTTTTTTGAGGCATCAAGCAAAAGTAACCAAAACCAACTGGTTTCTAGCCATACCTCAGGTGTGCAATGATGCAATATTACAGTATTGCTAGGAACTGGCTCTGACCTTGAGAAGAACCCACGAAATGTCTGTCCTTGCTTTGATGCAAGGAAGTCTCATTTTTAGGAAGTCTGTGGTGATCTCATGTCACATATCAAAATTCTTTTCTGTTTTCTTCATGGTATACAAAAGTGCAGATTCACACTGCAGCTGTGTGTCTTTACTCACATAAACAGTAGACAGGGCTTCAGTGATTTTTGTCTTTATTAATTTTTCTTGAGCTTTGTTAAATCTCCACTCACACTGTGTTATACATGTATGTCCACATCTTGTAGTTTTCCTTGCCTTAAAGTTTTTTAACTCTTTGACTGTCCTAAATAGCAGCTGCAAAGTCTGGAATTTCTGTATATCTATCAGTCCTCTTAGTGACATTTAGCTAATGCTAAAGAGCAGCTAAATTTGGTAAGACCTGTCATAGAATCATAGAATAATTGCGGTTGGAAAGGACCTTAAGAGCATCTAGCTCCAACCCCCCTGCCATGGGCAGGAAGACCTCACACTAGACCATGTCACCCAAGGCTCTGTCCAACCTGGCTTTGAACACCATCAGGGATGGAGCATTCAGAACCTCCCTGGGCAACCTATTCCAGTGCCTCACCACCCTTACAGTAAAGAATTTCTTCCTTATATCCAACCTAAACTTTCCTGTTCAAGTTTTAACCCATTATCCCTTGTCCTATCACTACAGTCCCTAATGAAGAGTCCCTCCCCAGCATCCCTATAGGCCCCCCTTCAGGTACTGGAAGGCTGCTATGAGGTCTCCATGCAGCCTTCTCTTCTTCAGGCTGAACAGCCCCAACTTTCTCAGCCTATCTTCATACGGGAGGTGCTCCAGTCCCCTGATCATCCTTGTGGCCATCCTCTGGACTTGTTCCAACAGTTCCATGTCCTTTTTATGTTGAGGACACCAGAACTGCACACAATACTCCAGTTGAGGTCTCATGAGAGCAGAGCAGAGGAGCAGGATCACCTCCTTCGACCTGCTGGTCATGCTCCTTTTGATGCAGCCCAGGATACGGCTGGCTTTCTGGGTTGCGAGCGCACACTGAAGCTGGCTCATGTTCAGTTTCTCTTCGACCAGCACCCCCAAGTCCTTCTCTGCAGGGCTGTTCTGAATCTCTCCTCTGTCTGTGGCAGTTATCTCCTGAGATGATCCCCTTCCTCCACCTGGCAGTTTCTCTGCCTTTGCAATTTAGACACATGGGCTGTACTTCGAGTATTTTGAGTACCAGTCAAAATGCAGCTCTCTTTTCAGAGACAATCAAGAGACTGTCTGTCCATCAAGAGAATGTAAGGCGATTTTTATGTAATTAATTACACAGATGAAAAGACTTCTACAATACTATACAGTATGTGTAGCATATAACACTGGAAACAGTGAAAATTATGTTCATAAGAATACCATTAGTTTCTTAGCAATATCTGAATTTAACTAGAGTTTAAAACCCCCTTTGTCTTTCCTGTCATGCTGCTACCTCCACCTGTAGTATAATTTAAGCAGCATTTTTGCCAGTATCTTTCTTCCTGACCTGCTTCCTCCTCAAGACATGTTGGCTCCCAGCATTGCTGGAGGCACCGCTGTTCTTCATCCCACAGGAGGGACCAAATCCAGGGCTCTTGCAGAAACCTGTCGTGGGAAGTGTGAGGTGTCTCCTGAGAGAGGCTGCCTCATCCCCTCCATTCCCAAGGAAGTAACACCTCCAAACTCCCCAGAGTTGTGTGACATTGGCAGGATGAGATCAGTCTGTGTGCTCAGTTAGCTGGTCTCTATAGCAAACGTAGGCCAGCACAGCAGTATGTATGTGCTGAGCATGGAAAATTGAACTGAGGGCCTCATGATTCTCAGAAATACGGTCTTTTGTGACCACAATCATTGCACAGAAAAAAGGGTAGGGCAAAGCAGCACTGGAGGCTACTTCTATGGTATTTTCCAGCCCTGATACGACCTTTTTTGATGAACCCATTTCCTTGGCTTTTACAATATAAACTGAAGTTATCCACCTAACCAATGTATTCCTGACCATGTGATTCATGGGCAGGAAGGTTTTATACCCATCATGCAAATGCCGTTCACTTGATTGAGAAGATGGAGTAAAAACTGCATAGCAGCTTGATGTAGTGGATTGACCAGCATTGTGAAGCTGACCCACAATTCACTATGGCTTTTGCAGGTGGTTTTGCACCAGGTCTCTCCCTCTCGTCACTATGTGGCTCATACTGAACATCTCTAGGGTTTCCGAGTTTTTTTGTCATCTCTTCTATTTTGCCCAGCCATGGACAATTTTCCCATCGCTGCCTGTTTTTTGTCCAAAAAGTCTCCTCTTCCTATTCCCTACACTTCTTCAATGTTACCACTTTCTCCATCTTAGTGTGCTCACTATCCTCTTGCTCTCAGGTCTGCTTTTGTATCTCCTAAGTTTAAGTTATTGGGGATGGTTTTAGTCAAACTTTAGGAGCAACTTCATTTTTGTGACATTTTGCACATTTTTCAGCTTTTGGAGAAGTGAGATTCTGCTGAATTGATGTTTTCTCATCAGAAGGCTTAGACTTCTGATAAAGATCCCTTCTTCTGCACCTTTCTTTCCAACCAGCAGACATGACATTTTGCTTTAAAACACTGAGAAACTTCCCAGATCAAAACATAATAGGAAATGATATCTCCACAAAGCACTTCTGCTCCAACAAAGCAATATAGCTGGACAGAAATGTATTTCATGGGACTTTTTTCAGCGAGCGCTATTAGTCAGCGAGTGCTCTCGGAGTGCCAAATGAGGACAGATCTCCAGAAATATTTAGATGCTAAGAATGAAAATGTCTCTACTGAGCATGTGTGAGCTGGTTTGGGGTTGTGGTATGTTTGTTCATATGTATGTGTGTGTATTTATGTGTGTATATATATGGAATATATGATTTGTCCTAATGGAGGACAGCTTTCACACTTCAGATTGGAAGAGCTGCTGAAAGCAAAGGGCACTGGAATTTTTCAGCCAGGGCAGCACAACATTTTCCTCTAACTTCATCTCAGAAATGAATGAACTGTTTTGACTGAAATTCTTTCTCCCTTAAATAATTCACGTGTTCTGAGGCAGACACCATGAGGAAAAAGAAAAGACCCCAAAAACCCCACAAGGGTAAAAATTGGCGGAGATCTCAGGAACTAAAAATAGAAGGAAATGCTGGATAACTTTTAAAGTAGCTGTTACCAGCTTTGCCTCTAATATTTGCAGTGTGCTGTTGCCTGATCAGTAGCTGTTCTTAGTGCAGCCCTACTGCTTTTTTCCAGGAAAATGTTCTCAGAACTTCTCACTGGGCTATTTCAAGGCAACTGAGGGTTTCCTACCCATGTCTACACCACGGGCTACCTGCTCTCACAGGCTCTTATGCACTCTCACAAGCTTCCTTCCCATCCCTGCTGTGAGGGGTGAGACAAGACAGGGCTCTGCATCCTTGATGGCTGGCATGGGGTGCTGCTCTTTGGGGGGTGGCATTCCCCTGCCCACTGAGGCAGTCCCCAGTGACAGGAAGGACTTCTCTCTTCTTCAGTTACCCAGATTGTCCTCCTAAGCAAGTGTATTGTGGAGGATGGAGTAGAGACTGGTTGGACTTGTAGGTGATACTCATTGCTGTGTTGCACATGGGGCACCATGGGGTGGTGGGTCTGTGCCAGAGTCTCACTTGTGTGCTGAGGCCTGGGTGCTCTGTGCCCTTCCAGATGTTTTCCAAGGTTCAGCTGGGTCTTGGCATTAGTCTTGCTCCTGAAGTGCCAGATATTTGGCATCAACAACATATGGCATGAGACAGTGTAAAGGCAGAAAGAAAGCCTGGGGGAGAGGATCTCAGAGGAATCTTCTTGTTGTTCTTGGAAGGGCAAGCTGAAAGTCCTCAGTAAGAAGTGCTGGTCCCTACACAAAATCATGGTCCTGTTGCTCAGCTGTGTATTAGCATAGTTTTCCTGTTCTTGGTCATTAACTTGGCATGGTGTTTGTTTTCTTTCATTTTATGGGAATTTGATGTATTTCATCAGTGGGTAAAGAGAAAAGTCATCACTGAGAATGTCATGATTAATTTTTTTCCTTTTGAAGAACTATTAAATTATTCTGAAACGTTTGACACGTGTGTAATAACAGCCTAATACTCTGTTTTTAACAAATGTGCTAGAGGCGTTGTGCAGTTTCCCGGAGGTTTAATGAGGGAGCCGTACTGTGTTGGAAATTCTTTCAACAATAAGAAATGACCTATTACATACTTATGTAAAATGGGGGTTGACAATCACACAAATATGTCCAAAATCAAATACAGGCATTGTAAAATATCACTTCTTTCCCACAGAGAAACTGGTCACCTGTTCACAGTAGGATTTTGCATTATATCCTATTCGGTAAAGAATAAGATGCTTCCCCACAGGGAAACAAAATGGCAGCAAAGTACTGGCCCGGTGCCCTTCTGTCAATGCTTTTCACTGATTGTTTTGCCAAGTCTTCAAAAATAATGCACAGGCATATTTTTTCAACATATGTTTTGCTTCTTTGTTGGTTTAAAGGCACAAAGGGAAGAAAAGGTTCTGAATTATTTGCCACTTCATAATCAAATTCAGGGAAAATTCTTTGTTTGCTTATTTGATTTTTTGTTTTCTCTTTATAATGCTTCCTCTATTTTTAAAAATCTAGTCTCTTTTTCTGTTCTTTTAAAATATATATCAGAAGTGACCTCTTAAAAACTGATCGTATGGCTCTGAACCAGCATCTGCATTCAGGGAAGCGTGTATTACAAAATCTGAAATTTTGAATCATGGGAGCAGAAATGTTGGATTGAGGAATTATTCAGTATACTATTGAATAATCAAAGAAAGGAAGATAATTAAATATAAGACATTGAAGATTAAATGTGGTAAATACTGCTCCTCTGCTCAGAACAAATTAAGCTGCTGTCAATTTTTCTATGTACTTTAGAAATTTAGCAGTAAGTTTAAGCCAACATGTACCCTAGGGGAAACACTAAATGACTGTTTGGATTTAAAAACAACCAAAACCAACTGTTCCGCTGTTGAATGTGCATCATCAGTGAATGGACTAGTAGTCACCCCACAGTACTTTGCTTCAGTTTCATGGCCAGTCACTGTGATGTTCCCATGGTGTTCCCAGTGAGAGAGAGCAATATGGGGAGGTGGAACATGGTTTAAGGGAGACATCAGAGTTTATCAGCAATCCCTGTCGTTTAATGTCACTGAAATTTCATAAGTATTGGGGGAATTCAGATTAATTCACTGTACTGAATGATGAAATCTCATTCAAGGGCAACAGTCTACTAACAGAATGTACGTACTTATATGTACTTGTAAGTACTTATCAGTACTACCTATAAATAATTACTCATATTTTGTTTCTCTCTTTCAGTGACTATTTCGACAAGTACCTTCTTTGATGGCTTACTGGTAACTGGGCTCTACACCTCTACCAGTGTTCAGGCTTCCCAGAGTGTTGGCGGCTCCAGTGCTTTTGGATTTGGTAAGTCCAATGTAATTTACATTAAACAAACCAGGATAATGAATACTTGGTTGTACAGAGGACATCAATGACAACTTACTTGCAGAAACAGGTTAATTTAGACTGAGTAATCAGCAAGAAGTCAGTGGGAGTCAATGATATACAGAAATTATGGCTTTTCAACAGCTTTTATTTCTTCATCCACTTTCTTTGGTTTTGGCCAGCCCTAGTACTAGTACACTGAATTATATGAATTTTAGGAGAGTAAAGCCTCAGCAGCTAAACTGTCTAAAATAGCCATTTCTAAATGGTGTGACATTTTGTATAAACTAAAGCATTTAGCCCAAAGCCTGTAACTATTCTTGGTCTGGAAAACTGATTCTTTTAAGCTTACATCAACCTACTTTTTCCATTCACTTAACAATAGTGTCTTCCTTAAAACCAGAATACTGGTCAAGGTACTTTATGTAACCAATTATTTTCCTTGTATGAAAACTGGAACTGGGGTAGGAAAGGTTTTGAAGAATTATTCTATACTGCAAGTTATGCTGTAGCATTCAGCAGCAGGAGCCAAGCCAGCTGTGCTAAGGACAAGCACTTTTGAATAATCTCTCCTAAATCTGTGCAAGTAATTTACAGCTATGCCTACTTCAGTTCATTATTTGGTATTATTTTTTTATATCTTTACAAATAATTGTAAAAATTGCATTCCTTTAATTGGAGAAACTTAGTGACCCCTAAATAGCAGTCTCGGGTGAAGGGGCAAAAATAGGAGCCAGTTTTATGGGATATCAACTGTGCTGCACTTACTTGTACCAGTAGCATGTTTAAACATTAATTTGCCTGTTAAGATTAAACTTCAGTACTTTCTTCATAATAATCTTTCATGATAGTTATCTCTGTTATATGCATATGAAGCATGAGTGGCCTGGGCATGTGAGTGTCGTAAAGCAGACATACACCGGCTTGAAAATGAAAGAAGGCAACTAAATAGCACATTATTTAAAACTGCATTGCGGAATAATTTGAGAAGGGCTTTGCCTCTGTTAATAGCACCACCGATCAACCTCAGATATTGGGAAGAGCACAGTTGCCACAGATATTTCATGTCTTATGCAAAATGCACTGAAAGGTCTATTTTTTTCTGGAAGAAGCAGTACTGGTGTTTCTCCTTACCCTCCATACTCTTAACAGAATGAACAGGATCTGATGGAGTAAGCAAGACAGAAAGCACTTATTAATGTGAAATTCTAGGGATGGTCAATTGACTGGCAAGATGTTATCTTGCCATGAAACAGGTCTTTGTATCATGTCATTGGGGAGATCATGGCCCTGTGCTACAAACTCACTGGGCAAGGTCTACAGGTCATGTCTAATCACATCCAAATATTTAAGAATGGAAATCAAGGAAAATTTTAAAACCCAAATAGCCATTTGTGCTATTTTCCTAAGTTTTTATTTTCATCTCTAGAACAGGGCTGTTACAGTGGGTGTCTCACTGAGATCAAAGTTAAAGTAACATGTGATGTGTGACATGAAAAAGACGTGGCCTTTTTTAACTTGCCAGAGGTCATTTTCTAGCTTTCAATGTGTCACTTTGGCCATTAAGTCACTGGTAAGATAGCCAAGAGCTAAACTAGTCACACGTGCATCTTATGGACCAGAAGATCCAACCCTACAGTCTGGGAAATTACAAAAGCTCAAAGAAATGTGAAAGCAGTCACATGTGGTTGGAGGTTGTTTTTCTTCTCAGTACAAATCCTTAAACATCATGCCTAGAGGAGGTGTGCTGCTCGGTCTTGGGCATGCCTCCATTCATGTCAGGTTAAAACTGCTGCCATCCATGACATTTCTGCAGGCAAACTATAGGGTCAGTTGTGTTATAGTTGTTAGTTATGGAATGTTTTAAATAAACTTTCAATTTGCTGTTTTTCTTTGCCAGCTTCTAAGCTTGCATATGTATTAAAAGAGAAATAATATGAATGTTTCAAAAGAGCTGATGCTCTTTTATGGTGCACTGTCTTTGCAGTCACATTAAAAGTAAACAGTGAAGGAAAAATGACAATGGCATTTAAACTTAATTCTATATAAATGCTCAATTCATGATGTACTGTTGGCTCTCAGGACTGAGAACTACATAAACTTTTCCTTTCTTAATTTTGCAGTGAGAGATAAGAAGTCTGGCCTCTTCCAGAAAGCATGTAACATGTGAATGATATGCTTTTTGAACAATTTGGTAGTTTTAAAAATTGAAAGTATTTTAAAATCTACCATCTGCAGTAGAAAAAGAAAGTAGTCTCCATGGTATTTAAGATATTATTTAATAGAATAGTAGGTGGCTGTTTCATTTTCTGAAGGAAACATAAAGTGCTTTCTCCAGAAACCCTGGATCCATCTATTGTGTCATCATTTTTAGCAAAGAATGTGCTCCTCCTTTCCATCAAGTGACCATGATGTTCAGGGTAGATTGAACTTGCTGGAAATTCTTTTTTAAAAATGTTAAGGACTATGTCTGGTTCAGAGACCTCAATTCAAAGATTTATGTGGTTTATTATAGATTAGATGGGGGAGGGGACCAAAGCTGGCATTAGTCTGAAATTGGATTGATAGTGGTTGCTTACAGAGCAGGGAAGAATATTTTTCTCCCTTGCAATATTACCATTGAAATGCTCTTGTCTGTGTTACACAGGAGGTCGTGCTAGATTATAATAATCTTCCAGTCTGTCCTGACAATATGAAATTTTCCCAGTATACATATATCTGTCTTTTGTTACTGTATTGTGGCTACAATTATCTTTTAATTACCTAATTTAGGAAGTCACTTGATGGAGACACCATCATTGTCAGTTATCATAGTTAAACCATATGTCGTGGTTTAAGCCACGCTCACTCACTCCCCCCGCCTTCCTCTCCCCTGCTCCCAGAGGGATGGGGAGGAGAATCGAAAGAATGCAACTCACACGGGTTGAGATGAGAACAGTCCAGTAACCAAGGGATAACACAAACCACTGCTGCTACCACCAATAATAATAATGATAAGGGAAATAACAAGGGAAGAGACTACAACTGCTCACCACCCGCCGATCAATACCCAGCCAGACCCGAGCAGTGATCTCACCCTTCCAGGTAACTGCCTCCAGTTTATATAGTGGACATGACGTGCTGTGGTATGGAATACCTCTTTGGTCAGTTTGGGTCAGGTGTCCTGTCTCTGCTTCCTCCTGGCTTCTCCTCCTCCCTGGCAGAGCATGAGAGTCAGAAAGTCCTTGGTCAGAGTAAACATTACTGAGCAGCAACTACAAACATCGGTGTTATCAGCGCTGTTCCCAGGCTGAATGCCAAAAACACAGCACTGCACCAGCTACTAAGAAGGAGAAAAATGACTGCTGCTGCTGAACCCAGGACACCATATCAAGAAGCTTTGAAGAAAAAAAGATAAAAAATGTTAGTGTTAATAGAGTTAATTCTTAGAGTTCTGTTTTTTTTTTTTTTTCTTTTTTCAGTGTGTATTACATAGCCAAAGAAATAGTTCCTGTTTTTCTCTGTGGGATTACTGACATGAAACTTGCTGAATTTTTTATTTGGGATCCCTTCTAACAACCGGTTTAGAGAGAGATGTTTGAGCTTTTGGGGGTAAAAGTTAACAGTGGTCGTAAATATTAATGATTTTTCCCAATCTGAACCATTGTTTGGGTTCAGATTAAGGTAAAACTAAGACTATAATTTTAAAGCTAGATCTGGGATAAAACATAAATATGTACTTGAAACTTCACTAACCGCACCATGAGGATCCTTTAGCAAAGAAATGAACCTTAAATCTGACTTTTAAGAATAGTGTGTCTTTTTTCATTGGATGACTTGATAGAACAGATACATCTTCCAGGTATCTCCAATATCATTTCCACAATCCTGTTGTTATCAGTGTGGTGTGTGCCTAGGACCATTTTCATGTCCTTCAGTGTTGCCTGCTGAAGGCTTTACAGCAGTCCTGCTCTTCACGTCCCCTTTTTCAAGCCACATTTAACCCCTCAGTGTCATTCACACCCTATCTCTCCCTGGAGATATGTGTTGGGCTCCTGATGGATCTCTCCATCCCTCATAGCCATCATATCTATACAGGAGCTTAGGGCTCTCACTGCTTCATTTATTCCAGATATATAAGAGGAAAGTGGGAGACAGGAGTACTAAAAAACATATTAGAAATCTACAAATGTGGTGGTGGGTTTGATGGAAATCATTACTTGCAAATGAGATTAGTTAGATGGGTTTGGTGGGTGGTAGGGATACGGGTCTGTAACATGGGATAACTACCAAAATACAGCTCAGCTCCTCCAAAGCCATGTGCACTGGAAAGTAAGGAACACAGTATCATTTCTACAATCAAAGGAGAAGATTGCAGCATAAACCCTCAGCAGTTATAAGGAGGGCTGTGTGCTGAGGACCTGAATCTGTCTCATTACACAGGGTAGTCCTGGCTGACAGACTGGTTGAGCAGGCAGGCGTGCTGGGCTGTGCACATCAAAGCTTGCCTTTGACCTGCCAGTCACACCACATCTCAGCACTTTTGGGTTCTTCCAAAAGCTTTCTGTTTTCCATTTAGATTTTCAAATCATTCACACAAGACAAATTCATTAAATTTTAAGATTGTTGTAATTAGCTTCTTACAAACTGTGGTAGAAAAGGTAAACCTTTAGAGGTAAGCCCCCCAGAAACCCAATTTCATGCAAAATCATAATTATTACACTGATGTTTAGCTTTTAATAAATGTGGAATAAATTAATTTGATAACATTTATATATGTTTTAACCTTTCAACCTGAACTGAAACGGCCCTTTAGAAAGTTCAAAACTCTCATTACATTGGACAGCGTAGCCACAGGCCTAATTGGCTAACAGAAAATTCTTGGTTTATTTTTTCTGTGGGTTTATACAGTGTGCAATTTCCTATCTTTTAAAACAGATGTATCTTTTCAGCTGCAGTGTCATAAACTGCTGCTGAATTTTAAGTTTTGTTTAATGCTGTGGGCTACTTTAAGAAGCTGTGAGATTGTTGTTACCTGGAAACTTTTTAGTGCCTGATCACGGGAAGTGCGTCTGCTAGAAAGCAAAATATAGACTATGAAAGATCATCATGCAGTCTTTCTTTTTTTGCAATGCTTTGTTTCTATACCATGAAGTTGATCACACCTACTGTAAGTAATACATTGAGTTTGTGGAATATTATTTTTTAATGAAAAGTTACAAATATTCCTTAAAATATGGTGAATAATTAATATCCCAGAAGAAATCCTGTGAGGCTCAATCACCAGAAATAATTTCTTTTAAAATTATTCTATTGCCTTTTGACAGGGTTAAGGCAGCCTTTCCATAATCCTCTGCTTGGTATATTGGTTACATACGTGTTTGCAGAGCAGACCAAAACCAAAACCAGTTTTCAGTTTATAGATGAAGGATCATTTTGATGTGGCTCTGTATGATTTAGGAACTGGGGAGAAGGATAAAAGTAGTTTCCTGGTCCCATATTCCCCTTTGGCTCACAGGTCATGAGCAGTGTTGGGTCAGAGTGACTATAGGTGGATGTTACTGGTGATGCTGATGGTTTCATCTCAAGAAGAAGGACAAAGAGGGTGGCTGAAGTGTAGATTCCAAAAGAGTACCACAGAAAATGATCTGGTTGTGCTCCCCCCCTCTGCCAGTGCATTGGTCCAGGCTGAGTCATGGAGGCATCCAAGGATCCTGCTGCTCCTGGATGGGATGTGTGGTTCTGAGCTTTCAGAGGCTTGGTTTTGGCATCAGTTTATGCTCAAACACTGATAGCTTTGGGGCAGTGTTTTGCTTTCAGATTTTGACAGATAAAGGAAAATATCCCCCACTAACACTGTGAGATGGAAAAAGGCCAACTGTGGGATTTCTCTTGTTAGGTGAATCTATAAAGCTGATCCCCCCTGCTCAGTCTTTGCCTCTCCATGCTTGTTCACAGGTTTAAAAGTAAGGAATAATCAGTAAATGCCACTTCTTAGAAGAAAAAGTTTTCAGCTCTGTACATGCTACTGCTCTTGAAGTACAGTTTTGTAACTTACTGAAATTGCTGTAGATCCCTGGTTTACTTTGTGACAAGCCAAATGGGCTCCAGAACGCTCCCTTCACACCGGAGATATTTGCCAGAAACCAAACAGATGGTAAACTAGGAAAAAATGACCCTTGGCATTCTCATTAGAACAGTTGGGGAAATTTTAATAGGCCCCCATTTGCCTTGTGCTGTATCTAATACCCTTTGAACTGCCACTTTTTTTCTGTGTTGTTTGTTACAAGTCAACTACTGCCATGTATATTTTAATAGGGATTATCAAATACAATTTGCCCAGAAGATGTACCAGCCCTCTGCTGCTAATTAGCAAAGTTTAAGTAATCACTGAGTTCTGGAATAATTGGAAAGAAAAACTGTTTTTCCTGCCAATGCATAATTACCAATTAACAGGAAGATAAAATATCTGTGTAGCAGTCATATCTTGGAGAATTTGTTAACAGTCAATTAAATAGTGAGTTGGTGCCAAACTGACATTGGTCAAGAAAGTTTACATGTGAGTTTAGTTTTAAGATACTTCCCCCCACAAATGGTTTGTAATGAAACCAGAATGATGATAAAACTTTCAAAGTTTGTGTGTCACAATGTTTAATTACTACTTAAATGTCTTTAAATAGCCAAAAATTGACCATTCCTACAAGTGGTTGACTATCATATGTGCCTTATGGAAAGGGTTTAAGCTTTATTAACAGAACATATACTCATTATCAAGGCATAGGCAGTAACTAGCCGTGCTTACCCAACAAGGAATTGTGTCTGCAAGTGTTTTAACTGCTGAGGAGGAAAATTCCCAACATGTTACTGGGTAAGCAATGCCCCGAAGTTGGAGGAACACTCCAGCCAGAGAGGGAGCCTACACAGAAAATACTTCAACTGGCCTAGTTTCATTCTAGTTTGACCAAGTCCCATTACACCGAATGCTCTCATCCATTTCTGCAAGTACTCTTGTTGGGGTTTACCCCCTGCCATGGCAACAGCAGCTTTTGGACATCAAAATCCAGTTGTGACTAATCTGCTGAGATCCCTGAGCTACTCTGTAATGTAGCATTCATAAAAGTGAGCAATGGTATCTGCTTCATAATTTATTTCAAATGCCTTTGGAGCGTTATGAGCATGACAGTAAAATAATTCAAGCTTTTAACCTTTCAAATATATCTGTAGCTCCTGCTAGTGTCTGTGTGGTCAGTGTTGAAAAGGTGATGGAATCTCTTTAGAAGTGTGGCACATGTAATATTGCCTGCATTTGTTAGCTTTGAATAGTGGGTGCAGATGAGTGGTTAATACTATAAACAGCACTTGCTGCTTTACAGAGATGAGAGGCAGTCACTGCACTGGAGACACAGTGAATATTTTCCAGTGCACCAGTGCTTGTAAAGGGCCCCCTGGAGTTACCAAACAAGAAAATGCCTTTAGAGATAGTTTTAAATTGCCAGAACCAAAGTGCTAATTGAAGTGTCAGAGCCAATATTGGTCCAATTTAACAACATTTATTCAGTAGTGATGTTGTCTCAGGTCTTATACAGATCTGTTCTTTTTTCCCCTTGAGTGGCCAGAAAATGCTATGGGAAAAAGTTAGAGCATCACTGAATTTTAATGTGACTTTTTTAAATTTCATTTTAATTTTTAAAAACATGTATAGAGTATTGTGTGCAGTTCTGGTGGCCTCAACATAAAAAGGACATGGAACTGTTGGAACAAGTCCAGAGGAGGGCCACGAGGATGATCAGGGGACTGGAGCACTTCCCATATGAAGAGAGGCTGAGAAAGTTGGGGCTGTTCAGCCTGGAGAAGAGAAGGCTGCGTGGAGACCTCAGAGCAGCCTTCCAGTATCTGAAGGGGGCTATAGGGATGCTAGGGAGGGACTCTTCATTAGGGACTGTAGTGATAGGACAAGGGGTAATGGGTTAAAACTTAAACAGGGGAAGTTTAGATTGAATAAAAGGAGGAAATTCTTTCCAGTTAGGGTGGTGAGGCACTGGAATGGGTTGCCCAGTGAAGTGCTAAATGCTCCATTCCTGGCAGTGTTCAAGACCAGGTTGGATGAAGCCTTGGGTGGCATCGTTTAGTGTGAGGTGTCCCTGCCCATGGCAGGGGGGTTGGAGCTAGATGCTCTTAAGGTCCTTTCCAACTCTAACTATTGATTCTATGATTCTATGTATGTAGTAAAAAAAAAAAAAAAAGTGAAAGTTTGTGATCAGATCAGTTTTTTTGCTACCTCCTACCTCTGAGAAGATCCTGATATCAATAAAGTATGGATTTCATTAAAAATATATCAAGAGATCAAAAATAATTGTGACAGATTGGTGATTTTTATCTATACTAGTACTTATTGAATTCAACTAATAATGCCTTTTGAAGTGTGCAAGTCATAGGTCCTTTCAACAATTGAAAATAATCATAGAATAGCTAGGCTTGGAAAGGACCTTAAGATCATCTAGTTCCAATGTTTATATAGATAGATACGCACAACCCTGTATATATATCCTGTATATATATAGACATAAGTATTTGTTCCTCACTCTTCTTTTTTCATCCTAACTTCAAAGACATTGTTCAACTGCTGCATTTTGAATGCTCTTAACCAGCATATTCCAATTTTTTCCTTTTCGTGAAAAATAGAAATGCTGCATGGTGGAAAAGGATCTCTGAGTGTTAGTCAGCAGCTGGCCAGAAGGCCAGGAGCATCCTGACCTGTATCAGCAGTAGTGTGGCCAGCTATTATCATGTGGACTATCACTAGGGCAGTGATCATACCCTGTATTTGGCACTAGTGAGCCTGCACCTTGAATACTGCGTTCAGCTTTGGGTTCCTCACTACACGAGAGACGTTGAGATGCTGGAGCTTGTCCAGTGAAGGTCAACAAAGCTGGTGAAGCCTGGAGCAAGTCTTATGAGGAATGGCTGAGGGAACTGGGGTTTTAAAGCCTGGAGATAAGGAGGCACAAAAGAGACTTTTTTGTTTTCTACAACTACCTGAAAGGAGGTTGTAGCAAGGTGGATGTCAGTCTCTTCCTTCAAGTAACAAATGATAGAATGAGAGGAAATGGTCTCAAGCTGCCCCTCTAAAAGGTGTTGTCATCAGGCTTTGAGAGCTACATTCAGCTGGATTACGAGCCCAAAGCTTCATGGTAATTCGTAGTAATAGAGGAATCTTTAATAAAATAGGTAAAAAAGAGCCATAAACTATAAATTTAGGGTCATCTTAAAATTGCATTTTGTGTGTGTATGCCTCAAGAATATATTAAGCAAATGTTCCCATGGCTGCATGAACTTCAAACTGCAAATGTGCCTGCCTGTGTTGCTTCTTGTCTCAGGCCTGTTTCTGTGGTGCCTGATTGTCATGTGTTATGTATGATGTGACAGTCACTCAGAACCCCTTCTGCCCAACTTTCCCGTTGTGCCAGGCTCATTGTTTTCCCTCAGTTTTGTGTTTATCAGGATGTGAGCGCATATTCAAGCTGAAATTACTGGGCTCTTGGACTTCATCAATTAGGATGTATTGAAGCCTCTTGCAAATGTGGAATGATATTGGGAAATGGTTATTATTGTAATTTGGAAGACAAGTTTGTAAACTAATTTCTGGTGTATTATGACAAACAAATGTTGGGATCAGACTGCTTCCCCCATATCTGCCAATTTGTTGTATTTCAAAGTGGAGTTGATTATATGTAGTGAAAAATCAGCCTTACAAGAAAATGGAGCTCAAGAGCCCTCTGTTAAGATCATGATCATCACCTGTCCTGCCAGTTGATTTCACTGTTTGCTTGTCTGTTGTCAGTGTTGTGACTGATAATCACTTGCATGTTTTCGGGGATAGTTCACAAGAAAAATCTGCTCTGGGTCTGCTAAAAAGAATAATCCAATTTTCAAGAATAAACCAATGGAAGTGCATTGCTGTTTGTAGGGAATGATTGGTATGGTTGCATCTCATCAGATGCTAAAATACATGAACTAGAGCAGAAGGCTACCAAGGCTGTGTTGTTGTGTGGTGTGGTGTGAGCAGAGCTGGCTCCCTGCTTTCCTGGTGCACAGAGGGAAGGGTAGAGATCCTCTGTGCTGCTCCCACTCAGGTAACACCAGCAGTGTTGGTAAGTGGAAAGAGGAAAGGATTATGTGCTTGCATGGGCACAGGATCATGCTCACAGTTCATGCCATGGCAAAAGTAGGCATTTACTGATTAGAGGACATTGCTGAGGTTAGAGAAATTGAAGATAGACTGAAAATTGTGACATTACTTAAGGGCACTTGTTCATATGTGAGCATCACCTCACCACAGCCCAGGTTGGTCCTGAAGTGATTTTGGCCCAGCCATCCTTGCTACAAAATCCCCAGGAGGAATTGCAGTCCTTCACATGAAGTCCTTGCTCCTTGGGGTAGGGTTGTTCTTCATTTCTGCTCTGCTGGATTTTATTGCTGAATGAAATCCATTATTCCAGGGTGATCATGTCAGTCCAGGCATGACTTTGCACTTTATTTTATGATGTTTTTGAAAGAGAATAAGAAAGAATGATGGTTTTTAATTTCTTTAACAAAATATGTGTTCATATTATATTAGTTTATCTACTACTTGAGTTTAATTATTTTTGGTGACCTACTGGACCTGCTGTCATATGAACACTTGACTTGTTTCTGAAAAGAAGGAAAATATGCCTTTTGCTTCAAAACTGTAGCTTCAAGATACTAAAAAGCCTTAAACCAGGATTTTTTTACATTTATCAAATGAATATATTGTAATTCTTCCCTCATTTCAACCCTTAGGAAAAAGACAGCAATTGTTATAATTAGTGCAGTTTGTAACCAAAGTCTTTTCATAAGCCTTAGCTTGAGCTGGTTGAATACTTCAGGGAAACTAACCTTCAGGAGAAATCCACGAGATATACAAGTACAATATCCAACCTCAACGCAGGAAAGTAAAGATGCTTTGTAGCTGTTTGAGAATGTTGGTTGGGGGTTTCTTTTAGATAGCATCACATTAATTAGCTGAATGTTGAAAGACCTTGTGGTGTTTTTGGAAGATGTGATGTTGGTCACAGTGCCCTCAATGAGTTCTAATTTATTTAAATAAAACTATTTAAATAACTACTTGACAATGCTAACTTGGCAGCATTATAGAAAGTGATGAAACGTTTTACATAGCAAATTATTAATAAAGTCAGTAATTTGCTCCTCTAGCACTGAGATTTGCTAAATGTCTGTTTCTGGATAAACAACTGACAAATATTTTGTGACACTGGAGTCATACTCCAGTCATATGGCATCACAGTCACCTTGATGTTCTCTGGCATGCTGGAAGGATGATGTAATCATTAGAAGGCTGAATCAATAAATGCTGACAGCATTAGATGTTAAGATGAAGAATACGAGCACTAATGAAGTCTAGATTTAAAAAAAATCTTTTAAGAGCTGTTCTATTCTACAAGCCTAAATTTTTGGAAAGATCAAGTTTTAATCTTTAATTTTGATGTGAATAGTGGATTTGTTGAAGTATTGCATCTGCTTGCTCAGCACATATATACTGAGCTCATTATTTCCTCTCTGTAAATTAAACTTTACTATTTTTAGATTCCATGGTAAAGGTCTTGGTAGAGATTTCTTCTTGTTAACTACCTACTTAAATTTATCACTGAACATGTAATAAGTAATATCACAGGCATTAGTGACCAGCCAGTAGTCATAATTCACTCAGGCAGCTTTGTGATAACCTTTGCTTAAGGAGGGCAAAGACGTAATGAACTCTTTAAAAATATCTTCAGTCATAATCTGCCAAGAGTTCAACCAAAATAAACTGGGATATGCTTAAGCTGCAGTTTTCTCTGAGACTATCAAAGAGGTGTATGCTAACTTCTAATAGAAATTTTGCTAAAGATTCAGAATGAATACAGAATTCAGATTTGCTCTGAAGTATCGGTCAGATCAGTAATGTAAAGGATTGCTTAGCACTGAAAAATAAATATTTCTTCTCCACTGAAATACACTGAAGATGGTATGTAAAATTCAAGAATATTTTGTATCCTAAGAAATATTTATGAGAGATTTAGCTACTGAATTTTTCACATTTTTAAAACCAGGAGCATTTAGGGTTTTGTTCCATGCTTTAACCCTAGATGAATCTCCTGAGCCTAGCTCTGAGGTTCCTTTCCTTAGGTATTTCATTTTTGCCATGTATAACATGGGGAACTTGGCTGTCTGGCTGAGGCATTCACAAACAGATGTGCCTTCAGGTGCCCTGTTTTTCAAGAACTGACACTGAAATGCAAAGTACTTCTGAAGACGTAATTTTCTGACATTAGCTTCTGTTCATCCAGAGGAACTTTGAAAGACGTGTCATATTCAGTTACGACAGGGGATCGTGGTGAACAGCTGAGCTAGTCCCCCTGGGCTTCCTTCCTGTTCTGGGGAGAGAGACAAGCACTTTGGGCGCATAGGTTGTCTTACCCTGCAGTAGTCATCTGAACTAGTCAGATGACTTGTCTCCAAAACTACTGATTTCTTCATAGAAGAAACCAAGGTGAGTAGCAAAAAGTTATGGATCAATTTTCTTCTCTGTTTGGCAGAATAATAAGAATCTGTAGATCGTATAAAGTATGGGGAGTACAAGTGCTGCAAGGATATACACTATTACAATATGCCATCAGCCATATTATTAATTGTTAGACTTCCTGGGTGGGCAATTTTGTGGAATCCTTAACAAGTCAAGCTTCCCTATGCCATCACCCAGCCTCCAGCATCTGCCAGAGAACAACAGGGAACCTCATCAGGTCTTGTATCTTCCAGATGCCTCAAGCATCTTGGATGTCATTAGACATAACCGTGTAGGTGATAGATCTGGTGACATGTTAGGAATTAGTGTTCAAAGGTGGGCATGTGATCCATGCCCTGGGCTCATCAGACCTTCAACATCTTTGAGGAGACAAGACCTGTCACTCACCTGCAGGCAGGTCTACATTGTTTCCGTCTGGAGCCGAGTCCCATCCTGGCTTTTCTCCTTCAGAGACTCATGGTACTGTCTGGTAATGAAGGGTGTTGTCTGGTAACGAACGGTATTTTCTAGTAACAAAGCACTTCATAGTTCAGCCTTGCGAATAGCTGAAGAGGAGCTACAGTTTCCTTTAAGCAGTTTAAAAATTGCAGGAAGCAACAGTTTTTTAATAAGTGAACTTATGTAAGTGAATTTCTATTTAGTGTCACGTTGCTGGCACAGGGTAACAAAAAGGAGGAAAGGTTACTGTTAACACAATCCAGTTTTATGCTGGCTATGGAATTTGTGCTATTGCAAACCCTCTGAAGTGCTTTCTCAAAAGCCGGTGTAGAAGAGTCTCGCCAGAACAAGTGGCTTTTTATGTCTTGTTTTATTGACTCACATTTGATTGTTTCCCATGTGTATTTAAAGGCTGAATTCCAGTCTCTAGTGAATGACTCGGAAAGCATTTAATTTTGAACTGAATTCATTTGCAATTTCCAACAGAAGCACCTGCTGACCAGTTATGAGAGGGTCCAGGTTCTTGAGTCCTATCTATTATAATATTGTGGTATGCTTTATTCAAAGCCTTCTGTGCTTATCCTAGATATTTCTTTATAAAGCAATGAAATGAAATATAAATTGCTCCAAAAAACAATGCCAGTTATTTAAAAAGTCCCACCCATATATGGAAACTTGTTAAAGACTCTGTCAAGTTGTGCTCACTTTCATGAATCGCAGCCTAACACAAATAACAAAAGATCCTGCTTAGTCTTTATTTTCATTATCTTTTTCACTAACACAAAATCTCATTTTACTAACAAATAAAAATATACAGTATTCCCTCTACTTTATTTGTCACAAACCATCTTGAAGGCAAGTAGCACCAGTGAAAAAATATGAACACTGGAACTGATAAAAATGGGATACAGTGAAGTGGATATTTCCAGGGGAAGTAACTGTAAGTGTAGTTTTACAAGTTCCACATGCCGCATGAGCAAAATACCTTGTTTCACAAAAATTTGGTAATATTAAACACAGAGGAACTTGCACTTTAACATTAAATCCTCATCCATTTTGTTTGCACTTTGTTTCTTAAGGTATTTTTTTCTTAGTCCTACAGTTTTCAGAATAAGAAAGTGAGAAACCATCGATCTAATTGGAGCAGCCAATTTTAAGGAAACAAAAACTGAGAGGTATAAGTAGTTTAAACTGTGATATAATTAGTTTAAAAGTTAGTCTGATCAAAGAAAAAAAGCTTAGAGTCTTCAAGAGCAGATTTTGTATTTTTTGTGCCCTGAGGACAAATAATAAATCTGAAGTGTTTCAGGAAGCCAATGTAACGAAATGACCTTTTTAAAAAACTGGGAGTTTTGGGAGAAAGATACATAATCTTAGTACAGCTAGACTGCTATTAAAGTAAAGCACTGCTTTACCATTTCATATGCAACAAGAAAGGTACCTGCAGCAGCATTTATTTAATCGAGTCAGACAACATTAAGTTGAACTACTGTTAATAAATAGTAACCTGTCTTTTTGTGGTTGAAGCATTGCTTCTTACGTGAAGTACAAGAGAAATGGTGAATATTTGTTTGATATCCAGGTAATTCTTATTTTTGGCAGACTGGTCTAAATGCCATTTATTTGTGTATGAAGCTTGGTATGAATCCATTTAACTATGGTATCTTCAGTGTAATTTCAGCTTTGTTTTGAAAAAAAAAACCAGAATGATTAGTGCAGATTTCTAAAAAAATATTTTGCAGGGACCCTGAAAACTATGCTGTCTCTAAGAAGATACAATTTTCTTTCAGAAAAGGAAAGTTAGTAAGGTATTAATTTCAGAGCTCCATCACAATATGTGCTTAATGCTCGTTTCAGCAGTCCCTGCAGTTTAGGGATGATTGGCCCTTTTGACGTTTGACCCCTGCAGTGCTGGTGAGCTGCCCCCAGGAGGGGACCTTTCAGTTTGGCTCTGGTCCCCAGTGCTGCAGGAGCCATGACAATGATGGTATAGCTTGAACGTCTGGGTTTTAAAGCTGGTTATAGTCATTTATCTCCAAAATTCCTCTTGCAAAACTGTTTCAGTGCTTTATTTGCCTAGTGATTAAAAAGGATCTAAATTAAAGTAAATTTATTCAAGTCCAGTTTCCACCCTTTGTTCTTACACCACGATTGTCCTTTGGCTTAAACAGCTCCTTTACAACCCTGTGACATTTAGCGATAGCAGTCATCCTCTCTCTAAACAAGACAAGCTTTTTCTGTTTTCTTTTATGACATATTTTACATTCTTCTCATCATCCTAGTAGTCCTTCTCTGCAGCTGTTCCAGCCTAAGTTAATCTTTTTTGAACACAAGCGTTCATAATTACACACAATAATTGATGTCTTTGCAATGCTTTACCAGTACAGTACTTATACTCCCCCCATTGTTACTAGAAATAATTGAGCTGATACATTCTAGGGCAGCGTTTGCCTTTTTTCACATCGGTACCTCATTGTCAGACTGTGATTCACTAATGTGTATTGAGCTTTCTCCTCCTCAGTCATTTCTATCTTATGGCTAAAAGTATTCCTGTTATTATCTAAAGTGTGTGACCGTACACATTCTACAAGAGGCAAAGAATCTACCTTGTATACTTTTTTCTTGGTTTTAATCATACTCTGTTTAAAAAGGTGCCTAATTTCTAATTTTAATGTGTCACATTTGAGCTTCCAGGAGCTGGTTCTTGCTGTGTCTTTTATGGGCTGTCTGAAAGTCCTTTATTAGGAGATATTTTCTTTTTGTTAGGAGACTTACCTACTGAAATAAGTCACTTCTCAACTTCAAGAAATAAATTGTAACTTATAGAGATAGAACTTTTTTTTTTTTTTTTTTTTTTTTAGTATAAGGGATTGTTTTTATATCTAAGAAGGTGTAAGGCAGATTAGCCTTCCTCCAGATTGTGGCAATTTTCAGCTTCCTTCTAAAAGTGTGAACTCCAGCAATATGTATTCTTGTAGCCTCAATTCATAGAATCATAAAATGGTTTGGAAGAGACTCATAGAATTATTTGCATCGTAAGAGACCTTAAAGATAATGTAGTTCCAAGCTGCCTGCCATGGGTAGGAATGTCTTCCATTAGACCAGGTTGCTTAAAGCCCCATCCAACCTGGTCTTTCAAGCTTTGAGCTTCATAACTTGCAAGGATAGTGTATGTGCAGCTTCTCTGGGCAACCTATTCCAGTGCCTCACCACCCTCACAGTATCGATCTTCTTCCCAGTGGCTAATCTAAATCTACCCTCTGCCAGTTTAAAGCAGTTCCCCCTTGTCCTGTCCCTATCTGCCCTTGTAAAAAGTCCCTCTCCAGATGTGTTATAGGCCCATTTTAGGTACTGGAATGCTGCTCTAAGGTCTCCACACAGCTGCCTTTTCTTCTGGCTCAACAATACCAACTCTCTCAGTCTGTCTTCATAGGAGAGGTGCTCCAGGACTCTGATCATCTTTGTCTCCCTTCTCTGGACTCTCTCCATCCTCCTTCTTATGTTGAGGACCTCAGAGCTGAACACAGTACTCCAGGTGGGTCTCACAAGAACTGAGTAGAGGGGTAGAATCCCTCAGTGTGTTGGCCATTGTCCTTTTGATGCAACCCAGCATAAAATTGGCTTTCTGGGCTGTGAGCCCACACTGCTGCATCATGTTGAGCTTATCATCAACCAACATCCCCAGGTCCTTCTCTTCAGGGCTGCTCTCAGTCCGGTATCTGCTCAGCCTGTGTTTGTGCTTGGGATTGCCTGAACCCCCTTGCACTAGGCCTTATTGAACTTCATGAGGTTTTCACTGGCCATGTTGGCTGTCACCAATCAGCTCCATTAGTTTTAGCACCGTTCCGGGAGGATCTGCTCCATGATCTTGCCAGGCACTGCGGTGTGACTGACTGTCCTGTAGTTTCCTGGGTCTTCCTTTTTTACTTTTTTTAAAATGGGGGTTTATGTTTCCCCTTTTCTGGTCAGTGTGACTTCTGTGCACCTTCCTTTGAGCCCCGCAGTTATGTCACTTGTCCCTGCCCTCCCTTTAATCCTGACCCGTAAGCTCTCACTCGACTTCTCATACATCCCCAGGCAGAGCTCCTTACGTTTCAGCTGGTTGGCAGATGGGTGCCTCCATATCTCAGAGTTGCCTACTACTGTTACCCATCACCTCTTCTCAATTGTACTAGTTGTTATATGGGAAGCAGATTGGGCTGCTTTGGCTCCAGTGTTTCTCCTGATGTAATGGGTCTTTCCTCTTCAGTCTGCAGAGTGGTGACATGAATCTGCAAGGGCACCTATGCTTTAGGGGACGTCTCTTCCTCCTGCAGGTCCTTGCCATTGAAAGCTTCATTGTCCCTGCGTGTTTGTGGGGGTTCTGTTTTGTTTTGTGCTGGTTTTAAGGCAGGCTCTATTTACCAGATTCCATATGACTAATCTGACTCAGGATTTCTTTTGACTTGGCCAATGCTTGCATCATTCAGAAACAGTTACAGATAAAGAGCACAGAAGTGCTCTTTAATGGTGATTTATAAAGGACATCTGGCCTTAGCGATTCAGGCTCTTAATGTGCCATAAGTATATGGTTTGTTATTGTTTGGGACTATTTTTGAATATATGGATACTCATTTTTACGTGCCTTAGTAATGGCTAAAAATCCTGAAACTAAGTGAATCAGAGTTGACAAAAGTTTCAGAATATTCTGGACACAAAAGTATTATTCCAATGAAAACAGATTCTATAATTTTTCTCCTCTGCTAATTAACAATGGAGAAGAGCAGTCATTATGTGAAATTCAGGCAGTTCAAGAAGAATTCACTTGATTAATACATGCAGAATAATACAAGTTAGTCAAATACTGTTTTCCTCTGAGAGCCCATTAAAAATTTGATCAAAGTTTAATTACAGCATAGGCCAGTTATGTTTAGATGACATTGAAAACATCAAGGCCCTTCAAATAATAAGAATGAAACAAAAGGAATCAGCAATTGTTGTGAACCAAACTGGAAGTCTGCAGACTTCATTTTCATCCAAATGGCTGCACAATGTAGGGAAGAGTGCTCTTTTGATGATGGCGCATTACAATGAAAGGACATTTTTCCTTCTTTGTGGATCATTTTAGTTCCAGAAGTTGCTTGAGGACTTGACAAGTATGTACAGGAGCTCTTGGATTTTGTGAGTGCAGTGTTCTGAGATCAGCGATAGAGAAACCCCTGTCTAACATATACTGGATTTCACGAGTCCTGGTAGTTTGCTTTGGAATTAGCTGCTTGATATTTTCTTGGGTCCATTTCTTATCAAGAAGATAGGTGAAGTTAGCTCTGTTCTGTGGTTCTCTAGTGAAGATTGTCATTTGAGGGCTACTTGAGGAAATGGGTTGAAAGGATGAGCTGTAGAACAAATTAGAACAGGGATATTTGAGGTCTACAGAGCATGGAAGCAGGTAGGAAGACGTGGAAGAGAGTATGAATAACGGAATGGTGATGAGGTTGAGGGGAAGTAAGTTTGCTGAAGCAATGGGAGTGAAGAAGTAGGCATGAGGACAAAGGAACTAACAGAGATACAGCTGTTCAAAGGAAAGAGTAGCTGCTTCTTCCTTGTGAAAAATTAATCTAAGAAGTCGGATGTTGGGTTTGGGGAAGTTAAAGCTAATGGTTTGTACAAAATGCATGAAAGTTTGTGGGTGAGTCAGACTTCGATTCACAGTCAACCTTCCTGCTGCAGTATGCGGCATAGCTGCATTTTTTCATTTGTAACACAATCTGTTGTTGGCCCTTCAGGAAGGAGTGAAGAATGGGATGTTCTTTCTTTGAGTGGTTATAAGGAAGAACCACATAACCACATCATAGTTCAGTAAAGCTCCGTGAGAAAAAATGAGTCTCAAAGCACAAGTACTGCTATTCCTGCTTAGATCTTCAGACCAAAGAAAGGCTTTCCTTCAGGAAATCTCATCTGGACATAAGCCTCAGAAACTCTAGAATAAAATTTGCTATTATATACTGGATTGTAAGATGTATTTCATGCACAAAAAAATTGTTCTGGTGTAACAACAGGAGCTCTGGGAAGGAAGCTGTGATCAAACTGTTGGATTCTCTAGCAGAGATTGAATTCTAACAGGATAAAGATATCATATACTGTACTAGCTTATTCATTTTCCCTGTAAGGAGACCTATACTGATATGTATATTATATAGTTATATATACAACTATTCTTGTAAAGATGTAGTCATTTAATTACTACTTTATTGTCCAGATTGTCTGAGGCATTTCAGGCTCAGCCTTAAATATAGCCATTCATTCATTTTTATGAATGATACATCATATTATAATGTTCGACTTCAACAGCAAAAATTTGTTTCTTTCATAGGGCATTTATTTTGAGGATTAGTTTCAACTTTCCTGTATTAATATAGCATCTTTTGTTACCTTCATGATTTCAAAGCACCCCAAAGAGAGTACCAAACCCAACCTGCTCCATCCACCACTATTCAGAGATTTGTCACAACCTCTCTTCACTTCAGCTTTTTTTTTTTTTGCTGTCCTTAATGTTCTTTTTAAGACTATCTTTGAGTAGCTCTTACTTTTTTCCTACTCCAGAAGTAAATTAAATTTACTAAGGTAGATATCCCTAATGGTATAATTCTCCTAAAACAATCCATCCACATTACACGTCTCTGTAAACTGCCGTTTGCACAGAGTGAGTGAAATTAGTTATAAAAAGATCTAAAATCTCTGAATGTCACATCTGCAGTGAATACTGGGACTTTGTTTTGCAATGCAAAAGTAAAGGTGCCTGCTAGCAAGAAAAATATTTATTTCTGTTATTTTCTTGGAAGTAATTTTATTGTAGGGCGAGCTGAAGGGAATCACAATCTTTTTGTTGCATATATTAATTTATAGATATGTTTATATGTTTTATGTGCTCCATAATTATTATTATCAAGCAATTCTTGAAATTTTCGTGCAACTGAATAGGACACAAGTTATAGGTAGCTTCTCTGGAGCCCATCACAGGCGCCCGTCTCTCCATGTTGTTTATAAAAGGAGTGTAATTGTTTACAGTGTGAGGACTCGCTCATTAAGCATCTGAAGTAGAGATTCAAGTGGTCTGGACTATACCCATGGGAGTTATCAGGGGCAAATGGTTCAAGTGTTTACTTAATTTTTTACTAAAGTTTTACAACTTTATATATATATATATTCTTATCAGTAGCTGATTTAAGCAGCTGAAAGCTGATTTGCAGATGCCCACATGAGTCTAATTATTCAGAGAAGTGACTTCAGCACAGCCAAAATTAATAGTAAGATAATTCAAGTGGTATAAGTTGTCGATGTGGGTTGGACACATCTGGGCTTAGGTCACACAGTGTGATGGTCTGTGTATTTGCCTGTGATAAAATGCTTTATTTCCTTTATTTGCTATAAAAAAAAATCTCTTGAATGTATTATTTAAGAATGAACAAGGAAAAAAGAAGTATTGAAAAGTTGAAAAATGCATGTATTTGGTCTTTCCATTGTTATTATTTCTCTGTGGTTATCAAAATATGGCTATTTTAAGCCTAGATGTAATTTTCCAAGAGATATCTGTACTCCATACTTCACTGCATAGTGCCGTGTAAGTTAACAATTACCTGCATGTCGCTAAAAAAAACAAATCCATATACACCTGTATGAAGAGTATCAACAGCTGTTGAGTTTTAGACATATTGCCAGGACATCCTGCATGCAAAATAGATGGGAAATGCATTATGGAAAATATTTCAAAGTGAAATATGGTGATTCCTTGAGATAAACTGCAAAATAAAGACCAGGCAGTATTATAAGCATGGAGAATATCATTGTTCATTACAGCCACAACTAGTGATTACAAATGTTCTACCATGAATACTTTTGGGGGAAGCAGAACACAGGGGCATTCCCTCTCCTCCATGTCCTTGCTCACTTTTAGGCACAGAGCAGCTTCCCCAGGAGGCCACTATGGTGCACTATTCAGCCTCACTCCAGAATGGCTCCGTCGCCTTTTGGATTAACTTGTGTGGAAGGTCAGCTTCAGTCCACCCAAGAAGTAGTTTATGCAATACAGTCTCCTTCCTCAGTGATGATTTGGACATTGCACTAAATAATACTCTGTTAGCCAGGTTTAGATTCCCCCTTTTTTCCCAGATCAAGCTGACTGGCATCCTTAGGCCGTATTTGTAATGAGTTGGAAACTCCCTAATCTACTTGGATTTTGCAAGTACATTATTTATCAGAATTATCCTCTTGTATACTAGCTTTTCTATCAACGGGGGAACAAGATTCAGAAGCACTAACTCCATTCATAAATTAATAGATGCCTTCCAAGAAAAGCATCAGTATCAGAATAGAGAAAATGAACATGTGAAGAAGGGCTGGTATTTCTAAGAGTTGATGTTATAGTGTGAGACAGCAAAGTTACAACAGCAAAGTATCTGGAAGTCCTAGTGGGAAAAAAATTCAATTAACATACATGGCAAGGCTGAGATGAATGCAAATTAGGAAACCTGCTTATTTTCTGAAGGGTTAATCTGCCTTTAACAAGAACACATGTAGCTGAGTCCTAGAGATGGAAAGTCAGATTTCTCCCTTTGTGACACACACTTTCCCATTGGTTTCATCAGATTGCAAAACAATAACAAAGGGGAGAACTTCACTGTAGGAATGCAGCTCTTTGAGATATTTTTCTTGTTAATGGCAGATTAACAGGTCAAAAAGCAAAGCCATGTTTTGATCTTCATATTTTTAGCCTTCTTTTCATATGTTAGTGGGACTGGTGGTCCCTAGAGTAAGTCCCTTGGGTGTTACTGCGACTTACTGTATTCTTTAAACCCTTTTTAAAACTGCAGCAAAATCTTGGAACATTTATCGCACTAGCTACAGTGGAAGTTGTTTGCTCAGAGAGGCAGGCTTTCAGCTAAGTGTTCATTCAAGGAACTGAATTAAGCAAGTTTTAAGATTATCATCTAGTTTGAAGTACCGCAGCATGAGCACCCAGGGTGCTCTGCTCCCACTCACCCCCTGCTTGTCACAGCCTGGAGCCCAAATGTTTTTTCCCACTTTTGCCCCAGATCCTGAAATGCAACTCAGACTTCTTACAGGGGATCATTTGATGGGTTTTGTTCTCATATTGCCATAGCTCTGGATAAATGTTTCTTCTTTCCAGCAAAGCTGTGGGTCAGCTTGGAGGTCATGTACTGGAGGGCCCTAGCACGCTATTTCTGAGCAGGCTTAGTTTTCACACACATTGTGGCATTAGCTGCTATCACATGAACATTCATTACGTTTCAGATGTGAATGTTGTTTTATATTTTAATTTTTATCCCCATAAATGCATAGGATGCAACCAGAAAGGGCTGCAGCTCGCTCAGGTCCGTGGAGTGGCATGCATTGGTCCTGGGGATACAGCTCAGCCCTGCTGCTGCACTGACCCGACAGCAGCTTCATTACAGCACTCCCAGGACAATATTTTAAGATCATATGAAATGGAATGAAGAAGATTAGTCTTTAATATTTAGTCATAAGGTGCTCTTTGGAGGACAAAAACTTCAGTAGCAGCAGTCTTTTCCCCCAGAATTACTGTTTACATTGACTGATAGTTTACAAGAGGGCTGCTGTTCTTGGTAGCTTGCTTTTATTTGCCTTTCTTATATCTGATCTGGAAGTGCCCTTGCATATTTGGGATTGGTAATGTTTTGTCTAGAAGGAGTAAGTTTCAGGCAAAGGAATGAAATGAAAAATTACTTTGTTCTCTGCTTGTGACTCTCAGCTGACAGTATGTGTTGTCAGATAGAAATAAAAGTGTGGTGTTACGATTTTCTGTCTGTGGTATGTATGTCTTAATATATACCATATGGCTGGGGGGCAATGCACCAGATTTTTTCTCATGAGTGATATTTTTCCTGCTAAAGTTAAAAGTAGTAATATGGAAATGAATGAGCAAAATAATTTGCTCTCCCTCTGGGCTTGTTAGCTGTGATGATTCTTGCTTATTTTAGTGTGTAAAGTTTTGTATTTAGCTTTTGTTTCCTAAAAGTTTTGCTGCTGTTCATGCTGATTAGCTTGTAAGGTGTTTTCTGAGGAGTTTTCTTTTTCATGGATACCATTCTGCTTTTAGTGGCCAGAAATTCAGACTCCTGGGCATGCTGCTTTTTAGTGGCTGCTTAGTGAAATACTCTCAACATTATTAATCCATGACTGATCAGTGGGGGAGATGCAGTATGAAGTTGCCAACAGTGGGACTATTGAATTATTTAAGATAGAACAGGAGGCAAAGTAAATGATTGTCCATTTCACAAGGGAAAGGGAACAACTTTGCAGTGACCATGTTCCAGTCTTCTGCTGTTAAAGTCGCAAAAAATATAAATTATAGCAACTGTTTGGGTGTTTGTAGAAAAGGAATTTTTCTTTTTTGCCAGAAATACCAAGAAGTCTGCAAACCACAGATGATACTTTTTATTCGGTGATGAAAGATAGTGTGAGAATTGTGTAGCAGGGAAACACTTCGGTTTTCAAACTCCAGCTTTATGAGTACCTAAACATCAAAACTTCTCCCCCTTTTCCGCCTGTGCGCACCCCTGGTGTCATTGCCGTTACTTACTTTTCCCTCTCAGATGCGTAGCTCCTGCATGCAGTCTTTCCTGAGCAAATAGGAAAGGCATTTATGAGACACCCTGCCCCCCAAAATCTCCCAGAGGCTCTGGTACTGGCCAATGCCACAGGTAATTTCAGCCTTACACAGCTCACCTGAATGTGGGCATTGCTGAGGCTGCAGCATACCAAGCCTTGGGGAGGGCATCAGGACACCTGGAGCACCTCTAGACTGCTGCTTTGGATAGAAACTGCCTCCTGGCCCCAGTTCTCCGGTGATTTTGCAGCCGACACTGGTGAGGGACACACTGTGGCATCTGTTCATAATGCATGGTTTCAAGTTGACATTCAGATCATCTGAGATAAGGAACTGGGGACTAGAACAGAATAACTCACGTAACATTATTCCAAAACAGAAAGAGATGTGTATGAATCATAAATACTCTGTCTGGAAAAAGATTTCCATGGTAGTCCCTCTGGTTTCGTATATTCTTACTGATTGGTTTGACCGACTTAATTTGGTTTGGAGGAAACTAGCAATTTGAGAAAATCAGAGTTCACCAATAATGTCAATAACAGAGATATGAAGTGTAATTAGGGACGGTGCAAGTGCAAAGAAGATATCAGGCACTGAGTGCGTCCTTCAGTGGCTGAGGCAGTGACAGCAATGCAGGCAAATGCAAAATACGTCTGCGGGCGAAGGATCAAAATAGAGGAAATGCATTACAAGGCAGACTGCTGCCAGAAACCATTAAGTTCATTTAAAATAAATTAAAGAGAGATTTAGGATTTTGTAGGTAAAGCCATGAAGCCGTTATCCCAATTAGTCATACTAGGCTATTGAAGAGTGAACAGGGTATCAGGATGTGTCACCAGCACCAGTATAGCCAGAGAAGGGTGCTGTCAGAATGCAAACCATGCAGCCCAGCACAGCCTGGGGTGAAGATTAGTTCATTAAAGAATTTTTTTGGAAGCTACTGCCTTGGAAAGAATGCTGTGTAGCTGCAATCAGGACATACGTGTGTTATAGATGAGTATGGGCAGTTACATTTTTATTGGACGTCTAGTCGTTTTCTAGTTCTCACACAGAGATGCTTCACGTGATGTTACTTGAGCTGGTAAGCAGAGAGGTTTGATTGGTTCATGGCTTTCTTCAAGTGAGCAGGTCAGCATGGGTTTGTCAGTTAAAACTGCTGGTTTGCAGTTTCACCTTTTCACCTCTACCAAAGCAAGTTTGGGGCAATGCCAGGGACACCAGTGCTGCCCTGGTGAATTGTCACGGCTGTAGGGAGAAGGATGTGGTTACTGCTGGCCTTCGCAATGAGTCTGGCAGGAGCAGATATCTGGCCTGATAACAGGGCAGTCCTTTGTCACATTTGTCACGGGTACAAAACCTATCAAGCGTTGCCTCTGATGTTTGGCTCCTGGGACCCATATTAAGGTTTTCAAAGTGTAAAGATTCAGAACAATATGGTATTTTGGGGAAGTTGTACAAGAGTTGCTCATATGAATGAGACACCAACCAAAAGCAATAATGGGGGGGGGGGGAGTAAGTGGATGCAAACCAGGGACAGCTGCTTTTCTGCAAAAGTGAACTGGAATACATTGCTAAAATAGACCTATGAATATCTAGTACAGAATGAAGATATCAGCCTAATAGGTTTCTATAAAGAAAAACAGAAAAGTTGCTATTATAAAACATGATGGGGCTGTTAGGAAAATATTTAAAATAGCATTTGGCTCAAGCCTTTGAAAGAGATTTTTTTCTTCTATATTTCAGCAACACAGTAGCTTATTAGCATTTTCTATTTATATTACTGCTGGTCCCTGTTTACTGTTACTAAATCTACTTGCCTTGGAGCACTTAGTACCATGTTGCTCTCTATGGAACACTTAGACTTCATCTGTAAATTGTCCCCTCATCCACCCTGACAATGGCCACCCTAAAACCACAGCACACTGCAGGCCAGGGTCTCACCATTCCCATCCCCCTGACTCAAGCAGCCATATCGCACATTACACAAGGGGCTCATTCAGTGTCTTGGGGAATTATGCAAATGAAAGGGGATATTCTCCTCCCCGTGCACCACAATTTCCATATGTGTAGCTCCTGTTAGGTGTAATGAGACTGGGACTCATAAATCCCTGAGATGAAATTATACCCCTAAGTGGTTTCTAACAAAAAGCCACTCCAAAGTTTTGACTAACAATCCTTTAAAATTAGAACATTATAAGAAAGATTAAGCAAAAAAATCGTATTTCCGAGCAAGTTTTCATAAATCTGAACATTTTTTTCCTGCAAACTAGTGTTACTAGTGAAGTGCTTGCTTCAGTAAGTGTTAAAAAACATGTGAACATAAACCACTGCTCTTTGTATCGCCTAAATGCCCTAATCTGATCTGCTGAATACCTGGATCCCAAATTGTGAATGTAATTCAAATGTGAATCTGGAATAATTTGTTGTTTTCACAACTAAAAAGAAAACACATTTAAATTTTATATACATAGTAAAAGGTTATAAACATCATACTTCTTGTCCCATGGCTGAGTCACTTCAGCACAGCAGTTTTCCCTCAGGAATCAGATTGTGGTATTCAGACTCTATTTATCTCTTGTCCACAAAAAGAGTTATGGATTTTAGTGAGACTTTATTAAGTTGTTACACACTTATCCGTTCTTTTTCTACTATTCTTATTAGCCTGTGGGTGTTATATTCTCCAGCATTGCATATGCTGAGATGATATATTATTTAATAATGAAGCAGTCATAATAATAGTGAAACAAACACATGACTTCAAGAAAGATAAAGGTGATATATTGCTGAGTGGTAAAATGTATCTGACAGTTGCTGGTCTTTTCTTTCCTCATACTATTTAATTATTCATCAAACCATCCTGACCCTTAATTGATTGCAAAGGCCACCAAGTGCTTTAGCAGTCTGTTACATTCTATCAAAAGAGATATGTTTTTCCTGTGAAGCAGAATTAATTCATCCCCCCAAAATCAATCAGCAACAACGTATTTTAGCTAGGTGGATGCAGCTCACTTAGGGCCAGATTCTGCAGCTTTACTCAGTTTGAAAGGAATTTGCAGGGGTAGTTCAGCTGCCTTCAGGTGGCTACTTCGAGTAGAAACTGCGTAAACTCATAAATATACATTTGTGCTTGTGTTTTATAAATTACAGTTACCATCTCCACATATTTCTTTACTCCTATCAGTCCTTTTTAACACGGTCTACTGATGTTTTTCTTAAACATATTTGTTTGGGGTTTTTTTTGTTTAACACAAAGAAATTTGATTTTCTTCCTACCACTGGTTTTCTGAAGAGTTTTAAGATTTACATTTCAGAGTCCTGAAAAGGTTTTAGGATGTTGGTTCAATATTCTTCCAGTAACTAAAATAAAGCATTATTTCTCTCGCTATAGCATTCAGGGAAAACATGTTTTTCATTCTGTAGTGGTATAACCCCAGCTGGCAACTCAACCCCATACAGCCAATAGCTCACTTTCCCTTCAGTGGGGCAGGGAAGAGAACGGGTTGAGATAAAGACACTTTAACAGGTAAAAAAAGCTGCACACAAGCAAAGCAAAGAAAGAAATTCATTCACCACTTTCCTTCAGCAGGGAGGTGTTTAGCCATGATCAAAAATGTCATTTAAACATCCAAAGAGACCTAGAACAAAGGGGTGCCTAGCTCTGAAAATGTGTTCTGAAAGCTGCAGCTTCAGCAGCTGTAAAATGCACTTGGTGTCTACATTCATTCATTGAATAGATTTTAGCCTAAAAAATTCCTTAGGACCTGCACTTGGATTTCTGTGAATTCAGGTCTTGCCATCTACCTTCCCAGCTGTGCCGCAGCCCCTGTTGCTCACTCAAGTGATGTAGAGAGGCACATGACTTTCTCTTAAGTTGCAGGACAACCCTGTTCCTGCAGTGGTCCTGGAGACTTGTCCAATGGGACTTTACTAAAAGGTCAGGCTCCGTGCTACTAGCCACCAAGCTGTGTCACTTGTCCCAGCACTCTTGCATCTGTATAGTGCAGTCTTATATGCAACAGGAGAGTGGGGGGACCTCTATATAAAGTTAATTTTCAACTTCATACAGACCATGTGCTTCTGGGAAGAAGAGACTATGGGCATAAGCTCTCTGCCAAAACGATTGCTTTAAATGATAGACCATTATAAAAAATGTAACTACCAGCATATTTCCATTTTGGAAAAAAAAAAGGATTGCCCTCTTAAATCTAATCCCTGGTGCTGCATGGGAGAAGCAAGCTGCAGGTTCTGCTTTGGCCAGTTTAGCATGGGATGCAGCATAGGGGGTGTATTCTGGCACAGTTCAGATTACATCACTCCCTGCTTCGTGACACTAAGCAAAACTGTGCTTAGCTTGAGGGTTTATGGATCACCCTTCGAGATGCTAGAGCCTGTGTGGCAAACATAAGTTGCCAGCTCTGTTTCCTATAGGAAAAAACTATTTCTAGGACTAGGTACTTCATTTTTACATAATGGAAAAATCTAACTTGAAGGTGTGTTTCTTACATAAATGTAATCTACTAATCAGGAATGATTACTTTCCCAAAGATCCTAGAGTGATTTGGTTGCTTACAGCTTTGTTTTCTTGGTATTTCATCAATATTTTATGTTTGGCATTTTGTTGTTACTCATGCATAACTTTGAAAATGGAAACATGTAACAGATAATCAGTTTAGAGGCAGCAAAACAAAGATACTGTCATTCATTTTACACCTGTATTTAACATTAACCCTCTCAATATTATGCTCTTCATATAATAAACAGGAAGTGGTAGACTACCTAACATCTGGTTCAGTGTTGCAAAGTCTGTTAAAACAGCCTCAGTAAATGCTTTACCAAGGACCTTGACCTGCAGCGCTTTTTGTATAAAGTTCTGATTTAGGAAACTGTTTCCTAAGGAGGATACGTAAGGAGGATTTGTCATGTCGCAAGTCAGGAGTATTACAGGTCCACATTTCTCAGACTTAGAAAGCAGAAAATTATGTGAATCTTATTATATTTATCTGCCATATTAGATGCTTTCCAAGCTCTACCATTAGAAAAGATAATCTTTTGGCTTCTGGGGGCCCAGCTGGGAGCATAGTTCCTATCTTCTATAGCTCTCCTTTTTGGAGAAGCTATACAGCAAAGTGATAGTAGTGAGGAGCTCTGGAACCGCCCTTGTGCTTAGCCATTTATGGACCACTTGAACCAGCATCTTTACATCTCGCTCATTTTCCTGTATGCCACCTTAAAAAAGAGGCAGAATATTTCCCTGCAATGATTCTGATTATCATTAACATGTAAAGATCGAAGCTATGTATTTGTTATCTGACTTTACCAAATATTTTTCATGCAATATTTTTTTCTCTATCCCTGGATTTCTGAATTTATTTAATCTATCTCTTGAAATTTCTTTACATAGAAGTTCTTTGATTCAGTTATGATAGTGTTGAATAAGGCTAAGCACATTCAAAAAAGGTTTGCGCAATAATAGCAGTTGCTGAGTTAAATCTCACGAGGGATGGACCATGTCTAGTGTCTCTCCCAGCAGTGTTGTTGACAGGTACAAAGCCTGTCTGGGATTTAAATTATACCAAGACTGCAAAAGCCTCAGAAATTTTAAGGGATGGAGAATCTAGAAAGTGCAGATGTCTGAAACACATCAGTGTGCTGACTGCACGCTGTGAAAAACCAAGAAGAATTCAGAGAGATGCTCAGGGCATTTTTGCATGTAGCATGTTTTAGAGCTGTGGATGTGTAGCTGTCACAAACCTTTGAACATTTCAGTATTCAGTAAATCACATGGAAACACCTGATTATTTGCAGAAGTGTTCATAGTGTTTCAGGAAGACAAATCTTAAAATAGGATTATTATTTTCATGAACTTGAACACACATGATTGCACTGCTCAACAGACATGAGAGGGAACGTTTGTAGAACAGCGTTGCCTGGAGCCGAGCACCTTAAAGAAGGCACGCTCTGTATTTGAAGCTGTCCGAGGTGCATGCAGGGTACAGTTTTGTTCTGAAAGCTGCTATGTAATCAGGCTTGTCTTGTATTAACATCTTTTTTTTTTTTGTAACAGAATGCTGATTCATATTTACCGTTTGATTTGTTATGGGGTAAACGTTTAGTTTGGGAAGCAGCTTGCCGGGGTACTGCAAAAACCTGGAAGCAAGAAGGGAAATTACATTCTTTAGAATTTACATTCTTCCTTAATTTAGTGAATTCTTAGTATTGATTACATTGCTCCATTTTTGGCATTTTTGCTATTTTTATGTTCACCTTTTCAGTAGCAAACTTGGGGTTTAAGCATCAAAACCATTTTTTTTTATATCACTCTCTCACTCAGTGAAATGTCAGTACTTAATTAATGTGAAATATCCTGAAGGTTCTGAACTCCAAAATGACATTGATGAGCCCAGTAAAGGTCCAGCGAATGAGGAGAGATATAAAAATTATCAAAATAAATTTTTAGTAAAATGTAAAGAAAAAATGGTGGTAGAATTATAAAACTGGACTTTGAATATTCGCTGTGCAATTCATTGACTTTTCTGCAGAAATTTGAATGAGTTGATTTTTTTTCATTATTTAGGATTTATTCTAGTCACTGCAAAATTGTTCTTTTTTTAAACTGTAAATCAAAGGAAAAAGAAATTCTCCACAGATGTTGTATGTGTTTGATGTATAAGACACATTTTTGCAGTCTACTGCCTGAAACCTAGGGAATTCATTAACTCGCAAGTTGCTGCCAAGGAGGGAAGCGGTCACATTTCCCAAGCTGGTGTGCCTGTTCCCCGGCTGGGGGATGTGGTAAGGCAGTCTTTGTCTTCTCTTGCATTTGGCTGGCTCTAGAGAAAGGGGGATTTCTTCAAACTGAAGGGTTGTTCCTGTTTTGCCCCTACAGCATCTGTTATTTAATTAACCTGATAAAGTCTGTGGCTCACTCTGTTTCCCACTGTGCAGCCAGAGATGATGATAGATGAGAGCTGGTGCTTCGCATCATTCCAGAGACCACAGCCCACATCACTGAAGTCACTGACTTGAGCACAAACTTCAAAGAGAGAGGGAAAAGGCCCACAACTTTGAAAAAGAATCAGACTTGCCACCTTTCACCCTCAGCAAAGTCTAATTGCCTAAATACCACTTACTTAGCAAGTGACCTCTCAGGACATATTATTGGACACATCTGTCTCAGCCGGGCACCACTGGATAGACTTCAGCAGTGAGACTGGGGCAGTGACTTTGACTTCAGTCAAGTGAGTTTCTTTGAGCGTGTTAATGCAACCTCTCCCAATTAGCCAAGGAATGTAAATAATACTGTACTTAAAATGGCAGCACAAGATGGCAAGAGGTGGCCAGACCTCATCTGCTTCTAGTGTCTTGCAATAAACAAGAGTCAGGAAAGCACCATCTCCCTGGATTTCCCTCTACTGAACCCCAGAAAAGAAGCTCAAAAGAAGCTCCCACCTGGGGAGCCTGAGCTTTCTTTGTGACCGTCCTGACCCAATGGGCTTTAGCATTGCTTGGGGATTTGAGCTGAAAGGTGTAACTATGCAAATGATGGAAAACTTCATACGTATACTTCAGTGGGGAGCTAACTGAAAAAGCCTAAGTGAGAAGGTTGTGGTCGCTTGTAAAAGATATAGTATCACTGCCATCCGCTGCCTCTTGATGTTCCTGGGACAGGTTACTTAAACTCACAGTGGTGTCATTTCTTACCCCCCAAAATTGAGGGCGGTTTTGAATTTAATGGTCCTCAGGATAAATAACATATAACGCTGAGCTATAGTCCGTGTTTCTCATCAGTACCTGAATGGGATTTCAGAAGTTCTTTCTGATCTATAACATAGTGAATAGTTTGCTTGTGAGATGCCCCCTCCCTGGAACAACATGCTGCTGTCATGGCAGTCCCTGGAGAGGCACCATGTGGAGCAGCATGTTTGCATTAAGAAGGATTTGTCCCCCTTCTTGGTGGAAATCTCACTTGCAAACTCCTTCCACCTCTGGATCTGTCAGGGGTTAAGATATGTTTCTGGCTTTGCATTACAGAATTACCATCAAAAATAGTGTAGAGGGTTTTATTTCTATGTTGTTGTTTGAATTGCAACAAGTAAATATAAGAAATACCAGCCACTATAAACTTTCTGAGACACAATCACCTAATAGCTAAGTGACCTTATTGAACATGGAGGTACCTACTACTGTTTGTTTTTCCTCTTGATCCTATAAACAGTGTTTCAGCCCTCATCAGTATTTTCTGAACTGGAGGTTCAATAACGAAATAACCTGGAATAAAGCATTTCCTTCTGATAAGTGCATTCAAAAGAATATTTCAACATTCACTGTTTAATGCACTAGGATTAAAGGTGTAGTAATCCACTTGAGATTGCCTTACTTTTAGCTAAAGGGTGTTAAACAAACAATGGTTTGCATTTATTTGTAGAAAACCAGAGAAGGGCTCTGAGGGGGAGAAGATTGCTGTCTGATATTGGTGGGTTTTGTCTAAAAATACAGTTCTTTTGTCTAATGAAGAACTGCAGTGAATTCCTGAAGGAGGCATAAACAGATGACATTTACATTCATCCATGTATTAGAGGCTGATTCAGAAAATTAAAGGAATGTATACTGGTAAAACTGCTGAAGGTTGCTGCTTTGATTTCAGATTAGAAGAGTACATGAACCAAAGCTCAACTGTTTTTTTTCCAAATACCTGTGTCTGTCTAGTAAAAGAATGCACCTTTCTCTAAAAAATAATTTTGAATATTAAAACATAACATTTTTCCCTTCAAGATTTATTGTCTTTTAGATCTTAAATGAGTGTAAATCAAGTAATAGAATAATATTGATTTACAGCACCTGCAATTCAGCTCCTCCTTTGAAAATGTAAAAAATAATATGTAATTTGTAAATGTAAAAAAAAAAATAATTCCTCTGGTATTGCTCTCATGAAGAATAACAGTAATAAATACATGGAGCCTTGTAATAAATACAAAGTCAGCCTTGGCTCAAGCAAAAGCCAGCTCCAGTGTTTTCACTGGCATTAATTCTAATTACTCAGTGGCATACTCTTGAGTTTTTTTCTCTCCATGGTGTTTCACTCCACGACATGTCGCCATGATGAAACACATGGCAGATGTAGTTCTCGGTCTGTTATCACCTCGCAATGAGCCATTAAAACGTGTTACTGTTTATCTCCCCTGTGTCTGTCTTGCAGGAATTATGTCTGACCACCAGTTTGGAAACCAGTTCATGTGCAGTGTGGTTGCATCACACGTGAGCCATCTCCCGACTACAAACCTCAGTTTTGTTTGGATTGCTCCACCTGCGGGGACGGGCTGTGTCAACTTCATGTACGTATACACAGAAAGCCTATGAGTAGATAATCACTTTGGAGCTAATGAAATGGTCTAACCTGCTTGTATTAGGACCACAGCTTTGTACTGCTGAAAAATAGATCTATACAAATACAGATATTACTACAACTGCTAATTCCCATTTAATTGAAATTAAAGGCATATTTTCTCAGGCAGTGAGTGCTTGCCTGTCTTGGCAAGTTTATGGAAAGTTCATCATTGACTTCAGTGGAAGCAGAGTTAGGTCAGCACTGAACAGTTTTGGAAATCCAATCTGTAATTCCCTGTTTGTGTAAGCCATAATGCACCTCTTCAGAAATGGTAGTGTTGTAAAGACCTTAGCCATTCTGCTGTGTGCAGAACGTATGTAGCAGAGATACTAATTTATTCTTGACTGTAATCTGTAGCATGGAGGTATGCATACGTATAATAGCAATCTGGGTGCAGACACCAAAACTGTCTTCCCTTGATATCCACGAATCTAACAGGGCTGAGACATCTAATCTTGCACTGGGTAGTACAGCAGCACAGCAGCTCCCAGGGTCCATCAGTCTCAGGGGTTTTACAGACTGCCTCACCGCATGGAATAAGGATGCTCTATGAGTGATAGCTGTCTGAGAATGCACAAAATGATGCAGTTATATCAGTTTGGTGTCCTGTAGATCAAATTCAGACAAGAGTGGGAAGGCTCAGCTTCTCTGAAGTCAGTGTTTACCCCAGGATCACACTGGGCTGAAGGACTTTTGGCTAAACATGATCATCAGCTGAAGGAAATGAAAGGAGGAGGAATATGTTTTACCTCTAATCCTCCTCCTTCTCAATTTTTCCTCAGCTGCCTACACTTTCTTGCCTCAGCTGTTGTTTCCCCTGCCTACTAAATCACAAGTTGCAGTAAATAAAGCTTTTTTTTTTTTTTATGGTGTTACTCTGACTCCTTTACCCAGTTCTCTGATTCCCAGACAGCTTGGCTTTACCTTTTTTGTCTCTGTTTGTACCTCTGTTCCAAATAAGTAATTTAAACAATATTTTTTGACACTTGAGACTAACTGCCAGTCTAGTTTAAATTTAATATAAAGTAAAATAATTTTAATTGAAGTTTAGTTTCATATAAATTAAGAATATTTACAAAAGTTACCTGAATTTATAGACTCTAACAACAGTGCAATATAGGGAATAGTTTCCTATGTTGTTTGTTGCCAATACATCTGTGATTCAGTTCAGCTCATTAGTCTTTGACCTCTCTGGGGATGGGTAACAAGGTTATTAATTAACACTAGCTTTGAAAGACTGAACCCATAAGAAACTAGATTTGGGCTGTGATGGTGGCAGCCCATCCTGCCCCTCAGCAAAGGCAGGCAATGGCCATTTTTTTTACACCAATCATGTGCAAACTGTTATTTTCTCTTTTTTTTTTTTTTTTTTGACAAAATACCTTATTATGGCTATAAAATAGGCTTCTAGAGGAAACAGAAATCTATGGGTGTCCCTTTAGTAATATCAGTGTAAACCTTTACTATTTGTTCACCATAGATACCGCTGGATGAGCTGAGAAAAATAAAAGCATTTCATAATGAAATGAATCATTAATTGCAGAACAGTTTTCTTAGCAGTAACTTAGGACTTTTTTATACAGGTTTATACATTAGGGGCTCCTAAGGAAGTTGATAGGATCTGTAAATGTTCTTTACCATCAAAAAATAGTAGGTCCTCTTTCACACTAACAAATCGTTTCCCTGATTTTCTGCAAATGTGTAAAACACTATCTTCATAATCCTTCACTCTAGGTTTCACTGTTTGTAATTTGTGCTCTAAGCTCATGCTAACCTAGTTAAAGCTCAGCCTGTTGGGGGGAATAATAGTGGCACACTGGATTACATCTTAGTTTGTTAAGCCTGTTGTTTTATAGAAGGCTTAACCTTGTAAAAGTGATAAAGCTGACCTAAATTGCAAAAGCATATTGTGTTTTAACCATCAGAATGGTTTATTGCAGAAGTTCCAGTTACTGTATAAAATAGAATGACTTCTATCGAATTTATTTTAGAAAATAAGTATTTTTCTTATATAGACATTTTTGTTAGTCATTGAATGACTAGCCTTTTATGAGGAAATAACACGGTGGATGGATGATGGCAGAGCGGTGGATGTGGTCTACCTTGACTTCAGCAAAGCGTCTGACGCAGTCTCCCACAGCATCCTTGCGGCTAAGTTGAGGAAGTGTGGTCTGGATGATCGGGTAGTGAGGTGGACTGTGAACTGGCTGAAGGAGAGAAGCCAGAGAGTTGTAGTCTATGGGGCGGAGTCTAGTTGGAGGCCTGTATCTAGTGGAGTGCCTCAAGGGTTGGTACTGGGACCAGTATTATTTAATATATTCATCAATGATTTAGATGAGGGAATTGAGTGTACTATCAGCAAGTTTGCTGATGACACTAAGCTGGGAGGAGTGGCCGACACGCCAGAAGGCTGTGCTGCCATCCAGAGAGACCTGGACAGGCTGGAGAGCTGGGCGGGGAATAACTTGATGAAATATAACAAGGGAAAGTGTAGAGTCCTGCATCTGGGCAGGAACAACCCCAGGTTCCAGTATAGGTTGGGGAACGACCTGTTAGAGAGCAGTGTAGGGGAGAGGGACCTGGGGGTCCTAGTGGACGACAGGATGACCATGAGCCGACACTGTGCCCTTGTGGCCAAGAAGGCCAATGGCATCCTGGGGTGTATTAGAAGGGGGGTGGTTAGTAGGTCAAGAGAGGTCCTCCTTCCCCTCTACTCAGCCCTGGTGAGACCTCATCTGGAATATTGTGTCCAGTTCTGGGCCCCTCAGTTTAAGAAGGACAGGGACCTGCTGGAGAGAGTCCAGCGCAGGGCAACTAAGATGATTAAGGGAGTGGAGCATCTCCCTTATGAGGAAAGACTGAGGGAGCTGGGTCTCTATAGTTTGGAGGAGACTGAGGGGTGACCTTATTAGTGTATATAAATATATAAAGGGGGAGTGTCACGAGGATGGAGCCAGGCTCTTCTCAGTGGCAAACAATGATAGGACAAGGGGAAATGGATACAAACTGGAACACAAGAGGTTCCACTTAAACTTGAGAAGAAACTTCTTCTCAGTGAGGGTGACAGAACACTGGAACAGGCTGCCCAGGGAGGTTGTGGAATCTCCTTTGGAGACATTCAACACCCGTCTGGACACGTTCCTGTGTAACCTTATCTAGGTGTTCCTGCTCCGGCAGGGGGATTGGACTAGATGATCTTTTGAGGTCCCTTCCAATCTCTAACATACTGTGATACTGTGATACTGTGAATAGGTGCTTTATTGTGTCCTATTGTATAGATTGTGTCTATACATATATCCACTATAACCTCTATTAGTAGTGGGCTGGACTTCTGTAATGCTCTCTGCCCTAGTCTGTAGGAAGTGCCTAATGACCCATGTAAGAGAGGTGACCCATCACAACTGATTTTAAAATTCTGTGCATTTAGAAGTCTTTGAAAGTACTAAACAGCACAATCCTATCTTATTTGACATATAATTAGTGCAGCTTATGGTGCAAATGGCTAAAAGGGAACAGGAATAGTTGTGATGGTGTCCCAGTGTGAAGACAGAGGTAGAAGAGTTGTGGCTGCTGAGGCAGGGCATAAGCACATCACCTCTGAAGCAGGAGCAAAGAGTTCCCAGCACATCTCCTGGAAAAAGCTTGGGAGTGAATGCTGAGGCAGACAGCTGAACTGTTGAAAGAAACTTGGAAGAAACTTCCAAGAAAGGAGATGTGTTTTTTCACTAAGAGTATGCCTTTTCCCACAATCACCTAATGATAGAACTCCTTTCTGGGAAATCTGAAGTACTCTGTTCCAGAACTGGTCTTTTCATGCCTACGTGTTTAAGCCTGTTTCAGGAACTGGCAATAGTGTAAATGTATGAACTTGAAATACCATGTTGTACAAACACTACTGAACATAAAGACTGTGATTGAGAGGCTTGGTTACCTATTTAAAGCATTCATAGGAAACCTATGACAATGATTATGTAAATCTTGAATAAACATCCAAGATTACATGGTTTGCTATACTAGTCCTCTAGCCAGGGTGGGAAAAGGCTATATTGTCTGAAGAAATCACATTCCCCTGGTAAACCGCTTAACTAAACTGTCATTTAAAACACTGTTTAGTGTTTGCTTGGGGGTTAGTTGTTTTTTTTTTTTTCATTCATTTGAAAGAAATATAGGGGATTATCTTCAAGATCAAATACACAATTCTGTTTATACACAATGATAATACACACAGATATTAAAACTGGGAAGGAAACTGAAAATAGCAATTATCAGAACTAAGGTCCCTTAAGTCCCTTATATTTATATATAATCACTCAACTCTTCATTATATAGTCATATAAGTTTTTATCTCTCATTTCTTATAATGAAACAGAACTGTACAATGAAATACATTTTTGTTTGTTACATCCTAGTTATTGCTATGAATAGCAGTTAGTTTGCAGTCAGCTGAAAAGCATGTCATAATGCACAGCCTTGACTTTGGGTTCCTGTGAAGCTCCCTATTTCAGTTAAACTCTACCATTCTCTTCCTACTCTTCATTGCAAAGTAAGGGTAAAGCAGGATATTTCTGATATTTTATTGGTGCAGAATCTCTTTGAGATAAGGGTTGTAAAGGCACTAAATAAGATACAGTCCTTGTTTACTGTTAGGGCGGTTCTGACATTAGCCCAGTGTTGCAGTCATCTTATTTTTCTGTATTGCTTATAACATGCCTGATTTTGCCTTGTGGAAAAAAAAAAAGAATCATCAGTAATTGTTCCTTTTTGCTATGCCAGTTTAGTGGAACTATGAAGAAAAATTACTCCTTTGCTTGGTTTTCCACTTCCCTGGGCAGAGGCATTGTTGTGCTGTCAATCAGCATTATGTGTAACATTCTGAAAATCACGAGCCAATATTTCATTCAGATCTTGGCTCTGCTTTCATGTCCCATTTTGATGCCGTGCCCAGATTACCTCCTTCATCTTCTGAGTTTGTTAATTTTCCAGTGAAATGCAAACACTGTGCATGGGATCATTGTGGCTCATTGTGTATGACCTCAAGCAGCATAGACTCAACTGACTGTGCAGAATTAGATTTAGCTTGTCTATGAGTTTTGTCTGAGCTTTGTCTGGTTTGTGTGGTGCTAAAGCAAATGGAAATGACCAGTGAGGAGTTCTGTGTGTTTTCAGAAACTCTGTTAGCGAAGATTGTAGGAGAGCATAACATGATGGTGAGTATTCAAAAGTGTTCACTGCAAAGCAAGAAAAACACAAGGGAGGATGGAAGCTCGTTGCACCTGATTTTCCACTCGTCTAAGAGTTTTTAGTTGTTTTCAACTGGAGATAGTATATGTAGATATCTCCAGGTAGATATTCATCTGTGAGCTGTGTTCCTGTAACTCCCTTGAGAGTTAACAGGGTGCAGTCTGGTTTGATGGATATCTAGGGCCTGACATTCAATTCTACATCTAGAGAGAGATACCTGCAGGTATGGAGGGTTTCTATAGCTCTACTAGTTTCCTTAGGATGTGCCAAATTATTTTAGATATATTTAGGCATGTGCATCAAGCCCTAGGTCTCCACTGGCCAAAATGGATCACTAACTACCTAGCTCTCATGTAGGCCTTTATAAAGGCACCTGTTTTAAGGTCTATTAAATCTGGATCTGAGTCCCACCCAGACAGACTCAGCTGCCTAAACATTAAGAACTTTGTGTGCAAAATCATGCACATTAATTTTTCATCTCCACCACCCTCAACATTCAGTGGATTTGTCTATGTCAAGAATTTGCAATGAGTGGGCTGCTGAACAGTTAAAATATGCTAAAAGATATGAATAAAAAAGGCAACTTTGTGAAGTTCATAAAATCTTGCAGGTTTTTTTCTTTTTTCGTCAGAGGTAAAGCCTGTTGTCTCATATTCTCTTAGACACCTGATACTCCTACTAAAAGCTCACTTTAATGAGAGGAATGTTCAATTTTTAACATTTTCTCCAACCTTACAGGCACCTGATTCTTTGCTATTTTAAGCTCCTCATGCTGTGTAGGCACAAGAAAAGCAGAACCAACAAAGCCAGAAAGAATGTGTATGTGAACATCTATTAAAAATAAAAGCACATGAAAATTCTATTGATAAGTTACTTGAACTTAATTCAAAAGATGAGCAAAAAGCATAAAATGCTGCTTTCACCAACATTGTGTAATGCCAGAATAGAAATGTAAGATGATACAATATTAGGATGGTTTCTTTACTTCGTATGATACAAATATAACATATAATGTACTTGTAATGTATGGTAGCAGAAGGCAGCTCAATATAGCCTTTGGCTACTCAGTTAAGATTTTGGCATGGTTCCATATAGGACTCTGGCACTTCCTGCATGAAATAAAATGAAATTCAGTCATTTTCTACTGATACCATCTAAATAATAAAACAATCACAGAGAGAATTACTTCCGTTCTTGCACATGTTCATTTGACAGTTCTAGAAGCAAAGATTAGCTTTTACTGTCTTCCCTTTCTGAGCAATGTACCCATTATTTTTGTGCTTGAGATCATCAATTCTCAATCCACAGTTCAGTTATCAGTAGCTGTGTTATCAGTAGTTGTGTTTAAAATTCTCTCTTGAACTTTGTTTCTCTTTCTTTGAAATTTAACCTCTGGGTTGTTTTTCAGAACATATTTTAGTTCAGCAGCAACATAAATCTTTGTTTCATTCAAAGAAGTGCTTTTTCTTCCCGTTTTCTCAAGGTGGCTTAATTTTAAAAGCATGACTAGACTGTAAAAGTATTACACATACTCCAGCAGTATGCTTCCACTAGGTTTTCCTGTGTAAGAGAGGAATTGAATGAAATACCTGTTGGCTACTAATAATTGGTCAGTAATAAACCTTTCAAAATGACAACCTAGAAAAAGCACGCTTAATGAAATGGATTCTGTTGGAAATGGCTGTAATAAATGAAGTGGGCAATAAACATTCTGTATGGGTAAACTTATAATGCCTAAAAATATGAGTACAGGCAAAGGCAGAGGACAACTGTAAGAGATGCTTCAGGAAGCTAAATTTCAGTACTACAGACAAGCCTGTACAACCAGACACTGTGCCCTTTGTCGTTCTGGAATGTCTCCCTGGTAGACTGAGAGAATCTGATCATTTCAATGCCATCTCTCAAGTGAATAATACAACAAGTGTCTAGTGCATAAATGAATTTGAGATAAGTGTATTGTCTGCATACTTCTTTGGGAAGTACTTGACTTCTTGCAATGGACTATCACTAAATAACTTGGTGAAGAGCTCAGTACTGCAGGGTATTGAGCACTGGCCTGGTTCCAACAGAGCAATCATGCGTGTCCGTGCTGTCATCAAAAGGCACAGACAACATGTTTTGTATTTTTTAAAATTTGTGCCTTCAGAATTACTTGTTTGAAGTTTTGTTTTGTTTGTGTGTGGAGTTGAGGACACATAAAAATGCTCCATCTTTATTTTGCTCACAGAAGTTAACTTACTTTTATCGCCTTGTTGGATGAGTTTTACTAGAGTGATCTGTGAAGTATTATGTAGACATGCAGTACTATTCAGCAAGACTTCATGTATGCAAATAAAATGTGAAAACTTGAATACAATGAATGTGAAAATCCAGTAAGACAAAACAAAAACCCTCTCCCTTTTTTTGTGCTATGATGGTCTCTTCACATCCAGTTCAAACAAAAGTTAAAAAAAAAAAAAGGAAAAAATCTTATACTTGAAGATATATAAAACAGATCAGTTTCTGCAGTCCACATACTGAGAAAATTTGCATTTGAGTATTTGGAATGACCATGACCTCAAACTTGGTGACAGTGAATTCTAAGATGTCTAATCATTGTTTAACTTAATAACAGGGTGTATCCTTCCCTTCTCAGTTTGAGAAACTGCAGTCTATTATTAATATTTATATATTTCTTATATGTGGATATAGAAGTAAATGTAATTCAATCTCTTTATAATTACAAATTAGAAATTAGTATTATATACAAAATTATATACAAAACATTACAGAATAAATAATAAATTATAGAAACATAGAGTCATAGAATAGTTAGGGTTGGAAAGGACCTTAAGATCATCAAGTTCCAACCCCCCTGCCATGGGCAGGGACACCTCACACTAAACCATGTCACACAAGGCTCTGTCCAACCTCGCCTTGAACACTCCCAGGGATGGAGCATTGATGGAGCATTCACAACTTCCTTGTGCATCTCATTCCAGTGCCTCACCACCCTTACAGTGAAGAATTTCTTCCTTATATCCAATCTAAACTTCCCCTGTTTAAGTTTGAACCCATTACCCCTTGTCCTATCACTACAGTCCCTAATGAAGAGTCCCTCCCCAGCATCCCTATAGGCCCCCTTCAGATACTGGAAGGCTGCTATGACGTCTCCACACAGCCTTCTCTTCTCCAGGCTGAACAGCCCCAACTTTCTCAGCCTGTCTTCATACGGGAGGTGCTCCAGTCCACTGATCATCCTCGTGGCTCTCCAACAGTCCATGTCAGTGACAAAGATGTTGAACAAGACCAGTCCCAACACCGATCCCTGAGGGACACCACTCGTTACTGGTCTCCAGCCGGACACTGAGCCATTGACCACAACTCTTTGTGTGTGGCCATCCAGCCAGTTCTTTATTCACCAAGGGGTCCATCTATCAAACTGATGTTTCTCCAATTTAGAGACAAGGATGTCATGTGGGACAGTGTCAAATGCTTTGCACAAGTCGGGGTAAATGACATCAACTGCTCTACCCCTGTACGCCAGTTCCATAGCCCCATCATAGAAGGCCACCAAGTTGGTCAAGCAGGATTTAAATTATTAATTATTTAAGTAATTAAAATAATTTAATTTAATTATAATAATTCTTCTATAACTTCTGTATATACATTATAAAAATGTCATCAGAATGGAGCTGTGCTAAGAAAAAATTTGATAGTATCTGTCTTTGATTTTTTTACAGCATTCGTAAATGGCAGTTATTTTGTTGTCATTCAGAATACACACATTGCTTGTATGCAGTGGGCTGTATGTGATCATACTGTGGTCTTTATATGATCATGAACTCTGTCCTTCAAAGCCAAAGTTTCCTGAGGTCAACATTGCCCCAAATGCAGATGTTTCTAACACAATCATTATTAGGCAGGTAAAAGAGAAAGTACATAGAGGTAAACTAAAAACTTAATTCCCTTGCTTTGTTTTTTCTCTCATTCTTAACATTAGAGAGGTTTAAAGCAGAATCTTTTAATAGCTCTTTCCTTTTTTCTCCATTGTTTTGCTCTATTTGTCCTCTGGAAAAAACGGAAGCCATTCCTGAATGATTCCCCAGGGGCAGACTGATTCCTGAATCCAATGCACCATGTCTGGTTTGTCTCTTTTTCTCTCATGGCCTGGAAGGCACCGTTTTTGAAAATCCCCTTGATAAGTGGCATCAGCATCAGCATCACCAGATGCACATAGCCACTCTGAGGTGAGTGCCCTCCCTCCTCTACCAGGGACAGTGTGGCCCTTTCAGACAGTAGCCCACATGGCGTCCATCTGACAAGAGCCATCAGATTTTAACAGGTGTCTATTGCCAGCCTATACAACACTGCTTCGAAAACTTCTGTCCAGCGTGGAAGTAAGAAAGACAGTCTGAAGGAGAGATGCACAGCACTGGCTTTCAGAATTAGTGATGCATCCATTTCCCAAGTCATGACATCTGCCTTAATTGCCCTGGTAAAAGGTTATGATGGCTGTATGAAAATTTTACACTACTTGCATCTTACTGGGTGTGATTACTTAGATTATGTCTGTGACGTATCAGCAGGCCTGTGAGCTCCTTGGGACAGAAACAGGACTTATGGTCTAGCCAGCCTTCACACATTGGGTTCTCAGCATTTCCTGATGGGCAGCAACTCATTCGTGGGAGCGGAAGTCTCAGACAGGTATCAGAATGGCATCTGCTCTAATGATGATGGTGAGGACAAAGTGATGGTGTAATGGTGGATGCTGAAATGACATCATAATAATGGGGTCATCGTCATAGCAACTCTCAGTGAGAATTCTGTTCCATTCTGTTGTGATAAAGAAGTGTTACCACCTAGGAGGCTTGGAGCTCCTACCCTAATTGAAATTATCAAAGTATTTCACGTGTCATTTTCTGGCTGTTGTTGCTGATTAATGGCTGTTCCCATAACATATCTTACAGATGAACTACCGCTGTAACATTATGAAATAGGGTTTTCCTCATATGCATTGTTTCCTAATCACTCTTGAGTGGCTTGTATCTTTTAGATCTTATTAGAAATGTAACAAATACAACATTGTCATTTCCAGCCTTCTAGATGTCCCTCTTAGCTCAACAAAAGCTTTTTAGCCCAAATAGTAATGTACATTTCCTTGAGATGTTTTCTGTGAAAAAGAAAATATTTTAAAGCCTTAAAGAATAAGCAGATCTCCAGCAATCTCGATGATTTCCCACCAAAGTAGGGAGGAGTTTAAAATAACAATTTGAAGAAATTAATAATGGAAGAAAGTAAATCTCTTTTTCTTTCTTTTTTTTTTTTTTGTTTTTTTTGTTTTTTTTTTTTGGTAGTTTGAGATCAGATTTTGCTCACATACAACACATCGGTTGCATTTGGGAACTGAAAACATGCTCCATGAACTCATCCAGCTCCTATCAGCCTTAGTGTATATGCAAAGGATTATAACTGATACGAGCAAATTACTTTGTAGAACCTACTTAGGCATTCAAAGAGCAATGTCCTAAACATCCTAATACACAAGATAAACAGTCAAAATTCTTCCAATCAATATCACAGACTGTTTTGCAAAGGGCCATAATTTCAATGATGTTTTTAACAAGCAAATAGAGACAGAATATGTATGGTGAGTTAAGCTGCATAAAGCCTTTCTTCTAAATCCAGATGTAGGCATTAACTCGCATATTTGAGATGGCATGCTATTTGCTAAGTGCAAAGATGGTTAGAAAAAGGCTTTCCTGACTGAAGATAAAAGCTGGAGTACTCTTTAATTTTGGTTACTGCCAAGCTTATTTCAACAACCACAATAGTTATTTGGCTCCATACCAAAAAGTGGCAATATAGTACTTACATGTCTATGGATCAAAATTAGATGAAAAATTGCTGTTTCTCATCTCCAAAGCCATTTGCCACACATTTTATAGGCCTCAAGATGCCTTTTGTAATATGTGATAACAGAGCCAACTGAAGCATCTGCCTGGGAAGAGATTACTTTAATTATGGACTCAATGTCCTATTTTCTGCAAGTGTTCCCCAGAGAATTTCTTACTGCTGGATGAGAGGTGTTATGATGCACATTAAAATCTACAAGTTAAACAAAAGGGCTTGAAAAAGTGAGACAAGGACAAAGTCTTTAGTCTTGTACTCACTGGCTAAAAAAAATAATTTTCTCTAATTCATTCTCTAATGATAGCTTTTAAATTAGTGTAACACCTGTTAAATTAAATTTCCAATAATGCAGAGAAAAAATGAATGTTAAAAGAACTTAGCCTTTTTTCCTAACTTTATTGTTTCATAAAATTTAGTAATCCCTAAGTCTTTAAAATATCCACGAGTTGCTAATGACATAATGTGAAAAATGCAGCAGAGGTTTCTTGTTAGCTTCTATTTCTGTAAGATTCAAAGTTTCTTGTCATTAAGAACTCATTTGCCTTCCGCTGTTGTGCCATTGATCACAATTAACTCACTTGATATTAAAGTGGCTGTGCTGTATGCTCCTATAGAAATTCTGTGTAAATCACCATTGATTTAGCACAGTTTAATGGCTACTTAAAGCGTTTGTCGTTTTCTCTTTATCAATTAGAAGAAAGCCTAGAGATCTTCATTAGCAGCTGTTGCAGTGATGAGCTGAAAGTTTTTCTTTACACCAATTATGAAGGAAGAGCTGTAAAGATGGCTTGAAGATGCTGTGACAGCATGTGAGATACTGGGAAACTTCCCTAGAATTTGTAAAATTGCCAAAATTAAAAGGGAAAATGACATCTCCAGGAGATACTGGAGTTTAAAAAAAACAAACACAAAAAGCCCAAATAAACCTAAAACTATCTGAAGTGCATTCAAATCAGAAGGTAATGTTTGATAGCATTTGGGAGTACTGCCTTTTTGTTCCTGTACAGTTATTAGAAAGATTTATTCTCTTAACACAGTAGAGTGAAAACAATGCTCATCCCCTGTAAATACCATCAACTAATATTAGGGATTTTTCCATTTGCTAATTTTACAATAACTGTCTTTACTGAAAGAAAACCGAGTCTGAAGAGGATGCTATGTAGTCAGTACTTCTCTATCTGAGTGAAGGTAGTATTGAGGATTCATAGTTTAGCAAATGGAAGAATTTAGATACCCGTGCATCTTCCAGCCCCAGGAGGATCTCCACTCCTGGGGGAACTGAGTGTGTCAGGCAGGGATCATACATGTCTCTTCTTCATGGTTTCAACACCATTTCAGCTACCCTCTCCAGCGTCATCTCTGCTGTTGCATAGCCTGAGCTTGTAAACCTGGTCATAGCTTGATGTGCTGGTGGCTGTGGCTCAGAGGTACCTGATCTGCATCCGTGGGATTGAATTTGGGTTTGAAGTGGTAGCACCTGTTTTCTGAGAGCTGTGGGCATGCTCATTAACTCACACAACATAAGCTGGAGATGGGGAAAGCTGACATACTGAAGGTGGATCTTCATGGAGCCATCCAGGGCTAGGAGGAGCTGGAACTCAGCTCTCTGCTGCATATGTCATGACGTGACATTCTGACATCCATAGAGACACACGGACTCCAGCCTAATAGAAGAACTAAGGATTAAAACTCATATCCCTTGTCTGTCTGCTAGGCTTTTCCTTATTGATATTTTTTGATTCCTTCCTCTGGCTGTAAGCAGATGTGCAGTGCCAGGTTTTAATAGAAGGTTTTAGCTTGTAAGTGAGTGGGAAAAGCCCTGCTCTGCAAAGAGACATCCTTGGATCATAGTGGGAGCTGGGTCAGTATTGACAGTTTCCAGGTTTGCTGCTTTGCCCTTTGGTCTGCTACTGAAAAGGTGGAGCAGAGTCACTAGCATCCATGGTTTACTGAGGCCACTTTGCTTGGAGCTGGATTCAGGATGCTGTTAAAAGGTAGATACGCAGAAGCATGGCTAGTCAGACTCCTGCTTCTGGGAGTTTGGGAGAGACCCTCTGCCTTCCTCAGGCTGTGGAAACTGCATGTGCTTGAGTCCATATGCCTAAGAAACTTCCAGTAAGGCACCCTGGTGCATCTGGGGCTGGGCTTCCTTGGCTGTCAGCCTTACATAAAACCAGATCCCCTTGCGGCACTTGAGTCGTGCTGAAAGTCGCATGCAATTTTAACTGTGATGTCTGCAGGGGCAAGCATTTCAGCTGTGACTTACCTTGCCTGCAGCCATGAAATCTGTTTGGGTATTTGCCTGCTTGCCAGGGAGAGCTGACCTTTCCTTCGGGTGAACTGCCTAGCCTTGGAGCTACTGTCCCTTTACTCCTAGAGCTGGCACTGTTCTGTGTGTGTCCAATGTTCTTAGCCAGAGCTTTGTTTTTTAAATAGCATGGCAATTAGGTCACCATTCCAATTATCTGTGTGCAAATTGTTGTCTTTTTTGTTTCAAGGAGGGTATTTTGGAGTGACCTTCACACAAGGTCTGAGAGGCTGGACTTCTGTTGTTACTTAACATGATGAAAACATCACGGCTTTGGAGAATGGTGGTGTGTCTTCTAGTGGCTTTCAGAAATGGGTTTCTTACTCTGTGGAACCTTTAACTTGTTAGGGGACAGTTTTACTTTTTTATTCTGGTTGCTCTCAGCAAACAAGACTCCCAGTGTCAGGTGAATAAAGGCACAGAAAAGACAGCTCTGCTTCTGAGTTGCGCTTTGCACTATAAACTGATGTTGGCTTTAGCTCATGTCCCTCTTCTGCTAGCTTAGCCTGGGTGCAATAGTTACCACTGGGAGGTCTCTGCCAGCAGGAGGCAACAACCACACTGTGGTGGCTCCCGTCTCCTCTGCCAGGAGATACGCAGCTCAAATTGCCAAGGGAAGGGAAGAAACAGTGTCCCAATCCCCCCTCCTCCCTTGCAAAGCCATGTGAGATGTCTCTTGACTGGGAACCACTAGTTCATCACTACCAAGCAGTTGTCTGTGCTGACAGATGAGGAACTTCAGCTTTATTGTTATGTGGGGAGGGCAAATAGATCTGAAGACAGTGATGACACTGTCTTTGCAGCATGTTGAGGATGTTTCATTTTTTCTAACCCATGCAAGGATTTCAATACTTTTTACTAAGGGATCTGAAATGTGCTCTTGCAAATATTTCTCTTTGTATAGCGTTGTTTTAACATATCATGTCCCTCCACTCCCTTTTCTGTTTAATCCTTCCCTACCACAGTAATGCACAGAACATCATGCCAGCCTTTTCTCCTTCTTATGAGGCTCATTTGTTGCTCTTCTATGGCAGCAAGGTACATGGCAGTGGGGAAAAATTTCACAATCCTGGCAGAGTGCTGCCAGGTGTCGTGTGAGTAATTTGTACTTTAGAAAAGTGCTAATTGTTTATGTTAAATTTCTGACAATGCATGCCTTGCGCATGTATCTGTTAGAGCATTTATTTGTGCCTTTACAGAGATGACCATAGATTGAAGCCAAATTTAAATCTAACTTTGCAGTGCCATATGGCACAACCTGTAGACACTAAGGCTCTGGGCGTTCATGCATTAGATTGCCAGACTGATGTGGTGGATAAGTAGATTGTCATGAAAGTAATTCGTTTCGGCTCATATAGATTGCACTTGGCCTTTTTTGTTGTTAAGCTTTTAAGGGGTGATCTCTTAATGCTTTGTTGTGATGAAAAAAAAAAAAGCATCCCAGAGGGAAGCTTTATGGTTATAAATTATTAGTGTGTGTTAGCTGAATAAAATAAAAATAACAATAATAAAAAGATCTCACACTTGCTAATATTTAACATATGTCATGTTTACTTATATTTGTAAGGATATTCCTGTGGTTGATTTGTAACCCACCCAGGATCTAAGTAGTAGCTAGATTTACAGTTCATGCCTATGTTCAGAGCTCTGGAGGACTTTTGGCTACAAGTCCCTGTGGACTAGGAGAAGAAATAAAACCTTAAAAAACTCAGAAACAAGTATTTGTGAGTTTGACAGGTGTTGTATAACAGGATATATGTGACTACTGGATGACCATTACATTTGTCAGTAAAGGTAGTTTATTTGCATTGGCACCTTGTGGCTCTGTCTCATATGCAGTCAAGCTGGATTTCAAAGCTGGGGTTTTATCCCATTTTTCGCAGCAGGGCTTTTCTAGTACAGAATGTGACTTGGAATGTGAATTCCCAGCTGGAGCTATCAGTTTGTGCCAAAGCCAGGACAGAGAGTAGTTAACCCTTCCCAGCAATGACCCTTTTACCTTGGGGCCCGTCGTGGAGCTGCGCATGCTGTGGACCTCCGGGGGTTGTGGCACGTGTCTCAGTGCTCCCAGCTGCATGGATGTTTTCGTGGGTAGCTAGTAGATTGAGGAGCACTGAACATCCAGTGACAAAGGGAGATGGAATGGTACAAACCTCAGCCAGAACATCAGCATTAAGCCAAGCGTATGAAGTTTTCATGAGTTTCCTTAGATGAGTTTCCTTAGACTTCCAGATAGTAACAAAATCATAGTGTAAATGAAGCTTAGTGTTCGCCAGCACTAGAAGCTTTGCATTGCTCTGTTGAGCAGTGATTTAACAATATCTTTAGACTTTCAGATATTATTTGAAAAGTTAATAAATTGAATTTTAATAAACCTTTTTTCCTTTATGTTTTAAATTGGCAAAGTAATAATGTTATTAGGACTTACTCTGTCTGAAAGTGTGAGTGCAGAATACATTTCATGGCTGATTTATGAGCCCCTTGAAAATATGATTTATAATGAAATTCTGACAGACCCTTAACAAAATTAGCATAATAAATAGCAATGTAATAATACCTTTCATGCCTGTGCATTCCTTCACATTTACTCTCACTAAGTGCTTGCCAAAGGCCAAGAGCACTTCCAGCCAGGGCTGGGCAGCACACTGTGGAGAATACACCCACAGAGAGCTGACCGCCTGCTGCACGTGTGTGAAGATATGCATTCAGAGAGGCTGTATGGGCAAAGTTAAATCAGCAGTAGTGTTATCAAAATAGCATCAAACTAAGAATAGCTGTCTTCAGCTACAGAGTGATTGCTGGTCTACTAAGGCAAAACATGAAAAGTAACTTTTGCTGCTGGCAGTACTTAATTTCAGGGTTTTGTTAGAATAAGGACAGATAGCTGAAATGGTAGATAGAAACCCAGTAATGACTTGGGCTGTCATTGTTAGCATAAGAGTCTATATTTATCTTTATATTTTAAAGCTTTATTTCGATGAATTTTACAGTTGAGCCTGGTCTCTACAGACCGAGCTGATGCTTTGTCTGCATCTAATGCTTACGATATATGGAATGAGTTTCTGCTACTATGTTTCTTTGAAAAACAGTTCCTTTTTATATAGAATAACCTCTGCCAAAGCTGGATAACTGGGTCAGACTCAGGATTTTTTATGTGGATAAGTCTGGGCTATGGCCATCTCAGATTTAATGTACGTAACACCAGTGGTTTGCCACTAGGAGTTTTGAGGGCATTGTACTGACCTCAATCTGCTCACGCAACCACTGAAACAAATTAAAGAGCAAAAGAACTATGCAGCTGTTAGCATGGAAAGGGCTGTTGGAGGTTGTTGAAATAAACAGCAAGGGGAAGACCTATACTGAGTAGTATAATCTTCGGTTTCCCAGCAGCTGATACACAGTTATGGATAAATGAAGCTAAGTTTTAGCACTGAAGTTCTTATACATGGAGTATAATTACATTTGTATTCTAAAAATGTAGTTAAAACAACGTAAGTGGTTTCTTTTCCAAGTAAAATTTAAAATGGGAGATATAATTCCGGATGAGCTAGAGCTATTTACTGTGTTTCCCACTGGCAAATTGTTAGGACTATTTTGGGAAATACAAAAATGATTGGGAACAGAAAAAAACAATCTGGGAAATAAAAAGGAGTGAACTTGTGGTGAGGCAGTGAAGCTTGTGAGGTGTAGGTTAAACCAGGCCTGGGAAGAGTCTGTGCAGAAAGTGAGCACCCTGCCTAAAAAAAAATATTGGCAAAAGTAGGAATCATTGAGTGAAAGCTTCATTATTCTTCCAGACCTGTTTTGTTTCATTTTACTAGTAAGTGGCAATCCTCACTATCAGAATGTCAGACTAGGAGGTAACAGTGCTGGAGATCACTGCTTTACTGGGAAAAGGAACAGAGGTAGAGTAGCCAAAACAGTTTCAGGAAGCCCAAACCAAGGTTTGACACAGATCCTGTTGTAGTAATTCAAGCAGTTTTATTTCCTTTTTTTAAGGTCTGTTTGGTAACTGAGACAGAAAGTGATTGTGAAAAGGTTTTATCATAATGTGTATGAAAAGGGGACAGTGTCCATCTCCTGCACTCAGCCCCAGCCCCCAGCTTTCTTACTGTGATTTTTTACCAACAGAAGTTTTCCTTTGTGTTAATAGACTTATAAAGGCATAAAACAGCCACTCTGAGTGCAACAGTGTACAAATGGTCAGACTACTATTTTTCATTTTTCTTGACTAGCCAGTCTAAGTATCCTGAAAGAACAATATTTGGGCTTCAGCCAGCATGGTTGGGTGCATGGTCCATTAACCACATTTCTTAGGCTTACAATCTTGCTCTTTCAAGCACAATTACCTTTTTCTGATCGTGTCCTCTCTAGTCATTAACAGATCCAACAAGGAGGGAGAGATGTTTGCGCACAACTTTATGTGAGAGACTCCCCTGTTGAGGTCATATGTGAGGACCATGCTGCAGTTTCTGGGGAAGAAAACTTCTTACTTTGTGGTTGTTATATCCATGGTACCACTTATGACCTGCACAACAGGGTTGTAATTCAGCTTTACAGTTCCTACATTACTATATATGAAACTGGATCTCTAAAGATTTCAAAACTTATGACCAATAAATATAATTGGAGGTGGTTTTACTATTTCTCAGGCACAGATAAAATGATACATAACTCTTGCTGGGTAATTGCAAAACCAACACTTGAAATTAAATACCCCAAAATACTAGAAAGCCCATAAGAAGCAACTTAGCTGGTTTCCCAGTCAAAGACTCTCAACCTTAACAAGTCTTAACTATTTTTAGTGTCAGATAAGTTGTAAATTAATAATTTCCTGTTCTCTAATTCTAATTTTCTTAAAGAAAATGTTTACTAATCTCTGTTAGACCACATTCTGCTATTTTAAATCACATTGACCAGCACAGTACTGCATCAGTAGTGAACCTCACTAAGTGTAAGTATTGGTGTACATAACTGACAGGAGATATTCTCATGAGATCAGATGCTGTTAACAAAAAGGTGAGTGAGCTCTCAGGACATGGGTCTTCATGCTTAGTTGAAGACGTGCAGCAGCACTAATAGTTGTTGGAATAGTTGTTTACGCAGCAGTCGAGTCAGTAACTTGTAGAAGCAGATTAATAATTCAGAAATGCAGGTACCAGAAGTGTCTTGGCACGCTTCGTTGTTGGACTGTGAATAGTGTCGACAGCAACATAGTTGCAATATTTTCATTGAAATTTTCATCTTGTTATAAGGAAAGATCTAATTCAAACCCAGTTATATTTGAAGTCAAATATACAGAATGTGATTTGGTAAAATTTTTTCATCAGAAGTTTCAAATTTTTACCAGAAATGGTTAGGTATTTATAAGTTGCTGCACAAGTAGTGTAAGTATTATAGCATAACTTCAAGTGAATCAATCAAGTGAATCAAGTGAATCAAGTGAATCATGATTCAAGTGAATCATGGGTGACTTCAACCACCCTGACATCTATTGGAGGGACGGTACGGCTTGGCACAAGCAATCCAAGAGGTTCCTCGATTGTGTGGAAGACAACTTCCTTCTGCAAGTAACAGAGGAGCCGCAAGGAGAGGTGCCATGCTTGACCTCCTGCTCAGCGACAGGGAAGGGCTGGTTGGAAATGTGACGCTCCAGGGCAGCCTTGGATGCAGCGACCACGAGATGGTTGAATTTGAGATCCTTAGGACAGTGAGAAGAGTGTGCAGCAAGCTCACTGCCCTGGGCTTCAGGAGAGCAGACTTTGGCCTCTTCAGGAACCTGCTTAGTAAGGTTCCATGGGATATAGCCCTAGAGGGCAGGGGGGCTCAAGAGTCTTGGTTGGTCTTCAAGGATCACCTGCTACAAGCTCAGGAGTGTTGCATCCCAACTAGAAGAAAGTGCAGCAGGAGGGCCAGGAGACCTCCTTGGATGGATAAGGAGCTCCTGAGGAAAATTCAAATGAAAAAAGGGTCTTATAGAAAGTGTAAGCAAGGACAGGCGGCCTGGGAAGAGTGCAGGGATGTTGTCCAGGAAGCTAGGGACCAGGTCAGGAAAGCTAAGGCCCAGTTAGAATTAAACTTGGCTAGAGATATTAAGGATAACAGGAAGGGATTCTACAGGTACATAGCAAATAAAAAACAGATTAGGGAGAATGTAGGTCCCCTCAGGAAGCTCTCAGGTGAACTAGCTACACAGGATTTGGAGAAGGCTGAGGTTCTGAATGACTTCTTTGCCTCGGTCTTCTCTAGCAAAGGCTCTGACCGCACCACCCAAGTCTTGGAAGGCAGATGCAGGGACTGTGAGAATGAAGACCTTGGGCCCACTGTAGGAGAGGAATTGGTTTGAGACCATCTTAAAAATCTGAACGTGCACAAGTCCATGGGTCCTGATGAAATCCATCCGTGGGTCCTGAAGGAGCTGGCGAATGAAGTTGCTAAGCCGCTGGCCATCATATTTGAAAAATCATGGCAGTCAGGTGAAGTTCCCAATGACTGGAAAAAGGGAAATATAACCCCCATTTTCAAGAAGGGGAAAATGGATGACCCGGGGAATTACAGACCAGTCAGTCTCACCTCTGTGCCTGGCAAAATCTTGGAGCAGATTCTCCTGGAAGGCATGCTAAGGCACATGAAAAACAACAAGGTGCTTGGTGACAGCCAGCATGGCTTCACTAAGGGGAAATCCTGCCTGACCAATTTGGTGGCCTTTTATGATGGGGCTGCAGAACTGATGGACAGCGGTAAAGCAGTTGATGTCATCTACCTGGATTTGTGTAAAGCGTTCGAGACTGTCCCACACGACATTCTTGTCTCTAAATTGGAGAGACATCAGTTTGATGAATGGACCACTTGGTGGATAAAGAACTGGCTGGATGGCTGCACACAAAGAGTTGTGGTCAATGGCTAAGTGTCCGGCTGGAGACCAGTAACGAGTGATGTCCCTCAGGGATCGGTGTTGGGATCGGTCTTGTTTAACATCTTTGTCGCTGACATGGACAGTGGGATTGAGTGCGCCCTTATCAAGTCTGCTGATGACACCAAGCTGTGTAGTTCGGTTGATACGCTGGAGGGAAGGAATGCCATCCAGAGGGACCTTGACAGGCTTGTGAGGTGGGCTGATGCCAACCTCATGAAGTTTAACCATGCCAAGTGCAAGGTCCTGCACCTGGGTTGGAGCAATCCCAGGCACAGCTACAGGTTGGGCAGAGAAGAGATTCAGAGCAGCCCTGCGAAGAAGGACTTGGGGGTGCTGGTCGATGAAAAATTGAACATGAGCCGGCTTCAGTGTGCGCTTGCAGCCCAGAAAGCCAACCGTATCCTGGGCTGCATCAAAAGGAGTGTGACCAGCAGGTTGAAGGAGGTGATCCTGCCCCTTTATTCTGCTCTTGTGAGACCTCACCTGGAGTATTGTGTGCAGTTCTGGTGTCCTCAACATAAAAAGGACATGGAACTGTTGGAACAAGTCCAGAGGAGGGCCACGAGAATGATCAGGGGACTGGAGCACCTCCCGTATGAAGACAGGCTGAGAAAGTTGGGGCTGTTCAGCCTGGAGAAGAGAAGGCTGCGTGGAGACCTCATAGCAGCCTTCCAGTATCTGAAGGGGGCATATAGGGATGCTGGGGAGGGACTCTTCATTAGGGACTGTAGTGATAGGACAAGGGGCAATGGGTTAAAACTTAAACAGGGGAAGTTTAGACTGGATATAAGGAGGAAATTCTTTCCTGTTAGGGTGGTGAGGCACTGGAATAGGTTGTCCAGGGAAGTTGTGAATGCTCCATCCCTGGCAGTGTTCAAGGCCAGGTTGGACAAGGCCTTGGGTGATATGGTTTAGAGCGAGGTGTCCCTGCCCATGGCAGGGGGGTTGGAACTTGATGATCTTAAGGTCCTTTCCAACCCTAACTATTCTATGATTCTATAATAGCTTGTTATTTATTGCCTTATGCTCTACAGGAGTGATTTATAGGAGCCCTGTTCTGCACTGCCTGTTGCTTTGCATTCTCCGTGTTAGATGTATCATCAATATCATTAAATGAATTCACAGTGACATTGCTCTGGAACCATGTTTTTTGATACAAGCGTAACAGAACATAAATCAAGAATTATGTTTAATTCATAAGAGGAACCAATCTCTCATTTAGGTGTAGGCTGGGCTAGAAGGTGTCAAAAATATACTTTACAATACCTCTTCTGATTGCATTTCAGACCCTCTCTATATACCCTTATGTTCTCTGTGGGAATAATATATAGCAATACAGTGCAGTTTGTCAAGTGAATAACATTTGTGGTTTTATTTATTTGGGTACAAATGGTATCATTATTTTTACTGCAAGCCAAAAAGGAATATATTTTCATGAATATACTTAAAACTATTCTTAAGGGAATGTACAAATTTAAAGGTAAGTCTTGCCTATTCTGTGCAATAAGTAGCATTGTCAATTATTTAAATTACACTTAAAAAATCTAATACTTTCTAGTATTTATTACTGTTATTTTTGCTTCTCTCCCTGCAGAATATAAATAAACCTTCATTTTAATCTTTCTTTAATTACCTCTTCAAATTCCTCTTGAATTAGGCCATTGAAATCCAGAGCATTGAAAAGCCTGTAAGGATGTTTATCTAGTATATGTTTACTTTTTATTAATTTTATGTAAATATTTCTGTCCCATTTAGCTTTTGTAAAATAAAAATAATCTTACAAAAGCCTAAACTCAGGATCATCACCGACTTGAAAAGGTGCTTTTACCTCACTGTTATTCCAAGTGTATATGAACTCTTGACAGCACCATTCATATGTAATGGTAATTCTGAAGCAAGAACATTTAACTCTTCATGCTGCTGATGCAATTATTAGAAGTGCTAATTATGCAAGATCTATGGGTGACTCCAGAGCTGTCATTTGCTAGAAGTTTGCTCACTGCCTAGCTGTAAGAAGTGGGACATGTTCTTTTCAACATTTCTCAGACTTGCCAAAATAGTCATCACATATTTTAAATATATGACTGAAAGGAATTACATTGATGGGAGAATACTAATGTTTATACCTACAGCAAAACTAGAAAACCCCATATTTTGTGAAATGAAGGAATAAGTTTTCGTTCAGTATTTTGAACTGTTGTTCTTAATGGAAACAAAGAACTACAAAACAAATAGCGTATTGCTGCACAGGGAGAGAAATCAGACTTCAGGATCCCCATGTCACAGCTTTCATGCCCTGCCCTGTGAATATAAATTTGGAATAAGCATGGATCAATGTGCAAAGGAGTTGTATTGCCTGTACCCCTCACCACAGCTGCCTGTCCTTGGTCTGCAGTGGTGGAGTCAGGACACATCCCATGGGCCCTCTGGCACCATGGTGCTATTTTATCTGCTCTAAGATAATCATGCTTTTACTGTTTCATTTGATGAAAATTTCAGAGTGTCTAAATTTCTTTCTGAGATGCAAAGGAAGCACATTTCAGAGACTTGTCATGCCTCCAAAAATGGGATTTCTGTTCTCTTTACAGGCCTGACTAAAAGACTAGAGCTATGCTAAGCTTTATTCAGTGGACAATATTTGCTTTGTCATGAAGATTAGAAGAACATTTGTGTTAGAATGAGGGAAAAAATAAATATAAACATATGATAAAATTTTGTACACAAACCTGGAAGAGGTTTGGGGTTTTTGGTTTGTTTGGGTTGTTCGTTTTCGGTTTTGGGGTTTTTTTCACTTAAAATTATGTTGAAAGGGAAATGTTTGGCTTAACATTATCTTTTTACCTTGGCTTTGCAATTAAAAATTCTATCCAAAGACTTAGACACTCTTCTAGAACAAAAAATATCTATATGTGAAAATCAGAAATGCCCATTAGTATTTTATTCCTTAAAAATCCTCCAAAAATGCCTATCCTGAGTACCCCATTGGCCCTTCCTCCCCCTGCAATGATGGCCTGTGGGGCCATTGACATCTAGGAGCCGTTCCTCCCAGTATTGTGCTGGGTGATGTTGGGGATGTGATCAGTGGGTTTGGGGAAGGTGTGTGGATACTGAATGATCCATTGGTCTCATAGGAAGTTGTAGCCGACAGATTCCCAGGTCTTCCTTACGGCACCCTGGGCATCCCTCCCAGCTCTGCTGGCAGCCAGCACCCAAACTACAGCAGACTAGTCTGGGACACCTTCTCCTCGATTTTGCAAAGAAAATGGGTATCTTCTTGTGGCATCGTTAGGCAGGGCATAAGGGGGCTCAGGAAAGAGTACCTGCTTAATGACATTGTGTTTAAGACCACAGAGCTCCTTTAGGATCAGAGGTTAACAGTGAAATAACTAACTGCAAGCTTATTTAATCTTCTAGTACTTCTAAAATAACAGTGTCTAGGGTCATTTTTCCTTGTTACATTGTGTGTCCTTTCATTAGGAAAGTTACATGTTGAAATAGGGACTGTGCCTGGTGACATAGTACAGATCCATTTCCAAGGCAAATATCTAGTTCAGACAGCCACTAAGTAATACAAAAATTTTCTGTTACCACCATTGAAAGCTGCCTTGCCAGTTAAAAACAGGAAGAGAAAGCATGCAGGAAAATTCAATTTAATTTAGCCTAAGATATACTCCTGAGGTGATAATGCTGCCTGTGCATCCCTCTTTCTCCCTGCAACAATTATTTTTGAACTTGTAGGTCCATTCCATTGAAAGCTGGCAGCAGCTTAAGTGTCTTCGATATATTTATCTTGACTGTTTGAATATAGAGGACTATGCTGAAGGCAGCACTGGGAAGGATTATCATATATAAGATCACAAGGACAAAAATTTGGGGCAGCTCATGCTTGGCAAGGGCATGTGTTTTATCAAACTCTTCTTCAACCAGGAGGAGTTTGAGTTGAGTTGAGAGACCAAGAGAAAGATCACACTGATGTGGCTGCAAGTGATGAGCTTCCTGTGGCTTAGAAATCGCTACTCCTTACTTAAGGTGAGAAAGGACTGTGTATACACTCCCACTGCATGGAGGTGCAAGGAGAATGCATTAAATTAAACCAGTACCCAACAAACACATTGTAAAATCACAAAGCAGTGTGGTTCAGCATACCTGGCATCAGGAATGCAGCCATGAGCTTCTGACTTCAGAAATGCAATGCTTTGAACAGGGTCTTTTTTTTTAAGTGCACTTTCTGAAATTAAAATGGGATTTTCTTATTTATTTTGATAGAAGTTTCAGACATGTTAATTTGCATAAACTTTTTTTAAAAGCATGAATGATGTTTAAAATAGACTATTAAGGAATATAGGTGCAGTTCCTCTAAAATACAATTGAACAGGAACAATATTTGTGCTCTGAAATATAAACTTTAGCATTTGAAAAACAAAAATTTCTAAAATTTCATGCATTTTGTTGTGCATAATGAAGCCTATAATGGACTCTGGAAAAAGTAGAGCAGTTTCAATTAAGCTTCCTAAACACAACAGATCAAAATTCTTTACAATGTTCTTATTGGTAAACTCTTCAAAAGAGCAAATATCAGTGTGGAAAATACTGACATAATTTCATATAGAGTCAACAATATAGACAGACAATGTTTAGGTGCAATATATAGAGAGCAATAAAAATAAATACATCATTTGAAATTCTGAAACTAAGCCGTACAGGCAAATATGTGTCTGCTGAGTATTTTTAACATACAAACAGAAGTCTTCAGTTTAAATGTAAGGGATGGGTCAGTAAAATTGAAACAGGAGACAGGCAGTAATGTCATGCAAGAAGGTTTAGGGACTTGGAATTACATGATCTTGAGGTCCTTTCCAACCCTAACCATTCTATGATTCTGTGAATCCAAACCTATTATGAGCTGTTAAACTGATGAATCCTCAGAAATGGATGTACCCAGAAGCTAAAAGGCATAGATCATGGGCTGCATTTTAAAATGTTTTATTTGTTGTTTGCAGTACATTTTTTTTTGCTGTCTTCCTACTAGAATAACATAGCAGAGTTAATATTTGCCAATGAACGAAGTCTGCCTGTCTCCTTAGCACGTACCAAACAAGTGGTACGACATAGTTAGTGCTGCTATTTTTACAGCATTGTTTTTAGATGTTGTTCTCAGATATGTCTTATTTTCCTCTGAATTGATAATTGAATCTCTGTCACCTGTATGCCTTTACCAGTTTGCTGCTATTCCTTCCACCTGTCTGATGGCTCTTACTTCAAGTCTTTTGACTCACAGCTACATTCATCCCATCCACAGGGACACAGTACCTTCTAGCTTCTATAATGTTTTTTTTTCATTGTAGGTTTTCAGTATTTCAGACATTTTCTGTGCAGATGTGGGTTTTTTTTTTTTTTCCAGAGATCAACAGAAGTTTGGTGACCTTCAGAATGGGTAGTTGCCATTTAAAATGGGACATAATTGTGATACCTTTATGTGACTTTGCACGAAATCTAATATCTGTTATGAATCCATCTGTAATGGCAATCCTTGGAAGTCAGTTAGTTTTACTTAGAATGTATGGGAAGATTTATATAGGGGATAGTATGTCACTGCTGCTCCTGAATTTAACCTGAGCAGTGTTTCTTCCCTCATGGTACAGGGGCTTGTACTAAATGCAGTGGTTTCTTAGTTGAAGAGGAGAGAATCACAAGAGCAAACCCACATTTTTTGTTGTTGTTTCTTTGATGGACTCTTTAAAAAATATTAAAAACTCTGGCACTCTGAAAACCCCCTTAGAATCTCAGTTTTCAGAAGTCCTCTTTTGTCATTAAGTGTTAGCTCAAGTTTGCTGTTTTATTAATCAACCATAAACTTCTTAGCTATACAAATTGCAGATGAATTTCCGTAATTTCCACCGCCACTGCTGTATACAGCACCAGATGTGCAGGTCTCCAATGAATGCCCTTATATGGAATACTTGGTATTTGGGATTCCAGACATGGGATTATGAGCTCCCATGCAATATTTCAAGTAACAGAGCAGTAATTATTTGTGTATATTTGAAAAGTTTGCCTTCCTGACAACATTACTGAGCTGAATTCCCAATATATTTCTTTTGACTGGAAACTGTCATTAGCAGATAAATGAAGAGTCGAAGTCTGGTAGCTTTTTCACCCAATAATTGCCTTTTTTTCTTCACCTGGGACAGGGAATACAGTGTTGGGACTGTGCAGAACATCAACAGGGTATTTTCCTACAAAGATTCATTCTGGTGTTGTGCTCATTCTGCCAAAGATTCCTGAAAACAAATCTGTACTCAGAGGAAAAATGAGTTGGTAACAAAGAACATCCATCTATCTTGAAGTATTTACATTTTTGCTTAGATTCTGTGTTACTTTGGGTATTTTTCAAAGGCTGTGGTTATAAATCTCTTCATTAATACTTTAAGAGAAGTGTTTTTTAGAGCTTGATGTCTTTTTCAGAAATAGGCTTAAAGAATTACCAATACATTATCAAAAGAAGATATTAAGGCAATGTAGCTTACAGTAATTTATTTCTGAGTAAGATAAGTCATGAATTGTTTCCTAGTAAGAAACATGAGTTCAAGCTCATTATTATTGGAACAGTATATTATATGGGAGGCTGCTTTCCAAATGGGTTGTAAATTGAGAGAATTTATGCCTGGGTAAAGTGAGTGACTAATTCAAGCTAAAGTTCAAACAGCAGTTTTTGTTTAACATAAACTTGATAACTCTTAGTAGTGTTTTATTATGCAAAAACATCCACAAATACCAGAACTGTTTGGCAAAAAGCAAAGCAGGGCTGTATGCATTTGATTAATATAGCTGACCCTGATTTGAGCAGGAAGTTGCTCTGAAGACCTCCTGAAGTCACTTCCAGCCTCAATTTTCTTATGATCCTATGATCCTCTCTGGGGTCATGGTTTCTTGGGTGGAGGAAGAAAAAATTCTGCTCATGGCTCAGAAGAAGCTGAATTCATCCATTTTGGAGCTGGCAGCAAGAGGGAAGTTGGATCCTGACCACAGTTGCGGGCTCACAGGGACACAGCTCCCATCCACAGCAGAAGTGGAGCACAGCACTAAGTGATGCTGGGCCATTGCTAATGCTCTGCAAGGTGATCACTAGGGCTTTGTTCAGCCTTAACAGCTCCTGAAAGTTGCTGGATTGGAAAGGAAGGCTATTGTGGAAAGACACTGAGAACTGGTTGTTACTGCCCCTCTACTCTGCTCTCATGAGACCCCAGTTATAGTATTGTGCACATTTCTGGTGTCCTCAACATAAAAAGGACATGGGGGAGCTGTTGGAACAAGTCCAGAGAAGGGCCACAAGGATGATCAGGGGACTGGAGCATCTCCTGTATGAAGACAGACGGAGAAAGCTGGGGCTGTTCAGCCTGGGGAAGAGAAGGCTGCGTGGAGACCTCATAGCAGCCTTGCAGTATCTGAAGAGGGGCTATAGGGGTTCTGGGGAGGGACTCTTCATTAGGGACTGTAGTGATAGGAAAAGTGGTAACAGGTTTAAACTTAAACAGGGGAAGTTCAGGTTAGATATAACGAAGAAGTTCTTTACTGTAAGGGTGGTGAGGCACTGGAACAGGTTGCCCAAAGAAGTGGTAAATGCTCCATCCCTGGCAGTATTTAAGGCCAGGCTGGACAGAGCATTGGGTGACATGGTCTGGGGTGAGGTTTCCCTGCCCATGGCAGGGGGCTTGGAACTAGATGATTTTAAGGTCCTTTCCAACCTAAACCATTCTATGTTTCTCTTTGAAATCTGTTTGTATTTGATCTCTCCATCTGAGGTGGGAGAGTTTAGAAATTATTTAGGTAACTCAGGACTCTGAGTGTGTCTTAATCCAAACCTTAAGACACTACTCAAATGGGCATCTCTGAAACATCTCTGAAGAAGTGCATAAGCACGCCATGAGTGGCAGGATCCATGAAACCCAGTTTTGGGCCAGTAAGTCCCTACAGCACCCACATTGCAGTACTCCCACACGTGCCCTCACAATATGTCTCACACTCACCTACAATGCCTCCAGGCTCCAGGAATAGCCTCCTATCCTTCCTCAGTACATCCAGCTCCTGCTATTGATGCCAGGCCCCTTCATCATAGTCTCTCCAGTTTATGCCATGTACCTGATGTCATTCCACCTGCTTGTTTTGGCTTGAGTTCTGTGATACTTAACAAGTTTGTCATTTTTTCAGTGGCTGATGGAATTAATTACTCTCCTAAGGCAGTATTTCACCTGTCTGTTTCTATTTGTATGCTGGTATGGTCTTCAGGGATATATGTTTTCTTCCAACACATAAATCTGGCTGAAAATTAAAAACCATGCAGGAGAAATAACTGTCTTTGTATGATTAGTGACCCTGCATTTTTTCCCAAGGGGTTCACCATATTCCCAGCAAGCAGGAGGTAAATGAGGATAAGGACAGAATAACAGGTCTTCAATACCAATGGTAATAGGCTCTTCCTTAGTTTGATTTTGATCAGTCTGTGAAAGTTTAACATATTTCATTAATTTTTCACTCCTCTTAAAACTTCTAGGACTGTGGGGAGAGCGCAAAGAAACATTAGACAAGGAGTGTAATACTTCAGTGTTTGGTGAAGCCTTGGGAAGGGAAACCTGCCCCACATGCTCTGGAGAGCAGCCTGTGGACGCTTTGATTTTTGATGGAACATTTTCTAGCTTTAGACTAAAGAGGCAGATTTTATCCTTCCATTGTAAGCTGATTTTGTATATTATGGATGCATGAGTTGCATCAATGTAATTAATATTGAAATGAGGGGGTTTTAAGAAAATGGGTTAATTTGGCTATTTGAGGATTTCTCTGTGTGGGTTGTAAAGCAAATACAGGGAATGAGGTTCCAGATTCTCACATGATCCAGCTCATCCACAGCTGTTAGCAATATCCTTTGGGAACAGCTAAAGCAGGTTAGAGCAGGCTGCTCAAACTTTAACTGGGAAATAGATAGCAATACAGATGACATGAGAGCAATGAACTGAAAAGGTAGCTTTAAAATCATTTTTTTTTCCCCATTATTTAGAATCTCTTAAAACCAACGTTGTTTTCATCATATGATCTCTTATGCTTCTAGATCTTAAGTGTTTTAAACTTTTTACTGTATTAGCTGAATATGTTATTTCTTATCACTTTTCATGTAAAAAAAATGTATCTCACCAGAAGACCCCGGAGCATCAACTGCCTGCAAACTCTTGAGTTTCTGGAATCATGCAGAATCCTTGGCAGTTCTGGTAGATATTCTGAGATATACAACCATAAACTCGTGGGTAGGGAGAGTCAGGATTTACACAAAGCACTGGACATAATGGACTGTTTAATTATTTTATATTATGAAAATCAGTTCTCAAACTAAGTTTTGATTAATCTGATTAGAATCAAACCTTGATTTTCTTTCTTTGCTTTTACCTGACATCCAAAACCTTAGAAACATAGGTGTGGAGTATAATGCAAACTGGAAGGGATCTCAGGAGGTCTCTAGACCACTACACAGCTCCAAATAGAGTCAGACCAGGCTGCTCAGGGCTTTAATCCAGTTGGATACAGCAGCGGTGGAGAGGAGCTGCACAACCTTCCTTAGCTGACTGATGTCAGGTCCCCTCAGTCATCTCTTCTTCAGGCTGAATGAGCCCTGGTGCCTCAGCCTCTCCTGACAGTGCAGATGCTCCAGCCCCAAACATCTTGGTGGCCTCTTCTGAACTCACCTGTAAATTAGCACTGTTAAACTTAATTAGTACATGTTGTTAAGAAAGGAATAACACTTATCATAGAAGCATATAGGAAATAACTATGTTCTGCGTGTCCATTTGCTTGCTACCTCTGTATTCTTTTATGTATGTCAAGTACTATACAACCCACAGTAACTGTAACATTTCCTGTTGCAGTGTAGGAAAAGACACAGGGTTTTTTTGTTCTTGAAGGATGATTTAGGTGACTGAATGCTATCTTGATTGGATATCGGCCTTAGAAGACTAAATAAGTAAAATTTGGGAAAACCAGTACTTTTTGTACCAAAAAGATGTAATATATTCCATAGATTAGGGTTAAATACAGGTTTCAAACAGTTATAAATATGCAACGCATTAAAAACCTAAAATCCATACAATCAGTGTTTCACTAGATAATAGAGTACAGTATATTGCAAAACCTGAGACAAGGACATTCTCTCCCAGACACTAAAAAAGGTGGAAAACAGGGACGTATTTGTTGGCACTGTGTCAGTAGAGAGACAATAGATGCTTGTTTTATTATTTATATGAGCTGACTGCTTGGCAGATGCCACTGCAATAACCCTTTATTTGAAAAGTAGAAAAAATAGAACTTGCTTTCCTTTATAATCACACAATGCAAAATACTAATGAAAATGTTGGATTTCCTGTAGCTGAGAAGAAAGTATTGTCCTAATCTGCTTTCAGTCAGCAAGAAGCTCTAATCATTCCAGTCACATAAAACTAGATAGAATTAAAAAACCCCCATAATTTTATTCTATGAGGTGCAAAGGAAAAGAGGATGAAAATGTTTATGTACAGTTTAAAACAATAATTCTTACTTTTTTACTCTCTCATAATACAGATATACTGTTCTGTTGTATCCCTCTTTTGTACTCACACCTTGCAACCAAATAAAAGTTTAGTGGGTTTTAGGACTACAAAATAATGTTCTTATAAATTGTGAAATGTAGGGGCCGAAGCTGCCTGTGCGCCCTTCTGCTTCAAGTGCTGTAGCCTGGATTCCATTCGATGCAGTACATTAAATCTCTTTCATTTAACTGCAGTGTTCCTCTCCTTGTATTTACCCCAAATTATCATATTGTCTCTCAATCATATAAACTTTTTTTTTAATGCTGAAGAGCAACAGCCAAACCCACCTTATGTCTTACAAGTGTCTTGTGTGTGCTAGACCACATACATATACAGTCAAAAATGTACACATCAGGGCAACACACAGGAGTGTGCACGGACCACTACACATTTTAAAAGATGCTCAAGTGTGGCTGAACTTGTAGGTTTTAAAAATGCATGTTTTGCATGGGGTACATGGAATAAAATTTCTGCAAGACTAGCTGGGTGCAGGTTGGGTCTAGTAACGTGTAAAGAGTTACAATTATCTATTCATAGTGAGTAGGTAGAGTGCGGGAGGGAGAAATAGCCCATCTCTGCACATAGTGTGTTTTATCCAGTGAGACTTTCTGACGGTCATATCAATGTTTTGATGCATGTTTTGTTAATGGCAATGTGTTCCCAGGTAAAGGCAGTTGATAGGCCTGACCAACTTGGTGGCCTTCTATGATGGGCCTACAGAACTGATGGATAGGGGCAAAACAGTTGACATTGTCTACCTGGACTTGTGCAAACATTCAACACTGTCCTGTCAACATCTTTATCTCTAAACTGAAGAGACGTCAATTTGATGATGGACTACTTGATGGATAATTGGCTGAATGGCCACACACAAAGAGTTGTGATCAACAGCCCAATGTCTAAGTGAAGAACTGGTAGCAAGTGCTGTCCCTCAGGGATCGGTGTTGGGACCGGTCTTGTTCAACATCTTCGTCAGTGACACGGACAGTGGGATTGAGTGTGCCCTCAGCAAGTTTACTTATGACACCAAGCTGTGTGGTTTGGTTGATACTCTGGAGGGAAGGAATGCCATCCAGAGGGACCTTGACACACTTGTAAGGTGGGCTGATGCCAACCTCATGAAGTTTAACCATGACAAGTGCAAGGTCCTACACCTGGGTAGGAGCAATCCCAGGCACAGCTACAGCCTGGGCAGAGAAGAGATTCAGAGCAGCCCTGCAGAGAAGGACTTGGGGGTGTTGGTCAATGAGAAACTTAAAGTGAGCCGGCTTCAGTGTGTACTTGCAGCCCAGAAACCAACCACATCCTATAGTGCAGCTGCTGGCAGCAGGCATAGGGTTAAGCTCTGCTAGAGCAGATAAAAACCTCTTTTTAATAGGTCCTATTGAAAACCTTTCTGGGGTGTCATGATACGAGGTGTTGTACTGTAGGAACTCTGATTTTATTTTTTTTTCCCAGACCCCTCATGAATGTATTTGTCACAGTGCCTTCCCGTGCCAGGGAAAGGCACAGATGCCAAGCACCCCTGTAAGGGCAAGAGCAAGCGCTGGGTGTGCTAACCTCAGGGCACAAGCAAGTGGTGACTGCTTCAGGGGAAGTCCTGGGACAGGCACTCTGCTCCTGGACACACAGCTCAGCATGCTGCATCCAATCAACAGGAGACTGGTAGTGCGCCTCTCTATCTACAGGTTCATGAATGTATACAAGTGTCATTGGATTTCTTTCCCCCATATTACCTGGAATGATTTTTGTCATCGCACAGGGACAAATTGGTATTACTTAGGCTATGTTCAGAGGAGCTGGCAATACCGTACTCAAATAAAGTGGTTTTAAGCTTGTTGGCACTTGAGCAGGGTGGCACTTCAAGTCCTATTTCACAGGTGATGTGGACTATGTATAGTTAAGTAGAGAATTAGCAAGCCATATTTCTTTTTTGCATTTCAGTGACAGACAGTATAAAAGTCTTTATTGGAACCTGACTTAAACTTGAATAGTTGCAGTTGAGGAGGGAAAATTCTTTACAGAATTGCTGTAATTGAAGCGTAGGGTTAGTAATGCCTTGAACTGACAGTAAGCCTTGACACCTGATGTAGTCTTTCTGTGTTCAGACCTCTTTCTTCTTCTGTCAGCAGTTTATCTCCTCTTGCTACTTTTAAAACCACAATTTCCTCTTTCTCTCTTGCATAGCCTCAAGCAGAGAAATACATCTAGGCTAATGGAAGTGTGAAGTTAATATTAAGAGGAGTCTTATTACCTCTAAGTTGTTTTTCTTTCTAAGCTCTCACCACGTCAGGATGTTCCCATTCCCTCCCATTTTCCTTTTATTTCTCATCCCTTTGGAAAGATTCATTTGTAGTGAAGAAATACCACTGAGGACATGCAAAGCATGTGCATTACCCTTTGGCTGACTGACCAGTTAGATTTGATGAGTCACTTGGCCTTTAGCTGGAAATAAATAGCGTACGTAAATAGTGTACTCTGTAATCAGAGTGAGACTATAGACTAGTCTGGAGTAACACCAATTAATAGTTATTAGCTACCCTTCATCTAAGAAGTATTTGACTACATTAAGGACAGTATAGAAACTTGATAAACAGCATAAAAATCGGTTACTTGATATATATGTAAATACAACCCACAATTAAAAGTTGAATAATTTTCTCTCTTTAGTAATCTTTTTAAGGCACTGTAAGTATTTTTTAATTATAATTACAATAAATATTATGTAGGTTTTAGACTTCAGTGTGAATATAGGGATGGTTTTGGATATGTTACATATTTTTAGAAGAGAAAAATCCAGATTCATGATCTGGTTCAATGAATCTCACCTGTCAGGAAGGAACATCACCAGCAAAGGAAGTTCAATATAGAAAAGATATATTTTGCACTCCTTTCTAAAAGTAGCTTAGGCCATGCATAATTGCACTGCATTGTTGTCATTTGCTCCATTAGTAAAGCATAAAGACATAGAAAAGCAAGCAGGTAATACTGGTAAACTGACAGGTGTGATACCCTTATTATCTCTTCAGCTGGTGCAGAACTCATACATATGCCCATTGCAAAACCAATGCTAATGTGAGCATATGCTGTAGGAAGCAGCAGTGCCCTCACTGCACGGCACTGTTGTCCCCAGGGTGCAGATTGTTCCTGCTGTGGAGCAGCAATAATTGGCTCCTACTTTGCATTATCAGACCAGGGATGATAGACACAGAAAGATGCAGATCATTCAACTGGGTGATGGCTCTCTGCCCACATCCTCTCTTTCTCACACGCACGCAGAGATCCAGTAAACAGTACACAGTTTGGTATTATTGGTGTTATTTAGTATCTGTTGCATTCAGACACATACTCGAGCTCTTCTCTGCATGTGGTCTGTGTTTTGAGAGTTTGCTCCTGTCTGCCTCATAAAGGAATTTTGTGGTTGCCATCGCTGTTGCGCACATCCTGAATTGTATCCTGGGCTGTTGCATAAACAGCATCTCTGAAGTCCCAGTCCACTGCCAATATAACTTTTCTTTCTCATTGTCTGTGAAAAGCCCTCTCTTCCACCCTGTCAGACTGGGGAAGGGATAGAAATACACAAAATACCTTTTGTTCCTTAAATGTGGCATTTTCATGTATGTTCCCAGTAGCACCGTGATCTAGGGTTTTGCTCAAAACATGAAATTCATGCTGTGAAACACCTTTGCAAAACATGTCTGTTGGTGCTGTATTGGACCCACAGCTGGCTGTGAGATGCCCTACCATTTTGACCTGCTAGGGGAAATCACAGTATCCCATCCTTTTAAAGAGGCCTGGGCACTAGTTTGGCTTTGGAGATTGTTTGGTCCCACTCTGACTCAGTCCATCTGCATGTGCTTCATGAGGAAATTTGCAGAAACATATGTAGTGATCGTGGTTTCTTGCATATTCATCACAGTAAAGATTTAGCAAATTTAGCAAAGTTATGAGACTTACAAATGAGACTTACGGACTCAGCTCTCTTGCCTTTATATACTGGGATGATATATTTGTTTAAGTTTTATTCTGTACTCAGTATGGTCACTGGTCAGACAGCAGATGAAGAAATACTGATGAAAAACTATGTCATGATGTTTTGCTGTATTTTATGTAAGTATTGGAAATCCTAAAATAGTTTCCACGGTGCACATGGTAAGGACTACAAACACCTCACACTGGTAAGGTGATCTCAGGACTGTGGCCAAAACACTAGCTAACAGGTGAGGCAAGGCTCTAGCTTCATGCAGATTTAGCTTCTGAAAGTCCAAGCAGGTGGGAAAAGCAACACAGCTCTCCTTCCACAAGCAGAGGGAGTACCCTAAAAGGCCTAGGAGCATCAGCTAGCCACAGGTTTGCATTTCTCAGCACACACGTATGTGTGGAGCTTTTCTAAATGAGCAGGAGACAAAGTGGATCTCAGAGAAGTTTTCATTTAGTCCTGTTTGTACTCTGACCATTTGCAGATGGGTTTTACATTGAGGATCCACTATGTATGAAAAAAATAATACTAGATGTGTTACTTTCGTTATTCTTCCTTGTGAGTGTAAGTGGACAAGTAGCCAAGAAAAGAATTACGTATTTTGACTTTCGGACCGTTCCTTTGTGGTCCTTCCTGACATTTTCCTAAGCAAGTGAGGCGTGCTCCATTAAAGCAGCTGGCTGGAAAAACCACAGTCATAAAGTAGTTTTCAGTGTCTTACTGTTAAACTGAGAGGCTATTTCAAGGAGTTCATATGGATCTATCTTGAGCTCATTAATGCTAATTATTTTCATTACTGATTTGGAGAAAGGATAAAAATCACATGTGAAAAGTGTGTGCGAGTCTAGGCAGATACTGGAAGAACTTTGGTTGCAAGAAATCAGACTTCAAAGGCAACACTGGCAAATACTGTAAGGTTTTGAAATCTCTGAGACAAAACTGAAGTTGTGAAGTACTACACTTAGAAATGAGGGAAGAAATGAGCAATTAGAAATAAAGAATGACTAGCACTGTTAGCATGACAGCTCTGTAAGAGAAAAACAAATCAAACTGCATTGTATTTCTAGCTGATTATGAGAAAACAAAATGACAAATCTTTCTGCATGGCACATTAGCTGTTCTTTTAGCTACAGGTCATTAATGAGAAATAATCATTCTTCAGACAAAACTGGTGAGACCTCAAGTATGGAAACTATGTGCAGCTATAGGCGTATCACTTTCACAAAGACAGAAACAGATTGAGACCAGAGGAGACCAAGAAAACAGTACATTGTTCAGAAAATGAATGGTTAGAGGACAGGCAGTGTAAAGATCCGCTTTAGCATGTCTGAACAATGAGGGAAATAAAAGAAAGAACAACTTAATTTGCAGTAAACCCCAGTGCAGCATACCAAGAAATGTTGCAGGGTTTCTTTTTTCTTGGAGATGTTTGACAGAGGCCTGGGGCAGAAAGCTTACTTGTCTCTCCCTTTGTTTCCACAGAGGATTTCTGGACACCCATTCAAGGTCTACATTTCTATCAGTAGCATATAACAGTACTGCCATTGCTATTGCCTATTAGGTTGTGTGACTGTTAATTTCACAGGGCAGCAGCTCTGCAAACATTTCTTCTGCCCTGCACTGAGGCAGGTACGCTCTCCCAGGCAGAGTGATATGCTTAGCTTTGCAATGCGCTTACTTTTACTGATGTTCTTCACTGCTGTGAATCCTCTGACACTGCTTTTTATTACCAAACTAGCCATTTGGTTTTAGGAGCTTTTCTTTTGCTATGCAGAAACAATCCCTACAAGTTATTTAATGAATTTAAAAGGGTGGAGAAATAAAGAAAAACACTGAAGAAAGCAGATTGGGAGTTCTGGTTTGATTAGTCATGCATATAGATATGCATATGCATATATAAATAAATACATTATTTATTGTTGTCTTTTTTATGTTCACAGGGCTACAGCTACTCATAGGGGCCAAGTAATATTCAAGGATGCCTTAGCACAACAGCTGTGTGAACAGGGAGGTAAGAGCCACCATCATATTAAAAATATCTGACAAATGTGGTTTTGCATTGTACTTGCATGTCAGTGTTACTCATCATGAAATTTATTTCACAGAAAACAGTATCAGGATCTTTCATTCTTAAAACTGATTCACTGGCTTCATACTTCCCATTAGTTATCTGAGAAACCTCTGTGTCCTCTCTGCTAAACACTGAGGAATCTACAAAAGTTAAAGTAAATCCTATTGCGTTATAGACTTACCTGAAATCAGCTTGCAACAACCAACATTTGCCTTTTTGTCAAAACCACAAGCTGAATTTGAACTCTCAGTGTATTAGCTAGAAGCAAAATATGCAACATGCCTGGAGCAAAAGCTCTGCTTACCATCCAGCTCACACTTTTGTGTGAACCTGTCTTTGTGAAGAACCTGCCTTCCCATTTTGTGAAAGTAGGCCATCAAATTTTTGCCCATCACCTAGAGCATTTGATCATTTTTAAAGCTAAGCAAAATGTTTGACTTACACGAACTTTAAAAATATAATTGTTTGCACAGCTTTTCATAGATACCCTTTTCATAAATAACCTAAAAATGAATGTCCTGTTGTCTACAAACAGTACACTGCTTTAAACCTGCTTCATTAAAGCAGTGGGAAGTAGAGAAGGTATCCGTCATTTTTTGTGCAAGAGAGAAAGGCATTTCTGTACTGATCAATGTTTTTTCCACAAAATTCCAGTGATATTTCCGTATAAAAAGAGACAATAGAACATGGGCCAACTGGTCTAAAATAAATATTTCAAAATCAGAAACATTTTGTCATGTTAACAAACAAGAGAAAATCACAAAAAAAAACCCCATATATTTTCAGGCAATTAGGTCCATAGGTTTTTTTTTTCCTATGATCTATAAAATGGCTTTTGTAGTAAGAGGCTGTTGACCATTATTGCAGAAGCATATATTGAGTTATTCATATAAAGTATGAATAGTAATGAGGGAAAAATATTTTGATTTTCAATTTCAGCATTTGAGTTTTCAGTATTGTAAGAAGTAAGAAGAGGGGTTCAGAGAGGTGACTGAGGATGTTAGTTAACAAGCTGGGAAGTTAGTTATATTTGAATGAATTAGAAGAAAGTAACACAGGTGCTTGAAATCAGAAATTAGTGATGTAATGATCTGAATGGAAAGTGATTGGGCCAGGTGTGTATTGGTATTTTTACTGTGTGGAAGGAAAAAACATGGAGAAAACACCAAAATGCATCTGGTATTAAGAACAGGAGATGAATTGTAGCCCTATAATGTGGAAGAGTAGTGTTCTGGTGACTAGTATAAGGGGATTTGGGAACAGAAGCGCTAGCAGGATCACAGTTTGGGATGTGCTAAGGAGGATGGTGAGGATATCTCACACAGGGTACTTGCTGAATGGACACAAGACAAGAGTGCAAAAACTAATATGTAGAGTTATCAGCATAAAATTATGAAAAGCCTCATAAGCAGATGAAATTCTCCAAAGCAGATCTGGATAGTGAGTGCACCACAGCCAAAAGCAGTGTGTGGTGGCCGGAACAGGTAAGAAAAAGAGAAGGAAGTAGAAGACACATTGATGGCAGAATGAGAGAGCCAGAGAGCTGGCAGTGACCAGCCCAATGAAAGCTACATGCAAGCAAGCTGGAAAAGAAATACATGTCTGTCAGTGTCAGAATTGGCAGCATAGTCAAGAAGAATTTAGGAAAAGCTAGAAGAAAATACCTTGGTAAGCAGAGACTAGTGAGTAGAAATCCATCCATGCAGGCTTGACTGTCTTTTCTTCAGACTTGCTGTACCAGGAGATTTTAACAGGAGAGCTGACAGCAGAAATTGTAATTCTTTCACCCTTCTCTGCTTTTCCAATTTTGGAGCATAACCTAACCTCAGACCAACACTTTAGAAATATTTATATTGGTTAGAAAAATGTTATGGTCTGTGTCCTGTCCCCAAGTTCACAGGGACTCTGTGAACAAGGAGAAATGGGATTTGTGTATCACTTTTGTGTATAGAATAAAAAATGCTGAGATGTGCCATCCCTGGGCCTTCACTGGCTGCTCAGCTGTGACAGTCCCTGTGCTTCCTCCTCCCACCCAGCCACTGTTAGCCATGTCCTGCACAACTTGCCTGAAAGGGTCTCTTGTCTTCTGCACCTTGTCATAGTCTTCTGCATTCTCACAACTTTTGTGTTTTCCATGATTTTTCCAACAATTCTCTTTGCTTCATGCACAGTCACTTCGGAAACCTTCTGGATTTGTCTTCTCCAAAATGTGTGATGCCATTGTTGTAACTCTGCAAACGTCAGGTTTGACTTAGTCAAGGATCACACAGAGGTACTGTTCTATGAGCAGCTGACACCGTATGACAGCCATGTAATCAATCATCAGATTTCCCTGCAATAATGATGTTCAAGCTTCTCAGAGGTTCTCTTGATCCATTTTTTCCTTCACCTTTCCTACCTCATCCACAGCTTTCTTGACTCAGATAGTCAACCATCCTCTTGCCCGTTGCCCTTCCTCCCATCCATTCCAGCACCAGGCTCTCCTCTGCCCTTTTGTCCTTACTTCTTCAGCAGACAGCATGCATTGTGAATCCCCCTAACCAGTGTTATAACTCTTACACTATAGGGATTAATTTTCCAATCGAAATACAATATGCTTCTTTTTGAAGCAAACCTCAGTTCTTTTTTTTGCATGAAGACAATCACAGTTTAATGTAAACAAAAGATTCTTTCATAAAGAATTAGTGATTTAGATGTAAATATCATATTAAGATATATGCAGACCAGCAAGGTAGATTGACATAAATGAGGTTTTATGGTCTGTTTCTGGCCCTAAACGTTACCATACTGAAATGTTGTAGCGAGTGATATGGCACATTAAGTAAAGAAAAGAAAAATACAGAGCAACTTCCTAGATTTATTACAGGACATCTTTTTAATAAGCATGTTCACTGGAGATGATATCAGACTTTGTAATAACTACTACAAAGGATGTACGCGATGACATGACAGTAGCATGGAATCTCAGAAACCATGTTCACTGTGCCTGTCCTCCCTCAGATGTGCATTAGTAAATCCTAATACAGTTTTCACTGCATTTGTGCAGTGAAAGAGAAGTGTAGCTCTTATTTTGAAGAGAATTAGAGTATGATAAAAGGTAGTGTTAAGGGATGGCAGTTTCAAACAAGCAGCCCTATGTATAATGTAAGAAGTGATGCCATAGGGAAAGACACCAAAGAAAGTAAAATAATTGCTTGGAAAGCTGTGTGTTCATCACATATATTGAATATTTTAGGAAGCTAGAGAGATCTTTGAGAATTGTTGTACACTTTAAAGTTTATAAGGATTTTACTGGATAGGAAGAAAGGAGACATAAAAATTATCAGAAAAATGGTTAATCCCGCACAAACAGGCAAGAAAATTGTATAAGCAATGACAGAAAAGGTAGATGCCTTATAAAAACTTCTAAGGGCAAATAAGGATATTAATGACTGATGATATTCTTGTCATTAACAATAGCTTTAATTAACAATATCTTTAACTTGTTGACCTAATAGCAAAATAAATGACAAATAAGGTAAACTTGTTATTGTGTAGATTTATTCATATTTATTTCTGGCTCGAGTAGAGCAAAAATCATACATTAATAAGCAACAGCATAATTAAAATGGAGTTGGCAAAACATCAGGCCTGGCTGCATTACTTTGTGGAACTGAAGAGAGTTTAGGTCTGTATGAAAACTGAAATCCTGCTGCAAGGAACAGCTTGTGTTGCAGGTATGAGTATTTTCATGTTACACAACCCTGCCTGCCTTTACAGAACCAAGCAAGGTGCTAAAGGGTCAAGGAGACCATTGCCCCAGTACTCCATGTAACTTCGGACCAGCAGCACTGTTCTTTGGAATAAGGACCATACTGGGAGATTTGTGAATGTGTTAGTTCAGACTGACTAGAGAAGAATCTCAGAACGGTAAAATCTAAGAGATGGAAATGATGAAGGATGTTGTTCCCTCCTAGTGCAAAATCACTCCTTTCAGCATGGTTCCCAGAATTTCATACAATTTCATACTCAATGCCACAAATTATAGGATTGGAATTCCTTTGTTAAGAAACCACTCTACAGTCTGACAGATGTCTCCATATGAAAGTAAATCCTGAGAACTGGCCAACACTCTCTTTTATTTGATGGCTTTTGCCTGAATGCTTGTAGAAGCCCCTTTAGGTGTGTTTTGTACCTTGTAAAATTTAATAATGCTCTGAAAAAAAAAACCAAAAAAACACAACAAAACAGACTGCAAGCTCTCAGGCTTGACCAGAGCAGTATTTTACAGAACAGAGACTGGAGTGTAGAGCTGACTTATTGTTCCTTGGCTTACGTGTCAGTGAGAATAATGCAGCCTTCAGGCAACACATTGACTCTTTCTAGGGGAATGTTCAGCCTCTATCATTCAATAACAACTTTGTTTACTAGTAGAGAGAAAGTATTTGCAGGAGTCTAAATAAAAGCATTAATTTTCCTTTTCATCTTCATCTGACTGCTAATGACAAGGAGATTAGACTTTTTCATAATCTACAGAACAGAATATACCTCTCTGCACATCTCGTTTGTGATGCATTGATGAGCAGCAGCTAATGGCTGCTGGCTTTTGAACCCTAAGTAGAGTTTGGGGAGAATTTAAGCATTTGTGTTACTGTAATTCACATTTCCTTTACATTAAAAAAAATTTTGGGGGGTAGGGGGGTGAAGAGTTTTCTAGTGTGTTTTAAGAGTATTTTCTTATGCTGTATTCCCTATCTAACTCTGTACACACACTTTACCCACAGATCTATGGAGTACGGGTGTCAGTAGTACAAACTGATGTTGCTCAAACATGTGCTTAATTTGCATTGTGCTAGCTCTTTTTATCTGAATGGAGGCTCGTTTTGCTTAACAGTTAGCCATTAAGGTGTTCAATGAGTTTGGTTCATATTTTTCCACTGACATCAGAACCATCACCAAATCTTTTTTCCCTTCTTATGTTCCTTTACTTGAAGATGACATCCCCTTCCCACTTCTCTTGTATTTCCCTCCCTTCCAGTTTAACCAAAACAGGACATATTTTTCTGTTGGCTTAACCTTTCAGTAGCCTTACTTCATCCACAGAAAATTTTAACCTTTTACTCCAAACGATGCCTTCATTCTCCCTCATCCCATTGACACAGAGCCCCACAATGACCCCATTGACTTTTGAATTCCCCATTACTTTCCTCAGAATTCTCACGCTTCCAGTTTGACTGTTGCCTTTCTCTCTCTGAATCACTTTGTATTGTGTACTTCTGTGCTTTTCCTTACCAAAGGGATAGCCTTGTCTTACAAGGCAAGCATCATGCTTTTCCTTACATTTTCTCATATTGTATTTGCTCATGGCTTTCGGTTTGTGAACTCTGTTGAGCCCCGTTTCCATTCTTCGCTTAGCACTATTTGTCTCTTGTAAAGCTCTGTATAAACTTAGGGTGCTAGTTAAAAATCAAATAATAAATTAATTTACTTCTTTTTTAAAAAGTACACAATTCTCATTCAAGTTAATACGCATTTTGGAGCCACACAAATATTGATTTTCTATTTAAAACAACCCAACTGTGTTCCTAAGAAACATCTAAGAGAGTGAAGCATGGTTTCAAAAATGAACTAAGATGACCTTTCTTTCCCCTCTCAGTCTGAAGTATTGTATAATTCCTTTTAAATTGTGAACGTTTTGTATCTTTGCACTGTATAGCTACTCTGCACCATATCAGTTTTTAGCTTTGTCATGTTATGCAAGGAAACTCCATTTGACTTCAGCAATGCTATATGGCCTGCTTTACAATCATATTGTTTCAAAATAATTCATTCTATAAATTGATAAAAAAGCCAGAGCTGAAAATGTTTACTACAATTGGTTTTTTGTGATGTTTTGAATTTCTGTTATTTTGGGGACCTTAACTGCACCACTTGAAGATCAATACACGGCTGTTTTGTAATAAAATATAAAATGCAATACAGGAATTACTTACAGTGAGATTAAAGTCTAGATTTATCGCTCATTAAATGGTACCTTCACAGCCTTTTGTCGTATTCAGCTCTGGAATTTGAATTACAAATGAGATGAAAGAATACCTGAGGCAAAACTGGTTGAGCTTCTCAGATCCTGTAAAGATCTGGGAAACATAACTGCTCCTCAACAGAAAGTCTTTGTTTATAAGAACATCATTTTGTCCAACAGTAAGTGTTTGCTTAATTTCATCTTTAGTTATTTTAAATGAGTGATCAGTAGCACTAGTATGTGACTTCAAAATTTCCTTCATTTCAGTCCTTTGGTAAGCAGGGTTTTTTGCGACATACTGTGCATATAATTGAAAAGCTGTTTTAGGAAAAATTCTCACATCAAAATTTTTATTCTTTAATCACATAAAGAACTAGTTATATTTTTAAAAATGTTGAAGTCAAAGGGGTTAGCAAATGTAAATATTCCAAGTTTGTGCTATACATGTGTCTTTTGGCTGAATGCTAAAACCTTGAATAACTTCAGAAAGGTATCATTAGTGCTGCATGTATCCGGGGCTGGACCACCTTCGACAGAAAGGCTCTTCCAAAGAGCGATGCCAATAAACCTGGGTTAAATGACAATCTAGTTTTTCATTTTTTGAGGTCTAAACTGCTCTTGTTAGAGAGGAAAGGCTCTTTCAGTTGAGTTATTCTCAAAGGCAAATGAAATCTGCTTGGCCAAGTAATGAGTCTGCCCATGATGTGGCCTGACACAACCATCCCCCTCACAGATGAGTGCTAGCAGAGTGACTCTCAGTCACACCTGTATTCACAATGGATCATCCCTTTGTGATGATCTGAACTAATGAAAAGGGGTAATAGAAAGCATCAGAGACAGTGGCTTTATTTTAAGTTTAACCTCTTACAGCATCCAGAATATCTCAAATCCTATGCCATAATGTACTTATTTTCCTACAGGCAAAATCCAGAACAGCTTTCATTGCTCAGGCTGGGAAATAATACATTTCTTCTGTGCAAGTAGTGTTCAGAAGTTTTCCAGAGAAAGTTATACAATTCTCTATGGATAATTTTCTTGCATAAAAAAGAATGGAGCAAGTGAGCTACGTAAAGAGGAAAAGATTTCACATCTGCATGTCTGCGATTTCTATTCAGCATCAGACTGCCTTTGCTCTTTGCTGCAGTAAAGCTTTCAGTGGTTCTGTGATTGTTTTCAGTGTTGTCTATATGTGTATATGTGTGTATATATATATATATATATATATGGTGAATGGATGGAGTAAAACCTGTTGGTCTTCCAAGTTGTAAGTAAGTTGAATCAAAGGTTTCTGTCTGAGCTAAATCCAGACTGCTTGCCATCCTTTTTTGTTCTACAGATACCTAGGTTGTTTCTTGCTCAGTCTTCTTAATCACCAACTTCCCCATGAAATGTTGCAGTTTCATTACAGAGTGTCACGCCTCCATGCAAACCCAGTGTTTAAGGAGAAAGCAGGAAGAGAAGAACAAAATTCTTGAGATTTTTCATAGAATCATAGAATAGTTAGGGTTGGAAAGGACCTTAAGATCATCAGGTTCCAACCTCCCTGCCATGGGCAGGGACACCTCACTCTGAACCATATCACCCAAGGCCTCATCCAACCTGGACTTGAGCACTGCCAGGGATGGAGCATTCACAACCTCCTTGGGCAACCTATTCCAAGTCCATTTTTGTTGGACTTCCCGTTCAGATGGCTGTGTGTGAGGGCTCTACACAGATTGCTGCATTCGTTTTTGTGTGTATTTTTAATCTATTTTTAATCTGTCAGATGTTACACCAGAAATTGCAGTACTTCAGTAACTTTTTTTGCAAATATGCTGAAGAAATCAGGAGTACCAATACGGTTTAGGTCAGTGCCCAACAAGAAACAGAGAATCTTCAAAAGAATCCTGACTTCAAAAAGGTCCTTTTTTGTTCTATTTACCAAAGAGCAAAACACAACTGGAAATATAGCTGCATGGGTGAGGTGCTGAGAGGCAAAAGAGGTAGCTGCTTCCCTGAAGTTTACTTACATGCACCCTTTTTACCTCCATGAAAGAAGTATAACTTACTTTGAATTTAAGATTGGGCAAAGCAATGGATGTAGTAGCTACCAAGGAGTATCTAGCACACTGCATAGTCAGTCACCTTCTAGACTTCCTCATGTTTATCTTATGTTACACAGAAACTCCTGTTGCAAACTGTTAGAAGAAGGCTACTTTAAAAGTTTTGTCATTTAACCCCATGCCCCCCATGCAGTGCGTCATTACAATATTCTACTGTTTCCTAGAAGACGAAGACCTACTGGGGAACTGATTCACCAATGAATGTAAAAATGTGCTCTAAAATAAGTGTTTGATTCAGTGAATTGAGGGATCAATCTGTTACTTGTTGTCCTAGTAATATTAGGATTTTTTCTCCCAATAATATAGCTAGTAAAATGTTGTCCAGTTCAGTATAAATGGTCAAAGTGTGGCATATTTACCTTGCTATTTCTTTTGTTCAGCCTAATTCCTACTCTCTTTGTCAGTCACTGAATTACTGATTCTTAATCCAAATTATTTAGAATATCTCATAATCTTAGACTAGAAGTGATCTTTCTTACCTTGCCATACAACCATTTCTGTCTTTTATTTATTACTGATGTTAATTTTAATTAGAGAATATGCATTTTTCTTTCCTGTTATATTTTTATAACTTTTGGTATTTATCATATTTTTCATAATTAAACTATGGGGATAATTTACTTAAGAGAACATGTACTGTGCATTTTTTTTGTGCTAAATCAATTTTTAATGCTACAGTTACGCCCTGATCATAGAAGATATTCATGAATTGTGTGTCTTTGTTCTCCACAGCCCCGACAGAAGCTCCCTTACATCCTCACCTAGGTATGTGATTTGTCATTCTTATTACTAAAACTCAGAATAACTAACTTTCATATAATAAACAATCTGTAAGGTCATATGAAACTAACTCTGGGGAATTCAAATAGAAATGTTGCTCATATAAAGTGAATTGATTTATGTCTAATTCTGATTAGTTGTTTTTCTGACTGTTATTTTTATTACTGTTTATTTATTGCCTTTGAGCCCTTGCAGTGCAAGTACATCACATTGCAGAGCTTTTTTTCCTAGCTGTGTATTAGAGCATCTGTTTGCATGAGGACTAGAGGGCTGGAGCACCTCTTCTATGAAGACAGGGTGTGAGTTGGGATTTTTGAGCCTGGAGGAGAGTGCTATGGGAAGACCTTATAACAGTCCTCCAGTACCGCCTACAAGAAGTCTGGAGAGGGACTTTTTGCAAGGGTCTGTAGTGACAGGACAAGGGCGGATGGATTTCAACTGACAGAGAGGAGATTCAGATGAGATATTAGGCAGAAGTTCTTCCCTGTGAGGGTGCTGAGGCGCTGGCACAGGTTTCCCAGAGAAGCCGTGGCTGCCCCATCCCTGGCAGTGCTCAAGGTCAGGTTGGATGGGGCTCTGACAAGCTGGTCTAGTGGAAGATGTCTCTGCCCATGACAGGGAGTAGGAACTGGATGATCTTAAGGTCCCTTCAACCCAGCCCATTTTATGATTCTGTGACCTGCAACCCTCAGTGTAGGACAGCGCTGTCACACCAGTGCTGGGAATCTGGGATGAACGTTTTGTCCCAGTGTAGCTCTGAGGGCACTGGTTCTCATGCTCTCCAAGTAGGACACAGAGCATGCAGCAGAGCTCCAGCCCTGCACTCACCGACCCATGTATTTCAATTTGATTAGTCCAGGACAGATTCTGGAATCATTGCTCAGTCTGAATAGCAGGTGACAGTTACTTCGTTCATTTAATGGAAGTATTGGTAGAGAAGGGTCTGTTTAATACAAGTTCCAGAGTTTTGGCATTTGGGGTTCTTTATTTTTTTGGCCATTATATGTAAATGATGCAGTAAATCTTGGGTAAAAATTGGAGTCCAGGTCTTGCAGACTGAGACACTCAAGGCCAGGCTGGATGTGCTTCTGAGCAACCTGATCTGGTTGAAGATGTCCCTGCTCATTACAGGTAGTTAGATTAGATGACCTTTGAAGGTTCCTTCCAATCCAATGCTATTCTGTGATTACTTTATTCTATAACTCAGTTTATATTCCTTAAACAAGATAATCCTTACTGCCAGCTCCATTTATGGCAGCAGAGAAATTCCAATTAGAGTACGGATTTTTGCTTATGACTTACCAGAATGAATCCCCTGACTATTAGAAACGCAGTACACTCACTAGGACATCTCATCTTGCCTTGTGCCAGTGTTTCCAAAATCTGGCTTTGGAGGGATTTTTTTTTTTTTGAACGTTCAGAAGGACAAACAATTTAGAGCAAAAGTTCTTTACTTTAAACACTTGGTATCAGATGTTTCTGTCCTCTGTCGGTACAAAGAATAGAATAAGAAACGTGATTCTATTGTGTATCGTGAACATATCTATTGGTCATACTATACCCAGATAAACACATCAGTCTCAAGATGATGGCTGCATCATTTCATAGCCATCACACTTCGGTGATAGATTGGGACACTTCTTAATTTTATGTGATACTATGAACCAGAGTAAGAAAAAACCCTGTAACTGAAAAGCCCTGCTTTTGTTACTAGCATAGCTTAAAACACTATTTCTTCTTTTTAAAATGCTTTACTAAAGCTGTAAGTAAGACAACACTTGTAAACACTGGATGATGGCAGAGGGATTGGAGCTGGGTGATCTCAAGGTCCTTTCCAACCCTTATGATTCTATGATTACACTGGATATTTTTTTCATATAGTGCTTTCTTTTCTTTGTAGCTGAAATGCACAGTGACAGCATTATCCTACGAGATGACTTTGACTCTTACCATCAGCAAGAACTGAATCCTGCCATGTGGTGAGTTTCAGACTTCTGGTTTCCTTTATATACATTTGAGTAAATTAAGACTTTTTAGTTATTACACGGAAGTACTTGTATTACGTTAATTCCTAGATACCACAGCTCACGTTACTGTAAGTTTATGTGTGGTTTTGCTCCATTGGGACCTAAATTATTAATTAATTGATTAACGAGTGACTGAGAAATTTTAAGCCCATTGAAGTGAGTGATAAATTCTCATTGACTTCAAATTTTGAATTAATGCAAACATAGAAAGGAGTAGACCTGAGCTCAGTAAATGTTTTTGTATGAAGATTCTGATTTCTTAAAATCATAGCTTTTGATAGAGACGGTGATGAATTTCAGTAATTAAACTTTAGGTTTTTTTCAATTATTTCTTTTTTTTTCTTTTTTATTTCATGTTCATGTAGTACATATTTCTGGTGAAGGTAACTATAGCAGAAACTCCTTATAAACTGAAATCAAATGTTTCTCAAGTATCCAAAAGAAAAATAATTACCTAAATTAAATACTTCTACCTAAAGTTCAGCTGCTGAAAGCATTTAAGGTTGATTTTTTTTTTTCTTACCTGTGTGGAAGGCAAACTTTTTAAAAACTTTTGTATTGCATAGGAAGGAAAACCTTTCCCAGCTCTATACAGTAGCTCCCAATTTCTGAGTTTTTTTTCAGTCAGTGGGATTCCTGACTAATGTAATGAGTATTATCACATTGGAAACAGCAAGCACAAGTTGTTATCAGTCTTTAACCAGTAGGGGCTGTTGAAAGATCTTGGGATTCCACATGCATAACAAGGCAAGCACGATTCAGGATCGGTCAAGCAGAAACTTTGTTAACTATGATCATAGTGAGAGAACACTCTGACAGCATCCCCCCTCTGCTCCCCTGTTCTCTGCCAAGTGATTGCAGAGACCCAACCCATACACTGCTATCAGAAAACAAGGAAAGAGATGAGGAAAAACAATCCGTTCTATGTTAATAAAAGCAAGCATCAGTCCCTTGGAGGGTTGTACTCCTTAAATCACTGCCACAGTTCTGAGGACTTGAGCAGTAAATAATAGGACAATATGGCAAGGTTGGCGGAGCCTATGGGAGTGGCACACCCAGTGTTCTATTAGCTGAGAAGTGGGGAGCTGGAAACCATCACAGACTGTTAACTTTTAGTCAAACAGAATGTTCTCTCAGCAAAGATTACTGTTAGTCAGACCCCTAAATCTTAAATATTAGTGATTTTGCCACCACAATAATCACAGTGGGACAGTACCATTTCATATGATGTATGAATATATGTAAAAAAAGGGGAAGTTATAGGCCTCTTGCAGTACAAAACTGATGTAAAATTGATACAAAACTGTATAGTGAATATACCTAATGGTCACACTGTACTGAGATAAACACATCTATTTGTCTTAAAATGTTTTGAAGGTTGGAGTCTCCTTTTTTTTTAATATATATGAGATTGTTACTGAGTTTTCTATTCCTTCCAATCTTATTTCATAAATATAACTAATTTGATTGATTTAATTCGTACAAGGCACAGAAATATTTTATTGGGCTAGTTTGTCTTGTTCAATGAAATTCTTGATGGATGTTTTAGCATTTCTTATTTAGAAATACATATGTTCTGTGAAACCTGACTTCATTTTACTTTTCATTAAGACCTCTCACCGATTTCCATCTCTGCAGGCCTTTTACAATTTCACCATCTTATGTAAAAACTTTGTGGTTTATGAAATTTTATGGATATTTTTCTTTTGCACATACCTACTGTAATACTTTTTAATATGTGCCTGCTTATTTTTCCTCCTTTTGTTTCTTTTGTATCATCTTTTTAAATGTTTTTCTGGACAGATGTATTAAGGACCTTCAATACTATAATATAAACCCTCCCTCTTTCTTTATGGAAATGAATAGATCAAGGACTCTTAATGGGTTACAGAATAGCTGCCAAGGTAGATAGCTTTATCAGCAGTGTGTTAAATGGACTTGAGTGGAAAGAAATTAGAGAAGGCATTATTTCCTTCCAGATGTCTCATAACTCAGAGGGTCTGTCTATTGGGAGACTCCATAATTTATTTATCTTTTACTCTCTTATCTTTAAATTCATCCTTGCTTTATAGAAATCTCAACAGAGAAATTTCAAACTAAAAGAGACCCCAGTCTCCTGCTCCTTTTGTTCCCCGGATTTGGATTTGGTCCCCCTGGAATAACCTTGACCCACCTTAGTTGGTGGGTGAGTGCAGAGAGTTGTGTGCTGGGAGAATCCCAGAGCTCACCACAATCCTGAGACAGATTTTTCTGTAATCTCCCCAGAAATCCAACATCTGCAGCAATGCTAAATAGAAGTGGAGCACAAATACAAGAAAACTGTAATGAGGTGTCATGAGCTTTTCTGCACAAAGGATTTCTACAGTATCTCTGCCTCCAATGAAGACCTGCTTAGTGGCAGAAAGCTCATCCCATTTGATTGTCTAGTGGGAGTTAAATCAGGGATTATTAACAGTTTATGCCATCCACCCTAAAATTGCATTTTTCCCCCCTGGCAGCTGCTAAAATCCCATCTTTACCACAAACAATTGCAGTAAGTGCTAGAGCAGTATTTCTATCCCGCTTGGTCCCTGGTCTGCTGTGCTCAAAGTGTGTGGTAGCAGCTGCCATGTGTGCACAGATACCCCAGCAGTGCCATTGTCACCAGGGGCCAGTTACACTAAGCCACTCTAATAATTTCTTAACCCATTATTTCTATAAAGATGAAAAGAGAAGTGTTTGTATTTTCCTATGATCTTTTCTTCACAAATCCTACATAACCCTGGCTTGCATGTGATTAATATTGTCCCGCTCATCCTGATCCCCATTCTGGCATGTGCAAGGACATACAGTCCAAATGCACAAGCAAAGCATTTTATAGCTTCTGTGTGTGTCTAATTTTATGGGTCCCAGCAGAGCCTGTGTGTCACTCCATCACTGGGAGATGCCTCACATCAAATAAATATTTTGCACAAGGGCACTGTATGATTTCGAGAGTGACTGCCTGGTTTTGATGGATTTCTGCTCTTTCAAATGCATTAAAAGATGCATCCTACCCAGCAACCATCTGTTTCTTTGGAGGCTCGGGAGAAGAGGAGGCTTCAAGGGTTTAATTGGAGCTGCAAGGGGAGGAGAAAGGGAATGTTTGGATGAGCTCTTTGTAAACGGAAAAGTCACAGTATCTGGGAATAGATTCCTGACCTAAATTACAGTTTAGTGATTGAAAGAAAACACGAGAAACTGCTGAAGTGGGAAAGGACAATGAGAAGAGGAAACAGCAGGAGAGCAGGTATAAGGAAAAGGAAGTAGGGAGGATTTCTGTGCTGGGAATGCAGGAATGGGAGCATGTCTCGCTTCTCATTTTGTTGGCATTCAACCACCACGAGAATTTTCTTGTGTGGTGTGTCCCACTAATTTTTTTATTCTTTTCTTCGAGCATGCAGTCATGTCAGAATATGATTATTTCCATAGTCCATAGTCCCCAGCCTGTAGGCACAAGTCTGCTTACTTAAGCAAAGATTTCCCCATCTTTTGGGTATCATTTGCCACTAACTTTGCAAAGATCTCTTTGGCTTGTGAAACAAATATGCTTTACACATTCATAGATGTCAAATGTATTTTACGTCTAACATGTATTAGCTGTGACAGTTAAGGTAGGTGACTCCTACTCCATGCTAAATCTAGCTCCAATGGCCATGCTGAGCAGTTCACAGCTGACTTGTAGAACCAATTAGACAATAGTGTTTAGTGCATTTTTCAACGAAAAGTCTAATAGTATGGGTGATTGGTGGTCCATGAGACTTGCTCAAAGCTGGCAGGAGTGTGTTAGCTCAGAAAGCTCAGGAACCGTGGAAGTAATTTATTTTCACTGGAGGAAAAGGGAATCTGCACCCTGTACTACTTGCCAGGGGAGGGCTGGGGAATGGCTGGATGAGAATAGGTTCAATATGGGTGGTATCTGGAAGACTATCTAGGTCATTGAGCACCTGTTTCTGTGACCATCTTGCCTTCATGTAACCTCATGAAATTGCAGAGGAGAATATATAAAAAGTGCTATGTGAGAAGTAGGACAAGCAAGAACAAATCTAGGAAAACAAAATGTTTAAATCTGTGATAAATGATTTAATGTTGAGTCAAAAGGGAGGAGAAGAAACATAAATTAGTAGAGAGGTGCTGGCATTAACGTATGTTTCTGTAGAAAACAGTTTAAATAGTGGTGCTGCAGACAGCACAGGATTCAGTACATTTAAAAAAGAAAGACCGTACAGAAGCTTGTTGCTGGCCAAACTCCCCTTCCCAACTCAATGCCATGTTTCATCTCAAAGCCAAACACCAATCACAGAAAAAGAAAAGAAAAGCCTAGGATTTAAAATCAATCAATAAGAAACAGGTTCCATCACTTCTTTGTGGCATAGGAGAAATGGAGAGGCACAGTGATATTTCCAGTGGCAAAGAGGTGGAGGAAAGCTTTGTGACGGAGAGAGAAGTCCTAAAGTGGCTTCAAAATTGCACTAAAACTGTGGGATTAAACTTCAAAAAGATTTATGTTTAAAAATCTCTTGGCAGCTTGAGATGTTTATCTCCTTTATAGTCCAGACATCACAAAAGGCATCAGTCAATATAATGTCCACAAACTCAGGTACTGTAGAGAAACAAGATGACAAATAGGGATGAGGAAACAGCAGATGTTTCCCCTTCAGCAAAGTGAAGAACAATAGCAGAGAGAGATGGGACTCTCTAAGCCAGAGATGAGAGGGATGGCATGTCTGCAGAGAAGACATCTGGGCGAATGACACATATCAGCATTGGCAGTGAGTACCAGCTGTGAAGAGAAAGCTGAAGTGATTTCAATGTGCTAAGATTTTAGACGAGGCAGGTGAGAAGGATAATATGAAAAGCTATATGAAAAACTGCACCTAGCCAAGGTGATTAATACTGTCTCCTGTTTGTATAAATGAAAAAGAAACTAACCTTCCTGTCTACACCAGGAGAGGAGCAAATTAGATCATTTCTAAACACGTAATGCTATGACGGTGATCTTAGGAACAGCAGATCAATTATCTTATTCTTCATGAATTCCTGTCAAGGTAATGAGCAATTTATTGTCAGAGGTAATGCGTTTCAAAGAGACCACAAAGGTTTGAATCAGGATTGCCAGCAGCCATCCAATTTCTTATGAGAGGAGTCATCCTAGTAAAGATGAGTGATGATGAAAGAGCTGCATTAGAAGGACAGTGTTTCTGGATTTTCAGACAGTATTTCATAGTCCACATTACAGAAGTAAACAGGTGAACAGCTGAATTACTTTGCATTCATTGAAATGTAAGAATAAAAAAATTTAAATACCCCTTGTATTATCTAGCCTGACATATCACAAGGGATGATATAGTACCTAGAATGTATTTATAGGCAAAGTTTTCCTACCATACCGGTCTTTCCCTGCACATATCAGGAGTTCAGGCAGATGCTTTACTATAAAATTCCAAAATACAGGGGCAGATAATGAAAATAATTCTCATAAATAGCTAGAATCCTACAGAATTGCAGGTATTCTTCTAGTTCCTGTCCCTCTGTTCTTCAGTTATCACAGTTAAGGGATTAAGTGAAATTTAGATAGCAGCAAAAGACATCCTCCATGAACTCCATTTCTGTACTTTCTCTTAAAGTACAATTTCATTCACTTAACACTCTCTTCTTGGCTTATATTGAGAAATAATAATATAGGCCAACTGTGGCTTCTATAAGTAAATATTCACTCCTTGAAGTCAATAGGAAATACATTACTTTATCAAAGGATTTAATTTTGTTGCTTAAATTCAAAGTCCTAAATGCTATTAGTGTGAACTGCTGAATGACTTTATTGACATGCATATACAGGAAAAAGATCAAGAATTTTTTACACCTGACTTCATTTCCGGAAGTGGAGCTAAAATCAACCTTGAATAAAACCCCAGAATAAGGGAGAGATTTGGAAAGTGGGAATAAGGCATTTATCTTTGACTTCAGTAATGGAATTGGGTATAAGAAAGCCCAAGGATTCACCCAGGACCAACTTAAGAGACCCAGAATAACAAGTGCAATCAATTATTCATCACATCTATGCATCTCAAAACCTACCATCTACCACTCAGCAGAGCTCAGTGCTCACAGACCTGCAGGGTATTGTACAACACCCAGAGTTAACCCATTCTGCCAAGTTATCCACACTTGTCTGCCCTGGAAAGCCAGGACAGTGGTGAGAAGCTTGTATGCTGTGGGAGCAGACCAAGAGGAAGCTTCATTTAGTCAAACACATATGTCAAAAATTAATTTGAACAGTATTTCTAACCACTACTTAGGTTTGCAGTGGCACACCCTCCCTTTCTCATGCCTTTTGGAGGCAGGGCCCCTGAAGGGAAAAGCTGTCCCAGCCTCATGGGGTAGCTGACAGCGCTACCAGCCTCTTCCATGGTGGGGTGATGATTTTCACTACTCAGGAATAGAAAAATCCTGCTCGAAGCAGTTTACAGAAAGACTTGCAGAGGTTTGACACAACACTTATTAATGAAAAGACAAACAAGAAACACAAATTAGGAAGAGGGGTGGAAAAAAAAAAAACAAGGAAATTTTCACAGGAATCAACTATACATTGACAGTATGTATCAATTGTCTATGATCAATTGTGATCATTGAAAACTCTATCATAAATGTTGAGAGCAAGTCCCTATATCCTCGGGATTTCTTCCTTTCCATCCAATTTCCTGTAAGATCTGCTATCCAGAAATTAGCCAGAGAGTAAAAGGACAATAGAAAACCAAATCTTTGCACACTGTTAAATTACAAATGGAGTGTGTATATGAGAATGTACACACTGTGTACATTCCCGTATACATAATGTTGGCATTATACATCAGAAAGGGTGGCCAGATCTGAGGCACCCTGTGTGAGGGAAACCAAAGAAAAAGTTTCCTAAACACGACTTACATGAAGTCCATTGCACATAAAGCTCTAATAATACCAGTTATCAAAGTACAGACAAACCCATCAAGAAATGAGATTTGGAGTGAGTTCACTCTCCCTTACAATGGAGCTGCTCAAGGAGCAAATCTCTACCTGTAGGTTTGATCTTAAAGCTGAGCTTTGGGTGCCCAAAGGCAATGTTGTTCAGCCCCATTGCAAGAGCTCATGAGGGGCTGGGAGCATCTTCATAGTTTTTTAAAAACCTGCTGCTCATGCCAAGAGCTGATAATCCTGATCCTTGAAGCTGATAATCTTTCCCTCTGCTCCACAGCCAGCCTGTCCACAAAGTTAATTGTCTAAGCAGCATTTACCAGTGTCTCTGAGATTTTCTTCATACTTTTTCCTCTAAAAGGTAAACAGAGTGGCAGTTCTCTGTTACTAACAATATGGGATACGACAAATACCAGTAGAAAGCAGCAGTAAGACCTGTGTTACAGTAGCTGGGCTGGAGGAGCGTCTTGGTGCCCATTTTGTGTAGGGTGTGCAGTCTTGCCCACTCTTTGGGTAAATAACCCTGCAGGCAGGCTAGAGGCTGATCCTAACCCCTTCTCCTGAGCTTCCAAACTCTGCAGTGGTGGGTTTACATGCAGTCAGGATTTACGAAGAAGAGTAATGTCAGGATAAATTATACATGTAAGATTTCAATTTAGTTTCCCAGGGTGTATGTTTTTTGCAGTTGACAAGCAGGGATTCTCTCCCCTTTTTTGTAGGGAGAGAGAATGTGCAGAAAGCAACTACTTATTCACAGGGCGCTTTCTCAAGAGGTGGCTCTAGTACGTCAAACGTACAGTTGCTCAACCATTCTGTTCAACACCATTGTAACAAAACAGTCCAGTTGTCTGAGTGCCAAGATGTCTTACGCTGCAGTTTACAAGCGCGATGCAGTCTCAACTGTACAGTTTCTGATTTCTATTTTGAACATGGTGCGTTCTTCCTGCAGGTATGAATGCAGCAACTGCGAGGTTGGAGAGCAGTGTGGTGTGATAATGCACGGCAACGCTGTCACCTTCTGCGAGCCATATGGTCCCAGAGAACTGGTAAGTGAAGGCTGGCTCATGTGCTAGGGCTGGAACTGCAGGCTATGAACTGGGGCTATGTCAGCTGTGAAGATGTAGGTGTGCTTTGAAAGTGTAATGTTCAGCAGAGAGGCTTTTAAACAAGGTGATAGGGCCACAGAAGAGCACCCGAGGAACATCTCAGTGTTTTAAGCTGTAGATGGTAACCAAAGGTTATTGCAGCAGTCTGCAAGGGAGAGTCTCTTGATCCAGTGTAACTCTAAGTTATTTGAGGTACCATTAAAAAACTGGAAAGGCAAGGAAATAGAAATGTATTGTCAAACTGGCATCATTCTCTTTTTATTTCCTACAATGAAATAGAGACAAGGTTCATTTTTCTTCTCTTGTTTTATTAGCTGTGCCCCTTTTTTTTGTTGTCACTGCTGATAAATGTTAGTTTGGTTGTAAAACATCACTTGTGAACAATGTATCCTCTGGACTTTGTGCAGCCTGGAGCAAGGACCAGCCAGTCTCAGGAAAGTGTATCTAACAAATTGAGTCATGATGAAGGGAACAGAATTCATTTCTTTGGGGTTGGGTTATAAAATTGCTGTAAGAACCATCATAGTGCAATTTGTGTTATCTTGGAATCATGTGGGTGTAGAAAATTAATTGAAAGATGTAGAACCAATGCCCACATGCATGGGCAGCTAAAAACAATGATGTACATAAAATGGGACTTTTGGAAAGAACTGAAAAACTAAAAGGCCAGCTCAAAGCCTGTGTAATTTAAAATTAATTCTTATGTTTTCAACAGTCTTCTGAGTGCAGGGAGAGGCTGATTAGAGCTATTTGAAGAGTGTACATGGAAGAGGGCAGTAAACCAGAAGACTGGTTTTCTCCAGGCACCTTCATTTCAGACACTGACAATTCTTTTCACAGGGTTAATTTGACATTGTTAATTGAGACCAGAATTTCACAAATGCACTGCAGATATTGCTGGTGTAGTGACTGAGAGTCATAAGCATATATAAAACTAATTTAGAGGTTTTATTGATACAAGAGAATTTCCCTCACAGTCATCTCTGCTGAGGAAGCCTGACAGGGATGCTAAATTGCCTCTCTTCTACTTTGAAGCCTATTTGAATGTACTATGTATGCTTCGCTGTCTTGAGAAGAGATATATTGTTTTTTATGTCCTATGCAAAAATTAAGTAACACCACTGAGATATTTTTCCCAATTTTTAAACTCATTTTAGCCGTAGTATTGAGCATGGGTAACACTCCTTGAAAAACAACCTACTTATGACATTTAGCAAACCCAGGGTCCCAGCTCTGAGGGGTTTGAAATGTCATTAATTAGCTGTCTTCTCCCTGCTGATATCTAATTTAGACTATCCTTAGCAATCATGAATTGGCTTCAAAATCCACTGTGGAATTGTATTTGTTTTATTACCATGTGGTGAAATAGCACCACCATGGCATCAGGAACTTGGAAAAAATATTATGATGTCAAAATGGTGTGATTGAATAATCAGCTAAAAAAATCATCATGCCTATAAACAGCAGCCTTGTAGTGAAAGTGTTTACAAATATTGTGGCAGTGTTGCAGAAAAATCCAGTCCTTCTGAAAGAATGTGCTGATGGCTCAACATTTTTGATGAGCACAGGATGGTTTTTATGGCAGAGGTCTGACCTAGGTTTGTTTTTGAGTATGGACATAGGTTTAAACCCCTGTTTTCTTAGAGCCAACTTATTTCTGATATGTAGTCATGTTTCAGCAATTTCACAGCATACCTCTTCCTGTCACAAATATAAAAAATTTTTAAATGTATCCAATCATTATGCATTTTTAGTCTACCACTTTTACTAGTTGAATCCTATTCTGTCTCTGAAATGGCTCTTGAAATTGCTGTTCCCATTCATGGCTCTTAATGCTACATTACTGCTTTAAAATACTTAGTCAAGAAGAGTTGAATCTGCAAAATGTATTACATCAACAGCTGTGACAGCCACCTGTTTGCTTCCTTGACCTCCTTCTCTTCTCCTGACTTTCAGCAGCTGCCTGTTACTGCAGGCAGAGGCTTTTTAATGCCAACTGTCGGTATCTGTTGGTGAGAATTTACTACAGGCAAAATCCCGGAAAGATGTATAGCTTCAGAGATGTTGCAAGCAAAGGAAAATAGCTACTAAAGGCTCCCTGCCAGCCTCTTTGCAGTGTCTGAACTTAGAAGTTCTTTGCAGAACTTTGCAAAAAGTTTTAGTGAGTTCAGTGTGTTTTTTTCTAAAGCATTACTGAAGTGATTCACAAAATAGTCTCTTTTAAGTGTACATGAATCCCTCTTCTGTGATAACTGATACATTTAATTTCTTGGTGATATGAGCCACTGAACACTGATAGGGGGTTTAGTTTTCAAATTAGAAGTTGCACAACATAATTAATTGAATGTAAGCTAATATAATAGGTACTCATAACTCAAGTCAGAAAGCACTTTATTATTTGGCGTAAGTGTGATACCTAATACTAAATCAGTCTTGACAGAATGGACTTAAATGGCAGGGTGAGGATATTTTTATAGGAGTTATGTAAATTCAGAGTGCCTATCTTTGTTTAAAGACTAAAATTACCTATTAAGAATATTCCAAAGAAAGGAAAACCTTATCTTAAATAAATATTATGTACAGGTAGTTCTAGAAGTTCCTGTTTGACATGATTGTGAAGCCTTTGGAATCTGTCTCACTGAATCTGTCTAGTTCACAGAGCATTAATAGTTGTGATAAATTTGCATGCACCCTTCTAAAGCACAGGTGGTCTTGTTATCAGCTAATCTTCCCATTATTTAATATTTTTAAGAGAAGTTCCTTTCTGTATGTAATATGTATGTAGAAAAGAAACAAAACACACCAAACCTCATGCCAACTCATGCAGGTCTCCATTATTTTCAAAGTAATAATTTCATAAATACCTCAACTAGGTGCACACTGCCAATGGAAGTGCCATTTGCTCTCTGCATCACTGGCTGTGTCCTCCTGCTGGGGGGAGAGATGGTATTTGTATGAGTTTTGGTGGGCTGCATGGCAAGCCACACTAGCAAATGAATCTGGTTTAAAACGGACTCACAAGGAAAAAGACTGTTAGTTTAACAGAAATAAACTATTTGAGCTGATTTAACATGTAGCTACTCAAAAGTTGATATTAGTACATGGAAAGGAATGGAGGGAACTATCACCTACAATTTCTTAATCATATACATTTGAACATACATCCTGAATATACATTTGCGAACATATGGAAAATTCTTTTCAACATCTCCAAAGACAGAAAAGCCAGTACAGGTGACTGAGAGATAACATTTGTTCTGTGTCAATGAAGTACCAAATAACAGTCAGAAAACATCTGCTTTCAGGACTAGACTTTGTTCAGTATTGTGCAGCAAGGCACAGGGTAATAAAGGACTTCAGACATGAAAGAGATTTATCAGCAGTTTTCATGTTTACCTCTATAGTAAACAATTAAAGAGCACAGAAATACCTGATAATGGAAGAACTTCTGCTTTCACCATGTGACTCAAAGGAAATTATGCAGAAATTGTACTGTTCATCATTACAAAATGCTGATAAACTTGCTTTTCAAATACTGCTGTAGTTAATGTCTGCTTGGAAGAATGTAGCATCTTCCAAGTCACTGAGTGTAATCTTTACATGGGTGCTGGCTTTTTTAAAAAATGACAGCTTAATGTCCATGAGTTCAAATATTTCTTTATATTTCGCAGATTAACACTTTTTTTCATTCTTATCTACTGTTCAGTTTCCTCTACATCACTCATACAAGCAAAGAAGGAGGATCATGCCAGTGCTCTGGGTGCTCCTCTTGGAGCTGCTTCCATGCAGATTCCCAGCTGAGCTCTGGTAGCCAAAGCTTGCTAGCCCCAGGACCTAACTGAGCTGTATTTGCTCAGAAATTTGACTTCTCTATGGCATATCCATGATATGATATGGATGCAGATCACAAGGAGCACATCCAATGGAAGAGTCTGTCACAGCTTTCATGGGATGTTTTATTTGGTGCTTAGGGTCTGACATGGAGGACAACTCCAAAGTCTTGAAATCTATGATACAGGCATCACTGACAGCAACAGCAGATGAAATTATTTAAGCTGTTTGCTCTCCCTCTTCTTTCAATTAGATGACTTCTTTCATGATTGTGTAACTGACTGGCCAGGCCATGTCTTTTTCCTTTTCTTTTTTTGATCTAATGTTGACATTGTCTTTCAACTTGTATGTTTTTCTTCTTCAGTGTAACCTTTAAAATCTGCTTATAATGATGCCCTGGTTTTGGCTGGGATAGAGTTTTCTTCCTACTAGCTGGTACAGTGCTGTGGTTTGGATTTAGTATGAGAATAACTAGATCAGGCAGTGTGTTTTAGGCAGTGCTTCTGCCGTGATTGTTATGTAGCAGTATCATTAAGTCCAACTTTCATAATTAATTGAAAATAAATGGGTGTTTTCACAAGACTCTAGTGCTTTTTATCTTATAATATTTTTAGGAAAACAGTCCTTGTTTGAACTACGGAAATATGAGAGCATTGAAAGAAGGAAGAAATGCTTTAAGGGAGGGCAGTGTGCTGAACAGAACACTAGGCGTTTTCTGCCTTCTTCTGGGTCTTGGTTGGGTGTCCAAAATGTGTAGATGCTACTACAAAATTTCATTGTATATTTTATGCAGTATAACCAAGGTTTTGTTCACTTTCTTGTTAAAGACTTAGATTCTGTTTTCCCTTTTGATATTTAGTTTTATTATTTTAGGTTTACTAAATTTTATTTTTATTATTTATTTATGACAATTTTTGGTTCTTTTTCTGTGTTAGGAGAAGTGAAAACCGTTCTGTGTATATAGATTTATAATAAGCTGAACATAAACCCTAGGGTTCATTTTTTCAGTCTTCTAAACACTGGTCAAGTACCTGTGTTTCACATACATAAATGCACTTGCATTGTAGAAATTAATACGATGGAAGAAAAAATATCCAGTTTTGACATATGATGAGATATCTATAATCAAAATGACATAACAGAAATGTCAATGATCGCTCAACCTGAAAGGGTTGGAGATTAATAGTTTTATGCACTGGAGATGTAGGCATCCAGAGAGTTTCCATGCTTTCAAGGAAAAACAAGTGATGAATGTATTGTTTTGCTGATCTAACACAACCTCTCTGCTTGTTTGCTTTTCTTCCTGTAGACCACCACTGGCCTTAACACAACTACTGCATCCGTCCTTCAATTTTCGCTTGGTAAGTTTAGCTTACTCTTTCACCTGAGAAAGTGTAAAAATTCATTTCTTCAGAGAAAAATGGCTCTCAATTTCAGGTTTACCTTTCTGGTCAATGCTCCATTCGACATGAGGGATTAAAAAAATCCTTTAAATGCAGCACATTTATTCATCTTCTAATCAAGAGTTCCTAATCTATGTTTTGCAAAGGAGAAATTCCAGTGGATACTCTGATAATGGGAGGCATAGTCATGTTCAGTTTGAGGGTTTTTTCACTTATTTTATAACCAATCTGATAGATAACATTATAATCTCTTGCTCTTTCTCTGAAGTGTGATTGCTGTTTCTATAAAATGAACCTTTTTTTGATATTTAAAACTCTTGATATATTCCATGGTATGGCTGGGTAGTGCTGTTTTTAACAATGTGCAAACAGAGTAAGTAGGATAGACCAAAACTATATGCTATTTAGGTCATATTATCAACAGCATGATTGTGTGCTGAATTGTTTAGAATACCTGCTGAAAGTTATTGCACATTTTCACTGTATAGTTGTGGCAGAATTATGGCAGGAGTTTTGTCTTGGGCTGAGGGGAAATGAATTGGGAACACAGTTTGTTAACTTATATTTCAGTGTTCAAAATGTGAAGGAAAAATGTTCTTATGATATAAATGGTTCAATAAAAAGCAAGCAGGAAATGTAGCCTGCTTCCTCTGTGGACTCACGATGATCTGTGTTTCAAAATCATATTCCTATTTTTATAAAAGTAATTCTCCAAAAGTACCTCAGCAGAACTGTGATTAAACTCTGGAAATCTCAGCTGGAAATAAGAGCTATCAGGTAGCTTGGCAAGCAGCCCGGGTTTTTTAATGTATTGGAAATCAAAATCCTAGAAGGCTCAGAATACATAGTTAAAAATTGGTTTTACCTGTAGTTGTTCATTTGACTGTTTGAGGTCATCATTGCCTGTCACCTTGCAACTAACTGGAACATTAATAGTTCTAAGTATTGGTATCTATCCTTACATTTTGAATTGCTTTTTTTAAAAAGCTTGAAAAATGCTTCCATTCCTAAACTGAATTATTGCACAAATATTGGGCACCGCCAATGAAAACCATCCCGGAACTTGCCTGCAGTGTCATTCAGGCAGTGAAAGGGGAGCAGCTCACTTGATCTGCTAGGATGTGTTAACCTGCCTACAGAAGCCCTTCCACCCTTGACTGTACATGAGGATAGGTGATTTTTACAATGCTGCGAGTTTATGGTAATGAAGGAATTTTGCTAATCAGGAAAAGTCACAAAAATCTTCTAAGGATTATTCTTACGGTGAACCAGAGTGTTTAACAGCAGTGTAAGCTGAATGGGTTGATAGGGAGATGTCTACTGTCAGAGCTCAGTGGCTGGTATCTGGTGCAGGTGAACTGCAGAAGCATGCAGACTCCCAGAAGTTTCAAAATTAGACTTAAGATTTCACTAATAATCTTACTTCCTTTCAACTGGAGAAAGTAAACTGGAAAAAAAGGATAACAACAGTCTGAGTAGGAAATACCCTATATGACCAGATTGTCAGATATGTATGGTAATACCTTAACCTGTATCAGTAGGAACCAGTAAAATCACTGGTATGATGGAGAAGGACAGGGCTGGATGCATGTCCGAGTAAATCAAATTTCATTCTGAAGTTCAAAATATATCACATTTCCCTGTGTGCCTGTGTTGAGCTTGAAATACAGTGCAGATTGGTTTTGTAACTGATAAAAACCGGCATGAGCTGGGGGACTGCTGCTGAGCTCAGCAGTACTTGGCTTTAAAATCCTGTTTCCAGCTTATTCCCAAACGTCTGATTTAATCATAGCCCTATCTGGGGATTCATCCAAGGGAATTGCCTTTTTTTTTTTTTTTTTTTTTTAAGATGTTTAACACTTTCTATCAAACACAGAATAGCTTAAGCTGTAATCTTTTGGGGCATCTTCATATTGAATTCATCACATAGCTTTGCCCACAGTAAAGAGCATACCCTTTGATTTCTCTCATCACTATCAGATGAAATTTTGTATTTGCAGGTATATAAGCAGATGAGGACTGGGAAATTAAGAAAAAAAAAATAGTGCTGTTTTCACCATAAATCACAGATCCTTTTAAACTGCAGTCAGGAAGGGTAGTACTCTAGTGAATTTTTCAGTAGCTGATGTTCTCTGTAGTCTTGCACTTTAAAGGGCAATGGAGTTGAAAAGGTGCACTTATGATGAAGACTTAATTAGGATGAAAAGGTAATTAGTAAGGCTTATTCAGCACACAGGACGTTAATATGCAGTATCCTTTCAGAATGAGAGCAACTTGTATGCCACACAGCATTCACTTGTAGCTGGTGGCATTGCTTTTTGGTCTGGGGCTGGGGTGATGTTTACATTCATGCACTCCACTCAAATGGGCAGAAAATTCAGATGTGTTAATCATCCATGACTACATTTCCCCGAGACCAAACAGCAACATATGAAAGACAAAGTCTAGCAGTTTTCTTGATGTTCAGTGGGATTGTTAATTGAGGTATTTAAAGCAATGACTTTGGGCTCTCTCAAGCAAGAACATCTAATTCAGCATCTTGGGATTGCAGGATATGACACAAAAGTTTCTAGACTCAGCTGCCACACAATGTTAGTCTGATTCATTAGCTGAAATATTCTCTATTTCACACTCCAAACCTCAGGCTTTTCCCTTTATCTACATCCCTGGACTTCTTCAGGGATAAACATGATCTGTCATTTGTGTAGGCTACTGTGATGGAAGGTGACTCATAGTACTAGAAGATTAATGACTGAGCTAAACACAGGAAAAAAGAGATCCATGGAATCCCATAAGGAGAAGAGGAAAGGCTTTAAGGTGGTAATGCAAAGGATTAAGATGTGCAATTGGTTGCACTCATGCATTTTTCCTTGGGTGTCATCTTCAAGAATTTGTTTCCATGGCTGTGCTATGTGTGTGCTGTGCATGCTCTGCTTGGGCAGCTCAACATTGGCAGGCTCTTCCCATCCATCCACAGTGCCTCTGAGTCAAACACCAAAGCCACTACGATGAGTACCAACACTCAGCCTGGCCTCCAGGGCAGGTAATCATCAAAGCGGTCTGTGTAGCAATGTGAATATTGTTAATGGGAAATATTATATTCCCTTTAAAATCTTTGTTCTGTAGCTCTCTCCTTATGTCTTAGTATTGTCAGATCATTTCTACTTGTTAAACTATGTTTGAAAGTGGGAATAACTTGATAAGGAAAGCTCACACTCTACAGCTTTGTTATGAACGCTCTTGAACACTCCTCTGAGATCAGGATGACTTTGACAGTGTCATGTACTGGATAAATACATGTTTGTAAGGCAGGATCCTGCTTTAGATTTGTTTCCCCTTCAACTTTTATGCCATTATCACAAGGATCTGCTGTCATTACTAGAGCAAACTAGCAATTCTCCCCCCATTTTCAAAATAATCTACCCCCAGCTACTATTTTATATTAAATCAAAGTTGATTTAGGGGGGAAGGGTTTTCTTCTATCTTCTGAGAGGGAATATATCTTTGAACATTTCAGACATTTAGCATTTCAGCTCCATTTTTTAAAGATCAAGCCATCAGTCTTACAAGCAAAATATTAGCCAAAAGTTCGAAAGTTTTTTTGCCTCATTTAGAAAAAAATCTTGGGCTTGGACTCTCCCTTCCAAAAAATCATGATAAAGAACTTTCTGCAAAAGTTGGGTTCCTAAATCTAACAGATTTTCCGGGCAATCCTTGCTTTCAGTCACCCTCAGAACTACCTTTGTATGGCAAATATGTGACTTGCAGTATTTTCAGTTTGTTCTAATTATAAATCATCTTTCCCTAGTTGATTTTAGCTGACTTACGCTCATTTCATACATGTACCATTGACTTTGGTTTAATGTAAAAGGTGCCAAGTAATATGATACTAAAGGAAAAAAATGATTTCCATGAATTCCTGAGAATGAAACCCCTCAGCAGCTCACTGTTACCCATTGTATGTACTGCTGGCTGATATCCAGAAACAGCACATTTTGACGGGGATGATGTGCTTTCTTATTCATTGCGATCTTGTGGTGGAATTACTACTTTTATATAAGCATTATTTATTATTCTACAAAGGACTGCAGTGAACTTCAGAGAGAGATAATGTAAAAAAGAAACTGCAGAAGTATGTAAAATCTTACTTAAAAATCAAGAAATGTGAGATAAAGCTTTAAATCTACCAGTACTTGTGCCCATGCCATACCAAGAGAAATTAATTGGAATCTTTCTTCTGTTTTATGCTTAATGCATTCTGAAATGCCTTTCTGCTAGCTAAGTGGTGATCATGCCAGAATTCCTGGCATCCAGAAAACGATGTACAAAAAGTCTACGTGAGCTACACATTCGCCCAGGACTTACCACAGCTTTTATACTTCAGATTTAAAGTGTCAAGACTATGGCATACTTGAAAACGTTTGAGTATATATTCACTGTGACATATGAAACATCTTACAAGCAACTCAATATGATGCAGAAAAACCCTTCTTGCCATAAATAAACTAATAAAACCTTGTCCCTAAAGTTCTGGTGGGCACCGAAAATACTACTGAGTTGGAAAGGAAGATGCAGCTCTCTGAGAGTATTATTTGCTGTTTTCATGAAAGACTCGACTTGAAGATGCAGGGTGCTTGAGCAAAGGTGATCTTCAATGCCTGAGCAACCAACAAACACTGGAAATTCCTTAAGTGTCTTTACTGCATGGATGATAAAGTTTAGTCCCTGCTATTGCTAGAGAAAAGACTTGACATGAAGCAAAACATGCATCTAGCACATTAATCTTCATTAAAAACACAGTTTTAAATATGATATTTTAGTAGTAGGCATTAACATGGGAGAGTGCTTTGTGATTTTGCCAGATGGACTCTGTTTGTCCCCTCAGAAAAATCCCAGTAGTTATTATCTAAAAGATGGGTCATTCATCTGTGCATTGGTCTGGAATCATACCAGTTGGACCTCACTTGTAGAGTAAGAACGACACTTTTCTCCTGCTGATTCTGAGGTAGAGTAGAAGAGTTCAATTGGAAGGGACCTACAGTGATCACCTAGTCCAACTGCTTGACCAATTCAGTGCTGAGGACACCTCACACTAAACCATGTCACTCACACTAAACCATGTCACTCAGCGCTCTGAGGTAGAGTAGAAGAGTTCAGTTGGAAGGGACCTACAGTGATCACCTAGTCCAACTGCTTGACCAATTCAGTGCAGGGACACCTCACACTAAACCATGTCACTCAACGCTCTGTCCAAGCTGGCCTTGAACGCTGACAGGGATGGAGCATTCACAGCGTCCCTGGGCAACCCATTACAGTGCCTCACCATCCTCACAGTAAAGAACTTCTTCGTTATATCCAATATAAACTTCCCCTGTTTAAGTTTTAACTCATTACCCCTTGTCCTATCACTACAGTCCCTAATGAAGAGTCCCTCCCCAGCATCCCTGTAGCCCCCCTTCAGATACTGGAAGGCTGCTATGAGGTCTCCACGCAGCCTTCTCTTCTCCAGGCTGAACAGCCCCAACTTTCTCAGCCTATCTTCATACGGGAGGAGCTCCAGTCTCCTGATCATCCTCGTGGCCCTCCTCTGGACTTGTTCCAACAGTTCTATGTCCTTTTTATGTTGAGGACACCAGAACTGCACACAATACTCCAGGTGAGGTCTCACGAGAGCAGAATAAAGGGGCAGGATCACCTCCCTTGGCCTGCTGCTCGCGCTCCTTTTGATGCAGCCCAGGATACGGTTGGCTTTCTGGTCTGTGAGTGCACACTGAAGCCGGCTCATGTTCATTTTCTCATTGACCAGCACCCCGAAGTCCTTCTCCGCAGGGTTGCTCTGAATCTCTTCTCTGCCCAACCTGTAGCTGTGCCTGGGATTGCTCCGACCCAGGTATAGAACCTTGCGCTTGGCATGGTTAAATTTCATGAGGTTGGCATCAGCCCACCTCACAAGCGTGTCAAGGTCCCTCTGGATGGCATTCCTTCCCTCCAGTGTATCAACCAAACCACACAGCTTGGTGTCACCGGCAAACTTGCTGAGGGCGTACTCAATCCCACTGTCCATGTCATCAACAAAGATGTTGAACAAGACTGGTCCCAGCACCGATCCCTGAGGGACACCACTCGTTACTGGTCTCCAGCTGGACATTGAGCCATGGACCACAACTCTTTGTGTGCAGCCATCCAGCCAGTTCTTTATCCACCAAGTGGTCCATCCATCAAATTGATGTCTCTCCAATTTAGAGACAAGGATATCGTGTGGGACAGTGTCGAATGCTTTGCACAAGTCCAGGTAGATGACATCAACTGCTCTACCCCTGTCCTTCAGTTCTGTAGCCCCATCATAGAAGGCCACCAAATTGGTCAGGCAGGATTTCCCCTTAGTGAAGCCATGCTGGCTGTCACCAAGCACCTTGTTGTTTTTCATGTGCCTTAGCATGCCTTCCAGGAGAATCTGCTCCAAGATTTTGCCAGGCACAGAGGTGAGACTGACTGGTCTGTTGTCCCTGGGTCATCCATTTTCCCCTTTTTGAAAATGGGGGTTATATTTCCCTTTTTCCAGTCATCGGGAACCTCACCTGACTGCCATGATTTTTCAAATATGATGGCCAGCGGCTTAGCAACTTCATTTGCCAGCTCCTTCAGGACCCACGGATGGAAGTAACTTCTCTGCTATATGTTCCTATTGCTCCTTCTATTGTTCCAGCTCATTTTGGCTAAACATCATCAGATGACTAAGTTTATTGTTGATTACAGTATCTGACAAGGATAAAACCTGCAAGGTTCCATATGAATGAAACAAATTTATTACAATCACTAGCAATACCTACCTGCAGCTCATCAATCTTCCTTAATATCTTTCTAATGGAACCTTATAGCAAGGACAAATGTATCTATTGTTTTTAATATGGTTAAAATATTACTGAAGGAAGTTTATTATTGTTATTCAGCTATTCACGACTTCTTGATAAGGACAAAACCCCACTAAGTCAGGGTTCAGAGAAATTACTCAGGTGATCTTTCAGTGGTATCCCTTTTGTCCCTATTCTTTATCCTCCCTAAAAGGAAATAAAATGCTAAACTTTCTGATTTTACATTCATAAGCATTTCAGTGACAATCTGATTGTATAATCACTAAAAGCAGTACCAAAACAATCTTGATCAATGCACTTTCCATACTTTATTTTCTGGTTGAGAAATCACACCTTTCTTCTCTTCAAATTTCTTGAGTTTTTTAAATCCATTGGACAATCAGCTGTACTTACCTGTGCTGATTTTATATTTCTACTGTCACATTGTTTAAGAGCTGAGGGGCATGTTCAATGCCATTACTGGGAACGTCCATGTGACTTAGTTTATTTACAGTCTATATTTAATGCTGGCTGATTTCACAGTCCTTAGCAAGTGCAATGGAGAAAACTATTTAAAATATGTTATTGATTGCTTTTGGTTAGGATATTTGTAAGGGGCATTGATTTGGATGCAGATCTTTGTCATAACAGTTCGAAAATGTTTCTCATGTCATGTTCTACCTCACCCTAAGACATCAAGTTAGTGGATCATTAATCAGCAGCCTCTATTACTCTTCCTGAACTACTGAGGTTGCTAGGAGCTACATGATAGCTGTTTTACTCAGCAGCTCCTTAGCTAAGCATCTCAGTGATGCTTGCTGAAGACAATCCACAGATAGTGTACATCTCCTTTATTAAAAAACAAAAAAAAAAACCAAACCACAAAAGTGCAATATTTTTTCAGGCTAAGGTTTTTTCTTCATTTTTCGTAGTGGCAATTTGCCTTGGTTACCAGTGTGAGTCTTGCAGAATTGAATTATAAAATGTAAATAATTGTGTTAGATGATGGAAATACATCTTTTTTTTGCCCTGATTCTTGGTCAAACTGCAGATTGTTATTTATTGCTATTATTTTTAATAATGATCAGAATTGGCAGTCCTTACCTACCAACCTTCTATGCTTCAGAAAACACATTTAATCCCCTATTAACCTCAGCCAATAGAAGGCCACAGTGAACAAAAATAGTCTTACAAAAATTACATAAAAATTACCAGATTACATAAATAGTACAATTAATTCACTGGCCTCCATGTATTTCTGTGGATGAAATAGCAGTCTCTTCAGACTATGCCCTAGAGCATCATCTGGAGGGCTCTGCAGAGCATCTGTGCAGGATGGCAATTCCTTCTTCCCGCCAGAAACATCACAAATCCACTTTGGCTCAGCTGCATGAACAATGAAGACTGCATTTGGCCCCATGTTACAGTCTGAAGACACTTACATTTATATTTTTATCATGTTTTAATTCAGTTCTGATGGCAGCTGTTATATTGACAGTACTGCTTTTATGTCGTTTATTTGTCCTCTGCTTGCATTCAGACCACTCAATAGAAATTCACATATCCAAACATGTTTTGTTAAATAGACCTTAGCTTTGGCTGAGGGGATCCACTACTGATCATTTTCTCTTAATTTCCAATTCTGTTTAGTCAGTTTTACAATTAACAAACGCTATCAAATGACTGACAAATGCTGTAAGAGCCAGTTTATGAGGTAGTACTGGACTTGCCCTAAGCAGAGCTGGACAGAGATGAACAATTTCCTTCGGAATTGCTGTGAAAAATCACTCTCATGTCTCTTGAGAAATGCCAAATTGAAAAATAAGCCCCTTCTGAATTCATCACAGAAGAGTATTTTATCTTTTTAATCCCTCACTATCTTGTTATCTGAACACCGAAAAAAACATGGGAGAAACCATGGTCTCAAATGTTTTGGGCACGTTGATCCACCTCCTCTGCTTTAGTAACCTGCATGGATGATTACTTTCAGTCACCCAAATTTCTCCTGCTCCAGTGCCTCCCAAAAAGCACCAGGTTTGCTGTGCAGGGACGGCACATCCATACAGCCGTGTTGATAGGGGTACCCGCAGGGAAGAGGCTGGCTGCTTCCAGCAGCCACAGGACAGATAGACTATTTCACATCAAGCAAATGTGGAGCACTTCTGGGGTAGCATGATGTTCTAAAGGGTTTGACTGGCTGGCTATTAAAATTGTGTTAGAACCCTGTCTGAACTGAACTTAAATAACGCTTAAAACCAGTTTTTACAGTGAGCAATTTAAAGCACTAATGTCCATAGGAAATTAAGATTATTAAATTAATCTTGATTGTTGCTGTATTCAGATATGGTCCCTTCTAAGCAACAAGAACAGAGCACTGAATATCTGAACCCCCCAGGATGTTTTGTCTTAATGTTTCCTATACATTTGGAAAAAGTTTGAGAGTTTTATAGAAATCAGTGCTGAAATTGGTGTCATTCACCATTCTGCATTTCTTCTGCTTGCTTCATTTCCCATTTCTCCCCTGCTAAAAAAGCATTAGGAGTCTTGATTCACTATTCAAATTGCCATTTCCTATTGCCTGACATGAAACCTACTAGTTCCTCATTCCTGATGGAGAAGTCCTTTGTGTAGATGCATAGGTTATAAATACATATAATGTGAAAGGATAAGATAGGTAAATAATATTCTCTAACACACTTCACATAGCATGTGGAAATGTTAGGTGGTGTTTATTGATTTTGCTGAGTTATACAAGAAGGGCTGCCTAGATATTACCTAGATTGAAACCAGAGTTTAAAGTTAATGCCATATTTGAAAGACATTTTAATGGCCTTGGGGTGAAATGATTTGTGTTGCTTTGGCTAGCCCAAGGTTACAATGAAATATTGTCTTTATTACTTCTGTACCAGGGCTTCTCTGCCACTATTGGGATTTACTACACAGAGAGGAGCAGAAAAGATAAAGAGAAGCTCAGGATTCAGGGCAGGTGGCCGAGAGATTGCCTCGCTGTCGAACACGAGCCATTATGGAATTGATTGCTGCAAATAATAAATGCTGGATTACAGACTGACTTTCATCTTAATCCTGCTCATATCATTGTATGAGGATAACACTTTTGTATGATTAAAACTGTCCATTTTTGAATTAACTCAAATAACAAAGCATCTGTAGCTCCTAGGGGGGAACAGAGAAGCCCCCAGCTCAGCAAAATGCTCCTGAGTGATTTTCCAGTGGGCAAGAGAGGGGGTTTCTGTGAAAGCAAAAGCAGATAAAAATAGAAAAGCCAGACAGAAAATCAAAGAAAAGAAAAGCTTTTGTCAAACTAATTGTTATCTGCACACATAAAGATGTAAAGGCCGGCAATCAGTTTTATTACTGGGTTTCATAAAAAAGAGGCAACCTACCTCAGGACTTCATTTGAGAAAAAGTATTTCTCAAATTCTCTTGGTGCCATGGAATTTTGCTAAACCAGGAAAGAAAGGACTTTCAAATATTGATATTCAAGATGCCTCCTTTTACACAGCAGTTCTTGGGACCAAAGTGTGTTTTCTACTGCCTCTCTAGAGGGGACTGGTTGTAGGAATCTAAATAAAACATCATTTATGTTCCTGTAGTATTTTAATCCCTTACCAACACCCTATGGTGCTCATTGTCTTGATTATTGACCTTTGAAGCTGACCCAGGTTGCTAAATGGATGGAGTTAAACAAATAGATACATATTAGTGTACTACTGAAGTACTTTAAGATGGTATAATTTTAATTTTGCCTAGCTTCACTGAAAGGTCCCCTCTCACTAGGAGGATCTCCACATAATCTTGCATTAAGCATTTAATGGAAGTAATGTTGAAGCATAAAATACAGGAATGCCAATAGAAAATGCTTATCAAGCAAAGCGCTTACTACTTGATCAGACAGACAAGAACCACTGTGAGAGCATTTCTGAGGTGTCAGTGATACTACTGTTTCAGTAGCTGTAATTCCTGGGTATCTATTACATCCAGGTCTTCATCTTATGTCAGTGCACTTAAAAACGTGGTTAAATTTAGAAGCATCATGCAATTATTTATTTGGCAACAGACACATTACCCAAGCACATACCTGCTGGCTGTATCTCAGAAAAAGATGCTATGAATAGCTGAGCATCTTTATAACAGAATAAATTGGAAACTGGCATAAGTGAAACACAGCTTTCTTCCTGACTCAGTGTTCTCAACACAAAAAGCAATATGAGTTGTGATCTGATCTTGTTCATTAGAAGAGAGCAGATTTGTGTGAGCACAGGAAGCCCATTATATCTCTGAATATAAATAGACTAAGAGGAAGTTGAGCCAGATAAGTATTTCCTCAGGCATTACCTCTCACCTAAAGGAAATTACCTGCACTAATTCGTAAGAAGTACATTTGCTGTTACTGGGAATCCTGGAAGGAGGTGTGTGGGAAGGCACTATGGGAGATCACCTGCTCCAGTGCTCCTCCCATGCTCCAACCAGGACCACAGTGGGTAAGGACAGCTCACTCAGGGCCCTGTCCAGTTGGGATTTGACATCTGATTAATTTTTAGAATTTCATTTCTGAAGCCTTTATGATTAATTTTTATCAAATGTATTTACTAATTATTATTCTCATCTGTTACAATTTTACAGTAGAGGTTTTCAGCTTGCCAGCCCCGTATTTTTATGTAGATGTAACCATCCAGCATTTCCAAGTGGAGTAACAGCCTAAAGCTGCCAGTTGAAATGAAGTTTGCTGCTCTTTGAAACCTGTGGAAAATAAATAGTTGAGACTTTGAACTTCAAAAGTCATGATTCTCATTACTGCTAGAGTAAGTCTGATTTTTACCAAAGGCAAACACTGTTGATATTTTCATTTTCTAGTATCACGTATTTGCTTCAGATTGTTGATCAGAACACATACGGGGATGGAGATAGTCAAAATGCTCTTTTCACAAAGGAGGAAAACAGCATCCAGCAATAAAGATATTTAATTCTTCCATGTAAAGGTAGACTACAGTTATAAAATAGAATACAGTTCTTAAAGTTTTTAATTTTAATCTTTTTAAACCTAAAATATTTATTTGTACTCTGAACCTGTTCTAAAACTCTTTTTAAAAATAGTCTAAAGATCTAAAATGTGTCATAATTACAAATCACTTGTAACTAGATTCAAAGTTGTGGCTTCAAAGAAAAATTAAAATGATCTTGCAACTGTCTCTTGAGGAAGTCTTCAGAGGCAGAATGGGATGAACAGTGAGTTGCACATTCTTGTACCAGCGCTTCTGGTACATCCATCACGAAAGATTCAGTCTTTTGACATGGTTAAAATCATCTGGTTCTTGGTCAGAAGCCAATATAAACATACACCTAAAATAAATTAGGATCCACAGAGCATTCATTCTATCAAACTGTATGGTTCAATAATTTGGAAAAAACTATTTGCAAGCCAGGCAAATTTGACCATTAGTAATTTATACTATCCGGTTTGGCTTAATTCAAGTGATACCAGCACATCATAGTTCTTAGCAAACACAAATCATTATTCATCACATTAACAAAATGAATAAAAGCAATCTTCTAACATGAGCTAAAGGGGATTCTTTTCAGCTTCCTTTTGTTCTTCAGGCCACAGTTAAAACAATTCAAACCTTTCCACAAATTTCTTGTGTGAATTTTTCTTGTATAGTCCCATGTGAAACTCGTTCTCAAAGCCAGCATTACATATCTACTTATCCACGGAAGCACTCGCAGGAGCTATCAAGAGATTGTCAAGAGGCAGAGAACGTCATAGTCTATAAAGAGCAAAATATTACTTCCCTTGCAGATGGCACCCAGTTTTATCTCAGCAAAACACCAGCTTCTAATGAATGTTGTTAAGAAATCTTAGAGACCAACAGCCCTATGACTTCTGTTTCTGTAAATCTGACATGGAGGCAAAGTCGTAATGAGAATTAATTTTTCCTGCCATTGTCAGCCTGGATACTAATACCTGAATACCTGGATGCAAATACCTGATATGAAGTGCCTTCATAACATCTCTCCTAAAATATTATGCTCTTAGTACTTGAACCTACATGATATTTTAAAAAATAAGGTAGGTAAAATGTTGACTAGTACTTTGGATGGCATTGAAGGAAACCAAAATCGGCTTAACAAGATTTACAGAGAAAAGAGGCAAAGAAGTCATAACCATCTCAGGTGGACATGTTGCAGATGGACAGTGTTAGTCATGTCCTGGATATGGGTTACCAGTCCTCTGAAACAAGCAGCAAATGCAATGAAGAAGCATACTTTTGTTTACCTTTTTCATTGTTTCCTGTTTATGTTAGGTAGAATTAAAGCAGCAGTCAGTAGCTGTTTAGCATTCCCATGCTTTGCCAGTCAAAACCCTCCTCTATTAGCATCAGTGTCTGGATTCAACTTTAAGCAAATTCTATTTTATTGAAAATTGGCTTGGGGCAAAATCCAAGCACATGAATCACAAGTCAAATAAATTAGCGTTTCAGAATATCCAGTATATGAAAATAGCTGCGGTTTATAACAGAAGCTGCTCATTGTTTTTGATAACAGGTGAAATTGCTGTCTGAGCTTCAAATGTATCATTTAAAATTAAATCCAATAAGATTGTCTGTACCTTGGCTTTTTTCCAAGTTTTAGAAGTCTGTGAACTTCAGCTGGAAGCCTATAAGAAGGAGAAAAATAACTCCAAAAGAGAAAAATGCATTTTTCCTGAAACCCAAGGAGAAGCTTGCCTATACATACGTAAAGAAAAAATCTGGCTATTCTTGGTTAGGGGTTGGTTTGGTTTTCCCTCCTCCTCAAATAGATAACGAGACATGGAAACCCTTAATATTGAAAGTATAATCTCAACTCAGTCAAATCTAACTAGCACCTCACTGAGGCATCAGGTTTGCTGTGACATGCTTGGCTTAAGAAAGAAATGACATTTTTCTCTAATGCAGCAACTTCTTACTACTGTAGACTTCTTTATGGTAATCATTGTGCATGCTTTATTTCCTATTTTCATGGCTAATTCAAAACCTGGGTATTCCTGTTATAAAAGAAGCTGGTTCTAATCTCATTCAAAAGGTTTTATGTACAAGTTTTTCTTTGGAGGATGGGAGGGTGTGAAGATTTACAGCATGACATCCTGCCCCTGCTGCTCTGCTCCGAGCTGACAAACTTTATTACTGTCTTTGGAAGCAGTGTGAAGGACACCTCCCTTCCCCAGCTGGATTTGCCCTCAGTTCCTGCTAGGTTACTACTTGAATTTTGATTATCTATTTGTCCACAAAGTCAGAGCATAGCTTTGCTGTCCAAGGTAGAAGCAAACATCCAAACTGCAGACTTCTAATTTAAATAATCCTAGTTTAGGATTGGTAAAATGACAGCAATATGGAGTAATAGGAATAGTATTAAGTAATATTAATATAGACAATTATATTGAAAGCCAGTGGCTTGCAAGACTATCTTGGTAAACCCTTTTCTGGGGTGCACTTATATGTTCACTTTCTTCCCTTTTCTCAGGAAGAAATTCCTGACGTAAGCTAGGATAAATACTGGTTTTGTAACAGGTGTAAGCACCAAATCCAGGAGCTTCTTGTCTATTTAAAATATATGGTTCCAATGGCGAAGAATAATGCCTGAACCTTGCTGATAATTTTTCCAAATATATTGAACTTATTCTTTTCTCTTTTTTTTACATTGCAGAATTAGATACTTACATGAAAAATAATCTGGCTGTTTTGTGATTTTGAGTTAAGAACATACATAGAGTTTAAACACTGATAAAACCACATTTTAAACCACATGTCATCACAGCCTGTACAAGCTACTTACATTGACCTGGAGGACTTTCCCAAACTAATTTTAACCTTAATAAAACCTGCCCTCCCTATTAGAATAATAATAAAACCGAGGACTTGTCTCCCCCCTTTTCATTGTCTCCATTGCTCTCTTTTCAATAACACAAGTAAAATACTTCTTTGCAAAGCCCTTTTTCAGTGGCCCCATTTCTTTTAAGCAAAGACTGTGATCTTCATTACATAGTTTGAGGTTGTTCAAGTCTAACAGACAGGATTTTTCATACTGATTGTATTGACAGGGATCATTTATTTCCTTTCGTCCTTGCAGTATGAGCAGCAAATATGGCCTTCTCCCCCTTTTTAGCAATACATTTGGACTTGGCTTTGTCGAAGAGCACTATACCAAAAGCTAATTGTGACACTGACTGAAATGGCTCATGCTGTGAAGTCTATTGCTGGTTATTTTTACTGTTTATTCCTTTAATTTCTGTTGAACAGCAAACTCAGTATGTTGCTATTTTACCTTATAGCCTCTTATGGCCAGCAATAACAGTTAAACTGGCTGAAGTTTCTTGATTTTTTTAACTGAATTCCCCTAAAATAAAATGAATGAGTGTGATTAAGGGTTGGAACTCCTAAATGCCACAGAAGTAGGAACCGACAGCAGATGTCACTCGGTAAAGTAGACCATCTCAGCAGATGGGCAAATGTGAAACGCAAAGGCTTTTCCTGACATCATTTGGTTTTAATATGATAGAAATAAAATGCCTTGTCAGTAAAATATAACCAGACAGTTGCTTTGTACTCATTTTGGGTACATGGCTGGTAATTCAAAGTCCTGCTGCCTTTGCAATATTAATTATTCTGTGCCTCGTACAGCAAGAATAAGTGTCAGACCAGCTGATCCTACCACACGCAGCTGTAGTGGCTCTGAAGTATATGTTCCACTATTTACAATTTAACATTAGTAAAAGATACAAGAGAGCAACTTTATGGGTCATTTCCAGGATGCTAGTTGATGTATCAGGAAAAAAATATAGCAATGGGATTTCATCCCATGTTTTGGGGTATTATTTCCCCTGCAGAGGTATGTGATGTGTATCTCAGAGTAGAAAAGCAGCTCTGTAGAGCTGAGAGCTGTGAACATGAACTGCCTCGGGGGAACTGGGACTGCAAGCAGTGTTCTTAATGGCATATGTTACCATTAAAATGTGTAAGCTGTTCTCTTGTACAAGTGGTTAACACCTTTTTAATCAGGCCATTTATTTAATTACAAAAACAAGTGCCCTGAGTTGGAAAACGATAGTATTTTATCTTCAGCAGTTTCCACATCTGGGTACATGTATACATTTATATATACGTAAAAATATGCATACAAACTACTTTTAGTGTGACAGAACATATCTGAAACACACATAAATGTAACTTGCTACTTGTACCTCACCTAATACTTACTCCTACTGTGTAAAAGCTATGGTACTCACTCAGCAGAATCCTGATGCCACCAGAGGTGCTGTTTAATTGAGAGCTGCTTCTCTTAAATATGGAAGGTAGCTGACGTCTGTTGCTTTGAATCTCGTATTTCAACATGCTTATGAAGTAGAAATTTGACCGTGGGAGCACAGGTTAGGATTTGTTTATTTCACTGGGTGTTGAATTTTCTGAGATGGATATATTACCTGCTGCCTGAGGAAAAAATAGTACTTTTAGCGTACTTAATTACCACTTGGGTTGTTTATCATGTTTTCTAGGTTGAATTTTTCAGTACCAGTTTTTGTTATTTTGACTGTCCCCTATATTAATTGTTAAGTTCATCTTTTGTGACAACACCCAGAAGGCACCCTTTTATAAATCAAAAGTAAATATATTACCCTGCCTTGCAGGGGTGCCATAAGGTTTAATTAGTTCAGTTTTGTAAAGCATTCTGAAATTCCCAGATCAGCATCAAATGTTTATTATTAATTATAGGCTCCAGTGAGTATACTGGATGATTTCTTAATTTAATTCTCTTCAGGCATTCTTAAAAAGAAATAATTTTATGACATCTTTATTCTTTTAATTTTCTAAAGCACATTTGCTCTTGGCTCAAGTAATCCTGTGTACGTTTTCCTATCATTTACTGTATTTTATTTGAAGAGTTTTTTTGCTATATAGTAATATGAAAACCAGTCTTTTACTGTTTTCCATATGTGTGGATTATTCTCTAATAAGAAGGTTTTGTTTAAACATTATATGGTGTTTTTTCTTGCAGTGGCGGGTGTTAAGTAATTTACTTGGCTTCCCCTGGGAAATTTGCAGAGATTACACGGCACTGCTGTGATTTATCATTTCTACTTTATTTCTGACTCATAAAGCATGCATTATTTTGTATTTAGCTTCAGCAACAGATTTGAGGAAATTTCATCATCAATCAAAGTGCTTTAAAAGCAGGAGAAGTGATGATGTGACAAAGGCAAAGTAGCAACAGTCGTTATTGGAGGATCATTTATTGCTTCAGTGTGTCGTAACACTTTTCATTGCTTTTCCCAGGATCCGGCTCATGTCGCTTTAGTTACTCTGATCCCAACATCACTGTGTCCTACAGCAGGAATAGTTCTGCAGATTGGACTCAGCTGGAGAAAATTAGGTTTGTTACAGCTTTTTAATCATTTTCATGCTTTCTGGCTGAGCAGGTGGTGTTTAAACCCGACTCTTTTAAAACTTAATTGTTAACTTTTCAGCTTTCAGTTGTTCATACACGTGAAAAGATGAGGGATGAAAGTTTGGACACTAAAGCTAATTGCAGAATTGCCACTGAGTTTGGTGAACCAAAATTTCACCCAGTGATTATTGTGGGAGATAAGGAAGAGGTTGACTTCAGAGTTAAAATGCGACTCCAATAACCCGCAGGTTGTGGTCCTTGAAAAACCAAAACTTTGGTGATTTTTGCAGTTTAGCACCGCTGTTAATGCCAGCAAGAGCCATAATTTATAGTGTTAAAAGTTTCTACTTTGATAGCAAAAAACATTCAATAAAGTTTGGTAATATTTGGTAATACTTACAATAACAAGATTATCATGAATTACGCCTTTTTTTTAACCAAACTGGTTTACATGAAAATGCAAAGGATTATGAATGGAGATTTTAAAATCTTACTGCAATATGCACACCTCTAAAGAGGAACATTTTATTAAATACTACTAGGAAAGGTATTTTTTGCATCGGCATATATACATAGTTTTACAAGTACAACTGGGGAAGAAAAAATGCTGTTTATATGTAATGTCCTCAGAGCGTCTCGTTCCACCTTTCTGCATTACCTTAGTGTCTGTACCACATAGGTGATTTTTTTGAACTTGTTTTCAGTCCATTAAGATAATTTGCAGAGCAAAAGGCTACTGAATTTCTGATGAGTAAGCAAAAGTCCAGCTGCAAAGCTGTGGATTTCAGTATCTCATCCTTCCACTCCTTGCGGGAGTGGGATTACTATTTCATTAACAAAGGCACAAATTATCAACAAATTTTAGTAAAACAAACAGTGCTAATTCTTATCTCAGAAAAATATAAAGCAAGAGTAGCTTTACTTAGGCACTGGAGTTGCCTTGGACTAACAACACAATGCCTTTTACTTTTCTGACCCTGATGCAGAATTACACAGCTAGTCCATAACATCAGTTCAGTTGTCATCATAACTCTGCAAGCCAGGAAACTCAAGAGTTGTGATGGTTCTAACATAAGCCCTTGAAACCCAATTTTTTTTAAGCTAATGCCTATACAGTTCTATCTGTGTTGCTTTAACTCTGACTGCTGGAGCTGGCAGTAGAAAATAGGTCAATAGAGCAATGTCGTGCAAAGTGGAGAAGATGAATTATGAAAGGGCGCTCATTTCTCCTGTCGTCCGTATGAACCACAGTGTTTATGTGAATGTGCTTCAGCAGCTTTCACTGCACTACATGCATCTCCAGGGAACGGTGGGAGAACTGGGGAGAGAGGGGACAGGAGGGCATCTGTGAAGGGAAGGTGTTGTACTGATGTGTTGGTGTGTGCTGTGTTGATGGGATTTCAGCTCTGGACTCCCAGGAGGGAGCTGAAGGTTCTCTCAAGGAAGGCAGGTGCTGTGTGTGAGCTCAGGGAGCAGCTAGCACAATGTCTATGAGCAGCTTTGCAGTGGAGGGTGACAGACATAATTTATAGCTAGTGCAGGGTGATTTGTGAGGGCAGATTCTGGGTGTGAATGTGGAACAAATACAGTGGCTTTTCAACGTTTCACCACACTCCAATGTTTTGCTTTACAAAAGGAAGTTCTTCTGTTTTCTGCTATGTAAGCAAGATATGGGTGCCTTTTTTTCCTAAAATGTCTGGATTGTCTCTGACAAAATACTCACCCACCAAAGCATTGCTACCGAGGCAGAGGCAAGTTTGAGCAGCTGACATCTTGTAAAGCCCCAGTTTTGCAACTCCTTGCAGTGTGGGGTTTGAATGTAGTTAATTCCATTGCTGAGTGATCAATAAAGCAAAAATAATAATTATCAGTGTCCCTTCCTTGCACATAGACCTGTCTTTTGTCTTTTCATTGCTACTATCAACCTAACGACGTTTGCCCAGAGCTCAAGGTGAACCTTAGTCCTTTCACAGCTCTGAGGACAGCTCTAGGAAGTGGAGCTCGAGGTTCTGACCATTGGCTTATACTAATATTCCAGGTCTGCCCACATTTTCCGTTTTCAGCACCAAGAGGACAGTCTGTTTCTTCTGTATTGTTCTTGAAGCAGAACACGGAAAGAAAGGCAACGTGGCCCTCCCCATCCACAGAATTCTCCTGACAAGGGGATTGTAAGGACATGTTTGATAGAGAAAATTCCCAGCTTTTCCCTCCAGACATCCTGCTCCGTGCAGATCTATGAGGGACTGAGGCTCATGCAAAAATCATGTTTTGGGTGACCTGTTCTTGTTTTCTTCACATTTCTTTTTGGCCATACCTGCAAAATACCTGACATTATCAGTCACCTAAGAGCTGTGACCAGCCTCCAGGATGAATGTTGCCCTGCTCTTTTTTCCTGCTCTCCAGACATCTGCATTGTTGCTTATTGGCTTAGCTTGCACTTTCTTTGAAGCAAGGCTGTCTGGGCTGTAAGTGCACTGCCAGGCACAGTGGGACTCTGCCTCAGGGCAGGTAGTTTTTGATCTTCATAAAAGACTTAGCAGCATACAAGAGACATCAGCACAACTGTGTCACACGTAGTTAATGTGTTAAATGAGGGAAAAGTGTGCCTGGCTGTGGCTTAAACTTGGTCTAATTCCGTACCATTGTTTTTCAGTGCCCCTTCCAATGTCAGCACAATCATCCACATCTTGTACCTTCCTGAAGATGCTAAAGGGGAGAACATCCATTTTCAGTGGAAACAGGATTATGTTCACGCTGGTGATGTGTATGAAGCCTGTTGGTCACTGGACAACATCCTGATCATAAATGCTGCTCACAGAAAAGTTGTGTTAGAAGATAATCTTGATCCTGTGGATACTGGCAACTGGCTTTTCTTCCCTGGGGCCACAGTTAAGGTTAGTCTGATTTTCTGCACCTTAATATTATTATGACTTTTGTACGTAAAAGGCAGTGACATCTAACCAAGCACATAACACACAAGGGTGTTTAAGCCACTCCATCTGCTTCTAGAATTGTACTTCTCTTTTTTTTTTTACTTTGTTTTTACCTTATCTCTGTCCCACTGGGGCTTTCTAGAACAATGCAACTTCTCCGCCATGACCAAACCAAATGACAGTTGATACTGTCATGTCAGAGATCATGTAACAGAAAACGGGAAACAGCTTCCTTTTAGCAAAACAGTGCAATATTTTTGAAACAAATTCAAATCACTCTGTTGATATTTTGAAACCTGCCTGTTTGTCTTGGTGTTGCTCGGCTGCTGCTACTCACTTCATCACAAACCATCACAAAACAAAATGCTTTCCTACTTTTTCTGACTGTGAATATCACATCTCCTTTGCAGCATGCATTCAGGTAGTGGCTGTTCCTTAAAGGTTTCTTTTCAGTAAGATCCTGTTTTGATATGTGAGATCCAGCAAGACCATACTACCTTGGGAAAAAAACCTCAAGGACCCCTACAAGATCTCTGTGCACAAAGTTCCTTCAAATACAGAGTTGTTCAACATTTGGAAATCAGTTGAATTCTTGCTTTCTATGTTTCCAAGCAGCCAGAAGTTGAGCAGCAGATGACTTTCTGTTTTCATCCTATTTTTCATTCACAAAAAAGGCAGGTTTGATGTCAGAGTTCATTTATGATGCTGGTAATGGTTTTGGCAATTGTACAGGAAACAGATGTCGAATACTGAAGTTGGTTATGGCCTCAGCTTTTCCCACAGAGCCTCATATGAATGGTCTCAGGTCAATCTCTTAAAAAAGAAATACTCCCACTAATCTACTCATAATACCCACATATTGACTTTTCTTATTTCAGTAAGACCTTTTAAACTACAATGAAAAAGTTTTAAATGAGATTTCAGACTCAAATAATGACCTGTGTTTTTAATTAAGTGATTTTCTGTGATGAGTTCACATTGTTCTGTTTTCAGTCTTATCTCTGGATTTTAAATCCAGGCCCCAGATATGAAGGTATAAAAACAGAGCAAAGAATTAATGTGCCATAGGCACAGCTACTTCTTTTCAGCCGGCCAAACCTAAACACTGCTTCTCCTTCTGAAACATGCACAAACAACATCTAAACTTTAGCAAATAAACCTCTTTTTTTTGTTGTTGTTTGGTTTTGGGGGCCTTGTATAGCTAAACTCAGCAAGTCTGTGTCATACACAACTATGGTTACATGAAAGACAAGGGACATAAACTCAGAAATCACTTAGTGCTTCTAGACAGGAATCCCATTCAAGCTCAAACCTTCTATGAGACACAAGTGAGGATTCACCAACCTACCATTCCTCCAAGGTCATCTTCTCTTTTAGGGACAAGTGCAATATGCAAATGTCTGTTCCCAGCTGACGTATGGCTGTGTGTAGCCACCTACACCAGGTGAAAGCAATATGTAAGATTGCGCTGTAGCCACAGTGGATTAAGTCTATGTGTGACGCAGAGCTTTTGTTCTTCATAGGACCTGTAGTTATTTCAGGCATTTTTAGTGTATGTAACTGTCACCAGAGCACTTCTGTACTCACATTTAATTTTTAAGGTTTTTGCTCCAGTTTTCTTCAGATTTTCAGCAACAATCTTGCCAAATATCATTTGAACAGATTTTGCAATGTGAATTTCATGTTATGTCAAAAGTAACACTATAAATTGGGTCAAGATTTACATCAGATTCAGTATAGACCCTCTCTTTGCATTTTAACACCAAGAACAATTTTTTTTTTTTACAATTTTTTTTTCTTTTCAGATTTGGAGTATTACATAAAACTTTAGAAAAGTTTTTAATAATTTCTTTAAAAAAATCAGCATAGCTCTGATGTCAGTTCATCACAAACACTATTTTGTATAAAATAGAAAGGTAAGAATCATAGAATCATAGAATCATAGAATAGTTAGGGTTGGAAAGGACCTTGAGATCATCAAGTTCCAATGCCCCTGCTATGGACAGGGACACCTCACTCTAAACCATATTACCCAAGGCCTCGTCCAACCTGGCCTTGAACACTGCCAGGGATGAAGCATTCACAACCTCCCTGGACAACCTATTCCAGTGCCTCACCACCCTAACAGGAAAGAATTTCCTTCTTATATCCAATCTAAACTTCCCCTTTGTAAATTGTGGTAATGTAATTTTAAATGGAACCATACCAGTTCTCTTTTTCATACAAGTCCTTTTTCTTCCCAGATTCCTAAAACTTGCTGTTGTCCCGATGTTTGCTCAGACCAGCAATTTTAAACGCTTTCTAACATTTTTACTAAGGGACGAGCAAATTTCATTGCTATATTGTGTGTTATTTTATAACTCTCACCTATGTGCTTTTTAAAGAAGTTCCCATACTCAGTCTATCACTATGCCAAACTCTGAAGCTGATGAGACCTGTTCTGTGCCATCCTGTTTGTGCCATGCCTCTGTGTGCCGTGCAAGTCTGAATTCATATTCTCCTGTCCTCTATCAATTAGTATTTTAGTTAAACTGGAGTTGAAAATCTTTCTTTAAGCTTGTGACAATTTCTCACTGGCTTCCTTTGGTGCTTTTCCTTATGAGTTTCCTTGATGTTGCCAATGAACAGTCACATTTTGGGATGTTATTTGTTGTCTAACTCAGTTTTGATTAGTATATATGAAACTGTGGGTCTATTCTTTTCCTAAACTATACCATGAAGATAACTAATTTCATTGGCCCAAGGGAATGATATATTAAGAAAAAAACAAACAGGAAAAATTGTCTTTCTAATGTCTTCCATTTACTGCGGTTATTCTCTATTCCTCCTTTCTTTCTCACCACCTTTCACCACCTAGAATGATTGATATTGCATATTTCTCAGGTGGAAGGGCAGTGCTAGTCAGAGACAGCTCATCTAGCTTGCAGTCAGACTGAAAGAAGAGGAAAAAATACATACTTATTTCTGGTAGAAAAAAAGAGTAGAAACTTTTTCTCTAAGTGTTTACTTCTGGACTGCCCAGAGGGCATTGCTCAGATGATGGAACCTTCACCTTGGAGGCTTTGTGGCACATCCAGGATAGTGAATTAATCAGTCAAGGGTACAAATATGAGCCCATTATCTTGCACACCTTAGCTGTTACAACACCCTCCTTCTTGGCTTTGGCTTGTGCAGTCTCCCAGGCATTGTCTTCAAGGAACATACCCTCATGGATGGTCCAGGACCTGTTTCCAGTAGGCAGCAAGAATGGCTCCACTCTTCTGAGGGGAGGGAGTTTGCCCAAGTGGTTGCAAAGCCTGCTGTGTCATTTTCTGGCAAGGCCATAGAATGGTCTCTGGCCTAATCTCACCGTGTTAGAACCACCCGCCCCAGCCATCCCTTCAGCCATCCCAAACCATTAAATACCCTTTTGTTGCCTTAATGGATTACTCTATTGGTAAAGATAGGCATCAAGATATGGTTTGTTGGTATTTTAGAATAAACGTTGATGTTACTTACATAGGTGTGGTTCACAAGCTCTTTCCCAGTAGTTGCTCAGGAGGTGGCATTTAGAATTGCTTGTTATCCCTGGTACAAACTCATGTTGGATGCTTATCAAGTTGAAAAGAAAGTATTTTTTTTCTGTAGAAAGTTTACATTAGCAGTACTTGAAATTTACTAAAACAAATAGCAAATGTTAAAAATCCTGGAGTTTTGCTGTTAAAATAGCTCACTTTAATAGCTACTTAGATTAGTAAATTAAAAAGACAGATGAAATGAAGTACTGACATGAAAACTACTGTCTGGTCTGGGGTTAGGCTCTGTGATGGATTCAATTACTGGAGTGGACAGAGTAAGCATTAATGGTAATTATGCACCAATGTGTTCACTCCAGTTTGATGGATTTGGTGTGTTCTCAAGAAGCACGCAGGAACTTGCCTATGCCCAGCTTGGGAAGAGGTTTTTCTCCCTCTCCCAGTCTGCTTGAGCTTGGACCAGGAATTTCATTACATGTCTTGCTGCGCTCAGGAGCAGTTGCCACTCATTTGAAAGCACATGCCTGGTTGCAGACGCAGCTAGAACTGGCTACTGAGATAGGAAACAAGCTGAGAGATAAGCCATGGAATTTGTGTGTCAGTTCCAAAGAATACAGCAAAAGGCAAGAGGGACAAAGCCAAGCAACCCTTAGGAGATTAATTGGATCCACTGGAACATATTTATCTGTGTTGGACTGTGTGGAAGGGTGTTGAACAGGATAAAATCTTGACTGCATTTCAGTATTTCCAGTGACAGCACTGGGCATGCGCATGGGCTTGCAACTGAGCATGGTTAGGATGTTGCATTGGTGGTTGAGGTTGCTGAAATGCATGAGGCAGTGCTAGACTGAGAGTTGTTACAGGTATATGAACCTCAAGAGTTCATAGCTAACTATGGGAAAAGATGAAATCTTCCTTCAGTAATGCTTCTATCTCTGCTCCTACAGAACAGAAAAGTGATCTCATCTTTCAGTGGACCCTTCATATATCTTGTATATTTGATGAGAAATTGTTTTCCTTTGAGGTTCAACATTTGTCAGGTTTTTAGGTTTTGTCTGATTGCCCTGGTCCAAAACTGGAGGTGCAAGCTCAGAAACTGGGGTTGAATAGGAAGACAACCTCAGCAGTCTTATAGTTCATGTCTCTGCAGTGCTTTGATTACATGAAAATATCATTGAGACCAAACCACTTGTCTCGGGAATTTTTCCACATCTGGGAAAAGGCAGCAAAAATCACTTAACAGGATGGGCACTAGAACAGCAATCTCTTTGGTCTTGATGTATTAACACAGTGACACTTCTCGCCTTTGGGAAGAGTCAAGTTTCAGAATTCCTGTCTCACAGTAGTTGCAGCCGCTCTTCATTTGGTGGCTGAAGGTTGCAGCCCAGCTGGTCAGCTTGGTTTGTTTGGTCTACTGGAGTTGGGGATTACACCAGAGGTTGCCTGTACTGCTGAGCTGCAAGCATGCAGCCTAGCATAGCATGCAATAGGGCAAGGAGGGAAGGTCTGTGACGGTCTCACTGAGCAAGTAGGGTACAGGACCAGAGAATGGTGCCTGTGGATATGGACAATGAATTCTGAAAATGTCCCAGTCCCAGTATCATGGTACAGAAGTCCCTTAACTAGCAGATCATCACCATTCAGTTCAGTTTAATTTCCCAGAAATGCATGCCATCTTAGCAGAAGAGAAAGCTATAAACAAGAGAATGAGAGAACGGAACACTCACACTTGGAAAAATATGCTGAAAATGTGTCAGTAAAACTGTGACCTTTTACACAACCTCAGCAAAGCAGGGCTATGCACATCGTATATCTGTAGGTCCTTCCTGAACCTGTGTTGTTGTGTGGCACTGAGCAGAGAAGACATGCACACAGGCCTAGGAGTTTGGCAAAAAGAAAGGCTGATTAAGCTGCTTCACCCTGCCTAGTTCCAGAGCAGATTTCCAAATCTCTGAATGCTCAGTTAATTAATAAGAATGGCATTGTATAGTCTTCTTTCAAAACAAACATCCTAATATTCCATATATATCTTTGTCGGGTTTAATTGTGCTGAAATGAACAAGAATTTTTAATGTTTTGGGTTTAAATTCTTATTTAAAAAGATGGTTGAGGAACCCATTGTCTAAATCCGATCAAATATATTTGTTTGCAGGAGGAAAGGTCTATGAATGCCAGTGTGAAAATGGCAGATTGAAATTGCTATGACCTTATATTGAGCAAAATTACACAGATATAGAAGCTATTGACGAGTCTTTTTTGTTTTGGAATAAGATATAGAAAGGCAGTATTTGGTCTGTGGGCCAAACTCAACCTCCTGGCCAGCTGCTTTGCCTTGCAGGAGCTCTTATCTACCACATCTTCCTGGGAAGAGGTGAGCAGGTTTCCTGCTGCATCTTAACTGAGAGCCATTCCTGCTTCTCTGTGGGTAGAAGGAGGAGTGTGAGATAGGAGGAAAGGTGAAGAAAGCAAAGCAGGGTGCACAAAACCTGTCGACTGGCTCCCTTTAGTGAGAGTGTGGGACTCTGAGCTGTGCTCATGAGGAGGCATCTGTATATCCATAGTGCTGGATGTAGCACATCCATGGAATCGCTCTTGATTTATTTTTTTTTTTTTAATAATCACATTTATAATTAAAATAATATACTTAGATACAATAGCAAGAGGTTCATTGGAACTGATAGGTGGTTGGCTGTGGTGCTGTGAGTTGTTCATGCAGCTAACAATTGCTGTTGGGCAGCAATGTGGAACCTGCGCCTTTCTCCATGCCAGTTACCCGTGGCTTGGAAATTATGGGGAGAAGTGGCAGGGAGCCAGTATTAGCTCTGAGCTGGCGTCAAAGCACCAGGGGTCTTTCCTGCCTCCTAGGAGGAAAGAATTTGGTCTTTGCAGGTAACCATGAGATGGATATTAATAAAAACAAGATGAATTTGGGCATTAGATGCCAAAGAGTAGAAACCATTCTGGTTGACTCTTTCTCACTTTAATTTTACAATGGTGTAAATACACATTATTTTCAGAAGAACAGATAAGGTTTAATCATGATCACTGCAGAGTGCTGGAAACATCGGTGGTACCCAATAACACAGAGGAATAGTTCAGTCCATGACAATAAATGAGTCATTAGGGAAATTGGTCATCACTAGAATGACTGGTGTACAAACATCATGAGTTGTCCTAGAAAATTAAGAACCTAGCAAAGTGTTTTGAGCACTTGCCTTTGAATAACAGTCTGTAATGGGAAATGATGAGTGAAAACACACTTCATAGCCTAGTTGTTACTACATCACATGACAAGTTTCATCCCATTGTTTTGGAAATAGAAGGTGCACAATAACCCCCCGTGCACCTGGCCTGCTTTCTCAGCCAGGGTTTTCATTCTATAACCTACATTAAATGATGTAAAAATGTAGCAAGTGGGAAAGATTGAAGCCCTGTTTATCTCATGGGAAAGTATTTTAGTCACATTGCTGTTTTTCCTTTGGTTAAAGAAAGGACTTCAGGCCAGAAGCATTAAAAGCCAAATCTGCAGAATTTAGAACTCAAAATCTTCTCTAAATTCTGTGATCGTACTTTTGCTGGCTGAGACATTGCCTACAGAGTATGATTTTATCAAGACTGAATCTATTCTTGTACCTGCTATCATGTCAAAATCTAAAAGTTGTTAAAACCTGCGTGACTCATTCTCAGAAAGACACAATGTCTAATTTATGGCTCCATTGACAATGCTGCTTTAATTAATTTTCTTCATCTTTTTTTCTTGTTCCTCTGCTTCTCATATCTCATCTGTTTGCATTGCCTAGATTTTAATTAAAAAAACCCTCTCCTCTCTAAGGAGCAATCTGAAGTGGCAAAAATAATCACCTAAAATATTACAGTCATTAAAAAATTGGCTGCAGTCAAGGCTGTGCATTTTCAATTTGCCGACAAACGATATTTTCGTTTCCTTTTAAAGTGTGTTTTGTATTTGAATAGCAGAAGCCAGCCAGCCTGGCTACCAGAGATGCTCCTCCAGCTGGGTGGGCTGCGTGACAACTCCTTAATGGGGGAAATTGATGGCCCTCTGCTCATGTAGAGGTGAAGGCATACTGGGCAGATTTCTTTCCATCTGCCATCAGCCCTTTGCAAGCTGGCACTGACCAAATGCCCAACACATTCATTCCAATGCCAGAAATGTCGCCAAAAAATAAATTGTGAGGCTGCAGCTGTCTGAAAGAATCATCAGGGCCATTAAGCCCAGGAGAGATAATATGAAGAGAAGCATCAGTGTTTGTCTCTGATAAAAAACTAATTAAATGATGGTAAAGATGACTGTGGATACTTTAAAGACACAGTGGTGAACAACATTTTCATGGGAGTGCAGGGACAAACCTTGGGTGGATGTTATGCATCAGCTCAGCCAAAAATCTGTTACATTGAGGAATTTCACACTAATGTTTTCCTGTTGATGCTTCTCCGAATGGTGCAGTTGTATCATTTAGTTGCCCTCTGTTCTGCTCTCAAGTAATGAAATCCCATACTGCAAAGCCCAGAGGTATATACTGATTCACAACTTTGACTTGAACAACCCGGACAGAATCTGGTTTGGATGAACTTCAGTGCTTCTGTTTACATTCCCAATCTTTGTGTCTTGAGCCTCTAAAAGTATTAGGGGCTGTATGCTTAGCTGCAACTGTAGCATAGGCTGACCATGTTGATGGTTGGGCTACTTCACATGTCAGGGTGAACAGGAAGCCTCCAGAGGTCCCTTCCAGCCAAAAGGTCATGCTGGGGGTAGCAGATGTCTCCTTATGTGGTGCTGTCATGCAAGTCTTTAAAAATATGGAGGTTGTTCAGGCATGCTACATGATGTAGGATTGCAATACTACTTGAGACCCTTAAGCCATTTAGATGCTATGAAAGTTGGTCAGTATTTCTTTATGAAAATGTAGATAGGCCCTGTTGGAAATTACCTGCTTCACCAAATCTGGTTTCTCTGCTTTTGCTAACCAATGGTTTTGAGCAGTCCTAATTGAAACCCTTCTGCATCTTAGACAATTGAGAGGCTTTCCTAACAGCACCTACTAAAAAAAGGTGAAAGCTGTAGGTAGATGATGTAAAATGTAGAGTCTAGAGTAGGATAAAGAGGCTGACAGACTCTTGATAAAAGTTTGATTCTGAAACCACGCACTATTTTCTCTATAGTCAGTATCTTCAAATTAATAGCTAAAGCCATCATAATATACAACAGAAAGCTCACCTGTATTCACAGAAAGCTCAACTGTATTCATAGATTAGAAATACATTCATAGATAACAGCAATTTTAGTGTGAAAATGTATTTTTTTTGGAGCAGTGGTACCACTGTAGATTTAAAGAGCACTGAGCCAGGAGTGTACCACTGCTTCCTCTACAGGCACAAACCAAAAAGATAGCCTGTATTCCAGGAAAATGCCACCTGCTTATAAAACAGGAGGTAAGCTGGGGTTGGGGAGATTTTGAGAGTAAGAGAAAATATTGCAAGAGGAGGAAGTTTTTATCCTGGTAAGCAGTGCATTCTTCAGTGCAGTCAATTACAAGGCTTGTTAAGGAAAGTACTAAGGAAGAAAGTGAAGGATATCATCTTGGGAATTTGCCAAGCATGGTGGCAGAACGGGAATGCAAATTTGGTCATCACACCAGCAGAGTGAGTGGCAAGCATCGGCAGTCAAGTGAGCCACAAAATGGTGGTGTGGGAGATGTTGGAAGCAGGTGAGAAAAAGCCATGCAGGTGTTGTCCAAAGCCTTGAAAAAACGGAAAAAAGCAGTGATACCATAACTATCCAGTAGACAACTTTAGAAACACAATAAATTCAGAGTGAAGATCAGACTGAAAGTAAATCCAAACATGTTGAGATATGGGAATGCATCCAGCCAATTTTAATTTTGCCCTATTCATGCAAAGCAATAGCTTAACAATTGCTAGTGAATAATAGTATTGGTAGTGCCAGATTAAATTAAACATTTTTTTTCCCCTTGGGATGACCACAGTCCCTGAACAGAACTTGGCTTCTTTCCGTTTGGCAGCCAGCAGGGGTTGTTTATTTAGGAATACAACAGTTTACTTGTGGAAGGCTTATAGTCCCACTTCAGTTGCAAACAATAGGAAATAGCTGCTGTTACGAAGTAGTTCCATTCAAGTGCCTGCAAGTGTCCTATGTTCTATTATGTAAGTGATTTGGGAGAAAACTTTGTTTAACTAAGGCTACCAGATTTGTCAGAGGGTCCCGAGGAAACCGGCAGATGAAGTGGCCATGCCACTATCCATCGTATTTGAGAAGTCGTGGCAGTCTGGTGAAGTTCCCACTGACTGGAAAAGGGGAAACATATCCCCCATTTTTAAAAGGGGAAAAAAAGGAAGACCCAGGGAGCTACAGGCCAGTCAGTCATCAGTCACACCTCAGTGCCCAGCAAGATCATGGAGTTTCCTCCTGGAGACTGTCCAAAGACAAGTGAAAAATAAGGAGGTGACAACATGGCTTTACTAAGGGCAAATCATGCCTGACAGATTTTGTAGCCTTTTACGATGGGGTTACAGTGTTGGTGGATAAGAAAAGAGCAACTGATGTGATCTACCTGGACTTGTGCAAGGCATTTGACACTGTACCTCACAGCATCCTTGTCCTGGCAGTGTGCACTTGCAGCCCAGAAAGCCATCTGTATGCTGGGCTGCATCAAGAGCAATAAGGCCACGAGACTGAGTGAGGTGATTCTCCCCTCTGCTTGGCCTTTGTGAGACCCCACCTGCAGTACTGTATTCACTCTAGGGCTCCAATACAAGAGGGATGTGGATCTGCTGGAGCAAGTCCAGAGGAGGGACACAAAAATGATCAAAGCACTGGAGCACCTCTCCTGTGGAGACAGACTGAGAGAGCTGGGATTGTTCCGCCTGGAGAAGGCTCCAGGGAGACCTGATAGCAGCCTTCCAGTACCTAAAGGGGCCTACAAGAAATCTGAAGAGGGACTTTGCAAGGGCACATAGTGACAGGACAAAGGGGAATGGCTTTAAACTGAAAGAGGGGAGATTTAGATTAGATATTAGGAAGAAATTCTTCACTGTGAAGGTGGTGAGGCACTGGAACAGGTTGCCCAGAGAAGCTGTGGCTGCCCCATTTCTGGAAGTGCTCAAGGCCAGATTGAATGGGGACAGCCTGATCTAGTGGAAGGTGACCCTGACTATGGCAGGGGGCTTGGAACTGGATGATCTTTAATCTCCCTTCCAGCCCAAACCAGTCTATGATTCTATGATTTCTTCTCTAAATTAATTTTTCCTTACAAACTGGTTAACTTTTCAGTGTTGCAGTTTGTGCAAGGACACATTAAATGTTCTACATGCTTTTAATACCCTTTAAATAAAATTAAACTCTGCTTTAGTTCTGGACCTACAGCTGATGCTTTCACTGTAACAAGGAGAAATATCATACAGGTTGATGTCATTTGGCCTTTTTAGTTACGAAGTTTGCACATCAAGCTAATTTGTTCTTATCTTATAAATCATAGAATCATAGAATAGTTAGGATTGGAAAGGACCTTAAGATCATCTAGTTCCAACCCCCCTGCCATGGGCAGGGACACCTTACACTAAACCTTGTCACCCAAGGCTCTGTCCAACCTGGCCTTGAACCACTGCCAGGGATGGAGCATTCACAACTTCCCTGGGCAACCCCTTCCAGTGCCTCACCACCCTAACAGTAAAGAACTTCTTCCTTATATCCAATCTAAACTTCCCCTAAGTTTTAACCCGTTACCCCTTGTCCTATCACTACAGTCCCTAAAACATTTACGTGTAAATAAAAAAGAAGCATTTAATCTGGATTTTGTAAAAAAGAACTCTACTTCTATCCAGAGTTATGCAGTATCTCCAATTTAGGGAGAACTTATTCCATTTAGTATCAAAAGACAGTAAATGTTCATCCCACATTTCTTATCACTTTAGAATGACAAAGGAAAAAAATAAAGAACCTGTAAAATTCAGTCTCTAAATACTGGAAGCATACACACTACCACTGCAAGTGTAAAGCCTTTAATTTGGGAAAGAGGCAACACAGTATGTAAATTGTATTTTAGTTCTTTGTTTCTGAAAGCCTTGGATTCTAATCCTGGGAGGAACCCAAGAAAAAATGAGTCTGATGGTTTCAATTCAGTCCGTAATCTGTTCAAGCCCTATTACAAAACCACAAAATAATCCAGCACAGTCAGCAGCCTCCTGGATGTTGAACAAGACTGACAAGGTAGTTGGGGGTGATGCTGGTGAGGGACCATCTGCTGTGGAGCTCCTTTTGCTCCTGGAAAATTTGGCTGAGTGCTCTTTAAGGTTATTCACCCCTCAGCAGCCCATCAGATGAAAAAGAAAAGGCAGTAAAGGAGTGACAGAAAGTGACTGCTTGGAAAATGAGAAGGAAAACATGGAAGCTAAGTGTGAATAGAGGGTGATCATTATACAAGTGAGGGAAATGTGGCAGGTGAGAGAGAATGAGTTCATGAGCAGAGGAGCCTTAGCCCTTGCTGGGGCATCACAACTCATGCAAATGGAGCTCATCCTCATCTACTTATCCTATGGGCATGAGTCCAGGGTCCCAAATGGTGGCACTGGGACAAAAATGTACCAGAAAATGATGGCCCTCCCTCAGAACATCTTTAAAAGCCATACCTGTGTTTTGAACATCTTTCTTACTTCCTTCAAAGATAATGAGATTCTACTACTGGTTTTATAGGTATGTAGAACAACAGAAGGAGTTAAACCCCAGTTTGAACTTCTATTCTATGTGGCTGTTTCAAGTGACATTCAAAGTTTACCTGAGCAGAGGGCGATATAAGACATACTTTGCATGGTTCAGTAACACAGAAAATACATAAAATGCGTATTCATAGATACCGTGTAGCTGTGTATAAAAGCATAATTTTATATAGCCAATGCAATAAATTATATTTTTGAGCTTTCATAAAGGGTTGATCATAACGCCACTGTACAAATAATTACTTATGCAGCCCTTTGCCAAACTGCCCATTTATTTATCTTGACAGCCTAATAGAAACTCCATCAGATGTACTACTTCTGTTAGACAGCAGAAGGACATGCAAATATTAAATGTTAATGGGGTTGTATCTGTTTTGTGTTTAATAGGTGGCTTTCATTAGGCAAGAGATTACTAATTACGTACTCCACTATCAAGTATATATAACTTAGCACCTGAGAAATAAATAAGGCTTATAATGGGTTTTCAAAGCTTGTGTGCAATTGTAATAACTAGCTCAGTAGGATTGATTCATCTATTTGTTTCCTAAGAGATGAAGGGTTATGTGTAAATTTGAATTAGGTTTTAGCCTGAATATTTATTTTTAGTGTATTTACTTGGCTGCCTGCAGATAACAGTTTTGTGGCAGATTGATTGACAGATAATGGATACTTCATTTCTGTTCAACAAATTAAGAAACTTCTGAAAAGCAAAAAGCACAATAAACAGATTATGCTTAAAATACTGCTGTTGAGCATGAACGATAAAATCAGTGAACAAAAGACATTTCTCAGTCAGTTGTAAGTAGCCGCATAGCACAGTGCTTTTCAAAGAGAAATAAAACTTAAAACTGTTTCATTAATTTCTGCTAGTTATAAAATATGTGTAAATTGTTCTGCCTTTTCAGTGGCACCAGCTGCATATATGGTGTAGTATGTATATGGTGCAGTATGTATATGGTGCATTAACAGAGCAAGGAGACTTGTGACAAAATCTCTTTAATTTCTGTGGTAAATTATCAACACTTCAGAATCTTTCTATTGCTTTGACCTTTCTTTGGAAGAAAAACACTTTAACAGAAATTTGTTTATTTTAGTAGTTGGAACAGTCTTTACATTTTTATGATGTGCTTATTTCTTTAAGTCACAGTTAGTGTTAACAAACATAGAGCTGTTGTCATCCAGCTATAGACCAGAAAGTCTCTATACAAAAATCAGACTTCAAGTACACAGATTTTTTTCTCATGTGTAGGCACCTCTAGAAATGTAGTCACAAATTACATTCCTAAATCGAAATTAATTGCTAAGTTATTGGCAACCATACTTGATAATCACCAACAAAAGAGTTTCAATTATGTCTCTTTTTTGCATTGATAAATGAAGGAAGAGTTACAGAATCTGACAAAATGTGCTATTTTTTACTTTGCTCATAAAATACCATAGACAAAGATGGACTGGACAGTTTTCATTTCCTTCCACATCTTTCTCTTTGTTAAAAATTTAATTATTCACTTATGTGGCACTACCATGACCTTTTTAAACACTGAAGTGATTGTCATAGTTTCCCTCAGCATGTTAGGAAGAGGTTCGGAGACAACAGCGCTGCATAGGCGATACTGAAAAGGTCAATGCAATTTAGCATTATTGTATCTCTTTTTCAGATGTTGAACTGTGGTAAGAATACAGAATTATCCTAATTAATACTTTCTTATTTTAGCTTTCACTTTTAATGCAACCAAGATTCCCCCCCCCCAAAAAAAAAAAAGTGTTTGAGCTGATTATTTATCAGTGTTTGTTGTGATATGAACAAGTCAATAAAATGCCAAGTTCTTTCAGGTTAGTGCGCTTGGAAAGTCATGGTACTCAGGGCATGCTAAGGCAAATGCATGCCTTCATTTGATGCTGCTGAGGTGGTATATACAGAAATACAATAGGAGAAGAAGATGCACTGGGTTCTGGGGCAGCCCCAGGACCCTTGAGACTGCTGTATCGCAAGCACTAGTTGCCTATAGAGCTCTTTTTTATGCTATTCCAACTAAATATGGCAAATGTAACCTTTTCACTCATACACTTCAGATCCAAAGTTTACTGTATAGCAATGCATAGTAAATTTACAAACAAACACCTCTTCTGCCAAAAAATCAGGCACAGAGATCTGACATGTTTCACAGAATGAAACTCTTACGCTGATAGAATACCCATTGCAGTATTTGATATACTAGTGAAGTTATTTTTCCACACAGTTGTTTATGTACCAGCTATAGAGGCAATAGTTTAAAATAGAAATAAACACCCCAAGGTATGGTACATGTCTTCTTTCTGCAAACACAGTTATTTACCGCATTTGTAGGGAAGCAGGTACAAGATTAGGACACAGTCATTGTTGGGGGTTGGCCAGGAAAGATAAAAGATGGCTGCCCATTTTTTATTTTTATTTCTGTTTTGCTTCAGTTGGCAGTGATTCATTAGATAACGTATGGGTTGCTCTGAGCTCTGATGAAACATGAGCAGGATACCTTACAAACCCGATGTAACATCACCTCCTGTCTGCTCCTTTTGATCACAGCATAGCTGCCAGTCAGATGGAAACTCCATCTACTTCCACGGGACAGAGGGCAGCGAGTTCAACTTTGCCACAACCCGGGATGTGGACCTATCCACAGAGGATGCCCAGGAGCAGTGGGCAGAAGAGTTTGAGAGCCAGCCTAAAGGGTGAGTGTCCTGCACGTGCACAGGGCCCTAATCAGGCATGCAGCATCACTCCAGGGAGGAGGAAACTGGATAAGCAGCAAATTGCATTTTATCTTTGCTGTGTAGTCAAGGAAGATTGTGGCTACAATAAATAGTACAGTAAATAACAGGTGATTGTGGATTTTAGGAAGGAAGAAGTCCAGAAAGCCCAGTAGGAACAGTCTGTCTCCAGACCATCCTATCACCAAAGTTTTTAATGAGAAGAGTCACGCTTGTGAATTAGGCAGTCATTCTGGAGAAACATTTCATTAGTTGCTGTAACCCCACGGCAATGAGACACATACACTGTCAATTTATGGGTCTCTACTGAATGGTGATTTTAGCCTACAAAGAACTTCAGATCATTAGCAGCTGATTCAAATGCTGCCTGTGCTGTGCTGAAGGTAAAGAACACCTTTTCAGAAATACGTGCTAATGTGTCCTGTGGACATGTGGTTTATCTGGGGCTTACAGAAAAAATATTCACTGTGAACTCTGTGCCAGTTCAAATAATCAACCCGTGGCACAGCAGGTGCTGCTTCAGACAAAGGGAAGAAAAACGAGTGTGTCTGTGCTGTGTGTTAGGTGACCATGTGGGATACATTTGAGGTGTTCTCTCAGTCTTTTTTCCATTATGAAAAAGCAGGATGGAAGTGCTACCTGGGGACATGTGCCCAGTCCTGTAGATCCTGTCTCTGCTGAAGCAGGTGTTAGTTAGCTGGGCAGTTGCAATCCTGGTTAACAAATGCACAGTTTCTTCCTATTTAGGACTATTGCATTTTCTCTGTCATGCAGTGCCTGGCTCCAGTCGCAGGTGTGACTATTCCTAGCTAGGACTGAGGCAGGGTGCAGCCAGCAGGTGCATTTCACACTCCCATCATGCATACAGTCCCAGGAACCAGGTCCCACAACATGTACAATGTTGGTGGTGTGGCAGCCTGCGCTCACAGGGGGTAACTTTGTTTTCCAAGGCACTAAGTGGCCAGCCCAGGGCCTCACAACTTTATCCTTTTATTTTTGTTTATTTTTGCTTTTCACTGCTCTCAATTGTTGCTGTAAGAATGGAGGTTTAAATTGCATGCAACCATGAATACGCATTGAACTCAGGTGCTGTTATGGACTACCTCTCCATCATATAAAATTGGCACCACCTCTGTCCCTCTTTGCAACATTTCTGTGGGGCTTTGCTTCAGGACGTGTACACAGCTGCAAGAGTATGAGTTTCCTTAACCCCTTCTTAGAGAAATATTTTTGAAAGCTATTCAAATGGTATTTGAAATATTGTTTTACTGTATGCAGATTGTCACAAAAATATTTCTGAGGCAGAGCTTGCAGAAAGTTTTCAGACTCCCCTTTGTAACATCAGCTGGAGCCTGTTAACTCTTTTGATCTGATAGGTTATTATTCGTGGAAAAGAAAAAGCATCACTCACAAGTGAGAGCAAACGGAAGCTCACATGTGGTGGTCACCACTGTCTGACTCTGCACCAAATGAGCTGGAAGGTGAGACATCTGAAACAGCTCAGGAGTTAAGGCAGAGAAGTTATCACTGTTTTTAATAAGCAGTTGATTGGTATTCTTTGCATGTCCCACCTGAATTGTAGGCTACATGGATAGGGGTTGCTGTTGTTAGTGTTGTGTGTCTTCCCTCTGCCATTCTCTTTTAATTGCATACATTAGGGCCTGGTACTAAAAATGGACAGATCAAGCTGCCTCTGCCTCTAGCAAATACATTGCTCCTTTGGACTTCTGTGTCCAGTTGATCTAGTTTAGATCCATACATCATTTTATTGCCTGTTTTGTAATGAAGAATTTCAGAATCATGTGAGGGATAAATTAATTCGAATGTAACATTAAATCCAGAATTTCCACATCTCTGTCGTGCCATCACTCAGGCTCCTTCTCCATTTGTCCTTAAAGTGTGTTGATGTATTTCTATTAAAGTGCTTTTTTGCTTTTTTTCTTTTTTTTTTAAACATTGTTGAACTTTCTGCGTTTCCCTTCTAATGCTGGCTAAAAGGAGAGGATCCCTGGAAGCATCCAGGATCTGCATCATTCATGACCCCAAGTTGTTTTGTGGGTCACAACAGAGAGTGTTTTAATTGAGCTAAATAGAGCATACAAAAGATCAATGGTGCATTGTGAGATTTTCTCATGTAAGATGAAGTAGGCACAAATGTTTAATTCTGCACTTGCCTTTAGCCCAAGAGACCCATTTTCAAAATTGTATTTTGATTATACTGCACATTAACTTTAAAGTGTCTGCACGATAGAATTAGGGTTAGGTTAAACTGTGCTTCCATTAAAATATTTATATCCTAAAGCTTTTCAGTGGTGTTAAGCTTGCTAATCCCTGTGTAAGTAACTGACAGTTTCAAAGCAGGATTTCCAAACAGGCACATTGCTGATCTGTCGCAGCTTAGGTCAATGGGGAAACTGGCAGCTTCTAAGATCATAGAATCCTAGAAATACATTTTGAAATAGTTGGAATGGTCAAACTGATAGACTGTTAAGTTCTTGAAATGACAGGTTTTGAAATCGTCATATGGCACATAGCTGCTAGAAATTGTTTCTGCTGGAAGCAGTCAAGAAAAGGCTCTGCCTTCCCAAAAAGGTTTCTGAACTTAAGTGTGTTCTCATTCATCCTGAATCATGCTGGCCAGTTAAAGGATTGAATTATCAGGATTTAGTGAGTCTAAATAATTTCACTGGTTTATCAGCCTTATCATTTAAAAATACTTCATTATGAATAAATTAAGGCTTTAACATGAATAATATCATATCAGACCAAAATAATGTACACGTTTTCAGCAGCTTCTAATCCTTCAAAATGCTTTATATGCATCAGGTTTTGAAGAAACCAATGCTTTCATGATGAAAACATATTTTCAATAAAATATTTAATTGAAAAATTCTGCAACAGCTCTTTTAATTATCACTGAATAAAAATAAGATAAAATGTTTTACAGAAAACCTGAGAAAGATTGTATCATCACATATTAGAAACACAGCAGCATTTTTTCATACTCTGTTCATGTGTTAGTTGAAAACTGTTACCCTAAATGCTCAAAAAGATGAAAAGAGATCATTTTTAGCTATCAGCTACATATTTAATGATTGTATAGCAGATACGGTGGACATGTGCCTTTTCAAGTTTCATTGATCTATAAATCTTATATTATGCAAAGTGAAAAATAATGCAATTATATTTTAAATGTTTTATGGCAGAAAAATAATGAAGGTAATAGAACAATACAGCGTTAAACATTTGGTAATAGCATTCACTAAAACCCTCATTTTTTTTAGTAATTCATGCTTTCCTGACAATTTATTTAAGATATTTACATTAACTTTGCTTTATTTAACTGAGTTTAAGAGCTAATAATGAGTATGTAAGCAATATCATAGGAATCATATTTGAAATGCTGAAATCTTTTTTTGTCCTCTGTAAGGATAGAAACAGCTACTTTTGTATGTACAAATGAACCCTTAGAATATGTTTTGTGTGATTTCATCCATAACATGCTCATGCACATTCTCTGCCCATTGTTGACCTCTCCAGGTGGGATATATTTGGAGCCATCATTGGTACTGAATGTGGGACACTGGAATCTGGCTCAGCTATGGTATTTCTCAGAGATGGAGAAAGAAAAATATGCACCCCATACATGGACACTACAGGTTATGGGAACTTAAGATTTTATTTCAGTATGGGTGAGTATATATTCCTAATGCAATACAACATGTGAAGCATGTGAGATTTAAATTTCATAGAACTAAAATATTCTTCAGAAAAGGATAGCTCTGATCTGTGATGCCCATGGGGATGTAAGACTGACCACTGTGGGTCAGATGAGAGTCCACCTTCCTGGATGCCTACACATATGTATGAATGTGGGACATAAATAGGCCTCCCAGAAATATTCTCACAGATGACACTGACTTGCAGATGAAAACGTTTCTGAACCAGATGCGGGACTCTGAGTGCAATAGCCCCTGGGGGCTTTTCTTCCACGGATTTATCCAGACATATTTTTGGCTGATACAAACATTTAGCTCAAAGTTAAAAGAGTTTAATACAGAAGGTGTGTCCATGTAAGATCAGTGTCTGAACTTCCTTTATAGTTAGAGGAGATTTGGTCAGTACCATTATTGGAAAAGGACATTCAGCTCACCAGCTGAGCAGCTCCCTGGATTCCACTGACTGCATGGGTTGGATCTCCATTGATATAAAGGAAGCTTTAAGCACCTGGCTCACACATAGGTGTAGGTTCATTCTTGTTCAATCCTCAGGCAGAATTCATTACACAGGAACAAGTTGTTGCCACTTGAGTTGCCTGGGTGCATCTGAGACAGCAGCATAAGGCTGGCAGGTGTAACCCAGGACTTGGGGGAGAGTCACAGCCTACTGGAGTAGGAGGTAGGGGAGGCAGGCCCCTCCTCAGTCTCTAAAATGATCCTTGGTATGAGTGCTTAATCAACTGAACCTGCCTGCTGTGCTAACACCTCCATAGTTTAACAATTCTTCATGTGAAGAAACATCTTCTTTTCTTGTACCTTCTAATTTCACACAATCCCCCTTTATCCATCATTAGAAGAGATAGTCGTATCTTTGCCATCTTTACCACACCATAGAAGATATATAGATACCCGTCGTATCCTCCCACAGCCACATCCATGTAGACCCTGGTGTAAATCCATCAGAGTCAACAGAGTTGTACTCAGGGATGAGACAGGAGTAGCACAGAAGTGGGACAGCCTTACCTGGCTGAACCCATAGCATAGCTTCTGCTCAAAAACTCTTACTATATTCATAAACATTTTCCTCTGCTAATTTACTGGCCTGGGGTGAGGTTCACACACAGTGTGCTATAGTGTGCTACTGCCTTGGAAGAGGTATGGCCTACCTTGTGAAAAGCACTGACGTGGTGTTAGCATCATCTGTAGACCTTCTCTGCTGGGATAAAATGCAACTTCATCATTTACCAGGGCTAAGAAAGCAGCCAAGAGAAAACCTGGCCTGTCACTTCCCCTCCCTCCCTGTTGTCAGTGCAACTGCACTGGTTCAGTGTTGCAACAGATCAAAACCACTGTGAACATGGTGGTATCATTCAGTTCATCACAGTGTTTTTCCAGAACTTTTATTTTGCACATAAAGGAAATTGCATGAGGTCATTCTCTCAACACCTTGTTTAAAGGAGGTAAGGATTTTTGCTTAAAAGTAGAGAATAATAGAATAATAAAGGCGGAAGCAGAGACTAAACTTGTGACCTCCACAAGCAACCTTTGGAATCAACAAGAAAAAACATACTTTATTTAATGAGTGAAAGACCTGATGTTTTTCTAAATTGTCACACATCTCTGTTACGCGAGTTACCGATAAAGCACAGGAAAAAGAGTATGCTTTTTCCCAGTTCTTCCAAGCATTATAACACCTGCAAGAGAAACAGGAAAGAAATTTGCTCAACCTTCTGAACTTAGGGGAGAAGTTGTCAGCACAGGCAGGCAAACAGAATAGTGGGGTTTCACTTGAAAAATGTATTCTGTACATATGTGTAAATTAAATAAATAATGGTTTAGACATTCAGGCAAGCAGAGCATTTGAATGGATACATGGATGTTCCTTATTACAGTATAATACACATGAAAGATGCACATCTTACCTGGTTCTCTGGACCAAGAACTGGCCACCTATAATGAAAAAAGACAAACCAGAAAGTATTTCATTGTTTCATAAGCACAACCTTTCTACTTTACAGGCTTCTCAAAGAAGCCTTCTCGTCCTATTTTGTATAGTTCTATTTGAATACCTGCAGTACTCTTAGTACAGGGAAATTATGTTTCCTGTTTCAAATACAGATACTTTGTTTTAAAATCTTTTTTCCAGAACACCAAACCAGTGTGATGATGTCCCTCTCATAACTGTGATGCGGAACTTAGTGCTCTTATTTGCCAAAAGAGTTGCACTTGCAGAGGTTAAGAAGTGTTTTGGGTTCTCCTGATACAAAGTTATTTCAAACGATGCCCCACTGGGGTGTGGGTTTGTGTGATATAATAGACTCCAGCAGCAGTAGTAGTAGTAGATAGCAGAACCAGCAGCACAACAAGGTTCACATCAGTCTTCCTCATTTCGTACTAAGAGCAGGTTCTCAGCTGATAGTCTGGCAGCTGAGAAGTATATAAGAAAACCTCATATAAAGTGTTTCTGGCTGCACGGAATGTGAGTACTAAATAAAAGTTTACTGACAAGAACACAAAAATCAGAGCATTTCTATGTAAATGGGATGTAAAGCATACAGGTAGAAGTATGGCTTTGGGCATGGTGTTTTTTATTAAAATCATTTTGATAAGCTGATTAAGAGAGCTACTTGAGGTTTTCATTATTGTCAACATCCTTGATCTCTGGCATGGTGTATCTGATCAAATAGTTCTTATAAGCTGTGTCCTTGGGGCTGGTGCTCTTTTGTTTCATATCCTAAGTTAAAGAGCATCTGGTTGTAATTATTTTCATAATTATGGCTGCTTAATGTGATTCTCTTTCCATTAATAAGGGCCTCAATTAAGTTTTTATCCCTCAAATGTGTGTTGTACAGGTGGATCTTGTGATTCTGGAGAATCCCATGAAAACGATGTCATACTTTATGCCAAGATTGAAGGCAGGAGGGAACACATACCTCTTGATACCCTGACGTATGCTGCTTACAAGGTAAATCATCTTAAACAAAGTAGGTGGATGGGATGGAAAGATCAATCTATTTTCAAGTCATCACAACAATGCTGTATGTTGAATTCCACAGGGACAGTCAAACATGACCTGCCCAAGCACATAAATCATGTGCAGATCTTTGAGTGATAGCGCGCCTTTGCACCACAGGGTCTGCAGTTATTGCTGATTATTCCATCCCTAAGCAGGACTGTGGTTTTGGCTAGTGCTGGGGTAACAGGCAAATGGGCAACAGGCACAAATCTTCAGCTGTCAGCTGAAAACTTTAGTGATAATATCTCCTCACAAACAATTACTGCTGCCTCCACTCAAGCTCCTGCTAGCCACTGTTTGGTCCTCAGGAGCCGTGTCCTGAGAAGGTCAGCCATGGTGGGATCGGTGGCTGGGAGGAGAGTGACTCAGAAATGCCTGGATGTCTTTCCCATGCTTAGTGCAAGAAATATCACATTTTATACTTTTTCTTTCAATTTTAAATACAGTTTTATGTCTTTTTAGAGGGTCTGCAGTGATGTAGGCATGAACTCAGCCACAGGAAGTGGTTGCTGGCAGTGTGCGCAAGCAGAGTCTCCTCTGCCAATAATGCACCTCCTTCCACCACATTCCAGCACCTTCAGGCAGGACAATAAGGACCTCAGGCTTTCTGTCAGAATCCATCCTGTCTATGGCAAGAAAGCACTTAGGCTGTGTCTGTCCTCAGTAACCCAGCCCTGAGGTGTCTTTATTCTGCTGATGTAAAAAAGACAGCAAGAATTTATATATAATACATATACACATGTATTTATGCTAGAGATTGAACTGCAGTGTGCTTATACAGCGCGTGGGAAACTTGGTGGTAAACATGCAGCTGATTTCAAGCAAAGGTCTGTGTGCATTTTCACTGCATTCAGAGAGCAAACATTTACAGTAAGGTTCGGCCTGAGTTTGGTTGAGTCACTTGCATTGTTTCATTGTGCATGGCTTCCCTCCTTGCCTGCTTCTGTGTGAAAGACAGGGTAGAACTTCTTAAGACTAAGGAAACTGTAATTGTAAAATAATAAAAAATTAATTGGGGAACTTGGGGAGAGATAGGATCTGGAATTACACTGAATTCATTGTGAAGGGGTTTCTTTAAACAAGCAGTTTTAAAGCTGACATCCTCTTTTGACATAATAAAGTTCCAACTGTGTTACTTTAAGACAAAGGCTAAGTTTTCATTTTTTTCAGCAATATCACATCCTCCCTACATATGCCTGTGAACTCATGCTGCTACTCCATTCTCACGTATTCAGACTAGGCATGTCCTTATCCTGCTTTTGCTTCTGTGAGCTGAAAGGCTCCAGGACAAATACCATCTTCCATTACTAACAGCACACTGACAAAATAAACCAGTATTTTTCAGGACATAGAAGGTACAGCCTTTTCTGAAGTGTCTTTATATCCAAACAATCTGATCCCACCAAGGTGATAAGCAGCACTGGTATCCAGACTGGTAATAGCTATGCACATAATAAAAATGTGTTTATTTGGGATTTTCTATGGGAAAAAGTGGCTAACAAAGTTAACAGAAATAAAGCAGAAAGAAAATCATATGTTTGATTCATAACATTTGAAATTGCTTTTCTATTTTAAATGATAACTTGTGACTTTTTTACTAGTATTCGTTTTATTTAAGCCTGATTTAATTTCTTTTAAAGGTTCCATCTTTGGTTTCTGTTGTCATTAGTCCGGAGCTGCAGACTCCTGCAACCAAGTTTTGCCTGAAGCAGAAGAGTCACCAAGGTCACAACAGGAATGTCTGGGCTGTCGATTACTTCCACGTCCTTCCAGTACTCCCTTCCACAGTGACTCACATGATCCAGTTTTCCATCAATTTAGGTTGTGGAACTTATCAACCTGGTAACAGGTACAACTGACAAGATCTCTCCTTTGATTATCAGCTTTCTATTACATTTTGGTTTGTAACATCTATATGAGTATTTGGAGTATTTGGATTTTTTTTTTCTCATAAAGAAGGAGCCAATTAATAATGAAAAATATAAGCTGCACAAAAGTTAATCTTTCTCCTGATCTCCAAAGGCCCAGATTTATATCTCTCATCTGCAATAAGGAGTCTATTAAATAGCTTTCCAGGTCAAACTGCTTTTCTTAGTCCATTATTCTGAAATATGCACATGATTTCAGACTGACTTTTACTTCAGTTTCTAATGGATATGAGATTTACCTCATAACACTGTGTAAGAGGAAAAGTGTTAAAGGCAGTGGCAGAAACTTGCTTGCTGAGCCCTCAGAGGCTATTCATGCCACAAGCGTATATAATTCTTGTAAGACTGGTGGTAAATGTTCTCCATCTCAATAACCATCAGTATGAGGACTTCACAGAACGATTTGCTGGCTTCACTTCATTAAGATATTATTTTTTTTCCATGGGGGTAAGGAAGAAGGCTACATATTGTGTAGAATCATAGACGTTGGTTGGAATCAGCTAGTGAAACCTGCTGTTGCAGCTGGGATTATTACCACCATAAGTCAGGTCAGCTGTGGCTTTGCCTATCTGTGACTCAAAAATCTCTATGGATGGGTATTGGGTGACCTGCTAAAATGAAGAAGTGTTTCCTAACATCCAGTACAAAACTCTAAAGCCATGTCTTTATGGCCATTGCCCTTTCTAGTGTGCCTGCCAGCACTGAGGAGAGTTTGGCTCTGCCTCTCTTGTGAGTGCTCTCTGCCCCATCACAAGTTGCCATAGCTCACCCCTCCTCACCACAATGCGCAGGCCAGATCCTCAGCCCCTCCTAGCTCAGTGCTTAAGGCCATTGGCATCTTCATCATCCTCTGCTCTACCTCTCCAGTTTCTTAACAGCCCTCTTCAAAAAGGGACACAAAACTGTCTACTGTCCTTTTTTACATACATGTGAGACTGTGTATCCTGATATTTTATGAGGATTAAGTTACTTTATAGTCTTCTGGAGTCAAGAGTTTAAAGTAAGAGACTGTAAATGCTTTCACATCTATGTTCCAGGGCATCTACTTCCAACTGGGAAGAGCTGCATTAGCGCTGACAGTCCTCGCTGCCATGCAGGGCAGCAGAATTCAGTGGGCAGCAAAAATCAAAGCATTGCACTTACATTTGATAGGAAGAGAAGGGAGAAACATTTTTCTACATGGAAAGTGAAAACTTTGCCTGTAAACACTCCTGGGCTGTAAACATGTTACATAAAGTCTATGTTTCAGTCTGTTATCTGATGAGAATTAGTATATATTTTGAAATATTAATATTCTTCCTTTGTGTAAACTATTTCTGAAGCAGAAGTGAGCTTCTTCATAACAAAAGAAGCACTAGTCCCCATTATCTCTATTTGTATATCCAAAATACAGCAACATTTCCCATCTCCTGGTCTACAGCATTATTCATAACGCTTTCATTACTTCAGATGTGGGATACTCACACTGAATATATGCAGTAAATATGACCCTCCAAGGTATCAGTACAGTTAAATTGGAAATAAATTCGTCAAAACCTCCATAAACCTCTTTAATACATATTACAATATCACAGTGATGGAGCATTTAAATAAAGTAATATTGTCAGCAAATTATAATGAAAATATAAAGTTATAATCCAATAATTTAATATTAAGGTGATGAATTATTACTTTTATAATGTTCCACTGACATTACTTAAAATAAAACAGAATATTACAGACTAATTATATGAAGGAAATCACAAGAGCATTTCAGTAAAATACTAAATCTGTAATAAATCAAGCATTTTCTATATTTCTTTTTCAAGGCCTTCAGAATGTGAGACATCTAAGGATTTCCTTACACTCCTAGATTGTAAACAATGCGGTATTTTAAATATGCTGTGAAACAGGGAAGGAAAAATATCTAGCAAAACCTTTTTGAAAATTGAAATTGTCATTAAATTTTGGGGAAAATTTGGTTAATAACTTGTCATAGACTCAGTGGATTGTCTCATAAAGTTCTGAGTTCTGTAATGTCTGCACAAGGATGGTTTAGTTTACTACTAGTCTATGAAAGCAGAGAACAGCAGCCTTTTTTCAAACAAATCTGGTGTTTTCACATATAGTTATGTCACAGAATTCACAGAACATCACCACTGAGCACTGCAGGCTCTGTGAGGTGGGAGGAAGCCTCCAAAGACCACTATGGCTGGGCAACACAGAGGCTCCTACGGCTCCCAGGGGCTCTGTCTGCTACAGAAGCTCTGTTCTTCTCCAGGTACCCCCTCCACTGCAGTTCTCACTGTGGGCTGGCCATTTTCACGGTTCCATAGTGCATTTCTGAACTCCATTTAGGCATGATGGGTGGAGGAGGCACATGACTGAGGAGTCCGGTGAAGATTTGTCAGCAGTGAAAGGGAAGAGCAGGTCAATGCATGAATAACCAGTAGTTTTTTACCACCTTCTGGAGAAGTAATGGTTAGCAGCTGGCAGTTACAAGTGTCCTGTGCTCACATCCTGATGCATAGCTCTGATTAATTCAAGTGTTCTCCTCATTATTTTTTAAACCATTGCTAGCTGAAATACAAGATTAGCATCAAGCCTGTTTAACAGTAGCAGCATAAAAATACTAGCTAGATAGTGGCCAAACATGGACCAGGTGTTCAGACAATCCTCAATGGTTTTGAACACTCAGATTTGTTTCATGATTGCATTTTCAGGATTTTTTTAATGCAAAATCTGCTTCAGATTATTTCACGTCTCAGCATCAGTTATTAGGAATAGCAGACTGGTGTTTTCTCAGTGTTGGTACGTCTACATTCATAACTATGCCACATATCTGAGGCTCATGGTGACTTTCTCCTTTCCTTCCTTCATTGTGTTATCAGCGTCAGCTTGGAGTTTTCAACCAGCCATGGTCGCTCTTGGTCCCTGCTCCACACCGAGTGTTTGCCTGAGATATGTGCTGGACCTCACCTCCCCCACAGCACCGTCTACACCTCTGAAAATTACAGCGGGTGAGAGTGCTCTCTACAAAGCTGAGATGCAAGATTAGAGAAGTGAATTATAGGTGACAGGCGAAAGCAGCAAAGCACACAACCTCATGTCAGCTTTCATTTTTTACGAGCTGAGGACAGCAAGGAAGGAGTGTTCTGGTCTCCCTGGCTGCCCACTAATGAAATTTGAAATATATGGGGCTGCTGCGGTGGTGTAATATTTTTTTCTGATGCTAAAGACAAATTACAAAAAAAACCCCAACAAACCAAACCAAACAACTGTGGGCAGCATGCTGGTAACTGCCAGCAAAGTTATACCTTGTCAAAGCCACAGAAGTTTTCTTCTCAGTCAGAGGAGCCATCAGTCAAAGCCATATTTATATCCTCAGACATGGTCACTCACTTGGAATACTAATATTGAGTTAGTGAAGCACATTCTCTCTGCTTCTGCAGATGGAGGTGGTTGTTAGTGTCACAAACATGTATCAACCCTTCTCTATTAAGTCCCTTCAGTACTGTTCTGACCATAAAAAAACTGTGACATCTTGTTGTGTAGCATAAGTCCCATGACTGTATACTTCTGCATCCCAGCTTCCACAGACACTTCAGGGCAGCGGGTATAATTATGAGAAGAAAGAAGCATTGCTATGACCTGGTGATGCCCCATTTCTGTACCACTTTAATAGGAACCATTATCCCTGGTGTGCGTAGGAAGTGTAGCCCCTGTGGATAATGGCCCAGGCCACCAAATCCTCGTCTCACCCCCAGGGGTTCCCAGCTAACAGAGCTCAGTCATACTGAAAAGTTTAATTCAGTATGCAGTTTAGGAGGTATCCATTGTGACAGAGAAGTCACTATAGTGAAGCAAGTCAGGGTCTTTTCTGACTTCATGCACTCATATGGGGAAAAAAATGGCTGCATTTTATAATAATTATTATTCATATATTGCACGAAAATATCATCAGCCATGTTTCTTTTTCATTTGTATTTCCTAATGATTCAGTAACTTCATTGCCGCAGATTTTAGAATTAAAAATTCTAACAAAGCTTTCAGGATAAGTAAACATATCTGCAAAATGTACAGTTGCTTTATGACTATAAGTGTAAAATGCTAACATTTCTGTTATATGTATTTCAGGTGGAACCGTATAACTATTCCCCTTCCTAATGCTGCATTAACAAGGGACACCAGGATTCGATGGAGGCAAACAGGACCCATCCTTGGAAATATGTGGGCAATTGATAATAGTTAGTATTCTTATCCATGATCATGAAACATCAGAAGAATACATTATTATATGCTGCTCCAAGGAAATGCATTTTTCCACAATCACAAATCAAAGGATTTTCATTTTGTTAAATTCCTTTTCTTCTTATCTACACTTGGTAACAGGCATGTTTTGAAGCTAGAGGGGAATTCTGCCATTTGAAAACACAATAGTTTAGCAGATTACCCTTCTTTTATTTTCTTTTAATTGAATGCTTTCCAGGAAAATATGTTTGTGGCAAGGGCTTAATATAACGTTTCTTCAGACTGCTTACTCCTAATTACATAAGTAGGTACTACATTATTAAGGATATGTGATGCACCAGACAAAGCAACAGTTACAGCATCTGGAGCATATTTTTCCTTCTGGACATAGAAGGCAATGCTGCTACAAAAACACTGACATAACTTTTACATTGTTTACAGGCACTACAGGGGAAAGTACCATCTGTTTCAGGGAACTGTTCTTTTAGGGAAAGGGATGTAGTGCCAACTGCACAGGATAACTGGGGCCAGTCTTAAAAGTAAATACTTCTACATCACAAAAAAAAATGCTTTTTAGAAACACAGTACAAAATAGACACAATGTATGAAACACAGAACAAAACATGATAGAAAATACTAAAAAACAGGTTCAAATGGGAAGTTTAGATTGGATATAAAGTAGTTCTTTACTGTAAGGGTGGTGAGGCACTGGAATGGGTTGCACAAGGAAGTTGTGAATGCTCCATCCCTGGTGGTGCTCAAGGCCAGGTTGGACAGAGCCTTGGGTGACATGGTTTGGTGTGAGGTGTCCCTGCCCATGGTGGAGGGTTGGAACCTGATGATCTTAAGGTCCTTTCCAACCCTAACTATTCTATGATTCTACAAGAAGGTGCAAATTTTTTAGCTTGTTCATTAGCCTGAAATGATCTGGGACGAAGTAAACTACATCCAGAATTTGTTTTGCTAAATGTGTGAAGTATGTAATTTAAAGATTTACCATGGTATACAATAGCCCATTAAATTCTGTAGTGATTCCCAAATATGGAGACTGGGAATGGTAAATAGTTACATTTTGCAAAGTTCTTAAAATAGATTAATACTTGTTTTTGAAAAGAAAATCCTTGAAGCTGATAAGGTAATATCTCAAAAATTTATGAAAACTGTTCTGTTAATTACATTAATGAGCAGTAGCATCATCTTAACATTGTGGATAGAGTATTAATCCTTGTCTTTAGAGATGATAATACACATCAAAAAGAAAGTAAATGAAGGGAAAAACTAATGTATATAAACATAAGATGTCTGTAAATATCCTCAAAGATGATTTGCTACCTAACAAAATGCAAACCTGTGTAGGACACGTGTTGGAGACACTTTTTGGAGACTCTCATAGATGTTCACAGAAACAAGAACAAGATGAAATCAACCCAAGAATCTAAATTCTTTACAAGAAAACAAAACAGGATTTTGAAAATCAATGGACAGTTCCTGTATCTGCACTACCTTTGCTTGTAGAACAAAATAGAATTCCATCAAAGAATTTTGCATGCTGCAGGATTTTTACCAGCCATCTGTCTAAAAAGTGCCTGCTCTGAAATTTGTTTGAGATGTAGAACCATGATATGGGAATCAAGTGTCAAAGATGATCCTGTTTCTGAAGTTTTGTGGGCTCCTTTTGTTAGAAACTAGTGAAACTGAAGTTTTACACTGTATTATAGGGAGACTTCCAAATATTGGCAAGCTACTCAGGTTCTTGAAAAGAGGAAAATTTTCAAGGATTCAGCACTCTGACTTTTAGTTTCACAACTGTTTCTTATGTGAATTAAGTTTTAAATGAAATCTGGAAGCTGGCCATCTTTCAGAAACACTGGAAACCTGCCAATTTCCATAAAGCTTTTTTCATTTTGAATGACATCATTATATCTTTAACCCTTCTACTTTTACCACCCCCTCAAAAAGACCTCAAAAGACACAAGTAAATCAAACAGAACAGAATTTTTGCACTCTGAGAAGTGAGAAAATCTAGAAATCGCATGAAATCTGATGGAGACTTAGTTACAGGGAGTAGCTAACAGGAATTTCATGTGCATCTGCCAGGGAGTATTGACACACTGCTATGATGGGCAGCATCATAAAACGAGGAGAGGAAATAAGTACTGCTTATTATAGATGATCTCATATCGGTGGCTATTTGGATGAAATTCCAAAAACCACAGAGCAAGTGGATAACTCCAAGAAATCAGCATTATTTAACAGAAAAGACAACACTTTTAATGGTTGAGGCCTGTTTATTATGTTGTATTGACAGAACATTGCCAGCAAGTTATCACTTTGGGCTACACCCAGATTAATGTATTTGGTCTATACCAAGATTAATGTTTCTTTATAGCAGTGCAAGTAGATGTCGATTATACTGATTTGCTTATCTTCCTGTCCTTAATACTTTTCCCAAAATATCAAGACGGTTAGGAGTCATTGGAGGAAGATGGAGTAAAAGAGTAAAACAAGTCTGGAGTATTTTTAAGCACATAGAATTTGGAATTTTATTCCATTTGAAAGAATCAGTGAAAGTGTTTGTTATTTAATTGTTACTTACATATCAGGGGCAGTTTTAATTCCAGGAAGTCCAGTGAGGTTGGGTTAGATCTCTGAAATAAGATGAAGAAAAGGAAATGCAAGAAAATGGTCAATGCATAGCAAATCATCTGATCTCATTCACAGTCTTAGAAAAATCAGGTCCATTGATTGAAACATCACTAGTGTCTCATGCCAAAGATATATATTACCCATTAAATAATAAATTATCCCTGGCTATCCTTGACACAGTCAAATGCATTTTATCCTTTTGCAGACCTCTTCCAGATAGTGTGATTAAGATAAATATGGTATCTGTATGAACAGATCTGTGATCTGGTGAATACTTTCTGGTATTCATTATATTCTGTTTATCACATAACATAACCCTTCATTTAACTGATTTCTTTTCTCTGCAGTTTATATTGGTCCATCTTGCCTCAAATTCTGCTCAGGGCGAGGACAGTGTACTAGAAATGGCTGCAAGTAAGAGTTATAATTCAGTACTTGTATTTAATTTCTGCCACATTATTCACTTGATTATCTGAAAGTTGAAGTGATTTTCATTTCATTCCTTGCTTTTTGAGATGACTAAATGTAAAACTAGGCTAGCCCCCAGAATGCATAAAGCTCATTGAAGAGCTACAGATCAATCTTTTTAAACAGTAGCATAATTAATTTTCTTTACATAATTTTCTTTTGGGAGAGAGTCTAACTTCCAATTCACCTTAAAATGTGCTCCACAGCACACTGAAATGTCAGTGATCCATGCTTTATACTGGTTTTAGGGGTGATTTGGCACCATATGACTTTAATATTAAATTATGGGGAAGAATCACAATTTTCATAGTTCTAATGTCCCATAACCTGACAGACCTCAAGGACAGAAGGTCAACACTCCACTTTTTTCTGGAAGTCTGGCTTGTTAAAAGGGTTCCACCCTAAAGAAGTAGAATTACTTACTCAAAACTAGTAAGCACATTCAAAGTACTGGTGCAACTATTTTTAGGCATTAATAAGAGTGTGACACAAGGGGAATGCTGTTCTGTTACTCAGTTCCTTGTAATCACATCTGACGTGCTACAGATAAAAGCAAATTAAGCGTTTTACGTTTGAACAGCTGTAAATTATGTCAGGAATATTCTTGTTCCAAAACTGAATACAAATATTTCTGTGTTGTGTGTTATGTGTAGATTGGTGGTGTTTTCATAACTAGGATTTTTTTTTCAGATTGGAAAAGTAAGTACTATCTAAAAGAAAGTCATTGGCTATACAATACCTAACTACAGCCTAAAGAGGCTCCTGGTCATTATATTTGAGAGGGATGGTTTAGGCATCTTCAGTTCATGGGCAACTGCAGCCACTTGTGTTGTTTGCCAACAGGTTGGTTAACCACAGGTGAAGATGGGTCATTAACTCCACTGTTCAATCTTCCTCACCCTCAGGTGCGACCCCGGCTTTTCAGGGCCAGCATGTGAGATGGCATCGCAGACCTTCCCTGTGTTCATCTCAGAGAGCTTTGCTAGCTCCCGCCTCTCCTCCTACCACAGCTTTTACTCCATCCGAGGGGCTGAGGTCAGCTTCGGCTGTGGGGTCCTGGCCAGTGGCAAGGCCCTGGTCTTCAACAAGGATGGGAGGCGCCAGCTCATCACTTCCTTCCTCGACAGCTCCCAGTCCAGGTGAGAGGGAAAAAATAGTGCTGTGAGGCAAACAAATTTGGGAACCCCTCCCCTTCCAGCTATGACGCTGTGTACTGTTGAGCCAATTGTATTAGCAGGAAGAAAAGTTTTTTAAATACTCCTAGTTCTGTATTTCAGTGGTGATTTCATAGCCTTGCCTTTTGTCCTCCTGCTCTGTAAACAACAGAGCCCAAAACAGACTGGAGGGAAGTTATTGTACAGCTCGGATGGAAAATATGAAATGTTAATATCAAACCTGAGTGTCAAAGCCAAGTGCAAATTAATTATTTATAAGGTTGTGTTTATTTGACAGCTTGTGGCAGCTGATTAGATCCATTCACTATCTCTCCCTCCCCTTCAGTGCCTAATAAATAATTAAATGCTGTAACGATTGGCATCCTTTAACTCTATGTGCCACATTGCATTACTTGACAGTAAAAACAAATTTAACGTACGAAACCCCATAACTAATATTTATAAAAATTTGTGTAGATTGAGAAGATCTGAAAACAATTTGGTTAGGGAAACAACAAATCAAAACACTATGCAAATGGTACCCTATAAATATATGTGTAATTCTGATCCAGGTTCCTGCAGTTCACACTACGCCTGGGCAGCAAGTCAGTGCTGAGTACCTGCAAAGCGCCTGACCAGCCTGGGGAAGGAGTGCTGCTGCACTACTCCTATGACAACGGGATTACCTGGAAACTCCTGGAACACTATTCTTACCTCAACTACCACGAGCCAAGGTATATGCATAAATATTACGAGGAGTGTTGTCTACATGCAGCTAATGCTGGTAGTGGTAGTCACTACAATGTGGAAAGTAAGTACATCTGCCCACGTGGTGAAGGAGTGAGTAAGGAACTTTTAAGAAACACTGAACATTACTGCTTTTCCTTAAAAATTCTCAGCTGTTCTGGGCATTTCCCATTTTTGCCTGCTTCTGTAAAAATGAAATCATGGATTTAACAGCATTCGAGCCACAAGTGATGTGGCGTGACAAGCTGAGGCAGTGCAGGATGAGGGGTAGAAATGTACTTGTGGGAAATAGGGACATGTCTCTTCCTATGGAAGCAGCCACTTGTAAAGAAAAATTAGCATAAATTATTTGTAGCTTTGAAGCCATAGATACCTTCACTACACCGTCCTCTGGGATTAGGAGTTCGCAGGCAGTGCAGGACAGCAGAGACAAAACCTGAGCATGAGAATCTCTCCAGGCCAGCAGGGAAATTGAGCCTGCTCCCATTAGGAAGGGGATTACATGATTTTGTGCCTGTGAGTTGGACTCAGTGCCCTGGAGGACCTGCTGGTGACTGTGCCTGGGAATTGCGCAAATCACAAGGCAGCTGAATCAAGAGCTAATCTTACCAAGCAGCACCTATGTTTGGCATCAGATTAGAGAGGTATGTATCTGACATACTTAAAGAAAGTATTCTTTACTGTAGCATTTGTAAGACCATCCACCAATTTTACTAAAGCAATCTAAAATCGGCAGTCCCCATGTGCATACCTGTACCACAAGCCCAGAACAACCTGGGCTGGCTAACTCCACTGGCTCAAACCCACTCAAACCTGGAAGCATCCACGTTTTACAGGGTGCTGCAGCAGAGCTAATAAATCCCAGTGAAAGGAGATGCTCTGTAAAGGAGCACATGACAGGCAGAGCCAACAATTGTATTATAGGTCCCATCCCAGCAGGTCAGTTCCTGCCCTAGAACTGTTTTGCACTGGGTATTGCCCTGAACCTTCTTCTCTACCTCTCCACCCAGCTCTAGGATAATGCCTGAGTTAGCCCTAGGGGTTATCCTATAGAGCTTGCAAGTCACTTGAATGACGTGTAACTTTCCTTATTTATATTTATTGAGCTCAGATCAGCATATTTAAAAAGATAAATATTACATCTCCTCATCTCATTAATAACTCAGTACAGAATTGCAATATACAAAATGTGATCAAGAATATCCTTAATGAAGAAAAATGAAGAAAATTTAATGAAGAAATCTTTTCTAATGGAAAAAAAACCCCGTTGAAACATTAAATATATTTCCCAGGAGCTATAAGAAATACTCAAAAATCTGAGAAGAATGACCATATTTGGTAGAAGCATATTGCATGTAGACTTTAATTTCTGAAGTTTTAAATGTTTCCAAAGGAATGATCCTATGAACTTGCACACTCATAAGCCTTCTTCAAAATTTCCTTTCCAGTCCTTTATTATAGGCACATATATATTTTATATGGCCCTGTTTCTAATTCTTGGTTTCAAGATTACAGCTGTAGGAATTATATTTCCCTGAGGGTTTTTAATATATAGCACTATGAAATTTTTATAACAAAAAGGAAAATACACATTTTGGTGACTGATTTTAATGAAGTTTAAGATATAAATGTAGTAAATTATATTGATGCCAGAGACTTCTTTTGCTTTTTGAGATTAAGTATGAAGCAGTTTCTGTTGTTCTGACTTGGCACAACATACGTAGGTTAGAAAGGTTTTGCCATGGGTATGTATATCCCACTCTGAATAGATAGAAAAATGACAGGCACACAAACCTAAAGATAATGCTGGCAATAATTATGATGAAAACATGAAGAAAGCTTCACCTTTTCGTATTATGTTGTCTGAAAATAGCAGCATTTTTGGTAACTCAGATGGACTGCCACAAAGTTTGGCAATCAGTCTGTATCCAGAAACCTAATTAATCTTCAGTCATACAAAAAATAATTACACATTTAATGTTCTGCTGAAAAGGTGCATTTAATCTGCTAACATTTGACAGCTGCATTTTTCTTCTGAGCAGAACAGCGGTGGCTTTTCAATATTAGGTATGCGCATAGCTTGAAAGAATGAGATCAGAGCAAAGGTCTCCCAGCTGGTTTTTAAGAAATCTAATGGTAGCTGGTAATGTTAGTAGGAACACTTTTCTTCTCTGCAGCAGAAAAGTCATTAGCAAGAATCCCCCTCCCTCTCCATCTATCTCCAACAAATCAAAGCCAGACAGGAGAAGCTGTTAGAGATGTAGTCGGGTTCTGCATACTAACATATGTGCCATATACGCTGGTTTTCACCAATATTTTTAAATTGTGTCTGCTTAATCCCCTGGGATGAGAAATGTATTTTAACACGTGTTAAATACTTTTAACATCCGACAGGTGTGTCAGTGGTGTGTGTCATGATTTAGGATTTTCTGTAAATTACTGTCAGTGAGAATTAGTGTCCATGTGGGTGAGCTTATGAGAATTGAGAGTGAAAGGGAAGATGCAGACATCAGAGACAGCCACCAGCAGAGAAATATGCCTAGGATTATACAGAGCATTAGCTCACACAAGTGCCAAGTGCTTCACGGTGTACACTAGATACAGTGCTCCTCCTAGCCAGGCTTTCCTCAGGTTTGCCCTACTGAACCATCAGAGACAAAATCTATCAATTTCTTTTAGCATCCGTAGCAATTTAGTGTAATTTGTGCCTTAAAAAAACTGACTGAAAAAGCTATAGGGTTGCTATTTATTAGGGAATCCTAGGTAAAAAGAAAGTCTGTGTAGTTTATTAACGTGCTAGAGAGCAATGGGACTTGGTTTTTCTCTTAAAAGGGTTTGAAGTGGTTCAAGCATATTTATTTGAGTGGTAAAAGAAATGTATCTGCCATACATAAAGTGTGTGCACTGCTGGTCCCTTGCCACAAGGACACAGCAGCCATTACCTCTGGCTGTCCCTCAACACTGCTCTCTCCAACCTACAACTGGCAGAAAGCAACTCTTAGAAATGCCAGCCAGGAGGTTTTGGGCACTTCCCGTCTGTTTAGCCAAGCCGTTCAATTTTTTTGATTGCTAAGGCATTAACATCATCTTCTTTAAAATCAATGTGACATTAAACAACACTATTATAAATGTACTTTTTAAAAGGACAGTTTTGCAAGTCATTTTTAAGACTGGTTTTGCACTAAGAGCACCGTAGGCACAAGACTGCTTCATTTGTACAGAACAAAACATTACAAGAGGCAGCTTAGAAAGCCTTAAATCTGGAAAAAACTTGGTGCTAATGAATAAAATGTTTCCACTTTACCTGATTTGTCATTTTATTCACATTTCCCCTAAGAGAGAAATAAAAATGTCAGCTACATGATGAGCTTGCTTAAAAATCTTTTCGCCAGCAAGTAATTCTACACCAATGGAGACAAACGTCTCTGTTGCCAGTCTGTTTCACAGCTTACATGCCTCGTGTGGGGCATCATGGTCCTGGTGATTTATGGAGCTCTCAAGAAGGTGTCGTTGCTGTGGCAATTAATGCATGCTCCCTGCTGCTGTGTGCAATAATTGCTCCTGGAAATTAGATATTACTCTTAATTTTCTTTGCAGTTTGTCAATTATAGGTTTGTTGACATAGCTGCCATGACAAATCAGGTGACCCTGCATACCAGGAGAAGCACCTGGACTCACCTCCAGTTGCATGTCTATGCAACTACAGGATAAAAAAAAAGACTGCACACAATTACACTGACAAGATGAATCATTTCCACTTGAATGTGGTGCTTTGCAGGGGTGGGTTCTTCTAGGACAACAGAAACCACAGGCATGGTGTCAGTACTGTGCAGAAATAAGGAGAGATGTTAAGAAGATGCATGTCTTCAGATCAGGATAAAATCCACTGAGTCTGTGGAGATGGAGCTAGAATTCTAGGTCCTTGTCAGCTGAACATCCCTTTGAAAGTCTAATCCCCTGAGCTTCAAATGGAGGGCATTCAGGTTTCTGCTGGGAAGGAAGAGCACCTTTAAATTTACAGATAACTTCACAGTAGCAGCAAAATTTACAGATGTGGTGGAAACTCTTTTTGTGCCTTTTGCACACAGCTGTCCTTCAGTACATTGACTACCAAGAGAACTAATGATTCCCCTGTCACTGATAGAAGCTATACCAGTAGATGCTAAGGTATCTGTGGGATGAATTTCACCCTTGATTTTTAGAGTCAGTTAGAAAAAATAACCATAAATTACATCTCCATGGGATTATTACAGACAAATTTAAAACAATAACTTTGTTTTGTTTTCCAGAATAATCTCAGTGGAGCTTCCTGAAGATGCCAGACAGATTGGGATTCAGTTCAGATGGTGGCAACCATATCACTCTTCCCAAGGTGAAGATGTGTGGGCTATTGATGAAATCATCATGACCTCTGTGCTTTTCAATAGCATCAGTCTGGACTTCACTAACCTAGTTGAAGTCACGCAGTCTCTGGGATTCTACCTGGGAAATGTCCAGCCTTACTGTGGACACGACTGGACTCTTTGGTGAGAAACACATGTTCATTTGCATTCTACTTCCATTTTCTTAATCTATTCATCCCGCTAAGAACCAAGTGATTTCTGCAAATGAGTCTTTCTGGCAGCTATTCAGAGTAATTGTGTCTCATCCTCACATAATGGACAAAAATACAGTTGTTAATCTAATTGTAATTATCAGTAAGTTTATACACCCCATTGCACAGAGATTTATGTTTGATGGGAATCTTGAATGTAGCATTCTTTACCCTCAAAATAATTAAATATCCTATTAGAAACAATTTACAAAACTTCCATAATCTTCAGTTAAAATCCTGTCAGGTTAATATGGGTATGCAGGTTAAGACACAATCTGTGAAGTGCAGACTCTTATTATTTTGTAAGTCATGTTCAGATCTGTTTACATGGCCATTAGACTGCAATCCAAAAAGGAAAGGCAGCAGAATGTTGGTCATTTGTAGTTGTTTTGTCTGGTATTATATCCATTTAGTCATTTTCACTGCGATCAGCATAAGGACATAGTGCAATTATGCCTAAAATGTGCTGTGTATTTAAAAATAAAGACAAGAAAATATCACCTGCCCCAAAGCAAAAAAAGGCAAGAAAAGAAGAAGTGAATAACAAGAAAAAGACAATTCTGTCAGAATTTTGTAAAAATAAGCTTCTTCAGTAAAACATTAACATGCCTCACAAAACTTAAATTCTGGAATACATAACTGTGACATTTGGAATTAATACAAGGGAAGCTCGATTTAATCTTTATGTTTTGATTAAAACCAAGTAACAGTTTCATGCTAGTCTGATCAACATATAAACCCACTATGGCTTTAATTGGCACAGATATATTTATATGGAGAAAGTACAATCACAGTAATTATAGAAATCCTCAAGGAAATAAAAATAATTTTAGCGTCCCCACGGACACTCTGAGAAACGTTGTTGGAATTTTATTAAAAAGAATCTCTGAGCAACCTGATTTGACTTTCTGATCATCTGTTAAACTAAAAGGAGTTGGCTTAGCAGTAGGAACAACACCAAACGTGTTCTAGCAGTGATAATGAGGCAGTAGAAGCACCATTAACCACTTTAATAAGGACAAGGAAGGTACTTGCTGCTCATTAAAATTAAAAAACATGTTAGAGCTCAAACTGTTTGCATCTTCTTCATCAAAGAGTTGGAATGAAAGCCCCTTCATGACATCGTTTTCACTCTGTTCTTTTAAGACCAGTTTGTCTTGGAGAGGGTGGTTATTTAAGATAGCAGAAGTTTCCCTGTTTTCTTCCCATTACTCTAAATCAGAATCAAAATAACAAACTACAGCTGAATTCTGTCACATATATTGGCTAGGATATTTAGTGCTCAGTCACAGTGGGAATGTTGAACTTCCCATGCACTGAATAAAGAATCAAAGCCTTTGCAGTATTTCATAGAATCACAGAATGGTTTGGGTTGGAAAGGACCTTAAGATCAGCCAGTTCCAACACCTCTGCCATGGACAGGGACACCTTACCTTAGACCGTGTTGCCCAAGGCTCTGTCCAGCCTGGCCTTGAATACTGCCAGGGATAGAGCATTTCCATACTGTTTATGTATCAGTATTTTTCATTATCACTGGAAGACATGAACTCTATCCTTCACTGACCTTGTTTCTCTCAAGGGAAATTTTTAAACTTACACAAGGTCTGCACAAATGACTGCTAGTTAAATTAATTATTGTTGGCTTTTCCCAGCTGTGAGTCCATTTGGTTCTCATTTTCTAACTCCTGACTTTCTATGAGCAGAGTTTGCTGTAGCACTGACACCATCCTCTTGAGAAAAGTCTCACAACTGCTTTTTCATTAGTAGGACTATTGGAAATAGCTATAAATCATTTTGCAAGGTGTTGTCCCTAGGCCCATTTTCACCGAAATGCCTTCTAGTTGCCTAAAAGACCTCTGTTTCTGCCTCAAAGTCTGTAAGTCTGAAATATTTACCCTTGAAATGAAGGAAAACTGAGGAGGGGGATTTTTATTTTTGTTGAAGAGGGAGGTTGTTCTTTTCAATACCTGGCCTCATTTAGAAAGAAGGGGTTTGTTGATATACATACGTTTCCAGCAAAGGTGATTTTTGAGTATTTTATAATGGTCTATACCAAGAACAGGCACTTTATTTGATTGTAATTGTCAACATTCTTTTTCAAATTGGTTCTTAGTCTTTATTACGGCAAGTGCATTGAGTATAGAGAAAAAGATCCAGACCATTTTTAAATTTAAGTGTGCGTTAATTCATCACTTCTCCAAAATGCACATACACAAGCAGGGTTTGGACCCAAATGTCTCTTGAGTGTTACAATTTACAGCCAATTGCTGAAATGCATTAAATAATTTGTAAGGATGCTATAAATTTTTCTTTTTCCTTTTTTTTTTTTTTTTGCTATTTATCTGGACACAAATAAAATAACATTATATAAATAAAACATCTTCAGTCAGATTACTACATTATTATTTCAGTCCATGTAATGGACAATAGAGTGTCTCACTGTTTCTGGAGCAGCCTGGGAAAAGACTGTAAATCTGGCTCATAACAAAGTATCTTTATGGAGCAATGTAACACAGTTACCCTAAATCAGCCTGATAGTTTACCTGTGTTTATAAAAATGTATTTTCTTTTAGACGATCACTCTGTAACATGCAGAAAATTTCTTTCAGGTAATTGACTTAATTAAAATGTAATAATACATTTAGGACTTATTTAACAAAGTAGGTATCATGTAATGTTAAAAGGCATAAACATTTCATGCCTTTGATGGAAGCAAAGCTGGGACTGGCATGAGCATTTGGCCATCACATCAATATTTTTGGTCAATGGAGCTATACAAAACCAGCATCCATGTGGCTTTTCAGTATTCCTGAAAGTACTGGCCTTGAAAACATGGTAATTCTGGGGATCCCAGAGCAGTTTGGAGCAGTGCAGATTGGCTGACATTGGCTGTGATATCATTCCCAGAAGTACCAATTAGTTGGCAGTGCTTGGAGGGAGAGCGATTGTTCTGAGGGCACCTATGGGTATTGTGTTCCTGAGACTCCACAGGTCTAATTATATACGTGCTAGAAACAAAACAACTACATATTTATACAAAAATGTAGCCTCTGCATTTTCATTTCTGATTTTTTTCATTAATTATTGTTACGCCAGGGACATTACTCCCCTTTTACAAAATCCAGAAACTTACTCCAGCTACGTGACTCCCAGAACAAAGAAAACATTTAGTATTCCAGGAGAAGAGCATACACCTAACCACACACACAGACAGGAGAGCTGGAGAGCAAAGAAGTAGCAAGTAACATGGAGCCCCCACCTTTAATGCTACCCTTGTTCAGCTGGAGGTAATTTGTGGATGATAAAGGACTTTGTGAACCCATAATGTGATTTCCTCCTCTTAAAAAAAGCTTCTTACAGAGCATCACAAATTATCTTCACCTCATCGCTAGCTTCCTTTTTCACATTTCTTTACTATCCTTTCCATAGAGCTGTTTAAATTTAAAACCAGTGTTTACTCAGTGTATTGTGTACGATATCCAGTGGCTAAGTTACTAAATGAAAATGAATACTAAACTTAGAAGTGCTTTAATCATGCCCTGAATGCCACCAGTAAAAAAAAAGATTGCATTTTAAGATTTTTTTTTCCCAGTTTTAAACCAGTAGCATTAAATAGAGGGATTTTTTTGTGGAGACAAAGATAAAATGAAACATTTAATTCTTTCCACCTATGCTGGGTACCTGTCCTTCACTTGTCTTCCATCACTTTAGGGAAGACAGCTTCTAGGCAGATGCTTCATCAGATTGGTTGGTTTCAACTCTTTTATTCTTTTCAGATGAGCTTTAGTTAACTGTGATGTGTTGTGCCCATGTGCAACGTCAAATCATTTTCCAAAGCATCCCTACATATAACTTTCCGCTGATGACACTGCACACAGCTGACTGATACCTGAAGAGCCTGGTTGTACTTGCACAGATTTCCCAAGAGGGCTTCTGTAAAACTGATTTCCCACATCAGCCATGAAATTTCAAGCTGCATTGTAGAAATTAAAACTATGTGAGACCAAGTCAGCTTTAATGTTTAAATTTACGGGGTTTTGTCATTTTGAAAACTACTAGATAAAGTTTGGAAGAAAAATAAATTCAGGCATTATCCAAACCAATTATTCTGAGGTGCAGTCAGTTCTAACAACGAAGCCACAAACCATAGTTTGCCACCTGGACTGCCAATGTGTCCGCATTATATCCTCTACTCAACTTAAAATTATCCTTGCCGTTGAGAAGAAAAACACTGACTGAAAGAGCAAATAGCTGAGATACAGTTTTCCAAGTCAACTTACTGCCTTCTGGTCCACTTATCCATGACAGTGCCCCAGAAGTGAAGAGAATGTCCGTCCACCATTGGATCATGCTGCTGATCAGCATAGACTGGATAGTTTGATACAGTGTCATGAGCTGGATCGTCCTTTAGGAAATGAAGTCACAGACAGCAAGGTCAGAGGGTAAAAAGGAGGTTAGATCTTAACTTGTGCCATGTAATAGCAATTCAATGGTGACAAAACTAGTATTAGCTTTCAGTAATTTCCTCTAAAGCTTTAAGGTAGAATGTTAACATTTAGGGCTCAATTGCTCTGTCTGGAAAAGGCACTACAGAAAACAGTGTGGGTCAGTGAATTAATTTAAAAGTTAAGTAACACTGACTTGTATTCCTAGTCTGACTGACTTCATTATGACCTTGAATTTTAGAGGGATAGAAGCTAATATGTTTTATTGTATGGTATTGAAAGATTAGGATTTCTTGTTTAAGATGATGATTTAAGTTACATCTCATTTAAGATGTAACTTACTTGATCATCATTCTCTTTATCAGCAGTGTACTGAGTGTAGCTTTTTATCTTTGCATGATGATTTGCAGTGAATTTTAAAAAAAATATGCAGTTTCTAACCTAAGCTGTTCAAATTAAGAGTAGTCTCAGAAAATGTTAAAGCTGAAAGGACTACATTACTTTGGAAGACACTAACTAAACATCTCAAATAAAAGGAGAAGGAAGCAATTCTCATTCTACATGAACTTTCTTTAAAACCTTCTGTTTTGAAAGCTAGTGCACAGGTTTCAATGTTTAAGTTGTTATTATTTCCTCCTTACACCTCTCTTGCATCTCTTTTTGGTTTTGTTTGTATTTTTTTAACTTTTGAATGTTGCGTAGAAGAAAAACCTCCACTTACATTAAAATAACCTTGTAATTTCAAGTTACATGTTACCATATATGGGATAGCTGGGTACCTTGTATCATGTATGAGGCTTGGTGTATTCCAAACATTGGCACTGACAAAATTATCTTCTCCAATCCACTGGATAATGTAACTCTTATATCAGCACATCTTGCAGAAAAGAAGCTGAGGATAGGTGATATTAATTCTAAAACACAGTCAAAAGTCAGGGAATGTGTTGCATATAGAATCACTTGAAAATCAATGGAATGAAAATTCTATGTAACAGGAATATTTTAAAGTAAATGCAGTGTATCTTTACCGTCTGCTGTTTGAATGAAATTGTGGCTGTTCCTATGACATGACCTTAGGCAATGCACACTCCTGGGGAATGAACTTTCTTTATGTTGTTTTTTCTGTATGTTATCCTTTGCTTGATTCTAAGTTGATCCATGATACAAAGAACATATAGTAAGAACTAACAGAATAATTCAGTGTTTCACACTCTGGGGTACAACAGGGTCTTCCTGGTAATGTGCAGAACTTCCAACAGAAAGAGGCTTCTGTGCATGATCTCATACCATGTGCCAATCCACAGAACAAAGAAAGAAGCATTGCTGTATTTAACACAGAATCATTCAGAATGTTGCCTTCTGATTTAGTTTTGGGATGGATTCTGATTCTTTCCTTACATATTTCAGTTTTACAGGAGATTCAAAGTTAGCTTCTAGTATGCGCTATGTGGAGACCCAATCTATGCAGATAGGAGCTTCATATATGATACAGTTCAACTTGGTGATGGGCTGCGATCAGGCATTTACTCCTCATATGGACAACCAGGTGAAACTGGACTACTCCACCAACCATGGCCTCACATGGCATCTTGTTCAGGAGGTGAGGCTGGCAGCAGAAACCTTTGTCTTCTGCAAACTGTTTATACAGATTTCATCTGAAGTATACTTGTGGCATTGAACAAAAGAAGATGTTTTCCTCATTCCGTTTTCTGTAAAGAAATTCTCAGTTGGAATCATCAAAATTAACTAACATAAATATTTAAACTGTTATTCATTATGTTTGGAAGAAAGGTGTCTGAGAGCCTGAAACACAAAACTGTGACAGAAATGAACCAAGGTTGAGAAAATAACTGGGCTGCGGTTAGACAGAGCCACAGAGTAATGGCCAAGATCTTTGTTGTGCTATTGCTTTGTTTTTCAAAGTAAAATGCATCTACTGTTCCCCGGCATTTAAATGGATAGAAATTCTTTCTGCCCTTGTGCTCAGCCATTTCATAAATGGAAAGCGCATTCCTTTGGGGGATTTAATGTAGACTGTTTCATCTCCCACCCCTGGTTCAAACACAGTCCAAGGCTGTAATGACTGTCGGTTTCCCAGTCTCTGCTATAAGTGCAAATAGCAGTGCTGGCTGCTATTTCCCTCTGTGGTTCAGCCGTGTCTTAGCACAAATGTGAATAGTGCATTTGGCCATAATTTGCACTTCTTTTTTTCCCCTCTTATATGACAAACTGGGCTTTCCCTGGCCTCAGGGTGAACTAAGCAAGGTCCTTTGGCTGCCCCTAAGCAGGTTCATGACGTGTCAGGAAATTTGTCCTGGTGCCTTTTCACTGCCTGCTCTCAAGGCTCAAAGAGGGATTTGAACATCCAGTCCCACATCTTCTATGAGAAATGAAAGCATTATTGTTACCTTTTGCCTTGCTGTGTTTTGCCACATTTACTTTTGATGGGCAGGGTGGAGAAATGGCAAAAACTGAATTTTAAAACTTTCTACATCCAAGTAATGCTTTCTTACTTTAAAGAGAATTCTGAGGAAACCTATAAATACTGTGTTTCAGGTGATGTTTGTGTCTTTTATACCTGCAGGCATCATCATGGTGCCCAAGAATAGTTCCTAGTGGTGGGTGTCTGGGGTTTGTCCTTGCCATCAAGATCAGTTGCCTTCAGATATTAGTGTTCATTTCCTCTCTCGTTGGAGCTGAGTTCAGAGAGAAGAAGAATTTGCAACCAAACCATTTTTCTCACACCGCCCATGTTGTTGTGATAAAAGACTAATAGAGATAGCTATTTGTAGTATATTTCAAGGACATAATCTGGCAAATACACAAAACACTAATTAATTAAAGTGTTTGAAAGTTTTGTTTGAAAGTTTTGTTTGAAAGTTTTGTTTGCTTCATGAGCACTGATCAGATCCTGTTTTGTAAGATCGCTTACAGGAGATGAATCAATGAGAAATGTTTGAAAATTGCTGAAAAGGATATTAAGCCTTTAGAAGATCTATTAAAAATCACCACAACCAGAAAAAACCCAACAGAATAAGCTATCAGATCCTCATTTAATACTCTAAGATATTTGAGCAATATATATCTATGAAAAATAGTGTAATATCTCTCAGAGAGGTAGAGACGGTCAGGAGGAACTCTGCTGTGGCAGTAGTGGCAGAAGGGATTCTCTGGATGGGTAGCTAGAAAAAGAACATACAGGTTGGTAATAACACTTTATTAATACTTCATCAAAACCATAGCACAAGTATTTTGGGTGCTGTTCTGGCAATGTATAAATAGATGAATGAAATATTGCAGAAAAAAATGGAGTATTATGGGAAGAGCAGCTCTAGAAAACAGTAAGAGTCTGTTGGGGTAATGGACTTAATTATATTTTATATAAAAAATGTAATAATGATCAGATTTTGTAACAAGAAAAAAGAAAATTGGGAGAACAGACCTCTCTAAGAATCTGAGTTAAATGCAGAAAAAAACATAGAAGCAGCAAGGGGGAATTTACACCATTTGCTATAGGTGTCAAAGGTAATACAGCTGCAGAGCATGGTAAGGGCCTCTGGAGGCAAATTCATTAGACCATGGTTGGCTGCTCTTGTGTGGCTGTGTTCCTACTCTGCTTCCTGCTGCAGCTGGAGGGAGTGGGGGAAGCCAGCAGCTCCAGGCAAAAGATTGCAAGTAGGTCTCTAAAATGACTGGTACAGTAGTCTTTCATAGACTTACTCCGTACTGGACTTGTATTGTAGTCATCCCTAGATGCTGGGGTGAGAATAGTGAAATAAATGAGGTAGACATCCTCATGGGGGAAAACAGCACGTTCCTAGTTACTAATGCTGAATTCTTTAAGTGTGTTATATGACTTATCCTGAATTGTACTACTGTTATTTTTCTGAGACATTTCTCTACATCATGCCAGGATTTTTCTGCTCTGTGTCTTTCACTCCAACATCTGGACCCTGGCACACTCCTGCTTCTAGAGTGTTTAATCCTTGCTTCTGTTCCCAATACTTCCTCAATATTAAATCTGGTTTTGAAATGTTTTACTTCAAGGAATGTCTCCCCAGTATGCCGAGCTGTCAAGAGTTTACATCAGCAAGTATTTACCACTCCAGCGAATTTACTCAGTGGAGGAGAATCACCGTCCTTTTACCACAGAAGACTTGGTGAGCATTTTGTTCATCTTTTTAATTTTTTTAGGGGGAGATGCAGATAAATCATCTACTTTTAAACCACTATGACAAAGATCAAGTCCTCTGTAAATCATACTTAAGCTGGTGGGTTGGGTGCCAGGGTACCAGGGCTGACCCAGTTGCAAGTATGTAACGTAAAATACATTCCTTACATAATTAGAGAGTGAAATGTTGGTGAAGTCACCAGAAACTATTGTTTAGGATTGTTTTTAATACATGCCGTGACTCTTCTAACAAAGTTCAGACCTTTTCAAAAATAGTGGCACTTGTCTGTAAGTGCCCCACTAAAGGAAGGCTTTATTTTGCACTTATTGTTTACATCTTCAGACCAAAGCCTTGTATAAACAATAACTAATGATTCATTTCTGGGAATTTTTACCTTTTGTTTCTTTTTATAGCATGTCTTCAAAAATAACATTCTTCTGAAAAAAAAAAAGAGCAACAGAAATAATCAGAAAGCCCAACATTATTCATCTTATTGTAAACCAGACTTGTTTTGCCTGCCCTAACATTTCTATTTATTTAACTATGTATCTTCCATTATTTGTTTTTAGAGCGTTATTCTAACGTACAAATAAGAAGTTGACATAAATCTCAATAATCTTCAGGGCTTTGTGAATTCCTTAAATTATTCCAATTAGAGCTACACTTTGATTATGTTTGACCTGAATCCATCACAGCAATTGCATAAGAGCTTGCGGAGATTAAGTTATCATTGTATTTCCCTGTCCTTCATCATTTTTCTGCACTCTCTGCTGCCTCGACACAACCTATTTCTATCAACCAACCCACGATAATACCTTCTTTCAAAACACTGGACGTTTTTACTGCCAATATTCAGAATTTCCCATTGCCAGGCAAAACATCAGGGGCAAATATTGAATCCTTAAAGTGTATCAGGTCAGATAATATCAAATGGAACAAGTAAGTCTATGAAAAACTGCTTCATAATTAGATTATAATGTACTAAATTTTATACGCCATTATGTGCCACCAGCTGTAAAATCTGTGACTCACGTAGGCATTTAGGTGTTTTAAAAGTGTCTATAATTTTACATGTTAATACTCTAAAGTAGATTGTTAGTTTTACATTTATTTCTAAGATATATACTGTAATCAAAGTTGTTACTATTACATACTGTAGAGTTGATAATACAAACATTGTGGGCTTTTTTTCTTTAGGATCTAATAATTCTCCTCAGTGTAGGAGGTGACAGAAGCAAATAATTCCATTTTAATTTAGGAGACAGTGGGGAGAAACAATGCTGAAATAATAGCTGGCTTCCTGTTTTGTACTGCGCACAAATCATAAATATTTCACACTCTGTCTTATATCTGAAGGGATTCCCGTCTGTTAGCAGAGTTGTTTGTAATTAAGGTACAAATTACCACTGAACATTACTTTGTCCTTCATAAAACACATCTTCAGAATGGCTGTGTTGTGGTACAGCAGAATGGGGGTAAGGAGGAAGGATGGCCACATGTTACACACCAAAGCAGCCCAGCACACCAGATTCATCTCAGATATTTTCCCTCTACTTTCGCTGCTTTCCACTGGCAAGGAGCAGACTGAGAGCTCAGTCATGCTTTGGGTTGAGATTAGGAGGGGATTTTTTTCTAATTTTAAGGCGTGTTTACTAACAGAGGGCAAGTTCCTGCCTTTACAGACTTGGGGGTTACTGGTGAACATTTAATGTGCAGATCTCATCTGCTAGCCTGGCCACACAAGAGGGCATCATCCCAGGGGGCTGCTAGTGAATATGCTCCATACGGTTCTCTTCAGGGCACCCTCCTTCTCCTCTCCCTTGCCCACCTGCAGTCCTCTGCAGCAACCACGCATGGGATAAAACTTAGTAATGACCAGGAGGAACAGTGCAATGGGAAGAGCCAGGTCTTCTGCATTCCCAAAACAGGGGTGATGGGAAGGGGGCTCTGGGGTCTTTCCTTCTGGCTCAGCCCCACATCCTGCCCTGCGCTTACTGCTCAGGGAAACAAACCACCTAAACAAGGACCCAGGTCCAGGGCTTGAGATCTCATTAGCTTTGCTCTGGCCCATGGTAGTCTCAACATGCCCTCACACCCCTGCACAGCCCTGCTGTGATTGCTGGAGTTTTCATCCCTGCAGGCACAGTTCTTTGTTGAGGGTTTACACCTTGAGTGTGCAGCATCAGGTTGCAGTGATGTGCTCATGCAACAGGAAAATTGCTCATAACAGCACCTATTTCTCTTGTAAAACTTTCTGGGTGTGATGGTATTTCTGCACATCTGCATCTGGCAAGTGTGAGTTTACAAGGTCCCTGTGTTACCCAAGATTTCGGATGCTAGGAAATCTGCTGCAACAGTAAGACTTGTACTGAAGAACTGGAATGTATGCACCTGCTCGCTGAAATTTTATTGTACTTGAACTGAACATTTCTAACACTGATGAAAATTAATTTCAGTTTTATGGGAGGCATTTACATATGAACAGGGCTTAATGAGATACAAGCAGCTGTCAGTTGCCGACTTCATAAACAAATCAGCACCTAATGACTGAATGAGCGTTTCAGGATAATTGGGTAAATGTAATTATGGTAACTCAGAAGGTAGCAAATGCAATTTTATCAGCTACAAATTTGCATCACATCGTGAGGTTGCTTAATATCAAGAGAGAAGACAATGATTTTATTTTAGCTCACATATCTGAAAAATTTCACAGCAGAAAGAACATAATTTCACTGGCAACACTTCTGGGATATGATTTCCTTGTGCTTATGTAAAATGTCACACAACAGCACTGACTTTTATTTGACATCAACCTGACTTAGATATAATGTCATCAGAAAGCCAGGTTGCCTTCCAGTTGCATTGAAAAGAGAGAGAGGAACTGGCAAGGTTTACTTTGGTTATAATAAAATGCATTCATGACTCCTCAATATGGTGCGGTGTCCAAAGGGTGACTGTCCAGAAAACCAGTATTTTATCACTGAGAATGCAGCTGACACTCAGCTCCTTATTCTTTTTTTCTTAATTAACATGGCTTTTTAAAATTGTCGGTTACCATTTTTAACAGCATAATCCTCTTAAGCTATTGTTACCTTGAGGTGCAGAGCGGCCTTGGAAAGCTTTCAAAAACAGTGAGCAGGACCAGCTTTTCAGCAGCCTTGCTTTAGCAATTGTGAATTCAGCCTAACGTGTCATCCCTTGCCCAGAGAGGAACCCAAATCCATGAGACCTCTTGTTGCCCACAGCCATGTGATGACCCCATCACCACCCAGCTGGGTGGGAAGGTGAGGGCATCCCCTTGCCCCTCTGTAGCTTGAAGGTCGTGGGATTTCCCACAGCAGGGAAGCTGTCCCTGGGGAAGAGCTCTCTGTCTGCAGTTAGAAACAACCACAGCCCTCTAGAATGTGGCTCCCTGGAGACCATCCCCAGCCGCCTGGCTGATACACATACCGCTGTTGCAGCCACATGTTCATCTCCAGGGAGCAATGCAACTCCTCCCTTCCTCCCCTCCCCTTAAATGAGGGAAACAAATCTCCTGTCATCTCTGTATTCATCTGCGGAACTTCTAACTAATGAGCGGATCTGAGCTGGGAACAGCCCCACAGTGGTGCTGCACAGAGGTTGTCTTGGTAGGGTTTCAGGTGTGGCGCTCCCCTGGGCACAGAGGTGTACTTTATTACACCCATAGATAGGCTCTCCCTAATGTTTGTAGGGTACGTGTGAGCCTGGTGCCCCAAAACCAGCTGCCGTTCAGCCACACAGCCACTCTGCAAGGACATTCACACTCAGCAGGAGCCAGCGAGTGGCTGAAAAATGCTATTGATGCTGGAGCTAGCAGCACTGGGAACTGTTCAGAGGGCACCACCACTTGTTGGGACACTGTGAGTCTTCCAACGGATGGTGAAATTTCCCCCGCATCCCTGTAATTCCCCCCCAGTTTTCTTGTGTTGGGAGGTCTTGCAGGGGGGGGTTCACCTGCTCTAATGCCTTTCTTTGCTTTAGTATTGTTATTTTTCTCAGAACATGTGAGAGCTGACACCAGTCACTACTGCTCTTTCAGAGCACAGTCTCTGTTAGGGCTTTCTGTGGTGCCATTGGTGCTCTGTAGCAAGCATAAATACAACCACTGAGGTGATGTGCTGGCTTCAGAGCACTCCAGAAATAAACAGTAAATAATGGTAGTGAATATTGACTGTCCATTGTTCCTATGAAAGCTTAAGAAGTCCTTCGTGTGCAGATTACTGGCATTGTGCACTTTTAATGGATAATTCATAGCTCTTGTAATGTAACTCATCAATACATTATATCCTGAGGGAGTACTTAGCGGCAGATCTAGCACTGCATATTAGCTCTGCATGCTGTAAGAATGCTTACGTTATTCGCAATATCAAGCAGATACTTAAAACAGACAAAAAGGGTGATTTCAATTAAAAATAAAGCCCTTGGGCACCTTAACATGGTTTTTAAGGGAATTCAAAAGCGGTATTTTAAAAATTTCTCCAAACATGTGCTAAACTGATCTTTGCATGCTTCTAGTATGTGACTGCTTGGCTAAGTGCTCTGCCCTACTGTCCATTCTAGCTGCACGGGCCTCTGTTCGATTTTTCACTTCCTTTCGTGTGAGCAAGGTGACTCAGCCACCTTTGCAATATTCATTTTAATAGGTCTTATTCTACATACATTTTTAGGGGTGGGGCAAAGAGCTTTTTCTTTTAAATTAGGGTACCATCGTTATATCTGTGCCATCATAATGTAGCCATATGGCTGAGAAACAAGCTAGGAAAGAAGCTCCTCTTCTTGCAGGAACCTGCTGCTTCTCATCCTCAGCCTGCCTGATCAGCCCTTGGCCAGGCACAAGCCTGTCCCTGTTTAAAGTCTGGTTTTTTTATTGTCCACAGTCAGCCCTGCTTTCCCTGTCCATCCTCTCCACAGCTCTGTGACCCAGCGTCAGCGCCCACACTGCCCCCACCACACCTTTATTTCCCAGACCCATCATGCAGCCAGGACAGCCCCTTTTGCTTTGACACAGTGAACAATTTCACACCTTTGTTTCACTTCATATGCAATATATTTTTCTTAATCTCATTCTGGGATGAGCATGGACTGGAGGGTCCCTGTGCCCACCAAATGGGAGTTGCCACTATCAACACTTGTAACCTGTTGGATGTGCACAGCTTGGCAGGGCAGCTTGGAAAGACTCCATGGCAACAAAAATTACTCTTCTTATGTTGCAGTTTCTTCTCCACCCTTGGCTGCTGGGTTTGGCTAGCAGCAGTCACTTGGCATGGAAAAGGTCATTGCCACATTGGACAACCTCCTAGAGGACCAACATCAAGCAGCATCAAGAGGGCCAACATCAAGATATTTGCAATATCTACTTGATAATGCAAATTATTTTACAGCATGCAGGGTCAATAGTGTTACCTTACTCCACCACAATAAAGAAAGCCAAAGCTGTTGAAAAACTATTTAACTATAAAGGAGAAACCACAGTGAGGTTTTCCATTTGAAGAATATTACACATACCCAGACCTTAGCTATATATAGGCAAGTAATTTAATCCACTGATTCCCCACAACAAACCTGGGGTGTTACAGATTCTGTTTGGGTAGTTGGCTATGAGCAAGCCCTTTAAGCTCTTTGCAATGCGGAATAAAAATAGGTGCTATGAAACAGGATCTTTGTCAAAAACCTGTGATCACAATGCCACCAGTGGTACGTGAGCAAAATCTAGTTTGGAATCATCCCGACAAAAAGAAATTTCTATTACTAATCAAAACCAGTCAACTATTGTTGAATGGAAATAACAGTATACAAAGGGGAGAAACACACTCAAGAACTTTCATAGTATCAGAAGAAACCTTTATCCATAAGTTACAGCCTGTTAACTGTGACCAAAGATATAAAAATCACAGTCATGTCCTAGACCTATCTTTCTAGTTTTGCAACCAGTGACCCTTACAGATGGCACTCAGTAAAAATCCGATAACATTCATTGACAGGTTTATCATAAAATAATGCACAAAGTCCCTGTAACACCTCTGCAGCCTTCCTCAGAAATGCCATTAATGACTGGAAAGTCCGTTATATTGCCCTGTGCAGCCAGTGGCATCATCTAGTTCATTTACTAGAATCTTCTTTAGTTCTGCCAGTCTGTGAGGGCTGGGCTGTGATTGTGATATCAACTTTATTTTTTATAGCTGCATTTTATCTTTTTTTTCCTACAGCTCTGTACAGAATCACAAATTAAAGCATTGTTATTGCTTTTAAGGTCCAGCGCCACACGTTTCCGCTGGAGTCAGTGCTACTACACAGCCCAAGATGAATGGGCCTTAGACAACATCTACATTGGACAGCAGTGTCCCAACATGTGCAGCGGACACGGCTGGTGTGACCACGGTGTTTGCAGGTATAAAATCTTTGCCTGTTCCTGTTAACAATGGTCTTCTGATACTTCAGGTATCCTACCGTTTTGCATCCTTTGGGTTTGGCTAGGTTTGGTGGGGCAGAGAAGAGAGAGAGGGCTATTGTTCTTACTTTTAGTTTCAACATTAACAAATGAAAGTACTATAGGGAGTTAGACCATTCATGCAACATTAACAGTTGTTTACTCCACACACCTCTCTGTCCAAGAGCCCATAACCTTGCCAGATCCAGGCATTGAAAGAGCTTTCAGTGACCTAGGGCTTCACTGCTACGGGTGTCCTGATGGCCTCTCAGGCACTTTGCACAGCCAGGGACCAGTTCAGTACTGGAGCTGTTTTGCTGAGTCAGAAGGACACCAGAGACAAGTTCAGCACTGCTTGGCAGCCACTGTCATCCTGGGTGCAACACCGAAGGCACAGACTGCTGCCTGCCAATGTCAAACCTTCTGTATACCACAGGGTATTTCAGAAATAAGATATAGCCTTTTTATCCAGCTACTCTAGATCATTTCCAGGATCCTGAAGTAATTGTCAATGTCAAATGAAGTCTTTTACAGCTTCTTACATTTACACTTCCTTCCAGGTGTGACTCGGGGTTTCGGGGTACTGAATGTCAGCCTGAAAATCCCCTTCCTTCGACCATCATGTCTGATTTTGAGAACACAGAAAGCCTGAAGACAGAGTGGCAGGAAATTATTGGGGGAGAGGTTGTCAAGCCTGAGGAAGGCTGTGGTGTCATCTCATCTGGGTCCTCGCTCTACTTCAACAAGGTACTAAAGGAAGGATAGGAGATCAGGAAAGGCAGTACTGCAGGTTTGAATGGAGCACAATGTGCTTGTATGGCACCAAAACAGAAGGGGCAGAAAGCTGCATGTAGTATGAGAAGTGCATTAAACAGCGCAGCTGTGCTCTGCAGGTAAAGAACGAATCAACCAAAAGAGATAAGGGAAGAACTCGTGCATTATGTATTCAAGAAATACCAGCTGTAATGGAAGGAAGTAAACCTCTAGTGTGCTGGGAAGTGTGTACATTCATACTGTCTTAATTGTGCATTTTCTGTTGCAAGACAGTGCTTTCTCGTCATCCAGCAGCTCCCATTTGTTTATTCTGTACAGTTCTGGGTGAAGGATGGAGATGCTTGTTTCTCTTTCCAGGGGACAAGCAGCTTAATTTGAGGTCACAGGATGAAAACTAGTGAAAAAACAACTTTTGGGAAGTGGTTAGCCTGTAGGAGGTTTCTCTTTTGTATAACTTGGATGCTTTGCAAACAAAAATAATAGAGTAGGAAAGATATATGGGGAATTCTGCTAATTAATATCAATTATAACTAAAATAAAAATAAATCTTTCTAACCAGACATAGGATTATGGGTTGTAATTACATATGTATTTTTTATTGTTGTTCCTTAGATCAAACTGGGTTTGGTTTTGTTCTTAATTGAAAGGAAGAGTTTAAATGCAGCTATGTGCTTCTCTTTTAAAGGTTTGATCAAACTGCCACTGCTGTCATGAGAGCCAGATCAGTCCCAGAAGAATAACCCAATATGCAACGCTGTGTAATTGCATGCTGTTTACCTCATTACAAAAATCTAACCCATGAAATAATTTTCAGCACTCCTATGTAGTCTCACATCCAGCTCCCCTGGAAATGCAGCTCTGCACTGAAAATTTCATAATAGACCAATCAGTACAACTAGCTAATTGTGATAATTGGATTTTCTTATGTAATTGTCTTCTCTGTTAGATGTTTTTCCTTCTGGCTCAGTTCCTTATGCCAAGTTTCTCCAAAGTAGTTTGCTAAATTAGTATTAACCTGCTATGATCTTTCTTCTGATTTCTGCTAAGGAGGAGTGAAAAACTCATTTAGGCATTCCTGGCCCCTTTCTATTGATCTCTAAGGGATAGGTTATCATTCATTTCTTGAGTAGTAGCAGTCTGTGTGCCATCAACAGAAGGTGGTTTATTTAATTTCTGTTCAGATCTTTTTCAAAGTGCTCAGTGGCCGTGCTGGTAGATAATAAAAGAATATTTTTATAGTTGCCCAATAGTTCTGAATTGTTTTGGGAGCTCATATTCACAGGTTCCATTTTTCTTTTCATTTGCTCAAATAGCCACTTTTGATTTGAATGTCTAATGTTTACCACCATAATCAATTACTGCTGCCAGAATTAATGTTGGCTTTGTTCTGGCGACTCTCTTGCTTTTGTTTTACAGCTCATTTTAATCAATTGTGCGTGTGTTTGCAATACAGACCTGTTTCAATTAGCCCCCGCAATTCCTCTGGGGTTTTATATTGCTTGTCTGTCTGTGATTAACCCTTTGCCAGGCAGAACTGCTGCGGGTTGTAGGTAGGAAAACCCACCTGGGATAGTTTTACAGCCAGAGTTTTATCCACTGCAGGTCAGTACATTGAGCACCCTCAGACAGCCAGGACGCACCTGTCCATAGGGTAGCAAGGGTGTTTGCATCTTCATTATTCATTCCTAGTTTGATTTTGTGATGATGATTTCAAATTCCTGTGGGTCTCCAAAGGAAGCTGTGAAAGCAAACTACAAAAAGAGTGTGGCCAGTATTAGCCATGTGGAGCTGCACTGGGAAGCTTGGGGCTGTGCCCAGATCTGAACCCATCTCACTTCCACAGCACCATCCAGGACAGCTTTGCTCAGCTGAGGATAAACCACCAAATAAACAAAAACAGTGGGTATAATTCAAGGACAAAACATTATGACTGTATCCTAAATGAACTTCTTGAGTGTCAACGGATTCTTCACAGGTTTAAGTTGTTGGGTGCAAACTCAAGTTTTGAAAACACAAGCATTCAGCTTCCAGAATAGATGAAATAGTTGTGTAGAAATTGTGTTGAGAAGTCGCATCATGTGTTGAAATTTAATAAGAAGAATTCCTGTGGGATCACAGCAGGGTGATTAAGACATAAAGGATGGCCAAGCAGAATCATTGTCTGAAAGACAAAATAATGCCATATTAATACAAAATTCAATGTCCTCTGTGCTGTGCAATTTTCTGTGCAATATTAATCTGTGTTGGACTTTAAATATGTCTATCCTCAGCGAAGGTGTCCTATTTAATATTATTATTGCCCCTCTGTTCTTTGTACTGTAGGCCGGAAAAAGACAGTTGGTAAGCTGGGATTTGGACACAACGTGGGTGGATTTTGTCCAGTTTTATATCCAGATAGGAGGAGACAGTTCTTCATGCAATAAACCAGACAGCAGAGAAGAAGGTGTGCTCCTGCAGTACAGCAATAACGGCGGAATCAACTGGCAGCTACTAGCAGAAATGTATTTCTCTGACTTCAGCAAACCCAGGTATAATTTTGGTCTAAATTAATCCATACTGCATCAGCTCTTAAAAAACCCCACCCTATTTCTCAACTTATGAAAATGTGAATAATAATTTCAAGTTATAATGCTTAAAAGCCATCATTACATGGAAAATGTCTCAGGCTGCCACAGTAAACTCCCATTTCTAGAAAAGAAAAGTCTAATGAAAGTGGGCCTTACAAAATCTGAAGTACAATACAAAGTCTCCAATCACTCATCTCCTGTGTGAAACATGACTAAAATGCTAATATCTGCAAAATATTAGCGAGCAAATGCAGAACTTGCCCAAAGGAGGTGTAGAACTCTGCCATTTCTGACTCTGGTTTCAGATCTAACAAACGTACTAATGTCACATACAACAAAAACTCCTTTAAAGGAATATTTAAGGAGAAGAAGAAATGTTCAGCATTTCAGATTTGCTGTAAGAATGCATTTGTCTGCATGTATTAACATGATTTCTGTTACCTGTATTTTATATTTTTCAATACGTAAGTAATTATATCTTCCCATCTTGTCATTTTGCATTGCAATGAACAATGTTTTCAGGAGGACTTCTATAACTCAGCAAACTGTCCTTTTCTAAAGTGATCTTGGCACATGGAAGTATAAAAGCAGCGAACTTTTGTAGAACAGACTAGATTAGACTAGAACAGACCAGAACAGACCAGAACAGAACCAAACTGAGCAGAGCAGAACAGAACAGAACATAATAGAATAGAAATCATTAGTTGGAATGGTTGGAAGGGACCTACAATGATCATCTAGCCCAGTGGGATGACCAAGAGTTAAAGCATATTGTTAGGGGCATTGTTCAAATGTCTATTAAACACTGACAGGCTTGGGGAACTGATCATCCCTCTAAGGAAGCCTGTTTCAGTGTTTGACCACCCTCTCAGTAAAGACATGCTTCCTAATGTCTAGTCTAAATTTCCTCTGGTGCAGCTTTGAACCATTCCCATACATTCTCTCACTGGATCCCAGGGAGAAGAGACCAGCACCTCCCTCTCCACTTCCCCACCTCATTAAGGTGTGGAGAGCAATGAGGTCACCTCTCAGCCTCCTTTTCTCCAAACTAGACAAGCCCAAAGTCCTCAGCCACTCCTTATAGGACATGCCTTCCAGCCATTCCACCAGCTTTGTTGCCCTCCTTTGGAAGTAAAAAAGTATCTTCACATCCTCCTTAAATTGCTACTCACAGTACCCGAAGTGAGGCCGCACCTCCCACCAATGCTGAATACAGTAGGACAGTCACCTCTTTTTACCACCTGTTTCTGCTGTGTGCCATGCACCCCAGGATGCTTTTTGTTCTCTTGGCTGCCAGGGCACTCTGCTCAGATTTCTGTAAAGCCTGCTGTCGACCATCTCTCCCAGATCCATTTCTGCAGGGCTGCCCTGCAGTCACTTCTCTTCCAGTTTATACTTGTGCCTGGCATTACTCCATCATAGATGCAGAATCCAACATTTTGACTTCTTAAATTTCATCCCATTAATCACAGCCCAATGCTCCAATCTGTCTAGATCTGTTTGCAAGGCCTCTTGTCCCTCAAGAGAGTCAACAGCACCTCCACATTTGATATTATCAGCAAACTTGCTAATGATGCATTCAACTTCTGCATCCAGATAGTTGATAAATATAATGAACAGGATTGGCCCTAAAATTGAACTCTGAGAAGCACCACGTGGGACCAATTGCCAGGCCAATGTAGCCTCATTAACTACAAACCTTTGAGCTCTGCTTTTGAGCCAGTTCTTTATCCAGCTCACCATGAACTCCCTTATCCCACAGCTGGACAGCCTGTCAATAAGGATGCTGTGAGGTACAGCTTTACTAAAACCCAGAATAACTTCATCCACTGCCTTCGCTTCATCCACTGCACAGGTCGTTTAGTCTCTACTTTGTCAAACTTACAGGACACATGCAACAAAGAAACCTGAATCCTGAAATCATGATGAAACCATACTGAAACCTTAATCCAATACATTATTTTTAGACAAAACATCTACCCCTCTGTGTAACCAAGAGTGATGGTCCTTACAGAATATAGCTATGCATATTCATTTTTCTACTGTTTCAGCTGTGGTCTAGGTCTTATTTTCCAGCACATAAACTTGGAATCCTCTGGGAAAGAAGGCTCTTTGTAGCCCTGAACAATTTCTCCACTTCTTTCTGCCTAACCAGCAAGTGAATCAGGGTCCATGGTAGAAAATAACAATTAAAAATATGGTATAAAGAAAGAGTACTGAAAGGAATATGTGAATAAATGGCTTAGATGAGACTGAAATAGGACTTAAAAAGTAACTAATTTTTGTATTTTTAACATAAGTATGATTAGGTTTGAAACTTCCACTTTCATTTAACATCACCTTTGTAAGGTGTTTCCTAAGTTGAACATAAAGCAAACTATCTGAGGAAGACCTGAAGTTCTTTTATGAAGACCCATATAGGAAGGCTGAAATATTTTTACCCACAGCAGGCAACTGCTACATAATCTATTGCATTGTAATAAAAGGATGCTTTTGTCTACAAATAGGACCAACCAGCAGAAGAGAATGAGAAATGAATTTTGCCAGTATATTTCACTATTACTTGCTGGCATCAGAAGAATGTTAAGATTTGCTGAACATAGATCAGCAGAAGAGTTCAAATCAGTTCCTTATTGTGCTAGGCAATACAGCAATTGAGAGTAAAAAACAGCCATTGTCTTAAAGAGTTTACATTCTTCATAGACAAGAAGAACAAAGAAGGCTTCTTGATATGCTGTGTATAAATAAGTATCCAGCTATGTAGATTTCTGAGGACTTCTACATGTGAGACAGACCCTGGCTTGCCTGTTTCTTTCCCCTGTTCAGTGGTATTTCTCCCGTTTCTCTACAAACCGTGTTCCCTAAAGTTCTGCTGAATTTCTCTTCTCCAGGTTTGTCTATCTGGAGCTGCCAGCTGCAGCCAAGACACCTTGCACCAGGTTTCGCTGGTGGCAGCCCGTGTTTTCAGGGGAAGGGTATGACCAGTGGGCCATCGATGACATCATCATTTTGTCAGAGAAGCAGAAGCACATCATTCCTGTTGTTAATCCCACTTTACCACAGGTAATAAGCAAAAGCAGGTTGTGAGCATCCACACGAAGTAGGAGCCATCCTGTCTGTTAATAGACATTTAATACAGAAGATTTACAATATGTTAGACATATAAGAATGCAATTTTCTTTGAAAATGTTGGGTGTATTTAAACAGCTGTAGTGTTTGCAGCTGTGTCTCTCTGTGTGGGAATAACTTGGGTTTTATCACAAAACCATGAGGCTCCTAATGTTTGTGACAGAGGATTGTAATTATGTATCTTCTCAAAAAGTCAAGACAAATTTTGGGAAGTACAATTCTTCAAAAGTGACAGAAAATACATATTGCAAAATTTGAAAGTTGATTATTTTGGGAAATTTTCTGTAGTCACACTGCAAGGTGATCACACTTGTTGCTTTCCTCTTCATTTCTAACAGAACTTTTATGAAAAGCCAGCATTTGATTACCCTATGAACCAGCTGAGCGTATGGCTAATGCTGGCCAATGAAGGGATGGCCAAAAATGAAAGTTTCTGCTCTGCCACCCCCTCCGCCATGCTCTTTGGTAAATCAGATGGAGATCGGTTTGCAGTGACTCGAGATTTAACTCTGAAGCCTGGATATGTCCTGCAGTTCAAGGTATTCCTTAAACACAAATCCCTGCATAATATCTGTAAAACTTCTCTTAGTCAATACTTGCAAGGTGTCACTGGGGCCACAGTTCAAACCAAGGTGATAAATTATACCGCTGTGTAAAATGATGTGAAGAGGACAACTATGAATTCATACAGCATGAAATATGATGCTTTCTAGAAGGACAGTCAACACCTTCGAGCAGGAGAGCTATTTTTTAGCCCTCTGGAGAAGTTGTAAAGCTTGTTGCTCTTCAGCACATTTCAGAAGTGGGCTGAAGTGACTGTCATTATATTCAAGTCAGTACTAGGAAATGCTACTGCACTGTCAAGGGAGAAGGGATTTATCTCATCTGGGGCTCCGTGACTACAAAAGCTCCAATGTGATTTGCGTGCATTTTTTGTACTTTAAACTATTTAAGGACTTACACACTGCTCTGTGTTCCAGTGTGGGTTTTTCGTATAATTTACTTTTATTGTGTCAATGAATATAGGCTCCAATTAGCATTCTTCTTTAAAGGGCATACAAAAATTTCAGTACTTCAGAATATGGGCTCCAAAGAAAGTGTATTTGCTTTGGCAAGCTCTTGTTTCTGAACCCTAATCAAAATTTTATTGAGTTTATAATGAAATCCCATTGGTGAATTCTGGAGGTTGGTTGCAATGCAATTTTAATGAGCTCACCACAAATACATGGTCCTTACATAATTGGTGGATACAGACACTGAATAATTTACAAGTGGAATTATTAAAGAGATCAGATGTTTACAGGCAGCTTTTCAAATATAATTCCCACAGTTCTATAAATAGGAAAGTTTGTTAGAAATAATGGGATTTGTAAAATAATCTAATTTCATTTAAAAGTTATGCTAATGAGATGCTATACAAACTGAGGGATTGCAGTAGCAATTTCTGAGTATTGCTTGTACTTTTATACCTTAAAGTGTCTGAAACTCAAAAATATTTCAATATATAAATACCATTTAGCCTGGAAAAGATGCTGTTTGCCTCTTCACCACTTGACTTCAGTGACTCAGCCTCTGTTCTGTAGGTTTGATGATCAACAGTGTTTCAAAAATCATTTAGTCTAAAAAAGCAGTACTTAAAAATATTTTATACGCCTTCCATCACTGAAACACTTGGCAATGTAACATAAATGCACAAAACATAAACAACATGGATCACAGAACAGTGAGTTCTTTATAAAGTCTGTTATTTAAGACCTGAATTTATACTCCTGTCTTTTTTGGAAAGCTTTTAAACTGGCCTGCGCACAAATGTGTCAGTCCTATTTGCATGCTTTAATTTTAAACATATGGTTAAATGCTTTCCTGGGTTTGTGAAATTTCCATTTTAAATAGCTGCCTGGAATAACTTTGCATTGATAAACTGAAAGATGGTAATTTGTCAAAATTATTTCATTTTACATGAATAATTTTGGTTTACATTCTACATTGCTGCATTCTACAGCTCAAGTAGGATTTCTGCAATAAAATGATGAAAACTAATATTTTTCTGATAGCTTGAAAAATGAAACTGAAAAGTTGAAATCAGCAGTTGATTTTTGTCTTGGTTACATTCTCGTTTCACATTCTAGTGTGCATTTTTAAACTTCATCCCATTTTTGCTCTGTTCTCAGGAGCCAGACAGAGGCCTCAGCTCCCAGACATCATTCCTGTGAGGCCAATGAGAAGGCTGTGGTCAGGGCTCAGGCTCATCCCCTGGGCACATTGGGTAGCTTGCAGATGTGATGGGTCTCAGAGGATACAGCTTTTCCCACTTCTTCTGGGCACACGGGTGCCTGTGCTATTTGCTGGGTTTAGCCTGCTATGCACCAGGACCTTTGAAAAGTTATGTGCACATTTTGGTGTGCTGAACCCAGCAATCTTAATGAAGGGATAGTAGGAATTTTTACTGAGAAATGTCATGCACATGTAGGAAACAGACTCCAACCATCAGTCACTGTTTGCCAGCAGGGTTCAAAGCAAATGTTCAGAGCACTAAGCCTCCAAAACCAATACCCAAATTGTTTTTCATTGGTTTGTGAGCAGTAAATACTAGTAACAGCTCAGGTTTCTTCAGCTCATATCGGATACTCTGCTTCTTTGCAGCTCAACATTGGTTGCACCAACCAGTACAGCAGCTCTGCTCCTGTTCAGCTTCAGTACTCGCACGATGCTGGGCTCTTCTGGTCCCTTGTGAAGGAAGGCTGCTACCCTGCATCGCCAGGCATGAAAGGATGCGAGGGAAGCTCCCGGGAGCTGAGTGAGCCAACTGTGTATCACACGGGGGACTTTGAGGACTGGACAAGAATTACTATTGTTATCCCCAGGTCGCTTGCAGCCAGGTACTGTAAACCAGCAATGCCAGTTTTACACGTGGATTAGCTGCCTCTCATTTGATGCAACATTAGGAAAAAGTAGCAAGTTGCAAGATGTGGAAAAAAATGGCATTAAAAATGGGCAGATCTAGGAAAAATATACTGTGCTGTCCAAAACAAGGAGAAGCTCTCTATTTTAAAGGTGTCAGAATGGTCTATAAAATCAAATTGCAAAGCAACAAGGAACCCAGGACATTTTAATTTAACATCAGTCTCTTCATCATGATGCTGTCGGTCTTCACGCGTATCAGTCAGGTCAGAGGCACCAGCAAGAGACTGTGATAAGTCATTTGAATCAAGTAATCCATTTGAACAGGATTAATTTTACAGTTACTGCTGGGCAAAGAAACCCTAGGAAGGTATTTGAGCTGCTGCATAATGTAATGTGTCACTGAAGGCAGCCAGGACGGATGAAGTCAAAGGAGGGAGGAATGATAGGTGTGCTTGACCTCATCATCAGGTTAATATAGATGAAAAGACATCAGACAGTGGAAGACAGAAATAAGCCTTGAAATCAGGAAGCTTTAATCAGTCTTACTTGGATTTGGTTGAAGTTTCTTGCCCCCTCGCTCGCTGTCTTACCCTCTCAATAAAACTCCCTCTCTGATTTTCTGCCTTCATGAAGCACTGCCAGCGCAGCCGGCAGGCATTCCCCCAAGACCCCAGCCATGCCCTGCTGCCTCCTGGCACTCTTCCTGCAGGCAGCTGCTCTAGTGGTGCCCCTGGGTTTCAGCCCCATCCTCCTGCTGCGGGCTCCTCCTCCTCAAGCCCCAGCACAGATTTTGAGTGTGTGGCATATTGTGTAGCAGGGGAACTGGTGCCTTTGCCGCAAGGACTTGAAATAGCAGCGTGTACCATAACAAGTTTGTCTTTTCTTCAGTAATTAGCCAATAAAAGCAGGTGCCAAATTGCACAGATCTGACACTAGCTGATTTGATTTACCCAAAACAAGCAGAGCAGAATCAATAGCAGCAATCTGTTTGGCATTATGTTCAGTAATGTGATCAGGAATAAGAAGCTCGTGCTAATACATTAAAAATTGAAGTGTTGTGAGTATGATGAGGGTCTCAGAGTATTGAAAACTGAATTTATTGCAGGTCACTTTGGAAATCGTGGTTCACAGGTTGTCTGGAGAGCATTCCATTTCATCAGTTGGTATGGAGCACTAACACAACTGATCACTGGCCTACCATATCCCAGTGCACACTAGTAAAAAAGCAATAGATTTATCATATTTTAGACAGGGTAGCAAGGAAGTTCAGAATTAATCCACTGGCTCGGCAGTGAGATATTAAATCTGTTTTCCTCTCTGGAGTGCCTATAAACTGATGCAACTAAAAATTAAGGACTGAAAAATAATAACCAAAAGATCTTTCCTTCAACCAATTTCCTATGCACTGGATCAGCAGACTAACTTAGTGTAGGCTCACCGAAGTCTCTGGAGCAGTTTCAGTTATGTAAGTTAAGAACTAGAGCATTGTTTTCCAGGAATTCCATGTTGTCATCCAAGAATAAAATCTTTGTATTTTTGTCCACAGGACACATTATTGCCCATTATTTTTAGCAAGTGGAGGATTTTTCCTGTATCCAAATGACTTGATGGTTTCTTACTCTAAATTATGCAATCCCATAATAAACTCTATCACTGCCATTATTGAGTTCCTTTCATAAGTACTGTAAGAAATGGAGTTCTGGGATTTCAATGCATAATTAGCAGCTCAGGTTGAACCAACTTGTGAAAGGCGTCTTCGGAGTCATATCTAATCATTCACTCCTGTTGGTAAAACCATATATCTGTTCTTTGAATCACACTCCAGAGAAATAGAGGAAGCCAAAAATGCATCCAAAAACCCTGGGAAAATTATCCTTAAGTGAATTTGCACAAACTGTAGGGTGTCAGAAATCTTTTCCAGGCTTTCTTTTTTGTCTTATTTGGAAATGGCTAATTTAGAAAAAGCTCCTTTTAAACAGGGATCAGGAGATATTGAAGCTGGGAATAGTGATACTGTGCCCTTCACTGTTGTTTCTCTACAGTAAGACTCGATTCCGCTGGATCCAGGAGAGCAGCTCCCACAAGAGTGTGCCTCCTTTTGGCTTAGATGGCGTTTACATTTCTGAGCCTTGCCCCAGCTACTGCAATGGTCATGGGGACTGCGTCTCGGGGGTCTGCTTCTGTGACCTCGGCTACACAGGTAAGTCAACCCTTTTAGGTGGGATTAGAAGCACTGGCTGAGTTAAAGCTGTAAATTTAGCGTCTTGGTTTTCCTCTTCAGTATTCCAGAAAAATATCTGGTGACATCAATTTCATGGGCTGCCAGCAAGAACCTTGTCATTTTGTTAAATAGAAGCCAGCACAGGCAAAACAGAGCAGTTGAAGGCAGCGGACACCAGTGATGTTTCTGGCAACCGTAATCCTTGAACATCGCCATCTGTGTGAATGGGAAGGGACTAGCAATAAAAGAGAAGACAAAATAAAACATTATAAACTAAAAAGTCTGCTTAAAAGCCTTTGGATCATCTTCAAAAGAATTGCTGCTGGTTTTGAGTCCCCTGGCCATCAGATGGCATGGGACCAGGAGGGAACATATGTTCTGACGGGCCCTTCTGTGGAGAATTCTGCTCACTTGTGGTTTCAGGGGCTTTTATGCAGTAATACTAAAAAAACCCCAAACACAGTGAAAAAAACCCAGTGATTGACATAACCAGTTGCACACTGCACTCTTTTCAACCCTCTATACAAACACAGCACTGAGCGAACATCTTCTGTTGAATTTGTTTAAAATGAAATACACAGATAATATTTTTGTTTGCATAAAGTGCCTTATCAACATAAAGTGCTTTCACTTGGAGAAATAAGTCATCTTAGAGTTTAGAGGAAGAGGGATTATTCTGCCTAAAGAAATCTGTAAAGCAGGTTTTAAAAAGGTACAACCCTGTCATCAGGGCATTTTCTTAGAAAAGCACAGTACTTTCTCATGTGTGAATGCAGCAGAACCGTCTGCAATGTTCTGTATCTGACCCTCACTCTGTTCAGCACAGTTTCACAAAAGCATCTCCTATATTATCTTTTTTTTCTTGAAGCATCGCATGGAACCTGTGTGTCTAATGTGCCTAATCACAGTGAGATGTTCGACAGGTTTGAGAGGAAGCTAAGCCCTCTCTGGTACAAGATAACAGGAGGTCAGGTTGGGACAGGCTGTGGTGTGCTCAGCGATGGAAAATCTCTGTACTTCAATGGACCTGGCAAAAGGGAGGCGAGGACTGTTCCCCTGGACACCACAAATATCAGGTTAATCCTCAGTGCTGCTTCTCACAATTGTCTGTGTATTCATGTTGTCTCCTCTCCACGCTTACAAGTGTAGATGTGAGAAGGTGGGAAATTATTAACAGGAAATGGGTAATCACAACCTGTACAAGAAATCTTAAAGGCAGATAAATTACTTTTTTGCTCATTCTGGTGTACCATTTCCTTTTCTTGAGAGAGAATACTTAAGTTAGAAACAGTAGAATAGCAGCATTAAAAATCTGTGAACTCTTTATCCTTCTGAGAATATGGTTTGCATTCTGTCCTGAATGGGTGCACAGAAGAGGTTGTCTTGAGACTGCACAAAACCTAAGTCTCTGCACATAGCCGGTCAGAAAAACTCCCTTTCCCCTGACTGCACTGAATTGCAGGCACAGCAATGGCAGAGCAATGAGCTGTCATTTACTTGCCAGATGTTGTGGATTAGTCCACTTGTCAGAAGTGTAAATAACCAGAATGTGAATTGTTTCTGTGTAGCCAAGAGGCTAACAAGCCCTCACCTCTCTCCCTGCCACTGCTGAATCCTGCTCCGCTGGTAGCAATTATTTTCTTTCTCTCAAATTGTTGAACTGATTAATGTAATTAGGATAAACAAAGGGCTGTTAATCCTAACCAGTGTTTAGCCTGGAGTTTGCTGCTGTTTTGTTCGGTCTCATGAGGGATCACGCACCTGAAACCTTGCCCATCCTATAATTATGTCAGTGAGCTTAATAAAAGGTATTTCTCCTGAAAAATACTGCTCGAAGAGAAAGTAATGCCATGATTTGGTACGTTATTTAATTTGTGGCATCCGTCAGCAAAGATCAGCCACAAGTTACTGCTACCGCCCTCCAGCTGAGACAAGGGGGGCTCCGTAAGGCAGCATGGACGCTGCAGGTTTGGGGACATCCTTAGCTGCTCCCAGCACTGAGTAGCACAGCACCAGCTGCCTTTCCTCTGTCCCCTGCATGTCTGACAAATACATGAATTATTTATATAATTATGTAAATTACTTAATAATTACTTTAATTAATTGTTTGACAAATATGCTTTGGACAAGTACATGTTTGCACTGGAAGGCCTGAGTATGTCTCTTCTGTTCCACTGTCTATTTAAATCTCATGTTATTAATCCTGTGAAGCATAATATTGAAAGTAACCTCATTATCAGTAAGTCTATATTCAAACAGTATTTCTGAGTTATTCCTTCTTTCCTGGACAAATCTTTTTTATAAAAGGAAAGGATTTTCTTTAGATTCAAGATTACTTTGAAACCACTTTTAATGGCAGATATTCGTATTTATAGCTTCCCCTTTCTGTAGAGCTTGAACCATTTTAAAAGCCAGAAGAAGTTTTAAAATACTGAGCAATGCTCTTTCTTGACTTTTTTAATCTATCACGACTTCTGTTTTGCACAAGAATATGGTCCTTCTGGTGTCTCAAAACTGCCCCAAGAAGGTACATGACCAGAGGGACACCTGGTAAGAGCAATTAAGATTTATCCTCTGAGAATGTGCTCATCATGTGCTGCTGCAGCTGATTATTTTGTCAAAATAAATCATCACTAAATTTCTTTCATAAGCATCACAGTGAGCAGTTTAACTTCCTTGAGCAATTAAAGCTTGAGGCCACATCCCTGGGCTATTTGCTGGACAGAAAAAAAACACTGGTCATTTCAAATACAAATGAAACTAACATCGATTGTTTGGTTTCTTCAGCCACATGTGTGCTCAAGGGTAGTATCCACCTCATGTTGCCTGACCAGAACATGGACTCCTTAGGTTACAATTACCCCAGGCTGCTTTTAAGCTCAGAGGAGAGAAGAGCTGCTTCATAAGGGCAGTGCAACTCATCCTAAAATAGGGTCTAGCAAAGGGCAGTGTTTTGTTTTCTGGAAGCGTGTTTTTTTTAAGGTTTTTATAGGCAATCTGGGTTGTCCATGTAAAACTCAGACATTCAGCTTCAGCCACCTTGCTTACAACAAGCGCATCCCACTTTAATGTTTGACACCATCTGTAACATTAACTGTTTGGGACTTTTTGCTAGAAACAAAGCCAAGGTCTGTGAGAGTGTGAGGGGTTAACTGAAGGGCCCATACCCTAAACCAGAATAATTCCTCAGCCTAGATATCTTTTTTCCTGTTATTGGAGCTAAAATTAATGTCACTTGAAAGGGGAGATAAGAGGGAAGCACGTTTTCCCAATTTGGTATTACTTTCTGCATTCAATAATGCCTTGCATAGAATTCAGTTATCTTATTAGGGGTCATCTTAGTCCCTACACAGTTATCTTTTATTTTTGTGTGAGTTTTTTGGCTGGGGTTTTTGGTGACTTGAATAAACAGCAGGAAAAAATGCCTTGAAAGACATACCACTCGATATGTGGATTGAGGGTTGTGAATAGGAAGGCTGTAACTGCTACGGTAGATTTTTAAGCTTCTTATTTTTCAGGTTAATAGTGTTTTCCCAGACCTTTTAATATCGCATTTCATTAAATCAGCCATGGAAAATCAAAAAATTGAAAAATACTGAAAGACATTAGAGTTTTATTTTTACTCTGAATTTCTGCAGATCTACCTATGCATATTCCATATCATCGTGCTTCAGTTACAGCTTTTGGAGTGTAAGGTGTAAATTTTATGTAAGGAATGTAAAGATTTTTGCTCTTTTTTGTAAGAAGTACAAAGACCCTTTTCCCCATCATTCTTCTTTTCCCAGAGGAGAAAGGTGCATAGGAGCTTGGTGCTCTGGGTTTGCTCTGCTCCAATGGGGTTGAAATGTGCCAGTCTGAGGTGCATGGTGCTACTCAGGGAAGCAGCCCAACAGGGCATCACCAAACTCAGGTGTCATGCAAAGAGCACTTTAAACTAAAGTATGCTTCCTGAAACCAATGATCATAAACAAGCGATTGGTATTTAGCATATACATTAGATTCTGTCATAATCTTAGCTTTGTTCTATTGTCTCCTTTTTCTTTTATATGATTGACTACACATTTTTGACAGACTGTGAAAAAATGAAATTATTCCATAGCACTAAGAGAGCTGTAAGTGTCAAAATTCATTTCACCCAGACCATTTTTTGCCCTGCACTTTAGAAACCTCCTGGAGTCTTTCATTCCTTTTCCTTTTGTATGGCCCAATGTACCAAAGGCACAATTTCAGCAGCAGTATTTTCATCCTCCTGACTAGCAATACAATACCGGAATACATTTTGGTTAGTGTCGAGCTACTTCCTCCCATTTTGATGGCCTGTCCCTGATGACACTCTTCCACTATCTGTTCAATGAGAACATTTGCACACAGTGCCTACCTGGCAGCTAGATAAAAACCATGGAATGTATTATTTTTCCAAACAGTGACATCTGGCTTGTTAGCTGACTTGGCTCCCATCTGCATTAGACTCAGTTGCTAATGACTGTGCAACCATCCCAGAGAGCTGTTCTGGGTCAAATGCTTACAGATCAGATGGGCCAATCCCCACTTCTGCAGAAAGAGGAGATTTTGTCTTTTGTCATTGCTTTTCACTGATCTTTACATTTGGAAAGCATAAAAGAAAATATCATCATAGGACTGTAAACTTTTTCACCTCTGAGATCACTGTCTAGTGGTTTATTGCCTGAATACTGTCTTGGACGACAGAGCTGCAGCAAACAATAGGATGTGACTGGCTAAATAGTGTAGTACTGTGTCTATTCTTGAGCTATCTATGGGGTTATATAATGAATGACGTTGATGAGTATATTCTAGCTTGTCTTAGTCCCTGTGGATATAGAAAACCTCTCTGATAGGAGATACTGATTTTAATAAAAAACTGGAGTGTGGTTGGGTTTAGAATCAGAAAAGGATCATGACATTGTGTATGTAGCAGTGGGTGAGGGAAACTGGATCATACTGGCTTTGGCTGTAGTCCTGCGGCTTGTTCACAGTTTTAGTGATGTCACTACAAAGTGGGACCAAATCCCCTAAAGTGAAATGAGTCATCTTTGTGAGGAATAATTTGATTGACAAATTAAGCCTTGTTTTTTACAAAGAGACACAAAGTTTGTATTTAAAATAAAGAAGTTATCCACAAGCAGTAGAATGAATGAAGTCTAATTTCCTTTAGATTTGTGTCCTTTTTTTCCCCCAGAACCTCTGTTTGGCAATAACCCCATCTCACTATGTGCTCCATGAGGACACCCTCAGGAAAAGGGACAAACAGTTGCTTCCCAAAAACATCCCTTCAGTGAGTACTTAAGTAGTTATAACACAACAGGCAGGTATCATCCTAAGTGAAAAACTCTTTAGGAAGCAAGAAGTAGAATGGCATCACCAACTTTCAGCATGTGAAAGCTCATCCTGAGGATGAGTCCCAGTTCCTTGCTCTGTTCAGGTGCTGGTTTAAGTGCTCAATTCAGACAACCTGTGAAGAAGGCATAGGTGAGAAGCAATACCATTCTTAGTCATCTCAGTGCTCTTTACATTAGTTATGACTAGATAAAACTCAGATGAATGTTGGAGGCATGCAAGGAAATTTGTTGAGTGAGCAGCAGGACATTAATTGAAATTAATTGCTATTATACAGCCCAATAGTGTGCATCTAAGAGGAAATGTAAACTACTCTAATGCTACAGAGTCACAATTAAAATTATCAGTTCAGCAAGGATACCAGGGAATCACTGGAGATTGGGGGGAAAAACCCAAGCAATATCTTGGAGCACAAGGATGGGATAACTATTCATTCAAATATAGATAATTAGGGATGTCCCAAGTTAATCCAAAGTTCTGACAGTAAAGACAGTGATACTGTTTCAAATTGAGGTTGTGGCTTTAGAAGAGTTGCAGAAAATGGTTATGTGAAAAATCAAGGACATGGAAAAACTTTCATGCAGAGACAGATGAAAAGGTTGCTATGGTTTAAAGTCGAAAGGAATAAGAGAACGTAGAGATGGTAAAAACACTGACAACAAGGAAGGCTGAATAAAGGCAGATCAGGAACAGGCTTTCTCCCTGTCTTATGACATGAGAACAAGGGAATATTCGATTAAATCAAAAATTATAGGTTCAAAATCAAAGGGTCTGCTTCACAAAAATGTCCCATGAATGCTTTTCACTGAAAACTGTTTACATCAATAATTTAAGGACCAAAAAGGCATTGGTGATTTAGCGAAGATACAATAATTTAACTGAAGGTAATACTGTATTTTACAGCTTAAACTGATTTCCAGTTACAAGAGTTTAAGGTAAGATCTGATGTAAGGAGCAGATTTGCCTGCTTTGGAGATTTTGTGCCTTTGTGTGAAAGAAGGAGCTGCTAAAATCTTCTACTTAGTCCAGCACAGGATCAATAAACCACATCACCTTCTTCTGTCTTGAGTCCTCCACTGTTTACTATAACCATGCTTGATTTCACTGGGAACATTACTTGATCAATAAGACTGGAATAATGAGCTAACTGAAAATGCCACATTAGTTAAGGGAGCAGAGTTATACTGACTGATTTTGTGCTATCAGAAGATAATTATACCTCACTTCTACCCTGTTTTTTTGGGGTTTGTTTTTTAACAGGCTAGTTCAGTTTTATGTACAAATTGGAAGCAAGGCTGTTGGTAACTCCTGCAACAGACCAAGAGCCAGAAATGAAGGTAAAGCCTCCTTTCCTTATAGTAAACTTTTTGTAGTTTGTGCCTTTTACAGTGTTTTTGTCTTTTACTGCCTTTACAAAATCAAAAAAGATTGTTTTATTTTTAACATTGATTGCCTCTTCAGTTTTTATAAATGGTGCAAAAACTATTTACTTTTGTTCCACATTTGTATTTCTACGTATCTCCACCAAGCCTAATGGTGTTCTACCTGTAGGAATAGCTGTGATGGTTTACATTTATAAAATGAACATTTACAAAATGAAGTGTAATAGCTTTTATTAGACTAGTTGATCGTGTTGGAAAACAGGTAAATCTACAAGTACAAGATTGTTTCCCAACCTGAGCTCATGCATCGTTTACCTGAAATGCAAAATTATAAAGCTGCAGCTGAAAATATATGTAGTCTAAAGAAATTAATCTCTCCCAGCTGCCCCCTCCCTTATTTTACCCACACGCTTTATTACTGGGGCAGGGAGCTGATACCTGGGCTTGGGAAAGATCAGCAGAGTTCTGGGAGCAGATTCCCCATTTGAAGTGGTCTAGTTCATGAAGACAGACCACTGATACCTGGTAGATGAGAAAACTGAACATTCAGTATAAATCATTTAACTTCAGTGGACTGTTTCCTGGTGTATGATATTTACATTGATACTGACTCACAACTGTCATCTTTCAGCACAGATTACATTGAGGGTTTGATTCTCCTCTTATTTGCACGTCACTGTAAGACACAAGAAGATCCATGATCTTTAAACATGCTCTAGTATAAAAGAGTTTTAAGAGAAGAGATATACTTGAAGTGCTCTTTCTTGTATCCCCTTTGATGAGCACATAAGTGACTTCACAGTTCTGTTGTGTCCTAGTATTTGCCATACTGTGTGTTACATACAGAGGCTATCTTAAACTATCCAAATATTGTGACTATAAACTTTTAAGGATGCTGAGAGCTTGCACGCATTACATGAGCATTGTGAACTGCCCGTATTGGAAGCCAAACTATCAGAATTACAACCTAGTGTCCCACACAAACTGCAAGGATACCTGACATGAAATAAATACTGACTATATGAAGAAAGACAAGTTATTCCTATCATTTCTGTGGTACAATCATTAGTTTCACTGAGGTTGTAAAGGATTTGATCCTTTGAGTTTGGTGAAAATAAGCAAGATGCTGTGTGATACCTGGTGAGTCTGTGTCATCTTTGCAGTAGGACTTCATCCACAAAATGCTCCTGGACCACGAGATGCCAGAAGTCACAGGAACTGGATGGAGGCTGGCAGCTCCCTCATACAGGCTGAAGAGTTGCCCCAGTTTGCTCTGTACAATCAGACTAACTGATTTTCTTACCTTTAAAATGTAGGGCTTGTTGTTCAGTACACAAATGACAATGGGATCACCTGGCATTTGCTGCGAGAGCTGGACTTCATGTCATACCTGGAACCCCAGGTCATTTCAATAGACTTACCTCGGGAGGCCAAAACCCCTGCCACCGCTTTCCGCTGGTGGCAGCCACAACACGGTAAGCAACACCATCCTAAAAATTTATTAAGCAGCTTTACACAACCCACATGTCAATGTTTCTCAGTATGGACATGTTCTGCAGAAACCTCAGTCTGATGAATGGTTGAGTGCTGTAAGAGCATATTCAGTCTTTCCTCAGTCACACTGCAGACGTGATTTTCTTTTATAGCACAAAGCAGAATAGTGGGCTTAAGAGTAAAATTGTGTAAGACCTAAGTTTAAACCAAAGTTGCTGAGAGATAACAGAGGGGAAAGGAAAAGTATATTGCACACATAAGCCTAAATAATTGCCCCTCAGTTTAAGAAGGACAGGGATCTGCTGGAGAGAGTCCAGCGCAGGGCAACTAAGATGATTAAGGGAGTGGAGCGTCTCCCTTATGAGGAAAGACTGAGGGAGCTGGGTCTCTATAGTTTGGAGAAGAGGAGATTAAGGGGTGACCTTATTAGTGTATATAAATATATAAAGGGGGATGTCACGAGATAGCCATCTCTCAGTGGCAAACAATGAAAGGACAAGGGGTAATGGGTACAAATTGGAGCACGAGTCCACTTAAACCTGAGAAGAAACTTCTTCTCAGTGAGGGTGACGGAACACTGGAACAGGCTGCCCAGGGAGGTTGTGGAATCTCCTTCTTTGGAGACATTCAAAACCCGCCTGGACACGTTCCTGTGTAACCTTATCTTGGTGTTCCTGCTCCGGCAGGGGGATTGGACTAGATGATCTTTTGAGGTCCCTTCCAATCTCTAACATACTGTGATACTGTGATACTGTGATACTGTAATAAGATTAGAGGATTTACCCGAGTATAGAATGACCTGAGATGCAAAATGGCATACCCACTTTACGTCATTTTTCCTTTGTTTTGGAAGAGGAAGCATAACTTGGCCTTGAATCTGCCTACCTTGTGGCTCCCATCTCACTATTTTAGTATCTCCATATTCCAGGACCCCCCTATCCCCTGCCATTTCTGCTGTCCCAGCACTCTCCTCCTCTGCCTTCTGCTGCACCTTCAAAGCCCACTCAGCCACTTCCCACATCTTCAGCTGAAAGCAAAACCCTGGTGCAGACTGATACCTACAGCCACCATGAGAGCTTCCATCTTGTGTGGGAGCACATTACTGCTATTAAAAGTATCCTGATTAAAAGTCTTGCCTTATATAAGGTGATATTCAGAAATACAGCAAAGTACATTTTAACAGCAATTCCCTGGTGAGAAAAGTGTACAGCTTACATTCAGCTAATTATGGTACACAGCTTCTGGGACATAATTTGTCACTTTGATGGTTGGTTTTTATTCATACGTTTTCTTACAATGTACGTGCTGGAATTAATTATCCTCCCTAGCCAGGAGAGTAGGAAAGGTAAGAAGGATGTGATTTAGTTAAGAATCCAATTCATTTGTGAAAAAATGCTGAGTAGCAAGGGGTGCACCACAGACCGTCATTCCACCATGATCATTTGCACTGGTGGGTGGTGTGATGTCAGACCTGTTGCTCTCTAATTATATCCTGCCTGTGGCCATCTGCTCTGGAGGCACCTTGATGACATCTGTCCTTGCTGAAAGCAGTCACTCAAAGACCACTTGATGGCAGTCCTTTGGCTCCCAGTAAGAGAGAGAGTTTATGACTGGAGGTTGAAATACCATCATCTATAGCAGCGCTCATAGGTGACAACCACTCCTCATTACAAATATTAGCTCCTCCATGGACTGTCCCATCAGCCCACGTTCCTCATAGTAGCAAGACAGAAGTCCAGGCACATTGTTGCAAGCTCACAATTTGTTGTCAAGACTTTCTTCTGCTCCTGTAAGGACAGTGATTGTACAGTACAATGGCATTTTCAGCATGCCACTACAAAGGTGAATTGAAATGAAGGGAGAAAAGGGCTGGAGATGATGGTGAACTGAGGTGCCTGTAGGCTAGACAGCAAGAGAAGAGAGGTTTCCAGAAAGGAGAAGAGCACATCTATGAATATCATTTATATCAAGAGCCTTCTGCATTTTCCTTTATGTACTATCCTTCTCTATATGAAAGGTACTTTGGGAACTAGACAGAGGCCTTTTCACCTTGGCTGTGGGGAATGTCAGGAAGGTTGTGACCCATAAAATGAAAATCCTCAATCTAGGGACTATGGGAGTGTCTGTTCAAACACAGGGAGAGCATATGATGATGATGAAGGCACTGAAGTTTGAGAAATGAAGAGGAAAACAGCTGCGTTTATCCAAAATAGAAAGATACTCTAGAGTTCAGATTCCTCCTGAACAATGTTTTAGTCTTGTTTAACAGTGCTAAATCTATGTGGCTGAGCATGGCTCACTGTGTGAACACAGCATATGGGCATAAAAAATAACTTACAGGGACTCCACTAACCTGCCTGTTCTGCTTTTTATAGGGAAGCATTCAGCCCAATGGGCTTTGGACGATGTCCTTATAGGGATGAATGACAGCTCTCAGACTGGCTTCCAGGATAAATTTGATGGAACTGTGGATTTACAAGCAAGCTGGTACAGAATACAAGGAGGTCAAGTAGACATCGACTGCCTGTCTATGGATACAGCTCTGATGTTCAGTGAAAACATTGGTATGTGGCACCAAACATTGCTAGATTTGTGTGAGTCTGGTTTATAAATTATTTATGAGTCAAGTTTTTACAGAATGGGAGGTACAGAAAAATCCAGGTATAAATAAATCTGCAGGGAAAAGAAGCCTGAAAAAAAGGTGGAAATACAGGTAACATATCTGTATTATCCGTATACCATATGGAATATCCACATACTGCGTCTGAGGGACAGTCCTGAAAACATGCATAAGGTATATTCTTTTCATTGCTGTTTTTCTCTCTTTACTTAGGAAAACCTCGTTATGCGGAGACTTGGGACTTCCATGTATCAGCCTCCACATTCTTGCAGTTTGAGCTGAGCATGGGTTGCAGCAAGCCATACAGCAATTCCCATAGTATTCATCTGCAGTATTCTTTAAACAATGGGAGAGACTGGCACCTGGTGACAGAGGAATGTGTCCCTCCAACCATCGGCTGTCAGCACTACACCGAGAGCTCCATCTACACTTCAGAAAGATTCCAAAACTGGAAGAGAATAACAGTCTACCTCCCACCCTCAACCAAGTGAGCACTGCTCTTCTGCCTGTTTAGCGTGATAAAAATTTTGCTGATCTAATTTGAGCAAACAGCTCCCAGCTTGGGAATTTTCTTCATGTCTTTTAAATTATTAAACGTGTGTTGTCACACCATTGGAATTTTAAATTTCACTTCAAAATATTTCATCAGACATAATCTGAACTGCAGGAACGTAAGGAAGGAACAACTTTGGATGAGTGAATTCTGAAGTCTTGCCTATAATCTGTGATAGCAAGAATGGGAATGCTAAACCAAGCTTTTCTAACATTTACCCAGTAAGAAGCAAGAACTAATGCCCTGACCCTTGCTTTCGTATAAACATATTTTCTGTCACTGCATGTAAGTTGTCATCCAATGGCATGCGAGTCATGGCATTCAGGAAGTCAAAACACATGTTACTGGTTGTGCCACTTCCATGTTTTTGACCAGGAGGAGAGCTCGGCCTGCCTCCTAGGGTATCACATGGTTGTAAATGGAGGTGGCAGGTACGTTGGAAACCATCTCTCTGAATAAAACTATGCTCTAGTTTAGAAATAATAGATGATGATATTGCTTACCATTATTCTCAATAGTTCTGTAATTCTTCAAAGCACTCTATGACCAGCAAGAGTCGCAGCAATGTTCTTCCTTAATCTTCACTTTGGGCACCTTCCTTTAGAGTCTGCTGCAATCTTACCTAAAGAACTAACCTAAGAAATTGAAACTTCCAGTTGGAACTGGAATATGAATCATTTCTGAATACAGGGGTTATGCTTATTAATGTGCTTTTCTTCTCCTAAAGTCCATGAGATTTTCTTTATTATTTAGCACTATGCGGAGCATGCATTTTGAAGCCTGAAATACATTCACTCTTTTTCCAGCTCTCCCAGAACACGATTCAGATGGATTCAGTACAACTATGCTTCTGGTGTTGATTCTTGGGCTATTGATAACGTGGTCCTGGCTAAAGGGTGCCCCTGGATGTGCTCAGGCCACGGCATCTGTGATGCAGGTCGTTGTGTGTAAGTAGCAGCCTCCTTAACCTGCTTCACAGAAAGGATGTTGTTTTATCTAGGCCAGATGGATAACACCTTTTCCTCCCGATTTGTTGCTAGGTGTGACAGAGGCTTTGGTGGTCCGTACTGTGTCCCTGTCATTCCTCTGCCGTCTGTCCTGAAGGATGATTTCAATGGTAACTTGCATCCAGACCTTTGGCCTGAGGTCTACGGTGCTGAGAGGGGAAACCTGAATGGTGACACCATCAAGTCTGGAACAGCTCTCATTTTTAAAGGGGTCAGAGATTGCTTACATTGAAAACATGAATAAAACCCAGTAGAGTTAAAACAGAAAGTAATTTTTTTGTTGTTTATGTCAGTCTTTAGGCTCAAATTTGGCATTTTAATTTCTCTCATCTTTTCCTGCCCTAAATATGCGCCACGTTTGTCACAGTTGGTTTTTATGAACAAGAGGGTTTGTTGGCCATTACTTTTATTTATGGCATAAATTCCTCCTTAACCACCAAAGGAAAAGAATGAAACTCTGTGGCTGAGATTCCTGAGGCCAAGTGGGTGATTTGGAAATATGGTACACATCACAATTGATTGGGTTTGTGTCTTGAAATCCCCTGACTGGCTTTTGAGTATCTCAAATAATACAAATTATTCTGTAGTCTATATAATCAAAGCTTATGTAATTAGTAATTAGCCTGTGTTTTACTTAATTCTATCATTTTGAAGTTTTCTAGGTCTTTCAGGTTTTTTTGTTAATTACAGGTTGAAAAAGGCCAGGAAATGTAACATTTTCTGATCTTCTCAGTTCTTCAACAAAACACACCATAGAAAGACTTTTGTTCACATAAGAACACAAATTTTAAGGTCACACATGACTCTTCCTATGACACTGTGAATTCATGTGCTCCCAAAAAGGAAGGTTTAAAAAAGTTTGGTGTAGAAATTAATTCTTTAGAAATATTTCTTTGCAAAAGATTGACTCCAGTTCAACCTCTTTTAAATCATCATTTAAATCACAAATCACAGGCTGTGAATCGTCTAAAACCTAGATTAGTTGTTCCTGCAGGTCATTCCCTGGGGGAATGGGTCTGAGGAAGAGGCAGGCTCTGAGAGGTCGTTTGCCAGATCTCTGGAAAACAGAGACTGGCTCTGGCCCCAGGATCCACTCAACATTGAGCTCACCTTCAGAGATGGACAGGGCCTTAAGGGTCACTGTGAGGTTTCCTGTCTGCTCCCTTTCTTTATTGCTCTAAATCAAGAGGTTGCACCATAACAGGATATTTCTGCAAAATATTTTTTGAGGGACAGAAAAGAGCTCTTAGGGAGTCTTCCTGCCTGGAAATGAGGGTGCTTGGCTACCATACAATTTGCCAAAAAAAGAAGTATACTAGCTTGGACTCAATAATTGAGTAAGTCAGTGCCTGCAGATCAGATCACATCCCAGTGGTTCAGAGCATAAACTGAATGAGCTGTACCTGTGTCTGTACCTTACAGTGTAGGTGTGCCTCTGGTGCTGACACACACCCATATCTAGCTCTTTCCATTACTACGGCTTGCATTGCCAAGGCTGTCACTGTCCCTGTTTTCTGCTTAGGAGAAATTTCTCCCCCTCTCACTGCCACCAGCAATCAGTTACAGACAACATCCAGATAATAGTAAGCTGCAGAGCATCTTCGATAATGGGAACTGAGATTCACTCTCTATTTTCTGTACTTGCAGGAAGGACTCAGAATGCTTGTTTCAAGAGATCTAGATTGCACTAATACTGTGTACATCCAGTTTTCATTTAAATTCATTGCCAAAGGTAAGATCACTGCTGATTTCCTATCACTTCTGCTTTCTTCGTGTGTTGTAGCATCACAGAAAAGAATATGGATTTACATTTTCAACATCAGTGTTGAACATCAGTTTATGACAGATAATATGGGAACTTGTTTGAGATTCTGCATTATCCCTACCTTGCTACCAGCCTACATGATCATCTATGCAGTTCCTAAGGAAAAAGTAAACTGTGGTGGTGTCAAAAACAGCATCAGCTAGTACAGTCTTAGAGCAGAAGAGAAATAAAATAGCACAAGATTTTTTAGGCATTTTGCACACTGTTGGAAAAAAATAATAATTTATCAGGTTTTTAAGTCATAAAAGTGCCGTAAGTAAATCAGAGACCAATAAGGAACTGCTACTGGGTTTTCCTTTCCAAGCTTCAGTCTACTGCATTAAAAGCTCTTATAATTCGGCTTCCTTAGGTATCTTAGGGATGATTAAAACGCCATAATTCTATTCAATTGCATATGAAGAATAGTCAGACTTTGCAAGCCAACTTTACACGTTGGTGTAACAAGACAGTTCCCCAAGTACAAGTATTTTCAAACCAGCTATCTGTTACCATTGTTAAGTACTTTCTGGAAAAGAGAGAAAATAATAACATTGAAAACCATAACATTCCCCAAAACAATAATACGTCCAATAGTTTATGTTTAAAAGTAAAATCTTTCTGAAGACGTTTTGTTTTGGAGTTGTGTTCTTTTTAAAAAAAATTAAGCTATGCCTTGGAAACATTTCTACACATAATTCTTGCCAAAATATTCAAAAAACACGATGATTAAAAAGTATCATTCTGAAAGGCAGAATAGCCAAAGGCTCAAGGCTGGATTTTGACACTTGGCCCATAAAAGGTAAAGCAGTGAAACTCCATGAGAAATCTTTTCTCATTAAATACTAGCCCTAGGCCTGGACCCAGGACTTAGTCCAAACAAGCTCCCTAATATTGAATGCAAATTAATATAGCTGGGCACATCTCTCATCTGTAAGCAGTAGGACCAATGTGTTGTTTACTGTTAATTTGCATAGATAAACTGAAATCAGCTCCTGACTGCAAAAGTCTCCTCCCTGCTGTGTTCCACACATGCTGGTTGAAGAGAGACATTGCGCTGGAGCAGAGTGGAGCAGGAGCATGCACATCAGGCATGTTGGCTTCAGCACATTTAGTTAATTTAAGAGCAGAACATGTGAGAAATTTGCACAGTAGTACACAGTGAGGCAAGGATGAAGAAACTGTCCCTTAGTCCTTTTGCTGCCCTCAGATTGAGTTTCTGGGGATGTGCCATCACTGGGCCACACTGTGAAGGGAATGGGGAGTGCAAATTTGTCTGAGTGAGAGCTCAGCTAAGGGATACTGTCACTCAGACACTGATGTTCCTGGTGAGAAAGTCAGGCATAGGCCAGACATGCACTGGGGACTAAGCCTGTACAGCATCAAGTGCGAGTACTGGGCTCTAACCAGTGCCTGTTCATAGCTTGGGCTGTAAAGAGCCTTTACTCTTTAAGGTTTGAAGTAAAAAAAGAAGGAACTAGCAGTCACAAAATGAAAATTTTACTTTCAGTTCCACCATTGATTTTTAGGCCCAGCTTAAAGCACAGAATATTGCCTCTTTGTTGTTATTGTTAAAACATGCTATTTAAGATCCTCAGTGCTTTCTGTCAATTATAGGATTTCTGGGCTTGAATAGGCTCATATTGGTGTCTGCAGTCAGAGCCATGGATTATAAATTTGTGAGGACAGCACTGTGTATTTATCTGTGGGTGCTACAGAGGGTGATGAAAATGTCTGCTACCTGAGAAAAACAAGCAAATAAATATTGAATTTCTGAAAAAATGTCTGTGGTAGGAGCTGGTTTGTTCTAATTTAAAAAACTATTGCACTGAGGTAGGTTCTCATGTAAGTAATTAACTGTGAGCATACATATCATGAACAGCAATATAGATTTAGCCTCTAATTCATTATTATTTTGCGGACAAACAAGGGAAAGCACAGGAAGATATATATGTACAATACACTGTGTACAATACACATATAACATCTCAACAGCTTAAGTTGTTATTAGAGGAAGTCCATACTCTAATAGATGTCAGAGTAACCCAATTGTACTTACACTTGAAGAACTGCTTTTGAGCCAGTAATTTTTAAATCTGTATTATAATGAATGTAAATGCATGTCCTTTCTGCTCCAGGCACCCCCGAGAGGTCTCATTCCATCCTGCTGCAATATTCTGTCAACGGTGGCATCATTTGGCACCTGATAGATGAGTTTTACTTCACGCAGACCACAGATGTCCTCTTTATTAATGTTCCTCTGCCCTATGCAGCCCAAAGCAATGCAACGAGGTTCAGGCTCTGGCAACCTTACAACAACGGTAAGGAAGAGACAGCCATGGGTCTCCAGGTCCACACTTGTACAGCTCAGGAACTGTAAGAGGCTAGATTTTTTAACTCAACAGTAATAGAAACCCTTAATTCATATTGTCTTATATTTTAATTCCTTCAACTAAAATTATCACAGGATTACGTTTACTGTTCTTAGAACTCCTGCTGCTGTATGCTTTGAAGTGAACATACCTTAACCTAATACGCCTTGACTGTATGCAGAAGGTTACCATCAGCTTTGGTCCTGGAGGGCCTGGGAGATCAAGCAACACTGATTGTTAACTTCACTCAGGTTCTTCTCATTATTTTTAATGGACCTGATTCTCATTTACACTGAGGCCCCATCAGAATGCTCCAATTATACAAAAGTGTCCCAAGTGTAAACTGGAACTAGGCCTACCTTGCTCAGAATTAACTAGGCATTAAAAAGCTATTTAGAAAGAGTATGTAGTAAGCAGTTAATCTTTTGATTAAATTGTAAAGAACTGTAGAAAACCACAAGATGAACACAGCTCATTCCTCCTGATGAAGCTGAAGAAAGCTATCCTCTGCTCTCAGTTACTCTGAGCACATATCTTAGCAGGAGCTAACTGTAAGGGCTCTAAAGAATCCCAGCGATCATTTAGACACAATAGTACAGCAGTCATGTATTCCTAGAACACCTCTAACAAATTTAAATCTGGTTCTAAGAATCTAGTTCTAGTTCATTGTTCTAATGGGTTCTGCCTAAAACGCTTGACTAAACTGTTCTTGTGGAGGCTACCCTTAAGCAGGAATTTTATTTAAAAGAAACCTTTTGACTTTCTCCGATCAACACAAAGGCTTTTAGATAGATGAAAACACAGTTACACAGCAGATCTGGCAATCTATTCTTTCATCTCCGGTTTGAAAGCGCCAGTTTTCCAACATACTTGAATTCATAATCCATTGGAGAGAAGGTCCCTCAGAGTTTCCTTCTCTCTCAAAGAGCTCTTGCCAGCCAGCACAAACTACTAAGTCCAGGGAAAAATGTATAGGATGAAAATATCCTTTCAGACTGCTTGGGCTCTACAGCAACTGCTCTTTTAGATGATTCTTAATGAAAGAAGACATTGATGCTAGAGTTTCAAAAGTAAATGTGCTTTAAACAGGAGATAATCATTCAACACAGTTTTTTCACTCTTCCAATTTGGTGTGACTTCTAAAAATTTTAGCGGAATAAAAGCTAGTTTTGTAGGGTCAGGCTGCAGAGCAGTATGGGAATTATTTTAATGGAAAATGAAAATTTTCCATCTTCCATGTCCGTTTTCATGGAAAATGAAAATAGTGAAGCCATGCTTTTACCAGTCTTTTCTCCTTGTAATCCATAAGTACTGGTTACTGTTCTGCCTTCTAATAGTAGTGGTAGTAGGTCTTAATAGGAATGTTCCCTTTTTCTTTGTAGGCAAAAAAGAAGAAATCTGGATTATTGATGACTTCATTATTGATGGAAATAACCTAAAGAACCCCATGATCCTTTTAGATACATTTGACTTTGGTCCCAAAGAGGACAACTGGTTTTTCTATCCTGGTGGAAATATTGGGCTTTATTGCCCATATTCATCTAAAGGAGCTCCGTAAGCAACTCTCAGCAATAAATTAGAAAGAAGTGACAATGTAATAAACTGAATCTAAAGTATTGCTTTCTTTTCCTTACAGGGAAGAAGATTCAGCTATGGTATTTGTTTCAAATGAAGTTGGGGAACACTCCATCACAACAAGGGACCTGAGTGTAAATGAAAACACTATAATCCAATTTGAGGTACTTGTTCTCAGAAAGTTATTTTGCCTTTTGCTTAGAGAGTTGTGTTCTTTCAGGTTCTGCTCTTTGGTGTATTTGCTCAGCTGTTAAGATTGTCAAGTACAAAAGCCTGTATAATTTCACCTTAATTGCTTTAATGTTACTTTCTCTCATGTGGGTATATCATGAAGCTTTTTAACACAGAGATAAGGGAAAATTCTGCCTCAAAGTCTTCTACTTTCTTGCCTAAACTACTACTTTGTCCATGCCTATTATTTTAAGTATGCAGCATTTCCACAACCTGACCCAATGGAGAGCTATGGACTTCATCTGTGACACTAGAAATTCATTTTTCCTACCTGATGGCTAAACTGCATTTTCTCAGAGCTAAGGTTCTGCTTTCCTTTTTCTTCTGCCTATGCTTTCATAGATGCTGTAGTGGAAGCTGTTCTTTAGCTATGATGACATGAATTCATGCCATGTTAGGGAGTTATCTAAAGCTGAGGAGCATATTTTTTGTGCTTCACATACAGTTAGTGGAAACAGGTACCCCAACGACAATGCATAGTCTTCTGGCTCATTGTCTAAATCCAAACTGGACATTGGCTAGGGCGGCTTCTGATAGGATTAACCATTTTGCCTAGTATGTATTAATTTAGAGAGGTCATTATATTGTCAGTAAGAAATTGTAAAGGATTCTTTCATGTAAATTGCCATGCTGCGATTACAAGGCTGGTTTCAACAAAGACAGCATGCTGTAGCGTTAAACAGCAAATGATACCAGTTTATGAGCAACTACTGAATGATACTAGGAGTTTTCCAAGAAAGCTAGATTTAGCTGTGTACCCTTGCACACTTCAGTTCGTCATGCATCTAATTCATAAATTATTGACTGCAAACCACTTTTTGTTTGAAAATATAGATTTCAGCCTGTAGAACAAAAATGTTCGAGGTCACTTTAAGACATTTGTGAGTCTTCAGAGCATTGACCTCATAAAGTCTACATGCTTACTTCCATATGTGGTAATAACATTGTTTCCAGCTCACGTTTTTGAGGACATTAGTATAAATGAAGAAGTTATGCATAATGCAGTAGAGTTTCTCTCTATGTCTCAAGAGTCAAAACCTACATTGGTTTAAGCATTTCTCTAAGCTTCCAGATGAGTAGACAGCCCTTCTAGTCAACTGCAGGTTGATGAGATTCATGTGTGCTGAAGAGTGGTGAAGGAAATACGATGTAGGATACATCTAAAACATTCATGCACACTTCTAAATATTACTGGGTTTTAGAAATACATAGATTTTCATTACAGAGAAGCATGATAGAAACACACTGATTTTCTACTACAGAGATATGTAAAACCCACTACAGAGATATGTAAAACCCTTAAATGTTTCGTAATTTTTGTACAGACTTTGTATTTCATCAGCAATGGCTTTTATTTCTTGCATGGTAAGTATATTACATTTTATTTTACATAACAGGGTCATCCTGTAAGGGAACCAATTCCTCTTTTATATAAGCAATTTGAAACTAAATGAACATCTTAATATCACTGTGAAAGACTGATTTGCACTGAATGCATGCATGAAGAGGTCTCAGATTCTGTACAAAACATCATTTTGGTTTTTTTTTCCCCAGTTGTAGAATGGTGGTTGTGTAAGGTTTCTACCTTTTGTACTGTTCTTTACACTGGGAATCTTGTAAGAGCACCCTGAGGAATTTGACCCTGCCAAGCTATGTTTTGGTGTGACATTGAATCTAAATTCAGTCCAGCTATAAAACTCTTTTTAGTGCTGTGTAGTGAGTAGGAAAGCTGAAGAACATGTTGAAATGATACAGCACACAATATGTGGCACAAGGAGGGGTTTTTTTTGGAAGTGTGACATAAAAGGCAACCATAGCGCAGCTCAGCAATTTAACAAAAAGTTTACATTTGCACATTTTGTTTTAATACTTCTGGTTTTAAAAATGCACACTTTTTTGGTGCTGTGATTACTTCAATACCTGCCAGAGGACTGCAAGAGCTGGTGCATTTGCTCCAGCAATGTTAGCAGCTCTCCTTTGGGATTTTGTCTAATTAATTTCATTGTTTTCTCTTAATAGAAGTAGTTCGGAATCTCATATTACATTCATTTTGTGATATGCCAGAGGGCAATATGCCCATGGACAGGTAGGGCAGTACCCAAGAGTTCATGTTCATGTGCATGTCTTGAATGCATCATCCCAGTTGTTAAATGAGTTCCCAAATCACCGTTTTCCTGGGCTAAATAAATACTGTACCAAATGGGGGAGGCTGACTAAGTCTAGGAGCCCCACAGCCTGCCCTGTGTCATCTTCTGCATTTCGTGTCTTGGCCCCCAGATCAATATCGGCTGCACCACTGATAGCTCCTCTGCTGACCCGGTGAAACTGGAGTTCTCACGAGACCTGGGGGCAACCTGGCACCTGCTGCTCCCCTTGTGCTACAGCAGTAGCAGCCACCTCAGCTCCCTGTGCTCCACTGAGCATCACACAAGTAGCACTTACTACGCAGGCACCACGCAGGGCTGGAGAAGGGAGGTCATTCACTTTGGAAAGCTGCATCTCTGTGGGTAAGTGTCCAGCTCCTATTTCTGCCCAGCTGCTTGTTGGTTTGCTTTTATTTCTGTTTTCCATCCAAAATGTTCTCCCAAGCACAAGAGCAGTGCGTAAGACCTGCAGCACCAGAGCAAAGCAGATGACCATTTTTTCTCGTTTTTGTCCTGAGTGGTGTTAGTGTTCAGGTGATTCCCAAAAATGTGTTGTGCCTAATGCTAATGTAGAATAACCATAGATTATGCCCTATTTATCCATATATCTTCTGATTCGTGACTTTTTCATGGAAGTGTATTTCATGGTAAAATTAATGCAAAATTGACTGTCCTTAAAGAGTTTTGAATGTTCTTTACTGCAGCGCATTAGCTATTTGAATTCATCATGGATATTCTTGCATGAAATTTGAGAGTCATTATAAAATGCAGTAAAATATGAGCTAGTATAAACCTGATTCTACTTCATGGTAAGGAAATGGGCTGATCTAAATATTCCAGGTTTTCTTGCAGCTGTAAATCTCTCTGATTCTAAGAAGTTAACTGCTGCAGTCACTTAGAAACTGAAAGTTTGTGGAACAAACCAGATTGGATGCTAACAGATATGTAGTATAGAAAACCACTATGTGCTAGCTGGCATAATAATAATATGTAACTTTTCAAAGTTTAAAACAGTACTGATTATTTTTTCAGGGGAAACTGTCTGCTAGCATCAACTCAGTTTATGTAGGAGATCATATCATTAAGGGTTAAACTGTAGCACATAAGAATGAAAATGAGCTATGTAACTAAGAGATGGAGTATTTATGAAACCACTGCGTGCAACGGGCCTTCCACTAAATGAGTGCCCCCCTGTCTGCCTCTGAAAGTATGAAAAGACCTATACAAGAGATGAGAACCAAACTTGGAAAGCCTGAATGTTTAATTATTTAAGGAGATGTTTAAATTTTAAACTTGAAACTTCTGATTTATGACAGTTATCATTTCAAGCATGGAATAGGTCACCATCTCTTGCAGCAGCCCATTTGTCCTTCTGTTTTTTTCCACAACAACTCTTTGACCCTTTACACAACCACTAATGCATCCCTTCAAAAGAAAATTTTGCCAATGCAGATTTCTAACTCATTTAAACTTTCCAAGTGTTTTGATTTAGTCCTCTGTTCCTGAGTATTTCTGTCCTGTTTGCCTGCCTTCCCTCCTATTTCTTTCCCAATGCACCAGGCCAGAAGCCAGTTGCTGGTACCCAGCCAAACCCAGCAGCACAGAGCAGCTTCCATGTGGCATTCAGTGCCATGAAATTCTTGGGCCAGAGGGATGATGAAGGATTTTCTCTACCAAATTTCACTGGAATAACAAGAAAAAAAGAAAATCCAAACCTGAATGCTTGTGTAATTCTAAAAAAGCGCTCCCCCTTTTCATCCCCAGAGTTTTGGTTATATTTAAAAGAAGATGAAGACATTTTCAGTTATTTCCACCACATATGTTATTTTGGAAGTTAATATATGTTCTCAGCAGGCAGCTGTAACTAAGAATAAGTATTCCAGTTAAGTCCTGAAGGAAAAGCCCAGGGCCTATTGAGTCAGTAAAGAAACCCCTATTGACTTCAGCAAGACCAGTGTTTCACTCTCTGCTTCAGTCACGTTTCACCCTTCCGAAGACTGAGGGAAGGAGCTGGCATGCCTTGGGGTGGAATGAATCTAGCCTGTGGGGCAGATATCTCCTCTAAAAAGGAGGTTACAACACCTCCAGCCTCACACTTGTGTCCTTCCCGTCAGGGCACACTGAAATCAATGTTTTTTTACATCCAGCAGGACTCTGGCTCTCTGGAACCTTTCTTGAAACTCTTAGTAGCATTCCAAGCCATCAGCTACCCCTTATCACCTGAATCCCCTCATAAAAATTCCTTTTTAGCAAACCACGAGAAAAAACTCATCATCTACCTGTGCCAATAAATACCTGCTGCATTTAGATATCTCTAACACAACACGTTAAACATGGAAGGCAATCAAGTGCTTTTTCCTTCTCACTCTACTGGTTTCCTTCCCCCTTCAAAGCATTTTCTCAATTGGGAATAAAATCAGTCTCTCAAGTGTTTTTCCCCATCTCAGTTTGTTTTCCCTCCTTCCCCAGTCAGTCCTTTGTATGCAGCTTTGACACTAAGAAGGCAAATTAAAAATGACAGAACAGCACCCAAAGGAGAATATAGTTTAAATTAACAACTTGCAATACCAGCCTGCTTGAAGATTAAGCTACCCAACAGTAAGCTGAATACCTGGTGACAGGGGAGATGACATTTTCTTTCCATGTAACTGAGGGTGAGATCCTCCCATCCCAGCTCCACTGTGTGGTCTCACTACAGAGAGGGTGGCAGCATGTAGGATTTCACTCTCCAGGAGAGGGTGAAAGTGGCTCAGTCTGCGCCAGACACTGTACAGAAGGGAATCCTTCAGACCACATCCATTCATCCTCCCTGTGAACAGAACAGAGAAGAGTGGTTAGATTTGGAATGCCATTTTCAAGTCAGTCATTCAGTTCTGGTATTACAATTAATGAATGATGTTATTCTTATTTCTGTCAGTACTTGTGTTGAATATCACTATAAAGATGCATGAGGTGCTGAAGGAATTAGGTATAGCAGTCAGTTTCCAGAATTAAGCAATTTGTCAAACCATTTTCAACAAAAAGAATACAACATATATACATAGTATAGTTTATATAGGAAGTACAAAAAAGGTGGAACTGTTAGTTAAAGTACATACCCTTTATGCCTTTTCAGGTTGGCAAGGTTCAGATGGTACCAAGGATTTTACCCTGCTGGATCCCAGCCAGTGACCTGGGCCATTGACAATGTGTACATTGGCCCGCAGTGTGAGGAGATGTGCAATGGGCACGGCAGCTGTATCAATGGCACAAAGTGCATCTGTGACCCTGGCTACTCTGGACCAACCTGCAAAATAAGTACCAAGAACGCTGACTTCCTTAAGGATGATTTTGAAGGTATCATTTTTGGGGGGGAGTTTGAATTCTACCTGTCCATCTTAGTGGAACCCATGGCTCAAGGGATAAAACAGTGAAGTCTTCCTCGCCCCTCCATGGTTCTGAATATAATTTATTCCCATGAACCAAGCAATTCAGGTGTCATTCTCAAGCACAGTTTGTGAATGTCTCATGGCTATCACTGTTGGTTTGGAGTGTTCGACTCATAGTGAAGCTGCAAATGCTGTGGAATACAAGATATTGACTGACATAGAATTTCCTGAAACTCTACATGTAGAAAATAATTTCAGAGGAAAATGATGGTAGTTTGACTTCAGTACAGACAGAATGCAAGTGAAGCAAACAGTGGAGAGCTTTAAGGTTGTCTTATTTCTCACATGGGAAGTATAAGTGGCCTTAATATGACAAATATGGTTTTAGAGCAGACTGTGTGTCTCAGTGCTGAGGGCCACTCCTCTGCAGGCATGGCAGACCCTACACAAGTGTAAGCAGGAAGGAACTCAAAGTCTCATGCTTGCCTGGGCACACACAGCATCTATGTCCACAGCTCTAAAACCACCTTGAGGTTTCCCTTGCTAGAAAGCATGGCAAGAAGAGCACATTTTGAATAAAGCAACATCTGTGAATAAAATTCATCCCTTCATAGGTGCTGCTGTTCATTTTTATTTTTGCCATCCCTTGCTTGGGTGCTACCATGTGGTACCCAAAGTTTCTTTATAGACCTGAGTACTTTGTTGGTATCTTAAGACAAATGAAGTAGAAACTCTTGTGCGTAACTGGAGAATAAGATCCCAGATTTCATTCTTCTGGGTTTGTTTGTTTTGACTCATGTCAGTTTTCTAGAATGCATTGAATCGCAAATACTGGGTGTTTCTTCACTCTGCGTGTGATGTTAATTTAGCTCTCATCCTCTGGAAATAGTACTCTTGCAGAAGGCACATTTAGAGTAAATCATAAATATGTATTCACTGTGTATTCAGGTCAGCTGGAGTCAGATAGATTCCTGCTTGTGAGTGGTGGAAAGACATCAAGGAAATGTGGTATCATGTCTGGAGGAAACAACCTTTTCTTCAATGAAGAAGGTTTACGTATGCTGATGACTCGAGACCTAGATTTGTCACAAGCCAGGTAACACAATTTCAAAGTTCTTTCAGGATTTCACTGAAGAAATAATATACTGAAGAGTAATTCATATGTGACACTACTGTGCTCAAGGCAAGCGGATATATTCTGTGGTCCTTGCTGTAGCAAATACTCAATTTTAACCACTGTTACCATTTTAAATTAAATCTAACTTGAACTTAAATGGGATTAACCATGTAAGTATTACTTTTTTCCTTGAATAAGAAGAACAACTCCAGGATCTGATGCCACACCTTCAGTAGCTTGTGCAAGTGTTTATTTCTTAAATGCATAACATGAGAAATCGATTGCATGTCACACGCTCTGCTTGTCTTACAGTTTGGTATATTATGAGCCATTGCTGAAACAGGAGATTCTGCTGCCAGTATAGCTCTTACATTCATCATCTCATAACTCTTTAATTTCTGAAGCTTACTTTCCCCTTCTTGTGCACATTTGTTTCCAATAATTCACTGAGAAATTCCCATCAATCTGTCACCAGCTACACAGAGCACAGCAACTGAAAAACAAATATTTTTAGTGTATTTAGAGATTATGTTGTATCATTACAGCCTGCAGAGTAGATATTTGATGAGTGAGACATGCTAAGCAAGCCAGATGAAAAAAATAAATTCAGATGAAATAAATTAAGCCACATCTTAATTGCATGCATGCTAACTAGTAGGCATTGTTTTTTAAGTATTCAGTGTCTTAGCTTATATCATTGTATTATTACTTTGGAGAGATGGCCTTTTCTCCAGGACTTTTTTTCCACCAATGTCTTATAAACACCCTACTCCTCTCTAATATTCTGTGGGAAACACTTTAACAGGCACTTTATCTCTTTTTTACTTGTCTTCATTAGTACTGAAGCTTTAAATGATTGCGGAGCATTATAGTCAATAAAGGTGCCTAATTTATAACCATTATATTTTTAGATCAGCAGTTAGCTAACCCTCAGTGAAGTGTAATATTAAAGATCCCTGTAATTTGTAAGATTCCTCACAGCAAACCTTTTTCAGGACTTGGTAAACACAAACATAAATTCTCTGCACTGTTTTGATTTCCTAGACCGGTCTAAAATTAAAAGATTGTTTAATAAAAGACACGAGGTCTTGTGAGTTGCTCCGTTAGACTAAATGACATGTTTTCCTTGTTGCTTGTGTTCAAAGAACCATCATTTATCTCTTCTCCGTGACAGTCTGTAGCTGGATTTGCATACATTGACCTCAAGGTGTTATATGGAGATAAATAGCTTCTGCCTGAGTAAAAGGCAAACAAAGCAATACATTTAATTTCTTGTTTATGCTTATGAAAAACAACAGTTATCAACAAATAACTCTATGTTCTCTGAAGAGCAAGGCAGACTGCAACAGCTCTTTAGCAACCTAAGTAATTGCAGTGGGATTTTCTTAATTTCCAGGCTGACTCTATTGGCCACCTGCAAAGTGCAACAGATCTGGCTGTGACACAGATGTGCTGAGTTCTGCACAGAACTTGGCAAAGGGTTTGAGTTTATGCCAGGAATGATGGGAACCAGCATTCCCAATAGATACTTTTAAAGGTACTAGACTCAGTAGTCACATTAAAACTTCCCCTTTTCCTATGAGGAAATCCTCTGAAGTACACACGTGAGCAGTGGTGTCTGTTAGTGCTGCAAGCCATGCTTGGCACCAGGGGATTGAAACTAAGTGGATTCTGCAATCCTCTATCCACTACCATCACATTAAATCTGTATTTTAAAACATTTAATACAAGGGACAGTATATCACCATCACATACCAGTAACTGAAACTGCACAGCATGAAATATCAGTAAGGAGAGAATATTTTAAGTATCACAACTGATCAAATCCTTCTCAATTCTGAATTAGTAGAAGAATATCCACACGTTTTAGTGTTACTAGATCTGCAAGAAAACTTTGCTTTTCTATCTCAAAATAGGCAGAGCCTTTGCAAAATATCTGGAATGAGAAGAGAGATATTTTAATATAACTTTTTTATCTGCTAGACATTACCTATATTTGAGGTGGTTATTACTATACGAGTTAAAATTCAGATGAAAGAAGAGCAATCCACATAGAGCAGATTCAACAGAGACAAGGTCACTTGGGTTTATTTCCTTTGAATTATGTGGCAAATGTTGGAGTAAATCTGAGAAGGCACAAAGACTTGCCAGCAGTGAATCCAATCCATTACAGTTGATATGTTGATGAATGAGGGTCCCCAGTGCTCCTTTACAGCACAAGCAGTATGTCATGTCTGGGACATGGAGGTAGATACAATCTATAGCAAAAGTTATATATAGTAGCAAGAGAAACGGTGAGTCGCAGTGAGGACTAGAATTAATTGACTTGTGGGTCTGGTGTTTTATTGAAGCTTTGTCTGCCCAGGATCTCTGTAGCCTCCAGTCCCAGTGGATCTACCTGCACATCAAACCAGAACAAGACTTCTGATACAAAACTTCTGCACCGTTTCATTTAACCATGAGCCAGGCAGCAATAATGCCACAATAATTAGAACAGATACAACACTAATGCTGTGCAAAAGCTGTGCAAATATGAATTAATACTTGTAATATCCCTGCGAGTCCAATAGGTAAATATCATTACAGCAGTGGTTCCCTCCACTCCAAATGCAGAGTAGAGCTATTTATAAGCATCAGCTAACAGGAAGAATTTCACAGTTTGATACAAGTCTATTGTGCTACTTTGTAGAACCCAATTAAATAGGGGATGAAAGCACTGGTGTCCCTGGGTGGCTTGGGCTGGCTTCAGGGAAGCCAGCACTTCTAAGTGGTGTGATTTAGACAAATTTCCCAGGCTGAGTAAATGGACAAAATGATCCCTGAAAATGAATGTTGCTTTGTTCTCCTGTCCAGATTTTCCCTAGTTTATGCCAATGGAAAACCGGGATGCTTGTTTTGAATGTAAGCATTTCAGGGAATTCATAACAAAATGTGATCTACTTAGGGCACTGTTATTTTTCTGCCACTAAAATCTGTACTCATGGGCTACAGGGATAAAAAATTCACCCAGGATTATGTTCCAGATATTTGGAACAACATCTGTTATGCAGACAAAAGGTCAAAACATAAATGTCAAGCTTTGCTCAGCCTCTTCTACCTGGCAAACCACCACACAGGCAAAACAAATTTTTGTCATCCCACCTGCCTGTCCACTTATATTCTGGAGGCTTTGAAAAGGCAATCATAAGGTCTCCTAAAGCTGACTCTTTCGGCAAGAAATCACGGGGCTAAGTCAACAGACAAACTCCAGGTGTCTCTAGTTGGTTATGTAGGGTGTTACAGAAAAGAAATCCTTCCAGTAATTTCTCCCCCCTGTTAGATTTGTGCAGTTCTTCATGAGACTGGGATGTGGCAAGGGGGTGCCAGACCCCAGGAGCCAGCCTGTGCTGCTGCAGTATTCACTCAACGGGGGCCTCACGTGGAGCCTTCTCCAGGAGTTCCTCTTCAGTAACTCCAGCAATGTGGGACGATACATTGCCCTGGAAATTCCCTTGAAGGCCCGTTCCAGTTCCACTCGGCTTCGCTGGTGGCAACCATCTGAGAATGGGCATTTTTACAGTCCTTGGGTAATCGACCAGGTAAGGAATCCTCTTGGTTCTTTGGGGGTTTTATAAGCACCTTTCGACTGTTTTCATCTTACTTTTTCCCTTTGGTTGGTATATGTCATCTCACTGCGCCAAGCAAAACTGCTTTGCATAAAGATACTTCAGAAGTATAATAATCTAGCAAAATAGTAGCATACAATTGCTGTTTGCTACTCTTGTGTTTTTAATACACGGTTTCCATGCAGGGTTCTGACCATGCCTGAGCATGCATGAAAGATTTTCCTAGCCTTTTGGAGCTAGGAAACTCTTTTGTACAGTGGTAGATCCCCTGGTTCACGTTGTAGAAGGCTTTACTATGCAACATTCAAGTCTGAGTTCAAGAACCTTCACTTCAAATCTATCCAAACATGTAATCGGCTTGGTAGAATGTAACAGAAAAACCTATAGAAAAATGACAGTCAATATCCATCTTCTAATTTTTAAACCAAAATTTTGTTTTGTATTTCAGATTTACTTCTATAAAGATTATTATATTGCTTGTGTGACTTGCTCTAACTCTCAAGAAACCCTACTAAAGTGATTATGCTCTAAGTAGTGTTATTGGGCTGCCCAAGTTCAGCTTGCTTAAATATTTATGCGTTAATATTTTAAAGGAATTAGTTCATGTTCTTAGGAGAAACCCAGAAACCAAATTCCAGCCATGTTTAATGATGTGGTTACAATGTGGTTACTCTTCATTAGGGACTGTAGTGATAAGACAAGGGATAACGTGTTAAAACTTAAACAGGGGAAGTTCAGATTAGATATAAGGAAGAAGTTCTTTACTGTAAGGGTGGTGAGGCACTGGAATGGGCTGCCCAAGGAAGTTGTGAATGCTCCATCCCTGGCAGTGTTCAAGGCCAGGCTGGACAGAGCCTTGGGTTGGCATGGTTTAGTGTGAGGTGTCTCTGCCCATGTCAGGGGGGGTTGGAACTTGATGATCTTAAGGTCCTTTCCAGCCGTAACTATTCTGTGATTCTATGAAAATTTTACTTCCTTTCCCTCCATTTAAAAATTCTCACTCTTTCATTCCTGTATCTTCATTGAATGTAGTTATATCAGTTTGGAACAATCAGAAACTGAATTTAGAGTAAGAAAGGCAAATTAATTCTATGTTGGTTGCTGTTGAATAGTTAAACGCTGATGTCTTACAGTCAATGGTAAATCAGAGACTATTTCCCCAGTTCTATCAGCAGATGCAACCGGACAGTAGTGTGACAGATTATGGTACAGATGAACAGACAAGAGGAAAAATGACACTGTAATTTTGCTCCTACCAACATTTATTTTAGTGAGCAGTTTACTTCATCCAGGATTGAGTTCACCTCCCTGAACTTCAGATTTCTATAGCTAAGCAGATTTCTGTAGGACCCTTTTATAGGAAAAATATATTCCCCTTCTTATAATCTAAGCTCTTTACAAAGTAAATTTGTCCATTTGGGTCCAGGAGAATATATACACATAGATCAGTAAATCTTTTCCTTCTCCAGGATGCTATGTCACGTGTATGTTTGTGAAGACTTTCCAGACATTTTATCTTTTCAATAACAATTCCTTTCCTAATGTTTCAGATTCTTATTGGAGGAAACATCTCTGGTAATACAGTGTTAGAAGATGATTTCACCACACTGGATAGTAGGAAGTGGCTGCTCCATCCTGGGGGAACAAAGATGCCAGTCTGCGGCTCTAGCGGGGATGCTCTAGTGTTCATTGAGAAAGCTAGCACTCGCTATGTTGTCACCACTGACATCATTGTGAATGAAGACTCTTTCTTGCAAATAGATTTTGCTGCATCCTGCTCTGTCACGGACTCCTGTTATGGTAATGACTTCTTAGAAATTCCTGCTCTTCCTCATCCTCTACTGTAGAGAAAAGTTCACTTGTTTTGTGGTTCCATTATTCATCAGTTCCATTATTCATCATAATGCAAACCAAGAAACAAAAGAAAGCTGCATGGTTCTGTTAGGAATTGGAGTATCAGCTCTTTTATTCTAGGTGTCTGAAGCCTAAGATAAACTAAACTTTACTCCAAGTACTTGCAGTTCAATTCATTTAAGAAAAAGATTAATAGCTGTCTTACTCAAATCCATTTACCAGTACATGATATCCACTGCTTGGGGTGATGTCCTTGTTCTAATGATGAGCAGCTGAGCATTTCTAGCATGTTTCTTGCTTTGTGGTTTTGCATTTTCAGTGAAGTAAGTTCTGACCTCACTTCCACCTGTATGATTAAAAACCCCACATGCTAAGGCAGCATCAACTGCAAAATTTTTATGGTCCACATGAAATAATAAATACATATGTAAATATATATGTATGTATGCATGTATGAATGTGTGCACAGATATATATATGCACATACATGTGTACATATACATATACACGTAATTATGCAATTTTTAATTACCTACCTTTTTTTACCATATGAGTGCAGAGCATGCTTTTATATCTGCATATACATATACACATATAAATAAAAACATGCTCTTCATTCAATACACATCACATGGAAATTGAAAAGTGGTTCATTGTGTGGATTTTAAGATGCACAAAAAATAGCTCTTCCTAGCTTTTGAACTCGTTTATACATCTAAAATTACATTCTCTTAGCACAAGGGTTTAGGGTATAGATTTTTTTTTGTGAAGAAGAAAATACAATAAGTTGCATCATGTAGCATGTGTTAATTCAGTGGGTTGATCCTAAGATCATCTCCGCCAAGTTGAAGAGTGTTTTGGCAGTTTAGCTATGTACTGGCAAAGAAACAGCTCCTTCTTTTTTTGCTTCATTGTCTAGTACACTTACCGTTATCTTAACTTAGTATTAAATTAGGCAGGATACTACCTAATCATGCTTCCAGCTACACTGAGCAAAGCATTTCATTTTAGTGACAGAGATTTAACACTAAAAACTCACCCTTGTTTGTATCCACTTGTCCTTCTATTCCTATAGCAGAGTCTTAGGAGCTTAGACATCAAGCAGGACTGATTGGGTGATTAATGATCATTCTCTGTGCATAAAGGTAGAAGAAATGGGTCTGTAATAATCAAAAAGATCACAGATTTATCACCTCTGTCATTGCAGTCATGCTCCATGCTTTGCACAGCCAGAATGCCTGGCACCTGGAACATTTACTTCAAGTTACAGTTCTGTGCCCATTATTATTTACTTTCTAATGGCTGCATAAAAGTTTAACTTAAAGTATCTAGTGAGCTTGACTAACCTATATTTTTCATGATTAAAGTTTATAAGCCATAAACATTAAAACGATGAAATTGCTGGGTTTTGCTGAGAAATGAATACATTAGTTTAATGTGGCTAGACTGTGTTTGAATGAAAAACAAGCTTACTGACTAACAAACTCCATTTAAAATTGTTTATGCTGGATAATGAAATGAGCTGGTTTGGAGGCAGGTGGAAGAGTGACTAAACCATCTTGTGACAGAGCCAAAAGTTTGAATTTGAGTGTTGCTCTGGCTTACACTATGATTACATCCAGCTGAATCTCATCCTTCAGCCTGGAAAACAAAACAAGTTGCTGGTCATGATGCTGTCACATCACTTTCTTGCACACTTCAGCTTGACTTAATCCTGGTGATTTAACAGATTACTTCATCTTTGCACTTGTGGTCCCTGAGTTAGTTGGCAGATGTGGAGCTATACCTACTCAGCAACATGTAATATACCTTCCAGTGCTGCCACCAAAGGAGGCAGCTTCAGACATTTTTTATACAACAGTCTGAAATGTTTTGAGTGGTTATTTTGTCAGTGTAGACTTGTGATTAATGCTTTCTGGGATTAGCAGTTTATTGCAGACCTATTGGTTTAAGTCTCTAAATTAAGTAACTAACCACTTTTCTATCCCTAGCTATTGAACTGGAATATTCAGTGGACCTTGGGCTGAGCTGGCACCCAATTTTGAGAGATTGTCTTCCCACTAATGTGGAATGCAACAAGTATCATCTCCAGCGGATTCTCATTTCAGACACTTTCAACAAGTGGACTCGGGTTACTTTGCCTCTGCCACCCTATACTAGGTATCTCCCTCTGGTTTTCTACAGAATAAACCTAAATGCCTAACTATGTATTGATGCATGATGCATTATAGCACTGAAATTGTACCTTGCCATTTTTATTTGGTACATATCTATAGCAATAAATAAGTATAAGTAAATGAAGCCCCATCCTGCTTTGCATAAAAATTGCAAAGCTATTATGTGCATTTACCTTTCTTAGTTATTTAAAGACAGGAAATTCTTGTCCACCTTTTCCTGGGCAGGGACAGGGCGAACTTTCTAAAAACTCCCCTGTTATCATTGTCCTCATTGAATTCTGGTCATTTTGGTGGCTAATTGGACTGTCTCAATCCCCACTGCACCATATGCTGCTGTTGCTGCTTATGAGCTGATGGTTTAAATGCAGCACTTTTCAGATTTCTTGGTTTTTTGTGCCTTTTTTGTGTCCTTTGTGTGTCCCTCAGCCCCATTTTCACCTCCTCTTCCTTTACCTACACTCTTTTATCTCTGAGGGTAGAATATTTGTGGGATTTGTTGGGAGGTTGCAGTGAGAGGAGCTGTTTGGGACTGGCAGTGCTACTGGGAGTGCTGCCATACGGTTTCCTACAGTGCCCTGAAAACTTCTGGATTGCTGAATTTATGTTTGTCAAAATGATCCATCTAGGGTCAACTGACCAGCTCAGACTTCCGGTCTGTTTCCTTCCTGATGTGTTGTTTTACAGTGATAGCTGTGATTGTCCCCTGTGCAGCCATAGAATCATAGATTAGTATGGGTTGGAAGGGACCTTCAAAGGTCGTCTAGTCTAACATCCCTGCATTGAGCAGGGGCTTCAATGAGATCAGTCATACGTGATAAAGCCATCATAGAGCTAGCCCAAAGTAAAGACTTGCAAACACAGGTTGCATGGGTGTCAGGCTCTCAGCATAGCTTGACCCCACAGCCTTGCTCTTGTTGCTGAGCCCACTGATATTCACTGATATCCACAGGCACAGAAGTGCCACAGTGCAGGCAGAACCTATGCCTGTTGGAGAAGGTTGTTATGAAAGATGCCAGCTAATGCACATATGAGTTAGGAAACTGAGACTTACACCTTTTAGCAATTACACTGAGAGTGCTTATACAGTTACCACACACTTTGAAACTAGTAGTGGAAAAGTCCGTGTTTTATCACTAATAATTTGGGGCATTTAGACTCTTCCCCATCTTTGATGCAGTGCTTTACTTCAAGTAATAGTACTTTTTCAGGACTTGTTCCCAGCATCGATCTCCTTTGCTTCCTCTTTTGTATTGCTTCACTACATACTGTCTGCAAAATCCATTACCTCAAGAGTTCTTGTATATAGTCTGCAAATCTCTGTTCAGGAGGGGCTTTCAGAGGCTGAATGGGGTAAATCAGATCTGGGGTTGATGTCCCAAACCAATTGAGTTTGGATCTGAAAGGAGCCTACTACCTAAGATAAACTTGGGTTTATAAATAACTGTCATTTTAAGACTGAAAAGTTTTTTGAGCAGTATAGGTCAAAAGAAGTCTGATGTCCTACTGAGGCAAATATTGCTCATCTTTCCAATCCAATAACTATATTCATTGGTTCCAGTAAAACCATTTCCCAAAGATATGAAGACAGGGATTTCATGAGAGAGGTTATTACAACCTTAGCTCACAAGCAAGGGAGACATTAAGCTTTAGAATAAAGAACAGTGCAGCTAATAGTCCCTTTAGTCTAATGTGATACAATTTTTATGCTGCTTTATTATTTCAAGCTGTGTAACAGCAGGTGTGTGTCTCCAGTTGTTCTTGCCTGTATGTTTTAGGGACGTGCAGGCTACATGGTCAATAACTTGGTCTGGCGCACAGCACCTGTACTAATGTAGCCTTTTAGGACTCATGTACCCCAGAGTGCTATCTAACCTATGGCCTGCAGAAGGCAATGAGCACTTAGTTTTAATTTAATCTCAGAGCTGATTGTAAAATGCAAATGGAAATACAAAGCTTCTCCCAGGAGCATCAGCTCAATAAATTGTTAGCGAAGTGCCAAACCAAAAGCAGGCACAGTGAGATATAGGTGCTTGTCTTTATTCCTTAAGGATTTCCTCAGTTTATTCTATTTGGTGAGCACAGCCATACAACTTGTTACTCATTCATCTCACGTACCATATTTATAAAGAAACAATTCATAGAATAAAACTGACCTTACCATAAAATGTCTATTTTTACACTGAATAAATTTGCGGGATTTTGTCCCTTATTTGTTTTGGTGATTACAATAATTCTGATTTCTCTCTGAGTTTCAAAATAGAAGAGACTACACAAAGTTCAATGCTGCCATCTAGCGCTGTACAGCAAAACAGGGATTAGCTACAGTTTAAAATGATGGTCTCGAAAATTTACAGGAATTCATCCACTCACAGCTATTCAAATGTAGGTGTCTACTGCTGCATGAGCTGAATGGCTGTTTGGGGTTCCCTGGATGGTTTATCCTGGTTTGATATCTTGACAGCTAAGATACTTGGCTCACATACGGCTACAGCAAAGAAAGGTGTTTGAATGGGAAGCTAAGCCCCCTTTAATCATCCAAATGAGAATTACTCACTGAAAGGAGCCAGTATCACAGCATAGATCATTTCTTAACATTTCCAGCCAAGGCCTGGATGGAAGGGAGGAAGAAAACTGCAAAGCCAGAGTCACACAGTAAGCCCTGAATGGGTGCTCTCACCTGCCCCTACTAGATATATAAATGGTGGTATCTTACCAAGGAGCCAACCCACTCCCTAGAGGTGCTCTTTCATAACTGCATTTGTGAGAGTTCATAAAGGAAAGCTTTGGTTAGTTTGTTGACTTGGACTGAAGCAATAAAACTCAGCCTCAGAGTGAAACTTGGAGGATTTGAGTGATTCCAGCTTGATCCAGATCCCATCTACCCCTTATGTTTGGATTTGTGCTGGAACATGGGTATGACTGGTCTGAGCTTCCCTCTGGGCATTCCGCCTTTTTCCTACCCTCTTCTCCATTGCACAAACCACAGCCCACTTGCTTTGCTCTCCCTGGAGATTCCTTTTTCACTTTTCACACTCATAGCATACAACTAAGCAGGAATCAGCACTGAGTTGTGCTGACATCAAGCAAACCTTCCAGGACCAGGCTAGCCTCAAGACTGACATTTCCTTTCAGTCAAAATGAAGATCAGCTTAGATAGATATATTACCATTTTGGTTTCCTTTCTCTCCCAAAGGTCTCAAGCAACTCGTTTCCGCTGGCACCAGCCTGCTCCTTTTGATAAGCAGCAAACATGGGCAATAGATAATGTCTACATTGGAGATGGCTGCATAGACATGTGCAGTGGCCATGGGAAGTGCGCACAAGACAACTGCATGTAAGTGCCATTTGTCCCTGTTCTGCCCAGCACTGCAGCATTCCACTTCTCTGTCATTTTAATGAACTTATCATCCTTATTCCTGAGCGGTTTCATGCTGTGTTCCTGTGCCCTCATCCTGGCACTGGCTGCAGAGGACCTGGGCTGAGGGTGGGACATGTCCACTAAGCAGAAGTGCCAGTTCTTCACAAGGCCAAATTTTGCCTGAGGACTGGTATTGGCTTGATGGTATGATGACTCTGCTCCATGATAAGGTTTGCCAGCAGAGGCAGACTGCCTTGATCCTCAAACTGTCTGTATAACAGCCCATATAGAGCCCTGCAAAGCTAACAAACAACAGCCAGATCTCTCCAGATTTGTCTGTCTGGCAACAGAGAAATACCTTCCAGATGGATGTATTGCTTTTTTCCAGCCATGAATAGCAACAGAAACAGGAGAATGGTTGTATAATTGCACTGCAACTGTGTTCACTAGAAATATATTCTGATGCAGAATAGACATAGTGTTATCTTCTATCCTGACAGCACTGAAGTACCAAGGCATGATCTCCCTGCTGAAATCTGCACAGTACCAGAACACATTTCCATGTTGTTACCCAATCTTTGACACATTATAAGAAGGCTTTTCAGAGGAGACAAAAAAAAGGGGGAGGGGGGTGGCACTATATAAAGAAACAACAGGAAAGAACCCATCCTCTGAAATTTTACAGAAACTTGCTTAAAATTTAATGTTAGCAGGGCATTCTTGAGCTTGGCACATTCTTTTAGGTTTATTTATCCAATTATAATGTATTTTACTGATTTTACTCTGTGCTGGAGTGTAATAGAGAGTGTACTCTATATTAGCAGCTTGCATGATACAAAATACTGGCCTTCCTAAAGTCATTTTTGTTTCATATTAACTACAAAAAGTGGCAGATGTTTGAAACCCCCATACATCAGTTGTGCACTAGCAAATGATGCAGACAGACTCTGTGTGGAATAAGATGGCACTTTAATGTGGAATAACATGGCACTGATGGAACCCCTACACGGAGCCTCTGCCAGCTGAACCTTGCATTTGCTTTCCTCCACAGCTGTGATGAGCACTGGGGTGGGCTGTACTGCGACGAGCCAGAGACCCCCCTTCCGACACAGCTGAAAGATAACTTCAACCGCTCACCATCGAACCAGAACTGGCTGACAGTGAATGGGGGCAAACTGAGCACAGTCTGCGGGGCGGTGGCCTCTGGGATGGCTCTTCACTTCAGCGGGGTGCGTGCTCAGCACCAGGGCCAGCTCACTCCATCTGACAGTATAAATGGGGATGATTTAAAAGATAAATAAATAGCAAGGTGGTAAAAAATATCAGTGTAACAATTAAACATATAGCATATTAAACAAACTTGCATCCTCTGACTAGCTGAGTCCAAAGTCAGACAGGTCCTACAGACTAGGGCCAGCCAGAAACAGTCCAGGAGAGCAGATACCATATTCCTGGCTATGCTGCAGCCAGGAAAATGAGGTATAGTGTGCATGACTCCTGAAAGGAACCGTGGAAGGGACTTTGGAGGTGGAGCTAGTAGATTTAAGCACAATCCAAGCATGTAGACATTAAATTCCACACAATCGTAATAGCCTCCTCATAGCACTTCCAGAGTTCTGGTCCATAACTTCCAGAGACCAGAGTTTGGTGTGGCTTCTTATCAGACCATAGAGGTAAACAAGTAAGTATGTATTTGCATGTATATAACTTGCACCTGGTCCTCAAAAATACATTCATGTATAGCCTCTTCCTTCATATATCTTACTGTTGGTGTTTTTTCAGGGTAAGATCAGAGAAAAATTTCCTGGTTTAGCTATATACATATGCAGGTATATAACCCAGACTGCTGCTAAATTACTGTTTGCTTACAGATAATGTTGGTATTACAAAAATGACCTAATAGTATTTTGGAAACATGTAAAACTTATGCTTGTATATCTCTTCCATGCAAATTTATAACTAGGCTCAAACTGATGAAAGCTTTCTGAAATAAAGTAACAAAGCATTACATTTTCACTTCCTTCCAGCGTGACTAAGTAGGCGCCAGTAACTAACTGAGCAACGTGATATATATAAGGGATTATGGGAAAACACACATAGTAAAATGCTGTGCCATTTGATGGTTTGCATAAATTGAGCCATTAGCACATTATCAGCAATTCATTAATTCTGCCTGGAAAACCTTGTGTTTTACACTGGAGGCATGGATTTTTGTAATTGTTGTATTCAGAAGAAAGGTGAATGCAATCCTTGATAGTGAATATTGTAAAGTAGGTGTAGGTACAGTAGCAAAGTGTATGAATACACAAGAGGAATTTTTAAGATGGAACATTGCTCAAATTATGTCCTCAGGCAATTGCATTTATTTTTCTGTTGTAGCTTTACCTTTCTTATAATTAATATAACTTTGTACAATTTCGAAGGTTTTAGAACATAAAGTTACACTAAGAGTGGCTGCGTAGCCTCACAATTTTTATGTTCATAAGTTTTGCCTGCCAACATATTTTTTATTGCTTTGAAGGGCTGCAGCCGTATGTTGGTTACAGTGGACTTGAACCTCACCAGTGCAGAATTCATTCAGTTTTATTTCATGTATGGATGTCTGATAACTCCTAATAACCGCAACCAAGGAGTGCTGCTGGAGTATTCTGTGAATGGTGGAATCACCTGGAGCCTATTAATGGAAATTTTCTATGATCAGTTCAGCAAGCCCGGGTTTGTAGATACCTTTTTCTGCCTATATTTCCTGTACTAAAGTAAGGTGGTCTTGAATATTTCATAAGAACCTGTGGGACATAATACTGCTGTGGTTTGGATGTCACATCTTTAAGAGTTCAGCCTATCCAGTACTGCAAGCATTTATGAATGGCCTTAGCACATGTGTTTGAGCATCAGCCATTGTGCAGCTGCTAGACCAGAAATACAAGGGTAGTAAGGAGTCTGTAGCAGCCTGGTAGATTTGTAAATGGTTGCAGGGAGATAAATCAATAGATACTGTAATGACATCCATCTGGTTCTTTGAGATACTTCCTTTTGCAATCTAGTTTCTTACTGACAAGAGCAGAAAGTTATGCTTGAACTAGTCAGACTGATGTATAGAGGAGAAACTGAATTTCTGCAGATAGTCATCAAAAGAACAGATACACCGAAGCCCTGTTCTCAGATATTTGTGATACTCAAATCATGCACAGATATGGGTGAACATTTTCCTCACTGACTCATTTAAAAAAATCATAAAAATGGGTCTGAGAGGGACCCATTATTTGTTCTTTAATTTAAGCACACCAAGAAATCATTAGCATTTTGACTGGACAAGAGATTTAAGTGTGCTATCATCTGTTGTATGTAAGTAGGAAGTATGTATGTATGTAGGAAGAAAATTGTATTGGAACACTGATATCTCCTGAATGGCTCCAGGCTGAAAATAGCAATTCTAATTTTACTTCAACATTCTCCTTCTTACCACCTCCCATAATTAGGACCTTAGTCTAGACTAGGTCTAGATCATTCATTTGGTCCATAAGCACAGCTGGAGCATGTGAAGTTGCTCAAACCATGCCATAGTCTGGCTGCTGGCCCTTCCCACCTCACTCCAAGCCCTGTCCCAGGGGTGACAGTGGGAGTGATCAGGAAAATGTTTTATTTCAGCAGCCTCCCCATAGAGGAACATATGCTAGATCACCTGGTCTTCTCCTTCTTTCCCAACTTCCTCATACTCTAGGAAACAACAGGAGTGGACCTGGTAAAAGCACCTGCCACAGACCATTGAGAAGTATCCTCCCTCCTGTGGCTTACCTACAACTAATTTCCCCTTTTTATTTCAGCTTTGTGAACATCCTCCTTCCCTACGATGCCAAAACCATTGGGACACGCTTCCGCTGGTGGCAGCCTAAACACGATGGCCTGGACCAGAATGACTGGGCTATTGACAACGTGTTGATCTCTGGCTCAGCTGACCAGAGGACAGTGATGCTCGACACCTTCAGCAGCGCTCCTCTGCCGCAGCATGAGCGCTCTCCTGCCGATGCAGGGCCCACCGGGAGGATTGCCTTTGACATGTTCATGGAAGACAAAACTACAGGTAAAGGTTTCATGTGGGTCTGAGTTAAAGAGCAAGAAGTCAGCACAGTGATTTCCAAATCTTGCTGAGCCTCTGAATCTTTGTCTCACCATGATGGGTATTACAGACATATGTAGTCTTCTTGCTATAAAAGACTTGTCTTTTAGTTTTAGTTCACAAAATGCAAAATTAAAGGATCTAATATAATTTTCCCTTTTTTACTGCATAAATTTACTTAGAAAACTGATTTGTCTTCAAAGAAAGAAAAAAGGATTAAAATGTGCCAGGTTTTCTAAGCAGGTTCCTTAGTCTGAATATCTGGTTCCTATTTCCTGACTTTTTAAAAAACTCTTTAGGCGTGTTAAGTTACTATAGGGATGCTGGGGAGGGACTCTTCATTAGGGACTGTAGTGATAGGACAAGGGGTAATGGATTAAAACTGAAACAGGGGAAGTTTAGATTGGATATAAGGAGGAAATCCTTTCCTGTTAGGGTGGTGAGGCACTGGAATAGGTTGCCCAGGGAGGTTGTGAATGCTCTGTCCCTGGCAGTGTTCAAGACCAGGTTAGACAAGGCCTTGGGTGGTATGGTTTAGTCTGATGTGTCCCTCCCCATGGCAGGGGCATTGGAACTTGATGGTCTTAAGGTCCTTTCCAACCCCAACTATTCTATGATTCTATGATTTAACAACTAAATTTTGTAGAGGATATAGTTCTGAATGTTTACAAGGCTTAACAACTTATTAACTATAACAAGTTAATTGTGCTGGAGTACCTACCCTTTGTGGAGACATGTAGGCAACACCCATTAAAAAGTTCTCCCATAATATCCAGTGCAACGGAAGTTTACATTTTTAGTAAGTCTCAAATCATTACTTAAGCATTAAAAAATAATGCTATATTGCTTAGGTAAGAGAGTAGTAAGGGGTGCTTTAAGCAATAAATGTGATAAATGTAATTAATATGTACATGGGAAAGATGAGGTACTGGCATTCTCAGGAGCAATACTGAATAATTCTCACATTGGCTGAAAAATAAAGCCATGAATCACCTTTAGTGGTTAAGACTACTCCCTGTTCTCTTTCATTTCTATTGTCATTGTGTATTACTGATGTTCCCACTTTTTTTCAAGTGAATGAACACTGGTTATTCCACGATGATTGCTCGATTGAGAGATTTTGTGATTCTCCTGATGGTGTCATGATCTGCGGGAGCCATGACGGCAGAGAGGTCTACGCAGTCACCCACGACCTGACTCCCACAGAAGGCTGGATTATGCAGTTCAAGGTGGTTTCTGTCTGCAATATAATTATTCAAAACCATGTTTTGCTCCAAGTCTGAATAGATCTTTCAGGAGGTAGAATGATGTATAGGCCTATGCATGAGACATTCCCTGCAGGGAAAACTGTTATTAGTCCATCCTCCTTTTTCTTACCTGCTCCATGTTGGTCAGCTTTAATACCACATGCTGTTCCCAGAGATGATGCACCCTTCTCTTCCAGCACAGCAGTTGTATGGACATCATGTAATAAGGGCATTATGCATATATAAGGTGACTATTTTGTTACAGCTGCTTGGTGAGGAAAAAGCAGCTCCAAACTACCCCACAGTGCTCCTGTGTTGTCATGCATTCACATCAAACCTGCACCCAAACTGTCCTTTATATACCCCTTTACCTAAATTAAAGAAATAACCCAGTGATATGTGGAAGTTGTAGAGCCCTTTGCACATCTCTCCCATAAAGATGGTCTGCCAAACATAACCAAGCTGGGTGGCCTCCTCTGAAGTATTCAGATGTTAGGCTGTGTGCGAGGAAAGATTATTAGTCATGGGATACTGGGGTGTAAGAGACAAGTGTCAAAACCTGGAAATCCAAAAAAGTGAGATAACTAGAAGAAAGCGAATCTCAGAATTTGGTACCTGTTCTTAATCTTGCAAATACTGATGAAATCTGTGGATGACTAGTACCATACAAGCACTGTTAATGCCATTATTAACGGAAGAAAATTCTACAGTCAGTTTTCAGGTACAAATATTTTTTTAAACTAACCATCACCACAATTAATTGTAATTTATTTATGTTCTCTTTTTTGTTAGGTTTCTGTTGGATGTAAAACCTCAGAAAAACTTGCACAAAATCAGGTCCATGTGCAGTACTCCACTGACTTTGGCGTTAGCTGGAGTTACTTAGTACCTCAGTGTTTACCGGCTGATCCCAAATGCTCTGGGATTGTTTCACAGCCATCTGTCTTCTTTCCCACAAAAGGATGGAAAAGAGTAACTTACTCACTGCCTGAAAACCTTGTGGGCAAGTAAGTATGAATTTATTACTCATTTTGTCATGGATTCAGTACCTTCTGAAAAACACAACAGAGGGTACATCTGCCTATTCATTTTCTTTCAAGGAAAGTGCAGACCAGCAGCATCCACATTCATTACGTATGCTGCAAAACTTTGTTTCCTGTCAATCAAGACTGACCATGTCTGAACAACCAGCAAAGTTATTATCCTTGCTTCTCTGCAGCCTGCTCTCCTCTGTTCAGACAGCCGCAGTCAATCATAGAGTAGATCTATGACCTTAGTGAGTGGAAGAATTACTCTTATTGTCTGCAGTAGCCACACATATGCAAACCATTTGTCTTTTTCTGCAAAATTAAAATCCTTTATAGTCTTTGAGTAATTTTCTCAGGAAGTATAACCAAAATTGAAATTCTTTCACAAGAAGCCAGAATAGCCATTTCCTCCCCAACAGTGCCTGGAACCCATCCATGTATCATAGGCAGTACATTGTGAAGAAGAAGATACGGATAAGTATAAAATCAATTTTAGCAGATGCTGTCAGATATTACTTGTGAAAGCTTGGAGAATAGTTCAGTCATAAATATTTTGTGTTTCACTCAACTTCTTTCAATTGAGCAAAATTGTTTTATACATATGTCTGTTTTTCTTTATTCCTTTATATCTAGTCCTGTGAGGTTTCGGTTCTACCAGAAATACTCAGATATGCAGTGGGCCATTGATAATTTCTATCTGGGCCCTGGCTGTCTGGAAAACTGCAGAGGTCATGGAGACTGCCTGAATGAGCAATGCATCTGTGATCCTGGGTATTCAGGTCCAAACTGCTATTTGACCCAAACACTGAAGGTAATTTTACTGCATGTTTAATTTTGCCATGTGTTTAGCTGAAAGAGGAGGGATTGATCCCACTTGAAATTTATCTTTGATTCCTGTCAGCCTGAAGATACTCAAATCTGTTTTCCACCCTTTTGTCAATTTTTAACAAAACTATTACTGCAGTATCCAAGAGCAGGTTTGTTCCTTTGCAAATAACACTGCCTAAAAAAGCTATGATAAAGTTCACTGTTCATCCTTAGGTCACCGTTATATGATCTAAATCACCCTTGCACATATGATTGTATTCAATCAAGACCTGTAGAAAGATTGTCTTTATCATAAAAAAGCTCACTGAAGTAGAAAGTACAAGAAATTGACATAAAATTAATTCACAGGGCAAGTGTAGAGTCCTGCATCTGGGGAAGAACAACCCATGTACCAGTACAGGCTGGGGACTGACCTGCTGGAAAGTAGCGAAGGGGAAAGGGACCTGGGGGTCCTGGTGGATAGGAGGATGACCATGAGCCAGCAATGTGCCCTTGTGGCCAAGAAGGCAAATGGCATCCTGGGGTGCGTTAGAAAGGGTGTGGTTAGTAGGTTGAGAGAGGTTCTCCTCCCCCTCTATTCTGCCTTGGTTAGGCCGCATCTGGACTATTGCATCCAGTTCTGGGCCCCTCAGTTCAAGAAGGACAGGGAATTGCTTGAAAGAGTCCAGCACAGGGCCACAAAGATGATTAAGGGAGTGGAACATCTCCTTATGAGGAGAGGCTGAAGGAGATGGGTCTCTTCAGCTTGGAGAAGAGGAGACTGAGGGGTGACCTCATCAGTGTTTACAAATATGTAAAGGATGAGTGTCAGGATGATGGAGCTAGGCTTTTTTTCAGTGATATCCAGTGATAGGACAAGGAGCAATGGGTGTAAACTGGAGCATAGAAGGTTCCACGTTAACATCAGGAAGAACTTCTTTACTGTGAGAGTGACAGAGCACTGGAACAGGTTGCCCAGGGGGGTTGTGGAGTCTCCCACATTGGAGATATTCAAGGCCCACCTGGACAAGTTCCTGTGTGATGTACTCTAGGTTACCCTGCTCTTGCAGGGGGGTTGGACCAGATGATCTCTTGAGGTCCCTTCCAACCCTTGGGATTCTGTGATTCTGTGATTCACCTAGCTGATAATAGTGTTACTCTATAATAAGAGAGTAAAATCTAATGCAATACTGGTAATTTAAAAGTTAATATATTTTTAAAATGTAACATATTTAGAAAAGTGTGTAAGGAGCCCCAGATTAGTTTAAAATGCAGTGTTTATCATCTAGTATTTTCTGCATCACATAAGAACAGAATAGGTGTGTGCTCCACAAAAACAACAGGTTAAGCAGCATTCTGTATAAAGAGACTATAGCTATTTAACTTTTCAGTTATCGTATCACTTGAATGATTATAACCTGGTTTTCATCTGAGATACTAATTACATGAACAAATATTATCTGTTTGCAGTTTTTTTAATTAGTAATGTATTCTTCACATTAAGGACATTTGGGATAAAATCCTAGCAATTTTAGGGGAGTTTTACTACTGTCTTCTTAAGGCCAGGATTTCAGTCATGGCATTGCTTTTACTGCACACCTGGAGGTAAGTGAAAATCAGAGATACATTCTATTCAAATACGTGCAGACAGTTGCATGAATGCATATTCACTACCATAACCCTAAAATTTCATTGTGGTACTGGTTTTGCTGGGGAAAAAAATACAGAATAGCAGTTTCTGTTACATATTCTTTAATAATCATAACTATGAACTAGACCCATTGTGGTGGCTTGACCCTGGCTACAAGCCAGGTGCCCACGAAAGTCACTGCCCTCCTCAGCTGGACAGGGGAGTGAAAGGCTCGTGGGTCAAGATAAGGGCAGGGAGAGATCACTCAGCAGTGACTGTCATGGGCAAAACAGATTCAACTTGGGGAAACAAATTTAATTTATTACCAATCAAGTCAGAGTAGGATAATGAGAAACAAAAACTAAATCTTGAAAACATGTTCCCTCCACTCCTCTCTTCTTCCTGGGCTTAACTTTACTCCCTAATTCTCTACCTCCTCCCCACCAGCAGCACAGAGGGATAGGGAATGGGGGTCATGGTCACTTCATCACACATTGCCTCTGCCTCTCCTTCCACCTCAGGGGAGGACTCCTCACACTTCCCCTGCTCCAGCATGGGGTCCATCCCATGGGAGACAGTCCTCCATGCACTTCTCCAATGTGAGTCCTTCACATGGACTGCAGTTCTTCATGAACTGCTCCAGTGTGGATCCCCCATGGGGTCACAAGTCCTGCAGCAAAACTGCTCCAGCCTGGGCTCCTCTCTCCACAGGGCCTGCTTCACAGACAGCCCCTTTCTCCAGTGAGGTGTTCTCCCTGGGCTGCAGGTGGAATATGTTCCACCATGGACCTCCATATGTTGCAGGGGCACAGCTGCCTCACTATGGGCTGCAAGGGAATCTGCTCTGGCATCTGGAACACCTCTTCCTTTCTTCTGCACTGACCTTGGAGTCTGCAGGGCTGTTTCTCTCACATATTCTCCCTCTGGCTGCAGTCGCTGTTGTATGGGTTTTCCCCCCTTCCTAAACTTCATCCCTGAGGCTCTCTCAGTATTTCTGATGGGCTCAGCCTTGGCCAGCAGTGGGTCAATCTTGGAGCCTTCTGGCATGGGCTCCTTCAGACAAGGGGAAAGCTTCTAGCAGCTTCTCACAGAAGCCACCTCAGTAGCCCCACTGCTACCAAAACGTTAACACACAAACCCAATACACTCATTCATTTGCACATGCAGATTTTAGTGTGCTGGATTACTCCCAAGTATGTTAGAACACAGCCATAATGCATATTCACATTTATCCAATTCAGTCCAAGTGGCCAAATGTCTAGCCAAAAGTGACTATGTTCAGCCACCCTGAAAAAAAATTCTTGCAGTGTTCATGAGCCTTCAACCATGTTTAGCTCAGTGCCAGCTGTGATCATCACAAAGGCTTCAGGTCATAATTACCTGTGCTTTATGTTAAACACTTTACTTACAGACTTTCCTGAAAGAGCGCTTTGACAATGAAGAAATTAAACCAGATTTATGGATGTCCTTAGAAGGTGGAAATACCTGTACCGAGTGTGGGATTCTTGCAGAAGATACAACTCTGTATTTTGGAGGTGCAACTGTGAGGCAAGCTGTCACTCAGGATCTGGACCTGAGGGGGGCAAAGTAGGTCATGTTTGTATGTCATTTTAACGGGGAACTCTGTTAAACACTGACAAAGCAGCAGATAACATAGCTTATAGCTCAGGGAACTCCTAGGCCATCACAAGCACAGTGCTGTTTCAGGTAGACACTATGAGTTATGATTCTCAAAGCACTGATGCTTTCAGATGAGTCACAGAGAGCAAGGCTCACCCTACAAGAGTGAGACCAGTCTGCTATGTGCAGGTAAAGCAGCAGATTCCCTTCCCCTGGGATGTCCTGGAGTCATTGAGACCCCACAGTCTCCTGGGCATCACTGTCTCCACTCCTGGAGGCACCAGCTATGTCTCTCACTTTGTTCAGAACATAACCTCTGCTGGTTGTGCTCTCTTGGGTGCCCAAACAAGACCTACTTCACTCACATGCTGTAGAAAAGGATAACCAGGAGAGCAATGGAATTATGCCACTTTAGACAAGCTAAGGACATGATGACAACTAGAAGCAACTTCAGCATCATTCCCCTTGACTGTATGGGTTTAATGAAACCACATGTTCTCACCTCTGTAATTCAGTAAGAACTAGCTGAATCACACAAGCTTTCAGGAAGGAAGGGGCCTCCAAGGGTCTCTAGTCCAACCTCATGCTCAAAGACAGGTCAACACTGAATTCAGATGAGGTTGTTCAGGGCTTTGTCCTGCTGAGTCTTGAAAAACCTCCAAGGACAGAGATTCCTTGGTCTCTCTGGACAACTTGATTCAGTGTTGAATTAGTGATTTCCTCCCTTCTTCATTATACCTGGTGAGGATGCCCACTGTCTCCCATACCCAGCCATCTTTTCCAGGCTGAATCAGCCATGTCCTGCATCCTCTCCTCACAGGACATGTGCTCTAGCCCCAACCATTTCAGTGGCTTCCATTGACTTTGCCTTGCTTTATCAGCTTACGTACTTCATTGGTGTAAGGGCACCTTGTTAACTCATGCTGAGCTTCCTTTCCATGAGGACTCCTAGGCAACTGTTAGCAAAGCAGCTCCTAGGCAGTCAGTCCCCAGCCAGTACCACTGCAAGGAGTTATCTTTCCCAGGGGCAGGACTTGGCCAGATTTCATGAGGTCCCCATGAGAATTACCAGGCAATGTTTTTGGAAACCTGTGTTCTACTTGTACATTGAGGTTACTTCCTTAAAAATGCTGTCATTTTGAACATTTTCAGCACATCTGCTAACAGAAAGCAAACTTACTGATTTGTGCAGATGTTTAACAGATGTAAACTTACACATTTACTCTTAGATTTCTACAATACTGGGGGAGAATTGGGAGTGAAAACAACATGACAACATGCCACAGACCAACTTGCAGAAAGGAGGGAGTACTGCTAGACTATTCCATTGATGGAGGCAAGTACATCCTGTAATTTCAGCCAAGCTAAAGCTTTGTTCTCTATTCAAGCACCATGAATATCTGACAAATTGTTGGAGAGATCCAAAATAAGGTCATTTTTAATTGTAAAGTTATTTTTGTCCTTACAAATTTTTTCCCCATCTAAAATTTCCATCTGTTGCTCAGTTTTCCATAATCCTCCTGCCTGATTTCAGTAATCAGTAGCTTCCAGACAATTCAATTATTCTGTGATGTGATTACAAAATTGCTCTTGAAATGAGTACAGTTGCCAGCTACCTTTAGAAGTTAAGACTTGTCTATCAGAAAGCCATAGCTATTATTTTTTATTATTATTTCTTATTATTTTTGATCTTTTAGAAGATTCTACCATACACTTGTTTTTATTATTAAACCTGCATCTTTTCTTTCTAGGGATAACCTGGACTTTGCTTCATGAGATGGATTACCAAAAATACATCTCAGTCAGGCATGACTACATCCTCCTCCCTGAACACGCTCTGACCAATACAACCCGCTTGCGTTGGTGGCAGCCTTTCACCATCAGCAATGGGATTGTGGTTTCAGGCCCTGACCGGGCGCAGTGGGCACTGGATAACATCCTGATCGGAGGAGCAGAGATCAACCCCAGCCAGCTGGTAGATACGTTTGATGATGGTAAGAAAGGCTGTAGCAGCTAATCTGTTGTCTGGCATTATCTTATCTAAGATAAACCCTGTGAGCTTGCAAGCAGATGTTTTCATTTGGTAGACTAATGCTGTTATTATGCTGTTCTTCATGCTACTGATAAGGGTGTGTAAATACATATACATGTATATTCAGATATGTGTGTGTATATATATGTATATAAGAAAGGCAATTTTTTTTTTTTGTTTCAGTCCAACTAATTTCATTTAAATTCATGGTAGTAAAGGTTTTTTTAATAATTTTTTTTAAGTACTATTATTTAAGCATTTTAATTACCTCTCTGGAGCTGAGGTTTTCATTATATCTGTTAGTAGCTTACTGTGTTTGTCATGACAGATAGCATAAATTTATTGTTCATATCACTAAAGTACTGTATGTAATCATTCTGTGGAATCATTACCAAGCCTTGATATTTATCAATATAATGCAGTAATTGTATTTAACTCATCTTAATAGAAGGCACTTCTCATGAAGAAAACTGGAGTTTTTACCCCAATGCAGTCAGGACTGCAGGGTTCTGTGGAAATCCATCATTCCATCTCTACTGGCCAAATAAGAAAAAAGACAAAACACACAACATCCTGTCCTCCAGGGAGCTCATTATACAGCCAGGATACATGATGCAGTTTAAAGTAAGAAATGTTCTCTCTCTTTCCAAAGTAAAGTATGCAGTGAAAAATCACCAAATGTGTCTCCAGAAATTATTCTTCCAACTAGAATGCCCAATTTGATGAATAATTAATAATGGCATTTTATTAGCATTTAAAAGAAATTCTAAAATGTAGGTAATGGGAACCAGAAATGTTGCATAATGCTAAATATCAAATTATTCTGACTGCATGCTTTGGGGTTACTGAGAGGAATTGGAAGTCTAATCCCTTTTTCCTGAAATTACTGGATCATCAGATACAGTAGGCATTATTTTTAAAGTCAGAATACACAGCATGCAGAACATGCCATTTTCCCCTAACTCATGAATAAGCAGAAAAGGCAAAGTAGAGGCAGGCTGGAGAAGAATGGCTTATGGAAAATGCAAAAGTGCTCAAGCAGGAATACCCCTTCTAACTACTTGTGTCATGGCAAATCATCTAAATAATCAGAGAAACGCTTCTAAATATTTTACTTTGTTTTAGGGTAGAATTCTGCACAGGGACAAAGGCAATGCATAGTTATTGTTCAGGAATGCTCTAGGTCCTTCCCCAAGCACCACATCTTAAATAAGCCGGAAACTATTATGAAAGCAGGGTTACCAAAATAGTCACCCATTTTCTTGTTGTTTTTTTTCTTGCTCTTCTGTTTGACAAGACAGTTCCAGAATTTTCCATCTTCCACTAATCAATATTTTCAACTTTTCACAACATTGTTGCTTATTTTATATTGAGTGCTTAATGTAATCCCTAAAGCACCACTTCCCCCACTCACAGAGCTTGCCACCTTCAAGGAAATTATAAAAGAGGAGTCTTGCATGCTTTTTACTGCTGAAACCAAGACCCACCCCAAGCTTCTTATTTTACCCAGCCTGCCATCTTTTTCCTCTATTTTAAGGCCAAAACTATGATGTTCAAGGTCAGGTTGGACAGAGCCTTGCGTGACATGGTTTAGTGTGAGGTGTCCCTGCCCATGGCAGGGGGGTTGGAACTAGATGATCTTAAGGTCCTTTCCAACACTAACTATTCTATGATTCTATAACCAACCGCCATTTAATAGTTCACATTACTAAACTCTCATTGCAAAGTTTTTCTCTCCTGACTCTCTCCTTCACCAGTAACAGCAGAGATTTTATTTCTAAACTAAGAACTCAGCTTTAGTACAGGGCTGCCATTTAGTGTTGAAGCTCTTAAAATTTAGCTTTTTGGTATCTATTCAGTTCTGTACATTGAGTACTGTAACCTTTCCACTCTAATATAACACAAATATGTCTATTGTTTTAAATAGTCAGAATAATCCTGTTCTTAAATTGGATTGACTTGAGGTTTATGTCCATATGTTTATCGTTATACATTATAAATGCCATACATAATTAACTTGTAGTTAAATATTAAACTTCCTGAAATGCCAAGGAGCTACCACATCTTTGTGTTTCAGAACAGTTTATTTAGATATCTAATTTGAACTTTAGGAATGTAGTGTCAAGATTCTATTTGACAATAACAGTAGCAATAAAATAAAATTCATTAATTCATATCTGAAGTGCTGCATCTTTTGTTTTCCATCCACTTTTGACGGATTTGTCCAAGATCTAAGTTGGCTATCTGTTTTACATACCCCATAAAGAAAAAAAAGGAGAGCACGACTTCATTATATATCACATTAATGTCTACCTGAATTGTTATAGCAGCCAATATTATTTGTGCTACAGATCGTGGTTGGCTGTGAGGCAACTTCTTGTGGGGACCTGCACTCTGTGATGCTGGAGTATACGAAGGATGCCAGGTAATGACAGCAGAATACGTAGGCCTAAAAAAAATAATATTATATTAAAAACCTAGAGTGCTTTTGTTTATTAAATCAATAACTTGGCTATTCATCTTGTAGCAGGATCTGAACAAAGCCTGTGTGCAAGCACTGGGATTTGTCTACGTAACTCCCATAAATGTTCTTTGTAATTTATCCCAGATGTTGACAGATTCATGGCACTGAGTTTGCAGTTACAGTAATGAGCATATTCCTGTTAAACATGTGCTCACAGAAAACCACATTCACAGGAAACTGTTGTTTTAGTATGATACAGGACCAAGTGGGACTTACTTAACTCTGAATTGTTTTTCAGCTAGTGAACAATTAATAACACTGTATCCTGTGTGGCTGTATAATAGTGCATTATAGTTTATAAAAGTGAAGGCATATTCTGTGCTGAAATGATTGTAGGAGAACATGAAGCATATTCTGTTGGGACTCTTTTGAATACTGTAAGAGAGAGACTAAGGAAGAGACTCCTGAATAGTTCCTTCTGTCATGCCAAACCAGACGAGCTTTGGGACTCTGCTGTGTGTACCATCATCAAGGGCTTCACAGCATGAAAACCTGATGCTGTAAAGACCTCCCTGGTTGCAGCAGTGCTTCAGCCTCTCACTTCTTGTCTAGTTGTGTCTACAGAATGAGTATGGAAACTATTACTGACAATCTCTTGGGTTTGTTTAATAAGACGGGCAATGCCATGACCGGCTTCCCTTTCAATATTCTTTCAGTTGTTCTAAATCATTTTTTTGTTTGTTTCCTACAGGACAGACTCATGGCAGCTCGTCCAGACACACTGTCTTCCTTCCTCATCTAATAGTATTGGCTGCTCCCCATTTCAATTCCACGAAGCTACCATCTATAACTCTGTCAACAGCTCCATGTGGAGAAGAATAACTATCCAGCTGCCTGATCATGTCTCATCCAGGTAGGTTACTGAAAGGTCAGCTCATTGTGGACTTACAAAGTGCCAGCTGTCTTGCTGGCACTGTTCGCTTGGAACAACTGGTGAATTAAAAATGCTTCTTTATTGCTGGATTTAAACCTGACACATAATTCATGTTTTTCAGAAAGCTTTTTGTTAACAGAATTGGCTACTGCCAGTGACATAGCAGCTACCCATTCAGGGTGGGCCTTTCCAGTTACTGAAATCACAGTCCTTTCACAAGACATTTTTCATTTCATCTGCTGCTAGTGTATTTGAACAGCACTGAACAGATGTGCTTAATTGCTACATATCTTAATACAGTGTTTGGATTTTGGTATTTACAGTGCAACTCAGTTCAGGTGGATTCAGAAGGGAGAAGAACTAGAGAAGCAAAGCTGGGCGATTGACCACGTGTATATTGGGGAAGCGTGCCCTAAGCTCTGCAGTGGCCATGGATATTGCACAACTGGAGCCATTTGCATTTGTGATGAAGGATATCAAGGTTTCATTTCTTCAATTTCTTTCTTACACATCTGCTACAGTCTCATCTAGGTCAAAATTAAACACAAAAAGTGATATGTCTAAATTTATCACTGGATTGCTTGAGTAACAAATTCTAAATTAAAAATTTGTCAGAACTACAATTAACTATTCTTCCTTCCCTTTCTGGTTTGAGTCAGTAGTCTCTCCTGTCTGCATTGTATGTCAAGCCCATTTAGCCTTCAATGAAGGCAGAATTTGGCTACCTGCCCACCCCAAAATGGCTTCCACCCTTTTATTTGAAGGATGCACCCATTCCCATGGGATGTGTACATGGAAACGAGATGTTGGCAACTGGCACCTGTAATGGACTCAGTTCTATGTCATAGAATGCTATGACAGAGTATTTGCTCTAATGCCTCAGTGCAGCTAAGCACATGTCTAATGGTATTTGAATGCCCCTGTTAAATTCTAAGTACTTTGTGGGAGTGCAGCCAGTGTTTATTGTCTTCCAGGAGAGTCTCAACTTTATAAGATTGGATCCCTTCCTGGTTTAGATATATTTCCCTTCAACTGGCAATTTGAGGTTTCTCATATAGGCATCAATGCAAAATAGGAGAAATGATATTGCAGTTCTTGAAGTTATACTACTGTAAAAATTAAGACTCACAGCCTCAGTGTTCTAAAAGTGAATGCTGTACATTCAATATGCACATTATTAATGGATCTGCTGGTATACTCAGCCTGTAGTCACACTGTATATTGGGCCTCAACCTTGAATGGAATCACAATGAACTGTAACTCAATTTTATCCGTTCTTTTGATTTTTGTGTGGTTTATAACTTCACTCTTGTCATTTCTAGGTGATGACTGCTCTGGCTTTAGCCATGACCTTCCCAGCTATATTAAAGATAATTTTGAATCTGAAAGAGTCACTGAAATAAACTGGGAAACTATTCAGGGGGGAGTGATAGGGAATGGTTGCGGACAGCTGGCACCCTATGCCCACGGAGATTCACTCTATTTTAATGGATGTCAAATACGACAAGCAGTGACTAAGCCTCTGGATCTCACCCGAGCAAGGTAATACTTTGAGCCTAAAAAGCTCTTTTAGCAGCTCATGAGAAAGGAAACTCTTCATATATTTGTGCAGCAATGTAGGCCAGTACTGATGAGGATGGACTGACCCAGCTGAACCATGCAGTCAGATGTGGCTGGCAGATAAACATTAGGGCTGGCATAATGCTTTGTGACTTCCATCTGGGAGATGGAGAGTGAGAAGGAAGCAATGTCAGATGAAAAGGTCAGATGTTTTTGTCATGCCCAACAGAGCACTCTCTAGTAAGCCAGCACTGACAATGAATCCATTGGCAAAGACTGGACACCAGACTGTCTGGGCCAGTGCCTGATCTGATAAGACAAATCCCATGTCTGCATGTGCCTCCATGACAGTTATGACTAAAGATGCCATTAGTAATCACAGACTCATTTTCCTGTTTCAGTTGTCAAATAGAATTACACTCACCTGGCAATAAACAGGAGTATCTTTTTCATCTGTTGAGCCTGTTTGGCCATGGAAAACCAAATGCAACCAGTCTGTGCTGGCTCTTAACAGAGTGACAGCTTTCTGGACTGGTTTGTATTTAGCTGTCTAAAGGAAGATTAGAAACAAGATGAACTGGCAAATGGGACAGATGTAAATTAGGCTCTTCCTTTCTTATTTGAACACCCACTTATCTTTTTGACACTTTATTATAGCCAACCTTTATTTGCCCCCCTTTTTTTGTTTATTGTTTTATACACTCGTTTGCATGTTTATGTTGTTTATCTATCTCAGTTTTGTGTGGATACATTGTAAAATTGGATCTATTACCTCAAATTCTATGGCAATGTTATACATAGTAAACTATTACTTTGGAAGGGAAACTGTGTTTTAGAGATGTTGAGAACAGTTTATTTTGCATGTTAAAAGTAATGATTCTTGAGGATGCTCAAAGTTTTAATAAGGTAACTGCAATAAACCTGGAAATGCTATTTTTCCAGTTTGAAGGGGTTTTTTGTATATTGAAAATACCTTTTCTGTGTTTTACAGCAAAATCATGTTTGTTTTGCAAATTGGAAGCATTTCACAAACAGACAGTTGCAATACCAATCTGAGTGATCCCAACACTGTAGACAAGGCAGTGCTCCTCCAGTACAGTGTAAATAATGGAATTACATGGCAAGTAATTGCACAGCATCAGCCAAAGGACTTTATACAAGCCCAAAGAGTGTCTTATAATGTTCCCCTGTGAGTACCCAGTCACATTTCATTACCTTTAAGGGGAGAAGATATATTTCTACTAAGAATCTATTTTTGCATCACTGTGCAAGTAAGAAGTCTGATGAGAGGGTAAACAAAGAAGAAAACTTAAGGGGAAAGCTGATTAAGAAATTCCAGCCTAATGTTTATCAATATACTTGAAAGAAAAACAGGTTGCTTGTTTTAAAGATATGATAAAAAATAATCCTTCTTTCTGTGCATTTTTCAGCATTGTTTTGCATGTTTTGCCTGTACAGTGTGTTGATATTCAGTGGTGTAGAATAATGCTTTAACTTTGCTCTCAGTTCTGTTGGGGGTTAAATAGGGATATGCAAAACACCAATAGTCTGGAGCTCTCACAGGCTCTTGTGTTTGTGATGACAGGGAGGCACGAATGAAGGGAGTCTTACTGCGCTGGTGGCAGCCCCGTCACAATGGAACAGGTCATGATCAGTGGGCTTTGGACCACGTAGAAGTCGTCCTGTGAGTATCAGCTTCACCTCATCCCACCCCATCTTAGAAAGCACTGAAATTCCTCTAGCATGCCATGAGTGTTAAACTCAGTAAGAATTGTTGTGGGCCAGGGAATGCTTTAAGAATCAGTCTTTGCTAATACTCTGCCCTGACTGTAACTGTCAGTGGTTAAGATGGCCATGAAATAAGTGCCACAGCAGGGGTGTTGCGCATCATGGAAAAATGCAGGAGGGAAAGTGGGGCTTTATCACAACCAAGTATTGGTGTGGTCGCGTAATACCAGCAATGACTATGAAAAAAATACTGTGCTGGGACATAAGAAAGGATGTTCCCATTCAACCCTGTGCTGCCATGTAAGGCTGACTTATATCCTTTCAAAGATACAAAAGAGTCTGCTGTATTGCTCTTTGCACAAAGTAATGTTGTTGTGCCTCTGAAAAATCTGCGTTAGCAACTAATGCCTTATTCATTTCCTTTTTTTAGTAAGAAGGATACTGTTCAGAAACAGGGTTCACTATATCAGGTTCCTATGGTCCGAGCTCTATATTCATCCCCTTGTCAAGATTTGACCAAGTGTCTGCACCCTCCTGATTCTCCCATTCTTGAGATGGGTTTCGCTGGCAGCTAACCCGTTTTTCCTGTGTTACATCACGAAGAGATGACCTGCTTTTTCTCTAACAATTTAGTTCCAGTAGAAGTGAAATGCTAGTGGCTTCCTGGGCGGGAACTCATCGCTGACAGTGGTTGGCAGAGAGAGGCGTGCCTGCTCCATAGATAGGTTCAAACGCTCCTTTCATTGAAAAATGTAAAAAACAGCAATGAAGAAATTGGTTTTGGATGACCTCCAGACTGTGTAATTATAACCATGAGGTTTCTGAATAGCAGAGACACTGCAAGTAATGTTTTGTAACAGTAGCAAAGTCAATTAGTGGACTGCTAGCTAGCCCTGTTCTTTCCACTGAAATGCACCAGCTTGCATGGCACTCATATCAATCCCAAATCAATCTGGCCCCAACACTGAGTTAATTGTACATGTTCTGCTGCTTTCACACACCTTGATGGGCTCTGCTTCCATAACATTATGTTTAAAACTTGAAGGAACAGAGGGACGGATGTGATTCCTGGCTTAGTTAATCAATGGCTGTAAGATGCTGCATTAGGAATGATATGGAAGAGTATGAACCTGCAGGAGGCTCACAGTGTTTAGAAAACCTTGGAAAAGGGAACTGGTAGTTCTGAAACATGCCTATGTTCTTCTACCTTGCAATTAAAAAAAAATATATATATATAATAAAAAGGAAAAAAATCAGGTCAGAAAAAAAATAGAGCATAATCCAAGCATTGAATTAGGGTGTGTAAGTGGGAATAGGACAGATCTTTAAAAAAGTGATTCTTAGGCTGAAATATGGAGAACTTCCTTAACAATGAGATCTGCAGGTTGTAGACTAGACACACAAGTTGAGTGGTGACAAGTCAGTCATATGAGATATATTATACTAGAATGCAGACAGCAATAGAAATGCTACAGCAAGTAATCACACCTTACCTAGAGAAGGAATTAGATGTGCAGACAGTGCCTCCTCCCTTCACTTCTTTATCTCTTGTTAAAGAGCTTTAATGCTCTTCTGAATTTTGGCCAAAATATCAGACTAGAGACAGAGAGTTTCCACCCTGTTCAAGTGACACCTGGTACAACCCACAGAGGAAGACAGACCAGACTGATTTCCCCCGTAACAAGTACTGTGAAATGTAGTGCCATGACAGCCCATTTCCTAAAGGCCAGATGTAGAGTTCTGCTCCCTGCTAACTACAACATTTGAGACATGCTGCTCTCAGAAAAGGCAGAATTACCTGCTGTGGTGCATCTGGTTCATATGCTGGCATGTGCTTAGACCTGACAGGTGGCTTCGACCCCTCTGTCTTGCTTAAGTTCTGTCTGTACCAGCTAATTCATCAAAATATTCTGTAGGCCTCTTAAATTTTATTTGCAAGTAACCTGTCAAGGGTTCAATAAAGCCTTTAGAAGGCTTTCTGAAAGCCTTCTAAGCAACTGTTCCTTGTCAATAGATACTCCTATTTGGGTTTTCCTTTAGCTCTGCTGTTTCACTTGGCCACCTCACCCTGGTCACTTTACCCCCCAGTGCTTGAGTTTCTTCACCTGTAAAATGATGAAGCCACCTGGGCACCTGCACGGAGTGCTTCCCAGCATACAGAAGGGAGCCTGGATCAGTGTCTGTTAGCCCTAATCCTGGATGATCCTGCACGCACCAGGGATTCACACCATGAATACTATGGATAGGATTTTGCTTTAATTCTTAATATTCTTCATTCTCCAATGAAGCGCACAGAAACCTTGCCTACACAGCTCACTGGCAAGAGACGATGAGACAGCAACCCTTGAGCAGACTAAGGCCTGGAGTAAAAGGGCAAGCAGGGAGAGCACCTGACAGCAAGGAGAGCTGGTCTGTAGTGATGTAGCACAACCAGGGATTTTATTTCCCATCCAATATGGGGGATGCTCCTGCCCCTCCTTACAGTGCTGACCCCAGGGACAAATCTGTGAATACCTGCATTCATGGTTCTACTCTTCTCAGCAATCCAAAGGTTTAAAATTGATTCTGCCACAGGCCCATCTGCCAAGCCATAGTGCACACAGCACTTACAGCTGATGCACAGCCAGGGTCATGCCACTCTGCTCAGTCCAGTTGATTTCTGAGTCAAGGACCACCATCCTCTCACCAGCAAACACATTTTCAGAGTGCAATTTCTTTGTTTCCTTTCACTCACAACTAGTTTGTTGGAGGAAAAAATAAGATGCCAATTATATGTGCATGCAAAATACCTGTCAGTGATAAGAAAGGCCAAAGAAGGATGGTCTTGTATATGACTTAAAATCGTTTATCTTTTGAATGAATTATTTGAATGACTCATTAAAAAGCAGTATCATTAAGACTGATGCAGCTGCAAATGGTGCTCAAATTGAGCACCTCTTTTGAACAGGTGAAACACAATACCTGCTTTACTATGTTATACATTAAACTGATCTTGCCAAGTTAGCTACTTGCCTACTTATTTTAACAATGGCTGATGTTGGTCCTGTGGTGGGGAGAGGATACTAGCTGTCAAGTTCTCCAGTCCCTTTTAAAGCTAATGCCTATTATTCCTCAAGAGTGCAGCATTTTTCCTCTCTGTTCATGAAGAAAGCTTTGGGCACAACTCTCACTATTTCCATGTGGCTCTTCTTAGGATAAAAAAAGTATTTCATCCCAGACTTAACCGTGGTTTCCTGTGCCTCTGCACTTCTGCCCTAAGAAGAGCCATGTCGAACTCTGCATTTCATTTGCACATTGTTTTCCTCTGGAAGCACAGCTCTCAGCCTGTCTGCTGCACAGACTCCACACACTTTTTTTGCATGTGCATCTGGAGCTGCTATTTCTTCATATATGGGGCAGGCCCTTACAAACCTCTCACAAACTTAATTCTGGTTAAAGGTATTGAGAACTAAGGAGTAATGATAAGCTGAATACTAAGGGTCTGGTGCTGCTTTCTTTGCACCCCAAAACTCATTCTGCAATCCAAAGGAATTTGAGTTCTGCAAGGAATGCAAGAAATATTCTCCCCACCTACTTACTTTATGGTTAACTGTTGCATAACAGAACAAATCCTTCCATAGCCATCACTCCATGCTCTTCATTGTCAAGATATTACCACTTTTTTGGCACAAATGATTTAGTGAGAAATTATGCTGCAGTTGGTACAAAGAATATTATTCTTATTTTGCAACATTAAAATACAAATTATACATTCTAGTTCTAACAATAAGTGCTCATGTAGAAAAGCATTTTCATCTGCTTCATTGTTTCAGTAAAAAGTAATGATTGGAAAAATGCATTTAAATTTAAGTATCAACACAGTTATGATAAACAACAGAAACAGTACAAACATTAGGTAATGATCTGAATATTTACATTTATGCCAAATTTAATATGATGCTGTCTGTGCTTTTATGATGTTTTTATTATATCTAAAAAGTGCATGCTGAATTTTATTAAAATATATATATATATATAACATTGATTTGAAATATCAGGAAATAATTTGTTCAATTTTTATTTTCAAAAGAGATGAAAAGTCGTATATTGCCTCTAAACCTCATCAGGGTTTTATGACTAATCACAGTGCTGCATGCATTGAAAGGCATATTCTAACTTGTGTTGTATTTCATTGTTTGCTGTCATTGGTTTTACACTAGAATAAGGTAAGTACTTTCCCTGAATCAATAGCAAATGTATGTTTCTGTTACAGCTACAGCTCTTTCACAAAATTTTGTCAATAATTGGTTGGTGGAAAATCATTTGTACTGAGATGTGCCACGTAGCTCTTGAGGGCCCTGATCCTGCAGCTCTTCCCAAGGGAGCACTGAGGGAAGTTAAACTCAGCAGAAGATGTTCAGCAGATTACCCCATACCACAGTGGGAATTTCACTGAGGTTGCAGTGAGAAGGATTTCTCCTTCTCCTGCAGTGCAGCAAGACCCAATGGAAGGCACCTAGTGCATTGCATGGGTGACCTCTTAGTTCCAACGGGAAATTCCCACTTTTTTAATGATGACAGAGCTGAAGCCAGAGCCAGGTAGTGTATGTCAGTGAACCAGCATGGTGGCATAGCTCATTAGACACACAGTGTCTTCCCGGTAGTTTTTCTTTTAATCTTTCTAGTTTCTTATAACTCTGCTGCTTTGTATTGTTGTAGTTAATAGGTACCACTAATCAACATAGTTACTGAGCTCTGGATTTAACTCTTGACCTCACCAGAGCCAAAGAACATTTCTCATTGATATGAGCCATCAGGACTTCAGTGACAGCACATGACATTTATCATTATAGTATCCCCCTGACAAAGCAAGCATTTGTAATTCAGCCTCAAAACTTACTTACCCCAATGCTAGTCCCAAAAGGCAGCTTTTGCTGTTTTCTAAGGCTTTGCTCATGTTTCATCTTGTTATACAAATATTTTTGTTTCTATTTGGTTCCTATTGTGCCCTGTCAATTAAAACTAAAAACACTTTTATACTGGGTTTTTTTACCACTTATTTTTCATTCAATTTGGCCATGTTCTATGTAAAAAAAATCAAAAAAAGAAAACAGTAGCAAAAGCATGGTAAAGCCTTTTATCAGTCTGTGAAAATACAAATTAGATTTGTTATTAATAGTATTGAAAGCATTCTTAAATCTACCAAATGAAGCCATGCGTAAGTACTCCTGCAAACTACAGTATATATTTCTTATCATGACTTTATAAAGCACTGTTAGTCTGTCTTATACAGTGGTTGCCTCCTATCAATATATAAAAATAATTCAGAAACATAAATATATACTTTCTGTGATTTTGTGAATACCAGACTGTACATACTATACAGTATGATACTATAATATATAGGGTATACATACTTACCTATAGCAAGAGTGAAAGTCATACCGTTTTCTATTGCAAGCATGAAGCTTATATGTGGCATTCCAGTAGTCGGAAAATCTATCTCAGACGTTGGTGGGGACAAATTTAACCATGTCAATGGAAGTTAAAAAAATAGGTTCTTGAGAATTCAGATTTCTCTTATTTTTCATACACTGCACTGCTCTGGTGGTCAGTGTGAGAAATGTTTCTTTGTAACTTGTTGATCATATAAAATAACAAATCAGAATGATATATATAATAATAAGCAAATCTCTTTTAAGTCATTAGGTAACCCCTTTTTTATTCCTTTATTCAATTCTTTCTTTTCCTTTTTGGTTTTGTTTTTTTGTTTGCGTTTCCCCCCCCCCCTTTGTTCATTATTTTAAACATCTTCATCATAACTTTAAGGCCAGATACAAAATAGTTAGGTGTTTGAAGTGAAATGGAGGCAAGATGCACCTAGCAGTGTCCAAAAGGAGCCCTGAAAACCTCTGCTGACATGTTGCTGAATGTGAGCAGATCAAAGGCAGGAGGGAAATGCAGGAATGCGAAGGCCCCTGAGCCATGAACTGTAGCTCAGCATGTGCCCTGGCCGTCCAAGCCTTGCCTCACCTGAGGCTTTTGCAGCCAAGCTCAGTCCTAAATTTAACTAGGTCCAGAAACAGCATTTTTTTCATCCAAACACATTGACAGGCTCTGATTGGTCCCATTTACCTAGAGCAAGGCCACTCAGTCTTAGGCTGTGCTTTCTCCCATGTCCCCGTCTCCTGTATTTCAACTCCAGAGCAGCCTTCTCCCAGCAGATAGGTGCTTCATCCTCACTTCACAGTTAGGGTGCTCTCCTGAGAGGTGGGCTGTCACCTTGAAGGCCCTGTGTCTAAGAACCCACCCACCTACCAGGCAATGGGAATTAAAGGGAAGGCAAGATTAAGACCTCCTTCAAACCTCATGACCAATGGCAGCCATATTCAAAAGCAGGTTCAGGGTCATGATTTCCCTCCTGCCTTCCTCAGTGAGGCACTCAGCACTGGAATGAGTGTGATGTTCCTCTGAGGTGACTGCAAGACCAGAATAAAGACTGGTTTTCAATGCTTCTTTGCACCTGAGCTACCAAGTGGCATTAAAACTACATAAACCTGTCTCACACAAAACTCTCACAAATCCTCCTCACTTGAAGAAGTCAGGTGAAACTCAGGACAACTCAGCCTAAAACATTAACTCCTCTCTCAATTGCCAAACGCTCTAGAGCTGTGCTTTCCTGTGAGAGTGCTAAAAGTCATGCTGAGTGTAGATCTGCTTGCTTTTGCTGTCACCAGGAGCTGGTCTTTGTTTCATTCTTGTATGTACATTCCAGTGGCCAAAAAACCCAAAATTATTAAAAATTTGCAAAGCCTTGGAAAATCAGTTGGGAAGCAACTTGGATTTCCTTAGGGGCTTATACTTTAGATTTTGACACAGCTGCTTTTATTCAGTTTAGTCAACTGTGTTCTAGATTAGCTGTTGAAAAGTGTATAATTTTGTTATACAGATTTTTTTAGATTAAATTAGTATACTGCAGCACAAGACAGCTTTGCAGGATCATATGTATTTTGTAAAGCATGCAATTATCCTTTTTTCCTAAGGGCCACATTCACTAAAAGTAGGCTTATGCACTAGAGAGGAAAGTATGACTGGTATGAGTATTTAACTTCTTACCCACAGAGAACACTCACAAGTGAAAACCTGCCCTGGTTTCAGTGGGAGATTTGTTCAGTGCAGTGTCTACTCCAGGCCTTTACTTTAAAATCTTACGGACTTTTTGGTTTGGAGGGTTCTGGTACCATCCAGTCCTTTGGGGGACAGAGGATTAGGCCAGGCATTCTTCTCCCACTGCAAGACAGACATAGAAAGCACAAGGTCCTAGGTAGGTAGGGAGGATTATGACAAAGCAGGAATTAATCTAAGACTGCACAGATTCACTACAGTTTTTCAGCTCCTTTTCACTGGAAACCCAAAGAAAGTTTGGCCAGCAGTCACCAGCAGTTCCTCTTGGGAGAAGCTCCTTACACCCGATGGAATTGTCCTTGGGGTCTGCATGGTCTCTGCTCTGATCTCTTAAAGAAGCTGCATCCTCTGAGTGCATCTATGGGAGTATCTCATATGCTGGTTTTCATGTAGAGAAAGGGGGTTAGGTGGCTCTAGCAGCAGTATGTGATACTGTTTTTATTTCTAAAGGCAGTTCCATTGTCAAAAGGTCTTTCTCGTGCCCTGGGACTCTGCAGTGCATAGTTCACAAGTCACTGCCTCTCACAGCAACATCTCAGCTGCTTAACACATCTGGCCAAGTGCACTGCAAGTTGCAGGTCTGAGAGGAGACATCCTTTATCAGAAATTCAGCATACACAAACCTTTTCATTCTCATGTAATTCTGAATGCAGTTTGGCTGTAGATCTCTGTAGGCCTGTATTTGTGTGCATGTACTAGTGTTTTGGGTAGGTATATAGACAAGTCAAGAAAATCATAGACAAATCATGGCCAGATGAAGCTCTGTGGCTGTTCTCCTGTTTCCTGCCACAACAGAGGCAGGGGGATGTAGAGGATCTGCACAATGGGATGTGTGGTGCTGCACATGCAGTTCTCTCCAAGGTGTATGTCTAGGCTATAAGTTGACTCACAAGGATGCATCACAGACACTGTAACTCCATTTCCAAAGCTGTAGGAATTTGGAAACTAAAGCCAGTTAGGTGGGTTTCAGGTACCAAAGTCGCAGATAGCCATGTAGTCTGCCACTGCCATCACAGTTCTTTCTTCCCTCAATGGGAGTAGAAACCTATGTTATGTGTGATGGGTCTTGTCCTTGTTGTGGTTGAAGCCACTCAGGACAGTCCTTTAGGTAGGTCTTCTGAACCAATATTCCTTCTTCAGCTAGACTGCAGTCAGGCTCTCTTGCCTGGTCTCCTTCCAGACATGATGATGCTTATTTCTGAGATCTTCCTTTAATTTTGGGTGGGGTTGTATAAAGGAGGGAATCATTAAATCTGTATAAAAGTGTTGTACTTCACTTCCTATATGGTAAAAGTAGAAGATAATGATGGAGTAAAGCTTTTCTTCGGTTCTCAAGATAAAGCAGTTAATGGCAGAAGACAAAAGGATAACTGGAATATAAAACCATTGTGGAGAAATGCCATGTATTGAATGAAGTGCATATAGCTTTAGTGAATCTGGCCCTAGGCGGCGCAAATATTCATTAGCTGAAACCTCTTAAACTTTCTCTAAAATTATGAATTGTAAATAAAAACCAAGTGGGACAGATTCTCAATTGCCTTGTACCTCGCTGTTGTATAAATGGTGCTTTTCATGCTACTGGACACGGGCCTGAAAGGTCATGCAAGGACAAAGAACAATCTGCCCCACTAGCTCACTGCTTCAAAAGAATTTAAAGTACATATCAAAGACACTGACACTCTTCTCTTCCCCTGCCCTTTGATTTTAACAGCACTCGCAAACAAAATTACATGATGAATTTTTCACGGCAACATGGGCTCAGGCATTTCTACAACAGAAGACGAAGGTCACTTAGACGATATCCATGAAGAAACGAGAAATTTATTTTTTTTCCTCCCAACATGTGATGTGTTGCTTTCCATTCTTTAAATCTAGCACTGCGTCTGGTATCAGGACTTTTCTGCAACTGGCTGGATGAATAACTGAAAGCCATTCTCAAGACAGAGTGCACACCACTTTTTCGCACTGTGAACTAATGAGAAGTGACTTATTTTCTCATAGGTAAATGTTTTAATGTTGATGTGTCTGTGAAAATTGTGATCTGTTGTAATATCAGTTACAGTGGCAGTATTGGAAGTAAGCAACTAATTCTGTTTAACAGGAAAAAAAAAAGTTTAAGCACAAAGACTTTTCAGATTTTATGTTTTAAAAACCCTACATACTAAGTACAGAATTTAACATTCTTTGTCACATAGGTATTTAAGTGCACTGTATTTCAGCTCTGTCATTTTATATGATTAAGTTATCATTGTTTGTCCTCTCTGTATTATCTCCTACAACATGACACATTGGCACTGTATTTACTTTTGTTGTTGTAATACTTTTGCTGCTGATTTTTTGGGCTATTTACCTTACAACAAAATGTATTAAAAAGAAAAATTCAAAGTACCTAATCCAGAAGATGACTGCAAAGGTAGTTGTAAAGGCACTGATATCCTTCAGTCTTATTCTTTAATATGTCTGTGGGTTAGCATTGTTTTGTGGATAAAAAAAGAATGCTTGACATTAAACTTTTTTTCTACTAAGGAGCTGTGGAGGAAGCCCCAAACAGAAGTTCCCAATTCCCTATCTAAATGTAGTCAGTTCTCTGCAACTGATTTACTTACAGTAACTGCCATTTGGTGTCTGTAGTAATGAAGTGATTTGTAAACAGTGAACGTTTCATCGTGTTCTCTTTGGTGTTTGTTTCTATTGCGGGTCATGTTTGTATCTTCTGATAAAGTTGTATCTACACCAGCAACGTTATAATGCCCCTATAGCCCTAAACTGTCTATTAGCATAAATAAAATGCTTCACTTTATGGTGAATCAATCTAAAGATCCATGCTTCAATAAAAATAATGTCAACAAAGAATTGTGATGTTAGACTTTTCAAGCCATGAAATCATAGTCCAAATTATTTTGCTAAATACCTAGATTTTAATGCAAACATCTATGGTATTTTTTAATATTTAGTAGATCACTCTTAATAGCACTTTGCAAATAACATAAACCAATAGATCTTCCCAGTCTCACCTGTGGGCTTAACATGGTCATCAGAACAGGTCCTTGTGCAAGGAATAAAATGGGACTATGGACCAATACACACTTGTCCATACTTTCAAACCCAATATGCAATGTGCAAATAAGCATTTCAAAGCTCTGAGGAGTACAGTGCAGCAGATAAAGAACCCTGTTCAAAATAAAGTTGTTAATTCTTAGGATCATAGAATCATTCAGGTTGGAAAAGACCCTGAAGATCATGGAGCCCACCTGTTACCCCAGAGCTGCCAAGTCCACCACTAAACCGTGCCCCTAAGCACATCTACATATCTCTTAAATACCTCCAGGGATGATGACTCAACTACTTCCTGGGCAGCCCCTTCCAGTGCTTGAAAATCCTTTTGGTGAATAAGTTTTTCCTAATATGCAATCTAAATCTTCTGTGGCGCAACCTGGGAGAACAGACTGACCCCTCTTGCTACAACCTCCTCTCAGGCAGCTGTAGATAAAGTCTCCCCTGAGCATCCTTCAGGCTGAACAACCCCAATTCCCTGAGCAGCTCCTCATCAGAGAGAAGCATCATATATACCTGCTCTGCTCTTATGCATATCTGTTTATGGCACCATACTGGTCTAAACCAGAATGGTGTTTGTAACACATCCATGCTTGGCCACCTAAAATGTGTTTAGGAGGCTTCTGACCAAAGGTATCTGAGCAGTGCAGGAAAAAAGGAGGTCATTCAGTGACCAACAAGTCAAAACCTTGGCTTGGTCAGAATTATGCAACAGACCTTTGACACACCTGGAAACTTACTGCAACCGCCCAGCCTCCTGCAGCTGCAAACTCCCCATACTGTTATGGAGAACCATGTGTGTGCTTTCAATCTTTGAAACAAGATAAAGGACCTATTCAAGGAAAGAGCAGGAAGGGAAAAAAATAAAACACAGAGGTTATTAAAGAATATAATAGCTTAATGTTTGGGCAAGAGGTTTTAAAACACTGTAATAAAAGTTTTGCCCACTGAACAAACAAAAATGCAAGATATAAACACTCCTATTTTTAAAGATAATTTTATTTGCCCTAATATGTCAATAGAGGGGTGATATTTCAATCTAAAATGTGCATGCAGCTAGTGTGTTGCTAGGGAATTAATGTATTTTAAAGACTTAGATACAACGAGGCACTTAACCTGACTTCTCTTTCCAGTTAAGAGACCAGCATCATCAGAGAAGCTGCTTTTCACAATTGTATTTATTTCCTTTGAATAATCCCATGAGGCACTTTAGAACTCACTACAAACTGCACACAGGCTTTTCTCAAGATCATCCTCACTGATAGATTCCCAAGTGATATTGCCATTCGCTCTTTCCAGATTCCAGGAAGTTCTTAGTTCTTCCTTACATTTTTTTCCATTCCTACAGCTCACAGGTAGCATGCACATAAGTCACACGCTGTGTATCTGCTGTTTCATTTTTCCTCCCACATGACTGAAAACAATGAGTCATGTGCCATTAAATAGTTGATAAAACAGCAAGGGTGACACCACACATAATTGATGGCAATAACACAGTGGCACTGCTATAAAATGTACTGACAAGATTATCTATTGGTACAAAACTTTGGCAGGTATGACTATGAAAACTGATACTTACAACAATGGGACATTCTTTGATGACTATAGCCTTCAAAAGGCTATATATATAGGGAGGGATAGGATCCATGTTTGTCAGCAGGCTGTCCAACTTGGTGAGTCAGGCTTTAAGCTGAAGGACTCAGGGGCCGGGGTCCAAAGCAGCAATGCTCATGCCATTGCAACCAAATGAGGAATAAGTATGCCAACCAGAGCAGGGACAAATGTTACTTATCTGCCTCCTAAGATGAGAACCAGAAGATCAACCACCTCAAGTTTATGTATACCAAAGCACACAGCCTGGAGTACAAACAGGAGCCCTGTGCCCAGTCAGAAAGTTATTATATCATAAAAATAACTGAAACATGATGGGGCAACTCACATGACTGGAAGATTGTGATGGATAGCTATAGGTTGTTTCAGAAAGCCAGGCAGAAAAGGAATTGTGCTCTATGCTAACGAAAACCTTGAATGTACAGAAGTCAAGTATGGTGATTGTGGAAGCTCTATCAAATGCTTCTGGGTCAAGATGAAAGGGGTCATCTCCAAGGAGGATCTTGCAGCAGGCATCTGCTACTGACATCCAAACCAAGACAATAAAGCCAACGAAGCAATATTTAGTTCACTTAAGCAATCTTTGGGTCAACAGAACCTGGTTCTTGTAAGTGACCTCAACTACCCAGCATACAAAGTGCATAAATATCTGGCTAGGCAGCAAAACTATGGTAGGAAAAACAGTAGCACAAAGCAGTTTAAAAAAATGCCATTCTCCATTTTGTCAAGAAATATTTATGGTAAAACACATGATAGATATCTACAAATACATATATATATATACAGCTGCCAGTCCTGGTAAAGTAGAAAGCAGTTGTCAGCTGCTGAGCTTTCCACTTATACACAGATGTAAACAAGTTAGAGAAATTGCACATTACAGCAGCAGAAACAAGACCCTTGAAACCATGAGCTTATGATGGTTTGTTTAGTCTGGAAGGGAAAATATTTGGAAAGGCACTTACAGCATCCATAAACATGGATCTATGGTTTATTTCCTTGCTAACCCTTCAGGGCAAATGTCATTTGGCGGAAATGCTTCCAGAGCATCACTTCATCATTTATCCATCAGTGGGAATGGGGTTTGGTTATTATCCAAGCTGGTAGCCAGTGCAAGGTTCTGAAAGTCCTGCTGACAGATGCAGAAAGGGCCATGCACAAGCAGGTAGGTACAGCAGATAAACCCTACTCCATTCACCTCTGTAGCAAGGCTTTATTAAACATGACCTGACACTGGAGTAGCAGAAACAAACTGTAGAGGTGAGCAACCTTAATCCTGAGCTGGTGAGAGAGCCTCAAAACCAAACAAGATCAGCAAAAAGATTTGCCTACTTTAAGCATGGCCCTAAAGAGCTTTTCAAGGGCTGTTAGCAATCTGAAGCAGCTGAGACCATGCAATCATTTGCAGCACATCTGCTGTGAAGGAGCATACAGAACATCAACCATCTGAAGGTCTGAAGGTGGTGGATCTGCTGCTGGAAGAAATGACTGTGAGGTATGAGGCTGCAAAAGTCATACAGGTGGCACATGGATGAACTACCTAGTGTTCTCCTGTGTTACTGATGTTTTATGACTGTTGCTTTGTCTTCCTCATGTTCTTCTTGGTTCAGCTGAAAGAACCAACCAGGCAGCAAGCCAAAGAACTTAGACCGATGCATGGCTCATTATCAGAGCCTAATGGGGAGAGTTTGAGCCAGCACCCAGCAAGGAGGGGCCCAGTAAAAATGGTATTCCAGGAATGGAAAACACTGTACTGGAGGGTGCTGATAGATGCTGAGTTTATAGTTTTAAGGTGTACTTCTTTTTAAAGAAAACAAATTTGTTAAGCTTCTTTGTGGGGGAGTGGGGAAGAGGATGTGATTGTGCTTTTGAGCTGTGCTGGTCTGGGACGTACTGGGCAGCCACAGATTTCAGGGCTGTTTCTGTATTAGGATGCTATGATTGATACTATGAGAGCTGGCTGATAGACCCAGGTCCTTCCTTCCCTGCACACTGACTGAGCACATACATGCCAGCCTTCTGCTGATATATTGCTCCAGATGTGCCAGAAACAGCACATGCAAAGCCATTCAACTGGTTTATATTCACGACTGCACACCCAACTTAGCTAATTTAAAGTCACACACTTCTCAAGGGACATTTTAAAGGATTTGAGGTCAGCCACTTTCAAGGAACTTGGCACGGTGAAAAGGAAAATGTTCTGGTGGTTGGGCCTCTGCTAGAATAATTGTGTAATTATGGGTAATAGCAAAGCTTGACATGACTAATGTATCTGCATAAGATGTGGGTAGTAACTGAACTATTTAACAGGAGCACTTTGAGAACCAAGCCAGCTGCCACTGAAATCCCTGTAAATCTAAACACATTTCATTTCTATCTGAAAACGTCCACCTCAGTTTCACTAATAAAGACGATTTAACCTGTCCTAGGACCTGCATAAGACTCCATAGTCAAACATAAACAGGTTTTTTTCTGTCTTGGAAAGTTGTCTCATTAATAGAAGAACTCTGAGTGTAGTTAGGGAGTAGCTGGGAGTGACCAGTTGATGAAGCCCATCTGACCCAGTTTGTTCCATATGGGATATCCATGCCGATGGGACAACCAGAAGCATCAAAAGTCTCTGCACTCTCCAGCCCCTCATCTAACTCCTGTGCCCACACTATCAGTGGTTGTTTGAGGAAGCTGAGAACTAAACAGCCCGAGCTCAAGAGCTCTAAGCAGCTGTGAGAGCTCAGTCTGGTCTTTTTCAGTGGCTCATAGCTTTCCTTAGGCTGCTAGAGAGCAATGACTCCTGCTGCTCCACCCCCTTTGAGCCAGAGGAGCCCTCAGAGCTCACACTGGGACCTCTGTCATCACACAGCTCCAGGGTGTGGATGCCATTAACTAATTTCCCCCCAATTATCCTTCACAGGAGGTTTTTCACTTTCTCCAGTTGTCCATATTGTTTATTCTGTATAAACTTCCCCTCCTATTTTTTTGTTCTGCCCAAAAATCCTCTTTTCATCTTGCTCCTACAGAATGCAGCACTATTATTAACCCCTGCCCTTCTCTCAGAGCTAAAGAACTGAAGCATCTTGTACCATTCTAAACAATGCTGGAAAGAAGCAGTAAAAAGAACCTTCCCAATGCGTCACTCTTAAAATGCACATAAGAAATTAAAACCAGATTGTAAATACCATTGAGACAATCAGTGTAACATAATCTGAAGTGGGGCATTTCTGTAACATTCAGAATGATTGATACTTTTGTGGAGTTTTCTAGCAGGAAATCTGCTGTTCCCATGTTTGGTTCAGGCTTTCTCCTCGCTCTCCTCTTTGTGCAGGGGTGTACAAGCACAGGTCTGTCTGCGGTATGCCATGGCAATATATGCTTGATTGGTAATAAAGCATTTCAGATTTGAAGTGGTGACACCACACCTCCATAAGGTAATTACACCGTCATTCAAACACAAGCTACAGACACCTAAGTTCAGAAAAAAAAATAGTTTATTGAATAAATAAATACGAATCAGGAAAGAAACCTTTCCCAAAGTATCTCTATTTACCCAGTTCTGTGTAACAATGGCATCCAGCACCATTCCACATCAGGTCTGATGTATGAGGCATGTCTAATATACCACTCTGAAATTGTTCATCAAAATGCCTTTTTGTTACAACCTAGTTTGGATAAAACTGGCTACAACAAACCTCTTTAAAATGCAACTTTTGAAATGTTTTGACCTTGAAATTTCTCAATTTGACAATACTGATATTTAAAAGTACCTTATTTCAGCCTGAATTAATTTAAATCTTATTCAAGCTACTCAAACTCTAACAAGGGCTAAATATGGCAAGGAATCATTTTAAGGTTTTCAAAATAATACATTCCTGTAGGCACCAGTTTCACAACTTTTGTTTTAAATGGTCTCAGTGTGTAAGAATTCCAAATTTATTTTCCTACCAGCTCTAGATACAAAACTAAATCTCTAAGAATCTGAGTGGTGGGAAAACATTTTCTCCTGGGCAAGAGAAAGTGATTGCAAGTGGCTGGAAAACATTTATAAATCAAGGACTGAAAGATGAGATCTCTGAAAGTATAGAATAGAATCATAGAATGGTTTGGCTTGGAAGGGACCTTAAGATCATCAAGTTCCAACGCCCCTGCCATGGGCAGGGATGCCTCCCGCTATTTCACTACTAATTCTTATGTATTCATAAGGAAACTGATACCTAGGCACCCTTGGCAGCTAAAGACATTCAGTCACTTGTGAGACCAACCACCCAGAGGCCCAAGCTAACAAGTGTGCTTCTTAAGACGGCAGAACTGGGAAAAATACGCTCCTCATTGAAAAAGAAGAAAAATAACTGTAAGTCTCCTGAAGCATTCAATCAGCATGAAGTCCTCCACATTGTATTTTTACATTAATTCATATAACTGGCACATGCTGGATGGCTGGTGTATGTCCTGCATTTCTGAAAGGACAGAGCACTAACGTCTGCTTTTCTAAACTAGTTTTAGACAATAAATCTTGAGGCTCCTTCACTGGAATTTCGAGACAACCCAAATGGGGTTTATTTAACCAACACCTCAGTGCACCCCAGCACCACACACACGAGTGCAACAAAATCAACGAGGCCACTATCTCACTTCTACCCAGTGCCTATTCCCGGCTGTATTTTTATATTTAAACTAGAAAGGAACTATAGCTGGATGCAGTTAGGCAGCGTGTGTCCACACCGGAGAGAAGGCCGAAGCTCACGCCTCAGCCCCACGGCTGAGGTAACGGTCCCAACTGCGCCGCCGGGCGGGGGCGCACCCCACACCCGCGCACACGCGCGCCGCACGCGCGGCCCCGCGGCATTCTGGGACTTGTAGGCAGAGGCCGGTGAGCACCCGGCGGGAGCTCGGAGGGGGGACTACGAGTCCCAGCCGCGCCCGCGCTCGCCTGCAGCCGACAGGGGAGGAGGCGGGGGCCGGGACGCGGGCCAGGCACCGCCTGCCCCGTATCCCTGCGCTCACCTTGGGCGCGGAGGGGGGGCGGTGTTCGCGTGCCTCGAGGGCGACTCGCCCCTGGGCTGGAAGGAGGCAGCTCCTGGAGGTGAGCGGAGCGCGGCCGGGCTGGTGGAGGTGAGCGCGTCATGCGGGGCTGGTCTGTCCCTAAGGGATCTCTCCTCAGGGGTCGAGCCTCAGCGAGAGGAGCCCCGGGTTGTGGTCGCGCTCTCCGGGTGCCTGCGGTCACCCGGGGCTGGGGGCTGGCCTTGGGGAAGGGGGTCTCTCACTGTGCTTCACGCCTCTCACCGTGCCTTTCTGCTTCCTTCGCCCCTCTCCCGGCGCCCTGCTGCCGGCCGGAGCTCCGTAGCGGCAGGAGCGGTTTGGAAGGCGCTTGTAGTTGGTGCTCGCCCCGGCGCCTTGCAGGGCAGCCGGGCTGGTCTGCGCCTCCTCCTTACCGCGCTCCTGGCAACTCGGAGGCTGCCGGGCAGCAAACGGCCCCGGGCTGCCGGTAACTGTCACATACGGGCAAAGCACCCTGTAGCTTGTAATTAAAAAGCGAAAGGAGAAACTAGAGGAGGTTGAGAGACCATTCATTTCCTTGTCTGGACACTGCAACCCTCTTACTAAAGCTGCAGGCTGTCAGTTTAGGTCAGAGCGACTGTCCGGGAATTCTTGTAGTAACAAGAAATAGCTGCTTTGCACTTTGTTACTAGCGTAGACCCAAAGATCTTCTAAAACCTTCCTAAAACCTTGATTGAACTATCTCCCCCTTCTCGCCGATTTTCTGGCAAAGATTAAGATTGAGGCTTTCCCTGTGTCAGTAGTTTTCAGCTTCTGGTCTGCGAGCTGTGGGAACAATTTGAACTCGTTAGAAGGGATAAGTGAAAGCAACGAGGAAAAGCCAGCCAGAAGCTTAAATCTGCTGTGCTGGTGCCCATACTGCTATTGCAAAACTTTTAATTGAATATTGAAATATGGTTGGAAGCTGTTTCCAGCTTCAGGGTTTCAGATAACCCAAATGGCTGTTGCAGCAGTCAGAGATAATCCAGAGATAATAAAAAAGAAAAAGCAAAGGACAAAAGAAGTTAAAAATTACTGCTGTTACTTCTGATGATGATTTGCAGAATGTGCATTCATAATTTTTCCTGTCTATGACAGTAACACAGTGGCACAGCATGGGTTTGGGTGGGGATGACTGACAGTCTTAGCAAGGGTCTGGCCACTGAAATTCTTTTCCGAGAAGTTTTCATAAAGAAAGACTACATTTTTCAGACAGATTTTTAACATGTCTTCTGCTAAATGTGCAATAGAATGGGTTAACAGGTGTCTGGATTTCTATTACAGAATATTTGTAAGTAAGATGCTACTTTACTAGCTGCTGTACAAATGGAAAAAATAAGATGATAGAAGTTTCAGAAGCAAGCATGAGTAGGTGACTTACCCTGAATTAACTCCATAGGGATCAACTTTCACACTGGCCTTCCTCAAGTGGTAGTAATCACACTTCTAAGTACTTGGTTGATGGCAATCCCAAGCTGCTTCAGGACACATGGCAGACGTTCCAGTTCACATTTAGCAGTATTCCTGAATGGAAGTATTTTATTGGCATGCAGTGTACTGTGAAGCATCTTTGAAATGGAACGGGGAAAGAGTGTAGGGAGAGAATGGAGTTTCACCCATGCAAAGCTGCTTTTGATAGTTGATGAAGCATATTCATTTGAGACAACATTTATCCCCTTGCATAGAATTGAATAGACTTGAGAGCCTTAAACTCAGCAGTCTCATGCTAAAAGCTTCACAAGTGCTTAAAGGTATATTTGGGGGAGGTTGGGTCAATACTGGGTTTTAACCAGAATCACTTTTCCTTGAAGGAAAGCTCTAAGTCCAATAAGAAAAAAAAACCTGCTGCTACTTCCAGGATTGGGTTCCAATCACTAAACCATATTTACTCTGCGTAAGTAACCTGTCCAGTGCTGATGTGAGGTTTTGATTGTGTTGCACAAACTCTATGTAGGGTAACAGTTTGCTTAAAATCTGACATACTTACAATTTAAAAAAGGGAAGATGGCTGAACACAATGCTGGGTCAAAGAGCCTAGGAAATGGTGAAGTCTTTAGCCTCTGCCACAAACCGGGCCCAGTTTTCTGAGCTGAGTGCTTACTGAAGTGCTCTGTTGGGTTCAGCCATAAGATCTCAAGACTTGGAGCACTAAACATCTATCAAGTATTGCCTTATGTTTGGAGTTGGAATTCTACTCCATTACTGTGGTTCAAATAGTATCTGTAGCCCACAGTTCTTCATAGGTACAGTGGCTTGTCCCTAACAGTGCAGTATTTTTAAAACTTAAATATTCTAAAACCACGTGGAATGTTGGTTATTATTTAACATGATGCTAAAATTGTTCACTACTGAGGTTCAGATCTATCACACAGCTGCAACACTATTGTTCTCTTGCTAATAACTTGAGAAAGAACTGAACATGCATTTATCAGCTTTGACTCTTACAGTGGTGACAGTGCATTTTTGTCTTAAACTATTTATTTAGACTATAGCTGTAGCCTCTAAAAATGACCAAGCTTTTCGTGCTGTCCATGGGCTGCCTAAAAAAGCACAGGGTCCTTCATGCTCCTCTTCCTCTCTTGGTTTGGCTGGTCATCTGCTAAAGTCACAACTTTCGGGGAGCTACAAATGAATTCATGACTCTGGAGCCTGCTGCATTTTTTTTTTTTTTTTTTTTTTGTGTCTTGAGGAAATTTCCCCCCTGGAGAAGACAAGCTCCCACTCTACATTTAAGGGAGGGAGGGAAGGTTGTTCCATGTTTTATCTGCATTAGGCCTGCTCTACACAGGCTGTCCTGGCCATGCTGGTTTGCTCAGCTTAGTTTTGGTTATGCCAGCTGTTACTAAGCTAGAGGTCAGTGTGGGAGTAGCACCTACAGTTAATGTAAACTGGACAGGATTGGTCTGCATCCACAAATAATTAGGCCCACACTATGATTTAGTAGGCAGCTATTAAGGCTTAATATATTATTTTTCCCTAGTTCCCGGGTTGAATGCGCAGTGACTGAAGCATTTGCATTATGGTAACTTTCCGAGCAACTTCTTAAAGGTATCCAGAGAGTTTCTCAAATCATTGTTCTACATGGTAGTGTCAGATCTTTAGCTGAATAATGGTAGGACATATTAATTATAGCACATAATATTAGCACAAAGGGAGAAAACCAGGAAGGCTTCCATTCTTGTCTTCTGATTGTGCCATCTCCTCACCAACATTGAAACAGGTTGCTTTAATTCACAACTCAAGGTTCAATAGCTTTCATGGCTTCCCTCATTTCTTCACAGTAGTCACTTTTTCTCTGAATAGCTTTACACAAGAGACTTGATATCTCATGCATTTCCCCTTGATCCATCATTTATTTCCTTCTGAATCTGATGAACTGCTGACTGCTGTTTTTAATTCTCTTTTATTGCTGATACAGTTTTTCCATAAAGAACTGTTTTTCTAAAGCATGTATTTTTCTGTCTTACAATTTGGTAGATCTGTAACTTTTGGCACAAGAAAACCATGCTGAAGTTAAAATTCTCAGGCTCAAATTAGCTTGTTGATTTCCCAGTTAAGTTTAATGAATTAAGCACCATTATCCTCATGTGATTCCTTCCCTAGATGTGTCAGCCATCAGAATGTTGTCCTGCTAAATAGCATTTCTTGATAGGATTTCTTAATATGCCTACAAGACCTCCTATTGCTGCATTGTATAGCTAGATATCTATAGCTTTTTGCTCTTTGAAATATAAGCAGCAGCGAAGTCCAGGTCTTGAGGTTATTTGCCATGTGCCCGGGTAATGAGAAAGCTGTTCACAGTATCACAGTATCACAGTATGTTAGAGATTGGAAGGGACCTCAAAAGATCATCTAGTCCAATCCCCCTGCCGGAGCAGGAACACCTAGATAAGGTTACACAGGAACATGTCCAGGTGGGCTTTGAATGTCTCCAAAGAAGGAGATTCCACAACCTCCCTGGGCAGCCTGTTGACAGACAGATATCAGGTATTCCCATGGTTAAGAAGATATGGCTGTAAGTTTGTGTAAGCAGTTGTTGAATGTGGTTTGCAAGTCAGTTGTGCTGATGAAATTTATATTTCATTAATGGTCATGAGAGTACATATATGAGTAACTGACCTATGCAAGAGCGTGGATTACTGTTCTCAAAAACTTGCACTATCTGTTTCTTTTCTTTTGGGCAGTAGCAAGCTGGAAAGATCTCCATGTGACAAACAGGAGTGTGGTTGCCTTCTTGGGAGACTTTTTGAGTCTGTCTGTATTTTCACTGCCTGGGTGGTGTCTCTCTCCAGCCTTCACTGAAGAATTCTTACCAGTTTTGCACAGGCAGTGGATCAAGTTTTGCTGCTCTGCTTTGACTGCTGCCTACCATTTTGTATGGCCAGTTTTGTTTGCCGCCTTGTATTATGCACTGGTTTGGGTTCAGGGGATGTGGTGTATGTGTTTTGTTGGTTTTGGGGCTTGTTGTTTGTTGGGGCTTTTTTTTTTTTAGCTAATTAATAGATTCTATTAATCTAATCTAATAGATTCTAATCTATTAATTGAAAACCTGAGATTCTGACACCTAGACTGGTCTAGAGCTGAGATGAAATTGTTCAGTTTTAGTTGTTTTATGGAAATCAGGTTCTGAGGCAGGGCTGGGACTTTTGAGAACTCCTTAGAAAATGTTTCATAAAAAAGCATGGGAGAGCTTTCCATTCCGAACCAAAGACTGCAGTGTTTGTTGTTTGAAATATCCTTGTTGAAGTTCAGTCTAGTAGGCCTAAATCAAATTAAGGATTGAGGTGATTAGACATTACAAAACTTCAGTCTTAGGCATCTGGTTTTAATGGAGCAGAATTCAGAACTCCATATACCATCCAGAATACAACTTGAATTGTTAGTCAGAGGTGCCCACAGGGAACTGTCTGTTCCTGTTCTCACAGAGCTCTGCTAAGCTCAGGCATGTCTGTAGAGTCATGTCAGGAACAAAACCACAGATCTTTCATAGATACAGGCTTCTGTGGTATCTTCTCTAAATACTTCTCTAATACAAAAGACTTCAGTTAAGTCTTGCTGCTGTCATAACTTTACAGCATAACAAAGTCCTTTCCCATAGAAATCTAGACTTGAGTTCAGTTACCACTTTAGAGTGCTGGGATTGTGTTGCATCTTCTGCTTTACTAGGATAGTGTCATAGCTATACAGCTTTGACATAACATTGTTTTCTAAGCCCTATTTCTTTCAGGTTTACTGTTTCTTTATCTTCTGTGTTCAGCTTGGGATTTTGCACACTATACTTTTTTCTTGTTTTCAGTTCTGCATGATATATTTAATTTTTTATTACTTTGCCAGTTTCATGTTTAAAATTCATGCTTATGATCTTTTTCACTGTGGCATTGTTGTGCTATAGAGGGTACTGTATTTGTGTCCGTATAGCTGAACGGGTGACTGAATCTTTAACTTACTACAGATGTAATAAGTCTGATTTTCTTTTTCCCTGCTTTCTTGTGACATTTGTTTCATTTGAATATGTGTTTCTGAGGAAGGAATATTCTTGCAAGGAGTCACCAGAACATTACTTAGTGAACCTTTCTTCATTTTGTTTGATCCTCAGCCTGGACACCTTTGCTACTTTTCCAGTTCCTTCGTTATGGCACCCTGGTTTAGTGTTAGCTGTTGTGGGATCCCATTCATGCTGGGATGTTCTGCCAGACACAGTCGAAGGGTCAGTTGGAGAGCTCTTTGCCCCTGCATACCTGTCTGAACTAAACACTGTGACTGACGTCTTTACAAATCTGGTATAGATGATGTTTTGATAGGTGGATTCTTAACTGCCTGGATGTTGAGCACCACTAACTTCTTAGAGGTTTTCACAGAATATATGTATCTTTTATTCTACCTAATAAATGCCACTGATTTATGAAGACGTGACCAATACATCTGAAAGTCCTGTGCTTCAGTAGCATAGTAAAATGTAAGTTTAACTGCAGGTACATGAGCCTGGGAGGTTGTTTTATCACTCTTGTACTCTGTAGCATAGAATCTTCAATGTCAGTCCAGAGCATTTGCTTTATATTGACCATATTATTTTATTGTTCTGTTTGGGGTTTTGGAGTCATGTCTTTAGCTGCATGAAGATCAGTCTTTTTACTTACGTAGTTAAGAACAGATGCGGTGCTGCCTTACATTGAAATATGAGCTCTGTCATCAGCCACAGAAGAAATGCAAAGCTATAATCTGAGTCTGCAAATAAAGCATGGAGTTGCTGTGAGGCACTTATCGAACTTCTCTATGTTGTTCATTTTGCTTACTAGGAATTTTTAATATTTCAAGGAAATGCAGTATTGGACAGTATTTGCTGCACACTCATGGCCTTTATGTGTAACCTCATCATCAAGACATTGAGGAAATCACCTGGCTGGAAATCACCTTCAGAACGTGAAGCAACACCTTTAAGTACATACGAGATAGGAAAACACTATCACTTTGATAATATAATCTTAACCAAGCAGCAGTTGCGTAAGTGGGGACGGGATCTGTCACAAGTCGTGTCAGACTCTCATGTAGGACTTGGTTTGATACCTAGTGCATGAAAGGTAGAAACAGAAAATGCATTATAAAGTAGCTGCCAAGAATTAAACGTTTCTTCCAAATGCAGAGCCTAACATGATAGGAAAATTAAACTTCTTTCTCCAAACTAGCAAGGAGACAGTTGCAGTTTGGATGAATAGTTACCGTTAGTACTTAATTATAACTAGAGAGTGTCTGCCCTATGAAGTTATTTGTTGGCTTTGTCAGAAGCAACAGTTCTTCGGAAATTTCTTCAGGCACAGCAACGGCTGTAGCCTGCCCTGCAGAAGGGCAAATCCTTTCAGACAGTGTTAGGAAGAAAGCCTCATGAGGGTCATAGAGGGTCGTAAACTCATACAATGATTTGGGTTGAAAGGAACCTTAAAGATTATCTAGTTCCACCCTCTCCTCCCATGGGCAGGAACACCTTCCACTAGACAGAGCTGCTCAAAGCATCCTTGGAGACATTTCAAAACCTTGTATTGTTTTCAACAGTGAAACTGGAATAGGAATTAATATAAAGCCCCTCCTCTTCCCTCACGCCAGTCATTTCTTCCTGTGACCCCACTGTGTTTTGCTATCCTTCGGCTTCCCCTGTGACTTGAGAGGTTTGCACTGTAAACATTATGACTGAAATGATTCTGGTTATAACAACCTTCTGCTTTTTATTTTGTTTATTTTTAGCTTGATACAGCACTTGAGAGGCTAGTGATATGTGTAAACAGGGTTGATGAAGTAGATAGAGGGTGTAATGAAATCAGTGGTTTAGGATCACTCAAAGAATGACCATCAAAGGTATTAGCTAAACCAGTTTAATATGATTTATAGAGGCACAGCTTAACAGAATTGGATGGCAAGGTCTATTACATGTTACATGGATGAAGCATACAAAGGAAAATCAAAGTAAAATCCAGCTAAAGATGACTGATAGACTAAAGGCACAAAGGGTGAGGGAGACCTTTCAGTTTAGAGTAGACCCCTTGCTTTCTGAATTCCCAAAGGAGCCTGAGTGCAGCTGCATCTAGTCTTAGTCTCAGACTTGATCAACAATATATATCCAAAGGGTTACAAGTGTACCAATTCACCACAGGGGGAATTTTTACACAGCTTTCATTTAGCAGCAGTTTGCGGTTTTAAGGTGGATCTTACAAAGTGAGTCAAAGGAATTTACTACAGTTACTATGACAATCTATACACACATACACACACAGACACAGATATACAGAATCATATAAAGGTACGTGTCAAAAATTCCCCTCAAGTTGGTGAAATATTCACAGCTTTTCTCAACATTTCATTTTTCTCAACATTCTCAGCATTTCTCAAGAGGTGAGGGTTAAGTCTTGGGAAGTAGGGAGGGCACTTCAGCCCAAGTTCCATCTTTCAGTGACAGTCCTCCAGTTATGGCAAACATGAGTGTTTGTGAACTCTGAGGGGTGTCCCACTGAGAGGGAGATGCTGATTGCTGCCCACTGTGGTACAGGAGACCTAAAAGGACAATTGTTTGTAGGGTCACAATATGATTGGCTTTAGTCATTAGTAAATTTCCATGCTGGCCCCAGTCCAGGTAGGGAATTACTAGAAAGTTGTCAATGTGTCGGTGACAGTAGCACCATTCCAGTCAGGCTTCAATCAATGGGAGGAGTGTTCTGAGACTGCCAGGAGATGACTGATTATCCCTATGCTTGCTTACTACTTTAGCCAGGTGACAGGAGTCCCTGGTATGATCAGGGCCTCCTTTCTTACCCATGTAACAGTTCCTGGTATGATTGAGGGATGCATCACCATCCAATTCATTACACAAAGGTCAGGGCCTGCCAGGAATTCCTTAGATGGCAAAGCAGCTCAGAGGATGGGGGGGAGGATGCACCGCCACAAGGTGGAGGACTGTTTTGGTGGCTTCTCTGATGAAGGGAATGTATCGAGTTAACTTCTCCCTCCTGCGCAGCTGTTTACTGATGTCCACTTGTCCCACTTTGCCAGAAAAGATGAACCAGCTGCTGGAGGCCGTTGGTGCACTGAGCTCACATGAACTATAAATCGCTCTGAGTTAGCTTGGTGTGTATGTATGATCTTGATTTATGTTCTCTCCTCTGATCATCAACTGGAGCTTTACAATGAAGACAGTAGAGTACCTCTGGAAAAATGAAGCTAACTAAATGATTACCTATCTATCTCTGAGGGCGTGTACATCCTTATCAGTTGGCTTAAGCATGATGCAGAGGTCATCAGCCATGGTGCCATTCTGATTAATTTATCTGATTACACTATACCTAGCTACTGCTTTTGGATTTCAAAAGGGAATGGCAGATTCAGACCCAAGGTCACTGAAACCACAAAAAGCAGGAATAAATATGATCTTATTTCTGTGGGTTCATGGTCACCAATGTGTTTGCACTGGAAACAGAAGCCACCTCTTATCTATATCCATGAAGGAAGGAGACCAATGTTCTGCTGCTTTAAGTGCTCTAGATGTTTGTCTTCTGTGGAATTGATTAAACAGCTCAATCATCATAACAGATTCCCAAAATATTCTGTTGCTGAAAATAAACATAAGATTGCTGGTTGATAAGAGATACCAGTAAAATACTAGTGAGTTCATTAATCTGTGAAGTAAATCTTTACAGGCTAAAGTAATTTTTGGCAAAGAACATGAAATATAAAATACCCCTTATCAGTTCATGTTGTTCTGGGTTTTTTTTAATAGGTCTGATTTGTTACCATTTTCTGAGAATACGATTTCCATGCCTCACATGTTGTTATTACGCCCTTTTCCATGGATAAGTCAGTTTATTAGAGGAAAATATATACTGAATTCAACAGCCTGAGGAAGGCAAGGCTGGTGCTGCTGCTCTGTATAAAATCATAGAATGGTTTGGGTTGGAAAGGACCAGGATCATCCAGTTCCAAACCCCCTGCCTTGGGCAGGGACACCTCACACTAAACCGTGCCACCCAAAGCTCTATCCAGCCAGGCCTTGGAACACCACCAGGGATGGGGCATTCACAGCTTCTGTGGGCAGCCGGTTCCAGTGCCTCACCACCCACACAGGGAAAAATTTCTTCCTTATATCCAATCTAAACTTCCCCTGTTTAAGTTTGAACCCACTACCCCTTGTCTTGTTGCTACTTTCCGTGATGAAGAGTCCCTCCCCAGCATCCCTACAGCCCCCCTTCAGATACTGGAAGGCTGCTATGAGGTCTCTATGCAGGCTTCTCTTCTCCAGGCTGAACAGCCCCAACTTTCTCAGCCTGTCTTTGTACTGGAGGTGCTTCAGCCCCTGATCATCCTCGTGGCCCTCCTCTGGACTTGTTCGAACAGTTCCGTGTCCTTTTTATGTTGAGGACACCAGAACTGCACACAATACTCCAAGTTAGGTCTCACGAAAGCAGAGCAGAGGGGCAGGATCCCCTCCTTTGGTCTGCTGATCACACTTATTCTAATGCAGCAGTGAGAATATGTGTACGTAGAGATACACAAACGCACATGTATGTACAAGGAAGATCTCTCCATCAGTTGGGCTCAGACACTATTCAGTGGCTAGCTCCTTTGTTTCAGTTTCCCCAGTTGCTGGCTGCTTGGCCTATGAGCCTGCAAGGCCATAGCTGCACCCCAGTTGTTGGTACAGACCGTCACATGTACACACGTGGCTGGCCAGGATTTCCTGGGTGCCAATAGCTGCCTCCCCGTGCTCCTAGGTACAGAGATGTTCTTCCATCCAGAGCTGGCAGGGACTCCTATGGTCCCATAGGTGACCCTACTGTGCTGGTTTGGACTGCTGGAGATGAGCCTGATGGGCTCATGGCTCCTGTGGTAGACCTGGGAGTTGCCCAGCAGGATGTTACATAGGCTCTCTGCCCTGCCATTGTCCCTCTAAGTAACCCAGTGGGTGTGCAGTGGAGCTTTTATCATGCAACCCAACACAGTTTATGTAGCCATCTCACCTTTCTGTGTGGAGCAGAGTGGGAATATTGCCTGTCCAGAAGCTGTATAGGAATTCAAGGTCCTGATTTTTTTAATGTTTTTTTTTTTCCCTAAAGGTTCATTCCTGGAATGCATTTCTTAGCTTAGGACCTACACAAGGAAAATTCTGTTTGCTTCACAAATTATTTCTCCATTTATGAAACTTTACATGAAGGCTACAGGTCTAAACAATCTATTCATTAGTGTATTTAGTGGGAGGAGGAATGAGGGTGATAAGGACAGTGCAGGAAAACTAAGAAAACACATTCCTTCTAACTCCACCCAGTCATTTTACATCTTTGTGTTTGTAAGAAAAAAAAAAAGAAAAAATCGATTCTGGCTTGGTCAAATATTATATAAATCAGTGTGATAAGTGGCAGAGCATAGGGCACTGGGGAATGAGGCCAGAGAGGAGAGAAAGAACTGAGAGAACACATGGTTCCTAAAATTGCCTCGGTTTTTGCGTCTGATCTCTGAGGACAGTGGGAACAGACCTTGCCCTGACTCTGCTTTTCAGTGTACATTTGGGAGAACATACTTTACATAGAGGAGCAGTTTTTCTACCAGCCCTTTGGGTGCTGGCAGTCACTCTTATTTGGAAGCTTAAGGAAACAATATACTTTATAAATTTTGTAGTTCATGGTCAGACATGAAATTCCCCAGCATGGATGCAGTTTTTTACTATACCACTGTACTAGTACTGTCCACCCATGCTTTTCTACTACTTAAAGCAACAAAGCCACTCCATGCTTAGTTACCAGAAGAAGGGTTTTCTGCTCCTTTAAAACAGGCAAGTCAATGGATTTGCTACTGACTCTCCCTGTTACATTAGGTAGTTCAGATACATTCAGGTTAGATATACAAGGTTAGGAGCAATAGTGCCCCATTTTGTAACGAGAAGCCTATTAAAGCTATAAGAGTCAGATGGGATTCTTCTTCATCTCCATCTTTTTTTTTTTTCTTTCCTCCCCATAGTCATCTTGAATCGAAGGAACAGCAGCCAAATCATGGTCCTTATAAATTTTATGGCTGCATTCTAATTCATGTGGACTGGATCAAACTTTATTGTCCTCCACAAGAATCGGTGTAGATAGCTTGACAGCCCTCCTTTATTATCTAAGATTGGGAAGAGAAAGTACTTAATAATTAGTGATAGTGTTATGAGTTGGTGTTTGCTTCACTTTTTTTAACACCTTCAATTTGATAATAACATAAGACAGGGCTTTATCAGTCAGATAAGAGTTGGCAATTCTTTAAGTCTTTTGCATACAACTTTTAACTGCTTCAGCTCAACTCTTATCTGGCTGATAAGATTAATAGCACTATTTCTCACGGCTTTTTCTTTTTTTTCTTGCCATGAAGTTCAAAGGTTGTCTGAGAGCAATATTCCACTATTAAGACACAGATGCCCAGAGACTGCCTTTTGCTTTTGGATAAAAGTCTGGGAGTTTTCAGAAATCATAGTAGTAAGCTTTGTTTTCATGAAAATTGCTGTACCTGCTTTTGCTCTTCCTCAAGCATACTGGAAGTGAAGGGCAAGGCTGAATTTCCAAGCCTTGGATATCTTTGTTGGCAGTTTGCGACACTGCTATTCATCAAACGCTTAGAGGGACACTTCAGCCAGTCACAAAATGCGGCTATTCTGCTACTCTATGAACAGTGTGTATGATCCATTGTTAACACAAGCATCTCATTCCTTGCTCTATGTGTGCTTTTGCAAACGAGATGGGTGATACTGAAGACTTTCATTTTCATTGTATTATCTACAGCTTAATATTCAGAATGATTCTCAGTCAGGTTATTAATATCTCCCAGGAGAGAAACTCCACAACATCTGTGGGCAACCTGTTCCACTGTTTGATCATGCTTGCCATATATTTATTCCTTATGTTTCAACAGAATTTCTTGTATTTCACTTTGTGCCCATTGCTTATTTACTCCCTACTGCATCAGGTATTTAAATCCATTGATACAATCTTCCAATATCTTAACCATCTTTGTGGCTCTTTGCTAGATCCTCTCCAGGATGCCCATGTCTTTCTTGCACTGGGTAGCCAAGAACTGAACCCAACACTCCCATCTGTGGCTTATCAGTGCTGAGGACAGGGGAAGAATCACCTCCCGAGCCTGCTGGCTATACTCTGTGTAATGTAGCCAAGGATGCTGCTGGCCTTGTTTGCCAGAAGGACACATTGCTGGTTTATATTCAGGTTTTTTGCCAACCAGGACTCACAGATCTTTTCCTGCACAGCCACTTTCCATACGATTGAATTCCCAGCATTTACTGTTGCATGGGGCTATTTCTTCTCAGTGCAGGAGTTTCTGTTTCCTTGTGTTGAACTTCATGAGGCTTCTGCCTGCTTGTATCTCCAGCCTGTCAAGGTACTTCTGAATGACAACATAACCATCTGGTGCATCAAAAAAAGCCTTACAAAGCTTTGAAAAATACAAAATAAAGAATGTCATTGATGTTTCCTTTTCCACCAAACCCATCATCTTATCATAAAAGGTTATCAAGTCAATGAGGCATCAGTTCATCAAGTCAATGGATTTTTTCCTTCATAAATCCATGCTGACTACTCTCAATCACCTTTTTGTCCTTAACATGTTTGAAAATCATTTCCAGGGTTCTTCAGCACCATATCCCATGGGATTCTTCTAAGCAGGTCCTTTAGCAGGCCAGTCTGTTCTCCTGAAGTCTGAGGTTGTAAGACTGCTATATATCTTGTTTCTCTTAGGATCCTGAGCTCTACCATCTCTTGGTCACTGCAGCCAAGACTGCTCCCAGACTTTGTATTTCCTACTAGTTCTTCCTTGTTTATAAGTATCAGGTCCAGCAGAGCATGTCTCCTTGTTGGATCTCCATCACCTATGGCAGGAAGCTCTTGTCACTGCACCTCAGAAGGCTCCTGGATTGCTTGTGCCCTGCTGTGTTGCCCCTCCAGGAGATATTGGGGTGGTTAAAGATGCAGTTTCAGTGGGGAGAGGTTAATACATTAGGATTTGTGGGTACCTCACTGTCTGTGACAAAGCAAGATGTGAGGTAGGAAGTGGTATTTGTGGGTAGGTAGACACTGACATGGAACAAAAGTGGTCAAACATAAGTCTTCATGTCAATGGCATTGCTATAAAGCCAGAGGGCTGCTCAGATGGGAATCAGAATCTGCAGGCAGGGTGAAAAATTGTAATGCTGAGAGTTACAATTCGCTAAACAATAACACAAGAAAACAGTTCACAAAATACCATTTGGGCTTCTCAGTGAATTGAAACTATGGAAAGATGTAAAAGAAGCTTCAGATGTGTTTCAGGAGTACAAAAGTAACAAGCTCTGATAGTACTATTAGTATGATACTGTGCTTGCAAATTGTAGACACTTTATTTCACATGATAAAGCTGAAGTAAATCTTGAATTTTGTTTAAATAAAAACTCTAATTTTGATAAAAATATCCTTTAGTCACTAACTGTATCAGGAAAATGTTGCTTACAAAAGAGTGAGAACTGAAGAGCTATGTCTGTCCTGGGAGACAGAGAACATGAGCCCTGAGTGGAAGATTCCAGCACCACTTTTAAGTAGCAATATTGGTATTTGCTGTCCAGCAGACTGTATTTGCTGAATCAGAACATTGAACCAATCGTGCTTAGCTTTGTCTGAGTGTTTTGGTAGCAGTTTGCATGCTGACCCTTTTCTAGGAAAGTATTTATGTACAGCTAAAAACTAAACACCTTTGGTTGAAGGCAAACACATGCTTAAGTAACTTGCTGGACTTGAGCCCAAGGGCCTTGTTCACAATTATGGCTCTGTTGCCCATTGCGCTCACGTTCTGTCATCAGATATAGTGCTAGCCAGCAGCTCTGCTTAGCAATGTAGCAGTCCTGTCATTTTGCTCATTATTTTGAGTTATGTTTCTTTCTCCATATTTCTAGAAGCAGCCAACACGGGGCAAAGGAATTAACAGAGTATCTCCTAAACATGTTAAGATGTTTATGGTGCTGAATCAAACAGACTAATAGATGTTTACAAACCTTCTGGCTAGTTTTAAAATGGTGTACATCTGCTGACTCCTGTTTTAGTGGGTGCAGGAGTGAGAATTAACAGCAAGTGGCATAGCCATTGAAAGAGTAACTTTTTGAAAGTAGTGAATTGTGCATTCTTGGAAACAGAAGCCTCTGAAACAGAGGAGAAAGCAGGTGGATGGATGCAGGAAGCACTTGATTATCTGAAATAAAAAAGTGGCTTTCTCAGTGTTAAAATTGGAGTTCTGCCTTTTGGAGGTGGACGTGACAGTTTGGGAGTAAGCAGGAAGTAACTCAGCAATAAAGTAATCTCCCTTTGACACTGACATTTTCTTTACAAACTGAGTAGGGGAGTATTCAGACAAGCATGAATGTAACCTTCCAATTTTGCTTTTGCAGCTGTTTACAGAGTAATTAATACAAAAGCTTTCTTTACCTCAGAGAAACATAAATGAGTGGCTTTCATATAGTAAGGTTTGGGAGTATGGTTTACTCACCCCTGTTACAGCCTCTTTAATTAGTGCTTTTAAATTGCATTCACAGTTCTTGCCTCTAGCTTGTTAAAATACATTCTTTGAAAGGAAATGCCAAATCTGAGGTTAAAAAAGTAACTAAACTTATTTTGTCTGCAACCAGATTTTTCAGTGGCAATAGTGGAACTGTTCTTCATTGCCTCCTGTTCTGAGAGATCAACTATGGAACATGCTGAAGTAGATGAAGTATGTGTTGAGCAAACCCAGAAGTACTGTGTGGAGAGACCAATATATAACCAAAAGCTCTTGGAAGGACAGCTGCACAGACGAGAAAGAGCACCTCAGACTTTCAGGCAGAAGATTGCACATTCTTGTCGGTAGGGGTTTTGTCTTTATTTTATTGGTTAGAAATATTCTAATTCTTAATTGATTAATGCACAACTTATAGTCTCTTCAAAGAAATAATAGCAATAGTTCTACTTTGATTATTCAGTAAGACTGCGATGAAGTTGTATGTGTGTTTTTATATGTTAATATATAACTATATTACAAAATGCTGGATAAATTAATTGAACTGTCTTCATCAAAGTAGAAAGGAAAATATGCAGCATAGGAATGTGAATTATTAGTCAAATCACATGACATGAATTCATAAGGCCCAGAAAAATGTCTGTCCTTTTTAAGTAGAAATACTTAGAGCCAAACTTGTGCTTCACACATTCCTTTCGTGGAAGATGAGTGGAAATATATGACATCTGTGTAGAAATCTAATTTATTAGTCTAATAAGGACCTAATAGAGGTATTCTGCTTTGGAATCAAAGTATCCTCTGATTAGACAGGAAATTGCTGTAACTGCACAACTCTTGTTCTGCAGTACCAGAGGATAGTGAAGAGGAACTTACTCTAGTTAAGTTCACATTAGCATTCCATTTATCCGTGCTTCATTTGCAGAGTTGATTCAGTTCCTTGCTAGAGCCTTGTTCTGCAAGACAACAAATTATTTCTGCCTGACTGCTTGTCTGTAAAATATTCCTGTTCCCATGATCCAACATTTGGAGATTTGTTTTGGTTAACAGAATGACCATTCTAATGGTAATGGCACCTAATTCCATCTCAAATAACTTATATGTCCTGAATGAAAAAATATGTGGATCAAAATCCTCCTGAGCTATGACTTCTTGTGATTCAGTCTGCTTGAACATGGAGAAGCGTGGATGACTAATTTCTCTCTCACTTGTAGCAATAAGCTTCCTCACTGTGCAATGTAGTCCCATGAGAATTCAGAAATGTTAACAAATCTCTGCAGTTCTCTTGTAGTTCCCCTACACAGAAAAACATTTATATGATCGTAGTGTCACATTTTTACCTAAGGTTAAACTTTCCTACCACAGCACAATCAAAATATGGTGCATGGCAATACTGGATAGAGATATTTGTTTCCTGGCTCTGTTCATTTGTCATGAGTCAGAGTTTTAAAAGCTTAGCAACTTTGCTAAGAGACACAAGGATCAGTGTTGCTGGCTCTAGTGGCTTTCCTTTCAGGGTAAAGAAAGGTTATGTTCTCAAATAGCCTAAAAGTTAGGCTATCAGTAGCAGTGATAGTAACAAACATTAGTAACATAATAGTTTGGCTTTTTTTTTTGAGCATAATATATAAAATGTTATAATCAAGTATAAAGCGTGCAAATAATAAGTAAAAATAGGAAAAAAAAATTGTACTTTGAGTGAAAACTGCTGTCAGAAAGCAAGTTATCCTCAGGGGATTGGTACTAGCAATGTTCTCAGCAAAAACCATTATGTGACTGCTCAGTTGTGTATGGACTTGAACAGTTAACTTCCCAGTGACCTTCAGCCTCGCAAGACTGTGATTCTCTTCTCCAGTTCCATAAGGATTGTGAACAGCAACCAACATATGATGAAGGGCTAAATTAACTGGAGTCTTAGTTGTTTGTGCTTGAGCTTTGTCCAGAAATTGTCATCAGGGGTCTGAGCCTGCCTTTAATGGAGCTTTTTTCCTGCATACAGAAGAAAGACAATTTTTTCAACCCATTTGTCCCTTGCTAGTGTCTAACTTTTTCTTTCTGCTTTGTATTTTCAGTTGTTCTTCTAAGAAAGCCAAGTCTCATCTTTACAGTTTCTTACCAATTTTAAAATGGCTTCCCCATTACCGAGTAAGGGAATACTTGTTAGGAGACATTATCTCAGGTATAAGCACTGGGGTTATGCAGCTTCCTCAAGGTGAGTGTTTCTCTAGATGTATTTATCCCTTCTGTGCTTTTTCTGGGTGTGCTTTTATAGAAGTGCTTGGCTTCCTGCTTGTGAGGATAGGATGTGTATTTCAGGTGTGTGTGTGTAGATCAGTGCAGCATTCCTCACACCAGCCCATAGTGATGATTCCCTTAGAACGTCAATGATACACTGCAAACTGTGAAAGAAGCTTACCTCTCTGATCAATATCTACAACTCTTGATGACAGAACAAATTTTCACAGTTTAAGTGCATGTCTGAACTTTTGCTGAATGCACCCAATTATTTTCTGATCTCATCATCCTGAAACTTATAGGAAATCTGCAGAAGGTAGCACTATCTGATAGACATATAGACATAATGTTTCAGCAGAGCAACTGTTGCAAAGTAACCAAACTAAATTTAACCAGAGAACAATGTGCAAAATCAGAGACTGATCCCTCTTTTTCTCTTAAGGCTAGAAGTCACCAATTTAAGCTGGAACCATAATAGTGGGTAATGATTTACATCGTGGAAATAAATCAAAAGTATCTTACATAACAGGACTGCAAATCTGTAGAATTTCTGGTAAATTACTTGGGAGTTTGACCTCAAGTGGAGCCTGGCCCTGAAACAGGAGTAGGCTCCGTGGAAGAGAAAGCCAGTGTTCACTGTTTTGTCCAGGTCTTGCTGGCAATCTTTTGTTCAGCCTGACACCTTACTATCAGCAGTTAAAGAACTGCTATGGGATTAGAAAGTGACAGCATTTTTACAGCAGTATCATTATGCGGTACCATCACTGCTCTGGGAACAGCAGCTTCATAACAGCTGCCACAGTCCCAGTAGATTTCCCCAGAAAATCTTGGGAGTAGAGGGAATTCTTGAACTTGTGCTGAGTCTCATCTAGAGGAGCCTTCACGTTAAGGGCAATGTAGTTAAGTATACGTAAGTTTTCTTGCATTTTGGCTTATTTTGTATTTCTACCTTACTTGTTCAACTTCAGGCTGAGGCAGGTCTGAAGAATTAATCCGTAAATCCAAGAAGCCTAGATTTTAATAGGCTATGAAAGCTATGGAATGTCCTGACTTAGTCTGTGCTGTTTATTTCTGCAGCTCCCTGGTTTGTGCGTAAGTAATGTGGTTAACTCTCAGGTAAAACAGTCATATACTAGACACACGAATTACTGGCTGTATATTGTGTGATGACCAGATAAGGGTGCTGAAGTTAAGTGGTCAGCACTGAACTTTATACTTAATTTTGTGACTTTGTTTTAAACTAAACATTATTCTTTCCTTTAGTGACAGCAGACGTGCGCTTAAACTGCTCCTAATCTTTTCCTTTCTAAAAAGACAAAAGTTGAACTTTTATTTTTTGCAATGGATGTTAATTATAGCAAGCCGAAGTTCAAAGAAGCCTGGGAATCATTCCAGACAGAACAATGACCAGGGTGTTTAAACCATGAACTCCTGTCATGTCAATATCTCTTTATTTCCTTGGCACTGACAGCAGAAGGAATAAAAGGGTATTCAGATCGGGAACTTCACATGGTTCACACCCTCCAGGTTTTGAAACCACTGGTTTTCAGTTCTGGTCACTTGCAGTGTTACATTCGTCACCATGTTAAAGGCCTGACTGTTATAGTACAGGGTGTTCTGATATTCTTGGCATGAGAGGTAGCCCCTGGGACAGAGAATATAGCTGGGATGAGTTTCAGAAATACTTAATGAAAGCTCATTGCTGCAAGAGAATAATATCAGCAATCCACTTCTGATAGGAATGTGAATTCTTGGTTAGGATTCAGACGTTGCTTAGGGCATGAGCAAGGCTGTGTGAACTATTACACTGTGCAAGACTGCTTGGATGACACACAGAAGATCCCGTCCTGGTTTTGTTCCTTCATTGTAACCTTTGTCTTTCAATTTAAAAATAAATTGATAGGGAGGGGTGGTTTTGAGTATAACTGGTTCTCCATGGTGGGTGAACCATTGCTTCCTTTTGTAATTTGCACTGGACTAGTTAAGGTTTTCTGTCTTAACTTGGACCAGTCTTCCCAAGCGTGGTAAGAACACACAGCTTCCTCAGGTGTCGTGAGTCTTTATCTGTGAAGATGTATCAGTGAACCAAAGCAGAATACAGCATTTCCTTCTCAAGGCCCATTTGTTCTGTTCTGGTGTCTAATTCTCATTAACACAAGCCATGTAGAACTTTTGATTTTGCTGGAACTGCTCGGGACAGTTGTGCACACAATTTGCTTGTGAGCCTGTTACATGATAAGCACCTGCGGGGTAACATAGAGGGGGAGTACTGTGGGAGCTGTCCCTCCCCTGAGTCCCTTAGAGCTGTTCCCCTACAACTCCATCACTGTGGTTTCAAGTCCCCTTACTAATAGGACTGGTATGGATCGCAGTTCCACTGTGTGGAACTGGACAGGGCTTAATAACAAAAAGGACTTCATTTCTTGTGAAGTTTACCAGACTGTATAAGCTAGGTTACCATGCAGCATGTCTGATGAGAAAAGGAGAAAAATAAAACGTGTCCCACTGGCTACGGGGTTTTGGATGTTTTTAGTGACAGTCTTTGACAGATGAAACCAAAAGCAACAGGAAGTGTTTGCTGGCTATTAAGACAAAAACCAGTGAATACACAGATGCACAGATGTACAGACAAACACACATGCACACACCTGCAGTGCCTGTAGTTAGAGACTTCTGCCTTCCTGACTCAAACCATCAGGTTTTAGGAACTGCCCTACAGTATTACACATATCAAAGAGTATTGCCTGCAAGGTCTTTTGGTTTTTAAACCTGTGATATCTCACTAGATTTCCTGTTAGGTGAGTTCATAAATCCTTTTGCTTCAGATGGTTTCTTTCTGTTGTTTGCCTGACATACATATTTTTGTTTCTTTTCTAGGTTTAGCCTATGCTATGCTGGCAGCTGTTCCTCCAGTATTTGGCCTATATTCTTCATTTTATCCTGTCTTTCTATATACCATTTTTGGAACCTCCAAGCACATATCCATAGGTATATCTGTATGGATAACTGGAACTCCATGTGTGTTTAATAAGGTTGTAAAAAATGGAGAAATAGTGTAGTTATTTTTCATAAATTCCAACTGAAGTGAAGAAATGCACGTGTCAAGCATTAGCAGTAGTTTTTATTGTTAATTTATCCATCCTACTTAGGAGGGAATACAAGACCATCTTTTATTGGATTAGATCTAGAAATGTGTGCTGTGAACACCAGAACTATGATTTCATTGCTGTCTGTGTGGCCAAAATGAATCTTTAATTTCCGTAATAGAAACTGAGATAGAGAAAAGTAATGGTGTTTACTTAGTGTAGAAGTGTATGTTCACCATCTAATTAGCTTTAATGGTGCTGAGCACTGAAGCAGATTTGGGGACTAAAAAATAGAATATTTAGGTAGAAAACTATTATAGTTTAATTCCATATATCTCTTAATAAGAACCACCCCTAAGAAAAAAAGCCAGGATTTTAACCGATTGTTTTTTTCTCCCTCTGATTTCAGGCACCTTTGCTGTGATTAGTATGATGGTTGGAGGCGTTGCTGTGAGAGAAGTGCCTGATGAAGTGATTTCTATAGGCTATAATTCTACTAATGTTACAGATACCCCTGAATATTACAATGACAGGGATGCCAAGAGGGTACAGGTTGCTGTGACTCTCGCCCTTCTTACAGGAATCATCCAGGTATGTGCTTGCAGTTTCCTGTAAGGGCAAGTTCAGGTGCTGCTGCTAGACTTCGTTGCAAGGGAGAACGGGTCATGTTGGATCCCCGGTCAATACACTTGTGCTTCAGTGCTGCACTGTGTAGAATACAAGATGTTTCATGGCAGCCACAGAACAGAAGTGGCAAAGGATACATTGAAGTCAAGTCTTTGGCATCTTGGCTTGACTGGAAAAAACGAGACCTCCTCCAATTTATTGTTTTATATCCCATTCATAGAATCATAGAATAGTTAGGGTTGGAAAGGACCTTAAGATCATCTAGTTCCAACCCCCCTGCCATGGGCAGAGACACCTCACATTAAGCCATGCCACCTAAGGCTCTGTCAGACATGGCCTTAAACACTGCCAGGGATGGAGCATTCACAACTTCCCTGGACAGCCCATTCCAGTGCCTCACCACCCTAACAGGAAAGAATTTGTTCCTTATATCCAATCTAAACTTCCCCTGTTTAAGTTTGAACCCGTTACCACTTGTCCTATCAATACAATCCCTAAATAAGAGTCCATCCCCAGCATCCTTATAGGCCCCCTTCAGATACTGGAAGGCTGCTATGAGGTCTCCACACAGAACCTTCTCTTCTCCAGGCTGAACAGTCCCAACTTTCTCAGCCTGTCTTCATACGGGAGGTGCTCCAGTCCCCTGATCATCCTCATGGCCCTTCTCTGGATTTGTTCTAACAGTTCCATGTACTTTTTATGTTGAGGACCCCAGAACTGTACACAGTACTCCAAGGGAGGTCTCACAAGAGCAGAGTAGAGGGGCAGGATCACCTCCTTCGACCTGCTGGTCACGCTCCTTTTGATGCAGCCCAGGATACGGTTGGCTTTCTGGGCTGCGAGCACACACTGAAGCTAGCTCACGTTTCTCATTGACCAACACCCCCAAGTCCTTCTCCGCAGGGCTGCTCTGGATCTCTTTTCTGCCCAGCCTGTAGCTGTGTCTGGGATTGCTCCCACTCAGGTGTAGGACCTTGCACTTGGCATGGTTAAACTTCATGAGGTTGGAATCAGCCCACCTCACAAGCGTGTCAAGGTCCCTCTGGACGGCATTCCTTCCCTCCAGCGTATCAACTGAACCACACAGCTTGGTGTCATCGGCAAACTTGCTGAGGGCGCACTCAATCCCACTGTCCATGTCAGCGACAAAGATGCTGAACAAGACCGGTCCCACCACTGATCCCTGAGGGACACCACTCGTTACTGGTCTCCAGCTGGACATTGAGCCATTGACCACAACTCTTTTTGTGTGGCCATCCAGCCAGTTCTTTATCCACCGAGTGGTCCATCCATCAAACTGATGTCTCTCCAACTTAGAGACAAGGATGACATGCAGGACAGTGTTGACCGCTTTGCAGAAGTCCAAATTGGACCTGATGTTCTCTAATCTGTCCATAAATGCAAACACATGTATTTATTCATATCCCACACTGCACCTGCCAGTGGCATGGAAGATTTAATTCATTGATGACTGTTCACTGAACTGTGGCTTTAGAAAGGCCAGGTTCAGATTTGCCTGACCTGGCTTGGGCACCAAGGGAAGAAGTGTCCTGTGGCCTGTATGCTACATAGTGCTGATGTTCAGGCTACAGTGGGATTCAAATGGTTAATATCTCTTCTTCATTAGTTGTGTTTAGGTCTCCTTCGATTTGGATTTGTAGCCAAATATTTAACGGAGCCTCTAGTACGAGGATTTACTACTGCTGCTGCGGTTCATGTCTTCACTTCCCAATTAAAATATTTATTTGGCATTAAGACTAACCGATACAGTGGACTCCTCTCAGTTGTATATGTGAGTGACTACATTTACTAAACATGCAAATTCTGCATTGTCTGGATCTAGTACTTAAGCCTTTTCCTATTTTTATTCTTTATTGTTGTTGTTAATAGTAGCATTATTAGTATGATGGCATTGAGTAGAATAATGCTTCAGTGTTCAAAACTCTGTATGAGGTCTTTAAGTGCATAGCAATATATGAGCATCTTAAACTGCTGCTTGGGTGCAACTTGATAGATCAGCATGGTCTAAGAGGGGCAGATTTTAGGATTCTGCTAAATGCAGTTTTGTAATATGAACAGATAATATTCATTGAAGCAAGCCTCTGGTACAGCATGGGAAAATGTGCTACTAAGTGCTTCACTACAGACCAGACATGTTTTGCAAAGCTAGGAAATGTTACTGCCAGAACCTTGCCCAGTCTGTAGTTCTTTAATTTCAACACAATTCCTGATGGGTATATTCTTCATTTCCTGTCTGTAAGCTGTTTTGTAGCGCAGTTGGACACAATGTGCTGTGTCACCATAAATGTACCTGTTCTTTACAGTGGGAAAAACTGTTTTGAAATAAGGACAGTCATTGTAAAACATTGGTACTTACTGAAGACCCTAAGCATTAAAACTGATGGAGGGATTCACTATTTGACATAGCTCATAGCTTAATCTTCCACTCTGTCCAACACATAGTGATTCTGGAAGACAGAAGGAAAACCATGCAGTGTAAAGCTATGATTTGGTTAGTATGACTTAAGTAAAACCAAAAACGCCAGTTTAGAAAGCCCCAAAATTGTTACCACAAAATCAATGCCTTGATTTTGCAGACAGGAATTCCTGAGTGGAAGAATAGGGAAAATCTCAGGTATCTGTAAAAACTCAAGCTGTTGAGCAGATTGATGGCTCAGCAATAATGAAGGCTTCAGGATTTCGACCACATGGAGGCTATAGAAAATACTTTGTGGGATCTTTCTTATATATTTGTGCAGATATAACAAACATTTTGAAAACAAGGCCACACTAATGATAAATTCCTTAATTTGCTGTTTAGTTCATTAACCCAAAAACCAGATACACTAACTGCCAAACAAATAGGAGGGAGGGTATACATTTGAAATGTACTGTCGGGACATACTGAATGTATGATATGCTGATAATTGCTCTAACTTTCCTTCTGTCTAAAGAAAGGTATCTACATCTTCTTTCAGAGACCTCTCCAGAGGTCATTTACTTTTTACTTATTTTAAATGCAGTGGAAGGAGAAGTAATTGGTAGAGGAAACATCTACCCTCTAGCAAGTTCTGTGTTCCAGCAAGATTTCTTTCCTAACACCCTTTTAATAGTCTTTTCAACTAAACCATATTTGGCATAATGGCCAGGTCAACAGTGGTGCAAAATCATTCTTATTTAATCATACTGGTATGGTAACCTAAATGGTTTTATCAGCAGTGTTGTCATTTTAGAATGCTTTATGCGGCTTTAAGTAGATGTGACTTGCTAAAGAATGCTAGAAGGTATTAGAAGTTTGCATTTATTGCTTTCAAGTAGCTGCCAGGACGAAGTATGTGTGAAAATGTTGAGAGCAAGAGATGTGGTTTAGTTTAGACTTCTGTGACAATCTTTTCTCCAAATTTTTTGCCCCATTTGAAGAAGACAGATACTGTAAATGATGACAAGTGCATGTCCCTCACTGCAATACTCTGAACTTCTGGGTTTTGAGGGAACAGTGGGGATTTTGGTGAGGCACTGATTCATGTAGTAATAAATGCAGAATATAACAACAGTATACAACTTGTTCTTCTGTGACAAATCTCCATGAAGATTATATTATTTTAGGAATAATTATGATACTTCTGTTTTGTTGCAGAGCATAGCTGCTGTGCTTTCAAATATAACAACGACCAACATAGCTGCATTGGTTATTGGATTAACATGCATTGTTCTACTGTTTATTGGCAAGGAAATCAATCTCCGGTTTAAAAAGCAGCTCCCAGTTCCTATTCCTATGGAGATCATTGTGGTAAGGGCATTGTGAAATTCTATAGCTAAATCTTATAACTAACCTAAAGCTATAGAAACTATTTCATATTCTGTCAAGTCTGTTGAGCTTTAGAGTAACTTCTGTTGAACATCATTAATTTGAGGCTTGATCCAGTTGAAGGTTTGGATACTCATAAGATTATGGACTGATGTGCCCAAGTTTTAGGTGTAAAGTCCCAAAGAGGAACTGAAAACTCAGACAAACGCCCACCATCCCTGACGGCAACGGATAGGTAGAGATTTGTTGTAAAACCCACTCTGTCCTGGAGTTTGGGCACCTGAATGATTCTCTGAGGGACATACCTTTGAATGGCATTTATCAATTGGAATCCAAGAGCTCAAAACGCCCTTCTGGAGGAAGGTGCTTACAGATGCCTGTTTCAGAGGTTCCGCAGGGCTTGCTGGCTTTTTAAAATGCAGTGGTAGAGCTAACTGGACTTGCTACTTAACCTTCCTTCTCTGTTTCTGAGACTGATAACTAACTGCAGCATTGGTTCTGTTTTGAACGACTACTCCAAAATACATGGATAAAGCAGACCATCTTAGTGCACACAAAGCTCACATCTCAGATTACTTTCCACCTTTAAAAGTGGTTGGATTTAAAAATGAGTTTTTGGATAACTAGAGCTCTCAAAACACCCTGCACAAAGTCAGAGCCAAGAAAGGGAATAACTGAAGGTAAGGGTACAATCTAGATAGAAGGAACAAAGAAAAGGGATGCTGTTGAGAGATGATGCAGGTGGTGTAGCAGGGTATTGTTTGATAAGGCACTAGCAAAACAGTCACTGGTGGTGCACTGGTTCTGTTCACAGATAGCATGCTGGCTATGCACATGAAAATATGGCAGTGCAGATGTCCTTGCTTTGTCCTTGCATTCAGTTTCCAATACGCTATTTTGCTTGAGCTTGGCTCAGGTCAAGGGAATTTGAGTGATTCATATTCTACCATAGCATGTTCCATTCAGCTGTTTCCAAGAAGACTTCATAAAACCAGTGAGGGTTGAACATGGTGGAGGGAAACTCATCATACTTTCTCCTTTTTGTCTATTTCTTTACCCCCTAAATCCTAGAAAACTGATTGACAAATAAATGTAATTCCTTGTGTGTATTATTCATAATCAGCTAGCTGTTATTAGTTCTTCAGGGTGCTTTTTCTCTTTCTAGCTGAGGTTTACAAATGTGTTTGGATTTTTAGGTAATCATTGGCACAGGAGTTTCAGCTGGAATGAATCTGAATGAGTCATACAAAGTGGATGTTGTTGGGAATATTCCTCAAGGGTAGGAATGATATATACTTACTGAAACTGTGCCTTTTCTGTATGGCATGTAGCTTTTCTTATAGTAATTTGTAAATATTATTTCATCTCCAAGGTTACGTCCACCAGCAGTTCCCGAGATTCAGCTCATCCCATCAATATTTGTGGATGCAATAGCAATAGCAATAGTTGGATTTTCAATGGCTGTATCGATGGCCAAAATCTTTGCCCTTAAACATGGCTACACCATTAATGGGAATCAGGTAAAGTATTGGGATTGCTTTGTTGGAAATTCTCAGAAGCACCTTTATTATGTTGTTAAAATAGAAAGGGATATTGGACAACGTGTGTGAGGTGTCCCTGCCCATGGCAGGGGGGTTGGAACTAAATGATCTTAAGGTCCCTTCCAACCCTAACTATTCTATGATTCCGTGAAAAGTAAGTTTTTCTTTCACAGTGGAATCAGGTCAGATTTTTGATGGCCTACACATTTAAATGGGAGGAATTATTTTAAGTTCTTCTGGCTGTGTTTTAATAGCCAATTTCACTTTTAGCTTCATTTTGGGGAACTTGATTCTGTTAGACTTGGACATATGCATGGTTGTTCATTGTAGATCTTTTCCTCAGTGCCATACGCTATTTCAGCTGGATCTTAAACCACAGAACTCCTTGTCACAGCATGCAGTGCATGCCGAGTGTTTAAGCAAACAAAAAAAGGACTGTACAAATGCAAAGAGAAAAACCCATTAAGAACCTGTAACTCAGATCACCTCAGTTACAAATAGCAGGATGTAGAGTAATCTGGGAGGCCTCATTGCAAGCAAATACTTTCTTACAAATCAGAAACACAGTACTGAGGTAGATGGAGCTCTGATCTCCCTCACAATAACAGTTTTCGTGAGGGATCTTCTTGATGAAACAATGGACACACATTGGTTTTGTCATGTACAGCAATGGATTATCATCCATGGAAACACAGCCAACACTGCTCTTGGTTCTGATAGTACTAACCAGATAGTTTAGGGTGGGAAGCAAAGAATAGTGTTGGTATGAGAAACCATTTTCCGTGTATATTCAGGATTGAAATTCAAGTTATACCAAAGTTGAAGAAATCCTTGAAACAAGCAATGCTGTCATTCATTTTAGTTTTCAATCTGACTCATTACCATAACATTAAAAGATGGCAAATGTCTCTGGCACTTCATCAGACACTTTATTTAACAGATGATTTAACATGTATCAGCTGGTGATTGTGTGAGAACCACAATTATAAGCAACAATCAGGTTACTTATTCTCTGCAATAAGATTGCTCAAAAGCACTGTAAATAAGATGTTGTTATTAATATGTATGGGTAGCTCCAGCTTTATACAGTTGCTCGGTGTAACTGATTTTGTTTTACTTTATTGTTTAACACAGGAACTTATTGCCTTGGGAATATGTAACTCTGTGGGATCTTTTTTCCAAAGCTTTTCAGTCACTTGCTCGATGTCTCGGAGTCTTGTTCAGGAAAGCACCGGTGGGAAAACACAGGTATGTAAACCCAAATTTTGAGCCAAACCCAGTTTGCTTTTTGGAGCTCCAAAGCTAGCATCTGAAGCTTCACTAGACTGCCAGATTTCTCTGCCTGGGCCAGAAGGAATGACTGGAGTTTCCCATGTTTCAAATTTGGGCCAGGAGAGAAAGCCACACAACAGCCAGAATGGGTGAACTGAGTGGGAGGGATCAAAAGTCATTTGAGCAACCAGCCTTGTGGAAAGCATGAGAGGGGTAAGCTAATCAGTAATACTGCCCTTTGAGGGCACTTGAAGTAATTTCTGTCTTCTTTTGTTCAGATTGCAGGCACTCTCTCCTCCATTATGGTTCTGCTGGTAATTGTGGCTATTGGATACCTTTTTGAACCGCTTCCACAGGTAAGGCAGTTTTGCCTGTTAGGCATTGCATTGTCAGTGAACAGAGGCCAGTGAATATTGCCTAAAACAGAGGTTGTGGGATGATCAGTAAGCAACACAGTCAGGCCTTGTCCAGAAACCTTTAAATTCTGTATGCATTTTTGCTGTAATTAGACTAGAAATTAATAATATTTTGGAGGATCCAGCATGATTTTTGTTGATGTTTTTAATATTGGATATTCCGGGCTCTGTCCTTAGAATATAAAAATGATACCTTCAAACAATTCCCCTTCAGAATCATTTAGGTTGGAAAAGACCTTTAGGATCATCAAGTGCAACCATAAAACTAGCACTGCCAAGTCCACCAGTAAACCTCATCCCTAAGTGCCACATCTACGCATTTGATTTTAATACCTCCAGGGATGGTGGCTCGACCACTTCCCTTGGCAGCCTGTGCCAGTGCTTGGCAGCCCTTGTAGTGAAGTTGGTTTTCCTCATATCCAATCTAAACCTCTTCTGGTGCAACTGGAGACCATTTCCTCTCATTCTATTGCTTGTTGCCTGGGAGAAGAGACTGACCCCCACCTCACTACAACCTCCTTTCAGCCAGTTGTAGAGAGTGAAAAGGTCCACCCTGAGTCTCCTTTTCTCCAGGCTAAACAGCCCCAGTTCCTTCTGTCCCATAGCACAGAAATACAGCTATTTGTAATGCTCTCAAGTTCTTACTTGGCATTGGGTTTATTTTGCTTCTGAAAATTGCATTTGTGCAATATTCTTAGACAGTGCTTGCTGCAATTGTCATGGTGAACCTGAAAGGAATGTTTAAACAGTTTGGAGATGTCACACACTTCTGGAGAACCAGTAGGATTGAGTTGGTGAGTAATACACAGCTCAGTGCATATATTTTACTGTATTAAATTTGTTGCTCCTCTTCTTCCTGACCCCCAAACAAGTTGAAACTTATCAAAGAGTTACAAATCGGTGTTGCATTGCAGATGAGCGTGAGACATGGAGCTGTAAGTACCCGAGGAGAGTGATCTGTTGCAAACAAGAATGTTTTGGTGGTTTTTCAGCAACCTTTAACTCAGGTCAGAGTAGTTTGGTTGCAGTAAAAGCGAAGCATTTGCAGTGTTGCTATAGGAACTGCGCTGAAGGCTGTGGGAATGTCTGGGAATAATTTGAAGAATAGAGCAACAAAGAAAACTGGTTGAAGGTATTTGCCATCCGCCAAAAACCTGGCTGGAGTGGGCCAGAACTGAGAGTGTATCAGAGGGAACATATCAGTGGCATTTTTCTCCTGGATTAACTGGCTGAAGGAAGTTAAGTGAGAGCTACTTGCAGGCCTTGAATATGTGTTTTTTAATCCTAAGGTATTTGGAGTCTGATGGTAACACAGGATTCCTTGGAGAACAGGACTTAAAGCATTAATTAATTTGTGATGGTTTGTCAGATGTTGTGTTAGTGTGCCTTGAGCTTTTACCCCTTCTGAAAGGTTAACATAATTACAGTCTGCTATCATGATGGATTACATTATAGTGTGTTCCAGAACAGAATTGATACATAGGTTTTGAGGCTGAATTACGCTGTTGTTTTTGCTGCAGACACACAAAGGACACGTAATAATTCAGACTTTTTCTTTGTTTTAGGCCATCTGGGTGGTAGCTTTTCTGGCTTCTCTTTTCCTGGGACTGGACTATGGTTTGCTTACTGCAGTAGCGTTTGCGATGATAACCGTTATTTACAGAACACAAAGGTCAGATTTCTTCTTTATCAAAATTAGTGTTTGCTGATCTCCTGTGTGGTTTTGTTTGTTTAAGGGGTGCAAATCAACAGAAGACCATTCCACTCCCTTCAACTGTATACAGTATAGAATCTGCCTCATAATACAGGCCATGCTCTTGTGGCCCTGATCCAGGGTTCATATTTTATTTTTCTGAGAACAACATTTCTAGAGGACATGAACTTGCAATTCCAATGATAAACATAAGAATCTGATTTCTTTTATTTATTAATTATCTTTACTTGTTTTTAATGCCTAGAGTTCAGAACTTTGAATCTGCTCGATGCCAGTTTCAGTAAATGATTACATTTCTGTGCACTAATTGTCAAGGTCAAGCAGAAGTTGTGTCATATTATCATTAGATGAATGTTTAGTTATTTTATAAGAAAGTTCTAATTCATCAAAAAGTTGTGCCTGCCCTTTAGTTTTTCACATCATTTCTCCTCTTTCCCATTCCAAGTGACAGAAGTTTTCTATGAAGCTTTCTAGGTCTACAGTGAAACGATTTCTTGCATTTGTGGATAGGACTGTCATGTGAGGCTTCTTTTTTTCTGTATAAAAGTCCTGGTTTCAGTCTGCGTTGGAATGAAACCAAATTCTAAGATTTCCTCTGCATAAATAAGAGTATTTTTCTGCCATCTCTGTACATTCTTGTTCTTGCAAACAGAACAATAATGTACTTTGCTGTCACATTGCTTGTAAGTTGGCAATATTCATCTGCTCAGGAATAGTCCTTGGGAGCAGAGTGGCTCTTTGACATTGCAGCATGTTTCCTACCAGCATGAGTTTCCATTTTTGCAAGGTAGTCGATGTAGTTGTGCCAGTTATTGCCAAACAGAGCTTGCCCTGAACCTTCTCATGCTTTGCCCCATGCTTTTCAGAACATGACAACACTATAGTGCCAAGTTTATAAATTGGCTTTGCACTGGCAGAAGCAAACTTGTCTGGTCACCAAATTGTCCCTTTATTATATTCCTGCCATAAACTGCCTACTGTGTTTAGATAAGCCTGTACCAGGCAGGCACTGCAGAATGACCATTAAAGTAAGTTTCAATCTGTATCAAGCACTCACTTTTCCACTTTGTAAGTGTATTACTGAAACATTTGCTTCCATTTCTTTCTAGCCCTCAATACAGAATCCTTGGTCAGATTCCTGACACTGACATCTACTGTAATGTGGAAGAATATGAAGAGGTAGGAGTGCATTCTTCTGCATTGAAGAGTTTTATGTACTAGAGCAAAGATGACTGTGGCAATTTGCTGCTTAGCCCTACCATACTGCTCATAACATTGTTGCCTGCCTAGCATTCACCTGTGTTGAAGGAAAAGAAAATAAACATTATTTTAGTAGTAAAAGGTATTTTGTTCAAAATGCTAGGCTTTGATACTGCATGTATGTTTGACCAGTAACCTTTATACTACTTCCATTGTACTAGCTTGTACAAAATGGTCAGGTTTGTAGGAATACCACTACTAAACCTTCTATGTACACGAGTACATACAAGGCCACCTTCTTTACTTGTGTGACAGTATTGCATGAAATCCATGGAACCCAGGATCCAAACTGATATGTTCTTTGGAATTCCACCAGCTGTTTGAAACAGCATCTCCGTGCCTCCACCGATCCCCTGCTTATTGAATGTAGATGATTAATGGCACAATTGCTTGCCATGCACTTAGCTTCTTATAAACGCCATTTTGTTCAAGTAAAAGTTGGTGAAAGCAGTATATTTTGTCAATATAATGGATATAAACATGCTGTATTTATTCACAAATGGAAACTACAATTTTCTGCACTCTGCTGTGTTCTCAAAGGTGCTGCTGTTAAGGCTACAGCTCCCTTTACTGAGGAGCCTAGTAAAGTCTAGGCTTTTAAAAACCTAGACTGTAGAAGTCTAGGTTTTTAAGTCTATAAAAACCTGTGTGAAAAGATGATGCTGTAAGCTGAAAATATTCTCACTAGCAGTTTTGCTTTGAATAAGATACAAAGCAGAAGTATATGTGGGCATATTTGTAGCTGTATGCAAAGAGGAAACTCCATTTTTGTTATTCTGACTGCAGTCAGCATTTCCTTCTCCTGTATAAAGACAAATTGGCAGCATATGGCAGGCTAGATCTCTGCTGCTGGCCTGGTCATTTGCATGTAACATGCCAAGAGTGCAGCCTGTTTAAGGATGACTTAATTGAAAGCAGAGGAAAGAAGTGATATTGAGACCTATCTATCTGAAGGCCTGTTTAAAACCAAAGATTTGAAAGGGTCTGGTTTTGGTAGCTGAGGAAATGAGAAAGAGGGAAAGAGAGCAATAGGTCATTATGTTTGTAGAAAGGGAGGCTGAAAGGAAGTATTCCTAGATCTGCATGATTTCCTCACGGTAATCCACCTGCAGATAGCAACATCAGAGAACTGCAAATATTAAATTCCTTTTTATGACTGTACATTTTGTTGTTATAAAGAAGAAGAAATGTTACATGGCATCGACTGTGTGCAGTATTACACCAGGAAGGGGAGAGGCTCTGATCTGATCAGCTTTGCTCACAACAGAGTCAACCTTCTTTATTTGACACATGCCAATAGCCATTCTGGGTTGGCTGTTGTGTTGCTGCATATTCATGTGTCTTGTGATCACACAGGTGCTTTTCTTCTAGTGCAGATAATACTTAACTATGCACATCCAATATTCTTTTCCTTAGGTAAAAGAATATCCTGGAATAAAAATATTTCAAGCTAATGCATCACTTTATTTTGCCAATAGCGAGTCGTATACAAGTGCACTGAAGAAAAAGGTGAGTCAAGCAAATTCTTTAATGTCCATGTCTTGAAAATTCAAACTGGTTTCTGGAACATCTTTCAGCCTGTGGCCCCTGGTGATCAGTAAGATATGAGAAGGTGACCCTCCAGCCAACTGCACGTCATCTTAGAGAGCAACAATTTGATGGGAGGGAATAAACTAGTAAACTGTAACTTAATACTGCCTGCTTGTGAATGAAGAGTGCAGTGGTTGCAGAGCACAAACTGGTCAAACGCGTCTTTTTTTCTAGAGGAAAATAGTGTTTGCTAAACTGAAAACAAAATGTCTGGGAGTGAAAGCTTCCTTCTTGGGTGATAAACTTTATTGGAGTGTGTGAGCTGTGGAATATTGTGGGCATTTAGTGCCTCTCATGAGGAACAAATGACCTGCATACAGAGTATGCCTCGCCTGCTGCCTAAGTGATGTTTGACTGGGTGGGAATGGCAATAACAGCACTAGCTGAGTGCAGAACTGCCTGGCCTGGCACCTATACTAACTTCTGAACAATTTTTCTGTAGCTCCCATGGTGAGTCCTGTAAACCAGGTGGGTGGTACTTACCTTCACAAAGCAAGAGTGATTGATGGCCAGAAGCACTTCTCTCCCCTTTGCTCTCTTCACTCAAATCAGCCTTCCATTGAAACATGGCACTTTTTGATTTAAAGAAAAGAATGTGATACGTCTCTTTTTCGTCTTGTTAACACAGCACTTGCCAAGATTATTCCTTCTTACTTGATACCCTTCTCACCCCCACCAAGAGAGGCTGAACAATGGAGGCTTGTGTTTTAAATTCATGACAGTGATTAATTCAGGGCTAACTGATGCTGCAGTGTTATCCCAACAAGCTGAATCTCCTCTGATCATGCTTTCTTTTCATGACAGACTGGAGTGGACCCTTGTGCAATATTAGCAGCAAGGAAAAAAGCCCGGAAGAGGCATGCCAGGGAAATCAAGGCAGCAAATAAACTCAAAAAGAAAGCTGTACTGAAATTGGTCAAGTCTTCGGTAAATATTTACCTCTGCTTTATCAGCTACTATGCTGCTTCGTGCTGTTACTGTTCTTGTATAAACAAGGTGCAGAGTGCTGCTGAGGTAGGAAGGCTTCAGGAGCAAGCACTCTGCAGTGTGGACAGGCTGCTGAGGGAACAGCATGAGGATCAGGGGTTCATGGCAGGACCAGGTGATTGTGTTGAACCTTGATTACAGGCAGGTAGAATATAGGGGAGCCTTTCCATAAAGTCAGACTGACTCATCAGTGATGTCAGCAGAAACTGGCATGACCCAGCCTCTGTCCCTCCCCATACACTTGGAATAATCGTGCAGAAATAGGATATAATGAAATCAATTAAAATTAGCAGCCCCTGCCGTTGGCTCTGCTGATCCTGCCGTGGTTAAGTGAGGCAGGTACATTGAGAAGGGTTGTTTGGAACATGCTTGTACTGTTATGCATGTTTAAATTCACCCCAATGCTGGGAGCTTTATACCTTTTTTTTTTTTTTTTTTACTAAAAGCCTAACTTAAGAGCCCAGTAGCTGTTGCTTCTTTTGAATATATAGGCCTTGACAGGATCAGCAGGGTTAAGGCATGGAAATGGAGTGAGAACATATGAGCAGGTGTCAGTGCTTGAAGGAAATGGGTAATTCCCTCCTAAGATAACAGCTTTAAGCTATTTAAATGATTGTATAAAGGCTGGGCATAAGAGAATGAACCTTGATGTATGTGAGATACGGAAGTATGCATGCATGTACAGCCAGTGCCTGTCATGGTTAGGAGCTATACACCGTTTAAAGGCGGAAGCAACAGACAAGTATGGGGAGGAAGAGGATCTACGCTGAACAAGCATTGGCTGTCATTAAACATTATTTATCTTCTCTCTCAGACTAACGATGTGGAAGCAAATGTAAAACATGAGATAGCAAATGATGAGTTACCTGTAAATGGGAAATTTGCATCTGCAGATGCTAGCGTACAAGACACATCTCCTGATGAACATGAACATTTTGTGGAGCCCAAAGCAAACATCCACTCTTTAATTCTGGATTTTGCCCCGGTGAACTTTGTGGATTCAGTTGGAGCAAAAACACTAAAATCAGTAAGTAGGGCTTTTTTCCCCAGAAAAACCCAGAGAAAACTTGTGAGATACCTAATAGGGAACCTGTCAGCAGGAGACATAAATGCCAGCTCAAGTACAGTCCAGTATCTCACCTAATCATGGATTTAATTCTGTAGCTCTGTAAGTTCTAGCTGAATTCTGGGGAAGGTAAACTGTACAGCTTTCACAGTAATAGGCTTACATCTCCCAGAATGCCAGTGTGTACAATGATATACCTGTGTTTAACTTCAGTTTAACTCTGTTGCAGATTATAAAAGAATACAAAGAAGTTGGTGTCTGTGTCTGTATTGCCAGCTGCAATGGTGAGTTGGGGTTTTGTGAACTTTATGGGGGACAGTGTATTTCCTTTCTTTCCCTCTGGTCCCGAATTTTCTGCTGCCAGGTGCCTCAGTAGTATCAGCACATCACATAAGCAAAGGATTTGAGGAAAAGCAAGCCCATATGCATTAAAGCCTTCACTTTAGTGAAAGTAGAGCACAATTCTATCAGGACTAGATCCTGCTTCCATTTATTCCAGCTGGCAAATTGTAAATGCCACACCAAACTTTGTATCTTGAAATTGTTGTACGAATCTAATGAGGAGGAAAGCCTGCAATGTTCCAAGTTTCTGATAGTTAGAACTGTATCACCTTTGGCCAAGAACAGGCCTCTCTGTATGTATCTGTTTGGAGTAGAAGTAGCATGGGATCCACCTGGCTATTTTAAATGTTTTAAGTAATAACAAATCAGAGAACAAAGTGTTGTCTTCTTCCCAAGATACCACTGTCTTCCATCTTTGTACTTTATTTTACGCACTGATGCCATGTTTGGTTTCTGGTTTTAGGCGCTGTTATGAATGAGCTGACAAGACTGAATTTTTTTGATAACACTGTAACGAGAGAGTTGCTGTTTCACAGTATTCACGATGCTGTCCTGGCTTGCCAAGTGAAAGACAGGTCTGCTTCGCAAGCTGACTGACCTCTGCAGAATGGCATCGAGCAGGATGGAAGCCAGATTTATGCTGATGGAGACTCTTTCTGAATATTTAATTTGCACAAAAGGTTTAAAGAGAGCCTGAGGCCTTTTGTATCTACGGGTATAGAGTGGTGCTTATCTTCTGTAGGAAGAGTGGATAAGGAAGTGGAAGCCTTCATGCTCTTGATTTTATTCCTTCAATCAGGGTACAGCCTTCCAACAGCATACAAGCACCAAATTATGCAAGACAAGAAAATTCAGTGTGTTCTGCTAGAATCAGGATCTGACGGATACGCTGACATTCCGATTCCTGTTGAGAAAATGGGCGCTTTAACTCACAACAAGGTGGCATCTTGCAGGAAGTAAGTGTTCTGCAACTACAATGCACTGTCCCAGTGTCTTTAAAGAACTTTCTTAGCTGACTTTTAAAGCCTGATGTCAACAACTGCATACAACAGTTGTACAAAATCATACAACAGTCTGCCAGCTGGATTAATGAATTCACACTGGTGGCATTTAGTTGCTGCTCTTTTTAAACCTGGATGGTACAGTTGGTTTGGGTTTTTTAGGTATCTGATCTGTCTCACCTAAACTCTTCATTGCCTGAATGTTTTCACTCTAAGTGAGCTTCAAATAGAAATGTGTCATTGAATTACTACATTATCAATACAGTACTTTCACTGCCAAAACCCAGTTATGCTTTGTAGAAAAGACTACGCTTGATTTTGAGCTAAAATTAGTTTAGCTTCAAAGTTTGAAGACAAAAATGGTTGAAGGCAAGAGTGAAGCTTATTAAAATTACATTGAGAACTGACACCCAATGTGCAGTCTCTTAAGCTGGAATAAAAATGCAGACAAGGTCTAAAGTCTCAGTGGTCCTCCCCCCAGACAAGTACTTTTGTGTTGCCTGAGACATCTTCCTGCCAGCAGTGCTGCTTCTGCCTCAGCTTTTAAGTGCTTTGAGAAACAGATTTCAATTGAACTCAAAAATACTACGATTGGGGTTTTTAAAAGGAACAGTAGTGTGGGTTTTCTTCTGCTGTCTGCACAGCCCAGCTGCTGTGGTACTGCTTAACTTCAGGTATGAGATGAAAGCCATGGAAATGTAATTCAAGGAAAAGAAAGAAATCTTCAGTGCTTCTATTCCCTTAACAGCAATCACTGTGAATCTGAGCAAGGGTAGGAACCTCAAGGTGTTTCTCTCCAGGTTATTTCAACAGCACTGGGGAAGTGGAGCATCAGTGACATTTCCTTTAGCACCCCCAAATCAAAGGTCCTGTGCATAAGGGAATTCAAATGACTTCCCCTCGTCTGAATGCAGATCTTAATACTTTCATTTTGCTTCAAGCTCTCTTGCGATTAGGGCTTGCTTCAGGTAAACCAGGTTTCCCAGGAACTGGGGGCAGTCAGGGAAGATGTTTTATTTCCTCAGACTCCCTGCCAATAGGGATAGGAAGCTTTCTGCATCAGAAATTACTGCTTAGCTGGAGTTCAAAGGAGGAATTCAATGCATGTTAACACATCAGGTGTGCTTATTTAAACAACTTTTGGTACATTTTATAATGTTAACTAGTTTAACAAGCCTTTGTACCTACATACAGTATATTTTTCTACTTTCAGCTTGTTGCAGCTTCAGTTTTTAACTATGTAGTCTCTTTATGTCAAAATTGTGTCAACTTGCAAAATAAAGTGATTATGACTTGCCAGAATATTCTTCTTTGTCTTGGGAAGACTGTCTGTGGGACAAGCCAAGGTCCCTGGAGGTGTGTGTCTGGCTCAGGTTCCTGCTCCTCGCCTTCTTTGCTCCCCCACCCCAGGAAGCCATATCCATGCCAGACCTTACAGTGGTACAAGGTACAACTGATGCTGCATTTCCCACCCTCATAACAGGAGCAGCTCTTCCTGGGAATTGCTGAGATGCTGGACTGGAAACCTTTGCTCGGAAGTCCTAGATCCCAGGCTGGGTGGTGCTGGAACTCTGCAACCTGTTTCTGGGTACTGCCTCCTCCTGTGCTTTGCTGCCACCAGCTGAAGCACTGCTTCCCCCTTGCCAGCCAGTTATCTACTGCAGAGTGAACTGACTTCCTCTTTCGCATACTGATTAACAGACTGCTATCTAAATCTTACCTGAGGCTTGTCAGCACATCCTGTAACCTCTGAACAGGGTTCATCTTCTTCCCTCCAGTTTGTCTGCATTGACTGGCTGTGGTGATGCATGCCCCCCACTCTGCCCAGGGCAGCTCTGCCATCTCAGGAATCCTTGTCAGGCCTTGGCCTTTCTTACATTACTTGGGCAGTGAAGTGTCCCTTGGCTGCACCAGGCACTTTTGCATGGTTAAGGAGGGAACAGTACTGACCAGAGCAGGGACTCCTGCTGCCTGGCTAAGGAATAATCAATCCATCAGTTATCCCTCAAAAGCCTTGGAAGATTCCTCACCTTGCTTGTAGCCAGACTAGAATGGTACACTGTTACTGGAACTAGTAATTACCGACTCGGGTTGTGGGCAGGATGGAAATTTACTGATGATTAAAGCCAATCATCTTGTGACCCAATAAAGAGTTGTCTTAAGTGAGGCCATTTGAGCTCTCCTGGACCACAGCAGGCTGTGACCAGCATCTCCCTGAGTGGGATGTCTCAGAGCTCGCGAACTCAAGTTTGTGAAGTTCAGAGAACTGTCACCAAGAGCTGCAGAAGTAAAAAGTAACACTGAATTTCAAGTACTGCTCTTGGTAAAGAGAGGTGCCCTCTGCTGCTTTCTGAACCAGTCAGAAACTTCCTGAAACACCACTCCTGCTCAGGCTGGACAAGAAAAAGTCTGTCTCATCAATGAACCTGCATTCCACCCCAGACTGTTCTTACCAAAAACTTTATCAACTTGAATCCTTTTAAGAGCAGGAACCAAATAAAGGAATCTTCGCTTAGAACTAAGAAATTACGCTTCTTCCTCCTCCTTGACCCACCTACTATTTTGTAATAGGGAAACTCAGTAAAAGGGATGAAGAAAACCGCTGAATTAAAAAAACAAACAAGTTATGATGGTACCAGCACATAGAATCATAGAATAGTTAGGGTTGGAAAGGACCTTAAGATCATCAAGTTCCAAACCCCCCTGCCATGGGCAGGGGCACCTCGCTCTAAACCATATCACTCAAGGCCTCATCCAACCTGGCCTTGAACACTGCCAGGGATGGAGCATTCACAACCTCCCTGGGCAACCTATTCCAGTGCCTCACCACCCTAACAGGAAAGGATTTCCTCCTTATTTCCAATCTAAACTTCCCCTGTTTAAATTTTAACCCATTACCCTTTGTCCTGTCACTACAGTCCCTAATGAAGAGTCCATCCCCTATAGGGATGGCCCTATAGGCCCCTTCAGATACTGGAAGGCTGCTATGAGGTCTCCACACAGCCTTCTCTTCTCCAGGCTGAACAGCCCCAACTTTCTCAGCCTATCTTCATGTGGGAGGTGCTCCAGTCCCCCGATCATCCTCGTGGCCCTCCTTTGGACTTGTTCCAACAGATCCATGTCCTTTTTATGTTGAGGACACCAGAACTGCACACAATACTCCAGGTGAGGTCTCAGGAGAGCAGAGTAGAGGGGCAGGATCACCTCCTTCGACCTGCTGGTCACCCTCCTTTTGATGCAGCCCAGGATACGGTTGGCTTTCTGGGCTGCAAACGCACACTGAAGCCGGCTCATGTTCAGTTTCTCATCAACCAACACCCCGAAGTCCTTCTCCGCAGGGCTGCTCTGAATCTCTTCTTTGCCCACCCTGTAGCTGTGCCTGGGATTGCTCCAACCCAGGTGTAGGACCTTGCAGTTGTCATGGTTAAACTTCATGAGGTTGGCATCAGCCCACCTCACAAGCCTGTCAGGGTCCCTCTGGATGGCATTCCTTCCCTCCAGCGTATCAACCGAACCACACAGCTTGGTGTCATCGGCAAACTTGCTGAGGGCGCACTCAATCCCACTGTCCATGTCACCAACAAAGATGTTGAACAAGACCAGTCCCACCACTGATCCCTGAGGGACACCACTCGTTACTGGTCTCCACCTGGACATTGAGCCATTGACCACAACTCTTTGTGTGCAGCCATCCAGCCAGTTCTTTATCCACCGAGTGGTCCATTCATCAAACTGATGTCTCTCTAATTTAGAGACAAGAATGTCGTGTGGGACAGCGTCAAACACATTGCACAAGTCCAGGTAGATGACATCAACTGCTCTACCCCTGTCCATCAGTTCTGTAACCCCATCATGAAAGGCCACCAAATTGGTCAGGCAGGATTTCCCCTTAGTGAAGCCATACTGGCTGTCACCAAGCACCTTGCTGTTTTTCATGTGCCTTAGCATGCCTTCCAGGAGAATCTGCTCCAAGATTTTGCCAGGCACAGAGGTGAGACTGACTGGTCTGTAATTCCCCGGGTCATCCATTTTCCCCTTACTGAAAATGGAGGTTGTATTTCCCTTTTTCCAGTCGTTGGGAACTTCACCTGACTGCCATGATTTTTCAAATGTGATGGACAGCAGTTTAGCAACTTCATTTGCCAGCTCCTTCAGGACCCGCAGATGGATTTCATCAGGACCCAAGGACTTGTGCACATCCACCCAGGAGAGAAAAAAATATCCCTTCACATCTTCCCTAAGCTGGGTTATGACTCAGACCATGAGGCACTGCATGTCCCTTCTCCTCAGCTCTTTTCCCGTGGTAGTTCGCAAGTTTCCTTGGGACATCCTTATACCTAAATGCAAAGCATTGCACCCATGTTTCTGAGCACATCCAGAAACCCTGCAGCCACTTGGGGATCTTTCAGCACCTCCACAGCTTGGATGGTCAGTTTTGGGGTATAAATCGTAAACTGTGGATTTCTAACATTGCCCAGGTGCCCAATTTAAAAATACTTCACTATCTTAGACCATGTCACTGGAATCTCCCTGAGCTGTTTTCCTACAGCATCAATTCTCCCCTAGCGTAAGACACGCTCACAGTGGATTCACAGCTACCATTTTACCATTTATTTCCAGCTTCCAAGAACAAGACAGAGATTCCTACACTTGGATTTGGGTTCCCCAGAAAGTTTAACTATAAGAACAGGAAAGACATTCCAAAGGATTAGTTGTAGGTCATGTAGCGGGGGGTAGCGCTGAACTTCGCGTAGGATTTAATGACTTTGTTCACTGCCTCCAAGAAGTCTTTCTCTGTGGCAATTTTCCGGCGGGCTCGGATAGCAAACATGCCTGCCTCTGTGCAGACACTGCGGATCTCCGCACCTGCGAAGACAGGGATAAACCAATCCAACACTGACCACAGTGAAGGTGAAGCCCAAACTTGTTTATAAAACATTAATCATCTTACCTGTGCTGTTGGGACACAGCCGAGCCAACAGCTCAAACCTGATGTCTCTCTCAACACTCATCGAACGAGCATGTATCTTGAATATGTGAGTACGCCCCTGGAAGAAGAGTGAGGAGAAGGGTTCATGGCTTGAAAGAGACAGCTGCAGCTGTCCACATGCAGAGCAAAGGCAGACAGAGAATAGATCTTTCCAGTTGCTGCCCAGGCTTCCCATGTTTGCACATGTTTAACTGTCCATAAGTAATGTAAGTACTTTACTTACAGATAAGTAACATTAAGAAAGTAACTTTGGAAAGAGCTTTAGTGGTAGAAGTACCTCACGAAATCTCTTTCAAAAGAGCCAAACAAAACACAATCCAGCTTAAGAACTGAATCATGAATCTGGCTAAAGGATTCCTTATCTGTTCAGACAAGAATACGCAGTGATTACAGCTATTCACCAAGGCTTCTCTGCCAGAGAAGGAAGCTGCAGTGAAAAAACCTTTTTGGCGCATCTTTAATCCCCCCAGTTTCCATGTAGTTTCACTTAAGTGAAGAGTGTACCAGACTACACATAGTTGTGAGAGGAAGCACTCTCACCTCAAGATCAGGCAAACTGAACTCGATCTTCCTATCCAACCTGCCAGGCCTCATCAGTGCCGGGTCCAGAGTATCGGGTCTGTTTGTAGCCATCAGCACCTTGATGTTGCCTCGTGGGTCAAAACCATCCAGTTGGTTGATCAGCTCCAGCATAGTACGTTGCACTTCATTGTCCCCACCAGCCCCATCATCAAAACGAGCACCTGGAGAGAGAAGACACACGCGTTTCACACAAAAGAGGGACCCCCTCAGTGCCTGCATGAGGTGTCACAGCTCCTGCATAGAAGACACCAGCAAAACCATTTTAAATTACGTACAGATCTTTGTGGCAAGTTTAAAAAGGTGTGAGGGGTTATTTGAAAATGTATTTCAAACAAAGAGTGAGTGCTGTTACCCATCAGTTATAATAAGCACTGTATACTTATCCCTGGTATGAAAGGGCCCACCTCCCTGCCTAATCACTGGCCAAGCTGCTGAAATGTACAAAGGTAGCTCGTTTCTGCATTTGTTTTGCCCTCCCTCAAGTAAAATCTTCTTCTCCTTCTCTGTGTGGAAACTGTTCTACTCTCAAAGTACTTCCTTTGAGTGAAAAAAATAACTCATTTTCAGGCAGTATAAAGATGTGGTAGGTAGTCTGGAAGCTGAAGGGGGTTTAGGTTAACAACACTTTGTGCAGAGGTTCTTCACTGAAGTTCAAATACTCTGGGTGTTCCAAACATGCAAACTGACTTCTCATCTGGGCTATATAAAGCACCTCTTGACAGCCTCCTGCACGTGGGGGGTGCTGGTAATAGCTTTTCTGAACAGGTATTTACAAGCACATTTCTTGCACTGATACGGAATTACAACATGTAAAGAAAACTTGAAAGGTCTCCAATGAGCTTAAAGCCATAGGTATTACCAACATACCTCCAATGGCATCAATTTCATCAAAGAATATAAGACAAGCTTTTTTAGTTCTGGCCATTTCAAAGAGTTCACGAACCATTCGTGCTCCCTGAAGGAAAAAAACAGCAAGATTTTGTTAAGATTCAAGGCACTCCAAAAGAAAACTACAAAAATTAAACTTTTCATGCTTACAACACTTCTAAGGTTCCGATCATAAAAGTCCTCTATCTGTATACATATATAAGGGAACATTCTAAATCTTACAGCAATTTATAAAGGGGAGACAAGTTACTACTCTTAAATTTAGGTGAAGTCATTTACCACAGGCCCAAATGATAAATCAGTGGCAGACTTGGGAACAGAATCCTAATCCTGGAGTCCTGAACTGCAGATTTAACTCTGCACCCACAGAATCCATTTCGTCAATGACAGTGTACTTCAGGTCCTATCACTGCCTGCCTGACCTGCAGCCATGTGTCTGACAGCTACTCCCCTAGTTGTATCTCCAGCATGCAAGTACATTGTACCCACTGTGGTGTCTGGTCCTCATCACTGGAAACCTGCAAACCTCTGCACACTCCATTAAGTATTTGCTCTTACCTCTCCCACATATTTCTGCACCAGTTCAGATCCAATGACTCTGATGAAGCAGGCATCAGTCCTGTTAGCGACAGCACGGGCACAAAGTGTTTTGCCCGTACCAGGTGGCCCAAACAAAAGTACTCCTTTGGGAGGCTCAATTCCAAGGTTAACAAACCTTTCAGGCTGTAATGGTGGGAAACAGATGGCAAGGTTATGTGCAACTTAAAGACTGCATCAAAATGTATATACAAGTTAAGAAAATCATCAACAAACAGCAATATATACCAGGCTGGGCTGGACTTCACTTGGTAAAATGAGACTTCCTCTCACTTGAGGCATTTATGTTCAGCTAGGTTATCTTGTTTTCTCAAATGCTACCATATGTGCAGAATACTTTCAAAACAACAGAAGTTTCAACCTGGAGGTTACTTACGTGCAGCAGAGGGGTTTCAACCACCTCTCTCAGCTTTTCAATCTGCTCTTTGCAACCTCCAACATCACTGTAAGTGACATCTGGCTTTTCTTCCACCTACACAATAACAAGGTGAGCAAGCAGTTAATAGCCTGATGCTGTGTTATCCAGCCCAGAATAAAATCCAGCCAAATTAATCAAAATTACAAGACAAAACAATATCACAATAAGTAAAGGCAGTTCTCACTTGCATCATGGTGACAGTAGGATCAATCTTTGGTGGCAAGGGGATATGGATTTGATACTTGTTTCTGTCCACCCTGGTAAGAAAGCATAAAGACTATTATTTTAACACTGGTTAATTAAACTGTCATGAAGAAACAACTCTGTAAGTTAGAAGCCAAATTCTGTTTTCTCTGGCATCACAACAGCCCAGCCCTGAAAGCTAACAGTCAGGTGGGCCAGAAACCAGAATTCTTCTGCAGAGAAGTTTAAAAGTTCCAAAAAAATTAATTCCAAAGTATTCTGAAAAATGAACTTCAAAATATCCCACAGAGCAAACTGGTAAAATATTGATTGTAAAAGTAAGAGGCTTCACCTCCTTAGCAAATATTTCCTGTGGCTGCCCTGTGTGTAACCGTGAAGACTGCCAAAGAGGAAGCCAGCTACACAGGCTCCCTGAATGTGGGACTACTGGGGCCCAAACTGAACGGTTTCGATCCATGATGCATGGCTTTCGCCAGAATGACATCAAAATCCAAAGATTCCAGCACAGCATACATGTGACTTACTGTCTTCCAACAGAAAGACATTAGTGCTATCATTACAACAACCGCAAAAACATAATAGTTGACAGGTCAAAGTAATAGATCAGATGAGCAAGCTTGAGTCTCCAGGTAAACTTGCAAGAATATAAAGATTTTGCTCACCCAACTCTCATGCCTTCTTCTATGTCAGTAGGTGCCACCTGGTCACTGAGATCCACCACGAATTTGGCGAACTGCTTGACATTGATAATGTACTTAGGGTCCTCAGAGTCTGCATTGATTATCTTTGTACACCTAATACAGAACACTCAGTTAACACCACCAGGCACACTAACTGGCTTGTCATTTGTATAAACATCAAGGTAAGAGAGTTGTGTTTTTCAAAGACACCAAAACAGCTATTGTACTTGTCATTCTCTTAGCACAGCACCATACAATAATTACAGGAAGAAGTATGAAGTATGTAACATGTCATCAAGTACAACACAGTTCTTTTTTGATACAATGGTAAAAAGCACTTTCAATATGCACAACACGTGAACCTAATTTTTTAAGTAGCCTATGCATAAGCTGTAACTCATGTTTTTAACACTATAGAGCTCCACTGCAAAGAAGGAGAATGCACCCACCTCGCAACTTGCAATGGTTGCTCACTTTGGAGAGTTTGCTTGTCTGCTGCCAGATCCCAAAGAGCAGGAGGAGCCAGGCCGGTGTCAGATTCCTTGATTCCTATGTACAACACAGGTTGAAAAGGAAGCACCTAACAGATATGCCAGCAATTCTTCCCACACCAAGAACCACAGACATAAGCCTGCAGGAAGCTTTTTGAGACCTCCAAACACACACACACACACACATCTTTGATGGACTTCCTAAAGAAAGGAGGCCCATGTGACTGTGCCACCTAAACACATAGATACCAATCCAGGCATCCTCTAATACAGCTGTGCAGCACAGGGACCATTACAACCAAGCTGGACAGAGGTATTAAAGTATGCTTCTGAAAGGTGCAGAAAAGGAGTGAAACTTTGCAAGTGCTTTCACTGACGGAAAGTTTTAGCACAAGACAGCAGAAGCTAAGGGATTCACACAGATTAAAAACCTCATAAACCTTCCAAAACATGGGCAGAAAAAGTACCATCTCCATGATGTATTTATTTAAACCACCTGATTTTAAATGATAGCTGCTCTGATACTCATTTCTTCCCTACAGAAGGACTGGAACCAATGCTTAATGATAATATGTTAATATGTTGAGTTACTGCAGTTTATGGAAATTCACTCACTATTCAAACACAGCTTGACACAAATCACAACAAATTATCTGGTGGCAGATAGGGGCATTTGTTTCATGTCATGTAATATATAAGAATTACAGTTTTGAATTAAAAGGTGTTACAATACAGAATCACATAACTGTATGTACAGATTAGCCCTGCCCAATCCAAAAGACCATCACCTACAAAGCAAAAATCTCATGTTACTAAATAGAGAAAAGCAACAATAATAAACCAATGCAGAAGTTGTTTAAGAGCAGCTTCTTCAACCACCAATTTTGGTATACAGAATCATGAGAACAGTTTGGGTTGGGAGGGACCCCCAAAAGTCATCTAGTCCAACCCCCCTGCAATAAGCAGGGACATCTTCATCTAGATCAGGTTGCCCAGAACTACATCCGGCCTGGTCTTAAATATCTCCAGGTTCATCCACCACCTCTGGCAACATGTGCCAGGATTTTACCACCCTCATTGCAAAGAGTTCTTCCTTGCATCCAGCCTGAATCTCCCCTCTTTTATTTTAAAACCATCACCCCTTGTCCTCGTGCAACAGGACCTGCTGAAGCCTCTCCCCGCCTTTCTTATGCAGTTCTTCTATTCCAAGTTATCTTAAGAAAGAAAGATACCAGTGAGTTCATTGATTTTCTTGAGCAGTTGTTGAATATCATCTTCTACTTGCTTGATCTGCCTTGAGTACGTGCTCTGGCCCTGGAAAAGAAATACCACATAGATTTCATAACTCAAATTAGTTCATGTTTAGGAAAAAATTACAATAGCTGTTCAGAGTCAAGATGTTCAATAGACTGTCTTGGTGTAACACCAACTACTCATCACAGCCAAAAAAACAAGTACTGAGTTCCAGTAACAATATTGCTGTTTGCAAGACCACAGTGCAGGTACACAGCACTTATTGTGCAAGTGGAAATTTTTCCGTTTTGTAGACTACAAGGATTTGTTTTTCTTTTAAACCTGTTCAGCCTTATTTTTCAAACTATTGCTTTTCCTAAAGCTTAAAACAGATTTAGTAAAAATTATATGGAGACAGAATTCTGTATACGTTATCAGAAAATCATCTGTACTAGTGCTTCAACTACCTTACCCAACCTTTCCATCATCCACCAAAGACAGCAGAAAGATCATGGGGCTAATCATAAGCTCAATACTTGCATGTGATAAAATGCTTTACTATCTTGCCTTGCCTAGTGTGGGCAGATCAGGATCTCCGTTATGAGATCTTCATATCAACATGGTAACCAAAAAGAAGCCTTGGGAGGCATATTCCAGAGCTTTGTAAAGGAGTCTCAGTGTCAAGAATATTCAAACTTTTGGCAAACGTATCCTAAGCCGCAAGTTTCATTTGTCAAGAATTCTTTCACAGGCCCACTGTACCTTCTGATAGAGGGAAGATTTGCATTTTAAGCCTTGTTGTCCTTAAACTCCTCCCAAGCTCATAAAATCACAGAACGGTTTGGGTTGGAAAGGACCTTAACACCATTTAGTTCCAACCCCCTGCCATGGGCAGGGACACCTCACACTAAACCATGTCACACCCCAAGGCTCTGTCCAGCCTGGCTTCGAACACTGCCAGGGATGAAGCATTCACAACTTCCCTGGGCAACCCATTCCAGTGCCTCACCACCCTCACAGGGGAGAACTTCTTCCTATACCTAACCTGAACTTCCCCTGTTTAAGTTCAAACCCATTACCCCTTGTCCTGTCACTACAGGTTAGTGAAGAAGCCCTAGGAAACCCCCAGCTGTAGCACAACCTACTAACAGATTTACTAACTACTCGGTACACATCCCTCCACTCTTGCATTCAATTCCCAACAGGGTATGCTTTTTACTTTAACATTGTAGTAAATGCATGCTACTCACATATGTTTTCAGCAAGGCAATATCTCCTTCATCCAGAGCTGAAACAAAACAGGAAACATTTAGCTTACACTTTTAAAAACAAAACCAGTGGTATCAGTTCTGCTTCTAGAAGATCAAAACATGTATTTAAAGGGGTTCTTTTGAGTTTCTAGTTTTTCATTGAACAAAAGTAGGACAAAGAAATATCAGACAGTATAGAAAAACAAAACAGGGTCTCCAGCTAGTCTTCAGGCCAAAAATCCACACCACCCAGAGCTCACAGCAAGCACACCACTTAAACTTTGCCTCACTCAGGGTAGCTGACTGACCTATGACTGTACAGAGAAGAAACTGAAGATATCAAGACTTCATCTTTTCAACTTCTTGTTTCTTAATGTTTAAGCAAACACCAATGAAGAAATGTCACCACTTTCCACCAGTGATATCTTCCAAAATGCCCAGTGTGAGCAGTGAACAGCAACCAAACCTAAGATCTAATTTAATCTTGCAAAGCTGCTCTCGGTAGCAAAACACTACTATAAATCACTAAAGCAGCCTGGAATCAATAACTATGACAATGCTGAGTTTTAATATTGTGAAATGGAAAACATGGGAACGTCATACAAGACAAGATAGAGAGTCTGGTCCAACAAACATCCCTTCTCCAACAGGAGCATCTACGAATGTGGCAAATACAGAGTGAGCCCCCGGGCCCAGGTCACACGTTCTTATAAAAAGCCCTTTAAAAATATTCCCTATGTCAGTATTTCTATCAGTTTTTTTAATCCCTGTAAACTTTCAGCAGCTTCCACAGACTACTCAGGAAGGAATGCCCCCGTTTAACTCAGCATTGTGCTTCCTTTTACTTTACTTAAACTTGGAATCTAAAAGTTGTACTGGAGCCTCAGAGTTCCCACACCGGAGCAAGCAGCATCACTTAGAATCATAGAATCACAGAATAGTTAGGGTTGGAAAGGACCTTAAGATCATCAAGTTCCAACCCCCCCTGCCATGGGCAGGGACACCTCTCACTGGCTGAACATGTAAGCACAGTCCCACACGACTGCTCCAGCAGACCGTCTCAATTAACTATGAAAAACACAACTTGCTATTATTGTCAACCCCTATTTGCTCATCATTTGACAGACCTTTAACACTCCCTCTCCCTTTCCCCAAAAGCTATCCCTTTTCCCAGCTGTATTACAGTCTTCCCCTTAAGTATCCCTGGGCCTCAGTTTTCTCTCTTTTCTAATTCCACTCTATGTTTTTATGCTAGAGGGAGCCCAAACCACACAGTATTGCATATCTGGGTGCAGTACATATTATACTGTATTTTCAGAGCACTTTTGTGCATGTGTGTTGTTATTTCCTTCCTGGTTATTTGTACTACCCCACTGATGTTTTCGTATCTACTAAACACTAGGTTGTTATAATTTGGAAGTGGTGATACTTGAGTGGTAACAGTTCAAAGTCGGTAACTGATCATGTACGGTATTGCTGTTGCTTCCTGATGCATTATTTAATGCTTACTAACATGAAATAAAAAGGCAAATGAAATTCAAACTGGCAATGTTCACACTATGCTGGTACCACCAGAAAAATTTGGCACCTCCTTCTCACCAGCTTTCACTGACTTACTTATGAAAAGGGCAACACAGGGTTTGGTAGCTCAGCAGGACTTCACCAATTAACAAAAGGAAATTATCACAGTATCAGTAAAACACTTTGGGTTGGAAGGGACCTTAAAGCTCATCCAGTTTCAATCCCCTGCCATGAGCAGTGGCACCTTCTACTAGAGCAGGTTGCTCAAAGGCCAGGGATGGGGCAGCCACAGCTTCTCTGGGCAACCTGTGCCAGCACTGCAGCACCCTCATAGTGAAGAACTTCTTAATGTCTAATCTAAATCTACCCTCTTTCAGTTTAAAGTCAATGTCCCTTATCCTGTCATTACATGCCCTTATAAAACATCCCTTTCCAGATTCCTTGCAGACCTCACCATGTATTGCAAGACTGCTATAAATTCTGCCCCAAGCCTTCTCCAGGCTGAACAATCCCAGCTCCCTCAACCTGTCTCCATAGCAGAGGTGCTCCAGCCCTATGGTTATCTTTGTGGCCCTCCTCTGGATCCGCTTCAACAAGTCCATGTTTTTCCCATGCTGGGGGTCCCAAAGCTGCACACAATACTCCAGGTGAGGTCTCACGAGAGCAGAGTAGAGGTGCAGAATCACCTCCCCTGACCTGCTGGCCATACTCCTATTGATGCTGCCCAGGATACGGTCGGTATCTGGGATGCGAGCACACGCTGCCGACTCACACCGAGCTTCTCGTCGACCAACACCCCCAAGTCCTTCTCCTCAGCCTGTATTTGCGCTTGGGCCTGCCCAGGCAATGTAATCACCACAAACGTTTGCAACCTTGCTCTCTCCACGCACCGATCAGTGCCTTACCAGCAGCAGCCTGCGCGGACCTGATACCCCTCAGTTTTCCCGCAGAATCTCGGATTCACAGGCTGATATTTATGTTTAACACATCGCAACCTCCCCGCTCTCAGCCACACCGCCTCGCCAGGGCCGCAGACTCGGCACCGGCCGAGCCCGCCCTCAAGGCCGGGGGTCCACTCAGGAGGCGGCAAGGCGGGGACCCCGCCCGCATCGCTTCTTACCGCGGATGGGCTTATCCTCCTTCTCCTCTTCCTTGGTCTTCCTCTGATCGGCTCCCAGGTAGTCCGGCATCGCTGCGGCTCCTGCTCTCCGGCCCTGCCCCGGATGCGTTACGCAGCACACCCTGGGCTTCCGGCTGGGCCCAGCTAGGCCGCGCCGCGGGGACACCAAAGGAGGGTGCACCGGCCCGGGCGCGCCGCGGGACCCGCGCCACCGGAATCTCCTTCCCCCCGGGCACCGCTCCCGCAGCTAGAGAGTTCCGCCTGCTACAGCCTCTGGCGAGGCGGTGTGCGCCGCGCAGGTTGAACCCGCACCGCGGACCCCGGCCTGGGCTGCCGCCGGTGTCTCTGCCAAGAGGCGGTGGGAAGGAGGCAGAAGGAAAAAGGGAGGGGGCCGGGCCGCTTATCCCGCCGCACGCCGCTGCCGCCCCGGAAGCGCTCTCCAGGCGCCTCCATGCGCCGGCTCCTGGCAACCGGCGAGGCGAGGCTTGCGGCGTCCCGCGCCCAGGCCCGAGGTTCGCTGCGGCCGCTCGGCCGCCTTCGCCGCCATGCTGCGGGGGGCGCAGGAGGGGCAGGTCACGGCCGTCACCCGGGCACTTTCGGCCGGTAGGTACACGGGAGGCCGGAGCGGCCCGGGCGTGAGCGCGGGGCTGTAGCTGGTGCCGCGGCCGGCGGATGCGGCACGACGGCAGGGGACCGGGCGGCGGTGTCGGGGTGTCCCGCTGCCGCCCGTCCCGCCGGCGTGCAGGGTTGCTCCTATCGGGACCGGGGCTCCTCCCGCTTGAACGAGTGCGTGTTCAGGGGGAAGCCCGTCCCTGGAGCCGCTGCCCGGGGCCAGGGGCGGAAAATATCCTGCTTCTGAGGAACTTTCCTGTTTATTTCACTTCAACTCTGTCCTCGTTGCGTGTGCCTCGGTGCTCGATCCGAGTCGGTGTGTGAGCAACAAGTCTGCCTTGGCTGCCAGAGGGAGGGGCCTGTGCAGGGGGAGCGGGAAGGCGGAGATCAGTCCAAACCTAGTGCCCCTGCCGTGGTTATCGCCTCTGTTACTAGAGCAAGGAAGAGACTGAATAACATTTAACGTGTGCGTTCCTTTAAGAAAGCACCTTTCAAGATCTGAGAGCACATTGAAGTGTTTGGAAGGTACCGCCTGATAGGGACCGCGTTCCGGTGCTTGCAGCCTTTACAACACTGGTGCGTGTGAGGGAAATAGAAGACGTGCCAGTTTGTGGCCTCGTGTGATTCAGTGCTTTTATGGGCTTTGGTGGGGTTTAATTTGACAAAGATTAAAAAGTAAACCGCAGAAGGTGAAGTTACTTTTATGTTTTTGCTTATAGCATCAGTACTCTGTCAAGTGGAACCGGTGGGAAGATGGTTTGAAGCGTTTATTAAGAGGAGAAACATAAATGTTTCTGCCTCTTTCCAGGAGCTAGAAGATGAGAAGGAACTTTCTGAAGAATCAGGGGATGAAGAATTGCAGCTTGAAGAGTTTCCTATGTTAAAAACCCTTGATCCAAAGGACTGGAAGGTATTGAGTTGATGCATATTAATGTTAATTATGTTTGCTGCAAATCTCCTGTCAGTTGTCTGCCATTCCCAGCTGTTAATGATCATCTTCCTCCCCTCCTCCCACCCCACAGGTTTGTGTTCCTTAATGTTTGTATTTCCCATACATAACTGGTTGATGAGGGTAAGCTCAAGCATGCATCAGATCTTAGTCTTGAACTGTTGCTTTTCATTTCACTACCTGTGAGCAGTGAAGGTGTCTCTTCTCCCTGTTACAGCCTCCCCTATTCTGGAGTTATGTCAGCACTCTTTAATATTAAAGACAGCAATTCAATGTTCCAGTAATCGAACTTTCTCAGACTCAGTGCCTTAATCCAATTTAGATTAAACTACTTGATTTTATGCAGTACTGGCTTAATTGATTCATGTTTTGTTATTCAGTAATTATGGTATTTACACTATTTGTTCCTACAGCCTTTTTCTAATATTTATTGAGAGAAGAAATGTGCTTCCTGCTGTTAAAAGACGGGGGGAACTGGTTGTCTGTGTGTGTTGTAGCTTTTTAGGTGATATTTATTAAGGATTCGTTTGGTTCTTTCTTTCCCTCAGAATCAAGACCATTATGCAGTTCTTGGGCTAGGCAATATACGCTACAGGGCTACTCAAAAACAAATCAAAGCAGCACGTAAGTACCTTTTCTTTTCAGATGTACAAAATTGTTTTCCATGAACAGGCTTTTTACTGCCTCACAGGCCTAAAAATGCTGTCTCTGATTTCTGTTGCTTGCCAGCCTTCTAAATTCCCATCACAGCTCTAAGTCTAGGGAATTAAACATTTTCACTGAGTTCACATCTCTGCTTTCTTGCCTTTTTTCATCAAAAGCCTTGACGCTGTAACTGTTTCTGTATTTCTGAGTCTGCAGTCAGGCTCAGGGAGAGGCAGAGAATTACAGCTAGCCCTGTCTTACGTGTTTCAGTAGGTTGGTACCTTGGAGCCCCATAACAATGGCTAGCTCATAGTTCTGAAGTGGATGCAGGTGACTGGGGGCATTTTGTGGTACTTGCATGTGAAGGAACAACATGTTGAGCTTCAGAATCTTTCTCTCTAGAAAGCAATGTGGCTAAGAGTTGACTTTGCAAGAAGGGTGCAAGTATCTAGTGGAGGAAGGTTTAAAAGTACTCTGAAGGTTGTTCAGTAGCCTTTATGAAATAGTATTATGAAATAAGCTGATGGTTTTTATGAGTTGATCTTGAAAACAACCGCCTTTACAACTGTTCTGTTTGTGAGTAGAGTAACTGTCCCAGTGAAACCACAGATGCTCACAAATAAAAATGGGTGGAAATTAGCAAATTACCAACTTGCACAGAAAATAAGAACAATATAAGAAGGGCATGGTGCAGTTGAAGCAAGTCCAGAGGAGAGCCATGAGGATGATAAGGGGGCTCGAGCACCTCCCATGTGAAGACAGGCTGAGAAAGTTGGGCCATTCAGCCTGGAGAAGAGAAGCTGTGTGGAGACCTCGTAGCAGCCTTTCAGTATCTGAAGGGGGCCTGTAGGAATGCTGGGGAGGGACTCTTCATTAGGGACTGTAGCGATAGGACAAGGGGTAATGGGTTTAAACTTAAAACAGGGGAGGTTCTGGTTAGATATAGGAAGAAGTTCTTTACTGTTAGGGTGGTGAGGCACTGGAATGGGTTGCCCGACGAAGTTGTGAATGCTTCATCCCTGGCAGTGTTCAAGGCCAGGCTGGTCAGAGCCTTGGGCGACATGGTCTAGTGTGAGGCGTCCCTGCTCATGGCAGTGGGGTTGGAACTGGATGATCTTAAGGTCCTTTCCAACCCAAACCATTCTACGATTCTGTAAATAATGTTGCCTTATTTACATGTTGCTTAACAGCACCACTGTGGAGCACAGAGCACCTGGTCTGGTGGTGATTAGTGGTCTTGATAATCTTTTCAAGCAAGAACTGGGGCATGTCTCTTTAGGATCCTAACAGCACTCTGTTTTTACATGGGGGTATAGAGATGTGAGTCTTTCTCACCAGTACATACTGTGCTTTCCTACTTTTGAGAATGATTCCAATTTGTTTCTCAAAAGGCAGGTTGCTCTAACTACTTGCGTAATATCTTCTCTCTCGTATTTTATAGCAAGCCAACAAGGTATGTTTTACGTTGTATGAAAATATGGCTAAACCTTTTGTCTAAGAATTCAGTCTAAAATCTGGTTTTACTTTTTAAACGCTAAGACAACCTTGGTAGCAACTTCAAGTAGATACTTTGTATGTGCTAATTATATCTTAGGATTTAGGCGTAAGGAGAGAACTTGACCACAAAGTCCCATGTGTGTTATCCACATTAAGTGCAGCAGTCTTCACTGGCACATGGCTGTAGTTCCCTTGCTAAGTTTCATCTTGGACTGTGCTCAGAACTTGAGTAAAGGGATAGAATATAATTTTTATTTTATCTGAACAACTTTGCTTTTAATTAGAAATAACTAAAATTACATTAATTTTTTTTTTCAGTATGATTGCACAGGTTCCTGAGTTATGGTTATTTTGTGTCCCAGCAAAGATGCGATAATTTAAATTCTGACAATATTGTTAAATTAGTTCTATGATTCTGTGAAAGAACATTTGTTAACTCATCTGTTTTCATCCTTATATTTTTGGGGGGTTGTTTTTTGGCTTTGGTTGTTTTGGGTTTTTAAAGTATCTAATTAGGGAAATATCAGTTGGAATTCCTCTATTACTTTGTAGTTTGTGAGAAATAAACTGTTAATGATGATGAAATGTTTCTAAATGTAATGCATCTATTTCATAGATAAATCCATGGTGTTGAAACATCATCCAGACAAACGAAAAGCTGCAGGGGAACAGATAGGAGAAGGTGATAATGATTATTTTACATGCATAACTAAAGGTAAGCAATTGATCTCTTTTATTAGATTCACTATCAATCTAATTGATAATCTGAAATGTATTCGTAGTGCTTTATTAGGCTTTTAAAGAATTGTCAGTTAGTAAAAAACCAGAGAAGTTCTTTTACTAGTTAATACATAGACATATCTATCTAATATAATAGAGATCACATTAATATAACTTTCCTTTGGGGAGGAACAGTATGGGGATGTAACTGACAGATGTTTGTCTACTGTGCCACTGGGTGACAAAGTGTGAACGTTTGTAGCTGCGCATGACATGTGAACTACTAGAGGTAGTACTACCTGGGATAAGCTGCTGTGCTATGGAGAGATTCGCCTGAGCCACCAACAGCAATTGGAAAAACTGAATTCTAATGCACTTACTCTGTCAACAGAGCGTCTGTTGATTTGATCTAGGGTATCTGTTTCTTCAGCTGCTCTTTTTTGCCCACAGATGACCAAGTGAACTCAGTCAAATAACATTTCCCTTCTTACCTGCAGTGACCTAGAACACTACTGCTGGCTGATTCCAAAACCACAGGGAGTGTTCTAGGTGTGTGACTGAACATGTATAGAAATGCTTTGGAGCTTGGCTGTAGCAGGGAAGGGGTGTCCAAAATAGCACTAAGTCGTAGTGGAATGAAGAAGCTTGAAAGGCAGTAGTAGTATGTAGGTGGTATTCAGGGCTGGGTTTGACAAAGGAATGAGTGGGAGATATTCTGTTCCTCCAGCACTGTATGTGGGAATACAGTTTTGGATCTGTGTGGAAGGGACATCTCTTAAGTGGAAGAGGAGCCAATGGATGCACACAGAATTTCTTGCATCAGGAACATGGTATGAGGGTTACTGAAGCTCCTAGCTTGCAATGTAGAAGATAACTGTGGTCATCTAGAGTATTAACAGAGCGAAGTCCCTTCCCCGAGGGGAAGCTAAGGCTGGCAGACAGCAGCTTATTTGTAGTCCCTTGCATTCCTTCCTTTGCAGCGACATGTGCAGCAAGATCCATTTGCACAAACACAGAGCAGCAACGTTTCCTTCGGCTTATCAGCTTCTAGATGCCACCTTCTAGATGCACTGTTCTTTGTCCAGGGATGCAGCCTGGGAAGCCCATGAATGATCACAAAATTAATTTGATTCCTTCGATTTTTCAGTTTACTGAAAAAAAAAAACAGTGGGCATTGTAGAACTGACAAAGTAACTCCACACATCCTGGAGAAAAAACAAGAGGTTACTGAAGCTACAATGTGTGTGATTGCCAGGATGTAAGATTCAGTATTGTGATGCTCCCCAACTTTAAGAACAGGAGAACTGGGAGTCTGTGCATGTTCTGGCTAGTATCTGTGTGGTGATTTATACTCTTTCCAAGTCTCAGTATAACTTTATCATGAGCTGGAAGAGTTCTAATGAATGGGCTTCTATTCTTGCCAGTTCTCACATCGTATTAACTCAAGGACTGCTGTTACTCTGTGCCTGTCTTAGTAATGTTTTGTCAATTTAGCTACAAGGATCTGGTGTAGGATAAAAGCCTAAGATGTCATGCCCACACTCCCAGTGCCTGAACCGAATTTACTGCCACAAAATTGTTCTAAATATATGCTTTGTACATCTTAGTGGTTAAATGTGTTGTGTTTCATAAACATTCTCCTCCTGCTTAGTTTACCAGGAATTGACAGCAGTGCTTTTTAGTGTCACTAAAATAATTGAATACTGAGCTGTACAGAATGAGAGATCAAACACAGATCTGAGAGCATCTTTTTAATCATTTACAGCCTTTTCTGTAACATTCCCATGTGGTGGGGAACACTTGCCTCAGTCTCACGTTTTATGCCTGGTAACTTTTTTTCAGCTTATGAAATATTATCTGATCCTGTGAAACGACGAGCATTTAACAGCATAGACCCTACTTTTGATAACTCTGTACCTTCCAAAAGTGAAGCAAAAGAAAACTTCTTTGAAGTTTTTTCACCAGTTTTTGAGAGAAACGCCCGGTAAGCTCTGTCAGACTGCCTCTGCTGTTGCTGGAGGACTGGCATTTGCAAACTCTTCTGGCACTGTGTTCCTAGCAGGTGTGATTTTAAGGGATGCTGGGAGATGCATTAATTTGCTAGAAAGGGGATACAAGTAAAATAGTGCATTCTCTATCATTTAATTATGTAACTGTCAGTATTTGGTGGTTCTCTCTTAATGTGACTTTTTTCTTTCTGCATTTGATTCCTGCTTGCTCATTAACTTTGTATTAAGGCTGTTGCAATAGAAGTTTATTTTGCCTTTTACCTGTATGGGGAAAAAAATAGTTTATCATGTGAGGCACTTTACAACACATTCTGATTATTATCATTATTGAGTCTTCTATCAAGTATTCCAGAGATTCAGACCTGGGTCTGTGGTTGGCAGATGGGTTTTTCCCTTCTCTGCTTGGAAATGGATGCTATGTCATGGAATAACAAATCTGAGTCTGTGGAAGATTTCACTCTTTGTAGGGAAAAAATGGAATGGAGGCAGAGCATGCTTTATTCCCTTGTGCTCCATTAGAATGCGTGGAAAACTTCCTGTAGCCTACTACAGAGCCAAGTTATTCACAGCACATTTGGCCACGTTCTTTAAGCTCCTCTACCAGGAGAATGTGCTTGGAGAACTGATGCTTATAGGACAGCTTGTGCTCCATCAGGTCTCCTTGTAGGCCCACCAAAGTCAGGAGGATTTTGCTGTTCTGGGAGAGCTCCACAAAAAAGGCCCAGTCTGAAGGATGTGTAGAAGGAACTCTCTCCTGTTCTCTTCTTTGCCGGTGCCCCTCTGTGTTGGTGGAGGAAGCCTCTGATTTGGTGTTTTGATTCCATACTTAACATGCCATATTATGAAGTCAGGTTATACATATTATTTCTTGAAAATATCCATTTATTTTCAGGTGGTCAAACAAGAAAAATGTTCCTAAACTGGGGGACATGAACTCTTCATTTGAAGAGGTAGATGCATTCTATTCATTTTGGTAAGTTAGCCAATACTCTATTCACAGCATTCAAGATCTTGCAGCCCCTTTCACATGTAGGTTGTCGGCAGTATCTGTTCTGACCTAGTAATGATACGAAATTACTTCACAGCTGTTGGTGCCTTCCACAAACTGAGCCGTCTTTTCTCTGGGCTAATACATCCATGTTGTGAATTCAGTTACAGCAGGAGCTTCTGATGGTTCTCTGACCACAACGGCTGTGAACCACATTGACCCACAGCCTAGCAGAGGATTTCATCTCACCTAACTTTTGTTTTTAGTGGAGGTATCTACTAGGCATTTAAGTTCCCCTAGTTAAGGAGGTCTGTCTAGTCCAATAAAACAATATAGGTTATGGCTTGACTTACCTGTTAAATATAGACGCTTATATAAAGATTAATTTCTGAGCTCTACAGTCTGCACTGCATCTCCACTGCCTATAATGGGAACTTAGACAACTGCACTGTAGGCATTTAGAATTGATAAGACTGATCCATCCTAAAATGCAGTCTGTTTTACAGTGCTGACAGATGTGAATCATTACTTTCAATAGCATCTTGCGTTTTGACTTAACACAGTGGAATCACTGTGTACATACCGTACACACAGTGTACTTGTACATACAGTGTAATTGTAAATTAGGTATTATAAATAACAGTGTAATTGCCTACAAAAACCTAATAGTAAAAAAAGGTAGATTATCTGTAATAGTTTTGGCTTTTTCTTATTTCACTTTTTATATTCTCTTCTAATTTACTTTAGGTATAATTTTGATTCCTGGAGAGAGTTTTCCTATTTAGATGAAGAGGAAAAAGAAAAAGCAGAATGGTATGTAACTAAAAAGAAATTTGATGGGAAAGTGAGATTGATACAGCAAGATTTTCCAACTTCCTATCAGAGAAGTCATAGGAGGAGAGGTAGCCGAACTAAGAATTCCAGTCTCCTAGTTCAGTAGTCAGTCATGGATTTTAACTGGACTGACTGTGGGCTTCTCTTTGTCTTACTTGTGCGACTGAGGTAGTTCTTGTGTGCATTACAGAGGTGGTTCTGAGGTGCTTTGAAATGTGTGTTTGTCTAAGTTTAGACTTGCAGTCACAGCAAGTTGCAAACACAAGCCAGAACAGAATGGATGAGTAAGCATGCATCATTTGTCTCCAACTATTTATTAAGCTGTATTGAGACAAGTGATACTTTCTAGAATTGAGGGAGATTAGTTCTGATGCCTCAGTGTTAATTGAACCCTGAATTTGTTGATGTAGTGATCGTTGTTGAATTACTCAGCCCATGTAGCTGTTGGAAAATGCATTCTATTTTTATCCTTCCTACAGTTATAAACACAGAATGTTCAAGTTAGAGCAGCAAATCGTTCAGTCTTAACACAAATTTCATGGGACACAACCTTTCACTTAGTCATCCTTGTATAACCATAGCCTGCATTGTATGAACCTCTGCTTCCAAGTTTGAACAGGAATCAGTTTTGTAGTTAAATGCAGTGGTTAGCTTGCTTTGTGGCTAGAAACAGCCATATTTAGGCTGTCACTAGGCACTTGTTGCTCTGCTCTTATGCCTTTTCCTGCCTCTCTGAACCCAGTGTACTCTCTCCTGTGAAGACTCTGTGAAGGCACTGTAACCAGTTCCACATCACTTGTATTTTTGGTAAATTATAGATTGATCTCAAGGCTTCTCATTGGAAGGGTCTTTTGCACAGCTCTTTTTTGTGCTTATTTCAGTCCTTAGTGTCCTTTTTAGAAGGGTTTAGACAAGTGGTACATACTCTGCTGTACTTAGAACTATGTTTCAGCTTCTGTTCAGATGGCCATGATTCTTGTTAGCCCTTCTTGCCAAAGGTGATGTTTGTGTCTTAAACACTGTAGTAGTCTCCTGCTGTGTTATGGGGATTGTTCTCTTTGTTCTGAGGTATATTGTTATGCATTTGCTTGTGTGGATGAGGATACAGACCCCTGCTAGAAATTTGTCTCTTCCTTGACAGCACTGACAAATACTTTCAGGTGTAGCCACCCAAGTGTTAATCTATTTAACCTAAGTTGTGTTTTATTGGAGTGAACTGGACATGGTTTTACTGGGGTGTTACAGTACTTCATAGAAGGTGTTCTTTCTGTGCAGATGGGTTTACTTGGCATGACCTGTGTTCTCTGAAATGGAGATAATTGACACTGATTATATTGCTGCCCTTTAATTAAAGTGTATGCTAGCATTTCAGTTGTTTTGCCTGGGTTTAATGTTTGGTCAACAAGTGGATTGCATGAAAGTCCATGATTTCATGCCTTGTGATGACAGATAAGCAGCTTGTTTTGTCAGATTTATGGAATGCTGTAAACACTTACTGGCTTTTGATATGAGCTTGGGGTCTGGAACTTCATTTTCTGAAGTATTCAGAGAAGAGTATCTGTGTGGGGAAACTCTAAAAGGTTTGTTGATGTGTATCTAGCAGAGTGGCGCTGTAGGGTATTAGCACTGAACTAATTCTGCTTTCGTTTTTTAGTCGAGATGAAAGAAGGTGGATTGAAAAGCAAAACAGAGCTGCCAGAGCACTGAGAAAAAAAGAAGAAATGAACAGAATTAGGACACTTGTTGGTGAGCATATAAACTGCTGGGTTTTTAAAGAGAGATTTGTGAACTAACAGTGCAAATCTCCTGGTTTTCTTTTGTACGTGATGCGTCTTTTCTTCTGCCAGACAATGCATACAGCTGTGATCCCAGGATAAAGAAATTTAAGGAGGAAGAAAAAGCAAAGAAAGAAGCCGAGAAGAAAGCAAAGGTAGAAGCAAAACGAAAAGAACAGGAGGCAAAAGAAAAAGTAAGTTAAATAGTTTATTTGGGTTGAAAAAAAACTCATTCATTCACACCTGATCCACGGCATCAGCTTCCAGATGTGTCAGAAGGCTACTGTTAAAATGATACTGGGGTTTAAAGATGTGTTTTCTGTGATCCCTGTGCAACAGGCAGAGCAAGACTGAGAGCCTTTTGAGAATGAGATGAAAACAAGCAGCACACATCCAAAACAAAAATAAACTGCTGAAATTGGCTTCTGTTGTTGCATACACTTCCTCTGGTTTAGAAGCAGTCATTAAGTTCCATGGCCTGCTTTCCTTTTCCATAAAATGGATACAGCAGCTCGCTTTGTGCATATGGTCTGTGAATGGGTGGTTGGTATGAAACACTGAGGTAACATAACTGAAAGAGCATAGATTCAGATTTGGAATAAGGAGGGAGCTCTTCCCTGTGAGGGTGGTGAGGCACTGGCACAGGGTGCCCAGAAAAGCTGTGGCTGCCCCATCCCTGACAGTGTTCAAGGCCAGGTTGGACAGAGCCTTGAGCATCCTGGTCTAGTGGAAGGTGTCCCTGCCCATGGCAGGGGGGTTAGAACTGGACGAGCTTTAAGGTCCTTTCCAACCCAAACCATTCTATGATACTTGATTAATATTAACAGTTTGGGAAAGATGACTCTGAAAGCAGTATCAGGAATGAAAGGGAACTGTAAGGTGCTAAAAAGTGACTTAAAAGACAATACTGGAGAACTGCAAGATAATTATGTTAATAATAATGCAGCAGAAATGTTGGAACACTGCAGTGTTCCCAACTTGTACTCTTGGGGCAGGCATAGGAAATTTTACACAGCTTTATATCTTCATTGTAAAGGAAGTCACGATTTATCAACCAGGGGTCCTCAAAGTGAGTATTTGAATTAATGCCAATTGTTACGTGTTTCACCACCTCCCTCAAGTCTTGAAAACCAAACATTAAATAATGGATGCTAAAACACACATAAATAAAAAAAAAAAAAAGCCCAAAACCTAAACATACCCCAGAAACAGCACATTTTCATATTGAATGACTGAATGTCCCTATAACATTGTGACTCTGTTGAGGTTTCTTTGTTTTTTTCCCTTTTGCAGCAAAGACAAGCAGAATTAGAAGCTGCACGCTTAGCAAAAGAAAAGGAGGAAGAAGAATTTAGGCAACAGGCATTAGTAGCAAAAAAGGAAAAAGAGATACAGAAAAAAGCCATCAAGAAAGAAAGGCAAAAACTCAGAACAACGTGCAAGGTATTTAAATATTATTATAGTGAAATACAGGTTACATTAATGAAATTATTGTATTTGCTTGGATCATACCCTATCACATGCTTGTACTTATGCCTGGAGATGGGTATGGAAAGTGGGTTTACTAAAAATCAAAATATTAAAACACGTACTTATCATATGAGTGAAGCTGACCAAATAGGTCCAAACACAGCAGTGGCTGAAGAATGCTGTGTGTTAAGCCTTTGTCTGAAGGAACAGGACAATAAAGTTCAAGAACTTTGTAGAACATGTATTTCTGCTTCCAGAACTGGAATTACTTTTCTGATAATGAGGCAGATTGTGTTAAAATGATGGAGGAGGTGGAAAAGCTTTGTGATCGTCTTGAGCTAGCAAGGTGAGTCTCCCTGCTGCTGATTCCTGCTCATTTTGATACCCATCTTTCTCCTAGCTATCCATTGTAACTTAATAATTTATTTTTAGTCTGCAATGCTTGAATGAAGCACTTACATCCACAACAAGGGAAGGAGGAAAGGCGGCTGTAGTAAAACAGGTAATTATGCTGAGTGTCAAATCAAAATAACAGAGTAATTCCATTTGGGACATCTACGTGACTGAATGAAGTGAGATACAACGTGGCTGCATGGAATCCTGCCTGTTAAACACCAAGACCTGAGTTTAATGGTCTCCAGGCAGACTTGATCTCTGTGCCATTTTACATAGTGCTACATACTTCACGGCTGGTGAAATAACCACAGCCAGCTGAGGGAAAAATACACATTTTCAATCAGTAAGAGACACACAAGCTACCATTTGTACAATATACAGGAACAGTGGGGGAACTTAATTTTACCAGCAATGGGTAGCAGTTACCTAGAGGGGGGAAGGAGGGCAGTCTTAACCTATTCTGTTACTCAAGAAAAGTCTTAGTCTGATACCCGTGACCTGGGGATTTTAGATTCACAAAAGGACTGCTGCAGGCTGTAGGCACTGGAAAGACAAGTTGGGGGATACTAAAATATGGGAAAAGCAAGGCATTTGCAATCAAGATTTAAAAACTCAGCAAGGATGTGCTTAAATTTTCCATCAGGAAAAAGTGGTATGGACTAATAAGACTGAACCTACATCCTGCACAAAAAATAAGATGCTTTCTCTCATCTGCTTTGGATTCACACCTGTGAACTTTCTTTCCTGGTGGGAGGATGATCTGTCCCCATCCCAGGGTCAGGGTTACTTATCAGACAACTAAATTCAGGGACCTGAACCTGATTCTCAGTCTCCAGGGAGTGTTCCAAACATGACACAGTCACCTTTCAGTCTCTCTTTTAAAACTGTTCCACTTTTACCTGACAGATAATTCTTATTAATAAAACTTTCCTTTTGCCAGGAAGATTTTATTAAGAGATAGCAAGAAACCCATTTTGAGCATCCTGCCACAGGCATAAGTGCACAGGCTTTTAGTATTGCCAAGGCTGGACTGGGCATACTCGGAAGCAGATACATTAAAGATACATCACCCACAGTCTCAGGGTGTGATTTCAGTTCACAGAGATGTGCAATGGATAACATAAGTTCTGCTGAATTGCTTCCTAACAAAGTACATGTAACCCTGAGTAAGCACTTAGTTACTAAAATCTGGGTTGTTGCAGTTAATGCCAACTTAGCACAGCCATAGTAACTGAGAATTTCTGGCATAACCAGGCTTAGGCAGCAGTCAGGTTGAAGATTTGGGAATTGGTATATTCAACCGGGATGTTGAACTGCCCTCGCTAGTTGCTTTAGGTTCTTAATACTGTTCTGGATCTGTCCCTTTAAATCAGGTGTTAGCCTGTAAATTCATTCTAGCTTTAGAAGTTCTGCCTTAATCCCGAGAGTTTTCATGTAATCCCCTAGTGAACCTGTGATGGATTCCTGCTATAGCTCCTAATCTGGGATGGCCAAATTTATGCATGGGATGTATGGAAATAATATTGGAGCAGAGAAGCTGCTCTTTTTTCTTGTGTGTAATGTACAGAACAGAAACTAAGCAAAATTCAAAGACTCAAAGCAATTCCAGAGGGGTTTTTATCACTGTAAAATATAACAATAAATAAATAAATTGTGCTTGTTTACAATTCTTCAGATAGAAGAAATAAATGAACAAATAAGGCGAGAGAAAGAAGAGGCAGAAGCTCGGATGCGCCAAGCAACAAAGAGTTCAGAAAAGTCAACCACTGGTGGTGGAGGGGGAAGCAAAAATTGGCCAGAAGATGATTTACAGTTGTTAATTAAAGCTGTGAACCTCTTCCCAGCAGGGACTAATTCAAGGTACTTCTCAGATTTGGTGTTGAAAGTCCTACTAACCATTTACGTTAAGTAACAAGTATAATACAACTTGTTCTCCGACCATCCTAAGTATGATGTCAGTATAAGGATTCCCTAAACTTCTTCCTTTCTCTTGACTGTTGAGCAGCCCGTGGTTTGTTTTCTCTTACTACCATGCTCTACATGTTACTGGCATTACCTCAGCCTAGTATCTTGTCTCTCCCGAGTCTTGGGCCTCAGTCCATCAGTAAGATTGTACCAAAGTGTATGTTTATACAGGGCTTACTATAGGATAGGCTCCAGTCAGTAAAGCAGAGAACAAAACAGAAGAAGTGAGCATCATGAAGGTAGTAATACAAGTAAGTTACTTCCAGTAGCTCCACAATGAATGCAAGGCTGGTTTCTGCTCTATGGAGTTGGAGGAGAACAGCCAGAGATACAAGTTAAATGGGACAGCTGTCTCCAAGGTAGAGCCAGGGTAAAAGGAAAAGGCTGGGATACATGGAAAGCAGCACTGCAATCAGTTCACTAGTAAGCATCAAAACAGGAGCATGCCTTAAAATCCCATTCTTTCCCAGGAATGGAATGCCTTCTTCCACTTAGGATTCAAGGATTTGAAGCCTCCATTACAAGATTTGGATGCTTACTTTTAGAAAAAGAAAGAAGCTGTCCTAATCTTTGTGGAAGTGATACCAGTACCTGGTTTTGCACTGCAGCTCAGCAATTGAGTACTCAGTGAGAACACATGCCTAGATATGATAGGGGGCCTATGATGATACTGGGGAGGGACTCTTCATTAGGGACTGTAGTAACAGGACAAGGGGTAACGCGTTCAAACTTAAATAGGGGAAGTTTAGATTGGATATAAGGAAGAAGTTCTTTACTGTTAGGGTGGTGAGGCACTGGAATGGGCTGCCCAGAGAAGTTGTGAATGCTCCATCCCTGGCGGTGTTTAAGGCTGGGCTGGACAGAGCCTTGGGTGAGATGGTTTAGTGTGAGGTGTCCCTTCCCATGGCAGGGGGTTGGAACTTGATGATCTTAAGGTCCTTTCCAACCCTAACTATTCTATGATTGTGTGATCCTCCTGTATGATCATGTGTAAATATTCTCTTCCATTTCCTAAGAATGCACTAGGAATAATTGTGGGACTAAGGCTGTTCCAGCTCTCTCCTTTTGAAGGCCTTTTATCTGATGTTTAGGTATTCTGCTGAGGGATGGTGCACACAGGGCTAGTAACTTCTCAGCCCTTTCAGTGCAGCCTGCAGTATTTAATGTCAGAGGTGTTAAGGGAATTCTGGAAATCAACAGCTGAGCATTCTATCCATGCTTTTTCTGTATCAGAAGCTAAAACATTCACCCAAGCTGACTGAATTCTTAAGGGTAACATCTGCATTTAGTGAGTGAAAGCTTTCCAGAATAATTACCATTAGAGTTTATAGGTATTTAAGTATGAATAAACTTCGGAGTCAATTTAAATATGTACAGGAGTTTGACTGTAGTTTGTATGAAGATAAGCTATTATGTGATGCACTGGTTGACCCTTTCTGTTCTTGCTTTAGGTGGGAAGTTATTGCCAATTACATGAACTTGCACTCCACTACTGGAATGAAACGAACAGCAAAAGATGTCATCAATAAAGCCAAGAGCCTCCAAAAGCTTGGTATCTGTATAACCTTATTTCTGTAATGAGATGGCCTGCATGCTTCTGTACAGCTTAGCTTTGAACTGCATTGTTTCTGTTATGAGAAAATCCTCTCTATATTCCCAAAAGAATAGCACTTATGTGATTCAGCATTTTTAGCCTAATGTTGTGTAAATCACCACCTCATGACTGACTCTCAGGAATTCTCTTAAGCTTGATGCACAGGCATGTAGGCCACACGCATTGCCAAGGCTCTTCTGCACTCAGAGAGAAGCAGATGGGCCTGTGGGAAAGCTCCCTACAAAGGAAGGCATCTAGAATAAATGGAACTGAGGAAGCTATAGAGATACTTTAAAAAGATGAATGGGATCCAGTACCAGAGTTAAGACACCTGCATTAATGTGGTAAATGGAGCCTAGACAGCTCTGGAATAAGTTCTCAAGAAAAACCAAAACATCCCACTATAGAAGCAAAAAACCCTATTTTCCAAATGTTCCAAACCACATCCCTGCACAAGGAGGACCTGGACTTTTGAGTGTTCCTACATCTCCAACATGCTTGTGCTCTGAGTAATATACAAGTTTTGTGCCACAGCCCTTATTTGAGAGAATGATCCCTCTTGATCTCATTGAAGTAGCAGGTTCAGGCTTAAGTTTACATGGAGGAAGTATTCATCTGAGCAGGATAGGGGGCTGGAAAGCCTGACACTTTGAGCAGAGTTTACTTGACCCTGAAAGATTGTTTTTTAATCTACTACTCTATTTACCATCATTTTAAAGGAAGCAGGAATGGGGGGTATTTGATGATGTGGTTATTGTAAACTAATAATCTGCTAGACAATGTTTTTATCGTTACACCTGGTTTTAACTTCATTGCAATGATCACTGTTCAATGTCTGTTGCTCATAGACCCTCATCAGAAAGATGATATCAACAAGAAAGCATTTGACAAATTTAAGAAAGAGCATGGTGTGGTGCCTCAGATGGACAGTGCTGCCCCCTCGGAACGATTTGAAGGTAAAGGTGAAAAAGGAGCCCTTCTTCCAGAGCTGTCTCCCCTGTGCCTCTTAGAATGTAATCCAGAACTTCTTAAGACTTACTTATAAACAAACATATGTAGAAAGTAAGTGATCCAGGCTCTGTAATTGGATTTGAGGGTTGCTGGTACACACAGTACAAGTCACAGTTAACTAAAGAGTACCAGTCTGAAATGCTTCCTGGTGAAGCAGCAGGTCAAGTCTGATGCTGAGACCATCTGTTCCTCAGAGAGTGCTACCTTTCCAGGTAAAAGTAGGCCTGAGGGGATGCACTTGAGATACAGGATTGTCGTACAGCTTTGGTCTCCTGTTAAACCCCAAATGCCTCCCATCACCTTTTCCAGACACTTGCAGAAGGCTGTGTTTCCTGAGTACTGAAACACAAAAGGAAAAGCTACACTGCTGCTCCAGCACTATAGCTTCACAGGGCAGCTACAGCAAGTTAACACCCAGGTGACAATGAAAGATGTTTGAACTTCTCCATGCTTTGTTTAAAGATTCTAAGGGCTACTTGTTCATTCAGTTTCAGGGTTGGGATTTTTAGTGGTTTGGTGTTTTATGTTCTTTCAGGTTTTTAACTCAGCAGCACTTCAGTCAGACTAGTTGTTCTTAGGCGTACCTCATAGTCTCCTTACGTATTTCTCATTGTCATTTTTTGCATTTAAAAACAGGATCACCTTTAGATTCATCCCCTTGGACTACAGAAGAACAAAAGCTTTTAGAACAAGCATTGAAGACTTACCCAGTAAATACTCCTGAAAGATGGGAGAAAATAGCAGCAGCTGTTCCAGGCCGGTCAAAAAAAGACTGCATGAAACGATACAAGGTAAGGTACCCCACCTCCCTCTAGGAGTGTAATTAGCCCAGGTTTTGCTAGAATGCTTTGGGTTCCTAGGGTTCCCTACCCTACTGCCTTCCCTACCAGAAGGAGTATCTGACAATATCAGACTGGCAGAAGATGGAGCCTTGTGAGGAAATGGGGTTTGGGGGGTTTTTTGGTAACTCAGACCCCAAAAGCACAGCAAGGACTGTTTTCCTCAGTGAAAACAGAGGTTCTGGAAGCTGGGAAGGAAAGTCTGACTCACAAAATCTGTCTGTCTTACAACACGACAGCAAGCTCCTGTAGATGCCAGATCCCCAGCCTCTTGTAAGCTGAGTTCCTGCTACAGAGACATAGATGAGCATTGACCTTTCATTAATTTGTTTCTAAGAGAAACTGTTTTAAGGTATTAAACTGTCTGGACTCCTCACTATATTGAGAACAAGAATGCTTCAACCTGAATAGATGTAGCATTCAAACAACAGTGGTGGTAACAAATTCCATGTGTAGATAAGGATCTCTCTTCTTTTTTTCTTCTCCCCAAAACTTCAGGAACTCGTTGAAATGGTCAAGGCAAAGAAAGCTGCTCAAGAACAAGTGATGAATGCTACTAAAGTCAAGAAATGACTCTTACTGACAATCTTTGTTTTATAATAAAAATGCAAATACTGTACATGTTTTCATTCCTTCCTTAATTACACAGATACACGGGACTGGCTCGTTCTTCAGATTTAATCTTCTCAAATGCATTTCTTCAACTCAAAAGCTTTAAACAGGGGTGTAGTTGGGGTTTTCTGTGTGGATTTGGGTTTTTTTTAAGCTCAAACACACTGAAAGTTCTCGTTTTCCACTACTCCTGAAGCCAGTGCATGCCACTGCAGATTTTGTTATACTCTGGAAGTTGTTCAATCGGACCTAGAAGTTAAAGAAAGTTGGCTGTGACACATGCTAAACTGATAGTGATTGGTGTGGAGGGGGGTATGGGAGGGTAGGGAAACACATAACATACCCACGGCAGCAACTGCAGGATGTTTTTCATAGATGTACTTTGTGCAGACTTCTCTAATAGTCTGGGCATCAATAGCCTACAAGGGGTAAATAGACATCTTTGTTACCCATCCCATCTAAAACAGTTTCTGATCTTAATTGTGTATAATCCGGGGGACAGGCAACAAAAAAACAGCTGAACACTGACTCAGAAACAGTCAAACTTCTGTATTGTTAGCTCCCGAAGCAACTGAATTTCTCAGCAGCCTGCTTTAAAAGTTGCAACATGAGTGCCACTTACTTCAATTCTTGCCTCAAGTTCTGGAATTGGGATTCGGCGCTTATAACACAGCATTTGTCTTCCAATGTCTTCACAGATCGGTGTGGACCCTAAAATAGGGGAAAATACGCTTCAGTTATCAGTATACAACTCCACTAAGGACAAAAAGCTCTCTTTAAGAGGTCTCACCATCAAGCTGTAGCAGCATATTTGTCTTCAGCAGATTCTTTGCTCGAGCAACTTCATTTTCTGTAACATTTGTGCAAAGTCTCATCCTGAAAAATAGTTTAAATCCAAAGGCACTAAATAACAGTAACCTGTAGCACACATTGCCTGTGATAAAGTGGTGCACATACATTTGTACACCTACCAGGCACTTTCCTCTAGACAGCTATGGTATGGAAACAAGCCCTGTGATGCAAAGCAGCAGTGTAACAGTGGCATTTTTTGTAAGCAAACCAATATACCCAAGACCAAGTTTTCCCTAGCAGAGCTGTATTTCATGAACCAAGTGTAGTCCGTACTTGCTTGAGAATAGCTGTTGCTACGATAGTAGGAGCCAAACAATTAGAAGTACTTAGCCCAGAAGGCAGTCCATTACTTCCTAGCTCTTGGTGAGACAATGATGCGCCACACTGCAGCCAGAACATTTTATCAGGACATGGAGATGCAGTAGATATTTTAACACACTCTTGTCACAGGAGTGGTTCAGATCTTCCCCAGTGCTAAGCTGCAGGAAACTGACAGCTAAAGTGATGCCATTTATCTCCACAAATTGTTTAGAGAGATTTCACAGAATAATGGCCTACAAAAACTGATCTGTATGGTTACAGAAACTCCTCATTTTCAAGTTTCATTTCAACATCACCACTTTAAATCAGTGCTCTTAGACAACATATGTGCGTTTCTAATCACATCTGCAGTTCAAGTGTTACAGTTGAATCTACAGACATCTTTTCCACATAGATTTAAGTTCTAGATGAATTAATATTTTCTAGAATCCCAGGTTTGGAAATTCTATACATAACAGCTCACCTGCCTTACCTGATTTCTCTCACTAGAGCTCTGTGTAACATCATTGCCTGGCGTGGCATCTACAGAATGGGTACAACTAATCGTGTGTGTAGGTAGGTAACTGCATGTGCATTAGTCTTATTCATGAATATTTACTCTTCCAGTTGTCAAACACAGTTCATGGGCACTGTGTACTGACTTGGCTATATTCTAAAAGGTTTGAAACAGTTCCCTAACTCCTGTCATTTGCAAGGCAAAAACGAATCGCTGCCATATTTTCTTCTACAAGGAATGCTACTACACTAACTAGTTACTATTTATTCTTCCAGAGCAGAAAAAGAAAACCAAACACAAACCTTAAGCTATGCACTCTAAGTGAGGGTGCCAGAAATTGGCTGCTGGAACTCTGCACTAGGTGCCAGTGTTTAGAGTCTGATGCATTTGTTTTTACAGGCAAGCCTCAGCAGAGAAACAAAAATATTCTCTTTAAAGGATTGCTATTTTTAAAGAATTGTATTCGTCCCCTGAAAAAAAGCTTTCTAGAGAAAGAGTTGTTATCTTACCATTCCCTCTGAACAAAGTGCACCATGTCCTGTATAGTGGATGGCTCACAGACCATATAGAGTCCCCACAACCCTGTGTCAGTGTAGCAGGTGTTGAAGGACTGGAAACTGTGACACAGGTTACCATGGCAGGCAATCTGAGCAAGTTTACTGGATAAATTCTGCTGAGGCAAAATTAAAAGAGATTATTTTGTGAAGTTTTCTGAAAGCTTCCATAGTCCTCCTCCATGGAGTCACCTCCGTAGTCTCCCGTTTTCCTTTCCATGATGACAGAACATGCAGTAATGTCACAGGCTGCAGCAGAAGCTATGAGGCTTATTCCTAGCTCTTCATCTCAAGAGTTCTTTTCCTTCACATTTCCAAGTAACACCCCAGATTTAAGCAAAAAAATCATAAAGCTACTTAGGTTTGAGATGGACAGTTACTGATACCCTCTGATTCTGATGACATGCAGATATGAAACATCCTACTTTACCTAAGGGTTGGCAGACCTCAAGTTGTCTCTATTTTGCTGGTTTAGAATCACTTCCTAAGATTTTCCTAGATCTTGGGCAACAAATTTTCTCAGTCTTATGACTGGCTCCCCTTCCTTCATTCCAAAAAAGGGCCTTCAGAAACAGCCATAAGGTAGTAATGCCATCTGACAGGTTTGAATGTGGCAGTTCCCAAGTCAGAGGATCTCACCAGCCCACCAACCCTGTTAGAAGCAGGAAGGTGCTTGCACATTCACTCACCACGCCTCCTCCAAAGGAACGATCCCAGTTACCTATCAGAGTATTTGCTACCATTAGTGGGATTGTATCTGGGTGGGACCAGCCAGCTGCTTCAACAGCTATCGCCAAGTGCGCCAAGGGCATCTTATCATCTCGTATACGGATCTGTGGGAACACACCAAAGTAGCTGTAGTGCAATTTGTACATGATAGTGTATGTGAGAAGTTCAGTATCAGGAGACAGGCATTTCGATTACACCTGGGTTATAAATCATGCACAAAGAGAACCAAAAACTAAAGCATATGAAGCTTTCATTCAACATCAGCCTTAACTAGTCTTCCCTGTGGCAGTTTTAGAGCACTTTGCCAATAGCAAACCTAATGCCATGTACATGAAGAGGGCATTACAAGCCACTTTACAACTAGCAGCAGCAATGAAAGCTGATGATTCCAAATAGAGCTGGGAACAGAACATAGATGCTGCAGTTCTCTGATACAACCTTTACATTTGTGATTCTTAACAAGTGGAAATGCTCCAACACCACAGGCAAGGGGATACTCTACTGCTCTCACTGGGGGCAAGAAACCTTTCAATCCGCCTTACCTGTGGCTGAGAAGCTTTCCTCAGCAGACAGCATGTGTCAGTTGTGCTCACAGAGGATATAAGGACCAGCTCAAAAAGCCATCTGACAGCTTACCTCACTACCTGTGAAGTGACAAGGTGGCAGGGGTGGCAGTCCTCCTTCTGGAGCAGATGGCAAGTTACCAAAATGGCACTTTGCTAAATCAAGTAGCTCATCGTGAGAGACCCCTGAGCAAAGACATTTCACATACTTTGTAGTGTTACTTTGTAAACAGTTAATTTAAATTGCTGCACAGGCAGCTTATAGACTCAACCAAGGCAGCAATTTATTTTCTCCCACATTAACGCCCCACTTCCAGATTCCTCACAACTCCCTGTTATACAGAGTAGGATCATCATCAACACCCTCCTTAATTCTCTTCAATAGCCTTCTACTGAAAACTACACTATTAACATTACACAAGCTATTTCCTCCCAGTTTCAAGCCTTGATGTTATTTCTCTCTTGCTCTCTCAGCTTTCCTGAGAAAACTCCCCTTTTCACAATGAACCACTTCTAGGCCCCTCTTTTCCTGCCCACATAGAAGAATGACTTTGGCCTCCATTCACTTCTAGTGGCTGGTTTAGGAAGGTTTCTGGAATATTACTGAGGGGAAAAGGGAACGAAAGTTCAAAGGGTATGAAGGCACAAACCACACAGGGCTAACAATGAACTTCCAAGACCTACTTAACAATGCAGTAATTCATCATGTTGTTCCCAGAAACTTAAAGAGCATCGTTTCAAACACAGTTTCATATGACCCAGGGTGAATATCTCACACTAACCTCCAGCAGCAGCCAGAACCATTCTGGGTCCTTTGTAATGTGTTGTTATGTACTCCACCAAGTCATTACGGTTTATGGACCTAGAAACAGTCAAGAAAACGTCACTACTGTGTCGGTAAAATTTATTAAGAGTACAAAGAGAGAAAAGCGTAGAATACAATACAAAAATAATTGTAAGTTCTGCCAATGCACAGAGCAGAGAGACAGAAAGCTAAAATAAAGGTGAGTTCCTAAAAAGGAAATAGGAACTTTATATATTTTGCCTTTCAAAGCTCTTCTAGCTTCTTGAGAAGAAATGAGAACTACACTTCAGGCAGGTGGAGACAGGACCCACTAATGACCTCACACCAAACAGCACATTTAGTGGTCTGGTCTGCACTGCTATAAGCAATGGTGGAAGAGCAGTGCAGACACAACGGTGTTTACAGTAATGTACATAACATCTGACTGACGGGGAAAAGAAGCATTTCCAATTTTGTGTCAGATGTATTTTTAACAAACAGGAGAAAAATACAGCAAATAATGAAGACATGTAGTAGACACATACCCTTGCTACCTGCATAATGGGGAATTAAGGCAACAAAGGAATTCTTCTTGTAGTTAATATCCAGTGCAACTTCATCTAACTCCCAGTGTAAACATGAAAATCAATGCTGTTCCCTGCATTTTCAGATGATTCTTTTCAATATATGAAAGTCAACACACAATGAAAGACAGCCACAAATCTGAACATACTTGATGTTTTCAGTGGGTCCTAAAATTGTCCGTCCTAGGGCTGTCTTCTGATAGGCTGTAGCATGCAGGTAATCAAAGACAACTTCTTGTAAATTGGTTTCAACCTCTTGCATCTCTCGAAGTATAACTCCTCGCTCACGCTCAATCTCTGCTTCTCCCAGGGTACTGTTCTGAATTATGTCAGCAAGGATTTCCACAGCTAATTGAAAATAGAGATGGGAATGGAAAATATGTTTTCAGACTACCAGAAAACTCTGGTTCCACAAGTAAAACCCACCGAACAACCAAGTGGCCTGAGATTTGCTAATAAGATCTGCAAAGAGCTTGCTCTGAAGGGACAAGTCTGAGAGGTATTTTCTTCTGGGAACCTAAAGACAAAAATATTTAAAATGTTGACTTCCCTGCTGGCACTCTCCTTTCCAAACCTGCATTCTCACTCTCCTGTGAGGTTCAAGACAGGACTCGTCACCCAGGAAGGAAAGGACTGTTATGCTGCAAAAGCACCACTCTGTGTCATCTCATCAGGAACTGGAGAAGCATTTTGTTCTTTGTTACTTTTCTGATTAATAAGAGCAGTTACCTCTTGGTAAGTCTTTTGAGAAAGCCTTTGCGTAATAGACAGTTTGTTCCCTGGATGTATATGCATTCAGATGAGCTCCCATGTTCTCAATCTCTAGTTCAAGGTCTAACTGAGACCTCTTTTTTGTTCCCTGAAACAAAACAATAAGAAAATCAAACTAGACCCTTTAATTTACCTATGCACCATTCCTTCTTGTCCGGGAAAGTCAAGGTCAGGAGAAAGAAAAAGTCTTCCAGAAAGAAAACTGGCACACTAATCTTTTTAAGACTGAAAGGCAAATATAAATCCTACTATTCCCCCAAATGAAAATAAAAAGCTGGCAAAAGGCAGGACTCTGTGTATGCTAAGAAGAAGTTACAAGTGAGTTAAATTAGACTTGTCTTACTGACTTATAGCTGTGTATCAGCTACACAGAACTAGGACTTTAGCTTCATTTTCTAATAGAAACCAAAATCTAAATTGTCCTTTCCCCCCCCCGCCCATCTTGACTTGGAAAATGTATTTATGCAATTCTAGCAAAGTTCTTCACATTGACCTTTAAAGAAATAATTTAAAAATCCATGATCAATACTCATACTTACCTTGAAAGCCATATGCTCAAGGAAGTGAGCAGTTCCATTGTTCTTCTCATTTTCATACCTGCTTCCAGCATCAATCCAAAGTCCAACCTCACCGGGGGAAAGAAAAAGAAAACAAAAATTATTTTACTAGCTAACAATACAGCTTTGCTGGTTTTGGGTATGAATTCCACTTAGATTTTCAAGACCTATTTTTAAACAGCTTTTTCCTTAAACAAAGCAGGTTTTTAAAGACAAGTAAGATCTTGATCTTCACAAAAAATCTAATCACAAATCATTTACAAAAGCCTGAAGACTTCTATTTCCTAGCTTAAGTTTTAAGAACAATTACTGCAAACACTGAAATAATGCAATTTAGTTCCACAATGAAATGAACACACATTAACTCTTACAAAAAACCCAAAACCCTTCCCTTTACAAGTTACCTACTGTGCATGTTGAGAGTCCAGAGTCTTCAGAAGCTACTTGCATGCCATTTTCCAGAGGACTCACTCTGGTTTCAGGAACATTTAAGATTACTTCCGTCGCTGGTTTGGAAGCTCTGAGCCTGCCTGTTCCAACATGCACACACTGTAAGCAAAAGCATCAGTCACACTCAGATTGTTAAGTTACATCCTAACTTCGCATCAGGGATGCGTTAATGTGACTCAGAAGAAAAACATGAAGATAACTAAAATGCAGCATACTGCATCTGCTTCCCTTCAATGAAATGATCTGACAGAAACACGTTACTATCATCAGCCACCAACACGAGCCACATTTGTTTCCCAGTTCCACTAGCAAGAGCCTGCAGGACCTTGAACGGATCCATCAGTATCTGGAATTCTTTTGGATACCTGCTTTCTAAAGTTAAGGGAGATATAGACCAAGGGCCTATGTTCAGGACTGCAAACTAGTCACCCACTGCTCAGAACAGAGACAGATATTGAAACTGCCAGCTTTTATACAATCACCTAGCAGTTAAAGTACATTAAATCACAATGGGGTAGAAAACATGGAGGTTAAAAAAAAAGGTTTATTGCACTTTTCAACATCAAGAAATTTAAGCATGTATCCCAAATCTGAGCAATCAGCGACTCCAAGAATGCTATTATAGCAAATAAACAAATAGTTCCTTCACCATGTGACTGCCCTAAGGTGAAAGTACAAAATCCAAATCTTGCTCTAATCATGGAATACCAATAGGCCAGAGTATTTTAGGATTATTCAATTCTGAGTTTCAAGTTTGACATTTTCAACTTCAATTCAAGCTTGAAGGGACCTCACCTCAGGAGGTCTCCAGTCCAGCCTCCTGGTCCAAGCAGGATCAGCTGGGGGGGGTCACACCTGTTTGCTCCGGGCTTTTTGCAGCTGGGTGCTTGAAGTCCCCCAGGATAGTGAGAAACTCTACAGTCCCCCTGGGCAGCCTGCTCCACTGTCTGACTGTCTCACAGGAAAACAGTGTTTTCATACATCCAGTTTTTCCTCTCCTGTTGCAACTTATGCCCATTGCCTCTCATTCTGCCATCATGCCCCACTGTAAAAAGCCTGGTTTTGTCTTCCTGACAACCTTCTGATGGGTTCTGTCATGTTGCTGGTAGGTCCAGCTGAAGCTGTGCCTTCTCTAGACATGCCAGCTTCTCCTCATAGAGTACATGCTACAGCCTGCAACCATCTCTGCTTAACACAGTCCAGTCCATTAATGTCCTTACGCTGAGGAGCTGAAAAACATCTGCCATATACTAACTGCCCGACAAGGACAGTCTAGTCACTTTATTTGATCAGCTGGTTGTGTTCCTGCTGCTTCAGCCCAGGCCGCTGCTGGACACTGCTGGCCTGTACAACTTGCTGTCCCCCTGCGCCCAAGGCCTCTTCCACAGAATGGCTCCCAGCCTGGGCTGTCGCAAGGGATCATTTTCACTGCCATACTGCATTACAGGGAAGGCAAAAATCTGTGAACACAAAATCTCCTTCTTCTGTTTACAGAAGGAAAAGTTTAGGCTTCAAACTGGGAGAACGAGGAAAACTGACAGACTGGGCGAGCTCTAGGATCGAGTCCTGCAGGCAGCCTCCATCTACCAACAGCAGAGAAGGAGAATGTAAACTGTCTGTAGAGTGCCCTGGGGTGAGCAGGCCAAGCCCCGCGCCGGCGGCTGAGGCTGCCGCTGCCCCTCTCGAAGGCATCGTGCCCCAGTTCCAGCGCCGCGCTGTTCCTCCCCCTCAGACGCCGAGCCAGTCTCCTATGTCTCAGCACCACGGGGGGCGATATGAGGTAACAGCGGCGTGGGGGAGCGAGCAGCAAACCCTGAGGCCTGCGGCTCCAGGAGCCCTGTGTCCTGCCGAGCAGCGGCCGCAGCCTTCACCTCAGCCGGAGACTACAACTCCCACCATGCACCGTGCAGGCCGCCACCAGCACCACTCTGTTCCCCGCCGCCGGGACTACAAATCCCGGCGTGCATCGCGCCTCCCGGCTTCCGATCCCCTCCGCTCCTACTGCAGTGGCCTAAGCACCAACGTAAGGAAACACTGGGGCGCTTGGGCTCTCCGCAGTCCACCCCCCTCTTCCCCGCTTCGCCGCCTACCCGGTGCCCCGAGCCGACTACTCGCAGAAGGCGAGCAGACCAAGGCAGGAAAAGCCGAGCCGCTGACCCAGCTGTAGACGCAGCCATTTTAGTGAGCAGCTGGGCGGGACAGTGGTGTACTTCCGGTGGGGGGGTGCGCAGGCGCAGAGATGGGTCCTCCTCCTCCTCCCCCCCCCCCCCCCCCCCCGCGAGGGCGGCTGCTGTTACGCGTAGAAGTGCTGCTCCCCCCGTGATTAATACTGACACTGGGATGCTCCCAAGCTATCCCAAGCTATTCCCGAGCTGGCTAATTAAACTGTGCCACACAGGACTCTGTTGTGATCACCCTGCTGTCCTAGCTGTGCTCCGCAGAACATTGCAATTCATGAGGGCTGCTTTTCCTCATACACTATTGTTTAGGTTCAATATAAGGAAGAAATTCTTTACTGTGAGGGTGGTGAGGCACTGGCCCAAAGAAGCTGTGAATGCTCGCTCCATCCCTGGCAGTGTTCAAGGCCAGGTTGGGCAGAGCCTTGGATGACATGGTTTAGTGTGAGGTGTCCCTGTCCATGGCAGGGGGGTTGGAACTAGATGATCTTAAGGTCCTTTCCAACCCTAACTATTCTATGATTATTGCCAGTTTCAGTAACCATGAAGTTCTGCATCTCTTCACGTAGTCTGTTGGCTGCTGTGGGCAGAGCTTTTTGCCCACTGAGGTTCCTTTGGCCACGTGCTTCTGCACAGTATTGAAACTGGCTGTTTCAGTGCAGCTGCACTTCCTGCGAGACAGACCCACCCTCACGGGGAAATATCGAGACCGGAACAAGACAGTCGTGTAAAGTCTTGTTTTAAGGAGTGTATTCAATGTATGTAAAAGACTGGACTGTTACAGATAGGAAGGCTTCATCTACACCAGTAAATTCAGTGCTCCGCCAAGGCCAGCTGGCAGGGAGATGCCTGTGCCAGTGCTGGTGAACTGCCTCAGCTCCCAACACTGTCTGCTGGGAACAGTCCCTCCCCATCGCCACGGGCTGGGAAGAGCTCCTGGGAATGGTACTACAAGAGCGAAACTTGGGCTGGGAAGAGTTCTGGCTATGTACCAATAGAGGCAACCTCATGTCAGTGTCAATTATCTTTCCTGAGCATGCTTGGAGTGTATGGCTGTAGATAAATAGGTATAGACATGCAGAAATAGGTATAGACATGTAGATAAATAGGTACAGACATGCAGAAAGCCAGTGCTCCCAGTTTTAGTTCCTGTTCAAATTTTTTACTGTTTTTCTGGAGTTAGGAGCTTTTCATTTAGCTGATCAAGTATTACCTTAAAAATTAAGGAAAAACACAGGTGAAATTCTCCAAGTCCCACAGCAAGTTGTGTGATGCAATATAAAGAAACAAAGTACTACTTAAACAAAAAAACAATCTGTACTACATATGCAAGGAGAAAGGCACCAGGTTTTGGTGCTCTCTTCCTAACCCAGGAACTCCATTCTGTCTCAGCCCTTAACACAGTACTTGCGACATCCTCTTCCTCATTACAGATACTACAAACCTTCCCTCCTGCTGTCTTGCTCTGCCCCAAAAGGAGAAAGCTGGGCTCTTGGCAGATGATCCTAAGGAATAGGATCTTGGGCCCCAGCTGTAGTACTGGCCTTTCCCCAGGTCCTTCAGCACCTGCCGCTTATGCCTCCCGTGCTTTCCTTCATAATAGGTATAGCCAGTTTCTGAATGAGCTCAGTGCTGAGCTCATGAGTGCCCTCAGTCACCCTGTCTGTTGCTCAGGGCTCTGCTTCCACACTGGGCCTCAGAAATGGTGAGAACTGAGCATCCTACAACTGCCACGGTCCTGTTGATTCACAAGAGCTGTAAGAAGTGGTGCTCCTTCTCCCTGAAGTGTTACCAGTCACATGCAGTTTTTAGGTGACAAAACTAGCATGACTCATGAATGACAGTGGTGGTTCTTGCTAGCTCCTGAGCTGTCTCAGTTGCTAAAGCTTGAGAAGTCTATTCACCGCAATTTACCTTCTCAGACTCCAAAACTTAAAGCAATCTCAGAAAAAAAGCCATCATATTTTACATATACACCTTTTCTGGAATATTTTGTGTGTCTATGTGTACTTACTCCCTTGGCAGTTCAAAATGAAATTGTATTGACTGCCCCTAAAAGGTTTGCACTGTTATTTCACATGCTGTGTGCTTAAATAGCAGCTTTAATCTTCCAGTGGGGCTTGTCTGATTCCTGTCACAAAGACTGTAATTGCATAAAGGCAATAAACCACAAAAGCATGATATATATTTAAAAATAAAAGTGGAAACTGTTAACATTAGTTAAAATACAAACCTAAATGCCAAGAAAGCAGATGCTAGCTAATTTGACAATGACCCCTTGATTGCATATGTAACTGTAGATATCTGTGATTGAAATTATTATTGTTACTCTTATTTTGCTGCCTGCACTGTTTTAGTACCCACATAACTTGTGTAAGAAGGATCTTGTAGCTGCAAAGTGGGCAGATCCTTTCACCAGAGAATTTACATCGGGGCAAATTGATTTCCATGGAACAGAAAACCTAACATGAAACTAGCTACTTCTCCTTTTTTTTTTTTTAGTTTCATTTCTCCCTTTTAGTTTAGGCGTATTCAAAAGATCCATCCAGCTCCAGCATTTTTTACATCTCAGATATATATCTGTCAAGTTGTAAAATAAAAAAAGCAAAGCACCAAACTGTGCATTTGAAAATTAAAATGAAGCTTCTCTTCCATTTTACAGTTAGATCTAACTGATCTCATTATGCTAGGATTTATCTCAGAGATGTTTTACCAGACTTCACAAAGCCATTAGCCATTCTCTATCCTAGAAATTTGAATCCATGCTAGACATAGAATTACAGCTTAAGATAAACTGATTATCCTCATAGTATGTCTCCTACTTAACAAAATAGCAGTGTCTCATATGTAAATGCAATCTAAAATTTAGCATCCAACAAAGGTCATTAGAGAGATGCAACTTTAAATCAAGGAATGTTATTATTCAGCTAAAAATGCAGTGAAATAAAACAAATGTTGGTATTCTAACAGTGGGAGCTGAATATAGAAACATTCACCACCAAACTCTTACATAACACTACTTTCTCAATGGTTTTAACAATCTTTCTTTACAATGAGAAATGGACGGTTAAAACAATTAATGCTCACAATATCTCTCTGGTTTAGGTAAACATCATCTGCAGCCTCCAGATGGAGAAGATGAGACTTTTCTTCATAGCTCTTATGTGTCCAGTGTCGAGCAACAGTGAAGTGGGAGGGCAAGGATTGTCAGAGGGGAGCTCTACATAAACAATGTCCATGTAATTTATCCTGCAGTCATCACTGTGATACATAAATAGTTGCCTCAGAAGTTCAGGATGCCACAGAGCCTGACAAAATGGGTAGATGATGTAGGTGAGATTCTTAGAATGACAATGAGGTCTCTACAAGTCCAGACTCCAGGGTTCACCCTAAGAATGAAGACCTTTGTATTTTACACTAAGTAGCTACTTTAGATCAGCATCCCTTGTAAACAGATTTAGGGAAAAGAACCAAATGACGCTTTCAGTTTTTAAGCAGGCTTTACCTTTCAGACTTATCAGGAACTCCACCAAAACCAGCAGTAATACACAGTCTGAATCATAAAATTGCAACTGGTTTTCTGAGGAATTGAGATTTCCATGCTCATTACCATGAGTATGGCACAAAAGTGATCTCAAAGACAAGGCCATTCCTATGTCTCATGAAAATGAGCTGCCAGGAGCCGCCAGCTGAGGAGAAGGCTGTACTGTTAGCTCACACATGGGGAGAGACTCTGCAGTACCCAAAATGAAGAAAGATTCAGGTGGTTCCATCACTCGTAGATCTAGCTGGTTACTTCTAGAGTAATGTTTCTACAAAACAATTCCAGGTAGTAGCAGTAAAAGTGATACAAATCACAGATCTGCACATACATACTTGGTGCATATATAACCACGTGTCAGCACAGGGGCTGAACATAATAATTTGAAACCAGCACTGCTGTAACTCTGAGCTAGGATGACAAGCATGATATAGGCAAAGAAAGCATGATCACATCAAAAGGTTTTTCTTTCAATTGTATAGATAAAATATTTCTTCTGAAATAAACAGAAAACTCATAGCACCAAGACACACCATCACAATCAGGTTACTATAGAAGTGGTTGGGAAGAGCTACCCTGAATTACAGGTTGATTCAATCCCAGCCAAGAGGCCACAGCAGCTAAACATCAGAACAGCACTAGTCAGGAAAAAGACCTTCAAAACTGCTGAAACCAGCACACAGTAAAAGCATTAACAATTGAAATTGCCTTCAGCTAAACTACTGTTTAGTGCTGTGTTGGCTTTTTGTAAAGTCATCGTGTTCACTGTTTATTTACAATCCACTATGTTTTTAAAGCAACGATACAGTATTGCACTTAATGAATATGCCGAAATCCTGCTGCCAAGAATTTGCTTTAGCTTAGCCAAGCAAGCAGAATTCAAACGAGCCTGAAAACATGGGCTCTGGAAATTACACTTTTTTTGCAGAGGAGTGTGTTTTGTTGTGAATAAGGTTGTTTAGAGCATACAAATCAAACTTTATGGACATGTTGTCTGATTTTCATGGCAGCTGCTCGCTGGCGTCTAGCCAATTATTTTTATCAGTAATACCTATAGGTTATCCTCCAGCTAATTAAATTGCAAATGGCTCTTCTTTCCCATGGTTAATCACTGGGCAGCAACTGCAAAGGCCTGCAGGCCACTGACACTGGTCTTTTGTACTCTTGAGCTGCAAGGAAGACTGTCTAAATTAAACATAAAGGCTGTTGGCTGAATTTATAACATTTCAGTTGCTCATTAACAGAGCACTCTTTTGAAGCTGCTGATTAAAAACTTTCTTCAGGGAATATTGTAGTATTCTATCTGCATGCAGTTTTTTTTCTCATAGGTACTTATGCACTGAAATAAGAAAGAGGAACCTGTCGGTACCTACCAAACAACTTGCTGCCTGACTTCCGAAGGCATTTATCAGAAAGACAAATGGAAGGATTTTGGGTAGCTCCTAACAACACTTTTTCAAGAAGAGCATGCCAAATAAAAGATGCAGCCCAGTGCAGTAACACAATAGGAAATTCCTGTGGGTTACTTCATCTGAGCTAGCAAAACAGATGGGCTCCTCCTTGCCTTTTAGCAGGCTCTCTACAGAACAAGGATCTTAGAACTTAGTCCTTTTTTATTGCTTTTGCTTACATTCTACACAAGTGTCATTTCCATACCGCCCCAGGACAGTAACCACATACAGGTACATTGTTTTGTATCATTATACTAATAAGGTGGCAAATGAGTTCCCAAAACTCCACCATTTATTTCAACCTTTTGCTTGTTTTAAGAAAAGGCCACATTAGCAAATCTTTTCTCCAGAAAATAATTAAAAGGTCACTCAAGTCTCTAGTGTAATTCAATAGAAATTAATACAACTAGTAAAAAAACAAAATTACTGAAAAGATTAGAATTTGGTACCTGATCAGGCAGCCAAGACAACCACCATTCTTTGAATCTGTGATTCATTCTTCCTCTGTTCAGACATTGTTCAGGTAGCAATGCTGTGAGCAGCTTTTCTTCACAATCCAGGGAAGGAGATCAAATTTTCCATTACACAAAAATGTTGTTAGTGCTACTCATCACAGCTTATGATATAGTAAATGTACAGTTACATGCTATTCTAATATCCGTATAACCGAGTTTTCTCTTGGAGCTCTTCTCTTAAACCCTGCTTTCTTAACCTCTGATCCCTGTAATCTCAGGAATACTTAAGTAAGTATTAACAAAACCAAACTACAGACCATGTAGTTTTATTCAGATATTAATACAGCGTGAGTATAGACTTACCCAAAATAGTCACTGACACAGGGCAGTTTTTGTTTAGCTACCATGGTTCCCTGTTGCAGTTCAACTGTGGAAGAAACGTATATAAGCATCTGGCTTTATCTATCCAGCCTCTTATCTGCTTTTGTAGCCTGGACTGATTGCCATGATGGTGTAGATTTGTCAGGGTCCATGATGCTAGTGCAGACTGGCCAAATTCAGGCCCTGACTCATCCCTGTGTGCTGTAGGCCTGCCCTGTGCTCATGTTCTATGGTTGTTATCAGTCACCACTCTTAACTTCAGCTGTATAAAACCAGTCATCTACACACTCTCAATAGTCAGTGAAGGGAAACAGGAAACCCCAAATGTGGGTTTTCCATAGTACTCTGGACACCACTCGTAAGATGACTAAGAAATGTCTCCTCATCATACTTCTCTCTCGCAGTGAATGTAGAGGAATGAAAGACTAGTTCAGAAGACTAAAGATACACAGTTTATAGGCAGCTACCTGCAGGCAAAACAAATCTTACTCTGAGGTTCGGGTTAGTAGCTCATCGCAGGTATCCCTTATCTAAAAATCAGATCCATATATCTTATGAAATTCTTAGAGGATATTATGCAGATTCTAAATGCATTTACTTGGGGGCACAACAAGTTGAACTCATATTCTGTAAGAATCTCCAGCATTTTAATGCAACAGGCTGGAAATTCTGCAGCATCTTAAATTTAAATACTGTGTTCTTGTTATGAATTAAATACAAAGAAAGCAACACTTGAGTATTCCATGTGTTATTTATCTTTATATTACAATAAATTTATTTTTGATGGTTGCACATATTCAGGGTTCCAGACTCTGTAGCAACTGTATTTTGTACTGATTTCTGTGTAATGAATAATCACACTGTAGAAGTTACCAAGGGAAAAGCTAGGGGTGTTGACAGATGGGTGGCAAAGAGAAAGCTGAGGATTTTATAACCTGAGAAGCCAGCAGAAGGAATTTGGGAATGTGGGATAATGTTGGTTGGGTATTTCTGCTCACATAAGCAGCTAACTTAATAAAGTTGATATTTAAAATTTCAAGTTAACAATATGCTTGCACTGAGTTTAGTGGTACATGTCACTGAAGATCTTTTTTTCAAACTGATTTCAGACTCACTGGCCTTTTCTTACAGCCCTCTGAAGGAAACCATTTCTGGAGCTTCTCACACCCATTGTTCTCCATGTCCCAGATTGATGCTTTTCTCAAATCCTATTATAGCCCATCATGCCAAACCTACCATTTTTTTTTGTGAGAAATAGCTGCTTTTGCTGGTCGTTTTATTCCCTACCACTTTTCCAGATTTTTCTACTAACTTCCAGATGTTTGGCAGCTAGTGCAGAGCAGTAATTCCAAGCAGGCTGCCAAACATCTGCTAATCTCAGACACTGTGTATGCCCAGGTTTTCTCTCTATTTGATGTGCATGTTGATGCTTCTCTTTCACAAAAGCCATGCAACTGAAGCCACTTACGTTCAGAAAAACATCATTTTGCCATGCAAGAATTTCGGTGCATACATGTTAATGAGTTGGTCTGTAGACAAGCAGCAAGTTTGAAACATCCAGAAGACATTCAAATTGATGCACACATATAAAGATCCAGTATATCTAAAGCACATTTCATAGAATCCTGGAATAGTTAGGGTTGGAAAGGACTTTAAGATCATCTACTTCCAACCCCCCGCCATCAATCTGCTTCTGCATTTGACTTTGGAACTTCAGATACTGACTGGGAGGCATGAAAGTGTCTGTGTACTCTGGAATATATGGGGGTTTATTTGAAAATCCCATGTAACTAAGTATATAAGGAAGAACTGGGTTGGTACTGGGTTAGTACGGGAGGCTTAAGAGATCTACCTAAGGCATTTTCAAACACAACATGGTCTTCATAGCAGATGAGTTGTAGTATAGCAAACAAAAGATTTGGAATAGGAATTCAAGTCACTACTACTAAGTAGACTGAACAGAATCAAGGGGTGGGAAGTCACTCTCTAGCTGATTGCACTTACTGCATTGATGCTATTGCATAGTGGTTACACTAATTTAAGCATTAGCTATTATTTTATGTTTTTCTGACTATGGCTATCAGTCATCCTGCTATTCTATTAATGTTCTCAGATCTATATTTTTGTACTATGTAATACAGTTACTTTATCCTGAAACATTTTTTCTCAAATCAGGTATATAACGTAAGCCCAGAAAGCCTCAGAACTTCCTGCCACCTGCACAGTGCACAAATCTCACAGCTACTGCTTTAGACTTTCCTTTTTTTTCATATGTTAACCCATATTTAAAAACTTGGCTTTCTACCAGTGACATTATTTACATCTCAATCTTTCCTTTTTGAATTACAAGTTAAGCACCGGGAGTAATTTTTAGTATAATTATACATAGAAGTTGATCACAAGGGATTTACTGAGGAACCCTAAACTCCCCAAAGCTTCTTGAAACTATTCTTTTTTATTATTTTTCAAAGTTTTCAGCAGCCTTTGGATAAAAAATAATAATAACAAAAAAGAATATGTGACATCTACATGCAATTTTTAATTCATCCACATAAGGACCTCATATATTTCTCAGAATATATGTATTGACCCTGGCTACATAAATCTACCCCAAATCATGTATACTTGAATAAGGAAAACCCATCTACACAGTGCAATAAAGCGTGAGGAACTATGTGCATAGTTAAGATTTACTATCTGATCTTTACAGGCAAGGACTCTAAAGGCCTAAATCAAAGTTCAGCACAGTCAATGAGACACTTCAATTTAATTCAAAGTACCTGCCTTTAAACAGACGACTTGACTTGCACGAAATGCTGGATGACACTCATGAGCAGAATACAGAATGGAATATTTCAGTTGGAAGGGACTTACAATGATCATTTAGTCCAACTGCCTGACCACTTCTTTTTAACTATGCAAAAGTTAAAGCATGTTGTTAAGGACATTGTCCAAATGCCTCTGAACACTAACAGGCTTTGGGAATTGATCATCGCTCTACAGAAGCCTGTTCCAGGGTTTGGCTGCCCTCCCAGTAAAGAAATGTCTTCTAATGTCTCTTTTTTTTTACCTCCTTGCTTGAACTTCTACAAATTCTTGTGTGTGATGCTTTGTTTTGATTTCTAAGTTAGAAAAGGAAGTAAGACTTCCAGATAGAAAAGGGAAGAACGGATAACACCGACTTAGATAAATTAAATGTTCTAAATTGTATCAGCCTGATACAACCCATTTAACCATTTTCTACTAGTTGTTAGAAGTAACTGCTTCATTCCTTCTCTAAGTAAGGAAGGCAGAAGTTAAATGAGAAAGGAAATGGTCAAGCATACAAGTAGAAAAAACATGAAAATCCAAAACTCAGCAATTCAGGAAAGGCTGTTCATTGCCTTTTAGTTCCTTTTGCCAAATAATAGAAAAAATAAAGGAAGCATCTACATAATAGCAAAGAGGAGATTACCAAGAAGACACAGCCAGGCTCTTCAAAGGGCTGTATGGTCGGAGGATGACAGACAATGGCTGTCAGTTGAAATAAGAGAGCTTCAAAGTGGATTTAAGGGAAAATATTTCGACCATGAGTCAGTCAAACCGTGGAGCTGGTTCCCCAAAGAGCTCGTGAAGTCTACACTCTTGCAGGTTTTCAAAATCTGACAGGATAAAGTCTGGTCTGAACTCACAGCTCACCCTGCTTTGAGCAGGGGCTTGGACTAGAGACCTCCTGAGGTCCCCTTCAAAATAAACTATCCTGTAATCCTATGGTGATAAGTAAGATGAAATATGGTTTTATCAGAAAACAAGCTATTAAAAGCAACATTCCAGAACATCGATGCCTTGCATATTAGGGAGGAGCAACAGATACTTAGTATCTTGACTACAATAAGACTCTTAACCTGGTCTTGCAGGAACCACAGTCAGCTAAGGAAATAATTCTGATCTATCTACGGACCAGATTCCATTTTCCCTGAAATTTACCCCATCTCAAGCCCATTTCCTTTTGTCTTGTCCCGAGGGCCACATGGAAGTGGGCAGGGAGTCGTCATGGCATGAATTGTGCTAGTTCTGCTCTATGACACCTTTCTTCGTTAGGGTGGCAAGGGCTTTCCTTATGAGATAGAAAAGTGAATCTGTTATGTGGTCTTACTGCAGTGGACTAAGTGGTATGAGTGCACATCTACACCATGTCAAAGGATAAGTATTGAATAAAAAAAATGGTAACAACCAGAGAAATGGTCTGGAAAAAAAAAAAAAAAAAAACAACAACAGGATGGAAACATGTAAAGTATTATTCTTAAGACCATTCGGCTGCACATGAAGATGATGGAGAGTTACTGGTAAGCAGCACACCCCTCAGAAAAGCATCTAGGGGTAGCATTGCATCATAAACCAAACAAGCCAGTGCTGTCATACTGTTGTAAAAGGAGTGATGTAAAGCGGACTTCACACTGGGGTGTGTAAACAGCTCTATAAAAGATGTGAAGCAATGTTCTGTTCAGATCACCACTGATAAGACAGTGGTACAGAGATAAAACAGAGTACAACATCCATTTCTGGGCACCTTACTTGAAGAAAGATGAATAAAATCCCCACAGTAGAGCCATGTAATTTTCAGAGGTATAGAAAATGTCTCCCATGAGGTAAGATTGAAAGAACTCATTTGTTTGGTCTAGCAATGAAAGGATTGAGGGAAGATATGATACCAGTTCTCAAACCCATAAAAAGTATTGAAGAACAAACTGTTCTTTTTGTCTACTGATACAGCAAGAGGTAATAACTCTAAGTTGCACCTTGAAGACTGAAGTTACATTTTACGCAAAGCTTTTGGACTGTAAGGAGTGTTACACAGTATCTGACCCTGAAGAGGTCTGAAGAATCAGCATGACTTCAAATTTTCAAGGTCATGTTGAACAAATATCAGTTAGGAGCTGATTAGATGGAGTGGATTCTGCCCTGAAGCACGAGGATGAACTGGAAAACCTTTCCAGATCTCTTTTTTAATCATGTCTACAGAAGCAACTCCATTGTCCTCATTACTATATTGGAAGGAGGAAAAATGTACCCGTGTCAACTCTCCAAATTTTCTTAAATTATGCCAAGTATTTTTCTGTACTTGTTAAATCTCAGGTTTGTTTTATATAGCATAGTATATATGAAACTAGAAAATTATTTCTATTAAGGTTGTTCTCTTTTGTGTTTTGTAAATACTTTTTTAGCTTATCCTGTGATCAGCTGGGATAAAAGAACCTCTGACTTGTAACTGCTCATTTTGTTTAGATGACGGGAATGGCAGGACTAAGAGAACCCTTTGGTTAGCTTTGCTTCTGCTGGAGAACATCTCTTGCAATTGCTTGGTAAACCACCTTTTGTCCTGGTCTTTTTACACTGACTTTCTAAACTCTTCAAAGTTGTTGTAGTGTCGTGGTTAACCTCAGCCAGCAGCTCAGCCCCACACAGCCACTTATTCGCTCCCCCCCCCGGTGGGATGGGGGAGAGAATCGGAAGGGTAAAAGTGAGAGAACTCATGGATTGAGATAAAGGCAGTTTAACAGGTAAAGCAAAAGCTGCACACAAGCAAAGCATAAATAGTGGAATAAAGTATCAGTAAGATAACACTAGTCCCTCACTTCATTTTCTACAAAGCAGCAAATCACTTCGTTCTTTGTCTATGCCAAATCCATAAAAGTTGTAATTTCTAAAAGCTTCTATCCTGGGAAGCTTAGAAGCAGTCTTATTTTTCACCATTTTAGAGGTAGTTTTATCCTGTGCTTATGTTAAGTATTCTTAACTATCTTTCATTAATAAATGCCATTATTTTGTTATCTGCCTCCAGAAGCATTTCCTCTGGAAGAAGGTTACCACTGTGCAGCATTGTGTTGTATGCTTGTGTCATTTAACGTCATTATATTTTGAAGAAAAAACTATAACAGAATTCTTAAAGAAGCATCAGTCATTTCCCAAGTTATAATTAATATACATGATCATTACATTCCCATTAAAAAAGACAATGACACTTTTGTAGCTTGGTTGCCTTTATGGAGTTTACATTGTCAATAGACCACCATCAACAATTATTTATGCATTTTAAGTAACAGTTGTGCAGTTCTGCTCTGATTTTGCTAACACTGTAAGTCTCAGTTCAGATGCATCTGTCTTCCAGTGACATCTATGCCTGCTTTCTTTCATTTATTCTGTGAACCAGCTGTGTTGACTGATGTCTGAAAAATCAAGTTCACTCCCAGAGTAATTCTATTGTAGTCAATTTAGTTGCAATGAGGACCAATTTGACCCATGGAGCTCAGTATATTGTAGGAGGTCATGCAGCCTGTCAGTAGCTCAGACAGGATTTAAATAGAGGATCCTCCTGAATCCCAATTCACATGAGTCTCTTTTGACATCATCATCATGTCTACACAATCAGAGTGACATTTTGTCAAATGCCACTTGGAGCATTGCTCATCTGTTGGCATACCAAAAACTGACCTTCATGGCTTTAGTCACGTGCCCTCATTCTTCATTTCCATGTATTCATAACTCCCCTATTCACTGCCAGCTGTTAAAACCAAAGCGGATTTCCTTTCCTTCTCCCTCCTGTGGAAGCTGTGGACGAAGAAGAGGTTTGAGGCTCATTTCAGGAGATCAGTAGCCAGGGAAGCCAGCAGTTTATATTAGTGCCAGAGCAGCAACTTAGCAGCTGAAAGCAGCTCCATAGTAGCACACAGCATGCCTGCACAGCATGCTGACAGCTACTATAATAATCCAGTTATGAAAGACCCTCATTGAATGTAGTGCTTTGGACTAGGGGATTTCTTGAAACCCCTTACAGCCCTGTATTTTTATGATGTTTGCGTAATAAAGCTACACAAGCAGTTTGTGCAGGCAAGGAAAAGGATGGTCCATGATTCTGAATTTCTACAAGTAATCATGAGGAATCTACAAGCTCATGATTTACCTCATTGTTAAATACTTTTTTTCTCATGAGTATTTTCCTATAGTTTCTTTACATGACTTAAAAAGTCATTACTTTTTTTTTTCCACTGCACAATGTATTTTTCATTGTAATCTAAAAACTAACTTATTTGAAATTGTGCAGAAGTTCTCAGTTATAATATGAGATGAACTAATTTTAGCCACTTTTCTTCTGAAACCATGCTCTGTGCCTTTCTGTCAAACTGAGTGGTCAATATCAATGATATTTGAAAGAAAGAAAGAAATTTCAAGAGTTTTATGTGGATTAGGAAATCTTGGAGCATTCTCCAGGTTCTTAGTAAAGGTGGAGAACTCAGCTACATCCCAGTTCACACTATGAAGAAACCTAGGCAGGCATCTGTCCTTTTTCCTGCAGCCTGGTTTGTATAGAAAGGAAACATGGCAAATCTGTATTTGATGGGATCTAAATGATGCTCCAAACACACCAGTTCTGCCCACCCAAGTAAGCAAGGCCATGGAGCGTGTAATAGTACACACCTGAAGTAATCCTAATACAGCCCAAAGTAATTAAGTTCCTATCATTTTCTTTAACACCATTATCTGGATGTAGGAAGGAGACTCAAGTCAGTTCCCTGAGTATGGGAAAAGCAGGCAGAACACAGCAGCATGTGTTATCTTAGCATGAGCCAGCTGGCAGTGGGCACGTGCTCATGCTGGCCAGTCTGCCTGCACATACAACTAAGTGGATTAACCACAGCACGCACTCTCTCTTGCCCAAATAGATGCCATGGAAGGCATGGAGATAAATGGGCTGAATTATTGCACTGGGAGGGTGAAACTACAGAGCAGTGACTAAAATGAGCAGGACATCAAGCTCGTTTAGTTTCATTCTTTCTGAAATAACCTATTCATATATGATTTTTTGTTTCTATGTGGCTTTGTATTTCCATATGTGCTCTGAAAGTATATGAGTAAATAGTGCCCCCAGTTCTTTCACGACTATCACTGGTTTTATTCTGCGTTGTTGCTCGAGGTATTAAACCAATTTTAAACTAAAAAAATGAGACAGATGGTTAATTCAAATAAATTATCGTAAACCTATGGTTTCTGAATGAGTATGTCACTGGTCAGTAGGAAATAAACGTCTATAAATCTCCAACATTGCATGTAAGAGGTCAAAGGTGTTAAGATTCAAACATGAGAAGGAGGAGCCAGCTTTAACACTCTGCAGCTTTCTAAACATCTTCTGTAAAGCATGTAGAATGAATGGTTGAACTGACCTGTCACATTCCCATGATAAGCTCATCACTTTATTGTTGCACCCCCCAAAATCATCCTGTTTGGGGACCCTGCTGGTGAAAACTCAGGCCTGTGCACCGTATCAACATCCTTTTCAGGCAGCCTAGGTAATCCTGGAGATATATGCAGCCTGGAACAACCCCCACCAGCATACTTCCACCATGAAGTCCGTAAGAGTATATTCTTCAATACTCTCGTACCATGCCTCCTTCCCTTCCTACACCCTTACATCTTTTTGCTCCCCAACCACTTTGTAGTGCTGCCAGTGCAGTAGCCCTCTCATTTTACAGGCTGACCATAAGCCAAACAAAGAAGTGACGTCTTGGCAGGATGAATTTTCCTCCTACATTCCAGAGGACTCACAACGGACACTCCCTGCCAAAAGGCTACATTCATAGCCATGAAGGTGGCCAGACCATCTTAAAGCCCCACTGAGACTCAGCATGAGGGCTGTCAGAGTGTGTGTATCTGCCTTACAGTAACCCATTTGCTCTACGGAGAATAAAAGCACAGAACTAAAGTCAAATTCTTCTTAAAGCCACAAAAAAAATGAAACCACAGAGATATAAATGGCATGAGAATAAGGACCATTACATATGCAGAGAGGGATTTGGCCGTATCAGAAATTAAACTATAGGGTATAGTTAAGATCTTAGCCATTGCCAACATTCACATCCAAGCCATGGCACTATGCATAATACTCCCCAAAATAATGGACAGTCACAAACTCCATGCATTTTAATATCAGTCTGAAATGATTGTTAGAGGGACACTTTTCAGTAATGCATTTTAGCACACAGAAACAGTATGTTATCATCATGCCTGCAATGAAATCAGTACAATAGCTTACAATTTCTAATTCACAGTTACAAGTCAAGACACTCGTAACAATGTAACAGGTTATGAGCTACACTACATATTCTTATTTTTAGTGCTCTGTACATCTAGAATGTCTTCTTCCTGTTTATTAAACCTGTTACTGTATCTTGTGCACAAATTCAATTGCAAAAGGGCAAGGATTTTTCTTTCTGTGCAGTGCCGCTTACAGAGGAATATGTATCTCATCAGACCTTTTAGACACTGTAATTGAATTTCCTAAATAAATTTTAATGATAGTAATTTTGCAAAATGTTAAGCAATATTACAATACATTATCGGGCACTGACCGTGACAGCACCATCTCATGGTAGTGCTTGTTCAAAATGACACTGCCAAGCTTCACTGATTTTGGAAACAAATGCAACAACTGTAATTTCCCCTGAGATACATGGTTAAATCTCAAAATCAGGTGGTGACTAAAGCTAGATGTGTTCCAGTAAACTATGGAACAGGCCTGGATTTTGCCACACTTTAATAACATTAAATTGCTAGCAAGGTTGCTACCTGAGGTTTGGCTTTCCCATATGGTTGCCAAGCATGCTTCAGGGACTAGTGTGGTCCAGGGAGCACTTCCAACAGCAATTCTGATGCAGCTGCCTGCTCTTCAATATTAGGGCGGTTTATCTGTATGAAAACACATGCATTGTAGAATTGGGTGTTGGGGCTAGAGAATGCTCCTGGCCCGCTACTATTACAGCACAACCTAAATGTGGCTGTTACGGTTTCAGTTGATTGTGTCCCCAGTTTTGTCCCCCAGATAATAGTTAAAGACATACCAGCTAGGCATCAGAGTGTATTTTGTACAATATTTAAAAGTATATTTTAACTGTAGTTTGTAAGTTCTTTCTCTGTAGTCCCAAATATTGTCAAATTGTTTATCATGTAAGAGGTTTGGATTCGTAATGGTAAACATAACACAGTGATTTCATTAAGTATTCTATTTTGATTATACATCAATTCTGTAACTAAGGCAATTTAATGTTATCATTAGCAATTACTGTGAAGCATTTTGTATCTACGTGTATATAGATAGAAATGTATAAGCTGCTTGTGTAACCTTCTTTCACAGGGTAACTTAACGTCCAACATGATTTGAAACTCTGTTTGCTTCTGTCTGCAACAGATGCCAAATAACTTTTCTCCCTTAACATTTCTCCAAAACAGTGTGGATACTGTAAGAGTGGTTTCCTCTCCACACTGCAAGTAGAAGCACTAGGTTTGGCTTTTTGTTGACCTGGTATGGGCCAGTTTTGCCAGAGAGGCTTTTACTAGCTTAGTACAATTTCTTCCGGTGGAAAATTTCCATGCTATTAAAAAGTGTGGTATAGCCAATATCAGAGTGGTGAAAAACTCCTTTGCCAGGATAGTTTATTTCACTCAGAAATCCAGTACAAACTGCTCCAGCAAGTGTGCTTTTTTTTTCTTTTTTTTTTTTTACTGCAATGAACTCCATCTGCACTACCACAGTATTTACTGCAATGAACTCCATCTGCACTACCACAGTAAACATTGCCTAGTATACAGCAAGCCTGAGCCTAAAGGGATTTTGGATTATGACTTGATATTCTGAGATGGAGTGAGGGATGGTTTTGTTATAGAGGATGGTCTTCAATCAAGTTAAGACAGCTCAGTTATAAAGATGCAAAAAATTTAACTACAAGAATTTCTACTTTTTCCTATTTCAGACTGTGTTTCAGTTACTGCCCAAGATGAGCATCTTTCTCTGACACAGCCTACGTCAACTGACTAAACTTCATGAAAAGATAGACCTTAGAGATCTAAAAAATATATCAATAAACTTCAGTTGCAGAGAAGGCTAAACCCTTCATCGAGAGAAGTTTTATAACCAAGTTAGTTGAGCCGTCCTGCCCATGATTAATGCATACACTGTCTCCAAGGAAAAGACACCACTGCAGACACAATTCATGAAATACTAACTATGTGATTCTAATTAAGATATAGGCTGTTGCATTAAGAAGATTAAGCTAGGTTAAGGAATTTATCCTTCCAAGTGGTTAATGAAATGGTATACCCCAGAAGCTTCTTCAGTAAAAAAATTATTGTTTCAGCTGTTAAATTTAACTAGGGCAAAATAAAATGCATTGACCCCAAAATAACTCCACTTTGCTACCCCTCAATATCTGTGCAGTACAAAGAATCTCCCCAGTATTTTTTTCCATCTGTAGTGGACAATATATAGGGCCATTCTGAGTAGTAAAAATGCAGGAGTGCCTACCACCAAAGGAAATAAAATTATTAAAACTCCTTTTTTTAGGACTAGGTGCCAAGCAGAAAACTCTTACCTCATGCACAGATGGCTGGAACCTTCCCATCTGTTAATAACAACTTCTGGCCTCCAACTCCTGCAGGATCCCAGTGTCACTCCTGTAAGCATATTAGCAGGTCTGGGGTGTATTAAGAGTCAGATCTCTGTTCTGGGTTTACATAACTGTTTGAGCACAGATGTCCCACTGGGACTTTTCCTTAGTTTAAATATATTTGTGTGCATAATATGAAGGAAAGATCAAAACCTACCAAAGCAGCAGGACTAGACTGAGTTGGCTCTTGGGAAGACTGGAACAGGAAACTGATTTAACATTCTGGTTCTGTTGAAGAGCACATCTGAAGTTAAATTTCCTCCTGTTGTAGACACTGGAGTGGCAGAACAGCTAACAAGGGCTGATATGCACTTTTAGTGGTGTCAGAAATAACTTGAACAACCGTATAATTCTTCACCAGTTGTTATACCAGAGAAAGAGATGTTTCCCTTTCAAACTGAAAACTGCATGCTGCACTGACACCAGTTGTCTTTACTTACAGCCTTCAGATGTTGACGTCTGTATTTCTAGCACAGACAAAATGTATTTACTAAAGCACAACTTCCTGAACCATGGCTTTTGCAGCACTGGTGGCACAAACTACTTCCAAATGACACGTGGAAGAGATCTGCCTACCAGGAGATACTCAGCTGGTGCAGGATGAGCATCCCAAACCCACTGCTTTTGGCAATCAGTTACTACCAGCCTGCTGGCTTACTCAAATTTCTGTACATAGGCACTAATTATTACTAACTGCTAATGGGCATTGATCAGAGCTATGGAGGGCAGTTTTATCCTCTGACTCATTATGTAGGTCTTAGATTACATAAAGTAGCAGTAAAAATAACCCATATAGACTTGTGTTTAATAATGTATGAGTAAAAGTCATTGCTACTACAAGGCTATCTTAGCACTAGACATACTGATAGGAGATGAAGTGATCGGGAAACGTTAGGTGAGAAGAATGAGAAGTAATAAAATAGGATTTTCCAACTGGCAAAGGTCAGCAAATCTGCCTGACCATAAGCAACAAATACGTATCTGTGATCCTCGTACAGAACAAGGTAACTTGGCAGTATCATCCTTCCTCTACCTTACAGAGACTGAGAGAATGATAGATTAATGATAAGGGTAATACTCATGTTTCTAGCCTCCCAAGACCTAGCATGAGAAATTGGCCTTCACTGATAAACTGGACATCCATTCCTAAGCTTCAAGATAACATGTATGTAAGTGTGTTATTGGAGATCCAGATAGACTTGGATTTCATACTGCTGTTATGTAGGACATGTGTTTTTTCATACCATAGCTGCATAATTTAGTGCTTTACCTTCTATTACGTACTTAAGGAGGTAAGGAAATATTGTGAAAAAAAAATAGACATTTATTCCTGAGAACCTATTTTTTCTGGATTGGGTGCTGCAGAATCCCTCACTTCCCAGCCCATCAGCTGGAGTCGCGTGGTAACTCCTCACACGTTTGAACAGGAGGTGAGGGGGTGGTTGTAATCCAGCACGCAAAGAAACTTGGATAGGAGTGTTAACTTCCTAAAGCAGGGGAGGGACCATGGGGGTACAGGGATCTGCGGAATGGGATGCTCTGCGGAACGGCAGCCGATGGCCATGGGTGGCCTCCCGGGTATCCCCAGTGATGGCGGCACTGCTTCGGGTTCCTGAGGAAACCGAGTCTAGGAAACTTTTCCGCTGCAGCACCAGGTGCATGCTCGGAGTACGCTCCTACTCCCGAGTGTTTACCAACTGCGGGGCCGGCCAGAGACAGAACCTAGTGCTTTCCTGTTCCCGGGGCCGGGAGGTAGCCCGGCCTCCAGCGGCAGCGCCGAGCTGCCCCGCCATCGCTCTGACCCGCGGGAGTCCGGCCGCCACGTCTCCCCAAGCACCGGCCCCCCCCGCCGCCATCTTGGTAACGCGCCGCCAGGCGGAAACCCCCTGCCCCGCGCCATGGTGCGGGGTAGGGCGCTGTGGAGCTGCTGCGTGCAGCTGGCCGCGCTGCCCTCAGCGTCGGGTGGGCGAGGGAGGAAGCCGCAGCCGTTCAACGGCTCCTCCTGGAGAGCCGCGGAGCCGCCGCGCAGGGGGTGGAGCGGCAGCATGGAAGAGGAGGAGGAGGAGGAGGAGGACGAGCCTCCTCAGGGACAGCAGCAGCCCGGGAGGTGAGCGCCTCTCCGACGACTGGCAGCGCTCGAGGAGGGGGGTCGCTGCCCCCACACCTTCCTGTGGGCAGGGAGGGACCGAGCCAAGCAGCGCTCCCTCCTCACGCCGGCCCGGAGGAAAGGCACCTGCCCGACCCGCCGCGCTCAGAGCCCGGCTGCCGGCCGCGGGCAGGGCACCCGGAGCCGCGCAGCGCTGCGCACCTGCTCCGAGCGCGGCTCGCTAGACTGAACGGTAGCGGGAGTCCCGCCGGGTGAGTGTAGCGGGGGTACCGCGCTGAGCCCTGCGGGAGGCGGCAGGAAGCGGGGCTGAGGCGGGGAGCCCCGCCAGCGGGGCAGAGAGAGCGCGGGCGTCCGCTCAGGAAAGTTAAGCGGTGGGCGAGTGCTGGCTGTTGGCCCGGAGCGGCAGCGCAGCCCGGTGCCTTCCCTCCCTCCTCGGCCCCGGGGTGGGCGCACACTGCCGGTGGCGGGGCTGCCCCTGCCCGGGAGCCCGCGGTGTCCCCGCAGCCCCCGAAAGGTGCCGCGGTGGCTGGTGACAGACCCGGCCAGCTCCAGAAACAGTTGGGGACGCGGGCACCCTTCCCACCGACGAAGGAAGCCCTGGAAGAAGTCCTACCTTCTCCCGCCGCCCTCCCAGCGGCGATGCTTTCCTTTCCCGTAAATTGACGGTAAAATATGCTGCAGCAGAGCGCAGAGAGAAACAAGTTATATAATTATATAATCGCCTGTAAAAAATAATACGCTTCATGGTATTGACGGTTTGGCGAGTGTTTTCCTTTGAAGGGGAGGCGCGAGCAGATGTTCTTGAGTTGCTTGGTGCGAAGTGGAAGATCCTAACAGTCGTTTAATGTAATTAGTTCAGTCAAACAATCCCAATGATCGGCCATTATCTCTAGTAAGGGTTTAGGGAGAGGATATGTTGAGTGTGTTGACAGTATGCAGTCAAGTTTATCTTCAACTTCTGCAGAAATGGCTTTTCTAGTGACCATTACGATTTCTTACTCCTTGCTTTGCTAAATACCGATTATGAAGCTAGTTTTCAGTTTTAAAGGAAACTAATATCGGTGTTTTTTCTGTATTTTTCAAACTACACCAACCAAAGTGATATAAAAAAAATTAAAGGTAGTGACAGGATAATCAAATCTGTTTCCTGGCAAAAGACTCTTGAAAAGTTACGTAGTTTTTAAGTCATAGTAGCAGCTTTATCATTTAATAAAGTAGGAAGCCTCATTCATTTGTAGGTAAGGCTTTAAGGAAGACAAGAAGAAATAAGATTTTTATCTTACTAATGTAAGAATTACTGCAGCAGATGCTTTAAAAATGCCCCAAATGATCTGAAATTGAAATATCTATTATAAAAGTATAATGGGAATTTTGAACACCTGGAGATTAGAAAGTACTCTGTGATTCACTTGCTGTGATGGAGAGGACACCGTGAGGAAAGGAGGAAGTAAGGGACGACAGTGAAACGGTTCCAAATATAAATAACAGTTAATTTGCATTAGCTTGTCCCAGATCAAGAGAGATCTGCAGCCTCTTTAAAAGGAATCAGTTGTTATTATTATTCTCTTGTTTTAACTAAGTAGATTTGAGGAATTGCCTCAGCAGAAATCTGCTATTTTCTCAGCCTTTATAAGTTTAAGATAGGACCAACACTGCTAATTCTCTGTAGAGAAACAGCTTTTAAGTTCTTTTCTGCAAATGGGAAGGCAATTGTTTTGCCTGTAACAAGGAAAAAGGAGATGTTACCATGTTAATTCTTGCTTTTACAGGTAGCATCTGCTGTGAAATTATTGTTTCTTTTGTCACATCTAGGAATCCCTTTCTGATCTCACTTTGATTTTTTTCTAGTCAGTTGCTGTAAGTATGTAGCTTTGCAGTATGTTGGGTAGCACTGTAATAAGAATCCTACTTCCCATACACTCAGAGCCAGGATCGAGGTAAATCACTTGGTCATCTTATGTCTAATTGCAGCTTTGAGTAAAAAAGATTTTTCAGTAAACCAGATGTTGCACTTGGTTTGAATATCCGTAGGAAATCTAGGAAAGTAGCTACCTGTTATTTACTGTTTGCATGTAGTATCTTAGTATTTAGCAGCTGTATAAAGGAGGGTTTTGAATAGCATACAACTGCGCCCAAGCAGATAAGCCTTATAAGGGTTCAGCAAAGAGAACTGGGAATTACTAAATGACACTATGAAAACACTTTACTGCATTGTCTGAAGTGTGAAAAACAAGGTTTGGTAAGATGTTGTGTGAGTGAAAAGTGGTAAGGAATGTATATTGAGATGTGTATCTTGTATTTTCTTGTGTAAGACCTGTTACCATGGTTGGAGCTGGTAGCGCTACTGTCTGCTGAGTAAGGCTTATGATAAGATATCAGTTTTTAATGCTTATAGTATTTGGAAATAGTTCCAGTTGTTTAGGCAGAAATTCCCCATGCTTTGAGCCATTTTTTGAGGGATAGTTTCAGTGAGGCTCAGCTGTTTCTGAAAAAGAGGTTGTGGCAATAACAAGTTGTTTATGTGTGTCTATTTAGCTGTTATTCAAACAAAACACTTTGTCTCTTTAAAACACCTACATATTTAGAATGGAGCCTTGAAAATAAGTAGATGGCTCATACCTGTGCTGGAAATGTGCCTTGATTCTTCCATGAGAAAAGAACCAAAACAACTTTTAATATTAACACTTTTGTTGGTGACTAATAACCAAAGCCCTTTGCATTTCATTCAGAGTACATGAAGAACATCATAACTTAGAGTCGTGGAGGTGGAGTAGAATGCTGGTTAAATATAGGAAGAAGGGTTGCCATGAAAAATGCTAACTTGTTTTAATGTTAAGAGTTTCCATGGATATTTGTGTTTTGCGGTGTCTGATGTCCTACCACTTGGATTTTTTTTAGTGGCTGTGTTTCAGTTGAAGTATAAGAGTGCTGTATGGTATATACTTTCTATCTTTCTACTGTGAGGTTTTGGAGATTCAAAAAGATTTGGAAAGGCTGATGACCTTTTGGCTTGCCTCGTGTGAAAGATGGTCTTTGAACACTTACATGCAAGAAAACCATACCTTTCGACTAAGAAATACTTCTAATTTCCTTATCTTAACTGACTTGGAAGTTGTTTAGATTTTGATAAATTTGAAGTAAAATATTATAAGTAATTCTGTAAAGTACATATGTGTATGGGGTGTGTGTGCATACATATGCAGGCAGATGGAGAGAGAGAATTTGTTCAGAGAAGCAAAAGCTGAGCTTATGTTGAAATAAAGTAGATTTACAAAAAATTTAGAGAAATACTTTTATATTGCAGAGAAATGACATTGGGTCCTATGTGCTTGGACTTTGAACTGAAGAGAGGGAATCAAATACACAGTATTTAAATATGTACATGAACAAAACTGACTGTGTAACAACTTAAAAACTAGCTTAGCACTTGGGTGTTGCTGTGCTTCCAGGACAGCTGAGGCTTTACAGTGTTTTAAAGGTTTATCCTCAGTGTGAGTCTAGAAAAAGTTTGCATACAAGTTTGTTCCTTTCTGGTGTAGGGAGAAAAGGAAGCAGCAAATTAAAAGGCTTCATAAGTGAGGTGGAGATAGCAATTGTGGAGTTGCAGACATTAAAGTGCCAGACTTTATTATAAATGGAACTGCTTCAGGTCCTGCTTTGCCACAAGGATCCTGTGGATCAAGGTTTTAACATGATTTCTATGCACTTTTATGGAAACAGTTCTTGCGTTGCCTTTAAGGCCATGTGCTACAAAGTAAATCAGATTTCTGCCATAGCATGTTCAAGTGGAGCCTTAGTTTCATTAAACATGTAGTAGTATTTCTTTTCAGACACATCTAATTGATGTTAAGACGTTAGGTGGGAAACCTTTACCCTCAGGACTGTGTGCGAGCTTGTAATATTTTAAAACTTTTAGTTAGGAAGAACCTGTTCTATCAGCTTCAACATGATATAATAACTTAAAATACTAAACCCATGATGCATAAGCTGTTAATTCATGGGACTGGCTAAAGTGGATTCATAAATGCTAAACTTTTAAGACTGGTCATTTTTTCTCACAGTAAGGCCCAGTCTGGAAAGGTTTGCCTCTGTTATTAACTATAGGCACAACAGTAGACCAACAATGAACTGCTCATTTGCACAAATACTTAGAGGAGTAGAGCTACTGACGGAACACTAAAGTTGGTGTCCAGATACTGTTGGGTTGGTACAAGTTTCATCTTTGCTGTTTTGGAAGAGCTTTATTGAAATTCTCTACAAGTGTGAAGGGCCATCCATGGAGATCATCATTGCTGTTGGAATCCACAGTTTATTTGCCCAGCTGTGTGCATGTGCCATCTTCTTTTCTGATTTAAAATTTGTCTGCATTTGGTTTGTGATTCGGCTCCTGTCTGGCATACCATAATACAGCTGTAATGCACAAACCTCGCTTCTCTATGTTGTCAGCCTGAATCTTGCAGAGCAGGTAAGAAAATTCAGCTCTTAATGTTTTCAACATTCTTCCCTTTTCACTGTGTAGTCATATGAAATTACTTGTTTAGGAGAGCAAAGGAAAGCACTCTCTGTTCCACTGTAGGGAAATTTGGCTCCTGCTTGCCTTTGGTGAGTGCTTCAGCAATAGCACAGAATTACACTGCTCGTGTGTTAAATCATAATGATAGTTTAGGCTGCTCTTTTAAATGTGATGGCCACATGCCAGCTTTTGGATACTTTTATTCAAAACTGCAGTAAAAGATGAGGGCAGAGAAGGAAATAAGTTATTTTAGTAGGCCTGTATAGCTGAAGATACTGGTTACTGGATCTGTACCTCTGTTAATGTGTGTGATCCCTACAGACAACTACTGTCACATCAGCAACAGGGACAGGCATTTGTAGCACCTGGAAACAAAGGGAAAATAGTTAGGTATTGTTCCAGGAAGAGACATCTTTATGCAGCTAATACAATGCCCATAGCTGATCAGATTTAACCCAGGGTTGAGAATAGTTGGCTGCAGGTACTAATAGACCTGACTCTAAATAAAGCCTGTTTGCATTTGTATCCAGGGGCATGTAACTGTGTGGCTGAAAGGCACTTGTGATGGCTGTGAATAACTTACTGTTGGTTTAGTTCCCTGCTGAATGCCAGGGTAGTAGAGGTCAGAATGTGTGGTAATGGGAGTGGGCTGCCTGTTGGGTGGGAGGTGGTTATTGAATTTGCTTGTTATAGTATGAAACACTGTTCTTGGAGGAGGCTGCCAGAGGGTTTAAGCAGCATCAGTTCTAATGTGAATGAAATCTTAGATAGGGGATAGATTGGAAATGAAATGTATTAAGGGTAGGAGGAATCACTGAATCTAACTTGGTGGTGCATGTAACTGAGCTACACTGAGTGAATTCTAAATGGACGATATTTAATGAATTACTTTTGTAATAGCAGCACTGGCATAAGTAGTTTTTGTTTGCAACAGTATATTCCTGTTCTCACCCTTCCCTGTCCTAGCCAGTTTGTTGGTATAAACACTTGCATGGTTATACAGTGATGCAGGTGAAAATTAAGTGCTTCTGTAAGGGATGGGAAGGTAAGAGATGACTATCAGCTAGATCAGCTTCTTGAACTAATTTATTATGTGGACACAAATGTTTGTTTTGGCAAGCCTGGGGAAGTAATGAGGGCAGAAATGGGTTGGCTCATAATGGTGGCTGCTTAAGTAAGGCAGCTGTTGTAAGAATATGCCTAAGAACAGATGATACTGAGAAAGTGCTTCATGTTTTATTTGTTTGTTGTTTTTTTTCATGTTATGTCTAAATAAAACTTTGTTTTACTCTGGATCCTCAAAACTAGGCAAGAATGGTGAAGGATTAATACTAATTCTATGAGGTTGTTTATGGAGAGAGCTATTTCTGTTTCTGTTATCAACTCACTTGTTATCTTTCTTAAACAGTACACAGGATCACTATGGAATCGGAGTACTTATACTTACAGACCTAATGAGAACAGAGAACTGGGCTGGCAACCTATAGCTTTTCTCTGAAATGGGTACATCCAAGAATGGAAAAAGGCTGTACTGACATGAATTTTCTGCTTTGTGGATGTATGGCAGTAGGATATCACACAGAATCCCAAGCTGTCTGTTAAAATACCAAATAATTTGAATGAAATTTTCTCCAGTGCTTGTTCTTGCTTGCAGCTTTTAATGAGGAATCTCAAACAATAAAAGTATTTATAGATCAACTGGTTGCAAGCTTGAGAGATCTTCTTTGTGTGAAATCCTAAGACCAGGAGCATCTTGAATAATTGCTGCTGCAGTCATAAAAATAATGTTAAGTGAAAGAAAACTTCCAGGATGCACAGCAATATCCAATTTGCAGCAAGCTCAGGTTCTGGCTTTGTTAAGTGTACAGTGATACAATGAACAGCCTGGAGTCCTGCACAATAAAAGTTTAAATATGTTCAGAATTTTGCAGGCTCAAACTGTTCATTAATTAAAGCAGACAATTTCAGATCTGAAGGAAAAATAAAAGCACAGCCAAAACTTTGCTGGCAGTTGTTTGATGGTTGAGTGTGCTGGAGCAAATACCTTTTAGCTGGTATCTCTCTCCCTCCCCCCCTTAGTTTTCAAGCCAGAAAGTGTGCTTTTTGTAGTCATAAAAAATAAGTATGTTTAAAGGAGACTTCGGAGTTGTGTAGCAGTGTGTAGTTTGCAGAAAGCTCAGGTTCTGGCTTTGGTAAGGCTACAGTGGTGCGTGTTTGCGAGGAACTGTTTGCTGTCCCTTTTAGGTGATGTGTAGTGCAGCCCAGTTCTGGATGTAGTCTATACAGACACATGGTGATTAGAAATGAACCAGACCTCTTGCTTAAAAAATAGAGAAAATTAAGGATATTTGGAAAGCTATGGAATGTTTGCAAGGTAAGTGTAAAGTTTTGTGGATTTTGATGTGTTCCAGTAAACCATAGGTTCATAGTAATTATGAAGTTCCTAGCCTTCTTTTCCAAAAAGCACTAAAATGTTTAACCTGTTAGTTATTTTCCTAAATAAACAGAGGACTGAAAGCCAAAAGTGTTATTTCCAAGTTTTCAATTGTATAAGCAAAGCTAAAATAAACAATTGACCCTAAACCTGTTGTCCTGCAGGCTATATCCCGTTTACAGGTGTAAAAGCCTGTTTAGTGGGACGTAAGACATGGATTTTCTGTGCTACCTCTTGCCTGATCTACAACTTCTCTCTTGCTTTGTGGATTACTAGGGGCATCTTTGTATTTGGTGCTGGAAAACCAGTTATGTGAGATCTGTTTTGATTCACATTAAGCTTCATCCTATTCATCAGCCAGTGGTGTTCTTCCCTTCGGTTTAGAATACCTTCTGGCCTTTTGGATTTGACATGACTAATGGTCTCCATTAGTAGTCTGTATGTCTTGGTCCATTTTCTTTCCTGAATTCAGTTGAAGTTGTAAAGCATCTCTGAGTACAGAGAGGGTGCTTGCATTGCATCTTGTCTGAGCCCCTCTTACAGGTTGTGATGATCCACTTGCCCTTGTTTGGGCGTGAGTAACCTCATCCTGAAGGATGGATTCCATTTGTTAAAAAAAGCAGTTAAATGCTTTTAAGTAGAATAGTGTTTTCTCTCTTTGAAAGTCTGGAAAAGACAAGATTTATTGTGGAACCTTACAGTAACAAATATTCACCAAGGACATGACCACCCTTGATCCAGGGTGAACACAACTCTACACCAGTCTGATTTCAGTGTCTCTATCACTCATAATTTCATTGGTAATCCAGTGCTTAATTATTTCTCAAGTGCCAAACTATTATTTGAAGGGGGGAAGAATTCAGGGAAGCTGGATGAAAAGTCAGTTCATTTCTGATTGGGTATTTTCTAATGTTTAATATATACCTGCCAAATCCCCTTTCAAGCAAGGCTTTCTTTTGCAAAAGGGTAAGAAGGTTCTTACCCTTGGTTGGACTAATAAGTGGTTGAGTTTTACCCTAAGGTAATCATTGGTGGCTTTCAAGAAATGATCATCTAACTTTTTATGTAAGAAAAATAAATTTCTTTTACTGTATTCCATGAATATTCTAGGATGTATTTTACCAGTTTAAATGAAACAGAAATGAACTGGCACGATTGATGCTTCAAAGGAATCTATAGTTGATCAAGAATACTTTGTCAGTTAATTGTTTGTAAATGTGTCCCTTGTGTAAAAGGGTTGGGTTTTTTTTTTGTGAGGTCTTTCACCTCTTCGGTTGCTTATGGAATACTAATGAAAGTAATATATGTACATCATGTGGAAAATATGTTGGCAGACAGATACTTGCAGTGTCTTAAATGCTTTGGCATTGTCTTTGTTTAATCAGCATAGCTGATCCCTGCTTCCCCTAGAGGTTTATACTTTCAGAATAAGATCAAAGGTTTATATGAAAATTTAAGCAAAAGTAGAATTCACCTATTTCAGAGATGAATGGATAAACAGAAGCTTAAAAAATAAAAACCTTAGGCACTCTGGTCTCCAATATAAAATGTCTTGTAGGAACAATAATTACAGTAGTTATATGTATTTAAAAATCAGACATCTGAGATGTTAGCAGAAGAATTTCCTGGAATTAAGCACCTCTCTGATTAAACTTCTGTGATTTGTTTTCATGATGCTTTCTAGCAGAGTAGATGTTTTATGCCCTGTCTGCATGCTTTGCTAAAGTAATAAGCTGACTTGGCATTGAAAATATTCTTGAGGAACGGCAAAGAAATCCCAATTCTATTAAGCTAAAGTAACAGTTAAAATATCCACTACAATTTTGGGGGTATTCCCTCTGCCTTTTTGTGGCATTCATTCCTTTTGTTACCATTTATGTGCTTCAGATGGCACAGAACAGCTGGGTGGCTGTTTCATTGGGCTTTGCATTTGAAGCTGGATTCTCACCAGTAAATGCATTTGTGTTCAATTTGATAACACTTTTTATACTTGTCTAAAACCTTAGCTGTCGTGTTGTGGTGGCAGTATGCTGCTTTTTCTTTGTAATCATGAACTTACGAGGGTCATGGTGAGTTACGCAGTTTCTAAGAAAACTGTGGGCCTTAATTTTGTTCTATGAAAATGTTGTTCAAGTGACCTAGCTTTGGTACCTCAGCCCAGTGCTTCTCATAGATATACAGTTAAAGTCTGAGTATTTGAGTTAATGAAATAGGAGAGAGGTTTTCCACAAGACTTTACAATTTCTTACTAACAATATTCCTGCACCTAAGCAGTTTATCACACTGTGTGTTCCTTACTAGTTATCTTACAGTTTTCATCAGGTAGAATTTGTAAGTACCAGAAAGTTGAGTTTTCTTTGAAATGGCAACCTATTTATTCAGAAACTCAGAACAGTGTATTTACTCTCGATGGAAACTGACACATTCAACTTCAACTGCATTGCTGCAGCAACTTTAAAATAAAATAGGCAAATTGGGGTTTTTCACCTTGCATATAATAAGATCAATAGTTCTCCATACTCCTGAACTGCACAACACTTAAGTGTAGTTTGGAGTGAGAGACGCTGACTACTGAACTCAGAATTGTCTAAGAAATATGACAGAATTGTGACTTCACAGGAATAAGCTTTTCTCAGTTATTATCTCACTTTTTTAATATTTTGCAGTGGAATTAAGAGCAGACATTGAGCTGTGATTCATTTGAGATGTTCCAGTTTTCTATAGCCTTTTGCTAGGGAGTTCACTTAAATGTGTATCAAAATTGTGTTTGACACAGTTACTTTTACTATTCTTACAACAAGCTTTTCCTTTGTTTTAGACAAAATAGGAAATAGGACCAGATGTCTTGTGTGTTCTGACTTCTCTGCATGTATGTGCATCTTGTTGGTAGGAGTAATGTGTTATTAATGCTACATGAGGCTGCTGCTCTTACTGCAAAACAAAGTCACTCTATAGGCAAATCCCAAGGTACTGTATAGTTCTTATTGTCTCTTGGTCAGGTTTGCAGGGTCATATTACATCAGGCACTAAATGTCATAAGTTTCAGGAGGAATTTACTATTCTTCCAAAATGTAAATTAAGGAACCCTTCCCCCTCTTGCAGATAATCTAGTATCTGAAGCTGTGCATACCAGGGAAGAAAATTCTGCCAGAACTACAAAGAGATCTCGTGTCTACTTGCCACAGCATGTTTTTGAAGTCTTTTGTGTAATAGCAACTGTTTTAAAGCACATTTTGTTGAGGAAAAATTGCAGTGGATCATAAACTGAGAAGGGCAGGCTTGTTTCTGATGTGTGTGAGAATATTCGACCTGATGAACGCTGATGTTAGTCCAAGAAAAGATTGACTAATTTCAAATTTATTTTAGCTCTCCTCAAAAAGATATGGATAAGAAAACAGATGAAGAGCAACCTCTGACTGCATGTAGCCAGTACCCTAAAGAAGCAGTGAGGAGACGTCAGAATTCGGGTCAGGGTTCCAGGGGCAGTGATTCTTCCAGGACCTCCAGGAAAAGCTTCAGGCTGGACTACAGATTAGAAGAGGATGTCACTAAATCAAAGAGAGGCAAAGATGGGAAGTTTGTCAACCCATGGCCAACATGGAAATCACCGACCTTGCCCAATGTTTTGAAGTGGTCCTTCATGGAAAAAAATAACAGCAACGTGCCGTGCTCGAAGCAGGTAAATACTTGTGTGTTTTCTGTTCTTGATTGAGACTGCTGTTATTTATTAATTATGTTTATTAATCAGTAAGATAGAACAGTTTCTAACTAATACATATTAATCACCTTTTGGAGACTTTGCCAGGTCTTCTTTTTCTGATTTTATTATCACCCATTCTTTTCAAAAGGTGGGTTAATACTTTTTGCCTCTATTTTTTTCTCTCCATTCTGTTAGTTCCACACCCTTTGATTTACCCAGTTCAGTTTATATTTACAAAACCAGCAAAAATGGTTCCCCAGCTGAGTCATAAACTACAGTTAAAGTCTTTCCTTTTTAATACATGTTGCCTTGGGAAGCATACTCCTAAGCATCATTTGTACTGCGTGTAGTAGCTGTGGCATATCTCATTTTACACATTTTGCCTTTTTTTTCTGACTGCCATTTACTACATAAATAACACCTCTTTTTATATTTTTAAATGAAAATGTAATAACTAGTTGCTGCCATTTACTCATGAAAGTGTTTCAAATCTGTATTTTTCTGCTTTAGTACACCAGGAGAAAAAATTGCCTATGTTAAAACGAGCCTGAGCAAGTATTTGTTCTGGGATACTAAAAGTACAGAGCCAGTTTACTGGGAAACACCATTATCTGTTCGTGCTGTATTGCTCCTGTCAGATATTGTATATAAAGAAGGAGGTGCGCAAGCAACCTCTGAGAGAAGCTTCTTTTCTGTGAAGAGTTGTATATACTGGAAAACCATGGGTTATCTTTGTGGCTACAAGGAACGTTATGGTGGCTACAGCTTGGACAGTTGGGATTACTTCTTGGTATATTTTCTGATGTGTGTCTGACTGCACTTTGGAAAAGCTGCGCTGAAGGATGCACAGCCAAGGAAAGCATTTGTGAACAAATAGGTGATGTTAATGCTGTTAAGCATCTAGGAAGGCGTGCATAAGCTATAAATCTCAGTCATTATTTAGAAAAGAGCTTACGCTTTTAATTTTTATCTTATGGAATTACCTGCAAAAAAAAAGGAATTTGATCAGCTTTATGGACAGGAAAGCAGTCTTACTACCACATGATGGTCAGAGGTTTGGGGATTTCTTAAGGGTGTGTGGCATGAAACATGTTTAAGAGAGAAATAATCTCAGCTATAATTGTTCTATTATAATAATAATTTACCTTTGGAGAGAAGCACAGCAAACATACATCCATCTTGTGTGCCTTACACCAATTTACTGTTTTAAATATGGAGTCCTGCTTCTAGACATTATATGCACCTTTAGTAGTAACAGCAGTTGTGCCTCACTGTGTACTGCTTTCTAAGTACTGTGCTGCATTCTCATACTTTGGCCCCATTTGTGTAGAATTCATGCCTTGTCATTTTCAATTGCCTTTGAGCCACTGCCCTATTCCCTATGTCTAAAACAGGCTTCCTATCTTGCCAGCACCAGTGGGAAACCTGGTTAGTGACTGAAGTACCTAGAAGACAGTGCTACGGTACTACAGAGTGCAGAATACACAGTCTCTGATGGCAGTGGACAACTGCAGCACTCTAATTTACAGATTATCCCTGCAATAAGGGATGATTACAAAGAAATCTACACTGTGTCAGTTGTAAAGCTGTCTCTCTGACCCAGCTGGGTTTCATTTTAAACTAATTTTATTGCTTTGCATATGAAAATTTTTAATTAAATGTCTGCAATTATTCAGGAGACAGTGAAATAAATCAGAAATGGGAAAACCTAGATAGGGATCAATGAAATGCACTCCTGAGACCTCAGCCATTTTGATGCTTGTTCCAGCTACATTTGTTCCATGCCTAAATCAACCTGTAAAGTGCTTCTGAGCTTGTTTAAAATTCAGACTAAGGGCTTCAGACTAAGGACTCTGTAGCTTATTTAGCACTGCTAGCTAGTATGTCTTTCAAGCAGACTCCTACTTCAGTTTCCACACTGAGTGTTCCTAGTGCTACCCTGCAATGCTGGGCAGGTTTAGGTTATCTGTACCAAGTGCTTTGCATATGGAAAAAAAGCATATTATCCAGGATATGTACTTCAGTCTGTGAAAGCTACATGTATTATAATCATGCCTTCACAACAAGTCTGTATCATTGCCCAGAATGCATAGGTTTCTTGTATTTTCATTACAGGCTTAATTAATAACTCTTTTTAGTGCTGTTTGGAGTATCTTTAATTACTGGTTGTTGGATCAGCCTTTTAGATTGTTCTCATTTCTTTAAAATCCAGTGGTATTCCAGTATGCACTAAGCACCAAAAAATCCTCAGCTAATTAGTTAGTCTTACCAAAGCCTGTCATGTGTTTCTTCTTGCTTTGCATTAGCAAGGAAAGGAGAACACGGGAGGGGGAAGGGGCACAACAGGAGGAATTTTGGTATTACTCTAGTGATGAAGATAAGCCAGTATTAGGCATGTTTTGCTTCTGTTGGTAGCTGGTTTGATGTGAATGCCATAATTCAAAGATCTGTTACAATTCTTGTAGTATTAATATGTTTCTGGTTGGTCTGACAGAGAACAGATTAAAGTCCCATAAGTTTATGTATTTTGTTCATTATTTGTATTCTGTTGTATGAGTTTTAAGAATTTCATATGCAGTATACTGCCAATAGAAGTTGTGTTTTAGTTTGAAATCTTACGAGTAGTGAGTCCTTATTGCTTTAAAAGGTAATTCTGGGGATTTTGTAAATATTTAATGTATTTTAAAAAACCCAAACAAGCATAGTCCATGCGCTGAGGAGGAATATCTTTAGCTATTTCCCTGTGTGATTTATTGTGATAGCTTAACAAAATGCATGAGGAATCATTGAATCAAAAGCCTCTGAGGAGTCAGTAATTTGGACCAGCCTGTGTATCACAAACCTGTAGATCATCATATGGACTCTGTGCTTTCCCTTTTGTGCTGCCTTTGCGCTCCTGGTTTGCCTTCAGCTTTTGTTCACACAATTTCATTTAAATAGATCAGGATACCAGTCATTTGAACTGTGTTACTCTTTAGTTATCAGTCTTCCTGTGTTTCCTTTACAAATGCCTTTTGTAGTGATTAGTTCTACTTTAAAATCAACTGTTCAGAATACTTAATGGTGTCAATGCCACTGACATTCCTGTAAAGCCTTTAATAGTGCAAATGTGTTAGAGTTTTACCTGAGGCGGCAGCTAACCCCCATACAGCCACTTGCTCACTGCTGGAATTGGAAGGCTAAAAGTGAGAAAACTTGTGGGTTGAGATAAAGACAGTTTAACAGGTAAAGCAAAAGCCGAGTGTGCAAGCAAAGAAATTCATTCACCATTTCACACGGGCAGGCAGGTGTTCAGCCATCTCCAGGACAGCAGGGCTCCACCACATGTAACAGTTACTTGGGAAGACAAACACCATCGCTGTGAATGACTCCGTCTTCCATCTTCTTTCCCAGCTTTATATGTATATGAGCATGACGCTACATGGTGTGGGATATTCCTGGGGTCAGTTGGGGTGAGTTGTCTCAGCTGTGTCCCCCCCCATGTCCTTATGCACCCCCAGCCTACTGGCTTTGATGCTGTGTAAGTATTCTTCAGCAATAGCTAAATCATCAGTCTGTTATCCACAGTTTTCAGCACAAAGCCAAAGCACCATAAGAGCTACTAGAAAGAGAATTAACTCTATCCCAGGTGAAACTAGTACAGTATGTTTGAGTCCCAGTGAAGAACTTACTGTTCACATCTGCCAATTGGCATTATTTGATCTATTGCATAATGATAGTTTACAAACTAGTTTGTGTCTATCAGCAAAAATAAAGAGTATTCATTTAAAGTTCTTAGAATAATTTCTAGTCTACCTCTAAAACTAACTCCTTAAAGACCATTTTCCATTAAAAACGTGCTTGCTGACCTAAATTGCATTATGGCAATTAATTATTAAATTTCATGTCTGAGTTTTAATTTCTTTGATAGAATCTGATTTGTTGACTTAACCACATGTAATATGTGGGTTGTCCTAACTTCCATTTTGGAGTACTATGTTAATTTTGTTGCTCTTCAACCTTTTTACTTATTTTAAGCTGAAGTATCACAATATAACACACTCTGTTGTACAGATTTCTCCTGCTGGTGTCATTCCCATGTGCCTAGACTGAAAAAAAGTGATGCTTTTTTCTTGGAAAAGCAGTGGTTTGTCTCAGTCTAATACTCATACTTCGTTTCTTCTTATGTGAATTAAGTGATTGTATTGTGCTAACCTTGCATTCAGTTTTATAGAAGACTATTTCTCGTTCTTGGAGACAGTAATGAAACTTTTTCAGTAGATGTGTCTTGTCCATTAGCTCTCAGAAAAAGCAATGTCATGAATATTTTATTACGTACAGTGGAGTTTCAGGGGGGTGGAGGGGTGTATGTGTGTGTTTTGTTCTTTCCCACCATATGTCCTCCAAATCAATAAAATATTGTGGAGAAAATAACTTTCCTGAAGCTGTCAGGACTGTTTTAGCAAGGGAAGCCCTAGAATCTCTAAATCACAGCATCAGCTGGGCTTTTAAGGCAGTAGGAGGTCAGCTGTGTGTAAGCTTGCTGATAGTGTTAATCTACTACCCTAGACCTAAAGAACTAGAGCAGCAACCATTGCAGGGAGGGCTTCACTGGGAACCAAGGTGCTGAGACATCTGTGATTACCAGGGAGAGAAGAGTGTCAGGAGTCTGTAGAAGCTGCCAAAACAGGTAAAATCTTCTCAAGTGGTACAAGGAGTTCACACCAGAACTGTTTGGGAGGAGAGCCTTATCCATGCTGTGGCTGCACTAGAGGTGGTCAGGAACGTCGACAAGACTTTGGTTGGTTCCTTTGGTTTGTTTTGTGAGGCTTTTTTTGTTTGTAGGTTGTTTTGGGGAGGGGGCGGTGGTGATGGTCATTATTATTATTGATTAGGAAAACTTTTGTATTACAAACAAAACTTGTGCACAAGCATCTCAACCAAACTGCAGGCAGGAACGTAACTCCAGTTCAAAATGAGAGGGTGAGTGGTTATTGGAGATGGGTTTCCATAGATAACATACAGCCATGGCCCCCTTTGTATGAAGCTACACATAGAGTCCAGTTTGGAAGCCGATTGAGCTGAAAGCTGTCTGTTTTCCTCCTCTGGATTAATGTTCAGCTAGATTGGTTCTCTGACCTGCCAGACTTAAATGAAGACTGCACAAGTATTCACGGTGGAACAAGAGGGCAAGTGGGGGAAGGTTTCTTTGTTATACTGGAGTATGGGTTTAGGTTGATTTGAAGTTGTTTGTGGGGACTGCAACTTGAACATACAAGGAGATCAGTATAGTGATTTATTCAGTAATAATTAATCTTTAATTACCTTGAAGGCTTCAATAAAACACGAGAAGCACAGCTAAGGGCCTTAAGGTCCATCTTAAAAATGAATTTGCTTTTTGAATGTTTGTTGGATTACTGGCAGGATGGGAAGAGAGAACTGTAAAATCCATCATCAGCCAAGTGAGGTGAACCTCCATGTGCTGCTTCTGTATGTAATGGGGGGAGAGAGAGGGTCTTATAAAGGCTAACAGAACAGGTTTTATGGAGTGCTGATGGGAAAGTGGCATTCTCTTTCATCTGTGGGTTTGCAGCTTGTGCTAGGACTTAGGGGATGAATCTTCTAGTGCAGGAGCTAAACCTGAGCGTTTGTTACAGTAACAATGTGCATGTATGTGTGTGTATATATATATATATATATATATATATTCTTTTGCAGGTCAGGGAAGGCCAATCAGTTACAGAGCCTTTCCCAGGATGCTGCTGTGCTTTTTGGTGCTTTCACCATGATGCTGTTGGACTCTCTCTGTTAGTAGGTCTCCTGGCCTGATGGGATACTCTCAAGCTCTGTCTTCTCTCGACAGAGAAGTGAAAATGTCACAAAAACCTAAGATGAACTTAAGAGAGAGTAGCTGGGAAAATGGTCATTAAAAAGGCATCTAGTTTGTGGTGCAGTTCTGCAATTGTCTGAAAACACTGAACAAAGTGCAAGTCCTGACTGTAATGATTTGTGCCTCTCATGCAGTTTTTGTTCCCAGCGAGTACATTCTGGAACCTGTCATGCATGTTGTGTTCTTTTTTGCTAGGAACTGGATAAAGTGCTTCCTGTGTTAAAACCTTACTTTGTTGAAAAGCCAGAACTTGCTGGGAAGACAGGAACTGGTCTGCGAGTCACATGGCTGGGACATGCTTCTGTTATGGTGGAAATGGATGAACTTATATTCCTTACTGACCCCATCTTCAGCCAGCGAGCTTCCCCCACTCAGCTGGTGGGTCCCAAGCGCTTCCGAGGACCTCCGTGCACCGTAGAGCAGCTCCCCAAGATAGATGCAGTCATGATCAGCCACACTCACTATGATCACTTGGACTACAACACCGTAATGAGTTTGAATGAGCGTTTTGGTAGTGAGCTGCGCTGGTTTGTGCCTCTAGGGCTGTTGGGCTGGATGCAGAGATGTGGTTGTGAGAATGTGATAGAACTGGACTGGTGGGAAGAGAACTGTGTCCCTGGTCATGATGCGGTAACTTTTGTCTTCACCCCTTCGCAGCATTGGTGCAAAAGGACTGTGATAGATGATAACAAGGTTCTTTGGGGCAGCTGGTCTGTCTTAGGACCATGGAACAGGTTTTTCTTTTCAGGAGATACTGGATATTGTGTTGCTTTTGAACAGATAGGCAAAAGGTTTGGACCTTTCGATCTTGCAGCCATCTCCATTGGAGCTTATGAGCCAAGGTATGAAAATCAAAGTTTGATCAAAATACATAAATGGAGTTATATGCTGGTGACAGAAAAAATACACCCAGAAGTGCATCAGTGGTGATGCTTTATTAAGAATATATAGTAGAATGTAGAGGCGAAAGAAAGTGCTGAGGTGAAAGGAATGGCCAAAAAAAGCAGGCAATTGGAAGATCAATCATAGAATACCAGGTTGGAGGGGACCTCAAGGATCATCTCATCCAACCTTTCTGGACAAAGCATGACCTAGACTAGATCTTCCGGCATGCTGTCCAACACTGGGGAGTCCACCACTTCCCCAGGAGATTATTCCAATAGCTGATTGTTTTCACTGGGGAAAAGTTTCCCTTTGTCCATTTGGAATCTCCCCAGGAGTAACTTATGCCCGTTACCCCTTGTCTTCTCCATGTGACTCCTTGTAAAAAGGTGGTCTTCGTCTTCTTTGTAGCCACCCATTCAGATAGAGCTGAAATGTTTAGGGTACTTGCCTGTGTATGTGTGACATTCTTGAAGAGTTTTTTCCTCTTAAGAACAGCAAGGCTGAATCAGCTGCCTTTCTTCCATGAAAAACATTGAGTAAAAATCTGGAATTACTTTGTGGCATTTATTCTGAGATACCATCACTTAATCCAGCCCACTTAATGTGTGCAATTTGCTGCATTTTACTCTTGCTTGAGTCTTTGCTGGTTTTGCAGCTTATCTGGAGATAAAGATGACTCCTTTATATAGAGTGTGAATCTGCTTAGGCATCTGGATCCTACTTATGATGGGGTATTGAAACTTTTAGATGATAACACACACAATGCTGGAAGCAAAGCGTGCATGGGCTGGGAAAGGAAGATAGGAATCTGAGCAACATGGCAAAAATACGGCATCTTTTAGGAATTATCAGGTTCACTCTTCTGCTTTCCCACTGCTCCCTTAGGCTATCTTCTGAAGCACACACGTTTTGGTGTGCATTGCTAGCATGAGTTTTTTTCAGTTATGAGTTAATCTATAGCTTTAATGCCTCAAGGCACCAGTAATCATAGAATCAACTAGGTTGGAAAAGACCTTTAAGATCTAGTCCAACCATTACCCCAGGACTGCTAAGCCCACCACTAAACCATGTCATTGATGACCTCTTCTACACGTGTTTTTAACAGTCGCAGGAACTGTGACACCACCACTGCCCTGGGAAGCCTTACTGTGTCCTTAGACTATTAAAAATATAGATCTGTTTGAAAAAAATCTGTTTGAAAAAGGGAGTGAAATACATGAACTGCTGTTTTGTGGATATGTTGGTATATTTCAGCTTGTTGATTTTGAGTGTTTTCTATGTTGATCACACATACATGCATTGGTATTTCTGGGTTTTGTTTGTTTGGTTTTAGATCCTTTCTAACATCGCCAGTGAAAGTCAAAAAGAAATCTTGCACTGAACTAGGTGACACAAAACCATTTACTTTGTGTTTTGATAGGTGGTTTATGAAATACCAGCATGTGGATCCTGAAGAAGCAGTAAGAATCCACATTGATGTTCAAGCAAAGAAGTCTGTAGCAGTTCACTGGGGGACCTTTGCTTTAGCAAATGAGGTAAATTTCAACACTATAAATGAGTTCAGATTTCCTGAGCACATAGTCACTGATGAAGCTTTGCTCATGCAGTTTAAACTACATACCTGTAAATGTATACTTAAAGCATAATCTTGGCATGAGTGAAAAGTTATTACTGTTTGTACTGTTGTTCAAAACAATGCTTAGCTTTGCATAACCAATTACATAAAATATGTCTATGGTTAAGATTAATTTGAAGTACAGAGTTACTGAAACAAATGTGGTGGGTTTCCGGTATCTGACAGCTGAGCAACATGCAAGGTGGGTATGCATGTGCAATATGCAGGCAGTAAGAATTGCATGCCTGTATACCAGAACAGTATTTAGTAAATTCATTGCATAGTCTTTTTAATAGTAGATTCATAGTTAAATACCAGCAATAACGTGAAAAACCTGAAAATTCTGAGTTGCTGACTTTTTTAAACATTTTTATAAACCACCCCTTCCATTCCCAGTCCCCAGTTGTAATAAGGAGGTTACCCAGGTACCTTCACAGTGAGTAGAAATGCAGTGAGAAAGAAATACTTGCATTTACTTTGACACGCCTTATCTGGTAGCTGGTTTCCAACTTTCTCTGTGCAGCAATTGCAACACTTTCAGTTCAGCCCTGATGCTGTTATTTCTATTCATCTGGTGTGTCATGACTTGGATGCACCATTTTCAATCCACAGTGCTGCCAATGGGCTGTGTCACTTGTGCCCATGGTACAAACACTATTATGTATTTAGAAGCACCAAACCCGGGATGATTTCTCCCTGATAATGCCTTTTCTGAAATGTAACAAACACAATGAAGTAACTTCAGGGCACCTCACAGAACTGGCACTAGTTCTGAAACAGTAAAGCTGACAACTTCGTTTTCCTAAACGAGAGAAAGCGCCATCTGCTGACTTGCGAACTGTTCCTCCTCTGCTGTATCGGCTTCTCGGGAATTTAGGTCAATACGCTGAAGACTGAATTTTGGATGTCAGGTTGTCCCTTGCTAGTTACTCTGCAACTGTAAATGAGTATTATTATAGTTTAAAAACTGAAAAAGAACCCAGATATTTTGACAGATATCCTTCTCCCCGTTCTTAGATGTTTAAAATTTAATCCATTTCTTGTGCAGAGCAGTGATATTTCCCCCACCCTGCCTCTCCTATCCCCCAGATGCTGCAATGGTATGTTTTCTCTCATGTTATTCTCATTTTTCAGTATTACCTGGATCCTCCAGTTAAACTGAATGAAGCTCTTGAAAGATATGGCTTGAAAAAAGATGACTTCTTTGTCTTAAACCATGGAGAATCACGGGACTTGAGTACTAATGATGGATTTGAATAACGGAACAGTAGCAGATCCCTGTAAGCCCTCTTTGATTTGAGCTAGCAATTAAGGTTCCAAATACTACTAGGATGTACTTGCAAAGTAGATTTTTTTTTTGGGGGGGGTGAACTGGATTTGTAGGTGCTGGGTTTGTCGGTTACAGAACTAAAACTTGCATACCAATTTCATGCTAAATTTCACTAGTTATATTGTTTATAAATTTTGAGGTGATCAAAGAACTGGTTAATATGTAAGGTATTGTCTGGGAATAACTTGCAGTTTCAACTCTTATGTACACCACTGATAAATTACTGGGGTTTTGGGGGCTTTTTTGAACTCTTCATCTTACCTGCAGCAGCAATAATAACCTCAGTGCAGGACATACTCTTAGAGTTAATGGCTGACTTGAACGAGTTTTTGTTAGAATGTCATCTCCTACTTGTTGGTCATTAATCTTCAGTTTATGCCCTGTACCTTGATAGCTTCACTGTATGTTTTGTGGGGTAGAGTCTTCCAGTACAGCTGTGTTGTTAAGCACAAGCACAGTAAAAGAATTATTTTACTGACTGCTTCTACATTTTCATATACTGATGAACCACAAAAGCTGCATTTTACAGTGATATAAAGAAACGTGCCTTTCAGAGATAGACATAGTTTAATGTTGCGTCACTCATGTAACACTTAACTGCTGGTCAGAGTATTCTTTGTTTTGTCAGTGTTTTTAAGTTAGGCCAGAACATGTCTAAAGTAATTTTCTTGCTAAATGCAGTACATGAAATGGAAGAATCCCTTAATGGCACTTGTATTTACATTGACTCAGCCTATTACTAGGTACTTTTAAGTGAAATATCTTTAGCAAGGGCTGTGGTATTTTTTTCTTACAGCTTCCGTGTAATTTTTAAGTTGAATGAGAGATGCAGCATTGCTTACTATTGTAAAACTTGGCTAAATGTATCTGAATCAAATTGCCATGCTAATTTACAGAATTAAAGCCTATTATTGCCAATAAAAAGGGTTGTTAGTCTCCTTCATGATTCCCTGGCAAATGATTTTTCTGTCAGTGATTTGTTTAGGTCTGTGGGGGATGTGTATTTTTTTTTTTTTGTTGTTCTTGCAGTGCATTACATTTTATGATCAGAATCCATAAATCTAAATAAAAAGACACATTTTTCCCTGCTATTTTAAAGCATGAACTTCCAGCAACCAGTTCAAACCAGTTAATGAGATTTCATGCTATGAGCAAACTGAAGGAATCTTTTAACTGTTGGGAAGTGCTACAAGTCTTAAAGATCTTAATTCCAACAAAAAACAACACAAGGAGGTAAAGATCCATCAGTCCACGTTCATGCTGAGAGAGGGTTCAGGAACAGAGGGCTACACTTACATATAAGAAAACATAGCTTATATTCCTTTGGTGAGATTCGTAGTTGACAAATGTCAAGATTTCTTTATTTGAAAAGGTTATTCTAATATGGCCTAGATGTATTCACCAGAATTTGTTCAGAACTAGTTTAAAACTACTCTCAGTCATTTGGTGTTCATTTTGGGAGGGTATTTCAGGTGAAGTCTCTACTGGGCCTCTTATTTACACAATAGCTTCAATAACAAATTGGGTAATATAATGCATCTCATGTTCATAATACTGCAAAAGACACTAAGCTGTGCAGGATGCTTTAAGTACTGTGAAGGGCATGGTTAAAACTGATGTGTTTGTTTGTTTTCCTGTTTTCAGAAACATCAGTAGACTCTTCTGTAAAATTCTGTACTTTAGAAAGAAAGAAAGTAAAATACAGAACACAGATAAGCAGCTACAGAGCAGAGAAGAAGACTTACAAGAGTCAGAGACTAAATGTCAGTAACAGCATACATTTCAGTTTAGATCTATTCACTCACAGCATTTATATGTAGAATGGTGTCTCTTACACTTGGCTTGGTGCTGGTAAGATTTCATCTAGGGTGTGGGATAAAAAAGTTAGACATTTTGGTGTGAAGACACTTCGGAGAGCCTTGCATGATTTCAAAACATACTAACAGTGCTGTTCTATGAAGAAAGCAGTTACTGTAACAAGGTTTCATGTACTTTTAGAAAAGGGGACAGCGGTTACTTGTTTCTGACAGCTGTCAAAGGATAATTATTAGAAGGATGATATCTGAAAAACAACTTTTTAGGTCACAGAAGAGAGAGGGACATCTAAACATCTTCATTGCTGAGCTTAAGAAAACACGTATGTATCAGCTATACCTAGAACAGACTAGTCCAGACTATTATAAGTTCTTGTCAGAAGAGAGAGGTGAGATTGGCAAATTCTTTCTGCCTGACCTAGCATTTGTTTTTCTTTGTTAAATACAGAAGCAGAAAAAAAAAATACCTACAGAAAGTGGCAAAGCATTAATTGTAACTTGCTTATTTGAAAATGAGCAGTGGTTTTGGAGCAGTGGGAAGAAGAAAGGGACGTTCATTGTCAACACAGCAATTGTCAGGGTTCTGACTGGGAATCAGGCCAACTTCTGTTTCTGTCTTGATTGTATTCCCGCTGAGTTAAAACTACCCAGGTAGATGAACTGGATACATGTAGTTTTACCCCTGTATTGATCAGGGTGTGCTGTATTATCAAGGTAACATTTTTTTTGCAGCTTTAGCTGTTTGCAAAGTCGCCTACTGAAAATAAATACCTACCGAATTTCAGAAAGAGTCGAGAGTAATAATTCAGTGAGAGTACACTGAGTAATGTGGCAAGGTGAAGCATCTGGTAAGAGTATAGGCAACACAGCTATTAAAAATGGTACAAGGGTGGAAAGCTTGTTTTCTATCCTTTAGAGGTGACACGTCTTACTTGCTCTATGATGCGCTATTGCAGAAGCTTTAGGAGCCTTGGTTTAGTATGAAGTATTTTCTGTTACGTTTTATGTTCACCAATGAAACTTCCTTCAGGTTCTTTTACACAGTGTTTGTATATTCTCCACTTCGAGTTAACACTGGATTGATGACTAAAACTTTATGGGGGTCTTATTCTGATGATGTTCCAGTTGCAGAGAAAAAGGAGTAAAACTCAAGGAAAACGGGCTCAGGGGCTGCTACAGGACAAGAAGCTGCTGTAAAAATGTGGATGATACTGCTCTAATATAGACTTTTTAAATAAAGGTAAGAATGTTGAATTGCAATCGTATATAAGCTTTGACTCATAACAAAGTATGTTGAAAAATATGTATGCTTTCCTTAAAGTGACAATTTTAAAGCAAGATAAAATTCTTTTGCTTTTATTCAAGTGTAAAAGCCTTGGTGGTTGTGGCTGATTGCACTGCAGTTTAGCTAAATGGGACAGATATGCTAAGTATGTGAGAACATAGTTTCATATATTCTGTGCAGGTAAGGTGAAAAATCACAGGCTGGGGAACTTCAGTAAGCAGTTGGCATTGCAAATACTAGTTTTGTAGGAAGCTGATGCTAGTTTGGCATTGGTTTTATTTATTATTTTCTAAGATTTGCCTGCCCCCATTTAGTAGATGTCAGATTAATAAAATATAAATGCTTCTGATTGCTGAACCTTTAATGCATCATTCTATAAAAGTATTTATTCAACAGCTGCAAATACGGTAACAAAAATTCTTTATGATACTGAGAGTATTTTAATTAGTTTCTCCATTTCAAATGTTCACTGTAGAATCACAGAATCATAGAATACTTTGGGTTGGAAAGGACCTTAAGATCATCTCGTTCCAACCCCCCTCCCATGGGCAGGGACACCTTGCACTAAATCATGTCACCCAAGGCCTCGTCCAACCTGTAACAGAAATTCTTTATGATACTGAGAGTATTTTAATTAGTTTCTCCATTTCAAATGTTCACTGTACATCTGGAAGTTCATGTTTTCAACTGTTCCTCCCCCTTGTGTACCTGTACCAGCTGTCCAGTTGTTTCTCAGTATTAAGCTATTGCTTTTATCTTGTTCATTAAAAAAATGTTATGCTCTGTTAAATACATTGAATTCTCTTTTGTAGTACCTGATTCGCCAGGGTGAGAAAGTTTGGGCTGTTCAGCCTGGAGAAAAGAAGCTGTGTTGAGATTTCCTAGAAGCCTTCCAGTATCTAAAGGGGGCCTGTAAGGATGCTGGGGAGGGACATTTCATTATGGACTGTAGTGACTGGACAAGGGGTAAGAGGTTAAAACTTAAACAGGGGAAGTTTAGATTGGATAAAAGGAAGAAATTCTTTACTGTTAGGGTGGTGAGGCACTGGAATGGGTTGCCCAAGGAAGTTGTGAATGCTCTCTCCCTGTTGGTGTTCAAGGCCAGGTTGGACAGAGCCTTGGGTGAGATGGTTTAGTGTGAGGTGTCCCTGACCATGGCAGGGGGCTTGGAACTTGATGATCTTAAGGTCCTTATCAACCCTAACTATTCTATGAGTTGTGCCTAATAATATGGTACTATTTAGTATGTCTGGCATTGGTGTTTTGTTGCTTTTTGGGGGTTTTTAGCCCATCATTCCTAAGGTGAGATATTTTCATCAGGTCAGTCTGTTCTTTTTAAAAAAAGGAATCACTACTGTGTTAATATCCTCACAACTTGCTCTTTCACTTCTGCATCAGGGTGATGCAACAAAGATGCCAGTTTCTGAGCAAATGCAGTAGAGTCCCCACAGAGTGTAAAGAAAATGGAACTTTCACTGTATCGGTCCATTGTGCCATCTCTGTTGTTCACATTCTTTTTCAAGTTTGCTGCAAACACCAGGGCTCTAAGCAGAATATCTCTGTTTGTACAGTTGTCAAGAAGTAACAGCAATGTTGGCACCTAGGATACACAAGAAATAATCTGCACTTAATCACCAGCACTAAGTACATGCAACTAAATCTTAACAAAAAATGAAACTAAAATAAATCTACACCTAAAGCATCAAAACTAGAAACCCTGCCAAATACCAGAACTCCATATGCTGTGAAAACAACACCAGAAACTTGCCCAGCATGCACATTTCCTCTGTGAAAGGACTGGCTTGTGCATCACAGGCTAATAAATGCTTTGTGTTTTCCATCTCCAAAACACGGCTGTCTGGAAAAAACATCTTCCATCATCAAACACGGCTGTCTGGAAAATTCCCATTTGGGAGAGAAGGTCTGCTTTCCCCCTCGATGATGTTGCTTTTGCCCTTTGCAGTGCTCTGAATGTTTTTGTTAGCACATCTGATAAATGAGAAAAGGATCCACTTTTGACAGGACTGAGTATTTAGCTACCCTAATCTTGTTTTAATAATGAGAAGCCAGCAGCATCTAGACAAGCTTTGCTCACAGCAGATAGCTAGCTCAAAAATAAAAGGCACTGCATGTTTTAAGGAACTTACTTTGGGGAGGAAGATGCAGCATCATTTCCATCGCTAACTGTTTTGATATGAGGAAATGATATGAAATATAAACCTGTATGCCAACACGAGCAGCAGTCAATGTCAGATACAGTTCTGCAGAAAGACCTAAATCAACGCACAGGGAAAGTTTACTTAATAGTGCTCAGAAACAACATTTTTATGGCTGCATTTGAGTAAAGGAGTGGGGATCTCAGTGGAATTTGGTTACAGTAGAATTTGGTTAAGTACAGTGTGTTAGCCATAGAAACAGCTGTTGAGAAGGCTCACTTACAGTACTGAGTGTATCTGATGTTTGTATCCGGTCTTCAATCTACATGCTGACTGCCTGTCTGGAAATGAGGCTTTGCGTACTTTGCATACAAAAGTTCCTAGTACTACCTCTTTGGTGCAAGGGGAAGATGAGAACAGGCTTCCTGCAAGTTCTGGACTGATTATCTGGATGGTACACAGGGGCCAGGACCAACTGTCCCCAAGTGCATAGGCCCTCTGACTCTCCCCCTGCACATACAGTATCTGTATTGTGCTAATCTCTGGAAGAAAGCTGCCCTGTGAGAGAATGCACTTTGAGCTATTCATCTTAACCTGGGACTGCCTAGGATTTTACCTTGGAGTTGCATATATATTTCTAATACATTAGAATTCTTCTAATGCATGCACACACCTACATGCATACACATGTAGAAATGCTAAAAATACAACGAAAGAGCAAGAACCTTACTTGACCTCTGAGAAGATGTCTTGTCATGGCTGGGTTTGCAGATAAGTTCACAAGTACTTTCAAAACCTGAATCTGAAATGAGGAACACCAAAGTTTATTGCAAGCTCCAAAAACCAGTGAGTACAGCAGTAACGGCCATCAGTAATATCAGCGTTGACTTGGAGAGGAAAAGGTAGAATGGGTCAACTAACATTATGAGTTGTGACTTCAGTCAAACCGCTAAAGGGTCCTACAAGAAATCCAGAGAGGGACTTTTTACAAGGCCATGTACTGACAGGACAAGGGGGAATGACTTTAAACTAACAGAGGGGAGAGTGAGATTAGACACTAGGAAGAAACTCTTTCCTACGAAGGTGGTGAGGCATTGGCACAGGTTGCCCTGGCAGTGTTCAAGGCCAGGCTGGATGTGACTTGGAGCAACCTGGTCTAGTGGAAGGTGTCCCTGACCGTGGCAGGGGTTGGGACTGGATGAGCTTTAAGGTCCCATGAACCCACACCATTCTGTGATCTTGAATAAACACTGAATTTGATCCCTCTTTGAAGTTTTTCTTTCAATATTACAGTGGCTTTGCTTGACTTCACAAATGAAGATTTGGGAAGGGCTTTATCCATGCTTACTACAAGCGTGCTGATGACTAAAAAGGCCAATGTGACATAGGCAAATCTGGTTGCAAAAAGCACAGTGAAAGGTCTCCTTGGATGGTATAGGTGGGGCAAGATTCTTTCTACGTTGTCACACTCACAATATTACAGTAGTTCACAAGTAAGCACAATTTCCCTCTGCAGTCACTGGGGTTGCAAGAGATGCAGTAAACATAAAGGAGTAGAAATCCATAACTTAGCTTACTGCTGCCTGGCCCGTTTCCCTGGAGAGACTGACGCATCAGTGAAGCCTTTCACACACACATTCTCCTTGCTCTTTGATGCAGGCAATGTTTAGCAAGCAGGAGAGAATTCTGGAGTTGCTATAGCAAAGGCGTAGGACAAGAGCAGTGCACACAGCACTGCTGTGGTAGAGCTCTAGCCCAGTGGTTCTACTATTAAGATTCCCTTCCTCCCCTCTTTCTGTATTTACACTGAGAAAGCAATGTAGATCCGTATTTTATATGGTTTGTGCACTATCTGCTATCGTTAACGAGTATTTGATTTTCTAAGCGGAGTCTAAACCATTTTACAAAATCAGTAAAACAGAGGCAAATAAAGCAGCTTCACAAATGGTTTGTAACAGCACCTGTGTCCTTTCAGTTCCTTCTGAAAGCAAATGAAGCAGGCATGGAATTGAGCTTATCATTTTAGGGTGGTAGTTGCTGGTAACAGACATATTTGTCAACAGTCGGAGTCCAGCTAGCTGCAGGTCAGAGTTCAGGGGAGCCGACTCAATATTCCCACACACTTGTGTAATATATACCTGGGGAAAAAGAGAAGTCATCTTATTATATAAGCAGTGACCTAGCTACAGGAGTGTAAACACCTCCTGAATACTACTGCGTGAACACAACCTGATTAAGGTTCTTGGAAACAAGTACCTGGTTGCTTTGTTTTGAATACATTCAAACATTCTATTGCCATGACAGAAGTGGGTGTCACAGAGTTACGCTCGCTAACCTTCCTAAAGTATCAACTGCTGTGAAAACCCAAACTGCTTTGGCTCCATCTCAGAGGCGGCACAGCTGCTTTGAGGAGTTATTTAAAATAAATCACAGCAACTAGCATCTTCTTAAATGTTAAGAACAAGTTAAGGACAAGTCTTGGAATGAAATCTTTCTTCCAACCACATGGCCCATTTACTAGTGTTCCTCCATGGGAACAGTGATGAAACTGACATTAACAAGTATTATTTACCAAATTTTCTTCTGGGTGTCAGTATACAAGAAAGCTGGGGGTCCTAACTAAAAAAAAACCACCCTACTTTGCCTTTACCAAAGGACTTGTTTTCTTCCCATATGCCTATACAAATACTTGCCGTTGGCAAGCACTACTTGAAAAAAAGTTCCTCTGTGCTAAAGATGCTACAAACTACCACAGAAACAAACTGCCTTTTTATCAAGCTCATGAAAAAACTAGGAAGAATCTTCAAATCTGCATCAACTCACTGCTTGGACACTTACTGGTCTTCTTACTAATCTGATAATGTTTAAAGTGGACGCTTTCTGATAGTTGGTCCTTTCACATCCATAGCATCCCCTACATTTACCAGTGGGATTTACAGGTTTTACATTATTCTTTTAAGGTGAAAGTATCACCCTGAAAAACTGGTCTCATACAAACCCACAGGATCAATTACTGCTTTCTTGTGCCTTGCCTAAGAAGTCATGCTGAGTTCAGTCTGTAGCTCATCCTGTTAAACAACCACTGCTGATGTTCTAGGTATGTTTGGAAATCATCGTGCCTCACATAATTTTACTATAAACTTAGCAGCACAATCTCTGTTTCATAGTGTTTGGTAAAAGCTGGACACAAACTGCTTAGTTTCCTAATTGTCTTTTTAAAAAAGTGCCAGTGATGCAGTAGACTTTTAAGCTATCATTTGGGCCTTGGGGGACACAGATCATCCAGATCTGCTGGCTCCTATGTCTGACATCAAAACGTTTTGGCATCCTGGTTTGTATTTAACAAATATGCTGAAAGCCCTCTACTGTCTCCTGTGTCTCAATTACTTTGATTTTTCCCTTCAAGAAACTTACCTGTATCTCTTCCTGATTTTTAATATTCATACTCAAATTATTAAGTGCATTCAGTGCTTTTTCTTTAACTTTGGGAACACAATCTGAGAGCATCCCTCCAATAACAGAAAGGCCACCCAAATTCCGGATTATATCCTGTAATGCAAACCAGATATTTAATAACATTTTAAAGATCCAGATTTAATGCTGAAGGCTTTTCTCAAAGTTTTCATTTTTAACACAAATGGAATGTGTGAATGAAGACTTCCAGAATAGATTGCTTTGTTTAAAGAGATAGTGTTAGTAGATACTGCTTTATTGCTTCCACTGAAATTAAGAATAGTCCTGCTTAGGGCCAGAGTATTGACATTATTTAACAAGGGCACACCACCATTCTGTTTAAAATCTGGCCTGCAAAGCATGCTTAAAGCATTTTAAAGAACCAAAGGTAGTTATTTCTTACTGACTTTATAGAACAGCTGAGCCAGGCCACAGTACCTAGAAGTCCTGACTGAACAGAATTTCAAACTGCAGCTTTATATTATTACAGCAGAAGTTCTAAAACTGTACCTTTTCCATTAGACTTTATCTTTTAAAAGTCTTTCTCACTTAGACTGAAGCCATCACTGGAAGAAAACGTGTACTGATTTCAAGACAATGAAAAATGGGCCAATATGTGTTTGGATTCAGTCACATTCTGAGGAATTTATATTAAGAAAACAGTCCTGAGGTGCCAGAATAGGCAGCTGTTGTAAGCACCATACAAAAAGGGTGGGGAGTTAAAAAAGGTGGACCTGCCCTGGAGATTAAACCTTTACAAAGGCATGAAAATCTGCATCCAGCTTAAAGCTTTTCTGCATCTTATTTCCAACTGATTTGAAAAGACATGGATAGCTGGAAAGTTGCTAAGACGCAAATGGCATACAGCTTTGTAAAGATAATTAAATATAATAATTTGTAAAAATAATCTCAATTATCTCAGTAAATTTCAGATCTGATCATAAACCCTTTTCCAGTTCAACCCTTTCATTAACTATAAGCAATAAAATACGTGTTTTCGGTACATTTAAAATACAGAACTCTGTATGGACTTCAAGTTGTACAAACATTAAGCTTAGATAAATTCTGTGAAGCTGGTAAATTCTATTATTCAGGCTAGCAGAAATTGAAGCATAGACATAAAATGGATTTCAGAACAGAAGCTATACAAACTCTCAGTTCCATTTCCCTCTTCAGCAAAACAGCACCTCTCATCTTGCGTGCTAACTGGTATTGAAATGTTGTTGTTTTCTGCATAACAATACTTACTTGATTTACAGAGAAGGCAGCACTGTTGCCGAGAGTGATTAAAGCTTGCTCTTGAATTAATGGATCATCTGTGGCATGCAGCAAATAAATAAGTTTCTGTAGAGCGTCTGCATCCATCGTATGGGTTGACACTGGAGGACTGTTATCTGTTGGCATTTAAAAATGAAATACTTGATACCAAGTTTGGGACATTTCACTTTGTTACCACTTAACGTTTTTTACAATGCTGAGGTTTAGCTCTCAGTTGCAGGACACACTGTTCTAACTCTGATTGCACCCACTTCGCATATTGTGGCAAAAAGGCTGTTTTACAACAGTGAGACTTCTGTCCTTTTTCCTGAGTCCTCCCACTACTTCTTTTCAAAGTAGAAAATAAAAGGAATACATAATAAGAGTTCTAAGTACATTACTTATTGGCTAATCAACAGCAAACCTCCCTTTCAAAATTAATATTCACCAAACTTTATTTTTTTGTGTTCCCTGAACTATGTGGGAACCTGCCTGGACACTACATGAGAATAAAACTTCTGATCTGCAGACTGTTACTTCCAAAGATGATAACAATGTTTTGTAAGCACCCTGAGGGCCTTTTGACAAAGCAAGAACCACAATGCTAAGAACGCTGCCCATCATGGCATCACTACCAACCGAGAGGCAGTTTCTGAGTCAGGATGATGTTATGGAGTCCCTGGCTTTGATAAAAGGGTGACACAAATGCCATCAAAGACCATTTTCAGCCAGGTTGGAGGCAGATCTACTTAGCTAGCTGAAAAGCCTGAAGACTGGAGCTGTGACTACACGACTAGTCATAGTTGACTTCAGGTGACTTTGGAGAAGCTAACCAGTCCTTTATAATTCCGTGTACTTGCTGCCACCATCTCAGCAGGCAAACACCATAGTAATTTTAGGGGGAGCTCAAAGATAATTATGGTAATCCAAGAACTAGCCTGGAAAACAAAATTATTTTTCATCCTCATCTGAATACTTTGTTTAGCTCTGGATTACAGGGGAAACACAAACAACTTTAATAACAGAACACCAAATCAGCCCATTAAGTAAATACACTGACTGGAAGTACACTTTAGGGGACTTTAAAGAAATAAATTAGCCTTTTCTAAAAATACAACATGCCCCAGAGGCCTTTAAAAACGCCGCCCGGCTGCTGCTGCGGGAGGGCTGCTGAGCAGCCCTCTGGTGCCCCTCACACGGCGGGCAGGAGCCCGGAGCCGCGCCCCTGAGGTCCGGGCAGGGCCCCGGCAAAGGCCGGAAGCTGGGCTCAGGCCCAACCCACCGTGCCTCACCGCCCCTCACCGCCCCTCACCTGGCGGCGGGCCCCGCGCCGCCCCTCCCGCAGGCCGCGGTCGTTGCCGGCCGCCCGCCGCCAGCCTCCACAGGCAGTAGCAGGCTCCCGCCCCGAGCACGATGGCCGCCGCTCTCGCCGCCACCGCGCCCCGCGGCTCCCCCATGCCCGCTGCCCCTCTGTCCGCCCGCGGAAGCCTCCGCCCCATCCGGCGCCGACTCCCGTCTTCCTGCAGCCGCCGAGCTGCGCCGCCGGGGCCGGCCGGGTTCGCTGGGAGGGTGGCTCTAGTGTGCATCATTCTCTGGGGATAGGGTGAACGTGCGCTTTTTCATGGCTACTACGCCATTTATAAGTACATTAATTAAACCACACACAAGCTGCTCCTTAAACAGTTACAGTGTTTTAACAAACACAGCAATATGTTAAAAATACACAGGCTGGAAACGCTTGCCTCGGGGTTACATGAACCTGCTGGCAAATCCCCACCCCGCTGGTGCTGCCTGTGCTCGTCCTCTTTGAATCTGAGCTCCAGGGTGCGATTTCTCAGCTGCTGCCAGTTCGGACACGCCGCACCGCACACGTGCGGGGCCTCCCCGCCGCACACCGGCGGCGGTAGCAGCAGCAAACACCGGCAGCGCTCAGCTCGGCTGCAAGCCAGGCTGGTGGGAGTCAAAACACTGGGATCCCGGCGCCACGCAAGTAGTAACGGGCAGATGCTCCCCTCTGTGCCCCCCACGACCCCAAAGTCCCTCCACCGCCCCATGCCCGCTCGGTGCGGAGCGAGCAGCGGCTGGGGCGGACTCGGGCCAGCTCACAGCCGCGGCCCCGTTGCTACGCAACCGCTGCCAGTGCGTCCAGCACGCCATGGAGTCCCTCAGGACGGCGAGCCCCGAGCTCCGAGCTTACTTCAGCCGCCACGACCTCCTCGACGTGTACGAGGTATCGGCGGGCAGCAGACACATCGCGTCCTCCTCTGCAGCGAGCAGCGGCCCACGGCCATCCCCGTGCCCGCCGGGACCGCTGGCCCGCGCACCGCTGTCTGCAGGTCGGTGCTGTCCGGAGCGCCATGGCCGCCCCTGGCCCCCACCGCCCGGCCGGAGGTCGTTCTGGAGGTCAGCCTGGTCCCCACTGGAGCCGGTGGGACCGCAGACTCCCCGGTACCATTGGTGGGAGGGATCCCTCTCCCCGCTCAGGGGTCCCCTGATCCCTCAGCAGTGCCCTGGAGACGGCTCGTTGGGTCCCTCAGCCTTGGCCGGGGTATTTCATTCCCTGATGCTGGGCTCTGCTGGCACGGGGCATGTTTTTGTTCTGCTCCTTGTGTTAATGGTTTGCTTCAGTTTGTGAAAACTTTAAAGACAGAGCAAAGATAGAACAAGGTAATTCCACTTCTTAATCCATACTTAAATGATGACTGAAATGATAGAATAAACTTGGTTGGAAAAGACCTTTAAGATCATAAAGTCCAATTTTTCCCCAGCACTGCCAAATCCATCACTAAACCATGTCACTAAGGGCCTTGTCTGCACATCCAGGAATAGTAACATAACCACTCCTCTGGGCAGCCTGTTTCAGTGCTTGACAACACTTTTGGTGAATAAATCTTTCCTAATATCTAATCTAAACCTCCCCTGGCACAACCTGAGGCTGTTTCCTCTTGTCCTATCGCTTGTTACTTGGGAGAAGAGACCAACACCCACCTTGCTACAACCTTCTGTCAGACAGTTGTAGAGAGCGGTCAGGACTCCCCTGAGATTCCTTCTCTCCAGGCTGAACAGCCCCCAGGTCCCTCAGCTGCTCCTCATCACGCTTGTTCTCCAGACCCTTCACCAGCTTCGTTGCCCTTCTCTAGACCCACTCCAGCACCTCAGTGTCTCTCCTGTAGTGACGGGCGCAGAACCGAACACAGGATTCGAGGTGTAGCCTCACCAGTGCTGAGTACAGGGGGAAATGAAGACAAACACAGTAAACTGCATTTGTCCCTTTACAAGATTTTCATAATTCTTCAGTTTTAATTATGAAAGCACCTCTAGACTTCAGCTGAATACTCTGCTTCCTGAGTTCTGTGTGTGTGTGTGCGTGTGTGTGTGTGTCATCTTCTAATGGCCTGTCAAAGGTAACTATGGCAGCAAACCACATTTCAGATATTGGTGGGTTAGTGGTATTTATTGGTCTGGGAATAAATAAACTTCCATGAAACGTTAGAGAATAGAACTGTTTGTCAAAAGGATGGGGTGGGGGGTGAGGGTTGAGGAAAACAGAGTTGGTGGGTGTCTGACCCAATTCTCTCTATTTCTTTGGTTTCCCCCATTTGTCATACTCACTTTTGCCTACTTCAAAACCTGCAGCTTTTCAGTTTCCTTAAAACAAAGGCACAGTGCACAAATACAAGTTTAAGAGACATCCTGATACTTTTAAGCTACTAAAAATAGACTGTGTTTGCAGGCAGCTGCTGCAGCCAGGATTTCCATGGGAACATTAATAAAGAAATCTTGAGACAATTAGAATAATTATAGAGCAGTGCTGGCAGGCAGACCTAGTACCTCTCCTCAGAGTCTGTCTCTTCACCATTCTTTGTTTTTTTGAAGCACAGGAAAACAAAAGATGTATTTCTCGATTCTGCAATAGCTTACATTTCCATCCCCAAGCTAAAGTTATAAATACCTTTGTAGCAATAGTGGCATTGAGTCAACTAAAAATGAAAAAAAAAAAAATAGGGTTAAGATTAAAGCAAGTTTCTTAAAAGAAGAGCCAGTTTAAAACCTTTCTATGTTTGGGTTTTTTTCTTATTTCTTAGAGGTTGGTGCTTGCTGGTATCTAGCCATATTTTATTTCATTTTATTACATTTTAATTTCTTTATGAAGTTACAGTATGCTTGGTATGAGATCATACTGGTCCATGTATTAAGGAACATCAAAGCTAAGCCAAGACCCATGAATGTTTGTTCACATATTCTCAAAATTAAAGATAGAGAGTTCTAAAATGGCCATTTGTTTAAGTCTTCTTATGGTTAGGTTGTGGTTTGGACATGGTCCAAACACAGTTGGAATTCAAATAATTGTGTCCAAACAGTTTGGGATTCAGTGCTGCATCTGAGCGTTTCACTCCTGTCTGATTTCTCTGTTTCAGTTCTCATCCAGATTTACTTTTAAACAGTCTCCATAATAAGTCTGTAACCCTGCAAACACCATGCTGACTTGTGAAACCGTATTTTGATGAATGTCCAGGTGTTGTCAGGACGTAGCAGACTTCAAGGATAGTCTTTCCTGATCAGAGGTTCATTAGTCCTGTTTTTCTTGGTCCTGGTTGTCTCAGTCCTGTTTTTCCTAGTCTACCTACACAAGGCCAAAGCCCCTCTGGCTACCAGTTCTCATTGTAAATCACTGTTGTTTCTCAGGTCTCCCAACCCTTGAAGAGATCCTTGTATCTGGTCAGGATCTTTGATAGTAGTGCAGGTTTCAAATTCTTAACTAAATACCCATGGAGCTTTAACTGAATACCTGTGGAGTTTGGCTGTATGGCTTATGGAGCTGAGTGGTGCTTGTCATACATACTTTGTTAATGACTGGTGTGAAATTCTCTTGCTTTACATTCCTTGTTTGACAGCTGCTCTGTGTTTTATCAGTACATGGTTCCTGCAAGTTCCTGCAGCTGCAAGGAGTATAGCAGAGCCTGGCCGCAGTGTCTTCACTCTGTTCCACTCTCTGTTCAGTTTATCCTGAAAGCATATGCTAAGGTTTCCTGGGGAACTACCATAGGGTAGATTCTGTGCGTATCAACTGCATTCCATCCTGGAAGTCACAGCTGCATTTTATCCTAAAATATCCTTAATAGTGTAATATTGAGGATCTGGGGGGATGAGTGGTGGTCTATAATTTCTCCCAATATTCCACATGCTTTTTGGTAGTTAGTTACTCCTTTCACATGTAAGTATGCTTTCAGCTGTTTAATGTTATGAGTAAGTAAATCTTACAGGTTGAGAAAAATTGCTGATGATTCTTTCATATTGTTGAGAGTCTTGGAGAAGCGTAATAGAAATAGCCAGACTTGTACTGGCCTGAGTATCACTGAACAGTATCTGAATGGGGATTGCAAGACCAAGTCTTACAGTTTTATCCCTTATTAAAGTTTTATAGAAGAATTCTCAAAGGTTAAGCAGAGGCCTTGCTCTTCCTTGGTTGGATCGTTTGGATTTCAGAATGATGGAGGGATTTTAGAACATCCAAAGGAAAAAAAAGTTCTTTGTGTTTGCTTGAAAAGGGGAAAAGAAAGTAAACAAAACTTGTAATAGTTAAACAATGGCCTTTATATGGCAGACACGTACTGGCTTAATCCAGCAGAGGGAGTAGCCGACCAACGTTGGGGTTGGCTTTGGGAAATCTGTCCACAGGAAAATTCGTGATGAAAGCAATTTAACTGCCTGTAAAGTATTTTAAATTATATTACATCTCTTTAATTACGATGATAAGTGATGGATGTATAATATTTTTTTAGTATAATCAGCCATCAAGATATACATTGCAAATTACATTTTTGTTAAGAAGATTGAAGAGATGTTAAGTTTGGAATCAGTGTGTTGATTAGTGTTTGAAGTATTCAAGGTGTCTGAACTAGAGACAGTTGTTTTTCATTGTGCTAGTGCATAAATAAAATTTCTTTTATATTGACTGTTCGTATTGATCTTAACTTAGAATCATGGAATAATGTAATGTTTTGGACTGACAAGAACATTCAAATGGCATCTAGTCCAACCCCTGCTGTGGGCAGGGACATCTTTCACTAGATCAGGTTGCTCAAAGTCTGTCCAGTCAGATTTTGTACACTTCCAATGATGGGGCATCCATAGCTTCTGTTCAACAACCTTCAAACTCCCCTTCCAATTTACATTATTGTCCAAGTCTGTTTCTACGTGGTGTTCTGATCAGCACATGGGAGGCCTCTTTACCATGCCAGGCTGCTCTCTGCCTGCTCTCTGCCACTGCAGAGTGAGGTGCTACTTGACAGAGTACCTTTTCCTGCCTCTATTGTTGTGCATGGCTTTTGCTCTGTATCCATAGCATCCTGAAAATAATTCAAGAACATGCTCCATGTTATTAATAACAAGAGAACGTGTTGAGAGTAGTATTGCATCATTTGAATTCGTACAGTGAGTAAACCACTATACTGTTGTGTTGTTTTGAAGCATCAAACATGTAACAGTTGCTTCAGGTATTTCCTAGTTTTACAATTTAGTTTTATTTTTATATATAAACCAGTTGTATGACAGTGATAACAAGTCAGAATCAATGTGGATGTTAGAAAACAAAGAAAGTATTTCTACCCAGTGAGTGCATAGGTGAAAGGCCGTGATTTGGGAAGTTAAATGTAAGTGAACAGTGAGATTGGGTAGTCAGAATTTTGGTGATGAGCTTATAGAGGCCTGAGCAGAACTTTGAATGGCAAAATTTAGATGTACACCATCTAACAGCACCATGGGGAGTAATGGTAGTGAAAAGTGGGCAGAGGTGAAGAAAAGCATTTGTCTAAGTGTCAGGGCTGAAGGAAAATGTAAAAGACAACTAAAGGACAAATGAGTAAAAATGGTTCCTCAGTTATTATGCGATATTGCTAAAAGATAGTGCAGAGTAGTGTGGTAATGGCAATCCTGAAAAACAAACCTTTCTTAAAACTGAATTTTGTGTTCAATACTGGATACAAGATCAGTTTCTGGCCATGCTTCCCATTCAACATACTTCTTACTTCACAGGATTCATCTTGTTTTAAATTTGGGTTTATAAACAAACAAAATGATCCAATATTCTATATATTATTCCTTTAATGCACATTTAAAGCAATGCAATCCTCAGTAGGAATTGTTATAGAAATACCATGTATTTTATTACTATCCTAAAACCAGTGCTTTGAAGTCTAGCAATTGAAATATGCTGATACATGCAATATTGCCTTTAAAACTTGAATGAAAATGAAGGTAAGTGATAAAAAGAGATGTCTCTGTTTTACAAAATTCAAAGATGCAGGTAAAGTTGTGTTTATTTTGACAGTTTCATATTGAGATGTTACTTTTGCTGTTAACATAGGGGCATTAATTTGCAATTTCTTTTTGCAGGTGCTGCTTTGTGCTGTAATTGGTATGCGTCCAGAAGATCCACTTAAGTTTTTAGAAGAAAAGCTCAGAGAAATAATGGAAAAGGGATTAGATACTGTTTTATGGTACATATGAAATGATTGTGTGTGTGCTCTGTAATTTAGAATATTGAACTTGGACTTTTAAAACATGTTAATGTGCAGCTCCTGTCAGAGTTACTTCCCTTCTTGCTTTCATTTGCAGATATGATGAAGTAATTTCATTGTTCAAGTGTGTTTCATGAAAAGCTGTGCTATGTAAATATGCCACCCTTGAGGTTTATAAACCCTGAAAGTGTTGAATATCAGGAAAAAAGCTCCAATTGGTGTAGAGGGAAGAGCAACAAGCCATAATGATAATTACATTGACATGAATCACTGAGAAGAGGGAATACCCTCTTTCCTTACTTGATGGACTTCATCCAAGAATGCAGTTTCTTTTGTTGCTGTCGCAGTTGTGCCATAATCAATCCTGATGTTTTAGGATATCATCAGGATTAATGAACCTGCAGTAAAACTTTAAATATTGAGAAGAACTTCTGCTAAGATTGTAGTGTAAGCAAATAAGAAGAAAGATGAACAAAATTTCATACCAGTTAGAATGCCTGGAGGCAAAAACTGCTGGGAAATGAAAAAGCTTTGTACTGGAGGGAGATGGAAAGTCTTAGTTCAGTATGAATTCAATTCTGTGTTCCATGTAAAGTTTATACAATATAGATTTAGAGTTTGGGTAAGTAGGTGTGCTGTCACTAATGCAGCTTTTTAGTAAGGGACTTCTGTTGAGATACTAATTTCTGTAAAATGCCTCACTGTTGTCAGAAAACTGCAGTGTTCATCACTGGATTAAAACTGATCCCAGAAGATGCTGTTGATCTATTTAGAAGAGAGATAGAAAACCTTAGAGAATGAGCAGCTGGAAAAAAGAGGGAAGGCAGTATAATGGGCAGACAGAATCACAGAATCACAGAATAGGGTTGGAAAGGACCTTAAGATCATCTAGTTCCAACCCCCCTGCCATGGGCAGGGACACCTTACACTAAACCATCTCACCCAAGGCTCTGTCCAACCTGGCCTTGAACACCATCAGGGATGGAGTATTCACACCTTCCCTTGGCAACCCATTCCAGTGCCTCACCACCCTCACAGTAAAGAACTCCCTCCTTATACCCAATCTAAACTTCGCCTGTTTAAGTTTGAACCTGTTACCCCTTGTCCTATCACTACAGTCCCTAATGAAGAGTCCCTCCCCAGCATCCTTATAAGCCCCCTTCAGATACTGGAAGGCTGCTATGAGGTCTCCACGCAGCCTTCTCTTCTCCAGGCTGAACAGCCCCAATATCTTCATATGGGAGGTGCTCCAGTCCCCTGATCATCCTTGTGGCCTCCTCTGGACTTGTTCCAACAGTTCCATGTCTTTTTTATGTTGAGGACACCAGAACTGCACACAATACTCAGAGTGAGGTCTCATGAGAGCAAAAGGGCAGGATCACCTCCTTGGACCTGCTGGTCACGCTCCTTTTGATGCAGCCCAGGATACGGTTGGATTTCTAGGCTGTGAGCGCACACTGAAGCCAGCTCATGTTCATTTTCTCATTGACCAGCACCCCGAAGTCCTTCTCCGCAGGGCTGCTCTGAATCTCTTCTCTGCCCAGCCTGTAGCTGTGCCTGGGATTGCTCTGATCCAGGTGCAGGACCTTGCACTTGTCATGGTTAAACTTCATGAGGTTGGCATCAGCCCACCTCACAAGCGTGTCAAGGTCCCTCTGGATGGCATTCCTTCCCTCCAGCGTATCAACCGAACCACATGGTTAATGCTAGGAAAACTGGCATCTTTTGCAATGTGAAGAAGCTGCACCTACCTTGCTTTTGTGTTCTGTGCAGTTGTCGCTTCTGGTTGAAGTTTCAGTAGGAGGTGGATAATAATTCCTTAATCTTTGGGCCCACTCAAGCAGGGATCTCTGTAGATCTCTGGACACCCAACTACTCTGTTTGCACTCATAGATTGACTTTATTGTTTACTTTGCATTATTTATGATGTCTTTCCTGGAAGTTGAAATCTGACTTGATTTCTCTTTTAATTTTGGTCTTCTGGTAAATACTTTTTGTTTCAATATTTTTCATGGAATTATAATGCAGCATAGTCATTTCTGATTGATTTGTCTCTTGTAGTGTGTCTTCTTTTTCTGTAATGAAAACAGAAGTTTACCTACCTAGACATGGCCTGTTTGCAATAGCAGGAAACATTGCTCCAGCTAAAGACAACTTGAAATGGCTGTTCAGTTAATATTAAGATGAGAAATAGAATACTATAATCTGCCAGGAAATGTCGAAGTTAGATATTACATGGAATGTATTAAGCTCTGATGTACAGAATATTTCAATGTGTCTCTAAGAGTAGCAATAATATTAATAGAATAATCAGTTTTCATACTTTGTAAACATTTAAAAATGGCTGCTCTAGGTATTTGTAATAAAAGTGATACAGATCATAATCTTTTAATAGTAATGATATAAAACTGTAACTGTAGCTAATCTAGTAGGTACAGAGAAAAGATGCATTTTCTTTTGGGGATATTAATATGTTTAATATAATTTACTTCTCTTTTAAAGGTGTATGTGTACAGATCTGTCTTTACACCCAAAATTTAAGAGGATTTCAGAAACGTACCTGAGCACTGTTTTTGGACTAGGTGTTGAACAACTGGTAAAAATCATTGAACATTTGCATTAACTCTATGCTGTCAACACATTTTCTAATACAGAATATTCATACTCTGTTTTTAAGTTTTCTCATGTTACTCTTCTATAGCTGATGTGAGGAATATGATAATTTGCTTTTCTTTCTATTGATATTGATTTGTACCCAAAACTTAATGTAATCAGAGGTGAGCATAGCATCTAGGCATGTGGTGGGGAACAAGTAGTCAAGTATTTGGTCATAATTTAAAAAGAGTTCCCCATAAATACAAGTCTAGTTTCAATAGCATGTTTTTTCTATGCATTATTTGGTTTTACTTAGGCCTGTTCCTAAAACTGCACTTGAACTATAATAGTTACAGCATTATTGTACATGAAGTAATGAGGAGGTGCGCATTTTGGTTTTACTGATCAGAAAGTAACCTGTAGAGAATAAAAACTCTAATTTTGTAACATTCAAAGGAGAATGGAAGAATGAGGAGAATGACCATGGAAGAAGCAGTCTAAGCAATTTAGTCAGTGAGTTGGCAAGCAGTGTGACCAGATTTTCCTCTTAATTACTTCTGTATAACTGTACTCAATTCTGTCTTAATCCATCTGTACTGTGAGTTTACCGCAGTTTCATTTCAGCTGTTTCCTCTTTTAAGTCTGAAAGTGGAATGGTTGATTTATACAGTATATGTATAAATATACAAATGGGTTGCAGTCAAATCCTCTTACAGATTTTCTTAGGAGTAAGAACAATAAATAAGGTGACCCCCAGTATTTCCTGAGGCCCAATTCGTATTTGTACATTCAAAGGAACATATTTGCTTTTACAGAGGTCTTCTTGGCTCATAGTCTTACACAGTTTTGGTTTTGTACAAGTTCAAATGGGTTTATTAAAATACTAATGAATCAGAGTAATGTAAATAGTTTACATAGTGATGAAACATAAAAGTATTTTTGTAAAGAGTAACTAACGTATTTGTTTAAATTGCTAAATTGTGGGATACAGCTGATTGGTAAAAGGGTTCATATGAGGGATAAAAGATGGAATTTCAGTTATTGAACTTTCCCTCAAGCACACATGCTATTTCTGTTACATATGCTAATTTTGCTTTTCCTTTAAATTCTGTGTGCAAAACCAAAAGTGTAATTTTGTAGCAGACAACAGAAAATTATACTTAAATATTAACCTTTTTAGAATAGATACTTAATTTGGACCAATCAACATGGAAAATACAAGATTTCATCCTTTTGTCTGATTTCTAAATGTTAATGACACAGCATTGTTTTGTGTAGTAATGTCATAAATGATTTGTTTAGGTAACTGAAGGATGTGCCAAAGCATGGGGCTTTTACAGCAGAAACTTAATGAAGCTGTGTTTTGGGTAAGTGTATGCATTTTACATATACCTCAGGAACATCTTAGGAAAAAATATTTCATCAAAGCAATATTTATGTTGTTCCATAGTTGGGGGGAGGGAAAAGTTTTCATTTTAATAGATCAATAAGAATAGAGATTAGAAACTTAGATTTGGCTTTATTTTTCTTCAGTAATGTTGTTCTATGTTAAAAACAGGCAATTTTGAGTTCCTGCTTGTTCCAGACTGAACAAAGGCCTTTGATATTTCTGTCCTCTAATCAGCATTATTTACTAGTTATACGGTAGTATGCCCAGGAATAAAACGATAACTTGTGCTTGGTTCTGAAAGTAAAAGATCTGTGTTCTCTTCTGCTCTTTCTTAGGTTTCCTGAATGCTTGAGATTAGGTTACTCACGCTTTATATAATCCAATTTCCCCTCTTAAAAATGGGGATACTCCTTAGCTATGTTTGAAAATCTAATCACAATAAATAACCATGTTCGCTGATTTCTTTGTTGAAGGTATCTGTATCCAAATTTAATGATCCTCCATTTAGAATAGATACGTTTGGCCTGTTTTGCACTGAAAAGTGTGCAATGCTTATTATATAGGAAGTACAACTCTGACAGGAATACTGGTGTAAATCCTTACTAAGCATCACAGAATCACAGAATTGATAGGGAGGTGAAGATTTTCAAGCTATCCTGTGATTAGCCTTGGTGAACACTTCCCTAGGCTGTTTTCAGCCATCTTAAGAATCACAGGTGTTGGAGACATAACAATCTCTGCAGGCAGTTTATTCCAGTACTGCATAATCCCTTCTACTAGAAATCTCTCGCTAATATCTGGGCCTTCCTTGCAGTAAGAGGACCCTCTCCTCTCCTCCCCTTTTTTTGATTTCTGTCTTACACAGCAGAGGCATGGAAAGTTATTCCTTTTTCCTTTACAGCAGCATTTTGATGATTGTCTGAGCTAACAGTTTTGTTTAATTATTACAGAAGTTGGACTGGAATAGGAGAAAGTTCCATTTCTGATTGCTCCCAACTGTATGAAATTAAATGATTTTTTTTTTTTTTAATTTGAAATGAGAGATATTTTGGCAAATGAGAGTAGTCATATAAAATCTAATTTATTCAGTAATCTTTCCAGCAAATCAGGTATAGAGGGGTAGTGGATTTTAATATATCAGCAACATATGATTCATTTGAAATACATTTTTTTTGTTGTTCTGAATCTTATTATTTCTTTTTACTTAACTTAGAAGAGACTTTTTTTTTTTTACCAAAGTTTAAAACTGTTAAGATATAAATGGAATTTATACTCTATTACATTAATTTTTATTTGTATTGCCAAGAAAATGTAAGTAACATTTAAGTAAATGAATGCATTTAGCACGTTAGAATTATTTTCTATAAACACTCAAGTGTCATCCTATAATACAGCCATACATTGAAGTATAGCTGACAGCAGCAGGAGAATATGATGGTGGAAACAAGAAACCTTTTATTGCTCATAGAATATTACAGAGAATTAGAAATTTTATAAAAATGAGTGGATTACTACTGAAAAGTATTATCATACATATTTTATTTAACTTATAAACAACAAACAACAGTTTTATTCAGAAGTTTATATTGTTAAGCTTGACTGCTTTGTAATTTACAGCAAATTTCAAAGTTCTATAGATTTTGCTTCATTTGGGTTAGGAGCTGTATTAAATTGTTCATTCTGATTTCCATTTCAGAGGATGGTTAAAATATCACCTGCTGAAAAAGAATAAAAGGCAAAAGGCAGAGCAGAAGGTGGCTTTGGCAGTAGACCATTATAACATGAAAATAGTAAGAGTTATTATACAGAAATGGAGTATGTGGGTGAATATTCACAAGCAAAAAAGGACATGTAAGTCTGTATAGCTGCTTTGCATAAGACAAAAAATGTATAAAAGGAAACTATGCTGTATACTTTAAATATGCTTGGTCCCAGTATTTATCTAGCTATCTGCATGATACCATTCACTGGTTGACCTGTGGTGACTTAATGCCATGAATGCCATGAGAGGCAGTTCCCTCTATTTGCTGTTAGGACAGATGGTGCTGGTACTGTTCTCTAAAGTCTGAGCAGTGATGCTGATGCAAAGGCCTGGAGGTTTTAGGGAAGTGAAGTGTATGTCAGAAGTCCAGAGTGGAATGAATCAGGATGCTTATATGGGGGTGAAGAGTGCAATGATACAGGAATAAACCAGAAGGGATCACAGAGTTGGAGTCTTGGTTTCAGTTAGAGGGAATGCATGACGTAAAGGCTGGGAAGGAGTGAAGAAGATCAAAATAAAACTTAAAAAATCAGAAGAAACTAAAAAAGAAACACTATGTGCATTTTGCCTGGGACTTCACATTTCCTTGATCCTGCCAGTATGAGGCTTTTAAAATGTGAACAACAGCTGTGACCATACTCTGTTATCCTGTGTCCACCCAGACAGAAGTGTCATTAAAGAATGGGCCAAACCTACTACCTATGGGTTTGAGTTTGAGCTCATACAGTTACACATAATTCAAACATTCCTCTTACAGAGCTAGAGCCTTAAGCTGTTGTCTCACTTTCCTAGGTAGTTTTCAGGGACTTCTGTTCTTTTTTTTTTTTTTCATATTCTCTTCTAAATGTTACTTTCAGCCAAGGCACCTTTTACTGAATTTGTTCTTACAATGTTTGACTTACGTGCCATCTGAAACATTATTAAAGTCTTGTAATTGTGTTTTATTTTACTGAGGTCTGTATACATCTGGAACCTCCAAGCTCTGTGCAGTTATTGGGTAATTTGGTAGATCAAACTGTAGATCGGTAATGTCTTATATACAACTCTAACACATTGGAAATATGTCATGTTTATGCCTTGCCAGCTAACTTGAAATCCTATTGCAATAGTCTTAGTTATATCTATTGTAAAAGGTTATTTATTTCCTTACAGAACCTGAATTGATTATCTGTTTTATTGAAATGTAATTTGATAGTCATTCACCTAAAGCACTTAAATGACGTATTTCTTACTTGTGGTCCTCAGATTGGTTAAAATTATGTATATTTTCAGTGGCAGTGACAAGACTGCAACAGATCTTTAATAAATTATATTTAAATGCTGTGGTGAAGGCTTGGCACGCAGAGGCCCACAGTTCTTCGGAAACAAAAGCATATTTTGAGGTATGCAGTATAATACTTCAAATATAGTAAGCTTAACGTTTAAAGATTAACTCTCTTAATTCCAACTGAAAAACCAGCTCTATCAATATTAAATGAAGCATTTTAGTACTACTACTACTAATACTGCTCTATAGTACTGGTGGTGTTATGGGCAGCAGATCATTACCTCTCTAGTCTGCAAGTAAAAGTTTGGTCATATCTTAAGCAGCAAAAGGGGTTGAGTGTAATTGGATATTACCAGTGATCTAACTAGCTTGGATCAGGCAGTTGATGTCTTAGGGATAGTATTACCAATTGAGATGATCACCAGTAAAGATGACGCCTCTGTATCCCTGCCACCAGAATCCAATAGGTATAGACTCCTGCACAGTGAGGAGAAGGCTCAGTAACCTCATCTCCCCCTAACAAGTGTAGGGTAACCAAAATTGTGATCAGCTGAAAGTAGGCAGCACATAGGTAGCCCCATGTGCCCCCTTGCCAGCAGCTGTATCTGGTCTCACTGTGAGAAACAGGGCTTTTCTCATTTCTGGGAAGGTTTCTCCTGCCATGGAAGAGAATGCTATAGCTTGATGCTCAGCAGATACTATGTGGGGAATGGGAGAAATGGAAGCTGCAAGAATTGGATGCTGCTAAATGGGGTTCCAAAATCATGCTCCCACTGTTTAGCTCCTTTCTCTTGCCCTACTGTAGGATGGTCAGAATGGAAACCAGCCGGGGACAATATATCATTTGCTGGCTGCTAGACACCAGTTTTAAAATCCTTCCTGGAGTAAAGCTGTCATTAGTGCTGCTGCTTCTCTGGTTTCCCAAATTAGCTGCTAGACTCTCATTTTTATTTTTGTTTTTTCTCCCTCTCATACATTTTCTTTATCCTATTTTCTTGCTGCTATCTTAAAATACTTAAAATGTTAGTCTGACTATACTGAGTGCATAAAACTTGCCCTGTTTCTGGAGTGTATTAGGGCATTCTTAGGGAATAATATTCTTAAATTCTTTCCATTCTTAATAAACAGATGAAAGGATTGTTTTGACTTCCATAATTAGATTAGAATGTTCAGAAGAGAAAGAATATAACAGAATCAATTTTCTTGTGTACTTTTGTATTGTGTACAGTTCTGTAAGCATTTTGGGTGCATCTATGTCACCTAAGCAAAGGTTTCTGATGTAACTTGGCATGCCCTGGGATACCTCAGGCAAGGCTAGACCAGACAGGTCTTCAGCTTAAAGCTCAAGAAATGCAAGAATCCTCTTCTCTGTATATCTTCCAAGCTTTTGTGGATATCTTGGATAATACAGGGCATCTAAGATAACATATATTGGTTTTAAAATGTAGAATTAAATGATCAATGTTTAGAATTTGTAAGAAACTAAATGGGCCAGAAGAATTTACATTGCTGCTAAAGGGCAAATACATTTTCAGAATGGGAAGTTACAATCTAAAGCTCATTATTCCCATTTACTTGGTTCTTTCTGGCTTTCCCATCCCACTGTTTTCTTCCTTCCCATTTTCTTTATTCCTAATTCCTCCTTTCCTGCATATTTTCTTTTTCTTTCCTCTTCTCCTCTCTTCCCTGTAGCAGTATTTAAATAAAAAACATTTTTATAACCCCTGACACTCTGTTTCTAGAGCTAGAATAAAAGGAGATTCAATGTTGCTGCCATGTCGAGTATATATGAAAAATACTTCAGTATCTTTCATGCCGTATACATTGTTGGATACAATATGACATCAGGGAGATTTTAGTAATACCTTTTGAAGACTTGTCTGAAAAAATCATGTGCCATAGTGTGTTTATGTCACAGTGTGTACACAACGTTTTAGTCTGGAAACGCAGGTAGTCTCCTATGCTTCTATATTGTATTGCTATGGTGGAAAATCATGAGGTGGATCCTAAAACTACAGTTATTCTCAGTAATAGCAGTTACAAATATTCATCAAGGTGTAACTAGCTGGGATTTGAAAAGTCTAGTTAAGTTTAGAAAAAATAAATTTAATTTTTAAAATATTTAAATGTATTTGAAACTTTGAACCTGCAATTAAGTTAAAATTGTGCTTTCCTTGTACTATGTTTTTTTTTCAGAGGTTGTCAAAGGAAAGTCAGAAAGAATGCTGTGAATCAAATGATCTTACCATCAGACATGAAACATCCTCTTTACCAGAACAAGCCTTGTTACAGGTTTGTGGTAGTTGGATGTTCTTTTTGATTTTTCATATGTATATTTCATAAAGGGTATATATAATATTTTGTTGAAAATAATATGTTTGTGCAATGGACAGAAAGGTTCCTGTTTACATTGTTCATTTAAGTCAGATGGAATCCTTTGAAGGATGACAATGCTATTCTTCCCTTTAGTGGCACCTAATCATAATCTGCATGTCCTAGCCTATGTCCATATCTGTGCAACTTCTCACACCTATAAATAAATAATTATTGAAATATTCAGGAATTCTGAGGTTGGTAGTAGCATCCTTTCTTCATTAAACCTCCTGAAATAGGTGTATCTTTCTGTTAGTTCTGTAACAATATTGATGGTATCATTCCTTTTTTTTGTAGCTTGGGAGAAATCTGTTTATCTTAATCTCTGAGCCTTGTTTTTTAGACATCCAAACCACGAGCTCAAAATATAGTGACATCATAAGGTGTCCTTTTCAGTTGCCCTTTTTTGAGGTCACATCATGTTCACACTTACATGTGCTACTGTCACAAAGGATCAGATCTTATATGCATAAAGTCTATGCACATAAAAAGCAGAATCTGGAAATTAGCACATCAAAAAGAATGACGGCTATTCTGAGGTATGTAGCCATACTTTTCTATTAAAGCTACAGAGCAACTGTAAAAATACTTCATATAGTTTTCTCTTCTTTTTGCATATAGTTTTATAGCCTATATAAATCAAATATACTGTCAGTGCTACTTTAGTGGCTTAGCAGAAAACATTAGCATCTTCCATTTCTAGAGCAATTCCAACTCTGAGGTCTGGAGCTGAAAAGCAAGGTAGTTTGCCAGTTTAGAGTTTGTATATATTATCATAGTGCATATGTTAATGTGTGTCTTTGGGCAGAATGAAGTAGGAAGTCAGAATTCTACTGATTTGAATAGGAAATAATAACATAAAGAATAAGAAAAAAGAAAATTGCATAATCCACACAGATTTCAAGCCATATTTCCACCCATATACATATCATTGTAGGATGTGGAATTATTTTTGTTTGTCTGTATTTAAATAGCATTTACATATCTAAAATCCAAAAGCTACAGCTAAGGAAGTTATATGTCATAAAAGAAATCAAAATTATATCACTGCAGTGGAAAAAACACAAGAGGTAATAAAATTAAAAACAACAGTAGGGTAAGGTGAGTATATTAGGGAACATTAGTCAAAACTTCATTCTGGTAATGATGATGAGTTTTTCACTGCAGAGCAGTCAGTATCTGTTGGATTTTTAGGAAACAATAAATGAGAACAACATCTTCTGAGTATTTCAAATCTACTGATTAATTTAAAAGATCTTTAACTAGCAGTATGCCCATTCAGGAATCTGCCTTTTTTTGTCAAAATTCTCTTCTTGTGACTGAGCACACAGGTAAAGATAAAGAAAAGTGAAAATCCTGCATCTTAAGCAGCGTTTCATCTCCCCTCCTTCCCTGTGTGCTCCTCCCTATGCCCCGTCCAAAAAATTGGACCAGCAATTTCTATCTTCAACAGAATGAAAAGAATAACATTACTTTGAGATAGTGAGGACACAGGTTTGGGATATAGATGAAGACAATAGTCAAGGCAAGAACAGGGTGGGAGTTTGTGTTAACTGGGTGGTGTGCTAGACAGGGTTCAGGCTTTGCCACCTCCGTCTTCTTTTTTTTATGTGCAGTGGCTAGACAAACTGAGATGTCATGGGATGTGCCATGGTTGCTGTGGTGCATGGGGGTACAGCAGTTCCCTGGTTTTCCTAGGGAGCTATCCCAAGTGAAGTTGGCCACAGGGAACAGAAGCTAGGGTTGTGTTGGGGTTGGGAGGATTAAGGACTGGGATCAACAAAAGGACAACAGCAGCAGTGCAGGGATTTGGCGGGATGCATGGAAGCATCCAGGCCTAAGGAGCACCTTCTGGCAGGTCTCCTTCAGGCACAAGAGAGAGAACAGGCTGAGCCAGCTGTGCTGAAAGTATTTTTGCAAGTATTTTTTTGTGTATGTGGGATAAGTCATGCAAGTGATTACATATGTGGGCTGGAAGCTATTGCTGTGGATCTTTGGGGCAGGCCAGAAAATAATGGCTTTATTTATGTGTAAAGTGCAGAGGGAACAAAATTATTACGGAAGAGCAGGAAGCCTACCAAAATGTTTCCATTTTGTATTTGAAAACAATGCATCTTCCTTGATCCAGAGAGAAGTGCAAATCAGTGCGGCTTTCACCTGGCTTTCTTTTTCTTGAGCTGTCTCTATTTCATTTAGTACAGGAAGTGCAGAAAGAACTCTTTTGTTTACTGGCACAGACCAGAGCTTCATTCTAGCTGAGTGCCTAACCATTTGCTGCAGAAAGACAGAGCTTGCTTCCTTTCTTCCTCTCCTTTCTCTCATTCTTCTCCATCCTCTCCTTTCTGTCTCCCTTTCTCCCTTTTTCTGTTTCCCCCTTTCCCCCTGTGAAAAGAGGATATACCCTCATGCTATCTTTTTGTGGATCCAAGATGTTAGATACAATCTCCTTCCACAGAAGATTGTTACTGGGTGCTGTCTCCTCCAGGGCAGATCTGTGTTTGCTCTGAGCATTCACAGACTGAAAAATAAAGTGCGCCTGGACTTCTCAAAGTTTTGGAGCTGACGGTACAGAGACTTTGGCATTGTAGATGACATTTGGTGGTGGATCATTTCAAAATCACAAGTTATTTAGCAAATATCATTATCAGCATGCTATCATTTACTGCAGCTTTCTGTTCTGCTTCTGTGCAAAAACCACACCTGTCAGTCTACATTTACTGAGGGGACAAGCTCTGTCCTCAGGGCCAGCTGGAAACTATTTGCTTTGTAGATTGCAGTTTTCTAAACAAGTAAGAGGTACCACAGTACACTGACATTGAGTTATTGACAGAAAATTATTGCTGTGCTCTAAAGCTGGTTACTGTGGGCTTGACCTACCATGAAATAAATGTTTCAACAGACCTTTTCAGAACTGAACATTCGAAAGGTTACTAGTGAGACAGTGTCAAAGTAAAAACTTCTCTTTTGTTCTTCTGATATGAAACTAAACCCTATTAATGAATAATAATACAATCAATTTTTTTTATTCTAACAAGTCATATAGTTTCATTTCTTCAAATACTTTTTGTGAGCTGTACCAAAATTTCTTAGGTTTTTAAATTAGATTGAGTTTTGAAGTTAAGGAAATAATCCACATGTCCAAATGAAACAGACTTTTTGTTAGAGAAGCCAGTGATGGATCTGACTATAATTATCATGGGATGTAAGCATTTGAAAGCATGTGGTGTATGGAAGAAATTTGTTATTGAGAAGAACCTATGCAGTTCTGTTCTTTAAAAAGCTGTTGTAAGTCCCTGCATTCTGAACTACCTCAATGTCTTTAAAAGGCGTATGGCTATAGCATGTTCCTAGGATTCCACAAAAACCATATAGCCAGAAAAGCTGATTTTGAAGAATTGTTTTAAGTGGTGTATATGAAGTGAATACAGACATCTTGTGAGACAACTGCATATTTTGAGGAGCTGGCAAATTGCTTGAATGCATTACCTATGCAATTAAATGCTAGTGGTAAAAGCCGCATTATCAGTGATTTTCCTACTTGATTTGTCCTTTTCTAGCTAAAGAAATTATAGCCCTTGGATAGCTTCTATAGGTTGAAACAATATTTTCTTTTTAAATCCTGGTAGAATACTCCTGATATTTCTGCTTATTTCTTTTAATTGAACTTAATTTCTGTGACAAAAATGGGTTCTAGCAGATACGCTTTTTTAATCCTGTTCATTTCAGTAGAACTGCACAGAATGTAAATCAGGATCGAAGCTTCTCCTAAGGAAGGACTATTTCCCTTAGTGAAACATCCTTTTTATTAGAAAATCCCTTTTTGATTCTGACAATTTTTTAGTGACTTATTTATTATAGAGTGCATTTCAGTATAACCAAAGTAAACCATGGTAATATGAACTCTGGTAATCAGAGAATCACAGAATTGTTGGGGTTGGAAAGGACCTTAAGATCATCTGGTTCCAACCCCCTGCCATGGGCAGGGACACCTCACACTAAACCATGTCACTCAAGGCTCTGTCCAACCTGGGCTTGAACACTGACAGGGAGAGGGCATTCACAACTTCCTTGGGCAACCCATTCCAGTGCCTCACCACCCTTACAGGAAAGAACTTCTTCCTTATATCCAATCTAAACTTCCCCTGTTTAAGTTTGAACACATTACCCCTTGTCCTATCACTACAGTCCCTAATGAAGAGTACCTCCCCAGCACCCCTGTAGCTCCCTTCAGATACTGGAAGGCTGCTATGAGGTCTCCACGCAGCCTTCTCTTCTCCAGACTGAACAGCCCCAACTTTCTCAGCCTGTCTTCATACAGGAGGTGCTCCAGTCCCTGATCATCCTCGTGGCCCTCCTTCGAACAGTTCCATGTCCTTTTTATGTTGAGGACACCAGAACTGCACACAATACTCCAAGTGAGGTCTCATGAGAGCAGAGTAGAGGGGCAGGATCACCTCCTTTGACCTGCTGGTCACGCTCCTTTTGATGCAGCCCAGAAAGCCAACCGTATCCTTCTCTGCAGGACTGCTCTGAATCTCTTCTCTGCCCAGCCTGTAGCTGTGTCTGGGATTGCTCCCACCCAGGTGTAGGACCTTGCACTTGTCAGGGTTAAACTTCATGAGGTTGGCATCAGCCCACCTCACAAGCGTCTCAAGGTCCCTCTGGATGGCATTCCTTCCCTCCTGTGTATCAACCAAACCACACAGCTTGGTGTCATCGGCAAACTTGCTGAAGTCCACTCAATCCTGCTGTCCATGTCAGCGACAAAGATGTTGAACAAGACCAGTCCCAACACCGATCCCTGAGGGACACCACTCGTTACAGGTCTCCAGCCGGCCATTGAGCCATTGACCACAACCCTTTGTGTGCAGCCTTCCAGCCAGTTCTTTATCCACTGAGTGGTCCACCCATCAAATTGATGTCTCTAACTTAGAGACAAGGATGTCGTGTGGGACAGTTTCAAACTCTGCACACGTAGTCACTCTTTCTTCACTACTTCGCTATGTTGATTACCAGAAGTGAAACAAAATTTGCAATTACCTCCTTGCTTTTACAAAGGCTTTATGTGTATTGCTTCTGAGTACAACATTCATTTGAGTCTCAAAGCCTCTGTTTGAATCAAGATTTCTCTTGTGCCAGTATAATCTGAGTGAACTCTGTACAGAGTATGCATTCTTTTTCTGGAGCGTATTTCAAATCATATCTCATATACTGCTATAATGAAAACCATGTTTTATTGTGTTCATCATTGTATGGAAAGTTGTATAACTAATATGGAAGTACTTATATTCTGTAAAACACACTGGCATCCTTGGTATGTTTTCACTCTGACATCTTGCTATGAAAGTATATATATTAAGTGCTAAGCTCTTCAAAAATGTGTATTAATGAGAAAAATTCCTCTTTAGTGACAGGTTATGGGATAAAATTAGAAAGTTCTTTTTGTATTTTCACTACCAACTAATTACCATACCAGGTTTAAACTGTTGCATAGATGTATGGTAGTGCAATTAGAAAATTAATTACATTATAAGCATAAAGTTTTCCTTATAGAAAAGTTTATTTAGGAAAAGTCATGTAGGATTGTATTAACTGCGTTCTTTTCAGCTGGTTTCTTTTTCACACTCAGAACATTTAAGTGTTGCGTTTCATGTCAGACATTTGTATTTCAACACATGATGTAGCATTTCAGTTCTGCAAATGATTATGGATATGGGAATTTTTAGTATGTAAATAATCCAGCTGTCTTATATAAAAGTCTGCATATGCTTTTTGTCTTTGAGTCTTAAATGCATCTTGCATTTTCAGATGGTTATAATATAATACATGTCTGCTTCTACAGCAAAGAAATTCAGTTTTACTGTATTTTCCCTTACTTAATTTTACCAAGTTTCTTCTAAGATAAAACATTAGCATTCTCTTGGCGGAAATGCCGTTTGACAATTGGTCATAAATATGGCAGGTGAGGAGCTATGGCACAAGCTTGCCAAATGACCTTTTCATTCAGTCTCTTACTTTTATGGCCTGACACTGCTGTGTCTATGATTATTTAGCAGGACAAGACCTTTTTAAAATGCTATAATTTAATTTTTCAATATATTGCTTAGTGGTAGCAGTATATTTTGAAATATTTACCTATGTAAAATGGACTACCAGTATAACTTGTATATTTTTTCCTACCATAACACATTGATTTTAATATTCTGAGATTAAAGAGTTATAGATATCTTTACCAAATTAAACTAGTTAAGTTAAAAAGACCCCTGAGGCAGAAACTACAAAAACTCTTCAAAGATAATTTAAATTGAATTTAAAAGTACTATAGTTAGTCTACAAAGCTTTAGTCCAAATTATATTGTCTCAAGTAGACTTAGGAGAGGTGTTTGAACAAGTGTTGTTTTTGTGTAGGTGAAATAAAACTGCTGATAGTGCATGAAAATTCTTCAGGTATGAAACATCCCTCTCATTCTTTATCATAGCTTGAATTGATGAGCTTTTAAGCAAAGCAGTATTTTCATAACTCTTTGTTAAGGCTGTTAATGAGTAATTACTGACATTCTGCCATAAAAGGTATGTTTAAAGTTCTAAGAAAGAAGTTTTTAATTTTAAAATAGGTCTTATTGTTTAGGATCGGTGAATATGTATCATTTAATACATCAGTGCTTCTTACTGAATAGGTTTAATATCATGTATGTCTGTTTGTCTTATATAGATTTTCCGCTATGTAAATTTGGTTGATCTGGCAAGATGTGCTCAAGTTAGTCAAATGTGGATGCTGCTGACTCAGAACAGTTCATTATGGAGTGATGTAAGATAATCACAATATTCTATTTCAATTTTATTTATTTTAAACAAGAGTGAGACAAGGAGGTAATTTAATTTAAGAATGCTAAAAGTTTTATCCCCAAATATGACTTGTTCTACTCAGCAACATGAATTAAAAAACACCAAGCAACTCAAAATTGTGTGTGGTATCCCATTATAAAATCAGTGGAAGTGAAAGAGAATTGGCTGCTAAGGCTTGGCTTAATTTAGACAGTTAAGCATCTTAGGCTTAAGATCCACTTGAGATTCAGAAGGTGAACAGGGCTGTGCCTTGCAAGGCTAAGGGAACTGAAGTCCTATATTTGCTGTTTGGGAGTTACATGTTCCCTAAGTGGGATATAGCACTATAGACACATACAGTCCATATTTACCTTCCTGACCGAGGGAAAGAAATTCTGGAGGTCTCAACAATGCTCTGCTTGTATGTCATACTATCTCATTCTAAGCAGCTGCCTGTTCTCTGTGTGTTTCTTTAAACTGACCTTTTGATGTGCTTAGATGTCACATATACATTTTGTAGAGCCTTTGCTCAGATTTGAGTTGTTGAATCTACCCTTGGGCATCAACACCTAAAAGATCAGCTTGTAGTGCCTGGAGTCTTTATTAGATCTGGTCTTAAGTTCTTGTGATGTATTAATAATCTTAATGAAACTAGTATCAAAAATTCCGATAATTTTAATGTAATAAGAACAAAATCCTAATAAGAAAGTGAAAAAATCCCAGAAAAAGTTCCTGGTATTATAACCACTTCTAAGCCTTATGAATAGAAATAATAGTAATTAGTTTTTCAAAGTATTTGGGTAATAAATATGTATTATGAAATGTACAACAAACAGATGTGGTGTGGCTTTAGCAGATTATGCAAAAAGGGGAAAAAAGCTTTTTCTGGCCTTTTTATGAACAAATTGAAAGAAGACATGAAAAAGTCTTCTCCAAAAAGGAGATATTTCTTATTAAAGAAATAATAAATATTGGTAGATAGAATGTTAAAACTATTTTCCAGTATTTTTTGTTAAAGCTTCTTGAACTTCGGAGAGATATTTAGAAAAAGAATGGTTTCAGTCAAGGTTTTTGATATCCCCAGCATGCAACTTATGTAATTTCAAGGATTCTTCTACTAAAATTAAGGTGGTGGATTATGTAGTCTTGATATCTCAGTGTATTAGCAGACCATTAAGTAGAAAAAAAAGTATCTTTGGCAACTTTAGGACTTCATGTTCCAGTCTAACAATTTTCTTTGCCCGTACTATTCTGACATGTCATATTTCGGTGGTTCAAGGCGTGTCTCAACTCCACAAATACTGTAGACACAGGCTTCCCCTACATTTAAGTATTTTCAGTCAGCTGTCTAGATTTTTATACATGTAATACACAGACATTTCTGTGTTTTGGTGATTATTGATTCAGTGTTTGCATAACTGTGTTGTATTCAGTAGTAATTTTGATAATGATGTGTCTTTGTGTATACTACCTATTTTTAGAACTGAATTATAAATCAATTGTTTAATTTTTTAGATCAATTTTTCCGCAGTGAGGCATAAAGTTCAGGACGAAATGGTAGTGAATGTTTTGCAGAAGTGGTGCCCATATGTCTTACATTTGAATCTTCGAGGTTGCTCTTCTCTTCAGTGCCCTACCTTTAAAAGTATCAGTAAGTATTACATGCATTTATTAAATTTAATCCCCTCTTTAAATTGTGTCTTCAGTCTGTGCTTCACTATTGTCCAGTTTTGCTGCCTATATTCTTCTCTATGTGTAAAGCCATGATGAATCAATGTGACTATGAGGTATGTAAAATTACTTTAAAGACAGCCTTTTCCTTCATGACAGCCTCCAGCCCCAGCAATCTCCATATGACTGAACATTGCTACCATGCCAATAGAATGTTTATGTTGTGTGTGAAATGCTGTAATATGACAAATAAGATTGGAATGCAGATGTGCTTAAATACATCCGAATGCCAGAATCCAACTCTACTGAGATAATTGTCAAAGATTTTGTCTATTTACATCTACTCAGTGCTATTAAACTAATTGTGCTGAATCGTGTGTGGTGGTCCACAGGGGCTTTTAAAAACATTGATTTATAAAGCTGTTTCTTCTAACTTTGAAGACACCCAGTAGTTCTTTTTAAGAATGAAACACATTTATGTAAATGTAGCATTGTTATTTAGGTTAATTGCATATTTATTTTGTTAAATCTCATTGATCATACAAACTACTTTTGCCATTCTTTTGAAGCTCTTGTGGGTGGTTTAAAATTGCTGCAAGACTATTTTTTTTTCCTTAGTGATTGTAAATCCTACTGAAATTCTATTCCTTTGACATTTCTTCAGCTAGTAAACTGCGTTGAACTGTCTGTTCAGTTATAAGCTACAGATGTGATGAACCTTTCCGTTAGATAGAACTTCCCCAAGCTACAGTTCTGACCTCATCTTTTCAAATAAATCCAAGATTACACAGATTTTGGCAGCCTGTTTTTATTGTTAATGGTAAAAAGCCATGATATCAATTGGGGGTTAGGTCTGTTCAGCTGGCTAAACATGTTAATATTATTTTTTAAATTAATTAGCTACTATTTTTAAAAGTTTTTATGTACTGCAACTTTGCTATGCGGTGTGTGCATGAAGTAATAGTCATTGTTTAATGCCTACATACGAATGTTATATGATTCCAGCTCAGACTCTTTGGGAAATAAATGTGTTATTTTGCCAAAGAAAAAATGAGTGTATGAGATGCATGGGTTACAGCTCAGCTGCTTGTGGTATTACTCCACCCACTCGGTGATTTTAGAGAATCATTTGACTTCCATGTGTGACTGGGAACTGTGTTTAAAAGCTGCCATTCATATTCATAGGGCAGGAGCTACAATTTCCTCAGAGGCTTTTGAAGCTTTTTATTGCCACTAGTGGTCACAGTATTGACAGACCTGCCTTTTTTCTTACACTCTGTCATGGCAAAACGTGGGTCAAAAGAGTCTTTTCTGTGTTTTGTGTGTGCTGTGTAGAGAGAAGGACACTGTGCCTGTAAAGTACTGTAGTTCACCCCTTAACGCACTACATATATTGCATATCAGGAAGAAAATGTACTATCATGCAATTATTTCCTGGATTTGGAGAGAGAAAGAAGGAGAATCAAGACAGAAATTACTGAAAGGACTTAAAAAGCATATAAAGGAAGAGAGACGCCCATGCTTTTCTTTTAGACGTGGAAGGGCTTCTGGGATTCTGTGATTAAATTAGTACAGAAAGAAAGAAATGTCAGCATTAAATTGTGGTTTGTGGCTGTAGTGTTTCATGGAGAGTTTACTTCAACTTACAGTACATTTCAGAGAAATAGTAATGAACCCTGTAATGCTGAAGGTTTTGTTGTTAGTCATTGTCTCCATATGTGTTTTTCAAATATATCTTTGTCTTTTTCCTTGGGCTGCCTCCTCCTGTGCTACCTTCACAGTTCCTTTATGCTTTTCTAATTCATACAATCTTAAAGAATGTGCTGCTTGAAAGGTGGATCCGTGCAAACCTCATGAAGTTCAACAAGGGCAAGTGCAAGGTTCTAGACCTGGGTCAGGGCAAACCCAAGTACAACTACAGGCTGGGAGGAAACTGAATTGAGAGTAGCCCTGGGGAAAAGGACTTGGGGGTGTTGGTTGACAAGAAGTTCAACATGACCTCGCAGCGTGTGCTTGCAGCTCAGAAAGCCAATTGTATGCAGGGCTGCATCAAAAGGACAAGGGAAATGATTCTCCCCTTCTCCACTCTTGTGTGACCTCACCTGCAGTGGAGTATCCATCCCTGGGGCTCCAGCACAAGAGGGACATGGGTCTTATTGGAGTGAGTCCAGAGGAGGGCCACAAAGATGATCAGAGGGCTGAAGCCCTCCTTCATCCCGGAGAAGGTTCTGGAGAGACCTGATAGCAGCCTTTCAGTACCTAAAGGGGGCCAACAAGAAATCTGGAGAGGGACTTTTTTACAAGGGCATGTAGTGATAGGACAAGGGGGAATGGCTTTAAGCTGACAGAGGGGAGATTTAGATTAGATATTAGGAAGAAATTTTCTTCTGTGAGGGTGGTGAGGCCCTGGCAAAGGGTGCCCAGAGAAGCTGTGGCTGTCCCATCCCTGGCAGAGTTCAAGGCCAGGTTGGATGGGGCTTGGAGCAGCCTGGTCCAGTGGAATATGTCCCTGCCCATAGCAGGGGGTTTGGAACTGAAAGATCTTTAAGGTCTCTTCCAACCCCAAAAATTCTATGATTCTATGTTAAATTCATTTTTTCCTACTCAGCTTTTCTCCATTGGCTGTGTTGCTAACAACAGATATTCTGCAGTGGTTCCATTGTCTGTCCTTTTCAATCACGCTCAGTAGTTCCATTCTGTACTGAAGTAATTCCCTGGAATTTGAGAGGAGGAGGACGGTAAGCACTTCACTTAATGCTGGCTACTGCTTATGAGAGATTTTTTTTTTCTTTCATCACTTTTAAGTTTCTAGAAAATGCCCCATTTATTGAATATTACTGACCAAATGGGATTTTCATCTGCGTTCCATAATTAAGATAATACTTAAAATATTCCCAGGAGCAGGGATGAGTCAGATACTGTTGGTTTTGCTATGCAGTTTTCAAAAGATGTTGTGGAAGACATGGCTAAATAATTCAGTTTATCAGTAAAGCACAATTAAGTACATTCACAATCTGAATCACTTAGGACATGAATAATATATCCCTGTTCATAGCAGAGGGGTTGGAACTAGATGATCTTTGAGGTCCCTTCCAAACCATTCTATAAAGGAATGGAGTTAATAATATCTTGTGTTTGCCTAAGGATCCTTTGGCATTCCTACCACCCTTAGTAACTTCTGAACTTTTCCTTTATGTTGTTCTTCTATGTCAGCATAGAAGCACTGTGTGCTTTGTATTGCGCTTCTAAAACAAAATGGGTGACCTTTTGGGCTTGTGGCTAAAGCACCAGAGAAAACCACAATGCCATAATTTTGTGCATATCTTTAAAGGAGCAAATTTTCTCTCTGAAGTGTTCCAGAACTTTTTCCATGGTAGCCAACAGATATTTAAAGTTTTGGCCCTGCATCTCTATCCTGCACTTAGGTATTTCTTACTCATCTAAGAGCAGGGGATTGGTCTTAGGTTTGAGCTGGGAATACTGAAGTTGTAAGCCAGGTTGTAACCCAGCATCTTCTACTTGCCCTCTGTGTGAGCTTGGGTAATTAGTCTTCCTTTCTATGTTAAAAAAGGGTTTATAATAAGAGGCACTAGCTCTGATAGTTCAATATAACTAGGAACAGTCTTTCAGTAGAAACATTTTTTTTTTCTAAAAAAACCTTTCAGCCGCTATATTATATAGCAATGAATTTTATCTTTAGGGATATTGTCTACTTAGCTGAGGCATTTGTATGGCTCAGTTATCACAGTATTAGACTAATCACAGTTTGTAACGAATGTATATTCACATAGGCAGTTGTGTGATAAGGAGGTTCTATAATGCACATTTTACAAATGAGCTGGGTGGAAGGGCAGACTTTGGGAATTTCCTGCACATTTAGTGAGCGCTCAAAAGCATACTTACTTACCTGCAGTGTGGATGGGCACTGGCATGTGGGATGTAGACTACAGCAGTATTCACATGGTCCTCTTCAGAGTGATGTCTTGTAATCTATGTCAAACTGACATGACAACCTGAAATGCTTCCTAGAAAGACTTCAGCTCTGCGTACTGCAGAAACTGAACAAGGCAGATGTGATCACGTTGAGCTAGGACTTGGGAATGTCTTGGCTGATCATGGCTTTCAGGCAGATCAGGTACAGAAGAGGCAGAGGCTGAATTACTCACCCAAAACTAACAGAAACTCTGGTAAATCAGCAGGTAGAACCCAGCTTCTGGGTTTGAATCCTAATCAGTATAAAGACTGCTATTTGTGTTTTTCTAGAACTGTATTTAAATTTACTCTTCAGTTTGATTTTTTTGTATACAGTAAAACAAAAGGAAGCTGATACAAATATCTTAGAAATGTTTTCTGGGAATACTTCAGGAAAGTGGTAGATACAAAGGACTGACAATACATTCCAGAAAAATGTGTCTTGGTCACAATCCTGCAGCAAGTTCCGTGAGAGCACAAGAGCTGTGTTCATGCATAAGACAGCTCCTCCCCACCACACTATGTACATTTGTGTCTACTGATTTCTACCACATAGTTTCAAATAGTTGCCAAAATATTTCACAAGAATGTCCAGAACAAATGGTCAGAAACAATTACTTGATGAAGGATGCTGTGTAACTAATGCCATTCTGTAATTAACTGCAATAAACAGAAATCTTTGTAGGCAAATAGTCCTACAGAGAATCAGTACAATTAACAAAAAATGTAAACAGCATGTTTTTCCTTGTCAGAATATCAAATATTTGAATGTACTAAAAAAAGGAAAGGAGGGATTCCCTTGTTAGCCTATCACAGTGACAATTACACCATGCTTCTTTACTGTTTGAACTGACTGTTCTTTGTGTCGCTCCCATTCCTCATCATCTTTGTCCAGATCAAATGTTTCTGGATAAATGGGCAGTTTGTCTTTTGGGCATTCCTCATAATAACTTCGAACATATTTTCCGACAGACCATCCTTTGTATTCCTCAGGCATTTTGCATTCAAGGCCATTGTAGTGAACATTGTAGTGATGCTTCAACCAGTAGAACAGATAATGAATGTTGTAATCACATCTCCAAGGGTTGTCTCTCAGCCACAGTATTTTTAGAAAGTAAAGATCTTCCAGTACTCCATATTCAAAATTCTGCAAGCTGTTGTTTGATAGATCCAGCTCCTCTAAGTTATTGAGGCCTGAGAAAGCAGCTAGTCAATAGAAAAATGGTTATTGGGACCTCATAAAGGCAAGTTAAAAAAAACCCATGCATACCTGCAACAGGAGTAACATTTTTGTAATTATACATTTATTCATTTGGGAGGGGCTAAAGGCTACAAAAAAAGACTTTTCAAACTCTGAACTTTAAAATATGTCTTGAGCCTTGAGAAGTGATGTATTGGTATAAATATATTGACATTAGGGGAGTTGTATTGCTGGTAAGGTTATAATATTCTTAATGGGCATGCATGAGTATAGAATAGGTACAGTGAAGGTGAATTAATGCTTTATTTGCTCATAGAAGTCAACTGTTATTGCTGTGATACAGTAGAAATATGGCAATTGATTATGTATTAATGTGCAGGGCTAATAGTGTTTGTATGTACATGTGTATTTGTGTATGTGCGTAGAACCTTTAAATTAGCGTTTTAAGATATGGAAGACATAGAACTTCATAATAAAGCTTCTGAGTCATACTTTTTGCAAATATACCCTTTCATTTAATGGTGGAAGTCTTAATTTAAGTAAATTGTCTATCTGTAATGTTAAACTTTGTAAGTACCAGTGTATTGATTACTACTGTTGTTTAACTGCCAAAATGCTACTAGAGAAGGCTCTTTTTGCTTCATACTTCTGTCTCCTTGTGTCTGCTTTCGTAATGAAAAACTGAATACACATAGGCTATAAGCAAACTGCCAACAAGGCCATTTGAGTTCTAATAATATATAAATTATGAGCAATTATATGTTGTGATTTTTAACGCGAAAGAGTTTAAACACTTTGTCTTTTACTTTATTGTCCAATATAATTTAAAAGCAGCCTCATTATGTGACAAGTTTTCTTACATTCAGCAGATATTGAAAACATTGTTCAGCTATTTAGCATTTTGGGAAGTGATTAGTCTTCAGTCTGCACAATTAAATTTTGCACTTGCTTGGTTTAGTGTTAAGAAAGGGCAGCTGAAATCAGTGTCTCTTCATTGACTTCCATGATGAATACATTTCAGTGCAAACCTTTATGAATTGAGTGGTACAAAAGGTAAAAATTGAACCAGTTTCTCAAATTTTAAATCCTTTTCCCCCACATTTATATCTGGTAGACATTATTAAAGTTTAAATTTAATAACACCAATCACTTTTTAATGACTGTTTTAAATTATTCTTACCAGGATCAATGTAGGCTATTCCGTTACCGTTTAGGTTTAATATCTTCAGTTCACTGACATCATCAAACTCTTTGGCTCGTAGTTGTCTAATTTTGTTGCTGGACAAATCAAGTTTAACTATATCTGGAGGTATGTTACCTGGAACTTTCTTTAAATCTTAAAAAAATGAAAAGGAAACAACTGTTAGCTTAAGATTATTCTTACTGTTTAGGTATCACAGAATTTTGTCAATCTAGCATTGTTTCTTGGTTTTTCCCTTTTATCCTCAATAGTGGTGTCAACGTGTTTCTTCAGCTTCTGAATTTCATTGCTTTGTTCACTTGTATCTTTACATTTCATCTGAAAATTGCTCTCTTCAGTAGTACTCATAGTAAAGCCTCTGTGGTTCATATTTTTATTCTAACAGAACTGTACTATTTTTTTGCATAGGGGTAGGGTGAGTAGTGAAAATACTATACTAATAAAAAGTATGTGTGAAGGGCTTGATTATTTAAAGAAAAGAAATCAGTGTAATTATATAAAAAAAAGTTCCTTGGTTCTTCCATAATCAAATGATAGTGTGCTGTCTTACATCCTTTGTTCTATGTTGCCAAAAGGTAAAATAATCTAAAATTGTATCAGCAATTAAAATATCATAATATTTATAGTTCTGTAGTTACTGTGTGGAATGTTTTAGTAATATTGAAGACTTTATATTTGCTATAATACTTACAGGTAGCATAGTGGCATTCTGTCTATTTCTCCCTACCAAAGTATCCAAGGACTGTGTGCATATCCTTATAATGTTCCTTGCTCCTTGCAAGAATTACAGAAAGAATAGCTTCTAATCTAGTAGTAAGGGCACATTCTTGAGAAGTGCAGACTGTGGTTTGAATCTTCACAGGATAATGTTAATAAACTTAATCTCTAGGATTATGTTTATTTAATGGGGGTTATAATCCTGGCTGTTGCTACAAGAATGAGTGTTATCTCTTATTTGACCATCTTTGACTGAAAGCAAGTAGCTCCTGGATCTGTGCTGAAATCTGTGCTGTCAGTGTACTTCTAAAGTTCTGAAGATGTCTAAAGCAACATGTCAGAGTCTTCCTGCCTCATATTTGAGTCTGAGCAGCCTGCTCTGGTTGGAGTGCTTCCTGCTAGTGCAGATGTCAAAGTTTCAGGTCCTACTTATCAGCAAATGAATGAAAATAATGCTTGAATTTGAGACTTTGAGAGTTTGTCAGTACTAGAAAGCAGATTTTTTCAGCTGTTCTTGCAAATACAAATTCTTTTGTGGAAAAACAAACAGAAATGACTTCTGTATCCAACTTTTGTTGCTTTTTTTTTGGTAGAACAGAATCACAGACATAAGATTCATTCCGAAGTACTGAAAGATGTGGTGTGTATCACTAGTCTGATGGAATATAAACAAGTTCTTCAACAAGGAGAACATATACATGATTATATGTATTTTTAAGATGTTTCTTTCATGAGCTTTCTGACATGAACCGAAAGCTGCTGGCCTGTTGTATCTCCTTAGAGATACATAGTTCTGGTATACTGCTTGTCGCTTCATTCCCTCCATCATAAGGGAATAATGGATTGAAGCTTTTCATGTCATCTTACAGGTTGGGAAACTGATACATCTTTTTTCTGAAATCTTGTTCATGTGGATTATACTCCTATTTCTAATGAAAAATCCAATGAAATTGTGCATCTGCTGCACAATAATCATATGCAAAGGCAGTTAAGTACAGTGCTGTCATCAAAGATTACGTTATGTTCAGAAATCCTAAATATCCATGGGATATTTGCATCGAACTGTCAAGCATATGCACAGTAGACCTGATACTTACTACAAAATAATGTACTCAATGTTTCTGTGCTAGACGTTCAGGAAGTCCTCGGCTGGACTTCCAGACCTGACAGAGGGAGTCCCTGTACCCTCATGTAGTCTAGTTCACTCATGTAGAGGTTGAAGTAACTTTATTGCTTCATTATTAATGCTAAAACCAGCAAATAGCTTTTTAAAAAATACCATAAAAGCCTGTGAAACTCCCATAGAGAGCAGACCACATTGAATATTTCTGTGGACTTAGAGAAAAAAAGTAACATTTTTCTTGCTGAATGTTTTTGAAAATATTCATGTGTTCAGCTCATCTCTTTGACAGCACCAGATGGGGAGAACCAGAAGGTCAGCCTTCTCTTATATTAAGATTTTAATATATGCCTGGTTTCTGTTCAGTAACACAGTTTAGTGGAGATGTAAGGCAATAATGATATAATTTAGATTTTACGAAGGATAATTAAGATTGAAATCTATAATCTAATAATTAAGATCTTATTTACAAGGAAAGGTAAGGTATGTGAATATTCAGAAATCAGTAGATGTTAACCACTTAAAAAAGTGTAAAACATTAATGAGAATGATGCATGGTAAGACAAAGAGAAAAGTCAGTCATAGGAAGAAGAAAGGAATTTAACAGGTGGAAAAAAGTAAAAATGTGGACCGTTTTTTTATGCCATTCATAGTAGATAAACCGTGAAATCAAATACTGAAATTGTTAAATCTTTATATTTAGGTATTGTCACCTTATACTGACTTCTGAGCTTGGCGCTGACATTAAAGTTGAAGAGTAAGGGTGCACAAAGTAGTTACAGAAATTGAAGTCACTGTTTAAGCAAATAGAAGTTTAGCAAACACAATGCAAGATACAAGTGGGCAAACCATAGTGCAGTGATCCCGTATTGCAGGCTATGCTTTGCAGAACTTGGGGAATAAACCTCCCAGTTCTGGCTACTTCTAGTAATGCTTTTTATTTCAGATTTGTAAGTTAAAGAATGACTATTTTCTGAATATTTGGTTGTTTGCTTTATCATCAGATAAAATATGGGAAATAAAAGATGAATAAATGTAAACTTTTGTGTTAGGAGCCATCTGGTCTACCCTTAAGGCTTAACGGGTTTTGAGCCTGAGAAGGATTTAGGAATGGAATGGATCCAAGTGTTTGAAAAACATTTCTTGAAGGCACTTCAATTTTGAAATGTTTGCTGGGTGCTGGGAAGAAGCACACAGGGGAATTATTTCTTTATGAACAAAATGATACAATTTCTTCCCTTAGTAGAAGAAATCTTGCACAGAAAATGTGAGGATGAAATAGCTCTCCTTTGCAGTCAGGTTCCTTTTGGCACTGTAAGCACAGCTGGATGCTCCAGTCCTGTTTCACAGATCATTTCTGTCAAAGTTGTTGTTATCTTTGTGTTTCTACACTGGAAAGAAGAAAAGACACTGTGCTTTTCTCTATCTGTGCAATAATTTCAGCACAGCTGTAATTGGATTAGTATGTTTATAGTTGTAAAACCAGACTTGTGAGGTGCTGGTCCTTCAGTAACTTAAGTATGTGCTTAATTTTATTCCTGTTGACTTTTGTTTGATATCTTATACCAGAGCACTAAAGAATATCTGTGGAATCAGGGTGGCAGAGCAGAGGTAGAATGCAGAAAGAACTCCTACTTGTTGACTGTATTTATGAGAAAAAAACAACAGAAGTACTTAAAGTAATGTGGGTACTAGTTCTATATTAATTTGCTGTAAATAGTATGTGAATGAATGTAGTAAAGGAGCAAGAATATTAAAGAATATTAAAATCATTATTTCAGTTATAAGGACAGACACAAACCTTTTCTTCTGCAGTTGAGAGTTGGTACAGGAAACACATACATGTGGCATGAAGAGGAATCAAATTCTGGTTTGGCAGCTTCAGGCTTTTCCCGTTTTATATTTTGGGGGTCTTGCCTGGTTTCTTCACTACATAGCTGTTCAGCTTTTATCTGCTTTAGCTTTTGATTTTTCAGTCCTATTGGATGCACACACTTGGCATAATTTCCCAAATTCCTGTTTGCTGGAACCTGCAGCATTGTAACAAGAGCTTCTAGTTCACAATTGCAATGCCAGGGATTATCATAAAGACGTAGGTAGTTTAGACTGGGTGTATAAATAAAAATCTCCTCAGATAAACTCTTAATTTGGTTATGCTGAAGTAAGAGTGTGGTGAGTTTATCCAAACCAAAAAAAGCCTCACTCTCAATTTTTGATATATCATTCTGTTGTAAATCCAGACTTTTCAGTGCTTTATACTTGGAAAACATATTATTCTTCAGTTTACGAATCCTGTTTCTTGCTAGCAGCATGTGTTTTAAGTCCTCTGGCCAATCCGGTGCCACAAAAATCAATTTTCTTTCCTGACAATCTAGGTATTTCTCATGAAGATAAGTGTATATATCACATGGTACGCCTTGGACATTGCGCTTAACAGTGCTAGATGCTCTCCTTAAGATGTTTTCCCTTTCATTGTTTCTCAAACTCCTATTCCTTGTCTTCCTACTGTCAGATGCTTTACAAAGAAGGAGTAGTAGTATAATAGTAACTACTTGCATCCTGACATTCAGCTGGCCCCAGCTATTTTCCGTGACAGCTGTAACAGTTGAAATTTTTGGATAGTCTTAATCAGTGTTGTACAGATCTGAGGAGACACAGCTGGAGTATGTGGGATCCCTGTGCTGGAAGAGAAATAAAACATTACAACAGATGAAACAGGCATTTTCGTAGAGGCTTGAATGTAATATACAGTATTCAGTCAAATAATCATCACACTACTTGGAGTTTCACAAATGCTTTGAAGATTTAATGTCCTATCTCTTTTTTTGTGTGTGTGTTGCTGGTTTTTACTGTCTAGTTTATTGTTATCCATTTTTATTAAACATGGGAAACTATATGGACCCATTTCTAACTGATCTTTATTAAAAAGGTTTTCATGTATTCAGTAAAATGGCATCAGGCTGAATCTTCTTTGTATTTAAGTTCATCTTGGAAAATGAGCTTGAAAGAGGACCTTGAAGCTGATACTTTCCAGCTTTCTGGGGGTTGACCCACTGGAACACATCTAGTGCCTGTCGACTCCTCAGTTATAGACTATGCTCAAATGCAGTCTTGTTTTCAGGTTGAGCCCAAATTTACCATTTATGTATTTACCATATAAATTTACTAGCCCTGCTTACTACCAAATGTCTCTTTTGGCCCATGTCAGGTAGACAAAGTTGGCTCAGAAAAGACCACAAGCAAGAGCCTATCAGGTTATATGTCATCTGAGTGTAGGCAGAGTGCAGAGGAGAACTTGCTGGTCATGGCCATGGTGTGCTTTAAACCAGTTGCAGGTCTGTCCACCTAAGGAGGAACAGTACAGAGGGGTAAGCCAGGAGCTTTCAGTTTTCTAGGAAAGCTGAACACAGTCTTGAGGAATTACTATTAGGGGAAGATAAGGACTGCTGCCCACAATCGAGTCTAAAATGCCTCAGTATTTTTAGTAATTTTTCAGCCTGTGCTCCCTCCTGAATTTCCCATAGTACTCCTGTGTATTGCCGTTTTCCTTCATCTTCGGTGAAGTTTGGCCATAAGGTCATCTTTCCTTAAAATCATTTTAACCCCTCAGCTTGCTGTATTTTCTAACTATTTTCAAAGTCACAAATTTCTTTTGCTAATCGGTATCATCCCTTCTGAAACTTTTTTCTCATTCTTCACTGTTTGGTGTAGCTACTTAGTTAATTTTTCTCTATGATTGTGCACCTTAGCACCTGGCAAGGTATTGATCTTAAATGCAGATCATTGCACAGATGTTCTGTTTCTAAAACACTGCTGATCTGGGCTCAAAAAACTTGTTTTTTGTCTGGAGGAAAGGTGGCACAGTAAACGAACTAATATCAGGTAAACTACTTTTGAAAGCAAAGAGATTTTTAATTTTTAAAGAAATCAGTAGATAAATTTAAACCACATCTCAACTATAGAGTGTTCTCAGTATTTGTGCAGTTATTAGAAAGATGGAGCAGTCTTGTCTACACCTGTTGCTGCATCCCTCTAATCCAAGTGGCTGGTTCCCATTATTACCTTTGAAAACTCAATTACTGGTTTCTCCATTTTGTTCCTGTAGCTACCAGTTGTCTATCTTCATTCAGTCTCTGTTAGTTCACAGTGTGAATGAGTGTTTGCATAAACAACTTTATCCCTTACATGAAAAATTACATTTTACTTGTAACTTTTTTGGCAGCTATATGCTAGTCACCGTGAGTTGATTATGTGTTTTAATAACTTGAGTCATAACTGTGATCCTCTGTGTTGTTTTGAACTGTTAATTGTTCTGGTAATGTGATAGCTCATTCTATCCAGGAGAGCTAGGAAATAGAAAAAGAACTTGGGGTAGGAAAGGTAATAAAAAACTATGGGAAAATTCTTTCCTCTTCCTTTCCATCTCCTGAGTCTGGATTGTTTTACTAGTATTAATTTTTTTTCTGCCTGCTAACTAAAGTATATTCAGCTATAATACCAAAATTAGCAACTGCTTTTAGTAGCATGTACACATTCACATGTAAAATTATAACTGTCTTTTCTAGTTCTAGGGCAAAAAAACCCATGTAAGAGCTATGTAATTTCTGTGGCTTAGCAGCCTTAAGGATGATTTTGATTGGTCAGGTTCTTCTGAGGTGTGCAATCCCTCTCAGTATTGTCCTACTCCTCAAAAAGACACTGAGTTAGAAAGTTACAGGATATCAGTGAAGCCACAGTCCCTGCAGAAAACATCATACAGATCTATTGTACTAACGCTTATTGCAGTTGAAAACATGTATTTTTTCTTACCATCTGAAAATGTGTTTTTAAGTATTTTTAAAATATATTTATTTTCACTGTACAAACCTTTTATATGGGATTTTCCATATCAGGCATCTGTATATCAGGCCTATTTTGATCATTTCAGTTTAAACAGATCAGTTATTTTGAAGATTAGATTAAGGCAAAAGGTATTACTATGTTTAATAGGGGTTTTTGCATCTTTTACTTGGACAATAGACTCAAAATTTGGCAGAAGAGTGGCTGAAAGGATGTGTGTTTTTTCTAGTGTCAGGCATCTATCTGTCATTATTTTGTTAGAATTGCAGCAGTCTCTGCAAAATAAGAGTTTCTAAAAATAATGATTATATGCACAGAGAAGAGATTGTCTCAGGCAGTGAAATTCTCTGAAATTCAATACCTGCAGAAGATGAGCAGGGCTTTTCCTACAATTGGTCTGATGGCACCACCTCATAAACCTATATGGAAAATGTAACTCTGGCATTTCCTAACATCAGATTGCTTAATTATGTAGCTTCCTGGTCCTTTGGTAACATAAGACTGAAAACAGTTTGGCTCCTGAGTGTGCCATTCGTTGATGGAGTGTAAGAATAGACATTTCCTCAGGACAGCTTTCTCCAACTTTGTATTCTGCTTTTGGGTTTTTTTTGGTGCTTTCTTCTCAGTAATCTGCTGTGGCTGTGGTTTTAAGGGAGGCCTTGATGGACTGAATCTGTAATATGAATTCTTATGTTTGTGTTGTACACTGAGAATTTGAACTGTTCACTCTTAATATGACTTTTTTTATTATTTTTAGGTGCATGTAAGAATTTGCAAGATTTAAATCTCTCTGAATGCCAGGGATTAAATGTAAGTACTTCAGACCTTTCTCATGAACTCTAATTTCTAATGAGAAGGAAGATTTCTAAAGAGCTGTGCTTATTTGGACACACATATCTTCCTGATAGGAAGTAGAGACTTGTGTTCTCAAGTACTTTGAAAATGGAATTCAGTGGGATTCAGAGATACTCAGTGAAGTTCTCATTTGTTTTCTACAGTTCTAATACAAATTGATATAGTCAATCTCAATTAATTTTAATAAACATGCTCCAAAACTTTACCAGTCTGTGTGTGTGTGTGTGTGTGTGTGTGTGTGTGTGTGTGTGTGTGTGTGTGCATTTTAAGTTTGGAGTTGGCAACAACTATACATTTCAATCCTGTATTGTTTTCAGGTTCCTTTATTCCTTCACTCAGTGATACATATAGGCTCTAAAAAATTCTCACTATATTTTTAGATATTTGTGAGAGCCTTTATTTGAAAGTATGCAATCACCATCATCACTATATATTTGTCCGTTCTTTTTCCTTTATCATTTTCAGTTTTATTGCACTTCCATTAATTCTCTTTAATGTTTTTCAATTGCCCTTCTCTGATGAAAAAATGATGTTTGACTCTGCTATATAATATTATAATTACAGTGTAATATTTAGAGGTTACATGCTTCTCAGTGATCCTTGATTCTGTTGTTCCTGAAAGAAGACAATAAGTTAAAGTGGGCCAGGGTTTTGTAAAGACTCAGACACTTCCGTAACTGTCTATTCTGTTTGTTTTTGAGCATGCTTGCTCGTATACATTCGATATGTACCAGCAAGCACATCCTTAGGTGGTGTCAAGGCCTGGTGCATGGGATAGTAAGGACTTGCTGATTGCACTCTTGCCAATACAGCCTAGTATGCAGTTGGTCACCTTTCTTGGAACGATACACAGTTGACATACACTGAAATTATTACTGACCAGCAGTTTCAGGTCAGTGTGTTTGATAGCTGCTTTCTGACCAGTGTCTAGACTACTGATGCACAGGGTTATTCTAACCCAGGTGCAGGACTTCTGCATTTGCCTTTGTTGAACTTCATGAGGTTTCCATTAGCCCATTTTTCCAGACTAAATCTCTCTGAATAGCAGTTTTAGTCTCCAGTGTATTGACACTTCCCCCAGATTGGAATAATTTGTGAATTTGCTGAGAATATACTCATTTCCTATCATCCAAAACATTTACAAAGACATTTAATAGTATTGGCCCCTACACTGACCCTTGAGGGATGCCAGTTGCCACAAGCCACCAATGGGACTCTAGCACCACTGGTGACAACCCTTAGGCCTGGCAATCCAGACAAATTTCACTCACCTTGAAGTCCACTGATCCAGCCTTTATTTTACCACTTTGGTTGTAAAGTATATGGTTGCCTGTGCTGAAGGCCTTGCTGAATTCAAGACACAACAGCTGCTTTTTCTCCATAGATCCAGTAATTTCATCATAGAAAACTATCATGTTAGTGAGGAATGCTTTGCCCTTCGTAAATCCTTGCAGGCTCTTCACTATTACTTTTTCATCCTCCTTGGACAGGGCTTCAAGGAAGATTTGATACATAACCTTCCTAAGGACTTAGGTGAGGCTGACTGGCCTGTAATTTCCTGGATCCTCCTTCTTCTATTTCCTGTAAATTGTATGTCATTTCCTATCTTCCAGTCACCAGGAATCTTATCTGTTCATTATGACCTTTCAAAAATGAGCAAGGCCTCTCAGTGTCAGGAGCCTACTCAGTACTCTTTGATGCATCCTTTCTCATCCCATTTCAAGTGCTCCCTGACATTACCTTCTATCATAGGTATTGCTTCACTTCCACAGATAATGCTAGTAGGCTCCTGCAAGGCAGCCTTAGTAATAAAAACTGAGGCAAAAAAAGTCATTCAGTACCTTGGCCTTGAAGATCAACAAGCTGTCCTTGACCCTTCTGCCTTCCAGGGTTGTCTACCATGGGATCCTGTTAAGCAAATCCCTAACCAACCCAGAATATGCTTGTTCTTCTACAATTTGTCCAATCTTCTACTCTCAGGATTTTAAGATTCTCATTTTCATGGTTGCAGTAACCAAAACCACTCTAGTTCTTCACATCCCTGAACAGATATTCCTTGTTGTGAAACAAGCCCAGAAGAACATGTTCCCTAGACCACTTGTCAGTCACCTGGATCAAGAGATTGTCTTCAACACACTCTAAAAGTTTCCTGGATTGTTTGTGCCTAACAATATTGTTCTTCAAGCAGATAATCAGAGTGGTTAAAGTCTCTCATGAGTAACTAGGATAGGCAGTTGTAAGGTTTCCTTCAGCTGCTCAAAGGTTTCATCTACTTTTTTTCTTGGTCAAACAGTCTGTAAATAGATACCTACCACAATGTAATCCTCATAGGTCTAACCTCTAATCCTTACAAATAAAATGTCAACTGACTTGACACCCTCCAATGCAATGCTCCATGGCATAGATTGCAACCTGTCTTCACCTTCCTGGGCTGTCATTCGCAAATATTCCATAACACTAATTGCAGCTCTCCAGTTATGTGTACTACACCTTTGCATCACTGGAATCCCAGTGGAAGCATTGCTCTGCACCTGTGCATCCCTACTGGTTGATTCCCATGTTACAAGTGTTTGTGTTCAGACACTTCAGATGGTCCCGTGGTTGTGCTGCTTTCACATGGAATGGAGAGTTTTCCCCATTGTGCCATCCACTAAATACTTTCTCACCATTTATGACTTGCTCTTTTCAGGTTATGGTTACCTTCCATCAGCATACCTGTTTTTACTGGCGTGACCTCTCTCAAATCCTTTGTTTTAGGAATATATTTCAAAGGCACAAGCTCTTCCTTGAAGCTGATTGGTATTGAATTTCCAGCTGTCTTGGTGATCTTTTAGTAGAAAGATGACCACGACATGGCAAGAGATACACACTCAACTATAATATTTTTGTGTATAAGTGCTGACCTTTTGTCTTTCTATTATGTTGACTTTTATTGTGAAACATTCTTCATACTAGGAGATTTGTTCCCATTATGGATTGGAATGGAATGGAATGATATATAGAACAATATACGTGGTACCAATTTTGCAGGTCAATGTAACTTGGAAGCCTTATAATTAATCAAATCTAATATTCCACCTAGAGGATAGAACTAAACAGAAGGCTTTTCATAAAGGATATTACTGGTCAGAGAAGTGTACCAGAGTTCGTGGAGAAAATTAACCAGTGGTTTTAGGTACCAGGGTTAACTAACAAGAATCTTGTCTTAGCAAAACATAATAAATGTGCTAACCTTCAGTCATGTGAAAAGTCCCCTGTGGTCTGTAGGACTGTGTAGATTATCATGTTTCCTTGAACTGGAATGTTAAATTACCACACTTCAGTTGAGTAACAGTAGCATCACGTGTCTCTCAGTATTTTACTTTGAAGCTTCCAAAAAAAATGGCTATGGTAGTCATCATAAATCATCATAAGATTATTATGATGATTTAAAGATACTTATTCATGCTTTTCCCACGTTACTGAGCATAAAAATGTAGGATAACAATACAAATACAATTTCAATGTAATTCTTGATTGTTTTTTATTTTTTAATTATTATTCAGGATGAATCAATGAGAGTCATATCAGAAGGCTGCAGATCTCTTCTCTATTTAAATCTGTCCTATACAGGTATCACAAATGGAACACTACGACTATTGCCGAGGTAAAAGTAAACAGAAATATGAAAGTGTGTTTGTTGTAATCTTGCAGGAAACGTAGAAGCATATTGTAGTAGAAATACTCTTTTTGAGTGATTTACAGGATTCTGTTTGCTATTCAAAATGAAAAAAATGCCGGGTACATTTGACTTAGATAGCGCTTCTTGTTTTGGTATATTTAAAAATACCCTCTATATTTCATGGAGATTTATAGAAACTCTCAAAAGAATATGTTAGCCAATATTTTCCTGGGCATGTCCAGTTCCTGTGGTGGTGCAAGAAGTTTGCAAGTTAGGTATGTTCTTAGAAATTTATTTTTGCAAGAGAGGATTGTGGGTAGGTGTATTGTGTGAGCCAAGGTCTTGGGTGACAACTGCAAAAGAAAGAGTTATTCCAAGCTCTTATCTGGAAGATCAGTGAGCTGAAGGTGAAGAATTTACATTCTTACAGAGGTCTGCCATTACTGTTTTACGTGTATCCCTCCATGAGTCTTGAACTCTGCCTGACAGGTAGAATTGCTGCATTAAAAGCTGCCATAAAGGAAAAGAGGTGTGCTGGTCCATGGAAACAGCATCACAAAGACATACATAGATCTGAAGATAGCTGTACATTGTGTCTCTTTACTGTAAGGAAAACTGATGTCTTCCTTTCAAAGCACACCCACAAAGTCCAGAAATATGTTTTTCTTTGCCATCTGTATGGTACATTTTGACCTTCATTTTACTTAGTCTAGAATGCCATATCCTCATGTAACTAACATTTGTTTTGGCAAAGTTTTCCTTTTAATGTGTCCAATCTTGGCATTAATTTTTTCATCAATATTATTCTTATCATAATCTGTGCTTTATCCATGTTGGCTGGTATTTTGTCTTTTTAATTTTCCCTATATTTATGTTGAAGTTTGGAACAGCTGTTCTATAGGTAATATCAGCCTATGTTATTCTGGGTACCTGAACATGCTGTTGCCACCAAAAGTCAGACCCATTCATTTCTGTTGATGTGTAAATAGCTTGCACCCAAGGAAAGAATTCTGTGGAGTAGGCAAAGTTTTCAATGCAATAAAATTTTTGAAACTAAAAGAAAAATTCTTCACTGAAAAAATGTATTTTGCAGTTAACTTGTACCTCCCTAATGAAAAATTTTCCCAGTCACACATGATGCTTCTGATTTAAGCCCATAAGATACCAGTGTTTTTTATTAATTTTTGGACAAAAAGCAAAGCTCGTTGTTCTGAGATGGGGATGTACAAAAAGTTGATGTCCTGTGAAGATGCTGATAGCAGACAAATTTCATGAACATTTCATATGCCATCTCAAAAGCATTAGCTCTCCACAAGTCCTGTGTAGTAAGGTAACTAATAGAAAATTCTTAAAGGTGGCAGTATTGCATCTCATAATACTGCACATGAAGTTTGCTATTGTATATCAGATGTCCATTACTGGAACAAGGAACAAGGAAGTGTCAGCTGAATGTGCTCAGAGCTGTTTGTCATTTTTGATTCTCTCCTAGTGTTCCATACAACCATTTTAACCTCTGTATTACACAAGATCAGCTACAATTTCCCTCTGAAGAGTTCTCTTGCATATGGTAGACATGAATATTGTCTATCAGGAATAAAAATCAGAAGGTGATTTTTTCAGATTGCCTTAAAACAATGATCCTGACTTTGCTAATGCCAAAATTAATTGAAAAACCATTATGACAGAACTCCTGCAGAATGTTAATTGCAACACAAAACAAGGATGTGATCCCAGTCTTCAAAATGCAGTAAGAAAGGCTTCCCCGTGTCTTAAGCTGGGCAACCTTGTAACAACATATACTTTAAAAAGACTCAGAGCTAGCAGAGTATAAACGCCAGTCTCTTAATTTATTGTTTATTTTATCAGATAATTTTGGAAGTGTACTATCTCTGAGTTCCACTCATCTCTGTGGAATATGTCACTAACATGTATAAAGGCTTATGCTTCTCAAGAGAATTTTTATTCCCGTATGTAATATGAATTAAATGTTTCCATTAAAAATATCCCACCTCACAAACACGTTCCTTTATATTCTAATATCTGGTTCTGATGCATGGTCATTTTCCTTCTTTCTTTTGTGCTCAGTTCAAGTTAGCATGTTTCCCTACTCTATACTGAAAGTATAAACTGAGTTCCAAAAATGTATGCCACTCCTTAAGCAGTCAGCTCCCCAGTGGGTGTTCCCATCTTTCTTCAAAATGCCTTCTTTTGCTGACTTGCAGAACTGCATGACTATATCCCTGCAACTAAATGTCTACCAGAGCAGTAGGTCGTAATTCTAGGTTTTGATTTTCATATGCTTTCATTTGTGGTGCTCGTGGCAATTGTTATTTACTCCAGTTGGAAATGTAGTTCATGAAAATGAATAGTTTTCAGTATGTTATAAACCAAAGTTGCAGACGGAAACTTAAGTATATTCAAACTATAGATTCTTGCTTTTACAGAAAGCTGTTGATTAACATTTTCCACTTACACAGTTTATTTTCTTTTAACTAGCATTTAGTACAAAGAAATGTTTTCCAAAAGAACTGGCTAAAACCTAACATTGGATGGTTTTTCTTTTGGATAATTCCCTTTTGTATCTCTTTCAATTCATTGTGTTCTTTTAACAGTACTCTTCTAAATAATTATATGACTTGAGAAGCTGTAATTGTACTTTTATGTTTTTAGTGCCCTTTGATAGAGTTCTGGTTTTAATTTCCAGCAGGCACTGCTTGCAAAATCAATGGCAAAGACAGTCTAGCAAACTTACACCGAAAAGTCTGTTACTTTCAAAGTATGCACACAAAAATCCCATTTAAAAAAAAAGTATGCTTTTGCAGTTATTTGATATAACTTTAAAATGATACTGTTTTCAGATCATGAAATATGTTGTATGATAGTACTATTCCCCAGTAATTTTCAATACAGCAGAGGGAAAAGTGCAGCAGAAGAAAGGGACTTTCAAATTTCAGCAAGAAGATAACCCTATTTCATATCAAACATCTTTAAGTAGTTTTCAGAATACTTTAACTGTTTTATGTTCTTTTGTTTCTGCAAAATACCCCTGTAATAATTTGCTCTCCGTTTGGTTTTGTTGGTTGCTTTTTTTTTGTTTGCAAAGCAGCTTCCCCAATTTACAGCATCTGAGTTTAGCTCACTGCAGAAAATTCACAGACAAAGGTTTACTGTACCTGGGCACTGGAAAAGGCTGTCACAAGCTCATCTATTTGGACCTTTCAGGTTGCATTCAGGTTTGTAGATCACATCTTTCTTTCATTCTGTGAAGAAGAGTATCCTTTATATGACTGGCTGCATCCTGCATTCATGGTATACTGAAGCAGAACAAGCCCTGCAGCAGACTTCCAGGGTTTTGAATTACATGACTACAGCTGTTTAAGTTTTACTAAGGAATAATAGCACTATAGGTTTGGCTCACTTCCAACAAACTGTCAGATCTATAAACAGGGAGTACTTACTGCATAATGAGAACAAGGCTTGCTTTTTGTAGCCATAAATAGACCAATTTTATGCCATTAGTTAGAATTTTAAATCAGGAGCTTTGAAAGTGCAGGTTTTACTAAGATCTGAAAAAAAATAAAAGCCACTCTGCACTGGAAAAATATGAATTTACATTTGAGTTCCTGAGAAGATAAATAATTAAAAAGTGAACTTTGGTAACTGTTTTGTATTGGTTTAATACATTGATTTAAGTAGAATTTATAACTGCAATCTAAAAATACTTAATGTTTTGGACTATTTTTGTCTCTAACTAAACTTCTAAAGAAAACCAAGGTTGTACAATCTGGTACAATTTTAGAAGCTTTCAAACATATACTGTATCTTGAAAAACACTACAAAAGCAATATGAAATGCTGAACTGTAAGGCAATACAAGTCTGCCACATTTTTAATAAAGACTCCCACATACATTTCTTTCTCCAAATCACAAAACACATGTGAAATGATAAAGATGATATGTAGTCCAAAGAATACAGTGGGTTAACTTTCCATTTAACAAAACCTTTTTAGAACCAAGGATGAAAGCAGATAGGGCAACGGGCTTGTTCTGACTGCTCTTCACTGTGTTTCTTGTTCTTGAGAATCATGCTGACACTATTGTGTGGTGACAGCACTAAATTTGAAATGAGGGCTGAGGTTAGAGGAAAGATAAGATTTACCTACCTCTGAGTTTCTTTTTCAAAATGCCAGTAATTGGTTAGTTTTTTCCAAAAGCAACATTCCTGCTTGTTCAGAAGAGCAATCATGGGCTGTAAGGATCTGCCTCTAGAAAGCATGGTCTAATAGAAGTCAGAGGAAAACGATCATCATTGAAGTAGGAAAACCACAATCCTCCCCTTTCCAGAGGAAAGTGGGTTTGCTCGCCAGTGTGTTTGAGAGCTTTGAAAGGGATTCCACAGCTTCCTTCATTTTGGGTTTCCCCACAACTCTGAAACAGTGCTTAATGATTATGACCGAGTGCTTGAGTAAACAGTTAAAACCAAAAAAAGCATCAAATTGCATCACTGTTGCAGAAAGCACTTAACTAAGATAGAATTCTCTTTTTTGTCTCTTCTTCATTGGATGAACTAAGCCAAAGGGAACTTCTGCAAGGCTAATGTTTCAAATTAGAAAAATGTAGTGAAGCTTATACTATAGTTTATACTACAAGTATAAACATTAAGTATATATACTAAAAGTATATATACTATAAGCATAAACATTAAGTATAAACATTTATATAGTTTATACTATAAGTATAAACATTTAAGTTATGCTAAAAAGTGTACTATAGGACAGAATATATATTATTCCCATTACTTCATGTTTCCTTTTTTATTATTCCCTTCATTTTAACATCACAGGGTTTTTTTACAAGGGTTCTGCTATTACCATTATTACAGCTGTAGGATTTGAGCAGTTGTTTTGCAAGCCCACCTGTGAAAGAGGTGATTATGCTGATGATTCTACGAGTGACAACATGGATGCCAGGGCACTTAAACAGCTTGTTAAATCATAGTTAGGCAGAAAAGTGGGCATTAAGCACACATTTTCTCGTCCATTGTCATAAAACAAGGCAGTTTTTCCTTTGACTGTTATGTTAATACATGGTAATAATAGTGGATGAATTGTAGGCATGTTTTTTTGCATAAAATCTCAGTAATTGAGATTGTGTTGTTATGACATGGGTGGTAACTATTTTCATTAATGAGTTTCAAGGTATTTTCATAAAAATACTGAGATTCTCTTGTGTCCTGCTTAAAAGGTGTCCTGCTACACCACTGATATTATCAGAGAATTACCTAGAAAGCACAAGTTTTCTTTGTCCTGCTTCTGAAGCTGAACAGCGTAAGTGGAGAATTTTCTGCTATTAGACAAAAAAAAAAGGCAGAAGGTTATAAAGCAATTGCATGTCATTTACTGACATTTTAGGTTGCAATTACATAACTAGAACAGTTCGGTGTGGGATATTTTCAGTTAAATAGAAACATGGAGATTTTGAAAGAAATCGTTGTGTTGCCAACATTTATGGCTGGTTTTCAGACTGAAACTATTCTGGCCCAAAATTTGTTTGAACAGTCCATCAGTTGCTGTCATCTACAACAGCTGGATAAAAGATCACAGGCCATTGGGAAAAGTAAACTTGACCCTTTCATTTCTTGATATACTTCAGTGTTTGTGGGGATGACAGAGAAGCTATTGCAAAACATGTAGGCTTCACCAGTTTTCACCATCTGAGTTCCTCCTGCTCTGGTTTCATTAGGGGAAATCTCATTTTGCCAGCTACTGGCTAATTCTGACTTCTTCAGATGTATCAAGCATCAAAAAGGAATCATAGAATTCCAGGTTGGAAGGGACCTCAAAGATCATCTGGTTCAACCTTTCTGGGCAAAGCATGACCTAGACTAGATGTCCCAGCAACCTGTACAGCTGCATCTTGAAAGTGTCCAAACTTAAGGAATCTACCACTTCCCTGGGCATATTATTCCAATGGCTGATTGTTCTCACTGGGAAAAATTTTCCTCTTGTGTCCAGTCAAATCTCCCCTGGAGTAACTTGTGCCCATTACTCCTGGCTTTTTCCATGTGACTCCTCATTTAAAAGGGAATCTCCATTGTCTTTGTTGCAACCCTTTCAATGCTAGAACATGGGGATAAGATCTCCTCTGAGTCTTCTTTTCTCCAGGCTGAGCAAACCCACCTCTCTCAACCTTGCCTCATACAGCAGGCTTCCCAGTCCTTGGATCATCTTTGTGGTTTGTCTGGACCCTCTCCAGCCTGTCCACATCTTTTTTTGCATAGAGGGGACCAAAACTGAACACAGTATTCCAGGTGTGGCCTGACAAGCACTGAGTGGAATAGTGACTTTATCTCTGCTGGTGCTGTCCTTGTTGACGCAACCCAGCATGCTGTTGGCTTCCTTAAAGAGGGGCCATCACTTGGGGAGAAAATATGAGCCATGTTCTTTATTTATTGAAGGAAAGGACTGATTGTTTACATTTCCTGAGTACAAACTTGTATAACTGAAGAACACTTTAAGTCACACGTGCAGTATTCTATATTTTTAGAAATATGCTAATTCAGGAGTATGTTAACATAATCCTTTTTGGGTTTGGACAGTGGAAAATTAGAAGGAAAACAACATGTGGAGGCAAACCATCAGTGTAATGGAGCCAAACATCTGAAAGGATATCATGATTTGTTTTATCATTCTTGACAAACACAGAACAGAAAAATGAGATAGCTCCTTGCGCACCAGAAGAACATTCCCTCAATTCTGAACTTTGTATTTCAAGTCTCTGCACTCACAGTGCATTGGCAATGCTAGAATCATAGAATAGTGTTTCTTCAAAATCTCTTCTGCACTGCAGACAGCACTCTGCCTTCCAGGGTAGATTCCACAAATACAATCAGTTCAAAGGGAGAAATAAGGGATCTTAAAGCAGTACTGTACATGTGGCAAATAATTCAAAACCTGAATAAAAACTCTGCGTGTTCCCATTCTTTGGAATTAAGAAACTATAAAAAAAAATTATATTATTTTTGACATTCTTAGAAGCATTTCATCATTTGACAACATTTATTGTCCAAATCTGTAGGTACAAATCTTCAGCTCTAGTTTGCTCCTACAAAACAAGCTTTTGTTGTTTTAATGTACTTTCATTTCAGATCTAGTATACTAGCAATATACTATCAGTATACTAGCATACAGTTAAGAAAAAAACCCAAATCAGTCATTTACTTATTAGACTGAAAACTCATCACAGACAAAGAATGATATTTTATATATGATCTTTGCATTGACTTCTGATTCTGTTAAATACTACATTTATAACATGATCTTACTGAATCATAAAGGAAAAGTCTGGTTTGCAGAACTTTATAGGATCAAAGCCTCATAATAACCTTCAAAACATCCTGCCTCATGATTGGTTTGAAGAAGGAGATTTAAGTAGGATTTTACCTAATGCAGTATTAAATTAAATTCCATACGTATCCTAACATTGATTCTTGGGTCAAGTAGTTCAGTCTTGAGGCTATCTATTGAACACTGAAAGTCCAAGTGAGTTGAGAAAGCATTTGTTTACTAAAATGTGCAAAAAATGTGATATTCATTCACCTTATCTTCAATAATGACAGAAATTTCATTGATAATCCATAGGGGCTTTAGAAAAGAAATTCAGGGTTAAGATTTTGTTGTTTTAGGAATAAAGCAAAATAAGACAAATACATATGATATTGCATCAGCATCTAAATGTTGAACAACTGAATCATATCTGAACACACCTTTTGCACTGAAACTCTCTCAATCTGATGTCCAAAATCCATTTTCCAGCTTTAAGTTAAAAAACAGTTCAAGTGAAAAAAATAATCTGAAACGATCTGTGCAGGGGTATTATTAGTTGCTTCAGTATAATTGGTTTTGGCTTGCATGGAGGAAAACACTGAATTGTTGCTATTTGTGGTATCAGATGGCTATGTTGAGCAAACTGTTTTTCCAGACAAAGAGATTAAAAGTCCTGTAGACTGCAGTAACGTTGTGCAATCATTACGGAATTCCAAAAACAGATATTCTGCTTCTGTCAAGTAGAAATGTGTTGTTGAGTTTGATCTGAGTACCTGCTGCCTGCCATCTATCCTTTTGCGAATGGGTATTTCACTTAATTTTAGGCCTCTAACATAAGGTAGTACCTAGAAACTTCCCTTAATTTATCTATATAATAATTAGAGAGGGAGAGACGTCCTCAAGGGTGATTAGACTTTTTCAGGTCTGACCTGCCTTGGGGTCTTTCTTGCTCTTTGCTATACAGAGATCCCAGGTTCCATAATTGTCTAAAATAGACACCTCAGTTATATTCCTAATCTCAGTGAACAGTCTGTTTTTGCAGTCTGTTTTTAAAATAGCATCAGTATTATTAGCACCTTCTTGATTCAGCATTTTCCCCTGATTTTAAAGTCCTCAAAGCTGTGGTTCCTCTTCTATAATGATATATATGTAATATGTATATAAAAAATATAAATAATATGTATTATCAGAACAAGCTGTTGATTCTGCATTTAGGTTTTTTCAGTGACACTTTTAAAATCTTGCCCAAAACAACAAGTAATGTAATTTAACCAAGATCCATCATTTTATCATATTTGCATCTGAATTTTTGGTACCTAAACATGAGGTATCTTACCTCTGTATCATAACTGTGATGACCAAATTAAATAGGTACTCTTAACAGTGTGTTCACCATAAACAAAAATAAATCCCAAGAACAGCTCTGAGCAGGCTCTGTTAAGCCTCATGCTTTCCTCCGATTAGCAGTCATAGGAGTAAGTTGCAGTTGGTTACAATTGATCCATGCATTTGAACTGGGTCTTACAAAATTTCTTCAGTTTGAGCAAGCTCAATATTGCATGAGTGACTGTTCTTTAGGATCAGAGTTACTCTTTCTCTAATAGCAAATCTGTTCAGCAGTTACAAAGGGGAATACTATTGTCACAACAGCTAAATCAAACTGCTTAACAAATGGTGGCTGATTTTTGAGCAGAGTGAAAACCTCAGTCTTCTTTTGAAAAGGCATCATGTTGAGATTAAAATGAACAGTGTTATTACCATGCATTACAACAAACTGTATGATGTAACATACCCTCTCTTCTCTTGGGAATGGTTTACTCTCTACATTATGTAGACCAAGAACAAGACTCAGTTACCAGAAATTCACCTCTTGAACTCTAGGGAGTGATTTGTTTCACTTTAACATATTAAACTACTTGGTGCATGTTGTAGAAATGTGCTGTCTTCTGTTGTTGCACTACTTAAAAGCCAATGAGGAGGCCTGTTGCAGGGTTAGGCAAACTCTTATTTGAACAAATTAGTCATGCCATGTTAAAGCAATTAGTGCTTCTTGACCAGCAGAGGATGGAGATTGTCCAGTACCTCCCTCAGGCAACTGCCTGCATGATGTTCACAGTTTAAGCTAATCCTTGCCATACATACTGGAGGTTTTGGCCTAAGAAAACTTCAGTTAGGTTTCACATTGTCCTACGTTACATATACCAATAGGGAGTACAAAACCGTAGAATTTGGACAGCTGAATTTCATATTCTGTCATGAGAACTAGGACCCATCTTTCCATGCCAGTGTTCTATCTTCTGGCAATCACTACCAGTTGAAAAGAGGATTGCCTTTGACATAAAAGCCCTACACTAGTGCTGGCTGGTTTGCAATCATTTGAGGTGAGCAAATTCAACATATCCATGCCGATAGGTGAGATCTGTGTTACCCACATCAACCACATTCCCAAAGTTATGGTGTCATTTAGTGCAGCAGACATGTCTCAGTTGCAGGGGGTGTTAGGCACTGGGGTGCACCAACAGACTCTACATGCTCTGACCTCCTTGTGATTACAAGATGGTTACCTTTCTGTGTAATCCTTTCGTGCAACCTCCCCTCCTGCCTCCCAAGATTTTGCTCTTTTTCCTTCAGCTCCTTGTTAAAATATAGCTGTTTTCAGAGGAGCCTGATCCAGGGTTACACAGCTCTACCTTATCAAACCTGACCTTGAACACAGGCAGCTGGCAGAGTGTAGTTGATGGGGTTTACATCATCATGTAAAATTACCTGTAAAATACTCCTTATAGCTATTTTGATGGAAGGGTTTTCTCTCTGTTGTTTTGCAGTCTGTTACAGACCCACTCTATGTAAAACATTTATGCTACACTTACCCTGAGCTTAAAAGACATTGGACTGTGTCTTATTTGCATCCACAGTGCTAACGGTGCAGTGTATGTCATGAGCAACACCATGTCTGGACATGGGACCTGCACAAACACTTCAAGCCTCAGAACTCATTTGACAGACATGTAGCCAGTTCCCCTCTAGTGCTGACATTCCCCAGCACAAGGGAAAACGTGCAGAGTGCCACAATCCCTTACGAAGGAGGGCCAAGACACACAATAAAAAATATTTAAAGCAATTTATAAAGAAAGGCCACCCCAACCTGAAAATAAAAAGCAAACCATCTGAATTTAACATGCATTTTACTATGGATCTGGAAAAAAACGGTGAAGATATTTTACTGCATTCCAGCCTTGCTTCAAACCTGATTTGAGCATTTCCCTTATAAAGTTGGGAAAACAAATGTAGAAGGATGTGACAATGACATTCACTGCCACTCCCATAAATGGTGTTGACTGTATGCTTGCTAAGACGTAACTCTTTCATTTCTTACTTAGATTTCAGTTGACGGCTTCAGAAATATTGCCAGCGGCTGCACTGGGATTCAGAATTTGCTGATCAACCAAATGCCAACTCTTACAGACAGATGTATTCAAGTAAGAAACTGAAAATAAGTCTGTACTTTGAACAACTTTGTGGTGCTGCAGCTGGGTTATCCTCTCAACTGACTTTACAGAAAGTTATGCAGATACAATTTGAGAGGAAGTTTTTTTTAATCTGGTACCAAAATATATTTATCTTGCTCACTTGCAATCACTTTCAGAATATTACAGTTATCTTCTTTTGCTGCTTAGGTATGGCTGAATTATGGTCTTCCAGTTCATAAATGAGATTTTTCCAGCTTTTTCAGTGTTAAAGCAAATACAATACATGGCAACAGCATTCTGCTACTGATTTTGCCCATCAAAAAAGAATTTTCAGGCTTCTGCAAAAGTGATTGTTGACTGGATCACTGTCTAAGGTGTCTGGCATACTTCATGTCTCCAGTTACTTAACTTCTTTTCCTTGTGTTCCCAAACCTAATAAATATATGGAGAATGTCAATAATTTATATACTGCTGAATTTACTGTTAAAATGGATTGTAACTATTTGCTTGAAATTGTAACATTTGGTATTATATGCAGAATATTTGCTCATCTTTTGTTACACAACAACGTAGGTATATGAATATTTTATTTCAACTCTTTCCCTTCAAAGGCTGTGGTTGAAAAATGCCAGCAGATAACGTCTGTTGTCTTTCTTGACTCTCCACATCTTTCTGATACAACTTTTAAAGCCCTTGCTGAATGTAAACTGGTCAAGGTCAGCATTGAAGGTTAGTATAATAATCGACACATTTATTAAGATAATGTATTTCTAAAATTCATCCAGATAATTTGAAATGCGTTTTTCAGTGAGTATTTGAATGAGGCCATTAATGTATGTCAGATGCGTAACTAACTTACATCTTCATATATTTCAACAGGGAATAACCAGATTACTGATTTAAGTTTCAAGTTAATGAGTAAATGCTGTCCATACATCAAGCACATTCATATGGCTGACTGCCAGAGGATTACAGATGCTGGTCTCAAGATGATTTCACCACTGAAGCATATTCTTGTACTGAATGTAGCAAACTGCATAAGGTACTGTATCACATCCAGATTTCTGCAAATGACTGCAAAGGAATTTTAGTAAAGTTAATGATGCTCATAATAAATCCTGTTAACACATCTTTCAGTTTAAAAAATAAAATATTAGAGTATTAATTCATGTATCTTAATATGAAAAAAAACTACAAGTAATTCTTTTTCCTATATTATGTTTTCAAAAACCCATTCATTACTCCAGGTCAAGCAAAAAATTTACTGTAGATATAACATTATTTAATAGCCACATCATATTTTAGTGCTGGAATGTGGCTATGAAGATGAAAATTATAATGAAAGACAATTCCAATACCACAACTCTATTAAAATTTAGATATGTTTTAATTTTGTGACTATCAAAATGATACTTGATAAAGTACTAAAATATAAACAAAACTGCCAATTTTTTTTAATTACCAAAACAACATTGTAAATTGTGTTGTAGAGGAAGGATGTATTTTATGTGAAGACTTCCATTTCAGGTGTGTCATGTATCAGTAGAAAGAAAGATAAATGATAGGGCAGCTGCATGCTTGTTCCCTGTCTGTGGCATGGTGATGGAGTCAGGGGTGGGAAGAAACAGTGCAGGCAAAACCTCCAAACATTTCAAAATCAACAGACCTGTAAGATGTTCTGTTGGTGACAGAACACTGGAACAGGCTGCCCTTCTCTGGAGACATTCAAAACCCACCTGGACACGTTCCTGTGTAACCTTATCTAGGTGTTCCTGCTCCGGCAGGGGGATTGGACTAGATGATCTTTTGAGGTCCCTTCTAATCTCTAACATACTGTGATACTGTGTGATACTGTGATAGTACAAAGAAGCAGAATTGCTGCTTGTCTTAAATTTCTGCTGCATGTAGAGTTTTAGATTCTGCTCTAATGTGTCGCTGAAGTACTTTTTGTGCCTGTTGGTGCTGTGCCTGCATAAAAATCTGGTAACATTGCATGTAGATGCACTGAGAAGTGCTGGAGTAATACCATGACATCATGGTGGTTGTTCAGCTGGGCAGATGTGACAGCTGCCTGCATTTTCTGGTTTAACATTTAGAAGGCTGGATTTTCCAGCCTGTTAGCCAAATCTTAGGCTGTGAGTGTGTTTGCACGTGTCTACTGTCTCTACTGCTAAAGAATTCCTGAATTACCTTAACAAAATGTTTTATTTAGTTGTAAAGCTATTGTAAAACTCTGTATTCCTATTACTCCTTTTGCAGATGTTTATGAAAGTTTCAGCATTCACAAAATGTAACTGTAACACATCTAAACTTGTGTGGTGGGGCAGATGCTCACCAAAGCCACTCTATCACTCCCCTTCTCAACAGGGTAGAGAAAATGCAACAGAAGGCTTGTGGGTTGAGATAAGGGCAGGGAGAGATTACTCACCAGTGACTGTCATGGGCAAAACAGATGTGACTTGTGAAAATTAATTTATCACCAGTCAAATCAGAGTAGGATAATGAGAAATAAAAGAAAGTCTTAAAGCGCCTTCCTCCCACCTCTCCCTTCTTCCTGGGCTCAATTTTACTCCTAAATTCTCTTTGTTCTCCCCACCAGCAGTGCAGAGGGACAGGGAATGGGGGTTGTGGTCTCTTCATCACACATCACCTCTATCCCTCCTTCTTCCTCAGGGGAGGACTCCTCACACTCTTCCCCTGCTCCAGCATTGGGTCTCTCACACAAGAGACAGTTCTCCATGGACTTCTCCAATGCAAGGCTTTCCTATGGGCTGCAGTTCTTCACAAACTTGTCCAGAACGGGTCCCTTCCACTGGAGAAACTTAGCATGTGTATTCACAGCACAGTTATTTAGAAAGTTATAATGTGGCTATTTCAGCCCTCAAGCCCAGCATGGGTCCAGAATATCTTTTTTCTTTTTTTTTTTTTTAAAATATATAATTGACTGTATTGCCAGGCTGTGCATTCCTTATGGACTTTATACAAATTAACTATTCTGGAGCTATATTTCTTAAGTTTATCTCGAATGAAAACCAACTGCACTGTGGGATGACGCCAAAACTACCACAGTGGTTGAATTAATGCAGTGATTAACACTTTGCGAATTACACCTTCATCTGTAGCTTGTTGTCACACAGTGAGGCTCTGTTCAGGTTATCATTTTATGAGGAGTGCTATTCTTTACCCATATGCTTCTGGGACTTTGGGATTTGCCACGATTCTTTGTATTGCAACAAACTGTGCAAGCCAAAATATGATTCTGTCCTACGGAATTCTGGGATCAATTTTTTATTCATCAGGGAACAGAGAAGAAAAACTGGGAATGCATTGAGAAGCTAAGTGTACAGCAATGTTAAACATTCCAGAGATATGAACTGAATTGAAACGCCCAAATTATCATCAGCTCTCCAACCCTCTCAACTTGGCTGACAGATTTTCTATGTACTTAATTTTTATAACCTTTGTGTATATTGTAAGTTAGCTTACAATTAGTGAGTTATGCAACTGCATGTGAAACTCAGGTTAATTTTTCACTTATGTGGACGAAACAGCTAATACATGCACACTTACACTACCTATGACTTTGCTTCTGTGCTAGAGACATATTTTCCTTTAAATTAATTCAGTTCCTTAAAATAACAAAGGTATTAATACAAATATTACTCTGAAATGTTTAAACAGATTCCAAACTCTGTCTTTTGGAGTGCTGTCATATCTGAGTATTGAAAATAATGGAAGTTCTCATAATCTCATGTTTGAGATATTTTTTCATATCTCAAATACACTTTTTTCTCAGTAAGTTCTGGTTTTCAGCAGTTCCAAAGAGCAATTAATCAAGCAATTAATTATTCTGACTCTTTTGGGGGTTCAAAAGTCTGTTTAAAGAATACCATTATTAAGTTCTGCTTATCTGCATTTTAAGTTGCTGGATGCGGCTTGTATATCGACTTGTATGAAGTAGAAAAAATACATGTTACAAATATTGTCTACATTTCTCTTTTAGCATCAGTGATGAAGGTGTAGTACCATTTGTACAAGGTTCTTCAGGAGCTAAGCTAAGAGAGCTGAATTTGACTAACTGTATTCATGTCACTGATGCTTCTGTCACAGAAATAGCACAAAGGTAACATCGTCCACTACAATATTTTTCTAGTGCAATAGAATCGGAGTACATTTCTAATGTTCCTAATATGCAGTATATTTCTAATGTTTCTAAAGTTCTTAGTATGTTAATAAATGGATAAAATTATACAGCCAATTGTATATAAAAAATGTACTAGATAAATGATTAATCCATTTTGGCATCTCTTAAAAATGATCCATTATATAAAGGGGAATAGATCAATATAAATATGGAAACCCAATAAGACTTAATTTTAGGGGTGGAAAAAAAGTGCTTAAATGATAGTTAACAATGACACAACTGTATTAAAAGATTAGTATGTGTATGTCGTATTTTGTAAATTCAAAAAATACTCATGTCTGCAGAAACAAAAAGCTCTCTGTTGCTGCACCTCTTCAGTTCCAGTTCCTCAGAAAGAGCATTGGTATTGGCAATCAAAAGATCATTTTTAAATCTCTAGAGAAGACAGGAGTCAGTCACTCCACTCCTTTCTAGATCTCTCAGTAGGCCCCATTTGTTTTCATTACATACTTGTGAATAATCATAGCATGTTTGCTGGTTAGCCAGCTCCTTGATTTCCATATTTTGATTTAATTTTGTTGCTGTTCACAGTATCATAGAATCATAGAATTGTTAGGGTTGGAAAGGACCTTCAGATCAACAAGTTCCAACCCCCCTGCCATGGGCAGGGACACCTCAAACTAAACCATGCCACCCAAGGCTCTGTCCAACCTGGCCTTGAACACCACCAGGGATGGAGCATTCACAAATTCCCTGAGCAACCCATTCCAGTGCCTCACCACCCTAGCAGGAAAAAACTTCTTCCTTATATCCAATCTAAACTTCCCCTGTTTAAGTTTGAACCCATAACCCCTTGTCCTGTCACTACAGTGCCTGATGAAGAGTCCCTCCCCAGCATCTGTATAGCACCCCTTCAGATACTGGAAGGCTGCTATGAGGTCTCCACGCAGCCTTCTCTTCTCCAGGCTGAACAGCCCCAACTTTCTCAGCCTGTCTTCATACGGGAGGTGCTCCAGTCCCCTGATCGTCCTCATGGCCTCCTCTGGACTTGTTCCAACAGTTCCATGTCCTTTTCATGTTAAGGACACCAGAACTGCACACAGTACTCCAAGTGAGGTCTCACGAGAGCAGAGTAGAGTGGCAGGATCACCTCCTTGGACCTGCTGGTCACGCTCCTTTTGATGCAGCCCAGGATACATTTGGCTTTCTGGGCTGCAAGCACACATAGAATCATAGAATAGTTAGGGTTGGAAAGGATCTTAAGATCATCTAGTTCCAACCCCCCTGCCATGGGCAGGGACACCTCACACTAAACCATCCCACCCAAGGCTTCGTCCAACCTGGCCTTGTTTGAAACATTATTGCATTAATTGTGGAGTCCTTAGAAGTGCCTATAAAAGTTAGGTGTAAAAACTTCAGAGTGTTATTTTCATAGGTCCCCTGAAAAAAACTTAGCAATGGTTATTACAAAAATGAACTTGCTATGCTATATTGCTGTAACAAAAGCAGAAAGCTGACACTTGTGTTTCTTTATTTTAGATGTCATGAATTGACCTACCTGAACCTGTGCCACTGTGAAAATGTGACTGATGCTGGAATTGAAGCCTTGGGAAATATGTTATCACTGATATCCCTTGATATCTCTGGAACCAGAATCTCTGATATGGTATATGTATGATTAAAGAATGAAGAATGTGTTTACTGTTTACCTAAGCTTCCTCAAAAAACAAAGAAGCCATAAAAACCCATTTAAAAACCTGCCTGGATATGAAACAGTGCCATTAAAAAATATGTTAGAAACATGTACAGTACAGTGTTAGCGCAGGTGTAGGCAGTAACAAATAAAAGGTATTTCTTAAGTCAGACAAGTTGGACATTTGAAAAAGAGAAACTGCCAGGAAGTTTGGCTGCTATGAAGCTAATCTGAAAAGAATGTTTATTAAGCAGATATGGTTTTGCTCCAGGATGATTGGGCTTGAGAAAAACTAGGGAAAAACTATTTTTAACATTTAAATTTGTAAAAATTGTGTTTTCCATTAACTAGATTTTATGGTGCAAACTCAGGCATGTTGGCTCTAGCTGAGGCACTGCTCTACACTGTGTTCTAGAAAATAATTGCTAGTGAAAGAATTACTAACAAGGTATCTTCAATGTGTCAAGTTGAAAACACTCTGGAAAGCAAAACAGTGAGTGTGGGAGCCAGGTTAAGCATCACAGACCTCCACATCAGATGTTCTTGGCAGGTCCTGGCTTGTGTGCAGAGTTCGAGCCAGTTCTGCGCTTTCCTTTACTTTTGGGGCAAACACTTCACTGAACACAGAAACGCAGGAGAAATCTCATGGAGAAAACTTACCATAGGGGCTATTCGCTCAGCCACCATTCTTCAAGCAGATTTCTGACCAAGAACTTAAATTATTTGTCTCCAATAGAGAGTTTGTGCTCTGTGCAAAAGTAATTAAAATGCCTGAAACTTTTAGAGAGGCCTGAAAATAAAAAACAAAATTAAGCTCAGCAAAGAGGGTTGGGAAAACCAAGATCAGAAAAATTATATTTGAATGAAATTTGTGCTGCCTTGAATTACCATGTTTCAATGTAAATGTTTTCTTTCTCCTTGCCTGCCACAGCTAGTCTTCTAAAATGCTGTCTTGCTTCTTACTCTAGTTTTCACAAAGCACAGCTCATGACCTCGGCAATAAGCCAAGCTCTTTTGATTAGACTGCATTTCTGAGGCTTTCGGTTTTCTCTTTCCCACAAGACAGATAAATTAAACCAGAAACTGTCCATTTATCCATTTCTGTAATTTCTGCTCCGATTGCCAGTACTAGCTACAAAACTGTTATGGACTTTGCTGTTTGCTGTGTTTGGGTATAAAACATTCATGAATATATAATAACTACATTTTCTAATCTCAAAACATTAATTTGATAAAAGGAAATCTCGAAGTCTGCTTTGTAAGAAGCTGATATTTGTATTCTTTGAAGTTATATTATGTATTTTACTAGCATACAAAGTTGTATTAAGATTTCTTTCAATTTAGACTTAGTAAGTATTGCTTTAAAAATGTAGCACAATGTTTTGTGTGCAGTAATTGGCACCATTACTCTGTGCTGATGAAGAATGGTAAGGCTGATACGCTTTCCTGCAGCCTGTGCAGTAGATCTCTGTTGCTTTTGTTGTCTTGCTATTTAGTGTGAAAAATGTAGAATGTACAGCATAGATTTGCACTACACGAGAGAATTTCCCTTTCTGTTTTATTTTCAAATGACAGCAAAATCATTCAGCCCATCAAGGCAGAGCAGAATTTACTACAGTAAGTTACGACAGACCTAATCAAAACGGGTTTTTCCACTGTTGGTAGTGGAGGCATCATTTGGTGCCAAATAAGTGAATGTTCCTGTTGCAAACTTGTATTTCATTCAGGAAATTTGTTGCATTTGGAAGAAATACATTAACTCTTAAAACTGTCCCTGACAAGAGAGCCTTGTTAATATGAAATAAATAAATAAATACCCTGTAGACTCACTGTAATTAAAAACTGTAGTGCTGATAAGAAATACATCAAAGGTATCTCTCATGCTTGGAGAAGTTTTTTATTCTTGTCCTCAGTTTACTCCTCAACAAAAAGACTGGAAATTGAATAAAATTAATCGTTGCATATATTCGCATTTTGGTATGGTGTAGAAAGTTACACATTTTACACGGAAAGAATATGTCTAGGCAAACTTCTAGTCACAAGCTAGAATAAGGCATGTAATTCATCACGTTTAAGTTGTATGTGTGTTTAAGTGTCTTGCTGGATAAGTCAAAGACCATTCATTAACAAAACCCAGTATCATTCAACGAAGAGGATGTCAGCTACATGCATGTGAGATACCAGTAGCATAGTGAAGAAGTCACTGCTCTGTTCTCATTAGGACTTTGACTACATTGCTCTTTCTTTCATAAAATATATAGCATTAAATAAAAGACCCCACAATTGCATTCTAAATATTAATTTATATGCTCAGTTCCTTCATCATTCATTCTTTTACATTTCAGAAAATATTTCCCTCTTTAGTAAAAATTGATTTTTTTAAAAAACAAGTAACACATTTTCAAGTCCAAATAACTTTTTTTTAATAGTGGGAATGATATTGGTTCTCTTTTTATCCTTCCCGAAGTACTAGAAATCGTTTTCTTATTGTTATAAACAACTTACAAGACACTTGGAAATGAAAAGATTTGCAACCTAGTGACAGCATTGAAAAAATCCACAATGATAGAGCAAAGCTCTTGAGTTCTTTGAAAGAACGCCGTTTAAAATCTTTGAGCAAATTCCCTTTATTTCTAGCTAGTCTGCCACCCCTCATTGTTTCCTCTTGCATTTTGGTCTTCTAAACTCCCTGGAATATGGACCACAGTGTTTTAAATTGTGAATATGGTGAACATAGAATCATATAATAGTTAGGGTTGGAAAGGACCTTAAGATCATCCAGTTCCAACGCCCCTGCCATGGTCAGGGACACCTCACACTAAACCATCTCACCCAAGGCTTTGTCCATCCTGGCCTTGAACACTGCCAGGGATGGAGCATTCACAACTTCTCTTGGCAACCTATTCCAGTGCCTCACCACCCTAGCAGGAAAGAACTTCTTCCTTATATCCAATCTAAACTTCCCCTGTTTACGTTTGAACCCATTACCTCTTGTCCTGTCACTGCAGTCCCTAATGAAGAGTCCCTCCCCAGCATCCCTATAGGTCCCCTTCAGATACTGGAAGGCTGCTATGAGGTCTCCACGCAGCCTTCTCTTCTCCAGGCTGAACAGCCCCAACTTTCTCAGCCTGTCTTCATACGGGAGGTGCTCCAGTCCCCTGATCGTCCTCATGGCCTCCTCTGGACTTGTTCCAACAGTTCCATGTCCTTTTTATGTTGAGGACACCAGAACTGCACACAATACTCCAAGCGAGGTCTCACGAGAACAGAATAAAGGGGCAGGATCACCTCCTTGGACCTGCTGGTCACGCTCCTTTTGATGCAGCCCAGGATACAGTTGGCTTTCTGGGCTGCAAGTGCACACTGCTGGTTCATGTTCGTTTTCTCATCGACCAACACCCCCAAGTCATGAATACACAGATAATGCCACAAGTTATTTTAGACATCATTCTGAACTTATTTACGATATATACAAGGAGTTTAAGCTTCCATTGTGGAGCTGGAAACATTAGCATTTAGAACCAAAACCTATTTATCTTTCCTGTAAAAGCAGACTCTGCAGAAATGCTTCCATGAGTTTCCCATACTTCTATAAGCTTTATTTTCACACTGTCCATATTTTTGTTAAAATACTTTGAACTCTTTCTGATGTCTATATGATGCAGCTTTGACAGCTTTGCTCCAATGATGAGAGTCTGGAAGCGTGCAGCTGCTTGGCTTTCTTCTTTCCAACACAAGCTGCTGATGTACATGGTCTGGAGCACTCATCTTGGGACATTAAAAAGAGAAATAAGTATAGAAGTGTCATGACATTTGAAGAAAGTGCCTTAAATCAAACAGGATTTAGACAGAAAAGTGTAGCAAAGAATAATAGAAGGACTTGTTAAAGAGACTTAGTTCACTCCTGAGTTATGTAGAGTATCCAGCAGCAAAAACTGTAGATGCCCTGACACAGACTCAGGGAAGCTTAATATCATTGGTGAATTGTATACAGTGTAATGATGAGAGAGAAAAATAGCCTAAAACCTAAACAGGTAGAATACTTAAACATGTGAAGAACCTCAATACACTTCTGAAATCAAAGATAAAAAGAAAATATGAAGTATATAGAGAAATATTCCTTGCTTTTGCATTTTCTTCTTCAATGACTGGCATACATGAGTTCTCTTGTGATAATCTAAGGCCCAATTCTCACTTCTGGTTGAAAATGCCTCCTCAAGAATTATTTGTGGCATCAAGTCAGCTAATCAGGCATAGGTTTTTTTGTGTGCTGTGTGTGTAGTTACTCGTTGAAGTAAAGTGCTCTTTAAACTGAGGATAACTTCTCATTAGGAACTCTAGAGTAGTGGTTATATAGCTGTATAAACAGCTCAACTTTCTTTTCTTATGTGTTTGTACTTAATGATCTTCAGATCCTGGCTGGTCCTGAAGGCCTGCCTTCAACATAAATATTTACTAATATCTTAATAATAAAAAAAAAACCTAAAAGTGACATTATGGATTTCCAGTTATCTAGAATAATTTCTTCGCACTCTTTGTGGGATTCTGAGTCAACAGTGACTTGACCCATAGCCTGTATTCACATTTTGGTCTACTAGAAAATTAGGCCAGGAATGAGGAAGAGTGTTGTAAAGGTTAAGAAAATAATATTAGCAGGTCTAGCAGATATAACCAGATATAACCAGCAACAGACTGGAAACAAATTAGTTGCATTTGATTTCCAAAGGAAAAGACGTGACAAGTCACACACATTCCCATGGCAGGGAAAAGGAAATGCTGAAGTATATTAAAGTGGGCTTCAAGTTCAGCTGTTAGCACTCCAGTTGCCTTGGGAGGATAGAGAAAGAGATAATTTAGCCTAGAGACTTAGAAACTTAATTCTGCATAAGGACAGGAAATGCACAGAGGATTTTTACAATCAGTGCCAGGTATGCAAACACATTGAGTTCCAATGCAAATGAGTAGGAATTAAAGGTACTTATCAATGATGAAAATTGGTCTCAATGTTTTTATAGGACATTTTGTTACAACAGATGCCCTGTTGTCTGGAGTTAGTGTCAAGAAACATTGGCATCTGTACCCCAGAAGTTATGATCTGGTCCAACTGCAAATGGTGTTAGGTACAGAAAGTCATTTTTATAGCATGCATTATACACAAAGTCATCTAGGGGGATTTCTGCACTGCAATACAAAAATGTTAGTACAGTTCCTGTAAACAGATCTGACCCACCCTTATCTTAGCTCAGGTATTGGAAACAGTATAGCTACATTTGCCGAAGGACTTCACCATTTTCCAGGAGGTTTTTGCTATCTGAAGCTGAGCTGAACTTCATTCTGCCACATGTTTATTGTTATTAGAAAAATGATACTGTATGATAGGAATTACAATCTTCTCTTGTGTTTGATCCATGAAACAGGTTCTGACTGTGGTAATCTGTGCAGAAATCTGAGCATTTTAGAGATTAATCTGAATTATTTAATATTAAATGGCTCAGAAATGGAAGGTAGGAGATACCTCTGAAGAGCTGTCTTCCAAGATTGGAGTCACTTTGAGTTCAACCTGTTGGTTTGGAATATGAACAGGAAGTAGCATCTGTGTATCTTTGGAACATAAAGATACATTACAGATGCTGACCTTTAAGGTTATAGACATGCGAACAAAAATCTCAGGAGCTGAAAATAGTGTAGCACATGGTTATTGTTAGCCAGAGTTGGTACATTCTTTGCAGTCTGCACTTGAAAGGCAGGGACTTGCAGCTTGTGAATATAAATGACAAAGAGTTGTTCTTTGGTATGCCACAGCCACAGACGACTCTAGCAAGCGAAGACTCTCACCACCTGGTACAGTTGATACTAATTTTCTCATCTACAAAAGCCATGGTGGAATAATAATAAGTGATGTCCTGCAATTATTTGTAGGCCTCGTGTAATGAAGTAAACTAAACAGAACAAAAACGAAAAAATTGCTTGGAAAAAAAAGCTCTTGATGAGGAATAAGGAGTTTATTTTAAAGTTGTTTTCTAAATGGAAATAGTAATATACATTCTAAAAGATGAAAGACAAAAAAGTCTTCCCTTTCTCCATGGCAACAGAGATTGATCCAAGATACACATGGTGATTTCTGTATGTTAATTGGGAAATAAGTTTTTGGAGACACTTTTTGGAGAGTGAGTGATCCTAATCTGTATGTTGCACAGTATTTGTTTTGCTAGCATCTATTTCCAGGAGTTCCAATGATAATATGATAACTCTGACCGTATCTTTCAAAAATGTCTGGAGGCTTAGTATGGAAAATAAAAGTCTACAGAAGTAGGTCAGAATCCTGGATGGGGATACTGATATTATTTATCAGGGAATACTACTGTATAACTCAGGAAGTCTGATAAAACTAGTGATAACTGTCTGCTGTGTATATATGCTAAATACAAAAAGAATAGTTAAAAATGTCATATAGATTAGACTTCCAGTGTAGGGCTTGTTTGAAGAGGATTATTCTTGGAAATATAAGAGTTTCATGATTTTTCTATAGGCAGTTCCTAATGACATTCCTTGTCTTCCTTCACTTTTCCCCTCCTCAAATCTGGAATTATTAATGAAATGCCTCAAAGGAGACCTTGATTTTCATTGAAAAAGAAAAGTAGTTGTTCCGTGAATCAGTGTCACTCCAGTCATATAAAGTGATTATAAATTAATTCATAGCAGCATTAGTTGTCACAAATCTTTATAATATTCTTTAGTGTTTCATTACCCACTACATTAATGTGGTGCCACTTTTAAACAAAGAAAAAAGCTAGAAGAAATTATGTCCATAAGGTCTTCTCTGCTGTAAGAAATTCAAGTTCTGACATAAACCCATTTGGGGTTTAAATACATAACTGGCTTTTTGTCTTGCTCTGGTCAACAAGAAATTGGCAGCTGTAGATTTTCGTGGAGCTGTTGAAAGTAACGCTCACCACGTGACTGCATCTGCTGAGGAACATGCAAATGTCTTTGTTTTCAGAAGTAGCCAGGGTTGCAAATCTCTTTCATTGCTCCATTTTGGTTTTATCCAGCCTGGGAGATTTCAGGAATTTGCAAAATCTGGACTCCAGCCGCACTCTTCCAGCATTATCATTGCAGTCCACATCTGGATTCCAGACACTAGTTAGATGAGCTTATTTTTTCAAGATGATATTTCCTCTCTGTGCAGTGCTGTTCACTGCCTAATTGTAGATAACGCATTAGCCATATGGACTAAAGTGATAACTTTGTTTTTCAGTAAAGTTTACTTTATCGGTATGAAGCACAGAGATGTTCTGCTGTGACTATCAAAATACTTTTTACAAAATCAGCATTTAATTCTCAGATTAGAGAGTTTAGGATCAGAACATGGTCCTGTTTCCTGGTGTACGAGCCATAAAAATCATGAAGCATCTTCAGAGCCTTCTGCACTGCTAAAATAGGAATTTACTAGTGTTTTCACCTCCCTGTTGTCTTCAGTTTGGGGGTTGTTCATGTACCTGTGGGTGTGATTGCACCATTTCAAACATTGTCTTGTACCACAGCTGTAGCCATGAAGACCTGACTGTTAAGCAAATCATAAAGGCAGCAATTTTAAGATATTATAATAGCAAATACTGTTTTGTTCTTCCAACAAGAAAAAAATACAAAAAGTTCTTTCAATCCCAAATTTTGGGAGAGATCTGTAAATGTGTTTTCCTTTATGAGAGTCCTGGTCTGTGTCCTGTGGGAGTATTTCACACCATGCTACTTTTTTACTTTTTTTTTATCAGGAGGAAAACCTGATTTTTGCCTTTTCAGTTGAATTAGTTCTGCAAAGAATTCTAAACCCCTGTACATACTTCAAGCAAAAATAGGTTAAACTATAAGCATTCTGCTGAGGACAATGTCTTAAAAGGTGCTGTAATTCCTAGAAGCTTTAATATACAAGCACCATATATTATTGACTATCTTGACATAATTACATATAATTTGCATGTATTGATTTTTAAGATTATCTGTATTTTTTTAGGGTTTGAGGACTCTTGGCTGCCAAGGAAAAATAAAGGAACTTTCTATATCAGAATGCAAAAACATCAGTGATACTGGGATTCAGGTAAAACTTCACCTCTTCTCTTGGTGGCTCCTGGGAGCCTCTCTATTTCTTATAATTAACCGTGTTCAAAATTGATCTTATTTCATCATTCATTCTTCATTACACTGTTCTACACTCTTGCTGTACTTCAATTCATTTCTATTTTTTTCTCATCTCTTCCATGAACTTTAATGCATCTTGAATCCCACTTGACTCTGAAATTCACTCTACAAGAGCCTAAATTTCTAATGAATTGTACTGTGCAAACTGCACTCTAAGTTGCTGGTGCAATTATTTCCTTCTTGCTGTACAAATCTTTCACCAATGTCTATCTATCTAAACCAAACTTTTCCCATCACTGGTTTTCAGGTTTTGCTTTCTGCTTCTTTACTTACTGATTTGTTGAATGCCATATTTAGATGATGCAGCATGCCTCATGCAATGGAATAGTTGAATTACTTTTAGTCTTGAATCTGGGGGTTGATCATGAACCTATAAGTGTGACTGCAGCTTTCAAATGTTGGTTCCTCATGTGCTGCTGATACATTGCTACACACCATTATCTCTTGGTGACACAAAAGTATGTCTCAATTTGTGTCTAACAGCATATTTCTTACTAGCATAAATGGTATGATTGCTGTTATAAAAGAACAAACAAAATATATTTCAATAAGAAATGCATGTACATCTTCTCTAGATTGGATACATGTCTTAGCTATTTTATAGGAAAAATAACACAAATTGCCCTGTGCCATTATTTGAATAAAACCTTTACAGAAGCATCAAATGAGTAATTTAGTCATATCTAATCAAATTAATATCAAACTAATCTGCTAGAAAATGGACTACATGTATTTTAAGCTACTCGTTTGAAATACTTATTCTAAAAACCTCATCATTGTCACAGCACGACTTCCATTGAATCGCACTAAACTTCTTTTTTTTCCATTATTTTTCTTTTTAAAATTACATACAGTGGGTGTGAAATTTAAATATTGGATCTGTGCAATATAAACCCAGATATTGTTCTTAAAATAGAAAGATTAGATTAAACCATGCATTTTTATAATGTTCTGCTCTCATATTTAGCCTATGAGCTTAGAAGTAATTTTTATAAAGTAATCACACAGGAAATAAATTAATTTGTATAAAGGCAACTTTCAGATGGAAGTTGCCACAAAATCAGTTATTTACATGGATGATAGCTTAAAAAGTTACACAGGGAGAAAATGCTCTCTCTTTTGCACAATCAGCAGCTATCACACAGCTGTTAGTACTAATAAAAGATTTGAATTTCATTTTACAATGTTTATGGGTTTTTTAATATTTCTGCTTACTGACTCTTGCTTTTCTTTAATGAGTGTCAACAATGAGACTTGCCCTCCAAGCACTTAGATGATGTACACTATCATAGCAGCAGTGACTACACTTAGATGGCATACTATCATAGCAGCAGTAACTACATGCTAAATTCTGATTTATTAGCACTTATTCTCTTTTGGTAAAATTAGTTATTTGGTGTTACTGTAATTCTGTTTCTGGGTAAAGCATTGCAGTCACACTGGAGAAGATGCAGAGAGGGTAATAGAGATGATCAGAGGCATGGTACAATCTCCATAAAAGGAACAGATAAGTAACCAAGAAACCTGTGGTCTGGTAAGGGGGTGGTTGAGGGAATACACTGTGATCTCTTCAATCACAAATGACATGAAAAGGGTGGAAAGGGGTCACTGTTTGCTGTTTACTTCATACGTAATTTAGTGGACATGTAATGAACCTAATCTGAATATTCAGAATGAAAAAAGTATGGTTTCTAAAATGTATACTTAAACTGTGAAATTCCTTATCCTTATCACAGGTGTTTGAATTTTACCTAAGTCCTTATGGAGATTTGACAAACTCAATATAATTGCATAATTTACTGCTGTGTTTCAGAAGAATATAAGAAATAAACATTAATCAGTAACTTTGCAGTAGAAAAAAGAACCATCCATCTCTTTAGGAGGGAGAAAGGATTCACATCCAAATAAGAGCACTTTTTTCTGTAACTGAGAATTGTTCCTAGTCATATGTAACAAAAATGCTGAAGTCATGATTTTTTGATTGTATGAATTTCATGCCCATAAACAGTTGCAGATCGTGAGGCTGCGGGTACAGGCAATGCCATCACATAATCCCAGGCTTCAACGTCTACATTTTTTCCATTATAAAGCTGCAACATTCATAATTTTATCGCCATATATATAAGAATGAGTCAGTTGTTGCTGTACCACAAGGGATGCATCTGGATTGAATCTTGTTACTCAACATACACATCAGGCCATTAGGATTTGCTTCTTTAGGAATAATTCTGACTTGCCTTCTGTGAATGTTCTGTGTAAAAAGTTCCATGTTTTTAACCAGAACAATGACCAAGTATGTATATCTTGTGTACCTCATGGAAAGTCGGGTAGTGCCAGTGCTAATGCTTTCAGAGCAGAATAATCACTTCTGCATTGTGCTGTGCTTATGGATAAGAAGCTATTTCACTTGTCTTACCGTATGAAGTAAGTTCAAAACAAAGACTATGGAAAAAGGAATGTTTATTCTTTCCTTGTCTGACATATAAATTTAAAGTTTTTGAGGAAGAAAGCAGCAGCAAGGTGTACATGCAGAAGTTACAGAAGCCATGTTGTCATGGATCTAGGGAGGGCAGGAGAAAGAAGAGGTATGAAGTAACTCAAAACAAAATGGCAAGTCCTTTTTTGTAAGTTGAATCTATAAATAACCTTTCATATGTTATGAGGTTATGGAAATTTGTAGAGAGTAACCCCATTGTATGCTGCATGACTTGGTTCTCCTTTGATTATAAAAGAATATTTAAATTATGTGAAAAGAAAATGCATATTAAGAGAGGTTTTCTAACACTATGAAGGTAAGTTGCTGGAAAGTTATAAAATAGCTAAGTAATATAACTGAAAACTGTATAAACAGAAATAATGTGGACTGTACAGCGTTAATTCTGTTATTCGTCCTCAGCCGTTGTAACAGTATGCAAATGCTTATGTGATCACAGATTTTGTAAATAGGATCTTTGCTTATTCATATCTCAGGTAATGCTCACTTAATGAGCAGCAATTCAGCATTTCATATTTCCTTTAATGTTTGTATGTGTCTTCAGGCCTTACTTACACAGAATTACAAGTGTGTAAATAAGTTAGAAAATGATGTTTTTTCCTTCATATGGTATTTGATTCTTTCTAGTCTGAATGTTTTGCAAACATTGTTTATCTTCCCAGCCTCTTCCATTGTTTTCTTTATAGACATAGGATACAGAGATGAAGAAAACAAACAAAGCTCTGTTCCCTTTGATTGCAAATATAATTTTAGTGCTCTTCGAAAAATGATATTGGGTAGACTTAAAGTTAAGAGCAAATTCAGAACGTAACTTTGAAGGGTATTTTAAATATGTCTGTAGGCAAACTATGCCAGTAAAAACAAGATAATCATATCACACAGGCACTGAAATCTTGGCTTCAGCTTGTGTTACATACCCTAGCTGAGTATGTTGTGATTAAGCCATCACATCTGAGGTCTAATTCTGAAGGGAGTGCAGTTTCTTTTATACATGAATAAAACCAGTTCAGTTACTGAGTTTAGAATGTTTCTGTATTACAGGTAACAGCCTGTAGAGCGAAGATTGAAGTAGGAAATTCTGAATTGTCCACTGACAATTCTGAATTCTGGTCTATGAACCAAATTTCTGACTTAATAAGGGGTTTTGCATCTGTTTGGGTAAGATCCATGAAAATCACAAAGAATCATGTAGTTTTTGATCATAATTAAGCTAACATTTTCCAGTGATCAATCATATGTTAGTGTCCGAGTTCCTGTTTTACATGAGGAAAAATAGGTGTCAGAGGCAATAATCTACAGGATTTTTTCAGAATGATAAATATGTAATATTTGTGCACGATAGACATGTGGATTTGTGTGTCTCCATGTGCATGCACGTGTGCTATTTCTCTATGTGGTCTTTCGTCTGTTTACTTCAGGACTAATTCTTGAAAGTTTTGAAAAGGTTCATGCACCAGTGTTTGGTTTTTATTCACTCTAGTACACAAGTATTTCCTTCTTTCCCTACAGAGGTAGAATTTCCATTCCAGTAAATGACAAATTACACTGGCCTTAGGCCAAGATAAGCAGGCCTGCAAGATCAGCTCAGTGGCAAATTTAAGGCATTTTAGCATGGTGTTAGGGTGGAAAAGACAGAAGATGGACATAGCAGGAGATATTCTCACTGAAGATAAAGCTTTCTTTGAGCTGCAGAATGTTCTGTGGTGTTCACATCACAGTACTGTTAGGTGACAAAATATGATTTTAGGTTCCTTGGTTCTTCAGCTAAGAAGGCTCTTGAAGAGAAGGTTTGCACAAACACAAACTGGGGTGTACCTTCTTCTTCTGTAGGCCTAAGTGGATGGTTCCAGGTTTGTAAAAGATTCAGGCAAAAAGGCACAGAAAGTTGCAGAGTGCAAAAGGAGAAAAGTGTATTTTATGAATCTATGTGGCCTTTCATAGAAATTTAATTACAAACAATAAATGTGCATTGTATGTCAAAATTATAACTACTCGTGTTTCATGAAAAGCAAAGTTTTAGGTGGGATTCTCTGATGCTATTTAAAATATATGCTTCAATGTGCATTTTGCCAAAAATTTTTATTCATACAATCACCTGCAAGAGGTGCAAGTATCAAATGTAAGATGAAAAACACATGAACACATTGAGTTGGTTAAATTGTCCCTTTCGTCTTTTCAGTTGGCCTTGTAAAAGCGAACAAAGTATTTATGCAAAAGTTTAAAACTTCATGTAGAAGCTGGAATATCTTAATAGCAGTTGTAGTAAGAATAACACTACCTTGCACCTATTTATCACTTGCCATTTGCAGGTCACCAAAATGTTTTGGAAACAGCTCTTGCAATTTCATAATCCCTGCTCCATTTTACAAGCTCAGAAATCTCACAGAATGCTTTTCTCTGTTATTTTCCAAGATAGAATCATAGAATAGTTAGGGTTGGAAAGGATCTTAAGATCATCTAGCTCCAACGCCCCTGCCATGGGCAAGGACACCTCACACTAAACCATTTCACCCAAGGCCTCATCCAACCTGGTCTTGAACACTGCCAGGGATGGAGCATTCACAACTTCCCTGGGCAACCTATTCCACTGCCTCACCACCCTCACAGTAAAGAACTTCCTCATTATATCCGATCTAAACTTCCCCTATTTACGTTTGAACCCATTACCCCTTGTCCTATCACTACAGCCCCTAATGAAGAGTCCACCCCCAGCATCCCTAAATGCCCCCTTCAGATACTGGAAGGCTCTTCTGAGGTCTCCACGCAGCCTTCTCTTCTCCAGGCTGAATAGCCCCAATTTTCTCAGCCTGTCTTCATACGGGAGGTGCTCCAGTCCCCTGATCATCCTTGTGGCCTCCTCTGGACTTGTTCCAACAGTTCCATGTCCCTTTTATGTTGAGGACACCAGAACTGCACACAATGCTCCAGGTGAGATCTCCCGAGAGCAGAGTAGAGGGGCAGGATCACCTCCTTCGACCTCCTGGTCACACTCCTTTTGATGCAGTCCAGGATACAGTTGGCTTTCTGGGCTGTGAGTGCACACTGGAGCCGGCTCATGTTCATTTTCTCATTGATCAGCACCCCCAAGTCCTTCTCCACAGGGCTGCTCTGAATCTCTTCTCTGCCCAGCCTGTAGCTGTGCCTGGGATTCCTCCGACCCAGGTGCAGGACCTTGCACTTGGCATGGTTGAACTTCATGAGGTTGGCATCAGCCCACCTCACAAGCGTGTCAAGGTCCCTCTGGATGGCATTCCTTCCCTCCAGCGTATCAACCGAACCACACAGCTTGGTGTCATCGGCAAACTTGCTGAGGGCGCACTCAATCCCACTGTCCATGTCAGCGACAAAGATGTTGAACAAGACCAGTCCCAACAGCAGTCCCTGAGGGACACCATTCATTACTGGTCTCCACCTGGACATTGAGCCATTGACCACAACTTTGTGTGCGGCCATCCAGCCAGTTCTTTATCCACCGAGGGGTTCATCCATCAAATGGATGTCTCTCCAATTTAGAGACAAGGATGTCATGTGGGACAGTGTGAAATGCTTTGCACAAATCCAGGTAGTTGACATCAGCTGCTCTATCCCTGTCCATCAGTTCCGTAGCCCCATCATAGAAGGCCACCAAACTGGTCAGGGAAATGATATGTTTTACAGGGTGTACAGAAAAGCTAATTATTCAAGTTACAAAGGTGCTGGAATTTAAGTTAGTAGGATCTGCAGGTGATTATTCACCCTGAAAATGAGTATAGAAATTGTAGTCCACAGGTATTGCAGCAGGAATTGCAGGGCATTTCAGCCACAGCTAACTAGCCTGAACTCCACAGAGAGAATCAGAACCCAGAACTCCCGAGTGATAGTCCTGAGATTCTTACCCATTGCTTTCTAAGAAAAGAATGTCATTTATACAGATACAGATGTTTGTTCATTTAAAACAAAACAAAGCAAAACAAAAAACCCTAAAAACAAACACACAACCACCCCCCCCAAAAAAGAGAAAAAAGTAAATATAGACAAAAATGGGTATTTTCAGAGATTAGAAATCCAAATGTATTTGAGGTTAGTCCTTTAGGCACAAACCTTTATGTTGTGGGTTGTATTCAATCTGAAGAATACAAATTCAACATACTTTAATATATACAGTGGAACTTACATGAATGTTAGTCTAATGAACACACAGTATAATATAAAAGCAAAGGAAAACCGCTTCTCAATGCATCTCTTCTTTTTCTAGTGACAGTCGCAGCCAACAGCTGAATGTCATCACTACTAAATAATGTCATCACTACTGGAAATCTAAAATGCCTGAAGTGGATCAAAGGATTGATGTAAATGTATTGTAAATTAAGAAAAAACAGAGTAGGCATGTCACCTAAGAATGATCAGTTGGTTTGTCCCTCTTTCAGGAGTTCTGCAAGGGCACAAAATACCTGGAGCACTTCCATGTCTCCTGCTGCCCTCAGCTGACGGATGAAGCTGTGAAGACATTGGCATTTCACTGCCAAAGACTAACATCAGTCAACCTAGCGGGTTGCCCAAAGGTATGGGTAAGAAACGGGGCATTAGTTCTGGGATTGCTATTGCAAAGAAGTACTTAGTGTTTCCTTCAGAAATTTGACCTGCTGACATCTGTGTCTTTGTCACAAGTGTACACTCTACTCAACTCATTTATAAGTCAGAGCTGAATTTCATCTGACTTTCCATGAGTTTGAAGTTCTGAGGCTTGGCTTATAAGAGTGTTTGGCGTTCTTCTAATGGTTGCAGTTACATAAAGGTGTCTGTGCTGTACCAGATAAAAGTTTGTCTCTCCAGGGACTGACATCTAGGGAAGGGTGAAGAGAGAAGTGCTTTTAGTGACACTTCCTGCCAATACTCTCTCAGCTTCTGGTGATTTGGGTGCTTCTGAAATGTGGTGTCTTTGTTTTAATAACTCTTGGCATTTTTGCTCTTTCTGAACCCAGGTACAGCATAAACTGGGACATGAGAACTTCATAACTAGGGCTTTATGGAATCATTAGTATAGCTTGGTTTGGAAGGGACCTTCAAAGCTTATCTGCTCCAACTCCCCTGCAATGTGCAGGGACGTCTTCAACTACATCAGGTTGCACAGAACCACGTCCAGGCTGGCCTTGAATGTCTCCAGGGATGGTGTATCCACCACCTCTCTTAGCAATCTGTGCCAGTATTTCACCACCCTCGTTGTAAACAATTTGGCAGGGCAGTGGCTACCTTGAATATAGTAATAGTGCCTAAAAAGCTGATGCACTCAGATGTAAATCCATGATTAATTATTTTAAAGATTCTAAGCCTAAGAAATTAAGTCCTTTGGAAAATAAAGTAAAGAGGTAGTTGGGTAACTTATACCTATGGAGGAGAGTCTTTCACAGGCTCAAGCTGCTTTTTTACAGTCAGTGGTGAGAAGTGTTCCTAGAGTCAGGAAACCTTTCCTCAGTGCTTTGAGAATCCCTGTCTCTCTACTGACTACTAGCAGGATGCTCAGAATAATAGTCATCCCAGGGATATATCAATATTCCCTTCATATCCAAGTTAATGTGACAATTTTGCTAGTGGTTCCCAGTGTCACCAGTGTGCTTTGGTGAGTCTGATGTAGCGCGTTGTGTTTAGTAGGTATTTATTACCAATAAAGCCATGGGAAGTTGCAGCCATTTTCAAGTAACTAACATCTCTCCAGGACAGCTGCTCAAATAATTTTCATTCAGAATGTCCAGATATCCAACACCCCCCCCTCCCCCCACACAATTATTTCCAGACATGACTTTATTTAGATTAAGATTAATCTATAGTGAAACAGCTCCTCTTTACCATGAGCTTATCCTGCAGCATTTTTGTTTCCCAGTTTTTTATATCATTTCTTTTTTATGAAAGTCTGACATCTCAGTGATCATTGTCCTGTATCAGGATGTGTGTTCCTTTTTAAAATTAGTGCTGTCATAAAGGCCTAAATCTTTTTTCCTGTACTTTCTCACTTAATATGTTTGGCTTTTGTGCATCTAGTTATTTCTATGCTTTTAAGTATTTTATTTAATAGCAACAAAGACAGACTGACTGCAGTTTGGCAATAAGCTTCAAATGTGATTTTTAAAACACTGATTTATTCTTTTTAATTTAATAGAAATACTTGTGGGGATGTTGCTTCATCACTCTCAAGTGAGCAGAACAATTTTCTTACCAGTTTTGGGAAAGTTCATTTTGAACTATTCTTTAAAATTTCACCATACTCACTGGACAATTTCCCTCTTTATCCCACTGAAGTGCCCATGTCCTATTTCCTTCCACAATGTTTGCAGCCAACACTTGTCTCTGCTTTCCTCCTCTCTAGCACCCACCTCCATAACCCTTGACTATCCTTCCAGCCCTCTTATTCACTATCCAAGTAGTTTGAGATAACTTGGCTGGCTGCTTAGCCAGCCCGAAATTACAGAGGCTTTGATCAAGTTGTTTGCCTTCCAAAGGTTCATAAGGGTTTCAGCTTCTATGCCAAAATCCACAGGCTGTGTTTCATATCTGGTAGGCCAAGGAAGTTGCTCCATGTCTTACAAAAGTCCTGGGTTTGTATTTTACAGTTACCTACTGCACATCATTAATTGTTATATATATGGGTCTCGATCTCTTGTATCCTTCACTTTTAGGCGGATATTAATCTGTTTTTCCATAATAACAGCAATAATAGAAATTGTGCATGAAGATCTTCCCAAGGGAATTGAAGTTAGGTAGTGCTGCAGCCAGTCTTCTCTGCCATGCTTTCCACTTCACCTTATGTACTAACACAGGAAAACAAAGAAAAACAACTGGCAATAAATACATTTAGGCTTGAAATTGGAAGGGTTTCTAGTTATCAGAACAGCAATTTGTAAACCAACATTCTGGGAAGGGAGACAGGGTCAAAGTATTAATGTTAGGATGGCTCTTAGTAAGGGAATGAACTGGGCCATATTTTGTAGTTCCTGCAAATGGAAACAAGAAGTAGACTCAGTGACCAAATGACCAATGTGACCAAGAAATCTTCCAACACTTTGCTCTAGATGGTCTTTTCTGTAAATGGTTTTAAAGCCAATCTGTTAACTGCTAATACCCTACTATTTTGAGAAAAGAACATCAAGATTCTTCATAATAAACCTACACTGGGTTTACAAGTCTTTTTCTGACTTGAATCCAGCTTGCAACCGCACAAAATGAGTTGAGTACACCTGTGGATGTTAAAAGTAATGGGTCTTTAAAATCTTTTGGCAATCTCTGGTGTAAATTGAGGGGATCCAGCTGCTAAGAAGGGAAATATTTTCCACCCAGAGACTGTTTAAAATGGTCAAGAGATTAAAGTAAGAATGAACCTGTTCCAAAGGATAAATGTCAGTGTGACACTCACATCCTGCAGCATCAGCTATATTATATTAAAAAAAAAAGAATTGCAAACAAACATCATAGCAAGAGAACATGGGAAAAAAAATCAATATAGAAATTCATGCCCATTAAGAATGTGTTGGCATGTGCTGTGCAGGTTACTCTAAAATTAGAAGAGCTTACTCCTTTAATCGTATCTACTGGAGCAAATTCATTGTCTTTGTACAAGCTCCATTGGCTTCAGTGAAAGTGTGGTGAGCCTCCTGTCATGTTTCTGCATACCTAGGACAAGTACATGGCATTTTGCAAATGCTGATACTGTAAAATACTCAGCAGTGGGGTTCTGAATCTTACTCAAGGAATGAGCCTGATTCAAGAGTAACTCCTATTTCACAGGAAAAAAATGAAGTTGCTGTGGGAAACATATCCTATACATGAAAAAATACAACAAGAACAGAAAATAAATCTCTGCAAATAGCAAAGTTCTAAAGGCACAGTTTGATGGACAATGAGTTCTGTAATTCAGTCCTTTCTCTTAAATGCTGATCACTGACTTCAGAGTCAGCAACTTCTCTTTATTTCAGTAGGAATATTAATCTATTTGTTAATCTTTCAATCTATTTGTTAATCTATCGCAGGTTTTAATATTGATCATATAGCTAAATCTGGAATAAACAAAGCACAGAATTACTTATGTGTTCCAGAAGGACTGCACCATGAGATAAATGGTGCGCTAATCTTCCACAGCCCAAGTTCTCAGCTTGACCTTGCCTCCTTGTCCCTTTAGATTCATGTGAGATTGGCTGTTTAGTGCAAACAAAACCCTCATCTCTCTTTCCACCATTCCACTCCACTGATTTTAATCAAGTATCTTTAAAAGGTCTTTCATATGTCCCCTCTTGATTTTTGGTCCTGAGTGAACAAGGTAATTAAAGTGTGTGCATAATATATTCTTAACTGTTTCTGTTGAGGTCACTGTAGCCATTAAATAGCTTATGTACCTTGGAGACTCTGTGCCTCATGTTCCTCTCAAATACAACTTTCAGCATTAATAGCAATGAGTGTCAGTTCAGAAAAATTGAACTGTGAGGTGAAACCGAGCAGCGTCAGAGCTAAAGAAAGCCAGGTGTACCTTAAAAAGGTCTTGGTGTGACACACTCATTAGTAACAGAGAACTGAGATACAAAACTGATATAATTAAATTATAAGTGCAGCATAATAGTCTAGCGAGAGCAATGTAACAGCAGGTAAGGCTTAAGTGTGCTACATGCAAAGTTATGACATTGGGAAAGTTAAACCACTCCGATTAGGTAAAAAACATCCCCCAGTACTTTAGACTGTTCTGGAATCATAGGTAACTAATGCCTAATGTCCTCCTGATATCTAAATCACAGTTTCTGTAGAGCTTGCAGAGAGATTGAGAATTGTGCTGTGCCAGAGACTCGATTTCCACGAAGTATTTTCAAACATAGTTTCATAGTTTTCCCACAAATCAGACACTGGAATTGTGCTCCTTTTTTCTCTCTCTCAACTAGTCAGTAATCTTCTAATTTCTCTGTGTCTTGTTGCTTCATTTACAGATGACTGATACCTGTATCAAATACTTGGCTGCAGCCTGCCGTTATCTCCACTTCTTGGATGTCTCTGGTTGCATTCATCTTACTGACAAAGCACTGAAGTATCTTTGGAAAGGTTGTGAGCAACTCCAGGTTCTCAAGATGCTGTTCTGTAGAAATATTACCAAGTAAGAGAATATTTCCTAATCTTAAATCAGAGGCAGTTGTAAATCCAAAAACACGGGCTTTTTCCTTCACTGGCATCACAGTGCCACGCTAAATATCTAGCTTGAGCCATCTTGATCCTTTGTTTAGGGGCATCCACATTGCTGCCTTAGGATTCCTGTGGCCTGGTGTGGATATCTCCATATTCTAGTGTGAGATATAAGTGAAGAGAAACAGGGACCCCATCTATCTTTATGGCAATGTCCTCTTAGGGAATTTTCTGCAGATGCATGGTATCACCTCAAGAGCACATAGGAACTGGAGGGAGAAAGCCAGACTGGTCCTAGTGCAAGCCATCCAATGCAAAGCCATCGCACTATGTGCTTGTGCTCACTCTGAGGACATGTGGGAGCCTGCTCCCCAGGGGCTGAATGTCAGTATACAGCACATGTGATCCTGGGCTCAAAATACATCACGGTTACAGTGAATGAGACAAGGTATCCTAAGCAGAGTTTCATGAAGTGCAAGTGAAACATGCTTGTTATGTATCTACAACTGGGAAAAACAGGTTAGTGACCTCAACTAATTAATCCAACTTTGCTACTGGTGTAAGTGGACTGAGTCTCCTGATTCCTCACGATATTTAAAAGCCATTCAGTTCTGGTCAGGTTTAGAATCATAGAATGATTTCATAGAATGTCTCAAGTTGGAAGGGACCTGTAATGATCATCATGTCCAACTCCCTGCTCCTTGCAGGACAACCTAAAACAGAACCATACGATTGAAAGCATCATCTAGATGCTCCTTGACAGGCTTGGTACTGTCACAGCTTCCCCTGGAGAGCCTGTTCCAGTGAAGGACTTTTCCCTGATGTCCAGTCTGAACTTCCCAGATGCAGCCTGTTTCTATTTCCTTGTGTCCTATCACTGGTCACCAGAGACAGGAGATCAGCACCTCTGCTGTCCCTCTTGAGGAAGTTGTTGATACACTATCAGTTTGATGGTTATTTGCTAGTGCGGCACACAGCTCATTCTGCAAAAGATATTTCAAATACATCTCCTCATAACTTTCCTCAAAGGATTTTGCTTTACTCCTGGATTACTGTTGTTCACTTGCTTTTTCTATGACTTCTCATCTCTGTTTAGAGCAGTACACACTGCGTCATGCCTTCCAGGGTTTGGTTGCTTGCACATCTTCCCATGGAGGTGAGATGTAGTAGGAACAGAAATCTGTGAGTTCCAGTTAAGTTTGTGAGCTGTGTTCAAAGACCTGTCACGACTTGTCATAAAACTGCCTTTGCACTGTAACCCAGGGTGATGCCCCTGCCTCAGAGTCCCACATGCAATGGGTTCTCCAAACGTCTTTATTAAACCCTTCTGACTCAGCCAAGGAATTTCCCAACCCCTTATTTTTTACTGTAAAGAAAGCCCTGGAGAGTTATGGCTCTTTGCAAAACAGAACCATGAGACACACATCTCCACCCAGCGTTATCTTTGCCCTGTTTATAATATTGTGATTTTTGGAACTAGGCAAACTTTACCAGTTTTGCTTTCCTGAGCTGATATGTGACAACGGATGGTTCTTTTCTTTGCCAGCCTCATTCTCTAATTCCTAGCACCATATGTTTAATGATAGGAAAATCCCACCCTGTGCCATTTTAGTCTGGGACAAAAGCTATCAGGTGATTGATCACGTTGAGTAATTCAGCACTGAAGATTTTTCACTTGTTCCTTCCAACACGTCTGAAGAGCCTTCCTAGACCTGGGCAGGCTGCAGAATAGACTGACCATGTCAAGATCCGAGTGGCTTTGCAATCACATTCTAGATTGTCATTACATAGAATTATATTCAGAAAACAAAAGGGTGTTCACAGCTCAATGCAGAGATATTCCACATCCTGGATGTGTCGCACTTTAGGAAAATCTATTTTTTATTGTAATTCAAGGCTAATATTGCAAAGATGATAAAAAAATATCTTCTGCCAATAACTACTCAGTAAACCACAGCAGTGATTCTAAAACTAGTCATCTTGGAGTAGCTTTTCAGTGACATCAAAAGCAATGACAGTGCTGTCACTGATATGTCACAATGTAATTTTATAAGACTGCATTTCATTCACAACCTGTATGCTTTCAGTAATGACAGATGGTCAGAAAAATGAACACTAGGGCCTGATACTCTATTTCAGACCAACTCTTAAAACCTTACTCAGATTCTTAGATTTTCACAGGATGTAGAGAAATGCTGGTTTCAGATGTAATTCATACTCTGCAGGTGTGAAACATACAGTTCAGAGACATTTAGTTCCCTGTTTAAGGAGGTGGAAGAGGACACCTATATAGAAATCAATTTAATCTGGAGAACTAAACATGCTAGTGGTTTAGGTTCTCAGTAAGCAATAGAAGAAATGTGGTTTTAGTTTAAAGTTGCCCTACAAAATCTATGAATCATATACACTTCATTTTGCTAAAGGAATTCCCCACTGTTTACTATTAAATACTATCCAGTCCTAGCAGACATGTCTTAATAGACTGAGCCTTGCAAATACTGAGACATATCTCTTGCATTGTGTCACATTCAGTTTTACTTTTACTGTTTCATTAGATCGAAATAGAAAACATATGGAGCCACAAAGTTCTTTGTTTCAGTCCAGTGAAGCTTCATAGGAAACAGTTACGTGTATAAATTGTCCATACTTTCCAGTATCAGGTAGCATTTTTGATTGTATTTGCCAACATTCCAGCCTGGTTCCAAGTTCATTAACTGTTAGAATTAAAGAAGGTCTATGGCCTGATTGCTGCATACTTCTGTATCCAGAGACTAATGACCTTTTGATTAATCCAGTTTCTAAATGCCACAAAGATTGATGGATAAACTACCTGTGGGAGTATGTGATACTGGTGCAGATGATTTCTTCTGCTAGAGGAAAGTTAACTGCTTCTTGAACTGTGTCTTCTGTAGGAAAAGGTTTTATCAGTTCTGATTCACTTGGGGCTAATCCTACAAGGACTAACACAGTGGTATCTTTAGAGAAACGCTTCCCTGTAAAACATTCTCCTTACACTTCAGAACACAAACACTGTTTGAAGTCAGCTCCAGTGCTGAAAGGTGAGGAGCTCTATTAACATTTCTGGGTGCAAAATGAGAATGGGAATCTTTCATTGCCTGAGAAGCCAGGCTGGAGCTCCCACCAAACTGCAGCTCGTCCCTAACAGTTTGGCTCCACCAAAGGTTGTTCTTGGAAAGCAAAATTAGATGCTTCCTTCTTCCTTGTCCACACTAATATGAAAGCAGCTTTTTCTTTTAAACTCATGGCTACTCTGTTATCAAGTGACTCATCAACAAATACTACTGCAATTTTTCCTTTTAAAAGCAGATGACACTGGGCCGTAGTAGCTGCAGTATGTTTGTCTTTTGGAGAACATTCTGGTATTTGTTTCGTTTCACTGTCATTGTGTTTTCTGATGGTTGATGTTGGTTACAAAGGAGACTGCAAGGACTCTTTTTGAATAGCAGAATTTCTTAGGTGTTATCTAAATATTCAGGTCTTAAACCAGGAAGGATATGGGAGTCCAACACACATGTAAACGGAAATGAAGACAGCCTACACCTCATTTGGTAAAGGACTAAGAACAATTACTCTTTTCTCTTGAAGAAGCAACAAAAATATCATAGTACTGGCTTCTCACTGACTGCAAATCGCTCCTCAGAAGGGACATGGAGGTTCCTGGAGTGCCATATTTGAGCCATCATGTGCACTTGAACTGGATGCCATCAAATGATAATACTCCTGCAGCCAACATAGACCTCAGAATACACCAGATTTGATGTGCTGTTATCACTTCGTGTAACCCAGAACATGCTTGCAGGATGCTTCATGCTTTTCCCATTAGCTGCCTGCCTCCACTTGCTTCTTCGGCTTTATTTCCCCTGCAATGGTACTACAAACAGTCCTCTCATGATTAAGTTTTTATTTTCCATTACATTTTACTCTTGATTGGGTTTTGGAATCTCATCTCAGAGAGTTCTGTTCAAACCCTCTGCTTTTTGTTATGACTGACCCAGTCAAACACTTCTGAATTTTGGAGTGGCTCAGGATGCACACCATGATGCAGAGCTGTATTTCCTACCTACCCCCTCTCAGTAAAAGGGATTGAAACTTTGGGTAAGGATCCAGTTATATACTCCAGTGCCGCTCAAGCCCTGTGTTTGGGCCAGCACTTTTCTCTGACTTATACCAAGTGCTTTGCCAAAGATAATCATAATTATTTGCTAAAATCCTTTTATTTATCAATGTGCTAATTTAAGACAGTATATAAATAAATACACAGGCTCCACCACGGTACAGAGTATCTTAACTAAATGACCTATTTTGCCATGTGGTGGTGATTCATGAATGGCTGTTTCTGGCAAACTAATCAACTGTAGCTCCAGGCATGGGACAGCATAAGCTTCCAAAAGAATAGTTAACAGCTCCCCTTATACATGCTTGAGCCAGCTGCCATACATTGCAGTTTCCACGGAAAACAGAAATTTGGACTTGGATGAGTTGATTTGTATTTTATAGCTTAGAGCTTATAGCTCATATAAATCGTGCACACATTCCTCAACGGCACAGGCCTCCCTAATATAAAACCAGACAGAACCTTGTGTTGGTGTGTTCATACAGTGCGGCAGTGTTCAGATCCTGCAGGGGTTGAAAAGGAGCCCTTCTGTTGTCTCTGATTTTGTCCCTTTTCCATGCCTTCCCACTTCCCCTGTCCTGCTGCGGTGGTTATGTTACAGCTCTGCCTCTTTTGTAACCATACTCAGCATTTTCACTTTGGGGATAAAAGAGATGGTCTGTAGTAGCATTACTGGCAGCTAACAGACCACTTCAATTTGGGATTTTAACTAGTATTGTGCAGACACTGTATATTACATTACTGAAGAGCGTAGGAAACTGGCCAGCAGGGAGGAAGGTGGCCTTGCTGTGGTGGTGACACCAGATGAGGTTGGATCTCCTGAAGAGGGCAGGAGGTGTGGAGCTGGCTCTCCCCAGTGAGCACACAAGGGGAGCTCTCTGGAATGCAGAACCCTGCATGGGGAGGCTGGGGCTCAGAGCAGCAGGAGCAGGCTGACAGCCAAGTGCAGGACTGGTGGAAAGAAAGAAACATTCAGAAGGCTGGAAGTGCTGGGTTGAGTTTCTTCAGCTCAGGAAGGCAGGAAAGGTGCTGGGCTGATGCTGCCTGCAAGCAGGGAGAGGAGGGAGCTGCTCTTCAACATCTTTTAAGGATGTCTCATTCAGCAGGCCCAATGTCCTCCTATTTCTGTGTCACTTTGTTCTAGCTCATTGGTTTTGTGTTCTAACACTGCAAAGGGGCAGTGGCCACAAATGCTGAGGGAGATCAGAGCAGTCATCGGTGGTTTTGGGAATAAGCAATTCTCTTCAAGTAACAGTAAGGCTCTGTAACACTGCCCATTCTGTATCCAAGTCTGTTTCAGAAACAATACACTTGAGAAAGAGGGGGGTGACAAAAGATTAACTACAGGTGGAGAGGTTAGTTAGAAAGAAAGCAGGTGGTGAACCAGGAAAGGATAAAAGTACATGGAGGTGCCAGACTGTTCAAAGATAAAACCAGAGACTGGGACCTGCAGAGTCACTATAACCTTCCCATACAGCAATGAAAAACCTGAGACTGCGATATCTTTTGATGTAACTGGTTTATTAATCCTGTGTGTATTTCTCATGTGGCATGCGACATGTAAGGAGAGGCCGAGACTTGCTTTGCTCAATCACAAGAAGAGCAGGCTTGGGCTGGAGGAAACTGTGGGGCTGTCTGTAACTGATCAGAGGACACGGACTGTCTCAAAGATGCACCAATAGAACAAGTGGTGTATGTAAAATTCTGATCACATACAAGGAAACTATTTTCTTTAATCAGGAGGCTGATCAAACACTTGAACAGGATCCCAGAAAGGCTGAGCAACGTTCAGTCCTAGGGACACTCAGCCAGCAAAGCTGTGACCCACCTGGTGTAGCTGGATCCATTAAGCTATCTCCAGCAGCCCCTTCCAACCCGGTTTGTTCTGTGAATAACGCCCAAGCCATTGTCTTCTTCTGTAGTTTCTACAACACCTCATACAATACTGACAGCTTTCGTTAGAACAGGAACTTTTGCTCAGGAAACAGCTTGTGGTGGTCTTTGGAGAAACAGCCTCTGCAAACCTTATTTTACTTTTGCAATTCATTCTTTTTTAACTCTTGTTGCAGACAAGCTGTCCTGAAATACACAGCCAAACTGGAGAAACGAGAACACAGTGATGCTGACCCTCCTTCCTGGCTCGGATACGACCGGGATGGCAACATACTCACCTTCACCCAAACACATGCACTGGAGCCTGAACAAACAAATCCCTCAAACTGAAAAATGAAGAAATTGTGCAACATCTTCTCCAGTTCCAGGGTTTTCACTAGAGCACAAAAGAACACTCTATTGTTTTTATTAAAATTAATCATACTTGGTAAAAGGCTGTTTGCTGCATTAGGAAGAGAGCACCACAGATCTTTTTCACAGTCTGCCTCCAAGCAAGGCACTCGCACTGAAACAGCTTTGCTAACTTTCAGATCTCAATTTCAGCTGTCTTCATCTTCCAATAATGAGAACCTTTTGTAGTCCCCTGCAGTGAGCAATAACTACATCTGCATGTGTTTGGGGTTCTTGTTTGCCATGAGGGTCCTCTCCAGGACATAAACACTTTGACTCCCCACAGAACATCACACTTGACACAGCTGGTACTCATCAATACAGTGTTCCTGAGCAGAACAGTGCAGAGGTAGCGACTACCAGCTCCTCAGCACAGCTATGTGCGTGCATCTGAGCACGATTCGCTACATCTCAACCTGTGCACACAGAGCCCCAGCTCTCATAAATGCCCTTCAGCTGGGTTCAGGTCTCTAAGCAAGCCCACTTTCACACTTGCAGATCTGAACTGCGCTGGCTGGTGGCTGACAGAGGCAGGAGGATCAAACAAAGAGGAGCACAGGTAAGAAAAGTATTAAAGGAGAAGTTTTCTCCAGTTATGAGAACGTCTTCTCATGAAACAGACAGACAAAAGTGGGCACACATGGGATTTGCCATTCAAATCCTAATTACTGATAACCTACTGCTTATCCCTTGCCTGAAGAAAAATACTAAGTTTCACCTCACTAAAGCAGAACAAGACATTACTCAAAAGCCTGTGGGGAAACTCCCAAAGATTTGTCTTTCTCAGCTCATTCCTGACCTTTATGTAAAAGTTCTAGCTGGTCTCAACATTTATTAGCTTGGAAAGAATATAAGCAGAGCAGCACAATTTTTCTGACAGCTTATTTAAACTTCTTTCAGCAAGAAACTAACAATCCTGATGCTTAATTGCAGCTCATTTTACAATATGAATGCTTTAGCTTGCTTTCTTTTGAACATGGAAGAAATAACATGCTTTCTTACTGCACTCTCCCTTAGAACTGCTGATGCAGCTGTCCCAAAACGCACAAACTGAATCATAGGCTGACAGGCTTTGTATGCTGGGTGAGTAATGGAACCATTAAATGCATTTGATTTAGTGAAATCTCTACTAGACTGGTTTTATTTGTCGATGCTGTGTGATTTTAGAGGGGCTTCGCTCACTTTTGACTGCCGCAGTGCACAGAAATCATTAGTTCCAACAATTTGTCAGGAAATCTAAAACCATTACACATATATTAACTTTGTATCTTTTAGAAGAATAATGACAAGTAACTAGCAACAATGTATTGCTTTTAGTAATAATATTAGCCATGTGATATATATTAGTGTTTATATTAAAAATATACATTTGCCATAAACGTCTGTGCCCAATTTATTTGCACAAACAGTACACACAACAGCAAAGAACACTGGGGTTTTAACCACCCTGAATGAGAGTATAAATGCTGCCTTTGACTATTGAAGCCATTAGCTAGGGGCAATCACACCTCTTGGGGAATCCTGTGGAAACAGAGTTCATTTCATAATGTACCCTTATGGACTAAAGTACATACTCACATATACACAACTTAAAACCTAAGCCAACACTCTGAACTCCTCTTTGCTATGCTCAGTTGGCAGGAAATCCCTTAGTTTTAAACCACAAACTTCAGTACTACTTTTACAAGGTGCCATACACATGCATGGAAAGGCTTTTTAAAAGCTCCATTTACTTTACTGTGTGTTTGCATCGTGGTAACACAAAATCCTCCGCAAAAATCACACATGCCTCCTTCCCTCACATCCTTTCTCTGCCTCCGAGAGAGCTGACAGTCCCATCATGCCAGGCTGACAGTCAAAGGGAATGTAGCAAAGAAACGGATCACTGTTCTCATTTATTAGGCCAATACTTCCATTTTGTGGCAGCTTTTACCTGAAGGGAACAGTGATGTGGGCTCTTCCCTTACTCCAAACTTTTGTTTGAAAGTTACGAGTTTTTAAACTGCCATGGTGAGTGGTCAAGTTACACAAACCCTGAATATGTAAGATCCTGTTGTTCCTAAAAGGCACTAAAAGTGATCTGATAAGCACCAGCCACAGTCACGGGTAAATCTTGGGTGAAAGAACCCTCATTTTTAATATTATTTCTCTCTTATATCAAGAATATACATCAAAAAAGGTTCATAATTTTACAGAAATGTTCCTTTACAATCTCTTTGGCCTATTTCCCCTTTAAGAGCTCTTCAGCTTGACAGACTGGATCCAACTTTGGCTTTTAAGACACACTTTGCCATTTTGTGTGTCAGCCTTAATCCACCTGTCTGTTTCATCCCGTTGATTCATGTGACCTGGAAAAGAAAACCCTGTTCAGTTTAATTTGACACACAAATAAACATCATCTTCACAGTGCCATTTTTCCAAGCTCCCTGGAAATAGTTACATGACTTTTATTTAATAAAATTAATGTATTTTTAACAGGGGCTTCTGACATTTCATTCTTGATGCAGTTTTTCTGCATTAATACAATTCCCCATTATTTTTATTTCAGTAAAGTTGTGGAGTTTATTACATAGTTCTGTAGTTTTTGCTATGGGCTGGAGGCCAGGTGCCCACCAAAGCTGTTCTATCACTGCCCTCCACAACTGGAACAAAAGGCTGGTGGGTCAAGATAACGGCATAGAGAGATCACTCACCAGTTACTGCCATGGGCAGAACAGATGTGACTTGTGGAAATTAATCTATTACCAATCAAATCAGAGTTGGATAATGAGAAATAAAATCAGATCTTGAAAACACCTTCCCTCCTCCCAGGCTCAACTTTGCCCCAAAATTTTCTATCTCCTCCCCACCAGCAGCACAAGGCTGATGGAGAATAGGGGTTGTGGTCAGCTCACCACACGCTGTCTCTGCTGCTCCTTCCCCCTCAGGGGAGGACTCCTCATATTAGACATTAATCTCACTAAGTAATTTGAAGTTTTGATCCTCATTATAAACACAGAAGAAAGACAGGGGTTAGACCTGGTTTTCCAGATGATCAGACATGTTGTTACTATTACTGCTTTCACCCGGAGCTATCTGTTTTCTCACATTTCACACAAACTTAGTATGCATGGTCATGCTCTGAAAAGCTCATAATGTAACAGACAAAGGAGGAAGTTCAACTTACCCTCATTTTACAATTAAGAAACTGAGGTCAAGAAAGACTAAACGACCTTCCAAATTTATCCAAAAGATTTATGACCAAATTGGGAATTAAACTGGATCTTTTAAGTCCCAAATCGGTGCCTTTATCACAAGATCAATCTCCACTTTGGTTTATCTTCACAAAATACCACTTATTATTACTTTAGTGTTCATGTGACTGAGTGAATTCTAAGTTTAGAACTAATTTCAGCCTGGAATAGCATAAGGGATGGCAGGAAAGCAGATTCTGAAGCAACTTCGCAAACATGCTCTGCTCTGACCCGTAACACAGCTGAAGTTAAATTTTGGCCACATCAAAACAGTGGCGAAACTCCAACTGACATCACTGCATTAGTTTCCACAACTCCAGCCTTTGTGCCAGAACCTTCAATAGCGTTTCAGTATTTTGGTACTTCTAAGTGGGATTAATTTAAGGTTATGGTCCAAGCCCACATCAATTCACCAGCAGGCTGAGGTACCACTTAGAAGTATGAGATTTTCAGAGTCCAACACTGATCAGGTTCTCTCACTGAATGAAGAGGTATTTCAGTGTCTGTTCTTATCAGACTACAACATGCCTTCAAGGATCTACATGGAGATGTCCTAGTACAACTTCTGTGCTCCCAATTGCTGCAGGCAGCAGCAGCCCCAATCACACACAGTCTCACAATCATTCCTACTGTAAGGCAGAATCCGTAGTTCCACTCCCTGCCTAATTCAACCTATGGTGATCATCATTAAGTTGGATGGGAAAATGGATGACCCGGGGAATTACAGATCAGTCAGTCTCACCTCTGTACCTGGCAAAATCTTGGAGCAGATTCTCCTGGAAGGCATGCTAAGGCACATGAAAAACAACAAGGTGCTTGGTGACAGCCAGCATGGCTTCACCAAGGGGAAATCCTGCCTGACCAATTTGGTGGCCTTCTATGATGGGGCTACAGAACTGATGGACAGCGGTAGAGCAGTTGATGTCATCTACCTGGATTTGTGAAAAGCGTTCGACACTGTCCCACACGACATCCTTGTCTCTAAATTGGAGAGACATCAATTTGATGGATGGACCACTCGGTGGATAAAGAACTGGCTGGATGGCCGCACACAAAAAGTTGTGGTCAATGGCTCAATGTCCGGCTGGAGACCAGTAACGAGTGGTGTCCCTCAGGGATCGGTGTTGGGACCGGTCTTGTTCAACATCTTTGTTGGTTACATGGACAGTGGGATTGAGTGCGCCCTCAGCAAGTTTGCCGATGACACCAAGCTGTGTGGTTCGGTTGATATGCTGGAGGGAAGGAATGCCATCCAGAGGGACCTTGACACGCTTGTGAGGTGGGCTGATGCCAACCGCATGAAGTTTAACCATGACAAGTGCAAGGTCCTGCACGTGGGTTGGAGCAATCCCAGGCACAGCTACAGGTTGGGCAGAGAAGAGATTCAGAGCAGCCCTGCGGAGAAGGACTTGGGGGTGTTGGTCGATGAGAAAATGAACATGAGCCGGCTTCAGAGTGCGCTCGCAGCCCAGAACGCCAACCGTATCCTGGGCTGCAACAAGAGAAGCGTGACCAGCAGGTCGAAGGAGGTGATCCTGCCCCTCTACTCTGCTCTCATGAGAGCTCACCTGGAGTATTGTGCACAGTTCTGCTGTCATCAACATGAAAAGGACATGGATCTGTTGGAACAAGTCCAAAGGAGGCCACGAGGATGATCAGGGGACTGGAGCACGTCCCCTATGAAGATCGGCTGAGAAAGTTGGGGCTGTTAAGCCTGGAGAAGAGAAGTCTGCGTGGAGACCTCATAGCAGCATTCCAGTATCTGAAGGGGGCATTTAGGGATGCTGCGGGTGGACTCTTCATTAAGAACTGTAGTGACAGGTCAAGGGGTAATGGGTTAAAACTTAAACAGGGGAAGTTTAGATTGGATATAAGGAGGAAATTCTTTCCTGTTAGGGTGGTGAGGCACTGGAATGGGTTGCCCAGGGAAGCTGTGAATGCTCCATCCCTGGTGGTGTTCAAGACCAGGTTGGACGAGGCCTTGGGTGATACGGTTTAGTGTGAAGTGTCCCTGCCCATGGTAGGTGGGTTGGAACTTGATGATCTTAAGGTCCTTTCCAACCCTAACTATTCTATGATTCTATGATGAATGCCTGGTACATGAAATCTGGTAAAATCTGAAACTTCAGTTCCTCAGAAAGTTTCCCTGGCCCATCAATTTGCAATGGTATTGCATCAGGAAATACAGAACAGAAATGAGAACAACATCTGTCTTTTAAGCAGAGGTAACCCTTAAAACATTAGATCAGTTTGAATTTTAAACAGGAAATAGCCCCCAGGTGTCAAAAAAAACCCCAAACTAACAAAGAATTGTAAAGGACAATTTCATCTGATCCCTTAACAGAGTTGTAGGGCACTGAAAGTACGGCTTTTCTTTCTATGGAAAGAGGACACAACCAATGTTTTTCCAGAAAGCATACACTGGAGTGCTTGGTCCCAGTTTCCCTCTCTCATGTCTTTGTCACTATGGCTTGTATTTCCATACAAGGAACAAACCCTGAAGCACAGTTAGCCCTGTATATGAACACCTTCACACACTGCTTATACCCTGTCTAAAAAGTTAAGGCATTCTGAAGAAACACAGGCACAAATTAACATGAGCTGTTGTGAAGCTCAGTTGGTGTCTGAGCTCTGTTTCTCATTTTGCATTTGCTGTGTGAGCTTAGGAAAATGTTTTGTTCCTTATGTTTCTTCTTGGAGATTTGCCTGTGAACGAAATGCAGAAAAACATCAAACTACAGGAAAGTCAGTGTCAAGTTCCACTCCCCAGGGATTAAGATCTTCAAACTAGTTTAGGTTGTTACACTTATCCTCAGTAGCAGATCAAATCAAGTTTAAGGTATTTAAGTAACTTTGTGTCTGAAGTACTAATCAAGCAAAAAGTTTGGAGAGCTGTTGATGACAGTTTGGTTTTAACTGTACTCACTGCCTGTACCCTGAACACTGTGGGAACATGAGTGGATTCTGAGGATCACTTTGCTAGCATGATTAAATCACAAAAGCCAACTGCCTGCTGGCTTCAGAAGGGGGGGATATCAAAATAAATACAGGATTTAATTTCAAAACCAACCAGTTAACACAACAAATGTGAGCTCAGGACAAGACGGATGCACCACTCTGCCGCATAGTCAGCTTTTTCATTTGTTTCGTTTTTAGGGGGGGTGTATGTGTGTCCCCTTCCAGTACGTGTCGGTGTCTAAAGGCAGAGAACATCTTTAGAGAACTTTACATGGGCAAGTACTGACTGTTTATTCACTTCTCTTCCCAGAGATTAGAGAAGTTAAGGAGATCTTTATTTTCATCTACTAAAACACACAGAGTGCAGCCCATTTTACATGTTGTTCACTGGTGTTGTTAGGACTGTGGTATCTCTCAAAAAGCCTGTGAACAGCTTGAGTTAAATGCAAGCTGAAACCAATAAAAATCTGTAGGATAGCATCTCATCTCATGTGTTTTATAAAAGTTGGATGAACTTGCTATTTGACTTGAAGGAATGTAATCTTTTCCAGATAGAACCTGGGTCTTTGTTTGTTTTTTCAAGATACTGCTTAAGGATCAAGGCTGCACAGAGGGACAATGTTTAACGGGACACTGTAAAACAAAGCTCTTCCCACTCAGCTCTAGTGGCAAAGAGTCAACAAAAATTGCTTCTAGGAAAGAAGGAAAGTTCGGAAGTGCCTTGAGAAAACAGGGAGGGACATGATAATGGATAGCGTTACTTGGGGGATCAGAACCGTAACTGAATGCGAGTCAGCTGCACAGTGGGAGAGGAGAGCTGCACTTGGACAGCTGTTACAGTTCAGAAAAGACTTAGGTTTCAGCAGACTGACAATACAAGCTCAGTTATTTCCCTTTTAAAGGCAAGCTGTTTGCCTCACATTACTCACTGCCCCTTCAGCTTTATATTTAACCCTGGCACTCCGTGTAGCTAAACACACAAATATTACCTGAAAGGAAACAATAGAGAATTTCTGATAACAAAAGCACATAAACACACCCATAAAACTTTGCGCGTTGTACACGAGACTTCAGCATGCAGCTCCCTGTTTGCACACTGGCTTTGAAGCAATCCTAAAGGATAAGTCCACAGTACTTTGTAGGCCACATTCCCAGTATGAGCCATTGTGTGAGTGGTGAAAAATGTTATTCCTGAAGGTAGGAAGCATCTGTCTAAATCCCCTGTGTTCCAGAAGGGAATCCAAATCTAACCTCAGCCAGGCTTAAATTCTTACTATTTCAGTGCATGACTGAGTGCATGACTGCTGTAAGGAGAAAGGTGCTCCTCACCACAATCTACCTGGAGAACCAGACAGGGTGAAAAGACTTGAAGTATGTTATTAAGAGAAGCCCAACATGTCAGAGCAAGGACAGTGCTATTAATGTCCATCTTCTCAAGGGGATCTGGTAATTAGACAGGCTCTCTCCAGAGGCACACGAAGAGAAAAGCCATCTAAGGTGTTCCTGGTGATCAGAAGAGCAACTGGATGCTGGATCAACCCATAAGGTAAAGGCAACATCTATGTGGAAACTCACAGGAAAAAAGGCTTTAGAGAAGACAACAGGGGATTCCTGTCCGTATTAAGGACAGACATTTGAGGGAAGGTGTAAGTTAACATGCAAGAGAGCACTCTACTACCTGTGTGCATGGTCACCATAAGGCATGGCTCCGAGCAGAACACTCTTCACATGTGGCTCAGTGAAGCTCTAGTGCTATAGATGGGGTGTAATAGTACCAAAAGCTAAAAATGCTGTTAACTGCTGCAACTGTTGTCACACTGGATGGCATAGGGAGCACGTACGTCTCAACTTGGGAGAAGACAGTAATTCCCAAAGAGTACATTCTTTGTAAGAGGACAGAAACATACAGAGAGGTTGGTTGGCCAACTTGAAAGTGAGAACAGGAATTCACAATAACCTACACAGACAAGTATCCACAGCCTCTGAGGAGCACCTGTGAGACTTTCACCAAGGAAAACTCACTCAAGTGCTGAAAACCAGAGGGAGCAAGTGACTTGCCAGAGCTAAAAGCTCACTCCGCACTAGAACTGCAGCTAGGCACGGGGAAAGATCTGGAATCAGATGAGTCCCTGGCACCACTCAAAGATGGAAGATTTACACGGTTTAAAGAAAGGGGTTACGTTCCAGACACACAATTAGATCTGGAAATGGGTACCACCAGCTACAAGGACCTAAAGAAAGTCTCCAAATGACTGCAAGACTTTTTCCAGCGAGTTTAGTTGTCAGCACACAAGCTGGCAGTGGAAGTGGGCCGAAGCATGCCCACTGTCTGCATTCATTCAGTCCCCACATGTACCCACCCCCATGCCTCATAACCTTCATTTGAGTTACTGCAAGGTGAGTGGGAGCAGACGGTCATATCAACTTCAGACAAGAGAAAACAGGTCTGAAAGAACCTAACCAAGTATGCACTTTATCTAACCCAACGTGCTCACCTAGCCTCTTCTTCACAGTCTGCAGTACTTGGACTGGCCTCACCAGACAAGTGCCTAGCACCAGAAAGTTTATCTAAGTTTTACTTTTTAGCCAAGTTTTACTTACTGTAATGTCAAATCATACTTTCTATTCCTATGACCAGTGGGCAGAGAAGAAATTATTTCTTTCCTCTCTGCAGCAATTTCTTACATACTGGAAAAAATGCATCTTATCTTCCTTTAGTCTTCTCTTCTTTAGACAAAACCAACATTTCTTTTAGTCTTCTCTCATTAATCACGCTTTTAGGCCTCTCATCATGTGTTCTCCTCTGGAGTCTCCACAGTTGCCCACATCCCTTTTTGAAGTACAGTACTCAAAACTGGACACATGCCACCAAAGTATTACTAATGCATGTAAAGCCAAGGGATTATTTTGAGTTTTACAGAACAGTCATGCTCATATACTGTTTATTTTCCTTTCAGCTGTGTAACACTATTGTTTCCTGTTTAATGATGTTTTTATTGATCTATTCCTCCTCTTGGAACTACACAGGTCATTATTCCTATCTTTGTAATTTGACTTAACCAGAATAAATGACTTATTGGAAGAATGGCCTAAAAAGCATACAAATCAAGATTATCTGAGCTTCAACTTCATCCTTCAACATGTTTGTAAGCCCTTTAACACAACAGTCTCTTAAACTCCCTTTCTGATTAATTATCTGTCACTTCTTAGTCTGCTACCTTTCCTCTTACCATATATAGTACCAGACATGGTTAATGATCTCTACAATCTTAAATCAGCTGACTTAAGAATACAGGCAGACCTGGAGACATGGGGAAGGAACAGACGTTGAGCAGCAAGGGCTTCCCTCTTCACCAGGGAAAGGAAAAGAATGCCTTGACATGACTGTCACCAGAAATTAAAGGAGTTACTCAAGCACTCAAACCAGGCAGCTGAACAAACACTTTCACCAATGCAAACTGGACCAGTGGTTAGCATGAAAAATATGGTTTTATAACAGATTTCACTATACCATACATACTACTTCTAAGAGTGCACTCTGATGTCAATAGAAACAGATGCTTTGTCCTTGCAAATTACTCTGAGGAGTAAACTCCCTGGCACTGCTCTCCAACTTCTTCCATGTATCAGCAAATGTCCCAGTTCTGCAGGAAAGTTCCTTCCTTTTCTAAAAGAGCAAAACACCTTTTCATACCCTCATCACTCTGCCTCCAGAACATTCACTCCAGGCTTTCATCTTCTTGCTTTGACTAAATCCCACCCTAATCCTTGACTACCCTGCAAAACCCTAGATGTGGCTGCTTGTGGGACTTTAATGCACTGAGTTCCCCACTCAGTGTGGAAATGGGACATGTGAAGCAAGGTAATGATGTAAGTCGGAACTGCTGTAAAAGCAGAAGGGAAGGCTTTCTTAGAGCTGGTCACAGACAAGGTGCATATCTACCCCATTCACAGAACTCTGTCTTCCCACCGCAGTCTCCTCTCTAACATCTCTCAGAATATTCCCAGTGGCAAGTGAAGCTTCCTGAAAGCAGCTGGTTCTTGTGTTATCCACATGAGAACTGGACAGTTTCTGAAAAATCATCTATTTTTAAACTAACCTTTGAGTTCAGAAGCATAAAAGTCTAAACTGCCATGCTCTTGTGATTGAGTGTTTTTCTAATTGCAAAACCCCTCTTCTCTCTCCATTTTGTATTTATTCAGTTGCAGCAGCAGGACAGCTAGAGACGCTACCTAAAATTTCAGCAGTGGATAAAGTTTTCACGATATAGAAGCAGTATTAAATGATTTTTAATTATTTCAGAATCTACTTATACAAGGAAATTCTCAAATACCAACTTTAAGAAGTTTACTGAGAATAGGGAACAAGTGCTTGTGCAGTAGAAATACACTATCCCCACAGGTTAAGGTAAAGAGGAGGAGAAGCAGGAAGCATCTCCCCTACCATGCCTAAGGAATGGGCAAATGCTGCCTCTTTCTTTGCTAAGAAAGAGGTGGACCTGTTTTCAAAACAGTAAGAAAAAGAGCAAAGCACATGTTAAACCCAGCTACTCTTTATGTTTGTTGCTTCTACCTGACCAGTGAAGAAAGGGGAGAAGAACATCACTGGCTACATTACATGAGAAAACACTGAAAGCTAAATGCCAGGTATAGAGACAGATGAAGATATGTTACTTCAGACCAGCACTAGTTTAGCTGAACTGTATCCTGCAGAAAATCCATTCCAGGGTCTCTTTTTCATTCACCTGCATTACAATCAATTTAGATTGATGTTTAATAATTTTTTGGTGCAATGATTATTAACAACTGATAATCACTGGCCTAACACTGTTCCCTCTGCATAATCCTCACCAATTTCCATGCCTTTTGGATATCTTTAATTTGAGGTTTAACTAATCAGAGCTACTTTTGGCCTCAACTGCCAAGATCATTTCCATACAGAATAGTGGTTGAAAAATTGCATCTGTCTCAGTGATGACTGTACTACATAAACACTGGCTGGGTTATGAAACCAGAGAAGCCATTCAGCTGTGGATATTTGAAACACCACTCTTATCTTTAACATTCCCAGGGTAATAAGATGATTAACTGGCCAGTGGTCTTTATTCACTGGGAGAAATGCTGTTTTACTGCTAAGACAACTCATTCTATAAAGCCTTGCTTGTGTCTGGGTTCCTTCACAGATTCCTAGCCTGAAAACTTCTAACCATGGTTTTTAAAGCTATTGTATTTAACGACCACCAGTATATTTATATGCTAGTTACTCTTCAAGGTAGGATATATATGTCTATGCCTATACATTTCAAGACTACTATTTTATATAAGCAAGTTACATGGTTTAGTGTGAAGTGTCTCTGCCCATGGCAGGGCTGTTGTAACTAGACGATCTTAAGGTCCTTTCCACCCCTAACTATTCTATCATTCTATACTGAAATTGTGTACATACACTTCTAACATTTCCTGACTTTAAGATTATCACCAAACATGGAGGAGGAAAACAAGTTTTGTACATATTTTCTTCAGTTTAAAACCAAAATGAAAATCAAAGCCTCACCCAGTCTGCTATCACATCAGGTCATAATGACATAACACATTCAAAAACAAAGCTGGAGCCTTCAGACACACTGCATTAACATTTCCTCTTGACCAAACTGAGTAGTAATTGTTAACAGCAACAGCCTCAACTTCTAGATAGACACATCCGAAGAAGGGGAGAGAAATACATATCCTGACAATGAATTGTACAACTGTTTTCTAAACCAGGAAACAGCAGGACTTGGGATTCCCACGTCCAAGTTTAAATTCATTAGAAGAAAGTTTGCAGTAATCACAGGCACCTTTCTGTTTACTCTGCTCCTCCATGCTCAGGCTTCTTATGCTCTTCTCCTAGCTATTTCCCACCCATCATTTCTGCACTGTTTAACTTTTACACTGTACATCTATAAATATGCTGTATACCCCCTTTACTTCCCCCTCCCACCCAACAGAGACAGACAGAAAACTTTTCATTATGTTTTTTAACAGACATTCACTGGCAATTTATTATATGTGACAGTATAAGCCAACAAAGCAATGGGTCAAATTCAGCCCTGGACTACCTCCCATAAATTCACTGGAATAACGCTGAGAATGAATTTGGCTCCAAGGCTTTTATTAGAGAAGCAGTTGTTAGCATTCACAAGTCATTTACTAAACAAAATGAAAAAGTCATCTAGTAACATGTGGAGTACAACGACACAAGGAAACATTTGAACCTGAAACAGATGAAATAAGAAGCAGCCAAGAGCAATAAACTCTTAAGGAAACATAGCTGCCTTTGACTAAGGCCAGACAGACATTTATTGGAAGCCAAGATTAGTAAGCCTTACCACTTATAGTTACATGATCATCTTTGGAGGCACTCTGTGTTTCTTTTAATTGAATCTCTGAGCTCACATCCACTTTCCTTCCAGACAACTGTAAATAGGCTTTGAGAGAGGCAGGTACCTTGACTGTAATTGAACCTGGTATAAATTCAAATGAAAGCTAGTTAGTTTAACACTGAGATCAAAGCACAAACCAGGCAATTACTCAGCTAACTTGAATCAAATTGCTTGGTTTGGAGTTTTGGAGGTTTTTGTAAGAGCCTTCAGACATTGTAACCTCTTTTTTTGTCTCTCAAAAGATAGACGAAGATAACGCCATTTATCATAACCAGGATACTGCATGTCATACAGTTATCATACAGTCACATGCAGTTGTCATAACTGAACACGAGCCAGCAGTGTGTGCTTGCAGCCCAGAAAGCCAACCATATCCTGGGCTGCATCAAAAGGAGTGCGACCAGGAGGTCAAAGGAGGTGATCCTGCCCCTCTATTCTGCTCTCATGAGACCTCACTTGGAGTATTGTGTGCAGCTCTGGTGTCCTCAACATAAAAAGGACATGGAACTGTTGGAACAAGTCCAGAGGAGGCCCACAAGGATGATCAGGGGCCTGGAGCACCTCCTGTATGAAGACAGGCTGAGAAAGTTGGGGCTGTTCAGCCTGGAGAAGGGAAGGCTGCATGGAGACCTCACAGCAGCCTTCCAGTATCTGAAGGGGGCCTATAGGGATGCTGGGGAGGGACTCTTCATTAGGGACTGTAGTGATAGGTCAAGGGGTAATGGGTTAAAACTTAAACAGGGGAAGATTAGACTGGATGTAAGGAGGAAATTCTTTACTGTGAGGGTGATGAGGCACTGGAATGGGTTGCCCAGGGTAGCTGTGAATGCTCCATCCCTGGCAGTGTTCAAGGCCAGGTTGGACGAAGCCTTGGGTGAGATGGTTTAGTGTGAGATGTCCCTGCCCATGGCAGGGGGGTTGGAACTTGATGATCTTAAGGTCCTTTCCAACCCTAACTATTCTATGATTCTATGTCACATGGAGAAAGTGGTGTCACAGTATTTCCTTGGCAGACATGAAAATTAACATTGACATATACTGCTAGCAACAGCTCTTGGTAGAGGATCTTATTATAGGAATGATCAAGGGAAGCAAACCTAATACATCTCACAAGTATTATGACTTCAGCTTCATCTTCTAGTTGCCTATTTACACTCCTGAGCAAGGACAGGGGATCGGATTTGATGATTAATCCATGGCACATTAAGAAGGAATTGCTCCTCTGGAATGATGAGTTGCTGCTTACACATTGTTAATGCTGCAGTTGTCTTTGCTTTACTGCCCTGGGCCAGCTGTTCACATCCTTGAACAGATGCAGTCTCAAAAATGACTAACCAGTTTAGACTACATATCACAAAAATGCAAACTACTGACAAAACTGAAGCGTTGGTAACATGAATAATTCTACCCTTGAGGTTAAAACCAGAAATTCTGACTTCTGTTTCTCCTAAATATGTGTTTCTGTGCACCTAGAACAGGCTGCCCAAGCGGGTTGTGGAGTCTCCCTCTCTGGAGACATTCAAAACCTGCCTGGACATGTTTCTGTGTAACCTGCTCTAGGTCTAAAAAACCTGACGTAACAACTAGTGGTCAGAAAGCAACCCTAGCTGTGCAATTTAAATTCAGCAGAATCACTTGCCTGTGACAGTCCTGATGAACTACTGTCAGTATAGTTGGGCCTAAATGTTGCTGGAGCCACAAAAGCCTTAGGATAAGAAAGGTCTTTATCTTTGGGTCCTCCTTGGAGAGTTTCTCAGTGATGTGACTCATAAAATCCAACACACATGCAGTTAATTTATCACAAATGGGACATTTTCTACACTGCAGCTGTCAGCAGCTACACTGAATTTACGGGGTAAATGAAAACAGAACTTCATCAACTCTGTCTTTACTAAACTGTGCTGCCAGAAGGGATGTCAGGCAATGTTTTGAAAATAACATTAATTAGCTTTTACGAAATATGGTTGTCTTTCCTGCTAACTCAAAGAAATATTATCTTAGTAATAAGTGATTCAAAAGGTAACTAAGAAATAAAATAAAAATAAATTACTTTGCACTAAAGAAACCAGAACAGCTGGTGCAGAAGAATGGCACACAAGTTATTTCAATGCATTTCCTTCATTATTCTGAGTAACTGTTACATTTTAACTCAGCACGGACATTGTCTCACAGACAAGAGAAGGGTACCAAATACCATGTTCAATTAAAACACCTGCAGTGCCTGACTTGATGTTAAAGTATAAAAACACTGTAGTGTGTGGGCTTTTTCTTTCAAACCTAGGACTAACAAGATGTATTCAGGGCTTGGTCATTTACAGTATCATATCTCATGAATAGTAAGACTATGAATCTGACTTTAGGCATGAGCTTTTACCTAAGAAGTGAAATTCTAGTGAGTAATCAGGAGAAAAAGGGAAGACTGGTAGGGTAGGGCCTTTCATCCTTGTTTTTCTGCCTTCCAATTTCAAGAACAGGGCATTCCAACCAGTAAAGGTGGGAAAAAGAAATGTAAATGTGTGTCAGTTGTCACTCTGCACACATACGTATCAGCATCATGGAATAAACCGTGTTCAAGGCAAAGGAAGACTGCAACAAGTCAAATGTGCAGGATTCTGCTGGGTACGCTGCCAGGAAAAAAAGCATTGAAAAACACAAATATTCTGTAATCCATATTGAATATCATTGCCCCTTAGAGTTTACTGTATTATCAGTATATACACCTTCTAATAATGAGGTAAAACAGAATAGAGATAACCAACAATCACAAGTCATGCTGCTTTTCAGACAGACAGAAACAAACAAAAAAAACCCCCAACCCTTACCCCTTTTTATTTTACATCATAAGCTGCAACAAGAACAACAATCTTTGTTTTAGTTTCCTAACCTTTCTGGGATTTCAGATCCACTTTTCTTAATTGACTGACATAAACATCTATAGTCCCATGATGTGTAGAAGCTTTTAGACTTCCATCTGATGAATCTAAGGAAAATAAAATAAATTAGAATCTTGTCTATTGTTCATCCTTTAAAATAAACATTTACCAGAACCTTTCTTTGTATTTGGATTTTGACAGTTCTTCTGTGTTTGAGAAGTAACTTATATTTACTGAATGTTGGGTTTCTCTTAGAAAAACAGGTTTCTGAGCACAACTGATCTCCACAGTCCAGAATTGTAGCACAGACACATCCCAGGGCCATAGCCCTGCAGCTGCTACTGGACTTGTAGCATCTACAAGGCCACAGTAACACTTCACTCTTTCTAAAAGGATAAATTTGTCTTTGTGCAAAGATCAAGCATAGACCTTAAACACTCAGATCTATTTTAGATGCCAAAAGAGCTCATCTGCTCATTCTCTACACAGGGAGAATTTTACCCATGCAAACAACAAGCAGTTGTGCACTATAATATCTCCTTACAAAGAAGAACTGTGTGTCAGGCTTTGTAAAGTCTCGTTCACTACACATATGAATTTTATATGAATGTCTGAGATAACCTTTAATATACATAGGAAACCGGCATTTGTTCTTTGCCCTGGATCAGAGATGTGTATATTTTCTTCTATACCTTATTAGCTGAAATTTATAACAAAACTCCTTGAAGAAACATTTTTTACAACTAAAAAGCCTTTAAGAAGCCTGAACTGTATACTTGAGAAGTAGTCTTTAATTACTTGCAATGCATTCCAGTTTTAAATACACAAATTCCTAGACAATTACGGTGAAGTTTCAAAGAGTCGACTTTTGAACTACTGAACAGATCTATAGCTGATAAAAATTACAAAGAAACCATGAAGCAATGCTAGAGAGGCATAAAAAAATTGACTATGTACCTGAGCAAAAGGCAGTCAGTGAAATATCTTTTTAGAGACAATGTTAGAAATGAAAATATCACCAAGAAATCTTGAAATACTGATAGAAACTGTTTTTCTTAGCTTCTGGATGTGCACAGAAAAAGAAACACAGTCAGGCTTTCAGAACTAAAATAACAAAAGCAAACCTGAATGACATTTCCAATTTTAGAAAGTAAAAACATTCATGAAAGAATTAACTTGATGAATCATAACAAGGATAGCTCGCGTTAACACCTTACCCTTGCTACCCAGTTTCAACTCTAAACAAACTCATCTGGTGCTTTCCTGATTCCAGATCTCAAGCACAGATGTTGAAGATCAGTGTATCATATACAATAGTAAAAACATGGAAAAGGATTATTATTATCCAACAGCTAAAACTGATTTCTTTAGAAAGGAATGAAAAAGTAATTAAGAAGGAGCCAATCCATATTTAGTCAGCTGAGAAGCTGAGACTGTCTTTGCCTAAAAAGAACACAGTGACAACTAGAACTGAGAGTTTCTGCCATCTCAACAGATTTTATGTTGAAGCAGCTGTGCTACAAGTCTGAAGAAAAAAACCCCCAAACATTAACTCTTCATTAATTGAAAATTAATGAACTGGAAAAAAAAGTTTTTCTTGTGTGACAATGAAAGATTTTATTGATCACTTTTAAAAAGGTTGTTCATGGTAAATTTGAAAAGTAGAGTCATTAAAACAGCAACATTTGATATGAATCAACATTTTTGAGTATTTTTTAGTAGTGATAGCTTGACATGTTCTTATAAAAGCTACTTCTGCAGATATTCCCAATCAAATTTAAAAGCCAATCTCAGAGCCTCCACATATTCTTGACAGAGATTATTTTTTTTTGGCAATGGGAAATATTCAGCCTCTGACTCTTCTGCTTTAGACAAAACATGCAATGAGTTCTTTCATCTGCACTAGGAAGAAGAGTCCCCAGTGATAGGACAGAGACCCTCTGAAGGCAGAACAACTGCTAACAGTCAGTATACTGCCACCAGCTGATGGTGCTCTGCAGGGACCAATGTTTATTCAGCAAATCCCACTCTTCACATGAAAAAGCAGCCCTTGTGAGATTCTTCACAGTGGAAAGATGCCTTTTGCAAATCTAGCAGCCCCACTGCAAGACTGAAAAAAGCGTTATTCTCTAGATTTTCAGTTTTTACATATATATATAAATATATATGTAAATATTTATATAAGTATCTGTTATTATTTAGGAAGAGACTGGATTTTGTTTGCAGAAGGCACAAACAAATAAAGGATGCAGGAAGAGGGAGTAGGTATAGGCTCACCAAGGCACAGATTTACCTATAAAGTGAAAAAACAAAACAAACAAACAAACAAAAAACAAACACCAAAAACCAAACCAAGAACAAAACCACCACCACCCCCAAAATAAACAAACAAAAAAAAAAACAACACAAAAAGCAAAGAAAAACATCTCTGAGGAAAAGCAGAATGCCTTTCTATTGGGGAACACTGTTTTGGGAGGATGACTTGCCAGATTTCAACTCCCAGATTGTACCACTAAATAGAAAGCTTCATAAGACAGAAGAAACGACAGCAAAGTTTCGAGAACTGTAAGAACCTTGGCAGCATTAACCAAACACTAAAGCTGACATTACAGTACCTGCCTAGCTTTGATCTATGGAGATAACAAAGTGTATTTTACAGAAACAACTGGATATGAGTTATGGAGAGAATTTTATGGATGATTTTAAATGCAAATGTTAAGCACGTCAAAAGACAAGTTGCTCATCACTTCTGCAAATCTATTAATAATGATGCTTAAACTTTGTGTCTAACTCTAAACAAATGAGAAGGGGGAAAAAAGAGAAATGGATTAAAAACAGCAAAGATGAGGTTATATAAGAAAAAGGGCCAAATTTAAATAAATACTTCAACACAAAAAACTACCCTATATTAAGTAACGCAGTCTGGTAGGATAAAATACATAAATATAAAGGAGACAATACATATTTTACAATTATGACAGAACAAACCTAGGGCAATTTATTTTTAATAATATACCCAGTGTTATCTGAGAACAATATGAAGAACTGAAGGCAAAAACAAGGAAAAAAGCATACCGTTTGAATTCAGGCTTTGCTAAGGACTGATGGCTCAAGGGGAAATGAACCGTTCTACTGGGAATGGAACAGATGGTCACACTTGAGCAACTTCAGCTATTCAAGAATTTACTAGTACAGGAAGAGAAAAAAGCACTGAAGCAAGATGTCCTTGACAAGCTTTTGTTAAGCTTTATGGAAAATAAATACAGCTTGAAAAATAAGACCTAAGTCACATCACTTGAGAAAGACTATGCAATTAAAGATCACTAGAAAGTCCACAAGGGTGACAAAACTAAACATTCTTTGCAACATTTCGTATCTCTTCTTCCTTCATTTTATGAAGCACTAAAGAAAGGATTAAAAAGTGATCTTTCCTTACATCTAAGCAAAAACATATTTAATTTTCCTAACAGCACATAACAACTGACCTTCCTCATGTTAAAATCGGTGACAAAACTGGTTTTCAACAGGAAAACACAAAATACTATGATGCAGTTAAAGACAGAAAGCAAGCAAAGGAATTTCTCATGAAAACAATTCCTTTGCTAACTAAATTGTCTACATGATCCTTTTACTGCTTAAATGATCCAATTTCTACCTTGATTTTAAAGTTGTACCTGTTGGTTTTAAAGGCCATAGTCTTTTCCGGGTAACTTTGTTCTGAAAAAAATCATTATATGCCTCAATCCCGCATCATAATACAACATGCCAAGTACATCTTCCCCTTGATAAGCCTCTGACCTACCACACATCATAAGGGATCTTCCTCGAGTATCTATCCATGCTGTCCACATCTGTCCACAGATACCCACATTCTGTGTTAACCATCTCTGCAAATCAATTAGCTGTATGTCTCTACTTTTTCCTTGCCAGAATATGTCCCTGCTGCCCATAAACTGGTTACGATTGTTTCTTCCCCTCCAAAACAACCACCATAAGCTCCATAATTTCTGACTACAGAAGCTTCATTTCTAGAATAAAATAAATAAATAAAATAAATGTAAATAATCCAGTAAGGAAAAGCCATGGGGTTTGGAGCTGGTAGGGGAAAAATTTGTCTTGGCAGCAAAGTAGAGAATACATTAGACCATACGAATAACATTGAGAAATAAGCAAACTCTATCAGGACTGAACATGAGCCAGCAGTGTGCCCTGGCACAAAGGAAGTCAAACAGTATCCTTGGCAGTATTAACTGAAGCATGGCCAGTTATTAAGGGGAGGGATTAGGCTGCTGTACTCGGCACTTATTACACTACACCTAGAACACAGCATCCAGTGTTGGGGCTCCCAAAAGAGGGTAGACATCAATAAACTGGAGTGAATCCAGCAGAGAAGCACCAACATAGGCAGGCTATGGAACACCCCACTTCTCAGCCTCTCCTGATGGGGAAGGGCTTGCCCAGCCTGGAGAACAGACTGCTTCAGGACCTGACAGCAGCCCCCTGGTATCTGCAAGGAAGTGATCAAGAAGACAAAGCCAGACTCCTCAGAGTGGCGCATGATGAGAGCATGACAGACCAAAAATGTATCAAAAAAAAGAGAGCGGGTAGAAGGAATAATCTTTTCAACCCTGAGGACAGCCAAGCAGTTTGTCAGAGTGGCTGTACAGTCTCCATTCTTGGAGGTTTTCCAAACCATGGGATAAAGCCCTGAGCAACCTCACAGCTCACATGGCTTTGAGCAAGAGGCTGGGGATCAGAGACTGCTTAAGGGAGCTGAACAAGATGACCTCTGGAAGTCCGTTCCAACCTCAAGCATTCTACGTTTCTGCAACTTCCTGAGGTCTCTGAGTTTTCCTATGAATTTACTGAATAAAAAGTTAAAAGATTAAGATAGTTCTAAATATGAAGTACTCAGTTACTCTTTGTAAGATAATTCAGATTTATAATGACTAGTTTAAACAGCAACTTAGAATCATAGAATGATTTGGTTAGAAAGTACCAGGAGATCATCTAGTTCCAATCCCCCTAGCCATGGGCTGGGATACCACACACCAAACTGTTTCACCCAAGACTCTGTCCAACCTGGCACCTTCAATGCTGCCAGGGATGGAGCAATCACAACTTAAACTAGAAGTAAAAATAGCTCTGGTTGTTTCAAACTGTGAAGTCATTCAAAGTCCATAGAACATCTGATACAAGTAGGAAGCTTCTAATACAGGGTTGGAAAACAATGTCAGTGACTAATAACACCAAAATAAAAGAAATAAAAATATTCTATGAATAATAACAAAAGCAGAAGATTAGAGAACACTGTTTTCTTTTTTAAATGCAGAATTATACAAGAATAAGAAACTGTTATGCCAGCAGCTTGTATTTTCCCCAAAACATTTTGAAGAAAAAAAATATCCATCACTCTCAAGTTTGACTTGTAAATAAATCTTTCAAAAGCAAAGGATACATCCCCAAAATTTAGAGATGATACATCCTCAAACTGATGTTTTCTGTAAACTGATAAAATTCTATCTCCAGTGAAGTAAATAACTACATCCCTATGAAAACCCAGCCAAGGAAGTTGGAAGATTCTCATGAAAACAATTCCTATTTCTATCCAAAATGTCCCTGTCAGGTCTCCTGACAATCCAACAAGCTACCTTGTAGCATGTGCTTGTCATACACAAAAAACCTTCCACTTCAAATTTTAAATTTTCTTTTTGAAGTTTAGAGTTGAACTAGTGAATGTTAGAAGTCTTTTACCTTTGGAAAAAGCCATAAAAATCTAAGGTATGTTTAATGCTCTTCAGGAAAAGATTAAGTCTAACTAGTGCTTTCAGTACTGAAACTGAAATTTATTCAAATCTAAGATGTGTTTTAACGTTTAAGTGGAACCTGGTTAATTAAAGAAAATTATTATCATCTAGTTGATGGGAAAAGCTATCTCCTGTGGTAAGAAACCTTTATTTAAACACTCTTCATACTCTGAGTTTATTTAAAAGAAAGAAAAACAGACTAGCAAGCTTAATTTAATTCTGTGGTTTAATGACTAACTCAGAAGAATGTGTATTGCATTCATTTTCCAGGAAAGTTAATATAGATTGCTCAGAAACATAAGAAGAGCTGTAACAGTACAGATTGTCCCTGAACAATGCTTAATGAGTGACTATAGTTACTACCATTAGCAGAAGTCTTTGAGATTTGGGCCCATAATCAATTTATTTACAGAACAGGAAATCCTTCTACGTATATTCAGGAGTCACTGAGTCTTGTCTATGATTGTTACTTCAATTTTCTGTCATAGAAATAACCATAATTTGAGGGTTTTACTTTTGTGTTGAGGTACTACAAAAATGCAAGTGATATAATATGTACCATAATTGATAACTCCTAGTTATCCTGTTGTATATCCTATTCAAGTTCCTGAAAGAAAATTTATGAGCCATTTTTATTTCTAAAGGGAAAACAAAGATCAGCAGAATAGTGTGGAGACTATTACTAATCACAAGCTTCCCCTCCTCAAATACATAACACATCAATGATCAGTGCTTTGCAATATAAAAATTAAACACAGCTAGTTATCGATATCAACAAACGTAAGAGAACTAGGCTAAAGGCAAAATGATTGCATTTCTTGTCCTTTTAGTTACTGTTTTCTTGTGTCTTTTTATCACATCTTAATATAGAAGATGGCACCTAGTTCAGTGTGACTTGCGCAAAGCCCAGTAAGTACCGTGGTATCAAACATGAGACAGTCTGAGTTGCCCAACTGCAAAAGGCTGACAGTGAAGTTTGGAAAGAATCTCCTTCAGCTACACAGCTATCAGTGCTACTGAAAATAGGGCAGACATCTGTGAGGAATTACCTCTTTACTTTCCCTGTGAACATCTGGCTTTTAGAAAGGAGAAGGAAAGAAGGAGAAAAAGAGGTATTTCTAAGAGAAGGTAGGACCTACCTACTGTGATACTCCCAGTTTTGGTCTGAAGGCTGTTGTTACCTATTAAGAAGAGAAGGAAAGAACATTAAAAGCATATTTAACTTCTTTCTAAAACTGTAACAAAGGCTAAAGTAATGTGGACCTATTCAAGGGCATTGCAGTTGTAGCAGTATCTCTCATTTGCATATAGAAGCAAAATAGCACAAACCAGATATGTTGCTTGAATATTATGGCTTTACAAACAAAAATCTCAACACATGTGCGTAACAACGAATTGATTCCAGATGAGAAAAACACTGAATAAAGCTTAAAGACACAGACTTTAAGATGTGAGAGACTGGATGTGAGAGAGAGAAAAGCAGAAATGCATCGTGAGGCTAAAGCATGGTATTTTCTTTTTTCATTTTGGGCCAAATTTTTGTGTGTTTCTCCGATGCCTGCAACAGCACTATGATTTAAGCAGCTCAACAGGATTAGTAACATAAACAGTCCCTATTTTCCCTTTTTATATATATAGAGACAGATACATAAGACACAGACATATACACAGACAAATATGTGTGTCTATGGATATAGGCACATGTATACTCCCCCTGCCCTGCTCTGAGGATGGGTTGGCTGGTTGTTTTCCTTTCTTTTTCTGCAAAGGCTGATTCCTGGACTTACTGAACTTTACCTACTCTCTCCAAACTTATTCTCATGTGCATGATGATCTCTTGTCAATGCTTTTCACTGACTTTAGTGAGATCTGAGTGCACTGGAGAAACTGGAGAACAAAAGTGAGTCATGCATAATGCAAAATGGTCTCCCAATGAACTTGCATTACCCTGAACAGGCACTGGTATTTTAGCCTCAAAAATCTCAAGATGAATAGTCTTCCCCTTTACCTGTGGAACCAAGAGAATCTGGAAGGCTGACAGATGTACCTCATAACAGAAAATCCATCTATACCTACTAACAAAGTTTGTAGTAACTTCCATAGTGCCAAGTGTATGCTACACATATATGATTGAATCATAGAACAGTCAGGGTTGGAAAGGACCTTAAGATCATCTAGCTGCAACTCCCCTGCCATGGGCAGAGACACCTCACACGAAACCATGTCACCCATTACAACCATTACTTTTTCCCAGTAAAAGGATACAGCTAGTGACCATGGACAGATGTCTTCCATTTTCTATGAATATAAATGATTTTCTAATGTTATACCTGTCTATGCAAATGGCTATCACTGAGTCGTAGACAAAATGGACTTTAAAAATAGGCAAAGAAATCAGTGGTCTACAGCACAAGAAAAAAAATGCAGAAAAAAAAATTGCCTCAACAAATGCTTTAATTTTAAAAACTAAACCACAACATGTCATTCCTGCCACACTCTCATCCTCCCAGGAGAACAGATTGCAAAATAAAAGGTTGATAATAGTAACTGAGTCCAAGTTAGTAATACACATTATTCACAGCAATTTTCAGATCTTTCAGAACTGGACTTTAAAAACGGCATGTGGATCAAGCTTTGCTCCTATCTTCTGTAATTACAGAGTGGCAAACAACCATTAGGGTAAGATGCATTCCACTGCCTGTGACCTGAAGTGCTTTTCTTAGTGGTCTGTGGCCTGAAAGCTAGAAAAGCAGCCTATTATCAATAGTCTTCAATTCATCATTTCAAGCACACACTGTACAAAATACTTAAGGGTTCTGAAAAATCAGTTGAAACAAAACCGTATTTCAATAAACCTGAAAGATGTTTGGCTTTACCATTTGCTGCTATTAAGAGACACACTATAATTACCCCACCCCTTTCCCCATATTATCATGACTAGTACTTATTTTTGTACAAGATACAAAAAAGACTCTGGTTTTGTCAGCTAGCAGCTTCCATGGAGCTGAAGCTTGAATACACTCTGCCTGCATATAGCCCCTGGGACTTGGGGATTTCTGGTTTGCTCTCTGTTTTTCTGGGGTTTTTTTGCTTTCTGTTTTAATAAGCAGGTCCTTGAAAAATATTAAAACATGTTGAAATCAAACTCCTATTAACCATAAATTTATATGGCAGATACAACTAATGCCGCAAATTGTAAACATATTAGTGTGATAGGCTCACTTCCAATATTTAGCTAAAAAATGTTGGGTTTAAAGCAGGTAAGAATGTCCTGATGTGTTATGACAGTGCGCAGAAGTGTTCTTTTGGTCATGCAGTGGTCCCATAAAGGCCAATGCTTAACTTACAATTTTTAAGCTAGCCAAGCATTTTTTTTTGTCATATCAAGGACAAAGAGCAAGAGCTGACCAGAGGTAATTACTAGTTTGATTCTTATATTCAACTGACTTCAGCACTGTAGTGCAATACTATAAAGTCCAAAATATAATAGTTTTAACAGAATATTGATGACAGAAGCTTGGTTCTTGGATTGCTTCCGAAGAAACAGTTATCTTTTCTATCATGTATAAGCTTCTCCATAAAGACTATAAAACTTCAAACTACTTCAAACTACTGGAAGACAGGATCAGTATAGGACTGGGGCAAAACATGGCTTTTGGGATATAAATAAAGGCATCATTTTACATTGTATTATTTCCATTCTTTCAATTTGTTTTGAAGGCTCTCAAGGTGGCATGGTTCTGATGCACAGAAGAAACAAACAAACCACCACACAGCTTTTTATCACTTTGACTTTGCATTTTAAATTTCAGGCAGAAGTACAGTCATGCCTAAAAAGGAATGAAATTAATTTCTACAATCCCACAATCACTGAAATCCAGAAACATAGCTGAAATTCATGGAACATGCTTTGGTATATTGGATTCTTTTCAGAAGGGATTCAGAAGGGATTATGGAATGCCAAGCTGAAGCATTATACCATACTACCTTCAAAACATTGCACATTTTCTGTTTCGTCTTATGCAGGTCACTATAAGGCAGCTATATGGTTACCTTTTCCTATATATTAATTAGTGTGTAAATATATAAAGTAACTTCAGTAACTATGTTTTCCAGTGTGATTCTCTTATATTGAAATAGTTACTACACTATGACAGAAGAACAGATCAAAAGCAAACAAAGTCCCGCACGTGAGACAAAACAACCCTGTAAGGCAGTGAAAGCTGAGTACTTGCTGTTTGCAAAGAAGCTTTGCAGGTAAGGACCTGGGCATTGTGATGTACACCAGCTTCTGCATGAACCACTATCTGTATGATAAGCATATCCAGCACGTAAAATTCTCTTATGAGATTGCATTTGGAGCATTGTGTCCAATTTGGGTCTTCCCAGTCAAAAAAGACACTGAGGTACTGAGGTGAGGTCAGAGAAGGGTATTGAGAAGCATACTACTGCCAACTATAGTACCAGCATCCTGTCAGCAATAAGGAAACAGTGGACTTAACAGCCCAAGAAACTATCTTTCCAGGTATTTACAAACCAAACGACACTACCTCATGAGCAAAAACCAGAAGTGGCCACTTGTTTTCTAACATAAAATTACGAAAGGAGTTTATCTTTTCCAGCAGTATTTATGCATTTGTGTGCAGATATATATGTAATATAATAATTTTAAATACTTTAAAGGTATTTGCTCTTACTATTAAAACATGACGGAGGAGCATGATGTTTTGCAGGAATTTTTTTTCTGGAAAAATAGAAGAGCCAAGCTAATGTTAGTTTGCAATTGTTTTGAAAAGAAACAGCTAAAATAACATTAGGTGTTCCAGACCCATTTCATAGAGAGCTCATAAAAATAATCCTGAAGTGACATAAGAAACGTCTGTGTAATTTGGACACAATTCTATTTGTCTTCATATTGTTCTTCAGCCAGATGACAATGAGGCATTACTAAGGAAGTCACCGACTACAGCAGTTACATCATTTTTGTCAAAATAAGCTGTGCACAGAGGCATGAACATGCCCACACACTGATCAGCCCGCAACATCATTATATGGGTTCGAAGTTATAAAAACCAAATCAAAACAGCTGAGACAGAAGTACACGTAACAATACAGACTACATGTTAAAAAAATACAATAACATGAAAAAAGTTATTTCTACCTATGCATGCTGAAGTGAACTTTACCTAACAGGTTTAGAAACAATTCTTCAATTTACTATAAACAGACAAAGGACTTGCTTGCTCCTTTAAGGAAGAGTCATTTCTCAAGCAAGATGACACCACAAAACTGCTACAGAATTGGAGCAAATTGTTTCTAAGGCATACAGTTGGAAATCTGGAACTCTGACTGACCTGAGTAATTTTCACTCTTTGTTCATCCCCCGGTTTGTTTTACTTAATGTTAAATCATCAAACCCACGCTACAGCACAGGCAGAATTCAGTGGGAACTTTGTTAAATTAGAAAACCACACCAGGTTCTAACTTTGAGTGCTGTTTAAATAGAAGATTATCAAGTTAGTTTTAGTTCTAGGTGAAGGACATAAAAGGGTGGATAGATTAGAGACTTTCCTCCCACTCCCCATCACAGAACAGAAACTGTCACCACTTTATTAGTATAGTGTGCAAGCAGAGACAGACTATTTCTGCTAAAAACTAAATACAACCAAGTTCTACCAGTTAGTTCTTAGCAGATGCAGTAACAGCTATTTCTTCTATGAAGAAAATAAAGGATGGAGAGAAGGGAAGAGAAGCCTCTTTACTAAGTATAATTTTTATTGCTGAACTTTAAAATAGTTTTACATCCTTAGTATGCATGATGTTCCTCTCCTACAAAATACACTTTTTGCTATTTCATAGTATTTTTACAAAATTGTTTAAAAAAATAAATGCAGCATACTATAGATAAAGTTAATTATCTTCAATTTGGTCTCTAACAGACCGAACCGTTTTGTTCATACACTGCGCACAGTTGATCTAGTAATAGCCTATAGCATTAGCCCATTTGTTACGGTGAACATTATGAACACCTTCAAAGCAGACAAATTTGCTCAGTATTTTCTTCTTACCATGAATACTTCCCAGCAGAATATCACCAGCTACTGAAGACAGACATGATGATTCTGCATAGAGATACTTAGTTTTCAGCAGCCCATCTTCAGTAGATATGTTGATGGATGTCCCCTGCAGCTTCTCTATATTCACGCTCTAAGAGAAATAAATAAACATAATGGAAAACTTGTCATCACAGTTTGAAAATGCATAGGGAAGTAATAGTATTAGAGGCAAAACAAATGGAAAGCAGTTGTTGGTTCAGAACAGAGTCAAGTTCTTAGTTAAAAGCTACACAAGACAAAACAAAAAACCTTTACATCCAAGAGCTCTGACCAGAAAGTCAATGATTCATTACAACATTTCAATGAATTACTGCATAAGTCATACAGGCGAAGAACCCGAACAGTCACAAAATGATCTGTTTTTAAGAAACAACACTTCATTTTTAGAAGTAAACAAACAGATTAGCTGTAATAATGAAGACATAACATTAATGCAGCATTATGATTCTTAAAGCTTTGATAATCAGTTTTCTGTTGCCACATACCAAAACATCCACTGTCTTTGTTATTACATACAGCTATTTACACAGACTTTTAACTGGGTCACTTTGTAGATATAGCTTTGGTGAAGGTTTGCAAAAAAAGCCATAGCTGCACTTTTCCTCAGTATAGTTGTTCATATTAGCTCAGTTACTCAGGCCTCTATTCTTAGACTTAAGCCGTAAGCTATAAAAGCCTTGAAAATGAGGGATAGATATCCATTTTGACTTCTTTTTAATAGAAATGGAGATGAAGGATAAGATTTGAAAAGTTGCATTATGGACACATTTGGGAAATAAAAGGTGATAAATGCATCGAGACCTCATAGCAGCCTTCCAGTATCTGAAGGGGGCCTACAAGGATGCTGGAGAGGGACTCTCAGGAATTGTAACGACAGGACATGGTGTAATGGGTTTAAAGTAAAACAGGGGAAGGTCAGGTTAGATATAAGGAAGAAGTTGTTTACTGTGAGAGTGGTGAGGCACTTGAACAGGTTGCCCAAAGAAGTGGCAAATGCTCCGTCCCTGGCAGTGTTCAAGGCCAGGTTAGATAGAGCCTTGCGTGACATGGTCTAGTGCGACGCATCCCTGCCCATGACACAGGGGTTGGAGCTAGATGATCTTAAGGTCCTTGCCAACCGAAACCATTCTATGATTCTACGCTTTCATCTGTCTGCCAGTAACCAGTCATGTGACAACCTATCTGAACAAACCAGAGGAACTTACAAGATTATGCAACTACCTTATGAATTTAATTCTATTATTCCCCATTTAAATGTGATTTATGATGCAGTCATTCAAGAGTTCATACTTAACACTTTCAATCCACTTCATTTCAGCATTGTCATCTTGTGGCAAATAGTCGACACAAAAGTCTGCAGACCCTTCCGGTGTTTTATTATATAAAGAATAAGCTATGGATGAAGTATGCAGTATTCTGACAAACAGCAACTAGTGTTTCATAAAATCCATGCTGTACTGTGCCCCAAAATGCGAGCTAAAAAGGCTGGTTTAGTATGTTCTGTATGTCAGCCAAATTACACTGTGACCATACCAATCCAGGCATACTGAGCTTTACACCATCTTCTCACATAAGAATACTGATTGGACTACTATCTCAAGACTTGATCATAGAATAGTTTGGGTTGGAAAGGACTTTAAGATCATCTATCTGCCATGGGCAGGGACACCTCACATTAAACCATGTCACCCAAGGCTCTGTCCAATCCAGCTTTGAACATTGCCAGAGACGGAACATTCACAGCTACCCTGGGAAAGCCCATTCCACTGCCTCACCATCCTTACAGTAAAGAAAATTGATTAGTAAAGAAATTACAGGAAAAGTTGATATTACACCACCAAGTAGGTCTCCAAGAATGTAACAAGACACATTAACTTACAATAATTTACATACATACTATAAAAAAATAAAGCAAAACCAACTACCAATACAATGAAGATTTGTTTCAGAATAACTGAAATAAGGTAGGGAAGGTGGACTGCTCAAGTATAAAACTAAAAAAGTATCATAGATAGGAAAAGTGTAAAAAAAAAAAAAAAAGGGATTACTTTTTACTGAGACTATGTTTTCAATCCCAAATTCTTAAACTTTTATGAATTTTTGGCAGAACATAGCTGTTTGGCTCTGTTAAATAAGCACTATAGAGAAGTCCCTGTGGCACAGATTAGCTAATGATTCCCCAGTCAAACAAATTTAATTATTTTTGTCCACTGAACCACTAGGTTTTCTGGAAAAATTCCTCCCCTTGAGAGCAGAGCCTTGGGAGATTGTAGTTACTGGACTGACCACATGCTAAAGTTCCAGTTTCTTACCCTTTAAAGTGTCAGTCTATCTTCATAAATCAGACAGAGAATATTTGGGTTTGCACCTGAACACAACTAAGACATAAACATCACCTTCCCCACATATTCCTCTTCTTGGCCTTCCTTTTTGTGCTATCCTTGCTTGGATATTTTACTAGTGCCTTCTCCATTTTCTCCCTTAAAAATATTCTGTTTCCCAAGTGCTTAGTGTCTTTTACCACATCCTTTCCCTCCCCACCTTCAGTAGGGGGCTGGAAATGCTGACAGAGCCATAATTACATAATGATGACTACAACTGGTGGGAGAAACATCTCATACAAACACACACAGGAGATGTAAGGTTGACTGACTGTTAACAGAAATGGTCAATTGAGAAAAGAAATCTTACACTCTTCTGCCTAACTATACAGCAAAGTTTGTTGTTAGGAAGTTGAACAACATAAGCCAAAAGATTGCTCCAACGCTGTAAATTCCTGTTAAAATGATTTATTTCACTGAAGTTACTACAACTTTACAACTCTAACAGTGAATTCTAGCAATATTTGTACTTATGACCACAAAGAAGCACCTCAACTCAACCTGCATGAAGTTTGTTTTATTGTTTCAAAAGAACAACAGCTTTTAAAGACTCAGAGCAAAATAACTATATTTCTCATTTTCATGTGATATTTTCATGTAAATGAAGATCTAATTATTTTTCTACCATCCACTTGTTTTTATCAACTCCAGTGAGATGCTATTTGAAATGAACGCTATGCACTGCACTGGAGTAACAAACTACTTTGGGACAAATGATTAACAGCACAACTCTAAAGACCACTACCATGCCAGTATGTGTGAGCAGCATGACTCCACAGGAATCATTCAGTCTTATTCACTGGTAGAAAGCAAGGATTCCAGGTTACAAATCCTTCCAACAGAAACCCTTTCTGCGAAGATGAAGGATACATCCAGAACGGTGTAGACTACCTCTGCCCTATTCTACTCCTTGTGGCTGTTAGCGACCTAGGACAGACCCTAACTCCACTAACTGCTAATAGTACCAACGGAACTGCCAATGAATTAGAACTGATTAATCCAATTACAGCATCATCATACCACAGTCAGGCCTTACCCACTCTGCTTTACGGTGGGAGGTCTTGCTGGGATGCAACAATGTTCATGAAAATGTATTAATTATAGAATGGTCTTTTCCAGCCTAAATGATTAAGACCATTAAGTCCAACCATTAACCCAACACTAAACCATCTCCTTGAGTACCACATCTACAAGTCTTTCAAATACCTTCAGGGATGGTGACTCAATCACTTCCCTAGGCAGCCTGTTCCAATGCTAGACAACCTTCTAGATGAAGAATTCCTAACATCCAGTCTAAACCTTTCCTAGCACAACCTGAGGCGATTTCCTCTCATCCTATCACTTACTACATAGGAAAAACAGATAGACACCATTCTCACTACAACCTCCTTTCAGACTGTTGTAGAGAGCAATGAGGTCTCTCCCTGAGCCTCCTTTTCTCCAGGCTTTACAACCCCCAACGACAGTACAGCTACAACAGTCTCTAGCTCTTTTGTACATAAAAAACAGGCTAGCACCCACTACAAAAATGCAGGTAATTAAACGTTAACAGTTCTTGGAAAATCCAATGGCAAGTTGCTTAGTCTACAGCAGGACCTTAAGAACAGCTCACAGCTGGCTCTATGTCATATGATCTCAGAACATATGATCTCAGAAAACAATCTACATACAGCAGTGCCAAAACAGCACTTCACAGAGGCCATTTTGGATTCCTAGAACTTAATAGCTTGGTCTCAATTCTATCCTTGGCTAGGGAAAGCTACCTGCATTCTTTCCAATTCTTCCCAGGGCTGCTGGGTTTAAGAGTACCTATTGATTCTGAGAGAGTACTGCATGCATCTAAGCTACTTCTAGACTTGGCTTGGCTCCACTCATTCATATAATACTGGTTCAGATGTAATGAATCCTGATGCAACCAGTTGCATGAACATTACAATGCTTAAACATTCATGTTGAGCCTAAAAACCAGACTGGATATGAGAACTGTAGTATTATGTAAGGGAGCCCAGTTCTACATCATTTTAAATAATGGAGAATTGACTATTTGTCCCAAGAAGCAAAATGAGATTAGAGTAGTCTGAGGTTTGTCTCATACTGCCATCTGCTGAAAAAAGCCAGCTACTTCTCTACAAAACTTTTCCCGTTCCTCTCACTGCACCTCGTAACAAGATTACATGTGATTTTATTTCCTCAACTACAGAGAAATATACAAAACCTTCTACTCTCCCGTTCTTACAATCATATAATGCTGGAAGTGTACAGCATGGACAAATATTGAGCCACTATTAATGAGACACCAAAATAAATTAATGGGCCTACTGCAGAATCCAGATGTCTAGATATCAGCCACATAAAATGTTTAAGAGTGTTGTGAGGGTCTACAGAATTAAAGCTAATGAGCTGTATCAGCTAGCAATGCCTTTGTGCTGATGGAATGATCACATGCTTCTTACTGCTCCTTCTGTGCAGCCTGTTCACTACTCCAAATTAAGCATAAAATAATATAGTATAATTAGACAACTGTCAGTTAACAGTGAAATGACAATCAGAGAGGGTCATTTACACATCCTTCAGCACATTCTTCAAAATTTAGTCATTATGCAGACAAGCTCAATAAGCCAAAGAGAGTTTTCCATCTTACTTACACCCTTCTCTGTTGCATGAATATCTGTATTTCCATGAAGTGTTCCAAGACCAATTACTTTGCCACCGTTTGTCCGTATATCTATTTTATGGCTCTGGAAAAAAAGTTCAAAAAGCCTATGGTTAGGATAATCATAACAAGAATCTATCTTGGTTATCTTGGTTTTCAAGCTGTACCACAATAACCACCTTGGATCACAAACTCCATTTTACTGTGAAGCTTTCCCTTAAGTTATCACCAAATGTGTTTGATTATTTCCAATGTAGTTGAACTGAAAACCAATCACCTTTCTTTATAACCAGAAACACAAGGGAAAGAAGGATGCTGAGGAACCTTTTACTCTCAATACAAGTGTTTTTTCTGGGGGGTTGGTTTGGGTTTTTATAACTAGAAAAACATTCACTCAGTATATAAGGCAGCAGGCAACAAAAGGGAAAGCTTTGTTTTTCATTTATGCTCCATCCAGAAACCAAGGTATGTATATACCCCGGGCTGAAGCACAGGAGAAACAAGCTGGCAGTGAGAACTGAACTTACAAACTGAAGTCTTCCATTGACTTGAAACTTACAGTTTCACAGAACTCTATAGGACAATGATATACAAACATACTGTAAAACTACTTATGCTTGGAGTAGTATGCAAAGCCATAAACCTCTATGTGTGCATACTAGTGCAAACCCTAAGCCTGCAATTAGAACCAGATCCTGGTGTTTCATTCCAGATACTAATTCAAATTAGGTATGTTGCATACATCTGCATTACAATCTCAAGGTTTTCACAATCCAAACAGGTCTTCAGAGTAAAATGCAATGCCCTAACTAGACTTCAGCAGTGCTTCAGACCTTTTAAAGGTTGCAAATAACTCAGCTGTGTAGTTAAGCTTCTGTACAAATAATAAATGATTCTCTCCATATAGAGTAAAAAAGGATAAAGTTAAATTAGGTGCCTCAGTCAGACAGCACAGTTCTTTCAAGGCAGTTTCATCTGGCACATTATCATAACAATGGTTAAAGAACAAATCCTCCAAGCACATAACACCAGGAAAATATGGGAATTCATAAGATAAGAAGAATAAATGCAGAGCAGTGACTTACCAGTATAGCCACTGATAGTTAAGCAAAATAAAACCATGACATGCAAACTTATTTCCTCAATTTTTCTTTCCTTTTTTTTTAAAAAAAGGATTTTTTTCTATATAGTTTTTGGGACAAAAAAGTTTTGATAAGATACAGCTGTCTCAATTTCCCTTCCCCATGAATTATTAGACTATCCATGTCTCTTAAAAAAAACAAAAACAACCCACAAACCAACCCAAAACACACACACAAAAATAAACCCCAAAACAAAACCATGAACTTCACAAGCTTTCAGAGGTAGGCATCAAGACACCTAACAGACAGCAGGATTTGCTGAGAGGAAGCAAGTTATAATGATCAAATAGCTTTTTCATTAAAAGTGAATATTCCACTCACTGAAAGTAAGGAACACTAAACTGTCACAGGGCTTCTCCTAACAACATGAAAAGGTCTGAGTAAGGAAGAGGTAAAAGGCTGCCAAGGAAGTCAAAGATGTTAAAAGAAAAACAGAATAATGTGTTCAGTTCAAAGAAAGAAAGGACGGTGGTACAGGACTTTAACAAATCATGCTCAGACATGGTGTCTGGTGAGGAAGCATTGCAGGTCTTCCACTGATTGTGTGGAAGACACCTGGAATTCTTGTCATCACTGACACAGTCAGGAAGCTGGAATTAATCACTGAACATAGAAACAAAATACAAGGATCTCCTTGGTCCCAATGTCACTGCTAAGCTGATGGACTGTAATAAAAAGCAGGATTAAAAATTAAGAAACAGCAGCACTGCTTTCTCAAAAAAGAATTTGGGAATAACCAATACTCTGAAGAAGACCTAGAAATTCTAGTCCTATTTTGAAATCAGTTGACCTGCAGACGTGGGAAAGGATAGGGTAAACAGGGCTTTAGCCAATTACAGAACAAGCACCACCAAAAAAAAAACAACTCAATAGAACAACCCTCAACAAATCTCACTGGCTAGATAAATGCCTATCACACCAAAAGTACCAGCCAAAAGCCATTAAAAAACTCATACAGAATATTCATCTTTCCCGTTCTATTGCTAGCATGCATGATTAAGGAAAGTGGATGTCAATTTTTTAGGTCTTTTGTAAGGACACCATACCCAAAACTCAATTTTTTAATTACAAGTTACAGAAAAAACTGTCTGTGGCAAGGTGAAAAAAAATCAGCAGCTGTGAAGCTGTTTGCTGGTGTTCTTTAAATAAAAAAACCTGGTCATGTGGGGACTATTCAAGTCACTGATCTACGACCTATTGCTCTCCACAGTGAAGTCTCCTGCTTTGCTAGTCAATGAGGTTTGTGGACAACATGACAGCAAAGCAACATTAAACAGCTCTTCAACGCATCCAGCGGAGGGCAGTATCACTTCAGTTTACTCAGTAAGCACATTCCCTAAGGAAAAATAAGCTTTTGTGCTGCATTATGGAATCTAGTCAGTAAGATTTTCAGCAGCTTTGGGAAAAAAAAAAAAAACAAACAAACAAAAAAAAACAAACCAAGGGTTAATAATTCTGCTTCTCTGATAATACAGAGTATAATTCTTGAACCTATCTTAGAAGAAATGAGTTACAGTTGCTTTACTAGAACGATAGTACTTAATAACATTAGACTAAAAGTTGGTTGTATGGCTGAGAGATACTGTAATACTCCTAACCTAAAAGAATATTCAGGGTAACTATTCATGTTAAAAAAGCCAAAGCCTTCTAATCTATGAAAGCTTTGTTTTGCTTTCTGGGACCAGGCCATTCCTGTCATCTGAGGCTGAAGGGAACAAAGAAACCTTCCGTGATCACCAGTAAAGTGGACACACTGAGGTGCATGCACAGGGGAAGGATCGTCTTTTACACTTGTAATTTTTGCGAACTGAGGAAGGCTCAAAATTGATAGAGGTAAAAAAACAACACCAAGCTCCTCTAGTGGAGTACTACAGAGGAATTGATCTCAAAAGCCCCAAACTGGTAACTTTGCTGGCTTCTTTTCAGTTTACTGTTTTATTGCTATTTGTAGTCTCAAGGAAAATAGAACTTTTTCATTTTTATAACTCAACATTTTTCACACCTCACACTGTTTATGAGAAAAGATGCCCACAAAATTAGTTGTCATTCCTCAAAATCCTCTTTTTCCATGACATCATAAAAAAAAAAAAGTAAAAAATCTTGACAATTGTGATGGCATGCTGTGACTATTACTGGCCAAAACTACCTTGTTTTCTCATACTATGTAGTTTCTCAGGTACCGCTGTTTGCTATTATTATATAACAGAGCCATTTTTAACCAGCTTTAGACAGAAGTAACACATATAGTACTATTAACTTCTTGTTAGATTTCAGTTACCTTTTTAAGAGTAAAATGGTCAGTTACACAAAATCTGGAAGATTCAAGTTATTTGTAGTTCACTGAAGATGGAGTAAACCTAGCTTTTTCATATATTAAATCTCCCTTTAAATTCAGTTTCGCATATGCATGCTATAAAATCATCTCTTACACCATGGCAAAGAAAATGTGGAAAGATTTTTCATATCTCAAAAAATAAATTAAACTTAGGAACTATACTATTCGAAAAGCTTTTTTTTTTCTTTAGTTTATACCTGCTCCTGCAAGTACAATCCTAATTATTAAAGTAAATTTCATTCCAAACAGCACCTCAGTCATATACTTTGATTATTCCTACAAAAGCCTATGTCAGCAAAGCTTAGGTCTTAAAGATTGAAAAAACAAGGTCATGACCATGATATGTACAGTATTTATCAGATGTAATCCAGTCAGGTATTTTGGACAGAATGTATAACTTCTGATTGAAAATTAACCTAGGGTTTGTTAATAGCACTTACATATCAGAATTATTAAAAAGAAAACCCAAACCAAACACACACAAAAAATAAAACACATACTGCAAAGTATGCAACTAGACAGGAAATCCCAGTCTGTCTTCCTTTTTTGTTGAGGGGCAGGGGGACAAAGATTAGGCTTACTGCTGTCACTGTTTCTGCTGGCTTTGGCTATCACCAATGGTATCTGAACTTCTGACGGCGCATTATTTTGTGTTAGTAACTTCGTGTTGTAATCGTATGCAATAAATAAAGGTGAGGTGCTATACACATAGTAACACTGAGAAATATCAGAGTACTTATTTCCAGAACTGGTATTTAAGTTTATGTACTATATTCCACCCATGATCCCTTTTAAAGCACTGGTGGAGTGCGGGAGGGTTCTTTGTACCTTTATTGACTGCAGGACACTAGTCCCCTTCTCTGTTTCTATTTTGCAGTTATCACATTCTAGTTTCTGAATCTTCACGCAGCCAGTCCCTGATGTTTTGATATCCAAATCTAGAATTAAAAGAGTTTTATTAGCAACAGAATGAGAATAACCAGATCTATTTAAGTAGTACTTGATCATTTTATATAGTAACTATAAATAGTAGGGGAAAGTAGCAGTTTGTTACTGAAGAACCTTCTTGTGAGGCTTGGCCACACAGTTTCAATTGCATGACTAGTCACAATCAACAATCAACACTGAAAATTTTATAAGCCTGTGTATAGCCATCTACCTTGAAGAGAAAACATTAACAGGCAGCACAGTGGTTGTAACCTCTGGCAAGGAATCAGCAGGGTGTGGTCCTTCTTTTACTTATTCACCTACTCCCAAACTCCAGCAATTTTATTAGCAACTCTGCAGAGGCAGTTGGATATCCTGACATGGGGTTTGGGGGTGGAAAGGTTGGCAAATCCTTTGAGGCCACACAGAGTAATAAGATTCAACAGCACAAATACATAGGTCTGGTTTTAGACCTATGCTTCTTCAACTAGCAAGCAGTTTAACACAAAACCAGGTGTAGAAGTGTTTGCATGTGTCATTCTTCCCTAGGCTTCTGGAAGGCCTGACTTACCCCTGGTATGAAGAAGCATGTTTGCCTCTAGTCTGAATCAGCTTACCTTATTACTGTTCATAGGCACTCACAAAAACAAGTCACTAGGTCCTGTAGATAACTCTCACCGAGTGAATAATTTATGGGCTCATAGTGCTTCACACAGGAGAAGCAAAAGCATTTTTCTGCCACTCGGGATCACCCCTAAGTTTAAAGAACAAGGAAGAAGTTTGAGAATGTGCAGTCTGGGAATTCTGACTATATTAGTAATCATTTATAGTAATGACCACCATAATGACTGGCACAAAGTGAAGGCAGGAGAGGAAACAAGTGGTTTTGCTCTTCTAAGGATAAAAGGCAGAAAGAAGAAAAGTGTTTCCTGAAAGACATGTAACTGAAGGACTAACAGACAGTGAGCCTGTTACTCTCTAAAGAAAAGGAGATTATCTGGCAAAGAAACCTTCATTTAAGCACCTGTGAGTCTTTCTTTCACCTCCACTACCTGCCAATGCAACCATAAATATGAGAAGAATCAGAGTACGTATAACAACCTCTGACCCAACAAGATTCCCCAAGGCAGTCCCATGACACATTGGAGGCTGGAGATCAATACTGTCACACAGCTGCTCAGGACAGATGCTGGAACCTTGACAGCAGCAGTTTGCAGACCATGAAGATGAGAGACTGAGAGCTCCAATTAACAACAAAGGGAAGTTTTGCCACCTGACAAGCCAGGATAATCCAAGAGGCAGAGCTAAAACACATTCATTTTTGCTGCTAAAGTGAAGCCTTATTACCACAGTAAGCTAAGAGGTTAAATTTAAAGAAGGATGCAGGCTGTATTCATAGGTAACAATTCCCTAAGCGGGCTAGAAAAGGTGGACTGGATAAGCAGGTTTTCTGGAAAGTGTTTTATTTGCATAAACTGTTTTCTTAGCCTCTTCACTGAAGACTTCCAAGAGAGATAATGTGACAGAGATGTTAATCAAACAATATGTTTCTTACATATAAGTTAAGGTACGCTTTGAGGCATGTAAAAGTGCAAAACCTGGCAAACAGGACTTGTGCCTATCATCAGAGGCTTAAGGGCCGGCTTCACAAGGTTTTATGTTGGTAAAGCCTACACAGTTTCATCAAACCAAAAACATCTGAGTGGTATCTATCCTTGAATGAATACTTGAATGGATGGATGGTATATGCCTTGTGGAACAAATTGCCAAGAGGCATGGAGTTTGCCAGGAAGATCTCATCATGAAACTGTTTACTTGAGTGTACACTAGGAAGAGAGATTCACTGAGGTGCTGAGCTGTATCAGGCTCAGAAAATCCCATGAGCTGAAAACAGCTGACAGCCAAGAAAAACCCAAGATGAAATATCACTTATGTTTGTCCTGTTCTTACTCTTCCCTGAGCATCTGTTTATGTCGGCTGGAGACAGGACAGTGGGCTAGCTGGAGGCATGGTGCTGTAAATTAAGTTTGCTGAATTCTTTTAACTGTATGTCTGAGTAGCTTTGCTTAGCATGAGTAAAACTGCTGAAGCCTTAGGCCACAAGCCCCAAATGACAGAACCTCTCTTGCTTGGTTAGGTGAAGGGAGGCCCTGAGTCCAGTACAAAGTGGAAGATAAGAAGCCACTATCAGCAGAAGACGCAACCCCCATCCAGATAAGAAACAGGTACAGACCAGTCTGGAGACAGAGAAAAACTCCAATAAAGAACAAGAAGACCCCAGACCAAAGATCATCATTCTACCAAGAAGTGTGCGCAAGGTGCATGAAGAGCATATGAACAAGGGGTGCACAGACGGTACACTGGGTACAAAGGCTCAGACATTTCTTTATTCTGTGTCCCTCCCTTCCCGCAGGCATCAGCTGGGGCAGCTAGTGGTTTCTACCACTGTACCACTTGGACAAATTATGTGTATGTGTGTTGGGGAGGGATGGTGTGTGTGGACAAAACCAAACCAAAAGGTTACATAGTATAATTTAAGACACAGGGGAGGGGAAAGTAAGTGAAGATGACAGGTGCAGAATGTCTGCAGTGTAAAGCTTTGAAAACGTGGTAACCAAGAGAACACCATGCTCTAGAAAAGTCATGGATAACACTGATGAAACATGAGCAGAATGAGATTAGTCTCCATTTCTCGTATCACAACTGCAGCAGAGCATCAAATGAAACAAAAGCAGCAGTCTTGGACAACCACATGAAGCAAGCCAGAGGATCTCCTTTTTCCAGCATCATTTGTTTGTTTCCACATCAGTGAGTAAACACAAGTACCTCTGGGTCAAGTGTTTCCTAAAGCTCTGCTCAGAAGGGCATTGTCCTAGCAAGCTTGCCCTTTTCCTTCCCTAAACTTAAGAGCCACTATCAGTCCAGCACAGTTGTTCATTCGTTTCAGGTACTACAGCTGCTCCCCCAGTTTGCTTATTGGTCCCATACCAGAAACCCTACACAGATTTTTACCCTGTGCATAAAAACACAACACAAGAGTTATACTAGACAATTGGCAGCCCTTCCTGCCAATTCATCTGTATTGCTGCCTTTCAGGCTTTTTTGATCCCTGTGGCTGATCACTCAGCCTAACAACCACTACCAGAGCTGGCAGATCCAACAACCCTGCTGGGCACAGCCCCTGAACGGCAGATGTCAGAGCAAAAGTAAGTGTGTGTTGTAACTACTTCATGGCAGAAGTTTTAGTTTTAACAATTGCTGACAAAAATGTCAACAATAAATTATATACCTAAACACCTAAGAAGTCAGGAAACCCACGAAAAAAAGGGACGTTTTGAACCTCCTTGCTTGGAGAAGGCATGATGCCATTGAGGAATATCGCTGCCAAGAGGGCTTCCAGCTTCCACCGGAGGGAGGGACGGAGGGATTCCGTCTGCCCCCGGGCTCTGTGGGCCGCCACACCCGCAGGAGAGGCCCAGCAGCCAAGCGCACAGCCGCTTCTCCAGCCCCGCTTCACCCACCGAACTTCACGGGTGTCCTCACGTCCACGGCGGCCTTGCTGTCCAGGCCGTCCGCCACTATCACCATCTGCTCCAGCGCCTCGTCGTACTCCACCCGGACGCGGTCCTGCTCCCGGCCGCGGGGCGAGGGGCTGCCGCCGGCGCCGCTGACAGTCACCAGCACGCGGTCCGCGTCCGGGTAGCGCTGCGGGTCCAGCGGGCGGACGCTCACCTGGCAGGGCAGCCGCACCCGCAGCCGACCCCGCGGGCTCACCGACAGCGCCCACTCCTGGAGGGGTTTGCGGCCGCCGGCATCGGCGGAGCCGCTGCAACCGCGGCGGGGGACGGGCGGCCCACAGCACCTGCCCGCCGCCCGTAGCGCCAGGGGTGCCCAGCGCGGGGGCAGCGCCCTCATCCCGCCCGGCAGAGCCCCCTGAGGCGGGAGGTAAGCAACTCCTCGCGGGAGAGACGCGTTACCCCACCCCGTCTAGTCACGTGACAGACACTAACCTCAGCCGGTCACGCAGAGGATCCTGGGAGTCGTAGTTCGCCAGCGCCCGCAACGACCTCATCCGCTTATCAGCGAAGGCGGAGCGTTTCCTCGGTCAGCTTCTATTGGGCAGCGGGACGGGATGCTAGAGCCAATCAGAAGCGGGGGAGAGGGCCGAAAACGGTTGAGATAGGCTGACGTAGGCGAGCAGCTGTCGCCATGGGAACGGAGGACGCTGCTAGTTGCGGTGGGGTCGGCAACAGCCGCACAGGTAGGGACCTGCGGCGGGGTCGGCGCCGGGGCTGCGCTGCCTGAAGGGTCTTGCTGCGGCCGGGGCTGGGGAAGGCAAAACCGCAGCACCAATGTAGAGATGGGAAGCGAGGCCAGCGGCGCCGCCTCAGGCTGGTTTGAGGAGACTCGGGAGGGCCGGGGCCCACCCTTTCCGGGGTGCCGAGAGTCTTCACCCCCTCGGGCCCGAGGTGGTGCCCTGTCTTGTGTGAGAAGACGAGGTACCTCGCCCTACGAGGGCGTGCGGGCCGTGAGCCCCCCTCGGACTGGTCCTGGTGCGGCCAGGTGTTAGTTTCCAATGGAGGAACCGGGCTGGTTGGGTTTTAGCCTGCTCAGCTACCTGAAGGAGCAGCCTCAAGATTTATCAGCTGCAGGGAGAAGGCAGGGAAAAGGGAGGAATGGGAAGGGGGAAATGACATGGCTCTGGGTGACAGCCTGGTCTTTGTTATGCTGAAGCCTAGAGTGAGAGCCATGTGTTGAAATGCCCTCGGTCAGAGGATGAAGCAGTGGTTTGGCAGATGTGCTGGAAAAAGAGGTTTTTTTCCGAAGTGGTACTGCAGAGCTCCAAACTTGCTCTCTGTCAGGATGGTTTGGTTAACATGTTATTTACTGTGACTGCTTTGCAGCAGCCTAGCAGTTCTAAAGTCAGCCAAATACATATTTTCCTGAGTTCTGTATAAAAACATCATGAGACAATTTCCTTACAGGATTAACAAATGAGTGGGAAACTACTGAATTCGGTTCAAAGAACTTTTATGGAATTTATAGCCCCCAATATTGTCATATAATAATTAATAAAAGATGAGGGGGGGATGTGAGCTTCATGATGTAAAGTCAGGGGCTGCATTCTTGTCATGGATGTAGGTTACTGCCAAAAATGAGTGTAACATGCACAAAAGGGTGTGTTGTCTCAGCTAAATTGCAACACAAGAAATAATGAAATCTGGGGCTGTTACTTTATTGATTTGCTCTCCATGTGTTGTTTTTCTTCTTTTCCAAAAATAGCCGTGCAAGCCATGCAATATGACAATTGCTCATCAACCTCTTTTCATCACATTAGCCTTGTTTCCATTTTTTGCACTGTCTGGCATTGATTATTTATGAATCTGCAATGAGGTCTGTGTGTCCAAGAGGCAAGAGGATGGCCCTGGCTTTTTGGTCTGCCTGTAATTTTCACTGTGTAAAGTTTAATCAAGATTCACCAAAGCTCTTCAAGTTAAACTATTTCATTGGCTTACATATTCAATCTCAACAACCATTAGATGAAAGACAAAAAAGGGCCAGCCTGACACATGGTCTTTTAGTATAGAAAGATGAATTCTAGAAAGACAAAAATGTATCAATAAATACCTCGGGAGATGATGGGGTAGAAGTTCGGTTTTTTTCAAGTCTTTAGAAATAGTCTAGGGCGGGGGGGGGGGATACAAAATTCTCACTCTTGAGAATAAAAACCAAATTTAAATGTTCAATAATTTTTCAGGGAAACTGCTCCAGACCTGTAAGGGTGGTGCAATGTGCTGTAATTCCGCTAGATGACAGCCAATTCAACAAACAACTCTGTTGACCAATTGTTGAAAGGAATGCCGGCTGACCACTGCCAGCCCTTTCTCCCTCAAGTCAGTGATGCTGTTCCTTATCATCCTCTCCTACTTTGTCTTAAACATCAGTACAGTTTTCCCACTGCCCCGGTTTCCTCCAGCATCTTGGTATTTGAAGCTCCCGGTGTAGGCAGAGGTTTATCAGATTGGGCTCTGAACTATGCTGTGCACCATCTTTAATATTGTCAAGTTTTGCATAATTAGGAACTTTGATCAAGAAATCTTTAAAAGATGCCTAAGCCTTAGCTAGTATTTATTTTACAGATTTGTGCAGTTTGTTTGGTTTTTTTCTATTACATATAGTCTAAGCATACTTAAATGGCTAAAAATACTGAAGAAAACAGATTAAAAGTAATTGCTAGGAAGGTGTTCTTCTTTCTCCATACATATGAAGCTTCATGTTTTTAATATTTTGCTTATGCCATCTATATTTTGGCTGTAATATTGATTCAGTTTCATCTTCATACTCTTGACTGAATTCCAGCTGATCACAGATCAGTTGGTATGGCATATAGCATAGTGCAATAGTAAATGAGATTTATTTTTATCCTTAATATCCTGGCTTGTCACTTGCAGGAGAAGAAAGCTATATCAAATTTATAATTGAAGATTTCAAGATGCCTGTGTAATTCCTTATTAGCCATTTTGCCAGATATTTACTTACAGTGTTGCTTTATAACAAACAATAATCTGAATTTCATGTAAAAGATAACAAAACCTAGACCTTATAAAGTATTACAAAATAATTTTAAAGCCAAAGCATTACTAGAGGCATCTTAAGGCTAAAGTAAGTAAGAAAGAGAATTCAAGGGAAGAGGAATTAAATAAAAAGGACATATAGGAAAGGCTGTAGGAGGAATAATTTTTTCTAACCTTTACATTTGTAATCAGTCATAGAATAAGCTCAGTGCTTTGGGTACTCACAGGGTATGAACTTAGACTGCCTGAACAGGATTAAGTTTATCCATTTGCTGTAATTGTAATGAAGAAATAATGTGACTTCATTGTTCAGGAAAATAGGGCCACCCTGCAGGAGAGTTCTTGCTGGTGTTAACTCATGGTGAGGCTCCTACCTGCAGATGAAAGACCACTCTTTTCAAGTTAGCATCTAGCATTTGGGCAAGGTTCATCACATCCAGTGTATCCATGTTGCTCACTATCATAAGGCTTAAGAATTTTGCAGCCAGGATGTTTTTTCCAAGTTTATTAAAGATTGTCATGTGACTCTATTACAAAATATTTGTATTACTTTGGTTTATTTGTATTTTGTCATTTGTATTTTTTCAGGGATGTATTTCTGAGCTGTTTCCTTGAGCCTTTTTAGTTTTCAAGACTTGTCTAGATTTCAGTGAGTAGGCAGTGTGTTTTATTTGTTTTCCCTTAGTGTTTCAGTGTGTATGTAGTGATGGTAACCATTTCTTCTCACGAATGGCAGAGGGAGACAGTCTCCAAAAAATACAATGGTTTGGAATTTGGGGATTTTTTTTGTTGTTGTTTGTCATGCTACCAGAAATTTTCTGAGGAAATGAAGTTCCTCAGAAAAACCACATGAAAAGGGAAGTGGCAAATCTTAACATTCAAATTCTCCCTATCTTAGCCATATCTAATTAGAACTCCAGCAGACAAATCTCTGTGTGGCTCAGGGTGATTCCATCCGAAATAACACAGACTTGGAAAAAAGGGGAAACAATGGAACTTGTAACAGAAATTGTTAACCAGTTAAGGTACGTGGTGGGCTTTCAACTCCCATAAGTAGTTGTCTGTGAGGCTGTACAGTCTAATCAAAAAATCCATTCTGAATTACATGCATATTTTAATGCCCTATTGTACATGATATCATTTTAATTTTAATGATCATTTAACGTTGGTAAAGCTTTGTCATTTAAAGATACATCTCTTCATGCTGAAGCATGGGCATTGCCCAGTTAAAACAAAAGGTCTGCTGCTCTACAAGACTGTAAGCTTTAACTTTAGGAAATAAAATTTAGGGAATGAAAAGAACATCACTATGTGATTGAATAAATCCATGGTACTCCTATGTTATTAGTATTGTCTGTCTCATCTATTCCCTTCTCCTTGAAGAGGATCAGTAGAATTGTAAATGTTTTGGAGACAGATGATAAAGACAATGGAAGGCAGAGAAGGGCTTTCATGCCAGTGACAGCAGGTAGATTGGCTTCTTTAGCTTAAAAAAGGATTAGCAAATGAAGATACAATGTTAGAAAGAAAAACAGTGGCATAGAAAGGCTGTGGTTATTCAGTGACCTATTCAGGGAAGACCTAGGTGGCATCAAGGAGACAGATTCAAAACAAACTAAAAACACTGGTTACACACGTTGCACAGAAGATGAAAATCTCCATTCCGCAGGATTTTGCAGGTATGTTTAGGGAAGCATCAGCACAATGTGACTGGTCGATTCTTCTGTCCCTCCTTAGGCATTCAGTGTTGTCTGGAAGTATGCAAAGCTAGATCAGCTTTTGGTCTGAGTAGATACTGCCATTCTGACGTTCCAATTACGTTGCACAGTTTTTCTAACTAATTCAGTCTGAAATGCTAAGTCGGTTTTCTTGTTTTCAGAGTGATTTGAGGGTTCGTTTTGTCATTTGTGGTTTTGTTGTTTTTTTTTTAAGATTTGTGCGCAGAAGGAAGGGGATAGCATGAAGTTGTAGACAAACATCCTGAGTTTTAGATTGGATATTAGGAAAACTTTCTCTACCTAAAGGGTTGTCAAGCATTGGAACAGGCTGCCCAGGGAAGTGGTTGAGCCATCATCCCTGGAGGCATTTAAATGACATGCAGATGTGGTGCTTAGGGACATGGTTTAGTGGTGGACTTGGTAGTGCTGGGTTATTATAAAATTAGTATTTTTGTGTCATCTTAAGTAGTCTGGTTGATGTAGCTTCATGCATGGAGCTGTATCTCTTCTTGATCAGAATGAATTCTTATTACATTTTGCAACTGTCACCTCGAAAGAGTCAGTGCAGCTTAATGTCACCTATGTGAATTCTGCACTGACTTGTGTATGAATATTACTGTTAGCCAGAGAGATACTGAAGGAAAGTTGCTGGCAGTAGTCTTGGGAATCTGAGTTCAGACTTTTATTATTATTACTGTCCTGAAGCTGTTTCACAAGACAGTTCTCAGCCTGAATTGACACAGCTTCCAAAATAGACTTGTAATTCTCTTCCATTGCAATTCTGTGTTGGATCAAGGCTATTATTCTCAGTTCTACAGTTTGAAAACATCCATATTTTTTCTGAAAACTTAGAAATCCTATCAACTGTCATTTCTATTCAAATTAGGCTATTTATCAGATACTGCAGAAATACAAATTTTCACATTTGCTTTTTGAACTTTATGTATCCAATTTTGTGTAAGCTGAATTTTAAATCTAATTATGTAGTAGGAAATTGAAGAATATCTTTTGTTACAGCCTATCCCCTTCCATCTTAAAAAAGGAGCTGAGACTAGTCCTTATCACACTAGCTAAGGCTAATTGCTGCCCTGTCTCAGCTGTCCATAGTTGTGTCTTCACATATTAGAAACTTTTAGGATTCAGAAAATTGTTTTCATTTTCTCCCTGTGCAGCAAATTGGAATCTTGGTGAGGACTGTTTTGTACTACCCTACTGTGAGGAAGTGTATTTTTTGACTGGTATGAACGGTATGTTTTACATACAAGTATTGACAAAAATGCCTACACCCATGAAGTTCTTGGTGTTTGGCATTGTTCTGCTTAGAGTTTCTGCCATTGTGCTTTCCCTCTGTCTGAATTCTTTCAATATGTTTAGAGGAGCAAATAAAGTAGCAGCAGCCACAAACATAAAATGCATATGCTAAAATATTGAGTAGTTCTTTACAGATGAAAAATTGCTCTCTATTGATAAATGTGTATACATGTTTATGTACAGTATTTCAGAGTTTATTTCTTGGCCTCTGTGATGTTTACAGTTGTTTCACAATATTTTGACTCTTCCAGGAGGGATCATGAAATTGCTTTTTTTTCCATAAGCAAATAGAGCTGCTGAAATCTCTCCAAAAGTCAAAATGTTCCCAAAGGAACTCCAAACAGCAGTGAAGAAAGTCATAAACTTGCCCGTTAAAGTTTCACTACCTTTATACGCAAGTGACTTTTCAAAAGGTGGATCCATACAGCACAACATTTTTGTATCTATTTTTTCACAACAATTATAACAAGAAATTATATTTTTCTTAACCATCAGCTTTCTGGCTTTGGCATGCAAAATTGGTTGTTTATTTGGAGAAATCTGGTATACACTATTGAAATAGTCTCAAAATTTGTTTTCAATTTTATTAGAGTTTTAATTTTGTTTGTCCTTGGTTTATAATAGCTCTCTTTTAATAGAGCAAGGTCTCCCATATGTTGTGCCAAAGGCTGAATTGGAACTAGATGATCTTAAGGTCCTTTTTGGATTTTATAATGATTTTGTTCTACAGCAGAATACAACGTTCACTGTGTGATAGTTATTGTGCATAATACTTAATCTAGAAAGACCTGCTGGTGTCAGGTGAAAGCTTGCAGAAGTTGACTGTCTTTCTCTCAAAATTTCGAACTAAAATATTGTGATACTGATTTTTCCATTAATTCCACATACAGTCAACTTCAGTGAACTTGTGCAGGAATTCTTAAATTCCTCCATGTATGCTCTATCTCCACTTTCTGCTGTGATTTGCTCTACAAATGCTGTATGGCTCCCCTATCTCGCTATGTCATGGCAAGGTTTCTGTGTGCTTCAGAAGTCCTCCTCCCCTGTCTTCCCTCTGTAAGATGCTTCCTGTCTTTAGTCATCCCATATCACTTACATCTTTCTCCTGTAAAGTTTTTGTCTTGTTTCACTATGCATTCATGCAAACGGTCAGTATTTTAAACTCTTTGAATATACAAAACTCTTAAGATACTATTATGCCAGAAGACATTTTTGTCAGAATAATTATTTTTTCCCAGTATTTTTCTACCTCTTATTCTCAGATTTTGTATTATATTTTTCCATTTTGTATGGTTTCAGGGTTTATTTGTTGGGTTTGGTTTTGTCATTTGGTGTGGGGGTTTTTTAAGTATGGCCATGCAATCACTTGCAGACACGAATAACTAATGATATTACTCACACAAGTTGGACCTGTTCTTGTCCTCATATCTCCATGTTCTGTGAAGGAGTTCCTTTTCCATGTAATTACCCCCTGCGACATTAAGGGACACCATGAAGGGTGGGCTTATGTTGGATGGAGAGGGAAGGGGGGAACAGATTTTATGGAAATGACAGAGAAAATTTCATAGTGGTTATAACTAGAGGAGTACCAGGAGTACCATATTCTTGGAGTTTTCCTTTATAAGGACCTGCCTGAGAGCAGTGGCTGGGCTGCTTGGTTTAGCAGATTTTCAAAACTTGGTCAAATCCCTAAGCAAGTCAATTTAGTTTTGAAGTTGGCTCTCCTTTGAGTAGAAAACTGTGCTATGTGGCCCCAGAGGCCTTTTCCACCCTAAACCTATTAGTCAGTTGCTGTTCTTTAAGAAATACTGTTTGGCATGCTGGCTAGCATTTATGTGACAGTAACATAGCCAACTATTAGAGGATTTTAAAAAACACTCAAGCTATCGAGTGGTAGTGCAGCCTTCTACAAGTCTTTCATGAAGCTGTAACTGTAGACCCGCCTAGTTTGTTCATGTTGTGACTCTTGTTGAACAGGGGTCTCACATGTCAATTTTGCAATTTTGTGTTCTATACACATTTATCTTGCACAACTATGTATATACCTCAGGATATAATCAACTGTATTTTGCTGGTTTTGTTACTTCCTAGAACTTCAAATGATGAGTGAAGCTGGTGAAGAAAGTTCCAGTTCCAGTGACACAGAATCGGCAATAGAGGAGCAATCCACCTGTGGTATAGTTCCAACAGTTTATAGCCAAGATGAGGGATCCACTGATGTAACAGCAAGTCCTGCATTTCAGTGTTTAGATGAGGTACCATATACCCCAGCTTTTTCTGTTTATAACTGCATGTAGTGTCCAAATCAATTAATCGAAAATGTATATTTTGGTGGTAATAATTGTAGGTTCTTACCATTGTTTCTCTGATTTTTCTTTTTTTTTTAAATGGTAAGAACATTTTGTGAAGCAGAAACATACATGGGGCATATTCTTGTTAGGAATGGTGTGCTGAAGAGATAGCCATGTTGTTTTTCAGTTATTGTGGCCTTAAGGGGAATGAGAACAGAGAGGTCTTGGTTTTGTGGTATTCTAGCTCAAGAGGTGATTGTATCATGAGTTTTAGAAAGACTCAATAGGTGCAGGAAAAATCCATGGTAAGTGGCTCTTGAGGCACTAACTGATGATGTTAGAAGGACCCTTTTGGAGCTCGGTTCCTTTTGAAGAATTTTCTATGTTAAGGGAACCTTTAGAATGCTAAAAATATTTTAGAATTTAAGATTTCAAATACATATTAAATGAAATCATTAGCAGCGTAATGCCAGAAGAGACAGTAGGAGATCATCTAATCCAAAATTTACACTGAAGTAGATTCTCTGCAGATGCTTGTCTAATTTGTTCTTTAAAACCATAACTGGTGGAGACAGCTCTTCCGGTGTCATTTTCCAGCTTTTCATCAAAGCTCAAGTTTTTTAAAAAAAGAAGTTTTTCCTGAATCCCAGTTTAAATTTCCATTGGAGTTAATAATTCAGCTTTCTTCTTGCCTTTCCCACGGTGACAATGGAGAGCAATCAAGTTCTGCCCTTTGTATAATAAAAATGCGCATCTCTCTTACATCCTAAACAGGCTTTGTTTATACTTCATGTTTTTCTTAACGTTTCTACTTCAAGTTGCTTTACCTTGGGCTCTTTCCAGCTTGGATCTGTCAGATCAGTTTGCTAGCCCAGCTTTCTCTCTCTGCCTTAGACTTCAAGTCAGTAGAAAGGAAAGGGCAAGAGTTTATAGTGAAGAGGAAAATAGGACTGCCCCTTTCCTATCCTGCTGTTGAATCATACTGAACATAGCATGAAACTGCACAATCTCTCTCTAACCTCTTGGTGCATTCAGTATACGGGAGGGAGAGATTTTCAATTTCAATCCGATACCAGTATATGGTGAGTCCACAGCTTCCAGTATTGTTGTAGCACAATACCCCTTTCTTCTCAGTCCAAGGCAGCTGCAAAAGTCCAGGACAGCTCAACTCTCAAAGAGGCTTGACCTCTCACCTTACAGAAATCCTCGTGACTACTGAAAGTATGGAAACTGCACTTTGGGGAGTACTTTTATTTTCCAGCTACTCCCAATACTTCTGTAGATTTTCAGTTTAGTAGAATATTTGTTATGTCAACAAGAAGCATATACCTAGTACAGGAAATCTTTACTCCCCCCACCCTTCCCCCCAAAAATTAAAACTACGTAACATTCTAAAATATATTCTACATTTCTGCCCTGTTTTCCTTATTTTTAATTAGGGAAAACTTTTTTCTTTTTTTTTCCTATACCTACCCTAGAAAATGATCAGTTCACTTGGCTGTTCTTTTTTTTCCCCTCCAAAAAATCTTTCCAAAGAGGTTATTCTGCATGTCAAATTTAAGGCAAATTTATTCAACTCTGATAATATTCTAAGCCATTACTGGGAAATAGAGGGTAACATTAGTATTAGATGTTGTTCCCAACTCAGGAAAAAAACATGCAGTGAAAAACCAAAGTAAGCAATTTGCATAGATTTCATAAAGGGGGTCTTCTGGTCATTTTGTCAATTTTTAAATGGGAACTATGACTCATTCTTACCATAATTTTTAACAGGTCATACTTGTGCTTTATGGCTTTTCATTTGGCTTTTCATCACTTATTCACATTTCTTCTCTTCCACTGACATGTTTGCTTCCTTTGTTGAACTTTATACATAATTCAGAGATAAATGTATGGCTTTGGTCACTGTAGAGGTTCTTGCAATGCCACTGGCTTTAGCTTCTTGGAATAGCTTTTAGAATTTTTCCACAGAAGCACAATTGTATCATATTATCTCTGGTTTACTAGCTGGTCATCTATGCCTGCCAGCAGCAAACACTTATCAAAAGGAACACCTTTTGATATTATAAGACTTATTTCAGAACAGATTTATCCTTTCTAGCAGTAAACTTTCCAGTCAAACCAGTCTTGTTTTTCTCATGCAAACAGCAGGTAGTCAAATGTATAAATAGCAAGAAATCAAACACGCACTCTCTCTCGCCTTCATTTCTAATAACAAATACTAACATTGTTTAGCCATGGGGGTTAGGTAAAAATATGAAAAACTGGACAGAGGTTTGAACAAAAGTTCAAGCTGTTCTTCCATTTCCTTCACATGATTCAGGCTTTCCCATTTTAATGGGAACATAAATTACTAAAACAATGGTTGTATAATGATGCTGTTGATGCTTCATTTATAATCTATTATAGTCTTCAAATCCTTTTCTGTTGTTTAATTTTTCTTTTGCTACCCAAAACACAATCCCAGACACAAAAAGACCCCTGCTGTATACATCTTTCCAACTTGATAGTGCAACACTGACAGCTACACTCCATTCAGTTTTCAATCCACTTGATCTTTGCAAAATTTTGAAGATTTGATGAAGTTGATGATTTGCTCACAAAATCTGCTCGTTCATCTTTTTGATTCTAGAGATTATCCAAAAACTAGTATTCTTCAGGATTTTTTTTTTCACTTAGAAGGAGTAATCATTCATGGAGCCTAGTGTCTTCTAATTCTGTATGGTTAATTCTGGTTATTTATAAATTGGGTACAAACTCTTCTTTCCATGAAAAATGAAAAGGTGAAAATGAATGGTGGGAGGTCTTTTTTCAGTTAGTATTGGATTAGCAGTTCTTGTTAGGCTTCACTCAAGACTGATGTCTCTGAGCTTCTCTATGCTGTGCTTTTTTTTTGTCTTCCTTTCATTGGTATGTTCTTGGGTTAGAGAGTTAGTTGTTAGTTCACTCAGATGTATGCATCTATTTTTAATACAATACCAGGAAAACAATTCTGCAACATTTATTTTGCTTGTCTTTGTGGTGGGTGCTATGAGGGAGATATTTATTCTGTAGTGCACTTGTGAATAAAAAGTGCTTTATTATTTACCATATTCAGTGAGAGGGTACCTGGTTTGGAAGGTACGACAATAATCCCTTTCTGCTAATGAATGTCATCTATTCATGTGCTAAATCTAAACTTGCAGGAGAATAAATTCCTTTGGGAGATCTCTTTGATTTGTCTAATGCAGACTGTTGCACTCTGTATCCTAGAAATATTAAATGGACTGTGTTCACTGTCTGATACCAGGAACTACAACTTCCATTTACACTGCTTTTTTGTGATGGAAATTGTCACTATCATTCCACTTTTCTTTTTGCTGGTGTCCAAGTATCCTATAGCCACCATCCATTGGGAAGCACAAAGAGCTTTTTATTAACATTTTTCATTACTATTTCAAAAATTGGAGTCTTTCTGAGATTGATGAACTTCTTACTTCTGACAGCTGAAAAGATCTCAACCAAAATTCTAGTTCTACTGGAAACACAGAGCAAAATCTCCGTGTTACCAAAAAATGAACAGTACAGTAACAGGGACTTCTCAAGCAAATGCTGCTTCTGCTGATCTGATGCTGATTCATGTGGATCTGCTAGCTGTAAGAGCTTTAAAGTTATGGAACGATGCACATCTTCAGTGTCTGAATGTGGCTTGAGGGGTGAAGGTACTTTTAATTATTTTTTTTTTCTCATTTGTGCTGCAGGAAAGAAAAGAAAGTCACATAAAGGTCAGCCACAACTTTCAAATATAAATATTAAGAATCACTATTTCATGTATTTTTTCAATGACATTCCAATGTCTAACAATGCCAGTCTAGAAAATACAGCCTTTCCCAAATTCTTTTTCTAACAAATGGGTTTTTAATTCTCTCCTAACTTAGGTTAAATGGTAGGTGTAAGCAACTACCATTTTTAGAAATGTTGATACATCTTTATATGAAAAATTTCCTAGAAAAGCTAGCTTGGCCTGCTCAGAAATTTTATGGGTTTTATATGAGCACCAATTTAATTTCTGTTCACCTACACATACTTTAGTGTGCTTTCTACTCTTATAAAGTATATTATATTTTACATCAACTATATATTTGTGCATGGTAGCCATAGCAGTGGATAATTTGTTTCAGTACTCTCCAAACATGTACATGCTCTATCGAAGTTGTAACACAGCTCTTGAATGCAAGCAACATTTTCAAACTTAAGCTGATCCTGGCACACTCCACATTACGTGCTTCAAAGGCTCCTGGCACAACAAAAAAGCTGTATAAATATGTTGGCACAGAGAGCAAAGACAGATGTTGCCGTCACCTCCACCCGTAGGAATTCAACTGTTAATTCAATAAACCTCTTTTAGCTTTGTTTATATGGTCACTTGGGGAGTCAGCTAGGGATGATAATGTGTCTGTAAACTGGACCACGGTTTTGCAGCAACTTTCAGCAAGCAAGCAATAGTTTGCATAGTGAACGTTAAACGAATCAGTGGTCACGATCAGAAAGTTGGTGCAATTGGTGGTAACACCTATAAAAAGCTGTAGAGGAGTGGGGTGAATTTACAGGTGCCTTTAAACAGCAGGAGTAGAAACAAAGCCAGTGTAATATGCTCTTCCTATTGAGAGATTCTTTTTACAACTCGCAGGTGACATTGTGAGGAAACAAGACCAGGAAGATGTTGAATGTGTACAGATTATTCTGAAAAGCATGTTTGAAGGCATTTATGTTGTATTCACTTATTCAAAACCACCTGTGTCCAAATACTAACTGAACAGAGCCTTAAAGATCTGCATGAGAAAGGATCCTTATCATTGGGTTTCGCAAATAGAGGTCAAGCTGCAGGGGTAAGCAGGGGGGCTTTTATACGCTATCCAAAGAAAGAAATGAGGATTTCTGTTTCTAAAAGTGGATCCTACTTCTCCATAAAAGTCATTGACTCCATGTAATTGCTTAAAACTGTGTAAAACACACTTAACTTTCTACTATGCAATTCTAAATGTTGGTCTACTATTTCAGTAGAAGTGAAATATTAATTAGACTTAAAGTTTGTCTTGAACACATGAACATACTTAGGTACTGGGAGTATGTTTTCCAGCTATTATTTTCCAAATAGAGTCTTCTTTTACTGAGTTTAGAAAGATTTGATGAACAAGGATTCAATAAGACTAATTCATACCCTGTTCTCATGACTTGTATGAGGGTTGGATTTGACACATCATCTTAAACCATTGTTTTCTGTTTCTGGTTCCCCTTGAGGGTGACAGCCAAATTAACTTCTGGCACAAGTATTATAACTCCATAAACATTTCATTAAAGCTGTGAATGAAAGAGATCAGTTTAGTAAGTGGAATGTTTGCTTTTAGCAGGGTGTGTGGATGGTACCACTCAGCCATTTGTCTTTGAAACTTATGTCAGTATCTTCAGGCCCATATATACCATCTTATTTTTCTCTTATTTCCTGTAAAAAAAAACAAACCACAGAACACATTTATAAAAATATATTTAAAATCTCTTTCTTATGCCAGTGTTTAGTTCTTACCTCATCTTCTTTTTCTATGAGAAGTTAAAAGTCACATCCTTCCTGTTGGTGTTCATATGATAAGTCTTAGAACCTTAGTAAATTTGGCGCTTTTTTCTTTGTTGGATTTTGGTTTAAGGTATAAACATGGTATCCTAGGTATGGATTAAGAACCAAGTTAACTTCCTTTGAAAATAATCACATAAATGCAAGTTTATTTTCCACCGAATTTTCAAACTACCTATTGTTTTTAGTTCACTCTGAGTTTAACTGCAGTGTTCCCCCCCAAAACACCATTAAGGTAACAGTTAATTAAAATAAAAAAGAAAAAAAAAAAAAGAAGAAAATAAAAATAAAAATCACTGCTAACCTTATTTTTGCTTCTCTTTTTTTCTTTCTTTTTTTTTTTTTCCATGTAGGTTTGGGTTTTTTTCCTTTCTTTTTGTTTAAGCAATGCATAGAAAGCCAAGACATTACAGTCTGCTTGGCTGATCAAGTTGAACAGATGGATTTGTGCCTTTTTTTTTTTTTTGAAACAACCCGTAAGAATTTTGCTAGCAAACCTGCTGTTAGTAATCTTCTTCACTAAAATTCCCAATTGAAATATTATCTGTATCAAACCCACAAGTGTTTTCATATGATAATCAGTGTTACATAGATGTTTTCTGTAAATTGAAAGACATGTTTTGAATTAGTAAGCCTTAAGCAGAGACCAAGTGCTTTTGCTTCTAAAAATATTGTTTGCTTTAACTTGGGGTATTATATCTGTTCACATGCTTTGGTGAAACTGGCATGTGATCTGAATGGTTGTAACACAAAAAAAAACAGGTTAGGCTGCTTCTTTTCGTTCACGTTAAAGATACAGGCTGTGTGAACTCCTGAGTGGCCAATTACCTTTCTCTTTCCAAATAGTTTCAAAAAGATGTCTGAGATTTCAGCCTTTGGTGTTATCTGACAGCTGAAGTGTCATAAAATGGATCTCTTAGTAACGCAGTAGTAATTACTCTCCTGGTATGTCAGGACAATTGTCTTTGTTGGTCACCTGAAGTTATCTGTGTTTTCTTACTGCTTCAATTTTTTACAGAAAATTATTTTAAAAATTTAGGAGTTGGTTTTTTTCATAGTCCCTGTAAACATGTATGACAGCAGCACAGCTTTAACAGTGTGACTTAATTTTATTGCACTAAGGAAGAACAAAAATAATGTTTGCAACAAGTAGGTGGAGTTACACTTTGTAAAACTGTGTACATATTGTAAAACTAGTACATATTGATGGAAATTCAGCTACAACAGTTCCAGGCAGGCAATATTCAGGTTTGTGTAACAGCATTACACTTCTTTTTTTTCTTTTATTTTTTTTAACCTTTTTTTAAATTTAAGCCATTTGACAAGGCTTTTGTAGGTGATATTAGTCACATTTGCTTATTCTGTTAAAATTTCTGTGTTTTACAAAGTTTCCTTTAAACAGGATTATAAAAAACAGTTTCTCTTCTAACAGTTTAGCAGGAAAAAGACATTTTCAAGTAGAAGCTTGTAGATAGTCATATAGCTTGTAGATAAGTCATACTTAGATAGTTACCATATAAAGAATAGGAGCAAATTGTGCATTTCATGCAAAATTATTAAGTATAATCATATGCAGTTAGATATTTGCTCTTCTAATCAATACTTCATAAATTGTTTTTTTTTATTTTGTTTAGACAATTCTTTTTTATTCCAAAATAAAAATTCTATAGCTTTGAAACATATTCTCAAGCAAAGATTGTACATCTTGCAATTAGAACTTTCCATTGCCTTTTCAAACTGAAATATAATAAATCAAATTGCACTTCACACTGAAATATCCTTCAAAGTATTTACTTCCTTAGAATGTATATATTAATATTTTACAATTTACCGACTGCCACCATTGCTAATTTGCATACTTGTAACCATATTAGTTCTTGTTATAATCTTAAAAACCAATAAAGGTTGTATTTATAAAGTATTAGGTTGGATTTATAATTATATTTTCCTTGTTATGTCTCTTCGAATCAAAAAGGCTATGCCAGCAAAGACCAATCTGATAAAGAAATACAGTCTTAGCATCGTTTGTCTGCATCTCAAGACTGGCATAAGCAAAATAACAAAATAGCCTCTTGCTTAAGATAATTGCATCTCCATTTAGAATACTAGTCACTGTAATTATAAAGCCACATCTTTTCTAGGTCAAATTTCCACTATCTACAACATGAGCTTTAATAACAGTATTTCTAATTTGCACTTCCTGAAGTATTTAAAAATTAGATTGTTTCATTAGTCATATTTAGAAGAAAAAGGCTTTCACATATTGTCTTTTCTGTTTATAATTACCAGTGGGTTGTTCATGTTTCCGTGTCTACAAAAGGGATAATCAGAAAATGAGGAGAACACAATGTTTTCATACGTAACAAAATATTTGTAATCTTTCTTATAATATTATGGTCTAATGCTACATGGAGTGAGAAATACTTGAATGAGAGGTTGAGTCTCTACCAGAGTCATCTTGTAACATTTGGCAAACCTAAAAGATTCAGGAGAAAGCAAAATGGCGCAGGAAACTCTTTTTGTATGTATTTAGAGGCATTAATACTAAGACATGGATTCTTCTTGATGTGTCTTCTTCCTACCTGTCTACCTGCCTATATAAACGTGCAATAAGCTACATATCAGCTTCTTTCTCCCACAAATGACAAACAGGACCTTGAGCTTGAACAGAGGAAACAACATAAGCAAGAATGTTGTCTTTCTTTGCATGTTCCCTGTATTATTTCCACTGCTTTTATTCAATTCTTCCACCAACATATTTGAATAATGTTTGATAAAAGGGGTAAGATTTGAGGAATCATCTTAATTTTCTAAGTTTTCTTCAAGACTTTGTATGCATGTGTGTGTGTCTTTGGTCAAACCATGCGACCCTCTATTTTCTAGTCCTTTAAAAATAAGAATTGATAGCATTTTCCCTAATTTATAATGGTATTGCCATGGTATACCTTTGAAGTTGTGAAGGATAGGTGATTGATAGAAAAATTCAGGCTGTTCCAGAGAGACTAATTTGCATTGTAAGCATTGACAAGTCTATATGTTTATCTGTTATCAGTTCTACCTCCTGAGTTATTTTCAGGTTAAAATGTAGGTATTCATTCAGACACAATTTCTGGAAGACCACTTAACATTTTTAAAACGTAAAATACATATCACAGTCAGTAAAAGCACCAAAAGCAATGTTTAGACTATTTACATAGCGATACCAAGACTTAACCCATGCTGTTTTAGCAATAACTATTCAGACACATTCATGCTGGTTTTAAATCATTATATGGGTCAAACCATCTTTAAAAAATTACATGGAAATATGTTGTTTGTCTAGAACTATTTTATGCCAAACATAACCGAATACTTGAATTCTGAGTATAATACTGAATAAGTACAATTTTGAGTGCAATCCTATGCAAACTAGTTAAGAAAAGGGTGCAGAATTACTGCACAAAACTTTTGGGTCTGATCATGATTTTTACTGATTTAAAAGCTTGCCTATATCCGCTGGGAATATCATTAGAAATACCATGCCATGTGCCCCAGAAAATGCCATTGCGAACACCTTTGTATTGCTTGTGGTAGTACTTGCCATTGAGGTTGGCAGACAAGCACGCATCAAACCACCAGCCAGAGCTGTAGTATGCTCCACAGTTTCCTGAAGGATACCTATCGTTGTCCCTGTCTGGAGTTGTAAAGAACTTTTGATCGTGGTTGTAATGCCTGCTGTAGTGAAGGGCATCTCCTGCCGTGCCACTATAGCCATGAACACTTAGACGGTACTTGAGATACTCATTGCCCACATAGAAGTGTTCATATTTTGCATACTCTCTGATGCCATTGAAATCTTCGAGTTCAATTCTCAGTTGCATTTCCTGGCTCTTTGTCAGGAGGTGAATTTTGTCATTCCCCAGCCAAAACTCCCTGCTGAGGTTTCCAAAGCCATTTTTGTAGTCGTTCCAGGTTCTGTTAAAGTTAGTGCTACCATCCTGACGCCGCTGCAGCACTGTCCAGCCACCTCCATGTGACTGCATGTCACAGTAAACTTCAAAGCTGTTGTTTCTGGGGTCAGGGCTAATCCTGTAGATTCCATTAATCCTTCTGCCTGCTGTGTAATGATCAGCACAGTCTCTCTGCATTATTTGTATAACTGGTGGAAGAACAGATAGTGTTAGAATAAATATCATTTCAATATAAAAAAACCCAATATTTTTGCCCAGACTGATGTGGCCTACAGAACTTGGGTTGAAGAGACATCTACATAGAAAATAGTTTTACTACAATTTCAATTCTAGGGAGAAACAGGCTTTTTCGTAATAGATGCCACCTAGGATTTTTGCATCAGATAGCTGTGCATAAAAACCATTACTTTTTGTATAAAACCTGCATAATATGAGGGCATTTTGATTGTCTGTTTTCCCTTCTCTCCTTTTCTCTACTCTTTATCCTTTCATTGCCTTCTGTAAATTCAGCCTTATTTCTTCAGTCTGTATTTCTAATGCTTCATGGTCACAAACTTGCTGCTTTTTGTATTTATAGGTATACCATACCCCATCTGTAATTTAAATCTTCATCTGGCAGTATGTCAGAGAAAAAGCTTTGTCCGTATGGGAATGACTTCAACCTGGCTATTGTTCAATGAACATAATTTGATACAGAACATAACATCATTAGGAATGTTTCACGTGTTAATGTTGACTGCACTTTAGGAAACAGCAAAAAGAGTAGTAAAATTGTCCCATTTATTGTATTAGTACTGTGATTCCTGGAAAGACGAAGCTAGAAAAGTCACGGTGCTTTCCTGTTTATTTGGCATTGCTGGCTTTACAATAAGGAAAAGTTTTAGCATCTACCATTAACACAACTTTTTCCCACCAGTGGGTGATGTATTTTATTCAGAAGAAAAATACCCCCAGGTCTTTCAAGCAGGGTCAAAAAACCATGTTTTATCTACAGTGTCATCCAGTAATAACATTGCATTCAACGGCATGGCATTATAATTACATGTTCTTAAGCAAGTGATAGAGAGAGCTCTCAGAAGTTCCTAGTTAAGAATCAAAACCATAATGTTCATTCCTATTGCAGGTTTGAATTTATGGGCTTGTTCATTTACAGGCTTGAATTGCATATTTTCCTAGAAAATTTAATTTACTTCTTGAAAGGGAGGAGTGTTCTCAGGCTGCAGCAGGGAATGAAACTTGGGACTTCTTGTTTGCCAGTACAGAAAACTGGACATTTATGACAGCACAGAGTATAGGAGCCAAAGGCTTAAAACCCAAAACTAAATCCACAATACATTCTCATTTATTTCACTCAACTTTGTGTAAGATATTTTGTGGACTATGTTTTGAGAAGATACTGACAGAGAATATAAGTTTTATAAAAAAATGCTTTTATAACCTGATTCAATTCCTATTTCAGTAAAGTTTTGCTCGTTTTCAGTGGATGCAGGAGTAGCTCCTATATAGAAATAAGTTGCAGCTGTTATTCTTGCTAGCTTTCATAATCTATATATTGCTGCTACAAACACTTTTATCAGCACCTACTGTAAAATATAAGGAATATCTACATGATCATATGCTGTGAACAGTACCCAACATTTCAGTAAGTGTGGAAAATATCTAAAATTACTTTAGTCTGTTATGAGGTACCTTATTTGAATCTGATTAATTGCCCATTACCACTATACCAAGTTACTCATTCTTCTTGTGAATGCTTTATATGTGAATTAATTTGTACTTATTTATATCTAATTGTAATAGGAGCATTACTTTTATTATTATTATACATTTGTTGTTTTCAAACTTTCAAGGATTTCAGCTGTACATGGACTGCACCATCTGCAGATCCTTCAGTTTTCAATATGGATGGCTAGAAGAACAGTTATATTTTAAACTTGAATATTAAGTAACAGAAGTTTAAAACTACAATGCAGCCTGCTCTTTCTCTGCTTCATCTCTAGAAAGCCTATCTTTGTACGTATATCTGAGCAGCTGAATACACTGACAATCTAGTGAATAGTTCTTGCTTTCAGAGATTCTTACATGTGATACAACTTCATGACATTAAACCCTCCTCAATCTTCCTCTAATAAAAATCAGTATTAGAAAGAAATTCTTAGTTCTATTTCTTGATTTTAATTAGGACAATTGAAAAGTAAAAGAAAAAAGTGTTTGTCAGTGCTAATACCTGTTTTATATTGCTTATATATTAGATTAATGCTAAGATTTTTATATTAAATTCATGGTACGTATGTTACCCACTTGAGAAATACAGTTAATAAACTTATTTAGCTGAGCCTTTCAGATATGTGCTGTGATGACAGAAGATTTATTTTATTACCCATCTGTCAAAAAGGTTCACTTGATGTTTCATAATGTCTTGCAGACCTTTTCAGAATAGCTGTAGTTTCACACTGAAAAAAAACCCATGCAGTTTTTAAGGCACACCTAGAGAAAATTTACCCCTTCTCATCCAAGGAGAAATAACGGTTTAATATCCTTAATGTAGTAAAATAAAGTCGAATTTTCATATTTACTGATTGAATTGACAAAAAAAAGTCCTTCAAAAATTCGCTTTTTAACTTTCATAATAGTCCTATCCTAGGAACACCTGCAGCTCTCAGTAACCCTCTAGTGGCAGCTGAAACGTTTTGCAGGAGTATTAACACTAAAAGAGCAAATACTTGTGAAGTTAACACAGCGATTTGATTACATTTTAAGTTGTTTACCCAGTCTTTGTAAAATGCACAGAAAGCTTATAGAGGCAGGAAGAATTAAGTCTACATACCAGGTCTTGGCTGCATTGCTGGACACTTAGAAGCACATTTGTTATCAAGGCTGTTCACAACAAATGTCAAATTTGCAACTTTGCTGTCAACATAATGTTCTACATTGTTCATATTTATGAGGCTCATCTTCTCTAACCGACCCTGCAGTGTCTGAATCTGGCTCTTTGCATTTTTTAAGCTGGTTGCCATTCTGTTAACTTTGCTCTGCAGTTCATTTACTCTGTTATCTTGGATTTTGCTGTTTTCTGCTGGAGTTTCTGCATTAGGTAGCAGGAATTCATTACTACTGTCTCTTTCTTGGTTGTCATCTGCCTGCAGCTTGCAATCTTGGCAGCATTTCTTCAGCTTGTTTACTGCTTCTTTAAGGGTCTGTACGTCTTTGAGAGTCTTCTCAAGCAGTCTGAATTCTTTAGGTAACTGGATGGTCATTGGAGGCAGATTTATCTGATATGGACAATCCTCTCCATCATCACATTTCCGATTAGTTTTGAGCTTTACAGGACAATTCTCAATAACTTTTCCTTCTTTAGCATTCTCTTCATTTTCTAAAACAGCTGCAAAGACATTTGTTAAAGCAAGGAGAGCCGTCTTCAGCAAGACTAAGTAAATGAGCAGCTTCATCTTCACAGCGAAACCAGCAGTATGAGGAAGTATGTGAAAGTGGAACAACTTTATAAGGGCAGCTTGAAGCCTGTGAGTTATCAGACAGCCTACACTGTTCTCAGAAATGGGTGGGAGTGCTTGCATCACAAGTGATTAATAGCAGAGCAAAGTAGGTAGTGCTTGCAAGAATAGCACATTTCAGAGAGTATTCCTGACTCAGAACTAGTGTATGTAAGCAAAATGATGAAGTGCATGTGTGCCGATCACTTATGCAGTTTAATTTCCTTCCTTGTTGGACATGGATTTTCTTCTTTTTGGAAAAAAAACAATCACTTAGCTCTGTGTTGTAACAGTCTTCTAACATCTGTTTCTTAACATTTTAGTGTTCTAGCACTGCTTTCAAACCAAACTATAGTTTTACCATAGCAGGTGGAAAAGGTGAAAAGCAGCCCCTTTCCCAGTCTGAGGATCACAGCAATAGCTTCACTGGCACTCAGTCCACGTCTTCCTAAAACCTTTTTTTAACTGAATGGATGGATTCCTGAAAATTATTTAAATCCCAAAGCACGTTGAAACATATGGTTTTGGTTCCAAACATTTTTCAGGATAGAGACACAAAATAAGAAGGATGAGCAGCACTTCATCATTCCTATTTTGCCTGGCACTGCTTAAAATAGTTATCTGGAATATTCATGATTTGTATGGCACATCACAGTTACTATTCACTGTTACCTGATTCTGAGTGCTCACTACTGAATGATTCTAAGTGAAGGGAAGGGAACTTAAGATACTTCTGCCTCCACGCCTCCTTGATCCTAGCTGTTGGACTGATTCTTCAGAAAACTGAAAGCAGATCCTGGTGTTCTGAATAATGTCCCAAGTTCTAAAACTAAAGCAAGGCATAGAGGCATAGAATCAGCAAGGTTGGAAAAGACCTTGAGCCCATCAATTTGGGGTATTGCCTTCTGTATTCCTGATTTTGGTTCGTGCTCTTCTTTTTACTGTTCTCTGTATCACCTTTTTTTAACTGAATGGATGGATTCCTGAAAATTATTTAAATCCCAAAGCACGTTGAAACATATGGTTTTGGTTCCAAACATTTTTCAGGATAGAGACACAAAATAAGAAGGATGAGCAGCACTTCATCATTCCTATTTTGCCTGGCACTGCAAAATAGAGTTAATAATGTACTTTGCATGACTAATCACACCAAACAAAATTACTTAAGTTCTAGGTGACAATTGCTATGTACTTCGTCATTTTTATTCTACAGCCACCTTTGCCATTCTCACGTGGTACCTGTGCAGTTTTAGTGATCTATGCCATTTTTCTTGTGCCCCAAAGCAAGGCTACATGGATATGTCTTCAAGCATTCATAGCTCAGTCAAGAGCCAGATACCTTGCATGAGTAAAGGGTTTTTACACTAGTTCTTGTTTAATTAGTCCAATCTGAACAATATATTTCCCTAAACCCTAGTTCAAATTATTTGTAATACAGATTAAACATTAAACAGGCATTAGTCACACACATTCTCTGTAAGTTCATGATCTCTGGGATGTTAGTAGCTTTTATAGGTACCTGTCCTGGGTTTAGCAGTGGCAGTCATTTTTCTCTTTCTTGGTAGCTGGTGCAGGGCTGTGTTTTGACTTTCAGCTGGGAACAGAGCTGAAAAACAATGATGTTTTGGTTTGGCCAAGGACTTTGTGGGCCTCATGCTCTGCCAGGGAGGAGGGGAGCCGGGAGGAAGCAGAGACAGGACACCTGACCCAAACTGACCAAAGAGGTATTCCATACCACAGCACGTCATGCCCAGGAGGTAACTGGGAGTTAGCCGGAAGGACTGGTGGACTGCAGGGGTTGGAGGAGGTATCGGTCGGTGCTTGATCGGACTGGGGGGCAAGTTATCGGTCAGCTGGTGATGGGGTGTTGTATTCTCTTCCCTTGTTATTTCATTTATCATTACTATTATTGGTGTTAGCATTAGTGATTTGTGTTATACCTTAGTTACTAAAACTGTTCTTATCTCAGCCCGTGGGAGTTGCATTCTTTCTGATTCTCCTCTCCGTCCCTCCAGGAGTAAGGGGAGGGCAAGAAAGGGGGGGAGTGGGTAAAAAGCTGTCTGGCATTGGTTAAACCACGACAGTACCATAGGTTTATATTGATAGTACGGGAGGAAGACTTGGCAAAAAAAACTCTATCTGTTTAACTTGCTACAGCAATTCCCTCAGATTCTTGCATAGCACAATGATCTTGGCACTTTCTTAGGAAATGGGTTTTAAATCTACCTTTCCCATACTCTAAATGAACATCCCGGAACATGCCATGGTGCTTTTAATTTTGTGGCAAACCTGTCTATCTCTCTTTTTTGCATCATAAATACTTCTCTATCAATGAGATGAAAGACACCCCACTTGGGTGTAAGGTACAGAAGTCACCTTGGTTTTGCTAGAAATGTATCAGAACTGAAATGTCTGTAGCAGAAGAAATGCATGATTTTAATTTGTGAGAAATATTTTAAGATTAGTAATTTGATTAATAGGATCCTAACTATTTTTCTACCAGTTTAAAACCAGGTATTTAACAAAGCCTTGTTCTCCTATATGGCTGCTAGTGTCAAACTGGGGAAAGCTGTACCAGCCTCTTTTAAAGGGCTTTAGAATTAAAATATAATTTCTAAATCCTTGTTATTTGGGAAGCCACAGTTCCCCCACACTGTTCAGTTTACAATGAACTCTGCTATCTGCTGTGGAACTTTGGACTGGACAAACTATTCTGTTTCTGTCAAATTAACAACAATTATCCTTGGTAGACCGCACCTTGTGAATTGCCTTGATATGTTTAAATGCATCTCAAATGTTGTTATCAATATATGACTGTTGTCATATACTCATCATTAGACCATAGTAACTTCAAGAAGGGCAGAAATTTCTAGTAATGTTGAATATTTAAAAATAAAAAGTTCGGATAGTAACATGATGTATCTGAGCTTTTCAAACATCTTTGTCCTGAGACATTCATTCCTTGATCCCTTATATGCTTTCACTTTGGGATATTTGCTTCCTCCTTTGGATGAGATTTCTGTAACCTTGAGATGCTCTGCTATCCTACTGATTTTGTTATTAGTGTATCAGCAGTCTATTTGAGTCTGAAAAACCCATTTCTCCATCAGATACGTATATGCTTCCCCTACCTGGAGAAGTCTTGTAATTGAGGATTGTTTTTTCTTCCTGTTCTGCCAGGGCATATCTATTCAAAACAATTTGTCAGGTCTCTCTTCTTCCTTCAGGTACTCAATCTAGTATGCCACAGCTTTTTTCATGTTTTCATGTCTCTTTACTTCCTTGGGATAAATGAAGCAAACTTTCAAAATTGGATTTTTCATACATCTTCTCCTAGAAAGGACACTGAGCAATCTTAAATGCTAAAACACCACTGCAACTTGATTAATGGCAGAAATATTGGACCAGATCAAAACTGAGAACTGCAGTTTATTTATAAATGGGGCTTTCCTAGATCCCTAGAGTATAATTCTTAAGACTTTAAAGTAGTGGAATAATCACAAAATCTGAAAGCCAACCTTTTCTCAACTGTGAAAGGATCTAACTGAGTAATGCTGATGACCACAAGTAAGAAATTTCTACCAAGGTCTTTTTGTTTGGTTAAAGGTAATTTTATTGTGGCTTTTCATCTGTCTTAGTTTACTTTTTAGCAACCTTTTTCCTTCTATAGACTAAAGAGATATCCTAAACTTACAGGCATATTTTCCAAAAGATAAAGAAAATAACTGAGAGCTCATGATGTTCTCAAATTTTACTGAAGATGTTCATTCTGTTCCCAGAAGTACCCAGTGGCTGCAAGGTTAAAGAAGTAATATAATTTGGTTTAACATACTTGTCTGGGGACTGTTTATTTAAATTTTATCAAAAGCAGCATGAAATATTTCCCATGATTTTTTAGAGCAAGGGTTGTTTTCTTTTCTGGAAGATAATGGAATGTAGGTCAAATAGAACACAACAAAGACTGTAGGCAGATGTTAATTTAACTAGTGACTGTGGCAATTTGAAACATGACAGCTTGCCATCTGTTTGGTTTCTGGCTTTGTGCTGGGATGTAGTATCTCCTGCAGACGAGTTGCTTCATAACACCTAAGTTTGTGTAAGCAGTTCAAATGATTGGTATGAACAAACCTGAAACATGTCTGGGCTCATTCATATTGGTGGCAGAGGTGTGATGTGTTAATATTCATGTGCTGCAGTGATATTTTTGATGATTTTTGTAGACTTCAGTGACTGTGATATGTTTTTCCTGGGAAAAAGGATGAAAAGTAATTAATTTACAATTTTTCCCACAGTGTGGAATGTATGTGTAAGTCCATACTAGAAACAAATTTTGATTTACGATTATTTTTTATAAATTCACTTTTTTACCTTATTAATTCAGTAGTGGTTCTTCATGCAAGCGGTCTTTATGTTGTCCAATGGATCATGGGACTACCTGTTCAACTTCCTTGTGTCTGTGAGAACACTTTAGAGCACAGAAAGGAAAGCAATCCCATTCTATTTGATTTAAATTGTTAATATTCTTATTGAGATAGAGATTACATAGAACTAATAGCCACGTGGATTCTCTATATCTGTTTAAATTGTTCTTTTCATCTTTGGTCTTTTCTTTTTTGTTTGTTTTAGAGGGCCCTTTGGCAGTTTATTTTTCATTAAAGGATGCCTGGCTGATCCACCTGTAATTAAAAAGTGAAACTGTAGAAATTCTGTGCAAGGCAATACAGTGCTATATCTACCATAACTAGGTATATTAATGTTTTTCATGTATGCCTTTACTCCCACTCTCAGTTATGTCTTGATTATGTAGCATGATCTGAATATAGCTTTTTTTTATGTGAAATACTTTGTAGACTGTGAGCCTTTCAGTGATAAAGTGGTATAAAAGACTCCATATCTAACTAAAATGAGTAGATATTAACAATTTATCATGCTTATTGTTTTCAGTGTTTGATTTTTGTCTGTTGAGTTACTGGCTTCCTGTATGTGGATCCAATGCATCCAAGTCACTTTACTTTAGACAACAAAGTTCAAGGAAACATGAATCTTATGCCCTCACTTTGTGAAATAATATTCTATAATCAAAAAGTGAATGCTATCTTCTTATTCATTGTATTTATGGCTTTATTGGAATAAGAAAGAGGGCAAAATAATTTCTGAGGCACTTCATGAAATACAAAAAAACTACTTTGTTAAATTACTTAAATTATCTTAGCGTCCAAATAGAAATGGATCTGAAAGGTGATTTTTCTTTGTGTAAAAATAGCACTTTTAAGGAAAAACAGACTTACATATAAATACAATTTTATACAAATGTGCTTGTTATTTTGTTATAATTCTGCTCATCATAAGCATTAGTAGAGAAATGCCTGACTGCATTTGTACAACCAGTAGCCTCACGGTTTCAGGTGTTGTTGTTTAGCACCTAAATTAAATGTTGAGACAACCCAGTGACAAATCTTTTTCTACTTGAATGGCTAATAAATATGCTTTCCCAGGGACTTCCCATACTTAGCTTAAAAAAAATCTGCCTGTCAGTATTTATGTCGTTACAGATGAGAGGGATTCCAACTTCTTTTTTAACTCTAATGACAGCATTAATTTAAGAATCAGACCTCGTTTTTCTTTAACTTCTACCATCCTAATCTTTCTCTGGAATAATGACTTAAACAAGGCATATCATTCCCTAAATATCTGTAGTATGGCTATTCCTGTCTGTATATTAAATGCTTCACGATCTACAAAATGGAATGCCAAATTGCATCAAAATACTGCTAACTGCAATTTACAGCCTAACTAAATATTTACAGTCTTAAATTAGTGATTTTTATCTTCTTGTCTTAGAATACTTAGAATATGTGCTGAAGCCTGAAATATTGTTGAGTAGAGAAATTCTGGATAATTTTAGAAGTGTTAGTCTTCTATAACTATATGAATATTTGCCATATATTAAAAAATTAGTGATGTATATGACTGAATAAAAAGTATAATCATTATTTATACTAGGAATACATACATTGTGATGCAAGACTTTATGTTAATAACAGAATTCAGGTCATTTAAACATGAGGTGCTTAGTCTGAGCTAGTCATCTTTGGCTCCCTCTATTGTCAAAGTAAGTGAGTAAGAGCCTCATGAGGATGTTTCTTATTTCTTATAAATACTGGACAGCACTCCAAAATAATTTAATGATTAAAATTTTATTACTAAAAAGAAGCAGAATCTTAAATATACCATTTGGCTATGCTTGAGGGGAAATCATCAGTTCCCTTAGTGCATTATCATGGTCCAAATTATCTAGCCTTTGTGTAGGTAATTTGGAGGTATCGGGCACAGGCAAGCCAAACAAAAGTAGATATCCCTATCTCACCTCTTTTAAATAGGTGAGATAGATTTTGTGGTGGCTAATAGCCACCAGTATGGATAGAAACACAAGAGTCATAGCATGGGTTCCCCACGCTTGTACCTGTTGCCCCCCTACAATGTAGAAATAAATCCTGAAAAGTCAATGAAAGATGAAGTTGCCTTCTCCCCAGACTAAGAAGCACCTAAGCTGTGTGGTAAGTGTCCAAACAGTGTGGGTTCAGTGAGGGTTTTGACAGAGTATACAGAGCTTTCTGTTCAAAGAGGAGCACTTATCCTTTTTATTCCCTGAATGTTTAAGCATTTAAATGTTATCCAAAGAGGTAAGAAAAGCTCTTCAAATAAACATCACAGTGAGAAAATTCCAAACCTCACATGGCAGCCTCTCCAGAAGAGCCATTTGCCAAGGGGGTAATACTATACTGAAATCCTGACTGTGTACAGACTATAAAATATCTTAATCCCTTGATATTTTCATGTTACCTCCTATTATGAGGCAAAAGAGTTGTTTGACAAGACCTTTCAGATGTTTGAATTAAATCAGTACAAAATGTTGGATATTCTTTAGGCTGAAATAATATTAAACATAGTCACAAAGTCTTGTTATAATTACAGAACCCATGGTTTAGAATGAAGAGGTGGAAATACATTTTAGTTATTTTCCAGTATTTGCAAATATAATTAGAAACATGTTAGTCTATCATTTCTGTGAAATACAGAGATTCTAGGCGCTGTTGGAATTAAATGTTTCTTAGGAAGCCTTCGAGTGTTTCACAATGATTATGAGTAACTGATATTAATCAGTAATTTATTGGTAGTGGCTATATTAATTTTCTGTGCTTTTCTTGATGCTTTTAATCAAAAGAGTGTGAAGAGTTAGACCAACTTTCAAATTGTGTCATCTTTTTAAGTTTAAAACTTGGCTTAATTTTATTCATTTCTGGAGAGTCCCGAAAGAAGCTTAAAGAGACACTATGTCAAAATCCTTAGAGTTCTTATTTATATCACATTTGAGTTACAGAAAACTTCTTTTGAAATTCCAGATGAGTTCCTTTCTGTATTGCTTTGAGCTGACTGTCAGAAAGGATTGAATATAATCTGTTAAAATGGAGAATGCAGAAGCATACTGCACTTAATGAGGGAGTGAGGAGATGTTGATGTAGTCAGGGCCAGATTTCAGATTTAGTTTTGCTCACATGGAAGAGTGCTTCATTTATCAGGTGGGTCCTCTCCCTTTTGTGGTTTTAATTTACCTCTTTGTTACCAACATCTCACCTACATCTAGGGCCAGCAGACCTGAATTCAAACCGGAAGTATATACAGGAGCTCCCTCTATTGTGTGTAACCTCAAATTGTGCTCACTTTTTCTTGAATTTTCCTTAAGACATTTTGAAGAGAGCTCAGATGGGGAGCTGTTGGTGGCAAGCAAGCATGACCTTATAGCTGGTATCAATGTAGAGATAAGTTAAGCAGGTGTACTGAACAGCTAAGCGAGCATACGCATTTTCTCTTGTTGTCGTGGATTCCTACATATAAATGTTTTTTTACCCAGAGCCAGAAAATCCACTTATTTTCTGCTAGAAAAGCATGAAGGATATGCCCTTCCCTTTACCCTTTTCAGCAAAATCTTCCTCCATAGTCTTTATCGTAGGACAGGATTATCCAGTACTTTATTTCTTTTTACTGATAGAAAGAAACAAGTTTGTTTTGGAATTTGGGTTTGGGTTTGTTTTGGTATGTTTTGTTTTTCTGGTAGAAAAGCCAAACTTCGAATAGCAAGGTAACATGAAATAATGTAACAAAGTCTAAAAAGTATACTCATGTTAATCAGTTAAACATGAGTATAAAGTAAAAGAAAGGGTAACTTAATAGGGTAAAATAAACAGAACAGAAATCTTAAATAAAAAGGAAAAAGTACAAGTAAATCCAGTCATGAAATGCATACTTCCATACTTTGTATTTAATTACATTTATGGGAATATGTGGAAAAGGAAAGCAGGCAGGCAACCATCCGTTGTCAAAAGTTGCCAGGCAACCATCTGTTAGCAGCCAAATTTTCACCCAACTTTCCAGTCATTCTCCATTCAGATAAGGAAAATTTATTTTAGTTTATCCAGATGATATACTAATTTTGAGTGTGTTTAAAAATATATGGCATCCCAGCACATTGTATGAGAAGGAAAAGCTGAGAAAAGCAAAATACAGTTAAGTACAACTGACGTGGAAAGGGATTGGAAGACTCAACAGTTTAAGAATATTTCTAGGACTGTATTCCAAACTCCAGTATAACAAAATTATCTCAGATCTTTCCAGATCAATTATAATGAACACAGGTCTGAAAAAGACATCCTTAGTAGCCATTCACAAGCTCTTTTTTTTTCTTCACTATCCATCTTCTCACTCATTCTTATCCTTTTCAGTGCGGCAGTGTAATTAGTTGAACTAAGAAGAACTACCATTTTACTTGCTCCAGCAATGTGAGAGCTTCCAAGCAATAAAATGAACTAGGAGTGTGTCTTGGGAGGAAGGGGAGGAGTGAAAAGTATCTCCTTTTTATACTTAGGATATTAGTCTTGTACACAGCTTTATTTTTTAATAGAAATGTGGCTAACACAGATCTAACAGACCAGGCGAAAAATTTCATCCACCTGCCTTTAGAAATGCTATGTCTGTGTGTGTGTACGGATATAGATATAAAAACACTGTTGGCTATTTTGTCATTTACTTGCTTTATCTGTGCTCCTGAATGATGACTTTTTTTTTTGTTTTGGAACCTGTTTGCAAGCTTATTTCCTTCTCTATGGTTGAAATCTGAAAACTCTAATACTCATTACAGTCCCTGCTGCCAAAGTAAGACATGTTTTGAATTAACACAGAGCTTATTTGGACATAGGTTGTTTAAACTTAAGTGCTTTTACAAATAATAAAAGTTAGGAACAGTTTCTATATTTTACATTGAATTTTCATGTTGCTGTTAATAGGAATTAATAAAATTAATCGGGATGGTCTTGAGTTAAATGTGCAAGATGGGCCATTTGTAGATTATTTTGTTTTGAGTAATCTTTGCAAGACCCATGACACTAGATTTCACAGGAGTCTGGGAACTTCAATAGTGACTGTTGCACAAGTCATTAATGCTGTCTGGCAAACATCTCTCTTCTGAAAGTCTGAGGTGTTGGGTACCTTGTACAAGTTATCTCCTCCTTTCTGTCATGCATATTTATAATTTGTCTGCAAAATACCAACATCCATTCCAGCTTAGAATACATTTCAGTGATTTTGCAGCATTTGCAAACATGATTAGAAACACATGTTAGCCCTGTCTTTTCTCTAACATGCAGAGGCTCTAGCAGCTGTTGGAATAACATGTTTCTCAGGAAACCTTCAAGTGGTTCACTTTCACAATGATTATGAGTAGCTGATGTTAATCAGTAACTTCAGATTTATTCAGGTTATTAATCAGATTTATTCTGCATGAGGTAAAAAGCATCATTGAAGTGAGTATTCATTTAATCCATTTCAACTAGATTTTTTTTAATTGACTTGTGTCATGGTGAATACTGTATATGCCTTTTATAATGGATATTATGAATATATAGTATAAATTTTATTTAATAACTGGTAGATACAACATTCACAAACAGTTTTACAAAGCTAAAATAATCTGGTTGTTGTCCTTAGATTAGTTTTCCAAATACTATTTTGACGGCTAAAGGGAAACTGAGTAGATAATGTTGTTCTCCACCATAAAATGTTTGTCCTCTAAAGTATATAATGATATGTGAGGGAATGATCTGGAATGTAATGTCGGGCGGGCTAACATAGCTTCTGAAGACCATTTAATTTACACATCACCTGTTACCACATATGTGGGAATGACAGCCTTGAAAGCAGTATATATCTGTTTTATCACCACAGATTCCGTAATTTTTTACCATAGGCTCATGCTTTCCCCCTTCTTCACAGCTATTTCTTCCTCTCATGCAGTTGCCTCTTTCCATTCTGCCTTTCTTGGAGAAAACAGTGTGCCGGGCTTTAATAACAAATCCTGGGATCAGGATAGCCCAGCGCTGACTCTCTCATGGCTCTCCAAATAAAGTTCATAATGGGATCTATCTGGTGCTCATAGTTTTCACAGTAGTCTCACTCCCTTTGACATGTGGTATGAAAATCCATGCAGTCTGTCTTATGTAGTCCTCAAAGCTACGTGTCGTCACATTGTATGACCAGTTTTATCAGAATAGAACTCTTAGCTCTGAACTGAACTAAGAAATAAATTGTACTAAGCGTAAAAAGCTTGTGGATGTAAAAGAGAAGACATAGTCTTGAGCACAAGTAAGTTTATTTCTGTGTAAACATTGTCAAACACGGCACAGATCTGCAGTGAGAAGCCAAGCAGTAATAACAACTGGAACCAACAGGTACAGATGAGAGGATAATGGAGAAAAGGTATTAGTGAGGTAGCATGCAAATAGAATCATAGAATAGTTAGGGTTGGAAAGGACCTTAAGATCATCAAGTTCCAACCCCCCTGCCATGGGCAGGGACATCTCGAACTAAACCATATCACCCAAGGCCTCGTCCAACCTGGCCTTGAACACTGCCAGGGATGGAACATTCACAACCTCCCTGGGCAACACATTCCAGTGCCTCACCACCCTAACAGGAAAGTATTTCCTCCTTATATCCAATCTAAACTTCCCCTGTTTAAGTTTTAGCCCGCTACCCCTTGTCCTATCGCTACAGTCCCTAATGAAGAGTCCCTCCCCAGCATCCCTGTAGCCCCCTTCAGATACTGGAAGGCTGCTCTGAGGTCTCCATGCAGCCTTCTCTTCTCCAGGCTGAACAGCCCCAACTTTCTCAGCCTATCTTCATATGGGAGGTGCTCCAGTCCCCTGATCATCCTTGTGGCCCTCCTCTGGACTTGTTCCAACAGTTCCATGTCCTTTCTATGTTGAGGACACCAGAACTGCACACAATACTCCAGGTGAGGTCTCACAAGAGCAGAGTAGAGGGGCAGGATCACCTCCTTCGACCTGCTGGTCACGCTCCTTTTGATGCAGTCCAGGACAACTATATCTGCATAAGTCTAAGAAATAAATAGGTTGAGATAGGAAAATATTTTCTTTCTCACAAAAGAACTACTTAGTATTGTGAACTTAAGTGAACAGTATCTTTGCATCATAGGGGATGCCAAAATAAATATTTAAGAGCTGCTTATCTTTAATCTCATGCAAACAAGTGAAAGACAGATCTCCTTTTCTCAGGGCCTCTGATGTCAAAGATGGTCTTTGCTACCATGACATTTTTTGCAGTGGATCTTAAGAAAACCCTGTAAGTCAAAGAGTTATTATTAAAATATATACTTCCTTTGGCGTATTGACTTGGGTTCTGATTCTTGACCATAGGTCTGTTTCTGGATGGTTTCTCCTGGATATTCAAGAAAGGGGCATTTACAGAATAGCCCACATATGAATGTCTTTAGTGACCCTTAGTTTAGCTTAGAAAGAGGCTTTTCCCACTTCTACAAGGCCTTTTCTTGTAGAGAGCCTATTGCTCTCTACAACTACCTGAAAGGAGGTTGTAGCAAGATGGGGATTGTTCTCCCAAGTACCATGTGACAGGACAAGGGGTAACGGCCTCCAGTTGCACCAGGGAAAGGTTTAGAATGAATATTAGGAAAAATTTATCCACTGCAAAGGTTTATCAAGCATTGAAACAGGCTGCCCAGGGAAGTGAAATCATCATCCCTAGAAGCATTTAAAAGATGCATAGATGTGGCACTTAGGGACATGCGTTAGTGGTGGACTTGGCGGTGCTGGTTTAGATGTCAAACTCAATGATCTTAAGGGTCTTTTCCAACGTAAATGATTCTCATTCTATGATCCCAGAAGATACTGTCATATTGATGCTGTGATATTTTGCAGTGATAATATTGAGCTCCTAGCCCTATTTCCTATTTATATTAAGGACTTGCTCACTGGCCAAAATTACTGCCCTCGGGACAACTGAGGAATTGCCTAAGAGATGGGTAGGCTGCATCAGACACATATGGGCTTTGTAGTACTAAATATGTGTAGCAGTTTGATCGTGGTATTTGCCAAAGGCCTGCACAGGTATGTAAGGGAATGCTTTCTGTGGCTTGTGGATGATACAGCTTGAGCCCAGCTCATCTTTGTTTCAACAATATTGCATGTGGAGACATTTTAAGCCTCAGTTTGACCTGTGCAGGCCAGCTGGTATATACCCAAACTGAACCAGTTAAACAATATGGAAAAAGGGTGACTCAGAGCGTGAATTCAAAGTCAAAACAGAATTATCATGAAATATTAATACAGACAGAAAATCAGAGAAGATATGGTGGTGTGGGTAACACTGTAGTTGTGACAGACACATTCTTTATAATCTTAAATTTATGCTTTAAATTACTATGTAAATAAGCATTTTTTCATCTGATTTGGTTGTGTGTTTGATTAGGTGTGTTACCAAAGACTGTATAAACTAAAAGGCTGCAATTATAGTTAGAAAAAGTTGCAGCAGAATGAAAGCATTAGTTCTTAGGAGATTTCGTAACTGTTTGTTTCCCTTCCATAGCTGTTTTCTGCTGGAAAAATCCCATACACCAGAGTAGCAGACCTGAAGGGAAAGTACACCCTGCTGCATAAGACTGTGATAAGGTATAATGTTCCTTTTTAGTCTTTAAGAAGCCAAAGCATTACATATTTAAAGTAATTTTCTGCTCATCCTATGGTCTAATTATTGAAGGCTTTCTTACAGTGATTGTTCATAAAGAGGAAGCAAGAACACAACACTGAAAATAATATTATTTAATAGAAACTTTCAGGGTAATTTGGGATATTTAAATACTTGTTTGAACAATGTCTTTTTTAATGTAATCATAATAATAATGGCAGAGGAAGGAAGCACAAACTGCAACAGACAATATACAAATTTAAAATAAATATATATTTGCAGATCATACAGCTGGAATTGTAACATAGGACTTGCTGAGCTAACATCACAGAGAACCACTGAAGAAGCTAAAGGCTCATTTCTAAGGAGGAAAATGAGACTGTCACATTTAAATAGGTGTGAATTTTACCCTCAGAGAATACTGACAGTCATGTTAGACAGACTGCTAATAAATTTAGAAGGTTAGAACATTAAGCTTCAAAGTATAAATGAAACTCCAAGTGTAGTAGTTGTGGGTCTGTGCTTCTCTGGTACTTGCTGGAAGAGAGATCATGCTCATAGCCTAGTGCTAGGCTTGAGCAGAGCATGTATGAGTGAAAGGAAAGAGACGGGGTGGCAAAGTGCGATGCAGTACTGCAGTTGTACTGGGTGAACAGTCCTATTGCAAGTAGCACACTGCTGCATCATTATTTGTGATTAATAATTGTGACATTACTTGAGGTATACACATAATTATCAGTAAAACCAACATCATGAGACTCTTTATATTTCTGTAGTATGTACCATAATATCCACCATATACACAATATTTTAGCCCAGTTTCCCTGACAGTCGACATCAAAACCTTTATGGCAACCCTGCTTAAAACACCGTGGTTATTCTGTCTCTGAAGCTAAAGCCAAGCTTAAGGATACTAAAACTAATTCAGGTCACACCAACTTACTTGGGTTATGCTGCGATTTGGTGTTCCTCCTGGCAATCTGAATAGAAACCAGTGCTAAATAATGTACAGTAATTTGAAAAGGGGCTCACAAAATCCTAAAAACACAGTTTTTCTTGAGGTTAGCTGGTTCTTCTAATTTTATCTTAATAAAATGGGGAGTTAGATTATGGGTCTGAGTCTGTATGAAGTCATCTGACTTTATCCAGATTACTGCATAGCAAATGTTTTTGGGAAGCAGAATTAAAACCAGCACTCCTAAATCAGTTCAACTCCCTAGAAAATGCAAGAAACATTTTGATGCTCAGAACTAACCATGTTATGTGGCTTTTGGATTAACTGAGAATGTTTCTACCATATCAGTGTTCACTGAACTGAAGTAGAAATCCAGTAGCTGCCGAAGCTGATTGATTTTTAGCAGTGTTAATTTGAAACCAGTCTTTGGTCAGAAAGAATACAAGCGTATTAGTACATATTTCATATTATATTTATATAATATTCTTTGAGAAGGCTGCATGGAGACCTCATAGCAGCCTTCCAGGATCTGAAGGGGTCCTATAAGGATGCTGTGGAAGGACTCTTCGTTAGGGACTGTAGTGACAGGACAAGGGGTAATGGGTTCAAACTTAAACAGGGGAAGTTTAGATTGGCTGTAAGGAGGAAGTTCTTTACTGTTAGGGTGGTGAGGCACTGGAGTGAGTTGCTCAAAGAAGCTGTGAAAGTTCCATCCCTGGCAGTGTTCAAGGCCAGGTTGGGCAGAGCCTTGGGTAGCATGGTTCAGTGTGAGGTGTCCCTGCCCATGGCAGGGGGGTTGGAAATGAATGATCTTAAGGTCCTTTCCAACCCTAACTGTTCTGTGATTCTATGATACAAATATTGTTTTATGTAAAGACTATTCCTTTTCATGTATAAGTGGAATATGGGCTGAGTGAAAACAGGACTCAGCTGTCTCTTCTGTCTCACATAAAACTGCCATTAACACCATGCACCAAAAGCATGAAAATGTTAGATGGTGGATTACATCTCTCATTTTTTCCACAGGAGTACAAAATTGTCACACTTCTGTAAGAAAGCCAATTGGAGAGAATCATGTCACATTCTTTATTTAGATCTAGTCATGTATCAAAGCAAAACACCAATGCATGAACAGGTACTAATTCCCACAGATAAATTTCTCTTTCTGCTAAAAGAAAGCAAGGGGAATCAATTACTAAAACCTGATCATGTTCTCCAGTATATTTTAAGGACTTTTCAGACATCAAAACTGGGATTCACTTGTCCATATGTTAATATCAGTAAACATGCACATTTGAAGTAGGTATCTAGAGTCCTTTGTTTCTCAGTTTCAGTTTTGCACAATTTGGTACTCTGTAAAGCTGAGAGATAGCGCCTGGCAGATAACATCTTTGGTACATTTCTTCGAAGTGTTATGTGCATTTGAATTCATGTTTGCTGCACAGCTGAAATTCTGGGAACAGGCTCTCATTCTGTTTTGATGCTGTCTCACCCATCCGCTTTGCAGTGAGGCTGCATCTATAGCTGATGTATCTGAGCTCATATTTGGCCCCTGAAAACCCATTTAGTCACACAATCATGTGGCTCAGTTGTAAATTTTCATTTTTATTATCTCAGTTAGGAACCAAATATGAATACTCTGACACACCAAGGTGTAAGAAATGCAGGCAATAATGCTAGTTCATTGACAGTTTGGGAATCTTATCTACTTATGCCTCTGTTAAATTATTAATCACTTCACAAATTCAAAAGCTGCCACATCAGACTTGGCAATCCTACTTTAGAACTCATATGATTCCAGATGTGTACATTAGGTAGATGCCCAGTTATGTCTTCATTGTCTTCAATTGAATTTAAATATTGCATAGGATCTTGTGTCAATAAGTAATGTCTTTTTCCCTTAAAAGGTTACTGTATAAATACATCACACATGAAGTTATTTGTTCGTGATAAAGACACACTCTTGTTTCCTGTTGAAGTCTGTGGTTTTCTTATTTTCTAGTTTAAAAAGGAAGTGGTTATCTAAAGGGAAATGTTACAGAAAATGAAACTTTTTCTGGTGTATTATTTCAGCTATGTTTGTGAGGTATGGTCAGTTGTGTATTCTGTGTTTTTATTGTTACCATTTCAACTCTATCATTCAGTGTCATATGTATTTTTTGTTTTGTTGCTATGCCATAAATGTAATCTTTGAGCTAAAATTTGTGTATACTATTTTTCAGTATGGAAGATTCTAAATTTGTTTAAAAAATATTAAATTGCGTTATATTTTTAGTTACTAAAAATCAAGGGATAACGTTTTTTATTCTTCCACATAATTTCTGACTGATTTTAGTATACTATTATACAAAAGTTATAATTTCATAACGTTGAGAAGATATACACAATTTCTTTAGCATCTGTTTATATGTTATATATATTTGTATGTTTTAGCATTTCTAAGGTTTATATGTTGTGTATTGCATATGAATTTTCATAGTGTGGTTTCCTTTAATACTTTTCCATAATAGCCAATACTAACAGCCTTTCAGATCTGTTACTCAGCTATCATGCATAGGTTCCTATGTGTATTATGAATACCAGTCTCCTAACATTGACAGAATATTACAGTTTGTTGTTTCAGTGAACCTAGACTTCACTGATACAAGTCAGATCATGTCTACAAGCCTTATAGTAAGCTTCCACAAAGTCCACAAATGTATTTGCTGCTTCTGTGTCATTACATGAGTTATTTCATATATTGTTAACATTACAGCAATAGCAACATGCAATTCATCAGAGGGTAGGTGTCCTGGTATTTACTAAGAACTTAAAGGTGTCACAGATCCCAGACTGGGACTTGTCCTGGTGAATACTTCCCTGTTATTGGTCCCCACACTGATTCAGATCTAGCCTTTGACACTTCTTCGAATAAAATGGATTCTCTGTCCCTTCACTGGTTCTAGGAGGTGCTAGGCAAACAGATTAGACTAACTAACTGTCTTTTATCTGGTTAAAATTAGATGAGGTGAATCCTACTCCAGCTCTAGGTATGCAAACCCTCCCCTCACATGAGATTCCACTGCTCTCATGGCACCACAGGGCAATTCACATTTGAATAGACCTCAGGGGATCTGTGATCCAATTTCCTGTTCAAGGCAGGGTGCACTAGGAGGTCAGACCAGATTATTAAAAATTTAATCCCATCTCATCTTGAAAACCTTGAATTTATTATTGTAGGTAGGTAAAGAAGTATAAATACAAAGCTGATGCTTCTCATTGCCTAGTTCTAAACTTTTTTTCTATTTAATGTAGTTTACAGGAATCTGAGATCAAGCTGTTGCAAGAAGCCAAACGTCTTAGTGTAGAACTGGAACAACAACAACATGAACTGGAAAAAGCAGAACAGTTCCCTGAAGAATCCTTCAGTGAAGTTTTACAAATAAGGAAACAACTTCTTAGTTGCCAAAATGAATACAATGATATTAAAGAAAGAGAATCTGACATTCAGTACAAGATAAAAGGGTAGGTGATAGTAGTCAAACATTGCTATTTTTATCATAGGTCACCTAGAAAGACACTAACATAGAATATAGTTCAATCTCCTCATTTTACATGAACACATTTCTTGATGGTTGTTGTTAAATAAAGAGCCACAAACTTTCCCTAGAAACAGCAACATTTGTAGTGATGAATAAAACTACCCTGGTGTGAGATTTGTAGATAATTTTCATTTTAAAGCATGCTATGGTATCCTTTGAAATGTTGCTTAAAATTTACTACCTTGCACGTTTAATGTTTATTTAGGCAAAATTAACAGGAACAGTTCTAGTCTAGGACACCTTTTATACAGATGATTAAACTGTCTCAGACACCTGGTGACTGGGATTTTATGGAAACAATGGCATAAATAGACTCAATGCTATTTTTATCATCAGAATGAGTATTCAAGTTTTTCTATTCAGGTACTTAAAGGAGGAGAAGTACTTGTATAGTCTCATGTTAGAAAAATGGAATACTTGCTGTGAAAGAAGTGAATACTCGACATTTCTATAAAAGGAAAAAAGTCCAGAATAAGCTTGATGCTGTATGTATTTTAAATATCTGCATATATGAGCATGTTACACTTGAAGCTTTCATACTAAAACTACAAACAGTACTATTGCATTTATAAAAATATGGAGATGAACTCATATTTTCATTTTGTGGGGTGCTTGTTGTTATTATCTATCTTCAGTCCAGCTGTATTGCAATTGCCATATAGAAATACAAATAAACGATGTCAGCAGCTCAGCAGTTAAAGCTGTATTTCCGCAAGGAGATCAGGGGCACTGTACTGACTGCAGAGAGCAGATTTTCTTCTGGCAGTCTTTCCTTGATTTTGTTTTTTTTTTAGAGCCAAATGTTTGCTCTAAGAGGGAAAGAAACTTGAGAAAGCAGCAAATTTGGGGTGGGAGAAATAAAGAAACATGGAAAGCATCTGGAAAAAATTATTTGCTATGAGATAACTAAGCAACATGGTTTCCTGAAATAATTATTAAACACAGAATTTATTGCAATTTCCAAGCAGTCCAGAAATGAGCTCTTCAAAATATCATGGTTTTTACCCATTTGTGCTCATATCTCATGAACATTTTTCATTGAATTTGCATCACTTTTCAAAAAAATAATGGGGGTTTATATGTTTATATGGTTATGTATATGTTTATATGGCTACTTATACGTTTATATGATTATTTACTTGTACTGTATTTTCTGCCTCAGGACAAAAAGATTTCTGTCCTACATATCACACAGTTTAGGCATTGTTTCCATTACCTTTGCATGTTTCATACATTAGTTTTTATATATGAATTAAACATCCTATCTTGCAGACTAAAAAGACACTGTTTTAGGTCTGTCATGCTGTGAAAATTTCTCTTTCATTTTAATAAGAAACTCCCTCTGTTTTGTCTTATGTATTGCATGAGATCAAAACCAGCTGGACAGTCTGACCAGAGGTCCATATGGCTCAGTATCTAGCAGCGACCAAAAGAACAGCCCCCAGACATTTGTAATTCAGGGATTTTATGAGCCAAATGTAGTTTTCTGTATTTAGGAGTCCTCAGTTGACCCCTCTTCCTTGTACTTCTTTTGTTTCCTCTTTACTATATAGACTTCTGGCATTGCAACACACTGGGCAATGAGTTCCATAGATTAGCTACACAAGAACTGACACCGCCTTCATTTTTTGAACCTGACTCCTATCAGCTCCTATCAATCAGCTCCGTTTCATACCCTATAGTTCTTGTGCCGGATAAGACAGTGATTTTCACTTTCACTGCTGCAGGATAGTTTGATTGATATCTTTTGTACTCCCCTCCCCTTAATTTGTCAACTTTCTAAACTGAAGAGCTACAAATTATTTACTTGCTACTTGCTTGGAATCTGTTTCATGCCAGGTGGTAGCATTGGGGTTTATGCATATTGTGGGTGTGGAGTGAGGAGGATGTGTCTTGGTTACGTGTGAACAATTTGTTTAGTGGGAGAGAAGATAGTACTTTCCAGAAATGGGGGAGGGGGGTTAATGCTGAGGTAGTGTGGAATGAACAGGACTGTGGAGAACAGATGAGTGAATGTGGTGAGTGGGGAAATAGAAATGAGATACGAAGAAAACAGATAATGGATGTGAATACATGTTTATAAAGGGGAGATGGTTTTGGTGCCTGTGAAGGACAGTCAAAATGAATGTCCAGAATGGACTTGTGAAGTACAGTTCATCTAATAGTAACACTGATGTAAAATGAAGATCTATATGCCAGATAGTTTTATGCAAATAATACAACAATGGCTTCTAAAACATCTGTGAGCATGGGTGGTGTCACAGACAGAGGGGAAGCTAAATCAAAGATGTTATAAGTAAGTCTGCTGTTATGTAACTGCTTGGTTTCCTTCCTTTCTCAAAAGGTTAGAAACTCATGCTCCAACCTTTTTTGGCTCTTAATCTCTCTGGAGCACAGTTTCCCTTGTTGTCCAACTGTGTTAATATGGTCCCAGCTGTGCTTGGCACTTACAAGGAAACTTCTCTTTGGGAATTATGACTAATGGCTGTTTAGTCTCAAAACAAACATTGCTTATTTACCTTTTCATGTATGGCAGGTGGGGATTATGGAAGGGAAAAGCTTTTGAAGGGAATATATGTGTCATTTATTGCTTTATCCATTTCTTAGAAGTCTTGGATCTTGTCTACACAGAAATACTGCTGAGCTGGGAGTGAAAGCAAACTTCGGCAGATCTGCTTCCATTTCTGTAAGCCTTTCTCTCTCTGAAGCATCTTTCTAGTCTCTGCTGCCTTTACTTCCGGCTTTTGCTTAGTACCCTTTTTGCACTCAAATTCAAATCTGAGAAAAATAAACATTTTTCTTGAAGAGTCATACAGATAATCCATAACATTAGCAAAATTATTTTTTTGTCTTGAGGTTCTTTAGTATTCTATAGTCTCTTTTCCATATTTCATTTCCTGTTTTCTTGCCTCTGTAAACAATTTTTCCAGATCAGATAACTTCAACAGGTGAATAGGATATTTCATCTTCTGCTTTAACTCTTTATTTAAGCACTGTAGTATCAGCAGATTTTCAGGAATTCTGTGACTTTTTTCATAACTTGAATAGGTACATGAGGTATTCAGAACCAGCTCTGATGCACTTCAGCTGCCAGGGAAGTCACGCTGAGGGTGGCTGCATGGCTGTGGTGTGCCTCCTCTTCCAGTTTGTGTTTCTGCTCTGCTGTACTGGGTTCATTGCTAATGTGTCTGCCTGAGTGTTCAGCATAGAAGGGGAACAGCAGTTGGAAGGATTTTACTGAGGTCATAAATTCTAGGCTCCTGCCCCAAAGCCAGAGCTGACTCCAGGAGTATTCTTCCTCTCCAAAACTTTGAGGCAAGTGTAATAAAGTAAAAAGAAAAATAGAGATCCCAGTTTAGTTCTGGTACAGCTGCATTCAGAACCGTGAAGTTTCTCCATATAACTGGGACTGAACAAGCCTTCATAAAGAAGAATATAGACCAAAAAATCAGAGTAATGCAAGAAAAAGCTCAGTGTGATCACAAGGATTTGTTCTAGCTTGAGGAAACTTTTCATTTTAATATCCATGTGAGGCTTACAGTCCTGATTTGTGAGACCAGATAAAGAGCTGGGGTTTTTTATAAGGCAATAGTAACAACAGTTTATTATTGAGAAATAATAAATATATCATCTAAATTAATTGATCATCTAAACCATATACCTAAAAGTGAGCAATTAAATTGTAATGAAATTATTTATAACAGGGGTTTGTGAGATTAAAGGTGCCTAATTCTTGAAAAGTATTTTGCTTTAAAGTCTGAGTCCAATCTACAGCCCTCACAGTCATTTGTGCAGGTAGAAAAACAGCTATTCGTTGAAGTATCATGTGCTATTGCATGCAAGTCATGATTGCAAAACTGAGTATGTCCTTGTAGAAGCATTGCAAATATGGAAAATTATTTCAATGCTTGTAATTATTTCAGGGTTAGTCACCCAATAAATAAAAAGTGAAGTGTTAAGCTCTTGTCCATAGTTTTTCTAGTAAAGAATTACAAGTCATAAGTAAAATGAATAGAGTTGAAGTTGTTATCAGCTAGTCTTATGACTGCATTTTTCATACATGCAAACTAATTACAGCTGAAAGCTTTGCAGAAATCTCATGCTGGCAGCTTATTGACTGTGACATCTTCTACTTGTGGTCACTAGCATTTTAGTTGTGAGGTGCTAAGCACCTTCTACGGGTTCCTCAGCAATCCTAGCTATGTGTAAGGAGTTTGCTTTCTTGCATTATGGGATTTGTAATGATAACAACATCCTGGCTGTTTTGTGAGCTAAGGAACTGAAATGAACCTCTGCTGACAACTACCGCTACATTTCTTAATCTCTCTGACTTAATCTTTTTATTTCTGTGTCAGTTTGCAGCTGTAGACATCTCTCAGGGAAAAGGCTGGAATGTATTTTTATTAATGGTCCAATTTTCTGAGTGGTTTTTTTTTAACTCATTATATCTGCATCCATAATAGCTTTTCATGTACAATACTGCTATTAAGTTTCATGAAAATAAGTAAAGCAATGTGAGAAACATTTGTGAACATTAATGCTTAAACTTAAGGGTTTCGTCTTTTTTTCATTATGTATATTGTTATAGGTATAATAATAATAATATTAAAACCGACATGTTGTTGAAATATACACTTATCAAAGAAGGGCTATAAACCAATGGGAATTATAAATGCCTAATGCCGCTTGCAGCGATTTGATTTGTTCTTGTAAACAGTGTCTAGTTTATAGGCATTCAGGAGGCTGATGTTCATATACCACAGATTTCAAGATTCAGATGCTAAATGAAAAGACCGGATTTTCTCTGCTTACATTAAGCTTCTATGTTTATATAGCTATTAAATCAGAAATTGAACTTAAATCTGTGAAGAATCTTATTTGATTTCTTAATCTGAGTTAATCTTCCTGGTCTCCCTTCAGAGGCAACAGAGAGAAATATGTTATCTTCAGCCTTTCATTTATCTCATCCTAAAATAGGTGGGATGTCAGATGACCTGCCCTTTGGATGTTCTTGCTTTCATCCCTGAAAGTAAGGAAGCCTGGGGATAACAGCACATGGGCACCTATCTAATTGTTGAATGTGGGCAGCTGGACCAAACTCATTGCTCAATAGGGAGAGATTTAACTTCTTTCTTTTACCACCTTTTCTTTTCAACTTTTCACTGTTTTCTTGCATGGAAGTAGTTGGTCTGCGTAAGATAACTTGGTTACTTGGTGCTTGTTGTCCATGTTGCCTTTGTTTATGTCACAGAAAATGAGGTGTTCAAATCATTTTACTTCTGCTGGATGGAAAAGCCTTTTTTGAGAAACTGGAATGCCTCCACAGGAATCTGTCCTCATGAGTGAGGAATTTGACAAAAAAAAACCAGTGTCAACTTTGCTCTCCCTTCTGGTTTTCGGGATTCTCTTTTGATCGTTTGGCACGATATTAAAGAGGGCACCGCATGGACTGATGGCAGGCAATGCAGTATCTCTTTAATCAGTTTGCACAAGACTTAATAATTTTTTGTGGCAGTCGGTTATGGTTATTTGTGCAAAGTGGAAATTCTTTATAATTAGTGTGATTATGCCATTCCCAAGGACTTCAACTAGGAGTCCTGCCAGAATGTGTTGGGAATATGAATTATCCTTATTAATATATTTATACATTTAGGCAACCTGTTGGTAAGTGCAAGCATTGTGCTTGACCCACATGGCATTCCAATACAACATACTCAGTTGCAGGTTATTGGTGTGGTACACAGGAGCAGACCAAAGCTGCCATCACAGGATTGAAGTAGCTCAGTTTTAAATGCAGTTTGATCCCTCTTACTGACTTTAAACAGTGGAACATGAAACTAGTAGTTCCTGAGCCACACTGCAGCAAAGAAGAAATTGCCTTATAGTGTTTCCTTAATTCACATGCACTTGCACTGTGTACCTCCAAAAATATCCCTGCGTCTTTCTTCACTTTTCTGTGCAATTTCTTAAGTTCTAATAGATTTTGCCATAGAATTTTTTCTTTTGTGAATAATTTTATCATTTTGGGGGGAAGACTGATCTAAATTCAACTTTTTTCTTTGAAAGATTTTTTTGCAAACTCATTCACTCCATCAGTGTTCAAACACATTCAAATTAGTTTTAGACTTAGCAGTCCCTGTAAGAGGCATACTTGTACTCTGCACATACAAATATGCATATGTGCAGTAAATCAACAACATCTACCCTATGCCTTTATTTTCTCTTTGGTCTTCATCTCAGCCGGAGCTTGTTCTTCATTATCTTTTTACTTATTATTTTTTTATTACAACACCACCAACCCAATTCTCTTTTTGACTGTTTTCTTTCCTTGATTGGAAAGATGTTGCCTGAGGCTTCTAGGTATGAGCTTTGCTTCTTTTGTTGGAAGACCAAAATATAAGAAAACATTTAGGGGGTAATGGGTTTGCACCTTGTGTCAGCATTGATACAGAACGAAGCACAAGGTCCTAGTGATGATCCTCCATGAGGCTGGCTGCTAGGAGACGTATCTCTCTCCCATGACCACCTTGTGGTACCTGAACCACCACCATGCAAAGTCTTAGGCTGATGCTGAAAGGTTTCAGAGAAAAAAAGAAATACCAATCAGCTGCCTCTCTTCAGTGTCAGCCACATTCCGAAGCAACTGTAGTAGTTGCTTTGCATACATAAGTTGACTTGTGGACCTGCCTAGGACTCCTTGCATTGTTTGTAGTCCCAAGTGACACAGCTATTCCATGAAAGCCTGGCCCCTTCTCTTAATACTCCCCTTAATTAGTTATTTATTCTAACAGACTCTACTGAGTCTCAAGGAGGCCTAAACAGCACATACATCAGCTGTAATTTCAAACACAAATCTAAGTGCCAAAGTTGATTCTTTGCTATGTCTCACTAGCAACTTCACTTTCTTTGGTGTGTGCTGGTTTTGTTGGTATTTAAAACCCACCTCCTCTTTCCTTTTGCCTCACTTAGAATCATAGAATAGTTAGTGTTGGAAAGGACCTTAAGATCATCTAGTTCCAACCCCTCTGCCATGGGCAGAGACTCCTCACACTAAACCATGCCACCCAAGGCTCTGTCCAGCCTGACCTTGAACACTTCCAGGGATGGAGCATTCACGACCTCCCTGGGCAACCCATTCCAGTGCCTCACCACCCTTACAGGAAAGAATTTCTTCCTATCTAAACTTCCCCTGTTTCAGTTTTAACCCATTACCGCTTGTCCTATCACAACAGTCCCTAATGAAGAGTCCCTCCCCAGCCTCCCTATAGGCCCCCTTCAGATACTGGAAGGCTGCTCTGAGGTCTCCACGCAGCCTTCTCTTCTCCAGGCTGAACAGTCCCAACTTTCTCAGCCTGTCTTCATACGGGAGGTGCTCCAGTCCCCTGATCATCCTCGTGGTCCTCCTCTGAACTTGTTCCAACAGTTCCATGTCCTTTTTATGTCGAGGACACCAGAACTGCACACAATACTCCAAGTGAGGTCTCACGAGAGCAGAGTAGAGGGGCAGGATCACCTCCTTGGACCTGCTGGTCACACTCCTTTTGATGCAGCCCAGGATACGGTTGGCTTTCTTGGCTGCGAGCACATACTGAAGCCAGCTCATGTTCATTTTCTCATCGACCAAACTTCCATGTTTACATTTTGTTTTCTGAGGTTGGGAGAAACTGTGAGTGTAGCATTATAGTGTAAAGACAAGGGTGAATGAGGAATAAATGCACCCCTGCAGGAGGTGGTGAGACTAAGAATAATCAGGTTCAAATTTCAGATGTGTGCACTGTAGAAAAAGCCTGCATATGTACAACCTGTCTTTCAGGACTTCCAGTTACCAGTCAGCAGCCCTCCTTTAAATCTGGACACTTTTCAATTGTCCCTGACGATAATTCACCATACATTTTGGTCTAACACGAGATAGGCTTCCATACTTTTTTACCATGTACTATACTGTAGTAATATTTATTGTATTACTAATATATTTAGTTTTGTTTTGATTTTCCTGTAGTTTGCAAGAAGAAAAGAGTCTTTTGGAAAGCGAACTTGCAAGAATTTCAAAACACAGGGTAAGTACAAAACATGAGCAAAGCCATGCTTTATGTTCTGTCAGCAACTACATGAAAACATGAGTGAAAATATTTTCACAGTGAGTAGCTCCAGAACTGATCTAAAATCTGGAATACATAGAGAAAACATGAGGTAGACATTATAGGAGAGCCTATATGATATCATTCTGGTTTGATAACTTTAGGGCAAGCGATGAATAACTGATTCAGAAAAGATCTGGATCTTCTTAAGTTTGCTCAAGAAGATTTTTTACTATATTCATCAAATGGGTACTGCATGTAAAGGTAGGTACAGGTTTATGGTTCTGTGATTGGAGTATGGAAAATACATTTGCTGTCATAAATTCTGATGAATAAATATGGAGATAAAATTCTGCTGGTTATTGATAGAGGAAACACACATCTTGTTAAAAAGTTGTATTTCATACCTTGTTGTAAAAACTGCTATCACCATTCAATGTTAATGAACCTGTAACACCACAAGCTTGTAAAATTTAACAGGGAAAATAATGTTAATCTTGTCTTTTACTTCATTTTGAAAGGGAAGAGATAAGAAAATTAAACAGTTGAAAGAAAATTGTGACGAGCTCTGCAGAGAAGTAAACCAAAGGAAAGTGGAAATTAATGCAATAAAGGAAGATGTTTCATCCAAGAAAAAGCTGATGTTAATAGATAAGGAAGAAATGGAAAAGCTTCTGGAGAAGCAAGCTAATTTAAAAGTAACACAAAATTAATTGTGTGTCTGTGTGTATGTATGTGTTTATGGGCGCATTCTTTGTCCAAGGAAACAGTGAATCTTCTGCATGTTGTTTTGTCATTCCAAATTCATTAGATGGCATTACATTATATATTACATCATTTTTCAATAAGCTTGGAACATGCTGCTGTCCCATATCCATTATTATTCCTTTAGGAAATAATAGTCATGGTTTTGATTAAAAAATGGCATATTTGCTATGTTGTGTTACTGTAGGCTGCTCTAACATATGCCCAGATCCAAGTTAATACAGATTTATGCTGACAACTAAAAAACATATCCCCGTCTTTGCCACTTTACGTGGTATAGGTAACATAATCAGATGTATTAATAATATTAAAGCATAATTTTTATCTTGCAGACATAATGAAATTGTAACTATTAATGTTTAGTTTCAGAAGTAGCAGCTATATTTCCCTGGGACAAACTCAAGTAATTTAAAGTATATTTCCTGTTCAGTTTGGCAGCATTTGTAAGTGAATATTACTTCTATGAAACATCATCAGATTTTAAGGCTATTAATGTAACTTTTCTGTTTTGTCACTAGGATGAGCTAGTAAGGATCCTTGGTGTTCCAGTAAAACTTGGAAAAGAAGCTGAGAAAATAAACTGGAAAAAAAAGTATGCTTTTATAAATAATTATATATAGATATATATATATGTGTGGCTTCTTTTCACTCATGTGTTACTGAGTATAGCTGTTGATTAAAATTAGGATCAACATTTTAAAAAGCATCTATAATTCACTTAAAATCCATGCACTGCACTGAAAAGCATAGTATATGAAGTGAAACATTGACATTTAAATATGCATGTGGAAATGTTAACCCCTACTGTTTTGTTGAAATATATCCACAGCAATGAAGAGAAGAAGAAAAAAGCCCTTGATGACCAAATAGGAGAGTTAAATGGTACCCTGAAAGCCATTGAAAAGAGGACTGAAGAGATTTTGCAAGAAAGAGAAGATATAATGAAGGAATTGGATGAGAAAAAAATTTTGCTAGAAAGCAAAGAACAAGAATGCAGTACTTTGGCAAAATTACTAGAAATTAACAGAGAGAAAGGATTGGTGATCATAGCAGAGAGGTTAGACACAAGCCATGTATCATATGTGAACAATTCTGTGTTCTCAAAGATCTCTTTTTTCTGCTGTATTGCTTATGTTTTCAAGTTCTGTGCTGCAACCAGTGTGGAATTGAAATTATCAGGCTTGCTTTTGACTTCAGAAATGTTTATATAAACTACTGCAATCTAGGATCTGGCTTGAAGAACATCAGAAAACATCACCACTTGATAAAATGCAGGGAGAGTGCAACTGGATTTTTCTCTGAAAGGGAAATTTTTAAGAGGGCTTCTCTTTCCAGTGAAAAGATATTTATTTTTTTCTGTGTAACTCGCAGAAAGTAAATTGAACAAGAAAAAGAATATGTCAGTATTTTAATTTTTTAAATGAGGATCATAGATTTCTGCACCTACTCCTGAGTTTCAGTGAGGACCAGTTACTCATCTCTTTAATATTGCCTTGATTTGTGAGCTTATATCACTTGTTAAAGTAAAATAAACTGTCGAGTTGATTGAAGGCTTCAAAAGATTCCTTCTTTGCAGGGGAAGATGTATAGTTCTAATCATGGCCATATGCTCAGCAACAATGTTTTTGAGTTTAAAGTTTCGTATTAAAGGATAGTGGCACTTTAAACTGAAATGTTTAAGTGAAGCATACATGTAAATATTTCCTCATACTAAAAAAATGTGTTTTCTTCTTATAAGTAAAAGTTTCTCTGGAATTTCTAACATATTTAGAACAGACTGTAAGGCCTCACTGGCATCATTAGGCATATTATCATTGGTTAAAGTTATAAAATTGCCATCTTTTTAGACAATTTGTGCCAGTAGTTTATGAGTTTATTTTGCTATTCAGCCATAATGATGCAGTTCTCAAAACCCCTTAAAATGATCATGTCTGTTTCCATTCATGTCTTGGTCAAGTTACGTGTTTCTAAAATTCTGTGTCTATCTATACAGAGAAGCTCTGGAAAAGAATTTGAGTCAATGTGACTTGGAGAAAAAAGAGCAAGCTGATATTCTCATTCACAAGCAAGCACAGAAGGACAGGGAGCTGAAAACCTTAAAAGAGATGGAGTTACAATTGAATATGATTTTTGGTGCCTTGGAACAAGATAAGTCACAGCATAAAAGACTCAAATTAGAGGTCTGTATGAATGCATTGACCATAAGGATTCTAAATTTTCTTTTAAGAAATCTGACAATGAAATCTTTTGACTGGTCCCAAAAAGGGAAGAGGAGAAGACTGGAGTCTTATGCACATAAAAGTGCCAAGAGTGTTGCTACAACTAAGAAAGAAATGCCTAGGTTCTCTGGCTGTGATAAAAATACATACAGATTATTCTTCAGAAGTGGGATTTGGGTGGGAGCATCCTGTGAAGGAGAACTGGGAGACAATATGGGCACTGTGGTGTCATGTCTGCCTTTAAAGAATGGTGGCACTGTGGTCATTAATGATCAAAGTAATATAGTGACTTGCCCATTGACATCTGTATCAGAAAAATAGAGCCAAGTACTCCCTGATTTCCAGGTAATGAAAAGATAAATCATAGAATCATAGAATAGTTAGGGTTGGAAAGGACCTTAAGATCATCAAGTTCCAACCCCCCTGCCATGGGCAGGGACACCTCACACTAAACCATGTCACCCAAGGCTCTGTCCAGCCTGGCCTTGGACACTGCTAGGGATGGAGCATTCACAGCTTCCTTGGGCAACCCATTCCAGTGTCTCACCACCCTAACAGGAAAGAATTTCTTCCTTATATCTAACCTGAACTTCCTCTGTTGAAGTTTGAACCTGTTACCCCTTGTCCTGTTGCTACAGTTGTGTCGACCCCCTCTCAGCATCCCTATAGCCCCCTTCAGATACTGGAAAGCTGCTATGAGGTCTCCACACAGCCTTCTCTTCTCCAGGCTGAACAGCCCCAACTTTCTCAGCCTGTCTTCATACAGAAGGTGCTCCAGTCCCCCAATCATCCTCGTGGCCCTCCTCTGAACTTGTTCCAAATGTTTTAAATGTTTTTATTTTTTTAAATTTGAAGGCCATTTGTACATTACTGCAAATAATTTATAATGTGTTTAACATTAGTCCAGGAAACAGGAAACTAACACTATATAAATTTGGTGTTAAAAAATATGAAATAATTCCCTATGTTCTCTTTGTTTCCATTCAAATTTCACCTCCAGTTTCTCCTTGCATTACTGTTTCACCCCTTCCTCTTTCCATACTGATTTAGTCTTTTCAGTTTTATTTTTGTCTTCTATTATGCTGATTTTAAAGAGCGGTCTCATTCTGCTTGTCTGTTCAAAACATTTCCTTTCTTTTGTCTGTGGAAGTCTTTCTTATTAGTCTTACTCATTACTGGTTCTTCCATTATCTTTCTTAAGCTTTTCGCCTAAACTTGCCCCCTGTTCAGTCTAAATTGTAAGTCAGTCTTATAAAATTAATCTTGCTTAGTCAAGTGAATAATTTTTCACCAGACTTGGTGTTTCCTACCTTGACACAGCATCCTTGAAATTTTTCTTGGTCCTCCTCAGAAATTCAGGGCAGAAAAAAGTCTTATTTATATCAGTGTGAAGTTTTTAACAGTAACTGTATGATATCAAAACTCATCCATACTTAGCTTTGTTGTTTAAAAACTCTAAATGTTACTCAGTGATATTTAATGGTTTTAAATATTAATATTTTTTAATTTCCCCTGAAATTCCTCCTGAATTCACGTGTATTAATTACCAAGTAATACAATCCCACTTAGGAGGAGGGAGGAAAGCTCTATAACTCTACAAAAAGTTTCAGATAGAATTTCCTCAAATACTGATTAAAGGGCTGAGTCATTCCATACTTTAATCTTAGAGCTCATACTGAGTTTCTGTTCAGCATGAGCTAAGAAAATCCGGGCAATGTTATTTATTCCTACTGAGGAAATATTCCTGGAGCAAGAACCAGATTGTTCAAAGACATGTAATGCTAAAATCAAATGCCATAATTCACTGATAGCTGTGGTTAGAATTCACAGTCCTGGGTGAGAACCAAGCCTAACCCTTTCACACTGTGATAAGGTGAAACCTGTAATAAGACACTCAAAGGTTAAGTTGCATTGCAAAGGATTCCCTCAGTACTAATGCTAGGTTATCCTACATGCTTGCACGTGTCTTGCAGGTGGTATCATTATGAAGAGTGGTAGAAAGGGAACACCAGTAGAGGAAAAAATGGAATTCTAAGCCGAATTTTATTCCAGAATTTGCAGGATGCTACCCTAACACAAACAGACCATGGCAATATAGTTGTTTTAGCCCATGCTCCATGTTTCCTCTGTTTTCTTTTGTGGCTCTTTTAGAATAGCAAATGTGAAATCACCACTCCTCTGCATAGTCAGTTCAAATGAAGTACTGAGTATGAAAGACTCAGTGGCAAGCTTGATTCGGCTTGGTTTTTCTATCTTGAGACTCTTCAATTTTGGAAGACTTTGAAGGAGTTAAAGTTTCTTTAACCACTTACATTTTGCATTAATTCATTAGGATTCCAGGTTTCACAAGAATGATTTGCTAGTATAAAAATGTGATTGCAGAAGTAGCAGTACATCAGTGTGCTTCCCCAAATTTCTCTTACTTTAAATCACGTGCTAAGTGCAGAATGACTGGTTTGTTGAATAAGGAAATTACAGGAACACTTTCTTCAAATGTGTTTTTCTTCTTAATAAGTTGTGAAAGGTCAGCTATTGCTAAATGCCAACATTCTGTGTGAAAGAGAACTGGCTGCTCTGGCTGTCGCCAGCCCAGGGCAGAACTGCTGTTCGTCTCAACACGTGCCTTCAATTTGGTCAGGCCAGCACAGAAACAGCCAAAAGTGCCTAAGTTTAGTCATGTCTTATGTGAACAAAAGTCCTTAATGGATTAAATATGTTTATATGAGCTTTCTACTTTTAGACTTAAGAACTTGATGGTATATTTAGAATCCCATCTCAGAAACATAGAAATGCCTACTTAGAGACACTACAGCCTTTTTACACAGCAGTTGTAATTAATATATATATTTCACAGAAAAGCCATGTTTGCTGTCTTGACAAGAGTGAAAGTAGCTTGCTTAGAATAAGTTTTACTGACATTTTAGCAAACCTAAGTCAAATCAAATCTCAGACTTGGCAGCTGAAACTAAAATAACTCCACAGATTGAACTTTACTGTGACTCTTGTTTTGCTTTCCCTTAATGCAAGAGAACATCTAATTTTATATTATTATCACAGAAGGGAAAACTACAACTGCTAAACATCTCATTATCTATACTGAGGTATAGTGTTTTATACTCTAACATCTGGTTGAGATCTGAGAGATACTACAACATTGTATATATTATCTTTGAATAGCTTCCAGATGTGTTGTTGAGTGTCATTTATTCCCACCTATGTGAATTGCATGTTTTCAATTACAGACAGGCATGCATAGTTAATCTGCTATCTCTTACTTACAACTGTAAAGAAAGTTGAAGTTTTAAGTTAATGACTGTGGGGCCAATGCAACTTTTGCCTTACGAGTTACATCTTGCAAGTATTTTTAGTGGGATTGTTCATATGTATTTTAGTCAGAAGGTAGTTTCTAATGTGTCTTCCCTCACCACTTCTGACTGAATAAACAACTTTTTCTATAAAGTACAAGAAAAAGCTCTACAAACCTGTTTGTTTCGTTAGTTTTGACTTCCTAGAGCCTAACGAGGAAACAGGAAAATCCTACTTAATGAAAAGCAAAAAATATGAGAACAAATTACACAGGTGTGAAATATTGTTTTCAAATCAGTGGTGGATCTGTTTTGGTTTTCCTTCAGTAAGGTGAGAATTTAACTCTGAAAATCCTCTGTGAATTTAGAAGGTGACATCTTTGCATAGTCTCTCTTGGTGATTGTTACCTTTTTAACAAGTTTAGTTGCTCAAAAAACATAACCCTTAGAAATTCAGTAGCTAAACTGGGCTTTGTGAAGATTAGTGTTTATAGTTAAATTCTCAAAAGAAAAATTGTGAAACATGGCTATGTTGCTGAGGAACTCCACTCAATGAAGAGCTCTTGGTCTAGGTATTGTAAGAGAGAAAATTCAGTTCTTAAATTGTGTAATTACTTCAAATACATTATCTGCAGTTTATATTTTTCACATCTTTTGTTTGCATCACTCATTGTGCTTGGTTTATTTCTGTAGGCAGAAGCTATTGCTAAAACTAGTGGATTATTATTAGAAAGACGACAAGAACTGCAGAAAGAAGTTGAAGTGATCAAGAGAAGTTTAATAGAACAGGTGCTGATTTCTGCTTCCTCATGCTTTTTCACTGTAACAATTGCTTTGCAATCATGAGAGTAAAGGGACTGTCTGAAGAAAAAAATTATGGGAGTTTCTAGGTGCCGCTTTCCAGTGATAAAACATGTGCTGTCTTTGAATTCGTTAGCATCATCAGGTGGGATTCAGCTTGTGTTTGAATACACATATGTTCCATATCTACACGTCACTATTTGTGTATGTGATATGTACCTAATGTGCCACGATAGCCAGTAACAATCTAGTCCTGTAGTCAGTGAAGCCTAGGAAGCCATCCATTCACCTTCTAAAGAGGTTAACCTCCACTGGTTAGAACAGATAGCTTTTTAGAGTTCACTGAATCTCTAACAACTCTAGGCATCCAAATACTTTGCTCCATTTTAAATGTCTAAATTTGGTCTCTTAATGTGAAAGCTCAGTCAGTGTCTTCCATTGTGCAGTGTGGACATGTCAAGACCTGACAGTAAGATCTTTAAAGATTATATGGCCACAAGAAACCTTTCTGCCCAATGAATAATAGCTGAAAGACATGCTAGACTGAGGAACAGGAATGCTTCTAGGTGATGAAATATTTGGACATCTTATTAAAAGGCCTGCGCATGATGGTCCAGCTGTAATTTTAAAGCAGTTTGGGTTGGGTTGTTTTTTTAAATCCTCGTAGTCTGTATACATGTTCACTTTACAGATAAACCCAAAGTACTCCAATTTTGGGTTTGCCAACAATGATGCATCAATGCATAAGGAATTGAATTTAATTTTCTCTAGGAAACGATATCGGGTACGGATGCCCGCGTGTTACAAGAATGCATTGCTGAAGAAGGCTTGCTTTACAAAGAGCTGGAAAAAGGCAGAAAAGAGTTGTCCAGACTTGCACATTTGATACGGCTCAAAGTTGAAGAGAGGGAACAGAAATCTAGGGATGTTCAGAAAGTCCAGGTAAAAATCTATCTATCTCATATAATAGGAAGACTTGTCTAAAGTAAAAGCTGGTGTAAGAAGAAATAACATTACTGGTGAGGGGAACCTTATGGACTCTCATTTCCCACTTTGAAGTTCCATCACAACACAAGAAGCTCACTTTCATTGGCAATTTACAGTGCAGGGCAACGGTATATTAAAACATCACGCTGCAATTAAAACAAGGTATTTGAAAGGATATTTTCTTTCAATCCTATGGAGTAAAATGAACAATTTTGAAAGAAAGAGGCAGGAAAGCATAGAGCCTCAACTGAAATTCTGAGAAGTACAAGTGTGTTTTATTTTACAAACATATGGCCATTAGAAGATAAAGAGAATTGCTACTCAGTCCAAGGACAGGAAGTAATTTTTATTTTCCTGTTAGATTTCAAGGCATAAATCATTATATTAATTTTAAAAAAGAGGCAAATAAAACTTTTCTTACTGAGCAGTCATTGTGTTTGTTGGTTTGTTGCCTGCATTTTGCTGGCTTTGTAATACCATGTATGTGCTGTAAATATGCACAGTATATAAACTACTCATGCTTCCACAACGTATGTCTGTATTCAAACAAGTTAGATAAGGTACACTCCTAGCACCTTAGGGATCTTTGACTGTCTATAAAAATAGAATAAGCAAACATGTCATGCTTTGTTCCATCAATAAAAGTCCATAAAAGGATAACAAATATAAATAAACAATACAAATTAGTCAACACACAAACATGCCCAGAGCTGCAGCCCAGCATCCAGCAGCTTTTTCTAGTGCCAGCCTCCTCCTCCTCCTGATACAATTGGGAAGAGAGAAAAGACCTGTCCATAGATGGTTAATGATACAGACTATTAAGGACTGAATACAACTGAAATCAAAAGGTCCAGAGTCCTAACAGAATGAAAATGTGCCATTCTACTGAAGCATCAGTGCTTGTTTAAAAGCCAGAAAAGAGTAAAATAGAATTTGTTTGAAAAGTGGTGCATATGCCAAATAATTTCACAGCGATGGAACTGAGAGGAAACAGTAGAACTCTAGATGTAAGGGACCAATCTTTCTAAGATGCAGCATCAAATTATCTACATTAACAGTTGTTGTAAACTTAATATACGTAGGAAAAATGTGGTCTTTAATGTTGCTGCAATAAAAGCATTAAATTATAATTGGAATAAGGTCTTAGAAAATTCTCATCTCAACGTATTTTCCTTGACTGGTTTTACAGTGGTTTATTAGTAAAAACAGCTGTTCTGAGTAATTTCTTTGAAGACATTTCTTTGATATATCTAAAGTGCTCACTGAATTCTATTTAAATTTCAGATACAACTCCAAAATGTTATTAAAGAATTAAAAAGAAAGGATCTTGAAATAAAAGAGTTTGAAAAGAGGGGAAGAAAAATCCAAAAAGAGTAAGAGAATAATAACAACACATTAGCTACAAAATGTGGTTTAATGCAATTTTTATCCAAGTAGTGTATGCATAAAATTCTAATAACTATTTCTTTCACATTTGTCATTTCTTCAGACTCCAAGGACTTGCTAAAATAAATGAGGTTGTTCAAAATGAAAGGAGTAAATGTATAGATTTGGTGCATGCTGCTCATCAGAAAGCAAATGAAATTAAAAAACGGGTAAAACTGATAGAAAATGAAATAGAAAATTTAAGGAATACTCTTATAACCAAGGAAAGGTGAGTTTAAGTAAGCTGTAGGTCACATCTGCGGAAATGTAAGATTAGAAAGAATCTTGAGAGAGAATCTAGTCTAACTTCAACTATATCATGCTTGATAATCATTACCCTGATTTCTAAAACCTGATTCAAACAAAGACGTTTAGCAACACCCTTACATAATCTAATTTCTGGTCACCCTAACACTTCACAATTAGTTTGGGCATCACTGCATGGCACAAAACATGTCTGAAGTTTGTCTGGCTACTCATCCTTTGAAAGGATAAAGTGTCATCACATTTCTTTTGATTACAGTTCTTCTGAGCCTCTAGCATCTGCATTAGCATGCTCTTTCATTCAATATGAATAATACTGTTGTAGTCACACTTTCTACCCTTAGAAAAAAAGAGGTCCAATGCATATACAATTCCACAGTGAACTGGTGCGTGATACTATTAAATGAGTCACTATCTAGTAATGCCACTGTGTAATTACTAAATTAAAACAAACTGGGTCTCTTGGTTCAAACTTAAATTGAAGTTTATTGGAAAACATTTATTTCAAATAAAATGAAACATGGTTTCAATTTCCAGGCAATCCTAGTCAAACTAAGCTTTCACAACAAAGAGAGTGAGGCAGACAAGTGGTGCTTGTGACACTTTTTTTTTCCTAGACCATTATTTAGTGGGGATAATTTTTTTGCCACTTTTTGTCATCCTACTGATGATTTTCTACAATATAGGCAGAATGACAATGTCTCTGAAATTAGTAGTTGGGAAAGTAGAAAGGTAACGAAGAGTTAACCGTTTATCGAAAACAGCACATAAAACTGAGTAGCTCAAAAATAACTTGATTTTCCCAAAAAACTTTGTCTTTTGGTGCCAAAAATTTGCACAACTGGACCAAAGAATGCATTCAGGTTACAGCCACTCAAAGTGTATTGCGAATCCCCAAGTAGGTTGATTTCAAAGTCATGCTGGGGGTAGCTAAAAAAAGAAGTGGAATGTCAGTGGTTTAAGTGATTTTGTCAAGATGCTGACATTTTGTGGAACAATTTTTGAGTCCTTCCCAGTCAATTTCTGATGAAAGGAGAAAAAAAGACTAAGAAGGCAGATCTGTATTGTCTAGATACCGGGCATATCTAATTATTATAGATGACCAACCCTACTCTGGTCTAACAGGCATTTTGATCTCTGCAAATCTAGATTTAAAACTAGCAAGAATTACTGAATTTTTAGTAATGGAAATGCCTATGGGAAAAAAAAAATATAATCCCAGTAAGAGACTTTAGTATCACAGCATCACTGACTTATCTGCAGTCCTCACAGCTTTGAGGACAGACAAGTATCAGTCCAAATAAAATGAAGGTTTATCAGAAAATATTTAATAACACATCCTTACTACTGTCATGCTTCTTGCTTTACAAAAGTTTAATTCAATTTAGCAACACCATGTGGAACTCAGAAGAGTTATACACATGGGGAAATGAACCAGAAAGCATCTCGCTGCTCTTCATATGGTGATGCAGCAATTTAACAATGGAGCCCATGAGGGGAGGTGGACATTTCATCTGCAGTTCTGTATCTTAACGGAAGACTATGCTTCTCCTTTCACTACCTCTTTTGTATGTTGACACAAATATCTTCCCAATGTAGATAAATAGTATCTTGATCAAGAAGTGATACTTACCACAGATTAAATGCAGTAACTCTAACTTCCATGTTGTACGAAAATGAACGATCTGTATAGCAACAAGAATCTGTCATTTAAGTGAGGGTGGCCAGCAAGGTTGCTAGAAATAATGAATTGTGTTCTTCATTTTTGTGGATTTTTAGTGTAATCTTGTCATGAACCTTTCATTATGATTTTATCTCATCTGTCAGACAGGGAAACTGACAATTTTCTGTCTTGTGTGCATGTTGTGATACGTTCTTTTATAAACTTGGAGAGCTTTGAATTGCAAGCACAAAATTATTTACATATTGATCTCTTGTTAAATAGAATGGCAGGATTTCTACACATTAAGACTTTGCATCACATTTTATGTTTCTGCTCTTGAGCTTTATTTCTTATGGCACTTTGGGGTACCCAGTAGAGAACAGCTGTAGTGCAGTGCACCATTTGTAGCATTTTACTTGGGCCATAATCCAGTTCTCTTCAAGCTGTAAAGATCTTGCAGAGAGAAGCTATTCTCAAAGAGCCTTTCTACTTCTTGTAATGCATCTGTGAAGCAGAGTGACATAGAAGATCCTTTGTGTATTTGAGGAATTAGTTTAAGCTTTGCTTTTAACTGCTGAAATTGCTTTCAAATCAAAAGGGCTGAAAGCTTTCCTACTTTTATGTTATGTTAAAGAAAATTGCAGAAACAACAGCTGAAGAATACAAACAATATAGCGATTATAGACAGTCTCAAAAGTGATTGCCTCAAAATTGTACAAGCCATGCAAGAGATGAAAGAGAAGAAAGAGCAGAGGTATTCGGTTCTTGAGAGACTTACCAATACAGTCACCCAAATTGAAGAGGAGATTGTGCAGCTACACAAAAGATATGAAAGAGTTCTTCAGCAACATAATGAGAGGTATTCATGACAATTTGATATAATGTGCTGTTTAATTTTGACATTCATGAAGCTTATGAGCATTCCTAGTTAGCGATACTGAAAGACTATGAAAGCCTTGGTATGTTTCCCTAAGCAGTCTGCCTCGCTGCAGTGTCAGTGCTGCTCTGTATCACACAGGTGTTGGTTCTCCATTGCTGATGATGTTCATACTTCAGATCTACTATTAAAAACATATGGTGGCTTGACAGCTGAATGTCTTGAGAACTTGTAGCCTCCTGCTCTGTTTGTGCTTTGCACACAGGTAAGGTATAAAAATGCAGAAGATGTAAAGCTCCCTGATCCAGTTAATCCATCTTCTAAATTAATGCTGTGGAAGGCCAGAAGAGTTTTTAGAATTATATGAGAGACTAGAGTAAACTCTGCAATGGTTTGTTGTCTGATCTTCACACTGTAATGATTTTATTACCTATTTAAAAGGGTAATATGATATTAAAGTAGCATTTGTAAAAGGTTTATATGTTATCCCAAATTATTACTGTCATCCCAGGTCACCGCTTCTGTTCTTGGATGGAATACACTGAATATGAGTCACATTTTTTTAAACTTTACCTTTTCATTTGGGGCTTATTCCAGTGGTCTTCTGCTCAGAGACAGGGAAGAGGAATTATGCATTTTATATGAAAGGATACACACGCAAGAGATGCTGTGTAGAAATGGAGATATTGAGATTCAAGTTATGGATGAAAAGATCAAATTTCTGAAGGTGAAGGTAGATGAGAAGAAGAGAGAGATTGAATCATTGCTCAAAATGCTCCCAGTAAAGAAAGCCCTGGATGCACAGCTGATGATGCTTCAGAGACAGGTTGGTGGGAAAGCAAGCCTTGGTTTTGGCTTGTATTGTTCTGTATTTTAAAACTTAAGTTAATTTCACAGGAAAAAATGCCTGGACTTCGGAGGCTTATTTAACAGATAGTTCAGTAATAGCAAATAGTCTAGCAATACAATAGTCCAGCAAAACTTGTCTGTGACTGCCTGATGCACTTTTTTATGCACATGCACATTCCAAATGGAATCTCAGCTAACCCTCCCCATAGCATGAAATGTCAGTGTGACTAAGCTGGAGAATGGGAGTCATGGGGAAAAAATGGCAGTGTAGATAAAGTTTGCTAAAACTGTATTGATGGGGGTAGGTGGAAGGGGTGGGAGATATACTTAGTCCTTCCAATTCCTAAAATAATAACTCAATTCACACTTGACCCTGGGCCTACTCTGGAAACTCTGCTGCCTACAATGATATAATCCACATAGATTTCTTCACAAAAACAGTGTAAGTTTTAGTTCTAGTTACAAAATGACATTAAACAACTAACAAACTGCAGTGTTTGGGACATTCTTTCCTTGCTTTCTGAAATGGCTCATTTACTTCTGACCTTATCTCCAGATGGTAATTTTTTCCATACATACTCTGTTAGTGCCTGCACAAAATCGTAAATTAGGGTGTACATCGCCTTTTGTAATGGGATCGATGGGAGCTGTGACTCACTGCTAAATAGTGCTTGCACTATTCTGCTGCTTCTGGGAAGCTGTATGCTCTGCTAAGAGACTAAAATGTTGTACATTACCTTACACAAAATCATACCGCAAAGGACTTTACCGTGCTATTACAGATTTAGATGGTAAATAGAATGAGCATGAAAAATAGACAATAGACAAAAGAAAAAGTGCCATGTTTTCAGGTGAGATTTGGAAAGAGACTGGAAGTCACTGAGCTCTGAGTCACACAGTGCAGGTGATTTCTGTGAACTAAGTCAGTCACAAAGCTTTGCTTTTTCTGTTCTGCATTTGTAAGTCTTTCCCCTTAGTGACAATGGTTCATGTGAAGCCTAAAACCACTGTTAAAGGGAGGTTATTGTTACAAGTGCTTTTAATCATCTTATGACATTGACATAAAATCAAAAAGCAGGAAAATACAGAGTGGTATGATATTACAGATGGAATAGTCTTAATAAATGCTCCCAAATCAGAGATTTTCCAGTGAATAATGGCAAATAACCAGTTACCAGCTTTCAAAATGTAACTAGATGCTGTGGTTACTGAATATGTTACATAGTTCAAAGTGACCGTTAACCCAGCCGTCTCCTTATGCTCAACTGTTCTAGCATTAATACTCTTCCTCCCACTGCAAATAGCCACTACATCTAGGGAAAAACACCTTCAAGCTGTTTGGCTTTATCTCCATGATTTAGATAAAAGCCACAAGCCCAAACCTGAATTCTGGTGTTGGTTTCCAAATTCAGATTGCTAATTCCTGTACTGATTACAGATTTGGCCCAATTTGAAATCCAACTTGGCATCTGTTCAGTTACGATATGAAAAGGATCTTACGATGGTGATCATTTGCACAAGACTTTGCATTGGTGTGGTGAATACAGATCTAAATCACTTGGCTATGAAACCAACCTCGGGAGCCACGCTGAAATCTGACAAGGTGGTAGCAGGAGCTCCTTTTGGGCTACTCCCTGTCTGTCTTTTGGTTTAGATTGTTATAAATATTCAGAGGGAGTCTCTGCACCACAGGACTATGAAATCCTGATTTTATCAGAGACCTTTAGAACTCCTAAAATACAGTCTGTAAATATGCTTTCTAAGATTTCCTCATCATTTTTATTTCTCCATTCCGTTGTGACCTTATGTAGGAGCCAGGGTGCCTAACCTTCACTTCGGGTTAGGAGCCCACAGGAAAAATTATACAGATAAGTGAATAAGGTCTCTATTAATAGAAAGAAGTGAGTGTCTTTGCCTCCAGAGGGAGATCCTGATTTTGGGAGCACAGTACTCCTCCTGGAGGTCTTTATTCTCAAGGCACCTACCTCTCTTCATCGATGGTATGGAGAACTTTGAATCATGTCAGGATGCTTCAAAAGGCATCTACAATTGAAATACAGTATAGAGCATCTGAATTAGGCAGGGTGAATCGTGTATGTCCTGAATTTTCTTCTCCCTTTTTCCTACCTTTCATGTCTCTTTAAGTCTTGGGTATTTTTCAGACTTCGACATCTTATCTGTCCTGTTTTTCTCCTCTCCTGCATTTCCCAGTCTTCCCATTACCCAGAACCTTTTTCTCACTCCAGAGGTGAATTAAACTTTCCAGCATTGAATGCCAAATGATTATTCAACAAAAGATATATTTATTTCTGTTAGAGATGCACCTCTTGGAATAATGGGATGAATGAGTAGGTTTTACTCTACAGGCTGCAGAAACTGCATCCCTGTCTTGGTGGCAATTGTGCCCATTGGGAAGGGGAAAAGCACAAGTCAGAGCTGTGTGCCAGCGAGAGCAAAAATTTTGCCTGGGTCTCCTGTATTCCACCTGAGCTCCTTAAGCATCAAACTGATCTATATCCCACTCGTACACTTTCCATCTGAAGCTGCCTATATCCACAGCAGAGTGAAACACATCAGTGTCTGGCTGGAGACCAGTAATGAGTGGTGTCCCTCAGGGATCAGTGTTGGGACCGGTCTTGTTCAACATCTTTGTCGCTGACATGGACAGTGGGATTGAGTGCACCCTCAGCAAGTTTGCCGATGACACCAAGCTGTGTGGTTCGGTTGATACGCTGGAGGGAAGGAATGCCATCCAGAGGGACCTTGACACGCTTGTGAGGTGGGCTGATGCCAACCTCATGAAGTTTAACCATGCCAAGTGCATGGTCCTACACCTGGGTCAGAGCAATCCCAGACACAGATACAGGTTGGGCAGAGAAGAGATTCAGAGCAGCCCTGCGGAGAAGGACTTGGGGGTGCTGCTCGATGAGAAAATGAACATGAGCCGGCTTCAGTGTGCACTTGCAGCCCAGAAAGCCAACTGTGTCCTGGGCTGCATCAAAAGCAGCATGACCAGTAGGTTGAAAGAGGTGATCCTGCCCCTTTATTCTGCTCTCGTGAGACCTCACCTGGAGTATTGTGTACAGTTCTGGTGTCCTCAACATAAAAAGGACATGGGGGAGCTGTTGGAACAAATCCAGAGGAGGGCCACGAGAATGGTCGGGGACTGGAGCACCTCCTGTATGAAGATCGGCTGAGAAAGTTGGGACTGTTCAGCCTGGAGAAGAGAAGGCTGCATGGAGACCTCATAGCAGCCTTCCAGTATCTGAAGGGGGCCTATAGAGATGCTGGGGAGGGACTCTTCATTAGGAACAGTAGTGATAGGACAAGGGGTAATGGGTTAAAACTTAAACAGGGGAAGTTTAGACTGGATATAAGGAGGAAGTTCTTTACTGTGAGGGTGGTGAGGCACTGGAATGGGTTGCCCAGGGAAGTTGTGAATGCTCCATCCCTGGCAATGCTCAAGACCAGGTTGGACGAGGCCTTGGGTGAGATGGTTTAGTGTGAGGTGTCCCTGCCCATGGCAGGGGGGTTGGAACTAGATGATCTTAAGGTCCTTTCCAACCCTAACTATTCTATGATTCTATGAATAGTTTTAGCTAATGAAATACCATTGTCTTAATCAATACCAGACCTCTTCTAAGCAAATGCTGGTGACATGGACTGAGTATTTTCATTACTATCAATGTAAAGCATTAAATCCCAAAATATTTGCAGGTGCTTCCTTTGTCTGACACAAAAAATACCTGGTGAGATGCTAAGGTGGTTTCCTCTGGCCTTAAAACTATGTAACTTTAGATTGGGACTGCACAGCAAGGGGCTGTTCCCACTGACTGGAATGAGCCATGAAAACTAAACTGCCTTCATGCCCCAGAAATACTTAGCATTAATCACTAATTAGTCCAACACGTAGATGTGCTGAGCTGTCACGATGGGACTTTCACGCCTCAGAGTTCAGCTGACGTATAGGGACTGACAATTTATTTGAGGCAGTTGGCATCGGTGTTTGCCCAAGTTTTAGTACAACCCCATGAAAATCTCCACACTGCATCATTAAGGAAGATTTTCTTAACCTTTAGCTTGGGTCTCTCTCGCTGCAGTGTGAGAACATTGATTTGTGTTCTGCCCACCAGGGACATGACAAACGGATCATTCTCTTCCTCCCTGCAGCATTTCCTGTTACTGGAATAAAGTTAATCACATTCCTCTCCCATCCTTTTGCTAGGCTACACAGCCCTGGTTCTTTCAATCAGCCTCACAGATTTTTCTGAGATCATCCTTTTTTTTAACTTCTTTTATTTTTGGCAACTTGGTCTCTTTCTTGAGGTGCACTGCAAATACCAGTGCCTGAGAGTGAAAGAATTCATTGAGGCATCTTGCAGGTTACATTCCTGCTTATGTGTCCAGGTACGATGGTGCCTTCCTTGCAGCATGACATGATTCATCTTCATATCAATGTAACAACCAGACCCTCTTAAAGAAAGAGTACCTAATTGGTTGACCTTGATTCCGTACTTGTGCAGTTTTTCCTGCCTACATGCAGTGCCCTGCATTTGTTATTTAATATTATGTCTTTTGTTCAGGCCTTTCTTCAGACCAAGATAAGTTTGAATTTAACTGGCTATTTACCTTGTATTTTCATCAAGAACCCATTTCCTTGGCTTGTTTGTGAGAATGTCACATGAAACCACACCAAAGCTGTGTCAAATCAAGACATATGATACCCACTATTTGTTGTCCACACACCTGTAAATTATCATAGTGGGGAACTGATCAGGTCTGGTATGACCCAGCACACTTGTGCTGTGATGTCCCTTCTGCTTTTCTAGCTTCATACAAAGAAAGTTTAATTATTTGTTCCAGATTTATCCTTCAGAAAGTGGTATTATCTATAGCTCCTTTCCCACCCCAGTTTTAAAGCCTTGGTGTGATATTTGCCCTTTTCTAGTGCTCGATGTATCTCACCTACCTTCTCTGAGATCTCCAAAATAAGCAGCAGATCTCCACTTCCTGAGACCCATCCCTTTATCTAGGCATGTATTCCCTCTGGTCTGCCTGTCCTGCAACCACTCCTCCTGACTGATTACAAACAAATGTAGAAAAGCCTCTCTGAGAGAGCCTTTCTTATCCACCCAAGAAAGAAGTGATTTGTTTGGTTTGGTTTGGGACTTAGAATCTGTTAGAACTCACATAAAGTTTTGTCCAAGGAAAATACTACAAATTAGGAGAAAATAAAGAAAGATGCCTATAGTCGCATCACTTAAGCCGTCAGAATAGCATGGTTATCTCTAGATGTGCTTTGTTTTCCATACTTTTGGGTTAGCCTGCATCAAATCACTTCCAACTCATACTGCCTTTAAACTGAAGCATAGTATGAAACTTTCTATGGAATTTCTTTCCATTTTGGACAGTGGTTGTGCTGTTTTAGTCCTTCTGCTCTCAACTAGCTATTCAGTCCTGCAAGTCCCTAATCTCATAAAGGCATCACCACCTCCACAACGCGTTTTCACCTGAGTGAGTGGCTGAGAAATCTGGCCCCAGCTAGGAAAAATCACTGGAAGTACAGCTGCATCCTCTTATTTGTGCTGGTCCTGCTTTTACATTTCCCCCTGGCGTGTATTCTTTGGCTTGAGTTTTAGTTGGTCAGAACTGAAACAAATCTTCCAGTACCTGGTTACACACTGAATCGTGGTTTGCCCAGGGAATTGTACATTACAGTCATTTAAGGTTTTTCCTTTGCCTTGTCTTAGACCAAGTGCAAAAGAAAGCGCTGCGAGACACTTTTTACCATACCAAGCAGTATTTAAGACCAGTGCTCTGGTAATGGCCCATTACCGCCTGAGATCTGTCAGCTTTCCCTCTTCCATGACTTGCAAACTTAGAGGGACTAAACCATCCTAGTAGCATCCTGGTAGCAACATCTAAACATTGATTTTGTACTTCTGGTGACTGTTCCTAACCTTGAGAGCTGGTGACCACTTATTTCCTTAATATAGTATCTGATGGTTAGAATTCCTAGCAATGTACTTGGGTCATGTTATGTCAGTGCCAATACATCGTGGCTGCAATGACAATGCACTGACAGACAGCCAGGTGCGTGTCCAAGCACAAAATCCCACCACTGTTTTGCAAGTGCAAACATGAAGAATTGTTCCCAATCGCTCCTTCAGGAAGTATTTATGTGAAGCATGGATCCATCCAGTGCGTTCTGGGAAGCGATATTCCATAGGAAGGTCTCACATCAGCAAGGTCAGGGAACACCTGCCTCTGTGGGTCCTGGGAGTGACACATTGATCAGTGTCACCACTGAGTCACTTCAGGACATGTGCCTGGAACTTTAACACAGAAAACTTGGATGCCTGCAGGGATGAGACCATCAGTGTTAACCAGTGGGGAAGTGGGATGCTCAGGTTTAACTTGCAACCAAACTGTCAGGCACATGCATCCTTCCTACATCCATAAACTGATTAAACATAAGATTGTACAGAATAAAGCAAGACAGCCCATCCTAAAAGTCTGATGTATTCCTGAGGATAAAAACATAGTCTGAGGACAGACTGAACTGGTGGGACTCAACTTCTGGCAGACATCAGGGTCTTTGTCTTGCAGCTGTCAAAATGGAGTTCCCTTTAAGAGTAATTAAGAACATCTTACGATCTTCCATACTACCCTCCCTCCCTCACAGTACAAGGAAACCTTGTCTGTGAATTTTGTGGACCAAGCTCGGGGGGTGAGGTAGGTGGGGATGAGCTCCCACTGCGAGTCCCAGCAGAGTCCCATGCAGCCGCCTCCATGCTGGAGGCACTGGCTGGACCGGGCTGCAGAGACCCAGGCAGGGTGAAGGAAGCAGTGCCAGGGCAGGCTCCTGCCATTCCCAGCACTGCTCTCCCTCCTCAGGATGGAGCTGGGGCTGTGGCAGGTCTCAGCTCACTCTAGCAGCCAGGCTCCATCCCCTGCCTGCAGACAGCTGCCCCGAGCCCACCCCCCTGCAGCTCAAGGCAAATCACCCATGGGTCTTCATCCAGGCCACCCAGCAGGGGCCGAGGAAGGGATCACTGCCTGGAACAGCCTTTTTCTGGCTTCCCAAACATGTTCAGAAGGTGAAAATCATCTTCCATTACAGGGCTCTTGTGATTCCCGGTGGCTCAGTGAAGAAACCTCATCTGTGTGGCTAAATTAACACACAGTTTCAGGTGGCTGTGTTGCACATGGAAGAGAACTCAAGGGAACAAGTGTTTGAGACCCTGGTTGATGGTTTAAAGCATTAGTAAGATGAAGCTGATTTGTATTTGTGCATTATAGGATGACTTTCTGTGACACAATCTGCTGCTTTTCAAATTCCCATTCATGAACAGTAGGACAGGAGAATGAGGTCTGCATACTGCCAGTTCTGCAGGGAAGTGTTTCCTAGTGTTTGACCAGCATCATTTTGCTTTGATTTATACACCACCACCCCCCACACACCCCTCCCCCCCCAAAGCATCCAAAGCCAGAGTCTTACTTCTAAGTCTAGGTGGTGGCAGAGCAGCCATGCCAGTCCCTTTGGTGTGGTTATCCTGGTCTGAGATACAGAGGCCTTCCATCTCTGGTCACGCTTTTGGCTTCTTGTCTGTCAAAATACCGTCTGTTTTCATTTTCCAGCATTCCCAGTGCAAGGACAGGATTAAACAGATGGAGGAAATCTCTGCTGACCCCGCAAATGAGAGCAGAAAGCGAGACCTGGGAGGGAAGGACCCATCTCCACCTGAGCTACTAAAAAAGATCGAGCAGGTAAGACTACTTCTTACATCCCAAGCTATCCCACTGTATTTAACCTCTTAGAAAAAGCAATTGGTATCTTTCATTTTAAATGTAAACTTTCTGTAAGAGTAATAATTATATGTGAGAATAATTATGATTGGCTAATGGGAACTTTGCCTTCTTACAGTAGGGGCTGCAGGGGGAAGCTCTGGGCAGTCCCCCAGCAACCTCTGCCAGCCTGGCCAGTCACAGCACCAACCTGCACATTACAATATGGGGGGGGCAGGTTCCTTGGAATCATAAGTTCAGATGCTCTTTTTTGACCTCCGTGTGATTTTAAAGTTCTTTTAGTTGCATGGTACTTACTTTCTACTTCTTAAGTAGAAAAATGGTACTTTTTTTACTTCTTAGTGTTTGGAGCCTATACTTTATTTTTATTAACAGCAGGAGAGAAAAGGTATTTAAAGCAAGAGCTGAAACCACCTCACTATGGTGTGACTCGAGGAACTGGAAGATTAAAATTATGTATATCTATCACTAGGAAATAAAAGCATTGCTTGCAAGAAAATCACAGCAAGGCTGTAATAATGCTGCTGTATCCCCCTGCCCCCCAAGAGGACCTGGTCTGGTACTGAAGAACTGACAGTAACCAACTGAACCAACTTGGGGTGATGGCTGGCAGGGAGGGTAAAAATTCTGGAGATAGTGGGTGGTGATGACTTACGGCTGTTCACCAGTATTATTCCAGCAGCTCTCAAAGCAATCACACTTTGTGCTGCACTTTCCCCTCTCGTTTACCTTCTCCCTGCCTCATCCTTCCTGCTGCAGCTGGAGAGAGAGCTGGTGCAGAAGGAAGAGAAGTTGCTAGAAACAGATCTTCTCTACGAGCACCTTTCAAGGCTGCTGAGCAGAGCCCATGCTGCAGCAGAGGACAGGAAGAAGGACACGCTGCTGATGGCTAAGAGGGTAAGAAGGGCACTACGTGCCCCGCATGCTGGCCTACACTAAATGGAGCAGTATTTGGGCAAGAGGTAAGATGACTCACTTGTGAGTTACAAAAGCAGCTGGAAATATGGACAGGCAAATCATGTTAGCCTTCAGAACATACAGACGTTTAGCAGTGATGGAAATACAGACATACCGAAACCGTTAGGTGAGTGTAATTGTTTTTTGAAAGCTGCACCACCAGTAGCAACTTTCAGCAAGATACAGGATTAGTTCTTTCTCGGGTAATATCCTCCTTTTGCACATGCACTTAACAGCCTTGCCATAGCAAACATGTCAAAGCTAAAATATCAGGAGCCAGGTGGATTCTACTCCAACACACAAAGCCAAAAACTCAGTATCTGGCTCAGTTTCTTTGTTATTTAGGCAGGGAGAACTACACAGGAAAGAAAACTCATTTTCAGCAGTTACTTTTATATAATTACAGCTATTTCCTTTTAACTGCCTATAATACTGGTTGGGGAAGAGCAACAAATCCTCTTTCCCCCACCTCCTTAAAAAAAAGCTGAAAAAAGAGTAGAACTGAGTGAAAGACAAAAAATGCTGAGTAATTCATGTAAAACAAGGCCAAGGTTGATCGTTTTTTTTCCTTAGGTGTTAGATTTGGGACTCAGGCACAAAACACATCTTCATCATAAAGCTTTAATTTTCCACAGAGAAACAACTTGACTGTTATTTGGGTTTGTGAAATCATGGCTATGGGCTAATAAACCAGTGTAAAACCAGCAGTGTGCTGGAAAGTTAGACTCAAAAGTGCTCCAACTCTCCCAATTCCCTATTAGTCACTTAAAAAAGAGTATGTTACTTTGGGGGAGTGTTGTTTAAATCCTCTCCAGTCAGACTCAGGCATTCCTGTCCCTTTCCTGTTCTGTTCGCTCCCCTGCCAAGGAGAACTTCCCCACTGTGTCCACATAATCACTCAATTATCCTGTAAGGATCAGGCTTATTGCACCCTTATTACAAAGTTAATTGTGCATAAACTCAATGAGCATCTGGGTACCAGGCTTCTGAGGGCAGCATGAGCTGTGCTGTTCAGCTGGAAAGGGCAGGAGGTAATTACACACTTGCTTCTCTGTATCTTGTAGCAGAGTCAATGCTGCCAGTTGCTGTGGGTCCAGGTGCACACAGAAACACTCCACCTGTTGCATTAAGTCATTTTCAATATAGAGCTGGTTTCTAAAACCTTGTCTGGTTGGACTTGTTGCCACATACCTAACACTTACCTGAGTGTCCTGCCCAGCAAGTGTCTTTAGGGAAGCCCTAAAGAAAATGTAATTGTTATTTATTCCAGACAAACAACACGAAGAAGAAGATAAAGGCAAGAACCCAGAAGATGATGGCTCTTGTTGCAGAGTTATCCATGCAGCAAGAGTTTGCCCTGAAACTCCAGCAGGAAGTGAGAGACAAGGAACAATTTTTGATGATTGTTTCATCAAGGATAGATCAAGGCCTTCCCCCTCCTGAAGAAACAGAGAATGAGTGCTTGAAGATACTACACAATGAGAAGATGCAAAAAGAAGCAGCTGAAGCCAGAGCTAAAGTAAGTTTTTGCCACACGTTGCAATTAATCTCTTTTCACTGCTCTAGCTTGTCTTTTGGAAAGAGCTGTGCTCACTTGCTGTGTAACTGGTTGCTGCCAAACACAGAGCTCCAGGACTCTGGAGATGATGGCACAGGCAGAGATAACTACTGAAGTGGTACACTGCAGTCCAGCAACACCCCTTAGAACTGGCCCTTGAATCTTGGGGAGACAGTACACTAAAAGGAAAACTCACCTTCGGTTATTAACGTAATTTGTGAGATCCTGTTGAGGGCTGAAGGGTGCATCCTGTGTTCCACTTGTTTTCAAGGTAAAGCTGCAGAAGGTGGGTGTGGGCTTCAGGAAAAACAAATTTAGTGTCTTCCACACACCAGAGGCAGTGAACATCAGATGAGAAGTAGCAAGAAACCAGACTGCTGGGCAAGGCACTGAGGGGAGGCAGGGCAGTGTAGCAAAGAGTGCTTCAAACTGTACCCTGCTGGGTACTTTCCTCTGTGGTTGAGACCATCAGTGATCCCAAAGAAGAAAAAGCAGTATCAAGGAGAAATGCGCATATAGAGGGAACTCTCGCTGACGGGAAATTAGCTTTGCTGTACGACTCCTTTACTTGATCATTGCAAGGGACCTGAAAGGTGCACAAAGCTGGGAGAGGTACACACTGTGCATACACTTACAAGAACCTGAACTCACACAGAAGTGCTGCAGTAAAACTGGGTTTAGGATAACAAACTTCTCTGTCATTAACACTTCTCATGCTATGATTTGGTTTCCTTTCAGTGCTGTGGATACAGCAGGTATGTCCGTGCATGCAGGTATGTCAGTGTAAATAAAGCCATTTTGAAAAATCAGAACTATCATCTTGTTCCCAAGATGTTCTGTGACACTTCCTACAAGTTTTAAAAGTTCATCTAATCTGTTTTCTTCACAAATACCAAAAGCATTAAAGGCTCAAACTGCTTAGTATTTGAAAGGACAAACTCACATCTACATAGTCAGTAACTCATGCTTTTCTTCTAATCCCCCTCTGGGCATCCTGGTTTGCTAAGGATTAGACAAGGCACTTCCTCTGCGAGGCATCCTGTACACTGGCTGAAGAGAGCACCGCAGTGTGAAGTACATAACCCCTGTTTGTTCCACAGCGCGCTGCAGAAGAGGAACAAGCTGCAGCACCCAGATACATCCGCACGACAGCCGAGCCACGGCCCACTGCCTACATCCCCAGTGACGAGCACAGCCTCCCGCTGCCGCGGCCCTACGGTGCTCTGGCTCCCTTCAAACCAACTGAGCCTGGGGCAAACATGAGGCATTTCAGGAAACCTGTGGTGAAGCCAATCCAAGTCTGAACAGGCAGCACCTGAGACAGCAGAGACATTGCTGGCTGCTGAATCTTAAGGGTCAACAGCATTTACACTACACTGAAAGCATGTCTGTTACCATTCAGCCAAGTTAAATACTGACCACAAAGTAGCTGTTAATGTCACAAGCACCGTGACTCCATGTCTTGGTTTAAACCCTGTCGGCAAGTCAGCCACACAGTCCACTCCCTCACTCTCCCCCGCCTTTCTCCAGCAACAGCCCCCAGCTCCTGAAGGGACAGGGAGGAGAATCAAAAGAATGTAACTCCCATGGGCTGAGAGAAGAACAATCCTGTAACTAAGGTATAACACAAACCACTGCTGCTGCCACCAATAATGATGATCGTAAGGGAAATAACAAGGAAAGAGAATACAATACCACCTGTCGATACAAAGCCTGACCGAGCAGTGAGCCAGCCCTTCTGGGTAACTCTCAGTTACATGCTGGGCATGACGTGCTGTGGTATGGAATACCTCTTTGGTCAGTTTGGGTCAGGTGTCCTGTCTCTGCTTCCTCCCGGTTCCCCCTCCTCCCTGGCAGAGCATGAGACTCACAAAGTCCTTGGTCAGAGTAAACATTACTGAGCAGCAACTAAAAACATCGGTGTTATCAGCGCTGTTCCCAGGCTGAAAGTCAAAAACACAGCGCTGCACCAGCTACTAAGAAGGATAAAAAATGACTGCTACTGCTGAACCCAGGACAGTATCCACCCCTCATACCATACCATTCATGTCATGCCCAGATCCCACATTTTCAGTATATCATCGCTCTTACATCCACACACACACAGACAGAGAGAGATCATTCCTTAGTGCATGGACCAATCCCTAAAAAGCTGCTGAGTCCATTTGGCCCATGATGCCGGGTTCCATCCCTTGTAACAATTTTTCAGGGCGGGAAAGGCTGTGTGCAGTGTTGGATCGTTGCCTGCTGATGCTGGTTGTTCCTTTACCACAGAACTCATCTGGTTCTATCAAAGTTCATTCTCTGTTGGGATGGTGGTTGGGGGGAAGTCAGGGCCAGTTGCTGGTGACTTGAATCCATCTAGTTGATGGGCTATAAAAGTATTACATAGCAGGCAACAGCATACAATTGAGTTCATTGGCTGTTTTCCCCTAAAATCAAATCCCCTTGAGGCATACATCAGACTTCCCCATCTTCCCGCATTACCCACCAAGTATATCCCAGTCCCTGAGCAAAAGCAATCCCACAAGTGGGTTTGCCTTTACCTGAAGCAGGAATAACCCAGACTGTCTTCTTAACAAACCAACAAACAACAGAACCATGTCTCGTGCTCTTTAAAGAAATTATATTTTGTGCTAATTATAAAACTGAATATATTAGAAGCCAACTCCAAAGACAGCAGTACCGTAAGGTAACACACAGCCACCATGAGGGCTGAACACGTCATTACTGATGCGTTATATACAAGAACTGATTCATCATTTGTTATTCTTACCTGCTTCATACAATCACACCAAGAAATAATTTTATTCATCTAAATGAGTAAACAGTTACTGGCCTCTTGTTACAGTACAAGACAATTGGACTACCTTTCACAGGACTGTCTAGCTGGTTAAGATAACTGACACTGATATCAATTTTCACAGCATGTTTTGATACCCGCCGTAGTTCCACTGACTGACCATTTCAAAACGAAGTCACTGACATATTTCAAACCTAGGCTTGTGTCAGATGCATTTCTGTAAGGTGTATCTCAAAGTAAGTAATTGCACCATTAACACACTGGACCAAACACTGCTTTGAGTAGCTTACGTCCATAACGGTGGCTACCCAAAGCTGCAGGTGACCTGGGAAACAACGTGACATTTAAGTTTCAAAGAAAAAACTGATTGCACACTTGCTTCTGTGCGAGTACTTCTGATGAGAACCACAGCTGGGCAGCCTTCAATAGGGGTGGCTTCAGGAATATTTGAGACCCAAAAGTGTCATGGTGTGTTTGAGTGCTGTTTCCTCCACAAATCTTACATTGACGTGGTCTTGTTTCTCATGTGGCTGCACACCTAGAGAAGAATCATGAGAGAGTGTTTACACCATTATAAGTGCTGTCATACACTCAGCCCTGCAGTCGGCTATAAACATCATCTACAACAGATGAGGTAATAGGTGTAACTGTGCTTTCACTTACACAGAATACCTTCAGCTTTCAGTGAGCTGTTTGGATGCTCACCACGGCAAAAAAAACCAACCTGTCAGTGTGGTTAAGTAAATGATAATCCATAGAGAGCCAAGCTAGAGCCCCTCTGGGGCTGCCAGGGATTTCCACATGAATTCTACACAGGAGATCCAAAAGAAGATTTAAGCACAGTGGCCATGTTAGTGCTAGTACATAACAAGGACCAGAGCACATTCCCATATACTTGTAACTCTTTTTCCTTCCCAAAGAGGAATATGAATATATCCATACATGGACAATCTTGTTTTACCCTCTAGGTCCTTATCCTGACCTTATTTTGCTTATTAGTACAGGCACAGCCAGTAACGTCAAACAGCACAGTGCTTCCCTTAGCACACCTTGCTTTTTCAGTAGAATTCAAAGTCTTCAGATGCTGATGTTCACTGTCTGAAGCAAACGCCCAAACCAACTGTATTTCACAAACACGAACAGCTTCGAGATGAAAATACTACGTCAGAGCACCTCCTATTTTAGTGGTGTGGATGCTCTTTTCTGAGGTGGCAGATCTGATCTGGGCTGCCTCTTAACCACCAGACTGTATAAACAAGGAACAAGCCCTTCTCCCCGTCTGAACACAGAATAACAGCTACCACCATGCTGTACACAAACCACGATTCACTACACGTGTTCTCAAAAACGCAAGTTTGCCAACTGGATCCAACACACAGAGGATGTGCAGTGAAGAAGCCTCCTGACAATTCCCATCAGCAGAAAGACAACCAAACCTACATGTCCGGGCATCACTGCAGTTGTAGAGCTCGGTTATGTCAGTACAGTCAGGGTACTGCCAAGTGTAATCATCAAAAGTAACAATTACTGGTCTTCCAAAGTACAGAATTAACGTTACCTTGATTCTCTATCTCTGCCAACATGCTGGTCAGGTAGTTAAGTGGCAAAAACTCTACAGGGACCGAGAGTCTCTCGGGGACAAACCTGATACACTGTAAGGGAGAATATGTCAGGTTAATTCAGAGTTGCACAGTACCAAGTTTCAGTGTTACCTCGAGTGTGCTGTAATTTACAGAAAGGTCAGGAACCTCAACACTGTCAAAGCAAAGGATTAAAGAATGTGCTCTCACCTGCCTGTTCTCCAGCTTCTCGAGCAAGAGCTTCACATACTTCCGTGCCATTAAGTTAGCATTGATCGGATGATTCCAAACCTGTCGGACTTTCTGACCAAGAGCCTAGTAAGCAAAAACAAACCCCCAAACCTGAGAACATAAACATGGGACAGGGGAAACTTGGGAGGGGAAAAGGGAGGGAAAACCCCACAACAAATCCAAGCTATAACACAGATGCTTTGCTTTCAGACAGCGATGACAGAAGCTGAGACATCACTTTCACCCATGGGGCCTTTTTTTATAGGCAGTAACTGAGAGGTTACAACATGCTCTCAAAATGTGGGAAAGAACCCAAACCTTGCTACTCGGTACCCATGGAGCTACACAGTAAGTTTCTATGAATTGGTGTGTCTCATTACCTCTCTCTCACTTTGCATGTATACTTAAACATTAATAGGTGCATAAATGACTGTTTATCCTTTACTGTGACTCTGGCTTAGATCCAGTCTTCTCCCAAAGAACACCACTGATGCCCCATTCCTCGGTGCTCCTTCAGAATGGGGCTTCTTGGGCTCAGCCTAAGGAATGCTACAAAAGCAGAACGCCAACAAGGATAGATACTAGGAACATATTTTGAATCCTGTTATTTAGGACCTGATTCTGGGAATGGATAACACTGATTCCCATTCCCAAAGGCAAAACAGATTCAAACCCAGATGTCCCAAAGCTTCTAACCCTAACCAATGAGCAAACAAATATGAACACACTGTGAAATGAGCTCCACCTTCTGCGAGTTTCCCTATCTAAATCTTTTTTTCCCATATTACTTTCAGCTGTATCACAATACAGACTACTGAAAGAGTTCATGTACAGTTTCAATGGTGCTTAAATACTTGCTTCTGATGGCACTGAAGTCATCTACTGAATGCTGCCAGCTCAAAATAGCCCAAGTCACCCCAAAGTGTCCTTTCAGGCAAACAAACTATCCTCTGCATTTTTTCCCAAAGCTGCAAATAGATACAATGGGGCACTGAGTGCAGTGTGCACATGTAACAAGCAGTACATGTCCCCTACAGCACTCACAGCTCAGCCCTTGGCAGCAAAGCACGGTTGGAACAGTGCTCTCAGCCCACCAGGCCTGGGGCTGGCAGCTCAGAGAAGCCCCACACTGACCCCAGCTCACCCACCCCTGCCCAAAACAAGACACAGAGGACAAGGAACCTCCTGTGGAGCTCTCCTTCCCTACCCCTTCTCAAAACTGCTGCCAAATAAAGAAGCCCTTGTTTGAGGAAAACCAAAGCAGCACTTCTGGGCATGTGAACTATATGGACAGCCCATAATAAGCAAACAATAAGTAACTTGAGAAAAGCCTGTTCTACAGCAAGGCCCTCCCCAAGGGAGAATCCCTGATGTTCCTCTGCAGCACTGTGATGTGCACTGGGAGCAAAAGACGAAAAGGAAGAAGTCAGTTTCCCATTCTGTCAGAACTTTTAATGGAGCACTAGGAATTAGTTCTGAGTCACCTCAGCAGCAGGTGAGGTGGGAGATTTCACAGAGCAGGAGGTGCTGTAATTGAAACCCACCACAGTGCTGTGCTACAATCAGATTTTACAGCTTTTACTGAACCAGCTTTTGAACACATTTGATTCAATGTATAAAACCAAATGCTGAGGTCACGAGTGAGAAAGGCATTTGCAGATGCTAAAAACCACAAACCCCCTCATAAATCCTCTTTAAATCCCATTAACCCCCTATTGCTTTATGCAGATGAGTAATCTGCAGAACAGTGTCAGTCTTGTCTGACTCCTGCACAGTACTGGAGACACTGTAAAACACTATGGACAAATGTGCAGTTTAAGTTACCACGGTACCCTGCAGGTCACAAGCAGCAGACAGAGGTTCCATTAGCTTGATCCTATGCACAGGGAGGAGCTGCCTATGAGCTCCAAAATCCAAGAAACAACATCCAAAGTCATTAGTTACCTCAGGAAGCCTCATGACAATACTGAACTTCAGCTTTTCGTTCTTCTCAGTGTCATCCAGATCTGCAAGACAAACACAAATAAACCAAAACCCCACATGACTAAATCTTTCCACTTTCACAGAAGGCATTCTGAAAACACCTCTGTAATGAAATGAAAATGTTAATTTTAAATAAAGGCTATCAGGAGTGTCAGTCACGTTTATACCATTTACATAAACATTTTTCTGTGTATTTGTATGTAACTTCACCCTTTTATGTAACAATTTATACAGTAATTCCAATGTGTTTTGACTATGTACAACTCCCCGTATTTATATTTATTTTATCAAGACCAGGCACAGATTCAGACAGCATATTGTGTGCACATATTTTCTTGAACACTGGAGAAATAGCCCATTACAAGGGAACATGGCTGCAGCTATGATGAAAGGCATTACTGCTGGAGTATCTGTTCCTGTATGTGCTGCTTCCTGGGAGACAGGCTACAGTTTCCTCTTCCTCCCTTCTGACCTAGAAAAGGCAATTGGATCATAGACTCACAGAATAGCTTGGGTTGGAAGGTCATCTAGTCCAACCCCCCTGCAGTGAGCAAGGACATCTTCAACTGCTCCATAACCTTCAGTGGCACTGAGGTCAGACTGACAGGCCTGCTCCTCTTGTTCCAAACACAATTAAAGCAAAAACTGAGGACTGGATAGCACACTAACCTCCTTAAACATAGGTGTGCACTTCCACAGAGTCACAGAAATCCCCAAACAAATTATACGGTGAACTTCAGTATTTGCTTTCATAGAAGTCCCAAGTGGAAAAACTATAAACTGACATTCTCTCCAATCAGCTATTTCTTTGTCTGCTATGGAAAAGCTCAATCATAGTGTCCGAGCTCCAATTTTCTCCTTTCAGCTGGGCAACACTATCAGCTACAGTGCTCACTAAAACAACACTGAGAACAGAAGAGTCTCCTGGGTGGTAAACACTGTGTCTGTGTTTGAATGGCTGAAGGGACATCACTCCAGTTAGCTGGCTGGGAACAAATAAACACATGAAACTCACTGTACCTTTCAGCAATTTCCTGACACAGGTTTCTGTCAAATGCAACACTCCATTATCAATGTAGTGCAGGAGGGTGTGCAGAGGAAGACATCGAACACCAAGCCCCAAGTGCAGCGTGTGAAAACCTGTGAAAGAGAAACCAACTTGTTTGGTACACCACCAACTATTGTTTTCCTAAGTCTGTATCAGAGACTGGAATTACTGTAGGTAAAACCACCACTCTCTCCTTAACTTCTGACTGCTGCTAGTTGGTGAGGAATCAGTTTATCAAAGTCTTATGTAGTCTTATTTAGGCATCCTTTAAGTCCTCTCAAGTACAGTCCTGTCAGAAAGAGGAAAGCCAAGAGGACTGAAAACAGTCATTACAGTCGTGCACAGTCATTAAACATTTCCAGGCTGTTGCTTTATATCTGAATTGTTCTATTATTTTGACTTTTATCTCCCTCTTTCCTCCTAATTACAGAATCACAGAATCCCAAGGGTTGGAAGGGACCTCGAGAGATCATCTGGTCCAAACCCCCTGCAAGAGCAGGGTAACCTAGAGTACATCACACAGGAACTTGTCCAGGCGGGCCTTGAATATCTCCAATGTGGGAGACTAATCAAAACCTGAATTAAAAAAATTAATCAAAACCTGAGGCCTCACCACCCTCAGTATGTGGCTGCCCCTCACACATTCCCACACACAATGTTAAGTTTCTTATTTAACATCAGGCAGATGATGGTCTTGTCATCAGGTGACACCATTACATGGCAGTATTCGTGCCCCCACAGTGCAAGTCTGGAGGACAACCTCAAACCACAAGCAGCTTCAAAGACTGAAGACAGATCAGGAAATCCAAATTTGAAAGATTCAAACTGAATAAGAAAGCATTAAGAAGCCTTTCCCTAACAGAAATAAGCTCATGCTTTGGAAAGACTCTAAGGGATTATGAGGAGCTCTAGGAAATGAGAGTGCTATCAAGAACAGCACTTCCATCAAGGCTGGAGATAATCCTTTCACAGCATAGAACTGAAAAACACTATCAGGGCAACAGCATGAGAGAAACCATTCTCTTTTTGCCACAGGACAGGGACCCTTGCAGCCCTTGATACTGAAGTCTAGTTTGTCTAAGAAAAGTATATTCTTTTATTTTAAGAGGAAAGTCTAAATCTTCATTCTAAGCTGAGACTATGCCCAAGCGTTCCAGTGGAAGCTGAAAACAGAACTAAACCTTTATTTAGAGAGAACCTTTGTTGTTTCTATTTATAGTAACTATTCAGTTTTCCTTCATTACACTTGCATGTGTTTATGGACGGTCTTCCCCTTTGTAACTGTTTTGAACAGATTTCAATACTGCCAAAGCTAATTTGACACGTGCTGCAACTTGTGCTCTTCTGGAAGGAATTCCTAGCACTGCTCTCCTCACTTACCATTAAAAGGCAAAACGCAAGACTTACCAGGAGGTAAAGGCAGGCACATGCCATTTGCAGCTTCCAGAATACGACTCATGATGTGGAACACCGCAAACTCTCCCGCACTTCCTCTCTCATTGCTGTATTTAACAAAGCAGCAACACATTAGGAACCTGAAAAGCCCACACTCTGGTGGAGATACGGTTATGTTGTGGTTTTACATGTACACTTTGGTTGAGCTTCCATGAGATACTACCTTGCCTACTCAGGTGTCTGTCACCTAGCAGCACTAGCTGTTCAGTGTTGACACACAGTCTCTGTGGCGTCCCCTTCCTCCTTCGCTCATTCCTACGTATCTGCAAGTCTCAGCAGTAGCTGGCATCAACAGCAACAAGTGAAATATTTTGAGTGCTGGTGTAAGTGATCTGGCTTTTATAGGCATTTAACACCCACTTCCCCTCTTCAGACCACTGAGAACTCAGCAACTTTGCACTCCAGCTGCAGAACAGCCTATACGATTAACACTACTGTTGGCTCAGAGAGGGCTAGCAGGCTCATTAAGAAGAGTACATGACAGTCATACTGACATTCACAGTAGAGTAAGCACCGACTGTTCAAGCAAGTGGTGTTGTTGAAGACCAAAACTAAGATGCCCATATTTTAAAAGGCAGGCTGAAAACATTAACAAATTACTTGCTCACAAGCAGAAGATGCAGGAATGAAGATGGTGTCTTCTCCAAACTTCTTTCATTATTTGATGCACCAGATTCAGCTGCAATGAAAAAGAGAAGACAGAATGTTTCTAGGAGCCTGTGTACAGCACGTACCTGGCCTTCACTCACTTCACACACCAGTTTACATTCAAAACTCCTCATGAGACTGAGACTCCAGTATTTATCTTTGGTTTGTTTTGGTTTTTTTCCCTAGGGACACAAAATATAAAATTGATAAAAATTTGAATTGTAACTGAACTGCCTTTTTTTAAAGTTTAAATTAAGTCCTTCCAGTTCATTAAAGCATTGTGCAAGACATACAGGATCTTAACACATTGTGCTTCTTGCGGATCAACTAATCTCACGCACTTGCATCAACTTCTCAAAGATCTGTTTGCCATGAAAGCAAAAACTGCATGTCCCATGTGGCAAGGAAAGGTCCCAAGGGCCCAGACAAAACTGGATGATGCTGAAGACAGCAAAATACTCAAGTTTGCTGAGAAAAGTCTGCTGGAGAAATCACCAATCTAGTCCTGGCAAGGAAGAAAGGTGAGACAAGCAAATGCCTTTCCTCTACCAAGTCCTTTTTTGTCCTTAGCGAAGTAAAATAATCCCTCAGCCCATATTGTTGCTTCTTTGTGCTCCCAGTACAGACTGTCAGCATACAAAAGCCATAAGCCCTGCTCTCACTTGGGCCTTCTAAGCTTCTGCAGCTGACAGAGAGAAACCACACGAGAGAGTTGAACTAGCTTCCTCAAGCCAGCCCCTCATGGCTGTCATGTGTAACCACTTCTGTATCTCAGTAACAGAACTGAGACGCTTCCTCTACCCTTTTTATCTCTGGACCTCAAAGTGCGGTTAATCAATCTGTCCTAGGAACTCTCAGTAAGCAAGTCTGACCCCTCTTTAGCAGAGAGGTGTCATGAGAAGTTACAAACCCCTTTTCTCCCACCAAGATGTCCAGAATCCAGGAATCCTTTTTCCCCCACTTTCTTTTCTCCTCTTAGACCCTGCCCCCTCCAACCTCTAACTTGTCCAGGCTCTAAGCAAGAGACAAACAGGACAGACAGGAGAGGTTCCTATGCAAAGGCAAGGACGGAAATACTGATCTTCAGTTGCTCCTGAGTGCTCTTCACTATACTTTGGTCGGAAAGCTCTACAAGGTAGCACCTTCTCCCTCCACCACTTCACCCAGCCTTGTGCGGCTATCTCATGCAGAATAACCACTTAATACTTTCCATCTTCATACCTCCTGGATGCAGTGGAAAGCTCCAGTTTAATCTCTCTGGAGGACGGCAAGTTTTCCCCACTCATTTTCCAAGAAATGAGTGATTTCCAGTTTTCAGAGAAGGGTCACAACAACTGCACATGCTGCCGGAATGACTTTCATCTCCGGCCAGCACACAGGGTGCAGCTAAGACCTCTGCGTCAGGAGCTACAGCTGAGTTAGAAGATCAGTGTTGAGGTGAAGGGAAGGTTCTTACAGGCTCTGAAGTCACCCTTATTATTTGTGCTACATTGTTTTCATGGGTGTGATACTCCAGAATCAGTATTCTGTGCTTAACAATACAGCAAATCAATACAGCTTTCAGAGGGTATAGAAAGATGGCAACTTCCTAAAGCACAGTCAACACACTTAAACCTTAAATATAGACATGCTTGTGACCAGACACCCTCATCAACCCACTTTGGACATCAGCATCTACAAAGGACATCAAACAAAATACATATAGAAAGAGAAGCCATGACTCAAAACTTTTTCCAGTACATAACATACAGCTTAATGTGCATGAGAGAAAGGAAACATCATCTGGTTTACAGAGGCAGCACACGCAGCTTCCTCACCAAGGCCAGCAGCGGGTCTCTTGGGAACTAAGAGCCTGACCTACAGCTTCACGGCCAAGCCATTTTTCACTCAGTAACAAAGACATACAAAACGAGTGTTTTCTGTGCAAGTATCAGAAACCATTTCCCTTGGAGTGCTCTAAATTAGGAGAGAATACCTGGCCAGCAGCAAGACACTGCATGCAGTAGGGCCTAGGCTGACATTTGCAAAGAACCTGCCACCCTGAAACCTCTACATTTTCAGGCATTGATGCTGAGTAGCCTGAAGTTCCACTACAATCATTTGGAACCACAAATGCTCAGCTCCTGTGGATGCTTCTACAGTAAAGATATGGAAGTAGCCAAAGAAAAGAATCAGCAGCAAAAGAGAAAAGGGAGACAGAGTCTTGCTTTCTTCCAGATCCTCTCCTGGGCAGGGCATACAAAGCAGTCCTGAGGAAATTCAAATCCAAATGGTGTCTGTCTTCTATACCTCCGCAGTTGAGACTACATCAGATGACAGCCAGCCACAGACATCAGCGAAAAAGGTGCAGCCACTGCAACAGCTTTCAGAGCAATTTCAACAGTTTCTGCTGAGGCTGCCTGTTCACTCTGCCTCCCCTTCCACTTGCTGTCAGGGCAGCAAATGTCATGCTGCTCTGTAAGTTATTTCCCCCCTTTCCTGCCCCACTGAAATGAACAGAGAGAAACACACATGGAGTAAAGTTAAGGTTAAGTGACTGCAGAAGAAAGAGAGAATATGGCCATACAAACAACCACTGGAGGCAAGGGGCATGGGGACTGGTACCCAGGCATGCTCAGGCCCTTCAGACCACTGTGCACACAAGGGAAATCCCACTGAGAAATTTCATTCACACTTCCCCATGTTACTTCTCTGTATACAAACACACACAGCTCTCTGACACCAACCAGCCACTCTGTTGTTTTACAAGGAGCTATCAATGCTCCCAATGTGTCGGCTGCTTTTGACTTCAGCTGCAATTGAATTACACAGTGGCTACACACCATGGAGCCCTATTCTTAGCCACTCCTTTGCTCCTGAATGTAATAAAATATTTTATGACTGCAAACAAGCAAGTAATTTCAAGTCTCTGCATGTTTCACTACATGCAGTACTGACTGCATGTCAGTAGCTCAGCTACATGTTGATGATGCTACAGAAAACTGTCAGAAGACCCAAAACAATTCTTTCCCCTGAAGATCTTCCAAACATCCAGGCTATAGGAAAGTTTAAGATGCAAGAGTTTCTGATTAGGATGAGGAGAAACATAACTCTAACAACGAAATCACTTCTGAAGATTCCCAAACTGCACCTGAGATGCACCAGCCAGAGGGCAGGAGCAGTTTTGAAAGACACATTATCTTTTGCCTATAGCAGCTTTTCTAAGAATGAGAAGACTCTAAATTGAGTTTAAAGAATTCCCAATTTAGGGATGCTAAAAAAATTAACTAATCCTGAGAGTTTGCTGCTGGGGAGCGCTGAGACTTGCTTTCATTGTAAGATTTAGTCTGCAATAATTTAGTCTTGCAGATCAAGGCCACACAGGCATTTTTGTGTGTTTTATCTCAGTTTGTATTAAGAATGAACAAATGGTAACTGAAAAGTGAACAGAAAGAGAACAAACATTCCATTTGTATTTTTTTTCAGCACTGTTTGCAGGTACAGAGCTTTGGTCCATGCTGTGCTGTTCCTACTTTAATCATCCCGTGATGGCACTTTCAGTATTCAAGATATGCAGCAATGTATTCTACACCAAACAGAATGATCTAAAGACCATTCTTTCAACTTTCAAGAGGAGTTCACATTTTCACTTCTGGGAGCAGACCATATTTGTACAAGCTGTAAAGGGAACTGTTTCTTCTGTATTCTGAGTGACCAATTGTCCTGGGTTTAGCAGTAGCAGTCAGTTTTTTCTCCTTCTTCGTAGCTGGTGCAGCGTTGTGTTTTGACTTTCAGCCTGGGAATAGAGCTGATATGGAATCAACCATCCTCTGCTACCACCAATGATAATAATGATAGGAGAAAATAACAAGGGAAGAGGATACAATTCCACCCACCGAAACGAGCCCAACCCCCAAAGAGAGCCCGTGCCCTTTCGGGTAACTGCCAGTTACCTCCCCAGGCATGACGTGCTGTGGTACGGAATACCTCTTTGGCTAGTTTGGGTCAGGTGTCCTGTCTCTGCTTCTTCCCAGCCTCCCCTCCTCCCTGGCAGAGCATGAGACTCGGAAAGTCCTTGGTCAGACTAAACATTACTGAGCAGCAACTAAAACCATCGGTGTTATCAGCTCTATTCCCAGGCTGAAAGTCAAAACACAACACTGCACCAGCTACCAAGAAGAATTAAAAATTGACTGCTGCTGCTAAACCCAGGACCCCAATACAAGTCTTTTTAAGTATTATTTCCTTTATCAATATATATACTATTAAGCAGCAGAGTTGACCATCTTAAAAGCAATCTCCTCCCATGAAATACATGCTACATACACACAGCACACAAGACCTTACCCTCCAACAAATACACACTTGCTCACAATAGTGACTATGAAATCAAACTAACCAGGTTTGCGACGTAATCCAAAACTATTTGGTCAATCTTCTTTTTTCCTACATACTGCAGATGTCTCATAAGGTGATCCTTTAGCTGCGCAACCATCTAGGAAGAAAAAGGCAACAGTTCAGTGTCCTTGGGCATCTTCAGAAAGATGGGAAAGGTTCAGCACGTGCAAGCCCTGATCAAGCGACATTAGCACAACAAAACGTTTCCCTGTTACAAAACCCCAGTTCAGAGCAAGATCCCAAGCTCAATACAACCTTGCCAGATTCAACAGCAGATATGAATATTCAGAATGGTTACTGGTGCAAATTCAGCAAAATGAGTGCTAAGTTGAACTTTCAATGACACTGAAGAGAAAAAAGTTATAGTTCTTGCGTCTCTCTCGGCCAAGCCAAGGAAACAGGGTATCATAGTTTAAACCCAGCAGGTAACCCTGTTGTTATTTAGAAATTGCTTTTACAGGGTCAAAGAAGGATTTTAACATGAACACAGATCCCTAAGCGTGCAAGTATTCGTTACATACAAATAAACCTGAGGGATTTTACGACAGAGAAAACTCGCACAACTAGTGGTAATAGCCAAGAACCCAAGAACCTGAGTGATTAATGGCAACTGCAGGTTAAACATTAATTGTAAAGTCTTTAAAATAAGGTGTTTGTTATCATACAGCCTGTGCTACTCCCTACACGCTTCTTTCTGAAACATTCTCTGGCCTCACGTAACTGGACTGCAACTCAAGTCTGTGCTGGTTCTTTGCTGAGAATTACTACGAAGTATTATTTGTTTCATAGCTCAGAGTAAAACTGAGGCAAGCAAAAACTTCTGACTCAAGGAGTTACCAAGTAAATTGATCTCAGTGTGCCAGGGCAGCAATATAGGTATTAGGAAAGCACAGATAAAGAACGGCGGTGGGCTGCTGTTCAGATCTGTGTGAATCAGATGCAGGGAATGAATGTAGAGACGCTTCAGAGACTGAGGCAGAACTTGAAAACAAGGGGACAAGAATGCAAAGAATGAAAATTCGCCTTAAGATCTGAGCAGACAGAACAGTGTTGACATGCTCTTCATAGATGCAGTGCTGAGACTCCCTGTGCATGCTGAAGAGTTTTATTTGGGTTTAGTATGAAGAGAACAAAAGATAGCAAAGATGTGTATTTAGACAGAGGGAGGACAGGTAGGGATTTGAGATTGGATTTATTACCCAGAAGCATAAGGATGGTAGATCCTTTAGAGAGAAATCATCAGTGAAAACAGTGCAAAAGAGGAAGGGACCTCAGAACAGCCATAGAAGGCAAAGGAGACAGTAAGAAGGGTGTTATATTGAAGTAAAAGATCTGTGATCTTCTCTTTGAGGAAAGTAGTAGGTGGGAAATTCACTTATACATGTTTCAAGGATGTAAAGTAGTTGAAAAATAACAGAGGGATGAACTCCAGGAGGATGGAATAACACTTTCTAGCCAAAGACAAGTTATACTGGGAAAATTCATTCTGAAAAATCAATTTTCCATTGCTGGTTTTCCCCTATGACCTGTTAAGATGATATTATGACATCATGACAATGAACTCTGAAACTTAAGAAATACCGTGTTTGTCCCATAGCTACTCTGAGTGAGCTTCCACATAGCACTGCCACTCATAAGCTTAGTCTTTACATTTGTTGAGGCTGTGCCTCCTCTAGTGCACACTGTGACAAAAGCACATACCAGTCCCATTAGTAATTGCTGCTGATAATCTTCCTCTTGAAAGAGAGGTACTAGCCTTTCCTCTGAAATAAACAGAGCAAGAATCATTCAAGGATATGATGCTACAGAAATCCCATGAGACTTCAACCAGCTTCAAAAGTACTCAGAAACATACACAAACAAACAGAAGTTATGGTTTGATCTACTCACAAAATCAAGACAGTGAAGAATCAAGGACTGGAGAAGAGAACTGAGGAACGGAAATTAACCCTGTATTTGAAATCTTCTCACTCAAGTGCTTAACACAGGGGAACACACACCTGTCACACCACTTTACACTTCATTTGCATTAATTGTTCTTTGATATTTAAGTAAGAGTCTCACAGTGTGATGATACAGTAGAGCAAAGAGGCACCAAGGACCTTCTGGTAACACCACTGCAAATGCATAGACTATTTAGATCTTGTCATTTACAAACAAACATGCTAAAACAGCTGTTTTTTTCCAAGGAAATGGCTAGACAGAAAGTAAATAACCCACAGAATCACCTCCCACTTTCCTGGTTCTCTCCCATGGTCTGCCTGCTTCTGTTATTCAGGCTTGCAGACCACTATGTAAAAGAACACAACTTTTCTAACTAAATGGAAGGTGGTTATAGTATCTACTGAAGTTTAATACTCTGTATTTCCTAGTCAGTACTCCCTGTCTACTAAAAAAGGAAGAAAAACAATTTCCTATTTCATCATCCAGCATAAGCCAACATTTTACAGACCCCAGTTCTGGATTTTTACAAAGGTCTTCCCAGCCATCTTTGCTCACATGGAAATATATTTACTCTGCCACTTAGCAGCACAAGGACCTGGGTTGTTTGATTTTAAAAGACTTGGAGACAAATCTACAGGGAAGATACACTGTCTAGTAATAGTTAAACATATGACTTCTTCATCAATGGAAAACATGAACCTGAGGCTCACAAAGTTCATACAAGGCTCACAAAGTTCATACACGGCAACAACCAGCAGCGGTGCAGGTGACTGGTGTCAGGGGCTGGAAATGAATGCACTGAAAATTCTTTGCAATGAAAGGAGTGAGCAGCACTTCAGATCAGCATAATTCTGTGGCATACAGTAGCAGGGCACATAGAGGCCACTGATGTGTGAACAGCAGGAACATAATTTACTACTAAATTCAGTTTTACTTATTTGTGACAGAGGAACTGAGCATTGCAAATCCTCCTGCTCCTAGGGAAATTCATTATGCCTCCTTCCTCTACACCATCATTTTTCACCAGCCATAATCTCTTACTGTATGTAAGCTCTGGAGTTGCAAAGGATTCTAAAAGGACAAGACTCAGCAGTAACATGGCATCATTGATACCCTTCTCCAGGAGAAAAAAAGCCTGAAGAAGAAATCCTTTGGCAGAGAAAGTTTTGATCCAATATGAAATAGAAACTTTTTTCGAAGGGCTTCCTAGTCAGTGTATGATCCTATCGCAACTCTCAGAGAGAAAGTGTTCCTCTAATTTAGTAACTCAGATTCTTCAGTACTGAAAACATACACTGCCATTTACTTTTAGACAACAACAGCTAGATGGAAATATTCTAGCAAACCTTACAGCTAAGGCCTATATCAAGGCAAGTTTTACTTACCAGAATCCCAAGTGTTCAGATGAGAAAGCACCCTAGGGTTTGAAACAAAGGTCAGCATGTTTCATATGCATTACTCTGAAGGATTGCATAAGGCTGTTAAAACACTCAAATGATACTTTGATCTTTCAAAGACAGCTAAAGAAATCCAAGAACTGTACATGTGAATGCACTTGGTAAAGACATTACATAGCATTAAAAAAATTCTATCTGCAGCAGAATCAACCTTCACATCTGCCATACATTTCCTAGTCTAGAGGCCTGGATAGTTAAGATCACACTGTAGTGATTACAAGGATTCCAACAATTGATTTTCAGCTGGATAATCTTATTTGAAGTACGATATCTAACCACCTACCTCCTCAAAGTAAATGGAATATTAAATCCTTCAACACATTTCAACAAAATAAGAAAAGGTGAATACAACAGAAAACAGAACCTACTTTCTGGCGTTTTCAAAAATGTTCCTCAAATAGGCCGTGGTGGGTCTCTCCTCTCCCTGATTGTAAACAAACAGAAATCCCAAAATGAACAGAGCAGAAGGCAAATTAAAATACTCCCCCATAAAATGAAGATGGGAAATTAAGCTGGTTTTCCTTTTGAATAGAAATAATGCAGCAGGGCTTCAACGCACCTTTCAAAAACCCATCCCCATAGGCGCTCACATTAACCTACATGACAATACAGGTATGTGCAAGCTCTGCTTTTGTTTAGTTTCTCATATTATTTTAACAGGCAATCACTTGACTGCAAGTCTCTTTACTTCCCATGATCAGATAGATTCCCATTTCATTATCCTCAATGTAAAAACAGACAACTCTTCCACATTCAGCTTTAAAATACCCACTTCAGAGGCAGCTCTGGAGACTGTTTCAGTGCATGCACATATCAGCAATGCGTATTTACCTCTTCTGAAAGGTTGCGCCATTCCCTCCTGAGCACATTGTTGTGGTAATGCAAGTGTGGTTCTGCATACTTCACACTCTCCAAGTTTGAGTTGAGTTTCTTCCAGAAGTCTTTGGAGTTTTGGAACTGCAAAGTATTTCAGGGAAAGCATGAACACAGGCTGCACCATCCCGTGATTGGAAAGATCTGTGATTAAGGTAGCTTTGTAACAATCTAAGTTAATAAAGTTAAAACAAAAGCAGTTATACTATTTTTTCCCAGTACTTTTATTTCCTTGATTTGATGGCAGGGGTAGCACTTACTCAAACCTGAGCTCAAAATTTGGTGAATGTAATACAGATAAAGGGATCCTAAGTTGGCAAAATTAGTCACCAGGAAGAAATTAGTACTTCTAGGTTATAATTCATCTGATCTATTTCACATGTTTGGGACAGGAAGAACTGTACCTCAGACTACACTGGCCATGTTGTTTATACTTCCACTGATGGCAGAAGGAGCCTTAGGCAAATGACTTAAATGTAAATGTTTCTATTTGGTCAAATAAATCCCATTATGGGTTTCTAGTAGTTCCAAATAGAAGAACAGTCATGATGCCAGCAACTACAGGCTGCTACTATTTCTAAGCTGCTTTAATACTTACATTGCAAACATCCATTTTCCAACCTCAAGTAAGAGTTCTCATCGCAGAAAAGAAACAAAATACAAACATTTCTATAGCTGTTCTAAAGCTTTTGATTCTAAGCTGAAATTTAAACTCAGCTGTGATCACACAGGAGGAAAAAAAAGAAAACAAATACACATTGGTTTCCTGGGCTAGTTCTTGGACTGGGTATAAAGATTCGAAGCTGCTGTGTATAAGGGGGGGTGATGTGATCATTGCTGAGGAACAGATGAGATTAAGGCAATTAATTTGGGCATTTTTAAGAAACAAGATAGTACTACCTGTTCTTGCCCCTCTTTATATATATTTGTTTCCCAACACAGATACTACAGTAGGGACACTTGAAACGAGAGGTCTGAGTTCACAGTATTCCTCCCTCTTGCATTAGCATGTTGGATTTTGCTCTCTCTCCCCTGCTTTTCTACGATGACAATAACTTTAGAAGCAAATTTCAGAAGCCTTTAAAACCACTTCCTACTATAAACTACAATTTGCCAAGGAAAATAAATTGCAGAGACTCAATCCTGCCACCCGCTTCCCTCTTGCTTCCAGTGCTGGTTGTTGCTTTATTATTGTAGCTGCAGCAGAGAAAAATAAACCTTGGTTTTGCTTCATGTTAGTTATATTTAGCAGCTGGGAACTAGGAGTGCATATGGCACCATATGTTCACCCTGCTGGAGCTAACAAGATCTACAACCTCCTACTGCAGTAAGTTGCCTAAATGTTACCAGTATCAAGCAGACAAATATAAAGAATAAAGCGTAAGGGTATCATCTAGTGACCAATCTAGGCAACTGCAACAGCATGACCCCTGCAAAAGTAAGTTCAGGACATACTGGATTTTGTTTGATTGTGGCAGAAGGGAAGCAAGACAGCAAGCTTGCTTCACATACTGAATCTGTGACAGGAAGTGGTGGACTTCAGAACTAAAAGCAGACACCACTGAAAACCCACAGGGTATTAGATCTCATTAAAAAGTTTAAAATAAAGTATTATTTTAATTAAATCTGTTATTTCTTGAGGATCATCAGGGCAAGGACAAGAAAGAGACGGCTTCTTCATCTTAGGGGGTGTTTCTTTTGCATACACTTCTACAGAGTCAGGAATCAACAGCTAAGCACAAATACCCAGAAGATGTTATATTACCCCAAGTCAAAACAAGGCCTTACCAGGCTGCAATCCATGAAAAGCTCCCACACAGCCTTTTATAAGCTATGTTTTTAAGACAAAGAAAGCTCTCTGCTATACCCCTCTGAAAGGATGCAGGGTGACAGTGACCTTTACAAGGCACTTGTCCTCTCTCGGGAATGGTAAAGCTCTATATCTCCAGCAGTGAAGGTATTTGGAAAGCTGTGTAACTAACTACATAGCTCCACAGGCAGCTTCTCCTTAAGAACACCATTTGTCTCCCCAGTGGCTCAGCACAGCATGCGGCAGAGGCTGCCTCTTCCTGTGCTGATCTCTCCGACAACTGCTCACATCACACATTTTCACTCTTCTCATGGACATCCGCCTATTTAGTTCCCTTCTTCCTCCTGCCCCTTCTTTCTCCCCTTCTGATCAAGCCTTTTTGCACCCTGAAGGGATTTGGTTTCTGTGTTTAAAAATGGAACTAAAAATAAAAATCAGACTCACTAAATCTGCAATCCTTATGTAAAGCTTTATGACCATTGGACAAGCTACTCCCCCTTTCCCACAGACTCTCTCAATATATTCTCTTATTGAACAGGATTAATCACATAATTTTGTGATTAAAATACACCTGTTACCCAAATAGCACAATTTTTCTGTGAATATGGACATAGCCTTCCCAAAGGCTCTCAACGATTCATGGACTTGAGAACTCCAAAAAAGCTTCTCAAAGCAACAATTCATCACTGTTTGTGTGAAATGCCATAAAATCTTTGCAAAGTCTGACCTGTGATACCAACAACATGCACACCCTGAAACACAAACAACTGAATCTAGCCGTGGTGGGTTTGTGTCACTGGAGTGGTACAAAGCAGGCAAAGCACTAAACCTTACCCTGCGTATTATCATCTCTGTCCTCACTCAAGAGTCAGAGCAACTTGCAGTCAAAAGTAGCAGGAAATATTTGCCTTTAGTTCAACTCTGACCTTTTCAATCTGTTTAGGTTTCAGACAGAAAATAGGAAATGAGTTCCACAATCAGGAAGTATAGCTGCTAAAGGCATGTGCCCCCAGGGGCTTGAGGTTCAATCTCAGACAAATTAAAGGGCTTCTAACTTTGACCTCAGTGAATTACAGCTATTATCTAGCAACAAATTTCTCAAGACCTGATTTTCCCAGGTGTCCCAGCTCTCAGGGCAGTCTTCCCAAGAAGAGCATGCAAAGCCCAATTCCCTCACAGCAGTCAAGTGTATGTGTAGCACAGCTGTGACGCAGAGCAAGGGAGTAGTTGGTAATTTCACTGATTTTAAATGATTTCATGAATGGTGAAGCTTTATGAGCTAATTACAAGCACTGGGGAGGAAACAGACTCTCACCTCTTTAAAGTGCTATATGAAACAATATTGTCACGTATCCAGAGTCTACTCCCATGTGGAGCTGGTACCGTTGCATTCAAGCTTTGACTCTTCCCATTAGTCCTTCCCAGCAAACTGTTTTATTAGAAGTCTCTTTGAGATTTTGTAGGGGAATACTTAGGCTAAGTTTCAAGTGTTTCTCTAAACTGGAGCTGAAGGTGTAGAATGGAAGATGCGAAGAATCACCCACGTTGTTTTCAACGGAAAGAACAATTTCCACCCAAACTGCATGTGCTCTCCCCATTCAGCGCACTGGCTTTTCCAAGCTGTGCAGGAATCTCTAGATTTAGCTTAGCTGGCCAAAGCCCTGACATCACTGTAATCACAGGATGCTCTGGACAAAACAAAGTGAGAGGGTCATGTACCTTGGGCAGCACAATGAAATGTTTCTCCAAGGAGGGATATGTAGAAATCCTACACATCCGTTGTGCCAAGTTTACCTCCAGCTACTGAGGTCACCAAATGAAGAACTATTTCTTAAGCAGAACTAATTCTTCAAGGATCTTCCCTGTTCAATTGGAGAAGTCTCCTCAAAAACGGGAGAAAAAAAACCAAACATCTTTGACCTAGCAAATATCAGCCTGAATAACTGATATGTTAGTAAATGCATAAGCCCTTTCAAACAAGGCAATTTCCTGTTCAGCCCTGTGTTTGGATAGGGCTGTGGGGACACTGCTTCAAAGTATTTAGCACACCCCCACCCCACAAAAAAAAAGCTCCTAATAGCAAATACAAATGTGGTTTTATACTGGAACTTACCTCTAACACAGGTAGAGGAATAATGTCTGTTGCACATTTTACTCCAGGGATAACCTATAAATACAGATAAATTATAAGAATATTAATAATTTAGCATAAAACATGGGCCTCTCTGGGTATCTAAGTGAATCTCCACTGTTTCCTTTGTGAAACTAGCTAGCCAGACAGAACTGTATGTTCAGTTTTGCTAAAAAGAAACACTGAAGATGTTTCATTCATCTCATTTAAAAAAAGGTAACGCATTAGAACAGTGTCAGAGAAATTAAAATGAGTTATTTGCTCTAACTGTAGCATCTTGCCTAAAGTTATTTTACTTCTACAAACTTACTGATTGATACTGTTTGTCTTGGAAATAACTGCACGATTTTCCTGGTTAAATATATTCTGTATTCATTATAAACCTCATATGACAAGCAGTAAATTAAACCTCATTGTGGAAACAGACAGATTTAATCATCCATTCCATTACAGTAGCTGATGTTCTTTTGTAAATGCTTTTATTTGTTGAAAAAAAACAGGAATTCAGGAAAACGCTGCTAAGGTTAAGACTTGACAAAATAAAATGTGCATAAAGCGCAGATACAGATTTAGGGATTGTCTATGAAAATATAAGGCATACAAGTTAAAGGCTGTATTAAGGGAGAAAAAAATATTCCCTCTAGCTATTAATTAAAGCACCAGCTGTTTTTCTTACCCCAATCCAGTCAAGCAGTGATGTGTAGGGCAAAAGTTTATCCAGGTTGTGAGTTTCTGGACACATTCTGCAGTACAGTGAGGCTGAATGCAACGTAAAAAGATTTGTGTGGGCAATATTGTATAAACTATCAGTCAACAACAGTAGGCTTCAGAGTCAGTTCCTTATCTAGCACTTTTTTAGGGACAAATCCTGCTGCTGTCTCTGCAACAGCTTCCTCCATCGTGGAACTGGTCCCATTCTGTGCACAAAAGGAGGAAGAGAAGTCCAGATGGCTGCAGGGCTGGGTCAGCTGCTTGGCTACAGCTCAGGGCTGCAGGGGTCCTTTGTACAAAAAGGCTCAAGGCACAGGACACTCACTGGCTAGGCTGAGGAATCAGATATTAGAAGGGAATATCATGGTAAGCCAAATCCTTACGAAAAAGTGGGCTGGGCTAAGCAAGAGGAGATTTGTTCCTCTGCTCCAATCTCAATTATTTACATCCCAGATACCCAAGATAGGAGCCAGATGGAGAACTTGCTCTCCAGTGACCTAAAATAACGGTGAATCTCTGTGCCCTACTAGACAGAAGAATGCATTTGAAAGGTTTTACTGTCAATCTGATTTTGAGAGATCTACGTATCTTCTAAACTACTGCTATTATCTCTTAACACCACAAAACGCCAGTTAACATAAATCATAACCAGAAAGTCTGGAAAGAGAGTCGGTTTATGAAATTGTGGCTTCTCCTTAAGTCAGAACTAGGGTATGGAGGGACATTCAGTATGCAGGAAAAGAAATACCTACCGATGATAAATTCTTGAATGGGGTCAAAAGAATGACATGTTGACAGGTTCTCAGAAATCCACCAAATAATCTGTCAGGGTGAGAACAGGGGAGTTAGTCACATCTCTCTGTTAAAGCATGTGTTGTAAACAACTATAGAATCTTTGGTTTTGGTAGCAACACTTTGCATGAAGTAATGATACAGAGATAATGTTTTCAGAACAACCTTGACCAATAAGGCAGTTTGGGCAGCCCAGCACTGCCAAAAGGTGTATGTGAATTGGGACTTTCCTGGCTTCATGGCCTGACCCTGCTTTGTATAAGACATCAGTCACTGAAAAAAATGTAGAGGAGGTTCTTTTCCCACCTGCATTTCCAAGTCTTCCGTGTGTTGGAAGTATAACAGGGCACAATGTAGAGCTGCCAATCTCTCGCTGTCTCGTTTGCTGTTCTGTAGGAGGTTTAGCAAGGCGCCCTCACTAATGCTCACAGCATACATACTTCCTATGTGGCAATCCAAGACTGTTGAAATGAGTGGGGATCGGATGGAGTAGTTCTGCAACATGTCAATTCTTGCATCCTCACCTGAACAACATTGGTTTAAGAATAAAAAAGGACTGAGAACATAAAATTTGGCTGCTGCAGTACTCTTAATACTCCCACATCCCCAGCAATGAGAAACAGTCTGGCTCTTGTACCAGTTGCCCTGGTATTATGCTGAAGAGGAGAAGGAATGGAGCTGGCTGGGTAAAGCAAGTAAATAAAGAGCACAGTCTATACCGAGTTCTTTCCTACTCTACTGCTGAAGAAGAAAAAGTGTGTATATTTGAGAGTCACAATGCCATCACAGGACCAATTAGAGTACATAGGATAAAAAGAGAAGGGCACAAGGCTAGCACTAGAGATTCAGCATTGGAACTAGTACAGATCAGAACTACTGATGTGCAGAATCATGATACAAACTGGTATTGGAGGATCTCTTACCATCAGTCCCAATGGCCAGGACAAGAAGGTTCTACTCTGTGATTACTGATTGAAGCATCAGAACAAAACCACTTTATTTATGCTAATGCTAAGGTTCAGCACCACAGTACTATACAGTAGGATTCCAGACCCTGCGCATCAGAGAATCAGGCCCACCACATAACAGCAATGCTTCCCACTCATTTCTAGCAGATTAGTATTTCATTATAGATATACAACAGGTATTAGTTCCTGTAATGTTGCCCCTGCACCAGTTCCCACTATTTACCTCTCCTTCACCCAATCAGAAGAACAGATTTCTGTTTTCAAACAAAGGCCCCCCACTTCCAAAAATATCCACTTCCCATAAAGACATATTTGTTGGAATTGTAATAACGTGCCTTTCAGATGAGACTCTAAATCGAATTGCATCAGCCTGATCAGGTGAAGGAAACACAGATTTCCTCTCCCCACACCCTCCAAACACACACATTTAGCCCAACTCAATTGGAGGAAGGAAATGTAAAATCAAATTTACATCTCCATGTGAAATTTGAGAACAGTGGAGGACAGAGAAGCATGTGCAAAGATGGGGGATGGGAAACTATGAAACCAAGGCAAAGGATTGCAAATTCAGTGAAAGGTCTTCTTCCATTTCATAACAAGCTAGAAGTGCATAATAGATGAAGTACGAAATGCCACTTCAGATTCTCTTTTTAAAACGGAAAGTGGCAAAAATGCTGTTCTTATTTTTTCAGTCTCTCTTGTTCTTCTTCAGAACACTGTGCAATAAAGCAAAACACAACTTTCATATGAAGAGATTTGAAAAAGTTTCCACTAGAACGATAAAATCACACAGCAGTCACACTATACCTGTCAGAAATAAACTATAGCACAGCAGGTCGGGATGCTGAATATTCAGGAGGTGCAGAAACTGGCCAGGCAAATAAGCAGCCACATAATAGTCTATTTAAAGAAATAACAGTGGTCAATTTAGCACTTGTTCACTTATTTTCTTTAAGAGGCTCTTTCTCATGATTCTCATCTTGGCCCACTTCTCTCTGATGGAATTGATTATATCTAGGAAATATAAAAGGAGTTAATGAAAAGCTGCTGCTGTATTAACACAGGAAACACTAGCAATACATTTGGATTTCCAGGGGAGGATTCAAGGTGCTTGAGACACTTAAGAACTCAGCAGCTGATCTCCAGAGCAGATTCTGAGGCAATTTTAGAGGAAGTTGCTTACTAATAGTGAGGTACTGCAGCATCAAATGCTAAATATAGAAGAAGGAAAAAAAAAAAAAAGCAGCAGAATAACACAACTACTTAAAGTTAAGGAAAAAAAATCCTTTCCTTCTAGAGCAGGGTTCGCCATTTGTCTCCCTACTGGGGACAGAGAATGGCAGTCACACAGGGAAGTAACACAAGTAACCTACCAAGATTTATAAAAGCCACTTCCTTCAATTGATGAGACTCTGTTCTTTCTAGAGAAACTGTAAAAGTTTTGTTGTAACCTGGGGAAAAATAATAATGCTTTTTAAAAACCCAAACAATAAACACCATCTGTTATAAGCTGTCGGTACAAGCCAAGTATGACTTTGTAGCTAGAAACTTCAGCAGTGCCAACACACACAAACAGGGATATTTTAGACTGTTTTACAGGCTTGTCTGCACAGACAGATTTACTTCATCCTGAAGAGTTGCTGCATACTTAGTAGACCTACACCCACATAATGCAGTTCCTTAGTATGCAGAAACTGGCTATGCACAGCACAGCCTATGTTCAAGTTTAAAGAAGCATTCCATCCCAGTGCAAGCTTGCGTAAGAACACGAACCCCCCTGAAAAGGCCAAACACAAATGCTCTACATAGCTGCGCTTCACATTTTGGTGATCTTTCAGCCACTTTAAAGAATTCCCACTTTGTTTATCTGCATGCCCTATTGCTGTAATCTAGTTCAGCTCTGTTTAGACATAGGCTAATTTAGGACCTGCTGTGTTTGCATGGGCTTTGCATCAGCACAGCTGCTATTTTATTCTAGACTTGCACCGTACTTTTTCTGGCATCCAGTAAGAATGACACAGAGCCCTCAAACTTCCCCAGTCTCTGAGAAAAGCTGAAGATTAAAATACAGAGTCAGTGACTGGCCTCCAAATCTCTGCTGTAATATGCTAAAAGCTAAATGGTGTCATGATCAGGATGCTGCTTAATACTGTGTGATAATTCAAGATAAGAGGGAACACCAAGGAAAAAAAGTAGAGCATGAGCCATGGATGAGCCACTCATCCGGGGCTTTGATTCCTGACCCTAGCAGAGAGATGCTTTAGCTATGCTACAGAAAAAGAAGTTAAAAAATGAGACCTCCAAGACCAACAGCAACACTACAGATTAAAGGGCATCTAAACCAAATAGGTTTTCATACAAAATAACGACTGAAGCTTGCTTGCAATGAGTCAGTATGCCCATGATCACCACCCTGTCCCTTGCCAATGCAAACACATGCAAGCTAACACCAGCACTGCAGATTACAACCACAGCATCATGACATTTGTGTCTGTGCTACATCAAGTAACTGCTGTAACAGGGGGCGGAAAGCTTCCTTCTGAGCTTACAGATCCTGCAGCACAGACTGAACTCTTTATATGTCTCCAAAATGTGGCTTATGGACCTCATATATCGCTGCTTCTGTGGGTCATCTCAGGACCAATCATAAAATTCTCTCATAGGACTGATGAATCTTATATGAATCCACAAACAGCTCTGTACCAAACAACACCATTCCATGAGGGTCATTTCAGATACAGCTGGTCAATGTCACCATATTTATCTTCAATTTCTTCCTGGTAAAGACAGGGATGTACAAGGGCCATGGCTGGCTCCAAGCAGTGCAATCACCTTCCAGCTACACATCAAGTACATGTGGGGAAATCAGCCCTTCACAGCAGTACAAGGAAGAGTGCTGCCACACCCGGAAGGGACTTTGCCAATTTGTTAATGCCTTCAAGAACACACAAATGCAGTTCATCTGATCCCACAACCTTCCAGCAGCAAAGCAATGTGTTAGTGCAGCCCTGACACATGGAAAGGTTCCTGGCATAAGAAAGCAAACACTCAAAGTAGAATGCTGTTCACTTGAACGTGGTTACTCCATAACAGCAGCTTCTCAACTGAGAAATAATTTGCCTCTCTCCTCCATGTAAAAAACGAGAAAGATTAATACTAAGTTTTATTCTGATCAGAAGAGAACAATGCTCTTTATTCTTTTCAATAAGAAAAAAAGTCTTAAAATCAAGAGCTAGAGCACCACTTACATAGCAGCTATTCTTATAGTCAGTGGGTGTTGCACCTCTTGCTGTGAAAATAACATGTTGAACTGGAAATCTAAATAGACATCTAAGCTAAGAGCTGTTGGCTCTATTTCCCATACAAATGGCTTATGGCATATGTGCAACACACCTGCAAGCTCCCACAGATTTCTCTAATGTTTGTGTTCAGCTTGCCAGAAAGCCTGGCTGGAAATAAGGGACCAAATTAATAGCCACTGACAGGGCCACTGGTTTGAAGCTACTTGTTCAGCATCAGGCAGGAATTGTACAGCAGGAGAGTCAGCTTTGCAGCTAAAGGCTGCTGCTGTCTCTAAACACCAGCCACAGTAGGTTATTGTCTGCAGATTTTGGTAGTTATTTGTTTTGCAAGGGATTCTGAGAGTCTTTCAGCAAATCAACATTCTCTAAAATAAAGCAAAACTTAACAAGTTAAGCTTACCTTTATGCAAGAAGTATATGGAGTATGTTATTTCATCTGGAGTATCAGAGGCCAGGCTGCAACACACACACAAGCCTCCTAAAAAGACAAAAAATGAAAAGAAAATTGACTTGTCACCCTAACCCAGACATCTTCACACTGCACAAAGCTCCAGCATGATGTTTTCAAATTAGAAACTAAAAATAATCTCTCAAAAAAGGTAAAGATTACAGACATACATATCTCTAACCGCTGTCTAGGTAGTGAACACAAGAGAGAGCAGAGGCAGCAATACAGCACAAGGGAAACCTGGTTTCTGACATGAGCAGTTCTTCTCTTTAGATGTACATTTTTAGCCCTTCCCCGTATAAAACATGCTTGCAGCCAGCAAACTGATCAAGCCTTTCTCTTCACAGACTGCCTCAATCTTTCTGAATATTTTCTATTCAGGGACTGTCAAATATGCACAGAGCATAGTAAAACAGTTTGTTTGCTTTCTAAGTAATTTCATATGGGCAGCAGCATGATATACTACTAGAACTTTCTCACACTAAAAATGATAGTCACTTCTCCCCTTTCCATGCCAGAGAGCCATTAATTCCTTCTTTAGGAGAAAGCCAGTCCCTGACACCAACTTGTTTAAGCCAAGTTACCCTGTGCAGGAATGCTTCCATCTCCCAGACTAATTCTAAACCAGACTGGTGCTGTTTTGACTCCACTGAATGGTAGCCTTCCCTCCATCCCTTAGAAAAACTTTAATCCACTTACTCCAGTGCTCTGGAAACTCGCTTTGGCATTACTGTTAGAAATGGCTTCCAAACCACATTACCCCAATGCAGTTGGGAAACCTGGGCCACAACAATGACCATTCACCTTTTACCCTTATTGGAAGTTCTTCACTTAAAAGAAAAAAAAAAAAAAGGAGGTAATACTAATAGAGATAAGTACAGAAAGTTTATGTATACAAGGTATACAGAAAAAGGGCACAGAGTGGAAAAAGTACAAGTATAAAAAAAGCACAGCTACCAAGATATTTTACTTGGTTACACTTCAGACCACAAGGCTGTACCACGGCTGAGGCACTTCACATGGCTGGAGAAGGTAAATACTTTTTGAGATGCATTTTTTTTTCCTGCTTATTCTTAGCGGGTTGAATACTGTTTGATACAGTTTTGCTTGGATATTTGAGTCATTCAGACAACAGACAGGGCATTTTGCCAGACCACTTGGCATCTTTCAGAGCATGCATAATTTTTAAAGTAGCAGCATCAGGACTCATGAGGAAGACTGGAAAAGCTCCAGCAACTCACAATGCTGTTTTATTATCAACAGCTCCCTTTCAACACTGCAGATTTCTTTCTTGTGTGCTGGAGCCTAGTGTATACAGTGTCCTGTAAATTGTGCAACATGCAAGTGAGTCTGTTCAGACTGAAGTGTCAGCGAGTGATAGATGCAAGCTGATCAGAAAAACAGTGTCTATAGGGGACTAACAGGACATGCACCTTTCAACTCCAGAACACTGGCTCAAATGTCAACAAACTTCGCTACAAACACCACAAAATATCAAACATTAACACAGATAGAAACATGACAGTCTCGGATCAGCAAGTGTCCAAGCAACGCTGTATCTGGCACAGTTTTGGCAACCCCAGGACAGCAGCCAGAGACTGAGAATATAAAGCAAATTCCCTTTCTATCCTTACCAGTGCGCTCTGCAAATTAGAGCTGGGTTGTGATAATGCTGAGAAAGCTTCTTATCTTATTGCACCTGTAAAGTAGGTGTTTCCTACAAAGGCAGAACCAGATCTTTTGCACTATCCATTTCAAAATCATTTGCAAACAGTACGAGCTATACCTAAATGTCACAAGGTGAGAAGACTAACATGAAAATATATTTGGATGTACTCTGATCTTTTCAGAAATAAAAAGGGCAAAAAAGATCTCAACCACAGCAAACTAAAAAGAAAAGGAAACATTTAAAAGCCTTTCTACTCACACAAGATAACAGAGGGTTACAAGTAACAATACAGTCAGCAGAACTAGGTAAACAATAGTTACAACTCTGCCAGTTGATAAATACACATCATCTCACTGAAATTTCCTATGAAGACAGGAAGTTTTCCCCAGGAAACTTTAACTTCAAATTCCTCATTTCTGTTCATGAAGAAGACATACGGCTGTACCAACATCTCAACATGGCAGTACAGCATCTTGTCTAGTTGTACTGGCTTCAGAGTGAGTTGCCTCACCTAACTGCAGCCCACCAAACATCTCTCATTTGGCTCCTATACAGTGAAGAAAATATGAATGAAGAAATATGGATAGAAGCAACCATCCCCTGGAGATGCCTATATCTCTCTATAGTCCATATGCTTAAAGTTCAGGCAGGTAAAGTTAGGTAATGATAGTACAGGGTTTATGTCATTTTGCTGCCTGCATTTCTTCGCAATACTGGACAAATTAAACTGAAAAGCATTTCTAAAGCACTAAAAGAAAACATAACAGCCCAGTGTTGTTTAAATAACCACAGAATTCTGGACAAAGTTAATTCTGAGACTAGGAATTCTTCATCTCAGCTCATCTAGAAGCACATAGGGGGGTTTATCTGGAGACATTTTGTCCATGCCGAGTGTAAAGAACAGGGCTACTTTTCTTCTACTGCGGAAGTCTGAGAAAGGAAGAGTGATTTCATTCAGAGTTCAGACTGGCAGTAACCAGTAACAGTTCTATTAAATGGGAAATTGCATGGAATATTCCATTTTGAAGTTATGCCAATTATTCTTTGCCAGAGATGTCCAAATGGTACAAATAGGGAAATCAGCATTAATATTTGAAGCATGCTAGCAGTTCCACAGAAGGCATCATCTGCACCCTAAAGAGCCTGCAGTTCAGTTTTGTAAATCACCACAAACAAGAGCACAAAAGGGAACTTCAGTGTGATTACCCACAGTGTCCTTCATCAACCAGTTCCAGTCTCACACCAAAACCATTTGCTCCAAACTGTTAATTACTCAAAATTGGTTATGCAAAGTAATCCTCAGTTTCAAACAACATTTAATGAAAAGCCACATACAATAATCTCATTTATTAAGTGTAATTGTCAAATTATGTGTTTTACATTAAACACAATGAAAAATGCATGTGAAAGGTTCCACACAGAAATTAAATGCTGCATTACCACATGGAAAAGAACATTCTACTTCAGGGTAACCAAACAAAAGTCCTGTTGGAGTAAGACTGGATTTCATCCTAAACTAAAAGGTGGTGATTCAGTCCAAACAAACCCTAAGGGAGGACAGGTTTAAACTGAAACATATATATACAAATCAATAACATTTTCCATTACTGGACAGGCTGTTTGTATAAGAAATAATCTGTCTTGCCAATAGATAAAAAGTAGCCTAATCTACATTTGGTAGATAGAAACTTGGCTTTCTCTTATTTCTAATTCCTTCCCTCTAATCTTTGTAAGCATGCAGTCTGTCTTGGTAAGAAAAAAATCAGTGTAAGGAAACTGTGCACTAATGGTCATTTCAACACAACAGCCAAATACGTCAGCTATTTCCCTGCATGCATACATCATGCCTTAAGAAGTGAGAGGTAAAGCCGCTTCTGCAACACGTCGCGTCCCTACACAACTCTGTAGATTAGTCAACGGTTAATCAAATACCATTTCTGCTTGGTGGTATGGTCTAATTTAGAAGCTGAAAATGCAGACATCTGTGGTGAACAGATGCCTCGAGACCAGTTTTTAATCAAAAAAGCTCATGGCATGCATTAGGATGCAGGAAAACCCTTAAATCCTAAAGGATTAAGGCATGTTTTAGATTTAAGTTTAAGTAATCATATATACACTAAATCCTTAAGTATCACATACGAGGTTTAGTATCATATACGTGGACCTAAATATAACAGCAGTATGAATCTCTTCGAATATGTACAGCATGTGCTCTGTTTACATGTGTCCACTCTGTACAGACACCAGTCCTAGCCAAAACCTTCCCTGAATTTACTTTCTAACAGATTTTTGGTCAGTTTTAACATTAAATTGCTCTAATGTAATTCGCGACCATGGCTTGGTACCACCTGCGCTCTGAAACTAGCCGAAAATGCTAGAGCGTGCTTAGACTCCGATATTTCACCATATGAGTGCATGATACCAGCTCTTTGAAGCTGGGTTACCAGATAATTTCTGCGTGACTGTTTTATTGTTAGTGTTAATATATAAACCCCTTGGTACTGTTCAGCTCATATTGGAATGTAGCTTTCAGAGAGAAAAAAAAAACTTCCAGAGAGTAAAAAAAAAAACAACAGTGCACAGTTGCCTTCTCTCTCACAGTTTCCTGTCAAATATAGTCTAAAGCAATACAAATTGATGAGAAAAATACAAAACAAACACAAAAAATATAAAAATAATAAAAAACCACAAAAATAATAAAAAAATACAAAAAGAATACAAAAATTCAGCTGATCAGAGACTGAACATGAGCTGGCTTCAGTGTGCGCTTGCAGCCCAGACAGCCAACCATATCCTGGGCTGCATCAAAAGGAGTGTGACCAGCAGGTCAAAGGAGGTGATCCTGCCCCTCTGCTCTGCTCTCGTGAGACCTCACTTGGAGTATTGTGTGCAGTTCTGGTGTCCTCAACATAAAAGGACATGGAACTGTTGGAACAAGTCCAGAGGAGGGCCACGAGAATGATCAGGGGACTGGAGCACCTTCTGTATGAAGATCGGCTGAGAAAGTTGGGGCTGTTCAGCCTGGAGAAGAGAAGGGTGCGTGGAGACCTCATAGCAGCCTTCCGGTATCTGAAGGGGGCCCATAGGGAGGCTGGGGAGGGACTCTTCACTAGGGACTGTTGTGATAGGACAAGAGGTAATGTGTTCAAACTTGAACAGGGAAGTTTAGGTTGGATATAAGGAAGAAGTTCTTTACTGTGGGGGTGGTGCAGCACTGGAATGGGTTGCTCAAGGAAGCTGTGAATGCTCCATCCCTGGCAGTGTTCAAGGCCAGGTTGGACAGAGCCTTGGGTGACATGGTTTAGTGTGAGGTGTCCCTGCCCATTGCAGGGGGGTTGGAACTAGATGTTCTTAAGGTCCTTTCCAACCCTAACTATTCTATGATTCTATGAAATTTCACACTCACACAAAAAACAACACAAAAAATACAAACACATATAATGCCTTACAAAGAAATTTAGTAACCATTTACGATTAAACTGTATAATTACTAGTGTCGATATACTTGTATTTATTCATTACCTGCTTTACTTGTAAAAACCTGAAGATTCAAAGATTTAGATGCAACATCTTGATCTTCACAGTAATCATATCCAAAATTCACAAGCCTAAAACCAAATAAAGATCACTAAATAAATCTGTTTTTTATCCACAGAGATTCATCACAACATAATGATCATGAGCACAGTCACTATGTAATCAAAACATACAAATTAAATTACAATCAAATGTTCTCTAATTCAAGTTACATTGGGCTTAAACCGATCTATCCAATACTGCTAGAAATGAGAATCCCAAGCCTGCAGACTGCTATCAGAAACCAACAATTCTGCTTACATCTGCAAACTTGATATTCACTTAACTACAGAATTGTCCAACTGTTTCTATACTTTGAAGTGAAAGCAAGCTCTGATCAAGTGCTTGAAATCCAAACATTCATCACACCTGAGAAGCCAAGGGTTCTGCAGCCTAACTCTATCATTCTTAGATCTGTAAAGCTATATTTCAATCTGCAGTTAGGTACAATAATTGCAGCGGAAATACTCAAAAATGAAAGCAAGAAAATCGCACATGGAACTTTTTATACCAACACATTCTTTTTCAGCCTCATGCTGCCTGTGCTTTAATGGTTTTACATATCTTTAAAATCTACAAATTCTATTTCTGCCATACAGAACACGCAATAAAAGACTGTAGTCAGTCTGCTGTGGCTTGTTTGTTTGTTTGGGCTTTTTCCAGAAAGGATTTTGATCTGGTTGGGATTTTCCCCCGGGTCATCTGCAATAATTTTGAAAGAAATAGAAATAAAAATAAAAAAGAATTATGGCTTTGAAGCTTTTAGAAGAGTTGGATTTTTTCAGTACTAACAGCAAGAGGATGCCCAGTTCTTTTAGGGCAACTTGCAAGTGCAGTAACACCACACCGAGCCTTCTGCGTATCACTGAGACATCCTGAGGGCCACAGTTTGGAGAAGATGTAACTCAACTACCTTCAGTTATTGATATTTGACCTAGTAGCTTTAGCTTCTCATTTCAAGGAGAAACAGGCCTTTTTAGAATGTAAATTAAACTGACTAAAGATAGATGAGTATGAGATGAATTACAGCTGAGAATCAGACCATCCTGACTAGGCTTTCCTCAGTTAAAAGGGAGCCTTAAGGAGACAAGCTCAGATGCAGTTACATGCACAGCAGACACACAGAATCTTAGCCTTTGAAAGTACAGGCTGGCTGGAAATAGCATGGTGGAGCAGGAAAGAGTACAGGCAGTGTCACAAAGGCTACTGGAGCTACTGGTCTGGTTAACTGCCCACTAAAACATGTAACAGCAATTAAAAAGGAAGAGTTTCCCTTGACAGGATTTTTGACATCACCACTACAACATGCCCAAGATTAAAACAAATTAATTTAAATAGGGCCAGAATACTCAGAGGGTTTAACTTATAGCTAGCTTTCTAATAAATAATATTTAGAAATGGCACCAAAAAGCAGTTGAGGATTACATTTCATTTACAGTTCACCACGATGAAAATAAGAGGAACTGGGGATTCAGACGCAGTGGTTGCATTATTGTTATGCTCAAGTACCCTGTAGGCAACTGGAAACAAAAATACTGTGGTTGGGACAAATTTTACTTTGATTTGTAAAACATCACCTGGTCCATTAAAAAGAAAGGAAAACAAAACATTCAAAAAACTTACTTTAATCGTGTATCATTTACAGATATATCCAGGTGCGATTCCAGCTGTTAACCAAAAATGAAAACAAACCTGTTTAGTGAGGTCAGTACACTATGATAAGCTATGATCCGTTTTTCAGACCAGTTAAATGTGTCAAACGCACATTTCACGAGATTAAACACTTTAACCAAGTTTATTTTCCTCCTCTAATCCTTACAATCACCCCAACAACAATAAAATAGATTCTTAAAAAAATAATGAGATAATTTAACTTAATTTCAGCCACTGGGACAAAAACAATCTGGTAACAATGACATGTTCAACAGCTGTATATTTTATGTTCTGTTGTCTGTATTTTGGCCACAGCAAATTCTCCTATCTTGCTTAAAACTGACACAAAATCAGTACATAGTGTCTCTGTCTCGTACATTTGATAACCCAGTTTTTCACACTCAAGTAAGAGAATAGTATGTCATGAATACCACCTACTTTTAGGTCAGTATCTGTGATTCCACTGAAGTTACCTTCCCGTGGCACAACCTGAATCTGACTGAATAAATTCTTGAAAAGAATATAATGAAAAAAGAACCCAAACACTCAAATAAAAAACTGAAAAGCAAAACACTGAAAAAAAAAAAGTTTTCCCTTGCATAAGCTCCAATAATAAAAGACACTGAAAGAGACCCTGTATTGGTGCCAGAGACACATAATTACATCCCACTCAAAACCACTGTATAAAATACTCATGACTTACTATTGAGTTAAAGTTTTCATCAGGATAAAACTGGACACATTTTAAAGTACTCTTTGATTCCTGGAATTAAAAGGATATGTATTGTAACTGATCAAATAGGAAGCATATCACATAGACTGAAAAGTGACTGGATACTCCACATCATTCTCCACTCTCAACCTGCTTTGCTAACAGATATGCAGAAGTTAGGGGACAAAATACAACTTTAAAAACCACATATAACCCCCAACAATAGCACTAAGACATGCTTCCTTCCTGTCTCAGATCATTATCTGCCTATCATCTATAATTGCGTGGGCTCTCACTTGAAAGAACCGTATTACATGTCTTTCACACATGCACACACACTCTAGAAGGCTGAAAAATAATATGTTTACCATACAGCAAAATGAACTGTATCTTACTTTGGCTAGTTCAGAAAGGGTATCTCAGAAACAAAACCAGGAATATGTTTTTCCATCACAGTTCACTTCCTGTTATTTCCTAATACTCATATTTTTTAGTGGCTAAGAGGAGTTAAGAAAAATCAATTTTTATTTAAGTAAAATGCATCAATTGCAAATAGTCCCTCAGACAAAACAAAACAAAACAATAGAGTTTCAGCATTTCTAGCCAAGAGCCTGCCCTCATTTGGTCACTCAGTAAGTTGTGTGTACAACATAATTTCTAGATGTGAATTCTCTAGAACACAGGCATTATACTCATGACAATTCTCGATAGATTTAAATCCTTTTGAACAAAAGGCCTTTCTAAAGTCAAAAAACCTAAGAAACCTACCCTTTTTTACATAAAAATCACTAAGACCACCAGTCTGCTTGCAATTTACTATGCACAAACAGCAGTTAAGGTAAGTCTGGCTTTTGCTTTAGGTTGAGGCAGGAAGAAGACATACAACTATAATGAAAACCAAACTTACATTATTATTAGTGCACACACTCAAAACTTTACTGTCATAAGACAGCCAAAGCCAAAACTACTAGAATGACTTTCATCTCACCTTTGGAACCACGTAGAAGAGCCTTTGCTCCATCATATCCCATTGTGCCCAAATGAGATCATCTGCAACTCTGGCTCTTGGAAGCTGACCTGAGTTTTGAATCACCTAAAGGAAAAGAAAGAACATTAGAAGTCATTAAATAAGATTCTCTGACAATTACACACAGTCTGTGCTTTAAAGAGAAAAGCAATTACAGGAGAGATGTAAATAATAAGGTGCTTGTATCAAATATTCCTCTTTTAGCTGCACAAAGTCCACTCTCGTTGTTTGCAAGGTGCTCAGTTTAAAGAGACCAGAAGCAGTTTTCATGGTACACCTACTACCAAGTACTTTCTCTGAAATTTCTTTGCTTGTAAGAAATTCACCACTTAAGCTGCTCAAAGCGAACAAAGAAAAGCAAAGAAAACTTAGGTATGCTTCACCATAGAGAAACAGAGAGGAGTTAAATATCACACTCAGCTCAGAACCAGCCACATTAACTACTGAAGGAAGATGCGTTAGCTCCAAAAGGATTTCTGTTCAAAGTCTCAGCCACATGATGGAGAGTACAGGCACCAGGGAAAGGCCTAGAACTGTAGAAAACCATTGGGATTGTATAAAGGCACTCTTGAAAGATGTAGGGAGACTTCCTGCCAACCAAACAATTCTGTTTGTTAGAAGGACATCAGATTCATCTGTTATTTCTGATGATGCTCTTAGTCTTCACTACTGTAGTGTAGCAGATAAAACCCATCTGCAATTAAAAGCAATGATAAACTTTGACTTCAAAGTGACTGAAAATCAGTCCTTAACATTTTCCTTCCAAGCTTACATTTGCCTCGATAAGGCAAAACATGGGCTTGCATGACACAATTCTTTACTATAATAAATGTTTATTAATAACAAATCTTCTAAACAAAACATCCACGATCTGTTGAAGAAAAATTCTTATTTAAAAGAGGAAAAAGATGAGGGGGAAAAAGTGATCGGAATATTCGCAGTACTTGAAGCATACCTAAGTTTTAGGTCTTTTGTTTGTTTACTTGTTTTTTTAAATGAATCCTTCACTGGGACACACAGACACTCAAAAGGCTAAGTTTGGAAGGTGACTGCAAATATGTTAAATGGTTTTAAAACATGAATTTATTTAATTATTAAAAACATATTTACTTAATATTTACTCCCAATTTCTATCATACAGACATATTCAACAACAAATAAATATGTAATTTTCCACACAGATTACAGAGTTTGCAAGTTTCTCAATAGGCTTTGTGATTAGCTTCTTAAGTTGGTATCTTATCAGTACTTTCTTTACTACATTTTGTGGTGCCCAAGTATAAAACTACACAAAACAGTCAGCTAAAATTACAGGTATTTAAATTTTCAATTAGAGCAAAAAAAACCCTCAGAGCCCCATATTTTAAGTCTTACCACTCTGTGTTCTTCTTCTGCAACTACACGAATCTCAAATTGCTCAATATCTTTAAAATACACACAAAAAGAAAGTCATTACAAACATACATTTTTATATGCTTTTATACAGCTTATTAAACACTCTCACCTCTTAGAATGCTATAAGAAAATATTAGAGCCAGGAAAGCTCAACTCAGCATAAGAGGAAATCTGTGATACATGAAGCCATGTGCCTATGCAAACACCTGGACTCTATTCCTTTCCTGAGCTGAGGGCGGCTTCAGCCACCTCGTGGAAAAAAATTCTATGCCATAAGTGAAGCACTGTCAGGAGGATGCTAACTGCAACATGCCAAACAAAGCTAAGGAGCACACACAGAAAGGCTACACAGGGCTGCATGCCTGTGCCCAACCCTGTTTCACTTCCTTTCCACCACACAGTCGTTTTCCAGGAAAAATTCCTGAAGTTATTGATCGTTTGTCTGTGTGAAGGGTGCAAAATTCACCCAGCAGATGTTCTAAGTGTTTCTGATACAGTTCACAGCACTATGTGAATGTATTTAGTAGGTGAACTCTGCCCACATAAGTCAAAGCAGTCACTATCTGCTCCAAATTTATAGACAGCTATAAATAGACAGTTCTTGTTTTTATTTTTAGAAATAAAGGTAACTGATGAATGAATGAAATAAGCAAATAACTGCGGTCAAAGCTGGCCATTCTGCTAACACTGAAACAAAAAATTCCATTATACAGTTATCTGCAATACCTACAATAGATCTCACCCTTTTTTCCTGTTCTTTTCCAAAAGTCTACCAAAAATGTAATCTATAATGAAGATCTTAAATAAAAGAATATGTATATACACACTATCAAAATATTAACTCACATTTATCTTCTGAAACTAGCAAGAGGCGACTTTCTGTAGGAGCATTTCTGCCTTCAACTGGGTAAAGAAACTAAACAGAAAGTTTAACAAACGTAAGTAAACAACCAGAGTACTTTAGAACATTAATCTAAAATGGTGGGGTTAGCTGGAAAGTTACGTATTTTTAAATTAAGACAGGCACACTAATGATATTTAATTAATAAAAATAGCTATTATTACAGACTAATAGTCACCAATGACTATAATTGCAAGCTTCATGGGACTGAAGAGAAATAAAAAAGTAGCTTTCATGTCAGAGAAATGCCCCACATCAAGCATTTTATGAAGTTTCTCACTTTTTTCATGCTACGAACACACTATCTCTGTAACAGTTGCAAGGTAAGGCGAGATATTTCTGCACTCCATCACTCTTTCCTCTCTAGAATAGTGGATTAAAAAGGTTTATATTTAGATTAGTTGAATAATTTACCTGTACTTGAACACAGCTATCCACAGCCTTTAGGACTCTCACATTATTAATGGGATGAATTTCAATTAGCAAGGCTAAATACTTGGATACTGCAAAAAGAACATGGTTTAGGTAACATTAATTTTTAGCAAAAGAATGCAGTATTTCAAACAGTATTGAAACAATCCACAGTACCTGACTGTAACAGCTGACTTACTCTTTCTTCCTCAGTATATTGACGGAAGCTGACCGCTAAGGAGAAGAAGACAAAACCCAAAAACATTCCACAGTGAGCTTGCACATTCGACATTAATCCTATCAAACATTCTTTGAGAGCAAGCAGCACATTTTTTTTTTTTTTACCAAAAGCATTTATATTAAAGGAACAGAAGCTCTTCTAGATGTAGGAAGCATATATAAAGAGGGGGAAGCGAACGACAATATCATTACAGCTGTGCCTTTGTTACCTACATTACCTAGCGATAGATCAACTGAAATGCACAGATAGCTGTAAGCAACATAAGGGACAAAACAGATTTAAGTAATTCTAGACCCAAATACATCATCCTACTAAACTAAAAGACAAAGCACGCAACAAAAATTATGATAAAACATTTATTTACCCAATAATGTCCTTTCATTGTTGACAGAACAACTGATGATGCGGAGATCCCTCTCAAACATATAGAGGTGCTATAAGGAAACATATAAATGCTAATAAATTAATTTTAAATCCATCTAATTACTTCTCCGTAGCAAAACACTGCTGACCAGTACATCAGTTTCATTTTTAAAGCAAATAATTTCATGGCCAGAAGAAACATATTTCAAGCCTCAATTGTATAATTTATTTTTTTTTCTCCTTCTTACTGGTTCTTTCGAGCTCTACGTTGCCACTAGAGCAGCACAGCAGACCTTTATGTAAACACAAAATTTCATCCATTTCATACTGTTATGGGGACACCTGCAACGGCACGTTATGATTCCAGCCACTGAATTGCAGTACATTCAGTTTTCTACATTCAATTTCATACAAGTTGTAGCAGCAACCAGACTGAGGTTTTCTTTCATAACAAACAAAACCCCCAAAATTTACTTTTAAGCATACATGTTCAGTATGAAGAGGAGTGGAAAGGGCTTGAACTGGTTGTTCAGAAGTAAAGGCTGCAGACATGTTGGTTTACTGTTCCCAAATCATTCAGATGTTCTGTAATGTTCTGCATAGTAATACTACTGAGCATCATTCATATACCATTCTGGTGTCTTTTCTGTTTCAAACAAGTATTCACTGTTTCAAATAAGCACATACTACTTAAGGATATAACATACTGTGCTGCAAGGCATCCAAATCTGAAATGCTACAGCACTTTGACCAGGGAAAATACTAGCAATGGTCTCACCTCATTTTGTTTAGTTTGAGGATCGTACAATCCGATGTGCGTATTTCTCTGATTTCCCTACAGATGAAAACAAATTAGCACTGGCAACGTAAATATATACAAAGTTAAACATTGATTTATTTTTTTCCTACCTCCCTCTCCTCTTCCCCCTGCCCCTTGACACGCATCCTCACACACGTCCCTGTCCTATAAACAGGGAGTTAATCACTTAATGCCAAGAGAGAGAGGCAAGAAACAAAGATTTTTTTTTTTTTTTCCTTTTAGAACTAAGACATAGTATAAAGCTGAAATGTAGCCAATCTGCAGCCCACGAGAGGCTGCATAACCCAAGTGCCTCCCTCTCACTTTGGTTCTAAACTGGGTTTAGTTATAGGCAGCAGAGCCAGGAGGAGAGATGTCTGTGCGAGAACAAAAGGGGATGCTATGGCCTCTGGAATGTTTAAGGCTGGTCTTACAAACCTCACCAGCTTGGTGGGTTGCTGCTCTGAAAGGGAGCACAGAAACATCAAAAGTCAAAAACACAGCTTCCAGCAATCTGGCTGCAGGCTGGAAAAGGATTTCAGCTCTGGCTTAGGAAATGATTGTTTGAAGGCTAAATATATTTCACAATTCAGATGACACCTTTAGCCTGCTGCTTTTGAAAAGAAGCATAATACAGATCCTTTCTAGCTGACTGATAACAACATACAATGATCTTGTTTGTGGCACTTCTAAGATTATATAAATCACAACTTTTCTTCTTGGTAATTTTTACCATGCTGTAAATAGTCAAAATTTATTTGACAAAAAGCTGCTTGGCAGCATATATTGTGCACCAATTGAAACTGAAGTCCATTAATGTACTGTAGGTATAGGCACTAAATTGCTGAATTGTTGAAATGCAACCCAGCCACACAGGCTTGTACTCAAACAGCAAGCATCATTGTTTTTAATGACAGCTTGTGGGGAGAGGGGAGAAGTCTGTGGTTATTTACAAAGTTATGGCATCTCGCTTTGTGAAGTTAAAACAAAAGCCTGAGTATTCTCTTCCTATGGGGTCTATTTCTGATTGTCTCATTATTGTTGTGGCACTGACAAAAGTCTTTGATTTCTGATTTAAACAAGGAAAACAAAATGTCTTTGTATTAAGACACGGGCTTCAGGCCTTCTAATTTAAGGTTAAGCAAGTGCTTTCACAAATAACCATTCTTTCCAAGTGTGTCTGAAACACTAACATCCTCCATACTTAGCCACTGAAAAATATACTTTGTAAGTAACAGGACTACATAAGTGCCCATATCTACACATAAGCTGAAACACTTGTTTTCATGTTTACTCTGAAGTTTCTCATACTGCCTTGCAAAACAGAACTGCTGACACTAGAATTCACTTCTGTTAAAAGTGTCTTCCTTTACGCCAACTATCAACCTCACAAAAGACAGACACTGTCAAAAGTACAGTATAATGTAACAATAAAATAAGCTTGAAAATAAAGCTCATTCTTCACCTTTCCCTGATTTCACACAGAATGCACTGGATTTTCTTCAACTTAGCAGACAATTGTTGCATTCTATTTGTATCTACCAGGCAACAAGCCAGGGCAGCTCCATTTAGTTTACATCCTTGATTCTGCTCTATCCTCACTGAGAATGTCACAGCTAAGTTTGCTGCTACAAAGCCAGCAGGAAAGCCTCACAGACATACAGCTGTGTCTCACAGAAGTGGTAGCTCATTAGTTAATCATTAAGGAGGAGAGAGAGAAAGAGATATTAAGCTGCCTTAACAACTCAGCAAGGTCTGTAGTTTGTTAGAAGCTATAATGACATTGTGATTTCACCAATAGAAGTTTAAGGAAACAGAAGGACCAACTGCAGACACAATAAACAGTCTATTTCGCTCAGGTAAGCCTTCCAGTGTGATGATGTATATTAGTAGAACAGAATAGTAAAACACAAAGAATACTTGCATTTTAGAATGTTTGTAAAAATTTAAAAGAAGTGTCAAACCGGAGCCTCAAACTACTCATCGACTAAGACGCACGCACCAAGATGTTTTTTTCTTCTATGTAAATATGAATAGATACTCCTCTTAAAAGGTTTGCAGTAAACCCCAAAACCACAGAACTATACCCATATGCTGCCAATAGACTGTTTCAGAAAAGGAAACATTTGGATTGAATCCTTATTAAGTCAGTAGTAAAGTGTAAAAAGAGAGAGACACACAATACTTCCAGCCTTTGTGTAGCATTCTACCCTTAAGAGGGAAGAGGGTTGGGTAGGGGGAAAATCAGTCCTGCTTTAAGGTACCACAGTCCTAAGGTGTGACTGCAGATGACACAGACATAACTAAGTTAACAAAAGTATAGACATCAGGGAAGACCCAGGGTTAGCAGCTCAGGACCCAGCCCGGTCAGAACACTGAGCGAGTGCTACACAGCCACAGCCTGGGCCATCACATGTGTTCCTACCAATATACAAGCCACCTCGACTAACATGAGCTTTGGCACTGACATACTCACATATTCTTATCATGAATGTAGACACGTGTGGATGCACTGACTTCCACTGACATCAACAGCACCTTAGGGGGTACAAACACTTCCAGCTGATGAGCAGAATTTTTACTGACCCAACAAAGAAATGTGTACAGCCACAACTTCTTTCTGGGAGAAACATCATATATTTAATGCAATACCACTTTAAGATACATTTGTTTGTGAGAAAACTCCTGTAAGCATCTTCCAGTTTTCCCATTAACAACTGTAAAAAACACTTCTAGTAGAAGCAAACAAAATACGGCTGCATCTTTCCAAATAGAGGAATAAAGAGATGCTGGTTCTTCAGCAGCTGACTCACCCAAGAGAAAATGATCAGGCTATGTCCTAGTAAGAGAACAGGAAAAGCAGCAACAGCAGGATCTCCTTCCTCTTTCACCATCACATTTAAGACGTGAAAACTGCAAGCACAGCTGTGCAATTTGCTAGTTTCAGTTATCAGACTCTGTATCACAGTATGTTAGAGATTGGAAGGGACCTCAAAAGATCATCTAGTCCAATCCCCCTGCCGGAGCAGGAACACCTAAATAAGGTTACACAGGAACGTGTCCAGGCGGGTTTTGAATGTCTCCAGAGAAGGGGACTCCACGACCTCCCTGGGCAGCCTGTTCCAGTGTTCCGTCACCCTCACTGAGATGTTTCTTCTCAAGTTTAAGTGGAACCTCTTGTGTTCCAGTCTGTACCCATTGCCCCTTGTCCTATCATTGTTTGCCACTGAGAAGAGCCTGGCTCCATCCTCACAACCCTCCCCCTTTATATATTTATATACACTAATAAGGTCACCCCTCAATCTCCTCTTCCCCAAACTATAGAGACCCAGCTCCCTCATAAGGGAGATGTTCCATTCCCTTAATCATCTTAGTTGCCCTGCGCTGGACTCTCTCCAGCAGGTCCCTGTCCTTCTTAAACTGAGGGGCCCAGAACTGGACACAATATTCCAGATGAGGTCTCACCAGGGCTGAGTAGAGGGGAAGGAGGACCTCTCTCGACCTACTAACCACCCCCCTTCTAATACACCCCAGGATGCCATTGGCCTTCTTGGCTACAAGGGCACAGTGTCGGCTCATGGTCACCCTGTTGTCCACCAGGACCCCCACGTCCCTCTCCCCTACACTGCTCTCTAACAGGTCGTTCCCCAATCTATACTGGAACCTGGGGTTGTTCCTGCCCAGATGCAGGACTCTACACTTTCCCTTGTTATATTTCATCAAGTTATTCCCTGACCAACCCTCCAGCCTGTCCAGGTCTCGCTGGATGGCAGCACAGCCTTCTGGCGTGTCAGCCACTCCTCCCAGCTTAGTGTCATCAGCAAACTTGCTGATAGTACACTCAATTCCCTCATCTAAATCACTGATGAATATATTAAATAATACTGGTCCCAGTACCGACCCTTGAGGCACTCCACTAGATACAGGCCTCCAACTAGACTCCGCCCCATAGACTATAACTCTCTGGCTTCTCTCCTTCAGCCAGTTCACAGTCCACCTCACTACCCGATCATCCAGACCACACTTCCTCAATTTAGCTGCGAGGATGCTGTGGGAGACTGTGTCAAACGCTTTGCTGAAGTCAAGGTAGACCACATCCACCGCTCTGCCATCATCCATCCATCGTGTTATTTCCTCATAAAAGGCTACAAGATTGGTCAAGCATGACTTCCCCTTGGTGAAGCCATGTTGACTGCTCCTCATAACCCTCTTATCCTTGATATGCCTTAAGATGGCACCAAGGATAAGGTGTTCCATTACTTTCCCAGGAATGGAGGTGAGGCTAACCGGTCTATAGTTACCCGGGTAACTGTCATTCAGCCATTCCTACCACACAGGCTGCAGAGGTCACTTTATTCCCAAAATTAGAAAAGAGAAACTACACAGAACTTCTTCTGTGTCTTCCTATGCAGCCTTTACCCCTAGGTTCAGTGAACTAAGCCTAGGTGTTGAAATGCTCCTGAGAGTCACTGGCTTATTCAGTCAATAGAGTCCAGTGGATATTGGCACCTCCTACACCCCACACACCTCTTCCCAAAGTACAGGCTACAACTAGCGATTTCTCTAAACTCTACCAACTGTTTTGACCAGATCCCCACTGAATACAATGGGAGCTTAAACACCTAGCTCAAAGGCAGACCTCTAGCTGTGTGAACCCTGAGCTACAACTCCTGCCTTGTGCCAGTTGCAAGAGACTGAACAGCATACAAGGCAGTTGGAATTCGCTGTCAGAAGTCCAAAAAAGTTGAGATTCCACAGACACTAGAAAGCAGCAACATCACACATACAAAGCACCAAATCTCCTGTTGGTTAGATGGCTTATTTACTTTCATTAAGTCTTTCTACAGTTCTGAGCAACGAAAAAAATATTTTGACACATTCTTTAGTGTTGTTTTTATGGTTACTGTTGTCTTGTAGAGACTCCCCTCCCTCTGCCTGTACTAAAGGAAACATCCACCCACAGTTAAAGTATATGATACCCCGATGAAGGCCTCACCTCTTCCCTTAACCCTAAGGAAGCTGAAGAGTTTTAGCATTGTTGAGCTGGAGGGGAACGAGAGGCAGCCTTATCCTACTGGAGTCTGCTACCTCCGACCTGTACTCTTCAGGAACCAAGATCTTCCAAAATCCAGATGGGTCTACCAATTTCTCCAAGTTGCACAGACTTATCTCATCAAAGGGAAACCTTCGCAAGCCATTTAAAAATCACTTGGAATTGAAACTACAGGCATTTCAACCTAAAGCTATACATATGCCACAGAGAGCAGGATCCTGTGTTAAAAAGCAGAGCTCTGGATACTTCAAGACACCAAATAAACAATGGTTACTTCAGACTACTTGCAATAAATTGCTGCAGATTAATCTTAGAGTAACAAAGAAGCAAAGGCAGAAGCAGAATTAATGTTAGCTAAATGGCATCTTAACATACATATTGGTAGGAGGAAACATATTTAACTAAAGAAGTGCCAAGGAATTTAATAGTCAGACTTCCCTGAGAAATTCTGAGGATGAAAGAATGTGCTGCTTATGAAGAGTTTATCTGTTAAAGAAATCACATTTCATTCAGGGTGAGACTCTGGCCCCCAAAAATATCAACAGCAGAACCCCTATGGACTTAATGAGATAAACTCTTTACTCTCCATTTCATTATTCTTAACCTTTGTCTGAAGTGGAGATGTGCATTTTACCATTGCCTAACCCCTCAATTGCAATTAGTTGAGTTTTCGTGTTCTAACCCTCACAAGGAGCCAATTAGGCATAGATACACATACAGAGTTATTATCTGCTATATTTCCATTAATTTCTGAGACAGACTTACCTTCCAGGTATAAATAATTTTTCCATTTCTTTCAACATTTACAATGTAGAGTGCTGATGAATTCTCAGAAGTGTCTGAAATAATAAGAATCAAAAGGCATAGAATTTTCACTTGAGCTGCTTGACCTAAGCACACTTTAAGCAAAGATATATTTTTAAATATATTTTTCATAGAATCATAGAATAGTTAGGGCTGGAAAGGACTTTAAGATCATCAAGTTCCAACCCCCTGCCATGGGCAGGGACACCTCACACTAAGCCATATCACCCAAGGCCTCGTCCAACCTGGTCTTGAACTCTGCCAATTTTTACATTTAAGTATTTATTTGTACATGCCAAAATTACTCCCTTCTGGAAAAAGAGAATATTTCTTATACCATGATTTAAATCTGATCAACTTCAATACAAAATAGTTAGGGGGTTTCAAAACACATAGGAAAGAACCGTGAACTCCTAACTCTTCATTATACCTGTCACTCTAACGGTCACTACCCTTTGTGATGCTTTTTCCGTATCTTCCATTTACAGGAGGATAAAAAAGTCCTAGGTATTCATTTATACACAGTGCGCAGTTCAAACAGTGAAGCTGCCCTCCAATCCTCAGAATACTGCAAGGAGATAGAACTAGCCCAAGTAAAGTGTCACTCCCACCTGCCCCTTCAGCATCCCAAAAGAATGCCTGGAAACAAACTACATCTTCACAGATTAGTTCTACAACCGTAACACCTCCAAAAAAAACCCAAAAGCCAAGAATCACAAGATTAAACACCATATATATATGTATATAAATAGATGGAACATATCTACAGGTACAAGAGAATTAAGCAATGCAGGTCAGGAGATATGATGTGGGGCATGAATTAAAGAGTAGAGTTAAAAGGGAAACCCATGAATAGGAAGCTAAGATGGACACAGAAAGAGAAAAGCACATCTGAAGAAAGCAGCACAAAATAAAAACACAAGAAAAAATGATAAATTATCATACTCAAGCTTTCCTGATGCTGCTTTTCTCTTTTCTAATCTCTGCAGCCACTTAAAATGTGTTCACCTCAGATGGCTAAAAGTGTCACTAAAAGTGGAAGTTTTGCCCTTAATAAGGCACAACTGGTCCTAGTTTTAAGATAAAGGTAGCCTGCATTTCAGTAAGCATCAGCAAAAACAATTCTCCATAACTCTCGGCACATACTTAAGTTCAACACTATTTACTTTGCAGTAATCACAACGCATTGACAGAAAGAAGACACATGAAACTTAGTTTCACAAACCTGATATTATAATCTAGCTTGTACAGCTTCCAGTGATAAGAAAAAAGCTTTTTTGCAAATACTACCAGAAGGAAATAAATTCTATATTTTGCTGTGAGAGGACAACAAAAATCCTTAGTGCACATTTAACAACGCACCAAGTGTACACTTAACGAGGCATCACTGGTTTCAGATCACTCAAAATACACTACAAAGTAGGGCTAGCTGGTGATGACTGAGAAAGGCTCAGATAACCGTATGCTCAGCTCTTCTTTTAGTGTGAACTTCCCAGAATTTAACCACCACCTCAAACTTTCAAGATGAGTACCAGAGTCTCCACACTTCTCTCTCATACAGTACTTTCTCAGAAGATAATTTAGGCAGAGAACAAGGTCCACAAGACAGCTCTGTATCAATGAATTTCTCTATCACCTAATCCAAAGATCTTAAAGGTGTTGAAAAAGTTCTGTATCAGAAGTTGATACAGCTCATGTCATTGAACATTGTCAGTGAGAATAGGGAGCCAAAGAAGAAATAGCAATCGCCTCTGCCCTTGGAAAGTCTTGCAGTAAAACTGCACACAGAATTACAACTTCTTTCTCATTCCCACAGGTGAGACCAGCTGATGAAGGGCTGCAGAAGAACCAACCCAACCTGTCTGCCCAGCAAACAACTCTTATCAACATACTCAGAAGAAGGCAGGGTTTGATTTCCTGAAAGCCATTACATGCAGCTCATACAAAAATAAGTGGAATAAAGAGAACAAGGCTGGTTCATTTCACTTGCCGCTCCCTTCTCTTCATCAGAGTTGCTCCCAGCTCCCATGCCATTAGAAATTCCCATATGCTGTCAAGGGCTTTCAAGTCCTCAGGAAAGAGGATTATAAATAACATCTGACACCACTGACACAAAGTACCATAACTCCTGAAAATCACCTGCTCTCTGTGCACAGGTATTTCTTTAACATTTAAATGAAACTTTTCAAATTCCTACCTCCCACCTCCACATCCCCAATACAACAGCACTACACCAGAGGAATAAGTCAGTATACATCGACAAAAGTTGAAATGCAGTATAGCAATGCTGATATCTGATCAGATGCAGCTTCCAGAGTCGATTCTTCTGATTGTGCATTACAAGAGAAATTTACTGCACAAAGAGTTTGTATTACGTTTTAAGAAGCTGAGTACAACTGTCCCATTCCCAAACACAGGTCAACACCACTCTGAGACTATGTTAGAACAGATTTATAGGTTGACTCAAATGCATCACAGATGAACTGATAAATGTACAGGTTAACTGATAATGCATGGAGAATCTCAGAATTTTACCTCAAACCCCTTCAGTGCACTATTCAACAGCTTTCAGCAATCTAGTACACATGAAATAATTTTTTACAGCTTTTGTAACTGATGGCTTGGTAAATTATTTTATAAAAAAAAAAAACTGACACTTTCTGGTCGACCTTTACCAAATTTTTACTAATATTTGGTAACAGCCCCTCAACACGGGAGCAAGTTAAGCATTCTGAGTTAATTAAAAGCAACTAAAGGAGCAGAGGTTTCAAGTTCATCACACAGTGCATTGACATCTATTCCTACTAAAGCAATTAGCATTACAGTAGGGTTTTTTTAGGCTAAAAAAAAACCAGCTGCGCTGCAGATGAATGAGAACAAACACAAGCAAAAAGCCACAGAGCGACAAACGACAGTGGGGTCATCCCTTCTTTTTCGCAAACATGACATCAAGCCCCTGCTATGCGAACTATCACACGCTGTTGTGGCAGCTAACACTTTACCTAATTTTAACTAATGCTCATTTACCACATAGAAAAGAAGTGTTTGGAGGTTTTCTTTCCTGACAGAAAGGGGAGTCGTGTAGGAGGGAACAATGCTAAAAGTCTTTGAGGGGTGTGGGAACCCAAACGCGCGTGAAACAGCAGCAGACAGGAGCTGTGGGGTGCAGCTGACGTGCAGAAGCGCTCTCGGATGAGGGCAGCTCCGTGAAGACAATCGCACTTCCCCGCCTCAACTTCCCCCGGCCACCGGCGGGACTACCCCTAGCGCACACTCAGCCCCGGTGCCGGCACAGCTCGCTGAGCTGGAGACCGGCCGGGGGAAGGATGAGGGTGACAGCGGCCGCTTCCCTGCCCGCCTCCGCAGGGGGACACTCGGCCGCCGCTACTACCCCGAGCCCCGGCGGCCGGAAGCGGCGCGGCCCTCCCTGGGGAGCGCGTTACCTAGAGCGGCGGCCCAGCCCCTAGCCGCCAGCCAGGGGACCACATCCCTCTGCAGATCAAACTCGGCTACCAGGTGAAGCAGCATTCCTCCTTCCTCTCGCCCCGGCCCACAGGGCACGAAGGGGACCCGCCAGCCTAAAACGACCCTACTGACACCCCTCCGCACTATCTCTGCGGGACAGCCACCGCCACGGGCCTGCCCGCTCCGGCCGCCTCGGCGCCCATTGGGAGCGGCGGGTGTCACTCAGCTGCCGACGGCGCGGAGTGGCTGGGCGCGCTCCCCACTCCCTCCGGCCCCCTCAGCCAGGGGCGGGCGGACGCGCTGAGGGGTTCCGGCGGGGCAGGTCCAGCTCCGGGGCCTGGTGCTGTTCCGCTTCCTACCGGCGGTCGTCCCCGGAATCTCGCCACCGGCGCAGCGTGCGTGAGATGTTGGGGGGGGGCTTCAGGTGGACTCGAAAGGCATCGTTTGCCTGTTGGCGCCCGGGCTTCTCCCGAGGAATGCTGGAGGAAGGGGTGATGGTTTTCGAGGCCTCACTCACGGAGTGCGCAGAGTGCCTTAAAGAATTACCTGCGGGTGAGGTCTGTTGTCAAGCTTCAGCCCCTCGGTGTCTGCTGATGAGAAGGCCCCAGCTGTGAATGCTTCCATCCCTGGCAGTGTTCAAGGCCAGGTTGGACGAAGCCTTGGGTGGCATGGTTTAGTGTGAGGTGTCCCTGCCCATGGGGGGGGGGGGTGGAAGTAGATCATCTTAAGGTCCTTTCCAACCCTAATGATTCTATGTTCTGTGACATGCACGTTCCCCCTGGAAGTGCTGTGTGTTTTCAGGAATTCCAAGCAGCATTCCCATTTTCTGGTATTGTGCACTCTGAAATGTGGAATAGGTCGAGTCTTTCTGTGCAAACTGCTTTGGCAGAGTTTAGAATGTCCTCTCAGATTAGGCCTGACCTAATCCTGCTTTTAATCTGTCTACTAGCAAAGGAAATAAAGCTTAGTGTGATCTTAGGAAGTTTTGTGGTTGGTTGCTTGATTGGTTTGGGGTCTGGGTTTTTTTTTTACCTTTTGAAAACACTTGTCACACAGATAAGATGCTACTCCATGGCTATGTATAGCCTGCCTGTAATTACCATTTCCTTTCTGACATGTGCTGGCTGATGTCAGCCAGCTAAAAGTGGCATGAAAGTGGAGATGCTGCAAGCTAGACGTACACCAAGTACAGAACAGCTTGAGCCTGCTCTAAAAGGTGATCCGGTACCAAGTTTTTTCCCTGTTATTGCTAAGCTTTGGAGCTATATAAAGATGAGATGAGAATCAGGTACGTCTGCAAAGTGCCGATGAAAGGCAAGTCAGTAATCAAATTGCGACGCAGACATACTGTGTCTCTTAAACCGTATTGCCAACTTCTACAATTTTATCACAAGTTTCATAATCAGCATTCTAAAAGCTTCTTCGATCAAATGACTCTGCAAGAACTTCAGCTTATATTTTCACTGTTGTGAAATAAAGCTTGAAAATGTGACTGGAATATTTACTTCAGAGGCAAAAGCAGAAAACAGACAAAAGGTCCCAAATGAATGCATTCTTTAAGAGATGAGATGGGGCTAATCCATGATTATGAGTATTTGGGAATGACACAGACGGAGAGGCAAGCAAAGGAGGGAAATGAAGCCAATGAAATGACTGATTCTTTAAGTATGTGCAGAAGGGGATTTTTCTTATGGAGGAAGTCTCCTGTGCCCAGTACTATAGAGTACATTTAAGGCCAGGGTGAAGCCAACTGGCAGAATTTCTGCTTCTGCTGTGAAGCAAAACAAAAAGAAATACGGAGATATGTTACAGAGAGGCTGCCTGTAACAGGAGACTCCAAATGCAAAAAGAAAAGAAATAAATATAGCTGCCTAGTCTGATGGTCCTGCATTAAAACAAAACCCAAAACAACTCTGTCACTGTTCTTTTGTTTCAACATCAACCACGTCATAGAGTTCTTGAAAGAGAGCCCACATAACTGATGGATGAATTATTCTCTAATATTTACAGACCAAGAATCATACAACAATGCTGTTCTAGAGTATCTTACACAATATGTGAAAGGCCTTTTGGACAGTAGGAGCTGCATGTAGTTAACCAGCTGGTTCTGCTGTAGACCTTAAGCTGGTTAACATGGTTAAAGGAAATTGTAAATGTTCTTAGTTGATGCGAGCTGGTGAGGAGCTACACAGGCAAGTTAGTGTAGAGGAGATTAATTCACTCTTGGCTTGTGCATAGGATCTTTTCTGTAGTCCTTATTCAGCAAAGAACTGCAAGAGTTTGTAATGTTGCTAAAAGCGTTTGTACAAGACTTCACAGTCAGATGTGCAGTAGGAAAAACCTTTGAGGAAATAGTTAACAAAATTTCCTCGCACACTGGGTTTTCACTGCAAATGATTCTTCATTATTTTTGTATGCCCAATACGTTTGTATTACCTCACTGAATTTTATAAATATGCTCTCTCAAGACTCCTGGTATAGAGTGGGATCTCACCTCCAGTGCACCATCCCAGAAACTTGAAAGCTTCCTTGATGTTAGTCCCTGAAACTGAGGCAACAGATATTCTCTCAGAAGTTTCCCTATCTTTTCAGTGAGAAGAAGGAAGTGGTAGCCTAACAGATTAAGAGATTTAAGAAACAGGAAGGGATGAGGTGATTTGTGATGACTGTCAAGGTTTAGAGATAGAGAAGAGCAGCCATGTAGAGATGGGGAAATTAGTGCCAGCAGGAGCTGAAGGAACTGACAGGAGCAAGGAGAGACGGAACAGAAGAGAATGAAGAAGAAGAAATATGGAAAGACAAGCAAAGGTTTATAACCTAGGTAGAACTAAGGTCAGTCTTCCCAGAATTGACATCAGGATTCTAGACTCTCTCAATTGTGTAGCAAATGATTTGAAATCCACTATTTTCGGTGGCTTATCCATATAAAAAGACAATAGATTACTTTGGCCAGTTTTTTTTATTCAAGTGGTGAGGTTTCCTTGTGAGTATTAAAGGCCCGGCACTGCTGATGACCCTTGGGCCTGTCACTATTACTCCATGGTACGATCATCTATGCTTTCTCAAAAAACCCACACAAAATTATATCTAAAAATGACAAACTGCTTCTGGTTTAGGTAACAGTCTTACTTGTATCTTGTTCCGTTTCTGAAATGTAATCCATGCTATAAACAAAATGAAAGGCAAATCCTGAGGAAAATTTGAATTGCTGAGGTGAGCAGCTCGAGAGAGAGGACGCCTGCAACACCGGAGCGGGGGGAGATCAGCGTCCAGGAGCCTCAACTCAGAGCAGCAGGAGCCACCGAGGGACCCTCGAGTCCTCGACAGGACTCGCCCAGGAGCCGGCAGCTCCGCTGACGCGAGCAGGGACTCACAGGGGGCGGAGCCAGGAGGGGCGGCACCAGCCCTGACTGGGTAAAAACCTGCCCCAGGGAGCGCGGCAAACAGGGCGGGTCGAGGCAGTGCGGGGAGGATGGTGAGCACTCGCCTCATGACCAGGGCCCGGTCTGGGAGCTCTGCTCTGGCTGCCCCGGCGGTGGCAGCGTAGGCACCCAGGCAGAGCCGATGAGAGGGGAGGCTGCAGTGCAGAGCTCGGAGTGTAGAGAGTGCCTGCACTGGTCTGGTGAGGGGAGGGCGCACAATGGGCAGGGCTGCACTCGGTGCGCCCTGGTGGAGGTCCTCTTGCAGCAGGGGCTGAGCTGCAGGACGTTGTTAATAGGCTGCAAGGTGTCAGGATAGCTGAGAGGAAGCAGGAGTGCTTGCTCCAGGCCCAAACTGTGCAGGGGCCTCAAGCGGCCCCTGTAGCTCATGAAGAAAAGAAGGAGGCCATTAACCCGGGAAGATGGGAATTAGTAACAAAACAAAACAACAAACAAACAAACAAAAAAGGAGGAAAAGGACAATTAAAAGCAAGGGGCTTCCTCCTGAATCTGTTGTCCCCCACCCAGAACCGCTTTGCTGTCCTGCAGGGGGCTCATGAGGAAACACTCGCACCAGAAACAGCCGTGCCAGGAAAAAGTGGCGGGTCGTAGTGGTAGGGGACTCTGAAAGGAACGGAAGCACTCGTCTGACAGCCTGACCTGGTCTCAAGGGAGGTGTGTTGCCTACCAGGGGCACGGATCAGGCATGTGGCAGAGAGGCTGCCTGCTCTGGTAAATCCCACGGGCTATTACCCACTTCTACTGATACATGTGGGTACTAGGGATATAGATAGCAGTAGCATGGGGAACATAAAGAAGGACTACAGAGCCCTGGGAGAGGTGGTTAAGGGCTCTGGAGCTCAGATAGTCTTTCTGTCAATTCTCCAGGATACAGGGGAGGACCTAAAAAAAGCTAGGAGGATTGGCCAGGTTAATAAATGGTTAAAAGTGGTGTCATAGTCAGGGGTTTGGGTGTCTTGAACACGGGACCCAAGTTCGTAAGCCAGGTCTAGTGGGGGCTGGTGGAGCTGGTCTTTGGTAGGAGGCTTGCCAGACTGGACAAGGAGGCTTTAAACTAGATGTGTTGGGGAAGGGGGGCGTCATTCCATCCCATCACCCAGTCAGTTGTCAGCACCTATAATAATGCTCAGAGCATATGATATGATAGGCATCACAGAAGCACGGTGGGATGGCTCCTATGACTGGAGTGTTGGAATGGAAGGTTACAGACTCTTTATAAAAGACAGGCCTGGCAGACATGGAGGGGGAGTTGCCCTTTATGTTAGGGATAGGCTGGAGAGTATGGAACTCTGTCTGGGGACAGGTGAGCAGTCGACAGAGAGTTTGTGGGTCAGGGTTAAAGGGAAAACAGCGATGGGAGACATTACTGTGGGGACCTGTTACAGACTGCCTGATCAAGGGGAACGTGCGGATGAAGCACTCTACAGACAGATAGGAAAAGCCTCGCCCTCCCAGGCCCTTGTTCTCATGGGGGACTTCAACCACCCTGACATCTATTGGAGGGACGGTACGGCCCGGCACAAGCAATCCAGGAGGTTCCTCGATTGTGTGGAAGATAGCTTCCTTCTGCAAGTAATAGAGGAGCTGACAAGGAGAGGTGCCATGCTTGACCTCGTGCTCACCAACAGGGAAGGGCTGGTTGGAAATGTGACGCTCCAGGGCAGCCTTGGATGCAGCGATCACGAGATGGTCGAATTTGAGATCCTCAGGACAGTGAGAAGACCGTGCAGCAAGCTCACTGCCCTGGGCTTCAGGAGAGCAGACTTTGGCCTCTTCAGGAACCTGCTTAGTAAGGTTCCATGGGATATAGCCCTAGAGGGCAAGGGGGCCCAAGTCTGTTGGTTGATATTCAAGGATCACCTGCTACAAGCTCAGGAGTGTTGCATCCCAACTAGAAGGAAGTGCAGCAGGAGGGCCAGGAGACCTCCTTGGATGGATAAGGAGCTGCTGAGGAAACTTTGAAGGAAAAAAGAGGCTTATAAAAGGTGGAAGCAAGGACAGGCAGCCTGGGAAGAGTACAGGGATGTTGTCTGGGAAGCTAGGGACCAGGTTAGGAAAGCTAAGGCCCAGTTAGAATTAAACTTGGCTAGGGATGTTAAGGATAACAGGAAGGGATTCTGTAGGTATGTAGCGAATAAAAAACAGACTAGGGACAATGTAGGCCCCCTCCAGAAGCTATCGGGAGAACTGGCTACCCTAGATTTGGAGAAGACTGAGGTTCGGAATGACTGCTTTGCCTCGGTCTTCACTGGCAAAGGCTCTGACCACACCACCCAAGTCTTGGAAGGCAGACGTAGGGACTGTGAGAATGAAGACCTTGGGCCCACTTAGGAGAGGATCTGATTTGAGACCATCTTAAAAACCTGAACGTGCACAAGTCCATGGGACCTGATGAAATCCATCCACGGGTCCCGAAGGAGCTGGTGAATGAAGTAGCTAAGCTGCTGGCCATCATATTTGAAAAATCATGGCAGTCAGGTGAAGTTCCGGATGACTGGAAAAAGGGAAATATAATCCCCATTTTCAAGAAGGAGAAAATGAATGACCCAGGGAACTATAGACCAGTCCGTCTCACCCCTGGGCCTGGCAAAACCTTGGAGCAGATTCTCCTGGAAGGCATGCTAAGGCACATGAAAAACACCAAGGTGTTTGGCAACAGCCAGCATGGCTTCACTAAGGGGAAATCCTGCCTGACCAATTTGGTGGCCTTCTATGATGGGGCTACAGAACTGATGGACAGCGGTAGAGCAGTTGATGTCATCTACCTGGACTTGTGCAAAGCGTTCAACACTGTCCCACACGACATCCTTGTCTCTAAATTGGAGAGACATCAATTTGATAGGTGGACTATTCGGTGGATAAAAAACTGGCTGGACGGCCACACACAAAGAGTTGTGGTCAGTGGCTCAATGTCCAGCTGGAGACCAGTAACGAGTGGTGTCCCTCAGGGATCGGTGCTGGGACTGGTCTTGTTCAACATCTTTGTGGCTGACATGGACAGTGGGATTGAGTGCGCCCTCAGCAAGTTTGCCGATGACACCAAGCTGTGTGGTTCGGTTGATACGCTGGAGGGAAGGAATGCCATCCAGAGGGACCTTGACACGCTTGTGAGGTGGGCTGATGCCAACCCCATGAAGTTTAACCATGCCAAGTGCAAGGTCCTGCACCTGGGTTGGAGCAATCCCAGGCACAGCTACAGGCTGGGCAGAGAAGAGATTCAGAGCAGCCCTGCAGAGAAGGATTTGGGGGTGTTGGTCGGAGAAAATGAACATGAGCTGGCTTCAGTGTGCGCTCACAGCCCAGAAAGCCAACCGTATCCTGGGCTGCATGAAAAAGAGTGTGACCAGCAGATCGAAGGAGGTGATCCTGCCCCTCTACTCTGCTCTTGTGAGACCTCACTTGGAGTATTGTGTGCAGTTCTGGTGTCCTCAACATAAAAAGGACATGGAACTGCTGGAACAAGTCCAGAGGAGGGCCACGAGGATGATCAGGGGACTGGAGCACCTCCCGTATGAAGACAGGCTGAGAAAGTTGGGGCTGTTCAGCCTGGAGAAGAGAAGGCTGCATGGAGACCTCATAGAGCAGCCTTCCAGTATCTGTAGGGGGCCTACAGGGATGCTGGGAGTGGACTCTTCATTAGGGACTGTAGTGACAGGTAACGGGTTAAAACTTAAACAGGGGAAGTTTAGATTGGATATAAGGATATAAGGAAGAAGTTCTTTACTGTGGGGGTGGTGTGACACTGGAATGGGTTGCCCAGGGAAGTTGTGAGTGCTCCATCCCTGGCAGTGTTCAAGGCCAGGTTGGACAAAGCCTTGGGTGACATGGTTTAGTGTGAGATGTCCCTGCCCATGGCAGGGGGGTTGGAACTTGATGATCTTAAGGTCCTTTCCAACCCTAACTATTCTATGATTCTAAAATGGACAATATACTACAAGATGAATGATATTTCAAGGAGAACTAGTTAAGCTTGTATAAACAGTGCTTTTTTGGCAATGTCTTATTTTGAGAGCGTAACTTACGGTAATGTTTTTTTTTAGAAAATACATATATCTGCATTCAGTTGCCAAAAATATATTTAAGAGAAAACAGATGGTTTGCCTGCCTGTGTGTGTGTTTATGAAGTACACAGGAAATACTTCCAATCAAATAAATAAGCTTCACAGTCAATGGAGAAAGTGATGCAGTTTCTGAATTGATTAACCTTAGCAGTCAGAATTTTTGAATTATCACGGGAAACATCAAAAATGCTGACAATTGATGTCAGCATTAACCTTAAAATGAAGAAATTGTAATGCTGTGGAGAAAACTTAATCCACTGCTGCTCTTCCTCCTCAGGATACCACAGTGTTTGCTATAGCTGTTGTCACCTGAATAGCACCTAATGCTTTCAAGTAAGATGGGGTTTCTTCTTTCCCTTCCTATGTTCCTACTGTTATCTGCTGGTTTTATTTTCTCACTTCTACCTTTAATCTCTATTTCCTTCACAACTGTAAAAGTTAATTCACACGTCTAGAGTTTGTTATGTAAAACTCATTATTCCCTGAGCTGTCCATCTGGCTGTGCACATTAGAGACTGTTTCTACAGAGATCCAGGTTGAATTCCTAGAAGCACAACATGTTCCTCAGAAACCACAAAGCTGGCTCATTCAAAGTACTTCAGGTAATAACTCAGTACAGTTTATTCTGCCACTTCAACCCTGATACATAAAAGCTTGATGCAAAAGCCTAAGTGTCTAAAAACACCATTATGCTTTCTTCAGCAGGCTCTGAATTAAGACAGAGGGCCTGATGTATTCTTGATACCATCTGCCAGCTTTGCTAAATGGAAAAAGAAGGTCTTCGTTTAAAAAAACCCAACAAAACACAACCTGAATTCTTATCTCTGCCAAGTGAAATTAATGTTATAACCCATTTCTGACTCTTGCTTCCTTCTGCTTGCTCAATGAAACCAAATTGTGAATTTCACTTTCTATTTATACTTGGTTTCCTTTTCTGATCACCATGTTCAGTTAGTTTGGATTTCTAGAGCCAGGCTGAAAGTGTGTGCAGGCACAGGGGCTGATCCTGATTGAGCAACCTCCAGGACAGGGATGTGAAACTAAAACTCCTAGAAAAAATGATTAAAGTTTTCCTTTCTTTAATCAGGAATCTGTTCTTGCCTTCATTCTCCCTCGAACTTTTAGCCGGAGTGAGTCTAGACCATAGTCAGGTAAATCATCAGAAGTTGTAGCAGCCCTGCTGATCACACTGCAGTCAGCATCAGCATTTTTTTTCCTACTAACAACAATTTTTGTGTTGATTGTGTGCCCACCATCCCTTTTCAGACAGCTCATGTGGCAGGAATGACAAAATCACACCAAGAAACAAGCATGGGGCTGATGAGGGATTGCCCCCTGTCCTGGCATGGACGAGTCTAACTTACCTTTCAGCTCTCTCAAGCAGAACAAAGCTTCTTTCATGGAAAAAAACATACAAAGCCATAAATCATCAAAGTGTTCCACATCAGGAAATTATACTCGAGACTTTGTATGAAGAATGAATATCTGAAATAATTATTTAAACGCGTGACAGCCTGGCAAACAGCTCATGACTACTTTGGGAAGTACTGCTTACTGAGGGCAACCTCTTTTCCCGCCATTCCAGCAACAGAGGGTTTATTGTCATCATGTCTAGACAGTTGCTTCCTTGAAGAATATTTTCAGCCAGTCAAACACAAAATACATAAATAAATTGTTGTCCTCAAGGAGGTGGCTGGTATGTTTATTAAACCCTCTAGGAAACATAAGTAAGATGCAATTAGAAATATACTGGCAGTAAAAATAAAGGCTGTGATTCAAGGTTGGTGGAATAAAATACCTTCATTTCAATGTGTGAGAGTAACATTTTGTTCGGTGTCTTTAATCACAGAATATCAAAATAAATCAGAGTAGTTTCACTGAAGTCAGTCAGCATCTGTTACAGATGCCAGCGCTTCACGAACGTGCTTTGCTATGCTTTGTTTAATAATTAATCATAAGAAATAATCTTTTAACTACCAAGGAAAAAAAATCCGTCTTGCTATTCGTACTCATGTGGAACAGCACCTTCGCTATTTAAATACCTTCACTGAAGTCAATAACATGCTCAAGCCAGTAAAGTATTTCAACTCAATGAGGCTTCTGAAACAATTAAGGTATTCCTCAAAGCCAAGGAAGGAAGAGAACGGGACCTAGTGAAGTCCCTGACTGTCATCCAAGTGGCCTTTTTGTTTCCGCTGGTTGTCCCTCAGTGGCCCAGGCTCTGAGGCTCCTTTGTTCCTTCCACAGGCTAACCCCTGCTAGCGCTGATGAAAGCTCTGTGAGTGCACACTGTCTCAACAGCTGCTGAAGGAGCTCTTTGCTCTGCATTTATACTTCCAGCTACAGCCTCAGTAGGACTCATCAGTACTGTTTAGAGACTTGTCCTTTTTTCCTTTGTGATCGTACAGTTTTGACTTCATTTTGCATTGCAAGAGGACGGTGTTGGTACACTGCAACAGGCTTCCAGTTCCTTTGGGAACAGGTATAATAGTGCATTTATCAGCAGATGGTTCAAATTTCTTTAACTTTTTAGGTGTCTTTTCATTGCCATTCTTCTTGTAAAATATAGAAGAAATAGCGCAAATGCATTCTTTCAAAATGTAAGGCTACAGCAAGGTAAAGTGGGGACTACAGACAGGGGCAGCACGAGATGAATGAATCAGTTGAATTTCATCTCACTGACTTTCAACTGGTTTAAAACCAAGGTTCTAGTAGGAGTTTTGTCCAGGCTCCCTCTAGTTAATGAGGAAAGTAAGAACTCCAGAAGGCAGTTGATTCAACCTGAGTGTGACACTTTATGGTGCATTTTGCCCCAGGCGGGATGCTGAGTCTCCTGTCCCTTTCCATCTACAGTTATGCCAACTGGGAATGTGCAGCTAGAGGCCTGGTGGAAAGTAAGACCATCCCTTTCTGTGTCTGCCTCCAATTAGATCATGTACAATGTAATATGGAACGGATCCCTGAGGAAGGATGGGAGTGTCCTGCCCAGCAAGTGTCTTTAGGGAAGCCCTAAAGAAAATGTAATTGTTATTTATTCCAGACAAACAACACGAAGAAGAAGATAAAGGCAAGAACCCAGAAGATGATGGCTCTTGTTGCAGAGTTATCCATGCAGCAAGAGTTTGCCCTGAAACTCCAGCAGGAAGTGAGAGACAAGGAACAATTTTTGATGATTGTTTCATCAAGGATAGATCAAGGCCTTCCCCCTCCTGAAGAAACAGAGAATGAGTGCTTGAAGATACTACACAATGAGAAGATGCAAAAAGAAGCAGCTGAAGCCAGAGCTAAAGTAAGTTTTTGCCACACGTTGCAATTAATCTCTTTTCACTGCTCTAGCTTGTCTTTTGGAAAGAGCTGTGCTCACTTGCTGCGTAACTGGTTGCTGCCAAACACAGAGCTCCAGGACTCTGGAGATGATGGCACAGGCAGAGATAACTACTGAAGTGGTACACTGCAGTCCAACAACACCACTTAGAACTGGCCCTTGAATCTTGGGGAGACAGTACACTAAAAGGAAAACTCACCTTCGGTTATTAACGTAATTTGTGAGATCCTGTTGAGGGCTGAAGGGTGCATCCTGTGTTCCACTTGTTTTCAAGGTAAAGCTGCAGAAGGTGGGTGTGGGCTTCAGGAAAAACAAATTTAGTGTCTTCCACACACCAGAGGCAGTGAACATCAGATGAGAAGTAGCAAGAAACCAGACTGCTGGGCAAGGCACTGAGGGGAGGCAGGGCAGTGTAGCAAAGAGTGCTTCAAATTGTACCCTGCTGGGTACTTTCCTCTGTGGTTGAGACCATCAGTGATCCCAAAGAAGAAAAAGCAGTATCAAGGAGAAATGCGCATATAGAGGGAACTCTCGCTGATGGGAAATTAGCTTTGCTGTACGACTCCGTTACTTGATCATTGCAAGGGACCTGAAAGGTGCACAAAGCTGGGAGAGGTACACACTGTGCATACACTTACAAGAACCTGAACTCATACAGAAGTGCTGCAGTAAAATTGGGTTTAGGATAGCAAACTTCTCTGTCATTAACACTTCTCATGCTATGATTTGGTTTCCTTTCAGTGCTGTGGATACAGCAGGTATGTCCGTGTATGCAGGTATGTCAGTGTAAATAAAGCCATTTTGAAAAATAAAAACTATCATCTTGTTCCCAAGATGTTCTGTGACACTTCCTACAAGTTTTAAAAGTTCATCTAATCTGTTTTCTTCACAAATACCAAAAACATTAAAGGCTCAAACTGCTTAGTATTTGAAAGGACAAACACATCTACATAGTCAGTAACTCATGCTTTTCTTCTAATCCCACTCTGGGCATCCTGGTTTGCTAAGGATTAGACAAGGCACTTCCTCTGCAAGGCATCCTGTACACTGGCTGAAGAGAGCACCGCAGTGTGAAGTACATAACCCCTGTTTGTTCCACAGCGCGCTGCAGAAGAGGAACAAGCTGCAGCACCCAGATACATCCGCACGACAGCCGAGCCACTGCCCACTGCCTACACCCCCAGTGACGAGCACAGCTTCCCGCTGTCGCGGCCCTACGGTGCTCTGGCTCCCTTCAAACCAACTGAGCCTGGGGCAAACATGAGGCATTTCAGGAAACCTGTGGTGAAGCCAATCCAAGTCTGAACAGGCAGCACCTGAGACAGCAGAGACATTGCTGGCTGCTGAATCTCAAAGGTCAACAGCATTTACACTACACTGAAAGCATGTCTGTTACCATTCAGCCAAGTTAAATACTGACCACAAAGTAGCTGTTAATGTCACAAGCACCGTGACTCCATGTCTTGGTTTAAACCCTGTCGGCAAGTCAGCCACACAGTCCACTCCCTCACTCTCCCCCGCCTTTCTCCAGCAACAGCCCCCAGCTCCTGAAGGGACAGGGAGGAGAATCAAAAAAAATGTAACTCCCACGGGCTGAGAGAAGAACAATCCGGTAACTAAGGTATAACACAAACCACTGCTGCTGCCACCAATAATGATGATCGTAAGGGAAATAACAAGGGAAGAGAATACAATACCACCTGTCGATACAAAGCCTGACCGAGCAGTGAGCCAGCCCTTCTGGGTAACTCTCAGTTACATGCTGGGCATGACGTGCTGTGGTATGGAATACCTCTTTGGTCAGTTTGGGTCAGGTGTCCTGTCTCTGCTTCCTCCCGGCTTCTCCTCCTCCCTGGCAGAGCATGGGTGTTATCAGCGCTGTTCCCAGCTGAAAGTCAAAAACACAGCGCTGCACCGGCTACTAAGAAGGATAAAAAATGACTGCTACTGCTGAACCCAGGACAGTATCCACCCCTTATTCCATACCATTCATGTCATGCCCAGATCCCACATTTTCAGTATATCATCGCTCTTACATCCACACACACACAGACAGAGAGAGATCATTCCTTAGTGCATGGACCAATCCCTAAAAAGCTGCTGAGTCCATTTGGCCCATGATGCCGGGTTCCATCCCTTGTAACAATTTTTCAGGGCAGGAAAGGCTGTGTGCAGTGTTGGATCGTTGCCTGCTGATGCTGGTTGTTCCTTTACCGCAGAACTCATCTGGTTCTATCAAAGTTCATTCTCTGTTGGTATGGTGGTTGGGGGGAAGTCAGGGCCAGTTGCTGGTGACTTGAATCCATCTAGTTGATGGTCTATAAAAGTATTACATAGCAGGCAACAGCATACAATTGAGTTCATTGGCTGTTCTCCCCTAAAATCAAATCCCCTTGAGGCATACATCGGACTTCCCCATCTTCCCGCATTACCCACCAAATATATCCAGGTCCCTGAGCAAAAGCAATCCCATGAGTGGGTTTGCCTTTACCTGAAGCAGGAATAACCCAGACTTCCTTCCCCAGCAAATTCTTTATGTGCACCACAGGAACTTCAGTGCCAGTGATTTCTGAAGCAGCTCGAATCCCTTCACAGGCTGCCAGTATTTCTTTCTCAGTTGGGGTATAGCTGGCTGCAGATCACATGCAATGTAATATGGAAGGGAGCCCCGAGGGTGATTGTCGGAAGGATGGTTCCAGACTTCCTTCCCTTCTCATTTTTCCCTCCTACCCTCATCCCCAGGTCATACAGCCTCTTTATTTGCCAGATGTGCTGCACATCTGACATCCCTGTCATCCAACTCTGCTGCTAACCCACTAAAATCTATTTACTTTTTTTTTTAATGGCTTAATTTTCTGCCAGGCTATGAAGGTGTCTCTGGTCACAGAGGGCTTTTTACAAGTGCCATAGCCATTGCAAAGGGAAGTGGTGGTAGCATGCAGTTGGCAGCAGGGAGGGAAACAGAAGAACAGAAGACCTTCCTGTATTGGTAGCAGTGAAGTGTTAGATCTGTGTGGCTTATTCAGAGCCTTTGCCAAATGCTTTCCTCTACCTCCCAAGTTGAAAGAAGCAATCATTTTTGCCCAGCATGGCTCTGGTCTGTTGCCCAACTGCTGCTTTTTCCCTTGAGGGGAAAATGGTGGTGATGGAAGGGGCTAGTTTCAGTAGTATCGGCTACCTATCAAGTTTACTGAACCCTTATGTCAACAAAATAAAGATACTTTGCAGAACTGGGAACAAATAACTTATGCTGGGCCTTGGGGAGACTGCTTTTCTTGGAGTTAGTGCTTTGTTAGGCCAGTTTAAGCTTGTGCCAAACTACAGCCTTAGGATGCAGTTAATTGTCCATGGAGGCAAGTGCTTCTCTCAGCTTACAGTAAGAGGAGTCTAGGTATCAGCTCTTGGCTGATGTAAATCAGGGGAATAAATCCCATTCTTAGTATCCTTGGCCTGATTTCCCATTTCCACTAGGATCAATAGAAAACACTAGTTTTTAATACCTTATTTGTATGCAGTAACAACCATTCCTTTGATACAGTGGAACACTTTAAATACATTCAAATTTCTCTCTCAAAATCTGAATAAATATCCCTGGAACATCCTAAAAATATCTTTTATTTATTATATGTGTTGGTTCCAAACAAATGTCACATTAATAAGCAGAGAGGCTCGAGTAGGTGTACATCATTAGTCACGCAGTGGTTTCTTTTTCCAAAATAATTCCAGAATTCAATCCGACCTCTTTTAACAATGAACTATTTATAGGATTCATAAGGGCCTTATCCTCCAACCCTGACTCAGCCAAAACTCACCACTGACCTTGACCTCCTCTAGTCTATTCTTACAGCCTTACTCATGTGGGGAGCTTTCATTCACTGACCTGACTTGGGGAGGGTATTCTCATGAGTATGATTTTGCAGGCTTAGTTCCCAGCACAGTGGGACTTGGTAAATGTCACAGAATCAACTCATATATGCATATATTATTTTTACAATGTAATAAATACAAAACCAAGGGAAAAATATGCAGCTAAGTTCTGCTTCAAGTACCAAAGCAACAAACTGAGTGTAATTACATGTTTACAGCAACAAATGAAATCACTGAGTTCTCTTTATTTTGCAAGAAAATGCATATCGTTTTAGAAGAAAGCAGTCACTAGATTTCTGAATCATAACAATTATTAATAAAGTAGTTGTTTTTTCTCAGCAACATACAGTTGTGTTTAAGTAGAATATTGTTGCAGTATTAGGTGATTACACCAGCACAGTATGACAAGGGTAATTTTTTCCTTCATTTTTTGCATCTCCTTCTGTAACAAATAAAAAACTCTATAATTAGTGTTGATGTCCTTAGTAATTTTCTATTTTTCATGCTTATGTGGGATGATACCTTTTTTGCAAGCTAATATATTGTCATTAGTGAAGATGGGTAACAAAATGTGCCATCTATCAAAAAAACCACTCTTAGTAGTATACTATCTTTCAGTTTGTTTGAAGTCTTCCACTTATAAAAGTTATAAATAGGTATACTTGGTGTGTCTTCTTTCCAAAATGTACTGTGTTACATATCTCTTTCATTTCCCTTCTTATTTTCTCACTTTAAAGTGAAAGAGTGCAACTCTTTAGGTGCTTTTTCTTAAGTTCCCAGTACTTTTTTTGTTACCGTCTGAACCACTTCTTTTTATTACTTGTATTTTATTGTACATGGTGAATGTGTGTTATATACTTGAATCATTAGTATATTATATGGTGGTCCTTTGTACCTCCTGTATTTGATTTTTTCTTTTAAATATAAGCATGCAATTAAAAGGTGCCTTCAGTGAGCTGTCTACTACGATGCCTAGGCCATTTTCTTGAGTAGTTATGGTAAAGGTGGAATTCATTATGCTTATGAGTAATTCAAAGAGTTCCTTCCAATCAGCACTGTGATGCATTTATTAGCATTTGACTTTATCGGACTGTACTGCCAGTTAGCCTAGTTTCACCAGCCCTTGCAGTTTTTTATATTCTTTTATAGTTCCAGATACTGAAAAAAATTGGTAACCTGCAAATGTTGCCAATGTACAACATACTTATTCTTCCAGGTATTCTAAAGTATAGATAGATACTTCCCAAAGCCAAGTGGCAGCGTTTCATTCTACAGTAGTTGTCTTCCTGTAAAAACTTAGTGAGATGTACTTGATCGTCATGATAGCACAACTTCTTTGAGGTTTGCTTGGAGATCATGTAGACATACAGACGTACAGGACATACAGAGTTTAGCATCCTTCCCCTCTTGTTTCTTTTCCCAGCTTCTTCACACCATGAGTGTAATTGCCACAACTCACTGTTTTTTATGTTGGAGGCACATGCATCTTTCCTTGCTTCTGAAGACCAACAAACAGCAGGGTCACAGGCAGAAAAGAGCTGTCCTTTTATCAGACATGTTGGAAGCTGAGGCTCTGCTTTTCTTCCTCTCCCAAGATCAGGCCAAGGCCATTGTGGAAAGCAGATCATGTCTGCCCTAACTATTCTATTATTGGCATCAGAGGAGACAGTTCTGTTACTGGACCCCAGGACAATTCTTACCAGCTAGGCCAATACTTAGGAGCAGCATCTACAACAGGACTTGCTTGGTTATTGATTGTATGAAACTCCACATGGATAAGAATTGTAAGAAACTCCACTTCTCTTAGACCTGAGTTCAGCACTTCTATCCATTCCAGCTCCTTCATGTAGTCGTAATGTTTAATGACCATTGACCCACATGTCTGACCAGCAGCAGTTTTCATACCTTGTCATTTTTTCCTTCCTACATCTCCAGCCTGCCTCCATTCCCTCCAAAACACAGCTGCCATAGATGTCTGTGCAAAGTTCCCTACAAGCACAACTAGCAGCCTCCTATTTCATCTTTTCCTCTGTGCACTCCTCCCATTTACCCCCAGTCAGCAAACACAAGCATTCAAATCATCATATCTGACATGCTTAAGCTGCCCAGCTGTCCTGGTGTCTAACCAAAAGACTTCTTTCTCTCATTTTGTGCTAACGGCTCCTCATTCCACTACAAATGCCACCAGTCCTAAACTGAGGAATGCTGCAGCTGGGCTTGATTCTACCTCTTCCCACAGCACTACTCTATTTATTTTTTTTTGCCATGGGAGGAGTACAGAAATTGAAAATGTATTTAAAAATGCATATGGATCACACTGTTGTACCTTCAGAAATGGTCAATTCCAAATGCTTCTGAGACAGATTGCAAGAAGCCCTGCGGCTGTCAACTAAAGATATTATGCACCAGTCTTGGACATTAAGTTTAATTCCAATCTCTAATAGTCAGAGACTGATTTATGCCTCAAAGTCTGACATTTATATTCCAGGATATTCAGATTAATTTTAATTCTGCATATTCTTGAAATCCATAGAAATGTTTAATTCCTTTTTAACTTCTAGATTGAATGACCTTTTTTATCCACAATCTAATTACAGGGCACATGACAAGTAAGAGAGAAGTAAGAAAGAGAATTATTTAAGAAACTGCCATCATTTAATTGCTTTGAATTAAATGCAAACTCCTGGTTGAGCTTCCCTATAGCACTTTCAGTCTTCTGTGCTCTTTCCTAAGTTAACCAGGATAAATCTTTTCAGTTTGTCAGGAGAGAAGATGCTTTCCATGCTCTGGAGCATTCTTATGGCCTTTCCTGGATGTCTTCTGAAGAGGGCATTTGAAAAACTTTCTTTAAAGAGCAGAAGTAAGTTATATGCACTCATGTTTCCATTTTGTCAGCACACTTAGATGATAAGGCAGATGGTTTTCCTTTACATGGGCAGAGCTGTTTGTCTTATCATGCTCATTGTTAGGCCTTTTATGAGTCTGTCATTAGAGTCTGTGTTGACCACTTGACCTTGTGATAAAGACTCTCATCTTTTAATTCCTAGAAATCTCTTGTGGTCTTAATTTCGCAGATATATACCCATGCAACAGCCTGGGTTTTATTTTAAAGTTATCAGTTTATATTAACATCTGTGTTATTTACTCTGTGGCCCTTCTGCTATTGTATTTTTATTACAAGAAAAATATGATCTTAGCCAATCCTGGAAAAAAGCTTAACAGGGGTTATTATTTGCTTTGCATAAAACTTCAGACTAACTGTGTCAGTCAGAACAAAAGTCCATCTAACCAGCATCTTGCCTCTGACAGTGGCCAGTAATAGAATACTAAGAGAATGTATACATAAAACCATAAAAGATTATATTTCCTTCTGATATAACTCCCAGGTCATAAAAATTAGGGGTCATGACAACCTGGAATATATTCATTCTTCTGGCATCCAAAAAATCCTGTGATGGTTAGTTTAATGATTTAATAAATGTGAAAAGTTTATTTAATCCTCCTGCCTGCTAACTCTGTGTAATGTACTCTAGTTTTTATATTAAGAAAAAATAGTGCATAAGCATTTTTTAATCAGGATTTTATACACATTTATCACATTTTCATTCTCTACCATCTTTATTCCAAGGTGAAGAGTCTATTTAATGTCTCTTAATGTGAAATCTATGCCCTACCTCTTATCATCCTTATTACAGTACTTTGAGTTTTTCTGTGACTACATTTTAATTGGGATACAAAAGCCTTATTCTTTTTAGTTGTTGTTTTATTTTCTTGGGAGTCTCACTGATAAGTTATATCTTTAATATTGTAATAAAGTTCCCAAGCAATAGGTCAATGCCTGTTTGCTTGGCAAATTCTCACGTAGGTCTTCTAATTTCCATTTTATACATTATTTCCTTAAGTACCTTATATGAAGACATGTAAATGAGTGGTTTGCTTTCAACAGGCACAAAAGCCATCTAATGTTAATTATCACTTGTAGTTCCCACATTGCTTTTAGCTTTAGGCCCAGGGCAGGTAGCAGCTGTCTGGAGTGGCAGATATGGGGACAGTGAAATCGCTGTAGAAACAGCCTGTACTTGGCACCATCCACACTGAAGACTTCAGAATATCAAGGTGAACTGTATTCCTCAGCCCCAGTAGTAAGACAGCACAGCATCATGTGAACTTCATGAGGTTCAGCAAGGCCAAGTACAAGGTCCTGGTCAGGACAATCCCCAGTATCAATAACACAGTGACAGTATCAATAACAGGCTAGAGGATGAAGGGATTGAAAGCAGTCCTGTGGAAAAGCAGTTGGGAGCACTGGTGGATAAAAACCTCGACATGAGCCAGCAATATGTGCTTACAGACCAGAAACAAACCATATCCTGGGCTGCATCACAAGAAGCATGACCAGCAGCAGGTCGAGAGAGGGGATTCTGCCCCTCTGCTCCGTTCTGGTGAGACCCCACTTGCAGTCCTGTCTGTGGCTCTGGAGTCACCAGTTCAAGAATGTTATGGACCTGTTGAAGTAGATCCAGAGGAGGATCACAGAGGTGATCAGAGGGCTGGAGCACCTCTGCTATGGAGACAGGCTGAGTTCAGCCTGGAGATGAGAAGGCTCTAGGGAGACCTTATTGTGGTCTTTCAGTACTTAAAGGGGGATTATGTGAAAGATGGGAAAAGATTTCTGACTGAGTCCTGTGGTGACAGGACAAGGGATAATGGTTTTAAACTGAAAGGGAGTAGATTTAGATTGATATAAGGAAGAAATTATTTACTATGAGGGTGGTAAGGCATTGGCACAGGTTGCCTAGAGAAGCTGTGGCTGCCCCATCCCTGGCAGTGTTCAAAGCCAGGCTGGACGGGGCTTGGAGCAAGCTGGTCTAGTGGAAGGTGTCCCTGCCCATGGCAAGGGGTTGGAACTAGATGAGCTTTAAGGTCCTTTCCAACCCAAATCACTCAATGATTCTATGGTCACTACTTGTCAATCGCATTTTATTACCTGTTCTTGCCCAGCAGGAAGAAAGTGGCCACAGAAAACAGCAATGTCATGCGGGTTCAGTAGGGTTTACACGTTCACACATTCTTGGTGGGGGCTGTGGGTAGAGAAATGTGCTGGGCACACAGGCAGTGAGGCCATGGTTCCTGGTTATGGGAACAGGAAGCTTGCTTAGTTTTCATGCTCTGAACTGTTTGAGGTCCACAAATTAGATACTCTGAACTACTTTCTGGACTGAGAGCCTAAGGAGGTTAGGCAATGAGTTGTATGTCCCATATTGTGCAGAGTGAATGTTTCTACGCAATTTTATTTTAAGAACTCCATGAATAATAGCCTTGAGTGGTATTCTCAGGATGGGAAAAAAAAACACATTTACATCAAAAATGTAAATGCAGCTTAAGAAAAAAGTTAATTATTTAGCAGCTAAATGCACCAAAGAATGATCTAATTGTCTGACTGTTGTGTGACTTCCCTTTGAAGTGAGGTTACAGTTGTTTAGGTACCTTAAGGATACAGTGCTATTTTAACTCATTTTATTTCTATTGTATCTAACCTGGGCTTCAAAAAACCCCCGGTTTCTTTCTGTTAATTACCACAGTGTTATTCTTTATTCTCCACTTGATTTACTGCTCCATACTCTGCATCAGTATCAGTTCTGCTTTTCTCAAAACCTGAAATAATATTTTTGGCTCTCAATGTAAAGGTCAGCTTCATAGGTCAGTTTAAATATCAGTACATCTCAAATTGCCTGAACTGAAGCCAGTGAAGTCAGTTGAAAGTAATATAGACGACTGCTGACCTGCTTTTTGTCATTTCTAGAAAGGTTTGAAGCCGTGTAATGTATGGAAAGTTTGCAAAAGTGTAACCTTTCTTAAAACCTAGGTGGATTTAGGAAATCTACTCCACAAAGAAACCCAAAGATGCACTCATCAGGGTCACTGGGAAGGGCAGCCAGCATCGTGCAGAGCTGCACTTCCAGCTTGCTGATTGGGCTCTGCTCATGCCGCTGGGAAACGTGTTGAAGAGCACTGCGCAAATGCACAACATGCAAATCTAACCAGTTGGTTGCACTTTGTGTAGTTCTCACATGACCAAGAAGCTAATGATGATGAGTAATGTATTTCAGCCTTTTATCCTATGTCTTTTTATCTAAAGATGGCATCCCCAAGACCCCAGGTTCTCCAAACCATGGGGGAGCACAGAGCACTGATTTGTAGAGATCCTCTCAGTGCCACATATTCACATGTGTCAGTCCATAAAGCCAACACTTCTCCAGCACACCTAATGGGCTCACCACGCACACAGGATTTACTACTCACTTTCAAATAATCAGCATGAGTACATTTGTGTCATTGGACTGCACTACTGTAAGAGTAGCTGTGTGTATGCTAGCTTTCAGGGCTGCAGCCCTGCAATAATGATTGCTCCATCTTTTTAGTAAGAGTCATCACAAGCAGGGAAAGCTGAGTGCTTTGAAACATGCTGTTGCTCCTGGATGACCAGTTTAGTCAGTGCAGACTGGTCCTTTCAGGTAAAATGCCATTCCTTCACTTAGATGTCCAGGATGCACAAAATTTGTGGCTACTTCAGAGGGTGAAGTAAGAGTCATTGCCATGATAGAAGGGGATGAGAATGAGGTGGAAAGCTTGATCTTCTCCAGTGGGGGCTAAAAAGTTACAGAACACAGCTAAGGTTAATGAAATAATCTAAGTCATTGAGAATTACCTAAGAGACTAAACTGTTTAGCCAGTGGAGGAAAAGGGAAAGAGTTGTTCCTCCTCCAGGTGCTTTCTAACTGTCAATCCTGTAATACAAAGCCGTGCAAACAATGTGTAAGAATAATGAACTCAGCTAGCAAAACAATTGCCTGCTGCTGAGCTATATAGTCTGCAAGGGTGAATTGTGTTCATAAAGGTAGGGGAAACCTGTGGTCTTTTCTTACGGGTTTGTGGTTTTGGACTGGACGGGGCTATAAAAGTTGCAGAAGCAGAAAAGCACAGGAATTACTGCTGGGGCAGAAAGATAAAGCTGCAAATTTTAGCATAACTGTGCACATGTAAGCCGTGTCATTTCTTGCTTAAAATGAGCTGTCTTTGAACAGTAAGAATCAGATATGTTAGGGTCTGTAAGTAGCACAGTATTTATCTTCTGGTTTTATTTGCCCAACAGAGAAGAGAATGTTGTTGAAAATTAACTGGCTTATTGGTCTCAGAGTGTCCCAGATGCTAGATTCATATTTCAGCTGCTGTTACCCCATGAGTATATAGCTGAAGCTATTGGGAGTTACATTTTACAGCATGCTTTCTAAACACCATAATCCAACCTTTGGTTAGGTTTCCACCTCTCCCAACCCACCTAAAATACAGGATAAGTGCAAAGAGAATTAGAGGCAGATATTAAAATCTTGTAAATGTAACTAATAAATATAAAATCTGGGAAAAACCTCTGTGCGGCAAACCCAAATGAACATGATTCGTGTAGCATCTTTAAACTTTCCTTTTTTTAAATTGAAACAGTTCCAGAATTAAAGTCACTTAAGGCTTGTCTTCAGGCCAGACTGACTGGAAAATGTTTCAATTTCAATAAACCACTGTTTGGCTTAGTCTAAAACTGGTAGGACGTGAAAAACTTCAACAAAACCTCATTTAAATATAGTAATGCCCAATTTCGGTAATGTAACATGTACAAACACGATGTCCATCGGTTCAGTTGGCAATTTCCACTAAATGCTCTGAGAACCACAAATACCATGCACTTTTTTGTCTGCCATTTAGAGAATAAATTTAGCTTATTCTCCACTATTATTTTATGTAGTACTTTTTATACCTGCTTCAGTGTAGTTGGTGCAGGAAAGCTTTTGCTCAGTCTTTCGTTCTGTTGGCTACTGGTTGTACCTTTGACCTGCACAATCTGGGCATTTACTAGTGCAAAACTGGAGCATAATTTGGTTTTGGTTTGGACCAGGATTTGACATAGTGTTTATAACATTTGCATTCTATTTGCATCTTTACAGGTCACACTTACAGGCAAAGTATGGATGCATATTTCAAAATCAGCTATTAGCTTTCCAGACACTAGCTAGACAGGTAATTTTGCTGGTTGGAATAAAATCAGGATTTAAGGGGAACATTAGTAAAGTTTATCTGATGAGGGGGTTTTGGTTTGCTTTCTCTAATATTAATTATAATGACTGTAAAAACATGTCATTTCAGCTTTCAGTTTCTAGTTTTACAGTATTAGATGGCCAAGACTGCATTCAGGTCAGAGCTTGGATTTTTATAGACAAATTTAATTTAAACCACAAAAAAATACATATGTAAATTCAAGTCACAAATTTGCACAAACTGAAGAAAGCAAAAATCAGGTTTATACACATCAAAGGAGCTACAAGGAGAAGAATTTGGTTCAGAGGCTGGGCTCTGACTACTCAAAAGGATTTGCCTTCTCTAAAGGGGTGATGAAGACAACATGACTACAATAGGGCATCAGCTTTCAGTTTGACTCACTTAAACTGTTTCTTTACCAGAAGTGCAGGCAGTTAGCCATAAAAGTGGCCAAACCAGGAATGTATTGTTCTGATGTTTGTGCAGTGAAAAAAACCCTTCAGCCATTCTACCCCACTTTGCCAACGTTTCTGAAGTCTTGCAAAGGCAGTGATGCAAAACATGGTTCATTTGCAATAAAATGTTCCCAGAGAAAATTCTGAGGCCATAAGCCACATTTCTGAAAACTGCAATGACTCAAGTGACCTCTTGTTCTGACAACTGCAATTTTAAGCCTCTACTACTCTGATCTGTAATCAAGATAGGGAAAAAGAAACAGTGATGTGGGCAACACAGGCCGGACTGGATTGCGTCAGAATATGGTATTTGCTTTCTTGGCTGACCCAATATGATGCATAACTTCGAGATGAACACTAGTAAGAAAACTGGAAGGACATTTCCTTTCCCTTGAATTTATTCAGTTGTTCAGTTGTTTCCAGTTGGTCATTTACTTTCAGGACTGTTTGTACTGCACTGGCCTGAGGGCAGTCTGGCCCCTATGGAATAGCAGTGCTGAAAAGCCTAATAGGATCTCAAGAGATCCATGGTCCATTTCCCTACACTGAGCTGGCCATTCTAGACCATCCTCAATAAAATGATGCCTAACTGTTCTTAAAACTTCCAGTTTCCTAAGGTCTTCCTAGTCTATGGCCTTCTGAGCTAACCTATTTTGGTGTTTAACAATCCTTTATGTTGGAAAGCATTTTCCTTATGCTCAGTCTATGCTCAATCTCCCATGCAATAAATTAAGCCAGTTATTTCTTGGGTTTCCTCTTGTGGCCATGAGTAAGAATTAACCATCTGCACTTCATTTAAGGACAGTTTGTTTCTTTCTTTTTTTTTTTTTTAATCCACAACAATATACATAAATTTTTAATATAATGATATGCAATAATACTGGAAGGATGAGGATTTGCTGTGTTGGACCTAGTTAGTGATCTGCGGACTCACTCCCCTTTCTCTGTGCCGCTCTACAAGCATGCCTCTGCAGTAAGAGAAACCCTCCCTCTATTGGAGTAATATCTGCAAGTATCAGCATGCACTGGTGTAGCCATGGGTAAATTCAGTAACATCTTGCTGTGCTCTGAATCTTTATACTTGTAGTGCATATGTAGCAAGGACCTGGAGTATTGGCAAATACCTGTATTTGTATTCAGTGATTTTGTCTCAGGCATAGATTTTATCCCACAGAGTAATCTGTTACCCAAGCTGAACCTCAAAATGAGTAGATCCTGTCATGGCTCAAAACTATGGAATCCTGTAACCACTGCAGTGGCTTTGCTGATCAGGACAACATTTGGTTTGGTGTTTTAACCTCTTTATAATATTTGTAAAGACTAAAAGCCAAATTGTATTATCATGTAGTATAATGGAAAAACTGAGCTCTGCTGAGTTAATCCTAGTAACACTGCTGCCCATGAAAACAAGTTTGACCTCAATGTGTATGACAGGATTAATCAATTTAAAATGTTTTCAGTATTTCAGAAACATGTAATTCTGTGTAAATGGAAAATATTAATTTCTTTACAGAATGTGTTTTTTAGTTGACAAGGGAAAAAAAGTGTTTACCCCAGTGGTCTTGGTGTGAGTTCCCAGCTTAAGCTCTGCAGAGTGGCTGTGGTCATCCTGCTCCTACTCCAGGCTGTGTAGAGGGAACTTAGTACAAGCATAGTAAGTGCAGACAACAGAAAGCTTGGAATAGTAAAAGCTCAAGAGCAACTCAGTAGAACAGAACTAACTCTGAGAAATAACAAGTGTTTCAGTGGGTCTCACTACTTCTGTCCCCCTGCATGCTTTGAAACAGGGTTATCACATACACAGACTGTACAACGGACCTGTGTCATTTAAAGGGGCATTAATGGGGACTATCAACTAATTCAGACTGTGCAGAATTTCATAAGTCATTATTTTTACCTCATAGTTATGGAAAAATGATGAGAGCCATTTGGTGCAGGATGCAGAACTGATGCTGCACTATCTTATCCATCTAAAGTGTGAATATTTCTGACTTTCTTTAGGTCTTGTGACAATAACACCTTTATAATACTTCTGTAGCAGTATCATCTAACTTGTTAAATGCTGTCCAGATTCTAACCTTCGTTGCTGTAGAAACCGTCCACTGGTATTACTTAAGAAGTGACTGGGGAAGGTGTCTTGGAAATACTGTATTCCTCTAGCCTTTCTGCAGCTCTGAACATCCCTGTTAAGATCCAGCATCATATTCCTGAGTGGAAACTAATGATGATAGCTTCCCCAAAGGCATCCAGGCAACACAGTCTTAGTTATCAGTTTCATACTGTTTCATACAAACCTAAGTATTCTGCTTAAAATTCAGTGGGATTTTTCCAGAAAATTCAAAGTAAGTGGGTATTTCCATGTGTGCTAGAACAGAAGCAAGAAAATGGAAATAACTCTGCAGCTTGCACTCAGCATTCTTAATGGAAACCTCAAGCACTCCATTTCCCAGTAAAACTTCTCAGTGCTAATTTTAATGCAAACAAACTACTGCTTAGAGTGCTAATGTGTCTTTTGCTATGACTTGTGAGACATGTTTTACTGTTTTATGATATTCTTTTGTAGCTGCAACAGCAATCTAGTGCCTACATAAGATTACATTTTCAACATGCAGGCTTTCTTAATGTATGCACTATTGTTCTGCCAATTTGAATTGCATATAAAAATTAGTATGAAATTTTGCATTGTAAATTGGCTTTTAGTGTGCAAATGAAAATGCATGCATGAAAGTTTTGAGACAAAACATTTGGGAAAATAGACATAAAATGCATTTATTTATTTTTGTTTAATAAACTGATAAGGAATTATGTGGAATATGCAGAAATATCTAAGGAAGGGAGAAAGAGCAGATAAAATGTCAGCCCTGACATTTCTGTCACTGCTCATTTCCATTTTTCACAAATGAAATAAAGTTCAATAAAATGCCAGATCAGCTTTTCTTTTCCTTACTTTGGAGATGAATTTTTAATAACTAAGGTTGGACATCTACTGTCTACTGTCTGCTCGGCTCCTTGCTTTCAACTGTTACTTTCTATTAAAGTTTTCCAGAGTAAAGACTTGGAGATTGAGTTGTTCCAGAACATGACATACAAAATCCCTTCTGCTTGAAACAGGCTTTGCTTCTCAAAACAAAGAAGCAACGGGATGGGATAGCTTTATTCTGTGCTTACTGCAGTAAGCAGGAAGTCTTCTACAGAAGAGCATCAACCTCATAGGGAACACTATAATCAGTAGCAAGCATTTTCTGCAGCAGAACCTTGACTGCAAACTTTTCTTTGCATCCAACACAGTCACCAAGCCACCTCCATACATCAGGGCTCTCTGGAGTTGCATAAAGACTCAACTGCTCTTTGAATTCCTTCCAAATGGCCTTCAAGTCTATCTACCTACAGTTAAAGTCATTGGAGCTCTGCAAATGCATTAGTTTTTTATTAAAGTTCTCTTGACTTGTGCACCCAGCACAAACAATGAAAAGATGTTTTAATGCTGTAACTACAGACATCTGAACGACAACCAGATAATAATAATCTCCTTATTTACTTTTGCAATTGATAGAAGCTGAGAAATGAAGCCTTCCAGGTGCTGTTCGAAACCAGAAAGGCCACATGAGGAGAAAGTCCATGTGAGTGTATTGGTAGAAACTACACAAAATAATACAGAAAAGTGAACACCTTGTTCAGATTGATAGGTGGGATTAAAATCAACCAGGCCTCCAAGTGACAAGAAAAGAATAGCTGAAATGTATTCTCATAAACACTTCTGTAAAGCAGGTTCTGTGAAAAACAAGAGACCACTTCAAAAATGAAGAATTTTGCATTAGACAAGTGTGTCTAATGACACATGATGAGTGAGAGGATCAAGTATTTAGCATTCATAGGCTGGAATCTACATCCAGCTAAATCATGAAGTAATAATACTAAAAAAATAAATACCTGAGCTTCAGAAAGCTATTTTAGAAACCACAGGGTTTTGAGACAGATGCTTCACAGGTTTACATGCAGAAGCTGAATGTATTTTGGAATGCTAAAGCTTCCTTGTGTATTCTCTGCCACAATGGATTATGGTATTTATGAGATTGATTTTATTTTTACCTTTTCAAGTTACTGCTAGTGACAGAATGAAACTGCACATCAGAAGCCCCCAGTATTAATGCTCTTAAGCTTAAGTCTTAGGTCTTAATTTCTTGTGGCCGCACCACAAAGAAGAGATCCAGAATTCAGCAGCTACCTATATATTCTAAGTAAACAACTGCCAGAGCCAGTGCTGACTGAACTCCATCAGTAATTCCGTGTACCTCTCTTCCTGTGGTTGACCCAAACAAGTGTCCATGCTGGCTACATCCATTCCTCCTCACAGAGTGGTGGAACAAAAAGTCCAAGCAGGGAGATCTCCTGTAGCAGAAATACTGCATAGGGCAAAAGGCCACCAACCCCTGCTCCTAAATTGTGCCCTCTCTGGCTTTGGGCTGCCTAAGAATCTCCCACAAAAACTGTATTGCAGTTGCTGTTGGGGGTGTCTGCAATCACCAAGTGTTGTCGTTCGGGACATTGTGCAGCTTAAAATATGACTTCATAAAATGTAAACTAGGCTGTTCATTATTGATGAATTGCATTTGCTTAAGCCTTTAGGAGATTAAATGGGAGGAATCTGTAATAACTAACTATACCCATGTATAATACTTCCTTTTAGAAAAGCCAAGCAGTTAAAATCAGTGGCGGCTCCAGCTTTTTGATGATTGAGTGGTTCTGCTGAGCTGACTGCTAACAGCAGGGTGAGCTGGAAAGCCTGATCATTCCTGAACATGTGTGAAACAAGGGAAAATGCTCCAGGTTTATAAGCTGCTTCATAAGCAGCCCTTGGAGCAGCCTTGTGGCAGGAATGGAATAAATGGAGAACACTGGTGCTGGGGCAGCAGAACTATGCTCAAGCAGAAAAAGATTTGACATTGTCAGTAGGTGATGGGAGGTTTATCTGTGATCATTTCGTAACAGCCAAAAGCACCAGCCTCCCCCTGGTAGAAAGTCACATCAGTAGCAGTAAGAAAACTCTCCGTATTTTGTTATGAGACACATGAAAATCATAATGTGTCTACAAGAACTTGCAAGTGAGCCACAGCAATAGGGGACAGCAAGGGTAACAGTCTGGACAAGGTCTGGAAAGGTGAATGGCATAAACAATTCCTATAAAATATCCTTGAGAGAGGTTTGGTAGCTCCACTGCCAACTTTTCAGTGAGAAAACTTAAAAGATGGAAGAATAGACCTTGTAATTTAACATAAGCCTGGAGGCTGACCTTACATTTTGACAAACAGGTCTCACTTACTTCATTTCACAGCATGAGAAGCTGTAAAAGATGTAAGGCCAAGGAGAATCAGGAGCACAATACACTTACCATAATCTACAAATCATCTGTCAGACAGAGAGAGGAGCAGTGTTGTGCTTTTAAGGAAACAAAACCACTTCTGGGTGGCTCATGGAAAACTTCATCAATTCTTAGGGACATCTCAAATGAAAACAGAGGATTGACTGCAGGGAGAGGATTAGTCTTAGAAGAAAAAGAAACGGCTCTTCTGAGGAAAATGCATAATTTGGGGAAAATCCCTCAGAACTTTTGTCTCTTTCCAAAAGTATTGTACTGACCAAAGAACATACAAGAATCAGAAAAATATTTTTTTTCATTGTACAGAGAATATTGAGGATGAACGCAAAATAAATCTGTGCTCATTTGTGAGGCAGCCAGCAGAGCCTGGGAGCATTTGGCAATGGAATTGTTTGAACAGAGGTGACCAGGACCTGCTCAGAGTTGACTATTACATTAGGTTTTTTAAAGAAATTCAGCTAAGTAATCCGTTAGTCAGCAAGGAAATGAGTCACGACAGGCCAGCATTTGCCAACATCTATGGTAAAGTTGTTTCAGATAACAGGACACATTAAATATCTCAGGAATTTGAAATATTTGAAAGGTATGGAGGCTTTATAGGCATGCTTGCAGCCTGTATTATTCAGAGGTCAATGGACTTTGAAAGCTATGTTGAAACAGCAAAGCAAACACTAAGGCAAACTAAGATGATTAAGACCCTATCTTGGTTTACTTCACTGCAAAGCCCCACCTCTGCATTCAAGAGCCTCATTCACGTCTGTAATACGGACCAGGAAGATCATCAGTTTGGAAAAAAAGCAGACATTTGAGGTATTATCAACCACCTCTCATTATGAGTGCAACAAAAATGATGAGGGTAAAGAAAAGTAACTAACAAACCTTTAGATCCTACCACCAAGCAGAGACAAGAGGCTGCTCATTTGCAGACAATGAAAACGAGAACCACCAAATTATGTAAAACCTATCTTTCAAAGTCAGGGAAGTCCCATTAGGTCCAGATAAAAGATCAAATAGGACTACAATCCTGTTTTCTCATGAATAAGTCTTCTCTTTCACTTAGAAATCATCTGGCACAATCCAGAGGAATTCTGTATTTGTCTAAGATTTCAAGGTATGCAGCAGCCTTTTTCCTGGTAGATCTGACAGTTTTGCAATCACAATGAGCATACACAGCTGTGAGTAGAGGCTTGACATAGTTTTGTAAACCCCGGGCAATTACAACATATTGGAGATGCTGGCTCCATGTGTAAAGCAGATTTGATGTTTCCCCAAAAAGTGCAGCCTTGTATGCACGGTATGATGGCATTGCTCAGAAATTCCAAGCTCATTCTGCACATCCAACAGAGGAGACTTTTATTGTGCACGCTGACTCGACACTGACAGTGCATAACCTCAGTCCAAACCTGAGTAAGAGCAAAACAGGTAAGATCAGAGTTTCAGCTGGCTCTGCACCTTGGCTTCAATAGCAACCACCAAGTGAGTGTCCTGAGAAGATTAGTACCCTTTAGAGACCCTTCGCAAAATATTTTCTCAGTATCTAGTGATCAGTTATTCTAGGGCTTCCTAAACTGGACGCAGGGGGTTTGTATTGAATAGCCATTGGTGTCCTTTTCTCCCATCATTTTTTTTGTCCTTATGCCTGTAACCACTCCATATATTTAACCATACTTCCTGCACTTATGTGTATCTTTTACAGCCTTCTGTGTCTGTCTTCAGATGGATGTGTAACTGCAAACACTACTGAAGATGTGAATGTGTCATGTATTTATACAACAGCAAAAGGATATTTTCTGTTCTTGATTACTTTTGTGGTGATTTCTAGCATTGTTTGCCTTCATTTTACATTCCTCTACAGTGAATTTTTGTTGCCTATTCACTACATGGTATAAGGTTCTTAATGTGAGTCTGCAATCAGCTGTAGTCTACATCACTGACTAATTCAGTCTCATCATCAAACATTTGAATCCCTTTTCAGCACTGTTTTCTGATCATCTGTAATCTGTGTTGAGCACAGAGCCATGTGGGAATCCACGTGTGATCTCTTTCTACTGTGAAGAGCAACTATTACTTCCTCTCCCTTCTTCCTATCTTGTGAACATTTCTTCACATCTGATTAGCTTTCTTAAGAGCCTCGGGGGAAGCAACTTGAGTGCCTTCTGGAAATCCAGGCAGATGGTGTCAAAGAGATCTCTGTTGCCAGCATCTTTTATTGACTCTGCCAGAGGAGTTTGGTACATCAGTGAAGCACAACTTCCCCTCAAAAAAGCTATGCTGACTCTTCTTCATTGTACCGTACTTATCTTGATGTCTACTAATTCTGTTGTTTATTATCATTTCCTCTGGTTTAACCAGTACAGGTTATTAGTTCAGAGTATTGAAGATCTGCCCTAAAGTCTTGCTTAAAAACTGGTGTCAGTATAATAAGCACTAAGGTTAGCAGTGGCTTCTCTGAGCTGTCTTTTATGGGAGATGTATTAAATGGATACACAATTCAGCTCTGCACCTTTGAAGTATACACAGGAGATGGCTCCAAGACAACTGTGTCCATACTATGGTATGGGTTGAGCAGTGCTGCTGGGATCACTATGTTTGGGAAACCCCTTAATACAAATCCTGCTGGGTGTTTGCTCTCCTATGTGGATCTCAATTTCTGCAAGCAATATAGAAGAAAACCATTCATGTTTCACTTAGAATGAAATCAGGCTAAAAAACCCCCCACTCAGACAGCATCTAGATTTGAACCTTACCATAGATCAGGCTTTTCAGGAATTGCAGATTTTGCTGAGCATATTAAAAGACTCTTTATTTGGTTCTACTACTTTTACAGTATTATGACTGTTGACTTCACTGGATTTGTATAATGGAAGTAAAGGCTAAAAATTAAAAGCAGATTCAAACCATGACTACAGCTAACTTCATGAGCATTCTGCTCTAGTAGTTGTGTGTGGACCTGACAGTAGTTTGGTTTTCTCTAGTTTTATATTTAGTATTCGAAGCATTCAGCTGTGATATTACCTACTCATTGACTTTGACACATAGATTATGGGAAAAAGTGGCTCATTGTGTTACAGGTTCTTGGGTTATCTGCTGTTTGGAGGGAAAATAATGTAATCTAAAGAGTTTCTAACAGATGCTGCAGGTATTTCCAATAAGACAGCCTGAATGCATATATAGCAGATTTGATCTATTAAATGTTTGTTAATTACATGTCCTATTCTGGCCACTTCTTCAGCAGATATGTCCTTCCAACTCACTGACACCATCGTAATTGTAAAAAATTTCAACAGTCCAGGCAGTGTCTATCACAGGGTATGTGCTGTAATTTAAAAAAGCATTAATGGAATAGATTTGCTCTTACTGGTTTTGTACACTGCCTGTGATTGTTGCTATCATAAATTGAAGAACACAAGTGTGTTCTCCATCACGTAAACTTTCAATCTGGCTTGATGCTATCTGTAATGAAAGGCACAACTTTATCTTTGCTGCTCTGCCTACATGCTTATGTTGTCTTTCTCTTTCTTGACATTAATAATTTCCACCCAGTTGCATTCTTTGACACATAGTGCTTTGAAAATGCTTAGTATATGCTATAATACCTAATAATGATTTGTTTAGTGTGTGAAATTATACCAATAGAGGAGGGAAGGCCATTCTCAGTTTGTAAACACAGAGTCCCTCGCAGTATAGCAGTTATGTCATTTATTCCATGTACAGAGAGCATGTTGCACTTAGAAAATATAACCAGGTAAAATGATTCCTGGCTCTGATCAAGCAGAGTTTCTTTGTGATGAATGGAAATTGAGGTGTTCCCTACTCGTGGAAAATATAAATCGGTACAACAACCAGTAAAGAAAAAACAGTGAGCTGTTTAAATAATTAACCAGAAAACACATATGCAATCAATACTGCAACAAAGTGATGCTAATGCTGAAGTCTTAGCACCTTCAAGCATGCATGCTTAAAAATTATAGCCAAATACATGTGCAAAATAGTTTTATGACAAATTTATTTGAGCAGTTACTGAATTTTTGCATGTAAGAGCTAAATAAAATAAGGAAAAGAGATCACTAAAAGAGGGTCATGTTAATTTTCTTTGATGAGTGATGCTGAAATCTAACAAATTGTAACAGCTATGTAACAGCTACATTGCATTGAAATGTATTGTATGGAAATGTAACAGCTACATTGTATTCTAGCCTCACCCTTTCAGCAGATTTCCTTTTAACACCACTGAATCATTTCTTTCTTCCTCGTTTTAGTTCAGAAATGCATAGATTTTACCATCCACTTTAGCTTGTTATGAAACTAAGGAGCCCAAAGTTGGTACTATGAAGATGGAACAAATGAATGTTGCATGCTAATATTTTTTATTCTCTGGACTCTTTTGTTCCATCAAATTTGATTCAACAAGTGTCAATATAGATGCCAGCAGACAAAGCCCAGCTTTTAAAAGAGAATATTCTATCATAATGGTTCAGTTAGAGAATCTGTATGCCAGCATTTTTTAAAATGATCATGTTATCCTCTAGCTTCAGTGCTGATATTCATTTATTTACAAAACAAAATCAAATAAAATGAGATAAATATAACCTCGATAAACAGGCAATGCTTATCAATGAGTAGTCACAGTAAGGACATGGGGATTAGTTCAGGAGTTGTAAGGTAAATATGAAACCATCTAAAGCAAAGAGTGGGCTGTCCTTGCAAGATGAACTTCTGGATTGCTACTTGCAAGTTAAATTTATCAGAATTCAGTCATGGTCACAGTATCATTCAATGGCTCTATTCATCACCTTCATTAATAGTCAAAAATAATAATATTCCAATGAAACTTTTTGTGGCAGAAGGCTAAAGTATGTCTAGAAGGAAGAAAGGCAACTCTTGAGAACATGAAGACTGGGAATAGGGTGGAAATTAGAGTGAACTCAATTGCACTGGAGGGCAGCTCCTCTACAGCCTTTTGTCACAGAGTCTGCATTTAGATCTTCTAGATGGTGTAAAAATCCTGCCCCTTGAGAGCTGGCATGTGAATGCACCACCTCCACTGTGTTGTGATTCCTCTTTCTCATGGCAGCCACCTAATTCTGCCCCTGCCATCTAAGATGTCCTTTGTGAGTCTCTTGGTCAGAAACGTGGTTCCTGAACCAAGACGTTTGGCCTGAGGCCAAGTCTCTCTGGGCTTTTCTACTTCCACAGCCTCCAGGTTTTCAAGGAAGTTCAACACTCGGGGAGAAAATACCAGGGACCTTACCTATTTATTTATCCTGCACTTCTAGTGGGTCTGAGGTGCCAAGACTGAATCATATGAACTGTTTTCTGAAGAGCAAGCCCTCCTTGAATGCTGGGCCAGTTGACTTGTTTTCTAGATTTTGTGTCAATGTCACAAAGTCCATGGCAATGCCACAGCCTTCATGAGATATTAATGGGGTGTGCCATGAATGTCTATGTTTTATTGATAACTGCATTGTATTCCTAGTGCAACTCATGGCTTATGGTGGGAATGACAGCTATCCATTAGGGCACCTTTGGCCATTCCTTTGCTGTTGTCCTTGGGCAGCAAGCATAGATCCTGTAACATGCTGGTCTGCTCTTGCTTACCACTGAGCAGATAAACTCTAACCAAAACTTCCTCCTGTGACTGCTTCTTTTCCCTTCATCACTGCTGTCTTTTACCCTTCATCACTGGTAAGTAGACCCAGTGGTTAGGGAAGTTTTTCAGTAATCTGGAACTTGGCACATATCTAACCTTCTTTATCCAAGAAAGATTGATTCAGTTTAAATAATTAATTTGATTCTCCAGCTATGGAGAAGACCTGTTAGAATTTATTAGAAGTTTATGGCATAAAAGGGGAGCAAAAATCCAGCTTCTCTAATATAGTAAGACAAATATGACTGCAATGAAGATATTTGCACAGGAAAAGAATATCCTTAAAAAACTAAGGTTGGAAATCAGAAAAGCCTCCCAGCGTTACAGCAATGAGGTTTTGGAACTGTTTTCTCATGTGGCCAGTGGAGGCAGATAATGTGATTTGAGATGAAGCTTGACAGTGTTATTAATTGGATTATATCCAGGTTTACAAGTGAGGGCAGGAGCTTGGAGTTGGTGACTTCTGCTAGTTCTTTCCAGTTCTTATCGTATGTTCATCTACTCTTAAAATTGAAGGGCAGCCATGCCTAATTTCAGTCCCACAGATTTCAGCTATATGTGATGCTATTACATCTTTTTTTTTCTCTGTACAGCATCTGGCATAGCTGACAAAGATGGTGAAGTAACACAGGCCAAATGAATTGCCACATTTTTTCGACATTGTCATTAACAACATGGTATGCATCAACTCACAATATTTAGAACAATACTTCAGATAGATTTTTGCAGAAGGGAAACTTCAGTAATGGTTTGTGTGTAATGTGTATTTCTCATGTCACATAAAGAGCATTTTGAAGAATTCCTCCTTTTCTGAAAGACTTCCTTCTGAGATAGATGTGGTCAACAGTCAGGGGATTCATAGGGAACCGAGGACTGTAGGGGATCTCCCAGGTGAACTCCACACAATGATCATGAAGGCAATAGCATTTGATAATTCTTTTACCAAAAAACCCAGCTTCCTCTCCTCACTCTGTAAAGGCTGCTTGGGACCTCCTTATTCTTCTCAGAATAAGATGCCTATTCATTTCTAGATTTCACAGTCTGTATTGATTTATTCTTATGAAAATGTCTTTTAGCTTAAGTAGAACTTCTTTTCCCTTGATTCTTTTTTAATCCCATGATACATTTATAGAGCAGTCGTATCCTTTTTCAACCTCCATCTCCACATCCTTATTATTCTCTGGAAAGAAAGACTTCCCGTGCTCTTTTCATGCTAGTAGAGCCTCTGGATGTAACTACAATCTCATTACAGACATATTGATAACAGTAAAACTAATTTTATTTGAAATTTTCTATTGGGTCTTGAATAATTCAAGTTGAAAAATGAAATTACAGAGAATTGGTTTTCCTACCTCTATTCAACCTGCTTATTTTTAGCTGTGTATTACTGAATATGGAAGCAGTCCAGTTTACATCCTGGTTTGATTTCCTGTTTACATGAGCCAGTCTGGTGTCACCACGTATTTCTGGACCACTCTGGAAGCCTGTGTACAGCCTTCCCTCCACCTCTGAGAAGAGCTGCCCTACACAATAGAACTATTGTGCTCACTGATAACGCAATATGAATATTGTTGCACACTATAGGTTGGGCTTACGTCACTTTGCTAAATGTGCATAGATGTAACAGCAAACCTCTTGCTGAAATGCAGGAGAAAACTCACATTAGAGACTAAAGTCAGAACTGTACCCCTATTTGTTTGAAGTTAATATAAAAATAGACCTGGTCACATACAGGGTGGCTCCCTATAGCATGACCTTCATGGGCTTGAGGGGGAGGGCATGTCTTTAGTCTTCTTTCTTGTTTTAATTTTCCATCTGGTTTTCTTTCCCAACTATAAAGCTCCCTATTTCCCCTAAGAGACTATTAAAAATACATTGTTTCAAATCTACAAAATAGTTGAGAATCTGAACTGGCCACTGACTACTAATGGTCATAACATCAAGCATTTTGCAGAGGGAACTCAGAGAGCTCAGTTTTCTGTCATATCTAATGCTTTAGTAGCGGCAGTCTCAATCCTTGTTATTATTATTTTAATAGGATTTTCGAAGTAAAATGGAATGATATGAACATCCAGATAATGCTAATGCCAGGTGAAAGAGCTGTGTTTGATCATTTTGCCTCAGATTTTGTCTAATTTTTAGTTTTATTTTCAGTAAAGACGCATTTTAGAGGAGTGAAAATATTTTAATTTGTATTGATTAATATAAAAATGGAGACAAGCACTAGCCTGATATTTCTTTAAGGATAATATAAATATTGCTTCGCTAATGGATCAGAAGCTTGAAACAGAACAGGTAACGAATAGATTCTTTTGTTCTTGAGGCTCATACAAAAAAAGCTAAATATGATAAATGATGTGAAACTTTAGATTTTACACATCTTTTGCATTCATTGATGCAAGATTTTAGTACTCAAGTTTGTTGTTTTGCTTTGTTTATTTTTAAGGGTATTGCAAACTTACTGTTAGTTCAATTACCTGTTTTCAAAATCAAATTTGGAATGAGTGCCTCTCATTAGAAAATCCAGATTCTTCCCTTTTATCTTTTAAACATGCTGAAGTCTTTTAATGATGCTTTTCTGATTCTTGCAGGCAAAGATTTGAGAGGCTTACCTTCTGCTGCTGGTATTTCCATTTCACATGTGCTGCAGCCATGTCTGGGGAATACCCATGATGAAAGCTTTGTCACAAGGAGGCAAATGAGGTTCCCCTGAAGCAGCCCACCGTAGTGCTGCAGCTGGCTGCCGGCTAGCCACAAACCAGACCTGTATTATGTCATGTCAAATGCACGGCAAGGTCACAAGATAGAAATTTCCCTGTTTCAGAAATCTTACGTCCAATTTTAATAAGGTCAAAAGATACAAATGGAAAATGGCTCCTAATATTCCTATCTTATGTCCAGTATTGCAAAGTAGGTATTCAGCTGAAACCAGCGTCCCTGTGTGAAGAATGACGGGCATAAATAACAGCCATCAGGCCTTTCAGTGATTTACAATGAAACTATCAAAAAGTTGCTACTGAAAGGACACACAGCAATTTATTTGGGGCCCATATGCTATTTATTTTAATACCACTAAAATCTTGCTGAAATATTAATTGTATTCTGAACCCTCCTTTTTACATTCACAAAACCCAAACAAAACACCTCGATCAACAATGTATCCTTTAATTCAAGGAATTGTTTTAAAAGGTAAACAGAGAAAAATTAAATCTGGACAGTGTTTCAGAGCTGTTTTCTGGTTAGAACTGCTTGTGGTAGAGGATTACGTTGATGCACACACTTATTTTTGTTTCAGTTGCCTGTTAGCAGTACCTACAACACACTCTAAATGCTGGTACAATAACTACAGCAGCAAGAGCAAAATTTCTTCTGTGTATGGAAATGGTTGTGTGTATGTTACAGTTTGAAAGGAATCCAAATTATGCACTGATTATGAAACTCGGTAATTGTGATAGGAAATATTTATTAGCTGTATAGGAAATGTCACATTTAAGTGTTTTAGCAATATTGAGCAATGAATCCCAGAAGATGGCAAGTAAATAAATAAAGATTAAGGAAGCCAGGTAAAATTAAATTGTAGTAGTGGCATTTTCACTGGTAATTATAGAAGAGGAGCCTGTCATTGCCTGAGACTAATAGAGGCAAATGTCAAGAAATCCAGCAGTCACATGGCACTTAGTTAATATGAATGGAACATATTATGCAGACACTGATCAGGTCTTCGTGACTCATTTAAAATGAGATTAGTTTCAGGTTTAAATCATGAATTCAAGTTATTTGTTGTATACAAAGGATACTATGCATCTTCCCCAGATTTATTGTCCATAATGCCCTTTATGTTCAAAACTAGTATTTTGAGAATCCATGGGGATTGTATTTTGCTAGTTTGTTACTTACAATGTAAGTGGTCAAAATATAACTGAGGATCAGCCACATGATACATTATTTTTATCCTCTTCAGAAACAAAAGTGGCTAAATACTAAAATGTTTTGAGGGTCAGAGCATACACGAAGTACTTGATGCTGATATTCCGGAATGTTTCATTTAACTATTTTCAGCCAGCATGAAACATTTTGACATTTGTGGAAAGACACACTGCATTTCAGTTTGTCAGATCAAAGACAAAATGTTTCATTTGGACTTGGTTTCATGTGTACCCTTGAGCTGTTCAACAGCTTCCTGGCATTTATGCTCCCCGCTCCAGTTCTTTCACGTGCTGGGTCCCTCTCCCAAGTTGTACTGTCTTCAATGGTAAAGACATTTCTGCATCAGTAACTATAACAGAGCATTGTTTTTGTTAAGAAGCAGAAAAACACTGGCAAAAATTGTTTCCTGTGGAAAATTTAAGTTTTACAGAAACAGCATTTTCCACTGAAACACCACATTTTAAGGACAACTTCCAACCAACTGCACATAAAATATATTTCAGGAGTGTTAAAATCTATGAATGGTAGCATCTATTTTTTAATCCTAAATATCTTGATTACACAAACTTTTCAGACTCTTGGTATCCATGAAATTAATTGAGGTTCCATATATGGGATATATTGATCATAATTTATTTATAATTACAGTAATATGCTAATAATTACACACCGCCATAATTAACATGTTGCTCCAAATAAGCAGTTAAACTCTAAGAGTTTGTAGATTACTGGAAGAGGGAGAAATTGGTGACAAAGTGAGCTATCACTGTAATATAGCCAAATTAAAAGGAATGCACAAAGTCCAGTTTAGCTGGACAAAGGAGGAATCAAACAATAGGAGATAATGCCCTTACTCAGAGGTGCAGGGTTCTTTCAGCCTTCCCTCACATCCAGTTCTTTGCTTTCTTTCTGAAACAGTTTTGGGTGAATGTGCACTGGGTTTTGAACATGGCTTCAAGCTACAAAGACCTTGTAGCCAAACAGCTTTGGGGTGAGCCCATGCTCCATCTCAGTCTTCAGGAAAACTTTTGAAGCTCGGTAAACTAGGACATTTGGTACTCCCACCCATTGACTGGGCATAACCATGGTATGCATGCGAAGAAACACATTTGTCAGTTCACACATGCTTACCTTGTGGGAACATGAGAATCCACCTTTGTACAGAAAAAACTGGCTGTCTTCCTTCCCTGCTGGGGCAGTGCACAGCAAGGCAAAATGAGATTAACAGCAAATAAGCTCCGGGTGATCTAGTTGCTTTTCTCCAAGAACCATACTTGTATGGATTGTTAAAACACAGAGTTTTCTTCTACAGATTCAGGTTGCAACTTCCTGTTCTATCTATAGGGTGAGTAATTCACCCTGCGTCTCTTTTTCCGCCTCTTTCCTACAGCTACACAAATACACACTCATGCACACATGCTAGATTGGTGAGATACCTGGGGTTAACCCAGACAGTTTGAGTTTCAAATCAAAAGTCTGGTTAAAGCACTGCTTTTGCCTTGGAAAGTTTCTATGTTCATAGCAGAGACGAGACAGCTTCATGCAACGTTTGCAGGGTGCTGTTGGGTTTGTGCTCAGGACTGTCTGACAGCTCTCACAGGTACACATGCATATGCAAACAATGCCAGCCAAAGTTCTCCACCCAGCTATTTCTAATGTCTTTGTTTCATACATGCCATTGTTTTGGCTTGCGACACATGCCTGGTGGGGAGGGCTTTTTCTTCTTCTGAGATTGTATATCCATCCTTCTTATCAGTTATCTTAAATGAAAGGTCACTGTTATACTTGCTAGGCTACAACAGTTTATTAAAATGCAGTGATGGATTATGAACCAGGCCAGACTGATAACTAGGTCTTTTTCACAGTGAGGCAATAATGACATCAGATTCAAATGCAATAAATCATGCCCTTTCCTTCTCTCCTTTGTAACTGTGTTGTCTAAATAAATGAGCAGACTGAAGAAAACCATACCACATTCACTTGGTTGCTTAGTCCCAGGTATCACTTTTCTAAAGTTACATGCCATCTGGCACTGGGAGCAGGTTTGCCAGAGCAACTGCTGAGCAAACTAAGCGACCTTCCTGAAGCAGATGGAAATGAAGCAAGGTGGCATGAAAAGATATTATATGACAATCCAAGTCACAGCTATCCTTGCTGATGTCTGTGCCCTATCTATCCATCTATCTTGTTTCTTTATTTCCCTTTAATGCTGCTTTTGGTAGTGGAAAAAGAGGAGGCTTGGAGAATGAAAAGGAGAAGTAAGAAAGGGATTAAAGCAAAAAAAGCAGGCACCTTTGTGGCTCTTCAGGGCTGACTGATCAGCTTACTTATGGAGGCTGGTGCAAAGGACCTGGAGAAGAGACAGCTCTGACCACTGTCTTTGTGTGAGCTGCTCAGGCTTCCATAAACCTCAGCACAGAAGTATTGATGATCTTTTCCAGTTCCTTGACATGCCCTTATGTCTGCTGTGCTCCACGAACATCTGCTGCTAAAAAAACATAACCCTTTTATAAAAGTCTGAAGTTGTGAGAATGCTAGCCCTTTCAAATTTCCAACCTGCACTGCCACCAGAGATGACTGCTCTGCAGCAGACGCAGAAGGAAACGTGCCCAACCACCAGCAGCTACAGTTCAGGGTCCTGTGCCACAGCTCATAACTTGCCTCCATTTGGGAGATGATGAGCTGACAGGCATTAAATTGGGCTGAAGGTAGTAACATGCCATTCTTCTAATTCCAGTGTAGAGGTGGTAATCTTTGGCTGTCATCTAAAACAGTAGCATCTTACACCACCACAGGAAGGCCAAGTTTCTACGTAGGTTTGTTTCAGTAACAAAGCCAGCTTAATTAAATCAGCCAAGAAGGAAAAAAACAGTTTTTCTATGGGCTTATACTGCAGCTGAATGAGCTCCCTGAGCTGGTGCAACAAATGGTTGTGCTGGTGTGACTGCAAAAACAACGTACTACGCTGGGTGGGATATGCAGTAGAAAATGGGTGATTTAGTAGGAGTGCCTTAACCAGGTTACGTTTCTCTTCACAGACCTTTATTGTTAGTCCATGTGATAGAGTTTTATTGCATCAACTACACCCATAAAGGCTGTTTAGTTCTTCACCAACAAAAGCATACTTTAAAAGACTTAGTATATTTATTATGCTATAAGGCCACATACACACACCTCTAAAATGACTTTGCTCAAGCAGAAGTTGTAATCAGGACATCAAACATGACGCTGCTTTAATGTTTACCTCTTTTCCATGTAAAAGAAAGACACAGCACTCTCGTCATATTCTGACATTGCCAAACCATCAGGTAGGAAATGAACCCACAGTATTCTCTGGTATGAAGGCCCGAAGAAACCCCGCTGCAGTGCTGAGGGGTGCGGGGACCTCACTCCTCCCGTCAGGCCGCGCCGAGTCCGCCCTGCTCCGGTCTCCCTGCAGCGTCGCTTACAGCCACCAGACCCATCCCGCAGCCCCTCAGCAGCACTTGCCGGCACCAGTTCCGCGTGCGAACGGACATCTTAGTAAGCCCAGACACATACAGAACGCGGGAGCTGTCGGCGGCCCATCACCTGCTCCAGCCCGCCCGCCATCTTCCCTCCGCACGGTGTTTACCACAGCGGCGCCGCCTGGGGCCCAGCCCTGGGGAGCCCTTCATCCCATCTCGGTCACCGCCACCACTGGGACCCCGGTCTCTTTCCACGGCTTCGGGCTTCCTACCCAGGGCAGGAACCCCCTTTCCTCCCGGTGTTTCAGCGCTTCGTCAGGAGGCTACAGACCCTCTCCCGCTACGGACGGCAGAGCGCGGGGAACGCAGCGCTGCCGCGGGTACAGGTCCCGACACGTCGCAACGCCGGCCGCTGCCTCTTGGCCGCGGAGTTGTAAGCACCCACCGCAGCACCCCTGTACTCCGATCAGGCGAAACCGCACCCCGCTCCACTCCGTCTTCCCTTCCTCTCCCCCTTCCCCCCCCAACCTTCCAAGTGGTCCCTTCCAGAGCTCCATTCAGCGCCCTTCGGAAAGTCCCATCCGTGGGAAACGGGAGGGGCTGGCGGACCGGGGCGATTTCCCCCTCGAGGCGGGGTTAGCCGGTGATTGGCGTGTGCGCCATCCACTAGGACGAGGTGTCCGTCAGAGGAGCCAATGGGCGGGCAGCGGCGAAGGGCCGGCTCCCGAGGAGGGGCAGGCGTAGGAAGCGGTGCCGGAGTGGGAGTCGCGCCTGCGCGGGGGGAGGAGGTGGGGACTTCGTCGTGTCCCTGTGTCGGCGGCGGCGTCCAGGGAGGGTCGAGCAGAGGGAGGGGAGGATGGAGCGGGCGGGCGAGCGGCCGTGAGCGGGGTGGGGAGCTGTGCCGCGCCTGCAGGCCGCGGGGCAGGCCTGGGGAGGTGAGAGAGGCGAGGCAAGGGAAAGCAGCCGGGTGCCGGGCTCGTGTGGCGGAGGGGGCTCAAGGCGAGGAGCGGGCGGGCTGCTGGAGCTCGGGCTCCCGCTCCGCAGGGCGGCCGCCGGGGCAGGATGAGCCAGGAGGAGATCCTGAGGAAATTCATTAAGCGAGTCCAGGCCATGAAGGACACGGACCACAATGGGGAGGACAACTTCGCCAGCGACTTCATGGTGAGGGGCGGCGGCGCGGGGCTGGCGGGCAGGCAGCGCTCCTGCCTGCCCTCGGGGCGGTGGGGGTCCTAGGTGCCGGGCTGCCCCGAGGCCCCTTCGCCATCCCCTCCAAGCACGGACGCGCCGGAGGAAGCGCCGCTTCCCTGGGAGTGACCTGCTATTGTGTGCCCCCAGAGCTCGGCCGGCTCCCCCGTGCCCCCCGCCACTTTTTGAGCTCTGCGGATGGCGGGGGGAGGTGGCTGCCTTATTTTACCCTTCTTCCTGCCCCATCCCCAGGGAAGGTTTGTGACTGCAGCCCCTGGCTCCCGCCCTTCTCTGCCCCTGAGGAGGTGGTAGGTGATCGGCTGCTGGAAAATAAACGGGAGCCCCCCTCCGCTCATTCCTTCCCTGAGCAGATAAAGGGGACAGAGCGGCTTGGGGGGTTGGGAGGGGGGCTGTTCGCGCTTCCTCTGCCTTACAGCCCCTCTTCTCGCGGGGTTGCCATCTATAATGTCATCTGGGGATAATGGGGCACTCGTTTCTTTCTGTTCCCCTTTATCTGCCCATGTAGCCGCCTGCTTGAGATTGCTCTTCTTTCCGAGGAGATGTGTTAAATGTACTGAATAGTCCTTGGAGGAATATTCATCTTCCCCAACATCTCCCTTCGCTCCCCATCCCCCACCGCAGCCCTGCCTGTATCCCTCGTCCTTTCTTCCTTCCAGATCGGTTCACCGTCAACCTTTGGTTAACGTGTGTTCTCGGGGGAAGAATTTATTGGAGAATTATCCTTTTTCCTCGTTTATTTAAGCTGTTTAATCGGGCTGTTATGTTTGAGAAGATTTATCTTTTGAATAGATGGCTTGAGCTGTGAGCAATAATGTTGATTGGGCAGATGCCGCTGGCACTTTTCAATATTGTTTAAATACTTAATACCGAAATACAGTTTGACCCACGGAAGAGTTGAAGATGAGTGGGGATAGCCGTCTCCGTATGCACGTATCTTTATAGCTTGTTTTATTATCCAGTGGTGTTTGGGATTAACTCCCCATCCTTAGCCCTTTAAGCTGTCAAGCCTTTGCCAGTGGTCTGGGAACAAAAAAAATAAATCTCGATGTAAATGTCGCATCGGGGATTGTCTGAAATGTGGGGAGGAGGCCGCGGATGTTGCGCAAGGCAGAGGGGCGTTGGGAGCGCTGGCAGGTCCAGGGGTGGAAGAGGAAGTGGACTTTGGGAAGTAACGAGTTCATCCAGGGTGGGGTGGAAGCCCGTGGGAAATCGGCCACGCTCTTTGGGCAGGATTTTGCAAATACTGAAAGTATGCTGGCGAAACATCTGAGTGTGTGGGAAAGGAAGAGAGAAATACGTAGGATGAAGGATGGCGCTGGAGCAATAGGACGCTTCTGAATCTGTTTTGCCGAATAGGATATCTTCACACAAGATTTTAAATGTTGCAGACTTTGACAGGACCATTTCATTAAGTGATTGTTTTAGTAATATAATTGCTATTAAACACAAATTGCCATCTTGTACTGATGAGTCTGGCTTGTTCATGTGCTTTACAGAAAGGGTGGCCTGGACTAGTGGAAAACGCAGGATTTTTGAATGACTTTTATGTTAAATACTTTATACTAGATCTCTGAACCCACTTCTACCATTTCATGCCTGATAAGCAGCCTTATGGTTTAGCTTTGTTCTAGTTGAATGATATACTGTAGTTTTGTCTTCTTTCTAAGTAGTGGCACCTGTGTATGGAAAACCAGCTTTTGTTTCAATTTCTGTATTTGACAGCAAGTTGTTTCTATAGTCAGTAAGCTTTCCCATTGCTTTCACAGGGCAGCAAGGAAAGAGAATGCTGCTAAAAATGGGAAAATAGGATTGTAGGAACTAGTTGGCAAGGCATTTTGGGAGAAGGATGTGTTACCTGAAACAGTGTTAAGTGCTTTGGGAAGAGTCATGTCCAAAATTTCTTTTGTCCTTTTAACCTTTTTTATTATAAACTTTAATTTTTTTATTTTTTTATAATAAATTCCAGGAGAAGCAGGAAACCGTAGTGCTGATCTATGGCCTTAATGCTCACATTAGTCTCAACATTCACCTTTTTAGTAAAGCAGATACAGGTTAGTGTGGTGACAAGAATCCAAACTACTGACATTTTAGGGTTTGTTTTTACATTATGAACATGTTGAGGTATTCTGTTTGCTTTTCTTTTTTTTTTTTTTTGAGAGGGGAGGGTGTAACATGTTAATGTGGGGGGGTTCTGATTGATATTTTTTTTTTCTTAACAGAACCATCCTCTTTAAAAAGATTGAAAAGGGAGAAGAAAAGAGAGGTGAAGAGGGTGAAAAGCTTTAGTATTTTGTTTTTAAGATTTATTAAAGATTATTTGGGAGGGGAGAAAGGGAGGAAGTTGTATTTTCTTATTTAGGTGCAGGATGTACTGTTGCTGCTAAGCAGTGGCAACTTCGTGGAATAGGAATTGCTGTTACTCATCGCTTCATTTCCCAGTCAAGATGGAATCTAAAATAGGAACAGAATAGTGTGTGAATGCAATTGAAAACAATTCTTTGTTTTTACATGTTTATTGCCTTTGAATGTGTTTAGTAATAGGCTTATGGAATTATATTTAGACCTTAGTGAATGAGCTAAACTGCACTTGATAGGCAGGTGCCAGAGAGCACTGGGAGAAGGGGTAGAGAGGCTCCAGTTACATGCAGGTAGACTGATTAGTCTGGCTGGATGCTATTGAAAGCCCACAGTGTGATGACTAAGACTGCTATTTAATAATGCCATTGACATGCCTGAAAATGTGTTCTGCTTGGAAGCTGGAAAGTTGATTATTCACCCTCCCTGCTGCCACTTACAAGATAAATGGTATAATCTAGGTACCAATATCAAGTTTGTTACTGGAAATCAAATGTGTTTAATTTAAATTAGTTGTCCCTGGAAAGTAAGCAGGACTTATTAGGAGATCACTTCAGAACTATGGGCATGCACAATTGGGTTTAAATGAAGCAGAGAGTTTGAAAGCAGTCTAGGCTTGTCTCTGTGTTCTGCCAGTGAGCATGTACGTATGGATACAGGGGCAAGTGGGCTTATTCTTAAAATAATGTAGGTTAGGATTTTACTAGTATGGTTGCTGTATGCCCAAGAGTATACTTTTTCCTTGTTTTCTGCTGACATTGCTATTTGGGCTAAAGGAAGTAAGTATAGATTGCTTCCTCTGGGTGTTTCATGTTGTATGAGTGCAACCAGCATGGTCTAGATGCTGATATTTTATAATGAGCATGTGTCATACATCAAAAAAGGGCTGGAAGTCAAAGCTTTATATGGAGGCAAAGAAAACAGTTTCCTATATCCTAGTTTCTAGAAAGATTTTGATGAATATTTTTTTCTGATTTTTTTCATGTGATTTTCTACAACCAACACATTTTTATTTTCTTGTGCAGCAGCCTCATCAAAAGCATTCCGATATTCTTGTTTTTATTGTTTGTCTGATGTACATTGTCATTGTTATAGGAGAACTGAAACAGAATGGTGTAAAGCTTTATGTTAAAAATCAGATGCTGTAGTTCAAATGTTTTATGGTATATGACAGTCTTGCTTAATCTTTTGAGTCATATCTTTGGCTAATCTATTGTCATGGAACACAGAATAGCTGAAAGTGGTTTTGGTTTTTGCAATGGGTACTGTGTAGGGGACCCTCAGCTGTTGTCTGAAGGTAGTGGTATCAAACGACCTTTATCATTTGTCTTAGATGACATGATGTCTTAGATCATCAATCTAAATAATACTGATTTTTAACAATTTTGCAAGGATTTACTAGGTCCCTTTATGTGGTGTCAGATCTTGTTATGCGTTTTATTCAAGAGGACACTGGTATATTGTGTATCTGTGTTCTTTTCATTCCATCTAAGCTGGAACTCTTAGGTTTGGAGATAGTAAAGAACTCCATGTGCTGTTTGTTTTGTTATTTTTTTAAAGTATGAAGGCTGGTTTGAATGGATCATTGGCTTGAAACAGGTGAAAAGGTAGTTTCTATGCTTTTTTTTAACCTCCTGATGGTTTTATTCTCAAAACTTTTTAAGTACTTCTACCTCCTTGTTTTGTGAAAATCCTATTTAAGAAAAGGGAAGGGGGAATGTGTTTGGATTCTAAGGATAAAAGCTAAGCTGATCATAAGCAGTGCTACACCAGATGTTATAAGATGTTATAAAACTTGCCTTCCCTGTGTTTTTTGTTGTTTGTTTGGGCTCCTTAATCAGTAGAGCCCATCTTTTCTAAAATGCATAACACTACTAGAAATGAAATGTCAGTCTGGACTATTCTAAACCACTGATCAAGGCTACTGAGATACATGAGTGAAAGTCCATGTGCTAATGGCAATTGTGACATTGATTTTTCTTCTAACTCCTGTATATTCTGAAATAGCATTAAATATATTACAAATACCATATTCAGCCATGGCCCTTGAGAAACACCCTACTTAAAAGCTCATTTGTATATTAGTGGGCATGTCTGTAAACTTTTCTGATTCAAATAATGAGTCTTGAGTATCTGGGAGGGTGTTTTTCAAATTTATAAGGCAAGTGTTCAATCTGAAAACAGTCAGGAAAGGTAAGATTATAATACCTCTGAGTTGTTATTTTTGAAGTTAAAAATACCAACTGTATAAGACAGTTTTGGCAATTGTCTTCTAGCATTTGCTTATGTTTCATTCTTCTAATACGTAGTTTGCAACATGAACTCTCAACTTATGCTTTATCATATATGTGCATGACTTTCTTAAAAATTGGCGGTTCTGAGCATTTCTCTTCCTTAAGTGTGATAGAGTAATTACCTTGGAGAAAATGACCCGTAAGGATGTTGTACAGCTGATCTGTTATAAGGAGCTCTGCTCTTAGAGATGTTTTAATGGGTCATAGATAGCTGTCACTTTTGTGACTGATTTGAGCCTTTTTATAATTTTAGGGTAAAAAATGGGTCTGTCATAAATAGTTCATATTATGCTTTAATTTGAGTGTTCATGTATTTTTGCAATTTTATTTCCATTAACTGTGTTTTAGCTAGATGCTGTTGATTTGATGGGAGGGACACACACCAAGAGATGACTTCATTGTGAGCAGTGATAGTCATCCAGGCCATTCATAAAGCTTCATTTACATATACTACATCTGGCTGGAGCAATATGACTGAATAGCAATTTTGGTAACCCTTCACTTCAGAGGCTTCTGAAATTTTTCTAAAATAATGTTCTTTAAATGTTATCCACAACTTTGAACAACCATTTATTTTAAATATTCAGCTTTTTTGTCCCCTCCTGAGGAAATGAGTGCTGTTCCTATTGTTTCAAAGATGCTATTCTGAATTTTCATAGAGGCAACTGAATACAACCACAAAGCTGCTGTAGTGACCCTGGGGTATAAGAACTTGCAAGCGCTGCCTGAAATTGCAGTAGCTCTTTTGGGCAAATGAAACTAAAACAAATCAGGCAATGCTCTGGGTTGTGTCAAATAGCTTGCATGGTTATAAGTTCTGTTTGCTCAGCCTCCAAAGACAACCACGTGTAAGTCTACTGTTTCTTATGGAGTAAAGGGTTGTGTTGGTTTTGTTGAATATTACAGAATTGTTCAGGAGGAGCAAACAGTAATCTTGACCTTGCATCTCATGACATACTACACATACTCCTAATGATTTAAATAGCGTGTCAAATACATACTTTGCTTTTATTCTGATCTCAGTCCTACAGTGCCTTTTGCTGTATATAGTTATACATATATACAGATAGATACATAAATACCTACATATAGATGTGTCTCTTGAGACCATAGTTGTTCCACCCTAGCCTTTAATCTATAGTTCTGTAGATCTATATACATCCAGAGATATGTGTGTATACATATATATGTATATATCTGGATGTATGTCTGTATACTTCTCTGCATGTATGTGTGAATGATTTGAATGGTACAAATTTCTTGTTTTGGTGTGCTTTTAATTTACCTCAAAACTGCAGTAGGTCAGGGTATTTTTCCTTAATGTTGTTACAGCTGAATAGAAGTTATCAGCTCTGCAAGCAGGGAAAGATTAGTCTGAATGTCTGCTTATCTAATGTGTATACATTTGTTAATGGTAGGTGAACAAATGCCTGTGGCTTTTAAATTCATGTTAAGCCATTGATATGTAAGAAACAAATTCTATTCGATTTTCTTCACTGTTACTGTTTGAGATTTGTGTACTGCTGCAGTTCTACTGTAATATGCTTAGTACACAGGAAATATGGAAAACAGTAATGCATGTGTTATTGTCACCCTTTTCTCAACACTGTAAGTAGTACCTTGAGTGTGCATTTGTCAAACTGAAATCAGAAGCTAGATGGCCTTTTTTTCCTCAGTCTTGCAAAATGACCTTCATTTAGGGAGAGGCATTAGTGTTAAAGGTCAGATATGGAACTGAGTAAAGCATAAGTTAATTGGGTAGAGCAGAATCTCTTTGTGCTGTTAGGAAGTGTGGCATTTCCATCCTGGTGTTTGCCTCAGCCTGTTGTACTCCACAATTGCTACAGTTTTGCCAGTGCAGGCTCGGATAACTCAGCTGTATATATTTGCCCTAAATGAAGCATGGATATGCATTTCTTTTTCTGTTAACTAGCTTGTGAATGTTGCGGGGAGATTAAGCTCTTTGTTTTCCTGCTTCATCTGGCACTAAACCTTGCCAATATAAACTTAACTTATGAATTATTTGTTCAAATTGAACAGTCACAATGTGCTTGTGGAAGGAGAGTGCTCTGGTATGGCTGTGGAGCTTCTGATCCAGAACTAGGAGCCCCAGAGAGCGGCTGTGTTGTTAGAGTGTTGCCTCAAGTCTCTCTACATCTTTGAGAAACAAAACTGTGTTCAGACCTAGTGCTCTTAGGCAATACAAGTACAAAGGTAGTAGATTTACTAGGGAAGCTGAGAGTGCAACAGCAAATAAGGAGAGAGTTGTATGGGGAGAAAAGAGAAAAACATGGTCAGGCCTGACAGACTTCATGATCATTGTTCTGAGTTGGGAACCGTTGTTTCAAAGTATCTTTCAGTACTGATGTCAGGATGTTTCAGTCACTGCTAGGCTTGCATAGGAGAGTTACCGCCTATATCTCTGGCCTTGTTCTAGCTATTATTTGCCATCAGCTTCAGAATAATAAAAAAAAAATCTTACACAGCTAAAAAGATAAATCAGTTTCCCAAAAGGTACCAGATAAATAGAGGTATAAATGGGTGACCTAGTTTGGTTGACCTGATTTTTTCCTCCTATCTATCCTTTTACAAAGTGATACTTTTAATTTCTTTAAAAGGTAATTTTATTGGTGGTAATCAATTTATGGAAAGACTTAAAGGCAGTTTTGCTCTAATGGAAGTGTCTTGTGAAAGAAAAGGCAAGAAGAATTGAATTATCAGCTGTAAAAAGTAGCAAGCTGATGTAGCCAGCTACTTCAATGGGGGAGAAGACCTAGCTGTTATAAGAGGACTGAAGCTATGAATGATGTTGCCTCATGGGCCAGATGTGTCATTAGAAACAAAAGCAAATAAAGATACATGTTTCATTCATTCAGATTTCTAGAAGGAAGCAGCAGTAATTTTGTAGGAAATTCTACCATAACGCTTCTGATCAGCTAATTTTTTGTTTAATTTATTTTACTTCTGAGATCCCTTAGTTCAATTAAAAAAAATTAATTGCCTTGTGTTAGGAACGTGCCAAGGGCAACTACATTAGTAGACTGAAAGTTGTAAAGTGCTGTATGGATCAGTTGGCTTGTTCAATTTTTAATTTGCTGCTATTTGCAAAAATCCTAACCCAGTTGTTAAATGTTCATAAGCGTGTCCATATAACTTAGGATATATAATTCCTCCTCTTTATAGAGGAAGGACTATGCTCTTATTTTTTTATATGTCATAGACCAGGCCTTGATTCTTAAACGTTACTGAAGCATCTAATTTTTAATTGTATGATCTTAGCTATGAGGTTTCGTGTCTAAAGTCATGGGTTGGATATCATTAGTCTCTAAGGGGAAGTTAACTTGGTTAAACCCATATTGCTTTAAAGAATATATAGAATCATAGAATAGTTAGGGTTGGAAAGGACCTTAAGATCATCAAGTTCCAGCCCCTCTGCCATGGGCAGGGACACCTTGCTCTAAACCATATCACCCAAGGCCCTGTCCAACCTGGCCTTTAACACGGCCAGGGATGGAGCATTCACAACCTCCTTGGGCAACCTATTCCAGTGCCTCATCACCCTAACAGGAAAGAATTTCCTCCTTATATCCAATCTAAACTTCCCCTGTTTAAGTTTTAACCCATTACCCCTTGTCCTATCACAACAGTCCTTAATGAAGAGTCCATCCCCAGCATCCCTATATGCCCCCTTCAGATACTGGAAGGCTGCTCTGAGATCTCCACGCAGCCTTCTCTTCTCCAGGCTGAACAGTCCCAACTTTCTCAGCCTATCTTCATACAGAAGGTGCTCCAGTCCCTTGATCATTCTTGTGGCCCTCCTCTGGACTTGTTCCAACAGATCCATGTCCTTTTGTATGCAGTACTTGAATCTTACTTGGTTATGATACTGACCTTGTAAATTTAAAACTTTTACACTTTTAAACTTTTGCGTAGTCTTGCAAAGAGTCAGTGGCTTTGATTGCTCTTCTAAAGTCAGAATAGAGTGGTGTCCTCTTGAACAAAGGCATCTCACTGCGTTTGTCTGTCCTGCTGTCTTGTCACACTTACTGCCTCATGTGGATGACATCTGCTTTTTGTTTTTCATCTGAAAACACACAGCTGTTTTGTACTCTGTGATCACAGGAAGAGCAGCTTCTATGTGGATCAGTGAGATTGAGAGCAGTTCTTTCTTTGCTTATGAAGAGGTAGATGACCATCTTTCAGCTGTGCAGCTGAGCTGCTGTGGGAACAAGAGGCCAAGACTTTCTCTTCTGGGCAGATAATAAGAGACAATGAGAGGCTAGTAAAGAGTATGGTATATGAGTGGCATTCTGTCATCTTCCTGCTTTTATTGAGCTTGAACAGTTAGCACCTCTGCAGTCATTGCTATCTTTTATAGCTACTGTAGGGTCAATATCATGGATGAGAAATCCATTTCTTCTGCTGAGCTGGATGTCAGCAGCTGTTCTGACAAGTTTCTGCATCATGCAGGCTTTGGCTGGTCTTCAGAGACGAATAGGCATGATTCCCAGCTATTCACCACATTTGAGGCTTTCAGGGGGCTCTTGGTCCAGAATTCTCATATTATTTTCTGTTTTAGATTAAATAGATGTTGTCTTTCATTTATGTTACTATGGCATCATTTTTATTCCTCTGGTAGTTCTTAGAGGACACAAGCTGTCTTTGAACGACTGGGTTCCTAATTCAAAGGGTGCTTACATGGGTTTCTTGTCTTTAAGTGTTCAGGGGATTTGCCAGTGTAGATTATGCATCAAGTTGAAATGGCTGATTGCTGTGGGAAATGCACAGCTCTTGGGAAGCCTGAATGGTATTCCAGTCTGTCCTAAATGTTTCATTTCTTACGTGACTGTATTTGACTCTCCAATGCATAACCCTCAGTAGAATAGTGTCTTGTTTTCTCAAGGCACTCAGTGTTCTGGTAGCACATACTGGGTATAGCTTTCTACTTAAACAGGTTTTCTTATTGGATTAATTGGCCAGCATTTGCAGTGTCTTGCTGCACAAACCAGAAATTAGTTAACATAAAAAGCAGAAAAACACCAAACCAAGTGAAATGCATAGCACTGCAGTCAGACTGTGGATAGGTTGGGTTTGTAAGTTGATGACCAGCTGATCTCTGAGTAAAAATGATCATGGGGATGGCTCTGTGGTAAAAATATTATGTCCTGTATTTTTGCAGTGCATGGCTTTATTATTTTATTGCTTTTCCACATGTAGAAAACAAGTCTTCATTCTTCCTTTATTTTCTACTCGAATATTTTCCTTTGTGCATAGGAAGCAGAATTACAACTGGAAGCTATGCTTTCATCACTAGTTACTTACTCCGTGTTGTAGATGCTAGTAAATTTACCAAAGAGGTAATTGTTAATTGAAAAGAATACGGTTGTCCAGTAGGAGTACTCAAGGGAATGATTTAGCTCAAAATATAGCTGGAAAATGAAACACTATGCTGGAGGGAAGGGCATATTTAGGTTAGTTTAACTGCTTCAAAAACCTTGGAGTGCCTGCAGAAATGAATTCATTATAAGTTGCCTATGCGGCAGCACCCCTATTCCACAAAGTGCTAAAGGGAGGAAATAGTCTCTTAGATGTTGTGAGTCTCCCCAGATAGCTCTTAGGTGTTTGACAGTTTCTTCTAAGACTTCCATTTTTAGTAGTTTATGTGGCTGCACAAAGCTGTGCTGATTTTTATTATGACCAAATTAAAATGTAAAAACTAATTTTAACTCGTTTCCTGTGAGGTTGCTTAAAAATAGCTGTGTATAAATGTTAATGGACATATAGGGAACTATATGTAAATGTTAATGGAGAAAAAATGACTGATTTTTAGGTAGGTGGAAGGATCTTGGGACATACTTCAGGGACTCACTGGAATTTATTTTAGTGAAGAAATGCGTTGTTTTATAGATATATATATATACATATATATATATATTTTTTTTTTTTTTTTTTTTTTTTGGTCCAGAAGGGAGAAATGTAACTTAGGTTGCTTCCTTCAGCAGTTTATTGCTATGAGACTGGCACATGGGAGCTTTGCACTTAAAGCTTTGGGTATGAGTCTGGGTTTCAAACTGAATGTCCTGAAATAAGTTGTCATTAAGCTGGATGTTAAGCTATGAGGTCACTTATAAATCAATTACAACCTTTTTATACTTTCTTTATGAACAGAAGAACTTTTCCAAAGGCTGTTCCACGGAGCTGCTGTGGGAATTGTCCTGATGATCTGTGTTAATACTGCTTCAGTTGCTTCAGCTGGTCCCAGATACTTTTTTCATGTTTTGATTAAGAAGATAAAATTTGAGCTTTCAGTTTTTCTTGCAGCACAGATGCAGCCTGCAATCATTTAGGATGTCAACTTCCTTTTTTTGTTGTTCTGAAAAGAACAGGTAGAAACTTAACTCCATGAAACTCTGGCAGAGAAACCTAGTTGTATTTCTTGCAAATCACAGAAATCTGTAGCCTATTAATAAATAAATTGAGAGACCATTACCATGGAAAAAAATGTGTGTATCTTAAAGTCAGCAAGCTGTTGCCATAAATCCATGTGTAAACTGTGATTTCCTAAAGGAAAACAGTATTTGCTTCTAAAATGCTTAGCTAATTCTGTAACTAATTCTAATATGGAGTGGCCTGGATGAGAGCTTACATTTGGTAACTTAGACATTGTCAAACACCATAGCATTTGAGATGTAAAGCTATAGCAAGATATCTTTCTGCCACTAGCATTAAAAAAAGCATTAGGACTGTTTAAATTGGTGTTTGTGTGAAAATGAAGCCAGCATCCTGTTTGTACAGTCTTATAGCGTACATAATAGGCTTCCCTTCCTGTATTCATAGAAAAAAATATTCCATGTCTGGTAAAGTGAGGCAATATGATCATCCAGTGAAGAAAGTATGTGGATATAAAAACCTCATTGATGATATTTCTGGCTCTGATGGATGAAGATAACTTCCAGACGTATGAAGTGTATATCAGGCCAGGATGTGTTTAGAAGTGAGGAAAGTAGCAGTGCAGTAAAAAGGGAATTCAGTGCAGGGATGTTAAATAGTGAACTGGTTTACTTCTGGACAGACAGTACCTTTGAACTAGAAATGACAGTCATTTTAGTCAGGTGAATGATCTTGTAGGGTGTGTTAGGGAGTCCTTCATGGGGCTTGGGTTTTATGGGGCTGTGGTATTACCACTTTTAAACCTCCAGAACTTGATCCTGAAGTCAGGAGTTTCCCAAAGCATGTACAGATGGTGTAGATTCTCAGGTGATGTTCCTTGCAAATGAGTCTTAAGACAAATGATAATAACATAGCAGATAATCTTTACTTGCAAGATGTGGGGGTGCTTTTGTGTTTTGTTTTGTGGTTTTGTTTCTTTTTCTTTCCTATTAATGGATTCTAGCATGGTATTGGAATTTAGCTTTTGCTGGTAACAACTGAGAATGTGAAGTGTTCTGTTTATAGGGAATGGAGCTTACTAGCTTTATATGCTTGAACTGAAGATTTGTTTGGGTAGAGGTCACAACTTTTCTCCTTCCTGTGGTAAGTCAGCTTGATGGGTACATGATTGTCATGTTGTATGGAAAGTTAGTTACATAAAACCTTTTAATATATAATTTAGGCTTGGGAAAACCTCCAGAAGAAAGCTGGGAACTTTGATTATGTGAAGCATGTTGTGAATTTTAACAGTATCTGATATGCCATGGAGGAAGGATTTTTACAGAAGGTAGAAGAAACGCTTGTGTGGGCTTCCTTTTGTATTGATGCTGTCTTTTGGTTTGTCTTCAGCTTGTTTGATCTAGCTTCTGGACATTGTATAAACAAGGTACCCTTTAGGAATTCTGCATTTATGTCAGCTAGTAATGGAATCATCACTGCAAAGTGTATAGCTTTCCGCTGGGCATAGTACTTCTGTCAGATTTTATGCAAATTGCAACACGATTATTTTTGATTCAACACATACCAACTCTGATCTGTCTTGGATGGTTGTTCATCTTGCTCCTGTTGCCTTTTCTGTTGTGGTGTGGGTTTTCTTGTGTTGTTATTCTTTATTCCCTCCCATTTACTTCTGTGCTTGTACTACCTTATCCCTGTACTGCTAGAATGTTTTCCTTACATTTTTAAACCATTGGTTATTACTGGTTTTGGAACACAGGCCCCATTGCATGATGAGTGGAAAACCATGTGCATAAGTTAAGTATCTTGAACTTTGCCTTGCTTTTAAACTGGAAGTTCTTCAGAGTAACCATTAGCTTTATGCAGGTTGTTATGGTTTTAATGAACTGAAGACAAATGATTGTCCATAGAGTAGTTTGGTACCTTTTTAGGCTGTGCAACCATTGAGTGATCGATCAGTTGTTGGGTTATAATAAAAGAGAAGGTATATGGGTGGATTTTTTTTTTTTTGCTGGGTTTTAATTCAATGATCAAAGTAGAACAACCTGGTCTGTTTGAGTCTGATCTTAAATTCAGAACAGAATAGCTTAGCTACGCATTTTGTTGGCTTTATTATTCTTTTAAAGAGAAAGTCAAGTTTGTGAATGTTACCTAGCTCTGATAATCAACATTTTCTTAATAAGAAAAATCTTAGAAGTATGTTAGGTCTGCACAGCAGAGCAAGAAGCCTGGGAAGCAGGACGTTGAGGCTTAACCCAACTGTTTAAAAGCCACTGCAGGGATTGAAAGGGTTTCTCAAAACCGTTTTGAATATAACATGCTATTTTCTCTCTAAGTCTAGATGCTGGATTTTTTGATTCTCTTTAGGAATGGTTCTTTGGAAACATACAGACTGTTCCATATGAATTTTCATGTTATGGTTTGTTCAGTTCTCATGATTAATATTTCAGGGATTGTACTGGATCAGGTAATATTGCTTACAGATCTCTCTCAAAAGAGTAACTGTAGTATTGAACTGATGTCTAAGCTTGGTTATTACAGAGATTGCTGGAGACTAAAGCCTAATTTGAGTATCTTGAAAAATTTGCTGAGGCCTGGCAGCCTCAATGCAGTCAATATTGAGAGAGAGTAGCAGTACAGCTTGCACTGGGATCAGGATGCAGTCTTCTAGTAAGCAGTGTACTTGATTCTTTTCACATCTGTAAGAACCACTTGCATCCTGGTAAGACGTGATACTTCACTGCTCCTGTGAATTAATTCACTTTGGCTGTAGAGTATGTATGTCTGTATCTCGCATTTCAAAGCCAGGATTTAGCAATGATGAGATCCTATCACTTGTCATGCAGTTACTGTCTCTTTAGAACAAATGTGTATTCCTGTCTGGGCTTATTAGCATTAATAGCTGTTCTGGGTACCCAGTGGAATACTGATGTACAATGCTAGCAACTGGGAATGAGAAGAAGGTAGCATTTAAGGGAAGGCACAATGCAAGGATTAAAGAGGGCATTGCTTTAGAAAAATGCTACTCTGCCTTAAAGTCAAACTGCAGCAGACATTGGGTTTGAGTTTAAACTTAACTGATGTGTTGAAAATAAATTGAGATCTTTTAAAGCTATTTATTTTGTTTGGAATGCTGCCACTTCTATCAAAGGAAAATAAGACTGAGAAACTTGGTTTGTGACCTACTTATGGTGTACTTAAATAGTTCTTCGTTTAGTAAGTGTGGGGAGTTCATTTATCTGGAAAGGGTCATTGTTTCTCACCAGTCCAAACTGCGTGCAATATCTTGCCTACTTCCTAGCTAGAAATACTGCAATAGGCAGTCTTACACATCTGCAAGAACTTAGAAGTTTGGGGTTGTTTTTCTGACTAAAGATGTATCTTTTTTCCACACTGAAAAGCCAGCCAGATAGTTTTCATGGCTGTTAGCAGCAGTGCAACCTGTTTCTTTCAAGTTGTTCAGTGCTGAGGAGCCTCACTCACTTTCCCAGTTGTATAAAAAAGAAACCCACTCTGCTTGCTTTTAGCATTTCCTATTTTACTTTGTACAAATTTTAGGTTCCATTCTTTGTTATCTAGCCTTTCCCAAGAGTGGCTTTGATAGATCTGAGGAAGTAACTTTTGTAATGCAACTTTCCTCATTTCCTGTATTTCATCTACTTATTTTGTCATTCTGAAGAGCCGTCACTCACAGTTTCACAAACTTACATTTCCAGTATCTAAAAGTGTTAAGTAAGTGTCAATTCTCCAGTTTTAGATCTCTAAGTTCAGTACTCAGTAAAATGCTATGGAGTTTAATTTGTCATGAGGGAGGTAAAAAACCCAGCTTGATGGAGAAGGAAGCAGCGAAGAGTAGAAGTTAAGAGGAAGCTATTCAGGTGCTTCTTTGTGGAGATCACACTGCATTTTAGTAAGCTAAAATGGGAAGGTATTAATGGCTTATTTGTGTGCAGGTTAGCATCTCTGTGAGTATGTGTGTTGAGCAATGTGCTGAGCAGAAGGAGACAGTAAAAATGTGGAAGAAGTTCTGCTTGTGCCAGGAACCACCACCAGTATTTTACAGTCAAACAAGGGCTGACTCTGGTCTCTGCAGGCAGTGGACCTCGTGGTGCTAATCCACCTGCTGCCTCCCTGCTTGTGTCTGCAGCTAGTCTCACCCAGTCACCTTGTTCGTTCTGTGGCTTTGCTGAAATGATTTCCGATTTTCCAGAATTAGGATGTGAACTGACCACAGCTGTAGTGTTTTCTCAGAATTCTTTGAAAATGTATCTGTGACCAGAGAAAAGAGAAATACTTCATTTAGTGTTGAGCAACTTTCCTGTTCCTAGATAGGCAAGTGTGGGCTGCAGCCAGTGTCAGTAGCAGGTTATTATACAGACACTGTTCTGATATGAGGAAGGAATGCAATAAAGATTAGTGGCTTAGAAAATAAGATGAAAGCAAATGGAATAGAAGGCTAAGAGGTGGAAAACTGTTAAACTTGTGCACTGCCTAAGTGATTTGTATGTAAAACCTCAATATGTAAATAGCTGTATCACTGATAGTTACTATTGTCTTCAGTACAGTAAAACCTGTCCCGTTTCTCTGTAGGGGTGGGTATGAAACTGTCCTAGTGATGATTCATTGTACCAGAAGTTGAATAGTCTTGCATTGATGAAGCAACATAACGCATACCAAACTGAAAAAAAACCTCTATCTACATCTTATCATGTATATCGTCAAAAACTGTTTTCCCTGTATTCCATTTGTTAGCTTCTGTAATACACGGTAGATTGAAGCAGATGAATAGCAGTTTATGCACTTCAGGTTATAGTTAGAAGGAGATTTTAAAATCTGAGGTATGCCATAGAGTTTTACCCACAGTGGCTACTTGCCTTTCCCTAGAAGACAGGAAGACCTAGAATCAGCTTTTGCTGCTTTACCTTTTTTTTTTTCCGATTTCTTAAAATAAGAAACTTGTGACTTCCATCAGTCCCCCAAATCCACAGGGTATCTAAATACTGAATTCTGATTTAATAATTATTAATATACCCCTAAAGAAGCGTTGCTTTGTAAAGGCTACTTGTACGCTGAGATCATGGGTTTGTTACTTGAACATAGTAAATTAGTTGAATATTAATAATTTTAACTCTGGTGTTCAGGGGAAAGGAAGACTATGAATGAGCTTGTCCTAGGCTGCCTGGGAAGGATTTCCAAATGTTATAGACATTTTTAGTTCTGGTTTTTGTATAGTGGTGTTAAAATTAGAATCTTCCACACATGGTACAGTGAGTATATTCATAACTGGGAGAAAGATGAGTAGGTGAATCTACAGATTAGTTATGTTGGTGTTGAGTACACCTGCATTTGACCAACCAATATTGTGAACATGGTGGATGAAGAGGTGGTGGTGATCAGACCTACAGGAAACATTGCCAGAGTTGGAATTTGGCCAGGATGCTCCTTTTTTGCCTGTGTTGCTGTTAAAGGACCCCTTGTTCATGAAAAATGTCAAAACAATTACCTCAAAGACATGGACCAGCAAGCACAGTATTCTTGTAGAGCATATGTACATATGGTAAGAAAAACCTGGAGTCATTTCCATGTGGAGGGCAGGTTTTTTTGAGATTACTTTGGGTTTGTGGCAGAAGCGCAAAAAGGTGAAACTGTCTGAGACTTGCTCAGGCAAATAGGAGTTGGGTAGAAAACAGACAGTCCCTTAAAAATAACTTTGTTATAAAATAATGAACAGTTAAAGTGATTATAACTAGAATTGTGGTGTCTGGGACAAAGCAATAACATGAATGAGGTTATTTTTTTTATCCTTTCCAGGCAGCGCAGTACCATCTGCTGTGCATGGTGCAATAGGTAATGGGGGAGGAAAAGAAGTAGCTAAATTTTAGAATTGTATGATACTTTGCTTTCTTCAGAATGTATAAAAAAGTGCTGTTGTGAGTTAGATGTACAGCTACCCTAGTAATTTATTCTGACTGGTGGATACTGAGAGAAAGAAGAAATGAAGCAGCCATCATCCCAGCTTCCCTTGGTGGCAGGTTCTGTGTAGAAGCTCCTGGACTGTGTATGTGGCAGCAGCAGGCTGGGGCTCACAGGACACCAGGAGCTGTCTCTGCATGCAGACAGTCAGGATAGGGGCAGGTACCCTTAAACAAGCCCTCTGCTGCTTGCAAACGTTTTACCTTTTTTATCTCTGTATAATTTCCTTTCATTGAGCTTCCTCTTTTTTCTTTTTTTTTTTTTTTTTAAGTCCTTATTTCCAGGGGAAAAAGTTGCGGTGAATTTATATTTTCTTTTTTAGCCTTTTCCTGACTGCCAAGGATGCCAGCTATAAGCATGCAGTAACTACAGTTGTTTCTTCTGGAGCTCTGTCTTTAGCCAGGTCTTGGACTTGCTCTGATCTGCTTCAAAGTGTTTTTCTTGCTGGGGGATTGAGGGAGAGTTCTCTGGCAAATTGATTGGATATCTTTAAAAAGAAAGAAACCTGTACTTTGTACCCATCTGAAACTCTTGATTCCTTATTTTTTAGCTTCATAGCCTTCCTAATCTCTTCCATAAGAACTACCACATTTCTTGTGCATGCTACCACCATCCTGATTGTTTTCTTCATACTAGAGGTCTTGCACAATCCTGGGTGTGTTAAAATGTGTTGCAGAATCTTAGCTTGATTTTTCTCTCCTTCTCTTTGTCTGTCTGCTTTTGTTAATGTATGATGCTGCTTCCTCTGTGGCATGCCCTTGCCCATCAGTCCTCCATAATTTGTAGGGGTAGGATTAGATTCTGAGCATGTGGTCCTGCTGTCAAGTTTAAGATAAATTTTGTATCAGTATTCTCCTTTTAGAGTCAAATTTGGACATCCCTGAAATGGTCAGGCTGATGGACAAGATGATTGGTTTAGGTCCCTTCCATCTGAAATACTCTAAATTTATGATTTGTCTGATACCTGGATTTCATGCAGGTGACTAGAAGCACCTACCCATTTCTTCCTGGAACTGGCACTTAATGTGCCTGAACTTTGACTTCTGCTCTATCCTTTACTGAGGGTGTGGTGTTTTTATACCTATCACAGGGGATATCACACTGTGCTATAATAATTTATTCTATTGCTTCTGAGTCTAAGCCTGTTTAAGCCTGATTTAAATTTTGGTGAAGGTGGAGCCCATTCTTGTGTCTAGTATTTTTTTGTCCAAAAGTGTTTTCTTGTGATATTTTAGGCAACAGAAATACCTTTATCTTTCAGCCTTTTTGTCACCCATTTTCAGCGTTTCTTAAGATCTATTGACTGATGTGCTGTACTTTCATGAAACTGCATGAAACAGTTCTCAGTCTTCAGCCTCTTACCTTACTGACTAAACTTTGTGTCTATGCTATATTTACGTGCTGTGTCTGGTAACCACAAATGTTACTGTTGCTGCCTGCTTCTGTTGTGGCCCAGGTGATGCCCAGGGGATGGTTTATAAGAATTTCCTCCTTTACAGTTGACGTGATTAACCGAGGACTATATATAATCTGCCTTCTTTTTGTTGGGATCCAAGGTGGTTTTCCGCTGCCCAAGAGGACACTGACATCTAGTGGATGGGTTCCACAGACACAGGGCAAGCAAACTGCTGCTTTAAGGTCATCTTTCTTCTGGACTTCCGCCTAAATAGTGCTTTTGTTTAGATCCTCAGAGTAAAAAAGCCTAGCCAGTTTTGAGTAACTTCTGGGGTTTGTGCAGTCAAACTAGTTGTTGTTTGGTGGTGGTGGGGTTTGGCTTTTAGTTGGTTTTCCTTTTCTCAGTCAAGTTGCCTGCACACGAGCCTCAGATGCTTGCAATGGAGTGATTTAAGATACTGTGTTCCCCAGTTGTCCTTCCAGCCTGTGAAGATGCCATGCTACCTGTGTGGCAGGGCAAAAAGAGGCAGATGTTCCAGCTTCCCCCTCTGGGCAGTGCTTCTAAGTTACCTTCAGTTCTGGGCCTATTCTGTCAATGAAACTTGAAGCCTTGTAATGTGGTAATGGTGCTGTGCAGCTTGTATCAGACATCTGTTGGTTTAACTGGGAACCAAGTAGCAGGAAAAGCTACTTGGTAGCAGAAACACAAATTTGTCTAGGAATGTTCCAAAGTAGAGAACAGTGCTTAGAAATCAAACTTTGTGGAAACAGTCATCAAAATGTTAATATTGCTTTAAAGACAAAACCAGACATTTCAGTTGAAGTAATTAAATTCAGATTTCTTTATCAAAGAAAATAAGCACTGTATAAACCTTGATAGTTAAGCATGACATCTTCTGCTATCAGGTACTTGACAGTGAACTAGGTAAACCAGTGCCTGTAAGCAGTTAACACCATTGCTACAGAGCAGTTTGATCTAGGATGGTTTAAGTCATTCTGCACCAGTGTTCGTTAAATAATAAGGTACTGGTTTTGGGTTTGCTGATCATCTACTAACTCTCTAAATGAGGTTAGAAAATGAGTTAATTCAAGGCACTTAAATTATGGCTTAAAATAAAAAGAAGCCTTTCAGGCCCCTTTTAATCACAGAAGAGTCAGAGGAAGTATAGGCTGATGGTGCTTAGAATGAGAATGTTAGACTTAAATGCTTGATGATAGTCTTTAAAAAGGAACAGATTGCTTCCTTGGATAGAGAAAACATTGATTCTTACGTTTTCTGAAAGAAGCTAAGATTATTTTACTGTTTGCTAGTGTTCTTTGGATACAGCAAAAGTATCTTCAAGTAAAAACAGACTATCACAACCAAAAACAGTAACATAAAAATGATTCATGTTTTCTGTGAAAATATAATGTAAAGGCTACTAATATGTTTTCTGTGCTAAAAGGTACTTATGCCTTGCCAAGCAATAGATAAAGTAGAATATGAATGTTTCAGTCCTAAGAGGGAAATTTCAAGTTTAATCACTTTTATTAATATCTGACCATGAAGAAAAATAGCATACAATCCATCAGCAAATTAAAATGACAGCCTGTTATTTTATTTAAGGAGAAGGAAGAAAAATAGCTTTCTCTCCTGTTGGCTGCTGAGAATTTATATTGTCTCATCTTTAGAAACTTCCCAGCATGGTGGACATACTACTGAGTACAGGCTGTTTATCAGTAAATATCCTGTGTCTAGTCCCTTGGTGGCTACTGTGAACACTTTACGAGTTGCCACTTTATTTGGGATAATATGGCATATGTGCTTCCTTCAGTGTTGGCTTCTAGTACACAGTGTTACTTGGCTTTTTTTAAGTTTAGTCTTATTTCTTTTACCCTGAAAGTCTGTCTGCTTGCATTATGTTAGATTCCCATCTTCCCCTCCCATTGATTGTTTTCTAGCTTTATCATCAAATAACAGCATGCTCAGCTTTTCATAAGAAGTCATGAGAGAAAATGCCTGATTGCCCTGGGAAGTTTTTGAGAAACTTCTTTTGTAAAATCCCTCCTGTCAGATGATTCCTTTTTATCAATATTTTTCCTTGTAAAAACAAGCTAAAGAGACTCTTGTCTTGCCTGGATTCTTCTAAAAGTTCACCTACTCTTCTTTTGAATTGGCACCGTATCAAATACTTACTTGAAGCCCAGATTAGAACAGCTTCCTTTCCCAAGAAAGGAAGTAGAGTGTTATTACTTTGTCACTTATTCCACATAGATGAGAATTATAGATAAGAATCTTGAGGTTGGATCTGAAGGTATCCCTGTGTGTTTCTGAAATACCTGGCAGTAAATCTATCATCTAGAAGCCTGGGGTGTTGAATAAAGTTGTTTATATTTCAGATAGAAGAAAATTAATGAGGGTTTGCTATTGTTTACCAAACAAACCATCAGCTTCTACATTCTGGATTGTAAATAGTCAGCCTTTTAAAGACATGATAGTTGAGGGTTGTTTTAAATTTATCAGCAGTTTGATTGACAGGGACCTTGCCTGAACCAGATTCATTTTATCAATGGACTTTGGCACCTTTTTATCTGCTGAAATTTGGCATGGTAGAAACACTGTTTCACAAATTAGCTGTATAACACACAGCCTTCAGGGTACACACATCAATGAGAGGCTGCTTTTGAAAGCTTTATGTGATTGAGCGTGTACTTCATATGAGGTAAACATTTATCTGCTCTTCAAAATAGAAGAATTTTGGAAGTAAATACATTCTAAGTGTAATAAAGGCTTCTTATGGACTGGAAGTTTGACTTGCAGCTTTGGTGTACAAAACACAATAAAAGGTATATAAAGGCTTATTTTAATATCAAGGATTTAGGTTCTCAGTGTTGGTTGTGAAAGAGAATGTACCACAATATGTTTGTTACTTAGACTGATGCAGGCTGTTATGAGTCTTCAGATTTAAAAATGTCCTCTAAAATGCTCATGATTTAAAAAGGTTAGGCTTCAAACTTTTTGATTAAAACATTATTTTAATTTTATTTTTTAATAACTTCACTGCAGTATTCTTGTCTGTGGGTATGCAACGAAATGATTATATAGGGCTGCAGAAGAGGCAGCTATTTCTTTTGCTAGTCACTTTTGGGTTTGCATGACCTGAGAACACCTGTGGTTAAAGTTACCATAAATTAAAATGTTGTATGTCGAGCAGTACCTTTGAAATAGTTATATTTAAGATTAATTGCAGTGTTTTCCTTTTTTTTGAGGAGGCTAATTGCACAAAATGAGGAAGGAAACATTTTCTGTGTGTTACTATGATACTGTCATAGAAAATGCATGTGTGCCTATGTTACTCCTGTAGAAGAGAACTGCGTACAATATAGCATGTGTGGAGAAGGTTTCAGGACTTCTTTTAAAATTCAGCAGAAACAAGCTAAATGGTAAAGTTTCTGTTGTTCAGGCATTTCACAGTGTTATTTCCAACTCTTGAATGTTCAACCATTAACAAAAACGTTAATGGACAGAAAAAACGTTAAAATCATGCTTGTGAATAATCAGTTGTTTGGGTTTGTTATTTGTGTACTAGCCATGGCTGCTTTGGTTTCATTTGGGTAGTTGCTCTACAGTTCTTTCTGTCCAATAAGAATTTCATTGGGCATTGCATTGTCTGTTCTGTCTCTTTTTGAAACCAGAATGGGCATAATCTGGGTGGAAGGTGTGCGATTCGGATCTGTCAAGGACACATTTGTTCAGAAAAAAAACAACAGATGCTACAAACAATTATGACACAAAATTCCTATACCTCCCCATAAATGTTGTGCTAGTTATTAGGTAGGGTTATTACAGTTGAAATCTTAGTACAAGTTTGTATCTTTAATGAGGCTACTTCTTTCTGGCTTTTAAAATGCTATTGAATGCCATCATAAATGGCTTCTTTATAACTAGCACATTCCTTAGGTTCCAGGCACAGCCTCAAAGAAGGGGTGAAAATAGTTGTAAGTATGTCTTCTCCAGTTAGTAGAAATGTATTTTCTATTTGATACCTTCTTTTTCCTTTACGTTCTCTTACATATTCCCTGTATGTGTGTCACTGCATGGAAGTACGGATTCAGTGCTTATCAAAAGTTTTTTTGTATTTATCTGGAAAGGTCTTAGGCTGTTTTTTGGGGAGGGAATAGTAGGTAAAACTTTGGGTGTCTGCTTGCTAATTAGGAACTAACATAACTATATTAGCAATATTCTAATTGTGCGTGCTGAATACTGGGGGTTCTGAACTACTGAAAGTCTACAGGTACTGTTATTTCTATACAAGGTTCAAGCCTGCTTCAGAAAAATAAAAAAAAAAAAACAAAACCAAACTTCTGGGGAAAGATAAAGCTAGCATATTTTTATTGGAATTGCTTGCATGTCCAATAAACACCAGCATGTTTAACACTTGAACTCATGTCATTATATAGCAATTCAACTGCATGCTAAAGGATGTCACATAACTGAAAGGAACAGCACCACCTTTGAGTTCTAAAGATGATTCAGTAAGGTAATTCGTACTCCAGACTAGATGGCAGTTGCAGTGTTTCTTGACTGCACAAACAGCTATGCTTTTTCCTCAAAGCATTTGTTAGGCTTCAGCTTTTCAGCTTGAAGTCACTCAGCAAGTCTTACTGGGCAGGATCTCTGTTTCAGCTAAATGAGCAAGTCAGCCGGTAAAAAAGCCCTGATGCCTTTTTGCAAGGCAAAACATAACATCTGTGGCTGACCTTTCTCTTTGGGGGATGCAGATTTATTAAAAAGCTTAAGGAATCTCCTGTGCCTTTAGTTATGGCAGCTTTGGTAATGGGGGACCAGCAGGTAGGAAATTCTAGTTTACTGCTGTTGGAGTGAAAGCTCACCGTTTCCTGTTTCAGTTGTGGTGCCTTTTTTTCCCACCTAGTATGAATTGGGCTGAAAACAAACACTGACCTCAAGGAAATGTGTTCCAAGCCGTGGGAAAAGAGGAAGAGTTTTGCATCTTGTGAAGGAAGAGGGAGGAGAACTTAGTTGGTATTTTTCTTTTTTTTTTTCTCCTTTTTTTAGTGTTGAACGGAAACAAAAGCAAAATATATTCTCCCTGAAACTTAATGCCTCATTCCACACACACTGAAGTCACAAGCAAGGGAATGGTAAAGCCTGTGGGGAGAAGAAAAGTTTTGATGGTAACAGATTGTGGAATTTCTCAGGGAGAAGGCACATGATTAAACAAACTATAAATATTCTTCAGAGCCAGAGGCTTAGCTGTGACCCCTTTAGGTCCTTATGCTGCTTATTTATATCAATTGTTCCCAGTCTGTATTGTCTATCCAGCTCTTTCTTTGAATGCTTGTCACAGGGTGCTTTTGGCTGTTTATGTTTTAGTAATTTAATGTTTTGCTTTGTCTGCTTGTTTACTTGCTCATCAACAGACTACAGATCTCTTCAGTCTTCATCCTTGTAAAACTATCCCATTACCAGCAGTAGGTATGTTGCTTAACTGTTATGCTGAACATAAATGAACTGCAACTGTAATTGGTAGTACTGCTAATTTAGGCTGGGTTTAGGATGTAGATAGTATAAATATAGTTTCAGAAATGAGGGTGAGAAAAAGAGGCTTTTAGAGAAGTCAGCCCATATTTTGATGTGTGTGTAGAGTTATCTTCAGTTGTTAGCAGTGTGGGAGACATGCCTGGTCCTAACATTTTTGTTAGGGAAAATACAGGTTTGAAAAGAAGAAAAATGTTGGTCTTACTCTGGCAGTGCCTAATTCTTGAGACGGTGCTGTTGGGTTGGTTTTTCTATGTTGGTGTTGGTTTTGGGGTTTGGGTGTTTTTGGGGAGTGTGTACGTGTTTGGTTTTTACCAGTTCCCAATTATAACATGATACTGAAGAAAGTAAGATGTACTTCTTAACTGGCTCCTTTCACTACTGTCATTTGGCCTCCTCTGCATGATGGCGTACCAGTGTTGTCTTCATTGACTAATGCTTTACTGGATATAAATCTTCAATTTGTGAAGTCATGTGAATTCCCCTCTTCCCTGAGAAGCTACCAACTGGAGTTAACATGTTACAGAATACACTATGCTATCTAATACTGAAGTGATGCTGTTCTTGATTCCCTGGGTAATTTTTGAGGGGATTTTCTTCTATGTAGCTCACACAGGCTTCCTTGAACATAGTGGGGTTTTTAGACGCATCATTGTCTCGTGGTAAACTGCAAAAGACAGAGCTCCAAAGGAACCACAGTTGTCAGGTTCATCTATTTACCACTTCAGTGGAGATTCCCTTAGAGCACCTAGAGCTTGAGAGTTAGGAAGTGTTGCTATAGGAGAATGCCAAGGTAGTGAAAACTCTCCCTTCTTGTATCTCGTTCTTTCAATCAGTTCAGTTTGCAATCTCCTTTCAGGGCTTTATTTCAGAGAAATAAGTTAAATCCAGACTAATGGCCTGTTCCTTGCATCCAAAGCAATGTGAATGTTGAGATATGGTGAAGCTTTTCTTTTACAAAATTGGATCATTCTCCTTTCACTGTTGAGATATGCTGAAGCTTTTCTTTTACAAAATTGGATCATTCTCCTTTCACTGTTTATGCTTGACTGGTGTTTGAGAAAGCTTTTTTTTTTTTTTTTTTCTTCCATGATGAGGACTAGGAATTCTGAAAAATAATTGTTTGAAAGTGGTCAGGAATAACTGGGGGAAGATTACATGTGTCACAAGTGTATGCTGCTTTTCAATTACTTCAGAGACGAAGTGGTGAGAAGGGTAGTCTCAAGAATTAGTTTTCTCTGTAATTTCATATGCATGTACTAAGTATTAGTCTGATAACTAGTTTTAATTGTCAGCTTAGTCATTATCTTACATGTAGGGTTTTTTCAGGTTTTAATGCTGTGTTTATTTGTAATAACAAATGCAAAGCATTTAATGTACAAATGTAAACCACAGAGATGGTTGGGAGACTTATATACAAGTATGATACTTGAAATTAAATTAAATTTTGCATTATTTGTGCTACTTAACAGAGGAATAAGGTAACTAATGTCCCATGTGGTGCAGCTCAGTGTTGATTCAACCCAGCTGGACCTCTCTTTCCCAGACAATCTAAACTAAGCTGCACTGTGTCTGACTTTCCCACATGCAGCTCTTGTTCTGGCAGAGTGACTAAAGGAAAGCCGGCTCACTCTGTTCCTTTATTCCTTGCTACTGCAACCAGGAGTTGCAGAGGCACCCTGACTGAGAACAGTCCATCCTACAACAGTTTACTGGCATTGGCTTGTCTGGGTGTTTTCCAGAGCCCTTGGTGATAAGTAAGTGGTGTAGGGAAACTCCAGTAGGATTTGCAGGGACTTGAAAAAACACTTCCGGGACCAAAGCAGTTATAGAAAGCCAGAGCCCCATTTGAGCAGTGATATATCTGAGTCTGCATTTGAGCTGACATTTCTGAGAATGTCAAAGGCATCCTGGCGTCTTTGTGTTCACAGTATTGGTACAGAATCTGAAACCTGTGTAATCCCACAATAGCTAACCAGAAGATAGCTATTTTGATGTTTCTGTGGTAGCTTGGTTCATGTTGCTCCTGACAAGTACATTTTTCTCATTATATGACAGTACTAGGAAATTCATTCTGCCCTAGTAATGTTTATCTAAATTATTAGGATGAGAGCACAGCTGAACATAATTCATGTGGGTTTCTTCCCCTGCTGCTAGTAAGAACAATGTGATGTCAAGCTTACTATAGAAATAGCTGTCTTATTTCATAAAATGAATGCATCAGTACCTTTTTTTGGTGTTTCCTAGTATCTTTTATGCTTTGATTTTTAAGGTGACTTTTATGGAAGCTTTTCCTTAGTTTTCAGTACTTTTGAGTACTTTAATGAACTTAAGCAAATTTTTCAAAACATTATTTTTTGTGTGATTGGTGTTATTTCATGACTCTGCTGCCATAGCCAGCCGTGTAGAGCTTCTGAAGCTCATTACTATTACCTGTTGTCACATAGCAAATGAATCATGGGTGCTGTGGAGTATTCTAGCAGCTGATGTTTGACATTGATACATGCTGCTCCTCAGGTATGGTCAAAAAGGAGACTTAAGTCAACATCACTGGTTCACCAACTGATGTTTTGACTGTTGGAAATGTCAAATAAGTCTTAGGAGACAATTTGAGTCCTTTAAGTAAAGACCTGGTGAAGTGTTTGCCTGTGCTTTCCTGGAAAAGAAGCCCAGAAAGGAGTCACAAGAGCTTTCATATCTTAAATAAGGTTCAGGCTTTTAAAGTGAGATCTTCCAATCTCAATAGGCAGTGTAAGTTTTTTCTTTATTTACTATAATTTTCTTTAACAACATGTCTATGGCATTAAGCAGTGTGTCTTTACAGGCTTTCTAGAGTGTTAAATAGATGAAGAAATTGACTGCAAAAGTCAGATTTTCTTTATTTACTATAATTTTCTTTAAACAACATGTCTATGGCATTAAGCAGTGTGTCTTTACAGGCTTTCTAGAATGTTAAATAGGTGAAGAAATTGACTGCAAAAGTCAGATCTGTCTCCTGGACTGGCTGGACTGAGTTCTTCTTAATATGGTAGGATTCCACAAGCTGGGTTTGAAAAGCTGGTTTGTCTTTTTGTAAAAACACTGAAGCACATTTGTAGTACAGACTGTAAAACCACTGTGGAAGTTGGAACTATGTTTCTGAACTCAAATTGTTTCAAAGGCTCATCTCCCCACTGTCACATGTGGTAAGTGTTTGTCACCATCCCACAAACCACTTCTGTCATGCAGTGAATAAGCAGAATTAAACTCGAGCTTTTCTAATGAGAAAGGAACTTAAGGCCTTGTGAATGTAGTTCTTTAAGTATGATGAATCATGAGTATATACATACTTTTTGATCATTTTGTTCTTAAAAGAATAAATAAATGAAGATGTTTGTGGTACCAGAATAGCAGTTTCAGTGAATATGTAAGTCTCATGGAAGCATCCACTGTTATCTGCAAAGGCACCAGGCTGGATCTTCTAATGTCCCTGCTGTTGGTGTCAGCGTATCTTCTGGGAAGTGACTTGGCAGTTTACTGACTTAACCCTAGTGAGTGCTGCTTTGTACTGTAAACGGTTGTTATGAATTAGCATGAGACTGGACTGTGACCGATTTTACTGGCTATCTTGTCATCAACTTCCTTTAGGCTGAACTAAATTCTTTCTTCTTCTGCCCTGTCATTACCCCCATTCTGCTGTTGAGTACATTGTCCTCCCTCTGGTCACTCCAGGCTGTAACCTAGGAAGTACTGAATCTCTTGTATCCTACAGTGGCAGTGGGTGCATGTTGCAATAGCTTTCTGCAGAAATTGACTGTTGTGTGTAGAGCAAAATGTTCTGCTGCACTTGGCACTTTTCCATTCCTGTGGTACTTTGTTCAAAGCTCAGTTTTAGAACGCTTTCATTTGTTCAAAGCTCAGTTTTTTGAATTCTTTCCTTTTTAATGAATTCTTTCTCTTCCAAAAACATGAAGTAGATACTACTCTATGTAACAGATACTGCTACAAATTATAAACATAACTCCTTACTCTTTGATTCCTTTCAGGACCATACTTTCTTCTATTGTGGGTGTCTCAGAACAGCTGAGAAATATGCGTTAAAAGCATGGATCCTAAAGTATTTTAGGGACATATGTGTGTTAAAATCAACCTGTGTTTCATTTCCAGTCTTTGCCTCAGAGCTGGTTATGCTTATCCTACTTTCCAGGCTGTTCAGCAGACTGTACATCTATTGGCTGACACACGGGAGAAGGCTATGCTGAATTCTTACAGCGTCACTTTCTAGAAAAGTTGGTACTAGTCACTCCAGCCTTTTTGGCTTAAGATAGATCCAGGTTGTTCTTGGGAGAATGGTTTTTTTGTGGGTTTTTTGTTTTGTTTTGGTTTTTTTTTTCCTTATATGCGTTAAAAAGGGGCTAAACCAAAAAGGATCATCTTCCAAGGGTGTGCTTTGGTACCTAACCTTTTCCCTGTATGACTTCCTCAGGGGAATCCTTTCTCATGCAGAATTAACTTCTGCTTCTGCTCCTGGTTTTTAAAGGTCATTTTTTTTCTCTGAGCTTCTTTCTGTTACTTTTTCTAAGCAGAGTTATGGTGTTTTTCCCATAAGAAAATCAGTATGATAGGGAAAAAACATACAACCAGGTTACAGTATGGAACAATATACAAAATCATATTGATGGCTGTGCTTGGAAAGTATTGTTTGTTTGCCTTTTTTTGTTTTTCTGAATTGGAGGCTTATAGCTGATTTCAAACTATTAGTTTCAAACTATTGCAGTTCTTAGCAGATATAGCTAAATTAGGTGTGTGTATTTTGCTATTCCTAGACTCTTGGTTGTGCTCAGCCTTTAGCACAGGCAATATGTTTTGGTACAGGTAAGGGCAGTATTACATAGGACAGTATGTTTCCCACATGCAGTGATATTCTTTGTCTGTACTATGTTACAAACCAGGTTTCTCTGCTTCCTATGGGTACTGGTTATGAATTTGCTTTTAGTGTTGCAAAGATGAGGGTAGTCTGCATGGAAGCTTCCTTTAACTGTTTACATGTGTTTTCAAGAATTGAATCTTCCTGGCCTTCGCTGTAGCAATGTTCTCAGATCATATAGTTAGCACTTGGATCCCTGTGTGGTCAGGGACTCACTGCCCCACTGCCAAGTGTTTACTCTTTTTTTCATTGCTTAACACTGCAAGTTTTTCAAGAGCAGTGCAGTTTAAGAGAAGATAGCCCTGTGTGCTAGTTCTGTTGCTGGTTTTAGCATTCAGTGATTTCATCTGTGATAATCCTTGGAGAAGAGAATTTGTCTGAAAATTGGTGGTACTTGACTTGCTTATAGTCACAGAATGGGTTGGGTTGGAAGAGACTTTAAGATCATCTAGTTCCAATCCACTGCCATGGGCAGGGACACCTAACCCTAGACTGTATTGCCCAAGGCCCTGGTCAGACTGGTCTTGAATACTGCCAGGGATGGATGCCGTTTTTATGGATTATTAGATGCATATTATTCAACTAAGTTAATGCGCAGTTTACATTTGCATATAAAATCCGTGGTGGTTTTCACCCTATCTAAATTTTATCAAAGTGTTTTTCTATATACAGCAAAACCGCTAAATTTTGTGGTTTTCTTTCTCTTCCTTTTTTTGCCAGAATTACTGCAGGACTTGAGTTGCCAATTTGTTTTCCCTTTTCCTTTAAAAATTTCAAGTGTGCAGTGAGTCTCATGAGTGCTTCAGTAGTTTTGGAAGAATTAAAGAAGAAACCCAGCTTTCCAAGCAGATTGCCTTACGTTGCCCTTCTGCCTGTATGTTGTCGCTTAGTCAGTGAAAAACAGGATTTATATTTCTAACTAGCAACCAACATCCTTCATTCTTCCCCTTCCCTAAAAGAAAGCAAGTCATGAACTTTTGGGGTCTTAAAGGACGGTAATCAAGCATTAAATATGGAGGGGAACATGAACAACCTCTGTCCGTCTACTTGTGTAGAATACCACTCAATGGCAATCCAAAACTTGCTGGAAACTATGTTCTGTTTTCCTTTTGATCATCTCATATACCACCACCATGTCAGTGTCAATAGAACAGCTGGTTTTGCAACCACCTACTTTAACTAGAAGTCAGAATTAACTTTCTGAGTTCTTCAGGTTCCTTTTTTAAATCTGGATGTCTACACAGTCTAAAATAACAAGTCCTTCTGGCTCCTCTTGGATTTTTTTCCTTCTGAAGAGTATTCACACTCTTGTTCCTCCTCAGTTTTAAGGTTGTGAAGGCCTAGCACAAGTGTGATGATCAAGCTGTATTGCTCTTGTTATTTCCAAGGTTGTTGTAAGGCATGGGCTGGTTTTTATTATTGGATATTTTGACTCTCTTGGATTTCCAGGATTTGAAATACATGGATGTGGGGGAGCGGTAGTGGGGAAAAGACATACGTTGTGAATCTAGCAGACCTCCTGTCACCGTCTAAATTGCAAATACCTTGTGCCTGAGAGGCAGGGACTTTCTTTCTCTGAGTGAGCTTGAAACTCAATAGGATTTGGACATTAGGAGTTTGATGCCTGCTAAAAGTGAGATTTTCTGTTCAGATGTCAGTGTTGAAAGCCACATGCTTCAGAGCAAAGTACAGGCTGCTAACGACTGTTCCCAAGCCAGCCTGCTCTGAGCTCTCACTCCAGGTATTCTGAGCAAGAACAGGGTTTGCTGTTTAACACAGGTATTCTTAATGCAGTTGTCACTGCCTAACAGGGCAGTGTATTTACTAAATGAAATATGTCTGTATTCCATTACTGGTGCTGTAGTGGCTTTCCCAAAGCTCTATGTCTCATGATATATAGAGCCAGCTTCAACTTGGCTGTGAACTGATGATGAGCTGAAAGTACTGGATAGTTAGATTATTAAACTTCACCATAGTGAATATGTTGAAAGGAACAAAGAAGTTTTTATTGAGTGATCTTATACTTCATCAGTGAAGCTAATACCTTGTGATGTTTGTTATTTGCAGACTTGAAAATATAACATAAATCTTCTATTTCAGAGGTTAAGAAGATTATCAACAAAATACAGAACAGAGAAGATCTACCCAACAGCCACTGGAGAAAAAGAAGAAAATGTTAAAAAGAATAGATACAAGGATATATTGCCATGTAAGTCCGATTTACATGTTAATAGAAGGCAAAGAAAAGTGCTTGTTATTCTTAATGTGTTCTGAATTTTACTATTTAGTTATTACTGACAGGCAAAATTGGAGATAATTTGCTGAAAGATAACTTTCACATAATTTTTATTTTTAACTTGGAAGGCAAAGTAAGTGAATACTTACATATTAGGAGAGCTATTACCTAAAGACAAAATGCGTGCTAGGGCCCAAGCCATATCAAGATGACGGTTCCATTTTGGCTCCGAATAGTCTAGAACTTTACTAGGTGCTTAACTGTATGTTTTCCTTAGGACCATGTTATTAATGGTAGAAAATAAGTGTCAGTGTAAATTCCAGATGTAATTGTAAGGAGCCTTAAGGAACCCAGGTTTGTATTTTGAAGCAAAATAGGTTTGTTTTTTTGGTTTGTTTTCTTTTTTTTTTTTTTTGCTTGTTTGTATCCTGCAAGTGGTGTCGTAGAACTTTCAGTGCTGGGTTATGCTTGGTTTGTATTTTGGTAGAGCCCAGATGAAATTCTCTTTAAGGTACAATCACAGAAAACAAGAGTCAGAGCTGAATTTAAATTTTAAAGCCACCACTATGTGGCTAGAACGGTTCAGTGACCTCTAAGACAAGGTTGCGTGTTACAAGCTCACTTTGTGTAGCTCGTGGGCAGTGTATTTCAGAAGCTCTGTGCTTCTCAGTATGAACAGCTGACAGCAAGGTTAAATGGTAGTTGTCTGACAAATGCTATTTTTCATATCCCAGAAGATGAGCAACAGATACATTTCACTGTGCTCAGCTTTCTCAGAAGTGGTAGGAGGTTTATAACCAATTTGAAGTTGAAAATGGTTTAAGCTTCATTAGCTTTCAATTTCAGAGTATGAGCTAGTAGTAAACTCCAGTGACTGACTGCATAAGATTGTTGTACACCTCTATGCTCTTTTTCTAGTGCTGGAATTTTTACTGTTTACCAGCGCTTGAAACAACACTTCCAGCAGTAAACTTTGCTTTAAAGCCACAGGCCTTAGAATGTTTAAGGTGGTGACATAGTACTTGCTGCTGCACTGAGAAGGAAAGGCACAGGTATTCCTGTTTTGCTGGAGAGTTACGGTGGGGGTGGGGGTGTGTAGATAGATGTTGAAGAGTAGTGTAATACTAAGTTCAACTGCAGCAAAATTGTTTAATATTATTGGGGTTTTCATGTTTGGTTTAGTTGGGAGGAAACCTGTTCAATGGGTAGAGTGAAAGTGAAAAAGAGATGGGAAGTTGTTCTTGTCTTAAAAATAAAAGTTGTTACACTCTTTCTTCTATGCTGGCATTTCAGTAGATTGTAAAATCATAGAATGGTTTGGGTTGGAAGGAACCTGAAAGCTCATCCAGTTCCAACTTCACTGCTACAGGCAGGGACACCTTCCACTAGACGAGGTTGCTCCAAGCCCTGTCCAGCCTGGCCTTGAACACTGCCAGGGATGGGGCAGCCACAGCTTCTCTGAGTAACCTGTGCCAGGGCCTCACTCGTCATCATCATCATCATCATGGCTTGACTTCGCGAACGAAGATTTGGGAAGGGCATTTACCCACGCTTACTACAGGCGTGCTGATGACTAAGAAGGCCAATGTGGGATAGGCAAATCCGGCTACAAAAAGCACAGCAGAAGGTCTCCTTGGGTGGAACAGGTGGGGCGCGATTCTTCCTGTGCTGTCTTTTCTCCTCGAGACTAGTTCTTCGTGAACTCTCAAAGGAGTCAGCGGCATTATGTATGGTGTGCCTCCAAGTCTCCCGATTGGAGGCCAAGGTGGACCACTGATGGTAGTCAATATGGCCAAGGCTAAGGCATTGTTTCAGGGAGTCCTTGTATCTCTTCTTTGGGGCACCTCTCTTGCGGCTACCGGTGGCAAGTTCACCGTAAAACACGATCTTGGGGAGGCGGTGATCCTTCATTCTAGAGACGTGCCCTGCCCAGCGCAGCTGCAGTTTCAGCAATGTGGCCTCGATGCTGGTGACCCCTGCCTGTTCGAGGACAGTGACATTAGACACATAGTCAGTCCAATGGATGTTTAGAATTGTACGGAGGCAGCGCTGATGAAAGCGTTCCAGGAGTCGCAGGTGATGACGGTAGATGACCCATGATTCAGACCCATATAAAAGAGTAGACAATACAATGGCTCTGTAGACACTGATCTTTGTACTTTTCTTCAGGTGTTTATTGCACCAGACTCTTTTATGGAGTTTTCCAAAGGCTGTATATGCCTTTGCTATTCTGTTGTCTATCTCTTTGTCGATCGTGGCATCCGAGGAAATGATGCTTCCCAGATAGCTGAACTGCTGAACTGTCTTAAGCTCTGACTCGCCGATGGTAATATGGGGATGGCGATAATCTTCTAGGGGTGCAGGTTGGTAGAGAACTACTGTCTTCTTCAAGCTGACTTCCAGCCCAAAAACCTCAGCCGCCTCCGCAAAGCAAGATGTTAAACGCTGCAGAGCTGCTTCTGTGTGGGCGACAAGGGCGGCATCATCAGCAAAGAGCAGTTCACGGACAAGATGGTTTAGGGTCTTAGTGTGGGCCTTCAGTCGCCTTAGATTGAATAGGCTACCATCGGTACGATATCGAATATAAATGCCGTCTTGTTCGTCGAGGTCTGCTGTAGCCCTTTGGAGCATCATGCTGAAGAAGATTGTGAATAAGGTCGGTGCGAGAACGCAACCTTGTTTCACACCATTGGTTATTGGGAAAGGCTCAGAGAGTGCATCACCATACCTGACTTGGCCTTGCTGATCCTCATGTAACAGAATAATCATTTTCAGGAACTTGGGGGGACAACCTAATCGTTCTAAGATCAGCCACAAGCCTTTCCTGCTCACAGTGTCAAAGGCTTTGGTGAGGTCAACGAAAGTTACGTATAACCCCTTATTCTGTTCTCTACACTTTTCTTGCAATTGTCTGAGAACAAATACCATGTCTGTGGTACTTCTATTAGCCCTGAAACCACACTGACTTTCAGGTAGAAGTTCTTCTGCGATGGCAGGTACTAGTCTGTTCAATAGTATTCTTGCAAGAATTTTACCAGCAATGGAGAGCAGAGTTATACCACGGTAGTTTGAGCAGTCTGACTTGGCACCTTTTTTCTTATACAGAGTGACGATGATTGCGTCACGAAAGTCTGACGGTATTTTGCCTTGTTCCCAACAGCACACAACTAGCTCATGAAATTTAGCCAGGGCCTCACTACACTTTCAGTAAAGCATTTATTCCCTACATCTAACCTACACCCTCCCCCTTTCAGATCTGCCATTATAAAGTACATTTTAGTATTAAGTCTGTGACACCGTTGCATGCTTAGAAATGTTCTTCCTTTTATGTTATATATATGAGTGTAATATGGTGTAATATGCTTGAAGGGGTTTCTCTAGGCCTTTATGTGAGAGTGTGTTGTCTTTAGATCTGTGATCTAAATGTCTCATAATCTACACTTGTGCTTTTTTAGGAAGCATTACATGGTAACACAAACATTTTTTTGTATCTTATCAGTGCTCTGGCATCTTCAAAGCAAGTTATCTTGGAAACTTTTTGGAAAAGGCTTCTGTACAGAAATAACTCTTTAACATGTACTTGTGGGCACAGTTCCCTCTTTTATTACCAGTGATGTTTTGACAAAAAAAAAACCCTAAATCCAACCAACCATATTTCCTCTTTTAAGTAGACTCCTTTTTATATCTTTTTCTTGAATTTAGCTCTAATAAAAGTTTTAGCAGCTGTTCTGTGGTTGGGGAATTGACCCTGGGAGCAGAAAGTAACAGGAATCACTTGAGCAGATGCTGTTTCTGCAGAGTTCAAAGCTAATTTTTTTTTGATCCCAACTAAAACAGCCTCTAGTGTAGAGATAGTTTGAATGATTTTTTTTTTTTTTTTTTTTTTAAATACGATAGCTAGGAAGTGTTGGTATCAAAAAGAGCTGGAAGGACTGGTGAACCTACCAACCCCCTACACTACTTCTTAGTAAAAATCAAGTTCTTTCTGTATTAAAAATGCAATTAATTTTTTTTTTTGACACCAAAGAGAATTCAAAGATGTTAAATTTATTCTGTCAACAAGTAATAAAGGCTATTTTTAAGACTGCTGAGGATTTTGGTCTCCAAAGATGTGCTGTTTTTGTAAGAAGCTTTCTCCTGAGACAGTAATGCTCAAGGCAGAAACTTGAAATGTCAACACTCCTACATGAAGGAATCTGCTCCTTCTAGTTAAGAAGCGCCTCAGCAAAGTGCCTAAACCCTTGTGTTCAGAGACAGATGCCATTCTGTGCCTGAGCATTAAACCCCAGTGCATGTTTCAATGTTGAAATACTTGGAGTCTTCCCTGGCAGAAACTCTTAAGACCTGGTGGCTGCTTCAGCTACGCACTGGTGGTTAATTCTTTCTGCTTTCTGTAGCTGTGCTTTAATTCTGACCATCATGATCTGTGTTAATATTGTGTAACTATAATTTTGGTTATTTCTGATCAATTGAATTTTGAGCTGTTGTGATGAATTGCTTTTGGAATTCCAGTTAGGGGAGGGATATTAAATAAACTACCTTGCTTCTGTGACTTATCTTTGGGAAACATTCTTTAATGCTCAATTTCTTCTATACATATAATATGTACTGTATATATCATATTTACTGTTACACATTGATTTGAATATGTTGTAATTCTTGTATTTAAAAAAAAATATCTTTTTTTAGTTGATCATAGCAGGGTTAAACTGACCTTAAAAACTCCCCCACAAGATTCAGACTACATTAATGCAAACTTTATTAAGGTATGTATTAATATCTTAACAGTTCTCAAACTCTTTTTAAGCTTTTATTTCCTTTCAGTACCGTTTTAGTGTTATAAACTGAGATAAGAGTATAAAGGTGTGAGTGAAGATTTTCTTTTATGCAAAATTCATAGATGATGCCTTTCATGAGACAATTTTTTAAGTTTTAATCTTAGTCTAAGTATAATATAAAATAACTTCATTTTGAAGTGACAGGCAACTAAATTGGAACTTTGTACATAGGAAAATTCAGATACTGTTATATTAACAATTGATGGTGTTGAAAATACCACACTTGAGAAGTTTTTAGGCATTGTAAATGAGCTGTTTTGGCAAATTGTTTATGTTAATATGCACTTCCTATAGTTCATGGCAGGAGTGTGGCAATGGAATAATATCTAACATTCTTAAAGAGAGGCCAGAATTTGGCTGAAAGTGTTACACTTTTGTTTCAAAGGGTGAATATCTTGGGCTTTTCTTGTATCCTTATCCTGATGCTGCTTCTATACAGTAATGCTTATTCAGAAAGGGGTGTTCTTATAAATCTCAGTTGCTGAATGTTTAGTATTACAAGGTGAATGAAAATGCCTTCAAGCTTTATATAAAATAAATGTTAAAATTGTGGAGGTTTGATATGTGGCATTACTGGAAGGAGAAACTTAAATTTGTTCAAGGGGATGCTTTTTAGCAGCAGATTTTCGAATTATCATCGTTAAATGTTTGGGTACTAAAGAAAATGCATGCTTAAAGGGAACCTTCTGAATTTGAACATACAGAAGCTTCGTATTTTCTGTTAGTCTCTGGCAGCACAGTAGCTGTTGTCGTCTTGGGCCCCTCTTGAAATCACCTGTGGATGGGACCCATATTCACACTTCCTGTTGTATCAACAAAAAATTAAAGATATCCTAATTTTACATGATTATAACCTCAAGCCTTCTTTATTCAGTGCAGATAAATTTTCTTTATAAACATTAATGGTTACTTTGTGTAATCCTAGGGAGTACATGGGCCAAAAGCATATGTTGCTACCCAGGGACCATTAGCAAATACAGTAATAGACTTCTGGAGGATGATATGGGAATACAACGTTGCTGTAAGTACCTACTTAGAAAACAAAATTAAGTACTTCCTTATTTCATAGTACAGTGATTTGGTATCTTTTGCGTGAGCTGGCTGTTACTATTAAAATGTTGACAATTTAGTCCATTTACTTCTCAGATCTTGATTTTGTATTTTAAATAGCATTCTTTATATTTTATATTATTTATTCAATTTAATAATGTAAAATTCAAAGTAACAATTTCATTGAATGAATATGAAATCATGAATAGGTTGGTACTTGGTTACATCTGTCCTCTAGGAGACTTTACAACTCTTAAGAGGGCTGACAAAATCAGATACAGAAGCAGCATGTGAAACAACAAAAAAAAAGCCTACTGTTGGGGTTTGATTTTTTTTGCTAATTTTGGGTTAATTACTGCTGTTGTCAGGACTTTACTTTTAAATACTGCTAAAACTGGGTATGTTCAACAAATTATTTCTGAAAATATTTTCCAAGTGTTTTATCAGACACTTAAATCATGGTTACATGTAACAAATACCTTACCTGTGCGATTCATATTCATGTATCTGAAATAGCTTTGCCTAACACGTCTAATTCTTCAGTTTTAAATGTGTTTTTGCATGTATTTTAAGCAGGCTATGTAATTTTAAGCAAGCTATGTAATTTTAAGCAAATATAGCTCTATTTCTTCCAGTCAGAAAATGGTTCTATATTTTTATGATTAAATCTAGACTTTACAATCAGGCTGAACAAGTAAGGTGTTTGTACAGGATTACAGTGCATTCAGATCAAGTAATCTTAAAATGTTGTATTAATGTTGTAGATTTTGTGTGGAATAAAACTTGGGCACTATTTTAGAATTAAAAGGGTGTGCATCTGCAGTTTGCAAAACTGATTTAATTTGTCTCTTCAGTAGTAACCAATTACCAATTTTGGCCCAGACAGAAGAAAATAGTGAAGTGTTGAAGTTATTTGATCTAAAACCAGCTAACTTCAAGCATCTTTTTGTCTTTTCAGATAATTGTAATGGCCTGTCGGGAGTTTGAGATGGGAAGGGTATGTATACTAAATACAAAACTAAATGAGCATTGACCATGTGGGGCATTATGCTGATACCTGTGAAGTTCCGTATGCTAAATCCATAACTGTAAAAATAATCTGCCAGGTTGAAGGAGAATGCCTACCCTTCCATTTGTGTGTATAGAAAATTGTGAATGTAACCGCTTTTCTTTGCTTGTTTACAGTGTTACATTATTATTTAGGTGTCACCCCAGTAGAACATACCATACATGTTTGTAAACCAAACTGTACCAATTGTCTGTTATGTCACTATGGAAAAAGTCTTGCTCTTTGTGGGATGTAGGCCAACTATCAAAATCCCAAATCCTTCTGAATTTCCTGTCTATTGATACAGCTGCAAAAAGAATCTGTCTTTTAAATCTGCTATATTCATGTGACCTGAGGAGGAAGTAAAAAAGGAGAAATTAGTCCATTATGAACTCCAGACTTTCATAAAACCTAAATAAGCTCTCATCGTGTCCCTCTGTGCGATGTATGCTTACGCATGTGTAGGCAGTCGTGAAGTTCATGTCCTCATTTCCAAAGTGTCCTTTTTGGCTTTATGGGTCATCTGAGTCTTTAGTTTTCCTGTTTGTATCTAAGAGCAAAGACATTTTGCTGTATTTAAAGTCTAGCAAGGCACCAGCAGGCAGATGTTAAGGAAAAGCACCGGATAAGAGAGAGAATAAGGCATTTGAGATTATCATTTGGTCTGCTCTGCTTGTGTTAATCATTATCTTTCAGTACTACACATGAATTAAATTAGAGTTCTTTGCTTTAACAGAAAAAATGTGAACGTTACTGGCCTCTGTATGGGGAAGCAGCTGTAACTTTTGGACCATTTCGTGTTTCTTGTGTAAGTATAAAGCTTTATAAATTAGTTTTGAAGGATTTATGCTTTTGTAACTTAAAATAACTGTTCAACAAACTGTGTATTACAAAACAAATGCTTTTTTAATTGTTCAGTCCCAAGTTTTACAGGCAGACTCTCAAAGGAGTGTAGTGGAAAACAGTGTGTGTATCTAAGCTGTGTAGGGTTTTGAATCTTTCTTAATTTTTTAAGTAGAGAATCTGTCTGCCTTGGTCTGGTATCTTTTGTGTATCTTTAGCTTTACATGATGGAGTTCTGAATGTCAGTACCATGCTCATGAAGTAAAGTAATATTCATGCAGTTGTTTGTTATGACTTGTGTGTTCTGGGTGTGCATAAGAAATGAGAGTAATGCTGGAACAGGTTATTTTCCTTAATTTACATAAAGTTAATTATGAAAGCATGAATAAAGAAAATGGAAACTGAGCTCCTAATTTTTTTAACTTCTTTCTATTGGTAACAGATACAGGTTTATTTGAAATTACTTCCTTTGCTTCTATTGTTGCTTTTAAAGTCAAAACAAAACCAAGTAGCAGATCACCATAAGATCTCAGTCTTATCCTGGAGAATTCATGGGGGGTAACTGTCAAGTAAGCCATGATTCCAGGAAGATGGTGGAAACCTGAATGTTTCCATGGCACATTGTGTCAGTGTTATCAGGAGTTTCGATCTCTGAGCATAACTACTGGAGCCTCTTCCACTTTTGATGTATGCTCATAAATGCTCACGTAAGGATTTCTGGCAGATGAATAGGTGGGAAGAGGGACTGTGGATATCTCCTACACCAGCACAGCAGGGAACTGAAAGTAATCATTCTTTTGACACTTGTCATCTCAGCATCACACAAGAGAAACCCCAGTGGGTTTTTGCAATCATCTTTCCTCAGTAGAGAAAGCTGGGATAGTAAAAGAAGTAATGGTGCAATTGCCATTTCACAAAGGGGACCACTTACATAGAAGAAATTAACTTCAGCATAAGTGATTTTACTGTGAACTTTTTACTCTGGAGTTCATGATTGGCCTTAGCTGTTCACTTACTCTAAAACAGTGGAATTGATCTGTTCCAAATTGATTTCAAAACTGTTTTTATCTTCTCCTTAGTGCAAAATTATGTGGGTTTGGACAGGAATTGCTGCTATTTTCTACCTGAAGTGCTTTAAGGTGTTCAGAAGAAGCTAGCATGTCAGTTTATTGAGCTGTTCTTAATCCCGCTTTGAAATAGTGTACTAAGAATTAAGTACGTTTCAAGTTCATCTTGTCAAGAAAGCATGTACTTACAAATTTTAGTCTATGAAGTCTTTTCCTACTTTAAATTGATTTAAAACTTGTCTTGTGGGATTGTGTTTTTATGGGGCATTTTTGTGCCCAGTATCTACTGAGCAATGGTCACATACCTGGCAAGTGTTTGTGAAAAGGGATTGCATATATGCTGTAATTGACTTCTCAGCTGGATATGTTGTGTACACTGGTATATATTGGCTCCATTGCTGCTAGCTTTGCACTATCTCCTTTAAATCTGCAAGGTGCTGCAATCGTTTTCTTGATGGAAAATGGTATATTCCTAGTAGAGATAGGTATGCAAAAAGTGACAGACAGGCAGGCTGAGAGAGCTGGGCTTGTTCAGCCTGAAGAAGAGGAGGCTCGGGGAGACCTTATAGCAGTCCTCCAGTACCTAAAGGGGCCTACAAGAAATCTGGAGAGGGACTTTCTACAAGAGCATGTAGTGACAGGACAAAGGGGAATGGCTTTAAACTGACAGAGGGGAGATTTAGATTAGATACTAGGAAAAAAATTCTTCCCTGTGAGGGTGCTAAGGCACTGGCACAGGGTGCCCAGAGGAGCTGTGGCTGCCCCATCCCTGGCAGTGTTCAAGACCAGGTTGGACAGGGCTGGAAGCAGCCTGGTCTAGTGGAAGGTGTCCCTGCCTGTAGCAGTGAAGTTGGAACTGGATGAGCTTTAAGGTTCCTTCTGGCACAAACCATTCTGTGATTCTAAAGCACATATGAAGTCTCCTAAATTCACTGTGGGAAGCTATAATGCTAAGCTTGTAAAAGCATCTTCAAATTGTGATATTACTGACGTTTTATGTATGGCAATATTATTTGGTGTTTACAGTATAAATTGTCCTTGGTGTTCCAAAGGCAGATTTTAAAATTTTCTGAGCATAGAAGCTATGCTTTTTGGCCACAACCATGATAATTACAGTGATCCATTCAGATGCACCCTTAATTGAAAGCAGTAGAAGGGGGAGAAAAATGAAAGCGGATGTCACAGGATGGAGTGGTAAGAGGCTGAAGTCTATACAGCAGAAGTACTCCAGAAGGATGGCTGTGGGAGGCAATCTGTAAATTAAATGAATGTATGGAGAAATAAGACAACAGAAGTACTTTGAAATACTCTTACAAGGTTATTGATACTTCCAGGAGCAGGCTAGACACTGGTTTGAACACTCACATTTTTATTTTAAGTAAAAGTAACATCTTCCACAGTATTTTTTTGTAGCAAGGTAAGTTGCTCTTTTAAAATCAATGCTTCATTGCCCATTTTGGGGGGAAACTGTAGCTACAAAACCAATAAATTAAAGACATACAAGTTTGGTTTTTTAGTTATATCCTTTATGCTGCATATTGACATATATTTATTTTTTTCCCCCAATTCATTACTGGTTTTCATGTTTAGGAAGCTGAGCAAGCAAGAACAGATTACTTCATTAGAACATTATTACTTGAATTTCAAAATGTAAGTATGCAGTCACTTCTGGTCTCAACTTTAGTGGTTGCTTAAAGGTCTCTAAAATGATACAGTGGGGGAAACTCATGAAAGTAACATCACCCTTTAATGTGCTGACTCTGTGTAAATCATAAAGTTTTGAAGTGATGTATATAAGAAAAGAGTAGTGAAACTCTTCCCTTGTCTTTTTATGTAAGTTCTTGGCTAGCCAAAGTTATGTGATGGTCTTCAATACCATATGTTAACAACTAGAAAGCTTCTGTCACCCTAGGAGAATTTCACAGTTTACCCCAACTGAAAACATGATGACAAACTGAATCAAACTTATCAAAAGACCCTGTTTTTCTGGTTGGCTTATTTTTGGATAAAGTCTGTGTGCTTCTTAGAATTTGCCCTATAATTTGCTGTCAAGAGGATTTTACAATGTTAAAAGATATTTCTGATGCCTGCTCATATATTTGTATTGCCAAATAAAAATGAAGTCAGAATGACGATGACTTAGTAACTCTTTTTATTTTCTCCAAAGTTTCTCACTCTAGCTTGTAAAAAGTTACTCTTTTTGGAATGGAAAGAGATACAAGAAATGTGGAATTTCTTGACTAAATGAGTTGTGTTCTCTTTTTGCTTGGAAAACTTCTGCATGGGGGAGTTGTATGTAATATATTCAAGGGTCAAGATAGAAATGTCCTTTTAAAAGTGAGCTCAAGGCTTTGGAATTTTTGAAGATTTGACATTCTAGTGTCCAAGATGTAGAATTTGCTTACCCGACAAGTATTTTGGTAAAGCAGTTCCTTTACACTATTTAAGTTGGCAACTGTAAATGGATAATTGAACAAAATTGAATTTATTCATCATTGTGAAAATTTAAGACACAAACTACTGTAAAACATAAGACCTACTTAACAAACCATGTGTTACTTGTGAAAGTTGTCATATTTTCAGTGAAATAAAAGCACCTGAGTTCTCACATAAGTGTTAAGAAGGAATGATTTAAGCCTTTCTTGCAAACTTAAGTTTCAGATTTGATGTAACCTCATTATTCTGAAAAACAACTGTCAGCAAATAAAGACAAGTGTAGAGCTGTCCTGCAAAACCAGGAAGGTTAATGGTCTGTTTTACAGAATGTCTTTTTAATGGGCATCCTGTATTAAGAAATGATTTACTACAGGTTAGTCTCACTTATGGTTAGGTTTTGTTTAGTAGTGCTTTGTTCCATTTCAACAACTACTATTACACCAGTTATGAAAACTGTTGAATCATGAGGAAGGTGATTTTGAGAGGTACATCTTTTACTGGAGTAGCTTGTTAGATGCTTGCAGTAGGATTCATGAACTCTAAATCAATTCTTTTCTGTTGGTATGTCCTGAATGCTCATACCTGACCATGCTATGAAACTTTAGATAGCAGAAATGGACTGCATAAAAACTGTGGATACAATAACTGGTTACTTCAGAAACTGCAGCTAATATTGCTTGCATCTACTATACATACAAATAATGTTTAGCTGCTTCTGTGAATTCTGTTCTGGTTAATATTTATAGAATGACTGTGTACTACATAAAAACTAAGTAATAAAAAGAAAGCTATAGTTAGAGCTATTGTTCTTTTCAAAGATCCTGAAGTTTGCATTCCTTTAAGGAGTAACGTAACTGAAAGGATTAACAAAATATGTTGATATTTAACCTACGCAGCTGATAAAATGATCTTTCTTCAGACTTAGCAAATTTGCTTCAGCGTTTCTGTGGGCACATACTTTGGTAATGAATTACAGACTTTTCATCTCACTTTGAAAATTCTAAGCATAGCCTTGACCTGTGGAGGAAAATACATATTTGGGGTGTAACATAATACCCTTCTAAGTTCACTTTCTGGTTTTCCAGAATAATGGAAAGTCTTGCCAATTCTATAAAATTTTCAATGGAGAATCATACCAAATTCTATGCAAAAGAAATTGAAGTTCATAAATATACAAAGTTATTCCAGCTTCTATGCTGAAAAATGATTTGGTCTTTCTCTCCTTCAAAGTTTAAGACTGTAAGGACAGACTATCTTTTAACACAGTGCAAAGCTGTGGGTCCTTTAACCCATATGTTACAGACAGGGTCTTCTGTGAAGTATCCCGTAGCGCTTTCTCTTATGCATTAGTCACCACTCAAAGTACTACTACTTCAGAACTTCCCTTTTGCTTTTGTAAGTGGTATAAGCTATGGGGTTTTTTTTTAATACAGTAAATGGCTTTGCTTGTGCATGCTTAATTATGCAAGAAACTGAGGGTTCATAGAGCTAATTATTTCATAGAAACTCCTCAAATGCATATTATCATTAACACCTTTCTCCCTCCCCATCCTTTAGGAGACTCGTAGTGTCTACCAATTTCATTATGTTAACTGGCCTGACCATGATGTCCCTTCGTCTTTTGATTCTATTCTGGACATGATCAGCTTGATGAGAGAATACCAGGAACATGAAGATGTACCAATTTGCATACATTGCAGGTATCAGATATATTTATTTTTTCAACTTAAGTTTCTTTGAAGTTTAGGCTTTTGGTATGAGATGCACTAGTTAGATAAATTCTGGTTGAGAATCAATTTTTGTTTTCTAGAAAGGAATATTTCTGTTTCTTCGTGTCAAAACTTGGCTCAAAATCGTACAGCCTTCATTGTCTTTAAACTCATGCCACAGTGAAATTTTGCTTCTATTTCAGTTTAATTCTTTTCTGATTGATATTCTGTCTTAGTCTTTGAAAAGGAAAATGTTTTGTGGTTCTTAAGACATTTAAACCCTCATTAGGACAAAACAGACTTTGAAGATCATTGCAAATCAGATCTGGGAGTGAAGGTTTCATTCTCAGTAGGAGAGACTTCATAGCAGGTGCATCACTCCCTACGAACTTTTCTGTCTGCCTTCTAATACAACAAAAAAAGGTCTCTAATGAGCAGGCTGTAGTTTCTGGTTGGTAAGCCTTTGCTTCTGAGCACAAAAGCAAAGGTTCTTGCTTATGATATTTAATACTTTTTAAAGCAACAAAAGTTAATGTATATATGTCAAAAGAACTGAATTCAGATTTACAAGCCAGGAAGTGTTAAATTGTTGGGGCTTCTTAACTCTTTAGAGCTTGATTATACTCTTAAGAAGTAGTTGAGGTCTAAAACCATAAAAAACTTTGCTTAGCCCTGAAATCCATTTCACTTTGTCCTGTTTCTCTTGAATGTCAATACAGTTGTGAAGGTTGATTCTTTACAACAGTATAATTATAATGTAATAAACATGCATACGTTATAACTCTTTATGTGTAAAATAAAGAAACTCAGTAGGAAGAATAAGTGGTTGTTCACTGTCTTTTTTAATAGCTTTTAGATTTAAGCTGTTAAGATAAAAAGCAGAAAATACAGACATGACGCTAAATCAGAAAAATGTGGAAGTCTTTAAATGTATTCTGGTTTGCCATTTAACATATCCTCCATTAAACTTGGACAAAATCCCTGCTGTTGAAGCACTGGTAACTAGAAATAATGTGATGAAAAGGGCAATAAAAATGTCAGCATTGAAGCATCTTTCGTGGTAGCGGTTCCAATTCCATAAAATACTTGCATTAAAAGCTTTAATGCTCCATTCTGCATTTTGCACTGCCAATTCATTTTTCTTTTAAGACACTTATGTTGGGTTGAGTGAGCTAAACATGAAAGGTATTTAGATACTTACTTTTTCATGTGGACTCTGGAAATAAAGCTTATAGTGTGTTTTTTAACCAGTGAAAATGATTTCTAACACACCTGTTTATATTCATAGTGCAGGGTGTGGAAGAACAGGAGCCATCTGTGCCATAGATTATACATGGAATTTGCTTAAAGCTGGGGTAAGGAATCGTAAGAGAAGAAACTTTGTGGCATTCCATCATTTCATAACGGTGATTGACTGAGCTCCCAAACATTCTATAATGGCGAGATGTTTAAGATATTACAGAACTCTTTTGACAGGTTGGATGTTTAGTTTCATTGCATTCATGCTTTAGCATGAACTTACTTCCCTTTGACAGCAAGTTTTTATCTAAAAAAAAAAGTGATTGTAATACTCTAATTTTTAACATTTCAATATAAAGTGATTTTTTTAATTCAGCTTTTTCAATATCTCTGCTTAATCTTGCAGCTCCTAAAACCTGATATTTCATATATACAGGGGTAACTTCAGTGTGGGTTTTTCAGGTTATGAAGCATCATTAATATTGCAATATCACATTAACTCTTTCATTGGGTGTCTCATTTTCAAATTACTTGAACTGCTCTCATGTGGTCTAAATCAAATGTTTAAAACCAGTTCTGGAATGGCATCTGCATTGAATAGATGCAATGTGGAGAAGACAGATTGGTTTAGCTGTAAAAGTTAAACATACTTTTGAATGTCTAACAGCTTTTCTATTGCTGTTCTGACAAAGTTACATCAATGTAATTGACTTCCTTCTGTATTTCAGAAAATACCTGAAGAATTCAATGTATTTAATTTAATACAGGAAATGAGGACACAAAGGCATTCTGCAGTGCAGACAAAGGTATGGTTTGTTTTAAGATTAATCTTTATCATATGATAATATACACTCATTCTGTGTAAAGATCTCATGCACTAATTTTTATCTGGTACCCTACCACAGGAGCAGTATGAACTCGTCCATCGAGCCATAGCACAACTGTTTGAAAAGCAACTGCAGAAGTATGAAAGTTGTGCGGACTGGAAGATTGCAGATGGAGTGGTATGTGTCTTTCCCTTCTGAAGTTGTTAGTTTAGCTTCTGATTGGATTTCTCTGTAAAGTCTAGTTTAAGTTAGATGTCCAACAGTGTTAAGGCACGTACAGAACTTGTTTGGTCTACAAGTGGGTTTTGCTGTGTACGGACAGCTAGCCTGTACCCAGCTTACACTTCAGGACTTGGTTGTAAAAGTTGGATCAGATAATTAAAGGATATACCAGATGCAGTTGCAAAGGGGAAGTAACAGAAAAGATTATAGTATAGATGAAATGTAGGAGTCTAACTCAATATTTGAACTGTGAAATGTGCCCTTACTTTGGTGAGGTGGCAGTAGTTGACAGCTGATTGTTGCTTTGATTGGCAGTACTTACTCCAGTTCTGATCTATTGGCAGCACATGAAGTTATGCCTAAGCCTGACCTCCCACAAATTACTTGTTAAACCATGATACAGAGCAAGAACATATATAAAATAAAATATATAAACTATATAAAAAGTAAAACTCCAGCCTATATACACATGCGTTCATATATAAATAAACACATGCACCTGTGTGTATGCAAAATATATAGGTTACTTTTATCTGTTCCATGTTTAGGTTAAACTCTTGAAAGGGAAAATCTTCATAGACATTTTCTTTTCCTCCTTCTCCCTGGTGTGGTGTTGGGTCCAGTTTTAAACCCATAGATAAGCATTGATCTGACTCTTCAGCTGAGACTAGGGTATTACGTGCTGATGTGTACTGCCTTGGTCTTGGTCCAGCACAGCCTTTATGTAGTTGAGCAGGACTGGGTTCGCATATGTTGTGTTGAAGTACATGCAATAGTTCTGAGGTCTTCAGTCATGGTAAGAAACCTGATGGACTAAACACAGTATGGTTGGGGCAGGCTGTTTTAATGTGTTACAGATTTGATATTCAGCATAGTTAGCCTGTGAACTTTCATTTTATTTTGAGGAATGAGCATGATGGGGTTTGGATTGTGCAGATTTATTAGCTTTGTACAGAAGTGATTCCAAATTACTCAACTCTTGGTCATAAACTAATAGGCAGATCAGTCTACTGGTTATTTGACTTTGATTTGACCTGTGTCTTGAGTCAATCCAAACTGTCTCTTATTTGCACGTTTTCCAGAACATCTGAATAAGGAGGTGACACAGCATGTTGATACTATGTCTGTAACAAAGGCAAGTGCTGTCTGCAGAACACTGAATGGGATTTGAGTGACTGAGTAATAAAACAAGGACAGATAAATTATGGATAGGTAATGTGCAGAGGCTGAGACACAAGAAATAAAAAATCTGAACATGGAGAGCGAGTTTTGAGTTTTGCTTGGAGATGGTTCTGGTTATAATCAATAAGTTGTAAAGGAAATTAAATTTTAACAATTATTTAGAAACCAATAAGAGCAGAGATCATAATGTCATTGTCTGGATACCTTGCAGCTTGCATACTGTCTGTAGATCTGTTCTGCTTATCTCAAAAGTCTATTACAGAATTCAAGCGTTAAAAATTTGGACAAGGATCAAAGGTGTCAGAAGGCTTCATCTAAAGCACAACCAGATTGAGCTAGAAGAGAAATGGCAGAAGTTAGATAAGGTAGAGGTTAAGTAACAGTAAAAAGCTGATTTCTATTAACCTTTTATAAAGGGTATCGATGATACCTGGCAGGCTTAATATAAAAGGGGGTAGTCCTCCATGCAACATGAAACTGCAGAGCTCCTTGAAACTGAAAGAAAGCCTGTTGCTTTGAGGTGAATATCTCATCATCTTGGAATCCTCTTTCATAAATTTGCCCAACCTCTGACCTGTGAAATTCCACAGTTGCAAACTGTTGGAGAACATCCTGGAGAAGGATCCCTGCATGTCTGCTTTGTCCTTATTCTTCTCTCTAAGTTTCCTTTTGTCAGTACTGGAAATGGGACAAAATGAATCTTTAAATCCAGCTAGGTGCAGCCTTTTTTACACTAGGAAATGAGGCTTCTTCATATTTTAACTTGAACATTTCTACAGGAGAATTGAGGACTAAAAGTCTCATAAGTGAAGAGTTCCTGTATCTAAGAATTTGGTACTTGCAAGCAAATTTGCTACTATCCATTAGATAGTTAGGAAATTTGCCTTTGGGGAATGAACTGGTGTGAGCTTAGCTTCTGTTTTTCATTTTATTAGATGGTATTCTACCCATATACCTGGTTAAATATCTGCTTGTAGCTGTAACCTCACTCTCAGAACTTTGAGGCTCGCTGGGACTGTGTGTTTGCTGTTCTGAATATGCTCCCTTTTTTCCTCCAAGGGTGTTATGTAGCATCTGTTGTATATAACATCTGGTTTTCCGCAGAAATGTTCTAGTTAGTATTTTAACTAAGACACATCCCAGAATGTTTGCTTGTTTTAAAGGAGACAAACTGATGCAGAAAGTTTTCTAATAACTTTTATTAAATACAGGGTAATATCCTAAGGTTCCTTCCCAGGTCTCACTCTGCCTGCAGATGCTACAGCAACTGTGAAGTCGTGTACATGTTTTAATTATATTCAGTGGTAACAATGCCAAATAAAAGGACATGCCTGCTTTGGATATGTTACTGTTAGTTATACTGGAGATAGTACTGAAGTGAGGAGGAAATTCTCCTTAATCTTTCATCTGTTATATTTTGATAGCAATCTGAAGAGCTGGAGTACTCTGTAGGGTCTGTTTCATGGTTTTGTTGTCCAATTGCTCTTCACATTTCAAGCAGTGTTTGAAATGAATTGAGTTATCTAAGCTTTGTAAGCAATGTTTGCCAGTAACATCACAGTAAAAAGGTAATCTGATTGGCAACAAGTAGCAGTATTCATAGGGAAGTAGCTTAGACGCAGTCCTGGACATGTGTTTCTGTGAACTTGCCAGCTTTGCCCTGCTAGAAACAATACTGTAAAAAGTCAAGAAGAAAACCACATGAAGTGTTTGAAAATAGATGTACAATAGGGTTAGAATTTCTGTTACAATTTGATAGACTATTTCAAAGCCATGTAGTCTGATGCACATACGACATAGTATAGTGTAGTCATTGTATTTCTTACCATATAGTTATGCATACTGTGAACGTATAGAACTATAAATGTGCTTAAAATAATACAAGGTATGCAAATTAAGTTATATGAAGAAAAGCTTTCGTCAGATAGCATAGCACTTTCAGTAGTCCCCACAGTAGCCAAATTTCAGGGCAAAGACAAAGTTGCTCAGAAGCAATTTTTTGTGATAGGAAGACTCAGATGCTAAATTTGATAATCAGAACTATCCCCCTATCCCCATATCCCTGTAGTAGGATTCTTTATAGAGTATCAAATGAAATTGAAACTGAGTCTTGGACTCGACCCGATTTCCCCTAAATGTTTTCATCATATTGTGATGTACTTGAAGTTTAACAACTGTGTGCTTCTTGCCAGCATTGCTTTTGTTAGTGCTGCTGTGAAAATACTACATTTGGCTTTGTGGCTGGAAGTTTTGAAACGTATGTGACCTGATTAGTCTTGATCATCTGATATCAGTTACATTTGTATCAATAGAATGTTATTTAAGAGACGTCAGATCACTTCCATGATGTGAACTATGGTTGTCTTGGAAAGTCCAAATAAGATGAAATTCTGTCAAGTTGGATATTCTGTATGTAGAAAAAGGAAAATTGATTAGAAGACAAAGAACAGAAAGATTACTATCTTTTTGCTGATGTTTCATGTTAAATTTTGTCTTCTGACAGTAACAAGCATGTTACAGTACCGCAAGTCCTTGTTTTATCCTTATCCCTCTTGTTTTATCTTGCATTAAGATACTTTCTCCAAAATATGGCATTGCTAGTTCAAGTGTCTTTCGCATTTCTTCCTGTGAAAGTGACAGGATTCTGTTGCGGTGCTTGATTGCACTTTTAGAAGCTGCGGAGGAGTTGACTGCTGCAAGAATATTGATATTCAAAACATTAGTGGTTTGGAAACTCAAAGTGAAAAGACTTTGCTGTTCAAATTGTCTGCTGTTTTGCAGCTTGGAAAGACATTTTTGGCCGTATAGCATTCTAAAAATCGTCTGTCTTCAGACACATTTATCTTGTTGCCTATGCTTGGAAAGTTTTATTTAATCTGCACCATTTGAATGCATTGTTTGAGTCTGAAGTTTTTCTCCTCTTACCTGCTGATGCTCTTTGTTTCCCATGCAGCTTTATGATAAGGGAATAGGAATGCCTCAATTCCTTTTAAGGGAAGCCATAAGATTACTTCTGGAGGAGTCTTTGCAGTAACTTTGCTAGTACATTACCAGCACAGAAGGCTTCTGAATGACATTAAATATTTCAACTGGGAGTTCCAAAAGAAAATGATGCATTGCAGTCCATGGGCAAGAGGTTTTGAATTGTAGGCAATGCCTGTGAAATCTCAGTCTGAAACTGTGGTACTCTCTTTGCTCGATGTTAATGACAGCTCCAGTTGGTGATTCAGCCATTGGAGGAAGTGTGTGGGGAAAAGACCCACCTATGGGAGATGACAGATCAATTTAGGTCACCTTAGCAAGTTGAGTTAAGACATGGTGTGTGCCATGAGAATTCCTTGTTCCTCTGAATTACCACAGGAAGATGAGTTACTCTGTATTGTTGTGGAGTAGATGTAATCTACACTTCTAAGTACTTGACTTTGTGGTCTTTTCATTTGTTACTGTAGTCTTTCATAGATACACATATATAGGTTTTATGTATGTATGTATGTATGTAATTTAACAGAATACCTGGAAATTCTTAAGAGCATTTTCACTTGTCCTGAATAACTGCTTCCTCAAATCAGTGAGGACATTGGAACTCCTGAACTGTTCAGCAGTTGGTGCATATAGCGGTAAAGGTTGGCAAAAGCTCTTATTATTTTGTCTACCCACATATTGTTAATGCTTCTATTTTCTTACAGTGAGAAGCATCTTCTGTAAGAAAGCAGGGTGCTGCACTGAACACTTAATTGGCTGAACTGCACATTTGTTAATCAGTGTTTCTAAAAGACTAATTCTATACGATAACTCTCATGAACTATATATGTTGTCCTAGCTTTTCTAAGCTGATAGTTTATAAAACAGTTCTGCCTGAGAATTCAACATCTGTCCAGAGAAGCAAGAGTGTGTTGACTGATGCCAATAAGCTGTGATTAGGGAGGCTGGAAGGCTTTTCCTTAGTACTGCCATCTGCTCATCTCGATGGATGTGGTCATCCCAGTGGAATACCTTATATTCACTTCTACAGTTGAGCTTCCTCTGTTCTGCTCCATGCTAGTCGTTCTGCATGTTTTCCAGTTCACTTACGTTGATATATGACAGAAGGGGAAATGAGTGAGTAGGTATCACTCAAGGGTGCTGAAAATACTGGTTGTTCTCTATGTCTTGTGACACAGAACAGAGACCAAGTGAAAGATAGTTCAGCAAGCAGTATTTCTTTGATTAAAAACAAGAAGAGATCCAGTACTAATTGAGAATAACTACTGAAAAATGCTGCAGCAGCATAAAGTTTTCTTCCCTGCATGGCTTAGTCATTTGGTTACTGTCTTAAACTTATATAATCTTCAACCTTAAAAGTAAAAATCCTTCACTTACTGGGGAATGAGTTGTCTGAAAGTAAATGAAACCTTCACAGAAACATCAATGTGTTGAGCTAATTAAGCAAAGTAGGGAAGAACCTCTTGTTCGGTGACAATAATTCCATAATTCTTGCTCCTGATTTAATACAACTAGAACAAAGTGAACTGATCCTGATTTTATCCTAATGCAGAAGTGAAAGCTTTTGAACCCATATTTACCTGAAGCCTTCCCAATGTATGAAGTTGGGGCTAACCCTTTACTTCTCTTCTGGGGTGGAATTTAAAAGTACTGGTTTTTGTGTGTTATTTGGTTTTGTAAACTCTCCGTGGTTGTGTATGTGCCTCAGGCAGTACAGTTTATACACATTTGTGAGATGTATCTATACATTTTATTGCTAGTAGCAAAGATGGCAGTGCCTCTTCAGCTACTTCTGCCTGTGTCAGCTAGAAAGAGCTTCTTGCTGTATACATAGAGCTTAAAAATTTTAACATACGTTAGGTTCTTTAATAGGCTTTTTCTTCCACCTGGGAGAGGAGCATATCTCAGGAAACATTCTATTCACTAACGCTTCACTTTACAAACATAGAGGGACAGGGATGCAGCTGCTGGTTTGTTTTCTGGACACGTTAGTCTACGCCACAGCCAAGAGGCACACCCTTTCCCTTGCCAGTACCTCTTAGAAAACTGAGTGCATAAATAAGAACTCTGTTCCTCTAGACTTCCATGTGGGTGGAACTTAATGGGAATGCTTTTCTGCTCTGTTGTAGGACGGAGAAGTTGGTGGTAAGGGGAAGGAGCTCTTCCTGTGGAGTCTCACTCTTCCTAATATCTATTTGCCTTATGAAACATGGATGTGCTGTGGTGCTGAAACAAGGCAAACAGCCCCCTGTTCTCAGGGTCCAGTTGCATTAGCTGCTAATCCTGGTTGCTCGTGCTTATGTTTAAAGGAGGCCTTTTTAGTACAGTATCAAGGCATTTGGTGCTATCCATAGTAAGGGCTACATATTGGAGAGACTCAAGAGTTTACTTTGCACAAGGAAGCAGGGAGGGATTTACTTTGCTCAGGGAAGCAGAGAAGAGCATGACACAGCCATTGAGCAGGAAACTGAGCTGATGCTGTTGGATACTGTGAGCTGCAACATCTTTCGCACCAACCTTCAGAATGGTACTCTGCCTGAATGAGGGTAGTGAAACTCATTTTCATGTATGTTGAGAGCAAAATGGTCTGTATGGTCACCTGTCACTTGATGCCAAAAAGCTGAAATTGCTTTTCTGTCTTCTTGAGAGAAGGCTGGTAGAGGTTTGGATGTCCATGTCCCATGGCAACGTTTCGTTCCATCACTGACTAGAAAAAAAAAAAAGAGGCTTGTTCTGTGTTTTGAATTATTAAGACCTATTAATGTATAAAATCCCAGCTCACAGTACACTTTGAGAGCCAACCAATGAGACAAACTTCTTACAATGAGGGTGGTGAAACACCAGAACAGGTTGCCCAGATAGGTGATAGATGCCCCATCCCTGGAGACATTCAAGGTCAGGTTGGACAAGGCTCTGAGCAGCCTCGTCCAGGGGAAGGTATCCCTGCTCATGGCAGTGGTGTTAGGACTAGATGACCTTTGAAGGTTCCTTCCAACCCAAACTATTCTATGATTCTATGAAAACCAGCCAGACTTGATTGACTGCAATGGGAGCTTCAGTTGTGGTCATCTAAGCTTAAATGGCTTTTATCTGCTAATTGAATCTCGCTCAGAAAGTCTGAACTTGATAGTTAGAGCCTATGGTCGGCAGGACAATGAGCTCCCTGTTTGCCTGAAAGGGCTAACACAAGCCATTGATACAGGAACAATGGGGTGTTTCTGCTGGAGTACTTCTGGAATACTGTGTTTGACAGCTAGTTAATGGGGGAGGTTAGTGAAGAACAATAAGAAAGATCCAAAGATTCAGTACGTTTTCTTCACAGGAAAAGCTCTACTTAATACACTGAGGAATAGAATTTGATAATACTTTTCACACTAACAGGCAGTGATATGGTAACTTGTGGAAATGAAAACCATGTAACTAATGGATCTAAATTTAAGTGAGAGTATTAACCTGCTGAGTGTTAGTTGTGATTTATCTTCCAAAGCTGAAACTGTTTAACAAATTCAAATGCAATTATCAACATTTAAAACTGAAATTAATGGGGACTCCCCTTCTCTTTCATAAGACTGAGAAGGTTAGTCTCTGTCACCTAGCCTGAACAGGTAGGCTGGCAGATAGTAGACCATGTTGTATGAACCTGGCATTGTGCTTTGAAATATATGACACAGATTTGGGGTGTTTGTGGTGGTTCTTTAATACTGCTTTTCAAAAGAGTGATAGAACCATAGAAAGCTCCTGAAAGAAAAGTGTTAGGTAAAATACATATTAAATTCAAGATAACATGAAGATCCAACAAAACCAAAGAGGACTTTTGGCTGTGGCATGTGTATGGAAATGGTATATATGGTTTATATATAGACCTTTGTATGATCTATTTTTATTTCTATACATATACATTTATATGTATTTGTACTGGCTGCATTGGAGTTAAGATGCTGTGTTTTGGATTTGTGACCATAACATTACTGATGGCACACTAATGTTCTGGCTATTGCTGAACAATGTTTGCATAGTGCCAATGCCACCTCTGGTTCTTAATCTGCCCTCCCAGTGAATAACAGGGTGTTCAAGAGAGTGGGAAGAGAACAACCAGGCAGATGACCCAAATTAACCTGAGATATATTCCATAACACCATACAGCATTGCGCACAGCATTAGGAGGAAAAGAAGTGATTTAGATGAGGTTAGCCATTTTTTGCTCAGGAACAGTCTGGGCAGGAGTCTACCTGTGGGATGTGGTGAGTGGTTGCTTCTGTGTCACTTCTGCTTGTTTTCTTTCTCTCCTCTCCCACCTCTCCCTTGCTTATTAAACAACTTCATCTTGACTCACAAGTTTTCTTGCCATTCCTCTTATCCCTTTGGAGGTGGAGAGGGGGGAGAAATGAGTGAGTGGTTGTGTGGTGCTTAGCTGCTTGCCTGGGTTACCACACAACAATGTTATATATGTATATTTATAAATGTGGATGGATACATGTATTTAAAAATGCATACATATATAAAATCTATATATCTCTTATGGTCCTTCTAAAAGGAAATAAAAACCTTCTTGTTTTTCTGAGTAAGATAAACTTCATTGTGCGCAAATGGGAGATGATTTTAAAGTGTTTTGGAACACTGTGTTAAATCTTGTCACTTTACAGTAGCTGAAATTCTCATTTCCTTACTGGACTGTACATTAGTCTTCAATGGAGTGGATGTGCAGGTGAAGTTTATTAGGCTGCCTGGAAAAAAATGCTTTCAATGTGAATAATTTGGAGGGCAAAAGGGAGCCTGCTTACTTCTAACCTGAAAGATGAGCTTCTGAGAATTTTTTGTTACAGATGAAACAATGTTGTTAGAAAAAGTTGAAGTTATAAAATAATATTGTGAATTTAAGTAGAATTTTGAAAGTGATCTGTATGATATGTAATATTGCTGGGTGTTATTTTCAAGTATCATTGCAGATCTTTGGGCCTTTCAGTTTAAGTATTGTGTGATTCAGCTTTACAGCCATAAATGAAAACTTCTTCTTTTAATCAGGATGAAAATAACACAGAGAATGCTGTCAGTTCTTCAGATGCTGAGAAACAGGATTCTCCTCCACCAAAGCCGCCACGGACCCGCAGGTAGTTAGCTATCTTAATATACTTTATATTTTAAGCTGACAGATTGACATGCTTCATAAGTAAATAGTAGACTAAAACCACTGATGCTATAAAGTCTTTAAAGATTACTTTTTCTATTTATAAATGGAAATATACATAGTACAAATAGAAGTCTTCTAATTGTGTCTATAAATACAGTCTTTAATATCTTTGTGAAGTCTCTGAATATGCCATTCTTGTAGTGACTACATGTGGGTAGGCAAGCATTCCCCTTTAGTAGTCAAATGTGTTAGATCTAATTTGTGCTCTAATTCTGTTCGGTGATACTAGCAAAACATTCTTCAAAATAGGCTCCAATGATGACTGAACCTTCTCTTTTTAGAGGCACAGCCATAATGAAATATATCTGTTTACTCAATAAAATGTTACCTGACAGGCAAGTACTGCTATTGACTAGAGTGTGCCAATGAAATGCTTTTCTTATTGGAAAGAAAAGCTGGTCTCACCCATCCTTTCATTCAACAGAGGTGAAAGAAAACCCTCTCTAGTGCTCAAAAATATGTAGATGACTTTAAGGAAGCCAGAAGTAAATCTGAACTAATGAGTTCATTGGCCTAAAATGGGTATCCAAACTGAGTGATAGATGGCTAAAGCAGCAGCTCTCCTTAAGTAAGTGCCTATACTACCTAAGTAGTTTTTGGAAGGGAACTTTGACAGGTAATGTTGCTTGTGCTACATTGCCTGTAATTAAATAGACATTTAAGGTAAGTGCTGGGGTTTCCTTAAGTTGTAAAACGTTATGAGAAACAAGCAGCCACTTAATTTATCTTCATAACATTCCGTAGTATCAGGAAAGTATACTTTCTTTACTGCTTTAAAATGTAATCAGACTGGAGTAGTGCAAAGTTCAGGTTGGTAGTGGGAATATGAGTAGCTATTTTATGGTTAACTTGGCATTAAATATGTCGGGCAGAAGTTAAAGGAGAATAAGACATTGAAAGAAAGATGGAAATTAGTTGGGACTTTTCACAACCAAATGGCAGTTTGTTATGTAGTGATATAATTTTTACCTTATTTGCATTGATGGTAATGTATTCAATTGTATTCAATGATGTAGATAAAGGTGATGGCAGAGGAGGCTGTTAACCTGTGTTCTTGATAAGTTCCAAGCTTTTCTTGAAACTCAGTCATTGAACTTAGAGGTGATTTCTGTCCAATAAGTAATTTCCTTATTAGTGTTTCTTGAAACAATCTCAGATGTACCTAGGTTTTAATCAAATTTGTATATTCATGTAATAATAATATATGCATAACTGTTCTGTCTGAATATGCATCTGTTCTGTCTGATATCTGTATTGCATTGTTCTTGTTGCTTTAAGTTAAAATCTTTTAATCTCTCTTATAAAGCCTGGTCCTTTTTGGCCCTGCTTCCATACATTCATACTTTCCCATCTGCCAGCACTGGCAGGAAGATCGGTCCCTTAGAGGTGAATAAATGGAAGATTTTAGCAAAGTGGTTGTCTTCTTCTAACACATTATTTTTGAAAACAATTAATTACACTCCCCATGGAAGATGCTTCTGAGGAAAGTCTTTATTTGCTGCTAGTCACATCTGCTCCCAATACCCACTAATGAGCATGGGTTTATTTCATGGGGGAGTTAGTTTTACACGTCTGCAGCCTGATTCAGTCAGGACTTAGAGCCAGGTTTTGCATATCATCGATGTTCTGGCATGAGCTGACATCCTGTTCCTGGGGAGGATGGGAGAGTGGAATCTGTGAAAGATTCTAATTTAATCCCTGCACGGAGAAGGAAACTGTTAAACATGATACATCTCCTTATTGCTCCCTATAGCTTTGGTTTTTTTCCCCAAACCATTCTCTTATGACTTTTTTTTCATGTCCCTTCTATTATTTCTCTCTACATTGCTGACTAAAAATATCTTGGTAAAACTAATTTAAGTATTTGTCGGCATCTTTTCTGTAGTGAATGTTTCCGAGCGGTGTCTAAGAGTCATTGCCTTGAACAATAAGCTCACATTCAGTAGGTACTCTGAAGCAGCCTGATTTAGCCCACATTTTTAATTTGATTTAGAATTTCCTCTGGGAACTTGCTTAAAATACTTTGTTCAGTAACATTTTTAGATTGCCAGCTAAATGTGCACTGGAGTTGTACATGCTCTGTCTGATGAAGTTACAGGCAAGTTGCTAAAGCTAATACTTTTGAAAAGGAACGAGGCTTCTCAGTTCTTTTATGTGTTGGGTTGTAGTGGCTCTAGAATGTGTAATTAGTAAAGAAACTTGATTTGGTTTTAAGGGAAGGTTTAACAGATGTTCTTTTAATAAAGCTATAGGGCTACATGTGTGTGCCAGTGTGGTTTTAGGTCAATCTGCCTGAGATGTTCCTGACTGAGCAGGAGAATTGGTTTACACCTCTTGACCTCAGGGTGCTTGTCTTCAGACAAGCTATCAGACCAAGTTATGTTTGCTTAGACAGTAATGCTTCCTATTCCTGATAGTTGTTTTCTGATGCCCTGAGGCTGCTTGGAATGGATGATGCCATCTCCTCTATGTCACTTTTCAGTGGCTGATCACTCAGTGCATTATAGGATTTTTCTCTAAAGGTGGCTTGCTCACCAGTCTCTTCTGGGTGACAGGATGGTGGGAGAGGTCATCTCTGTATTGTTTTTAAACTTGTAGATTTCTTCTTAAAGTTTAGCTAGTATCAAGTTAACTCTCGTGTCTTAGTGAGGATGAGATGCTAGTAAAGACTTACACAATGTAAGATAGGAAGCTTACTCAGAGAGGAATAACTCATCTTTTTAGTACTTGCGTTGACCTGGGAGTATCTTGGGGAATAAATGCTACAAAGTGTAACATCTGTTTGTACTTTTGAGGCTTCTTTTATGTCTTTTTCTGCTTGGAAGTTACAAGGCTGTTGATATTAAATCAATATTAAATTGCAATTTTGTTTACTTTTATTCACTCACTGTGAAGCATCCAGCTGCGCTTGTTCTGCAGAGGTTCTGGAACTGTATTGCCTTGCTTTATCATCTTGTAATGCTTTAATGTAATTCATATTTGCTGTACAATATGTGTACGTAGTCATTTAGCTTAATGTCTATCTGCACTTCGTGTCAACATAAAAAAATGAAATAATATTACTCCTTGATTATTAGGAAGGTAAACAAGAGCAGCTCATGAGTGCTTACATCAGCACCTAACTCTGGAAATTGCTTAGCTTTGCAGTTTCTGATTACTTCTTCTGAAAGTCACCTTGAAGGTATATCTGTGTTAAATCTCTTTGGAGGACTTGGAGGGGTGGAAAGAGTTCTTTGTTAAACACATCTAATCATTCTCAGGTTAAGGCAGGAAAAGGGTATGGGTAAGTTTTGACTTTATTATTAGATATAAGACTGTAAAAAGATGAAGTTTTAAATTTACAGTTCAGGACTGTACATGATTTTACATGACTGTACAACTTGAGTCTTAGAATCTAGAAGCAAAGATTGGTCCTTCAGAATTCAAATAGCAGATCTTAATACCTTTAAGGCACTGTCCTTGAAATATTTATGTGATTTGTTCATTCTCAGGTATTTGGAAAAAGGGTTTATTTTAATCAGGTTGGTTATAGAAAATTCTTTTCCTTTCTAAGTGCAAATGCAATGTGAAAGAATGGGGAAACTGAGACATAAAAGGTGTGGTAACAGCTTTTTTGTATGCAGTGTAATGAAGAGCCACGTGCTACTTACTCTCTGAAGAGAAAAAGGTGAAATACTGGGGCAGTTAAACATTTCTTCAGATGATGCTTGGACTTCAATCTAATAACATTAAAATACATTTCAAGAGTTATGTGTATTTCTGCTTCGTTTCAAGCCCTGCAGGACCCTCTCTTTGCATCTTCTGCAAAGCTGAGATAAAACCCATTGACTGGTGTTCCTTCTTAGCAGTCTCTGATTTGTATGTCGCAATTAAAAAAACCCATAAAGCCTCATGTAACTAAATTTTACCAGAAAGATTCACCAGATGGTTACTTTTATGCAATCCTTATACTACGGATAATTTATATAAAAGTATAGCTTGTGACAGCTTCACTGAACAGCAGCTTTTCTTCCATGTGGATGGCAGTGATTTAATCCTTAAGTAGAATAATGTGGTTGTGTAGCTTCAGCCTGCTTACATGGAGTTTCATTTTCCTATTTTAATTATGAGGGAGGATGTAGAGCTTGGTATCTATTTTTGGTTGAGCATAGCAGCTGCATTCCACGACCTTGGCATCACTCTTTTATTGGAAAAGAAAAACCTACAGTATATGCTGCATAGAATAACTATGGATTACTTACGGGTTCGTTCTCTTTTGAACACTGGCCAAGTTTCACTTAAATCTGAACCCATGGTGCCCTGTTTTAATAATATAGCTCTTTTCCATTAAAACTAGAAAGGCTTAGATTCTAAAACATTGAAAAAATTAGAATATATTGTAGAAAAGGCAAAAATAGTATAGCTGTCACTTTGGGTTTGGGGTTTTTTTTGTTGCGTTTTTTGCCATATGTATATTTTTTGGTGGAATGCTGTGGAATGGCTTTTTTTGACAAATTATTGTACTTTTAGCAAATTATAATTTTTTTTTATTATGATAAATCATTAAAAAATACTACTTAATCCATGGTTTATCTGACAGGTGAGAAGTCATTACTTTGAGGTCTTTGGTAAGGCGCTACATCATTACACGTGTAAGCACGTTGCTCAGATCGTGTGGCAATAAAAGCATATGAAAAAGCTGCCTTGATCACCTTGGGAAATTCTGTATGCAGTTACTTATGAGGAGGTGCTCAGGTAGTGGAATTACAAGATTATCAATAGCAGTTGTATGTAAGAGACACTTAAAGGTGGCGTTACAAGTAGGCTTTCCATCTTTTTATTCAGAGAGTGATTTTACAGATGTACTTGAGAAATGCATGCTTTTATTCTGTGTGTGTGCATGTGTGTGTATATATATATAAAAGCAATGCAGGGTTAATTTAAAAATCTAATACAGGAAAGCTTACATCTCTTTCTCGAATGGTTTGGCATTCTTTGGTGCACTGACTCCTTTCCATCTCTTATCCTAACTTATGAGCTTTCTATTGGCTTCCTGGTGTAATCTAAATCGAGCTGGCTTTACTGTATGGTCTCCTGTTGTTTGTAATAATATTAGTAGTTCATCGTCAGATAATTTTCTGTCTCTGGGGGCAGAAGTGTCTATGAAGCACAGCTGTCGAAGGAAGTGCCCAAAGAAAGCGTTATGCAGCAGCCCCAAAAGCCTAGGATTTTCTGGCAAGAGTTACAGAAAAAGCTACTGCAAAACAAAGACCTCTTAAATGTATACAGAGCCCAATATTTCTGCTTTGTGAAAAGAAACAAAAACATCATTTGCAAGGCAGAACATGTGGAAATAATAATACTGTGATGTCAGTAAAAAGGAAAAATTGCTACATGTTGAGAGAAAACCGGGAAATCCTGGGTGGCATCTATTTCCTTTTAAAATAAAAAAACATCAAAATGCTCTTTGGGCATCTCATTTTCTGAGGATGGCCATTCTTCAGTGTCGATAAGGCAGAAAATGATTTTGATAAAGGATTTTTCATTTGATCACTTTAAGCTCTCATTTAATAGTGAAAGAATAAAATTTAACTTCATATTTGATGGGGAACATTTTCAACAGCTCTATTCAGCTGTGTATGATGATTTAAACAACCTTCTGGGTTGATGCCTTGTGCAGTATTTCCTGCATCATCCCTTCTATGCATACCTCTAAGGGGGCTATTTGTATACATGTGGGCTTCTGTTTACTAGTTGATCAAATGGGAGAGTGATTTCATTAAACAATGATCAGGGAAGAACCTCATGCATTTTGGGCCTATATCTTGTCCTATCTAGTTTCATGCTAACTTGTTTAGCTAATTGCAGTGCTTAATGGTGCATCTGTACCAGAGAAGTAATTATTTTTGCTGATTGCATGTGTATCTCTGGGTCAGGAAAATGGGTCAATAAGGGAAAAGCTTCATTGCTGGAAGGATTCAGTGGAGATTACTGATGAGCATCACTGCTGGTAAGGGGGCATGTAAACATTTGTGTAAGCAAACACTTGCACTGTCTTATCCCCCCTCCAAGATGAAGGAAGTTCTCTCTTTCTTAGTGGGTATTAAATTGGAGCAAGCGTTACTGTTTTCCTTTTCCCCTTATCTTTACTAATTCAAGCAGGTGGTGTGTTCTCAAGCTTGCTCATTTTCCAAGAACATTCGGAGGGCAAAAGAGTTCCCAAATCACTTTTGGTTAGATTGTTTTGTGATGTGCTTTGTATTCCTCCTATCTTAATGTAAAGCAAAATAAGAATATACGAGTGCAGGAAGAGGAGGAAGAGAAGCCGTTTGAGGCCCAGCACCTTCTTGGTGTCCCAGAAGGACGCCTGTGCAAACAGCAAGAAGCGATCTGAGCCTTGTATGTAAAAATGGGTGGGTTTCTTGGCTCAGGCATGTGGCCAATCACATTCCTTTGCAAACTGTACTTCACTGTGCTTTGATTTATCTGAGTGGATTGAAAGTGTCATTTCTTTAAATTATTTAATTGTATTTCTGTTCTTGTCACACATTTGGTTTGCACCTTGGTTACCTCTGTTACTGGTCTTACGTAATGAAATAGTTTTAAAAGCTGAGGATAAAAATGCCCAATTCCCGTTTGCTGACAAGACCTTAGTTGTGCAGAATGCTTGTAGTCAAATATTCTATACCTAATCTGAAAGTAAATTGAGCATATGCTTGAAGAGCTTTTCCTTTTGAGTAGCTGAACAGGAACTGTAGTAATAAGTGCTGTGGTCTCACTAATGTGCACTGTAATTTGAATCATATATTCTACAGTGAATGGGTTTTATACAGTGTTCAGTTCATCTCAGCTAAATTCGGTCAGCATCATTAACCCTACAAGTATGAGGAAACTATTAAACACACAGATACAAAAATGAAATCCTCCCAGACATGTGCAGAAAAATAAAAATAAAGGAAGATATTTGGTGTTAAGCTGTAAGGATTTTTTTTTTTTTTCTGAAGAAATTTTTCTTGGCTTTATTGCAAACTGAATTCCAAATGTCGAGTTCCTCTGAGACGCTTCTTAGGAAGAAAGCAGAAAGTACTGAAATCCTGCCACAAGAGGGCCTTTCTTACAGTCTTTGAAAAAATGCTTTTGGGAAAGGATGTGAGCAATCTTTGAACTATCAGTGAGGGTTAGATGTGGCTTGAATGCATTTCTTTGTGATATTCTGAAAGAAGTTTTGAGTGTGTTGACTTAGTTCTTGCCTACCCCATTAGTCATGTTCTATAATCATCGTCTGTATGTAGTAGAAGTGCTGCCTGGAGTTCAGAGTTGGCATGAAAGCATTACTGCTACAGAGATAGATGGATAGATATCCAAAATATTGCCAAAACACAGAAAACTTAAACAACTGTTTTGGTATTTCCACAGTTGCCTTGTAGAAGGGGACGCTAAAGAAGAAATCTTGCAGCCTCCAGAGCCTCAGCCAGTACCACCAATCTTAACACCGTCTCCCCCATCAGCTTATCCGACAGTCACTACTGTGTGGCAGGACAATGACAGATACCATCCAAAGCCAGTTTTGCACATGGTTTCGTCAGAGCACTCAACAGACCTCAACGAGAATTATAATAAGTCAATAGAACATTCAGGGAAGAATGAACCCAGTGAACGTGCAGAGAAAAGGCTGGAGCGCAACTTAAGTTTTGAGATCAAGAAGGTACCTCTGCAGGAAGGGCCACGAAGCTTTGATGGAAACTCTCTGTTGAACAGGGGACATGCAATTAAAATGAAGCCTGTGTCATCCTGTGTAATTGATAAGAGCTTTAAGCCACAAGAACAGATTTCAGGGGATTCATTTGTAGATGCTTCTCAAAACTCATGTGTGGAATGCAGTTTGCCACAGTCTAACACCGCCTTACTACCTTCACCAGAAAGCCTGCAGAGTCAGCAGGCTTCTGATACTCCACCAAGACCAGATCGTCTGCCTCTGACAGAAAAGGGACATGCCACGTGGTCACTGCATGGGCCTGAAAATGCACTGCGTATGCCAGTGTCTGAAGACACGTCTTCAGACATCTTATGTGATGGTGTTAAAACTCTCTCTCTGGTATCCAACACCACAGTTGAACATCCTTCCAGTGGTAATCTTGACCATCCCACTATTTCTGTTCGAGCACCCCTCTGTTTTACTAATCCTCTTCATTCAGATGATTCTGACACAGATGAGATGAACTTTGATGGAGCCATGAGCAGAAGTGCATCTAATGTTTCAACCGCAAGTGCCACAGTTTCTGCTGCCACTAATACAGAAAACATTTGTGCCAGAAAAGTGTTGCCAATGTCTATTGCTAGGCAAGACTTAACAGCTGTAACATGTTCTGAAGATGGCAAAGGTAGGTTTTATTGTGGTTCAGAAGTGGTACTCCTTAACCTGGTTGCAGTTGTATAGTTGGACAGCGTAAATTGCTTTACAATGCAGTTATCTAAATGTGAATTTAAACAGTGCAGTCTGGCAGCTTCAGAGAGGGGGCAGCTCCTTTCCTTCCAGTTTTTGGTTTGCATGTAAGCTATGTCTGTAACAAGCTACTACAGACCTTGATAAGCTGCTTCAAAAGCTTTATTGTGGGATATGAACGCATCCTTAATTGCAGGTTTCTGTGTTGTTGGTTGGTGCATTTTTTTCTTCGTATCTGCTTTCATGGAAGCATCTATAGTAATGGCAATTTTGGATAATTGAAGTATTTTAATCAGGCTTGTCCAAAAACACATCAAAGTCATGGTTGCTGGTTGATGTGCTGGTCATAAAAATGTAACCTCCTTCACTGTGTCAGTCTTTGAACTTGCTTGTGACTTGGCTCCTGCATTTTAACAACATTATAAATATTTAGTCCTGCTTTCCTCTTTCTTTACATGGTGGGGGGAGATGAATATTGCTGTTCATCTAAAAATCCGAGTTCTGCTTCAGTAGTGCTTTGAAAATTATTCAGTCACTTTTAACCCTTTCCTGCATTGGAGAATGTTTTGAGCAAGGCAGATTTCCAAGGCTGTTTCTGCATAAAGTTACAGCATCATTTATTGGAGGCAGAAGGGTCCTAAAACGTGCGGATTCAGACTTCAGTCAGGCTGGCACACTCAGATCAGATGGAGGACATAGCAGGGGAGAACAAATCAGGCCTGTGAAAAGTCCAGTGAGGCACATAGTAAGGCTGCAGAGCAGAAAGGAGAATGTGAGCTGCTATATTTACATCAGACTCTTGTGCTGGGAGCTCCTTACAGTGACAACCTTGCTTCAGGAGTCCATGCAGGCTGTGTGACTTCCTGAGGTGAAATCAGGCTCTGTGTGTGATGCAAGATGCAGAACCAGCTGAATTGAATACATTTGCGTTTGTGAACTCAGTTTTCACCAAAAAAATCATACATTCAGAAATGTGAACTATTTTGCAGTTTAAAATTAATCTGTTTCTATAGATTTTGTGGTACTCTGTAGACACACAAAGCAATACTTGCATGTATGTGTATGCTTTTAACCTTGTGACACTTCAAAAAAGCTCTGCATAGGAGACAAACCCTGTATGTTATAGTTACTCCAGTGTTTATACCAAATAGTCCTCCTTGATTTTGTTTTTGGTAGGTTTGTCTGCTGGAGTATTTCTCCAACACTGCTTTTAGCCAGTTTCCCCTTCCTTTCCAAGGCAATCACTGTTTGTCAGTGTTTGAAAATCGTTACCTCTCTACACATCTCTATGTAGATGCTGTAAGAATGTGCAAATAAAATATGTCAAAACCATGATAAAGAATGGGAGAAATGTCGCTCAAGAACTTGTTTCATGTAACTGCATATCAGAAACATCCTGAAATCGCAGTACAGGCTTTGAGCTGCTGTGAAGTTGCTAATTTCACAGGAATGGCTTAAAATCTTTCTCTCTTATCAAGGGTGTCTCTGTTCCGTTTTGCACACTAGTATACTGTTCCCATTTTATATTCAGGCTGCAGGTCTTCTAATCCATCTTGGAGATTAGAATATAGGTTTAGATCACTTTGCACCAGTGATCCTAAACCATGTTTTACAGTGGCTTTTTCATTTTCATGCTTGTTCAGTACTTTCCCAGCTGAAGCTGTGGATGTGGGTATAATCATCAGTGAAGTTGCTTGACCTGTAACTGTTGGTGTGCATGATCTTACCGCATCATTACATCCTTTTTTTTTTGTTCAAATTAACTGAGAAGTAATTGTACCTTGAAGTTAAAAAAAAAAAAACAGCAAAAAAATAGACCAAACAGGCAACAACAAAACCACAACAACAAAACACCAGAGCAAACCCCAGAAAACTCATTTGCAGTTGGTGCATACTCTATAGTGGCTGTTGGTTGGTTTTATAGAGACTGTTTTAATAAAAGGTTGTCTTATGCTGCATAGTAAACTTGAGATGGAGCAGATCTCAGAGAAGTCACTTTGAACACAATGACATAAAACATCACGGAGTTCCTTTCCTGCTGTTGGCATGTTGGCAGGGCAAGCTTCATGGCTTTATTAGCTGAAACGTCTTCTATCTTTTCATGAATCCTGTGTTACAATACAGTTCTTAGGTGAGATTTCTTATAGCAGCAGCTACTTTGAAGTGTTTTAAACCTTTCATTTGTACTCCAAGTTCCTTAGCAGGCTGAAGTGGGGCTTTTGCTGCCAGAACAGGATGTGTTAGCACAGTACTGAGAGCAAAGATGGAACAGACTGGGGATAGGCTATGTTACTGGCACCAGCATCAGCCATGTCCTCTGGCTCCTATTTACTCTTCTGGCTAGTAAACATCACACTAGACCGTTACACTAGCTTTATCAGTAGTGTGGAAGCCAGCCTAAGATGAACTTGGGAAGCAAGACTGAGACTTGAGGATTTAGGCTAGTGCTTATGTGGAGCTTCCATAGCACTGAACTACAGTGCAGTCTTGTAAAGCAGCGCTGCTTAATGTCCTTGCATTGTGCAGTCTAGCTTTGCTGTATAGACTTTGGAAGGAAGTATGGTTAGAGCCACATAAGAAAAAATGCAAATTGCTGTTCATCAGCAGTAAGTTACTGTCTTCAGCACACCTGAAGAGCTCGTATATATTGTCAACACACTTCTTACCATGGTTTGGGAGCTTCATCAGTAGTTCAGCTGGTAGGCACCAGATGTGTTAAACTGTATCTGCAGAAGAGTTCAAGAAGCCAATGAGTTGTAATGAGCATAACTTGCTTGCAGTGGCTGCAAATTGACCCATAATGAACTGCAATTAAATTACAGTAACTACTATGGTTACAGTTCTTGGCAAGTTACTAAGCAAATGGTACTGCTGCAGTGCAGACTGTAATTCTGCTTGTCTTCTGTTTCTGAAAGAATGAAGCAGAAGTATTCATTGTTGCTGAGGGTTTGGGGTTTTTCCCTCCAAATTATTTAGACTGAAAATGTATTTTACTTTTCTTTCTGCTGTAAAACACAAACCGATCCAACTCCCTTAATGTGAAGATAATGGCATCATGAAGTTGCTCACAAGATGTTAGTGTGGTGAACCGAAGTGTTTAATAATATTTAGAGCAAAATTTCCTTTTGCTTTAAAACTGATACCAATTTTAGGATGATCTCATGTATCAAAAGATCAACTTCTAAAACTCTAGGAGGAAAATTTCAGTGTGTTTAACTTATCTGAATGTTATGTTTCATTTAGATGCTGATGCTAGCGAAGATTCCTCTCCCCCGCTCCCAGAAAGAACACCAGAATCATTTGTATTAGCAAGTGAACAGAGTGAGTCCTTAATGTTTTGTGGCAAACCCAGCACAGAGATAAAGTGTGAAATGCATTTCATTTTTGTATTTGAATGTCCCTGCTTCTTGGTTAGTCTTGTGTTATATAGCAGATTTTGAACTGGAACAAAATCTGGCATGTGTAATGGCTTATTTTGAGGTTTAGCTTTCACAAGGCCTTAAAGACTTAAATTATTTCTCCCTTTCTGACTAAGCATTCTGTTATGTGATATTTAAGTATATTGGAGACTTCAGTATTGATTTTAGTGGAGCTGTTTTTCAGTCTGAAGGGTACAGAAATGAGATACAGTTGGGAAAAGCATTACAGTTAGGGGATTCCCCAGCTATCTGTTCCCTACTGCTCCTGGGTAGGGAATGGGAAAACACAGTGCTTATCTGATTCTCCTTACTTGGGCAAAGGAAAGATGACATTTCATACTGCACTGCATCTAGTGACAAGCCCAGCTTGCTTAAGTTAACACAGTTTACTCTTTGCCTTCATCAGCTGAAAGAGAGAACTTCCAGACGTTATGGGCTTGTATCTTCATATTTAATTCATGAAACTGCAAATGGCAGAATACCAAAAGATTAATTGAAGCGATAAATTAGGTTGATGTTTGGTATCTTCCAGAAGGCTTAAGTGTGACATAGGCATTTACTGAGGCTTTTGTTTAATGTCACTTTGTGAAGCTTTCAAATTTTTTTGAACAAGTATGATTCACTTAATGTAATTTAACTTAATATGGTTATTTTCAGCATAAAAAAATCGAAGGCTTGCAAACATAGCATAGGTAGCTCAGAATCACAGTGATCCTTTCTGTGGATATTATGGACTTGCTGCTTCTCTGGGAGAACACAAGAAGCAGAGCTTTTTCTTGGGGGGGAGGAGGGGCACAGGGAGAATCTCTTTGGAACTGGAATCACTAAAACCACTTCAATTTTGAATGTGTTTTTGCATGATGTCAGGAAAGGACAGGTATGGCTGTCCTGACTTGAGTGTTTTCTTTACTTAGTGTGTCTTTCTCAGGTCTGCTATCATTGCACAGCTGGTGTAACACCATTTTAAAAACATCCTTGAAAAAGAAGCTATTCTCTTGCTGGTTAGGAACCCCCAAAGGAAGGAAATGAACATCCACAATGCAAACACTGCAGTCTTGTGCTTTGAATTATGTTGTGCATTTTTCCCTTGCCTTGAATGCTCTATATGAAGAAAGAGTCGTGTTTTTACAAGCATTTAACTTTTAGAAGTTGCTTTATAGCACATTTCTAATGCTGTGTTCTAATACCTCATCATGGAGAGAACTCAAGTATGTTGAGTTTGATTTAATTTTTCCTAGGCACACCCTTGCCGAGGCCGGTTCTGATTGCACAGTCTGAGTGGAGCATATTGCATGATCAGCATCTCCCTGAGCAAACAGCCCCTACAGTGAGTACAGGAGACAAGTCTGTACTAATCAGTCATTTCTCATTTGGTTGGGAACTACAGAAAAAATCAAAATACATAACTGTGAAAAGTTACAGCTGTTGGTTATCTACAACTGGCCAGTTTTCTCTCTGCCGGAGCTGCTGAACTGATGTGTTAAGAGCATGTTTTCTTTCCCAAAAGAAACTATCTGATTTTCCAGGTTCAACAATACTTTTAAAAATCGTTCTTAATACACCTTAAATTATGGCTTTAAGAGTGTAAATATGCTGCTTTTATGGAGTTTGCTGTCTGGCCTTAATTGATCAGAGGATAATTCAAGCTGGAAAACTGCAGCCTCAACCTGTGGCATGAAGCAGGGACTTGGGCCAGGCTGCTCAGGGCTTTATCCATTGGGTCTTGAAAACCTCCAGAGGTGGAGACTTTCACATCCTCTATGGACAACCTCTGTCACTGCCTGCTTAAGATTTTCTTTATATCCATATTTATTTTAAACAAACTGCTTTCTGCCCATCAGATTTCCCTTTTCACATCAGTCTGTTACTCAGAGTCATCCAGTATAAAGAGCTGGCAAAACTTAAAAGCATATTAAGTCCTTTTTACTTTTACTCAAGTCTGTCTTTTTCACGCACCTCCAACACATTTTACAGTCACATTTAGACACCACTTAAAAATGTGACAAAAAAGATAGATGTGAATTTTCAAGGACCATAAATTTAGCATAAGAACCAATCTACCTCATCTTACAAATAAACTGCAATGTGACAACTTTTCATTAAGTAAGGTTCTGACAGCGAAATCTGTAACTACTGTAGCATTTTTGACAGTTACAGCAAGTCAGCAATGTAGGAGCATGTAGATGTATCCATGGGTGGTGTGTATTTTTTGAAAACATTTTCATCCTCTTCAATTTCTGCTGTTCTTTTGTGTTTTGGAAGGATTTCATAGAATGATTTTAAATATTTCTCATTAACAGGGATTGAAAACGACTTCTCCAGCACTACCCGGTAAGTGATGGGGAAGTGTTTGTTTGTTTGCTTGGTGGTTTTTGGGTTGGGGTTTTTCCCCACCAAAAAAATACCTTTTTCCTACTGAGCAAAACTTAGTCTGAGCTTGGCTTTTGCTCTGATGGTATCTGAGTGCATTGCCAAGAAAATGGCATTTCTGAAAAGGTCTTCTGTTTTTAAAGCTTCTGAGGTTTATAGGGAAGCAAGGTGCAAGTCTGACTTAAAAAATAAAGGTAAGCTTTGGATACGCTAAAATATTGAAGACCAAAAATACTGAATTTAAATGCATATGTTAATAGCAGTATTTTTTTCTGCTTAATTAGAACATTCCAATGTTATTGCAACAGAAATTGTAAAGCTGGCTGAATTAACATCTTTAATTTCATAACAACAGAAGTAAACCTCAGATAAGTTCAACAGTGATGTATGTGTGTGTATATGCATGTTGCATATTCACCCAAGTCTTTGATAGTCTGAAAAGGCTTCAGTAAGAAGAGCAGTCTATCACCTGATGTTTGCAGCAGCCTGCTTCAGCTGTACGCTTAATTCTGCCATGTGTCTTCTGTGTACCCTTGGACGGGCTTGTACAGTCCATTTGGAGCTGTACGTTAAATGCTTTTAGCACAAATTAGTTTTCAGAAATATTACAGATTTGCTGATCAGGTGATGATACAAGTAATGCAAAACATAGCAACTTCTTGTGTTGTCTTAAACATCTTTAGTTTAGCTAGAACATGAACAAATGCATTTATATCAGTGTATTAAATGGTACTGTGAGCTCTTGCTATAGATAGGTGCTCCGTGGGATTTTAAATATCCACTAAAACCTTCTAAAAATGTAATAATCCGTACTTGGCAAACAGGAGTGTGTCACTGGCATTGAACGTCTGCCTCGTAAGCAATTTTGAAATAATGGTTTTTAAGAAATTAGAAATTGGATTTTAAATCTTTATTCTTGTAAATAACGTTTGATTCAAGTTGTGTTCTGGACTGTGCTGTAATGAAAAATACACAGTGGTGACTCAGTGAATGTTACAGTAACGGGGGGGGGTGTGTTTTCCAGATCGTCCTGAAAGAAGCAACAAGACACCAACTGATGTTTTACCTCAGATTTCTTTTTGTGGTTCCACTGATACAAGAGGTCAAATTTCAGAATGTTCTGCAGAAGTAACAGATATTGGTAATTACAATTCATTCAAAGCATAATCACTAGGTGATTTAAACAGGAGACTTATTAACAGTACTAGCTTGGGTAGCTTCTACTACTGATAGCTGCTACTACTGTCTCCTTCCACCTCGCTGAGGTGCAGAACCCAGCCAAAGAATCCTTCCTTGTCTCTTCAGCACTGCTGAAAGAGTTGTTCCCAGGTTGAGCAATTCAGCCATTCTTCACTTTGCTGTTTAGAATGTATCAAACACAGAATTAGACAAATGGGATGTGATTTCTGTAGAGCACTAAAAACTTTCAGAAATAATAGCTGAGAAAACTGCTTTGGTATGCAAGGAGGGAGGAAAAATAAATTGGTAAATGAGAACAGAGGCTGTAATACTGTATTTACTGAAAAATACTGTCAAAGTGAGGTTTAAATAGTGAATTATATGTATAAATTCTTCATGTTGGTATCTCAAATGGCCATAATGACTTTAGAACTCTTAATAATACAAAGTCCTTTTCGAGATCTGAGGATAAACCTTCTCTGTAAGAACTGGGACATCTCTTAAAGTAATCCTTTAGACTGCTGCCAGCATATGTGAGACTGCATTGCCTGGGTGAACAGAAGTATTAAATACATTTCTTTCCTTAGGTTTTGGTAACCGCTGTGGAAGGCCCAGAGGACCAAGAGAGCCGCCTTCAGAATGGACATGATCCAAGAACCAATGGACATAACATAATATCAATAAATTATACTGGAAAATTCAAGTGCCACTGAGAACTAGAAAAAAATAGTATTCCACTTTTTGGGGGGGCAACTAACACAGAGCAGTGTAGATCTAACTACCAAATGGTACACTCTTACAGTACATCCCATGCAAAACCTTAAACATTGTTCACGACAGTGGATTCCAGTATTACAACTTAACTTTTTGCTGGGGCCATCTACCTGCCTTATTACACTTAGGAGAAAGTATTACATATGATTTATTTTGTAACTTCAAGTATTATTGCCTTAATGTCTTTTAACCCTGTTACACGCTGCTTGTAGACATATGTTAATATAGTAATACTTTGGACAGATTGTGTTTATGGACTACTTTTTGCTAACGTTTGACTACCATGTATGCATTATTTTGTATATGTACAGGGCAAGTAAGTATATAATTTGATAAAGTTGCAATCATAAAATATTAACAGAAGATGTAAGAAATCTCTGCATGAGCTAAATTTTTTGTGTACCTTATTTGTAAATTATTTGCCCTGAAGTTTTAGAAAATAGTTTCTGGGTTTTTTTACCAAACTTGCTGGACACACACAGCCGGAATTGCAGGTTAGCAGAGATAAAGATTGTAATACATTTTGTAAATTGTAAGCAAAAGGTTATTTTTATATTATATACTGTTTAATTGTCAGACCTAATTTGTTCTGGTTTTCATCTAGTCACAGAGATTCAGTAAGTGCCTTGGAACAGTATTGAATTCTCTTAGCCTGTGTATGTTACTTCAGTGTTTTGAGTTCATCTGGAATTAGATTATCAAAAATATTTGTACGTTTCTAGTATGTTTGACCTGCCAGTAAAAGAGAAACCATTCTACATGATCGACACTCCTTAGTTTTCATTTGAATGTTTCATCAGTTGCAATCTTTAGAGAAATCATCTCTCTCAACTTTCTGTATAATAGGATTTTACAGTTTTAATACGGCGTGTTTCTAATTTGGGAAAACCAGAACACACTGGTGAAAGGACTGTTTAAATACCACTGTCTTCTCCTACAAATGGTAAATACCGTTTTTGTTGTTCAGCGACTGTGTATGTAAGAAAGCGACTTATATGAAGGTTCACATAGAGCCCTTGCAGCTACACTGTATCTTGGCAACATATTATGTCAAGAGTTAATCCTTATAAGGATTCCTTACTTAAACTTTTCTGTAATACAATCTTTAAATTAAAGACAGTCAAAATTTCACTATGGGTGTTTTTACTCTTAGGGAAAAAACGTGTTCAGAAGCAAAAACCGAGTGAAGAATTGCTTAGTTTATAGATCTTGTACTTTCAGGGCCTTATTTTTAGTAACAACTACCTTAAAAGTTCTGGCTGGCAATGTTTGGGGGTAGCAGGCAGGGGGGGAGAAGTGTTTCTTTAAGGTAGTGAAACTATCTATTAATCTGAACTTTAGCCATGGAAACATTGCGCCTGATTTACTGCTTGTATCCTTAGGGCCTCCCTGCTAAAAGAGAGCTAGTGCCCAGATAGCAGCCCTATTACAACTCCCAAAAGGTACAGAACTTGCAATTACTTTGTCTGTGGATTAATCACCCTGCATTTGCTACAGGTGACAGACTGCTTAGCTGGGAGCTCTTTTCAAAGAACTACATGCACTTAAGTTCCCATGGACATAGTTTTGTAATTATTCATTTAAAAATAAATAACTCAATGATATATGCCATTTGGGATAACCTAGAGCAAGTAGTTTGCTGCTTTATAAACAGTTCAGACAGCTGGGATGTCTTAAAGTTGGCCTGAACGTGGTTTCCCCTTCCACTTCCCCTGCACTGAAGATTAGCTTTGATTTTCCTATGGACCTCCTGCGGTTTTGCAATGCTTGGTGGGCTGTTGTCACCACTGGACAGTCCAAATCATTGCAACTTTGTGAAACAACTGTTAAATAAGAACATTTCCAAATAGGGTTTGGATGTACAGTTTAAGGATCATTTCTGTATTTCTCTACCCAGAAAATATAGAACCATGCAAATTCTAGATTTTCTGCTTTCCACATTTGAGTTTCACTCAGAGCAAAGGCTGACAAGAATCTGTGCACTATATACAGGCCATCTGGTACATCCAGGTTCCTATTTTTCCCTTAGATTTGCACAGATTTGGATCATATTCCAGAGTGAGTTCATCACAGAAAGCTCTCAGCCTTTCTTTGCTTTAGCAATATGAAACTGCAGTTTTCCTGTATGGATTTCTGTATGCTTTGACAGACTTGTCTTACAGCTCACTGCTGCTGCTTACATTCAACGTATTTTATTTCAGGTAAGCTGACAGTTTTAAATGCAAGGCAAAACCTGCCCAATGCCATTACTTTCTCTCCACTCTTGTGGGTGGCGCAAAGGTATGCACAGGTTGGGTGCTGGATGCTGGATAGTTTCACGTCATAACTTTGAAACATTATCTAGTCTTAACAGCTTCTGCAGAAACCCAAGACCTTTCTTTGCTGTGCTTTATTTTAAATTGAATCTAAAGGGGTTTAGAATATTACTGAAGTTTGCAAGTTATCACTGAATACAGATGTAAACCAAGTCATTTGATACATACATTGAAATCCATCGTGGAACAATCTTTCCTTTTGTTTAGTTCCAGTTTGCCATGTTACTTATTCTGAAAGCAGTCTCCAGTCTATTTTAAGTGCTGCTTTTATGAGGCATACAATTGACTTGAGCGATACCAGTGCTCCCCAGTAGGGAACCAGCACTGCTACTCAACTCAGCTATTCTTATTAGAAACCACTGCATTGGCTTGTTTGTTTCCTCACTATTTTTCTTTTATTCTGTTTATTAAATTTCCTAAATGTAGTAATATTGAACAAACCATGCAGTAAATTACCACATCAAGAGAAGAATGTGTTCTCCGGGTTTTGTAAGTGTCAATATACTTGTACTGTTGGTTACAAGTGGCTCCTGTGTTACCTGGTGGATGTGGAAGGAGAGTTGTACAGCAATTAAAGCCTCTTTCATCAAGTCAAGCACAGACTCTGGGCTGCAAAGGAAGAGCTGGGCAATGGCTGTACCTTAGAGCATCTGCTGTTCGGTGTACCTGAGGCGTGAAAGATGGTGGTAAGGAGGGGTTTTGTGAGGCATAGTGGAGATAAGGCAAGCTCTGTGTAGCCTGAACGCTTCAGAGAGTCTTTGGCCCAGTGCTGGGCAGACCACCCACAATCCAGCTGCAGCCATTCCTAATTTATTGAACTTCTAAATATAACGTGTCTGTGTAATGTAAGATGGTTGAGATGTTCCAGTGACGATCAGCAAAGAACAGTTATGACTGCTGAAGCAAGGAAATGGCCTGGTAAAAAGTGAAGATCATGAGTGGCATTCAGGGGAAAAAACATAAAAATTGCTTTTTCATTATTGCTATTTTCAGTCTGAAAATACTCTTTCCACTGATGGATCATAGCAGAAATGAGAGCTAAGCCTTACACTCCCTGGCAGGAAGGAGGGGATGGATTATCAGCATTAAGCAGGTGATATGCCCTGGACCACACAGAGCACACTGCAAACAAGACTCTTTCTCCCAGCCTGATTTGGCAGCTCAGCAGGGTTAAGAAAAGCCTGTAACCTCTGGCAAGGGTATCCTAAGGTGTAATGACCCAGACATAAAGGCTTTTTTGTTGGTTTTGTCTGTGCTGATTTGTACTTAACAGTGGAGGAATAAAAGAATAAAGAACTTTGAAATGTACTTTGAGTTTAGTAACCAACTTGCTGGCTTTCAGAGCACCCAAGTGAAAGGGCTGGTGTGTTGCAAAGGCAGCGGGAGCATTGCTACAGGTGGAAAGGAAGAAGCGTATGTTGGATCCAGTCAGAGTAGTCAGATGATGCTTCTGAGTGGGAAGGACAAAGCCAGGGCCTCTGCCTGTGAGATGTGTTCAGCAGGAAACATAAGGGGTACTAAAGATGTTTTAACCTTGAAATAGTAATTTGAACAAGTCACAGTAAGTAGTTATGAATACAAAACTGGCTTTATAATACAGCAAATTACTTGAAATGGAGAAACTCAAGTTTTAACACAGACTTTTCCATGATAAATATTACCCAGAGGCAAAACATTGTCTTGTAGGCAATAATAAATACACAGTTCAGTGGATTTTGATGCAGTCATACTGAATTTGTCTGACTAGTTAAGTAACTGTATTTATGTTGATATATTTAACTGAAAGTATTTTCTTCTTTCTCTCCCATGGTAGGGATAGTTGCAGGTCAGTTGGTCTATAGCACCTGACGGAATACTAACCTGATGCACTGACAGAAGTACAGCAGAGAAGTCCAGCTGAAAGGGAATGGGCATCAGTGATGGCTGGGGTGGTGGCAAGCAAGCATGATAATGAGAAAAGTGGGTAGGAGGAGGAAAGCAGAGGAGGAAAGTTCTGATTAAGCCAAATGGAGTGTCGGCTGATGGCCAGGAACACCTTTGTGCAGGGGAGACAGATCTAAGAGCACATCTACGTGACATTAGGGACTGCTCAGAGCGCCCATGCTGCTGGAAAGCTTTGGGGAGGACTGCTGAAGTGCACTGACAGGGTATGAAAGATGGGAAAGAAGTATGAGCCACAGGAAGTATTTTCAGGGCAGTGTGAGGCAGAAAGAGGTCCTGCATTTGATGTGTCTGAAATCAAAATGCCTTTGGAAAGTGGTTTGACAGAGAAGCTGCATTGGACACAGCCCAAGAGCTTTCAGGAGTTGAATGCAAGAAGTGGTCATGGAGGTGAAAATGAAAACAAATATTAGGAAGGCGAATTAATTTGGGAGGCAAAAAGCTCAAGCATTACATAGGCCCATGTGCACTCACTGACATGGAAATGGAAGCATGTACTGTGAAGAGCTTTAAAGGGAGGAGCAAAAGACAACAGCAAGGTGGAGATCAAGGTTAGGATGGAATTGAGGTCAAGCAGAAATACTTGAGGAGAAAAGACAAAAAATGCATGCATTTGATGGGAGAAAAATGAGATGTGACAGAGGCAAATCAGTTGGAGGTTCCCTGCAGTCAAGGGAGGGCAAAAATGGAAAATTGGTGGAGCTGAATTAGGTGTATGTTAGATTCTGCAAGCAGACTGTGTGAAACTCACTTCCACATTATCCCTTACAGCTGTGCATGAGAAGGTTGAAGACACTGAAACAGTTCACTACCTCTTCTTTGAGTATGAGCACGTTTATAGACCTGCAGTGAGCATCTCTCAAGCCTTGATACAGAAAAATCCTCTGGCTCAAAGCCGCTTCAGCCCCACTGCCAGCTGAACTGCAAAGCACAACTGGTTGTGACCTCTGAGCCATGTCTGGCTTGCTCTTCCTCAAGGGTTCATCATGAATTTTGCCATCAACAATATGTAAACAATGTGTGGTTTTATATACATATTCAGTGCAGCCCTCAGCTCTCTGACACATGAACTGGAGAACGTTACCCTTTATTTCAGTCTGAGCCAACTAGGTTAATGTAAACCAGACTGAATAAGCACGACATTGATGGATACAGGCTCAAAGATGAGATTTGCTGTCTTAGGGCTTTTTGTAGCAGCGTAAGTGCCTACCACTTTAAATGATCTAAATTGATAAAGCGTAAGATGAAACTTTCTAATAGGCTGCATACGGGTGAATTCTGTACGTGCTGTTCTCTACAGGTACAGGCTGGAACTAAGGGCATAGCTTTTCTCCAAATCAGGTGTTAAGCATCACCAGGGTTCCACTAATTCAACCTGAAAGTCTTGAAATCTGTACTCGACATTGAATGTGAGATCAGTACATGTCTACACACAACATGAAATCACAACCGCTCCCGATGTAATTGCAGCTGTGTTTGGAATGGACATTTACTTACACGGCTTGTAACAGACTGCTTCAGCCCTGTCCTCTGTGCCAGACTGCAAAAGAAGCCTTGCTTAGCTGTAGGTTCCAGGCTAACCTACTTCTGTTGATTCAGAGCCTTTTCTTGCTTTTCGAGTATCTATTTACCTCCAAGCATGTCAAGCAGTGCTATAGGAGCCAAGTTCAAACTGTGCTTCTGGGGAGTTTATTGTTGCAAGCTGCTGTAAGTGTGATTTAGTAGTGAAAGCTCAAGTCAGTTGGATGATGTGAATATACGTGAGTGGTTAAGGTGCAGGCTGAATTCTGGTGGCTACCAGCTCAGCACAGCTTTTGGCACTGTGTGGTCCTAGCTGCCTTCCTACTGAACTGGGCTTTGCCCACAGTAGTGGGCAAAACTACCTATTTATAGTTATCCTAGCTATAAAGCTCATGCCTGCAGTGTAACCCTGTCACACTGCAGCCAAAGAGAGAAAACCAAGAGAGGGCTGGACTAGAGAAAGACTAGAAACGAAAATCACCTTGAAGAGGGGAGTTGAAGGAGCAACAAGGAGTTAAGGACTTTGGACAATGCTGGCTTTATACTGAGCAAATACACCAGCATATGCGCTGGTGTGCAGCTACCGCTTTGAGAGTTTTCTCCATGCTTGAGGGAGAAGGAGCATCTCAGCAGTATAAGCAAGTCATGATTACTGCAGCCCTTCACCAAAAAAGGGCCTTTCACATGATCCTTAAATGCTCTTCAACTCTGAGGAGTTGAAACAGCTTCCACAGGAGGTTATGCTCTATGGGCTTAAAAAGCAGGGGTAAATGCAAATGACGCTTTAAACTAGGACACAGTGTAGCTGGGGCAAGCCAGAGCAATGCACCAACTGGCCTCCTGGAACCCTCAGCATGTTTTAGGCCTTTTAAGATAGAAAGTCTTCAAAGTGTTTAGTAAGTCCTACTGCCACCCAGTAATTGACAGACTCTGTCTGATACGACTTTTTCTGACCATTTCAATGCATGCACTTAATCAAAACACAGGTTTGTTGAGTGCTGGACCATCAATTAGAGCTAGAAAATACTGTTTTTTCCTGCAATGCCATGGTATCCCCAATAACCCTTAAGATCTGAACCAAATGCTGAACTTCATCACATCGAAGACCACGTATGGCAAAAGCTTAGTGTTCACAGCCTTAAAACAGTGAGTACATAAAAACCTTGTTTGCCTGTGTGCTTAAATCTCACAGTCTGAACTTCTGGGGTAAATGCTCTTTTCTTGAACAGGTGTAGCTGAACACATCTTCTGTTCTGATCCATTAAGTTGTTGTTCCTGTAGCAGTTGATTTCTTTAACCACTTGACTGTTGCCTCTGAAAATATAGCATGTCTGTATGAAAAACTTACTGTGGGGAAGCCAAGGCAAGAAATTAGCTTTGCATTTCGGCTTAAATGCTGCAAATAGTTATGTGAGTAAATTGCCCATGTAAACAGCCATAGCAAACTCAATGAGGGTATTCATTCACAGAGTGAAGCATGTGAGTGTGTGTCTGCATGGCTGGGGCTCCCGTAAGGACAGCAGTTAGTTCTGTCTTTGTTAGCATGACTGAGCTAGATTCCAGCTAGTGATGTGGAAGCTGCCTTTCACATCTACAGCTCCCATTTTGATCCACAGAATTACAGTCCTTCATGTAAAAGATCACAGGCATGTAAGGAAATAGATCTTTTCAGTAGGTAGGGCCAAAATCTCATGGAGAGCTTGACTGTGAAGTCAAAGGAAGAGCTGGACTTGGTTCAGTGGATCCCATTGTTGAACCATGGAATATCAAAGACTGTGATGAGCTTTTCTGCTTACTGACTCTGCTCACTGTTCACCAGCAGATACTTGGTTTGCAGATCCATCACATTATAACCTCCACCCACCAATCTGTGGCCTACTGTCAAAAAGACAAAAAACATCAGGTTCAAAATCAGGTTCATGAATCGGTCTTTTTAAATCTTTTGCTACATTTCTTCAAGTTGTAAGTAGCTCTCTTGCTGCTTTCACTTCTTGCAAGTGCATTCCTTGTCCAAGTGAGCCTGGAGAAGTTGGCAGGAAGAAGACACAAATCTATGAGGAAACACGCAAGCTCCCTGCTGCCCATTGGCTGTAGCTGCTCTCCTTTTACCTGCTGCATCTCCCAAATGGTTTCATCATTCACTGCATGTGTTTTGTTGTTAATAGGTAACTGATATCACTCACATGTTTTATTAGACCTGCCCAGTACACTCCCTGTTTTAGGATTTCACTCTTAAATGCACTGAACACAACTGGTTTGCTGTATGGGCAGGCAGGTTGGATCTGGTTCAGTCTAATTCCACATGTTCACTGATAATCTGAACACAGTCAAAACCCCCAAAAAAGGCTGGCAATTTTGTTACAAACAGTGATGTAGCTTATGATCTGTATTTCATTTGCCACCATTAAAAACTAAAATGGCCATCACTGCGAGCCCAGTAAGGAACTGAGGGTTGCATTTCCCATTGATGTGAACAGTCTGTACTGTCAGGCTCTTCTGAAAGAGAACTCATAGGTTGGTTTTTATAAAAGTTAATTAAAAATGACTCATAACTCAGGTCACGAGATCTGTGGGGAGTAATTTGTGAGCACTTCAAAAGTGAAGCAAGTTTCCTGGATAGAGAGTCTGAGCCAAAACATGTTCATAAAGTACTGTGGTCTCTGGTGTGTGGTAAGAAGTGAGTGTGGCAGTGTCAGGCAGAACGAGGAACACGTAGCTCAGGAGCAGCAAGTACAAGGAAGAAACTGTCTTTGCCTTGGGTAATAAAAGGTTGAAGTGAACTTGTTAAGCAGGTTTCCAGTTTTGTAAGATTCTTGGAGGGCAGGAGAGGTGTGGTTGGGTAACAGGAATGCAGGACCAGGAAAACACTTCTTTAAACAGATGGTTGGGGTTTGGGTTTGGGTTTGGGTTTCTACAAAACGTGCAGTTGTGTACCAGCCTTTTGGGTCTGCCTAATCACACCCTGGGAAAGGTCATTCCTCAGGGTTGGTAAAAAAACTGGTGTCGGGACCTAATATGGATAAACTGGTCCTTGGAATATCCTGGGGTGAGTGGGAGAGGTAGAGAAATACAGAATGACAAGTTTGGAAAGCAATCTGTTGTCACGTGTAGATTCCGAGACCTCAAAGTGACACTTGAGCAGTGGCAGTTTATTGTATCATTGCCATGTAATGAACACCTATTTATCTCAATGTCTGTTGATATGCAATCCACTGATAAGAAGGAAGCAATGCAAGTGATTATTTTGTTAATGTAAATCAACCTTTATCATACTTTATGACTAGTGGGACACGTAACAGTCCTGAAAAGTGAAGCCGAGCAGGTCCTTCCCTTTCTGTGCCCTCAGACAGTGAACTGATACAAGGTCAGTGATGCTGGAAAGAACACTCAAGTGGATTTTATTTTTAAATACACCCATTTTGGAAATAAATTTCCAGACCCTACAGAAATATTTCTGCAGCTGAAATTAGTTTTTTACAGGTTGGACACTGTGTGGTGGTCAAAGTTGGCCTGAATTTACCACTCCATCATTTGTGCCTTTCATGTTGGCCAGTTAGAAAAGCTGAACTCCAACTCAGGCAGTAATTCCCCAACAGGGAGGGTAGTCTCAGGCTCCTTGAGTTTCTATTCTTATAGTTAAAAACTGAAAGAAGTTGGGCCTGCTCTGGACCTCAGGCACCTGCCAGTGTTCTCCAGGTGACAAGGCTGGGATGGCTACACAAGACAAAAAGGTCTCTCTTACAGATGTTCCAGGTCAGGCTTCATGATTCAGCTTAGCCCTGCCTCTAGCAGATGTTTGGCTCCTGGGGAGGCAGCTCATCCGCTGGGCCCATCCACCGCCCCAAGATCACATAGAAAGTGTTTGGGAAGGGACCAGCATTTGTCACTGAACTGGATGCTTTGTGCATTGGTAACTCAGGGCTCCTGTCCCCATCCTCTCTGCTTCTGGAGCATGTGACGTGCTCTCTGGACTTCCTCGTAACTCATAAAATGTACAGGTTCTCTTGCAGACCACACTTGTGCCTATCTGAATTTGTATTTGGGACAATGAAACAAATCCCTGCTTTGCTAGAGACCAAAACATATGTGACAGCAAGATCCAGAAAAGGACACCAGCGTACATGTCATCATGTAAACATGCTGCACACTTCAGCTGCACAATTCAGAAGGCTGGCTGGAGTCAGTTTTCATGTCAATGGTATTATTTATCTCACAATGTATCAATCAAGCACTTTTCCACATCACTTCTTTCAGTGTTTAAGCTCCGTTTTGTGTGTGAATGATTTTTCTATCTGTTTTTCTCTCTCCCCTCCCTCTTGCTCCCTATTCCCCATTGTCTTTGAGCACCAGAAGCCATCAGCATGAGGGAGCTCACCTGGAGCAGGCACTGGGCCAGAGTCTGTGGTGAGATGACAAATCCTTTCCAAAGTTTGCTGGAATTCGGGGCTATCCACCACGTACGCTTGGCATTCATGCCCCTAAGCCAGGGCAAGAGTGTACAAGCAACAACATATGGTACAAAGGTGATTTTATGTAAACAGGCTGTGAAGAACCAGGTTATCGTCCATGTTTAAGACAGTGACCCGAGGCTGATGGTGATGTGTTAGATCTCCATTAATGTTATTCATTCCATCCTGAATGGATCCCAAAGCCCCTAATTGCCATGCAGCACACATATTTAAACATTTGTGGGTGACTTACTTAATGTAAATATGTTCTAATGAGAAATAAGTACAGTATCTTCCACTTAAACCTAGCCTGCAGTCTCTGTGAGATGCTCTCCTAATCCCATGGTCTAGACACTTCAGGTACAATTATCTTCCAGTTATGTGGATCCATCTGAGAAAATCCAAGGACATTATGGCAAATGTGTTTTTACTTGCAGCAGTTTGTCTTCAATTAGCTGTTTCCCAGAACCACTAAGGAAGCCGATCTGAGGAGCTGCTGCCTCTAATGTGAAATAGTTTGTGAACAGACAGAAAGCTCTTTACTGTGGATTTTTCCATATAAATGTTGTTTATGTTAAACTGAGGTGAGCAGTGAAAGATTAGCTGCTACTTATAAGTAGCTGTTTATTTTTATATATGTATAAACACACACACTTCTAAACTACTGCTCTACAAGTAAGTGCCAGTCTCTAAGACACAAGATCTGAATTTCCTAGAACTAAATGTACTGCAAAGAACTCTCTCTGAAACAGCTTAGATTATACGCGTCTAGGGACAGGGGAACAAATAACATCAGGAATCATTTAGATTTCAGTTTTTAAAAGAAACTACCCTGACGTATTCAGAAATACCTCACTGCTTCCATTGCAAAAAGTGCCAGAAGAAGAGAGAAGAAAGCAGTGTTTAAACCAGTGGTTTCCCTTTTTTTCCCTTCTAGATACATAGGAAGTAATTATTACAGCAGTTGAAATGATTAAAAAGGCACAAAGTGCTTTGATTTATTTAGCTAAAAGTGCCTGTAGCTTTGTTTTGAGAAGCACCAACAGCAGAAGCCTTGGAAAGATTATTAACATTCTAAACTGGGAAAGCCTGATCATTTCAATTGAGCCTTAGAAAAGTGTTCAAGGGTTTTATGAGAGGGGGAAGCAAGGAGCAAACAGCAAGCCCTTCTCTCCAGAGAGCTCTGGATGATGGAGATGGCAGCTTCATGCCAGAATTCTGGGCTTCTCTGTCAAATCTGTGTCAATAAACAAGATAAAATTTTGTATGGTCTATGAGGCTCTCAGTGGCTGGAGCACCAACCAGAGAAGCTGGTGATTTCCAGGCACAGTCCTGCAGAGTGTTGCCTACAGAGGAGCCCTTCTCCTGTGGCTTCCTGCCCACCAGGGCCAGCTCCAGCCTTGCTCTAGCAGCTGTGCTTTATACACTGCAAGAAGGTTTAGGCTCTGCACTGTAGGTTTAAAAATGCAGATAGGTTATGGTCAATAATTCTTGGTGTGGTCAGACCCTGAGGGAATTTAAATGAAGGTGGTTATAATGGTAGTGGCTTCTAAGGGAAATGAAAAGAAAAAGACTACTCATGTAACTATCTGCACAGATCTGTGCTGAGCAGAAGAGAAACTGGGTATCTCAAATGGTAATGAGAAGGGTGTTAACTCCAGAGGGGCAAACCAGCATCTTCATTTGAAGAAAATTAATTGCTAAATGAATATTTACTAAAATAAGAACACGAGTAAGACCTGTTTTGCTTGACCTGCATCCTCTTACTTTCATACTCAAGTTTTAGTCATTATGTTCCTTTTGTAATGAAAAATCCTAAGAACCTTCCAAATAGTCTAATTTCTTTGGATGCTAGGAAGACAATAAGCAAATTATCTTTTCAACTGCGAAAAGATGTAACTTGAAATTGTGCATATGAATAGTCTACAAGTTTGATCCATTGCTGTGATTGTTATTATGTTTCAAAACCAGAAACATATGAGCTCAGACATTTCACATATTAAACACAAGTGAGGAAAAATGTTATAAAGACTGAAGAGCTGTTTCAACAGTGCTACACAGCCATTTGAAAACCCATTAAGCAGGAAACAAATATTGTAGGTCCTTTCTGAAGTGTAATCTCCCTTTTGTGGTTTTTATGGATTCTACAAAGTGTTGGCAGATGAACAGTGTAATAAAACCTATTACTGTTCCCAGCTGCCTGTTGTGCCCCCCTCCCAACCATCTGACCCAGCACCCCTGAGTGGACAGACAAGAGACACCCGTTGATTCTGTGAAGTTAAAGAAAAAGCTTTTTAGCATAAACTTGCCTTTGTCCTGTGTTTACTCAAAGATGCTGGGCTGCACATTCCCGATGCTTAGGTGTGGGGATAGTGTCCCTTGCGAAGGACAATGGAGGGTGGAAATTCTTACCTCCCTGCGTCAAGGCTTGTCATGCTGTCAGCAGCTCCCAGTTATGAACCAAGGGAGTCCCAAGTCTCATTTAGTTCAATTGTTTGGGTGGTAATTGCAGAAGTATTTGGATATGCCACTGGTTGTTTTGAAAACTTCCACTATGGAAAACGAGGCTTTTCTAAAATAAATCACACTTTTATGTGATGAAGCTACCTTTGGAAGCACATTCTGTGCACATAAGGTGGTAAGTTTTCTCCTCTGTTTTGAAAGGTGGTTAAAGTTACTTTTAATGAATTGTAAGACAATATAAATAACATTCAAACTGACATTTAGCTAATTTTGCAGAAAAGGAACAGCATAAGGATGTCTAAGTGTTATCAAATGTTTTCCATTTAGTCTTGGCACAATTACTTCCATGCTTGAATTAGGAACTGAAAAGATGCCAAACCAAGGAAGGAAGCACATGGAAAACAAACTACTGAAACTATAAAGAGATTAAATAATGCTTCTGAAAGCTGTATTTCTACTTGCAGACCTGAGTGAGGTTTTGGAGCATCACTTTGGCAGGAGCTAAGAGCAGAAAGCCGAAACAAGGCAACTCAGTCAGGGAACAGCAGTTACACATAGCTTTTTATATTATAGGGGATGTCTGAAATTGGCAGAGTTTAGGGGAGCATATACACTAACTTGTTTAGCTTCCTTAGTTACTGAAACAACAGAGGTATTTAAACAAGAGGTTTGATTCATAATCTAATTCAAATGGCGACACATTTGTAACAAGCAGGCCAATAGTCTGGTAAGCTTGTCCTTAATGTATGTGGTTTACTAGACTGATATGTGCCTGGCATTTTTGCTGTTACAGTTTTGCCTCTTTTAGACTTTCATGGTCTAGAAAATCTTCACAGATTTCCCTATGTGCATATAAAATTATAGAGAAAAGCACATTGATATCATTTCCATAATCAGTTTAAAGACTTCTACTAAACAGGTCTCTGTGTTTCTGGGTGTTGTACCATGCTGCTGTCACTCCACCAAGGACAAATCCCCACAAGGGCTCTCTGAGTTCACAAATCTCTGTGCAGCCACTGTGGGGGACTAGCATTGTGACAAAAGGTGTTACTGTAACAGTTTGGGTTTGGGGGCAATGTTTTCAATGCTGTTTCACAATATCACATCATTTTATTATAAGCATTTATACTGTGCTGTTTCAAATTACCATCAGAACAAATCTGTGATTCAAAGCTGGATTTTATGCAACAAATATTGCTTGTATTTACCCCTTTCTTTTCAAAGACTCTCATTATTCTGAAGTCTTTTTGGTGTTTCTCATTTTGTCTGTGTCTTGCTTATAAGTGGCTGTCTGTGGAATTTTAATTAAAGTAAAAAGACACAGAAAGAGAGACACACTAAAATTGGGTTTCAATGTTTTGGAATGTGTGCTCACCACAGGTACAGCAACATCACAGTCCTGAGTGACATAAGTGACAGGGACCCCACCTATTCCTGGAACCTGGCCACCACACAGCAGCAGTGTTGTGGGAGCTGGAAACATGGAACTGGCTTCTGAATTCAAGCATCCTATAATTTTCCTTGTTGACAAATGGACCTGAGATAGCAGCAGAAAGCTCCAAACATTAGTCACGTTGCTTCCCAGCAAGCAACAATTACACCTAATAGGTACTCTGCCATCTTGCTCCAGTTGATTTTGCTAAACAATTCACTAATAAAAGCTTGGCTTATGCTTACAAGCATGTTATAGTGCTTCAACAAGCACAGCAAACTACAGCCTGATTGAAGTTTAGTAGCATATTGTCAGCTTTCTGTTCAAGTTTGCTGCACATTTGTTAAGTTTACAAGTCAGTTTTAGCATCCAGTTTTGGGCTGACTCCCTCTCCCACTAATTTTATCTTCATATCTGTTTTCACATCAATATGTTGCATTATGAGTCAATGCATTTTTATTTAAACATCCACCATGTCCAATAAGAAGTTCAGAAATATGAAAATTTGTCTTATTAACTACATTAATGTAAGTGCACCTTTGAAGATATTCAGCTATTTAGACAGCTATCTAACTAGTCAGCCTAGTAAATCTTGCCAAGCCTGCCACGTGGAGAAAAGTAAGGTACTTCTAGATGATTTTGGCATTTCAGAGAGGTTGTGGTCAAGTTTCATGGACTGAAAGAACTCGCTAGCATTTATTCTAGTTAAAGATCAAAGCCCTCAGGAAATGCTGTTCTGTTTTTCAAAGCCCCCCAAATGTGATAGGGTGAAATTACAGTTGTGGCTTATATGAAGTTTATTGAATGAACTTAACATACTGTGGTTTTGGTGTCAATACCAGCATAGAAGTAAGATGAAGTAGGTTGTAAGGCCTGCAAGGCTGAGACAGTGCCATGAGGTGCCTACAATTTTTCATTCTAGGGTATTAAAATGCATAGGTTTTTATTCACCCATAATACAAGTAATAAATTTCTAAGTCAGCTGAAGATGACCTTCACATTCATAGTCCTATTCTAGTTACACCAGCTTACATACATACAGGTGGATTTGTACCTGGATTTCAGTCTGGGATTGGATCTTAGTTGACTACTGCTCAAACACATGCTGTAAAATGCTCTGCCTGTGCTTTGACGCTGATGCCGATTCCATTTTCCCCATCATGCCCAGAAACAGTGTGAGGATACACACTCACAGTAGTGAGATTTGAATCACGTGAGGGGAAAAATCCTTTAAGCACAGTTGGCTGGGTATGGAAAATGTATTCTTCACTGCTGTTGAGATGAACACTGAACCAAATTCTGTCTGGTTTATGATCTGTAAAAGATAAAACAAAGCAGAAGATAAAGAGCTAGGAGCAAGCCTATTCTGAGGCTGATCAGCTGCAGCTCAAATGAAAACAGCATGTGGAGCAAAAGAAATCTAATTTCAAACCCTGTCTGCTACTACATCACATGCAAAACTACACAGAGCAATTTGATTTGGCAGTAGCTGGCCAGATAAAGTGTAATAAAACTGGCTACTCTGCTCTTTTCACTGTGACAAGAAGATTTGCAGGTATGACTGACTGGAGCAGGAGACCAGCAATGCAAACAATCCAGGAAACAAGGGCTCACCTTCGATTTAGTTCTGTGCCCGTTTCCTGCTTGCACTGAGTCTTGGGAGAATTTCACTCTCTGCTGCATCTGAGCAGAGCTATGGCAGTTATAGATGTGAAGGGTTCCCGCTTGCGACGATAAACTCTACCCTATAGGCCACGCTGCTGTTTTGGCTTTGGAGGCTGCAGCAGCGCAGTGTCTTTACTGAAGCACAGAAGTCTGGTGTCAGTGATCTTGTTGATGAGGCTGACACCCGACTGTCCCACACCGCAGCAAACCTTTGAAGCATCTGCCTCCCTGCTATCAGGTCCACAAGAGCGCTCAGGCCGTGAGCTTTCCTCCGATGACCTGGCGGGCTGTGGAACACTCGGGCTTAGCCGAGCACCGCTGGCTCACAGAGCTCCGTCTGAATCGCGCCCGAGCGCTGCGGCTGCCCGCGCTCATCGACTCACAGGCTGCTGCCTGGGTAACCCCGGGAAAGGCGGTATTCCAAACTTCCCTATCTCTAAACAGAAGCCTTTCTCAGGGAACATCCTTCGGGGCTGCAGGGATCACCGCCTTGGGCGACAATGGGGCTACTCAAAACCTTCAGAATTAGCGAAAACCGGCTCTCGGCTCGCTAGTGCCTCCGGAACCCGCAGTAACGAGCCACAGGCCGGCTACCACGGTCTCCACGGAGGGGCTCCCCGGGGTGCGGCCCCTCAGCCCCTGGCCTTCCCCACGGCTGCCGCGGCCCTCCATCTCTCAGGGTGCACTGACACCCCTGGCATAAGGGGCGCTCCCCGCAACCCCCCCTGGATTGCGGACCACGGCGGGGGACAGAACCAGCCCCGCCCCGAGCACAACCGAGCACCGCCTCCTGGCCCGCGGCCCTCCCCAGGCAACGGCGGCTGCGCCCACCCTCACAACGACACCCCTCCGACTGCGTGCTCAGCCGAGCCCGCCTCCCCCAATCCCCTGACAGCCCGCCCCCTCCTCGCTCTGCGATTGGTCAATCCAGCTGCCTCTCCGGCGCCTCCTCTTTCTATTGGGGGAGGCGGGGATGTCCCCCGCCCCTCCCGGTTCTGTCGGTTGAGGCGAGCGGAGAGTAAATAGAAGCAGGAGCTCAAAATGGCGGAGCTGCCGAGTCTCGTCCGTGGCGCGGCATCGCCCGAGCTGGAGCCGTTCGGCGCTAGGCCGGCCTCGGACGCGAAGGTTTCCCGTGGGTCCCAGCCAGCCGCCAAGAAGATGAAGGGAACCGATGAGAGGAGCCTGAAGGGTACTAAGCGCGTCAACGGTGAAGGGGGCGGCGGTGGCGGGAGCAGCAAGCAGTCGCTGCCGCTGCCAGCGGTCGTGCCGAGCTACAGCAACCCCGCGGCATGGGGCTTCCCCGCGCTCTCCTCTGGTCCCTCCGGGAGTGGGGGGAGCTTCGCTTTCCCTTCTCAACTGCCCCGGAAGCTGCTGTCGCCTGCTGTTTTGCTGCCTTCGTCTGCCTCTCCCTCCTCTTCCTACCAGCCACACCAGCACCGCCACCACCGGCACCGCTTGGCTCTGGCCGGTGAGGCGGCAGGCTGCGGGAGCGGCGGGGCAGCCGGCGCTGGCGGTGGGAGCGCCAAGCCGAAGAGACCCAAGGAGAAGCGGGATAAGGAGAAGAGGAAGCACGGCGCCCTACCCGTGGTCGCGGCGGTGGGGGATGGCGGCGGGGCGCTGAGCGTGGCAGGCCGGGAGGAGAACGGGGAGGTGAAGCTGCTGTTCCCGAAAGGTGAGGGGAGGGCGTTGTGGCTGTGCGCGGCTCGCGGGGGATCGCTCGCTCGCTGCCCGCAGCTTGAGGAGCGGGAAGGGAGGGCTGGGAGTTAGAGCTAGAGGAAGTCTGAAAGGGGCAGCGAGCCCGGGCTGGGCAGGGTGGGTGAAGGTGCCTTGAGCTGCTGTAGCTGCCGTGGCGGAGCAGGAAATGGTCGTGATGCTCGGGTCGAGCCGTTAGAATGGCTGCCTGCGCCCGCCCCGCCTCAGCAAGCTGCCCCCGGGGCAGTGCCGCTTCACGGGGGCCATACCTGTCTGCTCCTGCGCCCTGCCCTCGGCAGAGCCGCGGGTAGCCAGGTTGGGGCACTGCGTGCGAGACCGTGGTGGTAGAGCTCTGGCGTTGTGTAAGTTTGTGGAGAAGGCAGTGGCTGCTTAGTCTGCCGTCAATCCTGTCAAAAAAGGGGGTGTGGAATTAGCGATGGCGTCAGCTAGAAGCTGCCAGAGGCCTTAGGTTTTCTTACCTATTAGGGAAATAAGGGTGCCTAGTAATTTACTAGGGATCTGCGAGCAAAACTGAGTTTCTGTCATTCTTCTGGGGGGAAAAACGGGGAAGAGCACATGTTAAACCTCTTTCCTCCCCCAGATTTAAAATTCAGTCTCAAGTGATCTCATTTATTAGGCTATTATTTTTTACAACCTAAGTCACTGAGCACTGCAGAGCATGCAGTTAAAATGTAGGGTTGCATGGCTTATGCAGTCTAATTTAGTTGCTGCTTCAGGTTTGCTTTATTTCCTGAAGATCACAGGGTTAAACTCTCACAGGTAATGCTCAAAGCCATCGGGAAAAGGGGAGGAGTGCTGGGTTAGCTTATTAATGGGCAGAAATGGCCATACCAGGTAAGACAAGATATTAGGCTAGATTCTTGCTCACTGAGGTCATCAGTACATGCTTAGGAAGTAAAAGTACATGAAGACAGTACAAGAATACATGCTTCTGTTTCCAGTTTAAGCATTCTCAGTCTCCCATGACCTTAAACCAGCTATTGATGCTTTGGCATTTACATTGAAATAGAAGGAACTCAAAACATTCACTCCATTACCTAGTTTAAGCAGGCTTCCTTTCTTTCAAAGGAAAGAACAATTATAGCTGTTATGTAGGCTTAGGATACTTTGCGGTCTGTACCTATACTTATAGGATGAGCCAAGCTTGTAGAGAACAATTATTAAGATCAATATGCCTTTTAGGCTATAGATTATGTTGTCTGGCTGCCGTACTGGATTTTCCAATAATTTCCACTGGTATCTTATATCTTAGCCTCTGGTTGAGGTGTATGTTTGTTGAGGGTTTTTGTGGTTTGTTTTGTGTGTGTGTGTGTGTGTGCGTGCGCGCGCGCGTGTTTTGTTTTTGTTTTTTTTTTTTCCCCTCTTATGTTTGGTTGGCATGTTGCAGGAATTTTGGGTCTCGGCTGTTTTTGGGTTCTCAGTTTCTGGTGTGCAAGTGGACTTTGTCATTTCAGTGCTTTCAAGTGTTTCATTTACGTGTTTAATCTTAAACAGGGAAAGTTCAGGGTAGATATAAAGAAGAAATTCTCTACTGTGTGCGTGGTTAGGCATTGGAATAGGTTGCCCAAAGAAGTGGTAAATGCTCCATACCTGGCAATCTTCAAGGCCAGGCTGGACAGAGTCTTGAGCAACCTGGTCTAGTGGGAGGTATCCCGGGCAATGGCAGGGGGGGTTGGAACTAGATGATCATAAGGTCCTTTCCAACCCAAACCATTCTGTGATATTTTTTTTTGTATTTTTTTGTATTCCCTCCCCCCCCTCCCCCCCCCTTGTTCCTGTCCAGAGATGGCTTAGGAATTCAGAAATGATGCATAGTGCATGTTTGATGTTGGTAAAGCCTCCTTGTCTTCAAGGATAGCCATTAAGAAACTTGCCCAATATCCTTCTAGCAAAGCTGTGGGAAAAATAATAGCCATCTTCACTCAGATAGTCATAGTGTCCTAACAGTGTTACACAATCACGTTAATCTGAGAACAATATTACAATAATACAATGAAATGCTTTTTGCACATTGATAAGAGAAATTACTGCACTGATGATGTTAAGTGAAACCTCTTGGAAGCAGTGATTTGAGAAAGGAGGGGATTCTGCGCTTTGTATGTGGAAATGCTATTTTCTCAGAACCTAATACTGTCAGGCACAAGTATGTGACCTTTTAGTTGCTGTTCGCTCAGAACAGATCTTTTAACCTTTATTTTGTAAAAACTTAAGTATGGGCAACAAATAACATTTTCCAAGACAAATGACGATTGTTTGGCACCTAGGTCTCTAGATCTCTGTTTAGAGGAAGTGGTTTCTAAAGCTAAAATTTTGTGGCATAGTTTCCTATGTGAATGAAAAATTGTGTTAATTAAACTGTATTTTTGCAGAGAAGGCTGTAAGAAGTGAGGGATGCACTGAGTCTTCTGCTGAGAGCAGGCAGCCTTTTAAAAGTGGGTCTGTATTTGACTGTAGAATAAAGAACAGGTTTGTACTGTTAATCCTGTGAATAATTTACTTTTCAGAAAGGAAAGGAGAAATGCAGTTTTGATACAGGGAGAGAAGAATGAGTGGGGGGAGGTATGCAGAATCCTAAGTACAGAGGAAAACTAAGAGTCATATATTTGAGTGGGAAGCTAGAATAGGCAGAGCTTGCGTGTTGGGATTGCTGGAACTGGCGTGGACTAGAGGAAGATACCATAGGGACTCTGCAGCAGTGAATGTGGAATGAATGAATTGGAGATCTTGACTTGAGAGAGGGGAGGAAATAGCACATAAAAGCTGTGTAAGAGGGAGGTTATTCTGATCTTGTGTTGGGCAAAAAGACATAAGCGTAGGTGCTGTAGAAAAGGTGAGGAAGGGTAGGATAAGAGACAGAAAAATTTAGGCAGCCTACAGAGATGACATTGTGGTAAATTTAGAGGATTTTGTATAACAAAAACCTGGGAGGTTTGCGCACACAGAATGTATGGGGGAAAGCAGGAATAAAATATGCCCCTTTATGTGTAATGAGTTCACAGAAACTGTCATATGTGCAGTTAGTAATATTTTCTAAAAAACAACCTAATGTAGGCAAGTGCAGTTTCCTTTCCCTGAAGTCTGCAGTTAGAGAACCGTTCTGATGCTCATTTTCCGCAGCACCAAAAGCAACATAAAACTAACAGCATTGATTGTTTTTTCTCATAGCTTTCAGAACTGATGCACATATCAGTGTTTCATCTGCCATAAAGAAAATTGGGCAGATGAGCAGACTGAAGGCACAGAAGCCTCTAAAAGAGGTGAAATGATTGAAAGACAAGCAGGTGGAAAGGGTAAGATTTCCTTGATTGTTTTGAGGCTCTAGAGGTGGGGAAAAATCCATCCTTCCTTTTGCAGCCAAAATGGAGATCCATTGCATGTGGGTGGAATTCCCGGCTGAACTTTGTACTAAGAAAGGTGCCAGTGTCTGTGAACTGGGAGGAGTTTCTAATCCATAAGCTGTGTGCATACTCTGCCACATAACAGCAGATGCTAGGGGAAAAAGCTGTCCTTTGGTGAGAGGGAGGGAGGGCCTGCACAGACTGTAGTGTTGGAAAAAGTGAGGAATTAAGCTAGGGGGATCAGGGAAAAGAATGACAAAATTGGTTTTGGGGGATTGCTGGGACTGTGTTGTAGGTAAGGTAATACAGAGAATCAGGGTACACAGTGAGCAAATGACATTTGCACGTGAAAAGTGTCATCATAGGACTTTGAGTAGTAGGAATAGTGTTTTCCGTATTCTAAGAAGGGTTAAGGGATATTGACATTGAGGAAGAAATTGTAAGAAGATTTTTTGCCTACCAGTCAAAGAAACTGATTATAGGAGCTGATGTTTGTCCTTTGCTTGCAATAGTGATTACTAGATAAGAGAGCTTAGCTTTGAGGCACCTTGCTTTGCTAAGTGATAGGAAGCCAAGATGAATGATATCTTTAAAGCATTTTGTTTTCTTCCTTGAAGAAGTCTTCATTTGCAGATTTCTCTGGTCTTCTAATTCATTGGGAAGGCCTTTAACTTGCAGAGTCATAACCAGGCCTCACAGCTTGCGTTTCAGTTAAATGAATGGAGTTGAGTGAGCCCTTCGGAGATTATGATCTAGCATGCAGAGAACGTGGAAAAATATTTTGCCACATGCATGATTTATCTTGCAGATGCGAGGTTTATGCTGGTTAAGCTTAAATTTCACTTGTCAAGTATATTCTGACAGTGGAATGAAGAATTGTGTAACTATTCTTGTTTGGAAACATGGTGTGAATCTGACAGAAATGATTGTTGTTCCAGTTTCTGACTCTACTGACTCAGTCATTTAACTGATAGCGTGCTCTTGCAGTTCATAATTGAAATTGTTTTCTTACCAGTGTAAATCTCAGCTCAGCCACTCCCCAGTGCATCAGGAGACACTGAAAGTCTTTGTTTTGGTCCGTAGACTTTCTGTGAGGTATAAACCATCTTTCCTGTTTTTCTTGTCATTTCTGTGTAGAATTTCCCTTTCCCTCCTTTTTTTTTTTTTTTTTTTTTTCCCTTCAATGATCCATTTTTTTGGTAAGATTACCGTAGTGTGCAACCAGTTACAGAATGAGAGTGGTATGTTTAACTTGCAGATGAGGGTTCCCTGTATAAGCAGCAAGGCTGAACATGGTACTGTAGTTCTGTTTTCTACTTCTAGTATTTCCCCCCTCGCCCTCATTTCTTTCTTCTGATGTCTTTGATAGATTAGAATAGACTTCAGGTAGGAATTTACCAGTGATTCTTCTGATAACTTTCTTGCTTTGGGTTGCATGACACATCTGGGGTTTAGGCTTTCAAGAAATGGCACTTTCCTGGCTCACTAAGTTTGCTTAAGTTTTGGATCTTTTTTCCTCTATTTGGAGCTGGGACCATGCATCTTGCTACTCAGGTAATCTTATTTTCTTCTGCTAAACATTTCCTTCTTCTGTTTACTTCTGTTTCCTCTGCCCCCTCCCCCCCCCCCTTTTCTGTACTGTGTGGCTTGCCTCACTTCCCAACCCAACCCCCCCCCCCCCCCCCGCCAAACTCCTTGAAGTCAGCAGTCATTGTCATGCTTGTGAGGCCTCTTGATCGGCCTCTTTTGAATTGTTCAGTATGTTTCTCTTTAAATATACCAATGTAATCACAACATCTAGAAAGTGTTCAGGGTTTTAAGTGGGATATATGAGAGGAAGGACTTCTTAAATTTCTTTAGATGTTCAAGATTTAGATGCAGTTGAGTTTTGAGAGCTGGTGGTGTTGTTAACGTAAGCATTCAATGTTGAGGTGCATTTGGAGCAGTGTATCGTTCTCCTGAGGGACCCTGTCCCCTTTTAGATTCTATGAAATATCCGTGAAGCTTTGCTAGGCAGAACAAAATCATTTACTTTCTAAGCTGGAGAACAAACAAAGCCCCTCCTGTTCTCCAGATTGCAGCTCTCTGTGTAAGTTACATAGCAAAAATTCATTCTGATTGGGGAATAATAAATAATTTTTCTTTGAAACAAGATCTGTTTCAGCATTGGATCTTGAATCTGAAACATCAGATCTGAAACCTCTCATAGAGGCCTTGTTTGCATCTGTCACGTTCTCCACTACCAATTTCTGATGCAACTCCGCAGTGCTTGAGCTTAAACTTGGCTCAGTCAGTTTGGCATATACGTCTCCTTTAGAAGTGCGGAGATTAGAGGAATTTTAAAGGTTAGGTTTAAATTTCTTGGAAGTGTTTTGAATTTGAAAGGCATATGTCTGTCTTCTGAGTCACTGGGGGACTTGGTTAAGTGTTCTGGCCTGGGAAGGGGGTTTCTTTAGTTATATATTGGATTTTAAACTTGCTGAAAGGGATGTCAGCCAAATATTCTGGTTATTGGAATGAGAAAGCTGTTGTAGGTTTTTTTTTTTATTATTATTATTTTATTTTTTTTTTTGTTCTCAGGGTATTTCTGAGGTATTTCTATAGAGGAGTTTTCATGTTCATTAAGTTAGGAAGCCTGCTCTCCCTTATACCTTGTATGACTTAATAAAACTGCAGGTGTCAAAACCATTAACATAGTGGTGTTAAACATGCTTCACCTATCTTCATAACTGGATAAACATGTCTTCTTGAGGTTTTATTTTTTAGGGGTGTTTGTATGGAGGAGAATGCTGATGGAAGGGACAGTGACTGGTGGTCTTGCATTCGCCTCCTCCTGCCCCTTCCCTTAACAGTACTGTTGGTGTTAACCATGTTGATGGTGTCCATTAGCAGTAGTTTGTAAATATTTTGCCTGATGTGCAGTGACAGCCCTTAAATCAAAGGGAGGAGAGAGAGGCAGAGTACTTTGAACATAATCTATGACTGACTACTAATGTGAGTTACCATCTGGAAAGCTGATGCAAAGCAGCTGCGGCTTTTGGCATCCGGCAAGGTTGTTGCCTTAGTGCTGAAACAGAGTTGCACTAGTTCTTTCATGGGCTTCAAGGTGTGAATTTCACAATGTAACAATGACCACGTTGCGCTTAATCTGCTAGAGAGCATTTCCCACTTGACTCATTCTCTGTGCGCTCTATTTACATTTTGATCTGTAAGAAAGCTTGCAATAGAGACAGATATGGTTACATTTCTAAAGTCTGAATGGTGTGGTCTTTGAATTTGTGTGCCTTTATTTAATACTTAGGAAATCGCTGTAATCATTATGATGAGGTACCTACCTAGTTAGGAAACAGAAGACTTTTACTATGGTCTTTTGTTAGAAATGGCTGTTTGTCTTTATAAATATGGTACGTGTTCCATTTCTTTTACTTACACACTTGACCTAACATCCAGAAAAAGTCAGTGTGTTTGGATTTGAGGAGATTCACTGTAAAGTGAAAACATTCTTCAGATGCCAATCAGGAATGTGAGTAGAACACTTCTTCATAATGGATTTCTTCCTGTCTGTATATAACACTTCTTTTAATACACTGCTGTTGCTGCATTTCATTCATGGCTATACTATTTCTATGACATTAGAGCCAAAGAATATGGACTTTGATAATTGTGTTGTGAATTTGAATGAGACATCTAGAAATCTCTTCAGTTCTTGGGTGTTGTATTTCCTTCAAACAAGGATACTTACTCCTACAGAACTCTGTATTTTAAAAGGTGGCAATAGCTTATTTAGTAAAGTTGGGTTGGGTTTGTGTGGCAAGGGTTTGGTAGCAGGGGGGTATGGGCTCAGCTTCTGTGAGAAGCTGCTAGAAGCTTCCCCCACGTCTGACGGAGCCAATGCCAGATGGCTCCAAGATGGACCCACTGCTGGCCACGACTGAGCTGGTCAGTGGTTGTGGTAGTGTTTCAGGGATAATGTTTTAAGAAGGAGAGGGAAAATCATTGGACAGCAACAACTGCCTCCAGAGAGAGGAGTGAGAACATGTGAAACAGCCCTGCAGACCCCCAGCTCAGTGCATAAGGAGGGCAGGAGGTGCTCCAGGCACTGAAGCAGAGGCTCCCCTGCAGCCTGTGGTGCAGCCCATGGTGAGGCAGCTGTGCCCCTGCAGCCCATGGAGGTCCATGGTGGAGCAGACTCCACCTGCAGCCCAGGGAGGACCCCACTTTGGATCAGGGGGATGCCTGAAGGAGGCTGTGACCCTGTGGGAAGCCCACACAGGAGCAGGCTCCTGGCAGGAGCTGTGGCCTGGTCAAGAGAGGAGCCCAGGATGGAACACGTTTGCTGCAGGACTTGTGATCCCATGTGAATCCAGGCTGGTGCAGTCTGTTCCTGAAGGACCGCACCCTGTGGAAGGGACCCATGCTGGAGCAGGGGAAAAGTGTGAGGAATCATCCCTTGAGGAGGGAGGAGTGGCAGAGATGTGTGAGGAACTAATCATAAGCCCTGTCTTTCATCTCCCTGTGATGCTGGGTGGGTGGAAGTAGAGAATGTGGCAGTGAAGTTGAGCTCGGGAAGAAAGTAAGGGTGGGGGAAAGGTGTTCTTTAAGATTTTGTTTTATTTCTCATTATCCTACTCTGATTTGATTGGTGGTAAATTAATTTTCCCCAAAGTTGAGTCTTGTTTTTGCCCATGACAGTAACTGGTGAATGATCTTTCCCTGCCCTTATTTTGACCCATGAGCCTTTTGTGGTATTTTCTCTCCCCTGTCCAGCTGAGGAGGGCAGCGACAGAGCAGCTTTGGTGGGTACCTCGCCTCCAGCCAGGGTCAACCCACCACAAGAGTAAAAAATAACTAAAAATAGAGGCTTTTTAAATTTGGACACTATTGCTTGAAAGTGAGGGAGTGAGCCCAGCCATTAGTGGAGCTTTCATTGCTGATTCCTGCTGTGCTTGGAATTTATTTTTTTGTTAACCCTAGGAGGGACTGTTTACAAACTGTTTAGTTTGTGACTAGTTACTTCTTGAACAATGTGCTTCTCTGTCCAAACCATGAGCAAGTGCATTTTGATGGGGGAAGGGAGCTTCATAAAAAGATACTTCTTCCATCTCTACCCTGGGATACAAATTACTTCAAGCTTTTGGCATTTAGCTGTAGTGTATTTAGAGGTATGTAAAGGAATAAGAAGTCTGTGTGTGTGCAGGGAGAACACATATTACAGTGAGCAATGATGCAAGAAGACTTAGGGTTACTGCGCTACAGTAATGTTTGTACATGTGTAGGAAAAATGTCTTATGTTATAATAACAGATTTAGTCATAACTGTCCCTAACATAGATGTTAAAAAAACCCTAAACCGCAACCCCCCCAAGAAACCAAACCCAAAACAATAGAATGGAAAATGTGGAGACATCTGAATCAGTTGCTGTTTGGAGCTAGTCCCTAAAATTCATCAGATGAACAATAAGATGATGTTTTCAGGACTGCTGTCATCTTTGGGTGTTGAATATCACAGGGAAGCTGATGCAGGAGTAGTGAGCAGTGGGCTATGGAGAAATAACTGTCAGTTGTCTTAGTACCATACAGTGAGTAGAAACAGACGTCAGCCATCCAGGTGTGCGCTGACCAGGTAGAGCAGTAGTGCCCTGCTTAGGGTTTTGGATGACTCTAGGAGTAATGAGTTATGTGCTGGTATAAGAGAAGGCATTGATTTACATCTGTAGTAGAGGAACTGATGTTTTCCCAGAGAGCCTTTATTTTGTTACATTTTTTTGCTGGTGTCTTATATGGCTAAGTGTGCTTTTCAGTTACTTCAGATGTGATTCATGTAACATGATTGACTTTCTCCTGTTGGAATAACCATGATAGCAGCTGTTAGGACTTGGTATTCTCTCCCTTTTCAAAGTAGAGCAGATATAACAGGAAATTGTTGTCTGTTTTGGTCCGATAGTTAAAAAACAGCAGACATGAAATGTTAGACAAATCGTCATGTTCAGTATCTGACTAATATTTTTATTATCCCTTGCCAGACCACAGATTCTCTCTTGCCTTTCCTCAAAGGGAGAGAGCAAACAGCTCTATGCTATTTTTTAGTATCTACTAAAATGGAAAAATGGCTATTGAAATGCAAATATGCTGAGGTGGCTTTATGTCATAATATTGTATATTATTGATTAATTTTGAAAGGGTTATAATAAATCTGGTGATTTCCTGCAACATGGGCTGTGCCTGATTTTTTTAATTAACATTTTATTTAGACTAGGACTTTAACAAAATCCATCCCCCCCCAGCCAGCCAAACCCAACCGAAACCCACCACCAACCACCAAACAAACACAAAACAAAATACCTACACCCTTGTGGAGAAAGTTCCAGTAATGGACCACAACTATTTAAGTTGCTTCTGTGACTGACTTGTGCTTTTGTTTACCAAAACCCCTCTAATGTGATAATTTATGGACTAGGGATGTTGGACATCAGCTTCTAGTCACTGGTACATCTGTATATGTTCTTTTAAGAATGAAGACCTCTTACAAAACTTTTCTTCCGTGTTTGAGTCAAACTTCCCCTTTACCTTTGAACTCAAATGAGCTTCCCATCAGCATATGAAACTTAAATTCATTAATTGCTTTTCTGAACCTTCATTTTTTTCATCTCTGCAAAAGTTGAAGCTGTTCCAGTGGCAATTGCAATGCTGTGACATACAGAGGTAATAGTTGTTGGTACTTGAAATTCCCTTTTCCAGATCACTGACTGAGTTGCCTTATTTCCTGGGGACTCATCCTGTTCCCTCAGCAGCTCAAGACTTTCTTTTTAATTTGCTAGAAATAGCATTGGTGAAAGCTAAGTTTGAAATATTCTGTGAGCATGTAGGGAAGACCTAAGGTTTTAGGATCAGTAGTACCTGCTACTGGTAGACCTTGAAAAAGCTGTGCAAGAACATTCTAAGTAGTCTTAACTTGTTCAACAGAACAAGTTTTCCCTGGCCAGCCTCACTTACTGGTTATTCTACAGCATGTAAATTACTTAATGTTGGAGGAATTTGTTTTAAAAGAAGGTTTTTGTGAAGAATTTTTTTGTTTCTTGGTTGAGAAAGTGAGATTTGGACTGTAAGTATTTATAGCTGGAGGGAATTGATACCTTATATTATTGAAGACACTTGGAGAGATACTGGTTGGTGGCATTTTGGGAAGTCCCAAAATGCTGTAGCCTGTTTTGAATTGTATTGTGTTTGTTGGGCAGCAAGATATGGTGCCAGAGGTTATTGCGGAGACTGTACTTGGAGAATTGCACTTGCCCTTCCCTGTTGGATGTCTGTGCCACGGGCATATTTTAATCACATTTATTAACTATAACGGCTATTGGATGCTTCTAAGTGTACTGACTTTGTAGAGCCAGCATAGTTAAGTTGCAGTAGATTTTTGTGGTAAACTGAATCTTAAAATAATTTGGTTGATTTTTTTTTTTTCTCTCTGCATCCCATTGAGAGCTGTGAAATGCAGTGTCTCTTGCAGAGGAGAATAATCTGCAGAATTTGGTTCGAGAATTGTGTTTCAGTTCTGCCAGGCAGGCTAGAAAGTGCTTAACTTTTTTACTCAGAAGCTGAAGTCAATTGAACTGAAACCTAAAACCAAGTGTTAATCGATGTAATGACTCTCATATTGACATAGATTATTATATTGGGGTTTTTCCTATTTGGTATTTTTTTATTCATTTATTTCTTTTTAAGGAGGACTCTACCATCTTTCGCTTATCTATTCTGTGGGCTTTGAGGGAGGAAGCCTGAGAATTTGTTAATTTAAGTTGGGATTCTCAGCTTCCCTCAGGTTCTTTACTTGCCTCAGGCTGTACTCTGGTTTTGTTACAGTACTGTGATTTTTCTAAAAGGAAAATAGTTAAGTTTAATTTATTTCAAATCTTCCTCAGCTGCATTTACATTGTATTTGCAGTCGCTTCAGGTATGATTTGCTTGTGGCTGTTGCTGGAGAAAGTTATGGGACACTTCCATATTTTCTTTCATCTGGAGCATTTCACCGTTGACTCTGCTAATTGCTTTCTAGACGCGAAAATAAACTAGAAGCTCTTTTAAAAGGTTTCAGCTTGTTCTCTGTTCCTCCTTATGTGTTGCTTCTGACAAACCTGGAAGATTCATTGGCCTGAGAGGCTATTCAGGAGCCTGCAATAAAGGATTCTTCCAGTCTATCTTTCTTCCTCTTTCAACAAGGCTTAGCATTTGTGTATGCTCTTCAATCTTTATTTGATTTGTAAGTGATAGCAGGAGTCAAGTGTGCCTCTTAACAGTATGCAAATGTTGAGATAAGGTCTCTCCGTCTTTCCATGATAATTATAATCCTGGCAGAGTTAAACATTCAGTGCAGGTTACAAATCAAGCCTGATGTTACTGCCCCCTTGCTGAGTGAGTGTCGGCTTTCAAAGTGTTACTTAAGCTCCTGTTAGATAATTTATTTCCTCCTTCATATTCTTAAATTGCAGGGAATTTACAATTTGGGGATTTCTTTGGGGGACAAGCAGGTCAGAGAGGAAGATTTCACATCTGCTTAACTTATTCCTAGAAAGCATGTGTTTGTTTTGCTTAGGAAAACTTGTTTGGATTCCATGGCCTGCTGTAAGATGAATCTGCTTTGTCATTCCTTGTCATTGAACTGTTAGAAGGCTGTTCTTGGACACGACTTTTCCAGTTGCTTAGAACTGAGACTTCCAGAAAGTTTTAAGCACAGCTACCTCATTCCTTTTTATTTTTGTGCCAGCATGGTTTCTGTTCTTTCCCCACTGTTTAACTTGATTTGCGGATAGATAACAAACATACCTTAATTACCTTCTTAATTGCATCTGTTGGCTTTTATTTTCTTTCCTAGGCTCTTCCCAAAATATGCTCTTCATACTGACAACTACTAGGGTTCACGTTTTCTAGCCTTACTAGATGACTCCTAAAATGAAAGATACAAATATTGTGGAGTCATTGTTGTGCATTCATTTCTGTGGGTTGCTTTGAACCCTTTGAACCTTTTGTTTAACTATTAACATGCTTCATAAATAACTTGGTTATGGAACACGGTATTGTCTTCTAGAATTGAAAGCTTGCTTTAGTTTGGTTCTGAGGAATATTTCTGATTTTTTTTAAGTAGTGAATATACCCACTTCTTCTATTTTATGTGTATTCTTGAGAAAATGAAATTGGATTTCTCTGCTTCCACATGGGGTTTATAATGCAAGTACCATAAATAAAACATCAGGATAGTCTCTCAGCTGTATTACTGAGAAAGCATTCTGAAGCATGACATTATGTAGAAGCTTGAAATCACAGTTCCTCTTTCTCAGCAATTTTAAAAAGCCCAGTAAAGTCTTGGAGCAGGTACTTGGCTTCAGCCCAAGAAGCTGGGCATGAGCTGCTGGCTGCAGTGCATCTAAAGCCTAGTAAAATCTGTCTTCCCTAAATGCTTGTCCTCAAAAGTGAATTAAACTGGCCTTGAGAAGATTCCTCTTTGCAATTATGAATTCCTCTGAGTCTAGTATTCATGTGGAAAGTCTGCCTAAAGGCTCTCCTTTTGTGTGACAACAATTGAAAAACCTGGAGTGACTTGACAAGAAAGTAAATAAATAATGAGGCTCCTCTGGTTGACTGTTGTTGATTATAGGCAAACAAGGGAAGCACCAGTGCATTGTATCTGCTGTGCAAATACAGCACACTTCATGTGTGTGTTAATTACATCTTGCTGCTATGCATGCATTAGTGTAGCCTATGATCATAATCTAAAAGATTTTGCAGCAGACAGATGAAGTCTTCATTCCAAGCTACTTGCAAAAGCCTTAAGCTTTTTATATAGTTATTTGATTAGTTATTCAGATAGTTATTTAAGGTTGTGACAGTGTATGATAGCGTATATGTGCACCCAGGAAAATACAAACTGTACTCTTTTCCCCATTCCTTATCTAATGTGTTTAATTTGAATCTCAATAAAACAAGCTAACTACAGATGCAAAAGAAGAGCTGAGGGTAGTAGGAGTAAGCAAAAATTAGCTGCAAAAATTAACTGTATACATTCAGTATGCTGAGTTGTTGCATGCGTAATAATAACAGACCTCGCCTGAGTTAAATAATCTTATGTTGGATAGTGCAACAGATAAATATTAGCTTTTCATGTTGTAAATACTGGGATTTCCTTGTAACTCACCTTTTGTCCTTTTAATAGAGCTTGCATAAGAGTAATATGGAACATGCATATGACCATTAATTTTCTGCTCTTATTTAATTGTAAATTATTTGTGTTTCAGCTCAAATCAAAGACAAAATTAAAGAAAGGGAAAAGAAGCAAAAAGAGAAGAAGAAGCACAAAATAATGAATGAAATCAAGAAAGAAAATGGAGAGATCAAATTATTGCAGAAAGGTAGGTTCAAACTATGTGATGGTATTTCATTCTACTGCTTTAAAAAATGTATAATTGGATTGGATACTGAGTTTCAGTGCTGTGTTTTTCATTTAATTTAAATGGCATTTTCCTTGGTTAGTTGGTATAAGGATTGTAAATGAAATCTTAACTGCAAATGTTTATTTTTTTTTTTGTCAACTTTGTTAGGTAATGGAGATGAAAAATATAACTATTGCCACAACATTGTTTACACAGCAGCAGTAAAGACTAGTAATTCAAAGAGTGTATTGGTGAAACCTATGTCTTAGCACTTGAAGGTTATAATTTTATATATTTTGAGAAGAAAAATGAATCTGTGTCACTTCTTGTACCTAACAAATGGACAAAACTGAATGAGGAGTTCTAATTTGGGAGCTTTGTCAAATACTAAAAGATTGTGCATAAAGGCAGTCAATTTTGGCTAATTCATTCAATGTTATTTACTGTAATGGAATGTAATTAAAGTCATGTTCTCACCTTGCCTGTACATCCACTGAAACTTAGAATTGTGCAATAGTTGAGGTGGAAAGGGCCAATGGTGCTGCTCAAATTTGGGTCAGCTACAGCAGTTTTTATAGGACTGTCAGACTCTATCTCCAAAGTCTGGAGGCTCCACAGTCTCTCTAGACAATCAGTATCAGTATTTGACCACTCTTACAGTTTAAAATTAATTTCTTTCAGTTTGTACCCTTTACTACTTGTCCTGTCACTGGATACCTCTGCATCTGGGGAGCAATAACCCCAGGTGCTGGTCCATAGTGGGACTGATCAATTGCAAAGCAGCTTTGGTGAGAAGGGCCCTGGGGCTCTGGCAGACAAGAAGCTGACCATGAGTCAGCAGTGTACCTTTATGGCAAGCTAATGGTATCCTGGGCTGCACTAGGGAAAGCGTTGCCAGCAGGTTGAGGGAGGTCTTCGTTTTCTTATGCACAACACTGCTGAGGCTGCACCTGGATTACTGTGTCTGGTTCTGGGCTCCCCAGTACAAGCAAGAGTGCAGTGAGTCCATCACACAGCTGGAGGTGGTTGAAGGACTGGAACATTAGTAGACCCTCTTATGATAGAACAAGTACTGTTGAACAGCACCCATGGAAGGTATCAGTGTCTGGGTTACTCCAGTAGCAACTGTTTCCAGCTGGACTTTGTGCTGTTGGTCACAACCCCTGGCATGGCAGCTAAACAAAATTTTCGTCTACCTCACTCTTATCTAGGTCATACTGCATCAGTTTTTGTTTTTTTTGTTTTTTTTTTTTTTTCTGTGGATGTTGCTATTTAAGTAGACTGACTGTGGTGTGGGGTTTTTGTTTGGTTGGTTTTTTTGTTTGTTTTGGTATTGAAGTTATGAACAAATTCCTGATATATTTTTCTGTTATCTACTGCAGGTTTTAATTTACAAACAAAAAACTTAAACACCCAAGCCAAAACATTATCCTTAATGTTCATATGAGGTCAGGGGCATTGAACCTTGTAATTAGAAACTACAACAGCTTAAAACCTGTGTTCATCCGATCTCAAGGTACCGGCTTTGACCTGAAGGAATGCGTAAGTTGGTGGCTTCCTGTGAAAGGCACAGATGTGGCTTGTCTTTGTCAAGCCTGACAGGAAGCTGGCAATTGAGATATAGGGCAGAACTTAACTGCCTCAACAGTGGCATTCTTCTGGTTTTGTTTGCATACCAGCCTTTTCTTACCCTGTGTCCTGTTTCTGTTGTCATTCAGCAGATGAGGGGGAAGCTGCAATGACAGCTAGTCTTGTTGCACAGATGTAATAAATGGTGCCTAATGGGGATATTGGGGCTCAAGTGGGGCTTTATTTTAAAGTTAATATAAAAGAGCATGTGCAAGGGAGCTGTGTTAGAACACTTCTGCTGTTCTGGGCTAGTTGAGTAGCAGGATAAGTTATTTTCAAAAAGAGCAGTGCCACAGGTGTGTTAGGTGCCTTACCCCTGTTTCATAGACCTGGTATGTTAGCAGTCAAGTGTCGTGTTTTAGGGTTTCTTTAAGGTGTTGGCAGGAAGTGTTTTTTGTAGAGGCTATGTTTGGTTTGCCAGTATCCTGCAAAGTTGACTCCTATTTCAGGGAGAGAAGGGAGTATGTCAGGAGAGCTGCCGTTCACAGCAGACGTGTCCTCTCCACCAGATTTATATTCTGTTCAAAATGGAAGCTCTGGGTGTCTTCTGTGGGCCTCCAAAATCTGACTGGATGTGCTTGTTTGCTGTGAAGTGCGTATAACATTTCCTGATTCATTCTGTTGTTCTAGCTTTACATGCTGGAAGCTGAGGGCAAGAAAGCAAAGGCAGAAGTGCTTTAATATGCAACTTCTTGTATGTATCAGTGGTCAATGCCTCTGATCTTGTCGGATTTTATTAACTCTTCATCTAAGGGTATCTTCCTGTGGAACAGAAGATAAGCTACAAGCCCCTTTATTCTGAGCTCAGAGTTCACTGTGTGGGTTTAGGATCAAATGTTTGGAGCTAGTCTATTTTTCTTTGGGTTTTTGGTTTTGTGGTTAGATGTGTGTGTGTGTGTTATGAGACTACAGTGTTGGTTTCTAAAGACAGTCTATTTCTTTCCTCTAGGCATTAGATCTGTATCTTGTAAAATGTTACTCTGACCATCTGCTTAATGCTTTTTCTCCCTACACTGAGAATATTGTTAGTGTGCTGAGTTTTGTCTCTTGGTTTTTTCTTCTGTTTGTGACTTACTTTCATTGAGGGGCTGGAGGTAATGGCCTCTGTGATTTCACACAGTTAAACTAGCTCTCCAGGAGAAAAAGTGGTTTGTTACAGAAGAGCTCAGTACTGAGGGACTGATGCCATTGGAGGGAGAGTTGATGCATAAGCTTGATTTTGGTGCTTTGAGCTGAGTGGGGAAGCGTTTGCGTGTATGTGGAAGCGCAGGTATGTAAGCTGTTAATCAGTCTGAACTTGGTTACTGTTCTGTTACAAACAATGATAAAATTTGCCCACGTTGGAGAAGGGCAATTCTTAAAAAGGGTATTTTTGCAGTTCCTGAGTCTCCTAAAGAAAATGTGGCTCTTTGAGAGAGCCTGATGGATTTTCTTACGCATCTAGAATGAAAAGGTTTTTTGTCATTCTATTGTGCTTGCAGATATATTCTGTGTAGAATAAGGCTACATAATTGCCTCTTTTTCTCTCAATCTGTTATGCGGAAGGAAGAAGAGCTCCTGGTAAACAGCTTCTTGGCACTTGCATATTGATAAAAATTCAGGAAATGTGATTTAAACTTGCTTTTCAAAAACTGCATGATGGAAAAGTTACCTTTTAGAAAAAGAAAGATTCATACAAAATAAATTCACACTAGTGTGACATGGCTGAGGGTTACTGGAGATCCTGCAAAAAAACCCCAACCAACCAAAAAAGATTCATAGGCTTATTTGTAACCAGTCCCATTTGTGTTTTCTCTTTTTTTTTAAAAAAGCCATTTTTCTCATTATTTATACTGGATCACAGCAATTTTAAAAAATGCAGTAAGAGAAATTCTTACTGTCTTTCTGCAAGATTAAATGCCTTAGTTTATGGAATGCTGAAATGCGGGGAAGAAGGGAGAATGCACATCTTTATCATGCTGGTATGAACATCTCTAAGTACAAATGAGTTTCTAAAGCTTTTTTTTATTCTTCTGGAAGAAAGGGCATTTGTTTTAATGGCACATTCCTATGAATCTTTTAAAATGCCTATAGCTGTGCACAGAATTGGTTATAAAATTGGTATATTCAAGAGGAGACCTATGCCTGAGTCACACACTGCATGCTTTTTCCCATCCACTATACTTTGTGTTTGTGTGTCTTTAGGGGAAATATTAAAGGAATTGTATGCAGTGCTGTTGTGCTTTAATCCCAGCTGTCAACTAAGCACCACACAGCCACTTACTCATTCCCCTCCTTCCTCCTTCCCCTGGAGCAGGATGGGGAGAACTGAAAGAATGTAAATCCCACAGGTTGCAATAAGAATGGTCCAATAACTAATACAAACCTACTACTACCAGTAACAATAAGAGAAATAACAAGGGAGAGAATATAAAACTAAAAAGGGAAGGGGGGAAAAAACCCCACCCTAATAAACACCTGCTCACCACCTGCTGACTTATACCCAGCCCAAATGCAGTGGTGATCTGGGCCTTCCAGCTATACTGGACATGAGGTGGTGTGGTAATGAATACCTTGGCTAGTTTGGGCCAGGTGTCCTGTCTTTGCTCCCTGCTAGCTTCCTGTGCCCTTCCTCACTGGCAAAGCATGAGAGACTGAAAAGTCCTTGAGTTAGAGTAAGCACTGTTTGGAAAAAATGTACATTAGTGTGTTATCAGCATTGTTCTCAGAATAAAGTTGAAAACACAGCATTGCACCACTACTAGGAAGGAGAAAAATAACTCTTACAGTTGAACCGAGGACATAACTCCAGCCCAATGGCGTGGTCCATTGGGTTCATTTAGTCTGTGACTTTGGGCTCTGCGTCTTACAATGGTCACTCAGGAGAGGTGATGTGTTGGGTTATTGACTACCAAAGCCAGTTCAGATTGGGTCACTGCTCCATTTCCACTCCTTGTGAGGCTTGTCCTCCATTGGTTCAGGTGCTTCCTGTTACATTAATTCCTCATCATCCTGCTTACAACAATTGAAAGGTATTGCCATTACAGTCTCCACCATAGGGTTTAACATTACAGTGAGCTCCTACTCTTGCCTCTGCTTGGGCTTGGACTTACCCACAGTCTCCAGTCCCTTAGGGCTGTACCTGCTCCAAGTGGAACCTTGTCTATGAGCCACAGTCTCTCCTGGGGGCATACCTGCTGTGACATAGGCTTATCCACAGGCACAGTTGCTTTGAAGTGCACCTATGGCAGTGTGGTCTTGTCTATGGGCCACAGTGCCATCAGAGATATATACCTATTCATTGCAGCATAGCCCGCAGCCACGGTCCGCTCAGAAGTGAACCTGCTCTCACATAGCCTTACTCATGGCTGCAGTTCCTCCAGGGGTGTAGCTGCTCTGTCATAAATTTATCCATGGCCACACACTTTGAGGTGTTCCAGCATGACCTCATGCACAGCCACTAATGCTTCAAAGTGTACCTGCTGCACCATGAACTTAACCACAGCCACAGGTGCTTTGAGGTGTACCTTTTCAGTATAAACTTAACCCTGGGGCCACGTTCCCTTCAGAGGTATACCTACTGCAGCACAGACATAACCATGGCCATAGACAGGTCAAGAGGTACCTGCTCTGGCATGGGCTTATCCATGACCACAGATGTGTTGGGATGTCCTGCTCCATGTGGACATATCTAGCGGTCACACACTGTCCCTTGGACTTCAAGCTCACATTGGAGCTCCAGCCTGCCCAGTACAGCAGCAATACCCTGGCCATCTGCCAGCCCAGGCACACAGCCGTTGCTGTTATCAGAATGTTCCCTGGCACAGCAGAGTCAGATGGTAAGCACCACAGGAGAGCAAAAGCAAAAAGCAGGCACTGACAGCACTAGACTCTAATGTACAGTAAGGCAGGCAAGCCCCATGGCAAGCACAGAAGGCTGCTGATTAATAGCTATACAGCAATAACAGTTATAAATTTGATCTAACACATTCCAGTCAAACCCTTTGAGCCCCATGTTGGGTGCCAAAAAGGGCTGTTGTGGTTTAACCCCAGGTGGCAACTCAGCCCCACAGAGCCATTTGCTCACTTCTGGCTTCCCTCCCCGGTGGGATAGGGGAGAGAATTGGAAGAGCATCAGTGAGAAAACTTGTGGGTTGAGATAAAGGCAGTTTAACAGGTAAAGCAAAAGCTGCATGGGCAAAGCAAAACAGGGAATTCATTCACCACTTCCCATGAGCCATCTCCAAGACAGCAGGGCTCCATCACATGGAACGGTTACTTGGGAAGACAAGCACCATCACTCCCACTGTTCCCTCCCTCATCCTTCCCCAGCTTTACATGTTGAGCATGACATCATAGGGTATGGAATACCTGTGGGATCAATTGGCGTCAGCTGTCCCAGCTGTCTCCCCTCCCAACTCCTTGTGGACACCCAGCCTGCTCATTGGTAGGGTGGTGTGAGGAGCAGGAAAGTCCTTGGCCCTGTATAGGCACTGCTCAGCATTAGCTAAAACATCCCTGTGCTAACAACAGCGTTTCCAGCACAAATCCAAAAGCCAATCCCATACCAGTTACTATGAGGAAACTTAACTCTATCCTAGTCAAAACCAGCACAAACGTGCTTTAGTTAGGGAGATGGGAAAGAGTGAGCTAAGAGTGCTGGACACATAACCCACTACACTGATTTGCTCCACATACTGATTTTTCTTCACCAGTCCTTAATGCACAAAGTTACCAGTTTTTACCAATAAAATATATGGGCATGGGGTGAAACACATGTAAAATACAAGTAGGGTTTTTGTGAGAAGATCATTGACAGCAGGGCTCATCTGAGCACCAGTGGGCCTCAAACCTTTTTCAGAAACAGTGCATTGAATCATTTGCTTACCTCTTGAGTAGCCGGGTGCTCACTTTTCCAAGTTCTAGGGAGATGTCTTTGCTGCTGCTTGCTCCTGTTTCCTTCCCATCTTCTATGTGGTTGATTCATTTCTACCCCTAAAGCTGATGATGCATCTGTTACTATTTCTGTTCAGTTAGTACATTCAGTTGGCTGGACTTGAGCAGTGCCTGCTGTTGTCCAGGTAGGGCCACATGCTGTCAGCACATGTTGCTTTGGACTGGGGCAGCTGGAGGAAGAGCTCTGCTGGGTTAGGTTTGAAGTGTGTCTTGCTGGAGGTGGGGTCTGGAACTTGAATCAAAAGCTTCTGGCACATCAATGAAAAGTGAAAACCAACTTTTTCTACCATTGCTTGCAAAATCTGTGCAGCTTAAAAGGTTTCTGTATGATTTTTCTTACATTTTTTGGTTGGAAGAGATCTGAAATACTGATCTGAAGACTTGTGTGTGAAGTCTGTGTGTAGCATATGCTATTGTATTATTTGGAACTTCTTTTTATGGTGAAGACTGTGGAAATAATTATAGTATTTTAATTACTTTGTTTCAAAGACAAGAAATTCAAAGATAGGACTTCAGAGATAATTGTATTGCTGTCACATTATGGGAGCTCTTCCTTTGAGAACATTGTGTTGCCTCCAGCTTATTGTTAGTAAATGGCTCTGGTGAAGTTGCTAGGCTGGGTGCACAGAATGTTTTTCTTTCGCACTGTGATTGTACTGTGTACGTGAAATGGGTTTCAGGACAAATTTTAATGCCACAGATGATGGCCAGGTCAGAAGAGGGAGCTGCTTCTGTGTAGGTTACTCATTTTAAAGTTCTTCCATAGTAGGATGAAAAATGCTGGTAGACGAGTGTGTTTGCTTGAAGTGGAAAGCTTCATAGAATTAAGATGATTAAATTGGCACTTCTTCACTCTAAAGTGTATTTTAAGATCTAGACACATGGAACTACACAAAAATTGTGTCCTGAATTGATTTTTCTTTCAGATTCTTGTCCTCATGTGCAGACCTATAATTTTAGTCTCTGTTACACCTGCCCCTTCCACTAGTTTTCTATCCTTGCTTTCAGCTTAGGTGGGATTCTATTATCTTTCCTATTTTGGATGTTAACTTGTTTGGAGAGTAGAGATTTAGAATGATGGAAGGAACAGTAGGATGCTGCTTTTTGAGATACTTTTATAAAGTACATAAAACAGTTAATCTGTAATTGTGTATATACATATATTTCATCTAGTAACTCAGGTGACCAGGCTCCAGAGACTGTTTGCAGACTTTGTATTTTCAGACTGTTGCAGAAGTATGAACTGAAAATATTTTAGAGCTTAATATTTTTATTCATTACTTCATAAATCCCTGCTTATCTTACAACATCCCATTGAAGACTTAATGATAACTGCAGTTGTTGGAAAGGGTATCAGAGGAGGCACATTGGGATCTTCCTGTGTGGCTCTGATGCATGAGAGAGTTACAGTAATAAGGTAAACATGGTAGAAGTCAACCTGTATCTTTGGAGCAACTTTTATCACAGCCTGTGTTTGTATGCCTCTAAGTTGACACTTTCTGAATAGTGGTTCTCAAGGTGGTTGTGACTGTTCAACTTCCAGGAGGGCTGAGACAACATAAAACAGGATTATTTGATGTATTTTAGGCTTGACTCTTCTGATGTTTAATAGTCAAGATTTTAAGCCTATAAATAGAACAAGATAGTTGTCAGTTCTCAGTCCTGCCCCTGCTGTTTGGTTTGTTTCCTGGGCTTTGTACAGAGACACCTTGAAGGTATGTTTGTTTTCAGCACATGAGCTATTAGCTTTGCAGCCTGTCAGCAGCTGATCTTGCTCATTCTCCTTGTTTGCAGAGTGACTCTGCATTTCCTGTCTGTTCAGAATTCCCTGTGTGTGTTTTAACTCTATCAGGAAGTTGTTTTCATCCTTTTGAACTGTTTTGCAATAGGGTTTTCGTTAACTCATCAAATTATTATATAAAATCATATTTATCAAAAAGAATGCAAAATAAATTTAGAACACATATTTTGTTGAACTCGAAGTAGGAAATTCTGTTACTTAACTATCTGGCTGGTACAAACTTTGGGGTTTCTTAGGATCTGAAAGGCTCCTCAAGGTTTTTCTTTTTTTGCTACTGTAAGTGGCAGTGTGCCAAGAACGCTTGTACTCTCTCTGACTGCAGATTTTATTTATTTACTGGTTGGTCAGTGGTGTCTTGGCTGCTCCTGTTCTAAGCGGTTTTTCAGTTGTTTGTAGTGATGAACTTAAAAACTTGTTGGAAGATCCAGGGGGGCATGCTTCTGTGGTTTGAACTGGGATTTCTGTGTTGGCTATTTAAAGACTCAGCCTGAAGACTTGTAGCAGAGCTGAGTCATCATACATTTCTAATATGTCAATAGCTTTGGTCTGAACTGCAGTGAGAATGCTAGAAAGTGCTAGTCATGTGTCTGGCCATATGGATTACGGGAAGAAAGTGATGAGCACTATTTGGAGGTTACCTCTTACCTATCCACTTACTGGAGAGTAATGAGCAGAACATCTCATGGTGCTGCAGCAGTAGATAGTTTGTACGGGACCAAGCCAAAGACTTAGTGATGTTTTGTAGCACCTGACAGGCTGGTCTCTGGCTGCAGAATAAGCAGCATCCCTGCAGCTGTTTGATACTGCTGTGTCTTCTCATGTGTCACAGAATGTTCCTGTTGTCCTGTTCAGTTGGACAATCTAGAAACATCTCTGTTCAGACTCCTCTGCACTGAGGTTCTTTTCCTCTGAGCTTACGCTCACCAAGTGCTTCTCAGCTCTGTTACATTTTGGTGATCGAGTCCTCCTAAAGTGAGGAAGTGAAAACTGACTTTACTGTCTGCAGTTACAGATGTTTGTTGCCTACTGCTACCACCTGTCAGCTGGAAAACTGTGGGAAAAGAACAATTTAGTGTCATTAATATTTTGTTTTTAACTTCTAAAGTATCCTTCCTAATAATTTTGAGGGCTGTGAGCTCAAAGTTGAGAAACACAGCTCTAGTTGAAACAACTGAAGGAGAGAGAAGCTTTGTGGCCTCTGCTGACATGAAATTTCAGATCAGATGATCTCATGGACAAAGCACAAAATAAACTTTCAGCTACTTTCTGAGCTTTCTTCTCGTAAAAACTCACACTTAGAAAGAATCTGTAGTTACCGGAGTTCAGGCTGTCTACTATCACTTTAAATTACAGGTACGTATAATCTAGGAATAACAGCATTGGCTTCCTTGCATAAGATTTGAACAGTTTTGAATCTAAGTCCTTAGTAGTAGGTCCTGTGCTGTGAGTGACAGGGATATTGTAGCACCAAAGAAATACATTATTGAGTTTCCTTAAGAGATCTGCTTATTATGTAGCTGTATGCAGTAGCAGCAGGAGTATTTGTGATATGTAAGGCCTAGAAGATAGTTAGAAGTTGTTCAGAGGTAGGTATGTTATTGCTGAGTGTGGGCATGCATGAACAGAATGAACACAGGTTTCCATTCTTCTAAATTCTTTTTATGTTTCTGAATCATGCAGTGGAAAAAGCTTTTGTTTCTCTGTGTTTTGGTAGCTGTGCTAGTCTAAATCTGTCTCTGCATGTTCCGAGTTGCAAGATGCCATGCGCTTCAGAATGGCTACTGTCTTTTGGCTGAAATTAGATTCCAGCAGTTCCATATGTACATGCACACCTTTGTTGTGATTGCTGGTGAGGACTTTCTGAAACACCTCTCTTGAAGGTTTTGGGAGGGCATATCTCAATAGTAACTACCTGAAGGGTAAAATAAGTTAGCTTCCATTGAGCAGTTCATTGCTGCTGCCAAATCTGGCAGTTTGGAGCTAGTTTGGGTATCTGTGTCTTGCAGCGTTAGGGTCTTTATTTAGCCTTTTGGATTGCTTGCTTATATTTTCACCAAATTCTGTTCATCTGTGAGGCAACTTGATTAACTGCCCTAGGAAGGCATTGAAGGCAGCTGCGCTTCCCTATCCGATAGCCAAGTGTCAAAGCAGCATTACTGGTTTTGGAAGAAGCAGTACATATTGCTTTAAAGTATTTTGATGTATGCAGCAGAGAAATGACTGAATGATTGCATTTCTGCTCCTTTCTGCAGCTAATGGGAAAGAAGAATAAGATGAAAGTACTTCATTGGGTATTGCTGATAGCAATCTCAGTATTTCAGCAAGTAATTCCTTTTGCCGTTGAAATCTTTGCAACTTCTGAGCAGCTTTAAATACCTACTTCAGAGGTATCTTTGAAATTCAGCAGAGCAGAAAAGCCCTGGGCTAGAAATGTGCCTCCTCCTCATTCTGTGAAATTCTATTCAAGCTTTGCTGAGAAATACTAATTCTAAAAATTATTTTTTCGTTTTGTGTTTGTATTCCTTAGGCAAACTTTGGCTTTATGTTGAAGTACTTGAACACAAATATTCTTAAGTTGGGCATATGTTGATTTCAAAATAGGATTGGGAAGAAGCACTGCACAGCATCACCCACTCACTGTAATAAAGGACAGGGAAGAAATGGTGGTCTGATCCATATTACAGTTAAATACACTAGAGTGTTACCTTTACAAAGGTAAATTGTGGTAGTTGAATGTTAAAGTTCAGACTTTTGGGTGAGGAAACTTTCATAGAGTCATAGAATCACATAGTGGTTTGGGTTGGAAGGGACCTTGAAGACCACCTAGTTCCATGCCTTTGTCATGGGCAGGGACACCTTCCACTAGACCAGGTTGCTGAAAGCCCTGTCCGACCTGGTCTTGCACACTATTAAGGATTGCTAGGAAACTGGTCCTGTCTCATGTGTGTTAAGTCAGTGTTGTGTGTGGCCAGAGGATTTTTTTTTTTTTTAACCCTTAAAATTTCAGCCTTGTTCAGGCTTGGGGTGGATGGTGAAGGTGGTGTGGGCAGTGTAGCTCAGCAGGCCACGGGGTTTGTTGCACCTTATGAGGGGTGGATTCTGCTGTTCTTCACTGACTGCTGTCTGTGATCTCCATGTTCTGTTTCCTCTCTGACAGATATGTAAACAAGTTCTGCTCACTAATCTAGCAGCAAAGGGAATGGTTTTCTGCTGAGCCATTGTCAATTTTCTGTGCAGTCAGAGGAGCACCAGCCTGTTAGCAGAAATGGGGCAGGCCTATGTGCCAGGAATGGTGGCAGAGGGGAGTGGGAAATTGGACTTTACCCATTTGTGGCCGTGAGCTCTTAAGTTTGCTGAGCTGTATCATATATCCACATTTGAAGGCTGAACAAATAATTATGAATTTATAATTTTTCCAGTCTTTCAGTATTTAATACCATTTTATCTACAAAATACAGTGTCCAAAGCATCTAAAAATACTTTTTCCTAAGTACATCATTTGCTACCAGTGTGAAAATTAGGTAGAGTTCTTGATGGAATTTGTCTTGTGTGTGCAGTAGCATAAGCATGTGTGAATTTGAGAAAGGTTCAAAGCAACTAACCAGTTTCTGAAAACACGTTATCTTTCCATTTCTGCTCAGATGCTCCCCATTTGGATTTTTTTCTCATTTGCAAGTAGCAGTTCAGGGCGCTCTGCTGCTTCTCATCATAGATCTTCTGGTGGTTTTTTATTACACAGCCTTTTGTTCCTTTGGTGATTGTTGCTCTCTTGGTTTCCAGGTGTTGCAAATTTAAAAATTGCCTAAATTCCATCCAGTATAGAGATCCAAAAAGGTCTGTGGAAGAGACAAGAGTTGTATTCAGAGATGAGAGGCTGCTAGCAAATATTTACTTGGCTCCAAGCTGTGTGCACCATTTTTGCAGCTTCTTATGATTTGAGAAAGTGTGTACTGATGAACTCAGGACTTGATGTATGTGTGGATGACAAACCCTCGTAGCCTGTGATCAGAAGTCATAGCAGTCTATATTGCTAAAATATTTGTATATAAAGCTGAACAGAAAATTTCAAGCTGGAAGGAGGACTGTGTTGGGTACCATAAAAAGAATTATCTTTATGCTGTAGTTAAGAGGGTTTTTTTTTCTGTCCTGAAGTTTTCATGGAGATGGTGTGAAAACATACACAGAGAGTGATAAATGTTCTTCACTTCAAAGATGTCTTGATGTAATTCCTCCTCAGAAGGTTTTGAGTACTTACGTAGGTGTATACCAAGTTAACTAAAACATGTTTTTACAACAGGTTTTGAGTGCAGACGTTCCTGGATATGTTTATGTGAACTTTGCATCTTCTGACACTGATTTATATTCTGCCTATTTGATAGCTTTTGCTAACAATCAGCTTCATTCAGCTCCCCCTGTAATATGTGGTGGCTGTTCTTTTAATCCTTCATTTAATGTATTTCACAGATGCAGCTATGCAAAAAACAAACCAAACCCCAAAACACGAAACCCCAAACACTTTGAAGGCTACAAAACTACAAACTAGCTGAATGGAGTTGATTGTTAGTCAGTAAAACTTGTTGGAAGACAGGGAATAGGACAGAAGGGAGACCAGATATCTTGTGATAGACATACCAAAGTATGAGAGAGCAGTTTGGCTCTTACTCTAGCAAATAGCTTTTTGCTCTAAACTTAGAAGTTGTACTTGTTGTACAGTAATTTACGTTACTGCTGATTGTAACTCAATGACTATAAATTGTATATTGTATACATAAATTGTATATATAAATTGTACTTGCAACAAGTACAACTTACATTACTGCTGATTGTAACTCAATGAATATAAATTTGCATCCTTTCCCTGCCATGCATGAAGTTCCACATCTGAGTGATTGGTCTATACAAAAATCTGAGCTCCATTTCAGTGCAAATGGGTTGACAAATAGCCCCTGCTTTCCCCTGCCTCGCCTTGCTGCAGCATTCAAGTGCTTTAATTCCATGTTTTCTATATTCAAACTAATAACCTGGAAATGCTGACAGTGATATCCATCAGTATAAAAAAGAATTTTCATATTTAGAGTGAAACAATTTTAATATGTTAAGTTAAAGCATTTTTAAGATTTTGAAATATCTGTAGACTCTTAGATGCTTTCAAGTTGTGTATTCCTGCAATCAGGAGGAGGGAAAAGATTACCTATTCTGTAGTTCGTATTTTGAAGTTCAGATTGAGATTTCTACGCCTTTAATATGGAACTTCTCACTGTTACAAACTGCATGGAACTGGTGCAATACCCAGAATGGGAGCAGCAGGTGATTTTTGTCAGGTGATGACATTTCACTCCAGGATCCTGGTACCCTCAGTGGACTATTTTCAGGACTCCTCTAAGGTTGAGGTAGTTTCCTTGTACACGTATTGCTGCTCTTTCTGCACTTCCCATGCCTGCTAGATTTACAGACACTTGTGGCAGAAGGTAGTTGTTAACAAAGAAACAAATATTCGGTCCACCAGATGAAGCAGTCCTGTTGCAGAGTCCTGCACTAGTTTGACATTAATTTAGCCTAGTGAAAGGACACATTTTCATGAGGATGCTGTGCCTTTTGGCAGTCAGACTTGAGTAGTTAAAAATGAACTAGTGCTTACAGAGTATGCTGTGTTCAATCTGATTTAGAGTGAAGGGAGCCTTTGTAGCTCCTAACTGCTTGGATTAATTTAAGAAATCCTAGAGCCCACTTCCTTGTTTGGGCTAAGTAAGAAATAAGTGGCCTCAGGGCACTTCTTTGCCCTTACAAGAGGAGAAAACAGAAGCTGGAGAGATAACTAGCTCACCTGCCCCACTTCAGAAATCCAAGAGATACGTAGTTGCTGTCAGAAACCTCAAGAGACTTAGAGGCAAGTGTTGTAATTGCTTGTTCTCCTTTTTAGTGTCTGTAGCTTCCGTATCCAAACCTCTTAATTATCACAAGAATGTGTTATTCCGTGCACCACAGTTGTGACTGTTTTAAGGACTTGTGTGAATTACTTGAGCTGAGGGTTGAAAGCTGAAAATAGTCCATTACAGAATAGTAGTAGAGATTGGCTAATTTAACTCCTGTGGCTGAACCTGCTGATCTCGAGTCCCTGTTGTGAATATAATTTTGTGCTGTAACATGTCAAGTTATTTATCAAATTGGGAAATGATTTCAACTGGTTAGATGTTAGGGCAGTGTAGTGACAGAAGTCTCTTTGCCTACTGCCCTTATTGTATTTGCAAATACACCCCAAAAACACTTGAAGGAAAGCACTTTACAACAAGAGACCATGCTTTACCTTGGGAATCACTTGAACATATTATCCCCAAATGAATAGTTTTTGGCTTTAGGCCATTACAGTTTGTTTTCAGTTCAGCTTGCACATTATGTAAACTTGAAGCTAGTCTGTTTGGTGAGGTTTTGGTGGTTGGTTGTGATGGGATTTTTTGTGTCTTGTTTGTTGGGGTATTTTTTTTGAGAAGCATGGGTCAGTTTCAGATATTTCCAGGTGTATTTCATTAGTTTGTTTAGTTCTGGAAGAATCACCATATAAAGCCATCTAACAAGGTAGGTTCTGGCAGTGGCATCTTGTGAACAGCTGGCTGATGATAGCTGATACTCACTGACTGTTCCTAAACCCCTTTTGACAGCTGTCACACAATGTCTGAACTTTCTGGTGTAATAATTGCTGATGAGCCGTTAAAAGGTATGAGTAAGGGTTGTGACCTGTCATGAAAGCAGCCCTGGGAAATTTTGTGAACATGGCAGGTGTCTCTCACTACTCATTTTCAGTAAGATACACATAATTCTCAGTGCTCAGGTCTTTGTGTGCCACTGTGGGGGTTTTGGTGACTTCAAATCCCCATCTTTAAATACGTATTTTGTATACTAAGGTACTTAAGAGAACTTTTCTTCCTCTCAACAGGTGGGAAGGAGAAACCAAAAACCAATGCAGAAGAGCTACAGATTAAAAAAGTTAAGAAGAAAAAGAAAAAGAAACATAAAGAGAATGAGAAGAGGAAGCGTCCAAAAATGTACAGCAAATCTATTCAGACCATCTGCTCAGGATTGGTTTCTGATTTTGAGGATCAGGAAGCCAAAGGCATCATAGATGATCATCTTAAGGATTTCAATGGGAAAAATATGGATCCCAAGAAGGACTGTGAGTCCAAGATACCAGAGAACAGTGAGTTTCCATTTGTCTCGTTAAAGGAGCCACGGGTTCAAAATAAACTCAAAAGGTTGGACACATTGGAGTTCAAACAGCTGATTCATATTGAGCACCAGCCTAACGGAGGTGCATCAGTTATCCATGCCTACAGTAATGAACTCTCCCACTTGTCTCCTGTGGAGATGGAGAGATTTGCAGAAGAGTTTGTGGGTCTGGTTTTTAGTGAAAATGAAAACTGTGCAGCTTACTATGTAATGGGTATTGTTCATGGGGCAGCTACTTATTTACCTGACTTTTTAGACTACTTTTCATTTAATTTTCCCAATTCGCCAGTGAAAATGGAGATTTTGGGAAAGAAAGATATAGAGACAACGACTATGTCAAATTTTCATGCTCAGGTAAGAGGTTATATGTTTTACTTTCTAAAGTCTTATAATGGTTTCAAACAACTGTGAATGAGTTTTTATTAGAATACAGTTGCTATTAGCTGTGCTGTGTGGATGACCTAAGACAAGAAACAAGGGAATTCTTTAATACGTTTAGTTCTGCAGTAGTAAAGGTAAGGAGACTGTTAAAGGAGACATAAAGTTGGGCTTTATAGGGGAAGGGAAGTGTTTGCATGCATGTTTGTGTATAGGTTTCTTTGGTTTTGTTTCTGTAGCTGAAGCTTAACTGTGAGTTTTGGCAGGTTAAAATGATTTAACTGCAGCTCTCTGGGTGTCTGAGCTGTAGTTTATGAGCTTCTTCAGAAAACTGGAGTGCTTGAATACATTAGAACAACGTTGTACATAAAACTTTTGTAGGGCATAGTTAATTAGTTGCATTTGTAGTGTGAAGTTTCTAAATCAGTCCTCAAAGGAGAACTTAATGGTGGTTGATGTCACTACTAATTTGATACTTAGCCCTTCGCATTGTGTTCTTCAGCTGTAGTCTCTTAGAAGTTGTTATGTGTCCAAATGGCAGCTTTTGAATCTCTTGTTTATTAATTTTTAATTTTTAAATGGTTTTCTGGAGAGAAATGACTGTCTACTCCCTTAACAACAGCTACCGATTTAACATCACCTCTGCTATTTATTAACTTGCTGTAGAAGATAGGTTACCGTTGCACATAAATTACTTATATTTCAGGTCTTTTAAGTTTTTGGAAAAAAGACTTCTAACTGTTTTAGGTTGCCACTGTGGTGATGAGGGTGTTATGTAAAGCCCATACAGGTATTCTGAAACAATCTATGAAGAAACTCAACCCTGCCTTTCATTATATCAACTTTAGCTCACCCTTGCCTGTTTCATTCCCTGTTTGAGAATTTGGATGTTGTATGGAACACCTTTAAACTATGTTAGTCTTCGCTTTTTAGACAATTACGAAGAATTCAAATTAAGTTATGCTGTCATCTTTTTAACGAAAATCATGTTTGTTTGGTTTTTTTCCTTAATTGCTTGGAACACTGTTGAATTTATTGACAGATTACGGTTGTGTGTTATCCACAAGGATATGCAGAACTGAAATGTTGCTGCATTAGGACATTTGCAGAGCTGTTTAAGAAAATGTCCACTGCTGTGGAATGTGAATAGTCTGTGAAATATATTGACTGGGTTTTTTTTCAGTATATAAACTGAATTATTACTTTAATAGAAAAAATCATTAAACATGATAGAGGCAGCTGCTCAGAACAGCTCTTAGGTCATTTTATACAGAAAAAAGCTGGATATGTCCTTGTAAGTCCAGCCTGTTGGGCAACAGTAATGTAAGCATAGCTTTGTGCTAGTATCTGCCCTAAAGAAATAGTTAAAAAATGCCCAGATTTTATTTTTATGAATAACAATGGAATTATTTTCCTGAATGGATGGATTAACTTGATATTACAATGGTATCATCAGTATCTGTAGTTAAATCAGTCCTATGGTCATTGGGATTGAGGTCATAATTTCCTATTTTTCTGCAAGTGAAGGAGGAACAGAGAGAATGTGGTAGGTTAAAGAAGTCAAGTGTGTTGTTAGAGCATTCAACTGGTCAGCTTCATACTCTGCCTTCTAACCTGTACTTTACTTGGCTGGAGGTTTAGTTCTGGTACCTTCTTTTCCTTTGTTTTCTCTCCGTTTTTCAGTTAGTTTTCATAGCTTTTTATCACTTGTCAGTTTGGTTGCTTGACAGAAGATGCTTGGCTCCTTGTATTCTGCTAACATAAAGGGTGTAGTGTGTATAAATAGTGTATAGAGGCGTACACCAGACTTACTCATACTGTCTTCTGCACAGCATTGCTGTTTCCTGGAATATATAAGTCCGTACCTTGGTTGCCTAACTCTTGGTCCTATTTTTCTTTATTGTGTCAGTTATTTTGGCTGCTTATTTTGTTTTGCTCAGGTAGTCCACTACAGTTGAAAGGTTTTGTTAGCTTAGTATTCTCCTTTGTGACAGGGGCCAGTGTCAAACTGTCTAGGAGGGAGTATGAGAGTCTAGTAGTCATAGTGATACTGTGTCAGAGTGCTCATCCTCCAGGGATATGAATCTGACGTATTTTTGAATCTGAAAGTTGTGAATTTTTTGGTTTTAACCTTCAGCTCTATTTCTGTGTGTGTGTGTAAATTCAAAATTCATTGGTTCAAATTCATTAATATTGGTTTCTTTTCTAGTTTTCTGCATCTGCCTTCCGTATAAAAGCTACTACTGCACAACTTGATATGTTTTATGCAGATTGAGAATGTTCTTCTGTCTCATTGAGTTCTTTGTGAATCTTTTAAAGGGATTCCAATGTGCTGTTGCAGTGTATTTGAGTGAAATATTAAAGATAATTTTCTACATTACAAAAGCTCTGTGCTGCTGCGTTCCCCATTGTCCTGAGGTGCCTGAGCAATGTCTAGCAGTTGTTATATATTCTCAGTTGAGAGGGGAGTTGTTTTCCCATGTCTGAGTACCTTGGAAAACATGTACTTGTTTTCCCAAACTAGCACAAGTCTAAAACTTAGTTTTGTCAAGTCTGCTTTGAGTACCTATCTCAACCTTCCTTCGCCTTAGGAAACCTGGGCATTGCTTTGCTAATTTTAACTAAAACACTGTAATGAGGCTCACTTGAGTACATGAGGTTCTTCACTTGGTTTTGAGAACTCGCTGTAGCACACGTAATCAGTCTGAGTACAGGGATGATACAGGGATGTTGTCCGGGAAGCTAGGGAACAGGATTGGAAAGCTAAGGCCCAGTTAGAGTTAAACTAGGCTAGGGATGTGAAAGATAACAGGAAGGGATTCTATAGGTACATTGCAAAGAAAAAGACAGACTAGGGACAATGTGGGCCCTCTCCGGAGGCTGTCGGGAGAACTGGCTACCCTGGATTTGGAGAAAGCTGAGGTTCTGAATGATTTCTTTTCCTCAGCCTTCACTGGCAAAGGCTCTGACCACACCACCAGGTCTTGGAAGGCAGATGCAGAGACTGTAAGAATGAAGACTTTAGGCCCACTGTAGGAGAGGATCTGGTTGGAGACTATCTTAAGAACCTGAACGTGCACAAGTCCATGGGACCTGATGAAATTCATCCGCGGGTCCTGAAGGAGCTGGTGAATGAAGTTGCTAAGCCGCTGGCCATCATATTTGAAAAATTGTGGCAGTCAGGTGAAGTTCCCGACGACTGGAAAAAGGGAAATATAACCCCCATTTTCAATAAGGGGAAAATGGATGACCCGGGGAATTACAGACCAGTCAGTCTCACCTCTGTGCGTGGCAAAATCTTGGAGCAGATTCTCCTGGAAGGCATGCTAAGGCACAACATGAAAAACAACAAGGTGCTTGATGACAGCCAGCATGGCTTCACTAAGAGGAAATCCTGCCTGAGCAATTTGGTGGCCTTCTATGATGGGGCTACAAAACTGATGGACAGCGGTAGAGCAGTTGATGTCATCTACCTGGACTTGTGTAAAGCGTTCAACACTGTCCCACATGACATCCTTGTCTCTAAATTGGAGAGACATCAATTTGATGGATGGACCACTCGGTGGATAAAAAACTGGCTGGATGGTTGCATGCAAAGAGTTGCCATCAATGGCTCAATGTCCGGCTGGAGGCCAGTAACGAGTGGTGTCCCTCAGGGTTCAGTGTTGGGACCGGTCTTGTTCAACATCTTTGTCGCTGACATGGACAGTGGGATTGAGTGCGCCCTCAGCAAGTTTGCCGATGACACCAAGCTGTGTGGTTCAGTTGATACGCTGGAGGGAAGGAATGCCATCCAGAGGGACCTTGACACGCTTGTGAGGTGGGCTGATGCCAACCTCATGAAGTTTAACCATGCCAAGTGCAAGGTCCTACACCTGGGTTGGAGCAATCCCAGGCACAGCTACAGGTTGGGCAGAGAAGAGATTCAGAGCAGCCCTGCGGAGAAGGACTTGGGGGTGCTGGTCAATGAGAAAATGAACATGAACCAGCTTCAGTGTGTGCTTGCAGCCCAGAAAGCCAACTGTGTCCTGGGCTGCATCAAAAGGAGCATGGCCAGCAGGTCGAAGGAGGTGATCCTGCCCCTTTATTCTGCTCTCCTGAGACCTCACTTGGAGTATTGTGTGCAGTTCTGGTGTCCTCAACATAAAAAGGACATGGAACTGTTGGAACAAGTCCAGAGGAGGGCCACGAGGATGATCAGGGGACTGGAGCACCTCCCATATGAAGACAGGCTGAGAAAGTTGGGGCTGTTCAGCCTGGAGAAGAGAAGGCTGCGTGGAGACCTCATAGCAGCCTTCCAGTATCTGAAGGGGGCATATAGGGATGCTGGGGAGGGACTCTTCATTAGGGACTGTAGTGATAGGACAAGGGGTAACGGGTTCAAACTTAAACAGGGGAAGTTTAGATTGGATATAAGGAAGAAGTTCTTTACTGTTAGGGTGGTGAGGCACTGGAATGGGTTGCCCAGGGAAGTTGTGAATGCTCCATCCCTGGCGGTGTTCAAGGCCAGGTTGGACAAAGCCTTGGGTGATATGGTTTAGTGTGAGGTGTCAGGGGTTGGAACTTGATGATCTTAAGGTCCTTTCCAACCCTGACTGTTCTATGATTCTGTGACTCTATTACTGATGAAGGTATTTAAAAAGATCTAAAAATGTGAAAAAAAAAAAAAAAAAACAGCAGAAAAAAAGGAGGGATGAGCTAAGCCTGAAATGGAAAGTATTAAAGAGTATTTTATCAGAGTTTTTATTTCTCAATATTACTTCATAATCCTCTGCCTTCTGTTTTACGGCAGATGAGGTTTTTTTGGATTTAAGTAATGCGTATGTTCAAGTCACTGAGTTCTGTGGTAAGAGGCAGATTCCATAGTAAATCTGTTGGTGAGATCCGAACTGTTGTGGGAGTCCTCCTAAGCCTACCTGGGAAGTCTGCATCTCTCAGGTAATCTACTCAGTTTCACAACTGTAGTTGAACTGTAGAGTCTCAGCTTCCTTCCCAATGTACCTGTGTCAGATAGAAGTTATATAGTTACACTTGTTAGGAGATGAGAAGTGGGCAAAAGCTTGTGATAATAGTTCAGCATACACAGAAGAGAAGAATTTGTGTTGGAACTGGTTCTCTTTCATTAGAATTAGCTTTTAATTTTGCGGGGGAGAAGAAGTGGGGAGATTTTCATGTCCTGGCTTGTATGTGTGTTTAAGTCACTCTTTTGGGTGGTGGAAAACTGTCTGCTATAAATACATCCCTGGGTTCTATCACTTGTATAGATGGCAACAGGTACATCAGTTATCTGGTAGATATGAATGTTGCTTGGGGGGACCTTCGGAGGTTTTCAAGGAACGTAAGTAATCGGCTTTTGCCACCTCCTTGCAGCTTACATCACTTCAGTTAAGCTATGTAGTGCTATTGAGGCAAAGGCCTTGAATATTTTGAACCCATTGCTCTGTCCCCAGGCTAGGCAAACGTAGATTTTTCTTGCCTTGCTGAAACCCCAAAGTACACACTTTATGTTTAAGCATAACAGTGCTTAGTGCATTGATTTTACTGTGCTTCAGTCTTGTCCCAGAGGCAATTTCTTAGTACAGGGGAAGTAAAATCTGAGCAATATCCAACAATTCCTGTGCTGCAAGACAAGATCGACTATTTTTAAGCTGTATCTGACAAGTGCTTATCTGATGTGTTTGCTGGAGAGACAGTTCCACACTTCCCAAAGAAATCTACAGAAAAATCTTAATGTTTTCTTGTGTGTCTTAATCCTCCTGCCAGAACTTCTGTTCTGATCTTTAGTGGACAAGGGAGACAGTTTATGCTTTTCTTTCACTGTTTCCTGTATTTGAAGATTGCTTAACAGCTTCTTCTCTCCACACCCCCTACCCCCCCCTTAAGTAATTTCAGTTCCTTCAGTCTGCCATTACATGTGTTACCTTTATTGGTCTTCCTGCTCTCCCATTATGCTGTCTTCAGTCATTCTTTTCCTTAAAATTGGGTACTGAAAATGGGCAGTGTCTGCCTGTGTATTGTCAAGGAGTAGAAGAAGATTGCTTCAGGTGTCTTGCAAATTACTGCTCTTTGTTACCTATTCCTACCTTTTTCAGAGCAGTGTGACCTCCTGTAGCAGCAGCTCCTGCTAAGTGAGTCACTCCTCTTTTCATGTTTGTGCAGTTAATTCCAGATATGTGAGTATAATTCTTTGTTTTTATTCACATTGAATTGTATCCTGTATATTCAGATCCTCTCTCCCTTACCAAAGATCTTGTTAGTTCTGATACCAGTATGTGGAATAATGTGTTTTAGGGGAAGAAATGCATTAGTAATGATAGTTCATGTCTGTGTTGTGAGGACAAGTTGCTCTCACTTGTTAAAGTTCTGGAAACAGCTTTTCATTCCAGTCCTGTCGTAGCGCCTTTTAATATTATCTTCTGTTTGCTGTCCTTGTTTAGCTCTTAAAAGCTTATCTTTTTAGAGAGTTTTTTCCTATTTTCTCTTTTCCTACTTTGTGAAATCCTGTTTCAAAGTATTTGTTGTTCTTGTATTTGTGGGAAATTGCTGAAAATATTTTTCTTTCAAGAAAATCTGAAATAGTTGGTGTTTCATTTTCTTATCATTGAAGATTTGTTCAGTGTCCATTTCCTTATATTGTGTTATTTTCCTGTGTTCTGTGATGAATTCTTTGGAACTATGTGTTTCTTCTGTTATGTTTCAGTAGCTTTCAGCAGAACTTTGCTTTTAATAGAATTCACTCCTTGCTTTTAAGCATTCTGAATGTTTGGGTAGTTATTAAAACGCTTTAATGTTTTCTAGCAGCTTTCCTTTTATGCAAGTTTCCCAGTGTAGAGCTTCCTTTAGTTCTTTTTCCTTCTGGATGATGAAAAATAGAATATTAGCTCTGTCAAAGCTTATATATTGCCCTGTTGTTATTTTTGTAATCAAATAATCTGCAAGATTGCGTGTAGGGACTTTTATGATAGATGATGGCAGTGTATTGTCTTCCAAGCAAAAAAAGTACTCTCCTGTTGAATACGATTGTACAAAGATTCAGTCCACAGGGAATAGCATTAGAAATCTGCAGTACATGCTCATTTATTTTCCACTTAGACAGTAGTTAACCTTTCTAGAGTGCTTCTTGACAGGTTCAGCCAATAAATACGGAATGACAGTTGTATGTTGTTTTCTCTCATCATGTGTTTACATTAACAAAAAACTAAACCTTAACAAGTTCCTAGAGGTTTGTACTGGAAGCTTGGACAGGATCTGAGGCTGAGCCTTGTCATATACCTGCCCGAGTTACAAAAGCATAATAGCTACTTTGCTTTCACAAGATCATTTTTTCCATGAACGTATCGAATCGATGCTATTCTTAATTTATTCATTTTTAATTCTGGTTAAACCACACTTGTTTTGTGTCACCAGAATTCAGAATAGTAGGTAATGTCTGTCCATCCATCGTGTTATTTGAGGATTTCAGCTGCAAGGTGAAACATGTGAAGTGATAAACGAACTACAGTAATAAAAAGACACTCACTGGTGGAACTGTACTATAGTAAAAATCTTGAAATTGCATTTCCAGAAACTTCCAATTGGGAAATGGTATATTTGTTGAAATGAAAACTTTAGTGATAGGGGATCACCTCTTAGTAGTGCTAGAACTGTCAAGGCATCTTATTTTGCCACCAAAACCCTGACTTAAAAACAGTAAGGGAAAGAAAGTAATATGAATTACATAGGTTTTAAAAGCAAAGGTAGGTTTGCAAGTACTTTAAACTCAGAGCAATTTTGATGAGTATGTGTTCAGTTGCATGTTGATATTAATCAATATGAGATGTTGATGCTTCAGCATTGGTTCCTGTTTGGAACTCAAAACACACACAGGCATGTAAGGATTTGAAGAGAGTTGGCAAGGAACAGAAAACATTTGGGCACTTCATCAGAATGTGCCAGATAAGAAAGAATACTCCCTTACCTCTTCATGATGTAGCATTCCAGATCACAGGTTTAGAGGAATAACAGTGAATGTGAGATGGATATTTCCAGTCCAAGATACAAATGTTTAAGTGCACTACAAATGTGCCTTTGTGCACTTGTGTAGTGAGATGGAAACCCACTGTTTCTGCTCATCTCCCAACATATTTTTATGGTGATTTAATGTTTTTGTTGGACTTCGGTGGGGCTTTCTTTATGGGTTTCTTGAAATTATTTTGGGTTCAGATTATTTTTTTTCAATGAGAACTGCTTTTTCCTGCTTTGAAAGCTGAAAAACTGAAATAATTCAAACACTTTAAATCTTGAAAGAAAATGTTGGTACTGCAACCAACAGCCCCCATTATATTAAAAATTGGAATTTCGTGTCTTGCTTCAGTTTATGATTTTTAATTTAATCACTGTAAATGTTTAGTTTCTCTGGACTGTTCCTTCCAGTTTGTCCCTTTTTCAAACAGCAAATGGAAACATCTATAACACAGTGTCTAAAATGTTTCCTATTTGTAAGATGATAATACTCAAATATGTTGTTGTCAGTATTTATATGTATATATACATATTCAGATTTAGTCTTCAGATTCTATTGGACATTAAGATGTTCATGTGAAAATATTTGCTTTATAGAACTCCTTACTTAAAATGATCAAGTTACACTTGAAAATCAGCTGATGCCATACTAGTCACAGATACAGATAATTCTCAAGAGAAGACAGAGTCTCTTTTTGTGTGTTTTTAGGTGACATACTTCAAATTTAAGCTACACAAGAAGAAAGAAGTTAGGCTATGTTGTATTTATTCAGTTACATGTTTCTGTTTACCTGTCCATTGTATGATACTGCATTTAATTGGTAAACTTTTTGTGTATGTGTATTGATTCAGTCATGTTGACTATGTGCTAGAACTCCATGCCATTGCTTCATAGAATCCTAGAGTCAAGTAGATTGGAAGAGACCTTTAAGATCATCAAGTCCAACCTTTACCCAGAACTGCTGAGTCCACCACTAAACCATGTCACTGTGGGCCTCATCTACACATGTTCTGAACACTTCCAGGGATGGTATCTCCATCACTTCCTTCTTTTATTCTGAATTTAGATCGTTAAACCACGACATCCAGGTATTTATTTGAGCAACTTTTTAACATTCTAAAAACATAGTCACACTGTAATCTGTAAAATTACATTGAGGAAGACTACCTTTTTAAAGTTGTATAACATTTGATTTGAGGTCAGTGCACAGTTTAATGTATAGAATTCAATGAAGTAGTACTGCGGTTAGTACATCAGCACTGTTTTTGTGAATTTAGAAATAACACAGAGGAATATTTTTCTCTTTTCGTGAACAAACCAGCCAAAGGATACTGACACTAAATGGAAAGGAAAATGTTGCTGTTATCTAATATGCCACAGATTATGTATAGTTGCTGTCTTTAAGAAGATTGATTTTACTTTTGTCATTGGTCAGAGATCAGTGGAAGGTTTTTGGTGTTTTTGCACTGCTTAGTAACAGTCTCATTTTAGACTGAAGGAAAATTCCCTCTAAGAATGAGCTTTTTTAAAATACGTTTTCCCAATTTAGCCTAATCCAAGGTAGAGTCATTTAAATGGCAACGCCTGACCTGAGTCTAGTGGGCCAGGGAGGGTGCTGCTGTGGGAGGTAGCGTTTGCTCAGAGACTGCCTGAGCATTGATCTGCCTGTGGGAGGTAACGAGTCATGGAAAATACCACTTGGTGGTTTTTCCACTTTACTTTCCTTCTTTCTTCACTTGCTAAATTGTCTTTATCCGGACATGTTTCCTCATGTTTCCCTTCTCTCCCATGCCTCTCACCATTGGAGGGACATGTGTGAGCAAGGGCCTGTAAGGTGCTTAGCAGCTGCCTGGAGCTAACCCGCCACAGAGCTCTTCAATGCATAAACATTTCACTCTGTGTGTTTTCATGATATAACTCTGAATATGGTCCTAGAAGAAACTGCTCATCATTTGTAACTTTGACATTATCTTATTGTTATTTTGGGGATTTTACCTCTCCCAGGCTGGATCTTGAAAAGGAATCTGCTCTACCTGGTGAATGAGGGGAGCATAATTGATCAGGAGAGCTAGATTTGAATTTGGATGGACAAATAATGTTTAAAAAAGTTGAATTCATCTTTGTTTTAACTTTCAGTGACATGGTCTTCTTGGCAGTATATAAGAAATTTCTTAATTGATCCAGCTTAAGCAAAGGTTATGTTGCACTTCAACACTTCTATGACTCCATGCTTCAGTGCCAGCACCTAGTGGTATATAAGCCAGATGGGTGAGTTGATCAGCTGAAAGCTTCACAACCTCTCCTAACTTCACTTCAGTTACTAGTTTTGAGGGAAGTTGTAGAGTTTTCAGTTGAAGTAATTCCATAACTAGTTTGTCATATGCTGTGTGAATCATAGAATTGTTTAGGTTGGAAAAGACCTTTAAGACCATCGAGTCAAACTGTTAACCTAGCGCTGCCAAGTGCTAAACCGTGTCCCTAAGCACCACATCTACACATCTTTTAAATACCTCTGGGAATGGTGACTCAGCCACTTCCCTGGGCAGCCTGTTCCAATGCTTGACAACCCTTGTGGTGAAGAATTTTTTCCTAATATCCAATCTAAGTTTCCCCTGGTGCAACTTGAGGCCATTTCCTCTTGTCCTATCACTTGTTACTTGGGATAATGGTAGTGGTAGCAGAAGGAAGCAAGAAAAAAGGAAGAAAATTTGTTCCCTTTAATTGGGTGTGAATGAAAACAGCAGCTCAATATCTTGGTCTGCTGTGGTGGAATACTAAGCTACTTGCACCAGAGGAAGAAATATCCTTTTGCACGTTAGGTTTATCAATAAACTGTGAGTAACAGATTTATGACTTATCTGTACCTTCAGAAAGTGGTTTTAGAGTGCTTTAGAATTGGTCTATCCAGTAAGCCAGTAGTGACAAATGAGTGTCCCTTCCTTGTCCCAGTGCTTTAGTTGGGTGAGCTCCTGATGCTTTGTGCTACATACAGCTGAGGGCTGAGCTGATGCAGGTTCAGGAGAAATTGATGTTTTCTGATGCTTTCTCGCAAAATCACCAACTGGCTGTGCAAAAAAGTTACAGGAATGTATGACTAAGGGTTTGGGGCATAGGGGAATACTGCTGTCTAGCAGTGTTGCTCTTTTCAATATGGCTTGTTCAAGTCATACAAGCTTACAAGCTCAGACATCTTGTAAGTTGTCCTCCGTTTCCTGGGTGTGTATGATGAGTGAGGTGGTCTGAAGAAGATGATTTGGTTCTGCATCTCTGGAGTGCGTTTGGTTACATCAGTTTAGTTTCTTCAAAGGGCATGCTGTTGTTCCATGTTGTATGATTTAGTCCTGTTTTCAGGAACTGCTGCTAATTCTCCTCTGCACTGCCATAATTAATAGGACTTTTAGTCAGCTGTTTGCGGGAGGGCCATAGGTAAGCAATACTGCATTTAACTGCTTTCCTTGCTCCTTTTTAAATTTTCTTGCTTTGGATGCAGAACATCTAGAGGTGCAATGTGAGAGCCTTACTTGGTTGTGCAGCAATCCATCTGCTCTTCCCTCTGCTCTGATCTAGTCATATTTCATCTATTAATAGCACTATGTCTTTCAGCCTGCTAAACAGGAGATTGGAAGCTTAAGGGGAAGTGATTCTCATCAGTCTCGTGCTTAAGTATTTTGTAGATGTAACATGACAGATCAGATTATTGAAAAAAGCCTTGTAAGAATATGTGTTTCTCTTCAGGTTCAAAGTAAAGATTTTCCTGAGAGGTGCATGTTACAGCCCTTAAAGCTTTAAGGCAGCACAGGACATGTTAACACATCAGAACAAAAGAAGGAATAGTTACCATTCTCTCTTCCTTTGCTCTTTGTGGGCCTTGTCTTCACTGTGGTAATTAGTAGCTCTAGTTTATGTACTCACACAGAGGCCATACTGGGGAGGATTATTAGCAGAGGGAATACTTACGAGTTTAATTGTAACTCAGGGTCCTGCCTAACTGTTACAGGAAAAAGGTAAAAATTCAGCTAGACTTGAGTAATCCAGGTAAGAATCGTTATTTACTAGTTACTGAGCATAACATACTTTAATAGCTTTTCACGGTTACTACTTTGGAATGATATTTTCTTGAAAGGCAATAAATAGTTAACCTTACCTTCAGCTTTTAAAATAAAATAGAAGTTTCATATATCTTTAAGAACTTCTGTCTCTGATAATGAGTTCAGTGGTTGACTTCATAATCTTAAGTATACTGAAGACTGTAGGACTAATACTGATCAAAAAGCATAAGCATAGAGATTAAAGGTGTTTATTGAATGTAGACTTTGAGCCTTGGACTTGGTATAACTTTTGTCGTCATATTCTGCTTGTAGGTAAAAAGAACATACTCTCATGGTACGTATAGAGCTGGCCCAATGAGACAGATCAGCCTGGTTGGAGCAGTTGATGAGGAAGTGGGGGATTACTTCCCTGAATTCCTTGATATGTTGGAAGAATCACCCTTCTTAAAAGTAAGAACAGAAGGGAATGGGTTGGGAGAAGGGGGGCAATATACTGTCTAGTACTGTTACAATAAAGTGAGAGTACGTAATACTTGCTTAGGTAATAGAGTGGTATAATAAATGTTTTTGTTGTGACAGATAAAGGCTGCTTTTAAAAAGTTTTTAAAGTAACTCACTTGAAAATTGTGGCTTATATTTCCCATTAGTGTACACTGCCATGGGGAACACTTTCTAGCTTAAAATTAGAGAGTCGTAAAGACAGTGATGATGGGCCCATTATGTGGGTACGTCCAGGAGAGCAGATGATCCCTGTGGCTGACATGCCAAAGTCACCTTTCAAAAGGAAGAGGTATGTTGAATGATTTTGCTTGATAAATGTCTGGTCAGTATTCTTTCTCTATAAATCCATTTTATCCCAATCCTTTTACTGGTTGATACTATACCTTAGTATAAATTTCCATAAATTGTCATCTCAAAATATACTTTCAAGTTGCTTTGTTTTGTAAGGATGTGTATTTTTCAAAATTGTTTACTGTTCAGCCAAATCTGGTCCTTTTTGGAGCTCCAGTAGGAATTTCAGGAGAAAACTGCAGGGAAATGTGGACAGGCATACAACTACTGATGTATGCCACAAGACTGCAATTAATACCCCTTTTCTTAAATGTGAGTGGATGTTTAAACACCTCAAGGGACAAGGGCTTCTCTCACCTGAAAGGTAACACTTCCAACATTAAATGGCACCTTTAAGCTTTTCTGTGGTACTAGGTATAAGTACCAGCTTAAGACTAGGGATGTACTCTGCAGAACTTGAATATTATATGTCATGAAAAATTGTGTCCTTGGAGTTATCTGGTTCAAAATTCAAACATTAAAAGGGAGCATACAAGAAGTGGAAGCAGGGACACTGTCCAACCATAAATGGGATGCTGTTAAAACCAAAGCCAATCTGGAGCTAAATTTGGCAGGGGATGTGAAGGGCAACAAGGACGTCTACAGACAAATGGGACTGCAGAAAAAAGACTAGGAAAATGTAAGGTGTCTGCAGAGTGGGGCATAGGGTCTGGAGGCAAAGGGACACACAAGAGGCCAAGATACTCAGTGCTTTATTTGCCCTTGTCTGACATCTTCATTAATGGCTGGGACAGAACCATAGAATTGTTTAGGTTGGAAAAGACCTTCAGGATCATGAAGTCCAGCACTGCCAAGTCCACCACTAAACCATGTCCCTGAATGCCACATGTACAGGTCTTTTAGATATCTCCAGGGATGATGACTCAACCACTTCCCTGGGCAGCCTGTTTTGGTGACTGACAGTACTTCCGGTGAATACATTTTTCCTAATACTCAGTCTACACCTCCCCTGGCACAACTGGAGGCCATTTCTTCTTGTCTTGTTACTTGGGAGAAGAGACCGACCTCCACCTTGCTACAGCCTCCTTTCGGGTAGTTGCAGAGAGCAGTAAGATCCTGCCTGAGCCTTCTCTTCTCCAGGCTGAACAACCCCAGTTCCTTCAGCCGCTCCTCATCAGACATGCTCCAGACCCTTCACGAGTTTCATTGCCCTTCTCTGGACCTGCTCTGGCACCTCAATGTCTGTCTTGGAGTGAGGGGCCCAGAACTGAACACAGGATTTGAAGTGTGACCAGTGCCACTCACCTTCAGCAAGTTTGCAGGTGATACAAAACTGGAAGGAGTGGCTGATAGATCACAGAGTTGTACTGCCACTCATTGGGACCTTAGGAGGCTGTAGAAATGGGCCAGCTCAGTGGACTGATGAGGTTAACACAGGGCTGTGCAAATCCCTACTCCTAAAGGAATAATCCCCTGTGCCAGTGCAGGCTGGGGCCCAACTGGCTTGACAGCAGCCCCCCAGAGAATGACTTGGGGGCCCTGGTCATGGCAGGTTGATTGTTAGTCATCAGTCTGTCTTTGTGGCAAAGCAGGCCAGCAGCTTCCTGGACAGTGTTGAGAAGAGCAGTGCCAGCAGGTTGAGGAGTACCATGTCCAGTTCTGGGATTGCTGGTCCAAGACAGACATAGGCATACTGGAGCAGGTCTGGTGATGGAAAAGGAGTGCATGGGAGAACATAGCATGACCCAGCAGTGGGTGCTCACAGCTCAGAAATTAATGCTGGGCTCCATCAAAAGGAGTGTGACCAGTAGGTTGAGGGAGGTGATTTGAACCCTCTGCTCTTATGAGACCCCACCTTGGAGTACTCTGTCCAGCTCTGGATCCCCAAAATAAGAAGGACATGGATGTGCTCGAGTGGGTCCACAGGAAAGCCACAAAGATGATCAAAGGGCTGAAGCACCTCTCCTATGGAGACAGGCTGAGAATTGGGCTTGTTCAGCCTGCAGAAGGCTCCAAGGAGACCTTAGAGCAGCCTTCCAGTACCTAAATGGGGCCAACAAGGAATCTGGAGAGGGGTTTCCTATGGTGACAGGTAGGGACAGGACAAGGGTAATGGCTTTAAACTGAAGGAGGGTAGGTTTAGATTAGATGTTAAGAAGTTCTTCCCTGTGAGGGTGGTGAGGCCCTGGCACAGGTTGCCCAGAGAAGTTGTGGCTGCCCCATTCCTGGCAGTGTTCAAGGCCAGGTTGAACAGGGCTTGGAGCAACCTGGTCTGGTGGAAGGTGTCCCTGCCCATAGCAGGGGATTTGGAACTAGATAAAGATCCCTTCCAACTCAACCCATTTTATGGTAACTGGAATTTACCCCTGAGAAAAGAAGGCTTTGAACGATCATACCACTGTGTATAAGCATCTGATGAGAAATTGTAAGAAGGGCTTTTTTCAGCAATGCCCAGTAATGCAGTCAGAGGTAATGGGCACAAACTGAATTTCAAGAAATTCCATTTAAAATAAGAAAAAAAAAGGAAGTTTACTGTAGTTGAGCACTAGGAGAGGTTGCCCAGTGAGCTTCTGGTGTCTTTGTCATTGATGTTGCTCAAAACTTGGCTGGACATGGTCTTGAGCAACCTGCTCTAGTTGAATGGGTGAAGTTGGACTACACACTCTCCAGATGTCCTTTCCAACCTTGGCTATGTTAACGATTATAAACAGCTCTTGGAAGAGTGCAGCACACAATGTTGGCTCCAGGTGGCCAAGAAAATGGTGCTGTGGCTCTGATCCCACTTTGCAGCATGCCCTTCACTTCCATTAAACCCTGAAGAAATAACTTCTTGCTGTTCCTCACTCCCAGTTCTGCAAATGGGAACTTAATATCCGTATGCATTTCCCAGCAGTTTGGTAGAAACATGAATGATGAAGGAAGACTTCAGGGAGAATTAAAATGTGTATCTCCTAGTCAAGAAGCAGCAGAGGCCAGCAGTTCTCTGCCAGGGGCTGTGCTCACAGTAGGTCCAGCCTCCAGTGAGTGCATCAGGGAAGAGTGTGGTGATGGAGCAGGTCTGGTGATGGGAAGTCAAACCAGGAAGTCAGTCTGCCAGTGAAGATCAGGTCCAGTGACGGCCAGAGAGCTCTGTCATGGCAAAGGCGTCCTGAGGTCAAGCTGGAAGCAAGTCTGTGGGACACCATGTCTGTGGCTAAGGTCCAGACAGGTGCTCCTGCAGTATGGCTTAAATAGAGCTCCTGGTCTCTGTGGCTGGGTTGGTAGGTGGAGACTGCAGGTGGGGTTGCTCTGTCTTTGGGGTCTTTTAGAGCACTCAGGGCCTGACACTGTGGTGGTGTGTTATTTTTGTTTGGGGTTTTCTTCTTTAATTGCATAGCTATTCTGATTTTTTGCATAGCTCATTACATTTGGAATTTGTCCTGAGTGTTACTATCTTACTCATTTGACGGCATGTTCTCACTGAAGGGAGAAAATTAATCCTGTTGGCTGTGGTGGACATCAGGTAACTAAGAGCAATTTCTATATTACTAATGCTGTTTTTCTAATACAGAACTACCAATGAAATAAAAAACTTGCAGTACCTACCTCGAACCAGTGAACCCCGTGAAATGCTATTTGAAGACCGGACACGAGCCCATGCAGATCACATAGGACAAGGTTTTGAACGACAGACTACAGCTGCTGTGGGAGTGTTGAAGGCTGTGCACTGTGGAGAGTGGTAAGTGGTGACTGACTTCCACTTGAGGTGTTTGAAAAATATCTGCCTCAATTTCCATTTATAATTGGTGGAAGGAATAGGTAATCTAGTATTAGGGATTTAATGAAGATTTAGTAGATACCGGACTTCTTTTCTTACCCCTGTCTGTTCACTAGATGTGATTGTCTGCCCTCTGCTAGACTGCATACAGCATTGCTGTGGGTTGAAAGGAGAAAGGTGCCTTGCAGTGACAGTTTTACAGCTATAATATGGTTGCTGTAAGAGAGTTAATGTTAGGTGTAAAAACACAGCACACTTTGTTTTGCTTTAAGTAGTGCATAAGGACTAACTCAAGTTTCTGCCTCAGAGGTGCACAGGAAGACCTTGGGGCAATTCTTTGTGTTGTCTGGAAACGAGCAGAATTTTTATGCTGCTGCTTCAAAGTCATGGCTGTTACAACCCTGATTTATTTATGAATAAGGAATAATCCTGTTGGAGGTTATATGACACTCTTTAGTGTCTGTCTTTGGAATTCCCAAATGAGATTCAGGAAGTGAATGTATCTTATTTGAAGCTGTTTACTTTTTAGTCAAATAAAAAGTCCATAATTAAATGGGCTTCCTGGCCCAGATCTAAGCAGCATTTTTCAGGATCTTCTGGCCCAGGTTTGGGAGAATGACTTTAGTTCTGAAGGTTACCTTTTCATATGTGAACACTAGAAACACCTTTTGCTGTTTGTCTAGAGATTAGAAGAGTGAATTCCCTTTGGATGCAAAGATGCAAATTTGCGTTAATTGGCATGAGTTCAGGGAAATATAAAATGGTATAATTGCTGCTGGGGAAGAACTGGATTGTTAGATGTTAGTGTGTTTGTTTTTTGGGCTCTGAGATTTGGAGCTGAGTTCTTCTGCAGTTTGGTAGCTGGAGCCTTAACTTCCTGCTTGCTCTGACTGTGAGAAACTGGAGTGAATTAAGAGTAAGTAGGGGCAGCAGGGCAAGAGCTGAGATTCTGTGTAATCTGAGTATTTTGATATCCTTTGCACATATGAGAGAGACTCAAAGCTTTATCTAAAGAAGTAAAAAACCCCAACAAACCAAACAAAATGCCACTCCCCAAACTTGCCTGCCTGTGGAAATTAATAGCGGTTTAAATTGATAATAATTCAGATGTCAGTGAGAACTGCCCATTCTCATCCTAAACCTTCATCTCAAGATTCTAATGCTGCACTGCATTGGAATGTGGTAAACACTGGTGCTGTGATCATGCTGATTACCTAATGCCTTAGTGTATCACTTTTGCAGTGAACTCATGAAATGCCACTGAAATTTTAAATCAGGGAAACTTTGAAGATTTTTATATGGGAAATGCATATGGGTTGTGACAGGGACAGCAAAAGGCACTTCATAGCATTGCTACTGGCAAAATGAAACTCTCTGTCCTGTGCTTAAGCAAGCAGCTTTCAAGCTGGTGTTCCAGAGTATGAAGTTGTTAGTGCTTCTCTGTATGATCACAGGAATTTGTTATATACTGCCAGACTTGTTATATAGTGCCAGACTTGATGCATTAGGTCAGAAATGTATGTGGTTAAACCTGTAGTCTTGCATGTGTTTTGAAGTTACAGCAAGAAGAGTCCAGTCCTTTTAAAGAATGAGGTTAAGGAAAAAAATGGTCATAAATAGTTGTAGCAGTGCTCTAAGAGGAGTTTTCTGAAGTCATCTTATAGTTCTGCTTGGATTTAATGAGGTTTTGGACATATAACTGAGCTATTCTGCTGCTGTTTTGCTTGGGAAGGGGAGCACAACACCCTTTAAACTTAAGGTTTTACAGAATATAATCTCTAAGTTGTGCTAAATACCAAATCTGCAAATGCAGGAATCAAAATTATGTCAATAATGTTTTCTCTGTTACATTTACAAAAGGCGTGTCATGTTTTGTGACAGAATTGCAACACAGCTCGTAACCCGTACTGTTGTACGTATATATAGGGACTGAAAAAGGAATGATTTAAAACCAATCATTAACTATACTTTGTCCTGTATAATGTGTAAAACACAGTACACACTGCTGTGAAAACACTGCTTTGGACTGAATTTCTTTTAGTATGCAGATATTAACAGAATCACAGAATGGTTTAGGTTGAAAGGAGCTGTAAAAACAGTCCAGTTCCAATCCCCCTGCTGTGGGCATGGACACCTTCAACTATAACAGGTCACTCCAAGCCCCATCCAACCTGGCCTTCATTAACAAATATGGTCAACTCCGGAGGCAGATGTGTTAAGAAAAAAACCCCAAACAAACCAAACCAACAAACCCAAACAGATCTGCATTATAAAATGAAGATGAATGTAGCTGCTACATCTTACGCCACCGATCAGAGATGTTTCTGTAAGCTTTTTGTTTTCAGTGCTAGAATCCTCTACAGGAGCAGACAGACCAAAATATAGAGGCATTTTAATCTTTGTAAAACTGAAAGTAAAATATGTGGTTTGCACACTCTCCCTAGCATACTTTCAGTAGTTGATCTGGGACTCTAAAAATAGCCTCAGACTGGTTATTTTTTGCTTTATTGAGGTCATGACCCAAATAAAATAAACATGTCTCTTCAGTTTAAAAAGCCCAATAAACTGCACATCATTGCCTGCTTTGTGGGACATTAGTAACACTGTGTATATGTATATAAAAATATAAAGATAGATTATCGTCTTGCTTTTATAAAAGAGTGCTGGAACATCCATTAACAAATGCTGAAATGCATTGAGCTGTTTCGCTGTGTCTGCTCCTGCCCTGGGCCCAGCAGATCCGAGGCTGTGGCCCTGTGTGGCAGGGTGGAGGTGGCAGAGGGGTGCAGGGCAAGGGGTTAGGCTGTGTGCAGGAGTTGGGGGGACCCCAGTGGCTCATGTTTCCTTTCAGCACATCCTTAGTGCAGTTCTGAAGGTGGTGTGCTTCCATCAGACTGAGTAGGACTCAGCACTGGATGGAGGAGGAAAGTCATCAACCAGGCTCTCTCTGGCTGATAAATTTCCTTTGCATACCCACTCCAACATGAGCCTTATCCTATATAAATGGAATCTTTGTATCACCACATTTTTAAAAAACTTTAAAACCCAAACATCCCTCAGAAATACACATATGGAGCTTAGTTTTATGTATTTCCATTGAAGAAGTGAGTTTGGCTTTTAGATCAGAAAGTGGTAAGGGTCGTAGCTGGTACTGCCTTTTGTTAGCTAATTCTAGATAATGTCTCTAGAGGAACAGTATAAATGTTGGGCATTTCTGTGGGGGAGATGTAGGACAAGAGGTGAATTCTCCTACAGTTTGAATATGGAAACTAACCCTAATTCAGATTTTGGTCTTCTGTAACTCTCTAGTGAGCACAAATAGGATTGTATTCTTTAGGGATGCTTTGTAGAGGATGCCAGTGTTTGTTGTGTACTTGCATTGTGGCAGCTTAGTGTAGATACAGCCTTACTGCTAACTCTGAACAAGGTGTTTGAGGTAAAGATACTAAGCAATGGTTGCCACAGTACTAGTCAGGCTGCTGCATATTTTGAGGTACCTGATGGTTATATCATGTTAGAGTGGTGGTAGAGTAAGCCCAGTGTATCTGAAGCATCTGTCTTTCAGCATCAAGACAGAGGTCAGTTGAAAATAAAAACTAAATGTAGCGAGTTTTGTTGACCTTTCATTGCTGCTTTTACTGTACTTGTAAAGAAATTGTGGTTACTTGTTTAACCAGTTTAATGAGGTTGTGTTTGGGAATTGGCCTTTTTAGACCATCTTTTTTCCTTCAAAATGTAGGCTGTGTTCTTTTTATCATTTGCTTATCCTTGCAGATTTTCTTCATTACTCTCTGTAGTGTGTTAGTTTCAGGCTCTGATTGTGCAATTCTTACTCTTCTGTAGGTCTGAGCAGCCTCGTATAACCAAAGATGTAATTTGTTTTCATGCTGAAGACTTCTTGGAGGTAGTTCAGCGAATGCAATTAGATTTGCATGAGCCTCCGCTTTCACAGGTAAGCATGCTCGCCACTTCTGACCGGGTATCCTGTGAGGCTCAATTAGACTTTTCACCCCTTTTTTTCCTTCCTTTCCCTTTGTTCCTCCAGTGTGTCCAGTGGGTTGATGATGCAAAGCTCAATCAGCTGAGAAGGGAAGGCATCCGATATGCCAGAATTCAGTTATTCGATAATGACATTTATTTTATCCCAAGGAATGTCGTGCACCAGTTCAAGACAGTTTCAGCTGTGTGCAGTTTGGCTTGGCACATCCGGCTCAAGCTGTACCATTCAGAGGAAGAACTCTCTCAAAATACGAGTACTGTTGAAGCAGGGACCTCTGCAGACACCAAGTCTTCGGTTATTGGACTTCAGACTGACAGCAGAATTTGTACGATGAGCAAAAATACCTCCGAAGACGCCAAATTCTCAGCTGCTCTCCAGACAAAGTACCTGCAGCAGGAATTCATGCCGGTAAAACACGAACCTATCACCTCTCACCGAATAAAGGAAGAACGCATGGATGTCGACCTGCCTGAAAAGACAGTGGCACCCAATGATGCCAGGGGCCAGACTGTTCAGACTAGGTTGGATCATGTTGAATTGACGGCATTTAAGTTGGAAACGGATTCTAAATTTGAACCCGGCAGCAAGGACTTACAAGGCAAGTTATGCTCTGGAGGTCACATACATCCAGATGATACAAGACAGCATAGTTCATCATATCCAAAACTGCATGGACAAAGAGAGGATGATTTTTTGTGCTAAATTTGTATATATGGTTTTAAATTCCTTTTTAAACTTAATGATTCATAAATTCTGTGAGGCAAGTTTGTGACTTGCCTTCGCATCTGTTACAGAAAATAGTTATGTAGCTTTGTAACATTCCTCAGTGCCTGTCCATAACTGTGAAGTATCAAAGCACTTAGGGCCAGATGCACTGTAAACACTGCAGGTTTAACATAAAGAAGTCTTTAAATAATTTTGAGTTGTAGGTTTTAGAGTAGAGCTGACATTTAACATATATATTTTTTGTAAGATGAGCCAGAATTCTTTTTGACAATTCCAGGCTTTTCCATAGAGCTTATTTATACCAATTTTTTCATTTTAAATGTGTCAGCACTGTAGTGTAAATATCCTTTTTTAAAGATCTTTTTAGTGTGATTTATACTGAAATGTGAGCCGCTTAATAAAGGTTCATAACAACAGATTGGTTTTATTTTTGGGTCTGCAAAAAACAATTCAGTTCAACTGCCTCTCTAAATGGTTATGTTTCTACCTGCACTAATGCATAGGATGCCCTCATGCCGCTGTGGGATGAGGAGCTGTAGCAAACCAAGGTAGAGTTGAGGCATTCTCCATAAATTGAGGTTAGTCAGAACACAGAACCAGTACTTCCTTCACAGGGGCTCAGTGTGGCACTCCCCAGACTCCTGCATCAGATGTAAAAGTGGAACAGAGATAGACCTTCCCTGTTGTGAGAACAGTTGGACACCCCATGGGCTCCAGGACCTGCATGCACCTCTCTAGATGAGCTGGTGCAAGGGAGCAAGCTCCCTTCTGTGCCTGCCTCTTTGCCCTGCTTCAGCCGCAATTAAGGCGGCTCCATTTCACATTTAAAACTTAAAAACAACATCCCCCTTCAAATAATGAATTTAAATAAAATTAAACCAACAAAGATTATTTAAATGGTTACTTACCAAGCTGTAAAGGCTTCAATCTGTAGTAGTGACCTGTAAGTCCTGGAGACACGTTTGGATTTGAATCGCTTCCTGTGCTGATACCACCAGGCAGTACGTATAGTTGCCAATGTGTCCAGTAGGAGGATTCCTCTCGAGTCCCAGTCTGGAAGCAAGAATTGTTTAATGAATAAAGTAACAGTGGTGTCCAAATTAAAACTGTATTCCTCTCTCCTCACCTGTGGGACACTTGAGTTCTCTTAAGCTGTGTTCTGAGGGAAGAGGATTTCAAGGGTAGCTAGCATCTGGTGTAGTAATGGCAAAACCTCTGTAATTTAACTTATTTAATTCTTTGTGTAACATATTAGTGTATAGCTCAGACACATCTGAATGATACTTCTTTTTCAGGTAGCTACAAATAGCAGTAAACTGCCCTACAGCCTGTCCTTCAACTAAGTATGTAAAGCTGAAGATCCTAGGCCTGTGGTTATTTCCAGTGCCCTCTTAGCTCTGATGTTTTAATTTTGTTTTAATTTATTTTTCCTATAGCTCTCTAAAAGCTGTACAACCTTTACCTACCCAGGTTATAACCTTTGATGCACTTGGTTATCACTTTGGGTTCATTTGTAGCAATAGAACAACGTGATTTCCGGGTGATATCTAATTCAACTACCTAAGGCCCTTTTGTTGCAAACGTTTTGGTTATAGGTTGTTAAACTTCAAAGTGTTACTGTGTACTTAGGCCTGGCACTAAAATCAGCCATTTGACGGATGAGTACCCTGATCTGTTTAAATCTAAAATAGGTCTGTCAAGGAATTATTAATTAAATCATTTTTTGAATTGCTAAATGTTACTCCTCCATAGCCATAATTACATATTAGAGAAGCAATAGCAACATGAATCTCTCTGATGTGGCTCATAAGTCTCACTGCTCATTTCTTTACTGCTGGCTAAGAGATGAGTACCAGTTTTGCAGCCTCAGGGATCTTGCTTTCCCCTCACACCATGAGCAAATGGTTCATGTGTGATATGGCAAGTTATTACTCGAGCAGATTCTGATTTGAAAAATTCACTGGTTCAAGAGTTTGAGCCTTCCTGATCGTAGAAACGTGGGCTCAGCTCCCTCTGTGTTTTGTGGATGATCTGGAAACTTCCACCCATAATCTCCTTGGCTTTATGAACATCCATACACAGTTACGTAGCTTTCTCTTCCCCTTCTCTGTGCCAGCCATTGGAGAGCAGTGAGAGAGGAGAGCTGCAGGTTGGAGTTTGCACCGAGTGGGATAGCCAAAGGCTCCAGCTTTATCAAAACCAGCCTTGCCAGATTCTGCTTCTAAAAACCCAACAACTCCCTCCCAAAAAACACCCCAACAACAAAACCTTATTTAGTTTACTTAAAATCTTCCCTGTGATTTTATGCTATTGTTCATTCTGATTAAAGTCCTTTTTTAGATGTCAGATTTTAGTGAAGTGTGCTCACCTCTGACAGCAGCTTCCTGCATCACATACCCTGTCCAGACTGAAAAATCAATCCATCTTTGAAAATGGTTTAGCAAACCCAGTTTTACACTTGAGAGCAGAACTTTTTCCTTTTGAAGACCTGTTTAGTGGCCTCGGCCAGTGATGGCCTCAAACTTCTGCTCAGGTATGGCTTGGTTCTTCCTTTTTATCACTTTTAGAATCTTAAGATTAAACCAGATAGATTTCAGAGATTCACACAAAAGTGGCAGCTTTTCCATTTTTTGTGGATTTTCTGTGATTTTTGAGACAGGCCAGAGCCTCATTTTTAAACAGAATTCCTTGCGGACAATATGAACGATATGGTGAGGATTACCAATGGCTCTCAGAACTCCCTCTGTACTCCAAGACATCATCAGTCTGGGCTGACTGGCTCTGTCAGGGTGTGCTGCTTACTTTGCTTGTTTGGGAAGAAAAAGGAAAAGAGATTAAAAATAGAGCATTTTTTTGTCCTCTGCCTGTGTTTTGTTTGTTCTGCTGGGGTTCTCATTCAGAGGGGAGCACCTTTCATGAGGGTTTCAGCTCCCAAATTGTTCACTAGTTGGCCAAAGGTCTCGCTTTGGTATCCAGCGGTCCCTTCCTGCCGTGTGCAACTTCGTATTCACACTTTTGCTTCAGCAATAAATCTTTCATGTTTCTGATGTACTGAAACTAGTCTTTGCTTATTGCTTTTTCCCCCTCCCTGGATTTCAGCTCTTATCTGAACCTTCCTGTTAGTTGGGCTGAAGTCTCCAGTGTTGTAGTTGTGTCTCTTGTTGTTCTGCAGATTGGAAAGCTCTGCTCAAGGCCGATGCCGGCCCTGCCCGGTACCGACATGGTGTATTTTCAGCCCTGTTCCATCACCCATGTGGTGTGCAGAAGCGTAGCCTTGTTCTCCTAGATACTGGTACCGTGCTTGTGGTAGCAAAGAGTTGCATTGTACTGTCACTACCGGTAGCTTTCAAGGTGGTAGCTACTTTTCCTTTGTTTTTTAACTGACTGGATCTTTTGCATTTCACTGGCAACTAACTTCATATGTTATATACAAGTGTTACTCAGTGTTGTGTCACCCCCCCGATGCCTGCAAATTGGCTCTGAAACAGCATTTTCCTTACAGGTACTGCCGGCATGCAGACGTTCCCTTCCTTGTTACTATAGTGAATATTTCAATACTTCTTTAACTGAGATATTAATTCTATCTAGTATTAGAAATAAAGTATTATTTCAGAGGGTGATGATTTGAGTATTAATCTGTGAAAGACTTCCTTGGTGATAAATAAAATTGATTTTTAAGCAGATATACATGTGCACAGTAAATAAGTTGCTATTGCAAATTACATAGGAAATGGAAACGTGAAATAGTGGAATGCTGTGAAACAGATCTGAATATTGCAGATTTGGAAAATTGAATAAGTCTTCCAAGAAACACAGGACTCTGGTACTCATTGATCAGAATGACTGTTTCTCTCATATGTGCATGTGGCTGAGGATGCTGAATTGACTGAAATAAATCCATGTTTTCTCCATGCTGATTGGCAGAGTACAGTGTTGTGAGATGGTGGACTACCACCAGACCCCACCTGGATGAAAACTGTACAGCTGTGATCAAGAGAGAAAGGGACTTTGGGGGCTTCTCAAGCTGTGTGGAGAACCTTGTCTTTAGGTGCATGTGCATAAGCTGGAAAGGGGAAGGATGGATTTCCCCTGACCCCTGCTTCGCTGTGAACGACACTGATGGGAATGTTTTCTCTGGTTGTGAGTCACTGTGTCCCACTGTTATTTTGTTCCTCTCCCAAATGAATGAAATGCACTTTAAAAACTGTGTGATAGGTGATACTGGTATTTTGTGCAGATCCCACTGAATTTGCACCATACATGGGAGAATTTGGAAAACTGATTCCCGTCACTCATTTCATTACTCTTAGAAATGCACATTCAAGTATTCCATGCAGAAGCTGTGATTAACTTCACCGTTTCTGGGTTTCTATTTGGATTAGAATCATCAGGGATACTGACTTTGCAGATTTGGTGTATTATATTCCAACCACTGTTTTTCTCTGTGCCATGATGCTCGTATTTCCTCTGCCTTGGAGCTATGCTGTACTCCAGTGCTGGCTGAACACCGATCTCCTTGTGTCCTGGTCATGCTGATAGATGAGCCTACTGATGAGGGTGTTAGTCCTAAATAGTCCTTTAATATTTGGTGTACAGTTATGATAATCTGATACAAACATTGATTAAAGCAGCAGTTTAAAATTCTATTTTCATCAAGTTTTTCAGTAACTCTTTTGTATTTTCTTTCACCAGTTAATTTCCAGCCCACTGCTTATGTAAGTGCAGTGTTTGGTGCAGCTTAGGCCTCCGTTTTAAAGATGATGCTTTCTGTGGCAGGTTTATCTGGTTGTGTTGAGACAAAACAGGGCAGTTGGTTGAGAAAGCTGTTCCCCAGGTGTCTCAAGAGAATGAGACCTGTGTGCGGAAGACTAGTGTAACTAAGTCAAAACTGCTAAAGATATATTCTGAGCATGCAGAGACACTCAGGGACTTGTCTGTCCAGTCAATGCAGTGACAGCTTTTGTAATCACAGAAATGAATTATTTAGACTAAAAAGCATAATTTAGGAGTGATTTCTTTACAAACTTTGTAAGTAACACTGAGATAAAAACTCATAAGCTCAGCTTGGGGTCTCATTTATTCTTTGTTTCTTGCACTCATGCTGCTGTTCTGTGCTGCATTAACTTCTCTTTTGCTTGCCTGCTTATGACTTTGGTTTTGTTGGAAAAGGCAGACTGAAGGAAACAGCTGGACTGAGTTGTAGATTCTTTACTCTTCATCCACCTTCAGTACAAGCCCAAGGAGAAAATGTTGAACTGACAGTGGATGGCACTGTAGAGGTCTAGCTGCAGGGGTTTCTTACATTGCCTTAGGCTGCATGGCCCGGTGCTTTCAGCAGTGAGTCTATAGCTGGGCCTGTCCAGGTCTGAAGTATCACGTGGAAGACTAACTGCATCCAAACCTAAAAACCATAAATGTACAATGAAAGGGTACAAACATTATTTTTTCCAGTTCAGCAGAGTTATTTTTACCTCAGTCTCAGTTAAAAAGTGTTATGTGTTACATGCTCGTGCTTTGCTTTCTGTGCCAATAAATGCAAAGAACTTATTTCTGAGGATGCAGTTATTCAGGAGCTTTGTTACTGCAAAGCTATGGTATTTGTTCCCAAAAGACAGTGGTGTTAAAATAGGTAACACTGGATGTTGGTTCAATTCTGGGTGTCTGGGAGTCTCATGAAGGTCACTTTGATCAGAACCTTTGTGTCACCCAACTTCTAAACTGAGCAAACATGGAAACTTCCACGAGGTCACTCCAAGGTTATGTTTCTGTACTACTGTGTGTATGTCAGACAGTAACACTGCTTCCGTCTCTTACTTAGTCCTGTGCTGGCCTATCCTGTAACACTGTCACCTGTGCCGAGCAGTGCATTTGGGGTGTCTGTACACGTCTCTGGTACATTCAGGTTCAAGGTGGGGGTATGTATGTCATGTAATGGTATTTTTCAAGTAGAAAAAGGACAGAAAACCTGTTCTTGATTTTTCCCCTATTCTGAAATGGTGACAAATCAAGAACAACAATGTTAATAGGTAATTGAAAATTTAAGTTTCTTGACCTTTCACACACGTGCATTGATTGTTTTCCTTTATCAGACAGAAGTAGATATTCTCCTACAAAGTATGCTGAAGTGTTCCAGCTTGTATAAATGATTTGAAGGAAAATGGTGCGGAACATAAATCTCCATATACAACATGTATATAATCTTTCTCTATATATTGTTATGTATATATATAATATATATAACAGCACTACATGGTAAATACTTGCAGTCTCATTTCAGAACTGCAAGCTTTGAAGTGCAGTGTCAAGCACAGCTGCTGAAGGCAGAGCAATCCCTCCATACCCTGCATCAGCTGCCACAAATACCTGGGGTGAGTGTTCATCCGGGTGCTGGTACTTGGGCTGTAGTTCCCTTCTGCCTGTGTCTCACAAGTCAGGGTGAGCCATTGGCATCCACTTCCCTTTTCCCTGCCATCCCTTTTCCCTGCCAACTGTGTCACATCTGCTTTTCACCTTTTCTGTTCTGTTCAACGGAGATCAGCAGATCAGTCTCAAACAAAGTGTGAGGAGAGCTCATTCCATCTCAGTTGTGAGCGGTGCCTTTGTGAACAGGGTAGTTGTGAACAGAGGGAATTCCTGCAGCAGCTTCTGGAAAGGTCACAGTGCTCTACAGCATGCTTTGTATTGTACGTCCTTTTGAGTGAGACATTGCAGAAGAGCAAGACTGTGTGTACAAAGGCATCAGCAGAGGTTAGGTCAGTTAAATTTGGTACAAATACCGCTTTTGCTGAAGCATCTCTGTAAGGATGAGGATCCTGCAAGCAAAGTCGAGCACTTGCAGATGGCTGTGTCCAAAAACACCCTGTGCTAAAGGAAACCAGTCTGCATGTGACCGGCGGGACACAAGAACTGCCTGCTGCAGCTTTCCAAATCTGTCATTTATTTCAAGGTTTGTAAATGTTTCAAATGAAAAGAAAAAACCAAATCCACAACCAAAACACTGAAATTGTTCATCTTTTCGTGTTGCATTAGAAGCAGCAATTAAAAGAGGATTTGGAGCAACTGTGTTCAATTGTAGTTAATTAGAGATGCCAAACTTTCAGATAATTGTTACATCTGTGGCACAAAGGGGGTTTATTAAGGGGGCAGAGCCACCATTTGTGGCCCATCTTGCTAATCACAGACCAAGTCCTAATGAGGGTAGTTTTTATCCTTCCATAATTTGTGATGTGTTAACACCACCACTTGACTGAGGGAAGCGGCTCTGCTCTTCTGAGCAGCATGGGGTTCCCTGGCTGTGTGTGAACAGTGCCTTTTGCTCTTCTGTGATGATCCTCAGGTAGGGAAAGACAATGGGTACTCAGGTTTATGTTTGGTGCTGCAATAGGCCAAAAAGAGGTGTGTGTCTGTGTATGTATGTATTGTCTAAAGGGCTTAAATGCTTGTTATGTTTCCATCAGTGTTTGATAAGTGGTTCATAAAAGTTTACCTAAATTGGAGGTAGGTCTTTAGACGCTCTTCTTCTCCATACATTCTAAAGCAGCCAGTAAGAATTCTACCTGAGCTCTAGCTTGTCTGCTGTGGAGGACTGCATCCCAGGAAGCTCAGCTACCCCAGCTTCTATTTGACAGAAGATCTGCTGAAGACACTTACATTGGCTGCATCGATTAAGTGTGTTCTCTGCACCATACATACACATGCATGTATATACCTACGTCTCCTATGTGTAGATGCCTGCTTGCTCTTGCTTTCCCTACATTCAGGAGGCCCAGAGCACATACCAAGATGAATGCTAACCTCTCCTTGCCACAGTTAATCCTAATCTCAGGCAGAGTTTTAAGTTGAACAATCACAGCAGCAGTGAAGGGAGCAGGACACCATGCAAGCAGGCAGAAAGCTTCTCAGACCCTGAGAGGATCCTCCCATGAAGTGTATTTCAGAAAGAAGCAGGGCACAGCTACACCTCCCCAAAAAACAACTTCCCGACAGGCACTGAAAGGAAAAGAGATTTCTAAAGGGTAGTTTCAGCTTTCCATGAATCACAGCAGGTTTATAAACTCGGGCTGATACATGGATTTGTTTAAAGGTGATGCATTATTTTTACTCTAATAAAGGGGTTATAAATATTTTGCAGTTATTTTAACAGCTACAGACTGTTTGCATTCCTTGATTCCTCTTTTAACATAGTGGGCAGTCATGGATCTGGAGCAATTGTGACTTAAATTCTTTCTGAAGACCTTTTGTGAGCTGATGTTCTGAATTTAGTGCCACTGCCGTAGCCTGGAGCAGACTGGTTCCTGGGCTAAAGCCCTCTCAGCAGTCTGACAGCGTAGTTGGTTCCCCTTTATTTGTGCCCCATCTGTGTGACTGAACAGGAAGGCATTTTTTTTTTTTTTTTTTACAGACAACTTCAGTTGAATGTACGTATGAATATTTTATTGGTGACACTTTGATCTGGTCACCTCCAGTTACCTCACATTGTTTTTCTGGGCTCTTTTCATTCACTAGACATTCTTTCATACCTGGGAGCTGTAAATGGATCAGTATCAGCAGCAGGAATGTTTGTATGTCCTAGGCTACCTTTACATCTGAATTTGGTGCTCCTGGAACAGCGCTCTCAGTCCACAGAATATGCTCCTGGTTCCATTATGGCATTTGTTATTTAGAAAAGTTCACTTCCACCCAAGTTTGCCAGTACTCCAGAAAACCAAAGGCTTCACCACCGAGATTCAGTATGAGACCATTAAAACCATCTTCCTTGCTGCAGTACCCCTTCCTGTGGGTGCAGAGGTATCACTGAACTCACCTGCAGCTCCTTTCTCTTGCAGCACTGGGCATTTCCCCCTTGGAAACACAATCACCCTTGCCTCCCTCCTGCTGGCACAGTTCACTACTGACTTCCCCCGGGTCAACAGACTGGTTATTGTCTATTTTCAGCAGCTTAAAGAGTGCTTATTTTTAGTCTTTCAGACTAGTAGTGCATTCTCACTGTCAAAAAATAAATGCTGAGCCACTTAATTCCGTTTCTGTTCTTATTTGGCAGCTATCAGCTGTTGCTGATCCCTAAAGAAATTTACAACCTTACAGAAATAATTAATTGGTTATTTCTTGAGTGACAGCTTCTGTAGTAATAAACTGAAGTCCTCTTCCCAAGGATTACCCAGTGTGCCAAATACTCAGGTAGAACAGCTGTGGTTCCTTTGAGAAGAGCTACCTGCACATGAAGAGCTTGTATCTTACTTCATATAACCAAGAACAAGAATAATCATATCAGAACATCTTATGCTGAACAAATACTTTTATTTACAAGAGCATATGTGACAGTTTTACAATAAAAAAAATGGAATAAGTCTACTTTCAGTCTTCAGTTTAAAGTCTGCAGTCTGGCTGATTCCTTACTTGGCTTTCTAATTTGGAGACCAAGTTTGTGGCAAAACTGTAATAACCCAGTAACTTGGTATCAGCATCAGTGTTAAACCCACACAGTACAGTTTAGTCTCTTCGTACATAGAAGATATTATATCCAAGTTCAACCATACCCCCAATGAGCAGGGCCCACAGAGGGATGAACACATAGGCCAGTTTCATGGCGGTGAATCGCTGCAGTTTAGCACAGAGGGCGAGGCAGAAGGCCAGCTTGAGCAGCATTGCAATGAGGTACCAGGCTTTCTTCTTGATGTTCTGGGAGCCGTTGCGAGGGTCGAAGCCAGACTTGCAGCGTCCGGCCATTTTCACAATGAGCATAACTAGAAGGATGGTATCAAATATCCAAACTGGAATAAAGATGAGGAACCAGTTCCACGGCGCTTTCTCATCCAGCTTTAGCACCAGCATGATCAGGAAGAGTAACGTAAAAAGCCATGTCAGTAGTACTCTTTGGGCCAGGGACATTCTCATTTAAACAGCTTTGAGGGGAAGTCTTTCACTGTCAGCAACAACCTAACAAAACAGAAGAGGAGGGATGTACCAAAAGATGGCACCACACAACCATCAGGCATATTCCTTAAAGGAGACTTAGGTTCTTGTTACCGTTTTTCCACTCCTTCTAACCTCACCTACATTCTGCTCCCCAGCATTTCTTTCAGAACTACCATTCCCAGGGAAGCACTGTTTTGGTCCTGTCCACCACTCAGTCAGTTCTGTAAACTCCCTTCATCTGTTCTGTGAAGCAACACTTTAATCCTAAACTAGCAGTCAAGCTCATACAGGGGTTTGTGTAGGCTGAGAATATGTGTAGGTCCATTTCCCTCCAGTACTGAGACTCATCAAGTTAATGCTTGCAGATAAACCTAACAATTCTCTCTCTGTAATAAAATCATCACAATGAAGCATAAACCAACTAACAAGCCCAAGTAACAAGCCATCTGGAGCATCCCCTAGCCTGCAGAGCTGCAGTGACCACTTCCAGTCAAGCACCAGTCTTAAAGTACCAACAGCTACGGATCATGTTTGCCTTCCAGCAGGTATCTGAAGCGTGCAGACACTGGCTGACAGAAAAACTATTCCAGCTCATCAGCTTGGCAGTGTATGTACATTTCCAGGTAGGCACGATGGAAGAAATCTATTAGTACCTTTCCCTTTTCATCTGGGTTAGTTGTTTGTGAGAGTAGCAAGTTGAACCGACTGTGCTCAGATAAGCACTGGAACAAGGAAGGAAGCAAAAGCTGTTGGCTGAACTGGTCAGGAGATGACCTCTTATGTTAAGAGCTGGGGCTAAGAACTTCATACACTACTAAAAACCTGCAGTTTAATCTGTCTGCTGATACACAGTTCAACATACCTACGTTTTTCTTCAGTCTGGGAATTTCTCTTAAGGAAAGATCCCAGTTTAGGCTAAAATAAATTACACTGGAGTTACTGTCAGTAATCCCTTCCCTTGTAGGGGCTGACACTGTGTGACCCAGAGCAAGCCAGGTTTAAAAATAGGGTTTTTGCTGTTTCCATGCTTGTGCATTTCATCAAAGGGGCTGGTGGATGCCAGTTACTGGCTGGATGGCACAGAGACTCGGGGAAGGGGTGAATCTTTGCACTGACACTCGTGTAAGAGATAACTGCCAAGAAGACAGAAAAAAACTGGAGGAGCTTTAGATAGCATTGCTCTGTTCCCATGAGAGAAACACACCCAAACCAGCTGGTAGTGCACAGGATTACAGAACAACTACCATGACCTGCCTGACGCACTGCCAGTATTGTGAAAACATTCCCAATATTCCCATGTCCAAGTCTGCAGGTAAAGCAGAGAGAGCAGTGATCTGCAACAGCTTCAGCACTCCTTTCGTGACAGCATTTCTGAAAACTACTTGTAGAAATCATTGCTACAGAGAGCACAAGGAGTAGCTCTTGTGAGCAACCTGGAGAAAGGGGAAACCAAAGAAACAGCCTGGAAAATCCAGCCTGAAAGGAAAAATGGAATTCAACACCATTGGAAGTATTAGGTTATCAGATACACAAAGAAGTTGCTATCAGCTGTCCATGGAGCAAACAGAAAGCTACTGAACGTGTACTGGATGGGGTGACTCAACTTGAAGGTTGCCCACTTGTTGAGAAGATTTTTGTGTTTCCCAGGTGTTCAGAACCACTTTTAGAACACACAGACAGAAAATCTGGCATGGGATGTCCTGCTGCCTTTCTCTGACCTAATTAAGAGAGAACTGAAGGACTGGGCAGCACTGCAAGGCTCCATTCAATTTTAGTGGCTTTTTTTGGATGAAAATCTCAAGAACATCCAAGTGTACTCTTGAGATCTTACAGTCCAAGTAAAGGAAGGTACCAAATTTTAAAGGCTGACAGCTGGGGGTACATCTGACAGTGACAAAGGGCTCCACTACATGGAACACTTTGCAATCTCCTTAGGAAAGGAGGTTATCAGCAGACTCTCAGCTAAAGGCCAGCTATCACAAGATAGTTAACGCTGGAAAAAGGATGCAGATATGGTACAAGCCTGAAGTATCTCTTCTGTGAAAACAATGAAGGAAATGTTAAAGGCAGGGTGTAAAAAAAACCCTTCTCAACTCCTCACAGGAGTCCTGTCATTAGTAGGATGTGAAAGTTTTCAGTAATGAGAAACCGTATCTAAGCAGCATTACTGACCTTGGCAGGGTGATCTACATAATGAGAATATGATGATAGCTAACCCTAGCCTTTTTAGAGGGGGGACACAGAGAGAAACTTACACACATAACATTCAGCTCAATATTAATGATAAACAAATCTAGGAATTTAATCCTTGTACACTGCTAATAAAGTTCAGAAAAATTATACTGAAACCAAATTAAATAGGACTTTAGCTTAAATGCCACTGTAAAACCCATTCACCAGGTATGAGTAATTTAACACCTAGAAAGAAACATATCCGTTTTAAAACTACATTTCAACTAGTTTGATGTGAATACAGGTTAGGTGTTCACAAGTCCTCCTCGCAATGGTGCATTCTTAGTTGAACTAAGTCTTCGTATATGCAGTTTTAAAAGTGTACATAAACTCACACTACAACATCGCGGTAACCGGAACCCTGTTTTACTGCTTTTAAGTGAAACAGGGACTCTGAGTGATATATTTAACAGAAAATAAACAAACAAACAAAACCTCCCAAACACTCAAACTATCCGGAATAACCGAGGAGGAAACGGGCAAACCAGCGGCGGGTGCCGGGCTAACCAAAGCCAGCGGCAGAAGCTCAGCAGCCCATCGCAGTGCTCCGAAGCCGGCACTGCTTAATCCAGCCGGGGCCGCCCGGTCGCTGCCCTCGGCCACCCGTCTCTGCCGCAGCTAGGGCCTGTTCCTTGGCCAGGGCAGCGGGTCGGGGAGCCGGGCCGGCCCCGCAGGGCTGGGGCTCGAGCTGCTCCATGATAATGCCAAGCCGGGCCAGGCCCGGAGCCCCGCAGCCGGGTGGGGACCGCCCGCCTCTCCCGCCCTTCCTCAGCCCCACGGCTGACCCTGTGCCGCCCGGCCTCCTCCTCACCGCACTCCGGCCCTCCTTGCCGGCCCGGCCGCCTTCCTCGGCCGCTTCCTCGGCCGAGCCGGCTTGCTCCCTAGCACCCTCCCACCGCCATGGCGGAAGCCCTACTGCCGCAGGAGCGAGGGCGCGGTACAGAAACCCGAGGCGGAGCCCCCTCACCGCCCCCAACAGCCACCTACCGCCTGGCCCGCCGCCGCCTCCCACGCAGGGTCTCCGCGCATTACCCTCTCGCCCGGGTACGCACAGCCAACACACGTGAGAGGCGGACGGGCTGCCTCAGGAACCCGCCCGCCTTCCTCCTCTACCGCCCCAGGGCTCTGATTGGGCAGTGGGGACTTACGTAATACCGCGCCCGGGAGCCATTGGGTAGCGGTGACGTCGCTCACAGTAATCCCCGCCTCCCTCAGCTAATCGGCAGCCGTGACGGCCGTCAAGGCCCGGCAGCCCCTTATGGCGAATGGCGGTTGGGCCTGGCACAACCCCCCCCCCCTCCCCCCCCCTTTGCAGCCAATTCGAGCTGCGGGCTGCCAGTCACACTGGCCCCGCCTCCCGTCCGTCGACAGCGGAGCCCCGCCTCCTTCCCTGTCTGATTGGACAATGCCGTCGTCAGTCAGTTCTCGACCCCACCTTCGCGAGGCCAACTGCGTTCTATTGGCTGCCGGCCTATTGTGGCCCCGCCCCCTGCCCGGTGGCGCGCACCCTCGCGGGTAGCGCGCTGTTGCTGCTGCTGCCGCCGCGCGGGAGCGCGCGTTCTCTTCATCCTCCTCCTCCCGCCCCACTCCACCTCCCCCTCTCCCCCCCCTCCTCCCACCCAGCTGTTGCCTTGCTCGCTCCCGCCGCCGCCTCGCGCTCCCCTCGCTGCCGTTGTGTGCGGCGCGCGCTGGCCCGCTCCTCCGCGGCACCGGGCGGCCGGTAAGGTCGGGACCCGGCGGGAGGGGAGAGGGGGGTTGGCGGGAGGAGCGGGGCTGAGGCTGGGAAGCGGCCGGGGTGAGGCGGAGGTGCCGGTGCCTGTGGCCGCTCGGCGGGGGCTGACAGGGGGCGGCCGGCGGGGCCGAAAGCGCATTAAGGGGTGGCGGAGCGCGCTCTGCCGCGGCTCTCCTCGGTCCTCAGGCGGTGAGAGCGGCTCCGCTGCCGGCCCGCCCGCCGCCGCTGCTGCCGCGCCGGGGCCTCCCGCCCCCCCGGGGCAGGCTGGCCGAGGGAAGGGCGGGAGGCCCGCGGCCTCCTTGCGCCAGGTGCTCTCGAGCGGGAGCTGGCGCGGGGTCTCCGCGGGCCCCCGTGAGCCCTCGGTTACCGGCCCGCTGGTTGCCGCGTGCATGTGACGGTAGGCGCTGGGCTGCTGGCCCGTGCCGTGCGTGTCGGTGCTCCTTGCCACGGCGGGCTTGTGCTGCTGCAGCACACCTTTTCCGTGTTAAGTTGCTCTGCTACATCTTGAGCTGGTTCAGTGCCTGTGTCAGGTGACAGAACGCTTTTTCTCCTTTACTTTAAAGGTCCTAAATTTCTGCATCTTCACCTTTATCTTTGACCTCGTCTCCTGATTCTGTTTTACACATCTTCTTTTGGCGTTTTCTTCCTTAGCCCCTATCCCATCTTTTTCCCCTTTCCACCCTGAGTCAGTGACAACCTGTCTGCAGCTTATGTGCTGTCCATAGTTTGGGTATCTGAACGTTAGGCTAGTTTCTTCTGTCATATTCTTTTCTCCAGTGTTTTATTTGCTGTTCTTTCTATGAGTAACAAAGGAGACAGCGGAGGGGAAAAACGATTATGCAGTAGTCGAACTATTGTGATGTTTGCTTCTTTTACCTCTGTTTTTAATTCATACTCCTTAAGTGCATGTGGCTCAGGTGTGTTGGACTCAGTGAGTTTTAGTTCACATTCTCAAGCTCTGTGCTTGGTGTTTTGTCTTTCACTGCTTTAACATGCTGTTGGTCACTTTCAAGGCTCAGCAGCATGACTCTTCCTCTTGTTCCAAATTTGCCAGTGCCTTATCTATCTGTCATATAATTAACTGGAAAAAATAATTAATTGGAAAACCTGACTTGTTGAAAGCACTGTAATTAACAGTCTGAAATTCTTTGTGATGAAACATTCCTGCAGAAAATACAGCTGGTTTTACAGTTTTGACACAAGTTCTCTAACAGGAATGGGACTAAGTACAGTGTGTCATCAGCAATTCCCCCATGTACATCTTCATGCCAGTGCTGTTAAACAGATGGTGGATTCTGCTTTATCAGGGAGAAGTCCATCACTTGAAATAACCTGTTAATCCCAGTAAGTGAATCCTAATATCTTTAGCTGCACTTAGAGCTGTCACGAAGCGGCAGAAGGGTATATTTCTGTTCTATACATTAGCGCTTGGCATGAGGCATTTTGTTTTCCTGGGGTTAGAGGCTGAAAGTGCTCTGGGAATAAGTCTCTGGGTTATAAATAGCTGTATGCATTTGGCTATTTCTGGAGCTCTGAAGGTTTTTGTGATCTTCTTTGATTTGCCCCTTTATTTGTGACTCCCCGGAAAGGATAGTCCTTTTCTCAGAAGCCTTATTTTTGTTCCAGCAAGGTGTTTATGAACCGATGTCTGCGCACACATCATCCTTCTTCATACAGCTTCAATAGTTGGGTTTTAATGTTTTTTTCCCCAGAGTTCTACTTTACAGTATTTGCAAGCGATTTTCAGTTCTGAAGGTGAAGGTTGAGAGCAATGCTTGGAACCGGTGTGTTTGAGATCCTGATGCCTGTTTGAAGTGGAATGTTTGTGCAGTTGGATTTTACGTTGCTATGTTTTGCTGCCAGTGTATGTTTTTCTTCTGGATATAAATACTATAAAGGATATAACACGAGCCTGAGTCATCTGAAAAAGAATTTGGAAACCTGGTTAGTTTAATTCAATGCTTGGAGTAGATTTTCTTTTTTCCTCTTGTATTGTGTGGAATGTGACATGCAAATAAATTGTCAGTAATTGCTGGGAACTCCATGGAGCATTTCAAGTATTCCAGTAGTACTGGAATTCTTCCAAAGCAGGGTTAGCTCAGCTTGTCTCAAAAAGTTGGTCTCAGCTGTACCCATAGCTGCTGAATACTGGTGTGAGTTCTGGGAGAACTCAGAATCCCGTGGGGCAGGCTGTGGAATAGGAAACAGGGTATTGATGATGTATTCGCAGGGGTGCATAGGTGCATTAAGGAGATCTCGAGGTAACTTTGTTGGGGGCAGTGAACCAGACGGTGAGGGCTGGAGAGGCTCTTGGTGTTGAACAATGCTGTTCCGGTGGCAGCTGGCAGGGGTCACTGGAAAGCAGGGACACCACTTCTTTCCCGAAGTTACACATGCTGCCTTCCCAGACTCTTTCTAAATGTCGTATGTTCTACTTGTTTATAGTGGAAATTTGGTTAAGAAGTAAAAACAACTCTTCCTCCCCCCCTCTTCTCAGGACCCTTGTGAGTGAGAGTGATGACAGTCACAGGGTGGGGTTATTTTGGCTGTGAGGAAGTTTTCATAATGAACACCACACTGCCTGAAACATCATCACCCAACAGTTTATGTGAATTTTTAGCCAGGTTTACTAAGGGCACGAAGCTCCTACCATTACTTTATTTGCCTGTCTTCTCCTTTGAGTAACTTCTTTAGTTAGTCAGATGGCAAAACCAGGTTTAATGACAACTGAAAGATGTTAGATACCTACACAGTGAGAAATTATTATGAAACTTGACAGATAGTGACCCAGAATAATAATCCCACCTGAAGAAAGGTGTGTCCCTTCTTTAGTGAGGAAGAGAGCAACTGCTGGCTAGTGTGTGTAGAGCTCTGAGCCTTGCTATGGTGTGTGCTGCTATGGGCCCAGCCAAACAACTGGGGCTGTTGATGAGACAGGTCAGGGGCAGGAAAATAATGTTGGGTGAGGCAGAGAAGGGCAACAGGGAGCCACGGCCCACTGGTAGGAGCAGACAGACTTAATTGCTTCTGCCCACGGAACAAGGTAGGCCTGTTCTTTCTGTAATGTTTTTATGTTTTAGGAAGGAAACACAACTCTTTTGGGATATCTCTGTCAGAGGTGCTGCTCCTTCTGACTGTTCAAGGACAGCTGAGCACTACTTACTCTTAAGGTATGTAGTGGTGTGAAAAAGAAAAGACTTTGAAAGCTTTCGATAACATGTTTTCCCTCCTGAGTGTAGTGTGCTGTTATTTGTCAAGGTCCTTTTTGCTGGGTCCAGAGGAAATGGTTAACCATTTGAAGAAATTGTATTCAAATTTGTAAGGAGAACACATATTGCTTAATGAAGTGCCTATAGGGAGAAAGGAGTTAATAGTACTTAGGCTGTAATGTATTACTGTGTAATGTTTGAGTGTGCTCTACATGTAGTCATAGAATAATTTAGATTGAAAAGGGGTCGTTGGAAGTCATCTGTGTGGTCCAGTTCCATCTCAGATTTACAGCAAACATGTATCCACGTGTAGAGTTATGTTGTCAAGACATTTGGAAACACAGGTTATGTTTCTGCTTTATTTTTCATTAGTTGAGGGGAGGATATGAGGGAGTTCATGGAGCTCTTCTCTTGTTTCTTAATTTACATGTGTAAAGGGGATTTTTTTCCAAATTCTCTTCTGCTGGGAATACTCTTTAAGTGAGGCGTGTAGTGTTCGGTATTTAATTCTTTGTTCATTTGAGGTGGTCTTGGTTGATGTACTCCAGAGAGACTAGATGGCTTCCTGGAGTGAGTCCAAGCACTGGATGGAAATCCTATTTGCAAATACATTTGTGGTTCTTGTTCTTAAAAAAACAAAGTACAACTGGGAAGCGTGAGAAGAAATTAAAGCAATATAGCATCGCATACCGAGCCAGGCAAGCCTTGCATTTGGAAGTTGGCCAGCACCAGATGCTTTTGGGGGTTAGGTGGTTGGCAGATGCCAGCCTGGCAGCTAAATGCTTTTCATGTTCAGCTGTCTAAGGGACAGATTGTTCTATGCTTGCTGTGTTGCTCATACTCCTTCCTTGGTGTTAGCTACTGGCCATTGTGGGGTCAGGTTAGGTAGAGTATTTGTGTGGTTGCGTACCGCCCCATGATCTGTTTGGGTGTTTTCTTGCACCTTGGTCATGAAGCTTGAGATTCCCTCAGCTGTGTGTTTATTTTGTTTTTCTTCTTATTGTTTGTGCTTAAATGGCTGCTTTCTTTTTGAATCCCAGTAGAATCTTGGCTTCAGTGACTTCCTGTGGTAGTGACTTTAACAGTCTAATTATGTGTTCTAATATAACATTTCTCTGTTAAAGGCTTGGCTTTGCTAGCCTCTGAGCTTTTTAATGAATGAAGTTCCCTGTATTATTGGAAGCTGTTTTCTTGGCTATATTTTCTGTATGTATCTTAAAGTCTTCATAGAATCATAGGATCATGGAATAGTTAGGGTTGGAAAGGACCTTAAGATCATCTAGTTCCAACCCCCCTGCCATGGGCAGGGACACCTCACACTAAGCCATCTCACCCAAGGCTCTGTCCATTTACGTTCCTTATTTTTCTGTTCAATACTTGCCTGTCTCAATAGGAGAGTATTTCAAGTGATTGATAATTCATAGCCCTTCTCAGAACACCTACACTTCCCCGGTAGTTGAATATTCTGCGTCAAATAAAATGCATGCATTTCAGGTCATATTGCACAGCTGATCCACAGAACAGTACTGCAGGGTTTTGCTTGTGATTCCACTTCAATTCAGGTGTCTATGTGCTCTTCTGACTGTAGTATATCGAATGGAAGAGCTCACAAAACCATCAAATTTCCTTTCTGGATTTGAGATACCTGGTTTTAAGGCTTTTAAAGTTTGGCACCCTCCCCCAATATAATTGGCATTATTGATGCCAAATTCTGTTTATATTACCTATTCATTGTTAAAGTGGATCATGTTTCTTAAGCTTTGCTAATGTAAGATTGTCACCTGGAAATTTTACTACTTTGGGTTTTCTTCTCTGACATATATAAGGCAAGTATTGTGAGCACTGCTGGACCTATTTACAGAACTTTGGAATAACAGGGTAGGGCTCTGTTCACTCCGTGTAAGGACTTAATTTAGGCAGTACTTCATAAAAACTAGGCTATTGATTTGAATATGGGGAGGAAAAGAGGAAACAGTCTTAGTTAGTTCAGATGAACTCTGTTAATGGTACTTCAGAAGGCAGGCAGACATCCAGAGTGTTCAGGCTGGCTTTGGTCAGAGCTGCCTCACTACTGGCAGTAGCATTCGTGATCACCTTATTCTGTGGTTAACAGGTCTGTGGAGCTAATTCAGGTGGCAACTGCTCATTTACTTAGTAATGGCAATTGGTTCCTTGAAGCTCTCTCCTGTGCAATGGGCTCCAATGCTGGTAAAGAGGGATGGAAGCTGATGGCAGAGAAGGAGGATGGACTGTGGCAATACTGGTTTAGAGTGGTTAGAACAGTTGTGAAGCCTCACTAGGCCACCCTGATCTCCATTGTCTCTGTGTGGACCTTCAGTGTCCCTGTGAGTGATTTCTTCTGCTGGAAGTTCCCTCTTAAGATCTCCAGCAATGCAGGACATCTCTGTTCCGTTATAAGCTAGCATTACCAGTCAGTGCCTGATGAAGCAATGGGGAGATGAGTGTCTGTGTTCATCTTTCTCATAGAAGTCTAATGGTCAGCATACTCGGAAAGCTGTGATTTCTGGGTACTCTCATCCTGAGTGGCTTTAACGTCAAACCTCGAGAAAGAGCTATCCACCAGGGCATGTGTATACCGCATGAGATCTCAAATGCCTGCCTCTTGTCACTGCATGTGAAAGCTGGTGGAACATGGAAGCAGGCTAGGAAGATTTAGTCTGAGTTTAGTTTTGGGATTAGGATGTTTTTGTGTGAAGGAGAAGGGGGGGTCTGTGTGCGCTTTGCCTTGGGCAGGCACTGCATACAGGAGCTAGCAGGCAAGGGTTGTGATCCAAGGAACTTCTAGGCACCTGAAAAAGCAATAAATAGACTGTTTTATTCAGACTGGATGCTATTAATCTTTATTATCCAGTTAGCCTACTGCAGTGAAGAACATTGACCTCATTTTGTTCAATTTTCTGGCTGGTTTTTGATCTGTGGCAGTGTTTGCTTTTCATGAACAGCAGTCTATTTACAAGTCTGACATTCTTCCAAAGGCTTTTTGAAAGTCCACGTATGTTTTATCACTTGCTCTTGTTTATCAGTTAGTTTGACATGTTCAGAAATACTGATATACCAAGACATGATCTTCCTTTGCAGAACCTGCTGATTAGACCCTATCAGATAGTCTTGCAGGTATAATGGTGTTCTATTTTTAATGATTGCTTTGTGGATCTTGCCAGATACACATGTAAGGCTTGTTACTCTGCAGCTCCTTGTTTGGATCGCTCCAGGGACTTCGTGACTGCTAGCAGAGGCTCAGAGTTTGCTACTCTGCTGTTACAGATACATGGCTGTTATAAGAGACTGCAGCTTTTTCTGACAGCTCAGCCGTTTCATGCCTCAGCTGCTCCAGCAAGTTTCTGGATAACTATTTGCAGAACATGATGCAAACTTGGTCATTTAGGAGTGGTTTTCAACTTCCTGACTGTACTCATCGAGAAGCCACAACTCTGCAGTGTATTGCCTGGTGACAGATAAACACGTCTTCCTAAACACCAAGTCGGTATTTTCAGTGAGCAAGATTTATTGTTGCAGGAAATTACTGTTGTATTTAGAATCACGAGGAGGACAAAAGGAGTGTAGCATTTCATTTCAAGGTGGCCACTATATTTGGGCGGTTTGAGTGTTTGTTTAGGAGAGTATAGGTATAAATGAAAAACACAGGACTTGGAGAAATTCTGTTCCTTAATAAACCTGTTATGGTTCTAGGAGCAGATACGTACATTCTCATTGTAAGATTGTAAGTATGACTAATGGAATATAGAATCATAGAATAGTTTGGGTTGGAAAGGATGGTGATCATCAAGTTCCAACCCCTGCTGCCATGGGCAGGGACACCTCACACTAAACTGTGTCACCCAAGGCTCTATGAGGTCTCCACGCAGCCTTCTCTTCTCCCAGCTGAACAGCCCCAACTTTCTCAGCCTGTCTTCATATGGGAGGTGCTCCAGTCCCCTGATCATCCTCATGGCCTCCTCTGGACTTGTTCCAACAGTTCCATGTCCTCTTTATGTTGAGGACACCAGAACTGCACACAATACTCCAAGTGAGGTCTCACGAGAGCAGAGTAGAGGGTCAGGATCACCTCCTTCGACCTGCTGGTCATGCTACTTTTGATGCAGCCCAGGATACGGTTGGCTTTCTGGGCTGGGAGAACACATTGAAGCCAGTTCATGTTCATTTTCTCATCGACCAACACCCCCAATATGTATGTGTGGGTGTAGTTTTCAGTGCCAACAACAGGAATTAAAAAGAGCAGAACTTGAGACCAGACATATACTGTGTTCTATTTAATTATTTTAAAGATGCAGCATTTTCAGAGATGTCTTGCCTTGTAGTTCCAGTGTGCCATCAGCAATCATTGCATTTGGATTGATGGGGACTTTGAAATTAACATCTCTCATAGAAGATAAGAGGCAAACTTGACTTGATTACAATCTCCTCTAAGGGCTTGGGTTTTTTTTTCCATTTCATTAGACATTAGAATATGTTTAAATATTAGGAGCTTTTTGCTAATTAATAAACACTGCAGCAGGAGTAAATGATGAGTAAATAGAATCCTGGACTCCTCAGTACAGAGTCCTTTCCCCTATTTTTACAAGCATGTTTGAAACCGTGTCATGTCACTTCAGATGAAGCCATGAACAGAAACCAGTTATGTAACAAAATTAGGAAGGGACTTGCATATTATAGTAAAATATCTGGAAAGGATTCTGTAATTCTCACATAAACTTTAATTTTCCAGAATGGCCAGTAAGAGAGAATACTATTCTACTATTGACTGGTATGGATGACATTTTCTTGCATTTTATAACACAGTCATTCCTGTTCAGAATACTGGGCTGTGATAATAACTATAGGTTGCTTAGTTTATTGGACAAATATGCTGCAGAAGTCTTGTGAGGTTCTCATGAGTCAATAACAGACCATGTCTGTGCCACTTGTGTATGACTGGGAAGGATGGACAAACCCAAGCCTTTGGATGTAGCAGCAGATTTGTAGTTTGTTTTCTTAGAAGAGAAACCCCAAACTTACTAAAGCGGCAATGAGGCAAGGTGTATATGTAGTAAACATAGCTGTTCAGCACGTTGCAAGTCCTTAAGGCTGTGGGCATGGATTCCAGAAATGGCAACAGCAGTCCCAACCACTACACGCAGTGTTCTTTTCCCAGAACCTGAAATAAACCTGAAAAATCTTGATCCTCAACATCTTGCTACTCTTTCAGACAGTTGTGTAATTCACTGGCAAAAACAAGTGTTCCTGGGAGACAGTGGTCTTTTTGTGGTGCTTCCTAGGTAGTTTGTTCTTCAGGTCTTGGTGGTTTTGCTGTGGAGATGAAGATGCTTTACAGCACCCACTTCCCATCTGAATTTGCAAACTGATTCTCGCTGCGTGCTCAGTGCTGCAGCTGCAACTGAGAGTTTCCTGCTTCGGATGGTAAGTGATAAAGGGCAAGAGCTTATGAGGAAGAATAAATATGCAGTGGCAGAAGCAGTATCAGATACTGTAGTCTGTGGCAAAAGAGAGATGCCTGAGAAAGTTTCTGTTTTTCTGTAACTGACATCTTAGTGGAGGCACAGGCAGTCATGGACATGCTGCCAAGTGCAAGGTCCTACACTTGGGTCGGAGCAATCCCAGGCACAGCTACAGGCTGGGCAGAGAAGAGATTCAGAGCAGCCCTGCAGAGAAGGACTTGGGGGTGCTGGTCGATGAGAAAATGAACATGAGCTGGCTTCAGTGTGTGCTTGCAGCCCAGAAAGCCAACCGTATCCTGGGCTGCATCAAAAGGAGCATGGCCAGCAGGTCGAAGGAGGTGATGCTGCCCCTTTACTCTGCTCTCATGAGACCTCACTTGGAGTATTGTGTGCAGTTCTGGTGTCCTCAGCATAAGAAGGACATGGAACTGCTGGAACAAGTCCAGAGGAGGCCATGAGGATGATCAGGGGACTGGAGCACCTCCCATATAAAGATAGGCTGAGAAAGTTGGGGCTGTTCAGCTGGGAGAAGGCTGTGTGGAGACCTCATAGCAGCCTTCCAGTATCTGAAGGGGGCCTATAGGGATGCTGGGGATGGACTCTTCATTAGGGACTGTAGTGATAGGACAAGGGGTTATGGGTTCAAACTTAAACAGGGGAAGTTTAGATTGGATATAAGGAGGAAATTCTTTCCTGTTAGGGTGGTGAGGCACTGGAATGGGTTGCCCAGGGAGGTTGTGAATGCTCCATCCCTGTCAGTGTTCAAGGCCAGGTTGGACAGAGCCTTGGGTGGTATGGTTTAGAGCAAGGAGTCCCTGACCATGGCAGGGGGGTTGGAACTAGATGATCTTAAGGTCCTTTCCTAGGATTCTATGATTCTATGTCATGTTTGGTATGTCTGTGTTTATGAAGAGCAAGGCATGATACACAGCAGCCAGCATAGAGACTGATTCATATTTCATTGTTGCTGTTGTTGGCCTGATAAACTCCTCAAACAATAGAACTCCCCAAGATAGGTATTAAGGGAAGTTAAATGGTGGGGGTTTTCACCAGTTTCAGGATGATTATGGGTTTTGGGTGTTTGGGGTTTTTTTGAGATACAGCGAAGAGCAAAGTTTGAAAATGTATTCTCGTCCTTAAGCAGTGCCTTAGGAATGCTGGCATCCAAATTTAGCAGTTGTTGTTGTTCTTTGGGGATAGCAAGCATGTTAATTCCTTTTAGTTACAAACTATCATGCTGTTCCTTTGGGAAACCGAGTATGTTAATTCCTTTTTATGAACTATCATGACCTTGGATTGCAAGGCAGCAACTTGGGAGGCCTTGGCTGGCATGACAGCAAGAGCACTGCTCATGCTGGCTGCTTGATATGGTCTTTAGGTTTGCAGTGTCGGATTTATGTTGTTTTATTTTTTCCTTCCCTTTTGCTGCTTCAGCTTTCCTTAAGGCTAGCTGAAAAGAACACAATAAAACTTCCACTGGAAGGTGTGAACCTGGGAGTGACGAAGTTTTTCATTTGCTTGTATACAATTAGCAGTTCTGAAATGCTGTTTTGTGAACAGCCATACATAAAGTACTTAAACAGAACTCTGAATGCATTATATAGCATTTGATGTACCCTTTAAACAAAAGAAACATAGGATTCATGGCCTATTTGTAATGCACATGAAAATGATGTGGCTTTTCAGACATTGCTTTGAGGGTTTAAATCGTGTTCCTGATGGCAGTTGCAGAAGTCCCATGGATTTGAGGGTAGGAAGGATGACACCTTGCCAGTTCTAGTGGTGTATCCACATTACATTGATACCTGCGTTGCCTGCTTTTGTTGTGCCAGAAGCAGCTTTTCTATCAACAGTGGATGCCTAATATGACTAAGCTGTTTACTTGGCTCATTGAAAATTAACTTGGAATATCAAATAATGTCAAGAATTTGATGATAATGTTAACTGCTATTTTAATGTTGAACCTGGAAAGGGAGTGGTTTTTCATCATAATTGTCTAGGTGTGCATCTGTAGTTGTAATGTTTTGCTCTAAGTAATTTGAGTTTGTGTGATACAAATGTTGATACAAAATTAGTAATTTGAGGCCATAGGCTTTACTCTTCTGGTTCTTTGTCTCTTACTCTTCATGTCAGGGAATCTTAGTGAAATTATGCCTGTGATTGTGAAACTGTAATATGGAGAACATAACATAATGGAAAAACACTTATATTGTGGAAAGCAGTTGAAACCAAGTTCTAGTATTCTCATGGCTTTATGCAGTAACTTTTTAAAACTGCCTTTAACTCACCTTCAGAAGAAGAACTCTTAGCAGTAATAACAATCGATGGTGTTTTAAAAATGCATTTGAGGTAAATGGCACAGCTCTGCAATTTTACTCCTAATGGTGTCTAGTGAGCATGCCAGCTTCATCAGTGACCATGGTCATAATGAGTTGAGGACATTCAAGTCCTGACTCAGCAGCTGGATGGTATCCTGACCATTCAGGTTAGGGCTGTTACAAAGGAAACAGCTTCCTTGAAATACTTAGTGATTCACAGTGTTTATAGGCAAGGAAAGCAGCTATTTGTCTATGCTTCCTTGTGAATGTTGTATTTCTAATTATGTCCTTTTGTGGATTGACACTGCTTAGACTTGTGTATTCTTCCAGAAACTGACACTTTTTATCTCTGTGAGGAATACAGTTTTTTATTCTGAGCTTCTGTCAGAGTTTGGGATGGATTTTGTTTTCCATAGACTGTCATATAGAAATGTACATATTTAGGTCTGACTTGGATTGCCAAAACCATGCGGATATGAGTACAATTTTCAAATATACTTCACATTTATTTAAACCTGTAGCGTAGTATCTAATCCTGTCTTACACAGTAAGCACTGTGCTGCTTGACTGAGTGTGTCTAACTACCTGAATATAGACATCTAAATATAGATTGCTGTGGCTTTTGAAAAACCTACTTATTTGATTGCAAGGTATAGCGTACTTGAAAATAATCATGCTCTGAAATGGAAAGGAAATAGCTAAAACCCCCCACTTCTGAATAGGTATCATCAAAACCAGGCCGTCGTATATTTTTTAGCTTTAAGGAAGTAATGAAGTTTTGATCAAAAAACATTGCTTGTTTTTCATAGTAGTAACTGTGAGTTTGATGGAAATGTTATGAACGGCTTTGTTGAATGTCACAGAGATGTTGTGATCAAGCTTTTACATCTGGATGTTCTGTCTAATCTCTGAAGTTGGGAGTGTTTTTTGTGTTGCTCTGAAGTCTCCAACTAGTTAGGATTAAGTTAATCTTGCTGTAGCTACTCTGCACAGGACATTGTGTACAACTGAGTGTAAAACCTGGTCCCAGTCCCAGGTGAAGATACTTGACACAGAATGTGAAACAAATGGCTGGATCTGGAGAGGATGGGAGGAGAGCAAGGCAGAAGAATAGACAGTGCTCTGTGGATGTGTATCAGCTGTTTTGATTTGTTCATGTACTTGTTTGATGCTGATGTGCCTTACAGCTCAGTTGTACCATCTGACTTCAGGATCAACATCAGTACAAACTGTCAGCTGAGCAACATATTAACTTGTAATGAATGTGCAGAGTTCTGAAATTGTTGTGGTACTTGGTCACCTGCCCTGGTGTTTGGTGAGCTGTGGGCAGATGCAGAGTAAGAGCCAGGGCCTAAATGCCTTGAATTGTTACTGTCCACTTCTCATCCAGATAAGTTAGCTTCAGGCCAAGTGTATCAAGCTCATTATACTGTTTGTCCCCTGTCCCATGCCCCCCCTAATAACCAGACCTTAAACCCCAACCAAACCAAACCAAACAACCCCTATAAGACTAAACAAAACTCAAAACAACAATCCACAGACAAGTCTGCAGCTCCTGCAAGCAGGAATACTGTCCAGAAATAATTAAACAAAGCTTTTCGCCTTTCTTTTTAGTGCTGTCTCAGAAACTGTTGTATATCTCTCGAAGAAAGTATATTTCCTTGTAGAGGTATTTTTACTTGGCATACCAAACTCTATTAAGTCTTTTAAGACATTTTATCGTATTTACTTTGGAAGCTTCACCTTTACATTTGTGCACGCAAATGTGTATGCAAATATGCGCTAAGCCACCATCAAAATAGACCCTATGGAAGACTTGATGTAGAGAGTTGCTTAAAACCACAAAAGCCATGGGTAATCTAAAAAATGGTTTTGTTGATATAAATAAAATGAATTATTAATAGAACTACCTCATTATACTTGGTTTATAGTTTTGTGATGTGATCATTTCTGGAGGCAAAGGGTGTTTGAGTGAATTGGAGAACCGCTGCAAAAAAGTTGCTGCCTTTAAAATGGCTTGTCCAATTTTAGCCACGTTTGACACAGGTGGGAGTCTTTGATCCATGAGTTAGTGTTGGTTTCCTGAAAAATCATTGACCTTGGGGAGAAAGAGATCAAGTTGCTGTGGCTGTTGAGGGAAGGTTTTCTCTGCATGTTCAACAGTTAGTTCTTTATGGCTAATAATGAGTTTCTTCAACCTTTTTCTCCTCTTGTAATTATGGTGGTAGGAAGCAGGTATATTGTAGGACATGTGTGTTGGTTTAAGAGAAATAGGAAGGAGTTAACAATTCTTTGAGATGACTTCAGAAAGGAGGGGAAGGCGAGGTGCGCAGCTGTGGTAACAGTCTGTGTGGCATCCTTCCTACATTGGCGCTGCTCTCGCTGTGACTGCGGTATAGGTCTGTGGAGGCTATGTATGGCTGAGGCCTTTCTGTTGCTTTGAGTCTATAGTCCAGTGTAGCAAATGATTTTAAGTTTACTTAAACAGGTTTTCAAACAAGAAATCAAATCCTGTTTTAAGCTTTATATTGGTGAGAAGGAAAGGTAACCACTCTGTATAGAGTACGCCAAGTTATATCAACGTTGCTTTTGGGCTCTGTGCTTTATGTAATAGAAATATTGTGCCAACGAATTCTTTGTGATTGATAGTTGCTCTTAGAAAAACTGCAGCTATTATCAGAAACAAATAGGTCAGAAACAATTGCAGATGTTGACACAGTCATGGCTTCCAGCTTTGACTGACTTGATGTGGCTTACACAATGATATTATCAACAGTGGAAAAATTGCAGTGTGTGTTTGCTCAGTTGCACCGAAAGTCAATGTCCTGATGTTTCTAAAACTCGTAAATGACTGTCAAAGCTCTCTCAAGAGACATTTCTTTCTATTGTGTTATAGTTTTGTCTGAAGTTGTATAAAGGATATTGGAGTTGCACTGTTAGAAATATTAAATGTAGTTCCTTTTGGGTATTTGATTTTTCTTATTTGAAAAAGCTTTGTGCAGCATGAAAATGTATGGCATTATTTTTCTTAGAAATCCTCAGGAGCTGATATACAATCCGTCTGTTCATTGAAGCTTTGAACTATAGTGTATGACACGTATCCAAACTTATTAAATATGGTGTCTTTAAAGTAATGCATGGGTAAATATGAGTACATCCATACATGCATCAGGGAAGACTGAATATAGAGGTGTCAGTGCAGAACTGAGTCTTTCGGAGGGTCATCTCTTTCTTTCCAAGAAATGTCTTGGAAGATGGCAGTGTTGATAGGGCTTTTGTGGAGGGGGTATTTGTGATTTTCATGCAGTCAGCTGTTATGGTCAGGTAATCTCTGCTTCTTTGCTTTTAATGAAATTTTTGGTGGTGAACAATGTATAATGAAGTGTCACAAGCTATTCTAATGCTTTTATTTTCATCTACTGCAGTTTCAGTCTTCAGTCTATCTTTGCCATTTTCTGTTTCCTTTACCTTTCTTATCTATGCAAGAGCTGTGAACAAATGTCTTAAAGAGAAAGATAAGGATCACCTTTAATCTTTCATTATAAAAACTGCCTACAGATTAATAATTAATGACAAAATAGAACATGCAATAATGTTGATACTGATAATGTTATGATAAGTGTGGTATTTTATCAGAAATATACCTTTTAATCACATTTTTTATTTTTCTAAGTGAAAAAGTTTGGTGTTTGGGGGCTAAGCTACCATTCCTCCTCCTTCCCGCTTGTGAGGCCATGCCTGAGTGCTGGCGCCAGTTCTGGGCTCTCCTGTATGACAGAGACTTGGGCATACTGGAAAGAGTCCAGTGGAGAGCCACAGAGATGGTGAAGGGACTGAAGCACCTCTCCTGTGAGGGAAGGCTGAGAGAGCTGGGACTGTTCAGCCTGGGGAGGAGAAGGCTCGGGGGGGGGGGGCCCCCATAGATCAATGTAAATAGATACCTGAAGGGACGATGCAGTGAGGTCAGAGACAGGCTCTTCTCAGTGGTGCCCATGGACAGGACCAGGGTCAGTGGGCAGACACTGAAGCACAGGAGGTGCCATCTGAACATCAGGAAACACCTTTTCACTGTGAGGGTGACTGAGCATTACCACAGGTTGTCCAGGGCAGCTGTAGAGTCTCCATCCTTGAAGATACCCAGAAACCAAATGGACATGGTCCTGGGCAGTGTGATCGAGGTGGGCCTGCTTGAGCCAGAGGGATTGGACCACTCAATCTCCAGAGATCCCTGCCAACCACAGCTGCTCTGTGACTGTGAAACTGTGTGCAAAGAAGAGGAGGTCTTGTGCTGATTCATGTGTGATTTTAGCCAGTTACACATGATCCTGCAATCATTTCGGTAGTATGTTTGGGAAACTTGTTTAATACTTTGAAGTTACTTACGTTAACTTTTTTAGAGAGCTTTGCAAAATTTGTTAGAAGTTTATAGCTTTACAGAATAACGCAGGAATTCTCTTGCCTGTCAATACTTGGGGTGCATTTATGTAAAAACAACATTCCTAAACTGTTTGTAAACATAGGAAGGATGCTGGATATTAGGTGGAGCTGAAAACGTGATCTTTTACCAGCTAATGTTAAAAGGTCACATGTAGTGTAGTGTGCCCCTTTGACCTTTTTTTAGCTGGGCTTGAGTGTGGCATATTTGTTTACATACTCATACTTTTGGAGGAAATCAATGAGAGGAAAGGTTATTAAACACAGAAGTACTCAGAACTTTTGGCAGAATAGCTTAACAAGGCTTCTTTTAATTCCTTCTTCCTTCCTTTCTTCCATTGGCTGCTTCCTACCTTAAATACGTTTGAAATGTAGGCGCTGTACTAATTTATCTACTATATGTTAATATCTGAGTAATCTCTTTGTGTAATATTTGAGTGAGGTTTAATGTTAGTACATTCATATCTGAAAGGACTTGCATATTATAATAAAATATCTGGAAAGGATTCTGTAATTCTCACCTAAACTTTAATTTTCCAGAATGGCCAGTAAGAGACAATCCATGCAATTCTGTAGAAAGATAATAAATCTAAAGGTCTTTTTATATATCTTTTCATTATTGTCTCTTTTTATTTTTGATTTTGTTTTCTGAACTAGCTCTGGTTGACTGATGACATGAAAGAGAACTTAATTTTCAGGGTAGGAATGTTTCATCTAGGCTGAAAAGTGTGTTTTCTTTATTTCACATTGAAACTAATGGCAGCGACATCAGAGTAACTAATCCTACTGCTGTTTGCTGCCATTAAAACAAACTTACCACTCTCCCTTGTTTGTTTTTCTCCTTTTGACTTGGTTTGAGTCCACTCTTTTCATTAATGTATTTTATAATTAGCAGAGTTCTGGCACTGTTTTTTTGTTTGGCTGTTTTATTTTTTTTTTTTAATTTCAAAATGTATTCACTAGTATGGGTGACATTTTCTTGCATTTTATAACACAGTTATTCCTATTCAGAATACTGGGCTCTGATAATAAGTATAGGTTGCTTAGTTCATTGGACAAATATGCTGCAGAAGTCTTGTGAGGTTCTCATGAGTCAATAACAGACCATGTCTGTGCCACTTGTGTATGACTGGGAAGGATGGACAAACCCAAGCCTTTGGATGTAGCAGCAGATTTGTAGTTTGTTTTCTTAGAAGAAAACCCCCAAACTTACTGAAGCGGCAATGAGGCAAGGTGTATATGTAGTAAACATAGCTGTTCAGCACGTTGGAAGTAACAGGAGTTTTTCTACATTCCCTGTAGGCCTTTGTGGGGAAGGTGAAAGTAAAGTTCTGTCTTTTTCTGTTGACAGCTTAAAATGACCGTGTGAATTCAGTGGAATAAATGGCGTCCAAAGTAACTGATGCTATAGTTTGGTACCAGAAGAAGGTAAGCTTGCTATTTGTTTTTATGGTGGCTTTAAAAAAAAAGTCGGTTTTCTGTGTTCTATGTATACAGTATAATAAATATACTACTTACTGGGTAGTGTTGTATGTGAGTGAGTAGCTCGAAACTTTCCTTCCAGAAGTATCTCAATATTAAGTGACCATTTCTAATGAAATGGAATAGCTTCTGTGTTGAATACTCCTGAATAGGTCTGTGTTGAATACTCCTCACTCCCTTGGCTGCTTGTAGTGTGAGGGAAAAAAAAAAAGGAAAGAAAATTCTCATTCTCAGTAGAATGCTAATTAATGTACAGGAGGATTTGTTTCTGTAGCACATCACTGAATGCTTGTATTTAAGTTGACAGAATCGAAGTCCATTTTCTGTCAGTAACAAGGAACTGTGTAATCCATACCCAAAAGAGATAGGCTGGGGCTTTTTAGGCGTTAAGTAGACAAAGAAAATGATAGTTACAGTATTGCCTGCACATAGAAATGTTGATGTCTCTTTCTGATTTATTATTTTGACAGTTTCAAATCATCATCTCCACTTGACATTAGTGTGCCGGTTAGCTTGTTCAGTTAAATTGCTTTTTAAAAGCTGAAAACTTTGCTAAATTTTGAGATGTGCTTCTTTATCAAGCTGTAAGGTGTGATTTTCATTTATTTTATTTTATTTAATTTTTAAAATAATACATGTATTTTTTCCTGACAGTCATGCAGGAAAAGGAACGCCATGTGTGATATGCTCCAGCTTCCCATCCTCCTGATGTTAGGGAGGCAGGACCTTCTGCTGATGAGTCACTGTGTTGTGATCTTTCAGAGGGCAGGCCCTCTGGTCTTGATATAAACAACCCATTCCTCAATTTTACTTTTCCCAGGACACTGCTCCTAACAGGATTACTCATTATCAGTACAGGTCATTCTTTTAACCCTTGTTCTCTTGCCTTTTCAAGTGATTTCATACACGTTTCCATTTATCTTGTTCACAGCAAAAATATTTCTGCCATAAGTCTCTGTAGCCTTTTACAGAGGTCTGCTTGGACAGAAATGGCATGCTGCCTTTATGGCAAGCAGTTGGGATGAAGTGACTCCTGCTGCTTCATGAGAGGCTGGGCTGTCTTCAGAAGGGATAAGAACTTGCACAGACCAGATTTCAGTGTTTTCCATGAAGGGAACAAAATTTAATAGCAATCCACGTGTGGACTGGGGTCTGCCAAATGAACAGGTTTTGCTTCTTTCTGTATGTGGAAGTGCGGTCTTATTTCGGGACAAATGGCTGCGCTGCAGAAATATTGCATCTTATGCTTATTAGATTATTAGATTGTTATTTCTTAGGTCCCACTTACTGAAGGCTCTCCTTGATCAAGCTGATAACTTTTTAGTGTGGTCTGTGATCTGTTCCTGGGAGCACTTAAGGCTCTTTCAGCCATGTCCTTTCTTGTTTGTTTATTTACTTATTCAAATCTCTTACATAGCACAATATTCCCCTTGCCCCTCTCCCCTTGGATTTGTTGTTAGCACCAAAGATTTCAAATTGGGGAACAGGAAGTGCTGTGCTAGTGGGTACCAGACATCTTTTAGTTCCTTTCTATTATGTGATGATTGCTTACGATGGCAAAACTCTGTGTATGGTGGTTACTTTCCGCTTTAAATACTTATTTCAGAGTTGTCCCACTTACTTTGCTTTTTAGATCTGCTGGTTGCTGACAACAGTAATTGAAATTTAAAATGGGGAGGGATGAAAGTTTAGCATGTTTTAGCAGTAAAACATTGTTTCGAGGGCAAGGGAGAACCAGGATTGTGGTCAATATTCATCAATTGGCATGACTTGCCTATATGACAGAATGAGGAAAATAAAGCGTTACTTTGGGGAGGCATTTTCAGGTGACTGAACTGGTGTATGAGTGCCTTGAAAAAGAACATGAAGAGCTTCTTCTGATATTTATAGTCATACCTAAAGAAGAAAAATATATTTGAATAGGTGGAGGCTGTGTGAGAGAGGTATTGAGCAGGTAACTTGCTCCTTGTGTTCCTTTGGTTTCAATTTTAATACAATTTTTTGTATCTTTTTTGATGTATTTTTTTCATGTCTGTACTGAGTTTCAGAAATCTTTTGGTTTCTCATAAGTAAGGCATTTTTGTATTTTGTTAATGGAGAGAGTTAAGCAATTGAGCTCTTCCAGCCCTACTTTATGCAAGTTTTCCAGACACCAAGTTTACTGGTATGACTCATGCTATTGTCTGAAATTGAGCTCCTCACACGAGGGTGATTTAGTAATGCACTTAATTGTTTGAAAGGTCAGACCTTTTATTATATAAGCTTGGTTTTTGTTGTTGCAATAGACTTACTCCGCTTTTAGTGCATGGGAGCTCTCAATTACTGTCTTGTAAACACACAGTAATGAATTCTTAGTTGCTTTAAGTTGGGTTTTAGGATTTCAGATAGTATATTATGCCAGCTTGTTATCTGAGATACAAGATTGCATGGACATGGCTTTACTGCTTCCAGCAATAGTTTGCCTTTCACAGCTGGTATGAATACTCTTGCAAGGCATGAATTCTGAACACATATGGATTGGTTCTGTGGACAGCAAAATGAATTAAACCTTTGCTGTGTTCCTGGGCGCTCTGGGAAGTGAACTGCTGAGGCACTTGCGTGTCAGACAGGGTTTGTCCAGCTTGTTTTCAACACTTTGTGCTGCACTGGTTCTTGCAATAAAGGGGTGTGGCAGGGTTGTCTGCACTGTTCTCTGGAACAGTTCATTACTTTGGTCCCAGACAGCTGCTGAGCTAGCATTCACATGTATGCACTTTATTAATTAGTATAGAATCAAAGAATCATAGAATCATTAAGATTGGAAAAGACCTTGAAGATTGAGTCCAACCTTTAACCCAGCACTGCTAAGCCCACCACTAAACCGTGTCCCTGAGTGCCACCTCTACAAGTCTTCTAAATACCTCCATAGTGGTGACTCCACCACTTCCCTGAGCAGCCTGTTCCAATGCTTGGCAACCCTTTTGGTGAAGATTTTTTTCCTAATGTCAAGTCTAAACCTCCCCTGGTGCAACTTGAGGCTCTCTTTTCCTATCGCTTGTGGTGGGAGAAGAGACCTACCTCCACCTTACTACAACCTCCTTTCAGGCAGTTGTAGAGTGTGATAAGGTCTCCCCTGAGTCTCCTTTTCTCCAGGCCTCCAGTTTAGGGGCTATATGTAGCTTTACCTTAACAACTTTCTAATTTCCAGTTTTCAAGCCTTGCTGCTAATACAGGGAACTTTATACAAATATGTTGATAATATTGCAGGAAGTAATTATGGCTTTCTTTCTCTTGGGGATGGTAATAGGGGAAGACAGAATGGAATTTAATGAATTGAATTTGTATCCTGCACCTGATCGTGTGTCAGTTAACTTTGCCAAAGCAGCTTTCAGCTGTTTTGGGTGTCCCTTGGGTATGTCTGTTAAAGGGCACAATAAAACAAATGAGATGTTTTCTCTCTAGTGGCGTTAAAGGACTAAATTAGAGTTCTAATTGCGTTGCTTTAAGATCAGTAGTATTGAGTGTTTTACAGCTCATTAGTCCAAGATTATACTTGCCAAGTTAGTAAAGGAGGAAACAACACAAGAATTATGTCATTCGCTGAAATCACCTGATCTCCTCTTGGTGCTGAATTCACGTGATGCATTGGTGACCCTGGCACCAAATGCAGCTGTTGTCAAATGACTGGGCTGTATGGCTCTATTAGCTAAAACTTTGGGTGCTGAAACTGTATCAGTTCAAAAAGGTCTGCCTTCAACTGCTAAAACTTGACAAGTGTTGGAGCTGGCTCTTCATGACAGCACTGAGGAGAAGAAAAAGAAGTCTATTTATAAGAGTTTCCTTCCATGTTGTGCTGGGATTGGTACTGAAGTTGTCATCTGAGTAATCGTTGAGGACTGCCTTCAGTAGCTAAATTTGGTGAGACAAAACTCAAGTTTCTGAATCTTGTGCAGAAGGTCAGTCAAAAATTGACTTTGTGGTTGAATGGAGCAGGCTTGAATCTTGTCTGGCTGTTGGCTGTATACTTCCTTTGCCTTCCCATAGATTTTTTGGCACTTGTCCCCTGACCAAATTCAACCGATTAGTTCAGTTATAACTAAGACTAAGGAGCTGAACCTACCTAATAGGTGAAGGGACAGAGCAAAGAGCTCAAATCCCTGTCTTGAGAGGGGTTCTCTGATGCTTTAATTGTTTCATTATGCCTTGTGGAACTATAATGTTCCATTTTGTTTTCTATTCCTGAGTCATCTGATTTATCTTTTGCCACCTAGATGAATGCACTGGCAGAAAGAAGTGTGCCATGGGCAGTGGAAATGATCGGGGTGTAAGGGCAGTGGTGTTTTAAAATCCCAGTTGCAATGCTGGTAAAATTGCTGGATTTTCAGTGGTCTTCAGGGAATTACACTGAGTAATGAGGCTGTCGGAGTGGTTTCCTTTACCCAGTTATGTCTTTAGGCTGCTTTGTTTTGTTAACTTACATAATTGTGTAAAAAATAGTGTTGCAGAGGACACTTGGAGAGTAACTGGGTTGTGATGTACAAAGAGTCTGAGAGATCTTGGTTTGCCTGGTCTTAAGAAGATATGGCAAAGGGGAGAGTTTACTGCTTTAGCAACTGCTGCTTCGGAGGCCATGGAGAGGATGGAGCCACACTCTCCTCAGAGATGCAGAGGGATTGTGTGAGAGGCAATAGCCACAAGTTGAAATGTGTGAAATTCTGGTTAGATATAAGAATAAAATGTTTAATGTGAGGTTTGCCGAGCGTTGAGACAGGACCTCAGAAAGGTTGTGAAATGTCCAGTCATTGGAGATATTTGGATCTCTGTTGGGTAAGTCCTTGAGCAACCTGTGGTAACTGGTCCTGCTTTGCACAGGACGTTGGGTTAGATGTCTCTCAGAGGTTCCAACCTGTGTGACTCTGTGATGACCGTAGTTTGAAGATGTGTAAAAGTTATCCTAGATGATTATGCTTAACAACATTAACAACAGAGATGGAATCTCATTCAGTTGGTGCTTCTTTTTAGGTTTTGCTCTACAGCCCACTTAAGCTAAAGACATGGTACCTGAAGTTACCCCTGGTGTTCAGTTCATCTCACTAGGAAATGGCTTAGAGTGATGGTTATTCCTGTACTCTCCTGTTCTTATATATACAATTTTTCTTTATGTTTAATAGTGTGATGAAAAGAGATGGTTTGTGTTTTTTGTAGGTATACTAAAATCTGTAAACCAGCACTTGGGCAATTAAGCAGGGCTGACTGATGTTACTAAGAATGAATCTGTAAAGAATGATACAGGAACCATAAATACATAATTGATAAATGTTTAATTATGTATTATTGTACTCTGAAAGGGATGGTATCTTTGAAGTAAGCTCTAGTAAAATTATTGTTCAGTGAAATGGCTGTGAGTCTAGTGCTGTTGCAGTTATTGCCAGAATTTAAGCAGGCTATTCGTTGGCAATTCAAACAGTTAAGAATAAGTAACTGTTAGAAGTTCTGAATTGCTTCATATTATTCTAAATAGTTGGTTTCAGCTCTCCCTTGGGGGCCAACAGGGAAGAAGGAGGGGAATCCCAGAATCTTTTAGTAAACAAGGATAACAGTTGAGCAGTGATAAATCCAAAGCTCTGCCCTGTAGGATATACAGCTGCAGTCCCTCCATTGTCCTTCTCCATTTGACTAGAAGTTACTAAACTGTTACTAAACCTAGCAGACAGAGTACAAGTATTATATAGTGATTTCTGTCTGTGGTTTATTAGCTAAGTTTGCCTTAGCTTAGTTTGTCTGATCCACATTCTACCACAAGCAACTGGCAAAAACTCCACCACCACTGAAAATGAAAACATCCTGAGGAAAAAAAATCACCTTAACAGTACAAAAGTACTCCAACAGAGATAATGAATGCTGCTGAGCTACTAGGTTATTGCCTTTGCTGCAATGGGGATTGCCTCATGTAAGAAATAAAATGGGGTTTAAAATAACCTTTGTTAACCCTGTTCTGAATTTTGAGAAAATGAAAAATTACTTGTCCAGGATCTGAAATTGAGTACTTAAACATGAGTTAAATATGCAGCATTTAAAAATATGTTAAGTTAGTAACATTACATGTATAGAAATTATTTATCAGCATCATTATATTACAATTGATACATAATATCATCCACTTTTATGAAGACTGTTGGGCTGTAACAGTTAATAAAGCTAATATTTTAACATGAAGTATTTTAATAATGTGTTAAACTCTCAATTTCATTGGTAGACAGTCCAAGGAAGCAACTTGGTTTTCTATTTACCAAACTCTGTATTTTGTATCTTTTGGATTTCTTATTACTATTGTGATGTTGTGTGTAAAAGTGTTTAGAGGCTTTAAAGAGCAAAACTTAGCGTGCAGGTTTCATTATTGATACCCATTAAAGTTTTAAAATCCAGCAGGTAATACTATGTATTTTTAGGATTATAATCTTTGCTAGTCTGCTTGGTCATAAATTATAAATGTCTCCTGAAATATTGATTGATTCCATTAGAATCAGAAGGCCTTGTGAGTATTGGGCTACAGGTTGATACCATCACTACATTAGCTTAAAGTGAATATCAGTGTCATTCACAAAGCTCAAATTCAATCTTGATGCATATATGGCTTGTTAGGAGAAAGACACTGCGGAGAGATATTATGTGGTGCAGAAAACCTTTGCAGTGGGCTTTATTTGGAGTAGAAATAGGCTGTGTTTTCAATAGCTTAACTTTTTACTTAGGCTAATTGCTGTCAGTGTTATAAAACCAAGCTGTACAGGTGCCAAACAAATTTTAGATACAGAAAGAAATGTTATCAAATGGTTTCTGTTCTGAGGTATTTGATTTGGAAGGAGTAAGTGCTGTTATTTTAGGTAATCTCAAGAGGTGCAAATATCTCTTAAATATATAAAACATTACAAGGAGTCTGCACTTAAAGAGGATCTCGGATTCATTTAATCTTTCAGTAAAGAGATAGCTTTCTCAGGTAAGTTTATTGCTGTCCAATGTGTAATTGTATAGCTTAACATCCCATGTCAAGTCACATAAAAGTTAATACTTTTTTTGGGCAATTAATGACTTGTGAAGAAACATTTTTTTTCCCCGAGAAAACCTGTTTAATAGTGTATCATGCTTGGTTAATTTAGGATGCTAAGCCCTCACTTTTCTGTTGTGAAAGAAGACTGGCAGAGTTTTCAGTCTCTGCACGTAATCCCTTAAATACTAAAAAATTTAATATCTGCTTGAAGAATAGTTGTTGATTCTGCAAGTACATAAAGGAACAGAATTCCTTTCATCTTCTTTACTAGGTGTTTATTGAGGCATAGTGTCTTGAGAACTGAACATTTTTAGAGGTAGCTGGTTTGGATAGGCTTGACAGAGAACTGAGGAAGCCTGGGATGCATGATTTGAACTAAATGCATATGAAAGAATGTCTAGTTCTCCTACAGGGAGGTTATATCACAGGTTTTTGTATCTGTAAAGTATTACTGAGAAGTTTCCTGCTACAGGGTTGTGTTACTGATGCTTGGTGGTGAAAATTATATTCAGAAATTATAAGATAGGCTTGTATCTAACTTGAATGAACAAATTATTTAAAGTTCAACAGAGATTTTTTTTAATTAGTTTATTTTCTGACGAATTTCAGATCCTATTTGCTAAGGTATTTTATAAACTAAATTAGAATAAATTTATGTGATAAATCATGTTAAAATTGGGATATATTATGTAGTTTGCTAAAAAAAAAAAAAAAAAAGGTTTCTTGGCCAGTTGTAGACTGGATTGATAGATTGAAAGAATCAGTGACAAGCTTTTGTGCAAACAGTCCTGCACTAAGTTGTGAACAGATTTTAAAAGCATTATTTATTATTGTATACTTAAAAATTGAGTCATTTCTGCACCTGTGTATTTTTTGTACTTTAAATTTCATTTAAGGAATACTGCACAACTTGCAGTAGAGTTGCAGGTAGAGTTGATGGGTTCAGGATTATACAACTTGAGTTGATTGTGGTCTTCATGTTGAGCTAACAGTTCTAGGCATGGGAAGCTTGAGCACCTGTGGAGCAGCCCTAGGGACGGTCACATACAGAGGGAAAGCTTGCTTTGATCAGCTATTGTGTGTATTTAAATTCTTCAGCTTGGAAGCATGTATGATCTTATCTCTAGAAGGTTATTGCTTCATTTTATTTGCCTTTAGAGCACTGCTAGATGTTAGACTTCTTTTCAGTGTCCTGCAGGTATGTACAATTGTAAAGAATAGCACAAATAGCCAAGAGCTAGAGCCTACATGCAAATATTTGACAACTGAATACTTAAATTTACATGAAACATCATTTAGATGCAAATATTTATAAATCAAAACTCTTTGAAGCGGCAATTGACTGTGCTCTCAATTATTTAAAACTGGGAAGGTCTACTAGTATTAACTTACATTCAGGAATTACGTTCTTGAATTCATACAGGTGTTTAGCTTCTGTGGTCATTATTATGTGTTATAATTTAGCTTGTTGTCAATGAAAAATGCTTTCCAATGAATTCTGCAAGAACGCACATGTTTTTTAATGAATACATTTCACAAAATCTAAATATAATTTCCTGACATAAGGTAGAGAAGGAAAAAAAAAAACAACCTATGTTTCTTTACTTGCCTTGTTTCAGTAATACTAGTTCTACCTATTTTCGTTTGATGTGGGAAATAATGTATTCCAGCCTGGTACTTTGTAACAACCTTTGTTTTTCATGGATTTCCTTCTGATGCACATTGGATAGAAGTATACCAGGATGCTTATGCAGATGAAGAGCAAGGAAATTAAGTTTCAGATCTAAATTTGATGTGCTGAGCACAACACCTGTGCCCTTAAGTACTTCTAAAGCTTTCTTAAAACATAAAGAGATTATATTAGGTAGATTGAAAAAAATGTGAGGGATGGTAATGGTTCTTGCTCTCTATAGTTACGTAATTATCCCTTTAACTGTTTTCACTTTGCAACAAGAATGCTGTTACTTAATAGCCCTGTGCCCAGATTTTAATCAAGTTGATCAGAGGAGATTGGCCAGACCCAATGGGCTAATAAAACAGTTTTAAACTCCCTTAGAGTTGTTTGCCTGTCTCATTGTACCTCCTGCTGGAAGAATTGGTTTATTGGGGCAGTGTTAAAAGAAAAATGTGAATGGCAAAATCCCTACTTCTTGTCTTTTTCAGGGAAGCTGCTACATAGCCTTGAGGGAGAAGAAATTTTTGTAGGAAGACATAACTAAGTCAAACTTGAGATCATTCAACTTCCTTGCCCCAGATGTCTTCTAGGATCTCTTTCCCAGAATTCCTTTAGCAAACAGTTGGTTATTTGTCTAAAAGAAGAACGCTCTTTTAAAAGACTGTTTCAACTCTACACCAGTTTCAGCTATGAATGGAATCAGGAATACAGAGTTTGCTTTACAGCTTTATTGGCACAAAGGCTTTCTTCCGCATTTGTTTCTTGCATAATCGGAGGGAGCCAGACTTGCATCCCCTTTTCTGTCTTTGTAGAAATAAATCTTTTCTGGAGGCGAGGCAGGAAGGACACAATATTATGCAGCACAAAAACCTCACTTAGTGCTCTTCTCAATAAATTTCAGGAAAACCAGGGAGGCCTGAAATTTCATTTAAAATGTACTTAGAGAAAAAGCCAGAACAGTCGCATTTAAATGTCTGGGTGGAGTGGTTACTCAAGATAGTGACTTTTTAATTGCTGGCTGTTATCCAGGTGGAGTTAGCTTTTAAACTTCCTTTTGTTTAATTAATTTAATTGTGGCAAGTGCTTTATTCTGCCCACTACAGTGCCTGACTCCCTAATTATTTTCCACACTCTACATTTTTTTCCAAAAGAGAGGTGCAAAGTATTTATTATTATTATCAAAAAGCAAATAGATTTTTTTCTTCAAAGTTTTAACATTTTCTAGTTTAACACTGAAGACTGAAACAGTAAAGGCAAATCAGAACAATGTTTATGGAGTCTGCACTCGTCCTTGGGCCTTTTCTGTCTGTTGCAGTATGTGGACTGGATGCAGAAGCCATGCTGTCGCAGTAAGGTTGAATTTAAGCAGGTTTGCTCCCATGACAGGAGCTCTTCTCTCTCTCAGGCATCCAGATGAAGATGCTTGTATCAGCTCTCTGCAGTAAGTAAAGGACTCTGTGTCTCAGGAAGTTCTGTCTCTCTTGCAGTTAACTGCTCAGTGCCCATGATATGAATCAGACTCAAGATGTGTAACAGTGTGTGCACACGCGTGTATAGGTCGAGGTAGAAATGAGACGGAAGGGTTTTAAAAATGACCCAGGAAAGAAGATCACTACTGACTATTATCTAGAAACACTGTTTGTGCAGGGTTCAAAGCAATCTGATGATGTTTGATAACATCTTGCAGAACTTGGATGTATTGTCTCATATACTGACTTGTCACTAACTCACATGTGAATTTCCTGAAGCTTGAGGTGATTGTTCTTCAAAATATGACAGTAGTTGAGTGGCTTTCTTGTATAAACAAGTGCACAGTAATTTCTTAAGTTGATTATAACTACCTGTATTGATGGTTATTTGAAATGACGGAACTCATCAAACCTGCTCTTAGTGATAGGATTTTAATACATGCTTACAGGATCAACCTTTAGCCTTTCAATGGTTCTGCTCTTATAAATACACAAAGTTTTCTATGATACTCTGCTGAGGTTAGAGCCTGGGAGAAAACAAGTCCCTTGTATTCCAATTTTTACCTAAAAACTTATATTTCAAATGTAAGAACTCAGAATTTACAACTTACATTTTAAATGTCAGAACTCAGACGTTTAGAAGAGTTTAATGAATAAATAGACTAGAAATTTAATGAGAGTAAACAAATTTTGGATTAGGTCTACTAAGAACATTTTTCATCAGTGCTTCAGTGGGAAGAGTGATGTTTTCTGATATTCTTTAGTTTTCCCTGCCCTGTAATCCTGTTGATTACCAGACTGCACAGCAACAAAACATGTTTTGTTGCTGTGCAATCTAAAGAGATAAAGCTAAAGACAGTGTAGCTGTAAAAGTGGGTGGAGTGGAATGGGAAGCATAGAGGGAGGTGGTGTCAAAAATAAGTTAATTGAAGGTATGGGTTCCACTAGATGTGCGTGGTATTTTCTCTGAAGTTAACTGAAAGACTGTATCAGTGTTGCCTCTGTAGATCTGCTCTCTGTCAGTATGGAGACTGGAATCCCTGTCGTGTTCCAGACCTCTGACTCACACAAGTCATGCGAGGAGGCTGAGGCTGTCATCTTGCTCTCCTCTCCTCTCCTCTCTATCACCACTCATTTACAAGGCTACCTAGGCCCAGTCCAGCCAAGATGGAATGGAGAAGACAAAGAGTTCTTTGTAAATAAGTCTCCCCAAGGAGCTGCTGTTTTCATGCTTATCTTGTTGAAGCTTGATTGATTGATTTTGTTTGATCAATGTCTTTTAAAATCTAATGGAGATTTTTTTTGCGTGTGTGTGTGTTCTTTTTAGATCGGGGCATATGATCAACAAATATGGGAAAAATCAGTAGAGCAAAGAGAAATAAAGGTAATAATATTACAGCATTTCAATGGTTGTTTTTGGCTAATTATCAGCAGTGCTGTCTGATGGTGTATGCTGGTGCAGTTTACAATATATGCGGTATTTAATACTGGTAAAGTAAAACTAGACTCCTGGAGGGTAAGCAACCAATGTAACTGGCATACTGTGCTCTGTTTATTTTACATAATTAATAGCTGCAGCATTTAGTGTGCTGAATCTTTTCTGTGTTTTTTCTGTATATTTTTTTGTACATATTTTTTCTTTTCAGTTATCTTAAGCCAGGGCTTAGTTGTTTTAGTATCTCTGTCTTTCACTTTTCCATGTGATGAATTCTAATGTCAGTTATCTGAGCTCTCTTTACTTTCAGTTAGTTACCTTACACCTGCAGTTTACTTTTCCTCCTTTATGACGCTGTCATTGTTTTGTACAGTTTATTAGACTGGTAAGTACCTCAGGCTTTGTTTCTCTGAACAAGCAGTTTAACAGTGTTCTTTGCATTTTGGTTTAACTAACAGTGCCATCAGTGTCTGCCACATTGCTAAATTGTTTTGGAGAAAAAGAAATCATTCAAAAATGCAATAGTTTTATGGATTGTATATTATGTCATACTTCATGATGTTAATTAAGTTAACATTTTCTTGCAATTAACCTTTTCCTGCAAATACTGCATGCAAGAAGTCTGCTATTACTGCATGGGTTTCAATGCATTGAATTAGGATTAGAATCACAGAATGGTTTGGGTTGGGAGGGACCATAAAGCTCATCCAATTCCAGCCCCCCTGCCACAGGCAGAAACACCTTTCACTAGACCAGGTTGCTTACAGCCCCTTCCAGCCTGGCCTTGAGCACTGCCAGGGATGGGGCAGCCCCAGCTTCTCTGGGCACCCTGTACCAGTGCCTCACCACCCTCACAGGGAAAAGCTTCTGCCTAAGATCTCGTCTCAGTCTCCCCTCTGGCAGGTTAAAGCCATTCCCCCTTGGCCTATCACTATATACCCTTGTAAAAAGCCCCTCTCCAGCTTTCTTGTTGGCCCTTTAGGCACTGGGAGCTGCTCTAAGGTCTCCACATAGCCTTCTCTTCTTTAGGATGAAGAAGCCCAACTCTCTCAGCCTGTCTCCATAGCAGAGGTGTTCCAGCCCTCTGATCATGTTTTTGTCCCTCCTCTGGACTTGTCCCAAAAGGTCCACATCTCTCTTGTGTTGGGGGCCCCAGAGCTGAATGCAGTACTGCAGATGGCATCTCACCAGAGCAGAATAGAGAGGGCGAATCACCTCCCTCAACCTGCTGGACGCTTCTGACAGAAGTTCTCGTAACTACTGTATGATAGGGCATTATTCAATTAATGTATTGCAAATAACGCCTTGTGCTTATTTAAAATGCATTTCATTTGGTTCAGGAGCCCAGTAACTAACAAATCAACGAGTGTGCCTATATTGGTATGTGTTGATTGAGTTTAGTATAATAATGGTAACACTCGGAGTACTAAATTCAAGTATTGTGCATTAGTGCTTTAATCTCAAAGCTACTAAGTACTGTTTATAAATGAACTAAAAATCTAAACTATTTTTAGCAGAAAAGCTGTTTCTGATACTATAAATTTACAGTTTAAAGTATAACAGTGTAACAAGATTAATTTTAAAGTCTGTGCAAAAATTTTTTTACAACAATAGCAACCATGTTTAAGCATTTTTATTTAAACTTTATTTTTGCTATTAGTTAGCTGAAATGTGTTTGGTGCCGAGTAGAGATTGTACAAACTAGCTGGATGGGCCCAAAGGATATGAAACACTATGAATATTTCTTTTAATCAAGTTTGAAACACTTCTGTTTTGTACATGTATTACAGATATTTGTGATGCAGAGGGTAGAGGAATTATATCTGAGTAAATGGAATTCTTTTACTTTGTGTGGCAAAAATTAGAAGAACCAATTCAGTGTAGTCCATTGACACTGATGAAAGCATTTGAGATGTGGCCAGTGGAATTTTTAAAGAATGTGTCGTCACTTCTTTTCCTGTAAGAGATGCATCAAGTTATGCTGTTGGCTTACTTTTTTGTAGAATTCTTTCTTTAAAATGAAAACATAACTTGAGCCACAGTGGTAAAATTTTCCTAGGATTGTGCATGTGTTTCCAGTGGGTTACTTCTTCTAAGAGGCACATGGATCTTTATTTAGGCAGTCAAGAAAACACTTGTGGCCCATAAGCAGTAACACATTTGGAAGTTATTGCATCATTCAGCATTTTATTTTTAAGATTTCAAATATTTTCTTGCAATAGCATGGCTCACGCAACGTTTCACAAGAATCTGTAGGTGGTTCTGGAATTATAGTAATTTCCAATTTAATTATGGGCTTGTTTTCTCATTCCACGTAAAATTACTGTGATTTTAAGACTGCTGTTCTGTAAAAATCTTGTGTGTCAAGCTGTTTGCAGTGCTTAACTCTACAAGCAACTGGTTTTCTCTATTTGTCCTCCTCAGAGCACATTTTGTCCTATCCATGTTTCAGTTCTATGTGTTAATTTTGTTTTGTTTCAAGCAAACTCTCATTTTTTCTAATAGACACATCAGGTGGTTGACTCTATATCTAGTTCATTGTGAACAGTTTGTTTTTTTTCTCCCAATTATTATTTCAGCATGAAAGGTAAATCCAGTTAAATTTGGGTATGAGAAATACTGAGCTGGGCTCTGTCTGGACCATTTTCTTGATATAGTTCCTATGCAGATTATCGTTTCCACATTCACTGATACTTCTCTCATCCATAATAATTTATTTTTTATGCTTTTGTCTGAATTAATGTTTGCATTTAAGTAATAAATGTTTTTAAGCATGGATGAAATATGACAGTGATGGAACTCTACAGTTCACCACTGGATTTAACTGCTTTTTGAATGTAAACAGCTAAACCATTTTCACTATAGTTCTATTTGTACCCAAAATATTTTCTGAGATATAGATTTTGCTCTATATGAATTGTACTCTGCGCAGCCATTGTTGGCTGATGTGACCAAGAGCTTAATCTGAAGGGATTTGAATAAACTCACAGTTATCTGAAGCTTGAGGGTACAGCATCATGTTTTGGCGTTTAAAACAAATGTTAAAGTTGTGCAAGATATTTTGGCTCTTCAGTGAAGAAAGATGCTGTTTCTAAAGGACAAAATAAGCTGCCTTTTCTCCCTCCTGTTTTCTTGTTGTGTGGTGGGTTTTTTTTTTTCCCCTCTTTTTACAGGTTAATCTATATTCACTAGTAAGGAAAAAATCAATACTTTTCTAGAGTTCGGATTTCTGACAGTGGAACTTGTTCTTGCGTTACAACATGATTTTCTATCTAGGTTTGGAATGAAGGAGTTGCAATCTAAGCACTTTGTGAAGTTTAATTAGACATGTAAGGAGAAAAGAGATTCAGAAAAGTAATTTGTTGTTAAAAGTTCTGAAAACCCAGTAGAAATGTATTACTAATTCTTGCAAGTGTGTGCATATGTTGTCTGCATAATCCCAGACCATGGGAGATGAGTGCTCAGTGCTTAACTGTATGAAAAATTACCTTATGGGTCAGTAATTGGTTGGGTTTTGTTTTGATTGAAGAGTGTGTAAAAGGCATGTATTGTGCCTTGTTCCTTAGAATGTTTATTTTATTGTACTTTAAATCTATGAATTCGACAGATTTGTCTGAACTTTTAGTAGCAGTTTAGGTTAAATACAATTACTGACCACACAGATGCTTTTTCTTTCATAATGCCTGTCATCTGCAGGAATGTATTTTGATAGTATTTGCCTATTGCAGGGTTTGAGAAACAAACCAAAGAAAACAGGACATGTGAAACCAGACCTCATAGATGTTGATCTTGTAAGAGGTAGGTCCTGAGCTAGAAAAAGCTGAATTTCTGAGTGTAAAATAGATGCCATCCTGTGTCTTATAACAAGAATGTATTGGTAAGCTTTCATAAAACAAACCTAAACAACCTCTCACCCCAACCCACTAACCCCCCCTGTAACAAGCTCTACACAATTCCTCTTAAAGAAGATGGATATGAGATATCATTAAAAGGTGGCCTTTAGATTAAACTGAAGGCTTAAAAACTTGATCTAAATTTTGTTGTATAGATTTAGGAAAAAAAGGAACACATGGATTGTCATGGATCAAGGTCTTGGAGTTATTAGTTCAGAAGTCTCCCACTGCCAAGTATTCAGATATCTTCCACATCTTGTGGCATCTAGAGGAAACTCTATGTTGAAATTTCTGGAGAGAAGAAAATCATATAGGCCTTGAATATTTCATGTCTGTTTTGAATAGCAGAATGGCAAGAGAAGGTCAGACAGTATGAGACTTTTAAAAAAACCTTTAGTCTCCATTTATTTTTATCTTTATCTAATTTCCCTTATTCCTCATGAAGGCTGAGAGAAACATGATTAGCATTATTTTCCACAAGCCCAGCAGCCAGCACAGTCTCCTGAAGCCATTCCATGTTGTACTCTTTGAATTCAGTCTCTTAACCAAAGCACACTGCTTTGCTCTTGCCTGTAGAGATACACAGGCACCCTCTCACCCACAGGTTACCTTTAGAGACCTTGCTCTCAGGCTGCTTTACCCCCTCACCTTGCTCTCAGGCTTACCCCCTCACCTTGCTCTCAGGCTTACCTCCTCACCTTTACTCCCTTGCTCTCAGGCTTACCCCCTCACCTTGCTCTCAGGCTTACCTCCTCACCTTTACTCCCTTGCTCTCAGGCTGCTTTACCCCCTCACCATTGAGCCTGGCTTGACCTCTGCTAGCACTGCCATGCTTGCTCAGGTTGCTGGCACCACACACAGATGGCCCCTTGACTCCTGTTCTCACGTCTGACTCCAGTGCTGGCACTCAGCCCTCTGTGCTGTGCATAGAGCAGACTGACTCTGCCCCTGGAGAGAGTTAAAGGAATTTAATAAGAAGATAGTACAGACTGAGCTGATCAGGCACATGGCACGGCCAGACAAGCAGTATCCTAAGCAGCAGCTGTTTGTGTTGGCCAGTCGTTTTCATCTCCTTACTCAACGGTTTCCCTACGCTTGTGCCTCCTTAAATCACCTAAGCCTCTCTTTTGTCCCTTCCTTGCATCTTCCCTAAATATCCCATAGTAAGCTCTGTGCAATCTGAGCTCCTTTTACCCTGTAGCCCATAATCATAGAATCACAGAATGATTTGTGTTGGAAGGGACCTTAAAGCTCATCGATTTCCAGCCCCCCTGCCACAGGCAGAAACACCTTCCCCTAGACCAGGTTGCTCCAAGGCTCTGTCCAACCTGACCTTGAACACTGCCAGGGATGGGGAAGCCACAGCTTCTCTGGGCAACCTGTGCCAGCGCCTGAGCACCCTCATAGTAAAGAATTTATTCCTAATTCCTAACTTAAACCTGGCCTCCTTCAATTTAAAGCCATTCTGCCTTGTCCTGTCACTACATGCCCTTCTAAAAAGCAGCTCTCCAGCTTTCTTGTCAGCTTTTTTAGGTACTGGAAGCTGCTCTAAGGTCTCGCTGTAGCCTTCTCTTCTCCAGGCTGAACAAGCCCATCTCTTTCAGTCTGTCTCCATAGCAGAGATGCTCCAGCCATTGGAGCATCTTTGTGTACTTCCTCTGCACTCGTCCCAACAGGTCCATGTCCTTGTGTTGTGGGCCCCAGAGCTGAATGCAGTACTGCAGGAGGTCTCACCTCCCTCAACCTGCTGGATGCTTATGACAGTTCTTGTAACTACTGTATAATAATGCATTTCCTTTGGCTCAGGAGCCCAATAACTAAGGAATGAACAAGCGTGCCTATATTGGTATGTGTTGATTGAGTTTAGTATAATAATGGTAACACTTGGAGTACTAAATTCAAGTATTGCCCATTCCTCTGAAAGGAGATCTGAAGAGCTGTTTTCAATGGCTCATGTTTAGGGATTCTCTGCTGGGACAGCCCTGGGAGGGACTTTGTCAAAGTGCTCTTCCTATGATTTGGATTCCTGTCTGCCCTTGTGCTTCTATCCTGCTCTGGGCTTGGGGAGATGGGCCTTCAATGCTGAGCTGACAGCTCCATTGATGGGTCTCTTTTACTGCCGTTGTCTCTTTGAGGTCCTCTGAGGGTGTGCAGGCCAGCTTTTCTCACATTGCTTAACACTAATTTTAGAAATGGGAATGTGAGAGAAAGAAACAAAATCAAATGACATTTGAATTTCAAAAAAAAGAACCCAAACAAACCAGAACTGGAAACTAAATGTGTTTGTAGGAATTCAGGGACAGCAGCGCACTATTTCAGTATAGTGATATACATGAACAGCCTTTAAATGACTGCTTTGTGTGGATGTCTAAGTTGGTATTAAAGTAGTTCCAGTACTGGCAGTTTTTCATCTGTGCCAGCACAGAGCTCACTAATGCCAGTTCTGCTTGTAAACAAGGTGGAGATGGCATAGCAGCATGCACAAGTTGCCCTTTCCAAGCAGTAACCTTGGCATAATTTAAGTCACACTCCTGTTAAATAAATGTCATGCGGTTTTCTAGCTGCCAGAGAAGTGGGAATATAGGGGAAGAAAAAGAAATGGAGATATGAAAGAGAAAGGACATTTGAATGAGTGAAATGAAAAACTGTATAGAAGGAGAGGCTTCCCTGCTCCTGGGGCTGGCTCTCTATACTTCCCAACCGTATTCCATTTTGCTGAATGACATGGCTGGAGCAATTTACAGGTGTTGATGTTTTAGATTCCTCTGCTGTGCCTGTATGGGCATATGGAATTTTCATGTGACTTTCTTTTGCTTCATAAAGTTTCTGATACCTCAGTGAAACAATAATTTTTAATAATTTAATTTTAAATAATTTTTACATACTAAGAAATGTTTTGTTATTCACACATTCCAAAATCTGGATATTTGTAGAAGTTCCTGATAATGGCAGTCAAGAGGGCATCAACAATTTACAGAGAGTTTTCATTGAAGAGATGGTGAAATGGTGGAAGTATGATTTATTAAAATAATTATGTTTAATAGTTGTGCCTTTAAATAACTGTTTTAACTACTCCTGTACTGAACAACTAATGTTATTTGCCATAACAATGAAGTATATCAAAATCTATTTTCTTTCTTTAAAAGGATCTGCTTTCGCTAAAGCGAAACCTGAAAGTCCTTGGACATCTCTGACCCGCAAAGGAATCGTGAGAGTTGTTTTCTTTCCGTTCTTCTACAGGTGGTGGCTACAAGTGACATCAAGGGTCATCTTTTTCTGGCTGCTTGTTCTTTACCTTCTTCAAGGTAGAGTTGGATTACAGGATCAGCTTCAACTGAATACCTTATTTTAACCATATGGAAACTCCTGGGTGTTACTTGGTTCACTTTGTGCTGTTAAGGTTTTCCAGTATTTTCAGAAAATACTGTAATGAGACAGTCCTAAAGATGTGCCTTTTGGTTAACATTCCCTTTGCATAGATAAAGGTGTCATACTGAAAACTTAAGGATTTCCTCACAGGCTTTCTAAAGCACTTAGCACATTTAGGTTTCTAGGACTATCTAATTTTTCAGGACTGTTCGATATCAAGGAACCTTTGGCTTAGGCAGTTTGTTTTGTCTTGGGCTTCTGGTCTTTCTGGCACTTGTACAGATCAAGGAGCAAGCACGGCCAGACCTGCCAACGTGCGTGCAGCTTCAGCAGCCTGGTGGGATGATCTGTTTGACCAGTTTTCAGTCGTCCTTCCAAGTGTTACTTTGTCACATCAGAGGCAGTGAACTTCTAGCTTATATTTTTGTCATACCTTAGACATACTTCTGAATAACTGGCAAGCGGGAGGCTTATTGTCCTATGTGCTTCTGCTGTTTTTTTCCATTACATGGGGAGATTGTGCATCTTAATTTTGTATTTCCTAGATGATAGAGGGAATTCTGAGCAACTGTTAACAGACAGAAATCAATTTGCAGATTTCGGGGATGCTCAATCTTGAGTTCTAGTAATCTGAATTTCTGCTTCGTTTACTTACATGAGATATATAAGAGGAAAATAAGAAAGGGAAGAATGTAATGTAGTGAGTCAGTATCTAACAGCGTGGCAGTCACAAGAATAATAAGTGTATCAGAAGCATGTACAACAAATGAACAGAAAACTGGGAGCAATTTAATACCCTGAGAAGCTAAATGACTGATAAGTTTTCCAGTGAAATCCAATTAAAATACAATATTACTTTTTCAGTTTTGCCATCTCTCCTTGCAGTTGTGAATCACTGGATCATTTAGAAATTGGATTTAAAATGGAGTTAAAAAGAAGTTGTCAGTGCTTCTTGTATGGTGATGTTAGCAGCTATAAAATGAATTTCCCAGTGCCAGTGGCCCAAAACATGAAATATTGACGAATATGCCTGTGGTCTCCTATCAGAACTTCTCCTTATCCCCATTTCCAGACAGGTGTTTAGGAAGTATTGTTGCATATATTAGCATTTGTCTATACTGTGGTAAGTGATCCCATAGTGTTAATAATTTTAATCTTGCTTGTAATGTTACAAGTAGTAAAATATATGTTATAGTTCGTTTGTTACCATGTTCATAGGTGGTTTATTTTGAGAAACACCATTATAGTAATTATTTATGTTCCTGTTCTTATATTTATTTAAAAAATATACCCACACTTAAGCTGTGGAGCCTTCATAAGGCTCCAAAAGCAGCAAAATAGTAACTCAGTGCAGATTCTGAGTGCAAGCAACTTTTTTAAAACATTAATTACAGGGCTATTTTGTGATTAACTTTTTTTCCCTCAAGTTTCTCGGGATCTGTGATTTACTAAAATGATGGTTGGAATGCATCATTTCCCTAATCCATATGGTCTATAGTGTGACAAAATGTTTCTGATATTTCTGAGGGTGCAAATTAACAAACATTGGAAAAGAATTAATAGTGTTCTGTATGACTATAATCCAGCTATTTGAAATACTTATTTAAATTTTGCTGAATTAAGTGCAGAGTTTTTGGTGTTTTTTGAAATAAATGTGAAGACTTATAGTGGATATGTAAGTGAAATTAAATTGACAAATTTTTAAATTGGAAGCTGTTTAAAACAAACCCCTCAAGCCTCTTCTCTAGCACCTCTGTGTAAGTTTTGTGTAGATTTTACTCTGTAGCTGTAGTACAAAATTGATAAGGCAGCACCAAAATGTCAAGAGTCTATTAAGAGAACTTAACAACAAAACGCCTCAAATTCTAGTGGCCATATTTCTGCCCTGAATCTGAATTTTGTCTTGTAGCTCAGACTTTGTGTCATCATGTCAGATTCTCCCTGATGCTGTTGTAAAGTGGTCTGTCTTTATTTGTTTATATGTATTTAATTCAATTATTATTTTAATTGTGAAGTGTTTTCTATTTATGAACGACATTACTTGGAATTATTGCTTTGAAATGAATTAGCTTTAGCAGCATACCTGCTAGCATTTATGTAAGTCTGCAGGAAAGAATTCTTTCCTTGGCTGTGGATTTAAATTCCAGGTTTTATTTATATTGGTTTCCTTTAGTATAAAGTGTGGTTATCAAAATGTGTGGTAAGATAACTACAGAGAAATGTTCTTTTTTTTTTTATCCGAGGTCATGGAACAGGCCATGAATTAAGGTAGAAGTAAAACCTTTTTCTTTTGAGTCCTTATTGGTTTAGTTTATAGCACTGCCTCAGTTTTACTTTAAAAATGTTTCTATATTCTAACAAGAAAATGAGTATGACATTTTAGTGTGTATCTCAATTGTAAATTTCTTAAGTATGAAACAAGAAACTTTAATAGTCATAGAATAATTTTTATTGTGGTGGGATACATATGTATGTATGCATTTTTTAACTTGGTAATGCAAATATTTCAAAGCTTTAAATGCTATAAAAATAAATGCTTGTTGGTGGTTTAAATGTACAGCTGCTTTCTTTGATGCAGCTTTTTGCTGTTTGTGATATAATCTGTGTTTGTTTCACAAAATAAACCACTGTAATTAGAAAAATACAAGACCAAATCCTATAAAAGTAAAGAAATTATTGAAAGTGGTATGGGAAGTTCTGTTCTGAGGCCTGGCAGTATTGGTAGGAGCAATTCTAGGATAATCTGAACCACAGCGTATTGGCTCACTGCAGGAAGAAGTTCTTGGATTTTCTTCCTGTTCTACTGAAAACATCAGGAAGTCCATAACATTTTCTTAAATCTGTGTGAAACTCCGTGGCGGGAATCTGCAGTCTACAGATTTGTATCTCCTGGAAGACTCTGATTTCTTCCAGGTTACTCTGCTTGTCTGAATGTGTTTTAGGTAGTAGAAGTCATCTTGTAGTGAAGTTTGAAATTGTTTTGTGGAGGTCTACTCCTGCAAGTCATTTCACATGGATATTTGGAGCTCTGTGTTCTCAGAAGTATATGTTTATCCAAATTGTATGATAGGAGTCAAAATTGGCTACTTACATGTTATACTACTACACTTCATACTTCATAAATCTTATTGTATGTATGAGAAACTCAGATAAGCTCATTTAGGAAGAGGTGATATTATCTGTAATTACCTTTTACTACCTGTACCTGTATTTTTTAATAAGCTGGATTTCTGATTGATGTGTGCCATCTTCCTGAGAAACATCATAATGCAAAAATTTAGTCCATATATAGTAATAAAAGATACCTTATGTGTTCTGTGTAAGACTTCTGAGTTAGGAAAAAGACTGATGGGAAATTAGAAATAGATTACCACAACCAAAAATAATTCCATCATGTTTCTGATACTGGTTACCTTGCTAAAGACTATTTCATGAAAACCACAGCTGATCTCTTCATGGAAAACATCGCATCAGAGGTATCTGCTGTTTTAGGTGTGCCTTCGTTTGATACATTTTAGGTGTTTGAATGTGGCATATAGATTTGCATGTGCCTGTATTTTTTTCAGTTGATTTCAGTAAAGAACTGGTGAAAACTGTTGAACTTGTACCAGGTATTTTTGTGCTAGGAGCAGGTCTAAGTTACGGGACTCTCACTTTAGTGGTACAAGAACGAAAACAAGTTCTCGTGGGACATGCAGATGTTAGGCACAGAGAATTATCCCCCTGTTCTCTTTCTAAATTGTTTCTTGGAGTTTCTGTATTTGCTTTCTTGATACGTTCTCTCAGCTGAGTTACAGAACATGGAACTTCAAGCTATAGAGGCAGAGCAACAAGAACGTACAATAAGTAGAGAAAAGGGAGGGGTCACCTCTTCTTTCTGCCTCATGTCTGTTCAGTGTGTTCAGACTGACTTGAAGCCTGTAAAGACATTTCTGAGTTGCAGAAGTTACAAAAGTGGCTGGGCTCTGGGTACAGAAGCAATAAGAGTTACCTTGTTACAGGGTTACAAAAATAGCAGTTAACTGTCGAATTGGAAGATACCCCGTTTCCAATCACAAGTGCTAGTTAGCCTTGGTCATTTCAGCTGGACCAGCTCATAGTTTACGTGGTTTGCCTCTGTTCTCTCCACATTGCTATATAATATACACATCAAGTTTATATGAAACCTCTGTAGACTTGCACTTACGCATGTGTGTCGGGCAACTTTGTCCTTGGACTGGAATATGGAGTTTAAAATGCATTCTGCTAGAGAATATAGTTTCTGGTCTCAAGTCTGTTGGTCCTTACTGTATCAAAATAGATACATGGTTCACAGAATCAGAAGCTGGTTGAGGTTGTCATGGACCTCTGGAGATAGTCTGAACCCTGTGAGCAGGGTTAGCTACAGCAGGTTGCTTGGGGCTGTGTCCAGTCAGGGTTTTAATATCTCCAAGGATGGAGAGACTTTGACCTGTCTGGCCAACCTGCTCTCATTAGTCATACACTGCATCATTATAGGTGATACAGAAGTAAATTTACTTGGGCTGCTTTAAGGATAACATTTACTTTTTGGTTTTGTCTTCGACTGAAGCTTCATCTTCATTTAAAGTTTCATGACACATCAAGCTTTCCAAATGCTTCCCTACCTTACTTCATTCTGCCACCTTTTTCTTGAGCAGTAGCTTTTACATAAATGTAAAAGAAGAGATGGATATTAAGTCTGCAGGTGACTATTTAAATCTTTATTATTGCCTATTTCATTGCAATTATAATCCCTCCCTCTCAGAATTACATGGGTTGGTTTAAAATCCAGGTAAAGGACTAGATCTGAATGTTTGTCTTTTTAAGAAAAGCCATGTAATGAGTTGGCCATTTCAGACATTGCAAATATTGAACTCAACTTCATTTCCCTTCTTTTCCAGTTGCTGCTGTAGTGTTATTCTATACAGCCCAAAGCCCACATAATATACCTCTGACTGAAGTAATTGGGCCAATATGGCTAATGTTGCTACTTGGAACTGTGCATTGTCAGATTGTTTCAACACGAACTCCTAAGCCACCCCCCAGCACAGGGGGTAAAAGAAGAAGGTATAGTCTATGTTCTAGTACTTATTTAGGATTGTTAAATATTCTGAAGAACGTGCATGAGAAAATGTAGGGATTTACAGTCTCTGCTTTGCAAGAGATGAGAAATTGGTGCTCTTTTTATCTGAGTTCTTAATTGATGCTCTTTAACTTCTGTGCATTGACTAATTTATGCATTGTTTTATTAGAATTTTAATGCATTGAATGTGACATTTTGCCTCAAACAGTTTGTATCTGAATAGTGGTAGAGTGACAGTATTTACATTGCTGCGAGTTCAGTTTTAGAGCTCCATGTACTAGTACTCATGATCTTTGTGGGAAACATACATACATTAAAGGGGATGCTACTGGAACTGTAGAATGTCTTCCTGCACTTCACTGAGTATGGCTGCTACAGTGAATAGTCCCATTAAAATGGGAAAGCCTGCAGTAGCAAACTTTGCAGGTCTAAGCCTGTGATGGTGAGATAAAATATATTTTGGGTTTAAGTGTTACAATAATGAGTGTTAGGTTGTTCAGGTTAAGTTTCATTAAATGGAGTTTATTAAATTGATATAATAAAGCTTTAGTAAAATATTTTGAAATCTTGCTTGTTTTTGCATGCTTGAACTGCTGCACACGTTATAGAATTGGTAGATTGCACTTACAAAGCTACCTTCAATTTTGATCTCTTCTGATGAAGGAAATTAAGGAAAGCAGCACATTTGGAAGTACATAGGGAAGGAGATGGCTCTAGTACCACAGATAACACACAGGAGGGAACAGTGCAGAGCTACGGTACAAGCACCTCTTGCAGTATTGGCGCTGTCTTCAGAGATATCTGGCATGCTGCTTTCTTTTTATCAGGGTTTGTATTTATTCAAGGCTACATATGTGTTAGAGATGCATTATCCCTTTTCTAAATAAGTAAACATTGATGTAATGATTAAACTTTTGTTGATCTAGTTTTTCTCTCATAGTAAACTCATCTCAGTATTTGAACATGTACTAATGTGTTTCTTGACTTTTGTAAATGCTGATGTAATTATATGTTGATGTAGGGGTACTCTGTGAGCTATCAAAAACAAACTGACTCAGTTTCTCAATTTTAATCAAATAAGAAAATTTGACTGTAATTTTTCTTTATTACATTACCTGCTTATTACTCTGACAGAAAGCTTATTGAATTCTCTCACTGTCATCAAATAATGTGCTTTTTGTGAAGGAAAAGCCTTCAGGATTCAAATAAGCACAGTGCTTAGTTTATAAATAAACACTGAAGATGCATTTTCTAATGACTGGAAGAAGCAACTAACCCTGTTACATTCCAGAGCTGTTTTGCAAGTGATCGATCTGATAATGTAGTGCTCCAGGCAGTTAAAAGTTAAAAACCCATTCGGTAGCACTCTGTGTTCAAGGTACACACAGCATTGTGAGTGCTATAGATCAGCATTTATTAGCAGGAGAAAATATGCTCATAAAATAGTAGGAAATTGAGAAAAGAGATACTGCAAGTTATTACATTGATGTTTTGTTGTGCATGCTGCATCTTAAGTAAGGCAGTACTAACATGTCTTTTGTACTTGTGGTATGTGCTCTTAACCACTGGCAAAGCTTACCTTATGTGATGTTACATTCTGGGAGTATCTAGTTGAAACCCTAGAGAAGTTTTCAAAATGTTTAAAAATATTGCAAGAGGAGAGTTCTGGCTTTTGTCTGTGTAAGATGAAGCTGGCTCTGACAAACTATGAATCACAGTGGCAGACGCCACTGCTGTCCTTTGGGCTGTGTGCATTACTTTCTGCTGTGCTTGGAGTGTAATCTTGTACACTTTTGAGTGATTTCACTTGTGGAAGATGCTTATGTGCAGTAAAAAGAGGACTGTTGGAAGATTCATTTGTTTTTTTTCCGCTTACCTTCCCTGGTATTGAGCTCAGAGTGTTTTTGTTTGAGAAGGGTTCAGTGAGACTTGCTCTGAGGACTTATTTAAACCATTTAATGAGAGGCTGTGTGTGTGTGTGTGTGTGTGTGTATGTGTATTTTACACGGTGATGTTGCTGAAGAAATCTTATGGAACCTCACTGCAAGCAAGCTTTTTAGTGAGATCTCTCCTGTTTCTTAAGACGTATTTTGAAGCTCTAGATAAGGACATTAGAATGGCTCAGTAGTGCTTACTTACAGCAGTTTTTTCACATGTATTAAGCTTTGATATACCATTTTGTGGCATTTTTAATATACGTCTTAAATGCATGGTTTCAAAATTCTCCCCAAATTGTGTTCTTTGCTTTAGGGCCAGACCCTGTGTACTTAGACCATTCGTCTGCCTTCAGGTCATTGGTAACCTGGAACTGTTTATTCAGTAAATAACCTTTTCAATGGCAAAACTCAGTCTGACTAATAAAATAGAATTCTAAACTTCAATCCAGCACAAAGCCGATTTAGAAATACTAATTATCCATTTCACTGGAAGGGATGTCAGTATCCAAATAGGTAATTTATTCAGAATGTAGCACTGATGTGGGACTTGGCTCAAATGTGTCCTTGCTCTAGTTACGGAAATCTTACAATTGTAACTTCTTTAAAAGTTTTACAGCATGAACAGGGAGGAGGTTTGGTTTTTTTTTTACCAACTCCAATTAAAATACGTGGGAATAGAATACTTAACAGTGAAAATCTACAGTCTCGGAGAAACATGATTTACATAGTATCATAGAATGCTTAGGGTTGGAAGGGTCCATTTTCCTTAACATTTTCTCTAGGTGATGCGTGATTAAGACAGAAAGTCATTCCTGAGTTAGCCTTTGCATGTGTTCATGATTTTTAAGACCTTGGCTACATTCATTGTGTTGTCCTGTTTTACTCTTAAATAATTTGAATTCTAGCATGAAATTTTAAAAGTTGATTAATGATATATATCTACATAGTAATGCTGGAAACTATATATTTCTATCAGCTTGGGAGGTATTGTTCATGTTTATTGTTTTTTCTTTTATCAGTGTAGTGCACCCTAATGATAAGTGGGAATGTATGCTTTTCTGGCTTGAGTCTTACACACAAATTTAGAGATTCTTCCAAAAAATAACTGGCTTCTATATTAGAGACTACTAAAAGACTTTGATCAAGTTACCTGTTTTCCAAAATGAGCTTTAGTTGATATCAGACTCATCGTCTTGCAGTTTTAGTAACATTGCTTGAGTAGCAAAGTCCTATTTAAACAAATTATACATGTCTACATACATAAGTTCTTTCTTTCTCTTATTTGCTCCTACTCAACTGTTTGAAGCTAGTTCTTGTTAGTAGCTTTCAAGTTTAATGTGAAATGCATAAAAGCTTCTCAAATTAACTGTGGTGTAGTTGTCCTGTTACTGCACTTACACAGCTAAGTAACTTGTGGAGTAATGACTGGATGTGTACAGGTACGTGTACATCCTGCATTCCCTTTTGCACTGTTAAGAAGAATTTTTTAAAAGTGCTAGAGGTATATTTAGCGCATAAAAAAATGTCCTCTCTGGGTTCCACCTTATTGCAGATAATTTCATATTGGTGCTACTTCCTAGTGCTCACAACTGAGCTTAATAAAACATACTATTTTATAATGAGTTGCCACTGAAATGCTGATGCTTGCTTTATTCCAGATGTGGAACAGCAAATTTTTCCATTAAGTAATAAGCTAAGTTTTCTCTTCTGTCAGTTGTCTTGTCTTCATTAGCTTAGTTAAACAATGATGTTGTGAAAGGCCACAGAAATAAAGCTCTAACATGTTTCTGTTGATAGTTTGACCTTTTTGTCCAAAGCCTCAATAATGTTTTAGATCATCTACTTAATAAACCTAGAAAATTAAAACTGGGTATATAACCTTTGGTAATCTGCAAACCAATTTACTAGCTGCTTCTCCGCCACAAAACACATGCTAAGGCATCTTGCTGTCTTCTCTACGTTTGTAAGCTTATAATAAAAACTAATCTATGCAAATACATAGTAACTGCAGAGAGTGTTTCTGATGGTTTTGTACTCACTTAGAAATAAAGTTGACTAAGAATTTAGGGAATGGGTTTTTCCATTTTATCCAGCTTTCCCTAGTCACTTTTTGTGTTCAGGTCTCCCCTGTGTTATGTAGGATACCTTATCCTGGGGGGAATGTGAGGCAACTGCCAGTTCTCTTGATTTGTTTGATGTACATGTTAAAGAGGAATTTAATCTTCTGCTATGTAATCCAAGCTCTCACAGAATGCCTCACTCCTTAAAGAGAAATGCAATGTGTATTCCCTCATAGGAGCACAAGATGAATCGAACAGATTCTTGATGGTTTTATGACCTGTGTCCAGTGTTCTAATAAAACCTGGAAACTCGATTTAAAACACTTCACCCTCCTCCAACTTGTCTGAGAACCTAACAACCTAAATCTAATGAATACAGGATACTAATTGCTTAAGTGAAGACTTAAAGTGGTCTCTATCAATAAGGTAGCAAGCTACTATTATTTTGATTCCTTCATTGGCTGCGCTTCCTAATTTGGAAGTATAATCATTCAAATGTTTGCTTTGAGAAAGCCTTTTTCTGGCATTAGGCATTCTTGCTGCTACATTTATTGACTAGATAAGGGTCTTGATGTCTAGAGAATGTTATGGAAGACTATTCATCAATACTTAGTAGTCTTAGGAATAATAATACTTAAACATAATTCATAAACTTATTTTGTTATTTGAAAACAAGGGCAGTTAGTGTGTTTGTAAGTTACATTGATTGCCAGGGGTGTTACCGGGTAATATGGGAAAGACTGATTAAACCCCTTCTGTTTAGCAGAGTTATCGATAAGCTAAGTGTATTTAAAACAGTAACAAAAACCATCTCTGTACAGAATACTAACATGCATGTTTGTTTGCAGCTTCAGGAAATAGCATACTTGCTTTGAATTAATAATGCTTAAACTTTTAGCATACCTCTTTGTTAAGATAGAGAAGTTTCTTGTTTGCATTAAAGGCTTGTGGTTCTAATAGTGCTGAAGTTGTTGTGAAGGTTCAGTTTTAACATATAGGTTTCCTTTTTTCTTTCAGTAGCTAATGATACAATTTTCTTTCAGACACTGACAGTTCCTTTTCTAACACATTTGGGAAAGTATAATGCGTATTATATAGAAGATGAAATAGTTATAAATATTGCATCAGATGTTAATATTGTTAGTTTGTGGTCATCTTAATAAAACTAAAATGGGTTGAGAGGGATAAGGAGGATTTAGACTGGGGAAAAAACTGAGAGAGTCATTAATTTAATATACACGTATTTGTTTCAAATATAGATCTAAGAAAGCAAAAATCTCAATAGATAAATCCACCGAGACTGATAATGGGTACGTGTCCCTTGATGGGAAAAAGACAGGTAAAAGCAGTGAAGAATGTATGCAAGCCCATGAACGTCGGTGCGAGGTGATTAAGCCGGAAGAGTCAGGGTGGAGCGCTGCAACAGTGAGAGATGCCTTCAGCAATCACAGTCATCACAAAGTAAGTGTGCTTCATTGTTTTCAAAGCAGGGTTATTAATTTGTCAAATAGTATGTGAGGTGTATTTTTACAATGCTTTTGATGCATTCTTATCTACTTTACCCTTAAAAAGGTTTTTAAAATTAAATAAGGTGTAGGACCCTGGGGCCAAAAGTTTTTTATTTCATCCTTAGGTTCCTAGCCTTTCCTTATTCTTATAGGAGGATCTAAACATTCTTTGCCATTCTGTATTTCAGTGCACAAATTTGTGTGCTGTATTTTTAGTTTTTTGCAGATCAGCTAGACACACTGTACCTTTGTCTGTCTCTCTAGCACAGATCTGTCTATGCTAAAATGTCTGTCTATGCTAAATTGGATTACTGACAATATATAATTTTGAGGCCATTTTTTGATTGTTTTCTGTATAAGATGAGGAAAGCAGGATTTCCCTCTCAGTGAAGTCGGAAGGGCTCTGTACTGAGGAATAGGGATGAGATGGAGGCATAGTAAATGGTTATGAAAGAAAACAGAACTTTCAGTTTATCTGGGTCTTACTATCTCCTGGATATTCTATTTTCATCTTACTGTTCTATGGAATACCTTTTCCAAAACATGCTTTCTGGCTCTCTTAAAATTGGCATTTGAACATATATTGACAGTGTTACACTTGACTCTGCTTCAGTGGTAATTACCATCAATGATCAGTCATAACAAGGATTTTTCCATGATAATATCAAAGGGAAAGTTTATTCTACTGGAAGTCTACAAGTAGACATTTTTATAAAGGAAAGGCATCCTTTGTGGATTTCATAGCCAAATTATTTAACAACCCCTTAAAGATCCCTATGATTAAGTCAGAATGAAGGTGGTGAAGGTTCATCTTGGGGCAGAAAGTTGACTCTTGCTTTGCAGGAGGTGCTTTCTCAGCAGTGATAGCAACTGAGGTTCAGTTGTCTTTATAAATTCCAAGCATTTCGCATTCTTGAAATTCATCAAATAAGGATGTGAAGAAGGAATAAGAAAATAAGTTGAATAAAATAAGAATTTATTTAAAAAGAGTTTCAGTTTGTTTGATACGACAGATGAAATATTGTCTATGTTTAACTTTCTTTGTGAGTATGCATCCACATTAAAGAGAACTTGGCACAGGTTCGTGTCTTTACTTGTCATCTCTTTCTCCAAAGACAATCAAAACGTGTTGGTGCCACTGCATGATACAGATAAGACACCACAGACTGTTCTGCTGTCCATCTTTCTCTATGTAACTCAGCTGTTAAGAAAGTGAAATGACTTGACCTTGAAGCATCTCAGAAAACAGAGTTCATCATGGAAGAGAGAATGATGTTGTCAGGGAAGGGGAAAGGATTTGTTGTATGGAATACCTTCACTGTTTTTGTCCTTTTAGCATTTCATTGATGACAGGAAGACTCCAAAGGAAGCTTTACAGGGTCCTATCCGGTGATCTCATAACATATGAGAATATACAGAAGATTTTAGACAGCTGAATGATCCTTTGCTACCTGTTTCTCTTTCTGTTACTGTGAGGGCTACTTTAATTTTAGTTTAAAATCAGGGAAACAGAAAGTGGAATAAATTAGTGGTTTGAGTATTCTGCATGCAATCTGTAGCACTTTATCTTTGGAAGAAGTAAATGTTAACTTGGTACTATATGTGTTGATAATTCAGTGTTACAGGGTCTGCTATCACAGTTTTGGTGGGATTTTTTTGTTTGCCCTACTGCCAGACTTTGGGCTGTGTTGCCTTTAAGCCTTTCATGGTAGCTTCAGTTTAGAGAAAATCACATTAAAATAAGAATGTTAGAATTTTTGTTTTCTATGATATGAACTGGCTTTTCATTATCTGAGAAATGTTTATTTTGATGTTAAAATTTCTATTTTAGAATTCCTGCTGTAGCGGTTAATGCTGACATTTAGAAATGTGTTAATATCTGATTTAACTAAGCATAGATAATAATGTTGCAGAAAGAAATTTTATATCAGTTGTTGAGGACAAGACCTAGTAAGTATGAATATATGTCTTACTAAGACTGTATTTCTTGCATTAGGATACTCACAGGACTGTGACAAATTTATCAGATGAAGTTTCTAGTGAGGAAGGGCCTGAAACTGGGTATTCTTTACGTCGTAATGTAGACCGCACTTCTAGTGATTGTATACTTCGAAACAGGAAATCTCACCATTATAAGAAACACTATCCCCTGGAGGTATGTTCTTTTCCATTGCTGCTTTTCTGTAAATTGTTAAAACCTCTTGGTTTCTTATTTAATAGAATGTTCCTCAAGTCCTTTTTCTCCTATATTGGATTTTAGGAGTCTGTTAACTGCAGGACTGGTGGGGGACAGGGATGTTTTGCTTTCTGAGAATAACAACATTTTGAAATTAAGAGGATTTTTATTTAGTTGGATTCATCTTCTTTTTCCATTCATTGCAAGGAGTCTAAATATATTATATAGATACCGCATCAGGTTATGCCCAATTGCTGCTTTCTCTTGATGCCAGTAATCTTGTCTGGAAGCTTGATTTGTTACAGAAACACTAGTAATTGGCAATACGCAAATACTTATCACTCTATGCTGCTGTTTCTCTTCATTTAATTATTCTTTGGATCACTAGCCTTCTTGTGGAGAAGTCTGATTGACTCCACCTCTGAGTTTTCATTTCTGCACATTTATTGAAACAATCATTTAAAATATTGTCAGGAAATCTCAACGAAATTGTTAACGTGTAAAAATACTGAAATGTTAAAGAGACTTCATAGCATAGAAGAGGGGAATGCATAGATTCCATGTTAGACATTGAAAAAAAGGGGTATGTTATGCATGTGCTTTTATTTAGTTACAGTTTTAAAGAAATTATGGGTTTTTTTGATAGTGGTATGTAACAAGAGGTACATGGAACAGGTTTTTTACAATGTTGTATTGCTGTTTTTTGACTAGGTGTGTGAGAAAACGGCATAAAGAGTAATTTCAGCTCTGACAAAAGTTCACTTTCAAATGGGTTTAATAGGCAGAACCTCATAGAATATTTAGGGTTGGAAAGGACCTTAGGATCATCAAGTTCCACCCCCCTGCCATGGGCAGGGATGCCTCACACTAAACCATGTCACCTAAGGCTCTGTCCAACCTGGCCTTGAGCACTGCCAGGGATGGAGCATTCACAACTTCTCTGGGTAACCCATTCCAGTGCTTCACCACCCTTACAGTAAAGAACTTCATTATATCTAATCTAAACATCCCCTGTTTAAGTTTTAACCCGTTCCCCCTTGTCCTATCACTACAGTCCCTAATGAAGAGTCCCTCTCCAGCATCCTCATGCATAAGCTTTCTCTTTGATATAAAAATGTCTCCTTAGATGAGTTCAGACATTGCTTTCTTTGACAACAGTAGCAAAGACTTGGAGTTGTTGCTTTGCATAAAACCGTTATTAGATAATCTGTTCCACTAGGGAGGATTGAGATCTCTTCAGAAACTGAAGAGACAAAATTTGTTCCATGTGTAGCTTTGGCAGTAATATCTTATACTTGTTCCCTGTTTCCTTGTCTGCTGCTGTGAAAGAGGAAGCTTTTCTTTGTTGTTACCAACTCGCCTCCCCCACACGATTACAAAGGAAATGAAACAATAGTTTTCAAATCTGTGAAAGCTTTCTTTGTATTTAGAAAAAAATAAATTAGTGAAGTCAGTGGATATACTCTCAACTTGTCCTACATTTTCGTCTATAATCATGTTTACTTGTCAACTTGATTGTTGTTTGAGCAAGCTTTTTCAGTGTTCTTTCTTTATTAACTGCAGGACTCAGTGGTACCCAGCAATGAATGCCTTCTGTAAATATTTATTTATTTATCTAATTTTGGGGAAGAAAAAAATAGCTCAGACTTTCTGCATTGATGTTATCCTTCGCTGTGTAAAATAAAGGGAAAGAATGCAGACCAAATTTTATCTAAATATTTCTTTACAAAATTGCTTACATAAAATACGTTAAGCATGATTTTCAGGAAGAGCAAAGGGCACTTCTTCAGATGGTAATACCTTAGAAATCAAATGAGTACCATTGCTGGAACATAGCTTATTTTTTTTCAGTGTAAAAATTGTGTATATTCTTGAGAGAAACTAGTAGAAAGGAATAAATTTTGTGTAAGAGGGAATGGAAGTTGCGAGAGCATAGTGGTAAGTGGGGTGGTACTGCTTTTCAGACTACCTGCCTGTCTTTCAGGAAATGGATTATGCTTACTGTAGAAAGTAGTTTTAAAGCTCTGCATTCTTGTTCTGAAGACAGCATTGCTTCATGTGTATGAATGGGCAGATTTGAGTGTCCAAACATAATAATTTTCTTCTTTATCTAAGACATAGATAAAAATTAAACATAATAAGGCATGCTTGTTTCAAGTACAGTTTTATGTATGACCATGTAGATGACACATATACCTAGCATTAGCTGTATATACTCTTGCTGGTTTTTCCTCTCTACACCTGATGTATAACTGTCTTCCAAGAAGCTCACTCTCTTTGAGAAGATGCGTTAGTAGTAACAATGGGAGAATGTGATTCCTAGGGGAGTTTGAGAGTTAATTCCTCTTTTATTACAGGCTGTTAGATTTAGAAATGTACTCCTGGAACATACCGAGCTTTCTTTTAAAACTAGTTAAATTATATCTACACTGCTTACTTGAAAGGCTGTTTGAGTGCCTCAGGTCTTGGATGACTAGAAATATCTCAGCTTTCTTCCTCTAGGGCCTTGCCCTTTCTAGATAAAGAATTCCTTACTGCTTGGAGAAGTTAATAAGTAGCTAAAGTACTTCAGCTCAAACAACTACAGACAGAAGATCCAAGTTATCAAGTTAATTTAAAATCCTTTGTGAATGATGCTTTTCTCACACTCAGTCACATTTCTTCATTACAATTGCAGTCTTGTGTATATGGCTTTACACCTCAAGTGTTTTTCACATTTTCACTAAAATAATGAAGCTGTAAAATGTTTCAGAAAGGGCTTAAATTATTGCTTATAAAATCAGAAGTTTGAGAAGTAGTTGGAGTCTGTGGCTTTATAATTGCTGTTAAAGCCTAAATGAATGAGTTTTAGAAAACGTGTAAAATAGTTATTTCCTTATAATAGTTGTTATGGTTTGATTCCTCATAATGTAACCCCCTTCCCCAACAGAGCAAGGACCACGGACTGTTACTTGTTTGTACAGTGTCTAAAAATGTGCAGCCTCTTAGACACTCCTTCAATAAACTTGTAGTTCTCTCTGATGAGAAAGATAATGGATTGGAATATTAAAAAACAGATAAATATGGATTCACTAATTTGAACTTTAACTGTTCTGTCAGGAAACAATGTAGAATAAAAAAAATGGCATCAATTCCAATGCATATTTTAATTCCAGGATACACCTAAATCGGGTACTAGCTGCAGTTCTCGGTGTTCAAGCTCTAGACAAGACTCTGAGAGTACGAGACCAGAATCGGAAACGGAAGATGTGCTGTGGGAGGACCTCTTACACTGTGCAGAGTGCCACTCTTCCTGTACCAGTGAGACAGATGTAGAAAGCCCTCAAGTGAATCCATGTGTGAAGAAAGAGTACAGAGATGACCCATTTCATCAGGTTGGTATCCACCAATTCTGATTTATTTTTTTCACTACACTCAAGTTCAGTATTATCAGCTCTATCATATGTCAGGAGGCCTAAGAGGAAGAATTCTACATTAAATGAAAGCTACTAAGCCAAATTGATTTGATGGAATTAAAACAAAGAGAATTTGATTTCTGGTACTCAGTCATTAATTTGTCAAACAAAGAGGATATGACAGTACACTGAAATAGCCTGCAGAATATTTGAGTGTTTGAATCAGTTGTAGTTCAGGACAAGTGCTGATTGATTTAAGTTTTGTCTGTGGTGTAGACAGTTCTGTTGTTTTGTTTTGTTTTTTTCCTCTGGTGGAATTGCTCTTTCATGAGGACGTATCAGACATCTTTCTATTTGTTTATATATAAATCTATATATAATAAAGCAAACAGATAAAATAATGTCTAATACATGTGTACTTGTGTACATAATATATACATGTGATGTTACACGTGAATTATCTATGTCTAGATCAATTTAGATAGAAGCTTTTTATTTTTACCTTAAAGCTAATAATTGAATTTCCCTTGTTTAATGCTATTCAGTAACAACGTATGGACAGTCATTTGTGAAAATTTTACTGTTTGTGGGGCAACACTTCCTTTGCAGCCTGCCTTGGGCTAATGCTGGACAGAATACATCGTTAATACTGATCATTAATAATCAAACATTAGTCTTCATTTGATAAAATCCATTCAGATGTCACAGTGCCAGTTGTGTTAGTTGTACGAGTCTTATCTTTGAATTGAATGTTTATTGCATTGCTAATATGAAGCATTTAAGTGAAGAGATGGAGAAAATGTTAAGCGTTCATCTGGGTAAACATGCCGTGTTGGTAGCACATCATCAGTGCTAAGGATTGCCAAGCAGGAGATGGTGGTAGTACTACCTAAGGAAAAGAATTTCAGAAGACAGGCTTTTTACTCATAACACGTATTGGAAACGTTGTATTGCTTGATTTTAAAAATCACCCCTTCACCTCTATAGAAAAACAACCGCAAAGAAACAGTAATTTGGATTTCATGCAGTCTTTGCTTTTGTGATTTAGTTTTAATTCTTGTTACATTCCATATAAACACTAAATTGGAAGCCTTACAAGAGGGAGTTGAATTGCAGTGTAGGCAATGACTTTGGTTTTCTGCAATTGAGTTTTTTCAGTTTGGCAGTAGATTGTGAATTTTTGAGTTTGGCTTCTGGTGTTGATACTCCCTCTAGAGGGAGACCATGGAAATCTGTGGGTAAAAAAGTCCTGCTACCAATATTTGTGGTGTTTTAATAATGTAAATAATTTTTTTTAATCCAATGGAAAAAAAGAGGAGATAATTGAATACCTAGAAGAATACAAAGATTTCAAATAAATACTGATAAGGTAATAAAAGCTTTATTTTTCATAAATTACAAACTAAAATTAAAAAATAATATCATGTCCCAGCCCCCCTCCCCAGTACCACCAGTTCCAGTAGTTTGATACATATAGTGCTAGGTGACCAGGCAGAGTTGGAGCAATTTTAATCACCAGAATGGCAAAGGAGTGAGACAGGGCTGAAGGAAGTCAGGAAATGGCTGCAGCAGAACTTGTTGCCTCAGCATTTCTTCAGATCCTTCAGTTCTCACTTGGTTCTCTCTTAGGAGTAAAAGTGCCTCAGCCATTAAGTGAATGCAGTAGATTAGGCTGGAACTGCTTGGCTCTTGAAGCAGTGTATATTGATTTGACTCCTGTCACAGTCTCTGAGTCTTGCAGATACATTTAACATAGGGGGCCTTCATGGATAAAAAGGGGATTGTGAATTACACCAATATCATTAAATCCAAATTAAAAAAAAATAAATGGTTGGCCTTAGACTTAATCTGAGAAGAGTGCTTTTCAGAATGTTTTGGGGAAAAATAACAGAAAAACAAAATATTCCGTAGAACATGTGGAAAAAATAAAGTTGGGTTATAAGTTCTCAAACCTCTGTCTTTGATAAGTTTGAGGAAAAAAAAAAAGCCTGAACAACAATAACACTATGAGAAAATGAAATATGAAGGAGAGATCTCTGTACTCACAGCTATTTCTTGGAAAAGTGGATGATTTTGAGGACTGTTGTTAACATATAGGAGAAGCAAATGAGGTAAATGCCATATAACAGTATTTATGTTAGTCTACAGTATTTTTTGTCAGCATCTTGCTGACAAAGGCATACTGACAAGACAGTAGGTTTTTATCTCTGATGGAATATATTCCTTGTCTTTCCCAGAGTCATTTGCCTTGGATCCACAGTTTGAATCCAGGACTAGAAAAAATAAGTGCAATTGTATGGGAGGGTAATGACTGCAAGAAAGCAGATATGTCTGTGCTTGAAATCAGTGGTATGATAATGAACAGAGTGAGTATTCTGTTTACTTTACGCAAATACTGTATTTAGGAGTTGAAACACTACCAGAAATAATGTTGTTTTGCTGGGGGTGTTTGGTTTGGGATTTTTGTTATGTAACTATCTGTTATTACATTATTGTTTCATGGCTTGCATCACTCTCATTTACTTGTTACTAACAGATAAAAGAGCTACAAATCTTAAGTGTCAGGACAATGAACTGTGTTTGCATTGTTATGTACTTGTTAACGTAGCCAATCTCTGTTTTATTGTTTCAAAGTGATACGTGCTGTGAATATTCTGAATTACCTTCTTGCACTTTGCTATGTTGAATTTCATGAGGCTGGCATTGGCCCACCTCTCAAGTGTGTCAAGGTCCCTCTGAATAGCATTCTTTCCCTTCATCCTTATCAACTGAACCACATAATTTAGTGTCGTGAGCAAACTTGCTGAGGGCACACGCAGTCCACTGTCCATGTCTCTGACAAAGATGTTGAACAGGATCAGTCCCAACACCGACCTAACTGAATTGCTGTTGTGCTCTTTTCCAGTATAGACACCATAGGCATTTTGTAGAGTTGAACATCAAATGCTAGCATAGCTTGAGAAGACTGTCACTAATTCTGACAAGCTGATACTTACCATCTCCAACTTTTTAAAAGCAATGTATTCACAAACTTTGTTCAGATCTCTGTATCTAACTCAGAGATAATACAGTTTTGGGTGCACTCCACAGCAGAAGTAAATTTACAAAGCCATAGCCAGAACAATAGAACTCCAGTCCTGTCTGCACTCTGATTCCTTTAAAAACATGCAGCCTAAAGCAAAATTACAAATAGGAGCAACATAGTTGCGAGCAGCGTAGTTGTAAGCAACGCAGTCTGATTGGCACACTTGCTAATTCAGCGTTAAATGAATATTTTTAATACAAGGATATGCAGTGGAGTCTGTTAACTGCAGTGTTGATGGGTTTTTAAATGATTTGTCATATTTGCTCTTTGAGGACTTCCTTTTCTTAATGGTAAATTCTGAAGATGCTTGGTTTAAGGTTTCATATAACTTATTGGGTCATAAAGTGTTCATTGTGATAGTAATACAATAACATTAATAATTCATTTATTGACTTAATTCACAATTCCAAAGTTAAAAATCTACCTTATTTTCTTCTGGTTTCAGGTGAACAGCTATATACCTGGAATTGGTTATCAGATTTTTGGAAACGTCATATCTTTAATCTTGGGTTTAATGCCATTTGTCTTTCGACTTTCCCAAGCTAAAGATTTGGAACAATTAGCTACACATTCTGCCACAGAACTTTGTATGACTGCGTTTGGATCAAATGGAGACATTCTGGTTCTGTCAATGGTTATTATAAGTTTTGTGGTCCGTGTATCTCTAGTGTGGATTTTCTTTTTCCTGCTATGTGTAGCAGAGAGGACATACAAACAGGTATGAACAGCAAAGCAAGAGGCATCATTCAAAGCAAAACAAGGTTTAATGTTTATGTTTTTTTGACTTTTTGAGTATTTTTAACTTCTCTTCAGCACATTATGATACGTAGATCAGTGGTGACAAATACTTCAGTGGATTTACGGTTTAGGAGATAACTAAGTTAATCCTATGGACTGAAGTCTCTGCAGAATCTCTGTAGCTAAACTTTTGTCCTGGAGAGCATTTCTGAGGGAAAACTTCTTTATTTCAGATGTCTGAGTCAATGCATTAAACCCATCTCTTAAGTCATGCTTCTGTTGGCCTCAGTTTTCCCTAAGGTAAAGGAGTTTCAATAAAAGAAGTCTTATCAACTTCCAGTTTGTTCTACCAGTGTTTTTTCAAAACTTTCAGTTTAATTCAAAACAGTCCAGTCCAAAGCTAGCCAAGAGCCCTGCTTTGGTGGTAGATCAGTCACATGGTTGGAGACCATGAAAGCTGCTATCTGGAGTAATACAGCTGTTAATTTATTGCTGCTTATTGCAATTTAAGCCTTGAAAAAAGTATCCATATCACTTACTAACTGCAGAGTGTACGAACTGGTCTGCAAAAGAAAGACTTTCTTCTCTCAAACTGTAGCCAAAATATGTGACTTAATACGGTAGAATAGAATGAACCTACTTCTAATAATAATTTCTGTTGGAAGGAACTTCTGTGGTACAGGCTCTCTCTAATGCAAATGATTTGCAAGTTTGATTTTCTCCCCAGTTAAGAGCAAAGCAGATCTGTTATCTGAAATTTGAAGGCAGGAAATCAGAGTGTAGTTAAATTTTGTCATTAGGAGATGAAGACTTTTAAAACTTTTTAGTGTATCTCCTCTTTTTAGTAACATGCTATTTTTATTTCTGCACTATATTAACATATTTTAGTGTACACCGATACGTTTTGCGTTACTTTGACTTACTATTTTCTTTCCATTGCCCTTGAAAATCAATCTTGCTTCTCTGCAGAGGCTACTTTTTGCCAAACTTTTTGGTCATCTAACGTCTGCCAGGAGGGCAAGAAAATCCGAGGTTCCTCACTTCCGCTTGAAGAAAGTACAGAATATAAAAATGTGGCTTTCTCTCAGGTCCTATCTAAAGGTAAAATAATGAGTATTTTTGCTATCACTTTAATATTAAATATCTCATATGCTGTTGATGGAAGGTTGGTATTATAATCTGAATTTTTCCTCCTGCGCACTTGCCCCGATTGAGGTACATGTGCCTTGTTGTCCTGAACCGAGGACACTTGTACACTTTGTTTTAGTAAGTCTGGGTCAGCAGTGTCTGCAAGCAGCCAGATTGTGAGAAAGTGAATGCCTAGTTTTTACCTTGGAGTATAGGATGAGTGTGCTCAGAGTTGGAGTCTTGTCTTACTAATGCTAGCAGGAAAGTCTCTCAGGTGAATACGTTGGGTAAAAATGACCACTTGTAGTACAATACAGACAATACCTTAGTGTAAGAGCCTCACCAGTTAGCATCATTAACACAGAAGGAATTTATGAAGCCAGACATTTTATGTGTATATTTGTGCTTTGAGTGTATACATGCCCAAGTGTTATCTGCAGGACATTCTGATCCCTTTGTTGTATGTTCAGTTCATATTTGAGTAATCTCTATATTTCAGTAATGATCTTTTCAAGCCAGAGCATTTTGATGAGTCTTTGTGAAAGGGTCTCTATTATCTAACTCAGGATTGGGTTGGTTTGTGTCCCTGTCCTCTATTTTTTATCTGTGTTAGGTAGTACAGCTCTAATAAGCTAGGTTTTTTCCTATTTGTTTTCTGTAGAACCATTAGTTTTAGTGAACAGTATCTGACAATCTCCTGTTTATGGTGGTGATTCTCTTATTTGTGTCTACGATTCTTTTTAACAGCAGTTAAGAAAGATTAGATGAAATATGCTGTCAGTACATTTTAGAAGTAGGTAAAAGATTATGAAAACATAAAGGAGTTCTGGCACGGAGACTGAGGAGTGTGGAAAACAGGAACTATTAGGCAAAATTTGTAATATAAAGCACAATCTTAAATTTGAAAGATGCATCACTTCAAGAGGAATTGAGGTGGTTATGTACAACACCCCTTGTGTTATGGAACTATCTGTTGGGGAGGTTGTAAAAAAGATGTACCCTTTAAAGTTTGCATTTGAGAGACTTGTATCTTTTTCCTTCTAGTCTGTAATGTGTTGCTGAATAGGAAGAAAGGAGGATAACAGCACTTGGACAATAGAATGTAGATTTAATGCTTGAAAGACTGCATATGATAGCATTGTTGTGGAGAGAGTGTCTTGCCTTCTTTCCTCATAACCACATCTATTTATTCCACCTTTTCTTATGCCACTGGAAACATTTGTACAATTATGTGGCTAAGAAAAGAGCAATCAGAGAGTGGTCAGAGGCAGGTACAAAGGGAACTGAATCAACTCGAAAATAATCAGGCATCTGTTCCTTTTGGTTCACTGGGCAGCTCTGTAATGCTTGCACTAGCATGAGGAAAGGAATGGAGACAAGCAGCTAAGGAGCCGGGCTGCCTTCTTGCAGTGGTACTGCTAGCATGTACTGGCATGGCATTTGTTCAAAATACACTTGCATATTACCTCTACCTATGTACGTACACCTGTAAAAATGGGAGCTGGGGTGTATACACATCTCAAGTCTCACACAGGCAAAACACTCTGGCTCAGTACATAAGCAGTGCATGCAAAACTGCAGTAGTAATTTGCACTTAATTTCTTTTCAGTAGTTAGGCTTCCTATCTCTTTCTCCCCATTCCAAAGTTATATCTTGTATATGTACACCTCCCATTCTCCTCATGTTTATGCAATTAGTAGCATGTCTGGAGTACAAAGTTGAGAAATGTATCTGTTATAACTTGTACGTGTTTCAATGCAGCATGGGTTGTTTAATTCTTTAATTAAAAAGAAAGAGGAAAAGGATCAGTGGGTAGAAACATATCATTGTACTAGGTGAGAAATGGTTGCAAACAGTGAGGTTGCACTTCTCAAGACAAGTGTGTTTGTTCCTCAGTTTTCCTTCCTGTTCTGGGGGAGAGAATTATATTATTGAATCTACCACAATGGGACAGTGATTTACAACTATTTTTTTGTGTGTGTGTGTCAAAAAGAGGCAAGCAATGGAAAATACCAACCATGTGAAATCATCCTGTTGTGATCTGGTGTCCAAAAATCTTTTGTTAACCCTGATTTGATGATTGGGGTTAAAACCCAGGGCTGTATCAAACTTGTCAGGGAATACTCCTCACATCAAAGTTACTTTGCATCATGAAGGAGCTGACTGAACAAGTGGTAGTTACCTTTAAATGCTTGCACCTGAATTAATCTCACATGCCTTTAGGGGTTTCAAATGTAGTAATATTATTTGGATCTAATATGGTGTTTGAATTTAGATTGCGAGATTACAAGCCATGATGAAACAGAGGTTCAAGGTGTGAATCTAACTGGATATGCTAAATGTCAACTCTGGGCAGGTTTTCACTTACATGTATGTAAATCCTCTATTTTCAGCGTCGAGGACCTCAACGCTCAGTTGATGTAATAGTTTCATCTGCCTTCCTACTGACTATCTCAGTTGTGTTTATCTGTTGTGCCCAGGTGAGGAAATCCTACTTGTATGGTAACAACTATGACTTAAATAGTTTAGAAAAATATATTTGACTGCCTTTTGCATGGGGATTCCTATTAAGTTAGAAGACCACAGTGAAAAATCAAGAAGAGCTGTCACAGCTTTTCAGAAGATTAAGCTTCATTTTGTATTGTGCATTTTATCTACGTTACAGTATTACTCTGTCAGATGTAACAAAACTTACTGATAGCATAATTCCTGACATGCTGATATTATTTTGTAATTCTGTGTCCTCTTTCATTTTCCATTGTGGATTTTGGAACACAGGGTGTGTTTTTTCTAACATTTGCATCAAAAGTCACTTTTGCGAAAAAGTTGAGATTGACCTTGGGTGATGATTTTTGTGAGAAACCAGGTTGTTGGCTATATTAGCCTGCCCTCTAGTGGAATATCTTTTAGTAAGCAAATCTGTGCTCAAAGGTGATTTACTGCTTAAGATTTTTCTTTGAGCTTCTGTTTCAGAATACAGGGAAACTTCTGACTGGCTTCTGTTTATATTCCTTTCCACTTTCTTCCCTAGTACATGCTAATGTGTTTTCCTGGTAGCAAACTATAAATATTTTAATAAGTTTATAATTTATCAATATCTCTTCTTGGATTCAATTTTCTCCATAATTCAGTATATCTGATGGTATATTTTGAGGTTTTTTCAAACACAGTGTCTTTGCAAGTTTGAGCATGAGGTTAAAATTGTCTTAGAGTGTATTTCTTTATCTATTGCTTTAGAGATCTGAAAAAAGATCTGATTGAGCCTTTCAGAGCAAATCTGTTCTCAAACCTCATATCTTTGACACAGTGTTGATTTTAGAGTATGATTCAAAAATCTTCTATGCCTAACCCAATCCATATACTTATTATTGGGAAATTTTTCTTGGAGTTGAGAATATGTGTAATTTTCTTACATTTTAATGTAACTATTATTTTCAATTAATTTTTTTTTCTTTTGGTTTCAGCTGCTTCACATGCATGAGATCTTCCTTGATTGTCACTACAACTGGGAACTTGTAATTTGGTGCATTTCACTAACTCTCTTTCTCTTAAGATTTGTTACTCTTGGATCTGAAACCAGTAAAAAGTACAGCAATACCTCAATATTACTTACTGAGCAGGTGAGAATTTTTATAGACCTATATTATTATATCTAAATAAGTAATTCATCTGGTAGGTCTCAGGCATGCATTTTCACTCAAAGTTCTGGATGGGAGAGTAAAGAACTTGAAAACCCAAGTTACCCTCTATAAAGTGGGTCACTACTTCCAGTCCAATAATTTTGACTGCTAGGTTGTGTGGGTTACATATGTCTCTTCTAGACTCCTTGGAAACTTTGACTTTCAGTCATCTGCCCAGCTTGGCTTTGGGTATGCATACTTTTCTTCTCGGGAATGTTCTAGTCAGCATTTTTCTGCAAACTTCTCCCTCTGTTCTGCCTGGCACTGCTGGTAGTTTTCTGAGCTAGGCATGTTGCATTAGTGTTAGGTAAGAAGCAATCTCTTTCTGTTCAGAGAGGTTTCACAGTGGTGCAAAACATAGCGTTCAGGACAAGGCAAATGAGCAGTTCAGATCTTCACAGGTTTCCTACAGGAAACATGTTCAAGTTAGAGAATAAAATCTTCCAAACTGTGTCACATCCCAGGATGTGAAGCTTATGACAGGTGGTATAAATGACTGCTTACATGCTGTGCTCAATGAGAATTCATCCTGTCTGTATTAAAGCTGATGAAGCAGGATACTGAGAAGGCAGTCTGCCCATTTACCTTGTTCTGAAAACTGAGTTTTGCACCACTGTAAAACCTCACATTGTTCCTGAGCCTGGAAAGCTTTGCATTATTCTGCTGATCCTTAGCAGAGGAATAGCCTAATGTCCCAGTGAAGTTTGTCCTCTGGTTTTGAGATGAAAATGGAGGAAAATGTTTGGGATAAGGATTGGGAAAAGTAGAGAGCAAGGTGAAGAGAGAGATAGAGCATGTCAGGCCTTTGTTTTGCTTTCTAAGGCTTTTATACTGTGCTCTTCATGAGAGTGTTTGAGGATTTTAAGCCAGCATGGACATTGAAAGAAGCACTCTATGTACTCAGAACTTAAAAAACAATTCAGAAAGTGCTATGTCATCAGACATGTAGCTTTGTAATGAATCCAGATTATCCTGTTAAAAGTAATTTCCCTTAAAAATGCCCAAGAGCTTTATGAAATGAAAAGCAAAACAGAACTCACAATTGTTTCTCTGAAAATAAAAAGGATACATGTCACCCTGGGTAGAACTCATTTTGGACTGATTTAACATACTTAGCTGGATGCCACAGCATATTTACAGTGTTCTTGGAACAGACTTGTGAAATTCTGACATTTCAGCCTTTCATGAGATGCCTAGTCCAAACAGTTGACTAACACTCAAAAAAATCTGATCTGAAAAAGCACATCTAAACTGCTGTCCTGGAAAATCACACATTAATGTTATAGGCTTACAGAGAAAAGAATGAAGATTTGAAACAAAAAAACAAACTACGAAAAAACCCAAACCCAACCAAACAAGCCTCAACCCTCAGATTCAATTTAGAGGTCTCACAGATAAGATAAAACTGCAAATTCTGCTTTCTGTCAGCAGAGTTCCAGCCACTTTTATGTGCTTTATATTCAACCTATGAATTTCATGATGAGGTGTCATGATAGGAAACTAACAGATCAGTCATTTTACATCAAAGGACTTTCTGACTGTATGCTGTTTGCCTGCAATTTTTCAATTTCTTCTGAAAGTGTTTTAAATTGGTCTTTCAAATTAAGTGCCTCAGAGGTTCTTTGTTGAGTAAAATACAACATGTGGTCTGATTAAAGCTGTGTCTTGCCAGCTTCAAGTCTCAGAATACTTATGGTAGGTCACAGTCAAACATGGTCTAACTCCCCTCCTGAATCAGTGTTTGTTGTTGAATGCTGCTTTTTTCCCATAAATTAATGAAGTCATAGTAACTGTTAAAAGAGATTTGAGCCTTCCATGGGTTTATTAATTACCATTTTTTTCAGAGTTGTTAAATAGAGCCTTTTTTCTTAGTTTATTCATGTTTATATAGGCTTGAATACTTGAAATCGGTAATTTTGTATTTAAAGATTTGAATCTTTTTTGCCTATAAAAGCATAATCTAAAATGAAATTTTTAAGTTGAATGTGCTTTGGAATATGTTAGGCATAGTTCTTAATTTTTACTTTTTATAAGAAACTTACAGTGACTTTCTTAGGGAGATCTGATATTATTCAGTCATTTTCTTTAGATGTCTGTGGCCCTTACTTCAATAGCCACCGTATAATGCACCTTAAGTTTGTAGCATCATGTAGCATCATATAGCATCACTTCCTTTCTGCAACTTCGTTTCTGCACCTTGTCTCTCATCCAAAGGACTACTTCTGCATATTGCTGAATTGTTCATTTTTAATTTTGTTGAAGGTTGTCATTCTAAAATAAAAAGCTCACTGCTTTTCATAGATTCATAGAATAGTTAGGGTTGGAAAGAACCTTAAGATCATCTAGTACCAACCCCCCTGCCATAGGCAGCGACACCTCACACTAGACCATGTTGCCCAAGATATATTTCTTTTGATTTGCTTTTGTTATGCAATAGAAAAGAACAACTAGGCTTTGCCTGGTCTATGATATCAAAGGTAGGTGATTTGAGAATGAAAGCTGGTGTTTCAAAATCGCTAGAAAGCCAAAAGAGGGCTAATATGTACTTTTAACTAAACATTCTCAGAAACGGTGACCTAAAAAAGCCTGTATCACAGGCGTGTTGCAATGAGCAGTATACTGTTCTACAGCAATGAGGAGTTTAATAATTTCCCAAATATTTCAAGGCTCTGGAAAGATTGATTTTCTGCACTCAGGGTGCTTGTGGAGTACTCAATTATACTAAAATCTTTTAAAAGGAAATACTCTTTAGCAGAATTATGCTTAAGCATTTCAGTCTATTCAATAACTTTTGGGGATTTTAAGCCTTGTAAGGTCTACATACTAGTATAAAAACCTGTAAATGTGTTGACAAACCACAGGCAGTTATTAAAGGAGGAAAAAGAAATTATGCAAACCTTACATGTGTGGTGTTTTTTTCTTGCTGAATTTGTAGATCACATGAAACTATTAAAGCTGTTGCTATAACAGTGTCAAATGTGAGGTTTTGTATCATGAAGCACTGTAGTTTGCTGTGGCACTGAGCCAGTATTTTTTCTGAAATATTAAAAAGGAAGCAAAAACCTTACTTGCTTGCAGAAATATCATTGCTGTTCTATTATATGGCTGCTGAGAAATGCCTTAAATATCTCCAAATGGATTCCTTTAAATTCCCAGTCACTGATACTCATTTTTTATTTAAATCAGATAAACTTGTACTTGAAAATGGAGAAAAAGCCTAATAAGAAGGAGGAACTGACACTAGTGAACAATGTTTTGAAACTTGCTACTAAGTTATTAAAGGTAAGAATTAAAATAGTATTACTGTATTTTATATAACTAAGAAGCAGAATAAATTGCTTAATGAGTCACTTGTGTTACTTCTGCAGGCAGCACAGGATGCTTTGGTTTAAATCTGCTCTCTAGATCTTTTACAGTGATGCTATTTGTTCGTACACTAGTCTGTTATGTTTCTACCATTGAAGATTATAAATTACTGTTATGTAGAAGAAGTTTTATTCTTCAATGGTATATGAGCAGCGTGAGAAAAGGTACTTCAGGATGGACAGGATGATGAACCCTCAGGAAATAAATGTTATTTCATTGTCTGTTTTGAATGTTGGTATCTGTTTCGAGTAATAAGTTTGGAATTTTGCTGATAAATAGAAACTTTTTTGCATGTGCGATATAATCCTGTTAGCCAGGTAACAGTATGTGGTGGGTAGAAGATATTTCTTCATGGTGAGAGAACATGAATGTTTTTATTACTTCCCGTTTCTGGAATTCTGCAGGCAAAAAATCATCTGACCTCTACCCATCTGGAGCTAGAGGACAGACATGCCTGGGGCTTCTTTGAACTTGTTTATATCTCTGCTGCTTAACAGAGCAGCGGTTGAGGTTCTCAGGAAGACACATTTGATCCTAAATTGCCTTTGCTGAGCTCTTCTTTCAAAGTCACACATCTGTCCTAATTTGGGAAGCAAGCTGTTTTGTTCTTGTCTTGGAGTTTAATTCTTGCTCCAGAAATGTCTTATTCTCCTTCAGACTAAACATGTCCCTAATCCAAAACATACTTAAGGGTTACCTGAATGCCAAAAAAAGTGATAAATTTAAAACTTGAAAACCTTCTTAATTTAGGTTTGGCTTTTATAGACAAATAAAATCATTTAGATCTAGTATTCCTTATGTGTTTTTATACTAAGATTGACAGTATATAACTTATAATTGACTAAACTGGATTTTCAAAGAGGAAGCCAGTCCTAGCACAACAAAAAAACAAATTCCTGACTTGGCTCCCCACTTCTCTTGGCATCATGTGTCCGTGCTTAATCACTTCTGCTGTTGTGTAAACCATCTTTTAATTAGATTTGTCTAGTTTCAGCTCTCAGTATCTGCATATTGTTACACATGCTGATGTTATGGTAAAGTTCTTAGAGATGTTGGTGATTTGTTATTCTTCACTTCAGAAGTAAGGTAACAATAGTGTTTTGACTGCTCCTTCAGGGTGGTCATGTAAAACAGTTCCCCAGCAATGATTGGCAAATGTAAATATATTTTCCTCCTCAGATAACTTTCGTTCAGTCAGCACACCTCTTCCACTGTGTTTGAATATAGCAAAACTGATACTGATTCCATGTGCAGAGATCCCTATCAGTAGATGAAATGGATGGATTGTCATACAGAAAACCTGAACCATCGTTCAGTACCTCTATCTACCTTTCTCTGCAATCAAGACAGTTCATGCCTATTTAGAGAAACAGTGGGGGGCGTGTGGGGTTTGCATATGGTATGGTGGTGCTTTAAGACCTTGCTGCCTCTTTCTACCACACACTGTATCCTGATCATTTACCCCGTTGGTTCCTGTGAGCCAAGGAGCAGTTCTCAAAATGAAGCTTAAACTCATTGTAGCCAGCTAGTAGCTGAGATGATGGACTGGGCAAATAGCCTAGACCAAGCACAAAAGATACAGGGTACCTCAGGAATTGAAATGTTTGTGTGCTGAGAACATAGGTAGGGTGAGACAGAGCTGCTGTTGGTAGCAGGATGCTGTGCAACCCTTGGTATGATACAGTTCAGTCTTTTTCGTGCTTTTCTCAGTGTTTTCCAGAAAACATTCATATTTTCCAGGAATGTATTTACTGACGTGGCCTTTCCAAGAGGAGACTTGGCCTATTTAACCCAGGCTGTCACTTGATGATTGTGAGAATGTGCCCAAAAGTGAGATGGGATTTCCAAGCCACCTAGTATGAGCTGTAAATGAATTCTTGGTGGTTAACAGTCAACACAATTGAGCATTTCACGCCCAGTAGCTAAATGGATGAGGTGTTTTTTTTTTTTATTTGGTTTGAATGGTTTAGAACCTTTCCTTTCACTGAAAACCAATCTTATGTTGAAAATTCTATTTTCTTACTTCAATAGGTAAGATGAATCCAAAATCTAAAATCTTTTCCCTTAAAGAATTTCTCTGCTGTTCTTCTCAGAATCATGTCTATTATATCTTTTGTATTTGCGGCAGTGTTTTATACTGCGTTACATCCAGATAAAAAGGTTGTTCACTATCATTTCATCTCTTTTGAAAGAAAAGCTCTGAAATTCTTCTTTATGTAAAAAGGGTTTATAAGGTCCAGGATGTAATGCAGAAGAGGAATGAAGATGGATTTAAAGCTAGAAAATATAAATTACTAAAGCAGTGATAGTTGTTACACTTTATATAATCCATTTTTATATTTTAAAACTTATTTTTCTTCTTTTATTTGACAAATTTCTAGGCCAGAAAAGTTTGGGTGACTTTATGCACACAGTAATAAATGGAATTTATTATTCAGACACCATCAATCAGTAGTCAGTTACTGAGATAGGCATTTTCTTGTACATTGTTATTTATATGCAGAAGAATAGGAGAATGTTTTACTCCACTGTGACTTCAAGACTTCCTAAACTGTCTAATACCTCTCAATACCTATGTGAAAAAAAACCCGTTGTGTAATTTTTGCTTTTAACAACTACATTGTTTTGCATTACTAGGAACTGGACAGTCCCTTTAGATTATATGGGCTTACAATGAATCCACTGCTTTATAATATCACCCAAGTTGTCATTCTGTCAGCTGTTTCTGGTGTCATCAGTGACTTGCTTGGATTTAATCTAAAGGTAACTACTTGATAAGCATCCTTGTTTTACCATGATGTGCAGAATGTTGTGATAGATGGATCATATATTTTAGCCTAATGAATTCTTAACTTAATTAGCAGATTTATTGTTTGAGAAATGGTTATAAAATTTAAGCTTTATGAGAATAATAGTGATGTATTTGCCAAAGCATCCCTTCTAACATTTTTTTTTGCATTTTTATGGCTTCCTAACCATTTACTACACATAATTACCAAGAATTCTTAGACAGAAATACAGAGACATTTGTATACATGAGACCTCATTTAACTTTTCTTCATATCTCAGATCTGATTTCTGTCTTGAATTCCTTATTTTTTTGACTTTGTAGCTCCTTAAGGGGTGCAGAAAGATACAAGCTCTCCTCTTGCACTTCAATAAAGTATTACAGTAAATAAAGTATTACCATGACGAATCTAAGAGTGTCATTTTGTCATGGCTGAAGGACTGTCTTATTAGGTCCTACTCTCTGGCTCCCTGTGAACTACAAACTCTGGAAACTATTTCAGGATTCAGGTTATGAGGTGTGTTAGTTTCCACAAGCTTGTAGCATGAAGCCCTTCACTGGCCATTGAGTTCTTTTACATCTACCCATTTTTTTCCTATTAGAAGTAAATGAATGTGAAATTTATTAGATACATCACAGTATATGCAGCAAATGCACGAAGAGGAAAAATGTAGTGGTATTGCAGTTCTGGTAAACGGAAAAGTGAGAACTAATGTTCATTTACTGCTCTAACTTTTCCAGCTCTGGAAGATCAAATCTTGACAGTATATAAAGAAGATGAGATAACACAGTGTTAAAGAACAGCTCACTGATTGACAAAACTGCCTCAAAGCAGCCACTGACTCTGTATTTCAGATGCTACAACCTCTTCAAGGATGTCGTTTGAAAAATTGAAGTGTTTACATCTGACTGTCTTGTGCAATCTTTGTATTTATTTCATCTTCTCACTGTTTTATGCTCATTTTAGTTACATTTGTATTTTATTTTCAAACTTATTTGTTTAGTTTTGGAAAAGGTCAGAGTTAGAAAGGGTCAAAAACCGTGTGTCTCAGAACTTGAAATCCTGGAAACTGCTTACACTAAATTAGTATATCTGTTGTTAAAGCTGAAGCCAATGCTGAATGTTTTTAGTTACAGTAACGCTATATGGAAGTCACAATTTTTCACAGTGTGGTAAAATTTAGAATATTTCATTTGCACCAATCATTTCTGAGGACAACATAACATCAATAGATGTTTGGTTGCAATAGAAAAAATGAGATATATATATAAAAAACCCGTACTGACAATACAGTATGAAAGGTAGCAGAAATATTTTCTATTAATATTAGAAGCAAGTGGGAATTTTTAAGATTTTGAGTAATTCCAGGATCTAAACTTGTATAAGCTGCAGTTTAAATATCCTGGGGTATTAATAAGGTATTATATAACAAGTCAACAAGTGCTCTTTGATAACACTTTTATTAGAGCAATAATTGTAAATGGTTACCATGCTGTATGATATTTTGATAAAATTAAATATTGTATTTATTTGAAATACTGGGCTGTCCTGCGCAGCTCTGACTGTGCATGCTCAATATGTGCACTTTTTATTGTTACTTTTAATGAGAAACTTTATATGTATACATATAAATGTATATTAATTGGAATATATTATGGTGAACTATGGAGCAGTATATATTGTATGTTGAAGTTGAGTATTTAAACACGTGAAAGATTTACTGGTGAAAGGAATTCTATGGATGACTGAGCATAAGACAGATAGGTGCTCTCCTCTTGTACACTATAGTATATGCCATTCATACCACATTGAAGTTTAAGAACAGTTAAAAATAGAAAACAAGTTTCTCTGGTGAGCGGCAGAGCTCAGGAAGCCTGGTATTCAGTAGATTTGAGTCTTCAAATAGCGTCCTTCCTTCCCATTTCTCCCCAGCAAGCATCATTCCCTAGTGCTTTCGTTACTGGGATTTCCCCCGCTTGGGTTTCCCACCTCTCCCTATGCCTTCTATCCCTGCTTCCCACGTAGACCAGTCATGTTGACTTGTGGTTCTACAGTGTGACAAAACTAGATATTCACCCGTGTAGAAGTAAGTTATTTGGAACAAACTTTCCATCTACAAATCATTCTGGGATGATTAATATCACCGGGCACCAGTATTGTTACATTTTATGTTTCTAAAATAGTGGCTCCATATTGAAAAATGACAAGTAGTTAGGTGGCAAGAGTCTGGACATTGCACTATGTTTGCTGATCTCCAGAATCTTGGAAGATTTGAAGTATTGTATCTTAAACTTATGTGGTATAAAAATATTTTTATATATAAAGCAACACAAACAAGCATTTTGTATTTTATTTGCCTCTGTGCTAATGTTTAATAATGACCAAAGTGCATTCTGGTTTTTGAAAGAATGTATTACCGGAGCTTTAAGAACATACTCTATTTAGTTTCTCATGTGCAAACTTCAGCTGCATCTGATCTGTTTCTTCTTTCTCTGTTGTTTGATGTTGGGATTGTTTTTAAAAATGTAAGTACATTTTATACACAGTTTTTTTCCAAATTATGGTACAGACCTACACAGAACTTAATTTTGCACAAAATATATTTTAAGAAAAAAAAATTGACAACGTACAGCAGGAGTTGTGTGGGTGATAAAAGATAAGGCTTTTTTTGCCTTGTACAGCCTGTCACTAGTACAAAACCATTCTTTTTAGGGTTATGTTTAGAAATGTGAAATGGTGAATTTAACGGCTTTCATTATAAGACAAAAAGGGAGGGAGGGAAAGCATTGCGGTTTTGGTTGTAACAATGTATACCTCAGCAACTAGCACTGTGCTGGATTGTTGCACTAACAAACGGCGGGTTGGGGAGAGTTAAAAGGTTTGTGAAACGGAATTAAAAATAATAAAAACCTTTATTTCCTACCATTAGGTATATTCATTATGTTACAAATTGGAGAGGTTTAGTCTCCATCCTTCAATGTGGGAAATCCAGTATGAGAATAGAGGCAAGTAGAAATGTGGCAGATCTTGCGTGTTAACTGTTACTTTCTGGCACGTGTTTTGTAACTCAAAGTGTGATCAGGCTTGGAATAAAGCTTTCTATGGTTGATGGTAAAAAAAAAGCAGTGAATCAATGCAGTGAGCTATGTCTGTTAGTAATATCCAGCTTATTTCTGAGTCTGCCTGTTTTGATTTAAATCCGTATATTCTGTTTAAATTATTTTCAGGAGAGAAATCCTGCACATGGAATGAAAATGACAATTGTCAAAATTGCACTTTCTTGCAGGAACACAAACTTTCACTCATTTTTAATTATGCAAAATAGTTTAATTTTATTAAGACTGCTGGACATGCAGGTGCCAAATAACTGTTTCTGTTGGAAAAATACTGAAACAGAATTCAGTCCTATTTCACCAGGATTCAAGGGATTAATTTCAAGCACCATTTTGACTGTTTTGTTATGTCACAAGATAGATTTCCATGTAAAAATCAAATTACAAGCTAACGCACTTACTGATATCAAAGTGAAATGTCTCAATAACATGTTATGGAATGTTTGGATAGAGTTAATGCATGATAACTCATGTATTTTGTCTATTTGTTTACTGATTAGTGAAGCATTTTCTAGCAGAAAACTGTCCTATTAACAGCTTTCAAACACCCATTTTTATTAGCTTAATTTTGGCTTTCCCAAATCTTTGTTTTCGGACTTGAAACATGTTCTGTGGGTGGTATCCTCATGACCACTGGGCAGAAGGTTACACTCCACACTTGTATTCCTTTGCTCACTTTCTAAACTTGCTCTTAATGTAGGCTCCTTACAATTCAAAATTGCTTTTGATGGTCATGAAAGACACTAACTACAATTAGAAATTAACACCTTCAGAGAGGTTCTTTTCAACATCCATCTCTAGTTGAAAATGTTATTCATGGTTTAAGTTTCTTTAGTCCAGACCCCATCTATGTCTAAGTACTTTTCTGAATAGTTATGGAGCTGCAGATGATGGGATCTGACCGATGCATTGTTGCTTACTGACTTGTTTCAGGTTGTGTTCTATTTTTATCAGTCCTGAACTTCTCTAAACTGTCCATCCAACAGAAAATCCTACATGGAATCAAAGCAGCTGGTAGTGTTCAGGCACAAATTCAGCATATGCTGAATATGTCCTGTGTCTTAAACTGCCTGTTATGATTAGGAAATCCTGGTACCTCCTAAAGACAGAGTTTATTTCTACAGCTCATAGCATAGGCTAAATTTGCATGTATCCTCCCGAGTGCCACCTTGGAATCTGAAGAGATGAAAGACCTTTCACAAAGCCACAAGAAGTGAGTTTTATTGAGATTGTATCTGTGTGCTGCTTGCTTAATATAAGATTGCAAACCTATTTATAAACCTATGGTTTTTACTAGGCTCCAGTGAACCATCCAGTGTGTAGATCACAGGTATTGCCAAAAGAGAAAAAAAACTTACAACCCCTTTTTTGTAAAATTACAATGTTACCTCAGCCTGGTGTATACTAGAATAGAACAGCACCAGTTAAAGTACAGACGCAATGCAGAAAGATACTTTAATAGCTAGATTTGTCTTTCATGCTATTTTCTATGGACTGCTGCTGCTGTCTTTACTGGGCACTGCAAACCCAAAGGTATCCAACTTACCTCTTGGAGGCAAAAGAAGGGAAAAGGCTGTTGGTACTGCTGGTGTACGTGCTGCTGCCTCCCTCCTTAGGCAGACTTTGGTTACCAGTTTCTCAGCAGTAAATTTGCTGTGACATAAGAGCAAACTTTTGAAGAGAAGGATTGCATCATTCTTTTTTCTTAGTCCATAGAGCAATCTCATTTTTATTCCATGACTTCACAGTATCTGTATTGGTACAGGAGATGGAGGAGCAAATCTTTTAGTCATGAATAGCAACTCACAAACTCCATGGGGAAAGCAGTTGGGTTTTCTTCCAGTGTCATTCCTTGCAAGATAACAGAGGAAATCACCTTGAGAAGGTGCCCATGTTGTTTGTTTTGCTTTGTATAAAATCCCCCAGAGCACAACAGTCTTTGCTCTCCACAGTTCTGCACATCCTGCTGACCATACCTGTGTCTGTGGCCATACACTTTCCATAGGGTCTGTCGACCTGAGCTTCAGGTGTCTGAAAGTTAGATGCTGAATTGGCCCAAGGCTTCCTTTGCAGTCACTAGAAACACACATTTGCCTTCATAGGGGGATTCTTTCAGCTGATCTTTGATGCTAATTGTGGTCTTCTGGGGTATTTATTTAAAAGGAAAATAGTGTGGATAATTTAGACTCACATCTGGAAGTTTTAGCCACCTAAATTGGGGTGGTTTAGTTGTATTTTGCTGTTTTATTCCACATTGAAGCCTTCAGTGTTCATGGCTGCATGATTAGTTCAGGATTGACCCTGGAAAGCAAGACATCTTTTTCTATTTTTTTTTGTTATTTTATTGGTTTACTATTATAAAAATAAAGATTTCCAAATGCAAATTCCATAAACCCACACCAGCACTCTGGAGGTCTCCCCGAGCTGCGGTACTCAGCTGGTGAACTGCCCACCTCTGTACAGGTCTTCTTGCATCCTGGAGACATCACAGAGTAGGCATAGCAACAGCACTGAAAATAGTCACAGCAAGCCCCACAGTAACTGGTGTATCCAGAGAGATCTGCTGCTTTATTACTACAGTGAGTAACTTGAAGGCTGGATAAGATCAGCTCTATACTCTACATGCTCATGGGGAAGCACTGCTCTGGTTGTTTGCAGGGAGTTGTAGGAGTAGCACTGCTTTCATTCTTCACCTGTTATGTTGAAAATTCCTTATGGCAATGCAGCTACCAGATGTAAAGATGTGATGCCACCAAGCTCTAAAATCCCTCTAGGAACACAGAGTCCTCCCTGTTTGGCAGAGATCTTCTGTGCAGAGCAGACACTGCAATGTGTGTTCTCCCAGCAGCTGGAGTCAAGGGTACCCTGTGCTCAAAACAAGTAGGGGTGACAGACAAGGCTTTCCATATGTCTCCTATGTTATCTTTGGGCTGTAGTTTTGCAGCTGAGTCAAAGATACTCCTAGCAGGCCTTCACAGGCTGGCCAAAGGATGTTTGCAGGGCTTGAGGAGAGCATTTTTACCCTTGTCCTCCAGCAAGGCATCCTGGTTCCAGTCTTGCAAACCCATGCTATGAAGTTAGACTGCATCTCAGTGTAGGTGTTAATTTATTCACCTGGCTTGTGTGAATGGCAGAAGTAACTCCATGATGACTGTTGGAGGCTGGCGATGGAGCCCTGTGTCTGTAACAGGCTGTTTACCCCCCAGCACTTGTGCTGTCACTGGGCAGACAGCACAGCAGGAAGAGTGAAGTACAATATTTAACCTGCATCTCTCACCTGCCCTTTGCTCAATGCCTTTTAAAGTAGCTCTTGATGAAAGATAATGAGCTCTGAATATAATGAGGTGAACCTATCACTGCTCTTATGAATGTGAATGTCACCATGGGACAAGGTCTCTGGTGGGTCTTTTGACTTCAGTGCTGTAGAGAGCTCTCACTATTCGAGCTCTACATTTGTTTGTGTTACGATTTGTTTTCACTGCTCATGAAGCTGGCTTAAGCAATTCCTTCCTCTCCTGGGTGCAGCTGCATACGTTTGCTGCCATGCTGTTTGCTACTCCAACCCAGTTGTGGTTTTCTTTTAGTGTGATTTATCTCAGTGGTGTTTATGCCATGAGTGTTGGTACTGATACAGCTGCACAACCAATATACTGCGGTTAGGGAGTGGAAAATTGAAGCTGGCTTTTTAGCTGCAGAAAGCATATTGTGTAGCTACAAATAATAGTGATAACTGGCATCAACCTTGGAATAAATAGGAGCCATTGGAGCTATTGAAATGGGATTAATTCCCTTTGTGTATACAGTGGAATTGATACATTGAATGCAAATAATGTAGATGGCCAGCAATTTTGGCCTTGAGGTGACATAACGCTGGAGTTAGAGGCTGCCAGTATTTACTATTCTTTTATACACACACATGGACACATTGTGCATTTCAATGGCACCACAATTCCTGGCTTTCTAGGCAAAAAGAAAAAAATCAGAAATTCGTGGTATGTGGAAGAATAATTCTGCAATAGTTGTTATAACTTGGAGGAAGCAACAGATGTTTCACTTGTTGCTGGAATGCTCTGAAGGAGAGCTAATTCTCCAAGCATATTGAGTACATGCTAATCAGAAACATTTTTCTCTGTGCAGCAGCACAATGGTATTCTTCAAAATGTTCTTTGGTTAGCTTAATAATGCACAGACAAAGGGTGCCCTACTGGGACTTGCATAGCAGGTTTTCCCACTACCTTTATATTTGGTTTCTTTCAAATGCTCTTCACTGGGTCAGTGACCTTTCTTAGGGAAAAAAAAATGGCAGAATTGATGATTAATGCTTGAAGATACCATTTAAAAAAAAAAGTTCTAAAATCTAGTTTTGCTGAAGATAAAGTTGATGCTTTGTTACTACTGATGATGCAGATTTAGCACCTGGAGCTGGCAGGTGGGGAATATTCTGAGAACCGCAATGCCCTTTTCTTTAGATCTGATCTTTTGAACCAGCTCCTTCTACCAACAGCTGTGACTTCTACTCATCGAGATACCAGCCCAGCTCTACAAAGGTAGTAGTGGTCATTGCAGTACTGGGGAATAGTGTAGGTTTGGGTAATGGCTGTGGTATCAAACATTGAAACATTTCTACTGACCCTAGATGCAGACAGACGGGAGAGGATGCGAAGGAGCGCCATGAAGAAGATCAAAGCACTATCACAATCTGCCCTATTAGGAAAGACTGAAGGAGTTGGGTGGGCTTCCATGGCTATGAGCATGAGGAAGGAGCAGGTACCACGTAGAGGGCTGACATTTGTTTCAGAAATAACCCTGGAATGCTCCACCCTCTTGTTAGTGTAGCAGAGACACAGGTGCTATTCTTGCTTTTCTCTATTTGCAGCATTAATAGTCATGCATCTCCAGGTACTTGTGCCATGTACTAAAACATATGGCAAATTGCTTGCCCATATGGGTTCGAAGAGCGATGTGTGTTCGGCAGATTAAACCCCAGAACAATCAGAAGAAGAGCTTTGCATTCCAAGCTGGAGAGCATGGCAATCATCTCACATTGTCTAGACTTTCCTCTCTCTGTCATTTTTACATATTTTGCAGTGATTACATTCATTTCCTCTGGCTTCCTTTCTGCCAAGATCCATCTGCAACTTAGAATCAGTTAAGATAGCTTTTCATATTCATGATATTAGTCACTGTGAGCATATTTGGAGTGAGCACTTCTGATGCCCCCATCCATTTTTGTTGCAGTAAATTAATCCCATTCTGGGAGGCTGATGGAAACTGGGTTTTTTTTAATTCCTGTATGCAGATATCATAAGTGAAATGAAAAAAAAAAAAAAACACATGAAGGCAATGCTTTAAAATAACTATTCATCTCATTTTTCTTAGAAGATGTATTATGAGACAGATATGACAGAGAAAACTCATTACTTTGGCTCTAAAAATGTATTGATTTAAGGACTGTGTCACAACAAAAAATGAAGAAAAACTTATTACAGGGTAATTTTCATTAGAAACTGGGGAAGTGCAGTTCTTGACTAGCTGGAATTAGGGGTTAATATTCCCTTTTTCAGTTTGCTGATGTTGATGGGTTTTTAAATGATTTCTGACAAGTTTGAGTAATATTGCATATATTAGCAAGCTGTCCGTCAGCAAGGGAAGGAGAGTGCCTAGATAACAGTGAAACCTCCTAAGACAAGGAAGGGCTGAAAGGTGGACTTTAATCAAAACCTCCAGATTCCTTGTGCTTCATCAGCTAAGGGGAGTATTCTCCTAACTGAAAGTGCTGGTTGAGTTGTACTTTCCTTGTGCCTTGGGCTGAAGCTAAACCCCATGCTCTCAATCACTGCTTTCCAAAGTAGGAAGCAAGGGAAATTTGCCTTTAAGGTTTTATTGCCTTAAGGTTTTGGCATCAATTTGTCAAGCAGACAACATTTTTGGTACAGGCAGGAGCTTAGTGGTTATTTGTATTTGGGGGAGGGATGAGCCACTGTAGAGGTGCTATAGATCTTGCAGCTGTACTGCGCACATCCCTCTCCCAAATTCTTCACGTGTATGGCCCTGTCCTTGGGTTGAACATCTGGGGATTGATCTGGTTTGGTTCATGCTGTCTGAGCAGATAGTTCACTTTCTTTAAGCTGTCATTCTAGTCTGATGTGAGACTTGGGAAGCTGCTGTGGTTTGGGGGGTGCTTTGGGTCAGCAGCAAGGCACCCGCCTGAGTATTCAACACAGTCCTGCAGTTTCTGCAGGGTTTTGTGCTGCTTCTCACTTCATCCCTGGTACTGCCCCAGTGTCACACACTGCCACCCATGGGCCTGCTCTGCTCCATGTCCACAAATGTGTATGTGTCTGTGTATAGCTTTTCCTCCTTAATTTTAAAATTATTCTTTCTGTCATTTTACCAAAATTGGTGTTTATGCATGTTGCAAACCTGTATTTATTTCCCAGCCTGGCCCTGGCAGAGCTGCAGGACAATTGCCCCTTCACAGCCATGTAAGGAAACTGGGCCCTTAAAGCTGGTACGTGATTAAGCAATGAATGGTGGACAAGATTATGTCTGCAGATCACTGCTGTGATTTGCACAGCAAGGCTGTTCTTCATCCTCCAGTGCAGTACCATGCCTTTACTCCAGCTCAGCCCAGTGCTGCCCACTCCAGCTGGGGTGCTGAGCTGCTCTGCTCCATCCTGCCTGCAGATGGGGACTGAAAACTACATTTTGAAGGCACAGATATTCTGAGTGCTGCAGTTTGCTTCCAGAAGGCAATTACTCATCCCCTGCAAGCCAAGCTCTGCCTCCTCCTGAGACCTGCATTCCTTGAAGAGGGGTGTGTAGTGTTCAAAGAGCAGCAGTCATTCCCCTGAGCTGTCTTTCTAGGCCTTCTGCTGAAAACCAGAAGGAACCTGAAGGACCAGCAATAGATATAATTTGTCAGTGCAGACAGCCGTAAGAATTGGCTCAAATGTATGCAACTACATACAAATACACACACATACGCATTTTGTATGCTCTGGTTTATGTACCAAATAGAAAATACTAGATACACAAAACCACGGCTGGAGCTACCTATGCTAGGGAGCAAAGCAGCAGGGAAAGGCAGCTTGGCAAGCCTGCTTTTGATTCTCTGTGAATAGGTTATTTGGGCTTCAGCTGATGGAGCTTACATTTGTTACTTTGATAATCAGAGACGGCTGCTGTGCATCAGGCTTCTTAGCTGAGGCAGAGTGCTGTGTGACTGTGGTTATGCATATTCCATGGCCGGCTCAGCCTTGAAGATAAAGTGGCAATGCACAACCAAGCCACCCTGGTGGCTTGTCTGGACGTGTCCGTGTCTCACCATGCAGAGCGGTGCTGCAGCAGTCAGCACCCTGCAGTGTGGTGCTTTGGATGGGGCAAATCTATATATCTGCAGTCCAGAACGTGCTGAAATCTTCTACGATATGTAAGAATTACTTGTCCTTTTGTAGAGACTCAAAGCAAGGGACTCAGCACCACATCTCTGGCTTTAATCTTCCTCATAAAAGGCTTGAAGTGCTCAGTACTCACTGGGAGTGGTTCCCCCACTCTATAATAAACAGAACATAACAGTCGATTTCTCTTCCAGGTGTTAGATGAGATCCTGTCCACCCTGAAATCAGGGGTTTATGTTTTATTTCAGTGGAGCCAAGCTTCCGTTTTTATTCCAGAGGGAGTTTGCTCTGATTTATATGATTAAGAGTTTTATAAAACAGTCTTGTAAGGATATGTTTTTTCCCCTTTAAGAGCTTCCTAAGCATGGAGGGTCAGGCATACCCACAAGTTATATCTCTAAGATGAGGGTGGTTTTGTAGCTGTAAGCAGTAATATTGATAAATAGGGAGAAAACCATGACAACCTTATGCTGCCTTTCCCCCCGCTAGGAAGAGCCTAGAGAGCAAATACATGAAGGAGAACATGCCCAGAAAAACACGAACAGCTAAAACTGAGCAGCCCAGTGCAACTTTTATGTGAGGAGGGAGGTGTGTGAAGCAGGTTACTGCCACTCTGAATACGAAAACTCTGTCTTGAGTTGTCCCTTATGTGTTTCTCTTCCCAGGTTTTCAGATTGAAGGCTTATAAATACTGCTTGTTTATGCTTATAGATCTTTGGTATATAGGTAATTTGAGAAATATTCAGATACACAGAAGTCTTTTTTGTGTTCATGTTACAGAAGGACAAAGAATGAGCAACGTGGGAGCTTTGCTTCAGCTTCCACAAAGAGCTGCTGCAGGACAATGGCATTATGATGCTGGTGGTGCAGTGGCCCTCAGGTTCCTTAGCTGGACAGAAACCCCATGTTCATCATTGGTTCTTTAAGGTTTGTGAGTCTTGGCTTTACTGTACAACATACGTTTCAGGATGTAGGTCTCCAAACTCTGGTGGTGTCAACTGTCCTCATCCCAGGGGAATGGCATGCCAGAAGAGCCTGCTGGGACACAGGCTGCCACAGATCATGAACACTGATCTTATGACTCACCCCAAAGTCTTTTCCTTCCATTCCTATCTCCAAGTTCCCACCTGCATCACCTAGTCTGGGTTTTACAAGCCTCACAATGGCTTTTCTTGTTAACTACTGAAACCTTTCCCTCACTTTGTTAGGTTTTACAGGCTCCAGACAGAGTGAATTTCCAAGGCATTTTTTGTTGAACAGCCAAATTTCAAGTCCCAGCTGGCTCTCCAACTTGTAGTCTCACTTCACCAGCAGTTACAGCCTCTGATCGTCAAATTTCTATTATGCTACTTGATTAAAGGTATTCAGAACTCAAGGTAAGAGCAGACAGAGATTTACATTTGAAGTGATTTATTAACCTGCTGTAATTTAAGGTCATGCTAGTTTCAGAATATTGTTAGTCCTTAATTTCTGTCTCTCTTTGTGCTATCCGGTAATAGACAACTAATGTTAGTTTAATTCAAAGGAGTTTTGCTTCCTTAGAGGAAACATTGAAAGGAGATAAAAGTTCTGTAGTTGGTAAAAGGGATTAGGAAAAGAAGTCCTTTTGAATTCCTGTCTCAGTATCCCTAGGCTACAAACACAACTGATTAAGGTATCATCCAGGTAGGAAATAAGAAAATTACCTCTGGTGTGTCCCAACTCATACAGTGCCCTTTTTGTCACCCACTGAGTAGCAATGGAGCTGTGCTGTGACTGATGCAAATATATTGTAACTACAGCCATTCCCTTGTACTGCTACAATCTCCTTTTTCCTTATGATATGAACAATCTGGATGGGTTAATTCTAGTATAGACAAACAATTCAGCTATGGTGTTCAGCATATCATGACCATAACATCCTGCTCTTCTACCAATGACACTGTATGGTGCAGGGGGCATAATAGCTTTAATTGCTCTGTTAACCATCCCCTAAACATCCTTCAGAAACCTGAGGAAGTTAAAGAGCATCTTGGGTTTCAGGCATAGCACAGACTGTCTGCTAAGCGCTCTCAGTTCATTGTTTTCATGTGGGTACCTTTTATTTCTCTGAGAATAGCAGAATCATTTAATATACATAATTACATTATTAACCTAAGAAAACCAATGTCAAATGCACAGTTCATGTTTCATGATAGAAAGTGAAAATGATCCTAGTAAGAGAGAGCTTCAGACCTTACTGGCAAAACTCTGCCTGAGCAGGGCTGCTTGTGCCAGTCTTGGGGTGTGCTTTGTGAGTGTGCCTGTGTGTGTGTATGTGTAGATCCTCTTTGCCATGCTCCGTTTGGTCAGGAAAGTTCTGCTTCATTTTCAGTCCCTCACCAATCAAAACACATGCAACAAGATAGAATAAAGTCTGCTTCTGTGTCCCCAGAGGAAGAAGGGAGTCCTCAGGTATTGATTTCCTCCATGTTGTGGAAGGATGCGCTCCTATTTCTTTGAGAGACCTGGGCTGAAGGTGTTGGGAAAATCTCTTTCTAAAGGTAGCTATTGGTCTTCTTTGGAAAAAGCCTAGAATGAGTAACAGTAATGTAGATATCTAAACTTGGATAAGATAGATCCTGTTCTGCATCTGTATCCCATTAGTCTCTGAGGCACAGACTGAACTTGGAACACCAAATTTATGTTCCTAATCATTGATTCTTGATGATGACCTGCTATGCAATAGTTGTCATGATGGAAGAAATAGGAAAACTCAAAAAAAGTAGAAAATTAATTAAAACTGCATTCCATAATGAACACACAGAGAAGAAATTACAGATATTCCTGGTTTAAAGTCTTCTTGTTGTGAAGCTGACCCCAGCTGGTTAGGCTGACCAAACACCAAGAGGATACCATTCTGCAGGAGGTTATTTCCTCTCTGCCAAAGACTCAATTTTGACTTTTTTATAACTGGATTTTGTCATACTGTTTTTATAGGTTTACATAGTTGTAGTATGCTGTTTATGGATTATATACATTGGGATACTTAGGCTGTAGGTCAGTCTATGTAACTGTGTTGCTGTGATTTGAGTTCTTCTGACTGGGTAGTTTTCTTCTGTGTCAGTTTTATTCAGTATTTTCATGCCCTGATTCCTTTAGACATTGTAAAGTATCTGGTAGTTCCCTAAGGTTACATACATACAAAGTAGCTTACCGTGGTTTTTTTATAAATTGTGTGGTATTAGTTAATTGTAAGAATTTTATGACTATGTTATTACTTACTTAAAGGACAAAATAGTTTTCTCTTACAGTATTGTTTTTTATTATGCTGGTGAATCACTTTTCTACTGAAAGACCTTAGTAGAAAATACAATGTTTGCATTTTTCTACTAATGCTTACTGCTGAGGCTCAAAATATCACTAGGTTATACAGTTTATTTTCTCTTGCCTATAGATACTTCTGCATACAGAGTACAAGGCCTTTAGCAGGGCCATGCCAGTGTGCCATGCCCTGCATGCCAGCAGCAGAGTCCCAAGCAGCCTGGCAGCAAGCCTCCTGTGGGCTAGAGCACCACAAATACCATACATCCAAGTTGTCCTTTCCAGCAGTGAGGTTACAAGGAACAGTCAGCACCAGCAGCGGAGCTGCCTGGTTCCCTCTGCTTTGGGTACATGTGTGTGCATGTGCACGTGTGCGCAGTGCTCAGTGGCACAGAGCAATGTTAGCAGAAGCCCACTTCATCTTTCCACACTTCCCCCTAAATCTGCTCCCACCATTTCTGTGTCCTGTAGAAGCTGGCTGTGTTTTGACATACAAAGGCTGTCTCTAACTGCAACGAAAAGGAGTAAGAGATGCCATCAAAATGAGCGGGTCAATTCATGCTTCATATTTCACATGCTACAACTGCCTCTTTGCTTTTTCATCTATTACTTCAATAAAATCTTTTGTAAAAGAGATGTAACACTCACACCATGCTGGCCGAGGTTCCTGCACTTGATAGCTTAATGTGAGAGTAACTGCTACTGTTGTATAGTGACAGTTCATACCACCCGACTTTGACTTGTGGGGCCCATTTATTCCATCTGAGCCTGTGATCTTTACATGCCCAGTCCTGGATCAGAGGTCCACAACCTCTCTTCTATGTTGTCCAGGTGTCGTGATTTAAGGTCCCCAGGAAGCAACCCAGACCTAGATGGTGAAAATCAGCCTCTGATTCTCCATGGTAGGTTGCTCCGGCAAGCCTACTCTTGGGCCAAAGGTGCAGAGCTGTATGCTGCTGTGCATGTTATTTACTGTGATCTCCTGGTGAGAGGACAATGTCTGAAATGAATGGGGAAATCAGGGGAGATTTGTCACTAAGTTGGTCCATCATTTACTCTCTTTGGACTTCAGCATCTGCATAAGCAATGGGGACTGATGCAGAGCAGGGTGGGGACCTTCCTAAATAGAAATGTTTGACAAAGAGTGGAGAGCTCTGGTAGCATCCAGACCCAATGCACTTGCACCTTGTCACCTCCAGTCCCATTGCTGGTCTTTGCTGCCATTTTGGAGTAGCTAATGAAGCTCAAGGATGTTAGTGCTCATAAGTGGGACTGAAATATGCATAATTTCTATGTAAATTGCAAAACACTTCAACAATCAGTGTTAAAAACACTATTAAACCTTCTCAATTTATTTCAAAGCCATTTAGTCTGGGAAAGAGCTGCTAATCAGAGAACATAATGGACCTATAAAATGGTGAAGTAGAATCCTACTTGTTAACCTCAGGGGACTGAAGGTGTGGAGGGAATCTGTTCAGGCTGCATTTGCATTTGTATGCCAGCATGCAAAATGTTCAACATAAAGAAGACAGAATGAGCGATGAGAGTGGAGAACTGGGCAGGGGCTGCTCAAAGAGTCTTCCTACAGGGAGGAAGGTTGCTGATCCCCCTGAAATATTATATGAGCAGAGCCCAGGGCCAGGCTCTTTCAGTTCTGTTAAGTGGGAAGCCTATTGTGCATTGGGGTGTGGAACTGGGGCAGAAGCATTTCTGAAGCTGCCCTCTCTTAGGAAGAGTGTCTAGCTATAAATTAATATAGCAAGGTTAAGGGGGCTGTAGACCCCAAAACAGGGTCTCAGGATAAACCACTGTGGTTAGGAAAAGAGCTTTTCTCCTAGTTTGGGGCTTGTGCTGCGAGGTGCTAGTTGCTGGGAGGTGATGCCGTGTAGGATTTAGATTGTATGCCCAGGGATGCAGGCTGTTTGTGTAGCCCTGTGGGTTGTGCCTCCTCTCAGCTGGATGCCACGCAGGACTGCTGTCCATACTCCTGGGTGCAGAGGGGATTCTACAATGCTGGTGTGCAAGTTGGATGGGAATATTCTTCCAAAACCCTTCGTGACCTGCAGAGGCCATCACAGCACGGTGACACTCAGGGTATGTCTCTACCAACAACCACCCCAAAAAGCCATGCTGTGCCAGGAATACAGAAGACAGGAGCCGTTCAGGAGGAGGCACATGCTGACATTCATCTTTCCTGGGGTATACAGAGTAATCAGTCGATACTGTTTGTGATGTTCCAGGTTTGAGAGATACTCTGGAATATTCTGTACTAACATGTTACAGTGCTCCATATTGACTGCTGGGCTTACGTTTTAGAAACTTCTGGAGTGAGTGAAGTGCTGTCATGGTTTAAGCCCAGCCGGCAACTCAGGACCACACAGCCACTTGCTCACTCTCTCCCCTTCCTTCCCCCACTCCTGGAGGGATGGGGAGGAGAATCAAAAGAATGTAACTCCCACGGGTTGAGACAAGAACAGTCCAGTAACTAAGGTATAACACAAACCACTGCTGCTACCGCCAATAATGATGATCGTAAGGGAAATAACCAGGGAAGAGAATACAATCACTTACCATCTGCCGACCGATACCCAGCCTGACTCAAGCAGTGATCTAGCCCTGCCGGGTAACCTGTTTATGTGCTGTGGTATGGAATACCTCTTTGGTCAGTTTGGGTCAGGTGTCCTGTCTCTGCTTCCTCCTGGCTTCCCCTCCTCCCTGGCAGAGCATGAGACTCACAAAGTCCTTGGTCAGAGTAAACATTACTGAGCAACAACTAAAAACATCGGTGTTATCAGCGCTGTTCCCAGGCTGAAAGTCAAAAACACAGCGCTGCACCAGCTACTAAGAAGGAGAAAAATGACTGCTACTGCTGAAACTGGGACAAGTGCTAATTGGAATAGGTGTTTGTAAGTGGTGAGCTTTGTGGACTACACAGAGAAAGGTCTGATTATCTTCCTGAATTAAATCGGTACCTAAATGTAGCTCTTCGTACTTGCTGGTTTAGAGACAGAGTGAACAATTTTCTGGTTTATGGACTGCGATTCTTTAAGTTCTTTAGTTAAAGCTCTTGGCATAGTTTTTAATCGCAAACACCAATATTCATTAATATCATACATATGTATGAATAGAAACTTCTGAGCCATGGTGATGGCAGGAGAGTGTTTTGGGGTGGTTTGATTGCCTATTGTTTTTCACTGCTTTTGAGCAAAGGACAATCCAGGAAGAACAAACATATTTTTTTTTTCTGTAGAGGATTCGAAAAGCAGTGTAAAAATTCGGGTCGCTTCAGTGACAGGAATGGCCCTAATTTACTGGGAAGGGAAGGACAGAAGGATGCCAGTGTCCTACTCTCACTCCTACTGGGTCTCCTGCTGTAGCTGTGGTTCTGCGGTTGCTCAGAACCTTTCTTCCAACTTCTCCAAGCTGGAAGAGCTCTTGCCACGGGTCAGGATTTGTCTTTCATGTTTTAGTTATACCTCCCTGCTCCCACATCTGCAGCATCTCTGGGAGGGCAACAGGGCTGTCCCTTGATGGTACCAGCAATCCTGGGGCACAGAGGTAAAGAGAAGCACCACAGGGGTTGGATTCTCAATCTTCCTACATTGCAGAGAAATAATTGCTGCTGCTGCCTTGCCACTGCAGTGCCAGCACACTGCTGCGGCTGCTGCAGCCTCTGGAGCACCCGGGGGATTACTGTTTGGAAGGGCCTGTCAGCACACTGGAGCTGTCCCTTGGGGACAGAGGGCATGGTGCCCTCCTCTGGTGCCATCCTCTCCTTGTGTTTAGGCAGGCCTTTTGCTTAAACAAATCACATTTTTTAAAAGTGTAATCACTAAAACCCCTTCCTCTCTGTTCCTCCAACTTGCAGTGCTCTGTCATGTTTGATAGGCCAGCTTCCTTTCATTTTTAAGCTTGTAGAAGGAGAAAACAGAGCAGGTTGGCAAGAGTCCCATAGCAGAAAGCCCTGTCACTCTTCTTCCCCATACCGTTTCTTGCTTATTGTTTCAGTTTAAATATCTTCTATTTTTTAAATATAGCAGTTCGTCTGTGGAAGAACAATATCTTTATGCATCATTCTGAATCCTTATATGTTTTAATCCTCTGAGAAGAGCAGCCATGCATCTTGGACACGGATGTTTGGGAAGTTCCTGGGCAGGATTGGAAGGGGGTGCTTCAGGTCCCTGTGTGTGCATGAGTGGGAGTGGGTATTTGTGCACTGGTGTTCCCCCAACTGCTTCAAAGAGATATATTTATACCTTGTAAGCAAAACTCTCCTTATCGATTAATTGAACTGGCAAGGTGACTTACTGCCATAGAGGCACTAAAGGCAGGGAAGGACAAACCATCATTTTTCGATTGACTATAATTCAGTGCTACTGCTTATGTTACTGTGTCTTGACAATATTTTTTAAAGAAATAGCTCTGAGCTGAGGTGCCAGCTATGGAGATGAATGTGCCAGCATGTCATTGCTCTTACAAATACTGAGTAAAATAATCTGGGACCCTGAAGGCTGGACTGGGTGTGCCTGTGCTGGCTCCAGGAGGGAGATGGTCTATGCAGAGCTTATGGGTACTTATTCAAATGATGGGGAGAAGCTGTTGCTCCAAGGGAGAGGCTGGTCCTGGGTGCTGCGCAGGAGACCTTTGGGCTGTCCAGCAAGGGACTTGGGGTATCGGTGAAGTTTGAGTCCTGGCTCCTCCTGGGGCTGTTTATATCCAGAAAGTGCACTGGATTTTTGTTTGTGAGTAATGGCTAATTAAAAAGGCTCAGTCTTTCAATGGCAGCTGTGAAGGTAAAGATGATGTTTGGCTCTGACATGATAGATGAAGAAACCGCCTTGAGAGTCCTTGAGTCTAATAGAGATGATGGTGGGAGCCATGCATAACACAGCCATGGGAATTCTCTCCTAGTCCCCTATTACTCATGAGAGTAGGCAGCCTGCCTTTCCTCTGCAGCCTTTTAAGCAACAATTACAGCAAATATCCTAGGTGTCAAGGGGACAACAGAGAGAAAGGACTCTTTTGGAGACTTACAGAAGTTCACTGTGAAGTAAATCCCTAATGAGATCAGTCATCCCTGGGCAAGTCCAAAGCCTTCTCTAACTTTGAGCTCCATGGTGCTGTACCAAGAAACTTTTCCCCTTCACACCAAAGCTCCCCTCCAAGCAAGGAGAAACATGGAGAGTGACATCCTCATTAGCTGACATGTGCTTTTCTACTTACGCCTCTGCAGTTCTGGCCCCAGGTTTCTGCTGCAGCAGCGGTATACAGAAAGAGCTAAGACAGAAATGTGCCTGCAGCTGTGCCTGTCCTTGCCTTTGTGAAATGAATTGAGAGACTTCCAGTAGAGATCATAGCATGTTGCAGCCACAAACCGTGGCCTGAATGTTTGGATCATTATCAGTACAGACATTCAGGTCTAATGGATTGAGGAAGACATTATTTGTACTTGCAAAGGGCTGCATGTGGAGTTAGAATGTCTAATCAGCCATCACTGCTGGTTTCTGAAGGCCGAGCAGGTGATTTGGGTTGGGTTTCAGTACAAAGTGTTTGGTATGTCTATATGTTTATATGCATGTTAATGACTTGTCCACTGTAACTGGCACTGTGAGACACCTCAGCAGAGGTGTCAAAAGTGGAGCTGCTGAGATACGTAAGGTAGAGTTTGAGAGTAGCAAATGGTGCCAGCTGGTGAGAGAGAGGCATAAGGAAAGAGTTAAAAAGAGGAAGACAAAGTTCTGAGCTACACAGAAGGGAAAAATGGAGAATGAAAGATTTAATCCACTGCAAAACTGCAGCACTTATCTCAGAGGTAGGCTTAAGAACAAGAGTAGTGGGACGCTGTGAGGGAAGAGATTCAGGACAGATCTGGAGGTGCTGAGGGCACCTGGGAGGTACAGGAGGCCAAGAATGAGATGTTCGTATTCAGCAGAGATGGCACAAATCATACTGAAGCTGACCTTTGATGGAGATGGTAATGATGCTGGACATTCAGATGGGAGATGAAAAATATCAGGGAGGAAATGGGGCTGTGCTTGAACTTCTGCATCAATTCCTAACAGACAGCTATCCACAGTGGTGCTAAATTGTTATCTGTCTTAGTGCTGAGGCCATGGAACAGGTAGATACACAGGCTACAGATGTCCCACCTGTTCTAGGGAGGGTAGTGTAATGAAACCAGTGCAGCCTGTGCTCTGCTGTACCTAGACACAGAGTGCTTTCTGGAAGAAAAGGTGGCACCGTTGCAAAAAAAAAACCTTGTGGGAGTTGCTGAATTTTCCATTGCTTTTGTATTACTAAACTTGTTTGAAGCTCTTCCAGGCTCTGTAATTTGTATGGAATTCCTAAAGCTACCGAGTACAAATACCTGGAGTGATGCTGAGCCCCAGAGGCAACACTGGCCATTAATTAGAAAAGGGCTGCACATCTGCCTACAAGGTTTAACCAAAACTCCTCCCAGATGTGGACTGCTGATCACATGCAGGCAAGCTTACGTACACCAAGCATTGCAGTTTGGAGTAGAGAATATGCATCAAAACAAGCATCCAGTTTCCATATTATTGCACAGGTATGAAAAGGTAGGTAAAAAGGTGTCACAGGAATGACAATGCACTGAAATGCTGCGCTACTACTATGTTTAAAAGAGAAAGAACATGTTATTAACAGAATGAGTGAGGCTATACTACTTTGGCACACTTCCCTGTGATATCTGTGAGTCTGAATCACACCCGTACTCAGATTTCCAGGCATGAAAATCATGGCTATTTAAAGAGAAGCAAATATTTTGGAGTATTAAAGAGGCTTCAAATTTGTTGTGTGCTTATTGTAATGAAAAATGAAGTTATTAGTTCAGCTGGTTGACGTTTTTATGTGGAACATTGATGTTTTCAAAAATGAGGCTCTGCAGAAACTGACTCAGGGTGTATGAAGGCAAATTATTATTTTTTGAAGAAAATGATATTTTAAGGAAAAAAGGATATATTTATTTTAAAAAGGTCATATTTGTGTGAAAGATATTGTCAATTTTCCAGCCAGCACATCTTACAGTGCCTACAGTCTGTAAACTGGTGATTTATTTTGCCTAACTGAAGGTAAGGAGCATTTTTCTGTTCTTGTTTCTGTACACTGAAAATCAGATTACGCCCCTTCACTCAGCTTGAAAACAAACCTTTCTAGGGCTACTTAGAGGTGCCAGGTTCCTTTTGTATATGTGGTATATGCTTCGAGATATATATATATATGGTATATGCCATATGGTATATGAGAGACATATATATAGTGTATGTCTCCCAGTGCAGGGAGTCTGGCGACCCTGGTCCTGTGTCTCCTTAGACTAGGAGGAGAGTAAGAGTTCAGGTTTCTCCAAAAAGGGAGAGGTTTCTCTGCATGTAGCCTCATAGAGCTTAATTTGCTTATATGGAATTTATTTGGTCACGTACATGTATGTTTATAAATTGTACCCCTCTTTGGAGTCAGAAATCAAAATGGAGCCTTCTTTTTTTAGAATGCATTAGTCAATTAACTCTACTCATATGCATGTAAATGGTTGTTTCTCAGTGTAATGCTGACGCCTGTTACTCAAAATTAACACAGACTATGTAAAATTGAAAAAAAAAAAAAAAGACTTTTGGATATATATTTTATTTGACAGTGGTTTAGAATATCATACAGTAAACAAGATTTCTGTAAAAGTTAATTTATCCATAGTGGTGCGTTTCATAAAAATAGTTGCTCACTTACAGCCTTTCTGTGACTATTAATACATGGAATTATATTTATAGAGATAGAGCTGTACAGGGTAAATTCACAGCTAACACTACACAGAAATATTATTTGGAATGGGGTTTAGATGATGTGCTGTCTTCACAGGTTATCGATTACAGCCGCATAAAGCAATTACTGCACAAGGAGTAGCTGTGAACTGTGCAAATTAGAGTTTATGCAAGCATAATCTCAACTGTTTTTCAGATTTTATTGTTTGCTTTCTTTATACATAAAAATAAGATACTGGGATGTGCATCTACACTACAGAAGCATTGTCCAAAATCAGATTCAATAAATTAATGGCAAATTATATTGAATTCTAGTTCAGGGGATAAAGATGTTTTTTTTTCCTCCATTAAATAAGAGTTTTATAAACAGCTACATGGACTTGTGCTTTTTTAGAAATCATATTTTAAATGGAGTTTTCTTTCTAAAGGAAAAACTTTTTTGAAAGCTGCAAAATCCTTGACTTGAGGCTTTTCAAATAATTGGACAGGAAGAAACATGCCTATAAATTTCTCAGTCCAGTGCAATGTTTGAGACATACAGTAATGTGCTAATTCCTTGGAACAAAGCCAATCTCAGTCTAATTTTTCAGCAGAGCATGTGAGGAACTAAGATTGTTAGAGAACAGTAACTTTTAAATACAAATTTTTGACAGTACTTTCTTCATTACTTTTTTCTCTTATTTTTTAGTTACCAATGTATTATTGCCCAGGATTTTGTTTTAATTTTGACAGACAAATAAGCATATGCACACTTACACAGACACGCACGCATCTTTTTGAAACAAGATAATGACTGTTTGACTGAACTTGGAGTTATTTCCTGTGAAGGCAGACTGGAATGTTTACCTGGCACTTAAGGCTTGAAATTCAAAACAGACAAGCGAGAAAGTTAAAAACAAAAGACCAAAAAAACAAACCCAACCCAAAACAAAACAAACAAAAAAATGGAGGTAGGGAAGAAATGATAACATGGAAATAATTTTGAAAATGGAAATATATCGAATTTACTGAACGAGGACACTGACAACTGCATTTCAGAAACCAGTCTAATTATTGTTAACGTGTGCCTGAAGGGCACCTGCTCTGCCAAACTGAGGGGATGGAAGATGAGAGTGTCCTAACTAAATGCAGATGGGTATGAAACATAGCACTGTTGATAAGTGAAGCTATCATCTTCTGCAGGAAGGAAAGGCCTTTCCTTAAGGAAACTGCAGCTTTTTCTCTGTAGCACTCTTCCTTTCATTGCAAGGGCCTTGCAGATGTCTGGGTTTTGAGCCTGACCAATTGGTTTGTCTGCTACTTCGCAGCATTTGGGGAACCTGTAATAAATCACTTTTGAGAGTAATTTGCAAATACAACGCCACCCTAACTCCCTTCCAATGTACAGAAACATGGTTTGTTCACAAAAATGGCAGTAGAAATGGTATCACAGAAACTAATCCACTCGATTTCCCACTCCTCCCGTAGCTCCCAGTGAACTATGCTACAGGGTACCATGTGGACTATCCCAAAGTGTTAACAGTGGAGAGGTGTCATGGGTGTACAGTTCTGAACGATGCTTCAAAGAAACCCTTTAGCCCCTGTCTAGATATGTTGAGAACAATTTATTTACAACATTTTAGCTCCATGAAAAGATCCTCTCTCTGTTTCAGCTTGCTCCGTGCAGTTTTATTTAAGGCGATGTTCCAGTTTGTGATTGCTCTAACTTGTTCCAGTTTCTTGATATAAAGTTTGAATGAAATCCAAGTCCTTCATGCAGTGGGAAAAAAATGCTAAAGCTACACTGCACTATCCTTCTCTGATGTACTGTCCTTCATATTGTTTTGGTTTCTTCCATAGCTGCCAAAGTCCCTAAAATGGAACTGGGACTTTAGGGTCGATTTTAAATCTCCATATTGACTATATGCTTTTGAACTTATTAGATACTGTGCACATTGTCATGGAATTACACACTAATGTTTTCATTCCTCAATGCTTTGTGTATATGTGTGATAGTTAAAATAAATTAAAACAAACCAATGTGAGACAAAAACTAAGAAGAATGTTCTGCGTCAGTTTGAGACAGTTAGAGGGCAACAGTCCCTTGCTTATCTGCTCATGGCAGAAGTACCAGACTTCAGGACGCTAGGTAGCTTATCTGAGCCAGGGATTTTCCATGGCCCTGGGGAGACCGTTGCCTTTCGAACTGTGGTGTTGGTGCTGCGAGTGCTAATGGAGTGGAGATGTCCCTTCCTGGGGAACTCGCTGGGTTTCCCATCAGGGTCCCTCTGGCTGTGGTCCATATCACTTCCAGGCGAGCTGCAGCGGTTGCTACTGTACGTCTTGGTAGCACCCGTATCAAGCTTGACATGGTCGGGTGCTGCAGCTGGTTTCTTCTCACTGATATTTGCAGATTTGTGATCTTCTTTTTTGCTAAGAGATCCTCCTCTCTTGCTTTCCAGCTTCCTCAGCCTCCCAAACTGTTCATCACTGGTTCCAGCACACACGTGCTCTCTTGCGCCAGCCTCGATCATAACGCTGTGTCCCACCACTTTGCTTTCTGAGGTGGGCCTGCCACCATCAGTGGTCTTATTTTTGCCTTCTGAATATCCTTTCCAAGAAGCCTCTTCATGCTTTGACCTGTCTACCTTTTTAGGACTTGCTGACCTTTCTCTTTGTTCTCCTAACCTTTTCTTTTTGTGACCGTTCACCGAAAGCTCCTTTGGTTTCCTTACATCGTGTTCCCTCTTGATATCCCATGTTGGCTCTGGGCTTATCTGGTGAGAAGGGTCAGAGGGTGGGGCTATGTGTGATGAAGATAATGGTGAGATAATGTCATCGAGGGAAAGAGCTACTTCCGGCAGACCTGGGGAGGTGGCAGAGGGAGCACTCCAGGAGTTTGGTTCGTCTGTTGCAACAAGAGAAGAGAGTTAAGGGCATATTCAGCAGCACAGAGTGTATATTGTATTCAGAGTAACTTTAACACTCAAATCACATACCAGATTTAAACTCCTCTGCTTTAGATGAGGTGAAACTCCCAGTAAATGGGGAGAAAACCAAAAATGAAGTCCCTTCCCCCTGCCCTAAAATGTTCAGAAGCGAGAACCACAGGGCTCTTACGGCAAACCCTGGTCTTCCTTTTTTTACAGAGTCTGCTTTCCTCTGCCCACGTTAAATTATTCTTAAAATAATACAGGCACGTGCTCATGAAATCAAATTGCCTCTTTTGTAGCTGTATAATGGATTTCTTAGCTGGGCAATATCAGTGCTGTCTCTGAGGACAAATGAGAAGAACTTTTTGCCATCTATTAAACATGTCCCTACAAGCATATAATAATTGACAAGAATCTGTGGCTCAGATAAGGTCATCATTGAATTTTGTCTCATATTTTTTCTAAACAGATATAATATTGCAGTGTTTATGGCCCCACAATTCTTGCACGGTACTTACAAAGCTCTGCCTTTATATCACAGCAGCAGCCGCTGAGTCTTTTGGCTGTGCATTTTGAATTTCTCTTGGTTACTTAGCCTCAACACAATATGGTTGGATTGTGTAGATCCTGTTTAATTTAACTAAATAGACATCTCCTTTGCTGAATCATGATGATTTTCCTAATCCATTGGTACAAAACCAGAATATTCTGAGATACCATTCTCTTGCATACACGATTCTCATTTCTTTTGATTAATGTCCCAGCAGACAGCAAGTCCATCATGAATAATGACACCACAACTGTTCTTACCGTCTACATAGAAGTTAGAGAAATCACTGAACTTAGCTAATGTCATTCCCTATTTAGCACCATTGCCTGGCTCTGAACAGTATGAGCAATAATCTGTCAGAGATGAAGGACTAGCTCAGGAATCCATGGAGACTAGGTGGGGCTCATGACAAGAGCTACATATTTCACCGGGGAGAAAATGTACCCTTCAAGCTGAAAAACAAGCATGGACTTCTGTCGGTCAGGACTAGTATCCCTCAGTGATACCAACTGTCCTTTAAAAGATGCATTTGTTTTTCTCAGTGCTATGGCTGCTTTCTAATTATCATGAAGATGCACATCATCCTGAAAAATGGAATGGTCTTTACTGCCCAGCCTGGGATCTGCAGCTTGCTTGACTGAGACGGCTCTTTTAAGTTAATAGCCTGATTGAGTGATTGCTGTCTTGCAGACAAAAATAGGAGAGACAATAGTGAGGTGGGTGACGTAAAGGCGGGGAGCAGCATGGTTTGCTGAGGAGCTATTTATTTTCCCAGATGGTGTTTGTCATATGCTTTTGCATAATGAGCATATGTGTGGAGAGGATTAGCATTTGAGAGGGGTAGAAAGTACAAGTTCTGTGTAAGACAAATAAACTTTGAGCTGGGAATCTAAATGGGCTGAGGGTCTCAACTGAGTTTTTTAAAAAAACATCACACTTTCTTACCCTCCAGTTAAGGCTGAGTAATGTACCATCTGCTCCCTGCTTGGCACTCGAACAAGGAAAGATAGAAGGAAGGCTCATGCAAGTAGAGCGATCAGCTCTGAGGAGCTTGCCTACAAAAAGCATCGACTCTGATGGGCTTGTTCTTTGCTTCTGCTCTTCAGCACCACCCCTTTGGCACAAGGCCGCAGGCTTTGCCTGATAGGGGAGGTGCAGATCAACACCAGCTCTTTCAGGTCTGAAATCCCATTTTGGTCAATATGTATCAGGGACCATGCATTGGATCCAAGTCACTTTGCCTGGTTCTCTAAAACTATCCCGGGACTCCACCAAGCAGCATGAAGCTGCCTGTGCACTTCAGTGGGGTACCTGGAGCTACTACTAAACAAACAACCTTGGGTCTTAGGAAATAAAGTTTATTCTTTTTATGGCATTGTCCTGTCACCCCAGGGCGGAGGTGGTGCTGAGCATTGGCCTGACCAACATATTTGACTCAGCTACAGTCTCATTTCCCAGTTGTCTGTGAAATGGTATTTTTCACTGAATGGCAGTGAAAAGCAGACAGCCACCACCAGATCTTGTGCAAGGCTCTGACAGCAGCTGAAGGTACAGAAACAGCTTGTTACTTTGGGAAGTATGAGCTGCACACCAGAAACCAGCAAGACACTTTCAGGTAACAAGATTGCCTCCGTGCAAAATGTGTCACTGTGCTCAGATGAGCTGACTCTTGTCCAGCAAGAAAAGCCACCGTTCAAAACCAGGGTGGCACACACCTCTTGCAGCTCCTCCAAGGCATGAAGGGCAATATTGTACCAGCTATTTGTGGGACGCTCGGGGAGGAGACCTGGGTGCGAGTGGCCTGCTGTTTTAGTCCCTAGAAACAAGAGAACTGATTTATTAATGGACTGTCCCCCTGCACAATTTTAAGTTTTATTCCCCTTCTGTTTTCAGAGGCAAACACAGTGAATATTGCAGTGAGACACTGTAGTGGGTTAAAACCTACTTCAGCAAAAGTGAGTCAATGTTACATTCAATGACATATAAATATAGTTATTTATAAATTGGGACATGCAATATTATATGCAGTAATTGATTTCTTCCTCTGCCCCAGAAAACATGAAGAAAAAGATGACGTGGCCAACTAAGCATAAAGACTTGTAGCCACAGCATGAAGGGAACCCCAGATGGGCCACGGGGAGCATTCTGTGTAAAATACAGTGCCTGGCCTTGCTGGGAAAGCACCCATATGGGCTGTGTTTCCAGTGGCTGGGAGGAAAAGCTGCCATGAAATGAAGCTATCATTTCACATATTCTGTGACAGTACAGTACTTGCAAGGAAGAACTTGACAAAAGGACTTTCTATAATGTTTAAGTACCATCAATCCAAGACAGCCAAAACCCAGCTTAACCTTTTTCTTTCAAATGAAATAAAATTGTGCAGAACTTCATCCTCAGCCTTAGTAGATGTTAATGATGTCAACAAGTCATTGTTGCAATATGTCACTGGATAGTGAAGAGAATAGTGATGTGAGGGTATGGCAGCTGACTTTCCTCTAATGTTTGAACATTATGGGAAAATACAAAAATTACTAGAGTAGAGCAAAGTGCATTAATGTAAGTAATTTGTTGCTCAAAAGAAAAACCTTTTAAAGAGCCGTGTTCAAGCCATCAGGGTTCATTTGGCCTTGTTCAACCAGCACTAAAATGATTGCTTTTCCACAACAAATATAAACAGGAGAAAAATGAAAAATTTTATTCTGTGAAGCAACTAAAGAAATGGTGTCTTTTTATGCCTGTTCTGAGGTTATAGCTGCATTTTGGAGACATCAGTATTTTGGAATATTTTTTCTACAGTTTTTAAGATTTATATAAAACCTATGTGTTAATTGTGAATATAACCTACTTTTACTCTGTTATCTCAAAATGTTTTGCAAACATACCAAACCAGAGACAGAGCAACAATTTTACGTCTTTCTCCCTTCACTTCTGGGAGGAACAGGAGACAGTATTCATATAATAGAGCATGAACTACTAATGCCCAAACAACTTCCAAGCAGAAGTGAAGGATAACACACTCAGTTGAAACTGCTGGAAAGATTTAGGGGCAATGTAGTTTTAAATTTGTTTCTGACTTTGTCACTATGGATATCATCCTTCCTGTGGGAGAAATTGCTTTTCAAAGGTATGCATCTCACTGAAGGCTAATAGATGCCTTCCTCCCTTCTTTGAAGGGAGAAAGTCTCCCTTGACCTACTAATTCAGACAAGATAAATAAGCTGGGAGCAGCACTATAATCTGTCACTGGGATGGCATTTGATTTGGTGTATTTTAGTAGGTGTTTCCTGGGTGGCTTTTAGCTTCCACAAGCCACTGTCACAGAGGTTGGTGGCACATGTAAGAATGACTCACCTATGACCTGTTTCTCATAACTCCCAGGCAAGGAGTAAATTGCTAACTGAGTAAGAGACACCACACACGAGGTCCTGAGTGTGTGGGAGGATAAGTGGGAGATGAGCACAGCCATTCTGGAGGTAGAGTGACAATGGGAAAACATCAGGAACGGGCCTTTTCTGTCTAAACGTGGTTTTTTTTTTGTTTGAGGTAGAACTACCATATACATGAATTGTTTTCTTTCCTATGCCAGCTTACACACATTCAATGGAGTGGAAATGAAGGTACTGCTCTCATGTGTCTACTAGCTCCTCTCTTAACTAAAGCCTAGTGTTCTACTTGCATCCAGTGCTGCTGATGGCTTCTGCCTGAAACACCAGCAAAAGAAACGCGGTTTCACTGTTAATGGACAAGAGAGGTCTGTGTGTCTGTCAGTTTCTGAGCATTGCCCAGGTGCTAAGCCAGAAGAAGAGCTCAGCCTAGTGATATGTTTATTTAATTTCCTGCAATACTTACGTTTTCTTTACAGGTTGCCCTTCTAATATTCTGTTAAGTCTAGTCTTGCTGTGCTTATCCTCTCTGCCAAGATCTTATGTCACAGGAGGTTAGACATCAAATTTGTGACTAGGTTGTCCTTTTGTATCAAAATATTTTAAATAACTGCTTGGTAGTTTATCAAGAATGTGGGATTTTTCATCACATAAAATTAACCATAAACAACTATTTTATTGAATAGTTAAGAGTAAAAACGGCATAACATTTTATTGCTTAAGTGCAATAAAATCTCAACGCCTTTTAAATTTCCAAATTATGTGAATAATGAACAATATATTAAAGCTTTGAACACTTTCAGGAGTCTGAAGCTTTTCCTGAAATGTCTTTTGTATCTTCCTAGAATTACTTTCCTGGGGAATCAAAGAATTTTTGATTGAATAAAAAATATGGTGCTCTATTTTCTTTTTTCCTACTTTTTGTCTGAAATTATGTATTGCCAGAAGGTGGCAAACAGTTCTTACAGATGCTCTTAATAATAAAAATGGGACGAATTGCCCCCTGGTGAGTATTCACTAATGTTGTCAGTATTACACCAGAAATGCGTTTGGCTCTTTCTCATTATATCTTGACATGTCTGTGATGTTCCTGATTGCATTGGTCTCCTGCAGCTTGTCTTTAATGGTCTCTAAGGAGGGAGACTTCAGAATATTTAAAGAATCTTTACTCTTCCATCTTGGAGCTTCTACAACCCAGACATACAGCACCCTTTGTCCTGAAATAAATGATTTGCTGAGGTTTTGATGGTTAGAAAAGCTCTTGGTGCCTTCTGTCCAGCTGTCAGCCTCATGCAAACATACCATGATATTGTCACCCTTTTCCCCAGCCTCTCCTAGAAAGTAGGTGGCAATGGGCTCTTCCCCCATCTTACAGGCTGCCTGTACTTCTGGTTTGGACTTCTTGTTAATTTTCAGTAGTGCTATGGAAATGTTTTCTCACAAATTACACTTTGCTTGAAATTACACTTTGCTTGCCTCCCCTTCCACAGCACTTATCCACGTTCAGATCCCTCAATGCTAGTAGATCTGGAAACAAACATCAGTGGATTTAGGTGCCTTCTGCTGCAATCTAGCCCTTTGTTTCATCAGTCATTATGGGCACATCCAAGTGGGATAACCTTTTCATCATTAGCACTGCCCTTACCTTTTTTTAAGCTATGATGGGAGTGTGCTATGGGTTCAAAATGTGATTTCATGCACAGAAATGAGATACGTGTCGTATACATTTACAAAAATAAATCCAAGTTATACTCAAGTTATTTTAGCACATGAACTACTTTTGCCTTTCCTTAACATGCAGTTAAGTGATCTGTTTGGTACTGTGAAGTCTCATTTGCGAGGCAATGAAAACCTAATTTCTTGCTATTTTAATGTAACCACATTCATTATACTGCTTGCCTGTTTGTACTCAGTCTGTTTATAGTAGCTTGTAAATGTAACTTTGTTTAAAGGTGGAATTTTTCTGCTTTCTAGGAATTAGGGGTTTTGGTTTTGCACATTTGTTTTTGCAAAGGTTGCAGATGATTTGGTCAGATCAATAGGAGTGAATTAATAAAGTCATAAAAGGCTACAGGAAAACAAACGTGCATCTGAGTCCCTGCAGCTTTTACTTCTGCATTTTGTGTTTAGCATTTTCAGAAGAGTGATTCATCATGAAAGACTGATGTTTGGAGTATGAAACAATGCCAGGCGTTGTTGCTCTGTCATTTGGTCTTTTTGTAACTAATGTTAGAAGAGGGGGGCACTACTACTACTGGGAGCTATCGGTGGCAAGAAATAAAGAGATGTGACTGGAAATACAGGGTGAGGAATACTTTTATCTCCTCTGTAAGCTTCAAATACATAATTTTGCATTTGGTAAATTCGGAACATTCAGTCATTGACCTATTCTGGCACTGGGAAGCACAGCTCTACTTCCTGCTTTATTCAGTTCCCAGTGCTGTTAATACTCTGATGCCCTACTTCTTTTCATGTTACTAATCATTACTGATGTGAAGCAATTTAGTTCCTTTGGGTTCATTATGGCCATCTTCCATTATACACTTTACCTAGACATTAAATGGGAGATACCCCAAATAGTTTTACAGCAGAGATAGTGTTTATAGAGTGCTTGCAAGGGCTGTCTGATGAGAGTTTGAATGGTTGCATTTCAGGTAAAATTCACTTTCATCACCATTTCTGTACTCGGCATGGAGGTTTGTTAGAAAAAGTGCTTTCATGTTCAGAGATCTAATTTGAGAATTATTGAAATACACTTCAGAGAGAGCAGATTGTCAGTTATGCTTGGAAGACCAAATCTGCTGAAGCCCAGGAGATGATATTGCTTGGTTTTGGAGCTATGGGAACAGAGAGAATGGGAATATTTAAACTTGAGGCAGAGAGGGCAAAACTGCATGTTGTAAGGAAAAAAAATTAAAAATACCTTTAGAAAAATACTGAATGTTTTCTTGAAACAGTAAAGTCACACACACCGATTTGTGTTGGCTTTAACCTGCACAAAACCCCATGCAGGAAAGCACCTCAAAGTTTTTAATGTAACGTATCCTTTAAAGATGGTTAACAAAGAAACACGGGAAGTGATTCATCTGACTTGGAGAGCTCCTATTCTTTTTCTGCAGTGCTTCTGATGCTACACTATACCCAGTGCATGTTCAGTAAATCCCTTTCCCTGAGTTAATTCTTTAATTATGGCACTGCTTCACCAGTATTTTACTGTCCAAATCATTTGAGACAATAATTTAATTGCCTCACAGAGTCTGAGAGAGAAGTGTCTCAGAAGATCTCTGCAAATAGATGTCTGCTCTTCTGTTGAATGTGTACACAACCAGTGTTGGGGAGAACCTTCTGGGAAGCCCTTTTGGAGGCTGTGGATCAAAGCTAAGTGGCTGGACACAGAGACCTACACCCATCGTCCCACACCAGGTAGTTTTTAGGAAGCATGAATCACTTCAAGTAAGCGGCCCAAGCACTCTCAGACTAATACAGGAGCTATCTAATGAATTCAAAAGCACTCTGAGTTTCTGCCCTGGAGAACAGGTGGACTGGATTGTCTCCATTACTTGGATGATCTTGGGGGCTGCTTAGTCCTCTTCTGGCTACCTTGCCATTGTTCACCACTTAAATATAAATCACATCTGTAAGAAATTTACTGTGATTTTGTAATAATGCCTGAGCTCTGCATCATTTAGCTCTCTCCAACAACGTAAGTCACCTCTAAACCCAGGACTGAGGTAATTTTTACATGGCCCTTACAACAGCAAAAATAAAAAAGGGTAATTTTTCTATGCAGAAAAAACCGCTACCTAAAGTGCAGAATGGGAGAGGGTAAGATAATCAAAAGCCACATATACAAAGAGATTATATTTCAGACCTGAAACAGTTAACTTAGTTTAGTAAATCAGTTTGCTAATTTACTGTAATAGTCTTCTGGATGTGAATCTTAAAGCCAGATAATTATGAGTAGTTTATCACTCATTCCAAGACCCATTTCAGCTTGTTCAGTAGATATGGATCTAGTAAACAGTCCTGTCCATTAAATATTTAAACCAACAATCGTGGTCACTAATCTGAGTGAACTTGGTAAATTTGATTTTTCCTTGAATCAAGATAATGTATCTGCATAACTGTTACAGGATTACTCACTAATACTGTGAGCAGCTGAAATGAAAAGCTGCAGCCTGTACAGTGCTTTAATCCCCACTGCAAGCTCCTCACTGTTTTGTTAGCGTTAAGGTTACAGACAGTCTAAGTGCCAATCTTGAGTGATGTTGCTCTAACTATGCACTATCATTCACCACATCCTTTAGGTGGTTTGGTACCCTTTTTGAAGTGCTGAGCATCTCACATATCTGTCAGATCAGAGCTACTCAGGCGGAAGAACCTCATCCCTTCAGTAAAGAAAGTCTTATTTTTTCTGAACGGTCGGGCAGTAGAGAAGGAGCTGCAGAAACCTCAGCAGTTCTCTTCCAGAGCCATGCTGGAGCTGGAAAACTCACACTGCAACTCACTGTATAATTAAAATAGATAATGACTTTAAAATTAGTTTTTATTAATAGAATTAAGCTACATTAAGTCATAAAAAGTGTTCATAAATATGTTAATAGAATGTGTGTTATTAATGAAAAACATTCTGCAGAGACTGAATAATTTAAGAGTTGGATATTACACACTTAAGTATTAAAATTATTAATTATCACAACTAAAATGGGTGTTAACAGTAGGCATCACACCATGTCTAGTCAATAAATAGCTGCCATTATTAAAGGTATGTAGCTAATATAAAAAAATTATTTAACAAGTGATAAATTTGGAGCATTTTGACTGTGTATGAAATGCCCCTAGAAAGGCACTGAGTGTTGGCAGTTCTCACTTAAGATCTCAGCAGGATCTTAAGCAAAACATGGAACTTGATTTGAAGGCATCCTTATTTACAAAGCTCATGAATAGGTATTCTTGTTCTGTTTAGGGTAAAAGCTGCAGAATTAGTTTAGTCTCTCTTCAGCAAACTTTTCAGACTGGCAGCTGCTGAGCACTGAAGGTGCAGAGCTGACCCTGGGACCATGCTTGCTGTCAGGACTGTTGTGGTATCTGGTATCTTTTGGATGCTGAGACAATTTCCTCTGAACACTATATAATGGGATGTATGTGCACGAATAAATGAATGTCACATTGTAAAATTTATGTTCTGCTATGTAATTACAAACTACATGCTATTAGAAAACAGAGATGTTTAAGGTTCTGGCTTGCATATGTGTTCCTGTAGCTTAACAAAATCAACATACTCTATGGTCATGTTACTTAAGCATCAACTGGAGAATTACCTCATGTTGTCAAAGTAAAAAAAAAAAATTCATTTAATTTTCCTAACCATTTTTCTTTTCCCAAGAAAGAAGTAAAAAGCTATAAGAAATCTGTCAGAGACTGTGCGTTCTGCTAACCTCTCCCTTTGGACAGGTCACAAAGCATCAGCCAGGTACTGCATCACTGGATGGCAGAGTGAGAAGGGCAGAGGCAGGATCATCTGCAAGCCCTGCTATGGGCCATCTTGCCTTCCCCTCTCTAGTGGTTGCAATAACAGGTTTTTATGTCACTCTCTGTGTGACTGTTTAGAGTAATCAAATTTCCAGTGCCAATGACAAGAGTCATCAGAATCCTACATTAGCTTAATGTAGTCTTGGGCATCATAACATCAGGCTGCTGGCAAAGCTTTTCTGATACAGCTTGATTGCCTCTTGTTGTACTTTTGTATCACTTTTTGTACTTTCATGGCTGTGCTTTTGTCCCTAAAAGAGCTTATAGCTGTTTATGGATTCTTTTGAGCAAGCTAAAAAGCTGTACTTTTTCACCTGGATAATCACAGATCAGTTAAAAGTTCATGTGAATGAGTTCAAAGCCGTTGTATCCCAAGTTCAACTGATATTCTTAGAGATAGGGTCTTTGTCAGGACGTATGAAGACAAAATGTTCATGTTCATGTCAGCAGTTTCTAGATCCTTCTAAAAAGTATCAAATTTGACCTTGCCAAATCACTATTTACCTAAACATGTGGATGAATGGCTCTCCTCTCCTATAGGGAAATGCATGCCATTGCAGAAAACTGACTGTACTGAAGAGATTGCCAAGCATTGGAATAGGCTGCCAGGGGAAGTGGTTGACTCACCGTCCCTGGAGGTATTTAAGAGATGTGTAGATACAGCATTTAGGGACATGGTTTAATGGTGGACTTGGCAGTGCTGGGTTAACAGTTGGACTCGATGATCTTAAAGGCCTTTTCCAACTTAAATGATTCTATAATTCAATATGGAACCCATTTTAGATCCCTTGGAGTCTAGCCACTGAAGCAGTTGCTGCACAACCTTCATGATGAGAATTATTGGGCCAGGCCACAGGAATAACGGTTTGTGCCTTCATCCTGTTCTCTTTGATACGTAGCTCTGTATCACGAGGAATAAGGAAGCTACCTCTGATTAACAACAAGTTGAAGTGATGCAGTCTTGTTATTAAGTGGGGGCCGACTGCAAATTTGCAAATGAGAGGGACCGCAAAATGGGCATCAGGAGAGGAATTTTACTGGACATTGTGGTGCAATAGCAGAAGACTGGACTTAATCCTATAGCAGACTGCAAAGGCACGGTAAGTGTTGCTAAATTCCCATTTTTCCTATGTATCTGGATTATATGAAGAAAGGAAAAAACAATGCTGTGGAGACAGAGGGATGGCTGCATTCTTTAAGCCCTGTATTTTGGGTGCTTATCTTCCAATATTGTCAACTGGATGGAAATACAGGAAGCTACCAAAAAAATGTTAAAAAAAGATTTGTAGGTGGGACTTTTCCCTTCTTTGGCTGCCAAGTCTGCTTGCCAGTTTATGTGAACAAAGCCAGGGATAATGTTTGTTCATCTGTTTTATTCACTGTAGTTTAACTGTAATTATCTACACTTTACATTATATTAGTAAACCTACTCCAGAATATTATATTATAATAAGCCTTAGTAATAAGAGAACTTTCTCTACAGTCTGATTAAATCTCTGCTCAGATGTGGGGGAACACTGCCAATTTTTGGTGTGGATTATAATGCATGTGGATTAGTGAGGTTCTGCTTTAATAATAATAATACCGAGTAGTTCACTCTTATTTTTAATCTTTAAAGTGCTTTTCAAGCATTAAATAATTAATCCCCATAACCCTCCCATGAGATCGGTAAGCAAACATTACTATCCCCATTATACTGATGGGGAAGCATGGGTTAGAGAATTCAGCTGGACTGGCCAAAGCCACTGGGAGTGTAATAGCCAAAGCAATGTTTTAGGACTATGGAAAGGACTCAGTGGTTTTTGTATTTGAAAAATAAGGAAAAGGTATTGCTTCCCTGGAAGATTAAAACTGAACTCATTGCCACAAACCTGAAAATGTCTTCCCATATGTCTGACTGACTTTCAATACTGTGTTTTTTATTTCTAGACCAAAGGATACCTATGTAAAAGGTCTACATCTTCTAAAATAGCAGTCTGCTGTAAGACAGAAATAACTATATGCACCCACATACGCACACATGTACACTGGTAATTAACAGAAGGATGTTCTACTTTCCTGCCAGCTGCTACGTATTTATAAAATACTAACAACAGGTTTGTAAAGCAAATTTTAATATTCAATTTTTTACCTATAGCAATAAGACAGCTAGAACCTTTGGGAGCCATATATTACCTGATGTTTTTAGACAAATGTTATTAAGCAGTATATTGGTTCCATTGATTCATTTGGTTAGCCTGCTTTTTTTCTTCTCCCTTTTGCATACCACAAGCTCCTGAAATTAAGTTGATATTGCTAGAAATAAGAAGGTGGTATTGGAAATGCAGCAGGAATACGAATGAATGCATTTCCACCAAGGTGGTCACAGAAGGAAGGGCCACTTTTCCAAAATGGCTATCGATTTTTGCGCTCACATCAGAGGAATGATGGATGGGGTAGTTCAGGTTTCAATTAACACCCAAGCTCAGCTCTAGGGATTTATAAAATGAGCACTGAAAATAGAATGAATTGGACTATCTGATCAGTACTCTGAACAGGTAGGAGTATCTGGCTTAAATATATAGGCCAAGACGCTTTAGCCATTTATTAGACAAACGTAAAAGCTTCAGCATGAGTTAAAGAACTAGAGACATGCAGTTTGCAGGTGACTGACGATTTCTGAAGGATCTAACTGTATTCAAACAATGAATTTACAGTATAAGCTCAATTTTTCATCTATTTTTGCAAATATAAATGCAGGGGTCACTAGTAAGGGCTACCAAACCCATGGTACAAGGAAGCATAGGATTTTATCACTGGATGTACTTTCTAAACCATCTTCTAGCATCTGCATCTCTCCTGTGCTATATCTAACTTTAAGTAAGCCTGCTGATCATCTCCCATAAGTGATTACTTATATAAAATGGAACAATTCCTGAGGGAGAAATGCAGACTGTGATATGATGATATGGTAGGGGCCTAAGGCATTCTAGAATGGTTAATGTATCTGCTCTGCCTCAGGAAATTTGACTTTAACTTGGTCAGTACTCTAATGAATGGTAGCAGGGCCACAGTTTTGGCTGGGAGAAGCCCCATGGCAAAACTGGTTCTTTGCAAAAATCCTTCCCCTCAAAAATCTTTCATTAAAAACACGTGAAATGGAAACATTTTATAACAAATATATATGCTTTTGACCTGATATGACTTGTTTACCAACTAAGTATTTCAGTTTTGGTGTTGACACAAGCTAAATTGCTTTTGATTTTCTTTATATATTTTACTGTGAAAAAAAATCTGTCCTCACACTTGCTGCCAAGTAAATAATCAGAACCATTCACAGCTGAGTGACTGTGCAAAACTAACTTTAGCTGTATTGATAGAGGATTTACGTTTCTACTTATTTCAGGAAAAAAAGACTTATTTCCTGTGTCATTATGCTATAGGAGGAAAAATAAAGATAAGGCATAGAAAGCTGTGGTCATATATATATATACATATATATATATATAAAACACTTGTGGTAGAACTGCAGTTCACTGAAGTTCCTAAGTTTGACAACTGGGACTTGCAAAATGGTCCTAATATCAGTCCAAATTTTTAACCTCATGATCTCTCTGAAAGACCTCTAGTGAAAAACAAAAAACAGAAGTAAGGTGGGAATGAAAGGAATGGTGCAATTCAGATTTCTACACAATGAAGGAACTTTTCTGTTGCTAGGTCTCTGATGGTAACCTACACACTTGAACTACATGGGTACAATATCAAATGGCCTCTACATGTGCCCAGCTCTGCACCAGCAAAGTATAGGGACATGTCTGTGTACAAACATTTCTTATATATAGACACAAATAGGAAATAGGCTGTAACTGGAAACACATATAAGCAATTGATTAGATTATTCAGATTTGCATGCACAAGACTGTTAACTTTAGCACAGCTTAATGCCTGGGTGCTGGGGGCAGGAAGAATTCTGTGGGCTTCACGCTGGAGGAGCTGCTCGAAGCTCATAGGCTAAGAGGATACTTTTGGGTATAACTTGCCTGCTACTTCCAATCTGCCTACTTAAAAAGTGTGACACTGGCTTTAGAATTTTAGCAAGTATATACTACATTGTACAAAGTCAATAGCAGACAGACTGAATGCATCTGAACACTTCTGTGTTTTCTGTGATGACAAAATAAAAGATAAAAATAAAAAAGATAGGCAAAAAAAAGTTTTTCTTCTCCTTTGCTTTCCAGGTATCATTTCTGGGCCATGACTCTGTGTTACAAATTTGATGTATCTAAACAATCTGTGCAGTTGGATCTGATTTATGAAGAAAACAGCTTGAAATCAAGTGCAAAGTGCTATGTGTAAATTCAGCATAACCACTGAGTTTAAAAAAACAGTATCTCTTTGCAGCATGTTCCAAAAATGTCTTCAATTTTACATTAGTTATTTCTTCAAGAGGCTGCACATAAATATCATTTGAGATCAGCATCTAAATTCCACCTCCCCATTGCTAATATTTTTCCAAGCCAAGTACCATAAGGAAGAGGGAAATTCTGGCTTTGAGTCTCAAATTTTAAGATTTTCTACCTGAAAAGTCATATTCAGAGGATAAGTTTTTGTCATGAGAAAAATTAGATTTAGCAGACCTCTGGCTGTGTTTCTGTAATAGCAGCAGTGCAACATGAAGAACCAGTTATTTGGATATTAAAAGACATTTGTAAAATGCATAGCTGCTTTGATGTCTAAGATAATTGGTTATGAAAGAAAAGTCGAGAACTGTAGAAACTATTAAGTGAGCTAGCATGTAAGAAAAAGTTGCGCAACAGTTGTGAGAAACAAAAGTATTAGAAAGATAATATACATGCAGAGTTTACAAACCGTGTCTTTAGGGTGGCCCAATAAGTAGAAATATGGGGACCCATGCTTGTCACTTTTCATGCACATGGAGAGACTGGAAGGTACCATTCCTAAAGGAAGGGGAGGAACAGCCTAGGACCAATCATTAGAATTAACAGAACCAGTGACATACAGATATTTTACTATTGTTAGAGCAGAGAATTCTTAGTAAGTTTAGAACAACTTAGTAAAACATGTAACAGGAAAGAAGTATTTCTGTAAAGCTAAGACAAATAAGCATGCTGTAAGTCTAAATATTAGTGAATGACTGAAACTACTGTGCATATATGTATTCAGGACGTAGGTTCACCTGGACTACAGATGTGGAGTACATCTTGAGGTGCTTGCTGAAGGAGTCATAAAAAAATCAAAAGCAAAGGGCAGAATTGTGCCCATTTATTTGTATGAAAAATCCTTGTATTGGTATCAACTCCGACATTTTTTGGTTTTGTTGGTGGGATAGTGCTGAAACACGAGCTCAGAGTTTCTTCAAGCCCCTTCAAAAATGACTTACTGCTGAGTAACTTACAGCTTTTATCTGTTAACTAGCAATTACTTCATGTATACTGAAACTTCACTTTTTGCATACAGAACTCTTCCCCCCTTAAATAGCCAAAACTGAACCTAAACTCTACTTCTGTAAATTCACCCAAATGTCATGAACCCATGGGGTGAGTTTTGTACACAATTTAGTGTTGTGTGAAGCAACAGAGGCTTAAAAAATGCACAATGCGACCCCAAGACATGTCTCATAATGAAGTCAAACAAGGCTGGGGAGAGAGGGAAAGAACCACTGTTGTGTAAATCCATAAAGCATCAACCAGCCCAATGACACAGATTCCTTGTTCACCAAACCTCAGTGATCCTGGTTCTCGTGGTTCTGCCTGTGTTAGCATCACAGTGTGACCTAATACACTCAGGGACAGATCCAGACTTCCAAAACAGGACAATGGAAAAGTTTTCCAAGATTTCAGTATGAAACGGGCTGGAGTCTCTAAAGCTTACACCTTTCTGCAGGAGCTCTTAAGTAACTTCAAGTGAAAAACTCCCAAACTTGACAGAAGGGATGGTTTTGAAGTCCTGCTGTGAAAGGAGGAAGGAAAACTAATTAGCTTTCTCCTACATGTTCCTCGCAGGTGAAACTCTGTTTCTGCTCCCTGTGCAGCGTCAGACAGAAAGCATTTGGGGCAAGAGGTTGTGCCTTGCTAGAGGAATGGAGTCTGCCTACAAGTGTTAACTGTGCCTCACCCTACTCCACCTTTACACCCTGTTTGCAATTATTTCATTTTAAGTGTAATTGCTTTCACATACTTCTAGGAACTTATATATTGTAATGTAGTTTTTTAGTAATGAAAGCTCCAGTTATGAAAGGCTAGGAACAGTAAAACAGAAGCAGCAATCTGCAGGACTGCTGGGACTGAGAATGAAACATGCCAGGCTTTCCTAGGGACCTTCATACACAGGTATTTAGAGAAAGCAGTGGTTGTTCTCATAAAAAGCTGTGGCTTCCTGGGGCTGATCCATCATTAGAATTAACTTGCCTCTTGCAGAACTCATTGCTGGATGGAGAGGCTGTGATTTGTTAGTTTTACTTAACATTTAATGTTACTATTTTGGGATTTTGTGAACAGTTTTGCCTTTAGGGATGGATGCTTCTTCATCCTAATGTTTGGCTGTGCAATGCATATGTCCTTCTCATGGTGCTTATACAGCTATGACTATGTTCTGAAATACAGGAGCATCTGTAACTAGGCTTCCACAGTGTGAGCAGAGTGTTTTAGAAGTGCTGCACACCCTGTAGCTCCTGCAGAAGTCAGTAACCTCAAAGGTTACACTGGGAATTAGGCAGCTGTTGCAAGAAAAATCTTGGTCTGTCATTTTACTCAAATCACGTTTAATGCCAGTCTGAGAAGTGCTCAGTGCTACAGCGATGACTGTGAGTTGTGTCCTGTGACGTGTATGAAACCTCACGCTCCCTCCAGCCAGGCTCCCTGGGCGATAAGTACTTTGCGTACTTCTAGGTTTTCTTGCACAGTAATAAGATTTCTTACTATAACTTGGTTCTTTGGAGAACATGGCAGGCTATTTCCTGTGAATCATGATGCTGATGTTCTTCGGGTTTCGATGAGCTGTGGTAATTCCCCTTCAGTGGCAGCACAGCTCCTCTGGCTATCCTTATCCTCAGCAAACATGTTCTGAGATGCTGGGTGATAAAACATCTGTTTTCTAAGCTTCTTCTGTTCCACCCTGCTGTGAAATCAGCTATCGTTTTGGAGCATTAATCATATCTGTGCTCCTTCCCATATATTCTGATGTTGCCTTGCATGGTATGAGGGGATTTCTCCCTCTGAAGTGCTTTGGGGTCTTTGGCATTTATTTTCAAGCAAAATCAGCAGCTGGAGTTGAGGTAAATGATGCATTTGCAACACACTTTATTTCTTCCCCTTGGTTTGCACAGTGCTTTAGCTCAGTCAGAATTTTCTGAGATGTTCTTGCAGGGACAGATTTCCAGGCATGGAAATCAGCATAACCTGACGTAACTCATTCAGGAGATTTACATCCTCCCAGGAGCTTGTTCTTTGTTTCTTCACTGAGTGCTTTCTTCTTTTCAACACATATTCTTTTTCTTTCACTGATCACTTTCTTACAATTGATAATTTTTTCTTAACGCTGCTTTTACTGATGTCAATCACATCACCAAACAGTGATATTTCTTGCAATTAAATATAGACCGTCATATTTGGTACTAACAGAAACATAGCTCTGGAACTGAAAAAGCATTGATCGTGTTGTACAAGGAAAATGAAAAAGTTGAGGATGGAGAGATAATAATGTGACAGTTTTTTGCTGGTTGGTTTTAGGTCGTTCTAGGTAAGCTTCCTTCTTTTTAACACTGTGAGTCTGACCACCACTGCTGCTGGAAAGGTCTTTAAACACAGCATTACTACAAGTGACTTGGGAAGGCCCTGACCATTTTGCTTGTCAGAGACTGAGAGACAATATCCAGGAGAGGACCATGGTACACTTGTTCTGTGTTTATATTTCTCTCTAGGCTTCTGCTATACACCACCATTGCAAACCAGACACCAGCTCAGTCCTCTAGCCTCGCATTATTATACTTGACTAAATCTTATTTCCCACTGGTGGTCTCTAGAGCTGAACCCTAATGAGAATAAGAAATATCTCTGACATGTGTTTGCTAACAAAAAAATTAAAACAACCCCCTCAAAAAAGCTGATTATTTCAGTCAAAAAAGAGCCAATTAGAATTGTTACACCTCAACCATGCAATTCTAGTGGGAAGAAGAGGGAACTAAATATTGACTAGGTTATCTGCTGTCCTCAGGACCACTTTGTCCTTAAGCTTACTGTCACAATCTTCTCTGCATTCAGTTTTCCATTTGGAACGTATGTTCTTTCTGGGGGTCTCTGTCATTAATACTCTGACAGATGCTCTTTGCAGCATGAGATCTGGCCTTCTCAAGACGTGCCCTTTGGTTTTAATTGTTTCTGCTTGTTAATTTCTCTTTTTAATTTCCCAAGCATGCTGCTGTTGGTTTTATGTGCACCTTTTGTTTATTCTTAGAGTATTTCTCATTGCTTTGGGAAATGACTTAGGGAGGACTTTAATATCTGAGTTAATTTAAACAGGTATCTTCTTAATTTTTCTTCCATTCCACCTGCAGCCTGTATACAGCACTAACATTTCTCTGCCTGTGCAATAACACTCTGCGGTGTTATCCTTTGTCATGATGTTATCCTTTGTTGTGATGTTTTCTGTAGGTTATGTGTACATTATAAAGTAACTCATGAACACTTTTACTGCTGTTTCTGTACAGTAGGACAACACAGCTTTCAAGCACAGCCACTTAGTTCTCCTCTTGTACAGAGGTGTAAGCTGGGGATGCAGCTAGAAAATTATCTTATTAAACAGTGCTTCCTTGTAGCAGCTTTTATTTCACAGTAATCTGCATTTTTACACGACTAATGCTAAGCATTCTAAGTGGAGAGCATAGCTGTAAACAGTCCTGTGAAGTCATCTTGTTTCTTTCTGTTAGCACTATGGAATGTGTGCAGATTTGTAGTGGTTTATCTGCATTTTCTACTCGTGTTCTTCTGGGGAAGGGAAGGCTGCGGGACATTTACACCTTCCGGGAGATATATTTTCCCAGAACAATGCTATTTACACTAAACTTTTTCTTACATCTATTTACATTTTCTTACAATTCTGGAAGAAGGTACAGATGTATAAGATTTATTTTGGATCTTTCATAAACCTAAGTGTGCCATCCAGAACTGGGATCTTAAGGAAGTCAGATTTGGAATGGGTCTGAACTGCAATCAATTCCTTGCTCATAACATCCTCCTGTGACCCCCTCTTAGATTAAACTTTTCTGAGAAACCAGAGAACTGCTGGTGTATGGTTCTGCTATTTGAGAAGGATTATAACCACTATAACAGTCCAGGACTTTTGTTTGTTCTTTCATTAAAGTTGATGCACCTCTCCCTTACAGAAGAATTGAGGAGGTGATCTGAATCTCAGTTGGAGGTCCCTTTGGAAGGATTATGTACTGGTTAAAGCTGGTATTAAATGTCTTAGGAATGATTTATCATAATCTCTGAAAGCCATTTTGGCTTTGTTCCTACTCACCAAAAGTATAACTCACTAACTTTATCATCAGATGAGTGGGCTAGGGCCCATGTTGCTGCCCTTATTGAAAAGCTCTTGAAAGCTGGAAACATGCTGCATACACTATCCCGAGTATTGCCTCAGAATTGGCTCTAGTTTAGATAAGAATATGGTGCTGTTGCCATATATACTGGCAGGTGGCAAAGTGCTGACTTTCAGTGGAGCTGACTTCAAGGTCTCTAAGAAGGTAATGAATTTCTATTGGTAACAAAGACTGATCTGAACCTACAGTTAAGCCTAAGTATTACTCTGAAATTTCATATGCTACTGCAACTTCTGATTCTAATGCGAAATGATGCTGGAACATCAAAGTAACACTGGAAAAGTTTAATAGAGTTTTGGACCTCGTAGCGTAAAGAAATCAAGGAATTTTTATTTCCTGTGAGATTTCAGGCCCAGCTGTGCACATCACAGAACTTATGTAAATATATGACATTGTCACACCATACTCTACAGTAAGCTGATTTCAATTTTTAAAAAGGGCTTTTTGTCTTTGAAATTACCTTTGGATAATTTATTTTTACTTCTTGTCATTTCAGTAGTGAAAGGAGGCCTCTATACTGTCTACATGACATACATTTTTGAAATACTCAGAAAAGTCCCAGAAGTCCCTCTGAAACAAAACATGAGAAGAATGGATTCCTCTCTCTCACCATAATGAGCAAAGTCTCCTTTTTTATTCAGAGTTGTCTTCTACTTGATCATCTGTGTATATTGTCAGAGATAATGTAACGGGTGAGGTTGTCAAAGAAGGAAGTATGCTCTTGTTAATGCTTTGACTTTAAACCTGAGCCACTCAATTGCATGGCAAAGGGACCATCTCCTGTGATTCAAAATGTGCAGAGAAGTACCAATAGAGGAAGAAGAGAAAAGTTTATGGTCAAATCAGGAACTCCCAGCACACTCAGAGATGTACCCTAAAGGGTTCAAAGTGCTTCCTCCAATGCACATCTTCTAAGCCACTGCTTATATGTCAGGAGGGCAGCAGACAGTGATGTACACATATATGGTCTTGAGCCAAGGAAATACTTAAACGTGTATAAGTTCACCTCAACTAGGGTAAGCACTTAAACCCATAGCTAATAAGCCCCAGGACATTACAATATATAAATATCTGCAACTGTTACTTAACTCAAAAGCAGTAGAATTAATTCATATAGGTTCATGCACATTGAAAAATACGAAGATGAAAACCCACCATATTCTGGGACCTGTCCTGTTCCACGTTTCAACAACAGTCGCACTCTCCTGCCACCAGACTTGATTAGCTCTATTGCTCTGGCATGTGTCATGTCCCTTGTGCTTTCTCCATTGATTTCAATTATTTGATCTCCTACCTGTCAGGTAAGAAGAACATTGAGTCAGACAGAATTGCAGTAAAATGAGCATTTCAGAAAGAGACATATTCAATGGATCACAGGTTACTTGAATGACAGACAGACACATCAAGGTAAATTTGTTCCTGTCTGTCTGAGGGATATTACTGGCAGATTAAATAACCTCCAAAGTGGATTCTGAATGTGGTATATCAAATGCTGCTCATCTTGTGCTGAAATCAGTGTAATGCATTTATAACTTGCCTCATGTCTTTCTCACATAAAAGATTTTGTTTTGAATTGCTTGATATGTTGGAGTCACTGGAAACATTATCTGTACTACACCTTAACTGTCAGTGTTGTTTGGCCCTGAGAAGACCTTTGTTGAATATAACTTGCTGTTTTTATAGAGAAAAGAGAGGTTCAAAGCACAAAGATCCATCATTTCATAGAATGACAGAATCATTAGAGTTGGAAGCGACCTCTGGATATCATCCAGTCCAACCCCCTGCCAAGGCAGGGCCACCCAGAGCAGGTTACACAGGATTGCGTCCAGGTGAATTTTGAATGTCTCCAGAGAGGGAGATTCCACAACCCCCTGGGTAGCCTGTTGCCGTGCTCTGGCACCCTCAACGTAAAGAAGCTCTTCCTCATGCTGAGGTGAAACTTCTTGTGTTTTAGTTTATGGCCACTGCTCCCCATCCTGGTGCTGGGCACCACTGAAAAGAGTCTGACACCATCCTCATGGCACCCGCCTTTGAGATATTTATATGCACTGGGATCCCCTCTCAGTCTTCTCTTCTCTAGACTGAACAGTCCCAGCTCCCACAGTCTCTTCTCATAAGAGGGATGCTCCAGACCCCCATTCATCCCTGTGGTCCTCCACTGGACCCTCTCCAGTAGCTCCTTGTCTGTCTTGTACTGAGGAGCCCAGAACTGGATACAATACTTCAGATATGGCCTCACAAGGATCGAGTAGAGGAGGAGCATTACCTCCCTGGACTTGTTATACCCAGGTTACTGTTGTCCCTCCTGACCTCAAGGGCACAATGCCAGCGCATAGTCATCCACCAGTACTCCCAGGTCCTTCTCAGCTGAACTGCTCTCTAGTAGACAGAATCATTTGAATACCCATATCTTGGTAATAAAGTTTCACACCAAAGTAAGGATAGTGCTATGGCACATGACATGCACCAGTTCTCAGAAGAGTGTGCTTTGAACTATTTAGCCACAGAAAAAGTAAGCACAGCCCCTGGCTGAGCTGTCTAGTTAGAGCAGCCGACTCCAGTTAGAGCAGCTCTGATACAGATTTCTGCCACTCATCTGCCTGGCTTTTCAGTCAGAGTTAGCTTCATTACTATTTTTCCACCTCTGTTTCTCCAGCTGTAACATGGGGCAGTGCTTTCTGCATCTACCATTCACCCCAGTCTCCCTCCCAGCTTTGTCTCCTGCTGGGTTGTTTTGGTTTTGCTCTTCTCTCCATGAGAAGAGCTGGCTTTCAATGCTGGAAACCTTCTCCATGACTAGGGGAGTTGTTGCTTTTTTGCGGTGCCTGGTCCCCATGGCAGACAGCACGCATAGGAAATGGCAGCTGTACAGCTTGCTTGATATTGCAGTATCACAGCTGCCACTTATCTTGTGAGAGGGTTAAACAAGCAACACGGGAAGGTGACGTGAACCTCTTAGCAGCAGCACCATAGCCTTTGGAGCTGATGTTTTGCAGCTGCCTTGCAGAAGCCTTCCAGCCCCTTTGGATGGGTGACCCAGGTGAAACCCAGAGGTAGAGCTGATCTCCTGCTGCTGATGGAGGTGCAGGTCCAAGTGATGGGCATCCAAGAAGGGTGTGGAAGGGTCTCAGGTGAGTGGGTTCAGCAAGCCTGTTTATCAGTGCCAGAGGAGCACATCTGCTTGGTAAGGATCATACCTGCCTCAGCCTGCATCTCACTGTGTGTATCAGCTACACTAAAATAACAATGCCTGTACATCCTAGAGAGGGTTTTAAGGAGACTAAGCAGATTTCAAGATGATGGGCACTTCCTTTTTCTCTTACAAGCCCATCTTGACAAAACCAGCTCTTAGCTGGCCTTGGACATTGAAATGTTTTCTGTTTTGTATGTTTTCTTTGCTACTATTGTGTTTCTGTCAACTAAAATTGTAATCCTTCAGACACTTCCCTTCCTTTCCAAGTTTGAAATATAGTATTTACCAAATAAGTGTGCATAATATGGAATGTCAACAAGAGTCATAGCTTTAAAGAAAACTGGAGGGGATGTCAAGAAGTTACCTAGTCCCTGCTTTTGTTCAGAGACAGAAAGAATGCTACTAAAAGCACTATGGTAGCATTTCTCAGTAGGAACTCATACCTTCTCAATAGGAGTTGCAGCTTATTTTAAGAACTCCACCAGGATCCTGTATGCAATCTATGCCAGTACTTTACTTAACTAAAAAGCCATTGATCCGAATAAAACCTTTCAGCCTAGGTATCACACTTTGTAGATGCTGTAGACTGAGCAGTGTGGGAAAAACAGCAGGATTATTTTGTGCAAAAGGGTTTATTTTTGCAGTGTGAATTTCTTCCTTAGAGGATTTTCTCTGTTAGAAAGAATACATTTGGTTGTACCACGCGATAAGCATTTTTAGATACTTCTGATGGCCTCCAGGCCACAGTGACACACAGCACAGGAGCCCTGTGCATTATGGAGAGGTCTTCCCCAGGTTTGGCCATGTGAGGCTGTCTGCATCACCTTGAGTTTTGGAGGGGCCAGTAGGATAGTAGTTGGTGCACACAGAGCAAAAATGGAAAATCTCTCTGATGCCCTGTGTAAAACAGACAGAAGATAGATACATAGCATCCCCACAAGGATACCAGTCAAGCTAAATGCAGACAAAATTCAACCTGTTTGGGAAAACATGTTTCTAAATGTCATGAAACAATTAAACCCTGTTAGAAATCCTATAAAAACAAACCATGGACTATCCAGGCAATGTGACACGAAAAAGAGCTGTCTACCTTTGCAGAAGGTATTTAAAATGATCTTGTTAGCATGTTCTGAGAGAAAAAGTGACAGATTAGATCAAATGAAGGAGGTGTTTTTAACACTTCTTGATAAATGGCCTTTAAAACAAGTACTGACAAAAGCTGTGCAGGGCACGTACAGTCCTTCAAATAAAATCCTCTGCACTCTGGAGGAGAAAGACAGAGATTTTAATACAGTTTAATATGTAAAAAGGTTAAGTTAATGTCACATTTTTCCCTTGCCGTTTGCTTTTCTTCTGTTCTCATTGGTCAATATGGGAGAACTCTCTTGTATTAATGTAACCTTTTCTGTATTTCAGTGGATTAAAATATTGTTTTTCTCTCTGTGGGCAGCACGTAGCTGATTTGATGCTTCCTTTTATTACAAAATCTTACGTGCAAATAACCTGGGAAAGCTTAAGAAGGCCATCATTTTGCTTATGTGCCTGAAGGAGAGAAGAGTTCTGCAAAAATTAGGTGCTCTGAAATTTACATCAGGAAGTGTGAGACCACAGATAAAACAAACAGTTGTAAGAGCAGCGGGTTAATTGTGTTCCATGCATTTGTGTCTTGTGGCTGACTGATGTATGACTGAATTATACTGCCTTTGCAGCACAAGCCCAGCTCTGATTAGGTAAGAAAAACAACAAGGAAAGGAAATGTTAGCCTGAGAAAACCTTTAATTAGTCTTTACACTCCCATCTGGGGAATTCATACAAAGCGAAAACCTTGACTGAGGAGTGGTTGCCCATGTGTCTAGTAAAGGACAAATTCCTATTCTTATTTTTTTCTGCATTTAAACGTTCATAACCTCCCCTTCCCTCCCTTTACTGATGTACCTTCTTTTATATGAGAGGATACCATGCTTCATGCTTTCTCTCTGTCCAGGCATTCACATTTGTTTGTGCTCTTGCCTTTTCTATTGTGGAATAGATTTTCAGTTATTGTGGGGCTATTTCTGGCTTTTTTAAAATACAGTGATTGTTTAAGAAGAGTGTAGGTATAACCACATCTGGAAGATGAACCAAGGTGAGGCTACAAGTAATGGTTAGCATAGAAACAGGTCTGAAAAGAATACAGTGCCTATTATACGGGATCCTTATTACCCAGTTTTGCAGGATTAAAAGTAGATTCCTGCAGTTTTATACCACTGACATTTCTCTGTACTTCTCTCTGGATCCTTTCAAGCCTATCCACAGTCTCCAAACTGGAGGTATTGCTAAGGTGGGCAGTAGGCTGAACAGATCAGAAATACAACATTCTTTCCATGTGGAAGAAACACTTATTAATAATGTTCCCAGAATGAAACCTTTGCCTTTTTGTAACACATCAGATTTGCAACTCACCGTTAGCTTCGATTCTGGGATTATCCCCAGTTGTATTGGTTAGTCGGTTATCCCCCATTTCACATTGTGCATCTGAATTCTCTGCCTTAAAGTGAGTGATTTTGACTGCTTTAGTTCATTTTGAAACCTAAGTAAGTCCTTTTAAACCAACTAAACAGTGATGTCTTGGCATCAGCAAATTTTTATTATCTATCAGTAGGTCTCCAATTGTTAATGAAATTATCAAATTGAGCTGGTCTCATCCTAGGCCCCTCAGAAGCACATTTGTAATTTCACATTTGTAATTACTAATCAGGAGCAAACCATTCCCTTTGAGAGGGATTATTTTCAGTTACAGTGATTCCACCTAGAATCTACCTCCCCATTCTTTCCTGTACATTCTCCTTCCCCTTTTACCACAAAGAAATAAACATGAAAATCAGAAATAAGAAATTAAATTAGGTTGCTCTGGCAGGATTTGCTTTCCACAATTTATGTGTTGCTGGACTTTCTCAACTCTTTTGATAACTTGTCACAGATTATTTGAGAATGGAAGTTAAAGGAAGTTTTCTTTATTATTCGGTTTTTAAAATAGGGAATATGTTTTCCTTTCTTCAGTCTGCTACTAACCTTTTTTCCTCCATGAATTCTTGGACATAATTACTAATAGTCTAGAAATTACCTTCTCTTAGTCATTGAGCATACATGAACATCAGCACATCCAGCACTCTTTTTTAAGCAGTTCTCTCCTTATTCTGATTTATATTAATTTCTATTTGAAGTTGATGTAAGTTTATGGTCCTTCTGAACATCTCAGTGAAGAAAGCAAAGAAAGCACTGAATATTTCAGCTCTCTTCACATTCTCAGCAAACAATAGACCTTTTGCTGTCCTTCATTTTCCTTTTAATATATTAATGTTACTTTTTCTTGCTACCTTTTATACTTTCCTTGCAGACTGCTTGACAGTAATTCTGACACCTTTAATCATCCCTCTGCATCTAGTGGGACATCAGCCACCTAGCAGGTGTTGCAGCATCAAGCTTTGAATGTCTAGATCTTTTATTAGTGTGACCCTGTGGCATTAGCTCCTTTCATGCAAAGTGACACACTGGAATATCAGAGCATTGTTTTTTAAGAGGCATTTCAGCAGCTGCCTTCTGTGGAGATATAAGGCTTTGCAGATGAAACACCAAAATATTTTAAAAGATAAAGCTCAACATAGCAACATTATTGTTTTGTATGGCATTTAGGCCCTCTCTCATGTCACACTTCATGGATTTCACTTTTGTCAAGAAATTAACAGAAAAAACAGTTCCTCAGCTCTAGAGAGTTAGCCATCCCTAAAACACTACCTTCAGCTCCCATGCCATTCAGGTGCAGTTGTTCATGACAGCCAGAGAGTACTCATGCATCCTAATCACCAAGCTTTTAAATTCACAAATACTAGGGGAAACGTTTAAGAGTGCAGCCCTTGAAACCCCGTATTTTAATCTCATGAAGCCACAGACTGCCTTCAGCTCTTTGGCATAAACTTTAATTTGAAGGTGTCGTTACATGGGATTTGTGCGTGGAGCTGCAATGAATGTGTCCCTTTGCAAGGCTGGCAGCTGCTTGGTAGCAAGTCATGCGAAACGAATGGATGGACCCCTTCCCACTCCCAACAGGCAGGCACTGCACAGGACACCCCCGCAATTGGCATCAGCTCTGATTTGTAACCTTCCTGGCAGTCTGCAGCAAAGACTACAAACCCAGGGTGATGGAGCTCTGCACCCTTCAGACATTCTCACCAGTTTAAGGTTGAAGCGTGCTGGCAAGCCAGCCTGGGAAGCTTGCATGGCTGCTGCCTAAGCTGTGTTTGTTCTGCAGACACACGCTCTTTGCAGCTATGAATCTGGCAATTTTACACACATTGAATCTGCATTGTGTTTCTTTCTTCCTACAGTACACGGCCCTGGCTGAATTTCCATGCTGTTAGGATTAAATGCCTTCACAAACTCAGTGGTTCTCCTCCTGACCTGATGGCATTTGATAAAGAGAATGCTCCTCTATCATATTCTTACAATATATAAACCCAAAGTAAACATGGAATCCCCCCCCCAATGTTTTAAAATTTGAATATTAATTAATTAAATTTAATTATGAAAGCAGTTTGTGTGCATGGGAAATGTCTCTTAAAAAAATGTGTTTCAGTTCAATTTAATCCAGACGCTCCATCCATGTGTAAGAACAACTGAGCTATAAAATTGGGCAGCATGCTTTCTGGCAATAATGAGAAGATAATATTCCTCTGGAATGTTTAAGTGACATCACTATTGATAGGTTAATTAGAAAGAAAATTGTAAAGCTTCTCCAAACCATTAGAATAAAGTGCCTCTAGTACTTTGAGTTTATCTGCGGAGTCTTTGTTCTGGCCATATATTATAGTAATTATTACCTGTCTGGTTAAAAAAAGCCAACCATACATACAAACAGAATTTCAGAAACAGGCTAAATCAGAAGGAAATACATACAGTTTTAACGTAGCAAAGAGCTTTTTCCTTGCTCAAATGTACTTTTCAACTACTGATGATAGCCTTGGGTACGTTTGCTTCCCTCAGTGTGTAAGGAACAGTCTCTAAGCAGGTGTATAGTTCCTGGTTGCACAAACTGAAATTAATTGTTCATGCAGATTTTTATTCTATGTTAGATAGGGAAATCTAATGATAAAAGCAGCCTCAAATGATTTCTGCAGAGGGCACTGCTATCTGTCATTTTATTAATGCATTTTATAATTACACCTCAGGAAAGAGACTAATTACACTTAATTCCTTTTATATGGGCATTCTATTTTTATAACAGAAACATTTTTTGCATATTATTTGTAGCTGTTGTAATTTTAATGAGTCCAAAAGGCTGAGAGATTGTCTGTACTTGGAGACTGAATAGCAACTCCAGAACATGTACGTTGGTGAATTTCCAAGTGCTGTTAAGCCCTAATATTGTTGCCTGGATTTAGGAACAGGCTGGATATCTGCTCTGCAAATTTCCTCACAGCACAGAATCTGTACTGCCTGGAAATCCCAGCTGTAATAAGTAGTCTGATGAAAGCCATGGGGTATTTCTAGTTTTAGACTCCCTCTGGTGAATTTTATACTGGAGCTTGGGTGTCTCAGTAAAGAGACATGTCATTTCTTTTTGGAGGAATTACACTAACATGTCCCATGCCACTTTTGAAGCAACCACCCATGAAGGCTTAGTCACAAACTGTTTTTCTGTGGCCAACCAGCTGTTCAAGCAGCTGTGGCTTCTTACCCTTGGAAGTAACTGGGCCCTTTGCTCCCATAGAGATTCCCTCTTGCATCCTGCTCAAAAGGGGAGGTCATGTTGCAGGGAAGAGAAGGGCCATAGGACATGAGCTGAGCTGGTGCAGAGCAAGAAGTGGCTCTCACACCTTAGCAGGTGCTCTAGCTGGTTTTTCTTTTCACTTTTTTGCCTTTTGTGGTGAGAGGCAGGAACATTAGAGGTGCAATTACAGAAAGAGCTTAGAAAGTGGAAGAAGTGCATGACTGAGTGTCTGCAGAGAATGGGGACTGCAGGAAAGAAACAGAGTTTGTAATGGTGGGTGGCTAACAAAAAGTGGACTTCTGATACTACAGTAGACTTGATGCATTCTGCAGCATTGCTGCGAAATAATCCATGTACATGTGAATGAAAAGTGTCAAAAAGAAAATTCATTATTTGAGTTACGCCTTTTTTTGTATATATGTAGAGCTAAGATGACTCTGTAGCATAATGCAATATATTAATAGCATGTGCTACACTACTGCAATCATCGATGGAAAGCAGTAAAGGCTGTTAAGAAGGAAGAAGAAAATTTTCTGCTGTCTTCTTGATGGTCTCAGGCAGTTCCCACTCAGCAAAAGCAAGGCAAGTTCAAGATCTGACAAGCTGATTTTACAGATTCTACATAAAAGGCTGGGTATGAAGACTGCTTCATTCAAAGCTGCATCCAAACAACTAAACTGAAAGAACATAAAGTCTGACTTTCATGTTTTTAAACATAAAACCATGAGAAGATTTGAGGAGGAAAGATGCTAAAATGTAAATCTTAAGAATATACTTTCAAACATACCAGAGGTGCAGAGCTTGTCAGAGAACCAAGATCCCAAAAGATAGTTTGGGCACAAGCTAGAAAAGACTACAGAAAATAGATTAATTCTTTGCTTCAATACTTGTTAAACAGGAGGGCAAGGCAACTCCTGCAGAGATTCTGCTCATCACAGGGATTAGTCTGAAGAACGGATTGCAATGGCTAGGTCAGCGGCAAAGATTTTATAACAAACTGATGAAATGAATAGTAAGAAACCACCAGAAATAGATGGATTTCATCCTCTACTCTAAAGGAATTTGGATATGAAGCTGCTGAACTAGAGCTGCAGGGTGTAATCTACTGCCTAAATCAGTAAATTGCTGAATACCAGATGAATGGGAAGTGGTGAGTGTGACACCATTCTTTAAGAATGGTCCTGGAAAGTAACCAAGCGAATCTCATGTTCAATTGAGCAGGCGGAAGGAAGCAGTAAGGATGGTGAGGGTTAGTTGGCACATGGATAATGATGATATAGTGGGCAGGGGTCAGTGGGGCTATTGCAGAGCGAAGCCATTCCTCACAGATGTATTACAGGTCACTGGAACTCTCAGTGACTATATAGATAAATGTGTTCTGGTTAGTATACTGACACTTTCAGAAAGCTTTTAACAGCAAAGCTGTCAGGAAAGGCTCCGCTGTGGGATGAGAATGAATAGGCTCTTCTAAGGAAGAGATTAAATTCTAGGAAAACAAAATGCTTTAAATAAGTGGTCAATTTTCACAATCAGAAGACCTTGCTATAGCGATTATTCTGTTCAGCATATTTGTATATGTCATGATGAAGAGGTTGAAGACTGGGGTGCTAAGATTTGCAGGCAACACAATGCCATGCAGGAGTGCCAAACTAAACTGAAAGTTAAAAGCTGTAACAAAATAGCACAATACTGCGTGTTAAAGCAGCAGGTGAAATTCAGCTCTGCTAAATGCTAAGTACAGTACATGTGGAAAATTGCGTACACAATCACACTAAATTAACCATCACCCCTGAAGAGACAGATCTCATAGTCCTTGTGGTTTGCTCGCTGAAAATGTCAGTACAGTCAGAAAAGCAAACAGAATATTAACTGTTAGGGAAAGAATAGAGAATAAAGGAGAAGCCATCATTATGTCATTTAGGAGCACAAATATCTTGAAGACTGCAAATTGTTCTGGTGCTTCCACCTTCAAATGAATGCGATAGATTAAAAACAGTTCGGAGGAGACCGGTGATGCTGGTTGGGGTGAAGAACAACTCCCTTATGAGGCAAGATGAAATAGACCGGCAAACTTCAGTAGGAATAAGATGGGTATGATATAAGTCAGTAGAATAAGGAATCATATGGAGAATGAGGAAGCAATCATAAGATTATTATGTTGTAGCTGCAAACAAAAAAAGGAACATTTTTTTTCAAACAACACAAGCATTTAACTTTAGTATATCAGGAACATCAAAAGCATGAGCAAATTCAAATACATGGTTAAAAGTAATTCTAGATACTAACTTTGAACATACTGGCATTAAAAAGAAATCTGTAAACTGCTGACTGCCAGTGGCTTGAATGTTGTTATACCCATTTCATACTTGTCCTACATTCCTTTCCTAAGCATCCTCTACTTGTCCTTTCTGGAGTGAGGATAGCAGGCTGGGTCGGCCGTAAGAATGGGTCTAAGATCAGTATCCTTTTACCTGCATAGGTGATCTCCCCAAGTTTCTACTTGTCCTATTGGTTCCGCTTTTACCAAACACATAGAAGAGAGGCTGCCTCTGTCATTCCTGTTGCTGGTGTCAGTTATCAGAACAGTGTCATTTGGTGTGTTCATTTTTTTTTCCTAAAACTCATAAACCCTATTTTTTTTTAAGTTAGGGTTAATTAATTTTTTAGACTTGAAAAGCTTTATAAATGTTCTATAAAATACAGATTTAAATACAGTGCCTGCCTGCCCACTAAGTATTTTAGTCTTATTATTTCACACTTAACCATTTTTTGCAAGATTAACTCATTCTTCTTCACAGCTGGCTTGAAGGATTTTGCTATTAAGCGTAGAGACACAGGGATGCTTTGACAGTGTTAAATTGAGTACATCTTTGCAAGAATGATGTTAACTACATGTGTGAGGGGAATGTTTTTTCTCCTTTTCTGCAAACAAATTCTTAAAATCACACACAGGTTTTTTTTTTTGGAAATGATGAATAAATAGTTCCCCTACAGTAAATTCACTCTTGATTTATTAAGCTTTTATACTGTCAAAATACATTCAGGATCCCTGAGGACCTCAGTTTGCATTTCTTTGTTGTGCAGACATAAGAATGTTGATCAGCTTCACATCTGATATACATCTAAGCCAATATACTCTTCCTTGAGTTCTGCCAATTACACTAGTCCAGTACTGAGCTCCTCTTGCCACAGGCTGGCATACAGTTCATGTGCTCTAGCATTCCAGTTGGATTCCCAGAGTTCACATCAATTACACCTAGTATCACTACGAGTGAGGCTTGACAGTGATGCATGTAGTAGGGAATTGGTGTGTGAATGACATTATCCCAAAGGGACATGCAATTTGGAGGGAAAGCGTAGCCAACATCTTCCTATACTGTTCAGATGGGTCACAAATCACATACTAAATGGATGGGACTAAGAATATCTTTGTCTTTGTGCACCATTGTAATGGCAGTGTTGACATTCACTGAACACTTCCTATGAAGGTAAGATTTATATTATTGCATAAAGTAACCCAGGTATGCCATAGGTTTTAAGAGTAAGTGATACTTATGTAGAGAAGATTGGCTACTTACCTGAATTGAATCACTTTGTAGGCATTTGTCTTTCAGATGTGTGCATGAGACTAGCCAAACAGAGGCTGGTGGAGCACTGCATGCTCCTGGAGTATACTTCTGTCCCTTATATGTGAGCATAATGTCAATATTTTATATCTAAATGTTACTGACTTTTCAGTGGGGTTTATGACAGCCTTCCCTGTCAAGCATTCAGCACCTGCGTCTCTACTGCTCCCAGTACACCACCTGAAGAAGACCTCTTAGGACCACTGATCCTTCCATCTTTGTATTTGCTGGGATTGGAGTAAACTTGCAAGCAGCTTTTCAACAGCAACATCTACTTTTCTCCAATATTCTGAACATGGAACTTCACTGGCTTTTAAGACCTAGAGATTTGCATGAGTGCCTCAGCAGCATAACTCAGTCTTCAGCTTGCTTTCTGATCCAAATAAGAGTCAAAGTTTGCCATAGCAAAAATTAAAGATTATGCTGGTCAATCTTTGGTTCATTTTTGGATACAGCGATTGCCCTAAATGTTTGTAAGAAGGTCATGACTGATCATGCCATTCTTGCCTTCTTCCCATTTCCTTGCTCCAGCTTTCTTGGTTGGATAAAGAAATGTCTGTATCTGTCATCTGTTATCTCTATGACAGCCCCTTGCCTCCTAGTTTTACTACTTTTTGCTCTTATCAATGTCAAGCTGAGCCGAGTTGCTTCTTGCTTGCTGTAGTTACTGACTGCAACCTCAGGTGTATCCCACTGCAAACTGTAGGAAATAACCCTTCAATCTGGGGCTAATCAATGATGGAGCATTCTAAACAGATGCTCCATTCTTCATTAACAAGAAATCTAGGAGAGGCTCTATACCAGTGAGGACCTACTGCAAATCGTGGGGTCTGCATGGCTCTTAAAGACTTCCATTTACTGCCTCTGACAGGAAACAATCAGTCCTGTTGATGGTCAGTGTTTTTTTTATATTTATGCCTTTCCTTTGGCAATAGGACTACAAAAAGCTGAAATAAATCTGCAAAGACTCTGCTCTGGAGGGACTGGTGAAATATAGCAGTAATGTGTGGAGAGTGGAATCACAAAGAATAGGAGTAGATATCCATGTGTGAAGCTACAGCAACTGCGTGTGATTTCTTGTACAAAATTTGGCCATGGAATGGGAAACACGTACAACAATATATGTGGCAGCCCAGCCATTTCTGCTTGGATTTTGTCTTTCAGAAATGCAAAACAACAGTTACTAAAAATACATTTTAAAAAGAGTGATGATACTTTACACATAATGATATGGACTTAAAAGAAGCCCGTGTGTAAGTTGTATTATGTTCATGCTTCATACAAGGAATGATTCCTTAATTGGTGGAAACAGATGACTTTGATCTTTTAAAAACCTAGAAATCAAGGTCTGCTAAAAACAGATACAGTGATAAAATGACTAGATAGACAGCAAGCTAAATGTGCGCAACAACAAGCAATCAGGAAAGCTGAGATGGGAAAAAATCATGATGAACACAAAGGAAAAAGACTTCTGCACTATATGGTATAAAAGCTTTTCCAAATACTGTCAGGGCATAATTAACTAAAGCTGCTCTAAGCTGCCAACTTTCCAGCTGTGCCTATCTATCCACTGAACCCACCACCTGCGAATAGCTCAAGTGATTTTGGGGTGCCTGACTTGAGATGTTCGGGAGTGTCCTGCTCCAGGGTGATAGGTTTATAGTCCCTTGTTAAACTTCAGTGTTATACAACATTTACAGTGCCCAGGTAGCTGCCTACATATTGCCTATTCCTTTGAGAAGCCTGAAGAATTAGTCTTGATTCTAATTAATTTCCTCTGGGAGACATAGTTAGCAATAGCTCTACTGTTTAGAAGCCTGGACTCTTGTCTCCCCTGGCTCAAGGAAAGGCTTTAGTATCAGGTTATGAGTTTCACATGCATTCTGTCTCCCTTATTGCAAACACAAATGCACAAGTTGTGCTGTCAGAAGGAAAAAACCCAGAAGTTACCTGACCCTGTATTAAGGACACTTATAAAGAGGTAAACGTCAGGTTTGAATATTGTTGAATCTCTTTCATGGGTTTTGACAGTAGTTTCAAATGTAATGCTTATACCTTCCATGATTTCAAGCTTTAGTTTCTGTGCAAATAAGAGTCACATGCCCTATGGTCTGCCTGCCTTTTTTGACCCTTGGCTTTTGAATACTGAATTGCTCTGTTTTACTAGGAATAACTTGGTGTATGTGGCTGAGTTTTCCTGAATAACCACAAATAAGGTTAGTGTGAGCTCTGTTATCATGGGAAATGACAAAATACACAAACTGCTGAATGCTGTGAACCTGTCCACAGCCCCAGTTGATTACTGTCATGAGTCTCACTGTGTTGCTCACTCAGCAAGCTAGAACAGACCAAGCAAAGTCACACAGATTTCTATGCAACAACACAGAAGCTCAGAATTCACATCGTAGAAGCTTTCTGTCCCTTGTGCATGACTTTGACCTTTGGTGCTGTACAACTGAAACAAAGAGAGGGGAACAGACTGTAGGAAAAGTGACAAGAGTCGGAGGAAGGCTACAAAGTTTGAAAGATATAAAATTCTGTGGTGCCTGTATTGCAGATGTCTGTTCTGCAAATGCAGAAGAAACGTCTACCAAAGAATGAGAAAAATAATGTACTATGAGGAGATATGAAGAAGCTAGAGATAGGGCTAACTGGTATATGTGAACTGAGAAAAATGAGTTGACAAGACAATGACACTAGAAATGTCAGAGATGAGAAGTATAACTTTTGCGGAAGATGTGAAAAAATATGTAACTCACAAAGTGATAAAATGACACAGATGCACACTGTGTATAAAAAAGCACATTCCTCCCTCATTCTTCATGAATTTTGCATTCACTAAACCCATTTGTGCAAGATGCTCTGTATCTCTGCAGCCGTCAGCCACAGGCTCTTTGTTTGATGCTGGTTTCAATAAACATGCTGGCTGCAGGAGATATCATTCAAGGCTATAAGAGATCTGTTGATCATATCTCATATGTCTAGCCAACACTATGACCATCCTCAAGAATTCTCCTGAGAGTAGCCAGTAGTTCCCTGTCTCTAAGAAAGGAAGGGATAGAGATCTGCAGCAGAGCTGTGCTGATCATTGTCCTCAAAGTGAGACAAGAATAAAATATGAGTTACCGTAAGCCTTATCTAAATAGACCTGTAAAATTGCTGCCAGAAGTGCTTGAATCTTCAAAGGCTATGGGGACTGTACTCTGCATTGGCTGTGTTATGTCCCTCATCTCTGGTGACTGATTCAACTCAGTATTACTGTCACTGACAGTGTGTGTGCCATATTCTCACCCTACTCTGAAACTAGGGCTTGCAGCTTTAATTTTCAATACTGCCATCACCAACTAGTTTTGTGGTTTTTTCCCTGATGTTAGGAACAGTTGAGAAAAGGAGTCCTGATGTGCTCAAACCTCCATCATTTGGGAGAAAATATCAAAGGTAAGGAATAATTCTCCAAACTTTTCTCATGATTCTTTTAATACATTCTTGTCTTACAGAGCAGAGATGTGGTCCTATTCAGCCTGTTTTTGCAGTGGTGTGGACAGAGTCTTGTATTTCTGGTGCTCCTTCATTGTGAAGAAGAAAGGAGGGTGGAGATTCATTTTTAGAACTTGGAGCTCTGTAAGTCTATCTGCCATTTAAAGTTTTTAATAGCCATATTTTCTTTTGAGGTATTTTCCTTAGATCTAATGAAACTTTCCTTCGTTACTCCTAATTTGTAAGCTATCTTGCTGTTTGTGCAAATTATCTTTTTGAGTCACATGTTTCAGCGGTTGTAAGCCTTTGCTGTGGTAGGCTTTTCAGAGTTCACCACTGTAGCTTGTTCTGTGCTCTACTGCCAGAATTAAGAGGAATTTGTATTTACTTCCAGTGTAGTAATGAGGTTCCCCCTATGGAGGTCTTTAGCAAGCAATCTCCATATGGAATATCCATGAATTGCAGTAAAATTCTGCTGAAGTTAATTGTGGTATTTGACCTTGCATATGGTTTTATACGAAGTTACACAATTATGACTGTGGCTCTCCAACACTGGTTGAGAATAGTTTGCCAGCCATGCAGGCAGAGGATTCATGTGAAGAAGCACTTTTTCCTGTAATTTTCAGGTCCTTTGATGGACATTTCTCTCCCATGTCTAGTGACAGATGAATCCAAGTTAAACTAGGATGTTTGCTTGGGCTTTCTTAAGAAGCAGAGTCTATGAGTCCAAATAGAAGTCTCAGTGCATGTGAAAATGCCACAACTAAGAACAGTGAAAGCTTTAAAACTTTTAATGCATTGTCTCTACAGGATGGCAGAAAGATATCCTTGAGCAGAAAAGCAATATGCTGGTGAGACTGATGAAGTCTGTATGACACCAACTCACTAGTTCCACCTTTCTGGCTCTCAAAACAATTCCACAGAAATCGAAGTAGAAAGCTCCATCAGTCATGAAGGGCAATTAAAGGCTATTTTAGACCTTGTAATCCTAAAATGGAGTCCTTCTCAGTGGATTTGTGTCCAATAAAACCACAAAGTGCCTGGCGTCCATTCCCAGTGAGAAGGAAGACCAGGACTTCTTGTCGGAAATGATGATATAACAACAAAATTCACTAAACCTTTTCCGTCCTTCTATGAAGTTTTTAAAATCTAGGCAGTTCAGGCAGGACCAGAGGAAGACCATCACTTGCAGTGCTTGCTCTTTGAATCTGTTCTGTCATCTGCTCCCAAGCTTCACTGGAGCTCACAGAAACCTGAGGATCAAACTTAAAGTGTCATAGGGATGCCCCAATTCTGATGTCACTTCATGTTGTTTCATCATTGTCTTTTTTGCTCAGTTTATCTTTGCTCCTATTCTTAAGGTATGTTGTATTCCTTTCATACTTACCTTCCTCAGCAATGCATCTACTCTATTTTCTTTTACAAGAGGTAGTTTTATACTGGTTCTTTATTTCCATCCGATTTCCTATAATCTTAGCTTTTACTTCTTTAAATTTATACTCTGCATCTGTAATGCATACACTTTTACATGTATTTAGACCTCAGAATCTTTTGAATATGTGCTGATAGTATTTTAGGTTTTTTAACATATGTCCAAGTGGAATATATTCCTGGCTCATCCCAGCCCTATGATTTCACACTAAGGGGGTACAACATGCAGACTTGGACTAGCCTATCTAGATCTTTCTTCAGTTAGATACTGCATTGCTTCAATTATCCAAATTTATAAACCCACTAGTATAGATGTAGCTCTATTATTCCAAAGCACTTTATATTCTTTATTTATTTCTGTAAAGCAGGGAAATTTATATCAATATGAATGTGCCTTTATCAGGGCTTTTGCTGGTTATAACTACGCTGACAACAAATTGCTATTTGTGGAATATGTTTACTTATTACATCTAAATGATTTACAGGCAACATGTTTCATTATGTGATTTATTTTTTTCAACAGCTTAGCTGGTTTAATTTTTCAGGGTGAGTAGAAATAATGGTGGAGTTATGTGTATTATTTCTTTTATAAGCATGATCTATACCTTGTGTTATATGCTTCATGTTTTTCTTTAAGGCTTCAGGTAAATCAAAGAAGGCTGTTCAAGGAGAAGGAAAAGGGAATCAAAACAATAATGGAAGTAAGCAGATCATGAAAATAAGTATTAGCTGCAAAACGCTCCTGATTAGACCCTATCACATAAGCATGGTTATCTCTCCCCAGCACAGAAAGGCTAGGATCAGTGAATCTGATCTTTAAAGACAAAACAGTATGCAAAGCAAGAAGCACTGAACAGATTTTTGCATATTTTAGTATAGAGATGGATCTGTGAAACAGAGAGGTACAGAACTGCAGCAAGCAGGCTGCTGGTCCCAGCCAAGAAATGGGAATAAACCTGCATTATTAACAGCAGACATAAACTTAGGAAAGGAGATACGGGTACAGAACTCTGCTTCCTTTGCTCATCTTCCTATATACGTGGCTAAATAGGGAATTGCTGGGTATGCTCAAGTGGAAGAGGAGAGTTTACAGGTCATGGAAGGAAGGGCTGTCCACTTGGGAGGAATATAAGGCTGCTGCTAGAGGATGTAGGAAAGCAGCTAGGATGACTAAGGCCTCCTTGGAATTAAAGCTAGCGAGAAGGGTCAAGGACAGCAGAAAGAGCTTTTTCAAATACATGGCAGATAAAACTAACACCAGAGGCAAAGTAGGCCCGCTGGTGAACGGGACGGGTGCCCTGGTGACAGAAGATACAGAGATGGCAGAGTTACTGAATGCCTTCTTTGTCTCTGTCTACTCTGCTGGAGGCAGTCCTGAAGAGCCCTGTACCTCTGAGACCTCAGATGAAGACAGGTCAACGGAGCGGTTTGCCTTAGTTGATGAGGAATGGGTTAGAGACCAGTTGAGCAATCTGGACATCCATAAATCCATGGGTCCAGATGGGATGCACCCGCGGGTGCTGAGGGAACTGGCGGAGGTCATTGCTAGACCGCTCTCCATCATCTTTACCAAGTCTTGGGAAACGGGAGAGGTGCCTGAGGACTGGAGGAAAGCAAATGTCACTCCTGTCTTCAAAAAGGGCAAGAAGGAGGACCCGGGTAACTATAGACCGGTCAGCCTCACCTCCATTCCTGGGAAAGTGATGGAACACCTTATCCTTGGTGCCATCTTAAGGCATATCAAGGATAAGAGGGTTATGAGGGGCAGTCAACATGGCTTCACCAAGGGGAAGTCATGCTTGACCAATCTCGTAGCCTTTTATGAGGAAATAACACGGTGGATGGATGACGGCAGAGCGGTGGATGTGGTCTACCTTGACTTCAGCAAAGCGTTTGACACGGTCTCCCACAGCATCCTCGCAGCTAAATTGAGGAAGTGTGGTCTGGATGATTGGGTAGTGAGGTGGACTGTGAACTGGCTGAAGGAGAGAAGCCAGAGAGTTGTAGTCTATGGGGCGGAGTCTAGTTGGAGGCCTGTATCTAGTGGAGTGCCTCAAGGGTCGGTACTGGGACCAGTATTATTTAATATATTCATCAACGATTTAGATGAGGGAATTGAGTGTACTATCAGCAAGTTTGCTGATGACACTAAGCTGGGAGGGGTGGCCGACACGCCAGAAGGCTGTGCTGCCATCCAGAGAGACCTGGACAGGCTGGAGAGTTGGGCGGGGAATAACTTGATGAAATATAACAAGGGAAAGTGTAGAGTCCTGCATCTGGGCAGGAACAACCCCAGGTTCCAGTATAGGTTGGGGAACGACCTGTTAGAGAGCAGTGTAGGGGAGAGGGACCTGGGGGTCCTAGTGGACGACAGGGTGACCATGAGCCGACACTGTGCCCTTGTGGCCAAGAAGGCCAATGGCATCCTGGGGTGTATTAGAAGGGGGGTGGTTAGTAGGTCGAGAGAGGTCCTCCTTCCCCTCTACTCTGCCCTGGTGAGACCTCATCTGGAATATTGTGTCCAGTTCTGGGCCCCTCAGTTTAAGAAGGACAGGGACCTGCTGGAGAGAGTCCAGCGCAGGGCAACTAAGATGATTAAGGGAGTGGAGCATCTCCCTTATGAGGAAAGACTGAGGGAGCTGGGTCTCTATAGTTTGGAGGAGATTGAGGGGTGACCTTATTAGTGTATATAAATATATAAAGGGGGAGTGTCACGAGGATGGAGCCAGGCTCTTCTCAGTGGCAAACAATGATAGGACAAGGGGCAATGGGTACAAACTGGAACACAAGAGGTTCCACTTAAACTTGAGAAGAAACTTCTTCTCAGTAAGGGTGACAGAACACTGGAACAGGCTGCCCAGGGAGGTTGTGGAGTCTCCTTCTCTGGAGACATTCAAAACCCGCCTGGACACGTTCCTGTGTAACCTTATCTAGGTGTTCCTGCTCCGGCAGGGGGATTGGACTAGATGATCATTTGAGGTCCCTTCCAATCTCTAACATACTGTGATACTGTGATACTCTATTCCTTTCAGCAATGGTTGATTGTTTTTTTGTTTGTTCTGCTATTTTTGTTTTGAAGAAGCTGTTACTTGAGCTTCTGCTGTCCATCAGTTACAGGTCACTGGAGATAAAAGCCTTGCAAGTTCTAAATCCATTTATGACTGTCAGGTTAAAATGGCTGTTAAACCAGAGAATACAACACAGGATGCAGTGATAAGGCTGGAGGGCAAAACTGATTCCAGAGAATGATGCTTTAAAGGGAAAGAAAAACTCAGTTACAATTATCTGGCCAGAACAACACTCAGCCGAGTGTTGTGGCCACATCAAGAAATTTTTTTTTTAAATAAGTTAGTATAGAAAATTCAGTAACATTTTTCACTATAAGATACAGGACTTTTCCTAACAAAACTGAAGAGAACCTATTTGCGTTACATACTTTTTATATTTAGGCTATTCAGGGCATGGATAGTCTAACTTTATTCTGTGGTACTATTAATTCAAATGATGAATTTGAATTAATAGGTTAGTTTTCTGCCTAATACAGGTTATTATTTGAACCCTCTCCAAAGGCATTGTTCTTCTGTTCTGTAGTCTTAGCCATTTGTTTCCAAATATGTTATTCCAAAGCTTATTAAAACCACAATTTTTTTCCATCTTTAATCATGTTATGGGTGCAAATGTACATCTTGCTTACAGTCTTCCATTAAGAGCAACTGTCTGATAGTGCCACAGTAAAGAAAAGAATGAAAAGACTCATCAGAGAAGACATTTCTAAGTTAAAGTTCTATCTGCAGCATGGATTCCCCTATATTTCACACAACAAATATTGTGGGAGTATTTCTGCGTTACCAGTTGCCTACCTGCTTGCGCTTCAGCTTCCTCATCACAGGAACTGATTATACCATTGCTCATTTATGCAAGCTCCCAGTCCAGGGATTTGCACTCCATAGTACAACTGAAGCCTAAAACTGAATTCTATAATTCTACAAAGTGGACAAGTTAAGAGTGATTTGAAACATTCTAAAACTCCTTAGTTACACACAGGAAGTCTCTGATAGTATATTCAGAACAATGACAGTGGTTGTAACTTTCAGCGTGAAGTCAAAGCTGATGAGCTTGTTACGATCGTGAAACAGAATCTGTGTAACAACCATGACATTTGCAAATATGTTATTACAATAAACTGTACAGAACACAATTTTCATTGCCCATCTTTATAATTAAATATTGGTTCAACAAGGCTGCACTAATTAGATACACAGCTTTACAAAGTTGACTCTTGATAGTCTTTTTAACCTTTGTTCTCTCCTTCTCCTTGCACACTCACTATTCTACAAGGTATCAGCAACCCTTGAGGAGTTTACACCTCTTTGTTAGCACCACTGGACAGCTTAAACCTATCTATTTTTGTTCAGGTTATTGTTCCTACATACAACGTGTAACTTTTTTAATCACAACATTTCTCATGTGAATGCTTTCAGATTGAGTATTTAGTCCAGTAACACTAGGACCCAAATGCACTATTACCTATGCAGACTAGGACCTATAGTGAAAACTGATTCCTACAAACAAGATTGAACAATACCAATAAGCAAACTTAGCAAACACTCTGAAGGCAACTTCATTAAATTAGTAAAATAACACAGACCAAATCATAGGTTTCATAGTGTCAGATAGCTATTGCTTTGCCTTTGTGTTTAGAGACATAACTGTTAATTACGCTGATATTATTATCAAAGAAAAATCAAACTCCATGTCAGAGATTTTTAAGTTGCTCAGATATGAGTGAAAGAATAGGGAGAAAAAAGTATAACACAGTATAAGCTATTATCAACAAGAAGCAATATATTTATTCTGCAAAGAAACTACACAGACCTACTATATGTTTCAACTGATTTCTTGAACTTCTACAGAATAACTTTATAATATAAAAGGTATTTGGCAACGGCTCTTTAAAACTTGGTCAGAGATTAAATAATTGCTTTCTTTTTGACCCCACCACCAAACACATCTGTAAATGTTGAAAAAAATTGTTACAATGCATTTCACTTACCCTCATCCTTCCATTTCTTATTGCTGGCCCATCTTCTGCTAACCTCAACACATACAAATCCATTTTGTATTCCCTTCCTCCTCGAATACTAAACCCAAAACCTTTGGCTCCTTTCTCCAAATCAACAGTGAAATAATCAAAGTCCTGTAGAGACAAATAAGCAATGAAAGACAATTAATGATGTGAATGTTGGGGTATACATTCAAGAAAACTTTAAAAAACATCTCTTCAAAAGTGCAGTTATCCAACTGATCTAAACAAAGGTCCCTCTACACTGACAGACTTTGGCTATTTCTGAAAAGAGACTTTAGCAGCTAAATGCCCTAAAAAAGTCTAAACCACCCTGAAAGGGTACTTTCCAGCAGCTGCCTGGAACCGGAAGTTCTCCAGATGGTCTCCCTATTTAGCCTCAATACTTTCATGGCACCTGAGTATAAGTATTTACTCTTATGCAGAATTAGTCATTTGGCCAGTGAGGTAGCAGACAGTTCCTGTATAAGCATCATCACAATTAAACATTAGGATACACACCGCCTAAATTCCCAGGGCAGATTAATATGATCAACAGGCTGGACTGCATGGAGTCACAAAGTACAGCAGCTCTCACCACTTTGGTTAAAATATGTGTCTTGAGGAGGATGGGGGAATTAGGAGATTTGAGTTTCACCCTTTATGTGTTCTGCAGAGACTGAGATCCACCCTTCCAGTTTTTCCTTGGTGGACCCAAACTACCAGCCCCATAGAGGGGTCTGGGTGGCAACCTGGTCTGATGCTTCTGATCAATTCGCAGCCAAGACTGCAAGAGCCATGGGAATAGGAGAAAACAAGAGCAAGTTTGGGTGGTGTAAACCAGTGGTTAGAGAATTAAACTGGAAATGCTGAGAAACAGGCAGTCTAAGCATACTCCAGATGCTGAGGATTATCTTACAGTGTATGTGCATGTGGATGGGGGTTTGCTACTTAAAACACAGAAATGCACAGAATTTTCAGAGGGTTCTCTGAATTCCTTCAGAATTTGGATATTTTAATTGATACAGTTTATGTGTGTGGCTTTGAAAATATGGACATAGAAGCTATATATATGTGGTTCCAGGATATACTGTCCGTAAGTTTACATTCTCTTATTTAATATTTTTCAGCCCTCTAATTTTTTCTCTCTTTCTGTGAGGAGAAGGGAGGATTTTCTACTGAAAGTCTGAACTTTGGGCTAAATCCTCAGACTTTCACAGCTGGCATTAAGTATTTGTCAGCAGCAGAATCTTGTCCAAGGTAAAATAACTCCTCATCTAAAGTTTGTGTCTCTGAATTTGTAAGATTATGCCTGATGACAAAGAAACTACTTGCACAAGCTAGTTTCTCCGCAGCCAGACTATTACTAACAGAAATGTAATTTTATCAGTCAGGATTCACATTTATTTATTTATTCAGTTTAGATAAAGGCTTCTTTTTCAACAATGCTGTAAAATGCAGTCTGACCTAAGCACATCCACAGTTCAATGACTGCATTATGTTCATAGGAATAAAAAAATTATTCTGGTAATGCAAAGTCAACTTATCTCTAGAACTTTTATTTTAACTCTCCAGTACCTTAGAAATAGTATTTATTTAACATTATAGTCACACAGTTATAGTGTTATTTCAGAGCTCACATAGTTCTTCGTTAATATTAATGGTTTTGAAATAACTTCCTCTACAGAAAAATGGTAGCTAACAGTAAAAACAATTAAGGTGCCTTTTTCTTCTCTAACATCATCTTTTTTTACCAATATACATGATCTTTCCCTACAAATCCTCATCCTTTCCATTTAGGATTGCTATAAATTTGTACCTGGGGCTGCCTGTACTCTGACAGGGGGTACTGCCTTGTGTCAGGTGAATGCTGCCTGTAATCTATCAAGGGTGGCTGCCTGTAGTCGAGAGGTGGTGGCTGCTGGTAATCCATGACTGGAGGATGCCTGTAGTCCAGTGGAGGCTGTCGGTAGTCTGTTGAGGACTGCCTGTAGTCTGTAAATGGAGGTTGCCGGATGTCAGGTTTCACATCCTGTCTGGCTTTTACTTCTGACCTGTAACTGGAAAAGGCAAAATGATTCAGCTTCAGAAAGTAGCCAGCCATGAAGAATATGCATTACATGTGATATTGAGGAATGAAAGCAAACTGCCTCCCTGCAAAATTGCATGAAACCAGTTTTTGCACAGAAGCAAAACTTTCAAGGGTAAACAGTCGAGGCTTTTGAAATATGGACATAAGCAATTTTCCCTCAGATCAGTCATAATGTGTGATTCTCCTGCTCATGCGATCAGCATTAAGCTCAAAGGGGCAGGAACAGGAAAAGCATCCTGATACCCCCTCATCTTGCCTACTTGGAAGATGAAATTGCATGTGGAAACACAACACTCACTACAAAATAATGCACTGATCTTATAAAGTGGGTTTTTTTTTCCCAGAGTTAACACTTCTGTAGAGTAAATGAAACATCAGTGCAGACACTTATAGTCCCTCTGTTTCATTGACATAAATTATATATTGTTGTATAGTCCCTCTGTTTCATTGACATAAATTATTATTGTTGTGTGCTTCTTAAGGTTAAAAAAGGATAAATTCTTTGCACTAGTTGTTATCTTTTCAACGAAAGGTACTCTTTCCTATAACATAACTTAATATGTGTATTATTATTATTACATTATTACTATAATGCTATCTGGCTATAAGCCATGGCAGGTCATATTGGTAGTTATGTACAGAAGTAACGCAGGGTGAAAGGAAAAAGAAATTGGTTAATGAGGAATTAATAACGAGTAAAATACTGCTTTGATTGGTAACTGGTTACAGGAAGATGAATCCTAACACTGTAGTAAAGTGACTAGTTAATTAATTTACTCAGGAACGAATGACTCTCTTATCACACGGAAGTTGGTGCATAATGGCATTTCACACTTCAGGGTGAAGTAAGGAATATTCTTTTACTGCAAACCTCCATACCATGTAATGTGCTGAATGGGCACAAGGGAAGTCTGAATCCCTTTTAGCAAAGAAATCCTGTAGTAGTAGAGTTAGATTTAAAAAAATGTTCACATAGTGGATGTTTTCACACTCTCCCCAGGAATGTATGTGCCTATAAAGGAAATACACACTTCAAACTATATTTTAATAATGATCTGGAAGTTTCCAGGTGACCAAACCGATACATCACAGGGATTTTGAAACGTATTTATTGATCAAAAAAATTACATGCTGAAAAAATGAGAGCGTTGCTTTTGGTTGTGCTAATTTATGTAGGAGAAAGGCAATCTAAATGTTAGAAAAAAAATCAAAAAATTTAAATCTATTTCAAAATTTCATTACTAGTACAGTTACAGTAATATTATGGCAGATGTGCCTACACGCTAACTTTAATTAGCTGAATCTCTATCCAGACACTAAAATATCAGAACTATTTCCTTTTGACTTTTCTGAGAAGATGAAAATAGCTTGCTGCCACATGTTCTTTTAAAACCTGTACATGGCATCTATAGTAAGACCTGCAAGTTGACAGACAATCCTCTTTCTTTCTTTACTCAGTATCATGATTTTGTGAAATGAAAATGGAGAACAAATAGGCTGACTGTGATAGTGAGCCTTAACAATACTGAAAGTAAAAATACTAGTCAGTATTACTAAGAGATTTAAATATCATATAAAATCTTGATTTTGAAACTATGTATGAAGTTATCAAAACAAGCTGTAATCTGATTTACAAAATCTAGTGAAAATGACACTTATATGAACTAGAAATAATGATCCTTTTTCTGGAACAAAAGTAATTTTTAGGTGGGTTCCCAATAAAAGATCACAGCTGTGTGTCAAAAGATGATGTTTTTATTTTTGCTGAATATATGAATAGTGACATGACCAAATATATCTTACGCTGTTCAGTAAAACGATTACATAGTATCTTTTTAGCACTTTAATTAATATAGTTTACTGGTCCCCTCTGAAAATTCCCAGTTCAACAGACACTACTGATTTACAGCTGCACAGAGAGACTTTTGTGAAAGCTTGCAATGGATTTTTGTCAGAAACATATGTCTTCTAGGAGATGATCACTTTTGGCAAAATTACTCAAGGAAGTATAAGGCAAAGAAATTTGCCAAGTGTGACTAATTGAGAGAAAATAATTTTGGGCAAATGCAAGTGCTACATCTGGTAAGCAAGGAGAATTAGGGGGCATAGTGTCTAAATCACAACTGAACTCAAGTATATCCAGAAGCAGAAAGTTACAATCCTGTAACCAGTGTCTACTATTTAGGGAAGAGGGTCTTGATGAGGTATGATGGTTATTGAAGATTAGCATAAAGACAGTCAGTGCAATCAGCCTCATTTAACATGCCAAAAATTAACCCAAAGACTAAATAGTGTTGATTAGAGATCATAGAAAGTTTGTATCATCCCACAGCTTGAGCATGCTCTTTATATAAACAGCTTTAGTACAGCTGGTCACATTTTAATTTCCATCACAGATAAATTTGTCAATGCATACACATAAATTACACATGAGAAATTAGCTGGAAAATGATACACCACAGACAGATAGAAACTGATATAAAAATACCTTCCTAAATCCAGAACTCTAATAGACAAAATCAGGCATGTAAGATATATCAGATACTGATATACCTGTATTCTGTAAGTTGTAGTGATATAAGAAAGTAGTATGTTAGCAATGAAATTATTAACAAGGAATACTTCATTGTTTAGTTCCTTGGCAAAGGTATGATCCTGATGGACATTTGAGGAAGGCTGGCTAGACCCTTGTTCATAATAACGTTTCATACCCAAACAAGACTTGCAGATCATCCTGGCATGCACGATTCATGCTCTGTGGGTGCAATTACAGGAGCATGGCTTGTAAAAGCCTCACAGGTGATGGCTCACAGCTAGGAACAGCAGGAAGACCCAGCAGAAGGGTCCTCACAGAAGGCAAAGGCTGGAGGAGCTGCTCTTACCTGTTTTCATGTCCTTGCAGCTGGAGGGGCTGAGGAGGTGGCGGCTGGGAGACGGGGCTGTGCTGGGCGACGGGGCTCTGCTGTGCCAGGGGACTCTGCTGGGCCATGGGGCTGTGCTGCTGGGCCATGGGGCTCTGCTTCTCCGAGCTGGGGGCCGAGGCTGGGCTGTTCAGCTCTGTGTAATGGGAAGCTGGAGATTAAACACCTGTCACAGCGTGGCATTTACTAAAGGGCAAAGGTAGACAATTATCATTTTTGGTCACACACAGCCTCTGGAAATTTATGCTTTGTCGCTTTTGCTCTCTTGGGTTATAATTAGATTTTAAGACATCTGAACTTAATGGGCTCCTTTTGATAGTCTGCGGGATCTGAAATCTTGGTCACTTCTATAACTCCATTTGACACCTCCATTATTTAAAACCCCACTGAACAAGGCAAATTGCTTCTGTGTTTCATATTTTCTTCTAAAACTTAAAAATACTGGTTAGAGAATCATAGAATTGTTTGGGTTGGAAGGGACCCTTAAAGGTCATCTAGTCCAATCCCCCTGCAATAAGCAGGGACATCTTCAACTAGACCAGGCTGCTCAGAGCCCTTGGACTCATTTGAGCAGGTCCACATCCCTCTTGTGTTGGAGTTTCTAGAGCTGCACACAGTACTGCAGGTGGGGTATCATCAGAGCAGACTGGAGGGGCAGGATCACCTCCCCTGACCTTCTGGTCACGCTCCTTTTGATGCAGCCCAGTATATAATTGGCTTTCTTGGCTGCAAGTGCCCATTGCCATCTGATGTCCAGGTTTTCATCCACCAGCACCTCCAAGTCCTTCTCTGTAGGGTTGATTTCAATCCCTTCATCCCCCAGCCTGTATTGATACCGGACTGCCCCCACACATATGCAGGACCTTGCACTTGGCCTGCTTGAACCTCATGAGGTTCATATGGTCCCACTTCTTCAGCTTGTTCGTCTCCCTCTGGTTGGCATCATATCCAAAAGGCCTGTCAACTGCACCACTCAGCTTGGTGTCATCTGCAAAGTTGCTGAGGGTGCACTTGATCCCACTATGTCACTGATGAAGGTATTGAAGAGTACTGGTCCCACTACAGACCGCTGAAGGATGGCACTTGTCACTTATCTCTACCTGGACATTGAGCCATTCACCACTACCCCCAGATGCCAGAATCCAGCCAATTCCTCATCCATCAAAGAGTCCACCCATCAAATCCACATCTTTCCAATTTAGAGAGAGGTATGTTGTGGGGAACCATGTCAAAGGCCTTACAGAAATCTAGACAGACAACTTCCATAGCTTTTCCCTTGTCCACTGGTGTAGTTACTCCATTTTAGAAGGCTGCTTGGTTGGTCAGGCAGGGCTTGGGCTTGGTGAAATTATGCCTTAGCTTAGCTCCCAGATATTTGAAATACTATTAATTTTGAGACAATGAATGATCTTATTGCTTTCATCACTGTTATGCGGTCACATAGTTGTCACAAAAGATAAACCACTGGTGTGCTTGTGTTAACTCCTGCTGTCTTTGACCTCAAGAAGAATTTCCTGTATTTTTTATATCTTTGGGGACTGTGAACAGTAAAGCCAATCTCAATAAATTCTTGCTAACCAGATAAAACAATTTTTTATTTCACTGTATTGTGCCAAACGATCACGGTTTCACAGAAAACCAGAATCCTTCTTTCTAAACACCATAAAGTTCAAAAAGACAGAGAAGTTGGGGTAGGAAATGTGGCCTTATTACAAATAAAGGACGTCAATCTTCCTTCAGGCTTCCTGCTGCACATGGGGGAAGACACATTTGGCACTGAGCTCATATCAAATATTACTTATTTCCCCCAAGACCCTGGCATAGCTCTGTTACTCATCATTTAACTGTAAAGAAGCATAAAAGAGAGAGTCTCCACCCAAAAAAGCACTTCAGAAATTAGTGCTCATGCATCACCAACAGCAAAAGTGTACATTAGAAGCTTTTGCTCCTGCTTGCCAGTGTGGCGTGGTGCAAAGCATCCAGAATGGACATGGAGATGGCTCAGCAACCCCAACTCCAATAGCTATGCATGATCCAGATATTGCCTTGTTTTATATTTGAATGTAGTTTGAATTTTGAATTATTTTGCATTTTTTACCATGTGAGTTAATGACTGCACATTTCTAATGACTCTCCACTTATTTAATTTATGCTTATACTTATTTAAAAAAATTTAGCTACTTTATTAAAAATCTTTTCAATTTAGGCTAAATTGTCAAAAAAGCTTGTATATTTGCACTTAAAACACTCCTCATGCTGGCATAAGCAATGCTTGTCTATGTAATTACTATGCTTAAGGCGCTAATTGCCCATTTTGCATCTGTGAGTCTCTTTTGTATTGCAAAGTTTCAGAGCTGAAGATAGTGAATGCTGTCCCTCATTTCTACATTACTCTCCTAACTATAGATGAACTAGTCAAATCATAAGCTGCTCTGAAAACTGCTTTTCATTGATATGGCATTCTTCATCTGAAAACACATTAGAGAGGTATTAGATATTTCCCTAATTTTGTAAGCTGGGAAGCTGATATCAGAAGGCGAATGAGGTGTCCAGTCCCACATAGGGAAGCCATGACTTGGGCACAAATAATCCCTCACCACCACCACCCAGGAACATTTGGTAGCAGTGCATCTCAGACACACTTCTGCATTCTTTCTAATTTAATGCATCCACCTCTAACACTGAGCTATTAGCAATCTGGCATAATGAATTAATCTGGGTATCAGGGAGGCCTAAATAAGCTGCATGGACTGCATGCAGTATCACACTTGTGTGTACATACTTGCAAAACTGGCTTCCACTGATAATACAGCAGCTCTTCTGTATGAATTCTGAACTTTTGTATGTTTGTGTTTTTCCTTTCACTGAATTCATTTAATGAAGCAGTTAAGTTCCTCCAGTTGCAGTCAATGGCTATGGACTACAGTCAGACTATCTCCTTGGCCTGTGAAGGTGAAGGTCATCTAACTGAAGCTTGGATCATTAAGTAATTACTTTATTTCCTGTGTCACATTCCTAGCTCTACTGGTATTTGTTGCTGATGTATAAAGCCATGGTCTCATTAATATGGTGCAATTAATACACCAGTACAGCACATTGATAAACTACATAAAGCCCTGAAATCAATCCCAAAACCCATGAAATCAACATCAAAAGATCTTCGCTGATTAGCTGTGGAATAATGACCAGAATAATGAGCCTGTCCCCTTACCCTCACCCTACAAATGAGATAATTTAGAGTTCAGTTCCTTCCTGGCTTGTGCATTTATAGTGATAAAGCTACGAAATCTGAACCCTTCCTTCACATCCTTTTTTGTCAGAGGTAGCTGAATGTGCCTGGTGACAGCCATTCTTGAGTTACTTTGCCAAACTTTGGTTTGGTTTCTAACAGGATATAAGGGAATGAACTCAGACCCTGGCTCTCTTGTAGGCTGCTTTTCCATGTAGAAGACAGTTCTCTCAAAAGACATTAACACTGACTTTCCGGTACTCATGTCTCTCAGGTTTCTTCAGGTTTGCTTTAAATACCCTTTTCATAACCAGAAGCCTTTTCAAGAATTCAGATGTTATTTGAGCTGGTTCTAAGGCTGTAATTTTGCTGTGCTGTACATTACAGCTCAAAAAGTGAAACAAAAGATGTTCTTTCAAGCAGTGACATAATTCAAGCTAATTGGAGGCTACTTAAAATTTTCTTCCTGTTTTTAAGGGCCATTGACTTACCCTCCTGAGGAATGATGCGAAGAGTTACACTGAGACCTGCATCTTTAATTAGCTTCACAATATCTGCATGAGGCATGTTTATAATAGACTGGCCATTCACAGCTAAGATCCGGTCTCCAACTTTAAGTTTTGCACAGCGATCTGCAGGACTTCCATCAATTATCCGCCCTATTTTATGGGGTACAGCTAGACAAGGAACAATAGTCACAGTTAACATGCTGACAGAAGTGGTGATGTTCACAAGCAAAAGAAAATTATAGTTCATTTGGAAGAAAGTTTTCTCTGAATTAAAAACCAGCTTGTGTATAAACATGTAAGAATATAAATCCTTATACAATATCACTTTCATTAACACAGTTTGAATTTCACTAAAAATTCAGAATCTAGATGTGCATATATACACTGCATACACATATGACATCCAAAATCAATTTATGGTTCAGCTACTTTGCAAACCTGGCACGCAACAAGATAATAAACAGATCAGGAAGACAATAAGGCATTAAACCAGTGAAAGGGATAAATTTGCACAATAAGTAGTAGTCATAAATTGCCTTCCACCTCTTAGTTTACAGAATTTCTTTATTTGTATGTCGCAATAGAGGAATTACAAACATGACTTACATACAAATACATGTTATTACTGAAAATGCCCATGGTTCACTAAATTGTTCTCCTCCTTTATTCAAATGTATTAATTAATAAACAGAAATCATACTGAAGAGTTATTAAGATGTGCAGTTTTCTAATTAGATACATGCCAGCAGGAATTTACAGTTAATCATGAGTGCACAAACACATTTACTACATCAAACAGACACCTCCCCATCCCTCTTCTCAATACGTGTCCTGGTTTCAGCTGGGATGGAGTTAATTTTCTTCCAGGTAATTGGTGCAGTGCTGCAGTTTGGCTTTAGTCTGAGAATAACGCTGTTAACACCCCAATGGGTTAACTGTTGCTAAGTAGCGCTTACCCTGATCAAGGACTTCTCAGTGTCTCACTCTGCCAGTGAGGATGTGCGCAAGAAGCCAGGAGGAGGTAGAGACAGGACACCTGACCCAAACTAGCCAAAGGGGTATTCCATACCAGAGCACATCATGCCCAGTACATGAAATGGGGGGAGTTACCTGCAAAGGACTGATTGCTGCTAGGGTTGGGCTGGGTATCGGTCAGTGGGTAGTGAGCAACTGTATTGTGCACTGTTTGGGTTTTCTGAATTTTATTTCTCCTCTCTTTATTATTATTATTATTTCTCTTTTTATTGTATTTTACTTAATAGCAATTATTAAACTGCTCTTATCTCAACCCAGGTTTCACCTTCTTACAATTCTCTTCCCCAGCCCACCTGGCAGGCATGGAGTGAGCAAGCAGCAGTGTGGTACTTAGTTGGCAGCTGGGGTTAAACCACAACAAAACACTACACATCAACTTTGCGTTTCCTTTTGCTCTTTGTGGTTCTCCACCTTTCTGTGTGCTCTATCCATTATCTGGTTCTGTCTTTTCCTTCGTTATCCATTTAATTTTCTAAATATTACTCTTTCTCCCAATGTTTCTTCCCTATTCTCCTCTGTTTTTTAATTAAATATGCATACTATAGCTGACTCCTCTCTCTGTCTCAGTTCCCCAAAGACCGTGCTAATTTTCTTCCTCTTTATACTACTAAATATGCTTATCACAATTAAATTTGAGTATATAGTCTATAAATATCCTAATGGTGTCTGAGTCCCTCACTGATTCCACACTTCAGTTTTGGTAAAATTAGCACAAACCATCTTGGCCTCACTATCCAGCTGCAACTGGTGTTTAAAACCAGCTGTGGTTCTTTTGAAAAATAATATATCCTTAAAATTCTAATACCCAAAGAGAACTTGGAAAAGTTGAAAGAAAACATTCATCAAACATTTTTTGGGGAAATATCTAGGCTATCAATGCTCATATGAAGCAAAGCTCTAACAGGAGATGTGTTCAGAATACATCACTGCAGAACAAATTTCTCAGCCCTCTCATAAACATTCCCTGAAGGTGATGGTGACAAACACAGATTGCACATCTCATGTAAAGCCACAATACACATACCTCAAAGTGACTTTTGTTTCTAATATGGATGCAAGTGTTGTTTATAGTGTTAAAAATTAATTTTCTGAGATCTAAAAATATAAGTGAAACGCATGGCATAATCAAACTGCATCCTTCTTACCACTATAGTTCAGCCAAGAGTATAAATTAAATTATGGATTTAGTTATATGGACATGGCACAACTAGTGTACTTCAGGAATGTCTTGCTGCTTAGGAAATAAGCACCTAATTTATGTCACAATGTCCAACATTCTAAAAAATATACCAAATACGAGTGGCCACACTTTGTACAAAACTTGTGTTAATTTGGCCCTCAATGCAGATGTATAACTGCCATGCATGCATATCAGGAAGTAAACAAATAGAAGAGTAACTTAACACTGAGACTGCTTGCATTCACTCAGAGCCTATTGCATCAAATCAATTCATGAAGCATCATCAAGCTAAGACTAAAATGTGTCTTTTTCTGTCATGCCTGTACTACACATCAGTGGAGATCTGAAAATGAGACCATCTGATATGAAAGAACAAGAAATTTAGTAGGAAGAAAGAATGGGAAGTATCATGCCCTGGTTAAAATTCCCATGCTTGCCATTTCTAACCCTAAAGAAGATGGCTAGCCTAAATAATTAAGTAGAGACATTATTTCAGAAGTGAGGGGGGTGGGTGGGAAACCCTATTAATTTCCCACAACAATTTTTGTTGGACTTCTTGCACCTGACAAGTGAATAGAGCAGATGTCTGCATGTTTGAGATGTCTGCTGAAATCAAAGCTGGGGGTGGGAAAGCCACAAGAATCCAACTCTCCAAACACTGAGAAAAAAGAAGGAAGGGAGAAAGAGGAGGAATTCTGTACTCCTTTTTTCTTCCTTTTAAGCCTAATGGCCTTTAACTTCCCCATAAAGGTATCCCCTGATCCTGATGTGCTATGAAAGGATCAAATAGGCGACCTTATGAACAAAGCTTGTGTCTGTCAAGGTACCTTTTCTACTGCTCTTAGGTTTTTGAGGATTTATTGCTCCTCTTCTGAGGTTATATTGGTACAATGTGCTGTCATGATCTTGCTGCAGAGTGGGGTGTGGAAAGGTTTAGCAGAAGGAACCTGAGCTCTATCATTCTGCAAAGGAGACCACTGGTATGCTATAACAGCAGTTTATGGGCTAATCCAATGAACTACTGAAACTCACATTCAGCAGAAGCTCTTTCCTGTGCATTTCAAGGTAATATGAGAGGTTTATCCCCCAGCTCCTGCTCTCGGAGTAATACGCTGAGGAGTTTCAGGTCCCTGCTTGCTCTCCCCAAGTCTCTCTGAAGCTACAATATCCTGGCCACCACAGTCCCTGCTGTTGCACTGGGAGGAGAGGATTTATTTATACGCAGGAATGCTTCTAAGCGGTGCAGATTGTCTGATGCAGGTTGTTCACAGAAATAGGAAATTCATTTTTTATGAGCCTTTGGTGGTGAAATACTTACAGTGGAGGGGTAAGAAGGAGCTATCCTCACAGGAGATAAATTAGGTAAAAGCTAAGGAACAAAGGTAGAAATGAATTGTGAATTTCCATATTGGAGAATTTTTATTATTCAGAATGGTCACATCTAAAAACAGGCATGGAAGAGGTGTAAAACTGTCAGTACCAAGTGGGTTGATGAAGTGGCAGACAAGATCTCATGGAAAGAAATGCAAGATGATGCACATGGGGAAAAAATAACCCTTCCTAAGCTTAAGCAGACATAAACCCTAAAGTAATTATTACCACTCAAGAGATCTTGAAATAAGTGTGCCTACTTCTTTAAACACCTAAACTCAGTAAAACAGTAAATAAAAATTTAAGAGCTAGAAAAAGAATAGCAAATGAAGTAAACTATTGCCAGTTACTACTGTGCACCTGAAGTCTGAGTACTGCTGGTAGTTTCAGTACCCTCATCCAAAATCAAAGCACTGAATTAGCAAAGATTCAGAGAAAGACAGCATGGCAGTCAGAGGCAGAAAACAGCCTCTGCTCAGAGGAGTAGTCCATGAATTCACTACCTGCAGCTTGGAAAAGGGAAGCTAAGGCAAGGGTTAAGACAAATTCACAGGGTGGATCCACAGATAAATAAATCAGAAAGTTGCTGTGAAAGCTGAGGAGATGCCTGCTAAAGGTCCTTGTCTGCTGTAGGTGCTGTTCCCTCTGCCACTGGTCACGGCCAGGGCCAGCATGGAGCTGCTTTGGTCTCTCACAGCATCACAGATATCTTGTGATGAAACCCCCCATGCTTGGCATTAAATTAGGGCTTCGTTAAAGCAACACATTTTCCCTTAATTTACATATTCAGTGCTTTATTTGTAACTAAGCAGAGCATTTCATAATGTAGCCTTTTAAAGGAAGTCCCAGATCACTTGACTGGTGGTAAATGATTCCACTCGTCCTTAAAAGTTTTTGATAATCTATTCACACCTCTTCTAAGAATTCACCACAAGCTGTTCTCCAAACATATGTACATTCTGAACAGTGGCAGCACGTGCCTGGATTAGACCCTGAAGATAATTTGATCCACTTCAGAACACCGAGTTACCTGAGCAGCATTTAATATTAGCAGGCTTGAATTTTTCTTAATTCTGCCAGACTATGCAATGGATGAGACTACAAGGGAAAAATATTAAGGTAAATAGGGATTTCTAGATATTTTTTTAACCACTGGAAATATGGGAAATTGGTGAGATATAGTTCATACGCATATAAAACATACCATCCTGCAAACCAGATACACAGGGTTTTTTTCTTCTCTAATTGCATCAGGTCATCCAAAATGTGATGCTCAGGTGGTGTATATGCATATGTACCTTGAGGAAACATAAATCCTTCCAAGGCAGAAGTCATAATCCTAGCTCCAAAAATATCTAGCAGAGAACAGCAATGGCACGGAAGCATTTTGTAACAATGGATCTTATGGGATCTAACTTTTCTGCAGTGTGTTTTTCCATAAGCTCATGACTTCAGGAAGATTTGAATCCTGAGAGTACCAAAGCTTAAAAAATATTTGAAGCCACCAACCTCTCCCTTAAATCTCCCTATTTACAGCATTTGTATGAGGACCACAAACTGACACAGAGCACCTGATGCCTTCCCAGAAGGCAGCTAATTGTGCAGTGATCAGCTCTAAACTCATTATCCAAAGAGAATTTAAATTAAAAAATTAAGAGACAAAATGATTCAAAAGAAATCTCTGCTTTTAGAAAGTGAATGAAGTCTGCTTCCAGAAACTTACTGGTAACTACAAATGCACGCTTTTTTTCTGTTAATACTTTTATTTGATAAAATCACCTACTTTTGCTTTCCATGATCCAAATTAACACCCTTCCCAGACCTTCATGTCATAGAAAAGAAACAGTGGATTCTGTGGTCTTACACCTGAGGGTCCATACGCCTGGGTCAGCTGTACATGAAGCCAGAACAGTTGCTGAATACAGATACTGCTTCTAACACTGTATGAATCTATCATGCTTAATTCTAAAACTGCATATATCTATCAGCTTCTTTCTTTTTCAGAAATAAAAATGATTTCTCCTCACTGGGGAGACCTATATGCTAGAAATAGCTGATTTTAAGATGTTAACAAAAATAATTCTTTTCTGGTTTAGACCAAGAATTTTTTTACATCTATTCAGCCCTTTTAGACATAAATGTTGAGACTGTATTCGGCAGAAAGCAATTTTCCTGGGTCTTTTTTTTTTTTTTCCCTTATATGGTAGCTAAATGTCAAAAACTATCAGTTAAGGGGAAAAAAATCAAGCCTCTATCTATTAAACCCCATGGCAGATAAATTCTTTCAGTCTTTTCTAATGTTAATAGATATAGATAGTAAACCAAGCAAATGAACCTTCCTCAGCCAGCTGTCCTATTCAATGTTATACAGCTGATCATATGAATATGTATTATAACCTCAATTCTCAAAAGGTGCAAGAGTTTTCATTCACCCAGCAGGCTCCAGAATATCAGATTTTAATTGGGTGAATATATTAAATGTAAACATCTGTAATTTCATTGCTACTGAATAATACAAAATTTGGAGCTTAAGTACAGTGGACTTTCCATCAAGGCTAATACTAGAATAAAGGTAAAATATTTTCCTGAAAGTGATGGTCTATTTTATGTGACACTCATTTGGAAAATAGAAATCTGTGTCATGCTCCATGACTGCAGATGACAATAATCCCTTTTGCTTATAAGGTTAATGAACCTATGAATTGAAATATCCCACAGCATATTTGCTTGCATAGCACAGGCATATGAAGATAGGTGTGCACATATTTTAGCAATCTGAAGACCTAAATAAAATTAAGGGCACTTAAGTACTTTTACTCAGGCTTCTCATGAAAGAAAAATGAGTGCTGTGGAAGCATTAGGAAAACCTTGATCCCCTTCCCAGGTTTGTGCTAAGAAAACTTGCAGAGTTTGTTCTTTGAAAACACAAGGGCATCACCACTAGGTCCAAGGGATCTATTCAGGAACAGGCTGGAGGACAAGTCATGTGGAGAGCGGAGTGATGTGGTTAAGATCCTCCATGCTTTATTCTCAAATAGCTAATTGAGTATTTCACTCCGGTAAACTGCAGCAATGTATTTTCAGTGATATTAAAACTTTCTTTCTCTTCTCTAGGTTATTTCACTAGTATTAATTCATATATTGGTTTACAAAGCTAAATTATGTAGCAGTTTCTTTTAGCTCCAAATGGTACTATCAGTTAAACAAGCTTAGAAAGTGTGTTTTTGTAGCTGAAGAGGCAGAACAACAGCTCAAACCTGCATGTAAAAGCTAAGCAGAAATGAGAAACCAAATTATTTGCTCACAGGTTGCAAGTACCTTCCACAGGGAACTCGCACTTCTGGGTTTCCACTGCTGTGTTCCAAAGGTGTCCAAGGCGGGGTAGACAGATATCCTAATTTCCGAAGCTCTGTTTTCTTTAGCATTTGCAGATTGGTCACAGAAAATTGTGTCCTCAGGCACCAACTTACCCAGGAAGAAACACGAGTAAAATTGCAGCACAAATAACTGTCTCAAATCACAGTTATCATTGATCAATAAGCCGGTTTTTATCTCTAAACTGCAAGGAGTTCAAAGAAACTCTGGGGCTTAATGGGACTTACTTCACAATGCTATTTTCTGCAGTCAGCAGAGGCTTATCTTGGAGTTATGGTTTTTATTTAAGACTGCATCTTTTAAGAAATGAGAGAATCTTCTTTCATTACACTCCGTTTTATCATGTTTTGAATATCCAGCAGTCACTGGCATATGCAGTGCAGGGGTAAATTAAATCTACAACTCCTCTTTTGCTAAGCAGGAGGAAGACTGTGACAAGAATGCACCTTATAACTGTGCTGACAGTACCAGCCACAGTAAAATTCATGGAAATATCGCCAATTTTCCAATTTCACTGGAAATTGCCAGTAACAAGATCTGTTTACAACACATGGTTTCTTTCTACAGAAATTAGGGTGCTAAGACATTTATAGGGGATAACAAATTATTCTCTTTGAGGAAGCTGCATTCCAAACACATGAAGTAAAAGCAGTAGAAAGATATGAAGTAGGCAGGGGCAAGTGTACTCCATAAAGGTCTGGGACAAATTCATCTAGAAATCTCCTTTGGCCATTTCCAGCTGGGTGCAAGTGTTTTCCCATGAGATGCAGATAATGAACTTGTCTTGATACCCTAAAAAGCTCCATAAGAATGGAGTTTTACCACAGAGGACACACACTATTTAGTATTATCCTAAATGTAATTCACAGGGTAGATTAATTAATTCAACTTCATTATGTTAGCTGTAAGATGGCACAACACTATCTGTGAGAAATCACTGCAGGCACTGCTGCATCTCCATACCCTCATGTGTTGGGGACTTGGAGAGGACAGCCCCAGGAGGAGCCCTTCCTCATAGAACCACACATCATACGAGTATTTTTACTGGGGGAAGCATGAAGGTATTCCTCAGGACAGGACTTCATAGATAGGCTGTAGTTTGCTCAGTCTAGCCACTTAACTCCACAACTGAACAAGGGCATCTAAAAGATCTTCATAATTTGGTGGGCAAAGGCAGTTCTTCACAGAGCTGTGAGGTTACATCAGTCCAGGTTCACCCCATACTAAAAGTGAAAGACTAGAGTCAGCTTCCAAGCATCCTGGTGGGAACATGACACTGACTCCTCAAGAGAAATCCCACTGGAGGTGACAAAATTCTGATAAACTATGTGTAGCCTGCATAGCAAAAGAAAGCACAGAGTAAAGTCAAATTTAGCTGGCTTGTCTGGAGAGGGGACAAGAGTCAAAGCACCCTTTAATTTAGGGATGAGGCCTGGAGGAAAACATGATGATATGTTTTAGGAGCAGTGGAAGTTAATCCTTTCATTAGGAACAGGTCAGGAGGCTGGGCAGGTGTATTTTCTTTTCTTAATCTCTTAGCACTCTAAGATCCTCTGTGCTCTTCGCTAGCCAAAACAGCTTGCTCCTGGTTATACCACTCAAGCAGAGTTCTTTATTTATCCACTTTATCTTCTTTGATAGCATGGCTGACCTTGTCTATGCCCCTGCTTTGCCCTATGAAATCTCTTCATTCAATCCTTTTCATTCATTTTCCACTCCTGATCTTCCCCACAGCAGAACTGTAGTTTGGTTCAAGATAATCCCCTGTGCAGGATTAGAGAAAATCCCAAGCAATGCTTTGACAAAGGGGAGTCTTTTCTACTGTTACAGAACGCAGGAAATGTGCCACAAGAACTGGATGCTTAAGCAAGTACCAGTAAGTAAAAATTACATCCAGATCTAAAGGCTGGCTCCAAACTACTTAACAGTGAGTTATTAAAATGACAGCTATGACAGTGCTGCCTATCACAACATGTGAAAACATATTCTATTCCCTGATTATGGCTGTAGCCTGCCCTTGCTGTGCCTGGATCAAGGGTTAAGAAAACATACTTTGTATCTTGAAAATTCCCGCAAGGCAAAGTCTGTAAATCAATAGTAACAACAAACCCCTTGCAAAGTGTATAGAGAGGAAAGTTGACCAAGACCTTAAGATTCTTGGAACACAATGACATTCTTAATTCTGGTTGCTTTTGAGCCTTTTGTAGCCCTTTTGCAGGTCAGAGAGCATGAAGACTATGTGGGAAAGGGATATAAGACTCGGAGCACTGCTACTTCGACTTCATGGGGTGGCCCTACAGTTTCACAGACAGAGCTAGTCTTAACTCACTTGGCAAACAGAGGGTGAGATTTTCTGTAACCCCTTGAGCTTCAGGTCACCTGCAAAGCAGCAAATCCATGAACCTGGATGTAGGAACTCTATTGGAATGACTACAGTTTTATTAGTGCTTGAAGCGGAAGTAGCTAGTGACACAAGGCTCACACTCTGTACTCTGAAAGAGCTATTGTAATTTGTTGGACTGTAAAACATAGTTCATAAGTATAATTTCAAGAAGAAGGAAAATACTTTCATTGCATAATTAATTACCTTCTTGAGTAGAAGTGATTACACTTCTAAGTCCTCAAGTCTTTTGGTTTTACAAGAAAGTAGAGAAGGGAATAGAGTTATCAAAATAAACATTCTTAAATCAAAGGAACTCTTTTTCACATTGCCCTGAGGATGCTCCCAGTGAGACAACTTTTTAGGCTATGCTATTCCTAGTAGTGTCTGGCACTACAAGAGGTTCCCTTTTCTGACCCCTTTTGCCCATTTTGATTCTTTCAGAGTTGCTTTGCAATTACATTAACATTTTACTGCATATGATTAGAGTACATCTGCACAGTAACATTCTGTGCCACGTGGGGATACATCAGCTAGCAACGAGATCACTGACTTCGAAACTAGAAACACTGGAACTATAGTACAACATTTCACCAAATTAACATACTACTTTTATGAACTGAGTGACTACAAGGCGCTTGACATGGTGCTATGCAGATCTATATTTCAATATTGATATAAGCTATATATTGGACATTATACCTCCTATATCTGGTTGATACTTTCCTACTGTTAATATGCTTTCTGTCCCTGACTGTGTATTTTAATCAAAGTATTTTAGGTTATTTCAAGCTGAAACAGACCTCAGGAGGTCTCAGTGGCTGCTGCTGCTGTTTTTCTGTTCTGTCTTCTACCAAAAGGCCTAAAACTTGAATGCTGTATTCTAGATGTGTCCTAATGAGTGCTGAGTAAAGGGAGATAATAATTTCCCCTCAGTCTACTTGCTGTGCTCCCACTAATTCAGCCCAAATTAATTCACCCAAATAAAATCAAGTAAAGAAAATTAACCTTCCTTAAACTAAAAATAGTCGATGATTTTTAGACTGTTTTTATTCCTGATGACAGATTATGCAATTTTCAGCTTACTTTTTCTACTACAGTTTTGCAACAGAATTCACATAGAAAGGGAATTTTCTTCTTTCTTCTGTCACTGTCTACAGCAAATGTCATTTTTTTCATTGCTGTTCTTCTAAACTTAGGATTTAGGTGCTCTTTGGATCACTGAAATTCAATGCAGTTATTATTTGAATAAATTCACTTGTCACTTCCACAGCACACTGTCATATCACTTTACCATTGGAGATGTTCAGCTGAGGTTCAACAGTGGCTACCTATACAATTGCTTGGGGAGAAAGGAAAGTACTGCTGGAACATGTTAGAGGATAGGCAGCAAAGAAGGATCTTGAACTTGGGTCTGTTGTGTTCAGCAGAATACTCCAGTCACAGAATTTCTGTTTGGTTGGGCATTTTCTCTTCCTCTTCCTGTCCCCTTTCCTTCTGCATCTCTCCAAACCAGCAATCGAACCTGTGAAATAATTTTCTCAAGACATTTGTAGCTGACTTAACTGATGAATATGTATGAATTTCAGTGTCCTCTATGGATATTTTTTTCTTGTCTGATCTTCTGCAGAGAACCTCCAGTTGGCTATTATATTCAATAAAGTGAAAACTCAGAGTCCCAAGAGACTAATTATCCATGGTTTTGTTACAATATTAATTCTGGCAATCGTGGAATTTTAAAATTCAGCTGAGGTAATATGAAAAGCAACTCTCTGAATAAGTGCATGATCATGAAATACTCCAAAGAACTTTTCTGAGATCGTTTGCTGTTGTGAGGTATGGCTTTTCAGTACTCAGCTGTATTTCTGTTATGACTTTAGAAGAGTGAAGTTTGGCCCCAAAAGTTGAAATTGTGATATTATTTCGTCAGGAAACAGTTTTGGGCAAAGACTAGCTCCTTCAAAACATGTTGCATTAGGCTGCAACTTGCAAAATGGCAAATGTTCTCACTTGTCTTGGTTTTACAGCGGTTACCATTTTTCAGTTAGCATTCACAGTTCGAGAGGGATTTGGTGGGAGATGTGGATGTCTCCCAGCAGAAAGACTTTTATGCTTCCTCCTTTCAATGGGCTCAGCTCTCAGCTGGTTAAATGCCATTTCAAACACACAAAGGAAGCCCTGTGCCTCCAGCAGCTGCTACCGAAGGGCCTAAGATTCCTGCAGGTCCTATGTCACATCTGCCTGACCTCTCCTTAGGTATACCTTTGACATCTCAAAAGACTCCAGATGCCTCTATAAAAGCAATAAAGTTGAGCCACAGCAAATATTATTTTCTGGACAGAAAGTGAGCTGTAATTATTAAGGGCAGATCCTGCCATTATATACATCCACTCTCTGTACTCAGTTGTACCTTTTGCACTATCTATACTCCAGGTAGTTGAAAAATCAACCTATCTGCAACTGTGTCTAACCAGCTTTCCTGTTTTCCAGTTGCTTTTGCAATGCCCTAACTGGACAGCTGGTGTGCTGGGGCTTGCTGTGATCTAAGCTTTTATTTCAACTTCCTGAACTTCATCTTGATTTAAAAAAAATCAAGAAAAAGTATAATTCAGTTGCATGTGGGGAATAATCTTTTCACATAACCCTACTGGTTACTTGCAGCGTCTCTTGGGGATATAGAAACACAGAAAACCTACTTCATGGGTCAGTCATAACATACCAAGTAAGTACCTGAAGCACAGAGCCTCAGAAGCCAGAATAACCTTTGGTTTTGTCCAAGGCACAAAAGACAAGTAAACCATGATCCTGGAAACACCCTTAAGAGCCTCTTCAGTTTTAATCTTTGCAGTGATTAATTAGCAGATTAATTCTGGGCAAACTTGGAAAAATATAAACTAAAAAATGTGATTTACTTACTTATTGTGGACCCAGATTCAGGCCTGTTCAGGGAACTGATGATAACAAAGCCAAAGCCTTCATTCTCCTTGCGGTGGATCACCACATCACTGGTTTGCAGGCTGTGAGAAGTGAAGCCCTCGGGCGGCGTAGCATTGCTACTAGAGACAGCATGATTACTGTTAGCATAAGTAGTGTAGTCACTTCTTGGAGAACTGTGGTGCGTAGACACTGAGCCTGGGCTTCTGCCATTCTCTGGGCACGGTTCTCCTACAACATAAATCACACCAGTATTACAGTCTGACTTGCTCAGTGGCCCGGTGACTTACAGTACATTTGCTAATGCAACATGAATACAGTTGACTGTCTATAGCCTAGACTACTACAAGTATTAAACTAGGAGCCGTAATAGATGCAGAGAGACAAGAATCTACACAATTATGCAAAACGTTGAGGAGTAATCAAATAAAGTAAGCATGAACACTCACTGCTAAGCTATCTACAAGAGAGGGAAGTAAGAAACACTGGCTATCTGGATTGCAAAACCATTAGCAAGCACTACTCCCTTGTCTGATGGTTGATATGTCATGAGGAGGAAAATGTGACTGTCTAATCCAATATAAAATTATCTGTGTTAGGATTAAAAGAATTTAAGCAGGCAGCTAGCTGCATAATGTTCGTCTTACAAGTTGATTAGCATACTCAGAAGATGTTCATGGAACTGAGTAGTTTACACAATGAAGAATAATCACAAACAGTTTTTCTGTGGGTGTCGTGACAGAAGAGGTGGTCATTTAAAGGCTTTGAAGATGTTCTTGTGTGGTAAGTTCATAAGGGCAGAAGTAAAAATGGAGCCCGTCCACACTTCAGTATCATTTTGTAGTAATGGGAACAGGGAACAAGTTAAATCTTGTGGGATTACACACCTTTTTTTAGTACCAATATTTTGTCAATGGAAAACAGTAAAGTTACACTTCCAGATGGGAAAAAAGATTTACATTCCTCACAGACCTAAGCTGTTTACAAGATTCAGCATGTATTGAGAGTTTTAATACAGAACTATTAGATGAATGTAAGTTTTCTGTTTGTAGCAATGAGAGTGGCAGCCATTCTACTGAACATGTGAAGAGCTTCTGCATACACACATACATCCTAGGAAGAGAGCTTGCAGATTAGACCTTCAGTGTGTACATATTAATGACATAAACATCATTCAAGGACAAGCTGTTGCTTTCTCAGTCAGGTGTGTCCTTTAGCAGTCCTTCTGCAACTATGAAATAAAGTGATTAGAGAGAATAAAGAGGAAGAAAACCAAACAATTATTATACTCCTGCATTAGAATTGAAAATCTGCGAGAGTTATTGAACCAAATCTGCAACTAAATGCCATAGTCAGTGACAAGAGCGATCTCATTTTCTGGCTGTCATGTTTCAGAAAGCTGAATATTGTTTATGTCGGTATGGCTGCAACAGAAAGGAAATTATCTTACCCTGAAGAGTGACCAAGAGCTAGCTTGGCCATAAAAGAATGCAACTGAATACCATTAAGTACAGGAAAAGAAAGATAAAGGAGGAAAAGTGTAAATGTCTATTGATTGTCAGCTGTGCAATAGATATTCACCAGAAGCATGCTTCTTGCTTCTGCCTGTGAAAAGAAAATGGCATTTTAATCAGCGGTGTTCCAAATACCACATTTTCCTGATTTTATTTTTTTTTTCTAGAGCTTGTGAATGTTGATTTTCTGTTCCAGATCTAAGTAAGTATCTGTGCAAAATGGCACCTCCAGGTGAGGGCTGAGATAGATACATCAGTTATCAGGCAGGTAAGGAAAGCCCCAGATCCTTCTGTTGTATACATTCATGCTGGTGAGAAATTCACACAGGATCAGTTGGCCTGCTGTGTCAGTATAGCATCTTTCAGTCCTGCCAAACATTGGTCGTTCCAAGAATTTTTCCACAAAGCTTATGTTGTAACACACCAAATTAAAACCTGTTCAGCTCCTGAAATGCTTAAATGTTAGTGAGTTACACACTGTACACCCCGGTGTGGCACTCTCAAGGCCCAAGAATAACTCCAGGTGTTTTACCAGCTTGCTTCATTTTCTGTGCCAGGAGACCAGAGTGTCTAAGCAGCAGCGAAAGCTGGCATCCACTCTGTGCTAACCCTCTTGCTAATCCTGCCTGCAGTCTGTACAGGCGGCTGACCCAGGAGAGGTGCTAATCGCAAGCGCCCGGCGGATTACCTTGGTTATTGGCCATTTTCCTAGTGCTGGGGGAGCTGCGAGGGGGTGTCGCGCCCGGCGGAGGGGGACCTTTCTGGCTGGAGGACTCTGGAGTCAGTAACAGAAGAAAGTCAGTCCCGCGAGACTGGTGCTGCGGTGCCGCAGTGGGAGGGGGACTGCGAAGACGGGGGTGAGTGGGAAGGCAGCTTTTTGGCAGGGGGACGAACGGCGCAGGCAATGACAGCAGATCTAGGGCATGGAGAGGCGGAAGACAGGACAGGCTTGGGAACGTGGTTTTGCTCATTTCTGGTGCCTCAGTGAAGTGTTCTTGCCACCACAAATGTTCGAAAAGTTCTTAAATAAACTTCTTTCCGTGAGTAAGGAAAAGTTGCAATGGAACGGCAGCAAATTCTCCCATGAGAGCTTTAATAGACACTGCCACACATTTTTTTCCAGGTTTGAGTGATTTAAAACAATTGAGACTGAGACAGTCGAAAGGTTTAATATACTTAAATTTCTTCATAGAATCATAGAATAGTTAGGGTTGGAAAGGACCTTTAGATCATCTAATTCCAGCCCCCCCGCCATGGGCAGGGACACCTCACACTAAACCATGTCATTTTAGATTTATTTACTGAATGTGTCCACTTGAAGAGAGGATTCTGGCCTCTTCCTAAGAGCCGCTTGTGCCATACAGAAGATTTTCAGCCAGCTTGAGTTGTAGTCAGGGGGAAAATTCCAGATGACATCAGTGAGACCAGAAATGGGCTTTTAACAAATACAAGAGTGAAATGAGTTCCTGCCCTAAACAGTTAACAGTCTTTGAGCCTTTCTGTGATTGCTTTTTGACACAGCCAGTTTTAACAGCATTAACCTAGGTGAACATTTTTTCCCAAAAAGTGGACAAAAGGAGACAGCATGGAACAAATCCAGAGCACTCATGATCACCACACCAGGGTTGCCAACATTGTTTCCACTTCCGAAGGAAACAACACTCAGCGGTAGCATTTTTATCAGAGAGAAGGGACACACATTTACAGTTATTCTGTCTTCAAACAGCACCTTTCACTCACCTGTGGGTAGCACCTTTCTCCTCACAGTAAGATTCACTTGCCCATTTCGGGCAGCATTATGCATAAGATCAATCACATATCGGTGGGTTTTGCCGGCCACTGGAATCCCGTCTACATACACCAGCTCATCACCAGGGTGGAGACGACCATCTCGGTCTGCTGAGCCCATGGCAATTACTGCTCCAATAAGAATCTAGGCAGTAAAGAAACAAAATCCTGTCATATATACCCTGAGCCTCCAACTGAGTGCCATGAATGTTGCAGTGATTTTCCCTTTCTTTTGAAATTAAGCTAGTGGTGCAGGGCAGATGAAGAGGTCCCTGTGTGTTTGAAAGTTGTGCTTATCCTCTGTGGGTATGACTGAAGATGCTTCCTTGCCTTTGGTGAGAAGACGTTTCCTACTGGTGTAGATGTGCTACACCTGAGAATCCTCACCTAAGGATGATCTACCTGGTAGCTTCCAATCAAGACATCTGTCGATAAGGAGTGTTGAGTTTATATAGACTACATTATGCAGAAGATCTGTGCAGATTAATCCCATGTAAGGGTTAATCTGCCTATTTCTTACTGAAGTTTCTTCACTGCTGCATAATTTAAGCACCCAGAGTAATACAATTGAGGTCTGTAGTGGAAGTGACTACTACACAGAGTTTGCTTTGGAAAAGCAGTGCGATATTAAATATTGTTACTCATAATGGATAATTGCTTAAGTAGTGGTTGATTAACAAAATGGAAAAAGAGGAAAAGTGTGAGCTTACTCTGGGCAGATGTTGTTTTCCCAAAATGAAATTTAAATGTAATTTGTCTGGGACATATAAACTTGTGAAAAATCTGTTCAAAACCTTTTAATGACTTTCTCCACTTTCTATGCATATAAATTCACATAATTTATTAGAAGAAGACATATGTATTACCCCTGTGGAATAACTGGTAGAACAGTTGAGACTGATTCAAACAAAATGTTCTTTCTTTCAAAGAGTATTAAAGCATTCAGAGTGTGTTTCAAATTTTCCTTTCTCTTGTTCAGTGTGAGAGTGAGCACAGAATGATGGATATGACATGCTGTTTGACAATCCCTTTTAAATAATAAAAGATAAAAACTATCAAGTCTTGCTTTTCATGATGAACTGCAAAGGCTAGATGTGGTAGGGATGCAGGTGGTCTTGTGTTTTTTGTGGTCTTAGCTGCAGAGTTGCAAGTATCCCAGCAGAGTGTTTAAATGAAACCCCATATGGAGCCTGGAGAACTTTCACCAGTTTCTAGCTTCCCTTTGGCTCACTTTTGCTTTCAAAACTTAGCAAAGAGAGAACACGATGCAGCATTTTCCTACTTTCTGGTGTTCTTGGGATCCTGTTAAGCAGTGCCAGGCTCAGTTGCCAGACAGATTCTTTCAGGCTCTCTATTCTGTCCTTCAAATAGTGAAAGAATATACCTCAAAGCTTTGGAAAATTCTCTGTGCAAAATCCCAACTATGAATCATGGATTTATGCTCCTTTAATGGCTTAGAAAAAATGTTGTCTAAATCTACATTTAGCTGGATCTTCACAAAGTATTCTCAAAACTTTGTATTGAGGCATTTCATATGAGTAAGAACTTTTTCCTAGTTATCTTGGGAATACATGGGTGATAACACTCTGCAGCTTGGAATATTGTAGGGACTGTCTTCGTGTGATTTTACTGAGTGTTTGCAGTTTCTTTATAATCGTCTGCCAAAGTATGGAATAATTCGTGCATCTTTAACCTCTGGAGAAATATAAATGCAGATCATAGCATGCCGGTCCATTGGTATCTTTAGCGAAGTGCAAAAATCCTTTCTGGTTTTGACTGTTAACTAATGATTGCTGATATTTCACATATCCACAGTGAAATGTGATTGTGTTAACTTATCTCAGTGGTGGAACTGACTACTAATGTAAGCAGCAAAGTCTTAATTTAAACACTTCAGTTAGGTCTGTCAAGGTGATGGCCACCATATCTGTTATGTGGTATATTTAACTGCAGGAATAACTTAATTTTCCTTCTTTTTCCTTTTCTGTGTCTGAACTTGTTTCTTATCCAGTATGTGCTCATTTCATAGCTGAGTAGTTTCCATAATAGTTATAAATTCTGCAAGCAAAAAACAAACTGGAAAATTATTTATCAATATTACCTCTATAAAGCAGTTTCACACTGGCATGATATTGCTTTGAATGTATAAGGAAAAGGATGAAGACAGCTAGGCAATAAAGAGTGTGTTGTAGAGAAAAGGGAAAGTTTCACCTACTGCTTGAGATCAAAGGTGAGAAATGCTGGGATTGATTAGGAAGATTGTGACGGAGCATAATGTGAAATTGAAGCCTGGGTCTATTAACTCATACATGTCAATATATTTTGATACTAACTTTGTTTGTGATTCTTGGTAATTATTTGACTTTGTGTTTCAGTTTCTCTGAATATAACACAGTAGCTTCACAGGCACATAGTAAAATTTAAAAGGTCTGATTCATTTCACCTAAATTTAAGTGTCTGTGATTTCTAAATCCAAGATAAGAATCTGAACTCTGTCTAATCACTGTTAAAAATAGGAATTTCTAAGGCATGGTCTGCAGTACCCTAGTGTTTTGCTTTATGGGCATCTGTTATGTTTTAGAAATGTCTGTTTCTTGGCACTGATTATAAAAGGATTATAGACATTTATCCTACAGGCATTTTTTAGAAGAATTCCAGTCAATCTGTGCTGAAAAGGTGAAACTCTTCATGCAATTAGGTGTATGTTCCTGTGATCCTGAATTTGAGCTGTGCAAAGTATACAAAATGCTTCTCTGCTTTGGGCCAGCAATTTACAAATTCAGCAAAGTTCCAGTTTCAATACACTTGCAGCCTCTCAGTGATATTATAATTCACTTTAACAGGGTCAGATTAACTCAAGTTACCGGAAGATGTGATAAATACCTGCGGTGGTATGATCTCATGAGATTTGAGAGATGATTTGAAGTGGCACAACCCACAGTCTTGGTATTTGAAATATCTCAATAAATTCAAGTCCTTGGAAAGCACAGTTATGCTTACAAATATGGAAAGTAGAGTAGTCCAGCAGCCTTTTCTCCATCTAAGTTGCCAGGTAGCTCATATAACTAGAAGTAAACTAATCTACAGTCTCTCTATAGTGTCAGTATTGTCCTTCTAAAAAAAACTGTGTGCGGATTTGGCTGCTTTGAAAAATATTGCCTTATGCTGAAGAATCCATATTCCTTTTTAGAAACTGAACCACAAAGACAAAAGGCAAAGAAAGCTTCTTTTTGTTCTGTGCTACGCAACTGCACAGCAGGAGAGCTGAAACAAACACTTCAAAGTGTCTCAGTTCTTGTTTCATTTGAAAAGCAGGGGTTTGGAGGACAGGCAGAAACTGCCTCTCCTTTTCTGGAGGTGAAAGAAATGGGTAGCTGCAGGTGGGCTGTCCATGTGGGACCAGGGAAGCAGCGGAGGAGAGAAAACAGTTAAGAATTCTTGTATTTTGAATAAAAAATTGATGGAAACTAACAAAAGTGGAATACATCTATTGTTTTGTGGTTTTTTACTTTTATTTTGGTGATGAATTGTAGCAGTGAAAACAAGTAAGGCAACAAAGAAGGAGTGAGAACTGACACCTAGCTCTAAGCATGTGTCCTTTCGCTTCATAGGGTCCTCAAGCCAGAATCTTATTTATTCTGAAGGACTCAGAGAGACGGTTTGTAGGGACATAGACCCCCGTTAGATTGATACATCTTGGGAAAAAATATTCTTGTATTTGCAAGCCCTGAAACAGAGATAGCAACCTTGGGGCTAAGTGCAGGCTGAGAGCAATTGTCCAGCAGGACAGCGAAGCATCTTAGAAGGTGGCTTACAGAAGGCAGCGTTTTTGGTCCTGCTCTCCAAAACTAGCAAGGTGCTTATCTCTGTACTTGGTATCCAGCTACAACTCTTTGACTTTTCACAGTAAAGCCAGGTCAGTCCTTTGCTGAAAAAAAACCTAGAAAGAGCTGCTTCCTCTCTAACAGTTCAGTGCATACTGCATGTAGCTGGGAGGCAAAAGACTTGTTTCTAAGTTCCTGCTCAATTGGGCTGTTGACAAGAGACATAAATTCAGGTTTCCCAGCATGTATTCTTAACTATCAGAATCAGATATTCTAAACCAGTTTTCTCTCAGTCCTTCAGGTTGAAATCATTCCATTTTATATAAGTAATGAGCTTCTAGATGAGGCATTTCAGCTGCACTTTTCTCCATGAGAATGTCATAAACATCCAAACTGCAGAGGCATTCAGGCACTCAGTCTGTGCCTACTTAATTATCAATTTGTAATGAAAAAAGCCCTAAAGGAGACACCAGGGCAGACTTTCCTAGAATACTGAATAGCTCTGTAGCCAGGGACCCTTTCCTGAGAGGTTGGAAATGTCACTATTGTCCAAAGCAGATAGAGGGAGACCTCCAAATCTTTCACTAATGCCAATTTTTTTGCAGGATAAAATGATAAAATGGGACATTTCCTCTAGCTCCTAATAGATTTCTGTTTTAGCTTCACCCAGTAGGTGACTTTTGAGAACCCATACTAACTGGGCCATCCCAAAAGGAAAATGCTGAAAATGCTTAGCTGGAGAATGTGCACATGATAGGTCAGTGGCCTCATTTTATGTGTGCTGGGACATGCTCCATGGAAGAAAGTTCGATGTCAGAGGGTCTTCAGGCACACTGCAAATGTAGATGATGAAACTGTGTTGTTTTATAGTCCTTCTGTACAGCTATAACTTATTTAGCTTTCAAAAAAATATATATATACCTTATTTAGCTTTCAAAATCCATTCCAAAACACTTATTCTAAAATAGGGCCTCTGCATTTCAGTCACCACTCGAAGCACCTTTTTTAGAAGACATTGCATTTGTTTCTTTTTACATGATGCATCAGTCAACTATTAGTATTTATCAGTACTTCAACAGATGTTGACAATTTTAAAATAGAGGAACTTCTTTGTTTCTCACAGCCATGTGTTGGTTAATGTTAATGCTTGAATGAAAACTGTATTATTCCATATGAATTTGAATATGGAATATACCTATCAACTAGTTATACATTATCTCAGAAAGGTGGTAATGCAGGACTATGTATAAGGTTGTGATAATAAAATGTCATTATTGACTTGGCATTAGTCCTCACTGACAAAGCACAGTTACATCACCAAAGTTATTCTGAAGGAGTACTAAATCTGCCCGCTTTTTCAAAATTATAGTATTTATATGTCACTAATTTACCAAAATGTGTACACATTTCTTTTAAAATTCATGTATATGTTTGATTTTATACTTTATTTAATTTATGTAACGTTTTGTTACTTTTCATTTGGTTACAAGGCTATGTCTCTCCTGATGATACAAAGCTATAATTTTTATGCCTGATGCATCACATGATGTTGTTGTCTAACTTGGAACATGGACTACTGTTCCTGGTAGGGCCTTCTGTGCTTCTGGAAATAAACTGTGTTCTCAACAGTATCTTTTGACCTTATGTGTATATATATATATATATAGTCTGTCTACATTGAACACAGTTATATATAGTCTTACATAATTTGATTTTTTAACTCTTCTGCTTAAACTCAGTTTTGGAAAGTCACGATTAAAAGATGCCAGGTCATACTCCGCAGTAATGGGCTGAGTGGTGCACTGTTTCTAAGTTAAGTTCTTCTGATTTTAACTTAATTAACTGTGGCATCTTCCAGATAAGGACAACCTGAGAGTCCTTTTTCTATGGATTAATAAAGCAGCCATTTTACTCATAGCCTTAACATGGTGTTCATGTGGGTTCAGCTATGTAGTAACATTTTTCTGACCTTTACACAGATCTTAGAGTTATAAAAAGAAAAGTCATGAAGAAATAACTCACAGGCTGTCCAGGCTCATCCCCTCCCAGGATTCTGAAGCCAAACCCAGACTCCATTCTCCGAAGGTGAACATCCAGCTCCTTGTAATCGGGACCTGGTTTAAAAGGGAAATCCCACTGAGAAAACATTTTGGCTTTGTCTTGAGAATTTGCACCATCTTCCCTCCCACCTTGTGTTCACTGCACATGACTAATGGCATCCTGGTTAGAGCTGGTGGAAACAAATGGGACACAATGTGTTGTACACAGACAAGGAGGAGACTTGAAAATATAGGTATATCCTGGAGGATCATTATGTTCAGTAGAATACACTAAACCAAGCAAGAATGCATTCACAGGAGAAGAGTACTGGAAAAGTCTGTCCATAATAGAGGTTGTAAAGGTGCCTTCTTCCTACAACTGACTGCATAATATACTGCTGTTCATCCACCTGTGGTATTTGATCTTAGTTTTCCTTGCAATTCATTAAAACCTAAAGAAAATAAACTGAAATGGGAGATAGAGATACAGGAAAAGAATCAGTCAACTTACATAAGATGAATAATCATTACAGGCCATTTAAGTTCCAAATACAGATGTAAAGCAGTATGTCTTTTTATGTAACATAGCTTTTAAGCACTCTACTTTCAGGTAAAACCTTCAATAAAGAGTTTTGACGAAAGCTATCATTATAAGACTGAGTCTTAGGGTTTAAATTGAAATCTAACATCATTAACTTGAACTCTTTAATGCTACTCAATTAAAATCTCAACAGCTTTATGAATCATTAAGATTGTGCTTCCATATGCCTGCATAACTTGCCTGTAAACATATATTGTCCCCTGGAATATATCAGTTGAGGAACATGGTGGTTTTTAAAAGTCAGTTTCTTATAAAAGTGTCTTTAGCTTCATTTGAGCGAGCCCATTTTGGGGGGGGGGGGTCTTGATGCCCTCAAAATACAAAAGAGGAATCTAAATAAAAACTGAAGTGAAACTGTAAGCAGCTAGAGGACTAAGAAGTTCTCTTGACTATTGCTTTGTCTGCATGTTCAGAGATGCTTTAGGCTCGTTACCTAAAGCAGGGCAGTGGTTAATAGGAATGGTCTTTCATACATATCGCACTCTGGTCTATAAGTTGTGACAGCTTTCAGCCAGTGTCAGCTTGCTGCCGACTCCAACAAATAAAAAGGGATGAGTAGGTTTATTTCAGCAAACTGTGTAGTGTCTCATGTTTCCTCAGGAGGGGAGAGACTATAGATGGCTTAAATACTAAGTTTAAGTACTAAAGTACTAAGTACTAAATGGTATTCATTTACAGATCCCCTCCAGAGCCATCAGTGGACCTCTCACAAACTGCAGAGTCAGGCAGTTTAGTGGGGTATTAAAGATGATTCAGTTTCAGTCAGGTCTTGGAAAGACAGAGACACAGAACTACATGCAGTGGCTCTACACTATGACCTCTCTAGGCAGCAGCATAGTGCATTATTTCAGCAATGTATATGGTATGAGTGATACTGAATTACAAATATTTCAATTGCTAAAATAAAAGCAATACTTTCCCTACCATGCTGCTTCTTATATATTTAGAAAACAAACCCAAACAGATCCTAACAGCTTATTATCCTGACTTTTTTCAATGTCGTTGATAAGTGTTTCAACAGTGAATAAAAGAACATATGAAGGTTTTGCATGCACAGTATGTTAATGCAGAGGTTGTTTAAACGTTGCAAGATGCAAAGGAATTTTAAGATGAAAGTGATACCTTATCTCTACCTGATCTGCTGTGCCCAAGTGTAACAAAATGGGGCTTAGTACTAGGGAGAGGGCTTTACAGATAGACCCAGTAGGATCACTGTTTATAGCCCAGGTCTAACACTCAAAGGCACTGTTTCCAGCAAACTAAGCATAACCTTTATTTGCACACACATGAATGGATATGCACAGCTGGGAATACATTAAGAAAGTATAAGAATGTCAGGTCATGAAGAATGTGTCTTGCACACAGAGATGAAAGCATCCCTCAAACATGCACACTGACAAAGCTGATTCAAACCAATGTTGACACCAGACTCCAAAGTAAGAGGTAGTGGTTTTTTAAAAGAGGCTGGTTTTTCTACACATTTAGAATGGAAAAGGTTAAGCCAGGTTGTCCATGAAAAGGCTTAGGCTAAAAATACTGTATATGGAAATACTATTCTGTGCTAGCTCTAACACAGTTTGGAAGTCTTGGGATTAAATGACAGTGATACCATGCTTGTTCAGAAGAGCCTTCCTTTGCAAATAGCTGAGCCTATGGAACCCATCCTCTGCCAACTCTTACCAAGACACTGAAAATTGCTTTTAAAATATAATTCTCTTTTCTGTCTTGCCAAGCAAACAGCACATGGGACTGGAAAGGATCCCTGTGTCACCTAGCCCAGCTGCCTGTTACTGCAAGCCTCTGAAAGCTAACAGCACACAGACCTTTCCAGTAAAGACACAGGCAAAGAAGACACCTGAGCTTGTCTGTGGCCTTTGTCACTAGGTCACCTGCCTCATTCAGAATTTTTACTGACAGATTGCACCCCATGATTTTACTCAGTCTTTCACAGTAATACACTATCACCAGTGACTGCTACTACACTTAAGAGCATTTCCTCCACTGCTGTTAAGACCATTTCCTCCACTGCTGTTGCTGGTTGTTTCAGCTTTCATGCTTGGTATGCTACAACACCACTGGCTGCACTGACCAGTTCTCCATTGGTCTGGAGACAACTACACCATATATACGTGAATTACATGTCTGAATGTGGACCTGATTTCCACTTTTATGCTTAGGTCACTCATGAAAATAACGCAAGCCTTATTGCAAGGCTCTCCGCTAATACTACCCTTTCACTTCAGAAACTGTTCTTTTAGTAGAACTGTTTATCTGCTTTTTAGCCATTCCTCTTTACATCTTGTGCTTAGCACTGTCTTCTTCAGGCTAACCTGGAAGTACTTCAGTTATAGCAGGCATTTTGTAAAATGTCTAGCTGAAGTCTAGATAGATTAAGCATGCACTGTTTGGTGTGAAAAATCAGTTAACGGGTCAGTCCAGCATCAACAAACTCCTTTTGCATTAGGTCCCAATTTATCTCCATGTCAGCAGTTAGTCTCTAATTGAAAATAAGTTCTAAAGACTTGCTGCTGATGAGATCACTCTTCTGTTTTTGTAGGACAGGTAAGTTGTTCACTACAATGTAGTTCTGCTACAGGACCTCATGCTTTGTAGATTTACTAAAAGCCCCTAGTATTATGTGGCAGCAGTTTCAGTATTCCTGAAAGTATTCTTACCCTTGTTAAGTGACTACATTTCATCTTTCTTTGGTGCCTGCTTCTTTAAAATTGTGGTCTTTTTTTTTTTTTTTTTTTTCCCCACAAAGGGTTTTTAGATAAACTAAAATTTGTCTTTTTTTTGCTGGAGCAGATTTTCAGTTAACCATACAAAGAAAATTACCTACAATTACAGAAAAATTATGCTCCTATGCCTTGCATTATACTACAAGCTCTTGGTTAATATCACTTCTTTATGGAAAATGTGCCTTTTTTTTCTCTTGGTAAACTAGATTAGCACCTTGTGGATCATGCTAAGTAAGAAGAAATGAATAGGTTTGAAGAGAAGGGGGTCGAGCCAAGGCTGAATTACTGTAGTCTTTTGCACAGTTTGCTTATCTTTCCAGTCAACTTAATACACCTGAACTTCCCATCTCCTACCAGTTTCACTGAAAGGACAGTTTCAACTTAAAGACAGTATTTCTGATCACATAATATGGGTATCTTATGCAAGAATAACAGTGTTGCCTGCTCTCCCTTGCCTCTCTACACATTTATATTAGAAAAAGCACTTTAGCTTTGCCTGCTAGTAACTTCATTGTCTTTTTCATAGTTACAGCATTGCGCTATTTCTTTTCCTGTAAAGGAAAAATTTCTTAACTGATCATTTGGCCTACAAGATAAAAAAACCCCAAACAACAATTCATTTTGCTAGGAGATAAAACCAACTGGCTCCCCCATGAATTTGAGAATGGTATTGGACAAGCTGTGATCTGATCATTGCTGCACAGCAAGGACAATAAAGAGCACTGGGAAATCCTGTTTTCTGGTCCTGCATGACAGGGAATGTAAAGGTAGCAGTAGAGACTGTTACTTAAAAATAGTGAGACCTCATAGGTGAAGATGTGATTATCAACTCTCAGCTACATTTTCGTACTGCAGTGCTGTGATTTTTATAGTGATAAAGCTGGTAGTTGGGATGGTGCTGTAAATGCAGAGATAGAAAATTTTCTTTGTTAAATCTCTTCTACATTGCAATTAAAACAAGGATGAAGAACTCAGCTGCAATAATTTTACAGTCTTTCTGGGTGTACTCAAATATCCCGCTAAAATAAAAATTAATTTGAACTCCTTTGCTGATGATGGTAGAAGATTTTTGTTCGATATAAATCATTACTATGAATTATGAATTGTGATTGTAACAAATCTTAGATAACTGTTAATCTGAGTTTCAGACGCTCTCGTAAGATATGAAAGCCTGAAAACAGTCATGGTATGCTGGTTTTCAATGTGAGCAGCTTTTTAAAAAAGATATGTACTTCCTCTTGATATTTATAAGGAGGAAAGGCTGGAAAACAAAGACTTCAGTGTAAAAATCAGTAAAGCAAAGGAAAAAAAAAGAAAAAAAGAATTCGTGTGCTAACAGTTATTCAATATATAAACTCTACTGCGGTATGCAAAACTGGCCCGGTATCATACTTAAAGATGTCTGTCCAACCTCTGTAGGACTCGAAAAGACTTTTATGGGATTGTCAAAACAGCCTTTTCGAATGGGATGCTTGTTTTAACAGTTCACAACATCAGGAAATCAAATATTGCTGTTTTTTAAACAAGTCTGTTGCCACTTTAAAAGACTGATGTTGATTCAATCACCCCAAAAGTCTGTTTTTGAGAGTTTTTTCTTTTAGGTTTTTATGCTACAGGATATATGAATGGGAGCAAGGAATGTGCAGGTCTGCAAAATACATCCTTTCTTGCAAACCTAGATAGACTTCATTTCAGTTTTACAAAAAATATCACTTAAGCTTAGATTTGGGCCGGAGATATAGAGATGCATTTTTATGTTACAGTGAACACTAATGTATGAAAGTACACATAAACCACTGTGAAGCATATACAAAAACTGGCTGAGGAAAAACTTTTCCTTCCTCAAAATGTAGATCTATTATTAAAAGATTTAGTTAGCATTCTATAACCCCACAAAGCTCATAAAAATAAAATGGTGACTGGGCAGTCATGACTGGCCATTATCTAGAGAAATGATTAAAGAAAGAAAAACTAAAACATAAAATGAAGGACAACTAGTTTACAGAACAACGAAGGCTGAAGAATACTTGCCAGAGGAATCCGCTCGAAAACCAGTCCTGGGCAGCACTTGTTCTGAATAGGAAAACGGGGAATTAAAGATGAAATACATTTCTCAAGTTATTTAAAGATGCAGCATCAATTTCTCAGCTCTGTTTCAAATTACTGAAGTGCAATTCCTACTTTTTATTGCAGGTATTTTTTTGTCCTCCCCTCCTTCCTGACTTCCTGGGTGGTATGTGTATGTATTCCTGCTAGATTCCTGTACATTTCTATGCAAAGTGAAACAGACAGTAAGATGGTGGTAGTGTTCCTTTAACACAACATCAGTTATGATGAAGACAGTATTGCTAATGTTTCAAAATTGTGAAAGTTAGTGACAATATTTGTACCTTAAGCACAGTGAAAGGGAAAGTTTGATGGCTGTATTTAGGTGAATTTACCAGTGCTTTTATTCAATTCAATTGTAAAATGACTTTTATTATCAAGAAGAGCAAGATTTTCCAGAAGGATGTATGTTATGAATAACAACTGGTGGTAAGTGAAGGCAAATGTAGGTAAACCCATTAATACACTTTTAATGCAGGTAGTTTCAAAGTATTTGCATTTTACTAGATGAAATGCAGCAAAATAACCGATTTGTTTTCATATGCAACTACTTTGCTGGCATTAGAAGAAACTGGAACAAATCCATAGCTGAATTCAGTCACACTTTCTTTGCTGATTTTGAAATGTTCTAAGATTTTCCGGTTTATTATCTCTTTTATTATCTCATCCAGAGTGAACTGCAAAACATCCCAAACCAGATGCAATTTCCATTGGCTTACCAAAACCCAAAAGGTAAATAAACCACCTTTTGCTTTACTAACACATTAATGTGACTCTAAAACAGAACATCATACTACACGTTTCATGGTATAAACGGGGTAAGGTCTGTTACATCAGCATCTGTAGGATGGTGATGCAACATATGAGTATATAATATCTTCCTGAGAAGGACGACAGAAATGGATTTAATGCTGTAAGCAGATAGCTCAGGGCAGAAGGATCACAGAGAATGCACTGGAGGACAGCAGTTTTGTCTTAACCTTCTGGAAATATGTGGATGTGGTGAGAGAAAAGAGAAGAAAGTATTTCCTCTGTGGGCAGCTGCTTTACCACTTTGGAAGAGTTTGGACTAAAGCTACTTGCCTTCTAATGGACTGATTCCTAAAGGCAGCATGGACTGTAATGGTAGCAGCTGAGTAATTCATAGTTCACTTGAGTCAATACTGAACTAACGCTCTAGAGCAAAGACATTTTCACAGAAATAGATATGGAAGCCACTGAATGTTTTATGCCTTTTTTGGCATCTCAGCCATGACCTGCTCAAATTCAGGGGACTGCTACCCTGCTTACCTAAAATACAGTCTAGGGATTCCACTGGATGGGAACAACCCTTTGGATTTGGTGTTCCTATTGTATTTGTGTTTATAGGCTGTGTTAAGAGTTGAGTCATGTGGGCTTTGGTGTTTTAGTTTATAGGTCACTGCACATCTATACTTTGGTGGTTAAAGGAGGTAATTCCTTTACACCCTTAAGATTTCGTAAAGTGATTTGGGATCCTTCAAGATGAGAGGCATTATCTAAATGTAAATTAGTGCATCAGCACAGGTCCTGAAAACCAAAAACTTTGAAACTGATGCTGCTCCATTGTGAACTTGGAGAAATGATTTTTTTTACTCACATCCTTTCAAGATTTTAATGGAACTCTTAAAAGAGACAGAATTACTTTAATCTACAGAAAGCAATAAAAGTACACTTTTAGGTTTGGAAGGACACAAGCCTTTTCTCTTGGCCATCCAGCTAGAATTACTCTTTGGAGCTGCTGTGAGATTGCTTCATCCTGTGTTTTCATTTCTGCTTGCAGTCAACCTAATACTCCCCAGAATTGGCCTCAAGTAGCAAAGTGAAAGAAGCACAACCATGCTCAAACTGTGACAAAATAGGAAACAACTTGCTATGCTAAGATAGCCATATATCTTAAGTAACTTAGCAATATCTTTTTTGTAAGCTATTGTTTGTGATGAAGCGGAAGTGCCTGTCAACAGGCAGCTGCCTTTAAAGCTAATCTCATTAAGGCTGAACTGGCTTTTGCTCCCAAATAGGTGTCTTTGTCATGCAGAACTTCCTACAGAATCTCATGGTCTTAATAATTATCTTGTGTTAAACCATTCAGCATCTAGCATTGGTTTGCGTTGTAGTTTAGGAATGAAACTTGGAACTGTACTATGCTGAAGGTGTTGAAGCAGTCCTCAAAGTTCTTAAAAATGTATGATTACACAAAAGATAAACCTCAGTGCCGACATGATTTTTTTTGGTAACTACAGCAAAGCAGTGTTCATTTTAGGAAGAATCTGCTGTCAGCAGTCTGGGTCTATGCAGTACAGGATATTTGTAATGATGTCACTGGCACTTTGATTTCTATAACAGAACCTCTAAATAGCCGTGCTTATGTCATAGACAAACTGTTAGCAGAAAACTTCAAAAGAAGAAAGATCTGGGAAGAACATTTAACATGTAAGAAGAGACTTTATTAGCAACGTCTCCCCATGTCAAATGCAGCGATATAGGTAGTTCTTTCCAAAACTCACATAGTTCTGGGCTCAAAGACCATACAGAACAGCAGCTTCCAAGTGAACAGGAAGAACCACTGGGAGTGGTCCTCAGCCAAGCAGAATGCATGCTACTGTGCACATCCTGGTGCCTTCTATCTGATAAAAATAAACGGATTGATCCAGTAATTTTACCAAAATTACTGAGATCTAGCAAGTTGTGTTTTATAAAAACCTGTCAGTTACTTTTATAGGAAACTAACCTTTATACAAGGTGATTTAAACCTTTCCATTTACTTCTTAAATTCATTTTGACATTTTATAAACTTTTACTATGTTAAACCTCCTGACAGCAGAAGGCATGTTTGGAGAGGCCAGGACAAAGAGACTAGCCTACCCAACACTGCCATCAGGAACACACATTCAAAGTGCACAAAGTTCTAGATTGTTGACATGAGATTTCTGTATTCTCCATATAAAGCCTTTCTGGCTGAAATTCTGCAGTTGCCATGAGTAGCTGTAGTCCTTTATTGGAAATAGGAATGAAATAATTACAAAGTAGAGTTTGAACGTATAATAAAATACTTGGTAAACTCATTGTATTAAGTTTTTTTAGATACAAGAATCAAGAATGTAAAACTAAAAAGCCTTCTTCTGATCTGCTATTTTTATATAACTATAACTGAAATAAATCTCCCCTAAGGGGAGTACTCTTTGTGCTCTGGAAAGCAAAGATGCAGCTGTGCATTTCAAGAGTCTTGCTATACATCAAGGTTCTTTCCAATCAGAGGAATGCAAAGCCAAGGTTACTTTTGCTGTTAGAATAGTAAAATGCTTGCACATCTGGCTTCATGTTCAATCTAAGATATATTGCAATCATGGTTTTGAAACTGAAAGCTGCAAAATATTTGTGAAAACAAATAAACAATAAACAAGACCCAGGACACAATCCTGACTGCACTGAAACCAGTGGTGAAAATAGCAGACTTCTTTGCTGTCAAGATACAGCCCTAGGTCCACAGTTCACCTACAGCATGGCACAAGGCTATCCTTATTTGCACCAGTGGAGTTGCTGGTAGTATCTGGAGGAAGAATTATGCTGATGAAATACAGGGAAGGTAGTATTCATTGTATATACTGAGTTATTGTCTGGATCATACTTTGTTGAATTCTAATTAAATGGAAGAAAGCTATCACTGGGAAACATTTATATTCCAGCATCTGAGTCCTAGCCATACTTCAGGTAAATAGGAGTCTTACAGATGAACAGAATGAATATGATCCTTCTGCAATGCCCTTTCCAAGCAGCAGTTTGAAGTGGCACACGGGCAATGCAGGTCCTATTGGTTTCATGCACCTGTGAACAATTCCTCAATGCTTAACAACTAATTTTTCTTAAACCATTACTTTGACTTCTTAAGTACACTCTACCAGTTGCAGATTAAAATCTATTTGTATACCTTTTAATAAAGTGTAAACTGTTCAAGAGAAAGGAATACAGTATCTTTACTATCACCATCAGTTGTAAAAACTGACACTTCATATTAGCATAGATCATTTAGGACCTACTTTGCAATCCAAGCAATCAAAATCACTTTATATCCACAGTACTGTGATGATTATATTGTCATAATTCCAGTTGAAAATGCTTTTGGTTTCACTGTCAGTTCTTATAACCAACAAATCCATTTTGTCATGGCGAGTAACTCTTTCGGCAGTCATGAAAAATACAATATTATTTAACATTAGTCTGCTAAATCTCCTCTCTTTTTGTTATATATCATTTCTCATTTAAAAAAAGGTTATATTCATTTAGTAATGCAAGCTTTTAGACCTTCTCTATGCTGTTGCTTATGGGGTATCAATAGTTGCAAGAAAAATGACAACCTGTACTGTTTAGAAATTACTTTGAGAAATTACCTTCCTGTAACTCAGTTGGTCATACTCTTGTATAAGGAGTACTTTGGTAACAGAAGCAATACCTACTAATTTACCAGTACTCTTTTATTTACTAAGCTAAGTCAGGCATATTTTATTGATATACAAGTCAGTAAGTTGTGACAGATAATGGCAAACTGATCCCAAGATTTGAAACTAGAACCTACTTTTCCGAATTTATAAGCCCAAACCCTTAACACACCCTTTCCCCCGACTTTTATATTTATATTCATATTTATATTAGTCATATTTATATTCATTTATATTCATATTTAATACTTCAGAATACTATCTATTTAATGCGATCATAGTGCTATTTATGTAAAAATATACACACATATGTCTATATCCTTACAAAGCACCAAAACCAAAATATGAATCTTTTTAAACAAGCAATGAGCAAAAATGTAAAAGACTGTTAGAGGCAAGTTTTTGGTCAGGAATACCCTGTCTGAAACAACTGCAGTAACAATTATGTGGAAAATTTCTTTCAATTTTTCAAGTCTGTAACTATGTAGGTCTTCAGCCAACAATCGCTGACAAGGAAATTCTGCATAGCTGTAGACTATGCCACAGACATATGCATAGACAATGCATCCAGATCTATACATGCACTATTATATATATTTTTTTATGTTCTATGCATATCAAATTTAGGAAACTTGAGTATTTTTCTGCAAGGATGTTATTTTCAAAGTTACACGTTATTAGTCACTATAATTCTGTCTCACAAATCTTTCTTATTGCTGATACTTTAATGCAGCTCTGCTGAATACCTGCAGTAATATTTCAGAGGAAAGGTAGCCTGTGAATATGTATTTCAGTGCTTGTCTTTGACCCTTAGAGAAAGGTATTCGTAAGTCTGCATAAGAAAACACCCTTATTTTATAAAGGCTAATAAAGCTTATGCTAATACATTTGCTATTTACATATTTCACAGCTGTTGGTTGACTTTGCGTTTTGGTTCTTTTCCAATTTGTCTAAATCTCTACAGAAAAAGAAAATAAATTACAGTGCATAAGACAACTGATGGATTTGAAAGGAACTTCGGAAATTCATGATACACTGGTCAGAGGAGAAAATACAATGGAGATTTCGAAGGAAGAAACCTTTATCCTTCCAGTAAAAGGTGGAATTTTAATTGTTCAGATTTCACTTTTAATGAAAGCTTATCACTGTCTAATCTCATTCTTCTTACTGGCATTTCTGTGTCACATCACCAGTCTTGGAGTATCACACTGACTGAAGGACAAATTTAACCTAATTACTAAAAAAATATAAATATTTTTACTGCTTTCTTTAGCAGATTATAACCCCAAATTTTTATTCCATATTTTGTAAATAGTGAAATATTAATGCCATTATGATTCTCAACAACATTGCACCTCCTGTTTGACTAATGTCTGCCTACACAGACCTCTGGCTAGTTTGTTATAAACTGTGTCTTTACAACGAACGGAGCTCAACAGAAAATATAAAAGAGGATAAGGAGAATTTATAAAGGCAAAAATGTTAAATTCAGAATGAGTTCTCCCAGTGACAACTTTATAGGTCCAGTTACAGTTGCAACAACTAGAGTATAATCAAGTTTTATAATTTTTTTCATTATTAGGAAATTCCTGATCTGATCCATTTTCTATCTTCTGTACGTAGGTTACATCATTACCAGCAGAATCACACTGTCACACTCTAAGAGTTTTCATAAGGAAAAAGGAGTTAAATGATTTGCCTAAAATTAATAATTGGAGGGGAAAAGGAAAGGTTGTCCAGTTAGCGAGCAGGTCTTCTCCATTTCAGAGTTCTGCAAAATAATGTAACAGCAGAAAGCTAGGTAGGTTCTCCCGACCATGGAGAAGAAATGGGGGTAACTGGGGGAAGAGAGAAGAAAGGAAAGGGAAAAGAAAGGCAGAGACATGGAGAGGCATAGCTCAAGAAATGAAAGCCAAAGAAAGAAGAAAACAATTTCCCTTCTTTTGCTTTTAGGCAACTGTTTTGGATGATGTGGTGATCTTCATCAGTTGGAAAAACCTTGTGCTCCTTTCTGGCTGCTTGGAACTATTGCGCACAGTTGATGGGTGATGGCAGAGGCAGGTGACAGCTCACAGGTAAGAGCTGACAGGTAACAGCTAATTCATGACATTTTCCAAAGAGTTATGATTTACAAAGAAGAGTTGCACTCGGCTTTTGTACTAATGCATGATTTGATTTGTCTCCAAGCTGTACTAGCAGAACTGTCTCTAAAAAACTGTTTCAAGTGTAGAGTCAATGGTCGTTTGTAATTCATATATGATCATTAAATAATGAAATCTCCATGTACACAGGGTCATGCAGGTCCTTCGTGTGCTTAAGGTGGAAAAACATTCCTTTAGAATGAAAACAATCCTTTTTCATAGAGAATTTCTGCTTGAAGCCCCTTTCTTGCTCTCATTAGGTAAGGATGAGCATATCTAACAGCCAGAGCAAAGGCTTGTGAATGAAGCTCCCTGGGTCTAGTTCTTGCTCTGCTTCGAGTCATGTCACTTGTGCTCCTCACAGAACTACACTGTGATGCATAACTTGCTCAACCCCCTGATAGGGGAACAGGAGGCTTTGATGAGGTCCTGGTGAGTGCTAACTTCAGTGAGATCCTCTGATAAAGGAATCTGCAGAAATTCAGAGCTATAGCAGTATGAAAATGAACTGTTTAGTAATGGAGTCTCACTGTGAGAGAAACAAAACTCGAGCAGTATTTCTTTCTTTCTGAGTTTTCCAGGTCATGGCCGTTCACTTTTTTTGCACTATTTTTAGAAGATAAACCTCCATTTTTTTATGGTATTGCCAGGAGATAAGGCAGATCTCGAGATAAGAAGTACTTATAAAACCCCTCAAAGTAACTGAACTTTTCCTGTGTACTTTAAGTGTATGTCTTTACCGAAGATACCAACCTGACAGCCATATGGTAGGAAACTGTGTATTACCTTGAAACTTTCCCTCCTATATGCTCAATCTAGATGACAATTTCTTAACTCAATAATGGATTTCCTGCCTGTTGTTTCTCTCTTCAGGAAACACTGGCACTATGTAAAGAATAAAAGCAATCAAAGGGTTGACAAATTGTTGAAATGTGTGTTTATGGCATTCATGAAACAAAAATGTCAGGGAGAATAGAGATGTTTGGAGGCAGTTATTTATAATCAAGGGATATGAATGAATGCAGAAGAGATCTGGTTGGAAACAGTGGAATCTAGGGGCAGAGAAAATGTTCCAAGGGTACAAAGCATCAGAACTGAAGGGTTCGAAGCATCAGAAGAGAACAAATTAAAGCTTTCATGATTAGCTGGAAAATCAGGAGAGCACTGGAAATCTGGGAGGAGTGGTTACTGCAGTCTTGTTTTTCATTCCTTACTTTCTTGGTCTGGGCCTAGCACCTTCAGGATTTTCAAGTCTTATTTTGTCTAGGTAGTTGGATGAAAAAGGCTTGTACACAATATCCAGTCGTCTCTTGGACAGAACTCAAATCCAGTTAAACCATTTAAACACAAGCTTTAACATAACTCCATCCTACGAGTTATCAGCTCTTCCCCTGGTGTAGTATATGTTCCTCTACATAGCAGACTGTATCAGTAAAAGGTTGGAGTTCACACTGGGCAAGCAGGTATGCAGAAATCCCATAGAAGGCACCCATGAATAATAATGAATCAATTATTTTATTGAATGGCATAATAGATCTTTGGGTGTACTATATCATCTTTTGGGGTATAAGCCAGTCTCTGTAGCTGACATAGATCGATATTCTCACAGGTTTATGAAGGGCAAACATGGATTTAGCCTATTTGCTTTCATTAATATTTAGGGTGATTCTGTAAATATAGAACTTCATATTGGGGATCAAGACAAGAGGGAGTATAAATATGTATCCCATATATATATATATATATGGCATATATAACTTCACTGTCTTACAAAGATTTTTTTCCAATGCAGGAAGCCTATAATCTGCACTTATCCACTCTTGGCTTGATGGCTTCAATCACAGAAGATGATTCTGATTCTGCTGAATGGAAAGTGCATATTTTTGTGGTATATCCCCCCAAAAGCATGAGAAATAAAATCAAGATAGGACTCTTGATGACTCAGTACTCTTTCGTGTAGATCTTCAAATAGTACTTAGTGCTGTGGGTTTCTTTCTACCAAAGACAATGCAAAAACTTGTCACAATAATTTCTGTAAAAACAGACAAATTTGAAATTTCTTTAATCAATTTCACTTTAAAGTGGAAGTAAGTGAAATGATTTTTTGTTGATAAATTCACAACTTGTGGATTAACCATGAGGAAAACTAGCACACCAAACTGTGGTGGCACATATATAGCTCTTCACTAAGGATTTAAGTCAAAATGAGAAGGGCAAAAATATAAGGAAAAAAGCCCCTATGAAAGTCAAACTTCAAAATCTAGGCAAGATCTAGGAAAATATGTAAGTGTAGAGTTTTTGAATAATTTATAATGGCCTGTATTAGCTGGGACTGTAATTGCTTTCTTTAGATTACAAAAGTTAATTACAGAAAATTATGTCATCAGTGACATATTCATAGGTAAAGCTTAAAATATTAAATGGTCAGCAGCGAACAGGGCTTTCACTTACGCCTACTTTCATAAATAGCTCTTGATTTCTCATACAGCTCGTATGGGTCAGGTTTTCGTGGATCAAAGGCCTCTGTTGAATCGGGAAATGAACTCCTGTGAAGAGCAGGTGGGTAGGGAATATTCTGTGGCATAGCTGGAGCAGAAAGGCTTGTTTGAGGACTGCCTTGATTTTCCCATCGTTCCATCATCTGCAATAAAAAGACACAGAGAATAAAGATGAAGTTTTGAAAAAACTGTGATTTCTACAAGGAGACCAAAAGCAGTGATTTCAATTGAAGATGCGTTTTGTAAAATTAGCAAATCTGTTTGCTGCCTTTTGAGATGACAGTTGTGTGCTGTGCTGTTTATAAGATGACTTGGTTAAATTTACTTATTCATTTGTTGCTTGTGGGAAGACATGATCTTTCTTGGATAATATGGTCCCATGTGGATTAGGGCCCAGCGTTACCTCTGAAGCATGTTGAGTGCCTCTCACAGAATGTGCTGAGCTATTAGAAGCTATTCTGCTAAAGATGGACTCTGTGGGTCTGTGAAGATACAATAATCAGATTCATTAAAATCCATAACTGAAAGTAGAACCTAACAAAGAAGTGGTCAGACTGTGTAGCAACTGAATGATCTTAACGTTGTATGTTTTGAGAATGCATGAAAATAGCTATTTGCCCAAGGTGAAGATTACTGTAACTGTGAGCAGAATTTACAGATTCACTTGAAGGTGAGGAAAAATAGCAAAACAAAACAAAGGGAAAATTACTACAGCAGGTATTTGAGCATCTAGTGATAGTCAAATGTTCAATGATAAAGTACAAAACATGTTGAGAGAAGAGTGGACATTAGTCTGATGGATTCTTTGTCATTTCTTACTTTTTCTTTCTTATATAAAAAATTACATTGGCATCATCCAACCAAACTCCCAAGCACAGGATAAGCTTTTCAACACTTCCAGACCATCTACAAGAGAGAATTACACAGCAGTGTACATGACAAGTACATGTGGCATGAAAGCCACCTCAATCCATGTTTTCTCCAAGACTGTTCTTAGTGGTCTCACAAGTACATGAAGCTAGAAAGGAAATAATATGATAGGCTGTGCAAAAGAAGACTTGGGGATCTGAATTTTTCTTTTTGAAGGAGTTACCTACTAATTAAATTGCATTAGCAAATATATTGAAGCAGGTAAGTTAAACAAAATACAAATGTTTAGGCCAGGAAACAAATATTTGGCTCTGTGACCCCTCCTGAAGCAAAAGATGGTAAATCCTCCAGAAGAGTGTGTTCTTGCACATAAACCAACAATCACTTAATTATATAAAAAAATGACTCTCAGAAACAAACTGAGCTGTAACTAAATACCAACGACTTCTAGTTTTGTATCAGCAATGCCTTATCAAAGATGATTGCAAGTTTACAGCAACCTTGTTCTACAAATTCTGTGATTATCATTTGCCTTTAGTTCCTCAGTTTCAGAAGGTGTTTGGCTCAGCAGGTAGGCTTTGCTCTCTATTCTGATGATTAACAGGATCAGGCTTTTTCCACACTAAGCATGTGGACTACAGATGGCTTAGAGTCTTCCTTGTGAACATGCTGAGTAACTACCACTCTGCACACCACAGGTGATCTGACACTCTCAGCTTCGTAGTTCAAAATAAACAGAATATGGCTATTTCCCATTTTAAGTTGTTGAGGGCCTCATTCTTTATACACAGTAGCATTATAAATAAGCTGTGCTTCTGTCAGAGTTTCAGCAGTAAGCAGGGCTGCTTCACTAGAAACAATGAACAAAAAGGATGTAGGTATCTCAGTCAATCACAGGATGACTCTTGAGCACTACTAGTTCACATTGGGTATGTTATTTAAGTTGAGAAACGAAAGTATTAGTGCTATGAAGTGCTTATAATAAAGATATGGAACACTGTATTCAATATTTGCCAATGATGTTCAAGAAAGAGAAATTTATTTTGGGTTATATACAAAAGACAGCAACTGGGATGTGATATAAGAGGAAACTATAGGTATATAGATCCTGTGCAATAGAGTGACATATGGAGATACCTCAGTAGTCATCAAAATAGCTTAGGTACAGGAAAGTACCTAGGGTACTTTCAGGTACCCTTTATATCAATATAAATTTATCCTCTGTGTTGGGTAAATTAGCCTATGTGGCAAGTCACATGTATGTCACAATGCTACTTCTGATAGCTCTTTTGACTCTAAAGGAATTGCCTCGGGTATATATCAACATATATACAGTATATCATTGTATCATGGAAATGTAAATTCAAAGGTCTCCAGAAACAAACCTGATTATGATCCCTATATCTAAATTAGGAAAGGAGAACTGAGCTCAGTACAAGTTCCTTATGATCAAGGAAAATGAAGAATTATGTTTAGGTTTCACTTTATGTTTAGGTTTTACCTTCAGTGAGGAATCAAAAATGGACAAGTCACTGAAACCAAACTATCTTATCTCACTGCTAGAAAGCAGAGAGACATATGGGGCCCTGTCTATCTAGAAGTGAAAGTTTTCTAATTTTGTGGACAGTCCAGAGAAACAGAACACTTACCTCTTTCAGTGTGAAACTGAGTAACATTAAAATATTTAAAGAAGGCTTTAAAAGAGAAAGGAACATATAATTATCTTTGATGAACAAACTTTTCCCTGGAGGAAGGACAAAAACCTGAAGATCAACTGGCAAAACCCTAGTGGGTCCCACATATGTGTGAAGTGTGAAGTTAAAAACTGAGTAAAACATTCTTACTTGTGAGTAATACTGCTACCATAAGTAGTTACATAAACAGATAAACACAAGGGGAATTATATCTCCCAAACCCATATTAATTAGTTAATAGTCACAGAGTGTTTTGCAATGTGAGTTATCATAATACTAGCTCACAGAGGAAAGCACTCTTGGGAATAAGTAAGCATGTTATTGAACACCAGGCAGCATAATGGTCTGATGACACTCAAGTTCGTTTTGTACTAATTGAACTGTATTACCTATGATATAGATATATGCATTATATACATAGAAACTATAGAAAATATCCATCAGCCCAGGTTAGTCTGGGATGTTGAGCACACTGAGATGCAGTGCACACTATCCCTGAGCTGCTCTTTCAGGAAAAGAAGCTTGTCTCTTCTAGCAAATGGCTCATGGTCCCATTTTTGCTTTAAAGAATGGTGGGTGCTTCTCCATTTGTGTGGCCAGGGCATCCCAGTCAAACAGGAATCTTAATGGTGAGATTTATTTTCACAAGTGTCCTGCTACTTAGATGAATAAAAAGCCTTATGCAATACCTATTTAAATGTATTGCATCCATCCTCTAGCCTTTTACATCGAAACCACCACAAGCTGAAGCAGTCTGATGGAGTTGCATCCGCTAATTAATTAGTTGCTATTTGTACTTGACAGGCTACAAAAATTATTTTTGTATGCAATAAACATGCCATGATCCTATATGAAATGATGTGAAATTGTCCAGATTCAACATACACCTCATCCCCCTTACTCCCAAATAAGAAAGCTATAAATCCTTTAAAACATACTGCCATTGTTATTCCTATTGCTCTTAGAAGCCTTCAGGCAGAATCAGGGGTCTTTTGCTCTACACATCTCTGATGAAAGATAAGCACTACTTTAAGGTCTTTAAATGAAAAACCAAACTAAAAAACAAAACAAAACAAAACAGACAACCAAAAATAGTAGCCTGCAATTTTTTTTATACTGTTAATGTTGTCACAACTTCAAAATATTATATAATGTGGTATAACTGCTTACAGTTTTACAGTAGGAAAGATCTTCATACCTTGAGATTTAATGTTAAAATCATAGAAACACAGAAAAGTTGGGTAGAAGGCACCTCAGTGAGGTATCTAGTCCAAGCTCTCACTTGAAGTGTGACTGTTTCCAGCTCTAGATCTACCAATGCAAGAACAGCAGTCACTTTAAGGATGTTAAGCTCAAGGTGCCTGTGAACCAGAAAAAGTGCATGGTGTCCATTTTAAAGAGATCGCCAACTAGAAAGTCAACTAAACTGAACTCATTGCTGTGGCCTTCTGCTGCCTTCTCCTCCAGAACCCTCATTTCTGAGCTACTGTATTTCTTATTCTTGACATCCGTCTTAAAACTGACATGTTCCTTTCTCCAGACTGCTGCTGGCAGACTCCAAACCAACGGCTTTGCAGAGCTTGTTAGTGAGGCCCCCCCTGATGCTGTCTCACCTGGAGCTGGGCCACTGCTGAGAGGCATCTGATGAGCTGGGAACAGGAGGGTTAGATGAAAGTCTACATAATTTTGCTTTGAATGGTACTCATAAACTCAATGTGTATAATTTTGAAAAGGAACTTACAGGCTTTGGAGTTTTCCATGGAGAAAAGAAACCTGAAATAAACAAAAGATAACATTAACAGATTTTTCTGATGCATAGAAGAGTGAGACTAAGAGGTATTTATGCCCCTGTTCTCATTCAAGTCTGTAGATAATATTGATACATATGAAAATTCTCTACACACAAGGGGTGAAAACACAAAACATGAGGAAAAATTTCTAAGAAAACATATATGTGTATATATATATACACATATATATATGCAGCTGGAGCTATTGAGATCATTGCCATACTTTACAAACAGCATGGGATTAGGTTGAAATTAAAAGAACTAAGCAAAAGGACTTCCAAATGTCTTGGTGGACATTGGATAAGACACAAAATGACCTGGTATCGATGTGTCAAATGCAGTTGCACCTTTAAGAAGAAGCAATTCAGAACATCCCATCAACAAAACCTAATGATACAAGAGATTATTATTTTCTTTATCAGAAAAGTGTGAAGAAAAATAACTGGTTTATCAGTGTAGATAAGGTACCCAAGTCTTGGGAGGATTGCTTGTTTTGACCATCCTGTTTTTTTGTCAAGTAGTCAGACCTGACTACCTCTTCAACACAACTAGTTATCTCCTTTATTTCTGCTGATAGCTTGCTTTAGTGACTTTCATGAATTTCAAATACTGTAGCTTATAAATGTTTAAAACTCCAGATATGGCCATTTCATAAAAGGAGATAATCTGAAATATTAATTGTAAACACTGTTCTTATGCAGCACAATGTTAAAAACCTTACAAAATACCAAGTTAAAGAAGCATTTCAAAGGATATTTGGTCACATTTTTAAAAATAGCAGCTTTCAGCACAGTTATCATTAAAAAACTCATTTTCAGTTTAATACTAGCTAAAAATATAAAAGTCTCTGGACCTTCCTAAGTAAGGTTAAAAGCCCATAGCAAAGAGTTTGTTTTGTCAGAAACAGAGATGGGGTTTAAACTGAGACATCTAATAGGAAGACTTTCAGTCAAAAATTTAATTAAACTGTAAAAGATAGATTAAACTGACTTTATTATTTCTTTTTCGAAGGTGAGTCTAGGAAAAAAAGTCATGGGAACACTAGGGAAATTATATTTCCACAGAAATCACAACAGGAATTCTATTTGTACACAGTATTTAAATTTCCTAGAATCCTGTGATAATGAGGCAATTTTTTCCTGCCATGATTTCTAATTCATTTAGACTGAAAAAATCATTCAGAGAAAAAGAGCTTGAGCCATTTTCAGAGAAACACTGGCTGTTTTATAATGCTGATGCATAACCTGATAGGGCTTATAGACAAAAAGTACATGGGGAAAATTAATCCTGAAAGGTTTATGTTTACTGATTCTACAGTGTTGGGATAGAAACTGCTATATTATCAAGTAGACAAATTTGTTTCCACCTGCAAATTCAAGCTAAGATAACAGGCATCCTGTATAGGTCTGGCTTATACAACACCTTAGTATTAAAGATTCTGTGATGGAAAATTATTTAACAACATTTTGGATGGCAGAGGGCTACCTTTTTATTACCTGCTATAATAAGAGTGGAAGTTAAAAGGCATTTTTTGCCTTGGAGCTAAAGATAAGACTTGAAACTTGCAAAGAGGTTTGCTGAAAAGTATCTCAGATCAACTATTACTCTGATTTGGTGTTCAGAAAACATCGGGAGAGGTAGCACTCCCGATTGGAGTACCATTGGAACTGGTGCATCTCCCATAACTTGCAGTCAGTAAAAATTATTCCAGATCAAACTGCAAGGTCATTTTTTCCTATTTATTTATTGTCTTCACCTAAAAATATGTTTTACCATCCATTAAAAATGTACTACTTATGAATCAAAAAATAATGAAATATACATCAAGTAAAATCCCCTCAACTAACAAGAAATGAAATAATCAATTCTTTTCCCAAATAAGGAGAATATAGACTTCTATTTAGCTTGGAGGCTGTGGGCACAGACTGCAATATACAAATGACAACATCTACACTCAAAACAAATAAAAGGCAATATTTATTCACACAGCATGAAATTATGTTTAAGAACACTAATGAATATAGGATGCCACAGAAGCAGAAGATCCAAATTAAGATTTTAAAAAAAGTATTGGATATCCATGTGTGTACAAAAGAATGATGGAAACTAAAATATCTGAAGGGAACAAACCTTGGAACTAATATTAAAATCCATTCTTCAGATTTAAATTCAGTTATTAGATCAAGACTTTCACATAAGATAAGATGGTCTCTCACCTATGTCAAAGACTAGGTGCTAGACTAAATACATGAAGGCCTAGTTCCATTAAGCAAAACCAATCTTATATCTTTCATGTGTTTCATGGCAATCTTAATGGTGCTTCATATAACAATAGTATTCTCAGCTGAACTAAACATCCTTTTTCCCAAACTAAACAAACACACCTTTAGACAATGTATGGCATTACAAGTTATTATGAGACTGGTTATGGATAATTACTGTGAACCAAACATGTCCAGAATTATCACTGGTATTTAAATATACACAACTGTTGCTGTAAATTCCAGAACTTAAGAGTATAATGTACATGTAGTACATTATAAGTGTAACAGAAACTTCACATGAAAAAGCAGAAAAGCAAAATGCACTTTTCTGTGCATTCTGCATGCTGCCTTTAAACTTTCACCTTTAAATATTATTCTGCATAAGTACGGGCCCAAATCCTCTAGATTTAGAAAACTAAGCTTGGAAGCTCACCCAAAGAATATATCTTAATAATGTGTATTTAGTGACTACTCAACAATGTTTGCCTTTGGCAACCACATCTACAGCTGGCAAAGAGAAGCGGTGGACTTTCCCTTAGTTCGACCCCACTTCGCCACTCCATATTTTCCCTTCACTTTCTGCCATTGGTTCATAACATGTTGTGAGTATTCACCAGAGACAGTGGGATGCCACCTGAATGACAGCTGCCAGCAGACTAGCATCAATTAAGTACTGATTTAGAGGCAAGACTAAAATTGCTCCCCAAGCAGTGCAGCTTTCAACTTCTGACAAGTATTAACGCAGTACTGATACTGCTCAAGTTTCCAGTTATCTCACATCTAGCTAGGCACACATACTGGATAAGCTCTTATAACTTCAATATCCTGCTTCCAGATTTCCACTTTTCCCTCTCCAAATTCCCAACCTGTTCTGTCGAACTTGTGTTGTCTTCTGTAATAACCTGAGTAGCTGAGAATATGATATAGACATGCAATAGGCTGAGGTACAGTAACATCCATATGCTTTTTAAAAATCAGAATTACATTTTCTTATACAGGAGTGTTAGAAAAATTACTTTTTACATAGTTTTTTAAATTATATTTACCACCTTTGAAAATGAGCTTCCCTGGAAATCAGAGCTGTGATGGTTTCTATGTTGTAAATTTACCAAAAAAAAAAAAAATAAAACACAATAAGAAAAAACAGATTTTGTACTCAAATTTATTTGGGGGAAAAAAAATTGTTTTCTTTTTTTCAGATCAAGGCAAATTCCAGCTTCAGTTTATTGTACGTCTCCTTTTCGATGAAGACATCCTATAATAAAAGATAAATCACATCACACTCATTTTATCTGTTCCTTTTTATATACAAAATTAACCATGCTTTTGCCATAAATTATGCTTAATGATTTCACATTTCTTACACTTCAGGCAGTATTTATTATTGGAAGGTTTAAGTTTTTAAAAGCAGCTTTTCTCAGTGAAAATTCTGAATTTGGTGCATTCCGTAATATCAATAATTCAAAACCAGCCTTTGGTTATCGATCTGCTGCCATGTGGATGCTTTTAGCCACATTTCCATTTCCCTTCTTCTCACTCTTCTGTATTGATTCCTGAAAAAGTTCTTAAGACCTGTGAAGTCACAAGTAGTTCACATAAGTATTGCTAAACCACAGGAACTTTAATGATGTTCCCCTTTGTGGCAGATGTGTTTGTATAATTAAACTAAAGCCCAGGAACAGTGTGATTTCTGCAGTGACAGCGTGTGGTAGTGCTGCAGGGAGGAACTCAACTGCATCAAAGATACAGCCTTTTAATCTAATGTTCAGGGCAAGTCAACTGTTTTCACATCACTTGTCACACTGACGGTACAGCAAGTGCTTTGCCCATTAGCTTTCGTTGGGCTTCTTGGGTGCTATAAAAGCCTTGTTGCATATGGCTCCCTGAGCAAAGCTGTCCCAAGCAATGCACAGACCTTTCTCACGTAGATGCTTGGAAGTCAATGAACAGATGGCTGATGAGCACTCCCAAAGCATTAAGTGACTCCATGGGCATCTTATCAATGTCCATGTGACAACACTTCAGCAAAAGTTTTGCTTTCCAGAAAAGTTACTGATAAATGTACTGTGCTTTTCCTTTCTCTTACTGGGATCTCTGAGATGTCTATCAGTTGCTTGTACTGGGGCCTCAGTTCCAGGGGTGTCAAATACCCATTAACTTCAAATGGATGTGATAGTGGAGAAATTCTCTGAGAGTTTAGTCTCATGGTGTACATTGTTAGCAGGATGTAGAGAACTTTTTCTTGCCATTCAGTTTGTATCTGGCTTCTACTTCTGTATGATTACCTTTTTTTGAGCTACGCTAAGTGATTGTATTAGGTGTACAGAACTCAAACTACAATTGAGCTCACTCATTAAGATGCAAAATGTCCTTTAGCTAAACTCCAAAAATACTGGTGGAAGAGATAATGTAGGGGTTTTGTTATTATTGTTGTTGCATACATAGAACAAATATATAGCATGAATTCAATTATTCTTCAAATATTTTCCCCTTTTCAAGAAAACAAACCTAAATAATGAGAACAAATAAATTCAATTAATTTATATACTGTAGTAAAGAAAATCTAAAAGGAAACAAAGATTTTAAACAGATAGAAATAATACTTATGAAAGCAAGGAGGTGATAAAAAGTTTGAATTGGTCATGTTGTATTTAAAATATCAGATGATACATAGGGATTGGAAATTAGTAGTTCTATTTCTAATAAAGTCAATGACTACCATGTAGTATTTTTTCAAAGGTCTGCCTTTTTCAAACAGCTTTAAGTATTGAGCTCTTATTCCAGCAACAATAAAAAGTTGATTTACCTTGAGATAAAGAGTAGGTGTAGAAGACTGGGAGCTATAGTTCTTCAAGTACAGTTAGCTACTCCTGTTGTCAGCTGTCCTTCAGAGGGATAGTGACATGCTGTGGAGGATCCATTTGGTCTTTGGTTGGAATGGCACCCGATGCAGTGGGTCAAAAATCAACACATGCCACATCAGAGTGAGATTAATGAGCCATCATGTTTGATCAGGCCCATGGCAATACATATGGTTAGAGTCAGTTCTCTTGCAGTAGGATACATACTGACAGCTTGGCAAGTAACTGATGTAGCGCTGTGCTGCACTGAGATGAAGGCTGGTTATAGAACTTAATCTGGCTACTGCCATAAAAGACAATTAAATATTTTCCATAAAAACATTAGCCACAAAGGAGAATTTCCATCCTTTATTGGATGTGGAAGGAAACATAGGGACAAAGGATGAGAAACAGGCTGAGGTACTTAATGCCCTCCTTTGCCTAGTCTTTAACAGTAACTCCAGTTGTTCTTGGGGTACCCAGACTCCTGAGCTGGAAGACAAGGACAGGGAGCAGAATGAAGCCCCTGTTATCCAAGGGAAAATAGTCAATGCCCTGCTACACCACTTAGACACACACAAGTCTATGAGGCCATATGAGATCCATGCAAGAGTACTAAGGGAGCTGATAGAAGTACTCACTGAGCCACTTTCAATCATTCATCAGGGAGGTCCCAGTTGACGGGAAGTTAGCAAATGTGGCACTCATCTGCAAGAAGGGCTCAAAGGAGCATCCGGACAACTACAGGCCTGTCAGTCTGACCTCGGTGCTGGTGAAGGTTATGGAGCAGATCATCTCAAATGCCATCACACAGCCCATAAGGGTCAACCAGGTGATCATGCCCAGCCACCATGGCTTTATGAAAGACAGGTCCTGCTTGATTAACCCGATCTCCTTCTATGACAAGATGACCTGCTTAGTGGATGAAGGAAAGGCTGTGGATGTTGTCTACCTAGAATTTAGTAAAGCCTTGGACACCATTTCCGAAATTATTGTCCTGCAGAAACTGGCTGCTCATGCCTTGGATGGGTGTACTCTTCACTGGGTTAAAACTTGTCTGGATGGCCAGGCCCAAAAAATGGTGACAAATGGAGTTCAATCCAGCTTCTGGCTGGTCAGAAGTGGTGTTCCCCAGCCTCAGTACTGGGGTCAGTTCTGTTTATAATCATTATCACTGATCTGGATGAGGGCATCGAGGCACCTGCAGTAAGTCTGCTGACAACATCGAGTTGGGCAGGAATGTTGATCTGCTTGAGGGCAGGAAGCTCTGCAGAGAGATCTGGACAGGCTGGATCAATGGGCTGTGAACAATGGTATGAGATTCAACAAGGCTCAGCGCTGGGTCCTGCACTTGGGCCACAACAACCCCAGGCAACACTACAGACTTGGGGAAGAGTGGCTGGAAAGCTGCTTGTAAGAAAAGGTCCTGGGGGTGCAGGTCATCAGCCAGATAACATGAGCCAGCTTGTGGCTAGGGGCCCAAGAAGGCCAACAGCATCCTGGCCTGTGAGGCTGTACCTCAAATCCTGTGTTCAGTTCTGGGCCAATAAATACAAATAAGATATTGAGGTGTTGGAGCAGGTCCAGAGAAGGGCAACAAAGCTGATGAAGGGTCTGGAGAACAAGTCTGATTGGAGCGCCTGAGGGAACTGGGAAACTGGATACGAGGAGGCTCAGAGGGGAAGCTACCGCTCTCTACAGCTGCCTGACAGGAGGTTGTAGTGAGGTGGGGGTTGGTCTCTTCTCCCAGGTAACAAGACAAGAGGAAACGGCCTCCAGTTGCACCAGGGGAGGTTTAGTTTGAATATTAGCAAAAATTTCTTTGCTGCAAGGGCTGTTAAGCACTAGAAGGGGCTGCCCAGGGAAGTGATGGAGTCACCACTCTGGAGGTGTTTAAAAGACGTGTAGATGTGGCTCTTAGGGACATGGTTTAGTGTTGGACTTACGATTTTAAAGGTATTTTCCAACATAAATGACTCTATGATTCTAAGTCTACAGAACTGATACAAAAGCTTAACTGACTGTGAGATCAGGTACTAAATCAATATTCAGCTTTTCATAAAAAGCAGTATTTTTTTGTTCAGTTCATGAAATTTCACTGAACTAGGAATGTTTTTTCAATAATATTCAGATCTTCACAAATAATGAGAAAAAGAATATTCAAAGTCACGAATGACAGAAGTACTTGATGTTCAAGCTGGGACTCTCACTGGTCACCTGTCTCTATAAAATTTCCTCTAAAAATAGACTAAAGAATCTCAAGGTACCATTAAGTTTTCACTTTCATGAATAGTAAAGAGTTAGCAAGCATTCAGCCATCAGAAAAGGTCAGAAGCTAGCATAGTAATGAGTTAATTTACATTCTAATGGACATACAGCTATTTATTTTGCTTGGCTGCTACAGCTCTGTGAATTGCTTATCAGTCAGAGATTTAAAATAATTTATGAAAATAGTAAAATCCCAACAAACTAAATACCATCTCCTTCTGATTAATCTGGATGTGAAGCAGAGAAATTCTGGATCATAGATAAATTAGTACAGAGGCAAATGAAACATTGTCAGTGACAGGTTTTGATGCTTAAATGTACTAGAGTTGGGAAAGATAATACAAATCTCTGCAAGATTTTATGGAAATAAGAAATAGATTTTTGGAACAAGTAGCTTTGAATGTGGTCAACAGGAGTAAATTATGCTCCACAGACAAAGTTTGATACTAAACAAGTATAAAATGTCTCACTGGGTGACACTTTTATATGAACTTTCTTTTCTTTTCTGGCACCTGTTACCAGAGCAGCGATACACTGCTGCAGATTTATTTCCTTGTTGATAGCAGACCCTATTACCTGAAGGACAGCTACAACTCAGAACAGAGAAACTGCTGCTGCAGTACAACTCAGAACAACTTCGACCCTGACAACTTGACTGGAGTAAAAAAAGACACAGAATGGAGAAAGACCCTCATCTCTTGCCTTTTGTTTCAGAATTTAGTAGTAAAAGTAGTAAAAGTTCAAATCCTTAGGTTGATATCCTGGTTTATGATTTGCAACTGCAAGTAGTACTGGATGAACTGAGGTCTATAATATGTATTTTAAGTAAGAACTAACCCAATTAGTAAAAGCCTTCATTCCCAGGAACAAACACATGATGAGTGGAGAAAGAGATCTCAGGTTGCTCGCAGGTTGTGAACTCTACCAACACCTGGAAAAGGTCAGGGTTATTTTTCTGTCCAGACAGAAAAAGAGGCTTTTGTTTGGCAGAAAGAAATTTTCCCTGGAGAATCTCCAGTTTTGCTCATGTGTGTTGCCCAATGACTGCTGCTAAAATCAGTGTCACTAGTTTATATGTTCAGACTAGGGGTTACAATCTATACTATAACTGCTTTAATACAGCAAGAGCTAGTAATGCAAGTCATGTACTATCTTGGGTAAACATATTGTATGCAACTCCCCCTGAGCAGAGCAGGCACAGCAAGGGGAAAAGACTGGTATATGTCACACACACCCCAAATCAGCAACATAATTTAGAACACAAATTGAGTCTTCAGAGTCCTGACAGCTCATAACTGTTGCTTCTAGAAGGGCCTGCAAGTGTTGCCATTCCCATAAAGACTCTCTATGCTTGCTAAGTACATGTCTGACAACTCAGCCTGGCTTTACTGAAAGCTAATTTAAGCTTCAAAACTAACTTTTAAGGAATACTGCATCATATTTTCAGAACTCTCGCAGCCAGAAAGTCTGACTAGCTAAGCTAGTGTTTAGAATCTGCTCTCATACAAGCTTTTATACTTTCTAAGCACATTAGGGAAATCTCAGTTTACATTATGGCATGTCACTTTGATAAAGACCAAGGCACGTTCCCAGCATTTTTTGTTAAACTGTAGATGAAGCATAAGTTGTTTGTACACAGCGTCCTAAAGTCCTTTTCATGAAAACGCATTCACAAGTCTTCAGCAAGTGTGGGGGAAAATATGCAATAATAAATCCATTCCTTCACTTATTTGTAAGCTTTGTATTAAGCCATAGATGAAAGGGGTCATCAGATATATACAGATATATATATTGGTATCTATGCTGCCAGTTCCTCCTCTTCTAAATTCCTTCATTTCATCCATGTTGTCTCTCAGCTATCTGCTTCCTTAGATGCCTGCTCCTGAACTCTAACAGACTTCTCCTCTTTGTTCCCAGGATTTCTCTCTCTGTGCCCTGATCTTGATTTGAAAAGCAGCTAATCTTATTCCTGAAATAGTGACCAAAAAAATCCTTAATAAAAGAATAAAAACCAATATATGTCCTTGGTGTCCATGACTATTTCTGAATGGGAGGCCTTGCAATGCAATACTCCACTCTAATGAGAGGCAGAAAAACAGCACACTGGCAGTAGCGTTGAACCATGCAACTGAGGTAGAAAGCTGAGAACTGAGTCTAGAAAGATTTTGGCTGGAAAACTGTCTGCACTCTCTTGCTTGTACTGAATAGTCTTCTAGATAACAACTCAGCTGCATCACAATCTATAGTGTTTTTTGGGTTGGGATATATATATACTCATGGTGTTGCCAGCTATGACAGAAGACCTATAGCTGGAAGGTGAGGTAAAATACAAGGTATAAAACCCAGTGGCAGATATAACACAGAATGTATGGGAGACTTCAGAACTTCAGTTGTCATTCCGGCCAATCTTGAATGTCCCACTATGCCACTCCAGTGAAGATTTCTTCATACACAGTGCATCTCACATGGTCCTGGATGGCTGTTAGTGAGCTCTGAGTCTCACTCCTGATTTCCCTGAGGCTTGGGAGCACTGGAGAGAAGTTCATCATAAATCAACAAGTTGTATTTAATAACATACATACAAAGACTGGAGAACCTGCTGGTTTCACCTGCCTACCTTTCTGTCATTATTAAATTACATTGTAGTAACTTCAGAATTCTGTGTTTAATATGCATTAAGCTGTCAGCATGGTTCTGAATTTTATTGATTTGCCTTTGAAATCTCTTCTATTACAATGGGAAGTGTCAGGAGCTCAGGTGTGTTAACAATAATTGGCTCATTTTCATACCACATGGCAGAACTATAAACACTCAAAGGCAACATCATGAAAAGGTAATCATGCCACTTGGCCAAGGTGGTGGAAGCTGGAATAAGCAACAGCATGCTTATTTCATTCTTTGGATCCAAATGTTATTCAAAGTAATAATTTCTTTCCAATTTCCTTCACACCAGCTTAACAGACCAGTTTATTCCTGGTTACAGGGATTCAAGCAGAAGAGAAAGACTGACAAACAGTAGGAGACTGAGACTAATAGAAGACTAACAGAAGAAACAAAACATCACAAGATTCAGGTTTTACATGGTTGAGTCTTAGCTGCGGAAGTTTATCCTTTAGTGCAGGAAAGTAGAAAATTTTGCAAGGGATGTTAGTAGAAGGCCAATGTCCACGGAGTAATAAAAGTGTGAACAATGAACTGCTAAGCCCGCATTTCCCTGCTTGAACCTTTAGGTTCAAACTTCCTTTGCTTTGCACTGCTGAAGATTTGACATGTACCTAGTAAAGATAAACCTCTTTGCTTTCATGTTCCCCATCAGGAGGTCATTCTCATATTCAACTTACTTATCAAGAAGAACAAAGCTGAATTAGTAAAAGCTTTTCAGTGATCTAAATGGTAATGGTTAAAATGACATGAAGTTCAGAAGATTTAGCATGAGACCACAGGAGCCTGAAAGAAAAAAATGAGAGAAACAGTGATTGATGGGAATGATACTAATGTGGTACAGAACACTAAAGAGTACAAAGCATGATAAATTGAAGAAAGAGGACCTGGCTTGCAAAAAAAGGTTGAAAAACGTCACATTTTTCTGACTTCCTGAATGGAGATGAGCAATTAACATAAAGAAGGGCTCTGTCCTTAAGTCCAGTTGAGAGAGGAACAGTATTGATATAAATTTTATGATATTTAAATTGTGTGCTGGTCACACATAGTCCTGCGTAGTACTTAAAAAAGTTAATGAACAGAACACTAATAAATGATGCTGATCAGGGATCCTGACAAGATAGTTGGGAAGTGATATGTACTAAATGAATGTATTACAAGGAAAATCAAGAGAAACTGTGAATAGGTAATTTTTTTCCCTGTGACAGTGCTCTGTCTCTCAGAGGAACATAAATTGACTTTAGACTGTTGAGATCTTGGCAACTTGTCTAACATAATTGAAATAATCCCTTAATATTGAGAAAATAGGAACGGTACATAAACATGACAAGTTAAATGGAGAAGATTACGGTGCTGACAACCATGAAGCACCGTGCTGACCTCACAGCTGGCCTAAGCTTTAATATTTCCATTTTTTAGGAAGACTTGCTAGGGTACCTAGCATGTATGCCGCTCCTTTTTTAAATTTAGAATTTACTGCATAAGAAAGCAAACTTGGATGTAACCTCTGAAACTGTAAAACATTTTCTTCTTTCTCAGTAGGCCCATATACCTCAGTATGACCCTATTATCACAGAACAAAACCTATGAATTTATGCTAGAAGACCACAGCTGGCTGAAGGAATCTGGATGAACAGTACAATTAATCAGTGATTGTCATGAAATTGGATGTGAGTTATACTTTTTCCTTGGGGTTCCCTGAGAATACATAAATAAAAAAGCACCAAAGTTAAACCTGTATGCTCTTTACGCAGCCACCATGCAGGTTTGATGGTGCATATTCCCAATCAGCTAGGATGGGAAATAGTTTGTAGGGAAATATGGCCATTGTTTTGTTTTGTTTTCTTTTCTTTCTTTGTTTGTAACTCTTGTGAGCTAATTTTAAAAGTATTTCATGTCATGGAGATCAACAAGAAATGATCTATTTCAGAGGGAAGGAAAAGACTGATTCAAATTAGAGCTTGTTAGTGCTTTTCTGATAAAGGGAGTTTTCATTGGTGGATGATGATTCACTAAAGCTATTTTTGTGAAAAGCAGCTGCATTTCCAGAATTTATTGAGCATTTCTTTGGTAAAAAAAAGAAATCAGAGCTCTGATAAAATTTCTAGTGAAGCTCTAGATAAAACACCTACTGACCACCTAATGTTTAGCAGCACCACATAATACTTAGCAAGCACTTCCTGATAACCTGGACCCCAAAATAATTTATCCTATTGTAAGCAGGCCTTTGTTTCTTATAGCATAAGTAAGTTTTTGATCTATCAGGCAACTGACAGTTACTGTTAATAAGAACTTAAACAGTGTGCAAGTAGCTGTCACATATTGGTGAATAAAAGTGGGTACCTCTGTGTACAAACACAAGTAATGGATTTTACCCCTTTTCTAATATGAATGGGTTAGAAAGGCAACTGAATTACAACTTCTACATCAGCATTCTGCAATAGATGCATTTTGATTTAACGAAACAATATGTATCTTGTAACACTGCAGTTCTTTATCTCCCAGATAATAGAGGGTAACAAAAAAACTACCCCAAAACGTGTACAACTGTTTAGAAACAATGTTTGACCCTCCACCTCCAAGATTTCAGAGGCACTGATTTTCTTTCCTAAAACTGTTGGGCTAATTTGCAACATTATTCCCAATACATAAAATGAATATTTTCTTATTATATTGCATTCTAAAACACTATTATTTATTTATTTATATTAGTCTTTGAGATCTGTGTATATTTCCAAATATAACCTTCATAAATTTAAATAGGAAACGGGAATGTGGTAGCAGTATATTTCTATTTGGGGCTCTTTTTCTGACTTACAATGATCCATATTATCTTTGTTTTTTATTATCTTTGTTTTTTTCATCTCAAATTGTAAAACTGCTGTAATAGGACCTTCCCCTTTTGTAGAAATCTCTGAAATCCCTAGAATTTCTGTGTTATTTTGTTTCTTCATTACCAACCCATATTTAAATAGACACATATGTCAGAGTTACAGCTCAGGAGAAGCATCATCAGTCCTTAGTTCCAAGTATTCAAGCCTTTGACCTCCAATGTGCAGAATATGCCAACATATTGGTAAAAAATTATTTTTTTTTTGTAGCAACGTAGCTGACTTTGGTTTGGTGTTTTATTCCCATCTGAGATGGAATCCCAGGTTAGCCAAAGATTTAAGCTAGATCTGCCTAGACTCCTTATAGACATATCCAAAGACTTTTTTATACATATAAGCCTAGGGTATATATTCATATATGTCTACCCCAGGCTTTATTATAACATACATACATTTTCAAACATAGAAAAGGTAAAATTACTAGCTGAAGAATATAGAAGCAAAACGGTTTCTGAACAGCTTGCCCATCTCACTATATCCTACCTTACAGAACTTTGTTTCCAGTGAAATTACCGACTTCTTGAGTTACAACCCCTCTACACTCCCTGCCAGCCCCCAGATTTTCACCCCATTCCCTCTGAGGCCTATATGTCTGCCCATTGCTCTTCTCATCAGGTTCTTGAATTAGGCTGCAGATCTCCAGCTCTCTGATCTGAGTTCTCTCAGATCCCACAGCCATTGGAAACGTCTCGTCTTCACTGCAGGAAGACCTGCCTGACCCAGGTATTTCTCAGAGGAAGGAAGGTAGCATACATACTTGGAAGAAGCCAAAGAGATCCTCTCCATCAGATTGCTGTTATCAACTTGACACAGAGGATGGTTGTAACTGTTTTAGGTAAACAGATTCTCATGTTAACCATAAATGTTTTTCAAGCAGTTTTATAGCTAGTAGATTCTGATCAGGGACTTTTATAGCTAGTAGTACTCTGGTCAGGGACTTTGTTTTCTCTCTGATGAAAAAAGGGATGATCCTACAACACAGAATCATAGAATCATAGAATAGTTAGGGTTGGAAAGGACCTTAAGATCATCAAGTTCCAACCCCCCTTCCATGGGCAGGGACACCTGGAGAAGAGAAGGCTGTGTGGAGACCCCATAGCAGCTTTCCAGTATCTGAAGGGGGCCTACAGGGATGCTGGGGATGGACTCTTCATTAGGGACTGTAGTGATAGGACAAGGGGTAATGGGTTAAAACTTAAACAGGGGAAGTTGAGATTGGATATAAGGAGGAAATTCTTTCCTGTTAGGGTAGTGAGGCACTGGAATAGGTTGCCCAAGGAGGTTGTGAATGCTCCATCCCTGGCAGTGTTCAAGGCCAGGTTGGACGAGGCCTTGGGTGATATGGTTTAGAGAGCTCTTTATGTGACCCAAAACATTTTTTCAGGGTCCCTAATTCTTTACTATCTGGTTTACACCCTTTCAGACCACTATTCACAAGCCATCTCTTTTTCTTCAGTTTCTACAAGCTTTTAATGAATGACTGCTTGAATGATTCCACATAGGAAATAAATTCTGAAATTATATGCTTATTTGTCTGTACAGGAAATAAAGCATATTGCAGAAGCTGGATATTAAGGAAACATCTTTATACATGGATAATTAGCCATTACTGTTGCTAATGAGGAACGGTATGGAAAATTCTAGAGAAATCCTGCATTTCAGGTCGTTACTAAAAATGCCACAAAATTCAAATATAAGACTCCTGCAAGAGGCTTGATCTTTGCATAGTATATGGAAGTAATACCTTTGAAGCAATTGTGAGAAATGGGAGAAAAGATGGAAGAACAAATGAAATTAAGAAGCAGTGAAAAACGATCTGGAACAGGGTCTCATTGACTTTGTTAACATTCATAATAAATGCAATATAATAGTTTACCAACGTCATCTTACTGAGAAAATATATAAACAATGAGTTTTAATAACTTGTTCTAAATTTGCTTTTTTCACTGTGATGTTATGCTCAGCTGATTATCAATAATAATTCAAAAGCACTTTGGCAAGTTTGGGCTGTATTTTTTGCTCTGGTTCAGGAACTAATTAAAACTGCATAAAAAATCCTTCCTGCTTGCTGACGCTTAATTTGCTAAGTATTTCACATTCCACTCTTTATCAGTAATGTGCCTTCTGCCAAATTATATGGACCAATCGCTCTCTCACATGCAAACTTTACCAGTATTGATTTTATGTTTTCTACAAGATCTTCATAAAAGTGTAATATAGACAAAAGCCAAGAACTTATCCTAGAGGAAGCTCATCAAGAATAAATTCTCTCACTGATTTCCTATTTATAATTATGTTAAAAGATCAATTAGTTAACTATTTTTTCGATTCAATGCAAGCTATACTAATTATACTTGTTTCCATTTTTAAATAAGGAGTGGGGCTGTTTCATGTAAAGTCTTCCCTAAGTCTGTTATATAAAACAATGAAATTTTATAATCAAACATGTAATATTAATAAAAATGCTAAAATATAGTTCATCTGAGATAATGTATTTTCTGCAAGCACACATTTGTAAGTTCAGTTTTATAAAGAAACCCAGACTACTTTCTAAGGTAGAATAAATGGGATTCCAGTTTGGCTATAGTGCACGAGACAGATGCAAACCTTTGTGATAATACAGTGCTTTGTTTGTTTTTTTTAATAACTTCAGTTGTTCTATATTTGCCTCTGGTTTGTGGGCAGGACTCATCTCACCCACCCTTATCTGGCTGGCTGGTCAGCAAAGCTAAGGTCCTTAGCTGGACTTCTCAGTCACCAGTGCAGCATGATGGGCAAACTCAGAGAACAAGGTCCTTAAGCAATGACTGAATAAAATGATGTAAGTCCTCCTCTTCATGTGCCTATTTCCCAGAACTGACTGCAGGGGTAACTATTTTGTCTGGTGTAGACTAGAAATTAAGTTTGGGTTCATCTGACTAAACGTGAGTAGAAATTTAAATATGAAAATTTGGTAGTTGAATTTATAAAAACCTTCATAATCAACAGGGAAGAATAGGTTCTTCTAGAGAACATCTGATTTCAGCTTTTTACTGACTTGCATCATAGAGATGCATGTTTTCCTTATCATACAGGGATCCCGACTTGCTGCCTAGCTCCTATAAGGAAGGATGTCCTGCAGCTGTCTGCACAGGATCCCTGATAACAATAGCTTAGGTAAACATGGCTGTACGGTTGCAAGGCAAGCCTGGCAAGACAGTCTGAAGCATGTAGCATATAAACCAGTTTTGTTTTTTTTGCCTTTAAGTACCTATGTAAGAATGACCATTCACAATTAATTATCATGATTGTTTAAAAAGGGCCATTTTGACTGAAACTGTATATAGCTGGTTCTTCTTTTAATACAGTGCATTCTAATGTGCTTCTGTTAAGATAAAGAGCTTGATAAAACTGGTATATAATGAGTAAGTTACAAGATAAACTTCTTGCTTAAGTAAGATTAACCTTAGTAGAAATATTGTAGTTGATGTTCATGTACTGAATATTAACTGGATCAGACTATCTAGCTGTTCCTATTTTAGAGCCAACCCCACAGCCATTGATATCCCTTGGGAATGCTTATGGCATAAATAAACACTGCATTATTTTTCAGTTATACTGTGAGAATACTTTGTTGTGTATGTGATCTCAATGAACACATCTGGAAAACTGAAATCAAAAAGTATGTCACCATCCTTCCTGTTTGCATTGATTTCTAAATAATTTAAAAAATAAAGAACTGCATATTTGTTTTAAACAAGTATATAATTAATATCGTGGAATAAGGAGACAAGATCAAATAACTTCTCTCTCTCTGAGAACTATTGTGGAAGAAGGATTAAAATTGTCCAGGTGGTGATTTATTACATTCAATCAGAGACCCTCTCTTTTAGCACCTTGGGTCCCCAAATATGAGAAAGATGGTGAACCACAGAATAACGTGTTTAGACTGGGACAGTTGGAGTTTGAGCTCCTGCTCAAAGCAAAGCTAAGTTCAAACACTGGGCTGACATTCAAGAACAACAGCTTCTCTGAATTGCTCAAATGAAGCAAATTGGAGCCAGAATGACAAGCTATAAACTGTACAAAGACTGAGGAAAGACCTGGGTAAGACATGGGAAAAGCTATTGAAGAAGGGCAGAAATTGGATGGAGATGACTGTCTTTGGCTCTACCACATTGCTTGGCTCTCACTGGCCACAGATCAAAGCCCTGTGGGCTTTTCATTTCTTCAGACTTCTTTTGGCACTGCTCTAGGACCTCCCATCCTTCATTTTGGTTACACATTTGAATTACTCTGCCAGAATTTTTCCATCTTAGCAATTCCTGATACTTCCTGAGAAAACTACACGTTAAATAGCGTAAGGCTGAAGACTTATGCAAAAAAGCAGCTGGGTCTTCTGATATACTATCCCACTAGGATCCTATTTACAAAATAAAAAGGAACAAGATTCTTCACTGGTCATTCCTTTCTTTTTTTCTTAAGGAACAGATTAAGGTATCTTCTGCACTACCTCAGAGATATGATAGTGTCTATACAGCAGTAGAGAGACACTGCTTGGCCCCAGGTGCCTAAATAATCACATTTTTTGAGAACAAGTAGTTCAAAACACAGAAATTATTGCACATAGGTGGTAAGAAAAAGATGTCGACTTTGTACTGATAAATGTCATCGACATCATTTATCCTTTTAAAATATTAGCAAACTTTCTGCTACGGAAAAACAACTCAGTTTAGAAATGGAAATTAATTGATAAAATTAATTTAAAAACCATTAAAATAATTTCTCATTCAACGTTTTTAAGCCTCTGCTTTTATTTCAGCATGTAGAAGCTAATTATCACAGGATCTGTAGTTCTTTATTTAGAATATACGAAAAGCAATAAAAAATGCTTATAAAAATATTCTAAGAAGTCCATTAAATATAATTTGTACCTAACTGAAATACATATTAAAGATAAGGTGACCCTAGGAATGTGTGCTCAGAAAGCTTGCCTTCATTTAGCTCTTGGTGATAAAAGGTACAAAATAAATAAAACTCCAGGTTTTTCTTGATTACCGAACAGGAACACTGCACTGTACGTTTCTTATACACTGGAATACTGTTCCAAGTCATGACAAATTTGGCTTTGGAAAGCAACTTATTTCTTTTTGAAATCTGTTTTGACACGCTTGGGAGTCATCTTTTAGAGTTTGTGCCTGACAGTTTTGGCTTCCATGTCCTTTTTTATACTGTAATCTGAAGGTGACACAGCAAAGGTTTGTGTATCCTCGTCTTGGCTTTGATTGTGCTTGAATTATGAGTCACCCAAAGGCTTCCTGAGAAGGGCAGTGTTTTATTGAATAAATGTATGCTTTTGGTTTACAGAAAGAAGTTGAGCATTACTCACACGGGGCAAAGCCTTCCTTCCCCTTTTCAGGAATGCAGAAGAAAATTGCCTGAAGAATTGTACAGGGATAAATACCCCATCTAGAATACTAATTTAATTTCAGCTTTTTTTACTGTATAGGCATACTGTAGGAGCCAAGAGAGTTCTGCGGCTTCTGTAAGTGGTTTAGCAAGTGCCTGAAAATCCCACCTTCCCACCTCCCCAGTGCTCTGTCTCATGTCTGTAGCACAATAGATAATGTACTCACTTGTTTCATAGTGTATTAGCTTACTTTATTACTAGAAAATATTGCACTATATAACAAATCACCACGTCACAAAGTCTACACAAATGTGCTTTGACAACAGACTCGGAAACTCAACAAATGTTGTTTAAGAGGACATTACGTTATACTGAACCAACAGAAACATTGTCCAATACATTGAGACTAATTTGCATGGTAGGTTGTATGGTACTTCTTTAGAGTCCAGCTCTGTAGTTCTCCCTTCTTGGGCTGAGATCTCCCAGATTTCCTCTGAGGAAGGCTATATTATATATTATATTATGTTATGTTATGTTTATTATATTATATTATATTATGTTTACTCAGAGCCTTTACTATGGGAAATTAGATGAAAAATCAGTTTCTTCAGTTTACTGTAGTAGGCTCTCCCATGTACCATGCTTGGGAGGTACTTGGCTTCGAAAGATGTCATTTTTCACTAGGATACACAGACCGAGATAACCTGGTTAGATTTCTGATAATACTGCTTGCAAGAACAGAGGAGAAACTTCTCCAGCCTGACCAGATTCTAACATAGGCAAGTCAGTATGTCTGCTTTCTCAAACAAGCTGTTCTTCAGTTAGTATTAGTTCATTCACTAATATTAGTAAGACTGAAAGTCTGCACTGCTGCCAGTAGAGCTTTTGGGTTCTAGCACTGACATGGGCTACAGCTACCAGACACAAACATACCGCAATCCTCAACAGATACGAGTAGTTCCTGCACTTCTGCTCAAATATCAGGTGCACGGCAAGCCTCTATGTAGATCTAATAATGATAATGTTGGACTGCTTACTGTATGTAGCCTCCTCCTGAGCATAAGAATTTAATGACAAAACAGCTATTGGGACAATGTTAGTTACCTCTTTATGATATACAATGATGAGAATATGTCTACATACTTGTATTTCTTTTTTTGCTAGAAGGTCTTCTAAAGGGACCTATTTCTCCAGTGTACAAACTAACTCCTCTTAATGTCAAGAGTCAGACACACACATCCCTAGAAGTGTCCCCATAAGTTTTAAAGGAAGTATTTTTCAAATTTCATACAGACCATATGGCAGGGGGGTTGGAACTTAATGATCTTAATATCCCTTCCAACCCTAACCATTCTGTGATTCTGTAATGTAAGCCTACATTAGAAAACAGTTTCACCAATAATAAAAGTACTTTTGAAACAAAATGCTTGCTAAGAGTCATTAAAAACCTTCTATGCAATATATGTAAAAAAAGATTTATCTAATGCTTTGCAAAATTATCCACAAATGTACCACACCATGCACAAACATTAATAAGAAAGAAGCAGCAAAACCATAATGCTACCACTTTGAAATGCAATGCAATTAATACTACTTCCACTAATACAGTGTAATAGCTACTAACTATTATTGATGTCTATTTTCTCAGGAATCCATACTCATTAAGGAGGTCTATGGTTTTTTTTTATCTTTTATTCAGAAATACGGAAGCAACTGCACACTGTTTCATGGCTAATCAGAGCTATACAAGAAAAGATATGAAAGTCTCATTAGTGTGAATTTTACGATAGCTGGTATACTACTATAATTCCCTCTGTTCAAATTTGTCATTTCCTGTGATACTGAGAAGTTACCATTTCTCTCACGAACAAGGTTTGGATTGAAAACCTTCCTAAGCTATATATGGAACTTATTTTTTAGTTTATCCGCTATAACATGTAAAATATTTATTAAAATAGATTTTATACCAGATGACTACAATAAATGCTTAGAAAATACTTCAATTTAATCTGAAGTATAAAACAGTCTTAATGTGTAGGACAGAAAGGATATCAGTAATTTGAAGGTTACTAAGACAGTATATACCTCACAGCTAAAAATGTGACACTCTGTAAGGTGAGAAGACATGCCTTGTAGGAATTAAACTGGAAAGCAGTGCTTTCAGGAGTTATGTTAATATAACAGCGGCATTTCTTGCATGGTAGCAGTATTTTCTAAAAGTCTTTCAGGGATTTTATTTCTGGAATTAACACAGGAAAGAAAACTGCTACTCTCAAAAGGCTCTTATGAAACTCTCTTGCACAAAATACTGATTTCTCTGTAGGAAGGGACAAGTGGTCAAGGCTGGGCATGGGGAAAAGGGCAAACATCTCACATTAAAGTCAACAAAGTGGACAATGCAGCATGACTCATGGTATTTTTGATAATTAAACATTTCTGGCATTACCAGCTATGAACAGCAACAAAAATGAGCAAAAAGATGAAACACCTGAAAAGTCAGCATTAGAAATACATGTTTAAAGAGAACTCATGCTGAAGAAACTCTATGATATCATATAAATCTCATAATTTTGAGATGGAAAGGAGAAAGGTCAGCTATGAACCTTTGTTTTCCATCAGTTTTAAAGCAGACAGACCCAGGAGAAAGACAGAACTTCATAGAGAGATGGCAAGAAAAAATGGTGTAGTAAATCAGAAAGAGAAAAATGAAAAAGGATGTTTTAGCTGCATGTTGGACAGAAGTTCATATCACTGACTTCTAGGTACCAATGGTACACATGGTTCACTTCAAAATGGGTCAGTGGTTCACTCCTAGGTTCACATGCACATTCCCTTTGTGGGATCAAGTATCACTTAAACTCACAAACAAAAGATATATGTGACATTTAAGAAGACAGCAGGGCTAAAAATGTATATGTTGCCAAACGGATCTAAGTGCTTCTCAATATTAGAATAATCTTAAGAAATAGGAGAAAAGGGGTCAGGACCAAATGTACAAGTGAAATAACTATCTACAGAGGAGAAAGTATGGCAGGAAGCAGGAGAACTACCAGAACTTCTTATCTTCCAGTATCTTTTGTCAGAGACAAAGAAACATACTTTCATGAACAAAGTAGTCATGAACAGACAGCTATTAATTCAGACTACCTGTAAGAAGCACTTAAACCAAGAATGGGTTCCTTTAGGAAGCAACTGGAAGGAAAGAATTCACCAGTGACTCAGGGATGTAAAACAGTAGAGACAGTAGGATGACAGAAAAATTCTGTCAGTTCCAAATAAAAAACCTACACCATTCTCCTACCAACTGAATTTCTTTAACCCCTTAGTGCTGTTGACTAGAAAGTCCTGAACTGGGGTTGAGCAAGCCATGAGATACTGGGTCTCCAGTTTGCACCAGGTACACTCCATTTTGAATGAAAACATCTGGAGATGTCAATGGTGGGCTGAGGTCACGGAATCAGAACTGCAAGGGCCAGAGTAGTGTTAGCAGAGTGATGGTGCTCCCTGAAGCTTTATCTTGTGCAGCTTTCTCAACAGAGAGTACAACTGGAAGAAAAAGAAGTATGAGCATTCCTGACCAGAGGAATTGAAAGACATCTTATAGCAAGCCTGGACATAAAAAAAATGTCCACGGTAGAAAGATAAAACTGAGATCAATCTGTGGACAGGGCACTGAGGATGTAGTATTCCTTAAATTGAAGCCTGCTCATTTTGAAGGTCTAGGTCTATTCAGTAGAAAATGCAAAGATGTTTTTTGTGCAATTTCTGGCCATTTTGGAAATTGCTGATGCTTAAAGTGGTGCACCGGTCTCTGGTAACAGCCTTAAGGAGTCAGAAACTTCTACTGGGGTTTACACAAAATCGGAGAAAAATACTTAGCCTTCCTTTTATTCTCACAGTTTACATCTACAAAGTTAAATTCTTCTCCTCTTGATTGTTTATAAACTGTGTGTGGCCCATGCTGTCTGCTGTATCGTGTCAGGGTGAAACTAGCTGCTGGCTTATTCCAGTCCCATGACAGGAGTGGGCTAACAATTAACCAGTATGGACAGTGTGTCAGTTCTCTGGCTCCATTTTGTACTAACAGTCTCACTTTTGCAAAGCCTGGATTTTATCATTATAAAATAGCTGTCTGATATAGGAACATTGTCAGGCTTTAACTTCTTGCATTTAGTTTTAATGTTTCAGTCACATCACTTGTTTAGGAGTTGCCATAGCTCCATGAATCAGTCCTGGGTTGTCTTCAGATTTCCTTAACACCAGTATTTCAGACATAGTCTTGACAGATCTGCATTTGAATGCGTCAGTTCTTTTTTAGACAGGAACGCTTCTGGGGTTGGGCTGCTGTCTATAGGCTCAAATATTTCAAAGGTACTTTCCAAAAGAGATGGCACATGTCAGGTGCTTGGTTAGCTCATTTAGTAGAACATGCCCAAACCAATTTTTGATGTCCTAATAGTGAGCATTTTGCTCTACATAAATTTAGTATGTACTAATTCAACCACTTTGTGCTGGTTTTCAGTAGTTCTGGACTAAAGCAGAATTTCTCCTCTATCCACATTAGGAAAGACTGATTTTTCAGAGCTCTTCAACAGTATTTCAGCAGTCTATACTCAATGCAGGCTGCTGTGAAAGGTGAGGATGAAGTGTGAAGGCTGAAGCAAAGCTGGAAAGGGGTAAATTTATTTGAGTAACAAACACTTTAACATCTTTTTCTGCCTTTTTTCTTAATAATTCTTTTTTCCTTTTTTCAAGGCAACGCTTTTCCAGCATCTTTTTATTTTATTTTATTTTTTTTCAGTATGAACACTTCTGTCAGCTTACAGCAAACGGAAGCCATATGGCTGGTCAGCAAAAACAGGTGCAAAGAAACCAAACTAAGTAGCACATCTTTGTTTAGCAAAGAACCTGAATAATAAACACAAAGATTGTAAGACCTCTAGCCATACAGTGTCATAGCTGTCATCTAAACAACTGCTGCTTAGTATTTTCTTAGATACAAAATGATGTTATTTCCATGATTATTATTTTCTTTTTTTAATAAGCAGGTACATTACTATTTCTGCTTTAGAAACTTTAAAATTACCTCCTCCAGCTGGATTGTACCCTATGACAAATCTCTCGTGTTGGTTCACAGTTTTCTTTAGTGGCCTCTAAATTTGAGCACTGCCATTCCCTCCATCTTTTCCTTCTCCAGCAGACTCTGGCTGTTGACCTCCTAAGCTCGACGGACAATGGCTTTTTAAATACTGTAGCATGCATTCTATATGCACATGAGAGAGTGTTTTTTCCCATATAGGATTTTTTTTTCCCTATAGTTAGAATATATCTCAGCCAATGTTGATCTGTTTCCTGTTTGCAATGTAAGTAAGATTGCTGGATGAGAGAAATTAAGTCACTTACAGAAGTGGATTTGACACAGTGAAATATGCAGTTAGGACATATTCACATCTGAGACAGAATACATTACAAGGCAACACAAAACCTTATGCAAAACACAGCCTTCCTCTTCCACAGGCAGGAATACTACTTTGGTCTTATCTTAAAAAATGAGACTTTAAATACAGGAGGCACAGGGTAATGACAGAAAAGAAAGGTATTATTCAAGTGTCATTACACACTAAAGATAATAAAATAACTGGATCCATCAGTAACGAGAAAGCATGCCTTGCCTCATTGGTGTCACAGACTAAATATTTTAGAATCATAGCAGCTTTCTCCAAGTACTAGAATTTTGTTTTGTATTCATATTATGTCACATGACCAAATCTTATCATCTGTTCCTTATTCATAACATGTGGGATAGACACATACATCTCAATCCATCCTACTCAATTCCCTTTATAGTCAGTCAAGCAGAATATATACTTCTATGGTACACCTGGTTTACTTGAAATATCCACATAGGAATGACATGAAATGCACACTAGAAAGGCCCATTTCTGCCCAGGAGCTATAAAAGGAAACATGACATCTAGCTATACAGATAGATATTAACTGCATTATTGATGCATATTTGGTCACATGGGTTCCCATTTCCTGTGAGTTTATGGGAAAAAAATAAAATACCCACATTGTCCTCTTAAAACAGTTCTCTTATTTTTCTCAAGCTGTGATCTCACGTAGACTGCATTTTTTTCACTTCTTTTGAATAACTCAAATGAGTATGCATTTTGTTAAATTTCAGAGTCTAACAACCTTGCATTAAGGTATACCCTTATTTCTGGTACACATAGATTTCTGACAGTAAACTTTACTTTGCTCTGTATCACGCCATTAAATCTAGTCACTCTGTAGTACTTCCAAACAGTTGCTCCAGTATCAGCCATTGTTTTACCTTGAAAAAAAACAAGCTCTCTTTCTCTTCTCGGCATTCTCTAAAGCAACAAATCATACCCTGCCCCAGACACAGAGGATTAAGAGGAGCATATTATCACATTTGGACCTACGGTATCTATCTGTACCTCTGGCCTGACAAGACAAGATATTGCAAATTTACACTGTTTTTATTGAGGGTTGAGCTCAGTCCAGTAACTCCTGTCTGCCACAGTGATATGTAGAAAATAACCACAGCTCAGTGAATGCACCAGAACTTGTTAAACTATCATGCTGATCAACTTGTTTCGATCACGATCAATGCTCTAAGAAGAAATTCTCTTGAGAGAGGGGAATTATCCTCATGGGCTTGAGTATGTTGCTGCTTGAGGGTTCTTTTTTTTTTGCTACTGTCCTGCACTGATTGCTGAAATATCTATTTTGCTGTCTATTATTACACAGGCTTGTTCAGCATACTGGATTTCACACTCCACTTCTCTCTGAAGATTGGTGTTCTGAATCGTTTTCCTCTAGAGGGGATTCGCTTGCATTTTTCAAAATAAAATCCCATCTTTCAGGGTTACATTAACCCTTCTAATTCCCTTCATACTCTTCTTTTGCTATGCAATTCTCCACAATTTGTCAGCAACTTCAGAAGAAAAGAATGTTGCTTATTCCACTGTTCCAGAATCTTAACGGATGTGAAATAAAACCAGATTTAATACTAATATAACACCTCTGCAACAATTAGCTTTCTCCAAGTTCATACATAACAGTGACACCACTTGGACTTTATTATCACTCTTAATTTGGTTTAATTAGAAAGAAATGTCAGATTCTGTCTCTTATAAATCTTTCTTTAAATACAGGTATGAAAAATACTTTATTGACTATGTGAGTCTATGGATGTTTTAAACACCTTATGCTTATTATTTCTGCAATTTGATAACAGTTACTATATTCCTTGTTCTAAGGATTTATAGGTTTTCTAATGACAAAAATTTGGCATACACAAACACTAAAGCTTCACTTCCCAACCTCTAATCTTCAGAAGTAAAATATTTAGTATTTTTGTATAGGATCCTTTTTATTTTTTTAACTTTGAAGCAGAGAGTAACCTGTATTAAGTGACATGTGAACGCCTTTAGAGGAACAAAGATCTTAACGAAATTCAATCATTACTCAGTTCAGGTAATAATAAATTGTGATGGATGCTCATCTCAAGCCATTGAAGAATTTTTTTTGGCTAAAATATTAAAAGTTACGAAATTCCTTATCACTGTCCAGGTATTAAAATTTCTTCTTCTGTTATCGTTTCCTTACAGATAAATCTTGACCCTCCCCTTCCAGTGGAGCATATTCAAGCTTAATGTGTCAGGCTGGACAGAAAAACTAAGTTGCTAGAAGCTATTATTTTAAAAGCAAAGAAAAAACATACTATGGATCTTTGCTGTCAAGAAAGAAAGAAACCTCTTGTACCACAACTTTACAGTGAAGGAAAAGGAGGCAAAATGGCTTATCAAAACCAGTAACCTTGTAAAGGGCTCACAGATTGCTCTTTGTTCTACCTTAATGAGTCAATATATACAAATGTATCTAAAGCTTGCAGCACTGCTTTGGGACAATAAGAGTTTCCTGCAGACACCATACAACTTACTACGTTGTGAGAGGTCTGGAACTGCTCTTAGTTTTACCCTTACAAAGAGGTGGGACCATTGACACTCAAAACACAAAAAGGAATGCACAAGCACCTTAAATTTTGCCTAGGATACTTAACTGCAGACACATTTTTCCAGAACCAATGGTGTTACCTCCCACAACATAGAAATTAATTTCCAATCTAGCACACAAGGATGTAGTGAGTATATATGTACGCCTTATGGTTTAGAACCTTTTACACACATTTTTGTAATTGTACAGACTTTCCAAACTTACCTCCTCTATGGATAATCAAAGAAGTTTCACTTCCAACAGGACATTCTTTAAGTATATCCACTACTTCTGCATGGCTCAGGTTCTGTACATTCTGCTGGTTGATCTCAACAATGAGGTCACCTTCACACAAACCAGGACATCCCTGAATGTCTAGAATTTGCTTCACCCTCTGTCCTGTAGGACTGTCTGCTATAGTGAAGCCAAAGCCCTGGGCCCCTTTCACAATGGTTAAGGTCATGAGTTCAGCTTGGGTGGCCCCAGAAGAAGCCATTGATACATTATCATCATGGGCAGGTGGTGGGAATGTGCTATCAAGCTGACTATCTGCTGGAATGGATTGCAAGGAGTGTGGTGGTCGATCTGTTACATCTGGAACAGACTGAGAAGTCCTAGAAATGTATTCCAAATAAGTTTCATAGTTATGTCTTCCATTTACCACTACCGGAGGCCTCTCCATTACTGCAAGGGGTGGCACCATGCTGTTGGCAGGATCTTCAGGATCAAAGGGCAAAGGGTATCCACGACATAGCACCAAGTTGACACTCTGACCAATAGGAACAGACTGGAAGAGTTTGACTACATCTGCGTGAGTATGTCCAAGGACACAAACTTCATTAATATAGACAATGACATCACCTAGAAAGAGAAAAAAAACAAAACAGTGACAACTCAGTTACTGTATATGCAGTATAATTTTTTTCTTCATCAAATAGTAGTCTACTAAAAAGTAAAATAAATTAGATCAACATACTGATTCAGTAGTGGAGACAAAAAAGTAGAGCTTGTCTGCCAGCAAATGTAATACAAATAAACAATGCCGGTATTCTTTCTTTCCTGTGGAAGTTCACAACTGGAAAATTTAGCTGGATCCAGACATACACCTTTTTCCCAATATTTCTTTCCTTGTTTTTTTTTTGTTTTTTTGGTCTGCTTTCAGTGTACTCCACAGATTACTTTTTTTTTCTTTAAGATAGAATGCAAGTTTACTTGGAGGGTTGGTTGTTAAGAAATACGATTGTTTGGTGAAGAGCAAAAGGAAAAAACAAAGGAAATAATAAGCACTCTTGGATTTAAAAATCAATGACTAGGGGTGCAAGTGCATAAGGAAATACCTTTTGCATTGATCACAGTATTGACAGTTTCTTATTAAATTTCATTACTTTCCATCAGACATCCAGAACTCCCACAGTCATTTCCTATTCTAGGCATAAACTAAACTGTATCTTGCCTATCATAGAGATGTTAAGAGGCATTTTGTTGCAGCTGTGATGGTTCAAGGACAATGACAAGAAAAATTTGTAGGTAGATATAACAGCTTTTTAGTAGAAAAATCTAGGCAAATGTCTCAAAATCAGTTCAATATTTTTAGCTAAACCACATGGTCAAGTAAAAGATACTACCTTTACCTTCTAATATTGTCTCATGTATAGTACAGAGCTACCAGTCAGAGTGTACATACTTAAAGCAGAATACTTTAAGACAACAGGCTATTTATGGGTCTGCAGGTTGCTCATGCACCCACCAGCTACTGTTACTGGAAAGTTCAGAAAAAAAGTTTAAGTTCTTTCTTGTTGTCAGAGTGGATCTATACATTTATAGCCACAAATCATTTTCTTTACAGAACTGTTAAGGTGCATATTAACATAAAAATGAGTAATCAGTATAAATGATATTCCGAATAGTTTGATGACCCACAGTCAATTTGCATTTTAATAAAACAGTTTGTATCTTTATAACAAAAGGGAAGGATGCTTGGTTAGAGAAGTTAGAGTATTTTTCTAAGTGAAAATTTTCTTATCCTACCATCAACTAGGAAGAAGTAACTTATACAGACAACACTGAGAGGTGTCTACAAGGTACACAATTCTATAATTGACCTAACATAATGCAACATTTTATAATGGTATGTGAAAATTCAGTAATAAAATGAGAATTAATTTATGGAGGATGAGGTAGTCTGCACGAAATTGCTTGAAGTGTATTTATGAAATTATGCCTTTTGAGTACTTCAATCAAAAGATCTAATCAAGTGAACTGAGGAAAAAAGAGCATCATCAAGATGCCAGTGCAAGGGCTGTTTCCATGTGGCAACAAAAGGCAAAGGCTATTTCTATGTGAAAACAAAATGGTGATTTCCCACATGATCAGCCTGTCTAATAGTCTGAAGGTAATTAATTGCATATGCACAAATTGTGATTCAGAGAAAGACTTCTTCGGAGGGTGCCTAGGGAAAAAATGTTAGGAGTCCTTGTCTAAAAGTTTGTGAATATTAGTCACAGAAAGCTTAGGAGCTGTTAATATTGTCTTAAATGTGCATCGTAAGTTTCAAGTTATAAGCAAAAGCAGTAAGGTCACTTCACAGGCACTGCTGATAGAATGCCAGTTTCTCTCTCAAGCAGCTCAGAGTAAAATAGTTTTCGAAAGTCAAGATTTAAAAGACAGAAAGAATGTACTATACTAAATTATCATGGCAATGGCTGCAATTAATTGTGATTTGCTTATGCCGTGGTATAGAAAGATCTTACCTGCATTCTCCTTCCTGGCTTCCGCATTAGCAGTGAGGCTGACATTGCTCGTAAGAGAACTGATACTGTTGAACTGAGACTCCTTCAATGCATGTGCCTGTTTCACTATCTTATGCCTTAATGCCCTTTGCAACTTTTAATCCATGCAGTCTTTATTTCCCTGAGTGATGGCAATGCAGATATGTGGTGGGAGGAGACCAATCTGTTTGTTCATCCTCTCTTGCAATATTTAATCAGGGTGCAAAAGGAATAATGCATTTATTGTGTTATGCAAGTAAATCACCGTCTGTTTTCACCCCTTCACTTTGTACAGGATTAGCTATGATCTAAAACCTAAATCAAGATGTTTTTCATAAATCAGATAAACTAGTTGACATTACATAGGTCTCCAGTGAAAAGAAATTAGCTTGTGCAGAAGGAGTGCAGTCACGAAATATATAGGCCATGTAGCTCCTTTCCCCAGTCACTACACAGGCAAAACTGAGCATCAGAAGGTCTTGGGTAAGAACTCCTTGAAATAACAACACTGCATATCCCTCACAAAACAGCCTTCAGAAAATCCTTCAGCATTTCCTGAATCAACATTTTTAAAGGTCTTTGTGATTTCTGCGGTATAACATGAATAGCATGTCTAGACACAATCTGAAGTAACTCGCTCAGAGCTGAACTGTTTGGGACCCATAATGATGTACTGTCATATGGAGAACATATGGCTGAAGGTTAAGAGGAATGAGGGAAAAGACATGATTTACTACATTTAAGTCAGAAAAACAGCTCCAGTGGTGTTAAACTGTGGAGACACAGATTCAGATCATGAGACAAAGAGGAGGACTAAAAGGGGTTAATTTCAGAAATCCTTCAAATAGATCTCTGGACTGTAGGAGTTTCTCATAATCTAACTCATTTTCCAGGCTGAGAGTTCCTCATTGCTGACACAGAGAGAAGTACCCAGCATTTAGTGCGGAGTGAGAGAGAAGTTTGGGATCATTACAGAGCCAGTGCCATGCTAACGCAAAGTTCAGAACCTCTCTACTTTAGAAAATCTCCCTCAAATGTTCTTGTAGCATCTTTTCTGCCTGTTCTCTCCTGCAGCTTCTAATAATAATGGGTGCATATGGACAAGCATAATAGTGATCCCCTTTATAATTCCTGTCTGATTTTCTGAGCAAGCCATAGTCTGCCTCCAGAAATCACAGTTTCACAGTGAGTGGGTATCTCTGAAGTTATGCAGAACATTTATATTAAGCATCAAACTTTGCCTGGCTTTCAGAACTAAACCTACTAAAATGAGTAAAGCTTGCTTACAGAATCACAGAATTATTGAGGTTGGAAGAGACCTCTGAAGGTCATCTTGTCCAACGCCCCCACTCAAGCACAGCCACCTAGAACCAGTTGCCCAGGATCATGTCTAGGTGGCTTTTGAGTATCTTCAAGGATGGTGACTCCAAAACCTCTCTGGGCAACATGTTCCAGTGCTTGGTCACCCTCCCAGTACAAAAGTGTTTCTGATGTTCAGAGGGAACCTCTTGTTTTTCATTTCATGCCCATTGACTCTGGTCCTCTCACTGAGCACCACTGGAATGAGCCTGGCTCTGTCTTCTTTGCACCATCCCTTCAGGTGTTTACGTACCTTAGAAAGATCCCTCTAAGCCTTGTCTTCTGCAGGATGGATATCTCTGCACTTCACTGTCATCAATGTCTGGTGCTCTTCCCAATTTTGTCTTCCTCACTAGCCTGTATGGACTCTACACAGGCCCTACCAACCATATATTGCTTGATACTGTTCAGAGCTGAGGAAGACCAGGAGAGCTGGTCTGCAAGAAGGCTTCTGAATGAGATCCTCTAAATGAACTGGCAGGTTTAATTGGTAGCCAGTGGAGTAGACAATAAATATCCTCTCCCACATCCCAAACATCTGCACTATCAGAAGAAGGCCCAGATTTTTTCACTTCTTTAACTACTTTGTTCATTAAAATTTGCTGACCATGACTTATTTTTGTCACATAATGTTACTTGACTCCATGTCTGAATGCTTGGTTAGAGGTCACATTTTGTTACCTGCGTATCTGAAAGCAAAAAAAAAAAGGGATATAAGCTATCAATGTCATTTGTTGTTTTAGTGACTGGTGAAGAAATCTGTGAGATTCAAACATCCTCTAATGACAGATTCTTACTTACATTCCGCTCTACAATAATGCTGCAGAGTTATTGGGGATTTTACACAAGCATTAATTCTGCAAAAATACTTTTTTTCATGCTTGAAGTGCTGGATGCAAGCAGAATCTGTTTTATTGATGTAACTAATTTCATCACAAATTATCTTCATGTTTCATGTAATGCTACCAGCTCTATTTCTCTCCTTTCTGAAAAAGTTATATTATTCAGTGACTCCAGTTATTGTTTCTTCTATGTTTTTATTACCTCTACAATGTCTGTATAAATGTCTTGCACTAGTAGGTGAGTTCCTCCATTTACTTACCCATGTTCCTACCATTTGTATACAAACTCTGCTTGTTTCTTATCATTATTGTTATGCATTCAGTTTCCTGGCTGGATTTTTTTTACAGTACCTCAGTGAACTGAATTGCCTACTAGACTGCCCTTCTTATTATTATTTAGAATTCTTAAAATGTTTAAGTCTGAATGCAGAGGAGAAAAATGTAGATTAGATTTTTGCTGTTAATTTACGATCATATTCAAAGTTAGTGGAAATGTCTCCATTGTTTCTGATGGGTTCTGGATCAAACTCTTAGTATCTGTGTTCATGTGCTTAAAATATGACAGAACACTGTGATTTGGTGAGCTATGAGAGAAATCTCTGCTACCACCCTGCAGCCTGTACAAGCCAATAGCCACGGAGCTAAAACAAGCCCATGGTTTGCCAAGTCAGCACAGGAAGCATCAGCAGCTCTGCAAGGCTCAGGCTACCTTTTATTTCATTTATTTTTTCCTGTATTTACAGCCCAGGTAAACTCCATTAACTCCTCTGGCACTACTTATGCCCACCTGCATGTCACAACCATATATATTTTGCATATGCATACTTAGCATGATTCTCAGAACTAGCAATACATGGTTACTTTATTGCAGAAGCTCTCCCTTCACCTGCCCACCCACACTATCTGCTGTCATTACCAGCTTTTTCTGTCACTTCTCAGCAGTGACCTTGTCTTCTCTTTCTGCAAAGCGCTGCAAGATTGCTGGCACTGCAGCTTATTTATAATGAAATCAGAGGTGTTAGCATGTTTCCAGGACTGTGACATGAAACATGGGGGTAATTTTAATAACAATGGCATGTGACTGATGCTCAATAAGGAGGAGAAGATTCATTGGAAATGAGCCATTTTTACATGTGCACATACACTTACCAGAAGCAGTGCAAAGAACTAGTGCATGAGGGATCCTTTAGTTAGCAGTAGTTACATTCTGAAACTTTGAATCTCAGCTTCCTTTCACTTGCCATAGGTGTTAACCCAGTGTTTGAATAAGTAATTTTTGTTATGAATGGGCAGAAGCATTTATTTGGAAGTAAAAGATTTCAAAAGGACTTGCATAAACAGAAATTCTTTGTTGTACTCTGACCTGGCACAGAACTTTGTAAAAAGCAATCTGGGTCTCACATCTGCATGTCATTATTTTTATAGACAAAGTATAAAACCTCGGATCCTGCAGTTCATGGTAGCCTGGTTTATCTTTTCTTTGAAAATTTGGCCCTACCTTTCGTTAATACTCATTACTGCAGTAATTATAATAATTTCTTAAAGGAGATTACAGTTTGAGATGACCATTGCATATTAATATTGAAATACTTAAAACACCTGCCAAGAAAATTCTAACTTATCCCATTTAAAAAGGAACACTAGCTGCTAAAACACATCAAGAATGTAACCTGGAGAGATGTACATGCATATAATAACCACAGCTATTGTTTGGGAGAGCTGGATTTAAAATTGACCACTCTATTATTAGCTTTGTATCATCTTTAAGTGATAGATAGTACTGCGGCAGCCACAGTGAAATGAAAAGAGCTGCTGGGAGACATAATGCTCAGTTGCCTCCTCTGCACTCAATTTCAGGACCACTTGCTGGCATGTGAGAACACTGAACATCCCATTAAAAATCTCGCTGTTCATACTGGCATAGAAGAACCAGTTCCCAGTCTTCACCTTATACAGGAAGTTTTACCCATGTGCTGACAAACTCTGCAAAGCTGACAGCTAACCAACAGTCCCATGGGGTCCTTCTTGCACCTGCTGGACTGTGGAAACTGAGGTTCAGGGGAAAAAATCAGGGTAACAAAAATTATTTACTAAATCTGACAAAAAAGGAAATAAAAATGTATTTCTAGGCTTTTCAGGTATTCAAACTTGCATTAGATAGGCCTAAATTTTCTGCTTAGTGAAACTCGAGAAACAGATGTAAATCATCTGCTTACCACATTTAAAAGGCACTAATTCTAAAAAACATAATTGTAGAAGTGGTTAACTTTGGCAAAAATCTGTCCCCACCATCTCAAGGACTGAGCACTCTGGTTGCGAACTCGGCTTTCTCCACAGAGCCAACAGAATGACGTGACACAGACATGTGTGTGCAGCTTTACCCAAGAATCAGATGTGTTGAGTAAGCAGGTGCCATTTTTATATGATTTGTTAGAACCCATTTTGAGTCTACTGTGACCCAATGCACATGCCTAATTACAAAACTGTCTATTCAGAATCTTTGTGCTTAACCAGCATGCATCATGTAATTGCACTCAGGCAGATGTGGATTAGTAGAAGAAACTATTTAAATTTTATTTGTATTTTGCATATAGCAGTAAAAGCTATTTAAATAGAGGCATTTAACTTTTGGGGGGAGAGGAATAAAATACATTCCAAAATAATCTAAAGACCTTGATTACTTGCTGATCCAGTAAACATGAAACATTGCAGATTAAAAATGTAAGTAAAGCAATAGCAAAAGAATGCTTAAATAAATGCTGCTCACAAAATGCTAAAGAGAAGGCAAATTCTCTTCCTAGCTAGACAGTTTTTCACTTCAAGCATCTAAAAGCAGAGCATGGATGTTAAAATTTCCCCTTTACCAAAAAGTAATTATTTAAAAGGTAAGTAATTTGGAGGCAAGACCACATAAAAAGAGAAAGGTCCAATTTTCAAGACAGCCTTTTATTTACAAATTATGTAAGCCTGTTCTGTCTAGGTTTTGCTTGCAGGAGCTCCTTGTGCATCCTGAAGTACCTGGTGTGAATGAACTGCATGACAAAACATCAGGGGATCTGAAGAGCAAGATAAAAAATGTATGCTATGTTTGCATAGCTATTTGGAATCACTTTGAAAGGTGTCACTGTCTGCAGAGGATCATGTAGAAATTAAACTTTTTTTTTTTTAGAAAAAGGAGGTCAAAATTTACAACACATTTGCTTTTCTATGCACAATATTTTATTTCTGTACTCAGAGCATCACATTTATCCAGGTAATGGCTCCTGGCAGGACGAAAGTAGCCCAACCTGCCTCCCAGCAGCCTAGCATAAGGGTATGGAAGAGCATGATGTAAATACCAAGCAGCCCTTGTCTCTGCCTGGGAATCCTGGCAAAGTGCCACCTGTCCCTGGTGGAAGACATTTTCAGCAACACTCAACTGCACACCACTGCAACTGGTAATTCCTGACATAAACTGCTGGGAAGGAAAGAGGGAGATGAATGAGGTGAGGAACTAAATGGAGCATTTCCAAAGTGGCTGCAGCACAAATATCTTTATATGTTGAAATACATATGCAGCTGGGAATTTCTAGTAATAGGCAGTCATGTTTTACTTGTGCATTGAAATGGCTAGCAGACCTTTCTTCTTTCTTTGATTAATGCTAGCACCATGAGGACAAGCAATTACTAGTCACATACTAAATTAGCTGTTCATGAAAGTAACAGCAGTTACTTGGACACTTGGTGCAAAGTCAGATTAGTAGGATTAGTCTCCATTTTAAATCAACAGTTACATCATGAGGGTTCATTTTGATTTTAGAAAATTGTGGTTACTCAAGACATTCCTTGTAACTGAAGTGGGCATTACCTCCGGAAGTGGGAATATTATAACTCTGTTATCTACTTACTAAGACCATGATTTTCATCATTGTGTGATCAATACTGTTTTTCTTGCTACACTCACAAAGAGTGCTCATACAGGTGCCTAACTTCAGCAGCTGACTCCCTGGGACTGGTGTAAATTTGATTTCTCTATCATCCATCAGGTCATTAACTTAAAGACTAGAAACTTTGATTTGTGGATTTTTTTTTGTGTATTCATTCCTCAGGTCCACATTCTCTTGACTGAGCTCAATAGGAGCTGCCAGCACTCAGTACCTCTGAAAATCAGTGTGCTTGTTTCAGATGAAACCACAGATGAGGGACCAAACCCCAGGCATCAAATCTGAAGATGATGTATTGTTTAGCAAGTTCAATCTATTATAATAATATGCATCCAAATTCTTCCCATGAGAAATGTTTACAATTGCTGTTGCCCCAGATGCTGCTGTTAACATGATAAATTTACTCCCTAACTTTATGCTGAAGAATCTGATTCTGGCTAAACATCTTGTGCCCTTAATCCTGCCATTTATAACAAATCGTTTGCTAATTCACTGCTTTCATCCCTGTTATTAGAGATGCTATTGCTTTGCCAAACCAGAAGTTCAGAATATCTATATATGCATTTATATTTGTGCATATATATACAGACCCTCATATCTTACTGTATGTGGAAAGCATTCAAATGAATGTATAAGGTCAGCACTTTCCAGAGATAGATACTCCGAAATAAGTCTGGACTACTACTGGTTACTGCTTTTACACGAAAGTATTCTATTCGTATTGAGCAGATTTTAAATGTAGCAAAACAGTGAAATAATTTCCAATTAAATAAATGGATTTTTACTAATAGTCTCCTACGTATAAATATCTCAGTGCATTTAAAATGGAGTAATCTTTGACTACCAATTCCTTAACAAATATCTCATAAAAATATACAGCTAGTATAGAAGTAATTATCTTCTTCTGATTTTTAAAACATCCATTCAACCTTTATATTCATACATGCTTATCTTATTTATTAACCTCTATTTTATCTTTTTGGGACAGTAAAATAATGAATATAAATGTTACTTCTACTTCAGAGAGCTTCTCATATTATTTCTATACCAAAAGGTCCACTCAGTAGTTTCTCAGGCATGTATAAACATATTACTTGCTTTAAAATTGCATACCAAAGAGAAATAGCAGAGTTCCTTTTGGTTCTCTCAGGTTTTACTGTATTTTTTCCAGGTTAATAGAGGGTAATGCATTACGAAACCTACCTTCCTTCCAAGCAATTGTTATCTTAATATCTCTAGAGCCTCTTTCACTGCCAAGCGCTCATTTTCAAGGACAATATATTTTTATTCTTTGCCAAACAATTTAACACCTTCACCACTGAATAATTTATACTTTTTTTTCCAGCCCACTCCTGAACATGACGCTGAGTCTAAACTACAAAATTCAGCTTGCATAATAAATTTTTGGTGAGATGAAGGAATCAAAATCATTAACAAGAGTCCCACCAAGCCCCTTATTTAACAGTACATTGTAACTAACACACAGGAAACTCCAGCCTTACAATGGTTAGGAAAAGGTCACTTCACCCTTATTGCTGCATGGCAAAAACCACATTCTCCTTTTATGAGGATTATCCAACCTCCCAGTAGCTATTCTGCCTCCTTGTATGTCTCATTCACCTTCTCTATTTTCTGTTCAGGCTTGTAAGCTTTCTGTGAGAGCGTTGAGAATTTGCAGTACTCTTGTATGGTTTATAGCACTGAGGACTCACAATGAATGTGACTTCATTTCCACCGCAGTAAACATCTGAACAATGGTAACGCTACTGGAGGGTAAATACCTTACTGCATTCTATTCTCCAGTGCAGTGTAGGGGTTCAGCTTCATGCTTGGATCCTAACAATAGCAAGCAACTAAGCTGCCTTATGGATACATCAATTCCTGCTCAATACTCAAATCTCAGATTTTATATATAAAGGGGCACTAATCCTCTGTTCTGTACGAGAACATGTCATACCTTCCTTTTTAGAAAATAATTTTCTGGGTGTTTAAATTTATTAATTTGTTAATTAGCTAACAAATAAAAGTAAATTAAAATGGTTATTATGAATGACTGTGATCACCTATCAGGTTATTTGCTCAGACTGAAAAAGCAGTCTCACAGTATGCATGCCATTTTTTAATATTTTCACTGTGAATCATCCCACGGGTGGCCTGTAGTTAAAAAACCCTTCCCAAAATGATCACTGTATCTAATTTTTCCCCCAAAGGCTGCCTCTTTTTTTCATTTGCTTCTCTACAATATTTCTACTCTGCTTCTGACAAAGTAGGTGGTATCATCTCTCCTGAGTGTGCATTGCTTCTATGTCCATCAAAAACTGAGAGCGAGTTGTAGTCTCCTGTGCAGTTGGAGATAGTAGCCATAGTGACAGAAGGCAAATAATGGAAAATTTCTCTCAAGCATATTTTATGCACAACTTACCCTTATTTGTTAAGCTGTGAAAACAGTATGAAATGGGACAGCCATTTCACAAACTTCCTCCTAAGAACCATCTGCTGCATGAGAAGTGCACAAAGAAGAGATGCAGCTCATCAGAGATGGGAGATAACTAAGGATGAGCCATGAACAAGCGTGTGAGCTGTGGGATACAAGAACGGAAGGAGCAGGAGGAATTTGGGATGTGCATGACAGCAGCAGAGCGCTAGAGAAAGGAAAAAAGAAGCTGATGTGTGCTGGGTGTTTTGCTCTTCCTGGTCTTTAAAAATACCTTAACTGGCTGCATGTCTAAGAGTCCTTTCCTGCCTCAGGCAGGCACAAAACCCCTGGGGTATACTGGTGAATCTTGCTCCAAAAATTAATGTTTTAAAAATAGATGGCAATTTGTGTTACAACTGCTTTTGTTCTTTCTGCTTCTTATGACAGCTCAAGTATGAAATTATTAATTTTTCAGGCTTGCATGGACTCAATGCTCCCATACATGCCCTGCTAGAAAGCAATTTCCAGACAAAAAACCACAGTAAGTGTCTGCTGTACCTATGAGTGATTTTTAGAAATACAGTTAAATGATAAATTCCAATGGGGATCACAATCAGAAGAAATCCCCCTAAGTTTAAACTAAAAAACTTCAAACAATCCTAGGTATAAAAATGAAAGCAGGAATCCTTGCCAATTTTTATTGTTTCCATGTTTACTATAGTCAAGAAGATAAAAGTTCATGAAAAGAAACCCCAGTTTGTCTTTATGAATTGCTCAAACCAAAGCTGGTACTGCTGACACTAACAAGACAGACATCACTATAAATAATAGTGTCCTACCAGCAAAGCTAAGCATGGCTGAGTGAATAAATTCACTGTTTGTGTGTTTAGATTTCATGAATTTTACAGCAGATATAGCAGGGAGAATGTGTACCTTTTCATAGGACAATAAATCAACCTTTAAATAGAACAAGTTTTTACAAGCAACGTAATAAATGTTATAACTACAAAACATTTTTTTGCTAATTTTTACTACTAAAAATTTATATCTTATGTTCCCAGATAATATTTAGAAGAACAAATGACAGCATTTTCAAACAGACAGTCCTTTAGCTTTTCTAAACAAGGAATCTGAAATTGTCTTAGCCTTTTCAAATTTTAGATACATAAAGATGAACCAATGAATCGATACATTTAAACTCTAGTGAACCTGGAACACTGGAAACTGCTACTGAAACGTTGTCAAGACTGGATCTTCAGGGTTAATAAAGAAATGAAATTATAGGTAAATACGGTGAAGAAACAAATTCTGAGAAGTTCTGTCATTTTATTTCCATTGACAATAAAACTATGCAGTCTTTTCACTACCACTTTAAAAATATGCATAGTGTTATCCCTCATGACAGAAGTACTGTAACAGCACTGTTAGCATTCCCATGGCAAGGAGTATTCTGATTAACCTGGGGGCAGCGAAGGAGGCTTATGTGATGAAAAATCTGATACCATGCTGATAATGTCACTACAGTACAATTGCTAACATTACTTCTATGATTTATTTCAAATGCTAGGGATATATGGCTTCTGAATGCGCTTATTTGATAAAGGATAAAGACCATAAAAAGAGAGGACACTAATTTTGGTATCAGCCATGATCACATTTTCGTTTTCAGCTTTCACTGTCCTCCAGGATTTATTGCAATAACCTGTGGAATAATTGCTGAATGCCATAAAATGCTCCTAGTAGAATTCCTCTCAAAGGTACTTTTGGACAACAGAGGTATGCATAGTTTCACACTTACACAGCTTCAGGGAGCTTAGAAAGAGCAGTGATTAGAAGGATCACTGGTGTACTTAGTCAAAACTGGAGAACATGCTTTGGATTCTGAAGCAATCCAGAATTTATATAACAGCAAGCATAGCTGTTTCTCTGGTGCAGTGTTGCTGATAACCACTGCTGGCACATTTTCTTCCAGCTGTGTTCACTTGGGCTTGAAGGCACAGGACAGCCTTTACTCTGACAGAGCTGAGACCATCTGCCTCTTTGTCCAGCTTTAGGCTGTTGCTATCAGAAAGAGCACCATAGCACCAGAAATCCCTCAAAGCCAGCCTAGCACAAGAGGGCTTGGAATAGTGGAACTGATAATGTTATTTAAGTGACATGGAAATAGAGAAAAAGGCAAATACTAGCAGCAATGAAGGGAGAAACCTAATGGTGCGGAGAAAATGCAAAAAAAAATCCCTCTGGTTTCAGCGTCTACTGCCCTACATGCTGGCCAAAGAAGCTGAAAGGCATTTCTGTATTTGCACAGTCCTTTCTTGTTAGTAGACAACCTCACAAAGAGCACGTTCTCCAAACCTATTAATGACTCTGTCCTGGCATTCAAAAAATGATGCCATTGTTAAAATGTGTAAAGTTAAAGATCATGTTTAGGTCTGATCTCAAGCCTTCTGCATGCACAGGGAGGAACTATTTGCACATAAGAGATGTGCTTCTCCTCCACTGGAGTTTAGTCAGGTTCTACTTTGGATTATAACTAAGTATTTTCCCAACTAGGTTCTTACCCACTCTCTGCATTTCTACCCCTCCCCAGCTATGAAAGGTGTAGAATGAGTACTTGTCTATATGGTTATTTTCATGTAGTGCAAAAGCAAGGCTGTTAAGGATGACTGATAATATATTCTTCTTTTTCACTTGCACGAATAGAATCCATTTGGGAAAGTTGCTCTCGAGGCATAACAAAGATTTTAAATACCTAAGTAAGACCCAGATGTGCCAACAAGACATGAAAGAGATTAAAAGCTGTCGCCATTAAAAGAGAAATTAGTTACGTGATCATCCTGCAATTTCCTCAAACGCTTCACTTTCCCAAATTAAAAAACAGATGTGCTGCCTAATTCAAGCACAAAAATATGAGCTGTGCCTTCATCTACTGGCAAATTAATACTGTTGCATCAAATTGACTGAAATGTAAAGAGGTGAAAGAGGAATAAAACTTATATGAGCTTAATGTGATTTCTCTTCTTTCCAGGTAATTGATTTCTCTTTTTTCCAGTGGTGGTGGTCTAAGTCCACCACTGATAGCAATGACGGAAAGCTACAGTGCATAAGAAATTTAAATTCACCTGAAGGAGCAGGTTTGATATATAGCCTGTCCCTACAACTTGCTATTGCAAGATGCAAACAGAGGTCGAAAAACTCATGGTAGCCAGTGCCATTTCTAAGATTTGTGAGAAGACCCTGCTGCCACTGCAAGGAAGAGTAAAAATCTTGCTGAAGTCCGTTGAAGTGGATGGAATTACACAGTACAAGGTATTATGCATCACTCTGTCAACACAGAGCTGCTTACATAACCACAGGAAGGCTATCAGCCACTGACTAAACACACTGACCTTCCCCTTCCCATCTTCCTCAGAGACTGATTTTTTCAAGTGTCTTTTATGATATCTATTAAATACTCAAAAATAAAACTTTCAAACTGAAAAATTATAGATTAAATGTTATCTACATGCATTTGATGTGTTTGCAAGAAGATATTGATACAGTCTTTATGGAGAGCATGCTTTTTTGGGGGTCTTTCCTCTAGTCCCTCCTTTTTCCTCTAGTTGGTCTGGATTTTCCCCTCAGCTGTATTCCAGTTATGTTTGTATTTGAGGGAGAGACAGAGAGGGAGGGAGGACTTGATGCTGATTTCTATGGCTAATGCCACTCCTGCATTGAACTTCTCAAAGACCTAGAACTGGGAAAACTTGGCTTTTTCTGTTAACCCAGGAATGGGTTCTGCTCAAATCACAATTCATAGTGGAAGAAAATTAGCTCCTAATTCTAACACACATGCAAAATGAAGTTAACATCCATATGTGGATGTATTTCTATGTCCGAAAGTGAAATCCATATCCCTGGGACAGGCTGATGACTGTAAAAGTGACTGCTCCATGGCATGGAGCTCTTCAGTGATATAGCTGTAAGAATATTTGATAGGATGAAATAATATTATAGTTCATCTACCTCCCCTAGTTCCTAGAAACAGATGCATTCTTTTCTGCTATGGACTAAATAATTTTCCATATATGGAAAATTGCATATATATGCAATTATATGGAATATAATATACGCATATATATGGAACATATATACATATGTATATTTTTACAGAGAAACAGGTTCAGCATACCTACCCATAGACATACACATAGAAAAGCACTTCATCATACACATACATCTGCTATTGGTATTATAGCCGATATTGGTTATAACCAATAATAATAATTATTGGTTATTTAATAATCTATATTGGTTGTATAATATATATAGGTTATACAATATTGGTGTGTGTGCATATATATTAATATTATATAACTAACTTGCCTTCATTAATTATACTGTTTATACAATATGCAATATGTATTGGTTATATAATAATATATATAAAATAACCAATAATAACTAATAACCAATGTTATGTTACTATTTAACACATTCAGATACATCCAGATACCTTCACTACACATGATATGCATACCGTTGTTTTAACTGAACTATCTGTAACAAGCTGAAATTAGAAAAAGTATTACATTTTTGGAAGTGTCACGTAGAATTGGATGAGACAGGTGAAACTCTGGCCTTTGAAAATGGCTGTGTAAGATACTGCTGTAAAAAGACCTGGGGTGCTGTGTGGCCTGGGGGAGCACTGATACCTGTGTTGCTGCTGGAACACCAGTAATGCTGCAACACTACATGTTTGCCTATGCATGCACAACAAACATGCATGTTGCTTTACAAACTTCAAGAAACTTCTCATCATTAGGAGTTTTGATAAACAGAAAATTGATGCAGCTGGTAAAAAGAGGTTATACAAAGAATGTGTTTTCTGAGTTGTTTTTTTTTCTAGGTTGGGGTTAGCTAAAAGAAACTGCCAGGTTTTTGGCAATTTTGCTGCAATGGTTAAATTAAAAACCTCTAAAAAATAAATTGTGGTTTTGTTTCTTCACTAAATTTTCTTAAGTTTATTTTCAGTTTGAATCTTTTAAAAAAATTGTCAACATTTTGGAAAAATACTGCTTCCAGTTTACTTGCTATTACATATACTATGCTTTAGCAAAGAAGAATTAATTATTCTTGTAGCAAATGAAATGATTTTAAATACCACAATCCTGCATTCAGAACTGCACAGATTCTGGACAATGTTTACAACACTGTACAGTCTAAAAGAAAAATCTATCTGCTTGGCACCTCGGATGGAGTAGCATTTTTGTCATGAACATTTACTCAAATGCAATTCTTAGTATTACCCTTCTTTCCCCCAACAATTCAGAACTATTTCCTTTAAATAAGCAGGAACTGCACTAGAAACACTTGAGTCTCTTATATAATAAGCTTCATTGCCTTTTGATGAAATCAAATCTGGCCTAAAAAAATATGCTGATATGTAGAAAATAATGGGAATGAGAATAAACAGATTCTTGAAAACAATCTATCAAAGAATATCAGAAAGTGTTTTTGAACTCTGAGTAATGATGCTGCCATTCCAACCTGTCTGCAAAATGACCAGAGGTAACATGACAGTATTTTTAACTTCTCTTGTTTATGTTAGAACAACCCCCCTAAAATAAAGCAATGTTCAAAAATGATATAAGAAATACAAACACAAATGTGGTAAATATTTTGGTACCATGTGTCACATGAATTTCATGTGGAATTTTACAGAGGAATCTACCCTTAAACCCTCTCATTAATTCAACAAGGTTAAATACATGGGTGATTTCCGGTGTCAGTGATGAGGTCTGACAGGAGGCAGTGTCCATGTGTGTGCCTGGCTGCCTTCCTCTCCAGTTGCCTAGGGACCACCAACTTCAGCCCACCAGGCTGCCCTGTGGCACATGCACTTCTCTGGAAGTTTCAGTGGAAGAAAGTCAACCAGGATCCATTGAACAAGATGGGTACCACATGCCCTGGCTAGCACTCTGGCCAATATCAGTGGAACAAACCTAGTAACATGCCAGTGACAGTGGTATGATTAACGCCGCCCTGCACAACCAGCATGCCTGTCATTCCCGTACAATCACAGTGAAGTTTCTATTAAACTATAACCTGCACCTCTCCCTGACAACACTATCAGGTTCCCTGAATTTCCTTTTCCAGTTTCCCACCTTCTTTTGCTGCCTGCTTTCTCTGAATTGCTCCAGCAAGAAACCACCAATTTTTCCTGTGCTCTTTCATTCCTCACCATGTCACAGGCAACCCCAGGTCAGCCCTGACAGCTTCTGCAAAGCTGATGGATTTGCAGGATTCAGGACAATAATCATCAGCTGGGGATAGGCTTTGCTTATTGAGACTTGTTATTTGGAATATATGGTGGAATAGAAAAGATGATGAATAAAAGAGCAGCAGCGTAACCCAGCAGGCTTCATGACACTATTAGCCTATGAATGAGGAACAGACCTACCAAGAAAAGGTATCCATTATTCTCTGACTTTTCCTCAGCAGTACCACAACAGTACCACAGGAGATGCTCCACAGTTATGGCAAAGAAAGTCTCGGCAAATACTGTGTACAATGATGCTGATCTTAAAGCAGCAGAAATTAGCTGAAAACAAAGAATTTTAATTTACTTTCATTAAGACCTGAAGAAGCAAGCAATACCTCAAAAAGAGTGAAAGTGCCAGTGTTTAAAAGATCTGTACTCACATCACTGCTCTCAGACCTTTCTTGCAGAGCTCCTTCTCTTCTTTTCTTTAGTCCCTTGCCCCCCCTTCTCCTGCCTCCTTCTCCAAGCACATGCATATAAACACCCACTCTCCAGCCACCTCTGAGCATAAAATTACTGCCTTTTCTCCCTGCCTGCCTGCAGAAGAAAAAGAAACTGTCATATCTTCAGCTCCAGCAAATCCTAGTCCAGTCAGTTTTCTCCCAGTCCCACACTCACCCTCTGGAGATGGGACCACTTTCCCTCCACCACCTAGTCACCTCCTGAGACTGATAGCTGAGACCTGGCAAAGCTCCGGACCTCAAGTCACCAAGAATTCATTTGGGTCCTGTACACAGTTCTCACTTATCTGGGCATGATGGAGGAGCAGTGTTTAGGGGAGCTGCTCCCCTGTGGAACCTACTGAAGGAAGAGATGAGCATAATCAAGTGCTGCCCAGGCAGCTCCCTGCTGCTGCATGCACAGGGCACACAGCAGCAGCATTGCACCCCGAGCTCCACCTCCATTCACCAACTGAGAATCACTGTCACACCTGTGTGAGTGCTGGAGGGGAGAAGATTGCAGAGCAGTCAGAGAAAAGGCTGGATGAAATTTTCTAGGGGCTTTTCACTTCTAAACAGGATTAACTTCATGCCCACCTACTGGTTTCGAAAGTGCTCTCAATGTTATTGAGAAATTCCCATTACAGGTTTTTAAATAAATAAGGCATTTTTTAAAATGTCAGAATCATCAGTTATAAAGAGGCAGTTGCGTAAGTGCTGGAATAAACTTTGCTCTTCTTACAAAGGCTATGTGAACAGCTGAACAGGGTCAGATGAGAGGTGCATCTCTGCTAATGTCTGGATTCTGGCAATAGACAGTGAAAGATGCTTTAGAAGTGAACTCAGAACAAAATTGCTTGAAATGTCTCTGTAACCCCCATTAGTTAAAGGTTCACAGAGCTCCTGGAAAATGATTTATATGCTGGGAAATGTTTCTTCTTCTCTAATGCAACTCTATTTTTACTTTATGCTATGTGTCAAATGAGAAACTCGGAGCATTACAAAAAATTCACCTACATATGATTAAACATGAATTTCTGCTTTAATGTATACCACACAATTGGACATATACAGCGTTTGGCCTAAATATTTCAAGCTGAACTCCATTAGACTTCTCCTCACTAACATTTGTAGTAGTCATGATGAGAATTACTAACTGCAATAATTATTGGACTTTACGAAGTTCTAAAATGACTATATTTCTCCTTTTGGATGGGGAAATTCAGGTACAGGGAAGTTAAGCTGTTCAAACAAAATATTTGGTAGATGTCAATAAAAATATTTCACATTCTAAATATACAGCAGAAATTGTATCTTAAAAGTCATTGCTTACTTTATTCTTAAATTTTCAAAGGGTTTAAAATTTGATTTAAATTTTAGCTTTAAAATTTGTTCTCAAAGAATAGTTAAATGCAAATGAAAAGCTGAATTTCTGAACTCCCAGATTTTAATGCAGACTGTATTTGGTTGCACCAGTGTGGAAGTGGAGGTGATTATGCATTCTTAATCTATTTAATTTTTAATACAAAATAAAGAAAAACCTCTGAAACTCAGCTGAATGTTTACTTTCTGCTTTGATAATTGAAAGGTAAAATAAAGCCCTACATGCCAAAACAACAAAATTAAAAGGAAATCAAAGGTGGCATGACTGATGATATTGAAAAGTACAGTTCTATATTATTAATTTTGTTAGTCCAATATGAAGTTCTCACTTTCCCTGTCACCTCTTTATATTCTAGATAGAAGCTCTTTCACCCTCCCAAATCATTTTTGCTCAGAAACAAGATGTCATAATTTATTGAATGAAATATTACATGAGAAGATGCTGACTATTATTTTCAATGTATATTGTGGTCTCTTCATATAAATAGACAAATTGTGAGAGATATATATTAAAAATATATGATAGGAAGAAAGTTATTTCAGCAACTGCAGCGATTTTGGCAGCCACTGAGTTCACTGCACACTATTTACTTAATTGGCAACTTGCAAAACTTACAGAAATTGTCCTAATAAATGTAAGGATTATGACAATGTATTTATTATCTCCTGGCCTATGTTAAATATCCTAACAGCAGAATCTGCAGATTTTGCATGATGGAGTTCATATAAAGTGAAGAATGAATCTATGGGCTTTTGAGATTTGTCATACACACTTGTTTTGTGTACGACAATATGAACAGTAAAATGGGATTAAAGTATATTAGTATGTGATAGTAGACAGAAAACATCTTTTAACATTGCTTCTGCCTTTGTATTTTGCACACTGCAATATGTATGACATAGTTTTAGTATCCGTGTTTACACTTTGGCCTTTGCCACCAGTCAGACTTTGAATTAAGATGCAAGTGAGGCTGCACATACTTGAATAATTTGTGTTCTAAATATTCTCTTTGATTTTTCACCTTTACTCTTATATATTTTGATTTACCATGTTTCTTGATTTCTCTATGACCTCATTCTCTGCTAAAGACAGTTATAAGCTCTTTAGAGCACCGGCAGATTTCCGTTTACTCTTGTTACGGAGCTCGAGAATGAAGTCTTTGGTTAAACAGAGAGTATGTGTCTTGTGTATATGATTTATGTTGCATTTGTTCATAAAAGACAGGATTGTTTATATTATTATAGATCATATCTGCATTATGCTTTCTCTTCCCACCAAATTGCTTCACCTTTGGCTTCTGAGTTAATAAAAATATGACTGCTGTAGAAATCTGGTCAAAGGAGAAACAGATTAAAAGACAGCTGTGCATGTGGAATGTTGCCTGGCTGAACATGTTCAGACCTCAGCCACTTTTTATCAAACATATTCAACTTTCTACAGTCAGTGCTGGAAGAGTTACTCAAATGGTTTAGCCATTAGAATTGAATTACTACATATAAGCAGATGTGCTTAGATACTCTCTCCAGCACAAAACTGTGTGGTACACTTACATAACCCAGAACTTCACTGTTTACATGTCCAGTATTTTACCGTTTCATGTAGCAAGCGTGTATTACCATTCATAGGACTCATAAACAAAGGTCAATTTATAGTGTCAACAACTGTGATTTGCTTTCAAAATACATGCCATAAACCATGCATGCTATGAGTTGTCTCCTGTGTATAAACACAGATCTTATCAAAGCAAAATGAAAGATTGCTGTTCTTTTCAGATTCCTGCTACATTTTTGTGTATTATCTGCACTTGAAAATAAAAAAAAAGAGTCTTTTGAAGAAGAATCACTATAGGAAAGAAACAAGTTATATATATTATGCAATACTAATGTTGGTATATTCTTTCTGGGTACCAATAATATCTGAACCAAAATATTATACAGTGGCTGAAAACAACCATCAGATTTCTTATAATGCTGTTGTTGGAATGATTAAATGAGAGATAATTAAGCCTGTTAAGTTTAAAAGGGTCGTTGCTGTTTCTTTGATGTGATTATAAAGCCACAAGTGTGAGATTTAAACTGGGCTAGGGGAAACAAATATCCTTAAAATTGTCAGAAAAAGGTTATTATTACAGTAATGAATCAATCACTGCTTGCTGTAATAGATGATAAGGAAAAAGAAAGCAGTCTAACCACACTCTTCTTAAGGCACCGAATGAGGAATGCGGTTGTTTAGTTGTCTAATATCATTTATGACAGCCTTGGGCACTTGAGATGTTCATATAGGATTTGCAGGTATGACACAGGACTTACAATAGACTGCAGTGTGGAAGGGCAGGAGGAGGCTAGGTGGGATCTCTGACACTTTTAATGGCACTAGACACCCATGTTTACACAACTGAATTGCACCCCAAATGTTGTCAGTCTCAGTTGTCCACTGGAGGCAAACTTTTCCTCCCTTTTGACACTGTATTCGGGCATCTGTGTTCCTTAATATGATGCTTGGAACCACCTCAAATAAAGGTACTCAACCTAAAGCTTGAGATAGAAGATTCCCCAAATTCCTAAATTATGGCAAACCTTAGGGCTAAACGCCAAAATACGAAGTCAGAGACTCAAGGAATATTTATGCAAAGCGGAATGGTTTTATCAGGAAAGATTTGTATGCAGTGCTTAATGAATGCTCCGTAGCTTGATAGATAGGCAACATGGACCTCAAGCTCTAACTCTATATCAGGCAGAACAGCTAGGACATATGGATTTTCTGCACCTTGAGGAGAACACTGGCTAACCAAAGAAATCTGACAGGATGCATGCAAACACCTCAGACGTAGCGAGTAACAGGCGTGGTATACAAAATATGGATACACTTTCTTAGTCTAGGCTCATCTCTGTTCTGGTTATCATTCAATGAGTTCCTAACAATCTGGTGAGTACCAGAAGAATAAAAATATGAAGAAAACCCTAGAAGAGGTACTTCATGGAGATTAGAATTCAGTAACGTTGTGACAGAAGTGGATACTTTTCCCAGGTCTTTGATTCATGTAAGGAGAAATTTATAGATATTACCGTGACCACTGTAGCATGTTCATTTTAGATGAAAGCAGTAGAAACAAATGAAAAATATAATAGAAAAGTAACATTAGAAAAAATAGCACAAGTATTAAAGATTTCTAGCAAGCTAAGTGCTATCTTGTGGTCTTTCTATTTACATGCAGAGTTCAATGAATTGCTTAAAGTCCCCCTTTTGGGACTTTATATTTTTTAAATATACTTCTGCTGCCAAATTCTTAATTGCTATTAATATTCCTAAAGTGCAAGTCATCTTCTTACTGTCACCATCAAGCACTCAAAACCACAAGTTATATCCCTCTCCCAACAAAAGTGAGTTATCAATACATTATATAAAACAAATAGTAGAATTGGCATATTTTTTTCCTTTGCTTTCTCTTTGAAACCTCTTAAGTATGATGTGGTCATACTTCAGGGCTTTCCTCTGCAACTAGAGGAATATAAACTTTTATATTGCAAAATTTAAGTGAAGATTCACATTTAGTCACCTTTTCGGGAAAAAAAATACAGAGTTGAGCTTTAAAGAATTCTTTTTACATAGCCATTCAGGATAAAATTCTGAGGACTATCAACACTGCATCAGTCTACCTTCTCAGAACTCGGGATTAATTTTACCCATATGTATTTTGATCAGTTCCAGCATTAGTTATTTGAGATATGCAAGCTTTCATGACAAGAATTATAAAGTGGATTGAATGAAGTAGGATGCTGTGTACTTCACAAAGGAAAAATAAGTGAAGTGCAGCCCTTAGATGTCCATTTGCCTCAGCTATGAACTAACAGGGAATCTATTGGCTTCATCCTCATGCAGGGTGTAAAGACCACAACGTTCACACTTCAGCTCCAGTCTTAATGCCCTCTCACTCACCTCTCTCTGAAAAGCCAAATTACCTCGTGGAAAGAAAACTGGTTTTAGAAAACCATGTTGAGGTTCTACCAAATAGTTACTCCTGTTTGGCTCACAAAAAGGAAAATGTAACTTGTATCACTGGTGAAAGGAAATGTAGGTGTTGTGGCCGAACACAGAATACAATGATTTTGTTCGTGCATGATGCAAATACACTGTTTCTGCTGTGTTTTGCACTGTTTCCTCAGCTGCCTGTGCTGGAGGATATAGGAAAACAAGCAGTGAACATAACACAAATCCGCATCGACTGGTCTAACACAGTGGTGCAGTTTCTCCGTTGAGGAACCTCAGCTTCTTGAAAAATTCGTCAGATATAGAAGATTTTTATGGCCCACAGCAAGGCCACGGGTCGCTCCTTCCAGTGTTTCTAACCACTGGGTCATTCCCTTCGGAGATCTCTCAGGTGCAGCAGAAATTCTGAGTGGTAAGATCTCTAGTCTAGATCTCTAATCTCTAGACTTTACCCTAACTCAGTTAACCAGAAGTGATACATGTCTACTCATATGGTAAGTGCAGACATGCCTTGTAGATATCTGTATCTGATAGCTGAACCTTTTCTTACATTTATGAATTTTTATGTGTAGAACACCTTAACAAATAGATTGAAGCTACCATTCCTGAGTGAATAGCATGTAAAAAAGCCCAAGTCTGCACTGTTTACAGTTGGGGCTGGCCAAGTGTATGCTTGGCTGATGAAATGACAGTTTGTCACAGACGTATATATGTTTCTGGAAAGTTCAACCTGGAATGATCACAGCTATTCATCATTCAGAAGGGTCATCAACAAACTCAATTAACCACTTGTTCACCATGTCTTTGAGCTGTTTCCTGGCAACTTTCACCAAAGGAATGGGAACATCGTGAAATATGCAGAGTGAGGATCTTTCCCAAGCTTGGTTATGTGGGAGTGTTTTAGTTTATCTAGTCCACTGAATAACCTTGAGAATTGTAGGGAGGTTTTTGCCTTTGCAGCTTGAGCTTTTATCTGACTCAACTGCAGGCCTAAATCTTTGTTTGCCTTAGAACAGCAGTCATTCAAAATCACTCACTGTATAAAAATCTCTTAATGTAGATACAGTCTTTTACCAGTGATGTTTACTCAGCATTTTAATGAGATTCAGGGGCCTCTAAAATGCAGTTTTCTACTGGTAGCATGAGGCTTCAGACAAGACAAAGCAGTGTAACCTCTCAGGAAAGAATGTGGTATCAGCTCTTACGCTTTCCTGGGGTAAACAAGAGATGCTGTGGAGTGTAACGCTCATATCCAGCAGCTTGATTGAGCTCCAAATGCTAAAACATGTCCTAGAAAGACATTTGCAGTATTATTAACAGCCATTAGCTCACAGATGCTAGATTTACATGAGGACATAATAACCCTTAGGAATTCTGAAACATCTGGTAAATGGGATCAGGAATGCAATTTTGTCTGGTTTTGATGCATCCACTGAGATGTAGTCCCTCTGAGTCTACTTGTGAGGTTTGCTGTGGGTCCGGGACAATTATAGCTAGCACTTAGTGGCCAGCACTGGGAACTGAGTGATAGTGTCAGATCACCAGGACCTTAGATATCTCTTGTTGCACCTCAGTGCACTCAGTTTGCCTCTCTGCTGTAACTGTTTGACAGCATCACAGCAGTGTCAGGCAGCTGCTTCCATGGTCCAAGGGATGAAATCCAATATTGCTTCATTTTGAAACCTGTAGGTGAAACCACTGTGTTGTGGTTGTTAAAATGTGACAGTAACATGTTACGTAAGTTCACCCTTCTCTTTGAATAGCATTTGTATCTGTCCCCTAAAATAGATTGTGGGTGGAGAAGTAAACCAAAGGTACAATATTAGCTTAATATGAGCTTGTTTCTTTGGCAATTAGGATTGTTGCATTGGTGACTTCAGCCTGTGGCCAAGACCAGGTAAGATGAAGGGGATGCTGCCTTTTCTTCCTCTTTTCCCCATATCTGATGCAGGTCTGAAACACTAGAATTTTATTTACCACTTGACCCCCCCCTAAAAAGGTATCATCCTTGCAGGGGAAGCACTAGCAACCTGGGTATAAGGGTGGTTATCCTTTTCATAGTGCATTGTTGAGCTTTCTACTATGATGCTCTGCTGCCTCAATAGGATATTTTGATCATTGATCAAAGCTTCCTGTGATTATGATCATAGCTGGAGTGCACATAAATTGTACAACACCACACAGTTTGTGTCAAAAGAATAAATGCAATCTATTTTGAAAGTTCTATTCATCATTCAGTGATGCCTACTGAACAAACAAAAGGTACATATGTAATTTCAAAGAGTTTTAAAACATAAGATTTTAATAGCTTCATGAACAAAATGCTATGACAGAACCTGGGAAGCCTTCCTGTCTCCAGTTGATTAGATTGTAAAATGGTCTAACAGTGAGAGAAATCCTACTTGAGGAAGTGTGAAAAGGACTGGATATCAGGAAATACAAGCACTTTGCTGAACAGCGCTTTGAGAAATATTCTGACCTTAAATATCTTTTTTCAGTTTATCATTATCACATTTAGAAATTGCTTCAAATACTCATAGAAACCATGTTAGACGCCACAGCCATTAGTCTGAGATTCTCTAATTACTTTACATCAGAACTCTGTCACTCTTCTAAAAACTGAAGACATCTGAGGCCAGAATTTATTCTGAGATGTAATTTTGTACATATTGGGCTCAAGTAATTATACAGTAATTATGTATTTGAATGTACATTTCTGTCATGCATTCTTAATATAGTTGAATTAATTACCTCCCAAAAAATAAATCAGTGTTGTTTTTATGCATTTTAAAGCACATTTTTCCTATATATACTTATCAAAATCCATGACTACATTTAATCACCATCAGTATTATTATGACACCAATTTCAATTTCAACATCAAAACTACAATAATACTCTCTTTTCCAGAGAAAAGAATGCCATATGAACAAGTTCACCAATAACCAGCCCACACCTCAAATGCATTAGCAACTATACTTGAGTGCTGGGTCTAAGAATGCTAAACCATGACGAACAAGGAAAATATCTCATACTGCGCGTTAGGTAATGTGAAAATGCTAGGGAAAATGACATTCATGTTACTAAAATCTCCTGAACTTCAGGAACTCTGTTGTATCATTTGTTCACTTAGTCAGCTAATTTAATTTTGCCCTTGGGAACCAAAGTGCATTAAGTTAAAATCACAACTAGAATTGAGAATTAAAAAACTGTTAGACTAGTTTCTTTATAAAACCAATGGCACCAATCTATATTCTACTTCTTTCTTACATTTTACTTCTTTCTAAGTTCTCTGTTTACCTATTTGTCATCAGATGCTGGGTGTAATATGAGATTTGATGCAAACTGTCTGTATTTTTAAAAATAATACTTTTCACAACCTTCCCACTTCCTAATTGAGAACTCCCGGAGAGACAATACAGAATACACTATAGAGTTCAGGGTGATTTATTCTGAACATACATAGTCCGGATCATTCCTTTGCTACAGCAGAAGAAGGATAAAAGGACATTTCCAGAAGAATCTTTTGGGACTATTCAACCCACATTGTTTGTGCCTCTGTGCTTGTTTCTGCCTCCCCTACTGTAACTCTTTGCTGTTGTGGTCCACCCACAGTGATCTGCCACAAGCTAGAAAATCCCCTTTATCTTCACAGTGACTTTGGACACCATGAACTTGATTTTCTGCAGAGACAACATAAATCCCAAACCATCATTTCTTCCATAAAGTCTTGGTGAGAAAGGGAAGGAAAAATTATGCACATGTCCCAGTAGTTATGTGCAGCCTACCTATTGATCTGGGGAACAAGGACTGCTGGGGAGAGATGGTACACAGCCACAGGGCTGTATGAACACGGAACTACAGTCACTGGAAACCAGTTGCATCAATATAAACCACACTTGGATCTAAAGAAGAAAAATCTTCACCATGGGTGTGGGTAAGTACTGGGACAGGAGTCCACAGATGCTGTGGGATCTCTGTCCTATAAGATTTTCTAAAGTCCCATGAATGAAGCTCTGAACAACCACAAAGTTACCCCTGCTTTGAGCAGCAGGTCAGTGACTGGTGGTCCCTGCCAACTTTAATTATCCTATTAGAATAATTCTGACATTCTGAATGTCTTCTCCTACAGGACCTGGCTTGGAGACTGAGTGGATCTTCCTCCAAAAATACTTCATTCAATCATAGACCTGACATGACCCTGCAAACCTTTAAGATAGTGGTTTCCAATCTTTATCAGTCTGTGGACATGAAAATATTTCCTGTGGTAATCAAGATCCTAAGAGCAGCTTGAAATCACCTGAGAGGAAGTTTGTTTTATTTAGTTTTCACAGATACTTTGTTAGTAGGCCACAGATGCCTAGGTGTCCACACACCACACTGAAAACTCTTGTTTTCATAATGACAATGTTGGATCAGACTCAACCTTGACTTCTTTGCAAACCCATCCTTTCTAAAGAAATATATTTACACTTAGTAGTCTGTGCTCTCTCCGCCTATCTCCTTTTCTTTCCATGCACAGACTCCCCTCGAATAAACAGCCTATAAACCAAAGAACATTGTATCCCATTTTTATGTAGGAGCATGCAGAGATCTTTTCTTGCTTAAAATATTGTGAAATGGGAAAAATAAACTACATGGCATTGTTAGAAAGAAAAATCCCAAGAAAGTTTTATCTGAGACGCTTATCTTTTCTGATAGAAAAGCTGGTTTACACATTAACAGAGAAAGACATATGGAAAAATGCATGCATTTATGGAGAGAGCGAGACTCAGAAATCTATGCCTCAATCAACTTCTCATATAAAAGAACAGAGAACCATCTTAATTACCTGTTTCCATTTTCCCATCTTGCGCTGCAGGCCCATCAGGAATTACACTCTTCACCTGGAGAAACTCATCTGGTTCATCCCCACCAATGATGGTAAATCCAAAACCCATGTTGCTTTTCTTAAGAGTTGTGCTGAGGAAAGTCCCCTTCAGCTGTGATGCATCACGGGTGAAGAGTGGTTTTTCTACATCAGTCAACACAAAGAAGAAAGGCAAAAGTTCTGATCTAGGCACAACACAGTGGGGGCAGCAAACAGTACTGGATGATAGCAGGTGACAGTGTATAAAAACCAAAGGAACAAAGAGTGCAGGCATTCCAGGAAAATAATATTTGTGAGTTCTTGTATTATTACAAAGCTTAAAATGTATTTCTCAGCTGTGGCAGATCAGCCTTTAGCAGGAGTTATAAATACTCTCTCATATTAGAAATACATTTAGAAGTGGGTATTGTGTAGCTAAAATAATTACAACAATAAAAATGATCTGTGAGGTAATTTTAAAACCTCTTTCCTAACCTAAAAATTCAGCTTTGTCTACAAAGTAACACATTCTCCATGATTTCCCTCCCAACCACAATAAGGAAAATATCCCCTGAATATCTCATTCCATTTCTTAACAAGCAGTGCTAAATGTCAGGTGAGCTTTTTCCACCAAACACATGTGGCTTTGGCATCCAACAAGTGACACACATAACTGCAGTGCAACTTTCATGCCCCCCTATCCATGGTGCGGGTGATGGGGGCTCCCTGTGCTTCTCTCCCATGCTGAGCTTGGTGAGGATGGGTAGGAGGAAGGTGCAGACTTCAGCTACTCTCGCTTATGCCCACAGTGGTGGGGCTGGGCTGGGCGGCAGCAGAGGACATACCGTGCAGCCTGCTCATCCCGGCGGGGGCACACCAGCACTGGGACAGGTCATTCACGCTGTGGGACCTCTTGGGAGCGGGGCGCAGGTGGGTAAATTTGGGTCTAGGTAAGGTTGATGAGAAGCTTTCTACTGTTACAAAGGAGAACAAGCCTCATTCTCTGGCTATAACTTTATGTTAAAGTTTATTCATCTCTACCAATAGTGTTTGCTGCTTATACAGCTCATTTAAACCACGTTAATTTTGGCATTACCAAGAGGCTGTATTCTTGTAAACTCGTATAACAAAGTGCTTGAGGCTTTTAACTTAATTGATGCTTGCGAGATGAACTAGCATAGAAACATACCAAACATCAATTAACAGTAATTTAGAGAAAGTACAATTAATTACTTCAGTGTTGCCAACCTCGGGTGCTCAGGAGAGAGTTGTATATTCCCAAGGACAGAATTTATGATTTTATTTAGAAAATTATTTCAGGGTTTTTATTGTTCTGTTTCTCAGCTTTTAGGAAACACTGTGGTCAACTTTTCTGTCTTTTCTCTGTGCCTCTGAAGATTACAGCACTTAACGTGGCTCCTGAGTGCCTTCAATTCTGGGATTTGACAGGGGAGAAAAATGCTAGGAGATAGGTAATAACATTGTGAGTACTGGCAACACTACTCTTTTAATCAGACTGACAAAATCATTGTCACATAAACAAGAGAACAGGATCTTTTATCTTAACTAAGATAGCTGACATGGTACCGTACCTCGGAAACCTTGGGCCTGCATAGGCTTTGTTCCAAGTTCTGCGTTGGGCATGTTATGCTGCTGTAGCTTCCGTTTTGCTTCTAGGACAGGGTTTTCAAATTGTGTTCTTCTATTTATGTGGCTGGAAAAAATTTGGTTTTGATTAAAAACTGGGTTCAGTTGCGGAAAATGATCATTTTCACAGTAGGATACTGTATGTGACTTAGGTGTGTGTGGTTAGACAGCGAAACCATTATGAATCCCTAGTGGGCCTGAGCATGTCCCTTATACTCCACACAATTTTGCCAGGGAAGAGAAACTCACGATCTAGCACACTGCATAATGAACAGCACTAAACATCCTTTCATTTCAGTATGCTGAACTCTGAGACAGACAAATGGTTTCGATCTATGGGACTACATACTAAATAGCAGTACTGACTGACAATGACAGTTTTGCACGTTTTTAGCACAAGCATTATTCTGTGCATGATTCAAAGGATATGAACCAGTTTTGTGCATTAGTGTCTATTAGCTGTAAGTGGAATTACTTAATCACATACAGAAAAGGTAAAGCCTAGGACACAGTGATTTTATGATTGTAGCTTAGAAATAAATCTAACATAGGAAATACACTGAAGATTACTTCTTTTTAATTCTATTTATCTACTCAGCTGTAGAGAAAAAATCAAATGTTGCAGAAACTAAGTCAGACGGTAGATTAGAACTACATAGGTAAATATATGAAATATAAGAAATGCTAATGTACACATTTTTCTTTACATTTTACATTTCCTACAGCAGCTCAGTAAGTATATCTCTGTCATTATGCCACTAATTTTATGTATTGTGTTTACAGCTACTGTCTTAACTACACACTCATCATATCCTTGATTTTAATTCTTTAATTTATGGAATGCATTTTATTAACCCTGTCCTGTGATGTTTCACATGTTTTCTGAAGAAAACAAAACAATTTAGTAGGATGCATCAAACAAGTCTGCAAGATAGGATCACAACTGAGAAAAGGGGCTTGTGCTGTAAATGCTCTGGGGACATAAATACATTGGTACAGAAGGGCAAGTTTTCAAACATGTCACCCCTCTTTTGTGCTCACTGAGGTACTATTTATTGAGTTCTTCTGAAAATCCAAAAATCCAGTCCCAATCACAGGCTTTAGGCACTTGGAGAGGTGACCTGGGAACTTTTGAAACTCTGAGATCCTAAAAAGGGTACAATACCTTGAGTTAATACTGAAATGACCTTTTATGCCACAATTAAGCACCTCTCAGGTCCCTTGGGATTCAGATCCTACCCCTGCTTCAAAGAAAGTAAGTGGAATTGCCATTAAAAAGTGAGGTAGAGGAAAGGCAGCAAGTCCTGTGGGAGTGCGGTACACCTGGAAAATCAGGATTTAGTGGCCAGAGCTAATGCCATAAAAAGATTTTCAGTCATGCAAAAGAATATTTGATTTAATGAGAGGAATTAAATGTGATAAATCCTGGAGTTGCTACTTTCTTAACCAGGCTATAACTCATTCAAGTTGTGCTAATTTACTCTCATTCTCTAAAATTTTGATTAATACTTCTCTTGTAAATTTTAATCTATGCTGCAGACAGAGAAAGTCCTTTTTTGTTTCTTTCCTTCAGACAGGCTGTTTAAGAGTGAAAGCTTTCCTTTCCTAGATTTTTGCTTTCTAGCTAGGCCATGCTGTCATTGCCAAAATCTTCAGCATCTGTGTCTATCACAAACACAGAAACAAATGATGGAATGGAGACAAACTTCACCAGTTAAAAATGGAGAAAGACAAGACTTCCATGTATTAAATAGGGTAATTACCAACTACTAACATAAGCATGAAAAATTAAATTTTCATGCTACTACCTCTCATGTGATATATTTCAATATTGTAAAGGAAACACTACTTCTGCCATTACAAAGGCAATAAATACTACATAAAGTTCTGATCACCTATGACCAATTAAAATAAATTGATAAAAGAGTTTACAGGAAGAACAGTGAAAAAGATAGTCTTCTATGATAGAAGACCAAAGGAGTTTTACCTTTTTATTCAAGCAGAATTAATTCTGATATGTGATTGCATTCTGTGAACACATTTGGAAGTAAATATCAGAATGTATTAAAGATGTCAAGATTCCAGTCTTGAAATATGTAGGCTTCATACAAGCAGAAGTGTGAAATTATGCAACAGCTTACAATAGCAGATATAGGGTAAAATATCTAGCATGTTTTATGCTACCATTTGATACGGTTAAAACCAAGGTTGCTACACAGTGAGTTAATTGCTTCAACATAGGGAACAATCTTATTTCAGAGGCTCTAAAGTATCCTGGCCTGGTCTTCAGCTCCCCTCCCAGAAAAGCATGGGTTTCCCATAGTTTTTGTGCTATATTGCACAGATATAATGGATATCCGAGACCACACTACAGATCTGCATTTAGGATCCTTAGTGTCTAAAGACTATTCTTAGTGTCATGCTATAAATGCAGGGCACATCTCAGTGCCGCAGGAGACCGCTTGCAGATCTGTTACAACTTATATGTGGTTCTATGGTATATAAAAGGATAAGATTACATAGGATGTGTCTGTGGCTCAAGGAACACCAGTTCCTTCAGCTAGAATCTGTTACCCACTGCCTCTCTACAGTTTCTAGGTAGAGTTGTGGTTTAGTCCATTTACACATAAATATCTTCAGTAATGGCTACCTTGAAAATAACCCTTTTGTCCTAGTAGGTCAGACAGGAATATTAGCAGAGGTACTTGAAGCACCTCAAGTTGTTGATGCAATTCATGCAATTCTTAGTTCAAATTTATTCCGATATTTTGACTGTTTTATGGTAGCATGCAGTCTTGAAAGCTCAAAGTGAGGATTTCAACAAAATTAAACAACTGCATTTAAATAGTGTCCAAAAGGAGTCAGATAAAAGAAAATTATACTCACGATCAGTTATTTTTATCAGTCAGCAGCACTGGATTTATGCTTCTAGATTGATAAGACATGAAGCACTTCCCTTTCATGCAATTTTAAGCGCTATACAGCTTCATGATAAATCAGAAAAATTGTTTCTCATGAGCTTACCTGAGAAAGAAGTTATTAGGCTAAGTAGTTCCCTTGAAAGGACATTCTAGCCTTTCATCTAGCTAATTGAACTGCATATAAAATAGATATTACTAACCTAGGCCTTAATAAGACAAGCCAAATGCAAGTTTTACAGGTGGTTACAAATAAATGCTTTTGTGTTTAAAATGGATTTTGGATGTGATAAGATTTATCACTCGTTGCTTGCAGTATCTAATTCAGTGAGCAGTTTTATATTTTCTTCCTGTATTTTATACAATGCATATTAAACATAAAAGACTAATCCAAAGACAAGAATCCAACTAAATTCTCCTAGTGCCAATGTGGCTGCACAGAAGAACCGTGGTGCCTTTTATCTGCTTTCTAATCCTAGGAATCCTGCATTTCCCTCTGAAAAGAAGAAGGGTGGTCAGTGCTGCTGTCCTCTCTTAGCTCGCTGTATGATAACTGGGGATAACCCCTCAGAGGTAGAATTTCTTTTGGGGTTGTACTTACCTGTGAATTTGAAACACTGTCTCTTGTGTTATGGGGAGGTATTGTCACCACCAACCAGGATGTAAGCCAGAGGCATCATTCTGCCATCTCATCAGTGATTGTGGCCAGGCTAAGTTGGTTTTGTGTTGGAGTTTCATGTTAGATGTGCTTAAGACAACTGAAACACATTCTTAGGAAACTTACGGGCCTATTATTTGCCTACTATGCAAAGTTTAATTGATGGGAAAGATACTGAGCCTTACCAAAATGTCTAACCATGTGCACTGGCCCAAACAGTTTAATGTTATCTTCTTTCCTTACTACTTTAATCCATGGGATATTTTGGTAGTTTGTGACTCTAACTTTTGAGATTCTTGCCTATAACCTACCAAAGTAACTCTGAAGATCAGGATGCCTAAAAGATGGACATTCTGATACATAATTTGTTAGTGCCTAAGTCCTCTTTTACACTCACATTTTTCAGGTACTAGTACTCTATGATGACAAATAACCTGAAGTAAGTTTTTCTATTTGAGTGTTGTCAGAAACTCTAAGTCAAGGAGGTGAATTTGTAACCTGTATGCCTAATTTAGCTGTTCTATTAAGAACACAGTGCCTGGAAATTGAGCTTTGTGTTGTAGTTAATCATCCTTAAAGGGGGAAATAATCTTTCGGCAATTAGAATGCTGGAAGACCCAGCACACTCTAATAACCATATTCTCTCCATTGCCCTGCACAGCTAAGTGTTGCTAGTTCTTAGTTTATAAATTAAGAGAAAATTGCATGAAAGTTAACCCGTGCGTAGCAAACACTTCTCATTTATGTCAAATGTCTGCACCTTACAAATGAAGCCTGGATCTGCATAACACAGCAAATGGAAACGTTAATAAAGCCTCACACCTACATTCATGCATGATTGGGAAAGGAAGTGATACTGGAGACCTTATTTAACAGAACTTGCAAATATGTTGTGATTAGTCTTTATTAGCTTTACTAGTGAGACCCTTGAGGTTTTCCTTTGTTTCTTCTTTAGTTTTATCTCTGGTCTCAGAGTATTGGAGCTGAGCATGGCTGGTCCTTTTAAGGTGAACCTGAGCCTTTCTGCCTCATTGCTCATCCTTACAAACTTCCCATGGGATACAAACGTATCAGTAAGCAGACAATAAGCCCTTCTTTCACTGACAGCTTTAAAGGCCTGCAGATAAAGTTGGACTGGACTTGAGTGTGTGAAAGTCCATAATATAACTTTTCAGGATTTATCCACATTTATGATATAATTAAGAGAGTTTATTGTAGTCAGATTTTATCCAGTTAAAAATGAACTCATCTGTTGAATACTGGTAATAAAAGAAGGTATGACTGCTGCTTCTTAGCTTGAAAAATGGAAAGCAATCTTTGTTTCAAAGTTATTGAGCTCAGACAGCAAATTAAAGTACAGCTACATTTTACTGACTATAAAACTCCCTATGAACTTGGTGTGGCTGCAGTTTTAATGCCACCCTGCGAACATCCATTCCACTTCTAAAACCCTCTGAGCCTCCAGTAAGTTTGGTATATCTTTCCACAAACCTTATCTGTGGTAGGATTAATAAATTTGGCACAAACAGCCTTAAAGTATGCAATTGCATAACATCTGGGCCTGATGCCTTGTGTCTGTTTACCCATGGTTGGACATGAAATGGAGATAAATACTCATTCCCTTTCTGACTGCAGTGAAGTGTGAGCCTCACTTGTGCCAGAACGCCTCGGGCTGCGCAACAACCGAGCAGGGTCTCGGTAAGATATTGATGCACAGGAATTGCACAACACCTGTTACTCCCCAGAACACATGAAAAACAACTGGGGCAGAACACTTACACCCAGCAGCTGCATAATTGCACATGCAGAAGTCTTTAGGGGAGGTTAAGTACAAAGAGATATGAGAACTCCAGCCCCTAGCTACTTGGGGACATCATAAAAGAACTCAGGCATAAAAAGAGAGGGTAATTTAATGGCATAACAAAGGGACTTCAAAACCTGCTTATCTTTTTGCTTGGATCTGGACTGCCTAAGCTGATTTGGGCTGAGCAACAAAGCAGATGGAGCTGCTGGCTCCTTCACCTGAGGGCAGGGAACAGGCTGGGGACAGAGCAGCAGAGCAGGTGCTTCTGCATTTGGAGAACAGGATAGGAGTCAGCAGGGTAGTGGCCAAATGCTGTTTTCATTTGTTTGTTTGCTTTTAAGGAGGGCAAGGGAAGGTACACGGCATCCACAAGCTGCTGCTGTTACAGCAATAACGAAAGGGGTGCCTTACATCTTCCAGACCTCCAGAAATCAGATCTCTTCTTGATCTCCCTGTCCAGCTCTACCCTGTGCATTTTTATAGCATCATATCCTGGGGTTTGGAAAAACTGCATCCCCAGAATTTATAGATCCACTCTGCGTAAGTCCTATTTGCTGTATTAAGCTAAAAAAGCACAGAAAATCATCTCTTCAATTTACTTATTTTATGTAGGAAGTGGCCAGAACAGGTTCTACCTATTACTTCAAATGAAAGCTTCATGTTGCCCTTTGCACAGAGGAGTAAGAAGCATTTTTTCTTGTTTCATAACTAAAATAAAATAAAAAAAAATAAAAATCAAGAATTGTGCTATGAAAATAGAAATTTATATTTATACACAACATTCCTAAAATTTTATATGCAGTGTATAAATAACCTGCCTTGGTACAAGCATTATAAACACCTGATTTGCAGCAAGGAAGGACTACCCAGAAAATTCTCTTTACTGAGCTAAAATGATTATGCTTTGCTCTATTTGTTGATTGACGAGGTTTCTACCTCGTATATCTACAGCTTACGTAGAAAATACAACATTTCCTTAATTAATATGATCTCTGTACAAGTATCAGCTGGAACAGTACCATGAAATCAGACCTTGGAGAAAGAGAACAACTGAATGCCTGAGTCACTGATTTGAGACACACTGAATATATTTGGACACATTAGCTGTACTGATGATTGAGAATTCCTGGTATACCCTCAGTTTAACACATCAGGTAATTGTACCTATTCCGTGACAGGCTAAACACTGCAGAGGATACTGGTATCAGGTTATGACATATTAATAGCAACTTAATATTGAACTTGGGAACTTACTCAACATAATAAGTGCCATAAATGGGATCATCAATTTTCTCCCAGCCATATGGAAGCTCTGAAAAACAAAGAGTTATCTCTCTCAGTAAATGCAGTACAGAATGCTAAGATTTCTAATAACAAAGTTGTGGATCTTTGCTGGGTGTTGAGGGAAATAACTTGATAGTGAAATTAGATACAGTGATCAAAGCAAATGTCAAATCTTGAGCACACACACGCACTCCCCACAGCCACAAGTAGTAGTAACTTGAAAACTGGCATGCAAACACAGACCTCAGTCTCTGGAACAACACATTTTTAATTGAACTCCTTGATTTGTTCCAATAGCTGCGCTAGCCAACAACCATAGCGCATCTTGTATGCCATCACCACTGGAGGAAGCGAGGGCATTCTGTTTTCCCAAATAGGTACATGCAAAAAGACTACTTTGTCTTTTAAGCTTTTTTCCTGGAAAAGTTGGTCTAGAAGGAATGCCATGTGAGTGCAGTAATTATACCTGAATGTTCCTGAGAAGTTTGTACTATTCATCTTACTGTGATGGCAATTCCACAGCCTCCAAAGGCACCCTGTTCCAAAGCTTAGTTAAATACTGGGGACACTGGAGTACAAAGTATCACATGGAAGTACAAACTAAGATATTATGATACCTTCTGGCCATAAAACTAATGATATTTTGCAGAAATAGAGATCCCTTAAACATTCCACTACTAACAATTAAAATGTTAAAACATTAATATCTTGAAAATCAGTCTGTGTTCATGTACAAGCAAACTTACATATATATTTATGTACATCCATACATATTATCACTCACACTGCATGCTTAAGAAATTATTAAACTGCCAATAGAACTTCATCTTGTGTTTAAAAGGCACCAGATGGATGTGATAAATACCTTAGTTGACATGAACAGAGTGAAAAGCTCAGGTTCACATATGATGACTTTGATGGAGGAGACTCACAAAAGGATGTGCATTCCCATCACACACAGGTACCAATGTGCAGTTAAAGACTACGGCACAATATACAGGAGTGGAATTGATTCTGGAATTCCTTATCCTTTTTCCCTTTTTAAACTCAGTTGCACTTCTAAAGTAACTTTTTGGAGACAATGAGTACTAAACTAGACAAAGCAGAACTGGTGTATCTCATACTGAACACAGAATAGACAATTATTTAAGTGCTCTAAAAGGCAAATAGGTACATGAAGTCTGACTGCCAACAGGGAACGAGTTAAAAAACCCCATGTTTAGAAATTGCTTAATGTCTTCTTGTTACTTCTGCTCTAAACATATCTCTTTTTGAGTGAACCTGCTTAGACTGCTGGACGCTTAGACATCCCTCAGAGGATGTTCCTGCTCAGCCTTTTCCAATACTGCAACAAAGGATACAACCCTCTGCCAGAGACTGCAGACGAGGAACATCTCAATTACTTTTTTGTAATGAAAAGGCAAAGGATTTTCTTAATGTATATACTCAATTTTTCCTATTAGTCTTAAATATTGTTAGCTTTGAAATCTTCACAGGACCAGACTCTGAACTAGTTTTGTCTGGGCTATTTTGATATTGTCACTTCACATGAATAAATGCAGCATAGGCTATTTAAGCAGGTCACAGAATCACAGAACAATTGATACTGGATGGGACATCTGGTCATTGTCTAGCCCAACCTCTCTGCTCAAAGCAGGGTCACTTAGACCAGGTTGCTCAGGTCCATCTTCAGTCAGATTTAAATATCTCTAAGGACAGAGACTCCACAACCTCTCTGTGCAACTTCAAGTGGTTGGTCACTTACAGAGTGACAGTTTCTTTCAGAATCTCCTGTATTTTGGTTTGCATCCTTTACCTCCTGTCCTGTCACAGGACACCCCTGAAAAGAGCATGGTTCCATCTTCCTTGCACCTCCCTTCATGAATTAATTAATCTAATAAAATCCTCCTTGAGCCTTCTCTTCTTCAGGCTACACAGTACCAGTTCTCTCAGCCTTTCCTTCTAGGAGAGATGCTCTAATCGCTTAATTATCTCAGTGGCCCTTCAACGCTCTCCTGTATGTCTATGCCTTTCTTGTACTGGGGAGCCCAGAACTGGATCCAGAACTCCAGCTGTGTCTCACCAGTGCTGAGGGTAAGGGAAGGATTATGTCCCTTGATGTGTTGGCAACGCTCTGCTAACTACATCCCAGGAGGCTGTTGGCCTGCTTTGTTGCAAGGACATGTCACTGGCTCATCATCAAGTCACCAAGCATTAGAAAGCCCTAATGTTGCTCTTTCCAGACCTGCTCAGAACTTCAGTAAAATGTGTAGGTAACTGACTCTGCAACGGTTCCCAGAAAGTCCTGTATATCCTGAGACAAGGCTGTGGAATGTTATCCATAAATATTCATAAAGAAAGTAGCCGCAGCACGAATTCTGTAGTGTCCCTACAGTAAGTTTCATTCCCAATGCATTCATGATAAATGAGGCAATAATTTGCTATAAAAAAACCCCAATGCTTTTACCGAACCCTGTGACACAGAATGAACATAAGGTATTAGTTTAAATACTACAGGTACATCTTATTTTCATCTAACCTTTCAGGGTTTTCTTCCCCTAATTAACTGAATGCTGCTTTCATATTTGGCCATCTAAAATTACATTCCCTTAGAGAAAAGTGAGGCAGGTACCGGTAAATCTGTACATAAAAATACACACAAACACATGCATACAGATACACGCACACAGATAGGTCCCTGTCCCAAAGTGAGTTAGTAGATGGAGTTTTTTCCAACTATGCAATTAAAGAACAGGAAGTAGATGTTTTGCCCGAATTTAAAGGTAAGTATTTTTCTCTAAATATATACACCTTAAAGTATATAGATGAATAGGACATATTTTATTTTGCATATTTATGAAAATCTGAAATAATTTCATAGAATCATAGAATAGCTAGGGTTGGAAAGGACCTTAAGATCATCAAGTTCCAACCCCCCTGCCATGGGCAGGGACACCTCGCTCTAAACCATATCACCCAAGGCCTTGTCCAACCTGGCCTTGAACACAGCCAGGGATGGAGCATTCACAACCTCCTTGGGCAACCTATTCCAGTGCCTCACCACTCTAACAGGAAAGAATTTCCTCCTTATATCCAATCTAAACTTCCCTTGTTTAAGTTTTAACCCATTACCCCTTGTCCTATCACTACAGTCCCTAATGAGGAGTCCATCCCCAGCATCCTTATAGCCCCCTCCAGATACTGGAAGGCTGCTATGAGGTCTCCACGCAGCCTTCTCTTCTCCAGGCTGAAAAGCCCCAACTTTCTCAGCCAATCTTCATATGGGAGTTGCTCCATTCCCCTGATCATTCTCATGGCCCTCCTCTGGACTTGTTCCAATAGATCCATGTCCTTTTTATGTTGAGGACACCAGAACTGCACACAATACTCCAAGTGAGGTCTCATGAGAGCAGAGTAGAGGGGCAGGATCACCTCCTTCAACCTGCTGGTCATGCTCCTTTTGATGCAGCCCAGGATATGGTTGGCTTTTGAGGATTTACTATTAACCTGTTCTATTTTGTCCTAAAGTAATACATAACTGTATTTATGAACTAGCACAACTATTGAGAAGGCAAATGGCAAATCTCATTTTCTAGTGTAAAAGTCTGTAAAAAATTAATGAATTTGACATATTATGGAGAATCCACTTTTAAATGCATGGACTCAGAAGCAGGGAAATAAATTACCTTTGTGTATCGTAATATATATAAACTCCATCTAAGCCTATGGTCTAATTTCATTTTTCCATTTGAGATGCGGCCTGTAAACTATGTTGAATTAACATTCTGTTGACCAGTACAATGGAATTGCTAGAGCACAAACCCCAAGTCCCTGCCCACCAAGTGTGGCAGATAATGTTAGCGGAGTGTAGTTTACTACAAAGCTTCTGCTAGAACAATCTTCTGCTACATTTGCTTTCAGAAGCATTGTGATTATTTTTCATTACATTAAATATCAGCATCTATTCCATTTTTCACTATTGAAATGAAAGATTACAGGACAGAAATACTTTAGTGCTTCATAAAACAGGAAGCTAAACATTTGCCAAATTAGGGGTGAGGGCATTACAGTTTCTTTTTCATTTCACTGTGCCCAGGGCCGACCATTAGGGATGAGAGTGAACAGTAAACATTTATAAAAGAGAATTATTATAAAACACTAGCATAGGAGATTACTCTTGGTCACTGTGATTTGATTTAGAAGGGCAGCTATAAATTCTACTGATATTCATTTGGTTGCATTTGCATGCTAGTTCATGTGCAACTTCCGCAATCAACAGTTTCATGATTACTATGATACATATGAAGTCTTAATCTTCATGAGTTCAACACTTCTATCATTCATGTCTCAATTCTACTGATTGCAGGAGGCTTTCTCTGTATAGAAGGGAAAACCCCCAAATCTACCCTTTATTTTAAATCTTTAATATCTAGCATTGCATGCCCACATATCTCCTCCTATCACCCATCAGAGGGCCTGTTCACAAACATTTGTAAAATCACCATTTAAAAATCAGTAAGTTTGTGTTGCATTTGGCAATGCTGATACCATGAATGGATGGAAAGGTGGTAGATAATCTGTATAGTATGTTTATATGCTCCCAGACAACTTGGTTTGTATTTTAAAAAAGAGAAAGAAGGAAAAATTGAAGGGAGACAGTAACAGGAATTTAAGTCACCTTAACAATGGTAGTGTCTTCTCATCACAGCCTGCTTATGTTAATGGTCCAGACACTCTTATTCTGACTTCTGAAAGCTGTTGTGTTTCAGAATGACTTTTGATGGTGCCACTTAACCTTCTCTGGGAATGGAGGAAGGAGTACATTTTGGATCTCAGTGTGCCAAGATGAAAAACCATTTTACCAAACTAAAGATTAATTTTAATGAAGTTTACAGAGTACAAAGTGTATTGAAGAGTCATAAAATCCTCTCAAAGTTTCAGAACCACAGCCAACATTGTGTCACTTCCCTACTGACAGGCTGGTAAGACAGGGAGCATATTGAATTGGCTGCAATCAAAATATTTGTGTAGTACAAAATAATAAAGTATGAGAAAGGAAAATATATGTCTGCTGTTACTGAAATGGTGCAGTAAGGATGCAGAAGCTGTGGAAGTCAACATGAGTTTGGTTCACCTGCCTGGTTAAAACCCAGGCACAGGTCAGGAATCCTTTTCTAACCCACATAAGACTTCTCAGAAGAATACTGTATCTTTCCACTGAACAGCCTGTGTTTGTTTTACCTCTTGTTTCCTCTCTCTTTTCTTTCTCCCTGTTTCAAATTCAGTTTTGCCTTCTCAAGTCAGTTGCCTACTACAAAGACTATCAGCAGAGCTGGGTTAAGAGTTACAAAATGCAGTGCAGCTCCACAGTACAACACAGTTGCACATTATTCCTGTTTCTTTAAGACACATAATCTTTGCAAATATTTATCTGTAAGTCTAAATCAGTGTTCCTGATTGCATAGCTTATGCAAAAAACATCGCCTGCTAACCCTAAGCACAGTACACAGATTATCAGGGTGCGGATGCTTCCTCTGGTGTGTTGTGCTGCTCCTCAAGAGCAGGGGTCTGGAGATGTCTGGTTTGAATGCTTTTGTTAGTGTATGTCCAAACCGCCAGGATGATACATAGAATCATAGAATGGTTAGGGTTGGAAAGGACCTTAAGATCATCAAGTTCCAACCCCCCTGCCATGGGCAGGGACACCTCGCTCTAAACCATATCACCCAAGGCCTTGTCCAGCCTGGCCTTGAACACTGCCAGGGATGGAGCATTCACAACCTCCTTGGGCAACCTATTCCAGTGCTTCACACCCTAACAGGAAAGAATTTCCTCCTTATATCCAATATAAACTTCCCTTGTTTAAGTTTTAACCCATTACCCCTTGTCCTATCACTACAGTCCCTAATGAAGAGTCCATCCCCAGCATCCCTATATGCCCCTTCAGATACTGGAAGGCTGCTATACATGAAAGAGATATAATGCTACTGCTCCTGAAAACTTCTGTTACAGGTTGCCGTAAGAAAAGAGAGGATAACTGCTAAGTGAAAATCAGTATTTAACTGGCTACTCACATATCTGTGTAAATTCTGATAGGTCACCTACCTGCACACCCTCTGGGAGATCCAAAACCCAACAAAAATATCAAAAGTTATATGCTATGGTAAAATTATTTACACTGCCTCAACAGGTTCCTCCACTTAGCCAGTGTTTCAAATGTCACTGCCTGACGTGGAAAATGCAATTACTAACATGGACTTCTCTGCACTAGAGTACAAATCCAGTGTGGATTAACAGCCTCACCTCCATAGCAAAACCAAATTCACTTTTCCTGTCATGGAAGACCTGAAAAACTGAGAGAATGTACCACCTCCAAGCCAGGCCATGTATGACCATTTTCAATCAAACTTCTGTTCTCCAGCCGCCATTCTCATGCCATCAAATTTCACAGTCATGACTGTTTATGTTCTGTCTGTAATCACAAACCATTCATGTGCAATTTGTTCTCATGAATAAAATGACATTGTGCATAATTTCTACTTTCACAATGGAAACAAATGTCTAAGTAACATTCACATCTGATAAATGCATTTTCTTCCTTCTGTGCAGATTATTGTGACATGCTACAGCCTCAATTGTGCAGAAAGCAGATTAGTAAATATTACTTTCAATTCAATAATATTTTCTCCCAGCACTGTTACCTAATGAAATACTGACAACAGTAGGGATATTTTTAACAGAGGAAGGCCACGAGGATGATCAAGGGACTGGAGTACCTCCTGTATGAAGACAGGCTGAGAAAGTTGGGGCTGTTCAGCCTGGTGAAGAGAAAGCTGGTAGAGACTTCATAGCAGCCTTCCAGTATCTGAAGGGGGCCTATAGGGATGCTCAGGAGGGACTGTTCATTAGGGATTGTAGTGATAGGACAAGGGGTAATGGGTTAAAACTTAAACAGGGAAGTTTACATTGGATATGAGGAGGAAGTTCTTTACTGTGAGGGTGGTTGCCCAAGGAAGCTGTGAATGCTCCAGTCCCGGTGATGTTCAAGGCCAGGCTGGACAGAGCCTTGGGTGACATGGTTTAGTGTGAGGTGTTCCTGCCCATGGCAAGGGGTTAGAACTAGATGATCTTAAGGCCCTATCCAACCCTAACTATTCTATGATTCTATGAACATTAGGAGTACTTGATCCCTCTGACATACAGAACTGTGTAATGTCTAATCATGGTTTGCATTAATACTGTGAAAAAGCACCAACTGAATTACTTAGTTTTAACTATCAAAAAAGAGTTCTTAAAGAGCTTAATAGCTGTTAATTCAAATAAACATGTAACAAAATGCAATTAAAATGAAATCGGGGGGAAAAGTACCTTATATGTTGGGAATTTAGTTGGGTTATTGCAGTCAGTGCCTGAGATGGTTTTCTTAATAAAGCCTTATTAAAGAATGCAGTTCTCAACAGTTTAGTGGGCAATAACCAAAGCTGGACAGAGTAACCTCAAAACTTATTAAAAGTTTCAAACAAACTGCAAAAAACCTATTTTCTATGTATTTAGAAATAACGGGTTTAAGGAAAGCAAAAATGACAAAAAAAAAAACCCAAAACAAAAAAACAACTTTTTTCTGTCATCAAGTCATGTTATCCTTTTGTCTTGTTCTCTGTCCTTACTCCTGTGTTGTTTGAGCTGGGTACTTTCTGTTACAGAACATTTGGGGAGAGAGAAGCTTGTTGCTTTCACAGTTTCCACTAAAGCAACTAGTGCTTTGTTCGGGAAATAGAGACCACTAAGGAACACTGAAAAATCTCTTTTTTTTTTTTGGTACAGTTTCTTGTCAGGAAACTGGGTATGAAATCCTTCTCCTAACAGCTCCTAGCTTTAAATTAGCTAACATGGGCATTGCTAGGATTCAAGTCACTTCAGGATGTGTCTCGGTGCAGAATGTGAACTTGCTGGAGAAGCTCAGCACGTGCCCTAGTGGTTCCTCATGCATGTATCAGAGGAGCTGCAATGGCAATGCCAGCTGGTTAAAAGTTCAGACGTGCACATTAAAGGGACTGTCACGAACACATTTGTCTTACCAGCATAAAAGCATCCCCACGTGCATTAACTGCTCACTGCATTACCAATTTGTATTCCTGAAGTTCAGCAGATTTGCTGCACACCACGCATAGCTCCAATGTGCAAGATTCTGCCTTTGAAACTGATTTTATTAACACAGCCTTTTTATGCTATATTCTTTAGACTTTGAAGAAAACAGACTGAAAAGAAACATTCTTTTTGATCTTCTGGATGTTCAGATCTTTCAGTGCTTGTACCTCATTACTGGCTGTACCAATTCAGCCTTGTTACAAACCAGTGTTTTCTACCTAATAACTGCCTGATCTCATGAAGTGCAGCTTTTCTTCTATTTGCTTTTCAGTCTCTTCATTTATTTATATTATTTCCTTTGCTGTTAAATGTTTAATAACATACCCTGTGAATTAACGAGTTATTGAATTTACTGTTATATTAATGAAAAACTTCAGTTTGGCTACTGACCTAAAAAGACACCAAAGTATGTGGCTACTAATAATGCAGGCTAGACCTTATGTGAGGCAGCTAGGTATTCAATTATTAGTGTCTCAACTTCATGTTTATAAACTTCAGCATACTTTAGCTAGCTGTTCACCTCTTCAGCTCTGGTATAATAAAGAAAAAAAGCCTATTAATCTGTAACAAACACAAATGACATATTTTTAATGCCATTTTCAGCACCAAATTTTACTAAAGGGGAAACAGGATTACCCTCAGCATTTCCTCACAAGGCAATAGCCCCTACCCCTGACCATCTTGGTGACCCTTTGCTGAACTCGCTCCTGTGTATTGATCCAGTTTGTTATGGGGGGTCCTAAAACTGGATGCAGAAATACAGATGTGGTCTGATGAGTTAGTTCCCAACCTATTGCAAAATTTTGTTCCTGCCCAGATGCAGGACCTTGCATTTGTCCTGGTTGAATATGACAAGGTTTCTGCTGGCCCATTCCTCCAGCCTGCCTAGGTCCCTCAATGGCAGCCCTACCCTTGACCATGGTTCCCTTGGCATCACCTGCAAAGTTGAGTTTGTTGCCTCCTTCAGACTGTATCTAAAGATGTCAGAAAGGACACACTATGCTGTATCTGCAGTAATCCTGTTTCACAGGCATTCAGATATAGTATGACTCATCAACCACTACCCTCTGAGCCCCACCACCCAACCAATTATTTACCTGCTCAGTTCTCCGTCCATCCAGACTTTTAACGCCCTAAATGTGACACACAAATATTATGGGACACAGAGTAAACAATTCTTGCAGAAGTCAAGGCTTCCTCACCACTGTCTCCCTTACCAGCCTTTCCTCTGATCCTGGCCCACAGACTCTCAACCAGCCGGCCATCCATTATATAGGAGAGCTCCATACAGACAAACTGTTCCTCTGCACAGAGGACAATTCCTTTTCCTCATCTCCTGCTCATCATCTTTCCTAGTCAAACAGGATACTTTAAAAATCTGACTGATTTTTTAAAAATAACAACACTAAACTTTAATAAAAATGTCAGTCAATGTTAGGAAACATTTTTTTTCATTACTTCATTTGTCTCACTGGACCTTGAGAGTCTCAAGTCAATGTTTCAAAATCAAGCACACAGTGTAATGCTTTCTGTTTTGTTTTGTTTTTTTCTGCCTTGTTATTATGCCAAATAGCAATTACTTGATTTTATGTGACAGGCCAGTGAGGCAAATGTATAGCCATATTATATTATAAAATGAGATGGGAAAATGTAGCTTCTACAGTGATAGTGAATAAAAAAACCAGCCAAGAATTGCTTTGTATGCTTCCAATGAACTGATTATCTGTGGGTGGTCCACAAATAAAGCCTATCCTGCCCAGACCGTAAAATTACAGAGGTACATTACTTGTTTGTGATGACCTGCAATAGCCTCAGAAGCGTCAGATATTGACCTGGGATGGAAATCTCACGAGCAGATTAAAGAACTAGTGCTCTGATTGAGTACAAGGTATCTTACATTTCTACATTTTATTTCCAAGTGGCCAATGAAGTTGCATGCAATCAGATAGAAGAATCCTCCTCAAGGTACTTCCTACATGATCTGTTTCTATGACTACCATGCTTTTTAATAATGTTTTCACAGTTCTGAACAGTAGCTGAATGCATGCAATGCAGATACACTAGTTGTTTAGATAGTAGTTGATGAAATAGATAATTCAATACAACTGATGAGGGAGATTACATAGCACTGTGGAAAATGTAGGTAAATACTGCAGTAGCTGACGCAGCAATTTCTGGTTTATACTAGTGAAATAAGATTAGAATCTGTTTTTTTCTCTTCAGTGGCTTCATTGCCTTGTTGAGGGTGAGAACTTTAAAAGCCCATCTTTTGTTACTTTTTGTTATCTTGCACTTTAGATAAAAAGCTGCTTTAGTTGCATACAACTCCTTTCTGAAACTTTGTGTCATAACTTATTCATCATTATGCATTAGTTATATTTATGAGGACACTCAAATTGAGTCACTCCATACTTTAACCATTATGTTAAAAAATCCACTGGCATTTGAATGACAAGGAAACATGTATGAATTCAGAAGCTTATTTTTCTTTATCTGAATTGTAATGCCATCTGCCAAAACTAGGGTTCTGTGACAGCATCAGAAAGGAACTTTGCATGTGAAACAGGTGTGCGGTCCTTTGTTAACCTACCAGACACATTTTGTTTGTATTCAGAAGGGCACTTTGTGAAGGTAGTGTCCAATTCACACACAGATTTGTGACAATGACATAATAATCAGGTTTCTAAGTCAGCTTTTCTTCAAGAATTTTAACTGTGTGGAATAAAAATAACACAATTAAGACCTACCCATGTTTTCTTCATGTTTTAATGTTCAGTAATGTTGGCATCTAGTAACATGTTATAGGAAGAAAGAAGAAAAAAAGGAAGGCAAACTAGTGCTTTCATGTTCATATTCACTATATTTTTTTCTGTGCTGCAATGTCTCTTTCTTCCCAGTGTAAAACCTTCATATGGGTGAACAGAGTAGTAACCCAAACACTACTGGGAACCAAGTAGCAAGAGAGGACCAAGAAGATACTGAGTGAGAGGAACAGAATGGAGGTGGAGATGGATAGAGAGATGAAAAAAAAAACGAAAGAGGAGGCTGAGGTTCTTGATGTGTCTTGCTTACTATTACACATTTCAAAAACCCTTCAGGTTCTTTTCCCAAAGAAAAAAGCCCTTTAATTCTCCCAAGAAACTCCAGATCTCCTTCAAAGACAAGCTGTGGTCTATTCCTAATTTTTCCCAGATCTAGTATTTTTTTACCAAAAGAATTTGTGTGTCGTGTCCCCCCTTCTCTGCCTCCTTCTTGAGACTCCTTCCTTGGTGGAAGTGTCCCAGTGGTGATGTAGCCCCCTGAATCCAGAAGCACCTCCACTACCCAGTGTAAGCCCAAGTCTTCTCCATTCCCAGAACTTCTGAGGTTAAAAAGATTGCAAAACCAACCAAAAGACTGCTGTTAATACCTCAGAAAAAGCGTATTTACAGCAGTTAATGGAAGAAGAGGTTGTTGGCTCACATTTTTTCATTCATGCTCAGGAACAGCCTTTATCATAAGCATCAGTCCAAAGAAACGAGGTTGCTGACTTTTACAACGCTGCTATACATAATTTTTGGAATGAGGAACTGATCTACTTGTTATTCCAACAGAAAGTAATCTTTTCCTCAGTATATTGCCTTCGTACCTGTATAATTAATTATTTATATTAAATTAATTACATTTAATTGTGTTTGTACTTAATGGCTGAAGGTAGGTCTCCAAACTGAAGCTGTGCCAACTCAGTGGCATAATAACAAATCTTCAATTTAAACTCTTTTTCTGTTAGTCTTTTAATTTCTGCTCTTTACTGTTCTCCAGTCTCTTCAGCTTCTTAAACAAATATCAAGGCCACTACAAGTTCTTAAAAGAAAATGGGACCCTCCACACTGCTTCTCCTATAACTTATCCCACAAGATATATGGCCTACCACAAAGCTGGAAATGGAAAAATAAGTTGTGGCAACATTTGTTTTAAGATTGTTGTAATCGTCTTTAACTATGCAGGTTTGTAATATAACCAGGGAAAAACAAATAAACACAGAACAGAATAACTTTTAGTGGCTGGTTATGTTCCTTCTCAGTCATTTGCAGTCTTCATAAAACTTAATAAACTGTACTGGCCATCTGTAGGCAGAACTCAGAGGATGAGAATTTTATTGGGACTTCTTTACTGGGCAGGTGTACAGACTGTAGTTATTACCTTAAAGTCAAGCAAAGCTGGAATGGACTTGATTTGATGTCTCTCTTGATAGCACTCCTGACGTTGTGTTAATGCTTGCTATGCATTGCTGTAAACTGTAATGTTGGGATTATTGTCCATAACTTTCAGATGCAGCAGAATGACCTAAATTAAGTTTGTTTGTGGTTTATGATACATACACTGTGTGCACTAATCAATAACTAGTTACGTTTTTCCCTAGTGAACTTTAATTAATTTGAGGAAAATGCTATATGCCTACAGAATACGTGTGCTCCTAAAGTTCTAAGTTTGCCTTTTGTGCTGAGCTGTAGTCAGGTTTTGTGGATTTAAATCAGTATCTATTTTCTTCCTTGGTATGTAATTAGGTGCTAATGCTTCACAGGCTTGGTTCACATCTGGCTCACTAGTCTGTGCTTACAGAGGAAGATCATTTCTGTATCATGGGAAAAAAATAAGCCTCCAATCTTCTACAAAAAGTCTTACAAATGAGGAGAATTGAGTGCTACATCCATTTTAGGAGCATATCTTTCTGTGCTCCACTGACTAAGTCAGTTGTGCAACTGCCATATTTGCGAATGGTTGGGCCTGAGGACTTGCAACACCTGTGGCAGAGGCAGCATGTGCCAGCCTTTTGTACACAGTGAAATGATAAAAATGTATTAGTTTTCCACTTTGCAGTTGCAGTTGTAATTACACAATGCAGCTGGTGCTGCAGGAAAATCCATGCTGTTCAACAGTAAAGGAACTGAACTGGAAGGAGTGAGGATGGTGTCGCTTTGCAACTATCTCTTTTTTTTCTTCTTTAGTATTTTGTATTTATTCTACCTTTTAAAAATGAGCAGATGATGAGAAAGGGCAAAAGCACACAGAGAGTACAAAAGGTGGGTGGAAATGAGTGAGAGAAAGCATCAGTGTGGCAGTGCGGGGAGGAAGATAGTGCTGCTATGACTGTCACAGTGGCTGGGCAAGTCTTGCTTGAACTGGCTCTGAATTGTTCACTTCCCTCCACATATTACTTCTCTCCTTTATCTGTCAGTCTCTTCTATTTTGCCAGTTCTATTTCCTTCATTTTTCTCTTTCTTTTTCAATTTTATCTTCCTCCCCCCCCCCCCCCCCTTTTTTTTTGAAATTGAGTCATCTACAAACAGGATACCTTTTGGTTTCCTAAAACTGATGGAAGACAACAGTATCTCCTGCAAGTTAAAACAGGAACAAATGCTTGTGTAATATGTATCACATAGTTTAAAAATGGGAGAATGTGTTTATAACTTCTGAGTTTGCAGGAGCTGAGTATGGATATCTGTATGAAGTCTGAAAGAGAATGGGGATTGCATAATATGGTTTTAAGATCATGAGCTGGCTGCTCCTTTTATCCTCTGTGATACGCATATTTAACTCATTAGTGAGTGCTTAGCATGAAGAGGATTTTATAAGATTAAAACTTACTTAGATGGGAGTCTAAGGTTCTTTTGAGAATATTTTCTTTTCTTCCTTTAATAAAGGTAATTAATGCCACTCAGTTGTTTTAGGACCACAACTAAACAGGGTAAGAATAGGCTGTATCAGGTCTGTCAATTTTACATTGTCTTAAAGAGTCTGAAGTTTACAACACTCAGTCATGATGGCTGGAGACCAAAGCTGCTCTGTCAACGCACTTCTCCACTGGACAGGGAAGAGAAAATATAATGAAAGGCTCCTGGGTTGAGATAAGGGCAGAGAGAGATCATTCACCAGGTACCACCAAGGGCAAACCAGACTTGACTTGGGGAAATTAATTTATTAACAATCATAGAAAGTTTGGGTTGGGAGGGACCACCAAAAGCCACCTAGTCCAACCCTCCTGCAATAAGCAGGGACATCTTCAAGTAGATCAGGTTGATCAGAGACACATCCTTGAATGTCTCCAAGGATGGCGCATCCACCACCTCTCCGGGCAACCTGTGCCACGATTTTACCACCCTCATTGTAAAGAATTTTTTCCTCACATCCAGCCTGAATCTCCCCTTTTTCAGTTTAAAACCATTACTCCTTGTCCTATCAAATCAGAGTTGGATAATAAGAAATGAAAACTCAATCTTAAAACCACCTTCCTCACACCCATACCTTCTTTCCAGCCTCAACTTTACTCCCAAATTCCCTAACTCCACAACCCCATAAGTGCATGGGGACAGGGAATGGGGGCGGTGGTCAGTTCATCACACGTTGTCTCTGCTGCTCCTTCCTCCTCATGGGGAGGATTCCTCACACTCTTCCCTGCTCCAGTGCCTGGTCCCCACCATGGGACACAGTCCTTTGTGAACTTCTCCAGCATGGATCCTTCCCATGTGCTACAGTTCTTCACAAACTGTTCCAGTGTGGGTCCTTTCCACAGGGTGTAGTCATTATAGAATCACAGAATAGTTTGGATTGGAAGAGACCTTAAGATCATCCAGTTCCAACTCCCTGCCACAGGCAGGGACACCTTCCACTAGACCAGGTTGCTCCAAGCCCCTGTGTCCAACCTGGCCTTCAACACTGCCAGGGATGGGGCAGCCACAGCTTCTCTGGGCAACCTGCGCCAGTGCCTCATCAGCCTCATAGGAAACCAAATACACAGTATTTGCTCAGACTTCCAAATCATCTCTTGCACTGATAAGTACGACAGTATCTGCTTATCTTAAAAAAATGGGGACCTCATGAGCAACTATAATCCTACAAGCATCAAGGTCATTGCCATGTTCCTTCAGAACAAGGCTGTTAAAAGCAATTGGTGTCAGAAAGGAGCATTTAGCTAAACTCTGCCCACTCTTTGATTTGCAGGTCAGACTTCTGCCATTCAGATGTTACTGAGGTTCTGAAATAATTTGAGAAAGTGAACCAAGACAACACCAGTTCATAGCAATCAATCACTAGTGTCTTCATGCACACTTAGTTACAACAGTGGAAGGAAAAACGTACTGAAATTACAATGAAAGTAATGAAGAATACTGTGTTAGTGTCAAAATCATAGTAATCATCAATTCTCAATCCTGTTTGCTCACACAACAAAGTCTGGAGGCTGTTTTGACCTGAAACTGACAGGCAACACCTTCCTCACTGCAGCCAGACAACAATTAGCACCACTTCACAGCTCCAACTACCCTTGAATGATGGGAGCTTGTATTCAGCTCTCCTCTGTTCTCTTTAACAGTTATTCTTATGAAAGATCCTTCAAGGATCTTTCTTCTAACTGTTAGTAGCAAGAGGTTTATTTATTTATTTGTTCCCAACAGAAAACATTAAATACAATCTTTAAAACACTAGAAATTTTGCTGTGGCTTTGTTGATGACTATGCTATTCTGTGTAATCACAGTGGTCCCTCAATGAGGAGAACCTTTCAATAACTGGTTCAAATTGTGCTGCAGAGCATATGACTTTGGTACGGATACTGTTAGGTTTCTGGCAAGTCAAGTTTACACTAAGAAGCCATGGCCTTTCCTTCACGTCTCTGCAAACCTGAAATAATTCAACAGGAATAAGAAGGAATATTTAGCAGAGCAGGACCAAGGAAATACAGACACGTTATGTGGAAGTCATCACAGCAGAAATACTTCTGCCTGTGAACACACGGATTTGCATCTGCCACTTGCACAGCTTTCTGGCCTTGAGTGGCCTTCGCACCCACATGCTGCCTGGCCCTGGAGTTTGCTTCTCTCTCAGTGAAACTGCACCAGTTTTGCCACTTCAGGGGAAGCAGCAGAGTTTAACCCATGGTAATTGTCCATTATTACCATAGAAAACAAGAACTCTTGATGGGGTTTTCTGTCTTATTTTAGCTAATCTACTGGTCAGAAGGAGATAAATCCTAAGAGAAACTATTCCTATTGCCTTAGAAGCAAGCTTGCCCACTCACCTTTTTAATTTTTGATAAATTGAGAACATTCTTGTAATTAAGAACAATTAAAAACTATGACAATAAAAGTAAAATATATAATAGAAAACAAAACCAAGGACATCAGCACTTGATCTTGTGAGAATAAAATATTGGATTAAAGAAAGGGGAAATTCATTCAATTACCACAGTATGAATGGTTTCAAGATGCCAAATATGAATAGGAAATTCAATTTTTAATCTATCTAAAAGTGTATGTCTGCAGTCTTTCATTTAAACTCATGTCTAATGCAAATCTTATTAAATGAAGAAAATGTTCGGAAGGAAGAAAAGAGAGCAGAATAAACGTATGACCTTCTCCATTCTCCCCCCAAACAAGACCTTAATCTATTAAGGATAGCGCACAAAGGCCCTTAATAATTTCCCTGGATCAGTTTTTACTTTTGTATCATTTATTTATTTTATTTTTTTTAAATCTGAATGGATATTTATGATAGCCTTTGATTTATCTAAATGCCTGAAAATGGGAATCTCTGATGAAGGTTCTGCTTCAAGCACTTCTTGTTCCCTTGCAAAGAGATACAAGCTTACAAAATGAACAACAGAAATGAAACAAATGTGCGTAAGCAGATATTAAAAACAACCAAGTGTAATTTTCAATTAGGATAGTCTCTTTTCTCTTGTCCATTCCAAACCATACATTAGACCAACAATAGCTACAAATTATTTTTCACATTTGCCAACAAAAATACCTTTTAACTCCATTTGTATGCAGTTGATGCAAGATGAAAATGAGCAAAATAACAAAACCAGACAGTGTCGCCATATGCTCCAGTACAGCAGCAAATTATAGTACATTAACACCCCATCACTATCATATCAAAAGACTGCAAAGATAAATGTTCCCTAAAACAATATCTACTAAAGAATTAAAAGCTGGATAAAGTAATTATTTTAAAATAAAAATACAAAATATTTAATTTTTCCCCTTTTTTTCTTCAAGGTTCCTCTTCTTTTTTTGATTCTTTCTTCCCATCATTGCTATTGTCACAGATTCTCTCTTTAGTTCCTTTTATTGTTGTTAGAGATCTTGATGTTATCTTTGACCAGTAGCTCCAAGTTTATTTTTCTTACAGTTAAATCTTCCAGGAGCTATAGTTTGAATAGCTCAAGAATATGCAAGATTCTCATGTCAGATATATCAAAAATTCACAGCCCACACATTAGTGGTCCTCAGAGCTTCAAACTACAGTGTTATATATGCTGGTTTGTCAAAATTCCCCTTTTTTTTTTGTCAATATGAATCATGCAACTTGACTAATTGTTTTAATAAAAGTCTAGATTTCTTATTTCAACACCATTCCTTTTTCCCATCAGAGTTTATTTCCCCTTGAAAAGAAATCTGGGATTAAGGTAGGCTGTGCTTTTTCTCACTATATGTGGGTATTATTCTGGAATAAGAATATGTTTTACTAGGTTAACTTTCAACTGAATACTGAGCATTTCATGTATACACAAGGATGGAATATTAAAACCGAGCCAAAAGTATGAAAAGGATGAAAAGTCCCTAGTTCAAAGTTCTTCCGATGTACATATATCTCCTTTTATCTTCAGAAGAAGCAATAATTACCTATGTGCTAATAATTATGAAATCTAATGGAATTGCAATCTTCAGCAGAAATGAGGAAGGAGGGCTTTGAGCAACCTGATGTTGTGAAATATGTCCTTGCCCAAGGCAGGTTGGTTGGACTAAACGATCTTTAAAGATCCCTTTGACAGCAAATCTTTCTTTAATTCTACTGATATTGGTAATGTGAATGCTCATCTCCAGGAATTCCAGTTTCTCTACAGGTGATTTACTTTTCTCCTTTTATTGCTCCTTCCTACCCCCTCTTTTCTCTCTGCAGTTCCCAACCAGTAACTGATAAGTAATCCTTTTTCCAGATCCCCAGTTCCATTTTCATACACCTTCCCACAAATGCCATTCTATGATTCTACTAGGGCAAAAGATATTGGCTGAATCTACAAGGTCTTAAATAGTCTAGAAACTTGGATTATAATTTACCAAAAGTATGAAAAAAACGCTTAAAGAGCTGCACAGAAGCAGACATGGGAAAGGCAATGCAAGTGCACAAGTAAAATGCACAAAAAAATTAATACAGTTGGTGAAATTAATTTAGCCTCCATATTTATTCCTCCTTTTGTCCATTTCAACTCCAGCCTCTGATTCTGGTTCCAAGACTTGTTTTAAGTCCAAGCCTACTCAGGAGGCACACACCTTCTAAAAACACGTGTTGTTGTCCGTCTGCTTTTAGTGTCTAGGTCTTCTTAGTTTAAATATTTTTAATTGAAATTTGTTGCATGTTAAAGAGAAATTTGCTTTTCTCTTTCACACAAATATTCCCTTAATCCGTAACTGTGCATGCCATCTCATTCGAATCTAAGCTATAGCACTTTAATCCCACTAACATATGCAGTAGGTTCTCTCTTATCATGCAGGAACATTTTATTTACCTGTTTAAGTTCCAGCTCATTAAACAGAGCTGTTCTGATGTTTAAGAAAGAAGCAGAACGTAATAAATAAACAAGTAAACCCAAACACCCAAACTAAGTATAAAAATTGTAAAATTAAGACAAGCAAAATGGCCAATTTAAATTCTTTTATTTAAACTATCTTTCGTGATCCACCCAAGCCCTCTGCTTTTTCTCAATATCAACTGAGGTGTACATGCAGAACTTCCACTGAGCAAATGGGATGAAACGTGGCCCCTGTATGTAGTGTGTAAGCCCTAAGAACTGCAGACACATTTACAATACCAGTGTGAATGAGATAACTGGTCCCTGAAACAGTCTAGCCATAGACTTGGTAGCACAAAGCTGCATGCAAACTAAATTTATCCTGCTACTTCTGATGCAGAATAAGACCTTTAAGAGCTAGTCAGGCATCCCCTAAACATGTTCTGAAAGCTGATTTTATTCTGTTCACTGCATTGGAGTTGTCAAGAGACTTCTTAGATTGGAAATTCTTCTGGGCAGGGATCAGCTAACACTCATGTTTTGGTAAATACAAAAAAAAAAAAGGCGGTGTTTTATACCCTGTGGCAGTACAAATTAATAATCATAAAGCTATGGCAGCAACAGGTCAAGCAGTGTCAAAACATACTGTTTGCTAAAATCCCACAGTAACTGAAAATTATTTATTCTGGAAAGCTTCTAAGCAAACACAATAAGGAAAGTCAGGAAGGCCGTTGTAAAAGTTTTTGTCTGATATATATAATAAAAAGAGCTTTAGCTGCAACAAACCACAAATCGGAAAACAATTCTGTATTCTTATGAGTAGGTTGGGATGGAAGCAGATGGGAAAAATGATAAAAAATGGGATGGATGGTGTTTTAGCTTCTGAGCTATGCTGTTGAACATTTTTGCTTTTCTGAGGTTTCCAGGACATGCAGATATATTTATATTCAATTAAGGCTGAGTTTGCCTCTAGTTACAACTCAGCATTTATTAAATTGCAAGGATCCTTATATTCAAGAGTTTATGTGCTGACTTCAGGTAAATCATAGTTCTCTGTAGCATGATCCTCGCTACTGAGGTATTTTATATTTGTTCTTTAAATTACTTGCTCAAAGCAATACTTCTTTTTTCAAACGTGCACTTGAATAACTAATTTCTCCAACAGCTTTGCAGAATAATTTCCACATGAAGTGCCCAGTCTGGTTTCTGTGCTCAGCTTTCCTTTTCCACATGGCTACTGATATGTGGATATTACAGATTACCCCAAAATATCTACAAAACACAGTAACATTATGTTAAGAAGTATTTAGACATGGTAGACTAAGCAGTGCTTTTGATTCATGATATTAGAAGCAACAGAACATCTGAAAAGACAACTGCACCTTTTTTTGATGTGTGGAGATGTTATTACTGGCGGCATCATTAACAGTATTCCAACGTTGGCAGCTACAGCTTGTACTGAATCCTTTGGATCAGGGCCAGCTCACATTAAAGTCAATGGAAAGGAGATTTGCTTTCTCTGAAGTTCATCAGGAATGAACTCATGACATTTAGAGCTGTCAAAATTGTATGTATTGGCTACTTAGTTTTCTAAAAGCATAGATGCTTTACCTACAGAAGCAATGATTATCTTAAGAACTGCTGGAATGCAAAAATAGGGATACTTTCAAAGGCGCAAGTGGGAGTCATGTCCTTTGCTTCTATTAAAATTCTCCTTAAATATTCCTCTAATAACATGTTTTGCTCACATAGGGGGGAAGCCATACTCAAAAGAAAAATTGGAAAATGTTCTCATTTTATTTAATGTGAAAAGGAGCAGTTTTATAATGTCTTTTCTTCAGACTACAGTAATGTTTTTACACCTTAAGTTAAGCAAATATGCTTATTTTTGCAGATTGGGATACTGAAGCACAAAAAAGACGGAATTTCTCATAATCACAAATCACTGGCAATGCATGGCACAGAGTCCAGAACTCCTGACTGTCTATGAACCAGTAGAATACAGTGGTTCAGAATGTGTACAGAATACAGAATATCTCTCAGGATGGTTTAAAGAGCCACCCTCAATCTCAGAAGACAGCTTTGTAAAATACAATTTTGCAAAAGGTACTCGGCAGGGTTTCAAATGCAGTAGTTGTAATTCCAATTTTTTCCATTCATCCTATTTCCCAGGTTTTGGATTTAGCAACAGGCTCTGGGATTAGCTCTTGAGAATCTTGAGTTTCAGCCAAACATGGATTATAGATCAAATAATGCTAATTGCAATTAATAATGTGGACAATAGTATTGTAAATTGAGACTTTACCAAGGAATTAATTTGTCACTGGAAGTTGGAATGATACTGTAAGAAAGCAAAATACATAACAAGGGACCAAAATATGAAAAAGACAGCATTTAAGCTTAATAATATTTGATCTGAATGGAGCTGGGTGAAAAGTGATTTTGCCTAAAGATCATAAAACAGTCATTCCATGACCATTCAGAAACTGAGGAAAAGATTTGGGATAGATTTAGCTGCTGATATTTTTTCTGCATGAGATTCATAAGGAATATTTGTTTAATTTAAATGCATAGTGCAAGTACTCCCCATCAGGGAGCCTCAGGGCAACTAAGATGATTAAGGGAGTGGAGCATCTCCCTTATGAGGAAAGACTGAGGGAGCTGGGTCTCTGGAGAAGAGGAGATTGAGGGGTGACCTTATTAGTGTATATAAATATATAAAGGGGGAGTGTCACGAGGATGGAGCCAGGCTCTTCTCAGTGGCAAACAATCAAAGGACAAGGGGAAATGAGTACAAACTGGAACACAAGAGGTTCCACTTAAACTTGAGAAGAAACTTCTTCTCAGTGAGGGTGACGGAACACTGGAACAGGCTGCCCAGGGAGGTTGTGGAGTCTCCTTTTCTGGAGACATTCAAAACCCGCCTGGACACGTTCCTGTGTAACCTTATCTAGGTGTTCCTGCTCCGGCAGGGGGATTGGACTAGATGATCTTTTGAGGTCCCTTCAATCTCTAGCATACTGTGATACTGTGATCAAGATGTGGCCTTCATGTTCAGGGCACATTTGAAGCAAACTTCCCACTTCGCAGAAGTATATCCTTAACAGTGTGCTCAGCCAAAAAGCAAGGACTTTAATTTGCTTTTGCTCTTTCACTTCCTATGAATATTTATTTAACAAGATAGAACCTGGAGTTCAAATATTTTCCTATAAGGAGAGCACCCTCCTTGCTGCACTAAAAAAATATACAACCTTTGTATTTTTATTGGTTGATTGTGTACAGGGATTAAGCACAGGAGGGATTAAGCAAGCAGTGATGTACAAGGGCCTGGTGCTTACACCTGTAACAGGGTAAACCTCTGCCCACACCAAGACTTGGATGATTATGATGGGCATGATCAACAAAATGTCTTTTTTACGTTTAGTGTCTTACAATACAACATTCAGGATTTACTGGAACAGTGGGATATGTAAACGTGTCATTTCTATGTTCACATCAGCTGTTAATTGCAAGGTAATTATAACCACTTAGTGATTTCCTGCACTGTTCCTGAAAGCCATTCTTTCCAATCACAGAGCAGAAATTTTAAGTGTAAAGTTTTGGAAAATGGGAAAACTTTTATGCTAGGTCAAAATTTTGAAATTTACCTGTGAAATACAGCGTCAGAAACAAATATTCTCAGTGAAAATGAGAGTTTCTGAATGCTGAATGCTGAACCACAATATTTTAAGAAGTAGGTTTTTTGCATATTTAATTCCATGTAACATTATGTACTGCTGACAGGCACTGTGTAAGCAGAAAAATGTAACTTCTAAATTAGGTGTTCAATTATTTTCTCTAGTATCATTAGATACAATTCTATGACTCCATGAGCTGCTGACTATATGGAAACATTTTCTCAGCCCTGGTACTAGATATTGTTTTAAATTATTACAACGGAATTTGTTTATCCAAATGAAAATGAAAAGCAAATGATGCAACCAGAACTGTCCACAACAGTCTTTATAACAGTTCTTCCAAACAACAAGATATATATTGTGCTGATTCTGTCATTAACATAACTGAAAACTTTCAAGGTTTATGAACAGCTGCTTCAAAAAGACAAATCCTGATCTGTATTTTCCCTGATTCTCCTCAATGCAGGAGGAAATGGTGGATCAAATAATTACTGGGGAATTATTTCAGCCAAGCTTTTACAGTTGTTCACATTTCTTCAACTTTCTGTCCTCATCTTTTCCCCAGCCTATTATGGCAATTATGCTACATTCAAAAATTCCTGTAAAATATAATATGATTCACTTTTTATAATTTACAGTGAAATACTGACTTGCATATAAATATTTAATTGATACTATTGCATATTTACTGCAGCTACACTGGAGTGCTTGGCTGAAATGAAAACACTGCATGTGTGCTGGATATAAAAATCGTAAATCTGAACTAGGGTAATCAGCATGTTTAATAAACTCTTGAACATCAATATCTGAAAACACTGGATGATGCAACAGACAGCAATGGATTTGTAGCAAATTTTTCAATTCATCTAGAATTCTTAACTACTGAAATGTTATATTCCTGATGCACAGGCACCATCAGCACACAGGATCACACAGTACTGCAGAATGTTTAAAACTAAATCTTAATCTAATGCTTAAATCCCTGGTGGATGCTTTGAAAGTATGGTACAAACATGGTATTTCTCTCCATACTAAGCACCAGCTAAAAAAAGTGGAGATTTTGGAGAATGGCAGGTGACCAATGAAACTATGACAACGGTATTATAATAAATTCATCTCCTGAAGAGCATCTGTACAGGCACTTGAATTGTTAGTGTAGCATGTAGAATATGGAAAAATCTATAAACATGTTCAAGCCAAAGTTATGGTGTATTAAGGTGGGCTCACTGTCCCAGTAAGGTAGTTACACAGCTCCAGGATCAGAGTTGTCTGAAGAGCAGCCAGAATGGAGTCTGAACAGAGTAGGCACCCAAATACATCTGCAGCTGATTTTGTGGATCTAAAAGCATGCAATGCTTTACAGGTCTCACTCTTGAACCTTTATATACATGAGGCCTGGTTTCATAATTCTGCAGATCTTTTCACAGTACTACCTTTTTAACACTGACATAATTTTTTCCTGTTCCTTGCAGAAATACCAAGCTCGCAGAGAACCAGATAGAAACTAAAACCAAACCAAAATGAAAGTAAGGAATCTTGGTGAGTCTGTACTACATCTTACTGTAGAATATATTAAATCTGAAGCTATAGCACAGCATTACCATCTTTAAAACCTTAAATAACCTCAGCTAGAAACAGCACTTCAGTTTCTGCAGTCACTTTTTTCATGCAAAGCCATGATGGAAAACAACCTTATTTAGAGTTTTAACTCTAGTTTTAAATTTCTTTGATAACAGAATACAGAATAAGCCAACAAAAGAAATAAAATCCTGCAATGGTATCTGATGCTAACACCTCTATAATACCATTTCTTAGAAGTCAGAAATCTACTTGGTTTGTCTCTTTAAACTACAGGAAGATTTCCTCAAATATACTTAAGGCCTGCAGCATGACTCACTTCAATTTAGGATCTAGAGAGAAAGAAGAAATAACTGGTCTTGCAAAAAAAAAAAAACAAAAAAAAACAAAAAACCAAAAAAATTATCAGCACAGAAAAAAAGAAACTGTGATGCAAAAAATCATCAATAATAAAATGGGAGTTTCAGCCAGTAATATTCTGGAGTGGAGGTAGGTTAAGCATTGCATAAATGACAGCAGCAACGGTTCTTCTGCTTACAGCTGGGTGAGGTAGATCTCAACAGATCTAACCAATTCCTCTGGCATCACTCTGATCAAGCAAAGGAAAAGAGAAACCCTTCAGGAAACTTGTTGTGCAAGGAGATGGGTCCATCCTACCAGGGCCATATTCATCCTCAAACAAATTGCAGCTGTATTCTAAAGCAACCAGCTCACAATTCTGTGGCAATGATGATGACTAAAATGTGACATCCAGACCTAGGTGGCTCTCCTGGCAGCATTGCAGGCAAATATGAGAACATTCCTGGGTAAGACAACAGACTAGAAGAAAGTTGTCCATGGAGATGCTCTGCAGTGGTTTGGGAGAAGTATCCTTATATTGCAGGCAGCACTGGTCACAATTGCTGACTGTCACGAGGTTGCTAGAAAACTGCTGTAATAACCTTCCTTCAACTTGCTTGGAGATTCTGACAGAAAAATAAGTCAAAGTGGTCCACCTATTTCCTAGACTAAGGTCAGAGAAAACTATTTGGGACACGTGATAAAAAGATCAATACATCTTGACTGAAATGCTGTAAGAATATATCTGCCTAGGCATAGAACTTAAACCTATGAAGAGATGGTCTTTATCTCAGGTAGGGCCTCTTGTAGCCTCAAAAAAACCACTGAACTTTTCAAAAAGCACTTTGCACATGGCCATTGTCCCAGCCAGGTAAAATTTCTGCAGATTCTGTCCTTGGCACACAAATCTGAACTCTGATGTGCATATTTTTATCACAACTTAGCATATCTGTACTGCACATGCACTGTTCTGTTGGGCATGGGATAACAGAGGGAGAAGTGACAAAATCAGGCTTTGTACTTGTTATTTCCAAGGTAATAGAATAAAAGATACCTGAATTTCCATTCTTTAGCTGCTGGGAGCACATGTAGTATAGACTATCCAGCCCCCTGCTAACAGAAGACCCTACAGAGTAGAATACAGTCTACTGCCACAACTGATCCACTGTGCTATTTGCTCACACGAAAAGAGGTCTGTTCTTGAAGCTACTGTTTGTGAAGCTGCAGATATTTATCCCTGTGGGTAGAGACAATTTGGGATTTAGCAGTTTTATTTGTTTGTTTGGGTTTTTTTTGCTCATTTGGGGTTTTTTTTGAGGTTTTGGGCTGGTGTTTTGGTTTTTTTTTCTTTTTTTTTGGTTGGTTGGTTTTTTTTTTTTTTTTTTTTTAGTTTTTGATGCAACATACAGAAAGTTGTATTAAAACTTTATTTTAACACTGAAAATGTGAGATGGATCCCAGAGACTTGAACTCACTACTCAAACAACGAACATCACCAAAGTGTCATATAAGAACGCAGGTCTTCAGAGCTACATTCAACTACAGCAAGATGATTAAATCAAGAATCAAACTGCCTCACTTTGCCTTTTCTTCCTGAAATTCCTTGCACTAAACACTTTCCAAAAGAAGGAAAAGTCCCACAGCCACAAGACTGATCTACAGAGCTTTGATTTATGCCAGAGTATGCAAAGGCCTATCCTCTGTACTCAGTCTACGTGAAAAACACTCATACCCATGTAACAGAAAGACAGTATCACAGTCTATATGAACAAAAGACACAGACTGATATTGCACAAGAAACCCAAGTTTTAATGTGTTCAGATTTTCAGGAGGATGTTTCTGCTATCTTAACATCACTATTTTAACGGTTGCTTTTTTCAGGTGTGTGTGTTCATGTGTTGAATTATATTATCTAGGCCAAAGTTTTGCTCTGTCTTCAAGTGTATAACAAGCTTCAGGAAGATAATTAGCACATGGCAATTTCTTCATACCTGAGATTTCTTTCATATACATTCCACATTGGTATGCTCAGAGAAAAGCCAACCTACTTATAAAAATCCCATTTTTCCTAAAAGCTCAAATGGAATGCAGAGAGTGAGATTAACATCGTGGTTTTTGCTTTGACTACTTGGTAGCATAAAGATACTGCAGGAAATTAATTAGTATATACAGCCACATGGGAATAATGTTACTCTGAGCAAGGACCCAAGTTTTTAAGGTACCCAGAAGACAGAGCACACATCTCCAAAGCAACCAGAATACAGGGTTATTAAAGACAGAAAAGGAAAGCAATAGCTGTGTATTTATATGCACAGTGACAGAAAAGGATACTGGACAAGTAGATCACCTTTATATTAAAATTAGCCATTGGGCTTTAGACAGGTTTTAACCCATTCAAAACACCACACTACTACAGAGTAGTTGAATCAGGTAATTAAAAGTAAAAAGCAGACAGTGGATTATAATTCTTTAGAGATTCCATCAGATAATTAAATCTAACAGCTAAATAATGTTTTACTGATTTTATTACCTGAGATCCACATAAAGCAACCTGACCTCTGCATAGAAATACTGTCAATTAATCTCATTCAGCAACATGTTTAGCAGATAAGCAGCACCAAGCAACCAGCAATAAAAATACAGTTAGCACATTTATTACATAAGTAGCCCCAGGCATTAATTATTTTAATGCCATTCTAGCTCATTTTCTGATACTGAAGAAACATGTTAAGGTTGAAACAGTGATCTCATAGTACAGTTAGGTAATAAAATTGATTTCTTGACATTGGATATTTACTTCTCAGCTGAGTAAGTGTAAAGGTATACAGTTGTATCAGTTTCACTAGCACTAATAAGACAGTTTCCCTTGAGCTGCTGCAATAATATTAGTGGTGTTATAAATCTATAGCAATAACTTTAGTTTATGCTTTCACAAAGTTTAGGAAAAATCACTACAAAGAAAATCCAATACCAAATGCTTTGGACAAAGAAATGCCTTTTCCTGCCATCTTATATAGGCACATGGAAATGAGCTACCCCCAGTGCTATAGAACTTGGGGCCATCAGCATATTTACTTGCTTTGGAAGTTGCCAGAAATTCGGTGAAATCTCCACAGGATTTTTATGGTACAAAAATTACTAAGTTCTGTCTTATGCAAAATATACCCAAAGCATCACCAGTTGTTCTCACAATGTGTGATGCAAGGTTTGAGACTGAATTCACCAGCCACGGATCTTTTCTGCCTTTGTAAATGCTCTAAATAACTGCTCTGAGGCATCACAGGGGTTACTGCTCTAACGTGCAAACTTTAAATGCACCTCATGCTTCTGAGTATTGATGTAACACTTACGAACAAGACATAAGGTCAGGTCTAGTAGGTCTGCAACTGCTCAGTAGCCTCCAACCACGCCATTGGCCTGTCAAGCAATACTAGCTAATTTGGGTAAGCTGGACTTGGAAGATGCTAGCATCACCTGTCACAGGGATGCATACAGTAGGGTCTTCCTCCTTTCATACCATCACTCCTGCCTTTCTTCTGTACATACATGAAAACGGGAGTCCAGCATCATGTCATCCACTATTACATTTCGCCTGGGAATAAGCTTTTTTGGGAACCACCTGCTGCCAGTCAGCTGCTGTGTGGCACATGAAGCTACAGCTCATCAGCTATCATAACTGCAGTTAACCTGGAGGAAGCACCACTGCTGCAGATGACCACTTCTAACCTTTATCCCTTCAGAACCATTGCCTCCTATCTCCTATGAGCTTTGGAACTATTTCTAGAAATAGCCTGAGAAGCTGGACTAGGAGTCACCCTGGGACTTGTGCCCCTGAAACACTCAAACCCATCAGTAAGGGCTAGATCCACCACAAAATCCAGCTGGCAGGTAGAGAAAAAGCTTTTACAGCATTGTCTTCCAACTTCTGTGAGCTGAAAGAGATTAAATGGGCAAATACTTCTGCCTACACAATGCAACGGTTGTAGAAATAGCTTGGAAGACTGCCTGTGGTCCAGGGCTATCAGTAATGCAGGACAGATGTAGACAAGGCCATCAATCTTCAGCATCACAGTGGGGAATTTAATTAATATTATATAAAAAGGTAAAGGCAAATTAATTCTATAAAAAGGGAGGTTGAAAAGAACTGGTTTAAATGGGGGTTGTTTTACAAATGGATATACAGAAAATAAACATGTTTATCTTCTTTCTGCTCATTTAAGTCAGAAATTTAAAGGCATCATATTTGAAAGGGACAGAAATAAATTCTTTTCATAAGACCTGGGGAACTCAGAAGCACAGAGCATCACTGAGGTATGACAGCATTTAAAACAGGTTTAGCAACTTATAACAAGTATTTGTGATAACTGAAGGAAAAATGTCCTTCAGATTGAGGTAATATCACAAGTTTAAGAAGAAACTTCCTCTTATTCAAATTAATCTTTAATTGCCACTCCTGGGTTCCCTGAAGCATCTGACATTGCTTGTACTTATCAGCAACAGAGTGCCTACACTCACTGCATAATGTTCTGCAAAGCAAGACCACTAACTTCAAACACTCCCCCCCCCAGCCCTGATTTCTGTAAAAGACTAATTCCCATTGTAAGAAATAACCACTAAGAAAATTCTGTGTGTGTGTTAACTCTGATCTGGCAGCATGTTGTGCATTGTCTGTGCCAGTCTTTCACTGATAGACACTCTTTTCTCCAGGCTGCAAAAAGAATGTTCACCAGTAACACTCTACCAGTCCAGCAAAATGTGAGACAGAAAAGGCAGCATGCAGGGATGCAGGATTCGGAGGAAATACAACAGGAAGACAGAACTATGGGCCTGAGTTTCCTTCACATGCTTTTCTGAGGCTGTCCCAAATGATTGTCTTTAAGAGCAGCAGGGAAATGGAAAACAACCTTTCATTTTTAAGATAAATTACATACAAACACGAACACGAGTTTTAAGGGTTCTATATCTGAGTGTTTGATGTGTATTCTGTTTTTAAATAATCAGGTTGAAGTTGCTCCTTGATGGCTATCCTGTGTGAGTTACAGAAATGATAGTCCAGACTCTTTTTCTTCAATCAATAGTTATATATAATATTTCAACCAGTAGAGCTTTATGAAATTTCTACCTTTTGGCCAAAGGGACAAGAAACTGTCACCCCAAGTTTCTCCTGTAGGTTAGGAATATTCTTTTCACTTCCTAGTCTAAAAAGTTTGCTTATTAATATTACATTTCACTAAAATGTTCTAATGAGGGGAACATTCACCATTATCCCAGGCCAAAACTCTATTTCAATAATCACTTGGAGAATACACAAAACACTCAGATTCCTGAACAAATGGTAGAACAAAGCTACACAAATTAGTACCAGTCAAATACTTCCAAATCCACTTTACAGTTATGCCAACTAAACAATTCACTAACCAATTACATTAAGAAAACAAGACTGTGTGTGTCCACGTATTTTCTCCTTTATAACACTTTTCCAAACCCCAGAATTTTAAAGGTTAAAATAATTTCTCCTGAGGACAAACTAAGAATTTAAGAAATCCCACTGCAATTATGTAATCATGTTTTTGAGACCTTGCCTGGAGTATTGTGTGCAGTTCTGGTGTCCTCAACATAAAAAGGACATGGAACTGTTGGAACAAGTCCAGAGGAGGGCCACGAGGATGATCAGGGGACTGGAGCACCTCGCATATGAAGACAGGCTGAGAAAGTTGGGGCTGTTCAGCCTGGTGAAGAGAAGGCTGGTGGAGACCTCATAGCAGCCTTCCAGTATCTGAAGGGGGCCTATAAGGATGCTGGGGAGCCACTCTTCATTAGGGACTGTAGTGAAAGGACAAGGGTTAAAACTTAAACAGGGGAAGTTTAGATTGGATATAAGGAGGAAATTCTTTCCTGTTAGAGCGGTGAGGCATTGGAATGGGTTGCCCAGGGAAGTTGTGAATGCTCCATCCCTGGCAGTGTTCAAAGCCAGGTTGGACAGAGCCTTGGGTGACATGGTTTAGTGTGAGCTGTCCCTGCCCATGGCCCTGCCATGGGTTGGAACTGGATGATCTTAAGATCTTTTCCAATCCTAAGTATTCTATGATTCTAAGATTCTTTGAAACAGCCTACCAGAAGCTTACAGTAGTGGTTCCAGGATTTCCCATCTTTTTTTGTTTTTTTTCTTACTGACAGTTTTACTTCCTGATAAAGAAATATATTTTGGTACTAAAATAAGTGTATTCTGGTCTGCAACAAATCACGTATCACATGTTGACTCTTATCTGAAAGTCACATGCTTGGGAAAGCAGGTCTCATGCATCTTAGGATACTTTTACCCAAACACTTCCCAAGCAAGCCTGCTCTCTGAGTTTGATTTATTACATACTGAACTGCTTTACAGCATTTGACTGAAAACTCCAGAGACAGCCACTAATCTATTAGCGTACACACACATCTCCCACAAACTTTTACACAATTAGGCCAGGCTATAAATTTAAACGCAAGTGCTCATTATCTTAGCTACACAAATCTTTAGTTAATTTTCATACACTATTATGGAATATGGGTCAACCTCATTATTTCCCATCTACCGAGAACAATTCTTCTTTCCTGTTCATAAAAGCTGAATGCCATAACCTATGAATTAAAACACTTGCCTTGCATTCTACCTATTATTGCTATTTCTATGCAAGTTCCTCTAGAAACAGAACTTTTTGTTCTGTGCCTACAAGTTCAAAGCCTAAGGTGAAACTGCACACAAATAATTGTATGTAATTAAACTGGGACCTGGCAGAGACACAAACCCAACACAAAGAGTTGAACTCATAAAAAAACCCAATACGAAAGCAGGTGCTTGGCAGTTTTGGTGTGACCGAGTCACGCAGCAGATGGGAATGAATACTAAGGGGCAGGTCTTTGCTGACACATATTGTTCAAGCTCTGCTGCCTTCTACAGACCTGTCACAGTTTACATCAGCAGAGATATGTCCCTGATTATGGAATACAAAAAAAAGCCAGCTAGCTATGTATGTGACTTAGAAACCATGGTAAAAGGTACAATATTGTAACAGGAAGTGAAAATTCCACCTTAAAATCTTAGTAATTTGTAGGAAAGCTGCAAGCTCAAATTCCAGATTTCCTTTTTAGTTTCTGATTTTTTCTTTTCTGATGTGTAGATTTTAATTAAAAACTCTGCTCCCTTGTTTGAATGGAAAAAGTCAAGACTTTAGGATACAAACTTGTTAAGCTTTATTAATAATAATATGAAAACTGTGGTGTTTTCTTAACAACGATGAGCAAAAACACTCCAAACTAGTATTTTTCAGTGGTGTGTACAGGCATTTACCAAATGAGCCTTTTAACTCCTTACAAAAGTAAGACCCACATTTAATAGCTTTTTTTTTCTGCAATTTTAGGGTCAAATCCTTATTTCAGAGGATTTTCCTCCATTTTCATAGAGGTCTGTAAGCTATAACAATCCTACCCATTCCCTCAGAGGGCTATTGATTTTAAGCCTTTGTCATCCTGGTAACAGTATGCACACTTCATCTCCTCAAGGTCCAAAGGTTTGGGATGCTAAGTGTCAAATCCTGTGAACTCCCTAGGTTCCTGACATTAGGTAATGGGGTATATGGGTACAGAAATATTGGTCACATGAGAGGTATGTCATGTAAAGGTAACAGGATGCAGCTGTGAGATCTCGTGTATCCCAGTTCCAGCAGCCAGAAGGGTTACCCATGTGGATGTGGCGGGGATGTGCTGAGAAAGTCTGAGAGAGGAGCAGTTGGGCAATGCTCCTCTCATTGATGAGAGCTAGTAAATGTATTGAAAGAACATGTGAGACTCAGCATGTCTAAACCTGTTCACAGAGGAGAAATTCATACCCCAGCCCAGGCTGTTCTGTGCTAATTGGAGTCAGACGGTGTCTGACAGCTACTGCCTCCTGCAGCTAATGGGACTTGTGGCTGTTATGGGATGATTCAACTGAAAAATGCCATCACTGTGTATGATTTTGCCCTGCACCAGACCAAATGACAAACTCTGGAAAGCAAGTAAAAGTGTTGGAATATGTCAACTTTTCTTTGCAACAGGGTAAATTGGCACTGCTCCTGATCCCAGTAAGCCAAAGGACTATGGTCAGTATTATCTAAAAGCAGATCCAACTCACGATCACGTAATGAGCCTGTGACTGCTGTCAGACTGAACTGACCTGCAGCATTTTTGATTTGTGCAATGATCCTGTCCTGCAAATTCTTAATATGACTAATTGTGAGCACAGGGTTATGCAGGATCGAGCCTGCTGTTTGTACTAAAAGAACCTCTTCACACTGAGTTACTGTGATTCTTAATTAACATGACCTTGTAGGTCATCATTTTCATTTAAGGGAAATGTCTAATGAGCACTCTGCTTGTTGCTCAAAAATAATTGGAGCCACTTAAAAGCACTCAAGTCTTTACAGAAGTACCTGCCCTGCCGTGCCCCCACAGGCCTGAGACACTAATACCTTTCCTACAGGAACAGGGATTTTTCTTCTTCCTCTGACAAGAAAAAGGAAGACAATATGAAGCTTCTCAGACGTTATCTGAGGGGGCTAATTCCTCCCATTCCCCCCTCCAATGTTGTTACAGAAGCACGACTTCATCAGAAAACAAAAGCATCTATGCCCATTCCCCCTGCCTTGCGAGTTGCCTTATTCTAGAGTGAGTAAAGGTTATTTTGTAGAGAAAGAGCAGAATCATGACATCAGTAAGTCTAACCCAAGACAGCCTTTGGCATCTCGGCATCCACAGAGTGAGTGAGTGAGTTTCACCTACCAAACCTCAGAATAGCCACAGCAGCCACCCAGGCACAGGGTTTGTGGTAGAGTTGGCCTGACACCACTGCTGACAACCTGTGGTTTCTGGAACTTCAGTGGCAACATCACTCTCCATGCTCAGCTTGATTTACCCACCCTGACTTACAGACTTCCTCAGTAATCCTCTGTCTAATATTCATATAGCTCTCCTTACAGTCTCCAGCTGCTGCACCTGAATATTGCTCTTCCTGGGAACTGCTGGTGGCCCTGATGAGAAAAGGCTCAAGCAATTATTAAGAGGAATGCTGCTATGCATTTCCAAGTCACTCAGTCCCCAGTATGAGGAATCCCAAGGCCAAAGGATGGTCTACCAGGAGTGACTTCTCTCCTGGGAACTCAGGGAGCAGGCCGTAAGTGCATTCAGCCACTTGCAACACACGCTGTGTACAAAGAAAGCCCAGGTGTGGGGCACGCCCCATGCGGAAGGCTGGCCAGCATGGCTTTTCTCTGTGCCATTTCAGTAGCAGTGAGATAAGTTACGTCCTTTCATTCATAAGATCTGATATTTTTGCCCATAATATGCAATATCTGTAGAAGTTTGTGTCTCACTTCTCATGCTTAATCTCAGAAAGTGCCACAAGCACAAACACCCTACATCCCTTCATCACAGCGGAGAACTATGAGAGGAATCAGGGCAGCGCTGCTTTGACTGGACTGGTACTGGTGTAGTAAATCATTGCTTCGTATCCTCCCTATTTCTTGGCCAAACTGTTCATTCTGGCACCAAATACACTGTATTCTTTAGGTGCCCCACCAATCCATCCCAGGGTTGTTTCCATCCCTGACCCCAGCCTTACTTCTCCCGCTACTCTTTAAGATTACAGAGGACTGAGAATGCAACAAGGTCACAATTTTGACTTCCTCTGAGAGCAGCGGCCATACCTTAAACTGTGCCTCCCAAGTCAGCAGAGGGGAGGAAAGAACTGTACTCATCAGTCAGTGAGAAATTTCCCCTTCCCAAAAATGTTCCTGTTCAGTCAAACTCAATGTCAAGACATTTAGATTTTCCAGCTCGCCTCAGTGAAACCTGTTGCCATCCATCCCAGCCATGCCCTGTGTTAATCACTCTGCATCTCAGATACAAGATTCTTCATTCCAACATTCTGCTATGGTTGAGAGACCAAAATGTTACATATGTAATGGATTCATTCTTCATACCCCATAAATCAGAGATGATGACATGCTAATAGCCTCTGTTGCAACTGTAGGATTGAAATCATACTGCCTGTGGGAGGAAAGGTTGCAAGATCAAGTATATTACTCACAAATAGTTCCAAAATTGCTCCACCAGGTCAATTTACTGCAACTATTATGGTATCTGTCTTCTGTGATCATATAGGCCAAGTGCATAGCATCATTTAAATTATAGTTTTCAACAGAACAGTAGTTACAGCCTCTATATAGAATTAATTACATACCACAATGGTTAAGATATGAATTATTTTACATTAATTTATAAGGCTAAAAGGAATGTTATCACCTAAGAATAAAGCTACTTGGTACCCTTAGCAAACAGATACTCCTCTTCTGGATGTTACAGTAGTATGTACTTTTACCAGTTGAAAACTGGTCAGCACAAACAATTCAACAGTTAAAATTCATTTGAATTCTTCAGGAAAGTATACTGCAGCCAATCTGACAAAATGAGTCAAAATCGGTCATGATCTCCTGATAGTCTATTAAACCATAAACAGAAGACTGTAAAGGAACTGTCTGGTGCAGCATAAACAACAGCTCTGACCAATTAAAAATGTATATCATCGAAGCACAGACTTTCATGTTATGGAATAACTTTAGCGGGTTTCTCTCAAAGGCCGTCTCACCGGCCGTCTCAACAGAGATCTGATGAGAGACAGAGATCTAATGAAGCAAGACAGAGAAATATCATGGGCATCCGGTTCCGAGATAAACATTATTAACATCAAGAACAACAAGTATTAATTAGATGTCCATAATGAAGTTTCAGCATCTCCTCAGCCTCATATAGGTTGAACTTCAGTACTGTACATGTCAAATTGCATTTCTCACATCATCTTTTTCACTTGCACTCTTTTGATGACATCCCTAACTTTCACACACAGTGATTTTTCCCCAGAGTCCTTTCCAGCTAGCCAGTGGGGAAGGCACCAGATCAGAGACACACAATTTGGGCAATATATTTTAAGGTATCAACTGACTTTGCTCTTTGGCTCAGCATTTCCCATCTGATGACACCTTCCTCATAAAAAATATTATGAACCAAAAGAAGAAAAATAGCATGTAAAAAGAACTAATTGAGCCCTTGTCTTCGTCTTGACCTTAAGTTCAGGGCAAGGCACCCAACCTCTCCTGCCTGTATGCGCTCTCCAGCCTCATGCCACCAAGTGCCCTCCTCTCACTGGTGATATCACTTTCCTCTGCATTCTTGGCTGTCAGACATGGGTCTGCTTCCCTTCCTCAGTCAGACACACTCTCAGAAGTGACACAAGCCTCTGGCAGGGTACTGGGTTTCTAGATTCCAGATAGCTATTGATGCTTTGCTGAGATCTGGGTGGGGAAGGTTACTAAAGAGTGATGCGAGGCTGTCTGAAGGACAAAGAGATGAGATCAAACTTCATTGATATAAAGGATCACAGGCTTTGGGACAATTTTTTCCTCCTCAGAGGTAACCAGAACCATACATTCACTAACATTACTTTCAAAGAAAACCAGTCTCTTGCTGTTGTTAAGCCAAATCTACAATTTTCACAATAATAATGTGACTTGCCCCTAAAATCTAACAGCTCCATGGGAAGGACCATTGAGGATAGCTAATCAGTGCAAACCTGGAATACAAAATATGTGATAGACATACTAAAAAAGTAGCTTCCAGTTATGCTGGATTCACAGACTGGCATAAGTATCTCTAACCAGGAAGAATCTAATTGATGAGTTTGGACAGTGTGGGACAGAGGTTACTCAGGGGGTGGCAACAGTGGGATAGTGTGGGACAGGGATGCCCAAGGGATGTGATGATCATAAATCTCTTTGTAACTCTTTCTGAATATGCATATCACCATAAAAAAAAAGGGATCAAGTAAGTTTCTCTGCAATTTTGAAAGTTTTGTAAGTTCTGTGGGCTCTCTAACCTCAATACATAAAGGGTTGCATAACTTGCTCTCTTTCTCCATTTCAGTATCTGATGTGTTTTTCATCCGTGCTTCTCACGTGGCTTTGTCAAAGCTGCAAACATGGAGGTGAAGGCATGCTTTCTTAGGCTGTATTCATGAAATCTCAACTGACACTTTCTCAAAGGATCAAACACAACTCCATAGCTCTGGAGGCTTGACCCTGCCAGAGTTGGAAATCAGCAGAGACTTGCTGGTGGGCTGAGGCAAGTCCCAAGGGCACCCAATTAAAATTCACCCACCTCTCTGAAGGGAAAGCTGACATGAACTTATCTCTGAAGGGAATTATCCTCTCTTGGGATCCTGCATCCTCAATTCTAAGGCTTCTAGGCTGAAGAAATAAATGTTGCCTTTCCAACATACCAGAGATTTGCTATGCACTTTGCAAATGTTACTAATTCTGGCTTATCAAAACCAGGACTTCAGAATATCATACAAGTTGTCCAGCTCATATCAGTCAGACTCTCAATGAGTAATGACAGCCTGGAGGAGTAAAATCTGAAGATTAAGGACCAAACACTGCCTGGTATTTTTTTCTTCTCTTACAGATTTGAAACTGACATTGATTCACAAGGGGAAAAAAACCCCAACAATCCCAAACAGCAAACCAAACAAACCCAACCAGAACTGATTTAATTTTGTAATTACATATTTACATACTTAGTTTTTGTTTTACTCACTTGCAAAATACATTCTCACCTAGGATATTTCATTTGCAAGACTGAAAATGGAAGCAATTGCCATGTGAAGAACATTAAACCCATGGGTGTTTAATGTTGAAAAAAGTAACTTTACTATTTTAATGCATTTATCTTGGACACAGTGGTAAATTTAAAAGCTGTCTAGGTTTAGCAAGAGCTTTCAGATACATATCTTCTACCTGAACTCTACAGGAAACTGAAATTAACACTGGGACTGGTGCTGTGCAGAATCCTCACTGGGACTTTACCACAGAAAGATAGCAGGGGGCCCAGGGTGCAGCCTGGAGAGCAAAACGAGGCTTAGGGAAGTTCTCTGAATTTTGCCAAGGGGCAGAGTCCATTGGATTTTAAGGAAACAGGGATATGAAAACTGGCTTCCCACCACAGCTGAGCTTCCCAAGGAGTGTGTGGGGTCACAGCATTCACCTGCCTGCCTGTGGACTCAGGGCTGGGCTGGGAGCTCCCAGGTCCTCAGCTCCAGTGCTGTGATTCCTGGGACTGCTCTCAGCTCCTTAGGAATAAATAAGATGCTCCCTAACTATGAAAATGAAATGGAAACATTTTTCTAGAATAGCAATTTTTGAAAAGCCATTCTTAGTAGGTTTTTTTTTAAGACTTTCTTTAAACTTGCTGCAGTGTGAAAAGAATACATTTGTAGATTATAGGAAAATATACCACTGCAAAAGCACCCAGATATCTAATTACAAGGCATTCAGAAGGCACACAGTGCTGAAACATGAGTGGAAGGTAAAATACGGACTGTCCAAAAGTTTCAGCCCTTAAATGATCTCCTTTTCCAAATCCTAGGCACATGTCATAGGAGACAGTTCTACTGGTCTCAAGGGGCATATGAGAAGGCTCTAAACACGCTAAGAATGATTTATGGAAATGTGGCTTCTTTGTAAAAGCACAAATTTCACATTGCTCTCTCACACCTACAGATTGTTTTCCTCCTATTTTACAGTTTTACAAAACTTACTTCTCATTGTTCATATAAATACAGTTGTACAAAAGGGAAGTGGAAAGTTCACGGAGTAAGAAAGATGCGGTTCATACCACAGGTGAGCTGATGCTACAATTGTCTCAGCTGATTGCAGAAAAAAACATAAAAAAGCTCTTTTTCAGGAGCAAGGTGCTACAGAGTGCCCAGAACTTGTGTTGACCTTCTGCATCTGTGATTCTGTGTTCTGGAAGATGGAAATGGATTTTCTTTTTTTAAATGTATGAAATACCAGAGTGCTGTTTGTTCTATAGCTTGTAGATTTACTAGAGCAAAAGAAATGAGAGCTTTAGTCAAATGTGAAGTCAGGCCTCCCTTGTGAGATTACAAAATCAATCAGCTCTTGTTTACTGTACATTGACAGAGTCTCCTGCTGTGGCTAAGTTGCAGAGACTGCTACACCACTAAACAACATTACCAAAAACCTTATCTAGTTGGCTGAGTGAATTTAGTTTTCCCCTGACACACAAGCAGCTTTCTCACTGGCATATGGTTGAGCCAGTGTTTCAGTCTGGGGTCAAAAAGGAGCATAGGAGAGAATGGGAAATGGTCCAGAAAGGCAAATGTGGATCCTTATAGCAGAGCACTGAAAGTTGGGGCTGTTCAGCCTGGAGAAGAGAAGGCTGAGTGGAGACCTCATAGCAGCCTTCCAGTATCTGAAGGGGGCCTATAAGGATGCTGGGGAGGGACTCTTCATCAGAGACTGTAGCGACAGGACAAGGGGTAATGGGTGTAAACTTAAACAGGGGAAGTTTAGATTGGATATAAGGAGGAAATTCTTTCCTGTGAAGGTGGTGAGGCACTGGAGCAGGCTGCCCAAAGACGTGGTAAATGCTCCATCCCTGACAGTGTTCAAGGACACGTTGGACAGAGCCTTGGGAAACACGGTCTAGTGTGAGGTGTCCCTGCCCATGCAGGGGGGTTGGAACTTGATGAACTTAAGGTCCTTTCCAACCCGAATCATTTGTGAGTCTATGATTCTTCAAATGTTTCAAATTCATTCCTTGGGGCCTGGAGGAATGAGGACCAAACATTCAGAAGGATCTAGTGACATCTCTTTTACAGTTATCCAGTCCTGAAGAAATCCTCATTTTCAGTGAGGAACTGGAGTATAAGAGATGGAGCTCTTTCGTGCTTACCACTTCAGCCTTTATGCTGGAATGGATGGGATTGGAGAAAATTGGTGTGTCTTTTACCCTTGCCATAAATGCTATGGCTTCTTAAAGACCACCCTGACATCTCTCTGCCAGTTTTATCAGAAATTATCCCTATTATTAAGCTGGGCATTTGGGTCAGGAGTGCCTGAAAAGCATGTACCCTCTAACAAATCATCACGAATGATTTGTGCATGTATTCCATAATATATTTATCGTTCTTTGCTCAATTTTAAACTCCAATTTAATCAAAACTCCTACAGAGCACTTTCCTTGGATTAATTTTCACTGTTTGGAATAGTAAATTGGTAGTATTTCTTCAAAGGTGAGAGGTTGAGGATGCTTCTATGAGCATAGCTGTCCACCTAGATTTAAGATTTTTGTGCAAAAAGATGGTTTCTATTTCTGTATGTAGTCACTGGATTAACTAGTAATGCAGAAACACTGGTGTATCTGGCCAGTGTAAATTGTAATTTTTATTTGCTCTCTGACCTGTGGTTTTAGTCTTGTAATGACAAGTTCAAACAACACCTTACCATTATCTTTTGTGGAGTGTACTAATAAAGACTGCAGGACATGATACAGGAAGTTCACCAAAGCAGAAAAACGAGATTGCTTGTAATGCACTTACTTGAATTTTTTTTTTGTGTAGTATTGACAGCATGGCATACCACCTATCATTAACAACCACTGCATAGGATTTGTTTTGTGGGTTTTTTGTTTTGCTTCTTTCTCAAGGGAGATTTTATCTTGTGTTTTTAACAAATACACAGTTTTCTTAAATACACCAAATTCTTCTTTAAGAAGTCCGCTGTGTGTCCTTTAAAATCTATTCATTCAGGCCTAGCCAAAGCAGAAATTCAGATGAAAAGTTTTCTGATTTTGATGTCCACATAAAACAGGGCTCTTACTGATGCTGGCCACAGATGTCAAATGAGTTCTGTTTTGTGGTGATGGGTGACTAACCTAGAAGCATTGGTCATTAAATGTCCCACATGCCTAGGCATAGAGAACTAGGTCTGCAAAGCAGTATTTAATAAAACTTGCAGTTCTGGGCTACACTATCTAATACTGTGCGTACAGTGCTTAGAGCAGAATGCACAATGTGATTTAAACAGCAGGCATTATCAATACGTCCTTATTCAATGGTCACAGAAATTTCCAAGTTGCTTTGCTCCAGAGAGAATATCCGAATGCAAGGACTACAGGCTATCTGCTTTCTCTGCATAGCTCAGGACAGTAGAACTATAACAGCACCTGACAAACTGAATTTCTATACAGAATGAGATCAGCTCACCAAAAAACTAATTTATTATGCCAGTTCCAGTTAAACATGAAAAAGTTAGAACCATTGCTTTTCAATCCCCCAGCAAAGCTGTATGATAACCATTTTGAATAAAATCAGCATTTTTAAAGATGAAATCAAGAACAAAAATCAGTGCTGTCAGTATTGCCTTGGCTGTCCAAACTTAAACAAAGTTTTTTAACTCTTACAATAGCCTGAAAAAAAAAGATTGTTTTTCTGCTCTTTTATCCAAACTGAAACTTCCGCATAAGTAGAAAACCAGATTTATCTCTTGTTTACAATACATAAGCAGAAATGCTCTGAATCTGTGTCCTGGGTTCAGCAGTAGCAGTCATTTTTTATCCTTCTTAGTAGCTGGTGCAGTGCTGTGGTTTTGACTTTCAGCCTGGGAACAGCGCTGATAACACTGATGTTTTTAGTTGTTGTTCAGTAATGTTTACTCTGACCAAGGACTTTCTGAGTCTCATGCTCTGCCAGGGAGGAGGGGAAGCTGGGAGGAAGCAGAGAGAGGACACCTGACCCAAACTGGCCAAAGAGGTATTCCATACCACAGCACGTCATGCCCAGGATGTAGAACTCGGGGCAGTTACCCGAAAGGGTGAGATCACTGCCAGGGTTGGCCTGGGTATTGGTCGGCGGGTGGTGAGCAGTTGTATTCCCTTCCCTCGTTATCTCCCTTATCATTATTATTATTGGTGGTAGCAGCAGTGGTTTGTGTTATCCCTTAGTTACTGGACTGCTCTTATCTCAACCTGTGGGAGTTACATTCTTTCAATTTTCCTCCCCATCCCTCCGGGAGCGGGGGGAGAAGGGGGAGGGGGGGAGTGAGAGAGAGACTGCATGATTCTGATTTACCGGCTGAGCTTAAACCACAACAATGTTTCTGTGTATTTTTTTTATACTTTTCCTTTTACTATGTTAGTTCTTTGCATTGCTGAATTAAAACCAAACCAAACCAACAGAAAACCCAATGGATTAAAACCCCCAGTACTGAATTAGTTGCTCATTATTAGTAGCTTCCTGTAATTAGATAGGTAACTTTTTTGTTTCTTCTACACCAAGCCAATTCTGTAGAAGAAAAGTTCAAATGGGTATGTCAAGCTGCTAAAAATTCCTGAGCAGTCACTGTTCAGCCATCAATGCTCATAGTCCTTTAGTAGCCTGAATCACTACAGTCTTGAACTGATCTACAGGAGTGTTATAAAGTGATTTCTTCTATTTTGCATACTTTGTGGAGATTTCAAATTTCAAAATCTAAAATGAGCATGAGAAAACTCATAATGGAAAGTCTATTTATTTTTTTTAATGGAGTAAGCCCTTCAATGTTTTTGCTATAAATTTTCTTTTACAAAGTATTAACAGTAAATATGAGGAAGGCAAGAGGGCTTTTTAACTAATAAGCTGTCCTTTACACAACTCCTGTCCATCATCTTCTTTAGCATCCCTAGGCCATTTCCCTAGGAGTCTAGCGACTTGATTAGATTTGGGGTTCTGAGACTGCAGGCAAGAAGGGCATATATCACCTCTGGACGGCCTATGTAACATGTATTCTAGTGTTAAAACTGAATGTAGAAATAGCCATACTTTAACAGCAGCTACTCAGAGGAATGGATTAATACTTTAGATAGAAAAACAAAAAGAATGGTAAACAAGAGAAAACTAATTTTAAGAATAATGCTACTTTCCTTATTTTAAAAGCATTGACCGTTCTTGTATTTAGAAACACCTTTTGTAATTCTTCACTATTGTCTTTTATTATGGATTGCATTTTGTTTCACCTAAGTGAAAGAATATAGAGAAACTATGAAGTGGTACTTTATACTCATTAAGGCTTCCTTGATGAAGATGAAATCTGAAGGACAAATATAAGAATTTGTGATTCTAAAAATCAGAAATATTTAAAGAAGCCTAGGGATTACTTAAAAGTTTGAGGAAATGAACTGGAAAGAGTATGAATACATTATGCATAATTTTGTCCTAAATCTAGTAGCAAGAAACTGTATTTACCACGTGTAATCATTATGGTGATTGCTGGATCATTATTTGTTGTAGTTTTGGTATGAATCAGTGGCTACATATTAGGGGTGAATGAGACACAAGTCATATTCTTGTAATGCTGATTTTCCTATCTGAAAGGAGATCGTTTCAATGAAGCTTGTGTTTCATACAGTGGCAAAAGCTAAAGGAAGCAACTTAGAGCCACTCTAAGTGTTGGATAACTGCAGTATAAACTGGTCAAGACGTCATTTAGAACAAGCTGGCATATATTGACATGACCTGGTTGGATGAAGTGTTTTTGATTAACTTGCAAGGATCAGAGGAAAAAAGTACACATCCCCTTTGAAAAGTCAACTTTGAATTGTTCATACTGTTGAGCAGCAGCAAATGAAGTTTAGCTCCCTGGAGGGTGCTAGCAGCAGGATCAGGGGCGAATAGGTGTAGTAAATTTAACAGTTATGATTTTTTGTAGAGTCGACTGCGCATGCATATCAGACAGCTTCATGACATCCTCCATAGATAAAATGAGCATTTGGGTGTACTGGGCACTGCTTAAAGAGGAGGAAGTTAAAATACATAGCTGTGATTCCTTTTCCCATTTTTTTTTGGTATTTGGGGTGAGAGGTACTTCAGCTGAGTTATAAGGTTATTTTTTGTCATCAAACTTCCTAGCATTCATCACTAAATATCCAGCATTTTATACACTGTCATAACAACAGCTACAAAATGTTCCTTGTCACCAACTCTTTAAGTGAAAGTTTCATGCCTCCTTATTTATAGACTTAGATATTTCCCAAACCAAAGCCTCAGCGCCGGCTACTATGCTCTGCTTATCTGGATTCTCTTCCACTAAACACTATGCTTTATGTATCCCTCCATCACACTTTCCTCCATCCCATTTTCCTTAACAGTAGGGTAAAATTATGTGTCAAGTGTATGAGGAAATGTACCTTAATTTAGATTTATTCACTATAAATTATTTCAGTTGTATTGCCAACAGGATTCCTCAATCTTTACAGAAGTAAAGGACAAGGAGAGTAACTCACCACATTACTGATCTTGGGACTTTCTTTGCAGTTTACATATATATGGTAGGCAAGACGTATTTGGATTGCCAGAAATTCTAGAGATATTATTTCCCATGTAAATGCAACACATCAATCCACAAAAAATTCAGATTCACTGAAGAGAACAGAGAGATGGGCTCATGCATATCAGTCAGGCCAGGGTGAAGACTGAGGTTCATAGCTGCTCTCTCTGTTCATGACTTAAAACTGCTTTCCCAGATATGCTCGGGGTACCATATAATGGGTGAGCTGAATGTTGAGTGTTTCAGACCATCTGGGGCATACTGAAAGCTCCCATGAAAAGAACTAATGGATATATTTTTTCTTGAGAAGTATTACATTTGGCAGCAATATATCTAAGATACTAATTCCACTTTTCCCACTAGGAGTAATACAAAAATTCTATCATTTGAAGAGAAATGGGTTGTAAATATAGCCATAGTGAAGCTCATTCTTGTGGCTTATAGGGGGAAAAAGCAAATACAAGCTAAAGGAATATTCTGTGTTTGTGGTAAGCAAACATCTACACCTGAATGCACTGCAGTTGAATTACACGGGACTTCTGCAGATGATTTCATTAGGAGCAGAACAGCTCTTTCCCTGGAATGATGCCAGCCCCTAGAAAATATCTGGTATCTGAAAAAAAAACAAAAAAGGGTGAAGAGCAACAGTTTTGGGATCACAGTTACAGAATCAGAGGTAAGTGGGAACAGTCCCCACCTGTGTCAGTGAAAGCAATAATCACATTTCAACAGAAACTTCCTTGCTAGGCTTTGTTCAAAGAATAAAGGCTGTCAGCATTATAGCATACTGGCAACAAAAAGAAAAAAATGATAGAAAAATCACAAAGTTGACAGGAACACTAGGTCTGTGGTCCCCGCAGACAGCACTTGCCTCTGTTTTCAATGAGAAAATGGAAAAGTTTCCATTTCATTTAGAAAAAGGTCAAAATCATACAAATCAGATTATAAGGTTCTAGTCATCAATGAAAGAGGTCTTCCTCCCCAGCATAAGCTGCAGTCTATCTCCTGAATGAGCTTATAATAGAATCCCATTGAACTACTTTTATGTATCTTCCCAGGAATTCCCCCTTGAGACCCCCTCTTACGAGGTGTCTGCATAATTAAACTCTCTTTTATGCCCCCCGCTCTGGTGCTGCAGCTTGTGGGGGTCTCCCCAGCCTCAGCTGACACAGAGGATCTGACCTTTAGGTAATGTGTTGCATGATCACTCATATCTGACCTTTACACGGGTCTGATTTTATCGGAGAAAGGAGAGGCACAAGACTATGGAGAGCTGTGATACAAAATTATGAATGCATTTATGTATTGCATTTTGATTTCAGTTTCTGGTTCTGTAAGTGAAATATCTGGTTTCATCTTGCAGGTCTTTTTACTATCTTAAAAGGCCTCTAGACTCTCATTGATTATTTTATCCTCACTGTTTATAAATTTGAGTAGATAGAAGAAGGCAGCATGGCTTCTACTTTCCTGTATTTGAAATGCAGGAGTCCTGCCTGGCTTAGACTAAATCAAGTGAAAGACCATGGCACACATGTTGTTGATTTTGGATTGCCTGTGACTGGCACCTTGCAAATGTGCATCAAGGCAATCAAGACAACACTAATTACTATTGAGACATAAAAACTCCATTGCTTTTCTTCATTCTATTCCCAAAGACAAATTTTTCATAAACAACATTTGAGGTTAACACAGCTATGTGAATATATCTATACAAATATTGGATCAACCACCAATTCAACTACCAGAGAGTGGCAGTTTAATGACCACTACTTAGGCACTACTGGGTACTTTCCCTTGGAATTCTTATTTTCATTAGACTTTAATACAGAGATGTAATTAATGGATAGCTGTCACAGCTGCTCTATCTAGTGATTTCCTGAAAGACATCTGAAAAATAAAACGTATTGCAGAAGTTCCAGATGCAAGTGGCAAACTGGAAAAATTACATGTTAAATTATTAAATGAAAAATTATTGACTATGCATTGTAATATGCATTCAGGTGAACACTAAATTACGGAGTAAGTGTTCACTGCAATTAATAAGCTGCTACAAAAGACCTGGTCTCCAAAACTCTCTGCACTTCACTGTCACAAGTTTTAAAGACAGGTCTATACTGCAAGTCTAGGTCAGAGAAGACAAAACATCCAGTGTTTGTCCACTTAATAAAATCCTTTGCTTAAGCCAGGATGCTTTTTTGAATTATCTGATGAAGTCCTTTCCCTTGGGATGGTGAAGCCCTGCCCAACTCAAAGAGATTCAGAGCTGCAGTTTTAGAGAATAAAGCCCTCCTAGTGAGCTAAGCAGAACCTTGAGGTACAGTCAGATGTTTGCTTGTGCACCAGATTCAGACATGAATGAATGAATGCATCACACAAGGTTTATCAAGTTAACTAACTTCACCTTTAGCAGGGAACAGGACTGATTGCACCATGAGAAGGACGTGAATAACAGCTTAGAAAGCTGCTTATCTCTGCCTTTCATCCACCTAAGTAAAATAATGTGGTAGAAACATGCAAAATGGAAGTGTGCAAGCACTTAAGAGTCAAATTTCAATGCCAAAATATAAAACTAACCTGTTTTTACCTTCAACCAAATTTGAGGCTATTGTTCTCTCAGATGAGAGGATGTTACTTAAAACCTGATCATTTAATGAGTAACCCAAGCCTGTGACAATTACAAAACTAAACTGCTGGATAGCAGTATCTGTAGCAGCACAAAGATTTTGGAGCTGCTTTCTACTACTAAACAACCCCAAAGACTATGTCTGACAATAGCCACATAGTGTTTTTGGCAATTGCAACCACAGAAGAATGTGTGGGCTTAGGCTATTCCTTGGGCTGGAGGATGCTGATGTAAGAGACTTTTAACTGCGGATCAAATGAGCTCAAGGACTAGATGGTTAGGACTAGCTAGAGCTTACGACCAAGCAGTAAAGTAAACCTGCCCAATGCTTCCAGAATTAAATATAATACAGCCATAATTTACCCCCCCCCCCCCCTTTGATTACATGGCAAACTTTCACAAAGATTACTGTATTCATTATCAACATAAAACAAAATGCCTAAATGAATAGCTTCAACAGCTTTGGACATGTCATTAATTAAGAGCCAAACATGTGACTCTCTTTTGCCAATTGACAAGCTCTAAATTCAAATTTACATTAATTGCCAAGGTCTACATTTAAATTTATATTATTAACTATGTATAATAATACCTGCTTTGCAGCTGATAGCTTTTATTTTGGCCTTGATAGAACAAGAGCAAAAAATAGAGTGTAGTTCTTTTCTTGGAGGGTGATAATACTGAAATTAGAGCAGTTAGCCTGATAAACCATAGTAATGTTTCTGTTAGTTTTAGACAACCTAAAGCCAAACAATTTTCTCAAAGCAATGGAATTGGAAGGCAGCAGAATTAAAACCATCCTTCAGGTCTATTGAGTGAAAGTCAGCTCTACATGCCCAACATGGTGATCATGCAACCTCCTCCCCTACCGAGGGGCTTTGTATCTGCCTGAGGAATTTGCTGAAAAGAACAACAGCATGTAGGGAAAAAAGTAATCAGTGAGAGAACAGAACAATTTACATACAGACAAACAATTTACATACAGACAAAAGTACAAAAGGCAAACTAATGACATCCCCAGTTCCTTCCACCTCACTGGGTCTGTGTCGGGGCAGAGGAACTTGCTTGCTGAAACCCAAGGGCAGGCTAAAGAATTAGGGGTATAGAGTGTAGAGAAACTCCAAAGAAAGAGTAACGATAGGCAAACATCTAACTAAAGGCACGTAGGAAGAAAAATGGAGATTCATAAATAAAAGAAAAATTGAAAAAGAAGTTGTTAAAAAGGAAAAACACAGGAGAAAGCAGGCAGGGTTTGCAACACAGCAAAAGAGAAATGTGTGAAAGTTAAACTGCTGTAAAAAGGGGGAATTAGGGCAGAATTTAATAAGTCATGCAAAAAAAATATATTTCCTTTCTCGCTCTGTATAGGACTTGTCTAATTAGCTCTGTATTTGAGGCCTTGTTTTGCATTTGTAGGGATGCATTTATAGTGGGCTTATTTGGGGTATTACACATTACAAATACTAAATAAATAGAGTTCTAAGTGGTTATTAGCCCAAATGCCAGCAAACATTGAGCCTCTGACACAGTGACATTATGCAGATTAGCATATACCTGTTACATACCAATACATCATCAGTGGTCAATCTGCAAATATTTCATCAGCCATCACTGATGAAGATAAAGAACATGTCGTATAGATTTTCCTTCTCTAAACAGGGGCCTGGGTAAAGTCCATGACAGCTAATCTGTGATCTAGCACTGACATTGCTTACTCCTGAATTAACAACATCTTTAAAGCCTGATAGAGAGACTGTATCTGCAGAGCTATCAGTCTGATGTACTTAGCATGTGGCTAAGGCCACTTAAAAGGCGAGGAGGCTAAGAGAGGTGGAAAAGGAAATAGGATGAATTGAAATGAGGTAAAGGAAGGTTATGAGGCTGATATATATTTCAACAGTTGAAGTAGCCCTCTAGTAAAGAGGAAGGAAAGTTGGGCTTTTTATACATGTTAAATTACCTCAGAAAAGACAGGTTTAAACTCCATTTCTGAAGATATATCTAATAAGACTTAAAGAGAAAAAATATCCTAATAAATCTATGCCTAAGAGTATCTGTAAGCAGATTAAACTGTTAAAGCTCCAAAACCCTCTTAAAACAACCCAAGCCCAGATGTACAAATAGTAGTGCCCTCATTGTTCCTCTAACCTTATGATTGCAATGACAGTGCCTGAGTGCAAGCAAGGGCAGCCACAAACTTCCCCGTGTTTTATGTTCTAAGTTACTACAGGGATTTCCTAGTCTGAAATTTCAGGATGCAGGTGACCTGGTTTTCAGCACAGGGTGGCTGAGCCTGCCATGCTCTGCACAGCCATGCTGGCAGCATGGAAACCTGGATGCTTATTGCTGGGCACAGCATCCCCCTTCTGCGCTGCAGTGACTGCCTAAAATGATGGATCACTCTAAGGTCTCTCTCAAGCCTGGCAGCCCACATCTACACTCCCAGCAGCAGATTTGCTCCTCCACCTCAGTGCTGGTGTAGTGAAGGTTACTGAAGCTGGACTATAGAGTAGATTCTTGTGAAAAGAACCACTGAAGGCGTATTCAGAGGTGGAAAAAAATTATGTCTGGGATTAATCAGAAAGTACTTATCAACAGACAGCCAGGATGGAATGGGGAGGTGCTCCCCATATAGCTAAATGGGAATGGGGTCTTTTAAGCACAAAAAGAGCTGAGACATATCCTTTAGGCTTGGGGAACACCAGCCAGCCCGAAACACGGAAACCTACTGCTTTTTCCTATTTTAACTACTCCTTCTCTTCAGTAGTCAGTATTTCTACCTTGGAAGAGCACCAGCACTTTTATTTCAGCTTTCAATCCGGTATATATTAAACCAGTGGAGATAGGCATCTCCAGGAAATTGATTTTATAATGAAAGTAGCACAGTGCTAACTGTAGTGGAACTCCAGAACGGCATTCAAATTGATAACAAACAGCTCAATCCTCGGCCCTCTGGTGATGAAGTATTTAACACTAATAATTTCAGTACAAAGTAAAGACTAAATTCTGTCTTTGTTTTGCCTGGCCTTGGAAGGTGAGGGAGTGGAAATCAGAGTACTTCTTGTCCTCAGAATCCAGTGTTAAGGGCAAGGGCAAGAGGGCTGGTACCAGACAATACTTGTGGGATCCAGGAAGAAAGCAAAAGAGGCAAAGGCTCCTTGAACAGCGACCACTGCAGCAGTTCCCTGTAGAATAAATAGCATTAGCTAATAGAGATGTTTCAGAACAATCTACCAATCTCCCGTTCTGCAAAAGGGAAATTAAGAAGACTGTTTTGTGTTTCTTGGGACAGTATGTTTTAAGCTCATGTTAAAGTAATTTCTCAAAAGGCTTTATTGAGCCTTGTCCATCTATGCCTACTGGTAAGTTCAGAAATGAACTTGAGAATTTCCATAAAGGTTTTGGTGCCAGAATGTGCTACTCATGGCTAGCAGATGTAAGCTTCCCTAAAGGGTTAGACGGATGAGATTCACAATCCTAAATGAAAGCTGTTTTGTCATCACAGATTTAGCAATTTAACTATAATTATGAAAAATATGACATTCTATTAAAATCACAATACCGTGTACCTCCCTACAAATATTTGTATTCCTGTTACAGTCCAAAATCTGCAGGTCACCTTAAATTCTGTAGAAGAAATTAGTTTAGTCCTTTTCATTTCAGCTCAGTTAACCTTCATGAGATACAATGCAAAAAGAGAGAAAATAATAAAAAGCTTCATTCATCCTGTAAATACTGTAAACTGCTTTTAAGAATTGAAGGTTTTATTTTACCTTTCTCCACTAACTTGTAAACAAGCTGATGTATCGATGATGTACACCTCTGTACATATAGGTGCAATGGACCATTTCACATTTAAAATCAGGGAATTTACAAATATTTATTCATTTAGAAAGACATTACCTAGCTAAATTCAATAGATCATAAGAACATTCCAATACACATTTAATGTTTATATTACATTTGTAACAGAGTGAATTTAAATAGAATAGCAGTAGTCTTTGAATCTGGATAACTGAAGATTCCACTTTGTCATTCTTTATGTCTGTCAAAGGGCACTATCAGTTTGATAAGAATATTCTTATAAAATATCTTTGTATGAAAAGAAACAAAAGCATTGCCTGGATGTACACTGTACTTTTCTGGTTATTTTTAAAATTTCAGAATGTTATTGCTTCATGTTAGTATATAATATTAGAGAATTGTTATGCAGTCCTCCACTTCCCAATTCCCACGTAATAGAATAATGCTGCAATATTCAGATTTCATGTGCTTTGATAGAATACTTTTCTGGCTTTCATATACTGCAGAAATATATCTAAATATGCCAAAGAAATATGTCTGTTGCTCTGAACTGCTATAGGCTTTTTTTTTGCTTTTGGACAGTATTTGAATTAGCACACTTCAAGTCTGTTATTGAGAATAAAAGCCGCCTGTTCTATTTCCTTCAAACAAGTCTTGATTTAAGGTCAACATCACAAGATAATGCATCCTTTAGGGAGTTCCCCACTGCAATGCAGGGTTTTGCTAAGATCAGACAGGCTGTGCCCTTGGCCATTCGGGAATCCCCAACTGGTTATTTACCTTACAAGCCATTCTATTCATGCCTCTAATCAATGGCCTGCTTTTTCCCAGGCTAATGACAACCTTATGAAGCAGTATTTCTCTCATGTCTCTAAGAAAAGAACAATTAACCATAGCTATAAAAGCCACTGACAAAAATTTATCGTTAAATTGTTTTTGTGGTCTTAAACTGTGGCTCCAAAAGATGTCATAAATGACTTCACTGTTAAAACATTCACATATTAGATTTACTAGGATACAGGCTAGTAAAAGCAGTTATGTTTACAGCAGGACTTAATCCTGAGAGATGCAGACCAGCTGCAGCGTCCATTGACTCCGCTGAAGATTCTGCAGGTCTGTCCACTCTCAGTTCTGCACATTATGGCTCTGTATTACTACCCAGCATCATGCAGAATGAGCACAAATGGCACTTTAAATATACATGCCTCATAAAAGCATAAATCTAACACTTAACGGAGCTGTGCATTTTCCCTTAGCAAACGTATTTTTGTCAGTCCCTCCTGGATCTTGGTTTTGAAGCATCTACTTTTATTGAGACTACATAAAGCCTTCTGGGAAACAAACCAAAAGCTTCTGTTGGGCGTTAAATGAATTCCTTTTAGATTCTGAGCAAATAAATGCTCTATTAGAGTTTTGTAAAGCAGATATAGAAAACTAAGTACACCTAATACTTTATATATTTGTATGTCCATGTTATATAAATAGATCTGTGTATGTAGACATGCGTTTCTCTTACAACATTAGCAAACTTTGTAAATAACGAACTTTCACAGATTTCACGCTAATCAAATTACTTCTTGCTAATAGGTATCCATGGAGGCTGCTCCCCAGGTTTTCTAATTCTCCTCATTATGTTCTCTAATTTTTCCAGAGAGACGACTCAAGCAACTATTTGATATACAACGGCTGCACCCAGCTGGCTTTCACTCGAACAGTTGCTTTGATACAGCATCACATGATGATATTCATTACTTCAGATAAATTATTCAGAAACTCCCAGATGCAGTGTCCTGCACTTTACTAAGCTATAGGAGAGTTTTGCTAAAGTGTGATGCTTTCGTATCACAAGCAAATCTGACTTTGTGAGTAGTATATACTCATAATAAGCCAAAGGAAACTATGCACTGGGTCACAAAGTTGCAATTAAACATTAGCATTATTATCAAAACGCTCCTTTAATACAAAGCTTTCTTATTTTTGTTTTTTCAACGCTGTCATGTTTGAGTCAGGATAAATAACACAGCAGCAAAAATTTCTAAAGTTACAAGTTTTATCTCCTGCAATTCTTATAACTTTTATCTTTTCATTAAAAGTTCTTCAAAATTCTCGGATTAATAGGTAATATCTATAAAACAAAATTTGAGAATTTATATATATATATATATATATATAAATTCTCTCTGTATATATATATGTAACAGCATTTCCCCTTTACCTGCAGTGCTTAAACCCTGCAGCACTGAATCCAGAGCTCTATCCCTGTGTACCTGTATTACCTTTAGGAATAAAACACTCAACAGATTCTAGAAAATATTCTCAAAACAACAAAGTGGAGTCAGAAGCCTATTCTCTTACAAATTTGCCTGTTGTTCACCTCCTACAGAGCTCTTCAGTAGTATGGCATCAACAAGAGTTTGCAGGGGTGTAGAAATAAAGGACTAGTGAAAAAGGCTAGTTGTGTCTTGTGGAAAATAAAAGGAAGGTAATGGCTACGGCTGTTGCTGCTGCTGCATAAGGCCAATTTTGCAAGAGACCCAGCACTGCAACAATTCATCTGGTAATGTCCCACCCTGGTTAGGTGCCTCAGGACCTATAAATGGGAAGGTTTTCTCTGGAGCTTTTTAAGACCGAAGTGTAAATCAGCTTTAAAGACCCCTGTTCATTCTCACCTAAGGTCAATCTCCACTGACTCCCTTTACAGCTGGGCTGGCAGGACTGGGGTGTCAGAAGGAAAATCCACCTGATTTAGAATAAAAGCTGAGGGTGAGATGAAACACCCTTTGGAGGTGCCTACAGCTACAAAGAAGGCACAGTGTCCAGCTCATCCCGCATTTCCACTGATAAGTTGGGCCAGCTGGTTTCCTTTCTGTGGAATTAAATTCAGCTAATAAAACTGAGCTGCTGTTACTATGCACTCCTAAAGCCTCTGTTTCAGAAACAAGATGATTGCATTAATTCTCTTTCTGGCTATTTTACCATGGCTTTAGTCCATGTCTCTGGTGGATAAAAGTATGGAAATAATAATCTTAAAGGATCACGGAAAACAAAAGTAAATAAAAATTATTATGTATTCCTCCTCAGGATCTTGTGCTTCTGAAGTCACCTTCCTGATTCTGAGATATTGATTAAAGACTCTGAAAGCTTATTCCAGATAATCAAATTAAAGCTGCCTGTGAGAACCTGAAGAACAATCTCATAATACTGAGTGATAGAATGGCAGATGAATTTTAATCACTGTAAATGCAAAGAAATGCACAAAGGGAAAAATAACCCTCGCTGTGCATACACATACATACATAATGATGGGCTCTAAAGCAGTTATTACCACTTAGGGAAAAGATCTCCAAGACACCAGCTTAAGCCCAGCGGTATTCAAAAAGCAAACAGAACATTAGTAATCTCAGGAAAGGAACTGAGGCTAAACCAGAAAATACCATTATGCCATCAACAGTGTAATCACATCCCAAGCATTGCATGTAGGTCACTGAACCCCAAAAGCACATAGCAGAACTAGCAGAGGAGTAGAGGGGGACAGCCACTGTCATCAAAGACTTGGGAGAACTTGTTTGTAAACGGGAAATTTAGTGGACTAGGATAATCCTGCTGGACAGATACCACATAAAGGGATATCGTAATGGTACATCAAATCTGTAATGATATGGATAAAGTGAAAAGAGAATTATTATTTAGCACTTTTTATAATACACACACACACAATTGCCAGTTAAAGTATCAGGAAGCAGGTACCCAACAAAGAAAAGGCTTTTTGGTTTGGTTTGGTTTTGTGTTCTGCCTCCCGCTGACAACACATAACCAAACTGTGGATCTCATTCATTGCCCCAGGAGGCTGGAAAAGAGGGAAGTTTAAATGGCCATAAAAAGGAATTAGACACATATATAAAGGATAGTTAAATCCAATGATCCTTAGACAGCCTTTGGGTTCTTTAAGATACTGAAAGACAGGTAGTAGGAAGGTGTGAGAGGGAGAGGATTATGTCTACTTCGTTTATTGTAGTGTTCTCCCAAAAGTTTGCTCTGATTGATAAGAGACAGGAGACAGGTTAGGCTGAGAGTTATTCTGAGCTGGTAAAGAAGACCTTATGTTCTTATTATGTTTTCCTCACTATGTGTAAAGCAGGAATTTATTCAGAACAAGATTCAACTTTCCTTCATCTTTGGAATAATAATATAAAACTCCAGAATTCTAATTCTAATTCCAATTCTAGTAACTGCAATTCTAATTTCACATCTAACATTCTAATCTAAGCAAATAACTCTAAGCCACTGAATAATGTTTTATATTTAAAACACCTTGGATAGGTGTTAAAATAGTAAGAAAATCGTGTTTCATTTGTCCAGGAATAAAAGCAGCTTACAAGCTATGAATATCTCTCATCTTTTTCCAGTCAATATCTCATGTAAGTTTACACCAAAAAGACTTCTACAGCTCATCATCCACATATGTAATAAAATTTTTTGTAGGACTATACTTTTCCAGTTCTGACTGATATCCATGAAGACCACCAACACTGAATATGCCTGGAAGAAGTGCAATGTATAGACTTGCTTTTATACAACCCTAGTGCACTATTCTGGTGCTGAAGGTCAAGCAAATTGTCTCATCTTCTAAGAGAAATTCTTTATGTCGAAGTACTTTACAAAGAAAAATACAGCTTCCAACTAAAAGCCCATCACACAAGCAACATTCTGTAAAATCCAATCTGAGGCAGGCATTCCATATTTATTTCAATTGAGTGTTAGCCATACATGATTCTAATTTTAATAGTAGCAAGGAATTTCACATCTCTCATCAGGGACTCCCATCACAGCATGACAAAAATCCACATTGTATGAGCTATGCAGCCTAGGAACACCTGATCACAGTTTTTCCTTTAGTTCAGCTCCTTTGATGAGCATTTCCCAAAGGCAATGTTTTAAGTTTGTGGAGAAAATATGTCTCTGACATTAAATTCAAAGATTTACAGTGATGGGGATACATTACATAGAAGGAGAAACTCCAAGAAGAAACCCACTGTTCTTTCAACCAGTTAAAAGCTTATCTTGCATTGCTTGGTGTTGCAAATTTCTGTGTACATGAATATATGCAAAGCTGGACTAACATTTGGCCACACATAGTGTTTAAAAAATAAGAGCTGGGACGCAGTTTTCAGAAAGATCAAATCCATGGTGGTACTATTTCAACCTCTAGCAGAAGTCTGTACAAAATCTCAGCTGATGGGCACTGAATCACACGAAAGGCAATGTACAACAGCAAAAGCTGAAGGGCAGTATTCCCAGATCAAACATCACCTCTCAGTTGCACATGATAGTAATGAATTTCGATATTCTGCTTTTCTTATATAGCTCCCAACAGCAACATCAGTGGGAGATCTGCGTATGTAAGGAGAGAAGAACAGCAAAACAGAGAACCAGTGGCTCAGAAATTATGGGGATTAGAATGGTAGAAACAGCTAGGTTAGAGCAGCACAACATGAGATGAGGATGCCCTCACTGTTGCCAAAGTATAAGCATTAAATTGACCACACTAATGGCTATGAAAGAAGGTGCAAATACATGCAAATTCATTATCTCCATATAACATTGCACATGCAACAGGAACATAAAGCAAATTATTTTTTTAATGTAAGTCTTCTATTTAGGGCTGGAGGTACTTGTTTTGTAAAGCAAGAAATTATAGAAATACCAGCTCCACCTTTTCCCCAGCCAAACATTTTCAAAGTTTTTCTACTGATTTTTCAAAGACTTCTGTATTTGTAATAACAATGCCTAACTTAATTACTATGGCAATAACGAGGCACATTTGCTATCCCAGGAAAGGAATAAAAATCTGCCATTATGTCTCTTCCTCAGATTAAGAGCTAAGCAACAAAAAATAACCTGAACGCGCTGAATATTCCAGCTGGGCTTCCTATCAATCTGGTCATTGCTAAAAAATATTCCAGGGGGAGAAAAAGTTATTACATTTTTGTAAATCTCAAGAACAAATGAAGGGAACATGAGCAGATCAGTAACTGAGAGATGATAGTTGGCAGAGAAATGTATGGGGAGCGTGGGGGTGTTGATGTTGTTTTTTTAAGTGCCCTAGTAATCACAGGGAAAACACAAGCACACGTGCAATTTGCCCATCAGCCATTAATTGTCAGTGACCGCTGCCAGTCATTCAGTAACCATTAGTGAGAGATGGAAAATCTCGAAGGCATACACAATCCAGAATGAACATTGTTTGCCCACAGATTTTAACTGTGGATTGCACTACCAACAGAATACACATTGTTCTCTCTGGAAAGAATATTCATGAAGACATAATTACAATATTTGGTGTTGCATAAACAAAATCTCAGAAAGCACCCTTCAAGTCAATCAATAATGTGAGAGTACACTGAGAAAAAGGCAAAACCTCCTTCTTACAGATGACATCTTTTCACCTAATCCAGTGCTCTCCAGTAGAATTCAATAGAAGCCATTCAGTTGATTTTGAACAGGTCCCTGTCACCTTTCACTCACTGAGACTTTATTTTGGCTTCTTTAAAAATATAATAGATCTGTAGGGTTCTTTCAACATTAACCTAAAAATAATTAATAACAGAATATGCTAGCTGTATTCTCTTGCACTAGTGTCACTTAAAATCTTACTGATGCATAAGTGAGAGATGAAAGTATGTTTATTACTTCCCTCTATTCATAACAATTCATTCTAATTCTGCTTTTATCTACCTAGTGATACTGCAGCTAGAATAAATTCTTCAGTTCCTTACTAATTCAAATGTTCCTTAAGCTAACAACTTTATTTCTTGCAGGCTTAAGATCAGGGGGAAAAAGATTATCTGCATTTATTCCTTGCTAGACCAAATTCTACTTTTTTAAATCATGCCTTAGAATTCATTTCAGTCAGCAAAACAACAGAGAATGTAAGCTGTGCCTAACGAAATTTTAATGCAATGCCACTTACTGAAATAGATAAGTAGGAGTACATTTTTCTACCCAGCATTACCTGTTTCATTTATTTATAGAAATTCACGTTAATAGATATATTCTAGCTACAATCAGGATTTTTTAAAGCAAAAAAGTGATGTAAAAATTCTAGCAATCAGTGTAGCAAGCAGCAAGTAGCCAATAATGTTCTACTTACCATGACCATTACACTAGGCCAACAAAAGTCCAAAAGCACAGTTAAACTTCTCAAAAAATAACACCCACATTTAATTAATAATCCAAACTATTTAGTAGATGTCAAACATGGAACTATGAGACCAGATGTCGTAGGGAGGCATGCGAACAGAAGGCTGGAGAGAAGAGACTAAAGGTGTTAAAATCCATCAAGTATTTAAAAACAAAGACATGAAGGGGATAAAATACAGAAAGTTCAAAGAATTTGGAAATCCCCTATGTTATGTCTTTAATAGTTGAAAATCCATACAATTTAAGTCTTTCCATGACATTTTTCAGTACTCATCAGAGCAACATAATACCGTTTTGTATATTAATGTACAGTAACAAATACAGGAATAATCTCGAATTCTGAAGAGACAAAAGAAGTCAAATGGTGGTGGGGACAGAATGTCCGGGTTGAAATACCATGGCATGGAAAGTGACCACAGAGAGCTGAGGGTTAGAAAAGTACACGGAAACATCTGTCACTTTGAACAAAGTGGACCACCAGAAAAAGAAATGCAGTTTTAATGAGTACTAAAGGAGGCTACAACCTACAAAGTCTAATGACCCTCATTAAGCCTACTGCAGAAACAAATCTCCTGCCCTTTAAACCACCAATGACGGCAGAGCTTTCCCACTTCCACAGCTAAATCAGAAAGAAATTAAATGATTCTTCTAGTCCAATGGAGGAAACTGAGGGATGAATACCAGACATAAACCTTTCAAAGATGAATGTTTTGATTATACAAAATGCATCAGTCCCAAAATAGCTAACTTTGCTGACTTTGTTCATCTTGTTTATAATGCTGAAAGTTTCTAAAAAATTATGTAAGTTGATGATCAAACAAATGTGCAGCATGAAAAGCATGAGCCATATCTTGTGAGGGCAGCGGCAGGCACTTTCAGATTTAGCAGCTGCATATGACCCTGATGGATCTACCAGGGGTTGCTGCAGTGTCCCAAAGGTGTTTAATTATGAAAGTGATATACAATTACTCTGGATTTTGGACAGAAGGAATAAGACTTGCAGGTATGAACAGAATGTTTCTATTTTGCAGTAGGAAAAGTAGGATCACTGAAATTTTCTTAAAGTAGTAAAAAATGTAAAACTGTGTTCTCTGCAAGGGAAAACCTTGCTCCCACAAGCAAGTGTTCTATTACATAGAAGATAAACTACAGCTATAAATTCCCAAAGCAAAAAATATTTCTTATAAAAAAAGAAAATAATGGACTACCTTAGGGAAAATAGACAAGAGAAATACAGCTGGGATAGGAAGAGGAAAAAGGTGTCTCCTAGTTTAAAAAATGAAATCCTACCCTTTTGCTCCCTCTCCCCCAAACAGCAAAACTTTTGGACAAAGGAACTCATGCCTTTCATGGTGCTGTCAGAGCTCAAAGATTAAATAAAGATTTCTAAACCTAAAACAGTCACTGCATTTTTCAAAGTCGATTTGAGCAAAAGTACACTGAAACAACAACCAATGTACACTACAGTTAACAATGCAGACAAAAGAAGCTGCAGCTTCTGGGTTATCTCCAGAGTCAAGAAGAGCAATGTTAGCACTGCACTGCCACTACAGGAAAGGTGTAGGCTATAAATAGTAGGATGTTATCGAGACTAAATAATTTCTTAGATGAAATTGCTAGTTTGCACTGTTTTTAACAGCTTTGACAGTAGAATACTACTTTTTTCCCCTCACTCATTCACCAGATGGAAGAGGATCCAGTGGAAGAACTGTATTTCTCCGTACAGGGAAGCTTCTCTGCACTGGGCAGCTTCCCAGTCTCAAAATCTTAGAATCATAGAATGGTTTGGGTTGGAATGGAATTTAAGATCACCCAGTTCCAGCCTCCCTGCCATGGGCCAGGACACCTTCCACTAGACCATGTTGCCTAAGGCCCTGTCCAACCTGGCTTTCAACAGAAGTTACCAGAATCTGGCCTACATGGCTATAGAAATTTGCACATATATAGATATGCAAGTAAGGCTCATTTGAGTTTGTTTATAGCAAGTGACTTGATTTATCTTGAATCCTCCTGCATTTCTATGACCTTTTCATTTTTACAGTAGCATAAGCAACAAAGATCCAACATGTCACCAGAATATGCAATCAGACATTATTTTGATGAAACAATAGATTATATTCTGTAAAATTTAATTACATATAAAGATTTGATGTTTAAAAGAAACAAATGCTAACACTTCCCCTCTGGATTCCAGAATCCTGTCCGTCTGCCTCACCAGTCTTTTTTTCCTACCTTTACTAGGTGCAGTTTTCTCATAGCCAGAGATTTTTTCCTCTTTATCTTTCTATGCTGAAATAATTCTAATGTTTTAAGGCATCACGAATCTAAATCTCTTTTTATAAAGCCTGCAACAAGTTCTCCACATCTCTGCTTTCTATACTTTCCACTTATTATAGCCACTTATCTATTCCCAAAGCCTTCTACTATGAATTCTGAAAAAGCAGTACTTCCCAACTACTCTGATAGCCACATCCACATACTATGTGTTCCTCCTGCTTGGGCAGATACATTTCACAAAAAGCTTGAAATGTTACCTCATTCCTTTTTTTACTCTCTCCCACAAACAGTGCTTATCTGCCACTGGGTCTGTGAGGGTATTAGTCATGAAAGACAGTAGCTTTTTAAAGTGCTGTGTTATCTGTCAAATCTTAAATACAGGACATCTGTGCTCAGGCAGGATTTTCCAGCTGTATTTAGCAAGGACTCAAACACTCTGAGGAGTTTAGGTTAGAATCAAAATCCTGGTCTAACAAAAGGAAAATTACTGAGACCTTTTTTAAAGCATATGACAAAAACCAAAAAGAAAATGGAAACCAGGAACCAGCAAGTATAAGGAATTCAATTTACATAAAAACCCCTGAGTTAATTGTATTTGTGAAGCTCAGCTACTAAAGTTACAGAAAAGTTTGTGTTCATCTTCACCTGACTGTGAATGTGTTGCATTATAAGTAAAGAAAAATCAAAGAATGTTGGGGAAAAAAAGAAAAATAATCAGCTTTTAAAACTATCTGAAACATAATGAGCTTTATTGGAGATTTTAGCAGGTCATTATATTGCTTATGTAGTGGCAATAGGGTTTGAAATGATTGCCAGGAAATACACAACAGGTTTGCACAACAAGGCAAACTTTCCATCAAAGAACACCAAATTGTTTTCAACTTCTAAATTCAATGAACTTGCTGACCTTGTGGAGTAAATGTAAAATGCAGCGATTACGAAGATTAATTTTTTAAAAGGAGAAGATTGCCATTCCTTTTCATTAATGCTCTCTATTAAAAACAAGAGCTTTCATATAAAAGCCAGAGGGAGAAGAAATAGTAAAAATGAAGGTAGCTGGACATATTGTAATGAATATAATACCACAAGCCCCTCTTTGTTAAATCTATCATGCTTCATTGCCATTTAGAAGTCAAGGATTGAAGGATTAAGGCTATAGAGAGAATAGGATTAAAAATCATGTACTCTGATTTGTACTTATGATTAAATACTATTTCAGACGGAATTTCAACCTTTTATTCTCTATTGGCATCAAGGCCTTGAGTATGAGCTTTGCTAAATATGGTGTTGTGAATTCTTTTCTGTGTGAAAAGATTTCCTTTCAGAAATTCCCACATTGGAACATTTCTTCAGTGGTCATTGCAGGAATGTTTCCGGCCACCGCTATTCTCATACCACACAATGCTTGCATTTTAGTGGCAAAAATCAACCTTGAGCAGTCAGTGAGAATTTTGCTACTTGCTTCAGTGGTGAGTGGAATCCAATATATAGCTTGTTAAGGATGTGAATTGTTAAACCTCTGGCCCTGTTTCTCCCAATGAGTTTAAAAGTTCTCTCTCCCTCCCTTTCTAAATTTCATTGCACATTCCAGCAGAAAACTACTTAAGCTTAGCCAGTTAACTTGGCAGCAAAATGAAAAAGGGATGCTATTAGAAACTGGATGTGAGGAGCTCCAGCAGTACCAGCAGAGACTTTTGGGGTCCATCACTGGTGAATGTGACTATTTTATTGTGGAGTTAAATTACAATTTGAAAGAGTTTTACAAAATAACAGCCAACATTCATCGCTATTTTAAAATGTGTTACTCATTATATATTGCATCACTGATGAACATGCTTATTCTTTACAGTGGGCATCTATTATACATGTTACAATAAAGACTTAAACTGTAAAGCTCCACATATCAAAAATAATATTCATCTCTCTGCAAACTTTTTTAGCTGAGAATCGCAGAGCATTTTACAAGGAAATAAGTTTCACAGCCCCATGAAAGGTGTGTTTACATGACCCCCTTTCATAAAACACTGAAACTTGAAATTATTTGGTTTTGTATAATCATGAGCTAATTAGAATAAAAGCCTGATATTTTCCTCATCAAGGACCGTAAGACAAGTTAGCAGCTTCCTCAATCTCCATTTAGCAACCTTTAAAATCCTCAGGTCACTGGAAGAATTATTATTAGGCTGACAACTGCTGTACAGACAGGGATCCTTGCAGGCTGTGTGCCTCTGGGTCCTGGGTATCTCCCCATTTAAACACACAATCTGGGTGAACAGTGAGACCAGAATGCAAGAGAGCAAAGTACTAGTTGAATAATCAAGGAAAACAGACATGTTTTCCTATACTTTTATTCATTCTTGTCCTTGTAGTTACCAACTCTATTTAAGATTAAGGTTAGAACTCTACAGGGTTTGTACACCTGAGACTGAGAAACTAATGGTTCTGAAAACAAAGTAATACTTAATAGTCCAGCACAGCTTAAAAAACTCCTCTGTCACACTGATCAGTGTACTCCAAGGGAGCCGTCCCAGCACTCAAGAGTTCCCCAGGGATGCACAGACAGGCTGCTCAGGGCTGGTCCCAAGGTGCAGGCAACCAACGTATGTCCATGTGGACCGATACTTTGTCCTAAATCTTATCCAAGGATGAAGAAGCATTACTCTTCCAAACCTGAAGAAAACTAGGTTAGCCAGAGTATTATCTTCTGAGCTCCCAGAAGAAACACCAATGAGTTTCCCCCTTTCTTTTTTTTTATTATCACTATTATGGCTTTGGCATTGATTTTTTTTGTCAATTAATGCACAGCTGATGGTGCCAACACAGAATGCCCTTCCAAAGGTCAGGACAATTCAAGAGATTTTGTTATTGTTTAATTAAACCAAAATTGAAAATACAAGCTGAAAAAAGCATGTTCAATATGTACTTAAATGACAGAAAACATTAATTGTGATCAATATTATTACAAGTAATGCCAGCTCAATTACAAAACTGATGGCATTAAATACTAGTTAAAAATGGGGTTAATAATCTGTAAAAGAGAGTTCTAAGAACTCTGCGGTTTAAAGGTACAGTATTCTTATCATCTGGAAACACCTGGATTTAAGTCAAAACTGGAAATGAATTCGGTAATCTGTCAATCCATTTCCCAATTCCTAGTCATTTGTTCGTATCACAAAGCCAGCAGGCAGGAGTGTGTGATGGGCAGGCCCTACTCAGAAGTGGCTCAGGCCTGGAACGGGAAGGGTTTTGATGTCTGAACTGAAAAGCTTTTGCAGAGCAGTATCAAAAGTTTGCAGCAAAATTACTCATGTGTGCCTGGCACTCTCAGGTGAACTCTGTAAGCATTTCATACTTGCCCTTGGGAAAAAAAACAACAGTCCTTGGCACAGCAACTCAAACCATCTCAGAGGGGATGGTTTAAAATGTCTAGGGACAATGTCATGCTCTATGCTGCTCTCATATTTTCTCTCTGGGTTGATTCATCTGACATTATATTCTGCACCCCACCTGGCAGAGGAGCTTACTCAACTTGTTTTTCTCACTTGCAGGGCAGTATCTTTTCCAGGCTGTAATAGAGAAAGTGCTGTTTTAATATAAAATAATAAGTCCCCTTATATTTTCTTTGAGAAACATGCATAAGCTACATCTTCAAGGCAGAATGCAAGAGGAGGCAAGACTCTGGCTTTTAGCTTCATTTGATACTTCAGAGCCTTGAATATTTTCCTAAGCTCTAGAGAGGATCAAGATTTGAAATGCAAGCTTGCGATTAACCTGTCCTCTGTCTTCAGCTCCCTCGCTCCTTACTGTCCAGCCTTTCTGGCTTGTAATTTTGTATTCGACTCCCTATCCTCAAATAAATTCCCACCACAGGGACCTGGATTCTGTTTCAGGCACTGGGTCACCACATATCGGGTGTTGCAGCAAGTACCCACTAAGTGCTCACATCAGCTATGATGGGGAATGCTTCGTTTTTCCCTTCACAGAGAGAGCGCCTCATCAGATATTATGATTGTGCATGACATTTCTCTCCCATTTGAAATGTCCATTCTGTGTTTTTTATGAAAAATATTAACTACCATTTAGACTCCAGCCTCCAAATGGCTTCAGTGAAGGAGAATTAAACCCACATAAAATATACCTGAAATTTCACATGAGATGGATAGGAAGATAGACAGAAAGTTTTTTCAATGTGGTTGGCAGCTGTTTTTTGTTACCTGAGGCCAAAAGAAATAATATAACATAGATTAACTAAAATTTTATGAAATGTGGGGCTGCCATGGACCATGGTCTAAAAACTGCACTGGAAGACAGACACTTCTGTGGCCTTAGTTACATGTTATAAATTAATATTAAGCTAAAATTCTCCAATTAATATTAAGCTAAAATTAAGCTAAAATTCTCCAAGACAGCCTTCCTGAAAAAAATGCACATGTGAACTGTTAACAAAACAAGCAAAAGTTTCTTTGTATATAGTCATAGCTCAGTCTACATAAAAGCATGATTTTATAGGGACCTATTTGGCATCCAACAACATTCCAGCATTTGAGAAAAAGAATTAATTAAGCTATGCTGGTACAAAGTCTAATAAAGAGACTCTCCTCAACATATTTCCAACAGCAGGTATAATTGCTTGGAAACAAGGTTTAAAATAGTACTATTTGTAGACCCTTTACTATAGTGGAACAAATGGTACCATTTAACACACAATGAAACTCGCACTTAGCATTAGATATCAATCATGACTTGTGTATTTTAGGAGTTCTTGTTTTGATCAAGAAAAAAAAACTACTTTCCTGAAGATGATACCTCTTTCTACTTTGGTTTCCTGGGGAAATGAACTTTATAGATACATAGTGTCTGTCTGTTCACCATTTCCCTCTGTTAAGTCTGAGTCTATTGCAGTTTTCAACTAAATTTAGCTAACACAGAGATATCTTAAAGATAAATACATTGCCCCTGCATTAGACAATGTTATGCCTTGTGCTCAGCAGGTACTTGCACAAGCCAATCTGGTTTGCAGAAACAACTTGGCAAAAAAATAAATAAAACAAGCCTTTTACAAGCCACTGAGATAAAAGTTTTAGAAAGCAATGAGAGTGAATACCATGTTCAGACACAAACACGGTTCTCAGGGTCACACAGCACTAGATAAAACCCAAAAGCTCGCCTTCTCTCCCAGCTCATATTGCGATTCATACATTCAGCAGAAACAGGGGCTTGATCTGGAGTTCCAAGATGTCCTGCTAATACGTTGTCCACTCAACAGTGTAGGGCACTTCCTCATCATTCCATGTCCTCCTCTAGCCACGTACAGCACTGCTCTGTCCAAGTTACCTATGTAACTCTCTGATGAGGATTCATCCCAATCAGCCAAAAAGTCCCACGTCCCTTTGTACTCTAGACTGCTTAAAGATATGGTTTCAAACTCCAGGCTACTGCTAATTCAGTCAAATGAAAACCTAGCTGCATATACATATTTACCTGCTATAGATTTCCAGTAGCGGGAATTGCCAGACATAAATGGTATCCACGTAAGATGAAAGTTCACTACTTAGTTTCCAGTGACGATACATGTAAGGAAAACAAGAAGTAATGCTTTACCCACAACACCAGCATGCCTATGCCCAAATGCATCCACAAAACAAAAATATGAAGGGTTGATATGTTTTACTACAGCATAGTGAAGAATCAAGTAAACAATGACAAATTATTTGTTACGTTTGTGATTTACTTTAACTTAACTTGTGATGTTGGATAGGTTTATTCATCTGGTTGACTACAGAGAAACCTGCACTTACTAAAAGGAAGGAGGTGTACACAGACAGATATTCTACAGTTTGATTGTGACAGAAACACAAAAAAAGTGTGTCTAAAAGTACAGAAGAAACTGCTTGTGCCACAAAGCACTCTGAGTCACATCTATTTATTTATGAAAAAATATTGATAAGTCTGCAGTATGAATTAAAACAATAAACCAAGTTCTTCCGTTTTGAGACCATTTTTCACTCAGTTTTCTATGCTCAGTTGCAAAATCTTTACAACTGAAAAGCAAAATTACTTATAAATAAGACAAAACAGTTTCAAACACAAACTGATTTCTAAGACCCTCATCATGAAATATAAATTATGGAGATCAATGATAATGCCAATTGTTTATTTTTCATTATTTATTTTCATTCCATAGAAATAATCTTCCCAGAGGAAGAAGTATCAGATAGCAAATACAAAAAATCCCAAATGAATTTAAACTCTTGGTTTTTTTACATCAGTAGAGTAGGTTTAATTGTAGGCATGATGATGATGATGATATCTCATAAGTCTATCAAATTTATTCATATAGGATTTACTTGCTGATAGTTGAAGCTAAAATAGATATATGCAATGATTATGTGCTTTGAACTCTTAGCAAGAAACATGAAATGTATTAAATGTAAGCAAGATGACAAAGACAGTCCTACATTTTATTTCTTTCTTGCTAACTGTCAAACAAACTAAAGATGTTATGGAAAGTTATTAATTTTAACAAGTTCTGGTGAAATTTGAGAAAAACAGCTTTGAATTCCTGTTTACATTTGTGGAGTTATAACAATAGAGGTGCCCTTTTCTGTCACTGGAAGTTTGAGTCTAGTTTCTATCAGTTAGGTGGTTTACAAAGGAAAAATACCTGCTGGAAACAAGTAAAAGAGTCACAACTGTAGAGTAATTGCTGGGCTTCAGTCCTTTCTAGGGTTAGATAGGGGCATATACAAATGGTGAGGGAGTAGCTTAGACCAGGGACATGAAGAGGGACTGTATGTTAAATGGTGAGATTTTAAGAAAGTACTTTCCAGCATTAAAACACTCGTGAAATGTAACACAAAATTTTTACTCACGTGAAAAATTACTGGTTTCCTGGGATAGTTACACCTTTGAGACTGCAGAAAACGCAGTAAGTGATTGCCCTTATGATTCCAAATGTAACACTTGTCTTCCCAATGTATTTATTTATTTATTGTAATGGAAGAATCATATTAAATATATAAATACATATGTTTAAAAAGTCAGTTCAAGCAATACATCTACAGCTTTCCTTTTTTTTTAAGAAATTCTGAAATGTTTAGAGATGATTGATTGAGATGATGACAGTGTTCTCAAAAGAGGAAAGGGAGCTGAACTCCTGAATTTGTGACCGCATGCGCTATGACACACTGCATGTGCCACACAAAGCCTTTAATAAGAGCTCTGCTGTCTGGATGAAAAGTAAAAGGAAGTCCTATATGCCATAAGTGGCAAGGCAAGGATGTATGGAGGTGGTAAGCGTCGCTATTAGCAAAAGGGAATTTGCTAGGAGGATTTGCTCAAGATGGGAGATATCCAACAGGAGACATCATACTTAGCATGAAACAAAGGGCTCAACTAGGGAAGAAAGATGAAGAGGACAAGAATAGATGTGTGTGTCTTTGGCATGAAAAACGCTGAAGCTGTGTGTGGCAGTGAGCTCACCAAAAGGTATTGCCTGTGACTACAGGAATGGGGAAAAAGATAACGTGATAGGAGAGTGGGGTTCAGTTTAAGGTGAAGATACCTAAATGTCTGTCTACATTCGAGTGTAAATCTGTGTCCTCTAACTGTCAAAACAGAACTGACATTCACAGTCAATGAAGTTTAAAAGCAACTCAGCTCACCCTCAATAAACATCCATACTTTACAGTTAAGTTGGTGGGTGTAGAGGAGATAAAAAGACAGATGACAGATGAATGCTAGGTGAAATCAAAGCTTTATTTATAGTCTTAAGCCTACTTGGATTTGAAAACTAAGGAGAAAGGAGGTTCACATAAAAAGGAAGGGATGGATTAAGAGTGATGGAGACTACTGGTTGTGATGGATTGGTAATGAAATACGTGAAATTTGTAGTAATGAAATAAGTGAAATTTGACATATCTGATCCCAGGAAATTTCAACAGCTCTTTAATCCCCAAATTGGATAAAGAAGTAAATGTTCACTTTTCCCCAGAATGGAAATTTCCATAAAATTAATTAAAGAATTTGAAAAATTTAATTACTACATTTCTGAACCAAAAATGAACTTTCTAAAACCTCAGATATTTCATGTCATTAAGGCTGAACTGCTTTTCAATATTAAACTAAAATCTTTACTGCCTTATGGGACTTGTCATTCTTTTCCATATTCTCTCCCAGACTGTTAGTAGACCACTCACATAATATACCTGTAATCATGCAAATCCTGCGAGTCTGCTATGTAAGAAATTACAGAAAATGTAGCAACCAATGAATCTAGCTCAGAAACAACTGCAACTTCTGTAGCACTCTGCAGATAGAAATCGGTTAACCAATTCTGATGGGGAAAAGGAAAAAAGGAATAATTTTAAAGAAGCATTCCACTTCAGAAACCCCAAACAGCTAATATTTCCAGGAGAGAAAACACAGTTGTTTTTAATAAATTTAAGATTTTCTGGAGGAAGTCAAGAATGTAAAAATATTCTAGTTCTTAGTGAAGAATTGACAGCTATTTCTGCTTAATGCTGTTATGAAACTCAGGTAGGCACCATACAAACAGAGTAAGAGGCAATTGTTTCAAAGACCTGAAATCTAAGCAGATCTGACAGAGCAAAAGTCAAAGCAATTTGCTGAAATTTACACAGAAGTTCCATGACAGAGAAAGAAATAAATACCAGCCCTTAAACCTCCTGACCTACAAAGGGGTTTAGAGCAGTGGGTATCATTCAAGGAAAACAGAGAGTCCCCAGTACAGACTCAAAGAAAGCTTGACTTGGTAGAGCTTGTCAGTCTCTTGGCAAAGGCATGTGAAAATTTTTCAAGAGGAGGGATGTGCTGGAAGGTTGGTTCAGATTTTGCAAAGAGAAATGAGCAAGCACTGGGGTTTGCAGATAGAAGCCAGAGAAAATGAAGAAACTGAATTTGGCAAAGGAATATTAAAGAGCTGAAAATGGAAGAAAGAAAATGCCTGGAGCGGAGGGGCCACTCAGTATCACTAGCCCAGAACATCAGGACTCAAATACTGTACACTTCAAGAACGTTGTCTGGTGTGGAAACTTCATGCTGGTGGCAGAATGAAGAAGGAACCCTATCCATTCCATAATTCTATGATTTGGCAGGATTTGCACTCAAAGGAGAACATAGAAGTTGGGTTCTTCAGAAAGAAAGCCCGATAGCAGAGTCTGATAGGTGATAAGGATATCATAATGTATCTCAGAGAATCAATGCAAGTTTCAGATGTGACAAAATGAATGTCAATGAAAACAAGTTATGCAGATAGCGATAAAGCAGCAAGGTAAGTATCATTTCTTATCTAAACACTGATGCCTTTCTAAAACTGTTTCTCTGAGCAGAATGTGCCAGAATAAATCATAAAGTGCAACAGTAAAGATGTTTGGCATAAAAAACATCTACCAAGCCATAGCTGAAGCATGTGTGAAATTATTCCTTGATCTGGCATTAAATCTAAACAAGAATTCCAAATCCCCATGTGCTATAATGAAGTTCCTGGGTTTGGACCTCAGTGGCAAGGTACAGTCATTTTATGGCATTAGGGATTTTTAAGAACCTTTTCCTCTACAGATATTGGATTAAAAAAAAAAAAAACCACAACAAGCCCACATTCTTGAACAAACAAAGAATCTTATGAAAAGAAAGGATGTTTCAGGAAGAATCTCTAAGAACAGAAAATCTCATTCTGAAGTCTTTTATGCTTCAAGTACTTTGCATTAATGAGCTGAGCAACCCTTACAAGAGCAACATGACCCAGCATACTATAGTAATTTGATAATCCAGTAGGCAAATAACTACAAAATAATGCTGTTTCTTTAACAGCATTTTCATTTTAAATTGTTTAAGATACTTTGTTGTTAGCTGGTTTTTTTTTTAAATATTTCAGTGCTTGTGGTGATCTCAGTATATACAACAGCTACCAGGAAAAAAACCCAGCTCATTTACTCCAAGTAAGTCTGCAATATGTTACTTCATAGATACTGGTGGATTTTTCTTCTGCCTTTCCCACTAGTATTCCTTAAGGAGCAGGCAAAGACACAAATTCATGTAAGTAATGTGAGAGATTTAGAATGCAAAACTCCTGTGCCCTTGTTTTGTTTCAGTAACACACGTCTGTTGCATTCACTGTAGAATTTACTGTGGGAGCCTGTGCTGTCAGTGCTAGAATAAGCATCACAAAATCATTCAGACATGTAATTTCTGATGTCAGAATAGAACGTCAGAATTACTGCTGAAATAAGGAAGGGATTTTCGGAATATAGCAATCTTTCAAAATAAAGCCATTTACAAAAAAAACAACCCAGGAACATTCTTTACCAAAACACTGACCCTGCATTTCATACAGCCAGCAATTCCTCAGTGACCTCTTTATCAACCCAAACAGGCACCGAGTTTTCTTTCTGCTAATAGTATTTACATTAACCAAATGAATGTATCTTGGAAAATTTAAAATAGATCAGATGCAGTACACAAAAAGCTACTAACACATTTAAAATAAGTTAAGATGATTTGCATTAATGCACATCGCATGCATGCATTTAATCCTCTGTATCTCACAACAATAAAATAAGTAGCAGTCTTTAGAAATCATCACTTTTTAGCTGGCTAATTGAACTGACACTGCACTATAAAACAATGGAAAAAGCCTCCTCAGAAAATGATCTATTACATTTTTACTTTGCCTTTATTACAGGATTTTGATTACTGAAACTTTACCAGAGGAAAAACAGAAATTATACTGAATGCACATAAGACAGTTTGATATGATCCGTATTAGCTCATATCTCTGAATCTGTCAATATAGTCATCTCTCCTGCACAACAGCTATAGCTCATTTAAGCATCCTCAACAGTATTCACGCTGTTAAATTTTAAACCATTAACAATGCAGTACCCCCCAAATCCAGCCTTGAACTCTGACAGACACTGATCTCTTTTCTCCCTCCCACACCCTGTTTTATCAGACACTGCTTTGTTTAAATTGGCTACTAAATAGCATCACACTGTACCTTTAAATACAAATCAAACAATATTCATATTCCCACGGTGCTGCTAGTTTCCCTTATGCATTGAATCGCCTGTAGATTAAAAGCTCAGAATCTGAAAAGGGATTCTGTTCTGCAGACCAAAGTTCTCTGTAGGAGATGAGGGAGAGGGTCAGTCCCGGAGTCACACACACAACAGGCAGAAAACACACTTGTGATCCTCAGCTTTGGATAGCATCAGAAAGGGGAATAAAAAGCAGAAACACATGGCACACTGAGAACTGGTATCACTTATGGCTTCTAACCAAAGCAGCAATTAAACACCTTTCATAATTCCCCTAAATGCCTGATTTTCGTAATAACTGAAAGAGAGACACACACACAAAGGCAAATCCCCTCTGAACAGCAACGAAAACTTAATAACCTACCATTTTCTTTGCACTCTTCTGGAGGTTTAGCCTTTTTCGCAAGTCGTGGATCCAGCCATGATGTTGTCTTTGTGTTATGGCTGAAAAGAAAAGAGATCACTCTGAGCAGACACATACTGAAAGGAATCAAGTTTATTCCTTAAGAAAAAGGGTTAGTCCAACAAAATTGCAATCGATACACTTAATTTGCTTACTGGTTCTAAGTAGCCCTGAAGGAGGTGTAAGAGTAATTGTGCAAGGCAGCTGTAAATTTGGCAACCTCAGCTCCCTGTCCTCAAAGAAGCTATTTTTATTAAAATCAACTAGAATGTTGCCAAGTTAACCTCATTGAAAATGCAGAACTCATCCAGAGCAAAAGGAATTTATTACAAATACAGTGTTCTCCCGTTGAACGAGTGCAGGCGACAGGATTCTGTACCATTCTCACAGTTTTCAGATAGAATTATTTCCATCTTAAACCTGTCCTTTTCATAAATACAGGTTTGTTATTTCTCACCAGCAGCACTGGCAATGCACAGCAAAAGTGATGCAAATTACAGCATGCTCCTGCAAAGTCTACATTTCCGGACAGAGTGATTAATGATACTTTGTTTAACAAACCTTTATCTCCCCATATATAACCCTTCTATCGAGGCAAAATAGATATGCACAAGCTGAATGAATCATGTGGCTCCTTTCTATACTCAGAATAGATCTTTGAGGAATCAGCCATCAAATAGTGTTAAACTGGCACAAACTGTTTTCTAGGAGAATATTTTGCCAAATGAATTGTTACTTTGCACAGCTAATGAGACTTAAACCCGGGTCTTTTCAATGTATACGTTTCCCATAAGCATTTGCATTTGAAGCCAATTATTTTAATGATATTAAGAAAAGAAGACTATAAACCAGAAAAAGATGTGATCATTACTCCTTCATTTTTTGAGATGCCTTTCCTACAATAGCATCATTCAGAGACACTTCTAATCCATGTTTTATTTATCTGATACATCTAGGAGGATGCTTGTTTCATAGAGTACTGAATTATTTAGTCCATTATTAATTTGCTGTGTCATTTCAAAGTGTACTTAAGACTTTCCTTACAAACATTGATATAAGGTGTACAAAATCTGGCATAAAACGGATTAGTATGCAATTGGTAGTTGATGAGTTACTGATTAACTGTGGTCCATGTGGTCCAAACACCACTGATTCCCCTAATGAAAAATAAATGCCTAAAGCCTCCTTCTACCTTGACACCCTGTTTAGTTCATGGCAGATAACATTTTCTCTGCCTTAATTTCTCTCTTTCTCTCAAAACAGAGTGGTGCTACCTACTTCTTGGCATTATTGTTACCATGTTAAAGCATCCTTCACCTTTATGGATGGGAAAAAAGGCAGATAAGAGTTATGTACAGATAAAGTGGCAACTAGCGTGAAAATTAAGGCATTTAAGAACCTATTTTAAGCATGTCTTAGTCTGGAACACCATTCACAACAGGTAAAAATCATGAAGAAAACCTTCCCTTACTTTGAGACTGGAAATGTATTTACAGAGTATGATGACGATAAGCCAAAGGTAAGGTAATTTGAAATTATGCCAGTAGCCCATGCTTGATAGCAAATGTAACTAAGACACTTTCTCTGAAGCCTGTGGTCTCCTTTAAGGTGCATTTTCATACCACACCTTTACATTAACTAGGGAAGGTAGTGGCAGCAATGCCACTGCTGCAGTGTGGAGCTCAGTGTGGGATCATCACTCTGGTATCTACCGAGCTGCCTGGGTGCAGCCAGCAGCACACTCTGAGCTCCACACTGCCACAGGTGCTCCATTAGCAGCACCAGAGCTCATAGTGAGCTTGCACATACCTACCTGTTGGGAGTTGCAGTCACATCTCTGGAGCTTGGCCATGTGTGTACAACAGCGACTCTCTCTCAGCTACTAATTCTGAATGGTTTTAGGGACCCCCACTGGTTGCAGGGACTAAGCCAGATTCACAGATAGCTTTCTACAGCTTTAAAAGAGTATTACATATATGACTACTATTAGTGATATTTACTGTGGTATAAAGCAGATCTCAAAGCAGTTTACAAAGCAAATAAAAATCATCACTCCTGGTTTTAAGGTGGGAAAATGCAGTCATGGAGTCATCAAGTGACTGCCCATAGCCACCAAACAAGCCAGTGGCAGTCAGTCTTGGAAGCCAGCTCTGCTGCAAGTCAGCTGGCCAGTGTTTTCCTTGTAAGTCCACCCTCAGAAACAGACCAGTTCACCAGCTCTGGAAAGAACCCTATGACATTCTAGTATAGACCTGAGAAATGCGTTTTCAGGCATCTGTAAAGACAGGTGCCAAGATGAAAACAAGCCCAGGTCAGTATTGTTGTTTAAGAATGTGAATTACTTGAATTGCAGCATCCACGGCTTTGGTTAAAACTGAGAAACAAAAACAAGCAAACAGTTATGCTTCCCTTCAGCATAAACTGGGCTTCCATAAACCCAAAACTGACGTCTTCTAGTTTTGTGCATTGTGCCCATTCTAAACAAAAGCATAAGCAAATTAAAAAATCAACAGCTTTTCCAACAGAAAAGCGATCCTTCAGTCTGCAGTAAAATTTCAGAGAATGAAGACGTTACATCATCTAGATCAGCTCTTGCAGCACTCAATCTCCTAGTTCCTGTCTCTCGAACACATTCAGCTACTCAGTAGAAGCAAAACTCATCTGCAATAAATTTTATCTATAACAAATAACTGAAGGAAAAAAGTATCTTTTGAAAAATCATCCATTTCCCTCTTACCCATCTCCATGCTTGCTCCCTTGCCTTGCCTCTCCATTTTAACATTAATACTAAACACACAACGTTACCTCTTGCAATGGGACTTTCAATGATTTTAGACAAGTGCTTCAGTGGGTAAAAATATCTTTTCTTGCTCTGAAGACAGACTCTACTTGAAAGAAGACAGATTTGAACCTACCTGTCTTCTAACACCCATGCAGTGCCATCAACATCCTATTTAGCACTACATCGTGCTGATTGCTTGGATCATCTTAGCAACTAGGTACACAACACACAAACACTCCTACAAGGAGGACAGACATGACTATTGTTGTGCTGTTCTCAGTATAAGAGGGAAATACGCAGCCCTGAATTACAGCATAGTGGTTTTTTATACACATCTGCTTCTGTCCTACATAGGTTTATTTGGCAGGATACTCTTCCAGCCTCCCCTGCGCCAGCTTTCAGGTTGTGGATTTTGAAGTGCTGCTGCTTTTGCTGTAGCGGGTGCCACGCTAGCACTATGCAGTGTTATTCAGAGTAACTCCCTGCTACTTGTCTTCCAGCAAGGACTACAACTGGGGTTAGTCAACTGCAGAAACAAAGGAGGCTCAGATTCTTCCCCACACAGGTAGGACATGTTGGGAATGAGAGGAAGAACAAAAGCACAGTGGTGCTGGCTTACTGAATGTCCCAGAACGGGCTGAAGGAACACCTCAGGAAAGATGCCACCTCCACTGTGTCCCAGGGCTCTGCTTATTCCCTCTTCAGCTCTGCAATGTACTATAATCTATAAAAGCTAAGAGGAAACAGTATTTCTTTTCTAAACAGTTCTTAATACCATTTAAAAGAAGCCTTGACAGGAAAGCTTATGGGAAAGAAGACAGAAGGAACTAAAATGGCCAAATCAACACCAATGGCAAAAGTAACGTTAACACAGACCTGCTGCATGATCTGTGCATGTTTATGCTTTCTAAGCACTAAAAACCTTACAAAATGTGCAGTGTATAACCTGCCTCCCTTACCACTAGGTCTAATTATGAGTGCCCATTTGGGAACTCTTCTAGGCAAACCATAAGGAAAAGGGGCTGGGGATTTATAGATTAGTTATGAATGAATTGCAGATAAATAGCAGTGGCAGTTGTGGAATAAATGCATAAACAGGCAGTCGGAGCAGTTATCACTGACTGAATGAGACTGAAGTGATGCAACAAAAGCATCCTGTGAGAAATACAGCTGTGGCTCCTCCAGCATTTTCTACTGGCCACTGCTTCATTACTCAGCAATAATCATATCACTTCATTAAAGGGCAGGTTTAGGAAGTCCATCCTTACACAGTTTCAGTGATCTTGATTACTAGCTAGGATGATTGAGCTAAGTGACAAGTGCTGGGAAATAGACTATGCATGTCTTAGAATCTGTATTAAAAGTAAGAGCAAATTCCTAATTTTGGAAACTTTGAAAGCAGTTAACACAGGATCCCTTTGGTTTTGCTTCAGGCAGGTAGAACATGGGAATAGCATAACATTTTTAAATTAACCCTCATTTGTTACCTGCTATACAAAACAGAAACCACTTATAGGCCTGAAATGTGTTGCCAATTTGAAAAGTAATTAGAAAAATAGTCACTCAGTAAAGCCGTGGAGCTTAATATTGTAGCCAAAAGTCAATAAAATAATTATTGCTGTGCTACCTTAAATATTCCCTCTTTGCCAAGTATTTGCACCCAGCAGAAAGAGTTTATTATGATCAGAGTCCTCTGGTATCAGTTATAGATAATTTTAAACATATGCAGAAAGAATATTCTTGAGCTTCTTTAAACAGTGTGAAAGAAAGCTTAGACTACTTCCCAGCCACCCTGACTCAACCTCCTGCACTTCAGATTTCCTCTGTAGCTCTACTCTTAAGACTTCACAGAGACTGTTTATGCTCCAGTTTTCCATTACCACTAGAGTTAGACACCAGGATCAGAGCCTCTCCAGGAATCTCACTGGATTCTCTTCCACACCTTTAGGAAGCAAAAAAACATTAGGAGTGTGGCTTTTCTTATTTAACTACGTATTACCTTTTTCCTAATTATTTTTTAGGCAGTATATTATTTTACTTAAGATTTTAATATAATGGATCTGTGTTAGCAATCTGTCAGTTTAAAGCACTTTGACAGATAAAGTTTCTTGCACTAACAAAGCCCTCAGACAATCTCTCGAAACACTTTTGAAGGGAATATAGAAAGTAGTTACTGACAGTAATAGCCTTAATGTCTTTTGAAAACACTGCAAACCTATTCTAAATTGTGACTCTTGCAAGATATGTAATTTGCACATTATTGCGAAAGGTATTTTGAAATGGATATTTACCAGTGTGCTGCTGCACTGTATTTGGGGACAGCACATATGGGTTTGTTTGTGTTTTTATTGTGAATATCTTACATTCAAGATGGTCCTCAATAAAACATCTTGAGCAAAGAAGAGTATATGGCACAGAGGAAACCAAAGTACACTGTAGGCCAGCTGACTTCTAAAATGCTTACTCTTCTCTCCTCTTTGTATGCCTAAGATCTGTAGATCTGCAGAGCTTTTCAGATACCAAAATAATGATTTTCAAGTACTCTGTATGTAGGGCAACAGTGACTGGAAAACAGCATTAAAATGGCTATTTTGCAATTCACCCTTTGTGGATTAATGCCCAAACGTCTTGCACACATATAGGGAAGTGGTGGCCTTCTATGATGGGGCTACAGAACTGAGGGACAGGGGTAGAGCAGTTGGTGTCATCTACCTGGACTCGTGCAAAGCATTTGGTACTGTTCCACACGACACCCTTATCTCTAAATTGAAGAGACATCAATTTGATGGATGGACCACTTGGTGGATAAAGAACTGGCTGTATGGCTGCACACAAAGAGTTGTGGTCAAGGGCTTAGTGTCTGGCTGGAGACCAGTAACGAGTGGTGTCCCTCAGGGATCGGTGCTGGGATCGGTCTTGCTCAGCATCTTTCTCACTGACATGGACAGTGGGATTGAGTGCGCCCTCAGCAAGTTTGCCGATGACACCAAGCTGTGTGGTTCGGCTGATACGCTGGAGGGAAGGAATGCCATCCAGAGGGACCTTGACACGCTTGAGAGGTGGGCTGATGCCAATCTCATGAAGTTTAACCATGTCAAGTGCAAGGTCTGACACCTGGGTCAGAGCAATCCCAGGCACAGCTACAGGCTGGGCAGAGAAGAGATTCAGAGAAGCCCTGTGGAGAAGGACTTGGGGGTGCTGGTCGATGAGAAACTTAACATGAGCCAGCACTGTGCGCTTGCAGCCCAGAAAGCCAACCGTATCCTGGGCAGCATCAAAAGGAGTGTGACCAGCAGGTCGAAGGAGGTGATCCTGCCCCTTTACTCTGCTCTCCTGAGACCTCACTTGGAGTATTGTGTGCAGTTCTGGTGTCCTCAACATAAAAAGGACATGGAACTGTTGGAACAAGTCCAGAGAAGGGCCACAAGGATGATCAGGGGACTGGAGCACCTCCTGTATGAAGACAGGCTGAGAAAGTTGGGGCTGTTCAGCCTGGTGAAGAGAAGGCTGGTGGAGACCTCATAGCAGCCTTCCAGTATCTGAAGGGGGCCTATAAGGATGCTGGGGAGCCACTCTTCATTAGGGACTGTAGTGAAAGGACAAGGGTTAAAACTTAAACAGGGGAAGTTTAGATTGGATATAAGGAGGAAATTCTTTCCTGTTAGAGTGGTGAGGCACTGGAATGGGGTGCCCAGGGACATTGTGAATGCTTCATCCCTGGCAGTCTTCAAGGCCAAATTGGACAAAGCCTTGGGTGGCATGGTTTAGTGTGAGGTGTCCCTGCCCATGGGATGGGAGTTGGAACTAGATGATCTTAAGGTCTTTTCCAACCCTAACTATTTTATGATTCTATGATTCTAAGTGTGAAAAAGGAGTCATCCTCTGGCTATGGTTTGAATGGCAGCAGCTATGATTGCTAGTTTGTGTTGCATTTCATACTGTCAGCCTGCTAGATGTTCTCAGAGTATGTGGTCCTGAAGAAAAACAGGTTTGCAGGTGCCTATCCTGTGAAACCCAAGATGGCCTTGGCCAGTAGGTAAGTACTTACGTACTCAGTCCTAATACGGTGGTGGTGCCTCTAGGCATCTGTAGGAGGAGAATATGCTTATGTAAGATATTTTTTTTTAATATATAAATTCTTAAAGTCTCCTTCAGTAAATCTTGCTGTTTAAATCACTCTCTTTGATTTAGGCAGTAAATTCCTGACAAAAAATAGGCTTCATCTCATGAGACTTCATCTACCTAGAAATTAAACAGTTAATTGTGTAGGGTTATTCTTTATATAAGGGCAAGGCACATATGCATAAAAATTTATCTTATTTTCTGGTGTGACCAGGGGCCTAACCATGTGCTGCTGATAGTGACACAGCAGCTGCTATGGCACCTCCCAAATGGCCACTGGCTGCCACTCCAAGAAGTGGGCTGGTTTTGACAGGTTCTGTGTCACATCTGCCATCCTCATGGAGATATCTTGGGCTACTTGTATGACTCCACAGTAGCACTTCGGCTCAGATTAGGAGGTCGCTTTTCAAGTGAATCTCTCAGTTATCTTCATTTACACACTGAGCATTCTCCCAGCTTGTAAACTTCTTTCACTTGATTTTAAACTAGAGGATGCACAGCAAGAACTCGCTTAATGCTCTACAAAACATTTACCAGCATGCAGCCCATGGCACCTGAAAAGACCTAGTAGCTATGGATGCTGGGTCAGCAGCATCAAGTGTCTCATTCTGCAGTTTGTTGATGCTGTTAATTTAGATACAGACATGGTTTAGACCAGTAGGAATTCAGACTGTTTTTAACTCAACTTTGGTTTCATGGACTGAGTTCAGGGATTCAGGGGTTGGACACAATTAAGTACACTCCTACAGATCAACTTTTTAGTTTCAGCTGAAAGGAATCCAGTTCATGTACGCTGAAATGTGCACCAAATTACAGTTCACGGAGACAGCCAGATTTGCTTCAAAGGTGTATTCTTGACCCAAATTACATACTATTGCAGACATACTCCTGGCTGAGCGCATCTTTACTGGTCGAAGCATTTATATTTAGTCAAATTAATTCTGCCATATCTTTGGACTGGATGACCCAGCTTCTGGAAGTAATTATCTCTCTCCACTGATCACTGGAAGAGTCTTAGCAACTGGTTTATACTAGATGGCTAATGTTACATGGCAAGGCAGGTTGAGTTGAATCATCTCACTCAGTGAATAGAAAGGAGAAAAATTATAATACCACTACAAACACCAGAGTAAAGTTGTTGGAAGAGGAATTCTGCAGAGCAGAGCAACAGAGGAAAGAAAAGAAAGAAGAAAGTGAGGGAAGACAACAGGAGTTGAGCTGGCAGTTTGACATGGATGTCAGCATAGATAAAAACAGCAAGTGAGAGCAAGGGACAGAACACCAGTAGTACAGACCGAAAATGACTTTATAACATCAAAATACAAGAAAAGAAAAACCCCTCAGCATTCCCCAAGTTCTTTCCAGTTTTACCATCTCCCCATTCTTAACTAATTTTACATGAGGCAAAGAAATGGTCTTAGGAGAAAGAAACCAAGAGAAAACTTTTCTATTGCCTGTCCCAGTGTATGTCATGTTGAAGTCCAAACAGCATTGAAGATCTGATCATTGTTATGCTGACCATAACTGACAAATTCAATGCAACATATAAGCAAGGATAAAGAATTGCAGACATCTACAATCATATTCACAAAAGCCCTGGTGATTCAGAATTGTTCACACAATAAAGTCATACTGGCACAAGATGGCTTGTTTCCTAAAGAACAAACCCATCAGGAGTAAATATTAAAACAGTCTGTGAAAAAAATATCCTCCATCTTAATTGCTACTTAATTAAAGTAGCAGAAATAGCCATATAACCAAAACACATCAAAATTCAATATTAAACACTAATACACTGAGGACATAATACCCCTGAGTGTCAAGCTAGCTTATAAGAGATCGGATAATTATTGCAGGATATGGAGGCAATCTTGAGCAGGTAGGAGGGTGGACTTCCACCTCAGTACTTCTAGTACCTTCTAGTGTAAAAGACAAGAGTTATAAAATGTAATGGTGTAGACAGGACTAAGTAATATATCCTGCTTTCTGATGGTGAACTGATGGAGCAACCAAGCACAGATAAATATGTCATAACTCTTTAGGTAAGCAAGATGCTAGGATAAACATGTTATTCCTGCAGTCAAAAGCCTTTCTTATGTGAAAAACTACTAAGAAGAAATACTGATCCCATTAAAGTCAGTAGCAATATTCCTAGAAACAAACTACGGCAGGATTTTACTTTTCCAATGTACTTCTTTTCAGGTAACACCTAAAATAGCAGCAGCTGTATTAAAAAACTTAATGGCTGTTTTTTACCGTGAAGAGGAGAGTCCTTGGCAGAGGACTATTTTACAGCTGTTTTGTAGTCTTTTATGGTACCTTCATAAAAAAAGATGCTTTAACAACTAGAAAGATACTGTAAAAGGTCCAAAAAGGAATGCTGACTATGCTTCTTGGAGAAGTAGGTGTTGGCAAGCAGGAAGAGACTGAATGTAAGATGTATTGAAAAGTTGTTTGTTAAACCTCACGTGGTCGTACTGCCCTAAAAATCATCACCATAAGTCACATGTGATCCTTTAAAGATGTATTGAAGAGGTGTGAATTTTCTCCACTAACAAACCAATTCTTAATTTAGTATAAACAAAGGAAACTGCATGTGCTTTTAAACAGTATAGAATTATATCGTTTTAGTTATGGGCTGTGTAATATCCTTGAGACCGCTGTTCAAGGCTTCATTGTAGCTCAGATTTACAAACTGCAGCTCTTCCTGGTTTAATGTCTTATTCTCCTCACACACCACCCAGAAAGCTCTGCTGCTTATAGGTGAATAGAGGGCTGGAGAGGCAAAATCAATCCTGCCTTTTATAAATAAGTATCATAGTCTGTAACCAGCTCTGTTGGACAGTCTATAATGTAATGGTGTATGTGATGGAGTTTTTGGGAAGGGCTGCATTTAACGCTGACTGCACATGATAACAGATGAACCAAGAAAGTTGGTCCTTTTGTATTCCTTCCAATACTGTACTGGACCAACACAGCAAACATCGACTGCCTGAGATCCAACACAGCCAGTATTTGCTGACTTTATGAGGATAACATGATGCTCATGTTTCTAGTTTGTGGTTTGAGAGTAGCTGGCAAGATGAGGTCTGAAGGCTATGAGGAATTTCAGCCCTTCCTCAGCCCACAGTGATGGCTACAGTTTATTTAAGCATGTAAAAATAGGTAACACTCATCAGAAGGAAAGAAGGAGAAGAACTGGAGGTTTCTTTAGTGTTATTCCAATTAATATACACTGTTTTAATTACTGAATGCTGTCATTTGTGTATGTTCCCAATGAAATAAAGTGTAGGAGATAGACTTCTATGTGTCGTATGTGCCTCTATTTGAAAATTTGGATTCCTATGTAAGGGAGGCTGGAAATAGCCCAAGAAATGTATTTAAGTAGCTCTTCCTGAAAAAAAGTGGTAAGTATTATGCTGTAAGAAGGAATGCTCTTCCTGTTCTGTCTGTGAATGCTAATATAGGTAAACATAAGGTCATGCACCTATGTCAAAAATGGGAAAGAAAGGAAGAAACAGACCAAGCCATGCTCTAAAATATAACCATCCTCTGAATCATGCAGTGGATCTAGTATATGGTATTTTATTTTTGTTTAGTCCTTGAGGTAGAGAAAATTTCTTCCACTGTGCTTTGCAAAATCTTAACTGGGCCATTAATGATTAACAAATAAATAATACTGTCTACAGACAATTACCTTTCTTCTTACAAAGTCAACTCCCTCTCTCACTGTAAATCTGCCACCTTACTTCTGATGGCAGCTTTGATAAATGAGCTCACATACAAATTTTTGAGGTTAGTCTGAGGTGAATGAATGTAAATATCGTCATGAAATCTAAGACCTCTGGGATATACCTGTGACAACCTGGAACTTGAGATCACTTATTGCTTGAAGTCCTTAGGGTTTAAAGGCGCAATTCATATGAACCTCAAATAAAGTAATAAAAGCTGCTGCCTAGCATGACTTTTTTCCACCCATTGTGATGTACACTTTAAAAATATTTGGTTTTCATCTATTATTTAATAATCTAGTACAATCTATACTACTGTTCAGGGAGATGTTGTTAGACAAATAGGTTTTTGTTGTCTTTTTATCTTTCCGTTTTTCTGTGAAAGCAAATGGAGTCTCTTCATGCCATTAACCAAAGTGACTTGTAAACAAAGAGGCAATTTAACAGCATCCCCACAGCATTACATTCCTACTTAACCCTGTGAAGACTGTGCAATGTGAAAACTCAAACGATCAAAGTTTATCCTTTGATAGGATTCTAGTAAAATCATCTTGTATTTTTACACAAGTGTAATTGCACTTTTTTGTAATTACATTATTTAATAATATAAATACTTGCCAAAGGCAAGTAGACCTTACAACAGTCTTCCTGTCCAGTCTGAACCTCTGATTGATTTCTCTGCTTTACATAACCCTCATTTAGTGGAAGTGAATGATGATTGCTGTCAGAACAGCAGTGTAAACTAGAACATTACCAGGAAAGGAAGTAAGCTGTAACATTCACTGTATTTGTTACAAAATATACATTTATTTTCTATTAAATTGCCTGCTGCAGTGTTTACCACTGTCATAGCTTAGTGTGCTAGTTCCTACCCATCATTCTGTCGCCCACCCCCCAAACGTATCACAAGCTGTTATTACAACAAGTAAAATGTAAGTGCCACATAATTCAGTCTGCTCTCTGTCAGAGCATTCAATATGTGCAGAAAAATTAAATTTGAGAGTGAGGTCGGAAGGAAGGAAACAAGGGTTTGAGCTTGCCCTGAGGTCATGCTAGTTCTTCTCTGCTTGCTTGGACAAAACAACTCTAATTACTCTTTTCCAGAATAAGCGTATGTTTGCTCTTTTCAGCAAAGACACTTATGTTTTAATAGTTACTGCTCTTTTCAGCTTTGTATATGTCAGAAGCTATAGTTGGTCATGCCAGTGTTCATGCAAAATCATATGCACAAACTTTATACTTATAATCAGTTTACGTTTCATGTGATAGTCATAAATTTTTACATGAAATAAGGAACTTACGGCAGAAATGACACCACTGAATGTTATTTTTACCTACTAATAATCAGAATAATGACAATTATAAATTGTTTGAGGCAGTTCCTTAAAGCAAATATAAACACTAGTGCTACCTCTGTAGTAGTGTTCTACTGAAGAAGATGTTGGGGTTTCCTTTCTCTTTCTTTTATTTTTTTTATTATTTTTTTTTTAGAACATGAAGTCATAAGAACTCACTTATTTTCTCTGTTCTTATTTTGGTAATGTGTGTTGATGTCAGCACTTAGAGAAGAAAAAACTTTCAGATCCAGTTGTTCTATGAGATGGCTAATTAGCAACAGTAGCAGCAGGTATGTAAAGCCTACCAACAGGTGTTTCTACACATTAATAATTCCCTTTATTGTCTACTTATTTATTTTATTATTTCTAAATCGAGCACAGCCTCCCACTACCAGTCACTAGCTACTTTTTAGCCTGCCTATCTTTCTTTCCTTAAATTGGCAAAAATCTCATTCCTGTTCACCTCTATCCACATAAGGAAGAACCCAGGAATTGTGCTACTATTCCATAAGCACTGGAACAGCCAGAAAACATTGTTTACAACAGAAGAAACAGCTTTAATTGCTGACATCAAAGTGCTAAGCAGTCCAGTTACTACTCTTAAAAAACAGCATGCTTCAATGTAAGTCAGTAATATAGGGATTGTCACCAGCTCTCGGGAGCCTTGACAGCCAGAACATCCCTGCTGTTTAATGAGTGCAATACTTCAGCATATAAACCATTTATCCATCCAGTTAAATACAATATGGCTATTAGAGAAGAAATAAGACTCACTCAATAAAGTAGACCTCCCCCTTTTCTGTATAAGCCATTTCCCAGTTATCAGGCAGTGGGCCCAAGTCATCATTCTCTTCAGGTTTAGTCTGCTTTGTTACATCCATATCCTCCTTTGCTTCTTCAGGCTGAGTATATCCTGGTGCAGGACAAGGTTGGGTGGAAGATATCTCACCTGAGATACCTGTGCTCTTCTCTTCATGTTCACTTGATTCTGTAAGAGAAGAAAAATTACAGGTTTTGAATATCCAAGTTAATGGTGATGAATTTACTGGGTGCAAGTCTCCAAGGAATACAGAATGAACTGAAATAAAGAGAAATTCTGTTAGGTTTACACAAGGGTCCCTCTGATGATGAGTTTTATCTGGAACACAATAAAAGAAAACAAAGCAATAAACCCAAACTGAAACAAGAAACTAATAAAGATCTAAGAAACAAACTGAAGAGTTCTGGCTCATTCTGTCCCAGGAGTCCTTCCAGACCAGCAGTAAGCACTGAGCAGACGGCAGTTTCATATCCAGCAGTGCTACTGTCTTGTGTCTTGTCAGACTATACACACGTAAAGCAACTACCCTGCTGTTTTACTACAGACAAACAATCCTTCGATTAAAAAAAAGTATATACACTAATTGCTTTACCTATATCCATAAATCAAAGATATCAATATGACATCCATAAATTCATAGCAATGTACTAACTGTATAGTAAGTGGCTGTGATTTTATTACGGATGTAGTCTGTGGGAGGATTAGTCTTCCACAGTCAATGTCAAATGTTTCCTATACCAAATGTGGTTGTGCCTCACTGTAACAAGAATATATGCAGGAAGGAGTGATCCTTTCCTCTTTCTTTCACTTTTAATTAATTTTGCTTTCCATAAAGTCAGAAATTTAAGGATGCTGTCCAATAGTATCTCTGCCACTACCAGCTCCTGAAGTCCAGTCCACATACTTTTAGTTAAGCAAGTGCAGAGAACTTAGTGATATGAATTAAAGCATCTGCTCAACACAAACACAAGACAAACCCACAGAGATACCTCAAAAAGATCAGCTAAATGGGGACCAGGTGTGCAATACAAGGAGTCTAAACGTGTCTTATCCACACTGTTGAACACTTACCTCTACACGTAAGTCTATATGTTCATCTACATGACTATCACATATCTGGGCTTTCATGCACACAACTATTAATAAAAACGGAGAAAACACAATCTTTTCTTGATTACTACTAGCTCAAACAGAGGATAGTTGAACCTTCTCGTACTAAAGAAGTCCATCTATGGAGATAAAGAAAATTGACTGATTGATCTATTAGGGATGTGTCTGCAAGCTGTGTTTTATCATATGGTGTATTAACTATTTCTTGAAGAATTGTGACAAGAATCTGTTCCCTCAGTGGACAACAGAAGCTCTCATCCTTTGGTCCTTTTTTTTCTGTTTCACTTACATGAAGCTTGATCTCATTGAAAACACAGACCCATAGTTTTGGCAAATGAACTGCAATAAAAATAAATTCAGTATTATAATATATTGACTGAATCTCTACTGTATAAGATGGGTTTCTAGTCAGATGACTGAAATGACCCTGCATGTTAAGTTAGGTAAAACAAATTCAGTCCTGCTTAGTCTAGTTTCCCAGTTTCTAGATAGTTAAAATGAGGGGAGATGAATCTGAGACCTTGTGAACATGGCTTTATATTAGGTTACATGAAGGCCACTAACATAAGCTCACCAACAGATATAAATCATAGGGTCACAGACAATAAACATCAGAGGAGAACTGAGAACAAACTGTGAACTTTCACACCAGTATTTAAACAAATGATACATATGTGGTGTAACAGAGACCAGACTGAGACTATTGTAGCTTGCTTATAAAGACAATAAGGAATTAGGAACGTATTGTTCTGTATTATCTAAAATATATATACACTTTGAGTAATATTATATGGACTATATTGAAGTCTCTGAATAATTAAAAAAAGAAAACAGAAAATATGTTTTTAAAAGATCTCAACAATGTAATCTACAAAAAAGTTCAAGATTACACGTCCTTAAACAAACTATGATTGCATCCAGAGCATGGAACTAGGCATACACTTCTGTGAAATGCATAGGAGGTGGAAGACAGCTTGGGTGAAATTGATCTAACTTGTGATGCTTAGGACAGCAAGAAAGAAGAGCAAAAAAGTTAAGAACAATGGCCTTAAAACCTCTAGATTTTAACAGACTCACAGAATTAATAAACTGTATGTTATGGTAAGCAATGGTAAAGGAAAAGGACTTCAAGAGAACTGGTAAAGATTAAATAAACAATACTAAGAATGCAAGCACAAATTGTTCTAATGAAAAAGAAAATAGTGTAATTAGAGATAATTTTAATCCATGACTTTTCAGTGGAGAAAAGAAACTTAGAAAGGACAGACACAGTCCTGGTTTCAGCAAAGTATCTCTGATTCTGGTTTTTAGATAGTGTTGTATTCTTAACTACTGAGCACCTAAGTTCCTTTTGAAATAATTTGGTAATTTGCTCAATTAGGTCATTATGTCTTTTTTGTTAAAAAAGATGACGAAGACACATTAAATTGTAGCTTCATATCTTTCTGTTTTTTAATTCCTAGAAGCATGTTAGGATCAGTAATCAAACAACCTACATGTAAACTCTTCAAACATGGTAAATAATTGTCAAGATTGTTTTAGGAGGAAATTGTGCAAAACTAAGACTATTTCTTTACATGACAGAGTAACAGGTGCTGCTCCTTGGGGAGAAATGGTAGATACAGCTTTCATGATCTTAAAGAAAGATTTCTGACACTGACACATACAGCCTTTTCAAATAGTGTGAAAAAAAAATTAGATGCGCTGTTGAACAGGGTGATGGTCTATAGCTCTACAGCCATATGTAGCTAATGCTGCTCAGTCTTAACTCATACTTGAACTACGTGGCACTACAATCATTTTATGCTGTTTGGAAATGTAAATCTGTCTGTGGGAAGAAATGAATTAGTGAGAGACACAAACGCAAGTTTTGCTTAGTTGCATCCCATAGCAGATCAGTTGGATCCCAAAGGATCTTAAGTCCCTTCCTCCTTCTCTACTACTCCCAAATCCCTGCCCTGCCTTGCCTTGGCTTTCCAAAATATGTGGCATCTCCCTGGTGAAAAATGACACAATCAGCTGTAAAAATACAAGATGGGGAGCAAAAACCTAGGCAGAATTCCTAGTGAAAACACATGGAGACATGAGGGATATCTAACCACTAACTCCATTCAATAATGATACTATTGCAGAAGAAAAACACACATTGTAATAGGCAGGAAGATTAAGCATATGTGATACAGGTCCTTCTACCTTCACGTGGAATCAGAAGTGCTGTGCCCAGTCTTGAGAATTTAATGTCAAGGAAGATGGGAAACATAAAAGACAAAAACAAAGCAGCAACAAGAAGACTGGCAATATAGAAAGATTAAAAACCAAACTGTTTTAGTCTTGAGGAGAAAAGACTCCTCAAGAGTCTTTGGACAGGGGAAACATTTTGAAATATTTAAGATCTTCCTGCGAAGCAGTGAGGATGTATGGTCTCTACTTCCCCTGAGAACAGGACAGTGCAGTTTCTGGCAAATTCTTTGGGTTTTTTTGTTCTTATCTCTGTAAAGGAAAAGTAAGTTCTCATTTGTCTCAGGCGTCATTGATGCATCTGTGAGTTGTATTCCTGAGACTATCTGCAGTCTTGACCGCATTTCTGCTCCAGGAAGGATGCTGTACAGATTAAACTGAAGGTAAGACGTAAGGCCACATGGTACATGTAACCTCAGCAGAACAAATAAATTCAGAGCAGAAGTGCATCACACACGATAACTAATGATCAGCCAATTGGTCTCATAGAGCAGATGTGGTGACATTGCTGTGTCTTGGGATTTTACCATAATACCTGCAATATGTGTTCTTCCTCAAGATCATGTGCTCCATAGGGCTGAAGAGATCATATTCTTGATTTTCAATAACTATATTAACAAGTCCCAGCCATCATTATGGCAGGAAAAGACAAGAAAATTAAGCCTTGAGGATTAAAAGAAATATTCTGAGCTTGTCTAAGACAGAGATTACTATCAAAATATAAAAGGGGAAGAAAGGAACCTGATGCTTATTTAAAAACTTAAAAATATAATTATTTTAAAGCCAGTCTTATGAATTATTAATTACAGGATCATTATCTTTTAATAGCTTACTTTGAGAATGGACAAGGCATCATGATACTAGAGCCCAAGAAATTATGGCAGAATTGCCTAATGCCATCTAATAACTCTAAGTTTTACACAATGGACAGCCTAGCTATACTTATCTGGGATATGGTGTCATCTTATCTTTTGTTATATGTATCAATCATTTACATATTCCAGGTAAGGCAGACAGCCGCCTTACTTGTTTTCTTTCTGCTAATATATATTCATATACAATGTTTGATTTAAATAAACCAAGGAATTCTGACTAAAAATTAGCACTGTCTTAAATGTATAAATTAAGTTTGAAATACTACAGTAACACACTGTGAGCACAGATATTTAGCTTCAGACAATATATGATATAAAAAAAGATCCTAAATTGTACCATAGTGTAAGTCCAGAAGTATTCTCGTCACTAAACAGACAATCAATTGACTTTATGTCAAGTGAAATAGCCTCCTAGAACTGCTGTTTTGCTACAAAGCAGATTACATGGTCCAGTTTTCAAAAGCAGTTTAGCACAGTATCTCAAGACTGTGTATCCTGGGAAGTGACCGAATAGGCATTAGTAAAGCACCAGCAAATTACTGCACATGTAGAATAAAAAGAACTTCCTTTAAAAAAAACACCAATAACTGGCAGTTATATTTGATCCTTCATCAACACTGCTGCTTGCACTTTAAATTGTTTCTATTATTTACAGTATAACTCTTGAAAATTGCTGTCCAAACATGTCAGAGGACCTTGCCAATTTATTCCTTTTTTTTTTAATGTTGCAGATTATTCATGCAGTGAAGTTTAAAAACTTACTTTTTTCTTTCAAAACAACCAATTCAGATGACCTAAGCAATATCTGCAGAGAGCAAATTAAAGGAAATACCATTAAATAGTAATTTATGGATTGGTTTTAGCAGCTGTTAAAGGAAATACTGCAGCTCTTTAAACCCTTATTGTATCTAATGATTAATTTGTTAAATTCTGCACAGGAAATATTCCATCTATTTTAAATAACTGTTAGATACAAAAGTAGTTTAACTCATGTTTGCCAAGCTATGCACATATATTTTCTTGTGCAAATACCACTCTGAATATTTGGAGCTGCTCCCTTTCCCACAGAGCTGTTGCCACACTTGGGTTTTGGTGCTTTGCAGAGAGGCACTGTTCCCACTGACTACTAACACAATGAGAACTGGGAGGTGATGTGAGAGAAGGAAAACAGGAGATATGGAGATTGGGTGACTACAGGGTACTCTGTAGGTCAGAGACTGCAACCTAACTGGGACAAATTGAGTTCAGAGAACACGTACAACAGAAATATCAATGGATACCAACTTTGTTAGTTTTAAGTGTCTCATGGTTCTTGAATGCTTTGTGTGTTATTTTCATGCCTCTGGCTGTCTTTGCTGTATCATAATAAAATAACAAGCACAACCTGTTGCCTGGGAACTACTGAACCTTGCATGGTGACTGACGGCACTGGGAGTCTAGCCTTTTGCTTTATTATCAACCTAAGGCATGGAATGATCATTTTCAAATTGTATGTCATATATTATTCCCCAGTTCCTTTGAGCCTGCCAGAACTTCTGTTCTCTGCGTGCAACTTATCATTCCTCAAGTAATGTCAGAATAATGCACATACATAAGCATTCTTTCAGTGTTAGAGTGGATCTTCTGGAGTTTGGATGATAAACAATCAGTCAGAAGTGTGAACCAAATGTGACATGATCAACAAAGTGTCAAATCATGATGTTGGTTGTAAAGGAGACTGACTTAATTCTCTGCAGACACAAACAGCAACAGCAGTGAAAATTGAAAGTCTGACAAGCAGGTTGCAATTTGACCAAGACTTTTTACCTCTTTTGTCAAACCAACAGTTTTGCAGGGTTTGTTCATTTCAATGAAGCATCAGTCAGGAAAGGCTTCTGAGGTGCAAGATGCCTCACCCAAACCAGTGAAAGGCAGAGACCCAATCCAGAGCAGCCAATGTTCCAGTTATGTGGGCAATTGCTCTAGGTGTGAAAAACTCAAAGCTGACTCTCAACTTGATCATTTTAACAGATAATAAATAGATCATAAACTGCTTGGCAAACTGTAGGGTTCCTCATTTAAATTTAGCTATCTAGGCTCCTGTGTATCTGTAGGCTTAAATGCACATTCTAGATTGCGGAGATGATCCCCTAAGGTGGGTATCTAAACCAGCTATGCTCTCTTACTCTTTGGAATTTCCTTTCTCTCTTCCTTATATAGAATCATAGAATAGTTAGGGCTGGAAAGGACCTTAAGATCACCTTAAGATCATCTAGTTCCAACCCTCCCTGCCATGGGCAGGGACACCTCACACTAAACCATCTCACTCAAGGCTCTATCCAGACTAGCCTTGAACACTGCCAGGGATAGAGCATTCACAACTTCCTTGGGCAACCCATTCCAGTGCCTCACCACCCTAACAGGAAAGAATTTCCTCCTTATATCCAATCTAAACTTCCCCTGTTTAAGTTTGAACCCGTTACCCCTTGTCCTATCACTACAGTCCCTAAAGAAGAGTCCCTCTCTAGCATCCCTATAGGCTCCCTTCAGATACTGGAAGGCTGCACCTCCTTTGACCTGCTGGTCACGCTCCTTTTGATGCAGCCCAGGATATGGTTGGCTTTATAAAGAGATCAGAAACGAGTAGCTCAAATAAAATAATGAATTTAGCACATAATTTACTAAAGTTGGATGAGATAAATCCCTCCTGAGAGAAACTGACCCAGGACAAAGGGCTGAAATGGTTCTACTCTAAAATATCCAAAAGTCCCATCCTGAAGAACAGAGATTCCAGGCTAAGGACAGGTGACAAAAATCAGAAAGAATAAACACATTGGGCAACACCAATTAACAAGGAGACAATTATGAAATACAGTTGAAGATCTTTGGTCTGACCATAAACAACTGTGTGAGGGAGACTCTGATGGCCTACGAAGCAAGGTATATAGAAGTGAACTATTGAAAATTTGATTCCTACTAATAAATCTCAAGAAATGCACAGATTATCTCAACAGACACTGAAAAGTGGTCTGAAAAATCAGACCAAGAGCACAAAGATCTCTGCAACTACAGATGTCACTTACTGGTCTGATAAAGATGGGTTTATTCCCTTCCGTTTCATCTTAGATCTGTTACTATTTCCATGTAGTACTCCTGGGTGTTACAGCAGTCCTTTGAGTTGCCAGACTGATACCTTTGACAGTCATTAACCCATTAAGTTCCTGAGCATCTATAAGGAATGTATTAATGTTTTTGATGTCCCCAAAGTGTCCTGTGTTTAATAAAAGACTCCTCTTAGAAGTGAAGCATTTTAAATAGAATACACTTTCTAAAAGAACTGGAAATAACAAATACCCTGCCTCCATTGCTTCATAAAAACTAGATTGCTCTCTCCACCAAGAGTTAAAAAAATAAGAACTCAGAATCAAATTATTCTGGTGTTCCTGATTGTTCAAAGACATAAACTCCAAATGTGCACACATTTTGGAAGTAGCTAAGACCCTGTCAGCTCACAGAGAAAATGACTGCAGTGACAGGGTCCGTGGGAGCTATGCTGCCCAACAAAAGCAACACAGCATGTATGTACAGAGCGGCTTTGCTACAATCCCCAAAGTCCTCAATCAGTGTAACTGAACAACAAAACCCTGCTTATGAAACCATGAGAGCCAACACAGGCAGTGCTTGTTCTGCTGGCCACACCTACAGGAATTACTTTGTGGGGGGCGAGGAGGAGGAGGGGAGCTGCCTTGCACCGCTGCTCGTGTATTTCATTTTGTAACACAGCACATGCCAGTGCCTGTTTCTTGGGTGCTGCCCAGTCATCGCTCACATAGAATGTGTCTGGGAGAAGAAAATTAGAGGTGTGCAATGCAAGGACAAAAGCAGGTAAACATTACCTTTTGATCAAGTTCAAGCTGAAACACATTGCCCTGGAAATTGCTCCTCAGCAATGGCCCGTTAAGTGCCACATTTCAAATAACTGCAAAGAATTATCTTTCTGATGATTTCTACAATACACAACAGAGCCCGAATCCTGCCTTTCCCTCTTTTGCTGTGGAAGTATCCTGGCAACAGAGCCAGTGCTGATGTTTTATGTAAGGATTTCTGGGCTTCATCCTTTTCTGTTAGCTGTGTAGGAAAGGCAGTAAGCGGCAGAGCATTGCTGACAGGTCCAATGTTATGAAGAACGGATGAGCAAGGCTCATATAGCATGTGATGGCAATGGCCAGGGAGTAATGCTGCAGCTCTCTGGCAAGCCAACAGGGGTGTATGAGATTCACTCCCACCCCATATAGTTTCTTATGCAGTAGAAGGAAAAACTATATATAGAACCTGCAGTATGAAAATCATTTTACAGTGCTTAGCAGATTAGGTAATGCATTTTTTTGTTTCACATTAAGCTATACATTTAGAGAGCTTGCAATATTCCATTTTATCTTGTCATCCATACCATTGTCACTACAGACTTCTACTTCAATTTGCTTCCGGATTTCTAAGTTCACCAAAAAGGATTCACAGTTACTTCTCAGACAGATATAAAAGTCTAAATTCTTTAATTTTCTACAGGAATAACAACAACATACTTTCTTAAATGATATTTCAGAATAAAACTTATTAAGTACTGTAAAAGATGACTTGCTGAAACATTGAAGGGGAAGCTGATTACCTGCTTGTGAATAGGCTGGAATGTTCTCACTAGGGACACCAGTCTCTGTCTTGAGCCCTGTTTTCTTTGTAGAACTGTGATCCAAAGGGTAAAACGACAGCTGTATTTTAGGACTAGACCTCTGAAAACCTCATTAGCTTTATGCAGGCTCTGGAATATTGCTGAAAAGGGTCCTTCCTGATAGCATTGCCAGCTAAGTTTCATTGGCACTGCCACAAATGATGACAACTTTACTCCTCCACAATACTGCCAAGATTTCATAACGATTTACAAAAGTTCACTTCATAATGTAGTGAACTCTTGCATCACCATTTGAGAACAAGGAGACCTGAAACACAGAGACTAGATTCATTTGACCAAATTACAGTTCTCCAGACTCCCTCTATAGACAACGGAGAGAAAAAGGCATTTGTGATTCATTTCCTAAGCTAGAAATCTAAAACAGGTCACCATGAACTGTATTCAGAAAGTAGGTATTTTTCGCTTTGGTCTATAAAGAGGATTCAAAGGGACTGATTCAGGGTCAGATACCATTATGGAAGTTGAGGTAAGTGAGATGACTCCTCAAATGGAGGTTAAGTAATTTGTTTTAGGCTTCAGAGAAATCCTATTATTCCGGATTCCTGGCTTTCAGACTTGCAAGAACATCCTTACCTGAACATATATATTCTCACTGCAGAGGGAGGTAACTGGGGACTGTGAATAGTAGAAATGCATTGCAAAGTAAGGAGAAACAGACCTGGTGTTACTGTCACATCATTTCCATTGACCACAGGTCTTTCTTCCTCCTCTTCCTCTGGTGGCTCAATACCTGTCTTCTCCATATTGCTCACAGACTTATTCCTTTTACGTTTGCCTTCAGCCCCGGGAGTGGCACCTGGGAGGATCTGATCTGTTACATTTAACAGCAGTGGAGCCGGTTCTGCTGGAGGCTTTGGGGTGCCGTAATAGTTGTCTGGAAAGAAAAGGAGTAACACATAAACTTGGAGAAATACATTTGCTGCTGCTTCTTTTGTTTTATATTAATGGGATTATGTGAGGTAGTATCTGGCTCATCAGATAATCCAAAGATCAGTTCAAAATGTTTTCATGAAGTTAAATATTCACCATTCATGAAATGCGAATTAAGTTTCTTGGTGACCAGTGATCAAATCATGCTCACAAATATACCATATTAACACTTCCTGGGTAACTTAACTTTCACCCCAAAACATGACAAATGGGCAGCATAGCAGAGCTGTTTTCTTATTTCAAACCATTAGGAAGAATTAGTTTTGTAACACGCCACAATACAGAAGTTTCTGAAGGATCAAAAGGGCCATAAAATATTGTCTATTCACTGCCATATCACCTCCCTCCTTCACCAATTCTTTCACCTGCTTAGAAGGTAAATAATAGTTCAACAATTGAGAGATTTGCAGTTTTCAGTAACACTTGCACTATCTCTTTTTTTATATTTGTCAAAATTCTTGCTATTCATGAGCTCCAGATTTGTAATAGGTAATGCTAATATATTTTCAAAGAAAGTTGAAACTTTATGCTTTAGGGCTTAAAATTATCTCTAAGTACTAAGGAATTCTGAGAAGACTTAAGGTGGCTGAGAGATTACCCTCTATTTGTCTGTCATGACATTTCTGGCAACTTCCTCTTTTGAATCATTACTTTCAGTCAGAAGTGTTACTAGATAAGATAGACCATGGCCTCATCTTATCTATTGATATTTGCCTATTTGCATTTCTAGTACATTTGGCCTCAAAACTGATTTTTTACTGATACCTGAAATTTGTCATCAAAAACATGGTAAAAAATATATTAATAATACAAAAAAAAGTCCTTTCTAGAACCAAAAATAAAGAGTAATATAAGACATAAAGATAAAAGCATGTTTTTATTAAGTTACCTTTTTTCATTTGCAAGGTGGGCAGTGAACACCTTGTTTTACAAGTGGATTTTCAGCAATTAGTACAGAAAACTAAAAATACCGTCCAGCTCTGAAAAACTTTTCCAAAGAAAAAAGCATCTATGCAAAGCAGCGTTCAAGGCCAGGTTGGATGGAGTCTTGGGTGACATGGTTTAGTGTACGGTATCCCTGCCCATGGCAGGGGACTGGAACTACATGATCTTAAAGTCCTTTCCAATCCTAAATATTCTATGATATTAAACTGCTAAAGTTATTTTAGACTGTATTACCCCTTTTTTAATTCTAATTGCACAATTTATGGTTTCTGTGAGACCAAATAATAGTAGCAACTGGCAAAAATAATTCTAACCACATATGAGTAGGACACTAAATAAAGATGTTGTATCTGCACAGTAAACCATCATAAGATGGATTTTGCAGGCAGAGTAAAAATTATTACTGGCACTAGTATGTCTGTGTGTTTTCGATGATTTACAATGTTTATCCATACAACCACCTCAATACAGGTAAGTAATTGAGCAGCCTTGCAACTACTGAATACTCTGGGAAGTTTTCAGAGTGGTTTATCAAAAAGTATTTGTACCAGGTGTTTCTGTACTTGTAATACACCAGAGAAGTTTACTGCGTTCAGTGGCCCTCGTACTCACTCTGGGCTTAGGGATGACAGAATGAAAACTGACTTGCTGTTTTTTTTCATTTGATGAGATGGCATCAGGTTTGACACAGAGCCCCAGTGTCATTAGGGCAAAGAGTAGTGCCTTTGCATGGCTGGCTGTGACCACAGTCACATAGTCTGCAGGAGGTCTCTCTGACTCCCAGGGTTAAAGCAGGCAAGTAGGATTTGGGGTCTAACATGGGGAGGGAAATGTGCATTGATCCACTTGCAAAACTGCACCTCCAAAGTGTGTTGAAGTCAGATCTGGTCACAGTCAAACTTCTAAGCTCTGACAGTGCAGGGTATTTTGAGAGTACCTGAAAACCAACATCCCTGATGCAGTGCTCAGTTGGAAATCTATTTTTGTATATCCTTAATAGCATGTTACCTTTGCTGGTGAGATTGCATGACTGAAATATTACATATTTTGAAAAAAAAAGGATTCCTCAATTTAAAAAATTCCTCCCTGACATAAGCCATTTTACCAATCTGAAAATTCCAAAGTGCCAGAGATGCCTTAAACGCCACGAATCTTGTGAAGTATGCACTGATACAAACTGTGAAACTAAAAGTGGCTTTTTTTCCCTTGTTCTTAGTTTTGCCATTGTCATACATATTGAGTGCAGTAATGCTAATACCCTGCACAGTAGATAAGATGTTTCAAATGAGGGACATGTTCATTCTATTTTTGGATGCTAAACACTTTTTCACTTCAACTGACTGTATGCGTTAGTGGGAGACAGAGACAAATGTCATAACAAAAAACCCCACCTATGAATATCACATATATAAAAATATAAAAAATAAAAATGCACATTTAAGATTAGAAGGCAAAGAGGGTTTAACTCTTTCAGTCTCAAACTGAAAGTATAATTTCCAGCTTCTGTCATCTAACATAACATGTTTTGTGCTTTATGATCCAGTAACCACTGATTCAGAAATGAGTTTTGCATTATTTGTTGCTATCTAGCTATCTAGCCAGCCTCAATTCAAACAGATGTATAAGCAGTGAAAATAAAAATAAGAAACTGGCTCACAAATACTGACACAATCAATGCATCATAAAAATGATGAAAATACAGTTTCAAAGGAAAAAAATATACAGGATGAGACTCCCAGCTATTTCAATGAAGGAGCAATGTGCCATTAAAGAACCTTTAGAATCAATGTAAACTGGATCTTCTATCAAAAGGAGTTTCTCAAATGTCTTGAAATTCCTTGCCTAAGCCTCAGAGCATGGAAGATTCTCTCATAAAACTTCAGCAATTGTTATATTTAGGGATTATGCAAAGACTGAATGTTTAAACACCATAACTTTTGTTGTCATGATGTTTGGAAAATCTCTAATAAAAACAGCTCTTTTTCATCTTGCTTGAGCAAAGGACAGGGTTGGTTCAAATGTTGCTGTTGAAAGACTAATCATAAGGTACTGAAATTCAGCTTCCTGTAGGTCAAAAAAGCACTCCAAATAATTCACTTTAATTGTGCTTTATTTAAAAATAATTAGAAAAAGGACTTAATAAAAACAAAGCTTACTAAGAGAAAACATATGTACAATGCTCGTTGGCAGTCAAAAACCCAGCAGTTAAGAGCTTTGAAAAAAGGAATGGAGCACAAATGAGAAAACACCTTTATAGCACTATACAAAACTCCCTTTTGTATCTTTTGTATCCTGCCTGCTGTTCTAGTACTAGCCTCTCAACAATTACATGGGAGAACTAAAGAACAACAATTAAAGCTTGGAACTGCTTAAATTGATTTGGAGTTTTCAGCTTGGAAATGGGACAACTGAAGTGGGATATGGCAGATATATATAAAACAGGAAAACCCTGGGAAAGTGCCTAGAAAATAAATGAATGGATGCTTGGCTTCTCACTACATGAGAACAAGAGGATGCCCAATGAAATTAGCAGGTTTAATGCAAGCAAAAGAAGTGGGTTTTCATTCAAGCAGCATAAGACAGTAATAGCATTCACTGTCAGATACTGCCAGTATCATTAATAAAGTCAAAAAGCAATTATACAATATCATGGAAGGAAAAAAAAAATATGAAAGCCTTTTAAATGTAAAGGCACAGATTATGAATCAAGAGTTCCATACAGTACACATGGGAAGAGTACAGAATGTATCCCTTCGTGCCTCCCCTGTTCTATTTTTTGCCTTAAATCTACCAAAGGGCAGTAGCAGAGGCAGAATACAGGGCTATATTTCCCCTTGGTTTGACTCAGTCCTACCACTCTCTTACTCAGGTGCCTCTTTGTTGTACTTAAAAACGAGGGCATACTCCTCTGCCACCCCAGCACAAAGTCAAGAGGTCAGTTTAAGCCAGCAGAGTTTAAGCTAAGCTCTTTGTGCTGGACCTGACTAAAAGCCTTCACGCAGACAGGGAGGGCAGAATGAGTATTTAATTGCAGAAACCCCACCACTGCTTAATCCATCTTGCTGCTGTGCCTGTTTGCCTCAGTACTTCCAGGCTGTTTCTGAGTGCAGCTGAACACTGGTTTAACCTAGCCTGCTTCACTTTGCTGCAGAAACAGCTTGGAAGCCGTAGCACACTTACAATTACCAACTACTCCTTGCCACCTGTAACCTGTATGAAAAGGTCTACCTGATTCTGCACAGAAAACATTAGTGGGAAGGTTAGCCCTGATGGCAAAGACCAGAGCAGGAAGTCAGAGAGTCAGAGGAAGCAGAAAAAGAAGAAAATGAGGACAAAGCAGGTATTTTTTTCCTCAACCTGAGCTCACCCATGTCAGGAAGTGGTAAGAATTTTACCAGTGAAGTATTTGATGATGAAGCAGTATATCCTAACTTGCTTCCTGAGAAAAGGTAAGCCTTATGGAATTAAAACTGACAAAGCATTTGGGTGGTAATAAAGAAGCAAATAATGATGCTGAAATGATAATGAGACTCAGATCTACTGATGGTTACTGTACTGATGTGCTCAATACCCAGTAATCCCCATTACCAGATCCAGTTATAAACATGCCTCCCACGATGTGCTCCACTTTGTGCTACATTGCAGGGACTGACTTAATGCACTTTCTCTTCCGGCCTTTCCAAGCACCTTCACCACCAACTCCCCCAGTCGCTTTACCCTTCTGTGAGGAAAGAGCCTAAAATGCAGTATGGAGCAGACATCTTCACTCATAGAGAAGGGAGAGGAAGTGCTTTTTGCTGGGTCTCTATCCCTGGCTGTGGAGTGGACATACTCCCTTAGCTCTGGTGTCACCAGATTGTGGAGGAAGGAGGTTATTACTGGGAAAGTCCCTGCCTCCTGAAGCTCCACTGATCTCATCTAAGAAGTGAAAAAGTCTAGTTTAAAAATATAAATGTTATGAAAAGTTAAAAGTGATGCTGAGGAATTGGGTACTTACAGTAAAAATGCACAATCAGACAGAAAACAAGAGGTGTGCCAAGCCAAAATCTTACAACAAGAATACTTCCAAACTATGGTGTGACTCAGATTCTGAGCACAGAATGAGCACACGTTACTTTTCACACTTATTTTTAGAGTGGAGGAAACAATACCCAGTTAGCGATGAATAAATCCCTACTTCTGCTTATTCAGCACCCTCATTTAGATTGATCTGTCTGTACTGTTTATATAACTTTGAATTGCTGGAGTACCAGTCAAAATTGTGTGAGTCAGCCACAACTCTAAGAAATGAAAAGCAAACCTTATTTTTCAGTTATCTGAGAAATAACTGTAGATGTTATGATGAATGATAGATTTCTACATATTATTTTTGTGTTCACTCGGGACCAGTAATAAATTAAGGGGAAAGTGCACTGCAGTTAATTACTGTCAGGATAGAAGAATTACATTTGATTTTTTAAAGGATTACAATGGAATACAAAGGTTTAGGTAGGCAGAAATTGGCTTAATTTTTAATTAAAATAATTAAGTTAATAAATGTGAATATTTTGAGTCAAAGATGATAGCTGCACTTCTTTATGACTAGAGGCCTATCACTTCAAGAAGCATCTGTTAATAATCTATGTCTGTTTATACGCAATGTCCGTATCATGATCAGTGACAAGTGCTGTCCCTCAGGGGACTGTACTGGGACCAGTTAAATATCTTCATCAGTGACACAGACAGTAGGATCAAGTGCACCCTCAGCAAGTCTGAAGATGACACCAAGCTGAGTAGTGTAGTTGACAAGTCTGAAGGATGCGATGTTATTCAGAGGGACGCGGACAAGCTCAAGAAGTGGGGCTATGTGAACCTCATGAGGTTCAACAAGGCCAAGTTCAAAGTCCTGCACCTGAGCTGCTACAATCCCCAGTATTAATACCAGGCTGGGCAGTGAAGGGATTGAGAGAAGCCTGCGGAGAAGCACTTGGGGGTGTTGGTGGATGAAAACCTGGACGTCAGCCAGCAATAGGTTCTTACAGACCAGAAACCAACCATGTCCTGGGCTGTACCACAAGAAGCATGACCAGCAGGTCAAGGGAGGTGATTGTCCCCCTTTACTGTGCTCTCGTGAAACCCCACCTGCAGTCCTAGCCCCCCAATACAAGAGGGATGTTGCCCTGCTTGAGTGAGTCCAGAGGAGGGACACACAGATGATCAGATATAAGGAAGAAATCTTTTACAATGAGGGTAGTAAAGCACTGTTGCCCAGAGAGGTGGTAGATGTCTCATCCCTGTAAACATTCAAGGTCAGGTTAGACGAGACTCTGAGCAAGCTGATCTACTGGAAGATATCCTAACCCTAACCTTGTCATGATTTAACCCCAGCCAGCAGCTAAGTAGCACTCAGCAACTCACTCATTTTCCCTGTCCTGCTGGGGTGGGGAGGAAAATCAGAAAAAAGGTAAAACCCCATGGGCTGCGATAAGAACAGTTTAATAATTAAAATAAAGTAAAATGTAATAATAATAATAGTAATAACAACAGCAACAATAATAATAATTAAAAAAGAGGAATAAAAGAAACAAACAAAACTCCCCAAATGATGTACACTACAATTGCTCACCACCCACTGACTGATGCCCAGCCCATCCCCAAGTAGAGATCAGTGCCTCCTGGCCAACTCCTCCCAGTTTATGTACTGGGCATGACATGCTGTGCTATGGAATAACCCTTTGGTTAGTTTGGGTCAGGTGTCCTGTCTCTGCTCCTTCCCGGCTACCCGTGCTCTTCCTCACTGGCAGAGCATGAGACTGAAAAGTCCTTGATCAGGGTAAGTGCTACTTAGCAACAACTAAAACGTTGTCAGTGTGTTATCCGCATTGTTCTCAGACTGAAACCAAAACACAGCACAGCAACAGCTACTAGGAAGAAAATTAACTCTATCCTGACCAAAACCAGGACAATGACCTTTAAAGGTCCCTTCCAACCCAAACTATTATATGATTCTGTTCTCTAACAAAGGTGCCTGAACATCATCTACATGATAGTAAAAAAACTATCAAAACCCCAGATTTTGGAAGCAACAATGAAAGGAGATCTACAACTGGTATCTCCACCTATAGTGGCCCACAGCCTTCAAGCCCTGGGCCATCAGGCTCAAGTCTGCTGCAGTCTGGAGTCCATGCACTGAGCACTCTTTGGATGCAAATTTAAGTGTAGGTTTCTGGCTCCCTCTGGAAGACAGCAGGACAGAAGGCCTGTGTTTTTAGTATCGCTTTTGGCAGGCCCAGCACACTGGCAGTTGGGTAAGATCATGCGTGTTTGAAACTCTCAAACTTTGCATTAAATTTTCATGGCCAACATAGCCCAAATGGATGGGTCACAGACATCTTCTCTGAAGCTTTTGGTACTGTGGGCAATGGGTGCTGAAGATAGGAATGATTGCTAAATGCTGCCTCCATGGACTTCCTAAACTTTGTGTAGACATCCAGAAGCCAGCCATGTGGCATCACCATGCTCTCACTTTACAGTGCTGTCAGATCCACACATCAGATTCACACATTGCTGAGGAAGTATATCCACTTGATTGGCATCTTCTTGTGAAAGTATTTTTTATAACATTTCTGATCACCTGTACATGTCATCTAGAGCATCCTTCTGTATGTCATGAAACATGTTCTGCAGTACAAATACATAAGTACAGAATATTTTTAAACTAAAAGAGCTCTCTCAAAATTCTTACAATCATCTTGTGAAACTTCCAAAGAGGAAAACAGTACATAGACATTGTTAAAATATAATTAGTGACGTATTTTAACTAAATTCAAGACAATTACCACCTCCTTAAGGGAGCCTAGCAAACTTCTTTTCACCCACTCACCCTGAGTAATTTATTTTGACTGGTGACTACACTATAATTAGGGCTTTTTTAATCATTGCTGTAAGGTTGGGTGAGTAGATTCTGTTCGTGGGTTCATACATTTTCATGATGGTTTTACAGTGCTGCTTGATTGATCAAAGTTATAGAACTCTTAGCATGGTGCCAAAGTAAGTGGAATTTAAAAATGAAACCTGCTAAAGACTTTAGATTTTAGATTTATGTTGGTATTATTTTTACTCATAATCTTGTGTCATTGGATGGCAGAGGCCAGGAAAGGTCATAGTTCACACTTTTCAGGATTATGGGGAAAAAAGTTATTAAATATAGATTTGCAATAATGTTTTTCAACAACAGCTCTTATTTTCTATTGTGCTCTCAGGAAGATTTACAGCAAAGTTCTATTTTTACTAAGATCTTTGCTGCTACTTTTAGCTTCTTTACTAAAAAAAAGACTGAAGATCCCAGAGAAGTCTTCCCCTTCTTTTAATAACCGAGCCTTTGAATCCTGATATTGATTAGTTCTCTGTGCCTCACTGGTACATTAATGTCTGAATTAAAAAGACAAATTAAAATTTCTTTACTTTGGGAGTGCTGTCAGAATGAGTTACACACGATACACAGAACTAATTCCATACTTGTTGGATATACCAATCCCCAGGGCTACTTGTTATAAATCCATTTTTTTCCCTTGCTATTTTCCAAGTATACTGGGCCATACTATAACTATGGCTAAAGCTACTCAAAAGGAATATTTTCTGGAGATCTCAGGGTTCTCCTGGAACAGAGGTGTCAGAGTTATTGCCCATGCATCCCCAATAAACACTTGAGCATTTCCTGGTAGGAACTGTCCAGCTGCTTCCCAGATGCAGGCAGACTTTTGATTCCTTGTGTTGCTGTGATTCTTCCTCAGGCAGAATTCTCATTTGGGTTGGTCTCTGCAGCTTCTGCTAACAGGCATTAGGCGGATATGCTAAGTTCTGTGTCAACTAATGACATTTTAATAACTGGCTTCAGGATTGTCTATTCATCTACATTAAAATTAAATCACTAATTATAGCGGTGGATTTTTGCCCAAGAGAGTTCTGGCCCCCAGTGAGTGCCATAGCAGAAGAAGTTTCTGAATTCACAAACACAGGAATGGAGACAGATGGGCTGTCAAACCTCCCAACATGATAGACCTGCTCTTTTCTTTCTATGGACCCCGACTGTCCCCGGTAAAAATCTCCATTTTTTTTTTTCCAGACTTGGAGAGACTATGAAAGTGAGGATATATGACTTCGATTTAATTTCTTGATTGGCATTTTTCAGGATAAGTATTAAATCAAGTTTTGTAACCTTAAGGTACTGATAGAATATATTGGATCTGCATAAGTGATGATCTAAAAATATTCTGATTTTCAGAAATTTTGAAGACACCAAAATTAAGGCACACAAAGTTAATTCTTGTTTAAGAAAATATGTTTTCCTCTGAGATGTAATTTCATTCTCTAGTGTATTTACTTCATTCTTTAGTGTATTTCAAAGAGTTCAGACTCCTAAGTATATTTCATCTCTGTTTCCGTAGTTACAACTCACATAGATGCTCCCTCTTTTAACTGAAGCATTTTTTTTATTTCTTTTTTTAAGTACTAGGTAGCTTTATCCTACAAATATTCTGCATTCCTTAGATTCTGTTAATTAATCTTTTAGCTATTTGCAGTGGCCCATCTAGAAATTGGCACATACGTAAGATTAATCCCTAAAAATTCTGTGTAAAAGTACAAGCTGCAGGTAAAAAGAACATTTTCACCTTTACAGAACCTGATACTGCCTGAAATCTTTTTATCATCCCCTTAATTCCTATCAAGAACAAACCATGTGAACAGATATAACCCTCTTGATCCCTAAATCTCTCAGAGCTGGGAAATAACAGTTCTCCTGTCAGACCTGAGAATCCCATGGGTTGAAGGTGTAAATACATTTCAGGTAACGTAACTACAAACCATCCCACGTTAAGTCCAGGTGCAGGTGGCTATGGAGACAGAACTGTCTTGCTTTAAGACTCCTCAAAGATTAAAGTCCTGACCTTATTTCTCACAAATATTCTTCAAGTTTGTATTCCTCTCTGAGCAGCAGAACAAATCAATTTTAGATAATGGCCTGGAAGAGAGATGTCTGCTTATCAGATGCAGCAGTGTGCTGCACAGACTACACATCATCACAGATCTCCCAGCCACCAGCAAATATGAAGTGACTTTCAACTTCCAAGTTTTGCTGAGCACACTGTACCAGAAATGAAAAATCTAGATAGGTCCTTTAAAAGGCTACTCTTACTTATTTAAGGAAAATCATGGACAAAGGGACAAGAATTAATAATTAATATGAAAGGGCATTTGGACTTCAAAAGCAAAAATCACAGAGGTATGAATGCAGTGTACTGGAATGAGACTGTGCAACAATACAGCTTGATAAATACATATTTTATAGTTTTCCACAAATTTTAAAGCAATTCTGTCATCTGACCTTCTAAAAAGCAGTAGTACAATCTGAAACCTTTACTTTCCCATAAAAGAGGCACAGTTCCATTCCTAAACCCTAACTATTCTATGATTCTATGATTCTTTGCTGCAGCTAAGCAGAGATACCGAGATACTTCTTGCCACAGCACATGCATCTCTTTTTCTTTGTGAGCTGGTTGTTGTCTGGATTCAGCCCTTGCTAGGTCACTTGTTACTGTGTCTGATCCCTAAATAATACGAGGGAGTAGATTTTTAACTCATTTTGCTTTTGTTGCTTAGATAGAATTTAGTTGTCTAGTTTAAAGTAACCAGCTCTCTACCTATCTTCCCTGGGTAGTGATCTTAGGTGGGCTGAATTGACCTCTGGAAGTGCACGTCTTGATGACCCTACAAGAAGAAACCTTTTAGATGACTAATGACAGATGAAACGATTAAAAGCTTTAATAACCAAGGTCCCAACACACTGAATCATGCTATAGCTTTCTGCCATCCTTTAAAGATTTAGGCTAAAAAAACTATGAGATTGCCTCCTTCACTTAAAACTATGATTTCATATCATTTATACACTATTGCTAGGGCTCTTGTAGATGTAAAATTTCTTTGCCACATTAGAGAACAGCTTGCAGTAGAGTCCCTCCTTTTTGACAGTAGTGCCTACATGGTTTTACACCCTTACAAATGATCCGGAAAGAAAAGACAAGAAAAGACTAAAAGCATTTCTAGAAGAAAAAATTATCTAATTTAGTCTGGGACACATAAATGGATGTTTCTGAGGGTTTGGAATGACTAAAAAAAAAAAGGAAAAAAATGTAAGTGTATGGGAAGGCATTACATTAGATGAAATTTACCATTGATGAATATAAATTGGGCAACCATCAGGTTGTAAAAAGAGTATCCTTTCTAGACAGATACTGGCATTGCTGCAGACAGATCACTCTACACTAGCAGCTTCCTTCTGCTAAACAGTAGACAAAGGTGGAACTGTAAACTGGAAGGCAGATTATGGGAAGAACAGAATGGTATGTAATGCAAATCTTCAATAATGTGTTTAAGAACTTTACTGCATACCGTACTGGCCCAAACTCTTTTAACAAAAAAAAATTACAGAAATATAGGATGTTCTGAGAAAAACAAATCAGAATATAAATTTACTATAATAAAAATAAAATGCATTTCAGTCATCCAAACCAAATGTATTTATTACAGAATTATAGAATCACAGAATGGTTTGGATTGGAAGAGACCTTAAAGGTCATCCAGTTCTAACCCCCTTGTCACAGTCAGAGGCACCTTCCACTAGACCAGGTTCCTCCAAGCCCTGTCCAACCTGGCCTTGAACACTGTCAGGGATGGGGCAGCCACAGCTTCTCTGGGCACCCTGTGCCAGTGCCTCAGCACCCTCACAGGGAAGAATTTCTTCCTAATACCTAATTTATGTCTTCTTCCAGTATAAAGCCATCTTCCCTTGTCCTGTCACTACTTGTTTTTATAAAAATGTGATCTTCATGTAATAAGGTGGTAAAAAGGAAGGCATATGATAAAAGTAAATCAATACAAAAATTACGTAAAATTAAACATGAGAGATTGAAGGTCAGTGAGAGGAAGCACCTGCATTCAAAATGAATTAAACTGTAGAACTTCTGAAGTTTGTTAGATCAAGTTCTGAATAAAAACTGGATATGAGTTTGAAGAACACACAGTTATAAACCAGAAATTTCTGAGGGATTACCTACGTGTCAGATCAATTCATAGCTGCTACAGATCTACCTGAAAATACTGTGTGTAGGGGACCAGGGGCCAGGTCAAATTTACTCAAAAATATATATTGTAGAGGTCTTACAGTCCTAAGAATTGCCTGATTTGTCTTTTCCATGAGACAATATGCTGGATGGATGTCCCCACCCCTGTTTTGATCATTGCTCTGTTTCCTTTTTTCCATAGGAGTTTAGGTGTATTTTAAAAGCTGCATTTATAGACACTTTATACAACTTCACATTGGCATTTTCTCTGTGTTATAGTTGGAAACCTGTCATCTCCAACTTCCTTGACAACCTCAAGAAGGCACTCTAGACTGTTAATTTAATCTGACATTTCTTCAAACCTGTTTTTTTTGAGGGAAAAAAAAAAAAAAGAGATCCCTGTAGTCAATCAGGTTTTGTATTCATTTATTCCAAGCTGCTACCAAAGAAGTTATCTTGCCAGTTGGAGAGGTATATAGGGAATCCTTGCCTTATGTGCCTAAAAAGGCATCTGCAGATTGTCCTGGATAGTCATCTTGCACAACATGAATAAATTAGATGTTCCCTATTGGTTCTTTCCTTAAGGAGATGTTAGAATAAATAAAAATACTTCTCAGAGACTCACAGTAATTCCAGATAAACAGATGAAGTAACTTCCAAAATAACCCCTGAGAAAAACAATACAAATTCTGCATTCACCAACAGATTATTATTTTGCAACACTGATGTGAATGATAAGGGATTTTTAAGGAAATTTGATATTATAAATCCTACATACTAAGCAAAACCAAAACATTCAGTGGAGACTCCGTGTTCCCATTTTCCCTTAAAGCCAGTTTGATATCTCATTCTAATGTGGTATTTTTTTTAATCAATTGCTATCTACCACCTTGGTCCTGATACAACAGAGATATGGATTTTTACTTTTCTCATGGGAGTTTTAATCCATAACTTTACTACCAATGGGTTCTTCCGCTGTAACAAGGAGTTCTAGCTTGTCCAGAGGTCAGTTATCACATGAAGATGCATGATGAGGCAATCCCCAGTCCTAAAAACCTGTCCTACAAACCACAACCCCCCTGTCAGGTAACACAACCTTCAGCCAGGAGGAAAAAAAGAGGTTTAAAAACGAATTGATTTTGACTTATTCTGAAAAATTCAGATTAGAAACAGACAGATAAATATTGGAATGATGTAATCGATATTTTCTAGAGTGAGTTTAGCACATGTGAGTAGAACAGAGTAGGAAAAGAGATAGTCCTGGAGCTTCTAGCAAAATTATCTTGGCCACACTTAATGAGTCTTCTGGCTCCTAAACTATATAATCAGGCCCCTTCTGACTTGTTCTTATTCAGGCCCCATAAATCAAGAGCTTCACAGTGTCATTCCTCCAAAAGAAAGAGCGGAGGGTCATCTTTGTCCAGGGCTGCTTTCTGGGAGTGCAAAGTGAGACATTAAATATCCCCTTACATCCCACTGCCTCTTTTCTTTGCCTATGAGGCTACCAAGAAACTGGCCATGAAGCTATCAAGAAAGTGTCATCACCACCATAAGAGCCTGTGAATACTGCATCCAACTGGTATTCTTTAAACATGGATAGGACTGCTGTGGAAGTGTGTGGGATATAGGTGCTTCCTACTCATTTCTCAAATATGACTGATTTGAGGCACAAATAGAAACCTTGGTCCCAAGGCCACGGAGGTCTCTGCATGCACAGAACTGGAGAAATGCAGCTGCTGTCAGTGTTGATTCAGTTGAGCGTTATTATAGAATCATAGAATTAGGTTGGAAAAGACCTTTAAGATCACTGGGTCCAACCTTTACCCCACCACTAAACCATGTCACTAAAGGCCTCATCTACATGTTTTTTGAACAGTTCCAGGGATGGTGACTCCAGCACTTCCCTGGGCAGCCTGTTCCAATGCCTGAGCACCCTCTTGGTGAAGAATTTTTTTCCTAATATCCAATCTAAACCTCCACTGGTGCAAGCTGAGGCCGATTCCTCTTGTCCTTGGGAGAAGAGACGGACCCCCACCTCACTACAACCTCCTTTCAGGCAGTTGTAGAGAGTGATAAGGTGCCCCCTGAGTCTTCTCCAGAATAAACAGCCCCATGTCCTGCAGTTGCTCCTCATCAGACTTGTGCTCCAGACCCTTCACCAGCTTCATTGCTCTTCTCTAGACCCACTCCAGCACCTCAATGTCTCTGTTGTAGTGAAGGGCCCAGAACTGAACACAGGATTTGAGGTGCAGCCTCACCAGTGCCCAGTACAGGGGGATGATCACTCTGGGCACTGCTGGTCACACTGGTACTGAAATAGGCCAGGATGCTCTTGGCCTTCTTGCCCACCTAGGCACAAGCTGGCTCATGTTCAGCGGCCGTCAACAGGCGCCCAGCACCCTGGGCAGCTTTGCAGCCACTCTCCCCCAAACCTGTAGCATTGCCTGGAGGCTTTCTCCCCTTCTTTAACACCCATCTTGCACTCTGTACATGGCCAGATCAGTAGTACTGGTCTTTTGCCCTACAGTTGTGACTCAAGTGAAGGACTTGGCACTGAGCCTTGTTGAACCTCATACCATTGGCCACAGCCCATTGATCCAGACTGTTCAGATCCCTCTTTAGAGCCTTCCTACCCTCAAGCATATCAATGCTCCCACCCAACTTGGTGTCATCCATAATTTACTGAGGGTGCACTAGGTCCCCTCATCTAGATCATCAATGAAGATATTAAACAAGATTGGCCTAGAGGGACACCACTAATGACCAGTCGCCAACTATTATAACCCTAACCCAAATTTTGTCTTTAATAAAAAAAGATACAGCACAAATTGGATTTACAGCAGTGAGAGCTGTAGATGCAGCCGATCAACAGCAAATTAATAATTGTTAAAAGATGAACAGAGCTTTCACTTTGTCTCTCTAAGATGACATCTAATAATTGCCTGAAGGCTTTTAGACTAATAACTAAAAACATAGGTAGAGTAAATGAATAGTTATTCACTAGACTGTCTTTTTAAATAATTTCAACTGAAAAAAAAAAAAAAGAAAAAAAGAAAAAAAATGCAATAGCTGCAAAATCTGGGCTTTTTTCTTCTCTGTCAAGGACAGCCAAATATTTTTGATGTGTGGTCTGCACAGTCATTACAGATTGAAGCCAACATGCACAACTGTCCAAGTGTTTCTTATCTTTCTTTTTCATTGACACAACTGTGTTGCCCGAGGCTACTTTTTGTTGGCTGTCCTTGTTTTGCCTGCCTGCTTTATTTCTGATCCTAAAATCCTGTTCTGGGGCAAAAAGACTTTTCTACTTTGTCATGGATACTTCTTGACTCTGCCCTGTGAGCCAGTGAAAGCCACAAAGGGAATTAGATGCAGAAACATGTCTCCATGTGGTTTTATTTCTTGAACAGTGCATGTGATAAATATTCTCTGGTAATGCAAAGTGCTGGTCAAGTCCTAAGGAAAGGCTAGAGGGTTAATCTCTGGTCAACACTGCTCTATGGAAACACAAAACAAACCAGTTTTGTATTAGGTAAAGTACGCATCTGTGAACAAAGGAATCTTCCAATCTATAATAATACGGTGCTTTTAAGACTCGTACAATTATTCACGTTTCCCCTGTGAAATCAAGAAGTCATAATCTCAAATTCTAAGTGTATGAAATTGCCCAATGTTTTAATTCTAGCAAAACCTTTACAGAAGACCTGCATTTTCCAGGACCTTCATTCCATCACAGCTATCAAAATTCAGCATAAATAAAACACTTCCAGCAAGGTTAATGGATTTACTGTGTTACGAAGAAAATGCAAAGATCAACCATTTAAAAAGTGAAACAAAGGGAGTTTTTGGGTGATCCTTGAATGATTACATGTGACAGGACTCACCATATTTACTCTTGTAAATGGCAACTAATTCCTTTTTAATTTTCATTCTGGAAAGAAAATGGTTGGGAAGAGTCACAAAGTAATGACAACCTTGAACACTTATGCAACACTCCACATTTCGAACTGCTTCAGAAATATAAACCAATTAAGCTGTCGTTATGATTTATGCTAAGGGAGACAAGAAATAAATAAACAAAGTCAAACAGAGACGCATGGCTCCAAACTACAGTTCTATGAATTACAATCACAGAAACAGCTTAGGGATGTAGAGCACAGGAGACTGGGCTAATCCTGGAAACCAGAAGACCAGGGAGAAGACTGAGTAATAGCTAATACCTTATTACCTAGTAACTGGTGAATAGTCACGTCTTCCTATATGCAACAGAGAACACTTAAGTATATCACTTGGCTAAACAAGCATTGCCAGCTGTGCCGTTCATCACTGCAAACATCTATCGTTTATTAGCTCATTAATGATTTTCGTGAGATACCTGATTTACTGTTCAATCACCCCTACCAGATCTGTCTAAACTGATAACCAAAGGGCAAATAAAATCAGTACCCACACCAGACCACTAGATGATTTAAAGAGGAATATCCATGCTAGTGGTTCCTTTTAAAAGCACACTGTTAACATCAGAAGCATAAATGTTAATTAGCATAATGGCTTCATTCAGCAGTTTCTTTTCTACAAGGCCATTTGGATCAGAAACCAGCTCTTCTGTTTGAAAGGGCAAGTTCTTTTTAATTAGGACAGCTACTCCATTGGCACTAGTAATAAATGAGAGAAGAGATAAAGGTCTCGCCCACCAGGATTTCCCATTTTTTGTTTCCATCTAGCATTCAATATTTCAGACAAAACCAGATTTTTCAGGAAAAAAAAACCCAAACCCCCAAAAGTCCTCATTCCTTTAATTTTAATGTAGGTATTTTGCAAACATTGACTTGCAGTCCAGATATTCTCATACAGTCATTTTTGAGATAAACTGTCCTCCTTGCATGCTTGAGCGAGCAGAGCAGTAGCTTTAGGTCATTGCTATTCCATTGGATTATCCCCCTAAGGCAGGGGTCTGTGCCAGAGTGAGGCTAGTTAAGACAAAGCTTCAAAGGCTATTTAATTTCAAGCCTTCTCTGCTTTTGTGCATCTCTCACCCTTCAATCACGCTCTGACCCTGTCAATGCACAAGCATGCAACTGGGGAAGGATGGACTGCTCTTAGCAACGGTAATGCCCAATGCCTTGCCTAGTGCTGACCTGAGCTTCAAAGCAAAGGGGTTCTGAATTGAACCTGGAGAAATCAGAACAGGAACAGACAGAAGTAGCAAAAAATGTGTGGGCTGAGGAGAAAGAGTCAGGAGCCCATGACTGCACTGGAAAGGCAGGAAACCTCATCATTCTTGCTTAGACTAGAAAAGCCTTATGAGCTTTCAAAAGCTCATTGCCAGTTTCCCCTCTTAAAAGTTGGGATACTGTATGACAGAGAAGTTCACATTCTTATTAATTCAGTTCCTGGTGACATTTCTTAACCCAATTTTTTTAACTGATGGGCATCTGTACATACTGGGCATATGCAGTTACTGCTACTGGTACCAAAGGGTGGTCTTGAATCATCACTAAGGTAAAAGTGTCAGACAAGCAGTGATGGGACAAGAAAGGATGTACCGATCAAGGCATAAGACGAGATCCCTGTAAAGATACTGCTTTTGATTCATACCTGTGACTCTGGGGTAAAAGGCAAAGAATACCCTACATTTCATAGCTGAGGGCACTCATGAGGCTGCAGTTACCCAGTTACCACAAATGTCAGAGCAGCAGGATGCAAAGGCTGATCTTGATACTCTTAGAGGCTCTGAAGTACCATGTTGCTGCAGGTTCTGAGACTCACCGGTACAGGTCACACTCCTGCCCATGAAAGAGCAAAGGATGAGAAGGACTAGACATGACTGGGATTAGACATGGGAGTCAGTCTTCAGCTAGTTGATAGGTATGAATTCCTTCCAGATTCTAGTGCTGGTCTGTGATCTTGTGGGCAAATTAGGTGTGGAAAATCATGGTGTATAGTTTTCTACAGAAAGTAATAACTAGCAGACAAGAATACTTTATGGAGCAACTTTTATCTCCTGCTAGCATTAGAAAGGATGACTGCTTGTGTATCTGTATCTGTATATATATATGCTTATGCAGACACACATGGAAGTAACGTCATGCTTACACCAGATTTCTTATGCAATGACATGAAAGAGAGTTTTGAAAGCACTGCTTAGCTTGTCCCTAACTTGGTCACCGTAAGGTGTCACTGTGAATAGGCAGAGGCCCTTGAAGAAAAATTTATTTGAGCCACACCAACAACCCCTTTGTAAGACAAAACACAGCAAGGAACTCCCTGACATGGATCCAGAGCAGCATTGTTGAAATTGGTATCTTTAATCCTATAAATGACAACAAAGCTGAGTTCTTTATTTCTAAAGCCAGTATGTTCCTTGTTCATACTTCTGGTCAGTGAACACTTGATCACACTTGTTTGTACTAAAACCAATTATGGCAGAGTAAAATTTCAAACCTAATCACTCATTATGAACTGTGCAAAATTCTGTTCCATTCTAAAAAGCTTTGATGGTATGTGGCCAGTTGTTACAGCTGAACTTCACCCAGCATGTCTAAACAGCAAAGTTTACAGAATTAAAATTTGCCAGGTTGAAGCTACTATGAGCATCAGTGTAATGACAAGGTGATGCAGACATTGCCTCTGCTAGGGCTCTACATGTATTCTGAGCAAACTTTATAGCAGATCAAAGGAATATGTAGTTACTACTGTAAAATAAGTCAACGGTGTAAGCCCTGCTGTTAATGGTTCAGTGTCAGAAGATCAAAGGTGACAGGCATGGAGAATGCACAGGAATGAGATCCTCAGACAGAAGGCAAGGTCAGATGATTACTGAGCAAGGAAGAACTTACAGACTTACTGTCAGTTCTGATTTTTAAGCTGGATGTCCCACATTAAAAGTGTCACTCAGAATGATTGTAAAAGTTGCTGCTGTGTGCCATTAGTTAAAGTGCTGTGTTAGCACATACTTCATCAGTGCCTCTCTACTACAAAGTTTTTGTGTTTTCTTTGGAAATGCTGAATTTCTATGCACATTTGCTTTGCAGAAGAACAGAATTTACTGCTTCTACAGATGTCATTGTCACTATATTCACTAGCCTTGCTGAGCAAGACCTATTTTTGTTTAAAGTTCCCAAAATAGCTTTCAGACTGCAGCAGGTTTGCAAGTTTAGAAAAAAATCCAAGGCTAGTGTAGTTGTACCTGACCTCCATTCCTCATCATTGCCTCACTACTGGAACATCATCCTCACTAATATTTCACATGAGTGCTCTTAGTTGGTTTTGTCTGCAGCAGACCAGAGGGCTGTCAAGTACAAACTGCACTACTGGCAGATAAATGGGAACTATGGGAAAGAGAGGGGTGGGAGAACACAACAGCCGAGTAGTCAAGGTGTCCAGTTCTCTCCCAGGACAGCTGGTGCAGGGTCAATGCCCCTGCAAAAGAGTGAAATCCAGCCATCTTACTCACTCAATTAATTCAACTCAGTGCACAATAAAGGATGCAAATGTATTTTAACCCATTTGTTCTTTTTTTTTTGTCTCTAGCATTACCTTAATATCCAGTATCCAGCTCTTAAGTGTTGTTTCTCTAAAGCTCTTTCAGTTTCTTGAAAGCCTGGATTGAATACAGTCATTTCAGGTTAGTTGTCAAAATCGCTTTCTAAATGCAAACCTAAATGTCCTTTAGATGACTGTTAAAGAATGATGTACACCAAGTGCAGAAACCTGAATGGTAGTAAGCATATGTAAACTTTATTGGTTAGACATAATAGCAAAAAATCGTGACTGCTTGATTCTGCCAGAATCTCCTGTAATATGGAATGAGGTTTGGGACAGGTAACTTGACTGCTTGTATGTCAGTCTCTTATGTTCACTGAACAGCCAGACTGCTTACCGGGACCAAGATTTAAAATAAACTGGTGAACCAGTGGTTAGAGACCCTTGGACAAAATCTTATTTGAAGAAACTGAAGTACGGATTGCCATGAATATGGATGTTTCTCTCACCCAAGTGACACGGTTTATAAATTGCCATGCTGATTAATCACTTAACTGTATTTTTGTAGGAAAAATGTAGATACCTAATTCCTTTTAAAAATATTTTCCCTTGGATTTAGATTTTTGCATAAGAACTTTCTTCATGGAAGTTTTAAGCTAAATGTAATTTATCCACTACCAATGTAGATGTCAGTCACCAACTGAATTGCAAGCTAAACACACTAATAGCCACATGTTATTTTTCCTTTTGCTTACCTCTCCAGACATAATATTACATTAGATAAAACAAAACAGTTATTGTGCAGAACCATTTTTGATGAGGAAAGCTAGAAAGCATTTGTCATTCTGCTGATAACATTTTAATTTCAGTAAAAAAATTTGAACTGAGGACTTTTTTCCTACGGAACATAAAAGTAGTCAAATGTGAATTGTTTTAACAGACCTATCCCTAAGATTTCACATACTCGTATCCTGATATTTTTAACTTGGATTACAGCTTTTTAGCAAATGTACTATGAAAGAAGCACTTTGCCTATGCATGCTTTGCAACTTGAGAGCTGTTTGCTGTGCACACTACAAATCTTTATTTAAAAAAACTTCCAAAACATCAGTACTTATTTAAGCTGACTGAAAATGAAGCAATTTCCTGGCCAATGATGCTTTTTACAGAGTGGAACGGGGCAGGAAGGACACAAGAATAAACAGAGGGAGCTTTTCACTGGATGAAGAGGTCAACGCATCGCTCAGCTCCAGTCTATCAGACACCTCTGGCACTGCTACTGTGATGGGAAGGTGCAGCACTGACAATGCCAAATACCTCTGGCATTATAAAAGCAGAGAGTGTTCCAGTGTTCTTTGGGATGTACTATGTAGCTTTTAAATGGACATTTTACATTTATAGTCTAAACAGATGGTGTGCCCTTTCGGGACAGCCCTATTATGCAGTTGCTAAGCAGCCAAAATCTCACATGCACACGGCCCATGTGCTGCTGTGCCTGCATCAGACCTGGGTGCAAACTCACCTGCATGGCTCCTGGCACACAGCAGAGCCCCCAGAATCTGGCTGCGGTGCAGTGGGACATGCCTGCAGCCCACCTTCTGGCAATGCCCATTTAACCATACAAGCCCCTGACTATACTTAGGGTAGCTCTTCATGTTCAAAACTGCCTGTCCCATAGTGTTACACTGGTGGCAGTACACTGAGAATGCCAAATGTATTAGATGGCCCCATCTGCTGTGAACGCAGAGGATGCCAGAAATAGATTTCACTCATGATGCTGTGCCACAGCACTGCCCCAGGCAAGTCACAACTTCTGACCTGCAGTTGGAGAGAAAAAGGTCTCTTGCCACAGGAGGACTTCAGGTCTGACCCCATCCAGGCTGCTGGCACTTGTCACTGTTGGGGATGTATCAATACAGTGAAATAGTCCTGGGAGCAGGGTTCTGCAGGAGCTAGTGCAACCCGAAACAAGCCACCTCTCTTCTTCCCTATGGGAATCTTATTAATTGGCATGTATTAATCTTACTAATTCCCTATAGGAATCTTATTAACAATAGTCAGGTTCTCAGACTGTGAAATAGCATGGTATCTTCATGGACACATCCATCTACAAAATTCCCTCAATTAACTGCCATTTGAATTGTTGCCTGTTAAAGTTCAATTTTAGTTTTAAAAATTTAATACTTGATAGCCCTGAGTATCTCATTAATTGCCTCCACTGCTAAAAGCACCTACTCCATGTTTAACCTGAAGAGGTTCATGTTACAGCCAGGGGATCATGTTATACTTTGGCTGTGAGACTGAAGAGCTATTAATTACCCGATATCTGTTGTTACAAACACTGCAGAAGTACTTGCAAAGTGTGACAAAGTCACCCCTTCAGCTTTATTTTGCTAAGCCAAATATGCAGGTCTGTGTATCCCACATTAACCGTATTTTCCAGTCCTTTAATATTTCTCATGATCTCTTCTCCAACTTTTCATCTTCCTGCCTGAACTGCGTGCACCACAACTGGACAGAGACAGATGGGAGAGCTTCAGGAAGCTTCATGCATAAAAGTGATGTAAACTTCCAGGTCTTACTGGCCTAGTCCTTCAGTCTACAGTCATATTAAAGCTTTGCCCTAACACCAGAGCACAAGCTCACTCAGTTAATGTGGTTTGCTATGCCCTTATACTGTTTAACTGCCACCAATTATTAGAAAACAATTGCAACGTGTACAAATATGCCCCAGGCTAATAAGTCCTTTATAAAAAAAAATAAATTGTGTTTACAACCTACTATCATTTACTTAGATCATCTAATGCAGGTGTCTCTGAATCAGTCATCTGCCATTTTAACAACTGCTCTCCACTCAATAAAACATCTGCTTACAGATGTTTGGATTTTGGTTTTTAAGATTGTGTAGTGTATGATCCAGCTAAACACATATTAAAATCACACTGAAAGCATTGAAAGTTACGGCTTTTGCCTATGAAAAAAACACATTTTTTATATGCTGTTTTATATCTACTGATAAGAAAGATGTCTGTGGGGCTGTGCTGCGCAGGAGCAGCTGTGAGAGTAAAATAAATTAAGCTTAACAGTAGCAAGCTAACACAGACAAATAAATATTTGAAATATTTTGATTCCTAAGAAGTCATGAGAAACCTTCAGAGGGTTGGATGTATTCAAGTTTACATAATAGGAAGACACATGTCAAAACCTTAGAAAACAATGAAATGTGTGTATATATATATAAATATATATATATAAAAGCATGGATTCTGTCCTGATATTGACAGCAACAGCATAACAAGGTACTGGAGTGTCCTGGGTTTAGCAGTAGCAGTCATTTTTCTCTTTCTTGGTAGCTGGTGCAGTGCTGTGTTTTGACTTTCGGGCTGGGAACAGAGCTGATAAAAATGATGTTTTGGTTGGCCAAGGACTTTGTGGGCCTCATGCTCTGCCAGGGAGGAGGGAAGCCGGGAGGAAGCAGAGACAGGACACCTGACCCAAATGGACCAAAGAGGTATTCCATACCACAGCACGTCATGCCCAGGATGTAACTGAGAGTTTCCCGGAAGGGCTAGGTGAACTGCAGGGTTGGAGGAGGTATCGGTTGGTGCTTGGTTGGGCTGGGGGGGGTGAATTATTGGTTGCTTGGTGATGAGGTGTTGTATTCTCTTTCCTTGCTATTTCCTTTATCATTACTATTATTGGTGGTAGCAGTAGTGATTTGTGTTATACCTTAGTTACTAAACTGTTCTTATCTCAACCTGTGGGAGTTGCATTCTTTTTGATTCTTCTCTCCGTCCCTCCGAGAGTAGGGGGAGGGCAAGAAGTGGGGGGGGGGGAGTGAGTGGAAGCTGTCTGGGTGGGTTTAAACCACGACATGGAGAAAAAATGGTACATGCATGATACTAGCTACCTCGATAATTTTGTAACTAAGAATAATGATAACCAGTATATTGAACGCATCATCGACCTCTGAAAGACTGTAACCTTATCCAAGAAAGCACAAATTGCCACTAATCTGACTTTTAATTGATGTAAATAGAATTCTTTACACTCACTTTAATTATCTCTTTTCAAGTGCTCAAGCAACTAGTATATTCTGCATTACAGAAACTAGGTACTTTGGCTCCTAGTTAGGCTCCCAAAGTAATTAGCTGTTTATCATCTATGATTTATTGAAATAAATATTTTAATTAAAATATTTATATGCTTGTAAAACATATAATACATTTTATGCAACCAGGTTTCATTCATGCAGTTGTACACCCATCCAGTCATAAAATACTTGGATATCTGGTTGTAGGCAATAGTATTTGCTGTAGTAGAAGAAAGATGGGAAACAGGTATTTAATCTGCTTGGTCTGCTGCAAGCTATGCAGGTGAACAGTTTTTATCTGTTTAATGTGACTTGTTAATGAAGACATCTTCATAGATTATGTTAAGAACACACTTTGTCAATGACACATTAATAAATGTAGCTGAAAAACTACTTTCCACAAAATGACTGAAAAAGCCTCAGTGGGGAAATTTGTCTCAGACACTAACCTGATACTTGTTCATGAAAAACTGGCTTCCACTTCTCACATTTATTTTGAGTGGGCAACATAATGAAGAAATATAAGAAGGAGATAAAAACCAATGTGTAGACAGCAAGCCTTGATGTTAGGAACGTATCTGGTTTTATTTAGGAATAACTGCAATACCCACTGCACTACCCCAGTTTTATGATGTTTATTGTTTCAAAGGTTTGCATAAAATGTGTTATTTATTTAGTACCATTCATCTTCCAGGTGCTTTAATATATAGAGCATCACAAATGAGAGACAGAAAAAAATCCATAGTATTATCTAGTGTAGTCCCTGCCAGTACAGAGTTTTTCTTTCATTGCAGTTATGGTGCTTTTCTGAGTCTATTTTAAATATAATTAAAAGTACAAAACCAATCTTAATTCACTCCTTTTTGTACCCAGTTGCCCCAAAACAAAGTATATAGTTAAGATAAATTCTGTTGAGAAAGAAGTCAGAATCTAAAAAAACATCATTTGCAAAGAGCACTTTACACGTTATTTATCCAGCCACTGGCTGAATACTCAAATTCTTGATAGTAAGAAGTGGGGGGGATGTTGCAACTTAGAAGCGTTGCACTGAAAGTGACAAAACCAGGTTGCTTTGCTGCAGTGGTTCTTTGCTGTCAAAGTTTCCCCCCCTTGAAGAATAAAGCAAAAATGCTACTTTTAGTATCATTTTACTGATGCTGCTTCAACTTCCTTTTATGTATAGTTTAATTCTCAAGATCTGATCAAAATGAGAAGGGCAGATAAGCTTTACATGACATAAAGCAATCTAGTGGTGAAATCTCTCATGCTTTATACAGACTTCGTTGCTTTAGACTAGCTTTGCATTCATTCCGGTTTTCATTTCTATATTCATTATAATTGCTCTTCACAAAATATATATAGAGGTTTTCTTAAAATGAATGTGGTTTGTGAAGAGGTTTAGAGGGCTTTAAAGAGTGCTTGAAGATTGATTGGATTAAGTCAGGAAACCCTTCCAGGCATGCAAAGGTACAACTGAGGTTGTAGAGGTAGGTGTGAGGAGAGGAGGACAGTTCTGGAGAAAGTGAAATATATTATTCCAGACATATTCTCCATTCTGCTTAAATGGCGATGCGTGCACAGAAAAAGGCATGAGAGGTTATCTAAGACGTGTCTGGAGAGGCTCACAAGTGTCCCCTATCTGTCATCTTGAACATTCCCTTCAAAATTCTAGTCAAATTGAAAAAAAAATCCAACAACAAAACAACACCTCCTCCCCCTTCGCCCCCCTCCCAAGTCACTCAGGCTGCTTTTGAAGCATCTTGTATAACTTTTTTTTCTATTTACAATGAAAGTTTAGGGCTTAATTAACTCCAGTTTTCATCCCTGATGCCTTCCTCTGAAGTTGTCTTTCTACAAGTCAGGCTCAGAGTGACACTAGTGTCCTATGTACTGAAATAAAAAGAAAGTGGTTTCCCTAGCAACAATATTGACACAAAAACTCTCATGATTTTCTCTCTCATTCCTGTGTCTTCTTAATGGCTTGAATAATCCAAATAGCAGAGAAAAGCAACACATCTGATCTTAATGAACTGTAATGGCTGGAGACAGCATGAAAGCAAGCAAAGATATTTTTCCTTTTATAAACTAGTGGACCAGATGATTCAGGTCCACCAGTATTTGGAATTATTCATATTATTTTCAGTGAGTCATGTAAAGTGATACTTTCTTCTGTCAAGTTGTGTGCAAAATATTTTTACACTTAATTTCTACCAGCAGTTTGATCTGATAGCTATACTATGTATAAGATTAAGAGAAGCATGGGTTATACCTTCAATACCATCAAGAGATGGGGAAAAAGTAGCGATTTATTAATGGACTGCCGAATGGAGTGGCTATTTGGGTCCAGCGCTCTGAAGAAGGGTCACACCAGTTTGTGGCTAGTTGGCCCTCAGCTGGATTCTCCCCAGACCTGTTACCCAGGCATCAGTTTTGACTACTTCAGGTTTTTCTTAACACTTTGGCTCTTCTTGCAATAGTTGTTCCACCTGCAGATTGATTTTTCCAATGGCTATGTTTCGGAAAGCTTAAGGGAAACAAAATGAGAAAACCAAATTGTAATTGTTTGGATGGTGTTGTTGTAAGTCTGGTTTTGTCCTTAGCATTCACAGCACTTCAGCATTTACAGTTACAGTTTAGTGTTGCCTTTTGTAAGATGGCTCACTCTGTACAGCTATATGCATCTTTGCATAGGTGATGAGGACTATTTCTTCCTAATATTACTGTGGGAACATGCACCATACTTGGGATGCTAGTGGTGGATGTAGTCATCACTGCTACTTTTACACCGTTTTTTCATTCTTGTTTCCAAGAATGTCTATCTAAGGAACAAAATAATGCTGTAATTTGTGTAAAGGAAACTCTCTCAAACTCCAGCCATGACTAACTACCAAAGTTCACTCCAGAGTCTTACTACTAGATGCTGGATAAAACAAAAGTCAACAAGGTTACCAATTATAGAAATTGGAAACATTAGTCTACAATAAAGCAGAAAACAGAGCACTCCCAAATCTTCCATTGTTTAATTCTACAATTGCAAGCTAGAGGCATTTGACACACAGCCAAATACTTGTCTAAGATTGTATGTGATAAGCAATGCGTAATTAACAAAATTCTTTGCTGGTTCTTCTGGGACTGACAGAACATCTAGCTATCATTAGCATTCACTGGATGCCAAGCCCAAATGTATAAATATTACATTACTCAAACATGAATATAAATGAAAAATGAAGTATGTAAAACAAGAGCACAAAGTGAACCTAGAAACATTTCAAATGTCAGAAATGGGGGGGGGGAGAGGGGGAAGATTCAGTTGCAGCAATATAAAGTTCATTGTTAGCAATAGCAGAGGCTGATACTGAATTTTTACACTTCAATCCATTTCATTGTGTGGGATTGGGCAACTGACAACAACATCTGAATTTAGGTGTCCACCTTTGATGTATAAACTCCCAGGATATACAATGTAGACCAGGATTATAACTCAGTTGACTAAGTGCAAGTGCCGTCTTGCATCTTTGGACTCAGTAAGATACCTGGGATATTTACACAGGACTGGAAAGTTTGAAACAGGATACAGAAGATGTGTGCCCTTGTAGAACAGCAGCTCAAAATCCAGTGAGATACACAAGGTTTGCATATACATCAGCATTTGAGTTCAGATCGGAAGTGCCCATATGATGCAACCCCCCCATTGCTAGTATTAATAATGCATCATTGTGCATGTGAAGCCACTTCAGAGCACATAAGCTGTACTCCTTTCTTCCAGAACTAACACAGAAAATGTCCTTTGACCACCAAAATGCATTCAATCTGCAGGACTAGAATAGAGCGTAACCTTTGGGATATACACAGTGCAGGCACTGAGGCCACAGCACACATATGCTTCTGTTTACAGATCTGCTCCTATCTTACCATAGTACCTGCTAGTGCAAGAACAGATTGTTTTTCTGACTGATACTACAACCTTTATTTAAGCAACTGGCCTGACACTGTCTGAGATAGGGGAATGACTTGGTTCAGCCTCAAGTTGACATCTAATGGCTGACCAGATGAATCCTTCTCCAGGCTTTCCTTGGCTAATTAACTGGGTATCATTAACTGACAGCAGTAGGACATCAGACTCCTAGACACAAGTGTCCTAGCACTGAACTGACTCCCACCCTTTTTTGTCAGCATCACAAAACTTTTCAGGGACAATTGCTTTGTTACTATCCTCAGCAATGATAACTAGAAACTACAGTCTTCCTGGAAACGTGCTCTGTTGGCAATGGTTGAAATGGTGTGGGTGATCTTAGATATCTGGTAGATAAGCAGAGACCTTTGATGCTCTTGTCTATATACCCAATAGCCTTCAAAACCTCTATGCTAAATATTGACAAAAAAACCCAATACAAAAATCAAGTATTACTGAAATGAATCAAGTATTACTGAAATTGAAAGAGAAAAAATTGCAACTAACATAAACAAGAGACATAAGGGCAGGTTAGTGCCTATGAAACCCAAATTTCTGCTGTTTGTAGACAGATGTTAGTTTCTGTTGTGATTTTTCATTTTAGCTTAAGAGTTTTAATTCATAACAGTAATCAAAAGCTGCTCAAGTCTTGTATAAAATGTAAATAAACAACACTTATTCACCATGTGACACTGAATCTTGTAAAATAAACACATAAAAATTAGCATTTTTGATCAAAATTACAGATGGGAAAGATTTATTTTGTTCTTAAAACTGGTTCCCAGAGACACTTAGGATAATTTCCCAAAAGTATTTTTTTCAGTCTGTGCTTTAGTTTACTTTCAATTTCTAAGTGAGAAATTTTGTGCTGCTTCTTCTAAAAAACATTCTATACTCCATAGGGTCTTGCTGTCAGAAATTAACCCTGAGAGCTAGATGCAACCCTTCCTTTTTAAATTTAATCTGCCCATTCTACTAATACTGATTCCAACATCCTAAATAACCTCTCCTCCTTGCTAACATTTACACTTTTCAAATATTTGATGGAGTGTTTTGCAATCACTTTTCCATCGTAGGTATATAGATAATTTAATCTTTTTATTATGCTGGTCTCTCCAGACTTGATTAAAAATTAAATTGAATAAATACATAAATAGTCTGAGTAATCAGGTAAAATTCCCAATCTACCTTATACACACAGTTTACAGATTACTCCTTTCTCCGGATTTGTTTTCCAAATAATATCATAGACATTAACTTGAATGCAAACTTTAAACAGCATTTAACAGAAAATCTTCTAACTCACCTTGGCACTTCTAAGGTTTTTGCCACAAGTATTTTCAATCATCTTAAGTGCTGGTCACTTTTAACCTAACGTAACTGGATTCAAAAGTTGGATAAATCTCCAGAAATTATATCATAACTTTAGTTAATGCTGAGATAATTGATAACAAAACTGCTTAACACCAGAGATGTGACTCCCCATATATGATCCCGAGTTTTGACACGCTCCTGTAATAGAAAAAACTCTGAGGATATGAAAATGTATGAGAAAATTTATGGGCCCCATTAAGTGTTTGCTGTAGAATGTAGACTTTCTCCTAAGCACTGGTGGAAAGATATTTTCTTCACATTTAACTACTTTCTTAGCCTTATGATAGCCATTTCCTACAGCAGTAGGATGCTTCTAGTCATGTATTTTCCACATTATTTCATACAGACTGCATTCAGGTTTATTTCTCAAAACTGTAAGTTATGTGCTGCAAATTTTACATTTATCCTGTCATTATACGTTCACCAAATATATACTCTCTCATCTGATTTCTAAACACTCAATCCACTCCTTATTGGAATGTGTACCTTAAGTGTAGAGTGCTATGAAAACAAAAGTATTGATTTTGGAATTAATATTTTAAACACACATAGAATAAATTTGAATTATCTCATGATGTTTTCAACATTTTTATTGAATGTATCAGTAAATGATGTGTGGCAAATTTGCCTAAGTAGTAAGATGACTACAGAAAGACACTTTCCATTAATGATCATAGCTGCTCCTGTATGAGAAACACTTGGGAAGCCTTGTTATACTGGCGATGCAATTGCACCTCATGACTCAAATGTTAAACTGTGGATATGAATCTCTCGAATGAGACTCTTGTGAATCTGCTGAGAACCCAGTCCCACTTGTTCCCTCACTTGCCCAGTTGTGTTCACTAATAGAAACTAATTATCTTTGTAGACTTATAAAATGCATTTGCTTAAAACGAAGGCCTTTGCTTCTTTAACTCCAGTTTATATAACTAGTTAATTAGCCAGAACCAGTTTATTAGATTCAGCAACAGTGACTATGAAATTCTGAAAGGCAATACACTTTTTTTTTTTTTTTTAGCTTTAGATGTTGTACTCTACATGTTAAAATATTCAGAAACTATTCTTAATTACCTAAGACACAGCAGGTGCTTCTATACCCTCTACAGAACACACAAAGGAAAATCACCTGGATAGCTAAATTTTTGTCCTTTATTGTGAAATGACTGAAGACTACTCGAAATTTTTGTCACAGTAACTTGATTGGGAGTGTGAAAAAATATACCTCACAGCCCCCTCAACTAACATGAATGCATTAACAGAAGCCTCAGACTGGACGTATCTATACTAGCAAAGAACATATTCTGTTGGGATAGTTTATCTTGTTCAAGGAACCAGTGGGAGTTCTGTCCTTATAAAACCTCTCTTGCTAACATAAGGTGCATCTTCTGAAGAACATTTTGCTGATTTGAATATATCAGCAAATATGTTTCAGTGTAAGAAGTCGAATTTCAACAAACACAATTCAAGCTTTAACAGTTTCACTGTGTAAATTAATTAAAATTAACTTACATCATAATTATGATTAATGATAGCAAAATATTACCTGATATTCAATCAAAGTTTTAATCAAACTCCTGGAATTCTCAGAAGTACTGTACATATTTCAGAATTAAGTGTTTTGCATCCTTCAGATACACGATTTTCTACCTTTTTTATAAGAAGGTTTTTCTAATATTGAAAGTGCTTCCTAGACCTTTCTGGAAACTTCCAGGTTATGTCTATACATCTTCCCCTCTGTATTTTTCCTTTCTTTACTCTCTTGTTAGCCTTTCATTCTGTTGTTGTTATTTTTAGTTATTAAGAAAAAATATACTGGAGGGTGGTGAGGGAAAGAAGCCTGTTTTCTTAGGGCCAGTTTGATTTGCCTGGAACCTAAATGAATTGCCTTGGATAGCTGGAGACCACGTGCTCAGATATAGTTTGTTTTTCACACATATGTTTAAAATTTCATTTTCTTGCTGTGCTTCAGAAGCAGTATTATTTCAGCCTCACCGATGTCTATTTTATGGAACTTTTTCCTACCTTAGTTCATCGCAATTGCAATCCTTGCTCCGCAATTATAGATGAAAGATACTAATTTTCAATTATTTACTTATGGTTATTTACTTATGGTTCATGTGGGACCATTTAGGAATGTATATGTTGTGTTAAAACACTAATCTTCAAAAAAGCTCACTCATTTTCTAGAGGAAAAGATATTGCAATGTGTACCACACAAGTATGAGAAGAGAAAGAAAACTGCAGTCTAGAAAGTATAATAATAACAAAACCAAGAGAAAAAATATGCGTATGAACAGGTGAAAACTGGAATATTTGTTGAAGATGGCAATATGCTATTCATTACTTTTACTAACAAATGGTTTATATGAAAGCAAAACCATTAACTTTAGACACATAATTTTTCAGGGATCTAAGATATTTAGCCCTTACAGTTCTTCATAAGGCAGCATTGAAACACTTTGGTTGGAATACGGCTTAAAAACTGCAAAGGGATACTTTGTACGAGCAAGTATCACCCCTGAGGAACTAGTAACATAAAGAGGTAAGAAAGCTTCTCCAGGAATGACTTCTATTTGCTGCAATGAAAACAAGAACAAGAGTGTGTCAAAGAAGGAGCCATAAGTCAGTGAAGGAGTGCAGGAAAAAGATAGCATCAGCAAAGGACAAAATGAGGTAATTCTAGCCAAGAGAGAGAAAGGACATATGCTGTACTTGATTTGACTTGCAAATACAATATATCAGGGGAAAATTGCTGGCATAAAGTGAAGTTATTAATAAGTAATGATAGCTGGTATCCAAACCCTGCTGGAGGTACATGGAGGGCCTTGTGCCGAGTGAGAAGTTTCCAGCCTGCCTTTGTGGGCAAGGAGTCCTTTTCTCAGCCTTTCTGAAGGGGAGGGCATGCAGTCGTGCTGCAAGACCCCATTCCTCTCAGCAGCAGGTCTGGGTGAAGGGGCCAGGGGCACCCGGGCACCATTACTTCAATCTTCCTCTGTACAACAGAACACAAAACTTTTCTTAATCCATTCTAATGTGAAATAAATAACAGATGGGATAGCCTGTGTGTTTTCTGAAGGAAAGAAAACCAAAACAAGAAGACTTGCTGCTGTAATAAGAATAGTCCAGTTTAACTTTTGTTCACCTTATATTATCTACTTAATTTCCAATCATTCTACATAAATTTGTAGTACCTCAACATTTTTGTTTATTCCAGACTAATACTCTGTAATTTCTCATCACTCCCTAATGATATTCAATTTTAATATCACCTTACTCCCTCTAATGTACCTGTAAATATATTTTTTTTTTAGACTTTCCATTTAACTTTTCATCTTGTTTCCTCTTCTCCCTTCCTGCAATGCTTTGTGATGAAGTCACATATGGCAAACCCTTCCAGAAGTAAAGACAGTGTTTAAAGCAGTAAAGCTGGTGAAGAAAAGCCCGTGAGCAATGACAAAGAGCTGCAGTGAAATGAAATGTTGATAATTTATACCTTGGGTCCAAAATATGAAGCCTCTCAGTGACAAAAATAAGTTAAAAAAAAAAAGACACATATTGAGAAAGAATAACATCAGAACACATGGACTTATTCTAGGAATACTTAGAAAGTATTTCGGAATAGTTCAGTAATAGACTTAACAAATTACAAGTCAGAATTCAATGTGGAAGAAATCAGGGAGGAATATGATCATTACCTCATTCAGGAAGGTCAAACCCAGACCAGGACAAAAATTATTTCAGATGGCCTCAGTGGATACAAATAGGAACAGTGATTTGGCACTGTACTAAAGGAAATCTCCAGACAAGTACCAGGAAGCATTTTCTCACCATAAGGATGTTAGATTACAGAGCTGTCTCCCAAGGGAGGTGGTACAAGGAGCTTCACTGTATGAGTCATTTAAAATTAGACTGAAACAAAGCACCTGCATATACCACGGGCAACATAGCTTTGTTGGCAGGCAGACAACCTCAATGACCTGACAAGTCTTAACCAGTTCTCTCTTCTATCATTGCATTTAATTTCAGTCTGCTCATATTAAGGAAAATGAGAAAAAATAGCATTCTGTAAAACATTCATGTATTCGTTTCCTGAAGTGACTGATTACAAATGTAAAATATGTAAATAACCATAAATATTCAGATATCTGATAGGTAAAATTAATGATTGACTGAACTATTCTCTGCTTTGTGTTATTATTAGGGTATTGTTTTAAAGCATTCCTCCTCTCCCCCTACTGAAATGACAAATTTTCCTTGCCAGAAGGTAAGCTGGTTGGGGGTAAGCAAATACATAAACAAGATTTAGTTATACCTGGAATGATTCTGGTTAGAGCATTTATTTTTGGACTCCTACTGCTTGAAATATCTACCTTTGCAGACACTCCTTGAGCAATGCCAAAGTAAAAATGATAGCAGCTGAAAGGAAGATAGTACTGGTAGAAACCATTCATATCTGAGAAACAAGACATCCTAAATTTGCTCCCCTAAGTTTTTCAGCATGTGTTTCAGATTACTGAATATCATTGTCTTTTCCTCCAATTACTGCCATCATGGGCTCAGCAGAGAAAGGAGAAGATTAACATGAAGTTTTGGGGGAGTTTACAGGAAAATATTACAGGAAACATGTTGAGAACTGATTCTGAATTCACTTCTGCTATTGAAATTAACTCTCCTCTTTATTATGCTTTACAGTTATTGAAAACCAATTAATGTATCTGTAATTATATTTCAGAATGTGGGGCAAAAAAAAGTAGAATTGCAAAGAAGAGTTCAGTGCTCTCAAAACAGTGCTAACAGGTAAGCTCCATTGCAGAAAACCAGTGTGTGACCTCTTGGATACACACACAGTGAGCATATTTAATGCATTTATCCCATTATATTGTTTGAAGAATAGCAAATAAATTACCAATATTTATGAAGGAGGGACAAATATCCAAGAACACATTGGCCAAGTATTCTGACCTCAAAACGATGCAGGGCTGTAAAACACACTTCAAAGAAAAACGCTAACCTGATCTCTCTTCAGTTTGAGAGTTTTACTTGGACCCTTGTGTAGGAAGAGATGGTTCCTTCAGCTTAGCAGAACAAGGATGATTTGTAAGGGGTGATGTAAAAGTGAAATGAAAAATGAATTGGTACTTAAACTTCATTTTTAATGCCATTTCAGACACTGTAGTCCATCCTACGTAGCCTCCAGAAACAGCCAGGAAAATGCAAATTTTACAGGTCGTGTGTAGTATCTTCCAGTCCCATATGTGAACCATGTTGCATAAAATTCATACACAATGGTATCTCAAGAATGCAAACAAAAATGAAGTTTAGGCCCTTGAGTTGCTACAAATGCAGAGTCATGTAAAGTTAATCCAATAATGACATAAAGGGAATGGTGGACTTGTAAGGAAAAAAGGCCGGAAATCAGAGGTTGGTTTTTATGAAGAAGAGGGGTGATGTTCTAGAGCAGTATTCCCATATGAAATAAGGACAAGATGTTCTATAACTGTGAGATAGATCTTGGTTCATTTACAACAGCAGAAGTTGGGAATCCATTCCTTAGTAAGAACCTAATGAGAGAGGAGGCCTTCATGGCAGAGGCATGCAACCAAAAGCATACACTGTGTGCCAATAGGATGGCCAAACCAAGAGCTTTAAACTCAGAATTACAGGCAAGGTAGAGATTCTTCAACAGGCAAACCAGCAAGCTGTGAATGGGATAGGCAAGCTAAGAGCCAGGTGAGATGGGAGCAGAAGGGTCATAGAAATCAGTAAAACAATGCTGAAGTGGCATTACTTTAAGCATAGGTGTGCAAAGAAGGAATTGCCTGTGGAACAATCTTGAGAAAGCTCTTGAGACTGCTCTGATGAATAAGCATGCCTGGGTGCCTCTGAAATACTTTGATGCTAATGGATGCAGCATGGGGAACCAACATGAGAAATCAGAAGTCTGTATGCAGTTATACTCATGGATCTAACAGAGACATGATAAGTCACACAGCTAGATTTCTGCAATGGCTGAATACAGGCTTTTTGGAAAAGACAGGCTGGGAATGTGAGTGGAGCATGCTGATCTTCTTGCAAGACTGCATCTGGAATGCCTGGAGCTCTGCTGGGGGACACTGCATGGGTTCATTGGGTTATTCTTCCCCAGGTGCAAGGCTTTGCATTTTCATTTGCTGATCTTGATGAGTTTCCTCTCAGCTTAATTCTCCAATCTGTTTAGGTCCACCTGAATGGCAGCACAACCACCTGGTGCATGAGTCACTCCCCAGTTGTGTATCATCTGCAAACTTGCTGAGGGTGTACTGAGGTCCCAATGTCTAGATCATTAATGAAGATGTTTGAGGAACAGTACTGGCCCCATTATCAGCCTGTGGGATACACCACTAAGCACTGGCTGTTCACCCAGTTTTCAATTCACCATACTATTAGGTTATCTAACCCATATTCTGTTAGCTTGTCAATGAGGGTGTTGGAAAAAGCATCAAAAGTCTTAGTAAAGCTCAGGTAGAGAAACTTTCACTGCCCTCTCCTCATTCACAAAGCTAGTCACTAGATAATCTGAAGAGGCCCCTTCTAACCTGAATAAGTCTGTGAGTCTGGGATCTTGAGAATAGCTGTCCCATAGTCTGTGCCAGACAAGAAGAGTAGACAGACTGTGGAAATCTGTCAGATAGCAGATAGCTACTGTAATGTCAAAGTGGTTGGCACTGAGTAATATCAGGTTTACTGATATGAGTAGATGTGGAACCTGACCCCTACCTGTAAGGCTTCTTTTGCAATCGTAGGGAATTTTAGAGCTGACTTTGTCTAAATTTATGCTCATCAGGGCTATGGATGAAAACGGTAGCTCGTCTCTGTATCTGTACCCAGTAGACCAAAACATTGATGCATTTCACTCTGTCCTCTGCTTGCTCATCAGCCCTGGAGTACAGTCCTGTTCTGCTAAGGGCCTCTTCTGGGATCTTAAACAGGTCTTTAGCCTTGTAAGTGTTCACCTCATCTACTTAACTCCTTCAGCAAGTACCCTGTAATTTAGTGCACCCGAAGTTAAGGACCGAAATTCTCAATACAGAGAATAGGGAGAACTGAATGCCTCTAGGGGGTGATTAGGAGCATTAAGCTAAACACTTAATGTTACATTGTGTGAATAACCTCTCAATCACATGCTGGTTTTCCTAGTGAATTCCCGATTCATCTACACAGAGAAAATGTACAAAATGAGAAAGTTCAGTGAGAACAATGGGTATTTAGTATTTATTATTATCTGAATGCTGTATATCTTCATAACACATACAATGCACACTTTTGAAGCTGATGAAATAGAGGTGTTGTGGAGAATTTCTTCATTCCCTTATCAAATAACCCACAAAGGAAGTATTGAAAGAAGCTGGTTTCTTTTACCTTCTTTTGCCTTGATGACTTATGTGGATGGCACCGCTGAAAGTAAATGCTATCCCACAAACCAGTGTATTACTGAACATCCCTCAGAATGAGTGGAAAGAATGAGATAAAGCAGCAAAGGAAAGTAATTATTCTGTAAATTACAGTTCAGCTGCATGAAGACCACTATAAGAATATACCACTACACTTTGCCCACCCCTTTTTTACAAATAAAGATTATAGTGAGAAGCTAAAAAGTTACAGCAGTATTGAAACCAATGGAAACTGCCACCTGTAATTAAAACAAAGCACACCCTCCCAACCCTCACCTCTGGTTTAATATACTTTAACATCATTCCGTAAGAATGTAAAAATTCTAAGGGAAAAAACCTGTATATATATATAAAAAAGTACTGTTTAGGTAATGCAGGTTTTTTTCCTGATTCTTGTCTATTTGGATTGCCACATTTCAAAACAAAAAGGCCTCTTGAGTTCATACTAGCTGTCACCATTGTAAGTCACTAAATAAAAATTAGGCTCTTGTACAAGCCATGTGCCATTAAGGTAAACACTCCACACACACGGTCTGTATACATGAGATGAGAAGCTGATGAAAAGTTCAGAAACCAGAATGATTTTCCTAAGACGTCACCCTTTAATCTTATGCCTGGAGCATGTTTCTTTTTTCCCCAGCATGACTTCCACTGACAAAATCACTAATACCAAGAGTCAAGAATAGTTCAGGATGCAGTAAATTACTTGCAACCGATAAAATGAGAAAACCATACAGAGTGTAGGTAGACACTGTGTAAAGTCCAGAAGGTCATGGATGCAGGCTCTGCTCCAGCTGATTCAACCTAAGACTCAAAGTAGAAGATAACACCAGCTTTTCACCTCACAGCACCTAAAAAAATCTTTCTCCTTGCTTCTCTAAGCTTGCACTAGAAAGCAAAGCACGTTACGGAGCTGTGGTCAGCTTAGCCTCCTTGTGACACAAAGCACCTCCTGTTGACTTGTGTAGCTGTTAGAGGTGTCTACCTTACCCTTAGGTATAATGCCAGAAAAGGCAATAGTCCCATCCCTTCTGTGCTTGGCAAAACAATATCTTTGCTTTAACCTAATCAGTTAAGTGCACTCTATTCATCTCTAGGTTTTTCTGTTGCCTGGAAGAACCCATGCTGACATTGACAGTAACCCCTCAGTGCAGTGGTTGCACTGAGGTAGAAAGGCTGGGGGCTAATACTGCAAAAGCACTGCCAGGTAAGGTTATGGAGGGAATTTGTTAAATAGTGTTCTAGAGGAATTCCTTCATTTCCATCATTCTGATTTGCTTCCTTTCTCTTTCCAGCTAAATTTCACCACTGCACATATAATCATGCACATCTTCATACCATCTGTCTCCTTTCATATTTTTTATAGCTGTATTAGTCAGAGTTTTAGTTTGAATTTTCATTGATAAAGAGATTTTTACACTGCCTCAGACAGAGAAATAGAGGTTTTCCAAAGATAATAACAATTTCAGTATCCTACAGGAGGTTTTATTTCTGTTTCTTTTAGCTGCAGAATTTTTATGCTCAGCAGACTGGTATCCAAATACAGCTGGGAAAAAATACAACAAAGAAACGTGTGCTGGGGATTACCAACACAACTGCTTGCAACCAAAACCTCCACAGGGAGGTTACACAAAATTTTTCTCAAAGGACTCTCAATTATGAAGTTACAACAGCCAGCGGCTTTTGGTGAGGTCTAACTCATAAAGCAAACTTCTGTCTGACATATCCCAAGTGTCAGCTTGGTGACAAGGGTACTGCTTCCCTTGGCACACTGTTTGTCTATCGATAGCAAGTGAGGAGCTCCTCAAAACGGTGGTGGTGCAGGATCTGCTCCACAGCCTGTGTCCTCTGCTACAGGGCCTCTAACAGGCCTTGTACATACTGGGCAAGGGAGGAATTCACCTTGCCTTTGTACAAGTCTTTCAAAACTTTATAATAGAAAAGTTTCAATGGGATGTTTTGTGATAGTAAGCAATCTGTGCAGCCTACTGGAATATAGAAAAAGTAAACTAACTTGCTTTAGAAAAAAACCTTTTGGGGTTATTATGAGCCAGACTGAATATAAATCTCTTTAACAGAATGTATTAAAAATGCTGACAATAATATTGTTTCATATGAGAAACTGTGCTTTAAAGTTTTTTAGATGGGAATTAACTCTCTGAGTGAAGCTTTAAGCTATGAAATTATTCAGTTTCTCCATTTTTATGTTGCTAAACTAACATATTTCTTGTTAAACTGGGCAAAGAGTCAGCTGTGATCATCAAAGTGATGCGACCTTCCACCTCCTCCCTTAGAGTGAAAGGATGCTGCACTCTCAGTTGTAAGAGCCATTCAATCATCACTGTACAGTGTCTACCTTTTAAACACTCATTCTTGCATTTTTGTCTAATTTATCAGCACCCTTTTATTCATCACAGCGCTCACCTCTTCTCCCTCACTTATTTTCTATACTGGCTCCATGTTTCCACTTGTGTAACTCCTCACGCAACTGAGCATTTGATTTCACCTTTCCTGTTATTGCTAGCACCAGCTCTTAAAAAATCTTTTTGCATCTCCCCATTGTTCCTGACATGCCCTCAGGAAGAACTATTTATAACCACACTATGATGCCAACTACTTCATTATTTCACAGGATCACAGAACAGCTGAAGTTGGAAGCGACCTCCAGAGGTTATCTCATTCAGCCTCTCTGCTCAAGGAGTGTCATCTGGAAGAGGTTGCCCAGAACTATGTCTGCACCGCTTCTGAGCATCTCCAAAGATGAAGACTCTGCAATCTGTCTTGACAGCCTGTGCCAGTTCAGACAGAACTCGTGTTTCTGTTTGTGCCCACTGCCTCTTCAATACCTCTCCTTACCTCTTTCACACCTCTTTCATATCTCTAAGTGTTCCTATGTACAGCATGAGAGTCAAATTGCTGGCCGATGGAGACCCACTGCTTGACATTCAGCTGCTTTCCCTACTGACTGCTTCCATCTATTGTCCTTCATCTCATACTGCAGTCATAAATTCCAGAGGGAAAGGGTTTTTTTCTCTGCTTCTGCAGCACCTTGCTAGTGGTTTTCTGCTCTATGCCTGAGGCTTTCTGACACCATGTAAATAAAATAGCAACAAGAAATTTGGTTCTTTCATTTAAACCTCTCACAACCACTATGCTTATTAGGGGAGAACATGCACAGGCACAGAACAAAGGCTGAACTGTACCATCCCCTTTCAATTTACATTAATGTCTGTGGAAGACCCGGCAAATGTGCCCATATATGGACAGAAAGAGTATTGTATTCCCTGTCAGTAATTTGAAAGTTTATTTTTATCAGGAGTCCTAAATTCAGTGACAGAGAATGTAATGTAATTTGCAGGTAAACTGGGATCAAAACAAGGTTTTTGTCTTCACCTTCTGATCTTCAGCAGCCTTGGTCAAGTATCAAGCTGCCGCAGTCATGGCTAACTCACATCCCATTGCTTCCTAATGATAACTGAAGGAGCTTAGACTTAGACTTAAATGAGTCTGGAAATATTAATCTAAATCTTGAAAAGCCACTCAGTTTGCAAGATGCTGTGGCATCTCTCCTGCACTACTTTCAGTGTTGGTGCAATGATTATACTGCATTTTACTTGTCCTGGTGTAGGTTTCTTCTGAATCAGCAGGACCTTTTAAAGCTTATTCTGTATTCTTGGCTACTTGTTTTTCTGTATGCATGACATAAAATAACTGTAGATGTAGATCATCAACAGGGCTATTATATTTCATTCTCTACCAGCATATTTGACCTTGATTTCTGATTGTATCTCCATTACTTTCACTGAAAATAAAAGGGGAGCCTTCCACTGGCCAAAAAAATGCCATACGTCTATTTATTTCTTCACTTACACAAGGTAAAACATAACTATTTTTGCAAATGGTGCAAACCCAATACATGGATTTCCCTACATTTGAAAGGTTTTGTGTGTTTGTTTTAATATCTTTAGTTTGGTTTGTTTTTAATCAGAAACTGCCTTGCTTTGAAACACAAACACTTCTTTTAGTGCTTGGGCTTTGCTGGTCTTTTATCTTGTTTTAATTAGCTCACTTGGGAAGTAATGTAACTGTATTGCAGAAAAAGCTGTATCAGTAGGTTGAGTCCTTCTTTTCACTTAACCATACAAATCCAGGCCCTCTTCCCACACTTACACTGCGTTATTCCACACTTGGCACAACCTGCTTCTTTCAATGTCCTTCACTGTTTTTAAGTCATCTTGACAGGAAGCAGCCCTGTTTTGTGCCAGCAGGCAGCAAGATGCACGTTTTTGTTCACCTCTCTGGAGTCCACCACAGTAGCCATGATCAGGGTTCTATGTAGTCCTGCAAAGCCCTAGAATACCTTGCTATTGAACTAGAACAATCAAAGTGAAATTTCAAAAATCACAACTCCTCCCAAGGCCATGAAAAAGAATATTTTTTTATGTCTTGCTGCAAAGCAGTTTTTGCTGAAAGAACATGAATGCAGAAACTGCAATCCAACCCGTGCTAGTACAGGGAAGCCTTATCCTGGGCTTATGGAGCATTGTGCAAGACTCTAAGGGTCAGTTTTTCTTTCAGGGAACTCCTCAGTATAGGTGTGTCAGGAAAGAAGAAGCACGGAGAGACAACTGAGAAAAAACACAGAAATGTTTCCTGCATACACATGGCAGGTTTAGGAAGGACAAAGAACAGCTAGAGTTGAAACTGCTGGAGGACACCAAGGGCAACAAGAAGGGACATTGACAAGATATATGATTCTATGATTCTAAGAAGGGCAACAAGGAACATCTGCAGCCACAGCAGCAATAAAAGGAAGTCTGTGACTGCTGCCCAGTGTAGTAGGTGACCAAGTGATGAACAGCATGGGGAAGGATAAACTCTGTGAAGGACTCAGTGTATCCATTCTCCCAGGCCTCTACTGGCAAAGTCTGCTGCTCATCCCCAGGCCTTTCAGGTCTTTGTTTAGTAGCAGAGACTGGCAAAGATGGTACTATCCCACAAAAGGATCAAATTAGGTACTAATTAGGTCATCTGGACATATGCAAATCCATAGGGCTGGACAGGATGCGTCTGAAGGTGCTGGGAAGCTGGCTTGATGTTATTTTGGGACCATTCTTTAACGTGTTTGAAAAGCTGTGGTGATTAAGGAAGTAAAGGCTACAGAAGACAGTTGTTAAAACTATCTCTGAAAGAAGCAAGAAGGATTTAAGGAACATCCTCAGAAAAAAATAACCCTTTGATTCATATGAAGATATTAAGAGGAAGGTGTTATGGAAGCTTCAATATACCTTGTCTTTAGAAAATAAACTGCTTCATGTTTTTGGAAAATTCTGAGATATATAGAAGGACTTATAGCAATGGGGTTTTCTCCATGTGTTTTAGGAACTTCCCAAACACCTTTTGGATTTCATTTTATGGTATCTAGCAGTATACTTTTTGCTACAGGAAGGTGATAATTTCTCAGCTGAAGCAGAATAATGAGAAATATCCCAAATGCAAATGCGTAGCATCCAAGAGGATATATAATTCAGAACTTCATAAAAACATCATAACATGATAATTGCATGTCAACTGGATATAACAAACATTGTGTCTTCCCAGTAATGTATGAAAAAATTGAGATCTCTGCAACTGAGCAATGTAGCTAAACATTTCTTGAGAGCAGTGACATGTCAGTATAATTTGTAATTTGAGATGTTAAATTCTTTCTCATCTTTTTTAACAACTACAGATGAATGTGCCTTACCGGTGTGATAGCCAGATAGCTCAGGCTATACAGAGATTGACAGTGTTTTTCTAATATAATCTACATTCAAACTAAACCAGCACAATACATACTACAGTTGAACTTCAGTTAGAAATGTATCTGAAATGTGCACTTAAACTGATTGTGATCCATTTATGAAAAAAACCAACCCACAGTCAAAACCTAATGTGTCACGTGTACAGCATTAATAAATACCATACTCAAATAGACAATACTATACTACAGCCTTTAATTAATCTCTTTACCAGTGCAGGAATATTTCTACTAATAACTACTTTTAAACTTCCTAAGGGATGAAACTTGGATCTCCACCCATGGAGGTTATTCGGACATTTAAATCACATCAGTATGAGAAAATTTGTTCCCAATATTAAATCCAAATGTTCACCCTTTCCAGATTCATCATATTAGCCCTTGTTACTTGTTTGCTCAACTTTGAATTATCTTTATTAATCCACTGGGTTCACACATTTTAAATTCTCTGAGTTTCTCAATCATTATTCAATAAAGCTCCATCTGATGAGTTCTCTAAATTTATTCCCTGCAGCTCTTCTGATAATTTGCATTACTTTAGTCTGGACACTTCAGTTCATTAATACCTTTCTGGTAGCAACTGAACAGAATTGTAAAGAACAGGGCAGGTCTTGGGCTGAGCTGGTACACAATCAACCTGGCTCCACAAAAAACACAAAGGCAAAGGTTGTTTCTTGATTTCCCTGCAGCTGCGATCCTCTTGGTGTTGATCTAATTTTGATAGAAAATAAAGTACATTGACAGTTGCTTCAATAAGCCTGTTTGAACAGTTTCTGGAGCACACAGACCCATATAATATGTGTTCTGTGGCACCTGGTCCTTCTTTATATCTTGGGAAAACACATGAGCAAAGAAGAATGTTGTGTGCTTGTGGAACATACATCCACTTGATTTCCTCAGGGAAAAATACCAGCTTATGTAATGTAAAGTAACCCTCAACTGGCAATAAGTTGCTGCTTACCATAGCCACAGAACCTCAACAGAACATGACTTGGTTGAATTGAATGTCCATGGAGCTCTGCTAAGCTACAGAGCACCAGCCAGCAGAATTATGGGTTCTATCAAGCCATATGTGACTGTGGCTAGCCTCTGATTTTGTACCTGACACAACTAGCTGGAAGAAAGCACTTCCAACATGGTCAGAAACACTGCTCTGGTGACCTAGCATTGTCTACTTTGGCAGCAGAGCAGTCTGACAGGCCAGACAGGGAGTTCAGCTTGGCAGCTGACTGCAACACAGTTTAATCAAGTGCCTTCCAATCACAGCCTGCTCAACATACACACAAATCAAGTCTATCCATGGCCATCCTCGGTACACCCACCCAGGCAGGGCATGAAGCAGAAAGATGTTCCTGGAGACAGAGACAATTGCAATGGCTCTTGGTTTTCTTTCAGTTAAACCCTGTTGGAAACTGTGTGGAAGCCAGTGATCTCTGGATTTCTCTGGAAGTGCACAGGACGAAGGAGCCATCACTGTCTGTTTAAAGGCAGAGTGATCCCACTTCTCATTTTATACACAGAACTATAGTCACATAAACTTTTATTTCCTGGATGTCACCTTTTCATATAACATTATGGTGAACATATGGGTGTCATCTTTTCTCACTGCTTGCATCCTTGCAACAGGCCAAAACTGACCATATATTTAATATCTCTGAAAGAACAGTGTTTGCCTATTGATATGGACTGCAGCCTCAGGTATCTGAAGGCTTTTCCCAGCCAGCAGCTTGGTTGAAATGTCACCAGTCTCCTCTACAGGATAGTGACCTGCTGCAGGACCGACACAGGAGACGGAACCCTCTAATTATGAGGAAGTGACTAGGTGGAGGGATGATGGTAGAGCAGTAGATGTGGTTTTTCTTGATTTCAGTAAGGCATTTGATACTGTCTCCCACAGCATTCTCATAGATAAGCTAAGGAAGTGTGGGCTTGACGATCAGGTAGTGAGGTGGATCAAGAACTGGTTGGAAGGAAGAAGGCAGAGAGTTGTGGTCAATGGTGCAGAATCTAGCTGGAGGTCTGTGACTAGTGGAGTGCCTCAGGGGTCGGTGCTGGGACCAGTGCTATTTAATATTTTCATCAACGACCTGGATGAGGGAACCAAGTGTACTCTCAGCAAGTTCGCTGATGACACTAAACTGGGAGGAGTGGCTGACACACCAGAAGGCTGTACTGCCATTCAGAGAGACCTGGGCAGGCTGGAGAGTTGGGCGGGGAGAAATTTGATGAAATTCAACAAGGGCAAGTGTAGAGTCTTGCATCTGGGGAAGAACAACCCCATGTACCAGTACAGGCTGGGGACTGACCTGCTGGAAAGTAGCGAAAGGGAAAGGGACCTGGGGGTCCTGGTGGATAGGAGGATGACCATGAGCCAGCAATGTGCCCTTGTGGCCAAGAAGGCCAATGGCAACCTGGGGTGCATTAGAAAGGGTGTGGTTAGTAGGTCAAGAGAGGTTCTCCTCCCGTTCTATTCTGCCTTGGTTAGGCTGCATCTGGAATATTGCGTCCACTTCTGGGCCCCTCTGCTCAAGAAGGACAGGGAATTGCTTGAAAGAGTCCAGCGCAGAGCCACAAAGATGATTAAGGGAGTGGAACACCTCCCTTATGAGGAGAGGCTGAAGGAGCTGGGTCTCTTCAGCTTGGAGAAGAGAAGACTGAGGGGTGACCTCATCAGTGTTCACAAATATGTAACGGGTGGGTGTCAGGATGATGGAGCTAGGCTTTTTTCAGTGATATCCAGTGATAGGACAAGGGGCAATGGGTGTAAACTGGAGCATAGAAGGTTCCACATTAACATCATTCTTTACTGTGAGAGTGACAGAGCACTGGAACAGGTTGCCCAGGGGAGTTGTGGAGTCTCCCACGTTGGAGATATTCAAGGCCCGCCTGGACAAGTTCCTGTGTGATGTACTCTAGGCTACCCTGCTCTTGCAGGGGGGTTGGACCAGATGATCTCTTGAGGTCCCTTCCAACCCTTGGGATTCTGTGGGATTCTGTGGGAATTATACGCCTTGCTGCAGAAAAGGGAGAGCAGCCCAAGCTGCGGGAGTGAGAGACCACAGCAGGACTATGGTCTACTAGCCTCTCCCGCTAACCCTGGCAGCAGGAGGCAAGCAGCACCACTCATAAAACAGTGTTTTGATGGCACTAATGTTCCTGTCTCTGGATGCTTACTAGGGCAGTGGCCTGATTATTTAAGATAGAAGCAACCATACAACAGGAATGGCAATTATTAAAATAATGAGCATTTAGACAGCCTCCAATTCAGAGCAGAGAGGAAGGATACATTCTGCCACAGTAATTCCATATTTCAGAAAGTTTAAAAAGGCACAGTAGAAGTTATGAAAGTTGCCCTTTATATTGCAATAATATAATTTTAAAAGAAGTTGCTTTTCATATGAAAAGGAAATAGTATTTATTCAATTTTTATTCCTTTCTTATTACTTCCCTGAGAAAATGACAAAATACTTAACTTTTTTTTTTAATGTAAATGTGTTGTTTTATGCCTTAAAATGCATTAACAAATACAGACAGGATTCCTTATGCATGTTGATATATCCACTGGCATTATCTTCTTGAGCTTGTAAGCATTTACATTCTTTGCATTTCATATTTAACAATGTGATTCAACTCCTTCCTCTGCCCCAAGGGCGAGGGAGGAAACTCAAAAAAGCCCACAAAATCTGACTAATATAGATCAGGTACAAGAATGCAATCAGATCATGAAGTCACTGAATAGACAAGATTCTTTCTCCTAGTTTTTGACCTAAATTATGATACATCCACATTTATCTATTCTCAGAATATGTAAATGGTGAGAAGTAGACATTATATCAATACGGGGTCTACCCATTCAAGAGGCACTTTCAACAGGAATGTGATTTTTACTATAAAATATCTCATTTCATTCATCTATGCCCCTGAAAACACTTTCTACTGCTGAAAGACATGGCTTTTGAAAGACTAATTCTATTTTTGTCTATATAGGTCTACTTTCATGATTCCTTTGTTTTCTATTTTAAATCAGAATATTTCATGAACTACTGTGTTTAGGTCTTGGCTTTATTATCTTTATTTTGATTCATTTCCTTTGTATCCTTCTGCTGAACACTCAGGATGTTCTGCTCATAAGGGAACTCTGCATACAGTAAGTGGGTGGAATTCTGAATTCCTCACAATTTTTTCACATGGAAGAATGGAATCAAAACTACTGGAATCAAACACCACTTCTTTATAAAACCACTGTCACCACAACGCAGTAATTGAAGACTCCATTGCCTACGTGGAGTAGTCCTTAGCTCTTCTTTTTAATTTACAGATAGTAAAATGAAATATTAATTGAAAATGAATTAGTTGACCAGAAGGTTTAGATAATTTAGAAGATTTTATGCTAAATTTGGCTTGCAAGATGGAATGAAAGCCTATGTAAAACTTATTGTCGTCTTAGGTATGAGGACTCTTGAGGAGAATGGAATCGGAGCACCTCCCAGTTTTACTTACATGCCAGTGTGTGGGAAGAGCCAGTGGCAGGACTTCAGCTTCAAGACACATTCATTGCCTCATGGGAGCTCATCATAATGGTAACTCAACTGAAAACATGCAAGCTGACCCCTTAAAAATGTTGTAAACCAACTGTAATAATCATGTGATAACACTAGGGTTTTACTGATGGGATGTATTCATTTTTTTTTTTCTAAGATTTAATAAATTACAGAGTTCTCTAATATTAAAGATATTCCAGCTAACATTTAGCTAAATAAAACTTTATCAGTAAAAAATGTATGGGTGAAATTCTGTCTCCATTTAAGCAATCCGGAATTTTACCACAGACCTCAGTGGAGCCAAGGGAAGTCGATGATCACAGAAGTGGTTAAATAGCTTCAGTGAACTTTGAATTTTAACCCATGAATGAATTTGAGGTAATTATAACAATCAAATAAATGATTAAAAGTGAATTTTGGACAGAATTAATGGCACAATAACTACAATTGTTTTTAATGGGATAAATTAAGGGCTACTCTTGTATTAACAGTAAGTAGATGTCTCTTATAAAACAACTCTTATGGAGCTCTTCTGAGGCAAACAAAAACTGATAGAAAAAAAGAGAGCTCAAGTGAGAACATGTTTTACACAAGTATTGGTTGAATTAACTTATTTTCATAAATTTACCACATCTTTATAGTTATGAAAAACTTTTTTTTATGTCTGCATTTCTTATAGAATTCCACACTGCTAAAATCCCTCTTGCTTTTGTGTATTTGAAATGCATTTATGTCTTTATCGATTATCAACTAACACGTTTCTTTTTCTTACAGTATTTATGCACTGAACAATTCTTGTTATTTCTGGCACTGCTACTGCATATGTTACATTAATAGGTAGAACATATGTTCTGCCCATAGCATGCATTACTCTTACACTCTTACATTATTAATGCCTTATAATGATGTCTTAGCATAACCTTAAATCATGTGCCTTACTATAGCTGGGGTTTGGAAAAAAAATACTGAAGCTGTTACAATTCTGTTTATGTGCACTGGCATTCTTAACCAATATACATTTCAGGTGCATTTTCAGTGGACTGATACGCTGCACGGACTAAGAAGTCTTGCTGATCTAATAAAGAGAGCCTTATTAAGATAGTAGTAGTAGTAGTAGTAGTAGTAGTAGCAGTAGTAGTAGTATTCGGAGCACTCTTTAAAGTCAGTGAACTATGAAGACTCCATACAGATTTTGACAAGTCTGTGAGATGACATTATACTGAGCCAACCCTCCTATTGGACAAGTCGTAAAAAACAGCACACACATAGACACACAGCTTGCCTGTTCATTACAGCTTTGTTGTTCTGCATTTCATAGATTTGTACATATTGTGCCAATTCAAAGACCATCTATGAAACTGGAAAAGGAATGTGGATTACTTTGCTGGGGCATGTCCTCCTGTGCTACATGAGCCTGCGTAACAGAGGCATGCTGCTTTCACTCTGCACAGGAACACTTCCTCTTCTGGTACAGAACTATGCTTATTTTATGCTATCGCAGTACCTGTGTTAGAAACAAGTTTTATCTCCAATGAAGTCATCATCCTGGGTCAAATCAGAATTCCTTTAATCAGTACAGTGACTTGGAATTTTGATAAAAAGAAACAAAGTGAAACCTTTAGGATTTGCCTGCAATATTATACAAAGAAATCCAAGTAAGTGAGTTTGTTGCTCTTCAGGCAAACACCTCCTGCCCCAATAGTAGTGTGTTGGTTGAACTAACTGAAATTTTATTACAGATTCAGAACTCAGTGACAATCTCACTGAAGTTGATTTGATTTGGACTGTTAATCTGAGTGGAAATCAGCCTTGTATTTGTCTTTCTCTCATTATACATTGAATGGTATCACCTAGATTGCCATGAAACTTTACTATGGGTAAGCTGCAAAATGTACTGCAACTGTTTATGCACCACTATGTACATTTAAAATAATTCATATCTCTAAAGATGGCTTGGTCTTTCCAGCAGTTGCTCAAAAAGGCACAAAAAGGCCAACATAGCAATGGATTTGGCCCTACTGACACAAAATATTTTCATATTTGTAAAGCTGGTAAAAAAAAGAGACTTGTAGGGTTTTCATCATCAACATACTGTTGCTTTTCTACAGCACTTTGGAGTACTACTGTCATTCACAGTTGTCACAAAGGGGTAGACAAAGAAAGACCTATTCAAAGCCCAACTAGTATGGAGGTCACAGAGCATCCTATTTTTAATTCTGAAGCTTTTATAGCTTAAAAAGCCTATTTTAAAACTCAAAATCCAATGTATGCTTCAAAAAAAGAGAAAAAAAAAGAAAAAAGAAGAACCATAGAACAATACTTTTCTAAGTATACATACTAGTTTCACTTTAAGATTATAACCTGTCCGGATTGGAATACCTATTATTATTTTCTTGCACAAGAACAAAGATATTTCTGATTGTTTTCACCAGTTTTCTTATTACTATGAAAAAAATACCCCTCTTCCAACAATACTGAGCGTTATAGTGCACAATACAAAGGCTCAGTGCTCCGTTTGGCTTCCTCTGCTTTACCTAGGTGTTTCTGATTCTCTTCGGAATTCATACACTGGAAGGTAAATTGACTGAATCAACCCTTTTAGTCAAGAAACGGTGAAAACCAACACACATACACAGAGTCTGTACTTTTATGTCAACTAAATGAGAAATCCCTTCTTTAAAAAAAATTCTGGTAGAGACAAACTGGTACATAGTGGTTGTGTCCAGACAATCAGCTTAGACCGAACTCAGCTAAACTATAGAAACTTAACTAAATACAGAATGGTTCTTTCAAGAAATAATAAAAATACACACAATAATATAAATATAAACAATATAAATACCGATAAAACCACAAATAATATAAAATTATAAAGAAATCTGCAAACCAATCTATTAACAATGAGAATCATTAAAACAAAGACTGATTTTTTTCAAAGTCCTGGTAATCAATGTTGATGAGGAAAGAAAACTCATCTCCCAGAACATTCATAAGTTACTTGATCTATAGGAAGACTCGAAAATCATCTTAGTGGGGGAATTGAAAATTGGTGTAATTGTCACCAGTAAACTTAATCACTGCAGACTTAATATGCTGAGGAAAAACTGTGGTGGAATGATTAGCAAAATCCTTTCCTGAGGAAGGTACTACAGTCATGAGGAATTATCAGGAAATGGGAGCTGTAACTTGTAAGGTCATGTCCAAAGGTTTCTGTATGGGAACAGGAGAAACAGCATCTCTAAACTAAATAATTTTTCTAATGCAATACCTATCATTTATCCTAATATACAGACAGATAATGTGTTATCTCTCGTCTGTCAGAATGCACATCTAGTGACTGGAATACGTGCGAATCAAAGACAGGATTTAAGCAGAAATTGGTCTTTTGAGTTTATTTTATTTTGCTTTTAGTTTCTGACTTCTTGCCTTCAGTGAACTTGTCATCTGTGATCAGCGAATGATGTGAACACACATCGCATAGTCACGACTTCGGACCTCCCCTCAGCTAGGTCCTCAAACTGGTTTAAGGACTTATGCAGACTTCCCAGACAATATTTCACCTTGCTGTCCACTCAGCTCTGGTAGCTCGTATTAAAGACACCTCTCAGTATCCCTCGAGGGATAGAAGAGCACTGTGAATTAATTTAACTTAGCAGTTCAATCTCTACAAACTTGCCACAAACTAATATATGGTCAAGCAATTACAGACTTGTGCTACACTTAAGCTCCTTTAAAGTTAGTTTCAAAGACCTAAGGTAACAAAAAGATACTTCAAGAAAGGCTTATTTAATGAATCTCTGATAAAGGTAAAATTGTGGTATTGTTCTTGTATTAATGTTCAAGTAACTTCTACTGTTAGGTGTCAGACAGTGGGGAAAAAAGTAAAACAGCAAATGATCACGTATTTTCCTTTATTTGACCTTCTTTAATGGAAATCTTTGTTCAAAGTTCTATATTGATATAATTCTTAATGAAAATTTATTTACTTTCCAATGGGTACTGCACGCTGATTAGGTGAGAAAGAATTACCTTCTTTCCTGCTATTTATAACACAGCTAATGATTTTCTTTGGGGTGAATAGCTTCTTATTTATCCTCAGATGCTTTCCTTGACAGGACAAAGTCAGAACAAAAAGGTCTTTATTGCTTCTTTTGCTACAAGGCAAAAATATGGGGCTGCTTCCTGTAAATGGTTCTACTCACCCAGGTATTCTCATACATATGGGTCGTACTTTTCACATAAAGGGGGTTTCCTGTCGTTTTGAAGTTTACAGTAAAAAGACCTATCCATTAATCTGTTATCTTCAATACTAGTGTATTTCTAAGAAGCATCTGGTTTAAAATAGCATAGCATTATCCTGGTTTTATTAACATGCCCTGATATGTAAATGCCCTTCTACTTCCAGTAGTTTCACTTCCAGAATAGCTGTGTTTTGGAAAAGGCTTAAAATCAGATGAATCATCCATTCTCCTGGGAAGCACTGTTCTACAATAAGCTGCTGGCTCTTTGCCCCCTATACAGACATTTTCTAATACAGTCATTAGGACAGTTCCTATCCCTCTGTCATATTGCAAAATTAATGAGTTCTTTTCAACAACTTTACAAAGCCCATAAGACATGACATAGCAAATCCTTCCTGGTTTACTTAAATAGTGAGGTTTCAACCTCTGATATAGATTGGTGTTTGCAGGATCACACATGCAAAGGAAAAGTGTCAGCCTTACAACTGATTTCTGTTGTACAGTTTGTTTGCCCTATGTTAGAAACGCAGTTGTTTGCTGAAAATCTGTGGAAATCTCAAGTATTTGGCAAAAATAACTAATGTTTATTTCCCGTAAGTGCACTGTATTATCCTGTTTCTCCTAACCAGTGTAATATACTAAAATTACAATGAACCCATCTGCATTTAGCTTTTACGTAAGAAAATATTTTTGTATTTGCCATATGGTTCTTCAAAAATTCCTGGTAACAGTAGCAGTGACACATTTGCAATGGGATGTCCAAGTGCAATTCCATTGTATTAGGAAAAGACATCATGGGAACATGAGACAGATTTAGCAGCAAAAGTGTGCTTACCTTCATATGTTCCACTTTCTAAGAGAGCACCACTTTTCTCCAATTCCATAAAATCTTCAACAGTGATGAAAATATAGTCCACACCAGGGACTTCCCCCTCCTTATGTGGCCTTGTGGTGCCTATTAATAAGACAAAAGACACACTGTCAAGCACATGACCTAAATGTAGAAAGATGTTTTTTAAAAGTTTTGGAAAATTTATGAAGTAAACCATTCTAAAGCACATTATATATAGCACATTGTCCATGTGAGGATGTCTTTTAAAACCATATAGGTATATTTGTTGAAGCTGATAGAGGTATATAAGATTCATGTTTAAGATCACTCCAGACGTTTTTTGGATCCATATTATTTATTCTCAGTAATGAAAATGTCTGATACTAGTATTCTTTTTATGTTACTAGAAAGACACCAGGCATTCAGAGGTAACGCAAATCTTTGCTGTGTATTTTTCATGGCCTCAAACAAATCTTGTCTACAATTAATCTGCTTCATGATCTTTTAAACATTTATTTAGTACACAAAATAATAAATCTGTGAGTAAGCCTATAATGGTTATATTCACATTGATCGTTTCAGTGCCACAAGTGGACTTGATGAATGGTGAGGCTTAAGAGACTGAGCAATTCAAAACGCCTGGTTACGATGTTGTCAAACTGCAAAGGTGCTTACATTTAGTTACTGCCTCTATTGTCATCTCTGGATGACAACTCCATAAATGCCAACAGACAATATTTCATGCATGCTGAGAAGTGACTCAGCTTAGTCAGTAAAAGTTGAACTATTAGCAGGGAAGCATCTAAATTTGACTTAATTTCTGAATGGTCCGATTTATTGTGGCCAGGCTATGCCTACTTTGACTGAAATCACTAAATAAGTCTCAAAACTCCATTTGGAAATGAGAGATTTTTATGTCCTACTCACTCTCATGAGCGTTTGAAACTTCTGAATAAATCAATTCTTTATCAATATTGTAGTGACCACATCACATTTGCAGGGTTTGGTTTCAAGACTGTTGACACTGGGAAATAGTTATAAACCAGATCTTCCACTTCCAGGACAAAAGTTTAGCATTATTATGTTGTGCAAAAGACACTGTCTCTTCCTCAATTATTAATCCACCACCTAAAACACTGTATTGTGACTCTCATATTATGTAATAATGATTCAGACATCTCTTCAGGTCAGCTGACATAAAATTTATTTCATCTACTTTTTGATGTCTATTTTTCAGACATCTGCATTTAAGCCTCTTGAATAATTTTGTGTGAGATTAAGAAAATGAAGCACAATTGTCTATGTTTCTGCCATGTATATAAACTATTACAGTCAATGGAGATCTTATCAATGGTGGAAGCAAGAGAGCCACTCAGCTGCCTGCCTGCTAAGAACTCAGTTCAGTTGGCCATACATAGGTCTCCATGGGATGCCTCAAATATTCATGTGAAGAAAGTAGATGTGAAAGGACAAAACACTTTTTGCATTGTCCCAAATGCACAAAATTATACTTTGCATTGCCCAAAATGCAGTTGTCAACCTCATACAGAATCTCACTCCATAGCTACATCTAATGGTGACTTCTGTGAAATGAAAAGAGCACATTAGAAGTGCAACGTTCTCTAAGGGACAATGACAGGACTCACATGCTCTCAGTGTTTCCTACTGGCCAGCTATGCCAAAGCACTGGATGGCCTTCAGAGTTGGTCAAATTCCTTGTTGTCAGAGGAGAGATAAAGACATAATGGTGCCTTAGTTAGGCTTTCTAGACTGCTTGTCACAGACAACTTTCTGTCCTCTTAGACTGAACGAGCCTGAGAAGCTATTTCAGTTGCTAACATCAGGAATATGTTTAGATAATTCTGTAAGATGCTTTCCCTAATTTGTATGATTCTAATTCCCTTTTCATGTCAACATTTAAAACTAAAATTCATCTTATTTGGCTGTTTATTTCTGGGAATTTCATATTTGCAGAAATGTGTTTGCTAGGATTATTACTGTTGTGTTATGGTATGGTATATGGTATTTAACCATATTAGGAATGGTACGGTTAAAGTACTCAGACACTTGGATTGCTCATAAATATGTTGAATTTACCCCCCGTGGAATATCTGAGCCCCGGGGATGCAGCAGCATCCTCAGAGATCTGGATGCTCTGCTAACAGCACATGCATCAGATGTTTGGTCTGCATGCTCTCTCCTGAGGAATTTTTCACTCCCAAATTCACTGGCAGGAACTGTATCTTCCTCATAAAATACTTTGGCAAATCAAGGCTATGTTATTCCTGGACATGGAAAAGGGAAGATGCTGGCATATTAGACAAGTACCTCTGGCTTAGTATTTCTTCAATAATTTTTTATGTTGCCAAACTAGATTTCTAGAAGTTTAACATTCAGAAGACTAAAATAACCGAAGAACCAAAAAAAACCCCAACCCCAAGTGATACGAAATGTGGAGGTAAGCCCTGCTTTTAGTGGAAAGTTGGACCAGATGACCTGCTGAGCTCCCTCTCAATCTGTATTTTCAATGATTCTATGAGATTAAGTTTTAATGAACTGCAGTTTGTTTTAAGCACATGGATATTCAGCAATTGTATTCTGCAGGGATGACTGCAAAGTCTCACAGGAGGTCCAACAAAAGACTCTGTTATCCCTGTGTTTCTCTACTTTGGTCACAGTCTTTGGTCAATTTGCCTAGAAAAGTGTAATGGACTAAATTTTAGATTCCGAGTCTCTCAAATTGGAAGCTAAAGACCTGAGCTTTCTGCCCTTATGTGACTTAGTCAAGTTATTTTGTATATGGTACATATATGATAATGTTTGTATACGCCCTGCACTGTGAATTGAATATTCAGTCTAATTTGCTTCCCCCATATAAAGTGAAATGCATGGTCCAGTTATAGACCACAAGGATTCTGTATCCTTAATACAGTTTAGCCTTCTGTCTCTTCTCCAGTTGGATTAGCTCATCACCTATCCCCATGTGTAAGGTAACCATGAGATGCCCTGTATTTAAAGCTGCAGATGTTATCATTCTCTTGTTCTATAACACTCCAAGGTTTTGCTTCAGGATAAAACTACTGGATTTTTGTGGCAAAGCAAGCCAAAAGACTCAGAATGCCACTTCAGAACTGCCAGTGTGCTACTATACGCAGCAGCTTCTTAAGTCAGTCTCCCTGAATCTCAGTTTCCCACTGTTTTGCCCAGGTGACTAAATAGCTACTGGTAATTCTACATTATGTTTTATTTTCTCCATTTCTCTTGCACCTATCTTTCACTAGGTATTCCAGCATGGAGATGAGAAATCCTTTCTCCTGAAAGCCGAATTAAAATGTATAAACTACATAAATTAATATTTTTAAGGAAAAGCAGGTTTTCTAGAATATTTCTTGCCAGTTCTACCTGTACCTGCTATGTCTGTCCCACAATGCCAGGAGACAATATTATTACTCTGGTGGTAAATGTAAGATTCCACCCTCTTCTTTTATAATCCTTAGGGACTCTGCTCAAGAGCTTGTATTGCATACTGAGGGTTATACTTCTATAAGATGTTAACTACTCACTTCCTTCAAAAAACAGAGAAAAGAGCAAACCATGATCACTGGAGTTGCATGCGTTCAGTGTGACTCCTACTCAGGTACAGCAGTTTCCATCCCTATCATAACTTTATTGCCTTTGATAAAATCTTACTGAGTCCCATTTCCCTCCTGCATCTGTTCTCATTTCCTCAGCCTGGAGGACCTGAGATCTTGCAAATGGTTAAAGCAATTCCCCAGCTAATGGAAAAATCAATAGTTACTGCCCCTTTTACTCCTTCACCCTGGAGGAACTGACTTGCTGCTATTACTTCTGCTATCCTTTATACCTTTCCATAAGCACCACAGTGTTAGCAATGTGCAGGTTTACAGACTTGGATGCAGTTACTGGAGCATCTTTAACACCCATCAAGGTCTGAACACTGAGGTCTATAAACAGAAAACTTACAGACCATAGGCAATTTTTCTTTTTCCTTGCTTTTAAACTAATGCAGAGTTACTGTTCTTAATAGATTTTGTCTTTAACTGTATTTGTATAGTATAGCTATGGTGACTCAAGACTTAAAACAAAGGATTAATTCTAAGCCTCATATTTTTCAGAAACACACCTCTTGTTACACAGCATAGAAGCTTAATACGACCACTTGCTACTGCTTATAATATTTAGCCTTTTGTTAATGTAAAGTGAAAATAGGAACCCAGTTATCATTTTGTTACCATGGTAACATATGAAAAAATAATCTTTGAATTCCATAATGAAAGAACATGATACTTTCAGATCTTGCAGGATCAAAACCAGCAAGGGATATTTGCACTATAAATATTTATGACAAATGCAATCTATTGTTGCTGTTGAACAGAAGGTACAAAAGGAGCAGCTTGCAAGTAACCATGGCTAGTCTATACAAGCAAGTGCTGTCACATAATATGTAGGTACCTTAGAAATTGCAGGAACTTGGTCTACAAAGTCTGGGCTGATACTGGCCTTGGTTTTCATGAGTGCTGCTTGCATTGTACAGTTCAGAGATATTTAAGTTATGTGGCAGACCTTTTTTTTAAAAGACCCTTTGCCTTGCAGCTTGCTTCTTGTGTTCTACAGGGGAAACATGGTTATTCACCATACTTCAGGCTTTCCATGATCAGTGTTCCGTTGTCTGATGGTGTCATGGTTCTGGAGAGGAATTAGGAGCTGTTTACATAAATAGCCTTTGAAAGAGCATTTTTCTTTTAACTGAGTATAAGACACCAGAGGGTATAAGCAGATAGGAGAACAACTGGGAATTTAAAGACTTTTTTTAATCTCAGCATTCAAGTGCATAATTATAACATATTAGTGCTTATTTGAGAACAAGGTGCTCAGTTTCACTTTGAAAATGTTTCTACTTAGAAGCACTGAGTATTCACAGTCTCTGTCCAGCTCTGCTGCTTTAAAAAGCAGGAAAAATGCTCTCTGATTCTTTCTTTTATTGAAATATTTCTTTATTGAAACTCTTTCCATCTAGTTACACATGATAGAAAAATAGGCAATTTGTTTATGTGTCAACACAGAAATATGAATGTTAGCTAAAAATCCCAGGATTATGACAGGAAAGGTGTTCTGTGCTCAGTATCATAGACAAATTTTCAAGAACACTTCATGTTTGCATAGTCAATAATCTGTATTTTACAGTCTTTGTACGGTAGCATTACAAGGATAATATTGCATAAATAGTGTTCTTATACAGTCTATATGATGGTCAGTAGAGAAGTAAAGGCCTTAGTCCCTGCACGGTTCAGCATTTGCTCACAAACTCTGTGCACAGGTTTCAATTCTCTGAGCTTATAGGCATATTATAAATATTTATTACAACTTTTATTGGCAAGTTAAGGGCAAACATTGCACACCTCCTCCCTATCCAAACTCCTTCACAGCTATTTAGCTGATTTTCATTTGGATTCACAGATTGGTTCCTATTGCAGGAGGTAAATACAAAAGCAAAGGTGTGTCTTTCCCACAAGGATTTACAGTGCAAATGAAAGGCACAATAATAACGCAGCCCTTTGTGCATAATGATCTCTCCTAGATCCGTTTTCCAAATGTATGGAAGCATTTAGGGTCTTACTGTTCTTATTTGCTCTGAATATAACAAAGGAGAATAAAAAACGTTGATATATTAAGCCCTTTTATTAGTTATTCTACTGAAAATTTGTTCTGCAGTTCTGCTCTGTACAACAGCTTGTTGTGGAAAGCTGTATGCCAGGCTGTCTACATTACAATAGCTGGAGGGATCCCTCCTGCAGAAACAGACTGCTAATCTTTAATAAACTTCAGCTGCGCCCTTGGTATGACCTTGTACACACTCTGCCTTAGAAACATGCAGCAATGTTTAATTAGCTCTTTTGTTTGTTTGCCAAATTACTTTGGGACACTATTACTGCAAGGAACTGAAATGTATGGGAAATTATACCTATCTTGTCAAATTACTGACTGCATTAAGCTAAGAAACACCACATTCGTCTTGATCTACTGAATTCCCAGCTGAAGAGAATAATAAACATAATTTTCAAGTAAAGTGATTTTAGATGTACTACAAAGCAGGAAGCTTCAAGTGTTTATGATAATTCTCATAACGACAACATAAAACGCAATGGTATAAGCCCCTTCTTGCCAAGGGTCATGAAGGTGAAAAGCGTTTTCCTCTTTCTAGGTGTACAACACTAGCAATTTATCTGGTGCATCCTGACAAAAAAACAATTGCAGAAGCAAAAGAATGACTCCAGATTCCTGAAAATATTTCCAGGGGAATAGTTTTTAACTGCATTGATAAACAGGTTGCTGGCAAATGTGATCCTGAGGATCTCAAAGTTAATCAATTCAAGCACCACTACCAAAAGTGCTAATTGCTCTATTGTGGGGGGAAGCCAGGAACTTGGCAGTTGCTGAGTTGTGAGACTGCAGCACTATTCTCTGTACACAGAGAGAAAAATCAGACACTATTTGAAAGAAACTATGTGGTTTTACTATCTCCATGATTTTCTGACCAAGTTGTAGTAGAAAGGGAAAAAGCCCTTAGGTGTACTTCATGACAGAACTAATTAATTTCTGGGTGTTTAATTCATGTGAATTAAAAGGAAGTTTTCCAGTTCCTGTGCATTATCAGTATCCACCAATATTAGCAGAAATACTGGATTAACTACACAGCTCAATCCAGTGGCCACTGAAATTAGGTGGAGAATTTGGGCCATATAGAGAGACCCTTAGGGGAAAAAAAACCAACAAAAAACAACCCCCTGGCCTGTATTTTAAGTTTCTACTTTGAGATTAATGACACTTTGTTTTTTCCTGAGGAAGTAAATACAAGATTTTGAAAAGCAGTCTTAAGGAACAGTGTACTAGGTTGTAGTGCCCATATCCTGTAATATCACAAAGTTCTTAGGACAATATATTTTACAGTATAAAACAGAGGCTGCATTTGAGATCTGCAACACACACAGTAATGGACAAGCATGCCCGTTATGGAAAGAATATGCATTCAGTCTGGTTCTTTAGATTTTCGCTTTTTCTGAACTTGCACTCCAGTTGCATATACCCTTTCAAATACATTCAATATTTCAGCAACTTCTGATTAAATACAGCCTGGGTTTTCTATTGGTTTCATGCAATGAGGCAGTTACTATACAATGTGCATAAAAACAGCCCATAGATAAATTATGCATTTTAAAAATTAAGTCATACTGGAGCAAAGTAAAATTGGGAGATGGGAGTAGTTCTAGGGGAGGACTCCAGTGAGAAGGTTATGTATTTATTTGATCATTTGGCTAATTACAAGAGGACCACTGGAACCAGCACGACACCCAGAGAAGAAAGGCAGCACAAGAGCTCTAGGCTGAGACAGATACTTGAAGACTTTTATTTATAAACTGTGACATATCCAGAGCTGCCCATTGCACCATGTGAGGATTTGATCACTGTGCATTCATGCTGTCATCTTGTGACAGGCACGGATATACCGGGTGTTCCCTCTGCAAAGGTACATAGCTCATTGTCTGCTAATCACAGCATGAACTGGGTCAGTTTTCTGCTGTTGGTGAATTCCTTATTAAGTCTGAAGAATACTTTCTTTTAAGAACAACTCTGACCCAGAATTAAGCCCATCTTAATATGAGTTTCATTGGCAGCATATGAGCAAATAAAACAGCTTTTTTTTCATTATCTTTGCCAAGAGTAGCTTTTAAGAGGTTGACAATAGACTTCAGAGATAAAAGAGAGTAGGAGAGAAGTGTGAATACTTTGTGTCAAGTTAGGCATGGAATGTTGCAGAAGATACTTGTAAAAACTATCAGAAAAGCTGTTGCTAATGGAGATATCGTATGCACTTAAAATATAGTCTACATAATTCCTGGAAAAGACAAAATTGGGAAATGATGGGTATTCTGGCAGTTGGAAGTGTAGACAATACAGGGTTAGACAAGTGCCTGAAGGGATCTTATTTTCAGTGCCCAGAAAGTGAAAAGATTAAAAGAAGGAAAACCAGTTACGAATCATTCAGGATTCCACATAACTGCCTCAAAAATTTGGATTTGATATTTTGCTGTTATTTTTAAGTCAAAAATTAGTACCAGCCATGAAGCTCTAGAAGAGTCTGATGAAGAACGGATGGCAAGTTTTGGTGGTAGGAAGTCAGGGGTTTTAGTTTGGGCAATTATACTTCTAGAGCTAACGAATACTTTAAAAAGTCTAAGATAATTTTTTATACATGCTTCAGACATTCAGTGTTGCTTTTTCATGGATTTCCACTCTTTTAGGTAAAGACATAAACTAAAACATGATGACAAATCTTTATCCCTTTTGGAAGCTTAGACTTGGATTCCCATTGTACAAAGTTGTTCACACTCCCACAAACCTTTATACCAACCATAAACAACAGGCTTTTACATGAAAGTGAATATATATGCTCAACTATCTGAAGAATCATGACATGCATTAGGGCATTTTGATGAGAGAATTATGTATAATGTCTATTTAATACCATCTTTTAAAAGGACTTGTGAAGTTGTTAGCTATTGCTACTGAATCTCTGGAAATATTTATGAACTGATTTTCTAAATCTACAGTCTTACTTTGAAAAGCATTAAAAGAGGGACTGTGGAAGAGTTTATCACGTAAAGCATCCACAGATGTATTCCTAACCAGATTCATTTCAGCTGTTTTGGAAGTTTATTCCAATAATACAGAATATGTTATTAATGAATCAGTAGCATGAACCAATAAAAGGATTTTAAGGGTTATTTACTGATTAGGGCAGATGACATACAGAAAAATGAGGGGAGTTTATGCTTAAAATAGGGAATCTAGTTAACATGTGTGAATGAAAAAAAATCTGTACTTAAAATGGGGCAATCTCCAGACAAAAGTGCATTCTCTCTCTGTAGGCTTCTTAGCCTACGTGTAGCTCTAAACAATATCCATCCAACAGGACATGGGAGCAAGAGCCAATTCAGATCACATCTCTTCTAAATCAAGAATTACTTTGGGATGGTGTCTGAATGGTAGAAAAGAGTTACAAGTTACTTGTTTTTCTCTATCTTCCAGTCCATAGTTTGTTTTGATGGTTTTATTCCTTGGCTTTCACCTCAAAAAAATGATATACACAGTGAAATCTCTGCACCATTCACTAGACAGCTGGATTAGACCTTGGTCTGGTGACAAATAAAAGCTCCTATGTAACATCAGACACAGTTGCATTCAATTCTAGTGAACAGAATTCAAAGAAATGAATGAATACCTGTGCAGTTCTGCATGCAACACCTCCAGCAGGTCCACAGCTGAAATCCCTGGTGGCCAAATGATACCCAGACAGCAGAGCAAATGCTGAGCTGCATTCCCTCAGTAGGAATCCCATCAGTGCCAGACAGGATTTTTTTTACTGTGGGATGCCACCACATGCTGCAGGAAGGCTTTGAGCAGAAGGCAAAGTCATGCTGTGGGACTGCTTCCTACGGCAGTGCTACTCTGCCCATGTGGAAGCACATTTCTCATGTGAAGGTTAAAGATTACTGAATGATTTCCCTCTCAGGCACATTGGCCTAGCAAATACATGTTTACTTGTCTGCTTCTAGAGTAAGAGAAATCATCTTGTTCCCTCTTTCCTTCCCTTGCTCTCCACTAGAAACAGCAAAAGTAGGATATACAAGATGAAGATGTTGATTACTTGGTAAAAACTTTTCTGTTGCTGTTCTTCACTGCTTCTCATAAGGAGTAAAGTTTTGATCGAACTATGAACTTAAATGCTACGGGAACACAATGTTTGATTTTCTCTGTTCTAAAAGTCCAGTTTAAAACAGTGAGAGAAAAAATATATTCTCCTTTCAGATAAATGAATGCATCATGGAACACCTCTACTATGTTTTTCAGAAAAGAAATGTAATGTTTTGAAACCATCATAGTTTTTTGTACTAAATTATTTCCCCTAAAAATGAATCAGAATAAAAAAAGAACTCTTTGAAACAGATTCTTCTCATCTGTTTTTAGGAAAAAAATAAATTTCAACCTAACTCTCATTAATAACAGCCTCCAAGCCCCCCCCAATTCCTCTGTAATAAGTTGAATAAATTAGGTATACAGGAGTCATTATCTTATAGCATACTCACAAAGTTAAAAAGTGCATGCTGCAGATTTAGATATCATGACTATCTTCAAGTTTTTAAGAGAAATTTAAAAAGCCTTGTTCATTTTTCTTTTGAAGGTAGGAAAAAAAAAATAAGCTTAGATTTGACTTCAAAGGAGTCAAATACAGCAAAGGTGAGGAAATAAATGTCATGCAATTCTGAATACGGGCAAACAACCTCCTATTCTTATCTCCTACAGGAATTATTTTCAAGGTGTAATTACAGCACTGGTGAATGTCATTCTATGAGAGCTACATATTCCAACTAACAGACAATTTCCTTATTCCAAAGGAACATAAATGTTATGTGGAAGGTTATGTCTGAATAAAGAAGGGCTGAGAACAACCTGAAAAATGTTGGTCACAGGTGTGACCTTGATATCCTTCTTGTATTCACCAGTGCTGAAAGACACGTTGGTGAGTAGCAAGTATTACTCTGGTTGGCTAAGTAAAATTGCTGCTTTTCATATACGGTGAGACTTCCTTTTCTGATATGATGTGTTGTAATAATCAACCTTGCAACATTTAATTCAGCAGTCACTAGAGATGAATTAATTCCACTTATTTTAGCTCCAAATGGATAGCAAGAACTGGCATCTGTTGACACTGATAACAGCAAATTAGAAGTACCTATATTAAATTGAAACCTATCTAATTATACTACTTTTATTTTTATGGATGTAATTAATTACTATTTAAGAATTTGCAGCTCTAATAATTAGTATCAGAAAAATGAATTCCCTGAAGAAGCTGGGTCAATGATTCCAGCTTGCTGGCTATCAGAGAATTTGAATATTCCTTCTTTTATAAAGATGTCCTTCTTTCCTTTTAAGCATCTTAGCATCTCTGTTTCTTGAAAATTCAGTTCATGAGCTCTGTATAGCTATGCAGAGTATCCCTATTACCTTTTCACATTAATCATCTCTCTGATTCAAGACCTAATGCAATGTGGTTTTCTTTCTGGCACCTCACACCATTAATAGAATCATAGCATAGTTAGGGTTGGAAAGGACCTTAAGATAATCCAGTTCCAACCCCCCCGCCATGAGCAGGGACACCTCACACTAAACCATGTCACCCAAGGCTCTGTCCAACCTGGCCTCGAACACTGCCAGGGATGGAGCATTCACAACTTCCTTGGGCAACCCATTCCAGTGCCTCGCCACCTTCACAGTAAAGAACTTCCTCCTTACATCCAATCTAAACTTCCCCTGGTTAAGTTTTAACCCATTACTCCCTGTCCTATCACTACAGTCCCTAATGAAGAGTCCCTCTCCAGCATCCTTATAAGCCCCCTTCAGATACTGGAAGGCTGCTATGAGGTCTCCACACAGCTTTCTCTTCTCCAGGCTGAACAGCCCCAACTTTCTCAGCCTATCGTCATATGGGAGGTGCTCCAGTCCCCTGATCATCCCTGTGGCCTCCTTTGGACTTGTTCCAACAGTTCCATGTCCTTTTTATGTTGAGGACACCAGAACTGCACACAATACCCCAGGTGAGATCTCCCGAGAGCAGAGTAGAGGGGCAGGATCACCTCCTTCGACCTGCTGGTCACACTCCTTTTGATGCAGCCCAGGATATGGTTGGCTTTCTGGGCTGCGAGCGCACACTGAAGCTGGCTCATGTTCATTTTCTCATCGACCAGCAACCCCAAGTCCTTCTCCACAGGGCTGCTCTGAATCTCTTCTCTGCCCAACCTGTACCTGTGCCTGGGATTGCTCTGACCCAGCTGTTGGACCTTGCACTTGTCATGGTTAAACTTCATGAGGTTGGCATCAGCCCACCTCACAAGCATGTCCAGGTCCCTCTGGATGGCATTCCTTCCCTCCAGCGTATCAACCGAACCACACAGCTTGGTGTCATCGGCAAACTTGCTGAGGGCGCACTCAATCCCACTGTCCATGTCACCAACAAAGATGTCGAACAAGACCGGTCCCAATACCGATCCCTGAGGGACACCACTCGTTACTGGTCTCCAGCTGGACATTGAGCCATTGACCACAACTCTTTGTGTGTGGCTATCCAGGCAGTTCTTTATCCACCGAGTGGTCCACCCATCAAACTGATGTCTCTCCAATTTAGAGACAAGGATGTTGTGCGGGACAGTGTTGAACACTTTGCACAAGTCCAGGTAGATGACACCAACTGCTCTATCCCTGTCCATCAGTTCTGTAGCCCCATCATAGAAGGCCACCAAATTGGTCAGGCAGGATTTCCCCTTAGTGAAGCCATGCTGGCTGTCACCAAGCACCTTGTTGTTTTTCATGTGCCTTAGCATGCCTTCCAAGAGAATCTGGTCCAAGATCCAGGATAAACTGCTCCAAGAAATAGTAACACAAGAAACAATATAGTCTCTGCATGCCAAAAATGTAATAGTGCTACTTCATTTAATAGTACTAAAATCTGACATGAATTTATAACTTGTCAATTTATTGAATGCAGTGTACATGACATACATGAATATATTGCCTGATGGAGGGGGGGGGGTCACAAGGATGGACGCTGCTACAACTCAGTGCAGGCCTGTGCTGTAAAACCAAACCACCAAGGCTTCCTGTGTATTCAGCAGAGGGTGATTTTAGTCAGTCTGACACTTCTAGCTTCTCCACCAAGTTCAGAAGACATTTAGGTTCAGTAGCCTCCTGCTTATTAGCCTCCAGAATGTGCTTAAAGTTAGGCGAGGTGAACCCAAGCTAAAGCACTTTTGTACTAGGCCTCAGCTAAGGGGTTTCACTAGATAAATTCAGCCAATCTTGAATTACCCAAACATCACTTTTTTGGAAAGCACTTATCTGAAATATGTCCCTAGCTACCAGGAGGGGACAATTCATAATTCTGAGTAATTTAAATGTGGATGAGTTGGATTCAAATATACTATTGTGGTAAATAGTCTACTGGCTTAGGAAGGACAACTTCAATCGTGATTGTTTCAAATGACAAAAAGTGAGAAAGCCGCCTTACTCTCATCTGAAAACCACACTACTTACAAACCTGGAAGATTTCCAGCCACTGCTCAATCCAACAAGTACACCTTATTATCAATACACTCAAATGATAATAGCTCAACAATAAGCCACAATAATATAAATTATCTTCTAAAATCTGAAAGTAAATTCTAACTGGTATAAGAATTGACAAATCAAAATGTTGCTGAGCAGACATCTTTTTTTAAGTTTACTCACAAGAAGGGATGCACAATGCATTTTTGAGCTTGGGTAGAACACAGCACTTTTAATCAGTGCTACCCATTGCTTACCTCAAGAGCTCTACACTGACTCATGGTCAATGCCATGGGGTGGTTGCTAAATCAGCAATGAGCATCTAAGAAGTGTTAAAGACTGGGAGAACATCAGCTGTGTTTGACCATGTGTATGACCCCAGTCTTCTAGCAGAAAGATAATAATTCAGTTTAGACTAGTTCTGAAGACTAAATTAATGAGATCAACTGCATTTCAAACTTCACTAAAATGTAGTTATAAAATTGAGAGGTGATTTCAGAAGCTGTTCACTACTGCCTCTCCTCTATTGCTTGATTTTTAACCACCAAACTGTGTTTTTCCCTCTAGATAACACAGGAGGCATTAGAGATGTCCTGGGTTCAGCAGTAGCAGTCATTTTTCTCCTTATTAGTAGCTGGTGCAATGATATGTTTGTGACTTTCAGCTTGGGAACAATGCTGGTAACACAAGTAATGTTTACTCTAACCAAGGACTTTCTGAGTCTCATGCTCTGCCAGGGAGGAGGGGAAGCTGGGAGGAAGCAGAGACAGGACACCTGACCCAAACTGGCCAAAGAGGTATTCCATACCACAGCACATCATGCCCAGTACATAAACTGGGGGCAGTGACCCAGAAGGGCTAGATTACTGCTCGGGTCGGGCTGGGTATCCATTGGCAGGTGGTGAGTGGCTGTATTCTCTTCCCTTGTTACTTCCCTTATCATTATTGTTATTGGTGGTAGCAGCAGTGGTTTCTGTTATACCTTAGTTACTGGACTGTTCTTATCTCAGCCCATGGGCGTTACATTCTTTCAGTTCTCCTCCCCATCCCTCTGGGAGCAGGAGGAGGAAGAAGAAAGGGGGGGGGGGGAGAGTGAGCGAGTGGCTGTGTGATTCTGAGTTGATGGCTGGGCTTAAACCGCGACAACAGACAATATTTTAAAATTGGTAACCTGATAAATAATAATCTGGAAATTAATTCCCTAAAGTCAAAAGTGAAACAATAGTAGGCCTTTCCTTTCTGCTCCTGAGGTCAACAGCAAAACTGCAGTTCAGCAAAATGAGAGCATGATTGGGTCCAAACACTAATAACTGAGAACTACAACATAAGCATCACTACAGAGTGCTGTTATCTACCAAGTCATGTTCTCTCTGCATCATGAAGAATAATCACATATGTGTTTCATTTATGTAACACTGACCATTTCCTCTCTTCAGTGAAACTGCAGCAGAAATCTCCTTTCAGTGTTATTAATGGAAGTAAGGCAGCATATATCAAAGATATAGCTCCATCAAAATTCAATGAACGATGGGCCATTATTTCAAAATACTTTTCAAGGTTAATATTTGGCTTAATTTTTAAAATTAAAATTGAAAAAAATCAATGAAAATCAAAATTTACTTCAGAGAAGTCAGGGAAATTAAATATGCCTCAGATCACTTTTAAGCCCGAAGATGAATAATATCCGAACACACAGCACAAATGGAGTAAAAACATTACACTCTAAAAAAAAAAAAAAAAAAAAGAAGTAAAAAGATGAAAATTCAGTAGAAGAAAACTAAAAATGAAAAGGTTTTATCTTGAAGAATGCGTAGAAGGGAGTTACCTCCCTTGGGACAACTTTTCAGCATTGTGATCCTTTCTAGGGAAAGGTGTTATCTCTACACTTACACTGCAGGGCTGACTTGTTACCACTTGTATTGTGGTGCTGAACAGGCTCCTTCTTTGTGTTTTTACAGCACACGACGTTTGTCACTAACTATTTAAACATGAATACTGCTGTGCTCAGTCAATACTACTCAGCATACACTGCTGTATGCGGACATGCCAAACCTCAGCTAATATTGCTGCTACAATTATTTCTCCAAGGGAGAACAACAATGAGCTCTGGAAGGATGAGGCATTGCTGCAGTCTTTACTGGAACAGCAACATGGAAACACTACAAGCAACTGTTGTCCCACCATGCTCAGCAGAAGGTAGGAGACATCTGCACCTTGGGAAGTGATTTCTCAGTTACAGATAAGCCTCAGGTTTGCCACACAGTAGGACTCCTCTTATACAGCTGTGAAATCAATTCACATGGAGTAACATTCAAAACACGAACCTTCTCTGCTGGGTTATAGATTGAATTTCAACTTTAACTCCCACTTTATTGTACTAGTTTACCACAGACAGTCACAGAACTCAAGAAATACTCCAAACAAACCTATCAACCCATGGACAACATAGGTGTACCACAGGTGGAGCATCTTTGGCAACCATTTGACAAAACCAGTGTATCTTCAATGAAGTAAGTAACTAGATCTCACATCAAACCATGACTTCAAGATCTAATAAACAGTTTTATACTAAATTAATTTATTTATTAATCATGTTTCTTAAGACGATTGCTTGGTTTTGTTTGTTTGTTTAAATGAATGTTCTTCAAAGAATTTAATTTGAATTCCAGTTCAAAAAGATCCCTGAATAAAGAAACATTAAACATAATAGCAATTTTTTTAGGTTTTGAAAGCCTAGTTAAGAACTAGTTGCTGAATCAGCTGACCTTGAGAAAGAGAAATTACTAGAAACAAGGCCTTTTATATTTTAGCTATGGTAAATGGTTTACTGAAAGAATAAAACAATGGCAGGAACAACAAAGCTTTGTGTTGGCTAAACACAAGAAAGCATGAAGAAGTAGACCTTTCAGTACATCAGGTTTGCGTAAGGCATGATGTTGTCAGGGGCAGCAAGCATATTTCTATTAAAGTAGTGGATGCATGTGTGTATCTAAATTATACTAGCTGGCTGAATTACATCTAATAAAGATAATAATTATAAATAGTGTTATAATTGCAGCATAAACCAACTTCTTACATATCCATTGAATAGAATTTTTGCAATCTGTCTTGCTTATACATCATTTTGTATAAGAAACATTCAATTCTAATGGCACTTTAGGAATATTTAAGGACGTAAGAATTATGAGAGCAAACAGGCCTATTTATTATTTAACTCACAGTTCTTATTGTGATTTTTTTTCTTAGTACAGAAAACTAATTCACCACTGATATGTTCTGCAATACACAGTATCTGCACAGAAAATGGAACCACATGTTCAGAAATCTTGCATTCAGCTACATCTAATGAAACCCTTCAACTTCTTGCTAAGACATTATTCAAAATATGTATCCAGTAAGGCATATTGCATACCATGCACTACCAGGACATAAAATATTGCTTCCAGGTTTTACTAGTCAACAGCATTTTGTATATGTCATCTTATATATATATCTATATAGCTACATATATATATAATCTTATAAATTTATGAATATTTTGGAAACGATCTGTTCATCACTAGAGGGAGTATGTTATTTTCCTAGATGAAATGATGGATTAACCATATAAATTCTGCACCATTTTTACTTTATTTTTCAATTATTTGTCCAATTTTTTTTATATACACCCATATTTTATCTTTTCAAAGGAGTCCCAAACTGCTGCCATGTAAGAAGGTAAAGGCATAATATAGCCTGCTGGAGTTTTGATCAGCTAGAAGTGAAAAATGACCAAGTTAAATGGGCTCAGCTGATTCAGATCTCCTACAGGAATCAGTTCTACAGTTCCCAACATTCTGAACTGTGGCTGTGGAATTTTTCTTTTGAAACACCTGAAGGAAAGAATGCAGTTATGAAGAAATTGAAGTATGTAATTGTATCAGCAGCTATCATAAATTAATCAATTTTATTAATTTATACAAGCCAAGAAGTTGACCTGTGGCTTAAAAAAAATATTCAAGTACTTGAAATCAAGCTCATAAATCACACAGTACAACTTCCTCATACTTTAATACTAATTTCAATCTAAAATTATACAATAAATAATGCTCCCTATCTTACTGCTACTTTATCTATCTCATCATCCAGTGAAGTCAAGGAATTCACTGCAAGTGAATTAGTTCACTCCTATCACAAAGCACCACAATATCACCTGTAAAACCTTCATGTATTCTTGTGTAGAGGTTTTAGGGGGCAGAGAGGTGCTTTGCTTTTTAAAATATCTGTGAACAGTATGAGATCCAGAAATGTGCCCTCTATCTAAAATGCAGACATTTGTGGTTCTGAGTTACCAGTTTAAACCATGACATACATTATGGAAAAATGTCTGATGTCTCCCATCATAAAATAATTTTAAAGCAAACATTCAGTTTAATGAATAATTATGTGCCTTATAATATGTCTAGCACTATGATCTATCTAGTAGCTAGAAGATGAGCGCTCATGCACTGAGACTGGAAAAAAGTGTGTATTTTTCATATAGAGACTAAGTGACTATTTGAATTATTATAATGTAGTAGATTCTTTGTATTTTTAAGTTTGGTTGTTTGGGTTTTTTTAATAGGAATTTTTCTTAACTGTTAAAAATGGTCGAAGAAATCTATCCTTTACGTAACACAAGAGGTCAAACAAGGTGAACATAATGATCCCTCCGGCTGCAGAACTTGTGACTCTATGATTTCAGCATGTAGTTAGTGATGTATTTAGTTAAAGAAGTATCAGCACACTTATTTTTGGTAGTGTACCCCTATTCTTCCTCAAGCTGCCCCTTAGAAAAAGCAGGTAAATTGATGAGATTGAAACAGAAGGTTTCCAGTCATATGAATAGCTTACCTCCATCCATCCAGGGACAGGCTATAGAAGATGCACTGCACTTATCTTGCATACTTATAGTTTAGGAATTTCGAGTCCCAGAGATTAAAACCTTCTCAGTGCTGTTCAAGAATTGGTGGCCAATCTCAAACATTTTATGCAAGCAAACTGCTGACTGTCACTCTTTGGTCAGTCCTTTTTTACACCTATAAAAGGTGTCTACTGCTTCCAACTGAAATTGCCATTACAGTGCAGAGTCATCCAGAATGACAGGGGAACTAATTTCCCCAGTCTAAACTCTTTCCCTATTGATGCCAAATACACAGAAAGAAACAGTAGCAAACATTATGAATAAAAATATTAAGAGGGGGGGAAAAATGACATTAGAGTAATCAAACACTGGAACAGGTTACCCAGAAAAATGGCATACCCTTCTAGATGCTCAAAGTCAGCTTGTCAAAGTCTTGAGCAACATGATCTACCATACGAGATGGATATAACTTTGAAGTTGTTCCTGCTGTGAGTAGAGTGTTGGACCAAATGATCTCCAGAGGTCCTTCACAGACTAGTTATTTGATGATCCTGTGATAATGAAGTTTATCAATAAAAGTGACTGCTGCCAGTCAATTACAAAAGCCCAGTGGTGTGTTACCTTTCTTCAAGGGAAGTTGAAATGCATAGGCAGCACTAGGCTTTGCTTGAGGTTTGTTTTATGCCTTTGAATCCAGGGTCAAAACTTCCTATCCCCTTTCAGTTAGATACCTGAGAGCGTCTATCACAACTCCCAAAATGTAGCAGACTTCTCACTAGCTACACCATGTGCACTTAGTTCATCCTGAATGCTCATTTACATCTGTGTTTTCTTGTCCCCAGCTGGCTAGCAAACAGGAAGACAGTTAAGAAAATGCCAGCTGATGCAAAAATGGAGCCGAGGAATATATTATAATGTGGCCACAGTTAGCCAGACACTGGGAGTGAAAAATAGAAAATTAAATCTATTACAAAGAGTGATCTGTTACTTTACAAAAAAAAAAGTCTATCTGTCAGTCTTCTGCTGACAGATATAGTGAAGTAATAAAAAGTGAAATGTTGCATAAAAGTAACCATAGTAATGTTTACTGAAAAAAGAAACCTGAAATCTTCAGCACTTCACTTTTCTAAAGCCCCACAGGAGCCCTGCAGGAACTTATCCTTGTTAATTTGTATTAACAAAACAGACGTTACCAACTGAACAGGTTGCACACACTTGTATAGCTATGTTTTCTGAGGCAGGGTCATGTTAAAGGTCTTTTCCAACCTCGTTGATTCTATGATTCTACATGATACTTAGGAATGGGACACAGATGAGCCTAAAATCTCAACCTGTAAAACCATCTCCTTTATGCTTTGACAGAGTGATCTGATTTCGTTGATCAGGGAATACAGAAATAACATGAACAGGTTTATTGGAATGATATTATTTCTTTTTTTTTTTTTGTTTTTTTGGTATCAAGTTCTTGTATGCTGTCAGGAAAGCAATGACTGGATTCACATTTACCTCATATGGCTCTACAGCACATTACCATGAAAAGGCCCAAGAGGGGACATGTAATTTTTTCATTTTCTTTAAACTGGAAGTTGTAAAGCCATGCTGGTACAGATGTGAAGGGGACGTACATTTTTCCCACTGGCAACACACTTTTTTACTTTTCTTTAATTAACAGGTTTGAAATTAACTTCTCATTCTCCATAGACTTCTGGATTCTGCAGCTTATACTTTTCAAGTGCACAACTTCGCATTTTTTATGAAATGCTTATACAAGGCTATTTTATTTTTGGAATCAATAATATTTTTGCTGACATCCTGTATTGAGGTAAAATAAATATAATGTGTCTGATCCTGTAAAAACCTACCTTCATGTCATACTTATTTATTGAATGATTTCTACAGATTGGCAACTAGCAAGAGTACTACTTCCCTCCTGCTTGGAAATTAGGTCCAAACTGGAAGAAGGAGAATGTCCTTGTAATTTCATCTTTCTTTCAATTTCACTTACTACAGTTTCCAGCTGCATTCCCCAAGGTGCTCTAGAATGATTTTACTTTGCATTGTTTTGTGACATGGACATAAACAGGAGGAAAAATGTAATTAATCGTAAGACAAGTTGATGTTTCACCAAAGCGTAGATTAAGACTGTTAAATATTTCATATAGACCCTATTTGTAGCTTTGCAGTTAAAAAAAAAAAAAAAGTAATCAGAGAAAAACAATGGAAAATACACAGGATAAAACCACAAGCAGAACATACTCTAAAAATGACAGGAAACAGGAAAGATGGCATGCCGCTGACAAGAGAAGTCCCAGTGCATACAATAATTCATATAAAATATAGGCAGTGCAACTAACATAACTGTGTTCTCAGCAATGCAGTATTTAACATAAGAATAAAGTTATTTAAAAGTTGTTATTTAAAACATTTAAAATCTAGAGCTCAGAAGATATTAGTCAAAATATAGAAAGCTTCTTTAGCCTGGCAAGAAAATATCACCTTCTGTCTGAAGTACAAACATTTCCCGTATTCCCCATACTGTGTTTAGAGGTACAACTAATTATCCAGTGTCTTTCCTTGATATACTGGGTTTTTTTCCTGTCAAGGGTATTTTTTTCCCCTAACATCCATTCCTTCAGAAACTTAATGACTACTCACTGTCTAAATTTTCTAAACGAGTTGCAATATGATCTTCCATATTTGGCGCACAGCATGAGGGAAAATCATTTTACCTTCATGTAATAAAATGTACGATTATAACATTTTGTATCACGTAATCTGGAATGTATTCCAGACTTTAGACTGGTTAGCGAGGTACCAAAATAGGTAAAGATGAAAAGCAGCTGGGAAAATTAAATCTGAAATTTCACTTCAGATACTTTATATTTTTTTTTTAATTTCTACAATACTTTACTAAAACACAAAAATACTGGTAAGCACAAATGCCATCAGTTAAGTTTTCATAAAAGTCTCCATAAAAATCATCCTACAGTGCAGTCTGACATACAAAATTTGGCCTGAAATAAATGCAGAGTTGGATGCAAATACTACACTTGCTATAAAACTACTGTCTATTTTCTCTCTGTTTTATTCTAAAACTCCCTTTTTTGTTTAATGCCTGTGTATAAGTCTGTTCCAAGAACTTCTAATGCAATGCTCTTCTACATGTAGGAAGTAACGAAGCTCAGGTTGCAGAAGAAAAATGCTTTGTGCTTTTTGCTTGTACGTGCTACTGAAAGGACCAGCTCTTTGCATATGAAGAGCATTGAGTCTCTTATTAACTTCTTGGTCTGTCTCTCCAAATGAGATGTTCATTGTCCGTCCAACAGGTACTGGAATGAGTTCACTCATATGTATATCCAATGCACGTTCACCAAGTCTCTCTCACTGGTTAGCCTGAACTGCTGACCTGTAGGTGACATCCTCTTAAACTGTTTGCATTAGTAAAACAGTTAGAATGTGCCACCTAGAGCCACCATTGCAGATTTCATCTGTGCTTGATGAACATGGTAAAAAGGCAGAAACATAATTCTCAGAAATTCTGATTCTTCTATTATGAAGTTTTATTTTGAAAATAAATTTTTACTTGCTAGTAGTCTATAAGAGTCACTGATTCAGGGACCTAATATGAAATACAGTGCAAATATAGTGAAACTCCAAATTTTCTTGGTGTCTTGGCCCACACTCTCAATGCACAAACCTCACAGTTGTGCTTTCAGTTAACTTTTAGGATATAAGAACCATTACATATGAAAAATCCCATGTAATTCTGTTCTGTTCCATTCTGTTCCATTCCATTTCTACTCTGTGCTGAGCTGTTCTATGCTGTTCTTTTTTAGTTTTATTAATTATGTTGGTAACATAAAAATATTAATTTCACTTATTTACACATAATGATGATGCTAGGATGGATGGGAAAATTATTCAAGCTAAAAATTAATAATAGAAAAGTGCAGTCCATTCTTTGTATCTTCATGTTAACTGCAATGCTAGAGAAATAAGTGAGAAGTAGTGAATACAGGAGCTGGTGTTTCATTGCGAGGAATATCATTGAAAACACCATTTCAACTCCAGAAGCATTTTTCATATGATTATATACACATGATGTCTAGCCCTCACCCAACATTTAAGAAATGCATCTTTTAAAGTGCCTATGCTCTGCTCATGTTTCTTCTGACAGTTCAAGCAAGTGCCATCTTGCCTAACTGTGCAAGTAAATTGGGGCTGACACACTTTTGCTCAGATTATTTTCACCAATATCTCTTGGGAGAGAAAATGATCTCAGAATCTAGTTAGAGAAAAAATGTATATTGAAGACAAATGCAATGTCCATAAGACAGGTTAAATAAAGTGCCAAGAGGTTTAAAGGGCACAACTATTCTTGAACAGACTCTGGCAGAACAACCAGAAGAACGCTCCATGTCATTTTTAGTAAACCTCAATACTTGGACTATATACCTCATCCACAAGATATCTCAGCGTTATCTGTTTATTCCACAGAAGCAAATTCATTCATTATGGATAATTTATAGTAAAAGTCTGGAAGAACATTGCCACTTTTATCACCCTTTGCAAAGATCTATACAGATTTTTTCATTCATTATCATCTGGCTGAACACGAGTCTGGTGAAATAGCAATTTTTGCATACTACATATTACTGCTGAGTTTTACATCACAGATTGGTCTGCAATACAGACAGGCACACGTGCACACATAGGTAAGTGCATAATCATAGAATCGTAGGCTCATAGAATGGTTTGCGTCGGAAGTGACCTTAAAAATCATAAATAAGCATGTATATTACAAAAACATGCCTGTAACACATAATAACCTTTCCTATTATTGATGGGGTATAAAACATACATCCTGCTGTCCTTTCCTGAACTTTTCCCACTGTGTACATGATTGTCTGCTTTCATCAGGTAGGATTTTAAATATGGAATCAAACGGAACATACGTGAATCCCCCTGAAGGCAATTCCATTTAAGGTGTCTGCATAGGCCATGTAGAAATATTTCTCAGGAGAGTTTAAAAGACTTTGACTGTTCTGAAAATAGTTTCTGAAAATAATTCCACCTACTTAAGAAGAGAAGGAGGACTAATTTCAGATTCCACGTCTATGGCCACCTAGAGGAACTATAAATACACCTTTTGGTCTGGTCTGATTTATAGGCACAAATAACACACTCCTGAGGATGGAGATCTTGAGTACAGTGTAAGGAGGAAAAAGTTCTCTCTCCCATAGAGCAATTCTGTAGATATTTAGTCATCACTGTAATTTTTAAGGCAGCATTGCTGCTGTGTTGGTGATCCCTTTCTGAAGGGATCATGTATCTATGTGCTTGTACATTCTCTAGCCCATAGAAATGAGAAAATTAAAACACTGACATTTTCATCTGCTGCTGAAAGTGTGCTGAGTCCAAAATCAGAAACATTTTAGGCTACAGATGATAGAGGAGCATGAGACAGTAAAAATAACAATAGCAAGACTGTGTGTATTCACAGGGTTCTCATTTTCTATTATCACTCAGAGCACTGACTGACTTCCAGCAAGGAAAGTGCTCCAAAGGTGCAACTTTGGCAAAACCCTGACAGATTCTACTTTCATCCTGTTTGTTTGCATAAAATAACATCTAAGACATTGAGAAGTCTGGAGGTATCCACAGACTATTGCAACTGCCTTGCTTCTAAACAGCTGTGTCACCTGTCTAAAACATTTATGCAAACCTCAGTAAAGAAACGGCAAAATACAAAATTCCTCTCTAAATATTGATGGACAGTTAAGTCCCCACAGATCATGCTATCTGGATTAGACTCCTGTTATGGCTTTGTTTCAGCAACAATCTGATTCAAAATCAGAACTGAAAATACTCACCACTACTTACTCCATTTCTTCTCAATTCCACCTACTCCCTCTTCTTTGCCATTTACTTCTTATTATTTTAGTATGCAATGCATCTGGGGAAGTAGCATGCAAGAAAGATTACCAACACCTTTGCTTTGTTTTACACCTACATGAGTGTTGTAGTTTAAGCCCAGCTGGCAACCCAGAAAAACACAGCCACTCGCTGGCTCCCCCCAACTTTCTTCCTCCTCCTGCTCCCAGAGGAATGGGGAGAAGAATCGAAAGAATGTAACTCCCATGGGCTGAGATGAGAACAGTCCAGTAACTAAGGTATAACACAAAACCCTACTGCTACCACCAGTAACAATAATGATAAGGGAAGTAACAAGGGAAGAGAATACAGCTGCTCCCCACCCGCCAAACAATACCCAGTTCGACCCGAGCAGTGAAGTAGTCCTTCCGGGTAACTGCCCCCAGTTTATGTACTGGGCATGACGTGCTGTGGTATGGAATACCTCTTTGGCTAGTTTGGGTCAGGTGTCCTGTCTCTGCTTCCTCCCGGCTTCCCCTCCTCCCTGGCAGAGCATGAGACTCACAAAGTCCTTGGTCAGAGTAAACATCACTGAGCAACAACTAAAAACATCGGTGTTATCAGCGCTGTTCCCAGGCTGAAAGTCAAAACCACAACACTGCACCAGCTACTAAGGATAAAAATGACTGCTACGGCTGAACCCAGGGCAATGAGTGTAGTCCTTTTTGCAGGAAGTGCACACTCATTCTGAAACACCCACTCTGTAATTCCAGCAGTACAGAAACACTTCATAAACTGTCTTCAGGAGAAGAATAACTATAAAACATTGACAGATTACTGTAGAATAATCACACAGTAAAGGCTAATATGATATTGCTAAGAGAAATATTTAGAACATTTTACGTCCAAATTAATTGAGCAGCACATATTCAGCTGAGCCATTTCCATCGTCTCTCTCCCTTGACAGAGTGTCTAGGAGGTACAAATATCACTCACACTGGTTCAGATTTCTTGGTAAGTACTGGTTACATAGGCAGTTTTAGTGCCATTTTAGAGACCTGCAGAAGTTCAGGTGTTTATCTGTTTCTGTCTTCTGACGCTATTCCATTTCCATACTATTGACTATGAGGAACTTATAAATCTGTTTAATATATTTGCTAAAAAGTAGAATATGATTACAAACAGGAATCAACAGCCATTTTTCTAGATGTACTAAAATGCTGCCTCATACCTTCATTTATTGGCTTTATCCCATGTACCAGACATCAGATTTTTACTTCCTGGAGAGGAAAGTCTGGCATGGAAGAGATTACATGGTTTACAGGAACCTGTTGCTTTGTAAGAAGAATCCAAGAGCTGTGACAGCTTCTAAATGACAACATATAAATGGCCAAATCCAATTCTAATGTAAATCCATTGAGTTCAAACCAACACAAACTATTTAGTTCATGAACATTACTTTCCTTAAATACAATTACATTTGGTATTTCAAACAACTGCAGCAAGCAACAGGAGATCACCCAGAAGGTTGGTGAGACTGCACTGCGAATGAGGACTCCAGACTCCAGGACTACTGGCCTAGCCACCATGCTCTAGTGATGGTGGTTTATGGGACTCTTACAGCTTTTACATATTGCTAGATCTGTGTTCTTTATTTGTGGTTTTCAAAACCAGATAGCTATATTTGGTCACAATAAAGCTGCTTTTACATATGTATTACAAGTTGCGGCTCTAACTACCTTCCATACCAGTAATTCTGCAGTTTTTATTGTCAGAATATTTCATTGTGCAATTATATTCTGTAAGTTTACCTCTATGGCTCAGGTTTGTATAAGAAGATAGATCTTATTAATACTAGTTCCATGTTTATTAATTAAGAAAAATAATGTGTCATGTAATGTTCTGGTTTTTATACACTGGTAGATAATTTTCATGCTATTCCTCTGTATTTGTCTGCAGTGAGCATGGCTGGATCTATAGCCATCCTTTTCAGTTCCTACTTTTTAAAATTATTTGCTTTTATCTAATTGTTTTCTAATTTATTCTCTATCTCTTCACCCTTTTCTTTCTCCTTTATTCCATATAGACTGAAGCCAATGATAAAGTTCCTGTGACTTCAGAAATTCAGGATCAAAACATGGTTCCCAATACCCAGCAGAATAATTTATTACCTATGATGCTGATTGCATCATAGGTAACTTGTTTTTAAGACACAATTTCTAACATAGCCTTGACATCAGAGACATCAGCAACATAAATGTGCACAGTTTACGCATACAATTCTCTTGAATTTAAGACATAATTTACGTTTTGTCCCTAAGCATGAAACAGCAATTTATGTTTTGTATATAATTGACTCTTTCTAAAGCAAAGAATAAGACATTTCTATTACTAAAGTTTGTACTTTGGTAGCAAACAGTAGCATACTATGCCACCTGCAAAGCAGACAAAGGAAAATTATAACCCATCGGGGTCTAAAGACTTTCATTTAGTATAGTAAAAAAACATACAAATACTATTAGTTAGACAAAATAGCGCTGAATACAGTTCTACACAAAGTATTACAGTTTTACACAGGTTTATTTAAACAGTTTATGCCCACTATTTCATTTCAGTGCTCAATTTATGGGCATTTTATAGGCAGGCCATAGAATAAATACTTCCCCATTTTACTTCATGGGCTTATTTAAATCATTTATTAGGATAGCATTTTCAAAGCTATCTGCACCACAAGTGTATATATTTTATATCATTCCTGTAACAAACCGCACACCTAGAGCTATATGTAGAGTTCATCATCACTAAAACTGAACTCCCTTGCTAAAAAGAGCAAGAAGAAATAAAGAGATATGTTGAACAACCATAAAGTAACCTGACAAAACCAAAGATGTAGCTTTCGTTTGTTTTATAAAGTCCCCAACATAATGGATGTACTAAGGGAGCAGACAGGACTCTACTATCCATGCAAGTCTACTGATTTCAAACAAAAGGGGAATTTGAGCTTACGATGCACAAAGACAACCCAGATTCTCTCATCTGACCAGACAGGATGTTAGACCATTACTCACAGATTTAGACAAATGTTTGAATGCTATTTATTTATTTGTTGGTTGGTTGATATTTATTGTTGCATGACAAATACAGGGTCATCTCCCACTCCTAAGAAAGCAAGAAAATAAAATCCATATACTCTATTAATTGAGGCTGCAACTGAAGAATTACCATCAATTCTCCAAAGGGCAAGGGTGTGTTTGCCAAAAACTTGCTTGCCACTAAAAGTTTAAAGAGATTAAATATGCAAGTGTACATTTGCATTTCAATGATTTAGTCTTCACTACCCACTTGTGGAGAAAATTGCACAGATGATGTAATATAAATAGCAGAACTTTGTAAAAAGTCTTTACAGACAGCGAGCATCTGGTGTAAGTAATAACAGATCCCTCAAAGAAAATCATACAATTTATCAGCTGGTTTCATCCTCCATAAGGTCTCGTACTCGGTATGAACATTTTCTTAGTATCAGATTTACATTAACTTTCCCTTATTTTACCTGTTTATGTTTCAATGCAATTTAGACTTGTTCATTATTCATAGTAATGTTAAAATAGACTCAAAATTGGTTTTGTAAGTAGAGAGAAAAGAGGAACAGGTTCAGACTATTCAACCGTAGATTCAGATTCTTAACCATAATCCATCTTGATATGGTTGGTGTAATGTATATGCATCAAGACCTATAATATGGGCAAATATATTATTACATTACTATATGATTATTTCGTACTATTCATTAGAAATTATGGTCACACTGTATCTGTCATTCAGAAATCTCTGAGATGGGTTAAGAGCTATTCCTTCTATTCTCAGAAGGGCTATATAAAAACACAGACAGATGAAATGAGCTGCCCAGTGTTATTAATTATCTGAGTAGCTAGAAATAGCCTGAAGCCTGTGGTAGAAATAAAAAAAGGCATTTGTGCCTCTTGATGAGCAGGTTTTGCAAACAGGCCTGAAAGGAGAGACTTCAACAGAGTTTTCTTAAATATGGTGAGAAGGAGAGGAAAGGCAGCAGGCAACAGCTACTTTGTCGATGGGTTAAGTCTCCGATCTAATTTAGAAAATGTTGCCAAGTGTTGCAGTGAAATACTTCTGAAAGATTTCAGTGGACCGGCTGATTTTTGTACAGGAAATGTTTCCTACAGCAGAAGGATAAGGCAGGCTCTAATGCATTACTGAACTTGGCATGACACGTAAGCCAATTAAAATCACATCACAGAGCCCACTTACTCAAACCATGAGCATACAGCTGTAATAAATCTAATTACAATGTGATGATGCAATAGGTAAAGGCCTATAGAAGGCCAGAGTGTCTAGCTTTTTTCTTTTTCTTTCCCTTATTTTTATCAGTTTCATTTGGGACCTCTTATTTTGGTAACTGTAAGTAAAACAGAATATGAGTATTTCACAACACACTCTCTTCTCACACAGTGTATTACTTTTGTGGAAGCAAAATCAGACCAGAAATAAAAGAATCTCAATTTGTAAGACAGCTCATGCATCTTTCTAGCATGCTCTTCTATAAAGAGCTTAGTCTTTTAACAGCCAAATGATGGTCCTTCAAATGGAATCTGATGTACATCAAATTTCCCAGAAATGACAAAACTAGCACTGGGGCACAGCACTGGCTGCTGATATTGCAGAAAATAATATTTTTAACCTCATCTGTGAGACTTTTTTCAAGAACGCCAGAAAATAAAAAGGAAATGTTAGTATTGTCTCTTAAAGTTTCATTCAGGGAACAAAAAGTACAAGTTGAGTTAAATCACTGAAGTAATAAGATTTGGTTTCTTCAGCTTAAACAGTTGTACCAAGTCTCATATCTTTTCAATATTTCTATTTCTCACTATCTAAAAAAATATTATTAGACAAGGAACATGGATAAATTATAAAGTAAGGATTTTACAGTTCACACATTTTCATAGCTACAGCAACCAGTACATGAATGGCAACATGTTTTATAGCCAGATGACTGAATAAAGTATAAAAAAGGATTAAAGTTGATGTTTAAAGTTTTGCTAAAAAAAACAAACCACCACAAACAAATTTTGTAACCAGTCTAACCTTTCTCACGTGCTCATCAAATATTTATGGGAGGATGCTGATAAGGGAAGAACAGTTTGTTGGGTTGTGTTGTTTGCAGTTTGGGTTTTTGGTGTTTTTTCGTTTACTAAGTGACATTATTAAGTGATCCTGATTTCATCAAAGTGATTTCATCACTTATCCCACATTAGACAAACCTTTTTGTTGCTGAAAGGAAACACTTTGAAAAGAATAAGCAATTCTCTAGAGTACTTCAACTGGAAAACTAAGAGAATCTTAATTACTACAGTGGAAGACTGTTCAACTGGAAAGACAGCTTCATTAAAATCAAAGTTGATTGTCAGAACATGTCAATTTAAAAAAGTTGTAACAAATGTGTGGAAATAAGGCATTTGGATTTTATTCTTCATCTTCATGTGCTTTGAGTTATACATTATAGTATTATTAATGTATTTAATACTGTATGTTTACTATTGAAATATTCCCTAATGTAACTCGCAAAAATATCAACTTTGACTTTTATATCCATCTGGCATGCATGAAAACATCAAAATCCTTAGGTTTACATATGAAAACTTCTGTGACATGCTGTAATAGATAGCACTAACCAATATTTAGCTTTCAATTTCAATGAATAATTTTTAAACTCCAACTTATAAATGATTATGTAAAATCATGATCCATTGATTTGATTAATTAGTTTAAATGAACACTGGATCATCTCCAAAATGCTACCACAAGACAGGAGGCTGCTTTCTGTATGTTTGATATTTACATGCATTTTCTTTCAGGCCACTGCTTTGAGTCCAGCTGGACACTAAAGTATGCTCAGGCTTCCTAAAGCATTGCCAGTGCATTATCGAAGAACCTCTGAGAAAGGAGCAATAAAATATACAGCAACAAAGTGGAAACACCATGTCCTAGAAGGAAGCTTTCTGCTTGAATATATTAACTACAGTCTCTTTCTCAAAATATTAATAAGGTGCTGAGCATTGCTGTGGGAGAAATTCTGGCATAGCTTAGGCAAGATTTCCGAAATAAATCTCACTATTTACACACAAAGCTTTACTCAGCAGAACAGCTTCTTTACTGCTTCAAATCACCATTCTTCATGCAAAACAGTGCATTGTGCTTTTGTATCGCTTATTCTATTGAGTACATAACAATTTCTTTATGATACTAAACAGTGTCTAATCTTTCTGTGTCTTCCTCTCCAGGGCTATTTTTCTACATTGTCATCCATCATCAGATACTTGCTTTGATATGTCTAAGGTTAATGAAGCATTTCTACTCAGTTTAGATGCTAAAGAAGTTAAAATTGTTTCCTCTGTTATGGAACAAAAATGAGCTAATTAGTGACCTTCAGATTTCAAATCAATGATCTTTTTGGGTTTTGTCATTGGAAACATACCAGAGCACACAGAGCCAGGACAGGCTGAGAGGGGTTGGGTTGTTCAGCCTGGAGAGGAGGAGGCTCCAGGGAGATCTCAGTATTCCAGTACCTAAAAAGGGCCTACAAGAAAGCTGGAGAGGGACTTTTTACAAGGGCATGTAGTGACAGAACAAAGGAGAATTTGCTTTCTACTGACAGAGGGGAGATTTAGATTAGACATTAGGAAGAAATTCTTTACTATGATGGTGGAACAGGTTGCCCAGAGAATTTGTGAATGCTCCGTTGCTGGCAGTGTTCAAGGTCAGGTTGGGCAGTGGCTTGAGCAAGTTCTAGCGGAAACTGTTCCTGCCTGTGGCAGGAGGGTTGGAAGGAACCTTAAAGAGCATCTCATTCCAATCACTGTATGAATCTATGATTATAAACTGATGTATAACAAACCTGTAGCAAGTTTCTCTGGGACGAAGGAAGGGAAAGATGGGAAGCTGAGGAAAGAAGCACAGGCAGTCTTACTAGAGCTTTGTGATAAATAGACTTTTTATGGATAAACTGGAAAAACATATGTAAAAAATCTATTTTTAGATTGTGTGGGTCAAAAAATTGTTAATCAAAGAACATGTGAAAATATGTCATTTTGCTTTCCAGACATGCGAGGCTTAAAAAAACCCACCCTGATGAAAATCTGATATTTTTCCAAATATCAACATTTTGAAATAAAATTATTACAGTATTTCAATTAATATTTTTTATCTTTTATTCCTTTTAAGCTAAAAGCTTTCCATATGACTCATAAATGGTTATAGTTTCAAGATAAAGCCAGTATTTCTACCCATAACTGAGCCATAGGACAACTGAAAACAAACAAAAAAAACATAAAGAGAGAAGAAAAAGAATGGATGAAAGAAAAAGAAGAAAAAGGAGAAAGAAGAGGAATGAAAGGCAGTAAGGAAGACAGTAAGAAAGGGAAAAGGAGAAAAAGAAAAATCCATTTCAACCTCTTTTCCAGAGTTCACTGCACCTGTAATTGTCTATGCTTGATAGCACGTCTGAGAACTGCCAAGTCCAAGGCAGCTTCAGACGCAATGCTAAAGAATGTGTTTTTTTATCTTTTATATGCAGAAATGTCTATGAGTAAATGTAGTGCAGAGCTGCAGATATGAAAAAGCCAGTTATTGTGCAGTTTTCCATGTTTCTGTGGTTATGCTAACAGCGTTTCCAAGGAAAGCATTCTCTTCCTTTTAAAGTTATACAATCTTCTTGGCACATTTAAAAATATCATTTTTATTTTTTGCTGCATTTGTTTCCAATCACTTACTTGAAAAAACACCATTTTTATGTTTTGTAAAGTCCCATTTGAAAGAAGTTTTGAATACAAGTTGACCGAAAGTTAACACAGCTCTTATGTGCACTGCAGGGATGAGTAATTTCATAAACAAACCAAACCATGAATCAACATTGAGTATTACTGAGACTAACTGGTTTAGCTGAGGTATCTATCTTAGCTGTGGCAGCATCTTAGCCTGATTCAGCCAGGTTAAAATACACAGGAATCATAGACTAAAATTTTCAACCCACAAGAATTATAGATTGAAAACAGTGAAAATATTTGGAAAAAGGAATATTACAGAAAACTTGGAGAACCTCTGCTGGACCTGTCCCCTTCTTACAGTTTCTTTATTTTCTGGGCTATAAAATCATACATTCATAGAATGGTATGGGTGGGAAGGCATTTGCTAAGAGGCAACTGCCTAAGCAGGACCAGTCCAGCCTGTGCAGAAACAGGGTACATGCCCCTCATAATCTGCAGGTTTATGAGGTTTTGCTTCAGGACTTCAGCTATTAACCAAGAGCTTCATTCAAAGATCTATCACCTCTGTATTGATTCCAGTACACTTGAATGAAAACTTCAGTAGTCTTGTATTACAGGAAGCGAGTCAGCTGGCCTCACCTAACTAATGTCTATCATCTTTTCAATAGGCTCTTAACAGAATCCTTCCTTCAAGGAAAAACTCTCCTCAATACTGCTTCTCTAATGGCATTTTGGTGGCAGATCATGAATATATTTAATTATAATTGAAATTGCCAAAAAAAAAACCATTAAATGTGCTGCATAGGTATAAATGTACTTCAAGGGTGAAAACTCAAGAATCCAGGGCACAGAGAGTAAGTTTTATGGTGGAGGTTTTCCCTAATATGAAGCCTTTAAGATGAAAGTGGGGTGTAATGCTTACAGAAGCTGTAAGGTTGAAGCAAGAACTGTTTATGAAAGTTTGGGCTTTGGGTAATGTTGCCAGTCATGACAGATGTTGTATGCATGACAAGCCATGCCGTTGCTTGTTTGAAATGTCTTTAAATATCAGATATGCCAAGTATTTCAAAATATTACAAAAACCTAAACAAAACCAAAATCACCTTTGCCATTTTTCTATGCTTTCAGATTACCTTTTTCCTACTCCATGGCCTTGTTGAACACTTTTGTTTTTTTATGTCAATGTTGAGGGAAAAGTAGGAGAGAGACCCATTACAAGTTTCAGTAACTGATCAAGCTACTTAAGAGTTGAGTTGGTGTTAACATGTTCACTTCTGTTACTTCTGAAATACAGTTGTTTCTCCTTGAGTAACAAACATGCGCTTGCATGCATTTATCAGACAGGTTATGCATTCATGATCTCAAGCAATGGAGTTAGTGCACCTTAAGAAATTAACAGCTTCCAGATGAAAACTGCCATGGCTTGGGTGGCATGTGATAGGTCAGCATGTTCATGTTACCAGCCTGTGGCAATGCATAAAAAATGGGTTAGCTGAAGCCATTGCTGTTCTCGGTACTACTGAGGGACATCTATTTCTTCTCCTCTCTAGCTAGACTGAGAATAATTTTCTGCTTAAAGGTCAACAATTCTGAGTCTAAAATCTGCACAATTACTAGACTTCACTGTGGTTTGAAGAAGGGAGGAAGAGACAGAATTACTGATCCAGGTGTGGTGTCGTTTAAGAAAGTCAAAATGAACAAATGCACTCTAAGAACCATTGCTTTTATGACTATATTCAGCATGACCTTAAACAGTAAAAGATCTTATACAGGGAAGAAATATCAAAAGCTTTACTGAAAGAAGAGATAGCTTTTCTGAGCTGCTGCAGGAAATGCCCTGCACCCCCAAAACATTTGTACAAGTATTTCCAGAAAAGCTGATTTAATTTAACCATTGGGAAACTAGGACCTTAAACCTCTGCTATATCCTGAAACATACCAAGTTTGAAAGTCAGGTGGCAGAGAAAGCTCTGTGCATATTGTTACTGTTCACTTCAGCCAGGGGAGACAGAAGATAACCACGCTACAAGGAGTGGGAAGAAAAAAGAGAGATACTCTTCAGACTTTGAGTCAGTCATTTTTTACATCAAAACAGACACATCAAATTGGGAGACTGGATACATAAGAGTGAAATTATACGTATATATTTCCATATCTTGACTTTGTTTAGAAGTTTCTCTCCATATAACCAGTGACTAATGAGCCTGTGTGATTAAGCAAACAAGTACAAAGTATGAATCCTAATACAATATTCAGATGAATGCCTTCTCTTTCAAGAGCTATTACAAGCAACCCGCCCAATTATTTCAATTACCCCAGCTTTCTGTAGTTATTTAAAGAGAGAAAATAACAATTTTGTCTGTGTGTGCTGTAAATAGATTCTGAAGGTAAACAGAGAAATGGAGAAATGGATTGAAAGCAGAGTTTAAAAGCCTGTTTTAAGACTAAACTTTTGTTCTAAACTGCTCACCAGTGGCTCTCAGGGAAGTTGAACTCTGCAAAGAAATGACACATGGTCTTAAATATTCACTTACATCCTTGATGGCGAATATGAATTCATACACCCATATATTCCCCACTGAAAGACTCATGAAGGTATAAAGGCAAAACTTCCTACTCTATAAGCATTTAAAATGCATTTATGAGTTCTGCAGAGTGACTAACTGTCATGACTTACTCTTGGGTGCAGTTCTCTCTCCCAGGAGACTCAACACCTAAATGAGTCTGTAAGTTAAGGTGTTTGTGCAGAGAAGCAAAGAACTTTGCTTACCTGGGGATCTCACACCATAAGACATTACTTTGCCTCTCCTCAGGTTCCACCAGTCCCAACCAATAAAATAGTTAAACAAAATATGAAAATTATTTTTCAAAATGAGATTTAAAAATAAATCCACAGTTGTTCTACTTGCCTTTTGGATTTCGACATTTCAAAATCTTCCTTTTTGTTATGTGAGAATTAGCAACCTTTACTCATAATCTGCAATTATGAATAGCAACGACCAATTGGATTCAGTCACGCTTTCCTGACTCACAGGTCCTAGGATTCTGGGGAAAAGTAGTGTTACTTAGCATATTCTTTAAATTTGAAGGAAATATACATTTCAGCATAGTTTTAGTACGGAAAAATTAATGTGAAATAACAGAGTACAATCCATTATTCACTGCAGTTCATGAAATTAGTGCTGCAGCATTTTTAGAATGATAACTTGCATAGATCAATGGTTTTGTCCTGCCTAGCCTTTCAGAATAACCAGCCTCTATAATGCTTTTAACTGTTTTGTTGCTTATTACAGGTAATACCCTACCTTGAAATCAGCCCTTTCTAAGTTTAGAACCTGGAACAGGGTCCAAAATCATTCTACAGAAGAATACAGGATGTGAAACTTGAAAACGGACAAAGTATTATTACTACTTAATAATCAATTTTTACTGGATAACAACCTTTTGTTGAAGTTGGGGTAGCCTTCTAACCCCATTAACAGAAGAACAACTTCAGAGATCAGCTAGAATAGAAACATTGCTTCAGGAGATGCTACGCAGGCATGGGCTGATTTCCAAAATGATATCCTCTGGTGTAAATTTCAAGTAGCCCTAATGACTTCTGCTAACTCCACTGGAGTTCCTGATGGAATGAAATCATGGTGAGGTCAGAATTTGGCAGCTCAGTATTGAATACTGTCCACATCACATGCTGACTGCTTTCTAAAAGTAACCCTACGGCAAGAAGGTTAGCTGTATTTAGTCCAAAATACACACAGTCTGTCTACCATAAGAATTGTAATAGAGGCGGCTTTTAACTTCATCCTACAGTGAGGCCTAGAAGTTCTTTCGAACATTTCCCACCCAAAACAGCAATCCTAAATTTGCACTGCAACTCTCCAGTCCTAAACCAATTCAGAAATATGTTGCCAAGGTTTCTTCTTTCTTTTTATTTTTTTATTACACTCTATGTGACGTCTCATTGTTTTCCACTGTGAAATAGCTCTCCACCGTCACCTGGCTGTTCGTAGAATAAGATCTGATTACAGCAATAGGGCAAGATGGTTCCAAAACTATTTTCTGCTGATTTACAGGAACAGAAAACCAAACTCACCTCAGTGTAAAGAAATGTAGTTCAAATAATAACTTAAGATCAATTAATTTGAAAGGACTACAAGGATTGTTCTGCTGTTAAGGGACTGCCAGCTGCTTGATTTTGCCTTGTGCCAAACCCCCACAGGAACCTTCTTTAAAATTGGTAACAGAGGGAAAGAAGTAGCAGAAGGGAAGGAAACATAAAAAGATTTACACGTGACATTTCTTTCCTATATGACAGATTATTTTTTTTTTTGCTGCAAAAGTGCTATTGAGAGCTATCTCCAGGCCAGGGCTAGCTAGTGTGCCTAGGAAATAAAGTCAGGGCAAGCGTTACCACATTCCAAGAACTTGGGCTATTGCTAAATGCTCAACTTTTCAGCAATACTAATAAGTGAAAATGAGTGCTAAACACTGTCTCTGCATGGTTAGAAGTAAATATCTTTTCTTGGTAAGAAAAACCACAATAGAAATGATGTCTTCTTTCTCCCCTGGAGCACTGCACGGAATAACATAATGCACACTACCCAGTGTGTGAATAACACTTTCTAGTGTGTCTTTCCTATTTTTTCTGGTTCTCTGTCTCTGAGCATGGAGACGCATATACCATTTTATTGTTTTTTTCATACAAAGGGTTAAATTTAAACAAACACCAGGTTGTGCCTTACTGTTACATATAGTCTATATATGATAGAAACTGATTCAGAGGCAATACTTGTTCCTACAGCAGACATACTAATGCACTTACTCTGTTGTCTAGTAGGCTTTATCAGTTTTTACTGTTTCCACTCCAAGCATGTCTTCCACAGAAAAGACAAGGTAAGCCTGAACAGGCTGTTGGAGGGGGACTGTGAACAAGGCTGTAGGGCACATCTGAAATCACAGAATTGTAGAATCAAGATCACCTAGTTTCCTTCCACTGCCATGGGCAGCAACAGCTTCTATTAAACCAGACTGCCCAAAGTGCCATACAAGCTGGCCTTGAAAATTTCTTGGGGTGGGAAACCTTGAGTAAGGACACAATCAATCTTCGTCAAGAGACTTGCAGGAATATTTTCAACAGTGAAACATTCTGATATTTATGTTTACATATTAACTATGCAAGGCCTGTGACAGTGATAAAGGGATCTTCAATGTAGCAAATTTTTCTCATATTGCAAATTTATCTGTAAAGGACAACAGATGGATCTCTAAAGCCAGTATGATGGCTCTTTCTGCACTTCATTGCCCAGATGAAATTCAAATCCTTCTGGCATGGTTGCTATTACCATAGCTTGATAGAGATTGATAGAGGGAGAAAAATGTATACTGACTAAAAAAGAAGTCTCCTATTGGTCTATACTTATCCATAAGTTCTTTTAATATTCTATATATGGACTATTCAATGAATGTACTTTCATGTGCATGTATGTACACAAGTATAAAGCTTTTGAAAAGCTGCACACGTTAAATGTGAAATTCTGATTTCACACATCATAAAAGATTTGACATTTTCCACTGAATCTTCAAATGGAAGGTAAAAATTCCATGCATATTCATTAATTTGGAAGCATCCAAAGTACGTCTACTTAGAAATTGTGATTTCAATACAAATACTTTAACAGATTGTATTTTATGTATATATATTTTTATGACATAAGGAACTACACTCAAATGTGGAAAAACTCTGCTCTGGGTAATTTGCATCCTTATGTCCTATTATAGATTTTCCTATTTGGATTTCCATCTGGTCTTCAATATCCTTCTGTGTTTATTACTTTAATGAGATCATCTTGGGTTTACATACCTACAATTTTATTACTACTGGGAATTAGCATTACCTGCTTATCTATCTGTAAACTTTTTAGTCTTACCTTCTCAGCATAACAATGAATTGGTTAATGCTGCTACAGAATGAACAAAAGGACTAGAAATGAAATAATCTTGTCCTGAAGAGCTCCTAATTAAGAAAAGAGAGTTCATGCCAACCTGTTTGTAGCTTAGGGTTTACAACCAAAGATTGAAACCCATGTCTGATAGAACTGCAAATTAATTTTTGCCACTGGCTTGTAGTATAACCTTGAGCAAGCTAATGTGTTTGTCTTTGGCAAACTAAGAACAATATCTGCCCACCTGTAGGGAGGCCAGAATGTCAGATGTGTTAACAGAATACTCTGAACATGTAAACATTATATAGCTACTATGCATAATATTAGCAAGAGTAATTTAATGCTTCTGCTTTGTGAAGTTAAAAGGAATTTGGGATAAAAACCCTGACAAGGTATACAATCAAGACACAATATCTAATTGCACTCATAGTTCCATATGTAATGCAAGAGAGATGGCTGAAAGAGTTATCAAATTCAATCCACTCTTCCTGTAGAGGCAGGTCTTATTTTCACTTTCATAATGCTACCAGTTTCAGCTAAAACAAAGGTTTTACCCTTACACGTTCCTCTGAAAAACTAGTCTAGCACCTTTGAGTAATAAGGCACTTCTTCCTGTTTCCAGCCAGCATCTGTTCATGGCCAATTTATTCCCATTTACTCTTGTGCCAAGATTGCTCTTTCGATAAAGTACCTCTTTTACCACCTTTGTGTTTGCACCTTGGAACAAAGTAATCATTTATCAACACACATTTTTCTTCACATCAAGCTCTTTCTCTTTCCTGACATAAAAGAGTCTCTTAATACAACTGGTAGAACAACATGCTTCTCTGTTCTTAACACAATTCCAATTTGTCTTCTTAAATATTCATTATCACCACTGTGCATAAAATTCCAGACATGGTCACACTGGTATAACTAGTCCATGCTGTTTAATCTCCATCAACACTTCATGTTGATGAGTCTCCAAATTATAGCAGGAATATTTAGTGCAAAGCTATGTGATTTTTTTTACGAGATATTCTTATGCTTTATCTTATTTGTACTCTAATACTTCATTCATCCTTTGTACTGAAAATTCATCTATCTTCTGTTTTACACTAACACCATTAAAGAAATCATTAAATACAGTTTGTCCTAATGATGATCCTTGTTCGTTCTATTAAAAAAAAAATCCCTTTCTGACCAACAGTGCCCTTTTAGAAAAGCCTGCTATTGTTAGCCAGATGCGTTAATGATCCAGTACCCCATAATTCTTTTATTAATCCTCATTTTCTAGGGTTTACCTAACCATTTCCCATGTGAGACCATATTAAATGCCTTTCTGAAATCCTGACAGACTAGATTCAGCTTTGTTTGTAGAAAGTTATTTGCTTTTCTTTTTTTCCCAGAAAATCAGTTATAAAGAGGAAGACAACCTTAGCATAATCAACCTTAGTAAACCCATGATGCATTTTCCATTTAACCAGTATATCCTTAATTAGTCTTCCTTTCAGTATTTGTTCATAGGTTTTCATAGGTTTTGCATGTGGTCTTGGTCAGCTTCCTCTATGTTCCAAGTGTTGTCTATATTAAAATCCTCTAGCTCCTCATTCCAGTTGACTTCACTGATTAGTTTTCTTAATCTCAGTCTTCCCTTTTCAAAATTAAAGTGTTTAACTACAGACCTACTACAAGCTATAGATGGATGTTTACATACATTACATACAATATTCCATGGTGACCAACCTTAATTCAGTTTTCACACCCCCTGCTATATTACAGCGCTTCTTCTCCATGTCCAGTCTGATCAGAAAAGCCTACAGAAGACTCATAACATAATCCAAACAGGACCTCTTACCATACTTCCAGCAAGTTTTTAACAGAATCATATTCTCTATCCTGGTTTTTATAATTTCTGTGGCGTATCATGTCATTGTACAACCCTTGTTCTTCTACGTCTACTGATCTCACTCAATGTTAGTAATTTCCTTACATGCCCATTTCCTCATCTTTTGGTATTTCCTTATCCATTATTTTATATTTTACCTTAAAATCGGCCCTGAAAACTACTTTGGTGTGTTGGGTTTTTTTGTGTTTTTTTTTTTTTTTTGATTAAAACTTATTTCCTGGTATGAAGCAACAAATTCTGAGCCCTCTGTTTATTTTCTAGTGCTTATAATGCTTTCAACCTAGAAAACAGGAACTAAAGGGATTTAACAGACTTATATCCCAGCATTGTTACATCATTAATGTAGAAATAAATAAGGTACCAAAGAAAACAGCCTGGTAAAACTTAAGTGTATATTTGATAGAGTCACAAATCCATCTGTTATTTAACAGCCATGGTTTTATCATCAATCTTTTGTATCAAAAGTATGAATTTCTTGCAGAACTGCAGATGAAGTGTTCTTTAAAATAATGCATGGTTAGTAGCAGGCACTGAAAAATAAATGTCTAATTTAAAATTTATTCCTTAGGTGCAAAGAAGAATCTTTTTAAACAGGAATTACAGCTTATGTCCATCAATAATATAGGCAACTACATGGCACAATATGTGGTGTTTACGTCACACATTATGTCTATTATCCTCTACACAGAGAGAGCTAACTGTTTTTTCTTTTGCCTGTCTATCTGACTGCTCATTTTGTCTCCTACACAAGGTAGGAATTTTCTCGTCAAATATATGTACATTTCAGGCAATTACGATAAATATAATAATATTCTGACATGTATGGGCATGTCTAAACAACACTGACATAGGAGGAAACAGACAATTTATGAAATAACTGAGTTTTTTAAAAAATGTTATAAAGAAACAAATATGAACTTGATGGTACAGACTGACTACCAAGTATCATGGGTTCACATAAAACCATATTTTTTCTTTCTTTTCTTGAAAATCTAATTTCTCATTAAACTATTATTGAAGTAAGAGAACTTTTCTGTTTGATAACTTATCCTTACTTATAACTTCATTTCAACAGAAGGAGCAAGCATATGACATTTAGGATTTCATCTTATTTCTATTGATAGTGTAGTGTCTTTTCACTAGATTCTTCTCTTACAAAATAGAATCATAGACTAGTTAGGGTTGGAAAGAACCTTAAGTTCATTTAGGTCAAACCCCCATGCCATGGGCAGGGACACCTTGCACTAAACCCAAGGCTCCATCCTACCTGGCCTTGAACACTGCCAGGGATGGAGTATTCACAACTTCCTTGGGCAACCCATTCCAGTGCCTCACCACCCTCACAGTAAAATGTGGGTTGTTATAACTGAACATACTGAACTGCTGTTTTGGATCATGTTCTTACTCAACAACTTCACTGCTTTTGTTGTGCTCAGAAAGCCTGTGCCCTGAATCTTCAGCAGTCACACTGACCCACGATACACGCCATAGTGTATCAGCCTGAAAGGGAACCATCCAGGCAATATTGACTCCAAGACATCCTTGGTTTCAGCAAAAAGTTATCCTGACCCTCTGCGGGTGTCCTTCAAAGATATTTTAAAGTTGTTTCTTAGCAAGGAAAGACTTTTTTATATCGGGCAGGCCTGCTGAACCTTAGAGCATCTTAAAACTATATTGAATCTTTGGTAGGTAAATCAGCTGAGGAAGGAGTTTATGGAGGAGGGAAAGGTGTTTGTTTCTGTACTTGCCTCACAGCTGGGCTGTTTATACAGTCTGTTAGCACCAGCTTGTCTCCCCCAGAATAGTCATGAAATATTATATTTCGTCTCTGTTTGCTTGAAGAGCTCTTAACATCATCCCTGTGATAATGGCCTTGGGGTGTGATGTTTCTCCCACACTGCAGTGTAAGCAGCAGCTCAAGGAAGGTACACTACCAGCTGTGCCACCCACCTCTGCCTGCGGAGGACCAAGGAGCCCTTGCTGAAGAAAGGCAGTGTTGAATTGCAGCACCTGGGTGCCAGGAATCAGGGTTGCCTTTTGGAAAAGTGCTCCACAAAAGCCCACCCAGGAAGAGGTACTGTTTTCCAGCTCATCATGCAGGGGTTAACTACGAAATCTAATAACTGATATACAGAATCTCAACTTTAAGAATGATAAGGAAGTCTGAGCAATGGCAGGTTTTCAGAACCATTTCTTAAAGCAGCTAAGGTTTATTTTGGGGGATTGTCATACAGCAAACATATTCATTATGTCTTGCATTGCTTCAGACAGTGCAAACACAGGAGGGTGAAAATGAATCTATGGGTTCCCATCCTTCAACTTTGCAATGTGAATTGCAAATAGTATGTTATTTGTTACCAGGCACAGGACTGATTAGTGTGCACTTGGCAAGGATCCAGGTTTATAAAATAGGGATAATATGTCCTTTAAACAGATTTCAGAAAGCCTGACTGGGTAACATTTAAGAAACAAATCCAAAAATAGATGAAAAGTGCTGCATTAGAATTACTGATTTAAGTGTGCTACAAAGCTGATAGCAAACTCTTAGCAAGAACTATTAATGTATCGTTGAAAAGTATATTGCTATTATTAAAACCATAAAAGAATTAAAATGCAATCCATTTTATAAATAAGAAGTAAATTGGTTTTCATCTAGATATATAACATGGAAGTGCTCAAACATTTTTTTAAGAAGATGCCTGCTTCTGAATACAGCTTGTCTTGGAGCAATTATTTGGAATATGATTAAAAGAAAGCCTTTTGGCAAAGAGCTGAATGTTAAAGTAAGGGGAAAGCAATATGCAAAATAGTAACACAAGTAATAGAGTAAGTCGATAGCAGAAGTGTGCAGGGTATAATACTAAAGATGGTATGAGTGAGATAAACATTCATTATCTACCATAATGCTGTATTTTATTTAAGATAATGAGATTACTGAAAGTGCAAATTACTGTTGATAAAGTAGCTAGATATAGAACAAATACCTTGTAAAAAAAATATCTGAGAATTTACTAAGAACCTGAGGCATCAAGGTCAAATATACTATTTACACCAAGTAAAATAAACAATCTGTATTACTTGAGATATGATAATCTTCATATTTGTACTGGATGTTACTCTTGTCTTCAGTGTACTCCCTTGTACTTTGTCACCAAGAGAAAGAGATTATCCTTACAAGGAAAGTCTGTACAGGTAAGTAACCAGGACAACATTTTCATAATTGCTAGGCTATTTATCTAGGCAATCAAAACAAATCAGCAACAAATACGCTTCCCCTATTAGCACTATTTTATTTTTCACTAAAAAAAGTTTCCACTCAGTTATTACAGCAACTTTGGTTAGTTCGTTTTTTTTTGGTTTGACGTGTTTTTTTACCAGGAAAAGTAAGAATAATAAATGGTGACTCAAAAAGAATTTATAAACTCTTATTTAGGTAAGTCAACTGAGGTCTTTTCTTCAGTGACTAGTCCTTCTCAACAGAAGAAAAATAGGTCAGGGATACAACAGTCTTGCATTTGAAACCTGTTGCTAACATTGCTTTTTTGTATCAGGAAAAGGAGTATTTCCTATAGCCTCTCCACCACCACCTCCAAATATACCCCTGCTACATTACTGCTATATATATTCTAAATAAAAACAATCTCCTCTACACTCTCCTCCATTCAGCCCTTACTCCCAAACCACAACCAAACAAAAAAACCCTAATTCAAAATTCTGGCTGCTTAAAGAACACAACATCATTACCTGCAAGACAACTATGTAAGAACAAAAAAGCCTCCGGGCAGATGTTGATCTTACTAAGACAAGCATAAATGAAGTGTCACTTTCTTGACTTCAGCAGGTTCACAGTTAACTGAGATAAGAACAGAAGACACAAGCTCTCATGGTTTGTGATGGGATGACCAGCCAGATGTTGCAGTTTGCCATGTAGATCATGTTTGAGCACAAGCACAGGTTGCCCAGAGATATGGGGAATCTCCATACCTGGAGATATTAAAAGCCATCCTGGGCAAGTTGCGTGGCCCTGCCTGAGCAGGGGTGGTTGGACCAGACGACCTCCAGAAGTCCCTGCCAACCTCAGGAATTCAGTGATTCCGTAATGACTGCTTATGGATTTTTCGCTCAGTCAGTGCTATCCCTGTCATTAGATAGACCCAAAGAGATTCCACTCCTTAGCCCAAATAACTATGCAAATGTTTCAAAAGGAAAGCCTTGTAGTAGTTTTCCATCACCAGGAAAGGAAAAAGATCTCTACTCCTACTATCCCTATCAAATCTTTCTAGAGTCAGATGATGATATTGACCCATTGGTTAAAGTATGTGCTTTTCACTTTCAAAGGCAGAAAACCCCACAGAAAATAGTCTGTTTCTGCTTCCTTCTGCTGTGGGACTGCCACTTGTGAATATGAGGCATTTAGCCTGATTTCCTAAGCAAGTGAGACTTGTGCTATCTGCCTGCTATCCCCATCCTCCCTCAACATATAGCTTTTGAAGCCATTTCTAATTTTACCAATGTTAAATGGAAATTATTAGACATAGTTTGGTCTGGCTGTCCACATCAGCTAGTAAAGCTAAAGTGAGAGTCCGTTTGTCCTGCTTGCTGGTCCATCAGCTCCATTTATTGACTGGTGCACAGCTGCCCCCAAACAGCCCCAGCACCAGGCATTTTTCATTCATGGATCAGAGCAAGTCACATCCAGGGGGCTGGAAGATCTAATGGCATTGCAAATATAAATGTGGAAAAAGGGGAACAAACGTATTTACATCTGGGGTAGAAAGATTCAGGACAAACATACAGAGAAAATCAGACTTTTTATACTCTATTGCTCAGTGGCACAACTTGTTTACTTCTATCTCCAAGGCAGCATAGATACGTACTGATCCATGCTAATTCCCCATGTGGAGCTAGGGCTTTCTGAATGTTGGGGCTTGAAATGAAGGATAGCTCTTGAAGACAGTCCCTGTTAGCTAATACTGCAGTACAGACTAGTGTATCAAACCAACTAAAGAAAAATTGAGGGTTTAGAGAGCATTCATTTTCTTAACACTTGCTTCCTCTTATTTACATCCTGCCATTTAGCCCAGAAGCCCTTTGCTTCAGATCAGGTACATTTAAGCATTTTGACGAGTTGAGACATTTGGAGTGATGAGAAAATCCACTCCTCCTCATTTAATGTGCAGCACAAATGCGGCCTTGGCCACTGCTGTTCTTATTAGTGTGATATATCATGAGATAATTACACAGGATGAAATGTCCAGCTTATCTGGGGGGAGAATGGCAGGAACTAGGCAACTAAACCCTAGAATTTTAATTTATGTATGTTCATAGGTAGATAAACCAAGAAATTGCTGATAAATGTAAATCTAAATTCCAAAGAAAAAGACACGTGTGAGAAAATGTTTTTAAAATGCTGTCTCCCATATTGAAAAGATGGGAAAAGGAGCACTATCTAAATACTAAAGTTCCCAAGACTTATCTCACCCTACCCATTCCTCCCCTTCCCTCAGTTCAATTCAAATAGCTGTGTAGAGGAGAAAAGAAGAAGAAAAAGGAGAAAATTAATCAAAGAAATTCAGAAAAGTGGGAACATTGCCATCAGCTTCTGCTTTTATCCCTGGAGACACCCTCTCACCCATTCACCAATCCAAGTATTAAAACAATTTACTTTAATACTTTGTTATCACAACCAGCTTTTCTATCATAACTTGTTTAAACTTTTCTTGTTTGTTTTCTCAGTGCAAAGCCACAGCAAGGTTTATGCTTAGTTTACAATTAACCTACCCTCTTTGAACATGCCCAGACATCAGGAAAATGGTTTCTCTGGAAACAGGAGCTATGTGAAATCTTTTAGCACTTGTATTCATTTAAAGCTGTTCACACATACGCAACAATAAGGCACCAGACCTTCAGCACATGATTTAACTTTACCAGGAAGGTAATGAAGGGGAACACTGGCAATGACACACCAAGCTGTAAAATGAACTGGTACAACTTGAATATGAACAAAAAAAAAATAAAATCCCTGCATCTAAATCACATGGTCTATGTATAAAATCTTCTAGAGGTCATAACGACAAAACAAGCAGCAAGAAACAACCTTGGAGACATTTATACTGTGCATCATGGAGATGTAACGTGATCCTTTTCATAGGATATGAATTGACGATATGAAGGCAACATGGACACATATACCAAAAGGTCCTTTATAGGGAAGAACACATTAGTCCCTGCTGGGACTAATAACCCTGGTTTAAAACATCCAAGCTACACTGAAGGCTTCTTAGTTTCCCATTAACTCTGTTTTTCACTCCAGAAGGTGCAGTTTCAGGCTGACAGTCTGTCTTGGATAGTGCAGACATGGGTGAAGGTGATATCAATACCTGCAGTCCACTTTGTGCTTTCAAGGCAGTCAGTAGTCCCAAAATAGGTATGTCAGAAGTAAAACACAGCAGTTTCTCAGGCACTGTCATTCACAGGGCATTAACATGATCTTCTGCTTAAGGTGCCTTAGGGGACAGCCCAGGACTATGAATAGCAGTGGCTGAGGAATCAGCATAGGAATACTGCTCTTGCTTCCACTGCTGTTGGGACAATAACCTTTAAGGAAGTTGTGAGTAGAAAGCAAAGATGGTAACATCTTAATTTATGTCTCCTGAAAAAACCCCAAACTGTCATAGCTCAGCTTCCTCACTTCCTCAGCATCTTTCAGCAGATACCAAGTTTCCTGACTTTGCTGACATTTTCCATAAATTCTTCCACATTTGGATGCTCTTAAATCTCATTGTTCCTACATTGTCTATGATGAAGTATGCTTACAGATCCTTATGTTGCCTTCACACTTAAATTAGAACAGCAGGACAGAGCATAGCAGGGGAAAATGGGTTAATGAAGCCCTTCTTTCTCATGCTTCCCCATGGAGACATTCCAGGGGGGAAGGAAAGTTAAAGGTTTTGAACAGACTGGCAGAAATAATTGTATTACAACCAGTGGAGACAAACCCAAAGCATTTAATGATGAGATAATTACAATGACAGAACTGGGTTTTATGTTTTCAGGAGGAAGCAAACATTAGTTAGGAATTGGGATATAAGGATGGAGGGGGATGACGACTAAGGAGAATAGAGGAAAACTGCCATAAGTTAATGTCCGTCATCTGATAGAAACAGGAAAACTCTATTATTCAGACACACACACACACATAATACAGACACACATATTCACACAAATATTTGTATCTAAAATGGCAAACAAACATGGTTACAAACTGCCAGGTGAACACCGCTTAAGAACGGTATTTTCCTAGTAATAATGACTGGGTTTGTATTTCACGGAGGAGAAACTATTATCACAGTATCATGAAAACTTCAGACAAACAGGACAAAGTCAAGGGGCACTGAAATGGGAATGCCTTGTAAGAGGAAACAACTGCTCATCTCAACTTTTGCCGAACTGATTTGAGAAGAGACAACAGAATCAGCTCAATTTAGCTTTGTTTGCCAGATTCTTTAAGTGTATTAACAACATTTCTTGATGAATTAGGTTGAGTTCTGCTGACAGACCTAAAGGCGTGTGTATTTGTCCTAGCTGTTATAAGAACATGCATCAGTAAGTAAAATATATTCAAAATGTTCTCTTGGTTTGGGGGGTAAAAGTAAGGCAATTACCTTACTTAAGTAGAAAAGATCAGAAATAGGATAGCTGTTGGCAAGATTTCTAGTTTAGAGTGATATTTTCTTGAGCCAAGGCCAGATTATAGACTGCTTTAGCATAGCTAGTAGATTGCCAACACTGAGGGAGGTGTTGACAATCACAGCTGATTGGAGTCTCAGTTACTTGTCATCATTTTTTCACTAACGAAGGAAGCCATGCAATTACTGGCAGTTTCTCCACTACTTTCAAGGCATATGTTTGCAAAATGCAATCTACAGTCAAAGCATAGGCACCAGTGCAAAATGAGGCAGTGGCTTGGGGACTCAAAAAAAGCCAGTGTCAGTTGTCTTCCTTCCTGTGGACAAGAAAGTCAGATGGACTTCCCAGGTGTGTCCACCAAAAACATGCACTGCTCTGCAAAACTACTTGAGCTCTGACACGACTTACTATGCTAGCGGTTACCACAGAACAGAGAGCTCTGCCACCCTTGATAGCTGTTCTTGGAGACAGAGTTTATTTGTCCATGCCAAAATCCCTTTTTACCAGGACAAAAGGCAGTGCATTAAATTCTACAGAAGAATGTCTTTGCTTCATTTCTTCTACTGTGAAAGACCAAAACCGATGCTACTTCAAAGGACCATTGTGAAGAACCAGGAAAGATTTTGAGGTGCCCAAAACCAGTTATGGTACATGTCTGAGAGAGAGATAAACCACAGTCATTAATGGGGCCTTTTCTTGATTTGGTGACAGAAATATAACTCTGGGAGGGAAGCAGAATTTTTACATTGAAACATGCCTATAGCCTGAGGCTTTATGTTGCTAGTGTCACTTTATCTGTAGATGCTTTCTTAGGCAGCCACTGGCAAAAGCATTCTGACAGCATTGTTTTACTGCATCTTCCCTGATGCAAAGACTCCAGAGTTTGTTCAAGAGAAAAGGGCATTCTGGCAGATCAACTCCCACCAGATGATAAGGAAGACTAGGCAAAACGGCTTAGGTCCTCAAATCCATGAGGTGAACTGCTGACGTTCACCATACCAAATAATGCTGAACATCAGCTGATCAAACCTTCAGATGTAAGCTAGCAAGTTCTTGACCCTCATATTGGAACTCCATTTCAGCTCCTGATTTTCTGAATAATTACAAAAATCCTTCTAATCCTTCCAATCCTCTAACTTTTATTTTTTGTGTCTGCAGTAACTCCTACTCAGTCCTTAGATGAGCAAAGAATTCAAGGAGTGTGATGCTTTCCAACACAACTACTTGAAAAAAAATCTTGAGAGCAAAGCTGAAGTATTTTCTCTGCTTTAAGGACATACTCATTAGTTTGGCATAATTTATGCCATAGGTGTTCACTGGACAGTATTTTATGCTATGGATCTAACTCCCTGGTCCATTCTCTGCCACTTATAAGACCCCTATTCCCTAATGCAGTCTTTTCACAGTATCACAGTATCACAGTATGTTAGAGATTGGAAGGGACCACAAAAGATCATCTAGTCCAATCCCCCTGCCGGAGCAGGAACACCTAGATATTCCTTTATGGGCTGTTAATCTTTTAAGCATGGTTTTATATATCAATAAACTGTAAGGTTGACCTGGCATTGAACAATGGTTACTTGTCATTAAAAACAATATATGCCCTTTTCTTGGTTTTGGTTTTGCTTAGTTTTGTTTATTTTCAGGTGGCACCATAGTACACCATCATGGTCCAGGCAAGTCTGATGCTTACGCCCTTCATATGTACTATTAATGAACTCTCACTTTCTGGAGAATTTACGAGCTAAATCAAGGAAGACATTAACAGAAGACAAAGGCAATGAGGGGTGGAGAAAAAAAAGTCAGAACTACCTAGCTGCTTTCATGAAAGAAACATGTCAAAGGTGATCAGGGTCCTGAATTACAGCAGACTGCAACAAATAGAAGATCATAGTCATTGTTTTAGATGAACAGTGATAAGACAGTAAAGGGAATTGAAAAGATTTTGATTGAGTTACATTTACCAAAAAATGTAATCTTTAAATTTTCAACCTCTGGGTGACTTCACCCACATTAAATAGATAAATAAATAAATCCTCAAAAACTAATGAACAAGAAATAATTATTTTTTAATAACACATTCACTACTTAAATAGGGTGTGATGGCATTACCTCTTGTGTAAAAGTCTACATCACAACTATTATGCTAATCCAAGATGTTTTATAAATAGAACTTAAAAAAAGATTACTGTTACAGAGCTCTGAAGGCAGTAGAATATAAAAATCTGCTTTATCAATTATTGCTTATATTTTCTGAAATCAAAGTGTTCATGCATGTCTGAAGAGATATGGAACTGGATTATTTAATTTCTCTTACAGCATCATCCTTGAATTTGTTCTGCAAGCAGAAACAAAAAAAATTTTTTTGTTGCTATATTGTACAGTAAACTGAACAACCTTTAACTTATCTGGCACATACTGCATCCTTCTAAAAGTATATTCTTCTATGTTATATGATAAATTTGCAGAGTACAAAAAGTCTTTGAAATTCTTCAGTGGAATGGGCATCATTAAAAAATGAGTCCTTATAATGTAATAAGAAAGTAGAAATGGAATATTTTAAAAAGTAATCAAAGAGTCTGTATCTTTGTGTCACATTGATATGTCTGATGTTTTCAGTCCTATATGTTCTCAGTTACCGGATTTGAGAGATTTTAATAAACAAGAGAGATGTTTATACTGTACATCCCAAGAGCTCCACATGCAAAGCAAAAGAACTACAATATAAGACTGCTTTAAAAAATAAAAAAACAGAGTGAGATTTGCCATATCCTAGTTCACAATTTTGCTGAGAAGTTTGTATTTGTTCTGAGAAATGCAGTTGTGCTTTGGAACTGATGCCTAGAGTGACCATGATAGATAAAAGACAAGCACTTGTGGCTACCTTAGAAATAAGAATGTTTTAATAACCACAGATAACATTTGTGGCTTGATGTGTTCAGATGTGCCATGAAGCACCTCATGTGGCAAGAAGTAATCAGTGAAGAAAAGCTTTATTCCTGTACTTATACTCCAGTCTTGTCAAAGCACAGGCAGTATTTACGACACATCTCACCATTTGGCATCTCCCAGGCTTGCCCAGGCAGCTGTATGACCCCTCTCCTGTTATAAGATCCCACCAGCCTGCTGATGAGCTGTGCAGGGATGTGAGGCCAGGGAGTCAGACAAGGGTAGCGCATGGGACTGCCAGTGGAGGCTGTGATGCAGCACAACTTGCTCTCCAAAACAAGCCCCGTTGAAAAGCGTGCTGTCATGCAGCTCAGCGTGAACTGTTTTCTCCTTCATCATGCAACTCAGTTTACAATGGTTTCTCGAGCAGTCAGGTCAAGAAAATGCTAGAGACTGGCTAAATATCAAAGGCTTTCACATATTCACTGCATGCCTGATCCTCACACAAATGCTTAATTCTGCAGTCCTTGCATAACCTCACTACTTTAATGGTGTATGCAGAGGCAAGTTCATGGATGGGTCCTTGTGGGATTGCAGATTTTTGTGCTATTGATATTTCATCTGAAACATGGGAGATGCTAATTGCCAGCTTTGCAGTTTTCCCCCTGGTGCTCAGACTAAAAATACGTTGCATATCAAAACTTGCAATGTAGAAAATCTTACAGCAAAAAATCTCAGCAAGGAATCAAAATTCCAGTCCTGTGCAGCAAATATTTTCCAGCAGCTCTATAAAGTTTAGTCTATGCAACAGAAAAATCTTCAATTTATTAAATCTTTACAAAACAGTGAAACATACTCATCCTTTCTTTCTTTCCTTCTTACGCTTATTTGACAGTATTTATCAGAACTCCCTGGAAAGCTGAAAAGCAAACAATGTGGCTTTCTTAATCAAGACAAGTGCTACAAACCAGACATTTACACACAGAAATGTAAGTAGAGATCCATGAGATTAAAAAGAAAAAATACCTTAATAACCACCCACAATAATAAAACCAGGCATTTAAGATTCACAATCAATTAAAATCTAGTGTAAATATAGCACAATAAAGAACAGATTAAAATTCTTTCTGTTATTAATAATTTCCTTTTTTATTCCTCCTCCTGGGTTTTTGCTCAAAAGCCTCTGTTAGCACCTCATTGGCAATTTTAGCAGAAGATTCATGAACCCTCCAGTTGAGATCTAAGCAGGTCTCTGAGAGTCATTCAGTTCACCTTTGAAGTTTGAGGCATGTACAGCAAAACCACACAAAGCCCAGGGGGTGTCTGGAGGACACAAAGCTAAATACACATGCTTCCAGGCTGATTTCCAGTGGAGAGCAGAGCTGGTACTGGTTTTGTAATTCTCCTCCTAACCTCGCAGCATTGACTCTGCTGCACAGCACTACCTCCCTAAAATGAATGAGCACCATTCTTGGTAATTATCAGCCCTTCAATCCACTTACTCTTAACTTCCCTTTCCACTGTGCTATATTTGACACAAAATGTTTAATCAGGTTCATTTATCATGACTGGAACAGCCTGACTCATTCCCCATTTATAATTAGAAGGGATTTCATCTAATAAACTCTGAGCGCTCTCAGCTACCAAAGTCAGTGAATGAAGAGTTTGCTCAGCACCATGCAAGACTGAGTGCATATAAACCTATTTTACATGGAATTAGAAGATTATGAAATTTTGTCAGAAATCTTCCAAAATTTAAGAAAGTTAAATGTTACTTAGGTCCTGTGTATGAGGCCCCAGCCAGGAAATACGGAGGCAGCCGTGAAATCAATCACATTTCTGCCTCAGTCACCCTGTGCATAAAAGTGGCAATGAGGGGTTTCTTCCTTTGTTAAGTACTTACAGGGAAGCCTAATCATTTATTTTCTCTCTGTAGAATATTAAATAACAAGTTATTTCCTAAGCAGCTAATATCTTGAACTTGTAAGAACAAAACTGCAATCATAAATTTAATGAAAACAACCTACACAGAATCACAGAAAGGTTTGGGTTGGAAAGGACCTTAAGATCATCTAGTTCCAACTCCCCCTGCCATGGGCAGGGACACCTCACACTAAACCATGTCACCCAAGGCTCTGTCCAACCTGGCCTTGAACTAGCAGGGATGGAGCATTCACAGCTTCCTTGGGCAACACATTCCAGTGCCTCGCCACCTTCACAGTAAAAAACTTCCTCCAACATAAACCTTCTCTCCCCTGTTTAAGTTTTAACCCGTTACCCCTTGTCCTGTCACTACAGTCCCTAATGAAGAGTCCCTCCCCAGCATCCCTATAGGCCCCCTTCAGATACTGGAAGGCTGCTATGAGGTCTCCACGCAGCCTTCTCTTCTCCAGGCTGAACAGCCCCAACTTTCTCAACCTGTCTTCATATGGGAGGTGCTCCAGTCCCCTGATCATCCCCTTGGCCTCCTATGGACTTGTTCCAACAGATCCATGTCCTTTTTTATGTTGAGGACACCAGAACTGCACACAATACTCCAAGCGAGGTCTCACGAGAGCAGAGTAGAAGGGGAGGATCACCTCCTTCAACCTGCTGGTCACGCTCCTTTTGATGCAGCCCAGGTTACGGTTGGCTTTCTGGGCTGCGAGCACACACTGCCAGTTTGTGTTCAGTTAAAAAAGTTAAACAAGTTAATAACAAGTTAAAAAAAATCCCCAAATAAAAAAAAAAAAAACAACAAAATATCCAAACCCCCAAAGTAACCTATGGGCCAAAAGCCGAACTAGAACAATGAGAGACTTCAATGTTTGAAGATATTAGTAGAGGCATAGAAAGATGCCCTTCTTTATGTCCGCACTCCTAAGCCACCCTGCATTTCTTATATTTTCTTTTGCAATTTTGAGGCTGTGTTTCCCCTATATAATAATCCCAAGTAGTGGAGATTGCCTTAACCCAACTGAAAAAGGCAGATCATTAACCATTGCCAACTAATTTAAACACTGAACGGTCAGCCCTGAAAGAAACTTTCCCTAAAATGAAGAGTTCTCATCAGTTCCTATTGTAAAATGAGAGAAGGAGGACTAGAGGGAAAAAGAAAAGCATAAAAGAATAAGGCAAGGAACAATGTGTGAATAATAATGAATGAAATGTCACCACTGCTGTATTGTCTCTGCCCAAAGGCCTTTACCAGGGAAGGAAAGAACTTGAATTGCATGTGCTAAATTGAAGTTGTATAAATTGGAATTTGGCAGCTGATGATGGCTAAATTAGCTGGATATCTTCTGTGCTGATAGGTATTTAACATAGATAGGGCCATAGCTTTAGCAATAAATCTTACAAAATACGAAGCGCTCTGCAAGTATTCATATAATGAAAAGACAACTTCATATTGTATGAACACCTATGAAGACAATAAAAATGAAGCACACATGCTAGGAAGGCAAATTCTTCCTTCTAACATTTTTATTTCTTGGATACAGTTAAGGAGTTTAGGCACTTCCTGGAAGAAGACTGCTATACTAAATACTGATTAACTACCTAACTTTGGTATCTGATCTAACATAATGCATCAGTTAAATGTTTAAAGCTAGGTAGGGTGAATACAGGCCAAACTATTTAATTTGTAGACTTCAAAGCAAGTTAAAAAATAAGTATTTTGTTATGAAGAGACCACTGCTTTTCACAGAATCATAGAACAGTTTGGGTTGGAAAGGGCCTTTAGAGGTCATCATGTCCAACCTCCCCTGCAATAAGAATCTTCAGCTATATTAAGTTGCTCAGAGCCCTGTTCAACCTGACCTTGAATGTTTCCAGAGACTGGGGCATTTTCCACCTTTCAGGACAACCTGTTCCAGTGTTTCACCACCCTCATTGTAGAAAAATATTTTCCTTATATCTAGTCTGAATCTCCCCTCTTGCAGTTTAAAGACATTCTGCTTGTCCTGTCACAACAGGCCCTGCTGAAAAGTTTGTCCCCATCATTCTTGCAGGCCTCCTTTAAGTACTAAAAGGCTGCAGTAAGGTGTCCCCAGAGCCTTCTCCAGGCTAAACAAGACCAACTCTCTCAGCCTGTCTCCATAGCAGAGGTGCTCTAGCCCTCGAAGCATCTTCATAACTTTCCTCTGGACCTGCTCCAACAGATGCATGTCTTTCCTGTGCTGAGGACTCCAAAGTTGAATGCAGTGAACCAAGTGGGGTGTCACCAGAACAGAGGGGCAGAATAACTGCCCCCAACCTGCTGGACACACTACCCTCTGGATGCCATCATCCAACCAATTAATCATCCAATGAGAAATCCGTCTTCAATTTAGAAAGAGGGCTGTTGTGGGGGACTCTGTCAAGGCCTTACAGAACTCCGCACAGATGATACCTGTACATCTTCCCTCGTCCACCGATAGTCAGTTTTAAGATATTCTTTGTTAATCTGCTATTCAACCTGTTTATTTCATAAATTAAATGCAGTTTTATACAGGTATTTTCACTGACTCATAGTCTGACAAGGCAGTTATACCCTGCTCTTAATACAGTTATGTCCTCTTCTTTAGCTGATTCACTGACCATAATAACTTCTTCCCTACCTATGGCTTCTTACAAATTCCTGATCTTCACTTCAAAAGGTCAGTATTTTATTATTGCCTTCACCTGGGACAATGGTCCATTTCTGTCTTCATTTCTCCCACTTTATCTTCCCTTTGCTTTTTTCCAACTATTATGCATTGAACAAGTTTCCTACCCTCCCTCAGTGCTGGCCCCTCGCCTCACCAAAGTCAGACAAATCTCTCCTTCCTAATTCTCACTACAAATCTTTCATGTCTATTGCATTGACTTCAGGTGGTGAAGAACAGAATTAAAACCCAGCAGCTGGACAGGTTAAGGTGTCTACCAACTTCCCAGCTCAGGGCTGCCCTGTGTTTGAACAGCGATTTCCATTAGTGACACCACTCTGAAGGGCCAACTCATCCCATCCCAGGGAATGCTATGCTGTTTCACAGGCTCTGCAGTGCTTCCCTGACTTCCCCCCTGTCCTGGGAGGGTCAGTAAAACTGGGGACCACTATGGCTTCTTTCTGCAATCCCAAACCTTTCACACAGAGTAAAACACAATGAAAACTTCCCTCTGCATACTGCATATACTTGCTGTAAAACCAATTATTCAGAAAGAGTATAGACTGGTTGTCTGCATTTTTCATTTAATAGAGTAAAAAAATCCATGCAATTGGTAATTAATATAACAAATGCAAATGATATACTGTAGGTCATACTGGTTGACAAAGAAGATTTTAAATAATTTAGGATGACAAATCTATGTATAGCCATTAGAACACACAAATTAGTCCTTAATTTGAATGCATTGCTCATCCTTATAAAGCTGTACAAAACATTTGTAAAGAAATGGAAATATAAAACCTTGCAGATTTTCCCTTGCAATGAGCACCAAACAAGCAGAGACTTGAATTATAAGGAAGCGCAGTGACATATGTTAATGGATTTGTCATCAAGAGATAATGCAATGCCATTAACTCATCTCATTTCATATTCTAGCAATTGCATGTCATGGTAGGTAACACAATCTGCCTCAAGATCCCAGAAAAAGAATCCAGAAGGAGAACAAGAATTTGCAAGACTATGCCTCATGGGTATATCTCACCTATGGTCAACAATATCTATTTTAACTTTGTTGGATTTCACATTTAATGACAATTATATTATAGAATGAGTAATCTGATTCACTAAGTTCTCTCACTTTTGAGAATAAATATGATTAGTTGAATCCCATTATTTTTGTATAATAAACATGTACAGGGATAAAAGAAGAGTAATTTCTACATGTAGAAACTAAAAATTGTCAGAATTACAACAAAATTTAAGACAAAAATTGCTTTGAATACATCCTACATAACCTCTTTTTTAAGTAGCATCTAAAACGAAGTTCTGACAAATATTTAAGGAAAAGAACAACTGAATTCATATATATTCTCATTAAAATAAATAATATTAAGCACAGGTAAAGAGTTGCTCTTCACACAATAAAATTAAATACAAGTTCCTCTTTAGTATTTGCCTTAATAGCATTATTGTTCATTTAATGTAAATAGTAGAACAGTCTAGACCATAAACACATGCATAATATTGATTAAAACTTAAATGTACTCCAAAGTAATCTGTAACAATTTACAGCAGCTAATGATCTTCTTCACTGATACCTCTACTGTATGTTTATCTCTCTTAAACATGTAATTATGTACTTATCCAATGGACTGGAACGACTTGCAACAATCCTAGTCTGTTGGATAAATAGGAGTTCAGTTTAAAATAAGATAACTACAGCTTCTATACATTTCTTTACTTCCTGTACTTTCTTACATCAGCTATGAGAAAATAAAAGTTGGTGGCATTAAAAGAAATGAAAAAAACCTTAGGTATCGATGTCTTTGGTCTTTCAAATAGAAAACTCCCATGTGTATGGTTCTGCTGACTCCCAGATGAGGTTCAGTGTTAAAGTAAATCCAGCTTGAAGGTTCCTAAAGATCCAGATCCAAAATGTCATGATGGCAAGACAGCAAAGCACTGATCCTGTATTACTGTCGACAGTTTCAAATGTGTCAGAATGTTTTTGATGGCTTAAATTCTAACGGAAGGCTTTTTTTTTCCCCAGATACTGGCTGCCCAGGTATCTTCAGCAAGTCTAACCAGCATAAACTTGGTAGAACTTGCTAGATGAGAAGAAATGCAGTTTTATATCTGCTCTGGATCAAACATCATCTGCCTTATGACCTGGGAATGCACTAATCTGACAGGAGGGACAAACCCCTCTGCCCTGAAACCTCAACTGGGCAAGCTTAAACTGTGCACTTGAGCCATCCTATCCATCTCCACTGAGATACTGACATGAAGTGCTAGCAGGCTCAGGTCTCACTGCACATACAGTGGCCAGCATTAAAAGTTTCCTGTAAAGAAAAAGTGTTTTCCAATAATTACTTTAAGCCATTATTTTTCAAAATTGTTACTAATTCTGCATGATTGGCAAAATATGGAATTTGCAACTTTTATCTGTTTATAATGAATTTGGCTGTATTTAACCATAAATCTATGTTTTCAGACACCTCAGTCTGTTTGCAGGAATAGTAAATTGTGCCCTGATTTCAGGTGTGTTTTTCATCACTCAAACACATTTTTTTCAGTATCACAAAATATATGTACTAGTGGTTTCAATGTAATAAGATTAATTTCATTAGAATATGTTAGAATAAAAAAGCCCTAGACTTTCCATTCCTATTTCAGATTTTACTCATTTGGTACCAATATATTAAGGAGAACACTGCCACAAGTCAGTATGAATAATCACATCCATTTTTAATTAATTAATCCTTGGTTAAACATGGATATCTGAAGGCACAAATGTAGATCTGTATGTTTGCTGCTAATTATTGCAATCAGTCACTAGTGAAAGCAGATGTGAAGAAATCTTTTCAGCATACGTTTCTACTGCAATTTTCCTACTTAAATTTGCAAATGTCTTTTTTAGATTCAGTATGAAGAATGGCAACTTGATGCCGATGTCCAGCTCCAATAATAGCATGACAAAGAGTTACCTCCTTTCTCACTGTTTCTCACATTGAATGCCAATGTTCCAAGAACTTGTCTGGGCTATAGAAACCATCAGTTCATTTTTGGAAGTGGTCTATCAGGGCTCACATACAGCAAAATGTATTAAAACCCAGCAACACCTAAAGCCAGGGTGTGTCTAAAATCTGGATAAGGACGTAATTCTTAACTGTGCACATCAACACAGATACAGACAGTTTTGGAGGAATTTAGATGGCTGGAATCCATGTAACACAAGTTCCACAGCCACCAAGACAAGACAGCCCACTACTCAGTGACCACAGCCACTCCAAATGTCAAATCTTGGTCTTGCCTAAACAACCATTTGACCGTTTCCAGATGAAGATTCAATGGATTTACAAATACCTGTTAAAACAGAAAAGTTCATATTGGGAAAAGGAGAAGTTCATCATGGTTTGAAGGTCAGGTCAACAAAAGGTAATATTCCAGAAAAAGTACCTTACAAAAAATAGGGAATGTAGAGGAGATAATATACCAAAACAATCATAGAATCATAGAATCATAGAATAGTTAGGGTTGAAAAGGACCTTAAGATCATCAAGTTCCAACCCCCCTGCCATGGGCAGGGACACCTCACTCTAAACCATATCACCCAAGGCCTCATCCAACCTGGCCTTGAACACTGCTAGGGATGGAGCATTCACAACCTCCTTGGGCAACCTATTCCAGTGCCTCACCACCCTAATCATACATAAGAACTGTGTGCAGCAAAACAAAGACGATCTCTTCCTTAGGGTCTTCAACTCTAAATTATATGCAGTCAAAATATATGCAGTTTTAACATTCTCAGTTTGTTAAAATTAGTACAGTATTTTGTAAAAGGAGTGCTTGGTGGAACAACCTTGTTCATTTAGGTCATTGGCTTGTTCCACAAGGCCTTGGTTCTGTAGTTGCTCACGAAAGGACATGCTTGTGGACCTGTGAGTTAAGTCTTTAGGTCTTTAAATATGGATCTGATTAGGTGTAGGTGTCCTTCCAAATATCCATCATTTGGAGCTCTGAAGACCAAACGGGACCAAAATAGGAACACTGAAAACAGTGTGAATGTCATAGTGTTGTAACGTTGGTCCACCAGAGCTCACACTGCTGTTACACAAAAGTACACTTGAAAAAACAAGATGCAGTTTTATCACAGAGCTCCTTCAGTCACAAGCTTCTTAAGACTACTACAGATGCTTTTATGCTATAGGCACCTGAGCACTAACGGACTGACAGAAACATTGCATAGAAATCACCACCAAAATCAACTGGGATTGATTAGACCTGAAGATTACACAGAGATCGTTCACTCATCTCACGTAAGATACTGCATATCAGTGTGGCACTATTAAATGTGTGACTGGATACTCTTAAGTGTATAATCACTTTTCATCATTAGCTTCTGCTGATGTACTTGTAAAATGTTGACCTAAACGACAAAGTATTTGTCTTCACAAAATTATTAAGTTTCTTCATTAGCTACAGTTTTAATTTAAATAATGCTGTGTTCTAACAAGTATTTCTCTTTAAGAACTGAAGTTACTGAGAAAAAAATAGGAAACTATGAGAATGGGTCAACACATCTGTGGGTGTTGAGCACATCTGGTGCTTATAATATATTTTATTAACTACCCACTTTCTTCAAGGAACTTAATAATAATTATTCTAAATAAAACATAGGACACACTGGGAATATAATAAGCAAAAAATTGCATAAAAGGTATCAAACAATTCAGGCTTACTAAAAACAGCACCACAGAAGACCCTAATGGGTTGCACTTAATTATGAATGAGTTCAATAATAAAAGCAGACAATTTAAATAATTACATAGAAAAAAGAAATAAAATCTAGTTTTAAAGCACACATCATGTACACTGGAAGAAAACAGAAATGCTTCACTGAAGAAAAAGTTGAATGAAGTCAAGTAATTTTTAATACAGCTTTTCCATTCACAGTTGAACTGAATGTCTCAACAGATCTTTCAAAAATCCACTCAGATGTTTTTGTCATGAAAAGAAATGATACATCATGAATCTGTTAAACATATCCTTCAAAAAGAGAAGGAACAAAAGTTTTATTTATGACAGCTATGGCGAACATTTTTCTTGAGACACTGTACTATTAAAAAGCTGTTAGTGTTTCCCCGCTTTCAAAACCATTCTATTTAGAGAAAACAATGTGAGTAATTTTCTCTGTGCATCTGTGCTTCTTACCTCACCTAGTACATTATTAGGGCCACTTTTTCTCTGTGACTATTGAGTGAAACCAGGTTTATTTCCAGAGGAGTGTCCTTCCCTCCTGTAGCTTGCCTGTTGTTCACCATCTGAAAGTTTTCTTTCTGAAGGTAATACTAAATACTGTTCTATATAATGTGGTAGTCTAAATGTCACTATGAAATTAGTTTAGGAGGAAGATCTATGCTCTGAAACACTATCATTAGACAGAAAAGGAGATAATGGAGTTGAAGATAATACCAGGGGGTTTTTTTTTCCTTCTTCCCAAAAGATAAAGAACATTATTTTGTCTGTATTTACAGACTTCTGGCACTAGGAAACCTGGGCCACAAGGAGACAGGTTAGCTACTCTGATCAGACATGTAATACATGCAGATACACTCAGTACCTCCCTGCCCTTTTTTTTTTAGCACAAAGCACTATCCATTTTGCTGTTAACGGCTTCCCATGACTCTTGAGGTCTATGGACCAGACCGTAAGACTTTGTTGGCATGAGCTCTTTCTACTCCAACTCAGACATCCCTACTCCATGGTCTTTTGTGGTATACATGGCCTTAAGCACAAGGAACAGGATTTCCATCTTCAAAAGAGTCAATGTCATGGAGCACCATTCTCTCTTCATGCTCTCTTATTAAAAGTGGATGAGTCAGAAAGATAGACATTACAAGCTGTCAAGTTGAAAAGCAGCCTATCTTTTAACAAGGCACTTTCCAAGTTTTCCACATGGTGTCAGTGGCTCCTTTTACTTTTTGCAAACCAGGAAGTTAGATTAATGCCTTTGCAAACTAACTGTTTGCAAATGTTACCCCATTTCAACTGTACATTGAGTCTGTAAGCACTGCTCAGATAATACCTCTATCAGTGATGCCTTGCACCTTAAAAAATTGTTGCATTTGCACTTTCAATGAAGAATTTATTAGTTACCCTCTTTGAAAAATGTATTTCAGTAAATGCTTCTTTTTAGTGTTTAGCTTCTCCCTGTTAACCAGATCTCCTTATTTCTTAAGGTAAGCAAACATTCAAAATAAAGACTATCTTTCTTTAATATAAGCAGACTAGCACAGAACAAACCCTACATCCAAAATACAATCCATTGACAAAAGTGCTACCCTTTCCACACACTCAAGAAGTCTAAAATAGATGTTTTACTCTAATTGCACTAAATCAATAGACTGTCCTGCAGAATATTCTTATTAATTTATGACTCATGACATGCATTACAGCCACCGCTATTTTTAGTGCCTCACTAAAAAGAAAGTATGACTGTGTTCAGAACACAGGGACTACAAAAATATGTGCATTGCAAACTTAAGCTTGAATTTTAGATTTACTTCTCATTAAAAATAAATTGCAGTAGGTTTCTTTGTATTTCAAAAAATTGCAATTTGTCTTTTTAAAATTGCATTTCAAGTGGCATTCAGTGAATATATGTTGTGATTTTTGGCCTTTCAAGAACTTTTATGAAGAGAAGGATAAAAGTATTTTAACATCATTTACTGCCCCACCTGCATATGACACTGTGTTCTGGCAACACACTAAGCCACCTAAACAGTGCCCTGCTGCCACATTTTCCTTCTGGTAATGCCCAAGCACATTTTCTTCTCAGAATAGTGTGTATCTGCATCACGGTCTTACCTGGCTATCTGGATGGACAGCACAACCACCACGGTCTTAAGATACCCTTCAAAAGACAGTTCAGGTACACTGATAGTTATCGAGATGCTAATAGCCCACATTTCCCTCCATTATCTTTATACAGTCCTTAATACTATAAAAAAGTAGTAATATTACTATAATGCTCTTTATTCCTGCCTTCAGCTATAGACAGTGGTGACCTAAGAGCAATGGTCACCATACAGCAAAGGAGGGAGAACTACCTTGCCTACAGATAAAATTCTACCTTTAACAGACTCTAGAGAACCCTGTAGTGAAAGATTACAGATACACTTGCTAGGGCTTTTATTTTTTTGTCTCAGTTCTTTTCTGTTCTGTCTAAGCTAGCTTCCAATGAAATCTCTGAAATCAAATATGTATGGAGACACTGGCCCAGATTTACAAGACCTTTTCCTTAGCCATAAAGCCTTTCAGTTTGGAACGCCCTGCCCAGTCAATCACTAGTACCAAAGCCCATAAAGAACCTACCTCAGGCATCTGAAGATTTCTCATTGAAGATTGCAAAGCACAGAAAATCTGGCTAATGTATGGCAAGACACACAAGTCAAGCTGGCACACAACCTTGAGGTTGTGCTTCCAGGCATAGTCCCACTAGGCATGCGGGGCAGGCATTCATTCTAACGTGCAGTCATCATATCACACTGCTTCTGGTCTCTCCAGGCAACCAAATACTTCCCAAACTGACCACAACACACATTCCAGTATCATGCATATGTACTTATGTCCTCTAGCATGCACAATGGTAGCACATAGTGCAAACAGACATGGTTAGCTCCAGCTGCACCAACATACTAATAAACTACAGGCTGACACTGTTCCAGTGGAGAAGCTTTCAGGAGAATCATGTATTTCAGAACTCTGTGGTATCACTAATTTTGATTTTTTTTAAAGGCTAATGCACTCTGGTTAGAGTCTTCTCGTGTGCGTAATATGTTTACAATAAAACACATACCTCTGGAATTTCTGAAGCTAGAAATTACAACAGGGGAATCATTAGTGCTACAGAAAGTGCTATTATGAGGTATAAATATAATCTACACCTTTGAATCTGTATGCAGAACATAACTTTTTAGTTTGCTTTTTTTTAATAGACTATCAGTCACTTTGCAAGAACTGGGAGACTTATGAATTGATAACAGATCACAGACTATTTTTCTTTTAGGTTAGTGCTGGAAAATCACTTCTATTCATAGAATGCATGAAAGGAATTACTGACCTCAATAAGTTACTGAAAAAATCCATCCAGTGCTCAAAAGCCACTACTGCATCTATTATTATAATTAGTCTTACCATTACAACTCACAAGAAGAAGAGGAATGTAGGACCTGATCTAAAGGCAGTAAAGGAAACAGAGTGATAGTGGTACATTTTCTGTACCATATCTTTGACCAATATTGGTGGCCACATTTTTCTAGAGTAAGCACTTAAAGAAATGCACCTCAGTCTGCTTCTACATTTTCTAAAATTCTGATTATTTTCCAACTCCAGAATCAAAGGGAATTTAGTATATGTAAAAATCAGGGGTTCATTCAGGGACTACTGACACTTAATTTGAAATACCGATTACTCAATAGTCAAAATGCTTCACTATGTTGTACTTCCTCTTTCTTTCTTTTTTTTTTTTTAAGACATGAAATTTCTGAAAAGAAGAATTAAATGCAGTATAAACTAACATCTGCAATAATCCAGAACCACAGAACGTGAGCTGCTGTATCCAATAGCAGCATTACTTTGTATATCAATCTGAGTCTTAATTTTGCTCTCTTTCTGTGGGAAAGAGCTTGACTTACATTTTTTAACAGAAAGGAATTACAAAGCAAAATCCAAAAGTCACAAATATTTCCAGAAGTTCTTGATGAAAGAAATGACTTTGTGAAATTAGTCAACATTGTAGTGCTACAACCTTTAAATACGTAACATTGGATAAGCAAGCAAAGAAATCAGCCTTGGAGTACTATCAGTTATGAACCCTGAATGAGGATACAGGGAGGAAAAGGCCACCTTGTAGGTGAAGCAAGTGCAAGGTTACTACTGCTCAGAGGAAATCACAAGTATTCAACATGCAACTCTTGGTATTGGAGTCTGCAGCAAGGGAAGTAAAAGGCGGAAAAGATCGATCACACAGCTCAAGAGCCCCAGAAGAAAGCAAGCAAAAATGTGTGATCAACACTGTTTCCAGTTTGGTCTTCAAAGCAAGAATGGAGCAATCTGAGAAATTCCTGATTCCAGGAATTATGAAGGGCTGTGCAATTACAGTGTACGACATGCAGACCATCCCCTTTAACCAGAAATTTCCATGCAAATAAAATCTAAAGCTTTACATAGGCCACTGGAGTATTTCTATATTTTTCTATCTTTTCTGAAGGTAGATGTATGAAAAACTCATTTGAATGAAAATAAAATAAGACGTTTTTCAGCTCATTACGTGATCACAGTCTGAAGTACACCAGCATAGTAAAGAAGAAACCTAGGTGATTGTAATTTCTTCTCCTTTTTCTTTGTGAGGCTTTGTACACTCCCCGTGTACAGCAGAAAAAGCTTTATTCTTGAGTGCATCCTAAACCAGCATCAATTTAGAATAGCACATACACAGGACGTATCATTTTAAATTCCTCCCATGTTTGCAAGTGGAAGTAAAAGAAACACATCAAGGGAGAAAATGTGATTCACTAAAACCAGATCCCGCCTTAAACAGTGCACAACCTACATAGTAGATCTTGCAGGCAGTAAAAGCTATAAAATACCTCAGAACCTTGGGAAGAAAATAAAAGCAATGTATCTGGAAACAGAATTTTACATCTTTGGAATTTATCTTCCAGTTTTAACAGGCACAGCTAAAATCCCCACAGCAGAAAATGTACCAGGGCAGCACAAGTCTTCATACACAGTGAAAATAGGAGCAAAACAGAAAAAGTAGTATCCTATTATTGACATAGTTTGGCCTCCACTAAAGAAATAGTTTCTTTGAAGCTGGGGGGCGGGGGGGGGGGAGGGGAAGGGAGAAGAAAAAAGAAAAGGAATGCTTCAGTTAATTTGTGCTATAAAGACTACTCAGGAGCTAATAATACAATGTGCCACTGCAGATCTTACAGATTATGACTTCCCTTTACGCATGGTTGAGCTGTTCCTCTCACAAGTAGTTCTCCACAAACAAAGATGGATGACTTTGAAAGACACTGGGCTTTGTGCTTATCCCAGATGAGTGCAAGTCAGGAAAAACTACAGTGAAATCAGTGGGATTACTGTACTATAAAATGGATGGGAGAGCAGGACACAGCTTCCTGCATGCAGTGTAGAAAGCGACAATTTAAAGCCACACTTTTAATTCAGCAATTTCTTTTGCTAATCTGGAATCATTTTATGATTTTTTCCTTCCCTCCGCCAAACATGACAGTGTGTCACCTTACTTCTTCACTTTAAATGCCCCAAAGTCTAATTTTGCATCACTGAAGCTTGGTTAGCTCATCATCTGCTACTAAGCAAACCTTTGCATGAGAGGTGCCCCCAGCCAGGCCCAGGGGCTGCACGCTCCTGCTGGCACTCCAGATGTGGCCCAATGCAGCATCAGCAGTGCAGAAAAATGTGGCTGTGTCTGGTCCCCTGCACAGCAGCAAGGCCAGAGAGTGGCAGAGGACCCTGTTGTGATGGGTTTTCAGGGACCATGAGAAGTTAAACAGGAGGGATTTTAGCAAAGTGCATGGGCAAGAGGGTTATAACACAAGGGGTATTTCTAGTGCAATGCACAAAGAAAAACTGCATTTCATATCAATGACATTTTAGAGAAAGGAAACAGGGAAGAGCGATAAAGAAAAGAGTGGATATTTCTGACTGGTTTTGAGCTTCCAGAAGAGGCTCCTCCATTTAAAAATGTGGTGCATAAGAGAAAGCACCATTGCATCTTCTGCTGATTATCCTACATGTGCACTGTGCTGCTGCCTGCTCGCCTGAAGCAGTGTGATGGGCTGGCACCAGGGAAGCAAGCCTCACCCTTAAATTGTCTTTAAATTGAGTTTTTCGTAAAGTTATGCACAAATTCTACCAAAGGTTTTCAGGCCTTATAACGTTTGCTAATATAGCAAGGAAAAGTAATTCCCTCTGGTTTAGGGATTATCAGGTAAAATTCTGTGCTTAGAGATATGCATAAAGTTGGGCTGCTTAGTCAGATCCCTTCTTCCTAGCTTTAAATATCTATGCACCTATCTCTTACCATTATCTATCTATAGTGTGCAGACTAAATAATGCACTTTCCTAACTTAAGATTAATTAATGAAGCTTTTCAAATAGAAATTATTTAGTCTTTGAAAGATAATACATATATCAGAAACCATCTGGGTTAAAATCAGTAGGACAATGGATATTGAAGAATGTTTGCTTAGTGTTCTCAAAGAAGAGAAGAAATTTAAAAATACATGGTAGCTACACAGAACAATACTTAGAATAAATTATTTAGTTGATATTAGAAGTTATTTACATGTTGCCATACATAATTGTATAATCTTCTCATGTTTTCTATAATACGAGGCTTAATGTGTTTTGCTGGGAGATAGAGGCCCTTCAGGGAACTGATACGCCTACTATCACATCTAGCCTTCACCTACTCCACCTTTGCAACCAGAAGCATACTTAAACAGAGGGTGTGCACATGGCTGGAATTCACATCCCAGGCGATGTGCTGGGAAAGCCAAATGACTCCTTCACTATAAATCCCATTTTGACAGTCATGGCACAGGCTTCCCAAGGGATTCACACCATAACTTAAAAGCATTTGTACCTTCCATGGTGCCAAAGACCATGTAATGCTTCCTGATAGTGAACTGTGCATTGACACATTCAGTCATCTAAAACAGAAGGATGACCTTGAAATTAGGATGGGGTAGGATAGGACAGGAGAGAACAGGACAGGACAGGACAGGATAGGATAGGATAGGAACTGATAAGAGATGCTCACAAGTTTGCGCCTGTTCCTGTAACATCGCTGCAGTGCACTTGCAGGAGATTCAGCAGTATCATCATCCAAAACTAAGAGTGAAATACTTACGACTTGATCTTGTTCCTGGTCAGGCAGAAAATCTGGGCAATGCTGAAGACTAAGACTTTCTTGCCAAGCTCTGCACAGGCATCCTTATCATCAACAGGTCTATTTCTAGAAGTACACTGTAGTGGAACAATTGTCGATGGTAAATATAAATCTGAATTTTGCATGAGACTTCAGAAGTCAGTGTTTCTGCTAAGGTCTTGTGGTAGCATGGGCTTTTTGAATGGTATGTATTGAGGGGCTTTATGGATTCTTTCTGGCCTCGTGGGAAAATACATGTCTCTTTGCAAATGAATGAACAATGAAATTCTCAGCTGTACAAAGCAGTAGAGAGGAACAATACTGTTTGTCCCTAGGGAAGGACTACATGCTTCTTCTTTCTTTATCTAATTTCTAGAGGTTTGCAAATGCCTGTAAGCCCCATGAGTTCCTCCTATGCATTTCTCAGCAACTGGCTTACCACTGAAGGAATATGTGGCAGAAAGTGTTAACTGAGTTGTAACGAATCCCCAAAGGCATAAATTACATGCCACCATATTCAGCATAGGTTTGCTGTTTTTTTCTTTGCACCAGGCAGAAAGCAGTTATCAAAAGCACTTCTGAAAAGTAATTCTCCATCTGATATTCCTGGGTTACAGGTAGCTGGTCAAAACAGTTTCTGGGTAAAAAAAGTTTCTTTGCATGAGACAAGCACTCTCTGCCTGTTCCCTGAGACTTGTTCACACTTTAATGAACTCCCTGCACACAAAGTATTATCAAGACTATTGGGCATTTCACTTACTACATGGTCCCTAAAGCTCAGCACACAGTGGAATCAAAGCCATTTTCACTTGTTGGTTTATTCCAGACTATAGGCCAGTTTGCCTTCCCCCTTAACCAGCCCTTTAACTTTTGCATGGAGGGGACTTTGAGCAACTCGGTCTAGTAGAAGGTGTTGCTGCCCACGGCAGGAGATTGGAACTAGATGATCACAAAGGTGCTTTCCAACCCAAAATACTCTATGATTCTATGTGAACTGCACCCTGGGACCTCACAATGTATGGGCACATGCAGTGGTAGCTGCCTTTAATGATCGCACCTTCCTGTGCTGTGGGCAATGGCTCACATGGCATCTTGCCCAGGGAGCTGCACAAGCGTGGAGGCTGCCAAGCCTCTAAACCTGTCTGAAAGGAGAGTGGCAGAGCCAGTCAGCATTCTGGGTTCTGCAGGCAGATGTGGGCACAAAGGGGAAAGAACCGCGAGTGTGAGACTGGGCTGTGTTCCTGGGAAGCAGCACGTGATAGTGCAGAAGCTATGTTATAAAAAAACATTTCCGTTTGTGTTAAGATGAGGACAACATATGGCTTGGTAACTGCCTCCAAATCAACTCTTGACTTGGCAGGGTTTAGATAAATCAAATCAGTCTTTTGGAGGTTAGGCCAAGAGCTGCTTAAATTTCACAGGCCATGTTGCGTTTCATACGATACCTATTTATAAAACCTCAGCTACGTTTGTAAAGTTAGCATAGAAACAAAACTTTTGGACAACAACCAATTTTACAGGAGCCATCTGGGTCCTCCCTGCCTTTAAACCCAGACCACAATTTCATCAAGTTGTTTAGTTCAGTATGAACCTGCAACAAAACTCCAAAGTTAAAAGGCCTCCAAACTTCTGTAGGTGCTGCCCCATACCCAGGCGGACATTTGCAGAATTTTGTCTAATGAGAGAAGCCGAATTCTGTTTTATCAACAAGATGTAGGATTTCTGAAGTGATACTATCTCATATTTCATAGAATCATAGAACAGTCAGGGTTGGAAAGGACCTCAAGATCATCAAGTTCCAACCCCCCTGCCATGGGCAGGGACACCTCGCACTAAACCATATCACCCAAGGCCTCGTCCAACCTGGCCTTGAACACTGCTAGGGATGGAGCATTCACAACTTCCCTGGGCAACACATTCCAGTGCCTCACCACCCTAACAGGAAAGAATTTCCTCCTTATATCCAATCATAGAATAGTTAGGGTTGGAAAGGACATTAAGATCATCTAGTTCCAATCCCCCTCTCATGGGCAGGGACCCCTCCCACTAGACCATTTGTCTATGAGCCTGCAGTTTGCTTATAATTATTCTATTCAAACTTGTTCTTATGTACCTGGCACGAAAGACAGAAACACTTATTTATTGATCCAAACCCATTCTCATCTACAGAAGTCGTGTGCAGAGAGGAATTGTGTTACTAGGTACCAAGCTGCAGTCATTGCTCTCAAATGATGTCACCAAGCAATTATGTTTTAGATGGGGGTTTATGTACACATCAGGCTTTTCCCAGCCATATTTGTTTGCTCTGTTTTCTTATTATAGTGGTGAGGGGAAATGTGTCAATGTTCTGCCTTTGTGAGTACTCCACAGAACAAGACAGTGGGATTTTTTTTTTACATATCCCACTTAGGTGTCTGCCTGCAGTACCAACAGCACAGGGCAGTGAGGGAATAAAACTGCTTATGAGCATGCACTTGCTGTCATTAAAAAAGTCAAGCAGTGGTTTTCTGCAGTAACTAGAACTTGAAAAAAACAAATAAACCATAAATCTGTCTAAAATCATCCCTGCAAGCTCATGCTCTCTCTGCAGACTGCTTGTTAGATCCCTGATGAATCCAGTGAAAAGCTTTTGGATTTTATATGCTGCATCCCCTCTCCTAGGAAAAGGGAACGGAGGTGACTCTTTATACTTCATCAGATGACTGCATGATTTTCTGCTAAACAGACACAATGCCTACCCCACTTCAGGATGTCATCTCTGTGATGCCACCAGCATCTGCATCTAGTGTTTTTGAAGTCTAGATGAGTTTTATCACTCAAATTCTCTGTTGAAAGGATCACCTCTCTCAAGACCAGAAGGGGGAATAGATTGCTTTCCCAATTTGCCATCAAAAGCAACAGGAAATGATTAGCTTCTGACACCTTTGAACAGTTCAATAACAAGGCTGATTTGTTATTATTGCTGGTATTCCTCCAGAAAAAGCACATTGCTTCTTGCACATTTCCCCTTTTCTTTCTGTAGTTGAGTAAGCAAGCAAATGAGGAAAATAAGCCTTAAGTATGAATGCCTGATCTTCAGTGTCAATAGTACTGATACACATATTTATCTACTGCATGGTGCTGGCATTTATCCATTAGAGAGCATTACAGAAGAGCCAGGGGAATACTAAGTTTGCAGGCAGCCAGACCTGTTCAGTCATGAGACTGGCAATGCCAATTACAGAGCTGCCTCAGGTGAAGAGCGTTCATCTAGTACAGCTCCCTGTGCCCTGTGTGCTGCTTCACATGGACCTCCAGACATTTAGCATCCTTTGCAGCTGGCAGCTGTTAAAATAGGAATGCAGTGGCCTTTATTTCTGTGACCTTTTGGGGATCTTGTCCCCCAGCTGCTCTTCCCCTTGATTATGTCTGAAACCTAAAGCTAAGCTGGCCATGATATCTCCAGCGCACCTCTTACATTGTCAGCTGACGTTCAGTGGAAGGGTTGCCTCAGTATCTCCATCAGAGAGAGAGAAGATGTATGCACAGTAGAAAAGAATACCAACTGATGTCTGAGGTTTTGCAGTGTGAGGAATGTTTCTCTCACTAAATACAGTCATATTCTCAAATGCAGAGCTTACACAAACCCTCTACCACACTGGCTAATGCAAATTCCCTCTAGCCCAGTGCCCTTCCTGCCCGACAGATCTCAGTGCCTATGAATAGCTAATGTATTCCACAGGAGCAGCCATGGGAAAATAAATTAATGTAAACACTAGCAAGGGACTCTGATGAAAGAAATACAGCCAACAAAGGCAGCAATTCAGACCTCAGTCTTCTGCTCTCCGTCACTGCATGCTCACCCACAGGCACTCATAAGGCCAGAAGGGACAGAACTTCTTTCAGCTCTCCTTCTATTCTAGCTTAGCATGATTTTTTTTTCACCCTATTTCTGTTTGTCTTTCCCTGGCTGGAACACTGCTCTGGCATAATTTTTCCACATACAAATCTCTATCTTGCTATTTAAAGTTTCCAGTTAGGGAAGGCCGTGTGGTCTTTTTTGCTCCACAATCACAGTTTTTAAGTCAGTATTTCATTACAGGTTAGGAGGACGGGGTGCCTTTACAAACAATTGTGCATTTCCTGATCTTGCTGACTCGCTGAGTTTTCCAGCCTGAGAGCTGATGAATCAATATTACATTACTATTACTAGCACCTACAAAAACATAATTAGAGTGCTAAATATTATTTCAATGCTTTGAAAATCTCGTATCAGTTTCAATCATCTGCCAGCTCATGAGAAGGAGGTGGTGACTTACGGGGAGAGCAGAAAAAGCAGCAAATTTTTCAGCGTAGCTTGGAACAATTCACAGGAGAGCAACAGTGTCAATTGCAGAGCTCACAAATGATGATCGATAGACAATCTTGAGAGTGAAGTCCTTTGTGCAGCGATGAGGTATCTACATCAGCTCCCTGTGTGTTAGGCTGTGGAGCAGGGTTTGAAGATTGGATCATGGCCTGAAAATGCTGCAAAGCCAATTGGACATATCCTGACAACAGACTGTGGCAGCAAGCAGCAAGGATGGGGTGGGTAGAGCTTGTGCTCAGCTTGGAGTTGCTAGATGGGCAGGGTAGATTTGAAGCATACATAGAAAATGTGCTGATGGCCCAGGGTGCTTTTGCAGCTCTACCTGGCCAGCCTGCAGAAGCTGAATTCCCAAAGATTTAAAAAAATACTGCTGAAAGATTTTGCAAGGGCTACAGACCCATTTTTTCAGCCTTTACCCCTTTTACATGTTTGAATACCTGTAAAAATGCTATCATTTACTGCTGATTTGAGACTGTGCAGTCTGTTGGAGCCACTGCAGCCAATGTGTTGGAGGTAGTTTGCTTTGGATCTCATCTTCTCTGACTTGCACACATGAGAAACAGTGTAAGCTGTTTGTGAATTTAATTTCCTCCACTGTTTCCACATGCCTGAAGATGAGTGGGATGGTGGCCTCCTTTCCAGATTCCTGGAAAGGAGATGGCAATCCCTCTTCCCCTGGCTGAATGTAAACTGACACTACATGAAAAGCTTCCCCTCCAGCATGAAGCATCCCTCAGTGCAATAAATTAAGAAACTGCCCTAAACAGGCAATGCTGACCTTTCTGTGCTATCCTACCCTCCTGCCTTTAAGAAACATGGCTCTTCTCCCTTCTCTACATTTTTTAACTAATCTCTGTAGTTTCTTCCTCCCTAAGAAGCTTTTTATAGGTGGATTGAGGTGGTGAGTACTACTGTCTACTTGAGATCCAGCTTCTGTGAAGAGAAGCTTCAGGCAAAGGTTCAGCTTCCTATAATGAACATATATTATAGAAGTGCTGCATTGGGAACTGTGGACTTTCTTTTTTGCAAAGTTGATAGTTAATACAGAAATTTTGTTGCTTTTTTGTTGGTTTGGTTTGTTTTTTTCCAGCAAGCTTTGGAGAGAAAATGCCCGGGAAGATTTGGGTTTGGCTCTGGAGCATGAATCTTCCTAATCCTACACCACAGGTCCTCAAATATGTTGTCAGGCTTAAGTATTAATTTCAGATAGCAGCAAACTGTGGCAGGGCCTCATGTGGATCCCTGAGCATGGGACTATCTGACTTAGCAGGCTTTACAGAGAGAAAAGAAGTACCCTAATCACTGAGACCAGACCAGCATTGCAGATTGGAGCTGCCTTGCAGACAGACAGCTGCAGAATGGAAATGTTTTCTAGAAGTAGCATATAAATAATACAAGAATGGAGCTGGGACAAAAAATACTGTTTGTTTATGAAAGTTGAAGAAAATTTCCACACCGGAACATAGGAATAAGCAACTGGAGACCCCAAAGTCAGCCTGGGAGTTTTGGGGAGATTGAGGAGGGAAGGCTGAGCACTGGCTTGTCCCCACTGCAGCCCTATGTGGTAGAGCACAGCCACCAGCAATTTACCTCACCCTAGCAGCATTCTTTGCTCATGAGCCAGCAAGGACAGGCTTCACGTGCCAGAATACTCAAAGTAGGCATTATTGTTCATGTTTGGTTAGAAGCAACACTGAAATGATCCTCTGATTTACCTCTGCAGCACGGATGTATTACAACTTACTACCTAAATTGAAGCAGCATCCCTAGAAATGAAGGGATGCTCTGGCTCATGAACAGTGCTTTAAGTGATCCCCTCACTGCTGCAATTTTAAAATGACTTGTCTTTGAAATGTTGGCTATGACTTGGCAATATTGTCATACAAGAAAAAAACACAGGATTGGCTTTGTTTTTAGGAAAGTTCAGATTTCTAGTCTTGCAAAGACCTTGCAGAGTTCCCTTAATAAACTCAAGACATCATTATCTACACATTTTTTGTGCACAGGATGGGTAGAAGACAAAACAATTCGTGGGTTCCTCCAAAACTGTTGTTTCTACATGCTGCAATTGTTATTTTAATAGGCGTCCTACCTAGACATTCTCTTTTAAAACAGGCCTTTTCCTTCTCTTAACAAATAGGCTTCTGTCAAACATTAATCCAGGCACTTGTGAGAACTGAGATGGTGGCTGGTATTAGTGACTAGACACTCCTGACTGCATCCTAGTGCTTTGTTCCTCATAGGATCTTTTCTCAAGCTGTAAAATGTGATGCCAGATTTAGCTTTTTAAGTCAGAAGAATAACACTAACAGACAGTAGATGGGTGTGAGTTGTCATATACACCAGCATTACAGAGTTAGTGTTACCTCTCAATTAGTCGCAGTCTCGAAAATCAGTTGGGACAGACATTTTTCCTGGTTTCTATTGCAGTTCTTGAGCTGTACAGAAACTAAAAAAAGAGTTTATGTTTATTGGTAAGGAGAGAAACCTGGGACTGTAGTGCACTGTGTCCCTGACCTGCCTGCTTGGTGTTTCTGGATCCTTCTACACCTCAATTCATCCTCATTCATGCAGCTGAACACTAACACTTAGGTACCTTGCAGAGCTAAGCCATGCCTGTTTCCTGATGGGAAAAGCCAATGTGATTCTTTATACAACAGATGTTAGGTATATGCAAAGCACAACTGCTTACGGGTATTGCTAAAATTAACTGATGGGCCAGCTTCTGCTGGTCCCGTTTTGCACATGTAGGAGTACACAAGCCCTGACATTACAGAAATCACCAGGAGTTTTATACTGATTTCCAGGGGCACAGAATTGTATTTTTTCAGCTATGATCCATTTCCCGAAGTACACAGTGCTCTTATTCTGCTGTCTAAGACAATCCAGTGGCTACCAGAGGTTACAGGGAAAGTGAAATTAAGTCATGAGTTTACCCTTGTACAGTACAGACCTTTAGAAGGATGGGATGCTCTAGCTCATCGGGTGCTGTTCCTTTAAAGTACCTAAAATGCATTCTTATGGAGTTTATACATGCAAACTGCTACATATAAAGATGACATAACCTGATCTATAACTGAATTGTCTGGCATCATTTTAGTACTGGTACAAGACTTGAAGTCATCTGGTAAAAGTAAAGTCATCCGGTACTAAGAAAGTATGTACCTCTTCTGAGAACAGTATTTAAATATGCTTCTACTGAACCAGGGTTCCTATATATTGTTTAAACATTTCAATATTTAATAACTTTTAATCACAGCCACCATACTTCAAAAACTTCTATCAGCCATATTGCATTTCCACTGACTAAATTCCAGTTATATCTGATAGGGAATTAACACTCACTCTGCATAATACATTTCACAATTCCTACACTTCGTTTTTATCCTGTGAAGTGTTGAGTAAGCCACAGACTAAAATGTATTTCCTTTGAGAAGCATATGCATGGAACTGCTAAAGCTGATAAAAAGGCTCTAACAACAGAAAAGTTCATTTACATCATTCAGGAACAAAAGCTGAATGGCTGAAGTTAACAGTGTGCAAATAAAACTACTCCCCCAAAGTATATTTAATTATGTCATATTTAGGCCTGCTTATGGTTGTTTATTTGACCGTTATCTGAAGTATTGAGGATGTATTCATCAGAATCGTCAAGCAATAAGCTAGATAGGGAGTTAGTATGCATTGTCTATGCACTCCTATCCTCTTTTATGCAACAATGACAACTCAAAGATAATCACAGCAAGCGTCAGTGTACATCTTTCTTATCTGACAACCTAGAAATATGACCCCAAAATCAAGAGAAGCACTTAATATTACTAAAAATAAGGTTCATGGACTATTGATTTGTGGTTAAGTGAAACAGTCACTCTGAAGTCTAACAGTCTGGGTTTGTCCTCACTTAACCCAATTCTAATTAGGCACACTAGAAATAAATGTTCAAATTATTCTTAAGCTTATCTACTTTACAGCTTTGTGTAAAAACAGATACCAACACCAAGTAAAAAAAATAGCAATTTTCAGTTTTTCAGTGCTAAACTGACAGCCGAACAGACATCACATAAAAAAATTCTTTAGCAGAGAAAGCTTCATCCACAAATCAAATCATCAATGGAAAGGTGCCCAGAGCCTTTGCTGTATCCTTTGTACACTGCCTTTGAACCATCTATATTTACAAGACCACTGTAAATATATAGCATACTGTAGCATCAAGCTGAGGCTAAGGAGCAACATGACATTTGTGGCTGGTGGATATATGTTGTACCTGAGGCTAGGAGGGAGGTGCATACACATTCACAGTGGCTTTTCACAACTGCTTTCATTTACCAGCTCAGGCATGTGAATGCATCAGCCATCTCCCAGTGCAGTACTGAGCCTGACCTAGCTGGGCACTGGGCATCACCACACCTCTGCTTCATCCATAGGAACCCTACAGGATCCTGCTCTGATGCTGTGCCCAATCCCACAGGTATCACTGCACAGAGATCACCAAGCTCCTTGTCATGCCAAGATAGTGCAGAGGCACTGCCCTGGGCCAGGTGGGGCCCTAGATATTAGCCCAGTTATTGGCCAGTGCTGCTCCAGAAGTAGTCCAGCTCTGGACTGCCCTGGGAAGAGGTTCACTGGATTCATGCCGCACTGTAGCCATGGTAAATCTTACTAGGCATGACCTGGTTCTATGAACAACTACCTCGATGTCTCTTTTGCTATTGTACAGTTAATTCACAGACCAGATAATTCAGCCGTGCCTGAAATTTGACTATATGCATAAACTAAAAAACCTGTCAGGAAATATCATTTTCCAACTAATTTAGTACATAACATATAGTTAATCTTTGCTGAATTTTTTCACCAGGTATTGGTATCATTATGGTGTCACTCCAGTTGGTAAATATACAGTCCAGTTAAATATCCAGTTGAGATATATACATACCTCCATTTACCAGCCTAAAGACCTGTGCTTTATTGCTGTTTGGAAAAAAAATAAACTACATTTTAGAGGAAAATAAAATGGTTACATTTCTTCCAATTTTCTTTGTAACTATCTCTCATTGTATTATCGTCTCCTTTTACAACCTATTCATGTCAGCTTCCACAGCATGAAAAAAACAAAGAGTCCTGCCAGTAAACTACATTGGCTTATCTGCTGTAGTCCTAAATCTTCCTCAGCTTTGAGAGAAGTTCATCTTCCAGCTCACAGGGAAAAGGGAATAATAACTCTTCTCTCATACGAAAGTATGTTCTTTGGAGTAAGAAATCACAAACTCACTACACTGCTGTCTCACTGGTTTCTCACTGTTAGTGTCCGTGCTCTTAGGCCACTGAAACATAAAATTATACTTTAGCCCTAGGTAAGGTACAGCTACATTAACAACACACTGATAATCACAAAGAAAACAGTGTTCATATGTATGCAACACAAAAAGTAACACTGAGTTTGAGATTTCATGTTTAAAGAGATTGGAAAGTTACTATCAGTAATACTTGAAATTTCTATCTATAAGCACAAATGCATTTAAAAAATACCCAAATGAATGTTATTATACAGTGTTACTGATACATAGAAGAAAATGTCCAATGACTTCCTCAAAGGTCACAAAACAAGTTAATTGCAGTCAAGAAAAGAGTGCTAGAGAATTCTGATCCACTAATCCAGCACATGGTTTGAACTCTTCAGACAGTTTGAAAAGCAATCAGTACATTTGAGAAACTGGATTTGGTTATTTTGATCTAAATTTTTGAGGGCAATATCTTGAAAGAAGAAAGATGCTGCAAGAAAATGAACACCTTTGTACAATGCTTTGCAGACATATGTTAGGTAATTCCTCCCTTTGAATATGAATTCAGATACATCAATTAGATTTAAGTTCTCTTCTGGGTATTTTCAACATATTGCGTTTATGCATAATTGGATTTTTTACTCCTGAAACACTTAATCAAGGATAAATCAAAGGAAAAATTCCCTTTCAGAAAAATCCTATAAAATACAAAGAGAATAATTCTCTATTTGCAAAAGATCTGCCAGCTTTATTAAGTTTCCCTCATTTAGAGACTTACTTGTTTTTTCTTTTATCCAATTAATGCATTAGATCACTTTGATGTGTTGCTTTTTAAATGCACGGTATCTACACTTATATAAAGTACTAGACACATCAGCACCATTCATTCCCCCAAACTGAGATAACACTGTGCTTAACTCAAAAAGAGAGATGATTTTAAGGTGAGCTGATTATTCTCCAAGAATTTAAACAAACCTTTCATCAGTTTTAGAGTTACACTGCTTAAGTTTTTTCTTCCCTATAGAGTGATGGCTTCTGTCATCAACTTAGCAGGAGTCAAAGAGACCCTGAGTAAAAATCAATGGAGAGCAAGTCTTGTAAGATGAGTATATTTGAGAAGTGTAATCCTTTTCTTCCATCTTACTCATATTTTCCAATAACTTCCAATGCAGAAAAAGCTAACATGTGAAATCTGATTGCAGTCTTCTTGTAAGTAAGCTCTCTTCTCCCTACCCTTGCACACCCAAAGGTGGATATTTATGGAACTTGCTATGCACCTGATGGAATTGGCAGCATCCTCATGAAAACTGTAGACAAAAATAAGTTGTGACTAGAACATTCAGCAACAAGCCCTTAAAAGTGAGCTAAGCAGTATTTATGTAAGATAGCCAACAAATGGTACCTATGAGAAGCTACAAGTCTTATTATTACCAATAAAAATCTGGTCAGTTTGGAAAAATACATATTCGCATATTTCATCTGTAATTTTTAAGCATGTTGCATAGAGGGACTGGCATCATTATCAACGTCTGTGTTTCATCGGCAGAAGATAAAAGGCATTACAGACTTAGGTATGATTATAAGGTAGACCCCTACCAAAAAGAAACACAAACAAACCCAGAACTTGTCTAAATCCCAGACAAATCTCCAGTGCCGCCTTTGCCTCTAAAAAGCCAAGTTCGAGCTTGCTTAGTCCTGAAGAGCACATCTCTGAAGGAGACAATACAAAGCGACTTCCCTCAAAAAAAACCCAAATTTACCACTAACATCAATTTCTGTGTTGGTATTGGAATATTTGAGACCAATATAATTCTCAGATTTAGGTGGATGCACTTATGATATCGCAACCTATTTGTATGAAGGCTGGTAAGTTTTATTGCTATACAGAGCCTATGTAAATACATACTCAGTTTTTTAGCGATACAACTACATAGGACACACACACAGAGACTCCACAACCCATCTTTACCAAATGCAGTTATAAAAACACAAAAATGGGATCTGCTGCTCAATCCATGTGTCTCACCTATTGGGAGCTGCTGTTCAGTCAAGGTGGTACAGCTCAAGAAACTGTTGTATGTCATTGCCATGGCAACACGGGATGCAGCTTCCAGGCATGACGCAATTTGATAGCCCAACTTCACCGTGAACTCCTGTTCTGCCTGGAACTAAAAGCCATGCTGAGAAGGATTAGTACTTTCATTTCTTCAACCATGCGGTTAGAGAAATGAAATGGGAAAAGCTAGGACAGCCTTAATACTTCATGAGAGGCTTTTGCGTTAAGCAAAACCTCTAGCTAAGGTTATATGAAAGGTTTGAGCAGGAATATTGGACATTTCCCAATGAATTTGGAAAAGACGTATCTCTTAGAGTTACACAATTTATGTCACAGGCTATAAGTAAATCCTTAAAAAGAAAAAACAAATTAAAAAAAAATAATCTTTTTTAGGCTCCTAAAATGTATTCTGAAATATTTTTCTGTGTCTGAAATATGCTTCCCTCTTTTGTAAGCTCTTTTATGCATTCTGTACTTGATGTATTTGAAATATGAACTTGCTTGATGAGTGGCTCTCAGCTTGTGTCAGCACTTTCACAGTGTAAACACAGAAAGCTTTACATTAATGTATATTACAGTTAAAGTAAAACTGTCTTTACCAAACTCCCAAGAATGCCTTTTTTCATTAACTATAGAAATCTCAGTGAGAGCAGAATCACTACATAAAACAGCAACAAGAATGAGCTGAGCTATCCCAGTCCAGTGACTCCCATTGCCTCCCAATCTCATTTTGGATTGAGACTTGTTTCAGTTGACACAGTCCTGTAGTTGAGCAACCCAGCATAGTGCCCCATTAAGGCCTCGGCAGTTACACAAAGTTAGAACAGCGTAGAGCACTAGTCACTGCCTTCTTCCCTTGCAATTGTTAAATTACTGTGTAAATCTGTAGGGTTTTTTGTGATTTTGGCTTGTTTGAAAATGCCTGTCAGCAGCAGGAGAAGTTTCTACTTGTTCCTCCAGTTGCTTATTGACCTTTACAGATTTTGTTTTTATAATAACATTTTCTTTTCAGATTTGGTTGCTGTACTAACACCATCATCAGGTTAATGGGAGGAAATAGTATGATCCTCCATTAGCAATTACACAGCTTCCTACTATGTCAATCCCTTTGTTATTTTCTAAACAAATGCACATATTTCTTCATTATTTCTCCATTTACCACAAGCTGTGTCACAGGTCCTAACACTTTGCTTGGAGTGATTTGTTGCCTTTTTCATTTCTGTTAATTTTTAATCAGCACTCATAAGTGTAGGTGTACAATCCTTGGATAGTTATCTTTTGGGTTGTCACTTCATTGCATGTCTTTACTGTGACTTGTTCTGAACTGAAGTTATTAAGTAATTCATTCCTGGTACATCAGTATTGTGAACATTGGCACATAAAGAGCCCCCTTAACACCCATCTTTGCCCGTGTAAAATGGTTCAGCTGAACTTGGGGGATGCAACGTGACACTGGGAAAACCACTCCTGTGGACTGTACACAACATGTTTTATATGACTGAGGCAGAGGCGTAAGCCTCTTCTGTATGTCAAAATACAAAGAATGGTACACACCTCTCCTACTTCACGTTACATGTGTGAAGAGTATTTAAACTTCTATACTTACGTTTCTAATGTCAGATATAGAAATCTCACAGTAATTTCTTGTGGGTGGTTACCCAAATAGCAGCTTTTGCAGAGCTTATCAAGATACATTCTTTTTTGAAATTCTTATGCAAAAGTGTATTGCTCATTAAGAATTCACTGGTCACTGTGGTACTTCTCATATCCCTCAGGCATCTCTTCGTTGCTCTTACAATATTTCTCAGTGGTAAAAATAAAGAGTGTTTCAGGAAGCAAAAATATCTTCTCCAACCAAATGTGGAATAAATGGATTTTCACTTTGATTGTCTTCAGTGCTGTGGCCGTAAAAGCTTGGCAGCAGCTTTTATATATAAATTCTAAATCGCTCACCCATTTCATCAAAGGCTAGAGGAACCAGTTGTTCATATGTGGCCATTTCTTGCTTCTTTTGTACATGATTTTAGCCCACTCTCTCTTTTGTCACTCTCCCCTTGTCACTTCAAAAGCAGCATCTCAAAGCGTTTGGGAATGTGGCTTTTTCTCAAGTGACATCTCAAGAGTTGAGAGACACTTGTGAATACAGCTAAAAGTTACCACTTCACTATGGAGTTCAGTCTCTAATTTCTCTGCAGGCGATGCTGCCTGTAAATCGACAAGTGGTTTAAATGCTCCTTGACAGAAGGGTCTAGAGATGTAATAGCCCACAGTAACAGTAGCTCTCAATGGCCAAAGTAAACCTACTTTAAAGGATCAGATAAATATCCCAGAACCAGGAACTACCTCACCCACATGACATAGTTTGTTTATGTTATATAGTAACACATATGACACAAAGTGCAATTTTAGTAAAAAGAAATGTTTTGCCATAGGACTGTGTTAACACAGTACCTAAACTGCTGTTAGAAATCCATCCGTTGTTTTCAGCCTGCCTGGATCCTTACCCGGGCAAGTCCCACACTGATGTAAAACATGCTTTTGCAATTATGCCTTTTTTTTTTTTTTTTTTTTTCTTAGTAAGAAAAAACCCTGAAAATTACCAATTTGCTTCCTCTCTTGTCAGCTCCAGGAGAAGATCAAAGGATGATTGGTAACATGAAGAGCTGGCTACTTTATAAAAAAAAAAAGTCTTTCTTCATTACTGTTTTCGAACTCTGAAGCTACTAATCTAACGGTCTCATGGAACATTTATTTTTGTTGTCTTATTTTTCTTGTCTATGAACTTTTTTGAGATCTCTATAATAAAATAGTGTAGGAATGGCCTGTATTAATTTTATAAGAAACACCTTTAATGAAATCTGAATCAACCAAAATCACAGGAAGATTAATTTCAGATAATGCTAAAATGTAGAAGCATAAAAATGAAAACCAGTAATGTGATCAAAGAGTTGTGACATAAACTCCTTTTAAATTAAAATCATGTGAGACTTAATGAAGAACACAGCAAACATCACAGTTAAAGGGGCTACACCTAATGAAATGTCACACATCCAGAACTTGGAGTGCAGTAAATACAGTAATCATGTTTATACATGAGGGTTGTTTGAGTGATCCATCAGCTACAACCAAAAGTTTAGACGAGTATTTGGCATAATGGCAGTCTCACCATCAAGCATTTTTAACTGCTTAATAATCTACCCTTTTCTGTGGTATACGTCAAGCGCCAAGGACAATGCTTATTTGCATTACCAAATTAGATTTGCTCGATGCAAATGGGTGTGCACATTGGCAAAGTTAAACCACCTCTATTCTGAACACAGTCGTTAAATCAAATTTACTTTTTAAAAATAAATTAGAAATGCTTCTCCCCTGTATTGACTGACCCACCTAAAAATTACCCATTACTTAATATATTATGACTATGACTTTGAAACAACAAATAAAAATGACAAAAAATCAGTAGAGAGAAAATATCACGATGTAGCTAGACAGGTGGAAAAGTATAAAGCAGCAAATCTGGCTGCTGGATGAGATCATTCTGCAAAGTGTCAGTATTTAGGTCAGTGAAGGTGATATGCCCAGTTAATTGGTGAATACAGCACGGCACTGAAATCAATGACAAATATTGATAACAGATGAGAACATAGTTTGTGTTCCATGCATTTAGTGTAGCAAATCTGATATGCTTATGCAAGAGATTATATGATACAGTTGCCCGTGACTGCAGAGGGATGGAATTCAATGGCCCAGAGGCCTCTTCCAGTTCTACACTTCTGAAATATGATACACATATTTTAATTAAAAAGAAGAGATGTAATCCCTGATACAGTGGTAGGACTCTGGTCATTCTGAGGGGTGGTCACTATTTTGCTTCTCATGAACAGGAGAAGCAAATTTCATTATTTGTTTCTAATATGCAAGAAGTCTTCAGGTTTGAGCCTTGCTATGCAAAAAAAAATAGCAGAAAAATATAATCTTGTACACGAACATCTTAGTATCTCTCTTTCCATTATGGATGGATATGTCCTTTGAAATGCTTTAATACTGCATGGTTTTTACTTCTAAAAAATAACCCTTGAACAATCTAACCTTACGTTAAAGACCCTGAATTCCTGGAACAGTAGAACAGCTACAGAACACATCCAATGTAGAACTGTATCTTCACAACCCCTTTAAGTGGAAACTGAATTTCTCTTTACAGATGATATTGATCAAGATCTGTAGGACCTATTGCATTATAGATAATAAATAATAAGTTAATAGTCATCTTAATAAGGGGAAAAAGGAATCATCTGAGAATAGCTAGGAAAAAAGAGAACAACTTCCATTATTAATAGCACATGATATTACTGTAAAATAAACCCAAGGATGATGAGAGGATTAGGACTAACAGTCTTAGAAATGAACTCTTGTGATTATTTGCTAGAATATCCTCTCAGTTTGACACCACCACCTGGGATGCAGAAGGATAGTGTCTAAGCAAATAAAATTATTCACTGCTCTTGCGTATATTCATATTTGCCTCTTGCATGACTGTCTGCATCTGTGAGACGTGGTCAGGTTGGCACCTCTGCAGTGTGCTGGCTGAAGCAGTTTGTGAGAGCTGCACTACCAGCCTTCTGACACACAGGCTCCTTCTCATCCTTCTTGCCTTAATTTTTTACCTATTGCTTCCCTAATCATTCACTATAAGTGCCAACACCGATTCCTCATTAGCCACGACCTATACTTCTTTTCTGATAAACGCAGCTATTTAGTCATTATTCCCAACTGACAAAAAAACCTTGCACCACCCCAAAAGTTATTATATCTCTAACTGTGAAAACAGAAAAATTGGAAGCTACTCTACAGAGACAACTAGCTCTGCATGCTTTTAATATGCATTTCCATGTTTGGGAGACACTCCTGAGCAGAGAATTTTAAAGTAAAATACAAGGGTGAGTTTTATCTGAAGTAAGTTTTCTATAGTGTAACAGAAGGTTGAAAACATAATGATTTAACTTCATTTAGCATAATTGAAAAAGGAAGGCGATGCTTAATTCTAATCATCTGGATGAAAGTAAGTGCCAGCACGATGTCAGTACAAGTTTACATTGACAATGAAGAATGAATTCATACTTCTGCTTCTGAGAAAGGGGTGAACCTGCTCCCTTCCACCACTAGGATAATACCGCTGATACTGAGTGAGTAATAGCAGTTTCACATCGTTGTGCCCGAGATCGGAATAAGGCTTGTAATAAAGCTTCGATGCATTTCAGGAGTGAAGACACTTCTTCTTCAGGGACTTTAAGATAAAGCACACATTTTAGAGCCTTATTCAAGCAGGTTTCATTCAGGCTGAGTTTCAAAGAGCCTGAATGACAAAGTGCTAGAAGGTGACTTTCTATCAAAAAGCATACTGTTATCTCTCACTCTCATATAATAATATGCCAGGAAGCAGCAGGGATTATGGACCATTTTTCTCACACTGTTTTCTCTCTGCCTTTTCGCATGAGTAGGGATGTAGGATAGAGGCCATGAAGATTTGGGCTCTCCATCTTTACCCTCTCACCTCTCCTCCCTTGACAGCCCACGGTTCACCACAATACTGAAAACCTTCAGAAGACCTTTTGCCACAGCACACATCCCTGGAACCAACCCTTACAAGAACGACCTTCATGGAGAGGAGACCAGTAAAACACACCACCCCTGGGGTCTTTTCTGAAGAGGGGAAATCATGGCTGTGGGGCATGGATATTTGACAGTGAGAGGGGAATGGCAGGAGCACCATAAGCAAGGAGCAGTGCCTGGGATGGAAGGGAAGGATCCCACTGCACTGAAAACTTCTCCTGCATGGGGAGGGACACTTTAACATTGGTTTCACTCTTCTTGTGAAACCAAAGGACACAATATAGCTCACAATTATTTTTATTTTCCTTTTAAAGACATTTTTTCCCTACCCCTCAGCTTCCATAAGGCAAAACCACACATTTCTGTTAAGGTAGCATGGCGGCCTCTGGGTGTCAGCTTTCTGGCATTTGAGTTAAACAGTAACCATAAAGAAGTGCTTGTGAGAGACATTAACTGTTCTTGATGTCAAGTCTTCCCACAACAGGAAACTGCTTTTAAATCATTCCTCTGAAGAATAAAATAGAATAGTTTCCTGATAATTGTTTTATTTCCATGGAGAAGTGAAGGAAACGCTGTAGGGCTTGTATTCTTTACCATGACAGCTTGAGGATGAGCATGAGGATTCCTGTTTCTGCTTTCACGAATATTAATTTTTCTTTCTCACTTCTCTTAATTTTATTTTTTGTTGCCTTCCCTGTTTTTCCATAAATTCTTGGTTTTCTTTTCCTTTTTGGAGCTTTATTCCAAGCTTTCTGCTGTCAGCAACCCCCGTGATCTGTACTCTTCTGTACTGTTCACCCACAGCTTGCTAATGCGCTCTCTCCCATTGACCTCTCTGGTGCAGTGAATGCTGGTCACAACCCTTCATAGACAGCAGCCAGTTCTCTCTTTCAGTGTGAAGAGCTCAAGCCGAGACTTAAGGCTAGTCATTCTCAGAGAAGGTCAGTAATTCTAAGGAAAAACAGAAGCTGTCTCTTAGAGACAACCATACTGCACTCAAAGACAAAGGAAGCATTTGTTCATCAGCATCTGTCTATTTTGATACAATCTGCACTCACACCTTTGGGGAAGGGTGGGAGAACCTTGAGAAGAATGAGCAAATAGGCAAACCAAAATCATATGCATGCTGATAAGATGAACTGACATTTGAAAGGAGTGCCTGCAAAAATGAGGCACAAATGTTCCTATAGCAAAGAAAAGGGGATTTGCAGGAGCACTACCATGATCCCAGCAGAGGAGTCATATTCTGTGTCCAACACTTCGATAGACTTTTTTTTGGTAATAACTGCTCCCCAGAAGGATTTCTTCTGATTATTACTTCTTTTTTTCTGGATTACAGTACTTTGCCAGGCATGACTCATATGCATGAAAATGTGGTTATCACAAATGAAACACATTTTCAGATTTATATGCTGAGGTAGCCAAAACACAAAGTTTTTTGACTTTTAAAGTTTTAAAGCATTTCTAATGACAGGAAGGTGTGATGTACTTGAAGATATGAGGCTCTTCACCAAGGCAGCAGTAAGCTCAGGTGAAGGCATAATAAACTTCCATGATTGGGTCACCTTCTAATAAGGTGCGGAGGTCTGGTTACATACACACCAGTGAGCATAATTCCATAGGACCAAAGCTGGAAATTACATTTCTTCTGCTTTCTGTGGCCACATAGACATCAATTCATGCTTTAGAAGAAGAGTCATATCACTTGGAAAACATCATAGTGTCTTGGCAACTTACATCGGAAACGGGGTTGTATAAAAACCAGTATTACCCTATACTACCCTGATGCTTCTACTTCTACCAGGGGGCCAACTACTTGCCAGCATGAAAAGCAGGATACTGGGCCAAACACACTGCTGTTATTCCAGGTGGGTTAGCAAATTTTGTATCAAACGTTTTAAGATATTTTGGCAATAATTCTGTATTTGCTGCTCAGGTGGAGTCTGGGCTGTCTGATAGCTTATTGCAGTGATAACTCAAATATATTAAGCCTTATACACAGAAGTGATTATCAAACACAGTGTGTTAGGAGGGTAAGAATGTGTCCTCCACCTTCAAGAGCTACCACATCTGAGCTGGTTGATCTGATGCATCAGCATTTCTAGCAATAATCGCTCACAGCCTCATTCGACGTGAGCAAAGACAAACTGAGAACCCTGGTACTTCTTAAAAGCCACAGTTAGTCCCAAGACAGAGCATGGGGGCATGCAAAACTTTCTTATACAAATGAAAGTGGGAAGAAATGAACAGGACTGCCAAGGCCAGTCTGTGCATTATCCCCTGAAGGTACATAATCGACAAAAACTTTTGATTTTAGGGCAGCTACAGGCAACACAGCAGCTTATCCTGTGGGCTGCTGTGGCTGTTACCAAGAGTCTTGGCAAAGGAAGCACACTAGTATCAACTACTGCAGTGCTGAACTAGCAGATTACACCAAAGTAGTTAGATTTTCTTGTGCTGTCTCTCCTTTATTTATTTCCTGCTTCTTATCACAACTATGTCATAGAAAATTTTCTTTGGAATGTTCTTCTAAACACAATAGTCAGCATACATTCTTTATCCTAATGGAATAGTGCTCGAGGTACCCACCATATCTCAGTTCCTCTGAATAATTTCAGAAAGAACAGAGTGAGATAAAAAAAAAGGCTACGTATTTTTTTGTCAGAAAGTGGTGCAACCTCACAGAAGGCAATGCTTATGTAGATGAGGCTGCAAAAGTAGAGCCTGAAGGAGCTAGAAAACCCAACTTTTCTTCCGTGCTACTAAGTCATTGTGGGAACAAGGACCAGGTACTTAAAGACCAATCTACAAATTCAAGAGCAATGAGTGATTAAGGCAAATTTTTAGGAAGGTCTGTGAGATCCTGACTCTACCCACAGCGATGACTTAAAGTTACCTCTGCATAGGAACGGTGGCGTACGTTCTATGTCTCAGCCTCACAGACTTATGGAGTGAGCCCCTACAACTTTTAGTAAAAGGAGCTACATAAATATAAAATATTATTGTGGAAGTAAACTATCAGCACTGGGAATTTGGCTTTTTTTCTGTATCAGCAAGGTATAGGTTTCACCACGTAAAGGGCAGAGAGCATTTATTACTGTAAATTAACAACCATTATTTTGTTGGTATGAAAGCAGCAGCAAACATGCTTCCTCAGTTTAGTTTTGAATCCCAAGCAGAGCTCATATTTCACACAGTAATATGCAGTAACTTCCACAGACAGCGAACATAATTACAGTGTCCTAGCTCCCAATGGCTGAAGGTTGTAAAGGATAATATATAGCACCTGCTGAATCTGCAGAAGGAAAAAAAAACGAACAACAGTATACAGCTCCCTGTCAGCTCCTCCTTTTCCAGAAGGATTTTCTCATAGGTGTCTAGGTGGGTGTTCTAGGATGGTTACGTCACTGCAACTGGTTTGAAAACACTATTTGATAGCTGCAACGACAGAATGAGAGGTGATGGGAACAGACCATCCCCTCAGATATTCCAGGTTTTAAAATACAGCAATGCAAAAGCTAGGAAAGAAATTTGAGTTATTGCTTCCCTTTGTGCAGCGCAATCCTCTTACTGATATCTAAGAGATGGCTACCACCCATCCCATACAGATTTTTGGATTTCTGGGGTGCAAGGCTATAAAAGCAAATAATGCAGAGATACCAACTTTTCCACTATCTCTCCACTTCTGTTTCCCCAAACCTCTTTCTATTGCACCATCTGAACAAGAAACATCAAGACAAGAGTGTTGTCCTCTGTCATTCAGGAGCTTCAGAGCTCTGAACACAGGGGCACATGCGCTTCCCATTGCCCAAGTCAGTGAACAATTATGAACTGACCAAGCTCTTTTATTCAGCCTTCTGCAACCCTCCTCAGATGTTCTAGATTTTCAGAGTACTCCAGAAAGCTGGTGTCCTTTTTAAGGACTCTCCTTGCTTTTAGATCCACTTAATCCCAACCATTTGATGGGGAACCTTAATTAGCAAGAAAGACACTGTTCCTCCCTCCTCTTTAGGTTAGATTACAGCATTGTTAAAGTACAAATTGCTGGATTCTGACTGCACAGAATTACAGGGTGATGCCAAGTTACCTTTTAGAATTTCTGTTAAGAACCTCACTGCAAAGGTGAAAATTCCTTGGACAAAAGGGAACTCTGTCCTGAAAGTCCTGTCCCTGCAGAGGCTTTGCTTACCAAAGTTTCATCATGGACTCATCATGGCTTCTGCTGTCACAGTTCACAGAGATGGGTACAATTACTCCAACAACTTTGGCCAACCTCATGAGCATTCCTGAAGATTTAAGCCAGGACCTTTGGAGCAGTCAGATGGAGAGCATTTGCAGCAGAGGACTGTCATGGTTCTGTGCTCCCATCAGTGCAGGCTTCTCAGAGGATGACCAAGTCAGGAGTGAAGCAATCCATATCCAATTAGTATGCCTGAATCAATCCAGACCCCAAGAGTTCCTAGATCTTTATTAACTTTCAGCAATCTTTACTTTCTATTGCCTAGAACAGGCCTTTATAACTTATGTCATCTCCGTCATCAGAAAAGCACTCTAGCTGCACTAATTTTTCACACTGTACATCACCGTAATTTATTTATTTGACTGGAATGGAAAGGATAACTGAGAAAGAGAGCTTTTATTGTGATGTGCTCTCTATTGCAATGCTTCCCACATCCATGACCATTTGTATTCCATCACCTCTGGGTTGTGAGCATTTTTGTCAATGGGGATTGTAATGGCTGTGAAGACTTAACTCCTAATACCTTCAGATTAAAGAATTTTTCCCAGGCATTTTTTTTTTTGTTCACATCTTTATACTGCACAACAGTTAGGGGCTTTAGAGGTTCAGTGATCACCCACTGTCAATCCTATTTGCTTGTTTTCTTTGCCAGGAAAGTGCGAAAATGTATTTAACCTGAGCCCCTCCGAAAGATCAGCTTTTTTCTTTTCTCCGCTAAATGTTCTCTTGTCTTATCTAAGAGTGAAACTTGGCACCAATTTCAAGAGAGCTGAGCCCTAAACCTCACTCTCCTTTAGGACCATTCATATGATGATATAGGTATTCAGGATACAGATTCAGATGATCAAAGTGTCCTGAGAAAGCCACTGCTTCAGCAGTTTTAACCATGAGAGTATTGCTTAAGTAGTTATGACTAATGTTGAGATGAAAAATAATTTCCTTTTTGTACTAGAGAGACTGATGAGATCAAGAGTATCTTGTTCTGTAGGCATCTGGATATGCACATCTGTACAACCTACTCCTGCAGAATCAAATTCTGACTTCCCCTGGACCAAAGAAAGGCGAGGTGTCAGGAAGTATTTCTCACTGTCCCAAAACATGGAGCTGGGGCAGGAGGGGAAAGTCATAGGTGGTTGTCAAGGTCAATTCTGGGAAGGTTTACATAAATAAAGCAATCTGAAGATGGTTACAGAAAAAAGTATGAGAGGAGAAAAACAAATTAGAAGGGAGACAGGGAAAAGATGGTAAGGTCAGGTCAGAAGTATCTTGCACCTTTCCAGATGAGACTAGTTTTTTTCCTTCAACTGAAAAAGTCAACCTAACCATCCATGCTCAGAGAAAGAGCAAATCCAGCCAGCAGAGTTTTCAGCTAACCCTACTGTCTGTGTTTAATTTTCTACAAAACAATGGACAGTCACTAATACATGGGTATGCTGTGTACATAAACACCAAGGGTCACGACAAGAATCAGTTTCCTCTTTATCCTAAAGCACAGTGTAGTTAGAAATCTGTTGTAACAGTGACAAGAGATAGATGTGCCTCTGTAATTTTTACCTGGTGCTAGAAATGAAGATGCATGGATCTGGAATGCACTATATACATGTGGGATAGCTGGGACAGAAGGATAGGTGGGATGTTTGTATTTTAAAATAGGAAGTAAATTCTGATGACCATACTCTTTCCTTGACACTATGGGCTCCAATCTGCTCTGTTACAGTAATATCATTTACAACAAACTTGATTTAAACTGGTTGCATTAGGGCAACCAGGAATACTGTATTTTTTTATATTCTTTTAATATTCTTAAGCTTACTTTGCAGTGAGGGGATGATGGTTTCTGTATAGGCATTTGCTGCTGAAATGGGAAATAGGTGGGCTGTTTGCTGAGTCTATCAGCTGGAACACTGATGATCGCTACTTGGACTGCTTCAATGTAAATATAATTTTCTCAGACGTCAGTATTTTGTGTCTCAGTCTTTTTAGACATTATATATTATTCTACTTAATTCTTATTATGTTATGTACATCACAACAAGAAGATGACCCTGACCTTTACATTTAACCACAGAATGTATTTACACAGTTTGTAGAAAGTGATGGTGAGAACTTTTCAGAGCACCACCATTTTATTCCTATCTTTGTTTTCCCCTCCCCCTTTACAGAGGTCCAGTGTGTCAGTGCTGTGCCCTGAGAAAACCTGTATTTTCAAGCAAAGTCCCTGAGCAGTTTTATTTTTGAAATGAAAACAAATGTTAAAAGTCTTGTTTTATTTCTTAAACCTGATTTTTTCTATTAAAGCCCACTTTAAACGATGTTGTACTTAATAATCACACCATTGATAGACAGTGCTGCTAGTTGGATGTGTGTGCTTCGTTTGGGTTAAGTCTGCTCATTTCATTGCTTCTATAAACTTTTCTGCCTGTGGTGAATCTCCAATCTAGTTTATTTGAATGTGTCCAGTTAAGTTCTGAGATCTAATTTGTTCCTATTCAGTATTAGACTCCCGTTCTTTCTGATTATGTACATGCACATCTGGAAAACAGCCCAATTTGGTTTAGCTTCTAAAACTGCAGTTGCATTCCCTTGTTTTATGACTATGGTCAATGTGAATCAGACATCTGGAATCTTTCTGTCACTCAAAGCATTTTAACTCAATTTTGAGTGCCACTCATCGACATTTCTGCTTGTCTGATGGTTTGCAAAATGTTTGGTCTGCTTTTTACATTCCCACAGTGCAATTGTTTCACTTTCCATGAAGCAAACTGTTTACTACAGTCAAATTATCTACCTGCACAAAAGCAGTAATGGGATCTGCATGCGGTGTTAAAGTTCCATTTTCACTTCTCTCCATCAGTAACAGAATTTCGTACCGTAACTCCAAGCATTTAGGTCTATGAAAATTAATCTAAAAAGACTGTAACAAGTATAGCAAGTAACATTTGGGGCTATACAACATGCTTTCTAATCACTGAACAAGACATAATGCCTCTTGCAATGGGTAAATGGCGTATTTATAGTGTTTGTTTTCTATGCGGGAAGCTTTTAAAGTTATTCCTTTCCTGCTGAAAATCATATTTGTAATACAGAGAAACTATTACCTTAAATTGGAGTAAAAGTACAGGAGTCCAGTAAACACAATGATTTTTCAAAACCCTCCATAAGCACTATTAAGCAGTCACAAAAATATCCCTGGCCACACTTGATGTGGAGGATCCGTACTACTCACAACTTCACACAGTCATCCTTCTGCTTCCCACTTGCCCTACTTTTGTGCTATGGAGCCACCTTATCTCAGGGAACACGTAAAGAAATGTTTCCCACCAGAGCAAACTTCCCTGCCGCCCCATGAATCCCTGGGCACAGGTCACTACGGGGACACGAGTCCCTTCCTCACTCCCCTGTACCCACCCCACACATGCACAGATGGAGGCTGCTCACACCCCTGAGCTGCACCTTGGGCTGAGGAATGTTAAGGTAGAGCTGCGGTGTGAGGCTGAATGCGCATTCCATATGAAGCTCTTGCCAACAATAGTTGTAGTACAATTAAAGGAGTGTCTTCCTCCCTCCTCCTCCCCTGCTTGGGGAGTACCTGAATGTGAACTTCTCCCTTGGATAAACAAACACTTGTACCGACAGCTGTGCTTCTGGCCTTTGAGGAATTTATTCCTGTGCCTTTTCTTTAGGATTTCCAGTTTCACCTATCAGCTGCACTCCCTACTGTCTGGCATTTCTTTTTCACCTGTATTGTGGGTGGCACATTATCTAAGACACACGTTTTTCAACCCACTTTCCTAATTCCAGCAGTGTGGGAGAAGCTGCTTTATTAGCAGCATTTACACAACTCACTTGCAACAAACATGTCTTTTCATCATTTTCTTTCTTTAGTGAGCAGTAGTAGTGGCGCGAGGTTCTGATTTCAGGTACAGCAACCACTGCCCACTACAGCCCCTCAGCTAGTCAAACAGTCAAAAGCAAAGCAAAACAAGCCAGTCAGTTATTATCAGAGCGAATGGTGATTAGAACAAACAACAGTACAGGAGGAAAATGCATGTCTACTCAGAAACAGCCTTTGGGGGGCTGAAGAAGAGATATGGAGCCATTTTTCACTAGGTCCATGAGAAAATGTCAGCACACAGATGCTGCTGTACTGTCAGATTGCATCTTAATTTGGCCAAAGGGGACCCAGGCAGTCACCCCTCACAGACAAATTTTAAAGGCCCATTACAAATCTGATTTATTGGTTGCTAAGAATCTCCCTGCCATGGTCTGCAGATTTTGCATGACATGGAGCTGAAATCCAGCTACAGATAAATGTATGATTCTCTATGCGATTTAAATCCATCTGAATACAATATTTCTTGGACATCGGTCAAGCTTCCCCCCTGTTTGCCTCCCCCCTCTCCTCCTAATACCTTAAGGCAGTTTACTTCAGAATGAAGCAGAGCATTAACCTGTGCAAAATTGCTAATTTGTACATAACTCTGTTGCTGCTTCTGAAAAAAAAAAAAAAAAAAAAAAAAAAGCAAATGCCTTTTGTTCTGAAAAGGCAAGGAAAAATCTTCAGGAACAAAAGAAATGCATCTGCCCAGGAAGAGAAATGAGAAATTGCTGTGATTTGTTTTAGATGTTTAGGCATGCTAGTTTTAACAACCACCATTCAAATAAAAACACTGATCTGCTTCTGTATTTCAATCTTTTTTAAAAATCCTGTTGGCTTCTTCCTAAGGATAATCCCCAAAATAAAAGAAAAAATCCCATTCCTTGCCTTCAGCGAAAAGCCAAAGATCGTAAGAGGGAAATGCCTTTGGAATTGCTGGAGAAACACCATTCAAACTTGCTCTACTCGAACTGCCCATTGTTACCATTCAGACAATGTACAACAACAGTCACAGCTCAACTTCTAACCATGCCCTCATCACAAGAAATTCAAAGTCAACAGCTCTTTTTATTTCCATAAACATCATAACCAAAGCCTTCTTTTGCAGTTTCCCTGGTAAAACCCTACCAGCACCAGAGCAGTAATCCGACAATTTGTGAAAGAAGCATGCAGCTTGTCTTAAAAGGCATGGTATTTCCTACAGGAACTATTATAAACAAAGACAACATCAAAAGCAACACCAGAACCGCGCAAAGCCAAGTCTTCCTCAGCCCAAGTTTGGATTCAACATCTGGCTGAACACAGTAGTGCCTCCAATACTGATTTTGTTTCGTGGGATTAAAACCCATCTAATCTCTTTAACTGACCCCATCTCAGGTCCCAGCTTTGCAAATCAACAGAGAGAGGGGGGAGAAAGAAGGAAAAAATAAAAAGGCAAGAAAGAGAGGCAGAGTCTTTTCCCACCTTTCCATGGCTCTCAGCCCGTCTGTCTTCTCATGATCTGCAAACCACCTGTACGGATCCAGCCCATTCTGGGGGCAGAAAATCCCCTCCCGGCAGACGTAGCCTCAGCCGTGCTTTGATTTTTCGGCACGGATGTCTGGAATCTTCCGCTTGAGCCCGACACCGCAACACAAAACTGCAGCCGAGCTCTTTTGTTTTCCCTCCTCGGCGGGGCTGGAGCCGCGGCTCCGCCAGCGCTCCCGCTCCCCGGCGCTGCCTCCGCCGCCGCCCAGCCCTGCCCAGCGCCCTCCCGGCGAGAGGGGCAGCTTCGGAGGCGGTCAGGTGATCTTCCTGGGAAAGCAGGAGGGATGCTCGGGGATGGAGCGCACGAATCCGCCGTGGCTCTCAAACTCGCCGTTTACGTTACAAAGCCGGGAGGAAAACAGAGCTCTGAGGAGAGCATGAGACGTTCTGCTGCTCCCCGGTTCTCCCCAGGCAATCCCCAAAGGCAGGCAGAGTGCAAAGACACGTTAATTAAACTTTCCAGTGGTAATAACCACACACACCTAAATATTTAGAAGTAGGGGCTTATTCCTAAGGAAACATCATTATTTTTCATATTATCATAGAAGCTCTGCTGGTTCTGTAGGTTCCTTTACAGCTTCCTCCCAACTCTATTTTTTTAACAATGTGATCTTTAAATATTTATGCTGAAGCCATATTTAATATCTCAACAGCAAATGGACCAATACCCAACTGGAATCAGTTCTTTATTAACATCACTACACTGTCATAGAAAACATTGTTGACACAGGGGCCATTACATATACACTTTCTGAACTGTGGCTTATCCAATGGCCTCATTCCTTGGGATTACTCTGATGAAAGCTATCACACTGTGCAGGGCTTTGGAGCTTACACTCTGAAAGACTGAAAGAACGAAACTGTAACCTGAGGTTCTGTCAGAGTCCCAGTTATTGCCAAGTTTCCAGAAATACACAAATATTGTTGCAAAAGTAATAAAGTATAAGAAGCAAAGACTGTAAGTTCTGACAAAACACTGAATTTTTTAACCCCAGTTGTCTGTTCTATCAGGTTTAGTAAGTCCAGAATTTCACCCAATGCATCGCCTTTGCATTCATTTTGAAATGTTAACAAGGCACTAAAGGTAGACAAGGTATCCACATTTAATCAGTCTTTTCTGAGAAACTTTAGATGTGTAAATGTGATATATCACTTATTCCAAGAAAAATCTAAGCCCCCTATGGACCATATTCTTAATGACTTAAGTTAAAGCCAGAAACCCCAATTGGACAGCACAGGTGCTTCTAAATGTTTCCCAGTGTTTCCAACAATATTATAAATAGCCAGTTTCCCATCTCATATGAATTGCAGGTCTGTCCACAGACCTGCAGTCCCTCTGGCACTATGCACAGAACACAGATTTCCATGTTTTGGAAGCAAAGCACACAAAGGAGCAACCTGAATTTGTTTTAGGATGCTGAGGAAAAGAGGTTTACAAGCTATCATGGATCATCTGCACTATATTACTAGGCAATCCCTATGAGATTCATACTACCAACACTCTCTTGCGCTGACTTTCAGAGTTTTTAACTCTTGACACATGCTTTGCAGTGATGTTGCAGTAGTAGTCTTTCACATCATTCTTATCATGGTCAAAGTTTCTGCCATAGTCCACAAGCTTTCAGCAGAAGCCAAAACTGATTCCAAGGAGCTGATGAAATTCTCTTGACTGTAATATATCACATTCTTTCAAACCAGTCTTCCTAGGGGAAAAAAAAAGGTAAAAAAGCCCCCCAAAATCAACCCAAAACCAACCAACCAAACACACACACACAAAAAAACCAACAAAAAAAAACCAACAACAAAAAAAACCACCAAAACCAAACAAACAAAAAGAAAAAACACGGAAAATTTGCCTGTGCTAGATTTCCTTTAATTACATGCTAAAAAAAAATTCAGAAGTGGAACTCTTGCCATGCCAAGGTAAGCATATCCTTGCAGAAAAATATTTAATGCCTTGCACACTTAACACTGGAACACCTTTTTGATGATCCCAACAATGAAGGCCATAGGAACCAAGATAAGCCAAAAGGACCAGACAGTTCCACCATGTTCATCTAAGTTTCTGGATGTAAGTGGAAATGTCCAGGTTTTTGAGACTGTAAATCCATGGGTAATTACTCTACTAATAGTTTTTCTCCTTCACCCTACTGAAGCAGCAATAGTGAAAGAAGGGTAATAACATATATTGGCTATAATGGGTTAAACTGAAGAGAGTTAGCTGAGAAAATCATCTGAAGAGAATAGGAGGAAGAGCTAAATGACATTTCTTACTCTAATTTCTTCAGAACTCAACACAGAATTGCATACATATTGGTGTTTTCTAACCTGCATATAAGCAACAGTCTTTTATTATTATAAAGTCAACATAAACCTTGTTTTTAGAGTAAGGAAACAGGCCTAAATTATAACTGCTGAAAAGGCAAATAGACATCGTTATTCTGTCAGCCACTTATAGTAGTTACAATACTGTGTAAATCATGGGGATGCTCCATAATTTCCAAGTCAACTACTAGCATGCAGTTGTGTTACTCTGTGCACAGGACTCCCATGAAAAGTGATGAGTTTCTTGATTAGCAAGAGTATCACATCTTATACATACTAATTACAGGCACCAAAAATGTTCAGTTTAGCAAAGCAGAGCAACTACAGATATTAAATAATGAAATGCTGTGGTCACCCATCTAGTGCTAAATACGGATTATGATTCTCAGTCATTTAATTTCTAAGAAATAAAGCAATGATTTTAGACTTCCTTTTATAGTCTTCAGGCTGCCATGCAAATCGACAGGAACAAGACATTCCAAATGTCCGTGTTGATGCAGTAATAAGTATAGGCCTAATCCAATAGAAGAAAACGGAGGATTAACTTCCATCTAAAGGCCGTGTGTATATATACACATTGATATTTATAGATATATATACAGACATCTCCACATGATCAACCAAACTCATGTAATAAATATGGATGAAAACCTGTCTCATTCATGCAGATAACAATTATGTTTTGGAAACTGTGTTCAGTAAAGTCTAAAAATCTGCACAAACTCATACTTTACTCAAGAAATAAATACCATATTTTTTAACCGTTAACTTTAACACCTGCAATCCTTTGAGAAGAATTTGAAAGGTTCCTGGCAGATTCACTGTTTTTAAATTATACTTTTTAAAAATTAGAGCCTTAATTTCAACAACACATACATGATCAAATCATTGAGGCATGATGAAAAGAAATTAATGGTCTACTTTGTTGTAAAAATAGTCCCGATATTCGCAATGTTAATTTCAAACCAGTAAAAACATGTATATATCAACAGAAAATAACAATACGCTCCCCCTTTTTTATTTATAATACACAGCTGCCTTAAAGCTGCATCTATTCCTAAAACAAGCCATAGAACTAGATTGCTCTTTTTTTTTTTTTTTTTCTTACAGTTCATTTATATGCAGGTCAAAAAGGTGTATACTTAACAATGAAACTAAGTCCAATCAGTAGGAAAATGGGCATGTCATGTAAGAGTATTTATGAAGTCTTTTTGAATTTGTGTGGCAAACGGCCATGAGTAGTTTCCTTTTCCATTACTCTTCAGATGTAGAATTTGCAAGTCTGTTTCAAAAGAAGACAGAACACTGTTAACTTCAGATTCTTTGTGTTAATATTACTGATGAAAGAAAATGTACAAGTGCATACAAGTTACACAATTTATACAATGGAGAAGACCAATACAAAATTAGCACTGACAGCATTTTAAGTATCTTGCACCTTCAGAAATCTCATAAGCTATAATTGCTAAGGTTAATAATTTTAGGGTGGATTTGGTTTGAGTTTTGGATGTACCTACAGTCCTTTGTGCTCATAGGACAAAGACTGCCAAGAGGAAGGAGAAAGGAGGTAGGTAAAGATGTGGTCCTACTCCAGTGATATTACAGATAAGCGATTTGACATGTATAGGCTTTGACCCCTGCTAGAGAAAGCATTTAATGCAGGTGTCTCTGTGGAATGAATTAGTCATTATCTTTGACTTTAAAACAGACATAAAGAACTGAGAGCTGATGAGCAAGGTTAATACAAATACCCTTCGGAGCTCCTGGCATTTTCTTGTCAAATTATGGGAAGCCACAGGAAGATACTGTGGAAACTTTCCCTGCTTCAAAAAAACAGATGAAATATGAAAATAGAAGAAACAAAATTCCTTTGTGAGTATGGAATAAATTCACCATCCAGCCTGCTATAATGTCCATGCTGTTTTTCCTTAAGGAAGTGATACAGGAGTGATATCAGCTCTTGGATACTACTGAAGAAACTGAGTGAAATAGATATTGAATGGATAGATACCATTCAACACTGATGTCAGCAGCAGACCCTTATTTGCTCCTTCAGGAGACTGTGCTACAGGAAACCTCTTAACAATACAAAAATGAGAGTTTGGACTGCGGGTAGCCATTAAAATATCTCATAGTAGTTTTTGTGAAGCCAGGATTCAATACCAATATCCTGGCTAGAATCAAGAGCCAGGAAAAATGTTTTGCTAACCTGGATAGATGAGAGGAAGATTTTATTCTTTACTTTGCCATCTATAAATGTGTATAGATGATCTGCATGATCTGCTCTGGGCAATTCCTATCAGTCTCACAAAAAGGAAATCGTATGTATCTCTCAGAGTAATACAATACAGCTACAATGCAAATAACTGACTTCTGTATCTAAGCTGTCTTCAGTGCTGTTGTTAATCTCTACATACTCATCGCATTACATCTATGAAATGGCAAAATCATTGCTTTGTACAAAATCTGTGGAAGGTTCAATTCAATACAATTCAATTTGTAAAGGGTTTGGGGGATGGAATACGTAACTTTCAGCCAGTCTTTTACAAAAATTCCTGGCAGCTCATTTGCCAGTCAGTTCTCTGGTGTGTGGCTCAGACAAGACTGAATGTCTTTAACTACTAAGCACAGTAGTCTTTATAATAACTTTTGCAGGAACAGGTGGGTAATGATGGGGAAAAAAAACCCAAGAAGGTATCTGGTTATGTTTTGGAGGATATTAGCTTAACTTTCTTGGGATAGTTCAACTGTTTCTCCCTGAGATTGTACTAACGCCTGTACAAGTCCATGATGAGAAGAAGGTAATTACAGTCCTTGCCAGACAGTGTGGTCATTAAGTGTGCTATTTTGGATAAGTAAGTTTTTAATTAGTTTCCAGTGTAAGTAGGATGGTCTATGGTAGAATGACAAGGAAGATCCGTGCCCCTACTGCTTTCCCCTGTTGGGATTCAGTGTAATTTAATTGGATTACAATGGGGGTAGCCACAGTTACTGGTTTATTCAGTGTGGACATCTTCAGATGGCACTTGATTGACTCACTCTGCAGACTTCCTTATTACAAGACCTCTTCCCCTTCTTCCCAGAGAATAAGTATTGTACAAAGATGCCATATTCTTTATTAAACATGAGCATAATCACACAACTCTTGTGGCACTACCTGCAAAAATGAACGCTCTACCTGGTCTAAGTATACAGCATGTGACCTACTTTCTTTACAGCTACTTCTGGAATGTCCTTCTACATCTGTGACTTTGCCCATGTGTTGACAGTCTCCCTACCTAGAACTGGAAAAAAGTGCCATTTTAGGAATTATGTAAAACTATCCTTCATCCAAGAAGGTGAGGGGGAAATCCATTTGTTCACATGAGAAAATACATAGAGCATTTTTCAAAGAATCTCCCTGAAATTTAAACTGTTTAAGGTATGTGAAAATAAATAAATGAAAAGAAACCCTAAACCTATCTTTCTGACTGCTTCCTAGCCCTCTTTTATCTGATTTAAGAGATGAAACTGTAAAGGCAACAAATGCTTCTCTTAAAAGCAGAATTCCGTATGTTGCAAAACAAATGAACTAAATCAGTTAAAACTGGCCAAAGAATTTGCAAATTCTGCCTTTTTTTTTTTAATATATTTTTACATGTTTGTTCTTTGTTAGTCAAACATAACAAGTTTTGATTAGTGATTTTTTTTTCATGGAGAAAAGTAATTTCCTGACCTCTGAGGACAACTAAGGTGTAAATTTGAAAAACCACTGTGGTTTCATCAGCATTAATAAGGACATGACTGTGGTTTTACTCTAGTTTATTTAAACCTGCTTTGCAAAAAGCTAAATTACACATTAGCAAACATTACTCAATCCTGTGTGCAATACTGATCCCATCACTAGCAGAAATGAAGAAGAAAGAACAATAAAATTTAAATTTGCAGGAGGGATAGATATAATATTATTAAATAACAAGGCTCAAGACTGAGCCTTCTTACACTAAGAATACTGCACTGTGCTTCCAAGTTACTACAGCTTTGCTCATCTCTGTGTTCGCTGAGCTCTCATCAGCCCACTTGAAACCTCCCAGTGTGGAGAACTCACTGGGACCCCTACAGGCTAGGAGTTTAAACTGAAATTCTGGCCTTTTTGTTTGTTTGACTCAGTAGCTTCTACTAACAAAGAGCTGTAATGAAATTACTCAAAATATATATTAAAATATTGCATCTAAGTACGAGGTATGATAGAAACTTGATGGATTAGATACTATTTAATTATTTTAATTCCTTGCTTTCTGTTGTTCTATTTTTTTTCAGCATTTCAGCATTTTCCAGTTAATGAAAATGTGCTAGTATTATTATTAATAGTATCCATTTTTGTATTTATATGCTGTTTTAAAAGGCATCTCTTTGAGTATTATGCACATTTTAAAACAGTCTGAAGAATTAGATAAATTATTTCATATGTGCACACATGAACCTGGTAATTTTAATTTCATATTTAAATCTGTTATTAGATAGTTGTGTATGAGACTGACAAGACTTTTCCAGTATCATTTTGATTTTCTTCTTCCTAGAAGAGTCTGCCTAAAAACAAAGCTTCATATTCATAGCGTACATAGTAATATTCCATCTAGTCATCAGTAGTCAAACACACACACACAATGGCACATATGACATAGGCAGCTGAGTTGGGAATTGAAACCATAATAATTAACAATAGACTTCCTAATCTTGCCATGACAAGTAAATGAAAAACTCTGCAGTGTTCTTGCCCACTGGAAGAAGGAATTAACTCAGTATAAAAAGCAGAATGGAAGCATATCACTGATTAGATCTAATGCACAAGGAATGCAACAATGGGAAGCCTGTGTCAGCAGAACACGTCAAACTCTTTTCTAAATTTTCTGTGTGAGCATGCAAAAAACACACACATGCACATTCCATATGCGAACAGCAGTGAAAAAGCCCACGATAAACAGAACACAATCCCAACACCAATAAATAAGTGAATGAATAAATAATTAAATTATTGGATGTTCTTACTTCCTATAAATAACTGTAAGTAATATTTAAAGGTCTTCACCAATTTAGGTCTCATTCACTCCAGGTTACCTATGCAAGAAGCATCTGTCCGCTGCTGCCTGTTCCGTTCGCCGGTTCCCTGCCCTGTTCAGGACCCTGGAGAGCAGCCACCACCTGCTGCCCGCCGCTCTCGGGCAGGGGTAACAAACACCGCTGTGCACTTTCACGTGAAACAAGCCCCCATTCTCCTGCAGGTCTTGTACGACTGATCCATCCATCCCTTTCTCGTCCCCAAACTGCCTTTTTCTTTTATAGTGACATTTACAGTCGCAGCAACTTCCCCATTTGTCTGAAACAAAATATTCTCCCTTCTTCAAACTCACTGCATTTTTATTTTCTCAAGGCTGCCTCATATTCAATACTGCCAATATCATCATGGGACATGCAATAGGAGTATCGGATCAAGCATTATATTTTTATTAGTTTAATACCTATGCAGTTATGCTGCATTCTTTTACACTGTGTACTCTTACAAAACTTAGTTTATAATAACCCTGAATCAGAAATTATTGTGATTGTAGTCATATAAATTAACTCACTACAGTCATAAAAATAAGGTTGTAGTTTCTAATATTCTGTAATGTATTAAACACATTTGAATGATTCAGATTCTCTTCAAAGCGTGAAAGACCAAGTAAAGTTTGAAATTGTAACAAAAAACCTGATTGCGCAAAAACTGACGAGGGTCAATAATCCGAGTCAGTTCATTGGAACTGCTCGTCTGTACAACGCCACATGATATGTCCTTGCAGGGTATGTACCTAAATGATCTCATTGAGACTCAGAGTTTAATTAACTCTCAGACAGATATAAATCAAGAATGATTCCCAAAAGCCAGTACAGATTCATTGTTGTAACTCAGTGAAAATTTTCATGTTGGTTTCTTAAGGAAAATTAAGTTTCTATGATGGCATTATGAAAGGGAAGCAAGAAGGGAGCAGAGGTGGACGTGTGCTTGATATATACACATACATGCATTTGTCTGTGTGTCCTTCAGTCTGTCCTACTAAGCTTGAGCACAACAGCCAATTCCAAACTATTTTTATAGTGCAATTGATATCTTCAGGCTATCAATCTTTTACAAGTTTTGTGAAGATACAATGGGGTAGAGGAAATAAGGAAAAGCTGAATAAACAGGTCATTCTGGAGCTCAACCACAAGATTCATAAGTTACCTTTTTTGTGGATTTGGCAGCATGGAAGCATTCTTTCTAAAAGCTAGATGTCTTCTGAAAATATATTTCACATCTATCTTTTATTACTGTGGCTTTTGTAGGTTTACTCTGCTACATGGAATTCAGAGTGCACCCTCAGCAATGGCCTCCATCAGAATAAGAATCAGAAGTAGCCTCTCTTTCTTCAGAGCCACCAAAACACCCATGAAGGGTGCTTTACAATACCCTCACATGAAAACAGTCAAACTTGAAACATTATGAAAAACTGTTTATACTAGCTCCAAGGTGTCTTCTACCAGAAATCTATTCCAGTCATAGTACTTCTCAATACACGGTGGAAAAATCAGGCATTGTAAAGTGTGAGGTCTGAAGGGTGAAGCCCATATATTTAAATAAATAATAATAATAATAAAAAAAAACACAGAAAAAAGGGGGGGGGGGAGAAATTAAAAAAAGAGAAACATATCCTTTAGACAAGAAGGACCAAGTCAAAGCTGTACACAAAGGCAGTCACATTCAAACTCCATCAACAAGTTACAGCCTTGACCTGGATCACTCAGAACTCAGTTAGGGCTTACGTATAGGTCACTGCATAACCTGGCAAATGGGAAACAGTCCAGCTGGCTCCAGTCAGTCCCTGAAGACAAACTTAAAAGCTTCTGAGGTGAACTCTACAAAGCCCATTGGTTTGAACAAGCAGCCTTTTCTTGGGGAGACACCACAATGACACAAAATCATAGGTCCTACTTCCAATGCAGTGAAAGAGGAAGGCAAGCCACCCCACTGGGATGCTCCCAACGGGAGCTACAAGGCCAACAGCTCTTCATTGTGCCATTATTATTACTGAGATCCCACACCTTCAAATTCAAAAGTAGACCAAATAATGCCACTCACCCTACAGGCACTGAAAGTGAATGTCACATGGAAACCAAATCTGTTACAGCATCATAAATAATATTTCATCTCTAGTGGCACAAATAAACATGCTTACTCTATGATCAATTTTGATAACTACGATGAGAACACAGTTTCTCCATATGAGACCACAAGTGTTATTTTCTAAAAACATTCTAGAATTAAGCAGCCACACATCAGGCAGATGAAAATTGACCAAGTAAAGATGTTAATTAAAATCTCTGAATTCACATGCAATCATGTTTAACTGCAATACAAGGTACAAAGTTCTGCTGTAAATGACACCCACTACCTTTTTTTTCCTTCATATTACAAACCAATAAAAATAATTTATCTGTGTTTTGCTAATTTGAGTTAAAAGTTGCGACTGGTAATGGATAGTGTATGGTATCAATAAGAAGACCTAGTACAGAATGACAGAGAATTAAGATTTACTAAGTCTTACATCCTATGTCACGGGAACATAAGAAACAGTTAAAATACAGATGATCAGCTGCAGTTCCTCTATGTAAAACACAGTAATAATACTAAGAGCTTAATCTTTAATTTAGGTACTTTATACAGAAATTTTATGATTTACAGTTACGAGCTGGCATTCCAAGCAGAGTTTACAGTGTCCTCATAAGGTAGGCAGGTAGCTGCAGCTGCTGATTCTCCAGAGTGTCAGACCTTTATCCAGTTGTCAGACTCAACACCAAGAGCCTAATCTTGCTTTTTCTCTACTCTATTTTTCCTTATTCTGTGGAACACCTTCTCACATGAAGAGAAATCCATTTTTGACATACATGTCAAGATTTTGAGTATCACAGTTTACCTTGCTGCACCTGTTCTCCACTGGCAAGAAAAATTCTTGTGAACAGAGGTTACATATACCAAAATTCAGTGCATATCCATTCAGCCCTTCCCTTCAGCACACATACCAAATGCTAGCTTACTTTCTGACATGCAATTTGATAACAACATTTTTGAGCAGACTTTTGAGTATTGCTAAAAACTCTTTCTATCCTAGCAAGCACAAAATACAAACAGAATACTGTATTGCAAATCTTCTTGGCTTGCTACTGCATTAAAATACAATACTGAAGGACTTTCAATTGTAACAGAAGAGTACAAGAATACAAGAGTAACTTATTTATGGCTACCCCTAAATGAGAGCTGAAACCTTGGATTATAGATCTTGACTGCTGGTCTCATGTTCCCTAAAGGATTCTTAAGGGTAGTTGTGGATTTCTGTCTTGCAAATAGATCTCATCTGATTCCAGTGATGGTACAGGCAGCAGTTTTCATATACAGAATGTTAAGAGTATTTTTAACTGTGAATAAAGAACAACAGTTATTCATCAGTACTGGGATGTACTGCAGATGCTGCCTTGAGGTGTTGTCACTCTTTTCCTGCTAGTCAACTTTTTCATGTCATAGCAAAATATTCCACTTTACAGATAGTCTTAGATAAGAAAGAGTTGCTTAATCAACACGATGATCTTATTGCTGATAGGGTAGCCTATTGAGTACTATTGGCATTTCACCACAATAGGAAAAACAGATGACTGAGAACTCATTTCTTTCAAACCAGGCTACAATCAGATAAAGTGCATCCTGAATTGAAAACTAGATACTGAGTGGCTGGATTGCTTCTGTCCTCTCTTTCAGAAGATCAAGCAAAATATGGACTCACAGAATCATAGAATAGTTAGGGTTGGAAAGGACCTTAAGATCATCTAGTTCCAACCCCCCTGCCATGGGTAGGGAAACCTCACACTAAACCATGTCACCCAAGGCTCTGCCCAACCTGGCCTTGAACACTGCCAGGGATGGAGCATTCACAATATGGCATAATATGGCATTTACAATATACCAGCATATAACAGGAGGAACTTCTTTCATGTTTAGTGCATGGTTAAAACTGTCACCTATGCATCTCATTTCATGAGATCAGTATCCCAGAGGGAAGGAACAGAATTGTCAGAGATGAGTGATGAGCTACACCATAGGTTTGAGGAGTTACCATCTACTAGGAGTACAAAATAACATTATATAATTCTTGCTCACCATCTGGGTGGGTTCTTTTCACTTCCTTTCTCCAGAACCCTATTTTCATTCAAATCTGATCACCATGCATACTACTATTGCAAAATGCACTGGTATTAATAATTTAACCATAGCTCACCTGGTCAAGGTCATTTGAGGTTTGGGGTCAGAGGTTATTTTACTATATTTAAAAATGGAAGAATAGAAGCAGCATGCCTTTACTCAGTAAAAAGGCCTTGATGCTTTAGAACCTATAGATTTTAATCAATATCATTGTGGAATTGTTCTTCCCTGAGGAAAAAAACTAAAAAAAAAAACCAAAACTGAATGAGCACATCCATCCCGCAGACTGTCACAATTTCCAGACACAGTCTATTTGGCATAACTGCCCTTACTTGTTTTCATTCCTTGACCCTGAAGTCCAACTTTGTCTCTTTCTGGAGTATTACCATTAGATTAAGAATTCTGAAAGCCAGCCAAGCTAACACTGGTGGTGGTGACAGTAGATTTTAGTCTTTCCCCTGGAACACTGAATTGTGCAGTTAGTTAAACTAATTTGAGAGGTGATGAGATAATTTAATGATCTGCAGATTATTACAGTTTCACACACCACCTCTGGAAAGCTAAGAGAAAAAACAACTTACTCAGAAATACAGGAGATTCCTGCCTCAGGAAACAGTTAAAAGTCTGTGCATACAAAATACCCCCCCAAATCTATCAAGTAAGATGACTGCATCTTTATATACTCACATGCCAAAGCAGAACACTTAAGCCTACAACACCCCAATAGCTGAAGTACTGATAGCATAAAAAAGAGGAACATTCCCCCACAAAAAAATAAATATGGATGGTGGGTTTATAATCACTACCCCCAAATTAAACAAATACAAAATAAAATAGACAGTTGGATCTTTGTTAAGAATTGCACAGCAGAACAGACAACAGAAATAAGCTTGCCTGGAAGTAACATAGCTGAGATAATTACAGGAGAAAAAAAAAATCAAAGAAATAAAAAACGTTCATGTACAATGGAACTTGTGCTTCAGCAAATATGAGATCTATGGATTATATGGCTTTTGAAAGCTTTCATTTACAGTTAAATCCAAACTGAAACACAAGAGCATTAAAGTCAGAAAAACCTGAAGGTCAGCATTTTTTTCAATGAACAAAGTATTAAAAGTACTCCCTAAGTTAGCACTTCTTTTGTTACGTAAATCCCTGTTCACTGAACCTATTTCCTGTTAGTAGACTGAACCATGGATTAGGTACATTTGATTTGAAGAATGCCACTAATGAAACAAATCATTTTAAATCGTGCTTAGTGCACTGCAGGGTCATAGAGATGAGGTTTTGTAGAGCAGGGTGCAAACTCAATTGACAAAAATAAGGGAAAAATGTGAGAGCATAGAAAAGGGCTTATGATGTGGCTTTGGAAGGCTAAATCCTATGAAAGAGGCACTTGGAACTGAGGTAGCTGATGAAATATAAATGTCAACAACCATTATAGCTGAATGCAAGTGAAACACTTGTAACACAAAGTTATGAAGAAGCATGGCTGTAGTGGAAATCAGTCTCGGTTAATGGAGGCTGCATGTTCTTATAATTCAGATCAAACAATTGGCAATCAGATCGCCCAGCTTCCACCAATAATGTTGTCATTAAATTGGTGTAATTTCAAGCAAGTCCTGACTGCAATGCCTCAGTTTACCTGTTTATGAAATCTGAATGCAATTTAACTGTGCTGCAGGGCTTAATTATACTCATAAAGTATGTGGGATCATTGTAGGAAACACTGTATGCATGTGAATTTTTATGAGCATAACATCTGTATCAACAGTTCTTTGAATAATAAGACATGAAATCTGCAGAACTGCAGGTGGAAAGAAAAAGGCATTTTTTTCATCATTGTGTAGTAAATTACACATAATTTGAAAAAAGCAAAACTGAGACAAAATGGGACAACTTTGTAATTGTGCTGAGAATTCAACACTCATTCTGACTATAATAATCTGTAGCCTTAGGACATTTTTATGATATTTTTCTGGAAGACAGTCAAGGTTATGCACCAAAATCTGAAAGTCCATTGTTTGCACTGTTAAAAATTACATTGCTTATCACTGCAGGGCACAGACACAAACCATGATTGGCCTCTTGTTTCTATGCCAAATGATAGCTTGAATTTTGACATTTGCATTATCACCATGACAAAATAGTTCAGCAAATTATTTTGCAATTTAAGATGAAACCTTTCATATATTTAAACCCACTGTTACATATATTCTTCTCTGGAGACAGTCATGCTGAAGAGTTAGGCGCATCCTCAGCACCCTTCTAAAGGGTTCTGCTTGCCTTCTTCACAGAGTGAGATATTTGCATGTGTGCTGCCTTCGGCTCACTCAACAGTCCTAATTCAGTTTTAGTCTTTGTTTGTTTTTTGTTTTTTTTCTTTTTTTTAGATTTGGTTGGTTTGTGGTTTATTTGTATATATAATTTTTATTTCCTTTTTTTTTTGGGGGGCGGGTGTCTTTGTCCTTTTGTTGTTATTGGAGGATTCTGTGTTTTACACAGCGTTTCACAGTTTAAACATGACATGTTTCAATTTTATAGAAAATATCACTGCATGGCAGAAATCAAATAAAAATCTATGTGCTCCTACATTAAGAAATCACATTCTCTGTCAAAAAAACTTTGTTAATGCACATTTAAGACTCTCCCTTGTATCTCTTGTATCTCACTCAAGGAAAATGAAACCACCTGAAAAGCATAAAATAAAGAATTATAGTACATGACAGCTCAGTCTAACTCACTCCATTCTACTTCTGCAAAAGCCACTGGGAATATCTGTGACAGCCAATCTCCAAAAGGAGTGCATGACAGGGCAGAGTGGTAAAAAGATACAGTGAGTAAAGGGAGAAAAAAATAAAGAGTGTTTCTCTGGAGTAAGTGAAGTGTTTTTCCCATGATTCTTCAATATTACCTGCAATAACAATGCAAAATACATATGGCAGGCCACAGGTAAGCAAGGGCAGAGCTAAGGTTAATTGTATATTTCCTTATTTCTCACAGTTTGAATCTGAGAGGTAAAGACAGTGGTGGTTAGTTTGTGACACAGGCTACAGAGGGAAATTCATGTATCTGTAGGTAACTTGCATGTATTTCAATTAATTTGTTTTCCCACTTTCCCTTAACTGTAATTTCATTTTTGTGAGTTTTTGTGGATGCTAAAATATAAAAGAAGAAACATTGCTATACAGGACTTGACTTAATGCAGATTTAGGTGGCCACAGCTATGGCAAAAGTTGAAAGCAGAGACGCTGCTGCAATTTGTCAAAGGGAAGTATTTCTTTCCCCACTCCTCACCACATTACTACAGTGGAAGGCTAATAATCATCATCTCATCATTGGATGCTGGCGTTCCAAAGACACTAAGAAAGACAGATTATTAGTTTTTCTCAAATCTAAACAGCATCAGTTTCCATGGATTATACTACTTCTAAGTATAACAAAGGTGGCAGATGTTTTACAGATCTCTACTAGTGGAAGAGTACGTACAAGGCTAACATTTCCTGACTGCAGGCTCTGTGCAGAGGTTTCTTAATGATCAGCAGAGAGCCAGGCTGGTGAAGGAGTATGCTGTGCTGCTGGTTCTTTGTATAGGATTGTGTTCGGCCCCTGAACATGGAAGAGTGAAACTCTTATTAGGCAAGATGTGATGTAGTCTGGATGTTATGGAGCAGCACAGTATATACATCCTATTTAACTCGCCCCCCCCCCCTCCCCCCCCCCCCGTGTTTATGACTGAAATGCTTTGCTGCTTTTTATGTGATTTTACATGCCCTCCCTTGGCCACCCTTAAATCACTGCAGTTAGCTTTTCAACTGTAGCTAAAAAAAATAAATAAAATTTAAAAAATAAAGTGAAAAGATATCATCACATATAATATATAGGCAAAGGTTGAGTGAGAAAGTTCTGGACAAATTTAAATCAGCAAAACGTATAGCATTTATCTAGTAGACAATTCCTATTTTTATGAAAGATACCTAAAAATGCTTCATCCTGTAGGTTTTTCCTGAAGACACATTGTACAGGAGCACTTTAGTCTTGAAAAGAGAGATAAAAACTACAGAAAAAGCCATTGGGGGGAACAGAGCGAAAGATGCATTCTCACTATTGTCACTTTCTGCTGTCAGATGAAAGGACGTGTGGCAGACTCAGGAGGAGACAGTTTTTCTAAGAAATAAGGCAGGCAATTTTGAAAATTGGTTTTGTCATAATAACAACTTGCCAAGTGCTCGTCTTTGAGAAGTCAGCTCCAAGTTCATTTCCTCCGACTTCTGCTGGATCTTGGGGAAAGACTGTTTAAAATAAATAGCATCCTGCAAATTGAAACACACTCTCTGGGCTTTAAACCACATCCAACTTAAGGCAGAGAGCTGCAAATCACTGTAGGCTTCTAGAATAACAGACAAATTTAGGTAAGTTTATACATACTCAATAGACAGGTGTACTGTTAGAAGTACCTAGTCCATGGGAATTATAGAAGAAGAAATGAAAGCATTTGAGTTTATCTAAGGAGGTCTTCAAGCACAATATTTGGGTAACTATATTCAGCAAACTGCAAGTTGATTTGAAATGGAAATATGTATCTTCAGAGTAAAAGGAATGTGCAGATGGTCTTGGATGACTGAGAAACAAAACGAGTACTAGCACAAAATGAGCACGAACTGTTCATTTTATGAGTTGTCATGGAGAGAATTATGAATGGAAAATATTCTTATGCACTAACAATGTCAGGAGAGCCCCGAAAGCTGCATTAATTGTACTGTAACTGCATTACTCCAGTATGGACAATTTGTTGTATTTTTCTTTTTTTCAAGTGCTGATAAAATACCTTGTAAAATCTATGCAACCACGTCAGTTTCCGGAAGAGCAAAACAAAACATTTTGATTGTAAGGATGAAACCAGCTGTAAGTAAAAGGTTTGCTCATTCACAGAAAACTACTTCAGCAAAAGTGTACATGCCAAACCTGAGAAAAAGGTCAGAAAGGACAGGAGGGCTGCATTTCATTTTCATTCCAGGGCAGAAGACTAAAGGAGAAGCTGAAATCACTGTGTTTCTTCTATAACCCCAGAGCTGGATAGGTGGTGCACAGTATGTTAAGAAATGCAAGTACTGGTAAGAATAACCAGCTTCTAGGTTTGAAGGTAAGGTGAACCAGTAGTTCATGTATGATATCAGTATGATATTACTGACCGATGAGAATTCAATGACTGAATAAGCTGCTAAAGATACCATAAATTAAATTCCTTCATTTAATACTTTATCTGATAGAAAGGAAGACTGTGAAAGCAATATAAAGTGTCATTATTTCCAAATATATTATTAGAGAACTTGCAGTGCCCATGAAGAGGGAAGAACCAATGCCATCAATGCTGGGAACAGGATTTTCAAGAGTTCCTCAGTAACTGGGAAGGAAAGTAACCCAGGAAGCCAACCTCTGAGGTGCTCTGTTACCTTCCCGCTGCAACAAAAAGTGAACAATTAACTGTCTATTTAAATACTTAAGTATGCCAGATTCCATTTTAAGCCAGGCACCTTCAGGTGTAATATCAGGATATATTACAATTATGATGTAAAACGTAATGATGTAATGTAATGATGATGTAAAATTGAATGTAGCAGCTTATGTTTGATGGCTCAAATACCATCAATCACCAGTTGGGAAACAGCATAATGGTGGTTCCAGAGGCAGTTACCCCATATAAAGTAGTTTTATGGATCTTGAGATCAGCTCAGCTTAAGGTAAATTCCCTTTAGACTGCCACAGCCTATAGTCATAATTTGTTGAGCGCATTGATGGATACACGAACAAAACCCCAGAATCTATTTTAATTTATGATGAACTGACAATGCCACCAACAGTGGTGTGAAAACAGCCGGGTACACCACCGACATGCACTTTTTCTTTAATAGAACCAATTCACTGAAAGGTTTGGTGCTAGTGTAATGTGTAATATAGTGTTATTTCTGAACAATGAGGAACGCTTGATTTTCTCATTCTTCAGGCATCTCCAGAGGCAGTTTATTTCCCAAGCTAAACTCCACCAAAGTCACATATATCATAAAATTAACATTCATGCCAAATGCTTTCTTCTTTCTGAATCATTTTCTTCAGCTATTTTATTCAGTCTGAAGACTCAGTATTTCTTTCTTCCTTATCCTGTGTATAAAAGGTTTGTTATTTTCAGTGAATGCATCAAAAAAGAGGTGAGAGATGTTACATGCACACACAAAGTATACAGACAATACAGCATGAATTTAGTCTCAATATTTGTAAAACATTTCTTGTTCACAAAAGAAAACTTATGTTTTTTTCTTTTGGCAATCCCCAGTTTTCATGGCAAGCAACTAGCCAGCCAGCAACGAGTAGTGGGGGCTACTGGATAAACCCGTAAGGACCAGCTGCCTTATTTATGTTTATATTTGCAATAAGACCCTGTTCTGTAACATCAAAAACCAAAAATTTCCTTTTTTTTTTCTGATTCTAGTTAACGTTGGAAGTTTGAATAATTAGATACTCAAATGCAGAAATGTAAACATCAGTGTGACAACTGAGCTGTTGTGGGTTTTTTTAAGGTCTCCTTTATTATATTTCACAGAACAAAATGATTTTGCTTTTGTAAAACTTTTTGTACTACTTTTTGTAGAAATTTATGTATATTTTCCAATATTTTCTTATAAAGTGCTATGAAGCCTGTCTGCTAACATTTAATTTCCAATCTGTAGATGTCACCTTAGATTTGTGGTTCATTGGAGGATGGAGGCAGGTGTTCTGGTTTTAGGTTTGGTTGCTTTTCAATCAGGTGGTCTACTAATTAGGTTCAATCATCTACTATCTGATCAAGTTCCCTTTAGCCAGTTTTTGAAGTGTTGAGCTGAGATGCTTTCCACTGACCTTATCCGGAACTTTCAATGCTCAATTTGGTTTGAAAATATAAGCTTATTGTTTTGCAAAACAAAATTAAGCATTAACGATTTCTTTTTTGGCTTTACAAATGTGGCAAGTAGTTCATACCAACACAACTTGGGTAAAACCTAACACATTTACACAGTTCCTCATGCGGTTACCCCAGACTTGATCCTATCTGGTAGGAGATGACTGCTTTGATGTAGGTGGAAGGGCATGTCAGCTTCCATGCCAATTATATAAAGTTCACACTCTCTTCATATTACTAGTCTATGTAGGTGACACTGACTATGCATTGTCCTGCATGATTTTATTTTAAGAGCAATAACTGAGATTAAGGAATTAAGATATATTTTTTTCTCTAATATGTTTGCTAACAATCAGAAATTGCTTCTTTAAGAAACTCTTAATAGAAAAATAAATAGAGAAGGTTTACAGATATTAATATTCTTTAAAGAAAAAGCATTACAGTAATAACAGTATACTGAAATATGATGACTCTGTTCAAGGCTTTCAATTTTCTAAGGGATCTACACATTATTGAAATAATTCCAGCCACATAACTGAAAGAAAGACTGATTTCCAGAATACAACTGAATGCATAACAACGCTGTCCTGCTACTTAAAATTGGGAGGAATATTTCAGGTAGAAATGACTGCATTCCAGTCTTAGCTTTCATACAGAATGTACTACGCAACAACAGAAAAGGCAGGTAAATGATGCAAACCTGCTTCTGCATTAGCATGAATAATGCTTATTTTTGGTGATAATTAACCCAGTTCTGTGTTCCTTTTCATTCAAGTAATATTCCCACCATGCCTGAGGTCCCTACCAAAAGAGATTATTTTTTCTCCAGTGCATTTAACAACTTAAAAATATGTTTTGTAGAGAAGTTTCTAAATGTCATACTTTGGAATAAAAAGCTGCAATATTTAGTTTCAGAAAAGTTGAAATATTTCCCTTCTCTCTCCATAAATCATCTAAGAGGAAAAAGCAAATTTCTCATGGAGTTTGACAACTAAAATGCATTTTTCAGGTTACACCCTATTCCTACAGAAAAGTCATCAATACCCAAGCCTATTACTACTACTACTTTTAACACTGCCTTGTGCTAGGTAGGTACACATGTAAATGAAAAAGAAAAAAAAAAAATTTGTGCTGTTACAGTTCTATTCCTATACTTAAGGATGTGTGTATTTTTCTGGAAAAAAAATACACAAATTTAAAAATACATATTTTAACACACATCTATAAATTTAAAATACATATTTAACTCCCTGAAACTTCTAAATTGTAATTTTTGAGAAATTGAAAGCAAAAGCCATACCTAACTGCTCTGAATTACTCTCACCCATGAACGATTTGTTTCATTTTTGTTCACAAAAATCATTGTTTCTGAGAAGTGCTCTAATTAACAGCTTAGCTACAGTTATAAAATATTTTCCATGTGACTTACTTCTCTCTGGTACAAGACAGATAAGGAAATAAATAGATTTGCTCTCCCAGAATTGCAGTTAACCCTTTTAAGTCAGCTGTTTCATTCTAAAGCAATTCCCCTTGACATACTTAGTTCTGTATCCAACCAAAGAAAAACGAACCAACTTCACTTGCACATTAATAAAGGTTTTCCTTCTAGCTACCATTCTAATTAATCACAAAATAAATAATGAAAAGTTTCTAACCTCATTTGTAACACAATATAGATCTAGTTACTCAACTTCAAAGAGAATGTTTCTCATCTCAGTAAAATTCACAACAGATATGCATGAAGTCAATCTAATGGGAACATTTCAAAGCAGTCCCGCTTCTGTGTTAAAAGTATGACTTTGCCTAAACTGCTATTCCTTTCAACATTACTGTATGGTGTCAAGTGATTTATACAGTGAAATGTAATCACTCTATAAATAAATGAAAGGTAATTGAGGATATATTTACAGCAGAAAAACATAATTTTCAGCTATAGTTGTGCCCACATACTGGAATTGTTCCTGAAAACTTGTTCTTTGCTTTATACCCACAGTCTGACATTGAGTGATGCAACGCAGAGCATATTTGCCATAGCTTCATCCTTTCACTCTTCCTCCATTAAATATGCTAATTCAAGATGTTGATCTGCCCCAAACCTGACCAAGGTACCTTTACAGGAACCATTCTGGACCAGATCCACTTTCCAAACTCACTCACAATTCCCATGCTAGCAAAAACAAGTAGGCATTCCTTAAGATACAACTACCCCAAACTTAAACATGGTTGCTTAACATGCATGAAAAATAAATCTATTCCATATTGCACCAGCATGTCTATACAAATGTGGTATAAATTTCACGATGCTAATCAAGATGCTTTTGTTGCTTCACTGTTACCCTGCACATTACAGATTTAACTCAAAGGCTGGACTTTGAGCAGCTTATCACAACTCTCTGAACAAGCACTTCAACCAATTTTCAGTCCATCACAGTCCATTTATCTAACTCATATTTCATCAGTTAGTCCATGAGGATATTATGGGAGACAGTGTTAAAGCCTCGCTAAAGTCAAAATAAACATTGATCTGCTCTCCTCTCATTCACCAACCTTGTTATTTCATTGTAAAGTCATGATTTCTGCTTCATAAATCCATGCTTACTACTCCAAATCACCTCTCTGTCCTTAAATACTAATGGCTTCCAAAATTATTCACTTGAATCCCTTCCCAAGGACTGGGGTGAGGCTGACCAACTTCCAGTTCTCTGGATCCTCCTCCTTGCCCTTCTCTGAGATAGGAGTAACATTCATTTTTTTCCAGTCCTTGGGAACCTTTCCTGACTGCTGTGACCTTTCAAATATAACCAAGAGAGGCCTCTCAGTGACTGACCAGCTTTATCAGCACTTGTGGATGCATCCCATCAGGTCCCATGGACCTTTGTATGTCCTATCTTGTCCTATCTGTTCACATGTTCCCTTACTTGATCCTCCTTCACCAAGAGTAAGTCTTCCTTTCTCCAGACTATCCTACTGGTTTCAGGAACCTGGAATTGCTGAAGGCTGGTCTCACCCAGTAAAGACCAATGAAAATGAGGCATCAAGTACCTCATCCATTTCCACATCCTTCATCACCAGGTACTGTGCACCATTCAGCAGCAGGAACTTATTTTTCCCAATTTTGTCTTGATATTGATATACCTGTGGAAGACTTCTTGCTGTCCTCCATATCCCTCACCAGATTCAACTCCAGGTGGGCTTTGACATTTCTTGGACCATGTCTCTGTTATTCCCCCGATGCTACATGTCCCGTCTTTCACTGGTGAATACTATGCTTTCAATGCATATTAAGCTTACTTGCAGAGTTGTATGTATACTTTAATTCTGTGTATTAATTTGGAGGTTAGTACAATTTCTTACGATGTTGCAAACACTGATGTTTTAAAATCTCTTGGACAGTTTACAAGATTTCTAAAAAATAATAATTGCAAAATTCATAACTCATTATAATTACTAAGCTAATTCTAACTATAAAGCAAAATGCCTCATTGCCAAACCATGATTTTCCTTCATCCAATATAATCATTTGATTAGACATTCTGCTCCGTATTTCCCTAACGATTTAATTTTTTTACTCTGGCAACTGAATTTTTAGTCCTGTTTTTCAGATGAATGTCATAGCTCATAAAAAATCAACTTACTTCTACCTTGTTCACAGATAATGATAATAAAATGGGGAAAACATCAAGGATGATTTATTATACCACATCAAGCAGTGACGACAAAAAAGAAATAACCTTGTCAGTTGTGCTCACTTCTTTTTATTCAAGTGAATGTGATAATGTCCTCCTTCTCCATCTTTTCCAAAGTAATATTTATTTGTAGCTGATTTCTCGACAGTACTGTATCATACAAAGGAATGAGATAGCATTCCTGAATGCAGAGTTGATAGACTGAATATGCTCTGGTGTTTGCAAATTGTTTGAGCGGTCTTAAAAGACCTGCATGCTGGATTTCTAGATACCACTGATAGACCTCTTAAAGCACCTTTCAAAATGCGGTTTACACTATTAGGAGAAGGTAAATTGTTGGGGATTGATAGGCAGTAACAGTATGTGTCAGCAAGAGAGATGCAACTCTGTGGGAACCAGTGCACCACTGCACATCTTCGAATCACAGAATTATAGAACGGTTTGGGTTGGAAAGGACCTTAAGATTGTCAAGTTCCAACCTCCCTGCCATGGGCAGGAACACCTCATACTAAACCCAAGGTTCCATCTAACCTGGCCTTGAACACCGCCAGGGATGGAGCATTCACAACTTCCCTGGGCAATCCATTGCAGTGCCTCACCACCCTTACAGTAAAGAATCTATACCTATCTATCTTATCTTGTATCTAACCTTAACTTCCCCTGTTTAAGTTTGTTCTCCCTCTGTCTGGTGTGTTGCTTTGGGCATCAACCTCTACCATGGTACTCTGGTTTTCAGAGCAAAAGTGATCAGGATTTCCACTGATCCCAGTAGGCAGTGACTGCACCCATGCTTTTTCTTTTGCTGGACTGACAAAGGCTTCACTGGCTCATGGTCTAGTTGTTGCACAAAAATGGAACAGGATCCAGCTCCGTTTCTCACATCTGCAATGCCTCTGTAGGTCTTGAATTAATTTTTAGAAAAGCCAGAACAACCCTCCTAAATTAACATTGTTTTCTTTATGACATTCAGCCAAAGTGAATTAGTAGTGATAAAAACACTTTTGTAATAGATTTACACTTAAAAAACAGAATGGAGTTATTTCTTTCCTTACATGTTATAGTAAAAACGAAATAAAATATGAATAAATCTTTTTTTCATCTTTATTTTTTTTCTAGAAAAGTAGATTTCAGAGACATATGGGACTCATTTCTATTTTTGATGGTTTGCAAGATACTGCAGTGACCTCTTAAGACCAAAGCAAACCCACTTCAGCAGAAAACTTGTCTTTTGGAATCTGAAGGTGGCCCTTCCTGTCTTGTCATCCAGAAATACCAGTCTTGGAAGGAAACTGGCTGTGTCAGCCCTTGGGAATTCCCCAATAATGAGCAAAATATTGATGGCAAAGTGGAGAAAAAGGGACATCTGAGAGGGTTATAGCTCTGTTCCTTAAAGCATGGCCAGCGTGCTGTTGCCAGAGCTGCTGCCATGTTGGTGTGGTGGTGGCTATGAATGCTGCATGCCTCCTTTCTCCTGCTTTTGACAGACTCTGGGAGAATGAATGGGAAGGAGAGGAAACTGTAGGCTTTGCCAAGCTTGGAAGCTCTCTTTTCCTGAATTGTCATTGCTGTAATAGGACATCAAGAGCCTACAATGAAGATGACAGACTACTGTTTGTTTTCAAAGACAAAGTGGCAGAAATTGCCAAGTGTGAGTCCCTTGTATGCCTGTGTGCATAAAATGAGACAAAAAGAGCCTGGAAGAAAAGCTTTTTTTCAGAAGCAGCATGTTTGCTGCTTGCAGGCTTTTTGCTACTGGGATCTTTTGTACTGGGAGATTTTAAAAGGAAAGTTAATACTTCCACATTCTCAATCCTGAGTGGAGACAATGAACTGCTCACTTCCCAGTAGAGGGCACATTGCTATGTTGTGGATTAGGGGAACAACACAAACTCCTCACAAACAATATAACTGATTGATTAGATACAGAACTGCGTTCTTCCTAGCAGACTTTCATAATGAATTACAGATAAAATAAATCTTTAGCGCTCTTTAAGCAGTACGTTGCAAACATTTTTCAGCTAAACTTTCACACAAAACTGGCACTGTTTATCAACAACAAAGATAAATACTTTAGAGACTGAGGCATGATGAATATGATATTAGACTGGTCAAGGCAAATAGTTCTCAATTAATGAAACTTCCACTGCAAACAATGGGAAATCGGTAGGGAAAATGCTTGCAAGATCAAGATCAATCTCTGGGCTCTAAATCAGATTAAGGAAGATCTGAAGTTCCTTTAGGCTCTGAAAAGATAAAGATTCAGAACCTATACTTCAATACTCACTTTTGAATACTGGCCCTCATTTTTGGAGTTTTAAATATGAGGACAGAGCTCTATTAAAGGATTTTATATGAAAAAGAACAGACAATTGAAAAGACTACTAAGGGGTAGATATTGCCTGTTTCACACTGAGGAACACTTCACATGTCTGGTATGGCAGTCTGCAGAATGGTTGTCTTGGTTTCAGCGTTGTCCTTAAATTGAAGTAAAAAACACAGCACTGCAATAGCTACTAAGAAGGAGAAAAAAATAACTGTTACAGCTGAACCCAGGACAATTATGAAGGATTTATTTTGTCTAATTTTAGTGACAGAAATGCTAGATGTCATATCTAAGCTAATCACCTAGACTGCCTTACAAAAAGAGACAGGAACATCCTGTATTCCACTTACCTTTAATACTTATCTTAGGGTAGATGAATTAGCCTCTGGCAGCACCTATCTGTTTCTGCCAACCGTTAGAAAAGCCTAGGCAACTATCTCAGATTTATAGGCTTAGCTGATTATTACATGTTATTTGTGAAGTATTTTTAAAGCACCTCAGGAAAGAAAGATGTCTCCAGATAGTTGACTGAGAAATCTGAAGCTTTACTTACTTATTTTTGGACACGGCCTTGAGCAACCTGGTCTAGTGGAGGGTGTCCCTGCCCATGGCAGGGGGGTGGAACTGAATGACCTTTAGGTTCTTTCCAACCCTAACCATTCAGTAATTTTTTATTTATTTGCCCATATGCTTATTTGTAGGGAACCAGAGAGAGGGTTGATACTTAGAGCTTCAGTGTGTCTTCAAAATGAGCACAATGTTCTCTCATGCTACTTCCAAATAATACTTGTTCTTTCAAAGATACACAGAGACACGCAGACTTTTGAAAACACTTAGCCACTTAACACCCAAGGTTTTCAGGCAGGAAACCCTGTATTTATATTTCACTAGGAGCTTAAATACCATAATAATTGCTTTTAAATACGTTTGAAAATCTGGACTGTTCAAAAGTCATGGAATGCACAGCCACCTTAATCTGTTGTGTGCATTTATAAATCCTCTAGCACTGAAGTAATTGTATGATTCATGAAAGTCAACAGTAAGTTCTGACATCACTGGAACTAATAAAACATGATTTCTTATAGAAGTGTCCTGTGACTGATTGACCTTGATATCCAACTGAAACATTTATAAATCTGTGGAAATCTAATTATTTAATTAATTAGAGTCCTCTACTTCTGTCACATTCAGTTAAAATAAACTAAGCTCAACTTTTTTTTTAGAGGGAACACAACAACACAGACTTGCACAGGCAGTGGGGACCTGTGGTCCTTGCCTTCCATGCAAATGATGTGACAAAGAAAAAGCCTTGCTATGCTTGCAGAAATTTTCAGCCATTCAACCTAAAGCTCCAACCTATCACCACAGAACAATGAGCACGCAGTAAATACATCTGAAACAGGTGTTTTCACCTTCCATTGTACTCTACAGGTAAAGGTTATAACAGAAAAGAGTAGAGCTCCAGGCAAATGTCAGGGGATACAAATGGAAATGCAAAACCAAAATAAGACCACAGCTGCAGAAGTGGTCTGCTCTGGGACTTCTACAAATAATGTCATTATTTACCCTTGTCTATAGCAGTTATATCAATTTAACCAATAGTAAAAGAAGAAATTCACCAGAAGGCAAAGAAAGGTAAACACATGGGTCAAAAAAAAAAAAAATATATATATATATATTATATATACATATATTTATCCGATTGGGGAAAAACATTTTTCAGTCTTTCCACACAAAGTCAAAAAAAGACTTTCCAAGTATAAAGACAGTTTAAATGACAAATTTCTTATTTGACCTCTTACATCTGCAGAATTACTCTGCTTGCCCATACAAACCGAAGAGAGGTGATGTCAAGTTCAATTGAACTTAGAAATGGCTGACACAAGGGGTGGCTAAATCCTGTCAGAATGGCTCTTGTGGGAGTGTTTCTAAAAAGGGCTTCACAGCAGTGTATGGGTAACTGAGTATACAAGAAGTGTTTTCACTCAGCTTCCTTGTATAGGGCATTTTCAGTCTATCTCTGAGGTACACAGCACTGTAACCACGCAGCCTACTCCTCTGCTCATTTAAGACAATGGCAAGTCTTCCATCAGAAAGTCTTAAATGAACACATCTTTCCTCAGAATTTCTCAGGTTGAGCACTAAAGCCAGTCACTAGTGATCCATGGAGTACCATTCTGTGTCTTTTTCAAGTAGACATAATAGGCAGTATCTGGCCAGAAAAATCCCCAAAGTAGAATTGTGTGAGTAACTGATGTAAAAGTGATGGACAGTCGCCAAGTTGTATGGGAAAGCTGCTCAGTATCCACTGTGTCTGTCTTATTGTTGTAACCAGGGCCTATAGATCTATCTCAACTGCAATCTCAGCTGCAACAAGTTCATAAAGTGTTACACTAATGGGTAAGATGGAATTTTGATAGAAAGGGCACAAGAAGGTAACAAACCTCTGGGTGAATGCAGGCATAAAGGACAGGCAGTGAAATCTGAGGACTGTTAAGACTCTTCACCAACAAACCAGAATAAACAATATCAGAAATCTGTGCACTGAATGAATGATATAAAAAATGAGGCTTAAAGATGAACAAAATAATTTCCAGTCTTTTTCCTTTTTATTTCTTTCTTTCCTTTTGTTAAATTTCAGAAGAAAACCTTAAGGATTCCTGGGGTAATCCTGCAGCAAAGGCCAGTAAGTCTCTGTGGTGGTCTAGAAACTCTGCTCCTTGATAGGGAGCCCTCATCACTAGGATATCTAGACAAGCACAATCACAAGGATTTCTGATTTATACCAGGGCACCAACAAAATCCTATCTGACATGCATGAGATTTTGCTCCATTTTCCCTCATGTCCTCTTGCCTACTTTCTTATTTTTGCTCTCTTCACTCATCTCTCTCTCAATTTCACAGTGAACCTGAGCCTCACTGCACTTCACAACACAGGCAAAACAGGCTGAGGCAGCTCCCGCAGAGAAGGAAAGCGACTTGCCTGATGGTGTCTCAAGCCGTGAAATAATCGAAAATAAAGAGAGGTGGAGGACAGATTGCAGTAGTTGTTGACTACAACTGTGGATACCACATTAAAGTGCCTGTCTGTGGCTGTCGTAGCCATTTATACTGAGAATATGTTCTGCTCTCTTCACAATGGTTTGCTTTGGCAAATTTGGAAAAATTGCCAGTATTCACACTTTTCCACTCAAAATTCAGTGTCAGGACTATTCTATTCTGATTTTTGCATAGGTACTAAAGTCATTCTAATCAATGTCTTCAGCCTGAAAAAAGGTATTTAAATAATTTTAGCATGAATTTATTTTGCTTATTAATTCTGATTTCAATTTCAAATTATTTTTTTTTTCCTTCCCCCATATATAGGTTTGGCATGGGACTAGATTGACTAAGGTCTCTGTACTCAAACTCGTAAGCCAAGTGTTGGATTTTCTATGTAGCAGCGTTAAAATGCTGGCATATTTCTGTTATCTTAGGTGGAATTCTATTACAGATATGGTCAATTACTGAGTGCACTCTCAGCAAGTCTGCTGGTAACATCAATCTGTGTGGTGCAGTCAACATGCTGGAGGAAATGGATGCCATTCAAAGGAACCCTGACAGTCTTGAGAGGTGGACCCATGCAAAACACATGAAGTCCAACAAGGCCAAGTGCAAGGTCCTGCACATGGGTCAGGGCAATCTCAAGTGCAAATACAGGCTGGGCAGAGACTGAATTGAGGGCAGCCCTGAGGAGAAGCACTTTGGGATGTTGGTTGATGAATCCAATGTGACCTGGCAATGTGTGCTAGCAGTCCAGAAAACCAACTGTATGCTGGGCTGCATCAAAAGGAGCATGACCAGCAGGTCAAGGGAGGGGAATCTCCCTCTCTATTTCACTCTTGTGAGACCCCACCTGGAGTACTGTGTTCAGCTCTGGGAGGCCAAACCTAAAGTTCCTTCTTATGTTGGACCTGTTGGAGCAAGTCTGGAAGAGGGCCATGAAGATGATCAGAGGACCGGAGCACCTCTGCTAGACAGACAGGCTGAGAGAGCAGAGGTTGTTCAGCCTGGAGAAGAGAAGGTTCTGAGGAGACTTTAAAGCAGCCTTCCAGTACATGAAGGAACCTACAGGAAATCTGGAGAGGGACTTATTACAAGGACATGTAGTGATACAAAAAGGGTGACTGGCTTCAAACTGAAAGGAGGGAGATTTAGATTAGGTATTAAGAAGAATTACAGACCACTCAGTCTCACCTCTGTGCCTGGCAAAATCTTGGAGCAGATTCTCCTGGAAGGCATGCTAAGGCACATGGAAAACAGCAAGGTGCTTGGTGACAGCCAGCATGGCTTCACCAAGGGGAAATCCTGCCTGACCACTTTGGTGGTGTTCTATGATGGGGCTACAGAAGTGATGGACAGGGGTAGAGCAGTTGATGTCATCTACCTGGACTTGTGCAAAGCGTTCAACACTGTCCTGCACAACATCCTTGTCTCTAAATTGGAGAGACATCAATTTGGTGGATGGACCACTCGGTGGATAAAGAACTGCCTGGATGGCCGCACACAAAGAGTTGTGGTCAATGGCTCAATGTCCAGCTGGAGACCAGCAACAAGCGGTGTCCCTCAGGGATCGGTGTTGGGATTGGTCTTGTTCAACATCTTTGTTGGTGACATGGACAGTGGATTTGAGTGTGCCCTCAGCAAGTTTGCCGATGACACCAAGCTGTGTGGTTCGGTTGATAACGCTGGAGGGAAGGAATGCCATCCAGAGGGACCTTGACATGCTTGAGAGGTGGGCTGATGCCAACCTCATGAAGTTTAACCATGACAAGTGCAAGGTCCGACAGTTGGGTCAGAGCAATCCCAGGCACAGGTACAGGTTGGGCAGAGAAGAGATTCAGAGCAGCCCTGTGGAGAAGGACTTGGGGGTGCTGGCTGATGAGAAAATGAACATGAGCCGGCTTCAATGTGCGCTCACAGCCCAGAAAGCCAACCGTATCCTGGGCTGCATCAAAAGGAGGATATAAGAAGGAAATTCTTTACTGTAAGGGTGTTGAGACACTGGAATGTGTTGCCCAGGGAAGCTGTGAATGCTCCATCCCTGCCAGTGTTCAAGGCCAGGTTGGACAGAGCCTTGGGTGACATGGTTTAGTGTGAGGTGTCCCTGCCCATGGCAGGGGGGTTGGAACTGGATGATCTTAAGGTCCTTTCCAACCCTAACTATTCTATGATTCTAAGAAGTTCTTTACCATGAGGGTGGTGAGGCACTGGCACAGGTTTCCCACAGAAGCTGTGGCTGCCCAATCCCAGTCAGTGCTCAAGACCATGCTGGACAGGGCTTTGAGCAATGTGGTCTAATGGGAAATGTCCCCACCCGTGGCAGACGTTTGGAACTGGATGATGTTTAAGGTCCCCTCCAACCCAAACCATTCTGTGATTCTGTGACTCTATGAATTCAGTCTAAATGAAACACACTATTATATTGCCTTGCTTCCGTATTCAAATAAATTCAGCTATCAGCTGTGAAATTGGTCAGCACTATACATATAAAAAATGTGCCACTTCAACTTTCAGGAGTTACTCAGTGCAGTGCTCTTTAAAAATAAAATACAGTATGTATTTATATAGCTTTAGTATATCCCCTAATCATCAGATCTATTTTATTCTTTACTAATATTCATGCAATGACTGATGACTTTCACATTGGATTTGGGGTGTAAATGATAGGAAAGTAGGATAAAGAGGGGTCAAAAAAGCGCAGAAAGTAAAGGATCAAATTATCTCCTAGCAAATGCCTACCTGGCTCCATGGATATTGCTGCCAGACAGTGTAGCTGCATACACAGTTTGAAATATAACCTTATAATGAAATGGGATCATCACAAAATCAAATTGCAGATAGATGCTGATGGATACCTCTGCTATAATCAGGTAATGTCAAAATGAGCTATTATGCCAAAAATATACAAAATTACAAATACATGCCCATGAACACATTTCAGAACATTTTGTTTCTCTTCCTTTTATAACTCCAGATGGACAATGCAGACTAAATAGAAACTGGATGAAAAAAAGATGGCCTCACTGTTTAAATACAAGAGTTAATTAATTGAAAGTCACTATTGATCACTCAAATCTCCATCTGAAAATTCTGCACAAGTACTTGCAGAAAAGACAATCTAAAAGCAAGATTACTGCAGTATCTTCTGTAATCTCAATGCTTTAGGATGGTTTTTACACTTTTTTTTTTAAATCATGTGACAGTAAGTGTCCTTTTGAATACAAATCACTGCAGTTCAAGATAATACCTCTCAATAAGGTGTTGTTAACTACCACTGAAGGAAGCCAGGTTTAAAAGAGAGATTGAAACCAGCTACTTTCCCTGATTTATACAAAGCACAAGTGGAGATTAGTGGAGATTTACTTTGGTAAGTGCTCACAGCAAGATTTGTTTTAGCTGTTTAAGTAAAATAGATTTAAAATATCATTTGTTTTTCCATTTGAAACTCCGGCATGCTAAACTACCAACCACTTTTTAGAGATACTTAATTGTACTCCAAACTGTCAAATAATTAAGGACTTAATGTTGTAATATAGTTTATTTTAAACTTAAACCATGAGCCTGTTATCTGTTCACTCAGAAAAAAAAACACAATAGAATAGACAAAAGCACTCTACCAGCTCTTCTATACATTAGAAACTGAAGCACTTAACAATAGTTTTGCATCTTAATTACCAAAGATATCATCAGCTCTGTAGACTGGGACACTTCTCTTTTATTGCTGCTGTGATTTTATTTGTCAGGCACTGGCTTTCACTGAAGGATAAACTTCTGTGTATTTTAAAATGTTGCCATTAGTAACTTGCTTCATTGAATCTCTCTTTTTCCAACTTACAAAGTTAAAAGCAGTTAGAGCCCACAGGAATGTATGATGAGACTTTGTGGAGGTCAGTCACAGCTGTGGCACAGGAAAGTGGGGGGCAGAAGCAGTCTCAGGGTGATAGGTTTTAGCAAGACGTTTCTCTCAGGTCCATTTTTAGGACACTAACTATGGAGCTCGTAAAGAAACATTAAGTGCCTCCTTTCTGCCTCTGTCTGGGAGAAAACTATAGGGCCAATTATATTGGCACTCTAATTGCCCACTGGAAATGAAATTGTTCAAATTATATGCTCTCTCTCTAAACTAGGAATATAAAAAAAAAAAAAAAAAGAGAGAAGAAGGAAAAACACTAGAGGAGAAGGAAAGTGCAAAACATGCCAATTCACCCTGACAGCCATCTCCAAAGACAGTCTCTGAAGTAAAATCCCAGGAGGGAGACCCTTTTGAGTCAGTTTGTCTTTTCCTGTAGCCAGATGACATATGGACAAACCTTGTTAAACATGATTTCCTCCACGCTTCAGACAGGGACATTTCTTTAAAATCAGAAGCCAATTCAACCTTGCCTCTATATTCACTGTAAGAGAAGGAGGCTGCCTACAATGAATAAAACCCATCCATCCACATAAAAAAGGTACTTTCTTCCAAGATGAGATTTATTCATCTAATTTTTTTAAGCACTTGAACATTAGCTCCTGAGCTCACAGCTCCACAATGGTGCCTTAACCTTGATTGTGTGATAATAATGGCTTTAGCATTTAGTGTGTTCATACTTAATACAAGGAGAGAACACTGAAGGCAGTTTACCAACTTATCCTACTGGCTTCAATCTTCTTAAATATATATTTACATATATAAATCTAAAGTCCAGTAAATAAGTAAATCTAGTATGTAAATCAAGCAAGCAATCAAGTATGTGAATACCAAAGAAAGCAGCAGAGTTATGAATCAAAAAATTCCTCTACCCTATCTATTACATTAAGGACATGGCTAAAGTTCAGATCCTAAAAAAAAATTTCATATACATAGGATACATGTAATATGTCAAAGCTTACACAGACTGAAGAAAATAAAAAGAAAAATAATGCTGACCGAGCTCCTCCTCTACTCAAGCCTCTTTTTTTCAAACTGGACAACTGGCGCAGTTGCAATGACATCACCTTCACCACCTCCCAGACTGAGTTTCAGTCATGGATTAAATCACCCATTTACCACTTACTCAACCTTGCCATCAGTCTGCTTTGTTTCTTTTTCTGTGTCTCTCTAGATGCATTTGGTCTCCTTCAGCATCATTCATCTTCTCCATGTCTTTCTGCTCAGTACCTTGTAAGCCCATGATCTATCAGTGCCCATTACTTCTTTACTATTTCCAACCTCGTTTTTGCCCATTTTCCCCTTTATCAGCTCAGGTTTCTTCGTCAACCTATCACAAAAGAACCTTTCTTTATTCCTACTATGTATCTAATATGACCCTCCTTCAAATTACCTCTCTTGACCTTTCTAAAATTAGAATTATGCTAAAACTCTGGTAATCCCATGAAACAATATCACAAACCAAAAAGAAAACAAAACCAAAAACCAAACAAACCAACCCCAACATTTAGGTTGGTTTTGTTGCAGATGACTGAAGAATGATGTTTGAATGCTATGCATGCATATACTGTAGGTTAGTCCAAAAACTCAGATTATGGAGTGATATATTGGAAACAGGTATACTCTCCAGACTCCTTATCGAGCCTACGCAGGTTTTGTCCAACTACGGCATTTAGTCATTGAGTAGGATTTTTCTTTTAGAGAATGTCTAATAAAGTGAGAATACAAAACTGCATAGCCTGAAGGTTGTATTACTGGTAAACCTATACTTGGCCAGGATTACTTATTCCTGTCTGCCACATGAAACTCTTTACTTCATGTTTTGGTCCATAGTGTAAAGCATATTTGCACAATGTGAATCAGTCAACCTTAATATCAGCATTTGTAGCCAAGGATAATGAAAGATACAGAACCTGCAATTTACCATAACTGTACCTTTTCCTAAAGAGACAAGAAATATGTGTTATCTTCAGTTTTAAAAAATGGACTATTAACCACAGTGACACAAATGCTTTTCTTTTTTCTTTTCTTTCTTTTTCCAATCATATCAATACTCGTAAGATTAAATACAGTTCATTTGTTTAGGGTATATCTAAATCTTGTCACATTAAGATAGCATTATCTCAGTGCATTCTGGAGCAGCATCCTGTACATGTCAAACAATTTCTATTTGCAAATACCAGATTTTTAGCATTTACATATGGATCTCAACTTGCATGACTCTTACACAAAATGTATGCATATACCTATATGTAAAATAGGTATGTAACTCAGTCTATGCATGCTATATAATCTTGAGCTCTCCAATGGGTCTTATATTTGATGTTAGCACCATTTCCGCACCAGGACATGTAGACTCTGTGGAACTACTACATTTGATGTATTCATTCACGTATATGTATGAGGCTCATCTGGGTGTTGTATCGGGTAGGCTGTAATACTAACTTGTGGACACAGCACATTCTCTTAAGTAGTGCACCTTTGCTTTGCAATTTCCTCTTCTGTAAATATGTGCCAGACACAGCTGGTCACCCAGGCAAGATCAGCCAACCAGCTGCTTCTCACACCTGGGACCACAAAATGAGAAAAAGGCTACAGTGCTGAACTATAAATGCATGAGAAAGAACTTAATTATGGAACTGTAGAAATCAGCTGCTCAGTTAGTACTTGACATTTGATTATGCCACTTTCAACTGCATGCACTCAGCATACCATTGCAGTTCCTGGTCAGAGCTTCCCAGAACAATCCAGGCAGTACGTTGAAGAATATGGGCAAATCAAAAGGAGGATCTGTTTCTGTCACTAGGCTTCTGATGTCATATAATGCCAAAAATAAAGGCATTAACAAATGAGTGTACTAACCAATCCCATGATAAATAAAATCACTTTGATTCCTGGCTAAAGCATTGTCCTTTCCTCTTCAAAATACCTGTGAATAGGCAGCTACTGGTATATTTTTTATGTATCAGTATATACATTTCTCCTTGGCTGTATTTTGGGTATGGGAAAACAATTTCAGAGAAACTACATCCTGAGCTAGCAGAGCAGAATGCTACCATCTTCTCGCTTTGAGGTCGCATTACCATTTTATGCTTTGAAAGCAGACTATCTAGCTAAAGATATAACAAACAACTAACCAAAGTGCTAGGCTAATAAAAAATAGCAGACATTACACAAAAAGACGGAAAGCCCAATGCATGAAATTTACTCCATCATTCATGCATACCATGTATTATTCTCAGACATAGGCTATTCGTCCAGTACCTAAGAATTCATCTAATGTGTTCCTGATTTCACTGGTCACCTGGTAAATATTGCTACTGGTCACCTGACCAATAAAGAGCTGACTCAGTGGATCCTCTCTGACAGCTTGGAAGACTTGTATGGCTTACATGAGTTTTAAAGATGCCCCACGTGCCCCCATGGCCCCAAGAAGCATAGGGTCGTAAGGGCCATCATACAGCTATCTACAGAAATGCACAAAAGAAATTTCTGACTTGCTCAAGATTTCACTATGTGTCTGCACATTAGGGATAAGGAGCTAAGCGTTGCTCTAAATGCTCCTGCTGTAAATCCAGGGTGGTCAAGACCATTTGACCTCATATTTCTTCACTCCCACCCCTCTCGTTTTGCTGACTGACAAGCAGTCTACCAAGAAAATGTTGATTTTCTGTTTTGTTTTTTTTTTTTTTTTTTCCATAGCAGGCTTTTACTAACTGAATTATACTGGGATTTTTAGAAGTGGTCTGAAGTAGGTAATCAGCTCCTATCAAAAGCTAACACTAGAGGAGTGCAGAACTCAGTGGTGCTGGATTCTCACACTATTTGTCATTACAAATAATATGAAAAATACATTATTCTGAGAATAATGACTCTTGGCAGTTTCCATTCTCATCCATATATTATTTTTTCCTCCCAGAAACTTTGTCTCTTTTTCTGTCTCTAAGCTTCCCTTCATCTTGTGATCAGCATTTTGTCCTTCCAGTGATCACAGCTGTCCAAAACAGTGCAAAAACAGACACAAAAAAGAAACAGAACATGGATGAAAAACAGAATGTTCTCTGTGTCCTGATTTACTTGTTAAGCAGCAAAGATTGCACAGAATAAGTTTGTTGTTGCATTTGTTAAATATAACCCAGAGCTGTTCACGCATACTCTCCTTGAAACCCAAAAGCAAGCCAAGAAGGAAGGAAAGGACTCTTTCTTTCAAGCACCCTTCAGAATAAAAAGAACTGCTCCTGCTATTTCTCTAATGACTGATAACTTCATTATACAGATCTGGTAATCATGTAGATGTTGAAAGGTAGCTATATCTATTTTTACCTTGTCAATCTAATGAACCAAAAAAGCTTAAAATATCTATAACCAGTCTAAGTGGCTGACACATTCACTACTGGGTGTTTGTTCCACAGGGATAAGTACAAACAGCAGAATATGGTATGACATACACATATTTAACTGGTCAAATATAAACTGATTCAGTTTATATTTGAACAGTTATCACATATCAAGATGAACATCACCATACCCACTGATACATTTTGCCTGGGTGAACAAGGCTTGCAGCACAGCACAGTGAATTAGTACAGGCAAAAGGCAGTGATTATACAGCTTTAGACCTTTTCCAGCACTTAAATTAGCACAGCTATTTCTACAATGAATTGCATTTTGGCACAATCTCTAGAAATTCTCACTCCAGGATTATTTAGGTGTAGCAGAAATGCTTGCAAGAATTAGCTTCCCTCCAAAAAAGCCAACACACTAGACAGTTGCTTTCATCTTCAGCAAAATTACAGAATCATAGAATGGTTTGGGTTGGAAAGGACCTTAAGATCAAGTTCCAACCCCCTACCATGAGCAGGGATGCCTCACACTAAACCATGTCACCCAAGGCTCTGTCCCACCCAGCCTTGAACACTGCTGGGGATTGAGCATTTACCACTTCTTTGGGCAACCCATTGAAGTGCCTCACCACTCTCACAGTGAAGAACTTCTTCCTTGTATCTAATCTGAACTTCCCCTGTTTAAGTTTAAACCCATTACCCCATTACCCATTGTGCTATCACTACAGCCCCTGATAAGAGTCCCTTCTCCAGCATCCCTGTAGGCCCCCTTCAGATACTGGAAGGCTGCTATGCAGTCTCCACGCAGCCTTCTCTAGACTGAACAGCCTAGATTTTCTCAGCCTGTCTTCATACAGAAATGTATGAACTTGATTTGTTCCCCTTTACTTTGATTTTATAAAGAATTGTTTGAGCTGTCATGAGGAATCAGAACAATTTTCCATCTAATTCACTATCACGACTTTGACAGAGGCCATAACCCCACACTTCAAATGAAGGTGAAATGAACTCTTCAGTTGACAATTATGAAACAATCAACCCATAGGCAAAAAAATGCCATTAGTTACTGGTCTGCCCTAAACTGAGAAATCTATGGGTTTGTGTCCCTTTTAAAAAGGACATGCTTTACTTAATATGACTATGGGTATTCTCCACAATCACATGTATCTCTTGGTGAGTATTTTTTAATAATTTAAAACTCTGAGTGTCAATTTATTCCCAGACAAATTCAACATTATGCAAAGGAAGGGATGATAGAAAACAATTAAGCACATTGCCATACAATATTAGTGCTATTTTCAGTTTTAGTGCCTATTCCTTTTGTTTGGTATAAAGACAAAAGAAGCAAGAGACCATGATTACGTTACCAGTGCTTCTAAGGAATTATATGTTACTATTACATTCTACTTGCAATCTGTCTTGTATACAAGTTGGCTTCAGACTTCTCAAGCTCTCTTCATGCCTTTCAAAGTCTCTTTTGCTCCTATTTATTTTGCCTTCCAAATTCTTTTTTCTTAAATGAGGTGACTGAAATTTAGCACATGAAATTTAAGTTGATGATACTGAATAGTCTCTGTATTATTTTCTACTTGGTCTTTGCAACACTTCATTTGAAAGCTCCTGTGCAGTGAACAGGTTATTAAAAAATGGTATCTTTTTCCTCAGTAGGAATAATTCCAGTACTTTTAGGTTCAGTGTGGTATATGGGTAATTCAAGTATATATTTCAACATTCTTTATTTTCCATCTGCCATCTTCAAATTTCTTCTGCTATCACACTAACTACATAATGAAGGTTCATTAAGTCTCTCAGAAGCTAAGTATGCCTAAGCCTTAAGTATTATGGCTTAATTTGCAAACCACTCTACCCTGCTGCTCCTCACCTTTTCTGGAGAGTTTTTGAAAAATTCTGCTCAAAGAATATGACAGATATTGTCAAATTAAACAAAATCACTGGTTTTATAACCTCCTCATCCAGAAGCTCTGTGGTTTTGAAATAGTTATATAGCCTCAGGCTCAGCACTCCAACGTAGCTCATTGCCACCTGAATCACAGCATAGCAATGGTCAAGATCATGGGCAAAGTGAACAGATGATTGATAGAGTCTACTCATGCAAAGATATTCAATTCAGCGTGATTTTAGTGGAATTCTTCCTGATTTACAGTATATCAATTTAAGTATCAGGGTCTCTGGCAGAGTTTAAGCATGTGATTGTAGAGGTTGTACTTTTCAATTAAAAAATACATATATTTGTATCAGATTACTGTCACAAAATGACAATGCTCTTATTTTGGTTTGAAAGTCCTCACAGAAAGGAGAAACTCAAGGCTTAAAAAACTGCAGTTAAATGAAAGCAGTAACACATTTCTGGATATATAATGTGATTTCAGGAGCATGGGGCTGGTCCAAAATTCACTTATTTGTGAACAGTCTCCCTTCCATTCCTGTGAGTTTTGCACCAGCTTCCATGTATGTATCTTTCCAGGCATGTTGTGTTTCATTTTCCACGTTTTTGCAACATCAAACCTATTTTACTATCTGTAGTTATTTAACAACAGGTAACTTCAGATTTGCTCAGCAGCATATAAGGTTCAGATACATTCTACCACCTTTTAAGACTATACAATAACTGCAATAATAAACTTTCAATATTATAAATTCATATTAAGACTACTTACAGTTGCAATTGCAAAAAAAAAAAAAAACACAACAAAAAACAAACAAACAAAAAAAAAACCCCAACACAACAACCCAAGGAGAAACAAACTAGGGAAAAATATCACCTCTGAGTTGTCAGCTCCAGTGTGACTTATGGCTTGCAAAATAGTCTCTGCTGTAATTCCCAGGCAGTAAGGTCTACTGAGATCTAAAGGCAGAGAATTTCTAGGAGAAAGGTAAAGCATTTTCTTGCTTGAAAAGACAGTTGGCACAGAAATTCAGAGAGCAGTTAGGAAATACTGAACAAACATTATGTCCTTATAATGGCCAAAATATATTTTCATTTCCACTTTGTTTTGTATGTTTAATACAGTATGATTTTTAATGTACTGTTCATGTGTTCTAATCATTTCAGATGTGTGGGCGTCCTGTAATTCTTCATGAATAATAAGGAATGCAAATAGTGCTATCTTCACACTCACAGTTGACTGCACTCTGTTGGCTCCCCATCAGCACCTAATTTATCAGCCGCTAATTTACAGAGAGATAATGCTTAATGCTAGAGGAGTATCTTTGTGCACATAACATTACTTTGCTGAGGGAGAATGTTAGAATCATCATTGACACATGGTCCAAGACAGTCTGATTTGATAGAGTTAATTTTCTAAGTTTCACTCACCTTACTTATTAAGACCATTTATTATTACAACTGGAACTAATAATGATTTCTGCCATCTCACAAAATATTCAGTTATCTCTCAGTTAATACAGGAATTCTGTCACTGAAGCAACTGTATACTGAGTGTGAATGGCAACAGACCACTGTAAATGAAGATCACAAAAATAAATTCTTAATATAACCTGAAATTATTATTAAGCTATGCATAACTCTCATATGAAAAGAATTCATAAAACTACTAGTAGCAACATCAAGCAACATTAGATGACTGAAATGGATTGCGTATGTCACTATTTTCCATTTCCTTCCTTCCTTATGTTCCACAGACTTTTCAGCACAGTTAAATTAGAATCTAAGTTTACCTTCTTTGAGAAAAATTGTTTACAAGTTTTGGTGCAATAAACCAATTTTATGCTTGTACACTTTTTAGATTTTAGAATGGTTGAAGAGTAATATAATTAAATATCAGTTTCATATTCCCAATAAGCTTCCACCTTTGAGCATAAGGATTTTGCATTCAACTTGTTTCATATACAAATAGCACTTCCTCAAAGAAAATCAGTTTTGAAATAACTTAGGAAGTTACACAACCTTATCATTTGGGTGGCATTAGCAAGTTTCCATGTTCAGAGATACGGGCTCTAGAGAAAATCTAATATACAATTGAGACCTACATTTATTTGTTTGGATGTTATATTCTACTTTGATTTTATTATACGTAATACTAGAATTTAGCTTTTCAGGTTAGGAATATTCTATGCTTGGATAGCAAACTGCAAAATAGATCTTTAAATCTTACTGGAACTTTGAAATAACTATCGCTTTTCAAGTGTCCAGTTTTTAATACTTCTGCTGCCACTATCTGTACTATGAAAAATAAAACCATAAAATTTGTCATGAACCATAGAAAGCCTTGTCTAATATTTAGTTTCTTTTAAGCTGCTGATAGAGGCATATGAAAACTATTTTCAACTTGACATTATAATATCTAAGCTTTCCAATGACATGGCAAAAATCTTCATTTCTTATAAAAGAAAAGCATGAAACTGATGGAAATTCATAAATTGCATTGAAATTATTTTCCCATATACATAGTAAATCTTTTCTGTCAGAAATACTATATTTAATGGATTTAAAATATTTCAAAAGGCAAGAAGATTTAAATTCTGAGCAAAAAGCCTGGTCTATTCCTAAGTCTTCCATTAGCTTTCTGTGTTACCTCAGGAAATTTATGTGATTTATTACATTATCAGGTTCAAATCTCCACAAAGGCATCCTGATTTAACTATTTTCACAGTATTCTGATTTCTGAAGAAGAAAATATTCTATAAATATAAAAAAATATTATTTAAGCCTGATCAATAGATATGAAGAAACTCTTGGTTAAAAGTAAAAAATTTTGATACTATGAATGGCTACCACTTTTGCTATTTTTGTTCCTATAGCGGTTTTGTGTTTGTTTTGGTTTTTCTGTTTTGGTTTTTTTTGTGTGTTTTTTGTGGGTTTTTTTCTGTTTGTTTGTTTGTTTTGTTTTGTTTTGTTTTGTTTTTTTTTTGGTTGGCTTTATTTTGCTTTTGGTTTGGTTTTGTTTGGTTTGGTTTAGTTTTTTACTAATAGAATAGTTTGGTTTGGTTTAGTTTGTGTTCTTCCTAGTAGAACAGTAGATTTTAAGGAACTGAAGAATACAGGAAGAAAACAGCACCTCAGGAATAAGTATCGACATCTACAACATATTATTTGAAGATTCGTTCTAGCCTTCTTATGAATAGACAGCAAAAGAAAAATGAATTAAATAGTATTCAGGGAAAATATACAGTAGTATTCTCTGGTATGATGTATCTTTCCCATTATTGCAAAACTGCACAGTGATGCATTTCACTTAGTAAAATTGTTGGCTATTAGTTTGTTTTAACATAAGAATATTTTCAAACCCAGCTAGTTCACCATGGCATGTTTTCTACAATGGTATTTCCCATACCCACTGTGATGTAAGTCCTCAGTTATACGCTTGTCTAAACTATGCCTGGATGCTGCCAATGCAGGGACTGTTAGTCTTAAAGTTTTTGAAAGAATCACACACAGTACAAAGCCCACCTTTCATGTAACTTATCCGCAGAGAAGCTATGCAATGCCAAAAGTACCTTTTTTCCTAAGCTTTCCCTGAGCAAAGCATGCCATTTCTGTCTAGCCTGTAATGGTTTTGTTACATAAACTAAGTCACTGACAAAATTTGATGTCAAATCCTATTCACTGGCAATTGTTTATAGCCAAAAGATCAGAATGACTTTCAACCAGTTTTGTCAGGACTGAGTCTATGGCCTCCCTTACACTGTTATGCTGGGTTCACTACTGCTTTTTCATGTTGTTATAATTCCAAAAGATTTAGTGTTGAGCTTCCTTTCGAAAAAGGTATTAACAGCACCAGCATTTTAATTTAATTCTTTGTATAACTAACACAGCCAGATACTTTAACACGGGATCACTAAAAACTGAATTTATGTTCCATATTTCAGTTGGTTTCAAATTACACACTGGCAAGTACTTTTAATTCTGTACTTAGTCATGATAGAAAGCCAGAAAATTGGTTGTTTGTTTGAGTTTGGCTTTTTTTTCTTTGACTAATTTCAAGTTTGTAGTACTGAAGTGATGTTGCATCAATTTGCATCATTTCTTCTTAATTTATAACAGCCTTTTATGCAACAGAATACATTATATAATAATTAAATTATAAGAGAGACGAGAGAGGGTTTGGGGGGCATTTTCTGTCTGCATACCTTGTCTGTGGAACACACTAATTAACCAGATCAAACTATTGGGCAGAACGTCATTAATCTTTGAAAAAAATAAAAACGCTGCTGTTTATTCCCCACTGAGAAATAGGATATAATAAAATTCAAACAGTAAAAACTCTGCTGTTACAATTTAATGATGCATACACACATTTTTAAAACATCATTTTCTTGGCTTTTCAGCTCCACTTCTTTGTTTACCTCATTTTGCTCTATTCCGGTTTGTTTTGTTCCTCAGTATGCCATAGCTAAGGGTCAGAGTTTGTGTTTACTTCAGAAACATCTCCAAACCTCATGGCTAACACCTTCATCCAGTTCTGATGTTGCGTTAATGAGCAGAAGAGTAATTTCATCCAGGTGGCTTTTCACGGAGCACATGCACACATCTGCACATGCAAAACTAAATATATGTAAATATCTGCACATCCTGATGGAGTCTAGTCCTTCAAGGAAAATTGCGAATTTTGAATACAGTTATTCTTATGTGTCCTTGTAAGACTTACAAGGAGCATACTTCACATGGGCTTTCCTGACCTTTACTGAAAGCAAAACTGAGTTATGAATACACAAGTCTAATGGAATGTACTCATCCATTTTAAAGTGTTTTAAAATTTTTATTCTAAAATGTCTGAATACCTAATGAAAAACTTACAGGAAATAGGTGGTTCCTTCAAGTTCCATATTAAAATCCACACTTCTTGAAAGCCTAGTTAAATAGTAATGATAGTGATAAATTACATTTCTTATTGACTCCCAGTTAAGTTACTACATTTTCTTCAGCAGTAATTTTGTGCTAGGAAAACTTACTGGTTTCTGTCTACCTTGGCTAGCAAAAGATCTCGAATTTTAGACATAACAGAGCTCAGATCCTTTATTAAAACTGAGAAACATGGAAATATATAAAATTATACCTTATAAATAGGAAATTTATTTTCATTTCTACTTATAATGCAAATAATTTCATTCTGGGAGGTAAAAAACTAAGATTTCATACTCTCCTACACTGAGAAATGTGTAAGTCATAAAATGGAAAACACTTTCAGGCTATATACTTGAACACCCTAACCTATCCTAACCTTTAATAGAGAGTAATTCCTTTAGTGCAACTATCTATGGCTGACTCAAAACCTGCTGAAATTCAAGGGACAGGCTTCTGATGACTTCAAAAGGTTTCAAAGGTTTTTGAAGAGGCCCCCTAGTGTCTCATCCACTCTATTTTTTAACACCCCAAGCAATAAAGCTCCCTCTAGTCTTCTTTAATTAGCTCATGCGGTAATTCTGTGAATTATTTTAAATACCAAATCTATTTTTCATCCTTGCTGATTTCACAGTTACTTGTATAGAGCTCTCCTATTAGTGCATTCTCAGTGAATTTAATCTTTATTTGAATCAATTCAGAATGCCTTTTCTTCCAGATGTGATCTCAGTTTCCACAATCACAAGGATAGCTCTTCTGTAACTTAGGAAACCCTTTGATGCCTGTTTGTGTGACTGTGTTATACTAGTAGCTATCCAGACCATTAATATTTCATTTTACTTAGATATATTGTACTTTAAAGAATCTTGGAAATACTTTTTTCCCTCTTTTTCCAGCAAAGCTGATGTTTGCAGCAGATGTTTATAGTGCTTCTACTCAAAACAAAGTGAAACAAACCCCACCTTATTTGTCAAAACACAGCTAGATGGAGTTGTGATTACTTTTTAGATATTGGTGACATATCATTGCTACTTCCTTATGTGGAGTATTGGAATATATTGTCAGTATATTATTATAGATATTCCAAGAATAAGAGGCATCACCCAAAACTTGCATTTGGCCATTTGGTCTCCCTATGGTTTAACCTGCATTAACTTTGAATTCATGTCAAGATACTGATTGAAACAGTATATTGCTAACATCTTAACCTCCCTAGCACTTTGCACTTTTGGTAATAGTATCCTACCTTTTCTACTGAGTCCTACAAATATGTCAAGTTGTCAGAAAATATTTTCTCAGCACAAAGTCAGATATGAGGAATGTATTTAATTCTTTTCCTAGGTGCAATACTAAGTATGTTAAACATAGCACTGCACAGGCATTTTTTCATCTTAGACTGATAGGAAGGATAACTTTTATGGCCATTCAATGACCATGTCTTTACTACAGTCAATCACAAATTCAACACCAACTAAATTGAACTGACAATCTGTGCTTTAAAGATGACTAGATTATTCCTGACTATGAATGACAAATTTTCTCACACAAGTAAGAAGTATTTCTTTAGCATCCAGTTCAAAGCTATTGTTCAGAATGAGGGAGAAATAAATGCTAGGAAGAGTTCTATCTCTCATAGTCTCACACCCCTGGTGGACTAATATAAAATGTAGCTCAAAGAGGCACATCTTTTCCTGTTTGGTGTATTTAATCTTCCACTTATTTCATGATTTGCGTTAAGATTTTAGACACATGACACACATCAAATGTACTATTATGCCAAGACTTAGTAAGGTTCTTGTGATGTAGCTGTTGGTGTTTGAAGAGTTGTATTTTGCTTAGAAAGCATGGGATTAACATAAAATTTTCAATGGTGTCTATTCAAAAGCCAAATTATAATTTCACTACAAAAAATAGGTTAGAAATCACAGGATTTTTTAATCTAGATGTCATTAAGAAAAATAGTAATTTGAAAATATAGGGAAAACTTATTATCCTCTTATTTTCTAAATCATTTATTTCTTAAGAATGTTAAAAAAAGGGCAACAAAAATATAATATGCTGTCTCAAAATTTGATTTGAACTGATCTAAATGGGTAAAGATTTCATGGCTTTATTGGAATCTTCTCAAACAGAAAGATGTATTTCTAAAAAGAATAATCAACCCTCTTCTCCTTCTTATATGACTGAGATATAATTGAGATAGCTTCTCCATCTTCCAACAGTTCAGGTAACATTTATACATTTATATTGTCCAATATACATAAAATTACCTTGAACTGGGGATCTTTTTCTATTGACATTCCATTCCTCACTCAATTAGAATAAGTCTCTTAGATTATTCAAACTCCCATCAAGTCTGGAGGAAGCTTGTGGTGATTCAAACAAGTTCCTTTCACTTCATGAAAAAAATACCACCTTTTAATTAAAATACCATCAAACTACCTGATATAATCTCACATCTTAGAAAGAAAGAAATCAGTTGCTTTCACTGTGGAACATAGAAGCTAGAATATATGCTACATATAATTGATGGTGGTTTGCAGAAAAAGATTCACATTTTAACCATCAAAACTTCTTTAGAAACTTCCTGACTGCCACCTTTTTGACACTATTGACTTTTCCCCAGAAGACTGACAAACAGTCCAATGAGAGGCTGAGAAGATACACTCTTAATCAGTGCTCTTAATGACTGCAGAAAACTGAAGTTGCTCATGTGCTCTTTATTATCAGGTCTCTTATTTGAGATATTCCATTTACATATATATTTTAAATTAGCTTCAATTTCAGAAGAAAATATCTGAAATATTTTTAAAACAGAAAAGTTAAAAGCATGAGATCAAAACAGCTGTAATACGAGGTGTTCTATACAAACTATGCTAGGCTTCAGAGTAAAACAGTCAATATACTTTTGTACTGTTCTCTGATCAGTAACTGAATCCTTATTTTGATATACTTGTGTGTGTGTGTGTTGTATGGATGTGTGTGCTTGCTGCCTTTTTTTAGTTTCATTTTTATTTATTTTTACTGTCAGGACAGAGCAGCAGCTGTTCCTCATCTCCTATCCTCATCTAAACCAGAATGGGGAATGTGGCTTGGACGAATTCACAGGCATATACCTTTTGAAAAGAGCCTCTTGATCTTTGATATTCACTGCTTTCACTGCACCAGCATTTAGGTTGTACCAATACACATACTGGATCTCCCTGCCTCCACACCAGCCACACAGTAACACTCCTCAGTTACATTTGGAAATTCCATTGTAGATGGCATAGCATTTTTACCCATCTTTCTGGTCCTCAACACATCTCATTAGAATCTGGTGCTGTGCTTACAGTGGGTCTGGTACATCTGAGGCCAGAAAGTTGCAGGATACTTGAACACTGTGAACATTTCTCCAAGAAGATGGCTTATCTCATGGCCTAACCTGCTTTGAGAAAGTTTAACCTATTTCAGAAAAGGTAAGGGTCTTACTTTGTTGGTGTTGTTCTAACAAGGAAGAGGTTGGAGTGTGGGGATGCAAAATAAACCTGGTTGCTTGCCTAGAAGCACACCTTTTGCAAAGCTATATTCTGCAAAAAAGCAACACATATGAGGATATAGCTAAGTGTTACGTGACTGCCAATCCACTATATGGTCTTTCACTGAAAGCCATGTAGCTAATGAGTTACCTTTACTGACACTTGGCTTGCAAACCAGAACCTCAAAACTACAGCACAGTCACTTGTACTCAGCCAAAATCCTGTAATGCCATTTCATGTCCTTGACAGCTTTAGCATCACAATGATACACTACAGTAGCTCTGCTAAGAGTGGCTCTTATTTTTACATCCCTTACAGTAAACAGTAAAATGAGATCTGGAAGAAAAAAAATAAAAAAGCAGTCTACTTATCAGGAACCTGTAATTCCAATTGAAAATAGGAGATTAATATCATAAGACAAACAGATGACATGTAAATGAAAAAAAGCAGGTCTTCAATTTCTGCCCTGAATTACATGCATTTGCATGCATTCAAACCACAACTATACATTTCCTCACACTACATCGTGTTGGCAGTCTCTAACTAGGCCATTTGCCACACAGGAAGAGATCTGCTCAGATGAAACCCCAAATATTTACTTAAAGCACTGGGCTCATGACAATAAGCATTTCACAACAGCAAGCTCCAAACATTCAAAGGAAGAAACCTATTTAGATCATTGTGTGTATTTCATGGAAATACTGTATTTTGATCCATGTACAAGCACTCTCCCACATAACACCAGGAAGATGTCCAGAAGATGAGCACATCATCTATAGTGTGGTATTGTGAGAAGTACACTACTTGGATACAGATACAAAAGATCAGGACTGCTTTTGGGGAACTGCTGCTAACATACTCAAAGCTAGTCATCAGGTGAAAGCAAGGAATAAGCAATCTGTAGACATCTATCCAAATAAGCTGCATTCCTATGTTCTGTTCTTCATTTGATTTTTTTTGGTCTATTTTTATAAAACTTTCAAAAACATCTAAAGAATTTTTTGTTTGTTAAAATATTCATACCAGAAGATATTTTTAACTTTACTATGCTATTCAGTGAAGCAGATAAAATATGGAAATATAAAGCCTACACAGAATATTCTTGTACTTTAAAAATAATACATCATATTAAGACTCATCATAAACTGTTGTGAATTAGCCTTTGAAATTTAGACCAGCAAGAGCTGCAGACAAGAGTGAGAAGACAAACACAGAACAAAGCAGATGATTCCTCAATTACTCCATGTCTGAATTACTAACAGGCAACAACTCATGCCTTCTGAAAAAGGAATGAAAACTATTTGTTGGCAGAACAGTGTTTTACACTTTGACCCTCCTTCATGTAACAAAGGATGCACCGATTTTCCATAATTTAGAGGTCTAGAAGTTAAACCTATTACTCTCAGCCAGTCACTGTGGGTTCTTCTCATTGTTGCTGAAGAGAAACAAGCACCTCCAAAAGATAAAACATTTCATCCTAAAATAGCTTCTAAAGTAGGCCAGATTATTTATCTTTCAGCTATGCCTATTTATTCCATTTACTGGAAAGGAAGACTGTGTGACGAGCATGAAATTAGACAACTCACTTTGAGAGGGCTGAAGTTACATGAAATTAAACCTGCTCAAATGATCTGTCTTTCATTTTGGGTTTGGCATGGGAATATGGGCATTTAATCCTGTTATCTGTTTTTATATCTGTAAAGATTTTTAGACAGTAGCTAAACATTAATATGATATTGTCATTGCACTCTATACAGTAATGCACAGATTCCTTACAGTAATGCACAGATTCCTTACCTGTGTTGAATACACTGATCAAGATAATTTTGAGCCTGCACACAATGCCTATTAAAAGAACTTCTCATCGCATCCAAGTCCATTACTTTCAGTTAAACATTCACCATTATGCTGGTTACTCACCTAGATTAAGTTTTTCCTCATCTCAGCAAGAAAAAAAAATTGAAGTCTCTGCACAGAAAGCTTCAGGAGTGCTGTGCAGCCTTTATTTCTTGAGGGCCCATGGGAACAGAGATCAAACTCCGTCTAAAGAAAATTCTTTGTCACACAAATCTGGGCTATCAGGTGAATATCATCTTCATAGCATGGCTTGCATATGCAGTGGTAAAACCCAACTTCATTGACAGATGTAAGGTATCATAGTTTTCTGTTCTGTGACAATTCCTTTCTTTTTTTTTTCTTTTTAAATTAACATTTCAATGTTGATACACTGCAAAACCCAAACTCTCTTCATTATTCTTTGCATCTATCTTTTCATCCTTTCCATAATTTCCCTGTGAGATTTTTATTATTTCTCTTGCATTTAATCATATATTTTTCTGGAATTTGCTTGACTTTCTGCTTGTCTTCTTTCCCAGTCTTTTCTAAGAGTGGGACATTCCCATAATTCTTAACACAGCATATAATCTATTAGCCACCCAGACCAACAGCACCAGGCAGAAAGCAGCCACATGTTAAAAGCCACAGGGTTTCAGGTTCTGGAAGTTACCTGCAATGCCATCCCCACCTCTCCTTCTCTCCTCTTTTTACAATTAAGCCCATGTCTTCTATTAGCAGAGTAACTATCTTGTATCTGTGAGTTTTCCACATCATAACTGCATTTAGTGACTACTTAAGCTGTATTTCAAAAGTCTATTCAGGCACCCATCATCTTCAGTACAACCCAATGGCAGGGCATAATTTTTGAAGATTTGTTCTGGTGATATTTTCTTCAGCAACTAGCAGTGTTGGAGCAGAGAAACAGGCCTGGAAAGCATTTATAAAGCTTGGCAGTTTCCAAAGGACAACCAAATATGCATCTAAAGCAGTTTCCAACCCTCTAAGCTTGGCCAGTCATACAGGATTTTCATCTCTCCCCATTTCCACCCACGATTAAGTTTTCTATGGGCAGAATAATTTCTACAATGAAAGGACGTACTTAACTGATTTTCGTCTGATGTCCCTGTTTTCCAGCCTGATAGGGTCTCTTGCCTCCCATGTAAAAAATGTAAACCCACTTGCACAGGAAGAAAATGGCACAGGCAGTTGGCTTTCAGTTGTTCCAACTGAATGATGCAGTCTTGGGATTTGTGGAGGCAAAACACTTTCTGATGTTCAAAATTATTTTCATTTCTGGTCAAATAAAGAAAACTGCCTTAGGCAAGCACTGATTTCATTCAACCTGGCTTTGAAAAGGGCAAGATCCCTTCGTTTTCTAAGTTTTTCTGCAGGAGAAAACAAACTGTTTTTTTTAAGATTCTGTTGTGCAACATTGCATGGGGAAATGACGTTTATTGTCTTGCTATTAATCATTTCAGGCCAATTGTACCTTTAAAATGTACAGCACAAGCCTAGATTGACATCTAAATGAAAACATAGATCACTGGTCTTGCAGCAAGACAATTCCTCTGGTGAATGGGTTAAACTGTCGCTGTCAGTTTGAATACAATTAGTACAAGTGATATGCAAAGAATTGCTCTGTCAGGAAATGTCACTGTCATTGAGCACTGTTCCCAGGCTGCCTTCAACTTTCTGTCTGGCTCAGAAAATTTTAATAACAGGTCAGAATTCAAATGCAAAAATTTAACTGAAGTGCAGAGCTCCTCCCCACCTTCTATTCCAATTTTCATTTTCTGCTTTGTGCTTCACATCATTTTCTTGGTTACCAGGAAACTATTCTTAACTGCCCATTTTCTGGTTTCCTTCACTCTTCCTGTCTTGTTCTCATTAACCGAAACTAACAGGTTCTGTTGACACTTCTTATACAAATTGGTCTTTTGATTATTTTTTAAAATAACCCACTAAAAAAAAGAAACAAATTGCAGACAACCAAAGACAAGAACAGAGGCAGAAATAATTAATGTCTGTAGAACACCACTAAATATCTGTTCACTGTAATGCCCACCCACACTCTGCGATCGTGTCTTTTCCCACCTTTTCTTTACTGCAGTTCCCCGAACGTTCTTTTTGGTGTTAATTTTTTTTCCCCTCCACATTTTCCTGCTCAGTGCATTTTAGGATCTTTTACCTCTGTGCTAACTCCTCCAGACCCTCCTTGTTATTCCAAAGTGAAGTTTCATCTTCTCAATGCCTTCCTGATATTTCCCAACAGGTCCCAGATTCCTGCTGGCCCTGTGTATGATGTGCTGTGCAAAACCTGTGAGTGAATTTGCACACTTGCAAGGAACATGCACCTAAGGAAATGTTTCAGATTAATTCTGCAAGGCTGGTGGTGGTCAGGGAATAATACTCTGGGGAGCAAACATGTTCTCAGCCAACTGGAGTTGGGAATGAAGGTGGAAAGTGCCTGTTCCTGAAGTCAGGCACTTCAGTCACCCAATGAAGAAGGCAAGGAGAAATGCTGTTATGACGGTAGGTAAATAACTATTGGGATAAGGAAATAGGTGACCAACATAGCCTCTCAGCTTGAACTATCTGAGAACAACCTTCTGGTTGGAGTGCCCTTGAGTGACTCATGGATTGCAGTGCTGGAGGGCAAGCCATGAGCTTCTGTGAGTCTCCTTCTCTGCTAACCTGCCCTTTCTAAAAACCATCATTTTTCTGTGTATGGCACTGTCCCTCATCACACAGACCTCCCCCAGGAGGCTTGGAAAGGGGCTGACTCACAGATTCTTAGATGCTTGTGACCTGGCTGCCCTTGCAGATGGGAAGAGCAATGGACACCTTCCCTGTCAGCCCCATTCCGGGGTTGCTGACCTACCTGGCCTGAGTGAAGCTAAGCTGCCTGTCAGCCAGGGTTCTGACCCCAGCAGCCTTCTCTCTCCTTATCTCTCCTCCTGCCTTGACGCTGCCTTATATAACCATTGAGAAACCTGAACTTGTCATTTCCCATCTCCTCCTGCTTCCTACCACTGAGAGTGGAGACATTTCCTCCAATGTGACTCAATCACACAAGTTTACCAGTGTCTTTAAATCCTTTAACACCTTGTTGCTAAATTACAGACTCTCACCCTTCAGCCAGAATCCTGCTTCAAGTATGGACTAAATTCCCTCTCTTTAGGAGTAATGTCAGTGTGGTGACTAAATCCACTTTAACTCACCACTTGGTATACTGAGGCAAGTCTGGATGCAAGCACTTTTAACTGAACATAAACTACCTTTCTGACATTTGATTGAACTAATTTTTGTAATAATAAATTGATTTTTAACACTGATTTCTACCAAAACTGTGATAACAACTAGCTTTGTTTCAGCACCTACCCCTGCATACAGCAATTCTGAGGACCATCCCTTTTCTGTCTCCACTTGTCAAAACTCTCATCATTCTCATCTGCTCAAATCTCTTCAATCTTTATTTACTCAGGAAATTTAAACTTCACTTAACATTCAGTACGTTTATTTGCTTTTTGAGATCTCCTTATGTACAATACATCACACAGCTGAAGAAGGGGTTATTGTAGTGCAACTGCCATCTAATTAAAACATATACTGCAAAGCACAGTCTAAATTTTCAACTTTAATTTGCTAAAATATGTATCTCAAGATCTTTGGGCTGTGAAGGTAACACTAAACATGCAAACGCAATGCCCTCCTAAAAGAATGGGCTTCTTGAAACAAGATAACTCAGAAACATGCAACCTGTCCTAAACATTTCAGTTAAAACTTAGGCCAAAACTGATACTTTTACTTCCTTTTGACTTTTACTTTTGCTAACAATAGCACATCATTTTAGTGGAACAATACAACTGATCTCTTGCAAGTGGATGTAATGGCATGACCTAAGAAAACTAGCTGCTGTCAAAATCCTCAGAGGCTGAGGAATGAGATAATCCTTCCCCCCAGAATAAATTGTTTCCCCTTTCTCAAGATGGGAAGGAAAATTCATCCTTTCCTCAATTTTAAATGCTTCAGTAACCTCTAGATGTGTGAAATACACATCCTTCATGCCAGAAGTCCCAGCTGTCCACTAATCACTTGCCAATATCTCTTTTTTTAAGTACACTGCCATAATCAAATAGGAAGTGCTAAAAAGTACAGTATAATATGACCTGCACCTAATATATATAATTACATAATGCAGGCTAATTTTAATGAAATGATTAATTGCTCACCTCTATAGTGTTGATTTCTATTACCCTCTTTTTCCTACATTTCGCCAAACTGGTGAAGTTTGAGCTAAATCAGATAATTAGCTATGCTAAATACTAAAGACATGTAAGTTAGTCATTCCTATACAAGACTGAATCAAATTTTTTTTCTATTTGTGAACGATTGTGAAATTTAGTACAGGAAGAGAGTGAAATTTTCAAACTCATTTTTCTGGTTTAGGTAAAAGACTCCAAAGTAGTTGTCAACAGAGAAAAAAGCACCGAAGTTATTTAAAAACCCCGTATTTCTCCTTAGTTTTGAGTGTAATGTTTGATAAGGAAACATAGGCCTACTCTTATTCATCATTCAGTCACTCGCAGGAAATAATTAAGAGCAAAGTCATATCCATAAAGTGATTTTCTCAATAAAATTAAGGGCCGTGATGGCTTTTTCAGGATGGGAGTCCTTAGAGTAAGTAAAAAGTGTTAATGTTATTGCATGAATTAGTTTTGAAGCAATTCTTCTTAAAATATTAAGATTAGATACAAAAGGGTAAGTGAGTTTAGGGAAGTCATTTCTCCAGTTTCCAAATAACTTCACTAATTAACATAATTAATTCTGCATGTTCTGAATGCTGTCTTAGTTTTATATAATCTATTTTTATGTAGTGCAGTGCCAGAGGCTTTTGCTAGTGGACTGCTATGAATCAAACCATCTTATTAACAATGTTCTTAATTTCAGGACAAACACCTCAGATCATAAACAAATTTTTCATTCCTTTTAAAGAAGAGTATTATTACTCCATCAATTAATTCTCCATCTTTTTGACAGACTAAGACTTTGTATGCTAATTTTCTTGTAGACAATTCTAAACCTGCAGATCAATTCGTTAAAGTGCAACAACAACTCCAGCCTAGGACAAAGAAAATATGATTGCTTTAAATCCCATATATGCAGCTTCCCATGGGACTGGAATACAGATGAGCTGCAAATGAAACACCCTCACCACCACACTGCCCAAAGCAATTTTACAGTATGCCCCTCCCCTCAGGACATATTTTACTCCACCTTTACTATGTTTATAACATGATTTACATGCTAATGAGAAGTGACAGGGACTAAGTAATTAGGAAGCAAGACTGTAGTTCGTCATGCATTTTAAATACTGTACACTGCAACTCTGGAATAAATATTCAGCCTCTTTCCTCATTTTCTTCTTAATTAGAAGACACAATCAATTTAGTCTTGATATCTCCAATATACTTTCCATAAATAAGTAACAGAAAATAAATGCATTGTTACAATAAGCATGTTTGATTGGCCCTAGTTCTCTTGTATTTGGTCATTCTTATTATTATATTCTGCTTATTAAGCTTGGTCAATACAGTGAGAACAACACAGAACCTAGAGAAGAAATAGCCCTTTCACTGGGGCTGTGACCATGACTATGCAAAGCAACAATGGGGTGCGCTGGATGGATCTGCTGCATGCATGTGCAGCTGTGTGTCTTGTTTACTTCTGTTGGTAAGAACTCTGTTATGACTGTGGACTCTATGTTATGACTATGTCTCTACCATTTGGCTATGAAGGCTCTGCAATAAAGTCTGGAGTCATCTGCGTTTGGACAGAATGGCATTCTGATGATGCTTAGGAAGAAAAATAAAGAAATGCAGGACTGCCAACAACCCCTATGTACAGAACACAGGGAATGGGAATTGCGTAAGAGTACAGCCTTTTCCATGGTAGGGATGTAAATGGTGCCAAGCAACCACTATCTCTTTCACCTCCTCCATCTCCTTCCACACCACTCCTCTGCATGCACGGAGTTTGCTCTTCCCAAGTTTTTTTCTCTGTGTAAGATCAGGACCTTGGTAAATAATGCTTACCATTTCAATACTAATTGTCTGTGGTGCTGAGTAAATTAAGCTTCAGAATACACTGCTGAAGTATGACACATTACCATTCTAATTATTCAGGTCAGGAAAAAACTTGAAGCAAAAATGTAACTTGCTTCAAAATATTCTAATTGAAAAAAATTTCATTCTCCTTGTAGAACTTCACAGTTCTTTGTGATAAATACATAACAAAGTTTAAAGACCTCTAAAGCTATAACTGTTGGGTTTACATTACCACTCTATGCATTTTGCTTTCAAGTATTAAATGTCTGCAGTATGTCACAGCTATGTGGTGCTTTCTTAGTAAGATATTCTGAAGAAAACAGGATGCATATTTGCTAAGACTTATTTCATTCCAGGAAACTATTATAAAGGGTACACAGATAATGGAGAACCCCTTGGTAAAGAAATGACTAAAACGGAGCCAGTAACTATTAGCTTTGCTGATAGACATAGCACCCCTTCTCAGAATAAGAAATACTTTCTATCAATCAGTACTTTTTATAGTTCATGGCTTCCTGGTAAAATCTGTTCATCCCCAAAGACTTCTGGTCTTTGGTCAGATGGGTGCTGGTTTTGGCTGGGATAGAGTAAATTTTCATCATAACAGCTAGTGTGGGACGATGTTTTGGATTTATGCTGGAAACAGTCCTGATAACAGAGGGGTGTTTTAGCTAATGCTGAGCAGTGCTTACACAGGGCCAAGACCTTTCCTGCTCCTCACACTACACCACCAGCAAGTAGGCTGACACAGCTGGGACAGCTGACCCCAACTGACCCCAGTGATATCCACATCACAGGGAGTCATGCTCAGAATATAAAGCTGGGGAATAAGAAGCAAGGGGGGACATTCGGAGTTATGGCATCTGTCTTCACAAGTAACTACTACATGTGATGAAGCCCTGCTGTCCTGGAAATGGCTGAACACCTACCTGTCCATGGGAAGTGGTGAATAAATCCCCTGTTTTGTTTTGCCCATGCAGCTTTTGCTTTACCTGTTAAACTGCCTTTATCTCAACCCAAGAGTTTTCTCACTTTTGCCCTTCTGAATCCCCCATCTCACTGAGGGGGGAGAGTGAGTGGCTGTGTAAGGCTGAGCTGCCACCTGGGGTTAAACCACGACAAGATACTTACATTCTACTAAGAAATCTAAGCATTCTCTGGGGGCACATTATGCTATAATTGCTATACATGTGAGGTCTTTACAACCATTACCATGAAAAGGATCTTGATGATACAGGATTTGAGAACTAATCACGCATATGCTACAAAGATAGTGGAGTAAGTAGATTTCACCCAAGCTTAAATGCTACCAGACTTCAATGATATATGCAAAATAAAAGTATAAAAACTTTATATATTTTCTCTCAGTTAGGCAACTTATACTCTACTTATTGTCATACATTTGCTTAATTTGTTTTTTGTTAGCAATTTTCATGGGAATACAATCTAAATAGCTTTAGATGCTTGTCTCCTTTGTTTGCAAAACATGCAAAATAATTAATTAAAAAGGGACAGCCAAGCTATTTCCATACTACATATACAAGTATACATGGAAATAAAGAGCTAGAACATAACAGTGAAAGGTAACCGGCTAGTACAGAATTTTCTTGTACTTCCCTCCGAACTCAGCTAGCCAGATAAGCATAAATTGCAGTCTGTCTAGCCATTGAATAAGGGAAGACAAAAGATGAATTATTCCTTTGAACTCACCTTTGACAGGTGAAGTGCTGGCAGTATTGTGAGTCTGCATTTCCCATCTTATTAAAAAAAAGATATATTAATAAGCCAACTTGACCATCTTTTTACATATTGTATTGCTTCTACTTTAAGTGAAGGAGAGAAAATGTGATAGAAAAATGCCCCTCATAATAATATCTTCATTAAATTATTTTTTTTTATGAATGAAAAGTTTGAAATGAAGAGCTTGTAATGGGGCAAAATAAGATAGTTCTGGAAGCTGAAGCAAGTACACTCAACAAAGAAAGGTGGATTTACTCAGCATTGGTAAAGGAGCATTTCTATAAATTAAGCCAAGGCCTATGTCTCATAATTCACTTGACAGTTTATCAGCCCTGAAAATGAATTCAGGCAATTTAGATGAAGGATGGAGGCAGTGGCTTCAATGCACTACAAGGCAGCTCAGAAATATTCCTTGACCTTAAGCTTTTTGTGTTCTAAAGGTTAATGGTCCCCAATCATGCCTTCCACTGGGTTTTATTAGTGTAAAAACCAGCCTTCACGATAGTCTGGGTGCAGCATGGGAGAGGTAAATAGCATGAAAGATAGTTGTTTTCAAATCAAGTTATCTCATTATGTTTGGCTAAGGGAGGATGGGTTTATGGGTCTTCAAAGCCACCCTAAGAACAACCAGGACTATGGGAAAAAGCACACATTGTAGGTGAGTTTTCACTATTGTTCCAGTCATCCTGTTAGCATCTAAACAAGACTGTATTTGGCATAAGACTTTTCAAACATGCAGTAGATATGAATGTGTTTAGTAACCACTCCTCAATGCTAACAAAATCTGGCATATGTTCACTTAAAATCAGTTTAAAATATTTTCAAATATTATGCTTAGGCCTGATTGTCTCTGCAGACATTTGCAGTTTTGGAGCAAGAGACCTGGCTCTTGGGCCTTGGACTTTTGCAAATTGATCAGTTACATGCACAAAGAACTCTTCTGTGCGCAATGCAGTTTTTCACATACACAAAAATTCAGAAACAGGATTCTTTAATTCTTCCCAGAGTTAAAAGGACAGACCTCTACTTCTGTGACATTAAATTCTGCCAGTAAAAGATAGGTGACAGAATGTTTCTGTTATTTTTTTTTTCTTTAGTTCTCATCATGTTATGGGAGAAACCATCTCAAACAGAAAACACAGACTGAATAACCTAATAAACATGAGAATGATGGTAAGCAACACAACTTTGATACATAAAATTCTTAAATACTTATTGTAATGACCTGGATTTTCCTATTTTTTTATTTCTGGCTATCATGAAGTGGTTTTTTGTTTTTTTTTCCCATAAGTTTCCGCTCCTCAGAAAAATTCTGTTTAAAATTTCACATTATTAGGGTAGTCTTTAGTCCAGCTACGAGTGGCTTTATAGTATTGCTATGCCCTGTTAAACTGACTTATGCCATGCTGAGAGAGTGCATGAAATGATTGCTGGATGTGTTGTGGGTTAAAAAATGTAATATTGTAATCAGATTGCAATGTGTCACCACATGGTTTTGTCCTAAAAATCATAAAAGTTACTGCATTTAATTTGTTTCGTTATTCTTCCTGATCTGGAAGTTCTGTCCAGCTTTAGGGAAAAGTTCCCTGTCTTTATTACTGTGCAGAAAATAGTACTGGAGGGGGCTGATGCCAGCATGAAAGATGATCACCTGTCACACTGGTCTTCCAGCTCAAGTGTGTTCATCAGGAAGAAACTCATTCTGAGAGTCAGGATGGACTATGACCCCTGAAAAGGAAGATTTACCTGTCCTGGGCTTATAGGAATCTGCACTGGAAAACTGGTGGGGCAAGAGCAAACTTAAAGAAATCTCAGCAAATTAGAATTATAAGCCTAGACTCACCACTATTCTTTTTTTTTTTTTTTTTTTACCACATTAAAAGGATTTACAGGGCCCTAGATATCTTTTATCTTTCTTCAGAAGGGCAATAGCAGTACTGCCAATATCGTTATAAGCTCTTAATACAGCTTCAAATGTTATCTACTGTACAACATAAAGAATGCCAAGGAAACAGTAGGTTTTCCATGTATTTCAGATAGCTGAAAAAGTTAATATACCTTAATCTTTTAAAAATGTATCTAGACTAAGTATTGCTGTAATGGGTGGAAGTTTTCAATTCTTTGATTTTGATCTGGGTATCTATTAAACCAACACTCCTAGAAGCTTCCTGATAACTAAATGGCTCAACAAAACCAACACTGTTAAGTAGCATTTAAAACATATACACCCATCTTCCTTAGTGTAAAGTTAAACTCCTGGCCCAGGTCCCTGAGTGTGCACATCTAATCAGAGAAAAGGGTTGAACACTTCTTCAGCTAAGTAATGAAGGCCTTCCACTTCTGATTTTTTAATCCAGTTACACTGTCATCATCCTTTGATAATCTCCATAATGTCTTGTGATAAGAATTTTGACTACATTTTTCAGCCTGTACCCTAAATAAATACCAGTAATTTCACAGTAGACAACAGAGGTTATTGCTTGAGGATGTTTTTCTTCCTTCTGTAAAAACATGTTATGTAAATGATTAGACAGCATTACGATGGCTCTATTTTCTTTACAAATGAGAAGGAACATATTGAAGTAACACAAAACTGGTGAAATGATTCACTTACTCTCCTAAAACAGGATAAACAAAATTCAAAGAGATTAATATATACGATATGTCATAAGTGAAAAGAGAGATGCAATTTCTCTAACTTTATTAGAAATAAAAAACCCCATGCAACACTTTTCCAATACTAAAATGGTCCTTAACTTTTCACTTCTTCACAGAAACTGAAACTAGCTATTTAGTGGCAGATTTTTGCATGGCCCAAGGGAACCATTGTGATCAGCTTGTCTGATATCCTCTATAATCTTTTCAACAAATTTTTCATCCTGGGAAATGTGTGCACAGAACAGAATATTTATTTCTTATTTTTAAAGTTCCTTTCATACCCAAGGTATTTCAAAGTAATTTACATAGAAATAAATCAAAAGCTGATCAAGCAAGCAGTTTGCAGAAAAAATCCACCACTGCTCCAATGGACTACTAACCTTTAGTGCTCCAGTGGAAGGGATTAAAAATCTCATCGATAGAGATGATTCAGAGCTTTGAGAGAAGAGAGGTGAACTTCTTAACCAACTGTAAAATTTAGCATTCATTTACCCTCTGAAATATTTTAAAGCATTGCAGAAAACACATTTAATACACATATGTCCCTAATTTTACTTTTTACAATGATCCATACTTTTTACAGCACACTGTATGTTCATTTTAGTGTCTGAAAGGGAGGAAATTTTAATCTTTTAATATAGGAAAGAATATACGTGCACACTGAGATGACCAAACAGGATTAAAAGAGTAAGAATTTTGAAATTTACTTCAATTCAGCTAGAAGAAAATAATACTGTGTATAATCCAGAAACAGTGAAAATGTCACAGCGCTGCATTAACATGAATGAGTATCCAGCAGTATTTCTCAAGTACTATGAAGTGTTTAGACATGTAATTCTATGATTACTTGGTATACTGAAATTCATAGCATGATCGAATCATAGAACAGTTAGGGTTAGAAAGGACCTTAAGATCAAGTTCCAACTCCCCTGCCATGCGCAGGGACACCTCACATTAAACCATGTCACCCAAGGCTCTGTCCAACACAGCCAATGCACTGCACAAATGCACTGCATTTTTCACACAGAACTTTAAAACTTGATAGTGCAAAAATATATCTTTTATTATTTTTAAACCTTTTAGAATGATGTTTTTCTAGTTAAAACAGTAGATACGAATTATGAGTTACACATTTTATGCCGAAGTCTCTTACAAGCTCTTCACTTGTCTTAATTCAGAACACTGACTACTAACACAGAAGCAATCTTGAACATTTCTAATTGACTTATAGGCTCTGTTATTGTGTTTGACTTGGCCAACATCATCCTAGAATTTAAAGGGGACATAAGACCAGTATATGGCTTTCACATCATCTAATGTTATACATCAGCATCCAGGAGCTCCTCTAGTCCTGAAAGCTACCCTGTGCATCCTCAGCCCTGTGGAGTACACACAAATGCACCTGCCTCCATGCTCACTTGGAGATGTCTGAATCAAGTGCAAGGATCAATATTTATCTACAGGGTAAACCAAGATCTTCCTTTAACATTAAGTGCAAAAATGTATGGTTGTTAGTAAAACCACCCATACATACAAAGAACATCCTGAAAGCTCAGCTGACACATTGGACAAAGCATCCAGAAAATCCTTTATTATTTTTACTACTGGTGTAGGCACAAATACCAATTAATAAAAGCTCCAGGCTGTAAGAAAATATATGCCTTTCACAGGACTAAACAATAGATTAGTCTGACCTTTTCAATAGCATGGCCCATACAGGATGCAGTAAATCCTTTATCAATCATGTGTCTCCTTGACGCAGAGAATATGCCTTAAAAAAACATAAAGGGAACAATTTGCTTCGAGATTAAGAAACCTGAACACAGGTGTCTACACTTAAGATAGGTATCTTAACTACCATTACATTCAACAGACATTGATCCAACTCGGTAAAAGACTCTAGAAAGAGACAGAACAACTAACTGAACAATCCACTTCCATTCTTCTTCAGAGTGACCTGAAGAGCTATCTACTTTCCTTTGTTTTCCTTTTGATCTATGTCCAGTTCCCATCTATAGGTTATGTTATGTCTTTCTCTTATAAAGTAAAAAGTTTCTGCTCTTAGAAACTACTTTTCCATAAGCACCTCTTCATTAAGTACTCACTTCCATGATCAAGTCACGATATTTGTTTCTCTTTTGTTATACTATACATGTTCAGATTATTTTGATTTTGTGGCTGGTTTTCTAGAATTGGAATCAGGTTTTCTAGAATTAGAATCAGTCTTACTGTTATTTTCTGAGTAATTTCCAAATATGCAGGTTTTACAGAACAGAATATGTCTTTTGCTTCTGTCACAAAACTTCTTTTCTCTTAGACTAGTGAAAACTCAAAATTATGCTTTCCAAGTAACTCCAGATGACAACTATTCCATGCTTTCAAAAATGCAGCAGTATAAAGGACAGTTAAGTCTTCTAATTTGTTTCAGTATCTTACAAACTCATAAAACTGTTTTTCCTTTTCATACTGCAGGCACAGACTGAGAAAGCAAAAGTATATGTATAAGTTTAACTTTATGCATATGGTTTATTTCAATGATTTCAAAAGGGCCACTTGTGCACTAACCTCAAGGATATAGTTTTAAGGGTAAGGATGTAGTTCTGAAGCACTACAGCAAAATCAAATAAAAACTCAATTGCATTCTCAGTATTTAGTATTTCATTGCTTACATATACATTTAGGAGTTTTGAGTCTACCCCAAAACCTTCTGGCACTGGAAATTTAGGCTAAAAAATTTCAATTAGCCCCTCCTATAAATGACAGGAGCTTCAAATTCCCCAAATAATCACCATCCAGTTACATCCAGGATGGACTATTGCTCAGATTGAGTGAACTAGGTCAGATGGGTGATTGCTCTGCTGGCAGGTTTCTCAGCACTACTGAATTTTCATGAAGAAACAAGACAGAATAAAAAGAAAGAAAGAGAGGAAGATAGAAGAGAGATTTGCACTGATAGAGATTAAATTGTAGATTTTAGAAAGTTTCACTGCTTTGAGCTGAAAAATGAAAAAAAACACCCTCTCAGGTTTAATGGAATTATTTGGTCAGTATGGAAAAGAAATAATTCATGCATTCTTTTCATTTGGCTTGAACACGAAAACATGAAAGGTAATAAATTATAATAGTTGAAGAGGTTACCAAGAGAAACCCATGGAACAATATTAAATCAAGTTGGGTCAAAATAGCACAAATCCTATAAATTAATAACTATGCTAGTTCTGCTTAGGATATGGTGAAGTGTTCTGCTATGAATATTATCACTTTGTAAGTGAAGTCATCAAAAGTAATAGTGCAGCAGCAGTTCAGAGGAGTATACGTTATATACACTCTCACTGGCTTAGTTATAACACATCTGTTTAATAATCATGTGCTTATTAACTACACATGAACATATATTTGATTTGGTGATACTCTTGTAATACAAATTAGGTCAGTCAAGAGAGAAACAATGTGTAAAATATTTGCTCTTACTTAGTGGAACCAAAGATAGTTCCTATGAACACAGCAATAAGGACATGTTATGCAGATGCGGAAAAGATAACCCCCTCTAAAATTGTGAAAGCTGAAAACTAGGAAGCTGAGAAAAACTGAACATTCACATGAATTTCTGCTGGGTCTCCAGAAATGAAGAATGTTGCTGTGGGCATTTTTATCCTCCTCATCTGTCAAATTCATCAAGTGTGTCTAATCAGATCTCTCTGCTTTCTGATGGTAGAGTGGCTATATGATATTTGACCAAATATATGTCATTGAGATGTCCTGACTAGTCTTTTTGTCTAAGTTGAATTGAACCATTTTGCACATAGGACTTCTATCATCTGGCCACATAAAGTATTGTTAATCATATTATCCCATCAGATCACTGGGTGCAGGTAACTGACAGCTCTAATGAGTTACATATACACAGTCCTGAATATTCACTAGAATTTCTATTCTAATTCATTCAAAGAAAAGGTCAGCACACATATTCTGACACATTGCTGCATAAGAAGAGTACAGTATGGAACGACTAAAGGCCAGTTCCTTCAGTCATTAAACATACAGCACTTGTGGTGTTGTAAATTTCACAGTTGAAATCACATATTTTTCTATGCCATTTATTTCCTAAGAACAATCTTGTCAATAGAAACATGGAACAAGTTCTTAAGATTTTCCTCTAAGCACTTATTACTTAAAGTTTGTAGGCTTTGCTGCGATAGAACAAATTTTGTGTTCACTAGGGCACCAGCATAATGCCTGTAGAGTTGAAGGCAAAGAATTCTTAGGGACAGAGAATATACTGATATCCAGACAAAAAATATATATCCCAATATATTTTCTTATTCTATAAATCTATACTTCTGAAAAAGTGAGCTCTTTCTTATTATTCAAATAACTTTTTTTGAAGAACCATATTTTTTGTGATAAAATATGTCTGAGAGAAAGCACTGGAATTTTGAAAACATGGAAAAAAAAGGTTGATGACATTTTCTAATTCATAAATGGACCATTATCTCAAGAACAGTAAATTATTCTATGTATTGTTACAGAAGCTGTGTGTTAGGAAGTATTGAGGCACGTTAGTGGACAATTTCTAATTAACTGTTGCATTTCAAACCATTACAGAAAAGAGGGAAATGACCCAGTGGTATGATGGGGGAAAAATGATTGCAAATATAACCCCAGCATGGCTGATCAGGAGTGAATGCTGCACAGCAACACAGGTATGCAGGGAGGCTTTTGCAGGAGCTATTGCAGTGTATCTGGATCTAAGTCGGTAATATTTATACCTTAGCCCTGTATTTTCTAAATACTTTATACTTGTATCAGATTTTTTCACAGTTATCACACTGAGCAAAGACATTCAGAACTGAGTTATGTGAAGAGAACTTTATAGTAAATGGCTAGAGCAGCAGTTCAAAACCAAAGCAAGACTCTGAAAAACAAGTGTTCCAAAATACAGTTAAAAAAATAAAAGCCTTGCTTTTAAATCTGAAATGGCTTATCATGTAAACCTGTATTCAGTGTCCTCTCCACAGGTTTTTGAAAAGGGAAAATGTCACTATAAACTGACCTTTTCCTGAAGCATTTGCTAAAACTTTACAAATGTCAAAACAGCAGTTCAAAATGAAGACAGCATCATCAGGAAGGAAAACTGCGAGGGTAGTTGTGCATGTAATTTAACAAAGTAACTGAAGGCATAAACTCTGGTTTTACTTCCGCTTATAAGATCCCCTTCAAATATATGTAAGAGTAAATGTAGCCAATGTATTTTTCCAGCTTGCAATGTTCAACAGCTTTCCTGGCATTAAATACTGCTTGAAACAAACAAACAAACAAACAAACAAAAAAAAAAGCAAAAGCAAAATAATAAGATTTATTGCCACTGAATAATACACAGCACCAAATAACATGATAAAATTTCAGAACAATTAGACAACAGTATGTGTTGTCCAGGGTTTTTTCTTCTCTTTCATCTTTGTATGAGGTTTGTGTGGCAAGGTTTTGGTAGCAGGGAAGCGACAGGGGTGGCTTCTGCAAGAAGCTGCTGGAAGCTTCCATCATGGTCCAATGGAGCCAGTGCCAGATGGCTCCAAGATGGACCCACTGCTGGCCAAAACTGAGCCCATCAGTGAGGTTGGTAGGACCTCTGTGATAGCATAAAGAAAGGTAAAAAGTTACTGTTCAGGAGCAGTTGCAGCTCGACAGACGACTGACTGCATCTGAGAGAAACAGCCCTGCAGACCCCCACCTCAGTGCCTAAGGAGGGCAGGAGGCGCTCCAGGCACTGCAGCAGAGGCTCCCCTGCAGCCTGTGGTGCAGCCCATGGTGAGGCAGCTGTGCCCCTGCAGCCCATGGAGGTCCATGGTGGAGCAGACTCCACCTGCAGCCCAAGGAGGACCCCACTCTGGAGCAGGGGGATGCCTGAAGGAGGCTGTGACCCTGTGGGAAGCCCACACAGGAGCAGGCTCCTGGCAGGAGCTGTGGCCCCGTCAAGAGAGGAGCCCAGGATGGAACATGTTTGGTGCAGGACTTGTGATCCCATGTGAATCCAGGCTGGAGTAGCCTGTGCCTGAAGGACTGCGCCCTGTGAAAGGGACCCAATGGAACAGTTCATGGAGTACTGCAGCCCATGGGAATGACTCCTGCTGGAGAAGTCCATGGAAGAATGTCTTCTGTGGGAGGGAGCCCACGCTGAGCAGGGAGGAGTGTGAGGAGTCCTCCCATGGGGAGGAAGCAGCAGCAGAGACATGTGATAAACTGACCACAACCCTCATTCCCTATCCCCTGTCCCTCTCTGTGGGGAAGAGGTGGAGAATTTGGGAGCAAAGTTGAAACCAGGAAGAAGGGAGGGGTGTGGAGAATATGTTTTTAAGATTTGGGGTTATTTGTCATTATCCTATTCTGATTTGATCCGTTTCCCCAAGTTGAGTCTGCTTTGTCCATGACAATAACTTGTGAGTGATGTCTCTGTACGGACATCTGTCTCTCTATAGGAATAGACACATCTCTCCCTGTCCCTATCTTGACTCACGAGGTTTTTGTTGTATTTTCTCTCCCCTGTCCAGCTGAGGAAGGCAGCAACAGAGCAGCTTTGGTGGGCACCTCGCCTCCAGCCAGGGTCAACCCACCACAATCTTTATTTGCAAAACTTTTTGCTTTTTGTGTCAGTCAGTATTAATACATTTCTCTGTCACCACAGTAAATGAATCCTCATTTTGTTTTTGAATAGGTATTCAGCATGCATCAGGAGGAACTGTTAGCCAAAGTGGAAGCCTAAGAGAAAAATGTGTAGAGTTACTACCTGATTTTTCATCCAGTCTTGTTTTCTCAAAAGTGCATGACCCTGGGATGATGACTAAGATTATAGGTTTCTTCTGTTTAACTATCAAAATGTTAGAGAGCCAGAATTGAGAACAATATAACTGTATTTAAACCTAACAAAAATGCCATTGCCTTTGGGATTACTCAGGAACTTTGAAAAAGGACTGTCATGAGAGATTCTTACAATTATTATTTTAATTGAATGAATGAAACAAAAAACCTCAGTGTTAATCCTAACCTCATTTTTTTGGATACTTATCCGTCACATTTCATATGGGCTGTCACATGCCTGAGCCTCCCCAGACATTATAACTATGTGTTCTTCTGAGTTACTGCAGAAAATAAATGCATCTGACCTCATTGATGAAAGCCTCTAAAATCACTGAAGTTTATCAATTCTCTTAAGATGCAGGAATAAGCAGTATGAATGAAAGCTAAGCAACCAGAAAGTCCCAGTGACTGAAGGTTACAGGGCAGCAGATAGTACAGTAGTCTCAGAATTACTAACTCTAATATTACCAAGTAGAATCACTTACATGCACATATTTTCGTGCAATGAGCTTGAGGAAAATACTATTTAAGAGCTTTTAACCCAATACCATTCCAAAATAATCATTTACTATAGAGATGTAGTAAACACCAAATACCTTGAATTACAATGACCCTTATGGGTCCCTTCAAACTTGAGATATTCTATGATATTCTTCTTTACCTAAAAAGACTTTTGAGGACCACTGGAGGTAAAATTAAGGTAATAGACAGGATATCAGTGAAGATGTGTGGCTGAGGGATACACAGGTTTTTTTCTAATAACTCTAAGAAACAAAATACTTCATACAAAATATTTATACTCCCCACCATTTGAATCACAGAATCACAGAATGGTTTGGGTTGAAACTTCCTTGTTTCACCTTCAAGCCCATCCAGTTCCAACCCCCTGCTATAGGCAGGGACACTTTCCACTAGACCAGGTTGCTCCAAGCCCCATCCAACCCGACCTTGAGCACTGCCAGGGATGGGGCAGCCACAGCTTCTCTGGGCACACTGTGCCAGAGCCTCACCACCCTCTCATGGAACAACTTCCTAATATCCCATCCAAATCTCCCCTCTGTCAGGTTAAAAACATTCTCCCTTGTTCTGTCACTATAGGCCCTTGTAAAAAGTCCCTCTGCAGATTTCCTGTACTCCTCTTTAGGCACTTGAAGCTGCTTTAAGATTCCCTCGGAGCCTTCTCTTCTCCAGGCTGAACAACTCCAGCTCTCTCAGCCTGTCTTCATTGGATGCAGCCTTTTACTTGGTCCTATCGCTTTAGACCAACTTACTGACCTGCAGTCAAACTTACTGAATTTACTGGGTTAAAAAAAGTCTTGGAGAAAGCCAAATATGACCTCCAAGTTAATGGAGATCATGGAAAAAATCCTTGTTACAGAATTTTAGGGGGTAGGTTGATAAAACAGACTGATGGGGACTGATAAATCCTCACAGTATAACATAAAGATATCCAAGCTGGTAAATGAATGCATTCTATTAGAAATATATCTTACACAAAAGTGTGAGGCTCTGGAAATCTGTAGAGAATCAGATTGAGTTGGATAATCAAGAAATATACTAGATGTTATATCCTGTTTGAAGAATAATGCCTGCTGCACAGCTTTATGGCTGTCTGGAAGCCATTAAAGTGCATTTAGCTGGAAGTGAAAGAATATTTTTCAGTGTTCAAATGTGGCAGTTTTGAGTGTGAGACAGAAGACAATTTAGGAACCTCTGAAACAGTCATTGCCATAATAGCAGTGATCCATCCTCCCTAAAGCAGCAGCTGATGTTTTAGTTTTCTTCTCCATTTAACTAGCAAAGTGCTCAGATGAGCTTTCATTAAGCCCTGGTTTTTGATGGTTGGGTCTGCAGGTCTTCACTTCCAGGTTTTTTTTCAAGGCTCACCTGTTCTATGCACTGCTTCATCCCCTTAATCATACATCATAAGGCATTTCCTCTGCCTCGTAAACAAAGGGGGAGTTTGTTTCCATAGAAACAACAGAAAACCTGGAGCTGTTCCTGTTTCCACTTGTGCCAGGCTGTGGTTTGCTTCCTTAGGAAAAGCGTAAGGATCCCACATGGTGCCCTCTGTGGAGGGGATGCATGACAGGTACTTGTCCAGATTGACTAATTCTCTTCACTTTTATTTGAATCATAAATTGATCTTACTACAAGTTTATCAGGACATAAAGCTACAAATTTTAGACCTCATACTTACACTGTTATTAACTCACCACCATAATACAAATTTTGGCTCCAACTAACATTTTAGTATCATTGCACTTTATTCAGAACCGGACCCTTTCACATTACTTCTTTGGCCAAGTAATAAAATTAATCAATAATGCCAAAATCTAGGACATCAGGTTACCATGTTATATAGAAGATGACCTAAATAACAGTAATTTTCATACCATGGTTTACTTTTCATTTTCTTTTCCCTTTCTCTGCCCACACTATACATATGAAATATTAATTTCTGTTTTCTGCAGCTTCACTCATACTGCAATACAGAAAACTCTGAATACTTCAACTCCTTTTAATCCTCAACACTAGGCTCCTTTTTCACATAGTGATTTCGTAAAACTAAAGGACTGATTTACGTTCTTAATTCAAGCCCCAGGTATGATATTTAGCAACTAATACAACTTTCAGGTTTTTTTAATGACCGTATATGCGCACTATCAAGTCCTTATTTCCTTATTACCTATGACCAAAGCTCTGGATTCTGCATTGCCCTTTCCCATATGCACTCAACATGCATGCATCTGGTTTCATAGCACAGAAAAAAAATGATGTGTACATTCGTACAATAATATGACAGTTGTATGCACTAGAAGCATAGGTACTCTGGGACTCAGGTACACTGCCTTCACAGAACACAAATACAGGACTTTGAATATGGAATATTACAGTACAGTAAATTCTATATTTTTCCTTGATTTTCATAAAACAGCTATTTTTATACTAAGCATTAAGCTTATTCTAAAAATGTGCTAATGTAGCATCATTTTTATCACATATCTTTCCTTGTTAACTCTTCTATTGTTTTTAATAACATTCTTCCTTTAGTTTTTATGTGTTTGCTTTGCAATCAACACCCATTCATTTCTACTCATTGCTATTATAACATATCTGAATTCATTATAATGTCTGTCCTGTTAAGAACTGTTTTACTGGATGTTTACTATTACTCAGCTGAGCAGTTTCATTGGCTTCAGAGGACAAAAAGAGTACTTACAAGCACCCAACACAAATCCTAGGTGCAGAAAATCATTCCACTTACCACTGTTTTCTGCCTTGCTTCCTCTCATACTTTAAAAAAAAAATCCTGAACTTTTATGAGCTTTGTTACGCTCTTTACAGAGGAACAAATAAAAAAGGGATAGTCTGAAATAAAGAAACAGGTTACATCTCAAGAATTCTAAGCTTTGGAACTTGAACTCAGGGATAGAAATAGGAGGCAGAGGGAGAATTCTATTCTTTGTAGGGCTCAAATGAATGAAAAGGATACTCCAATCCAAATCTCTTAGCTGTTTCACATGTGCTTTGAGTCGTTGCAGAAGGCTAGCCTTGACTAAGTTGTAAATCTCAGCAAACCAGAGGCTTCTCAGAGATATTCCTGGTCACACAATTCATCACCTTGGTTCACTTAAGGGTCCTCATGAAATATAACAAAAGCTCCTGTCTCAAGACTTCACATATCATCTACAGAACTACAAAAAAAGCTTGGCATCACCTTCAGCAGATTCCCTAACTAGACAGAAGCATAAAAAATATAAAATCTACCTACCTATCTGCGTTACATAGCTTTTATTTTCAAACAACACAGCATAAAATAAAACAAAAAACTTCTACTCCAGAAAGTGGAAAACTATGTGTGACAGTTTCTGCTTTTAACGGATAAATTAGGATAACCTTGTCAAGAGTATACAAAGCTCCAACTCTTTCAAAATTACATCAGGAATACAGGTCCTGTTGTCAATTACTTCATCACAGTCCTTCAATTACAGATAAAGAAATGAATGTGTAACATCTAATAGGTATATAATACAGTGAATGTAGTTTGAAAATACATCATGAAGTGTATGACATCCATACACAAATGCTTCCTCACAGCAACTACTGTTCTAGGAATAAAGAATGCAATCAAATTACAAACAGCAGCACCACCACTAAAATACTGAAAAAAAAATGACAGTGTCACAGTCAGGGACACTTTCCACTAGAGCAGGTTGCTCAAAGCCCTGTACAACCTGGCCTTGAACACCGCCAGGGATGGGGCTCCCACAGCCTCTCTGGGCAACCTGTGCCAGTGTCTCATGGCAAGTGTTTCCTGTTCCATGTTTTCTGTACCTTAGAAATGTGGAATAGTGTTGTTTGGGTTTTTTTGTCTGTTTTGGCTTTTTTTTTTTTTTTTTAAATATCTGGTTTCTCATCTGCCTGTATCTGATCTGTCTTAAATGAACTCCTCATGGTTACAAAAGCTCACACTACTTATCAATGAGACCATGTCAACCTTCCCTTTTGAGATAACCCTCTAATCTCTACTGATAGTCAATAGAATAAACATCTCTACAATACATTTTAATAAGCAGAGCCTAAAGTGACTACTATTTGTGTTGGTGGCCACATCACAGTTGTCAGAAGTTTGGTGGGATGAATTTCACTCTGTAATTTATGTCTGTACTTTCACAGGTATTAAGATCAGGAGGTAAGAATATAAACGAGGTCATGAATGGACAGGGTGCTTTAGTGTTTAGGACACAGACCTAGGAACAGTGTTCCCATTTTGCTCTTTTGTGGCCTTGGCCAAGTTACCTAATTGCTTTGAGTGAGATTTGGCTGTTAAATTATCTTCTCTGTAGGTATCTCAGCTAGTTATCCAGACTCACTGTGTTAATAGGACAAGATGACTCATGCCCACAACACCCATTTCCCTCTGAGGGCTACAACATAAGTCTAGCAACTAGTTAAAATGTAAAAACTCCACTTTAAATGCACAAAGGTAGATGAGAGGAATCTTGTTCTGTTACAGATCTGGCTAGACTAGACACACCAGATATAAAAGAGTTCCTATTTTATCTCGATTTGAAAGCAAAACTTTCAAAGCAAAAAGTCATTTCAAACATAAGAGAAAACTAAAAAGAAAAAAAAACCACAAAAACTTTGAAATATGGTAGATCTGCCATTATTTCCTTAACCATCTCCTAATGGTGTGCCTAAATTCCCAATTGAATAATGAGCCCAACTTCATTTTCTTACTTGCAAAGGTGCTGTAAATTTATACAAGAAAAATTGTGAATTACGCAGGTAAGTGATAACGGCATCATATAATTACCTAGGAGAGATGTTATCTACAGCACTACCTGTGTATGATCTTGTAAAGGTGCTGAATGGCCTCAAAATTTAATGAAATAATTCTCCAGTACTATATTATTATGCTGAGGCTGAACACAATAAAAATTTAAGGTCAGAAATTAAAATTTTAAAACATTTTTATTCTTATTTTTGCTTTCTGCCAAGGCATGAGTTCCCCTCTGTAGTCGGTATATCCATGTCTAGCAAATTCACTGTGTGTTTATACTCTTTCACCAGCAAATATTTGAGAACAACTAGACCGGCAAGCAGATAAAGTAAATGGAATAACAGCTATTTTTACAAAGGCCCTTTTGCTTTTCACGATTTACTGATCAAATGACGGTTTTCTTCTTTCTGTTTTAAATGTAGAAAATTTGTACACCTCTTTATGCTGCCTGGTTGTGTCAGTAAGCACAGGTTAAGGATTACTGAATTCTTTCTCATCTGTAATTCAAAAGAGTAATCCCATTTCAGGTGCGAAAAAAAACAAAGAGGTTACACTAATGGTCATATATACTTATACTTAACATCAGGTAGAGCTTCTGGAACATAGTGCTAATGCATTTCCCATCAGCATTTGCAAAAGTTCTAGCCCCATGAATCCATTGATTCAAAAAGTTCTAGCCCCATGAATTGGTGACTATCTTAATTTCATTTATTTAAGGATTTGTAGGGACCAGATTTGCATCCAGGATTTTCTACTTGAACAGGTACATTGCTCAAGGCATCATAAACACTACAAAGAAAATTATCTTTCAGTTTTAGTCCATCTTGCTGGCTCAGATTGCATAAGGAGTATTCACAGAAGGAACTGAAGATTAAGCATGGCTGGGATAGGATGCCAAACACCAAGAGCTGTTTCTGAGCTACTGGCTGAAACATCCAGCCTAATTTTTTTATGTGAGATCAGCAAACCACAGGCCAAACTGTCACTTAATGAGAAAATTACCTCAGTCACATTTATGTATCACAATTGTGAAGGTTTATAAGCCACACCAGACAAGTGCTTAGTTTTTGTCTCATTTTGCATTGTAGAAAACCAAGAATTGTGGATCTCCTATTTGGACCCAACAGCATGTTAGTTATCTTCTGATGCAGAACATCCAATGAATGTTATGTTACAAACTCTTCAATTTAGTAATCATAGATTTAATACAAAACTGCAATACTGATGACTACATTAGATATAGTTTTGGCTTCACTGACAAATCAAATCACTTGCTAAGAGTAGCAGCCTTAAAAACGCTTACTGCATATTTTCCAATAAATCAGATTCAGCCATCCCACTGTCTGTATCATTGGCATCAACTGCATATTAGGTGTAGTATAATATATTAATCAGAAACTTTCCAAAAAACTCAAGATAGTAATAATTTTTAAAACACCTAAATATTTTCTTCAAATATAGGATACTGATGTACTGACAGAATTCATTAAGGAAATCTATCATTCACAGTATCACAGTATCACAGTATGTTAGAGATTGGAAGTGACTTCAAAAGATCATCTAGTCCAATCCCCCTGCCGGAGTAGGAACACCTAGATAAGGTTACACAGGAACGTGTCCAGGCGGGTTTTGAATGTCTCCAGAGAAGGAGACTCCACAACCTCCCTGGGCAGCCTGTTCCAGTGTTCTGTCACCCTCACTGAGAAGAAGTTTCTTCTCAAGTTTAAGTGGAACCTCTTGTGTTCCAGTTTGTACCCATTTCCCCTTGTCCTATCATTGTTTGCCACTGAGAAGAGCTTGGTTCCATCCTCGTGACACTCCCCCTTTATATATTTATATACACTAATAAGGTCCTGAGGTCTAAAGCTAGCACTGTATATCACAGAAGTAATAATAATCTATTATTTCCATGACTATCCTTTTATGCCTGTCCTGTTACACATTTTTGCACTGGAAACATAAACACAAACTGTCTTTTGAAAATGGAGAGTATAAAATGCTTCAGATAGAAGAGAGACACTGCAAGCTTGCTGAACTGTAAGCAACCATGGGAAATCTTTAATACAAATAAATCAATGTACAAAACTTCACCTGGTTCCTTATCATTAGTTCCTAATTAAATGGGAACGTGCTTTAAATAATTTAATAGAGATCAAATTACCCACCTGTCTTGTACATGCGGCTTTCTACACATTTGCTTTAATATTGTATGATGCGCCCTGCATTTATTTTAGGAAATTATTATCCATTCCATCACTTAGAGTAACTCAGCAACTATCCAAATAAATTTCTAACATGCTTGATGAGAAATAGTTTAGATGCCAGCAGCAGCAGGAAAACTAGAACACGAACTGGCAATCTATTTGCACAGACTCCCTTCGCATTGGATATACAGAAAAGTGGTTGCCACAAAAAATGTAAAAGCTTCCAATGCAATTGGTGGAAATGCCAACAAGCAGGAAATGTTCTCTAGAAAATGCAAGGGCCACATAAGCAATCTTGCATGATTACAGCTCTCCTCCCACAGAGAACAATCCATTCATGAACAATTAATGAAAACATGTCTTTTTACCTTTTATGGTCTGTTTTTTCCCTGTCGTCCTCACTATATATTGTTTTCTTATCTCTGTCAATACCAATGAGAATTGTCAGTGCATAGCATCTTGGAGAAGGCACTGAAATCAATACTAGATGAAGTCTTTTTCTTGCAAAACAAACTTGCTTATATGATCAAAAAGATGCTCTGGGAATGTCTGGTCCTCACTAATTGCCTCTAGACATAGATAAGAAAACAGTGAAAAAAAAAAAAAAGATCAGCAAAAATTATCCAAAACAAGCAACAAAAGTAAATACACACAAGACACGGTACATCAAAACTCTACAACAATTAGCAATTAGCATTTGTACATCAGCAGCTAGGGATATCTGTCAAATTATTTAGGGGGATAAATTTGTATTTACAATTTTGTCTTTTTGAAACTGTTATTTTAAACAAAGCAAGCTCTCCTGTTTTGCTATCCAGAATTATCAGAGAACAGAGAACCTGACCTTGGAGTTACATATGGCAAACGTTTGCTAAAGAAGGGTCATATTTTGTCTATGCCTAATTTAGATGTGAAAAACATAAAATGAAGTATCAGGAATAGTGTAACCATTTAGGGAGCCAAGTGATGTTCTTGACTCTGGCACCACTGCAGAACTTTGATGAAGGACTCCAACCTCATTGAGGCACCTATTTCTCCCCCTTGATTGGAATACATTTAAAAGAGCATTTAATACATTCTGAATGCCCATGAAGTAAAGTGTAAACACAAAGTTCATTCCTCCTCATTTTTTGGCCACTTTAGCTACAGCAATCTCAGGATTTCCTGAACTGATCTCTGGAATGCATAGCTTTATTTTCCCCTAGGTTTCATGCTGCATCTTAGAATTAGCATTTTAGACTAAACACCTAGGGAAGCAGAATCTGCTTCATCCAAACTCCGTGAAAATTTCAATAAAGACCATATTTTATATCTACACTTAATTTGGTTTAAATTTTCTTCAAAACTTATACTCCATTGCAATTACAAAATATCATTGATAAAAATATGAATACCTGCACCTTTTTGCATCTTGGTTCTGCAGATGCTAAAGAATAGCTTTGAATTTATTTTAATGGCATTAAAGATCACCCTTTATGTAAGTATGCAACCAAAAGAAATCATTTCTTGAAACTTCCTTCATTAGCAATCGTTTGTAGATGACCCAACATGATTTTCTTCCAAAAAGAGTTACTACCTAATTCTAATGGAAAGTTGAGTTCCATCTGAAAAAGATAGTACTGCATGGCACTTTGTTAAAAAGCAGGATTAGGTAGCTAATATGCCAATCCGTATACATCTTTAATTCTAGAAATGCATATAAGCAGGGCAGAGGCAACCATACCGTGCTTCAGTAGGCACAGCTGAAGCACTCACCAAGTCCACAGCGGATGCTGGGTTAGACTTTTGCTCTGTTTCACAGCTGTGAACATAGTCTGAAGTGCTGCCACTGGAAATACTAACCATGATATGTGCAGGGATGCTTGTCATTTCTACGAGAATAAATACTCCTTCAACCCACATTATTCAATCCATATTCATATGAGATCTTCATACTGAACCTATGCACACATATTTTGAAAAAGCTTTAAAAAATCTTGAGTGATGTCAGCAGGTTTTGCATTTTCTAAATGTTTTTTTTACCTTTTATTGAAGTCCACAGAATACCCCAATGTGTAGAAATACCAAAATGTCTCACTGTAGTGTAGGAGCAGAACTAAGGCCATTTGAAGGCAACAGAACTGGGAAGGATCTTAAGTTCAAATTGCAACAGAGAAATGTTACATCTATTTCCTGCACTTGCTGACAAAATTTTAACAGTTCAGAAGAAACAAGAAATGACCTCTCTGTGAAACCTGTTTAGTGGTCAACCTACATGGTGACATTTTATCCCTAAGGACAATACAAGAAGGAAAGCAGTAAATGACTGAATGATGACTGAGCAAAGGCATCAAGCCTTAAAACCAATGAAACAGTGAAACAGTGATACACCTACTGAAAGTATATCCAGGTGACTAGAAGTCAAAAAAAAAAGGAAAAAAAAAAAGAAAAGTGAGTGAGTTCCTTTTTGGGACCCTCCATAGAAAGGTAGCTTCATATGATGCTGTTTTTTTTCTGCTGACTACTATGTCTTAGGGTTGTAAGCTGTCTCTCTCTCCTCCAAAGGACGTGTACCAGTCTAAGAGAGGCTACTACCTGCCATTATGTCACATAATTGTGACTTCTTAAACTCACAAAAAAATAGACAAGATTCTAATTTTTTATTGCAGCCAAATTTCAACTAAATGTACAATGGCACCTGATCTGTAATACTTATGAACTATTAGAATTGTGTCATTGGCAGTCCATCCCTTAAATTTGGCAGATGTATATGAACTGCTACCACAATATATAAGGAAAATGAAAATGAAGGAATGAAAAGGAAAGGAAGAGATGGGAAGGGAAAAGAATAACCGAATAGGTATAAATTCAGTAAATAATAAATGCGACAAGTGAAGTAGGTACTTTGCTTTACACATGATGCATGACACAAATACATTTAACGCTGTCTTATATTTGTGAGTCTACTCTATTCTGCAATCCCGGGTCACCTGCCATGCACTGTATTAGAGTTCCCTCTACTGGCTGAGTTACTGAAGCTGTTTCTTAAGAATTTGTGAAGTAAATCTTTATTTTACTTTTACTCACTCTGTTTACTGACTTGATGGAATTACACTGAACAATGAAAGCCTTCTCTTGGTGACATAATGAAATAGAAGACTAATCCACATATACACAGCAACAGATTTCCCTGTTCTATTGTCTTAGAAGGAATACATTGTTTAATCCACTAATAATACAGTGTTCAATACAAGCAGTATTGACCGGGGAATTTATTTATTCTGCAACAGAAGTTTAGGAAAATTCCACAATTTGAAAGCCTTACAGAAGTGTGAGGATTTGAAATGGAAATAGCCTCATTAATGTCAATTATATATAGGTTGCATATGCACAGATAATTGTTTAATCAACAACTTAGAAAGTCATACTGGTTTTAGTCATTGCACAAGAATTCATTACAGTGAAGGAGGATTCAAAATCTGACCTCTTTAAAGAAAACAGCACGTTTTAGGCCTGGTCCAGACATTTACTGCCTTCTAATATGAGGAGTGACAATTTGGTCATAGTACTTTGCAGCTACCATTTAACGTTTCAGACCTTCCACTACCACTCACCTCTTCCATCTTGTAGCAGCAATTTGATGCTTCCAGAACATATTGTCACAGTTGTTTTTCTGGGTCGGAAAATAAAGAGTGAGCAAGGCCCCATTCACAAGCTTTGCAGGATTCATAACTGTGCCTGAAGATGGTGGATGAGTTACTAAAATTGTTGGAATTTCACCTGGGACCTGGATGTTCATAGCACAGAAATACATGAACATGCTGTAACTTTGAAGCCATATGGGGACCACTGTCCTATCAGCAGGAAAATCCACTTACTAAACTGTGACAAAGGAAATATCCTACTTTGAATATTAACTATTGTAAAATTGTAAAATGCCAAGCAATCAGAAGGTACTTCCTAATTCCATTCAGATGCTAACTTATCACACAGCACTGAAATCAACAATGAAGTCTAAACTAGGCTCAATTCCTATTTCATATACTAGTTGAGGTCTACTGCCTCATCTTTTGGAGCTTGAATATCATTGCTTAATTTTAGGGCCTTTTGTAATTTCATGTCCAAATCCCCCACAGGAGGACACTCACCCACTTTGAATGTCAAGTATCTATGTGGAGAGGTGGAGGTGAGAAAGAACTGCATACAAATTGCAGTTGCACAGCATCAATGAGGCTGTGTATTTTCTACAGTCTTAATGAAGTAAGGATAGGTCCCTAGAGCTGCACATATTCAGGTTTTGCTCTCAACTGAATTTGCTTCTAAAAGAAACACCTCATCTTTAAAGTTCTAGCATTTGCTAAGTTCAAAAAAAAGGGTTATGGAATAACCTTGCATGTTCCTCTTAAACTCATTTGTATTTCAGAAAGCCCCTGAAACAGGTTTAAACAAAGCAGAACATTTTTGTCAATTAGGATGTCAGTGTACCTTATTGTATAATAGAATCCTGCTTCTTGTCAATTGCAAATCTAAAAATGCAAGGTTTTAGTTAAACAAGCAGAAAAAGTGAAAAGACAAGCAGCCAGATGACAGCATCAAACAACTGCTTTTGCTGTGAAACTGCTGACCTGGGCCTCCAATAACAAGACAGTGGTAAAAACAAAAAAAGGTGTTATATGCTTTGCAGTATTAAGGATAATGGTAGGAAGTTGAAATACCAAAGCCTGCAGAATGAAGGGTAGAAAACGTTTTACAGTGGTACTGACTTAAGAAGTCTGGTTTTGGTTGACCTTAACAGTAGTATAGCATATGAATTAAACAAGACAATGTTAATTTTATCTGCTGAATTAAGTTTGTTCAGATATACTTATCTTTCTGGGTAGATTTAAATTCACACAGCCCTCTAAGGAAACACTCATTTTAACATTAAAATGATTAATTCATCCAGATGCTCAGGTTTCTCAAATGAAACTCCTGCATAAAGCTAGTGTCTGATGTATGAGATAATGGTTAGAAAGGATCAGAGAAATAGCAAAGAGGCACCTTTCAGCCGAGTTTTCATATATATGGGTTCATATAAGTTAGTCTAAATATTTAAGTAGTGGAAAGATTGAAAAACTTTGAAGTGGAATTGCTGCACTAAAAACCCACCTTTAGTGCAGTCATGCCTGACCTATAGTGGAGACAGTCCCAAAACATCTGGCATCCTGTACATGCATTGCCTTTCATGCCAATGGCTGTGGGAGAATGGATTACGGTTGCTCTGAAATCACTCTCAGCAAATCTATGTTGAATATAACCACAAAGAATAAAAATAATTAAATGGATTTTTTAGCACTGTATGAAACATTAGTATCTTTGAGATCCATTCAAAACAGGTGGAGATATATGGTTTTCTGCAGTATCAGCATGACGTTCCACCTCATCAATTAAAAATAATACTTCACAGTCCTCAAAAAGCTATTCCTTTTCAGTATGCATTTCTAGAGAACCATTATGATGCATTATATACTGGGTTTCAATTAGATAAAGATGTGCTAATGAAGTACTGCATTATCATTTCATAGAACAACCAGGTTTTGCTAATTTGTTTCACACCAAACTTCCTAGCTTTAATTAGCAAGAGGAAAATACCCATTCAATCTGATTAAAGATCCCCAGGTACACTCATGTCCGTCTGAGGAGGTTCTTGCAAAGATTATGATGATGAGTAATTACCTTAGGCTAAAAGCTGTGTTTATTGCACTGTCTGGAATGAAGAACTCGAGATGATTCCTCTCAGGAAAGAAAAAAAACTAAAATATAAATTTTATTCAAATTCTGGTCTGATGGTAAATTTTACCTCTGCATTTTCTCTCTACTGGTTAAAAAACCCCACAACTTTTCCAGGACATATGCTCATACTCTGTACATGGTGAATGGCAGAACCTCTCTCCTGCTTAAGACCTACTGTTATGGCCTCCCTGGATGTATTCACACACTCTGTAGTGTTTTTTTCCTTCCTTTAATAGGTACTGACATTTCTGACCTAGATCTAAAATGAAAGAAATTACAACTGCACCCTTAACTGCTTAAGAAACATGAATACATTTCCTAGATATTAATTTTAGTGGCACTGAGCTCTCATGCCAAGTCAGATGCTTGATTTAAGGTTTCATACAACGGAGAAGTACAGTCATAAAAAAGTACTTCAGCTGACCTTATTTTTTTCTCAAAGACTTTTAATCCCTCATTACTAAGAAGATGAAGCCAACACAGAAGTGAAGGTAGACCAGAAGAAGGCTTGTCATCTAGCATACCCCACAGAGGAACAGACAGCCTGCGTAACACACAGAGTGCCTTACGCAGAGCCTAAAAGACACATGCATACCACGGTCAGACCCAGTGTCCTGACTGCCCAGACTGGAGATCAACAGTTCCCTTTTAGCTTATGCTTTTTGTCTTACTTCCCATAAAAAAGCAAGTTGGGTGAGGGATGTCTGCATGCCTGAGCTTTAGCCTACTGTGGCATTTTGACAAGACTAGATTCCTACCTATACTTAGGAATGCCAAAATTGGCACCGGTCCACTGGTACAAAAAAAATCTGAGTGCCACTCATAACCCTATTTCTGTTTTTAAAAGGGAATTGTGAGTGTTCCATCCCTAGCAGTGTTCAAGACCAGGTTGGACGAGGCCTTGGGTTATACGGTTTCGTGTGAGGTGTCCCTGCCCATGGCAGGGGGGTTGGAACCTAACTATTCTATGATTCTATGAATTATCCCTTCATCTGCTTGGCAGGAGTGGCCAGGATGCTGGAATGAGTGTAAGAGTATGTGCATGTGTGTACGTGTGTAAGCCAGAGAGAAAGGGCAGACAAAAGGTATTATTCAAAGTGCTCTTCTAATAGACACTCATTCTAGTAGGATGAAGAGGTACTCCTTGTCCTCCATGCATTGTGTGTATTAATCTCATTACCAGTTTCATGATTTCTTATTACCTTAAAAGAATGGATCAGGATTCACCCTTAGGGAAAATGCCTATCAAGTGCTCTAAATACAACCAAGATGTGTGGACAACATTGTCCTATTTAATGATTTTTGCATATCATGCCAATTGATGCACAGCATGTGTTTGTTAGGATAGCAGTGGAGACAGAGTTGGTTCTTCAAACTACTTGCTTTCACACACTTCAGCTCTTTGAAACTATAAAATACATCTAAAGTGGTTAAAGAGTCATCAAAGACATACCCTCCATTACAGTGTGTAGGCACTCTACATACGTTAGTGTATTTTTTAAGCAATATGCTATCCATGGTAAGGATGGAAACAGTTTTTCTATGGACAGATCCTCCTTCTCCTTGTATTGGTTCTGCATTTCCTTCTGTCTTAAAGGGCAAGCTTATATTTCAGTGTTAACATGTCACTACCAACATCCCCTAGCTTTGCATCAGGATAAAAAATGTTCATTACAGAAACTGCTGTTTCTCCAAATGAAAATATCCCCCTGTAGAGATATTCTGCTGTGTCTAGTTTTCTTGAGAGCAGAGAAGCTGCTGAAAAGACTGCTCTTACCTACAAAGGCACCTTCTGAGCATCAACACCCAAACTCTTGTTTGGTGTTTGATCACAAATAAATGCCTATGACAACCTTGCTGCAGGGTGCAGGACGTCTGTGTGACTCAATACCAAAATACTTCCATGGAAGGACATTTTTAATGAGCTGTGATTACTACAGGATTTTAATTTTCTGAGGTGGAATGGAGGGCTATGAGCTTGGATGAAGTTTACATCTGTGGATATTCTGATTCATTTGGAGTGCATTCATGTCTGCCAAAACCCACAACTGTTTCACACAAAGTAAAACCTCTGGTGAAAGACTGGCATTTGCAGGTCCAGTTATTCAGTCGAGTGGAGACAGGCTTTTTCAAAGTCTTTCAAGCAGAATCCTATAAATACAGAAAATAAAAAAATCTATACAGTCACTGACGCAGTGAAAGCTAACCTACTGCACAACAAATGTATCCATGGAATCTGGCTTTCTACCCCAGGTGATTAGTTTTCTTCTCATGAAAAGGACTCCAATTGTGCATGGCTATCTACTAACAATCCACTGTTCTTTCCAAATGAAAATAACCCAGTGCAAGTTCTGGACACTCAGGTAAAACCATTTCTTTGAAAGAAACAAAGTTTTCCCACCTAAGGTGTAAAAAGGTAAAATATCTGAGTAAAGACATTATATCAAAGGTATAATGGCCAAAGAGCTATGCAAGAAGCCCCACTTTGTTCTCTGAAGTGACCTTCACTGCCAGCTGGTACCAGATTATATTAAACAGCATCCCACTTGGGGACAAAAAATGGTGATTGCCACAGCAACAAACTGCAAACAGGCTGTGAGGAACTACAAGATATCTAACAACTTCCTGGCTTCCAGAAAGGGCTCCTCTCCAGCAGGAGTCATTTGTAGCTGCTGAATTTTAAGGCTCTTTTAAGGAACTTTAAATGCCTTAGTTAGAGACAGAAAACGGTGGTAGTTTTGGCAAGACACTTCCCCTCAACTCACTTGAGGTAATTCTATCTGTTGAGATAAACTGGGTACCTGCCATGTAATGAATGGGAACCTCATTAAAAAGCTTGTTGCAAAATAAGTTGTCTAATTATAGCCATTGAATAAAGGCAATAGGAAAAAAAAACCCAAAACAATGCCTCAGGTAATTACCCAGAGGTTTCTAATCTCCTTGCACCTATGGTTTTGTAGATCTTTGGATTAGAGATTTTTATTGTACAGACTGCACGTGTATAGAAAAAAAACTCTAAACAAGCACAACAAAACAACAGCCCAGCTTGGATTGTTGTTCTATTGTATCATTAAATGAAACACAGCTCTAACAGATGGGGGTTAGTTTGGGGTGGTTTTGTTTGTTTGTTTCTTTGGATTTTTTTTTTGTTAGAATTGGGGCTTTTTTCACTTTCTTTTTACAGGAATTGTCTTGGCAGTTTTCTGAAAAGGGCCAGCATACAAACTTATTGCAGATGCAAGAGAAGTGATGGAGAAGAGCAGAAAGCCTTAGCTTTCTGGTCCAAATAGACCATTAGTTGTTATTAGATGGCATATTAAGCAGGTTCATGTCCTCCACAAACCTCATTGTTCAGGAAGCAAACTGGCTTTGAGTGCAGCTCAGGCTCTGCAGGTCATTTTGAACTAAAAGTTCTATGATTCAGTAGCCTCAGCTAGCTTCTTGAAAGGACAACATTATTATTTTGTATAGGAAAAGAAAAACATGTAGACATCACTGAGAAATTTTTAGGATGTTTCATTCACTACAGACACAGTGAAAAGCAAAAGGAGGGAAAATGATGAATGTAGTAAGTACTCGGAAGACACAGCATCACACATAATTAGTTTTTCACCAGATAGTGTTTTTTTTACCATACTAAAAATAATATTGTTCTTTACTCTTTTGCATTAATAAAGATCATGTGTCAAGCAATCTTTACGAACAAATTACCAGAATGTACTGTGGTAGTCATAAAACAACGTGTTCTGCAGGAAATTAGTAGTTCTAGGGATGTCCATATATAGCAGACGAATTGGGTATGCAAAAAACTTAATTAAAATTAGCAATAATTCCTTAGGCCATTTCCTCTTAAGTAAATATTGTGCATCTTCAAATTCCTACATGATCTACTCTGACAGTTTTGGAAGGGTTGCTCTTTTTAACAGATTGCAGTCTAACCCCAAAATAAACATTCCATAAAAGAACATTTTTAATGGAACAGTTCATTTCATCTTCTATCAGAGACTATTAAAAAACACATTGAGTGTAAAACCAAATAAAAGTGTGATTATTGAAAGCTTCAGTTTAGGAATGATCATTATTCAGTATTTTTTTCTTTCAAAAAAGACCTGTAGCTATTTCATTGGCTTTAATGAAGGTATTTTTGGCATAAATGTGATTTTTTTTTTCCCAGTGGCTCATAAAGTTTATTCTTTTTACTACTTGTTTATTTCTGCATTATTTTACGTTCAGTAATTATGGTACTATTGGATTTAGTGTTTTCTTAAAGATAGTAGGCACCAGCCTGCATAACTTCCTTTATGATTTGGGCACACAAAGCCAGAGACATGCAAATTGTCTGCTGGCATCAGTATTCTGTCATGTTTCATTCAGAAAAGGGCAAGGCACTGCTATTCACTTTAACTGTGAAAGACTTGTTTTTCTCACATCTAAGTCTGACCAGGGAAATCAAGGGAGCACTTTGGCAACTGAAACACTTTAACCTAAGAGACATTCTAAAATAAAATAATATATAGAAAGCGTTACAATCCACAATTCTGTACTTCAGAAACTTCTGGAAAAGAGTGGCTTTAAACAGTTTTCGTAAGAATGATGCTGGAACAAATACTGTTTGTATGCACTGTTTTTAGGTTTTATTATATGGGCTATTTAAGAATTACTGAGAAGAGACAGTTGCCACACATGTAATAGCACTTCTGAATACAGCTTTCTCAGAGACAGCTGAAAGCAGAACTCATGCTGTTTAAAGCTCTCTAGATATGTCATAAGCACACAAAGAAAGAAAAAAAGTGAAGCAATCTCTGAGGGGTACCATGTCTTTCTGTGGTGAAAAAACATCTAAAATTGCATGACTACACCTGGAGAGGAGTCATTGCAACCTCCCTTGGTGGCAGGACTGAGGGCGCACCAAAGTCTGTGTAGTTTTTGAAAGAATACCTACCCAGACCACCACAGAGTGCCCATATCCACTCCTCCTGATTAGCTCCTCCCCTGATAATACCACTGCTTCTGTGACCCTATTCCCCTTAAATGAAGCTTCACTCTATTTTTGCTGAACGGGGAGATTCACTTTACTAATATACTTTAGTATACATCTTGGTAATACTTGTGAGCTGAGGAGGACAGAAAGGACCAGGAAGCCTTGGAAACAATAAATGCCATGCCCCACTACTGCAAACATGGAAAAATACAAATAAAAGACTTCACCATCCTTTTTTGTTCAAGTAGGCTACAACTTTGCAAACATGCAAGAACAAAAAATCATGTCAACATGTGAGAGAACAAGACATTTTTACACCCCAAAATTGTCAACCATACATTTTACTAAGGGCAGCAACCCAAAATGATACATGACTCAGTATAGCTATTTTTAGAGTTTATTTAAGTTCTCTTAAATTAAGAGAAAGTAAACAGTGTCCCCACTCAGCATCACCCTCTAAACAAGGGTGTATTTCTGTTCTTGCCTTCCTCACCATTTAGAAGTTTGCTCACTTGTGACATTTCTATTACTACGATTAACTAAACTCCAAGTTCTTATTTCTAGCATAATTTTTAATTCTTCCCCCATCTCTTTGACATCCCTATTTTTAAAAATGAGGTGACAGAAAGGAAGTTTTCCTTGTGATTCATCATGAAGAGAAGTTAATTATTTTATGGATACTATTCCTCACACTCAATTATTGTTATTTAATGGTCCAACGCTTCATTTTTATAAGGCTTAAGTCAATACTAATTTTTCTTTTGGTGCACTCCAGAAATCAGGTGTTCTAAGTCACAGCATGACAAAATTGCTTATTTATCTTGGGACACAGAGAACTGAGACTGCTCATGATTCAACTCAATTACCTCTTTGCTGTCCTGCAATGTGGCACCCTTGATATCCTTCCTCTTATTTGCATGCAACTGGGGTACTAGGTAGCATGTATCTTTTTGATTTGGGACTTTTATATACATAGGCACAGCTACATAAGCATCTGTAGTAAGAACTTTTATTTACAACAAATAACCTCTTAGCCTAGTACTGCCCTTTTACAATTTAATCTGTTCCTGCTGCTCACTTTGTAGTCAATGGTTGTGTCACATACTGCAAGAATGCTCATTTCATCATGATCTTCCACTGCATCCATTTTAGTTCACCTCCTTTGTTTCAAGTCTAGGTGACAGGCTAATGGAAAGCCAAGAAAAGATGTACCATTTTATCACAAGGACTGGGGGAACTGTTTGACATGTAGTTATCTCAGCTAATGCCCTAAGCATACTTCTAAATTGCTTTTCCTCAAGTAGATTAAGTTAATTTTGCACGTTTGCCTCTTTTTAATTTAGCATCTACCTATTCTCTCATTGTTTTTACTGAACATGCATTCAGTTTCAAACTGTCCTGCTGCCCATTCAGTTCATATTTATTTTTCAGTTCCCTGGTGACAGGATTATCTTTCTTACACATCTAGTAGACATCTTGCTCTGACCTGGAAGAGACACAGCCACTGTCAAAATCCAGCCCCTCATTCAAGTAATTGCCAATTTCCTCTGCCAGGAGCTCTGTTCCAATTCAGCCAATGTTCACAGCAGAAAGGAGAATACTATTTTTCTTGCAATTACTTCTGAGGTCAGTAATAGGGTCATCAGTAATTAACATCTAGTGCATTTCTGACTATTCTGTTTTTATTAAAATGGGTATAATCTGACATCCTTCTGGTTCAGGGTGGATTACGTATTTTTACATATTAAAAATCAGGAAACTAGTATCTACAACTTCAAAACTAGGTGGAAATCATCAACTTTTGCTTTTAGAAAGAGAGGTGCTGCTTACTGCCTTTCACCTTTCCAGTGTCTTGCAAAGAAAGGCATAGGGTAGCATGTTTCATTTCTATCTGACAGATGGGTTTTAATTAAAATTGAAATTTTAAAAAAGCAAAGCATGAATCAGCTATAATAGGACTATTTATTTTGTGAGAACTAATTCATGTAATAAAGAATTGCAACCTGCATTACATTTTTAAATTCTTTTTTGCTATAAGCACTTTGTTAATACTTACCCACCACTCAGGCTGTAGCAATACCTAACCATTTGGTCATTATTGTTCTACTCTGAACTTCATGGCTACTTGGCACTGGTGAGACCACACGTGAAGTACCGTGTCCAGTTCTGGGCTCCCAGGTCCAAGAGAGACATGGACATACTAGAGAGAATCCACTGAAGAGCCATGAAGATGATGGAGGGACTGGAGTCTCTCTTGTGAGAGAAGCTGGGACTGTCTGGCCTGGAGAAAAGAAGGCTCAGAGAGGTCTCATCAATGTGTATAAACACCTGAAGAGAGGGTTAAGACAGAGCCTGGCTCCTTCCAGTGGTGCACAGGGACAGGACCAAAGACAACGGGCAGACACTGAAACACAGGAGGTGTCACCTAACTCTGAGGGTGACCAGGCACTGGTACAGGTTGCCCAGTGAGGCTGTGGAGTCTCACTCCTTGGAGATACTCAAAAGCCATTTGGATGTGTCCTGGGCGACTGGATCTAGATGGCCCTGATTGAGCAGTGGGGTTGGACCAGATGATCTCCACAGGTCACTTCCAATCTCAGCTGTTCAGAGATTCTGTGATTGCTGACTGCAATTAAAGACGAATTTCTCATCTCTGACCAGTATCTCTATGAACAAGTCTTCAGTGGTAAACTGCCCTCATTGTTAGGAAGCAGCATTTTATTTCCAATCTGAATAGCTGATATTTCTATTTCCAGCAGTTGGATCTTAAATTTTTTTTTTTTTTTTTTTCCACAGACACAAAGATGGGTTACTAAGGTTTCTCTCCAGGAAAAGAGAAAACTAATTAGTGTTATTACTGATTCTGAAATGCTCATATAATAAATCTGTTCTCTAACTGTGTTCAGTGGCAAACAGATGCCAGCCACCACACTGAAGAGATGAATGACCAATCATATTTTTATTTTCTTCCTTGGAAACACTGAAAATTACTGAGAAAAGTGAATGTTGTTTTTTTCCAAAGAGATTATTTTGAAATTACTCCTAAATTGAAATCATAAGCAGAAGTAATTTGAGACTGCTTCAGTCGTGCTATAAAAGATTCCAAACAGGGGTAATTTTACATCTTTCAGGTTTGGAGATTTAAGGAATGGACCTCCCAGTGTGGTGACATTTTCCACATACTATATGAGGACTGGGGTAACAATGGAGTGATTCCTTTCTCACTGTTACTACACTGCAACTTGTGAAGCAATTTCCACACAAATCAGAAAGGTCACACCCTTTTGTACTCCTAGTACTGAGGTTATGATGAAAACCTAAATCTAAAATACACAGAGACAAGACAGAGACAGGTTGTAATTCACTCATGAACATTTTTCAGCTGGCTCTAACTCTCATTTTTAAGGCCCAGTGAAACACTGTTTTATTAAAAGCATTCTCAATAGATTCCTTTGCCATGACAACAGCTTGGAGGAGATTTCAGAACAATTTTATGATATTTTTGTGCTATGCCATATTATTTTCATGTAATTGTGGAGCACACTGCAAGAAAGATTAATATTAAAGTGCCTACATCTTTATGGTGTAGTGTGTGACAATAACAATCACCTGGTTTTGTGCTGGTCTCTGCTGTATGCTAGAAGTGACCTTGATTCTGCCCTATAGTCTCTGATTTCAGACACACAACTCACATTATAACCAGTTAGTCAACAGCAGAAAGTCCATAGCAGACCCAACTGCCTAAATGTCCTCAAAGCCAAGTGGGTTCTTTCATAGAAAATAGCACTGTACTTAAACACAAGTTGAAAAAATCCTAGAAGGATTGAACTTCTTACCTGTGAAAAGTATGAACAATTTGTATATGGGGCAACACCAAAACAAGTGGACTATTGCATTTTTTTCCTGTATTTCAAAGGACACATGTACTCATATTTGTCCCATGCCTCTCCAACACATCTCAGAAAGTTCTTCAAGGAATTACATAAATTTACTTGCAGCAAAGTCTGTAGGCATCCTGTCTTACTTATGCAAGAAGATAAGTATCCTGACGTGATGAGTATTTAGATCACTTCCTGATGTTCCACACACTCAAAGACCTCATCTTTGCACATTCTGTCTGTTTATTATATGATCCAGTTTATACCAGGATGCCATTTTTATCACTGAAAATATGAGAAGTAAGCAGTTTGTTGTTATTGTTTAAACAAATAAGCATTTTGAGATAAAGCTATGTGTTCTTATTCTGTGCTCTGAAGTCTTCTCTACCTGCACATTTGATCAATGGGTATGTCAGATAATTTACTCCTTAGTCCACGACAAGTTTTACATACTACCCAACTTTTTTTTACTACCAACTCTACCCAGTCATACAGATTAATGGCATATCACTATGTTTGACAGTCAGGGGAAAAAACACATTCTAAGATTATTTGATTATGAGCATATTTCATCAATATTGTATTTGTGGCTCACAGGAAACTAATTCTGAGTAACAGTACGTGCTCTTTTAAAATTATCAGAAATACTATGAAGCTGTCAAGCTTCAGCTGCTTGATTTGAGGGAAGTGTTATTATTTTAACTGAATTCTCAGTATAGAGCTCTTGTTTTACGGGACAAGAAAAATAAAAAAAAAAGAGTAACTTAATCAGACTGCAAGAGTCCATAAACCTGACATCAAAACTTTTGACTACATGTTTAGATACAGCAGTGTCTGCTGTGACATATACAATTTTAAAGACTTCCTATGAAAAATGTGTGAATTATACATACATTTCTGAATTGCACCCAAAATCAAAAAGATACTAAAATATATCAAATCCAAAGCATTAGAAAACCTTGTAAAAATCAACTCTGGTCCTCTTCAAAATTTGAATACAAATACTGAAATGCCAAAGTTTCCCTTGTCCTCCGACATCAGCTTTCCAAAAATTACATGAAAGAGGAAGATGATCATTAGCTGGATAAAACAAGGAAACTTTCAAAACAAAGAAGGCTTTGGCTTTAAGAAGTGCAAAAGAAATGTGGAAATTTATAACACTGGGGAGAGACCTGGGAGTGCAGACACCAGCCAAAAACGGGTTTGTCATTGCCAGCAGTTGCCCCACAGCATCACAAACTGCCTCCCCAAGTGGTGCATTGTCAAACTTGCACCTCACTGGAAAAGTGACAGTGTGGGGCACAGTACCTGGGGACCCACATGGGGTGTCCTTGGGATCCTGGGGGTGTGGGAACTGGTTTATCCTCTACAGTTTGCTGATGGCCAGAAAATTGCATGCTGCTAATAAATTAATAAACTACTTTGAACTACATGAACTGACTAGGTTCTGCCTGTGATGGGCACGTATGGGATCCCCTCTGACCATTTTAGCTTGATTTTGCCTAAATTTTAAGCAGTTTGGGAATCAGTTTTCCTGAATACCTTAACGAGCTATGCAGTGCACAGAAAAAGGTAGGTGACTTTAAAGGTCTTATTCTCTAATTTAGGCACAGGTATTCAAGTGGACATGACTTTGTTCTAAGGGTCTTCAAAGACATGTATAACTTACAGTTGCCTACATGAGGTACGTCTTGACCTATATCTTGACCAGGTGCACACATGACTGAGATTCAACATAAGAACATGTGAATCTGGACTGGGTTTTCACCTAAGGTTAGGTGAGATGAATGAAGGTCTTAATGTAGAGAACTCTTACAACTAAAATAATTCTAATCCTAGAATTTTATCCAGCTGGAAGCCGCCTGATGTTTTCAAGAGCTACTGATTTCAGCACAATAAATGGCTTGAATTTAAAATGAAGGCTTTACTTTTGGGGCATTTGCTTCCTGTGAGCAACTGAGAAGACATCAAAAAAGGTATCAACAATATGAAGACTGTATGTACAATTTGGTGACAAATGTGTTACAGTTGATGCAGTACCTGCTCTCTCACCTGTTACATTTCAATCTGAATAATCAGAATTTTACAAGGATGTTGTTAAGTCTCAAAAAGCACTGTCTCACTGGAGATCTGCTTCAGAAAACCTGACAAGCCTTTAATTACATGTGTCCTGGAGGACACTGATCCAATACCAATTTTGTTTCCTTGGTTACTTACTCATGCAATCATAATGTATATATTCTACCACAGCATTATTATGACATGTCAAAGAAAGCATGTCATTATTCAGGCTGGCAAACTCTTAATAAAAGAAAGCTGTACATGACTTTTGATTATTTAAATTATATCAAACATTCTCCTATCATTTGTCTCAAAGAAAATGGCAGCAGGAAGTCAGAGAATGCACATAAACTAAATAAGGATTATATTAATTATACTTTTCAGCAGTGTTATCTTTATAATAAGCTGTATACAGTGGTATTTCAGAAGCACTAAGTGTCAACATCTTGTTATGAGTACTGCATGAACACAGAAAAGATTCAGCAGGCCAGAAGTAACTTGACAGATCTTCGACCTCTCCATTAAGAAAGGAAAAAATGTCTCAGAACAAAATATCTGCAATCGCAAGCTTTCATTAGCATACATTAAAGTCCTTCAGTTATCTCAGCTTTTTCCCCTGTGCATTTCTACCTCAGAGCAAAAGGATGATGTTTTTTACTCACATATGACAAATAGATTTTGTCAATTGTTTAGCTATAGGATGTTTTGTGAGACCCAAATTGGATGTGTACAAGCAGCACAACTCAGAAAAGCGTTGTAAATTTAGCACATTTTGGGAATTATGAAGAAATATAAAATAAGTTAAATGGATAATTATGATCCACAGTTTGAATGGATGTGTTCCTGAGCAGATAAACCCCATTAATTCTTACTGCAAGCAGAGGTTCACTTTACACGAGTAAGAATCAACAGAAAACAGCATTTTTCCATTTCTTTTACACCTCATTTGGGGCAGGAGAGGGGTAGCAAGTTGTTCACCTGCTGAGAATTCAGCCACAGAACATCTCAATCTACTTTCTGGCTGTGTTTGGTAGTTGCTGAATGCAGTTCAGTACTTGTCATTTTTTAAATAAGTTCTGCTCATTTTCCAAAGGTTTTCCTTTAGCCCCACTTCTGAATCAACTTAGATCCAGTTGAAGATCACTTACATAGTACATATAAAAGATCTGCTATAACACGTTGAACACAAACACCACTATGAGTGAGATACTGCTGGGGTGCTGTTCCCTGTACAAGCTCACCTTAGAGAAAAAAGTCCTGAAGAAGAATCAGTTGTAATGCAGTTTCCTTTATATATACTTCAAAGTGAATTAAGTTTTCTTGACAATTTGGTGGATAAAAGATTTTAACTTTTTGAAAAATAACTATCTTGATCAAAGACCTTTTTGACAGCAGAAGGGTTTAAAATACCTGCTGAAGGAAAAGATGGAAAATTAACCGTGGAAAAGTGAAATTAGCATCATGAATACAAGAGGTGAATTAACAGAATAGTGACACTGGGGGAGGAGGAAGGTGGGGAATCATCCTCTCCAACATTATGTACCTAGCCATTTGTGTCTAAGATGTTTACTTAGCCTATATGTACAGTTGGTGAAAAGTAATGAGCACTTTTTTTTCCAAGGTAGGTGTCAGAATAGATCAAATGGGGTTAGGAATATAGTCAGAAATAAAACAAATCAAAACCACTGTACAGTAATGCAGCTTTGGTGCCTGAAAGTGAGACCAAGGCAACATCAGTGTACCCATCAGTACTTAATGGGGTGTGACCAAACATATATTTTAGTACTGAGCAAGCAGTTTTCACTGACAGAATTGGAAACGTGAAAGGATGTTTCTGGGGAAAGGATTATGGCGGTACTAAGCAAAATATAAAGAAAAAAATATCCTAGTAGTTTCTGATCTTTAAAGCTAATGACACTTGAAGACAGGCTGTGAAAATGGTATTCATGCCAAATTCAAAGCTGGTAATACATAAATTCTACATATATTAACATTTACATAGAATAAATGTGCTCATTAGATGTTTGTATCATCACAGTTGTCTGATCTGGAGCAAAGTTTTTATTACCTAAAAAGATTAGTTTCTCAGGTGAGGTGTAGCTGGCATGCTTGTTCCAGGTGGAAAATACAACAGCTTTTAGCTCTGCCTATATTGAGATGATTACAGTATGGCTTAGACTGGATGTTTCTTGAAGTGATGAAGGGATCACTTTCGTCCCCTGCAGGAATAAAGGAAAGTCTGCGAGGAAGAGGGAGAAGAGCATAAGGGAAATGAGAAAACAATAGTGTGTAGGTTCTAGTTTGAAAAGTGAGAAAGGAAACTGCACTTCTCTTTGTGTGCATAAATGTAGACCTGCAATAACAGCAGCTATCACTACCATTTACACATGGCAATGATGCCAACTAGTCTGGAAATTCCTGACTAACTCATTGAGTAGCATTCTGAATTTTATGAAAGAAACACAGTTTAAAGCCTATGAAAAGCTCCCTCGATACCTATTTGAGTATTTTCGAATGCTTTCTTTTGAAGGACGTTCATAAATCAAGACATTATTTTTATTATTGAGAATATTCTGTAATCACTGAGCAATTCTCAAGTCTCAAGACAGACAAACACACTAAAAAAAATCACTTAAAAAAATCAGTCAATAAGAACGTTAAAATGAGGATAAAGGCATAAACAGACAGAATCATAGAATCATAGAATAGTTAGGGTTGGAGAGGACCTTAAGATCATCAAGTTCCAACTCCCCTGCCATGGGCAGGGACACCTCGCTCTAAACCATATCACCCAATGCCTCGTCCAACCTGGCCTTGAACACTGCCAGGGATAGAGTATTCACAACCTCCTTGGGCAACCTATTCCTGTGCCTCACCACCCTAACAGGAAAGAATTTCCTCCTTATATCCAATCTAAACTTCCCCTGTTTAAGTTTTAACCCATTACCCCTTGTCCTATCACTACAGTCCCTAATGAAGACTCCATCCCCAGCATCCATATAGGCCCCCTTCAGATACTGGAAGGCTGCTATGAGGTCTCCACGCACCCTTCTCTTCTCCAGGCTGAACAGCCCCAACTTTCTCAGCCTGTCTTCATATGGGAGGTGCTCCAGTCCCCTGATCATTCTCGTGGCCCTCCTCTGGACTTGTTCCAACAGATCCATGTCCCTTTTATGTTGAGGACACCAGAACTACACACAATACTCCAAGTGAGGTCTCACGAGAGCAGAATAAAGGGGCAGGATCACCTCCTTCGACCTGCTGGTCACGCTCCTTTTGATGCGGCCCAGGATACGGTTGGCTTTCTGGGCTGCAAGCGCACACTGAAGCCGGCTCATGTTCATTTTCTCATCAACCAGCACCCCCAAGGCCTTCTCCACAGGGCTGCTCTGAATCTCTTCTCTGCCCAACCTGTAGCTGTGCCTGGGATTGCTCCGACCCAGGTGTAGGACCTTGCACTTGTCATGGTTGAACTTCATGAGGTTGGCATTAGCTCACCTCACAAACGTGTCAAGGTCCCTCTGGATGGCATTCCTTTCCTCCAGCGTTATCAACCAAACCACACAGCTTAGTGTTATCGGCAAACTTGCTGAGGGTGCACTCAATCCCACTGTCCATGTCAGCGATGAAGATGTTGAACAAGACTGGTCCCAACACTGATCCCTGAGGTACACCACTCGTTACAGTTCTCCAGCCGGACACTGAGCCATTGACCACAACTCTTTGTGTGCGGCCCTCCACCCAGTTCTTTATCCACTGAGTGGTCCATCCATCAAACAGATGTCTCTCCAATTTAGAGACAAGAATGCAGCATTGCTGATTTTCTAGACCGATTTCCTCAGTAAAAATCCAGGATGCAAATATACTTTAAAAGCTTTCTATTCAAAGATACAGAAATTTAACAGAATTGTGGACATTATGGTCTAATGTCCACAACTGAAATTCACAAGCAATGCTCTCACACTCTTATAAGAGAGAATGTAAAATTTCATATGAATAGATTCTACAGTCAAGTTCCTTTCTTGATGAGTCTGCCTTTTTGCACTTAGGGAGGTCAGCAAACACTTTGTGCCTATGTAAAGTCTTCCCAAAAGTACTAATGACAAATTAAAGGGTTTGAAGGCAGAAGCACGTAAGATATGGTCAAAACTGTACCCAATAAAGAAATGTTTTATAAATACAGTAAGCAATGCTTTTAATTTTCAGTGACCAGAAACAGAGTTCTAGAGATGGAAATGAACAAGTGTTACTACTGACCATTCCCTACAGGGAAGAAAAGTAATTATGCTGGATTACATACACTGCAGGAATGATTGCTGCTCGATGATCAAAATGGCCTTTGAATCACTGCTTTAAAGTCTGTGTTGGCACTTCTGCATCTGAAACTTGAGGAGTAAATATCTAACTCAGTATCACCAATGAATTAATCTTTACTTTTTTTTCAGTTCTGGGTAAAAAGGTTTCTATTCAAAACAGCAGAAGCTTCACACTGTTAACTGGCCTCACCAAAGCTTTTGACACTGTGAGCAGAAAAGCCCTGTGGCTCATCTTGGAACGATTAGGTTGTCCCCCATGTTCCTCAAAATGATTATTCTGTTACATGAGGATCAGCAAGGCCAAGTCAGATATGGCGATGTGCTCTCTGAGCTCTTCCCAATAACCAATGGTGTGAAACAAGGTTGCATTCTCGTACCAACTTTATTCACGATCTTCTTCAGCATGATGCTCCAAAGAGCTATGGTAGACCTCGACGAACAAAATGGCATTTATATTCGATATCGTACTGATGGTAACCTATTCAATCTAAGGCGACTGAAGGCCCACACTAAGACCCTAAACCATCTTGTCTGTGAACTGCTTTTTGCTGATGATGCCGCCCTTTTGCCCACACAGAAGCAGCTCTGCAGCATTTAACATCTTGCTTTGCGGAAGCGGCTGAGGTTTTTGGGCTGGAAGTCAGCTTGAAGAAGACAGTAGTTCTCTACCAACCTGCACCACAAGAAGATTACCATCATCCCCACATTACCATTGGTGAGTCAGAGCTTGAGTCAGTTCAGCAGTTCAGCTATCTGGGAAGCATTATTTCCTTGGATGCCACAATCAACAAAGAGATAGACAACAGAATAGCAAAGGCATATAGAGCCTTCGGAAAACTCCGTAAAAGAGTCTGGTGCAATAAACACCTGAAGAAAAGTACAAAGATCAGTGTCTATAGAACCACTGTATTGTCTACCTGAATCATGGGTTATCTACCACCATCACCTGTGACTCCTCGAATGCTTTCATCAGCGCTGCCTCTGTACAATTCTAAACATCCATCGGACTGATTATGTGTCGAATGTTAATGTCCTTGAACAGGCAGGGGTCACCAGTATCAAGGCCATATTGACGAAATTGCAGCTGCGCTGGGCAGGGCACGTCTCCAGGATGAAGGATCACCGCCTCCCTAAGATAGTGTTTTACGGTGAACTTGCCAGCAGTAGCCTCAAGAGAAGTGCCCCAAAGAAGAGATATAAGGACTCCCTGAAGCAATACCTTAGCCTTGGCCATATTGACTACCATCCGTGGTCCACCTTGGCCTCCAATCGGGAGACCTGGAGACACACCATACATAATGCCGTTGACTCCTTTGAGAACTCACACAGGACTAGTCTCAAGGAGAAAAGAAAATGTAGAAAGAATCGCGCTCCACCTATACCACCCAAGGAGACCTTTCACTGTGCTTTTTGCAGCATGATTTGCCTATCTCACATTGGCCTTTTTAGCCATCAGCATGCTTGTAGTAGGCGTGGGTAAAGCCCTTTCCAAATCTTCATTCGTGAAGTCAAGCCATGATGATGATGATGATTACATTGATATATTTTTCTTTTTGGCAATGATGATTTTTGTGCAAACGACCTTTTCAAGGTCTGAGGATATTTATGTGATTTATTTGGGGATGCAACCACATCCCTTTTACTGTACATGATTTATTTTACAGAGCCTGTGTTTGAAGCTACCTCTATTTTGTAAAATGCCTCTTTCCTCCAGGAGACTTGGTGTATTGGGTGGGTGACTAACTGCACTTCTGTACTGATGAGGTAACATTCAATAGTAGATGTGTTGTGTTTTATCTGTTTTTTATAACTCATTTCAAATTAAAAGTTATTTAATTAACAATTAATTTGTACAGCTATGTTTTAAATTAATTTACACATACACAATGAGTGGAATGGGACTAGGATAAACAAAATTTCTCTTCTGGTATTAGGGAAGGTTTACTTTACCATTCTTTATACCAAATATGTGCTATACAAACTAACCTTCAATTTTGGATTGACACATTTTTATCTTCATCTATAAAGGCCTTTCTTCACTAGAAACAGATGATATGAGAAAGAAAAGGTGTCTGTGCTTATGAATACTCCCTCATTCTGCAACATGCTCTCCACTCCATTCACTAGATTTGTTATATTTTTATTTTACTTAAGATACTTTTAAACCAATAACTGTTTTTAAATAACTGCTTGCATGGCACTTTGTACACAGAGATCCTTTACACTATGATTAAACAAACAATCTAACAACAATCTAACAGATAGAAAAACAAAAACATCAGCATGCTCTGAAATGAATTTAAAAGTGGAATGGAAAAAATAAATTAATTGCCATTATAATATTTTTTAACTTTAAGAAGTTGCCTCACCTGCAAGACTTTTTTTTTCCTACTTTTCCTCTAGCTTTAATGAAAACAAAGTCACATTTACCCTTAAACTTCTCGCTAACGAATGCTGTTTTTAACAGAAGCTGCCACAACATAAAAGTACATATATTAGCCAATTGCTTCTTCTGTTCCTCTCTTATGTCGTGAATACAAAAAAACAAAACCCAAAAACCAAACAGCCAATTTGAAGAGCACTTTACATTTCTGATACGATAATAATGGCTTTATACCATGGATTAACATCAGCACTGTTCTGTTGTCTGATACAAACTGATCAGAAAACTGCATTAGATTTAAAGAAAAGCTTTTTTTAAGAAGGGCTGAGGTATCTTCTACTGTTCTTTAGAGTTTGCATAGTTAAAGTTCTATCTTTACAGGGTTAAAATATCAACCGGATTATTTATACCTAGGCTCAAACAAAATAGCAACAGTTTCTTTAAGTATTTCTTACACAAAGATGTACGTTTCAGTCATTAAATTCAATAACCCTCGACTACAATGGAACTTAAGTATATATTGCAATATATGTACCAAAATTCTGTATAGCACACAAACACATAACTGTAGATGAATGGCTGTATCACACACGGCATATGAACAACTAGCTAGAAAGAAATTCCTTCTGTCATCAAGTTCAGGCTATAGTCACAGGGAAAATAGAAAGTAGCCTCTTCCATAAATTTAAAATTAGTTTCTTTCTGCTCCATTATAACCAAAATCCATCAGATTTTCACAAGTGCCATTAATTTCCAGCCTTAATGGATTCGTATTAAATTTTTACCTATTTCTTTAAACTTTTAAGGAATAATTTTTAAAAAAACTTGGTATTCATTCCTGAATCTATCTATAGAGGTTTAATAAAACCCCTTTTATGTATCGATCTTTACTTTGCTAAAGTAATTAAGCTAAGTTGTTCGGTTAGACAGGTACTTTGCTCTGCTGAACAGCTTTGTTTGTCTTCTGAGCACTTCTTCCAATTAGTATCTTTCTTGAACACAAGCATGCAAAACAGTATACAGAATTTCAGATGAGGTTTCACCAGTCTCCTATATAGCAACTTTACTCCTTATCTATGAAATAGCTTTAATTAACTGAGTTACTATAGCTCCTTACTTTTCCTGAAAAAATATATTTTAAAAATAACCTGCAAACAATGAAAGTATGCAATTTAATATGTGAACATACATGTACTTGTTTTCCTGCTTACTTATCAAAGCATCCTTCAACCTGGTTTTGCTTTCTTTGTGTCCAATTGAGCTATACGCTCTTATCTTTTATTATCAAAGGAGAAAATAAGGTGGAAAAAATGAGAGCTAAAACATCTTTGTGGAACTGAATGACGGTTTTCTTCCCACATTGATCAAAACACTGAGTGCTTACTTAGTGTTTACAGAGTGGAAAGCTATAAGATGTTATCTGACAAAGGATGCTTGGAGCTTAATATGCATCTATGTGGTACACTGTTGAAATGATACTTCACATTTTTCTGTTTCTGCTACTTTCTCTTAATCCTGTAAAGCTCGTTCAAGTTTATATTTCATTTTTGGGTATTTGAGATCAGCGTATCTCAATCTGCTCCTGTTTTAACTATCTTTCTTGTACATAAACTGGTATTTGCATCTTGCCAATAACAGAAATCATCAGATTCACAATCACATATTCAAATGTGTTTAAACTAAATTAGACATGTTTAAATCACTATCCACTGATTTGCATACCCATGCTATGACAGGGTTAGTCTGTAACAAAAATGCACATTAAAGTAGCTTTTCAAAAAAATGCTTCTCTTGGGCCTTCTGACATGTCACTATTGGGAAGCTATTTCAGTTCCTGGTTATCACTTCTGAAGGTGAGATTAAAAATTGTTTACTGAAAAAAAGTTTGCAATTAAAATGAAAATTAAAAGAGCATAATGTACATTAACTGTCAGCAGAAAGTATTAATTCTTGTTCTTTTCCTTTACCACAGCTCCACCGTGCATCAATGCCTCCTTGGCACAAAGATGATGAACTAATTCTCTCACATTTAATTAATTATTTCATGGCTCCCATAAGCTTTAGACCGCTACTGTAAATAAACAACATAATCTCCAGTTTATGAACACTGGGCTAGACAAGCTCTAAGCAAACTTCTACTGCTTTAGACTCTTTCTTTATCTTTGTTTTCTGTATCACTCCAGACTGTTAGCTGGAACTGCCAACACGTGTCTTACTACTGTTCTCTCCTCCAAGAATGTCAGAATGATTGCAAAAAACTAACAAAATATTAGATAAAAGTGTAAATCTATGTGCAGAAATCTCCTTGATAATTAAAATTTGTCTTCTAATATTTGATGTCCTACTGGCTTTTCTAGTAAGAAATTGTTTCAGTGTTCAAATTTACTGAGAACTGTAGTTACTTTACATTAAAATAAGCTAGAAAACATTTTTTCCCCCAAGTACTGTTTAGTGTACTGTTTAGTGTTGCCAGTTCTATAAGCAAGAACAGAGTAAGATGTCTTTTTTTTCTACCTCTAAAATGGTGGTGTTTTTTCTAAGAAAAAGTAAAAAGTTGTCTGACTCTCTCTGCTCTGTAAGTTACGACAGAACATTATTACTTCTAAATCACAACACTCAAGAATTAGGAAATGTCATAGTTTAGCAGTTGCTTTAATTCACCTCCCTTTGGATTTCTATTTTAATGCAATCTTTAATGATACTGTCACACAGTGTCTTCCCCACAGGTTTGCCACTACAGTCTTGTGAAAATTACACCCTCTTTTCTTCATTTACCTTAGAGAATCGCATGCTCAGCTCCACCGTCTACCCTCCTGTCATCTCTAAACACATGACCACAGGATACTGCAGCCTCGTCTCATTCTCTTCTGATTCTTATTTCTCATGCAGAAAATCAGCATAAATGAGTGCAAGTGTACACAAGTTCAACCTGCCTCAGTTTGGGCAGGAATGTGGAGAGCAACATCAGTATGGCACTGTACCTTGAACACCAGCTGTACTATCCCTGGCTATGCCTATGCTAGGGCTGCAACCTCCCAGACCTCCCATCGTTAAATCATACAGAGCCGGGATTTCCAGAGGAATCTCATGTCTTACCAACATATCTGCAGACATCAGGCATTGTTTGGGCAGCTGTCTTCTCTCACCAAGGCTTTTAACTTTCCTACAGTCCCTATCCTGAACTGGTCCAGGCTGGGGATGTTTTGTCATATTCTCTGTTCTTTATGTTTTGAAGTCTCCTGTATCTACCCTTTCTGATTGTTCAATGTCATCTTCCCTCCTCTCCCCTTTGCTCATTGCTGTCATCTACAGCTGAGCCATAAACCAACTAACTCCGTTAGCCACTTTCCTGGATTGCTCCTCTCCTTTCTTCCATGCTTCTCAACCTGCCACATTCATCCTGCTGACTGCAAAAGCCATCTTGTACTATGTTTTCTACTTCTTATGTCCTTTTTCATCTACAACGTATAATTCAGCCTTTCCACTGACCAAAAGGCTGTTTACACAGTTTCCAGAAAGAGGTCAGATCTCAATGGCTGAATCTCCTCTCCATCATCTCATCTTCCGTCACTGCCAACTCTATTTTTTTCTCATTCTCTTTTCTCTGCTCCTGTCCCTAGTTAGGTCTTCTTTACCAAACTGTTGTCTTGACTCACTCTCGCCTGTTTCCAGCACCTGCTTGTGCTGTAGTGGAAATCCCTGGAATAGCCTGAATTCCTTCTTACAAAAGTTGCTCCTAGTCCAAAAAATGTCACTTAAGTAATTGAGCCCTATCATTTAAATTTGCTCCTCTACACCTTTTGGTAATCATTGATTTCTTCAGACTAATGGTAACATAAAACATGATCTTCCTCCTCTTGTCATAAAAATATACTGTATCCCTCCAGCATGCACTCTTTTTTAAGGAAATTAATACCTTTTGCCTATCTGAATAGCCCAAGCCCATTGTCTTACTGCTCTGCCTCTGTTCACAGATGCACGTGGGCTAAAATGGCCTCAGTCAAAATCACAGTTATGAAAACGAGACCACACAGAAATGCAGTTTTTTCCCCTGTCTTTAACTGGCATGGGTGACCCTGTGTTTTAACAGTGAAGCCTGCACCAATTTTGTAAAAGGAAGAGTAGGTAGAACTTCAATTACAGCTGCATTCAGGCATGTTATTGCTTATAATAGACTTTAAGCTACATCATGACACTTATTTTCAGAGGCAAAGATTAAAGAAAAAAATTAGAGGAAGTGACAGAAATGACCTTGGCAAAGGTACCACTTCCCAAGCAGCAATTATGGCAACTGGCACTTCATTGTGCTGCAAAGTTAGCCTGCAAATGTGAATTCTTTCGAAAACATAAAAAGAAATTAAAGCAGTTTTCTTAATTTGAACTTCAGGTTGAGGCTTGTGTTTCTTTTTTTAAACTATGAAATTAGCAATTACAATGTATTATTTAGAGAAAACAATAAAGCTCCTGCTTTTCACATTTGCAATCTTTTACAGTTCTATGATTAAACCTTTACCTAATTTCTTTGCAATTGTGGAGAACAAAGCAATTTACAAGTCTCTATAGAAAAATGCTGTAAAATTGCCAATTTAATTATTTTGATATTTCAGGAGCATATTTAGCTCAGAAATGATCGGAGCTATTTGTGTCAATCTATATCAGTGAAATCAAGCGAGCTGTTAGCATTCAATAATCATTTGGAAATGGAACTTTATGTTTCCTGGCTATCATAACAAGGTTAAAGCCTGAGACAGTGTTAATTTCCAAAACTCCCCAAAAGTAATGAAGTTACACTGATTGACATGAGTAATTGCCTGCTGGTATATATTCAGAATAATGGAAACTCTGAATACTACTAAGTTAAAATTCATTGTACAGAGTAAGTTCTAAAAGGGATGAGGTGAGTTCCAGCTGCAGACCTAATTCAGCTTTTAAATCAGAAAGGTACAATTTCTGACATGTTCCAAGTCCCCTGTTCCACCAAAGTCCTTGCAAGTACTAGACTTTAGACCTTGATCTCACAGGATGCTGTGTGTGGCTCACCAAGATTCATGGCTCCCTTCACATCTGCAATCCACGTAGGCATTGCTTTCCCTCTACATGCACTGTGTCCCTGCCTGTGGCAGGAGAGTTGGAACTAGATGATCTCTAAGGTCACTTTAACTATCCTATGATTCTATGAATACAATACCTGCAGGCAGTATGAATAGGCAACAACATATATCACAATAGAACATTTACATAAATTCAAACACCAGTGAATAGAAAAAGTCAGCCCTTTTAGAAAGAAATTGAATTGTGCAATTTATTTATCATGAACTGAATTTTCATTTGAATAATATAATAAAGGGGGAAAAAAAACCCCAGATGAAACTGGAAAAAAAAAGTTAAATAAGTGTTTTATTTAGTTTCCAACTCCTTTTCTTTGCATTTATGTAAAACAGGCTATTTCTTTAAATCATCAACCAACTTTAATACTAATAATTTTCACTTTTATGACATTTCTTATCTGAAGAATCTTGCAAAATCCTGACCTATAGTTTCTGTATGAACAATACACAATAGCAGCATTATATCCAATCAACAGCATTACTGCAGCACTACTGTATTCATGGATAGATTGGAATACAAAGAACCAAATCCTCATCTCTATGAATGGCAAACGAGATCCAGTTCTTAGCAGAGTGATATTGGTGTTTATGCTGCCTACAGAAAAGGAACAGTCAAGTAACGCTCCATGTATTTCTAGCCTTGAGTGAACCCGCGTAGTTAAGAGTAGACTGATTATCTGTACTCATCTCTTCCCTACGCTATTGCGGAACTCATTTGTGGAGCTGGAGTGATGGGAAGGTGAGGTTGAACTCTCTTTACTGCTAGTCTCTCCCATGCTACAGGACTGTGGCTGCTATCCTCTGCTCAAGCTTTTTAGTCACACATGAAGAGGAAGAGTGTATGTCCCAGATTTAACAAAGCAGCTGCCCAGAATCATGAATCTATCCAAGGACATAAGAACATAACACAAACTCTAACTCCCAATCTTTTAAAAAATCCTCCACATAAACCAACAAAACCTCTCACATGTGCACTAAGGGACATATTTTAAAAGTCTTATGGTTACTTTGATATAATAGCTGCAGCACAATGTTTGCCAAAATGATGTGATATTCCTCAGCTCCCAGAAGTGAAAACTGGGCTATATCATTCAGAATCAGTTTTCTCATCTCAAACTTCACAGCACGTGTCATTAGAAACAAAGCTAATGGAACATTTAACTGTGTCATGTTCTAGTAAGTGTAGATGAAGGGAAATAAATCCCTTCCCATTAGTCCGCAGGATCAAAATTTTCTATTCATCTCTATGTGATTTTTCTAGCACAGCCATCATCTCAAAAGGGGTAGGACTGTGTTGTTATTGTTGCTGGTCACCCCATACTGGGCAAGGAAATTGCCTTTCAGGTGTTCCCACATTTTCTGTGGTCTCTTTGCGACATGAAAGGAGAATTGGGGTATGAAGGGAGATTACATTACTGTATGGAGTACTGTATGGAGACACACATTTCTCTGCCTGCTACACACTGCAATTCTGCACAACACGATCTGAATGGGGACAGCACACAACTCAGGAGTAACAGAGCAGCTCTGCACAGTGGTGTATGTACACAGTATGAGCCAAAATACAGACCAACCCATTTTAAATGCTCTTCTCTCTCCTCCTTCAGTGTTGTTACACTGCTATATTAGAAGCCATTTCTGTAAGCACACATTAAACAGTTATAATGGACTACCCAACAGGAAGAAAAGACATTTTCAACCTTGTGCAGTGATCCTGCACCAGAACAAAAGTGGACTGGAAGAATGCAGTGCCAGAGCTCTGAAGAGCCAGGTTGAAAGTCCGTTTCCATAATTACTCATCGTTTTCTTATTTCTATGTAACTCTTACACCTTTTATTATCCTTCTGGCCAGCAGCATGAGGTCCTTTGTGCTTTAATGGACCTAATGACATCAATCTGTTTAACTCTGAAGGACTGTTTGTGCTGTGCAGATCATACTTTACAGATGCAACATGGAATCATATAATGAAATAAAATTAAGCTGCTATAAGCATCACTCTACTGTCTGGGTAAGCAGTGCACTGTTTTACACAATGCTGAAAGTTAAGGCCTGTAGTAGTTTAACAAAATTCTACCAGGGACATAGAGAACTAAAGTCATTCTCACTTCAACTCCGTGAAAGTTCATGATTATATTTCACTTGAGCACTAAATTTGTGCTCCAATTTGTAACTGTGCCTCTGTACATTTCCTATGTAACATTGCTTGTGTTATTACCTAGTCCGTTTTTCAATGTCCAAGCCAGGTTAAAGTAGTAGTGTTCCTTCTCCTTTTAAGATCACTCACAGTAGAAATGGGGAAATAAATCATAACCATGTCAGAAAAGGCCTCAAGATATAAAACACAAAGAGTTCTGCCTTTTTTTTTTTAGCTGCATGCATTTTTAAACTGGATTTCAGGTGATCTTCAGTCTAAAAAATGGTCTGGTTCCAGATTGGGTATTTAAAAAAAACCCAGGAAATTGTAGAAATTTTCAATGTATCACACAACCCTCGATAAACTTATCTTCGGAAGCTACCCACGTGTTCCCTCCACCATCCAAATTGCTTCACAGACAATTGCCACTTGGTCTAATTTTGTACCTTGTACCCAGAGGCCTAGGAGGTCACTAAAGACACTTGGTGGGAGGATAAGAGGTGTGATATTTGCTCAGAGCTGTCTCTCCAAAACCAAAATTATCCTCTTAAAATTCAGTTTTGTCTAGTCTTTGGTAACTGTTTATGAGCACAGGCATTTCCAAAGCAGAGTAAAAGACCAGTTACTGTAGTTTACACTGCAGTCCATGCCCTAACATGTCTTTAATGATGACAGCAATGCTGTGAGCTTCAGGAAGCTCTTGCCCAAGTCAGGAAGACTCCTGCCTTCCTATGAGAGCATGATCTGATCTTCAACCACGATGCATTTAAACACAGACAACTCCTTCATGTTTCCAAACCCACTGAAAACTACTACTAAAAGGTTGGAGTAACTAATGAGCTGTAAGGAATTTATAAAAGGAGTTTTACTTTTTAAAAATTAAAGTGATATACATGGTACATAAATGTTTAATGTATTTTTACTCATGACCTTGAAAGGCACCTCTCTAAGGGTTGTTCCTTTAGTACAAAACATTGTAACTTTATTTCTAGAGTTTCAGTCTTTAAATTTTGAAGCTGTTCACTAGGTTCACTTGACCTAAAGTTACCAAAAAGAGACAGATCATTGGCATGGCATTAGGGAAGTGTTGGTGTATGTGCACGCTGCTCACTGCATGAAAATCTTATTGAAAAATGACAATGTCACTTTCAAGTTCTGTACTGAGCTAAAGGACAAAACTGCACTTTAGTTTCCCGTGTGGTATGTCTGCATTTTAGGCTACTCTGTCTGATGGGCAAAACACATCAGGCAAAGAAGGAAAGACTTTTCATAATAAACCATTCTACTTTATCTTCTCCATTTTCCTTTACGCTCATCTTCTTTTTAATGTTCTTTGTTTTGTAGAAAAGAGAACTTATATCTGTAACCTTTTCTAAAAACAAGAACAACCACAAAACTTCAATCTTCATTCAGAATTCTCTTTTATGATGTTAATGGAGGATTATACAAGAACAAACATTTTCTTATGTTTATTATTGTTGTTGAAGTCTTCCACATTTTATAAAAGAGGGACAAAGGCAGTATAGTTGCATCTTGCAGAAGCTTTTTCTTTTTAGACATTTCTGCTTTGTCAGAACTTTTTAAAGAATTTCAATGAAATATGAACTATTCCACAAAAATAAACTCTTCAAAGCATAGTGCTTAGATATTTTCCTCAATTTAGAAGGCAAAATAAAGTATCTTAGAAACACAGCACCTCATGGACTTCAAATACTCTTCTGGAAAAAATAAAGCTGGTGAAAGCATGGTCACTAATAAATCTCACAGATAACCTGGCCTTTCTTCCACCTTTTTTCTCTAGCTTAGAATGAACACCTTGGATTGAGACCAGAAATAATCCTGCATCTTACTCAGAAGAGTCTGAAAAGTGAATATCGCTACAAAAGCCTACCAGGCATATCAGAGTTGGGAGATGCAAATAGAGGATAATGACAGGAAAGGAGTAATTAAATGCTCTCTTTTTATGAAGATGATAAAAGGGAAGATTTTCTTAACAAAATCATAGTTCTCTTTGAGGACACTGTATTAGAAAGCACAAACCGAATGACAACTATTCTCCAACAGCTTTAAAAACTCAGATTACTCAGTTTCTGAGTCAGGACAATTTTAAGTGTGTACTTAAACAGTAGTGAATCGGTGCCTAAATCTTGGTACAAGTGAAGATGGATTTGCATTGCAGATAAAAGTAACTGATGAACAAGTTTTGAAGCACTTATGAAATTATCATTATTTTTGAGGTACACAAAGGTAACTAAAGATTAGGTAATACAAATATTTTAGGTAACCTCATTCTACAAAACTGACTCATAGACTTTGGTAATGGATGATGAGCTCTACATTATTTCACATGTTCCCTGAACAAAATCCTGAATAGGATGACTTACTGCTCAGCTGTATATTTCACCATCTCTTCACAGAGAAATATGAAACCTGCCTGATTTTTACCCTATCCTTGAGAAAGCAGCTGTACTAGATTATCTACAGGACATAAACTTTAAGGTATCTTTAGGGAAGAGCTTTGCTTATTGTATGGACTAGGCTTAAAAAGTTCTACCACCTAAGCATTAGCCTTAGCGTAAGCCACTTTCTCCAACCTGGGTAAACTACAGCTTCAAGTCATAAGCTTCCTTTCCCTGCCCAGCTGCTGAAGGCTTGGAGTTAAGACGTCAACCCACCAGATTGCTCAGAGTCACTCAACATTTTGGTGGAAGACAATGCACAACTTCGGTAAAGGAACAGAGATGATTATTTTTCATAGATGCTGCTACTAGTACAAGAAATACCAGCAGAACAGAGCTCTACTGCGTAGTTCCTGACACAGCTTTGATCAAACTTTACAGGAAGTGCTCCACTACTTCTTCAGAGAGAAAAAAACCCCAAATATTCTAGTTTTGCTAGAAGGTGTAGGGTGTTTTTGATTTAAAGCTTGAAAAAGCAATGATGTTTCTGTGTTTCTCCAAGATGGAATGACAAGTACCCAGTCAAGTTGGCAACAATATAAGCTGAAGAACTCACATCAGTACCTGTATCAGTTAAAAAGGAAAGCTTATCAGTCCATCAAAACGAAAACTGGAAACCAGAAAATACAGCTGACTTGGAATGAGTGGTGGTGTGCACTTTGTCATTAGCTAAAGGCCACTAGAATGCAGACAGAGACTGCAATATCAGCAGCCTAGAATGAATTTCATTCTTTCCTACATATAATATAATATAATCCACTACTTTTCTGAACAATATATAAATGCCTTAGTCACATACCACATGTATTACTGATTATTTTCAACAAAACACAAAGGAAATACACGGATAAAATTACAGCACATGCAATTCATTATTATGAAGTTTAATACTAAAAATATCTAATTTCTTAAGTGAAAATCATACTGTTTTCTAGACCCTTTTATATAGGTCCATGCCAATTGTTTATAATTCAAAGACAAGAATCTTAAAGCTGAAATTATAAGACTGTACTGCATTTAAATCCAGATTGCTGCTTTCATCTGAAATACAATCTGGAACCTCCACATTATTATAATTATTTTTTAAGCCAAACTACATTTCTGCTATCTCCACAGTAAGAACATTTCCCTATTCAGAATCATTGAAATAAATGTGACAGAACAATTTGAATAATCCGTATTAGACTGATAGCTAATCAAGAGGTTGATATGTTAATAACAGTAATACATCAGAAAAAGAAAAGTGCACTAGGTAAAAATCAAAACCTGGAGATACAGGAAAAATACAAAGTTGTGACAAACTGCCACAGGACAAAACCAGGATAGTGGTACCTTAAGGATAAAAGGAAACAAAAGGAAAAGGACTTGAAGAAAACAGTTTATCCTGTAACAGTTTTCTACCAGTAAATTGTAACTTAGTCTCATCCCTACTGGTGAAACCAAAGCTTATTCACTCTTCAAATGTAAAAAGAACCTCTTTAATCTTCATTCTTTCTCTCTTCATTTTTATTATTTTTTTAAATCTTTTAATACCAAGAAGGCAATTCAGAAAGATCATTTAATAAATAAAGAATGGTTTGGAAACCACAGGAATGCTTATATTAAATAATGCTGCAACTTCTGTTAATTAAATTCATAATTCAGATTTCAAAGATAGTTTTATTATTTGAGGAAACATGTCAATAGTACATCTAAGACCTTCAGGCTGGAAAAGCCTACTATTATAAGGAGATACAGACTCTACCCAAACTTCAAGCTGCTTTAGGCGAGTCAAGAGCTATGATTTGTACAAGTTATTTTTGGCCTCTTCTGTTATTTGCTGTTCTTCTGCAGAGACAAGGCACTTTACCAGATTGATGCTATTGCCCCTCTAGTTTCCTGCTAGTTCTCAAGTAACAAGATTAGTGCCATCATCAAAATTCATTTAAAACTGTCACTATCCTTTAACCTTTTGGTATCATGTGAACTAGAGAACTCACTTTGCAACACCAGACAGCCTCCTTGAAGTTTAAAGAAACATGGATTCATTCCTGGGGCAATCAGCACAAATACTGTAACTAAACTTCTCATATGGTATTATGCATGTGTTATATCACATGTAAATAATCACAGACAGATATGATTTGCAACCCAAGCTACGTGCTAGAGATTTCAGTCTTTAAATCACATGCCATTTAACATCATTTCAGTAAGATATGTGATATCCTTTTGAGGGAAACTGCTTAAAACAGTGGGGTTTGCAATTTCAGAACTTTTTCCTGCCTTTTATTCACTACAAAAACTTCTAGAGACTTTAGTGGTATTGTGTCAGCTCTCCAGGTGGCAGTGCACTGGATTACCCATTATACAAACAATTTATATTGGCACTGCAGTAGGAAAAGAATAAATTACTGATTTTGGATTATCTGATTTTGCAAACAGCAGAGAAAAGTGTGGTGTTTAAGGGATCGGAAAGGCAGGAATGCAGGAATGGAAAGAATGGAAACAGGGAGCAGAATTAACAGTCTCAGGTTCTTACAGATGTTGATTTGGTTGCAAGGATCTCTTTTGTAACTGTACAGCCAATGACAATATCCTAATGTCTTCATACAAAGTTTTATGGGACATTAAAGCTGTAATATCATATGTGGTACACAATGACTGCCCTTTATTTTGTTACATCAATTTTTACTTCATGCTGCAATTACACCACATCAGACACATTCCATCTCCCCTTCATCTTGAACAGTATTCCTTTTCTTTGGATACCTTTTATTTTAAGATAAGTATTTCCAAAAGATGTATTAGTCACTGAATAGCTGAGTGCTGATATCCTCAATATGTAGAGCTGAGAAATTTCTGAGAAATGTGACAGGAATTATGTGTTTTCTCTCCCATGACTAACAAATAGTACAGTGTTTTCTGTCAGCGTTGCTATTTGTAGACACAGTTTGGGCATTTATTTACCCTAGATCTTAATTAAGATAAAATCACAATTCACTTTGATATATAGAATTGTGTTTTGCTTGGTTTTCTTTTCATCTACTACTTCCCACTGATGGCAACACAATGCCTGCAGCCTAAAACATGCTCCAAGCCCAAGCAATGCTTTGTACACACTGACTAAGAGGCAGCACAGTGCTGAATGTAATCTTTACCAGCCTGCTACGAAACAGACAAAAACCCCATAAAATAACACGGAAAAGTCAATGCAAAGATGCATAAGCCAGTATCTTCTAATCAGGTATTCCCAGCAACTTCAGAGAAACAGGTCAGTGTATCTTGAGCACTTCCAGGAGCTAATCAGGAATATTAAATGTAGCAGTGGAAAAGAAAGCAAGGTCTACAGGCAGCAGTTTAAGCACCAGTCCACCTCATGCAAATAAACTCAGACACTATCTCTACTGTAGGTTCATTTGTTAACAGTTCTTTGCCTTTTGAGGCTGTCAGTTACTTGAAACAGTGACCTCCTCCTCATCTTCTAGCACACATGTCTGTGCTGCACATAGCACAGTGGGGCCCTCATTTCATGTAATTACGTGATTTGGTTTCATTTTGCCTGAGATACAAAAAAGGCTGAATGTGCTTGCCAATGATTCTACTTGAAATCCACCTTGGAGGCGTGCTCTAGTGGATACACTTTTCCTTAGAGCTCTGTATTCTATTCTGAGCCAAAGTCAAGTGTAAGCAATACACACTCCCCTCCCAGAGCATTCAATGCTCTTGGCTATGTACTTTTTAGAAGAGGAACAAAGTATTTCACAAACAAAATCTGAAAGGCCTTGTATTCGTCCAAATACAGATTAGTCAAATATATCTCACATTCTTATTCAGAGCAGCAAAATTACACATACAGAGCTTCTGAGTTGGGTTATCACCCACCTGACTTCTGTAACTCACTCTTCAGCTTGAAAACCAGAAACCACATATGAAAATCTGGCTATGTAACTGGGATTTCCTTCAGTATTTACTCATTATTATCACTCTCTTCTCATTGTGACTGATACAAAAAGGTATTAGAAATAATAGAAACTGCGCTAATCCCTATTAGCTCTAACCCCAGAGAGGAGGGGTACCAGTGGAAAGCCTAATCAAACTACAATATACATACACCTTATTACTTCTAATTAGTACCCATGAAGAAGATTCTGAATGACTACGGTCTCCTAATGTAATATACTTCTCTGCCAGAGGGAAAGACCATGTTTGTTTTGCAGATGACAACTTCTCCAGGGCTGAAAGTGTGGACTGAATTCCCGTGCCTGAGTGCCCTCACCATCTTGCATCATTTCCCACTTCAAGTAGAAACATATTTTGTTGACTTCACTGTCTCAAAATATATAAGCCACTGACACTAGCTTTGCCATATATGGCAAATAAAATCAAGTCCAGCCAAAAAAAACCCAAACAAAACAAAAACATTGCATACACTTTCTCTTCTGGAAAAGGACTAGACAATAAACAGAAGCACCTTGTAATCTAGAACATCTCAACAGCACACAGACAATAATGCAGCGTGTAGGTTAAATTTATTTATACATTCACCAAATTATAAAATAGAATAAAACCACATCTGAAAATGTGGCTTTTGTTTAAAGTCACTCAAAATGACCCAAGAATCTAATCATTCATAGAAGATGCATTAAAAAAATTAAGTCACAGCAGAAATGAAGGATATTATTAAGTGTTCATAGGTTTCATATTTAGAGTTTAGTGTGTAAGCTATAACTGAACACAGAGCAATCATAATGTCAATAAGCAAACTTAGCAAAAGGACGAATCATTATCACTGTTTGGTATGTGGGAAACTGCTGCATGTTACAACAACTGCATTTCTTGCTCCTGGTCACTTACATATGCATGTGGCTATCACAAACTGACCCGTTTTCCTATGTTGCTCACAAGTATCTTAAATAAACCCTCCTTCCTCCAAGACTTCTGTGTTAATAGCAATACTGCATTATCCAGTGCAGTAAGCCTGAGACACACAGAGTCCTCTCCAGTCTTTCATCATAATTTTCTTTTTCTAAGTTCAAAGAGTAGAAAGGAAACTTTCTCATTCCCATTATTTCTTTTTAACTTCACTGATCTGGGGTTTGTTTGGTTTTTTTTTCTATTATAATTTCACATCGTTACTGCAGAGCATACATTTCTGGGCTGCATCCTCCACTGGTGTAAATCAGTGAGTGGCACAGAGTAGTTCACTGAAGTTACTGTCAACATGAGGTTATATCAACGAGAATCTCTTCAAATTAATAGATGACAATTTACTTTTATGAATCAGCTTGTCGTCTGACATTTTACAGTGCTGTTTAATCACTGTATCTTCCACTATCATTTCATATTCCCTGTCTGGGAAGTAAACATACGATTTTCAACCACAGCTGCTCTGTTTTGCCAGCTCTTAAAGAAATGGAACTTGAAACTGTCTGGAAGAATATATCAAAGGAGACAGGTCTGATGATGACTGTCACTACCAACACTACTTTCTTGTTGCATACACTCCTCAAAGCTTTATTCCTGTGATGACACAGAGTTAGAGCTCTCTCTCCTCACTTTAGTGAAGACTGGAAAGCTGCTTGCCCACACAGCAACTGCAGTTTGCCGCCAGCACTACCAAGTCCAGAGTGCAGCATGATAAAGTTGTCTGCCTAGAATATTCAGAGTCCTACACGTGTTTCATGGCCTTTCTCCAGATCCCTGGACGTGGACAGAGAGGGTCAGATACCGCTTACCTGTATTTAACAACTACTACTCCTTACCACAGCTATTTTTCTGGACAACTTCAATGGTTTACTGCTCCTAAGTAACTTCAGGAATAAATTTAGGGTATGAAAACTATGCTAAAATGCCACAGAATAGACAAAGGGGAAGAAAATGCACAAGAAAAAACTTTGTTTGTGTCTTCTGAACTTGGAAAATTATGAACCATTATTTCTCCCAGAACTGCCTTTTGTCATTGTTTGTTTCCTCCGAGATGCTCAGAGTATTTGTCACCTTTATTACTTTTGATTTCCCAACACCTGAAGTCCAGTCCTCCTGCTTCCATTAAAACCAGAGCTGTGCCCTGATAGAAGACCACTGCCCAGTCTTCCTTCTCCAGAACACCTATTTTCTTTTGTACCATTTGCAATACTGTATCTTTAAAAAAGTTTCAGTATCTTGACCTTGTCTGGTGACAGCTTTATTGCTTTTCTAACTCAGCTTCAAATTAACAGAACTTTTTCTTCTTTTTCTTGTTTATGTATCAGTTTCATTACTGCTGTCACAAGCTCTGGGGACACAGCTAGTTAATGGCTGCATCTCAACTACTGCAAATACAATCACACATTCTGCCCTGGGATATATGCATGTAATTCCTGTTGACAATGCAGGGAAAATCAATTTCACATGGCACTGAAAACTGCAACCACTTATGGAAGGCAGCATTTGACTCTGAGGGTTACACGGTCATTTCTGATTTGGTAGAGAGTGGCACTGCATTAGTAAAAATAGAGAAGTGTAAGGATCACAAACCAAACCAATTCACCACATCCACTGAGGCCACAGCTTCTGAGGGTAGAATTGATCCATTACCCCATATCATGAGATTCTGGCGCATCCATCCTTACGTGCACACAGGGATGTCCTGTATATTGTACAATGTATAATTCAAATTCTTATCCAGTAAGTACTGACTTATCTGTTCCAGCTGCATTTGGCTTATCCCGATTTAAAACAGGTATGGATTTAGTTCTGTGCTTCCTAGTTTCAGAGAGTATACTCACTCATTTAATACAAGTGAAAGATGTCTTAGTTTGACCTGGAAGGCTGAGAAACCAGTCCTCTGCACTACTACGGCCAGTGCTGTCAGTCTGAACAGAGAGCAAAGAACAGTAAAAACTCAGGGTCAAGGACTCTCTTATAAAGGTTCTCCTGGATTTACTGACAATTATACCTCTATAACTGAGGAAAGATTGTAGGTGCATTTTTAAAGGGAAAACGTTGCCACTTATTGTTCAGATTTCTTTTCCTCTTTGCGTTACAACCTTGTCATTGGAATTAAAGGCTATGTTTCCTCTAGTTGGCTTTTTCTCTTTATTCTTCTGCACAAGAATTTGACCAAATTGAGTGCTGCTTTTGCTTTGCTGGCATCCAGCGCAAGATTTGTAGTAAGTATATGTTTAATCTGTATTCATTAAGTGAACTTGTAGGCAATGGTATCGTCAGTTAAATATTAGTGCTGCATAGCAGTAATCTCCCTTCCAGTTCTAAAATACAGTGTTTGGACACCTAACCATTACATTTAGCCTATGTACAGAGCTTCAAGTACATTCAGGATTCAAAAATCAGTTAAATTATATGAAAAAAAAGAAAATTGGTGAAAACTTTTTCCCTCCTAAGCATGAATGCTGGAGATAGAATAAAACTGCATTTAGAAAGACTGACATGATTTAGGGGAAATCTGGGTTGCAATCTATACGATGATGTCCTTTTCATTTACCTGATTATGGAAACTTCTTTAGCTAACCACATAACTCCCCTCTCTTTATTTGTTCATTTCTTTATTTTAAGCACCCACATTTCAGAAGGGCTACTTTTATAGAATGTTCAAGAAAATTTCAACGAAAATGTGCCACTTGTGCACTACTTTGTTCTATCCTTTTCTACCACCTCTATTGAAAAGTCTTCCACTCTACTGAAAACGAGGTCTGCTTACCTAGCAATTTGGCAGCTGTCATTTGCAACACTATTATTTTTGAAAATCACAGAATCATAGAATAGTTTGATTTGGAAGGGACCTTCAAAGGCCTTCTAGTCCATTCCCCTGCAATGAGCAAGGCTTCTTAGTTAAAGATGCCCACTATGTAATACGATAATGACCTATGAATCTAACCATGTAAAATGACAGAGAAGATGCAGAAGTCACAGCAGAAAGGAAAGGTAGTATTAAGTGTTTATAGGTTTCAAATAGAGGTCTTGGTGGTTGTACTGCTACTTTTTGAAGGAGTATTTTTTGCTTCCGAGTACTGCATTTCACTTGAGAAACAAGAACCCTTTATTATTGCCTTGATTAAAGCCAAAACAAATGTCAAAACTACTCATCGTGCCCGTAGTAACGTCAGACAGTATCTGTTACACAAATGCAGTAGCTGCAGTATTGCTGTGTTTTCCTTTTTAATCTGATCTCCATCATTAACAAGCAGGGACTGGGACTATAACAAATATAATCTATAGACTAAATATAGAATCATAGAATAGTTAGGGTTGGAAAGGGCCTTAAGATCATCAAGTTCCAACCCCCCTGCCATGGGCAGGGATACCATATTACCCAAGGCTTCGTCCAACCTGGCCTTGAAAACTGCCAGGGATGGAGCATTCACAACCTCCTTGGGCAACCTATTCCAGTGCCTCACCACCTTAACAGGAAAGAATTTCCTCCTTATATCCAATCTAAACTTCCCCTGTTTAAGTTTTAACCCGTTACCCCTTGTCCTATCACTACAGTCCCTAATGAAGAGTCCATCCCCAGCATCCCTATATGCCCCCTTCAGATACTGTATGCCCCCTTCAGATACTGATTAGGTTCTGTTATCAAACATGTGGAAGGCATAAATAAACACAGGTAGGACACAAAAAGCAACTCACATGGCTGTTACTGACTGCACTTTAAGAAAAAATAGGCCATTTGTCTTCTACCAGATCCTTCTCTGGTCCGTACTACTTGTATGTAAGTTCCTAGCTATTCATAACAAAGTGAACCATTGTATTTATAAGTAACCCTACAGCAGACACAAACTTTGAAGAAAAACAAAAAAACAGTTATGAAAACTCCAATCCTTACAAGTATTTTCTGACTTCTTAAATAAAGGCAAACTAACCACCTTGAATAGCAATCCCTTTTGTCTTTATTTAAAATGAAAAGTATTAGCTAGAAGACTTTCATGACTCAAACTAATCCCAATTCAATATAGTATGTACATCAGTATATCAGATATTGCTTATCTGAAAAATTACACTGGCAAGGCCCTCTCAGCTTCCCTTGCAATATCTGTTTGAAATCTTCCCCTTTTTTATCCTGGTCTGAAATCAGAAGCAAGCTGCCACCATCATTCAGAATTTAGCTGTCAAGTAAATATCCATGAAACAAAATGTACCAGGTGCTAAAAACTTTCCAGGTTGGCCTCATTCACTACTGAGGGCAGACACAACCTCCACACAGTACTCCACCTGATATAGTCTATATAGTCTATAGTCTATATAGTCTATAATCTTTCTATACTGAAGATCCTCCCAAACATCCTAAAAAGTGGTACTTAATCTCGAAACATATTTGTACGTGCATTTGCACTTCAGCTGTGATGTTTCTCGGTACCTTCAGACAAGCCTAATTCATCATAAACCTCACATAAATGTAATGGGTTTGATTTTCTGCATACGGGTATTGTTTTCAATGTTTTTCTCCACCTTCCTTTCTAATCAGGGACAAATGGAAGTCCTGAAATTAAAACTGTATTTATCTTCAAGCAAAGGGAGATGGGAAAAGGGAACTGTGCATCTTTTTTTTGGTGGAACTTTGAGTCTCCATTCTTTAATGTAATGAAAGAAAAAACATACATTAGCATTCAAAATAACACAGCTTTCAAAGAGTGTCCACTCATTACCATATAAATAGCAAAGTTACTTACTCAGTATACCTTCTGCTGTCTGTCATTCCAGTGTCAAATCTGCAACTTCTGAGGTGCACCCTTTTTTTTGCCAAAACCAGAAGGCCCATTTTTTTGTCTACTAAGCAATAATTTTTATGAGGGAAGAATAATAGAACTTCAGTCCATTTTAAGTGATATATTGTCCACCAGACAAGTAAATCTGTTCTGAAAGGCATGGCCCTGAGAGGAGGGCATGGCTTAGGTTACTTTGCTTCATTTCATGTCCACTGCAGGCACAGGTGAATAATGTCAATAACTGCAAAAATTACTCTAGAGATTTCAGAATATTTTAAACAACAAACTATTGACTTATGCAACAACAAAAGAACACATATGGAAGCCAATATGAACTTACATTGCCATGCCTGCTGCACCTAAACAACCAGTTTTCCTAGTTTGTATTTCCTCTGTTGCCCTATTGCATTCTAAACCCCATAGTACTATTATGAAATTTATAATATGGTGAAATATGAGCAAATCAAGCTCTCTCTGCTGGCCATCAATTTAACCAGCCCAGGTCTTTTGACTTCATGCTTTCTAAAGCTACAGGAGAAAAATATTATAATTCTAGAGCCACAGTTTATGGGAGCTGCAACACTGAAAACACCATATGTTTTCAGAAATTAATTCAGCATTACACAGCTTAGTTTCTCATCAGTAACGTGGAAGACACGAACCAAGCCAGAACTCTATTTACAGGTAGACTGCTTCATCTGCAGTCTACTCCTTCATGCCTTGTGGATGGCCTCAGCAGCATTAATTCAGATAGTCTGTTGCCACTAAGAAGAAAGATTTTTTCATCTCCACCTTACTCACATGGCACTGTGCGAAGGTAGAGATTGTCTCTTATGATCTGCTGGAGCTCATGGTCTACCGAACCTTTCTGGAACCGCAAATTGAGGTAGTGACGAAGGTCCTTATCAACAATGCCTCCTGTCAAGGAAAAGACAAATGAAAGCATGATTTAAAAATACATCACTTTGATGGAAGCAATGCATCACTTGTAAAGTCTCAGTGGCTCATTTTCCTCCATGTTTCTGTCTCGATGGATGACATAAGCACAAAGAGGTTTTGGTTAAGGCATACAGTTGGTATAGTATTATTTAGAGTTGATAATTGTAAAGCTTAAAAAGTTAAAGTCAATTGGATAACTCTGTACAGTTCAGAAAATACATATAGGATTATAGAAAAAGGTGTCATTTTTATGCATAAAACTGGACCACATTGTTATTCTATACCTACCTACATATATATCTAAATGATACATTATTAGGTATTATGTTCCTTATGACCTTGTACCAGTTCCCCACCTGTCTATTAAGGCAAAAAAATATTGGTTTGAAACACCTCTGTAATGTCTGGTGTTTTCAGTCCCAATGTAACCAGAAGAAACTACAGCTATACTTAATGTTCATATAAATACAATACAATGTTTTGTTATTTATTTCAAAGCACTCACATCTGAAAAAGATACTACAGCAAACAAGGGAACATATTTTACTTCCACCACTGAAAACAACCACTTGTAATACAGCATCTCAGCATAACACTGCAAGCATGGAAAAAAGAAACCCTGGTTTTGACACTTTTACTGTAACTTTAGGAAAAAATGGTGTTATAACTTTAGGTTAAATCAAATCAAAATATGGTTTAGCCACTGGTGTATCATGTTCCACTATTAAAGGCATATGTATAAATCTAACCCAACACGATTAATTAACATTTCCCGACAGAGACCCTCTGGATTTCTTTTAACCTTGAGTATGGATCACATTTATAATTATAGGAAAAGAGTCTATAAATAACTCAATTTCTTCCTTCTCTGAAATTCTGACATAAGAAAAATATAGAAAATCATTACTACACAGAGTGATGACAGGTATTCCTGAGATGAAAAACTGCAAGGATATAGATCCCTAACTTGTTGCTTCATGCATTCAACCTTAAAACATTTTTTCAAATGGCATTTGCTATTGAACCCTCTGTTAAAAGTCTTATTGACTTAGACTATATAAAGATTTTCCTGTAAAAAGGGACAAATAACATTCCTACATAATTATTTGAAAGTCACTGAAGAGCACAAATGGGTATAAATTAAAATGTATTTCTCCTTACAACTACTCCTATTTATCTTCCATTTACAAGTCCATAATCTTATTATTGTTGCTCTTTGTCAATAACTTTAAAACCTTTCATTCCAGGCTTATGAAAAGCTTCTAAATAATTTCTCTCATCTTTAGCTAAAGGCAAAAAAACAAGCAGACTTTCATAATAAAAGGGAAAAAAAAAAAGATCCCAACTCATAACAGACACAAAGAAATACCTGTGTGCCCAGTTCCTTGAGGCTGAGAACCTCCATCCAGATCTCTGCTCTTCCAGGATCCCAGCTGAGCTACTTAGTCTACTACTGTAGTACGACTGTCTCTAGCAATGGGCTCTGTTTGCAGACCAGACCATGCCTACTCCTGCTAATTTCTTACATATAGGAGGCTGCAGAGAGATGCTTGGCTCCTGATCAGAATCAGCTGTCCTTTCTGATTGGCTGCAGAGAGTAAAGGTCCTGCAGCTTTTGCTCTCCTTGCTCTAATATACAAAACATGCCCAGTGATGCAGATGCTTTCCGGCAGCCTGAGAAAATGCCAGATCGAGAACAACAGCTGTAGCCTGCCCACTGACATAAACCTGAATCAGTCAACTTATGACATAAGTAAGTTTAGGAGCCTACACAGATTTCTGACCCTCAAAGTGCATTTTTTATTTATAGCCTTTTGCTTCAAACACAGCTGTTTACTTCACCATGTGCTAACGAATGCACCAAAACCTCCTAAACACTTCATCAACAAATCACCTGATATTTTTGTCAAATTGCATATTGCAAGCTGGAGTATAAAGAATGCATATTACAACAGAAGATACCTACAGCCTTGTATCTGTTACAGATTCAAAAGCAGAAGTTTGTAACAGAAATAACACCTGTATATGGCGCAGAGGAAAAAAAAAAAAAAACCAGCTTCCAAGCACATGGGAAACATGATTTTTTTATTAATACCTGAGTATATGCTGTAGCACTAGCAAAGTCTATTTTAAAGAGCAGTCAGATGAACTGCAGGCAGCACATGCATAATAGACAGATTTTCTTCTTCAAAAGTCATTGTTTTCTGACCCATATGATGTTTTTCAATTCTTTTGGCACATGTTGCCTTTGTTTTTGAATCCTGGTATAATAATGAATTTTGTATTTGTAAAGTGTAAAAAGTAAAAAAGCTCAAGGGTTCTCAAGACCAGATACAATGTTTTTAATTCATCCTTCCAATTGTCATCCTTCTGCTTTTCTCCTCTGAAAGGTTCCTTGATTTACCTCCTGCTTGTCAAAAGCATAATTGACTCCAGATGTGCTGTTCAGGTATTTTTAATACCTGAGCTTTTGAGCAGCTTGATCCTTTTAGTGCAAGCAGAACATCTTGAGTGTGCTTGTATAGGGCTGTAAGACTTTTTGCAAGAAACTATAGTGATTCACAAGTATGTGAGGCAGCCTTGATTTAGTAGCAGTGAATTAGATCTTGTGTTGCAGAGCACATAAATCATGAATAACATCAGTAATGATAACAGGACTATGTCCTGCAAAGGGCTGAAATAAAGAGACACAAAATGTTATCATTTTGTTTACATTGGAGGGAAAGAAGAAACTTTGCAAATATCATTGCAAGTTCATAAAAAAGAAGAAACTTTGCAAGTATCATTGCAAGTTCATAAAAAAGAAGCAATTGAGAAAATCTGCTCTTACAGGCAGTAACAATATTCCATTAGTGGTCCCATCCAACCCAGTTAGACAAGCAACTAACCTGGTTTCTGTAAATTTCAACTTTATTTTCTCTTTTCACAGGATGCTGAAAACCACTGAGATGCTGAAGAATTCCTTACATGAACCTAACCCTCCGGCTTTCTATTATTCCCAGCCAACACACAGTGGAGAAGCTTGGAATGATGCTCAGTGACCGCCAGTGCCTGCCGCAAAGCATCACCAGCCTCACTGCAGCTGCACAGTGGCTCATGAGGAGCAGGCCAGAGAAAAGGAGCTCACAAAAGCTACATCCTGCTCACTGTGCATGACAGCAAAAGGAAGAGCTGTTGTGTGTCAAAGGTATTATACAGTGCAAGCTTTAGAAACCCAACCCAGAGACCATAATTGAAGATGTTGTTTGGCCACTGCCATGGGAGGAGGCTGACAACTGTGGGATGGAGCATGCACTGGCCTGCAGCCATGCAGGGATGCATTTTTCCTCTTTTCCCTGGCTTGAGGCCTATATTCTGTTTATTTCACTTCGATGAATCCCACTGCTTTGCTAGCCCGGAAATACAGGACACGAATTAAATACTTCAGTAATGATCTCTTGCATAATGTATGTCTGGTTTAGGTACAGCTACCAATCACGATGGCAAACTCATAACCATGAATGAATTTGATTCCAGAGATTATAAAATTAGATACACTTGGTTGAACTAAAAAATGCTGTTTACATGTTATGTTTATGCATTCAATGAGCTAAGTATATCTTTTTTAGAGTGTTTTAATGAATTCCTGTCAAGTTTCCTTCCCTTTATAAAATCTAGTTGAAAATTCCGATCAGAAAAGAAATACAATAAAGGCCACACATACAAAAGGGCATTGAATCCCTTGTAGCTCATTAAAAGATTCAAAACTGTAGAAGATAATTGTTATTTCTGAGAAAATGACAGGGATGATGGTTTACAGTTTTCTGTGGCTCTAAATATTGTGTTATCTTGTGGCTTCCTATTTGGTAACCCACTGATGCTGCAGCTGGAGTCCACTCTTGTGTTCTATTTTTCAGTGAAGGACCAGTTGTAAACATGAGCATCCCTTTTGCTCTTCCTGCAATGTTAGCTCTAAATAATTTATTTCTTACCCTTAACCACAACTTTTGTAACTTCTCAACAAACATTTCTGAATATTCATCCATTAGTATTTTCTCATCTCGTATCATGACCTTCCAGTGAACTGACTTCCCAAAACCTGCTGGGGTAAATTATTTGTTTTTTAACAGCATAATCAATTCCATCTCAGCCAAAAATGATTTGCCTTCAATATTTTATTTCTGGGATTAAAATTCAAAAATATTTTGGTTTCCCTGGTTTCTATAAAAATTCTTCATTAAAAATATCTATGAGCAAGCAAGACTCTTGCATCCAAATTTGCATCTGTACATGACCTGTGTTTGAAGAAAATACAGGAAACATCTTAGGATCTGTACCCTGTGAAAGCAGACAAGCTCATAAACATTTAGTATAAACTACCTCCCCCTTCTACTGCCCTACTTGCATCAATCTGTGCCCCTTCTTGTTTTCAACAAGCTCCCATTTCTGACTGTAAATTTAAGACATATATTTCCTAAGTCAAATACCTTGGCTGACCAGGCTTCCACCAGCTTCAGTAGGACCATTCTACTGGAGAGTCTCATTCTAAATATCTACTCAGGTGCTACGTGGAGCTTTACATTAATACTATGATATGCCTCCATTGATATTTAACAACAGCTCAAGTTTCTTCTGCTCCTCTTCAGAAGACATGCAGTTTGGTGCGTGCTGGACTAACATCATAACAGATGATCTAACTCAATCCATAGCCAAAATGACAGCCTGAATTCTTTAAACCAGATATCAGGAATTATCTAATTTATTAGTTCTTTTCTCTAATGATGAGATTAAAAAGTCTTTTGCCCATGAAAGTGGCTGCAGTAATTACTTCTTTTTGAGTCTCTCCAGGATATATCAAGACAATCATAGCCATCATAAACAAAAAGGTGTGTACCTGGTTTAACTGGTAATTTCTGAGTATTTTTTAATGGTCCAGTAAGAGTCGGAATACCTGAAATTATTATATGCAACCCTTCCCAGTGCTCCCCATCAGTTCAGTGATATCATGCTCACTTACCAGTAAAAATCTCAACTTTTCTTTCTGGCACATACAACCTAACCTGAGGTGATCTGTAATTCCCTTCCTCCATTTCTGCTCTTCAGACCCACACAGCTCTAGGCTGGTGTATGCACAGAAATCAGCAATGCAAGCTTAAGCAACAATGAGAGACAGGGACTACCCAGCTACAAGACAGCCTGTGCCAATGAGGGCTCCAAAACACCCCTGCCAATGCGCACTTTTCACAGTGAGGTCCCTAAAGTAATTGAGAAGATTTTAAGTGTAAGAAATTTTAACCAGCACATCTTCTCTTTTCTCAAACTTTTTCTCCAGATGGTTCTCTCAGGACAAGAACACCAAATTTCTTTTTCCCCCGCAAGTCCAGTGATATTTTATTGTGATAAACTTCAAAAAGTTATCCTTAAGAAAGCATTAATTAAAGAGGATTTGATTATTACCTTTACTCACATGAATTACTAATATTTGTAGTACAAAATACTTTATAAACAAATGAAGTATTTCTTACATTTGTGCTTGATTAACAAAGTTGTCTAAAGATGTGATGCATTTAACATTTCTGAACCAGTATGAGATTATTTGCTTTAACAGTTTAACTGGGTAGAGTAACCAGAAAAGCAACCTTTAAGACAGAATATGAAAATTCTCCCAAGTGACACCAAAACTCTCTTGGATTTTACAAGGATTCGTTATTGGAATATAGCCTCCAGCTAAGCTATTATTTAAGGGAAATTATTCTCAACAAAGCTATCTAGTGCTCAGAGGAATATAATGATGGCATTTCACTAATCACTGTATATTGGGCATATTCAACCCTTGAAGTTTCTTCAGGTTTACATGTAAGATACATAACACTGTAAGAGTAGTCTGAAAACAGTACAACAAAATGTCAGCACATCATAAAAAGCACGTATTACATTCCAAGCGTCGGCTGAAGATTACACATTTTGTTTTTAAAGCCTTTCTATGCCTTGATTAAATTCTGTGCATTTTTTTCGAACTTCTGTCTGCCTTACACCACTGCCTTCAGCCAAGTCTGCCATCAGACTTATCTGCAAAGTCTCAACCCATCAGGGCTGAGCTATCGGCACCATGGAACACGTGGTAAGATCAAGTCTGATAGAGAACTGAGAGGGAATTTTGCAAGAAAATTAAGACTCCTCAGGAAGGAAATTAGTTTCTGTCATACTTGGGACTACTCCTGTAAATTCTATTTCATGATCCTTTACGGAGATCTAAACAAATTCCCAGAGTAAATGCTTTAGGAAAATGTACATCTTGGGAGTTCTTACATGTGCCATATGTGATGAAAAACAACTGAAGACAGTTTATTGACAGGAAAATGACTTTCTGTTTTATAGCCTGTTATTTTGTAGTCTTTCATTTTCTCTTTGTGTATGGATTATGTTACTAACTTTTTTGCTTACTGATCATTTATATATTGATCTTGGTCAATCCTCAGACCGGAGACAAGGTGAGATTTGCACACTTTGATCAATGGAGGAAATGGAGGAATCAATGGAAATGGAGGAATCCTCACTGCGTAGTGACAATCTGGACTCAGTTCAGCACTGTTACACCTGCCCTCGTGGTACATTCTACTGGGGCAGCATGGGTAAGAACCGTAACAACAGGACACAGTGCAGCAGCAACAAGATGAGACCAGCAACACTGAGGGCATGCAGATCTGTGGAATACTGTGACAGCATATCATGTCCTGGATTTATTTTCCTAGTTTTGTGGCTAACTTTAAACCTCTGTTAAGTGTGTACTGTGCTGGAAACAAAAATGTCGTTTCTAAGGATACAGGGACACTGTGTCAGCAGGAGAGTCAGCTGAGCCAAACACATCTGCATTTTATACCTTAGCTCAGATTACTTAACTTCAGCTCTTACTGTAATAGTAGGCTTCCAGTCCTCATCGCTACAGAAACAGTCTTACACAGTGAAGCCATTTAAAGCACCTTCCAGAGCCCGCTGGTAGCATGCAACATTGACTTTGAGATAGGCACTCCCAAATTATCCTCAGAAACCTGGCATTTAACTACTAAACCCATTTTACAGCTTTACTATTTAGAGGTACTCTGTTTTGTTCTCTTGACCTAATTGACCACCCAGCAGAGTTCTTGGCTGGAAATTCTGGGAAACAACATGATTTAACTGGTTGGTAAAAAAAAGTCAAACTGTACGTCATGTAACAGAGGGGACAGTTTGGTCTCTTTCAAAATACTTGTGTTTTACTCTGTGTTCTAGTTAATACATGCATAAACATAGTAAAAATGAGGTTTGAATACTGCTGCTGCTTTACAAAGCCTGACTGGAAATGAACTGGCTTTTCAAAACTCTGGGCTTGGATTTCACTAAAGCTAATTATGAAGCAGTTGTTTGTAGGTGCCTCCAGTATATAACTGATTTGACTGATAACTTACACACAAACGTTCATGACTGCTACTGAGATATTTAAAAGTCTGTGAAGGTCCTGCAAGACTTACTACAAGGGAAATAGCTACCTTTACAAATGTTTTTCACAAAAACTAAATTGTAAGGGATTGTAGATTTACTTACAACGTAAGAATGTCAAAAATCACACTCAGCCCGTGCAAGTCGCACAGAGCCCAGCAACAGCTCCAAGGATAGAATTTTTCTCTTGAAATTTGAACATATTTACAGAAGTTTTACTTCAAATGCTTCCTGGCATTCAGATGCTCCTACTGACAGAAATCTCCTTTTCTTTGGTCAAAGGGTACCACAACAGAGCTTGAAACTTGGTAAGGCCAATGTTTGTTATGTGACGTAACTCCCAGACACAGCTCCCAAAGAAAATGATAGAAAGGTCCCAGCTGACTTCTATGAGAACAGTCGGAAAAGAGAAATAAAGCATCTTACTGGTATTCTTCTAAAGACAAAACCTCTTTAAAAATTGATGGTATATAAAGATGAAAACTTACAGAATCAGTTTAAACAGAGACTGATTGTAGCATACCAAAAACATTTCGACAGAATAACACAGTTTTCAGCTCCAGAAAAAAACATTTATATTACTACACGGGCTAGATATATTGCAAGGAAGCTCTTTTGAATCCCAGGAAAATCAACATCAGCCACGAATGTCCAACAGACAACTAAAGGGGGGGGGGGGGAGGGAGAGGGGAAAAAGGTCATAAGTATAAATTTTATTGTTCAATTTAGTATTTTTAATTAATAATATATTCAATACTTTAAAATTAGTAAAAATAATTTCATACTTAAAATGTACCAAAACACTTTTTGTGTACATACTTGAGAAAAAAAAAACAAACCAAACAAAAAACCAAGCCATGCTTCTGTGCTTGCTGCTTACTGATGTGCTCATTAGAAAAAAAAACACACCTACAAATTGACTTCTCTGGAAAGCTCAAATACAGCATTAATCTCACCAACAATGGAGCTAATGTGGGGCTCATTCATTTTGGCTGGGTACAAATTATGCTTCACTGCATCAGTTTAGTTCTCTGTGCTGGAAGTGTGAGTCATCTAACACTAAAACTCTGCAACCTCTCTTGGGGTCATCTGGTGCTGCAGCAAATGTAATGCATAGAACAGCCGCAAGAAGGGGTGTTCAGACAGTGTTCCTCAGGAGCCAACCACACACATCTTACTTGTATCAAAGCCACCTCTGCTCTCCACATCCAGAGCCCCTACAGTCCTTTCCTGCACTCTCCTTTGGGCTGCCTGCTCCTAAAACTCTGTGCTGATAACTACATAAATATGTTGTCAGTCTTCAAGAAGAATCTGTTACAAGTTTTACTATTAAAACAAAAATAGAACTTAGAAGAATATGTTCAAAATTGTCTTACTGTGGACAAATACTGTGTTTGCTTTGCAATAGGTAAAACCAACTCCTTTTAAAAGTAGACAGCAATTGCCCATCACATTTAATGGAAAAGTTACTGTTCTGTTTAATACTCTTTTTCTATGAATACTGCAATATTGACTGTTCATCTACTAGGGACACAAATGTCCTTTTCCTCTAATATTGTTTTAGCTTTATCTTCTTTGTGAAAGACAACTGTGATGGAAATTTGAGGTTTGACATGTATTTGAATAAAGTATGAAAGACTGGACTGAAATAGTGCCATAGTTTTTACAGGCTTGAATTATTTGAAAGGTATTTTACTTAAATCACAGCTGCACAATTTTAATTGCTTGAGATACTTATTTTCCTTCCTTCTAGAAATAATATTGCCATATTAATAGGCTGTGAATTATGTGCTGACATTTTGTAAAAAGAGAAAGATTAATCTGGGAAAAAAAAAACAACCCAGTAATACACAATTTATGAGGGAAGCAAGCTCACAGAGACTACCACTGTATAAGTTCTAATAATAGTTACAAAATATGATTTAGGTTGGTATCTGAATCATGGGAGCCCAGTTTTTTAAAGTCTGCAACATCTCAGTCTGAACCCATAATGTACCGTGAAAAATCATTACCATAATACATTATCTTCTGGCTTTCTAATAGTTTGTTGTATAAACAGCAGAACACCATTTTGCAGACTTTTTACTCATGAACGTTATCAATTACAAACTCAACTTGCAATAGGTAAACTCTGAAAGCAGAGTTCATAACATTATTGCTAATCTCTGAGATTGAATTACATATGTGTTATCAAATGCACATCCTTCACCCAAAAAACTTTTTTCCTTAGTCAAGTGTCATGGCATTCATACCAGTCAAAGGAAGACAAGGTGGTTTACAGTTATTTTTCAGTAATGGGAAATTAAGACAACACAAAACATGCAAATAAGACAGAGGTTGAGAAGGTGTCCTCCAGCTTCATACACAACATACTACTCAAGACAATTGCATGACATAGTCCTCTCTGTTTCATTTCTGTGTGATGTTGCTTTCAGCTTGAAGTCCACAGTGATGTCATCCTGCAACTATCACACTAGTTAACCAGGGCTGTACGCAGTTAGTAACTGAACAGAGAATTTCTCTGCATATGAATTCGAAGTGAAAGTCATGGTGGAAACTGAGCAAGTGATGCTCCTCTCTAAGCCAGGTGAAGGCAAATGCCTCAGCATTTTGAGGTCCTTGTAGGATAGTGCCTAACTGTGATACATGCTACATGCTAAGAAACCTGAATTTCAGTCAAGAAAGGAGATGAAGCCTGTAGAGTGTTTGGAACAGAAGCTGCAATACTAATTGAACAGGTCATTGTTATGCTTAAATCAATCAAGAAGTAACTGGACCAGCAGTGGGCGTAATACTTCAGAGCTTTACAAGAAGATTGCACTGTTAATCGCACTGAAAGTCCAGCAGACATATTTCTAAGGTTATATATAATTCAGGTTTTCATTTTGCATTGGCTTGGAATCAAGTTTTAATCAAAGTTTTCTTTCTCTGCCTGGGGAGGGACATTCTCTTTAAGGAAACCAAGAAAGTTAAATATTATATAGTTGACTGCTAGGAAAAGAAAATTCTGATAAAATGTATGGAAAAAGTTGGAAGTAGTGAACAATTTCACAGTAAAATGGAACTTTTAAATAGCCAGATATAGCTAGAAAAATCTGTACCAAAATAAGCAATTACTGTTTAAAATGACAGTGTAACAAGGCATAAGTAATCCTATTTTCTTTCTTGAAGACATCTAAAACATCATCATTCTTTGATCGTGCAGTCTATACAGTGATTAATAATATTACAAGAACAAGTAGTAATTAATACTAAGAATTAAAAGACTGACATAGAGAATAAATTTTAGTTTGAGCGAGCACAGTGAAGCTACAAATAAGCGAAGGGTTTTGTTCAATGTAGGGCTGAAAAACATCCTAAGTTGTCATTGAAGCATCTTTTATCGTGACAAACTTACTAGCTATTGTAGCACAACAGCATGACAGATAGTATCTGTTACCTTAATATAAAACTCACTCAAAGCATCTTCTGGCACCATTCATCACACTAGGCAAGCTTTGAAGATGTACAGTAAAAGTACAATCAAAGCAGTGTAAATTTGGGTAAAAGACTGAGTCGTACTTCAACATGAAAAAATAAAATGAGGGTGTTGAGGTCTCAGTAGCCCTGTGCAGCACCAGGGTTTGCTCCAGAGCATCTCCAGAATAATTCTGACACTTTTCTCTACTTATGTGTTAATTAAATTCAGCAATATTTATCATAAAATAACTCAGCTATGGGCACCAGGAAATTTTAGACTCTGGACCATTATCTTTAGCAGTCTGTCTCTGCCAAGCTTTTTGCCAAGTCAAAGGAAGAACTAATGTGCCCATCAGAGCCTGGGTACTCCTGGCGGCTGCAGTGTGATGGGGCAGACATCCTCTCTAATTCTGCCTCTGATTCACTCTCACTGAGGGTGCAATTCCTACAGCCCCTCCACACATAAAAAGAGAAGCTAGCAGGATAACATTCAAGTAAAGAAATAACTAAACACCAAATACAACAGATTTGTAGATGACCAAGCAAATTATTTCCATGTACTTACTGCTGACAGTGTTTTCTGTGCAGTGACAATACCTTCTAGGCAGGGACACAAACTGTATGAACTCACATCTCTCTATCTCAGATCCCCAGCATACAAAGACAATGTAGTTTCAAATCACCTTGTCCTCAAAAAGCTATGAAAATAGGTTTGATATTTTTATATCAAAAACCTAACATCTGTGTCATGCCACTCCATACGCACTTCCAAACCACTGTATGTTGCTAAGCCTGCCCAATAAAGCAGTGTCTTCAGGCAATCAAAGGTACCTTTTGTGCAGGGTAATACTTTAGCCTGAAAGACAGCACTTGGTCTTGGAGCACTGAACCAGCTGCTCAGTGCACGAAGAAGCTGTTATATTCCGGGAAATCCTCAGTTGGTTAGGCGAGTCCCCTTGTGTTGATTTAATTAGCACTGCTGGAAAATGTAAATGACCAAAAGAGACACTGTGCATTGTGCAAAATTACATCCTGCAAAAGAAGTGTGCTTACATAATAAGCTTCAACAAGGAAATAAACTGCTCCTGCTCCCGCTCCCGGGAGCTCTAGGCAGGCAGATGGTGGGTACTGCAGCAAGATCATGCACTTTGCCTGCAGAGACGTGATGCCCTTAGCCTCTGGGGAAGAGACTGCTGCTGCACTTCTGTAATACCCCACTTTGCTGATGCACAGAACAAAACACAGGATTTACAGCTGGACTAAAATTGCTCACTCTGCAGCCCCAGAAGCGGGAAGGTGTCACAACAGGGGACAAAAATGAGATGACAGAGTTCTATGTTCACTTTGTTATCCCTTCCAGCACGTTGTCCCCATGGCTATGATCTGGACTGAAATCAATACAGCCTGCAGTTCAGAATTACGCTTAGCTGTTTCATACAGAATTCATTACATTTTCACAGTTGTTACTTAATTAAAAGAGAAAACTAGTGGGCTAAAATAGTGGGACAAGAAAGAATTTGGCAAGCCAATGAGGTGTGGATTAGTACCTATACATTTCCAGCTTTATCTGTGCATGGTAAGGTCAGCATCAGTGTGTGTATGGTACAAAGCCATTAAGAGTGCCTTAGATAGGAATATTGTCAAGCAGAATGAGTCTGTAATTTCACTTGCCTTTCTCTGTTGCAGTTTTGATGCACACCTCATAAAATATTAGATCTGTCCTCTCCCAATGGCATTTCCTTCTTAAAGTGCTACAAACCCAATATACTATAAGTGAGCTTCACACAATATAAGCAGTGCCAGCAGTCAATTTTTATTGTGTTTACAGCTTGACAGTATTAAACTAGCATGCAGAGGTAATGGAGAGATTTATGGTTTTAAATCAGGAAGCTAGTAAAAAAATTCTGTTCCTGTAAGACTGCAATAAAAAAGGAAATTAAAACAATAAAGGGGCAGATTCTTGGATCCTTCTGCAGCTATGGTAAAGAAAACCTATTCGTCTCATGGATTTCTTCTACACACATAAGGACTGAAAGGAAACTGATGAAATTCAGCAGTTGGCTTTAATTTACTTATATCTATTGTGAAATAAATACCACCATGAGGCCTTGTGGGACACGTACTGCTGGATTTGGGCCTCATAAGCAGAACAATGCTAGTGTGCACTGGATTGTTTACTCGTCCTGTACTAAACTCAAAGAATGCTTATGTCACAGTGGGTCTGCATTCAGATTTTGTGGTATAAGGTGTCAGAGCAGAGAAAACCAAGATGCACTCTGAGGGCTATATTTAGGTGCTCTTCAAGTCTCTCTGTTGCTTTAGGAGGATAGGCAGAAGACTAACACAGGAAGAAAAAATAACTTTTTTATGTATGGACTTGTGCACTTTCAGGCTTTTAAGATGGTCTCAAACCAATTCCTCTCCTACAGTGGGCCCAAGGTCTTCATTCTCACAATCCTTGCGTCTGCCTTCCAAGACTTGGGTGGTGCGGTCAGAGCCTTTGCTAGAGAAGACCGAGGCAAAGGTGAATGCTCCATCCCTGGCAGTGTTCAAGGCCAGGTTGGACGAGGCCTTGGGTGATATGGTTTAGAGTGAGTTGTCCCTGCCCTTGGCAGGGGGGTTGGAACTTGATGATCTTAAGGTCCTTTCCAACCCTAACTATTCTATGATTCTCTGATTTCATGCAATAAGTAAACCATATAATTCACTGCACTTTAGGAAGGAGCTTATTTGTTTCAGGAGTCCCCTCAGACTAAAATCTGCTAAGCATTTGATTTGAATATTGAGGTTGCTTTCTGAAGACTCCTTCAAGTCTTCCAAGTGATCTCCGAAAATCTGAAGTTATTTTAGATGACAGAACTGAAAGACTGCCTCTGACTTACTCTATTTGAGGTTCTTGCAAACTGCATGGATATCTGAAAATAATGATGTGGCTTGGTGATCAATATTAACAGACAGCACACCCTACCTATTGACCTTTCCTCTATTAGCACTTCTGATATGGAGTTAGTTATGCTTTGGCCTGAAACATGTTGCACTTTAATAGATGAAGAATCCTCCATAAAAAAAAAAAAAAATTGCATTTTTTACTATTAATTAGCTTGGTGAGCCAGCCTGGGTAATTTAAATTGTTGAGACTTCACAAAAACCCAGTTCACTGCTTAAGGGCAAGAAATGTATAAAGAGACCCTGTCTAGAACTTCTTTCTTTTCTTTCATTTTGCTCTTTAACCTTTCTCTATGTCTCAATGTCTTTCCTTTCACCCTGAATTCCAGTTTCCTTCTAGCCTTTCCTTCTACCTTTTTTCTTCCCCCTTATACTCTCATCTTGCCGTTCCTACCTCTCCTCTCTTTTTTGATGCTCTCAGTATCTTGTTTTGTTTCTAGCACAATAGGCCAAGTCTGCCATACAGTGGTGAGTGCATGGAGTGAGCACCAGCCCTGCCAGTCACACTGAGTCTGCCTCAAAGGAAGCGATCTCTGAAGGGCCAAAGCTCTCGATGTCCCAAACAAGTAAACATGTGGAAGTACTTGACAGGTCTGAATACATGTGCATAAATCTAACACCATTTATGTCCTTGTACCTGTTTCATGCAATAGATATCATAGGTAGGAAAACACCTTATAAAAAAGGAAGATCTGTATGTGTCTATATCAGTATTATACAAGACAACCAGTCTAGACACTTTCAGGCTCTAATATTGAGAGAAAAGAAATGTTTTGCTTGCAATTAAAGAACATCATAAATGAAATACCACTCAGAACCTCTGTTAATAATAAAATATTTTTGCAGAAATATCTAAATCAAGTTGCAATAATGCTAGCATGCCAGTTTAACTCACTCAGTACTGGCTTTCGGCATCAGAATAATGAACTCCTGAAAGGGAATATTTAGATCTGTGGAACTCTGATTTTAACAGAAGGTGAAGTAAGCGCAAGTAACATCTGTCCCGGCAAAAAAACCTAAAACATTTCAAGAAGTTTCTAAATGTGCAATGTTGGTTGAAGCTTGGAGCAGATCATCAGAAAGACTGGCTGGCTGTTTCAAGACAGACTTCAGATGAAGCTATGATCTTATTCATTAGGTGAATTCAGAGGCATTCCACAAAGGCATCTGAATGTTGGTGTTTTAATTAAACAAACGGAGGAGAGACATTTCAGAGGAAACTCAGTAGAGCAGCCTGTCCCACGATGCTGTCTGAAAGCATAATTTTAGACAGCAAAAGACCAAAGACACCAGGAAGAAAGGATCACAAAAGAAGTACGAGTTCAACAGTTGTCAAGGAAGAGCTGGCAGATGCCCTAATTCAGAAAGGGAATAGTCAGTGTATGGAGTTGTCAGGTTTATTGGTTGGAGATACTTCAAGGATGATGCCATCAAGGAAAACCAACAGAAAAGCTAACATCTAAGGATACTTCTGGGTTTATCTTTAACCAAAATGAACCCAGACCATGTTGTGTGAAACTTATCTGCAGGGTGACCTGAAGTAAAACAAGCTGGGACCACTGGGACATTTACTACCAAAAAGCATACCTGATCTAAACTGAAATGCGAATGCAGGCACACTGGATTTCTTGCTTATAGCCATCAGTACACTGAATTTTGAAGAATGTACTTGGCAATGACTGAAGATTTCAATCCTCATCCAACAGCTGTGGAGATGTAGTGTGTAACGTGCATATACATATTTCAGTGAGTGTTCTGTAAGAAGCAGTGACTAAAGCAGGTTTTGATTCTATTATAACTTTTTCAGTAACACTTCAGAGGAATTTAGATTATGATCAGTATACAGAGCCAAGTAATTTGTGCTGGGAATAAATCACTATCTCTTAATAAATTAGAATTTTTCTGTTAATAATATAAAATGAATTTCTCATATCAAGTAGGTTTCTCCTGTTACAAATTCTTTCTTTTAATGCTATAATAACTTATGCTAAGCCTCATGGTTTTTATTTCTGTTATACAGGAAACACATAATGGTTATCCACTGCCTAACAAAAACCCAGTGCTAATTTTCTGGCATTATTGTTATTATGACACCAAGCTGTGTGGTTCGGTTGATACGCTGGAGAGAAGGAATAACATCCAGAGGGACCTTGACACGCTTGTGAGGTGGGCTGATGCCAACCTCATGAAGTTTAACCATGCCAAGTGCAAGGTCCTACACCTGGGTCAGAGCAATCCCAGACACAGCTACAGGTTGGGCAGAGAAGAGATTCAGAGCAGCCCTGCAGAGAAGGCCTTGGGGGTTCTGGTTGATGAGAAAATGAACATGAGCCGGCTTCAGTGTGCGCTTGCAGCCCAGAAAGCCAACCGTATCCTGGGCTGCATCAAAAGGAGTGTGACCAGCAGGTCGAAGGAGGTGATCCTGCCCCTTTATTCTGCTCTCGTGAGACCTTACTTGGAGTATTGTGAGCATTTCTGGTGTCCTCAACATAAAAAGGACATGGATCTATTGGAACAAGTCCAGAGGAGGGCCACGAGAATGATCAGGGGACTGGAGCACCTCCCATATGAAGACAGGCTGAGAAAGTTGGGGCTGTTCAGCTTGGAGAAGAGAATTCTGCATGGAGACCTCATAACAGCCTTCCAGTATCTGAAGGGGGCCTATAGGGATGCTGGGGAGGGAGTCTTCATTAGGGACTGTAGTGATAGGACAAGGGGTAATGGGTTAAAACTTAAACAGGGGAAGTTTAGATTGGATATAAGGAGGAAATTCTTTCCTGTTAGGGTGGTGAGGCACTGGAATAGGTTGCCCAAGGAGGTTGCGAATGCTCTATCCCTGGCAGTGTTCAAGGCCAGGTTGGACACGGCCTTGGGTGATATGGTTTAGAGCAAGGTGTCCCTGCCCATGGCAGGGGGGTTGGAACTTGATGATCTTAAGGTCCTTTCCAACCCTAACTATTCTACGATTCTATGATTATTATTATTACATGCATTAATTTGTGACAAAAATAGAACACCACAAGGGAAGAAAGGATGTATTTTGTAATAGCAGCCAACTACTACACTGCAAACAAGATAAACACTACTAAAAAATACTGTATATTATAAGTAATTTATTGAGAGTTTTAGATTCAAAGTAGCCAAGCTGCTGAAGGCTACTACTGAAACAATGACTGTGTTAGAAAAATGTCACTGCACAATCTTTGTGTCTGTAAATGTGGAACTGAGCACGGGACAAACTTTATGCTTAAAAACAAATTACATTTTCTGAATTTCTGCATCACAACTTTAAAAGCATCACACAAAGAAGCCAGATCAATCGTTTGATGGCTGCAGACTTGGAAAGATCAAAAACTGTGCTAAAGATAGGGAAAGACATGCAGCTATATTTTAAGATTACACATATTAATGCTTGATATTAGGTTATACACCCCCCCCCCCATTAGATCATTAATCTGACCTCCTACATGATGCAGGACATGCTATTCCAGCCAGAGACCCCTGTATTAAGCCTATTAATTTATGTTGCTACAGTATTTTCTGGAAAGGTCTACAGGCTTGAAGATGAGTAAAGATGGAGACCCCATCATCTTTGGTAGTTCCACTGGCCTTACTCTTAAAAATGTATGCCATAATTTTAATTTGAATGTCTCTGACTTCCATTTCCTCTCAACAATGAAATACAAGGAACTGTTCCATGAAAATAATGTGTATTGGATGAGGATATCTATTTATTTTTTCTAATCTGGACCTAGAAAACTTCAGTGTCACAAAATAAAAATGAATATGAAAAACTGGAGTAAGATAAAACAGAAAAAAAATGTTTTCAAGAAGTAAGATTCTTAAACATTATTTCTTCTGTAAAAACAGGACTTGCATCTTTCTGCACTAACACCTCTAAAAAAATCTAAAAAATTCCATTTACTAATGTATTTCCATAATTTTCACCCACTTGCCTAAAGTTTACAGTAACTGATATCCCTCAATAATGAAGTTGCTTATGACATGAAATAAACTCTGTATTCTGCAGCATGAAAATACTCTGGTAGAATTACATTTCTTGCTATGCCAGAAAAAGTATTTTCTTAACTCTTTTAAATATAGGAAAATAAGAAAATGCAGTTTGATGAGAAAATAGGTGGCTTGGGATGTGCTCATCACCCCTTTGTTTCTTTTCTAATAGACATTTGCACAAATTTAAAATTAGTATAGAAATATTTAAGATCTTACTTTGAGTTGTATACATAAAGGTCAATAGAAAATCTGCTCCTTTTCATTTTTAACATTACTGCTTTTATTAGGCATATGTAACAACAGAGAAAGATCTGAGGCCACAGAAGCAAAATATGTGACATTATACAATATTAAGTGATAAACTGTAAGCAATCGTATCATTAAGGAATATCAGAATATATATGTGCACAAGGGACAGAGTTAACACTGTTCACTCAGCCTTAACTGGCATTTCACTGCTTCTGAAGGCTTAATTGTCTAACATTAACATCCTTCTTACACTCTAGGGATGTACTTTATACCATTTTTTTTACTAAGGCAAACATTATTGTAGCTTGTTGGCTTCTGCTCCCCACGAATCACTATATAGGTAGCTCAACAGCTGCTACACATATAGAGGAAAATATGTATGTCTGTTCAGTAGAACATAATAAAGAGAAAATTATTCTAATGAACACAAGATACATCTTGCAATTTCCAAACTCCTTTTGGCACACCACAAAAGGGACAACACTTTGCTTAACAAAATTATATTAGATGTTCTACTTAACATGATTCTTCCAAATAAAGTGTTATTTCATTTTCATATCTGTTTTTCTGTAGATCTAAGTCACTCAAAAAAGGAAAATACAGAAGTCAGTGTCTACAGAAGCAGACCACTGATCATTCAACATAAAAATTGTTAAGTTTTTGATTTATTTCTCTCAGCCTACAGTAACAATAAGCTTTCTCTGCTTTTCCTAGACCATGCTCTAAATTATGACATGTGCCTGTGATGCGGGTTACAGTGTATCACTTGCACCTTTTCCATAACCAAGCTCTTCTAAGAGCAACAGGTGGTCTGGCATCTTCCCACATCTGAAAGACTGCTGACCTGGTCAACTAAAGTGCCACTTTTCTGATCTGCTCCTATGGCATCACAGGACTTGTAAAATTAATGATACTCCAGCCTGGGCAGATTTTTCTATAGCTGGTTTTCATCTTGTTAGTAAGCATGGCAGTTGAAGTTTTTATCACTCAAGGCCTTAAGATACCCTTCTCCAGCACCCAGAGACTCACTGCATTCAAAACTAATTGATTTTGCCTCAGCCCCCATACACAGGTAAGATCCTTTCTGGCTGATATGTAAATTTTTACATTCCAAACCAGACTGACTCAAGATGCTCTTTACTCCAAGTAATTTTCTACATTTCAAAAAAAAAGCTTTTTGGCTGCTTGCTTCTACAAGAAATACGAAATACCATTCCCACAGAAAAAGCTTACAAGACAAAGAATCTTTTTGACTTTTTGAGCCTGTTTCTTTACCAGAAATTTTTGTTTGTTTGTTCCTAGTGCTGGTATGGTTAAGAAAGGAAGCACTAAACTTAATTTCCAGCTGTTTTAAAGTCTCAAGAACAAATGCAGTAGGTACAGCTTGTTTGCTTTAATTAGTTAAAGATTTTACAGGTTTTATATTAAAAATAATCTAAGCTTGAATGTAAGTGGTATTATTATTCAGTAACAGTCTTCCATTTATGACAACATCACATATTCCTTCAAAAATTATTTTGGAAGGTGCTTTTCCTGAAAAAAAATAAAAAACCCCATAATTTTTCATTACAAGATAACAAACATCAGTGAAATGTGTAACAGACTTCTAAAAAAAAGGATTTCCCATATTATCCTGCTTTGGCTGTATTGATCTTCCAAAACAATTGTTTAAACAGAGATTGCTGGAATTGAGCCAGATTTGTAACAGGCGCTGTGTCCACTGCTGGTAAGTGCATTAGAGGTAGAAGAGATGTGCTGAAAATCAGTAGAACTTCCTTTACCTCACAGCAGTATGAATGATTTTCTCTGCAAGTATAACAGCTAACAAATGAGAAAAGCCTATAAAAAGACCAATACTGCTCTTCAGTCAATATTAAGGCTACCTTAAAAATGTTAGATGCACCAGAAAGCTGATGTACCCAGTAATACCCTTTTAAAATAAAGCCTTGTTCTCTTCCTGTTGTATATTAGGTGGTCAAAAAATTGCTTGCATTTTGTGTGCTGAAGGTCAATTAGAATAATGCAGTCCTCACGTCCACAGAATGAAATCAGTTTCAGTATGCACCTCCTGGGCTGTCTAGTATGTTCCTGCTGAAGTGCTATCAGAGAATGCCCCTGCATTCGAAACCACCATTGAAAAGCAATTTGTAAAACCAGCATGTTTATGAAGTTGCATTCTGGACCACGACACTGCTAAAATCACTGTGTTTGGAAATTCTAATTCTACGCATACCTAGAGAAAATGGGTAAGATCAAATTTCACAGATAATCTGCTGCTCTACTTTATAACCTGTAATTTGCCCATGAACATCTTTGCAGCAGAACAGCTCTACAGCATTTTCCCATCTGTGGGGTTCAGCTGCAGCATAGTACACTTCCACAAAAAGGAAACTTGCATTGTTACAGAAAGACATTTTAAGTGTTTTGATGAGCCCTTGGGATTCCTTCCAATAGGATTTTTACCATACTTACAGAAATACAACCTTTGATTTTCTTTAAGGCACTTTATAACCTTATAGATTCAGCTGTATAAAAGTAGAGGTATTAGGCTATTACCACTTAGTCTTATCAGTTTGCTTCCCCCCATACTCCTCTCTCAGTGTAAGACAGCACTATAGCTCTTACATCTGCATAATCCTGAATAAAAGTACTACATTTATAAAACAGGGGAATGACAGCTGCAGAGAAAAAGTATTATTTCACTAAATCAAACTGGGTTTATTCTATTTGTTATTCATTTGTTTTTGTCCCCAGTTCCTACACTTCTCATCTTTCACTTCTAAATTAATAGTAAAAAAACAGAACTTGATGTGGCTTCATTATCAGTAAGGGTATAAATTTCAGATTCCACTCAAAATCCCCCTGGGCCAGCTAAAAGCTGAAGACATGCATTTTTTGATGCAAAAGAAGATACCCATGTCTCATCTTTTTAAGTCACAAACTCCAAACAGGTCACAGAAGCAGAGAGATGGCCAATGCCTTGCTGCTCTCTACGACCACAGGGAACCACCTGAGCTTCGAGAGAGGTCCTCCTTCCCCTCTACTCAGCCCTGGTGAGACCTCATCTGGAATATTGTGTCCAGTTCTGGGCCCCTCAGTTTAAGAAGGACAGGGACCTGCTGGAGAGAGTCCAGCGCAGGGCAACTAAGATGATTAAGGGAGTGGAGCATCTCCCTTATGAGGAAAGACTGAGGGAGCTGGGTCTCTATAGTTTGGAGAAGAGGAGATTGAGGGGTGACCTTATTAGTGTATATAAATATATAAAGGGGGAGTGTCACAAGGATGAAGCCAGGCTCTTCTCAGTGGCAAACAATGAAAGGACAAGGGGAAATGGGTACAAATTGGAACACAAGAGGTTCCACTTAAACCTGAGAAGAAACTTCTTCTCAGTGAGGGTGACAGAACACTGGAACAGGCTGCCCAGGGAGGTTGTGGAATCTCCTTCTTTGGAGACATTCAAGACCCGCCTGGACACGTTCCTGTGTAACCTTATCTAGGTGTTCCTGCTCCGGCAGGGGGATTGGACTAGATGATCTTTTGAGGTCCCTTCAATCTCTAACATACTGTGATACTGTGATACTGTGAGCTATGTGCGATTCTTACGTAGGTCTGTATCCCTCATCCCATATTCACCATCATACACTACCTGCTTTCATTCTCTTTCAGATTTTTAATCTTAGAGGTCTCCCTAATGTTGTTTCAAATTGTCACAAAATTAATACTACAGATACTGGAAAATTAAAACTGGGAGCAACCCAAATCAGTGAAGCTGAAGGATTCATGACTCTTACAGCCCCACTCATCTTCAGTTCTTCATTGACTGGGGATAAATCAAATGGCAACATAGAACAAGTATGATTCATCTCCCAAGTAACAAGTGATAGGACAAGAGGAAATGGCCTCAAGCTGCACCAAGAGAGGTTTAAATGGGATTTTAGGAAAAATTTCTTCACCAGAAAGGTTGTTAGGCATTGGAACAGGCTGTTCAGGGAAGTGGTGGAATCACTGTCTCTGGAAGTGTTCAAAAAGTAGATAAGGCTCTTAGTGACATGGTTTAGTGATAGACTTGGCAGTTCTCAGGTAACTGTTGGGCTTGTTGATTCTATGATTCTATTCTACGATCTTTAGCTCTCTAAGAGGCAGACACACCATCTGAACTAGTCATTTGGTCTGTCTCTGCAGTTTATAGATGTATACCATCATCCAACACTGAAATACATGTTTGAGATGGGAGAATGACTGTTTTGGACAGCTGTTTCTTTCCAATGCCAACAGAGGGGATGAAATGTATATGCCTAACTTTTACACACTTGAACTGAGAGGAGACATCCTGCCCAGCACCTCTGCAGTGCACAGCAGAGCATGAGGAAACCATAGCTCAATGCAGCTAAGGCAGCACAAAGCTGCACACATGTTGCAAGTCCTGCTTTCCAGCAAGGCCTATTTGCTCAGGCACTACACTGTGCTGTAACAGTGATGTATTACTTCTGCTGCCTGGGCAGGCTAACTCACCATCTATGCAGGGTGAGCCACAGGGCCCAGCTGTAGACATGTTAAGACAGGGTAAAAGAGAAGTGGGATCAGTAAGGAGAAAGTAAGTTTCATCCTAGGCTAATGCAGGAAAACGTGACACCAGCATTTAGAAACCAAAGTGTCTCATAAGACTTCCCACAGTGAAATTTCTGTTCTCCCCAATTCCAATTTTTCCACCAACTGCCTCATCATTACCTCCAACACACTTCCCCCTGTGCCCAACATTTTGGCATAATTCCTAACCAGGTTTCCTGATGGGACAGTTAAGTTTCCTACCAAAACTAACAAACAAAAAAACTGACAAAGTATCCATCAAGATTCATTTTTAATTCTTTTTCGCATAGCATATGGGAAGTTAATAAACTGTTGAAGTTTTTCCAGTGACACTGAGAGTATCTCTTTGACTCCTGACCTCACTTAGGACACAAGAGTGGCAAAGAGACATAGAAACTGGGATCTTTTCATTCATTCGTTTCAGACATCTACAGAAATGTTAAAACCTGCTTTTACACCACATTATATAGCAGTGTGGCCAAAATCAGAATTTGATCCTAAATCCGTAAGGATTAGACTTTCAAAAGGTTTATTTGAAGAAACTGAGAGCAAAAAAGTATTGCTTTCAGCAGGAGTGCTATTTTCCAGGGAGCAATAGGAACATTCAATACAGCAGACATATGGATGCATTTTATCCTATAAAAAAATAATGCTGAAAATTGTTTCTAGAGTAAAGACTCAAAGGTCACTTGAGAATCCATCAGAAACTGTTTTGGAGAGGTAGAAAGTGAGGTAGTAAAAGAAATAAAATATGTATGAGCTCTAGTAAGTCATCTTTCCAGTTCCTTAGCTTCGACCCTCTTCTGCAAACCTTAAACCCTGTTATTTTTCTACAGGAGTTTCTGGCATAAACAATGAATTTCAAATGGAGCTGTTCTGAACTGACACCATTAGCCAGTAACATTGTTTTTAAATGTTTCTGTAATGACCCATATATGACACAAATATTGTTTTTTTCTCTTCTGCTGCAAAACTGTTTTCAGAGCTGCATTCAGCTCTGGGGCTCCCAGCATAAGAAGGACATGGACCTGCTGGAGCAAGTCCAGAGGACGATCATGAAGATGCTCCGGGGGCTTGAGTAACTATCCTATGGAGACAGGCTGAGAGAGTTGGGATTGTTCATCCTGCAGAAGAGAAGGCTCCAGGGAGAGCTTAGAGCAGCTTCCAGTACCTAAAGAGGCTGACAAGAAATCTCGAGAGGGATTTTTACAAGGGCAAATGCTTCATAACTGCACATCATGTGCTTTGAGCCCAACCTGAACAAAAGATTTAACCTCCTTTAGTCTTCTGTACTTTAGGTGCAAAAAAAAACCCCAACTGAGATTCCCAAAGCAGCACCCTCAGCCTGGAAGCATTTCTCGAGCACACACATTTGGTTCATGACAAGTGTGGCTATGGCTGAGCAGAAGGAGCCCGATATCCTAAACACACTACATCTGGATTTAGAAATCAAATTCCTTGCTCAGGTATACCTTCCCTCCCCCTCCCCCCCCATCTTTTACATTTTAGAGTAATTAAAATAATGACTGCTTGAAGTAGATCTTCCTCTTCATTTTCCTCTCTTGGGACTAGGGACCTGAAATGTGAAAATTACCATTCTTAACCTGCAAGTACTTAAATCCTTTAAAACGAAATGGATTCTGAACAAGTCTAAGCAAGCTAGCTCTTACAAAAGGAAGACAGACCAACTGAGATTTTTCGGTAACTTCTCATGTTGCATCTGTAAATCCTTCTATTTCAGCCACTAGTTTATGAAGAACTCCCCTTCTTCCCTCTCTCCCCAACACTTTACCAACAGACTAATTTTATCCCAATGTTCCATTTCCACAACTGATTGCCTTCCAACACAAAGCAAAAGACATTCCTCACCATCAGCCTATCAAGAAGTAAGGTTTCTAGTTCTGTTGTTTGCCCAAATTTCTACCAGTCATTTTTCTTGCAAGGAAGGTCCACTTGATAGGATTCCTTACTGCTCCCAGGAGATATTCTGCTGACAATATTTTATTTGCAGAAGTTTGTGCAGAGCTGGAAAAATCTCATCTGAATTCTAGCACAAAATGCCAAGGACTCTCACAATGGGCTCTTGCATCCAGGACAGCCACTTTGCCAGATCTTTATCAAAACTACGCCACTGAAGTCAACCGGACTGCATAGATGCTGCATATCTAAGTAATAAGAATTAGCAAATACAGGTAATGCCTAAGGTTTGTAACTTTCAAAACCAAAAACTCAGGTACTATGGGCTACTCCCAAACTGATAATATAATTGGGGAATACAACATGAAGTCCTCAAGAAGAGGGCTTTTTCCACAGACATTTTCACAAGAAATCACTCTAGCAATTATCTGAAAGTTAAGAAAATTCCTGCGAATCTTCTCGGTAGCAGTAAGTTGTAGAGAAACAGACAACTTTCAAGATCAGATTTTTAATCATGATTTTTAACCCTTAGATGAGCTGCCATCTAAAAGTAGGAAACTGTGATTTTTTTCTTCTGAATTGGGTAGTTTTAATGAAAATGCTAAAACTTGTATGAAAGGTTGATCTAGGCATGTATTATAATTTAAAATAAATTTCATAACTAAAAAGCAAACAAAACTACCTATTTGCAAAAACGCTAGAATAAAAATATTCATTCATCCTGTGCATGAATAAACATTTACCTTCAGAGAACAAGCAGAATTGAAAAACAGGTGGTACTAAAATGCAATTACAAAACCATAATTATATATTAAACACAGACACAAAGATATGAGATAGCTTAGTATCCTCAGCTGTGGAGTAGTCATGGAGGGTGAATGAACCAAATTTAGACTCCCCCTTACAACACACTGAAGCCGTAGTCTTTTGTGGAGATATATAATTACTGAAGATCTAAGCAGCTGCTCAGAAACGCTAAAAAGCTGATATTGGATAAGCAGTTTATGCACAGTACTGGATGGCACTTTTTTAGCTTTTCTCAAGAGATGGTTTATCTGTGTATCTGAGCCAAAAGACTTCTGAGGTGGGCATAAGAGCCAATTCTAAAGACTCTTTATTAGAGCTAATAAACTAGAATCAGCTTGGATGTGGCAAAGACCAACTAATTTCCCCGTTCTTCAGCAGCCACCACCAAGGGCCATGCGTCTCACTGTAGGGCACTATCTGCGCACCACGCCCCACATAGGTACAAAGGCTATGACAGAAAAGGAATATTTGTGCAAGAAAAGGCTTAATTCACAAGAACAGCTCTTTGCTGTCTTCCTAGAAACAAGCTGAATGTGCACTTGGACTTATACTGGGAGCAACCACATTTAAATGGTGAATGCTTGTTCCACATGCCTCCAAATGCAGTTGCTCCAGTGCAAAATGGTGCATTCAGTCCACTTTAATAATTCTCTGTTTGCTGTTGGTTTTTTGGTTTGCTTTGTTTTGTTTCGTTTTAATCCAGTGGCTTGGTTTCAGGAACCATAAGAACAGCAAAATCTTGAACTAACATATCTGAGCAATTCTGAAGTTCCAAGAGACATGTTAGGAAGTCATACCTGGGAATAAAAATATACTCACTCCAAAATGTTCAGACCCAGTACAGATGTATTTTGGCTAGCAATTGGGTCCATCCAAACTGTGAGATGCTTGTGTGTTTATGTAAATGAATAAACTATCACAATTCCTGCTAATAATATTTATACTTTTGACATTATACATATTCTTACACTACTTGCTGTTAATTTCTTCTTTAGTCATAGATTAATTTAGAAAACAGTGGTGTCTCTCACCACGACCAACCCTCAGGGAACACCAAAACACTACTGTGGGTACTAATGTTATAATAAACAGAATCGCAGCTGATTTTTTTAACTCTTGTTTTGCAAATACAGTTTTGACTTAATTCTCTAAAGTCAAATGTGAAATATTCATTTCTACTTTAACAAGACTACTAACACCAATGATAAATTTGATTTGACAACTGGATATTCTGGTGGCTTGTTGCTGACTTGTGTGTCCTCTAATCTGAGTCACAGGCCAATGTTCTGTCATTGCTCTTTAGACAGAAAAAAGTGTTACAGCAAATGTTCAAGTCTTAACTATACAAACATTATTTAAAGTTAAGTTTAATCAGCCTCATATTTTTCCAAATTTCCACTAAAATAAAATACATTTTGTGTGAAAAAGCCATTTTTCTTCAGTGTAGAAGAGGGAGACTTACAAAGTACTTTTCCAGTAGGCAATAAAGCTTAACATAGTTCAAACCCACTGGACTGTCAATGGTGTCTTTCAGTATGACTCAGTAAGTTATATGGTCTGTGTTATGCATACTAAAATGTTTGTCCTAATAGGTCCCAAGCAGTAAGAACAGCCTTTTTTCTGTACAGTTCACTAGCAAAATATGATGATTCAGAGGTGGCTTGTTGTAAACTATGGTTACACAGATCTATGCAGCCTGAAATTAGTGCCAACTTATGAAGACCAATTTTTCCATGCTCTATCACACAAAATGAGATATTTGATAAACCTCCACATGTGCCGTGTGCACAGGTTGTGTGTCAAGGTCAGGAAGCCTCATGTTGAAGGCATCAAAGCTGTTGCAGATCCACCAGCGCACACACACAGTGGTGGGCATACAGCTTTCTCACACGAGCAGCTTAAGGTGCTGAGACACCATTCAGCTCATGGCTGAGAGCTACCCTATGGGTCTGGCTTGGTCCTTGAGCATTTAACAGGACACCAACAAAGACGCTTTCTTAGGACAAAGTGCATCTTATAACCAATTGAACAAGAATTAAAGAAGATTATACATTCAGATGCTACAAACAATTACAATGATTTCTGAGAAAAACAGAAAATTATCACAAATTGCAAATGTTTCTAGACAGAATCAATTTCTTTTCTTTTTATACTTTTTGTATGGAGGCTATGCTGAAACTATATAGAAATTTCACCAAGGCACTCTAAAGAATGTTTTTTTTTCTTATGGCATATATATTACTGCAGCTGATATTTAACAAAAACAACAACAAAAAATAATTATTTTCAGAAATCAAAAAATGGGGGTGCTTTTGGGGTCCACTTAGTCCAATGAACTAGCTGTAGCTAATCTAGAAGCTTCAAAGAAAAGCACAAGAAAGACAGCGTAGATACTATGAGATTACCTGACTTGATGTCTGCCTCAATTGCACAGCTGTATACTAATTGATAATTGCATACTTCATGCACTGAAGTGGGCCAATGATAGGTGGCAATTTCTTTTCAGCATACATTAAAAAACTAGTATGACAATTCTGCATTTTTAACCAAAAAGAAGCTTGAGTTTTCTTTTTAATAGTTTAGCTTAAAATTTACATTATTCAATTTCTCAAGAATCTGAAAGTTGTAGCTCCATCTTCAGTGCTACCCTCTATCCTATCTGTGTTCCCTTAGTGTCGTTTGGTTTATCCCACCCATAAAAGAAAGTTTCTAATTTAACCCTTGTGTGGCAATAGAATGCACACTTTTTTATGACAAATATTATCATTAAAAAAACCCTCAATGGTAATGTCTCCTTATGGAAGTACACTTGTTCACATGGCAAAGCAGCTAATTAAAAGAACAGTGACAGCATTTAAAACTAACATGCTACTTCATTAGTCCGTCCACTCCAATTAAATAAGGGTAAAAAAAAAAATCAGCAAGACGTAATAAATAAGGAATTATTTCAAGAGTCTGGCGAAAACACAGCATTTGCAGGTGATTCCTAACTCTCTCTCCCTGTTCTCCTGTGTAGCATCAATCAGCTCATCAGCTGCTTGTTCTCAGGCAGCACAGGAACTCATCATTTCTTTAGGGAGCATGGTTGGATTGCTCACTATGAAAAGTTCTATATGATTGTAAGGTCTTGCTATCAAGCATATTCGAGACTGAACCCAACAAAATTATGCTACTGTTTGGTAAAATGCCTTGGAAATGCTTGGATTTTTTGTTTGTTTGGGTTTTGTTGTTTTCTTGGTTTAAAGATTTACCATTAGCACTATCGCACAGAATATAGTGTCCTCTCTCATTTACTTTGGGGTAGACTATTTTGCTGAGAGGCAAACCAGATCTCACACAGGTAGCATACTAAGCAATGAAAAGAATATAAGGAAGGAGCAAAAGTTGAGCTACCTTTTATTCCTTGAAAAACTAATTTGTACATATGTATATTCTATTTTCATCTATTTTAATAACCTTCAGACTTTCAGCTGAGATTGAAATGCTTCCCTGACTTGATGAAACACTCAGTCCTCGGTGGTCAAGAGGTCTGGTTATATAGGAATAGGGATAGAAAAGCTCTGCACTACATCAATAAAGAAACACAGATTTTTTCCTTTTCCCATGCACAATCCACAGTACAGAATGAGGCTTATCATATGGACAATACTGAGAAGAGCTGGATGCCACAAAAGATTTGCAACAGGTATGATGCATGTGAAATCACAAAAGGTAAGGAACTGGAAACCCCAACCTCAAACTCCAATCTGAATTCTGAAACTTACAGGAACCTCACCCAGGCACGGAGGCACCTGGTCCAACCTTTGCAGCTATGTGTATGAGTCCTGTCTTCCAGAAGCCAGGCAGAAAAGAATACTCTCCAGAACGTGGCTGAAGGAAATGGTGAATGCTGTTCCAGAGGCAATTCTCTGCCTTTGAGCTTTTAAGGAATGTGCTCAGAAATGCGTTGAGACACACGCATTTAAATCCCTCTTCTGCAGAAAGTGATTCAAACACATCCATGTTCAACCTAACCAATAAAATATGCCAAGCACAAGCCCACAGGGCACTGAGGGGAGGAGGAGAGGAAGGGAGGTGTAAGCAACTTTAAATCGATCCTGTTTTCCATTCTGCATAAATATTTACAGGGTAAAAGACAGATTCAGCACATGGATTCGTTTTAGGGCATTTATCTGTGACAGTAGTTCTGGCTTCCAGTCCTTGTTGTACCTTTTCATTCAGTACTTCCAGAAACCAGAACTCATGTGTTCCTTGATGGTATGGCTAATTAACTATGACAACCACATTCTACTTCTTTTTTATGTTAGCATTCATTAATGTTCTTTCTTTTTAGCTAGTAGATTTTAATTGTTTAGGCCAAATGGAGCAGCCCTTACAAAAGGAATTCAGAATAAATCCCTCATCACAGAACTGCTGATGGCCTAATTATTCTACTAGGAAAATGGAGACATTTACTCATGAGGTAGTTATACAGACTTCAAGTAAATGGGGAGAAGTGAGCATTTTTACATGATTCATCTCATTCTAAAGCAGCTACTTATTATATGCCACGCAAACTACACTCCACAAATGCCTGCAGATATTTAAAATTAGGTAACCTAATCACACTCTAATTACCGTAAACTGCCTCTACAGTCAACATAAGAAACTGGCAACTTCATCAGGCAAATCAATAAGACCTGATTTTCTATCTGGAATTGTCCCCCCTTGATTCCATTAACATAGTGGGGAACTAATACATTTCTGAAACAACATTCAGTAGGTAGGGGCAATCGAGCTAGAAGCCTCCAAGGGTAGGAAGCTTCAAAAGTCTGTTTTCTGTCCATGCCTGTCAAACAAGTGATAGATGGACCTTAACTGTCTACCACTTTTGCCAATGTAGTACCCAACATGTGAGCAGGGGTAAAATGAAAAAAGTTGCCAGTATCTTTTTTTTGTATTTTTTCCTTTTCTAGAAACCAGAAATACACAATATTATTTCCTACTATAATATGAAGCACATGAGGCATTTTACAATGCAAGTTAAAACCAGAAAATCCACTGATAACATTGCTGAGAAAATTAACATAAAGAGTAGTGAAGTCTTCAAAATACTCATGGCTGTTCCTGCATTTCAGGTACATTGAACTGAGCTACTAAACAAAAAACTTCAGCCCATTTCTAATGGGATCCATTGGAATTTTAAGGCTTTAGGACAGCAAGATTAGTTCCTTGGAGGTGAATCAGGAAGACTGAAAACATAATTTTCCAACTGCACAGATTTATTTTTATGAACAGGGGATGCAAAACTGTATATACTGAAAACTGCTCAGAGACTGATCATTTTGATTTGGACATGGCAGTGAGCCACTGACTGATCTGAGTTTATCAAAACCAGAAGGAATTTCAAGGCTGCTTCTACATAAATTTCTAGTTACAAACAGTAACCAATGCTTAAAAAATATGTGCAAGAATCCCATACCATACCTATGTGCGGTAATCTGCTCTCTACCTTTGATCAGTATCTACTTCTAACAGTTGAGATTAGTATAAACCTTGGGGTGCACATTTTCACCTGTGTGTTCCTTCATTCCTGTAGGGCTTTTCCGTGAAATCCCTCTTGTTTAGTTACATCTTTTTGAAAGGAGGTGATCAGTACTGAGTCAATTTTCTTCAGACTCTTAACCATTCTCTTCCTTATTTGATCTGATTTTGTTTAGTTTGCTATCTATCTGTAGCAGGTGATGCAAAAGTCTTCACTTACCTATGAACAATGCCATTTTGGGGTGAGTTTCGGGTAGCTGATTTAAAACTATGTAGTTTATTATGTGCATAATATTTCAAAAGCGGACCTAGTAAAAAATACCGCAATTCATTCTTTGCTTCAAAAGAATAAAAAAAAAAAACAACCCACAAGAGAATGTTATTAATTTTAGTTTGTATTTTTCTGTTACTTTTCTAAGCATACCTTTTTTATATGTTTATTATTGCATTTGCAAAGGGCAATGATAAATGTTTTATTATCAGACTATGTAGTACAAACAGATTTCTGTGATTGTGGCAACGTCACTATCAATTTGTTTTACTTTTAAAGAAATGTGTTTTTTTACAAAAAAGAATTTCTGGGGGGTAAAGAAAGTGGATTCTTTTGCTATTATTTAGCTCAGGTTCCTTCTATTACTACAGAAAAGTAAAATATTTTCTTGCTGCGTTTCTTAATTAGCAAGGACATGAAATATTGCTATCATGGTTAGTGTTCTGTCTTGCTCAGTACCTATTTTCCTCAGTCATATTCATTAAAACTTGTCCATGCACAGGCATAAAAACATTTAACAATACAACTTGGAGGATCTGAACTGCTGTGACCACAGAAACAGACAAATGCACAATGTGGCTTTTTAACAGAGGACTTTGGCTGTTCCTGTAGCTCAGTTCATCTCCATTATTTTGATATTTGATATTGTCCACAAATGTTTAAACTGTGGTTTATGTACGTACTCAGAAACACAGCTGTGAAAAAGCAAAGCTGACATATTTGGTATTAAAGAATACTGCAAAGGCTATAAAGAAGTCACCATACAAAACACTACCTGGATACCACATGATGAAATTTTCATCCATAAGAGTAACTGGGTTTAGCCTGAGGTTTGCTGGAATTGATTTGCTCTGTCAGGATAACTGGAAGTGTTTTTTGCCCTTTCCCAGTGCTTTGGCAATTTGGTCAGTAACAACCTGCACATCCTCTTGATCTGGTGCTGATAACAAGGGTTATCAGGCAAATCTGTAAACAAAGGGGATCTATAAACCTGCGGATATCCTTGCTGACCTTTGCTAAAGCCTGCCACCTATTCAAAATGGAAAGCTTTACAGCGGTGTAGCAGTCTAATCAGTCCTTGCTGCTTTTGTCCAAATGCTCTGGCTGCGCTCTCCAAGAAACATTACAATGAAAAGCGGCAGAATTATTCACCTATTTTCAAATTCAAAGAGGTCAAGAGTGAAACAGCAAAACTGCTGCATTTATTGTTTAGACCCAACAATTTACCATACACCGCAGCATATCCACCCCAGAACAAACGATTGCTCACCCTGACCTACCTACTCTGGGCGGGAGGCAGTCTTGATAAACTAGTGTATTTTAAACTAAGAACAGTGCTTTGCAATAGCCAGAATATCAAGTCTTTTAAGATTTTACATATAATTAATGAGGTAAAACAATGTTTCAGCAAATAGTTTGCCTTCCTATTTACATCTTGTCCTGGGTTCAGCACTTAAACCATGGTACATCTCTATACTAGGATTAAGATTTAAGATCTCGCAACATTGTTTTAAATCCTTTTCATTATCATGAAGCACCTCTGGATTAACAATTTATTCTTCCTGTACTGTCTTTCTCCCACCCTTATTATTTCACAGGCATCTGTGCTGTACAGCTTTCCATGGGTACCAACACAGGTTTTTGAATGAGCCAGAGTTCTTTTTCTGCTAAATTGCTTTGTCTGTGTTTTTCAGAAGTGCCTGGTTTTGCTGAGGAACAAGAAACAGACTCTCTTTTAGATAGAAAACAAAAAAGATAACAGTTGTAAGTATTGCAAATATCACAGTGAGTTATGTGGACAACAAGAAAATTCAACATGCATTTGCTCATGAATTTTTATTTCTTCCCCATGAACACAAAATCTTAAAAGTATATTTATTAATATAAAAGAAATTCTTTTAATTGTTTGAAGGGGAGTTTCTTATTTATGTCCTGGTTGGCCTTTTTGTAAATGACTGGTTACTTACAACCAAGTTACAACAGACTGAAATCTTTGCTATTTTTCCTACAAATAAAATATAGTTGGGTTTTCTAATTTCATTACGGCATTCTCGCATCCTTCCTGCTGCTGGCATATCTCCTATATTAAAGGCATCAACCTACTTGTCAAACATCCATCAGTTTTTACACCTTCAGAGCCCTTTGCACAGAAGAGCAAAATTAGACTTCAAGAATCACAGAACGGTTTCGGTTGGAAAGAACCTTAAGATCACCTAGTTCCAGCCCCCTGACAGGGACACCTCCCACATGCAGCTGATATGCTTGGAAGGATAAACAGGGGAAAGATTTAGAGAGATCTATTATGTGAAGGGTTTTCTTTCAGGGAATGTGTTCAGTGTATTACAGAAAACACTGGCAGCACTTGTCTAGGTGTGAAGGCAGAAGGCACTACATCCTGCAAGCACGCTGCCAGGGCCTGTTATCAGCAGCCAGAGAGCACTGGAAGTGACATTGGGTGAACCGCATCCTCACTTGACATTGCCAGGAAGGAACATGTTTCTGAGGCTCAGCAAAACTGATTGTGAAATCCTGGCACGCCAAACTCAACAGGGATTTTAACACCAGCTGAACGAATCTGAGATTTTAACTTTTTTTTGTTATTTGCAATTATATTTATACAAGAATAAGATCTATGATATATGATGAATATCTGACTGTAGTTTTAAATTTTGGCTTAATCACAGTAGTGTGTTTTATACATATTGAAAAACTATAAGTAAAACACAGTATGCCTAAGAAACTGCTTTTATTTGTATCCACTTAAACAGCACCTTCATTCATCTACAGTGAAAGCTACAGCCTACCTAATTAAAATTATTTGCACATTTCTGAAACCAGCCTATATTTTCTAACCATGAAGCCATCTACCAATTGCTGCAATACTTCTACAGCTGATCATTTAGATAAACAAAATTTCAAATACCAAAAGATAGTCTTTAAAGAATACGAAAACCTGGTATCTGCTTTTTCATCAAGCTTCTATAAAGAATGCCGTGGAATCAGGAAGGCAATTTTATTACACATCTAGTACCTGAGGTCTCTGAATATAATTCATATTTGATGTTCCCTCCTAAACTATTGCGAATTGAAGATGTCATATGCAATTTGAAAACAATTTCTTACAAATATATAATAAAGTCTAAAATTTGACCTAAACCCCCAGTGCAATGCTCACTTCGGCATTCATAGAGTATCTGTTTCCTAGACTGATACTTTGGTCAATACTTACCTAAAGAAAGAAATGCAATGCAAGTGTATGAAAAAAAAATATTTAAGTCTTCTCCAAAAAGTGCATAAAATTTAAATGACATAGAAATACAGCTAATGCATTATAGATGAATGCAGATAAACACAAACCAAGCAATATTCTATTCAGACTTCAGTATTCTATTGACTAAGGAAAAACATCCTGCTGGGGTTCAACATCGAAGCCATGACTCACTCAGCATGTTTTTTCCTGCTGGGATATTTCAGCAGTCTCTACAGCTGATGAGCACAGAAGCATTGGATACGTTTGCATATAGGGCACTGCCAAACAGGAGCTACAACTGATCTGTTCAAACATTTTGCTGTCTAAAATACACTGATGGGTAAGTAAGTATGAAACATAAGAAATACCCTACATTCCATTTAGACACCAGTTACTTGATGGCAATTTTTGAAGTAACGTAGGAATACTTCTTCATTTTTGCAACCTTGCTGGATGAGCTGAACATCAAGTACACTTAGCAGTCAGACATGCCTGCTTTCTGAAATAATAATAATAATGATAATAATAATAATAGTAATAATAATAATAATTATTATTTGGAGATTTTCAGGGTTTGCTTGTGACCATTGTCTTAGAAGAGCTCAAAGTTCACTTGTGTATAAACCAGAATCCCCTTGTCATTTTTTATAGATTTTACTGACAAGAAGAAAGTTCAAATGGCTAAGAGCAAGGCAAGAAACAGATTCCATAAGACAGCTTTAAATGTTAGTCAAAAGAGATTGCTTATGTACTTGAAGAACTGATTGCTGCCCCTTTGTGAAAACAGGTTTACACCAAACCACAGCATAACCAGGGAAATTAGAATCTTAGCTGTAGAGTTACTCCTCTAAGGTGATTAAAGCCTTATTTATGAAAATGAGCAGGGTTTAAAATCAGTTGTGCTGGATCATCAGAAGGAAAACATAACCTGTTAGATTAGTTTCAAATTTCATACAGTTGTTCAACGAGTTGCAAAGTAACAGAGTTTATTTCATAACACTGCACTTGGCTCATTAAATACTGGAATATTGCTCTGCTCTTTTGTATCATGGATTTAAATGTGTTATAGCAATGATGATGACCAGGGTCTTATCACTTTTCTAGTTAGAATACTTACGCATTTCAGTAAATGCACTTTCACATTTTCCCATTTATTATCACTTCTAAGCCCTACATAATTGTCATGGTATTTATCAGTGCCAAGCAATTTCCTTTGTTTTCTAGGTGACTTCTTTCAAAGTTTTTCCTGTACAAGTGCTAGGTGGAGACGGAAAGCACTGTCCCTCCTGTCACGCCAGACAGAGCTCGTCTCTACTTGTAAGCTTTTATTCTTGACAGTAACAAAAGTTATATATATAAGAGTCAAACATTTTTATTCCTGTGGCAACTAAAATACCAGACATGCTGAAAACCAACTGTGAGAACATGAATATAATTGCTCCACAGGAATTGGTCCATAGCACTTAACAGGGAAGAATCTCATCCTGGGTTTTCTACACAGAAGATACTAAGGATCCCTCCCTGCACTGCAGGATTCTTAGGGCAGAAGACCATTAAATGAATGTATCTCCAATCCCGAAGCATTTGATACCTCTTCAGTGGTTTGAAAGAAAGAAATCATGTTCAAAGTTCTGGAAGAGCTTAAATGGGCAGCAGCTATTTCTGCAGTACATGCGACTTTTCCTACAATAAATGATTCCCACCCCACTATGGTACTAGCAAGGCTACAGCTGGAGCCCTGGAGTATACCCTGGCTTGGGCTCCCCAGCATGAGACACACATCCACACACTGGAGCAATTTCAGAGAGGGACACCAAGGCAATCTGAGAGGTGGAGCGTACAACGGGTGCTGCAGGAACTGTGACAAAAACACAGCATGTTTGACATTTTTCTTCTCCCCACGCAACGGCATATAATAGATATTTGTTCATTATTGGCTACTAAGAGGGTGCATTTCCCTAAAACATACTAATTTAATGTTATTTTTAATAGCATTTGCTTTTAAGACGTGACTAATAACATCTCTCTCCTTTCCCATTCCACCTTCCCTTTGTGGATTATCCAGCAAAAGTTTTGTTTTCCACTACCCTGTGAGATCCCAAAGCATTCATTATCATGAGCATAAAGTTAAAGTGACTGGATCCAGGGTACTGAAGAAGCTGTAGGAAAGTTAGAGGCTGAACAGAGATCTTGTAATTTTAACCCATACCCAATCTTCTAGTATAAAAATATTCCTGCTACACTAAACCAAGACCTCATGTTAACAGGCCACTGATTTTTTCTTAAATAATAATTTACTGTTACCCTTGTAGCAAGAACCAACCAATTCCTAACAAAGAACAAAGAAACTGTTAAACCCACATGACAAAAAGAACATAAACCCAGAGAAAACTGATTGTTTTTAATGACTTTCCATAAGATTACGTAGGGCATCAGAGATAACCTCCTTAGTGGCAAAGAATAACATGAGATTTTTGAATCAGGTCTAGTCTGATTTCCTTGGAGCATTTAATCCAAAGTTTCAGAGAACACCTAACTAGATTATGTATTACTTAGAATATTGTACTTTTTTGTCCTAATCGAATTAAAGAGTTTAATATCTGTTTATACCCGGCTTCACACTCAAGAGTCATGGGTAGACTGTGAATAACAGTCTAATAATCACAGGAAAATCAAATCTTATCCAAGTCCTGAAAAAGTACCCCACAGATGTAAAATATGACAAAACAAAATAAAACTGTCTTCAAATTTAAGTTTGAGCATTCCAGTCGAAAGGATAAGGCACTGGATTGTTACCTGTAGCAGGACATGAAGAACTGATACTCAGGAAGTGGGCTACCTAGACAGTAATACATTTCTTCCAAAAGGCAACATTCCTGTGCTTTTTTGCTGCTGATACTGTGTCAGGCCAGTTATTTATCAAATTGTATCAAACAATACCATATACATTAGCATGAGATACAGAGAAAAATGGGGGTTCTGCTCTTCTAGAATAAGAAAAAAAACATTAAAACTGGAAATTATTAAAACTTGATTTCACTGATCCTCTTAACTCATCTGAGTAAAGGTAACAGGAAGAACAGAAAGAGATGGCAAAAAGCAGCTGGAGACACTTCTTTGCAATGTTTTTTCTCTTAGTCAAAACAATTTTCAGGTCATTTCCATTCTGTAATAACCAGTAAGAGGGGTAAGTGATGAAGACACTCACTTTGCCCAAGGGATCCATTAAGAAATGCTATGGCATTACATCAAGTGTCTGAAGATACTCACTGCACTGTAATACTTCATTTCCAAGATAACTTTCTTCTTTTATTCCCAGAGTTACTGACTGCTGCCTTCACACTGTTGTGCTGCACAAAGATGAGACTTAAAGCAAACACCTTTGAAAACCAGCACAGTAGATATAATATTCTCTGATCTTTCTAAATTCCACCCTGACCTGTGGTTGCAATTATCTTCTTACAAGCCTCATTAAATACAATAAAGACAGGGGACTTCCATGGAAGATAAGAGGATTTAAGATACTGGATAGTGGTCTAAAATCATCAAGATGATACAAATATCAAAGAAGGCGCAAACCCCTCAAGTCTCTATGTGTCTGAGGATGTAGGCAAATGATCAAAGCATCTTAAATGACAGCAGCGATTAAAGTCACCTCAGAGCAGCCAAGGAAGCATCACGAGTCGCAAGGACTCTCCTTCCTTTCCAGTGAAGGATGATGAAGCAAATTAATATAACCTCATGACTTAACAGGCTAAAAATACATGCATTGTTCTTCAGCTCCTCAGCATTAATTTGTTACACAACTGTAACTCATTTGCTTTCAAACATCAATCTTCATCTTTTAGTTGCCACCACCAACCTTTCCCTGTCTTATCTATCTAGACTGCAAGGTCTTCTAGGAAGAACTGTCTCCTACCACACACTTTTGCAATGCATCAGAAAATGTAGCATCTAGTTACTTTTTGGAATTCTAGCTGGTGGTGAAATAAAAAGTAAATTAAAGAAGGAAAAAAAAAAAAGTAGAATACTGCTTCATATTTACTAATATTTTTCCTGCCTGCATTTTTCACAAGTAGTCTGTAGTTTTCAAGGGGTGGCAAAACAACTTTATCTCAAAGACAGCTTTACTGTTTGCAAATATTACTCTTCGATACACATTTTCCATAAAAGCAAACATCTATTTTGCACAGGACTTATTGCTATCCATCTTTTCTATAGGTACAAGTGACAGCATTCAGAAACAAAGAGTAACTCTAATGCATATGTATCCATAGCTCTGGTGAGTTCTGCATTCATGGCACATCTCTACTATAGCTCATTGCTTAGTAAAACACTTTGAGCTATAGTACATGAAAAGCACTAAATAATCTGTAACAGAATACAAACTGAACAGTCTTATATTTAAAGATTAATGTTTCTTCCAGCTGAGTAACTGTTGTATGGAACTGTCTATGTTCCTGTGCAGCAGCTGTATTTAGATTGTGTAAATTTAAAATGGGGAGAAAAGGTTAATACAGCAACATTTTGATTTCTAACTATTTACCTGCACTCTGCACATGCTCAAAGGGGAAATAATGCATAAATTTTAGAAGTCCTAATTTCACTGATTCTCTGCTAGAAGCAGTTTTAATTTCAAGGCTGTTTTTTTTTCACCAAACTGCTTAACACTTCCTTAGTTTTTTATTACAATATTTTTATGCTAGATTCCTCACACTTTATTATTTCAAGACAGAAACTGCCAATTTGGCTACACAGAAACCTTAAGGTTAAAAGTAACTCTGGAATAGCATAACCTGGCAGGAACAGAGCAGAGGAGCACATTCACTTTTGCCATCCCTATGGGAGGTTCATGCAGTTTTATGAAGATTTGCAGCTATATGAACAACAACTGCTGAAGGAAACACCACAACCTCCCACTGAAATTGCACGAAGTATCAGCTGTAGGAAGGAACTCATTCTACCACTATTGCCGCCAAAGCATCACAGAGGTGAGATCACATCCGTTGCTCTTTTACTCTTCAATGTCAAAGAAACATTAAATCCAAACTAACAATAAACTCGTAAATTGTTACGTTTGTCTGTAAATGTATGTAAATTGTTACGTAAGTCTGCAGCCCTTGTGCATTGATACAGAGAAGAAAGGTTGATGGCAAGGAGGATTAGCAGCTTCTGGGTTTTAAAATGGGAAGTCCGAAATGTTCTCTATCCAGTACAAATGTGGAATAAGTGCTACATTAACATCCTTCGTAACCCCCCCAACTCTCTTCAATTTCATTGGCAACAGCACAAAGAATACATCCCAACATTAAAGCAAGGAGATGCTCAGTGAGACATATTCTAGAAACCAGCTTCTGTTCAAGGGCCACATCTATTCTTTTAAAACCTTTTATAAATGTCCTCAAATTTGCGAAAAGATTTCTATTCTAATCACACACACACAAGCTGGCACACAGGAGTATTAAGAACAATTTAATAAACACTGCTCAGCAGCCTGAAATCATCAATGGAATCACAGAGGGAAAATGCAAGCAAGCATATACCACACAGTTCCTAATATCAGCAGTGATTTCAGCCTTTGTTATTAACGCAAATTAAACTGAGTATTGTTTTTCCGATATCCAAATAACAAAATATGTTGATTTTTCTATTAAACTCCAAATGCACTGAATAAGCAGATGCAACCTGCATTATTCTTCTCTACTACTGCAGTACCAGCAGTATTACGCTATTCAGTTTAGGATGCCTGTACCAGAAAAGGGCTCAGCCCTGAAAACTTTAAAACCTTTGCACAAATGCAAGAAGGACAGCAAAAAGGTGCAATGAGCAACACAGAACCTTGGGATTAAAATAAGCACACGTCCAAAGATATGACCACAGGACAGCAGTACTTCTGACATTTACAAGCAGTGCCCTGACCACTCAGCTGGTTCTTCTTTTCTTACATTATTCAGTAGCATAGTTCACTACTCAGTGTCCATTAGCAACTGCTTTCACTTTTAGTCATATGGAATTGTCACTGACAATGACCTATCGGGATGCAGAATATTAATTTCCCATTCAGATCTTTTACTCAAATGCTGCTGCTCTAAATATCTATGAATGATTTTACTGTATTTGTGCTAGAGGAGTTTAAAGTAAGGCATTTATCAGGATCTGCATTTGTCCAATACACACTGCACTACAAGCACGAATGATCTATGGTAGTGTTCAGACTCAGAACCCCGTGGCTTAACATTTTTATGTTACTAAGAACTTTGCCTTTGGCTGTATGAGCTTAAAAATCAATTTGCTACTTTAAACTTTATGCTGCTGATATCATTTTTTATTGTTGAACTCAACAAACTGAAAACTTCAGAGAACAAGATCGTGAAAAATTGCTTCCCATTTACCACAATTAAAAACAAAAGGTGACCAGAGTTTTCAAGTCTTCGGTTTATCTGTGTACTTGTACAGTCTAGTTTCTTATAAGGATCTTGCCACTGCAGGATCTCGCCACTGCAGGATCTCAACTTTGTGATGAGTAGAACTGCATCTGAATCTCCAGATAAAGGGTTTGGCTCCCACACTCTGTTCGTATCATTTTCCACTTTAACAAACTCCTAATACCTCTCTCTATTTTCAGTTTTATGACTGACTTTTATAGATCAATTTCTGCTCTCAGCTATGCTTACTACTGAAGTTAGTGGTTTATAGCGACATATAATCAAGATCAGATTTTACTTTAATGCCTATGAAGCCACTTTCGCAAACAAAACAAATTGTACTTCCACATCTATGGCTCCTAAATAATTCTTGGCAACATTTTGATACTGGATCAGATTTTCTTAATCTCTCTGTCTCCTTTGTGCCTCAGAACCAAAATACAGATTGCATATACCTCCCTGAAATGTTAAACATGTAATGAAAATGCATTTCATTCATTCATTCAAAGCATTCATGTTAAACATTCATGAAAATGCATCTCTAACTGGGATCCACTGCCACCTCCTCCTCATTCCTTCAGCAGAGAAGATGATTTAGCTTCATCACCCAGTGATATAAATAAGCAGGAAAATGAAGTTTTCCCTCATTTTCCAGATGCCAGGCTCATGCTGTTCCTTGCAGAGCCTATCAGACATCACCATTTCTCCATACCCACTCACCCACGCCATGGCTGCGGCTCCATTCACTAGCTGCCAGGCAATCAAAGGGCACATTATCGCTGTTTTGGTACAAGAGGATAGAGGACAATTTTTGCTAATTGATATTGTTTCCACCATTTGCTGACAAACAGCAGATTAGATATGGCCTGAAGCCCTCCATGCTGAAAAGGTCTGGCTTATACTTTTCATTCCTCATGATGCTAAACTGAAATGACTGCATGTTGTAAACAGGTATTTGGTGAGAACCTCTCAATTAGTCCATTTTTATTTAAGGTTCTTCTATAGGCAAGCTTTCTATTTCAGTTTCCCTCTGTAGCAAACTTAAATCTTTTCCCCCATTCCTGTACTTATTCAGTAGATGATTTTGTGTTTACCTAAATGGTTCCTGTAATTCTAAACTGACTGCCTCAAAGACCACGCCATTTGTTGTCTGAAATTAAAGCTCTGAAAATGTCTGTGTGTAAGCTACAATGTCTTAGCTTTACTTTTATGAGCCCATAGTGTCTCTCCTCAGATTCTTTTTTTTTCCCTTAAATGTATTTGAATGGAACTGTAAAACAAGACTTCTGCAAGAACTGGTAGGTCAGCAAATGGTTATTGCTTCAGCGGGAGCAATCACACAGTATCACAGAATCTGTCAGATGGACAGTTTTAATTCTTTGGTGTTTGGTTGGTAATTACAGAGCATGGGAAAATGTCTCTTAACCTAGAGGGGGAATGGAAAGGGCACTAACTACTATCGTTGACACATAATAGCAGATCACTCCTGTCCTGAACAAGTTGGCAGCGAGATTAGCATTCCCAAAGTCAATACTTTGCCAGTATATTGGCAGTAGCTGCTTCAGTATCTGCTTGCCAGTAGTTATTGAAGCATGTGTTGTGAAATCCTGTGGAAAGTTAGAATAAGGAGTAGCTGCATTTGTTCAGACACTGTGACTGCTCATTGAATTGCAAGTCCTCCTCCTGTTCCAGAAGGCACAAACCCCTCTTTCCCTCTGCAGGCTCTGCAGCAGGAATCATTCTGCAACACTGATCTTGAAGGAACTCCTAATTCTGGTTTTGAACTCAAGAATAGGACCTCCTCATTGACAAATTCTCCTGCTTTACCACAGTTTCTAAGCTGGGAAAGAGGCAGAAGCAGATGGGGAAGTGCTTCACCTGTTTAATGATAGGTTATTTCCAGAAGACATTTTCAGATCTTCTCACCCAAGCTGTCTTCCCCTTCCAAGTGTAAGGCTTAGAAAGATGAGCAATATTTCTGTCTATCCAATTGTTTCAACTTACAATAGAAGACACCCCTGTGGGAATGGGACCAGCAATACCAATGCCTAGAATGATGGGACAGCTCTGGGGCACGCCAGAGCCAAGAGTGGGTTGGGCTGTTTGGGACCACAGCACACACACACATACAGTGACTCAGTGGTCATTGCTATTCCTAGTGCAAAGCCATGATGTATGTTGAAAAAACTTAAGCTTTTCTTCTTATTTTTCTAATAAACCTTTTCCTCCACACTCCCAGCAACTGCATCACAAGGAACTTTATTCATGTCCTGAAGAGCTTTAAGGACAGAATTATTTGATAAGGTGCATTTAAAGCACATCTGATTATAAGTGAGAACTTACTAGAAATCCGTCGTGCAATTGCACTGTCATATAAAATTAACTGTAATGCTACTGCTTTTGTGATAGTTCTGGAAAGTTTATTTTAAACTAGCATGACAAGAAAATATTTATTACTATCATCTGTTATGGAAACTTTGAACTGTGCTTAACAATAAAACTGGCCATTATATATCCTTGTTTTCCCTTCTGACGTATTGCTGAAATTGATTAAACAGTTAAGAAAAATTGATGGATAATGTGATTAACTGGAGAAAACCAGCAAGAAGGACAGGAAAGAAGGAAAGTCCCTTTCTGACTAGCCTTGGATAACAGGTAAGAACTTCAAAGCACGAATTCTCAGCACATGTTTGTTTTTTTTTTAAACCCTTCCTTCTGAGATTTACAAAGTAAGGCTTTTAGGTAAATTCAGCAGTATGGATGCTTGATCTTCAGGCTCCCAATAGAAACAGCTGGCCTAAGAAAGACATAAGAAACTTTACATATCTAAGCCCCTGACCGAGCTAGGCAATGATCAGAGACTTACCATATGGCTGATGTTAGGAAAAAGCATTGAATAGCTACTGGTTCAGTGACCACCACTCGTCCTGTGCTTTGACTGAGGCAAGAATTTTGTGCAGAAAACAAAGGCTTGAGGGGCACTGAGGAAGAAGGAAGGTGGCAACAATAAGTAATTTACTGAATTTGAAATAAAAACTGAAATTGAAAAGAAAAATTCTTACGGTGCTATTCTGGGACATGACCCAGACTAAGATAGTTCCTGTAGAATGAGTAGTGGCTGGCAGTAAGAGGACATTGTTTCTATGTAGACTTACCACCTGCAGAGGAACACAGGGCCAATTTCAGGCACAGGCAAAATAAGTACATGTCCACCGTGGCTGACCATGCTCCTAAGAGCTGTCCATGCTGTCAGCTCTCCTCAATGGCATGGCACTGAGGCAACGGCCTTGCTGCTATTACTGCCAGCAGCAGCAGCCTGAGTGCATTGGAGAGGACAGTGGAAACAGTGCTTCCACTCTTGCCCCACACCACAGTAGCCACAGCGAGGTTTTACTTAGGACAAAAATACTCAGTTTTGTCTGAAGTGCCAGCAGCATTGAGCTGGTTCTGCTGAGGAACATTTTTCATTACTAAACAGTGCCGAGATATAACAGATTCAGGCTTCAGGAGTCGCACTAAGCCTGCCCTGTCAACAGTGTACTATTTTGCTGTATCATCCCTAGCTTTCTCTTGCCCCCTGCATCCCTTACCCCAGGTTTGTGAGTTTCTTGCCTTACTTCAGTTTCACTTCTTCAGCACTTAACTCTGTTTCGGCTCCTGCTTTGCTTTTCCACCTCTGCTGAACCTTTCCTTTCAGCCTATTTAGCAGAAATGCTTCTAATTTCCATTGGATCTTCTGCCATATAATCTCCTGCCCTCACTGCTGTCCACCCAATCCAATCAGTGTTTCCCCACAGACTCAGAGCTTCCAAATGGTTCAAGTGTGAAAACATTAATTAAGGTTCAAAAAGTGAAAGCAGTTCTGGAATAGGCAGTACTAGGCGGCCAACCCTGATCCATTTGCACCTCAACCCAAAGCACAATTAATATGTCACTGCTTATTTGATTTCTCTGGTAATTAAAAAATACATATTGTCTAAACTTTAGTAGCTTGCAGCCCCTTTTTCCTTTTACATCAATTAAACCCACCATTTTCCCCAGAGGCTGTTGAATAAGTGTCTCACAAGCTTATTTAGATGTCTAGACATTAATCTCCTGAACTTTCACCAATAATTGCAGGATCCTGTAACAAATAATGAAACATATAAGCGACTTACAATTTTTAAGAATAATTTCTTAAAATACACTGTGGAAGGGCGAATGTTATTGAGTTTCCATTCTTGCAAAATAGGTATACTTGTGGCTGCTGCTTTAAATTTTCTTGCTGATTCTGGTTTTTAGATTTTTTTGCATAAGCTATATGTCAAAAACTGCAACTTGAGTCATGAATGTGACAGACATCGTTATTTTGCCTGCCAAAACTATCTGACTCTCAGAGATGGGAACAACCCTGGGAACAACCCTAACATGTAGATTTTCTTTTCTAGCAGAAAAAGGTTGCACAAAATCGGTGGTGAAACTAAGAGCTACCTTTTCTCCCTACTGCTAACTTAAATTCTATTAATGCTAATGAGTTGCATGTATTTACTAAAGAGGGAAGGCTACTCTATAAATAGATTTATGTAGTGGAACTATGCTTTGGCTTTAAGTACTTTGCTGGAATTGAGCCAAGGTCATAAACCCCATTACCAGCTCTAGCACAATACGAAATCCCAGCTTGTCGTACTCAACTTGAAGACCTCACCGACTACTGCAGCCCATTACATATTTGTTCCCAGCATTGCCCTCTTATGCCATCTATTTATAAGTGGAAAACTAGAGCATGCCCAACAACAGTTCCTGCATCAAGCTTAGTTAGTTTAACTATTTCCAAGCCTTGTAGAACAGAAAGCACTCAGGGATAACTAGGGTATTCAGAAAAAATATTAGATGCAGCTTATGGTGACATTTAGAAAAACATGCACAGCTCTGATCTTTAAATAGCAGAGTAACACCTTGGGAACAAAGTGAATTACAGAGTAAACCAGAATGGAAATTTAACTGAAAATTCTCACAGGGAATTCTGTAAACTGCTCTTAAAGCTACCTGCAAACAAAATACTTCAGAAAGTGCTGATGACTGACTTGAAAATCTTCTGAAGCCACAAAGTAACAATTCAGTTTATGAAAAGCACATTCAAAGTGAAGAGATTTTTCAGTGGGTAAAGTGTAAGGGGTAGGAAAACCAAGTTTCCAGCAGTACGGCTACTGCCATGGTCTCTGACTGGGAAAGAGTGCAGCAATAGTGATGTGAGCCAGACCATGGCACCTGTTCCGGGGCCAGAGAACACATTTTATGTTATTATCTAGAATAGAAATAGTCTTTGAGACTCATGCTCTGAATATCACGTAGGAATTCTTCCAACTTACAATCAGTTAATCGATTGGAATTTTTTTCTGTATTCTACTGAGAAGAACCCGGTTCAATGCTATTAGGCATCTGGGTTTACTGAAGAACTTGATTAAAGCAGAAAAGGTTTGTACAGCTTTAGTCCTATGATTTATTATTGTGGATACCATCCCAACATACCCCACAAACTCAGTAATATACTCTTCAGTTAGGGAGTATGTAAATGTACCATGCATTAACATTTAATGCTAGCTTTTTCCTACTTTGATCTTCAGAGCTGGGTAGTATCACATCTTTTTTTATTAAGCTATACAAGTATTGAAAAGATGTAATCCAATGTTTCTAATTCTGGTATTTCAATCTCAAGTTGGAAATAAGTTGCTTTTTCAATAAGGTTTTGCCCAGTACAAAGTATGTGCACAACACATACAAAGATACGGTAAAGAAACATCAGAATATGTCATTTACACCCAATGATTATACTAACAAAAAATATGTATAGTTAATGCTGAATTTTACTAAATAATGAGGTACCGTCTAGAAAATGAGAAAGATGACTGATCCCAAGGAGCTCTGCAGAGCGCACGTATCACCAGTATCACATCTTTAAAATGGATTGGTGTGGATTATAGAACTCAAAAAGAAAGGAAGCTGGGGCTTATTCACTTCTATTCAGTATGGGAACAGCTTGTAAGTCTTAACGGAAGATATTAAAAACTGGCACGTACTCCTGTTGTGCCGGGTAACTGCTGTGAAATACGATCTCTAATTATGAATGGGTTTTACATGATTCATCTTTTCTGATTCCGAAGTTTAAATTAAAATGACCAAGAGGCAACAAGGCTATGAATTCCAGAATAACCTTTCTTGCTGCCACTGCCACCCAAGCCCATTGGGTCTAATGGACTCTCACCACTCACTTCAGTGGCATTGGATCACACACTAAACAGAATGAAAATAGGTTTTTTTTTCAGGATTAACAAAGACAGTGAATAGACAATAATATGCAATTACAGGTTTGAAAAATGTGTATCTCTCAAAGCACTTAGACTGTGTATTTAAAAAACAAACAAACCTTCAAAAATCCTTTTTAAATACAGCTTTTGTCACATGTAACAAATGTGACTGTCATGTCACTGCGACTGAATTCAGTAGACCCCTAGGAAAGACCTGCGATAGAAGGCAAAGGTTAACGCCTAAAAAGGGAAAGAACATGTTGTGCCTTTGTATTCACAGGAAATATGTTTGGTTTTTTTTCTGTTTCCAAAGGCACCAATTTCAGTCATTTGAAAGCATTACAAAAATATGTCACATACTAGTCCAAACAGTGGCACCTTTATCCTGAAAATTAATCCATCAGGAACAATCTTGATGTGCATAAATCTTTGCCTAGTACATCAACAACACATCAATTTTCTCATTCAAAGAAAATGTATTCATCCAATAAAAAGAACTTAAGAGGTTTTATTTTAGCCTAATGCTGTTACATTTTTCTACTTAGAATGAAATTTGTAAAATAGATCTACTTTTTTAAAGTTTGCTACTTATGTTTGATACACTTTTCCAAAGATTTTCCTCCAAACATATTCCTTATCTCCACCTCTGCATTCACAAGCCCCATGTTGCAGCTCTACAAAAGGTAAGGTAAAGGAAACTCAACCTTGACCAGCGTGTCCTCATTCAGTTCCTTTGGTCATTCATCTTGCAGACATTTTTGACTTACATTCAACTGTTTGTCCATCACCTACAGTGTCTAAAATCCATAATATTTTTATCTCTTTATTGAGTTTGCTGTTTAAAGAAAAATACAAAATATATATTATGTATATCAGCTGTCTAATCCAATCTGTTCTCCTGGAAACCTGGAACAAGAGGAAGCCTGGAATTATTTTCTCTTCTACCATTTCTGCTGTCTTTATTGACAAAGGATCTCCAAGAGAATAGAGGCAAAAGAAAACTGTGAGTGAGTCGAGTAGCAGATTCACAGTAAAAATCTCTTCCTCAATTAAGCAATCTTTTATTTCATGAAGTTAACTTGAACAAATGAAGGGTGCAGTTAACATCTCAGTTGAGGAATTCCAATCCTTAGAGTTACTAAGGGCGCACAGAAACTGGTTTAGAGAAAAAGATGTCAGGCACAGTTCTATAATTAAAACCTATTTTTGGTCAGAATGCTCAGGAGCATTTCCTAGCCACCAGCTATTCATGTGATTTTTATTTTTTTTTTCCTCTCCATAAGCATCTGAGTGCTTAGGCTCGCTAATCACTTCATCTTTGTCCTTCAGGCTTCCAGGTAGGGATAAAAAAAAAATCTTACGAAGTACTGACAGCTCCCCTCATTTGTTGATTGGGAAGGTTTTCTACCATAGAAGTGCTGAACCCTCAGGAAGTTAGAACAGCATCAATTCATGTTTGGAAGATTATAGCAATAAATATGTAGCAATTTATTTGGGAAACTTCAAATCACTCCGGGCAGTCTTTACACTTGAAAGTACAAACAACTCCTAAGCCCCAGTAGTTTGAATAAGGCATTAAAAAACCCTGAATAAGTATATTCTGCAAGCTTCGATAACCATATTAATCTTAAGACCTTTTAAATTCAAGGATTTAATTTAATGGATTTCAACAGGTTTTTTTGTCTGTCCCTAGCAGTGCTCAAGGCAGGCTGGATGGGACTTGGAGCAATCTGCTCTAGTGGAAGGTGTCCCTGCCCATGGCAGGGGGCTGGAAGCAGATGAGTTTTAAGGTCCCTTCCAACCAAGGGCCTCATTCTGAATCTGAGTCTACATCTAATGGAAACAAAATGGAAAAGAAAAAAAAAATAGACATTTCATCTGAAGGCTAATAATGTTTTATTATGGAAAGATCTTTGCCCCCTCAAAGCAGAAGAACATTGCCATTGTCATTATTAATTCTAGGAAACAACACCTTGCCTGAGTGCGAAGGCAGCAAGAATACCTGCTGCCAAAGGTGTGGGGCTGGGGCTCAGCATTCAGCTGCATCACTGCAATGCTGGAGCTAGCAGCTCTTAGGAATTTGCCCCTGCTACGCAGCTCCTTTACACCAGTGTCAAAGCTCTCTCCATTTCCACAGCAATGGGATTTTTATGCACAAATCCATTAATTAACTACTAGCAGAAGTTTTTTTAATTTACTACATTAGCTCAGTCATGCATGGGTCGCTTTTTAACTCTAATTTCCCACTTAACTCCCTCTTTGAATCAAGCTTGAAAGCAGCAGCCTGCACTCCTGAGGGCTCTGAAGGAACTTGTATGTGTGTACTTGTAGTCCGGACAGAATCTCCCATAAACAGGAAGATGGAGGATGGTGATACCATGTATGACATCTATGTATTAAAACAACTCTCCAGCCTTTTTTATACAAGTCTCACAGACCCGAAGAACTTAGAGCAACAATTCAGCAAACCTTAAGATTGGCAGAGAGTCTTAAAAGAAATTTCCCTTTTCCTCTCTGATGCAGGTGTGTGCTGTCATAAAGCACTAATAAGCAATTTCTACCTCTCCTCCAAGTTGGCAGGTGGCTACAATAAATACCTGCAGGTACGCAGGTCTGTTTCAACCTGCAGAGTTCTCTGATATATTATGAAGAACAGTACTTAAGAAGATATCGTTATTATTATAAAAAAATACTCAAACCCTTTCTACTCTCTGGACATTCACAAAACACTGTCTTTGCCTTGGAGATCTTTTAAACAAACTGCTGTAATTCCCATTCAAGGGAAATGCTGCTGAATGCCAAAAGGATGCATGCACCCACAGACACCCATTGTCTAAGTAAAATGAAAATATTAATATAGCAACTCTCCAATTAAAATCCTCCACTAGAAAAAACACATATTTGTTTTTAAAGTAACTTTCAGTCTGCTGAGAGCTGCTGTTTGAACAAATCTCGATCAGTGTGATTTTATTTCAGCACATAAATGGAATCAGCTACACTTCACTGGGTTCCTTTCTTCTCCCTCTTTTTTTTCATATAATGGAACTGTCTCAAATTAACAGACTGGTTTTAATAGCTTATGAATACTGTCTACCCTTTAAATACAGAAGCACATTCTTTGCAGTTCAGACAAGTTTGCTCCTAGTATATTTGTGTTTTCAAAACCTCATACACAAACAGAAATAGTATACTTCTCTTCCAAATAGCACTTAAAGTTAATGGTCTTTTGCTACTGCACCCATTTACAATATCAAATATAATACTCCCAATCTGATTAACATGCTGTGCTTCCACCACTCCACTGGGCTGTTCAATATAACTTCGATTCCTATTAAACTGAGCAGCATCTGCTCTTCATTCCAGTTTGTTCACAGTCAATGCAAATGGAAGAAAAGTTAACTTTTAATTAAGAAGTCATGATTTAGGTTTGCTCATGAATGAATGGCGAGAGATGGTCAAGGTGCATTTGTTCTGTACATTCTTAATCCCTATAGACTTACACATGCACGATTCAGTATTACATGTAAAAGCATCCTCATAAAGTTTAGCATCATGATGCTGAAGTTTTATCACAAAATATGCTGAGAAAAGTGTTCATTAAATTGTTCCAAGTATAAAATAATACAAAGATATGGTGGGTTGACCGTGGCTGAAGGTCAGGTGCCCACGAAAGCTGCTCTATCATTCCTCACCTCAACAGGAGAGCAGAGAGAAAATATAATAAAAAAGCTCCCGGGCTGACATAAGGGCAGGGAGAGATCATAGAATAGTTAGGGTTGGAAAGGACTTTAAGATCATCAAGTTCCAACCCCCCTGCCATGGGCAGGGACACCTCGCTCTAAACCATATTACCCAAGGCTTCGTCCAACCTGGCCTTGAACACTGCCAGGGATGGAGCATTCACAACCTCCTTGGGCAACCTATTCCAGTGCCTCACCACCCTAACAGGAAAGAATTTCCTCCTTATATCCAATCTAAACTTCCCCTGTTTAAGTTTTAACCCATTACCCCTTGTCCTATCACTACAGTCCCTAATGAAGAGTCCCTCCCCAGCATCCCTATAGGCCCCCTTCAGACACTGGAAGGCTGCTATGAGGTCTCCACGCACCCTTCTCTTCTCCAGACTGAACAGCCCCAACTTTCTCAGCCGATCTTCATACGGGAGGTGCTCCAGTCCCCTATCATCCTCGTGGCCCTCCTCTGGACTTGTTCCAACAGTTCCATGTCCTTTTTATGTTGAGGACACTAGAACTGCACACAATACTCCAAGTGAGGTCTCACAAGAGCAGAGTAGAGGGGCAGGATCACTCTGCAGTTACCATCTCAGGCATATTCAAAGCACTGAGCAGTGACTCCCTTGAACCAGAGGTGCAAAGACATCATACAACAGCCCCTTTCAGGTTGCAGCCCCTTACAGTAAACTGGCAGTAGCTCTAAATGCTAGTGGACATGTAGAGATTTGGCTATAAAAGAAACACAGCTAAGTTTGAGCAAGAAGAACAAACTCTCCCTAAGGATATAACTGAAGCAAGCAAGCAAGCATAGACTCATAATACCATCCATGGACATAACCTGCTTTAGGTACATCCATAGGTTTCACACATACAACTGTGACTAAGGATGAGCAAAATACAGAATTACATTGTAATTAATGCAAATCCACTTTCATACTTAGACATAAAGTGCTGTGACAATACAAGGCAGACCTAATGCCTCCCTCGTGACATGGCAATAACAAAAGAGCAGGAAAAATCAGCAGGGCACTACACATCACACATGGTGGTGACACAAGGAGCTGTTAAGGGATTGCTTGCAGCATATCTTGTAAAATTATCTACATAAAGGTAAATACATGTGTAAAAATTCTCTGGTTATTGGAGCATTACAAAAAGCATTAAATTGTTTTAATGGTTCTTCCAAGTGCCTAGCACACTTTGGAGAGCTGTAAAAATAATTAATATTGGCATGAGCAGGTGAGATATTGCTGATTTCACACTGCCACTAACCTCCCCACTAAACATGCCTGTATTTACAAGACAGAAATACACTAATGACAGAATGACCTACTGTGTGACCACTGGATAAAAGAGAAAAAAAGATTCATATATGCCTCAAGTCAGAAAATTATTTGCTTTATAAACTGCGTTACCAAAGGTCAAGTGCTACAGATCTACACTTCACAGGCATTTCCTTTCCTTAACAAAAACACAAATTACATGTTACACCAGAAACATATAATCTGTTAGAACAGTACAAGGCATGCACTATTTCAGTCATGTCCCGCATATAGTATGGTGCCTGTATATGCCCATTATCCCCTTCAGTTACCATGAATCAGGAACCTGAAAGATCTTATTCCTTCAAATGCAGTGGCTTATGAAATCCCACCTTACACAGCTGCTTCCTCATCTATAGCAGCCTCAACCATCTAACAGTTGCTTCCATGGGTGAAAATCAAAACAAAACAAAAATCCTATTTTGGTAGGAGTCAGATGCCAACCTTTGTGGAAAATAAGCACAATATTTTGGTTGGGGTTTTTTCTCTAGTGGAATATGGGTTAGAATAGGGGCATTTCGTGTAATTTGCTGAAATATCAGCAATAGATCTCCATGTCATTTGCCAGTAAGTGAAAACATTACCTTGCTTCAGCTACAAGTTGTGAAAGTAGTAAACAAGTAAATGGCTGTGTCAAAACTTCAACTGAACTTGAAATTCTTATGGAGAGGTACCAGGGTCATACAAAAGCTATGAATGCCCATCTACATATTTATAGGTAAGAAAAAAGGGATATAATTTAGTCTCAAATATGGGTCCCACAGTATGAACTTGACTGTTTCATCAGATCCCAACAGCTTACAGAGATGCTACAGGAACAAGGCTTGCTGAGAAATCTCTGAGCTGTCTTTCTCCTGCATGTTGAAACACCATCTTGACACCACACTCAGTTTATTTGAACACTAAAATCTCCAGGGCTTTCTCCTGAAATTTCTTACTGACGTAGTAATGAAAGGTCTTTTGTGCCTCATTTGGGTGAGGTAGGTAATTAGGAAGTAATAAAAGCATGATTTTTATGGGGGCTACCTTTGCATGTGATCAGTAAATCTGCTACCTCTGAAGCTGACCATAGGATTTGGCACATCATTCAACTGAAACAAGAAAAGATCCCTGGTGTGCATATCAGAAGGCAGATATTCAGCTCTTGTCTTGCTCCATAAAGTATGCATTTCTATACAGCCTACATTAATAAGTCTGTGTGAAAGCAGCTTGAAGTAATGTAATAGTTCCCTAGACAGAGGCATGATTTGATGTTTAAGGATTAAAGAACATGAAGTAAAAAGGTATGCATCAGCATTTTTTGAGATAAACACACAATCATAATGGACTCTATTGACTGAAAATACAATTATGGGTTCAAATAACTCAGACATTGTCTATGACTAATCTTTAATAGCTATAAGCCATTTGCTTAGTTACCACTTCGAAAAAGCATTCAAATTTTTGATGAATAATACTAGAAGTTATCTGGCCTCAGAAAAAAAAAACCAGAGCAGAATATGCAATTAATTATGTGCTTTGCAGCTCAAGACCCTTATGTAACATATATAATTCTATAAGCATGTGCCTATGAAATCAATCTGAGGGACTGGGGGTTTTTAGCCCTGAGAAGAGAAAGATTCAGGGGCAACTACTGCAGACTTCCAATACGTAACAAAGGGATTACCAGGAAAATAGACCAGGCTCTCTGCTGAGTGCAGAGATGTTGCAAAGGAAGAGAGATGATGGGCATAACTTGAAACAGAGGGATTCCATTGGGTATAAGAAAAAACATAAAATGGCTGTGAGGATAATGAAGCACTAGTACATGTTCCCAGAGGCTGAAGGATCTCCATCCTTGGAGGTTTCCAAGACCCAACTGGACAAAGCCCTGGGCAATCTGCTTTAAATTCAGTGCTGCTGCTGCTTGAAGTAGATGGCCTCCTGAGATCCTTTGTACCTCGGTGAATATATGCTGCTATAATTACCTGAAGAAGTTAAAGTTTAGGGTTGATCACAGTAACCTGCTCAGGGATTGACCAAAAGAATACAGTTACCTGAGAAAAGTGCAGGCATCTTTTTTCTCTCATGTCTTTGAGAAAGGCAAAATAAAATGATATGTATTTTATTTTTTTATATTAAAAAGCCATGTGAAATAAAGACATTTTCTCACAGAGCTGTTCAAAATTCTTCAAAGAAAACAAGGCAAGGATTTAGACAAATGGCTAAAAAAGAGACACACATCAAACTAGTTCATAATAAGGAGTTCATAATAAAGACTGTCATTCAGTCCACGGAGTATTTTGTTCATCAGACCATATTGCAGAAAAGACAGCTGTCATGAACAACAGTGTTACTATTGTCACATAACTCATTATAGATCTGTATCACCTAGTGAAAATAACTGTTCTTTAAGCTATTTATAATAAATAAATTTCAAGTTCAATGAATAGTTATAGCTAAAGCTACGGTAACAATAAGAAACATCTGCTTGAAGACAACCCTATCTAAACAATACAATATCCAAGGCAAGCCTTGGTAAATTGAGCTCTTTCAGTTTGCTTTTCTAGTGACACGATGTTCTCACATTGAACTCAGGTTTACTTTCATTTAAGTCACTGACAAAAGACTTGCTGACTTAATGGGAACAGACTGGACCCTCATGACTGAACAGGTTTCATGAATCTTAAAACACATGTTAATCTAAATGTATGATTCAGGAGCTGTAGCCCTGGAGATCTCCAACCATCTCAAGCAATGAAGAGCCATGAAGAACCAGCTCTGCTCAGCACACTGGTGACACTCATCTTTAGGTCTTGAATTCAGCGGCATATACACTGGATAGTAGCTGCTGGAGGTTTGGCTCTGATTACAAGGACTGAGATCACAACATAGCTGGCTAAATGTGACATAAAATCTCTCCTCCAGGTGCTACCAGTCCATGACTACAGTTTTAAACTCCTAGTATTCCAGTGTTCATCCAAGTCCTTTCCTGGATAAAGTAATGCCAATGACTGACACATTCTGGAACACAGGAAGTGGGCTCACCATTCAGTTCATGCTCTTAGGTACTGGTGTATTTGCCTCCCCAAACCTGAAGAGCTGCTTCAAAAGTAAGGATGTGATTTTCAGGTTATTACTTGGGAAGATTTATTTTATATGCTTTGAGCACTTCTGATAATTTTCAACACAATTATGTATTATTTTGTGTCATAAAACTATTCTCATATCTTTCAGTGTGCCAGAGAGGGCAAGAAAATTAATCTCTTCATATATATAGCGGGAAACACACTGCTTCATGGTATTCAATTTTTGGCTTAATACATCATGATTTTTTCCTAGAAGCCCAAGACTATGGCAGCAGGAATGGCCACTTAGTCACCAGCGTCCTAGTATAGCAGCAACACAAGAAGCACCTGTTCATTTCAGTGCCAGCCTGAGTTTGGTGTCCATTCTCTGTGAAAAGGAGCTGCAATCTCATTTCTACCGTGGGTTTGAACCAGGTATGGATACATTTAACTGCTGCAGGATTTCTGTCTGCTTAACCAGTGCAGAGTCCTGGCTTTTTTCCACAGTTCCTTTCCTTCCAAACCTCCTGTAGAGATAAAAGACATTGCCAGGGGAAGGGAGATGTCTTAGGAGGCCAGAACTTGTAAAGAAAAATTAATAGGCCATCTTCCAAGCCCAACATAATTTGGAACTAGCATTGATTTAGGAAAACTGTGCAAAACTACTCCTGCTGCAAAACCCACTGGTGTTCCTTCTCAGTGCTTCTTTTGAGAAACGAGCAGCCCAATTCAGATCCAAGCCAGCTCAGATTTTTCGTGTCTTCACATCTATTGATTTAAAGATTAAAAATCTGTAACATTACAGATAATGTTAACAGTGTTCACTTACATATTATGGACCTGGATCTGTTCGATGTTGGCTCACATCTAACCTGCATATACTTTTAATGAAAATATTATCCTTTCTGTTCTTTCCTCAAAATATTCAAGATTCCTATTCCCATGATGTTCTTCTATCCTTCCATAATGGTAATAACATACTTACTGCTTGAGATGGCTTTTGTAGCTCCAGCTGCACTTCAGCATTTAATCAACTATAAAAGCCATTTATTGCTTCATAGATTCAATCTCCAGGAACATTATCACTTAACTATATGGTTGCCCAAAGCAACAAAAGGAAAGCTGTTGATGTAGTACATATATGCCCCATTCATCTTTTGTGTAGCTCTGGTATCCGAAAGTAAATTATGGCTATTTCTTTCACTAGTAATACACCTTTACAAAATCAGTGAAAGAAAATGCATACACGACACTCACTAAAACCATTTTTAGGGAAAACCACCAGCTGGTAACTTCAGCTCCCAAATTATTAAGGAAAAAAAGAAAGAGGAAAGCAACCCGGATGTTTTATAAGGCATTGAAACCAGAACGACACTATCTGAGTGCTTACTGCTAAGCCAAAAGTGGGGAATATTTCTCTCATTTGCACCATTTTGCAGTTTTCCACGCTGAAGATCCTCTGCCATTGGATTTCTCAGTTATTCAGTGTACCCCTTCAAGTTGGCCTTTTTCTTTGCTATACAGAATAATTTACTATTAGCAAGTTTTACCATCGTTTTCCAGATGACTCATGACGAGGCTGAAAAACACAAATTCACTGAATCATAGAATGGTTAGGGTTGGAAACAACCTTAAGATCATCTAGTTGTAGCAAATACTACAGTCAGTATTTCTCCTCCTGCAATGACTCACAGTGTATTAGCTTGATCACTGCATAGGAAGTGACAAAAAAAAGGGGTTTTCACACTGATATTAATAGATATTCACTAGTCATTAGAACTTGCCTGACAATACTACACCAAAGTGAGGCAGAGCTGTAGCAAAAAAACCCCGCAATCTGACATATGTACAGGGCTGGGCAACTGGAAGACATACACATCTATAAAGCAAGGGGGAGACTGGATTATGAGCAAGGTTGAGTATATTCTGGGTCTAGAATAAAGAGATTTGAGAAGAAATAGATAAGGGGTTTGGAGAGATAAAAATGTGCATGAAAGCAAGAAAGATTATGAAGGCCACAAAGCTGACTAGGCACAGGAAAGATGTAGATCTGGAGTGTGAAAATGAGGACTGTGAAACGTTTCAGGGGATTACAGAGCCAAGGGAAGTGCAATATAATGATAAAAATAAGGACAGTGCAAGAGAAAGGGAGGAATTGAGACTTTGGACACTTAATCTGTGCATGTCATTAATTTGGAACTGATTTCAAGGTAAGAAGGCAAGAATTTTTGCTACGTTTTCTGCAGCCCTTGTCCACAGCCAGAAGCACTAATACCTGACTATTTCATGAGGAATAGCAAAGATCTGTCTTAAATTTACAAAATGAGCTGCACTACTTGATATTACAGATGTCACATTAGCCTTGTCACCAATGAGCTGCACTAACATGTTTGCAAAACCTTAAAGAATGTTGCTAAACTCTCAATAAGCAGCAACATCTTCAGTAGGAGCTAAAAACAATATTCTTATTACCCATCTTGTTGTATCTATACAAGCTATGCCAAATACAGATTTTGTCTATGATTTCCATGTCCTTTAAAATTTAAAGGCAAGCAAAATTATGTGCAGAGGTCCCTGGTGAAGTTACACACTGGGAACATGCTCCTAACTTGATGAATCATGGGCTGCTCCCAGCATGTAACTCACTGCAGGTTAACTACTGAGGTTCACACATTTCGGATTAGATTAGGTAATGGGATGAGTAATGGGAGTCAAGTCTAGGTCATTCTCTCTGAGAATTAATAATTTTAAAGACCAGAACCTGAGCAAAGGCACATCCCCATGTCTAGCTTTTACACTAGAACTTTTAGATGGTATTATCAAAATAGAGGCATGGCTGAGGTCAAATTACATGCTCTACTTCCATTTGAGAAATATCAGTGAATATTTCCTTTGCATTTTTCCCAGTGTTTTTATGAATAGAAGGAAACTTGTCGATAGCTGAAGATAAAAACCTATGGATAGATGCCAACTTTTTACTATCTCAGTCAGTAATAAAACCAGGATAAAATTTTCAGCATTAGGGCACACGCACAAGAATTTTGCATTGAACTATCCTTATATTTCTAATCTGTCATGCAAAAAACGTCTCCAAACTCCAAAAAATTGTAGAATCATAGAATAGTAAGGTTTTCAAAAGCTATGCAATCCTCCGCAACCTCTGAGAAGAAAGACTGTGATAACATCTTCACAGAAAATACTATCGCTTCACAGGAACACCAGAACATATGGCCTAATTTATTCTCACTCGCAGATGGGAAAATATTTACTTCTATAATTGCCGGCTCTCAATAGCTGAGCAGCATCAGGTAGCTCATGCAAATAAACTGAATCATCTGATATACAAGATTACAAGGGAAGGAGATTTAAGGGATAATAAAAAAGGACTTTAAGACCACATTATTAGTTTTATTAGAGAATGTGTTTTGTTACATTTCTTCAGGTTTATTACAAGACCTTTGAGTTCTAAACTTCATCAGAAACACATCCTGGTATTTCCACTGCATGCCTTGAAAACTGAAATCTTTACTGAAGCTTTCAGTGACTTTTCAGATGGTGAAGGCCACAGGAGATCTTTGGTGAATAAAGAATTCAGCTTGGAATCAGGGCTTGAACCTCAGGCTTTCCCACAGGCCTCCTTAGCTCCCCATACAGAAGAGGGGGACAGCAGCTTCATTTGTCTCTCTGGGCTGAAAGACCACAATCTGACAAGTGACCAAGTAATGTCTGTCAGATCAATCTACTGTGCATATGTTTATAGCCATCTGTGAACAGATTTCATTAAGGTTTAAACTAAAATGCTCTCTTTTATCCATAGAAGCAGATCACTTCGTGTGTCTGGCTACTTAGTTCTGGATGACAAGGAAAGTACCTGCAGTAACTGTTTTGAAGATTAGGGAGAAGCTACATATCATTTGCTATTTTATGAACATATTCTCGATATGCTGGAAGGAAGGAATGCCATCCAGAAGGACCTTGACACGCTTGAGAGGTGGGCTGATGCCAACCTCATGAACTTTAACCATGCCAAGTGCAAGGTCCTGCACCTGGGTCAGAGCAATCCCAGGCACAGCTACAGGCTGGGCAGAGAAGAGATTCAGAGCAGCCCTGCAGAGAAGGACTTGGGGGTGCTGGTCGATGAGAAAATGAACATGAGCTGGCTTTAGTGTGCACTTGCAGCCCAGAAAGCCAACCGTATCCTGGGCTGCATCAAAAGGAGTGTGAGCAGCAGGTCGAAGGAGGTGATCCTGCCCCTTTATTCTGCTCTCGTGAGTACTTGGAATACTGTGTGCAGTTCTAGTGTCCTCAACATAAAAAGGACATGGAACTGTTGGAACAAGTCCAGAGAAGGGTCATGAGGATGATCAGGGGACTGGAGCACCTCCCATATGAAGATCGGCTGAGAAAGCTGGGGCTGTTCAGCCTGGAGACCTCACAGCAACCTTCCAGTATCTGAAGGGGGCTTATAGGGATGCTGGGGAGGGACTCTTCATTAGGGACTGTAGTGGTAGGACAAGGGGTAATGGGTTAAAACTTAAACAGGGGAAATTTAGATTGGATATAAGGAGGAAATTCTTTCCTGTTTGGGTGATGAGACACTGGAATGAGTTGACCAGGGAGGTTGTGAATGCTCCATCCCTGGCAGTGTTCAAGGCCAGGTTGGACGAGGCCTTGGGTGATACGGTTTAGAGTGAGGTGTCCCTGCCCATGGCAGGGGGGTTGGAACTTGATGATCTTAAGGTCCTTTCCAACGCTAACTATTCTATGATTCTATGATTCTTAATATATAGAGACCCTCAAATAACATATTCCTCTCACCCAATCTTCTGAACAATAATATCTTAGCCTTTCTGCCACTCTGTTCATTGTAAAATGAGAACTGCCTTCTCTCAAGGGCATTAGTGCTGACACACACTAAAACACTTGCAATGATGAGTTGGACAGTTCTGCCCAGCAATAATGAAAAGTAAGTTGTACACGACATTTTCAACCTTCTTTGAACTTCCTGCAATTAAACACATTAACATTCTAAATTCCAATATTTGAACAGCTGTATAGGGATCTCCGCACGGTGAGAATATCCTGGCACTCTACAAGAAGTGAATGCCAGTATTTCCTATGTTTCCATCCAGAATCTCCAGGTTCAAAAGGTACAGTTACAAATAATTCTGCATATCTGTTTCCTCTGGGTTTTTAACCTTTCCCCATCCACTCAAAACAGTTCTGCTACCCAGATGTTAGCACTATTTGCAGGCACTAGTCACAAGCATTTCCATGACTTTTTTCTAGTGCGAAAGACAGAAAATTGACATTGTGCAATGTGGTTTCATGACCTTCATTCCTCATCTAGAGCCAGAGAATAAGTTCTGGGTTGGGTTGTTTTTTGAGGTTTTTTTGTTTGTTTGTTTGTTTGTTTTTTGTTCTTGTTGATCCAAAACATTTGAAATGTGATGTACTTAAGCCTGGTTGTGAAGAAGACTTTATCTGACAGAGATTTGAATGAACTACAGCATAGCTCCTTTACACACTAAATACAGCTTATGCCACAATAATCTTCTGAATTCAATGACCTAGACATGAGTTTGGCTCTCCCAGTATCTCAGCAACACTGCTGCTGCAATGCACTGCTACATTCAGTGTGCCGAATCCACCACCATAGAGCAGCACATCACCTCTGCAGGATGGGTGTGAACATGAGGTTCAGGATATGGGCTTAAGAGCCCACATCTAGGCTTCTAAAACTTATTATAAACACATACATAAAAGTAGCCTTTTACATATTCTCTTCCAAATAGCTTCCAGAGGATAAGTACTTCTGTCTGGAAAACAACCAAACAAACAAAACCCCAGGAAACAACCAAGCAAGCAAAACCCACCATAAAAGAGGCAGCATGATGCAGGGAGAATGAGATGAAATAAAGACAGTAAAGCTTCTGAGATCCACCTCTCGCTCCAAGACTGCTATGCTAACTCAAGAGTGCAGGGGTAGTTTTTAATTGCTTTCCAAAAACAAGACAACTGGGGTTATTTCAGATTGTTCTTCCATACCTGGCCATCAAGTTGCCCATCCAGAACAGCACAGGTCTCCAATAGGTAATGTGCCATATCAGTGTATCCTGTGCAGATGCCTCAGATATCCTAGGACATCTAAAATGGCATTAAGTGTCCATATTCATGCAGTAGAGTCCTGTGTCATACTTCATGTCCAAGATATTCATTGATCTCTTTGTTTGCAGAATTTATCTCCTCTTCCCAAATATGTATCTATCTCAATATAAGCTACTCATAGAATCATAGAATAGTTAGGGTTGGAAAGGACCTTAAGATCATCAAGTTCCAACCCCCCTGCCATGGGCAGGGACACCTCGCTCTAAACCATATTACCCAAGGCCTCGTCCAACCTGGCCTTGAACACTGCCAGGGATGGAGCATTCACAACCTCCTTGGGCAACCTATTCCAGTGCCTCACTACCCTAACAGGAAAGAATTTCCTCCTTATATCCAATCTAAACTTCCCCTGTTTAAGTTTTAACCCATTACCCCTTGTCCTACCACTACAGTCCCTAATGAAGAGTCCCTCCCCAGCATCCCTATAGGCCCCCTTCAGATACTGGAAGGCTGCTATGAGGTCTCCACGCAGCCTTCTCTTCTCCAGGCTGAACAGCCCCAACTTTCTCAGCCAATCTTCATATGGGAGGTGCTCCAGTCCCCTGATCATTCTCGTGGCCCTCCTCTGGACTTGTTCCAACAGATCCATGTCCTTTTTATGTTGAGGACACCAGAACTGCACACAATACTCCAAGTGAGGTCTCACAAGAGCAGAATAAAGGGGCAGGATCACCTCCTTTGACCTGCTGGTCACACTCCTTTTGATGCAGCCCAGGATACGGTTGGCTTTCTGGGCTGCAAGCGCACACTGAAGCCGGCTCATGTTCATTTTCTCATCGACCAGCACCCCCAAGTCCTTCTCCGCAGGGCTGCTCTGAATCTCTTCTCTACTCATGTGTGTCACCATTTCCTTCAAATGAATAGAATGAACTCATCATATAATTGCAGCAATCTTTCTCAACTCTGCCACAAAAAAGCTCCAGGATCTTAGAGCCCTTCTGAAAAGCCGCAACATTGACTCAATCTGAACAGTGGGTTTGTAAAACAGGACAGAACTATTGTAAACGAGGGTAAGAAAAGACAACATGCAGTATGCAAGACAATACACTAAGATATGCTTTGTGTCAGTTATTTACTCCCACTCTTATTCCACTCCCACACTTATTCCAATTCTGTTCTAAAAATATTTCCGTATGTGCAAACCTCCTGAAAACCTTAACCAACAAAATATGAACACACAGGAAAAAAATCCAAAGATTTTATTGGCACCAAGGCTCATTTGAATACAATGAGACACTCCTCAGAAGAAAACAGAGTCTAATTTAAGAAAAATATGAAGTAAAGGAAGGAATAGACCAATGGGAGCAACACCTCTGATGACTGAGCAGTATTACGATTTCCTAACTGGTCAAAACCATATCAAAGCAATATAATGGTAGACGATGGTTAATTTGACAAATGTATAGTCAAGCTACTACTCCACAGGGGTCTCCCCCTAGTATTGAATTCCATCACAGCTCTAGATTACATTTTTGCTGCTTGAGAACAAGGCAGAATAAACTTACACAATACTTTATCTGCATTGCAACTTGCTCCAAGTCAAGGCCTTTGTTATCCTCAAATGAGCAATGGACAGGCTATCACTGCTCTCTGACAGCACTTCCCCAGGCTGCTCTGATAATTAAAAATGTAATCCAACTGTACCATAACAGTATTTACACAACATTACTCACTGGGAAAGCTTTGGTGACCATGCTCTTTCCTTTTAATACTACATTTTAAACCGCATGCTTATGACTTCTGTGGAATCCTATCCAGAAGAAAAAACAACGTAATTAAGACATTGCAGGAAACACCTGCAGAACCATCCAGAATACAGTTCTTATATAGTGGTGCTACTATAGATATATTTGAAGGGCAAGACAACATAGCTGGCTCCAAATTCATACGTACTAAGTTTACATAGTAACTTGCTTTTTCTTTTTGTGTCCTCAGGGAACATTCTCTCCTCTGAACTTTCCTGTGACATTCATTTTCATCAGTCCTTGACTACCTACCAGTGCCTGAGATCCATCACCTACAAAGTAGGACTCCTAAAGCCTAGAGGGAGATTTAATGGTACTTTACACAGCATTAAACAAGGCAGTTAAAAATAAATAAATAAGTAAAAGGTTTGATCTGAGATTGAAGCAGTGCTGATTTCATTAATGTCTGCTCCCCTGCGGTTCCTCAGCTGTTTCTTGGTCATAGTCTTTTTCCTCCTGCTCATCACAAAGCTGTTTTTTGAGGGAGTCTTGAGGTCATAGCATTCATTCAAAACACAGAGCATACGAAGTTATCTATCTCTAAGGTCTCCAGGTTCCTTTTTTTCTGGGGACCCTTTATCTTCAATTCATTTTTATTCTGGACGGTAAGAATAAGCACACAAGAGGGTTTGGATTGCCTTTTTTAACAGAGTATTTCACTCTGTAATGATTTTCTTTAGGCATACTTCAGGTGTTCTAATTCATTAAAATAGAGCTCTTTTCAAACAAACTAAAACAAACATAGGGAACTGTGAATAGCTAAAATTTAATCACTTCCAAAACAAACAAACCCACTGGTATTAGCAAACCTAACCCACTCTTGTCTTCTGCTTTCAAATAAACAACGTAACAACACATAGCTTGAATTTTGCTCCAAAGGTTGGTGTGTAGTGAGTGGTTTCCTTTTAAAGTTTATTATCCTTCACCTACTTTTCTCTCTTGAAGAGCTGATTTCTTTTATAACTCAGGACTGGAGCTAATGAGATCAGGCAGACCTGGCTGCCCAGGGAGGCAGTGGATCTGCCATCCTACCTTTACACTCTTCCTCTGTATGAAACCTGACACACCATTGAAGGCCCCCAGAGGGTCAGTCACTTATGATTCTCTCCCGCCTCTTCTTCTCCTAGCAAGCAACCACAGTATAGGCACTTCTGTGGCTCTAAAGATCAGCATGACACGTGTAAAAACTTTCCTATCATGTAATGGTAGATCTACCCATCATCTTTCAAATTAGAGATTTCTAGTTTCAGTAATAGATTTTAAGATAAATAAGAGGCTCACAGTGATATTATTCAGGTATTTAAGACAGAAATATGGATGAAGAAGAAAGGACAACTACACAGATAACACATGGTTTCCATCATTACATGTTTTCTATACACAGAAAATTATGGATGGGTGCATATCCTTAATTCAACAGTACTCCTCTTCCTTACCTAAAAATAAAATCCTCAGAAGCAGGAAGGGCCTGAGGAATAAATTTTCAGAAGGCTACCAAGCTGGGAGGAACCACCAGTACCATGAAGAACAGAATTAAATCTTGATGAACTGGAAATATATTCTTAAGAATGAGAAACAATTGGCTTGATAGTACAAGCCATATAACTGCTACTCATGGATTTCACTGGTCAACTATGTCAACTGTTTCAGGCTGTTGTAGAAAGGGCAAACATCCTTCTAGGAAGAGAGCATGAGCCAGCTCTCCTTTCACCCCTTTCAACCCAGGTAAATTGTCACAATTGGACTGGTGTGATCAGTATTAGTCAGTATCCACTGCAATACACTAACTCCTTAGGGACTCAGAAAGAGTTGCTTTTCCTACGTATCAAATAAAAATGTGCACCTCAAGGGCCAGGCTCTGATTTCCAGCTTACAGACTTAAAAGCTTCAAAGTTAAGAAGGCTCAGTTAGGGAGCAGCCCTTAGGAGAGCCCTGTTGTATGCATTTCAAAACTGCAACTCTAAATTGTTGTACCAGTCTCTTCTGGCTGGCATAAAGCATGAGTAGTGTTATGTGCATACGTCAAGAGAGATGTTAAACACTGAAGAGAATCTGAATGGCAGCAGTTGGAATAAACAGAAGGCTGGAGAGGAACCCAAACCAACGATCAGCAAGGATAGTTTAGTCTAAAAATAAGCTGACTATTGAAGATTCAGAATGTGAAAACAGCCTTCAATTACTCAAAAGGCTGCTGCCAAGATTAAGAAAGTAATGTTTGTTAGAGATTATTAGCAAATGATAGACCCGGCATCTAAGAATGATTAATATGAGATGAGATTACTAAAAAGCTCACTTGAAAATTTGAGCTGATGCAAGCCAAAGAGCATGGGGTAGCTGTTTCTGAACTGGTTTTGTTCCCTTATGCCAGACACTCTTTAAACATTCAACACAGCTTCAGGGGTTTGGGTGTTTGCGTTGGGAGTTTATATTATTATTACCATACTACTACTATCATCAGCAGCAACAGCACTGGCATTGTCTGATGACTAGGAAAGCTCTTACACAACAGCACTGAGGCTATAAGAGCAATGTAGAAACTTCATACATTGACTTTCTGTTGAAAGTCAACACATGTGTCTAGTTAAGGCTACCGAAAATTCAGTCATTACTTTTCCACAGTTCGCTAAAAGCTGTATTTGATTTCTTAGTTGAAGTGTCACAACATTTATAAAACAGAGTAAGAAAAAGCATGCCCATTTTCTTTACATCTTTGACAGTTTTCTACCATGATTCACATTTTATTTGTGCTCAGGCTTTCAAATGACATTTGCAGTCCAAAAACTTTATGATGGAAGATTATAAAATAGAATATTTAAAGGGAATTTATATAATACTGCAGACATTAGGAAAAAAATCTTCTTCATGCAAATTATCAGGATAAGGAGATCAACTTTTAGACATACTGTATTACTTTTTTTTAGTACTGTATTTGTTGAGACTATTAGGAAAGATACTAAAACTAATCTAAAACAAGTCTTATTTTTTATGTTTAAATAAGTATTTTGTGCAACTTTTACTGGATTTGCCTAACTGTTGATTTTTTCAAGCAGGTTATGACAATAAGATCTGGATGGGGAATCACAGGATGGTAGAGGTTGGCAAGGGCCTCCAGATACTCTCCCATCCAACTCCCCTCCTCAAAGCAGAGTCACCAGGAGCAGGTTGCTCTGGGTCGTGTCCAGCTTTTGGGTATCTCCAAGAATGGTGACTCCACAAGCTCTCTGCGCTACCAGTGTCAAGTGTTCATAGCCCCCAACAGTTTAAGCAACAACAAAACCAGTTATTTCTTATTTATGAATGGATTTTCCTACATTTTAGTTTGTGCCCATGGTCTCTTGCCTTGTCACTAAGCAGAGTGTGACTCTGACTTCTTTACCCCCCCCCATCAGGTATTTACACATGTAGATATCCCGCTGATCCCCCCTCTGTCAGTGAATTTCCACTAAGAGGATGTAAATTCCTGCTTTTAAGAGGGATGGTATGGAAATCAATTCTAGTCAATGCATGAGGTCAGGGGCAGCACTTAGCCTGTTCCATCTATATTAAAGAATCAAAGTACATAAGTGGCACACTATAGTAGAAATAAAGCCCTTTCTAGGCCCCAGAATATGCGAAAAATGCAACTGGTATAAGCCTGCAGGTTGTTCATGCTGTCAGGCATAGTTACACACCACAAAATGTACAAGCTGGTAATCAGAAGTGGCTGTGAACACGACACATTGCAAAGGTGCTATAGATGAGCACATAGGAACACAGGAAATTCAGTAAGGACTCTTCTGCTAATCTCAAATGCTAGTCTTAGTGAAATAAGTGGCAGAATTCCCAGTAATATCACTTGGGCCGAAAATCTGGATTTAAGCCAGGCAGTTGGGCATAATGAACAACACAAGGGAAGTTCAGATGTTGTAAGAATGTGGACTTCAGATTAATGTCCTGCTGTTCTTACATCTCTGCTGAAAAGCCGTCAGCTCCACTGAATCCACTGGGAAGTGGACCAGTACCCATTTCTTCCTCTTCTTTCTTTAATGTCAGGACATTTATGGATTTGCTTTCCAAATATCCCACAGCCAACCTTCCTTCCTTCACTTTGCAGAAGACTCCTCACCCCTGCCAGCAGTATATCAGCCTCCTGTAATATCCTTGCATGACGGAGCAGAATTTCCTTTTGAAGAGTAATGAAAGCAGTGAATTTCAGTTTAATGTCTGCTAAGTCTGTTTGGGTTACACATCCAGCCTACTCTTTCAGGGCAGCGAATTTGGCAATGAATGTGTTTTCAAAGGTTTAATAAAAATCCTGGTTTTAATATCCTAAATTACCTGAAGGCACTGAGACCGACAAACTGAACTGAGGTTGCGATTATGAGGCTTTGTCTTTGCTAACATGCTTTCCCTGTGGTCAAGTTGTTAATTCTGACCATCCTGCCTCATAACTTAAAGCTACCCAAAAAAAACCCCATCATTATACTTGGAGTCAGAAAACAGAAACTGGAAAATACTTTCATAATGTTATTTTAAAGCTGTTACCAAAGAGAAACCAGATATTGCAGGTTACCTGCTGCAGAGGTTTTCAACTGAAGCTCTTTGCTGCCCTCTGTAGATGTAAGCAAAAACTGAAAATTCAGGACACCGACAACCAAATTCCATTTCCTGCCTAACTTTCACACCCCGACTCATTCACTAAAGGGCATACAATATTACAATACTTTCAGTATATTAAATAATCTCAAGCACTGGATTTCACTGTCCTCTCCCCAAAAGACACAAAAGACTAGGTCTGGTTGTTTAAGAATGATACTGAGGTCAGACAGAAGAACATCAAACCACTGCGCACAATGAGCTGTGGAAGGTGAGAAGTCCATGAGCAAATCCAAACTTGAGATCTTCTCTCTTGGTTTTGTTCTAGTGCCCCCAGTATTTTATTAAAATGTGTATTTTGGAAAAGGCAAAGGAAAAAAGAGGAGTTTGCATGAAATAAAGGACAGTTCTAAAGTCTTCCTGAAAATATTTCTCTTCGCACGTGGCCTTCTCCATTATACTTTAAATCCTAGCATACTGCTGACAGTGACTGCCATCGCCTTGGGCAAATAAAATCTCATTTGGTTGTTGTGGAATTATTGTTTATAAGATGCTTTGAAGCTGGAAAGTACTAAGTGCTATTATTATTACAGATGAAAGGCCTGTTGAGGCAAATATACAAAACCATCTTAAAACTTCACAAAAGTCTGAAATCCTGTGCAAATAAGCACTTTACAGACAGCCTTTCATGGCAACTGTTCTAGTCTTTGTGAAAACTGCCAAGGCAACAGCCAGTTTTCTACAACTCAGACTGGATGCAAACTATTAAAAGGATCAAACAGTGGCTTAAAACACATTTTTTCTTCCTTCTTCCTAAATCACACAGAGTTTATGGACACCATCTTCCATACTTCTAAGTACATCTGCCATAGCAAGCACTGTTATCGTAAGTATTAGTAAATATTTAACTGCATTACGGAGAATTTACTGACATGTAGAAATATCAACCAAGTGGGCATGTAAGGGCTATGGCAACTTCCTGCTAGACCAAATCCTCTGGATGGTGAGAGCTGGTATTCTGTTCCCAACTCAGATGCAACCATCCTTGGCAGCCTTGACTCTTACCTCAGGATCTGTAATTCTTGTCTCCCACTGCTAACATGTGACCGTGATAGCAGATATTTCTAGAGATGCTACACAGCATACAGCAGAACAACAGGGAGCACCTCTTTGCATCAGCTGACAGAGTTGGGGTGAGGACAAGCACTCAACAGGGACAAAAGTGCTTAAAAGTACTGTCGCTACTTGTAGACTCTGTGATTTAATTCACAGCTTATTTTCTTCTTTAGCTGAATGGTTGCTCAGAATACCTTTAGCTGGCTGCACTGTAGATTAGAGTAACACTTCTCAATGGTCAGTTTTGACTTAATCCATGGGAGCACTTCCAAAACACAATCACAGATATCCTTTAGCACTACTGAAGATTTCCAAGTGAGAAATCCCAGAAATACTAAATGTCTGATATCTGCACACAAAGTCCTCAACTGTCTTCTTGATGTCTGTAAGGCAAAAAAGCGTTTTAAGATTTGTATGAATTGTTTCTTCAGTATTCCTTTCTGTTCACCTGAAACTTAAGCAGGGTAGCTTGAACTTAAGCAGGAAACTTGAACACTGCAGCCTGGTGGTACAGCAAACAGCTTCAGTGGGAAAGTTATCAAGAGCTCACTATATTATTGAGCTTAAGTTTTATTCCTTTTAGATTCTGCTGCAGGTATAACAAAAATGAAATATACCACCAAGACCCATGAAGCTCCTTTATCTTTCAGGGGTGGATAATCACCTATAAAAAAAAGGTCCCTATTCTGTTGCAGAGTGAACTTCCTGTTTATGTAAGATGTATTAATTGCTAACAGGCAGAAACTTTCACAATGAAATCTTAAAATTTCCTAAAATTTCATCCCTATTTTGGAAACATTAGTTCATACGCTTGGTCAGATACTGACTCAGATAAAGGACTTAAGATCCCTGAGACTATGTGGACGCAGGCAGGTAATTTTCCAGGTACGCAATGTTCCAACATTGTCATATGATTGAATAATTTACTTAAAATATAAAAAAGGTCTTTCTGAAGTTGTACTTTTCAATAAGGCTCAACAGACTGTTTATGCTTTATTTTGTAACAACAGTTAATCTGCATTATAGCCTGATACAATTAGTATTTTTGCCTTAATAAAAACCTTCAATCTTACTCAAAGATTTCTGTTTTCTTCTAAGCCAAAATATTTCAACCTCAACAAGCAAGGATACTTTACTTCTCCTTTAAATGTCAAATATATACAAAATACTTAATTTCTCAAAACAGAATTTCACAATACAAAGTATCTCCAACAGAACTTCTGGTCAGATACAACAGTAATATGAAGCATGAAAATGTGGCACAATAGAAACAGCTGAGAATTGCTTATAACAGAGTAAAAGCTGCAGCTAACAGTGCTGTCCACCATTATCACCTTAATACAGCTACTTAAGAAGGAAGTAGCTAGTACCTACATTTGGGATAAAACAAGTAAAGACTAAAAGAACACTTAATCCAAGATGCTCACCACTCTCACATCAATCAGAAGCATGGCTTATCTTTATCTGCTTTTGTCAAAACATGGCCTCCTGCACTTGCAATATTTTTTATTTATTTATTTTCAACCAGTTCTGCAGAAAAACATGTTCTTCAAGCTTTTTATCAGAAGGGAACGTGAAACAGAAAAACATGACTAGGAGAAATCCTTAGGCAGAAAATTCAATATCCTGTCCACTGGTTCCCCTCCTAGGCAGGGAAGATGATCATAGAACCATAGGATGATTCAGGTTGGAAGGGATTTTAAAGATCATCCAGTTCAAATCCCTGCCATGGGCAGGGACACCTTCCACTAGGCTGGACTGCTCAATGCCCTGCCCAACCTGGCCTTAAACACTGCCAGGGACATCCACAACTTCACGGGGCAACTTGTGCCAGCATCTCACCACCCTCATAGTAAAGTATTTCTTCCTAACATTTAATCTGAATCTCACATGAGAACTTCTGAATTTCCAGCTTTTACAAGCCACTGCCAAGTCATATCACCAACAGTCAAAACTGTGACTGTTGGATTATTAAGTACAGTGTGAATGAATTTTAAAAGTCAAAGTAAATTGATTCCCCTATCTAAGGTCAGTGCTGCAGTTTGAAAAAATGTGAAGTCCTTCCTCAATAAGGATATTAACAGTGGTAAGAATATACAAATAAATGGGACAGTAATAGGCAGTTAGCTCTTTGTTTTCAATTTTCAAGCTCTTCCTACTTTTACTACAGAATAAGACAAGGTGAGCACCTCAGCCTGCACCTACCTCTGCTGCCAGTCAATAGGGACAAAGGGATAGGCATTTGCTACACAGCTTGCTACATTTCCTGGTCTGGCAAGCCAAATAAAATCCCCAAACAAGGGATTATTTTGCAAATTACTGATCAGATGATCTCTTGAGGTCCCTTCCAATCCTTGGGATTCTGTGATTCTGTGATCCTGAAATATTGCTCCTATAATAAAGTTTCAGTCAAAGGAAACTTTAAACTTAGGCCATCAGGCTAAACATTATCCATCAACCCTTCCACTTGCACATATTCAGTCTGGAGGCACAGACGAATAAAACAAACTGAATCTGAGCATGCTTTACTCTGTCAGCTGGATGTTCTTCTGACAACAGTGCTTTTAATGATAATTAACTGCTTTCTGTATGCATTCCCCAGTCATCACTTAACCCATGACCAGATGAAGAAGAAAGAAGCAGGAATCATCTGAATGTAGGGCATGTGCACTCTGAAGGTGGTGAGAACAAATGGCTATTAAATCTATTTCTGGAACAATAGTGCTTTTTCAAGAAAACATCAGACCGTTGTAGCCTTTTGCATAGCACCAGCAAAACAGCCCCAAGAGCCACAAAGTGCAAATGCACAGAGCACTGGAACTTTTCATGGGGTATGTGTGCCCTCAGTGCGATGGGGAATACTGGCAGGAAACCTCTTTAATTACAGTCCATCCAAAGACAAAAACGTGGAGTTACATGTCCCTTGCCATATAGATGTGGCTTTGCTGAACAGTGGGGATGATCTTGGGAAAGGGTGACTTTTATTCTTGACACCTGAATTTTTCACTGGGTACTGAGGATTTCTAAATCCTTAACCTCATTCAAGTCTATTTCTATGATTTGCGCTCTTCAAACTTAGTCCAGTGCACAAGACTGAATCCTGCAGAACTCAGTGGGCTTTTTCTCCGATTGCCTCTACTTTGAACCACACTGCCCCTGGCAGTTTTACAGGGGAATACAAAGAGCTTTGTGCCCCCTCTCACCAGGGGGCTAATTACTCACTGCACATACCACAGGGCTCAGTCCTCTTTATAAACCTATCTCAATCAGAGTAGTTACACAATCCCTCTATTATAAATATTTTAAGAGGATAAATTTACACACTAAATGTACAAAAGATACCTTATAAAAGACATTTTTTCTTGAGAAACCTTCTTGCTACCACTGAGGCAGGGTAACCATAGTGCTAATTAACACAATTCACTCACTGCTGTCTGCGAGATTAAAATATCAAACACTCCTGACAAAAGATTTAAGAGACTCAATGAACAGTATTTTTTCTAAACTTGTGGAATTCCACTGAACAGGAATGTAAGCTTGAAGGAAAACTAGAATTAGGACTTTGTAAACCTCAGTCTTAACAACATCATAGTGTTGTACAATGCTTCACACTCATTGCCTTTCCACTAAAAAAAAAACACTGTAAGAAATGGGTAGAGCCTTTTAAAAGAGATCTCTCCCCACCTACAACCTGCTGTACCAACCTATTGGATGCTTTTCAGTACCAGGTTTGGTCTTATTTTGAAACCAGCACAGGAGCACTTACATCATCATTATACTTGCAGAGACATAGAGAAATCTAATTTGTAAAATTCTTGTGGGAATCAGATAAACCAGTCCGAGCTGAAAATACAATCATTCAGACTTGCATTTTCTATTAATTTCAAGCTTTTCAAGGCTGATTACCCAAACAAGAAAAGGAAATGGGAGAGTGTTTTTTCTTGTCTTAATTTTATAACATTCCCAGGGGTAAATACTTAATTTCTCCTGCAATTTTTTAATACGTTTTTTTTTTAGAGTGTAATAATTATTATGATATAAAGCTTCCTCTGGAAAAAAAGAATTATCAGGGAAGATGGTGTTTAGATCCTTAGCATATGCCTAGCACAGCCATGGAATACATTATGAGGTTTGATTGAACAGGACACTGAAACTCCTTATCACAATGCTAGAATATGGTTAGCTGAATCCATAGTGATTTCATGACTAGAGTTCATGAGCCATTAATGCCGTTTAAAAGACAATTAATTAAACACCTGGAAATTTCAGTCATCAGATGCCAGTTAGTCAAGGATGCAGCCCATAAAAAAGAAGGCCAGACTGACCTCTCCAGTGGCACTTCTCCATTCACTGTGTATGCCCACCAGCCCATGTTCATGGAGTTCTGTGATCTAGAGTGATTTTTATTCCAATAAGGAATAATAATTCTAATAAGGAAAGGCAGACACCACACAGTACCCACAGCAGTTGCTGGAGATACAGATACCATCCTTCACCAAGGGTTGTTTTCCAAGGCAGAGTCAGCCAGCTCAAGCACATTCAGTACTGCTCAATTTTTACTCCTGATCTTCATGTCAGTCTCAATCTAGGTCCTGGGCCTCTTTCAGCATCATTCCCTGCCTTGTTCAGAGCTGTCCCTGCTCTTCCTGCCTGACTTCATTTGCTGCACGGATGTTTTGCCTGCCTGACCCTTGGTTCTTCCTCATCTCACCTTCAGTAAATCTTTCTGATCCCTGCTACTTCGTTACCCTGGGTACATGCCCCAAGCCTAAACGTTAGATTTGACTGTAAACAGCCAAACCATTGGAGTTCCACTGGCTACTCTTTTCCACCTAAGAGTACTTAGCTGGAAAAATCTTCAGTAGCACTAATAATTGTGGTCTATAAAGAATTTTGATACAGTTAAATCCAGCTTGATGCGACGGGATATTTTTGACTTAGTAAGCACTAGCAAAGTTACAGTTGCTAGGAGAGCAAAGAACTATGAAACATTTCTTTAGAAACAGGCTTTGCCTTAAAGGAACTGACCTCTGAAATGTTCCTTCCCAAGAGAAGTTCCAGTAGGCAACAGCCAGAACAGCAGTTTTCTCTCAGCTTTTCAAAAGGATGGCCCTGCTTGTTCTAGGACTACATGACAATGATATAGTTTTAGATCTGAAGGAATCCCAGTGGTTTAGAAACTTCCTGGTCTTTCTCTGGCAGCTATAAAACAGAGTAAGAGAAATGATCTCCTTCATCTAAGTCACTCAGAGGGACACAGCATTCCCTAAACATTTCGTAAGCCTAACTATTTGTCCTCTCAGTATTACTTGCTCTGTTTCCCTAGAGAGAATTAAAAAAGAAAATCCCAAACTATTTTGGACCTGATTCTCTGAAATTTTAAGCCTAATGTAGCCACTCTTCCATCTGCTCCCACTGGCGTGATTGATTACAGAAGTTTCACATGGAGAATCATCATGACCTTGCAGGCTGATCCTATAACCCATATACCCGCTAGCATGACGTAAAACCTGTTACTTAGACATTTATTTCCTTGAACTGTCTTCCTAAGCCAGTGAAGTCATTAGGAGCTGAGATTCCAGTGCAGTTCTATAACCAGCAAAATCCTACATTCCTTTTAAAAATAACCCCAAACTAAGGCTTCATCTTAAAAGTGCACACTGAGCATCACTCTACCTGTTGGATGCATTCCACAGGGCTGTGTTGATTGCAGAGAGCTACCCATAGACCCTCTCTCTGATAAAGCAACCTTGGAAAATAAATCTCTGCACAAGCAGAGTGCCCTTATGAAAAATGTGGTTTGGGCGTTATTATGAGCTAGAATCCCATTTGCCAGTGCATTTGACTTTAGGCTGAGAATTGTTCCAAGACATTACTGTAATTACAAATGCAAATAAAATTATGCACCTGTGTACAAATATCAGGAAGACAGTGTAGGTATTAGAAGTGGACTTAAAAATTTATTAGAGCAAATATTCAGAAATAACATTACAACACTGACTTCTATGAGGGAATCAACAGAATATTTTGCACAGTTAAGTATCTTCTCCTATTTAAATTTTATGTTGCAGCTTCAAAACCAATTAGGCTATGTTACAGTCTGATGATTCGCCAAATTATCCTCTCTAAAACAAAGGTACTTTTTGACTAACAGAGGCAAAGAGAAACTGCAACTATGGCATTTATTTTCATTTTTATAGTGTAGTATATCTAACGTTACACCTCAGTAAAACCATTTAAGCATACTGGTGAATTCATAGACACGAAGAAGCCCTTACCAAATCACTATTTCAACATTAAGGTCTTTCTGTTAACTTACCTGAGACTGGAAAGTAACTTAACATGTGAATTCGTGTGTGACAAGTAACTTATACGCTCAAGCTTCTGTCACCCTGCTACAAAACTCTCTAAGTTTATAAAACAAACATCTACTCATAACTCCCAGGGGAAGAAAACAGCAGTGACAGTCCATCAGCATACACTGGAAATAAGCCAATAGAGGTCAGCAGTACATAAGAGAAAGATCTTTTTCACAGCAGCCATGATTTTCCTGCCAAAATTGGAGTTCTTTTCATAATGAAAAGTATCTTCCTATTTTGAGAACTGTTAGTATTTCATCACTCACAATACACACCGCACAGCTTCAAAGTTTTGCAAACACTACTAAGTTCTTCTACTGTGTCATTCCCTGGACGTTGGCCATGTAAGGGTTAAACTTCCAGTTATATATCTGAGAAATTCACTGCAAGAGGGTTTAGCCTGGAATAAATAGATAGCAACTCAGACACTCCAGACTTTCATCGCCTTTGCTTCAGCAAGTAATTTTTTTTCAACTAGAGAAATCTGGTTTTTACTCTTTGGTAAAGATACGTATTTAACTCTATTTCTAAATTATACCCTTGTCATAAATGAGATGGCTTTTTGATTAAAATTCAACACATCTTTATTCTTCATCTAGGTTTCCATCAGGTGTGACTGCTTCCTGTGAATAAGGTCATGCATATACACCTGAACTCTTGTTTACACCGTTTCAGAGATTTTTAAGTGTCTTTGAAGAAAAACAGAACGTTAAAACAATGGGAAATTGTTACTGAACAAAAAGCATTCTCTTTTAATTCAATTGTAATGTCTATTTATGTCATATAAAGAACGACATTTGGATAGACAAATCCTTTTAATAGATATCCACTTGAGAAATACTAAATTCTAGTTGTCCAAACAAGCGGCTGCCTGCAGTCTGGCAGTCATGGATTACACTTAACTAGAGGAGTATTAGGTTTGGGAAGTTACAAAGGCAGCATGAAAAGCAACAGCTTAAAACAAAGCTTTTTTAAAAAAACACAGAATTAATTCCTTTTTTTTTTTCAGTGGGCAAGATTCTTAGAAACTAATTTGCCACCTGCTGCAATAGAACAAGTCTTGATCACTTTAGTAATGAAGTAGTCAGATATTTGACTGTACAAGTTAGAGCATGTTTTAACTTGATGAGGGTAAGACTACACAATGAAGCAAGTGCAGAAGGGAAGCTTACAGCTTTACATGTTCTTTGTATGTTCTGGATACATTCCTGCTAATGTTCTGGAAATAAAGCAGGGCATGTGTATTTAAAAAGCAGGATCTAAGAGGTATTGTAATGGAACCATGTATTGTAACACTTTTTACACTGTTTTTTTTCCTTTTAAAACACTTTTGTTAGTCTTTCCTCCATAGATATAGAATAATGAAATCCCACAGGTTTCAGCAGATGCTTTTCCATGCGTTACACCCACTAGTCACATGCATGAACACCAGTCTCTAAAGAAATAATGGCTGATGTTTCCAAAGTGGCCCAGAGAATTAATGAAATTTCTCCCATTAATTTTCAGTCCACATGCTCTAGGAGGCTTTGAAATTTCAGAGTGAAAAGATATAGTCAGAAAGGTTACTGTCATGCTGTGTGTGAATTCCTCTCATCTCCAAGAATTTAATTCAGTAATAAAATAGGTCTGCAGCTTGTGGCCTAAGGTAAACTACCAACCTGACAATGGACTATGAATCAAGATCAACGCGACATTAGCCTTGATCGTTAATGATTTCCTTCCGTTTTACATAAAATGTACTGCCACAACTGAGTCATGAGAAGGACCATTTCTATGTCAGTTCTTCCCAGCTTAGACATGGTAGGATAGGCTTTACTCCATTATTTATGTACCTGCAACTTCATTGACCTTATGCTCAATTCACCCTGTCTTCCGGTTAGAATCAGAGCCATGGAGTACAGTCTTTCCATAATGGAGCAATAATGACAGTCATTTCTGAATACATTAATAATTATGAACTGAAACCTGCAGCCCTTATCCAGATGAAAACCTGCACTATCTTCACTGACTGATTTCATTAGTAGTTTTAGCTAAGCAGACATTGCAAGTTTGAGTGCTAACAGCACAAAACTTTTCATTTTAGAAGTATATATAGGCAAAAGAACTCAGGTGTCAGTAAAAACCATCCAATTCCTTTCATAAACAAACATCCTTTCCTTATTAGTAGAATTCCTGGTTCTCTGTACTTACAGCGTTAAGTACCACAGCCACATAATCCAGGCTGTATTAATTTAAATAGTTGCTAAAAATAATTACATTCACTTAAAATGTTGAATTTTAATTACACGGGTATTCCTAGCTCTAACATTTAAAGTAGAATACTCCTCAATTCTTTCAGATTTGAAGAATAACTTCATTTGCTGGGGAGGAAAATAACAGTAATTTAAAAAAAACTTGTAACTTTCCTGGTAGGCAGCTGAGTAAAGTTGGGGGGGGGGGGGTGGTTGATTGGTTTGGGTTTTTCCCCAGAAAACCCTTCATTGTCTGTTGTTAAATTCTGCCAGCCTGTCCAGAGGAAAATTAGGGTTGGTGGCTGGTTTTATTCCAGAGTGCTTCTTTCTTTCTTTTTATTAAATAGGAAAATATTACTTCTTATTGATGATGTACTGCCTGCTCCCAAAAACTTCCCTACATGTCTAAACTGCTTGTAGATGAAAGCAATTTCTGACAACTAGAAAATGGAAACTGTTCTTGGAGAAAAGCAACTGTTCAAGGCAGTTACACTGCTGAAGCCAAGGACGTGATAATTAAAAGGACATAATACAGAAGATGCAGCAATATATACTGGCTTCGACTAAGGCGTTTTAGTTCACCTTCCGAGATGATTTTGCATCATGAAGTTGTACCTACTGACTCAAACATATGAAAAGCAAAAATACTGTGTATTTTGGTTTTGTAGGGGTTCAGACCCAAATTTTATGTTCCTTCAAATAAATACACTTTTAGTGATATTACAGTGCTTCAGCACAACATTTTTCCATGTGGAATCTGTATGCCAGCACCTCATAGACCTACCTTGTTCACGAAAACCCTTATACAGAAATGACCCTTAAAAATTTTCTTACACCCAGTTAGGACATACATAGACAGGCAGACACCAACAAGCCACCAAGTTTTATATCACACTGTAATACACCTGGAACTCTATTATTACTAACAACATAATTTCATTAAAAACTATTGTAAGAAGATGCAAACATCTTCAGAGTAAAAAGAAGCAAAAGAGCCTTGGGGCCAGAGCTACAGAAACTAGAGAAACACTTTTATCTGAACCTTTCACAACTCAGCACTTCTGAACAGCTCATCTGTTGAAGAGGATTTCACCCCTTTTCCAGAACTGGCAGAGAGCATCATCTCTCTTTTTGCAGCAGAGCCCTGCAATGTGAACCCAGGTCATGGGTTGGGCACAGAGCATTACTGGACCCAAGAATCCGCTATCATCTTTCAGAGTCAAGTGCTAGATTTGAATTGCTGAGAGCATACACGTTTATATGGCTTGGGTCTCTGCAAAACAGATGCTTACAGAGCATAGTAAATATAAGGCCTGAGAAACAGCATTTATCTCCTCTTCCTCCTCCTCTACAGAGATATTATAAATAATAAAAATCAGTATTATTTTGCTTAGATTTCTTCCTCTCCCCCTGCACTGCTGCAGCATTGTTTTTCAAACATCTACAGGAGGATATATATACATACAGATTTTAAGGAATCCCATAACCTCAAAGGTGAATGAATCCTAATGGAGTAGAGAGATCTACATAATCCTTCCTTGCAGAGAGAGCATCATCATTTATAACAGAAAATTTCTATTGCAATTTTCTTCTTCACGTTATTATCTAACTTCCAATTTCTTGAATTCACAGAGAGCTTTTATTTTGTTTTAACAGTAACTACTTATTTTAACTTTGGCTAGTTTGTTAGAGGTTTTTTAGCATTTACTCCAGCATGTCACGCTCTGTTTGAGAGGAGTAATTGGCTCATTCCTTTAGGGGAACAGCAAAACACAAACAAATACAGCATTTGCACATAATGCACACACACATTTTTGCTTTAAAGCAAAAATAAACAGTTTTTACATCCTTTAAATATTAAAACGACAAAGTCTTTGCCCTGGTGAATATACTGTTAATTGTTTCAGATTTAAGGTATTATTATACCATAGTTTAATAGTGGTTCTTGCCAAGTGAGGCAGAAAGCTTAGCTACGCTAAGTAAATAATATTAACTACTCCAAGGAAAGCAAATGTTGCCCTGGTTAAGACACTAGACAAAGACTAATAAGGTTTTAAAATCCAGATTCTGTCACAGTCTTCCTGCTTGACATTGGAAAAGATTTATCTTCATGCCCTGCATTGAACTCCTTTCTATAAAACTGAAAAGTAAGAACTATAAAACTATTTTGCAGAACAACATTCTGGTTTTGTGCTGAATCACTGACTAGGACAATGGGGCCATAATTCTGGTTAGGGCTTATCTGCCATACTATCATAATTAATAAATGATAGTAATCTATGCCTTCGTGAATAAAAATATCTGGACAAAGACCAAAGGGTTCCTGCATTATTTAAGAAACTGAGTTAAAAGAGTGGAAGAAGCAGCATGGCACTTCCACACACGCTGCTGGCCAAACTTAACTGTGGTCCACAACCGTGCTTAGAGTCTCTCCATCTCCTGCACCATTTCTGAGTGGTTTCAATTTAAACTGATAACTCTCATTGCTCAGAGGTGTAGTTAAGGGCATGAAACGTTAGTTTCAAATGCACCAATCACTTGTAGGTGTAGTCTACAGTACTGTGTAGCATCAGTGTGTGGTGCGGTTGGTTTTAGTTTCAATGTAAGGGGGAAAACCTAGTAAAATAAGATTAGCCTTGTACAAAATCCTGGGCATGGTTTGCAGCTGTTCTACTGTACGTGTTTTCAGTATTAATGTTTGATTTTCGATTTAAATTTCCAGATAAAATTGTACCCTGCTGCTGGCACATGTAGAATACTACATATACTGTGGAGGAAAAAGGCTGCTCCCCATTTTACGTTCTTTCCTATGTGATTTACAAAACTAGGGGGGAAGAAAAGCCTGTAATGGATTTGAGCGTCACAGATTATATTTGTTGACAAATTCTTCAAAAGCGGTTAGGTACTCACAAGAGTTTGTAAGGGCTTCAGAAAAGATAACACAGTATTAAAGGAATAAGGGAGCTAGCAGCAGAACACATACAGAGCAATTAAATAATTGCTGTGCACTTTTTTCCCTTTCCTTCTAGCAGAATTTCCAACAGAAGCCAGGATGAGTACAGTAATTAATCTTTTTTTTTATCATCCGAGATCAGCATGATTACTGGGTGCATCACCTAAGTGGAAATCCAGTCTGACAACCTGCTCTTAATCATTCACACTCGTGATTAAAGTTTATGACAAAACCAGAAAATAATGAAAACCTGCACAACAAAGGCTTGTAAAATTCCACTCTGTAAAGAGATAAACCCCATAGACCATCGGCAAGACTTCAGTCACAAAATCCTCTGTGTAAAGTCAGCCAAAAGTGGGAAAGAACTAAGAGAACTGGAAGTATTCAAGGCACTACTAAAGAAACAAAACTCATTGGATGTTGCTTCCAGCCACATGGAAGGTAGCAAGCATCTCTCTTATGCACTGCAGAAACTGAAATTGTGACTGAAATCAAAACATTTGGGGATGCTGTTCACAGTGATACATTTGACATAACTCTACATTGTCACGGGTCTTTTTTGAAGGCAGGTGGTTTGATAGGCCATCACAGAATTGCATGAGTGAATAGTAAGCAAATGACTTTTTCAAATCACTCACTAAAACATTCTAATTTATTAGTTGTGACTTTTTTATTTTTTTTATGACTGTATTATTTGACAATTATAAATTAATTTTCAATATGAATGCAAGAAAGCTATCACACAGAATACCTGATGGTGTATTGTCTAAGAGGAGCATAGCTGTGGCATGGCAGCCTTGGCCACCACATTTTTGATAGTGCTTTAAAGGAGTGGTGTACAATTAAATTTCAAATTACTTCATTTTAAAACCAGTAACTTGTGAAAAGCCATTCACTATCCAAGAACTGTTAAATACCTCCCACAATCCAAAGAATACAAACATTATTTTATGCTGAATGAGAAGTCAGCAAGGTAGGTGTATGTACAACAACTGAAACATAAGCAGCTTAAGACAACCCTAAGAGGTGCTGCCTTAGATTTTCCGATTTACTTGTTACAGCTTATAATTTAAAGTAATAGAAGTGAAACAGAAAACTGAGAGCTTGATTCTGCAGCTTTCTTCTGTGATTTAAATAGAGTAACTAGCAAAGAATCAGCATGTGCAAAAGATTTCCAAGGCTGGGTAAGCTTGTCAAACTTATTTCTTACTAAAAATTGATAGCCAGGTGACTTTGAAGTAAATTAACTTTTAAATTATGACTGAACAGTATAGGTCTGAATTTGAATGCAGCACTGACTGCCCATGCTGTTCTGACAGCTCCCAATGTTTGAACTGCTGTGCTCATTTCTCTCATTTTATTATAATTGAAAATAAAAAAAAATAAAAAATTCTAGCATGTCCCAGCTATTCCAGAGTTCTCCACAATTCACAATACCCTAAGGAAATTAAATAATAAATAAATAAATCAGGGCAAATCCACACACAAACCACTACCTCACCTCCCTAAAAATGTGGTAACAAGAACTAATGAAAACTACAGCTTCTGCATACCAAAGCAAAATTAGAACATAATATTCTGACCAAGGAACAACACAAAATTAATTTTCCAGAGAAGCTCAGATGGTTTATACAATATTAGAAAACGAAAGTAAGATCAAAAAAAGAGGCTGGTTCTGTTAAAAGCCATGGATACAAAATTATACATCTGGCTTCTCATACCACCATCTTTTCAATAAGCATTAATAATAATAATAATAGCAGACACTATACCATATAAGTCCTAGCAAAAAGATTTTGAATATAAGCGAAGCAAAGGGTAAAGAATGGATCTTTACAGCTATTAGGAAATATTTTCAGGAAACCATTCTTAACAGTGATGTTAAGGAGTGTTTCAGTATGGCACGGTAATACATTTTCCCACTCACCTAGAACATGTATTTGTACTTCAGTAGTGCAAAGATGCCTTACTTAGAAATGAAAACTCATTTCTATAGTTAATAGGTGTTAGGCTGGTAAAATGCACATTTTGATCCAAACCAGGTCTTTAACCCCATAATAAAAGACAACAGAGAGGGAAAAGCAGTGGAAAACAAATGATGCTATACTTCTGCAGTTAATGCTTCTACAGTGTTCAGAATCAGTATTCAGAATAACTGCAGTTATTCTATGATGATTTGAAACAAATCAGGGTACGTGATCTTACACTGTAATTTAGAAGGTGTGAATGTATCAGCAGAAGAAATCGTAACAGGTTAACAGAGCAAAGAAAGAAATGTAGCAAGGCCATGTGGGAAAAAAAAAAAGAAAACAGGGGAATTTACATGAGAATACAAAAACACTTCATGCTGAGTGTTTGTTGTGTGATAGAATAAGCACAAGGAGAACTCTACCTGTCTCTTTCTGAAACTGTCAGCCATCCTCTTTTGCTCTCCAATGGCCACTTGGCCTGTAGTTCACAGTCTCAGTTTAACTCAAACAGCTGACTTCACAGAATCAGTATAATAAATCAGACTGCACAGTAACCTATCTATGAAGACAGTTCACTCTGTTCTGTCTGCTTGGAACAATGTTTAGAAGGCTGTGGAAGAAAACAAAGTGAATTGTTTATGATGGCACTGGGAACATGCAGCCAATGCTGGTCTGTAACGGGGTTAGATCTAATAAGCTGAAGGTGTGACAGACACGTTTCCCCAGAATGTTTGAGAGGCGCTGTTGCTGTTTGTAGTTGCTCAGGCAGTTGCTGTAAGTACACCACTCACTGGAAGGCTGAGTGTCTTTTACATTTTCTTGTGAAGTAACAGAAAAAAGAAAGTTGCATGTCAAGTACTGCATTTAAGGCGCATTTAGGTTAAATCCTTGTATATTTAACCAGTATTCTGAAAAATTCTCATATCCATTTAGATGGATACGTAAATTTCCTCATCTTAAAAGTTGTCACTCTTCAGAAGTATTTTATCTTAATTATTTGTTGAATTCAGGTTAAGGTCACAGACGATTTCTATTTCCACAAAAATCAGCATAGGAAAAAAATTCCCATTATCCAAACAAGATGAAAAAATAAATTACATGTTTTCAATTGGCATTTCCTCCTCTCTCAGAGCTGTGTTATAGTACTCATTGCTGGAAGTTTATCCATTATGCTTTATGAAAATCTTACAAAACTAAGACACCAGATTAGTTTACATGTGTCATCCTTAAATTTGCCTTTCTTTTGACTGATAACTGATTTCAAAGATTCATTCCTTATTACTAGAAGCTAAAGCAACATTTTCTGTTTTCATTACAGAGGTATCAAACACTTGATATGAAATATCAAAGCCTAAGCCTGATAATACAGATCTCCGTGACAACTCAGAATCAGTATTCAGGCCTGGATTTGTGCTATATGTTCTCTTATCCATCTGTTGGAAAAATTGAGAGGCCAGGAATTGTTTTGAGAATGTACCAGGCATTTGTACACTTCAGTGAGCCAAACACTACAGCTTCATTTCTGCAGACTTGGTAACACTTTGACACAACTTTGTTTCCTGAAATAAAAAGACACAAACCTATTGTTTTACTGAATTTTATATGAAACTAATTATTTGTTTTTCTACTTAGGGCAGTTTATGATTTGAGCTTGGAGAAGCAGTTCAGAAACATGGTGTTTCCTTTTTCCAGTTGGCACGTGGCCTGAAAAGAATCTGCAGAGACCAGCCAGCCACTCTATGGCAGGCCTTCAGACACCCCAAAAATAGGCTTCCCAAGGCTTTCTCTACAGTAAACTTCTACCTTTCTCTTCCTCTCTTCCCTCAGTGGCTTTATCTGCCATGGTACGCCATGGGGAAGGGGCAATTGCCAAACAATGCCACCTCCAGCCACAGCAAACCCCATCACTGCCAAATGCACATTCAGTATTTCCACTTGGCTTTGAGCCTAAGAACCAAGTAGGTGCACCATCAACAGATTTCACTGAAGTGAAAAAGCAGAAAAAGGTGAAGATTTGAACACTTGGATTCTGGGAGGGAAAAGTGGAAGACAAAGTAGAGAGGCAGGGAAGGGCTGTTAAATTGGTGGTTTAGGTTTCTAGGAGTACTGTTTTCATGCAGTAATCACGCAAATGAGAGGGTATTTTATCTATGAAGCCAAACACGATCGTACCAGGTTATAAACATGTCTGGGCTAAGAAATTCTCCTGATTAGTCAATGTAATAAAAAGGAGAAAGACTAATCTATGCAAATTAAAACATGCAGAGGAGCCTTTGTAACATTCAAAGCTGCTTAGTCAGGCTTCAGAAAGACAACACACATTTTATGGTTGACACACAAAGCAGCACAGTTGGGAATTGGCTGTTAGGAACTAAATGCTACTAGCAGTATTTGGTACCTTTGTTGCATGTCACCTGGTGCACAGCCTTAACAGCGTATTCTGGTAGTACACTTGGCCCCTGCCAGCAGCCCAAGCAAGGACAAGTTAAGACTCTTTGTTAGGAAAACTAGGTATTTGTTCTTTACTAGTTTTAGAAGACATAGCTGCATCCAGGGGATTTTGGCTCTTAAAAACTGAAAATCTAATTAATACAGTTGAACTTATTAATTTTAAAGGCATCATTGAATAAGATGCAATTCATTTTAAAGAATGACTAAATACTGGAAAATCTACAATAACATCAAGAAAATGCTATTAAATACTCTACCATGGATGCTAAACTACTGCCCTGGTTAAGGAGCACAAAACCTCTACATCTATGCAGGCACAAAGGATTAATTAACAGGTTTTCTTTTAAAAGCTCTGACAACTTTTTCTTTGGTTATTAATTTGTGCAATTAATCTTGTCATGACATTTTGTTTTTTCACATTCCTAGGATTATTGCTAATGTTGAAAAGGTAACTGGCAGATTTTGGGGAATTAGGAATGCGCAGATTCTAACAGAATAAAGCAACAATGTTAAACAGAACCACCTGGATTTGACAGAAAAAAAAGATTATCAGAACAGTCTCAGCAACAAGGGATCCTGACCTGCTAGACCCTAAGTATGGGACTCCCTCGCCAAAATGAAACCCCGGTTTTTCATTTTATTTAAACTTACTAACCATTCTTTTTTTGATTAATTTGGTTTTGAGTAGCTTAGGGAAAATCAAACTAAACCAACAAAACAACCCACAAAACATTTGCACCTACAGAAGAAATAGTTTCTGACTGGAGATGTAATATGTTCTACATTTTTTTCCCATGATAAAAATGCTTTCAATTACATGTAAAGTTCAGCTGCTATACTTGATAACAGACCCTTCTTAAATTGCTAGCTAAGTCAACTCACTACACTTTGCACATTCCAAGTTCACAGTGTTCGGCTTCCTTTGGGATAGAGTGGTAGGGGTATTTTCCAGTTTGTAAATCTTTTTTTAAAATGTGTTTATTTGCCCAAATACAACCTAAGTTAGTCAAACTACTTAGATAAGCAGAGACTACACAATTAGTGTCCGTTACTAAGGCAGATTATATATTCATGGCTTTTTTTCTAATCAGCAGGACTTCACCTGACCCTGAAAGTGAATGCTTAAATGTTCGATGATTGACCAGTAATTTACTGGTTAAACTGAACATTGCTTTAAGTGCTCACTTTACTTCAGTAGGAATAATCTTCCCATTAGTCCTTTAGAAAAGTAAGCTATACAAATAATAGCCGGGCCAGAAATATTCTCAGTAGACGATGTCTGCTTGGTAACCAGCGGAGCCCCTTTAGTATTTCTTCTAAAAACACGTTTGTGGCTATTCCGTTAATAGAAAACACAAACCCCACAGGGCCTGAGCACTACTTTAATACCAGTGAGATGCATCCTGAATGACAAAATCTTTAGGCATTGCATTGCCACAGGTGTGTTTAGTGAGCTGTACACAGTCTGAAAGGAGAAAAAAAGTCAGAGCAAGCATTGTGAAATAAAATGCTGCCAAGTGAACAAGTCACATCTTTCAAGTGGTTTTAAAGTATCAAAGTTAAGCTGTTTACTACACCCATAATAATTTCCTCTAAAAATATCAGGGACTAGGCAACAAATTTACATACACTACTCTATAAACTACCAGTTCATATGAAGTAACTTGTTAGTAACACTTGCTGTTCCTTGTAATGTAACTACTGCTATCATAGATTAGCAGAAAAAGCCACAGCCTCCACAGCCTCTGAGTTCCTAAAACAAAAACCTGCAAAGGCATATTGTAAAAACTGGTATCACTGTCAACTCAGTGAAAGGTGGAAGAAAAGCCAGAGCTGACTGGTCTACTGCTATCCTGGCTGCCACTTCCTACTTCTACATCTGCCTCTTCCAAGGTTTCTGATGTTAATACCCGCCCTGCTAATTGGCTTTGCAGTATCTCCTCTTGTCTTTGCTGTGCCTTGTTTAGGCAGACAATTTCTCTTTGGTAGGCAGGTGGAATAGCCCGTCAGTGACAGGAGAAAAAGTAAACCTGGTGTATCTAGGGCTGTCAAGGTTTAGCCACAGGCTTACGCCAAATCTGCATAAAGCTGTTTAAGACTGAGGGAGATCTCAATTTTATTTTCTCTTGAATATTTACAGCTGGACCAGCAGAAAAGGAAACTAAAAACAAAATCAGGAGGCAGATTCCATCTGGATGAGGAAATGAATAGTGAAGTAACAACGGTGATGGAGAATATAGACTATGCCATGGAGCGAAGACAAAGCCCAACTCAATATGTTGCGGAAGAACTTCAAGACACCGAGTGGTAGGAAAGATGAAATCAAATATCCAATATAAACGAAAGTCTAACAGGTGAGAAAAAAAAAAAAAAAGCTATATTTGGCTCTTGAAATAGTTGTCACCATTGAGGAATGAGCTCTCAGGATTGAGATTTCAGAGAAAGAAACCCTACAAACACATCAACTGTGAAAAAGTAGTGGGGGAATGAATGCAAAGACCATTAGATCAGTAACTCTAGCTGAAATAAAGCAAAACAGGAAATATTACAGAAGAGGACATAGACTGTATGCACTGGGACTCTTGAACCTGGAAAAGATAAAACTGGAGTGGGACAGGAAAGAAACCAAAGAAATCTATAATGATAAATGAATAGGTAATGCTTGTTCACTGCTTTCCTATACCAGGGTTAAGGAGCACTCAAAAACAGTATCACGTGGCAGGTTTGAATAGAAGATGTTTTGCCACACATCTTGCTGTTCTTCCCAAAGAACTTGCAGTGCATAGCTCACAAAACGACTGGACAGGTTTGTGGAAGAAAAATCCTTTGACAGCCACTAAGTATCAAATAACTTCCTATAATTTATGAAATGTGCAAGTTGTGATGTGCTGGAAGCCATCAAATTATTCTGCGGATGTATTATAACCTACTGTCCTATTCTCAGAGGCCTTCTAAACACCTGTGGCAGCCCCCACCAAGGACACGAATGGATAGCTCTGTGCTTAGTACAGTCAAAATCAGGTTACTCAGGTAGGAATGACCCAATTTTGTTCCTTATTATGCATTCTTTTTTTCCAACAGCTGTGGTAATTTAGTCTCTTTTTAAACTATGGCAAGGTTAGAGCAGAATTTGCACTGAAAAGAACACAGTGTTTCTACAGCTGGAATACTGAAGAACTGGAAACTGGAATTAGGGGAGACTTGCATGGTCACACAAACTACACCAAAAACCACCACGAGAAGCCAGGCAAGACTGTCTGATGCAGGACTCTTGAAAAGATAAAGAAATCTTACTGAACAAAATTAATTGTAACCCTGCAGAAACTAAGGTTTATTTACTGCACTGTTTTCTCAGCAGAGTCCACAAATGAGGTTTGCTGTCCAGCGGTTCCTGTTTATTTAGGGTGAAATGGTTCAACTACCTGAAAACTTATTTTTCATGGATGAGGACCACAGCATCTTACTAAGATACACATTCTGGACATGCCTGTAATTAAACATAACAGTTCAACATTGCAAAATGCATCCAGACTGGGGCATGGAGGGATCTCAGCCCTTTAAGTGTATGGGCTGCAGGTCATTATAAAAATTACAGATTTACCTAATTAAGTTTTTGATCTGTCCTTGCCTCCTGCCTCACTCCTGCCTCTTTGAGCCCTCCCTGTCCATATGTTCTAGCCTCATAGCAGAGGGCTGAGAATCCACTACACCCCAAGGACTCAGTGATCTGGAAACCACACCCCTGTGGTCTTCCACGGCCACACACACAGCCAGACCTGGGGCTTGCCAACACCACTACCTGAGCATATTCCCTGTGTTTGAAGTATCCACTGGCAGCTGCAGCACAACTATAGCTCACATCCAAGCTAGAAGCAGCACAGGGCTTGCTACCAAAGGCCGCCAAGCTTGCCTTTTCTTTTCTTGTCTTCTCCTGCACGTACTGCTCCATTCCATATTTTTTCACCATTGCTGTCACAACCCCCCCACTAGAAACCACCCTTTAAATTCTCTGCTGTTTATTCCCAATCTGCCTTTACATATTTTCATTTGTTCTCTAGTCTTCGTGACTCCCTTCAGCATTCACCATTAAATGCAATATTCGCATTTGGTTATGCAAAGCAAAGCAATACCATATCTCAAACAATTTTACACATGCTTCTCCTTTTGGCTGTCCTTCCTTGTAGCTTCTGTTCAGACAGCGTACACATTTTGTTCAATTTTGTTTAGAATGCTGCAAGGTCAAGTCTAGGAATAGCCATTTTAGACTCCAGAAAGCAAACTGAAAGGGAATAAAACATTTCAGTAGGAAATAAGATGGCTTTGTACCTGTCACCTGTCTGAAAATACAAATGAATAAAAACAGAGTCTAAAAATAGGCATAAAGGTCAACTACCAAGGATTTTTTTAGGAAATTGTTATCTTTTTCCTTCTAGCAGATGTCATGAACAGAAGACATTTCCCCTCACCCATTCCAGCATTCCACCACATGTATTTTCTTATTTCCATCTAGACTCAAGATGTACTAATAGAAAAAAAACCATGCTGCTTCTTCAAAAAACAGTTTATCCAGTCATTTTGGTCATTAATCCTTCATAAACGGAGAATTCAGAGGCTCATATTTTTCTCCCCTACTCAACTGTTTAACATCAACTCTTAAACCACCAGATATGTTGCCATGCAGCTCCGCGGGTACCTGAGAATACAATACCGGTATCAAGTGAGAAATAGTCCACTGTTTCTTGAGGTTTTTTGTAGTTGTTGGGTTTATTTGTTTGCTTGGTTGCCTTTTTTCCCCCAGAATGGGGGGACAATGCATTTCTGGCTCCATTTGAGCATCAAAAAATACCAAAAATGTTTCCAACAGTGGGAGTTTAAAACATCAACAGAATACAAAAGAATTTAATCTCTCTCTGGCACATGGAGCAACTCTGCCTATTTAAACTGCTTGAGCTGTATCTGCACTGAGAGATACTGCAAGAAGCTTGGGTAGCCCTGGCTGGATGCAAGAGGCAGCCGCAAGCTGGACTGACTGTGCCACAGCACTGTCCTTCATGTGCTGCATGCTTTGCTTGTGTTACATTTGCACACCTGAGCAGTACTTCAGCCTTTCCACTTGATTTCCCTGCTCAAGATAGAGAGGAAAGGCTGCTGGTTCCTCTTTCTTTCAAATGCTCAACCAGGATTACTCAGCAGCCCATCTCTGACCAGCCAGAACAGCACAAACAGCGCAACTTTTAAAATCATAATGCATCAAAAATACATGACGTTTTTAACGCATACAGAGATGCTTTTAGATAGCATCCTAAAAGAGATATAATAAAAGGATGACAGAACAAAGACTGGTTAGTTCCTCTTCAAAAGAAAACAGAGGAAAACAAGAATCCCATATTAACGTTGATTTTGACGCACTGATTTCCAGTCTCATTTTTATGCTATTCTCTGATTAGTAACAATCAAGCATAATATTTCAAACACACCCAGGTACATTTATTTAGCTGCTCTGCTTTAGAGTGCTCTTCATTTAAATAAGAAACTAGCCTCAGGCAAGTACCTCACAAGAAATACTTTCTAATAGATGCTCAGCCCTATATTTTAGCTCACAAAATGAAGTAGCTGTTGTAACAGATTAACCGTCATACAGAAAAGAAATACATACACAGTGGCACTGTGAAGACAAATGACTAAACAAATTTGATGCCTAGATAACTATTTTTAATTCCATTATTTAGTTGGTTCGGTACCTTTATTTAAATGGCAAATACCAGGTTCTAAAAAATATCTGCAAATAAGAAATGAGAGCATTTTGCATAAAATCTATCTTCTTCCACAAAGCCAAAGGCAGAAGATACAGAAGGGATATGTAGTAATGAAAAATGTCGTAAGCATTTATAGAATCTGGAATAAAAATTAGACAACTACTACTACAGACTACATAAAAGCATCTTTGTACATGATCCAAGCACTTACAACAGACCTGAATTTTTACCATTGTCCCTTCCCATTGTATCTAACAAGCAACAGCAATTATAGAATGGCAGAGGTAACAAAACATTTTCTGCCATAACCCCAGGAGCTAAATGGACCTGAGCTGTCACACAACTGTGTGTTTGAGAAGGGCATTTTTCATTCACTACTTTCTGTGTGCTACAGTATTGTGTGATAATCACATCTTGTACCATTCTTGATGTATTTGCAAGCCACAGCTGAATTAGATCTGTTTGTTTGTTGCAATTTGGAACAGTGGAAGATTGTGTTCAGTGAAGCTAGGGACTTACTATGTAACATTTTTTCAGTCATAATTGCATCAATGCTGGGTAACATTAAGAACTAAGCCATTAAATAGATCTTCTAAGGCTCTACAAGTCCTGTTATTGCTTTGCTTAGTTTTCCAAACCAAGCTCTTTAAAAAAAATCGAGTGTTCAGCAACATCTGAAGATAGGACATGTTTTTACAAAGAAACAGAATTCTTTGAATGATTATTTTATTCAGTTTCAAAACCAGCCTAAGGTGACCTACATCATAAAGCAGAGTACTGTCTGCTTTAGACTCGACATCCCCCCATCTTTATGAGCTTCTTATTCTTTCCTCCGAATCTGTGCCCCAAATAATGTATTTCTGTCTTTTAAGCAAAGCAGAGTCACTGATTCATCTTCTGTCCATCAGGTTTCATGACCTTCTCTTCTAACTTTCTTCTAAATTTGAAGCAGTCAGAGGATGCTGCAGCTGGAGTCTCATTGATTCTATCCTCAGAAATGCAGTCAAAGTGAAAGAGAAGCTAGTGGAGTCTATACTGCTCCAGCATGGACTTAATGATAACGTACAATGCTGGTTAAGTACAATGCTATCAAGGATACCTGCAAGATTTCCCTTGTTTTATATCTTTAATATGATTGACATGAGTATTGTGGTGGATTCTGAAAATAAGCTCCAAGTTGAAATCAAAAGTAGTCTCAAAAGAATATGATTTGTTTACTGCCCACTGTAAAACTCAGTCTAATGAAACAGAAATCAGTATCGAAATCCAGCAAAATTACTCTAGCCAGCAACATGGGACTGGCTGGATCTGAGCTTATTTGCCTGTGTAGAGCTGTTTCTACGTTTAGAAGAATATAGAGACGGAACTGGTAAAGGCTTTTTTCTTTTGTGTTCTGCTGAACTAGTGAAATTACTCAAGGTTAATGCAATTAGATGATGGATAAAGTTCTTGATGGATGAGACTGCAATGACACTGAAAAATGTGGTGCTCATCCTACTAAGAGATATTTCTGCATCCAGTGCAATTAAGGGAGGTAGATGTGAATATGGTAGTAGCTGCACGAAGCATAAGAAATGGCTTCATACATTTGTAAGCCACTACAAAAGACATTTGAATTGAGACAACTACTGGTAAAGAGATCATATTTCTAGTTATGATGATGTTGTGGTTTAATCCCAGCCAGTAACTCAGAGTCACAGAGCCATTTCCCCACCTTTCCCTCCCCAGGTGGGATGGGGATGAGAATCAAAAGAATGTAAAACCCATGAGTTGAGATAAGAACAGTTTAATAATTGAAATAAAATATAATAAAAATAACAATAGGAAAACAAGAGAGAAATAAAACCCAAGAACCCCAAGTGATGCACAATACTATTGCTCATCACCCACCAACCGATACCCAGCTCGATCTGATGGGCAATCTGCCCCTGCAGGTAACTCCCCCCCCAGTTTATACACTGGGCATGACGTGCTGTGGTATGGAATATCCCTTTGGCTAGTTTGGGTCAGGTGTCCTGTCTCTGCTTCCTCCTGGGTTCTTGTGCCCCTACTCACTGGCAGAGAATGAGACTGAGAAGTCCTTGATCAGGGTAAATGCTACTTAATAACAACCAAAACATCAGTGTTTTATCAATGTGATTTTCATACTAAATCCAATACACAGCACTGGACCAGCTATCAAGAAGGAAAAAATTAACTCCCAGGCAAAACCAGGCCAGATGAATATGTTCAACTCAAGGGACAGCATTCATAGACTATGTAAGATCTATGAAATCGAGAAATGTTCCTGGGGTGGGGTTTTCCTGTGAGTTTTTTCCCTGATGAAAGGAACTGAGAGCCAGTGCAGTCGGGGGGACCAGTGCATACTGTGGAATGAACCTACTTGCAACCTGGAACAAGACTCCCAAGATGCTGTGGGCACAGCTTTTTAAGAACTTTTAAAGACAATATGAGGATAAAAGATGCCTTTTGCCTTGAATTTATTACATGAGCGCTCTAAGTCAAATAAGCTTCTGTAAACATAATCTTTTATTTACTCTCCCTCAAAAAATCTACAAACAATAGTAGTAATATTTACAAACATCAGGAGCAATATTAGGAACAAAGTTATGTTCCAAAAGAAACTGCAGAACACTGCTGCTTGCAGCTCTATTGCTGGCTTCCTCCGTAAGTGAATGTTCCTAGGCCCACAACAGACACAGAAACAAAACAGAAGCTGAAGAGGTTGTTTTGATCTGTATTTGCTAATCTTTCATTTACAAACATCAGAACAAGAAAAGCGTTGTTAAATGTTCCAACTCAGTATGGCACATTTACACCAGCTTCTTCCCACGTGAATTCTCCAATGTCTAATATTACAGTGTTTGAACTGAGGCTTTGTATTTGACTCTCCCTCTTCCAAAGCCTGCAGCATCACAATCACCGTAAACCCATCTCTCTGCCAAACCTGGCTTAAGCTGGACAACTGATTCTGAAGTTAGCACCTGAACCCCACTGTCTGTATTCAGGGATGGTGTGACTGCAAACATCTCATTTCCCCAGGGAAGATGAATTGAAATGAGGTCATTAACATTTTTAGTACAAAAAATGCCAGCTTTTCAGAAAACCTCTGAAGCCCTGAGGGAAAACCATGTTTTCTTCTCATGCAAATAGCATTGGCAAATCCACAGTACTACATATTTTCTGCTCAGAAGCCTTTATCAGTAGCTTCACAAAATAACGGACTAAGATTCCTACCCTACCGCAGTTGTAAGCTACATATGTTTACTGCTTGTTTTTCGTTCCATGTCCTTTAATAATGTATGCAGATCCATTAAAATGCATGGCAGTTTTCCATCATAACAATAATAGTCACATTCTTCTGCTAATATCAAGCATCCCTGGAAATTAATCTGCTGATACAACTTTTCTGATCATAACTGCACTCTTCTTTCCTAAATTACAGAGGAGTTATGCCTAATTCATGGTTTTTCATTTAGTGTTCTTATCACAGACCACAGACACAACAGGTCTCCAATTTAATACAATGACAATTTATGATAGAAATCTACATTTTTAAACCTGGAAACATTCTCTATGTTGACCAAGCAAATACATCTTGCTAGATCAAATTAAAAAGAAAAGAAAAAGGATGTTTCAGATAAACAGAGGTTGACTATTCTTTACTGTAATGGTATAAGGAGAATTACCAAAAGAGGATTTCCACGCTATGAACTCCAGTATGCAAAATGTACTTATTCTTTAAATATGGGCAGCTCAGAATTAAAAATCACATGTTCTTATTTACCTGCTCAAATTTGTCACCATGTCACCATTATAAGTAATTTAGCAAATACACATAGTAATGTTTTCAAGTACACAACAGCATTTTAACAAGCAGATCTCATTTCAGAACATATGAATTCCCTACTTTCGCTTTAAAGTGTACCGATGGTCTTAATGTTTATGTTTGAAAGGAGAAATAAATATTTACCACATTTACTGAGGAAATTTGTAGTTATAGCTATTAGGAGGTCTTTTCCAAAGTGCAAGTATCCTTTTGAGTCTCATCCAAGAAGGCTTCCAACTTAACAAATGATCACAACATTACTTTAGGACAAAACAGAATGCATACATCAGATACAAATCCACAGAGGTAAGATTGCCACAGGGGTTTCCACGGGGAAGTACTAACCTCCAAAGCAGATTCTCTTTCCCCTAATAGGCTAAATATAGGTCTATTTAAACTGACCATTTTAACGAACATAAGAAAAAAATCACTTCACGCAGCAATAGGACAAAGACATCCAACTGCTAAAGACACTAAATACAAATATTCACATTATTACTTTGACTCAAACGTGAGAGTAAGCCAGGTTTGTTAGCTTCACTATAAGGTTCATGGAAACGACAACTATTTCATGCAGGTGTCTGAGCTCCTATGTACTGAGAACTGAATTTGGTAACTTAAAACTTCTTATTGAAGAAAGAAGTACAGTGAAAATCCTGCCCTCATGCTCATCAGCACTGTGAGCCAGAGCCTTCTCAGCAGAAAGACATGAATATTACTGCTACTGCTTCCTTCCCCTATTTTATCTGGCTCTGGAGAGCCCTATGAAGATATATATCAGCAACCTTTCCAATCTGTGAAACACCATTTATCACCCGTTCAGATGAGTTCTGACACTTGAAGAGACCACAAGGTGTTTTTATAGCTGCTACCACATACAAAAGAAAAAAGAGAAGGACATCAAGTTGACTCATAATGCACTAGGATGTTCTGGGGGCAGGTTTTTCTCTGAGCTATTGGCCCTGTAAGCCTTGGTGCAAGCTGTCGCCCTGGTACTGCTACCTAATCCAAGACACATGATGATTTTTTTCAGTTGTGAAAAGCTTCCAAAGTTATTCCTGAAAAATGACAATGGCCTTTTGAGATTCAAGGGATATTACACCTTCCCTATCAGATACCCTTTTCCCAAATTATTCCACTTCAGTATTCCTGATAATGGCTAAGGATGATCTGCCAGCTAAACAGGCGAATCCCTCAAAAATGGAATGAAATTTAGGATCTTGATGTCTGCCAGTAGGGTAACATGATGAAGTACAGAGGAATTACTAGAGAGGATTAACATGAACACCAATTCACTAAAGCAACTAGTGAATAAAGAAATTACTATTCCCAGATGGTTTCCCTAAGAGCTATAGTTTTGTTTCTCACACAGACATGTCTTTAACAACTATCTTCAGTTAACATCCTCCCAAGACCAGCTTCTACTAAACAGGCTTCATATTCCACCTAGGCTTCCTAGCATAAAAAACAGGTCTGGTTTTAATCACAAATCAGGATACCAAATGAAAGAACATACAGTTATATTTCTGTCTCTGGGGGGAATGATGATAACAGAACACATTTCCATATTCTATTTTTTAAATGCTGATTTGATAGCATTTCTGTCAACTGAAGAGACTTTTGCCTATTCAGAAATACTTTTTTCAGATCAAATGTGAGGCATCCCTGCCCATGGCAGGGGGCTGGAACTAGAAGATCTTAAGGTCCTTTCCAACCCTAACTGTTCTATGATTCTAGGATTCTATACTGGGCAAAGAAAAGCTAATGCCCTAAATATCACCTGTGGACAGTGAATGGGGATTTAACAACAGCACCTCCTTTGAAGGTATTAATGTACGGAATCCTGGTTTGCTTTTCATGGCTTTGTTTAAAGATGCTACATTATTACGATCCAATATCCATGTTGCATGGCTTCTACGCCACTGACATCTCTGTAACAAGATTGTTGTACAGCTCCACAAGTTTCCCCACTGAACAGTGCCCATTTCCCTCATTTTGTCTAAACCTATAGCCAGCTGTTTATTCCCAGACTGAAAGCTCCTGGATAACCGCAAGGACCAGCTCCAGAAAGGATGGGTTAAGAGCCATACAATTTGCTCTAAAGTCTGGATTTACTCCAGAAACCACTTGCAAAGTGATACTCTCTGTTGATTTGCTTAGGAAACTGCTTCAGACTTGACACTCACCACATATTTCCTTATGTGGACTCTGACAGAAAGATACAAAAAAGGCTCCCGAACAACTGTGATTGATTCTGGTTATCCTCAAGTGCTCTGCAAATTTTCTGCTCTGGCACTAAGATCTGGCCAGAACATCTAATTTCCATGCCTTTAGATCACTTTCAAAGATAAACCTCTGCAGTGGAAGAGGGGACGTGGATGGCTATGCACAACATGCAGACACAGCTTATCTCTCTCCTACTCAAGTATTTTGGCTTTGGTAGAAATCATAAATTGAGCACCAGTGTTAGATCACTTAGGAAAGCAAGAGCTTAATGTTACATGACTTTTCTGGGCTGTGTCAACAGGAGTATGGCCAACAGGCTGAAGGAAGTGATTCTCCCCCTCTACTCTGTTCTTATGAAACCCCAATTGGAGTACTGCTTCCAGCTCTGGGGGCACCAATACAATGGGGATGTGGACCTGCTCGAGAGGGTCCAGAGGAGGCCACAGAGATGGTAAGAGGGCTGGAGCACCTCTCCTATGGAGACAGGCTGAGAGAGCTGGGGTTCTTTAGCCTGGAGAAAAAAACTCCAGGGAGACCTTGGAGAGACTTCCAGTACGTAAAAGGGTTCTTCAAGAAACCTGGGAAAGGACTTTTTGCAAAGGCATGTAGTGCCAAGACAAGGGGAATCGCTTTAAACTGAAACTGAAACAGGGTAGATTTACCTTAGACATTAGGAAAAATTTCTTTACTAGGAGTGAGGCAAGACACTGGCACAGGATGACCAGAGAAGCTGTGGATGCCTCACCCCTGGAAACATTCTAAGATTCTATGATTTCAGGCTTTCACCTTGATTGCGCTTAGGCCAGTGTCAAAAGTTCGGGTTTCAGATTAATGTACAGATATGGAAGCTGAAGTTACGTCTCTGATTTGCAGTCTGGGAAGGGTTAATATGAAAAAAAACAAACACCTCCAAGTTAAACACAGACAGACAGATGTGTATATCACAAGTACATATACTAGGTCTGATGAATTCACTAGCCTCACAAAATATAGGGAAGACTGTGTATGTCTGGGAGATGGAACAGACAGAAGTGTAGGCTAGTAAACATACTGCAAGGAAGAGGTCACTTTTCCTGCATCAGGATGTCTCCCTTTAGTCATGGGAAAAAAAGAGCAGGAATGGAAACTTGCATCTGCATAGCAGCAGCTGTGCTACTGATACAGATGTACGGGCACAGAAGCTCACAGTGGTACTGGTACTTTGTGGAAACATCCAGATACTATTTTAGTTTTTCATGAGTAGCAAGAAAGTATTTTTCCTACAGTTCCAGCTTCCCAAGCAACATTAACAAGAGAAGCGGCTATGGCTTTTCTGGGGCAGCTATGCATTCACAGTACTTGACATTCCGCCCAGAGCAGTAACTACTCATACATAAAAAGCAGTCATCTAATCTCCTAATTCAGACAAGTGGCTTTTCTCCCTGAAGAAGGAAAAAAAAAACCAAAACCCAAATCACAAAAAAAACCTCAAAACCAAACATTCTTTCAGTACAAATATTTTGTGAAATCAGCTTAGATCTGCGCTATTCATCTGAACTACCTTTGGTGCACCTGAAGGTCAGGCCATAGTTCAAAATGAAGAGCCAAAACCTCTGATCATCACTGAATCATCACTGAATGAGATATCAGGACAGATCTCCTGAAAAGCCTGGCATGGAGAAGGAAGGCAGCACTAAACTCTGTGACTGCATGCTCAAAGCTTGACTAGAGGAAGTTGAATTTTTCAACCAGTTGAATAACTACCAAGAGAGCTATCAGGACATACAGTATCACAGTATGTTAGAGATTGGAAGGGACCTCAAAAGATCATCTAGTCCAATCCCCCTGCCGGAGCAGGAACACCTAGATAAGGTTACACAGGAACGTGTCCAGGCGGGTTTTGAATGTCTCCAGAGAAGGAGACTCCACAACCTCCCTGGGCAGCCTGTTCCTGTGTTCTGTCACCCTCACTGAGAAGAAGTTTCTTCTCAAGTTTAAGTGGAACCTCTTGTGTTCCACTTTGTACCCACTGCCCCTTGTCCTATCATTGTTTGCCACTGAGAAGAGCCTGGCTCCATCCTCGTGACACTCCCCCTTGGTATATTTATATGCACTAATAAGGTCACCCCTCAATCTTCTCTTCTCCAAACTATAGAGACCCAGCTCCCTCAGTCTTTCCTCATAGGGGAGATGCTCCACTGCCTTAATCATCTTAGTTGCCCTATACGGGCCTCTTCACCTTCCCGCTGGATTAGGGAAAGGAAGCGGGGAACCTTTCACATCTTGGCCAAGAGCTACAGTATTGCATTCTTCCTCTACTGGCCAAAGCAACTACATATGGTATGAAAAGCTATGTGGCAACACAAGTAAGAATGACGGATGTAGGTATCTTTGTTTTTTCTTCTGGCTTTCTCCTCCATTTGAAAGCAGAGCTGGCAGCATCAAGTGAGAAAGACTTGTCAGAAAGCAAGAGCTAGACTTGGATGACTAATCTTAATTATTAGTCAGAAGTGTTAAATAAGAAGCTTTTGGATCTGATCTACTGGGTGTTTATAAAACATGAAGAGAGCCTTCTACAACAATTTCCTAATGGTAGAGATTGATGGTTCTGATGCACTTTCTCCTTTGCTGCCACTACATCACTCCAACCACAAAGTATGCCAAATTGTTTCTTTCAAACAGACCAAACTTTATGCATCAAAGAGCAACACGTGTTACTTAAGAATACAGGTTTTATACAAGCATTTAGCAAAATACAGACTGTGCATCAAGTTGTGCTGAAAGGAACCAATGCAGTTCAGTTACAGTAACTACCTCTCCAATGGCTCCAAGGCCAAAAGGTCGCTTCCTTTTACTTTACTCGGACACCCTCTAAGCTTCCAAAAAAAGTATATTTTCACCTTTAACAAATTCAAATATCACAGGAAACAATGCCTGCTTCACTGTGAGATGATCTGGTAGAAAAATTTGATAACTTATTCAGAATTGGGAGTAGAATTTTGCTCGTACACCTCTATGCTGAGTATCACAAGAATGTAACATAAAAAGTGTTCTGGCTCAGTACAGACATTTCTACAAAGATCTGCCTAGCCCAAGATCCTGTTTCCAACAGGCACTAAAAATGGATATAAAAATAATGGTGCGAAAATAATGTAACACTGTACTTGTCTAGCATATTCTGTATTTCAAAACAGCTTGCAGCTGAGGGAATTCCTGAGCCACAACTCATATCCCTTTTAACCCTTGTAAACTGATACCCACAACATCCTGCAATAAGAGTGCTCTCCCTTAGCAAATACTCACTATGAACAGCAACTTAAACCCAAAACCAACCAACCAAACAAAAACAACACCCCAAACCTAAGTCTGCCACCAGCTAGTATGCAGTGTCAATGCACAAAACACATCAGGCTTTCTGGAGCACCATAAATGCTTTGTCATTGTTTTCTTCACTGGTCCTCACCTTTGTAAGATGAAACACAGGAGCAGCACATTCCTAATGAGCACACTTATTTTAATGTGTTAAATTTTTAAAGACATCTCGTACGTAGCACATTTCCAGAGCCAAAACACAAATCAGTAAAAGAAGTGGTGGAATTTTTAACTACTAAATAATAAAAAGAAAATTAGAATAACAAATTACATTACCCAAGCTTGGAACAAGTAACTTCTCTTTTTCTCCCCAAGAACTGCCATGGGTCACAACAATGAAGGTTGACAAACTGCAGTGATGAAATATCAGAACAGAGTTGTATACACAAATTAAGATCTATCCACTGCTGCAAACGCTCATCTTAATATCAATGCCAAAGACTGGAGGTGTAAGAATCGATCACCCTGCTCAGAATACACAACTCCTCTGGGAAAAATCACTGCCCATAGCTCCCACACTTGCCATGTTACTCAGCTTTGGCATAGGTCTGCTTTAGGCAGGACCAAAGCATGTCTGTCCTGAGGGCTGACAGGTATTCTGCAGGGAGCAAAAAAAAAACCTGAACAAAACACAAACTAGGCAGAACAAGCAGATGAGTGTTACCTTCCCCTCATCCCACTATCCAATCTTCATGGGGTTTTTATCATTTGATATGGTTTCCTTTAAGCAGAGGCGAATAACTGATTTCTCTCTATACAAACCCAAGACCAAAGACATTCACAGCTAGCAGGACAGCCCCCAACTGCTGGTAGTCAGAGCTACCAACACAAAGGACTGCACACAGCCAAATCTCTGATTAATCACCATTCTGTAATTAGAACATTTTAGCTAAACAATGCAGTTCTTGAACTCTGCACCCTGTGGGGTTCAAAAGGAAATCATGCCCATAGATTCAATGTGCCAACAAGGAGACAATGAGGAATAAACCAACAGCCAAATTTTACGATCACACAGTTTAGGGCCAGAATACAGTAGAGCGAGATGGGATAAAGGGAATAAATAGATGAAAAAGGACACACTGTAGAGTGACACCTAGAATAAGTTGGAGAACGCTGAATTAAGTTGCAGATCTCTCTAATTATGAGAAGGATTTCATTAAGAGAATAACAATACCAAAGTTATTCTCTTTGCAACTCAAACTAGTGACAAAGTATACTTGGAACACACTTAGAACTAGAAAGGGCAGTTTCAATATCTGCTGTTGACATTATTATATTGGAACTATCAGACACATAATTTATTATCATTTTAATCTATTTATTTTCACTATTCTTGATTTATATTTTGCACAGTAATGCAGTCTATGGATTGAGGTTTTTTGTTAGACAACCTGCAAAACATAAAGCAGACCTCCATTAAGTGCACTGGGATGCCCCAGCTCTTCAGAGCACAGATTTTCACCTCTCAGATCAAATTCTCACAGGTAGTTTCCTCCCTGTAGTCCAGCGAGGCCAGTCAACTCTGTCTTATACAAGGATTTCAGACACTGTTCATCTGTTTTCCTGTTGCTCAGGAAGAAGCACAAAGTGGGTCTGGTGTCCTGTTCTGTGCAATTAATTCCTGACAAGATACCACTCTACTTAAGCACAGCAATATTAAGAAAGAGACTAACCAGGGCTTTTCTTAACACAAGCTATGAGTCTTTGAGATGAATCATAAGAGTTCACTAGAATGAGACACAATGTTTCCAATTTTAGGAGACACTATGGTGCTCATAATAGTAACAGGTACTAATTCAAAATGGTTAGAGTAAGTGTTTTGTCCCCTGTTGTTTTAAGAGTTTCTGCGTTCAGAAATCAGTGATGTATACACACTAAAATGATGCTATTAAATACACAGTTCAAGAAGCTAGTAGAAATTATCAAAAGGTTCCAATTAAACCTTTTGAAATAAATATTCATACATGAAAAGCACGATAATACATTCTTCAACTTATGTTGCAAGTTGAAGTGAATAGACTTAGCACTCAGCTGTTCTAGAACACACATGAACCACTTCTACCCAAACTTCGCACAGCTGGAATCCAGCTGTGTGCTCTGTTACTTAAGAAAATCTCTAGTCCACCTACAGCACAGATATTGCCAGAACTACTGATGGGACTACAGACGTGTATCTACACGGGACAGCTCATGTAGATGTCTTCTAAAACCCACTCTTCTCTGAAATGTTACTTTACAATGTCATGAGGGTCTATAATTGCTTCAGAGAAAACAGACAGCTACAAGACTGTGCTTATTTTAAAGCCAGTGAGCATGTTTACTGTCAATAATTTCTATAATAAGTAAAATGATGTTGTACAAAGTTGGCCTGAGTTCCTAAAACTTATCTTAAGCTTTTGCAGTGCATGGTTTGCAAGCCTTGCGACAGCTGATGGCTTGGGTTTTTCTAGCGTTAATACTGCCTGCTATGTTACATTTCTGTGAGCACTGGCAGAAGTTAAGATGTCAGTTTTCAAATGCAGTGCTCAGGGGCCCTAATGTGCCTTGGGGCTCCCCCAACCCTTCCCAAGGCGAGGACCCCATTCCAGCCCCTGGAAACACCAGAGCTGGCACTGCAAGGCTTTAGGATGCTGTCTCTGGCCCTCCCTGACCACAAGCCCCACCACACAGCTCCTGCATCCCTGACCACGGTGAACCCCAACAGAAAATGCTGATACTTTTCTATATACTACATTTTGCGAGTGGCCAAGTAATCTAACATAAAGAACATCATGCTTGAACATGTGAGCCCAGAACTGCAAGTCCACAGCTAAAACTGAGACTACCTGATTTCTTTCTTCTTTGGTTCTCCCATGCGTGAAAAAGAAATGGCAGTAGCCAAAAGGAGCATGACCTGATCTACTTTCAAACACTTCTGATTGCCAACAAGCAAAAATGCTCCAAACCTAAATTTAAGAGCTAAATTTAAGAGCTGTATGTCAGAGGATGCTGTGATTGATTATTTGACTTTTCCTCTGGTCACGTCACCAACAAGAAACCCCCATAATGTCATGATGTAGCTGATATTTTTCATCAATACTTCAAAAAAATACACCTTCCACCTAAAAAGAGCATTCATGAGAGCCCACCAGAAGGCAGAAACTGCCCAAAGTCTAGAAACAGCTACTCATAAAATAAAGTATTTAAGTGAAGAATGTAGTCAATATCATAGAGTAACAAGTCATACTCAACTCTTTAATCCTAAAGTTATTTTTATGACATTTGAATAAGGTATTTTCCAGACTAAAACAGTTACTCGTAATATCACCTCCTTCTTTCATACACCATGTAGACAGTTATGGTGGGGACAGCTTCACTATTATTCTGGCAGAGAAAAGTGAGGAAATCTCGAGTCTAAGAAAAGATTAACATGTTTAATTTTAGTCTTTGCATTTAAAGCAATATTTTTTAAATGAGGTGTTCAAAAGATGTCTCTTTTATCTGCTTTCTTCATTTACATTTTCCCTTTTTAAAATGTACCATTAAGCTCCTGAAGGGGAAAGAAAAAAAATGTTAATGCAAGCACAATCACAGAGAGGGAAGGATCTGAACAGGAGTCCTCAAATGCTGCTGAAGAAATATTCTTTCACTGGCAAGGTCATTGCTGTTTCACAGCAGAGACTCTGCTGACTGGACAGTGCTAAAATCACCCAGTAGGAAGCTGGTCTTCTGAGGAAAACAAACACTTAAGAACTACCAGGCCCACTGAGCACATTTTCTCTTTTGCTATGTTTGGGATTTTAGCCCAAGTTCTCATAAATGAAGAGTAATGCAGTCTCTTGTCTCTCACCCAGATTTAGTTCCAGAGAAAAATCAATGCTCATGAAAGCTGCGGGATGAGAACCTCGGAGACTAAAGGCCTCTCATTATCTAGAAAAGCACAAAAATCTATCCTCCCATATTTAACCCCAGGAAAGCCTCAACCCCTCTTTGCAAGGATCATCTCCCTAGGAAAGGAAAATAAATCAGTTCAAGGAAACAGTTTGACCTTGAGCTTTCTGCTAAGCCTCTCCCAGCGATACTCATTATTGCCAAACCTGACAAATCTTCTCATGGCAGTGTCACCTTGCTGCTAAACAATACACTAAGAGCCAAGTCACAGGCCAGTGGTCACTGCAACCAACAGCTCATTCACCAGGGGTCTGGGTACAATTATTCTAAAATCACTTTGCTCTGAATTAAAAAGAACAACAAAATATTTTAAAGTTTAGAATGATCTCTTCCTCACCTGCCCCATCAGCACAAATGACTTCTACTGACTGAGAAAGAAAAACTGCTGAACAAAAAAGAGCATTCTACAACAAAAGTCTACCCAAACTTGAAGTCCAGAAACATTATCAAGTTTTATTCTCTGGTGGAAACTGGAACGCAAACGCAGAGCCTTAAAAATACATACAGAATATACTACAATGAAACAGCAAAACTAGGAATTATGACTTTCAATTATTTCACTCAAGTTAGACCAGAATAGAAAGAATTTTGAAAGCCACATTGAAAAAAACACAAGCACTGACTTCAGCTGCTGCTAACTCAATGCCAAAGTTTTAAATCTGCATATCTATTATAATAACTTAAAAGTGACAGTTTCCAGAACTTCTCACACTTCAAACAAATGCCTGCTATTTAAATGTGCAGCCAGATGCAGTTACCAGAGCTGCTAAGAAACTTTCTCAGGACAGGGGGAGAAAGGCAAGTTTAAAGCATTAAGATTTAGACCTGCCAAATCTACTAGTGCTATAATATAACAAAGCTATAATTTCGATGCAGAAACTGACAAAAACTCATACATTACTGCAATATACTTGGTTAGTGTACCTGCTGGCAAAATGCCTTCAAAGTAATTATGGTAAAAATTACTTATGTTTCCAATTCTGACTCACATGTCATTATGAAAACGAAGTGCACAAGTTTGTATGGAAGCACACTGAAAGGGACGTCTGATAACATGGCATGTTTGAAATTTTTCATTGCCAAAAAGGAGCAGTTAAATTGCTTAGTGGTTTAAGAATGATTAAGAAAAAAAAGGGTAAACCTGAACTTTGCTCAGAGGCAAAGCAGTGCTACTAGATTAGTTGCACCTTCACTCCTACCCCACGTTTAACAGAATTTCACTGAAGACTTTAACCTGGATTTGTGCCAGAGTTTTCACCTTTACAGAGACTTCTCCTTCCCCTGACCCATCCAAGTTTAGAGATGCTATCAAATCATTGAGTCATATGTTCACTTCAGTCAAGGCTAGGAGCCATCTACTTTGAAGGAAAGATACTGTCACAAATCACTAATATTCAGTCTGTACAATACTCATCCTAAAATTCCTCTCAACTCCCCACATATAGTCTGCAGCGCATGAGCCTTCAGGCCTAGTCAATCTATTAACGCACCCAAAAAAGAATAAAGAAAAACAGAAACGAAAACAGGACAACAAAAAAGCCCCCACCAACACCCCACAACCAAAAAAACAAGTCCCAAAACATCCACCAAATAATCAAACAAGTGGAAAGCTATCCCTACACATATGCATAGATTAGGGCAGTGCCTTTACAGTACCACAGCTATACAACAGTGCTACTGCAGTAATCTAATACTAACAGAAACTGAACAATAGCTAACACAACATTCAAACAAAAGCCATATATATACAGCACAGAAAAGCTTCTGGTGCAATGTATACTATAAAGAAAGTATTCACACAAGGAAAATAAATCCAGTAGTTTTATGTGCATTACCGAAGTACTAAACAGGAGTTAATCAGTCTGGAAAAACCATAGAAGTGGCAGAAGGAGAACACAACGTTGTTACTCAGATTTCGCACACAGGTGAAAACATATTTAATACTCAAAATTTTAAGCCGCACAGACCTTGAATGGCTGACCAATTTCACAGTTGAGAGCCATCTATGCAGTGATTTGTACTCCTGGAACAGAGTCAAGCTATCTCTGATCATCAATTACCTCACTAAGGAAAACATATTTAGAATAAGAATTTATTTTTTTCCCTAGGTTTGCCTTGAGTCATTTTAAGCACAATTTCACAGCCTATATACATTGATATGTACTGATTCCCTCTTGAATCATCATTTTAACAGAAAATAGAGTTTGGAATGGAGCTGCAATGTAGATAACATAACAAACTAAAAGGGTATGAGGTCATGAAAGCAAGAGGGCAGAAAACATTGAAATAACCACAGTAGCTTAGAGCAACTTCAGTTACATCTTAACACACACTCAAAAACTTACAGAATGCCATAACTGATAGCCTTCCATGTGTATGCACTACAAAGTCATTCTTAACTGCATGACCATGTATAAACTCTTCCGCTGTGACAGATGCACTATTATTAAGTATAGCCAGAAAAGCACCATTCAAGATGGGATGGGTGAAAGCACACACCAAGGACAGTAAGTCAGACACAAACTACAATGAAAAGGTCAATGAACTGACTAAAATTAGGAAGTTTAAGGGAACTCCTTAAATCCTGAACGTACTTCTTACTCTAATAGGAGAAATCTGAATCTTTCTATCATATACTAAATATATTAATGTCTACTTAGAAAATGAATGGAACTGGGACAAAGATGAAGCCGATTATAAAGTTCCCCAACTCTGGGGAAGGGCAAGGAAAGAAGTAAGAATAGGATTCAGGATGGCCAACGGACCTACCCATGAGCAGGTATCACAGATTTCTGCGTACAACATTACATCAAACCCAACAGCAAAAGATACTGAACTCCGTGCCTCTGAGAGATTGGACTTTTGGTACAATTTTACCTTAGTACAACCTGTTCTCATAATCTGTGTCTGGGCCCATAAGGGCATGGGACTGTCACTTAAATTTAAAATAGTCATTACTGAGCCTAGTACAACAACATCTACCACTCCTCACTTGACATCATTGAGAACATAATTGGTGGTATACCTTATTTAGATGATCACTGGCAACAACAGGAACTTGAAATTTAATGCTTCATTCAATTGTGATTTTGTAAGCTCTAACAATATTATGCTTATTAATTATAATCATTTCATATGGAAAGGTCCAGTACATATGGAAGCAAATAAACCTTGTTCATAGTGAGGAATCCCCCAATAATGTAATTAATGTTTATATTTTATACTAAAAGCTGTTTGCTTACCATGGATCTGCAAACATGCCAACATAGTATCTAATTAACATTAATTCTGACACTTAAATTAAACAGCTTATCAAACGATTGGTCTCTTACCTATAATCTCCAACGCACCACGTATTTCTGACATGGAGGTAAGAGGTAACCATACTACCACACTATGAGTTGATGAAGTGGATTGACTGTAGTCACCAGGTGGAGTGTGACAGATGCACTTGACCCCTTGCCCAAACTAGCAATAGTTTGGTACAGGTTCCAAAGGAGGTAAAGGCCTGAGCTGTAGCCAGGACAAAAACTCCAGGAAACCCACAAAGAAGAGGATGCATATGAGCTTGGAACACCAGTCATGTGATTAACACATGGATAGCAGGTGGTTTTTCCAAGACTCATTTATCAAGGAACAAAGAAATCTGTGTGTACAAGGAGTCTCATCGATACCTTTCCTATCACATGCAATTTGACTGTGAGCCAACCACTTCATCCCATAAATACAGCACCCTTAGCGAGCCTTCTTTGAGCTCTCCCTAGGCAGCATGGCTGCATGACAGCAATTTCCTCTTGAGCTGGAACACCTCTCAAGGCTGCTCCTTGAGGAAACAGACACCTTTCTACTAACAATACTGAAATTCTACTAATGACATTGTACTAATGACTTGAATTGGACTTACCTTTAGATGAGTGATTCCCATGCCAGTGACTCTTCCCTTGAGCTGGGGACACCTCTCAAGGTTTGAGATTCCTTAACTGAGACAGAGATCCTTCCTTACCCAAGGCAGAGACCCCTTATTCACAACAGATCCTCAGTACGTTGCTGACAGCATGTTAAATCAATAGGAATGAAATCCATGTAATTAATTCCTTTAGACATAAATCATTGTTCAAGTCCGAGACAAAGACTGGACCTAGCTGCATCTAAGCATCATCAGGTGTTTAGAAAGCAAGGGGACCCACTCTGAACCTTATGCCTCAACGGGCGGGTCTCTGTTACCTTTTGTGTCTTTGGTCTCTGTGCAAGTCATTTTAAATCAATTCTAACTTGATTTTCCTTTTTATGTTTCTCATCTATGCAGTAAGTTAACAGAGTAAACCTTGCCATCAAACTCTGTTATGCTGCACTTCTATGAACTCCTATTAAAAATACTTTTGCTCAGGCCTTTGATGGTGACTGGGTGACCCTAAACCACTCATCTGTGACTTCTGCAAGACCTTTGTCCATTTTAATGTACAAGATGGAAGGCAATGCTCATTCAATGAGCAGATACTTAAAATCTGCCTTTCTCCTCAGTGTTCAGTGCATGACCATATGCTTTAGTTTAGTGCACTCCATTCAAACATGCTCTGCAAACATACTGATTAATTTGCTTGTGGAATTTTTCTGTTGCTTCTTGACATAGTATCTAACAGCATCATAAATACTACTTTATTTTCACAAGACTCCTTATAGGAAAGGACTCATACTATCTGCACATTTCATATGAAGGAAGACAGAAACAGCTTAAAATAGCACATATTTAGGATTTTGGTGCCCAGCTAGCAGGAAAAAAATAACTTATATTTTCTAGAACTCTTCACATTACTGGGGCTTTACTTATCCAAGGAATTCAGCTTCTGTCAGGTTTGAGTGCTCAGCATGACTGTAACTGAGATCCCAACTTCTCCTTTCTGTGAAAATTCAGATTTAAAGAAGTTGATTAACACGGTACAGGAGTTCTGTGGCACAGCTACTGCTATAATCCAACCCTTCAAGGCAGCACTGCACTGCTTCAAACACCAGTCCCTGTTCTTCCTACCTTACTGCTTGATTCACTCAATACCTTCCAGTTTCTGCATTAAAGGAAGTGGGGTTATAAAATTCATAGTGAATCACAGGAGCCCCAAATCTCATTGTTTTCTATGTAAAAAAAATATCTTTCCCAGTGATTCTGGATTTCCCCGGCTGTTCTTGATCCTTCCACTTCCTTCTCTCCTTATACGCCGGAATGCTTCTGCCTAAATCCCCTCCATCCTATCCACTGATGCATCTGGTGGCATCACAGTAAATAAGCACGTGGGCAAACACATCTGTTTGGCATTTCAGGCAGAAGGAGAGGATTAACGCTGTACTGCATCTGCTAAAAGCAAGATTATCATGAAGGCTTTATCACAAGCATACCAACACCCACATGCACACAGGCTCTTCTACTGCCAGGCAAGCACAGCTCATAAGTCACCACCAGCACCTTGATGCTGGGCCACTCTGCACCCAATAAATCCACAATCACTCCCCCACAAGACAACATGAAACAACCTGGAGGTGGCCCAACAACCAGCAGCACTGTGGGGTGCTTTACTCCCTGCTCCGAAGCAGTGGTGGGGTTGGTAATCAACTGGCTGCATAATATGAAATGCATAAGCAAGCTGGGGACTTCAGGTCAGGTGCCCCCTTCCTCACCGAATACCCTGACTTGCATAGCAGCCAGCTTCAACAGACAGCTGGAGGAATAAAAGGTGATGCTCCTCACCCTGACAAGGCAATCCACAGCCCTGCAATCTGAAAACTGGTTTGAATCCCTTTAGCTAGGAACTTTGGATCACACAGCTGCTATAAACAGTGAAGGACATTGGCACCTCATGCACACTGGTATCATTTCTAACCCCATCTGCCTTGAGGAGTCAGTTCAGAGTCCTGCAGCCCACCATGATCATCTGCAGCCTGTTTTGGATATGGGAAATTAAGTCATGAACTACAGAGCTTTTTGTCTGCCCTGAAATCAAATGAAGCCTGTATGGCCCTCCTAAAATAAACTTGCTGCATTACCTGTGTGTTTCTGTGCAGTACATTCATTTCACCAGTGATGTTTAAAGTTCTTTTGAGTTTTATAGGTAAGCTCCCAGTGGCACGAAGAAATAAAATTGGACCTCAGAATTTGTATTTCAATCTGGCTGCTGACAGAGTAGTCACCTCCTTGACCTTGAACTTTAAATTAAATGCTAGTCACACTAACAAAGTCATCAAAAAGGGTACAAAAGTATACTGGAAGGAACCACAGCTTACGATCTGGAGCACAGTTCTGCTACGCAGGAGACAGACCTGGGAGCAAGTTTCATGTTTCAGGGTAACCTGTGGGTGACTGAAGGAATCAAGACCTTTGACATTGTTTTCAATGAAATCAGGGTGTAGCCTTGAAAGGAAGAAAGCTCACCCAACGCAGACCATAACGAGAGAGATTAAATCTCCAGCGGGACAGCCCTCAACAGTCTCTGCACGCACACAGAAAAAATCTGTGCTTGTCCCTGTCACTGCTTCAAGCTCACTTGAACAACCCAAGCAGCTGAATTTCTTAAATTCCTAACGTGTTTTCCTATGTTAATTTTGTTCTTTATTGTTGTTGGGGTTTTTCTCTTAAAAACCTGAATTATTTCTATTGCAGTTCTCCTTTTGATCTGTGTTATTTTTCATGGTGCTGTTCTAAGTACTCCAACATTCGTCTGCATCCTTAGAAGCTAAAAAAGGAAATTTGTTCCTGCCACATAAAACAACAAAAAAAAAACCAACATTCCTCACAGTCATGTTTTATATGAGATTCCAACACTAACATCACTAACTTCAATTGAACAACACCTGCTTGTACAAGCTGAAGAACTTATCCCTTTAGATTTACAAGCTAAACAGAATAAAGTTATCAAGACAAACTTCAATCCCAAAATAGCCAAGTTACACATATCCAGCCCTGGCTTTTCTTTCTGAACAATCACTGAGTTTGAGGAATTAAATAAAAACTGAACAGCTTCTAAATACTCAGTTATTTCCTTGGCTTTCTTTCCATTGGTAAGAACACAGAAGCACAATAAAATAATTTGACCTTCCCATCATGTTTTTCTTCAGTTTGATATTAAGGAACGGAATTACTTGACTTCTCTTTTCTCATTTGCTCATTTCCACCACTCAGCTTGCATCCTTCCGTCATCTCTATTTTGCCAACAGTAGATGGCACCAGTAATTTCTATATTCATTATAATACCAAGGGGTTTTGTTGCTGATTTTCATAGCCACGGTTAGTTTCCTAACTGTATTCTATGAGTTTTCTTAGCAAGTCACCATTACAAAATTCATCTCGTGAAAGTCTCTTCATTTATTGGCATGTGCTTCATTTAAGCATCTGCTCATTATTCACATGTTTGGGATAACACTTCCTGAAACCATAGCTTGATGCAATGCCAAACCAGCCATTTTCTGCCTTAATTACTTCAGTGAAATTGCATTAATTCAATAATTGCAACATGGATTTCTGCTATCAATATGTATTCTTTTTTTTTTTTCAAAGAAGATATTATTTTTACCACATAATTTATATGTTTCGCAACCACCTTAGCTTAGGATATAAGCTTAGGATATACTGTTAAAAATGCAGGAAGCATGTGTCTATGGCAGCAGCTCTGCTGGTGTTTAGGCCAATGCTTTACTTTACCCTTGTATTTATCTGAAGGCTCATGCTTTTTTGTGCTATTCAGGTCTAAGCTTAATTGTATAAACACAGTTGCATCTGATTTTTAAAAATATACATAAGTATGTATAAACATATGCAAAGACATGTATACACACACACACACACACACACACTTCTACACAAGGGAACAATTACACCAAGAGTTCAGATTTGATTGTCAGATGTAGCAAACATTCGTTTGTTTCTCAAACTCAACCCCTACCACTTCTAACCCCCCAAAATAGCCCAAAACAAATCAACCTTAAGATCTCCGCTGTGGATCCAATATCTAACTAATCACTACAAGTTCCTTCCACATTCTGTGGGGACATGCATACCTTTTTAGCATGTATTTTAGTTGATTACATTTGATCAGATCAATTCCACCTTGAATTTCACACTGTTAAAAAGAACTTTATGATTAATTTAGTGAATGCATGATTAATTTTTCAAATACTTTGATTTTCCCGGAAACAAAATTGTAATTTGGATTACTAGATGCATACACACACATATTCCAACATGAATGCCACATGACCCCAAGATAATGACCACAAACAGAAACAATTAAAAGGACATGAATCTCTGAAATCACCATGATAAAACATTGCAGTGCATTGAGTAAAAGCATCGCTAATCTAAAAGAAAAGACTGTTACTCATGACCTACACTCTTCATGATTGCTGATTGATTGAGTTCAGAGATCAATTTGCTTCCTGAGTCTCAAGAACACGTACAGCAGGCTCTTACAGCGCTCAGATCAATGGGCTTCCTTTCTCTATGATCCACAACATCCACTATGTGCACTAAGTTAAATGTTCATCTCCACTGCCACCCTAAATTAATGATCCCCAAGTTCCACTTTGAATGAGATGACCCAAGTCAGGTCTTCATGTGAATAATGTTCCACTCCCATGGAGAGAAGAAAAACATGTTGGTGAACAGCCATGTTCACTGGTATAAATAAGTATAAATAAGTATGACAGGAAGCTGAGCGCCACAGCTGGGAAGCTCATGAGACTTTTCAAAGCTTGCACAGACCAGAAGATGTTTTCTCTTTGTTATTGGCCTGTAACTTCTCGGGAAAGGAAGCAGAAGAAAAAAAATAAATGAAAATTGATGTTTTATTTTAAAACATGAGGAGAGCACAGGGACAATGTATAACAAGTTACTGGATCTAAGTAATGAGTTATCTCTGAACTTGAGTTTCAGCCCACTCCAGTATGCTGACCTTAAAAGTCAGAAAAACACACTGAATTCGCTTGTGGCTGTAATGCTCATACAACTAAATTAAAAGAAATCCATCTTACCACGAGGAAAACATGGCTTTAAACACCGAGTGTTTTACAGTCCATCTAAAAAACAGTCAGAGGTATTACTGCATAGTCTACATCCAACTGGTGTTTCATGTTTTGACTGGGCAAGAAGGATGGCTTGGGTTGACAGTGATCTGCCATAGTTGGGAATAGGCTAAGCTCATTCTTTGCTGCATGCTGAAGGGTGGCATAGACAGTCCCCTTGCCCCCAGCCATTCCTCTCTGTTCAGAGGATGGCTACCTCTACCCCTGCATTTGGCAGATCACAAATGTGCTGACATTTTTACATTTTTACCAAGGAAGGTGTTTGTTGTTTTGGTTTGGCTTTAATATAAATGGACTTTCAAGCTAATCAAGCCTCCACTGTTAAAATACCTCCTGGGATACTATGCAAAACAGTATCAGTGAAGATCTTTCTGCTTCCATCTTATACTCTATTTATAGTCACACATTTCAATAACACAAATTTCTTAGGATCATTCTGCTTTCAATCCCAGACAAAAACACAAAGAAAACAAAGCCAATCAAGAAGCCAAGCATAAACACAAATCGAAGCATTCAATATAATTCAGTACATCTAACTTCAAACTGTAATTTCCTCTGAATTTTTAAAAAAAAAGAACATTAATTTTTCTGGCTTTTAGAATTGCAACCTTACACAAAGAAATCAAACCAAGATCAGTAAAAGCTGGAGAGTTCTGCCTAATAATTGCAATTCATTACAAATTAATTGTAACATTTGCTGCAATCTTTTAATTGAACCCACTTCAACCTCTTCACAAACATGTACCTTATAATTTTGCAGGTAAACAAAAAGAAAAATAATAATCTCCCATACCTCACATTGTTTCTATATCAAAATTGCCCAAACTAATACAAATTTGAACACTACCATTTCTATTTTCTTCCAATATTATCATATGCAAAACTTACAAATCTGATACGCACTTGGGAGTAACACTGAATTGCCACATTATTAAAGCACTATAATAACAACCTTCGTATGGCTTAAAGCTCTTAATTATTCTACATGCTTTCTGTTCTGGCATGACAATCAGTGATGCCATCATAAGTATCTCCTACAATAAGCAGCTATAACTAAGAGCTCTAATTAAAATACTTCAAATCAATCCCACTGTAAGTGTAGCTATATCCCCTACACTAGTTTCTAGACTCCAGTATAATCCTATGTTAAATGTTAAGTGAAGGACGAATACCGCTTAATCAACAGATTTGGGTCGTTCACATTAACTCTTTAAAGAAACACACAGAAGTGGCTGCTACAAATTAAAGAATTGTTTCTCCTCTTCTATAAAATGACCTTGAATGCAGTAATGCAGATTCAGGTGAAAGCTGGAAAAAAAAGCCACTTTTAGTATAAGAATTGCACCAGAACAGACTATCTGGCTACAAAGACTACGGGATTTCTACTATTGAAAATCTTTATGAGCCAGATAAACATCTGGCAGGAAGTATGTAGGTATAGGATCCTGTTGCCAGATAAGAAAGGAGCTAGATGAACTCTCAAGTTCCCAGACAAACATTTCCTTGTTTTATTTCTAAATAACAGATACCATTTCTACATTTTTATTAAATACTGTAATGATACTGTAATTCTATTTCTCAATTCTAAATTACTTTAGCAGAAATTTTTGGCATACTCTCACTGCAGAATTCAAAATTCACCAAATTCTCTTTCAATCCCCTCCACCTCCAAAATAAAACACTTGAAACCCCAGAAACCTCTTAGAATTATTTTTTCTGAAATAATTTTGGCTAGTTAACTTTAACTCACAATTTTTTCAAAGATAATTACTATGCTACAAGCCAAAAATAAGCAGATTGTAAGATCAAATGTGATTGATTTGATCTCTGATGTTAACAGTCATCTTTAATGACAAAAAGCTGTCAAGGGATCTCATCTTACAGTTAATTTTACCTAACAGACCAGACTTTCATAGCTTGAATGATCTAATATTAATCAAAATAAAGAACAGCTTTTCCTATTTCTTTGCCAAATAACATATATATGTGCACATGCACTCATACTGCTCCATGGTTTAGCCTAAGTCTCCTACCCGAGATGCTGCTGTTTACTAAAATATTAGTCCTTGCACTGAATTTTGTGGGTATACACATTGCTGGTTTCTCCTTACTGCTCTTTACCTCATCACCAATTTGAGTGGAAAGAGTGTCTGCTTTTAACACTGTAACATATTAATAAGTTTAAGCATGTGAAAAGTCCCATTAAGTAAACACTACTTGTATTTACATCGATCAGGCATAAGCACTTGTGGATCACCAGCTCTATGAAATATGTTTGAGAGTGTATCGGTATCTTCTTACTTTTGTCTATTAAAAAAAAAAATAAAGCTAAGCAGAGAAATCCTTCAATTATTTACACATTTAAACTTTAGTCACATGGCACTATCCTAGACCTTTCATCACCCTCTCTCTGCAGGAGTGTGCAATATCACTACTCACACATTCCCTTTTTATCACGCAGCTGTCATCTGCATTTATGTGGAAAATCTGCCATTTCTACACCAAATATATAATTTAGAGCATTGTCAAAAACATCATCCCAGAACAAAAGACATTTGCTGACACGGAACGTCTGTGGTGTTTGTGGATTTGGACTCTTTCAAACGTTCCTTTCCTTCCCCCCCACCTCCTTTCACTGATTTCAAGCAGTTTGGGTTTGGTTGTTTGGGCATTATTTATTGTTTTGGTTTTTGGGGGGTTTTCTAAAGCAAACATTCAAACCCTTTATTTCCTTATACATTCTTGATAACTTTAAAATCATTGTTCATCTTCCCCAAAGAGGGGAAAACAAGCTACAGTTGTGCTACATTTCATAGAAATTTAGAGACTTCTTCAATTTCACAGAAATTTGCTTAAATTCATCTTGAGCCAGAATTGCTTAGATGCAGTCAGACTGCCATTCCACAGTCAAAATCTTCCTTTTAATTAGAAAGGCGGGCAGGGAAGAAGTCTCATCAAGTTAATCCTTCAATTTCCCTTTTTACCTCAGGGGACCCGGGTACTTGTTTCAGTTTACTATGACACATGGCAGTGAGCTTATGAACTGCACTCTTCTTAAACGCTGGATTTAGCATAAGAGGTCTGCAGTAGCAAGTTACCGAAGAGCTGGAGAAGGTACTTCGGCTTCCAAGCTTCCTCCTCTCCAAGACCCGAGATCTTCTAAGGATCTTTCTTCTAGACCTGGCCCTTTCAGCAAACGTTTTACTGTGACTACCTGACCCAAGCTAACCCTCCCCTGCTCTCAGCTACAACTGAGTTCATACAGTCAGGCTGAATTTTCTTCTGCCTTACACAAATAGCCTAGAGAAACCATCTGAAACTGAGGGCAATAACAGCAGCAGCAGTCCTTCTCACCTTCTCGTTACACACTTTAAATGCAGTGTTACTCCTGACACTGAATTAATTCTGCAAGGAAATTACTAGGTTCTAAAGCACACAGAAATTAACATACCAACATCCCTTATATATCCTATCGATTCCCATAGCTCCAAATTTGAGATTCTCCAATTACTTTATTTACTACAACACCTTCGCTCACAAGATGACAAGAGCCTACCTTAGTCAAAACTACTCCGAAAAATCCATTTCAGGCCCTTGCTGTGTAGTACATTTTAAAGAAATTTCTTTAAGTGCTCATCCAAATGACAATCTTGTGTTCTTACTTAATCAAGTAGCTATGAACCCTTAAAAAGATTTACATAAGAATTTTAACTAGGCTTTAGTGTTTTTGTTACCACAGTGTAGTAAACGCAACCGTGAAATAGCCTAACTATATCGTCATATTTTCACCAAATTTTAGGGAAATCTACACAGTGAGAAGCTGTATTTGACAATAGTGAAGATATTAATTTGATTTCTCAGCAATGCCCATTGAATTCAACAGCTTTGGATTCATTTATTGTGTTTCTGAAAGCTTGTGGAAAGGAACAGACCAAGACCTTTTCCTTGCACCTAGCCCACTTTTTAATGTCCAGATCAAGACGTTGAGATCTCAGTTGTGACTGTGCATTTAAGAGTATTACACACTGCGACTAACCTGTGCCTGCCATCTTAGCCAGATGAACTTCCCACAGCGTAACAGGTTCAGAGCCCTGCTTATGCAGTGCACAGTTGGGGTCAGGGCTCATGACAGTCTACTGCTATGTCTTCACACGAGCCACAAAAAAATGCCTGGCATGAAAGATACACTTCCCTGCCTTCAGTCTGACTTCCTGGATGAGGCAACCCAAAAGAAAATGATAAAGGAAAATAAGGGATGTCTGTGTGAAGGATCTGGGAAATAAGGGGGAAAAAAATCCTCCAAACCTCAAACTTAGTTTTCATACAGATTTACTCCACCCCACCCATGGGGATTTTTGTGCAACTACAAAGGAAATAAAACTGGAGCCAAAAGTTGAAGAGCTGATGCTGCTCAACTGAGAGACTGAAAATGTTTTTCTAAGTAGTTCTGATATGAAAGCAGATAGATAGTACTGCTGTGGCTTCCTTGGAGATCATGGTTAGATCTTACAACTCTTACTCAGAAATGACTGATTTCGCATTGAGTCAGTGGGACTCATGTCTGATTTGGACTCCAGGATTTTAACCTAACAATGTTTGCATGCAGTGCACAAAGGGAATCTGGAGTCAATTAAATCTATAAAATAAAAATGGATCAACACTGAGGAAGATCCAACAGATCAGTAATCCCTGGCAGTCTCCCCCTCCAGAAGCACGTGACCTAATTACAATTCTAATAAAATGAAGCATAAATATTTCCTTATGTAGCACTTAACAACAAAAAACACAAAAGCACACATATTCCTGCTGAAAGCAGTTGTGCTCCTATAGCCTGCCTTGTCCTCCTCCAACCTGCTTTGTTTTCCATTTAACATCTCCCAAAACAACTTGCTTGAGAAAGAGCAAGATCAGAATTGCAGAGACCACTTAAAACTGTGTGACACCTGCATTTCATTATAAAGCTCATGTGCAGATTTTGGTTTTGGACAGCAGTTTGTGCCTTGTAAAATGCTTTATAAACAAATATACATCAGTCACAATCAAAATTTCAAAGAAAGTAAACACTTTGAATGAAAACCATTTACTGAATTACCGGGCAGTCAAATAATGAATTATTTTGCCAAATAAAAAGTGTTAGCATAAAGTAGGAAAAGCCCATAAATTTGCTTGCTTATGCTTTTCTCAGTGTCCAAAATACAAGCTGTTACCTAATGTCATGACTGTTCACAGTTATGCTCACAGACCTGGAATCACAGAAAGATTATGGTTGAAAACGACCTTAAGACCATCCAGTTCCAACCCCTCTTCCATGGGCATGGATGCCTCACACTAGACCACGTCACCCAAGGCTCTGTCCAACCTGGCCTTGAACACTGCCAGGGATGGAGCATTCACAACTTCTTTGGGCAACCCATTCCAGTGCCTCACCACCCCCACAGTAAAGAACTTCCTCCTTATATCTAGCCTGAACTTCCCCTGTTTAAGTTTAAACCCGTTACCCCTTGTCCTGTCACCAACTGTCCCTGATGAAGAGTCCCTCTCCAGCATCCTTACAGGCCCCCTTCAGATACTGGAAGGCTGCTATGAGGTCTCCATGCATCATTCTTTATCATTTCTTGTTAGACATGGCAAGTAAAGCAATCCCTCATTCAGATTAGACCTTTCAAATCTGCCATGATAAAAGTATCTTAAGAATAAATTTATTCTATGTTTATGCACTGACTTCCTCAAAGCAGCTCAGGGTTATACATTTGTAGACCTTAACTCCTTGTCAGAGAAGAGCTCACCAGCACTGCTGCAGCTTTCTGTTAATCAGGATCAGCACTGAGAGGAGGAACAAGCCTGCTGCTTGTTGATGCCTCATCCTCAGAGGAGCACGTGCCCCCTCCAGAAGGCTTTGCTACGCAGGGCTGAGCTCCTGCTTCGGCAGAGGCTGCAGAGAATGAAGGACTGGAACAACAATATTAAAGGTGTTCAGCGCTTCACGGGTGCCTGTAACATCTTGTACATGTGTTTGACTGGAAACAGCTGAGCACACATTCACCGGATTAGGGCCATTGCAAGCAATCAACAAGCAGACAAGCGTGGGAAGCAAAAGAAATGGTGGTTCTGTTTGACTAGGACACCTGGAAATGTCATATGGGGACCTCTGTCAACACACCGTACTCCCGCACTCTCACCAGCCAAGAGAGAGGATGAGACAAAGGCAAAGCAGCAGACAGACCTGACAAAAGAAACCAGCAGGTATCCTGGTGTGCACACCTCAATGTAACCAGACAGCACGGAACAGGGGAAAGCCCCACAAAGCCAACACAAATGTGAGACACGGATCAACAGCTCCACTCACACATGTAAAGTGCATTTTGGAAAAGCCAGAAGTACAGGCTTGATCTGGCACAGCGCAGAAGAGGCTGTGGTACAGAGTGATAGACTGTAGGAGTTTGGTGCTATTTGTTATTCATTTAGTAAGATGTTACCCAAAACAGAGGAAGGAAAAAAATGCTTGAAGAACAGCATTTTGGTTTAGAGCTATGCAATCATGGGGCACTTTTCTTCTTGTATCACGGGATTCAGAACTACACCATAAATCCTATAAATACATTTCTCTAACCAAAATTTATCAAAATCAAAGAAATAAAATCTTGATGAAGAATAAAAATGCTTTTGCCACTCTCGCTTCTGCTTGTCTGATGTGTGAGTCTATTAAAGCTTCAGTGAGAAGTAGTTATAGACTGGCACAGAAATAGGCCTAGCAACAAATCCATCCTTTATAGATAAGGATGCATCAAAATGACAATTTCTTGCAAAACTGACATTCTCCCATTGTTATTGGGGTAGTCGGCTTACACCCACCACCAATGGATAGAAGTTACAGTGATTCTATTGTCCTCTATCATGATGTATTAGTCAGTAAGCAAGTTTTTGAGAAGATCGCTTGATTTTCCTTTTGGAAAAAGGGAAAAGCAAGAAAGACATTAACCAAGAAAGCTGCACTATCAAGAATTACAAACTTTAAGAATCAAATCCATTACACCTTCAGGACCACTCTAGAAAGTATTCATTACTAGAGCATTGGGTTTGTGGAGTATTTAATCTCTTCTCCCCAGCTATGCATTTAATGTCTTCCCTGGGTTTGTCTTGTCAAAGGAGACCTTTTTAAACTAAGTATGCTAGAATTGTATCTGTACGGCATATGTATGTGTGGACACGTGTACCAAAGTACAGCTTTTTCTATACACCATCACAGGGCCCAGGAAAGGCTCTATTCCAGACACTAGCAAGACAATGTACCTTAAGAGCTACAGGCCAAGTTCTTTCTGCAGCAGTCTCCTGCTGTGAGGATGAGACAGTTGCCATGCAGACCCAAATGACATGCACGTGTGCAAAAGTCTGCCTCAAACATGTAATTCAGTGACTTCTGGTTGCTCTGTCTGTCCTGAAACCTGTCTGCATGAATATGTAGTGTCATTTGCTTACAAGTCTGGAAGCAAATTGGCTTCCACACACATAAACACATTGTCCTCAGGTAATGATTTACTTGCTGGTGGGCTTAAAATTTATTTTGTGGACAAGTCTTGATATATTCATCCTAGCAAAGCTCATCCTAGTACAAGTAAGGACAGCAAGAGAGGACACCTTTTCCTCATCTCTAAAATCATTTTTCTTCTAGATTAAAAAGCTGCAATATTTTAAAGACCCCTATAGCATATGTGCAGTCACTGAAGTCACTGAAGAGTACTATTCAGTCATATATTTGGTCTAGCAAGCTCAGTGATGCACTTAAAAATAGCCTTGATTATTATCCTTGTCGCAAATAGCACCATTTGTAGCATCTCTGTTGTGCATCATGCAGCCAAATGAAATTGCAGATGACTTCTTTCTGTTTCTGCAGTAGTTCACTAGTAGTTCCTAGTCCTGTTGAAGGGCTGTCTTTAGACTCATTCCATTCATCATCTGCTATTTGAAGTGTGCTCCAAATCCATACAGTTTCATCAGACTCCAGGGTACCTTAGGAAGGGAAACATGCTATTCAATCTTTTGGCCTAATGTTACCTCTAGTTTAAAGTCTCTTCAAACAATTCATTGGAAATGGGCAAGCACTGTCACAGGCAATCAGCACACAGCTAAGCACAGAAAAGCCCTGAAGGAACATGGCTCTGATGCACTTCTGGTTTTTAATCCACTCTTTCATAACAGAGAATGGCAAAACTCCTTGAAGTCTCCAATTACCAACATCATGAAGAAAAGGTCAGTGAGGACATATTTTGCATTTTCAAGCTTGATGATTTATCCTCTCCTCACCGACCTTACGGTATCTCCTAGTCAAGGTACTGTATGCAGACGTAGTATTTTCCACACAAACCTTTGTTATTGCTTTTGTTTTCCTCTCAACTTAAATGGCCCACTGGTGGCAACAGAAAGCATCACCACTCTCTCTGTTGCAGTCTTGTGCTTTAAATGTCCTTAAAACACTGGCCTCTAAACTTCTTGTGACAGAAAAGCTGGAGATCTGTAAATTTTTGGCTTTGTCCCTGGTGCATTCACAGAATACTCACCATAAAGTAATGTTTCAATGAAGCAGCTCTTTCAAGATTAACAGCCCTCCCTTTGTTTATGTTTGTTACACATTGCTTTTACATCATTATGTTGTTGACTCTATGTACTTACTAAAAGCTAAACAGCCATTTCCAATACTGTTAACCTTAAATTAGCATACTATCTACTCCCAGAAGAGTGGATTAAGTGTTCTACCACCAACTGTCTTACAGATGATTTATACATTTTTTTACGTGAAATAATACCATAATAATCTGGTCTCATTCAACGGCTGTAAACAACGGCATAAGGTTCAAGATTGCAAAGTGCCAGTTACTTTTACTTTGAGATCAATAGATTCACAAACCCAGATGTTATAAGGCCATCCACAACATTTTCTCTCCTACATGATTCTATTTGAATGACAGCAGACTCAATAAGGATAAATACCCCTGAAGTAAAGGTGATCTGAAAGCACTAAATCCATAGGTAATTCACAAAAGCCAGGTCTCTTTTTCATTTCCCTATGAGCCTGCAAAATTGGATAAGAAGGAAACTATTTTATATGTCATATTTGGTTTTTTCCCCTCCTTTGCCATTTTGGAAAACTAGATTGTGATGGAAGACTTCATAGGTCAGGAATAGGAAAAGTGGTAGATATTACTGATTTTTCTATTTTCAATGTGTATTTATTGCCTGGGATTAACTGCAATGGTTTTCTCCTTGAATTTACTATTGAGAAACTAGGTACAATCTAAGATGAAAAGCAGCAGGAGGAGAAGTGGCTCACTTTGAATGTCTTAATTATGGGAAAACTTAGTATATTAGTTATTAATTGGGATCAACACTGCACGTTCGTAGTCCTTCCTAGATACCTCTACCTGAAGAGCAGGAGCCAGAGATTATAACATATTCCATGAAATGAGCTCCTTCTCACCTACCTGTCTGAAATCACCAGCCACTGATCAAGAGGTTAATGAGGAAAACCACTACTGATAACAATGCACATTCTAAGGATGATGTCATTTTTCAGAACCTACCCAGAGCCATTCCCTAGAACAGTACAAGTGGCAGCGGGGTTGGCAGTGGTGTCTGAAGAGAGGGGCTGCCACTCAACCTTCACCATCTCCCAGAACTTTAACTGGCACACATGGATCTCCCAGGGATTTTTGAGGATATGAACATCCATCTATTCTGCTAGCAAATTAGCAATGCTCTCTTCATCGAGATCAGTTCTAGCACATGTAAAGGACACAGCGAAGTTAAAACCACATAGTGCCATCACAGGTGGGAACACCACATTGGGAGCTTGGGTAGGTCCATGAGGGAATGTCTCCATTACTAGAAAGCAAGCACAGTAAAACCTGTAACCCTTATCTTCACTAAAGTCACCTCCAGTTGCCCTGTGGAAAGCATCTGGCAAAGGATGTTTGGTCATCCCCCCACTTCCACTGGTGGACTTAGCAGTATTAGGCTTGTAGCTGGACTTGATGATTTTAAAAGCCTTTTCCAACCTAAATGTTTCTATGATTGTATCATTATCAGGTTGTGGAATGAAAATGATAAAATAGTTCAGGAGGGAGAGAGGAAATAAAATAAATCATCTCAGCCTCTCATGTAGTTTGGCTCATTTTCCCAGACAGATTCACACAGGCATTGCCCACAGTAGTAAAACAAAAATCCACATCCTAGAGGAGCTTCATAAAAATGTCAGCAGTGAACTACTGAGATCAAACTTTCATGGCAGGCTTCAGAATTACACCGATTATTGAAGAACATGAATGAATGTAAGTTTCACCCTTAACAGGTCATGTAAGTGCAGAGAAGAGCTGTTAAAGTGTACTAGCTGTAAATACTGTGTTTAAACCACAAATTCCTGGACAGCTCATAGTTCTTTCGTAAATGAGTGGAAGACCTCACCATCTAGTGCTCTGAATTCCTGGCTTCTTTAAAGTGAATGTTAACATTTACCGTTCTGGAAGAATGGAGCAAATTTCACTCTTTAGCTGAAGCTCATTTTAGCTGCTATGTCTTACAGACTAAGAGATCTGCAAGTAAAATTAAAACCAAAATAAATACCCCAAACAAAAGAAAAAATAAAATAAACAGCCCTCAAGAAACTCTGCAGAACCATCTGAATTCATGCGGAAACAGACCCATCATTCTTAAAACAAGACATTTGCTGGGGTTTGGCAGGCAAACAAAACAAACACAAGTCTGGCAGAAGTAGCCCACTTGGGAGGATAAGGAATAAAATATGATTACTCATTCTGGTAGAGGTGGGAAGAGGAAGCATGTGAATTTTGGAACTGACCCACAGAGTTGGGTAAAAAGGAAAGCATTTAGAAACATGAAATGAAACGTATTAAAATAAATAAGAGCAAGATATGCTTAAGTCAAATCAGACTCAAGCTACTCCCATGAGGGCAAATGATGGAAAGATGACTATGTATCTGTTTAAGAGTCATAGTTCAATAATTAAGAAAGAGTCTTCATGCTTAGACTCATTAAGACTTTAGAGATGCTCAGTCTTAAGAGTGAGCATCACTACAGTCCTTTACTTGATTTAATCTATTTGAAAGGCAACATAAAAAAACATCTACCCAAGAGTGTATATAGCATAAATCTATGTGTATTTATTAGCTATGTGTCTGTATTTATTTTGACCTGAGAAAGGTCAAAATTAAGCCTAAAACTAAAACATCTGAATTTGCCAAAGATAGTATTACTAGATTCTTCATAAATCTATGCTGCATATCCATAAATACTGTGTCTATCACACTGTTTCAACACCAACAAAAAAGAAATATGTAGAGAAGAAAAAATATTCCATTTCAGGAAGGTGTTTGAGCACATCACTAAGCACAAATCCTCCTCTGATGGAAGGACAAGCAGAAAATACAATTAACACAACTTAAATAGATCCAAAACCCTCCGGTTTTCCACAGTAGTTTCCTCTTAGCCTATTCAGTGTCTACTTCTCCCAAATATCAGCAGCTGAATAGATGACTGTGGGTATTATGAACGACAGAACTGCCATTTCTGTACTTTCTATACTACCAATATATTTGTAAATTACTGGTCCCAATTCTGAAAAGCCTGAAGGATGTGCTGTATTCTTATGATTCAAGAGGATTTATGAAGATGCTAGCAATGTCTTATTATATAGGAGCCCAAAGCCAAGAAAGTACTTAATTTGGAAAAAAAGAAAAAAAAACACCCACAAACAACCACCAAATTAAACCCCACATTTTAGTCCTGATGTAGTACTGGGAAGGGGTTACAGGAACGTCTACAATATTTAATAGAGGTGCCTTTATAGACAAGAGCTGTGCTGGATTCTACAGCATATACTAGACCTTTAATCTGTACTAGAGAGCGCTTGCTCATCAACTTACATTTTTCACTTACAGCAGGGGTATTTTAATTAATAAATGAAAACCATCATCCAAATTTAACATGAGCTCTAAAAGAGTAAGCATTTTTTAGCAAATAGGGATGCAAATGATTTTGGTTAAGAATAATAAGTATGAAAATATTTAAAAATCACATTCCTCCTTAAGAACAGTGCACTCTCTGATCATACTTCTAATGGAAAGTGAGTTTCAGTAAACTTCTTTCCAAGCCAGAATTCTAATTGCTCAGTTTACACAAGCTTTTGGATGCCATCTCCCAGGAGATTTATACCTTTACTAAGTACATATTCTCAACTTTAAATGTGCTGGCTAGTTTATTCTGTTTATGAATTCAGGCTACTGTAAATGAAACAACACAAAACAGAGAAGAACTTATGTGTTGCTTTGAAATCCAGTCCCAAAGGAAGAAAATACTGAAAAGAGTGACTTGCTACATGGAACAAAGAAGCAAGTGAAATATTTCAGCAGCGAGCAAGGGTTATTTTTAATTGAAAGAAATTAGAAAACACTGGGCAAGACATAAAACAGGGTCAGGTAAGACAATCAAAGGAGGTACATTAAAGGCCACTGACCAAAGTGCTACAAAGCCATGCAGTGTAGCTATGTGGCCAAATGAATAATCCAGGATATCTGGCACACATAACCACAAAAAGTGCCAACCTGGACAGATTAAGCTAATAACATGATGAAAGAAAAGGCTGATAAACTTCCCTTTGTCTCCTGTGTGCCTTGTTTAGTCACAGAAGTGCCAGAGGTACTATAATGAATATCGGTTTGCTTACTATAGTAAGCAACACAAAAATCCCAGTGTCCTTGCTACAGCTCCAGGGCCTGGAAGAAAACAAGTCTCCAGATACTTGCAGGAAAAAAAGACCCAAGAAAAGTCTCTCATTCAGCAGCATTCTGCTCTGCCCAACACCCCAATCACTTGCTCATTTCAGCAAAATTACCTTTGTTATTATTTTTAATTACATCACACCCACAGCAGTGAGTAGAAATACTACTACTACTGTTGTTTGCTGTGATTAGGGTGACACATAATTGTACTGATTTAATGCTGTTTCCTACAGAGAGTTTTCATAGTTTGTATTCAATCAACGCTAAACTATTTTAGCCCCTTTTATGCTACATACTGCAGGAAATTACTGCATGTGAACATCAGTTCTCCATTCTAGAAACATTAGATATAAACCCTTGCAAAAGAAACAAAGGCAGAAATTAGGTCTAGACTCGGGTCTATGATTATCTGGAAGCTGGAGTAATGTACATTTTGGCTTGAAATAATAAACTGATCAGAAACGGAGCATTAGAATAGCTGACGCTAAGCAGGTTTACTGGCATTGCTCTGTAAAGAAGCTCATGTTCTATGTAAGCATTGAGGGTGGTTTAGCTAATGAATGCCATTAGACTGAGCAAATAAAATCAGAAATTACACATCTCTGAAGTAAAATCTGGAGTGAAACAATACTCAAGTAACTAATTTGTAAATACATATGTGTTCGTATTTAAACCCATGCAAACTGCTAAGAAAATTAGGGACACAAAACATTTGGTGACAGGGACAAAGAAATGCTCTCAGTCTGCCAATGGATGTGCCAGTAAACTCTCAATACAAAAAAAGGCAGCAGCTGTCTCCTCTTGTGACCAGTGCCCTGGCAGATCCTCTGCTGGCTTGCACTGATGCTAAACTAGCAATTTTGCAGTCTGCATCTCTTATTCTTCCATGCCAACCTCCAAATTCTTTGTGGGGCATCAAAGATGATCCTTATGTGGAACCAACTTGGATCTGGACAGAGCTGTTTAAGCTCCAACAGTGTCAGACCTTGATAAAAGACAGAAGAATAGCAAGAGAGCTGGGAATGTCCCCACTAAAGGAAAACAGCTAAGTCACAAGCACTGCAAGAGGAAAGCAATTGCAACACTGTGTAACAGCCCACCTTCATCTCCTCATTTATAAGCTATCATCCTTCCAGAAATTTTCTATGCGTAAAGGTAGGTCAGCTCCTTTGGAGGAAAGCCAGTACACAAGAACTGCATTCTTCAAGAAACTTGGCTGTATGGTGTTTTCACAGGTTCCCATTAGAAAAAGCGTTTATTTTGCCCTACCAAAGTACATGAGCATTGGATGACACAGTAAGTACGTTTCTGTAAATTTTTACTATTTTTTTTCAAAATCACTGATTTGCTGGTCTACATTAAGGTACCTCAATTTAGAACATTTAAAACCTTTACATTTGAGGTTTTATCTTGGGTTTATACATTTAGATTTGACAATGTAAAAGAGCACACAAATGTTTCCCAAATGCACATGTGAGCAGGCACTTAAGACATGAAGTGCTTACAGCACTCCTTTCCGGGTACACAGGATGGCCAACACTTGGCCAGTTTCCTAGGACACCTGCAGTCCACAACTGCTTCCTCCAACATACAAGTTCTTCTTATCCCAAGAAACTGAATTCAATTTGAACATATTAGTTCTTATTCTGAAGCTTTTTACAATTAATATTCCAATATTATTCTTTAAACATTTTGGAAGAGATTTAAACTTCAGCAGCAAACCTAAGGTTTTCGAAGTACTTTGCTTCCTAACTAGTTAATAGTACACTCCCTAAACAATGCTGCTTTATTATATTTTCACCTGAAAGTCAATTCTTAAGTACATCTATGGGACCATACTTAAAATTAATGCATTTGTGAAATTATTTGTTTTCTTAAATGTTAAGAAGATGACACAGATAAGAAATTCTGTTCTAGCTCACTTCAGGGCCACCTCATGTCAGCATTGAAACTGGAAAAGAAATGCAAACTTTAATTTGCATTACCTTAGCACTTCACACTACTATGCGTCTCTACTCCAAAATATGAGTGAAGTGACAGAAAAAGCAATGTTTAAGTAGATTTTAATTTAGGTTTAAAAAAAAATAAAAACCAATACCTTTTGATTTTGTAACCAGTGCTGTATTTCCACTGCTATTTATACAGCAATGAAGTTGTCAGAATACTACCTAGGTATGATTTACTTAACTTCTTAATGCATTTGCTAATAGATTCCTGTACAGAAATACAAAATACAGCCTTTAAAAGACAAGGCAGGTAATTCAGAAATATACCAATCATAAGTAGCTAAAAACCAAGTTAGCTTCTCAAAGGCTCTATGTGGAACTAGAAATACAGCATCAGCCAGATACACATCATCTCATTCTAAACAAGCCAGCTCTAGATTTGAAAGATGAAAGCCACTCAGGTGAGGGCTAGACCCTACATATATCTATACTGTGGGGAACATGGGAATACACACCTGAAGTTGGGACCTAATCCCAATTTACTGTTACATGTCAGGAGGAAAGCTGGGCTGGCAGAGTGTAACAAGGTCATCTTTCTATCCCAGGAAGGACGGAAGGGCAAACTAAAAAGCTAACTCTCCCAACACTTTGTAGGCAGCATAGTCCACAGTGGTATCAATAGGAAGTGGTGTCAATGCTGGGCTGGGGCAGAGCTGATTTATGCTGGCGTCCCTGTATGGACTCTGGACTTGGTTTGCTTTGCAGAACAGCTAGTGTCACAGCAAGTATGTTGCCTACAAACGGTTGGGAGGGTTAGGTTTCATAGCTACCTTCTTGGGATCCTGTGTAGCACCTCAGCTCCAACTGCAAGCGAAACAGTATTTCATGACATTTTCCATACCCTCACATATTTCACTGTTACTCCTCCTCTTTTTCTGGAACACAGCAGTGTGCATGGAAACTAAGTAATGCATCTCCTCTTTTGAACTTCTGTGTTTCCAGCTCTTCCTCCACAAAAAAATCAGAAGGCAATAAACTTTTCTCCCTCCATGCCATTACTCATAACTGTAACCCGCTCAAGAAATGCTGCTGCTGAAATTACAATAATTGGCTCATTTGCAGCAAGGCAGTCATATTCAAACATAAAATGAAGTAGAATACAACCTCTTGAGACAGTACTATATCAAATTAACTAATAAAGGCCAAAAGTCTTCTTCCATTCTAAGTACAACGACTCTTTTCACTCAGTTCAATGCAACTTGGATTGGGCCTAAGTTACTCCTTTTAAACATGAGATCGAAATTTCATCATATGCCCTGGGAGAAGCCTAGCAGTTCTACCACAGGTCTCCTTTCTGTTGAGCACAAACTGATTCTATACTATTCATATCTATTAGAATTCAGCTGTATGGTTATAAGAAACCCCTTTTTTAAAGAAAATAACGAACACGTTATAATCAGGAAAAAAGTAAGCAACTATAGAAAGCTGTACAGTTTTGACTTTACTTACTTGTCTTGGCCAAGATAAAGTAAATCAAAACCTGTATGCAAGTTCAGTAATTTATGGCTCTTTCTTTCCCCCTTGCTTTGAAGCAAACAGAAGAATGTTATTATAAAAGTAAAAAAAAAAAAAAAAACCAAAGAACTCCACAATTCAATATGAAAAATATGTTAAAGTGCTGCAATGTCATCCTTTTTCTTTAGAAAATTTCTGTCAGAGCCAAGAAGTCATCATTCAATGCAGAAATCAGGCCTTGCTATACTTCGCCTGTTCTGCCTTCTGGAATGGTATTGTTCAATTGACATTCAGAAGGACAATAATGAGTAAAAAAAACAGACTTTCGTGCTTCAGACCTTGAACTCCTGCACAAGGTGCTCTGCACAGATGAATCTGCACAGAACAGCAGGGAAAGGGAGATAACATCTGCCTTGAGTTAGTCAAGCTACCTATGACTGGTGACATATTCAACTGTGCATGGGCCCAAATCACGGTGATGTTGATGAGTGAAGAGAAAAGCATACTTCCTAAAGCCACAAAATGCTTTTCTTTCCTAAGCAAGTCACAAAGGAGCTATTTGTTAAATGTTCACTTTCTTCCCTGTGTTTTCACATCAAACAATCATGCTGAGCTGTGTCAATCAGCTTCAACCCAATGGGTCAGGGCACGGAAGTTATTTCAGCAGGTTCAGGTTCTGCTGACACACCATCTATTTTCACTTTTGCCAGAAAATTGTTTTTCTTTATGCAAAGACTATTTCCAAGAAAAGGAAAAATAAAAGGCCAAATTATCTCCTTCCTTGCTTATACAGAAAATGTCATAAACTTGTCAGTCTACAAAGGTGCTTCTACATTACAGAAAATTAAGATGCTTACATACAGGAAGAGATGTAAAGCATGAATATGAAGATGTAGGGTAGCAATGATAAAGCACTGGGGGATGGGGGAAATCACAAGAACAATGTATGTATTTACAGAGACAGAAAAAAAGAAAAAGATAAAAACCAAAAAGGAAATGACAATCTGTCCTTGCGGGGTGAAAAGAGAATGAATGCTATGTTTACGTGAAAGTAATTCTTGTCTTATAGAGGATACCAACATGCCGAGAAATCACTGAGCAACTGCAGCAAGGTTCCAAATAAAAGTGGAGATACTGGAGGTTCCCATACCTTGGACTTCAGTCAAAGTATGAAGGCAGACGCGTAGCAACCACTTATATCAGATGCAATGTGGGACCTCTCAAGGCAGCTAAATCAGTAGATGCACATCTTCCTCTTCTTTTCTAAACTTTAGAAATTTGTAAGTTCTGCTGCAAAAAGCTCCAAGTTTCTCCACTGACACCAAGGACAACATTCTGGCTCCTCTTGAACTGCAGCTATTAAGCTTAGTTGGAAGTTAGAGAAAAATTTTAGGAAAGTGTCTCAATAGATCTTTGCCTGATCAACACTAGGCTTTTCCACAATGCAAAACAAAAGGGAAGCTGGTCTAAGCAAAACACATGGGCAAGAAAGTTATCACATAAATATTGGCTTTAGGGGATAGCCAACATAATGGAATGATTAAGCAGCTATGCATCAGATGTGCAAGTATTGCTGGCAACACTGGGTGCAGCTATGTTTGCAATTTAATGCACTGAAAGCATTCATTCTGTATCAAAACAACCTTCTCAAGGTGTTATATGGTCTGTGCTCAAGCACACCTCTAGCATACCTGAAGTACTTTATCTCCTAGTAAAGCTCAGGCTGAAGTCACATAGGAGATTGCATCCAGAACCATTTCCAGGCCCGTCTCTCTCCTTTACCATATCAAGGACATCTCACCCAGTCTCTCTATCCTCTCATTTTTCTCTCTCCACCTGGAGTATACCGTCTTCACACAATCCAGCTCCTCAGCCAGAACATCCTTCCTTTTATGATCCTCATCTTACCTCAGTTCTGCTCCTGCTCTTGGTCAGTCATGCAGACAAACACAACTTAGCACTCTCACCCACCTGCCCAATTCCTCTCTCTTACAAAGTTTTATCCTCAATCTTTAACTTGCATTGATGTGCTAACTCATCTTAACAACATGCTCACTAGAAAACATGAGAGGCAAATTCATTGATCTCAGTTCCTCTAGTTGTACTGGTCTGACCTCTCCAACTCTGAGCAATTTCAAGGCAAGTCCTGTCTTGTGGAAGACAAACATCCAATACATGTGTAATCTTTTGGAAATGTAGCTACTAAAAAACCTAATAAGACTTGACCAAGAATGTGTGAAATGCAATTTGTCAAATGTTTATAACTTCGCCAAATGTGGGTGGATTTTTACAGGCGTAGTAAAAGAGCATATCCCTGCTATAAACTTCAAATCCCTCCACTACAGAGAGAAAACCTAGATGTTCAGAAAGAAAATGTACCCAGACTTTTAATGACAGCAAATCAAGCTTACATCGCAGAGATGTTCACTGAAAGTCTGCCAGTTCCATGCAAAGAGTAAACTGACAACAGTTTCAAGTATTAATACAAAAATAAGCCCCAACCCCACAGAATAAGAAACTTTTGCAATATTTACCCATAAACTTTAAAATTATCTGTTCAAAGTAGAACAGAAGATTTACCAATTATTGTTTTTTTTACCCCAAAAGAAGCAAATTACAATACATTTTAATGCCATACATCAACCTTACCATCTACAGTACACCAGCTGGTAGCTGAAAATTACACAGCTAGCTTTTCAGAAAGGCCTGGGATTTTATCCTCCTTTTCACCTGTTGGTGCACATTATTATGACATTATCAAGTTTTTTCCCTACCATCATGGGAATTAGCATCTTGCTACTTTCACATTACATCTGTTTTCTCCCAGTAAATATTTGCTTCATAGAGCTAGCGCTTCAATTAAGCAACAAATATTCGTAACAACTGAAACAAAACAAAGGTGGTTTGCTTCATACTATTCTATGAGGATGCTCTGATGGCCCCAAAAGTGCAACTTGAAGTCACCTATTTGCCCCCATAAAGGGGATGCTAAAATTTGGAAACCAAATTAAAATTGTAGCACATATGCAGTACATTGTAGCACAGGGAAAGCAATTACAACACAGTAAGGCCTTCAGGACAGACTACAATAGTTTAATGTTTTACAATGTCTTGCTAGACACTGAAGAAACGGACTTAAAGTTATTTGTGCCATGGATCACATGGGGGAGTTCAGAGTAACAAAGAAAATGTAAGACAGTGCAGCTGCAGCGTGGCATGGGTATCTGTGGCATCAAGGAACTTCAGAAAAATAAACAGTAGCTAATACAAAATTACAGAAGAAGAAATGAAAGAATTCATGGACATTTGATGAGACAGACAATACAGCCGCACTGCGGTATAACTTCAGTGCTTCATACTTGAAAGCAGCCACAAGTTCTACAGTTAGAGCAGTAATAGGTGTTAGTAAGTTTTCTCCAAGTCCTCCAAGCTCCCCTTAGGACAACAGGAGTCACAAAGGCTGTGCACCCTCCTTGTCTGAATAATGCTATATGCAACTACCAAGCTACTATTTCTCTAAATTGCCCTTGCTGTAAAAGCTACTGATACTGATGAATCCTACTGAAGGTCACCATCTGGAAAGGCATCAGACTCTAGAAGAGCAGAATTGTTCAAATCATCAAGACTTGTGGATGTACAAGTGACTGATCAACAGTCTTTGCTGATTAGTGGCCCCATTAAATAACGAGCAAGCCCATCTCTCTAGCATAAGTGGTGCTGTGTGGCACAATCCCTGGATCCAAAGAACATCCTAAGTATGCTAACAGAATGAGTTACCATTTGAATAATACTGCAGCCACACTGACGACATTAAAGGTCAAAGAGGCCCACTGCATATATAAGATTGACTCATTATCTTGTTGGTTTTATGTTTTCTAATTCAATAATCCCAATGATTTATACTTTCCTATTAATTTTAAGGTATTTTTTACTGAGCAAACTGATTGCACAGATGCAAAGCAAGCCTGTAATTTAGCAAGCAACAGGCACCCTTCCTGATTATCATCCCTCACTCATGTTCTTCAATAATCACTTGGTTTCTCATATATGCAGCTCCAGTGACTGCTATCCAAGCCCGTAGACCATCTGACTGCAATTATCTTTTAGCTACCAAGAGCCTAAGTTGTATCTTGGTCATTACTGTATTTCCAAAGGCCCCTTTGGGTTAAATTCTCTTTTTCCTTCAAAAAGTATAGTTTATTTAAAACTCATGGAATATGTTTATCTGATCTTCAGTACTGTCCAAGTAAAAGCAACAGATCTTAACAAATGTTTCTGCTAAAAGACGTATGGAAATAAGATGGACAAGCTCTGGTCCCTGCAAGATAACATTAAGTTAAAGATATGCCAAATTTAGAGAGACCAGTGAGAATTATTGTTAGTAAACCACTGAAAAGGTTCAGTTGAGCTCTGATGGCAAAATATTTATTATAATCATAGTGAAAACTGGAGGCATCTACACCAAGGTTCATAACCATAACAGCAGCAGCTAGCTAGGGAGCAATTAGTTAAATAGGGGTAAACCCAGGGCAAATGTTCTCTCTAGTTCTGTCTTTTGTACAGTGTTGTACAATAACAATTTTAATGCACAAATCCAACCTCTTGGCTTATGAATTAGAGGCCTGTCTTTGCCAGTCTTTCACTCTATGTGCTGCTGATCTTATGTTCACCACTACTGATCGCAGTCTGCACCAGAGGATATCTGGCTTCATTCCTAGTACATTGTACCAATAAATATTAACTCCTCTAACTCCCACAAAATAACTCTCCATGGAATTCTTACATATTAATATGTTTATGACTACAATTAATGAGAAATTAGGCTTTGTTCTATAAAGTCCTCATATCAGACTAGAAAAAATAAGATTAAGTAGCATTCTGCCAGTTAGAGCAACCAGTTAAATTAATTTCAAGCGAACTCTTGGCATATATTTTTTGGCCAAGAGCTACAAGATTACTGTGATGAGCAGGTATATTTTCTGGTTTTGACATATCATAGAACAGTTTGGTTTGGAAAGGACTTTAACAATGATCTATTTCCAACTCCCCTACAATGCAGAAAGGATATCTTCAACTACATCAGACTGCTCAGAGCCCCACACCACCTGACCCTGGATGCTTCCAGGGATGGACATCTGCCACCTGTTAGGGCAACCAGTTCCAGGGTTTCACCACACTCATTATAAAAAAAAAAAAATCATCTTGTATCTAGTCTCAATCGAACCACTTTTAGTTTAAAAACATTACCCCTTGTCCTACCACAGCAAGCCTTGATGAGTTTTGTCCCTACCTTTCTTACAAGCCCCCTTTATGTACTGAAAGGCTGCAGTAAGGTCTCCCCAGAGCCTCCTCTTCTCCAGGCTGAACAAGCCCAACTCTCTCAGCTTGTCTCCATAGGAGAGGTGCTCCAGCCCCTGATCAGCTTTGTAATCTCCTTAGGACTTGCTCCAATAGTCCCATATTCTTTTCATGTTAGGAGTCCCAGAGCTGGACACAGTACTTCAGGTGCGGTCTCACAATAGAAGAGTGGGAGAATCACCTCCCCTTACCTATGGTTGGTTTCTGCACACTGCCAAGCCATGTCAAGCTGCTTGTTGACCAACACCCCCAAATCTTTCTCTTCAGGGCTATTTTCAATCCCTTCATCCCCCAGCCTGTATTATACTGGGGGTTACTCCAATCCACAAGCAGAACCTTTCACTTTGCCTTGTTGAATTTCATGAGGTTTGCACAATCCCACCTCTCCAGCCTGTCAAAGTCCCTCTGGATGGCATCCCTACCCTCCAGTGTATTGAACATTATCAATGTTGCTACAAGGGTGTGAAACCGCACCAGTCCCAACACCAATCCCTGAGGAACACCACTCAACATGATTATCTCTAGCTACAAAACTATGCTATTAGAAAACAAAATAGGCAAACCTAACCTTTACCTAACAAGATGTAACAAGATGACCTTTTCTCCCAGTAACAGTTTTTTTTGTAGGCTAATTTCCCTAAGAGCACTTCCACACAAGCTGTGATTTGAAGTAAATCCTCTGCCTGACCTGAAATAAGAAAAAAGTCAAATAGTTTAAAAAACTGCAATGCCTTTTAATGACAGTCTCAACTGGGCAAAGCAGAAAGTTTCATCTGATAAATCAAATGCCAGTCAAGTCTATAAAAACAGCAACTGCTGGTTTTCAAGGAGCTAAAGACAATGGGACCATAAATGCAAGGGAATTTTATTGATCAAACCCTTCTAAGAAAACCACTATTAGCTGTATAATACAGGGTCACCCATCAGAAAGAGGCTGTTTGGCCAATTTCTTACACCTATTCTCTAGTTAAACTACTTGGAGTAAGATGCACAATAGCTATCCAGATCATGTAATAATAAACAGCAAGCTATTAAAAAACAAAACAAACCAAAAGCCACCAAAAAAAAAAATCAACAAAGAGTTATGAGGCTTCAAGTGTATTCAGAATTATGGAATTTAACTGGATCTTTAGACAGCAATTGATAATTCCAGGCAACTGTGCCCTGGAAAACCAAAATCTAATAGTACAGTTAATTTTCTTCAAACTAGCACAATGTAAGGTTCACACAAGACCTCAAAAAAGGTAAAAATACTGTGAGTTCTATTGGAAAGTGAAAAAAAGGCCATTCACTTCCTGCAAGGTATTTCAACAACTTGACTTAATTTTAGCAGCTAAAGATGACATTAGTCTCTAGAAAGCTAAAATTTGCCTATCTAAATCAAAGCTGGTCACTCCAGGTTCACCTTCTCATCAGTGGAAAGAATCAGGCACTTCTCAAAGGTTATCTATCAGATCTGCCTTCTTAAGTTTAGCATGTTCAGGGGATTAGGTTGAGAAAACAACAAACAGGTTGAACAGGGAAACACCTAATTTAGTCAGTACAAATAGAGAGGCACCTTTAACATTCTTCTTCAGAAAGTCTTAGGCATTCTCTTCTATACTCAGGTTTCAGATTCGTACCTGCTCTAAAATCAGACACTCCACCATGTCCTTTCAAGGAAGTCCAGGAGATCATAATTTTATTTTAAATGATAGCCAGTTGCCCCAACAGTGTCTCAAAGAACGACCCAGGCAAATATTACAGCTAACTTCCAATGTAATGATTCCCTTATTTTGAGGGATGCAAATCCCTCTTTTACAGGCATTCCCTAAATGCTGTGGTGTAGAAAAGCCTGGTCCAGGAACTCCCTCAGCTGCAAGTGCTCCTCCAGAGTGGGCATACTTTGTGAACTGCTGGACCAAGAAAGCAGCAAGCTTAGGCTTCAGTCTGTGGCCATCTGCATAGGACAGTTGGACGAAAATGGGAAGGTTGGGTTTGCAGTCCCCTCAAGAACTGTTTGATGCCCCACTAACTAAAAATCAAAATTAAGAAATACAAGACTATAAGCCTCTTCAGTCAAAGGTGAACAACTTACCTTCTAACCTAATTTCTCTTTTTTCAAATCACTTTAATTTTTCCACATCTCTATGAGAAATGAATCCCATCAAATAAGATACAGTAGGAGTGTCCCTTCACCTTTCCTCCCCCTCAACTCAATCTCTATAGTCAAGTATTTGAATCTTCTCCACCTGAAACATGAGTACTGGAGTGTTCCAACCCCTGAATTTCTATACGAAAAGAAGAGCCAAGAGGATCATCTACTCCTTCAGTTCTGTTTTAAAATGAAGCTGCAGTCTCCATGTACCCTTCAGTGGAAACCAGTTCAGTGGAGATCTCCAAGAGGTTACATTGAACAAAGGCTGTCAGACAGCAAGTTACTCAGGACTAATGACCAGTCCTAATGGAAAGTTGAGACACCCCTCCTATGAAAAGCCTGAAGAATTAGATCTTTGCAGTTACATTTCCATAACTGTTACATTCCTATATAAATATCTTTACACATTACTCATGTAGCCATTTCATTCCATTGCTCTGGAATGGCTTTATTTGTAGTCTCATTAACTGTTGGCTGCAGCCTTTACATAGAATCTGACAGAGATTCCATGTAAATGAGAAACCATTTCAGTTACTACCTAGAACAGAACTTCACATGCAACTGAACTGGCTTTTTAATATAATATTCTACTGTTAAAAAGACAATTTAAAAAATGAAAAAATATTTCCTGCTTAAATGAAGTAAAATTGTGTATCGCTATGGCTTAACAGACACTGCAAACTGAGGCACCGTATCACAACATTCCTGTGGAACAAAAGTTACAATAGAATTTTAGCACCTTCTTCTAGAAAAAGGCCTGTTCTCATTGAAGGTAACTGTAGACTGTTCTTCACTGAATCAGATCCCAACAGACAAGGAACAGTCCTGCAAAATTTGTGTCAGAAAGTTCAGGACACAGCTGTGAAGACACCAGGATCACAGGTACCTCAGAACTTCCCAGCACCTATCAAACACCCAGTGAGCAGAGGGCTTCAGGATTACATAGAAATGTCAGGTCCAGAAGCAGTCACCTCCACATATCTTTACTGACTCAGGATTAGAAAGTGTTTCTTTCCTTAGTTCACAGATTTTAACAGTTACCCACCTACAGGGAGGTTTCACATGAAGAAAGCCTCCCAGGGACAGTGCACAGAAGTTTTCCAATTCCATTTAGAACTCCAGCCAAACTAACACTCAGAGTTCACACCCTTCCCTCTACCGCCTGGTGCTGTACCTGTGTACACCACTTCAGAGTACCACATAGGTTTAGGACTTCCCAGGCATGTATCGTATCATCTTCAGTAATACAAAATAATGCAACCTATCTTATGTTTTCATGCACAAGTAGCTTTCAGTACATTTTAGGTTTGTGTTTGTCTAGCACGCAGTTTTTGGTATTAACAAGTACCACATGTGCAGTCTGCCACAAGCCTTTGAAACAACATAAAACTAAACATCAGGTCTCTGGAATATTATGAAAATAAATTTTAACAGAACAAAGCAAACCAGGCATCAAAAAAAGAGGTAAATAACTCAGTTCGCATGTTTCCATCTTTTCTTGTTTGCTTCCATCATAATGATTACATTTTAATCTTTTGAAGGCTCAGCAATAGTGCCTGTTTTCCTACCATGTCAGTTTACGATTTGGTGGTCCAAAGGCAGCTTTGAGGAGACTTTCCAAGTGCACTGGAGTGAGTCTCAGTGAAACAGATTTTGTTCTCCGCAGTCTCCCAAATAATCCCATTATTGAGCACAAAAATTCTCTTCTTAACAAAGTACCATAATACTTGTAAGATGAAACACATATATCCCAATCCTTCATGAAATGCAGACTGACAGAATAACATGAATTCTGATTCACAGCTTCCAGTTTTGCGTGTTACCATTGGATAGGAAAAAGAGCTAGAAGTGAAAGCAACAGGAGAAATCAAGGGAAGTAGGACTCAAAACCAAAACAACCTAACAGAACAGTGGCTCAAGAAATCTGTTCAACCAGCATGTGCAGGGACAACCTTGGAGAGCTGACAGGCTGCAAAGCAGACTGCTGGCACTGTGTTTTGACTTGAGAGAAGACAGAAATGACAATTATGATACTACAGTCTCCCTGCAAATACTGCGAGCAAGGGTGGCTTTAAAACAGACTTCAGCGAGTTTCAAGGTGTAGTCAAGTCAGGCAGTGAGGCAGGGATATGTTCAATGTATTTTGAAGTCTCAATCCTCCAAAAGTCACTTTACTTTTAAAAGGCATGAAGAAAGCTTTCCCCAGATATTCACAGAAATGTTGGCTTCTCTAAAAGCTGATGGGTGTCTTCGTGTCAGTCTGGCAGCTTAGTAATTTAATTCAGAATTTCAGTGATAAAGAACTGCATTTCACCCTCTCTATTCTATTTCCTAAGCAGTGCTTTGCTTTCTCCTGCTCTCCGATTATCCAAAGTGCACAACCTTTAAAGTTAGAAAAATCACCTGACATTTTAGCCAGTCACGACAGTGACATAAAGCAGTCGGAATTAAGCTGTTGCAGCACACACACATACTCTTAATAGCATGCTCTTAACAACTCAGGACCTCATTTAAATGTCATGTTAATGAACAAAAGTAAAGAATTCATTCTGTCCACTGAATCAACACACATATGTAAAGTAGCTGTGACAGTACAGAGGCTACCATGTTATTGCTGTTTTAATCAGTTTGTATTGCTGTTTGAATCAGGTGAGTACAATGCCTTCAAAGCGTGTTTATTCAAAGTACATGAATGATAAGTACATACCATGAGGAGAGGAGTATGGAGGAAGTATGAGGCACACAACACTTCCAAAAGAAGCTTTATGACAACAGAAGTTACACCTTCATGATCCACAGGCTCTCTTCTCACACTGACTCTGAAGCCAAAGCCTTTGAACCTAAGTCTGCCCCTAGTTTGTCCTTCAAGCCACAAGGGCTGGTCTTCATCATGCTTAGACAACTACTTTAACTGAAGCAGAACTACTCAGCCTGACTTACCTTCTTCACCTTGAAGACGTTTGCCTCCATCCCATTTCAGTCTAGAATATTCACACATTCAGATACAAATTGAGCTTTTTAATCAGGATTTGTTACATTTAGGCCAAAAACATTTAAGTAAAAGCTGGTATAAGCCACCTCATAGGAGTGTTTAAGTATTTCTACAGCCAACACAGGATTGTTTCCAGACAACATACACATTTGTTACTATCCTAGAATGTTTTGATTTTGTACATGGAGAATAAAGTCAAGTTTTAAAAGGGAGGGGAAAAAACCCAAAGAAAACCAGATAGAAACTGATGTTACTAACAATTCCCACAAGTCCTTAAATTCATACACAGAGCGTAGGACAATAATATGCTATAATGCTCGTTTATGCACATAAATTTATGCTATCCTTATCACCCTTCTGTGAAATACTTACATTCAAATTAAAGCTAAAGGACCAGTGTTTTCACAGAAGAATCAAATGCCATTTCGCAATAGTCCCTCCCCCCAGGTAAATCAAATACTGGAAGTTCAGTGAACACATTCTTGAAGCCTCTCAAATAAAACCAGATCATCTATGAAATACACACAGGCAACATGGAAAGCAAATTAAGATATGATATAAGCACAGAGAGAGAGATAATAAAAGCAACAACCGATAATGCTCTCTCTACTGATTGCCAAAGGTGATAAAGCAGAATTTAGAAGGGAATCCTTTGCCAGACCCAAATACTAAGACTTTTAAAAGTAACAGTAATCCCTCAGGAGGGAAATCATCATTACATATGCATATTTCAGGGAAAAACAGAAAAGGAAGCAGGACAAAACAAGCTCAGAAAACAAAATACCAGTAACTTTGAAACTGCCTCTCAATGGACACAGCATACTAATCCTAGTAGCAGTATCACAGCTGGTATATGAAAGTGCTGACAAGGGAACACAGCCCTAGATTTGTATTGTAGAAAACATCTATTTGAGCATTGTGAACATACAATACACTTGTGAACCTCACGCCCTCAGAGGGAAGTCTGTGGCCAACTTAAAAAGAATGAAAAAAGCTGTTTTTTCTGTTCTTACCCTGTATGGCAAAGTAAATGCTTTAGACATAAAGAAAAGTTCTAGGAGATGCAAGAGAACCACCTGGCTTCACAACAGGTTTTTAAGGAATCCACACCAGAAAGCAGCTTTTCAATAACCCACTTGAAGAGTGTAATTACTATCTTTTTAAGACAATAATGCATGAAATGCAATATAGAGACCCAAGTATCATTTATATTATTGAAGTGTACTATGGAAGACAGCGCATCATTTTACATGGGATAGGGCAGCTCCACATATGAAAGCAAGTCCAACCAAGAAAAGTAACAATTTAAGACTCAAGACAGTATATGGCAAGTATAAACTATCTCAATATCTAGATTGTTTTGAGTAAAGATACAGTATCAAGAGTTAGTTGATAATACAATCTGTGCATGCTTTCTATACTATCTATTAGGGTCTACTACTGATCCATTTTAGAGATTTCCTTTAAGCGTGCATTGCTGGTCTGATGAGCCTATCTGGTTTCATCATAGATAATGAACGAATTTTAAATGGGAACTTTATTGACCCAATTACTAATAAAAGTCTTAGTGCTGCAAAAGTACATGGTACTTCATAAACATAAGATTAGTTCCAGTCTAATGATACCAAAAGAGATAAATACATTTAAAAGACTTTGTTAAAGTTGAATTATTTGTTAGATATGAGGCAGTGTTTGCACAGAAGATTCAGTCAATCTTTCCTAGTTACTAGATCGCTGCTTCAGCACAAAGACATAGAACAACTGCAAAGCCTCTAGCAGCCATTTTCTGTTGCATACATGCAGTCTATTTTCTTAACATTTTTATATTTTTTCTGTTGGGAAAAAACAATTTAAAAAATTATTTGAACTGATTTGTGAGCAGAATAATCTAATTGCTTCCATAGCATAAATTCCATTCCTATTTCATGTATTGTTTGCATTTCTTTTTTCCAGGTCTTTATTTTAAGTATTGTGAACAAGTTTCTTATTCTTAAAGGACTGGAGTAAATTCAGCTTGACATATTCCACAGAAGCCTTCTATATACCCTTAAAGTTTTATTTGCTGTAATGTTATAAGCACTACACAATAGTGTTGTTTGTTATCTGGCAGAACTTAAACCAGAGTAAGATGATGTTATATTGCTGCTAAGGAACACCATTATTTAGCTTTGTGCAATTACAATAATATATGATACACATATTTAGTAAAAAAAAAAAAAAAAAAAAAAAGCCAAACCAACCAACAAGATGAATTACACTGAGATTAAAAAAAATTAATAAAAATTATAACCCAGCATGTTCCATATGGAAGTAAAAATAAACCAAATATAGACAGTTTAACTTGGTTACTGAAGTTCTCAGATTCACAGGGAAGTTCTGCAGTCATCCCTAAAACACACAATGAAATGCTCATCATATTATTCCAGTTCAAAGAATAAACATTATTTGTGTCTCTGGGGGAAGTATGTTTCTAGAATAGAATAGTTTCATTTAAAAATCAGTATTTCAGAGTCAACAACTACACTATATTACACACTCATACATAAACACCAAGACATAAAGCAGCTTTGCACTTCCTTAAAAATTTTAAATTGGCACTTTCTGGCTTATAAACTATCCACTATAGAAATATCCCACTTCAGTGATCAGACATTCAATTTCTGTATGTCAGCTGTATATGCTATTTCATATTATATACAGCAGTAATTCCTGGAAGTGGTTTAATTCCTGGGATTTGGAAGAGGACTTACATGTTTATTTGATTCAAGGCCTGCAGAGACAGCACAGGAAACAGATGGATTCAAAGAAGAAGACCGGGAATTAGTTAATCTTTGCTTCCTTCATAGCAGCTTCCGAAGGAAGTCTCCTCAGATCCTATGTTATGGGACGCACAGTATGCAACAGCTCGATCACAAAACATTCCTGCCACCTATTGAAAATATAACTTCCTGGAAGTGCTTTGTGTAAAATAAATATGTGCTACATATCAAAAGGTGATCTAATAACTAAAGTAATCATAATTGCCTTTCTGGCAACGGGGACATTGATTTCAGGATACTGGTAGCAGAACCAGGACACATATGCAGAAACCTGACTGCTGATTCTTTGCCTAATTCTAGTGGATAAATACTGAGTAAGTAGAACACATACATTTTCATCACTGCAATCAGAAGGTAAAATAACTATTTGCAGATAATTGCATAAATATGTGCTTTATATAGATGTAACCCTTAACTTAAAGTCTCAAAGCAGATCTGCCATACTGCCTCCACAGCAGCAGCCTGATGTTGGTGAGAAAACAGCATTAAGGAAACCTGCTATTCCATATAATTTCAGCCCTTAACCACATTCTTCACTTGACTAGTACTGAAAAACATAGAATTTCAAGATTATTCCCCTTAGGTATGATGAGACAGTTAGAAATACTATTATTTTATTAATATTTAACAAGTTATATCTTTTCATATGCATATTTACTCAATTAACAACTTCATGAAACTTAATTTCAATCTTTGAAGAAGCTTCTCCAAATGCAGTTGAATTTTATCTTTATATTCTTAAGTTACTGAATGAATGCATTGATTTGTATAGAAAGGCAGATTTCAACATTTTAAAATATCTATTTAAGTAGTTTATATCACCGACTTTTAACTCTAGTTGCAATTTCATGACCTTACCAAACACTGCGTATCAAAACACGGAGAACATAGAAGCAGCAAAAGACACAACTGTAGCTTGAGAAACACCAAATTCAACTGTGGCAAAACAAAGTTTCAAACATTTATTTATTTATTTATTTAGAATTATGCTGTGCTTTATGTAAACTGTTCTGAAGTAAGCAAATGGAGTGGATTAAACTGCCACATGATATTTAGGGATGCTGAAGTTCATAATGCTCTTCAAGTGCTGATGTGGGAAAAGAAGAAACTATTCATACTGTATGTTTCTCAACCAAGAAGTATTATACATTCAACAAGGACAGCAATAATTCATAATATGCACCCCAGGAACACACTCTGTTCATACTCCATTCTTTATGAGATGTCACACAACAGATTTAAGAGTGAACAGGTACTTTACTGAACAGGTTTTTATTATTTGTTGCACAACAGTGTTCTTAGGCCTCAGGAAGATCAGAAAACTTTCAGTATGAGACTTTCTTACAAGGCAAGAACATTTTCCTGCCTTGAAAAAAGTATTAGTCCAATTGAGCAAAACCAGATAAGAACATTTAAGGACAGCGAATGAAGGAAAAACGTCTACATTCCTTAACCACAAGTTTGTTAGCACACATTACACGCAACAACCATGAAAAGGAGACTGATTTCTCAGAGTCTGTTACATACCACAATACAAAAAATGGTTTTGCCATCTGTAAACTAAAATTACACAGTTAAAAATACAATGCCTTGAAGAAAGAAAAAGGGGGAATAAAAACCAGAGGCACTAGGTCCAAGAAAAATGGAATTACTACAACCTAGACTTATTCCAGGAGCCCAATTCCCCTGTCATTGACTTCAAGTCAGACAAATCCTTTTCCATTCAGAGCTCTAGCATGGAGAGATGGGTGTATGCATGAGAGGGAGTCTGTGCAGAGTAATCAATCTGTCAGGCAGTACCAAAGTACTTATTTAAGAATTCATGGGCTTTTCATGATTGGGGTTATATAACACAGACTACATTTCAACTCGAGTGACTCAAATGTGACTTGAGTTGTAACTAGATGTAGCTTTCTAGCCCATTCTTCAACACGAGAAAGCCTTCATCAAATCTTTACAACACATTAAGAAGTCTGTTGTTAAGAAGTAAGAAATAGCAAACTAAAAAAAAAAAAAAAAAACCACAAAGTTTAAGATGATAGCACACTTACTTCTCTGAAGTGCTCTTAATTATATTCCAGTTCTTGAAGTGCAGGCTGAACACAGAGAAAACTAGAGAAAACTATCTTAAACTAATGAAATATCTTTTCCTTGGAAACCAAGTTTTGCATAGGAAATGTTATTCCAATATATTGGAATATTACAGATTTCTAATCACATTTATCTCCAAGTTGATGGCAGCAGTTACAAGTGCAGTACCAAAAGGTACTGCAGCCTTCTGCTGCCTCTGCACCGCACACCAGATGAGACACCAAAGTCCCTATGAATGCTCTTCTGACACCAAAAGCACCTCCGAGACATGCAGACTCTACATGACTAATAACTGAATTTAGTTATTGGAAGAGTGGCAGAGACCTCTCAGCTTCTTCTTCATGTCTTATGTCACCCACAGCAACTCAAGAGGGAGAGGGGCATTGCCCTGGCTGTGACACATCAAGGAAATCACAATGAGGATCAGGACCTGCAGGACAGCTTCCTGCTGAACTATCCAGTAAAGAAGAGTCCAACAGTTACAAGCCAATAGGATATGCATTATGATCTCATATAAATGATTAAAAATCAGCTTGTAGCAGGTCCGGATAAGAGAAATAGAGGTAGAAACCCCTCAAACCAGAATTTTTCTTAAGTAAACATTCCTGAATGAAAGCTAATTAAAATCCATTTAACCTACAAATCAAAGCTATGATCCTTCAACTACAATCAGACCTTTACTTGATTTCATTCCTAGTCTCTATCTACAAAGACAGTTTCCAGAATGAGAGATAAAGGGAAGAATCCAAGGCACTGCCTCTCTACACAGGGCTCAGCTTCAGCTGAGCCTGTAACATTAATACACACAGCTGCAGATCAAAACTTCCCATTACTTTTACTATTAGGGGAGAATTTTTCTGACTCTGTTTAAAAGAAAAAAAAAAAAAGGAACAATTACAGCACATATGCCTCAATATTGATTTTGTACACGTTAAAAACAGAAGTTGAATTTATTTGCAAGTATACCTGAAAATAATTAAACTTAGATGTATTCATAATCCAACTAGGAACAACTGATTTATGAACTATTCAAGACTTAATTTCCTCTTGATTTAGACTGCATACACCTCAAAAACAAGTCTCTTGACAACCATATAAAAAGAATGAAACTTTCTCCTCATAAAGAACATTAACACAGAAGAGGATATTACATTTTTGGCTAAACTTCAAGATGATTCTGGGGTTCTTTTGTTTCAATATTTATATTATTTTTAACTCAACAGCAAAGACAGTTTTTATTACCTTACCCATTCTAATTAATACTTCCCTAAACAGAGTACTGCTCAGACACTCTTGGCAAACTTTTATATGCATTTCATCAAATATATATGGGCAAGTACTTGAGCATTGGATTCTACCTGGGGAGCAACATGAACAAAATTGCACTGTACTAAGTGCCAGCAATCTCATCTAGCAATAGACTACAACAGAAAAATAAGATTTTTCAATTTCCATGAAACTACACACTCTTCCCAAACATTGCACCTCCTGACACCAACTATACATCAACTCTCTCTCTCACCCAAAAACACAAGTTGATCAATTCCACACCCTCCAGCCCTACATTCTTCCAAGAGCCCTGCTGCTCACAAATGACCTCCACCACTACTAACCCCACAAGAGCCCACTCTTCAGCCTTTGCTCTTTCACAGACATCCACACACATCTCTTTCCCCACCCGAGCCAGGATGCTCCCCTTTTACCTGGCAAGTTTCAAGAAAGCTTTCTCTCCCCCAGCTTCAACACACGATGAGAGATGGAAGGTTAGAAGGATTAGACCATGATGAAGGTAACAGGAATTAGCTGTGTAGCCAACTCCACTAACACAGGGTTGAGCAATTAATCAAGTACCTACACCTTTGTGCATACTGACTGAGAGAGGAAGCCAGCAGCTGGCATCCTGATGAGCCTCCCGCCCAGGAAGTATGATAGTAGAAAGGCCAACCATGAGCCAGGGTGTTTGCTTTACACCCCAATTAAGGTGTTAATGAAGGCAGGCAGGCTGCAATCTCTATCAATCTGTTACCCCAAGTTTGCTTTCAATTATCTTCTGACCTTCCTATGTGCCAAGTTCAGAAGCCAGCTTATAAATTACACTGCCATTTGCAAAAATCTCTCTATTAAAGGGAAAACCAAAGGGAGATTTCTATACAGGTAGGGATGTGAGCCTATAAAGTTGACCTGAATTTGTAGATAGTGATCCACTGCATGCTCTCCAGAAAAATCTGAATTCATTTGGTACTTCTGCAGTTAGTCTGAAAATTCCTTGCATGCTTAATCACCTAAGTATGTGATGATTTTATAATATTGGCACTCCTATAGCTGCAAATTGCTACAGCATTTTATGCTTCCAGATATTCCCTAAATGGCCACTCCTGGACTATGCTCTGTGAGCAGCAACTACCCCAAGCAGGTGGAGGTGACTAATGCAGCCCTAAGAGAGAGCACACAGGAGGCAGTCTGACTTTAGCCTATTACTTCGGGCATGTAGTATCAGTGAAAAGAGGGAGATCCAGGTTTTGCTTCTTGTTTTTTCTACACCACCAATATAACGTAAAACACTCAAAAGCTCTAGGGATCAGTGACTGCAACTTTAATTCATAGAGAAGTACAAGGCTCTGCATAGTGAATTTTAGACTAGTGATAATTAGCTGCCTTTTCCTTGTACCTTTTCACAGGTTCCTTAAAAGTCTGTAGGTCCCCACAGTTTGAACAGTATCCTTATTAAAATGCATAAGGTGGTTGCTGAGACACTAGTACCCACTGCTGAAAAGGTTTTGGGCAGACTGGATGCCATGTGCATTTCTCTAACATTTGCTATTGTTTCCCCCTATTTTCAGTGAAGGTGGCTGGCACTTAATCTGATTAAGTCTCTCAAGGTGCTGAAAAACCTCATGCAGTCAAAGGAGTGTAATGAGTATTTAAATGAGGCAGGCTGGACTCTGTAGATCTTCAGAAGTGCCTCTTTTGAATGCGAAGGAGGAAAACCAGAAGTACGGTAGGCAGACAGAAGTGCTCACTGTGGGACTGGGCATTTACGCTCTTTATGAAGGAGCTGTTTATCTAAAACAGCAGACTAGATTCTAAATTGCATTAGGGAACTCACAGGTTCATCAATGACTCATTTAAAAGAATGAAACTTCGAAATGAAAATAAAGTGCAATTACTTTGAATTATTTCTTAAGCAAGAATCAAAATGTAAAAAATCTGACTTACAAAGTGATTTACTGTAATAAAAAACCAGTATTCACATCAGATCTGTCAGGCTCTTTTGGCAAGTGAGGTATCTTCAGACGAAATCATCATACAGGAAAATCAAATCGTTGTATCTGCTAACTGATGAAAACCATTCAAACATTGCATAAATTAATCAGTACTTTAGTGCTGAAAGGGGCTTTTTTTTATGCATCACAGGAACAGGGTTTTTCTGATTAATTGTCAGAGGAGACAGCAAACATTTCCTCCCTGAGATGATCTGGGAAAAACTGAAAGTCACTTTATCAAGACCTTTATATTAATGAAACAGGAAAAGATATACATGTGACAAACAGAAATATCCTCCTGGCCTAGAGAAAAACAATGTCCAAAGGACAAGTTAGATGCTGTGATGCCTGGGGTTAAAAACGACTTTCTCCTCTAAAGCCTCCAGTTGCGTAACTTGCATACAGAGCAACAGTAACACATTTTTGCAAACCGTTTGGAAGTGGTTGCTGCAAGATGTTAAACGAGATGAATGGCTGAGATGATGCACTGTGGCACTGGTTGGCGATCCTGCAGGGTGAGCGTCAGGCAGCTTCAGCCTCTGTCCTGCCCCCGAAATGCTAAACAGGAGGGAGGCCTGGCTACTGAAAGGTTACATGTACATGTGTGTGAATAGAAAGAGGAGCATGAAGAGAAGGTATGTGGTAGGTAATCAGTGGAAAACCATTACAATAATGATAAAGAAATCAGCTGCTTTTATCAGCTACCCAGATTCTGCCCAGTTGCCTGGATAGTTTGCCATTACTGATGGCCTCATTTACTTCAGGCATTCTAGGTCAGACCCACCTGAGGAGGGAGCAGAAGAGGGAAAGATGGTTCAGTGGCCCTGCAGCAGACAGCATGCCATGTACCAGTATGAGAATGGGACCGAGTATAAGATAGAGAAAACAAAGCTCCCCTTAAGCCTGACCTCACTGGCAGCATGGACCAGGTGGGTGGATGAGTCAGACTGACAGGGAGCTTTGTGTAAGCTGAACGTAGTAGCTTTCCATCTGCCGGTAGTGCTTTCACATTCACAAGTTCTCTAGGTACCTTGTGAAAGATAATGCACTCAGGACTCTGTGTGCTACAAAATCAATTTTACAAGCACACACAAAAAAGCAATCACTTTATTCTTGAGTATTCCTGTTCCTCCACTCCCCTTAATTTAAGGCTTTGTGCATATTTTGGTCCTCTGGGCAGAGTTCTTTGGTTTCCCTCTGCAGTCAGTTCCTTCAGTTGCTCACCGCTCCCTGAAGTCACATGCAACCATCCTGCCCCAAGTTCTGTTCTACCACAGAGACTGAGCTGGTTAAATACAGTGACAAAACCTCAACAAAGAGCAGCCTCTACAGTGCTGATATGTGAATGCAGTTGTATGGGGGGTGGCCCCACAGCATGTCCAGGCAGTCCATCACACAACGTGGTTACACCTCTGCAGCTCCCTATAGCACGCTACACCAAGCCTTGCAGCCATCTCTAAAGTTCGCACCTAGTAAAATCCTTGGCAATGGTACCTTTCACAGCAATGAGTGAATGATCACACCATGCACAGCCAGAAAGAAGAGGAAGGAAAACCTTGAAAACAGAAAAATTGCGTGGTGGGTATTAGCACGTGTTGTCATTTATTCTCCTAACTCTTGCTTTTAAAACTGATCAGATTTACAACTGATGGCATTCCTTTAATCCAAACTGGCCAAATAGACCACCAGCTGTGGGAAATGAACTTACAACTAGAAAACACCTAAAATATTTATAATGCTATTTTTGTATTTAAGGACAAACAAAATAATACAAATAAATTAAAACAGTACGTGAAACCATTAACATAAAATATCCAGCTTTTGCCATATGCTGTATTAAAATAAGGGTAGTGTGTGGTTTTCTGTCTAAAATTTATAAACCATAATTTCCCTATCATTCAATAGTATGAATTTACTGACAGAACCTACTAAATAACAACAGCATTTTATTCAAGTATGAGTCAGATCAGAAAGGGCTAAAGAAGACAAAAGCTGTTATCCAGGCTGGTCTTCTCAGTTCCTAGCAGATGCCCTTCTGCAAGTCCCTGCTGAGCTGCACCCTGCCTGTGCTGAGAGCTGCCCAGCTCACCAGGGGATGCTCTTCCCCCTGCTCCGCACTGGGCATGCTGATATTCTCTGTGAGATCTCTGCAAGGACGCTCTTCAGCGCTGGATTCAGGCAGTATGAGAGATTTCCCAAATCACAGTCTCTGCTAGGGGTCACAAGTCTGGAAATGGGCATGGAAATGATTTCACCAGCTGAGATAAAAACCTGTTACCCTCCGATCTATGCAAGAGAACCCTCTCCTGGGATAAAGATGACTTTGGACTGAACTCCTTCCTTTGCCTGAGGTGAATAAAAGCCACGACTGCCAAGACAGTATGCAAACTGGCAAGCTGCAGGCCAGCCTAGGTGCAGAAATATCCTTGCAATGTTAAAACAGAGGCATTTCATAGGCAGGAAACCAAGCATTATGGAGGCACACGAAGCTACTTGAGTAACTGGAGAAATCATCCAGAAGGGGTAGACTTGATCTATGGCGCCTGGTCAGGGTAGTTTCTGTATTTTAACTATTTAATGCAAAATGCCTGTGTGTGCACAGCTCACCAATGGATGCTGGGGAACCAGGCTGAAAGACCAGGCTCTGTTTTGCCCCTTCAGTTCGGTCCTGCTCCTGCAGTAATGTTTGCTGGGCTGAGCAGAGCAAGGACTTGGAGTGGGCACCCACCTGCACCAACCTACATGTGGTGGTGGTTTAACTTCTCACTTTGGAGACGTATGTAAGTGAAGGCTGCAAAAGGCAGCTCTCATGTCCTGGGGGTGTTCAACCGTTTATGGTAGCTTATAAAGGACAGGTACGACCATACTACTCCTATTCCCTTACAATGACAGCGATAGGTTCTGATCAATTGTGCCACAAAGGACTCTGGAAGTGGTGAGACTCCAAGCTCTGCCTTCTCCATGGATGGAGGCATCCCACTGCTGGATTGAATGACAGATAAACTCTTGCCATGGCGTAAGAGTTCAGCTAGCAGCTGATTTGGGATGACATCTCACTCAGCCTCAGGATTTTAAGCTGCCTCTTTGAGCTTCCAGTTTTTCGCATTCAGTTTCCTAGAGCTTAGGCACCAGGTTGTCATTGCAGCATTTTCAGTGGGTTATTATGTCTATAGCAACCAGCGACAAACCAGCTTATAGATGTGTCTTTTTTATTAGCCCTAACTCTAGTAACAACTTTCTGAACTATATAATGTTTTCATCGAGCTGTTTTAATGTGGTTATGCCCTTCATGTAAATAAAATACTTTCCTGTTCCTTTCCTCTATGGAGCAAATTAGATTTTTTATCATCTCATTACAACATCTGTTCAACAGAGTCAATTCCAATACAGTTCTGAGGTCATTTCCCGCAGCCTGAGAAAACAGAAAATGTTATTATCCTAATTTAGCAGTGATAAAGCACTGAGGCCAGCAGCTCATGTTCAGAATTCCCTGACGTGCTCAAATTTCTTTGATTTTGGATAGTTCCAGAGCCAAGGAACAATGTCATTCTGTAGAGGGGAATTCAAACAGGGTGGAAGTAATTTGGTTTTGGAGGACTCATGCGAACACAAAGGCAACTGAGGGGCCTAGTGGAGGATCGGTTTCACCTACATTCTTTAGACGTCATTTAGATTCTTGCAAATAATTATGTGAACCAGGTCGGATGGGGGCTTTGGTCTAGTGGAAGATGTCCATGCAGGGGCGTTGGAACTAGATGTTCTTTAATGTCCTTTCCAAACCAAACCATTCTATGATTCTATGTGCTGAACTTTAACTATGTAGCTGTTAAAAGAGCCACATAAAAAATATGCTGGAAGCCTGGTACCATTCAACACCAAAAATTGTTAATGGTATCAGAACAAAGCCGTACACTCATAAGCACCATCTATTGACATATTCCCTATTATCTCATAGTTGCTTATGAACAAATATCACACAGAATCATAGAATGGCTGAGATTGCAAAGGACCGCTGGAGCAGCAAGGGTGTATCTCAAGTATTTAGAGACACGTGTATTGTGTATCTGAATACACAATTTCAACTTGAATATGAGTATGTACTCACTAAGTTTCATAGTGGTTTACATGGAACCTCATTACTGCACTAAAACAGTCTCACAGAATCATAGGATGGTTTGAGTTATAAGGGACCTTAAAGTTCATTCAGTTCCAACTCCCTGTCATGGGCAGAGACACCTTCCACTAGACCAGGTTGCTCCAAGGCTCTGTCCAACCTGGCCTTGAACACTACCAGGGATGGGGCAGCCACAGCTTCTTTGGGCATCCTGTGCCAGCGCCTCAGCATCCTCACAGGAAGAATTTCTTCCTTATATCCAATCTAAATCTACCTTCTCAGTTTAAAGCCATTCATATCTCTATAAATCCTTTAATCAAGTAAATTAATACTGCATAATAAATAATACTATTGTGATATAATTTCTGGTCAAAATCCTTTACAATGTACAAATCAAACATAGCCAAAGTGGTTACAAGTTCAGAGCAAGCTGAGAAAAGACAATTTAACCATCTCTCAAGTTCTCAGTTTTGTACAGTATTTTTATGAATTGTACTTGCAGTGCCTCGTGTTCTACCATAGCAAACAGTAAAGACTGTTGAGGACAACCTAAAAGTGAATACAGACTTCCAGTATTTGAAAACTCTTTATGGAAATGCAAACTGTCCTTTTTGGGAAATCTGCTATTAGTTTGCCCAAAAGCAGAATGCTAATTCAAAGTAAATAATATCCTGCCAAGAAGAAAACGCATCCCAGAAAAAAATGACTTGCATGTTTAATTAATGCATGATTATACTAGTTCCTTAAAAATTAAGATTAACCATATATCTGAGGGGGGTTTTATGCAATTAGAATTTAGAAGCTTATCATCATAATTTTTCATATGTATGTGAACAGCCTTCAACAAAGGTTTTACTCTATTTCGTCACCATGGAAAAACGTGATGGGTTTTGTTTGGTTGGTTGTGTTGCTTAAAATCTGCAGCAGCAGCTCTGTTATTTCCAAGTGTGTCACTTCATAACTGGACAAGGCATTGTTCTTCCCACAGGACCATGAGCACCTTAATGGATGTGATAGTGTGACCATGTGTGGAAAAGCCTGATGGCTCTTCTTATCTGAAAGTCAAGAAACTCCACAAAGATTAAGTTCCCAAAGAGGAAAGATGTTCATCATTTTCAGGCAACTTTAAGCTTTGATTCCTATCTTTATACAGTTCATTACTTTTTCACAAGAAGTAAAATGTTCTTGTTCTATAGCTGAAGCAAGTTTTTGAGAATTCAGCACCGTATGTATTAATCGCTGCATTCTCCTCATTTTTTAAAAGAGACTACGTAACACAAAGGAAGACAAGAAGTTTCATTTGCCAAGAAAAAGCAACCACTCAGCTTCACAACATTAACTCTGACAAATATTCATGAAACCACAACTTACTGGGACCAGAAAAGGAAATTGCTCATATTTAAATGAATTTATTTTCACAACTATTCTCATTAATCTCTTCCCATGTAGGCTCATATTTCTAACATAAAAGAATCCTTCCTTCAATTTCCTATGCTATTTTAGCTTCATGCTTTCTCAGAACAGCTGCGCCCAACTTTATATTTATGCAAACATTTTCTTCGCGCTATTTTCCAGCTACCCTTCTGTGAGTTTACAGAAATGCCTGTTCTTAGATGTAGAAAGTGTACCTTTCGAAAGCACTAGTGAAAGTCAGGATCTTGGTTTTCACTGACCTTCAATGGCAGGTGTGATTTCACCTCCTTAGGTCCCTTCAAACCAGATGCTCAAAGAACAAGAGCAAGCCTTTCTTCTCTATAATGTCACTTTATCTGAAAGTTGTTAATTTTAACTTTGATGAATTTAATACACTCATCAGAATTTTCTTATTACAAAACTTATTGTATAACACAATGCAATCTGCCGTTAACGCAATGGAATCTTAAGTCAAGAGTCCAGAAATTTGAGCTCCTAGATAGGGTTCTATTTCTTTGTATGCCCCTGCTTTGCTGCACTGTTTTCTTACGTACTCTGTGGCTCAATTTACTCAGTTGTAAACTAAATATTAAAAATGCAATTATAAAAAATACTTTATTCCAAGTTTTTTGATGTATTTGCACAAAATAATGCAGGCTATCATTCTGCAGATGCTTAACCTGAACTAATGTTACACAGTCTTTTATGAACATTTCCTTTTTTCAAAATGAACTGTGTGTTTTCTGCCCTTTGAAAAGTATTTTCTTCTCTGCAACTATTTCACAGTCCTTCAGAACCACTTAGCCTAGGGCAGAACAAGGACATTTTTCTCTGCACAAAGTCTATGGGTCTGACCATGAAAAAGGTGTTTCTCCTAGCAGTACATGCAAATTGAGAAAAATCTATTAACTTAAACTTTCCTTACAGAAGCTGGGGAAAATCTGAGCTCCCAGAAAACAAACTATGGCAATAAGAAAACTGCCCAGTGTGAAGGAATTGCACAATCAGAGCATGGATGAGGTTGGCACACACCTCTTGCTCAGAGAGGAATTAGAGCAGGATGCTCAGGGCAGTATCCAGGTGGGTTTTGCATATCTCCAGGGATAGATAGATACTCCACAACCTCCCTAGGAACTCTGTTCTGTTTCTGTCCTAACAACAACAGTAAGGTGTTTTTTTCTGATGTTTAAATGGAGTTTCTTGTGTTTCAGTCTGTGCCCACTGCCTCTCATCCTGGCATTGGGCAACACTGGGAAGGGTCTGGCTCTGCCTCCTCTACATCCTCCCTTCATGTATTGCTAAGCTACACCTACCTGACCCTTCTCCAGGCTGAACAGTTCCAGCTCCCTCAGCTTCTCTTCATACAAGAGATTCTTCAAGCCCTTCTGTGCTTCAGTTGGCCCTCCCCTGGCCTTGCTGGAGTCAGCCCATGTCCTTGTCCCAGCTCTGGACATGACATGTGCCAACATAATGTACTTGGTTCCCCAAAACCATATCTTCTTAAGTAGCATGAAAGAATATGGTTGTACCTTGATTTATCCTCTCCACATGAATTTTCATTAAAAGCTTTATCTTTTACCACCCTTTTACAGATGAAACACCTTGTAAAATCAATGAGTGTTTAAGGTGTGGATCAATGGTATAACATGATATTTAGTCTTTATGTGAGAACAAATTGCTCTAATTGGCTGCTCATTTAGTCTTACGATCTCTTTCTGGCAGACTTGGTTAATGCAGACTCTCTGTCCTTCATATTTGTACATTACATACTTTGACTTTCTGGACAGTTTTTTTCTCTGCTGCCTCCTCAGCTTTGCTCACTGCAACAACACTTCAAGGTAACAAAAATAATATTGTGAATTTAACATTTAACAACTTATCTTAAATTTGTTCTACATAGACAATTCAGGCTGAGTGAATGGGTATTGTGGGATCAGACTGACAGCAGGCTGTTTAACCTTGTGGTAAGGAAAATCTTGCTAGGAAAAGACTTAGATAAGAAAAAAACTGCAAGCTAAAAAAAAATTTAACTCAAAATCCAAAACAGAATGCACCCTAACAACAAAAGACCCTCTAAAAACCCTTTACCACATTCTCAACAACAATGGTTAACCCAGTAGAGAAAGGAACACAAATTTCAATCAGTTTAAACATATCTTACATTAACTTTCATTATGTTCTATGCTCCTCATATACAATACCATGCTGGTTCCACAGACAATTAAGTGTTAAATACCTTTTTTACATGCAAACATTCTTCTTTCTGAATAAAGCTCGATTTTCCTACCAATTTAGTGGTGAAAACACTAATATTAAGAATATTTCATATTTATTTGAAGAATCTTTGGAAAATCATACACATTTTAAAAAATTCCTCCAAATGATGATACCAGAAAATCAAAAGATGGATTGCTTTATTTCTGCTGGTACAGAAGATAATGGGGCTATAAAACTAGCAGAAGATCCTAGATAAAACTAGAGAGACAGCGAGTTCTAATTCCACAAGTCCGTGAGGATTCTTCAGGCAGATGCTGATGTGTGTCTCATCTCAAGGCAGAGAAACTGAGTTTATCTGAACAGAGGCTGCTCTCTTATCTAAAGTATATTCCCTGCATAACCTTAGGGGATGGGTAGGTAAATATTTCCTGTGAATGAAATCAGCAGCTCTCCAACAGAACTGATTAAATCCTCTTGCAGCAAGCTGGAAAATTCTTAAACGTTACTTACTTTAATTATGGATGCACCTATACATATTAAGTACTGGGGACTCATAAAGAAAAAAAAGATTAAAACCAATGATTTTACAATCATATTAACTATATGACAGGAAATAATTAACAGAAACCACAAATACTTGTGAAGAGCACAGTGGACAGCTTCTTGAGCAGCTAATAGATGCTAGGTTAAATCTGTGACTGCACAGAAGCATGCTGAGAAGTCCTGAGGAAGGATCTGAATTAGGACAACATAGCAGTGAGGCATTTGTCAGTGAAACAGGCCTTTCAGTAAAAGCTACTCAGCTTATTTCCTTTCTTCCCTCCGGCAGTGGAGCTCTGGGTGTGAAGCAATGGGATTCCTAATAGGTCTCTGATTGAATCAGCAACATTTTCCTTAACTAAGAACAGGTGCTGCATGTTACCTCTCCAAAGTGTGCCAGTGTATTGGACAAACACAGGGCATATGTTTCATAAATAAGCAATAAGCATATAGCAAATATATGTGCAATATGCTGTAGTCACCAGGTACTGAGGACATTATGAGATTTCATGACAAAAGTGTTTTGACAGGGCTCGAAAATAAAAGTATTAAAATTTTAAGCTTGAAAATAGAAAGAAATCAGATATGACATAACAGAAAAATTTATATGGTATGGGAATTGATGCAGCACACAATAGGAGTTGCTTTAAAATACTCTTCCAAATCACAGGATGCCAAATGATGCAGGTTTAAACAACAGCAAGTTTGGTCGAACTTGAGCTGTAGATGCTACCAGATACCCAGCAGAAAATGCAGAACAATTATGAGCATCCTAGAGCTGGGTTGTTGATATTTGTTTATTTTAACCTGTTATTCCTGTTACTACCAGTATCTATTTACAGAAAGATAGCTATAGCATGCTATGAAGCAGTTGGATAGATGCTTCTCCAGTTCAGTGCTTACCACCAAGCATCATTTTTGAAAGCATGTGCAGGCAACACTGAAAATATTTACCACAGTTCTCCAGGAAACATAGGAGAGTACAAAGATGAACTATGAAAAATACTTCCTTTTTTAGTATCATTTCCATTTTCTATTACTGGAAATCAGTCTGGCTGGAGAATGCAGTAAAATGAGATATCAAGTCCTATAATATTTGGAAGTTTACTTTTTAAACTAGGATTAAGACAGCAAAAGCCAAAAAAAAATACAATATAATGCTGTACATGACATACAGCAGGTCATGCAACATGATCAGATGGTCCACATTAGCTCTAAAACTCTACCACCGTTAGAATAAATATCACTCCTGACATGTCTCAAGCATTTTTCCTAAAATGTAAAGCATCCAGCTGGGCAATGTGTGTTCTCTTCGATCTCCTGGTGAAGTTGTCTATGCCTTTTTAATCAAAATCTGATCCCATCCACACTTTTTCTCCTTTAAAAGGGAAGGTGGATGAGCTAGAGAGCCAAGACTGCCTTTTATGATGAACACTGCTAACTGAGATGACACATCAATAGTCGGAGAATGATAAATGGAGCAGGAAACTGTTTACAGCAAGAAGTATGCATCCATATCCTGCCATCAAATAACAGAAAATGAAAGGCAAAATCAACAGTCTGAACTGCGACAGTACACAGTCATATAATGTGTTCTCGGTGTCGAATGGTCCTGGAGCAGGAATGGAAAATAACTGAACAAGACTGGCAGACTGTGCAACTGGATAGGGTCAAAGCATCAGGAGTAAGTAAGATAAGCTGAACCAATCAGCAGATCTGACCCAGGAGAGTCTGGAGTATGTGTAACAGCACAGACTGATCAGTGGATGTCCCTCAACCAAATAAAAGACCCATTAGACAGAAGCAAAAAGCAGAATGTACCACAAGTAGGAAAAACCACAAAGGACTATTATGCTACTAACCTGAAATAAGAGATGGAGACATCATTCCTGGAACAGGCTATTTATTACGGTCACACAAAATCAGCTTATTTTCACAAATAGCACAATAACTGAAATGAGTGCTAGCAGGAAAGTAGTAACCTGTGTGAAAGCCAAGAGAGGAAACTCAGGCTAAGAAACTGGAAGAGCTATGAAAAAGGTATTACAAAATCCCAGTCTCTCACCTAATGAAACTGTTAGTGGAAACGGCACCCTATGTAAGTAGCACCACTTAACACAGTTTGGCCTTGTTGCCACCCAGCACGCTCAAAGGGAACACAGCTAAACTACAGCTTCCTTGGGTTTAAAAAACCAGCATAGGCAAACAAAACTGCAACAATAGCAATTTTTTCCACATGATAAATGGTGCTTAGCAAGACAAACTCAATAGTAAGACTTACATCAAAGAAAATAATGTACTTCCCAATTATAACCTTATTTCACAGAAATCTTGGAATGGTTTGAGTTGGAAGGGACCTTAAAGCTCATCCAGTTCCAACCCCCTGTCACAGGCAAGGACACCTTCCACTAGAGCAGGCTGCTCCAAGCCACGTCCAATCTGGCCTTGAGCACTGCCAGGGATGGGGCAGCCACAACTTCTCTGGGCAACCTATGCCAGGGCTTCATCATCCTCATAGCGAAGAATATCTTTATAATACTTATGTTTGTGATGTGAAAAAATACAAATATTCGTGACTTTAGGCTGAAATAATACCTTTAATTAAAATGACTAAAACTTGAGGGTTATGGTCTTGCATAAATGAACATCATGATCACAGTTACTGAGGAGTTGCCAATATTTAAAAGTATTAGAAGTCTGATGAACTTTTTTCCTTGAGAAAGAATTAATTTATTACACAGCACACAGCTAAAATCCAAACCACTCAGAGAGTAGCATGCCGTTAAAAACTGTCACAACAGACCTCAATATTTAAATTATCACTTAAAATGTTGAGCAATTAAAACTGCCATTTATTTCCATTTCAGCTGCCTGTGAGTCAAAAGAGCCCAGTCACGTAGCACACTGCATCTGCCAAAGTGAATGCAAATCTTTATCCATACTGGGTACATCTCCAGTAGGCATCAACAAAGGAAGGTCTCCTCACCTATACCCTTCTGTGTTCCTTGAGTCTGCTGAGTATTTTTCAGCTACTTTCTCATTACCCAGTAACTTTCCACTACCCAACAGTTATCAGAACCACTGCAGTCTCACTGCAGTTCTCTTCAATATTGGTACAGACAGATATTTAACTTAGCACCTGGCTTGCAGGGGAATTGATGAGATCCTGGCATCAGTGTTGTTTAGAAAAGAACTCAAAATGACTCAGCTGAAGACAGGATTTTAACTAAGATGTCTGTTGGCTTCCAGTTTATGAAGATCTTAGAGTTAAGAAATTCATCTGGATGAAGCATATCATACATCTTTAAATAACTCACTGAGAACAGTACTGTTTACTATTTACAAGGGAACCATTAAGAGCTGCAATAGCTGCCTAAGAGCTGCACAAACTAATTAATACTCTGAATGCCTTTGCCTTTGTGATGGAGATTATTATGCTCATTCATTTCAGCACTGAAAAACAGAAATATAATCTAAGTGACAGCTAGTAATGGTGAAGACTGATTTTGTGGACAGGCAAGCCTAGAAGACTAGATTTACAAACAAACCATTCCTTAGTTTTTATATTTTAGAGACAATAACATGGTAGGGAAAAAAAGCAACTGTGAGGGTGGTGAGGCACTGGAATGGGTTGCCCAGGGAAGCTGTGAATGCTCCATCCCTGGCAGTGGTCAAGGCCAGGTTGGACAGAGACTTGGGTGACGTATTAGTGCAAGGTGCCCCTGCCCATGGCAGGGGGGTTGGAAATAGATGATCGTAAGATCTTTTCCAATCCTCACCATTTTATGATTCTATGATCTTTTTGGACATAAGTTTCCAATGGTAGCTCAGATGTACAAAGGCAAAATCAAAGTGTCACTGAAACGTATTAGCAAAGAACCACACTGGTGGTTATGCTGCACATGAAGAGAATTGACACACATCAGACAGGGACTCCCTGCTCTTATTTTCATTTACAGCTTTCACACAAACACTTGACAGAACTTCAAAACCTTCTCAGTGCAGTAATTAATGTTCACAGTATTCTTGTGATCTCAAATACTATTAAAAACAGGGAAATTAAAAGGTCCACCGGAAAAATAGGTATTCATTATCAAAACATATGAATAAAGTCTGAACACTTCTGGGGAAAAAAATCTTCAGCATAACATTCAGATGAAATGTTTGCTAAAGTTTTGTATGAGGACAAATAAGTTGTAGTGATGCTATGGAGTTGGGGCATTCAGCTTCCCGGTCTGTTGCTGTTTGCAGTCATGGCAGTTTATGTTGACTTTCTTACCTCTGATACAGATGCCCTTTTATTCACTGACTGACTGAGACTCATCCTGGGTCTTAATCATAGTCACGGTTAGAGAAAATACTTCTGTCAGCACCACTAACTTTAGTCACAGTTATTCGATTACCTTTTAAGGAAAAATGCAACGTAAAATATGTGGTATTTAAAAAACAGTTCCCTGTTTCAGTGAGATGCACAGTAGGGGCTGAATTCAGCTCATGGATTAGCACATCTAACTTCAGACATCTACATGTGAACTAATGCTATGATTTACATGTAGGTGTCTGGTATCACTTATGTGTGTTACAGTAAGCCCACCTAGCCTGCAGCTACCACTCTGGAAGGCATGGGTTATACCTGTGAGCCCATACAAGTATCCCAGATGTCTCAGATATGCCAAGACAACTCAATGGCTCTAGTTACCTATGTGTAGCCAACTGAATCAAGTTCTGTGTCTTTGCAGTCTTTTTACTGTCAACTGATCTAAACAAAATAGTCAGTGGAGAGCTAGATGGACTTTTCCTACTCAGTTGCATAGTCAATGGCTTCACTGGAGGGGAGTTGGTTGCTTAAGCATCATCTCTGAATGCTCTTAAAGACATCCTGTCTGGCAGATATGACTGAGGGACTACGGGGTGCTTGCATGCTTCTGGATATCAGCTGGAAGCCATACACTATATTCTATGTCATTCCCAACTGCCCAGTGCACTTAACATGTAGGCACCTGAATCAAGCTGAACTGACCAGACCTCAGATTGCTATAATGGGAGGCTACACATACAGTTCATATCACACCTGGAGTCAGTTGGTTTAACCCCCAGACAGAACCCTACTGAAAGGTAACACAGGTATCTCAGATCACCTTCCTCGATAATGTTCCAGCTTCCAGATTTCAGCCTAAAAAGAAAAACTCATCAAGGTCTTGGCTGCTATCTGCCAACCCTGAGAAACTGTTGTAGGTATCCCAGAGCATCTCTAAGAACATTAGGCTCTCATGGCCAGGCACATGGATCATTCACTGTGGTTTTAAAACTAAAGAAATGAAGATGTAAGTTTTATTTAATGACTCCAATTTCCAAGTTTCACTTTTGAGTGGAAAAAAAATATCCTTGATGATGCTATGAGGCATGTTAGTATCAGTATTTTGCTCACTGGTCATTTCTGCAGTATACCAAATGGCAGGAGTAATAAATAACAGGATAAGTTCTCTGCTCGTGGTGTAATTCCATTAAAACAATGGCAATAGAGCACCTGGCCCAAAATACTATTTTAGGATTTATCACAACCATTTCTGAGATCTGGTGAAATATTTTTTGTTTCATACCAACTTCTGAAAAATAAGAAGTGCGTGACAGAAGGTAAGAAATTCTGTATCAGTAAATGAAAATCACAGAATCATTTTAATATATAAGCCATCTTTGTGGACTTACAGTAAATCTTCCATAGCGGAAAAGAAATGGAGCTCTCAAAACCATACCTGTAATCTACCAAAGTGCCATCACACACATGAAATTAAACACAGACATGGCTTCCTCAGAGATGACTCCTTTTTTGCCTCTGCAGCTTATGCTCTATCCATGAAATATTGTTAACATAAAAGAAATTCAGAGGGAGGTTTGTATTTGTTTGAGCACAATTTAAAAAACTGACTCCCCACACCTAAGCTGCAGAACATCCTTCAGCCAGGGGTTTGCTCTCTTCCACCCAGGCTCTGGCTCAACTCTGACAAGACAAACATCCCAACTTTGAGTTTTATTAGTTTTATTTTCTACTGCTCTGAAGAAAGAAAAAGTGAAGACTGGAAGAAGACAAAAACTAACAGCGCAATGCATGGTGCAACACAATAACTAAACAGTGTTAAGTGTCGTTAGAATTCCGGAAATATTTGTGGCCTTTCGTGCTCATAAAAAAATGAATCTACATAAGCAGTATTTCCTCTCGAGAACAATACCAACAGCCTTTGATTTAGCAGGGAAATGGTCACAATTGTGACATTAAAGTGGAATTGGATTTTTTATGACCAAGATTCATGTCCAAAACTTGTAGTTCAATACCAAAGGCATACTCCCCCTCCCTTACACAACAAACAATACAATTTTCTGATGATACTAGTGAAAACTGTTGATCAACCAGGATGTTTATTCCACAATTTCAAAGCATGTCTGAAGGTCATACAGTTGTTCACTGCTACAGATTTACACAAATCAACTCAAATATTATTAACAGAAAGCCAAGCACAAGAATCTGAGCAACAAATGCGCCATAAATTCTTGGAGAACCAATGCAAAAGGAGTTTACAATGTAAAGGAAAGGTAGAAACCAGAATTACCCAGGGGACAATAAAAATCTAATAAAGGAAGAATAAACAGGGTTTATTGCCAAAGGTGGAAGTCTGAAGATCTTAAGAAGTGATTCTTCAGAAACAACTGAGGAAAGAGGAGATGGTGCAAATATTTTGTGAACAGGAGTTTATTTTGTGGCAGGAAATAACACATGAAAACGGTGTGATACAAGAAGGATTTGGTACAGCCAGAGCAGTTAGCAGATGAACTGAAAGAATATGATATGGAACTGGTGAGGGCTGTTAAGTGGCACAGTTGGCATGAGGAGAGATGGGAAATAAATTAGTGGAAATAGAAGCAAAACAAGCAAATAAATACTTTAATAAAACTCAGAGAGTTTATTAGATTTTTTTCTGCCCTGCAGATCTTTTCCCAGAATACAAGGTTTCATTTTCATTAGATTTTTCAATGAAAAATATTGACTTCTTCCCACAGAAAACAGAGCCTTCCCTTAAACAGCATTTCCTCAGTCTTCTGGTGGTCCCTATGGAAAATTGTCAGCCTCTTTCCAGATCATGAACATACTGCCTTTAAAGAAGATGTTCATAAGAAATCCTTTACAAAAGGATAAAATGTATTCATATCAACTACAGATTTATTGAAAGTACTAAACTCATTTTACTAAAACCATAAAATAATCAGTAGATTGGAACAGTGTTCTGCCAAGCTTCTCTACTGGAACAGCTAATGAATGAATAACCTACTGTGTTGCAAATCTCTCATCCACCACAATGTTTTACATCAGGAATCACTGCTAATAAAGTGGGAAGAAATAACATCTACTTTCAGGGAAACTATTATCAGAGTAGAATTACTCAGTCTAATTTAAATGTTTAAAAAAAAAAAAGAGGATTTTAAAATAAAAGAATCTGAGCCAAATGTCTCCAACTTGAGACAACAATTAATCTCAAGAGAGTATGCACTGTCAGCCTCTTGAATTCTTCCCCAGTCTGCTTTTACTCTGCACTGAGTAGCATAAAAAAGACGGAAATTGAAACCTCTGCCTTCTGGGATGAATAGATCTAGACAAAATACACTGCCTCTTAAAGCATTAAGTAACTTCAACATTCACTAAGCACATCAGTGAAATAATACAGATGAAAGAGACCAACTAATTACTCAGTAGGAAGAGGACTAAGTCTTCATGCTTGGCTCTGGCAGCTTTCAGTCAACGCAGAGATATATAAGTAAATATAAAACTCCCCTAATAATCCCATGATTATTCTCCAGACGCCGTAAACAATTAGCAATTGCTATTATTATTATTATTTGATGGGTATTTTAGGGTAGCAACTGAGATTATGACCTCTTTGTTCCAGGCACAGTGTAAGAAACTAATAAAAAAGGTCACCTGCTCTCTTGTTTCCTGTAAGAAGCATTTTTCAACCCAGCATACCTGTAGGTAGAGTTTTACAGTTTCCATGTAGGAAGGTGGAGCCTTCATTGTCTCCATGTGGAGTCTATGCAATGACACTTTAATGCCAAAAAACCTAGTGACTACAGGCAATTTGAAACAGCCATTCGTTCCAGTACCTTGCTAGTACAGGATCAAGAGCACAGAAAACTGAAGATTAAGCCAAGAACTGTGGATCAAGCCTGGAACTGAGGATCAAGCCTCACAAAGTCAAGTACTGCTATCGTGACTTTTCTGCATCTAAAGAAATTGCCACAATAAACCTGTGTAATACTGGCTGCACCTCTAGTTACTAAATCCAGAGAACATGTTCAGGTATCAACAATACTGCCCCAGGTCATTCATATGATCTAGAGTACTCCTTTGGAATTAGAAATCTGGCAGCCAGGCTTGTTTAGCAATTCAGTCAGTGTGAAATAGCCAGAGGGTATGATTTCTTTAGATTAATAAAGAATAACCCAAAGGACTCTGAAGTCAAAGCACAACTAAAGAACCAGTCAAAGCTTCAGCACTTCATCTCCTCAGACTTTTGACAGTACGTCCTGAGAGATACTATTTTATCTTCAAAGTGACACAGACTCTTTAAGTTTGGCTCACTGAACCAGGAATCTGGTGCGTAACTGACTGCAGTCACATTACCAATACTGAAATTCATTTTAAATACTGACAGGATTATACTGACCCTCAAAGGGCACAGTATCTTTCAAGCTTGTTGTGTTTGGGTTTTTTTCTTTCCATCAAAGGAGATATTTATTTCTGAGTAACTAAACCTCTATGTGCCAAAGCTCTGTAACTCCCCTGACTTGAATAAGCTGTGACTACCTACAGATCTGACCCTAGAGAGTCAGTTCTCTTCCATGCACAGTTTATTTACAATTACAGATAAAGCATGACAAGGGAGCTTTCTGCCTCAAAACCACCCCACAACACCTACCAAGAAATTCATGTCACATCCCACATCTACAATTGTCTTTTCGTCCTGTATCAGTCTGTGAATGCTTTCTCCCTCCATTTATACCCTGTATGTCCTTTTCCAACACTGTGGTTGTAGGCCAGCCCTGCGTCCTAAGTGAGGGTGGAGAATGGTGCCACAGAAAAACAGCCCACATCTTCATCTGCTCCTCGGCTGCTACATAGCAGAATGATTGCAAAGCAAATCATGTTCCACGGAGGCTTTTATCCTGTGCTTGTCAGCAAATGAAGTACTAATTAACAATGGGTAGTGACTGATGCCATAATAAGTGATTTATAGATTTTAATTGAACATTATAGCATCCCCAAGAACTCAATTCAAGATAGTTTTTTAAAAAACTCTGGCCTTAATTCAGTAATGTAATTAAATAAATTAAGGCTTTAAAGCTTAAAAGTTTAAGCTCAAATCAATAAGAGTAACCACACACATAAAACTATGTGTAAGTAACTTGCTGAACTAAGTCTTTGCAAGGGATAAATCCAGGCCTTTGCTAAAAGTTGCAGATGCCCTCTAATTCAGAAAAGGAGATCTGTATTATTCAAAATTCAGCATTCAGCAAAACCATTCACTACTTAAAGAGCACAAGACTTAAATATTTCTATGGAATTGATGCATTTCTCACTCTCAACTGGGGTATATGATTAGCCAAAAATAAACTGAGTGTCTTGCTTTCTTAAATTTTGGACAGTGAATAAAGTGCTGACTCCCATCTCTTATTACATTTGTTTGTCTGAGAGATGCTTAGTAGGAAAGAAGGAATGACCATCTTTAGCTGTTTTCTAGAGTGCTTATTATAGAGATATTCAAGTACAAACCGCAGACATCAGAATAACATAAGTAATTGTAGAAAATACATCTTTATCTCTTTCACTTTATCATTTCAGCTGCCTTTAATAATTTGTTTATTAAGATTTTCTCATTATTGATTCTTTTCACATCACAATAATCATCATCATAAAAATGCAGTTTGTTTTATCAGGAGTTTTGTCTAAAAGGGATGTCCTCTGTCCTTGACAATTCAGACACCTGGGTTTCTTCCCCTGGGGAAGCCAGCATCACCTTCTGAGTCTCTGCCCTTCATTCAAGAGCAATGAGAAATGCCATTCCATGACCACTGCTGGCCATTGCCTTGGTGCTGTGGTGGACCAAGTAGCATAAAGCAAGCATCTGCATGCTGGGGACTTGGCTCTTGGCTTGTGTTCTGTTACTGAAGTTCATTCTACTTAATACTAACTTCTTATTGCAAAACAAGGCCTTTCTTTTTTTTTAAGTCACACTCTTGCCTTTTGTTCTAGGCAAACTGCCCTTCTATCCCAGAAAACTCAATCTCTGCTTCTGATCAGCAGAAAAGAGAATGAGGGATGAGGAATAAAGCAGCACATCATACTAGACTACTCTAAAAACACGGTATAGATTGTCTCCTTTAATGAATAATGAATTACAAGCACACGTCTATTTGGAAATTCTCCAGCAGGTCATTCCCGTACCCGCAATGACAATACTACTGGGATAAGAAGTTACAGCCAACAATGTCATGGAGATCAAAACAGCCTTAAATAATGCTGACTTCTGCATTTTCAGTTCAGACATCAGTTTCTGGGTACAATGAAGAAATAGACCTGTTTCAAGATACTGCATGTTTTGTGGGCAGACAGTGTCTTCAATAAAAAAACCTCAAATAACACCCCTTAGACAAATTCTGCATGGAATACATCAAAACTATGAGACCAGAACAAAAAATCACAACCCTAAAAAGGAACAGTCCTTGTTCTTATCGTCTGTGAAATAATACTTCATACAGGATATTTCATACATTGCGATCCTCCTTCTCCTTACATGGCTTCCAAAGTTTCTTACCCTGTGTCAACCATCAGCATATATTTTTCTAAACGAATTAAGAAGTTGAGTTCTACCTGATGTGTGTAAGACTATCAGTACGTCACTTTAGTCATGAGAAGTTGGCAGCACTTTGAGAAACAGGATTTCATGTCTAGCAAACACAAGGTGTGTATGTCCATTCAGCCCCTCTCCACCACACTGCCCAGTGTGTGCTGGGAGGCCTAATCTCTCCAGGTCTGCAGGATGACTACTGGGGTTGCAGCCCTAGGAATGGATGGAGATTGACTCACTTATCCTTTGATGTTCCTGGGATATCCACTGAACAGTTATTTGGGCTGCATTTTTTAAGAAGTGATTTTGTTTAGGATATATAACATCATCATTTTCTAAGTAGTTATCTGTCTTTGACTTGCTGGTATTTCTGACACATGCACTAGTCTGCTGTGAACTAAGATAGGCAGGAATTCGTACAAAGTAAGCTGAAAGTTTTGCAAAATTTCACAAGAAATTTGCAAAATAGTGACAGTACTTAGGAATTCGTATCACAAAGCTGCTCCTTTATATATATATATATACACATATATATGCACACATATATATATGGAAGATTTATGAGCTTTTGATTAATGGTTTTAAATATCTTCCTTTAACATAAAAAAACACCTTTAAAGCCTGAGGACTTTTTCCCCCTTCACTTTCAGAGGTTAGATAATAAGCAGAGATCTAAATAAGGCCATCTCTGTCTTTTAGCCAGATAATGGCTTTTAAAGCTTGTGTGGCATAAAGAACACTCACGATGGAGCTGCATTGTATTAAATCATCCATTGACAATATACAGAATACATTTGAAGATAATGAATCCTATCTTATCATCCATCAGGGTAGCCATGCTTTCACATCCTTTTCTATTTAGACAACATCGTTCCATGCCATCAAAATAAATAAATTTACTCACATATATGAATTATGTATTAAAGTTCTTTGACTGACTTGCACATAAAGAAAGAAAATTATGGCTGAAGCCAACAGTATAAATACTTTTTTTTTTTTTTTCTGAGGTTTTATGCTAAGCTTTAGAGATTCATCCCTTGAAAAGTGGCTCTTTTGGTCGTATTTATTGGACCTAACCTAGAAAAAAAATCAAAAAGCTTTCTATTAAAGAGGCTTTTGCCTCTTAGTAATCTAAGCAACCAGAAAAAAATGGCAAAGTCCCTTCTCTTTGTCCTCATTTTGTGTAATTCTAACTAGCTTTGCCTTGTGCTGCTGAGGTAAGGAATTATTAATCTAGTCTGATTTTCTACTGTTGAGTAAAATTTCAAATCTGGTGCTGGAAATTTACTAGGGTGCTTATCAATGATCTGCATATTTTACAATGTATACAGCTGATTTAAGCATGCTTAAAGGGAGAACGGGCAATTTCCACCTGTATTTAAAGGATTCTCCACGTACAGTGGCACTACACAGAGAAAAGGCAGGTGTCCCTGTGCTTTTGTGCTGCTTTCCCACACCACCTAGAGTGACCATATCAAGGTCACAGGAAAGTGAAAGAAGAAGGAAACTTGGATTTGAAGAAAATATTTTTCATGTCTAAAACTACCCAAAAAAACCCATTAAAATTTGCAAACAGTTGCATGTGCAGCTCTTTTTGCAGTCTTGGACTCACAACTGCTGTATTTTAAATGGCATGAGTATGGAAATAAACTGAAGCCCAATACTGACCATGTGGCAAAAGCAGCTGTGGTACATGACATGTGGTGAAACATCTCTGGCTCTTGCGTAATGTTTCCACCTCCAAATACAAGAGCAACCCAGCCTCTCAGGAATAATTTGAAGAAAAATCCACTGACAGGAACTTCTTCCTCTCTCTTTATCCATCACCATTTCCATTCTTTCTCATCCTTGCCTCTGCACTGACATTTAATCACCCAAAGCCAACTGATGCTACGCTGTAGTAAGACTTCATTATTTCATTTAAATTCTCAGCAGTATGCTTTCTAGTTCTATCAACTGACACTGCATTGTCCCAACTAATTACTCATCTTTTATACGTCACTATTCTTTCTCAGTATGTTGCCTGTACATTGTGCTATTCAGTCACACAAAGTGGTGATCACTCCAGGCAGTCAAAACCAAAGGTGAAGTCTATGTTCTGCTATCAGAATCCAGTCAATCTTCACTCATGTAAATTTGTGTAAAATCTGGTGTTTCACTGTTTCTCCCAGTTGTTGGGTAAACTCTTGGGTTATTTTGAGCTTGATAAAAAAGGATAATTTCTTCACAATATGCTCATAAAATAGAAAGTTCTGTTTTCCACTAAGTTATCCTTATTAAGATGCAGTTCTTGGGAACAATTTATTGATTTATTTTTTAATACCAGCCTAGGTCTCTGGCAGTTTCTGCATCCTTTTATGCAGATACTGCTGCAAAGATGTAGCTCAGCCATCCCATTATTTAATTCATTCCATCTATGTGGAGTATTATTTTTACAAATGATGGACAGTTGCAATTCATGAACTTTTGAGGTTTTCTGGAGTCCCTATAGACCAGGTGCTAGATATTTAGAAGCAGTATGAACAATAGAAAAGCTTATTCCAAAAGGCTTCCATTCTTCAAGAGTGAATTTTCCACATTAGCTTTTCAAAACACAGACTCACTAATAAATTACACAGGTTTATCACTCCTTTTTAGCATTTCTGCGTCTTCGTTCATACTTTAATACTAAAACAAGAGGAGTGTAAAAATACTTTGAATAGAGGTCAGAGCTGAAAATGCTGAGACATAAGAGTACAAGATGAGACAGACACAATGTAGTTGGCCAGATTCCATTGCTACGTTCAGATGATGCTGCATTTCTTCATAGATTTAAATGATATATAAAATTTCTGATGGCAACAATTTCATAAGGTGTTCAATCCAAAATTCTTTTAAGCCAATGAAAGTCTTTTAGATTACAAATCAAAATATCTATCACCAATCAAATTAGAAAATAATGTACATATTGAAGCAGCCTTTAAAATTCCCTTTCACTACTGCAAGTTGTTTTCATTCCTAAGTTTCATAAAAGGTAAAAGCAAAAATAATTTATGGGGTTTTAGTCATAAACAATTTCTACCTTACTACTTTGCTTTCAGATTTCATTTTCCAAATAAACTCTTATCAGTTGTCCAGGATGCAAAGTGGACCTGGTTTTAATTTTACATGTCATACCATATATGTAACAAGATGCTGCATCAGGTTAAATCTGATAACAAAAGGTAAGCATAAAAAATAAGAAAGAATTATATCACCTATGACTGTTTGCAATTATATACTGCACCAAGTGCTCTGTTTTCTAAGTGTTCCAAATAGTCTTTCCCAGCAAAATTTATAGTATATTTGTATTTCTTGACCCAATTCACCCAAATCAAGGCACGAGTTTACCAGTTCACTTCTGAAGTACATCAAGCACGACTAACAAAGTATGAACAGAGAAAATGTCTCAAGTTCAGAACACTCCCATGGTTTTTCAGTGTTACAGTATTAAAGTGCCAGAACTGCAGTCAAGAATTTTCACAGGGTTTTTAATCTAAGAGATCAGGCTGTCAAAAATAACTATTACAAGGATTTGATATACCTTAAGTACATGGGATCAGATTTCCCTTAATGTAATCTCATACCACAATTTAGCAACTGAGAATCTCATATAAAAAAAACAAGATTTGTAAATTCTTCAAGTAAACTGCGGGGAAAAAAACACTGGTAAAACTCAACTAAACAAAAAGCCGTCGACGAAAGGATAAATTTTGCCATAAATGAGGGCAAATCTGGAAAAGGCATTTTTGGAATTTCATTTTGTATATGGGAGTAAATTGAAAGCAGGATACTAAATGGCTGAAAAACCACAAAGCACACCTCCTATCTCCTTTTTTTTTTTTTATTGTAAGAAAAATCTGTGCATTTTCTTCCCACTGCTGTGCACTGTGCTGTAACACCACCATTAATTTTTCTTTAGCCTAGTGAGGCCTACATTTCTATGCTTGTAAAGCTCTGTGGCCTGTGAATTGCTTTGAACTGAAATTTATTATATTAATGCAATCATCATTCTTATAATGATGGACATCCTCGGAGTACTTCCTTTCCTCTAGATGAATGCAGTCTAACAGCCAAATTGATTTCAGTAATGATAGAAATATCTTCTTTTTTTTTTTTTTTTGTATTTGCTAGACATCGGCTGATGTCAATGTGCAGGACTGAACTAAAGTGGGCATTGACAAAACTTTCACTCTTCCTTTTGCTCCAGAGTCCCCATGGGCCTTGGAGGACTCCTTCAACACTTCCCTTGGGAACCCTGTTGAAGCCCCTGGATTTCGGAGATGCAGTGCATAGGAAGCTGAAGGTTTTGACCACATAGACTGTGGTAGTAAGGTAACTTCTTCCCACTCTCTCCTGCTCTGGGTTTTTTAAAAAATCAGTACAGATAAATGGAATCTCCCTTTCCTTTCCATAAAGTCGCAAAAACAGGAGAAGCACAAGCCCATGGACCTGAGCCTCTCACTATTATAAAGTTCCACAGAGTGGTGGGGTGAAGTAGTGGAACTGGTTTATTCCCATGTGTTGTAAAACCAGTTCCATCAACTTCCATTTCCTAGTATGCCTGTGTTCAAGGAGCAAGGATTACCATCAAAATTTTCATTAAAATTGAGAATGCATGCTTTGCAAATTCACAGTAAATTATATGGAGCACTGCAGGAATTAACTCTTTACTCTGTCATATGCCTGACTGATGAAATAAAGCCTAAGTAACCTTGCTGCTTATCCAACTACCCATCAAGCCTTTTCCAATACCTTTCAGTGTACCAGTAAATTTTAATCAAATTCAAAGGACAGGGAAGGTCTCTGATATATTGTATTTCTGGAAGGCTTGGTCACACAGGACAGAAAACATAATCCATACTAATGCCATGTTTGAAAGGCTGCTCTGCTAACTTCTCTGACAACACCACAGCTACATGGGAAAAAGCCATTATGACCACCTGAACTACAAAAAAAAAGAAGGAAAGACTTAATTAGAACTTCCACTTTATTAAACATGCAACAATTGAAACACAAGAGAAAGCTGCATGGCACCCCAAGTAAAGTTCTTCCACTCTTTTAAGGACTGTTCTGTGTTTTTCTCTGCCCTCATTCAGATAAACCTCAACTCTTCTATCAAATGAGTGTTTAGAAGAACATGACAAAAAGAAAAGTTTCCACATATTGAGTGGGTTCAACCTCTGTCTATATTTACATATGGCCAGTGACTAACAGAGGAAGCAACAGGTCACCAGTCTCCATCACTCAGTAGTTGTTAGATAAAGCTCAGCAAGAAGGAAAACGATCTTACGATTTGGGAGTTTACTGAGGCTAAAGAAAAGATAATGGCACTTATGATACCAGCCTGAGTCCAAATCTGACTTACAATCCACCTGCTGAACCATTCTTATGTATTGTAGAAGAGATTTAATCAATAACCAATAGGAAAATTAAGATAGGAGAGAAACGATGCTACAGGTGGGGGAAACAGAAACACATATATAAACTTCTATGAAAATAATACTGATGATTTGAACTTAATAGAGTTTAGACTAATTGCATAAAACTGAGATGCTTTATTTATATACAAGCCATTCCACAGGGGCGTGGGACAACTAATACTTGCCTGTGTGCTCTCCATACCCTGAAAACTCAATACTGAAACCTGAAACATGATTAGATACTGCTGGTAGCTTTCCGTTAAAAGAAAAAAAAAAAAAAAAGTTTTTTAAAAAAAGCCTTTAAGTTTTAAAAAAATAAAAATAAAAAGGCAAGCCAAGAAAAATCCTTGAAACAAAACCTGATGTGTGAGGCTCTATGGCCAGTTCCAGACCATCAGTTCCTAATCCCAAAACAGAAGGAGCTCCGTACACTACACACTGGCAAACTAACTGAACTGCTATTACTGTTGAACTGTTTGATGATAACAACAGACAATGATTCCTGCAGGCTGCTTGTAAAGAAGTGCCCTGATACCTGGAGGGATTTTGTCAGAGCTTAATGAATTGTAAGTGTACAAAGCAACCATAAAAAGTTAATTCTTTCCTTCTGTCCTAATTCTTACAATTATCACTGTTAAACTCTTATGATTTTCTTGAGGAATTTAACTGTTCTCTATCTTAACTATTTTATGTCTTCAATTTCTTCTAGCAGAAAGAGTCTGCTGAGGCCCAGATTCAAAGGAGAATAACAGTTTGTGCCTTCTCATTCTGATCCAGTCTGGTTTTCTTCACCCATTATTCCCTTGGGTATGTACTATGCCAGGAAGAAAAAAAAAAAGATGAAAATGTGGAAAACAGCAGAGTTGGGACATCTTCCTTTATTTCTATCCAATAACTAATATTGAGCTTTCTCTCATCTTTCTTCTTCCATCTTAGATGTGTGACCCATTTTTAGATCTCACAAGTAGGGTAGATGTTCAGTGGCAACAGCTGAACTTCCTAAAGAGTGAAGACAGGAGTGTACTTTGCATATGTGTGTTCACTGTGGGTTCTGATGTCTCCTTTTGAATGCTCCAGATGAATTTCTCAAGAGGACAGAAAAATGCAACTAAACCCTGCCTTTTTTTGTCCTATTATCCTCTATCTCTGTGTCTCTCTGTTAAGCTAGGAAGAAGGGCTGATGAATGAAGAATGGGAGCTGAGGCTAGACACGTAACACCACAGCTGAGTGCTGCAAACGACGGTGGGAATGGGATGAGCCACTGTTCAGGCGCTGCACGTGCTGCTTTGGAGATAAGCCATCAATGACAGATGACTGCACTGGGAAGATCCACAGCATCTTTGTGTCTGTGTGGTACCTTTGTTCAGCACTGCTGCTGCAGTGACACTGTGACTACTGCAGCAACTGCTGCGGCAACAGTGGATGACAGAGGAGCGATCCCTGGTCAGAAGGAAAGTCAGGAAAATACTTCTGGAATTTTTGTAGCTACTGGGTTTATAATATGGTTTGTAGTATCAGCCGCATTGTGAACTGACAATGGCATAGCAGTGATAGCGAAATTCTCTCTTACAGACAAAGCTTCAGAAGCAAGAAGCCAGATTTCTCATACAGACCAGACACTAGAAAAAGTAAAGAATTCCTGCTGGGAGGAGAAGCTCTGGGAGAAGGTGGTGAGGAGCCCCAACCTGCGGAGGCATGACAGAACTCCAGAGTTTCATGTTCCCTGGGAGAATTTCTATGACGATAAAGCACAGCCTCCAGAGCAGCAGCCTGAACTGCGAGCTCCTATTGAAAGGACTTTGCTTCCAGTCCTGGTAATAAAACAAACTGAAAAGTTTCCCATAGTCTTAAAGGAAGAGAAACTGATTGCTCAGCCAAGGCTGGTTGCTTCTTGTTGCTGCTGGTTTTCCCTGAGTTTTCTCTTTTTCTTTTGCCACTGCAGAACTCCCAAGGGCATACAAACTCCCAGGAGACTCAGCTGCAGGACCAGGTTAATTTTTAATACCTGCTGAAGACATGTAGGGTGCAGATGACAAGAAACGTCAAGAACTTCTGCTGCTTGTGATGCAGAGAGCTAAGTCCAAGCTACCACTTTTTTATAGCTAGCATGAGTTCTGCCAGAGGCTGTCTAACAGCAAAACCAGAAAGTATGTGAGGAAGCACTTCAGTAGTTTCTGCTCTCTACTCTGGTGTGTGAAAAAGCATTACACTCAGTCTCAGAAGCGGCATTCCTCAGTATGTGAAATGCAGTCTCCTTTCTAGTCCTGCCAACGTTAGAAGCAATGGGTTGCAATCATCTCACCCTGACACAATTTATGATTAATAAATCTAAATAAATTACAAAAGTTACCATAATCAGATAATTTTCTTGTTCACTCACAGAAATACTTGTCTCATGGGGGAATGCATGGACAAAATGCATAAACCACCCTATATCCTCTTGTTTTTCTCAAAAAGTACATTTCTTACCGAGTTTCACTCCAGTTTCTATGTGCTTTCATTAATATACAGAATTTATAAGTTTCAGTTGTTTCACTAAGCTTCTGAAATGTTAACCAGTGTAATTTATCATTGTCAATCACGTGGAATTTTGGACATACTATCTCTACTGTAATCTCTATTTTTACATGATTCCTCTTTTAATAAGAATTTATAATCCCTTTTCCCATACAAAGCACAGCTCAACAAAAACGTTGTCAGAGATTATTCCACTATGTGACTCAGCAAAGCTGCTGAAAAGTCAAATTGCTTTGCTCGTTGCAGGTACGATTCTTAAGTCCTTAGGAACTGATGGAAAATTCAGGGAACCAGTCCAAAAAAAAAAAAAACTGTTTACTCTTAAAGTCCTATAGAGCTGAAAAAGAACAGTCACAAAGAATGGCTCCTGTCAGTTAACTCCTGGATGTCTTGGGACCGTTAGCACTTTAATGCTCCAAACACCTCTGCCCATATGCTGTATATCTACCTGGCAGGTTGGTCAACTGGATGAAGGTCTGGGTAGACCCAGAGCCACACATACAGGTTCAAGAGCTGCTGCCTAAACCAAACAATACCCAAGAGCTGCAGGAATGAGCTGGCACAGGCTACTGCATATGTCTCTGTTTACACCTAAGTGAAAAGCTTAAAGCATCCAAATGGTAACCTGAGTTTTTAATGATGAAATAGGTACATAAATGATAAATAAAATCACAAAGCAATATGACTTCCTCAAAAAAAAAAAAAACCAAAACACATTTTCCTGCTCCATTGGGCTGTACATCTGCATGTCTGTGTACTGCCAAACACATACAGGAGCGTAACTCTGGTAAAAATGTGTATTGTGTTCCTAAATTCAGACCTGGGCTGTGTGACCTCTTCTGGGATGGAGTTCCAAAGCCCAAGACCTACTGTAGAAGATGTCCTCGCTCTCCTCCTAACCCGCCTGGATTAATTCAACCCCACTCCGTAGTTTCTCTCCAGGTGCCTGAAACATATTGATAAAAGTGGGTTTAAGCTACAGTGGCAGGTTTTTACTGGCTTGACTAAAGGTGTGGGTATATGTAATTTGCCTGACATTTCTATTATAAGGCTGATCGTACCTTAAAGTGCAGCAGCTGTGTGCTACATGAGTCAGCTCTCATTGACTTGATTTCTCAGAAATAAATCACCTTCTCTCAATAGCCTCAGAATTCTCATGGTAACTTCTGACCTAACATGGTGTATTTGTCCCCATCTTCCCATGCTAGAGTGCACATGGCAATGATGAACAGGACACGTATTTTTTTCCAAAACACTTTTCAAACTACCATAATTATTAGTATCCATAAAGAGGACTGAAGTAGCAATTAACTAAATAATGCATGCTGCTCATAAAAAAAATATAAGTTTTCTAAAAGCGACTCAAATTAAAGCCTTTTTCACCACTTAGCTCATCATCCTGGAGGTTACTCATCTGTCAAGCAAGAAATCATCATGTACTACCCTAGACACATAACTTTCCTGTTGAGAGTTAGAGCACTATACTGCTCAGTTTTACTTTGCTAAATGGCTTATCTTGATTAATTCATACCAGGTCAATCTAGCTAATCCTGTGTTTTCAATTTCATTACAGTTCCTGGAAGATAAGGATGCTTGGCACCTTGAGAACATCGTTTAGCTGGATCAAAGCTTTCTGATTTTATACGATAGTAACAATGGTCTGGATCTCTGCTGCTGGGTTTGTTAACATCACATACATGTTCCACCAGACTCAAAGCTGGAGACACTGAGTTTTATTAAGACCATTTGGAAGAAGACTTATAAAGCAAGCTTTTCTTCTGTCTCTTGTAGGAGAGATGTATCTAACACTTCTTACACTAAATATAAATGGTTTATGTTGCTAATTTATAGATGGGATATTCTAAATTAATATGGGCAGTACAGATGAAGCACAACTCCTGGTATGGAACTGCTGAGGCACCGTAGCCTATTTCCATCACTTCAAGATCTGGTTCAGGGCTTATAGTCATGCCAACAATTGAATACTCATGAAGTACTAGGAACAACAAAATTCAGCCAAATTATGAGGGGATTGCGGTGTGCTGCAAACAGGGCTTAATCATCAATAGCAATACTAGCAAAAAACAAAAAGGAAAAGATGTTTGGCACACAGCTCTTTTTGAATCTTTATCACACAACGATTCCTACAAAGGGAGTGGTGCATATCCTGTTCAGAGCTACAGGGAACACAGTATTGAGTCTACTGTTTGTTCACGCCCTGATTTTGCACAGATGCTAATGGATACTACTGAATAACAGAAGAAAGGAAAAAATGGCTCTGCTCAACATTGCCACCTATCCCACCAGGCCAACTCAAACCAAAAGGATCAACCCGCATGCCTGAATGTTCACCCTGACCCTGGCAGCACTGCCTGTCCTCATTTCACATCTGGTGAAACCTCCAGAAGAAATGATGATCTATCGTGTCATCAGCCTTGATATGGCCCTCACCCCTATAGGTCACAGGAGCTGAGTGTTTAGGGTGCTGTTTGGAGAACATGTAAAGATGGACAAGCATACAGTCATTTAAATTCTGGTCTGTCTGGGGCTTTTCAAGGGACCCAGCTAAGGTAGGATTCCCTCCTTAAATCCAGTTGCAAATACAGTCTAGGCAGAAAGTAAGTGCTTATCTCCTCATAATAAGTATCCAGGAAGTTTTCAGGCTAGGAAAGGTTTACTAGGTTGTGCAGTCCTCTAAAGTAAATTTGCTGGATTGCTGTCTGGGTCGGTGAGCTTTTAGCCTCTAAAGATTTCAGTGCACTGGATTTTACCTTGGGTCCCAGCATCTGAACTCCAGCCAGTTGCTTAAGGTCGAGGAAAATAAATCCCCTGACAGAGGGAAGGGGTGACCTCAATCAAATTAAGATTCAGTAAACCCAAGATGAGTTTTTCAATTTAACCTTACAGTTCAGACAATTCCATTTATGTTTATCAATTCTGATTTAATTTCTGGACCAGAAAAGGTCTAGTTAATTACACCCAGCACACACGAAAAGTATTTCTGATAGTATTGTTCTGTTGCTTATTCTGTAAGTCATATACTATACCAATCTATAGTTCTATATTATTATTCTAAGGACAGAAATAGGCCTTCCCAGCAAATATTTCCAATTTCATATAGGAATCTGTTCTCCTGTTACAGAATAATTACATTTACAACTTCTTCAACTGAACAAGAAAAGTTCCAGCTTTACAAATATATCAAGTTCCGTAAATCTTAATTCTGCTCCTTTAAAAAAAAAAAAAAAAAGAGAAAAAGAATAAAGGAACATACACCAGAAGGTAAGACATTTCATAACTGAAAAGAAATCAAACGTCATGTACACACGGCGCTGCCTCCATATGGAAACGCATACATAGGGCACTGTCTCCATATGGAAAGGCATTAAGGCTTCTTGAAAGGCTGTCTTCTCCACATAACTCTGAAAGGCCATGAAACACATGCATTAATGCAAGTAACATTCTTGTTTGAGTTCAAGGCATATAAAAACTTTGCATATAGACATCCACACTTAACTAATAAAGGGAGGGGATCAGAAAACTTGGGGTGACTGGAGGCTATGAATCTCTTGGACAGAAGAGATGGGGGAAGGAGCCTCCAGTCTCCAGGAGGTAACTAGCACCAGTGACTCAGCTGCAAGCTAGAAAATGTTAAGCACAGAAGAGAAATCCATATTAATACTATGGTATCTCAAAGAGAAGCTCTAAAGCTTTTCCTACCCCCGTAAGCAAAGCAATAGCTCCTTCATCCTCCATCATGTGTATTTCCAGGACACACAGTTTCAGCCTTTTGGCATCAACATAGGAATCCATCCCATTTGACATATAGTGACAGCACGAATGTGCCAATACTGCAGACCAAAGGCTTGGTCTTAGGAGATGCGAGGTTTTTTTTCCCACTGACCGCAAAGGAACTTGAAGGTACTCAGCACCTGGTAGCATCAGGGTCACTAAGCAGTGAGATGGAAGGTTTGTCTCTGAGGTACCCTCAGTAAGATCTCCCACAGAGCCTTAACTTTGGACAGCTTTTCAGTTTTAGCACAAATGAAGGATCTTCTATAGTGCTCTTTATGGATGTGTTTTAAAAGTAAATATAACTCAGTACCTGAGGCAGCTCCCATTTCATGCTGTGCCTCGAGGCTGCCTGAGGTAGGTTTAGTTGGGGCATCTAAAAGCTGGGAAGATCTCACTTTTAAGCATTCTGATCTATAGAGGCTGATTAAGATTCCATTGTAGCTCATAAACTTCTCACAAACTGGAGGTAATTCTTCACGGCTGCAGCTAAACTACCTTGTGTAGGAAGCTCCAGACGAAGAATATCTACCCAGCAAATTATCAGAACTGTTGTGGCAAATTACCTGAACGGTATCAGGTACTTTCCAAAGGGCACTTACAAACCCAGGGAAAGTAGGTAGATCCAGACTACTGTATCACTGAGTACAATGAAACTGTAGGAATTTGAACCTACAAGTTAGGTTTTGGTTTGCACACACCAGTGTCTGAGACTAGGGTTTGTCCTTGTTTCCCCCTTTGGAGTCTAGATTTTAATTAGAAAAATTAACTGTAGAGAACAGTCATTAACTCTGTAAAATATCACTATCCCTATATTTAGGCTCAAGATTTTTTGCTGTCTTCATGGTAATTATCTTGCACAAATTTGGCTAGAACTTCTCCCTTCTGTTCTGATATAAACCCCTATTAACCTATTGGTCAGATCCTAAAGCCACACTACACAGATATCCAAGTTGCCCCTATACCGATGTTTTAAGTACATTTTTATAATCATCTATAACCATGTAAGCATTTGGACACTCTTACATTTCAGAAGACATTAATAAGGAAAGCTCTACATAAATACTCAACAGTTATTAATAGTCTGTCCTCAAAACTCCTTTTGCCAAGTACAGGAGTCCCACTACCCACTCTCAACAGACAGGCGATTAAACAAATCCAAGTGAACAAGCCACAGAAATCCTGTTTAACTGCATAGCCTCCTGAGATCTCACAGGCATCTTATTTTACATCAGGAAACCAAACCAGCATCTAGAGGTCTCTAGACAGCATATATCTGAAGTCACCACCATGATGCCTCAGCAGAACGAGCTAGTGCCTATGCAGGCAATAATTCAGACTCATATGCTTATATGCCCAAAGACGTGTAATTCATTAGCTTGCTCTAAGGTTACCTACTATGCCCCAAAGGTGCCATGCTCAGTCCAGCTGAAAAGACAGAGCCACTTTATTTCAAAGGAAGAAAAGACTTGGCCACTATCCATCCTTAATATATAGGCAAGTATTACATATTTAACATAAAGTAATGATTAAGGCATTAAACCAGAAACTGGAAGAGTTGGGTCTAACTGAACACCTTGAGAACATTGAGCAGACATCCCCCCAGCCCCATCCCAGCTGAAACTCTTTAGGCTTCTGACACAGAAAAGGTAATGGAAGCTACTACCTACCTAATTCTGTGAAATGTCTACCACTCTTACTAAACCTGAATTATTAAAGAGACCAGTAAGACACCAGGGGTGAACACCCTGGACCTGCATGGCACTAGTAGGTAGAACCTCCCCAGAACTGCAAGGGAGAGCTGCAGGTTTCAACTGGCCCCTTGTGTCTATATTACTGACCTGGTGTTCTGCGTACTACATCAGAGAGGAGACTTTCAGGATGCCCAGATACTTCACAATTCAGCTCTCCTGGCATCCGCCTGTTTCACAGGTAATCACATTATCCACCAAGAAGGGCTCAGTTTGCCAGTGTCCTCCTGCCTTGACACTGTTCTTGCTTGCATTACCGTGCTATGACAGGTAAATACCTGCAAGGTTCAGTAAAAGCAGGAGGGAACTAAAGGCCCTCCAGGAGGGCCAGGCAAATGGAAAAGTGCAGTTATCAGTGTTGCAGTGACAGGCACTGGGTTTATTTTAAAGGGCTTCTAAAGTCTTATGCTGTCAGCAGATCTGTCAGGCTTGCAAGGCCATGCTGTACTGACTGTAATTCCCCACTGAAGATGTGCAAAGATGCAGTAACAAGTAAGGGTTCAAATGTGATATATTTTCCCCTTCCGCACTACTGGAGGAAATACATGATCATTACGATGATAAGGGATATAAACCCATCATGTGCTCAGGCTTCAGAAATCTCCACGGTGATGTAAGAACTCCACAGATAAAACCATGTACATCTCACACACACTCAGAGCTCCAGCATGTACTTCCTGAGACACACTGGTACCCGGTTCCTGCCACAGAACAGAAATTTCCTCTTGCCTTCGTCACTGTCAAAGCTATCCATTCCCTCACTCCATAAGCAGCATGTACGATCCTGTCCAGTGACCACAGTGCCCACAAGGCTCAGTCACAGCTTCTGCTGAATGGCATTTCCTGTGAAATGGTCTTAATACAAATATATGCAAAGAAAATGGGGAGCCCTTAAAAACCTTTTGTGTCTGTTTGAGGATGAGGTACTCCAGTCCTTGCCCAGCAGCAACCTAGGACCCCTGGACACTGCTCTAGTGACACCACACCTGCAAAGGAGCGTGGATCTGCAAAGCCTCCTGACCACCACCAAGATCCTATGACAGCATGGTGCATCAGCTTTATTTTGCAACTTCAAGTTCCCCTGTTTCTCCAATCCTTTCAAACTCCTGTTTTTTGTTTTTTAAACAGTTCTTCCCATTTTTTTCACATCTGTCTTTCTGATGCAGCCAGGTGCAGACTACTGCTGTCTGAAGAAGACCTGGAGAAAACAGGCTGTTTTTCTGACAATTGCCATGAAAACAGCAGCTTTATTTGAAAACGGACAGCAGCTTTATTAAGTTAACCAATGTCAAAGTTCCCTATGTCTGCCCATTCAAAACATTTTTAGTAGAAAAATTCTTGTTTGAACTCTGTAGTTACAACTTAGGGAAGTTTGATCCATCCCAAGGGTTGTGGGGAATTGTTCAGCACTCAGCACAAGCAGCAGCAGCAAAAGTTCCAGATGCCTCCCAAGTCCACTGGTTTGCCCAGAAAACACCAGTCACACATTTGCCAGCATTTGCCTCTCTCCTCATTACAGCAGCTTCCTCATTTGTCTCTGTAAAAAACTTAACAGTTCACCCTGTAACTGTCCCCAAACCCTTAACAAGGGGCATTTAAACTCCATAGGACGGCTGAGGCAGTCGTAAGCCTACAAGTCTTCCCAAAGGACACTGAGTACAGGGAACAGTAATACACTGTACAGTGAAAGAAAACAAACCTTTATTTGTTATCACATTTGTTTCCTGGTTTGACAAGTGCAAGGCAACTGCATTATACAGAAAAGCTGCTGGCAAGGAGTAGACCAGAAAGCCAACCAATACCTAACTCCGTGGATTACCTACTACAACAGGACACTGATAAACAAACAGAGAAAACATTTCAAACTGGGACAGCTGCTCTTGTTGCACCCAGCACACTCAGAGTCCACAAGTAGAATTGCCCCGTACACAAATGTTCATACAGGGTACCCTTGTTCACTAGGACCAGAGGAAATTAGGCACAGTCTTGCCATCAAAGACTGGGAAGATGGCCATGCTTGGGAAGCAAGGACAATTACATGTACCAAGGGACACTCTTTAGGCTTTATCCCTCTGGCTGATGACAGAGAGAAAAAGAACAAAAATATTCCATGTTCTTAAAGGCAACCCGATTAAAAAACCCACATCTACAGCATCAGCATATCTTGAAATACACTAAAAATGTGAACACTTCTAGTCTTCTCTGCCCTATAATAATGGTTCATCAGTCTGTCCACTTCCTTATTAAATTAATATGTCACCAACTTTAATTAGAATTACCAGGCTGTGACAGGGCTTCTCCTCTAAATGCCAAAGGCAACAATAGCAATAAAAAACATTAAAAAAAAAGAGAGAACATGTGACCTTCAGTCCCACCAAAGACTATGAACATTCCACTGCTGATACCAGTTAGTTGTTACATGCCTCCTCCAAAGCTGCATCATCCATCAACCCAGCCATTGGAGCAGACTTCCTAGACTCGAGAATACTGCTGGCTCACAAGTGAGTCAGCAGACCAGGCACTGTAAACACTTTCTCTGCTTGGAAGGGGTGTGGGATGCCTGGCTGTCTCCATGTGATAGGTGGTTATGGAGTTTCCCAGGAAACTGGCAGCCAAGCTCTCAAGTCTGGAATGAGAAGTTCCAGGAACTCCTCATGCCTCACCAGGTTCTTCTACTTTATGAGCTCCCAGCTGCTCCAAGCCTCCACTCTACATGGTCCTGCTGCAGCTATGCTTCCTGCTCACATCCACCCTCTTGGTAAACCTTTTTATGGCCTGGTGTCTATTGCACAGGTCTGCTGGAGCCAGGAGATCTGGAATGTTACACAGTGCACCTTCTGCAACCTGGGCTTCTGCTGGAATGGCAGTGGGACACCGGAAAATCCACTGCACAGAGCCACTCTGCCTGATGACTCTGTAAAGAAAGCAAGGGACAAGGATGTCACTCCTGACTGCTCTGATCAGAGGGGTCAGACTCTCACTCAGGAATAGCCCAGTAGATACTAGACAGTCTGAACAACCTGCTCTTCCTCTGAGAAAAACAAACTTGTAAGGTGCTAGGTCCAAACCTCACAAAGTTCTCTGAGCACAGCCTGTCTTTGTCCCTGCTTTGCTTTATGTGACTACAGCCTCAGAGCTGCTCCCTTTAAAACTACCTAAACATACCTCAACTTACCCTCCCTCTCCCAAACATGAGACCCAAAACTAGACTTACCAATGTCTGAATCCTGCTTGTTGTCCAGTAGGAGGAAGAAAGAACTTTCTTTTGCAGGATCTGGGCTGGGTGCCTGGAACAAGCCCTCCTCCGTATCAGCTGGCAGATTCATACAATTCAGAGGGCTCACAGCCAACTGTCAAGTGGTGATGGTCTGAAGATGAATAGTTGAGTCCTGTCTGTGAGCTGGAGCCTGCTGGCAGGAGGAGGAAGAGGAGGACTGGGTGTCCCAGTGCAAAGACTAGAGGCTGGAGTGTTTTAGGCATGAGTGGTGCCTGTTTCAGGATGAGGGTGATGGCTACAAAGATCTGACAGTGTTTCTGGAGACAGGTTGGTCCCTCACACTGATGGTATGATCTTGACTAGTCCACATCTAGCTTACCAAAGCTTAATAAAGGTGAGAGCAGGCCTGAACCAATGCGGGCATACCAGATGTTTCAGTTCTGTCCTCTCCAGAGAGTTGTTCTTCACCCCACAGAGAGCCTGACATAAAACTGAATGGCAAAAACAAGTCCTACAAAATCTCATACTCAGTGTACAAGCAGTAATCACCCATGAGCAAGGGCAGCTGTACTTAACCATGCTGTAACCTCCTCTTGTTTTTCTGCCCTAATGAAGCACTGGTGACCAATACGATGGAATATTCCTAGGCAATGAGTTCATTACACAAGTGAGGCTTTGGCAAAGTTGTAGTGCCAGGTGTATTCTTCCCATATGAAGAACAGATACTGATATCCCCTGGGACCAGTTGATCACCTGTGCCAAGAGAGGTCCTGAAGAAGACCAACAACATAATGTAAAGATACATGTGGGGGTGATGGCATCAGTCTTTCAGTCTCATGGAAACCAGGCTCTTCCAGGCAATTCTGATCATTCAGACCTTTTACCTGGTCCTCAGAGCTGACTTCTGGCACTCCAGCTGGGATTTCTAATGGCTCAGAGAGTTTGGATAATCAGAGGGTTTGGGTCTTAAAGGCAACTCTGCAGCTTTCGTGCAGAACAGCACAGACAAATACACTGCTCTATGTTCTTCACAAAGCCACAACAGAGGCATGTCCCTCCCCTGCAGTGCTTGCACACCTTTTGAATTCCTGTATACAAGTGCCAGAATCTGAGACTGTTTTCATTAACTTCTGCTTCTATTTCTAAACTTTTTAAATGGCTAATCGCAGCTGTCTTTGCTGCTGAATGAACATTTACCGCCTCGTTGTAGCCTTTAGAAATAGATTTATCATGCAAGTGCTGGTAGAACATTAAGTATAGCTGAAATAATGTGCATATATAACAATAATAGCCTTCCCTAAGAGATATTATGCCATAGTTGGTCACAACAGTCCAAAAATAGAATGATTGTTCTCAAATCAGTAGCACACCCCACTCGTGTTGCTCATCTCTCATCACAAGGACACTTCTGTTTTGTGCAGCTGGGCTCTTACTTGTCTAGATTTGACTTGTCACATGCTATGTTGTTAGTGTGTTTACTGCAATCTTTTTTTGTTTGCTTATTTGCATCATTCATTTTGTCATATTTTTCCATTATTTATACCTAAAATGTCTATCGCACCAAATTGCATTAATTTCCTGTATCACCTGGGATTCTGCTTTTAACAGTGACCAACAGGGATTTTTAGATTAAAGCAATTAAAAATATATATGTCTAGCTACTACTGCAATGCAGGTGCAGAGAGAGCAGTAGGAATTCTCTCCAGACACTATCCATGTAGTCAGCTTACACAGCAACTAACTGGCTGCTCCTCCATCACCTTCACTTGATAAGTATTTTCTTCACATTTTACAGAATATAAACCCCCGTCTTTTGAAGCACAAATACAAAGCTTCTATGGATAACTTCATACTGCAGCGAGTTTCACTTTATGGGACTAAAAGCTGCCAAGCCTTCTATAGCACTGAGAAACCAAGATCTTTCGGGACCCTCCAGGATGTGAATCTTAGAGAGAAAGGGGTGGGAATCTTCCTCCACACTGGCTTGCTTCTGTTTTAGTGAGTGTGAGGTTCTCATTTCACAAGATGAAAAAAAAAGAGAAGACACTGAAAAGTTCAATCTGTACAGTCAGACTTCACATTCTTGTTTTCCATGCTGAAAAAAAAAAAAAAGAAAAAAAAAAAAAAGAAACCAGATCTGAGGAAGAATCTGTGTGCCCAAAACATGAATAAAGCTTTCTTTTTCTTACAGTTGCTGCAATAATTGTTTGACAGTCTCTCCCTAAAAATCCTGCCTCTTATATAACTTCGGGTGATCACAAACTACAATGCTACTACTACAAAAAGCATTTTGCCAATTATTTCACCATTAGTGCCTCTTTCTCCTCAGAGGCACCAGGACAGATGCTGCCTATTAATTTTTCATTAATTTCAATTCTTTCTTGACATATCAAATTTATCCATTAGGTGTTTTTTAACTTGGCAGATAGAAATACATAACTAATTCTCAGAAGAATTAAAAAAAATACAGTTTGCGTTTTGGTTTGGGTTGGGTTTTTTTTGTGATTACTATTTCTAAAGTTTGTTTCTTACTCTCAAAAATAGAAAAATACAACAAGAAACTAAAAGCTAGGAACAGCCAAATGCACTCTGCCTGAAGCTGAGTGACTCCACTTCGATGGAAGCAGGAAAGGTCCCTACAGACATGAAAAGTGAGAGCAAGGTTTTAACTCTACAAAATTTCCCACGTCTTGCCCCAAAACTTGACACCACTTGCCAGTGACCCAGAGGTAAGATAACTGCTACAGAGCGGAATGTTAATAGAACTTCTAATTCTGTATAGGTGCTAAACTATGTAGCCGTGATTGCTTAAACATGGATTACACAACCTAAAATTCATTGATTGACAGAGAAACCACAGAGGGTGCCTATGTAGAAACAAATTAATTTCATCTGCCTTATTATTTTTGTATCTAAACCAACATCAACAGATTTGAAAGAAACTGTACAGTCCTCATTTTTTTTGTTATTTTCTATATGCTACAGTAAGAGAAATAATCTATATGAATAAACTGCCATGCGTTAAAAACCAACCCACATCAGCTTTCACAGAAATGCAGTCTACCCGAAAAAAAACCAAAACTTTGGATATAAAACCTTCCAATTAAGGACCAGTTCTCATATACGATGTGTATCCATAGCTCCCATGACTTTCCTAAAATGTGTTCAGATTAGATGGGTATTCTTTTGACTCACTGACTTGCCATATTTAAATTTGATAGGCATGATTGGCTGGAGACAGCCATCATGAGCAGATTTAGTTTTTTCTTTCAAGAAGAACACTTTGAAGTGCTGTTAATAAATTGGCCATTTAGAAATCTGCATTTCAGAAACAGCGTAAATAATTAGCCATCCCTTTTAGCATTCTCCCACTGTTACCATCCATGTAACTTCTGATACATAATCAAGAATAAACCACTGAACTACAAAGTGTAATTAAAGTTACATTAACTTTCCATGCTATATGCTACAGAATAAAGATTCAGTTACAGGGAAAAAAGCCTAAGTCAACCAGAGCTAAGCCATCCTGGTCCATTCCAGCTGAAAGGGAAATAAATGGGGACACTCCACACCCACACAGGGCAGTTTCTGAGCTCATTTTTAAACACTTCACAGTTCTATATATAGAAGACTTCCAGCAAAAAGAATTTTATGGTGTGATGGAAGGAAGGAGCTTTACTAAGTATTCCTGCTATTCAGATATCATTAGGGACTGTACCATAGAGCTTGCACAACCCCCCTCTGAGATCAAGGACCTATAATGATAGCTGCTGTGTAAAGAAAAAGCCTGTATCTTAAGGAGCTTATCGCCTAAGTAGACAGACTATAATCAGTATGGTGTGAACCCAGTCTGCACAGCATTTAAGCTATTTTATTTCTTTAAAAGCTACATTACCCATGAAAAAGACGTGGGTGTGAAACTGCACCTGAATCTCAGTGTCCAGTCCATTATTCATGTGCTGTCTCAGTTTGTAGCACACAGTACAAAACATAACTTTGTCCTGTAAGCCTCAATTACCCTGAAATTATAAATTCCTTCTATGCTGCTTATTTCCTGCAGTGAATGATACCATATTCCATAATCGGACCTAATACAAGTCTGTGCACTAAGCAGTTCAGGGCAGACTTACAAAAGAACTCACAGTTGCTGAAAATGAAGAAAATTCACAACTGCTCATATCCATAATCTTTGTGCTACCAGGGAATAATTTGATCCTTAAACAGTAATTACAATTTTGGAGCATGAACTTAGATGACTTGCTATAACTTTATTATTTACATAAATATGGCACGGCTGGTAAACTGTACATACGTGTAATGAAATATGGTACTAATCTCTCCATCCCAAAAGGTCACCAAGCAGCCATGCCAGTGGCTTTTATGCCATTTGGAGAGATTTGTTTACATAAAAACTCAACTATGGCAATGGTACAGCATATTCAATGTGCTTACTGTAAGCTTTTATCCAGGTACAGACTGCTAATAGGAGCCACATGCTGGCCCCACGCTGATTATTTATCAAATCCAGGAGATATCAGCCATAAATCAAGACTAGTTCATCACTCTGGTCAGCTCCTCAATGTCCCTACCAGACCATATGAAATGTCAAGAGATTATCACAGTATGTTAGAGATTGGAAGGGACCTCAAAAGATCATCTAGTCCAATCCCCCAACTGATGAACTATCATTCATCATGGCTTCATTCAGTAATGACTCTCCATGTCAGATCAGAGGAATGTGAAAGATTAGTAATACATTTAGCCACCAATAGCCAAGGTTCTGCATAACTCTTCATCTGCCTTTAAAAAACGAGAGTAGGCCACCACACCGAATGGTGGTGTGACCTCAGTTCACATGGCAGTCACTGAACGAGAGGAGTGGAGCCAACCATAATTCTGACATTTCTCAGATGAAAAAGGATTGTTCAGTGTTTTAACTTCAGTTGTGCAGGGCAAAATTGTTCAGCAATCAGGATTACATTTTGCAATCCTTGCTTACACTGAAAAAGGCTTCATCTTACACATACTACATCAAGATACTTCATTGGTGATATGCTAAAAATAAAGAGCCAAGAGCTGTAGTTTTAGGTTTTCCATAGATACTGTGTTGATTCTGTCTGTATGATCCATGACAAATTAGGTTCAGCAAATTCTGCACCTAAATCTCAAAATCCCAATCTCAAAAGAGCAACCACCTACCATGCACAATTTAGTAAAACATTCTTTTTATGTTGATTTATATATAGAGCAGTGGGTTGGATGGTCTTAAAACATTTAATTTTAGGCTTTTGATAAGTTCATGTACCAAATTATTTAAGTGCCAGAAAAAAATGATTCAGAATTTCATCTGGTATGATGCTCCCGCTGTATGTGATAAACAACTGTAGAATACAATTTTAACTCCAGACTTCACTCTTTAAAGGCAACATTAAAGAAAAATAAACAATGAGACATCAGATCAGCCTATATTCAGTTCTTCACAGTCATGTATTTTCAGAAGTACTGTGTAGAGTGTTTTCTCATCATATAAACAAGCGTGGCATTGGGGTGAGGGCATCTAACTATAAGGCAGCAAATGAGAGGAGTATTTGCAACTTGGGCCTCCCACTTCCTGGGCAAGGGATCTACTCAGTAGGCTATTACATATAGATATTATAGGCTAGTGTGCATATATATATAAGCACATACACATGTATACGTATACACTATATAAATGCCTCCCTTTGTTAGGCATCTTATAAAAGGCAAAGCACATCACCTGTATCCCAAGCAGCTATGCAAAGAGGTGGCCCCTGCCTCTTGACTGTCTACTAGCATCGTACCTTCAGGAGAACAGCAGGTTTCAGCCGCAGAAAGATAAGCTGAGGGCAGCAAAGGTACCTCCCATCCTGCACCACACAGGGTGTTGCGGATAATTCTCTGAGGTTCCTAAGCCTCCCTTCACAAATGCAGATGGTAAATACGGGCCTGTGAACTTTGTTCTCAAGGACCAGTAGACCCAAGACAATAAAACAGAGTACTGCCAAACTCCCTTCACAAGAAGAAAGCAGGGAAATAAGAACAATCGGCCATTTTCCAGCAGGGATCTGCTGAGGCAATTTTGCATCTTATCTGAAAAGTCACAAGAAAACAACCCATACTATCTGAAGCCCCAGTTATTTATAGTTTACGTTTACTCGCTGCTCAGTAGAATAAATGTGCAGAGTACTACTGTGGTAAGACATAAAAACATTACTAGTTATACTGACATGTGCTCTAGTAAAAACTTTACAAATGGAAATACTGCTGCTAAATTTCTTTTACTCACATTTCTAAGCCACTGTATCCCTATCTGCCACATCATTGGCAATGCCCTAATCATCTCCTCGATAGTCTCCTTGTTAAATTGCTTTTTATGGATTAAATAACTTTTCCAGCAAATCACATCCTTTCAGTATGTAAACCATGCAAAGGAAGCCAAAGGGGAGTGGTGTGCAGATTACATGAAGGAGCAGCTTTAGATTCACACTCTCACCTCCTGCCACTGCATCCAGTATCTGACCAGCCTTCTTCCCACCTCTCCCTGCAGCACAACTCTCCATCCCCAACCCTCTCTGCCCTTTGCAAATCCCCACTGTTCTTCACATCTCCCTCCCCACTGTCTCCCTCCCTATATTCATCTGACCATTACTTGCATTTGACTCTCATTCGACCACATTTTCTCTTCATCTCTACAGTCCAACCTTAATGCCCCTTCTGCCCATTATTACTCCCCCATGCACAGCAGACCCACCTACTTATTCTCTGAACTACTATTCTCCCTCACGTCCTCTTCTGTATTAGTTGATCTTGATGTGCTTGGCCATGGGAAGATAATCTAGACAGTAATCTAGAAATGGCTGATCACCAAACTGGCCACCCAGAAGGCATATCTATGTGAGCTATCAGATCAGATCACACACTATCCCCCAGGATAGCTGAACAACCTGCCATATGCTTACACAGCTGCCCTAGATGCTTGGACATGAGGTACTGATTTATCTTAGGTAAAGGGGCAGCTCATAACATCCTACCATATCCAGCTAAGACCAAGCCTGACCTGCTGAAGCTGAAGTCCAAGACATGACCTGCCTAATGCAAGAATTGAGTATGGATTTCCTAAGCTGTATGACAGCTGTATTGCATTTACCTGGGTAAGCAGCTGTGGCAAGACCTTTGAGAGGAAGACGGACTTTGCCTTTTTCTTTTTGCTCTTTACCAGCTGTGGCGTTTGAGTGGAATATGGTAAACCAACGACTTCACTACCCTTTCAAACTGTGACAGCAAACTGTGATTAGGAGCCCTACCTAAGCTTGTTGACTCATAATTATTTAATCTCCTAGCACCATTTTGTCTTCCTGTACTACCCTACTTCAGAAATTTGCCAGTGCCTAAGGGTGGCTTAAGTCACCACTAATGACTAGGTTACTAGTAAACAGCATTACTTAGTAATGACATAATTCAGTTTCCTGAGTTTTTTGGATGGAAACACATGCTTGTTAATATGGGATTATTTTTTTCACTGCAAAGGAATGTCAGATATTTGACCTTTGCCTTTTTTTCCCACTGCAACTATCAGAGTGGCTACTTCTACATGTCATCTACAACAGACTTTAACTGTGCATGATACACACACACATATTGGAGCATGCAAATAAGGAGACAAGGTCTAGCTTCACAATTCATATCTCCATTCACGCAGAGCTGTTGTCTAATTGAGCATAAATCCTATCATCCTCTGTGTCTTAGAATAACAAGCTACTTAGTATAACTAAGTGGTGGATAAGTAACAGTGATCTGGTGTGAAGATGATCACTGCATCAGTAACAAGGTGGATATTCAAACAGTATTCAGAATCATTTTACCATCACATCCTGGCTTCAAAAGACCATTAGTGGAATACCAGGCTTGACTTCGGTGCTTATATTTTAAGCAGAGGTGATAAATTAGAGAGAGTTCAAAACCTGCTACAGAAATAACTGGAGATCTGGAAAATGAACATTTCTGACTAAAGCTCAGGTGTGTAGATTGCACAGAGGAGGTTAAGACGAATTTAGTCTTCCTCTCCAGACAGAAGTATGAAGGTACTTTTAATACTAGACAGTTCTTAAATTTTCATTCAAATGCCTAACATAGTTTAATAACTGGAAGCTGAAGCTAGAAACATAAACTAGAAATAAATAAGGGGTTTTAAGAATTTTAATAATTAACTGTGGAACACTTCACTTATCATGAATTTCTCATCCCTTGAGGACCTTAAATCTAGATGGTGCATATTTCTAAAGGATAAGCTCAAGCTTAAAAACCAGACAAACACACAAAACTCCTAAAACTTATATGGCCTTTACAAGAAAAACCCATCTATTAATATTACACATGGAGTATGATGTGGAGCCAACTGTGTGATAGTAATAGTCCTGCCTAGGCTAAAAGAACTACGAATCCAAGATGAGACACGCACAAGGTGTAACCCAAGAAAGGCCAGACACAGCTGAATTTACATCCATAAACCCACATGTCCAGAATCAGTGCATCTATGACTCCAGGCATGATACTGCATAACCACCTGATGTGTTACTGAGTAAAAGTAATCTTCACACAAAAATGACTATTGTTACAGTACAGCCTGTACAGTCCCAGGGAAAAAAGAAGAAAAAAGAGATGAGAAAGTCTTTTAAATGTAGCTCTAAAATCATGTAATCAGATAGAAAATTAAAAGCTGTTTCTGTTAAAGGTGGACCATACATTTTCTGTACATTTATTAAAGGGATGGGGTCAGGAAGAAGCACCCACTCCAGAAACTTCTTCACCCCAGACTCAAGCAATCACGTTCATATCTTCCAAGCCAATCTACAGCAGTTGGCTAGAATTGAACACGCAGCTTTGCAGTCACCTGCCTCAAGAGCATGGGAAGTCACTTGCGAAGATTCTCCCTGCCTGTTACTGTTACTTTGCAGCACTAGTTTCCTACCAAATTGGTAACTGCAGCAGAGTCATCCAGGCAGCTCTGATGGTGGGAATATGTGTCTCAATCTGCTGCCTGACATAATGCCATACTCCATTCCGCACAATATGCAGAAGGTCATGATTATCTCCCCTTCCGTGACTAGGCGTTCCCATAAAACATACCACCACCACAGCAAGAGCTTGTACTTCAGTTACAGGGCTCAGGATGTCTTGACTGCATCTGCAGGCTGCATCTGCCTGTCACTTGTGAGGAGAGAGGGTTTCTCCTAGAGACAGTCTTGCAGAAGCTGGAAGAGGATCACAAACACAAAACAGGATGACCAATGACTTCACCACATGCTGAACCAAAGGCAAAACCAAGTCCTTTGTTTCAGCTTTCCCACAATAATCTCTTAGCATGACTCAGAAAACCCCACAAAAATACCAGCAGGTTATGAAAGTACAGAGCAAGCATCTGAGTATGGCCACCCTTTCCTGTATTTATGGGAGACACATTCAGATAGTAACTCAAACCTTCACCTCCTTCTCCTCCAAGTACAAAGGATTCTCTTTTGAGCCATCCTACTGTAATGCAAACTTAGAGCAACATGCATATAGCTTAAAAAAACCCCAACAAAATCAACAACAAAAGGCTTACAAATATACTTGCACTGCAGGCATGATTCTTCCCTGGGGAGAGGATGAAAGAGCAACATATGACAGATGTTTGTCATGTCATTCTATATAGTATCCTAATGCACTCAAACAATAGCGATAAGACTTGTACAGAAACCTAAACAGACCAGACTGAAACAAAGTGTTACAAAAATAACACTTGAACAAGAACAAAAGGAATCCAATATGGAAAGCCCAAGAAAGTATTTTTAGGAAGATGTGTTGATTTTTTTTATGTCAGTTTTAAAAAAAGAATAAAGTCCCTTTTAAGGACTCCTTCAAATCCCAAATTTGTCTCCATTATCTGCTGACTCAGAGACTTCACAAGACTCTCTGGCTGCGAAACTGCAGGGGTTGCTTCCGACATAATATAGTATTGATGTACCACTGAAGGATGTAACACCATGAAACAGAGCATCCTCTTATCCTGCAGGATTTCTAGCTATTCTCTTATGCTTCACATTTCCTCCCTGCAGCCAAAACCTCATCTTCTCTTATGCAAAATTCCTCTCTATACTAGTTTTATAAATAAGCAGATAAAAAGAATAAATAAATTATCCTCTGGGAAAGCGGCTGAGCAGTGAAATGTCAGAGTGTAATGGATACCTGATCATATAGGCATAAATTTCAACTGTGAAGTGTAAACAGACGCACAACACTCTCATAATTCATTCACTCACATAAATATGTATGAAGGCAACTTAAAAAATCATTCCGCCAGTTTGGGCAGTATGTATGTCATCATGCGAACTACTGCACAGACACTGCACAAGCTCCTATGGGGAAAATGACACAGATGCTTTGATTTTTCAGGCTTCTGCCATTCACTAGAAGACAATGAAAGCATCATTCTTCAATCCAAACTGGTTATTAGTATTCCATTATAGACCTGAGATGCTGAAATCATTCTCCAAACATATGCTGTTAAGCAGTCTAAGCAAAGAAAACTCCTGCATAGCTTTTTGTTTGTGTTCAGGTATTTGGAATCTGCAATAATTAGATTAGGAGGTATCTCTGAACACTGCCGGATGCTGTTACCACTAATGATAAAATAAATTTAAAATGCAGTTTACCTGCATTTGCTAGAAAAAGAAACAACTCTCTGCCACCATAAACTTCTCTTCCTCACACAGGCTCAACATCCATGAAAGCCCACTCTCTTCAGTGCTACTGAAGAGTACAGAGCACAGTGCTACTGTGCTTTCTGATCTCAGCATAAGAACTATATCCCACAACCTGTTCCCAAGTTTAAGAATGTACTTCCAAATGTTTCCTAGCTTCTGCAAACATTAACAGAAGTTTTACAATGTGAGTAAAAGTCTTAAATACAGCATTAAAAAGATGTCCCTTCCTACTAAGGTGGTGGGACATAGCACAGTGAAGAATAGGACAGAAAAAGCAAGTAGCCAGCTAAAGAACTGAGGTGGATTCATGGTGTGCTCAACGTGTGTGGAGGCAGAGAAACCGGCAGGTCCAAAACAAGTAAATCCTTGTGCACTGGTCCTGTTGTTGGGAGGGGTTTGGAGGGAGGAAGGCCGGACACCTCCACAAACCACAAGAGATCCCCTCTGCTTTTCAAAGAGGAGCCCCACTACACTTTTCTTTAATCGATTTAGGAATCAGAAATGGCTGTTCCACATTCTTATATTTAATCTTGAACATATTTAAGTTAGAATAAAATAAAGGCTTCCCATTCATAATCCCATATTAACACACACTGAGGAATACCCAGAAAAGTCTACAAGTGTATAAAGATGCAGATAGCTACTGAAGTTTCTTTAAGTGCCTAAACCACCTGAAAATCCCACTAGCTGCTTTTATACCTTTCAATACTAACCTTTAAATATAGGGCTGACAGTCCTTGCTCAAGTAATCAAGGTTTGCAAGACCATACACTGATTTTGGAACACTTCCTTAAGCTCCAAAGGGATTATCTGTTCCCGTTACTACCCAAAATGATTAAGTCACATGGTTCTGAGCCCATCACAAATAAGAGACCAAATCTGCTTTTCTTCTGTAGAAAACCTTTTCACAACATGTGAATCAATGCAACACATAAATGAGGTATTATCCTCAGTGTCAGACAGGAGTATAGAGAAAAGGAGATTAATTCTTTTTATTTTACTACCCAGTAAAAAAATACCAAAACCAAAACGTAAACTCAGTCTCTGATTCTGTGTTCTCATTACTGAAACTCACTTGAACTACATGTTCTAAAAAATTCCCTTTAAAATCGATTTACATGTTTTAAAATCAAGTAGTTTTAAGATTATCAAAGGTAGATATTTCTTCTGGGCAACAACTCTGCAGATGAAGCCTGAATTTCTTGCAAAATTCTACCATGGAGTTATAAACATAGATAATAAATTGGACTCTGACAGGACTTTGGCAAGACTTCGGCAAGACTTCCCTATTTTATATTTAGGTATTAAAATCTAGCTATTTATTTATTACACTTAAGAGGGTAATTTTACTTTTCTCCTCCATTGCTTTTACATTGTTTGAGTGAACACTAATGAGTATAATTACAACTTCCAATACTGGTTCTTGGAATAACTTGGAACAACTTCCAATACTGGTTCATGTGAATGACATGAATATTTGTTGGATTAAGATATTTATGTTTGTGTAGAAAGATGGAATCAAAAATTGCTTTAAGCCAGAGTTCAATTTTTCATACTCCAGAAGAATGAAAAACAAATCCTTCCCCCACAACTCCTCACACTGAACATTATGATAAATAATAAAACTGAAATATAAAGCAGAAATATGGAGTGCCTGAAAGTTAATCCTCCAGTGGCTAACAGTTTGCTATGCATCAAAGCTGAACATTTTGGTCCTTTTTACTCAATATAGGGAATTTGTCCTAACTTAGGAGGAACAAATAAATATTCTTTTCTTAAAAAAAGGAGAGAAAAAATAAAATACCTATTTTCAGTAAACTCAGATATTGTCCTTGTAAATGGAGTAATAAGAAGCACTGGTGTCTTAAAAACCAGAGAATAAAGTTGACCATACTGCATTTTCAGTTTTGCCCATGAATCCAGAACAATTCCATGGCAGATTTAATCAGGGTTTATGATGTCTTAACTGACAGCAGATTTTTGTCCCTGAACTGCGAATCTACAAATAGAAATAATGTATTTCAGCCTGACTACATTTTATATCTTTTCAGGCAGGTAAACTCTTTTCCTTTAAAAGACTTGCTCTTCTAAGTCTTTCCAAACAACCCAACCATAGTTTTGTAAAATCACTTTGAGGCAAAAGAGAAGACAATACCCTGTCTTACCTGACATCTGAGAACAATAAACAACCTCAGTCCTGGAATCTAGAACACCTATTGAACAAATCCCAAACAGTGTCTAAGTGTATAGAAGAATCAATATCTTCAAGAAAAAAATGCTGAAATTCAATCTCTTTTATAGAAAACAGAAAGAGCAAAGGAGTAACTTAGACTTTTTTTTCTTTTCAAAAACAGCTTCATTTGGAACCAACTTTGCTGTGAAGTGGGGCCTTACATTTTCTTGCTGTATCCTGTACGTGCCTAGTGCTTTTACTGAAATCCTACATTTGGATTTGGGCAATTACAATCCAGCAAACACAGATCAAGAGTTGAATCTAGACACCTTTAATACTGACTTTGAACCAGTAATTTTGTAATTCCCTTCACTTACAGTGCTGCCCCTACAACAAACAGAAGACTGCCCAAAAGTATGAATTGCAAAAGCTCAGAAAAGCAAAGAAACACAACACAGGAAGTAGGTTCCTTATACAAAGAAACAAAACAGACAAATTACAGATTATAAAAATGTACAACAATGCAACACAGAGATGTACTTTTGGCCAGGTATCTTCCAAAGTGTTCACATATCCTCAGGAGAAAAATCTAGTGCAAAGACAGTAATCACAAACCATTAACTTCTACTACTACAGTTCGGTTGGAAAGGAAGGAATTAAATTCTCTGGAACTGCCTCAGAGGCCAAACATTTGGCCATAGGTATTACAGACACGCTTAAATAAAGCCTTTACACACATGACACCCTGGTGAAAGCAGAAGGATAATGCATGCAGTGAGAACCCTCCTTACCTCTCCCAGCCAGAAAACAGGAACTATTCATCTGGAAAAGTAGTAATAGCAGAAAGGACACTTCCCAGCTAAGAGAAAAGCCCGTATTTGCCATTCAGCTAAAAACAGAAGACTCAGTAAAAAACATCTGGCATCCCTGACCATGGTAGGCAGGTTGGAACTAGATGATCTCAAGGTCCTTTCCAACCTTAACTATTCTATGATTCTATGAAACATCCCTGACTTGATTATTGTCTCAAAACTGACAGAGGAAACATATGTAGAGAAAATGAACAAAGACAAATACACTCCTGAACTAAAAAAAACCCACAAACAAATAAATGCATCTCTTATTTACCCAAGATCTGATCCAACTTTTAGAGTTTAGCTTGCAAGGATCAGATCAATACTGAGTAATTACCAATTACATGATTCTAAATCATATTAGTATGCTACCCCTACTACAATTGCACGCAAATATATCACAATTATTGTGTTACCCTCAGAACATCCTTCTGAGGAACAAACCTATTATTAGTTTAATACTCTATGATTTTATTAGCATTGGGGAACTAAGACAGAGGGGCTGAGAAATTTATTTAAGGTTTTCAGAGGACCAGACAGAGCCCAGATCTCCTGACTGCTTGCTTAATCTACTTACATATTTCAAAATCTACGTCACCACACATTTCAAACACCTCATTGAAAATACTGAAACTACTAGTAGACTGGTCACTTTAAAGCAGGTAACAAACACAATACTGACATTGTATCTTGGCACTCTATCAAATGAGATCTATCATAAACCACTGTTCTTTTGTCATGAATATCATATACAGACCCCTTTACATATACAGATGCATATAAGAAACTACAAAGGTAAGCTTTCAAAAAGCGATGAGGTCTGTCTTAGCATGGTAAGAAAGGGCTATGCATCCCATCTCCAACCCTTCCTCTGCCCACCCAGATGCCAGCACCAAAGCCCCCACGTGGCACCAGCACTACCCTCCCTTCTGTTTGTTCTTTTTTTCACTTAGGGTTTTGCTGGGATTTTGGTTTGGTTTGGGTTCTTTTGGGGGTTGTTTATATTTTTACTCCTCGAGACAGTATCAATCTAAGCTCTTCAGGAACTACATCCATTCAATGCCATGGATAGCAACAACATAGTACTTCATATATCGAAGTATTCTGGCATTTGAGCTACAGAATAAAGCAGTCATTTAAAACACAGAGTGAAAGTGTGAAAAGAGCTAAGAGCTCCAGTATCTTTGAAATACAGTGAGATTATGCATGTAGCTACTTTCAAATCACAGGACCAAAGATTGTGATACAGATCAATGTTTATCCGATAAATGCTGAACATACTCTAACGTACCAGTAAGGACAAACACATGGTATCAGGGAGTTGCTCTGGATCTGCTTTGACATAGTACAGAAAAACTGAAATTTTTCCTCTAATAAAATGAAAAAAGCATGTCCTGCATCAGAAAACAGTCAAAAAAAAAAGAGGATATTTTACATACATAACATAGAATCATAGAATGGCTTGGATTGGAAGGGACCTTTCAGACCATCTAGTTCCAACCTCCCTGACAACTTCCACTAGACCAGGTTGCTCAAAGCCCTGTGAAGCCCTGGCTTTGAACACTGACAGGGATGGGGCAGTCACAACTTCTCTGGGTAACTGTGACAGCGTCTGACCACCCTCATAGTGAAGAAGTTTTTCCTATGTCTAATCTAAATCTCCCCTCTGTCATCTTAAAGCCATTCCCCCTTCTCCTGTCAGTACATGGCCATGTCAAAAGTCCCTCTCCAGATTCCTTGTAGGCCCCCTCTTAGGTACTGGAAGCTGCTCTAAGGTCTCATATAAGCCTTCACTTTTCCAGGCTGAAAAAGCCTAACTCTCTCAGCCTGTCTTCATAGGAGAGGTGCTCCAGCCCACAGAGCATCTTCATGAGCCTCCTCTGGATTCATTCCCACAGGTCCATATCCTTGCTTAACAATATTTGGATAAAAAGGCAGGTTTTTATTTGGAAATCCCTTGTTTTGTTGATTTAAATCAAGTTCTTATTGTTACTTTTAGCTTAAGCACTTATGCATTAAAAACACACTTTTCCCAAAGGTTTTTGTTACCAGATTCATAAAAATATTGAGGAATATAAAATATTTTTAGACCAAGTGCATTTATCTCCTCTGCTGAGCTGAACTATTTTGTATGATGAGCAACAAACAGTGAAACTCCCCAGCTCTTATATTGGATTCTCTCCATCTTAAAAAACAAGACTCCTATGCCAGGATACATAATCTGAAAAGATGGCAATTCTCATGCAGTAGTACCAGCACTGCAGACTGACAAATCTTTTGTAGCCTGTTCAGCAACAGGACAGAATTACTTAGAACTGTCTTACACTCCTACCTCTTTTTTCCCCTCTTTCCTCACTTTTCTTTGAGGGCCAAATTATTCTTTACATTTATAATTAGCAATTACAGAAATACTTTACAAACCTTCCTGGAAAACAAGACAACCCAAAATTTCCTACTTTCATAAACAGTTTTAAGACAGAAACAAATTACAGGCATTGCTTGAGGACAGCTTTAGTAAGCAAAAGTCGATTATAAATCTTTAAAACACAGCTCTAACACATGGTAATGCAAGATCTACAAACAGTCGCTTGGCAATTCTCCTACAAGAGAAACACAAAATATTCAACACTGTACTGTGAACTTGGTAATACTGATATGAAATTGCCCCGAGTAGTTGATACTGGCACATGAAAATAAAGCAAAGCTCAGCAAGACACATGAAATTCAAGCATTTCCAATGTAGTTCCAACCAGCATAGCATAAATCAGCATGGGCATGTAATTCTTGGCTGTCTTGTTCGACATAAGTGAAGCAGAAATTATGTGTTGTTGCAGGTGTTTTGCAAGCAAACATGACGCCCCGCTGATGGTTAACAGACGGACTCTTTTCAAAGGAACATGAGCTGAAGGAAGATCTCCAAGCTGACGAATAAAAACACCCAGGTGGAAGCAGTTATGACCATCCCTGTGCTGGAGCAGTCAGCAGCATTGTGTTAAGATGGCACTGGAAACAGGCTGCTCCAAGGGGAACTACGGGCAGGCTCCAGCAGGCTCAAGAAGTATCTCTGGGGATGACAGCCACTTCCAGCTGGGCTGGTCGCCTGGCTGCTCAGTACGGGCAGCTCCATTTCGCTCTGACAATGTTTATCTCAGCCTGAAAGCTACACAACACCTGCAGTTTATGCTCACTGAGAAAACTGCCATTTCTAGCCCCTCAAAGCCAAATTCTAAAGTTATATGACCTATAATACTGTCAATCAAATTGATTATTTAATTTTGCAACTGCAGGGGTTTGTTTCTTATGCAGAGCCAAGGATGTGTAAAATACCTTTTGGACTTAAAGATGGTGTCTCTCTGCTACAGGTCTCTGACTTCTGAATATATGTTTTACATAAAATTCAAAGCATTCCAAGCAGTCAAACAGCCCCTCCAGTGGGCACGTTAGAGCAGCACGGGGGAAAAAAAAGGACTGGAAAAGAATCTGGTATTTGCAAAGTCATCTAGACTTTGCAATAAAATCATCACAAATTCAGCAGATATGCTCTTCATAACAGTAAAATGTCGACAAATCAATCCATAATACAGAGGGATACTTGACTTGCCAACCTGGGTGAATCGTCTTGGTTGGGTTTTTCTCCCTTGCTGTTCTACTGCCCCTCTGGAAAACTCCTGTGTAAATGATACACTGCAGGTCCATCCCCTCTGACTGCAGGCTGCTTTCAGGAGACAGCAGTGTGAAAAAAACTAAAGGCAGCTATAGAGACACTGGCAAGGCTGTTCCTGGACATGATCAGAAATTGCCTCTCAGCAGTGACACACACTGCTGATTTCAGAAAACACACATGAATAAACATGTGCATAAACTTGACTCAAAGCAATGCCACAGTAGTTCTGTCATCCATCAGATCTTAGGAGATAAACATGATGTGATGTTGGCTCTTGCTAGAAAGGCTTCCAAACCTAAAAGCTGCAACTAATTGGTGATTAAGTAGATAGCACTCTTCTCTTTGTGCATAACCAGTGTCCAAGCAATGGAGGAGGGAGCACTTGCTCCCAAGTCGGACAGATGTAACTAGGCTGAGAAAGACTGGTCAGAAAACAAAGATGCTGCTTGGAAAATAAAAATACAAATTGAAGGGTTGGCATCTGCTTTCATTTTGTGCTTTTCAAAATTAAAAATAGGAGAAAGAAGGAAATCTTTCAAATATTAGTTGAGGAACTCCTAACCATGTCTACTCCTGCAGCAAGGGTCACTGGAGATTACTGTACAGACCTGCTCCATGCTCAGTGAGTCAGATTAGGAGCCCATTCAGGTTACCTGCCTGCAAGCGTGTCTTCAGGGAGCACTCTATGAGGCCCTGTATGACATTCCCAGAGGGAAGGCTCAGGTCCCTTAACACCAAAATAGCTATCCACTACTCACTCAAGCGTTTGGGGATGTTGCTGGACCTACTCTGTGAAGCTTCAGCTACCCCATCTTTCTAATGACACTGTGAGACACACACACACAGAAAAAACAATATTCTTCAGCACAGAATGACCCCAACACCCCTCAAACACAGATATTTTTATCTCCTCCTACAAGGACACACAGCATGTCTGTAAAGCCTGATCACTGGCTGAATTCAGGACAGCGAAGAGCTGGTGATGGTCCCAGAAGAGGAACAATGCCAGTGCTGCTCTGTCATGTATAGCTTGGATTTTGCCTTTACAGGAGTATGAACTGTTAACTCTAGTGCCTGAGCCAAAGTCCAGCTCATCTTGTGTATTCCCTCTTCAGAGAGGGTACACAGAACATTACACATTTTCTTCACTGAACTGATGTGTGTTATTGCCATGCACTGCAAACCAGCTGCCCTTTTTCAGGCCAGAGAAATCAGCTTTTCAATTTTTCCTTTGTCCTTAGCCCTACAAATCACTATGCCTGTAAACAGCTTTGGTGCATTAATTATGCAATGCAAAACAACAGTGTGCTCATGATCAACTTCAGGACCAAAGTCCTATCAGACTACATAACGAAGAGTGCTGTACAGTGCACAGTACTACATGGCTGTCAAAAGGAAACAAGAGCTTTTTCATCAGCCCAGGTGTCCACGATGTGCTGCACTGGTTTTTGCCAGTTTTATTTAAAGGACCTAGAAGTATCGTGGCACATCAAAGCGGATTACAAAAAGGACTGAAGAACCTCAGCTGGATGTCATCCTTAATGTTACACTACTCCTTTCTCCTGAGAAAGGAGGGTGGATTCAGCACAACCTAAGTATTGTTCCTTGTACAAGGCAAAATCCTACTCTGTTCTCTCTGATTATCTCTTTCACTGTGCATATGCCCCAGGCACTGAAAGAGGAGGACATGGAGTCCTTCTAGAGGATCCTCCCAGTGACATGTACTCTATCAGCTCAGGCAAGACATTTCTCACACCAGGTAAGTGCTAGGGAGTCCCCACAACCTTTCCTCCATGCCAGCCTTGCCAAGGGGAGTGGTAGGGAAGGGTTTCCAGTGAGAAATGAGAAACCAGTGCCAAAGAGGAGGGGAAAGCGCAGAGAGACCGACAGCTCACCACAGAGGGACAAAAGCACAGAGACACAAAGTAGAGCCTTTGGTGTAATGAACTGAAATGGCCTTAACGGAGCCCTGCCTAGTATTTCCAGATGTCCTAGTAACATCAGGACAGTCCACTTCTCCACGATTCCTCAGGAATTTGTAGGGATGTCATCTGACAATCCTAAAACCTCACCCTAACTTCTTGCAAGCTGCGCTAAATCTAGAATTCTGCCATTAACCCCACTCAGTCTGGGTCAAAAGAGGGCAACATCAAGGCTCTGAAAGAAACCACCATCCAGCAAAGCCTATCTGAAGTTCCCAGCATTGTGAAAAGTGAGAGGTTCCCACTGGGGCTTTAATCGGTATTCTGTACGTGTCACTTGGCAAACCCAGCTTTGCCTGTGGTAACACTTTCCAGAACTTCTCGTATTTCCAAAACAAATTAGGTGATCTTTAAAACACAAAAAAAGGGGGGGGAAATAAACAACCCCAAAAACCCTCAAATAAATTATTTAGAATTTGCCACTCACCCTGCAGCAGCTTTAACAGGCATGAAGAATTTTAATGCATCTCTCATATAGTGTACTTGATGCACCTACATGTCCAATTAGCAAAAAACCATAAATATCTCATTAAAATATATAAACATATATTACTTTGGTTTCCTACATTTCACCACTTCCTGGACATTTATGAAATGCATTTCATTTTAGGAGACAACACTCCATCACATTCTGTCCCCTGTAAAGACCTTTGCACACTTGTGCTTCTTTGTTATTGACAAATGTCTCCATTGCACGGGATTTCTCATGGAATTTAAAATAAACACCTACAAAAACATTCTACTCAGTCAACAGAAACCCTCGTTGAAGAGGAGAAAGTTGAGGTCTTCTTGTTGTGTGCTTTCAGTTGGATGCATCACTTCTTGCTTAAACTTTTAAATTACATTGCAGGGTTCTTCACTCTGTTATTGACTGACCTGAGATTTCTGGCAAGTTATTTCACCACTCTGCAGTTCTGTCTCTTCCTACCTATCCGCTCTGTCTAATCAGCCTTTACAAACCCTTTGGGGCAGCAACTGCTTCTCACTGCCAGCTTGTAGTATCTGCCTCCATGGGATGTGATTTCAGTTGTCTTGATAGACTAAGAATAACATCCATGTTTTAAAATATTAGGTTTTTAAAGAATAAAAAGCAATTGCATTGAAGCAATATAGTGCCAGTTCTATTGGTAAACCATACCTATTTAGACAGATCCTTTCTTTCTAAAAAGCCAGACAGGCTTTACCTAACAAAACAAACCACACCAAAACAAAAACATACAAAGACAACACACATGGTGAAAATACAATCAGTAAGATTGTGAAACTCAGTGATTTCCCAGGAGTTTTTAAGAACAACATCTCACAGCCTAGATCAGAAGACCAAAGCTGTGAGGAAGTTTTGCGCAGTCCCAGCTTCCTTCCCACACTGAAATTCGAGGAGGCTGGTGAGGGCACCAAGGGTAGCTCCCTGCTGGGGGAGCCTGAATAAGCTCTTTTTGTATAGGATTTTTAGAATCTGGAAGCTATTCAGATCATTTAATCACATGCGTAATATTAGTGTCTAGAGAGATAGATGTGAAGACTTATGTTCTAAAGTCCTATCTGCAAATCTCTTTCCCAGGAGCATCCTCCTCACTAGCTGGCCAGCTACAGAGGGATGAATTCTGTAGCTCACTGCAACCAGTCTCTACAGCAATTGGTGAGAAAGTCACTTACTAATGACTAGAAAGCTACTTAATATTGACCTGAAATAACACTATTGGATCCCAACTGGATCTGCTACATCTCCTAACAGAAACTGATACTGCTCTGGCCGTGTGCAGGAGGTGCTTTCCCAGGTATGGGGGGGGGGCGCAGAGGGGGAAATCTTCAGTTTCTTCAACTTTTACATTCAGAAACACTTCATTTTATTACCCTTAAAACACACACACAGACATGAGTCCCCGTCAAGGCAAAACAGCTGTTACACTTCTGCAAGTCAGATTAACCGCACACAACCCCCCTAAAGTATTTCACACATATTTAAAGGAGACATTTTTAAATTTTATGGGTTCATCTGTTCTGAAGAGTATTTCAGTACATTAGTACCACAGGCATGACAAAAAAACTCAACATAAATATGAATCCAGAAGACCTTTTAATTAATATTTCAATTACTGCCTTTTTAATTAAGAAAAGCCAACATCTTGATTTTACTTTATTTTCCCCACAAAACCTCTAGTACTGTGATGCAATTCTTTTCCTGAAATCTTTTAATGCTATTTTTACTGGAAAATTACCAAATAGAGTGAGCGTTGAAAAAGCACTTTTTACTGGCTTATCAGAAATTCCAGTAATTCTTCTAGAAGTTTACAGAGGGAAAATGTTCTTCCAGAAGTAAATGGAGCAGATAAAAAGAAAAGCTAAATTCATCATGAAATTTATTCTCTGTACACAGTTGTCCTGGATTCTCCTCCCCATCCCACTCAGGGAATGGAGGGAAAGGGGGGCTGAGCGAGGGGCTACATGGCACTTAGTTGCCTGCTGGGTTTAAACCACAACCATAGCTAAGGGGTTTTGAACAGGCTTCACTAGGAGTAGCTGCAATGGAAAAACCGTGAGAAAAGAGACCTCTGCTACCAATAATAGAAGCTCCATGTTAGTCATAACTAGTTATTTTCTCTTAAATCATACTGCTCAACTTTTATCTACCTCACAGCTTCCATCACCAAGACTGAAAAATTCTCAATTTGAGTTACAGATCCTATGTTAAAATTAAACAAAATATTTCCAATAACTATTACCAACAGTCATTACAGCTAACTCTGAATTTACAGTGAATACTTCCTTACATTGCCATAGAAACTAAGACTCCCAAGTTGGTATTGTCATACTACTTGCTAGAACAAAAAGGCAGCTCCTCTCACCGAAAGGTTTCAGACTTTATACATCACACAACAGACTGACGTAACAAATCTAACACAGAGAGCAAAATCAGAAATACCAGCAAAAACAATCATTGTCATATAATGAACAGGAGTCACAACCCACCTCCCGGTACCATCAACAGCAGAGTAGGCATCAAAGTTCATCTGAGCTTCAAGGACAGTTTCACGAAAGAAGAGCGTAGCAGCTGTGCAGGAAATCTGGGGGCTAATTATATCTTACCTAAGCAAAGCACACAACAGTTTAAACAGACAGTGCTCACCTCCTGCCACAATCCTCTACAAGAGTTTAGCAGCTGCTGCTCCCACTCCATAAGGGCTGCACTTCGGTGATGAGAGCACGTAGGTGCTCTATTAGGTTATTAACTCTGCCACAGGACTCTGCCACACTTTGAAATATAAAATGTTGTTCTTATAAAAATACAAGAAAGAGAATTAAAATATGAGATTAATCCTTGTTTATAGTAACGTACCGTTTTGGAAGCATAAGAGAAGCTTATGTGACATTTATTGACACAGATTTAGTACAAAGAAGGACTTGGGTGAGAAGTAACAGAAACTAACACAGCCTTTTAATTTCATAAAGAACCAGCCATGTGAATGTAACACATCAGAAACTCTTCAGTATTACTCATACAAGGTACAAATAGCACCACTCCTCAGTTTTAAACCTGAGTTTAAAATCAACAAAAAATGTGTGTGTTACAAGAATTTACATGTGAAGCGGATGTCCTGGAATCAGACTGAAGATCCACTTTTGTTCCCTTTCAGCTTCTGTAGCACAAGTTAGGTGTGGCTTTATGAAATGCTTATATTTCATCCAAAATATGCAGATTAGTGAAGGACTGCCATGAAGGAAACAAAGCTGGAAGATTAAAAAAAAAATAATAAACCCATATAAAATGTACAATTTAACAAAACATATTCTGCATTTCATTTTGAGAAATGCAAGGACAATGTGATATATGCAGATACCAAGATTAAGTAAGCCAGTAATAAAGGACAACTTGTACCTGTTTGTAGGACTTCCATTCTGGAATACTAATGTTACATTAACACAGCTACACAATTTACTTTCTAATATACAGTGCAGAAAATTCTGCTCATTATCTTCCTACTATTATTTTCCAGTTGTTCTGCTATTCATAGCAAATCTATGAGAACTGCTCATAACTATAAAACCTATTTCTAGTTGCTTTCTTTCTGCATACTGAGGACACAATATTTCATCTATTCTGAGTTTTTAAAAACAAACAAACTCACTATGACTCTGCAGACAGTGAATGATCTCAATTTTGTCCTCAGTGTTTCACCTAACCAACCTCCAAAGGATAACCCAATGTGATAATCTGGGACTCTGTGAACAATTTAGTATTTCTGGATAATTCTATGAAATAAGTGCCATCACTCCCTATAGAGACTACCATATGTTGTCAAGGCTGTGTCACGCATCTCCCAGACCAGGGACAATGGGAGACTGCTACACCATGCTTGCTCCCATCAGAACAGGAATGATCTGGAATCATGGAATGCCAAAATTCTGGGTCAAAACAAGTTTCTGTATGATTTCTGAAGTAAATTCAAGCATAGAGGGTAGAAATATCTTACTGGCACAACAAACTAGTTGGTGCTAATGCCAGACATTGGTGGCAGGTAGGGCTGTATGGCCTATAAGAAAGAAAAGGTATATGGGGGAAGCTCCTTGAAGTACATTGATTTGAACTAAGTATTACTCAGGACAGAAAAATGTGATACAGACATGTAAGGAGACATTATTTCATCTCACATATTCTTTTCTGTTAGTGGACACAGACACTCTGCTTTGTCTACAAACCATGAAACATGCTTGGTTTTTCCTTTGTTTTCACATGGCCCTGAACACCTGATCTGTAACCCTTCTTTCCCAAGATCAGAAAAGAAAGGTGCAGAAATTACTTCGTGCTTGTGGGCCAGCACTACTTCTACAGACGAATGACACCACAACCATTTGGGTATCAGAGGAGGATGAATAGTGGTAGTAAATGGAGTTCAATCCAGTGTGGCGGCTTACAAGTGGTGTTCTTCAGGGCTCAGTATTGGGCCCAGCTCTGTTTATAATCTTTATCAATTATCTTGATGAGGGCATGGAGTGCACCATCGGTAAGTTTGCAGACACCACCAAGTTGGGTGGGAGTGTTGATCTCCTTGAGGGTAGGAAGCTCTGCAGAGAGATCTGGACAGGCTGGATCAATGGGCTGTGGACAATGGTATGAGGTTCAACAAGGCTCAGCACTGGGTCCTGCACTTGGGCCACAACGACCCCAGGCAACACTACAGACTTGGGGAAGAGTGGCTGGAAAGCTGCCTGGTGGAAAAGGACCTCGGGGCGCTGACTGACGGCTGCTGAACATGAGCCACCGTGTGCCTATGCAACCAAGAAGGCCAAGAACATCCTGGCCTGTATCAGCAATAGCATGGCAGCAGGGCCAGGGCAGTGATCATCCTCCTGTACCGAGCACTGGTGAGGCTGTACCTCAACTCCTGTGTTCAGTTCTAGGGCCTTCATTACGTAAGAGTCATTGAGGCGCTGAAGCGGGTCCCAAGAATGGCAATGAAGCTGGTGCAGGGCCTCGAGCACAAGTGTGATGGGGAACAGCTGAGGGAACTGGGTTTGTTTATCCTGGAGAAGAGAAAGCTTCGGGGAACTTTCTTGCTCTCTACAACTGCCTGACAGGAGGCTTTAGCAAGGTGTCAGCCCCTTCTTCCAAGTAACAAGTGATAGCACAAGCGGAAATGGCCTCTAGCTGCACCACAGGAGGTCTAAATTGGATTTCTTCACCATAAGGGTTGTCAAACACTGGAAGAGGCTGCCCGCGGAAGCGGCGGAGTCACCATCCCTGGAGGTATTTAAGAGACATGTAGATGTGGCACTTGGCAGTGCTGGGTTAACAGCTGGACTTAATGATCTTAAAGGCTGTTTCCAACCTGAACTATTCTGTGATCCTATGACTTCAATGTATTTTGAGGAACCAAAATGCACATTCCCTGTGCCGTGTTTACCTGGGCTAGAGAATCTCCCCAGGGCTGTACAGTCTCTCTTGAACATGACAGAACATCTGATTTCTAAAACCAGCAATATTTTAGTTTCTGAGGCTTTTTCTTTGGGTTTCTCTCCCACATTTTACTTTTTCACTTTTGTTCCGTGTCTTAGTTTCCTTCTTCTCAAGTTCATGCATTGTGTAAATAATCAAAGGCATCCAGAAGAAATGTCTAAAGTGGATAAGCAGAGTGAAACAGCATTATTGACATACTACTCACCATAACCTATGTAGAAACCTGCTGTGTTGACAGCAACATACCTTTTGATTAAGCTGTACGGATCCTAGAAATCTACCTGTGCTGACTGGGAGTTCAGAAATAATGCATTTGTGGTTCACTGACACACTAAATAAGGTAAATACCACAGCAAGTATGCACAAACATTGGCCTTCTGTCAACTCTCCTTCTAGTGAAGGATCCAAATTATGAATAAGAGGTTTGAATAAATGATGAAACTTTTTTAGGCAAATATTAAAATAATATTCAAAATGTAAGGAACTGTTTTAGAGATTTTCAGTTATTAAATCCCTTCACTCTCTTACTTTTCTCTTTGTTCTGCCATTCAATTTTCCATTGTGGTAGCTCTGGCCTACAGTGATAAAGCTGCACAAATGGCCAGCAAAACTATTACACCTTCTTACTGGACAGATTTCCATGAGGTTCAAAGAAAGCCGATTCATAAAATCAGGTGTTCTGAAGAGAAACTGTTGGGATCACATCCCCTGTAACTTTAGAAAATTCAGCTAGGGCCAGCACTGCAATGACATTCAGCAACAAAAAACAAAGATACGACACTTTTCCACCAAAATCAATACCTTCAAACTCTGCACTACAGACTGCACCTGCCTGGGTAGGCAGCTAGCCAGTCTCATCTTAAAGCTTACGATCATTTTTTTTCCTACTGCAAGATACTGTGCCATACTGCACACTGCTTGCCCACAAGGCTGAACGGGTTCATTGTCACTATCATATAAATATGCATTAAAATGTGTATGAAAAACATTCTAGATTAGCACTGTAGCCCATACATATCACTATGTATTACATTCTTGTGTAGCAGTACTACAGAGTCTTACACATTCTCAACCTACAAAGTTCCATAAATAGCTTTCTCAAAAAAAAAAAAAAATAAATACAGATATGCATGTATCACAGAATCACAGAATGGTTAGGGTTGGAAAGGACCTTAAGATCATCTAGTTCCAACCCCCACCCCCCCATTAAACAATGTTACTCAAGGCTCCATCCAACCTGGCCTTGAACAACGCCAGGGATGGAGCATTCACAACTTCCTTGGGCAACCCATTCCAGTGCCTCACCACCCTAACAGTAAAGAACTTCTTCCTTACATCTAACCTAAACTTCCCCTGCTTAAATTTGAACCCATTAGCCCTTGCCCCCAGTGAAGAGTTCAAATACACTCATGTATTTATAAACACATATTACATGTATGGAAGAAGAAAAAAATTACTTCCAGAATGTTAATGCAGCCAAATGATAGCATTATGTTCTTCGACACTTGCCTTGATTCTCTGCAGCAAAAAATGTCTCCCCTCTCCTTTTTTTTAATGTTTATACTGCTAAGAGGAAGAAGAACAAGAAACATCTGCTTCTGCAAGTACTGCAGCACTTTCCTCTCCACCACCGTTTCTAAATCACAGTTATGTCCACCTCTTCATATAAATCCCTTCTGAAGGAGCACTTTCTCCATGTATACTTCTCCATGTATACCACTTCTTTTATACAAAAAATGTAGATGAATATTTTATCAACTCTTTCATGTCATGAAAGGAGCTCCTCATCTATAAGGAGTAAGGAGAGCACAAACACTGAAAGCAAGAGCTCAGAATCCGTATCTTTCATGAAATACTGAATTAATGCAGGTGAAGTTATAGGGTGCATAAAGTAAGTCAGATGCAATTTTACCCCCTCATACAAGTACTTTCCTTTGATGTCAACAGTATCAACAGATGGACAAGTGTTAGTGCAAGATGAACTTTACCATATGTGACTCAACAGAACTAAGCACAGCACTCTCAATTATTTCATTTCTTGAAGGAAATAGAGCACTAACAAAGTCTTAGCTCCATCCTTTAATGGCACACTGATGGATATAATTCTACTGCCAATGAACCCACAGAGCTCCTGACATGAAACACCACAATCTCTCTGGAGGAGCTGAAGAATAAATCACAGGCTACATGAGTCAGAAGTCAGCTTCGATGGTCTTTAAATTAAGATGGACAAGCATAAGAACAACATAAAGTAATGGTAAAAAGAGAACTCTGAATTCAATTTCTAAAATAAGTAAAATCCTAAGGAGCACAAATTAGGTCTGAAGTACAGGTTATTTTCAAAGCCTGTGTTTGCATTAGATACCAGCAGTGCAACCATGCAGGTTTTCATAGTTGAGTTTGTTTTTTGCAAGACCCTTGTGATTTTTTGATATTTTTTTTTATTTAGGAAAATCATACAGCTTTCTACTGTAAAATACTGCTCTATTAGCAAAGAAAATATTGTCCAATATCCAATTCTTGGAATATACTAAATATTGATACCCAGGAAGAAAAGACACCAAAAGACAATTTGTATGCATAGAGTATTTAATGAACATAGAAAAGAATTACTGATGAACTTAAATAACCAAAGAATTTCTTAAAAACATAATTATACACAACCCATTACAAGGCTACTAAACCCCTGAGCCACAGATCACTGGGTGCTGGGACGGTACTGTCCTGTCTTTTCACTCTTTGCTGGGAAACCACTGTCACCACTACAAGGACTAGGATGTGGAGGATGCAGGCCTCCACCCTGTCTAGACTTGGCGACTCTTGTATCCATGCTAACGAGGGTTCAAGTCTTCTCCTGATTGGGAAAGCACTTGCAAATATGCCCAAGTCCACCTACAGTTAGCTAAACATTTTTGTGTATGCTTACTGTTAAGTCAGTTATTAGGCTGAGAAAGTAAAACTCATTTGAAGTTCCTCCTTACATTACATGTACTACATGCCTTTTTTGCATAAGGAGCTATAGCATTGTGGGTTGAAGCTTAAAGTCTGATCATTTAGAGTTAAATCAAACATTAGAAAGTGAAAAGCATCAATATTATTCGTATTTCATATGGTCCAGCCACTAAATAAAAGTAAATGAAAATGCTCAGCTAGACCACATGGTTAACTTAGTATGTATGTGTAGGGCAGCAACTCCAAGACAAAATCTGTCGCAGTGCTCCTGAGTTCCAAAATCCATGTTTTCAGGCTGTTCCTTGGAATTCTACTGAAGGCATCTGTGGAAGTTTGTAATTCTATGCAAATAATAAAGATCCTAGTTTATGCAGTACAACTGAGTTGGCTGTTCTTGCAACCCTTCAAACTAAAACCAAAGCTACATTGGAATCGTCTGCACATCATGGACCTGTGTTGCCTGCTGATGGAATCTCTAGAGAAAGATATTGTGGGTCTGAGATGGCAGTGATGAACAGAGAGTGGAACTGGAGAAAACTGCTCCTCACATGACTCTTCCCCGTGTGACTACTTATCCAAATTAGGATGCCTTCCCTTAACACATTGCTACTTTTACAATTACGCATCTGTGCCATCTGTGGGAAGGAGCTAGTACTTAATCTGAACTGCTCTACATGTAAAAACAATCACATCTGAAATTCAGAAGTATTTCTTTCAGAAACAGTAACACTCTTTTCTTCACCGGAGAGAGCAGAAGGTCAGAATGCGTAACATTTGCAAATATGCCCAACTACTTTGACTGCTTTCACTTCTCTCACTGAAAGGGTATATATTCGAAAAAGCATTTGACATTACAGAGGAAATCCTGCCTTTTTTTATTTGATGTCAAGGTCAGTTTTGCCATTGACTTCACCTGGGCCAAGATTTCACCCCATGTGTTTTAAGAGAATCTCTGTGACTCTGCCAACAGTAGCACAGTAAGTGCCTCACAAAAAAAAAAAAAGAAAGTTAACAAGAAAACCCAAACAGGAAACAGCCTCCAAGGAATACTTCTCTGCAACTCTTACAATTAAGATTAAAAAATAACAACAATAATGGTTCTTACAATCTTTTCTTCCCAAGCAAAACCAGGCAACAGTTTCCTGCATTAAAACCTTATTTGTTGCCTGTCACACTTAGGAGAGCTCTATGTCAGATCATATTGTGGAACTGCTAATTATCTCACGATGTTTACTCCCCCTGATGATATACAGCAACTCTCACATTGTGATTGTTTTTTTCTAAGTTAGTATTTTTAGCTCGGGATGTTCAGCTCATATAAACCAGCAATATTCCGTTGGCCTTTCTTAAGTATTTCCCTTGTAATGTGGTAAAAGATGAAGTGTTTTATTATTTCAAAAAGGGGGGGGGAGGCTTTATTCAAACATAATGTAATGAAAAATCATGAAAGCATCTTTATTTTCCATACTTAAAAACAGCTAACTCTTGCAAACTTAATTAGCCATTCCCTGACTTCATCTACAAGTGAATTTTCACTACTGAAATATCAAAACTTTCAAACAAGAGAAATACTCAGTCTCTTAAGCATCACATCATAAATAGTAGTGTCCTACCTCCACATTCTCTGACTTCATTCCTAGGCAGCACTGAAAAAGCAGCTACCATCACATGGTGCATTCAAGGTCATGCTATTCTAATTGACAGAAATATCATTGATAAATTACCCAGAAACAATGATAATAGAGTCATTAACCTTGTTCCAGCACATGAAAGGTGTTTCATAATTAAAAGGAGAAGGAAAGTTACAAAAACATATACAGGTTTTACTGCCCAGGTTTTATTCTCCTACACACTACTGTTAGGGAATAGTAATGTGTTAACGTAGTGCCTGCTGTCTGTGCTTTGCAATCAACGGGTGCAGAGATTACACTGGAGGAGGAGTCAGGTGGTAAAATACACAAACCAGTGACCTTTAAAAAAATAGGAAGCTGGATCCAGAAGGCCTCTCCCTTTGGCGAAGTGAAGGATGCTGGAGCACAAGAAAGATATTCCAGCCAGGAAGTCTCTCTCAGTCCAAGAATCTATGCCGAATTGTCACTTCCAAACACAGAGTCATTTGGCCAGTGCTTTGACAACATGCATTAAAAGTGTAATGGACTGCATACTGAAGTGAAACTCATAGAAATAGATAGATATTGCGTGGAATTTAGAATTCATCCTCTATGTCTCATTCAAGAAACTTTCAGCTATCTACACACTAAAAGCCTGACTAATGTCCCTAATTTGCTGCATGACAGATATCATTATTAAGGGTATACCCATTAATGAATAATCGCTGAGTGCTTTGACTTAAGAGAAATATTAGAAAAACAGTGGTGAGCCTGTTTCACGCAGTAAATGACTGTGTACCCTTATCTTCTTGATACTTCCACTACTGCTTCTTTTTGAATCCTAGCACAGTTAGCCCACTCATGCTAACATTATTACTAAAAAGAAACTATAGGGCAGGTTTCCTGGAGTTCAGGTGCCCAGAGATGACACTATACTGAATGCCAGAATCCATTGTACTCCTTTCTAATCCTGAACTACTGTGTCTCCCTGCATTGCCTGACTACAAAGATCCAATCTACAACATATTGCACAATTTACCCTAAAGGACAAACAGAAAAATCCCAGATCATGTCTGTATTCAGAGGTTTGACCTTATGCATATAACTGATTATATCATAAAGTACATTCTGAAGACCTGAGTGAAAGTCATATTATTTCTACTGATTCTGTTGCGGCTGGATAAACCATTAATAGGCATATCCTTCAAGCATCCAGACTTGTCACAAATGACACCTGGAACAATAACCAGGAACGTCAAGGGGAACTCTCCTGTATGTCCTCTGAGCAGAGGCTACAGTTACCAAGCACAGGCGCCTCTGATACACAGCATCTAACATCTTCCCACCAAAGAAACCCCCAACTTTTTCGAGGCTGAGCTCAGCGCCGGACTGAATCGTTTACTTTAATTCCAGCCGCTGCACCAACCACGGCCAAGGAGCACCTACAAACTCGTTTCCCAGCGCAGTTAACGGCTCCTGTGCTTGAAACGCTACTGGGGTAGCAGAAACCTCCTTACAAGCGTTCAGCTGCAAACAGCCCAACTCAGCATAGCTTAAAGAAGCCAGAAACACACATGTAAACAGCATCTGTGGCGTCTCTTCTTAACTGACTTTCCTGGAAACACATTAACCTATTACAGTACTTTGAAAATAAAACAGGAGAAGCAGAGGAGAGGCAAAAGTAGATCGCTCCCTCCCTAAAGTTTCTTTTTGCTTCTCCCTCCCACTTTTGCTGCTCTCCACGTACTCCCGAATTAGAGATCGCTTCCACCGGGTATCAAATGAATGACTTCTCCGCTCATGACATTCGAGAGATGCTGCAGCCGCCCTGGGTGCCGGCGGGGACCGGGCGTGCAGCGCACACCCCCAAGCCCAGACGGCCGGCGCGTAACGGAGGGGAAACCCGGCTCCGCCGCCGTCCCCTGCCGCCGCACCGGCCCCGGCAGCAGCATCAGCCGGTGCGGGGGGTGCGGCCCCTCCCGCCGCATGGCGAAGCGCTGCCACTGACGCACATTTAATTCGCCGGGCTGCGGGCACTGCGCGGCGCCGCTCGCATCCTCCCCCCGCCGGCGGGCAGGGGGAAAGTCAAACTGCAGCAACAAAGTTGGTCCCCCCCGTTATCCCCAGACCTGCCCCGGGCCCTCCGGGAAGCGGGGGGCAGCGGAGGTGGGGGGGAGCCCGTGCCCGCCTTACCTTGCTTGACGCACTTGAGCCGGATGGGGTCTTTGCAGTGCTTGATCACGGCCAGCACATCCCTGATGGTGAGCCCGGCCACTGGGGTCTCGTTCACCTCCAGCAGCAGCTCCTCCGGCACTAACTTGCTGCCGCCCTCATAGGCCACCTTGCCGGGCTTCACCTCCCCCAGGTAGGGGAACTGCCCGTTCTCGGCGCCCCCCTTCAGCTCGAAGCCCAGCTGCCCCTCCGGGTTCCTCACGATCACAATCTCGTGGACTCGGCTCGTCCAGTGGCTTTTCTTCTTCAAGCCCTTGGACATTGCCGTGGGGATGCTCTGCCCGACTCTCTCCCGGTATATTCCGTGCTCCTTCCCTCCCTCCCTCTCGTCCCCCCCCCCTCCCCGGGGCAGCCGGGCTCCTCCGGGGCAGGCTCGGGGCGGGCGGGGAGCAGCCGGCCAACGGGAGGGAGGGCGCGGCTGCCCCGCGGGCTGCGAAGCTGGGTCGGGGAGCGCCTCGCTGCCCTCTCCGGCCGGCTTTAGCTGATATCCATGGCAGCCGCGGCGGCCGGGACCCTGCGGAGCGTGGATGTACTAGTTGTAGAGAAACTGGCAGCGGGGAGGTAGGAGGGAGGGAGGGGACGGCCGCGGCGGGGGAAGAAGGGGGGGGGAGAGGAGGAGGGGTGTCGGTGTCGGTGCCAGAGCGAGGCGGGCGCTGCCTTGCCGCTCCCGCCTCGCCTGACCCGGTAGTGAAGGCCGAGAGAGAGGCTGCCTCTCACGGCCGGCAGCGGGCGGAGAGCGGCCCGGGCCGGGCGAGACACCGGGCGGGCTAGAGCGGTGACCCCCCGGACCGGAACACCTTGGACCGGCCCCTGCGACAGGGGGCGCCCGCGGGCAAGATAGCGCTGGGGGTTCTGGCCCGTTCAGGAGCCGCAGCGTCGGGCGAGCCGGCAGCGGGCCTGGGGTGGGGGACACCGGAGGGGTGGTCTGCTGGAGTTTGGGAAGAGCCCGAGATGGAGAGGAAGAGGGATGGGTGCTGCGGTCCGTGTTCTGCTCGTGGCAGGGAAGGATGCAGTAGCGACAGACGGGCTATAAGTTGTGCCCCGAAACCAAGTGACAGCCGTTTACACAGGTGTCTTGGTGTTACAAACGCTTGCTGAGAGGTTTCCTTCTGTTCAGAGGTCTCACACTCGTGGAGTTGTAGATGAGCACAGTTTTTAGCGCAGGTTACTAGCACGGGAGACAGGAGCTGGTACCCAGGGCTTGTTACTACACCTGAGGAGGGTGCAACGAGGAGACCGGTGGCACTTTGGTCTATAAAACTTACCATCACACACCAGTTGTTCACCACCATCACTCAGTTTGCCTTCTGCTCCTTGCCTTTAAACCCCAAATGACCTTGGTGGCCAAGGACTTGACACTCCCAGCCTCCAGAGCTTTGCTCTCCTGAAGCACCGGGATGCATGTTGTTCTGCAGGTGATACGCATCCCGCTCATCCTGTGGGCTCTCCCTTTAATTAGTGCTGTCATATGCCTGACACGTGTGCAAGCAGTGGAGTGTAGCAGTTGGCACGTCTTCCTGAGAAGCTTGCCTTGCCTAGAAAAATAGTTTCCATCTGAAGGGGAGACTGACAAAACACAGGCAGAGCAACCTCCTGACTTTCGGAAGCATAGTTTCTGTGCCTGCAAGGCTGCAAGGGTACGTGGAGGCAGGGGTCTGCAGGCAGGGTATTGGATGGGGGAGGCAGGAGGAATGTAGCGTGTGTGAAGGGACATGATTTAAAACTGGTCGGATATTTTTAAGATTTCAATTAAAGTGACTCTGCAATGAAATTTTTCACAAATTGTATTGCTGTTTTCCCTCTAGGTTCCTATGGAAACAGGCCTTTATGTGCTCATGCTTGGCTGTGTCTCCTTCCCCAATAACTTTTGAAGCTGTTGGGCAGTTTCACCCAAATCTATCTCAAATATAATTAAGTTATTTCATGAAAATAGGCAGCTGGGTAGGGCTGAGAGATCCTGTAAGTGTCCCAAAGGCTGTAACATGAACTTGCCTCTTATTAAACAGCGATTCACATGGCTGAGAGACTGTATAAATGTCTGGGTAATGAGAAAAGTTTCAATTACAGCTCATTATCAGCCTCAGTATATGTCTGTGGGAAACCAGGGTTCTTCAGTTCATGTTCTCCCAGCATTAATTGTGTAACATCCTCATGCACTCAGAGTTGGAATAGGCACATGCAGAGGAGAAGAAAGCAGTGAGAAATTACTAAAGTCTGTATCCTGCTAGTCATTTCACCTGCTTTGCTGTGTGGGCCTGGCCAGTGGTGCAGAGCTCTGTATGTGAGGGGCTTCGCAAAAGTGGGAATAAAGAATAAAAAATAAAAATAAAAATTAATTAAAAAAAAACCCACCCCAAACAAGACCACACAAAACTGGAAATAAGAGATCCATAAACACAGACAGCTGAAGATGGGAGCGGAACTGGAAAGGTAATTTGACTTGACTGGAAGGTACTGAGGTTTTCAGTGGTGTGACAAGGATTAGAGTAATAGTCTCATTTTCCAAAGACCATCAGGAGTGTCCAGCTGTAACTAGGAGCAGTGTCTCTGGTCTGGACAGACGTGGGCTAAAATACTTGGAAAAAGAGCAAGAGAGTTAGTATGCTTGTTTCTGTGGCGCTGCTCTTGAACTTTATCTTGCTTTTTAGCCCAAAAGTGGGGTAGGAAGCAAATGGCTAAAAAGAGGAATTACAAGTCATAACATCTTGTTATCCTTTAGCTTCCCAAATGTTACCACAATCGTTTCTTTGCTGAATCCTCTGTTCCACTAAAGCCCACTCTGCTTAAGTGGTCACCATTTCTCAATTCAGTGTTTATAGTCATTCTGCTAGTGTGGTATCACAGATCTTGATTTGTCTGCTATTAGATTTCTAAATCACCCCATGTTCACCACAATGTATGTGCAACAGTGGGACATCTGCCAAAAATGCAGGTTTTAGGAAATACATTGGAAATATTTGAAATATTCCTAGGAGAAGGGAGGGAGGGAGTCCCGTGGGTGTTATTTTCCTATTTCTTAGGGGTTTCCAGTAATTCATTGATCAGAATTTTTTAAGTGCTCATTGCCATTTTAAGTCCGATGACATTAACATGATGTTATAAGTATATGCTTTGTTAAACAAGTGAGGGCACAACTCCTATCATAAAGAGCTTACAAGTCACAGCATTTTTGATTTAACACATCTTGAGGACAAATCCAGCTGAACGAACCTTTCTTTTCTAACCAATTTAGGTAGTTTTATTCATCTGAAATGATACCACATAAATCTGGTAGAAGTGGTTGTTCAGTTGCATTAACTTTGACTTCTGAAGGTGGGCAGCAACATGAGCCAGACCTCGCGGAGACATCCACAGTTTGGCAGATAATCACAGAATCACAGAATCACAGAATGGTTTGATTTGGAAGAGACCTTAGAGATAATCTAGTTCTGACTCCCTGCCATGGGACGTGGAAGGAGCTTTAGCAGTTTTCCCAAATCAGAGCTGCATGTTAGTTAATCTCATACCAGAAATGGATGGCAGTTTTCAGGTCCAGACACAAAGGCTGGTGAATGGAATGGCAGGTCATACCTGTTAAGGTCAGGATAGAGTAAAAGATACAGTCATTAGAGGATAACTGAGGGACACAGTACTCCTCTGCAGCATCCTCTTGTAGGGGGCATACGTTTTAGAGTTTTGTGTTGACTCTGTATGGATAAAGTCTTGCTGTCATATCATTACTGGTTTATGTTCTTGGGGGTTTAGGGATGTGATGCCACTAATGGAAATGAATAGTTTGCTTTGGTGTTCTATTTGAAAATATACTCTGAGTAAATTAAACCTCGTATAAGGTCCTTTTGCAGCAGCCACTCTCTTTCATGTCACTTCATTTCATTTTTACCCTGATAGAGGGGCAGCCATAAAACAAGATTATCCTTGGCACTGACAGAGCAAGTATCCCAGCATGTGGCTGAGGGGGGAGAGTTTGCAGATTTTCTGCCTGACCCCTGAAGGCCCTGAAAAGGACTTTGCTGCTTGCCAAGATCTTCCTGTTAGTCCCTTTCTCAGGAGGGCATGAACTGGTCCTGAGCGTGAACGTTAGGTTATCTAACACAAGGGATCTCCTATGGGTAAAAGTAACAACCACACAAAATGAAACACGTTCACAAAATACAACACAACTGCCTTTTATTATTCCTTTAAATCTGAGCCTGTAAACCCAGGAACCAGTAAGTCACTGTACTTTTGGGAGTAAAGTTGAGCCCATGAGTAAGCTGAAGTGTGAGACTTCAGTAAATAAATGTATTTTGTAGCTGGAAAGTAATCCTACTGCAGCACTACAAATTCAGTAAAAAGGTAACTGAATTCTGTCTGTATTTTCAGTATGCCACATTTCTGGGTAAATGAATTCCTCAAATAGGAAATGATGTATTGCATGTGCCAAAGAGGTAAAAAGAAAAGACATCCATTACCTGCTATTACTTATGCAGGAATGGAGTTCTCTATCTTGTAATTGTGTTTATAACATTGGACTTGAACTCAGAGGACATTACATTTCTTTCTTCTGCACATGCCTCCTGTGTGACTGGATGCTGATCACATGACACTGTCATCTCTTATTTTTTTTCCATTTTAGTATGAGCATGATTCCTCTTTTTTCTTACAGTTTTCTGTTTTGCATGTCAGCTACCCCACAGCCTTATTCTTCTCAAGAGTACCAGCCTAGCTCCACCACAGGACATATGTTCATCTAGGACTTGGGCAGGATTCAGGTGTTTAAATCCAAATTCCCAACCATTTTGCCTATGTCCTTAGTTGCCCTTGCGACAGCTAGTCTTCCCACCAGTGGAGCTCCAGAGTGTCTTAGCTGATTTCACTGCCTTCTGCTTGGAGTTTAAATCTTCTCTTAGGATTCTGAAAAGATTATAAGTCCTTTTTTTTTTTTTTTTTTTAATAAAAATTGCAAAATCCTAGCACTTACAGCCGCAAATTTGACCAAGAAGTCACTAAAAGTTTGTTACAATATTTACTACTGCCACTTAATGTTTTCTATGAGCCTACTTTTACAAGTATGAGCCTTGTATTACTAATATCATATTTTCCAATTTCTTGGCTTCAGATTTTATGAATCTTTGCTTCAGAAAAGCTAAAATCTCACACTTGTTTTTCTAAAACCACTTTTCCCAGGTTCTCCAAGTTCTGAAAGCTTTGGCAAAAAATAGGTACTTTATTATTCTACAAAGGCAAAGAAGAATTTTTGTGTTAAGTGTTGGTTTGGGTTTGGTTATATTTTCTTCTTGGTTTTGACCTTTTTTTTAAGTCTTAGACCAAAACCTTCCATACTGTTGGCCACCAATGCTTCCACAGAATCCATTATTTAATTGTAGACTTCAAAACTGTGTAAAGTATGTACCTGGTTAGAATGGAAAGTAATGGGAAATACTGAGCTTTCTCAACCCTTTAGAGGATTTCTGCTGTGGTAATAGCTCTCGCAGAAAGCAAATCTGATCGCTTCTGGATGTGAAGAATATAAACTCCATGCTTGAACTGAAAAATACATGCAGCCTTTGGGAATGAAGGAAAAATAAAAGCGAGGAGCTCATCAAAATAGTTTAGTTTAAAATGAGTTTATAAGATTGCAGGAGACATTTTGTTCCCTCCTGATCATCTCTGTATTGGTGGTTGTCTGATCTTTTCCAGTTTCTCTCTTTTCTTATCAGACCCTGGTATTATATACTTCCTGTGCTGCTCTTGCTAGCTGCTCACAAGTTGATTAAGGTGAGATACAGAACACTTATTGGAGGTAAAAAACTTCTTCAGGGACACGGTTCTGGGAGACAAGCTGTCAAAATAAGTTTGGTAATACCCATTAAAATAAACAAATGATGGCCTCTTTCCACAGAAGTGCAAGTTGAAATTGCATCCCTGTAAATACCCATATTAGGTGACAGAATAAAAGAGAAACAAAACTGCACCCTATCAGAAGATAGTCCTTTAAATTTTGGCCTGACACTAGAAAGATAGCACACCTACAAGTATCTGTTACTCCCAATGGAAAGAGAAGTATGAGGCTCACGCAGTGCATTATTGGAAGGAATGCCATCCAGAGGGACCTTGACACGTTTGTGAGGTGGGCTGATGCCAACCTCATGAAGTTTAACCATGCCAAGTGCAAGGTCCTACACCTGGGTCAGAGCAATCCCAGACACAGCTACAGGTTGGGCAGAGAAGAGATTCAGAGCAGTCCTGTGGAGAACGACTTGGGGGTGTTGGTCGATGAGAAAATGAACATGAGCCGGCTTCAGTGTGCACTCGCAGCCCAGAAAGCCAACCGTATCCTGGGCTGCATCAAAAGGAGTGTAACCAGCAGGTCGGAGTAGGTGATTCTGCCCCTTTATTCTGCTCTCGTGAGATCTCACTTGGAGTATTGTGTGCACTTCTGGTGTCCTCAACATAAAAAGGACATGGAACTGTTGGAACAAGTCCAGAGGAGGGCCACGAGAATGATCAGGGGACTGGAGCACCTCCCATACAAAGACAGGCTGAGAAAGTTGGGGCTGTTCAGCCTGGAGAAGAGAAGGCTGCGTGGAGACCTCATAGCAGCCTTCCAGTATCTGAAGGGGGGCCTATAGGGATGCTGGGGAGGGACTCTTCATTAGGGACTGTAGTGATAGGACAAGGGGTAACAGGTTAAAACTTAAACAGGGGAAGTTTAGATTGGATATCAGGAGGAAATTCTTTCCTGTTAGGGTGGTGAGGCACTGGAATAGGTTGCCCAGGGAGGTTGTGAATGCTCCATCCCTGGCAGCGTTCAAGATCAGGCTGGACGAAGCCTTGGGTGATATGGTTTAGTGTGAGGTGTCCCTGCCCATGGCAGGGGGGTTGGAACTTGATGATCTTAAGGTCCTTTCCAATCCTAACTATTCTATGAGTCTATGATTGCTGTTGAGATCCTCACAGCATACAGGGCAGAGGTGGCTGGGATACTGGAAAATACCAAATGAGGTTGCTGGGTAACTGCCTGGGTTTAGAACCATGACTTCTTCTCTGCCACAGCACTGGTTTGAGCACTCATTAGCTTACATTATCCAGTGCCCATTGGTAAACTTCTGTGGATAGCACTAGGACTGCACTGAATAATGTGAATTAGTCTGTATCTTTCGCTGAATTTGAATTTCTAATATCTTCATGTCTCATTATAATTTTTAGTACTCTGTGATTTATCTCACCATGAAATTATCTATTATAATAGTTATTGGTCTTATATGATGGTATCTTAGATTAACAAACTACAAAAGACCTGTTCTCTGGCTTCTTTTTTCCATGCTGCACTTTCATTTCTCTTGGATTAGATGAAATGGGGCTTTCCTCTTTCATGTCTGTAATCAGTTTCAGTTTAAGTTTCCTATGAACTAACAGTTCTGCTGAGATTGATCTCACAGCATTGCTGGGGAAGAAGATGAATATTTAATGAACTTATAAAAGATAAAATGAAAGGATATTATTCTAGGGACGTATTGTTGATGTTCTATGTAAAATTGTGACAGCATGTCCATTCAGAACTTTGTTTGTGTGTCCCTCTCATCTCGTTAAGAGGAATCACCTTTCCATGTCAAAATTCTTGCACTTAATGTGATTTTAAAGACTTTTTGTCATGAAAATTAACAAATGCCTCTGAAGTCAGAAGTAGTGTCTTTTCACACAGACATCACCATGGAAATTTATAAAAGCTTTTATATTTTGTAGATTTTATTCCATAAATATTAAAGCATGGTGCAGTGAGGATTTCACAGAAAACACTTCTAAAATAACACCTGCACAAACTCACCCAATGCTTGTTGTTGCTCAGGGGCTGAGCATGGGCAGAACTGTGTAGGAAAAACGTGTTGCTCAATTTAGCACTTCAGTGCGAGTGGTGCTGAAGCACTAAACTAGCCAGTTTTTCAACTTTTTTACCTTAGAAAGCCTGGAGCTTTAGAGAACTTTGTTGGGTGAGGATGATGTCTTATTTCCATTGCTCTACACAGGTTTTAAATTCAATGGAGTTGCTGACTTATGTGCCCCCATGGCACTTGGAGGGACAGAGTGTTTCCTGCCTAGTCAGAGGGTGCAGGTTACCAGGGTCCAGCTAGTCTCAACTCCCTGCTGTGGATGATTTTCACAACTTCAGAAACATTTAGATTGTTTCCAAAAGCTAGTTTTATTGAAAGATGATTTAGTAATGAGTGCATGTTTAGGTAAAAGTATCATCACACTGAAATTAGTCATGAAAGTGTTTCTGAATTACCAGGGCTTCATTCCAGAGTGATATATAAATACTCCAAAAACTTGAATGCTAGGGTAAGCTTGGAGGCTGATAACTCCTTCTCTCTGCCTGACACCCACAGTGTGTGTGCTCCAGATGATGTGACATGAAGGCATTTGCACCACCATGCATATGCATAGCATTCTGATAAAAACTCATTACTGAGGTTTTCTTTGGCTTTGTTTATATAGTCATGGAATTGGTGCACACATGCTCAAAAACACATGGCAGGCTTTGCTTTGGCATTGGGGTGATAAACAAAAGTGCATTCAAGGAGGCTGAATTACGTTATTGTGCAGTTTTGGCATTATTCTCAGAGTATGGCTTCATGCTAATGGTTGTACATTAGACTCGCTAAGAACATTTCTGCACAGGTGTTTCCATCAATGGTAGCTCAAGAACAGGACTGCACTGTATTGCCAGGTCACTAATGCTGAAGGTCTGTTCTTGGATTGTTTTTTCAGGAAAAAGAAGCTTCAGCTAATATAATGACCTAAATCTAATGATTTGAAGGCAGAAAATCAAGATTTCAATTCAAGATTTTTGCTCCTGTAAACTGTAGGTCAAGTTCACAGTCTCCAGGAATGTTTGAGGCTCAATCACAGAACACCAGCTTATTGTGGGGAAAACTCAAATAGGCCCTTGCAGTGAACATGAAGAAGTGTTCCCCACCCTCATGAAGCAAGCCAGCCACAATTTAATTCTTACTGTGCTCAACTGAGAGATTTGTGTTGAACACAGAGTATAAAAATAGATTTAAAAACCTTCAGAAGTCAAATTATTCTGATTTTCCCTTTGAAAATGTGTTTGCTTGTGCTGGAAGGAAAAGATACTGTCTGTTATCTTTGCCTTGTTATATGGAAGCTGGAAATGAAAGAAATACTGTGTTTGCTAGACTGGCATAGGTGTTGAAATTTTTATCACTATTCAAAAGGAAAAAGGTTCTTACTAACTGGCTGTGTAGTAAGAAACACACATGAAAAAGAAACACTGCATGAGCAATTAGATTATTTTGGGATTGTCTTGCAGATTATTTTATTAATCTGAGATACTTCATTCAAGTATCAAGCACGTTAGTTTTCTTCTATTTAAATATTGTTGTAGCTCTCATAACCTTCATACCATGACGGTATTTTGTTCTCACAAGGATTCTTTATTTACAAATCTTGTTCTTTCTTATAGAATCATAGAATAGTTAGGTTTGAAAAGGACCTTAAGACCATCTAGTTTCAACCCCACCTGCCATGGGCAGGGACACCTCCCACTAAACCATGCCACCCAAGGCTCTGTCCAACCTTCTTGATATAGGCAGGTCAGGGTTGCTGTATCTGAAGGCAGGAACAGTTACTCTTTTGTCCGTTTCAGCTAATGTATGAATTGGTTCTGCTGCTGGAGCATGATTTCCTTCACTCCATTGTTTTTCACCCCAAACTTAACAATAAGGTAGTGGTATAAGCATGAGCCTACCATTCAGTAAATAAGGAGACTAACACCATGGGTTGAGATTTTAAAGTGAGTGTTTTAATAGGGTGAAGAGGAGGTGGGAAAGAACTATTGTCATCAGAAAGAACTTTAAAAAGAATTGAATATACTTGCCCAAGACATTGTGATATATATTGATTTTGGATCACTTTCACTTTTCACTTTCACTTTTGCCTTCAAATTGAATGATCTTCTAGGCAGATACTGTCACTTGCATTTCTTATAGGACTCCTACTGTCGCCATCAGCTTTGTGCTATGTAATTATAACTTAAGAGATGGTTTATGTTCTGAACAGTTTATAATCCAGATGGCATGGGTAATATGGGTAAAGGCAGGCAGGATCACATAGCTCCAAGATCACTTTTTAAGTAGATAGCAAACGTTGAGAGTGTTTGAACACTGGAACAGGTTATGTGGAAAGGCTGTAGCGTCTCCATCTTTGGAGGCACTTAAAACCCAACAGGGCTTAGCCCTGATTAATCTGCTCTACTTGACTCTGCTCTGGGCAGACGGTTGGACTAGGTGATCACCAGATCCTACTCAACAATTCAGTGATTCTGTGTGATTGTGTTTGGAGCAGAGTCAACCAGAGTTGACTCTCTGGAGTCTTACAATGTTCATTGGTCCACATCATCTGAGCCACAAAGTTGTACAAAGCCAATATTGCTATGGATGAAGACCAGTTCTGCAATTATTAGATTTTGTAGTACTCCTTCATACCAATTGTCCCATTGACTTATATATTAAATCGACTTTTGAGGACCTCTTGACCTGAGGGTTAAGCTGTTAATATGCAATTTAATTTAAAAATTGACTGGCACTATTAGGACACTTCTTCCAAACCCAGATTAATATTCCTCTTAATTTCCAGAACTAGGAGCCCTGAAAGAATTTACAATGTATTAACTGGGTTAATATATTGGCATTCCTCGAGTAGTAAGTGGGTGCAACTGGTATTAGTTCAGCTCTTTTCAGATTAGAACTGATCTCTCCCAGTGATGTGAGAAAATGGAAAATCATTCGATTTTGTCTCTTGTGGGTTACTCGTTAGCAGGGAGTGCTGGAAATAGACTAAAATGTTGCACCATCCTACACAGATGAACTAATAATTATTTTTTTTACATCTTTACAGGAGGTCTTAGTAGGTGAAAACAAATTTTGGGTGGGACTCCCATACTGCTGCCTTTAATACCTGACTTAAATGTCATGTGTGCATTTTACATGTCAACAGAAGAAATCTTGTGCCCTTACTGCTTGCACTTAAAAACTGAATGCTTCACTGGCAGCTGTTTCACTGCACTACTGGTGTAGTGCAGAAAAGGTGTGACCTACTCAACATTATTATTTTCTCAAGTACTTCTGTATTTTCCTGATATTGCTCTCTCTGTTTTGGTATTTAGTACCCTCAGGATGCTCTTGTCTCAAAAAATACACAGGTTTCCACCTGCAGATTTTGTGTATACATTGGTCTTTCTAAAGCAGATCAGAACACAGTCGTTCCCTGGCTCCTACTGAAGTCCATCAGTCTTAGCGTTGTCTTCAAAAGCAATAAATTTAGTTAGACATATTTGTTTTAAATCCATTTTGGATATGAAAAAATCCTGAAAGTTCTTCCTTTTGGATTGTATTGTTGCAAAATCCAGAAGACAGTAATTTTAAACCTAACATCTCCTGAAGTTTATAAAAAAAAAAAAAATCCACAGCAAACAAAGAATTAGACTTGATTTTTCATCACTGTATTTTTATTACAGAAAGATTTTCTGAAGAACACATTTTCAGTCACTGCAGAAGAGTAAGTAATCACCTTGTTTCCTGGACAGCAGTAATCACACTTATAAGAAATAGGTCAAAGTTGAACCCTTTCTAGGTTGGTTTGTTTTTTATACATTCAAAGCAAATAAGTAAATTTTGTGATTTGGAAATAGCAAGTTATTCTAGGCAAAAAGAACAAATGAAGTAATTTATGCTCCTTCTTCTGGTTGTAAATCTGATAGCATTTAACTCCATTGAATTGATTTGTGTAGCATGTATGTTATAATTAATTATCAAAACAAATTCTGTGTTAATATTAATAGACTCACTTTAATCCTACTGGGAAAAAGAGTTATAAATTAAACTTGAATTTCTGTTCTTGATTTATTTTGAACTGCAGTTTTCTACTAGATGTGCATACATCCTGCTGTTTACCTTTAGTTTGAGTGTTATCTTTGAGTAGCTATAAGATTAGTTTGTCATTTGAAAAGTGGATGATTTTCTAGGAGAATTTATGGAGATGTAGAGGGCAACATAAATAAAAAAGAATGGAGCTGCTTACATTTTTTTATCCTGAAACAGACCTTTTTTGTAAGATTCTAAAAAGGATGCTTCAAGCCGTGATTTTAGCTGCTATGGCTGCTTCCACTTTATGAGCTCACTTTTTTTTTGCAAAACTATGGCACTTGACAGTATTTGTTACTACTAACACTTGCCTTCCTCCAGTGTTCAGAGGACAGTAGTGGGCAGGTGTTACGATGCGACTACTACTTACCAGGAAAGACTTGCTCCTTATCCTAGCCTTTATTCTTCCATCTGCTTACTTCACTCACTGTTGTGCCTGGCTATAATCCAGATTTGCAAATTCTTTTGGGGACTAGGATTTTTTTTTATATTCCATGGTTTTAGATATCTTAACACAGAGAGTGCAATAATTATCTCTGCTTGTAAGACTGAAGAACAAATACTGTGCTCTGCAGCGTTGCCTCCTGGCCGTCAAAACTTACCAAACTATGGGACAGTACTGTGGCTTCATCCCCTTGAGTGTCCTTATGCGAGTTAACAAGTAAAAATAATAAAAAAAGATGATTGGTGTATCTATCTAATACACCAAACTAAATTAGTAAATAAACGTAGTCATTTATCATCATGTTGGTGAATTAAATTTAATCAACTCTTTCTAGATAAGAGTATTGCAACTATTAGCTTTTAACTTTAATTTCTCATCTAAATTAATCAGTGGTAATGTTCAGGTAAAATCAAAGTATAGTTAATACTTTTTAAAATAACCTGCATTTTTTTTTTCAGGTTCATTTCATTGTTTCATCTTTGGGGTTTGGATGTTTTTTCTTCCCCAGAATTATTCAAAATTACTGTAGCCTGTAGTAGAGATGTGATTTATGGCAATGTAAAACAATACAAATGGATTTAGACTCTGAACGCACACATTTTCTATATGTTTTGAATTTCAAACAAATCAGCCTTTTTTTTTTTTTTTTTTTGCTTTAGGTGAATAGCTCATTAAAGGAGTGCAAAACTCCTGCAGGTGTTTCTAAGGTTAGTGCCCTAAATACTTACATTGACATAGAAAATGATGTTGATACGGCCTTTAAGAAGCAAAATGGGAGATAATTTGAAGTTATGTTTGATTAAATGATTTAAGAGATACTTTATCTTCACAAATTTTTCTCAGGCTCTCCCTCATTTTCTTCAGATGAGCTCTAAAATAATTCTGTACTTACATTTCCTGGTGTTGTTCTTAGGTTCACCTCACCTTGCAAATTTTACAGGCATAGATGAAGTTTCAACTAGCACAGTGAATTATGAATCCATTTTTCCATTGTATTAGCACAGTAATGAAAGTCTGATGCTCAAGTTTTTAGACTTACACAAATTAAATATTTCTGTATCTATGGGACACACACTTGGGAAGGAATCAGATGGACAAAATGCTCTCCCCATGCACTGCCCTTTGCAGGTAACCATTCTCTACTATGCTGTTGTTTGTTTATCCTTTTAGTGAATTATTGCACTCAAGTAAGATGTACTTACAACAAACAAAAGGTTGTGGAGTAGTATGCGGAAGTTAAAACATGCTGCTTTCGATGTCAGACAATATTTAGTTAAAAAGCTAGGACAAAAGTAATGGAAAAGATAATTTTTCCAATTTTCCCTATTTTTTTAACTTCTAAACTCTTCTGTTTCATCTCTGTACATTGCATATTTAACCAGTCCACCAGCCAGATCATTCCTGAATCTTTAGATATCACCTGCTGGAATAAATTAATGCAAAGCTAACCAAGCCCGGATTTGAGCTGGGAATGATCTTAAAATTGGTTTTGAATGACAGTCATATTTGACTTTTTTCTTACTTAAAAATACTAATATGCTTGTCATACTAAGAAGCTTTTGATAGTGATTAAGAAATCATCCTGTTTCTCAAGGGGGGGCACTCTAACTACCTATATACACAAAAGCAGAAAACAATAGCATAATTATTGTTTAGAAAAAATATTACTATTGTGTCCATGTACAAATTAGTTTAATGCTTCAATCATTTATGAATACTTCCAAGATCTGTTAACAAACATGTACATGCAAACAAGATCAACTCTGTGCTATGACATATGGTGCCGTTTTTGATGGAACCTGATAATTAGATGACTGAAAGAGATACAGATTGGCACTTGACAGTATTATTAGGAAGTGGATCTTCTTTCCTTACTCTGTGTATCCCGTCTTCTCTGAAGTGTTGATTATAAGATTCAGGATCATTTCTGTAAGGTTCTGCTGTTTGTTCTTCCTGCTCAAATGAATAGGTGTTAAATTTAGCTTTGGAGTCTGACGCTTTCTTTGATAACCAGCTAAAAAACTGGGTCTATCCGTCAAAGTCACCCTGTCCAGACTCCTCTCAAGCACCTTTTGCAAAGCTCAGAGAAATAACTGAGCTGTCAACAGACAAAAGGTGGGTGGAATCACTTGACTATGGGATTTTAAGTCCCTTCTGAACATTTGGTGTTACGTCAAGGAGGTCAGATTTTCCCCTGCTCAGTAGATCTCAAACAGGAGGGTCCTCCCAGCACTCTCAATAGCATGGCTTAAACAAGACTGTCTCAGGAGCCCCAGGGGAGAAGCAGAAGCTCTCTGGTCTGCAGGAGCTTAGTGGAGACCTGCAGTGGCAAAAGGGTGTCCACTCAGGGAGCAACCACAGCCATTCAAGAGATCCCAGGAGCAATTTGGAAAGTACAGCAGTGAGGCAGGGCTCAGTCAGGTTTCATTAGAAGTTTGAAAATTAAACTTGCTAGGTATTATTCCTCTATTATTGTGCTATATTCCTGCATAAATAGATACGTGTGGGTGAAGGATGTATATATATTTGTCTCTTGTTTGTGTGAGATCTCTGAATCTTAGGCTTCATGTGTATTAACAAGTTATGTTCAGAGAAATTGACATCAGTAGCTCCAAGAAGCATATATGTAATTCTTTATAAATATAAATTCTACTTTTCTTAATACCCATAAAACTCTGCCGTACTGCAGGCAAGACTCTAAATGCAGCTACCAAAATTAGCTATTTTTCATTTAAATTATTGTTTGGAAACCTGGGTTTTGTGGAAATATGAAAACTTAATTGGGAAAATCATAGAATCATAGAATAGTTAGGGTTGGAAAGGACCTCAAGATCATAAAGTTCCAACCCCCCTGCCATGGGTAGGTACACCTTGCTCTAAACCATATTACCCAAGGCCTCATCCAACCTGGCCTTGAACACTGCCAGGGATGAAGCATTCACAACCTCCCTGGACAACCTATTCCAGTGCCTCACCACCCTAACAGGAAAGTACTTCCTCCTTATATCCAATCTAAACTTCCCCTGGTTAAGTTTGAACCCATTACCCCTTCTCCTATCACTACAGTCCCTAATGAAGAGTCCCTCTCCAGCATCCCTATAGGCCCCCTTCAGATACTGGAAGGCTGCTATGAGGTCTCCACGCAGCCTTCTCTTCTCCAGGCTGAACAGCCCCAACTTTCTCAGCCTATCTTCATATGGGAGGTGCTCCAGTCCCCTGATCATCCTCGTGGCCCTCCTCTGGACTTGTTCCAACAGATCCATGTCCTTACTTTGTAAAATATTGCAATGAGTCGAGATCCTGCAGATAGTAGATAACATGGTGTCCTGGGTTTACCTGAAACAACAGCACATCGCTGTGGTGAAACTCTTCAGGCAGGAATAAACAGGTGGGGTCCAAAGTCTCCATTTAGGATAATAAGCAATCACCTCAGTTTCTAGAAACTCCTGCAGAAGAGAACAATTGACTGATTGGTATTAGACCTGGGTAAGCATCTTTCAAGCATACATTACACTTATTTCAGGTGTCAGACTCCAGAAAGACTTGGGTCTTGTAGGATTATAGTGTTTCAGGAGTCAACTTTGAGCAGCCTGGAGAAGCTCGGAGCTGTATGCTTGGATATGTATAAATTATGCACTGATAATTAGGTGTCTGTGTGGTGTATGGGAAGAATTAGGTGCCCAAGCAATAGATCCACTGATGTCTTCAATATGAGCATGAAAATTGCTACGACATTCCTATGCCCCATGTCCTGATAAAATTGTAAAGAAGGACATGTATCTGCACAATGTTTTTTATCTATTTTTTTCCAGCACCTAATGATCGGTCTTCATTCAATAAGTGAAAATCCTGGGATCAGCTTCCTTTGACAGCCTGATGACATGGTACATGCATTTCCAGTTTCTCATGATGCAGCTTTTTTATTTTGCAAAGAGTAAATGCCTATTTATATTCAAGGGAGAGAAGGCATGACATTTTGCCCCTGTTTAGAGGGCTAGCTTGGTAAAGAGCGCACATTAAGCATTGTACTGCCTGTATTAAATCATACTTGGAGCAACAGCTACAATTTATGTAACTTCCCAGCAGGAACTGATCACCTTTGTGTTTGTAATGTATGTGTATCATCACACATAGTCTCTGTCTTTGGTTGCATCAAGAGGCTATTTCTGTATGTCATGCACAGTGGAACAGTTTGAAGGCCTGAGAAGATTCAGTAACCTTGTGTTTAAAAACACTAACATGGAAAATGTGGCAGGTTCAAAGCTCTATGGATAGAAGAATGTTTTTTTTCTCGTTCATCACACAAACATGGTGCTAACTGCTACGTGGGGGGGGGGGGGGTTATTGGCTCTTAATTCTGGGGACAGAAAGGTGTCTGTGCTTTACTATTAGAGCTGTTTGTAGGACAAAGGTGATAGAAAACCTAGATTGTGACTTTCAGCAAGGGATAGACATGGAACTGGAAAGGGGACCACAAGAAGGAACCCTGCCTGAACTTGTCCATAGTTAGATTAGCAGTTGCATTCTAATCAAGTTTAGTAGGAGCTGCAAATCCAGCTAGTTCCCTATGGCATGTACACTGACAGATCAGGGCACTGTTCGAAGGAAGACCTGGAGGAGGGCTAAAGGCATAGGAATGAAAAAAGAAATCCTCACTGAACAAAAACTGGGTGGGTGTGTGTGAGAGGGGAGGGGAAATTATGTTCATTTTTCAACCTTGTTTTGCAACTAGACAGAAAACTCTTTTGTTTTTAGAACAGTCAGTCTAATTTTCACTCATGATAGGAGGACATGCATGAAATCATCTTAATGAGCAGTTGCTTAAAGAAAACATAATCAGGAGATTAGGGTTTTCTGTACTTTTTCAGCTTTTTATGTCTATCTATATGTGCGAGACTTCAAGAATTAATCATTTGGTTTCAAAAATGCAAGTAATTCTTTTTTAAAACATTGATGTAGCCACGTATTTTCCCATTCATGGTTCAGAAATAGGATTTGCTTCCCTATTTTTTTATCTGTCAAATTCAATAGAAATCATAAGGTATTTATGACACAGTAACCAACTTACTGCTCTGTGAAACACAGTATGGAAAATGTGGGAGTAAAATATTTAGCTGTTTCATGACTTCCTAGAGCTTTCTGCATGGGACACATCCACACAGTATTTTGAGAGCTTTATGGCTCAATTCACCTCAGTATAGAAATATTGAAGTAAGAGTTATTAAAATTAATGAACTGTTGTCTTCAAGTCTAATGATGGTTTAGGCCATTGTTAGCGACTGACAGAGCTGAAAGGAAAATACAGGACTATTCTGAAGGATCTGAACACAAACCTAGAACATCCTAACTGGAAAAGAAAAACTATGGAAGAGCAGTTTTTTATTCTTAAAATAATTAAATTAATGATTGGAATATGTAATAACTTTTCCCATGTTTTTGTTATTGATATCAATAGTTTCAGCCCAGCCAAATCAGCCGTTCCTAATGAAGAACATAGTAAATTCCTGACCAAGAGCACAAACATCTGCTTCTCAGTTGCAAGTACAGTAGGCTGACATGGAGGACAAAAGGGTGGAAAGAAGGAATGAGGGTCTGGAACCTGCCATTATGAACAAAGACAATTAAAAGACAATATGAAACTATGGTGGAGAAGAGGACATACTGGAAATTAAGGATAAAGCCTCTGCAGAGCAGTTAATAAAATTAATCTTTTCAGTGTTCCCCAGGAGGTTTCAAACAGCTATTTCCTCTATGTCTTACTCTTTCTGCTTTTATTCCTCTTTTTCCTTTATCACTACATTCTTTTAAAAGTAGTGATAGAAGCAGAGAAGTCAAAGTTCATGCTTAGAAATAAGGGCATGCGGAGGAGTGTCCACTTTTTATTGCTGCCAGGGGCTCTCAGAAAATGTCACCCATGCCTGTGCTTGTTTATGCTGTGCAAATGGGAAGGCATTTCTCAGAGGAATGCAGCAAGCAGCGCTTCTGAAAGCAATCAGGAAATTCTTGCTGATGTGGGAGTCGCCACCACTCTCCCAAGCTAATGAAAACCCCAACATCAGGATTAGATGTGAAAGAAAAGTGTCTGCTAATTGATTTTTCTTATGTGTGGAATTGACAGGGTCAGAGGTACAGCTGGGGCTCTCTCTTCGAAGGGCAAGACACTGCTGGTGCTCCTGCTGTCAGTGTGTTATCAGAGAACTCCCCTCAGTCTTCCCTGCAGTAATTGCTGTTCTGGTGACTCCTGTGCTGCTTATTCTCCTCACTCATGCCTTGATTTTCTTCTCAGTTTCTGCTCGGACAGCTTGCGTTGCACAACCAGTCAAGGTTACTTTGGTGTTCAAACCCAGGAGAGGGAAGCATGGCAGTGCTTGCTAGTGATGCTGTGAGCACGCTGAATGTTGCACTGCTTGGCGTGAGGACTTTCTGCACTGCAGCCATAACCGAGAGCTATTTATGCTTGCAGAGGTGATGTCATTGCTCGCATCCTACAAACATTCCTAGTGAGGTAGTTATGAGCCCTGACCTCTGGTAACCTGGGAGGGAGGTACCTTTGCTGTCCAGCGGCAGGAGCTGGAACTATGCTGAGTATTCTGGAGTGCCATCTGCTGGCACTGCGGCCTCTTGATGTTTTCATGAGTGATGCTCCTGTGACAGATGTACGGGGGGGGTAAGTACCAAGAAGCGTGAACTATTAGGACACTGTAAATTGCTCTACATGAGGTAGGGACTGAGCTATCACTGTAATCAGTAATTGCCTTCTAGTCCTCCTCCTGCCCACTCCAGCAAGAGCAAGACAGACTGGAGACACCAAAGTCTGCATTTTGCCTGACCTTATATTATAAACGTTAGTTACATTACCTGTATCAGAATTGCAAGTCTGTACTTTTACCAGACATTTCTGTTTGACATTACATGTTTACAAACAGTTTGGTTTCTCCTGCTTCATTCAGAGCTCTGATTTGAAGGGATTGAATACATATTTCTTTTCCATTTCTATGGAAACAGCTAACCTTCTTCTAATATAGCTGTTTTGTAACTGCTGGGCCTGATTCCCTTCTCATGTGGGCTCTTTTTAAGCCAGTATTGCACTGCTGATCCCACCTGAGTTACTTGAAGCTGACAATTATAATTGAGAGCATTCAGATCTGCTGCTCTCCCAGCACATTGCAATGAAAGGGACTTACTTGCAAAATGTAAACAGGTTTAGAGCAGATATAGTAAAACATCTCCTACCAGCCATCATTTTATTATGATAGCCATAGTTCTAACTCCATAGCTGGAAAAGCCAGAAATTTCCATTATAAAGTTCACAGGGATCTGCCAACTGTGAAGAATCAGCTTTTTTTTTTTTTTTTTTGTATTCGTTAGGAATATGGAGTTAGATTTGGTTTTCCTCCAAAAGCTTCAGAATACAGGATCAGAACTGCATTCGGTCTGTGTTTTGAATCCCATTGGCATTAAAACACATAATCTTACATGTTTCAGAACTAAAAGATGATTGTTCATCCTCTTATGCACTGGCCTGGAACAGGAGCAGGAGAGCTCATTGGTGTGTGTATACTTGATAGTGGGAGAATTTGTTCTTTGATGTAATACTATGTACCTTCCTCAGAGAAATGCAGCAGTTTCTTTTGGGGCTTACCATCTCTATTGCATCTGATGCTGAAATGAGGCTGATGTCAAATAGGTTTGATCATGTCAGGCAGTTGTGGCCCCTGGAGAACTGATGAACAATGCATGGAGAGGTGGCTGATTATTACAATAACACCTTTCATGTTTCTAATGAGTGAAAAGTTAGGCAGAAGGTGAGTACTTCCCTAAAACAAACTTTCTGTACTATCTGGTCATTTGGAAACTGGATAGAAAGATCCCACACAGCTGTGTCATAGTCAGAGCAGCAGTGATCACTATCTCTGTAGGCTTGTTGCAGCTCATGCTCATCATCTCCTCCTGTCCCTTGTTCAGAGGACTTGTGCTTACTTCTCCTGAGATGTCAACACCAGCATTTAACTCTTGGGAACACTCCTCTTCCTCTTGCTGTGGCTACAGAAAGAACTAAAACATGTATGTGTGAGGCAGGCTTTATATTTTGCTGCAGTTGGCACCATGGAGCAGATTATTTTTGAGTCATGTTTGCACAGTTCCCTGCTCGGTTAAGTAAACACTTTGGTTCTTGTTGATTCTTGTTCTCCTGAACTGAATCAACCCATGTGCCAGTTCTTCTTTGTGCTACTTTAATTTTATGGTAGGAAATATATTTGCTTATTTACCAGTCACAAAAGGTTAGAAATAGAGCAGTATTGTGGAAAATCCATTTGTGACCTGGAGCTTATATTTTGTCTGAAGAGCTAAAATATATGAAACACTAAAAAAGGTGGAGCTTATGCTGAATAAACCAAAGGGGAAAATAAGTAGAAAACATTTAAACATCTACTGAAGCATATGAAACATATATAATTTCACATTTTCAGCTCAACTATGCTATAGTGATACTGAAAAATCCATTGCTAGAGGGTAAAAGTTGGGGTTGTGATAATATGACCGAAGAAGGAAATGTGATATATGGCAATCTATGCCTTATCCTGCTTGGGGAAGGCGGGGTTTTGGTTTTGTTGTTTGTTTGGGGGTTGTTGTCTTTGTTTATTTATTTACTTCTTATTTAATATTTATTTATTTGCTTATGATATTGTCCCTAAAGTACTGTCATATTCAGTTCTTCCTTTTGGATGTAGTTGTGGAGAGATGTGACAAGGTTGATATTTGCATTCGGCAGCTTTGAAACTCTCAGCATAAAACCACTTATTAATGAAATAAATGTGCCTGGTATTATGTTCCCTTTTGCTATTCACATGGAAGTTTTGAGGCTGGATGAGCTCTTCTTCCTAGCTGGGGGTTACTCTCTAAATAAGCATTTGCTCAGGAAAATACACAGTGGCACATTCAGATCATCTGCTTTTTTGATTAAACTGACATGAGAGATTCATGCTGTGGGCCAGGTAGCAGGGGCACGCTTTACATATTGCAATGTATATGGCTCCTCTGAGGCCATAGGAGGAGGAAGAGTTACTGTGCATGGACCCTATAGAAAATCACATTCAGCAGGACTTATTTGGGTGCAGGGCCCTGGTCAGGGTATCTCAGTCCTAGCTATTGCCCAGGGATGCAGACAGTCCTCTGTACCTCTCCATGGTTAGTCATTCTTCACTATGAGTGTGGTGAGGCACTGGTACAGGGTGCCCAGAGAAGCTGTGGCTGCCCCATCCCTGGCAGTGCTCAAGGCCGGGTTGGACAGGGCTTGGAGCAACCTGCTCTAGTGGAAAGTGTCCCTGCCTGTGGCAGGTGTTGGAACTGGATGAGCTTTAAGGACCCTTCCAACCCAAACTGTGCCATGATTCTCTGCAGCCTAAATGTCACATGGTGGCTTGGCAGGTGTCTTGTGGTACCATTGACAGGCATGTCTCATGGTGATGTCCTGTGAGGCACAGCATGGGAATTTCCAGGTGTAAATTAGTTTATTCTTTAAACTAACCTCATCACTGTTTCACCACCATAGCAGCATGCTCTATCACCACTGCAGTTTGGACTCTAGAAAGTGGGCAACCTTCTCCTTGGTGGGGGAAAAAGAAATCCAGGCACTTGTGTGACACTGATTTTCTCTTGCAAAGGCTGGGTCAAGCATACTTGTCAGGCTTGAATCCATGACCGTGTATATCCCAAGTGCAGTTGTGTTGATGCTATGATGATAAAATATGAAAGAGGCACAAGACAGATTCCAATAAAAGATTATCACTGCAATTTAGATAAATTGTGTTTAAAGATTTAGAAATCCATTCCTAAGGTCTTAAGTCTTCCTGCCTTGGGCCTATCTTTTTTCATTTTATCTCAGTCTCTTACTTGTAATTCAGGTTTAGTACTAAGATGTTAACACCACGTGGAGGTACCAGTAAAATTTCTTAGTACTGACCATTTATTGGTTTTAAGCTGTATAAGACTGCCTGTCATTATTTAAATTCCTGTCCTTTGTTTTTATGTTGCAGAAATGAGGAAGAACAATTTCTCTTTAGGGTAGCATAAATATAGGTCATACGAGTTTTAGTGTCAGCAGTTTTCTGGCTGTTGTTGCAAAGACCCAATCCAGAGGTGAGTGTCAGTTTCTTCTGTCATTGCACATGATCATTTACTTAGGTTTATCATTTCTTAAAATGAAAGGTCTTAAGTCAAATACAGTGGGATGTTTAGTGTGTAGTAATACAGAGGATAGAGGGGATGTCTTTGTGCTCCCTTCTGGCTCTAGTGACAATGATGTGCTTGCCTGAAATTATGCGGGACTGGACTCAGTGACCCATGTTGTTTCTTCCACTGTTAGTAAAGCTGCCCTATAATTTGAGGAACTGAAATGGAATTTAGTACAGTGAATCCCATGCTGTGATCTGTGAACCTCTTATATCTGCAAGGCAAATAAAATGCTTGGTGATGCGTAGAGTCGTGACTGTGGATGTGTTCCTTTGCTTTGGATGGTCTGGGAATCCATGGCTGATTGACAAGGAACCTCAGATAAATACAAAAGCTGCACGTGATTCTTTAGGCCAGATCCTGAGATCTCATAAATTGCCAACATCCTTAGGACATGACCCTTTGTCATCTGTATACATAATGTGTAAATACATGGAAGATATATCCACAGCTGGTCTAAATCTGCCTGCATCTTAAATAACCTAATAATTGCCTAGTGTTCATGCATCACATAGCTTCAGAAATCAATCAATCATCCATGAGGAGACAGTGTGAAGCTTGAAAACACAACTGTATGTGCTCTTCCTATAAAGCCTTCCTGTGTAGCATTATAAATAATTGCTTACTATCAGTTAATATCTAATTTAACACAAAATGAAACTTCTTATGCACACTGGAATATAACACTGTTCAGTGTGCCTCTGTGATTTCACTGGTTTGTAGGAGTAAAGGCATCACTGCAGCTTGTTTAGCTAACAAAACTTGATGTAGTTGGATTATAATTGTAAAACACTCAGGGGACACTACACCCTCTAAGCACCAGAGCCTGGATTTACATTAAGGAGTTGCTTTGATGCATGCAATTTCAAGGAAATCATCTGAAAAATCTGACTTTGAGAGACATCTCTTCAAGTGACTTCCTCCTTTCTTTCAAATATATCCAGACTTTGATGAATTCCCAGACTAGGGTCTTCATTGTGTCACTGTGGATCCATGTTAGGAATGTGTTTCTTATGTCTGCTTTCTTCCTTTCATACACTGCCAATTTTATTATTTATTTTTTTCCTCTTCATAATTTGAACAAGAAAGACAGACAATTATGCAAAAGCTTCCTTGGAAAAATAAAATGCCTTGAACTAGTACAGCTGCTTTGCTATAAATAAAGTCAAACATACTAAGGTCTTAACCTAGCGTTTCGTTATGTTAGATTTGGAATAGACTCACTAGATACAAGCCCAGTTGATAATATCCCTGAAGAATTTATCTTCTGTACATATCTGAGTTCTTGTGAGCAGAACACGGGAATAGTGTGTTATGAAAAGTTATTCATAAATTATAACTACAGGTACACAGAAGATAGGCCACTCCACTGTATATAAGCAGTGCAAGCACTGAGAATAACAGAGATGGACCTGTAGCAGTGTACGTGTGAATATCCCAGAGATCTGAGAGACTGTGATCTGCCTAGATCTAGAATCCTGAAGGAATGTATAGTATGAAACAATAAACTACTTTCCAATTTTTAGTCACTTTTCAGTAATAAATGGTTTTGATACATTTTTTTCTTCTTTGTCCAGAACATATGAAACGATTTTGCATAAATAATAATCAGGCATAACTGAGACGTCTGGTATTTTGAAATGGATTCTGATTCCTGCCAAAGCAGGAAGTCATGAGTAGAACAATTAATAAATGCCGTTCCTCACTTTCTAGCACAATAAAGGGAAGACAATTAAGACAAACTGTGTAAGCTTTTAAATGCATACATCCGTGTGGCAAAATGTGGCATAAAGGTCTTAGCTGTTCTGTCTGCATTGTTTTAATTAAATTAAAAGCATCAAATAGCAAAATAAGCACAGATTGCAGAAAAATAAGGTGAAAATAGATAGCTTCATCTGAGGAGTTTCTTGTTTCCTGATTTAAAGAGTGATGACAAGAGACTGACTCACAGTTTGAAGCTTGTCCAGCACTTGTAGCTGACCCACTCTTGCCTGATATTCTAGGAGAAACTCAAAGGTTCCAACATTTTCAGACTGGGAGACTTGGAGGAGTGTGTAAAGATGGAGATCTAGAGCAGAGCAGTTGAGCTTTATTGCCCATTCAGTCAGAACTATTCCTCAAAATTCAAGAGAGCTGATGTTGCCCATGGGATTATGACCTTTACCCTGATGTTCAGGTTTTCTCTGTTTACATCAGGGATAAGATAAAATAAATATATTTGCTTCAGATTGCCTGAGGCCTGAATAGTCTAAAAATATTGAAGCTCACTACAGCAGCTCAGCAGTGAGTTTGTTTGAACAGAATCAGCATTATTTTTATAGAACAGAGAAATATTTTACGTGCTTATGGGTAATGGAGTTTGTCTCTAAAAGGCCATCCTCAGCTCTCCTCCAAACTGTGTAGCCTCATGTGAAGAAACAATTATCATCAGCTAAAGCCTTGAAACTTTATTTCCAGCTTTTTAAAACACTTTGAAAAGCTCTGGGGAAAAAATCTAGTTACTGGTCAAGCATGGAGAATAAACTTCCATTTGAGGATCAGTGACATACACTGTCAGTAGTCCCTGAGCTCTCATAATCAGGTGTCTGGTACAGCAGAGACATCCCCACTCAATACTATATAATACTTCAAGTATTTTCATTCTAGACATGACCAAGCCCTTAAGAAAGTACAAGATCTTGAAGGGTTTCAGCACCTTTGCCTCTTGGAGTCCAGTTCATGAGGCATCAGGAAAGTTATCTTATTGTCAGCAGGAGGCTGAAAGGGTGATACTTGCTTGTTTGACTTTATTATTTGATGTCCAGAATATGTCAGTCTCCTTGTTATTTTTCTTTCATTGCTTATTCTTCCTGGAGCCAAAAGGCATGACATTCAGAGAGCACTTTTTTATATCCCTGCCTGCGGTCTCAATGGTCACTTCCCCTACCTGCTGGTGGGGGCCCAGTATGGTTTTTCAGAACATAGCATGTTTCAGCAGCATGGGTTTTTTACTCATTTCAGAGTGGCACAGATAGATGAAGGAAAAGCCCTATAAGAATGGAAAAACAGTATTGTGTTGAAGCAAGTTCAAGGAAAGGTTGGACGAGGCTTTCAGCAACCTGGTCTAGTGGAAGGTGTCCCTGCCTGTGCCAGGGGGACTGGAAATAGGTGGATGAACTTTCAACCTTTCAACCCAAGCCTTTCTGTAATTCTATGATTCTCTGATAAGGAATTAGGTTATTAGGATGGTAAATGTAGAAGGATCCTTAGAAAAATTCCGTATGTTATGAATGACCTTGAAGTTCACATACTTATTTTGGAGGTCTCTCACCTGAGAAATTGAGAAATGGTGTCCAAAGAGGCCAAACGCTGTTTACTTTAACTGAAAGCAATGAAAGATTCAGATACATAGCATCTTCTTATGAAGTAACAGGTAAATGGAATTGATTGCCCAAGTTTTATTGCATCTAGATTAGATTAGAGGAACAATTCTGACCTCTCTGTCCCTGGGGTTTCCAATCAAAATGGGTGAGATAATCATCCTTTCCTATCCTGCACAAGCAGTCTAAGGCTGAATATGTTCATTTGTGTGAAATAAGGCTCTGCTTCTCTGAAACACCATGGAAAGACCAGTGCTTAAGTACAGTAAGTGCATTTTTAAGCAGCTGCTAGTCAGGGACAGCATTTCCCTGTGCCAACCCTTCAATAGCTTTGTAAATATGAAAAGAGCGATATGGTCTACTTGTGGTGTTACACATTTTGTTCGTGGTGCATTTCAAGCAACATTGAACGTAAACATTTTTCACATATCCTTTGTCAATAATTTTTCCTTGTGGTAAATTCTTAGACTCTGACATACTTTGAGCTTGCCTTCAGCAATCTGTACATGTGTTTCTTCTTAGGATCTCCCTTGTTACATCATTTATTATAGCATTGTTTTGCCAAATGTTTGCATTAGGAAAGGCATGGCATTCTGACGTTATTCAGGGATTCTTACAGGGAAGTAAGGTAAAATATAGATGATACTCTGTTTTGAGCCCATAAGCACAGACGTTTCTGATTAGGGCTTTCAGCAGCTTATAAAACCAAATGGGATTTGATAGAAGTGAGCTATAAAGGAAGTTTTGCAAAACTTCTTAGAAAGATTTGAATCCTTAATTTGTATGTATTCCCAGCTGAAGTTTCATATTGTAGGGAAATGAATATGGGAAACTATTGCATAACCAGCAAACTCCAATGATTTCAGAGAAACATAATAAAGTGAAAATAAATTACATGGTAATAATTGTTTTGGACTGCAGGGCTAGCGCAACTTCCAGGGAGAAAAACAAAAGCTCCAATTCAGCATGGTATTACTTATTTTTTATACTGATCTATCTGTATTGCATTCAAGGAAAAACACTGGCATAGATAATTAAAATAAGGGCAAAAGTGACTCAGGTCCCCACAGAGGTTGTTTTTTTCTTATTACATCAAAGTGTTTGAAGGAACCTATAAAAAATGAGTGCACCTCATTCACTTGACATTTTCCAGTGGTAAAGTCATTATCTATATGAATGTATTTTCCTTTTAATATATGGGAGGTTGGTCAGTTGTACCCACCAGCACAGTATCTGGATAACAGTGTCCCATAGCAAGGCAGAAAAATATTATAACTCCATTATCGAGTGAGTCAGAGAAAGAGACTTGTTCAAATTCAGGCAGGAGGAGTAAAGAAGAAATGAGAATGGTAGCAGCATTTGCTATTTCCCAGTCTGGTGCTTTAACACAGGGTTTGCCTGGTTTCTTAAAGATGGCCTTCCCCCATACCTATAGGACCAGTGGACCACTGCTTCTCCCTGTTCATTCAAGCACATTGCAGTTATTCGTTTATTTTAATGTATATGTCTTCCATGAGCCATGTGCTAGTTCTTTGCAGTGCCCACCATGAAAAACTACCCGTGTTAAGAAGTCTAACCTTAATTTCAGAGTTGTTTATTCCCTGCTGTAAGGAACAGTGAGAACAAATGAATAAAGATGAAAGGGATTGAAAAGGCTTCTCAGTTTGCTTGCTTTGTGCCTTGCCAGGGTTTTCCCTGCTGTTGTCCCTCCTATCCTGCTAGTCAGATTCAGTGACTGCTCAAGGACTAGGAGCAGAGTGGGATCCCTTGCTCTGGAAGTTGTAGTGCTTGAAGCTGTGTTTTGTAAATGTCTAAAGCTATTAATTTGTTAATCATGTCACTATTCATTGAATATTTAGCACAGACAAGTTGTTATTACTGTGTTCCAGCTTCCACATGCATTATTTCCCTTTCCAATTGTGAGGCATTCACCCCATCTAGCTCTGCATGCCCCCTCTATCCTTTCCAATGCCAGTTGCTAACTGCTGGTTACATACTGGTAACACCTACCCACCCAATAAAGCAAATCCAGCTCTCCTAGCCTGAGGCAGACCCCTCAGCTGGCCCTATTTCCATCCTTCTCTCTGGAGGTTTCCAGGTAAGATTATAAGGGGCAGTACCTAGTACAGCAGCAGGGACACCCAGCAATGTGCTTTATCAGCTCTGGGAAGCTGTACCCAGAACAACTCCTGATGAGCTCCTCAAAAGAATGGTTTAGAGGAAAAGCAGTGCGAAATGTCAGATGAGGAAAGAAATACGTAGGTTGATGACTGTGAGAAATGACTTAGATCTCTCTCTCATGGCTCATCTTTGCAGTTAAATATGTTGTCCTGTTGTGCTTTCTCTGCATGGAAAGTCCATTATCAGTATTGAAGATTAAACCGGTTCTGGTTTTGGAAAGGCTCAGATTTTCAATCTGTTCACCCAACACTAATTTATTTACTAATTTATTTGTGAGATAATATTGAAAAGAGATACCTCTATTTTCAGACCCTTGTACAGATGATGTCCCAAAAACTTTGCTATATTATCTGAGAACATACTTCTCTTTGTCTCTGTCCAGAGGATCACTTTCTGGTTACAGACTATCACCATGTTAGAAATAGACTCATAGAATCATAGAATGGTTTGAGTTGGAAAGGACCTTAACATTATCTAGTTCCAACCCACCAGCCATGGGCAGGGATGCCTCACAGTAGACCATGTTGCTGAAGGCTGTGTCCAACCTGGCCTTGAACACTTTTACCATTATTCCCATGAAGATGAAAATAACAATCATTTTTAAAGCTTTAAAAGTCATTATTATTACAGTTTCTCAGAGCTTTGTGTGTGATCTGGTCCAGCCATTGTCCAAACCTGTATGTTATCTGATATTGAGTGCTTTGACAAATCATAAAACTAATTCCCAGGAGAAGGCTCAGGGATCATGGTGGCTGTCCCCATGGGAGTCAACTGGAAGGTCTGCCCTTGTGCCATGGAGGCAGGGAGACCACAGCAACTTCTCACAACTGCTTTTCTTTCTTTTCACAGCAATGTCAATGAGGGAATTGGTTTCACTTATCAGCTTCTGTGTCTATGGAGCTGCTGGTTTGGCATGAAGTTTGTACTGATTTACTGCTTCATTTGATTCAAACCAAAATCACATTTCTGGAAAAATAAGGTTGTAAACTGTAAACTTGTTTCATATTCAGATTTACTCTCTCATTTATTTATTATTTTTAATGTAGGTTTTTTACTTCCTTAAGTAGGAATAAAATGGTGCAGTAATATAGGTAGCCAAGTGTGAAATCATAACTGAAGGATAGATTGCTATAGTTTGCAAGAAAAAGCAATACCACAAATCTATAAATAGGATACACATAAAAAGTCTGGGTATTAAAACCAATGATAGCTTGGGGGATTTCTGAATCTCTTTTCTGGGCCCATACATTTCCAAACTATTCAGTAACATTGCGAGGAGAAGGAAATTTCTATGAAAGCAAGCAAGCATCCATCCATCCATGCTGAGGACTTCGGAAAAATGCCAAATGTTTTGAAGTTGTGATAAAGACATGGGTGGTGGCAACATCAAGAGCTAGAATGACCTCTGCAAGCATTGCAAACAGTGCTGTTCTGACAGAAGCAATGTGATGTTATCTTGGTGAAGAGCCCCCTTTACTATGCTCACACACTTCACTGTCATCTCCAAGATTTCCTGATTTGCATTGTGCCCACTGTTTTACACACTACTTGCTTTGTAACTCATTCATTTCAGTTGCGCAAAGTAAATTCATCCACTTGAAAAGTAAAATTTAACTATATGGTATAAACAAATGCTATAATGTTACTTATACATGTAAGTAGAAATTGTATTAGGACTTTATAAACTGGCAGGCATTATAAAATATAATAAGCAAATAATGATTTTGCATTTTGTATTTCTCAGGTACCAGTGATCTGAAGAAGAAATTGAGCCACTGCTCAAGATGTCTTATACTCAGCCTAGCCTTTGCCATCTATATTTTACAATACTAGTGCTTAAAATGGGCATTCTTAATGTTTGATGCATGAAGAAATATGGCAAGTGCCAGGTTGCAGCTCTGCTGCAACTTTAATCAATTCAAATCTGGTGCCTGTGTGTGGATGATCCATTTCCTTTTAGTGCACAGTTTGCATATAGGTAGGTCCTTGTTCTAGAGAAACATTAGCCAGGAGGAAAATGTCTTCAGAAAAAGGTCCTGTACCCATGCCCAGGACATGGTGCTGTTCTTCAAGGCTTTCTAATTGTCTTCTCCAACCTTGTCATTAAAGAGTAAACTGATGAGTATAGATATGCCAGCAATCAGATGTGGTTTAATTTGTTTTGAAGCAATTTAGCATTATGAACATTGTTTGGGAAGTGTAAGTTCTGGAAATAGATGTTCACATAGAGAAGCTTCTCTGGAATAGTTGTCACAGAGCAACTATTTGATGGTAGTTCCTATGGCAGCATCCCTGGTCAGAAAGGACTCGCCCTATGAGCAGACATTCCCTGAACTGTTTTAGTGATTCATATAGCAGCCAGAGAGTCCTCGACTGGGTGCCCCACACATCAAGTCCGTTATGAAACTGTTTATTGGGATAGCCCACAGATTATTGCTTCTTATTTTGTTGGGAAGAGGAACCTAACTCTCATTTGGATGTCCTTATTTGGCTTTCTGTGAAAGACTCCAAACAATGCTGTATTGTATTTATGTGCCTACAATTGGGGCCTGCACTTTCTCTTCAATGCAGACCAGGAAGCAGTATATTGTGTAACTAGTAATAAGTAATTTCTTAGACAAAATTATAAGTCAGGCTCTGTTAGGTGGATCCCAGAATTCTATAGCTTTTTGTTTATCCAGAAAGCTAAACGTGAAATGTATTGTTCTATGTTGCAGAACTTTCTATAAACCTATTAATGCAACTGTGTCCTCACATTTCCCATATTCCAAAAATAAACACCCCCAGTGCTAAACTTGGCACATATACTTAAATAAGATTCTTGAGGAAGCAGCCTAATCTTTTTGCAGTCCAGTGTCATAGGAAAAGCTCAGCTGAAGTCAATGGGAAAGACTCATGTTGGCATCATGTTGGAGGTATGTGGATCCATCTCAGGGATATGAGATGAATTCTGATTCTAACCTGGCACCCACACAGATTATCAAACTAAGATGTTGGTTTAAGAAATGTGTATGTCTTTTCAATTGTAGCACTAAAAGGTGAAAATCAGTTTAATAAATGCAATTTTTATCTTATCGCTGAAGATTTGCTTCGTTACTCGGCCATTTTAGTGTCTGATGCTAGAGACTTTAATAGTGTGAAAAACGAAGGGAATGAAATCCTTACACCTCTGAAAACGTATCATACTTTAAAGTGGTTTTGGTATCCTTTTTGAAAAAACATTACTTGTGAAATTCATCTCTTGAAAGTGAAAGCATAGTTGAGCATTTCCTTGCTTAAATGTTAATATTCTTTAGCAACTAGGCAACTGGCATGTCTTGGTTCTCTCTATGTAGGAATTTGTTTACATTCTTAGCAAGCAATGTAGTCATTAACAACAATCTTGGATCAGCAGGAACTTGTGTCTGCTGCTACCTTACTAATGCATATTATTATTCAGAGCCTCCTGCAAATCTAAAATACTACTGGCTTCTGAAAACTTAAAAACTATGTGTGAAATGTTAATGCACAGACTAAGAAATGAACCTTGAGGTCTGAGGACCTAAGATTCTGCATTGTCCTGTATTTTGCTTCAGTGTTACCTCATACAGTGGGTGTCAAACACTAATGATGAGATCCAGCAACATTTCACAAGTATTCTGAATTTACTTTTTGGAAACATTCATGGTAAAGTGCAAGTGGGAACCAGACCCTTGAAGTTTTTGTTATAGAACCAAAGGACATGTTAGGCACCAAAGTTACACAACCAGTGAGAAAATACAGTTCCTTTGGACTGTATGGATGCAATTAAGATTATTAGCATGGAATTAGTTTAACACCTACTTTTAAATAATAGATTCTTCAGATCTGTTGGCAAAAATTTGTATTTTCACAGATGACTGGCAGAAACATATGTTTTGCTATTCAAGACTTCTTTCAGCTAAGAGAAAATGAACTTTCATTTGCTGCTTCCATAGGTGAGTGGTTTGTCTATTAGACTAAGAAATAAATGGGGATGAAATCACAGTATGACACACTGCAAGTCAGTTGCTGAGGTGCTCAGCTGAGTGCTGGTAGTTCAGGATAGGCCCAAAGTAAACCAGCATCTGAAGAAATATAAGGTAGAATAATGAAGCAAGCCTGAAATGTAGGTGCCTCCTGGACTGCAAGCAGCTCTTCTGTTGCTTTCAGATTTACACTGGTTTGCATTCAACACATGTTTTCCCTTTACCAAGCTGAGGTGGCCAAGCCCTTCACTGGCTCTGCACCTTGGTTCTTCCTCCTTCCCAAAAGTACATGGTGACCCCTCAATAACAAAAGTTCACCCAATTTTTATGTGTCTCTAGTTGGCCACAAATCTTTTGTTGCACAGCAACCACTCTACCTGGTTAGGAGTCATCTGTTCAGCTTCAGAAACTTAAAAATTATCTATTTGTTCCTATCTATCTGTGGAAAGCAGTAGGTGCCTTGAAGTGCTAATTCACTCCTCTCAGATGAGTAATAGAAGATGACATGAATGCTGACCTTTCTCTACCTGCAAAGTGAATCTAGATGACCAGCTTAAGCTGGATACCTAACTATAAATGCCTAAACATAACATAAATATCACCTCTATTTAGAATCTGACCTCTTAAAGACAGTATTTCCAGTGACTTTAATAAATCTCTTCAAACTCAAAAGGTACCTTGTTTTTCCTAAGTGCTTTTCCTTTTCACTAAAGGTAACTCTAGCTTAGGGTTTAGTTACATGCTGACGGAAAGCTCAAAGTCTGTAAATTATATTACAGGGATTCTTTAAGGCTTTAGCCAAAGCAGTGAATTTACATGGCTTGCAATTCTGGTTTTCAAGTGCTTTCCATAATTCCTCTGAAAAAAAGTTCTTACCAGGTTTTGGCTGATTCTTTTACCACCCAGGTATGAGCCAGTTATAATGACCTTAAATCCTGCATTATGATTAGAAGTACCAGCAAATTCAAAACCTTTCTCTTCATTCTCCTGGGTATCTATAGAATCTGATATTTAGAAAATATAGTTGACCATAGAAAGTGAAATCATAGAATCATGTCATTTTATAGTTTCTGAAATCTTTAGATACCAATGTGAGCCATTTTCAATTTACCAAGAGACTGAAGTTATGTTCTCCACATACAATTGGTAACAACAGTGACAGCGATAGTAGATTTTTCTGCCTCTTCTCCCATCTGTCTCCCTCTTTCCCCATAATGAACCAGCTGGTCATTAAAATTTGCAGCTAAGTAGAGGAGCAAATTACTGCCCTCTGCTATGGGAAAGTCAAATATACCCGCAAGTTGGTTCATCAGCATGCATGACTGTCAATCAGTGTGTCCCAAACTCAGAAGCAGACGACGCATGTGCTACCACCCACCCTGAAAATACGCTAGAGATGCTGAGTGGGAACTTGGAATACAATGTACTTGTTCAGAGAAAAAGGGGCATGTGAGATACTTATCTATAAGAACTAGTATTCTACTGCTCACATTGTTTCTCTCGTTAGTGAAAATGTGGGATGAGAAATAAAGCAGCCAGAAATAACAGAACTGTTAGTTCTTATGTACTTGAAGTTCTGATGGAAAGTGTATGAGCATTTAATGCTGTACATCTGAGAACCAGGAATCAGAGGTGAAAAAACATAGTCCACACTAAAAAGCAGTGTATTGTATTAAGTAGAGAAGTGAGGTGCGAATTTTTATTTAAGTCTCTATTCTGCTTATCTTTACCATTTGGGAGGAAATCAGAATGTAGAACTAAATTGCTATGGCAGCAGAGTATAAATAAAAGCAGATAACATTATGCTACAGGCTTGATCAAAAGTTCAGCTGCAGAAAGCAGACAATATTGGCTTGCCTCTGCCATGTATTTTAGTTCTGTAGCAAGACAGGTTAGATTTCAAACCTCATGTTTGACTGGTTATCCCTTTTGTGTCAAAATAACCTCATCACTGAGAAATATGGCATTTTATTTTCCCCAGCTTCAGATATGAGCCAGATTTTGTATTCCTGGGGAGGATAACAGTACACATACTTATTCAACAATAAGACAAAATGGTATTCACAATAATATGTGCAGTTCCTATTCTGGACAGTAGTCAGGTTACCTCAAATATTTCATCTGGTTCTGTGATGAAGCCATATGTATTGATACAAAACTCTTGGGTGTTGCTATGATCTTCAGGAAATTACAGGATCTGTGTCATAGATGATGCCCTGAGAATACATATACAATGTGGCCTGTTGTGCTTTGCCATCTTCTTTCTCAAACAAAAGCCTTCAAGTTTCTCAAGGTCAGTCATTTGTTCTTTTAAGTCCCTGTCTACTGAAGTGTCTGCAGACTTGGAAGGTGAAGGAATCTTCAGAGTTTCCTGTCTGAAGGGATTGTCTTGGAATACAGTTTGGGGAAAGGAACTAAAAATGATTGTTTGAACTAAAATACTTCTGGCACCTGTGACCTTAACATTTCTAGAGAGTAAATTTATAGCTGCTGCCTTCAGTTTGGGTAACCAGTAAATCTTTCATTATCCTAGAATTGTATGTCCTCTTCTACCAATTGAAAATACTTCCATGTTCACCTGCTACAAGCTCAGGAGTGTTGCATCCCAACTAGAAGAAAGTGCAGCAGGAGGGCCAGGAGACCTCCTTGGATGGATAAGGAGCTGCTGAGGAAAATTCAAATGGAAAAAAAAGCTTTATAGAAAGTGGAAGCAAGGACAGGTGGCCTGGGAAGAGTACAGGGATGTTGTCCGGGAAGCTAGAGACCAGGTTAGGAAAGCTAAGGCCCAGTTAGAATTAAACTTAGCTAGGGATATTAAGGATAACAGGAATGGATTCTACAGGTACATAGCAAACAAAAAACAGATTAGGGAGAACGTAGGCCCCCTCAGGAAGCCCTCGGGTGAACTACCTACACAGGATTTGGAGAAGGCTGAGGTTATGAATGAATTCTTTGCCTCGGTCTTCACTGGCAAAGGCTCTGACCGCACCACTCAAGTCTTGGAAGGCAGACACAGGGACTGTGAGAATGAAGACCTTGGGCCCACTGTAGGAGAGGAATTGGTTTGAGACCATCTTAAAAATCTGAATGTGCACAAGTCCATGGGTCCTAATGAAATCCATCTGCGGGTCCTGAAGGAGCTGGCAAATGAAGTTGCTAAGCCACTGGCCATCATATTTGAAAAATCATGGCAGTAAGGTGAAGTTCCAAATGACTGGAAAAAGGGAAATATAACCCCCATTTTCAAGAAGGCTAAAATGGATGACCCGGGGAATTACAGACCAGTCAGTCTCATCTCTGTGCCTGGCAAAATCTTGGAGCAGATTCTCCTGGAAGGCATGCTAAGGCACATGCAAATCAACAAGGTGCTTAGTGACAGCCAGCATGGCTTCACCAAGGGGAAATCCTGCCTAACCAATTTGGTGGCCTTCTATGATGGGGCTACAGAACTGATGGACAGTGGTAAAGCAGTTGATGTCATCTACCTGGACTTGTGTAAAGCGTTTGACACTGTCCCACACGACATCCTTGTCTCTAAATTGGAGAGACATCAATCTGATGAATGGACCACTCGGTGGATAAAGAACTGGCTGGATGGCTGCACACAAAGAGTTGTGGTCAATGGCTCAATGTCCGGCTGGAGACCAGTTACAAGTAGTGTCCCTCAGGGATCAGTGTTGGGACCAGTCTTGTTTAACATCTTTGTCGCTGACAAGGACAGTGGGATTGAGTGCACCCTCAGCAAGTTTGCTGATGACACCAAGCTGTGTGGTTCGGTTGGTACACTGGAGGGAAGGAATGCCATCCAGAGGGACCTTGACACGTTTATGAGGTGGGCTGATGCCAATTTCATGAAGTTTAACCATGCCAAGTGCAAGGTCCTACACCTGGGTCGGAGCAATCCTAGGCACAGCTACAGGCTGGGCAGAGATTCAGAGCAGCCCTGCGGAGAAGGACTTGGGGGTGCTGGTCGATGAGAAAATGAACATGAGCCAGCAGTGTGCGCTTGCAGTCCAGAAAGCCAACCGTATCCTGGGCTGCATCAAAAGGAGTGTAACCAGCAGGTCGAAGGAGGTGATCCTGCCCCTTTATTCTGCTCTTGTGAGACCTCACTTGGAGTATTGTGTGCAGTTCTGGTGTCCTCAACATAAAAAGGACATGGAACTGTTGGAGCAAGTCCAGAGGAGGGCCACGAGAATGATCAGGGGACTGGAGCACCTCCCATATGAAGATCAGCTGAGAAAGTTGGGGCTGTTCAGCCTGGAGAAGAGAAGGCTGCATGGAGACCTCATAGCAGCCTTCCAGTATCTGAAGGGGGCATATAGGGATGCTGGGGAGGGACTCTTCATTAGGGACTGTAGTGGTAGGACAAGGGGTAATGGGTTAAAACTTAAACAGGGGAAGTTTAGATTGGATATAAGGAGGAAATTCTTTCCTGTTAGGGTAGTGAGGCACTGGAATAGGTTGTCCAGGGAGGCTGTGAATGCTTCATCCCTGTCAGTGTTCAAGGCTAGGTTGGACGAGGCCTTGGGTGATATGGTTTAGAGCAAGGTGTCCGTGCCCATGGCGGGGGGGTTGGAACTTGATGATCTTAAGGTCCTTTCCAACCCTAACTATTCTATGATTCTATGATTCTATGTTCCTTTAGCTTAAGGGCTTCAACTTAGAGGAAAACTGTAATTTCAGCATTTTTTCCGTAAGTCATAATACCACAAAATATGTTTTTTTCTATGAATTCTGTATGTTAGTACTGACAAGTATGAAAATATCCATGGCAATAAAGATAAAAGTGCAAGGAAAATTGGACTTTATTGACAACATAACTTCCACAGTGATTTCTATGAAGCTAAATATCAGACACCCTGTTTTGTTTACTGTATTTTTTGTTAAATGAAGCCTAGAGGGAATGAAGGGAAGAATTGAGACTTGAAAATTTAAATGTGAATTATCAGTTATTATCAATATATATTCTGGATAATAAATGCTTTCATGGAATCACTGATAGGTCTGAAAAACTGTCTTCCAAATGTTAATGTGACTGATTCTGTCACTGCAAGCCTGGAATGCTTGTGTAGTGTTCTTTGTCCACTGTGAATCACAGATGTTAAAGTCCCAAAAATACAATTACGGAATACAGTTACAATAATCCACTTCATCTCAAGTCACATCAGAACTGTTTCTTGCAACAACATTTTATTTCATATCTTTTCCAGTGTACTTATACCTGTCCCTGGAGATGGGGGTTCTATTGTTTCCCTTTATGGAGTATTCCACAGTCCAATAAACCTTATTGTTATTAAGACATTTTTTATCATATTCAGCCTGAACTATTCTGTGTATATCTTCTTGTTATTACCTTGTGACACGTCTCCCTCTAATATTTATGCACCTCACCTGTTCAGTTATCATGTCTTCTAGATTTTCATTTAACACACATATGTACGTGACCTATCTTGAATGCAAAAAGTGTATCATAAAAGAACAGATTTTATACAGAGGAGGAATTGTCTTGGCTCAGCTAGAGCTAAGAGACCTTTGGTATTTGTAGTGAGAGATAATTTAGCTCTTTAAAGTAATTAATTTAGTGTTATTAGTGATTTTAGCTAGTGCAGCTGTATTGTTATGGTGTGGTATATATATAAACAGGATTTAATCTTATTATTTTTCTGGCATGGCACTTTCTTGTGAAAGGAAAAGCTTTGCTCAAAGGATTTGTTCTGAAGATTTATAAACTTATAAATATTTTAGACTTAATGCTCCAAGTGTGTTTGCTGTGATTGTTTTTTATGATGAATCTTTCAGCATTTATGAGATGTTCTTTTTCAAACATCTTTGTACAGTTTATTTCTCTTCATCTATTAAGCCTGAAAACATTTCTCTGTGCGAGAATTTTAAAACTATTAGATTAGAAGCTTCCACTGATAGAAAAGGGAGGCTGAGGCACAGGGGAGAAAATGATTTCCTTATAGGCACACGTTGAGTGTGTGCTATTTGGCAACTCGAGTGAGACAAACCTGGGACTGGAGCACAAAATGCTCAGATTAATGTTCACGTATATGTTCACATAACTGAGAGAGAAGTTAATAACAGAATCTCCGCCTTTTAATTTTCAATATGATTCTAAAATCATCATTCCTTATCCTTTTTAGTGTGAACCGTTGATCTTTGCATAGTGAATAATGGTCTTCCTGTCACACTTCCGGAGTCCCAAACTTGAATTATAATCACACATTTACCTGATGTTTATTTGTGTGATTTCTTGCTTTGGACCAGAGTAAAAACAGTGGTGGATGTCAGGATGGACGCCATAAGTGACAATTGTATTGTCTGAATAGGACAAAGCTCAGCAGACATTCAAGCTGAAATCTGTCCATCACCCCACCTTCCTCTGTGTGATACCTGCAGGGTCAGTGAGAAAGGGTCCTCCAGCAGTGCAGAGGAGCCTGTGCAAATTAGCCCCTTGCTCTTGCAAGCAGTGTGGACACAAGCAGTTTCAGTCATGTGGCAAAGAAATGTTGGGAACACAGCAAAGATTACTTCTTGCATCTAAGTCTACTGTGCTTAGATGCTTCTGTAAATCCCCATGAGTAGATACTTCTCAGCATCTTCAGGTGCTCAGTTACCTCTGTAAACCCATCCCTTTGTGCAGCTCTTCCCTTATGGTCCTGTAAGAAAATAGCTTACTGTCAGTGGGCGCTATCTGAAGATAGCCTGTGGAAATGATAAACAGCAGCAGAGCACAAGACTACCTTTATAGCATCAAAATGTTAGTGATTCAGAACTGGGTAAGCAGTTGCCACTGTAAGAAACCTCACAGATATGTTGATATGTTATAATTTCCAAATCATATTCTGGCCACAACCTACTATGTACAGTGAAGAGCTAATAAGCCTGCTAATATTAACAATAATTATTATTATAAAAGTGTAATGTTAAGCAAGAATTTGTTTCCTTTGTTGTTAAAAAGGTTATACCCCTGGCATTTTTAATGCACAGCCTTTTAATCCTATTATTTGCCTTTCATTTCCTGCTCTTATACAACATGCTAAACTCAGCATTTCTAATGCTCTAGGAGCACTCTCAGAATATTCAAAGTCCTTTGGCCTCTTGTTTTGCCCCTCAGTCCTAACCCCAGAGGTATTTATTACCCCATGAGGTATTGCCAGGAGTGTGTTACGACTCAACTATAGTATAAAGTGCAATGTTAAATCATGTTCTAAATAATTTTGAAGAATAATTGTTATTGACAGACTCAGGTTAAGTAGTTTGTGTGTTATGTTCATGACAGATGGGATACAAAAACCTGTTGGGTGATAGCACTTCATTAAGTAGGAGAGAAAAGATGCTGTGTATGTAAACAGGATTGGTGCCTACAGGCATTTTGAGGCTTCACAGAATGTATGTAGGTGGGATTTTTGATCAGAGGTACAATGATGTCAAGTGAAAGATAATAAAAAACCTTTCCTAATGGTAATAACAGAAAGAACAGAAAATGTAGCTAAATGCACACAGGAACTACAGGAGCAGGAAGGGAGAGAGACTGTCCCGAAAATGAAAAATGTGCGGATTAAAGAGGAATCAGGTTTTGTCTAGGGTCACTGCTGTGGCTCCTGTGGATGAATTACCAGGGCTCGAATGCACGGGTTAGACATTGTTTCCAGGAGTTTGGTCTCCATTTGATCTCATTACAACAACATCCATTGCTGATATGAATTCATGCCCTACATCTTCCACCTCAGCTCACCTAGGGGATGGAGGAATGGGTGGTTCTGGGGGATATAGAGCAAATTTTTCTTTTCCTTTAGGCTTCAGAAGTGACCCAGCACTTCTGTATGGTGTGGACATTTCCTCCTATGCACTCATCCTTGTTTCCCAGACTCAGTTGTGTATCGGCACAATTCTGTATGTATAGGCTGGTTAGCTACCACCAACGTACAGTCACTCCTTGTCAATTCTAGTGCATCTGGAAGGGATAAAAGGATTTTTCCTGGTACTGCATAGTGCATGGTTTCTTTACTAAGTTTTTCTTCACAGAGCTCAAGTTAGAAATTTTAATATATTTGTTTGCTTTGTAAGTTGAATGGGAAAGAGCTGTCTGTCTATTAGAGTGTAATTCTTGTTCCACCAAGAAGCCATTAGAAAACAGATATTAAAACTTTGTGACAATATTGGTATGGAAATTGGAGTAAAAGACTTGTGAAGGAAAATGAAATAAAGAACCCCATCTGCTTTCCTGGGACTAGTCACTGCTTTGATTATACAATATGCATATTGGGCTCACATGTCTGACGATCCACAAGCTGGAAGTAATGGAAAAATGGCATGCAGAAGTATAGGCCAAAAGCAGCAAACACAAACACTGCTGCAATAATACCAAAACCTTCTCAAGGTCCAGGTCCCTATTTTATTGTCCCCATGTAAACTGAAGTTAGCTAACGGTGCAAAAATCCATGTCCGGAGCAGTTGCAACTAACTTATCTTGCTCAAGAGCCTCCATGAGAGGCAGTTTTATCATCTTTCTTCAACCAGAGGAGAAGCAGGGCACCTTCAAAGAGGACACAGCCCACCCAAGCCACGAATGGCTCATGGGAGTTCCTTGTCTTACTCCATTACAGCAACTGAGGACAAGTACTCTTACTTTAATTAGGTGTCTAAAAATAGGTGAGATGAATCTGAGCTGAAGAGTCAAATGGGCAGCAAACTGATCAGAACCAGCAGAAATACATATCAGTTTCTCCTAGCAGCCTGAGATGATTTTTAGGGGTTTGAAAGAGTTAGTGAAGAGCACTGGACAGGATCTTGGAGAGTGGATGTGCTCCGGGAATCTGTATAGTCAAATGAATAGGAGTAAGATGTCATGAGTTCAAGGGCAGAATGCATATTCTGTATTTAGGAAGTGTTTTTCCTGTGTCAGAGGTCTGAACCAAACAAGCACAAAAAGTATTGCAATAACATGAAACCATGAATTCTTCTCTGCTGATTAATTAGCATTTTTCCCATTTTCCTTTTGAGTCGCCATGTTAATGGTCTCACAGGTGCTGAATCAGAAATACTTTTTATTTGTTCTATTCTGTCTGGAAAACCTCAGAACCAGAGTGAATCTGTCATTTATACCAAATAAAGCCAGTTCAGGGAGAACTGTGTCACAATGCAAGTTCACAGAAAATGAAACTCGGTTTGGAGCTGTCTTCAGAAATACAACACCAAGCTCCTGAGCTGCTAACACAGCTGGAGTCAGCGGGTTTGCTGAGTTTACCCAGATTAATTCTGATGTATTTTGGTATGAGATCAACCCCAGGTCTCATGGGTCTGACAGAATTAAAATGTTTCCAGTTAGTTCAGTATCATTTTGAATCGTTAACTCTGAGATGTAATAAAGACCTAATGATACCATTCTTAACTCTTTCATTTTGGATTGCTTTAAAGTGAAAAATGAGCTACTGTTCTTGAGTGGACTGGCAAGCAATGGGTGAGACCAGATGTGGTGAGAATAAAGATGACTCTGCTAAAGTAATAATGCTTGAAGAGCCATTTAAAAGTATTTCAAGACATAGTTGTACAAGGGGGTGAAAAAATTCCTTTTTCAGTTATAAATTTCTCATTCTTTCTTCCCTGGAGTATCATAGGAGTGATGGGGAATGTAATATAGCAATTAGGTTCTGCAGCTAAATTCCTCATCGGGGTTGTGTATTGTAGCAGGCAAAAAAAAAAAAAAGTTTTTTTTTCTCTAGTGGTACAAAAATACAGAAAGCTACTGACAAAACCTTGTGTAGATGGTGAATGATCATTGTGATGTTTTACACAAAATATAGTGGAAGAAATGCATACAAACCCCACCAGAATCACCTGCCAGTTTCTGATTAGCTGGAACATTCTTCAGTATTTTACCTCAGCTCAATGGATCTTGACCTGTGTTAGTCTGGAGAGCCACCACTTCTGGGTATTATATTTTTAACAATTATTGCAGGTGGCAAGAAGAATTACATATAATTACATATAATTAGGTAAACCAGATGTTGCGGTTTGGTAGGTAAGAGAAGTATCATAGAATCACAGAATTATTTACATTGGAAAAGACTTTAAAGATCGAGTCCAGCCATTAACCCAGCACTGCCAAGTTCACCACTAAACCATACCCCTAAGTGCCACATCTACACATCTCTTAAATACATCAGTGATGGTGACTCAACCACTTCCCTGGACATCCTGTTCCAGTGCTTGACAACCCTTACAGTGAAGAAATTTCTCCGGATATCCAATCTAGACCTCTTATGGCACAACTTGAGGCAATTTCCTCTTGTCCTATTGCTTGTTATTTTGGAGAAGAGACCAACATCCACCTCACTACAACCTTATTTCAGGTAGTTGTAGAGCAATAAGGACTCCCTGAGCCTCCTTATCTCCAGGCTGAACAGCCCCAGTTCTCTCAGCTGTTCCTCATTAGACTTGTGATCCAGAGCCTTCAAGCAGCTCCATAGCTCTTCTCTGGACCTGCTCCAGCACCTCAATGTCTTTCTGGGAGTGAGGGGCCCAGAACTGAGCACAGGATTCGAGATGCAACATCACCGGTGCCCAGTACAGGGGGACAATCATTTCCCTGGCCCTGCTGCCACATTATAGCTGATACAGGCCAGGATGCTCTTGGCCTTCTTGGCTGCTTGGGCACACGCTGCTCATGTTCATCTGCCTGATGAACAACACCCCCAGGTCCTTTTCCACCGGCAGCTTTCCAGCCACTCTTCCTGAAGCCCTGGGGTTGTTGTCCTTTATAGCAGTAGCCAGACTAGGCATTGCCCCTTCTAATTATCTCCCTGCATAACCTCACGACATCTTTGTAGTCTTCCAGAGTTGCTTTCCCCTTCTTCCAAAGGCCATAAGCTCTTTTTTCTCCTGAGTTCTAGCTAAGGATCCCTGTTCAGCCAGGCCAGTATCTTTCCCCACTGGCTCTTCTTTCTGCACATGGAGGTGGAGTGTTCCTGCATCTGTAAGAAAGGTTTCCTTCTTGAAGAATGTTCAGCCTTCCTGGACTCCTTTGTCCTTCAGGGCTGCCTCCCAAGGGACTTTATCAACTGTCTCCAAAACAGGCCAAATTCTGTCCTCCGGAAGTCCAAGACAGCAGTTCAGCTGACCCTCCTCCATCTGTCTTCTTGACCTCCCCCTGATTCTTACCCCTAAACACTCAACCCTGTTATCACCATCATTAATCTCTGGACAGTCAAATCACTCCTTAACACAGAGAGCTACCTCACCACCTCCCTTCCTTGCCTTTCTTTTCTGATGGCAATTAAGTCATAGTTTTTCTGCTGCACAGTGGCTTCCAGCACCTCCTGTTTAATGCCCATGATGTGTGCATTGGTATAGATGCACTTCAGCTGGGTTATTGATCCCACCACCATTTGGGGGGGGGGGGAACCTCAATCTCTATGTGACCATTCTCAGCTGCTTCCATGGTTTCTAACACATTGATAACCCTATCTCCATTGAGATAACAGATCCAAGGACCTCCCTAGCAAACCTTAGCGTGCTGTCCCAGACTTTCCTCCAGAGAGCCTGGTTTTATCCCTTTCCCACTTCAAATCTAATTTACCAGCTCTATCTGATGCTGCAACTGCTTTGAGAATCTTGCCTAATTGTTGTGTCAATCTGACTTATTTGTTGAGGCAGCTGACTTCATTCCACTAAGACATTCTGTATCTGTTTTCGATTGACAGTTTTTTAGCTGTATCTCATGAGGGAAAAAAAAAAACCAAAACCCACGTTTTAAAACATGAACCACATAATGTATGTGGGTTGATTAATTCAGATGAACGGCACTATGGAAAGTTAAGAAAAAATGAGCTCCAACTGACAAAAGTTAATAAGATTACTACTTCAACATAATAGCATTCTTTATTCTTTATTCTTTCTGATTTCTATTTCTTTTGGAAGACTAGAAGAAAAAATGAAAAATATGAAATGCAAGTAAACCCAGATTTGTCACAATAGATTATTGTGCTTTTACTTAGGACTGTAAAAATCATAGTTTTAATAAACATACATTTCTGATTCCTGTCACCTGACTATTTCATTTCAAGGTGACGGTGTGACATTTCATAAATATCATGAAGTAATAGCCAAAATTCTGTGAAGCAGATAACCTGAAGTGAGAGAGGCATTAAAACAATGAAGCCTTCATTTTGATATAGCTAATTTATGAATATCCTTGACAGCGATTAGTTAAAATATAACAAAAAGTTTTCTGCATGTCTGGGTTTCTAGGTAATGTTGAAAGCATAACAAGGGAGGAGTTTGATCACTCTTGTGTTCATTACATCCTGTATTTCCTATGCAGGCACTGCTTCCCCAACAGAATTTGCTCTTAAAATTGAGCTGCTGTTTTATTCTTAAACTGTCCTCTATTCTTAAACTGTTGGTGGGTTTCTGTAAAGTACAGTGGCCATAAAAAGTGTACTCTGCTGCTATGGGAATACGGCATCACTCTGACATAATAGTAAGAGTACTGATAACTTTACCTAGTATTGATCCCAATAAAGAGGTTTGATCCCAATAATCTCTCCACTAGTATTTCTTTAGACTATTGCCACAATTCATCTTCTCATTCATAGAAAGGTTGCAAAATATTAATTTAAGTCATCCTCCTCTTTGAAGATTTCAAAAAGCATTATTTCCATAAAAGAAAGGATATGGTAGGTTAATGCCTTTATGCTTGTCAGGTATTAAACGCTGTCATTAGAGCCATATGCTATATTTTTACTATCTAAACAGAGTTGTGCTTCTAGGCCAGTTTTCAGAAGGAAAGCACTAATCTTTCTTTCTTTTTAACCAAATTGACTCATAATCTGTGTTCTTAAAAATGGCTCTTTTGTAATATACAGTCAGTGAACCCTAACAGTCTTGAGACTACCAGCTAAATTGATGGTATGTGACCTGGAAAGGGTGCTGCACAGAAAAAAATGAAGACATCTGAAAGTTGCATATTTCAGTTCAATAGTTCACTTTTATTAGCATTGTATTTTAATATGTACTTGACTAGCCAGGCATTTATTTTCTCACGGAAAGTTCACATAAGGACAAAAATGGGTGAAAGATTAGAGCCGATCTTCAAAGAAACTGGCAAAAATATTAACATGTGAATGGAAATCTAATCCATGTTTCAGATCACTGAAAAAGAGAATTAAACGTGAAGTGCTCAAATGATAATGGGCTCCATAAAATATTTTCAGGCAGCCCAAGAAGAAACTGGAAATGGACAGCAAATGTTTAGGATTTAAAAATGGCTGAAAACAAAAAAAGTGATATTTTAATTTCCAGAAGCATGAAATGTGTATATTTCCATCTATTCCCAGGCAGTCACAGTTAGGACAAGTACAAACTAAAATCCTGATTCTTCTAATTCTACTTTAGATGTAAGAAGATCATGAGAGCAAAATGTTTCCTGGTTTGGATGGTAGAGATCTTGCAAGGTAAGCCTGCAGTCTGGCTGTTGTCAAAAACCAAACCTATATAACTCAGGTCTAAACTTTGAAACCTCATCTGAAACTTAAATTTAATCTGAACAAAGTCACTGCCTATCAATCTATAATAAAGATAATAAAAACAGACAGGAAAGCTTTCTCCCACACATACTGTCCGTACAGTTCAGCAGTGACTTATTACCATCACAACAGAAATATCTAATAGGATTAAAGTCAACATCATTGGGACTGGAAAAAAGGTCATCTAGACCCTGAATATGGCCAACAAGCACTCTGCCCCATCCATTTTCACATTTTCATACTGTTGCCAATTGCTACAACGTCTGAACAAATTTCTGGGAAAAGAGATTGGCACTAAAACAAAACCTATGATGGAGGCTTTTTGACTGCTCCACAGTATTAAGAGCTTTTCATGCAGTAGGATTTGTGGCAGTTTAGGAAAGGGAAGGTTATAACTTCCTTTTAAGTATTTTTCTGGAGAAAAAAAAGTATATTATAGGAATTTTATGAAGCATCGTCTTTGATTGTCAGATTCTGGTTCTATCCAAGGCCAGCTGAAGACTTCTTTCCTAGCTAAAGAATGATCCAGCATGCTTCATAAGCCATTTCCTAGAGACAAATAGTGAAATAATAATGTGTCTGCTTCCTACTCTTAATTATGTAAGAATAAATTAGCAATTGGGCAATGACTGGAAACTATTAGATTTTAGGTTGTTTAGTATTTATTTTTCAAAGCAAACATGTTTAATTGAGAGGAGAACTAAGGTCAGAAGTATAACACTATTCTGTAAAAAGGGAATTAACTGACAATTCTTCCAGTGTGACTGAAAGTAACAACTATTTTGTCCAAGTTATTTCAGTTACAAGTCAGGTACAATCTTACAGTGACGATACTCTGCTTTTAAAACAGTAAAAATATGGAGGAAAACGTGGCTCCAGAGAGAGCAGAATTAAGACTTAAAAACCACAGTCTGTTCCTGGACTGTTTTTTCCAGGCTGAGCTTAGCCAGGCACTATGTGGAAGGGGCACCCCTTTGTCACAAGGAAACAGTGAGGATGGTGTGCTCCCAGAGGGGAAAAGGTGGCACTGCTCTTAGCTCTCTAGTTAATAGAATCATAGAATAGTCAGGGTTGGAAAAGACCTTAAGATTATCTAGTTCCAACCCCCCTGCCATGGGCAGGGACACCTCACACTAAACCATATCACCCAAGGCCTCATCCAACCTGGTCTAGAACACTGCCAGGGATGGAGCATTCACAACCTCCCTGGGCAGCCCATTCCAGTGCCTCAGCACCCTTACAGGAAAGAATTTCCTCCTTATATCCAATCTAAACTTCCCCTGTTTAAGTTTTAACCTGTTACCCCTTGTCCTGTCAGTACAGTCCCTAATGAAGAGTCCATCCCCAGCATCCCTATAGGCCCCCTTCAGATACTGGAAGGCTGCTATGAGGATTCCACACAACCTTCTCCTCTCCAGGCTGAACAGCCCAACTTTCTCAGCCGATCTTCATATGGGAGGTGCTCCAGTCCCCTGATTACCCTCATGGCCCTCCTCTGGACTTGTTGCAACAGTTCCATGTCCTTTTTATGTTAAGGACACCAGAACTGCACACAATACTCCAAGTGAGGTCTCACAAGAGCGGAGTAGAGGGGCAGGATCACCTCCTTCGACCTGCTGGTTACACTCCTTTTGATGCAGCCCAGGATACGGTTGGCTTTCTGGGCTGCAAGCACACACTGCTGGCTCATGTTCATTTTCCCATCGACCAGCACCCTCAAGTCCTTCTCCGCAGGGTGCTCTGAATCTCTTCTCTGCCCAACCTGTAGCTGTGTCTGGGATTGCTCTGACCCAGGTGTAGGACCTTGCACTTGGCATGGTTAAACTTCATGAGGCTGGCATCAGCCCACCTCTCAAGCACATCAAGGTCCCTCTGGATGGCATTCCTTCCCTTCAGCGTATCAACTGAACCATACAGCTTGGTGCCATTGGCAAACTTGCTGAGGGTGCACTCAATCCCACTGTCCATGTCACCAACAAAGATGTTGAAAAGACCTGTCCCAACACCGATCCCTGAGGGACACCACTTGTTACTGGTCTCCAGCCGGACATTGAGCCATTGACCACAATTCTTCATTTGCGACCCTCCAGCCAGTTCTTTATCCACCAAGTGGTCCATTCATCAGATTGATGTCTCTCCAATTTAGAGACAAGGATGTCGTGTGGGACAGTGTCAAACGCTTTACACAAGTCCAGGTAGGTGACATCAACTGCTCTATCCCTGTCCATCAGTTCTGTAGCCCCATCATAGAAGGCCACCAAATTGGTCAGGCAGGATTTCCCCTTAGTGAAGCCATGCTGGCTGTCACCAAGCACCATGTTGATTTGCATGTGCCTTAGCATGTCTTCCAGGAGAATCTTCTCCAAGATTTTGCAAGGCCCAGAGGTGAGACTGACTGGTCTGTAATTCCCCAGGACAACTATTTTCCCCTTCTTGAAAATGGGGGTTATATTTCCCTTTTTCCAGTCGTCGGGAACTTCACCTGACTGCCATGATTTCTCAAATATGATGGCCAGCGACTTAGCAGCTTCATCCGCCAGCTCCTTCAGGATCTATGGATGGATTTCATCAGGACCTATGGACTTGTGCACATTCAGATTTTTAAGATGGTCTCGAACCAGTTCCTCTCCTATAGTGGGTCCAAAGTCTTTGTTCTCTTGGCTGGTGTGGTCAGAGCCTTTGCCAGTGAAGACCGAGGCAAAGAAGTCATTCAGAACCTCAGCCTTCTCCGAATCCTGTGTAGCTAATTCTCCCAAGAGCTTCCTGAGGGGGCCTATGTTCTCCCCAGTCTGTTTTTTATTTCCTATGTACCTGTAGAATCCCTTCCTGTTATCCTTAACATCCCTAGCCAAGTTTAATTCTAAATGGGCCTTAGCTTTCCTAAACTGGTCTCTAGCTTCTCAGACAACATCCCTGTACTCTTCCCAGGCTGCCTGTGCTTGCTTCCACTTTCTGTAAGACCCTTTTTTCATTTGAATTTTCCTCAGCAGCTCCTTATCCACCCAAGGAGGTCTCAGATCTCCTGCCCCCCCTGCTGCACTTCCTTCTAGTTGGGATGCAACACTCCTGAGCTTGTAGCAGGTGATCCTTGAAGATCAACCAAGAGTCTTGGGCACCCCTGCCCTCTAGGGCTATATCCGATTGAACCTTATTAAGCAGGTTCCTGAAGAGGCCAAAGTCTGCTCTTTTGAAGTCCAGGGCAGTGAGCTTGCTGCACACTCTTCTCACTGTCCTGAGGATCTCAATTTTGACCATCTCATGATCGCTGCATCCAAGGCTGCCCTGGAGCATCACATTTCCAACCAGCCCTTCTCTGTTGGTGAGCAGGAGGTCAAGCATGGCACCTCTCCTTGTCAGCTCCTGTATTACTTGCAGAAGGAAGTTGGTTTTGACACAATCGAGGAACCTCCTGGATTGCTTGTGCTGGGCCATACCGTCCCTCCAACAGATGTCAGGTTGGTTGAAGTCCCCCATGAGGACAAGGGCCTGTGAGCATGAGGCTTTTCCTATCTTTCTATAGACTGCTTCATCCTCAGGTTCTCCTTGATCAGGCGGTCTGTAACAGATCCCCACAGTAATGTCTCCCATAGCTATTTTCCCTTTAACCCTGACCCACAAACTCTCTGTCGACTGCTCACCTGTTCCCAGACAGAGTTCCATACTCTCCAGCCTATCCCTAACATAAAGGGCAACTCCCTCTCCCCACCTGCCAGGCCTGTCTTTTCTAAAGAGCTGTAACCTTCCATTCCAACACTCCAGTCACAGGAGCCATCCCACCATGTTTCTGTGATGCCTATAATGTCATACCCCCGTAGACGAGCACACATCTCTAATTCCTCTTGTTTGTTCTCCATGCTACGGGCATTTGTATAGAGGCATCTGAGCCGAGCTCCAAATGAAGCCAGCTCATTGGCTGGAGTGGCTGGAATATGTCTGCGTTGCTCCGAGCATTTATTATAGGTGCTGGCAACTGACTGGGTGTGTTGGGATGGATTGATGCCCCCCTCCCCCAACACATCTAGTTTAAAGCATCCTTGTCCAGTCTGGCAAGCCTCCTACCAAAGACCAGCTCCACCAGCCCCCACTAGACCTGGCTTACAAACTTGGGTCCCATGTTCAAGACACCCAAACCCCTGACTATGGCACCACCCTTTTAACCATTTATTAACCTGGCTAATCCTCTGAGCTTTTTTTAGGTCCTCCCCTGTATCCTGGAGAATTGACAGAAAGACTATCTGAGCTCCAGAGCCCTTAACCACCTCTCCCAGGGCTCTGTAGTCCTTCTTTATGTTCCCCAGGCTACTGCTATCTATATCCCTACCCCCCACATGAATCACTGGAATTGGGTAATAGTCTGTGGGGCTTACCAGAGCAGGCAGCCTCTCTGCCACATCCCTGATCCATGTCCCAGGTAGGCAACACACCTCCCTTGAGACCCGGTCAGGCCGTCAGACGAGTGCTTCTGTTCCTTTCAAAGTAGAGTCCCCTACTACTACCACCTGCCGCTTTTTCCTGGCAGCACCGGTAGAGATCTTTACCAGTGCATCAGCCGGCTGTTTCTGGTGGGAGTGCGTTACCTCATGAGCCCCCTGCAGGACAGGAAAGCGGTTCTGGGTGAGGACGGACAACAGATTTAAGAGGAAGCCCCTTGCTTTTAATTGTCCTCTTCCTTTTTTTGTTGTTGTTGTTTTTTTTTTTTTTTCCCCACTAATTCCCATCTTCCTGGGTTAACAGCCTCCTTTCCTCCATGAGCTAGAGGGGACGCTTGAGGCCCTTGCACAGTTTGGGCCTGGAGCAAGCACTCCTGCTTCCTCTCAGCTCCCCTGACGCTTTGCAGCCTATTAACAACGTCCTGCAGCTCAGCCACCTGCTGCAAGAGGACCTCCACCAGTGCTCACCGAGTGCAGCCCTGCCCATTGTGCACCTTTCCCCCACCAGAACAGTGCAGGCGCTCTCTACACCCCGAGCTCTGCACTGCAGCCTCCCCTCTCATCGGCTCTGCCTGGGTGCCTACGCTGCCACCGCCGGGGCAGCCAGAGCAGAGCTCCCAGACCGGGCCCTGGTCATGAGGCGAGTGCTCACCATCCTCCCCGCACTGCCTCGACCCGCCCTGTTTGCCGCGCTCCCTGGGGCAGGTTTTTACCCAGTCAGGGCTGGTGCCGCCCCTCCTGGCTCCGCCCCCTGTGAGTCCCTGCTCGCGTCAGCGGAGCTGCCGGCTCTTGGCCAGGTCCTGTCGAGGACTCGAGGGTCCCTCGGTGGCTCCTGCTGCTCTTGAGTTGAGGCTCCTGGACGCTGATCTCCCCCCGCTCCGGTGTTGGAGGCGTCCTCTCTCGAGCTGCTCACCTCAGCAACTGAGTTATAAATCCCTACACAAATACGAAGTGTTAATACATACTCAAATTTCATATTTCACTTTTAAATAAAAAGTTTTATATGTTAAAAGAACCAGGCTGAAATGTTTACCCCTGAGCCTATAGGAGACAGAAGCTGATGGAGGGATTTTAAATAGCATTTGGGATTTTATCCTGGCCATAGGCAGGGATGTTGGCCTTGCAGAGTCAAACCCCAGACAAGCTATGATGGAAAAAAAAATGGTTCATATTCCAGGGGTCACTCCTGTGCTTAGCTGCAAGGCTTTATGAGTAATAAGGCTGGAGTAGCAGTGGAGAATGAAACTCTCCAGAGGTTCACTGTTTCATTGCAGCATTACAACACAGGGAAAACCTGCTTAGAAAGGTATTGCAGTTTAAGCAATGGTCAATACCAAAAAGAAAGGAAACTGCCTAAAAATACAATTGGGAGAAATGAGGTGTATTGAACCTCAAGACTTGACTGCCCCCCAACCAACCAGTGTCTGTGAAGAGCTGCAGCAGCTTCTGCTGGGGGTGGAGCCTGCTTCAAGGAGACTCAGGACAAGTCTGATGCCTGAGGCAAAACACAAATGCGTGTGCGTTATAAGCATATAGATAGCCCTGATAAAAGTGAAACCCTTGCAGTCTTGATTCAATGGCACTGCTTATGCATTGAAGGTATTTGCATGTTTAAATGACTACCATGCACTGAGGTCTCAACCTGACAGGTCATGAGGGCATGAAATTAGTGTTACTGTCTCTTGGCACCGTTGTGATCCATAAAAGCAAAGCCTATCAGGCTCAAAGAGATTTACTGTGGACAGGTACCCTTCTCAGGAAGTTTCCAACACATTCAGCCGTCTTGACAGAGTCATTGAACAGATGAGGTTGGAAGGGACCTCGAGGTTACCCGGTCCAACCATCCTGCCCAATCAGGGCCACCTTATGGAAAGCTACATCACGCTCTCCAAACCCTGAGCAGGAAGGTCTGTTGGGCCAGTTCCCTCAGGTCATGGCAGAAAGGCATTTATGGGGCTAAGCATCAAAAGCTGCTTTATGTCTGTTTTCATTTTTCTGGGTGTACAAAAAGTTTGCTCATTTAGCATTTCCCCCAAACACTGCGTTCAATTAAAATGTGACATGGTTTAGTGTGAGGTGTCCCTGCCCATGGCAGGGGGGTTGGAACTAGATGATCTTAAGGTCCTTTCCAACCCTAAATATTCTATGATTCTACTCTGTGATTCTAAAAGAATGAAAATAGCAACAAATAATAAAAGGCCAGTATTTATTCCCTAAATTTATGTTGTCTGTACCAATGTAATCCTTTTAGTTTTCTCTACAGTTTTCTTAAACTTTTTCATAAAGCAATCTGGGCATACTTATAAGAATCTATCATCAGGCTCATTCTCTTGTGCATGTTATTGCTGGTTTATTTTCCATCTTGTAAATGTTTGGAAATGCCAGTTTTCAATAAAATCATCTTAGCTGGAAATTGGAATTCAGTTATGGCAATACACTCCCAAGTCAAAAAATGATCCAAACAATTTTTTGCTGCATTAACTCTGCTCAGTCACAGTCTTATGATTTTTGATTTTATCACACACACACAAGAGTTGTCAATAAGAGCACTTTGCCTGTTGTATGTCTTCTAAATTATCTGAAATATTCAACCACAGAACTACTTTTGTCCCCTTCCCTTAGTACAATATTGTTTGAGATTCAGTCACCTGAATACCCAATATGTCCCTATTTTCTGTTTGACATTTTTCTCTATGAATACTGGATAGAATTTTCTTATGATTTGAACTTTAGAGAAACAGTGATATATAAACACATTGTCTGATTACTTTTTACAATTTCCAGCAGCATGAGAATTGAAATGTAAATGAGTATCTCTCCCAACTGAAAGAAGAGAACATTTACCACTGTGCCTCTAAGAACAAGCCTGTGGGAACTTCCCTGTAGGAATTAAAAAAGACAGTTCACATGTATTAAAGCAGAACAAATGAGAGATGTAAGACAGACAAGGTTTGGGGAGATAAGAATAACAATCCTGCTAACCACAGGTGATTTGTATTTAAATATCAGAATCTAGAGTGAGCAAATAGGGAAAAAAAATCCTCACCTTTTTTGCCCATGGTTAGTGTCAACCAGTGTTAATGATGAGATGAATTCTTAACATCATACATACACAGGAGAAAATGCAGCAGTACAAGTATTTGGAAATCCATTTCACTGATATTGGGTCGCGGACTTTGACATATAGGTTGTGAACTCCCCTCTGGTCAAAAACTTTTTTTATCTGAATTTATTCCAGTGCCTTATTCCAAAGATACTGTATGGAGAAATAATGGATTAATGAACACACAGGAAAAAAAATAGGCCCCTATTTGGCCTGTATAAAATCTCATACAATTACTAGGTAGGGTACACACAGCTTTTTGAATGTACATTTCCAATTCTTGTAATGGCATTTCCCACCCTGACATTCTAACTTGCACTATTTATCCTTCCATCTATCTTCTTCATCTTTCCTTTGTACAAAACAGAGCTTTTGGTTTATGCACTAAAGTTAACTGGCTCAAGATATTCTACAGGTCAGTTGCTCCTCAAGCACAAGTTATGTGTAAGATCATTTTGCCACTCTCTTGGAGCCTGATGCTTAACATGGTCCAATCAGTTTATCTGTGAAAGTATCTATTTACCATTTTCAATCAATCAAATCAAGATATGTTAATGACTTAGCTTCTCACAGTGGAATTGTGTTGATCACTTTGATCTCATAACTGTAATTAAGAAGCAGCTGCTTTAATGCTGTTTTGCCTTAAAATGAATTTTTGTTTATTACTTTCTAATTCTAATTCTTACCTTGGGTAAGAGTTAAACTCAACATATATCACAGTCTTTTACTGGGCAATTTATAATTTCAGAGATTAATTTTTAGCCTTTACCTTAAATACTTTGGTGGGTAAATATTCCATCTATGAAGCTGATCTAATTATGCTGATTTGGTTCCTGCCCTGCCTTCTGGTTTGCTGTGTGACTATGTGAGTCACTCAGGCCCTAAATTGCATCTCTTGTTGCTGATTTGAATGTTGCTTCACAACACAGTAAATCATATTGAGTCCAAAAGAGCTGCAGCAGGTAATAATAAACCCCTACTGAGACTACACATGCGGATAATTCAGATGACTGAAATATAAATGCTAGTATCTAACTTAGGTCAACTTCAACATTTTCTATCTGCAAAGCAAATGCAATAATAGATCCTGTGTGAAAATTGAATTTTTATTGGTTAGTGAATTCCTTGGAACTGTTACTTGTCCTTTCTTTTTTTAGCTGAAAACAAGTGGGAAAACTTTGCAAGAAAAACGTTTACCTTTTCTAATTCCATTTTCAACTATTCACATATATGCTCATATATTCTTAAAAATGTTCATAATAGGAAATTTCCAGTATTTCAGATGATCCCCAAACAAGGCTGAGAAGGGTTACCCAGCTCATTGGTATAAGATAGTTAGAAATCTTGTTCTCCCTGGGCTTCACCTAAATTTGGATAGAGTCATAGTCTTTGTCCAAATTCAGTTTAGAATCCTAGAATAATTTGGGTTGGAAGGGACCTCAAAGGTCATCTAGTCCAACCTTCCTACAATGAGCAGGGACATCTTCAACAGTATCAGGCTGCTCAGAACCAAATCCAGCTTGGCATATGAATCAATGTCAGAGCATATGAATCTGCAAGAGTAACCTCGGCAGTGGAGGCAAACACCTAACTATTCTTTCTATAGAATCATAGAATAGTTAGGGTTGGAAAGGACCTTAAGATCATCAAGTTCCAACCCCCCTGCCATGGGCAGGGACACCTCACACTAAACCATATCACTCAAGGCCTCATCCAACCTGGCCTTCAACACTGCCAGGGATGGAGCATTAACAGCCTCCCTGGGCAGCCCATTCCAGTGCCTCACCACCCTAACAGGAAAGAATTTCCTCCTTATATCCAATCTAAACTTTCCCTGTTTAAGTTTTAACCCTCTACCCTTTGTCCTGTCACTACAGTCCCTAACAAAGAGTCCCTCCCCAGCATCCTTATAGGCCCCCTTCAGATACTGGAAGACAGCTAGGAGGTCTCCATGCAGCCTTCTCTTCTCCAGGCTGAACAGCCCCAGCTTTCTCAGCCTATCTTCATATGGGAGGTGCTCCAGTCCCCTGATCATCCTCGTGGCCCTCCTCCGGACTTGTTCCAACAGATCCATGTCCTTTTTATGTTGAGGACACCAGAAGTGCACACAATACTCCAAGTGAGGTCTCATGAGAGCAGAGGGGCAGGATCACCTCCTTCGACCTGCTGGTTACACTCCTTTTGATGCAGCCCAGGATACGGTTGGCTTTCTGGGCTGCAAGCGCACGCTGCCGGCTCATGTTCATTTTCTCATCAGCTAGCACCCTCAAGTCCTTCTCTGCAGGGCTGCTCTGAATCTCTTCTCTGCCCAACCTGTAGCTGTGCCTGTGTTACAGATGTCTATGCTGTGCTGGTTACAGATTAAAACCTTTCCTGTCATATTTTAGATGAACAGGCAGTTTACTTTTAAGAACATGATGGAAAATGGGCTCTGGGCTGGCTGACTGTACCCTTCCTTCTATATTCTTACCTGCAACAAAGACCTCACTCTGTTATGAGTATCCTTTATTCACCTAGCTGAAAGATTGGGGATCTCAGCAACAGACTTCCGTATACATGGTATCAAGTGCATATTTTTTATTGTAAAGAACATCAGGGTTTACTGTTTCTCTAGGATAACATTGACCTTGGCGTCTCCTCAGTTCATATTTAACTCTTAGGTCAATAGATCTGGATACTCACTTATTCAGAAGTCACTATCAACTTAATTGTTATTGGCAGGAGGTAAAAGCTTTTGGAGGTTGGGTATTTGTTACTAAATACTATGAAGAGTATCACAGTAAAGACCTGATGCAGGTCTGCTTGGTTCTTCTGGAGGGACACTCTGTTTGGTGGTGACAAACTTATCTCCAATGAATAACAGAATCCAGCACTCCCATTGGGAGTAACAGGAATACCATTTGCCCTGCACAGAAACAGAGAAGGATGACAACAATTCTTCTGTTTCCATTTGGGCACTCATATTTATCCTGTTCTTTGGTATTCGTAAATTCCTGTGTAGTTCTATGATGGATAGGAAACAAAAATGGAGAAAGAAGGACCTTTCTGGGGCTAGAATCACTGTACCTGTGATGATCTGACAGCTGATATAATACCATATATTAGCAACTCCTAAACAGTAGAAAACATATGTCCTTAAATGGCTTTTACACCAGCTTTACGAGTTAGCAGCACCCGGGATGAAGTTAACAGTTAAACAGGTGGCAACAGGCTGATCAAGAGGAAACAAAGATTTGGTTATATATAGTTAAGCTAATATATATATATTAAGACACATAAACATTTCTTTTATAAATAGAAATCAATTAGTCTTCTCAGATGCCTAGCTATATTAATTAGCGTGATGGACATATGAGTATGCATGTATGTAAACAATTTAGTTTTGGGTTTAAAAGATATTTCTGAATTTAGACTGTGTCAATGTCGAACATATAACTGTACTGGCCAAGTCAAGCTCTGACAGCACTGTGACCCTAATGATGTGGTTAATGCGGATGTGATGTAAATGTAAGGTCTAACAAATAAAAAGGGTATTCCAAGAAGCATGTAAAATACACAATCAGTTAGGGTTTACAAGTGTAAATGTACAAAACATGGGCTTGGGGATAAAAGAGCATGACTGAGATAAAGGTTTTCCTGCAGGGTTTGGTGTTTTTTTTCAGAGATAAATTATCTGATATCTATTGTTCCTATCCAGACAATAAGGATTTGAGTATAAGGGAAATAATCTTTATAATGGGTTTTTCTGCTTTAATCATTAGTTTTAATGAAATTTAGTCTACTTAAATTTGCCTAAATTAGATTAAAGACATATACAAATCCCTCAAAGAATCAATAGCAACCTAGTCTGTGTGTTCTACAAGAATATAGCACCAGTAGGTGCTTATAATATGCCCTTCTGTTTAGACTAAATAATCCCTAGATGCCTAAGTGTAACTGTTCAGTTGCATGGACTAGTAGGAGTGAGATGAGCTCCCAGATCCTGCTTGAGTGTGCTTTGTAGCCAGATGGGCACCCAGATCTGGCAAAATACCCAGAGAATGTGCCAACACTAAAATGGGCAGCACTGCAACTAGCAATGATATACCCCCATCTTTCTTTTATGATTTTTTTAACAGTTTAATAATCAAGAGTTGTCCACCAAGAATACGGGTTCAGTGCCCATGCCTCATGGAGTCTTGAGCTTATGTTACAGGATATTTAATGTTTCATTTCTGTTGTGCAAAAATACAGTATTATAATAAATATGACAGTTTTCCGTGTTTGTTTGCTGGGATTAACTTAATTAATGAATGGTTATTTACCTGCCTTATCATTAGGAGTCAACAGAAGTAAAAGGCTTATGCAGCATGCTAAAGAAAAAAAAAGGTGTCTGCTTTGAAGAATAAGGAGGACAAATTTCTTTCATCAGCCTATAAATAGTTCAACAAATGCAGAACGTGAGGACCCAGCAGACATTTTAAGATGAGGTAGGACGATAAGCAATGGCTAAAATGTCATCAGTCAGCTGGTGCAGTTAAAAAAACAGAATAGCACTGAATGTGTTATAGTTGTTATGTGCTATAGTGCCAGATGTGGTGGCACTTACTGAAATTGCCCTCACACATCTGAAGCCATGTTTCCAATGCCTGACGTGTAAATCCTGGGATCACAATGCTCCTGCTCTTCTCACTCTCATTACACTCACCTGCTCAGTAATGGTGGTGAGCAGAAACCTTTCCGTACCTGGCTGGCACAATATTCCTACAAATGGAAGTAATTACACCTCATTTTGGACAGGATTCCTAACGATGCTGCAACTGTATTTGTTTAATTCTGACATAGTAATTTGATGAGATGAAAGCCTTCTTTCTCTCCAGCTGGTGTGTCCAGAGCATTTCTTCAGCTGACATGGGAATGGCATGTTCTGCTAGCACAGAGCAAGTCTGTCTGCAGCAGTGGGGAAGCTCACAGTTACCTGGGAGTTAAGCAATTCGCACTGCATTAGATCTGCCACAGCTGTCATTTATCATACAAGACTTTCATTGTCCTTAAGGGGCTGAATTCAGATTTTGTTATGTAAAAAGAACTGTTTTCAGCAAATCTATTCAAACAGGAAGAGCAGGTACCCAATTGCCTGGTTTCCTCCTAGACATTTAGGTCCTGCTTTCTTGACTGGCAGTGGTTTGGCTTTAACAGGAAGGTGGCAGAGCTGATGCAAGAAACTACATGTGCTCCTGGAATAATCGTGCTGTGGATTCAGGATTTTCACTTTCTGGGTCACTGCTTTAATTACTGGACTAAAATGCAAAAGACACAGAACATCAGTGCTGGTCCATTAGGTTCTCATTCATACAGGAGAGCTGAGTACTCTGGACGACAAGTGGATGAATAACCTTGACACTTCTTGTACTCTGCATGGGCACTTCACTTTAGGCCAAGTGAGTTGTTTTCAACAGCTCTAGTGGGAGCACAGAAATCTGAGCCAGATATTTTAGGCATGATGAACTGCCCCCAGAGCCAAGTGTTTACCATTTTGTTGAGGTAATACTTATATTAGAAACTTATGTGGGCGAGTAGGATTCTGTTTGGAAGGGATGTGACCAGCAAGCCAGCAAGCTCATACATATGTGTATGCTCCAGGAGGCAAAGGATTAACTAGATTTTAAGGAGGACATACCCTTATATTAGCCTCATGAGACAGTCATTCAGCCATCAGGTTGGATCTCTGCATTTCTCTGCTGACAGAATAGAAAGCAGATAGGACACAGCAAATGGTATCTCACAATCTTCAAAATCACCTCCTCAATTGAAGCCTGGTGGAAGCACTCATGCAGGAGTGGTTGGGTACTGCTGGGATGCTTCTGTTTAAAACTACGGTGTCAGTACTGTGTTCTGGTTTGTCCTATACTACTAGTAGTACTACTGTATTAATAAAGCCTTTTGAAAGTACTGTAAGCAATATGAGTATCTACCATCATGCATAGTTCTTCTCTATCCCCATGGAGAAAATTTGCACATGTCTTTGAGGACTATTTAATAAGTAATATGCATGTTATGAAGTCTGTGCTTGGAAACAATGCTGAAGATGTGTTTAGAAAGAAAAAAGAGTAGGGTTTCTGATAGTGCTATTGAATGGTTGTGCTGTGTGGCCTGAACTTGCCTCTGGAGGTCCTGCCCTCCCAGGTGGTGAGCATGTGTTGGGCAGTTCCATTCAGTATCCCCAACAGCAGGGCTACATGGCGCGATCTCTCACAAAGCTTGGAATGCGCTAGGACTAGGGAGATCTTGGGTGCAAGGCTAATTTTGCTGTGTTGAGTACATTAGGGAATATATTCAACAGGAGCAAAAAACTTTGAAGCTATTCCTTACGCAGATTCTCTCTCTATTTTCAGGTCATGGAAGATAATCACATTCTGGAAACAGCCCTTCACAGGGTGGTCTGTCAGGAATAATAATGCCTGGTGAAATCTGAACTTCCCAAGGAGCAATATGTTGAAATAGCAGATTTAACAACAGAGGAAGTGTTGAAATAACACAGTGTTTCAACACCTTTTCTGTCACCATCCTGAGTACCTGGCATGCAAAGATAACAGCTGTTTCCAAGGCATTTGTGAAGATCTCTGGCTGTAGTCTTCCCTTATGGAGGAGTGAAAAGTGTGTGATAGTGGCAGGTTTTGAGTTTATAGTGAAATCTGTTCTTGTGAAAAGCACCTGATCAGCAGAACAGAAGATGCACGTCTCCCTTAGGAAGACAGTAGGGTTTTGTTGCTGAGGCAACAGTGGTACATGGCAAATGTACATTCAACTTTTGACACCAGCACAGATTTTCTGTATATCCTTAGGATCAACTAGGCCTTGACTCAGTGAAGCAACTTGATTTTCTGATGATGTGATTGATAGTATGTGTTTAAAGATGTGGTCAAACAAGGACTTTTTTTTGTGTCCACACACTTAAGCTAGTTTATTTGTAAGCCATGTAAGCTCCTCAGCACCAGAGTTCTCTCTCACTATGTGTTTGTGCAGATATCTAAAATAAAACTGGTCAGGTCCTGGTGTGCTATCATGAAACACAACATCAGCGGTAAAAATACTTTAAGCTTATTCAAGTTAATGTAAAAACTTCTTTGTCCTTTTAGGTGTTTTCCCTCTGAAAAGCCAAATTCTATGGTGAAAACTTCATTGAATAGAAGTTCAAACAAAATATAATGCCTAGATTGTCAGCAGATCCAGTGGATCAGGCCTTCTTGCTGCCAGGGCTTCACTTCTCATGGCTTGGAGCAGTCATGTGTTTCAGGGGGTTGGAAGTTATGTTTCCATGGTTATGTAGCTCCCGACTTTCTTTTAATATCCCAGACAAGAGATCTGTTAATGTTCACTACTGATAATTGGAAGTTAGAGAAAAAAAAGACTCCCATGGGCTTTGGATTTTGTTCTGCACTGTGCAGAGCATCAGGTGAAAAAATAGCAACAATTCATCCACACAAACTAGGAACTGCTCAAACCCAGCAAAATGTGGCTTTTATGCTATTGCTTGTCAACAGCTCAAAATTCAAGGCACAATTGGGCTTGTTTCAGCTGGGATGGAGTTAAATCTCTTCCTAGTAGCTGTTGCAGTGCTGTGTTTTGGTTTCAGACTTAGAACAATGCTGATAACACACCGATGGTTTAGTTGTAGCTCTGTAGCACTTACCCTGATCAAGGACTTTTCAGTCTCATTCTCTTGACGGTGAGGAGGGGCACACGGAGCTGTGAGGGAGGAGAGACAGCACACCTGACCCAAACTAGCCAAAGGGGTATTCCATACCACAGCATGTCATGCCCTGTATATAAACTGGAGGGAGCTGGCCAGAAGGGGCTAATCATTGCTCAGTGATTGCGTCACATTCCAGGGACCCTAATAAAAATAGGCAGTATACCTCTGAATAATATATTCAGAGAGGCTTTTATTCATCTTCTGTGTGTCAAGATCCTTATTTTTTGTGGTCGATTGAACAGTAATTGATGTTAATGATCAGAACATAAAGTTACCAATATGGCTCACAGGGCTTTTAAAAGTAGTGCTGCATGGTGGGTGATTCAATGTTAGTCTCAATTATCTTTTCTATGATAAAAGGATAGATATAAATGAAAAAAAATTGGCTTTGTGTATATACTGAGGTTTGCAGTTTCCCGAGGAAAAAGGTATTCTCAAGATTTGAAAGCCTATTTTAAAAAAAGAGATAAAAACAAATTCATACAAGCAAGTTAGCAACTTTTATGATTCCATGTCAGAAATATTATTGGATGAGAAGCCTTAAAGAGTGTGAAAATACATTCTGAAAAGTAATATTGTAAAAATGAATGCAGTACTTGCCAAAGTTCATAATAGCTGATGGCAGAAATAGAACTATGAAGACATGATATGTGCTTTGAATGCCATTGCATTCCCTGGTGATCTTTAGCATGTCACTTAGGTGAATATGTTCACACGTTTCTCCTTGATTTTTCAGAGGAAAACAGTATAACTTAAGCTAGAGTTGTTCAGCAGCCCCAGGAATCAAACCTCATCTTTACATGGAGATAGAAATCATATTTGAAAAGTGTACTTCATGTATCTGATCTTAGACTAACACTTTTAATTTTATTACATACATGTCTGAGGATTCTCCAGTAATGGTGAGTAACGACTGGCAATAATGGGTCATTTTCAAGTGAAACAAATTCTTTTCTCCGATGCACTGCAGTGTTTGTATTCAAGGAGTTACAGAAGTGCAAAATGGTTTTGATATCATACTTGTTTCAAATTACTGTATCATAACATTATAGGAATTCAGAAATGCAGATCCAGCTACTCTTTTAGGGTTCAATTTGGCAAAGTGCTTAATTTATAGCCTACAAGCTTTATAATTAAAATTAGTAGATTTAATGATAGCCTTAAGTAATGCTGATCATACATAGCAATTACAGGGGTGATGCAAATACTTAAATGCAGGCTTTGGCTCGTGAAGAATGTACTATTTTAAACTTATATTTTAGTAGTGATATAAAATGACCATTATCAGAGCCTGGTTTAAAAGTTGCTGGAAATATTTTAAGTAGAAATAGAAATGTTTATGTTGAGCAAAGTAAAGGAGGCAGATCTTCAAACGCTAATTCATAGATAGCTACCCTAGCTAGGCTCATAGTGTTGTCTTAAAACTTACGTTGAAAGACAGACTACAGGTAACAGTGCTCATATGTCACCATTGCAAATGTTTAGGAGCTTAAAATATTACTGTTTATTAGTCTTCAACATGAAAAGGAAATCGGTATTCTTGTGTGGTACTGAGGCATTGCACATCATGTGTAAATATCTCATTTACCATTTTAATACCTGCTCTTTCCAGACCTATGTGCCATCTGAGCCTGTACAGAGTTTAGACACAATGTCTCAGTGTAGGACTTTTACTACTTTTCCATGAATCAGGGATGCCAGATCAATAACTGTGTGTTTAAAACAGTCACATTTTAATCAGTGTCTCAGCTGTGCAGGTATGAAACCTTGAACATATTACAACATTATATCCTCAAATGATAAAATTCTGCTTTAAAGGAATTTTGAATTTGTAAATTTTCTCTTTCTTATTGTGTTTGATGGCCTTAGGAGTGCTAAAATGATCATCTAAGAGGAAGAAATGGTTACGTGCCATGTTACATGATGACGACAATGCTACCAAATGTCACAGCACCTTCCGAAGACTTATGGATCAAGAGTTAAGGAAAGGGGCATCTCTAGGATGCAGTTTCAGACAGATAATGCAGGAAAGTAATTGCTTTTAAGTCCAGTCACTAACGTCCGTTCCTTCTAAAGGAAAAGACTGAAGTTATGTCTGGGGCGGATGCATAGCTGCAATATACATGTTGAGGTTTAAGATTTATTCCAGTCTGAGACCCTGAAAGAAGGATTACCCTAAAAAATGAAGGTAGGTTTGATGACATGTGATACTGCCAAGAAGGGTACTCCAGAGGAGATGCTTAAGCTGTGACGTGCGTCCCCTATCAAACTTTACTAATGTGCTCCTGCTGAACAGAATTCACTGTGATAGAGCTGGTGCTGGGAGGATCTTGTCTTGCATTGTCTCTGAAAGTCAAGTTGATAAATCTCAGAAATGAAAAGATATAATCTGTTACATTTTCAAATGGTAGAGCAGAGTTAGTTCCCCACCTCAAACTATTTGCAGTTTTGAATTCTGGTTGTTCTCATTCAGTCGTAAAACCACATAACCAAACTATAATCTTTATTTTTTGCTGGGTTATCACCTAGTTGCGGGGTTCCGTGCACACACATGAACATTCTCCCAGGGACAGGGCAGTGAGGGGCAGAACATGGAACTGCCTTGTTCAGAAGGGAACATGGGAAGCCACTTCCACCCTTCATGCTTTAAGAGAAGGTAGGAACGGCTGTATGAGCTCAGATCTAGGTGCCATATGGCCCAGTGCAATATTTGCAGCAGTGGACAGCTCTTCATTTCTTGAGCACACATTAGAGGTAGAATTACATATGCTCTCTTAAGTCTAGTGATTTTTTATTGAGGTATTTCATCAACCCCCTACTGAAGGGAGACTGTTAGCACACATCTTTTAGTACCAAGTAGAGAGTAGCTCTGACTGGAGCTAACTATTAAGTAAGAAGCTTGTAAGGTGCTCTAGGGTTAGACGGGATTTATGAGATACAGCTATCTCCTATGGGTCCTAATATGTTTAGGTGGTTCTTTGCTGACATAATTCTTATTACTGGCACCATTTTTAATTTCTCTGAGGATAAGGAGCCAAAGAACATAAACATTAGGAACTTACAGTGCTTGGTGCTACGATGAGTATTTTATTTTCCCTTGGAACAAGCTGTACTCCCAATGAAACATCTTAAACCTGATAATAAATACCCTGTTTTATAACATAGGCATTAATTACTTCTTCCAATGAGCAGCTCTAAAGTCCAAGTACTGAGATGCAGATCTGAGTCAAAATGTAACACTCACTTCTTTGAAGGGGACCAGAAGTAGATTAATGAGTGACAAGGGCATAATTTACAAAGAATCATTGTTTAACCTGCTCTGAGAAAAGAAACATTTTCTAAGGCCAAATTCACCCAAGTTTTTAAGTACTGATCAACAATGAAGAACTGTGTTCAATGAGATTTCACATGTTTAAAGTGAGAGTTTTTTTAATTACCTGGTTGAACTGGAGTCAAGAATACATTTTTAATCAGTATCATAATAAAGAGTTTAAGAAAAACATAAGAAATACTTTTTTACTAAGCAAGGAGGGTCTTGAACAACAGATGCAGAAGCCAGAGTAAAGTCCTGGAATCTAAAGAGAAGATGGTAGAAATTACAGTCTAGAAGGAAACACATGAACATAACAAATAAATTTATTTTTAATTCAGACAAATTTGTGGATATTTTAGAATCAATAAACATCAATTTTTAAATAATTATTTACTCATGTCAGTCACAATAGACTTAATCAAGCTGTTCATAGAGCTCATGCAGTAAATAAAGCTTTGTTCTTTCCCGAAAGAGCTGAGTGTGGGATGCTTACCAAAAAGAAGGTATTGAAAAATGTCAAAAATACTTCATGTGGAAATCTAATAAAATAAATCATAGAATCATAAAATAGGGTTGGAAAGGACCTTAAGATCATTGAATTCCTACCCCCTGCCATGGGCAGGGACACCTCACACTAAACCATATCACCCAAGGCTCTGTCCAACCTGGCCTTGAACACTGCCAGGGATGGAGCATTCACAACTTTCCTGGGCAACCCATTCCACTGCCTCACCACCCTAACAGGAAAGAATTTCCTCCTTATATCCAATCTAAACCTCTCCTGTCTAAGTTTTAACTCGTTACATCTTGTCCTATCACTACAGTCCCTAATGAAGAGCCCATCCCCAGCATCCCTATAGGCCCCCTTCAGATACTGGAAGGCTGCTATGAGGTCTCCACGCACCCTTCTCTTCTCCAGGCTGAACAGCCCCAACTTTCTCAGCCTATCTTCATACAGGAGGTGCTCCAGTCCCCTGATAATCCTTGTGGCCCTCCTCTGGACTTGCTCCAACAGATCCATGTCCTTTTTATGTTGAGGATACCAGAACTGCACAGAATACTTCAAGTGAGGTCTCACAAGAGCAAAGGGGCAAGATCACCGCCCTCCACCTGCTGGTCACACTTCTTTCGATGCAGCCCAGGATACGGTTGGCTTTCTGGGCTGTGAGCGCACACTGAGGCCGGCTCATGTTCATTTTCTCATCAGCCAGCACCCCCAAGTCCTTCTCCGCAGGGCTGCTCTGAATCTCTTCTCTGCCCAACCTGTAGCTGTGTCTGGGATTGCTCCGACCCAGGTGTAGGACCTTGCACTTATGGTTAAACTTCATGAGGTTGGCATCAGCCCACCTCACAAGCGTGTCAAGGTCCCTCTGGATGCCATTCCTTCCCTTCAGCGTATCAACCGAACCATACAGCTTGGTGTCATCAGCAAACTTGCTGAGGGCACACTCAATCCCACTGTCCATGTCACCAACAAGACCTGTCCCAACACCGATCCCTGAGGGACACCACTCATTACTGGTGTCCAGCCACACATTGAGCCATTGACCACAACTCTTGTGGTGTGTGGCCATCCAGCCAGTTCTTTATCCACCGAGTGGTCCATCCATCAAATTGATGGCTCTCCAATTTAGAGACAAGAATGCTGTGTGGGACAGTGTTGAATGCTTTGTACAAGTCCAGGTAGATGACATGAACTGCTCTACCCGTGTCCATCAGTTCTGCAGCCCCATCATAGAAGGCCACCGATTGGTCAGGCAGGATTTCCCCGTAGTGAAGCCATGCTGGCTGTCACCAAGCACCTTGTTGATTTTCATGTGCCTTAGCATGCCTTCCAGGAGAATCTGCTCCAAGATTTTGCCAGGCACAGAGGTGACACTGACTTGTCTGTAGTTCCCTGTGTCATCCATTTTCTCCTTCGCTAAAATGGGGGTTATATTTCCCCTTTTTCAGTCGTTGAGAACTTCACCTGACTGGCACGATTTTTTAAATATGATTGATAGTGGCTTAGCAACTTCATTCGCCAGCTCCTTCAGGACCCACCAATGGTACACAGTTTCACAATATTTTTTATCTTAAAAAAATATAAAAGCAATTTTGTTCTCTAAATAATTGAAAAATTATGTTTCACCAAAAATAATGGAAAATTCTCTAGTTTTTTTAGACTTTATTTTGTAAAAAGATGGAAATCTGAAGTTCATTAAAACCCACATTATTTTTATGGTGATATTTTCCTGTTGAGAATGCTTCTCTTGTAACAGAGGTCATTCAATATCAAAGCAATATAAGCATCTTTCCCCTCCCACATATGTAAAACCATTAATGACCCTTATTTTTCTATATCAGGTCTCTATCTCAGCTATGCAACATGATTTCTCTGATGGCTCAATGATCTCCCCTCATTCTGAGACACCAGAACTATCCATGGCCCCTTTGGTGTTCCATAGGTGACCCTGTCAAACTGAGAGCTGTCTTTGATACAAAACAAGCCTGGATAGAAACTTTAAATTAGTCACTGTTAGCTGTTCAACTGCTTAATATATGCATCTTGATTTGAAAGCTGATTATGTAGGCTTATGTGTCTCCAATATTTGTGCCTCTAGGGTTGATCTTCGTCATCTGTGGTTGTTTTACATATGCAAAATCTAAGTGAATGATTTTGATTTACATTATGCTTAGTTTCTAATTAAAAAAACAAAGAGATACAAATATATTATTTCAAAAACAACATAAATAAATTGCATACATCTTACCTTCAACCTTTAGCTGGAGCACCTGGGACTGTTAAATCTTCTCAGCTCTTTCCCAAAGCCAGAGCAGCACCTTTGGCTGCTGCTGTGGTTCTATTGGTAACAGAGCTGATTAAGGCAGTGCCCATCTCTGCTTGCTCTGTTCCTGTACAATGCTTTCTTATGACAGCATAACTTTAACGGAGCACATGGTTGACCAGCTCAGGAGTTGATAAGCCGGAACAAATAATTGGTTTTGATTGGGTGATTGCTGGGTTTTCTTTTGGAGTTATTTTGACTGTGGCTCTACTTCATCACCAAGGTCAAAGCCCTGTTCACAGAGCAGTTGCTGTTCACAAGCTGGTAATCAAGTGTAACTTAGGAGGAGGTGGTGTTACACTCAGAATTTTGATTGTGGGCAAAGAGGAAGCACACTACATACATGCAAAGCCAAAAAGTTACTGCTAGTATAATGGCAAGCTTAATGGGGAATACTCACACTTGCATTTCTCCTTTGAACTTACAGTCAGCAGCTTTGTGCTGCTGGAGAGGGTAAGGCTGTAAGCCAACTGCCTCCAGACTACCTTGCTGGGAAGAATCCAGTGTTGATATTCCTGTTTTCTTTCTCTTTAGTCTACCCATGTTTATACATCTGCTAACACACATTTGCACCTTTTCATTTGTTCATTGTACTGCAGCTCTGTGTTATATCCAAACTTACTATTCATGGTGCTCCTTATGTAAGATACTACGGGTTTTGTCTCTGTTACTGTTAAACCCAGTTTGGTCCAGGTCCAGGTCTGCATTGCTGCTAGTGAGGGGTTTATAGCTGTGGGCACACCAGTGTCAGCCTCTGCCCCATCTCTTCTTATCCCAGACTTGCACTTGTCTATGCTGCATGTTGCCTTTCCGTGCCTCAAGGTCTCTGCTATTGTAGTAGACTGGTATTTTTCTACACATCATTGTTTTTGAGCTGTAAATATCTCATTCTACACAGAATAGCTGCTTGTTACAGCTATCTTTGTAAAACCATGGTTGTACCACACAAAGATAAGCAAAAGTAAAGCAAAATAACCACAGACACTTTAGGGCTGCAGGCAGGTCAGGAAAAGTTCAAGCAGAGCAGATCTGGCAAGCCTCAGTCCTTTGACTTAGCAATGTCAATGCTCTGTTGCAAGGCTGTGAGGTAATGCTGGTGAGAACGGAGTGAATGGAGAAGCTGCTGGGTAAGGGGCTGTTGAAGCCAGCTCCATGCAAGAGAAAATTTCCATGACAGTTTGCTTTTAAATCTAAGACTTTCTGTTATAAAACAGCCTGGTTTTACACCTATCTGTTATAAAACATCGTAGATGCTCTGCAGTTAATGTAGGTGCTAGTGATTTTGCATCAGCTCTTACAGACTGGATGTGTCCTAATTTCCTAGTAGAAAGGCATTTAATACACGTGAAAAAAGGTGTGAATTCATTGGAGAGGCAGCTTGAACATCTTCTTTCAAAGCTGTCTCTCTGAGATGCATGTTCCCACTCTGTCTTGTGACAGCACCAGCAATCACCCAGCCAACAAAAGCAGGGACCTAATCCAGCTTATCTCACCAAGGTGAGGGACTCAGCTGAATCAAGTCCCTTATCTGGCCACTAACTCAGTTACAAAAGCTCAGGTGATCACAGACAAGGTAGATGGAGTAATTGACCAGGGGCAGGGGCAGGGGCAGGGGCAGGGGCAGGGGCAGGGGCAGGGGCAAGGGCAAGGGCAAGGGCAAGGGCAAGGGCAAGGGCAAGGGCAAGGGCAAGGGCAAGGGCAATGGCAATGGCAATGGCAATGGCAGTGATAGTGATGGGACTGCTTGTTCTGGCAGGTTCTTAAACTGCTGAGACACTCCACCTAAACCTGAATAAGAAGGTATCGAGGACGACTTTTTGGCTACCACTTTATTACATAGTAGGTACATTACTACCTGGAGAAGCAGAATTTCTTCATTATATATATTTTGTGCACATATAAATACAAATCTATGTCTCCTTTCCACTGTTTCTCTCCTTCTTTTTTTTTTCAGGACATGACATATTAAAGCTGGCTTGAGGCCTGTTTGTTAGCAACAAATCAAAATATAGAGGCTAGATGAGGGAATAACTGATCTTGTCTAAAATATAGCATGTCAGTTCAAAAATGCAAAAAAACCTCACCAAAGGTGGATGAACTTTGCATTAACTAAGGCTTCTTCATAGCACAAATCAAAGACAAATGTGATACAAAATGTGAGCATTAAAAAATGTTCTGGGGTGCATGCTAAAAATAAATTATCTTTTAAATATATTAATATAAATAGATGCTATTTTGAACTGCTGTGTGTTATGGGAATATTGCTCAAAACTCATGTTTCTGTGTAGAGGATCAAATATTCTTTAAATGACTCTAGTGGTCTAAGTAAAGGACTAATGTGTGAGGAAGGCACATCTCCAAGAAAGATGATTCTGAGTCAGCAGCTCACTGAGTCTTAAACACTAAGAAAAACACAGGCCTCTGTTCCCTCTGTGATGAGTGCTGGGTGTAATGTACAGTGTTATGGGACAGGCTGAATTTCGAAAGAAGAATGCCATTAAGACTGTCTGCTATTTCTTTTAGAAACTGGAAATGTGAAGTACCATGTATGTATATTAGTATATTAGATGTATATTAGCAAATATAATGTGGTGGTGTGGTTTGCATCATATCTGTGCTGTGGCAAAAGCACTTCAGCTGTCCCTCTTCCATTAACAAACACAAGGAGCTCCTTTCAAATATACTTAATTAAAAAAATTCTACAGTCTTAACAACCTTGGCAATGAAGAGTCAATGTACCAGTGTTGTCCTCTTCTGTGCAGGATCCTGCTTTAGGAGATCGATACATGAGACACAGCTTTTGGTAGTGAAGAGCACTTTGAGAGTTCCTTTTCCCCTCTGTCAGTGCCAGATTTGACCATTTATCATGCTGTCCTGGCACAATCATCTGTTTTCAGTTGTGCCCGTTGAACTATTTGTGGTAGTGTGCCATGGACAGGTGGATGGAAACTTGGCTTAATAAAAAAACCCAACAACCCTTTTGTTCTTGGAGTGCTGTCTTAGACCAGATGCCTTTCAATGAGCATGGGTCATGAGCAGTTACCCTTGCACAGTTGTGCTACACTGCTCTGAAAACAGAGTTACCAGTGGCAGGTTTTCATTCCTATTCAGCAAATGCTTCCTCCTTTCGTTTTAATCCTTTCAAAATAACATATTTTGCTTCATCTGGGGTTTTTGTATGCTTGCTTTACTAGTAAATTTGGTTTGGTGAAAGAATTTTTAATATAATCAGAAGGATCAATGAAATCAAGCCAGTGGCAAAACACTGGGGGATTAAATAAGCTTGGGCTTCCACTCAGAATAGTTGTTAGCTCTGTATTATTATTATCATCATCACCAGCATCTATTCTAAACTCTTGAATAATGTATGCCATAAGGCTTTCCTGAATAAATTTTCTTGAATGAAATGTTCTTTTTACAAAAGAAACCAAAAAAAGCAAAGAAAATCCAACAACCTAACAATATACCTAACAATAATCTTGTTAGGTTATTGCAGTGGTTAATTATCCCTCTTCTCAAAACTGTCACCTTCTTTTATTTCTGAATCTGAACCTTCCTTGCTTGAATTTGCAGTCACTGGATCTTCTTTTATCTTTATTCACAGGGTTGATGAGCCAGCTACAATCAGATTGTTACCCAAATTAGAATTTCCAGCAGTAATCAAATCACCATTTTTTTTTTAAAACTAAATGGATTCAGAGCTTTGAAGATTTCATTGTAACAATGATTTTCAACCCTTCAAATGTCCTGAACCCTCTGTTCTTTAGTTATTCAGTCCTACATGGCAGGAATAGATATAATTTACTAACAGTGGTACTGCCACTAAACCACTGATATCTCTCTACACAAATCCAGTATTTTCTCCATGTATATCAGAGAATGATATTAGTCCTTTTACTCAGCACACCCTTGAAGGCAATCAGATAGGTGTTTAACAATGATTTCACCTTTCTAACTTGCTGTTATTTGTAGGGCCAGAAAGATGGAACATTTTCTGCCTCTGAAACTTGCTCTCTGTCTTCTCTGAGAGCACAGCAGCATTACATGAACCAGGTCTGAACTAGAGATTTCCTGAAAAGGCATCCAACACTATAAAAGTGCTATTATCTCCAAAACTTTATTTCAAAGTATGATGACTTGAAGAAGAGTAAAATGGGCAGAGTAGTTAGAGAAAAAGAGAGAGCAGTTAAAGAACAGAGAGGGACGAAGAAAATCAAGGCAGTCAAACAAGGGCTATATATGTGCCACTTCATAAACCCACACAGAGAGATTATATACATTTCTTGTACTGCCCCTTCAATTCCTTTATGCACTGCAAGCTGCAGATTGCCTAATATATTCCAGGCAACAGTAAGCATGACTATTTTTCTCTAGACTTCATTTCTACACTTCTTTTGACTATTTGAGAAACCAGAGATGAACATAGATCTTTATCTTCTCAATCCCTTCCCAAATGTTTCACACAGAGTAGCAATGGGAGTTACTACTTGCTTATGTTATTTTTATATATATAAAATATATATTATATAATATTATATATTATAGAAGTTATTACTTGCCTCTACTCTTCCAGTCCAATGTGAGCACAAGAATGCAGAGTAGGAGCAACGTGTTTTCTAATTATCTGAAATTCATTAGCATTTCCATTTTCTAGGCCCAAGAGTGCTGTGTTGAAATCCTGGCAGATTGTTTTGGTGTGATTTTCTGCTCTGGAGACAAGGTTGTTTTTAATGCAGCAGCATATAACTATCCAGCTCCTGGGAGCAGCCTGCTTCAGCGACTGTGATCAGGTACTAGCTTTCATTCTTGTGCTGTCCCCTGCTGATGAGCTTGGCCTTGAATTTGAAATAGAAGTGACAGACAGATGCGACTGAAGAGGCCATGGAAATCTTGCATCTTACATTTTGAAGACAGTTTTTCTTCTTCATTTGGCTAGTGGTGTTGTATTACGTATCATTCAGTGCAATCATTCTGGGTTTCTCAATATGAGTTATTCCAGGCCTGATCTACATGCTGCTCCTTGGACTGTTCATATACTTGACTTCTTACACTCAATGGATTAAAAAAACTAGAGAAGGTCTGTGGTGTGGATTCATAGGTTTCTTCCTTTCCTGATTAAAGCCCTAGCTGTCAGCCTGCTTTTTCTAGATTTATTCCAGACTGACTGCACAGCATCCTAGTTTTGGCAGAACAGAGTATATCCTTGCCTGGTAATGGCCATCTGTAGTAGAAATTCCAAGACTGTGTACCCATCAATTGAGATGCAGTGTATTGTGACAATGCGTTCTTTTTATGTGTATGTTGTTAGAGAAAGTCCTCTTCTCCCTTTTAGTATGTAGATTGCAAGCAGAGGCCAGTAAATATTGTCTTGCTTCATCTCGTGTATTGATGTATATTAGGCAGCAAAGAGGTCAAATTAGTCAAAAAGATGTCATCCTGGAAATGAGGTCAAAAAGATGTCATCCTGGAAATGAGCAGTGGCAGAGCTTCATGTGCTCGGGAGCTCAGGTATATATACCTGAGGCATTATAGAGCTGTGGCAATTGCAGAATTAGGCAGCATTTAAGTGCAGAAGTGTCAAAACCCTGGATTTGAAGATCTGCTCTTAAATCCCATCTAAATCCATGTATTGCACCTACATCCACTGTGGGGCCAAGACCTTGGCTGTTAAAGCCTCACAGAAAATGACTGCGTTGTTTTATAGGATTTTGGTACCCAGCCCTAAAAGCATAGATCATCATTGAAAACAGGATCTATTCTGTTATGTGACTGCTGCTTTGGAAACAAATAATAAACCAATTATTATGCCTGTACATATAAAGCAATAGTATTTCAACTTTTCAATACACTCCTGTTAAAAACATGCAAGGACTGATAATCTGTCTGGTTTTACAACAATGAAAAATACATGCTGTCACTGCTGTGGAATGACACGCAAAAATTACTAGTGATATGCTGTATTACAATTAGGTGTTAGTACAATCCATAATCAAGTACGCATGGAGAAGGAAGTAATATAAATCAGACACGTCAGTGTCTGGGAAAGTTTCAACTTGCTTTATTCAGTAGAATAAAGTAAAATAGAATTTGTGCATGATTAACCAAGAAGCTGGGAGCTGTAGAAAAAGTTCTAGGACTGCAGGGCTCAAGCAGCAGAGGACAGTAAGCATTGCATAATCAGCATGATTTCTCTGGGAGAAAACGTCTTCCAAGATGTTAACAGAGCTTTTAGAAGGAAGGATACTCTAAATATGATAGATGAACCATGTTTTGGCAGGAAATCTTCAGTAAGTTATACTTTAAGTGAGGGAGTTTGAAATATTTTAGAAGTGTTAAAAGGGGTGAATACAGGAATGCATATTATAAATTAAGATGATGCAGGGGGAAGAAAGAAGAAAGGTAGTGAATAGTGATAGCTGATAAGATGCCCATTGCCTAGAGTAGGTGCTAACTGGGTATATATACTGGGGCGAGACTAACCCAAGAAGGAGGATGGGCCCAAATGAAACCCAGAATCATGGAACAGATGAAGAAAGTAAAAATAATAATAGAAGTGAAGAATTTTCACGAATTGGGACCAGACAGATATGAGGAAGGGAAGAAAGGGAGTAGTCCTACAAGAAAGGAAAGGAGGACAACATAAAACAAAGATGAAAGCGCTGATCTTGAGTTCTCTGAGGAACATAAACAGTGAAATATTGTTTGTCTAGGTACAAGACTGGACATATACAGAGAAAATACACTAATACAATGCAACAAAATATTACTGGTGAATGAAGTGAAATGGGACATTACATGGGTATCAGAAATAAGAATAGAAGCTTGACAGGATAAGAATGATTTGTTGAAGATAGGAATGAAGATACACATGGTAGGTAGTTTTGCGTATTAATCATACAACAATCTGGAGTTTGTGACAACACAGGTAAAACAGAATTTCTCTAGTTCATATTGCTTTGGGGATGCCAATACTAAGAATCTGCAATAGGCCTCTAGGATAGGATCCATTAAGATAATATTTCTGTAGAAGAGAGAAATACCAGGTGTAGTGCAGCTCAAACTAACTGTGTAGTCTGGTGCAGTAACTTATGGCAACTCGTAAGGCAGAGAAGAATAGTTTCTGATAAAGAGACCAGATATGGAAAAGTGGATTGAAACAGATAGAAATGAGAGACCTGATTAATCAAAACAATCAGAGAATTAACAATCTGAGCACACTCATAGACACTTATTTGTAAGTGGAACTGCACGGCCGTGCTTGTTTAGCCTGCAAGAAAACAATTGACATGGTTCTTGACAAAGTGATTGAATAAAGGGGAATCCAGTTACTGCTCAGTGTGGGTTGAATCCATGTCTGGAGAAGTTAGAGAACAGGCTGGTAGGAGAAGCATGTCCTCGAAGTGGAGGTTGACACCAGCAGCTGTCATCTCCCATGTAGTTTTAGAAAATGAGTGATGAATGTTCCTGTCCATTTCATGTGGAAGCAAAGTTTCCATGCTCAGGCTGGAGGGAAAGGATAATGTGCAATGCATGATATGGGAAAGAATTCATACATAAAGTTTCAAGGTTGGCAGCAAGAAATTTTGTTGAGTCTGTTGAACTGGGGATGGTAGAGCAGTGAGAACAACGTTACAGTAATGACAATCTGAGAGAAGGAAAAATATAGTCTTGAAAACTAGAGGTATGCTAGTTTGACCTAAGTATAATGAAAAGCGTTCGAACAAATTTGGAAGAGGAGAATAATTAAGACATAGAGATAAATGAGAAATGGGATTAAATGTAATATTGGTTTATGAAATCAGCCCAAACTAATTTGCCATATTTCATCTAATTGGTGCCTAATTTTCTAGAAAGAGAAAATATAGTGAATCTCATCTCTTGGGATTTCAGTAGAAGGTTTGAAATTCCTAGGCCAGCTAAGAAGCACATTACATGTCCAGCCTCCAATTTAAACATGTGTTTCTGAGTGGAGTGAAACCCAGATGAGACTTACTTAGGACTGTGCATAATATTTTAAGAGCTGACCACAGGTAAAAGCCAATAAGTAACCAGAGCTTATTTTGTCTGTTTCTTTAGTCTCCCAAGGATGAATTATACCTGGCTGTGCCTACTTGTGTGCATCTATGTAATCTAAATGTTCTGTAAGTTCTTTTTCTTAGTTTGACTTGTGTTTTGATTTCCTTGAGAAAATATTTAGTTGTCTGTCAAAAATTAACTTTTTTGGGGAAAGGGACAGAACAGAGAAAGCATGGAAGTTTTACTCTTCTTTGAATCATCCGTATTATTCCAATTTAATATGTAATTCCAATGTACTGTACAATTTTGTATAGAATCTGCTACATATATCCTTCATGATCTAGCTTTAAAAGCAGCTGCTGTGCTCTCCTGTGGCTCTCAGAAGTTTTCAATAGTTACAAGAAATCATGTCCTCTGAAAATTTAACCTTAAATGTGATTACTGTTTTTTATATCCTCAAATTAGTCAGTTTGTTCTACAGTTATGTTATCTGTCAAGCATTATGTGGGTATTTGCATCTGAAGTTAATAAGTACTTCAGAAAAAAAGTATTTTGCCTGTGGCAAATGAGAACAGTCAGGGGGAAATTATTTGTCTTGTGTTTGTTGCTTTGTCAGTGGCATATCTTCTTTGGATTTGCTTGGCAGGTAGTGCAGTGTTTTTGATTGCTACATTAGTCTCCCTCACTCTAGCATCCTCTGATGCAGTGTGAACTGGCTGCTTACTCCGTGCAAATTTGCATTTCACTATTGTAGCCAGCTCCACAAATACTGATTGCTGAGACTAAGGTAAATTAGATCAAAAGAGCTTTTCTAAATACAATTCTTGTAATAAATCAATGCCAACCCCATTTTTTCTGGGGTTCAAATTTTGAACTTTCCTGCTTTATTTTGTGAATTTTCAAGTGCACTATTTCTGTGCATGAAGACTTCTAGAAGTTAACCTTGTCTTTCTCCCATGTGTTAAAATTCAGTATCATAGATCTTGACTTATCCTAGGTGATAATTGTAAAGAGTTTGGAGGCACTGCACAGTCATGTAAAGCATTAAGTTTCTCCAGATGAGTCTCGTAGTTCAGCAGTTCATCATTTTCTACCCTTTTACATCCTGTAGCTGTACTATGAGACTTCTATCTTCACATTATTTGCAAATCACACTTTCACTTGCAAATGTTCAGAAATGGAGATCTACTCACTCCTATGTGTCTCTCCCATCTAGATGCCTTAGCCACATCTATGACAACTGTGGAAATGCTGTTCGTACTCAGATGTCTCAGCAAAGGTCTTTCACCAGCAGATTAAGCAGGCATGGCTTGTAATTTATGTTAATTTGAACAGACACCTCTGAGACATAGATGATAGAATAGTATCAGACTTGCAAATGTAACAGCTAACAATGTAACAGGAGTAGATTTTAACCTTTTCCAAATGAGGTCATTTCCCGCATGTAAAAACAGAGTGTATGTGCAATACATGCACCAAGAGGGGTGATTTAAATGCTAGTGATTTAAAATATCATTTAAAATCAACAAGCATTCATTTAAATAATGTTTATCTTTTTTCCTCAAGATATTCTGCAAAATAAGCTCTGTTCTAATTAGCTGTTATAATTTGATAAATCTAATGAAGCTATTTGCTCAGTCAAAGATCCATGTCTGCTCCATATTTGTCTAAGCTGTTATAAAACTGCACACATTTATTCTGTTTCTTAGTACTTATGGGTTTATTACATTGCAAATCAATGACTAGTAAACTCGTTATTTAGTGGGTAATTTATCTTTTTAATTATTATTTGTCTGAATTTGCATTTGAATGGAAATTCAGTTAACTGATACTCAAAAATGAATGAAAGCAGTATTTTGGGATTGTTTACTGGGCAAATAAAACTACAGAAATTGCAAAAAAGGCTCCAAACCAAGCTTTAATGCAAAATTAATAAACATATTAAATGAATAAAGCATTAACATTACTAGTATATTCATTATTTTTGCTAACCATGTTATTCAAGTTTTTAAAATGAGTAAGTCACATAATTTCACACTTCATCATTATTTACAAACTGAAACTGGAATACGAACTTTCCTCCTTTTTCAACATGCTCTGGATCTCACAGCTTTGCTTCACCTCAGCATTAAAATGAATCAGTCAAATAATGTTAGACAAAGCATACTCTTGTGGATCTTCATGAGCCACAACTATTGTGAAAACTTAGCCTAGCAACTTCAATATACTAAGGTTTTATGTTTTAATCACTAAATCCCAGCTCTTCCTGCTCTGCTCTGATTTTTTTTAACTGTGATGGAAAACCTGTACTGCTTAATTGAATGAAATGATGTTACATGGGCATGAAAGAATCAGAATATAAATTAAAGGGGTTTTTAAAGGAAAAAATGCTTCATTTACATTTGAGAATCTTCATCTTACAAAATGGGTCATGATGTGGAGTGATCTAATATGCAAATGTGTACTTACTGTGTGCGTAAGTTATTTATGCTTTTATGGTACAATTTAAAAGTTATTCTATTCAATAGCTACTACATTCCTTGAAAAGCAGCTTCTTCACTGGATTTGCATAATCAGCTGACAACATTTTAGGAATTTTGCCAGAATACCAGATGATCAAAGAAAACCTGTGATACTCATTTTACATTTTAAAGCCTACCTTATCCCACAGAAGCCATTGGAAAGGGAATGTAGGACCTTACTCTAAAGAAAATCTAAGGTGACTGATGGGACATGAAGGTACAGGAGCAGCACCTAATCTAGGAAAAGCAAGGGAGATCAGTTGTAGTAAAGGGGAGGGCAAGACAGCTACTTGTTTATGGAAAAGCGGAAAAGCTGTGAGGGATAGAGCTAGGAAATGTAATTGAAATGCACAACCCAATGACAAGGAACAACAATGGGAAATGATAGAAAGGAAATGTGTATATTGGAGATTAGAAGAATGAAAAGTATCCTGTGGCTGGCAGTGGGCCACAGATGGTGGAATCAGTCGAGTATGTAAAAGGCCTTGAAAAACTGTAGGCATATTCAGGTAAGAAAAACAGTTCTGTTCAACACATGGGCATCTGCAGTAGCTGACATCTAACCTGACTTTGAGATGACTACAATGTAGCTTTTCCAAGGCAGTTATCTAGACTACTTTCACAGTGATAGGAAGCAACCAGGCATTTTGGTTAAAACCCATCCTGTACATATCCAAAATGATCCTTTGTGTAGCACATTGACAATACTTTTCTGTTGACTTCAAAAGAAGTCCAGACACCTAATGCAGGCATAGACACACTATACACACCTAAATTTAAGCAACATGGAAATCATATCCTGTTGATAGGGCTTCCAGCAGGGCAGGGGTTGATTCTAAAATCTATTCAGCCAGTGTGTCCAATTTCTTGTATCATTGTTTAAACCTCTGTGACATTGTTTAAACAGGTCCAGGCATGTTGCTTTCTGATTCTAGAATCCCGTTCCATTCTTTGCAGAAAATCATGGTATCTTTTAGTTAGAATAATAATTCATTTGCTCACTGACAAATGAAACAACTTTGTCTCCACACATTGCAGATGGCTTTGTGTAATGTTTTGCAATCTAGGAGTGCCAACTGTTAACATGAAAACAGGTTTTTATGGAACTGTATATATTTCTTGCGCAGTTTATGGGATATCCTAGATAAATACTTGCAATTGGACCAACCAAATTTATTCTGTCATGAATAGTCTTAGTATCTCATTGATGGCAAACTAGGCACTGCAAACCAAAAGGATGTAAGAACACAGGTTTTATAATTTATGTCATGGCAAATGGTCCTTTGGACACATTGAGTCCAACAGTGGCCATAAACAGACCTCTAGGGAAGAGTAAGGAAAGAATGAGCTGTGTGAGGACAAGGCCCTTACTAATGCTTCCCTCTCTGTGGACTTCCTGAGCCTAATAAAATTGTTCTGTTTACTAACCCTGTATGGAATATGTCTTCCAGAATTTCATCCATCCTTTGGACATGAAACATTCTGCATGCAGAACAGTCTGGCAAGTAGTAATACAGTTCCTCTACGTATTGCTTTAAGAAACACCTCATCTTGTTTTTAAAATACTCCCACTAGCTTCGTATTATTTCCTCTAGCTTTGCTACTGGGGGTCCTAGTGGACGACAGGGTGACCATGAGCCGACACCGTGCCCTTGTGGCCAAGAAGGCCAATGGCATCCTGGGGTGTATTAGAAGGGGGGTGGTTAGTAGGTCGAGAGAGGTCCTCCTTCCCCTCTACTCTGCCCTGGTGAGACCGCATCTGGAATATTGGGTCCAGTTCTGGGCCCCTCAGTTTAAGAAGGACAGGGACCTGCTGGAGAGAGTCCAGCGCAGGGCAACTAAGATGATTAAGGGAGTGGAGCATCTCCCTTATGAGGCAAGACTGAGGGAGCTGGGTCTCTATAGTTTGGAGAAGAGGAGATTGAGGGGTGACCTTATTAGTGTATATAAATATATAAAGGGGGAGTGTCACGAGGATGGAGCCAGGCTCTTCTCAGTGGCAAACAATGATAGGACAAGGGGCAATGGGTACAAACTGGAACACAAGAGGTTCCACTTAAACTTGAGAAGAAACTTCTTCTCAGTGAGGGTGACAGAACACTGGAACAGGCTGCCCATGGAGGTTGTGGAGTCTCCTTCTCTGGAGACATTCAAAACCCGCCTGGACATGTTCCTGTGTAACCTTATCTAGGTGTTCTTGCTCCGGCAGGGGGATTGGACTAGATGATTTTTTGAGGTCCCTTCCAATCTCTAACATACTGTGATACTGTGATACTGACGTTGAACATTGATGAAGACTATTTTTTATTGACTGAATTATCATTGCGCAGTCCATTCCTTTTCTCCATGATCAACATGATTTTGTAGATCCTTATCATACCTCTCACAAAATGTATTTTTCAAACTGAAGAGTGTGGGTGGGTTGTGAATTTATACAGCAGTAAAGAGGTGGCTTCTTCTTTGTTCACTATTTCTTGTCCATCATGTTCCTAACATGCACATAAAAATGACTGCTACTGCTGAACCCAGCACAGTATCACTTTACATTTGTCTACACTAAATTTCATCTGGCATTTTACTGCCCCATCAGTCTTGTTGGTTCTTCTTCAACACTTCACAGCTGGCTCTCACTTTAGTACCTTTAATAACTTTGTAGCATCAGCAAACCTTATCATCAATTACTCTCTTTTTTAGGTCATTTGTGATTATATTAAAAAAGCATAGGTCCCAGAACATATACTTACAGAATCCAATGCTGACATCCCTGATCTGTAAGGACTATTTATTTAATTATTTTCTCAGTTGTCTATATTTTATTGAATATTTTATATATACACTTAACCCATTGCTTCTCAGTTATCTTTAAAAACTTTTCCACAGTCATTTTGATTTTAAACATTTTCTCTGTGGATATCGTTGCCCCTTTTCTCCTCACCCACAAGGAAAGGCTTTCATGTAGGAATGTCCCCAATTTCTTCTGAAGCGAATGCCCATACAAAGAATTACTCTGCCTTCTTCAGTAGACTTATCTTTCCTCAGCTATCTTTTATGCTTTGGGCTCCAGCAGGTTTCTTCTTTGAAGTAGCATCCTAAACACTGTAACTCCCCCACCAGTATATTTTAGAAGCTCCCTCGCAACCTTCTTGAATTTAAATGACAGCAGTTTGTTCCCTTATGGTTCATCAATCCTGTTCAGACCATCTTTGTTTTCAATGAACCTGGAGTAATTTCCTTTTTCCATCATCTTCTCATCAAGCATTTTCCTTCCCTTTGCCTTGTGCTGTTGGGGTTGTAGGCGATTCAGGTTCCTTATGATCTCTACCTCATTTGTGGTGAGCAAAAAAATATCATAAAACTCATATAATCCTCTTTCAGGTAGCAAACGTTTATCTTTTTTTCCTGATGATTATATCTTCTACTCCTTCTAAGCACTTTCCCTCCTTCCAGTTTGGGGTCCTGATTTCAGAAAAGTGTCCTTAGTACTGTATGCTACTATTGATATTATCTGGTGGAGAAAACCTGTCACTGGGATCTTTTTTTACTTTTTTCAGCTTCTATGGTGTTTCTAAACCTCTCCTTAATAAACAGCTCCACCTCTCAGTTTGCTTTTTAGCCCACCTGCTTTTAGCCCTGCACTTATGCCTGTTTGAACGTTAGATGTCTCCAACATGTCCCTGAAAGTGTGGGTGATTAATTTTCCTGTCTCTCTCAGGTTCTCTTATTCAACATCCTGAATCTTATGGGCTTGAATTCTGTCTCTGGAGCTTTCATGTTGCTAGTACTACTGCAGTGTGCCACTTCCCTGCAGGGAAGATACTCATCATTTGACATGTCATAGAGTAAACTAGGAAACTTTCCCTTTTGGCTGAGCTTCCCCTTCATTTTTTCTCCACATGAATGCAAAGGTGACTTCCAAAGCTGTTCTGTATCCACGTGATGTAAGTCACCTCACTTCCTATTATTTCCTTAATACAAAAGCTACAAAGCATAAATAAGTATTTTAACAGTAACTGCTGCAGTAAATATATGAGGTTTACATTTATAAAGTAGAAACTTTGTCTTTATATGCTTTTCCTTAATGATCAGAATGACATTTAAGACCTTTTGCAGATGGGAGGGGGGGAAATACAATCTTACATATCTTAATTTTTTAAGAAGTCATTAAAGCCAATTTCTGGAAACCAGAATGTTTTAAAAGGGCAACTTCTCATCTCATAAATTCTTAAAATTCCAGACAATTCAGTGTCACAAAAGAATTTTCCATATTCCCCCCAAAATAAAGATTTAAAAAATGTTCTGGGAAACCTTTGTGCAGAAAACAGAATGAGGCTGTTGTGTATGTCATTCTCGGGAACTGACTTTAAACACCAATTCCTTCAGTGTTTTTCTTAATTTGTAACAACCAACAACATACCAGAGGAAAATAAACCTATCTTGAAAACTCTGCATCTGCAAGCAGTCCTTCCTAAAACAGTGCATGGCAATAGTAAAAAAGTAACTGCCAAGGGTACAAGGTGGTGGTGTTCAATACTGAAACTGTGGCACTCCTTGAAGGCACAAAACATAATCAGTGTAAGGTGGTATAAATGGTACAACTGTGGGGCTCTGGGACCATAGGTTGAAATTATGAGATGGGGACTAAACTCCAGAACTGTTGTTTTCTATTTGGAAACTCAGTATTTCATGTGAATCAGTAAGTCATTGATAAGACTTAGTGCTTCTATTTACAAAATAATTGGAATTTTAGATACATAATTTTTCGTAAAGATGCCTGCCTTGGCATTCAGATCTTCGTTTTCATTTGGCAGATCTACATTTTGAAGTCTAAGCCAATCTGAAATATGGACAGATATCCAAAACATGATGAGGCATGCATTTTTTAAATGTTTCATGTGAAAAGGGTCAATTTAGGTTATATGCATAGTATTTGTAAAGAAAAAAAGCAGTCCTCTGGGTTTTTTTTTTGCGCTGTTTTGGCACCTTGAATATACTGTCCTGCTGTGGCCTCTTATGAATTCTGTTATTGCACATGATTTTTCCTCTAGACTGGTTAATTTTTGAACAACTATGTGATTTCCTACAACTGTTCATGAGCAGACTGAAGTAAGAGTAACCAATATCTGCTATGTAAGAATCATCTTAAAATCAATATAAATGAAAGCTGTAATTATGTCATAATATGGACAGATCTGTTGTACTTTATATTGTACAGTAGAAATTGGCAATTTGCTGTGCAGTAGCTACTGAAGGCAGACATGAATAGAGAGGGACATGTGACATTCCAATTACTTCTTTTGTCAGATTCAATCTGCAACTCTGGTTTTACCTGGATACCTCAACAAGACTCTTTAAATAGCAGCAGCAGTGATACCCTTCCTCACTGCGTGTTTAAAGGTTGTTCCACAAGATGCTTTTGCAAGCACAAGTACAAATGTGTTGAATTAATTTCCTGTTGAATAACCTTCCTAACGTCTGGTCTGTGTGAATTTCCGTAGAACCACAGAATAGCTGAGGTTGGAAGGGGCTTCTGGCTGTCATCCTGTCCAAACCCCTGCTCAAGCAGGGCTACCTAGAGCCAGCTGCTGAGGACCTTGGCCAGACAACTTCTGAGTATCTTCAAGGAGGGAAACTTGACAACCTGTCTAGGTGACCTGTTCTACCTGGAGCTTATGCCTAGAGTTTCTTCTTGATTGTCTGGGATATAAATTTATTTTCTGTTTGTTATCAAAGTATATCCCTTGAGACGTCAGCATGATACTGTTATGATGGGAATGAAAATGAGAGAAGGGGTCCTAGCCAGTGCCCTTGATACCCTACACTAATCTGATGGCTTGCAGAACTACTTTGTACTAGACTGGCTTGAAGCAGGTATGCAGCTCAGCTCGTCTGCACTGCTGTGTCTTCAGCTCATCATGTATGGCTTGGTACCTCCAGTGGCAATTGGAAGAGAAGAACAGAAGGTGAACAAAGACAACACTTAATTACAGGAGTATTAGGCAATATATGACAACACATCCCACAGAGCTCTTGTGCTTTTGGGAACAACCTAACAGCTATTGCAAGAAGTGCCTGATTTCCAGATAGTATTGACAAAAACTTCTCTACATTCTCTCTCTTTTTTTAAATGTTTTACTGCAGACCAGACTACAGAGGACTAATATGCAATTAGGAGTCAGCTATACAATTTTGGACTGCTGTCCTTTGATAGGTGGCGAAGTGCTTATCTAAGTGAGAGATAGTGCAACTCGGTGGCACAGACTTTCCTGCATGTGTGTTGGCAGGGAAGTTTTATACAAAAAGAAAGACCTATTTTCTAAAGTGCATGTTAGTTGCTAAAAGCTCTGTTACAAGGATGCTTCTCTGAACAAATTGGGTTTAAAATGTGTGTGTGATTTGTCAAAACTATAAACTGTGGGGGTGATACTCAGCTGACTCTGTGTAGCTGTCTATTGTAGAAGGCTATATTTGATCTAGTCATTCCTGGCTCCCTTTGCAGCCAATAAAGAGAAATAGGCACTTTTAGATCATAACTCTTCTACACTTAAAGTAGATGCCATTTATGCCCTAATACAGAAATGTCTGTAATTGGCTATAAGAGTTGAGTTTGACTGCCTTAGATGCAGGCTTGTAAAATAAGGTGAGATGACTCCCACCCTGAGGCACTGTTATTCTAGTGTGACGTCCCACAATGCAGTCACAAATAGGAGATGCGTAATTCAACAAAGAAAATGCGTGAGCAGTACTTCCCCTATTAGGGCTGCAAAGCTATGTATGTTGGAAAGCATGTGTCATTTGTTAAAGGAGGTCACTTAATGACTAACCAAAAAGAAACAAATAACCAAGGAAAGATCTGTAAGAGTGTAGTGAATATAGAATTTGATGGAAACCATGCTGGGTCATGTGCATTATTTTTACCAAGACAGTCCACTGCAGCACAACAATACTAATACAACCGAATTTTCCTTACTTTGAGCTTTATTCTGCTCTTATAGCAGTCTTATACACATGTAGCTGCATGTTTTTTTAATGAAATTTCTCCTAGTTTAGGCAATGTACATGAAAGTGTTGTTAGTCTTCTACTGCAGTTTGCTTCTGATCACTGTATTTGGTCTTAGTAGAAAATACTTCCTGTCAGTTCCTGCAATGCAGTTTTGAACTGTGTTTTGTGAAATGATTTCTGCATTAGTATTTCCAATGAAACGTTGTCACTAATATTTTTTTTTTATTACTGAAAGTCTGTTCCCCTTTTGATCTCCTAAATGTCTTCTAACATTTTAAAATCCTATGCTTTTGCTCCTGAATCTTCATCTACTTTCCTTCTCTGCTGTTCTCCGGGCTGTGCTCTGCAGACTGACATGACTAACTCAGATGGCTTGATACTATGGAGCCTCAGATATTATGGTAATGAGCATGACAGCTACATTAGATTCTAAGAAGGACTTCAGGGTCATCACAGATAATTACCTTAACATGAGCTGTCTGCAGGGCTGTGACTAAAAGAAATAATGTGAACTTCAGAATTACATTAAGGGGAACATATATCAAGCAGAGGCAGGAAAATAACCTGAGGTTTGTGTGTGTGTGTGTGCACATGTGCATCTTTGGCTGAAGCATTGCTTATGGGGCACAGCTGGAGGCAGATCATCAGCGCAGCTCTGTCAGTGCTCCAGTGAGCTGCAGGGAATCCATGTCCTTAGATGTGCTGCGAGTGTAAAGTAATCATACATTCATGATCAAGGTGATTATCAGAGTTGGGAAGAACATTCTCCCTTGGATTGGACAGATTAGTTTGAGCTTGGATTTTTTTCCCCCCTTTTTTTAAATTTGTCTTTTGCAGTATGAGATGAGAGATATCCAGTTGTATTTAGTCTACTCAGTGTCCTGACTCTAACCAGCTCAGACTGCACTGGTACATTGCTCTTTACCTCTCCCCTTGTCCTCACTTGCAACACTAAGGGGCTGGGATTTTACAATCCATACAAGGTGCCTGGATGAAGCTGCTAGTAAGCAGCCAGCCTAGGTGGCCTCATTGTTTCTTCTTTTCTTCATGGATGTGTCCATGCTGGAGGTAGGTGTGCTCTGCATCTTGTCCCATACATAGTCTTTGTTCCCATGTTGCAATTACCAGCATACTTATTTTACTCAGATTTCTGTGGAAGCAAACACGTTGGGTAGGCAAAAACCATGCCTTTTGAAAGTCTGTATAAGCAACCTGGGAAGAAGGGCTGTGCAGCAAGACTCAGCTAGTTTCTAGGGAAGATTTATATTTAGCCTGCTACCTGTAGTCTGTAAACTACTTGAGTACCTCCTAGGAGAGGATCTGTAAGAGCCTGACCTTCTGTTTATGTAAGAGTGTGACAAGTAAAATGATGTCCCCAAGTGGTCCAACAGAAAATACTTTCTGCCACTAACATATGTGCTCACCAAAAGGCCCAATATCATGCCTGTGATTCACAGTACAGACAGCACCAGAAGACTCTTAGGAGTTCAGGAAATTGTGTCTGAATTTATGCTGCAATGCTGGATGATTCACATTCACCCAACTATAACTAAATTCTCGGCTGGAAAAGTTTTGTACTCTCACTGCCTTTAGTTAAATGCTCAGTATTTGCCCCTTTAGTACAGACAAAATGAGAATGGTGCTTGTGTTGCATAACAGAGCACTGATATAATGAGACCCATAAAATCAATCAAAACTTTCCCCATGTTTCCCCAATATTGCCAATCAGGGACAGAAAGAAACAGAAGGAGCATTCCAAGCCCCTGGTGTAAAAGCTTTTGCAAATTGTTTGATATTTCTTTGAACTTATATCTGAATTTCCTTAAAAGTAGTTTAATGACAGAGAAAAGTATTTACTATATACTTGAAAATATGGGCTAGAGAGGGAATCTGCCTCTTACGTGACCTCAAAGATTAACACTCTAGCATTACCAGAGATCACAGACTAGGAAAAATTCAGATAAATGTTTTAAATGGCAAGTCATGTCAGACTAACACCAAGGACTTTAAAAATGAAACTTCCTTGTTAACAAACTGACATTACTGTATTTAAAGGTCAGCTGACAAAAGGTTATGACTCCCAAGCAATCTCTCACAGGCTGTGAGCAGTACCTCCCTGGGGAAACACTGACCTTTTCCGGGGGAGGAGCTATCAAGGCTCATAAAAGTCAGTCATTTCCAAAAGAAATATAACAAAAATTATGCACTGAACTAGGAGTGGACTTCTAATAGCTTCTAATAGCTGGTTGGTCTAGGGCAGAAGAGACACTACGGAGTCCATTGGTTCACTGGTTCACTTCTGCACTTTCTCCACAGTGGCTGCATGCCAGTGGGTGCACTGATGATATGGAATCAGGTTGCTGGAGCTCAGATGAGAAATGCTTTTGCCACAGAAGCTGGGCCCCTTCCAGATGTCATTGCCATTTCAGGAGTTTTTGAAGATGGCTTTATGACCATCTGGTTACAACGGATTTTCTTGCAGCTTCCATGACTTCAGTAAATTAAACCAGTTCTGCATCATCTGAGAACTGAGGCTCATTGCCTGGAAATAACATTAAGATGAAACTCCTCTTGCAGCCTCCATCTGGGCAGATCTGTTAATAAGAGTATTCACTAGATGGCTGCAAGCTGCTTGCACCAAACAAATCATAGAATCATAGAATCTTAGAATTATGGAATCATAAAATGGTTTGGATTGGAAGGGACCTTAAAGATCATCCAGTTCCAACCCTTCTGCCATGGACAGGGACACCTTTCAGTAGACTAAAGAACTGTCCAGCCTGGCCTTAAACACTGCCAGGGATGGGACAGCCACAGCTTCTCTGGGCAACCTGTGCTGGTCTCTCACCACTGTCATAGGAAAGAACTTGTTACTAATGCCTAACCTAAATCTTCCCCCTGTCAGTTTAAAACCATTCCACCTTGTCCTCTCACTACATGTCCTTGTAAAAAGACCCTCTGCAGGTTTCTTGTAGGCCTCCTTTAGACACTGGAAGGTACTAGAAGGAAGTTCCTTGGATGCCACACTAACCTTGAAACAGCTAAAGGCAAATTTACTGAACACCCACAGAAAACTGCCTGAGATCCATCTCTCATGCTCAAACCTACTGATACCTACATGTACAGTGATCACAAGTACAGAGTAACTACACTGGACAAAAGGGCAGTAGAAACCAGAAGACAAAGAGGGGATCAGTCGTGTACACTGTTCATTATGAATATACCCTCACTTTAGAAGTGCATCTGTGTTGTGGTAGGTATGCGTTAGGTCTCCTATTTGTCACAGGTGATACACGAATTGTCAGTGAAGATCTCATATAGCAGAGCTCAGTGAATACTGGATTTGAAAACCAAATTCAGCCTACCTGTATTCAAAATAAGACAAGGAAGAATGCTGAAAGATGCTTTAAAATGAAGCTTTCAAAAGAGTCAGGTTATTTTTATTTTCTCAATGCTTTTATAGCAAGGACACTACTGTATAGCATTACAGAGCACACCAGGCTGCACTGCACCATCGTTATGGAAAAACTCCCATCATTTTCAGGCTATGTACTTTAGTTCAGCTGTAAATTACTGGATTTGACAATGGAATCACTTGTGGGAAATTCTGTAACCTGAACTATGCAAGAAGGCACAAATGATTATAATAATCTCCTTTTTTTGGCCTTCAAATCAATGAATCTATGTTCATTGCAGACTGCTTTTCCCCTGCCAGGGATGCATCTTTTAAATTCTGCAGGGGAAAGCATTGCTGTGGTGAGATTTTATCATGCTTTCTACCTACCGAAGTCCAATTCTTCTTGCAGTTAAATGAAGATTAGGATGTACACTGAAGCATAAAATCTTGAGCAGAGTTCTCCATGTACAGCTACCAGAAAGTCATCACCTATGCTGCAGAGACTACGGGAATACCTTTAGTTTCCTGCACAAGCAACTGGTGAGGTTCTGTTCTGGCGGATAAATGATACTGTCTGTGTTTAGGGTCCCTGGCTGAGACTGTTTTGGCATTTAGACTTGTGGAACAACCTTGGTGACAAATGCATGGCTGGAGGCCCTTGTATTAGTCTGGACTCACTGAGCAACTGAACAGCATTAGCAGTCACTGAGAAGGCAGCTGCACTCTGATGTCCTTACCCAAGCCAGACACATCTCTGATGGGGGAGGATGGCTGGAAATTATATTCTAGTGCTGTCAGCTGTATGTTGAAGCCTATTGCCTCCCCAAGTGTGCTGATGGTCCTACTACGAACACCATGAAATTATCTGAGTGCTGTTTCCTGATACCTCCTCTGCTGAAACCATCTTAGCTCATCCATCACAGCACTCATTTCTCTGAGATTCCGTTTGCTGATCCAAGCACATTTAAACCATTTCTTGCTGCTGTCATGCTATACTAGGAATAGAGGCTATATCCTACACTTCATTAGTCATTGTCAGTGACTTCTTGCACAATTCAGGGATCTGGTGCAAACTACTCAAAGATCTTCTAGCTATCAGTAAAGCAAGCCACCTGAAACTCCTACCAGATTCAAAGGGGTTTAAGGTGTCCAGCAGCTACTAAAAATTACAGATATTTTAAAGGCAGGCTTACTTCCTAGTTCTATTTCTCCAATGTCTTTACCCATCTTTTCTGACCAATACCTTTTCCTTAATTCTTGAACAGTTCACTTCCTCTGTGGCATGCCTACTTCATGAGAGACCTCTTTGTTCCTTAATTTCATGGTTTTGTTGCAAATATTCTACTTTAACATGACTCCTCTATTTGAGTTTGTTACTCCATTGTGCACGCTTTAGAACATTTTGGAGATTCCGTTTGTGTCAATGACAATATTTGTCTGAAAATTATGCTAAATAGGGGCCTACTATGCCAAAAAAAGAAAAAGATCTATTTATAATGACTGTCACAAGACATTTGCATGTTGCACAGGCCTCAGGCATACATTGGTGTACTTGCAGATTTCAGTCTTATGCTATGTCATGTTAAGTAGTCTGTCATCCCCTCTGCTGCTAAAGAACAGTGTGCTGCCTGTAGGTGAGTCTGCATTTGTTCTCATCACTGATAAACACAGGGGGGTATTATATAAACATATCTGCAGCATCATTATTCAGTGTCACTTGCTGCATGACATCGGTTGCATGGCTATTCTCAACATCCTACTGGAGTTCTCCTATTCACAATTCCCACCTTCTGGGTGAGAATAGAAGATCAATTTATTCTCATTTTTCTTCCTTGTGTACTCACCTGCTTAGAAATAAGTCCACCTGGAGGTGTTACTGCAGAGAGTGTAACACTTCTTCCTTTTTGCAATATGTCAGTGAATCACAATTCTCTTCCAAACCCTCATGACTTCAGGTGAGGCAGACTGAGGAGAGAACTTCAGGTAGAAATAAGTTCATGGGCCTGTGTCACTGAAATGAATACATTTACCATTGATTTCAGCAGCTACAGAAATTCACTCGAGATTCTTTTCACATCATTTAACAGAACTGACCCACCTCTCTCCTTTTACGCATTGCGGCTGTAACAGTGGTGCTTCAAATGTCACAATTTGTTTCAAACAAACAGTATATAAATGTTGCTCAGAAAATCTGTACACTTCATATATGGGTAACTGGGAGCTACTACTGCTATTGATGCTTTCACAACCCATAGCAAGCCCCAAATGTCTATGTATTTACTTTTAGATATACAAGGACAAAGTAAGTCCATCCTCCATATGTTGTTTTCAGCAATCTAGGAAGCCTGTATGAAATTGCATGTTTAAAAATTCATAACTTTTATTGCTATCATATATCTCAGTAAAAGCTACAGAAAAGCCAAGACTTAAACTTCATGCTTGAGCTTTTTTTCTTGCTGTGGAGACCATTCCACTAAATTAAATCAGCAAGCTGTGCTTACATATTCCAAATGTTTATAGTAAGCTCAACCAATTTTGCTTAAGGGTCTAAAACCACTTCTCTTTTGGTTGAGAACAAATTAGGGAACAATTTCAGAAAATAGGATTTTTCAACATGTCATTGTAAGCACTTAAAAACATTGATGATTAACAAAAAAAAAGACCTTTCATACTTAGCTGCAATCATTGCTTTTTCTTGCTTTAGAAATGTATGTTAATTTTCTCTAGCTGTTGAAAACATAAAGCTATATGTGTAGAAAGAATTCCCCCTGCCTGAGAAAGGAGATCTTTTTAGCTGATTTCCTAATTGGCTTCATTTGTGCAACCTGAATATTTTGACAAGGACACGTGTTCTTTTTTGTTCTGTTCTACTCTTTTCTATTCTACTCTACCCTACCCTACCCTACTCTACTATACTCTATCTGCATCAACATCAGTCATAAATGTCTTAAACTGGAAAGGATTAAGTGCTAAAATAAGAAACAAAAGAAATATATTTTTTTCTCCCCCAAAGTGATTTCGCTGCTAGGCTGTGGAGCTTGGGTTTGTCTTGAGCAGATGACTCCAGAATAACTGGAAATTGTTCAGTGGCCACAATTTAGGCTTTAAAATTTAAAAGTTATTGCAGGGCATTTAGGAATTTCATGTTCTCCTATGCTGGAAAACATAAATTAATCATTTTTTTATTGAGATAAGAATATCAGAAATCAATTTAATTTCTTACTTTAGTGTCCATTTGGACTGTTAGGGCTGAGTGAATCAGTTTGGTGATTAATGGATCCATTTAGATTAGGATCCTGCCTGATGCAGTTCTCTCCTTATCAGGTTCTTTGAAAAAACAAGATGTATCAGTAACACTTTTTCCTCTCTGATTAGCCACTGTAAATCATCACTATTGCGGGGAGTGAGAGCTCTTGTTATGCTCAGCAAAAATATATTAACTGTTCCTAAGTCTGAGACACAAATTGTCTATAGTCTGTATAAAGGTGGGGGTAATCCAGATCATATTCTTCTCCCAAATTTGGTTGAGTTGGCATGCAGCTCCTTTTTAAACACATAAGTCCTTAACTACTTGTAACTAGGATGTAGTTGAATGATCTTGCTTATTACAGCATGTAGTGGCTTCTTGCAAAATTGTATTGCTTTTACAATTTAAGCTAGGGCGGGTGCAGGATTGCTTTAGGTTACTTGAGGTTAGGAAGACACAGATTTACATAGGTTCAGGGCTGTTGGAATCCTTTGGGAAGTGAAAGCAATTTTCTTTTATTTGCTCTCAGTTCTACAGTTCCTTCTGCCACTTATTCTCATTGGGTCAGCCTTTCCTTTTTCTAGTGTTCACATCAAGATGTTGCACCAGAACTACACAGATATCTTTCACCCAGACTCTTCAAAGGATAGCATCAAAGTTTTGTAAATTCAGAATTTTGCCTCTTTTGTCAGAAAGCAGTGGTCAAATCTCCACCTGTTTCTTCTGAAGAAGAAAAATGAAATTTTGTTTGTATCTTCTGTCAGTATTGTCCATCAGTATTTTCCATCTATTCTTGTCCCTTTTTTGCTTCACTCTTCTCATTTATGACCCTTATTATTATCCAACATAAACAACCTTCCTCTAGGTACTTTTTTCTGTTTTTTTCCCACTTTTGATGCATGTGTACCCATATTTAGTATTTCTGATAGTTGCCCAAGTTACAAGATCACAACCTTACGTAGTATTACTACGTTTCTTGGGCACTCATGGCTTAGTGACTCTCTGCTTCCTAAAGGTCTCCCTTATTCCCCCATCAATTATCTGCAAAGTCTGCCTGTTTCTCACATACCTCCTCCTTATCCCTTTTTCAAATCTAGCTATTCCTCATGGTGCTGTTACATTCTTCAGCTTCTCACATTGTTATTTGTTCAGCCCAGTATTTTTCTCATCTCATCCAACCATTTCTCTCACTCGGTTCAGTTAGCTTAAGCTCAGGTTATCACCTGTTCAGCACTCCAGTCACCTGCCTGTGATCCTAACACTCCCCTGTTCACAGGGCATGCCCCAAGGAGATGCCTTCCTCCATCTCTGTGCCACTGAGTTGGCCTCCCATAGCACCCGCAATGTGGGTTGCACACATCGGGCCAGGAGCTTGACTCAGAAGTGTTTGACCTGTGCAGGGTGTGCTGGGCTGCGGTGAGACTTCTTACCATTGCCAGCACCAACATGACCCTTCAAAGGCAAAACAGCATGTATATAGTGGGTCACTTCCACCTGTAACACTCCTGTTAGTGTACCAGTGCATGCTAGATCTTTCTGCTCATTTGGCTTCACTTCATGCAACCTCTGGTCCCATGAACTGAACTCTCACTAGTTGTGAATTGCTCACTTCTGTTTGAAAATATTCTTGTTTGTGAATCAGAGTATCTGGGAAGTGAACCCAATAAATACCCAGTAAATGAGGTGATGAGTTTAACTAGAGAAGTGCACTCCTGATCTGACCTAAATGCTAATGCAGACATACTAACCTCATCATAACAGTTAAGCTTAAAAACCTGTCTCTGCACCTGGTCTTTTTTGAATTCAGGCAACGAGAACTATGTATCGAATTTCACTTACTACATATTGAATTTCACTTGTTGTCTTATTTACCTTACATTGCAACAGAGCTTTATTATTTTTCCCATGGGACCGCATGCATGTCCCAGGTCTGGGATAACTTGGGAAAAGTGTTCCCAAGATTGATTGGACTGCCTGGATCCTTCTCTTCACTGTAGAGATGGGCCTAATTAGACCAAATTGAGTACCCAAGCCAAATGTTAAGACCTAATGATGGAGAGATGAGGCAGTGCGGATGACTATGCCAATCTACAAAAGGAGGCTGCTTCCTGCAGCCTCCAGCTTGGGTTCCTCTTCCAACTCTTTGGCCAGCAGTGTGCCAATGTGAAGATTTTTGCTAGACTTTCTAATAAAAGCGAAAACCAAGTGGCAGTTCTGAGCGTAACTTACGACTTAAGAGGACAGAATCCTTGTCTGATGAAAAAAAAAAAGAGGAAAGGGTGGTGGGAGAACCATTTTTTATCATCTATGAGGCTGATGTTCTTTATCTCATTTTCTACTAATTTACATCACAAATTTATGCACTGCCTTTATGGTCTACTCTTGAATGCCTTGAATGTTTCTACCATTTGTGAACCATGGCTATCTTGCTCTTTCCCTATGATATCCTCGTCCTTCTCTCTGCTGATCATGCCCTATTTCAGCAGCATGCCCCTATCCTTAGTGCCTAGGTTGGAAAGCATTTTAAAAGATCAATGGTAGAGAACAGTAAGATCTCTCCAGATTAGTATTTCCCCTGAAGCATCACCAGGTGTTATTTTCCATAAGTCATTTCCTTTTCCCATCAGAATTCTTTCACTAATTCCCACGCAGCCAGGCTTTACCAACTGTTTTCCGTATTTGAAAACCAGATAAAACCCCTCAAACTACTATATTTAAATTTTCCTATAAAAATAGTTTTTTACTGAGATATCAAGCAATTAGACAATCTGTTGTTTGGTAAATGCAGATTATGTTTTATCCCATTTTTTATTTATTTTTTATTCCAAAAATTTATTCTGGAATCTTGCATAATGTTAAGGTCAGAAACAGTTATTTTGTAGCTACTGATATCTCTGTTTTCAGTGGCGCATTGTTTCTATTTTCAGTATTCATAAAAATGCACTTCTGGCATTTACATTGTCTCAAAAATATTTTATACTTTATCACAAATTTCACCCCCTTTTTTTTTATTCTATGTATCATTCAGTGGAGATCACCCAACCCCTCTAAAATTCTAAACCTTTTCACTTCCACCTCAGATGAAAAATTTGCCATCTTGCTTTTACTTAGATTTTCAACTACTTTTTCAGCATTTTGTTGACATACCTGTTCTTGTTCAATATTATTTAAAAAATCTATTTATTTTTCTTATATGACACCCAATTGCTTTTTTTGCTGTCTTTATATTGATAAAATCCATTTTGTTATTTTCAAGATTTCCATTAGCATTTCCTTAAAGTTTCACTTTGCCACAGCATCACTTTATTTCTAACACCTTAAATATAGTATTAGAGTGATGAAAGGGACCTTGAGAGGTCATTTAGTTCATCTGCCTTCACAAACCAAGACCACTGAGAAATGGTTGTCTAATCTGTTCTTAAAGATCTACAGAGGTTATCTATTTCTTCAAGTCCAGAATTTCACTATCATTTCTATCACTAGATTTTCTGCTGTTTAATGTTAATGTTTCTTGTTTGAATTTAAGCTTGAATTTTTTACCAATAACATGAATGGATGGTTTCCTTCCTTTTTGCTGCCACCTTTTGCAGTTTTGAGTAATTATTGAGATGCAGCTCAGCTGTGTTTTCCTCTGCACAGCTAGTCCAAATTTTTTTCCCAGGGTGGACTTGTGTGTGTGACTACAGATTTGTCTTATTGCTCTTCTCCAGACTCTTTCTAATTAATACTTACCATGCTTGAGCCCAAGAATATCCATCAGCAGAGGTTATATTGTGTGTTGCTTCAAGTACTTTGGAAACAGTATTCCTGCTTGTTGCTACTAGATGATATTTGTCTTTTCTTTTTTTTTTCAATGAAAGTGCTGGATTAATTCAGATTCAGTTTGTAATCCTCTCTAAGACATACACCCCTCCAGAACTACTCCTTAATTAGTTGCCTTCTTCCTATATTTTTGTATCTGATTACTCCTGTCTAATATTCAATATCTTGCTCTTGTTGCTGTCTTGCATGTCAGCCTCATGCTGCTTCAGGTAATCTCCTGAATTATCAAGACTGTTTAAACTCTAGGTGAACATACTTGCAGTTCTATCCAGGAAGGTGTCATTAGCAAATTATTCAAGTTGTTCTTGAAAATACAAATTAGTTTCAATGCACAACAGACTTTTTCAAAACCCCATGCAATAGAATCATAGAATGGTTTGGGTTCGAAAGATCATCCAGTTCCATCCCCTCTGCCACAGGCTGGGATATCTCACACTAGACCATGTTGCCCAAGGCTCTGCCTGACCTGGTCTTGAACACTGCCATGGATGGAGCGTTTACCACTTCTTTGGGCACCCATTCCAGTGCCTCACAACCTTCACAGTAAAGAACTTCTTCCATATATCTAACCTGAACTTCCCCTGTTCAAGTTTGAACTCATTGCCCCTTGTCCTGTTGTCCCTGATGAAGAGTCCCTGTCTGACATCCTTGCAGGCCCCCTTCAGATATTGGAAGGTTTCTATAACAAACCCTTAATAACCCTGTTATAATAAACTAAATAAACCTTTTCATTTCCACAATGAACCTTTGATAACTACTCTGTCAATAATTTGTTTCAATAAAATATTTTTCTATTTTTGTTGGCTCTGTTAGCTGTGAAATCCTTTCCTACATAATTATTCTCTTGGATAGTCTCAGCGCTTTTGACTTTGAGCTGCTCCAGGCTGTATGATGTGAATTGCTTCTTTCTGACTTGCTTTTTAGTTTTTTTTGTTGGGTTTTTTTTTTGTGTGTGTGTTGTTTTTTTTTATGTATTTAACTTTGACCTTTACACATGGAACTACAATTGCTTGTGCTTCTACTCTTGTGTTCCACTACAGAATTAGCCAGGAGTCTTTTTTTTACATCATCACAGAAACCATTAATTCAAATAAAACAAAGACAAGAGTCATACCTGGGAGAACCCCAGAACAAGGGTAAACACCACATTAAAGATGAGAGAACACAGTAGCAGCAGCAAAGCATATAGGCCATTCGTTGCCTCACACACTTGTTAGTGTAGGTTGATTACTTTTATGCGTGCAAACTGTATTTGGAAAACCTACTTGCTGTCATCTGCATCCTGTAAAGATTATTTATTGCATTTTTTTAATGTTAAAGAACATCACTGATGATTTCTAGAAAATGTAATGATGAATGGAGCATGTAATTTATTTTATTACCAACCATTTTAAAGGCCTTGGTGAGCTGTGCATTTATTTCAAGTATCCTTCCTTTTGCTTTGCCTGATGTTTTTGAAGGGATTGCCTTTCAGCTATAGGCTCATTTGCATAGCAATTTTCTTACAGGGAAATTTACTGTGTCTGTAAAGCACAACACGATAACAGAACTATCAAGGTCTCAAGTGACCTATTGATGCTGAACTCAAGTTTAAGCATTGTACTTCTGTGACTGGACCTTTGTATCCCTTTTGAGGGTCCCCATTATGGGTTTTATCCAGCTTTTTTAGGAACATCAGCACCATCCTGAATCAAATCCTTTCTACTGGAAATTTCTGTTTGCAACCATCTATCCAAACACAGTAATCTTTATAGCTATGCTTCAGTAAACAACTGCACTTCATAGAAATTTATTTTGATTCTGAAGCCCAAAGAACCTCTTTTTCCTATTTGTCCCCTTATTTTTACAGTGCTAGACATTTTCAATTAATTCAGGTAATGTAAAGATTTGGTATTAACTGACCCTTCTTCTGCATCACTCCAGCTGGATTTGCACAGTTTAATGAAGGCGGTAATTATGACCAGCTCTGAATTAATTTGTAGCAACCGTTTATTGTATTCTTACATGGTACCTACTAAAATGTATTTTTGCACTCAAATTCAGAATAGATTCTACAACATCTCTCTTATGACCCCAAATTATGACCTTTTGATTTAATGATTTCTCTCTGCTCCATCATTAATTCAGTCTTTTCCACCTCAGATGTATTCACAGGTTGACACTTGCACACTTCATGGTTTCAGACATTCCAGATTTGTCTACTGAATTGCACCATTTCATACATTGCCAGAATATTTTGTTAACATTCCTTTCAGATCACTTTTTGAATAATTTTGTTGTTATTTTTCAAGCTAAAGTGAAAATCCAAATCAGTGCTTCAGGTCCCACTTTTTTTTTTTATGGCATCATATATTTTTAAAATGTTTATTTGAAATCATTACACTGACAATTAATTTCAAGTGATCTTTTGACTTTTGGTGCATCAGGTATTTTCAGTTTTTCCCCTTTCTTTCCAGAAAATGCTGAAAAATGTTTAGCCTACAGAGGATGGGGGTAACTTATTTTAAGCAAACCACAAATAACTGTTTCTGTAGAAAGAAATAGCATTTTCCAGAAAAAACCCAAACCTAAAACATATTCCCTTTTGAAATTTTTCTTGATTTATCCATATATTTATTTTACTTTCTCTGGCACGTATTTTGGGGTACACTCACAGATTCATGATTTTTTTTGTACAGATCATACCACAACGACCATGTAGTCTGATTTCTTCTGTAACATGCGAGGCATAAAATTTCCTGTAGGAATTCTTACCAGAAGCCTAGTAACTTGTTCTTGAAAGGCACTTCACATCTATGTCAACCAGGTGATTTGATCAGTACAATAGACTTTCTTTGGGACACTGGAGAAAAAGTTTAAAGGAAATTTGACTGTAATACACATCTAAGTCTTTGAGAATATCATCCTTCACCCTCCTAGTGTATGAGATGACAGGCAAAATTCCTTCAGGCTAAGTTGTAGTAAAGAAGCTAGCATATAGAAGCATATATTAAAGGCATATAAATAAACATATTTTTCCCTGGAGGTTGTATATTGTTTTGTCCTTAAAGTTTACTGGGATTTTGAATCCCATTATATAGATTGAAAAGACTGAATTATATAGTCTGATTGAAGTGATAGAAAATACTAGCTCAAAATAGTGAATATACAGCAAATTGTGGTATAAGCCCTGAAGGAAAAAGCTTTTGTTTCCTTACAATTTTGTTTCCTTACATTACAAAAATCCATCAGATATTCACAAATTTAATTTAAAATGACAAAATGGAAACATTTACAAATATCTTTTTTCACACAATCATGAGGTTTCTTCTACTGTTGACTGACATACAAATTAATACAAATTCTTTCTTCTTCCATTTCGAATTTAGAATACTGTAAAAAAATCCCCTGAAATTATTAAATAAAATCATGTTATTTTTCATGGTTATGCAATTTTATTGCTAACTATTCTGTATTGGCAGGATGGGGTTAGCTTCTCCCTGGGCCATGGAATTGACATTATTTGTTGGGGTGGGCAGGTTGATAGGTTTCACCATTTTCATACTTGAAACAAGTCCCACCATTGCTTAATATACTAGCCACTATAAAATTGTAATAGAAAGTTTTTCTGGTAGTTGAACATATTGTGGCCGCTTGGAAAAAATCTACTTTCAATATTTAGACATCAAATAAACTTTTCTCTTCCAAGCATTATTAAAAGGAATCTAAGTGAGACAAAAATAATAGTCTCACAATTACTAATGATAGTAATTAAAGTAATATTAGAACTATCAAAACCAAACTCATAAAGGGATCAGTTTTGTTTGGTATAAGAAAGAGATATAAAGGGGAAATCATAATAATGGTACTGTGATTTGTCAAAGGTTATAATAAAGGGGACTAAGCTGTTTTTCTACATGCCTGAAGTAAGTAGGAAAGTGAATTAACTTTTGGCATGGAGGAATTTTAATTAAATTTCAGGAAACACTTTATAATCATTGTGAAAGTGATCTATTTAAGGTCATAGAAGACGACGTCAAAATCTCTTTACAGGCTCTTAAAATCATATCAGACAAGAACTCTGAATGAGTACCACAAGGTACTGGATTAGATCATCTCCACTGGATCTGATATTTTCTGTCTAAACCTTCATCTCAAGTTTATTCCTTAGAAGAGTCTTCCCTTCATCATGAATGCATCAGTTGTGATCTGTGAACACATTCTACACCAGTGAATTCTTTAAGAAATTTACCATTTTTCTATGTTAGCTGTTAACATTTGTATGCATACAGTATGTTCGGAACTATCAAACCTGAGGGGCTGGCTGTATTGTATCTGCTGTATTTTCCAATTCAACAACTTGAAGGACAAAAGCCTTAAGGCTGTTGCTGACAGCAGATTTCTAATGGGGACTGAGTATTACAGTGTGTTGCGAAGAACAGTATTTAAGGGCATGGGAAGAAATGAGCTCCCTAACCCATTTGTACTCTTTTTTGATGCACATAAGTATGACTTGCAGTACTTACATGCTTGCATATATTAGATGTAAGTGCCTACATACTGTGTTTTTTCTACCATCCTTCCTCTCCCACTTTTGCTTTTAAAAATATGAATACCCCCTTCATGTTTCTGATGAAGTTTTGAGCCTAGAAACCCTGAGAATTTTGATTGTTTTTTGTCTTCATGAAAACACACATATGTAGTTCAAAGTTTGTGAGCAAGATTCCCAGCAAAAGGCAAAATAAAACTGTCTTCTGTCTCAGTCATTCTAGCATAGCCAGGAGTTAATTCATATTGATAGAAAAAAGGTCCAAAACTTGATGCATTTTTTTAATTACTGTATGTTAATAAGCTATGATGAGACCATGAATATCTCAAGTATTCTTCAAAAATCAATATGATGGGAAGCATTTGCCAGGAGAGGTTTTACAAAAAGATCCAAATGATCTGTAATGTAACCTCATAAAAAGGGTTCATATTTTACTGTAGCAATGTACTGCAACAGTACTCTCAGAAAATGTCCTCTTCTAAATACCAGAACATTAGACCATTGAATCAAGAACTATTTTATGACTCGTATACAATTTACTGCATATGCAAGCGATAATGAAAATAGCGGGAGGTTTTGTTGCAATTTATTTTCTATATTAATGAAGAAACTCATTGATATAGAATTACATGATATGGAAAACAGCAAGGCACAGGTGTTTTTTTTTTTCTGGCTGAAGGTCTTACACTTAATTCTGGAAATGCATGCAGTAAAAATGTAGGTAATTCCAATCTATAAGAGAAATGTATGCCTGCATGAGACTCTTAAATGAGTTTTGATTCTTAGGCTGTATTAATGTATTATTACTTTATGATTGCAGCAACTAGCATCTCGGTTGTCTTGAGAAGTCCATATTATTTTATCCAAAGCACCAAAACTAGCTCTTGCTTTGTGAAGCTTTTCCACATGCAAAGTTGGAGACACAGAGGAGTACTCACTGTCAAAATGCAGACATCCATCTAAGCAAATACATAAACCTATATAAAAATAAGCCCTTGAGTCTACTGTACAGTGAATGCAAAGTCCCCGCAGAGTAAATATAATTCCCATTGTATGTTGTGACTTGCAGGACAGTATTACTGAGCCAGACGTTTTCCAAAACCACACATTTTGCTAGTAACACTACACACAAGCCCTGGACATCTGTAGATTTCCAGATGCATGGTATTCCTTAATAAAATATTTGGCCTTAGAGCACACCAGCCCCTGGTGACATTTCTTCAGTGATGTTAGTCCATTTACCAAGAATAAGGGAGGCTAGTGGCTGGAAACGTGAGATCCTCTAAATCCACTCAGACCTAGGGAAAAGCTGATAGGTAACTATATCAGTTGTGTAATGTCTGTTATCCCATGGGACTGCACTAATTGCTGTGCTACAGAGTTATTGTTCTCTGTGCCTCCACAATAGCCAAATGTTTTGAATTAGCTCCTGAACAGCATTATTGGGAAGGGCAGGTAACACTCCCACCACTGACTGCAGCCCCTGGCACACCACTTCCAAAACAGAGCTGTAGAGGCAAATGCATCCTCCATGTCTGTTTTAAAGGGAAGAAGCTGAAACTACAATTTTAGATAAAGAAAATCTTTGCAGAGTCCCTTGAGGAACTCAGTAATGCTCCACTGAGCCTCCAGTTCTCTTCTCAGCTGGGTGGGAGGTTGACACCCAGATTTGGGCACTGATGTGACCCTGGACACGTGTCAAATTGGAAATTCAGGTGCCTGGTAACCTCCAGGGTAAGATGGACATGTACATGTTGATGTAAATCATCCTGCAGTGGGTGGTAAATGTGAATGAATTCCTTCATCGGAGTTTTTGGTTTGGACATTTCAGTGCTGCCCAGCTTTGAGCAATTTGTCTAGTCCAGGAACTCAAGATCTTGCATGGGGTTTTTTTATACATGCATTTGTCCCTGAGTGAAAATGAGTATAATATATCTTCAGAATGCCATACATGAGCAAATGGTATTATCTCCTTTGCTGGTTTTGTGATAAGCATGTCCCTTACTGAGGGAGTGAGGTTTTTAAAGCAACACTTTACTGCTTATTTCACTTGTTTACAAACTGCTGGATCCCAGGACATCCCAATGCCAGTTAGAAAGTTGAGGATCATTTGAAAAGATACTGTACAGTAGATATATATATGTAAAATCTTGCATTCAGCTCAATAAAAGGTTGCTATAATCTCTCCCATTTAACTTTATATAAACTCTTAGTTTTTCATTCATTTCATATTGCGAATGATTCAGTGAATGTTGTCCTTGTCTTCTCTTCCTCTGTTTTCATTTGTACAATCGTAAGTATTTTCAGCTGTTGTTTATTTAGGTTATTAGAAATATCCTGTTAGAGATGCAAAACTATCAGCTGCCAGATCAATAGCTGTGCTGTGTGCTGTGATACCAGTTATTTTTTGTTCCCCAGATAACTCGCCTTCTCATAAACTGGTCTGTGCGTCTTGTATCTATGTCAATGGGAAAAGTGTGTCTGTAAGCTGAGTTGCTGAATACTGAACTAATTAGCAGAGCTTCTGCTGTTAAAATTAGATGTTAGCCAAGCTGGTTTGAAAATACTTTCAACAAATTTCAGCTGAACATAAAGCACATAGCTTTAGCAGTTTAGTCTTATATATTTATTCTCAAATGATTTTCTTTATTCTTAGTGGTATATACATCAAGGTCATCTCAACCCACTTTTGCAGTTGCTCCAGGCAGACGTCTGCATCGAGCTAGTGAATTTTTAGAGCAAAAGATTAACCTATGCTTTTTGTTCATGTCCAGTCACTTGTTATGGAATGCACTACTGTAACCTCTTTGGGTGGAGGGGGATATAGCATGTAACAGATGGCATTTAAATGTTTTGGGCTTTTTCTCCCATTTGGAAATTAACATTCTTGCACAATATTCACTAGTGGGCAATTTCTGAAAAGCCTAGTTATATTAACTCCAATGACCTGCCAAATTTGGAGTTTGATTAATTTTGCCAATTTAAAATTCCCGTTGCAGCTCCACCTGGTATGTTTCATTTCCTCTAATAAAATATTGTTTAGAACTGATTCCTGCTGTGAAAAAAGTCATATTTCACTCTGAAGTAATTTCTTTAAGGGGAAAGTGAGTTGTTTAGTGGTTTTGGCTGGGAAAGTGCCTTGAAGTCATTTTGAAGCTTAAGCATTAGAAGCCCAGGACCAGATCCAAGACCTGAGGTATAAGAGGAGCATTTGAGCTAGACAGTGCTAAAGCTGGCAGAACGGTACTGTCTTCAGGTCTGACACACAGTAAGTGTGCATGCTCCCAGTTGAAAACAGCACAAGTGTTGAACCTGAGCAATCATTGGACTTCATCACTTACATGGATATATTTTCTTGTAAAAACAAGCCATTTCAGTAGAACCGATGAAACCTAGTTTTCTATGGCACTGTCATGGTTTAAGCCCAGCCAGTAACTCAGAATCAGGCAGCCACTCACTCATTTCCCCTCCTTCTTTCTTCCTGCTCCGCACTCCCGGAGGGATGGGGAGGAGAATCAAAAGAATGTAACTCCCATGGGTTGAGACGAGAACAGTCCAGTAACTAAGGTATAACACAAAACTACTACTGCTACCACCAATAATAATAATAATGATAAGGGAAATAGCAAGGGAAGAGAATACAACTGCTCACCACCCACCAACCGATACCCAGCCCAACCTGAGCAGTGATCTAGCCCTTCCTGGCAACTGCCCCCGGTTTCTATATTGGGCATGACGTGCTGGGGTATAGAATACCTCTTTGGCTAGTTTGGGTCAGGTGTCCTGTCTCTGCTTCCTCCTGGCTTCCCCTCCTCTCTGGCAGAGCATGAGACTCAGAAGGAATTGGTCAGAGTAAACATTACTGAGCAGCAACTAAAAACATCGGTGTTATCAGTGCTGTTCCCAGGCTGAAAGTCAACACCACAGCACTGCACCAGCTACTAAGAAAAATGATTGCTACTGCTGAACCCAGGACAATAGCCTATATATTGCATCTACTAAAGGTCTCTAGATCCCTGCCCCAAGTCCTCTGCTTTCTGCAGGCCTTCCCAATAGCCCAAATTTCCTCAGTCATTATCTGCGGTCTTCCTGAGATGCACTTGAAATAAGTCTATGGCATCATCATTTGCATCTGCTGTACTAAAATAGGAAAATAGGGGTTTGTGTGTCTTAAAATTCATGAGGTAGAGCTGTCTTAAAATTCATGAGGCAGAGCTGGCTTCCAGGATAATAGTAAGAGTTGTAAAATGCAAACAAATAAATTCAAAATTAAAATTAGCATGACTAAAGATTTCATTTTCAGAACAGGATTTTAGTTGTAATTTGGCATCTGACTCACAGCAAAGACGACAGGTTACAGACTTGGGAATAATAAAAACTGCCTCTGGAATCAATTTTCTTTTACATCATTTTGCAACATGTTAGACGCATACATTATTTATCATTGCATTTATCTCACCTTAACAAACTCCAATGCCTTGACCCAGTCACATTCTCTACTCTGAGTAGACTGCAGCAGGAGGCAATTATTCAAGGAACATCTCTGGTGGAGTTTCACATCTGTTGCAATCTGCTGAAACAACTGAGTTAACATAAACATTAACAATAAATAAAACTAAGGAATCTCCACATTTTACCAGTTCTTGCCAGCAGATGCTCCAGAGAACTGAGAAAAGGCAAGCACTGAGACCATAGCCTACCACTTTCCCCAAGACAGCTTAGGTTATCTGCACACAAATACAGCTGGCTCTAGTCTGGAATGAGAGGTAAGAAGATTTCTGAGATCCCCTTGAGAAGAAATGCATCCTAATTCCAGAATTTGCCTGTGCCAGGGCAAAACTGGATTCTGCTTAAACTCAGTTTACACCACTTGGTCACTGCCTAATGGGAGCAGAACTATTCCGGGTGCTGACATAAAGAGTTCTGAATGGTCAAAAAAGAATACCACTGCCAGTGTGCACAAATGTCTCTGGTTGTCTTCACTAATGCTGGTAGATGGTCGTGATTTTGGGACCCTTTCCCAGCCAAGCATCAAGGATGAAAAGTAGAATTGACTTCTATGATTGCAATAGAAGAGTTCAGTATTCAATTTCAGCTTACCTTTGGTTAGGAAAAAAAACAAGAAGGAGAAAGAATAATAGTGCAGTCATAGTGTAAACCCCAAGTCTCATTCCCAGCAAATACAAATTTCTTAAAGGAATACAGAAGGAACATACACTTTTTTATTAAAAGATATAAGATGTGAATGATGAAAAAGGGTTTTCTCTTCACACTGTTGCGTCAGTTTTGCTCTGGAGTAACTCCATGGACTGAGTGGGATCAAGCTGACAGAGAGAGTTGAGAATTAGGCTTTCTGTTAATGAGTTCTCATGGGCTTGCCTGGTGAGAGAGGAGGTTTTGGAACAAGAACAGGAGGTATTTGAATACATGCGATATTCTCTCCATTCTGCTGTTCCTCTTGGAGCTGGGTCTAATGTACACAAGGTGGGAGGTAGCAAGACTTTGTAAAGAGGCTTCAGAACGTGACTACCACGAAAATCAAGTGACTTATTTGGCTATAAACTAATCATAGGATCTAATCATCACATAGTTCATCTGCTGAACTACTGTTGTCTTGATTCTTGACAGACCTCAAAGAATAAGAGATGTTATGAAAAATTTAGTATGAGAATGAAGTTTTATTTTATTTTAAAAAGTGAATTTGCTGAATTTCTTCCTGAATCCAAGACGGCACTTTTTATCATCTTTCCCAGATTTTAAGGGTGGGAAATTGTCTTGTTTCTAACAAAATAATCTATTTCCTTAAATGCTAAGGAATCATAATATAAATAAAAATGTATTGCACACTGAGGAATAGATAGAATTTGATACGTTGATGATAAGTTTGGTGAAGAAGAATATCCACCCTTCCTTTCTCCCTAGTACCTTCTGGATCAACCCACATAGTGTGAGGAAGGGAAAAAAACCAGTGGAACCGAAGGTCTATGAGAAGACCAGAAAAAAAGTCTATGAGGAGAACAAATAATGTCTATCAGGAAACAGAACAGACCCGAAGAGAATGCAATAGAATGGAATTGAATGGAATCAAATGGGATGGGATACATTCCCCTCCTCAGGAAGCTGTGGAGGGCAATGATGTGCAGTTTCTCCCTGGCACTGGCCTTCTTGGTGTAGATCAGGCTGCCCACCCTGTTCTTTTCTGTTTCCATAATTGTTAATGCATGAGGAATATGAGCCTGATGCGATCTCCCTCACACTTTATCAAGACCCAACCCTGCTCCTTTTAAAGCCAAAGACAAAAGGTTCACATCTCGTTTGCTCTCAAAAGGCACTTTGTATGCTTCTGTACATACATTCAGGTACAAATACATTTTGCATTCACTAGCTCTGTGTTTTGTCTCAATAAAGTCTCTAAGAATCACTCATACAGCAGTGCATGGATGGACAATATTTTGACACATCTTTAATTAAAGATACGTAATTTTCTCAATTTGGGGTGAGGGAGGGGGGCAATAGATTGCATCAATAATTTCCATCTCGCAAGAATTTCGCTGAGATTGAACATACGATGTTTGTAAGAATAGAAGCTTCCTTTGACAGTCTGTGTGTAAAAAATCTTCTTTACTAGAGTGTCATAATACTGTCCCAAATGGGAGATTACAAGACATTGGCTTGCAAAAAACCACTTTAAATACCTCAAAAAAGTTCCCTTTCAACAGCCTAAATCTGGCTATTATAGACCCTTTTGATGCTTAGCTCTGCAAAATATCCTAAAAGAACTACTATTCTTACTATTTTAAGTAAGTATTTTACTTTTTTTCAAGTAAGAAAAAAAATGTAATGTTGGAAAGTGTTAGTCACCACAAAATTCATTATCATTTCTGAAGATTTGGTCTGCTGGATGTGGTCCAAAATTTTAATGTCAATAAGCATTTTCCCACTGATTTCACCAGCTTCTGGATCTGAACATTTGTAGACTCCAAGCATGTTTTTTGTTGTTGCTAACATGAAAATAGTTTCCTAGCTCTTTTTTCTTTTTTTTCCCCACAAATCCCTCTGCTTAGTGCTCAATCCTTAAGAAGAAACAGCTGATGAAGTAAATGCAACCCCAGAAAATATTGTATTTAGGTTCTGATGGTCTGTGGAGTTGCATAATACAGTATAAGGTCCAAAATTAGCTTAACCCAAGCTATAGAGTTAGATGTGAAACACATCTGTATGTGAGTATCCCAGTCCATAGTGGTTTTATTTCTTTTAGGTATAAATTGACTCAGAATATTTAAACTAGATTCAAGTAATCCAAATCAGTAATGTTCACATAAAAACACCTTGTTTAAACAGATCAGATTTTGTTAGCTATATTAGTTAAACAAAAGTAATAGGAAGGAGGGAGACAGACTCCTGAAGTCCTGTTCAGGCAACAGAAATACTGTTATGGATGGAAGACCCCAAAGGGACACCAGCAGCTCTTCCACTTCCAGAAATCATGAAATGATCAATGTGATATTTTGGATTCCAGAAGATTTAAAGGTATTTTGAAAGTAATATGCATGCCCCTTCTAGTCCAAGTCTGGCTTTTAAACCAGCATAACTTGCCACTGGCAGGCTGTGTTCTGTTGGAAAGGGGTGTGAACATTAGGTGCCCTGAATATTAGGTGCCCCAAACCTATTCATGCATCCCCTGACAAGTACATGTGAATATTGACACAAAAGCATGAAACACATTCAAATGCTGTATCGCCAAGCACAATGATATTAATTCCCAAACTTCAGAGCTGCTCCTTTCCCTACCTACTATTAGACTCAATAGGGCCACAAAGACAAGATTTGTACTTGTAATATTATCTAAATTACCAGGAACAAAAAATAACAAAGATGATCTTGTACTCCCAACACTGCTCATTGGCTGATTGGTTTTTACCTGCTCATCCTTTTTATTTAGCAGGGAATGGGGTATTTCTGCTGCATCTGGGGATCTATCTAAATAGAAAAATATCACATTTATTCCAAGATATCTCTGAATTGTGAAATGTGGGAAGGTGGAAAAATACTCCAGGAAAATCATTATGTGCTTATCCTTCTCCTATATCCCCAGAGCATTTGTATTGGCTAATATCAGCCACAGGATTCCAGACTGGGTAGACTTTTGTTCTTATCTTATAGCACATATATATGTCCTTATATAGAGTATATCCATTTACCATTATGTTTTTATTGAGGTGCTTCTGTAAGTTTTTTGGCTGCTTTTGCCTTACCCAAAGCATATAGAAAAGCAAACATTTTGAAGTTGTTTTGCATTATAAAAATATAATTCATGCACATAGTTAATGGGTTGGAACATCTGTTTTTCTGTGCGCATTTGTATACTCATTCTCAAACTAGATTGTGGTCTTCAGATGGAAGTCAATGTAAAGCTTCCAGTCAGTCAGGTCATATTTTATGAATATTCCATTTTTACAATGTGTAAGAATCTTCTTCATTAGAAATCACACATACACACAAAATAGAAAAAAGTATGATTTACAGTATTACGAGCGGTTTTTCTGAACTGTTTGACCAAATAGTGATTGAATTATTTGGAAATTTAACTTTATGAACTTTTTCCAATGCAGCTTTCAAGCGAAGTACTATGACCAAGACTTCTCAGTGGTTTTCATGGAGAAAATTATGTTCATTGTCATTTCTTTCACTTATTGTCATTTCATCTCAAATACCCAAGCTCCAGGGGACTTGAAGTTTTATTTTGTGCAAAAGTTTTCTAATACATTCTTTGGGCCATATACTCTCCCTCTGTTGACAATCTCAGATTCATAAATTCTGAGCTTTAAGTGTATTCTGAATGTGATTAAATGACTAGCCTTGCTGTCTCATACCACGGCAACTGAAAGCAGGACTTAGACAAACATTTCTGAATCTACATTAATGAGGTAACGTCAGAGTATTTTCATTCAGTCTTATTCCAAGAATAAGGTATTGATACAAAGACAGAAAAAGAGAAGGTTTTTATTTGGTTTGGTTTGATTTTGTGGTTGGTTGAGTTTGTTGTTTTGGGTTTTTTTTAATAATAATAATAATAATCAGGCATCTACTGTGTCTTAGCAGAGTTAATAAAATAGAACAAACACACCAGAAACAAGAAACAAGAATACGTTAATAACAAATATGTACAAACTGAGAACAAACCAGACCTGTCCATACTGCATGAATGAATGCAATGTCTTTATACACACTTAAATACAGTAACCAAAAAATACCCAACGTAAATCCATTTCTATGCTTGTGTCAATATGATTGTGCTATGGTAAACTAATATGCTTATTTGAATTCCAGCTAGAGACTTCCACTTAGTGTCTGGAGGAATACATGATTTACTGAAATGACTGATATATGTACCAGTGACAGCAAAAGACTCCCTGGACTTTATTACTCTCCCATCTTATGAAAGTCAAGAATTAAGCTCAGTCATCATCACTCTCCAACAGAGAATTAAAATACCCTGGGTGACTGTCTTGAAACCACAAACACCTTGAAAATTAAGTATTTTATTGATTGTTGCAAGAGCTCTCCAGGTGGAAATTTCAGGCAGCCCTAGAGATCCTACTGGGCAGCTCCTGGTGTGTCGAGTCCAATTTATTTACTTAGATCTATTGATTAATGTTGTGGGTGGAGTGTCACAGAGATTCTTGCTGCAGAATCAATCAAATTTATGTGGACAAGACGTGCAAATAGTCAATAGAAAATGTTTCAACAGATGCAGAAATGGTCGTGTAGGACAGCTCTTTGGTAAGGTATTTCAGAGATGTTTTGTATATAGTTGAGACAATCAATAATGATTTATTACACATGTGCTGAAGTGGTCACGTATGACCGCAGGCCAGCTAGATTATATTAATTGAGCAGAACAGCATATCAGGGAGTCTCATTCTATCCAGCTGAAGATGCTGCTGTGAGAACCCTTGCAGTGGAGACTCCTTTTGCTGTCGGACAGCCACAATATCCTATGCCCTGTGTATGACCCTATGTCAAAGTCCAAATAAATTAGTTTCTACATGAAGAATTCTGCCTCTGAGTGTCTGTGCAAATGTGATGTAACTTGATGACAAGAAAAAACACAGATTTTTTCATAGTGAGTAGACTAAGAATCACAGGAACTGTCCAGAATTATATCAGGCTTCCTGAAGAGGTTGCAGTCTCCTTCCACAAAGGTTTTTAAGATGCAGCTGTATAAAGCCCTGAGCAGACAGATCTGATCAGAGCTGATCCTACTTTGAGTAGGAGTTTGGACTAAATGCCTCCTGGTGTCCTCCCATGTGGATTTTCATATGGTCCTGTGATAAAATATGACAGAAACACAAGATGAAGTTTACATCTGTATCAGAAGTGAAAGTTCCACACAGAAGAAAAAGGATACTCCTCAGAATTGAGGTGCTTTGAATGCTGCTGCTCAATGATCGTATGCAGAAGGTAAAGAGTAGTGGGCAATGACTGAACCCTTTGGAACTCCTGCTGACACCTGGATGACCAACAAAAGGCCAAATCTTCAAAGCTAAATGAAAGTAACAGTTCAAAAATACAAGAAGACAAGACAGTCTTCAGCAAGGAGTGGTGGAGATGGAATACTTGCTTTCAAGAAGCAAATATCAGACAATTTAATATGAGCTTGTTTATTAGGAAGCCACAGGCAGATGTCTTTGAAAACAATTTCTGACTGCAGAAGGAAAGTGCCTGTGAATGATGCATATGAAGTATTTAGAAACGAAAAGGAGAAAAGTGAGGGTTTGGAGAGGCGAGAATGTGGGAGAGGCTCAGGTCCCTTGGAAAGGAGGATTCTGTGTGCATGGAAAGGAGTAAGAGAGAAATAAAGGGATGAAATGAGGGGAGGAAAGAAGGAAAACTTGAAACATTTTACTATGCTTTTCACAGAATGTCTAGGCATCTAGTCAAGGTTACTTCTCAAGAATGAGTCTAATATCTTTGGAGAACACCATAAAAGTCCTTTGACTTCATACAGACTTTTAATTTGCATTAAAAAAGCTGATTATATTTAGGTATTGACTTAAAATACAAAAGAGCTCCCAATAGTGCCTGGGATAAATTTCAAGTCTGTTTTATAGCCTTAGCTGTACTAAAGCCAAAAGAGGATATTAGAAAAGAGCTAATTATAATTATTACTGTGAGAGACAATGATAATATCAAAGGCATTTCAATGTTCATCATTTCAGAGGACCTCATAAATTTCAGGAAAAAAATATGACTTGGTTTATATGAGAAACCTTTTCAAAAGTACCAAAGACGTTTTGGAGACTGAGTGACTTAGGTACCTTGTATACCCATAAGAAGAACTGTCTGAAAGAACAGATTAATGATCGTTATAAAGCATGTACTGGTGCATTAGGAACTTGGGAATAAATATTTTTTATTATTTTAAAGAGTATTAATATTTGCTCTACCCATCTTCTGTGAGCAATATTTTAGATAGAAACAGAATTGATCTGTGATGGATTATTGTTATTTATTCTTGGAAGGAATACTGCCGTGCTACCCTCAAAAGAGCAGAGGCTGTGACACTATTCAGTGGTATGCATGTAGAAAATACATCAGACCTATGATTCAGGTCTAGGGTGCCAGGTTTAGTTCCTCAGCAGCGTGACCCAAGACACACTGATTTTCAAAGTCTTTTCCTGTGCTCTCTTTTTTCCTTCCATGCTTTTCCATAGGCATCTTCAAATTCTACACATCCTTTGATGAGGGAAGGAGTAGACAAGGAGGAATAGTGGTGGCAGGTTTACTGGGAGCATGCAAAAAAGCTTGGTCCTTCTGTCAAATCCTGCTGAATCTCTTCATTCCCAGCGAAATATTTCCCCCTTGATACATTTCATCTTCCCGAGGAAAGGGAAGGAGGAAGGACGAGGACCCTGCGTTTTTGAGAATGTGGTGAAGTGGAGAATTATTTTCTTGTAGCCCACTTCCATGACTCACCAGGACATGCATTCCACTTGGGTATATCTAGACTAACATGGCAAACATTTTCTGCTTAGGACCACCTGTGCAATAAATGTATAGAGATCACTGTGTGCTTCAGGCAAGTGTAAAAGCTTTCAATGAAGTCTTTTTTCTTTTTTCTTTTTTTTTTTTCAGAGGAGATGCTCATAAGAGCATTGCCTAGAATTGCACTGGTCTGGCCTGGGCAGGTGACAAAAAAAGTAAGAGGAATCTAAGAACCAACATAATGATTTATCCCGTGTCTTCAATGTGAAATGTTTGAGTGCAATGGATAGAGGTGCAACTTTAAATGATCAGAGTCTGAAGCCAGAGAAACAGCTAACAGACAGTGACCCCTGAGTCAAATTTTGTTTGCATCACTTTTTTAGCAGTGAATTATTTTCAACTTTTCTTTATTTTGTTCTGATTTGCAGAATTAAAATTTTAACAAGTGGGCATTAGCCATTTCTTCTCCATTCTGAATTCTAAACTCATTTCAGCGATTCAGTCAAATACATATGAGCAGAAGTCATAAGTTCTCCAAGTATTTGTTTCTCTGGATAGAGCAGTAACCTGTTCTCCACCAGCTGTTTTCCACCTTGAAGGGGTGCTGATCAAAGGAGTGGAATTGACACCAAAGCAAGAATTACTGACTGGTTCCATTAAGCAGTTTACATATATTACCAGTCTAGAAATTATACGGGGTTTTTTTGAAACACTGAGGGCTGAAAAATGTCCCTCTATAAGAGGCATTTACTATGTATGAAAATCCTCTGATGCTCCTTAACACAAAGAAGAAACATTTTTCTGTAGCAGCCACATAGTGAGATAAGATAGTATGTTGGATATAGGGTAGCTTCAGAATATATTACAGCAGGTCTGACAGAAGACAGACTTAGGCTGATGGTTCTGTCAGTTTAATTTTGGACATTTTTTAATTAAGGTGATGATTGTGACTAGCTTTCCAGAGGCATTACCAGACAAGTAAAGATGGTGAAATTGTGTAGTAAGTTATCGTGAGAGACCATCAACAGTTTTACTGGCAGTGTGTGTTTCAGTAACCCAAGACTGTTCAATACCAACTGAAACATTCCCCATTCTGCTTTTCATTTGAATTTCCAAGTGGGTTACATCCAAAGTAGATGTGGGATTTTAGAAAGTTCACATGAAATAAGTTATTCAAAAGCGCTTTAATGGATTGGCTGGCATATATGGCTGCATGTATATGCACACATGTTTGTACATGTTACCGTGTGTGCATATTATTGGTGTCTGCTGGGTGGCATTAAAACTGGCCACATTTATATCAAAGATCAAGCAAATCATCACTTTCTTTTAGCATGAAAAGAAAGTGATCGAAGTTCTAAATTCTCCCCGTATGAAGCATTCATCCAACATACATAAGTGGCTCCTGTGCCAGCAGGCATAAAGACTGTGGAAGATATTTGAGCCAAAAAAGTTCTCCTATGGCTTGTTGAGGAAATTTGGTCACATCTGTTGAACAAGATCTTATTTACGAGTTTCAAGTAGGTGAACCCAATCCAGCTTCTGTGTGCAAATTTTGTTGCAAACCAAACTCTGCAAGGCTAGTGCAATCTTGCATAAAATAGCTTCCTTTTCTAGTCCTGAAATAAACTGTTCCTTTCTACAGATACAACGGCATTACTTGCTTGACGAACAAGATACTCAGCTTCTCTAAATCTGCACGTCTCTGTGGAGTTTAACAAGATGCAACCATGTATAAAAGCTGAGAATCTGTTCTGTGAACTGCAGTCTGTCAGAAATCTGTATTTGTATCTTATCTTCTTAGCACAGCCTGAATGAGGGAAAATTAAAAAACTCATGAGTTTTACACATCGCAGTGACCGAATTGGTTGAGAATGCTGCATGAGTTTTATAGGTTTTTACAGTTTTGTAGGTCATTTAAGACGTATCAGTTCAGCTGGATGGAGTTGCCACTCAGACCTCAGCATGAAGCACAAGTTACTTCCCAAACTCCCTTTCTTCCTTTTGATTACTTTTATATTTAATTAAAGTGACTTCAGTCTCAGCCTTCACTGTCTTAAGAGGTGATGACATTATCTCTGCAATGTCAAGAGGGAATCAAAAGAGTTTCTCATTTTCCCTCTGTTGGGCTGTTCCTGGTTAAAAGCATACTTTTGATGTACCATTTCAGGGGAAGAATGTTCTTCTTTTTATGTATATCTGTTCAGTTGTGTGATAAATGGCACTAAACATTTTATTGTTTATCAGTTAGTGACCTGATGTGTGTTTAAGTCCTTTAAGCTTATGACCAATATTTTTTATTTAGATGCATTTTCCCTTGTCCCTTTGTATCACCTGCCCTTAATAGACTGCTATCATTATCTTTAAATGGGTGTCAGATGTGCTCCTCTCTACAGGAAAAGTGCTTTTAATCTTAATTTCACATTGTAACCTTTAGCTTTTTCTTATCCATCCTTCAAAGGCGAAGGTAACAATACTGAATGACTAAAAGGCTCACGTCTCTTTTTAAGGGCACTGATCATCTCTGTATGCTGTTAGAATGCTTTTTCGTGCTCATATCATCCCTTCAAGTTGAAGATTTGACAAACTGACAAGATAAGAATTTATAAGAACTGTGGTGTTTAACAGGCCCTTCATTTCTTATATTTTATAATCCCTGTGGAGTTTCAGAAATTGTTGGGCTGTGATGAAGCGCACTTAGGCAGAAACTGAATGCCCACATGTTCTGACTTCTGTTCTAATATCCACAAAGTAAAACTGCATCCTTTTACCCATATAAAATGAAAAAGTTTTGACTGACAGATGTTTGGTATTCTCTTGATATAGACAGCTTCACAAATATCGCAGAAGTGAAAGGGTTTTGACCTTTGAGTCCACTTCACAAGCTATCATAAGCTCTTACTAAGCGAGGAGGTCCAGATGTGTCCAGAAGTCCATTAAGCATTAAAGGATGTGACCCATAAGAAACATTGTGTTCCCTTTCAGTGTTAGAATGCTTTATACATTCAGGCCAAGCAATGGATTAAATATAAGACTTTTACAGGCTTAATCTCTCATGTGAGTACAGTCACGTATTACACAGTTGTTAATTTTGTTTATGTTTATGTAACTAAACGAAGTATGATCTTGCTGATTTACAAGGAAAACAAATTTGAGCACATAAGAACACTGGGGATATGTGGCTGCGAGACTTAAGAGTATGACATTTTGCTTCCTTGAAATGTCTGGCACTGGGAGACTCTTCAATCAATACGTGCCCCAGGACCTTAAAGAGGCAATTGGTAGTTTTCATGAGGAATATGTAATTAATAGGTTTTTCCTCACATGTCATTTATCTTTCTTATCAGGGCTTAAAACCTGAAGGGAAGAAATGTAACTTTGGGGTTTACTTTATTACCAAATGAGATTTTGCTCCTTAACACTAATAATTTAGGATCAATTGAAAATTACACTCTTTATTTTTTTTTTACTAAAACCAGAGAAGGTAAATCATAGAATCATAGAATCATGTAATAGTTAGTGTTGTAAAGGACCTTAAGATCATCTAGTTCCAACCCCCCTGCCATGGACAGGGACACCTGACACTAAACCATGTCTCACAAGGCTCCATCCAACCTGGCCTTGAACTCTGCCAGGGATGGAACTTTCACAGCTTCCTTGGGGAAACCATTCCAGTGCCTCACCACCCTTACAGGAAAGAATTTCCTCCTTATATCCAATCTAAACTTCCCCTTACACCTTGTCCTGTCACTACAGTCCCTAATGAAGAGTCTCTCCCCAGCATCCTTCTAGGCCCGCTTCAGATACTGGAAGGCTGCTAGGAGGTCTCCACGCAGCCTTCTCTTCTCCAGGCTGAACAGCCCCAACTTTCTCAGCCTGTCTTCATACAGGAGGTGCTGCAGTCCCCTGATCATCTTCGTGGGCCTCCTCTGGACTTGTTCCAACAGTTCCATGTCCTTTTTATGTTGAGGACACCAGAACTGCACACAATACTCCAGGTGAGGTCTCACGAGAACAGAGTAGAGGGGCGGGATCACCTCCTTCAACCTGCTGGTCACAAACCTTTTGATGCAGCCCAGGATATGGTTGGCTTTCTGGGCTGCAAGCGCACACTGGGGCCGGCTCATGTTCATTTTCTCATCGACCAGCACCCTCAAGTCCTGCTCCACAGGGCTGCTCTGAATCTCTTCTCTGCCCAGCCTGTAGCTGTGTCTGGGATTGCTCCCACCCAGGTGTAGGACCTTGCACTTACCATGGTTAAACTTCATGAGGTTGGCAACAGCCCACCTCACAAGGGTGTCAAGGTCCCTCTGGATGGCATTCCTTCCCTCCAGTGTATCATCTGAACCACACAGCTTGGTGTCATCAGCAAACTTGCTGAGGGCGCACTCAATCCCACTGTCCATGTCACCAACAAAGATGTTGAACAAGATTGGTCCCAACACCGATATCTGAGGGACACCACTCATTACTGGTCTCCAGCTGGACACTGAGCCACTGACCACAATTCTTTGTGTGCGGCCTTCCAGCCAGTTCTTTATCCACCAAGTGGTCCATCCATCAAATTGATGTCTCTCCAAGTTAGAGACAAGGATGTCATGTGGGACAGTGTCAAAGACTTTGCACAAGTCCAGGTAGATGGTGTGAACTGCTCTACCCTGAAGTATGTATAAGAACAGAAATGACTGAAATATATATATAAAACTAAGTTAGACAACTGTGTGTAAGAATATAAATTCTCTCCTAAACCAGAAGAACAAAATTAAGTATAATACATTGAGCACTTCTGTAAAGATATACGCCATCAGACTTACAGTGCAATATAAATGTTCATAAAGAAGATTATTCATCTAATTTTGAACACAGAAATTAAAATGAAAATTAAATGAACCTGACATGACAATGATTAAAGCATTTTTTTCTACCCCAGTTAATTTAACCTGGGTAAATCTAGGGTTCTTAAGACAGGTCTGTTATTTCAGGAGGAAAAGTTGCCTCTTAAAGTCATAGAAACATAGAATTATAAAACCAACTAGGTTCGAAAAGACCTTTATGATAACCAAGTCCAACCTTTACACCATCACTGCCAAATCCACCACTAAACCATTTTACTAAGCGCCTCATACGAGTTGTCTGAACACTTCCAGGGGTGGTGATTCCACCAGTTTCCTGGGAAGCCTGTTCTGTACTACTTTTAAGTTGTATGAAAACCATAATTCTGATCTGAGGGTGAAGTGGGAGTTTTTTTCAGTAGCAAGACCTGTGCAAGGTAAACAGGACCCAAAGACCTTTATACTTTAAAGTACTGCATGCAGTGTTGCAAGGGTTGTATAAGGAATTGAGTCTCACCATAGTCTCCTCTCATGGTGGCTTCCATGTTCTAATAGCACATTTGTTCTGTAGTTCAAAGGTGTCAGCAGGTCATAGAGACCTACAGGAATTATCTTTGATCAGCTTTGGTGTTAATGGTGGTATATCTCCACTAGCACAAGATGGTCAGTAATGACCCGGAGTCCAGGACCTGACAGGTGCCCTGACCCTTATTCCATAGTTATGTTACTGACCTAAACTCACTAAATGAAACACAGCTTGAGTGTTGTGTCGTAATGGCAAAACAAAGGAAAGCATTTGATCTATATCTCATATATGTTAGATTCATGTATTGTTTATGGTTTCTTTTCTTAAAAGAAAACAGGAAAAGAAAAACACATGCCAATCTCATCACGTACCAGCATTCATACAGCTGAATTGCTCCTCAGGGAGCAATGCTTCCTCTTAAATTTTCATTTTCAAATGAAGAGATGAACCTTTTGGCATGTTAAGAGGTTGGGGGGATTTTTGCCATTAAACTTTGCCTAATGTTCTAAACTGAACTTAGGAAAAGTGGCTGAATTTGACATCATTTTAATTCTCTGGGAGCAATGTATCCAAACAGAGCATCACTGCAGCACTTGTCCCTCGAGAGTAGTTAAGGATCCTTGGGTATCACTTTCTATCACAAAGGAAGAGACAACTATCAGCTGAAGAGAAAAGATAAAAAGCTCTTGATACACATGATTCTGTACATTTCAGGCAAATGTTCAGAAGTAGGAAGATGGTGGCAAATTCCATGTCAACATAAGAATGTATCAAGAACTGCAGTCATGTCTTTGGGGGAATTTCAGATGTCCTTTTTGAGATGCAGTACATCGTTTTATGATTGACTTACAAATATGTGTGGCCCTGTTGCCTTGAGCTTTTGTTCTATGAATTACTTGAGTGGAAATTACTGTATTTTAACACTATCTTACATCCACTTTGTATGTCTTGCAAATCACTTCAAAGTCTGTGGTAATACAGCATCAGACACAGGGATTTTATTTTCTTTTTTTTTTTTGCACCACTTTTGTGATAATTATTTGGATGAATTAAAACAGAGCTTTCCTAAAGACAATGAAATACTCGATGTGGCTGCCTGACAAGGTCGTGCACAGAGTAATAATTTGCAGGAAGCTGGAAGAAGTAGAGGCCTTTCTAGGGCAAAAACCAACCTCTGAGAATGGCAGAAGTTATACAAGGAAAATAATTATAACTTGAATCAAACTGTCTTGCTTCTTTTAAACTTCCCAGCTAATTTATTAAACTCTGGGCATTGCAAACAGAGCTCCAAAGAGATTTTTTGTTCCATTTTGCTTCACTCTATTGCATGAGCAATCAGGGGATGTAGCAGTGGCGCCCTTGATTCAGATGTTTACAGATCACAATCCTGTAGCATTTGACTATCTTATCAGCACACATGATGCAGATGCAAACCTGTACACAACCATGGAAGCACAGAGGCATACTGCCTGAATGACAAGACACGATGAATTGCAGGGCTGTCTTTTAAAAACCAAGAATTATTTCTTTTTTAACAAAAAAGGCTATCCACCTTACAAAGCCTGTTAATATAGTTAGTTACTTCTGATCGTAAAGGTATATTATTATCTTTAACATGAAAAAGTAAATATAAACCACATTTTAACAGTAAATGGCATTGAAAATACTTCATCTGACCCTGTCAAGATACTCCAGCAAATATAATGTGTGAGTGATAAAAAAACATCGCTCAATTTTCTGCTAGAATATAATAATGAATTAGTTGCTAGGGTGGTATTTTGATGACCATGGACCTATGGCTAACTTCCTGTGACTTATTTATTGAAGTTTGCCTCATTTTTTAAATTTTATTTACTTATGCATTACTGAATTAAAAAATAGAATTATATGGTATGTTTATAAAATCATGTCATGGTTATAGCTGATAATGCTGTAGGTATATCATACACAGATAGTCTTGCCGAATTTAACTTACACATCTTCTGGTTGATGATGAATGTTGGCTAAATCTGTAATGAAAGTGGTGTCTCTGAACTGGTGTGGAGTTTACTGGGACATTTCTGTGCTAGTGAAAGCATGTGTGTCTTGGACAATTTGTTTCATGTACAATCTGTTTGGCCTGGGAAGGTACCAACCCACTCTGAAAAAACCAGCTCTACCATGACATTTGAGAGGTGATAATGTCTGGGGGAAGGATCAACTTCAGGTTCCTACGAGGTTCTGATGTGATATACCTACAACATGGAAATCAGATAGTTGTAAGATCAGCCTCCAGACCTATGTCATGTAGGTAAAAGTTGGGGAACCTATAAGAATGTCTGTACCAAATAAACGTACCTTAGGTTAAGCCTGGTGGATGGGCAAACTATTGAAACTGTATCCTGGCACCACAGAAAGTACATGATGGTGCTGGATGAAACACAGAATTCCTGAGCACCAACTTTGCAGATCTTTGTGTTTATTAGTAATAAATGTACTTTCTTAAGAAATGTAAAATTGTTCTATTAAACTTACAGAGAAAATGTTCTGTGTAGACATGCGGACAGGGGAAAGAAATTATGGAAGAGAAAGCATGATTACCTCTACTACTCAGCAGAGGCAACAGCTGAAGTGTTCGCCCATTAAAATAGTTCTGTGAAGATTAGCTTGAAATCTCTTGTCAATAGACATAGGCATTAAGGAAAGCAATTTAATGTGTCCTCATTTGCTAGCTTATTGAGTTAGACAGGGAATTTGGGCATTCACTGAACAACTAAATACTTTTCATGGCCTGATGAGATTAGGTTATTGATCAGTTAGATGCATCTGTCTATAAAACAATGGTCCCAATCCTTTTGCTGAGACAGATGAATTTAACATGAACATACAGAATCAAGTCAGAAATGTGATTATCTATCAACTTGATGGTGACTTCAGGTTTTGAATGGCAAAACAAGATATATAGGGTGGGCAAAGAAAGAAAAAACACAGATCCCATTCATACAAAAGATCATCAAGGACATGTCTGCAGTATGCTCTGCAAAGGAACACAGACGGATCCATGAAACACGATGATGGTGCTTTGCTCCAATCAAACATCATGGTGTTTGATTCTTTGAGACTTAGAAATATTTCATTCTTTGATGGTAAATAAATATACATTACCAGAGTTTTTTCATAGGAGTATTTATAGATCTGAAAATATTAAGAATTTTACCTAACAAATAAATTGAAAATTCACATCAGAAGAAAGTTATTGAATATTTGATATTATTTTTTATCTCATTATTTCGAGTATTCTTTTTCAGACAGAGGTTGGCATTAAGTAAAAATGAACTTTAATTTTTGGCTTCCTTGTTTAGAGACTGATTGATGACTGGCAACTGATTACTTTAAATCTTCACAAAGAAATATTTCCTTCTGCACAGTATAAATACACTGTACGTGCATAGATCTGAATTTTCTGGATATCCATGTTTGCTAAAAATCCTACCACATTCCAGGCATTACTTGTGTGAGCTATTACTGAGCTTGAACTGCACGCTTAACAGTCAGTCTGACTTCATACACAAATGTTTCATGGAGGTTTTTGTCCTATCTAAAGGTCTATACATTGATATACTTCCAAGAATCCATTTATACACAGATGTATTCCTGAAAGTCAGTATGAGGATGCAGGCTTGCTTGCATGCATCACTTTGATAAGTTGACCATATTATATGAAGAACATGACTCTCCAAGTAGCAACACAGTAATTGTGAGAAGGTATAGTAGGTCAGCATAAGATTTAACATTTTGTGTGAGTCAGATTCAGCTGCTACTCTCCAAATAAAGGAGAGATTGTAACTGCTCTGTCCTATTAGCTATCCAAGAGAATTGTTATTAACCTTTTCCTTCGCAAGTTATTGAATCTCCTGGAAGACTGTGATTTACTCCTCTTGTGGCTAGCTCCTTATTCATGGCTGCCTGGATCCCACCCATCCTCTTGGAGCACCATTGTGCAGTGGCTGGCAGGCAGAAGCTCCTACCCAGAGCACAGCAGGCATGAAGGCAGCCCCAGCCCTGGGCACCTGGCAACTCCCTGAGGATGGGGATTGGAATATGGGGTGTTGGATGCAAATGAGCCAGGCATGACTTAGTATAGCCCATGGCTGGACAGGACTGGGCTGTAGCAGGTCTGGAGACATGTTGCCCTTACTGCAGGGGGAATGACGGCCCTGGGGGCTGAAATGGGTTCCTGTGCTATGGGGGGAGCTCTGGGGGTGGGTAGGGACATTAGGGCCCATGTATGTTCCAGGGTGTTGACAGAAGATGTGGCGGTCATGTTGGGAAGTGTCTCCTGCCCCCCTTTCTGTGCACATTCTGGACCACAAGACACTAAGTTTCTCAAGTTCTTAGATGACCTGACATAAGAAACTTGTTCTGAACAAGAACATTGCTGGAGCAGGAGCAAAACCAGTGGGAAATAAGGGCATTGCTGTTTCTGTTGTATAGCTGTTTGACAAAAATCATACTGCCATAACCTATCTGTCCTCCCTCATCTGATCAAGCTTTCCCTGAGTTTTGTCTATGGATAACCATGACAAACCTGAATCTCTTATCATACGCATTAAAATGTATTGATTTGATCTTACAATTCTTCAGCAAAGTTCCTGATAAGTTCAGCTACTGTTACCTTGTTATTATCTACTAAAATTATTCTAGTTTATTGCTACAGCTGCACATTCAATGTATGTACATGATAAATACTCAAGAGGATTTTAACATCACCTTTTAAAAACAGTTCTGTCAGCTTCCCTCAGCTTTCCCCTTTGGAAAAACACAAATTTTCAGTGAGCCAAAAAGACTCAAGACTTCTTTGTGTGAGGACTCTCAGGGCCATTAACCTAAATTAAAAATACAATTTAAAGAAGATGAATCTTACTGAATCCTTGATTGGGCATCCTTATTCAGAATTCAAGTGGTTGTAATTTGCTTTTGCTTACTTCAGTTTGAAAGTGAATTAAGCTACTCACATGTGTTTAACGCCATTCAACTAACAAGCGTTCAGCCCAAGTTTACATTAACTTTTAGAGTGTCAGTGTGTCAACAAACTGTGTCAACAAACTGTGGCTTACAGGTAATATTTATTATAGATACAGATTATCCTTTCCAACCCTAACTATTCTATGATTCTATGATTCTATGATTATACAATGTAAAAAGTTCTTAGCAAAATTTTTGGTGCTTCAGTCATAAAAGAAATTTACTTTCTTAGAAACTGTGTGCATTTCCAGGAAGATTGATTTAGCATCTGAATTCCTGAGTGAAAGGACATCTGTGAGATTTTCCAAATAAAAGAAAGGAAATCCCAAATCCTACATATATATATTCAGAAACTCCCGTTTCAACCCCTGTAACTCCATTCCTTCTGTTTTAACCTGATTTTGAATAGCTTTTTATTTTGTTTCACTCCTTATAGTGTCACACAAGCAGACAGGAAGAAAAGGCTCTTTCTGAATCCCTGCTATTTAAAATGAGCTAGCCTTTGAGAAGATCTATGCAGTTCTTTTTCCAATTGCTATTTTTATTTAAGAGATGCAATAACTTGGGTATTACACATTTATATATATTAATTTCACTCTTTTTCCTCAGCATGACACATTTCTTTCTGTGGCAACCTATAATGTTGGCCTTAGAAACTCTGTGAAATTCAACATAGATAAATTTCATATAATTTTAGTGGACCAAAAGTGCACATAGGGGGGTTGTTTACTGATGAAGTGAACTAGAAAGTGATATGGGCTCTTGGCTTCATGAAAGAAAATGAAACAAGATGTTGAGATTGTTCCCTCTTGAATGGTTAGGTGTCATGTTTGAGTCAGTAAAACTTGTAGCCTGAGCTTTTTACAGCAGTCATGAATTTATGATTAGGTCATGATTTATAATGAGGTAGAAATAAAGATTTTGTGTGTTTGGGCAAAAGGTTCAGTTTCAGATTCCATCTATGCCTCTATGCCCTGGAAAGAGACAGACCACCACCTGGTTTTTACTCTGTGGCATGACACTCTAATGTGAGGAGTCCTTCCACAGTTTTATTTTTGTCATTTCATGGGTGGCACATATTTCAGTTCCATTTAGGAGACTTGCAAGAGCCTAAAGTGTTATGGAAGCAGCTCTTGCAAAGCATTTCACTTCTCTCTATTCTAGCTGGCTTTCTCAAGAAAACCTTTTATTATCTCTGTAGCTTATGAACAAAAGATCTAAAACATGCTTATCAATGACCAGTTTCAGGTGGCTTCTCATGGATGGAGCTGCCTGTGCCTTATCTGTCCATAGAACATCATTAGGAGCACAGGACTCAGAGTGGGTCCTTCGCGTCAGTCAGTCTCTGAGTTCATAGTTGTGATGGTACTTGGGATGGGCTCAGATTGATGGCTAACTGAGCACGTAGACACACTGTGGACTGAGCTCAAAACTGTTAATTGCATGTCTGTGACTGAGCTCCCTTTCACTCAGTAGAAGCTGGCATTGTGGGAGTTCACTGGGGAAAGCACACAAAAGAAAGATAGGTTTTGGCATGAGAGTCAGCTCGTAATTTCTTGACCACAATAGAGTCATGTGGACTATCTGACATATAGCCCAAAAAGCGTCATGGATTAACAGTTATGATTAGGGCCGAGATTTTTAAAGGTCTCACCAACAAATAGGTGTTGGCTCCTCTTTGGTCATCAAAGGAATCCACATGCTTAACCTGTTCAGCCAAATATCTGAGAAGGTAGGGTGAGGCTAAGTGCATTTCAGTTAGTTAACAAAAACCCCAACCAAACAAAAAAATCCTCTAGTGAAATATACAGTTCAGATGCACCTCCTGTACTTGAGTGGTAGCACGTTATAAGGTAGAGAATTATTACATCACAGGACTTGATAACCTACAGATGAAGGGAGCCCAAGTGGTGAAGCGACTGTCCTACCATAACAGCAACAGGCAGGAATAAACTAAGTAGCTTAACTCCATTAGTAGTCTGCATCTGCTAGTCACAGCTGTAAAGACGGTATTTCATACCTCATCAGTTTTTATCAGCGTAGTTTCTTTCTTGGTTCTTTGTGAAAATGTTGGACACTAAAGTAAAGGTGCTATGCAGAGCCAGAAAATAGGTACTTCCGGACTAAAGACCTGTGCCACAGGTTTGCTTTTGCCACACAAATGAATGACAACAAGGTGCTTCAGTGTTTCCCTTCTGAACTTTGTAGTGGGGTTATGTAGTCAGCTTGAAGACAGACCCAGAAGAGCCCCAGTTTTCTCCCTTTTTTTACAAATACTGTACTGTTTCCCTCTGGTAATCCATGGGGGGATCTGCCGTTGAGTTTTTAATTTGTATGATGGGGAGATTTTATCTTCGGCTTATTGTAGTTAGTGTTGCTATACAGTAAAGAAAGAAAAGATCAAGACATCTGTGAAGAGTGTGCTGCTGTGATCAGGATTCAAATCACAAATAATGATGTATCATAAGCTTAATTATTAGGTTTTAATTATAGCACAGAAGATATGTTTGCCCTAAATAAACCAATTCCTAGAGCTTTCCCTTGCTTGAAGGCTGAACTTTATGAGAGTGCCAAGGAAAATAATTTGCCAAATATCAATCTCATTTTCAATTGTGCAGTCTATCCTGCTGCAATTACAACATCTGTGTAGATACATTATGGCATTATGGTGCTCAAAAAATACATCATTTATGTTTCCAGAAGCAGAACAGATCAAGCTTTGAAATTATGAAATCACAGAATGGTTTAGGTTGGAAGGGACATTTTAAGTTTCATCTAGTTCCAGCCCCCCTGACACAGGGAGGGACACTTTCCACTAGACCAGGTTGCTCAAAGCCCTGTCCAGCCTGGCCTTCCAGGGAATAACATCCACTTTTTCTGGGCAACTTGTTCCAGCCTCTCACCACCCTCTTTGTAAAGAATTTCTTCCTTATATCCAATCTAGATCCAGCTTCTTTAAGTTTAAAACCACTGCCCTTTGTCCTATCCGTACATGCTCTTAAAAAATGTCTCCAGCATTCTTACAGGCCCCTTTTACATGTTGAAAGCCTGCAACAAGGTCTCCCCAGAGCCTTCTCTTTAGGCTGAAAAACCCCAGCTCTCTCAGAGCTGATCATATTTATAATCACTTCTGATTATATTTGTGGCCCTCTACTTCACCCGCTCCAACAGGTTGTTCCTGTGCTGAGGACCCAGACCCTGACTCAGTACTCCAGGTGAGGTCTCACCAGAGTGGAATAGAGGGGGAGAATCACCTCCCTCGATCTGCTGGCCTCGCTGCTCTTGATGCAGCCCAAGATACGATTTAGTTTCTATGCTGCAAGCATATATTGCTGGCTTGCATCCAATTTTTCATCTACCAGTATTCCCAAGTCCTTCACTTCAGGGCTGCTCTCAAACCATTCCTCCCTCAGTGCGAGTTGATACTGGGGATTGCCTTGTTATGACAGCAGAGTAGAAGGTATGGTTTTTAAAACATCAGTATTCCAGTGAAAGAGTCAGTGTAGACACTTACACCACCATGAGGTGGCTTTTAGCAGTAGCATTTCATCAAACGAGAAAAGGCTATACTTCTGTTTTGGTATATCTCTATCTGTTCTAGAAATCACTTTTACCATTTTAAATATATCAGAGGAGTTCCAAACCCCTGAAGGTTATTAATCAGACTTATAATGGAAGTGAAGGCAGAAATGCCATCCTTTTAGGTGGTATTTCTTTCTGCCTTCTAGATAGATTTTGACAATTGCAAACTTTATTGCTTGTGTTCTGAGTTGTCTGGAAAGAGTGGTCTCTTTTCTTGAAGCCAAAGAGTTATATGATGTGTCAGTATCCCAAGGTATCTTTCCCTTTACTGCAGCTAAATGCTTTCCATATCAGAGATTTGCATCTAACCATGAGCAAAATTTTCCCTGTATGATCCCCATGCAAACATCCCACCATCATTCATTAATGTTTCCACAGCCGGTGCTGAATTATCATCACCTCTTCATCTCAGTTTGACAGACTGGTTTTGATCATGGTCTCCCAGGGAGGATACAGCAAAAGTATGTCCCAAGCCCATCCTTCCTCCCAGAGGTTCTCACACTGTGATAAAACACAGCTGTGGGGCTTTGCAAGGCTGTGTGGGAAAATGCATTTGTGCTGTACCTGTCCTGAGTATTAACAGACTATCCCACGGTGCCAGGCTTCCATCCTGCATAAGTTCAAGAAATATTACAGCAATGTCACTTTAAACATTACAAGAAATCCATGTGGTTTGCGTAACTCCTAGTGACAGTCATTCCAGTTCTGGTGACAGAGCTCTTTGCATGTGACAAGGAAAAATTGGCTAAAGGTGTGTGACAGCTGCTTGCAAAAGCATTCAGACTGACAAAGCTCTTCAAGTAACTGCCTGTGTACACTGTGGTGAAGAGATCCACTGCAAAAGCAATCACTTTTAGTTGCAAGAATTTCAGTGGCTCATGATTTTGTTTTTCATTGAGTCAGGTTTTCTTAAGTCAAGGGCACATTACAGTTTAGGCTACTAAAGTATTTCAGGTCTATCCCAGTTTTTCAGGCAAAATTCCCTCTGGGTCCAATACTCTTCTAGAAGACAAGCAAAAAGATACATACAAATTGTAAACGATTTTATCTTTCTGACCTATCCTTTATACTCAGTCCATCTCCTTAAGCTTTGATGATGGAAATTCTACATGTATAAAAGGTGGACAGCTGCAGATGTCACAGAATTTTAATGGAAGTTAATGCATTTCTACATTGCTTTCCTTTCACACAACATATTTTTCATTTGATCTCTCCAAGACAGAGAGGAAAATTGTTGCCTCATGTCATTCATCAACATCTGCCTGCTCTGCCTGATACCAGGTGGATTTTGCAGTTAGAGCTCTGTGTCCCCACAGTATGTGACCTACTGAAATTTGCATCTAGGGTCAGTATTCATACCTTTAACTGCAGTACTGATAATGTCTTTAAGACTTGTTTCAGAAACTTGGTTGTGGGTTGAATTATTGTTAATAGACTGTGAAGTCTTCTTGGTGAAGTTCAGGAACTTTGAACTTGGAATCTCTGGAACAAAACCAAAAAATAATATTGCTTTGGGATCTTGTAATTCAGATTAGCATGAAGTAGAATTATCTATAAACGAGGTGCACAGAGACAAAGTAATAGAATCTGAATTTATATTTGTGATTATTCAGAGCAAAAATGCTAATGATTTTAAGAAATACAGATGTACACATACAAACTAATAGGTGGAGAAAGTCTTGGGAACACGAAAGATTGCATGTGCCAATCAATACATAAAACATCGTAACTAGCAATAAAAAAGAAGTCAAATGCAAGGGAAGATATAACAGGTGAATCATAGAAGTATTAGGGATTGTTCAAGATGCTGGAGAAAACATCTAAAATATTACACATTTTTCTGGTTATTTTTAAAAAAGTTGAATCAAAATCTGCATCAGAAACATAACAGCTACTGGGATGATCAATAGAATGGAAAGCCTTTATGAAAAGTTATTAAAAAGCTCTGCTTGTTTATGCTGTCAGATGAAGTCTCAGGGAGGATATGACTGTTCTATAAAGATTGCTCTATAAAGATCCTTGATGGATAAGCATCAGGAAGTGAAAAACTATTTATGGTAAAGGACAGTGCTGACACAAGAATAAATGCATATAAACTAGCTACGAATGCAATTAGGGTGGATACGATGAGATTTTTAACCATGAGAAAAACAAAATTCTAGAACAGACTTCCAATCAGAAGAGCAAGGGTATAAAACCTAATTGACTTTAAGGTAGACTCATACTGGTTTATGAAAGGGATAGTACAGTATGTGTTATTAATGACTAGAATTCAGGAGCCTGTCTTGTGTTCCCTTACTGTTATGCATAGGCATATGTGTGGTTTACAAACTTTGTAGAGCACTAATGTTTCTTCCTGTATTTTAGAAATTTAAAAGTCATTATCCACATGTAATTTTAATCCATTACTACCATGCTTGCATGGTACCTTTCAAACTGAGTAGGATTCATTTTGACACAGTAAAAGTGAGTAGTCATCAAAATAGTTTTATGAAATAACTAATCAAATGGGATGATGTGACTAGCACATTATCACCTTCCATTTGAAACTCAAAGCTCACCTGTCACAACATAGGAAACTGCAAGACACAGAGACAGGAAAATTTGAGTTACAGAAACCATCATTTGATCAATGTTATGGTAAAAGACTAGAGAGTCACTTTCAATTAACATGGAACACTGAAAATATTTTGGAAGCTATAAAATCAAAGCATAGAAATCCGTTGCAGAATTAATGATAACTTTCTGAATACACATCAGGACAAGTGAATCAATTTTTTTCTCCTGAAATCTGCAATAATTAGGTAAATAGTGGAGAAGGAAGGAATACTGAGATTACATTTCATAAACAGTCTGATGCACTGTTCTATCAACAGAGGCATGTTGTAGGTAGAAATTATCAACTATATGCTATACATAGCATAACAACACTGTGCATCTTTGACCTTGTAGAAACAGTTTTTTTATGTTCCTCTTTATTATGTATGCGTGGAAATCTAAGATTAATCAAGAATCCTGTCTTCAAAACTTTTAATTAAGGTCTAAATTTTTCTGATAGGAAAAAAACACACCTTCAGTGTTGTTATCTCTATTGTTTTTCCTCTGATTCTCATGTCAGTAATTCTATTTTGTTATTATTGAAAGGTAAAAATAGGTCAATACTGGAATTTATCTGCATTTTACACTTAACTGTGCAGTTAAGAAAATTATATAGACCTGCATTTTTGGTTTGTTTTGGGTTTTTTATTTAAAATACAATAAAAATGTCAATACAAAACCTCTATGGAATTTAATTCAATAGACATGTAATTACAGTTGTTGTTTACACAGACTCAAACAAACAAAACCCCCAGGTATAAGTAAAGGCTTCAGACATCCAGGCAATAAGGAAAAGACACAGAATAAACTCCACTTTGCTTTTCCAAAACTACAAACTTTTCCCTGGAGCTGCCAGATCAATAACTTCTGCATGTGTGAGAAGACCTTGCAGCAGCTCTGTGAGATTACTTCCATGCTTCATGGGAATTGCTCTTTCCTTTAAAATAAAGGCAATCAGTTTGATCAGTCACTCAGCTAATCTTACCCTGTAAGCAAATCCAAAGGAAATAGTGGTCCTCAAACAGATGTATTCTCTGCTATCAAGTAATGCATGGCTCACAGCTCCACACCTTGAGAATAGCTGGGAGACCGTGAGGCAGCTAGCATGGGCTTTGCAGCCAAAGGAACACGTACTCTTACTCTTTCACTCTCACTCTCACTCTCACTTTTTGTAAGACCTAATGTAGTTTTTCCAGCATGTCGTTGTGGTGGAGCCTCATGTTTTGGCAGTCTAATTTGAAAGTGTCCATGGCTGAGATAAAGATGGCACATCTAAAATGCATGCTCGCCTTTTCCTGTGTCAGAATAACAAAATGGACTCTCTACCCACATCAGTGAATGACGTGCCAAGTGTCTAAACCCATCCTTGGTATGCATTCTCCTGTTTTTAAAGCTCTAAGTCAAAGACCTTGGGGACTGAATAATCATTTTCTCTGCTTCTCCCAATATCCTCAAGTGAGTTTCAGCCAGTTCTGTAATTCTTGCCCATTTCTTGCACAGACATTGGCTGAGGCCTGACCCGCATCAATGAAATGGGATGAAACATGCAATTTTATTGTATGTGGACTTTATAGCAGATGCTGCACCCTAGGCTTGCTGCATGGCCCCTGTAGTCATGATGAGTAAAGACGCAGCTGAGTTACCCTGTCTTCATTACTTCTTGGTTGGTGAGATTATGGTTCGAAACCTCAATGTATTCACAAGCCTGTTGAGATCAAGAATGATGCTGTGATTTAGAGTTCTTACACAAACTGTGGTTTCAAAACGCTTTAGTGCTTTGTATTCATTATCTCATTTTCCATAGTATTAAATGTTTCTCAATTTCCTTTTTTGTTCCCTGTAAATTATCTGATAAAACTGAAGGAGTGCTGGTAACAACCTCTTGCGTGAAAGCCTAAAAGAACAACACATTATATGTTAATTGTCTTAGCTGAGGATTCAGCAGCACTGGCTTCCAGTAATAAAATCTGTACCTGGTGTCATCTCACATACTCTTGGTGTCTGAAGTTGTTTTTGGTTTTAATCAAAATAGACTTGTGATCAGTGCTGATTTATTGATGAAATTAAGACTCAAAAAGCACTGTACAGATAGATACAATAAATTAAAGTTGATTTTAAAGATTTAATCAAGCTAGTTCTAATTTTAAGACTGTGTTAGCTTTGCACAGTTGAAAGCTTCCCTGATTGCATTAAAATGGCTTTAGATATGTGTTGTCAGATCAGATAGAGTCACAAATAAACCAGTTTTCTCCATCAGAAAATGCATTTCATGAAATTTTCAGGGCATCATTCATTATACATTTTATTTTGGTGCCTCCTTGAAATGCTCCACCTCAGACACTTAAAACACAATCAAGACCACATAATCTTAAAAGTATTTTCTTCTTCAATTTACAGTCCCTGATTGTGCTCCCAAATAATGAGCATATTGGTTTTCTTTATTGATGTGGTCCTAAGCAGTGTGAGTAAAGTTATAGATGATGAAAACCACTGAAGTGAGGAAAGGTAGAAATCCATTGCTATCCTACAAACATTGAAGTTGTCTTTCTGAGCACCAGATTGAATATATTTGTATAATTTCTGTCTTGAGGAATTTAGTGGGTTGAACAGTTTAGCTGCTTTTGCAAAATGTTTCAGGCAGTGGCTTATATCAACAGAAGAGTCATTTTTCTATGATGTATAAATGTCACGTTTCTATTTCCCTGAAGAAGACACTGGTCTGCATCAACATGGCCCACATTATATATTATAGACTTTCTTCCTATACTTTGTGCAGGTACATCAAAAGCAGATGAAATTCTAAGCACTTCTACCTGCATTTGATTAAACAGTATTTCATATTTCTCAGCATTTTGTGGGATCAAGAACATAGAGCATCAAAGTGGACTCTGGCATTGAAAGTTCAGAAATGGCGATAATGTGAGACACCATGGAAGCTTTTTCTGCATCGAGACCCTTCTGAAATATGCAGTTGTTTGAATCTTCTATAGCAGTGTGAGATTGAATCATGAGTTGGTTTTGCTGCATGTCAAGGACTTCGGGTCTAGTTATTATTAAGGTCTGTAGCTAGCTCATCTCCAGCATGTAATAGATAAAATACATCCCTCTCCTCTTGAAAAATAACATCACTTACAGTATTGATTTTCATCTAACACTTTTGTTCCAATACAACACAATGTTTCCAAACAAGCTCTGCTGTGCTCTAATTGGTATATGGAACCAAAATCTTTGAATAAGTGGCTATTAAAGCCAGTTGGTTGTTTCTGAACTGCAATAATGAAAGTCTATTTTTTTTTAAAGGCTATTTACACTCCTGTCACCAACTCTCTAAGGCAACAATCCCATATGTGTTGCAGCCTCCATGTATTGAGCACAGGACTAATAGTAAGGACTTTATTCTAACACCATATTATCTCTGCTAATACTTAGAAGTCTTCTCAATTACAGTTCATGCTGTACCACAACAGAAGCTTCATTGCTGATCTGGATAAGGATCATCCTCTTCATAGTTTTCAACATGGCAGGCTGAAGACATTAGCTGATTCCCACAGCTTGCCTGGTATGATATGATTTTGGTTGTGTATCTAGAAATTAACTGTAGACACTCATTTGCTTTCTAAGTGTTTGTTAAGTAGCAGGTTGTTTGGTTTTGTTTTTCATGGTAGGTTTGGGGGATTTTTTATCTTATTAAAAGCCTATGCTGCTTTAGCATGAAAATTGTCATGAAGTAATAAGAAATCCTTAGGGAATAATATTGTATGTGAATGATCAAGGCCTCTTGTGCCATTCAAAACCAGATTAATGAAATTCAGCTCTAACCCCAGACATTTAAACCGAAGCATATCCATGTAGGTGTCTGTATGACAGCTGTGGTATATAAGCTCTCTTACATAATGGTATATATAGTAGGTCCCATCAGAGACCTACACAGTTCCAGGAACAGAGCTCATATAGCAGTCCATCTTACTTGGACACTGGCACCTAAGGCTTGATTCTGTTGACCAAATACAGACAGAAGGGTTCTGGGTTCTTCTGTCATGCCTGCCCACTCTGTGTGGATCTCTCAGGTACTCCACGGTATCTCATCATTAGACACTTATGTTTAGGCAGCTGCACACCATTGATAGTGACTGCTCTGCTTTTATAACCTTCCCTGTCACTAGGACTGTCATGAGCATAGAAATTGTCCATTTGAAACTGTTCAGAGCTGGAGTCTCTAGAAATCTCAGTGATAGTATCTATGAGAAGCCATTACTGAACTATGCAAGAATATGCCATACTATCCAGCAGAAATGTGCTTTGGAAAACAAAGATGCCCTTGCATCTTCTTAAGGGCAGAAGGATATTTATATTTTTATGTAAGGATTAAGATGAGAGAAATGGGAGGAAAGGTAGAGAGAGAATAAATGGAGGAGGTGGAGCAAGAAGGAAAGAAATAAAGGAAAACAGAATGGAAGCAAAAGTGAATAAATATTACTCAAATCACGGGAATGTGAAGCTGCTTTTCCTCTCATTTTAGATAGGCTGTGATTGCTGTTCCCTATTTTAGGTAGATGGATTCTTCTAGAGTATGTTCCTGTTCTTCCAGCTCTAACTTGGAGTTACAAAAATAGTACAAGGAACCATAAGAAAGTTTACAAAGGCTCACATATACAATGCTTGTTTTGGACCACTTATTTTGTTGCATACACAAAAGCTAAGCCCTGAGAAGAGGACCTAGCCTTAAATACAGTATTGCTGCAATCCATTGTAAATCTCTTCTATATTTCACTGGGAACAGCATCTGACCTTGAGAAAATAACTGTGTGAAAAAGAAGTCCATCACTTAATACAGTGTTCTGGAGTATTCATCCCACCCCCCCCCCCCAAGCAAACATTTTTTGCTTGGCATAGCATTTTATATGCATATCAACATAACAGAAAACACTCAGGAGCTGTGAATCACATTCTGAATCAAAGCCTTTAAAAGGTCGGGGAAGGCTGAGCCTTCCTGGACCTGCTGTTACCAGTTCTCATATATCTGTAAAGTGTAATCAGCCGTGGCACTCAGCAGCATAAGGGCTGGATGTTAGTGCTCCAAAGGAGTTCTTGTTGTGCCTTACTCACTGGCTCAGCATCTGAAGGGCACAAGGAATCCTTTTACTTTAAATACCAAACATTTATTTTGCACTTTAACCATGGAAGCTGTTCTGAGAAAGGTATTAAAACTGTGGTTATGGTCTGCAACTGGGAAACCATGTTACGTTCCTGTAGCATGGTATATTCAGGATAAAAAAGAATACTCTGCTATTTCAGTTCTTTATGAAGTAATTTTTTATTGCCATCAATTACCTTGGTGATATTTTGTTTGTGCTATCTGTAAAAAAAAGGTACCTTTGCATGAAATGCTGCCAAAGGCAAACCACAAAAATCAAGGGGCTGAGGGGGATTTGAAGAAGGATTTAGAGAGGGAAATCAGTGTATTTAACTTAGGAGGTGATGAAATATGAATCTAATTTATAAATCTTTGATAAGTGGAATTTGGAGGTAAAGAAGTGTTCAGTTCTCAGCATAGCAGTTGAGAACAGGTAGAGTTGTGCAGAGAAAGAAAGGAAAGGAGCATGACAAAACATGAAAACGAAAACTTCTTTGAGTAACAAGTACTGGTCTATAGAATAGTGTCCAGTGGCAGTGATAGATACTATACTATTTTCTATTACAGGAGTGAGCAGACTGTAAATGAGATCAAGGTCCTTTACACTGAGCCATAGTTAAGAGCAAAATATGTCATGAGATAATCCCTGCCTTGGAAATCTAATGGGATTGATAAAGCAGGTAAAAAATGAGAAGAAAATTAAAGGCAGCAGAAGTTTCCTAAGGTTACAGCCTAAGCCAGTGATGGATTCCTTTATTTATTCATTACTAATGTATTTAATGAGATACAACCATGACATGTGGACTATAAAATTATAGCCGCACACTAACAGGAGATGAGCAGAACAATTCTGTCACCTGAAAAACTCTCCCATTTGCTATAATTATCTCTCAAACAAGCAGAGTACCACAGTGGCATTTTGAGTGCGTTGTAAGTTATTAGCACTTACCTCATAATCAGAACTGTGTTAGACATTAACTCTGAGTATTGTAAGCTCTGCTTAAAAGTTACAGCTGGTTAAGTACATTTCCCTCGTTGTTTCCTATTGCTGAAAAATGCATGAAATTGAAGTTAAAAGTCCTTCTAGTGAGGATTGCATCACTGTAGCTAACACACTGAATAACCTTTTGTCTTATGTAGATTATCATGCCTTTAAGAAGTTAACTTAGTTAGAAAGAACTTATGGTGCTTGAAAGCTTTAGGAAGCCAGAGGAAGCTGTAATAGTTCTACAGGTCTCTGTGCTTGCAGAGAGAAAGGCTCTGTCTGGCAGGGATGCTATGTTGGGCAATCAGAATTAGCAGAAAACAGCAGATTTACTTGCTGATTCTGGGCTCTTCGAAGCAGTATTTATGTCAACAAATGTATTTTACCACACATCAGCAAATGCTACAGACATTTCTAGTTTTCTTTTAATGACAAAATGCTGGATCACAGCCGTTGCAGTATGCAATAAACTGTATAAATAAAGTTTTTACATGCTGGAAGAAGTTGCATTAAGTAATACACCTCATTTTCCTGATATTTTGCACTCAGTAAGGAGATGAGATAAAATAATATTTAAGAGAAAGTTTTCATAGATGAGAAATAACATCAGCAGCCTTATATAGTCCTCCGGCTGAATAGTGCAATAGCAAGATGTACTTTTATGCAAAAAAAATTGTGAAATTTATTTTTAAACATTACTCTTTCTCATAAAAAAATATTACGCATATGCTTCATTTTATGTAGGTAAGTAGTCCTTGTTGGGCTTGGTCTTTATCTCCTTTTCTTTATATTTTACCCACATCTCTCCTTTCTGTGTCTAATTTTCCATTTGTCTTTTCTGTCCTTTCTAAGAGTTTTTGTTCCCTGCACCTTTCTTCTGCCTTTAATGTCTTTTCTCTGTATGGTTCTTCCCAGTAACCAGGAAAAGAAATCTGCACAGTAGAGAATCAATGAGCCTTAAATGAGCAGGGTGCTGGTGTGGCATTCATCACACATTTACATGCCTATAATACACTTCTACAAAGAAATAAACCTAAAAATCTATGTTCCATAAAATCATCTTTCAGGTTTTAAGACAGCTGAAGCTACTTAACTAACATATTAAAAGAATGAAACCCTTACAGATAAATTATTCAGCAGGATTCAGCAGTCCTGAGTTTCTTGAGTAGACACAAGACACTTTCTGCTTTCCTTTCCTCACTGTTATTTCCCTTCTTTTATTTGACTGCAGCTCCTGAGGGATGCTAGGCACAGTTGTGCAGAGGCACAGGTTCTGTTGCAATCTAAACTGATGAGAGAGAGAAGCATCACTCCGGGTAAACCCTTGTCAATATTTCCTTCCTTCTTCCAAAGGATTTCTCTTGACTGTCCCATGTCTCCCAGTGCAAAATGTTCCTGTACAGATGTTTTAGGGTATTTTGCTTTCCTTCTCCTCAGATCACCATCTGGCAGACTTCTGTTCAGCAAGACTCAGTGGGAGAGGACAGCCAGATGGGAACAGGCACAGTAATGGTTCTTCCTAAAAAGTGAGGACTTGCCCACCCTTCTCTTCTATACTCCTCCATCACTGTTTCCTATCCTTGTGACCACATTTATCCATTGCTTACAGGCTTCCATTTCTCAGAGTACCTGCTGATTTGCCCTTTTCCCCTTTCCTCTCTTTTTTTAGCTCTCACACCTGACAAGAAGTCATTTTGTTTTCACTTCCAATTACTTTATCTTTCCTCCTGTCCCTAGCTGCAGACTCCTGTCATGCTGGTGAGTCCTGCAGCACCTTTTCTCAGGATTTAGTGTGAGAAGCCATGGATATCCCTGCAGTTTGGCATGTGCTGTCTGCCTTAGTTGCCTCCAGTTGTGATTTTGGGCTACATCCGTCAGTGATCAATTTTTTGTAATTGTAATTCAGGCTTTTAAAAATCACGTGACATTAGTAAACATAAATGCTTGTCTTTTATTTCCCTTCCAGTGCTTGTGGCTTTAGTTTTAATGTGACAAAGAAATGTCCACATGATGAAATATTTAAAGGTACAGGAGAACAAGGATTTTCAGGAAGATTCCCCAGGCTACAAAATTGCATGATAAGAGCCAAAGAGCTGGCAACACAGAGCAGGGTGCAGAAGAACTGGCAGCCAATGCTGCAGCTGCATGCACTTGAGGGCTGGAGTTCAGGGAGATTAATCCTTCATGAGAAACACATGCCTTTTATATCTCCTGTGAGTGGCTGGGCCTAATAAGAGATACTGACATCCCTAAAAAGACAGCAAATGTACAGAAAGCAAGTTAAAGAGCGCTCATGTGCCTGTGCATAAGGGTTGCAGCTGATATGCCTTCAGTACCTTATGTCCAGCTGACTTAGATATCAATAGCAGGATAACTCACAGCAACACAAGCTTTGGCAAACGAATGTATAGCTGCTGCGCTGAAGCTTCAGGCATCATTGCTCTTGGTACCTAAGACAGCTAACTTAGAGCTTATTATCTCTCTCAGTGATATAGTCACATTCCAGCTGAAAGAAATCATCCATCAGAAGATGCTTGGTGTGTCACATGAATCTTCAATGGACTTTTTAAAATGCCACCGGCTGTTCTACCAGACACATATACCTTATCCTCACTGAGCTGAACCAGGATCCATGGCATCAGGGAGGCTGAGGTGGGACATCCTTCTGCCCCACACTCTGATCTGTGTTTAGGATGGCAATGTACACTTCACAGGCAGTGGTGTGCAACCCTGTGAGAGGGACCACTATGGCAGGACAGGTGGCAATTCCAGTACAACATCCTTTGCACTGTAGCTCTGCAGAAACTGTCCTTTTTGTGTTCACCAAAATGCAGAAAACTTGTAAAATATGCTGCTCAAATCAAAATTGTTTAATCCAAACTCAGAATGTGATGAGCTCCACTGGGAAAGAGCAAAAGTAGGTAAACAAACAACACCACTAGAGATGAAATTGAACTCTGACAGGTGCAGTACAATGCACATTGAAAGGAATGATTGTAGTTATAAGTACACACAGATGATCCCTGAATTAGCTGCAGTCTCATGCCATAAAGAATTGGATTTTGCAGCAAACAGTTCCCAGTCTGCTCAGGGAATGCGAAAGCAAAAGCATTTATTTACATTAAGGAAGAAAGAAGAGGATGCGCTGAAAATCAGTGCTTGCACATACACATAGCAATGATTTCCAAAGTGTTTAGATAAGATCCATAATCAGATTTTTTTTTTCTTACATCAGCTATGTGAGATTAGGAAGTCTGTAGGTACTTATTGTTATGGGGAAAAGGGATAACTGTCACTTGCCTATGTCTGTAAGCACTAGCGGACTTGCTTTCAGCATTCACCAGCTGAAAATGTATTGAAGCTTTTATATGTAAACATTGCTACCTCTGTCTCTTATGTTTGGAGAAAACCAGTTTAAATTAACAGTCTGTCATTATAATTCTGAACTTTTTGTTGCCCCGTGCAGTGCTGCATCTGGGTATGGCTCAGACTCCTCCCTTCTTGGGCTCCCTTTTTGCGCTGGTTCTATGCAGCTCCTTTCTGGGTGTGTGGGAAGCTGAATTGCCCTGTTGAGAAATATCTGCTTTATAAAGGCTAGAGAGAAGGAAGCCATCTTAAAGCTTTGGAGGATTTCCTTTTAAGAGATATCTCTCAGTGTCTGGGATCCTGAGTATTTAAGGCAGGTTCAATGAAGCAAACTTTTGGAACACTTGTTTCTACATCTCCAGAAGGTAATTTGAGCACTACACAGTTCATGCGCTGCTGCATCAGCAAGGGGTATGTGGCTCAGTATCCCTGAAGATCTGAACCTGGTAAAACCCCTGAGTTTTAACTAAGATTTTTATTAGACTAGAATGATCCTCAAGGAAACACATTCCAAATGATCAGAGCTACTGCGAAAGCAGAAAATTGGTGGCCAGTGAATGGCTGCAGATACTGAAATCCTAGATATAGTTGGAATATGAACAGAATTCCATGATGGCTCAAGAACAAATGTCAAATATGACTCATTACAACTGAGAAATGAGTTTGAGCAAAAATCCATAATTCAAATCAATAATCAGAAATAAAACCAGAGAACATATGAAAATAATTTCTGCCACAGAGCACATGCATAACTAAAGCTGTGTGCTCCCCTTTTGAAATCAAAGGGTCATTTTCTAAAGTGCTTCGAATGCAAGGTTAATCTGTAGCAAAGTATGACTAATAGCCTTCAAACAGGAATAATTGGACAAAATAGTAGTAAGTTGCACTATAGGTCATTATTTGAAAAATAAATTAAAACCCCACCACATTTAAATTCCATCACTAGTGCATTTACTACCCAGTAATTCTCAAGTAAGCTGAGTTAATGTTCCAATAAAATATTCAGGCGCAGTGAAGCTGAAAAGCATACACAGCACAAAGCATTATTTAAACAGTCAAAAATGGTATTGCACACAATTAAAAAATGGGAGATACAATTTAACTATCCATACAGATGTAGTATCTGGTAGCAGAAACATGTATCCATACATCTGAAGCCCAGGAAGACCAAAAAACATCTGTAACACCATTTGACATGGAACCTGCATGCTATTTTGCATAGAAATAAGCTTAATTGGCAAATGATGTGGTGCTTTTTCAGGAATCTCACACTTTGATGGCATCACGATATTACTTCTCAGGAGCCTGAATGGACTCACTTTGATATTTTAATAAGTTTATGTATTAAGGTAGCTATCTGCTTACCTAGAAGTAACTAATTATGCTGCTTTCTGCTCATCGGTATAATGCCTTCATTCCTTCACTTTTGCAGTAAAGCTTCTTTCCAATGTAATCTCAAGGAACAGTGATTTTATATTAACTTAAATGGGGCCTGATAAATATATATGAATACTCTTCTGCCTCCCCAGGACATTGTGTTAGTTGCAGCGTGACTTCAAATATCTCTCCAAAAATTAAAATATAAAGCTGTTTGTTATAAAGTGGATGGGCAGAAAAATGTTACTGCTTGTATTTCTTGCTATGTATCAGCTGGCAAAACTTGCATAAACCAGATAGCTGAAAACACTCTGAGCCTGAACATTTCATAGAATTCATTAATTCACATGCACACACAAAAAAATACCCCAAAACCAACACACAAGCATATATTCAAAACCAAGATATTGCTAAAACCACATAAAAAAGAATACCAATACATAGCAGAAGTTCAGCTCAGTGTACTCTTACTGGGAAGCTCAGCAATCCAGGAGCTCAAATAAATACACTATTTCTTCTGACATCTCCCACCCTTCTTATTTCCTACACTTCCCTCCCTTATTTAGAAAAGTCCTGGGACAGAAAATGAGGATTTCAGCCCTGCAGGTCACCAGGGCCAGTGGGAGCCAAAAAGGAGGGGGAGCTGCTTAGCGGTGGGGCTCCAACAGGGAATGTCAGAGCAGCACTTCTCACCCATGGCAGGGAAATGAAAAACATAGTGTATGCTTCTGTTGCTAACACAAAATGGCTCACAACAGCAGTCCTTAACTTGGACAGTTGCGACTTGACTTTGGAAATAGGATTTTTGAATGAATGACCTCTGATGTGCTTTGGAAGAAAACTAAGCGAGCAGCAATGTGATTTGCAAGCCCTGTTCTTGGGAGGGTTTTGCCTCTTTAGCAGGTCAGCTATATCACCATGTTGGGAGGTTATACAGGGTGGCTATATCCCAGTGCATTTCTGTCAATATGAAACTATAACTAATAAAGCAGGAGAAACACAGCCCATGCATGGTTTGCTCTCAAATTCCTGATGTGTCATGGCCAAGTACACATTTTCCCTGTGCTCAGACCCAGGTGACTGCAGAGCTGCATGGGTGTCAAGCTGTGTGCCTAAATGGTTTTTGACCATTCAAACCAGCTATTTCGTGTTGCCCTTGGCAGTGAATGCAAACACTACCATGGCACCATTAGTGTCTGCCTCAGTCTCTCATTTCTCTTTTACCAATACAGATATGGAAATGCCACAATGTGCTCTCTTCTGAACCTTGGTCACCAAATACTCTGTTTCTGAAGTTAGTTTTCCCAGTTCACAGCTTTGCCTTACTGCATTTTGGTTACCTTCATTCATCCCAGAGAGGTGAGTCAGCAATGATCTTGCCAGCTTTGAAATCATAGTGCTACAGCAAAGAGACACCAGCCAAGCTCTCCAGCATTCCCTGGGTAGGATCATGCACACAGCCTGGTTCCAGAGGTCAATTCTGTTTGTTAAATGAAGTGTTACAAAGGAGAAAATTAGATTATCTGACATAGCAAAAAATAAAGTAGGCCTTTCCAAAGTTAAATGATGTAAACTGGAGACTATATGCATTACACACAGATGGGTCTATGAGGAACTGCAGGACAGAGAGTTTTGACAATCTGTATAAATGCTTTCATCTCAAAATGAGAATCTGTGACTGAGTATAGTTGGCTGAGCATAAAACCTCAGCAGCCACAGCACTTGCAGTGACACTTCAAGGCAAAACATCATATCTGAATGAGAGATGCCTAAAATAGAGTTACATATAAGCTAGAACATGACACTGTGGGGGGAAAAATGAAAACCCAAACCAGCTCAACACAATGCCAATATAAATACAATTCAGACCATGTCTTAAATCAATATATGCCACAATGTATAAATTGGTTCTTTAATATGAAGCAGCATTTAGGAAAAAAAAACAACTTTAAAATAATGCTACGATTAAATAGTTGTCTAACCTTTAAAATTGTGTAACTATGAATAAACACACTTGGTAACATGGAATGTGCCGAATTTGTCCTTTAGAGAGTTTAAGGAAATTACATCAAGGTTGTTGCGAGAAAAGGAGATTGGGTTCCCTGTTTGGTGTGATTAGTTTACGTGATTGCTGGTTTCTTTTTCCCTGGATTATCTTTGAGGATGGAAAGGTTTGCCTAAATCCCATGGCATGAAAACACTTTGTGCAGTTCAGAGCTGCTCACTGGTATATAGCTGAGATACCTTTACTTGTTTCTTCAAGTGCAGCCTTAGAAATACACACTGCCAAGATTGTTCTGTTTACTGCCTTCAACAGGGCTGAGCAAGTCCCTAAGGAATGTTTATAACAACAAGGAAGCCATCTCCAGCCATGTGGTATGGAGAAAAAAATCTTATCTTCTTCTTCTGTTGGTAACCATGGATTTTGTACTCTGGATGCTCCCAGCTTCCTGCCTTTAATACTGATGCTAATTAATACACGCAGCTACCAGCAGATCTTGGTTCTTTGTAAAGAAGTCGTCAAATAAATTGATCTAGCATGTCCAAAAAATAAAACTACTTGTACATTTGTCATCAAATAGCACTTCTCAGAGCCATTAACATGGAATATGATTCTCTTCTCCATTGATATTAAAGGGCTTATTAGACATTGAAGTCATACAATAGCAGACACCAGTATTTTCCTTTGAAAAAAGAAGCTTATTATTAAGACGCTTATTATTATTTAAGACTAGCATTAAAAGCTAGAAGTATTTATAATATACTTTGGGCTCACTCTCTTACAAAGTTTTCCTTAAATGCTGGCACAGAACATCTCATCCAGAAATGCAACTTGGCTAATCAAGAAATAAAATAGCATTCACTTTCTTTTTTTATAGAGGATGACTTTTAATTGCCGGTCACTGTGGGATTTGCTTTTCCACCTGACTTTTTTATATTTTGAATTTTGTTACAGTTTTACAAAGTTGTTGGTGTTCGGGTTTTTTTTCCAGCTTTGGCTCCACTGATTGTGAGCTAGAATGTGAACTATTTAAAGGCAAACATTTACTTTGCTTTTGAAAATTTCTCAAGGAGAAAAAGTGTTATATAGATGTTATCAGAGAAAGGATTGCTGACATTATGAAGAGATAACTGTCAAATGATTTCAGGATGTATTTCTGATGCTAAAAATTGAACAAAAAAAATGTACAAAGTGCTAGCTTTAGGATAGATTGTAACATTTATGTTATTTTTGAAATGGAAAAAAGAAGCTTCCATATGTAACAAAATGGGAAGAAAGTCTCAGAATTTTACAGGCAGTTCCTCATAAATGCTGAGAGAAAAAGCCCAATGGTATTGTATGTGACATACTATAAAGATAGTTATGCAGAACAGTTGATATGCACACATAAGCATGAGTGAACTTTTAACAAAGGCTGTAGAAGTCTCACAAAGAATAGAGACTGAACTTGAATAATAGCAATGATGGCACATTCCCAACAAAGCCAGGACAGGGATTGAATAGAGTGATGCTTTTTGAAGGTAATACCATTTATGAGTTTAGTTGAATGGCCTGAAGTTGAAGACATGGCACTGCTGGTATTAGTTGAATTCATCTTCTTGCAGGATTATCCCAGATCTGACTGGTCAATATAGGAAAGCCCATGTTTATCATGTGAAATGAAATGAATGATGTGATTGGGTCAGATAGATAGGTGCATTCTGCTGGAAGGTTCAAGGAAACAGTCTGTGTAGAAATGTAATGACTCTGGGACTCCAGTTGACTAGACACCAAGATGCTGCAGTCCTTTCCAAGGTGATGATTCAGAAGGGGCCAATGGGCTCATATGCTGTAAGACCTACGAGTGACCTTTCAGTAGCTCTGTGAAGTTCTGATATCCTAGTGAAAGCAGTGAGAAGCCCCTTCCAGACTACCTTCTACACACATGAACAATATTTTTATTATCAAAGTCTGGGAGTTGGAGTCCCTTTGTGCAATGCTGCACAAGTTTCATTTCCCTTGTTATTTACTGAGTTATTATTTTTACAATATACTACTTTCAGGGGAGGCAGCCAGTATTGCAAGTATTATATATATATGTCCACACTCTTGCTTTTTTACAAAGTCTTTACATTGTTCAAGTTATTTACTCTGTCTTCTGAAAGGATTTTTTGCATGATCACAATATTAGTTTCAAAATATGCATTTTTTACAGGAAAAAAAAAAAAAAAGTTTTCCATGTGTATTAAAGATTTGTAATCTCTGAGATAGATGTACTTTTAGGAATTATGTAAACAGTAATAAAGGCAAGCGGCATAGAAGGGATCCTCTGTAGAGAAATTTGCTCTGAAGATGAGGTAGAGTTTTCTGTGAGTAGACAGCTTAATCAGACACAGTACAAATTGACACAGCCCACAGTACAGTAATGACACTGGGGTCCTTGGAGAAAATAAAAGTCTGTTGAGGAAGGAAATCCTCGAGATTGATGCCTGGTCCCTGCATTGTGAAGGCATCTTTAAACTTGGAGCATTACAATTCAAAGCAAACCTGTATAAAAAGGAATATGAGCTAACAGGCAGCTCTTAAGAAAATGATAGTTGATACACAATCAAAAGCTTAGCAAGTGCAGAGAATGAAAAGCAGTAAGAGACTGGTGTGGCTGAATCAAGAGCTGGCAATAAATACAGGAAGGAAGTCTTGAGACAGGCAAATTAAGCCATGTTTCCAGGGACAGATAAGTAGATATAAGCATCAATGGACAACAGCAGAAAGCATAAAAAAGTATAAAATGAGGTACGGCTATCAAGGGGGATTAAGATGGACAGGAAACATTCTGTAAGTGCCTATAAAAGAGAAACTAATAACACAGGGAATTGCTGGTTGGCTACTGAGTGGGGAAGATAAACACATCAATATATCATGGTGGCACAAGTGTTTTTTTTAACAGCAGTCTTCACAAAACAAGGTCAGCTGTGGTCAGACAGCTAAGGCAATTAGGGCAGAAAAGAAAAAGTAAATGCAAGCTGTAGAAACCCACTGCATTTAGTAGACATTTAAAATTGTTGAGTATTTGAACTGCGAGATATTAAATGGGAATCATCACAATCAGTAAGGTTTCACACATTAAGTCTTAGTTCTCTTTCAAACACAGCAAAAGATAACCCAAAGTATTATTTTAATTTCAGTGTCTGGAAAAACACAGGATTACATAAAAAAGCTACTTATTTCCAGTAGAATATGGAAGGCAAGTAGCAGCCAGGCATGACTTTATGAAGAAAAAATCATGTCCGGCCATGAACACTTTGTGGACTTCTGGTCACTCCATCTCAGAGATGATTTATTAGAACAAAGGTGATCAAGAGTTCAAACAACTTTTAGAAAAGAAAGCAATTAATAGAGCAGAACAATTAGACTGGAAAAGAGATGATTTAGGCAGTTTGGTCAAAAGTCTATGAATTCCTGAAGCAAGTGAATAGGAATTGATTATTCAATGTTTCTCAGAATCCAACAACAGCAGGGCAGCCAAGAAAATAGTGTATACCAGGTTTAAAACAGTAAAAGGAAAACCTTTTCAGAGAGTACATCACTGAACTGTGGAACATATTGACCTAATGCACTGTGGAGACCAAATGGGATCGTTTAAATTCATGGAGGGTTTACCTATCAGTGACTACTAAACATAATGGACAAGAAGGAAAGTTGTAGAGAATCTAGAGAAGAAAAACAAACATTACCAGAGATCTTGAAAAAATGACCTAAGAAGAAAAATTGGAGAAATTAGTGTTGTTCTTGATGCTATCCCTCTTGTTATATATTACAGAAGAAATGCCTGGTGAGAGATACGGTTGCCTCAGATAACCTTTGTTAACGTGCTATTTATCAAATAGATTCTGTGTCCTTCTTGTTCCCTGACAAGTATAATACTGAACTTAATACAGAGTCGCAATGGACTTTGACATGAATTTTTTGAATGTTTACAATTTATTTTCTGTTTCCTATCCAGTTATTCATCCATGAAAAATTAATTGCCTTTTATTCTAAGAACATTGTTCTGATGATTTAAAAACATTATTTTGTTGACTCCACTTTATCCAACAGTTTAGCCACTTGTTATTAATTTCCTTCTCATTAAAAATTGTTAGCCTTTTCTTTTTGTAGCATTCATGTAGTTTATTGGCTTCTTTTCACATGTACGTAAAAAGAACTCATAACTATCTAGGATACACTGCACATAGTTAGGTCTTCACCTCTCATAAAGAAAGTAGCAAAAGTGTTAAGAGGAATAGAAAGAAATGTAAGCAATAACAGATCCAGGTGTCTTTGCCAGTGGCAGGGATGTTGGAACTAGATGATCTTTAAGGTTCCTTCCAACCCAAACTATTCTATGCAGGCACATAACCTGCAAGGATATGCTGAATAAAGTGGAACTGTTAACCATAAGGGAGATATAATGGAGATGTAGTAAAAACCGGAAAGATTCTGGTAACACTAAATAGATGAAAAGCTGCTGCAAAAAGGAAAGTCATTCTCCATGTCCCTGAAGAGTAAGGATAGGATGTAGGCTGGGTGTTGGGGGAAGGGTTTTCATGGTAATGTAGCAAAAAAGTGGAATACATCGCTTGCAGAGGTTCTGACTTTTCTACCACTGGGAATAGGTTTGGGAGCAGGTTGGACTCACTGCTGCTGGAAGGGGCACAGAGTCACTCCTGAAGATCTCTTTGGGATTCTGTATGCAAAAGCCATTAAAGCTCCTTAGGAGCCTCCCTTCATTAAGCCCTGGGGGGCAGTACTGTGAATTTTTTACTCTTCCTTTAGGATAAAAAGCCTTAATTTTTTGCTAGCCTTCTGGCTATTCTCTTTTTTAGAGGGCAGTGGAAACACTGCTAAGCGATCACATGGGTCATAACCCTCTTTCTATAGAAGTTAATTGGATTTTTGTTTCTTTAGAGGGAATTGGACCAGCAGCTGAGGTAGCAAGTTTTGAACTTAGACCACAATTAACAGTGAATACTGTTTAAAAGAGAAGCTGGAATGAACATGAAGGTCAAATGGACAGATTAGCATCAAATGCATTCCCTTTGATCTTTCTGTTTCTGATTCAACATGTTCTTCTGTTCCTTTTGTTGTGCTGCTTCAGCTTTCTTGAAAAACAGGGAAGATCAGAGTTTTGTGGTCCCTTTGGCAGCAGGACAGGTACTTTCCAGACAGATCAAGCTGGGAGCCTAGATGGCAGCCCCTGTATTAGGAGACCAGTAGATGCTGTTGGCCAGCATGCTCTGCTTTGCGTTTGACTCAGGAAATTTAAAGCTTTATCTATTGATTTTGGAAATGGTTCAAAAGAAGAACTCATTGATGATAAACATTCCTTTTTTTCTGACTGTGATTCATAAAATGCTTTTAATAATATGTGTCATGAATTAATCAGTGTCCAACCCTATTATTAATAACCAAGAGGATTATTTTTGTAACAGCAGGCTCATTATCATGTTGCTTTATACAAATTGCCACTGTAGTCTTGTCAGAAGCATCAAGCGGTCTTGAAGATCTTTGTCTAAGTCAGTTGTGAAGGCACATTTCAATTGAAAATTTATTGTTTTAACAAGTGCCTTTCTTCTAAAGATTAAAGTGGGCAGTGACTACATGTAGTATTCTAACAAGATTTTGAATAGAAGTGACCCAATCGCTTGAAGAATAAACATTTTGGTCTAATTTCCAGATTACAACTCAAAATGCAAAGTATGAAAAGCACAGAAAAGCTAGGATATTCTTTAGAGTTCATGAATTTTGCTTTTGAACATGCAGAAGTTGGAGGTTTGAAGCAACCCAAAGTACCATGAGGAAAGCTGTTGCAAATTTTTCAGGTGAGAGTTGATTCTGTTGTTGCTGCAACAAACATTCAGACAGTTCAGAATTGAGATTTGTGAGGTTGCCATTCTTAGAAGTAAGTCACACAGTACAATACTTCTCATTGGCTTAGGGAATTTGTTATGGAAGGAATGGCAGAATAGCTTTGTGCAGCAAATAGATATGCAAAATACTGTGCAAACTTCATGCAGGTATATGTTAAGCTGCAATCAGCATTTAAAACCAAGCATTCCTATCATAAAGGAAATGCGTACAAATGTATTTCCACTTAGACAAAAGCTAATAAATTGGTCATTCTTAAAGGGATACAACTCCTTTTTTTGTATGTACCTGCAATATCAGTCTTCGCAGACACCTGCTCACCTACGTTTCCTTTACATACGGTGGAGAAAACCAGGCCAATTTATCAACTGAGTATTTGGACCTAAGCAGGATCATCTATGTCACACTAATCTAGTCTATACTCATGAATAGCCAGAAACAGATTTTCCACAACTTTCTCAATCAATGAGTGCTCCGTCTGTTTTAGCATTAAATACTGTCATTACACTTAGCCCTGATAACTCATACTTCAGTTTAAGCACATAATTTCTTGTCAGACATTTGTCAGATGTATCTTCTTTGGGGGCTAAAGACTAGCACAACGTACAGCCATGAGCAGAAATGGGGACTGCACTGAAGAGCAAGTGCGATGGGTGCCAGCAGTAGCCAAAGTTCTGGGTCGCAGTGTAAATATTTCCAGCATGCTTCTAATATGTGTAAGGTTTTGCATAGAATACAAAAAAAGAAGACCCCAAGTTTTTTCTTCAGGGCTAGAAGATGACCGAAGAAGTCTATAAATACAAACTGAGTCTGTGCTACAGACTTCAGTGTGGTGATGGGACACTTAGTGATGTGTAACTGCCTCACTTGTGCTACCTGCTTCTTACTAATGCAAGATCAATACCTCTCTCTTCCATGTCTCTTGTGCTCCTCAACTTTTATCTTGTATTTGCATGTAGTGTTTTGATTTCTGCACTCTTCAGATAAAAAGATACCTTTTTTAGGGCTGTAATGAATCACAGTCACATAAGCAGCCTTATGGGGACAGGCTATTAAAATAAAAAAAAAGCATTATTATGAAAATGGAGGTGTTTATAACATGAAAACAAATTATCTGCAGTATGTAACTAAGTGTTGACCAGAAATTTTGACAAGTAAATCGTGCAAGCCATAGGGTGTGGTGGTTTTCACCTGTTCTTATAGTTTCCATTATCTTCGTATCTCAAACGATAGTATTTATTAATAAGCACTCAGAATATTACTCTAAAAAGTATGCAGAATGATTATCAGATAAGACATGCCTGATGGCTTTCTTACTGGTTTAGTAATCTCAAACTTTAGGCCTTTGGCAGTATTGTGATGCTTTCCTTTAACTTTGCTAAATACCAGAAGAGATAGATGCAAACAAATGCTTCTGCATCCTTTGAGTCAGCTTCAAACTAGATGTACTGATATTGGAGAGCTGCCCACCAAAATACTGGTTACAACAACAGCAAAGATAGTTAATCAACTCTGAAATCCTGTCTTGAAACATAAACTGCTAAAAAATGTCTGAGAAAAAACTACTATGATTCTACTAGCAACAGTTTCTGAGTCTCTCTGCTCGTTTTTTAATACAGTCCATTACATCATTTGGTGAAATCCAGAAAGTGAGGAAGGAAGTGATAATTCTCAGAATTGAACAGAGCTCAGCAACTGGTCCAAGACAGCCATAAAGAAATGACAAAGAAATGAAATAAAGCTTTGCCCGAAGTATTGGTGTCACTCTTCCAAGCTCTGCAGGTTTTCCAATCTATTACATAAAAGTGAGGTTAAGACAATACTCTGCTGCCAGGACCTCTGCTGTCTCTATCCTTCCTGGAGATGAAACTGCACAGTGTCTGCAGTATGCCAAGGTAAAGTGGCAATCCTGTGTTAACTAGTTCTGGAGTGCTTGTTCAACACTGCTTGCCTCTTCTTTGTCAGGAAATGTACTGAAGGGCTGAGAGGAGCTGAAGTAGATGTTTCAAACTCTGCAAAGTGAATCTCTTTTCATGTCTTCACTGCTGATAAATATGGACCATCACTTCCCAAAAGTATGCCTACACAAGCTTATATCTGAATGAACATATAGAAGACAAAATACCTTTTAGTTACTAAGAGAGTAAATATATGATAGAAGCATGTTTGCAGTGAAGCCAGCTAGCATTATGCTGCATTCTAGCAGTGATGTTAGTTGGACTCCTGTTCTGGGTTTAGCAGTAGCAGTCAATTTTTCTACTTCTTGGTAGCTGGTGCAGTGTTGTGTTTTGACTTTCAACCTTGAAACAACACTGTTTTTTAGTTGCTGCTCAGTAATGTTTACTCTGGCCAAGGACTTTGTGAGTCTCATGCTCTGCCAGGGAGGAGGGGAAGTCGGAAGGAAGCAAAGACAGGACACCTGACCCAGGCTAGCCAAAGGGGTATTCCATACCACAGCACGTCATGCCCAAGGAGGTAACTGGGAGTTACATGGAAGCACACGGGGTCTTCTGGATCAGGCTTGTTTTGGCTGGTGGTATCATATTCTCTTCCCTTGTTATTTTCTCTTATTATTATTATTACTGGTGGTAGCAGTAGTGATTTGTGTTATACCTTAGTTACTGGACTGTTCTCATCTCAAGCCATGGGAATCACATTCTTTTGATTCTCCTCCTCATTCCTTGGGGGGGGGGGGGAGGAAAGTAAGAGGGAGGAAAAGGGGGGGAGCGAGTGAATGAGCTGTCTGGCTGGGTTTAAACCACAACTGTTCTCAACTATTAACAAAAGGTGTCCTATTGTTCGAGAGAGAGTATACAGGAGGTATACGCCATGGGCCACCCTATGGTTTTACCTGTGGGATCACACAGAAGATATGACAAAGTGGGATGGAAAACCTACGTCAGCTTTGGAGGAACCGGTGAGTGAATTGAAGAGGGGAGCAAGGGCCAAGACTGAGCATCCCATGAGAGCTACGGCTTCAGTCTCTGGTGAGCAGTTTCCCAGATGGAGTGGGAGAGCTGATTTTACTCCAGCTTCTGTGATAACAAAGAATAATCCCTTTCAACATGACTCAAGTGTCCATAACAAAGAATAATCCCTTTCAACAAGACTTAAGTTGTGATGACTATTAGAGGGGCCCTGCCTCCAGCCAGGTGGAGGTAGGGGACAATTGGGTTTACTGGACTGTGTGGATCAGATGGCCTGGCACATCAGTCCCACAGAAGTATAAGGCTCTAGTAGATACTGGTGCAGAGAGGGCAAAGTGAAGCTGTAAAGCCAATTGTGGTTGTGCAAGTCTAACAGCAGGCACACTGAACCTGAGGCCATGGTGTGTGCAATGACAGCGGGCCAGTTCTGCAGCTGATAGCCACTAATGTGACACCACTTGACTTCAGTGGAGCTAGGCCCCTTTATATCAGCTAAAGATTTAACTAGCAGGTGTATTTCTGCATCACTGTTTCAACAACAGATACCAACCCTGGTTTTGTCTCTTTGTCTCCGAACTCTTCCATTGCACATATGGCAGCAATTCGTCCACTTTGTTCTCACCTCTAGGTATGGCTGTGGTATGACTGATGACTGGTGGCACCTCTTATCATTGCTCCAGCAGTACAAGCTAGAAGCAGAGTAGCTGACCATAACCCCTGTGGAACACTATAGTTCATCAGCTCTGAAGGAGAGTTTAGATTGGCAAGCAGACATCATCTAAATTTGGGAATATGGTCAGGACTCTGAAGATAGGATTTTATATTTTCTCCAGGGAATATATTTTATTCTTCACCTTTTCCAGCTATTTGATGGGAATAAGAAAAGATGTCAAGTCAGCAATAAATAAAAAATAAAGTATTACTGAAAACATGCTTATTCCTGGTATTACTGTGCCATTTATTTTTAAAACCAGGGGACTCATTTATAGTTGGTTTAAATTAGTAGAACCACAGGACTGAGTCAGCCCTCATTAAAATGAATGGGGTCTTTCCATGAACTTCACTGGAGGCTGGAACAGGCTATGACGTGGTATATAGGGTCCTTTTGAAGGAATCATAAAGAAAATGGTTCAAATTCCTTTCACTGAATGTCCTTAAACCATTTAACTATTGCTTTAATGTAACAGGTCAATGAATCAAAGTGTTTTTGTGAAGTCATGAACAATTTCAATTTAAGAATTGCAGTGTATTAGATGAATGTGAGTAGAAAATTACTGTAGTAATCATAGTGGTCTGAAATCAAGACTCACATGCTATTTCTCATTCCTAATATAGACTCGTTAGTCATGTTGGTAAAGCTGTTCCTCATGTCTATTACATTAGCTGGGAAATACTGACAGTAGTAGCTAATAATTTACTTCAGAGATATAAAGTTTAAAGTTTGCAGAAGGTTATGAAGATTTGTGAGGGAATATTTCATCCTATGACAAAGATACTGTACTTAGCCACACCGATTTATTCCATCAGTCCTTAGCACATAGATTTTTGGACCAAGGTCAGAAAACTCAATGATCCATAAGGCTGTCTTTCTACCTTTGTGCCACCTGCATCACTCACCCATTTCTAGTCTTCTGATGGTGCTCAGAATTACTGTAAACCATTATCTTTAACCTCACAGGCTATTCCTCCTTGGGACTGAAGCTAGGAGTGATATATCAATGTCATATGTCATTAGGAGTCAAAATCTCATATAAAAGACCCTTATCTCAAGAGATTAACAACTGAGAAGGCTCAAGAAAAATAAATGATTCTAGGGCATGATTCATCCTTTCCTAAAGTAGTTGTCCAAGACAGACATTCAAAGTGCCTGTTTCTCTTTGTTGACTAGGGAGGTAGGGCTGACTAGTTCAGGTTTAAGTGTTATAGAAGTCTCAAGTTAAGCAAGATGAAGCTACACCTTTCTGCACTTCTCTCTTTCCAAGGCACCCTCACTGAACCTGTAAGATTAATGTTAAATTCTCTCTTTAAATTAAAAGCTAATTGCACAAGCAAGGGGAAGCTTCATTATCACTGAGTGGACTGAAAAAGACATTTGCCCTCAGAACTGTGTGTTTGCGTGTGGAGACAGTGTTCTCAAGGGAGAATGGATAATTGGTACATGAACTCTGAATAATCCCAAAAGATACAGCAAGGCCATGAGAGGCCTGAGGAAGCTTAAGCAAGCAAGATAAGAAGAAGCTGGAATTCACTGAGTTATGAGAACTGTGGACTGTTGGCAAGCTTTTGAGGTCAAGTTCTCACACCTGTGCTTAACCAATTATATGTTAGTCACTAAGGGTCTTCAAGACATGTATCCAATCATAATATGCCAAATCACTGTAAGTGCATATACAAAATAGTATATAAGGAGTTAAGGCTTTGCAATAAAAGGCTTTGGTCTGATCATATTGATCTCTGACTGAGTCCATATTTTTTCTACAGCATTTGTGCCTCAACATTTTTTGCTTGTGCTTAGTACATAACAGCTGGAATCTCATCTGGACTCACTTAAGCCAGCATTGTGCATATTGTGCACATTTCATGTGTTATTTTAATAGCTTCTAATACCAGATATATAAGAGTTTTCTTTTTTTCCTATTTTTATTGCTAAATTTAGGTTAGCAAATTTGCCTGATTGTCCAAATAATATTAAAACCCCCATCTTATGAGTTAATAAAACCATAGGACTTGAAAGGAGATAATATTGAAATGTGGTTTTGAAACTGTATCAGAGTCAGTCTCAGCTAAGTTGAAGCAAATAATTCGCATTTCTTTGTTCATTGCAGTGGTAGTTGTAGAAAAAAGCATTCTTATAATGTTCAGGTGTGTCTTCCTGCGTTGAATTTTGGCAGCCTTTCTGACATAGTGTCATACATGCGCACATACACATGCGCATACTCCTACCATGCATGTGAGAAACTGCTGGTACCAGCAATGGGTGTCTCGTGCTGCAACCACTGAGCCAGCAGCTCAGAGACATGGCTGTCTTTCCCTCAGACAGCTGCCTTATTGCTGCTCTCAATTGCAACACTTTGTAACAACACAAATCTGTCTCATAGTTTCCTGCTGCAGGAAGCTGTGATTTCTGATGGTCTCTTATAATGTGCTATTGCTCAGTTTCCTGACCAAAGTTCACACAAAATCCACTAAAAATTTAAAAGAAATAATGAATAAGAAATAATAAGGTTTGGAAAATGTAATTCTGAGAATTTAATAGTTTATGTGTTGCAGATATGTGATATTTTAGAGCAAGGTGTCCCTGCCCATGGCAGGGGGTTTGGAACTTGATGTTCTTAAGGTCCTTTCCAACCCTAACTATTCTATGATTCTATGATATAGTCTTCATCTAATCTGGCTTTTGGGACCATAAAGGTTAAGAATAAAATGAGCAGAGATGTGTCAGAGGAAGCAAGTACATGTCCAGACACATAATTAAAGAAAAGGTGTACCAAAGTATTGTACTACTCTCTATGAATCTTTGTCCCTCATATTCTGCCCTATTAACCCAGTCTTTTTATGCTCTAAAGGAATAAGGCACAATAAATGCAAATTAGCTAATGTAGGCATGTTTTGTTTTCTGCTTTTTTTTATTATTGTTATTTTTCTTTGTTCTACACCAGCAAAATATGATGGAGCAGCAGACCAGAATTTCCAGTTGTTCATCAAAATTCCTTTTGACTTCTGCCTCTCTTTCTTTCAAAAGAGGCAGAAAAGAAATGGTCTTTCCATGAAATAAATATATTTAATTGCAGAGAGGCTACAACACGGGACATTTTTCATGAACAAATATTGCTTTCATGATAATGTTTAGAACTTAAAGTCACATGCAACAAACATCCTTCAGAAGTCTGAAATCCCTTGGTTGGGATTTCTAATTCCAGCTCTCTCACTTAACAAAGCCATTTGCCTGCTTTGCACCTGTATTTATCTGCCCATTCACTGTTTTTTGTGCTTTGATTGTAAGCTCTTCAAGATGAAGACATTTTTTAACTACCTATTTTAATAAGATGACTTACACAGTCTGCATATGTTCCTTTTGGATAAGCAATATGCCCTCTGTGATGGGGCTTTGAGCAACCTGTTCTAGTGGAAGGTGTCCCTCCTCATGACAGAGGGGTTGGAACTGGATGAGCTTTAAGGTCCTTTCCCATCCAAACCATTTTATGACTCTATGGTTGTACCCCTGTTTCCCCTTGCCCTAATTTGATATAGGTTTTAGCTGCACAAATTAAGAGATTTTCACTAGTTTCTACAGATATTTATTACGTTGCTAGTGGATCGTCACAGGTATTTTTCCTCAGGGCTCATACCAGCCTGATTCCTCATTAAAGAAAATCAAAGAAAATCTTTCCAAGTGGTTTCTCAGGACTTCCGGGTATTTTAAATCCAGGTGATGTTATGAAAATATACTTGAATATACACATGGATGAGCAAAGGTTTAATCAGATTTTATGAGAGTTATCAAAAATCTTTTCATTGAGTTTAGTGGGCTTTAGGAATGGGACATTGAGTGAGAAATCAGAACTGTGTTAAGTTTCTTACAGAAGTTAATCATCTAAGTTGTGTGGAAATGGTGGGAGTGTGTCTGATAATGAAGCTTGATTTTCCTTCTTTGCCATAGCTTTTCACTTCCAGTATTAATTTCTAGAAAATTGTTGGTTTCACATTGCAATCATTCACATTGACTTGAAACTTAATGGCCTTTCTCTCCATAGTAAAAACTCCATAGCGATTAATTTAAGCATTCATTTACTAAGTGTACCACAGAAAAACAGAACAAGAAAATAAAATTCTCAGGGATAAATAGAGATCAACTACTGTTTATTGATGGGGAATGGGAGAGAATCTTCAAAAGGAAGATGTTTTCTTTATTTTCATGTGCCTCTCCCATGAGTACTGAGTATATTTTCCAAAGGTGACAAAATTATAAAAGAAATGAGATAGGTTGTGAGAGGGGAAGAATTTTAAACCACAAATGCAAGTGTTCCCTACAGCTGCCTAAGACTGTATTGTTCTTTATTTGATCTTTAAGTCCTATGCCCTCTGGAATGATGTATTAAAACTGGTTGACTTACCTATTTTCCCCCTCAATGGGATTTTGACTCGTAAATCATATCTATGATTTTAGGAATTCTACCCTATATTCTCCCCTATTTAATTTTTTAATATACTTTTTAGCATGAAAAAAAAGAAAATTAATTGATTTGCACAATTTGTTTAACTACATTGATATTATTGCTGTTTACATAGCTACCAAATAGACTAGAGGGACACAGAAAAGATGAAGATTTCTTTCTGTCCTCATGAGCTCCAGCTTATTTCATGGGCCATGCAGGCAGTTGGCTTGGTCTGGCAGCTCTTTTTTCTGTTGGTAAAGCTGTCTTCAGGGTCTTAGTCCTCAGAACTCTTATGAAAATCTTGGAATTTTAAGTGATTTATATGTAGTTACATTTGAAATCCACTGAAAAACTGATAAAAGGAAAATTAGAGAAGATGAGACAGGATGAAATAATGAGGTTGAAGGAGGATAAAAGCTAGGACCATAAAAAAAAAAGTATCCAAAGAATCCAGAATCCACTCTGAGCCTCAAAAGCTGCCTAACATTATCTGCTCTGTCTGCTCTTTCCAGCAGTCCGTGAGACATTCGTGGCTTGAAGTTTTACTGAATAGCTCTCAATTTGAAAGCAAAGTAATTGTAACTGAAATGGCAAAATGGACAATGAGGTCTCTATTCCCCAGGGGACTGACCTTTCCCATTCTAAAATATGAGTACAGCAGCCTTACTAAAATAGCTGGCAATGATGTACCAAATTTAAACATTTCCTCCCAGTTTAAGAAATCCCTTTTCCACTATTGCACAGACCTGAGACTGCACAAAGATTCTGTGAGTTTAACTTGTAAGGATATTTTGTTCCTGCCACTTTATGTGCATAAAACACAATTTTTTTTTTTTTACAGAGGGTGCACCTTTGAATGTTTGTGTAGCCCAAAGAAATATTAATTTTGAGTGAAACTTATGGCTCGTTGGCAGTGTTATAGCAGCATTCTGTATCTGTAGCAGCAGAAGACATTTTGAAAATTAACATTTATGAGTAAAATTTGTTTTTAAAAGATGTTACCCAGTGCTACTGATGGGATAGTTTATAATGCCTAGCCAAGCTATAGTTTCACCCTCTAAAACCTTTAGTTTGGAGTAGGACAGAGGGTGAGGGAAAGGGCTGAAAAAACAATTCCATCCATTTCCTGTGGTCTGTCTGGATGAAAACAATGTTTTTGAAGATGCTTCACAGACAAAATAAAACAAAACAGCCAAAAAGCCCCCAAAAATTGTCTGAAACCCATGCAACTGGGAGAAGCAGGAAGGAGGGTTCCTGCTCACAGCTTGTCATAGCCACTTCGGATGCCTAAGGTTTCAGACTCCTGCCTTCCCCTTCCCTGCAGTGAAGATACGGGTTTGAAACACAGAAGCATTGCAGGGTAAGGCTCTTTTTTCCTATTTTTGAGAAAAAAAATTCAGGGTGAAATCCAATATCTCTTCCTTGTGAAAGCTGTATGGAAGTTATAATATCACTTTGCAAAGCTTTTTAGAAAAATCAAGACCAGCTCAATACTACAGGCACCTGTCACAATTGACATTCATAGACTGGCAATTCTATTAAAAGTTGTATTCAATCTGAACAGTATGTTTTCCGCATTCCACCATACTCTGTTCTTGCAATAGGGAGCACAATTTAGTCCAACTCTTATCAATTATCATATTAATAGATCAGTTCACAATGCATTGGGTAAGTGAAGGACCTAGCTAAGAATTATATTAAAGCTATAGCAACGCCAAATAATAGATGGAGCATCTAATCAGTCACACAGTGTGTGGGAAACCAGGTTAAATCAGAAACTAAACTGGAAAAGTGGTACAATCTTTTCTTTAAAACTGCAGCAGAGCATAAATATTCTCCCAGATGAAAGAGAAAAATGAACATGTCTTAAATAATTGATATCTTAATAATCTTCAGAGAGCAACAAATATTTCTTTATCATATGCACGTATTACACATCACTCTCTAATAAATGAAGAATTCTCTTTAGGGCTGACCTCTGAGCTAAGAGGGTATGTAGCTGTTGACTACTTTGTCTGCTCTTGATATGTCCAATTTCTTGAGATAATTGCAGTTTTGCCTACTTCAGTGGAGCTGAGCAGCTCCCAAATGTGTTATAGTCATAACAGGGCACATTTTTCTCTCCTATAACTTTTCTCAATTTGGCCTGCTTGGATTTATAATTATTGCTGTTGATAAATTCCAATATTATCAATGCTGAAGATGAAGTGGAATCCATGAATTCATTGCTTTCAGTAAATGTGGTGATTAATTTATCAACACGGTGGTTGTGGGTGGCTTTCGTATTTAATGCTCAGACGAAAGGTAGAGCTGTTATGTGTAAAACTTATGGACAAAGAGCAAATATAATCCATAAGTGAAGGCTGAAATGTACTTTCAGTTGAGTTAGTCTACCAACACTCTTTGATCTACTCATAAGTTTTATCATTAATTTAGAGGGTCTATGAAAACTGGGATCTTCATATCCTTGTCCATCATTGTATTGCAGATCTATTTCTTGCCACTTGTATATGACTATACTATAGAATGTCTACAGTTCAGAAATAATCAAGTTCCTGCTTGACTACTGTAGGCTACTTGGTAACTGGTATATGTAATTGCTGCGTAACTCTTTATCTTTAGTATTTTATCTCTTTTCCTCAAAGCTGGCTTTTAAAAGTGTGACTAGGAAACTTAACAGAAAAGAAAAAAAAGGTAATGAGAATTTTCCTACGTTCATTTCCACAACAGTTTTGGAATCATAGCAAATGTTATTTGGTGAAACTGCTCCTAATGAAGCCTCATTTCCAGCGCATTTAAATCTTGTTATATAAACTTAGATAAGTTCAAGTTCTATTGCAGCTCCTTGGCATGTTAATAAAATGTAGTTTCTTGGCTATCTCAAGTAGGGGGCCAGCTCATATTGTACTTCATATACTTTATATACTTCGCATACACCCTATTCACTCTGTTTTCATAAAGGTTTTAAGAACTTAGTGTCTTTGAGGGTTTTTATTTTTTTATCATTAGCTGAAGTTGCCAAGATTTACCAAAACCCTTTAAATGATTCAGAAAGCAGGTGACAAACGTATTCCAAGCATTATGGTTCTGTTCTGCAGGAAACCAGGATAATAACCAGCCAACTGGACCTTTCTTTCCAGAATGGTTATTTTGCATTCCACCTGTCCTTTACTTCAAGAGCTTTTACATCTAAATTATTCCATAAACCATAAACCAAGGGCAGCATCCAGCCTGACAGCCCAAGTAATAAAGAAGAAGTGGGATCAGTGTCAGCAGATCACAGCCTCGTACCCTATTCTGTTCCTTCTCTCAGTCCTGTAATCATAACGGGTTAATTTTTTGTGATTTAAAGTCAGCTTCCTTGTCTGGTGAACCACCAGTTTCTCATTCACATGTATGGGAGAAGACTAGCACCATTCAATCTGTTACTGTCTTCAAAGAATCACCATTGCGTTCTTCAGAAGACCTAGTTCTGGTTTTGTAGCTGTCTCCTATTAATGACAGCACTCTAGTATGGTCCATAGCAGTGAGATTCAAAGTGCACTGTAGAATGACATGGCTTTAGAAGATTTTTCTTTTTTCCTTGAGCTATAGATTATAATAACTACAGTGCTAACAGAGAGAAAAAACATTTTACAATTAACTACAACTTCCGAAATATCCCCGGTATAAACCCTTTTTGTTTAGGTGCTTGTTTTCAGTGCTTGTTCTCATGTGTGCCATTTCAACCTTTCAGGTATTCTGTCACCTAACTATCAGAATAGAAATTATCAATTAGCCCTTTGAATCTAGATTGCATGTGTTTCTTTCATCCCTAATACTGTGAATGTGGAAAGGCAGTAATTATCTGGATATCCCTACAACTGTATTTGTCAGTAAAAACCACTTTATGTCAACCTGTGGTAGATACGGTAACAACAGACTTTTCAGCCTGGAAAGAGTAGGGAATCTTTTTTGCAAATATTAATTTTATTTTTTCTTCTTTCATACTTGACAGCTCTATTTCATATATTTTCTTATTAGGGAGTACATCAGTGCTGCACATAAATAATTAATATGTCATTTTAATAATTCAATATAATAAATTCAATATAAACACTTAGAATTAATGCAGCTATTTTGCATTGCAACACACATTTCTATATTGCAGAATATTAGGAAAACTTAATATTCTGATGTTTACTTGAAGAAGAACTTTCCATATTTTATTATCCATTGAAAAAGCAGATAATATATAATGTGCTCAAAAAATAAGAAAACTTGAAGATGGTGTGATAGCTGTAGCAAACTAATCCTAATGCTACCATGTTCCATCATAGGAGTTTCAGAAGCACTTCATTAATTATAATTAGCAAATGGAAGGTGCATTTAAACCAGAAAAGCCTTTAAAAAAGATGCTAGTCAGCTGTGACTATGGAGAGAATGCTGACACTGGGATTTCAGCTGAACACTTGGAAACATCCCCAGGTGAGTCACTGAGATAGTTTGCACCTTTGGGGTAGGTTTTTATATTGCAACTACCGTGATGTGGATGCCAGGAAGCCTCTATATTTAGTTTATATTAGCCTGGGAGCTCAACGAGCTCAACCATTGGTACACAGCCAGGAAAACTGGTGTGCTCCTCTTTGACTTATTTCACCACAAATATTGAGTTAATGAGCCCAGTACATGCTCCTCAACAGCCACGGAGTTGGGAAGGAATTCTGACATGGCCAGGATGATGGCTAAACAGTGTTTCTGACTTTGCCATAAGAAAAGAACCTTGAGGGCTATGCTGCATAACTTGGGATGCCAGTAGGTGCCAGTAAGACAGTGTGATGATCTACAGCAAGTGCTAGGACAATGATGGACCAGGCATACTGGGGAGCAGGGGCCAGGCTTTCAGCAGTGTGTCTAGGGACACAGACTGCTGGAACAACCTCTTAGGACAGCACAGGGGACTATGATTCCACTTAAACCAGGTTTTCCCACCTTTTTGCCCTCAAGAATCCAAAACTAGACCAATGCAAATCAATATTGCCTGAATGTGATACACAGTGTTTGTCAACACCCATGCATTGGACACAGGATTTAGACCTCAGGGTAAGTATGTGATTATGTGATTAAGAATAATGAGTGTGATTACATCAGAGTACCTTGAAGATCAGTTGAACTTCAGCATCAATATAGCCTTTGCCAGTGTACCCGAAGTAAAAACTATCCATAACGCTTTATGTGCAGTTGGAAAGCATAAGGAATATGGTAATTTACAATAATAATAATAAAATCTCACTTCTTCCATTACAAAAATTTGGATTAATGAAACCTGAATGTTAATAGGTAGAGTGATACCCTAAATCTGTAATGACTACAGCAACTGAATGTGACTTAATTGTCCATTTTAATTGTATTACCTCTCAGGCAGCAAGCCTGCAGGTACTAGGAATAACAAATGGAACTGTGAAAATCATAAACATTTTACTGTGAATATTCTTCCACACCTAGCTTGTTTCAGAATTCAAGATCTAACACTTAATGTGCATATATAAAACACAGCTCTATTTGTTACTTTTTAAGACTGCAGCACAGTTTATTTAGCTGTGATCTTTCAGCACTTCCAGTTATTATGGGTTTGTGCTGTCTGAAGACAAGGCATGACACTGCAATATACCATTTTGGTAATTAGGGGAATTCCATTTTTCCCTTTCAATTGGCACTGCTAATAAACTATTGCATAGTGTATGTTGGCAATAGAAGTATCACCTTTTAGCTTTACCACAAACTGTAAATCTTGGCTTTATGATTCCTAAAGAGACAAAACTCTTTCAATCAGCTCCTGGATTTGTGAGTCAGCCTTGGTCCATCTGCTAAGCTTTTCTCTTTTTTGCCTTCATTTATTTTAGCAAGTAATATGGGATCTTTTCTTGTTTCTTGGAACTTTTCTTCTCTCTCAATAAATTTTCAGTTGCTTTCACTTGAGTCATTTCCTACCTAATCTCTGAAACTTACTTGTCTTTTAATATTGACAGTGATCAGAACTTCGCATTCTAACAGACGTAGAATCATAGAATCATAGAATAGTTTGGGTTGGAAAGGACCTTAAGATCAACAAGTTCCAACCCCCCTTGCCATGGGCAGGGACACCTCCCACTAAACCACGTCACAAAGGCTCTGTTCAACCTGGCCTTGAACATAATAAGCAAAATCCTAGGACATTTTAGAGGTGACCTAAGGCAGGAAGCAGGTTCCTCAAAAGTCTGAGGTTTGCAGAATACATGATTTTGGCTATCTTACTGCATGAGGAATGTGGTTAATAGATTATGTATAACAAAAACAAAAGGCATATCAGAAGAAAAGCTCAACAGTTAGTCTTTCGCAGGTAAGAACAAAAGCCAAAAGAAATTACCGAAAACTCTGATGATCCTTCAGTAATAGAAAGAGTCTTGAATATGAAACAAAAAGTACCTTGTATGCAAAAATCAGGCTTACTGAATAAAGGTATTTCATATGGGCATGTTGTATGAAGGCAATTAGACACACCAGATAGACCAAAAGGGTCTGGCAAAGTAGAAAATTAATTTATAATCAGAACTCTAGAGGAAATTGTGTAGATACCAACTATATTTTGCTGTAAGTGCCAGCACTGAAGCAACTGAAAGAAAGGAGTCAGCATGTTTTGTACATGTATCCAAATACAAAGGAAACAGAAGTCAGTTATGTAAGCATACGTGGGGAAAAAAAGAGGACACTTCTTAGCAGAACATGTGGAAGGGCACAGAAAAGTGAAGATTTAGGATTAAGTTTAGAAGGTTGATAACAAGCAGCTGTGGAGATGAATCCACTTGAGTCAAGAGTATAATCTGCATATTAATTGCTAAATACAAGTTTGTAAGTGTTGGAATTTCCTATAATTTCTTATTTAACCTGCTGCAGGTTGGGCTTCTTCCCTACCTGTTCAAAAAAAGCTGGAAAATAGATTAAAAATAGATAAAATGTAAGCTCGATGATATATGCCCTTGATTTATGTCTTTTATAATGACAAAGCACTCCAGTACTGCGCCTTCAGCTTTGACAAATATTTTTATTGCAATAAAGCTTACATGAAAATTCATCTAGATGTTATGGGAACTTCATCTTCAGTTTCATCCCACCGTATCAAATATCTTTGCAGAGTCAATGAAGAAGAAAATTATTTCTCTACAGAAAAATTCTGAAAATCCTTGTGGATGGAAGATGTTATGCTCTTCTGTGATACATTAAAACACTTCTTTAAATGACCATTTTTTAATCTTTGTGTCCTTCAATTTTCTTTTCAGGCATAAATATATGTGAATCTGGACTAGAGTTATTTGATAGTCATGACCTCACCATGTGTTCAGAGTAAATCATGGGAACACTGCTTGGAATGTAAGTGCTGTCCAGCTGGCCAGGCATCTTACCCAGACTTTTTATGGTTTAATTCTTTGCTTAGCTTTTTACTTTCATGTTAATTTCTTTCATTACATTTTGTGCAAACAGACATCTCCCTGATGCCATTTTATTTCTGGACAGAAAACCAATATTCTCACTTACTAATATTTTTACTGCTGCTGTTATTAACAACATTGTAACTATTATTCAATGATACCAGTGATTAATTCACACATAATCAAGGTGCGCATGACACTGTGCAAATATCTGTGCACAGTAACATTTTATGTCAGAAAAGCTTGTAAAACTCGCAGCTGCCTGGAATCTCAGGGTTTTGGAGGCATTCTTTAGACAAGTCAAAAAACACCAAACTGTTGCCATAACAGTATTTTTTTCCTCCTTCTAGACCTACAAAGAATGATTACCTGGATGCTTGGGCCACATAGAAGGGTTAAGCAAAAGCTCTTTTTTTCCCCACACAGTCCATGCAGAGGCTTATATACCCTTTTTGTAGACTATATACAATTTTACAGTGGGATTGTAAGCTCTATTTCTCCCCCATGTCACTGTTATGATGCCAATTGCCATTAGCTACTAGAAAAGAGAAAAACAATTTTCCCTCTACTGCTGGACCTGGGAGTGAAGAGTTTTCTTATGTTTCATCTCAGCCACTCAGCAATCCCAGTGAGTTGCTGGGTGTATGTAATGTGCTGGTACATTCATCATACAGATCTTCAGTCAGTAAGGAATTTCTTCAGCTCACAATAAACCAGAACTGTATCGGGACTAGAAAAAGGTATTACTTCAAGGAAGTAGGGTATAAACTTTATGCACATGTATAGCGAATGCAACTGCTGTGTAGATCATTTTCCCTCATGCTGCCACTGTCATGTGGAACACAGAAAAGTTTTGAATAAGGGCACTGAAAGGGGATAAAAAGTTTAAATCAGTTAAACTTTTTCTCTTTGAGTATATTCCTACTTACAAAGAAAAAAACATAAAAACAAAACAGAGGGTGAACTGAAAATCCAGATCCTTCATCACCCAGCCTGTCAGCATAAACCTCAGTTGTTTTGTAATATTTAACTTCATGAGATCATCTTTGAAGAAGAACTGGGTATTTTGGATATTTCCTGCTATGTCTTCATTTCCAGTGCTTCTCCATGAAAAACATGCAGAGCAGCTGATGCATTGCATGGGAATTTCAGCAACATCCTCCTGTGTGGCTGCATTGTAACGTCATGAACAAAATCATGAGTTCTCTTTCTTTCTGTCCAACCTAAGCTAAACCAGACGTAGATCTTTGCATTGCAAGCCTCCTATTCTTTAGATTGAGACAATGCTAAGGCATAAGGGAATATGAGCTCTTTTTTCATTGAATTTAGCAAGCGCTTTTTATGAAGAAATAACACAAACAACACTGGCACATTCAGAAAATAATGCTTTATGGCATTTTTGAGAAGAGTCAAGCAGAAGACTCCATGTAATCAGCATGAAGAAGCCCTAGCAATTCACTAGGACATAGAATTTTTTTAGTTAATATTTAAGTTTTTCACCCCTCATACACTAGCCTGGACTTTTCGATGTGTAAAACAATACTTCCCACCTCAGAAAATCCTGAAAGTATTAAAACTCTGAAAGAAGTAGACAGTTGTTACAGCAACTTTTGAAAACAGTGACTATTGAGTGCTAGTAGCCATGCACTAAGCAAATGGTGTATCATGATGAAGCAGAAATGGCAGGATGTGTAGCTAATGTCACCTGCACATATGGCCCAATGTTGTTAGGTGCAAAGGGGTAGGAATTTCTGCAAAATTCACATCAAAGATTGATAGTGATAATAATTTCTTTTTATCCAGCTTCCAGTTCATATAACTGTTGTAGTTCATCGTTGCTTTGCTTGCTTATTTACTTCAGTCAATCAGCCTCATTCACCCCTTTATTGAAGTTCTATGGAATTAGGGCAGCAAATAGCCCTATTTTTCTGACACCTTATTTAGAGGGCTTCAACAGAATTCACTTTCCTGTGGTTATGACCACCTTTTCCTCTATTTCAGATATCCTTCCCCTCACAGGTCATCTTCCGTATTATGAGCTAAATTGTCAATCTAGATAAATTGCATTCACTGCAGCTCAGCTCCACTAATTTACATCCTCTACACAGCTGCACCCAGGCTAGCATTTTACTGACGTGGTGCAAAACCTCTTTCTTGCATAATGAGACTGTTACCTTGTTTTTCTTTGCTTCTGGAGTTCTCTTGCTCAGTATTGAATGTTGATGAGGCATTATAATTTATTCTTGTCCAACCATGTCCTAGAATCATAGAACCATAGAATCATAGAATCATGGAATCACAGACTCACAGACTCCTAGAATAATAAAATAGTTTTGGTTGGAAGGGACCTTCAAAGGTCATTTAGTCCGAACCATCATCAATAAGCAAGGACATCTTCAACGAGACAGATTGACTCAAAGACCCACACAATCTGAATTGATTGTTTCCAGGGATGGGGCAGCCACATCTTCTCTGGACAACCTGTCCTTGTGTTTCACCACCCTCACTGTAAAAAAATTCTTCCTTATATATAGTCTAAATCTACCCCCTTTTAATTTAAAACCATTACTGCTTGTCTTATTGCAACAGGCCCTGCTAAGACGTTTGTCCCCATCTTTCTTATAGACCCTCTTTAAGTACTGCAAGGCTGCAGTAAGGTCTCCCCTTATATAACATGTCTGCTATGGTAAATATGATGCATGATTACTCTGCTTTGTTTTTTCCAGGCACTGATCTCATTATGAAGACGACAAGCTACTGCTTCATAGTGACATTATTAAATGAGAACATAATGGCAAGAGTAGTTAGTCATGTCACACTGTAAAGAGAGAACTAGAGAAAAAGCTGTGCTTAGCAGTGACAATGAATAATTAAATATTTACCATATAGTGAGCAAGAACACAATATTTCTGGTGCTGAGACTTACTGCTTAAAGTAAAAAATACATTTTTGGTACAGCAAAAATATTGTCCTGCCAAAGCACTTGTCTGCTCTACTCATTAAATAAATGTAACATTTTAAATTATCTCATAATGGAGCGTAAAAATAAAATAATCTTGCTGCAATTACAACAATAATTACAATACCAGGAAAAAAAAAATCTGTTTTCAAGCACTGTATTTATTTTATGATACATTAAAGTGCCATTGAAGCCAGTGCTTCCTCTGTTCTAATCTGGGCAGAGATGTACTGATTTGAAAACGATGACCCTTATCACTGAGAAGAAAAATGTCAAGAATTTGGATAATAGTGAATTGATGTAACTTGAGCCAAAAAGTCAGAGCAATGCTGGTTTCAAAGCACACTGAAAATAATTAAAATAGCTTTACATTTAAATGGCTGAATAAGACCAATCTAAAGATGCAATCCATGAAAAATGAAATACATATGCATTGTGCCTTTTTTATTAGTATTTTAAACTTTCCAGAAACAGGTTGATTGTTAAAAGGGATCATCCACCACAGCAAACAAAGGCTCACTTCTTAACTATATATTTTGAGCCCGCTTACAGCTATATCTAAAAAAAAAAATAAAAATAAAAACACTACATTGCTACAGAGAACTTTGAAAACATCAACCAGGAACTGTTCTTGTTGAACAGCTCCCAGATAGAGACAACTTCTCTTGATATGTCCAGTACAAGTGACCTTTTAATCTACAAGATTTGCAGGTTTGAACCTGGGTCTGCAGCACAGAAAGAAAATGTGCTTATCAGAGTGAATCTCTTGTGCCCCAGGCAGAGGTTAACACATGCTGTAGACGTGCATGATCTGTGCCATAAGGGTTGTTCCAGCGCCTACAACACCCTCCTGTCGGGATGGTATGTTAATGGTCTCCCCTATAAGCCTGAATCTCAGCAGGAGCTTGAGAAGAAGTACCAGAAAAGGTTTCCAGCTCTATGCCACCTGATCCATACGCTGCAGTGAGGCACTTAACATCAGGAAGAGGGGTGATAAGTACACAGCAACTACACAGCAACTCTGATAAGTAAGCAGAAACCATTTCTGCTATAGTGATGACCCCCATTCCTACAGTCAGAGCACTGCAGAAACTGTGCAGCCTTTGCTGGATGGCACAGTGGAATATGCAGCAGACAAGGCAGAGCTGGAACCAGCAGTGAAGCAAAGCTGAAAGGAAGCTCAGCAACCCAACCAGTCTCTGCTCTGTGCAGAAGGCATGACCAGTTAACCTACCCATTCCCTCCATCCCCTAGCTGACTATTTTCCAAACTCCTCAAACTTCAAATAACAGTGATTCAATAATACGCATAAGGAGCCTGTTGTGCTAAACTATTCCCACTATTCATTATTTTTTCTAGATTATTAATTTAAATCTCCCTTGTCCTCATTTGAACCTTTTACTTGACCTGCTGGGAGCAGAATTTAGAATGACCTGTTTCCTTCCCTTTTAAGGTCACTGCTGTGTATTTGAAGACACTGATTGTATAAATATACAATGTAATATGACACATCTAGACTAAATAAAGCTAGTTCAGACACTATTTATGAGGAGTCTTATGAGATCAGCTAAGGGAATTGAGGGTGTTCAGCCTGGAGAAAACATGGCTGAGAAGAGACCTTATCACTCTCTACAACTACCTGAAAAGAGGTTGTAGCAAGGGGGTGTCAGGTTTGCCATATGGAAACAAAACTACAAGACTTCTTTATGTATTGGCTGTAGCACAGAATTAAGACAATGGTGTTACTGAAGGATTAAAGAAACCAAAAGCATGTCACACAGGTTTTCAAACTCACAATTACAAACTCATGTGACTCAGCATGTAGAAGGAGATATCAAGCATACCACAGGTGTTGTGCACCCTGAAGTGCTCATCAGCCATGAACAACTTCCATTTTTTTAATATGCTGCATTTGAATCTATTCCTCTATGTACACAGACCTAAAAATGGCTATTGCCATTAGATCAGGCAGATGTCTTTAAATGACTGATTTAAGACCTACTTATTCCTTTCATCCACTTATTATTGTCAGTAAAATAATGAAATATCTGTGCAACATAAACAAGTAAGTTCAAGAAAAAAATCAAACAAACCTATATATTCACATGCAGATAATTCAAATGGCATTTCTGTAGACAACATTGTTTCCTGAATTCAACTTTTGCACTAGTGTGTTTGCAATATTGAAGTACTGTTGATAATTTCTTTTTATGCAATGCAAAATATTTTAAAAAATAGAAATAAGTTTTAAAAGTAAAAAACAGGAATCTAGTAAGAAAATAAAATAAAAATAAAATTAAAATAAAATAAATAAAAAAAAATTTAACTAATGGACACCTTAAGAGCTTGTTGCAGCTCTCTGTAGAGAAATCTTAATAATAGCCTTCCTTTTTGTGATGCTGCTTGTGCCATATTTAGATCAGATGGACTGTTTTACAATTGAATTTCATTAAGAGTTCTAAGTTACAAAACCAACAGCAGAAATTCAGGTCATCCATCATGTAGTGCACATGTATGACCACCCAAATAAAAGTATAAGTGACAGTTGTTGTAGGATGTCAAAACAATCATCCGATCCTTTCCTGCAGCAGAAATACCACTAGACAGACATGAATACTTCTGATTCTGAACTTGAAGTCAGTTGTAGGGGATACTTCAGTTTTGCTCAATAGAGCTTTAGAAATGTGATTGCTCGACAGTACACAGAATTCCCTTGGCATAAACAGCAACAGAAAATGTGGAAGTTTATCCCTAAAGACTGAAAAACATTTATTTCAGCTCATTTCAGTTAAGGTGGGAATGTAACTGGACACAGGTTTAGCACATTACCTTCCTGAATTCTTCCAGAGGTGAACAAGATAGGGAAAAGAGGGAAAATGTGGAGAGATTAACAAAGGAGAGATTAGCATGGGATTTTATACTCATTACTGCAATGACCAGCACCAGCACAGTGATTATGACCTGTAATATAACGCATGTTCAGCTTTGAAACACTAGGACACATTGAGAGTACATGGCAACCAATGCAACAGACACACACTCAGGAAGACACTAAACATCAGCTACAGAATTTAATTCTTCAGTTACCAACTTTGGATAACTTGCACCCAATAACTTTGAGATGGCCAAGGAGCTCTATGGCTCCACACTGATTTTCATCAAGTTTTCAAGCACCAAGTGTCTGGACCACTGAAAGGAGGCAAACACTGCAGCACTACAAACAAGGGGTTAGACACATGATCTAGACTATCAGTCTTAACATAATAATGTCATAACTCTTAAAATACAATTAATAAACTACTTAAAACAGGATTATTCAGATCTTTTAATTATTTTTTTTACTTTAAGTTAGGTTTAACAAAATAAAGAGTTTGAAAACAGACTTCTGTGAAGTGTTCATTTTAAACTTTCCGTCTTTTTCCAAAAAAGATTGATAACCTTTTTCCCTGGGAACCCAGAATCTACAAAGACTAGTTTGAAAACAAGGCAACTGCTATGTCTCAACATGCCACTGTAAATTGAGTCTTTATCAAGGTCTTTTAAAGATTGGTCCTGGTTTGTATTGCTTAACTGGAAACAAATCTAAAATTGCTGTAGACAAAGTTCACAGGAGACACAAGTAATGAGAATGGTAAGTAATAATGATGATGATATGTTACAGAAAGAAACAATCACAGTCATTACTTGATAAATCAGGCTGTGAGCCATTAATTTGGCCCTCAGTAAAATCAGCTGTAAAATTACCCATTTACGAAGGAAGAATACAGAACCTGATTACAGCATGGGGAGCTCTATTCACATTAAAAATGGCTTAAAAAAAGGCATACTGAGATTAGAGTGATAATGAGCTGAACATTCACTCCAGTACAATTATTTGGTCAAGGGGCTAATGAAATCTTGGTTATGGACATAGGAGTTTATCAAAAAGAATGTTACAAGCAGTGATTCACATGCAGATCAGAAACCTGGTAATAAAAGAGTCACCTCTGTTCCACAGAGACATGTGTAAGAAGATACAAAGGCTTGAAATTAAACACAAAGATTCCTAGTCAATAAGTAGAACACACACTATTAACAGCAAAGGCTATTAATCACTACTGCAGTTTAACAAGAGCTGTTCTCCACCACTGGAAATGTAAAAATCACTGCCTACTCCTCTAGTTTCTGCTGTAAGAAGTTAATGAGGAAAATTAAATTCTTTGTTTTATGGGGGTGTGCAAATTATAGTGGTCTTGTCTGTTGTTGCCATGTACAAATATATAATGAAACTTTTCAACTGCAAAACAGTCTATCATTATGATCTAAACCTTCATTTTAATACTCAACTTTGAGACCTCTGTACTGTACAAAAAAGCAGCCATTTTGTATTCAGTTCATACAGCTAGGCAGTGCAAAAAAGATTTTACTTTGATGCTGTATTGTATTGATGTTCTGTTGATGTAACACAAACATGACTGTGACTAAAGCATCTTTATTCTTAATGGGAAAATCTATCTTGCTATTGAAATACTACAGACCTCAATTATTGCTTTTGCTCTTAAATTTGTTCATAAATGTACAGGTATGACACAAAATACTCATAATGAGCCCTTGGAAACATACATACTGATGTTTTACTCAGGGCTATGAACAAGAGCATAAAGGCTTTTAAGGTTTTTTTGCATACTAGAACAGCTGCTTAAAAATTCAGTGCATCGGCTTTCCTTAGCAAACATCTGGGATCTTTCTTGTTAATAATATTAATGGTGTATTAAGCTAGTGTGTCTATTCAGAATATGATCCTGTTGTCAGCTTGCTAGTTATAAATGGCAGTAATCTATAATAAGTGATACTACAGCTGTATTTCATCTGAGGCAATAATAAGTGACAGACTAAACTAGTTAGAAGGATTGCACTGTCAGCAGCACCACCATTCATAAGAGTATTTTTGGACACTTTTAAAAATTAATCTCTGTTCCCTCAGAAAATTTTCTAGTTGGGTAGAGCAGTTCCTAACTTGTGCTGTTGATTGCTGCTGTTACCTAAGAGATACTTTTACTCTATCTATGGGGTTAATATATCTCTCCTAAGTAAGAAAAGTTACTAATGTGGTGCCATGAAAAAAAAAGAATCCATATGATTAACCTTTCAGAAAATGAATGAGTGCGCCAGTCCTTAGGAGCTTGATTCCATGGTTCAGGATGTCAGCAACCTCAATGGAAAATTCAAGGGACAAACAACTTGCATCATTCACTAATTGCCTTATGCTAGTTCTAGCTCAAGTCTCAAAGCAAAAGTGGTAGTAAAACTTCATTGTGTTGTGCCTGAATGCATTACAAATGCAGACTGGTATAATCCAGAATACATCTCAGACAAATATCACCGACAGTATGCTACCTGGTTGGACCAAGTTACCTTTGTTATCATTTGAAACCTAAAATTTATTCTAGAGGATATTTTTGAGTGTATCAGCAAATTAATGCTAGGAAATGTTTCTTAGTAGATTTATATGACCTTTTAATTACAAAACAAAAAGACAGCTACCATACTAACAGATAAATTCTTGCAGTCTGCCAGAAGCTGCCAGAATATATGTAAATATATGATAATTAGCCAGTGTTCATGGTACAATATTTTCAAGAGGTAGTAAGGCATTTTTTCATCTGATTAAGCAGTGAATATGCAGTAGGGAAAGGTCGATTCAATGTGATTCTGTCACATGATGTTCTAACAGCATAATGCTGATTTAAGTGGGTAGGCATCATTTAAAGTAGAAGCTCATTTTCTCGGTCATTATTTTCTGTAATGTCTGACAACATGAGAGGCACATTCAGGGCATAGAAGGGAATGTAAGACATGACTTCAAGGCAGTTTTCATTTCAGACAGTGAAATACTGAGAAAAGTCTGATAAGACACCTTCAGTCTCTGCTGCCAGCCTAACTGACCTTGGAATAGTGCAGAATGAAGTGTATGTAACAGAAAGCTATTTGGTGAAAAGTACCTGCCTTTGAGTTTTTATTTTGCAATTAAATATTCTTACTTTCATTCTGTAGGTGAGGAAGCTTAAGCAATTAAACGACAAGCCTACATTCACCTGATGCCTTAACCAGGATAAAAACCAATAACTTCCAAATAATCTGCCTAAGACTGCATTTTTCTGATCTCTCAGCATCACCTGTCCTTTATCTGCAACTTGCACAGAAAGTGCCTTACTTCCTTCTGCCTGAAAGGTGTAGCTTCTGTAGTGTTGCTGTTATATACTATATACCTGTAGCTTAAAACCAAGGGTTGGATGAATAAGGGTCACATTAACCTATTCTACATTTCTTTTCAAGGCTCATGCAAGCAACCAAAACTTATATGCTCCTCCTTTACTTTTGACTAGTGTTACTCCAAGTTCCTCTCATTGCCCTACTTTCTGGTTCTTTCTCCATCTCATTTCCCCATTACTACTACTTACTCTCTTTCTACTCTGATTTGCCAAGTCAAATACTGAAAATTAGAAAGTCCTGTCTTCTCTACCAGTAGACACATTTCCAGAGCTGCCTTCCAGGAACTTCCAGGCTTATCTGTGCTAATGTACCCCTACCAATGTGTGTTCAGCTCCCTCACAGTCTGTTTTTACCATTAAAATTCTAGCCAGGTAGTTGCTATAGCGAGATATAGTTGCCTGAGTTTGGAAATTCTTTGTTCATATCAGCAGTTCTCACAGGAATGAGCTCAAACATGCAACTTCTGCCTTCTGGAATCAGGGTGTTGCTAAAAATAAATCACATTTTACACATCATGCTCAAACTGTGTATAAGTTACAGCAGAGTGCTATGTCATTGGCTACATGGTTAAGCTGAGCTCTGTGTATATGTGCAATTCAGTAGTGCACTTTTAATGAGAAAAATTCCCTGAAAGTTGTTACTGAGAAGTAAAGCATTGCTATGCAGTGTTATTGCCAGATCATAGGATTCATCTTCTCTCCCTTGGCCTCAGCTAAGCACACAGTAGTAAAAGCAAACCCCTTCACTTCTCATGCCAGCAATGTCTTTGAAATGGCTCTCTTATCTTGAAGGTTTGCCACTTTAGCTGTTTTGATCTATTTCTATACCTGCCTGACTTAGGGTGTCCCCATTAGGTCTGTCCCACCTCTACAGGGCTTTTCCTTCCATACCTCCCCCAGCACAGCACACACTGGCCAGTTGCCAGCTCTGTTCACTGCCTTGGTCACTGCAGTATGTGACTCTCATTGGCAGTTCTGTGGTGTGAAGGAAATGTAAGAGCAGAACAGCTGCACTGAGATAACTGCTGGGGCAATCATGGCTGGTGCTCCAATAATTCAGAGTTAACTACTCAGGTTTTGTTTCTTAAGATGCTGCCACACAATGGAAATTGGCATCTTTGTCTGCAGTGGCAACTGAGGGGGAGCCTGGCAGGAGATGCAGCCGATGAAGAACTCAGAATGAAGGCATTAAAATATGGCAACATTGATCGGGAAGAAAGGATGTAGGTGCTGCCATTTTGATTAATGAAGTAAAAACTGTTAGAGATGCTCTAGTTCAAGACTGCTGAACAATCTCCAACAACGCACATACCCAGCAACCTAGTAGGTCTAGTGTAAGATGCATAGCTTCTCTTATGTAGGCCTGCAGAAAAGGAACTTCAAAGTAAAAGGGCAATAAATAGCCAGTATTACTCTGCTCAGGTAACTGGTCACTGACATCACTCTCTACCTCATTTCTTCACCGTGGGGCAGGGCTTGGTGGACTCTCAATGTATATATCTTCAGCAGTGCTGGTGCTGTGTCCTCCTGAGGACTACCTATAATTCCTGTCCTCCTGACTTATGGCATGCCCTGGAGCAAGAAATGCAGTTTTAGTGTTTCCCCCACATCATTATCATTCCCATGTTTTATTGGAACGTATGCACTATTCACAGAAGCAATGGGGCAGATCATGAATTAATATTTGAACAGAACTCTGGTAATATCTAATGTTTTCTAAATTTTACACATTTATTTGACTTTCCAACAGAAATAAGAGGGACAAACAATATAAGGAATTCTCTGTGTCAAGAATCTCCATGCGTTAAGTCTCCTTTTTCATAAGCACTGTAGCACTGTACATATTATCTGTAGCCAGATAATCTACTGTAATTAAGTACATGGCAATTTATACCAGGAGAGAATCTTGCGCAAATTCTTTTCTTTTGAGGGCAATTTGCTAAGAAACAGATCCCTTTTGCAATATTTAGTTTGCTCCACATCCCCTGAAACCCTTACAATATCTCTGTTTCCCATACTGTACCCTCAGCTTCAGCTCATGATCTATGTTTACCAGATGTCAGACTCAAAGCTACATATGTGTTCACCAATGAGCTGACATCGATGCTTATAACCCAGATTTTCCACTGTAGGGGTGCTGATTTGTATTTTTCTCCTTTGTAGAGCTACTACTTCCAGTGACATTCATGGGAATGTAGTAGTTATGGGCTGTAAGCCCCAAAGTCAGATTTAATTGATGTTGGCCAATTGGTTCAAAAGTTTTTAGATTAACAGATGCTTTGGCAAGAAAGACAGACAAGTGTTTTCAGGAACATTAATCCTTGATGTATTTCCTGGTATAATGAAAAAGGAATGAGAATTCTCATTTTTCTGAAAGATAATTTTTATCAAGACTATTGCTAAAGTTTAATCTATGTAGTTTTTAATAAAACAAAGGTTCTGACTAAACTCCCTTCCCACCTTACACAGCACAATCTGAATTAGACGTTTCTTATAAATCCAGTAGTTATCTGATTAATCCTAGAGCATTAATGCAAAACAGAAAAGGGGACTTACATTCACAATGAAAGAAATTTTTTATAACATAATCTTACTAGTCTTTCTTTATTCATAACATAAGAGCAAAGAAGAATCAAATATTTTTTTCTCTTTATAGGTCACCCTTACATTTGTATCCATAAACTAGAAAAATTATGCGATACAGCTAATAATCCTTAGGGAATTCATGTGCTACTGGAAAAGATTTCCCTCACAAAAATAAGTCCTTGGAACGATAAATACTTTTGTTAATGAGATGTAAGGAAAAAGTGAACTATTTTCTCTGTATCTGTACAATTAGGCTGGCTGAACTGCTTGGATTAGATCCATGTGGGATTTAACATAAGGCCCAAAAGACAAGAAAAGGGGCAAAATGTCCATAAACATGAACTAGATAGAGCACCTTAAACTTCTTTGAAAACAAGATGCTCAGCTCTGAGAGTAATGGTACATAAACTAAGGGGTTGATCCTGCAACATACTGAATATTTCAAAGTACTAGCATGCCAAGGACTCTGAAGAAAATATAGTTGATATTTGTGGTTGGCTATGAAATATGACATTACTGTGGATTCTCTGCTTGCAAATAAATTACTCTGTCTCGCTAATCAGACTGGTCAGAAAAACTTCTAGGATACTACAGGTTCATTCAGCTGCTCTCTGCCAAAGGAAAGAACACTCAGCTTCTGCTGAGCTACTAAATGTACTTTCAGTAACTAAGCGAAAGAGGTTTCGAAGCAAGCTCTGTTTCAGCAGAGCTTACTTGACCAAGGACAACTTCTAGGTGAAAATGCCTTTAGCAGTGGACAAAGCACAGCTTTCCCTATCTTGAGTACAACTTCGTTGTTGTAAAGCCTGATCATCAGTTTAAGGACCTGTTGCTTGATCACCAGGGTGCAAACAGTTATGTGAAGCTTGAGGATGGAGTTAAACCGTGGCAACGTAGTTAAATGTAGTTTCAGAGGAGGAGGTTCTCTTAGCATAGTCGAAAACAACACATTCCTCATTGTGGTACTCAGCACCTTGTCGCCACCCAGTACCAAGGACAGCCATGAAGCAGAAGGAGACCAGAGCCTTTTCTATGCATAGCAGGAATCTGGGAACTGTGTTGGAGACATGGGTAGTACTCTGATGCTGTCATCTTCCACTCTGTCAAGCCAAGCTTCACTCATGCAGAGAGCTTTGTGTTGTAGCCATTGTAATCTTCTGGGCCTGAAATTTACTGCTTGTCTGAAACTTGAACTGTAGCCAAAGGAAGTTTTAGTACATGGAAAAGCTGCAGAATATGGGCCCAAGGCTACATATACATATTTATTATTCATCCAAGATTTATAATTGAAGTGGACATTTTGGCAACATGATAACGATCTGATTACAATTTTTATCACTGTTTCTCAGAGTAACCAAAAGGCTTAGAAATGTAAAACTTATCTCCTCCCTCCACATTCCACTGAAAAGCCTGCCAAGGCAAGTAAGCCCCTGCGTGCCATTTCTGAGCACTTGCTATGGGAAGCTTCTTTGTTATCTCTGCCTTATAAGTGGGCCAAGAGATCTCCTGGCTATTAGCCTAAAACAGACTCAGTGAATGGCAGATTTCTCTAAGCTTGCCAGGTACCCATTTAATGTCTGGTGCAGCCTTGTAACCTATCAAAACCTGCCTAAGGCATCTGTTACAGATAGGTTTTTCTCTGTGAAAAATTAAAGGACAACATTTTAACCATATGTTGTAGGTTGTCAGTGACGTCCTAGGTGATGACACCAAGAGAAAAGGGAAATTAGCAGGGAAAACATGTAAAACCTGTTTGCACTGGGGCAAGAGGGCTGGGAATGTCTGTTCTACATTTACTGTAATATTATTTGATAGTTTGAATTGGTTAATATATCATTTCACCTGACATCAGATCTCCATTTTTGACAGAAAATGTAAAACGGATTCATATTGTTTCATTTCTTTTCAAGTTTACCTATTTGAAGTATCTGCAAATAGGTTTTTGTTGCACTTCCTTTTACATCCTCAATTCTCACTGAATAAAATAAGTTGTTGTTTTGGGGGTTTTTTTTCACCTTCCAAAAAGGGAAATATGGGCAAAAAGCATTCAAGCAAGTTAAAAAAAAACCTGGAAAGATCCTGGTGCATGCTTGGGAATTTTATGCTTTTGGGCCTATTACTTTAAATCACAAGCTAAGCACCTTACAAATTTAAAATTATATTTTTCGTGCTTATCTTATAAAGCAAATTCAAATATATGAGTGGAAAACCAGTTGAGATAGATAGAATTGGAATTCTATGTTTTTTTAATCAGCACATTGCCAGAGGGAACACAAAATACCTGATAATCCATTTCCTCTTACAGTAAATTTTTTATGACAGTGACGTTTTCATCCTTCTGTGTACAGATGGTCAGATTTTCTCTTATCTGTCCCGTATTTTAATGGGAGGTTCTGCATTTCATGGGACAGGATCCAGCAGAGGGCCCATCTTGGGCTTCCTCACTAGCTCTGTTTCTGACTCACTGTGAAGAGGGACAGGGACATCAGCACTTGATTCAGAAGTGTTGAGTAGTGCAGGGATGGCTTAAATTTATATAGCAGTCCTTGCTCAGTAGTGCTCCTTTTCTTTGCCTTATCTAAACCCTGAGAACAGCTACACATAAATGAACTTCCAGATTCAAGTTGGCATATTTGCAAGGTTTTGCACACTCTTCTGGTTACTAGCTTGGACCTGTGCTACCTTAAATCTCTGAACACTACTCCACTGCATGAGTTAGATTTGGCCTTAGTGATTGTGATTGATTGCTAAAATTCATTTGATGTATCTCAGGTCTTTTGCCTCTGGAACTGAGATTAAACAGATTTGCTTTGCAGTTGTGAGTCAAAATGCAAATGTCTGTGAAATCAGGAGTTTCAAAGGGAGGGTGCAGTAAAGCTGTGCTCGCTGTATTAATACCCTGCATTCACAGGCCTATTAATTCTTCATCTACTCGTGTTCTGAAATTTCCCGTCCCTGGGATCACCCCTAGAAAATAAGTATTTTGGAAAGCCTGAGGAAAGCAAAATTAACATTCCAAAAAATAATTTCTGGAAATTGTATAGTCCTTTGGAAAACAGCAGTCTCAAAACTGTTTTGAACTCAGCAGTGCACAGGATGGAACATCCAGTACATAATCCTGTGTCTTTTTGATTGTCAGAAATGAGGCTCCAGATTTAGAAACCAAATTTAAGTGTTACAGAGCTGGTGCCTAGGGGTGTGACAGTTTTAGACAATTATAGACAATATAAATCTAAGGAACAGTGAATCCAGAGAGCTTTTCAGCTTTGAAATGTACCTGTGCCCGGGTAAGAAAAAGAACTATCTAGTGGCAATACATATAAATTGCATATATACACATTTATACATATAAATTGCTCTGAGACAGAGCCCAGCCCTATGTAGATGTACAACATCCTCCAGGGCATTCATGTAGATATCCGTATTTAGGCAACTGAGTCTTGTCTCATTGACTGCATTGATTAGATCTTCATTAGCTATACCGAGGACTGATAAATCTGACTGGCCTTTAAACACCTATACTGTAGATACTTGAAAAATGTAGGTGAAGCTGGTTAACACTCTGGTTTCATATTGCACTTCTCATGGGTGTATCAGCTGTAGTCAAAACAGCACAGCAATCTTATTAGGTTGGACAGCTGCTCAGTAATAGTGAGTGATGCTGACTGGAAGGTTGTGCTGGTACACCATGACTGAATCATTCATCTTAATCTTCATGAAGTTGAACAGAGGCCACAGAAGGTGTAAGATATTTCATCAGATTTCCCTAATACTGTGTACAAGAGCAATGAGTTGGGGTTTATTTTCATGACTTGCTTTCCTGTGGTTTGAAACAGCACAGCTGAAGGCTATGTCACTTCTCAGCAAGACTGATTAGCTTGTGTGGAGCATTGCCCTGAGACAGAAAACTGCTCCCAGCTCTGATAACTTGGCCATGCCTTACTGGGGGCAGCCCTACATGTTTGTGCATCCAAAGACTGTTAGGCACTCTATCACACTGAGAACATATGCTTTATTGATAACCAAATTGTTTTTGAGTTTCACTGCCTTCTTCCTGGAGGTGTGATTGAAATGTGAATTTGCAGGTGAATGTGTCTTATGAATGAACTTATTTTGCTCTATAGAACTGCCGTGACCTTATTTGTCAGGTTCCCATGCAGTGCCACAAAAGACCTCGCTGAACTGAGGTCTAAAATGCTAACATCACTTCCAGAAGCAGAGGGGTTTTCATTAGAGGTCTGTCATCCATTTCCTTAGCAGGCATGACTCTGCTCAACTTACAAGATCTGACAGCAGCTCTGAGTTGGGAAGATTGATTCTTGCTTCTTTATTCTTTAATTAAGCTGTACTCTGCTGCACTGTCTAGCTAATATTAATGTGTTCTCCCTAAATTCTGCTACTTACCCAGCACACTATCATAGAATACCAGGTTGGAAGGGAACTCAAGGATCATCTGGTTCAACATTTCTCAGCAAAACAAGAGTCTAGATGGCCCAGCACCCTATCCAGCTGAATCTTCAAAGTGTTCAGTGTTGGGGAATCCAGCACTTCCCTGAGGAGATTATTCCAATGGCTGATTGCTGTCATTGTGAAAAATTTTCCTCTTGTATCCAATCAGAATCTCCCCAAGAGTAACTTGTGCCCATTGCCCCTTGACTTTTCCATGCGATGCCTTGTAAAAAAAGAGTCTCCATCTTCTTTGTAGCCACCCTTTAAGCCTCTCTCACGAGGTCTATTGGCTCCTGGCGAGGCTCTGCTCTTCTCCAGGCTTCCCTGGCACCCCCATACACCTCAATCCAGTGCCCAGCCACAGGACTGGGCACAGCCACGGCCACTGCAGCCGCTGCCTTCCTCACTGACTCGGTGATCTACGTGATAGCAGGCTATCTGATCTTCTGTTGCCAAGGAATTAAACTATCTCTTTTGCTTTTGTCACTTTAATTAACTTACTGACTACATTTTATGAGATGGAAGTATTTTAATTTACAAAATCTAAGTATTCAAAATTATTAATGTGATGAAAGTGAGCAAATATTTGGAATGCAAACAGTGTCTCTGTGGCTGTTCACACAGAAAACCCAAATATTTGCTTAGCTCTCAAATGAATTAATAGCAATCGGATAGTTTGCCTTCTGCTACTTACACTAAATGTTTCTGACAGATGAGTGAACATTTCAGAGAAAACATATGCTTTATTTTAAAATGATACTTTATGGAAAAGCAGCCAAATTCATCCAAATGCTAATCTGAGTAAAGTTTTTTCTAATTTTTTTCTAAAAGCCCTAAAAAATGTATCCTCAAAAATGGGTATTTTTAAAACTGTGTCACAGAAAATTCAGAAATAGGAAAAAATACGTATCAATCCCCATAGAATGAAAAGAACATTCAAATTTAGAATCTGTCTATATTCAGAGAGGCTGTTTTTAAAAGGTATATCTAAATATTTGTCATTAGTTGTACCTTGTCTTTGTAGGGTGCTCCACTTAAAACGAAGTATTTAGTCATCATAAATAAATTAAAAATCCAAATATTTCTTGTAACTAAATACATTTGACATTCTACCTAGAAAGATTGAAAATCATTAAAGGTTTGTGGTAAATGAAATAGTTTTTTGAATGTGCAGATGCATAAAATGCAAAAAAAAGAAATCAAATGTTCTAAAATTTCTCTGTACATAACACATTACTAAAACCATTCTTATCCATAACCACATGCTCCAATTGCACTGAATAAATACATAATCTGACCATGAAAGTGAAGCTGGATCTATTAAAGTTTTAGCGGAATAATGGTTTTGTTTAATGGCTATTGAGTTTATAACAATTTTATGCCTTGTAAATAAATAAATCAATGTCGAATTTTTGGTTCTGTGAAACTAGTTACTAAGCAAAATATGAATTACATGTAAATCAAAGTATATTGTCAGCTTTAGACAACAGAGCATTGGCACAAGGCAAAAGCTAGTAAGGTCTGACAAGTTTATGAACTGGCTTAGAGATGCAGTTCCATGCCTGTCACCTAAAAAAATCACTGCCTTTCTGTAGGTGCAGGCATTGAAACACTGGCAGTCAGAAAGGACCTGCATATAATAATATATTCAATATCTGCTATTATTATGATGTCAGATAATGCACTGTCTTTAGGCACTTGCCACTTGCAAAAGCACTCTACCTGAGCACTAAGCCCTAGGGAAATGACTTGAATAACTGAATAACTTGTTCTTACTCTGTTGTGCTAGACATTCTTATGACAACCATTTTCAGGATTTAAATGAAGTTCAGCTAGTGATAGCTCTGGTTTTAATCTCAGCATACAAAAAAATCTTGTTGCTTTATGACAGAGATTCAATGGACATGTGCTGTTAGAACCTTACATATCCTTTACTGGTAAGCAGAAGCTGCGGTCGAAGCTGAGACCTGCCCACACAGGGTTTAACACCACCATATAACTGAATGAATGACAGGTAAAGCTTACACCCCATTTGTTTGCCACGATTGGTTGGGAAATAGAGCTTTCTCTTTCACAGTAGTTCATTTTTAGTTTTGTCATCTCTGCTTTGCAAGCTGTATTATGCTTTGTGCATCTTCACAAAGTTGGTGGAGATACTCTGGGGGCTCACCAGATCATCTTTGTCCATGAGAGGAGAAATGAAACATGAATGTGAAAAATGAAACGTGAACTATGAAATGTGAAATATGACTTTTCCCATTGATTTTTCTATTAATAGAATCAAGCTCCTGTTTTATGATATATTTCAATAATAACCTGGTGAATTGATTGCTACCTGTGGTACTCAGTAATCATCAGTAATCCTGTCATAAACAGTGCTTATGATATCTTTTGCCTGAAATCTGGTGGGCATCTGCATTCAGCCTCGCTATACCTCTCCCCTTGCTGATAGCTGTCAGCACACTGTAGTCAATTAAAGATATGTGAGATTTTGATACACAGCTTGGAGCACTGGGCAGGTTGCACCTTACAGGGCCAAGAGAATAATTGTTTGTTTTACAGATAATTGAGCTGCTTATCATCATCATAACTGATTCATGTAAGCTGCTGAGGAAAGCAATTAAATAGTGCAGTAATATGAAGGGTGTGGTTTTGGAAGAACTTTGAATTCTAGTTGGAAATATCTTTAATTTGGATGAAGTTAGCTGTGCCTTCCCACTTCCATTCTTAAGTGACTCTTTCCAAGTGACAGACTCACCCCTAGAAGTCTGTGGGGATGATAAGATGAAGTCTGTCATCTATCCTACATTCAAACACTCAGATTATGGGATTTTACTCCACTATTTGAGATTTCACGGTAGACAGCTGCTGACTTGGCTCCCTGGCATTCATGTAATGGTCAGGATAAATGGCATCCCTTTGGATCAAGGTATAACTCATCTGTTTATATCACAGAAGAGGGAAAAAATGAAGACAGATAATCTCTGCACACCTAAATGCAGAACCAAGAGCAAACTTAACTCACAGCCTTGAACAGACTAGCAGGTTCATATACCAGATGTTGCCATCAATCCAATCAAGAAGGCTGATTGAATTGCTCAGTTTTAATAGGTGAAATACTGTAGTAGATGTATTTACCCAAAGCATGTATAGTATGAATAATATTATTTTTCTTTACCAGTTTATTGTGAAAGTCACTAAACGGCTATTTTAAATTTAATCTACTCATCATTATCTTAAATCATACAATCATAGAATAGTTAGGGTTGGAAAGAACCTTAAGATCATCTAGATCCAGCCCCACATCCATGGCCAGGGACACCTCACAGTAAACCATGTCACCCAAGGCCTCATCCAACCTGGCTTTCAACACCACCAGGGATGGAGCATTCAAAACCTCCTTTGGCAACCCATTCCAGTGTTTCAAAACCCTTACAGTAAAGAACTTCTTCCTTATATCCAACCTAAACTTCCCCTGTTTAAGTCTGAACCCATTACCCCTTGTCCTATCACTACAGTCCCTAATGAAGAGTACAGCCCCAGCATCCTTATAGCCCTGCTTCAAATACTGGAAGGCTACTATGAGGTCTCCATGCAGCCTTCTCTTCTCCAATCTGACCAGTCCCAACTTTCTCAGCCTATCTTCATACAGGAGGTGCTCCAGTCCCCTGATCATCCTCATCGCCCTCCTCTGGACTTGTTCCAACAGTTCCATGTCCTTTTTATGTTGAGGACACCAGAACTGCACACAATACTCCAAGTGAGGTCTCACAAGAGCGGCGTAGAGGGGCAGGATCACCTCCTTCTACCTGCTGGTCATGCTCCTTTTGATGCAGCCCAGGATACGGTTGGCTTTCTGGGCTGCAAGCGCACACTGCTGGCTCATGTTCATTTTCTCATCAACCAGCACCCCCAAGTCCTTCTCCGCAGGGCTGCTCTGAATCTCTTCTCTGCCCAACCTGTAGCTGTGCCTGGGATTGTTCCCACTGAGGTGTAGGACCTTGCACTTGGCATGGTTAAACTTAGCACGGTTAAAGCCCACCTCACAAGCGTGTCAAGCTCCCTCTGGATGGCATTCCTTCCCTCCAGCGTATCATCCGAACCACACAGCTTGGTGTCATCGGCAAACTTGCTGAAGGGTGCACTCAATCCCACTGTCCATGTCACCAACAAAGATGTTGAACAAGACCTGCCCAACACCAACTGGACATGGAGCCATTGACCACAACTCTTTGTGTGAGGCCATCCAGCCAGTTCTTTATCCACCAAGTGGTCCATCCATCAAATTGATGTCTCTCCAATTTAGAAACAAGGATGTCATGTGGGACAGCGTCAAGTGCTTTACTGACTGGTCTGTAATTCCCCGGGTCACCCATTTTCTCCTTCTTGAAAATTGGGCTTATATTTCCATTTTTCCAGTTGTTGGGAACTTCACCTGACTGCCACGATTTTCAAATATGATGGACAGTGGCTTAACAGCTTCATTCGCCAGCTCCTTCAGGACCTGCGGTTGGATTTAATCAGGTCCCATGGACTCGTGCACGTTCAGGTTCTTAAGATGGTCTCGAACCAATTCCTCACCTACAGTGGGCCCAAGGTCTCCATTCTCACAGTCCCTGCGTCTCCCTTCCAAGACTTGGGTGGTGTGGTCAGAGCATTTGCAAGTGAAGACTGAGGCAAAGAAGTCATTAGGAACCTCAGACTTCTCCAAATCCAGGGTAGCCAGTTCTCCTGACAGCTTCTGGGGAGGGCCCACATTGTCCCTTGTCTGTCTTCTGTTTGCAATGTAATTATAGAATCCCTTCCTGTTATCATTCACATCCCTAGCCGAGTTTAATTCTAACTTGGCCTTAGCTTTCCTAACCTGGTCCCTTGCTTCCTGGACAACATCCCTGTATTCTTCCGAGGCCGCCTGTCCTTACTTCCACCTTTTATAAGCCTCTTTGTTCCTTCGAATTTTTCTCAGCATCTCCTTACCCATCCAAGGATGTCTCCTGGCCCTCCTGCTGCACTTTCTTCTAGTTGGGACACAACACTCCTGAGCTTGTAGCATTTGATCCTTGAATATCAACCAACAGACTTGGGCCACTCTGCCCTCTAAGGCTATAGGCCATGGAACTTTACTAAGCAGGTTCCTGAAGAGGCCAAAGTCTGCTCTCTTGAAGTCCAGGGCAGTGAGCTTGCTGCACGCTCTTCCCACTGTACTGAGGATCTTGAACTCGACCATCTCATGAGTGCTGCAACCAAGGCTGCCCTGGAACGTCACATTTCCAACCAGCTCTTCCCTGTTGGTGAGCAGGAGGTCAAGCATGGCACCTCCCCTTGTCGGCTCCTCTATTACTTGCAAAAGGGAGTTGTTTTCCACACAATCGAGGAACCTCCTGGATTGCTTGTGCCGGGCCGTACCGTCCCTCCAAGAGATATCAGGGTGGTTGAAATTCCCCATGAAGATAAGGTCCTGCGAGAATGAGGCTGTTCCTATCTGTCTATAGAACGCTTCATCCACAGATTTCTCTTGATCAGGCGGTCTGTAACAGGTCCCCACAGTAATGTCTCCCATCACTGTTTGCCCTTTAACCCTGACCCACAAACTCTCTGTCGACTGCTCACCTGTCCCCAGACAGAGTTCGATACTCTCCAGCCTATCCCTAACACAAAGGGCAACTCCCCCTCCATGTCTGCTGGGCCTGTCTTTTCTAAAGAGCTTGTAAACTTCCATTCCAACACTCCAGTCACAGGAGCCATCCCACCATGTTTCTGTGATGCCTCTTATACCATACGCCCGTAGACGTGCACACAACTCTAATTCCTCTTGTTTGTTCTCCATGCTATGGCGTTTGTATAGAGGCATCTGAGCTGAGCTCCAAATGAAGCCGGCTCATTGGCTGGAGCAGCTGGAACATCTCTACATTGCTCTGAGCATTTATTATAGGTGCTGGCAACTGACTGGGTGTGTTGGGATGGAATGATGTCCCCCTCCCCCAACACATCTAGTTTAAAGCTTTCTTGAATAGCCTGTCAAGCCTCCTACCAAACGCTCGTCAGAGCCAGCTTCCAGTAGACCTGGCCTACTAAATTGAGTCCCATGTCCTATATACCCAAACCCCTGACTATGGCACCACTCATCTAACCATTTATTAACCTGGCCAATACCCCTAGCCTTTTTAAGGTTATTCCCTTTATCCTGGAGAATTGATGAAAAGACAATCAGCTCCAGAGCCCCTAACCACCTCTCCCAGGGCTCTGTAGTCCTTCTTTATGTTCCCCAGGCTACTACTATGTATATCACTACCCCCCACATGAATCACTGGAAGTGGGTAATAGTCAGCGGAACTTACTAGAGCAGGCAGCCTCTCTGCAACATCCCTGATCCATGCCCGTGGTAGGCAACACACCTCCCTTGAGACTGGGTCAGGCAGACAGATGAGTGCTTCTGTCCCTTTCAAAGTAGAGTCCCTTACTACCACGACCTGCTGCTTCTTCCTGGCAAGCACCAGTAGATATCTTCTTCACCACTGCATCAGCCAGCTGTTTCTGGTGCGTTTCCTCATCAGCCCCCTGGAGGACAACAAAGTGGTTCTGGGTGGGGAACAACAGATTCAGGAGGAAGCCCCTTGCTTTTAATTGTCCTTTTCCTCCTTTTTTTTTTTTTTTTTGTTTTGTTTTGTTTGTTGTTTTGTTTTGTTTGTTTTGTTGCTGTTTCCCAGCTTCCCGGGTTAACAGCCTCCTTCTTTCCTTCATGAGCTAGAGGGGACGCTTGAGACACCTGCACAGTTTGGGCCTGGAGCAAGCACTCCTGCTTCCTCTCAGCTTCCCTGACATCTTGCAGCCTATTAACAGCGTCCCGCAGCTCAGCCACCTGCTGCAGGAAGACCTCCACCAGGGCACACCGAGTGCAGCCCTGCCCATTGTGCGCCCTCCCCTCACCAGACCAGTGCAGGCACTCTCTACACTCCGAGCTCTGCACTGCAGCCTCCCCTCTCATCGGCTCTGTCTGGGTGCCTACGCTGCCACCGCCGGGGCAGCCACAGCAGAGCTCCCAGACCGGGCCCTGGTCATGAGGCGAGTGCTCACCATCCTCCGCGCACTGCCTCGACCCGCCCTGTTTGCCGCGCTCCCTGGGGCAGGTTTTTACCCAGTCAGGGCTGGTGCCGCCCCTCCTGGCTCCGCCCCCTGTGAGTCCCTGCTCGCGTCAGCGGAGCTGCCGGCTCCTGGGCGAGTCCTGTCGAGGACTTGAGGCTCTCTCGGTGGCTCCTGCTGCTCTGAGTTGAGGCTCCTGGACGCTGATCTCCCCCCGCTCCGGTGTTGGAGGCGTCCTCTCTCGAGCTGCTCACCTCAGCAGATTGTGAAAACTGTTTCCTCTTTACAATTTATTGATAAGAAACGAGACAGAAAATTGATTGCAAACTCAGGTACCTGCGAAATATTTTCATACAGGATAGCTTCTATTCCTTCCAACTCCTTCTGCTAGTCTGGAGACTTTTGGAAAACTCTTGCAAGTCGTAACTAACAGTACTTCAAATAAATCACCGCTGTCAAAAGATTTGTTTGGAAAGAAGGCAGCACAGAGGGGACAAAGGAGAAAAAAGAAATAATTTTTCAGTGAATCCTGTATCTCCAAATATTTCACAACTACCATTAAAGGTTTCTGTTGTCTCCATGAAGTCTGTGAATGTATTTTCAGTGCTGCCTTGCACCTACTGAAACCTGTTCCATTTCTTTCTGGTGATTTGTTTTTAAAACTTTTGAAAGTGTTTGCAGTGGCTGTGCAATTGTTCCAATCTGTTGAAAACTGGCTTAAGAAAATGTCACCTGATTATGCAAAAAGCATTGCCAGATCATGAGTCTGGATCCTAAACCAGTGTTTGATATTTTGGGCCGCGCTTCCCTCTAGACAATAAAGTATTACCTCAGACCACCATAAATTTACTGAATGCATACTGAAGCTATAATCACTGATAGTCATGAGGTGTACTGCAGGATAAGGTTACATTTTTTCTTGTAAGCTCTCAAGACAGCTGGTAAATATTCGCCTGTATTCATTTTTATCCGCAAATCAGCATTTGCCTAGAACTGGGTAGATAGCATACGGACCCATCTACCAGGTATCTCCCAAATCCTAATGTGTATCATCCTTTGCATATAATGCCAAAGTTATCATTTGCACTAAACACAACTCAAGTACACATCCAAAAATTGTGTGGAGGTTTTCTGTCTGCAAAGCTTTGCAGATTGCACTTGATTCCTTCTCTACTGTTGGTGGAGGCATCTGCCATTATTTCTGTTGCTTCTTACAGCAGGTAAGTGATTCTGGTGGGTTTTGTTTTAAAGATTGAAATGTTGCACCAAAGCCATATTGATTTGCCTATTTTAGATATGCTCAGATAGAGCTTGGAAACGTAATCTCTTTTACCTTTTTTTTTAAGAGATATTTTGTGAGCAAAATTACAAAGGAAAACAGGTAAGAGGAAGTTGCAGTGGGTGGTGGCTATACCAAAGGTGTGTTTCTGAAGGCCTTAGAAACCAATCTGACACAACTGCACAACTTGCTAATGAAAAATATCCACACTACATACCTCTCGCATGTGCTTTGTAAGGGTTAGGACAAAAGGCAAATAAAAACCAAAATGTGGTTCTCTTGCCTTGCAGCCTCAGAAGACTTCAAGTTCAGTTAATAGCAACAAGTGGGAATACTGAGGTGGAAGACCTGCACTGAAACACGCAGTTCTGAATCATAGCACACTAATTTGTAACAACCAAGTTTGGTGGCTCATTCTCCAAGAATTTCAAGAAAATTCTGAAGAGGAGATATAGAGGTAAAGGGAAGTTATCTGTGGTCACATGAAAAAGAAGTTTATTGAGTTTCTGAAACTTAATAACCATGGAAATAAATTTGGGGGCAAACTGCAAGCTAGTCTAAAATGAACTGAAATCAGTGGCCCATTACTATGTGTGACAGTGAGATCTTTCAGAGCAAGACACAAATCTCCCCACATCTCATTTTGAAATAACATATGTGACTAAAAGACATCATCCTATCCCACTAGTTTTGGAACATTTTAGTCTGTGACTTCCTCTGTAATGTTTGTAAATCAATGGAAGAAGCCAGGAACTGGTCATCATGTTTCTGCCTGGGGTTTCCTGGGCTGAAACACACACACACATGTTGAACAGATGCCCTCCCTGAGAGTGAGCCAGACGTGCTCTAGACCTGTTGAACTCACAGTGCAAAAGCAGATTCATTGTAATTTCTGTGCAAATGGCCCAAATCTTGTTCTCTTATTTAATGAACATTTCCAGAGGATTGAGGCTGTTGCACCTGCTAGTCCTATCCAGGAGTCAAGACTTCACTCAACCATCACTTCCCTCCAGATCTGCTTTGGCAAGATAATTGTTGTGCATCTGTTCTGAGGCAGACTAGCAGTTAGCTCACTAGCTGTGATCAATCAGAGTATGGAGGAAAGATTTCTTTACCTCTTCTTTTCTAAGACATGCTGTCAGGTCCTTGAGGATTACTCCTACATGACTGAGACAGGTGTACCTGCACACAGTTCAGCAGCTTACACATTTTGATTCCTCTGCAGAAGTGTTTAATATGGACTTCAATGACTAGACTGAATTTTAATACCAAAATACTAATGTTTCTCCTATTTTACTTTTTGAAGTGAATATCACAAGGGATGATATTCTTCTTTTCTATTTCATTGGCACTTAAAATCCTTTAACAGACTGTCAAAGCAGAGGAGTCCACAAAATAATTCAGAAAACCTTAATAAGAAACTGGAAATATAAAGCTATGTGTATTGTTCACAAGAGATAACATCAAGTATCTCTTTTACCCAAAGCCACCAAGAAATGATTAGTTAGATTTTGATACCTTTACTGCAACAGTGAAACTTAATCTGGTAAGTAGCTACTTCAAAAGAAATTAAAATAAGTTTAAAGAATTCACTATAAAAAAAGTGACAGTTTGAACTCAGTTTGTGTAATTTTTTGAGTATATGGATTAATAAATAATAGTAGTTTTCTTATAAATCATTGCTTAATCAGCATTTTGGTTCTTTGAAGAAAAGTGGATCAATTCCAAGATCAACACGTGAAATAAAAAATACTAGAGTTTAAGCAAGTAGGGGAATACATTGGTAATTTAAAACCTATACCAATGAAATTAATGATTTATCATGAACCATAAAAAATCTCTGTTTGGAATATTAACTACAGGAATTTGGCTTTGTTTTGTGTAGTATTCCAGAAATTTCTTTATACAAAAACATCTCAGTGGCCTCTCAGATGTCACAACCACGCCTTCAGCATTACTGAACTCTTACACAGGAGTAGATAATAGAATTTGGAAGTTATTATCCTCTCTTGATTTGGGATATTCTGGGGGGCTAAAGCTAATTATTACCATCTCTACCTGAGATGGAGACCTCCAAATACTTCTCATGAAACTCTTTGATAGCTGAAAGATTATACATAGCTATTGACACAGCTTGGATTTAAGAATCATATTGGGTGGCCTCAGCTGTCTTTTGAAGGTAACTATTTTTTAATATTGACCCTACAGAAAACTTGGCTTCCAGTCTTATCTGCTCTGGATTTCACCTGAGCTAAGGTCCTGAACTGGCATCAACTTCCTTCCTTAAATGATATAAATTTACATAAGAAGTTCGTGACACTTTTCTATCTGTAGATATGACTAAGATGCCATACGTTCTCTTAGCTATTTTGCCTGATTTTTGCATGTCAGATTTTCATTATATTCTGGATTCAATATCTAGATTATGACACATGGTTAAAACAAAAATCTTTGTTAGTAGCTTCTCCTATAACCACTAAGCACCTTCACATTAATTGCAGAATGCAGCACTGGAGATTTTCAGAAGGGTCAAAAGGATTTGAGGCTAGAGATTTTGTGCATAATTTTCAGACTTGATTGTTTTGAGTTTAAGGTCTTTCATCCCTGTAAAGGAACTGTGATTTAAATGTCATTGTTTTCAAAGGAATTGATAAAACTACCTTGGAATCTCCTTTGAGAAGGAGCCTACCCATCCTTATGTGTGAGATTTAAGTGTCTATCTCTGACAACTGTGGTGAAAGCTTATTTTGGCAGACTAACTTTGACCATAGAGATGCCTCTTTAAATCAGAAAAATCTGATCTAATGAGCTTCATGTCAAAACACAAAGCTCATATGTTTGCCTTCCTCTTCCCACACTGATACTAACAATAAATATCACATTCTCACTCCTTCCATACCTCAATACACAGTATGAACATGGAACTCTGCTTCCCACTGATCAATGAGTAGGGAAGAAATTTCTTGAGCAATTCACCTATCTGCATTCCCTGGCAATTCCCTACCATACATCATGTACCTGAAAAGGAAGGTGATTGCTGTAGCACAGCCATAGTATACCTAATGATTATATTTCAGCTAGGATGGCTGTAGTTCACCTTAGAACCCAAAGGAATTACTGTGGCATAAATTGCTATGTACAGCACTAAGGAACTTCTCCATACCAATCAATCTAAGTGCAATTTCTGTGCAAGAACCATGAAATGAAGCTAAGTTATTCTGGCACTTAAGAAGTGAATGAGATGATATTTTTTTCTGATTGAAAGCCCACAGCTCTGTAATTATAGAGCACTGGGCCAAGCCCATCTTCATTTCATGCATTTTTAGGATGACCATAATGGGTTTTCTTGTTCTTATTTGGATTGAATTTTCAGCTTGCTTCTTCATTCTGAGCCCCTTGAAAAGACTTTAACAACTTATCTTCCAGCAAAACATCATTCTTGGTCATGTCTCCAAAAGCATAGCAGAAAACAACATCCTTCTGATCAGGGGGAAGGGTTGATCCAAAAGGGAGAGTAAATTATTTTAATTATTTGTTACAACATCTCAGTGTCTATATCTTGGTCGCTAGGTGTAGGTGGTTTTCTAATATGGATTGACGTCGTTATTTGCATTGCTGCTTTTCTTCTCAGTAAATGTTTTCAGATTCAGAGAATAGTCTGGGTCTTCAGAAACAGGTCCTAAATTATTCTGGTATTTGTTGTCCTGCCAATTACCTTGATATTTCCAGAAGTCCTTGCATAAATCAGTAACTAAGAGGACCCCAAAAATCAGTTTTTCCACTACCCGTGACAACACCATTCCTCGCTTACTGTGTCTGCAGAATGTCTCTCCCTGACAAGCCTTCAGTATCACACCAACCATTTCACCATGTTGACAACCCACTTCCGATGTGCAACAAGAGACATTGAATGAATCAAAACAATTGGGAAGTGTGACAATGACATCACTCTGTCAAGAAGATACAGTTTGAAGGGCATAACTGAGGTGATATGTTTTAGTCATCAGGGTAGCAACAGGTTTGTTGAAAAGAATGTTTTATATTAGCCAGAAAAAAACATACTCTTTCCTGCAGGTCAGATTAAACTGAAGTGTGAAATGGTGCAAATTAAACATGATAAAGATCATATTTAATAATTAATATCCCAATCTAAAAGCAGAAGTTTGCTGTATTTCTAACAGTGTTTTCCCTTTCTTTTTTCTACTTTTTCTTCTTTTGCACTGAAGTGTTCTTTTATAGTTTGTATTATTGGAAAGTACCTGGCTTCTCATGAGCAATATTGACTCATTTCTTATTCCCTTAGGAAGAGGCTAACATTTTCATCCAGAAACAGTTTAGAAAGCAAGTAAATCTTCCATTGGATTTTTGGATGGGTTTACTTAAACAATTAAAAATAAATGAAAACATTCAGAGTCCAGTTTGAAGTCTACTCTCAATAAAATGCACAGGGATCCATACTGGCAACTTCTATTAATACTAATGGAAGCTATTAGGTATGTCTTCCCCAGGTATCAATGGGAGAATTTTCTGCTCATTTGCGAAGTAGGTTGAAGTGGATGATCCTCCTGTGATATAGTTTCTGGAGATGTGAATTAGGTATGTCTATGAATATTATGAAGGAAAATGAAAAAGGCTGTTTCCAGAGGATGCAATGAAAAGGTGGTAGAAGTTAGAAAATCAATGCATATGTCAGCGCACTAGATCAAAAAATGACCTTGGCTGATATTTGTGTTGCAGCAGGTGTTGTCTTTGATGAATGGCTCTTGTAAATCAGGGAGAATATTGTACCATCCCATCTGAGATGAAAAAGTTTAAGTGCTCCTGATGAGCTTTATAAATGCCAGCTAGCAGATGCACTTGGGGGTTATTAACATTTGTACATTTTATTATTCAAATGAAAGATGCAAACCAAATTGGTAGAATTTCTGGTGCGCACAGAGGAGTACTGGCCTCCACTGCCTGCTGGTGGGAAATGTATCTCCAACATATCCTTAATAAGGGCAAGCTTAAATAAATTGTACATAAATCGGCAGAGGAATTTTCAAAGAAATTTTGTGTATTGTCTGTCAAGTTGGGTGAATTATTGGTGTGCAGCTATTCAGCAAGTCTTGTTCTCCATTTTCTTACAGGTTTTTAAGCACTTGATTTGCTTATTCATGCACAGATTTATTCGTTTCACCAAAACACAAGTTCATACATGCTATGTTTTATTCTTACTATGAACTGAAATCCCATCTGATTCAAATTGTATTATTTATCTGTTCTGGCTAGCTCAATATTGCTGTGAGGAAGAATATCAGGTAACTGGGTATTTGCTTCTTCATAGATCGGTTTATGATTTCAGAATCTGATAAATCAGAATGACATTTGAAGATTTTCTTCTTTATTTAGACATTCGGCTGTGGCCAAAATACCACTGCTAGGAAAAAAAAAAAAAATAAATATATGGAGATGTGTAACACACGTACACACATGATAGTTTCACAGCATGTGGGTGTCATGGTTAAGGATTCCCATTATGAAAATCTGAGGATGAACAAGGATCATAAAGCCGGTAAAGAGATGAAGATATACAAATTACTTCAGAAAATTAACTTCTAGTTAGGCCATAATGCTTGGGTTTTGGTCATGTATGAAAGATTTTGGTTTTATTGAAGAAGCCATACAGTGAGTAACATATATTGCATAGGTAAGTCAAGTCAAGCACAAATCAATATAGCAGAGTAAACCTACTCAACATTTCCTGAGTGCTGAAGGAAATGATGGCTGTGCAGTCAAACTAGATGAGAGTGTATTTGAGATTCTTACATGTAACTCATGAAGCAAATGCATACCTTTGGTTAAGCGTGGACACAAAACCTGAGATTGAAAAATCTTGTGTTTGTGCAGAGAAGTTCATGCAATTATTTCTCTTATTTTCTGTTTATACATTCAACTTGTTAAATTTTGCTTTGAATTTCAAGCTCTACCAATCCCTCCACCTCGATATGTTCTTTGATTTTCCAATCTTAGCTAAAATTCGGAAAGCAAATGATTCACAGCAACATATATAAGCTATATATATATATCCTTAAAAGTGTAAGTAAGTAATGATAAGAAAATTCTATAATACAAGCAAATTAAATGTAATTAAATTTTAATGTGAATAGAAAGTAATTAAACAAAGTCAAAAGGCAGGTACAGGGTCCCCAACTCCAAAGGCTGCTGGAGAAGCCCTTATAATGTCGGGTATGTGAAGAGGGTGGGGGGTGTTAGATGCAGGGGTGGTGATAGACATGATCACACAGCAGTACCTTGGATCATGTACCCCTCCTCAGGAGGACTCTGCTCCATCCAACAGCACCCATCTGGAGGCTTATGCCCCTCCAGCCATGGTCTGCTGTGGCAAGAGGCAGCCCCTCTCCCTGTGGCACAACCCCAGCCTTCCTCCTGTGGGACAGGGGCAGCAGCAGCACTGCTACCGAGGCTCTTTGTGCAGCCAGGCTTTCTCCTGAGGTGCCAAGAGTAGGAGGCCATCCTACAGACATCGTACTGAGTCCTCAGACATAAATAAAATTATTCGTCTGACATCATTTTTCCTTGAGATGGAAAGTATCAGAGACCAAACTATTCCCAAGAAGATTCTCTGTAACTGAATTTTCTTCCTTAGCAATTTCTGAATTAATTAATCCTGTTTGAAATAATTTCTTACAATGGGCTTAAACACAGACTTTGTTCTTTTCTGAAAATAAATAAATAAAAACCAATTCAAGAAAAGCCCAACTAAATCTGAACAAGTCCATTCCTTTCATTGAAAAGTGCAGTGTCTACCCTGCTGCCTTCCAATGTTTCCAACTCAGTCTTTTCACTGAAAGCAAAACACCCTGTCCCACAGCTGCAAGAACACAGCTCCGCTTTTTCTGTCAGAGGACAGGGTATGCTGCTAGTTGGTACTGAGTCATTAGGCATGTTCAGTCCTGGAGGCCTGTGCATCTGGTGCTGTGTTTTGTGGGTCTCTCCATTCACTCCCCTGTTGCCACCCTTTATCTTCCCATGTGACATTTCTCAGCATTATTTCCAGTCTTATCAGCTTCTTACTATACGTCTACTGAACAAATGGCTTTATGTCAGGTAAAGACAAGAGAAGGTACATCATGCATACCTGTATACATGAACTGCATATCTTGCCACTGAAAGGGAACAAATCTCATTTGTCACAATCAAAACACTCAGATGGAAATTCCCTCAATCCAGACTGCTCAGGTTGCCAGACCACACAAGATGACTTTTCTTAAAAAGTCAAAAATGTTTCTTGATTAAGAAACCAAGTTTATAACCTCCTGCCTATTATAGTACTTGAGGGTTATATTTGCAAGTCATTTCAGTGCTCTGTACCTAGTTGTTTTTTTACAGATTGGGAATGCAGCTTTCCCTTGACCATTAAGATTTTCAGTTTCAGAGGACGGGGATCTCTTACTAGGGGGGCTATAAAACACCCTACAGAATGAAAGTCATAATCAGTTGGGATTTCTAGGTGCTGCAATAGGTATAAAGAAGAATAGCAGTACATTGTACTTTGGACTCAAACTGTATGAAAGGGAAGAATTATAGAACAATTCCTCTGCTGTAGCAGTTCACATCTGCCTATGCTCTGAAAGCAGAGAAAACTATTAATCATTGTTTGAGGTGAGCAAAGTCATCTATGTTTGCTTTCTTCAGAACAAAAACAAACTCCACACAGATGAGGACACACTGATAATTAGTTAACAGAACTCTATTTCTGTACAAGGAGACCTTTTGCTGTGCTTTTTGCAACCGGATTTTCCTATCCCACATTGGCCTTTTTAGTCATCAGCACGCCTGTAGTAAGTGTGGGTAAAGCCCTTCCCGAATCTTGGTTCACGAAGTCAAGCCATCATCATTTCTATACAATATAGAAAAGTGGTAACATTTCTCTTGCAATGGCACTTGGAAGAAGTCTCTGTGGGTTGTATATTAATGTGCTCCAGAAGACCTGCAGATGAAGATGAGTTATAAGAATCAACATAATGTGAAAAGAGCAGCAATTGGGAAACAGGAAGGGAGAATAAATCCTGTCCTTACCAAGACAGTATATGTTAGATAACAGAAGTTCACCTCCTAGTAGAGACACAACAATTTGTGGTGTCTCCATACAGCCACTCACAAGCTCACCATTGGGGCAGAGCCTAAGGTTTACCTGGCCCTCACATCAGTTGGCTAGCAGTATAACCAACAAGCAGTATTACCGGTAACAGTATGCAGCTTCCTCAAAGTAGATGTAGCTTAAGAATACAATGGTGTGAGGTGTTCACCATTGCTGACATAAACCGAAGTACAGAATTTCTGTGGCTTGGGAGACTGGACTCTGTTCAACTTTTAAATCTTCTGTAATTGGGACTAGATAATGAAGTTATCCAGACTGAGGAACTCCTCAGCACTTTGGTTTTTTTTTTAACAATAGGAAGAATGAGAGCTGCTGGGGATCAGCTGTGAATGTGCTATTGATTTCTCTCCTACTGTTACCATGAATGAGAAATGCCTTGTAAAGCCTTCCTATTTACTTGGAAATCAGAGCTTTTCCAGCAAAATGCAACAGCACCACCACAATGCTTTCAGCATGAAGTAAGGTCTGTTCTGACAGGGATTGGTTTTGGTCAACCACACCAGTGAACTAATTCATCTTGCTCTATTACCTGTACAAGATCAAAGAAGGGCAATAACTAACCAGATATTGCTGCATATATTTGTGTCTGTTTTGAATCTCTTTACTTTAGGCTATTTTAAAGAAACACTAAGTAAAATAGTGTCATTGTGGAAATAGGGAAATGGGAATACAGCATTGTATTCTTATTGTTAATAGATTTAAATAAATTACTGTGAGTAAATCTCCTTTTAAAATGTGAATTCTGTGCCTAAACAACAAATTGTTTCTTACCTTCTTCAAAAAAAAGCACATCATCGTTTATTCTCTGTGTTATTGCTACTTGTATACTCAGCTGCAATATTAGGTTAGTGTTTAATAGCATGCATAGAGATGGAAGGTTTAGAAATCCCATTGGAATGTGGTAAAGAAATTTAAAGATTACAGTACAGTGTGCTGGGCCTCAGTATGCTTTAAAATTAACAGTAGAATGGTTTTAAATTTTATAGAGGAAATGATTCAGTAATCCCATTTTTTTTTGTTGTGTTTCTTAAGTTACAGATAAAAATACATGAAGATTAAAATGTAGCATTTTCAATAAAATGTAAAGTATATGAAACTACATATACATGAATAGGAAGGCCACCTCCTCTGACTCTGCAATTCTAACAGAATTCACAGTCTCTGGAATTATTTCTATGAGGATGAAAAAATGATGATCAGAAGTAGCTGCTTTTGAGTGAGACCCTGTCTGTTTACAGAAATTCCAGACAAAATCCTATTTCTGCCAACACAGCAGGAACAAAACCAAGAATCCTCTCCCCTCCATGTGGTTCTTAGGCTCTTTCTTGGCTGTGCCAAGGATGCTCTCTTCACTGTCTCCGTGCCAGAAATGCCTGTGCTGCAGTATCATCGCTTTTCAGATTCGTGTTTTGCTTTTATATTTCCACTGGCTTTGTGTCTTTGCAGAGCCTGTAACAGAAACACACAGCCATAATCTAATCAGTCCTCTCTCTCCAGCAGCATAAACTATAAGGAGGCTTAATTACCCTCCCTTCTTCCAACTGAAATAAAAGCTCTTTGAGCAAGACAATAGATCTGCATTCCTGTGTGAATTCTGCCACATTTTTCCCTATCACATTTCTGTTGGTCTTAAATGAATCAGCCCCTAACATTTTGCTCTTTCTGGCTACTTCAGCACTGTTTTCTGAGCTAGAAGAAAAGTCTTTATTGTTGACACCATGCTGCCAGTGAATCTCAACACTGAATATTTTCATAGGAAGCTTTAACTGGGACCATGTTTTTCATAGAATCATAGAATAGTTAGGGCTGGAAAGAACCTTAAGATCATCTAGTTCCAACCCCCCTGCCAAGATCAGGGACATCTCTCAATAACCCATGTCACCCAAGGCTCTGTCCAACCTGGCCTTAAATGCTGCCAGGAATGGAGCATTCACAACTTCCTTAAGCAACACATTCCAGTGTCTCACCACTTTCACCGTAAAGAACATGTCATGTTGTCATCTGTGCTCTTTGAAGCACCCCTGAAATCTGAATGACCCTCTGGAAATGTCTTTTGTTCTCCCAACAAATGGAAAACTGGACAACTTCTTTCCCGATGATGGTATCTCAGGTCACTGCTTAAAATAAAGGAGGATGACTCCAAGTCAGCATCAGATGAATCCAAGACATTATCGGTAATTGGGAATCTTAGATTGTTTTCTTAACTGTTATTTCAGGGATTCTGGAAGTCCGTCACTTTTTCAGCCGACGTAATTTTAAATTTCAAGAAAATAAATGGAAATTATTCTTTCCAGACAAAACTGGTTTATGTGTTTAAATTTTATTTCTTTCTGATGCAGCTCTTCAGAACTGGGATTTGGGAAAAGATGGAGTTTTGGGTTAGTCTTCAATGTTTATCTTGTAGTAACAGGATCACCTAGAGCCATGTCCTGGGAATTGAAAGTTCCTGTTTGAAGTGCATGGGTTCTGTAATAATAACTGATGGCATGAAATGATTGTGTAAAATTTATCTTATGTCCTACAGATAAAATGAGACCTAACTGCTACAGGAGGAGCTTTGTAATGTTTATAGTCGCACTCTAGCAAGCAGGAACTTTTCAGTTCGGCCCTCAAAAGCCTGCAAGTATTACACTGTTTTTCCTATGAGAATGATTTGGAAAAACATATTTAAGGAACTTTCTAAGAAAGTTTGTTTTTCCCATTACATCAAAGAATGGCATTACTTAGAAAGATTCTGCAGTGCAGAAGAATGTGGGAGGAATCTTGAGTATGAAAAAAATTCTCCACCAGAAAGGAATGGATTAACAGAATTGGTCCAAAGTGTTACAAGGGTTTGGGTTTGTTCTTTGGTTTGGTTTTTTTTTTCAGTGGTATTTGTTTGTCAAAACTTAAAATTTTACAAATTCATGGAAATTTTAAGCCACAATGCATTTTTTCTCTCAGAATTTTACAGAACTATTTCAGCAATATTTCAAAAATATAAAAAATCCCATTTTAATATTTGAAAGGTAGATTTAATATTTACATGGTGGAGTGAAAAAAATAGCAAAAATTTAATATTTAGAAACCAGTGTAATGGGTTTACTGCTCTGTTCTGCAGACCCTTCTTGAGTATCTGGCAAATGCAAATGGATGTGATTTTAATTTTCATCCCTTTTTGCAATAATTGTTTTCTAACATCTTGAAAATTTTCATCAATAGGAAAGCTATTTCACATCTACACATCTGCTCGGTTATTCTTATTCTTTGGAAATGAGCTACTGTCTCATATATCTCAACTGTGTATGTATGCCAGAAACAGTCAACTAATCCCATTGACCTATAAAATGACGAAAAAGCATTAGAATAGATTAAAATTTGCTTATTATTTTTTATTATAAGAAAGCTGTGCTTCTATGCAATCTTTTTCTCTGTTGTATTGTTAGTATCAGATAAAATACACTGCTGCAATAAAGCTAATCCCCTGTTTCTAAGAGGGATGTTGGGGTTTCTGGAGTTATTTCTGTTTGCTACACCACAAACATACTGCCAAACCTGAAAGATTTCTAGGTATGAAGAATATTTAAAGCTATTCTTTACTCTTATCCTGTTGTTGCTAATCTGTGCTCTAGTGTTAATCTATATTCCAGTCTATGCTGGAATTTATGCATGTGCAACTCTGTTGCAAAAAGCAAGCTCTGTTAATGAGTGCAGAAATGTTCCCCTGCTTGAAATATAATGCATCTTAAAAGTTACAATGCCAGAATCGTGCTAAGTACACATGTTCTACCACTTCTTAACTGTTGTGAGTCACTTTTGAGTGGTTCATTGCAGAAATACATGTGCAATTTTTAGTAGATGGAAATACCACTGCCATGTTACATAAATTAAAATTATTTCAGAATACAGATCTGAATAGGACATGTGGGCTTCCCATACATTTAGTGATAGAATTTATGTTTTTCTGTAAAGCATATTGGAGTAATCAAGAAAAAACTCTGAAAGTAATTGGTATTCTTCATCCAAAACTATGTAAAGGAAGTACTAGTGTAGCACAATAAAAAAAATCTTAAATCACAGGGCAGCAATGTAAAGTTTCCTTATGCATATGTTTTCCAGGTAGTTTCCGATTATGTCAGGGAACTAATAACATACAGTATTTCTGTATTTACCTTATTGTAATGGAAATTCTTCATCAAGATTTTATTCTGCTTAAATTTAGCAATGTTTCTAAATTATTTTTCATGGGGAGTTCTACTCTTTTTTCAATGACACTTTTTGAAGAGAACATAATGGATAAAGCTTTCAGTGCAAAATTTCTTACATTCATTCTAAGAATGTGGAGAAGAAGCTTTCTTTGATTTTCTGATTATTACTTCTTACAATTAAAAAATAGTAGTAAATTAACTATATAATGATGAGTATTCATTTGATTGAGCCAAACTATATTCCCGTACAATTATTCTCACATCATTTATCATCTTTTCACATTTTTCCAGACTTTAAAGATTTATTTTACTTTCTTAATTAGTAAAAGTACTTTTTTTGTAAAGAGGAAAAATGTTAGACAATAAGAAGCCTACAAGCCTAATTATGCCTTGTCCACACATGCTTAAATGCACATACCTTAGTCACTTCAAAAGCAACAGAATAACTGACATATAATATTTTAACTGGTAATATGTTAAATTATTCATAGGCTTAAGTATTTTCAGCATTGGGACATGATCTGTTAAATTACATTATTCTCTAGATACTTGGGATTTTTATTCTCTCTATTTGATATATAATGTCCATAAATATAGCTCCTATGTTTCTTTAGCATATTCTGGCAGAGAGTTTTACCAGAATGTTTCTTTACATTTTTCATCTTGTAATCCATATTAAATTTCACTGAATAATGCAAACATACAGACTTCTGCTGTAAGCTGGCTAAAAGTCTATCAAAATCTGAACTGTCTGATGTAATCATAGTTTTCTTGCTAAATCTGATTCCCTTCCAAAGCTATCTATACATTTGCTAATGGCTCACTTTGTGTTACACTAGGTAAGCCACTTTGCATTATGCTTGTTAACATGTCATAAATGGCATAAGCAGGTGTGACATAGTGGAAAGCAGTGACTAGAACACAGTATTCTAGACAGTTATTCTAAAACACCATGCAAGAAAATTGTTAACATTATTTTTTTCAGTATGTATATATACTTAATGTACAGTACTTAGGGAATCAGAAGCCCTTCTTCAAACCTTTGCTGGTATGAAGATCACTGCATACAAGCAGAATTTCACACCTGGCTTTCAGGGTGAAAGCTGTAAAACTGTGTCAGTTAATTTATAATATATCAGTCCATGTATATTATTTTTACTGCAATAGGCCTGCTAGCAAATGTGTTAGAATTTACACTGATTTAGCTTATTTCACATCACAGCCTGAAAGACATGTACCTGTATAAACCCTTGTATGCTAATGTAACAGGATTTGTCCTTCCATGTTTCATTACTCTTAAGGCAACACAATTTCCTTCCACAGACAAGTTTTATTTGAATGTGAATCTTTGTGTATATGCCATGTGTTAAATGACAATGAAGCCCTCATAGATTTCTTTGCATAATCATTGCATCGTCACAGAGTTGCAGCTGAATTTCCATTTAATCTTCTTGTAATTCACTTAATTAAAAGTAATTCATTTGAAAAATGTTCTGAAACTCATGCTGAGGCCTGAGGCAATGCGATTCCCCACAGAAATGATCCTGGATCATTTCAAACCCAGCAGAAAGATGCCTGCATGAAATACACATCTCTGTAGAACCTTACTTCCTGACCTTCTTTCACAGTTTACCAAGTGTAGAATACCCCACTGTTGTGACTGTGTCCTTTTTGAACATGGTATTTTTCACTAGGACAACCGACTGAGGTTATCAGGTAAGGAACATCCAGATTTTAGCAATTTCTTTCAGACACTATGAATTTAAATAACATTCAGACCTCAATTTTTATAAGATATTTCTAAATGGAAGGGTTTTCATAGCTGTATAAAATGCATTAGTATTGTTTTAATCTTCTTCTTGAATGGGATCATAGAAGAAATTATGTTATTTATGGAGTAATGCACTGTTTTGTGAAATGCATTTGTTTGTATCTTAAAACTGAATACCTAGAATATTTGCTTATGTTAGAATGGAAAAGCAACTTAGCTATTTCATGTGGAAGAACTTAATTACCAATCAGACTGCGACAGAGATAGTAAATTATTTTTGGCATAGCTGATATTAGGAATTTAATTGGATCAATTGAATAATATAATGTGATTGAAAAATGTGCGAAAAATGAAGACATAGCATCCTACTAATAAAATAAACTTAAAATGATGAAAATTTATAAATTATACACCTGATGTGTATAATTACTGATGTCTCATTACACTGATTATTGCAACCAGTTCAGACCATGACTAATACCTTTCCGTTGCTTATATGTGAAAGGTTTTCAATTGTTTTTTTGAAAGATCTTAACGGGATAATTTTTAGCATAAATAATTTTGTACACCACCACTTTTAGTTTCTCATTGCGAAGGCATCTGATGCATTCTTTTCTTTCAGACATGTTAGAGCAGCAGGAAATTTTAACAAGCCATAGGACTAAGATTTGCTTAAAATAAAGTGATGTCATGTGACAATCAAGTCCTTCTCTTTATACCACATTTTCCCTCAATAAACATTTTAGTCCTCTGGACTGAGAGAAAGGAAAAGAAAGAGAGAGAAAAGATAAGTTGCTGCCTGGAAGATAATGTTAATATGGATAAAACATCTTTAAACAAGCTATATGAAATATGCAGTGCTCTTCTGCAGATAAAATAGCTGCTATATTTATCAGCATTCTCTAGTGTCTTAAGATTTCTTAGTTAGATCAATGCTTATAAAAGGTGCAAGACTGACAGCACAAGAATATGAAGTCCTTTGTCTGTCTCCTGGAAAAGTACTGAGTAGGCAGCAAAGTCCTGATGCTCTTTTGCTTTAAAACTATTTGTCATCTGTGTCACTGTTGAATTTACTGCATGGTTTGCCTTTGATTGACAACAATAATTCAAGGAGCATGTGTCTCTCTGCACTGTAGTACCATTATTTATCAAATGAGCATGGAAGGCAGCATTAAAAAGTAAAAACCAGTTTCTGTAGCTATCTTGTGACTTACAGCACTGAACCATAGAAAGAACCTGATGTTCTGGGAAATGCACTGAGCAAGCACAAATCAGTTCTCCATCCCATGGGCAATGAGGGGATGCTGGCACTTGAGTGTGATACAGGGCCATGCACATGGGCCATGGGGCTGGTTGTCTCTGGACAAGAAGCATGTCAGACTGGCTGCTGAATGCCTGGAAATCCAGTGGAATGCTTACCAAAAGATCGGAAGAGCTGGTGGCACTATACTTGTTAGAGATGCCATTCGTTCCTTAGACTCTATCCAGATTCTTCATCTGGGTGCTACTGCACCCACAGTTTAGTGCTGTGGAAGTTTTTCTCTGAAGAAATGGACTGAAACTTCAAAGGGATTCCATAGAGCAGGAAAGGAATGACAGTATCCCTGTTGCCTATGCCAAAAGCTTAATAGGCATCTCAAAGTTTCTACGATAGATGCTGATCTCTCGCCAGCTGGTGCATAGAGTGCAGTATGTGCCAGCTGGGCTGGATGCAACAGACTGTTACATCCCAGCATATATATTTCTTACCCACTTCATGGTATTTTGTCTCAATTGCCAACATTTCTGGAGTAGAGGATTCATGTGCCAGCATTTCTGCTCCTCTGTGTGGTTTGAAGAAAAGATTCACACGCCTGTTAATATTCCAATTTCACACTCCAGAAGCACATTCCTGTCACCAGTGATGCCAAAAAGGTTAGAAGCAATTGTGAAGAGGTGTGGAGGTTCTGTTTCAAACCTGTAGAGAACAATGCCAAATTCAGGAAAAGGGGAATCAAAAGCATAGGGCTGTGGATTGGCCAGTACCAGCAGTGATGGACTGCAGTTGTCAACCAAACCCTACAGATACTTAGAATGAAGCAGATGGCAAATTTCAATACATTCTGCATTATGAGGAATGTGCTTTTTTTAATGAGTTGCTAAAATCTGCAGTGAAAAATCGCAATAAGCAAATAAATCATCTGCCTGGATTGTCTGTCACCAAAGGAGTAAGAATGATTTGGCTGCACACTGAAGCAGCGCAGTAGTTCTTGCACACCTGATGGTATTTATTTAAAGAGTTCAGAATTGACCATATGTCTTAGAAGTTCAACTAAACTTGAATGAAATCCCAAGATGTAAACTGCACTTTTCTTGCCTGAGGGACTCTTCAACATGCTGATTGCTCCTGCAGCCTCTGACACTATTGCATCTGCTCCATCTGTTGTTGTCCGGTTAATACTGGGGGAGATTAAAGCTGTGCTCTAGTCTACTGAAAGTGCTTTTCTAATCTGATTATAGGATCATTGATAGAACTAAATGCAGCAGAATGGTCCTTCTGTATTACAAGCACAGTATTTTTTTCCAGCTTCTTGTTCCCTGAACTTCTCTGCCTATCAGGTGAAGATCATGACATGGTCTGAAAGCATAAAGCTTTCTCTTCCTGCTGTGAGTAACATCAGCTGAGGTGGCAACCACTCTCTTTTCAGTTAGGAGTTTAAACTCTGGTAACCAACATAACCCTCTAGCACTCTGTGTTTATTTCTTGGCAAGGGGCATGGAGAGGACAAGTCTTGCTCTGGCTTCTCCTTTATAATGTGCCATTCAGATTTGGATTCAAAACAGGTGATTCATATTCAGGGCTGAATTAGTTGAAGGCAGAGTTAAGGCAGTGGCACCCTGGCCCTCTTTGGAGTGTGATGTGCCGTCTCTGTCACTGCTGACCCACTTCTGCAGGATTTACCTCCTAAGACTGTCCAAAACCAGTGCAAAAAATAAGTTCTGGACCCAGTTCCTGGGAGCTGAGGGTGGGCTGTGTGCTGAGACTGTTTAACCTGACAAACAGCTTCAAAAATATAACCTCTGCTTTTTATATTAATCCCTAAGGCCTTTAGATCTCCAGCTCTGCACCAAAATGTCTGAATGCTCACTTGAGTGTCAGTACATTCATTGTACAGCTACATTTGTGCAACCCACCAAACCAATGCTACACACATCCATTGCAGAAACACGGGGAGGGGCGTGATCCAAAACAATATACTGCAAGCATACCTCAACACTATGACGTGCTGAAATGGTCTTTTCACAGCTCTTCCTAAATGCTTTGTCACTCTGCACTTCTGTAAACTCTCTACTATTTTGAAGTATACATTTAGCACAGTTTTCTGAACCCATGGACATTTCTCTGTCTGATCTCCAGTTCTTTCCCTCACTTAGCCAACAACATCCCACCTGATAACTTTTGTTTCAGCTGCCAAAGGAAACAACAAAATGAAACAAAACTGGTTCTGTCTCCCATGTATGTCCTAACCTGTTTTTAAAGGCTGTGAAGAAGGTGAAGGGATGAGTGGGGAAACAGAGTTAATTGAAGGGTGTGCTTTTTAAGCCAAATGTCTATCTTGCTCCAAAGCCACTGACTTGGTTGCCCCTTATCTTGCATGAAGGCATACTTGACTCTCCTTTAATGCCATTGCAAAAATTTAACTCCATAAAAGGAAACAGCCTTTAGTTGCTCCACACTGGCACAGTTGTGACTACAGTGAACTGGAAAATATGTGAGAAAGGAAGTTTTTCTTTTATGCAAGATCTTACCTTGAAGAAATTAGAGTGAGTGAAGGCTCATGCAAAAATGCATTTAGGACTTTTGCATGAGTCTGCACTCTTGGAAGCAGACAACTGAGAGACAGTAGTCACAGATATGAGTACATATTAAGACTACCTTTATGGTGCTAAAAGTTTAAGTGATATTCGAATCAGTTCCTTTAGCTTTGAAGCAGAGACCATAATTTTGCTGAGGAGTTTTGGATCAGGCCATATAGACTTATAAGTTAATAAAAATCCACATATGCTATCTAGCTCTTCAGGAGGAAGCACGGATATGTGATAAACCAGAGAGCTACAATATTATAGACTGCTAAATACATTCCCCAAATATGGAGGAGTTCACAAGAAAGTCTTTGCATTCCAACTAAATGAGATCCTGCAGCTCTATAGGGAATGACTTTAATTGAAAAGTCACATTCCTTGCCTCTCATGTAAATAAATCACAGTACTTGAATTTGCTCACAGCTTCTGTCTAGTTTGAGGCCAACACCACTCCAAGGTAATGCTGTAAAGGTTAACAGTAATGCAGTGGAGGCAACCTTCACATTAATACATTCTGTAACATCCAGGTAAGACAGGGGTATCTCAAGCTGGGTTAGGGATTTTACTTTGTGCCAAGCTGATCTGAATTGAAATACATGTATGTTTATGGATTCTTGAAACATGAGTTAGTGCCCTATATCAAATGAAGTAATTCTAAAAGTTGATGGAAGACACAGCAGATTGGTATGAAATACTCGAGTGTTTATAGAACAGGTAAATTGGCCCCAAAGGACCAAACCACAATTATCTTAAGAATGTATTAATACAGTAAAAAATAAATGCAGTGGTAATGCTGTATTTGATTGGGAGTAAACATTCAGTAGGATATAGCAAGCTAGGAGAAAAACTCACCTTCTTAGATAAACTAAAAATACACTAAGGCAGTGGTTTTGAGTTCTTACTGAATTGCATTTTAAAATGCAGTCAGCTGCAAAAGCAGACCTGCCCCCAGTGAAGATAATAATGATATTTCTGTTTCCCTCACTATTTCTTTACTTTATTAAAAAAAACCAGCCTGCAACTCTTCAATCACTTAAGAAAACAAGGATTAATGTCTTAAAATTATTGTACCAAGAAAAAAATATGCTTATTTTTTAACTGCTTACATTACATGTATTAGATGTTGGACAAAGCAGCAAAATACATTCCGAATATATACATAAAAGAAGTCCTTACAATTTAAGATAAGCAGCAAAGTAAGGAGTGCAATAAAAGTTTTCTTAATCACTCTCTGAAAACATGAAAAAAGATATCTAAACTCCCACAGAAACTCTCCTTCATCATTATAGCTGTTTTGCTATTTGCTATGTAGATGTGTCCTTGGTGATACCATGGGGAAATACATGATTTTGCCATATCTGCAAACTCAAAATATCCTTAATACATTAGGGGAAATTATTAATAAAGTTACACTTTGAAGTTTCTGTATCACATTTATAAGAGGGAGTTAGTTAATCTACTGTATCAGACTAGTTTATACACTGGAAAATGTCATGCTTTTCATGGTCAGGGACATACTTTGTCTTTAAATCCTCATGGCTACACATTTACCAAAGCATTTTACTTAAAGAAGTACTTACAGAAGTTTATGTTACTTTTTCCAAGAATATGAACTATCCTATCAGAACATGATTCATTTCACTTAGCTTTATAAAGTTTAGGCATGCAGCCTAAATCAGTGCTCTGATCTTTCTGTACAGCCAATGGATAAAGGCTGAGTCAAGCAAGTTTCTCCACTAGTTACAGAGAGCATTTTAGATTAATTTCTCACACTGACACTTAACTCTAAATATAAATGAGCATCATCCCCTGTTGCTTGTGTAATGGAAAAAATACCTGCATTTGGTTGAAGAGCAGGAAGCATTATGCTGTAAGATGACAGCAGCCACAGAAAACCAGCTCAAATACCAAACATCCCCGTTGAGCCCAAGAAACACAACTGTCTGGGTTTCTGGATTCAGAAATTATTTCTCTGAGGAATTCTCAACAAGCAGTGTTTCCTGTTCATAAACACCGAGTCTATGTGTGAAAGAACTAGAACTTTATTATATAAATTAGAAAAAACTACATGAATTACAACTAAAATGCATTCCATGGTATCTTTTTCAGCAGCCCATAATTGCAGTTCCTTTCCATTCTGGTGATCATGTAACAGGTAAGTATCCTTAACTGTGTATCTCTTTAGGGTTTGTCTACTCTATCACATAATTTAGCCCCTGAGTTCACTGCAGGCACTGGACCCTGTGCCCTTACTGTCTGAATTACATGGATACTAGTTTGCTTTTGGGGTTTCTTTGACTGCAAACCAACCAGAGCCACAGTCACAAAACTTTTATGCAGTCCCTGTCAGGGACCACCCCCCACTTCCAGGGCTGCATCTCTACCCTTGCTGGTCTTTAGTGATAGAAAGTCCTACAATGCCTGCCTTCAGTTCCAGACTATTAAAAAAGTCAGTTAAGTGGCCTGCAATGTAACTCAACCCATGTTTAGACTGAACTTCACTTAAAAAAACTCTTAGAAAAACTATTAAATCGCTATGTCTCAGGGCAACAAGGTTATTATTACCTAGACAAAGCTACCTCTAAGCCTGCTTAAAAGGGGCTACCCCGACCAGCAGTTTGCTTTGGGCAATGGTTAATTCCTTGAGTTGGATGCATTTTGCAGTAGGGATGCAACCTAAGCATATTAAACTCTGTATGCAATTTGTGAGTAGTGTATACTCGGTGTCCTGAGGTGCAGGCAGACAGATCTGTCTTCAGTTCATTGTGCTGTTCAGTGATATTACTTTCACCGTTTGGCTACATAAAGGCTGCAGAATTCAACAAGTGATGGTGCTTATTTTACATCAAAGGCTTACTTTGACAGTCAGAATCCTATACAGATGTAAATCAATAGTGTACAGGACTTTTCAGGGGAGACGGTAAGGAAGTGCTGCTTCTCAAAGCAGAAAGAATTCTCTTTTCTCTTATGTCAGTTATGCTTTACTAATCAGTTCTGAATTTATGTTTATGATAATTCCCAAAGTGTATTGTAGATGATCTGGAAGAAAACTCCTCAAGATAAGCCCCTTTTAGAAGCTTATTTAGAAGTCTCTCACCCAATACTGGGATTTGGCAGAAAGCACCTACTATCTGGAGTTCTAACTAGGGGGAGCTCTGGTGAAGAAAAACTCATGAACAAGGGTGGTTTTTTTCATTGAAAAATGCTGTTTCAAAAACACTGGGATGTTTTGATTAAAATATTTAATTTCAATGACATTTTCAACAGTATTCTAAACAGTATGTAATTTTCTTTGGTTTTGTTCCAATTTTAATTGTAGTTTGCTTTCTTTTCAGCATGTTTTAATCTCACTGAAGCTTCAGTTAGTTAAACTCTTTAATGACTGATCTTTAGCTGTATTATTGCATGTTACATTTACAGTGACACCATGAACCATCTCGACACCAACAGAATAAACCATTCTGATGAATTCTAGGATTTTCTAAAATGCAGTGTTTTAGAATTCTTCTTCCTTATAAGTTTAGAAATGGATGTACACCACTGGGCTTTAGGAGAAATGAAAATGTCAGGCTTTTTCACTGGAAGAAAAATTGTTAACAATGATCTTAATAGGCAGAGAAAGCCATTCTGTATCTGTCCACTCACTGTCCATTACCATGCAGAGGGCACTGCATCCCAGCCTTAGGCAGAGAATTGAGTTGTCTGGATGAAATTGGGGTTGTCCAATACACCAGTGTCCCAGCACACATTGTTGTCACTCACAGCATATCTATAACTGGAATGAGGTTTAATATGGTGTAAGGATACAGCATCTTATGTCTAGATCAGTAAGACTGAAGAGAGGCAAGTTTTGTATGTAAATTATAAGTAAGAATCTCTCCATTTAGCCATAGGAATGGAAAGCATTTTAGTAACATAAACAAAACAGTTAAAAGCTAGAGAGTTTTTGGAGGATATTGAGCACTGTGGTGGGGTACCACATTATGCTCAAAACTGTCCCCTGGGTTTTACAAGGCATATAGAATGAACAAAAAAAGGACCAGCCATGAGGAAGTACTTTTGGGATGGGAGTTTGAGACACAGTGAAGTAGAGGTTATATATGAGGTTTCTTGCAGCAACAGGAACTGTCATGACCCATCTCGAGGAAGCTGAGTGGAACAGACAGCCTTTCGGCCCCAAGCATCATAACTTTCATTGTGGCAGGTAGGTAAACATCTGGGCAGGGGTGCTGCCCTTTAGCTCAAGGACAGTGTAACTAAATCAGGTCGTTAAATGTGCTGTATAGATTGATCAGGAGTTAGGAATGCTGCACCACAGCTTCTCTTAACCACTCTTAGGCAGAGATTGTGTTTCTCAGTTTCTGTGGTAATGCATTATATGTTGCTACCATGTGCAGGAAAATGCAAGCTCAGCTCCACCCAGAAGAGGAGGCATTTCAGAGAAGTGGTCCCTGTGGTGCACTAAGTCTGATGGCTGTTAAGTCTGATGCTCTGGAATCCCTTAGGGACAGAAGGCGGATATTTAAATGGAAAATAGTTGTTATTTCTCCCATTTTTCCTGTTCTATCTCGTGCAAGACTTTTGAAACCAAGGTAATTTCATAAATCTTCATTAAAATAATATCTAAGCTTCTTCAAAATGTTTCTCCTGCAAGCTGGTCTCTTTAAGCAAGCTAAAAAAAAAAGCTATGTTCTCTCAATAGAAAGCGCAGTCTCTTCACAATTCTTATTGTTCCTGACTGAGAGTCCTACTAATCTTAAAGTAAAGCACATTGGGGATCCATAAAACTTTGCGGTATGCAATATATTTCAGAAATACAGTTCATAAGCTCTGTTTTCTTTGGAAAGCAATATTTGTAAGCACAAGATCATTCTGTGCACATACATCACTCACAATAATATTCAAGGGAAGAATCCAAAAATCTAGGCAAATGACAAGCATCAGCCTGGGACTGAACTCTGCCATGAATTCAGCAGCACAGAAATATTGCAGTACCTTTTCCTTCTATTCCTGCAGCTCAGTGGTCCAATTCACGTCATGTATTTTAAGGCTAGCAGCAGAAGTTTTTCTTTTGGTTTTGGTGAAAATTCCTATAAAATACAGCAACAGCTGTGTAGATACAAGCTATTTTTATGCTGTAAAAGTGTGGGGACTATACAGAAGACTGTCAATTTTACCTACTGGTTATATTATGGGAAAAAGCTGGCAAATGGAAAACATTTTATTGCAAGGTTGGTCCATAGAAATATTCTTTCACTGAGCAGTGAGGCTTCTCCTGTGCTTTGAGGTCCACAGTAGATAAAACGCCTCTGTAAGTACGAAGCCAATTCTACGACATTCACTTTTACATAAAACCCTGGGAATGATTTCTACCCTATTTAATGTACCACTGGAGAATGTGTTAAAGAGGTTCAGGAAGAGGCAAGTCCTTGCTAGACTTCACTGTTAAGGTTTTATTCTCTTCTACTTTGGTCCTTTGAAATGAGACATGTTGTGCATGGCCTGAGGAAGGTACAGCCTGGTCTCCTACTGATCCTCTTTGTGAACTTGTATGGGTGGTAACTGATGCTGCGAAACTTTTGCTTTCATGGGGAAGTTTTATAGAAGCAAAGAGAGAATAGGGATCTCTAGCTGGAGCTGTTAAACCACACTTCTGCCTCAGGAACACTCTGACAAATGTAGGACTACTCTTGGTCATCAAAGGATACAGCCTCTTCTGAAGATCAGAGTACCTAACTCTGCAGCCCCCATCACTGCCTGTGCCACAGGTTGCCTTGGAAGCATCTGAGGTCTCTAAACCACAGAATATTAAGCAGCAATTAGCAAAGTATGTTGTCTACTAAAGGATGAAATCTTTTTTTTTCTTTTAAATTGTAGGACTCCTACTGAATTCAGTACTGACTTTTGAATTGTGATGGAAATAACTATTGAAGAAAAAAGTAGTAATTTCTTCCTGGAATTTTAATCAGCTCAGTCATAATTGCAGTACATCTGTTTTACTAGATTATTTGCTAACACATATGTGCATACACACACTCTGATAGAATAAGCACATGCTGGCATTTCCCTGAGATGTTGACAGAAGGGCAATACATGCAGGTAGGCATGTTCCTCTCTAACTATGTTGTTGGTTTAACTCCCTGCATTACTTTTAAGGACTGAGAACACAGCAGGTCAAAACCGCAGGTCATTTAGCCTTATGGCTGTTGTGATTTAGAACATTTTTTTAATGCTTCATTGCAAAAACAAAAGGAAATTCCTGCAATAGTGCTGAACTGGCCACTATGTATCATTGTCTCTATTCAAAATGCTGGTTTAATTCAAGCCCTTGTATGTGTAGTGCTATCTGGTGAATTTTATTCCTATATACATCATCCTAAAGCTACTACTCTGTGTTTAATTTGCAGTGAGTAGGCAGATTACTTTTTATTATTTACACCAAGCCACACATTTTCATTAGCAGATGCCAAAGAACAGCTGGTTTGCTCTGTGATTTACACAAATTCTGAAACAATTCAACATGGAAATTCAATCAAAGCACAATTTCACCATGAAAACATCACTTTATGATACATTGAGCTCATACTCTTCAATGATCGTATTGTGTGCCATAAGTAGGCAACCGCCTACAGATCAGTAACAGTATTTGTGAGAACCCTTTCATATTCTGTATCTAATCCTGAATGCCCATGAGATAGTACCTTGCACTTTATGTTAGGCTTCCTAAAGCCAACAATACTGAATTTGAGCAAAAACCCTGTTTGAGACAAAACATTAAGTACCACAGATTTGTTGTAGCCATTCCCTGCAACTCATTTTTGAATAGCACTTCCAGGCAGATTCCCAAGGATGCCAATTTAGACTCAACAAAATGTTAAAGCAGTGACTAGAAAATTGCAAACCTCTCATCAATCTGCTGTGCTTACTTTCCCACTGAAACCATATTCCAGATTCTGCATATGCCCATAACTTAAAATAGACCTGGAAATGGTAAAATACAACAAGTCCAGTGATGAATACATCGCCAGGTGTGTTCAGATCATCTGAACATTTCTGTTTACAAAGCAGTCAGCAGCATTGTGTAATGAAATATAAATCACTGTTGCCTTTCCCCTTGATAACTGTAAAAAGACAAAGTATGCACGATCACCATAATCACAAGTATATTACTTATGGAAAATAAATGCTTGGCCTATGCTTGGCACTGATCCCTTTCCAAGGTGATAAAGGGTAAAGCTACTTAAGGAATTGATACACTAGACAGAAAAATCAGCTCCTGCCTGCACGCCAGGAGTTCTGTTAGCAAAACTCTGCACATCTTGGAGACAATTATTCAGAATTAAAGCTGCATAAATAGTAGAGGATTCATTTTGGGATAAATCATAATGCTTTGCTCAACTTCAGAATAAAGGGTGGAATGCTTCATTTATGTCTTATTTAACCTTTCTCATAAACCTTTTTTCTGTAGTTGTTATCAGTCAGAAAATGAAAAATTGTGTTTAAAAAAAGTTAACCATTTTATAAATGTAAAAAAAATTCTCATCTGAAAATTCATTTTAACGTTTTTGATTTTCGATCATTTAAATAGAAACTCTCTACTGAAGTATTCAAAATATCATTTCTGCCGAATACATTATTTGGTGGGGAAAAATTATTGTCATCTACTCTTTTTGATTCATTGCTGGCAAAAAGCTCACACTGTCAGAGAAGGTAAGATTACAGTGGGGTAGGTTTCTTTTCTACTTAGATTTTATAGAGCTGTAATTGCTTAAACTGGCTCAGTTCACCTGGGTTATGACTGAGAGGCATAGCGCAGGTGCCTGAGCCCATCCTGACTCTCAGAGGTCAATGCTCCACCCCTGGCAGTGTTCAAAGTCAGGTTGGAGAGAGCTTTGTGCAATATGGTCTAGTGTGAGGCATCTCTGCCTGTGGCAGGGGGTTGGAACTGAACGGTCTTAAGGTCCTTTCCAACCCAAACTGTTCTATGGTTCTATGACTGTATCACAGTTACAAGATATGTCCATGGAGCGCCATCATTGACTGTCACTGGCAGGGTTGTGACTGATTTTCCAGTCCAACACAGGCAGTTCATGTGAGAACTAGAGTTGTTGATAACTTAGGTCAGAGAACCTATACTTTAAGCCCAACTATTTGAGCACTTCTGATTAAGCCTAGCTATAAGAGTACAAGGTCTGCCCCCAGTTATAATTGCACTATGTCTTTTCTACCTGTGGAGCTAGCTGGTGGTATCAGTGTTGTTTGCACCTGTGTAATTTCGTTGTTGGCCTGAATGGTAGCTTATACAGCTGCAGCAAAAAAAAACCAACAAACAACAAAATGGTGTCAGAGCAGCCTGATTTTTCCTGAGACTACTTCTTGTGCTTTGCCCTGTGTGTCTTTAATTTGCAGAATGTTAATATTCTACCATGTTCACTGTCAGTATTTTTCACAACCTAATGACTTATGTTTTGACACACATCCTGATAACTGTCCAATACATCTTCTTTCCTCTTTATACCCAATTAATCTGTTACTGTTTTGTGCATCTCACAAAATATTCAACATCATAGAGATTATATAAGACAATTAATTTTACACATTACTGCCAGCATGTTTTTAACTTTTAACCTTTATGCTATAATTTAACCTTAGCTGCTAAAGCAATTTTGTTGCTTTACTCTGAATTCTGTCCAATTTTGCTAGTTTCCTGATAATGATGGCTGCGATCACAACATTTTTGATGTGAAGATACTAGAATTTCCTAGGGAAGGTATATCAGCTTGTTGCTTTAGTGTATGGTCTAGAATTCGATCTAGAATTGATAATTTTAGTGTGCCCTGGTAGCACAGCAAGCTCTTTGCCTAATGTTCTGATGATTTGGGTCTTTTTCTACCCATTTAATGCTGGTGACCACTGAGTGAGCACCCTCACAAACACATCCAGGAACATGTTTGCTCTTTCCGTATGTATAAACTGAATGCATTTTTGTCGTTCTGTGTCAACCCACTACATAAACATTTGCACCATTAAAGACCAATAGAAAGGATAAGATAATGGAGACATCATTCAACACAACGTATAACATTGTCTGCTAGACTGTTGTAGGATTTCAGACTTTCCTAATAAAATGCCATCAATAGCAAACATTATACCTCCATTTATACCTTTAGCATAAGCAATAAGATGTGAATGTAAAGTGTTATACAGTGGATTTTACAGTGCACTGAAACAAGCTGAATTCTGTAATACAGAATTCCATACACTGTAGAGAAAAAGAATAACTTTTTTTATCCAGACCAACTAAAATCATTTAATATTTAATGATATTAGCATTTTGTGGGTTTAATTTTTATATCAATATGCATATTTACATTAATGATATTTAACAGTTATTAAATACCTACTGAATAATTATTTGTACAGCTGGTAGGTAGAGATAGTTACTTTAATAGCCTGGGACTTCTCCTGTGAAGGAGAAAGCTATGGAGCTTAGTGCATTATTGCTCCCACAGCAGAGGCATGCTGTAAAAAGTGCAGTTTATTGCTGCAAGAAATCTTGCTGACCAAATGTAGAATGCAGGTTTCATTAAAGCCAGAAATGAAATTCCTAACAGCAGATTCTGGGTAGCATCCTCTGTGAATTGGTATTGATCCTTGTATACCCCATAACCATCTACATCTCTGGATAGGCTGTAATGTACAAGTCACTTTCAGTTACTGGGATCTAAATCTGTTCTGCAAGTAAATTAACTAGAGCTAGTGGTCTGGTTTACCAATTATTATCTAAAAGGTATGGGTATCATTCCTAAGGACACTTCTGAAGAAGGCACAGGGAGGGCTCAAGGTGTTTCATCAGTTGCTATGTACAAGGAGTGGGTGCAGCATTCGGAGGAGGAGAGCTTGTCTGCCCTGAGGGTAGGAAGTTCTCTGACCTGCAGACCCTTGCTTTTCCAATGGAGCTGTGGATCCTAAAGGGTGAAACCCACTGACTGGAGTTCTGCTTTTTGTAACTACTTTTTGTAAATCCCTTAGAAATCACTGGTAGATATTTGGGGGTTCAGAAATCACAGTTGGAAAACAACCCAAACCCAAACAAGAAACCAACACCACCAAACCCCTGTAACTGATTCAGCTAATTGATAGAAGTAAGCTGGTTTGGAGTGGGTGCAGCTGTGAACCACACAGTACTGCACTGGAGATGGGCATCATCGAAGCCACTGAGATGCTGAAACATCCTTAAAAGGGTCCTTGAGCCCCACTTGGCTCCACCTCTTCATCCTCCCATTTCACACTTCATGGATGTCCAAAGGCTGTCAAGGGGAAGGTGGGACATGTGTTGACCTTTCTGGGTATTGGACTGACATTACTGGGCAGTAGTGATATGGTTTAGTGTGAGGTGTCCCAGCCCATGGCGGGGGAGGTTGGAGCTTGATGATCTTAAGGTCCTTTCCAACCCTAACTATTCTGATTCTATGACGTACCAGGGGAAATGAAGCTCTCACAGGTCTGCTTTCTCTGTGTGTCATCTAAGGTACACTGCTGTCAGCACTGGAAAAATAAATGACAGGTGGCATAAAGTCAAGTCCTTGCTGTCCAAAGAGACTTGGTGAAGGAGGGAAGCTGCACATCCTTCCCTGCAAGGCATGCATTTGCAGAGAATGGGGCAGTAAAGCATAAACTCAGGAACAACTCTAATCTGCATTTGCAAAGTTAGGTACCTCAGAGCGCTGATCAGTGGCTGCAGCACTTCAGTGCTAATGTAAAAATTATGAAATGAGGACTAGCTTGATTAAGTGTAGGTCATTTTAGATGGTGGGGGCATATTCAGCTTATAAGAAGGTTTTCTGACAGACTCCTGTGATGGAATCTTAATTAGCATATTTGTTTCTACAGTATTTGCAAAAGCATCCCACAGGTTTCTGCTTTATTGACCTGCCATTTCAAGCATTCAAGGAAATCAAGACTAATGGTTGTATTATCATAGAATCATAGAATGCTTAAGGTTGGAAAGGACGCACCTCTCAAGCGTGTCAAGGTCCCTCTGGATGGCATTCCTTCCCTCCAGCATACCAACCGAACCACACAGCTTGGTGTCATCGACAAACTTGATGAGGGTGCATTCAATCCCACTGTCCATGTCAGTGACAAAGATGTTAAACAAGACCGGTCCCAACACCGATCCCTGAGGGACACCACTCGTTACTGGTCTCCACCTGGACATTGAGCCATTGACCACAACTCTTTGTGTGCGGACATCCAGCCAGTTCTTTATCCACCGAGTGGTCCATCCATCAAATTGATGTCTCTCCAACTTAGAGACAAGGATGTCATGTGGCACAGTGTCGAACGCTTTACACAAGTCCAGGCAGATGACACCAACTGCTCTACCCCTGTCCATCAGTTCTGTAGCCCCATCATAGAAGGCCACCAAATTGGTTAGGCAGGATTTCCCCTTAGTGAAGCCATGCTGGATGTCACCAAGAACCTTGTTGTTATTCATGTGCCTTAGCATGCCTTCCAGGAGAATCTGCTCCAAGATTTTGCAAGGCACAGAGGTGAGACTGAGTGGTCTGTAATTCCCCGGGTCATCCAGTTTTCCCTTTCTTGAAAATGGGGGTTATATTTCCCTTTTTCCAGTCGTTGGGAACTTCACCTGACTGGCATGATTTTTCAAATATGATGGACAGTGGCTTAGCAACTTCATTTGCCATCTCCTTCAGGACCTGCGGATGGATTTCATCAGGTCCCATGGACTTGTGCACATTCAGCTTCCTAAGATGGTCTCAAACCTGATCCTCCTTAATAGAAACTTAGTTCAGGATAATATGATACATTCACTGGATTTCTGCATAGTAATTTCTTTTGGCAATAGGACTTATATATTTTAACATCCTCAGCTGTTGTCCATCATTGGTATATATATTTCATTAATATGAGACTATCTGAATGTGCCAGTTAGATATTTTTCTGTACTTGCACAGCCTATGTAAATTCTTAAAATAATAAGGCCAGTGATCCTCATAGTGTGGTGTCAGTTGCCTGAATCTTTGACAAAAATTCAGAAATGTGTTTGCACTTATGCATTTAAGCAGACTCGCAAGCCAAATATCTTCATATTCCGCATAGAACCAAAACTCCCAATGTTAATTTGAGTAACGATTACTAGGTGGCAGATTGATATATTAATTAAATATGTGAGCTTGGCTGTGGTAGTCAATTAACAGCTCATCATTTAAACTCTTAAAATCTAATCCTTTTTACTTTCTTTACTTGGTTAACTAAGTAATTTAGAGACGAAATTCTGCATGAATAGTCACAAATAATGGCAAGAGCTATCTTCCAATTAAAAAGCCTGTAACCATCTGAATTTGACAGATACTGGTCAAGTAGTGGCAGCTCTTTTCTAGCAATTTTTTTCCATAGTGGTCTTTGCACGTGTCAAATTTACATTAAATCCATGCATCTCATGAAGTATCAGGTGGAAGAAATGATGAAAAATCAAGACAAAGTTAATCAAATATTGCACTCTGAAAGCCAAACAAAACTACAGATATGCACCTGTGTGCCTCTAATGGTGTGTCTACAAGGAGATGCTATTGCAAAACACAGTAAGAATTACACATTAAACCACCATTATTATTCCATGTTATCTTCCCAGTTGCCACTCAAGCTCAGAGCTTGTCCTGAGTTTTGAAACACAAAGGAGACAAGTGTATCTGAGCTCTGCTTATGATTTTGGTCACTGCTACTAAAGCTCTGGAAGCACAGAGTGGTGGTCATAGTGATGGACAGAAGGCAGGGACAGCAGAAATGGGAAAGACTACAAAAAGAAGGGTATTTCTGGGCATCCTCCTGCTGTGATGCTGATGTCCCACATACTGAACCACTGTAGCACACAGATACACTTGGCTGAATTGACATAGACTCAAGAAGTCTAAGACTAATTTAAAACAAAGTGAGTAAATATTGAAGTTTGAAGGTTTGATTTTCTTTTTTTTTTTCTGGTTTCTTTCAAACCTTTGCTTTCTTTTCAAAATGGATGCAAATTTTCTTTAAGGATAAAAATTTACAGGTTTACAACCTCAAAATTTCATGAAGCCTTAGGAAAAAATGGTGTCAATATAAACTGTTTCTTTTCTCCCCAGGTTGAGCCACTGAATTATAATCAATTATCTTCAGAGCTCTAGTACTATAATGAGTCACAGGGAAAACAAAGACAATATTTTCTAAGTTAAGTGAAGTTTTGTCTGTGTCTGAAATGTCAGGTACTGGCAAGGAAATGAAGTATGTCTCTTCCAGCATCCCTGCATCTTCCTGCCAGAGGGCTTGATAAAGCCCCAATAAACATAATTGCCTTTGCATATCACTGATACAAAACCCAAAAAATATGTACCGATGTATGGCTCCCATTTTCCAGTGAGTTATTTATGTGTTCCTCATCATTCTATGGGCTATATAATCAGAAGCTGCATTTTGGAATTCACAGCAACTCTTATCTATGCGCTGAACATTTATGGGATTTATTGCAATTTTTATAGATATGGCAAGTAAACATAAACTGAGAAAGTGTCATAAAATATAAAACTCATCAGCAGATGCTGATTAAGGAGAATTATTTTATAAGCTTTATATATTTTTCCATTTAAAGTTTAGCTTTGCTGTTTTATTAGGAAAGGCTTCATATGGGAAAGGCATGACACAGCAAATATAAAATGGAAAAGCAGAAAGTGGGGCACTGGCAGGAATAAATGGCTGATACAGACCAAGTAGATCGCTTCACTGGGGCTGTCCTACCTTGCCAGCTGTGAAGGTTGCATCTGCAATACACTACAGGGTCCCCCAAGGGGTGGTGACAGTAATTCATATTGCCCCTCTCCAGTGTGGGGTCCAAATGAAAGCAGAGGACAGAGGGGATACTTCAGATTCCAGAATTCATGGATATCAGGGGAAACATATCCTTTGGAAAACCTTTAACCAGACACTGTTCACTAGAATGAAATAGAATGAAAGAATAAAAAAGGAATATTGCAAGAGATTATTTGATTTGACCTACTGAGCTATGTATAGCACTTTTATTATAGTGAAAATCTGTGGCCAGGCTCTTTCATTGCCAATGATCACTTTCAGCAGTCGCAAAATTAAACTTTGTTTAATTCTATTTAAATTATTCTATTTAAATTTCACACAGCTGCTTTGATGGGTCATCCCACAAGATGTGAGGAGCTGATTCAGACAGTGTAGAGAGGATCATGGCAACTTCAAAGGGCAGAATGGGGGATGTTTTTGAGGGTATCAGTCTTTGTGACCAGGGCCAAAGGGGTTTAGTTGGACGAATCCTACTACTCCATAGATACATTTTGCAGTTGCATTTATCCACCATGCTTTCATATTGCAAGTTTCAGCCTTCAAATATTCCAGCTCAAGGAAGAGATGCTGCTGCCTGGACTGTTTCATTTTCAGTGCTGAACTTCTGTTTCATGCCTTCACCTGATAGATATGGGACTGAGAAAGGATGTCGGTGAACCAAAATGAGAAGCAGGGCTTGGGAACAGAATGTTCATGCAACAAATTCCTGTTCACTGAGCTTTGGCCCAGTGAGTTGAGCTATGGCAGAGTGTAAGCTGCCTTTGCAGTCAACTGCAAAAGAGTTAATGACTGTCACCAGAAGGAGCCTGTATTTCTGCAGCTGAAGTTGTAAGCGATGGCTGTTACAGGCAGTGGCTTTGCTGCATTAGAAGCTACACATTCAACTGTAAAAGTAACCTAATTGCTGCTGAACAGAAGCATTAAATACACAGTGAGTTCATTTCCTGCAGAACCAAGTTAATTGCCATGTGCAGTTTTACACTTAGAGGGTCAGATTTCGCTATGTTAAAATTCTGCAGTTCAAAAGAGATTGGCTTTCTTCTAACACAGAGCAATTTGGCTCCTGCAGAGGATAACATAACCAGCAACACTCTGCTGCAGCACTGACTCAACTGCAGCATTTCTCAGTTACTGGTCAACATAAATCTACAGCTGAGGTCTTGAACCAAAGCCATGTTTTTGTCACTGGTTCCAATAGGCAGTGACTCAGGACCTAAGTTAAAAATCTGTGGTAAAAAACAGAGAGCAAAGCATATGTCCTACGCAATACAGCTGACTATTTCTATGCTCAGCAGCTGATAGTGTAGGGCTGCAATATTGATTTGTGTTACTGTATTTTACAGCTAGTATGTTACAAGATTAATTTTGTGCTACTCAGCATCTGCTTTCTCCTTGCGAAGTTTTGTAAAGAATTCTGCTGACTGTAAAGAATTGACTTTTCCTTTTGATTTTTGCAAACCAGCAAAACAGATCCTTTATACCCTGCCCTTCCGAAGTACAGCATGACAGACACCGCTAAGATGATTATACTATATACTTACATGTGCTTCTGTGCTCACAGGCTAACAGCTACAGTCTTATTAGTACAGGTCAGCATCCTTGTTCAGTCTTTCTTCTCTCACATCCTTCCAGCCAACATTACTGTGATAGATTATTATTCTGCTAGGGTAGGCTTTGGCTCCTGCCCAAAAGAATTATATAAATCAATACCCTTTTACAGATGAGTATTATATTCTTCTTGCATTTACTTGTACTTTTAAAAGGGAAATAACAGGGACTATGGGTAAAAGAGTAGTGATTCAATTCAATAAATAAATGTATAAATAGCTCAATAATAAAAAATCTGTGATATTGTCATGAATTAAATTTGCCCAGAAGGAATTTGTAGTTAGGTGTCTACTGATACCAGTGAAGTGTTATCTAATACTGATACCTAGTACCTTATTACTGAATCAATATAAGCAAGATTTTGAATGTCTGTGATTTGGCTGTGCCTCCCTTTGGGGGCCATTTAGGAGCTGGCTGTGTGTGATGGATGGCAGGCAGTGTAAGGGGTCTTTCCACAGCTTAACACCAGCTACTGCAATGAGCAGGGCTCACTTCAGAGAAGAAGGGGAGAAGTAAGTTGCATCATTTGGAGGCCTGTCATAAATTCTTTTCCCTTGCTTCAAAGGGAAGGAGCTGTGACCCCATTTGTTTATGGCCAGAGCAGTTTTGTGCTGGCTTTGAGTGTGCTGTGTGCTTCATCGTGCTGTGTGGCTCTGTGCGTTTTTGTGCCTGCACTGTGCAGCAGGACATAAACCCCCTCCTTTTCAGCTTAGTCACTAAACTAAAAGCAAGAGCGATGTGCATAGTACACGCTCAGTCAAAACGAAAAGAGGAAATGAAAGCATTGCCGCTTTTTGAAATTTAAACCACACTGTCTCAAAGGCCGGGGCAATTGCAGATGCTTTTTAAGGAGCTCTGAATATATTTCTCATGAAGGTCCTTATACAGGTATGTCCTCCCCATTGCTTCAAAGTCATTCTTATTGGTCTTTGTGGCAGCAAAAGCCCTGTTTTTTGCTTTAGGGAATGCCCTGTGGTGGTAGAGCTGAGAGAAGGGTAGATTTACAGTCAGCAAAAGCTAAATCAAGTCATCTCTGGCCATGAACTGTCATGTCTGAGGTTTCTGCAGTAGAACCATACTGACTTAAGACCAGTGAAGGTCTGTCCATTTTAGCTAGAAAAGTGCACAAGGGCTGGATGGTAAATTTTAAGATGAGGGTGCTTATTTAGGAATCTGGAAGCTCTCAGGTTTTAGTCCAGAGAAAACAGAATAACTGTTCTTCTTTACCAAATATCTGTGTCCTTCTCAGATCACAGGCTGTACTCTGTGGCAGAGAGCACAATTCAATAAAGTTAGCAGTGTGTGAACAAAATTGTCAGGGCCCTTATCTCAGATGACCAAACTGTACACGTAAGTAATCCTTCAGCCCTAGACACTGTAAATAAAAAAAGGTCAAGAAGCCTTGACAAAGGATCTATGGCAATGTACTATGATCTCAATAAACGCTGCTGTAAATCACTTTGTCTGACAATTGCTCACAAGCAGAAATGGTTTAAAATCACTAAGACAAAAATAACCTTGGGAAAACAGGCTGCAGACAACCAGAAGTTGATGGTAAGTCCTGGGAGAGGAGTGCAATATATTTATTACCACACCATAAATGAATATGGTCCTACAGAGGTAAATAGACTGTAAATCTGATTCTACCTGCAGCTAACAAGGCTCTCAGAGCTAGATCAACTACAGCTGGGAATTTTTCTATCAGAGATAATCTCTATCCATGTTACATTCTCAGCAACTTTACAGTGGAAGGTAAAAGAGTTCAGTTCTCCTGGAGTATTTTTCCAAGGATTTTTTCAGTGTTATCTTCTTGGAGCTACTTGTATTTCCAAATCACAAAGTTACAGAGATTCATGTTATCTGACCTTAGGTATCTAAAAGTTACTGCCTGAGCCTGAATGAGCCTCTGTGGGCTCCAAGATATGCCCTTCTGCAGGGAAATTCACCCAACAAATGTAGCTGAACTGACCCTTTTCTGTTGAACACTTTGAATATAGATTAGACTTTAGTCCAGATCAAGACTTCTCAGTTAAGGTGATGCAGTTCTTTACATGTGAACTAGCTATGTCAGATCCAACGCTAGTCCTCGGAAATGAAGTCAATGCTGCTTCCAGTGGAGCCACAAGAGAGGCTCAATTCACCCCAAACTCGACATGTCTTGATCAGACACCAAAGTAGTTTTCTAAGCCTCGTTGGTTGCATTGACTGACTCTCCATTGACTGCAGTGGAAACTTGAGTGCTTAGATCAGCTGTGTACATCTAAAGTGAAATTCAGGTGCCTAAAAAATGGGCACCTGTTCTGAGATGTCCTAGGTTGTCCAAAATATCCATGTATGAATGACAGTAAGATATGTGGTTTGCAGAAGACTTGTGTTTCTCTGGAGGGGCAGTAAGTAACCATGTGGAATAACCTCAGACACCTCAGACAGGAGGTCTGATGTTTAGGCAACTGAATACAACCACTTGACTTCATACGAAAATGAACTGAATTTAATCCCTAACTGCTTGTGTTAGGACAAATCAGTCCCACCTGTTGTTACATCTTCTCTGTCTGTGATATCTGCAGGATATATATCTTGAAAAATCTAAGTCCTTTTTGTGATGTTAACCCCTATTTCTCTACATTTCCATTTTTTAAATTACTGAAGCCTCCAGCTGGCACCAAAAGGGCCCCATTGAACTTTCTCATGTGGGAGACCAGTCTTACTGTATTCTTGTCTGTCGTTTATCAAGAGTCATACGCATTGCTCTTGAATTCAGGTTTTCATAAACCTATCTACAAGGCCTACAATTAGTGCAGGCTCTATTAGAAATCATCCAAAATGAACATGATCTTCCCTAATCCATGCTGCATATCTCCTTTTTCTTGCATTTATCATTCACTCCATACACAGATCTCCTGCAGACACATAGAGAACAAATATGCAGCGTGTAACAGAAAATTAGTTTGAATGTGTAATTTCAGGAAGTTAAAACAGCAGGATCCTTGAATTAACATGGAAGAAGATTCACTATCAGAAGAAAAGAAAACTGAAACTCGTGGTGATGGAGCACACTTTTTATTGCTCAGGGTTCCTGAAAACATGTTTGTTTGATAGTTCCCAAATCTGTTCTGGGTCAGGAGTTTCAGTACACTTGTCATTACAGAAACGGTCTGAACAGAAAGAGCTTACTATTAAGCACAGCATATTACCTTCTTCCACTCAAGATGCAGACACCCAGAACAGGAGCCAGACCCACAAAGATGTCAATGTAATGACCTCTGCAAGTTTCAGCACTTTTGGGGATGACTTGATGATGGTACTTGATTTCTACGATAATATGGTGAAAAGACTAGCTGATCAGCATTCAGTGTGGCTTGCAATCTCACAACAGAAATGGAGAACAGATTGCTGAAGAAATGATCTCCCAGTAAGCACTAACATTGCTTTCTGAAAGACAAACCTCAATTACATCCCTAATGACCTGTAATTATGAATGCCATAGTCATAAGGTCAAATATCGAGATGCTTGTTCCATATTTCGACAAAGTAATTTTTGAGTCCTTTACACTTTGGTCTATAGACAGGGAAAACAAATGTTAATGAAACCATTGCAGAATATCTTTTCATCTTAACTCTGGGCTTGTTTCCTTTGATATTAATGTTGGCAGTTAATAATGAGACAGGTATTAATTACATTTTGAAATACTGGGTTTCACATACAGAGGTGGGACAAACTGGTACTTACACTGAGCACTGCTGGCAATTATACATAACCTTAATTTAATCTTAATTCCATTCATTATAAAATGTAGCATTAGTGTGGAGACAATAAATCACTTATAGATAGCAGAAAGCTTCATTTATCTTTGTAGAGTTGCTGTACAGGAGCCTCACCTGAGTGAAATGATAAGTAATTGCAAGGAAAAGAGGGTCTACTTGCAAAAGTAGATTTGCACAAAATATTTGTTTTTCAACATGCTACTTTTTACATGCCTTTATTTATACCTGCTTGTGATATTTGAAGCAAAAAAAGTTCTATTTTTTTTTAAAAGTAATTTATTTCAGCAAAGAACATGACACCAGATACAGAAGGGACTGTACAATAGCTGCAATGGTGTAGACAGGGCATTGCTCCGAGAGTTAGAATAATGCAGGGTGTGGGGCTTGCCCCATGCACAAGATACTTTTTGAATTAATGGAACATTGAATAAACATCACTGACAGCAAATAGCTTCATTTTTCCTCTCCCCAGTAGTGTAGCCAGTTACAGTCCTACAAAAGGGAAGACTGGATATTCCGGAAAATGGAGCTATCTAGCTCACTTGATAAATAAACCCTCTGCACCAGCAGGTATCTACTCTTCCACCCCACTTGCTTCCATCTTTGCCTTTTTCACTCTCCCAACCCTTCTGGCTCCATTTCCTCACTGCTGGACTTACCAAGCCTGTCCCCAGTCATCCTGCCTGTGGACTCAACAGCAACCATGCCAGAGCCAGCTGTGCATGCTCCTTATACCACAGCCTCTGAATGTATTCTCTCCCTGGACATCTGAATATCTGAGGTCACTGAGGATGTGTGGTACCCTCTGAAGTTTACAGTCCTGTAAATAAGGGTCAGGTAGTAAGGTAGGCTGAAGCCCACATCAAAGTAGCTCTTGGTTCTTTCAATTTCAGTCAGTATTTTGGTATGAAGGGATGTTTCCCTGACACTTTACACCATATATTATTGGGTGTCCTGGTTTTTATTTTCAGGTTTGCTTTTTCTTCTTTCAGACACTGCTTTTCTCTGCAACCATCAGGGCCGGTTTGCACCAGAGATATGTTTAACCGGTTCATTACCAGTGCCTACATACTGTATCCCCGCCTTGAGCTGCAGACAACAATTAAAGGGTACTCGCCATCATACCAGACTGCATTTGGATTTGTGCCTATAGCTATGGGAAACACTTCCAGAAGTCCAAAGAGAGCAGGATGCATGTGAGTATCACTCATTGCCCATCCAAACTGCTCTGCCTGGCTAACAGGTTAGCAGGTGGTGAGTTGACTTTGTGACACAGGGCAGAGCAGCGGCTATGACAGAAATACATCTGACAAAGCTGGGTTCTGCTGGTGAACCAGCGTTTTGCACATAGGAACTTCCCTGCTCTGAACCTGAACCTTTCATGTGCTGAGTGGGCAGCATTAGCTACTACTGTGCAGTGGGTTTGTGGTCCCTGCTTGCACTTCTTTGGCTAATTGTGTGTTCTCATTTGTTGGTTCCTTGTTATTCAGATTTGTTTGTTAATTGTAAGGGTTTGTGTTTCAGTCATATTGCCATAAAAGATAAGCTCTCTAGTAGAACGCAGCATCTGTTTAACAGTTTGTACCAGCAGTACGCAACGAGCAGCAACACAGGGTGGAGAACAACACTCTGCTCCAAAACTTAGGAGAACAGAGTAAAAATAAACTACCTGAGGCTGTAGAAATTCAAGCCTTCTGAACACTATTGTAAGACCTGGAAAGGTCCCACACTGAGTCATGGTTTATGGAGATAAGAAGCATTTCCTCTTGGAAATCTGTGCTGGAACTGAGCTCGTGCCCCAACATGGTGTATGAGGTCCAGAGTAGCAGATCACAGAAGTAAAATTACCAAGGATTTTCTCAAGGCCCTCATTTGAGCATAGCAGGATCCTGTTATGGAAAAAACTGTCAAGACCAGGGTTTGCAGTGGTTTACTTTAATTACCTCTGCAGGCAGTGTAATCACCAAAATAACCAAGATAGCTATAATTATTGGCCACGCAATTTTGTGCATCCATGAAAATATACTGAAGTACAAATTCTTGCATTTGCTCTAATTTGTGCTAATGAATGAGCTTGGCACAATTGCTAGCAAGTCTTATGAAGAAGAAGATTCAGAGGGAATTCAGAGGGAATCACTGCAATGTTTTCAAATCAGAATAATAAAATTGACTTTATCATATTAGAATTAATAAAACTGTTGTTAGTGATTTGATTTTCCACTACTCTGCACCTGGTGTGGAATATAAAGATATATTTTTCTTTAAGAAGTTTCTGGCAACCCACGGTTGGAAACTTTGATCAAAGCAAAGCCATAGATTTATGTCTCAGAGTATTTCTTATTAAGAAATTTGACTCTGAAGGAATTATTAGAAACCTTGAGGATGTGTAGGTTACAGAAATACAAAGGCTATCCAGCTGCAGAATGATAACGAAGTTTAATGAGCATTTAGTTTGCAATTAAACTTCTTATCTGATTAATGATAGAGTTATCTTTTTCCTCTTGGTGACAGTAGAATCAGAAAAGCAATAAAGGTGTCTCCTGTCCTAGTTGTATGGATGTGATACGTTTATTCTTCATACCTATATACTACATTTGCCTGAAACGCAGACATATTGTTCCTGAGACGGCTGAAGCTGGCCTACAAGGAACATACACATTGCTTAGCCATGGAAATTCAGCTGTTTGTCCTTCTTTACATTGTACGTCACTGTAGTGAAAATCTCTTGAAAGCAAAAGCCGTCAAATGTGCTTATGTCTTCAGACACATAATGTTTCAACATGAATGAGGACAGAAGAAGCTGAGAAGTACAAACCGCTTCAACTGCCTACTGAAATTCAGCTGTGTTGTATCCTCCTGCAGCAGAATGACCCAACTTGTCCAGCGGAGGTTGGGCATCACATGCACATCACCATGCGGAGGTTGGGCATCACATGCACATCACACTTGCGGAGGTTGGGCATCACATGCACATCACCATGCACTGCAGGAAGGGCCATCGATGGCACTGGACTGAGGACTTGTCTCAGTAGGGCTGCTAACTCTGGCTTGAACTTGCACCCTGTAATAAAATAGTGCAAGGATAACGATGCAAAAATTATTCCAATTGCAGTCCCAATGTAAATTGAACAGTCTCTCTTTGGTACAAGGGTGATGGTAGAAGAGAATGGGTGGCTATAGGACTGCCTTTAGGCTAGAGAGGATGGAAAGCAGAGATGTACTACTAATGCTACTGATCCTGTTTTTAATTCTGTCACCTCTCTTCTTCCTATTAGCCTCCAAGTTGCTTTTCCTCCATCTTTTTTCCCATCTTACCTTAGACACCCTTTCATCTTTCCACCTCTTTCTAAGCATCTCTCCTCTGTCTGGCCAGACCAATTACTCAGGATCCACTGTGCTGTCCCAGAAGTACTGTGACTGGGATCTGAAAGTACATGGTTAGAAAATCCATCTTTGTGCCAATGATACTAGAAGAGCAAGGCCAACTTTCTGGTCTAGAGGGCATTTCTCCAGCCTGGACCATGACCCTGTTTAGCTGCTAGCACAGCTGGTGCCAACAACAGCTTTGAAATGAGATTTATGGGCTCAGGATTGGTGTATATAGGAAAACAAGCAATGCTAGCCACAGGAAAGTTTCTTTATTAGCATCCTCTCCAGACAGTTCTTGGTGTAGAAAACCATTTCTTGGCGTTGGATAGCCAGGGTCATGTCAAGATTCCTAGAAGAAAGGACTGCCTGCAGGCCTTAAGTATCAATTTATGTTCAGATTGAGTATATAGTGGCAATAAGTTATTTACAGTGAGAGATATAAAATCAATTTATCATCCTGTGAGGAACTTACTTAAACCACCAAAGTGTTCCCAATTTTGTAGGAGACAGCATAGTAACACAGGTGTATTTCAGTGACAAATGTATTACACACAAGTATGATTACAAATCTGGTGGCCATGATTCTAATGGTTCTGCAGACAACTACAAAGCTGATAAAGCAGCTGCCTGAGCTCTTATTTTCTCTTCAGTTAACTTTGTTCTCACTGGAGAACTGCTGTTCTCACATTATCACCAAAGTTATCACCTTAAAAGACTGAACTCTGGCATCACTTCACTCACCAGCAAGGCACTGAGGTGGGATTTGTTGGGTTTTTTAAGATTTTTATCTGCTTGATGTTATTCTTAACCAAACAGCATGCATGTACTTCAGAAAATGAGCGTGAGTAAGCAGTGGTTTACTGCTAAAACTGTGGAAAGGAAAGCCACTCTGAGATCTGCTATAAATCTTTGCCTTAAATACAGCCTAAACCACAACCAGTTCTTTCATTAGCTATAAATTTAAGATATGTGTCTCAATGAGAAAAAAGGAAGATGGAAAAATCTTTTTCAAAGGAACAAAATTTGTCCTTTAGCCTGGTGAGATTCATGAGGTAGAGGGCTCCTTTTGTAGGATTTTGTGGTTTTGACCAGAAGCTAATGTAGACTTGTTATCCAGTATCTAGGACAAATCTATACATTGTTCATTTTTTCACTCCGTCCCTGACAGTCTGGATCGAGCAGCAAAAAAGCGACTAACAGCATTTATGGTTTGCTAATGCGAAACAGAGATTAACTACAAGATGACTCCCTCTGCTCTGCTCAGATCTTGAATTTGCTTGCAGCCCTAATGCAGATGGAAGAGGTATTGACTAACCTGTTCAGAGACTGGCATGCATGAGAGTGCCATATTCTGAATAGGTTTTGAACCAATTTGCAAAACAATAGCCTAGTATTGCAAGAGTTATTCTCTTATGTCTACTTTTTAAACATTTCCAATCTCTTTACAAATCCTGTAAACACAAATGTCATTTGGGATTCAACAATTCAGCAGTTGAAAGGATCAGGTATGAAAGTTAAGCTCTCTGAATGTATACAATAGCACTGTTTTAAACATTATAACCCAGAAAAATTTCTGTCTAGAACTTCTGATTCTTCCTTTCCATTTTTGGTTTCCTCTTCACAGAGCAAAAGCAGTCTATCATAACTTAGTTGGCATGCAACACAATCCTGTTGGTGAAGATACTACGGTAGCATGTGCTGTGTATGCATAAGGTGCACCAGAATTTTAGATGAAGTATTCTAGTAACATTTCAGAGTTTTTGAGGGAGCTGCTTGTAACAGTTATTTTCTAACTGTTGTCTTACAAAGCCATATGCCTCCCTCACCAGAAACTAGCTTCATAAAGCAGTGAAAGCCAGCTAAGAACGACCTAAAGAAGCTTTAAGGTATCTTGAGCTGTAACATACATTTTACTAAGGTTTTCTGAGACTCAAAGTGAGAAACTGACATGTTCTGAAGGGATATAGGTGCTATTTGTAGAATTGCCAGACAACAAAACTGTATCTTCATGGTTGTGGATTCTTTATTTGAAATGTCAGATAGGAATGATCCACATTCATGCTGTGCCTTAGACTGGAATAAGTTTGGGCAGAAAATGCTACATTTGCAGGAGAAAAAGATTCATTTTCATCTACCTTCCATACCACTCACCTCTCTGCTTGGGGGATTAAAATTAGAATAACTCCTGGAGGGGGAATGATAAGAGAGTGGAGAAGTGGATAGGGTACTTTATAAATAAATTTATCACCTAACGGCACTTTATGACTTACATATTCTCTGTTAGCAATAGCTGGAGTGCTGCAAATTACTTCGATACTAAAGAAATAAATATCCATATCTGTTCCACACCAACCTGTCTCCTGTCTCATATTCTTCAAAGTGGTGATACTACTTAAAATAATAGATAGTGCTGATGACACTAAGCTGGGAGGAGTGGCCGACACGCCAGAAGGCTGTGCTGCCATCCAGCGAGACCTGGACAGGCTGGAGGGTTGGGCGGGGAATAACTTGATGAAATATAACAAGGGAAAGTGTAGAGTCCTGCATCTGGGCAGGAACAACCCCAGGTTCCAGTATAGACTGGGGAACGACCTGTTAGAGAGCAGTGTAGGGGAGAGGGACCTGGGGATCCTGGTGGACGACAGGGTGACCATGAGCCGACACTGTGCCCTTGTGGCCTAGAAGGCCAATGGCATCCTGGGGTGTATTAGAAGGGGGGTGGTTAGTAGGTCGAGAGAGGTTCTCCTTCCCCTCTATTCAGCCCTGGTGAGACCTCATCTGGAATATTGTGTCCAGTTCTGGGCCCCTCAGTTTAAGAAGGACAGGGACCTGCTGGAGAGAGTCCAGCGCAGGGCAACTAAGATGATTAAGGGAGTGGAGCATCTCCCTTATGAGGAAAGACTGAGGGAGCTGGGTCTCTATAGTTTGGAGAAGAGGAGATTGAGGGGTGACCTTATTAGTGTATATAAATATATAAAGGGGGAGTGTCACGAGGATGGAGCCAGGCTCTTCTCAGTGGCAAACAATGATAGGACAAGGGGCAATGGGTACAAACTGGAACACAAGAGGTTCCACTTAAACTTGAGAAGAAACTTCTTATCAGTGAGGGTGACGGAACACTGGAACAGGCTGCCCAGGGAGGTTGTGGAATCTCCTTCTTTGGAGACATTCAAAACCCGCCTGGACACGTTCCTGTGTAACCTTATCTAGGCGTTCCTGCTCCGGCAGGGGGATTGGACTAGATGATCTGTTGAGGTCCCTTCCAATCTCTAACATACTGTGATACTGTGATACTGTGATACTGTGACTGCAATATAAGTTGAAATGAATTTTAATTGCTTAATTTGGAAAACTGTGCTGAGAATTTTTTCTCTGATAACTGCACCTCAACAGTCTTTTACAATAAAATGGATAGATTGTCCTCAGTTCATACCAAACTTTGAAAAAATGTATTATATCCTGTAGTACAGTTCAATATTGGTTACAATTGCCATGTCAAAATTATGTATTACTTGTTATGGTTTACTCCCAGCAAAAAAGAAAGAGGGAGCAGGGAGCAGGGGAGGCATTGTTGCTACCCATCACTCCTCTTGGATTACTTCTGGTACAGCTTATGCCATAAGTCAGCCTTGCCCTCCTGGCAAGACTGTGATGCGGTTTCAGAAGGTGGTTGTTCTATTCTTCCATGACTGGAGACACACAGTAAGCATCATCCTCCACAGTCCAGCAGCACAAGGTTCCCAAATTACCCCTCAATTGGCACCCATCAGACAGAATTGATTGTATCCATTTTACATGGATGTGTAAGGTAAACTCCAACAGAAAAAACAGAATTTCTCAGCTCTAACTATCCAGTATGTACAGCCCTAATGATGTTGTTGCTATAATTGTCTTAACCCATTTATGTTTTCAAGAAGACTGAGCAATAATCACTTACAGTATTGACAAGCAAATGTGTTTATGAAAATCAAATCGATATGACTTGAAGTAGAGACATCTAATTTCACATATTTCATTTGCAAATTGTTCCCTGAAGATTTATTTTTATTTTTTTTTATTGGCTTTATAGAAAATCAATTCTCTGTCATCTAAATGTTATCTTATAGCTCAGCATGCCCTCAATTTATTTTTGTAGTGCTCCCTATTAATAGGGATGTATATTAGAAATAGCTGTAAAAGTATATGCTGTGCTTTTTTGCTGTTAAGAATCTTAGAGAAGTTTGATGAAATTACATTTAAGTAAGTGCTTTAAATTTTAAATTTGTATAATTTATGTGTCCAGGGTGACAGATTAATCATAGGTGCCTGTAAAATGTAAAACTCCAATTAAAATAAACAAAAATTAACTTGTCAGAATTGTCATGTACGTGAGAAATTTGAGTAATAGAAAAAGACTTTAAATCAACTTATTCTTTTCCATTATAAATACTCTCTGCCTTGAGCCAATGGAGTTAGTGGACTACAGTTTACCATGAGTAGTTATGTATTTCAGAAGACACTGGTGTGAATAAGAAATAAAGATGACTGCTAGTCTTTTATGAAGAACATATAAGAATGATCTGCAAAAGAGAAGAACAGCTTTGTAATCTTCAAGCTAATGAGTTGTGCTACTATAAGTACTAATGAAAGTGTGGAGTGACATTGTGAGGCTGGAAAGGTCACATTAAACAACAGTAATGGAACATATAATTGGAAAATTTAGGGCTGGTGGAAGTCACTGCTATTGAAAATCAATTATTAAAATTAATATTTCTTTTTTTTTAGTTTATCTAACAAGCTATAATCTTCAATTAATATTGATTTCCTTCTCCATACCCCCAGCTACTAAAATCAGAGGGATGCCTCTTGTCTCTTTTCCTGCACTTTCCAGTTATTATTTCTGATCAGTTTTAACATCTCTAGCTCCCCAGAAGAGGGGAAGAGAGGTGTTAGGTCAGAGAGGAAAGAGATGATGGCCAGTCTAGAACTGAATTAGAAATATTTTGCGGGGAAGTAATAGAAGAGGGTGAAATAAATAGGCAAGAAAGTATGGCCCCAAATATAGAGGAGAGGTGTAGTCTTGGAAAAATCAGGTCTGTCACCTTTCACCAATTAAAACTGAATCTAAACCAAGTTATAAAAGATACCTCCCTTATAAAAATCATTACATAATATAACATTATTTTAATAAATAGATAATGTTGGAAATTGAAAATATTTGCCTCCAGTAAATCCTGAATTTAAAAGAATGCTATATATGAAAGGATGAGTAGAACCTGAGTTGTCCTCATTTTTAACAATTTAGCAATAAAATTAGTATCTAAAGCCAGCTCCTGCAGGTAGGTTTGTGTCCTAACAGTACAAACTGACTGTCCCCTCAACTGTTTATCCATGAGCAAATGTTTAAAAGTAAAAGAAAACCAGAAGTATTAGTCAAAACATGATGATAGTGCTCTATTAAAACCCCATATCCCAGAGTCTAGCTATGAAAGGGAAGTCTTTTGGAAATGGAAATTTTCATACCACAAAATGGAAATTATGAAATTTGAATGAGGAAAAAAATGGGACAAAGCAAGAACAGCTACACTATTAATAGTGATGAGGAAAGCTGTCTTACACTTTTGCAGACCTTGGCCATCTTGATAACAGACCATAGCAGGGGGGTTGGAACTGGATGATCTTAAAGTCCTTCCCAGCCCAAATCATTCTATGATTCTATGTAAAATCCTAGCAATGGTCCAAAAGTATTTTCAGTCCATACAAATGATATTTATTTTAAGACTGTACTTACAACTCCATATGAAAAGTACAAAATAAGTATATTGCCAGCCTGTGCAATGCCTGACTAGTGATCAAATCTTAAAATGTGAACTTAAAATGATGCTTTGATGGATTAATCATGTCCATGAAGTATGAAGGAGCTCAAATGGAAATGCTCTGACAGCCCATAATAAATCAACCAATAGCTATATGCAGAGCTAGTAAATAAGCTCAGAACCAAATGTAGAACATGAGTCAGGCAAAGAAGCAGACCATCAAATAATTATATAAATATGGAAATGGTAAAAAAGATGCATTAAATTGTTACAAAGCAAAAGTACAAATACAAAGATAGCAGATAAATGAAATGAAAAATAAAGTGTGAGCACTAGTTCCAATTTAAGAAAGGTAAAAATGTCTCCAAATGCTTTGTCTGGAAAAGGAGACTGACAACTATTATGAATGGGGAGGTAGTTACATCAGCGTTTGGCTGCTGGAAGAGGGAACATACAGTCATCAAGGCAGAACTTGAATGAGTCAGCAGAACAGCTGACAGCAACCCAGAGCCTAAATGGGAGACAGCAAAGCCATAGTGGCACCACAGATCCTTCAAATAGCTAGAAAGAGTATGGTCAGTATATCTAGAACTGGATAAGTACGAAATGTTGATTATTTGAAGAAATATTGGGATATGGGCCCTGGAAAAGCAAAATCATCACAAAATCTAAGTGAAGATAATAAATGAGTTCAGAAACACTATAAAAAAAAATCTCAAAATCTCGAAATATTTTCTATAAATTGCAAACATTGAGGCATTCATGGACCAAAGACTGAAACAACCATGGTTTCCTCAACATGATGCATTTATCCCATATGTCAGAGAAGCAGTGACCTATTCTGAAATACTTATTATGCGTATGAAAAGGTAAAGATAAAAATGATGACACAGGGGCAAGAGAGGAGGCAACTTCCCATGAAAGTGACAGCCTCCAGTTTTTGCCTCAGTGATGCTAACATGGATAGAAAAGGTAGACACATATTGAAAGAAATGTCTTGCAGTGGTGTTTGTGCATGAAAAGTTCAACCAGCTCTTTCAGGAGCAGGAAGCCATTCAAGTAGAACATGACTATAAATCGCTGCAGGGCATTTTTAAAAAGCCACTGCAAGCTGCTTCAAAGTGCTTTCAGCCCATTCTCTGAGAGAACAGCACTATTATCTTAGATGTATGCTGCAAGAAAGGGACTTATCTAGGGAAGAACTGTAGCATTAAAGGAAAAACAGTGGAATAGGAATACAAAATTATAACCATTCCAGAAATATAAAAGATGTGAAAACACACGTCCCCTTCAAGAAAAGGTCTGGAAAGAATCATGTGAAACACATAAAGCAAACATTTACATAACATTTTTGCCTCAGGCTTTTTGGTCCATAGAAAGAAGCCCCAACTCCTTCTCAAGTGTGCAGGAAAGACTGACATGAGATTAGTATCTAAGAATATGTCAAACTGTACATTGCAGTCAAACTGTAATGTCCAGGCTACTGAAAGAAGAAAATCTCCATTCCAGAATACAGGCCTGTACCTGGAAGCTTGGGCTTGTGTATCAGCAAACAGCCCTGAAGATCTCTGAGATCTGGTAAGCAGAAATGGTACATGTAGGAGAAGGCCAGGCAGGCCAAAAAAGGGAAAATAAACATGTAAGGCTCTCCTCACAATCCTTAGACTAAAGGGAAAATAGATCCTGAGACCGTAAACTACTCATTACAGTAGACTGTTTTCTTGACTGCCTCAGTAGCAGATGAAGCAATGAGGTTTTTAAGTACGTTTGTGACTATGAAGTGTTTTAATGGGAACAAAAGAAAATAGGCAATATTCAGGTTTAGATGAATCACTCAAATCCTACTTCTGTGGGGCCAAGAAGAAATACTTAGGGATATTTAAAAGAACAGCTCAAGCACAGAGGTGGTTCCCCAGAATGTCCCTTCACCTTAATATGGCCAGGGACTTCCTAAATCAAAAGTGTTGGTTTTGTTTATTTGCTTCCAAATGATTTTTCTTTCTATGCATTTTTCTTTATAGCTGGAAGAGTCAGTCATTTCCTCTCATTATGCAGCATTCCTGTGTGTATTTGAAGTATAATCTGCTTTCATTTCTCCATCTTCTTTTCCTTTAAAAGCTCTTTCAGTACTTCACTGTTTTCTCTGGAAACTGTTGTTGGTCTTGTGCAAACTTTCCCACTCAAACCTTTATTGAAATGTGATGATCCATACAGACACTGCATTTCATATGTGGCTTTGCTCGTGTGTCAGGGGCCAGAAGATTAACCCATATGTTTTACAGGTGAAACGTGCATTTCTCAGAATCTCAGAATAGAGCAGAGGCAGAACTGCTGGAGTTTTGTTGGCTATGATGGTGCTTCTGTGAGAACTACAGCATATTTCTTTCCCTTGTGCCAAAGCATTACTGAGATACTATCCAAAGCAGGGCTGATTTCACTGGAGGTTATACTTCTGCTGTCTTTTATCTACTTATAGAAATAGTTCCTGAATAGTGAAAAGTACCACCGACATTGTAAAGTCATTCCCTGCTTGTCTGTGTGACTGTTATAAGCTGTCTGTTACATAAGGCATGAACACTGAAAAGTCAGTGCTTAAATGCCAACCTAATGGACAGCTAAGAAATATCATGTATGAATACAAAGATTTTGTACATCAGTGGGGAGCAAAGAGCTAATAAGTTATGGATGCCCTGCATGATATGCCTCAAGCATATTATAAGGCCTTTATCTTTCTAACCCCAAATTATCTCACTAGGTCTGACTGTGGGAAGGGGGGGGATGTTTGCATATTCATCTTAGAAGAATTTTCCATCTGTGTGATGCATAAGTGGGTTTTCTGGGAAAAGAGAAGGGGGGAAAAGACATCTAATTTGTAGCTGCAACATTTGGAGATGAGATTAATTTTCTCAGCACATTGCTCATTTCTCCTGCAGCAGAAAGCTTGCACAGGAAGCCCTGTATAATGCTGTGCACTCCTCATGGATGACCAAGACACTTCATTGATCCTTTTTTGAGGAGAGGAACTTCACAGTTTTAGAAGTCCTTTAAATTTAACAGGTAAAAATCTCATCCCTGTCACACTCTTTTTCCTGCTCAAGAGTCAAAAAGCAATTCAGGTTGGCTCTAGGAAAATTCTCCCAGCAGAGCAGCACTGAAGTGCATGGTTTTCTGCTCCATCTTAGAGCCTGTGCACTTGTCTTGCTTTACTGTAGGAACCGATGCAAAATCTGGGAGATAAAAATACGGGGCAAAGGCTCCCAGTCTTATCGTGAGTCTTCAAGGAGACAGAGAATCTGGCTTTCATTGGCAGTATTTATAATACCCTCCTATGTCTCTGTTTTTGCCTACATTTTCTTACAACTTTCACTGCAGGCATTAAGACTGTGATTTGAGAGCACCTCTGCTTAACCACCCTAATCAGTGCAATAGCATCCTGCAAGGCCTGTCAGCCTCTCAGCTGGAAAGCAACAACTGCTCAGAAGACAATAGCAGCAAGCAGTAGAGGATCTGATGGCATCTTCCAGCCCTTAACCAGGCCACTTCCAAGACCCAGATCATGACCCAGCCATGCATAACAGGGATTTGCAGCCAAAACTGTTCCCCACATCCTGCAGATATTGCTGATGGATAGTGAGTGGCTTGGGGGGTGACAGAAATGACGAGGAGATTTCTGCAATGCAGTGGAAAGATGGTTTGACTTTTGAAGCTCCTCATCAAAGGAACCTGAAGCACTTTCAGTGTTTAATATCTTAACAACTCTATATTAGCTTCTTAAGTGTTAAGTACTGCAGAATACTTTTTCATCAGTTTTGCTGTGTTTGCAGTTTTTTAGGAAGGCATTAGTATGTCTTAGTAATTAAAGTGAATTCTACATTTCCACAGCAGTTTTTATTTTAACCTTATTTATTTCTGCCGATGGGGATATCTTTAGTTTTTTTTCCCCTGAAAATGCAGTTTCTGATAACACATTAATAAATGTATAATTGACACAAGAAAACTCCCATATAAATTGGAATTAAGCTCTTCCCAGGTTTCTAAATCTGTGAATGTGTTTTCACCTGTGTCTTTTAACACACTTGACACATATATTTCTGCGGACAAGCTGGATATCACAGAACAGAATCCCATGTTTATAAAGCAGAGTCTGCAGATGGACCAACATATTGGACTCTGAATTAAATGGTGTTTACATTTAACAAGAAATCATTCTATTTTAATGCAAAAGCAATCTTGAACCTCAGAACCTTATAGAATCATAGAACAGTTAGGGTTGGAAAGGACCTTAAGATCATTTAGTTCCAAGCCCCCTGCCATGGGCAGGGACACCTCGCTCTAAACCGTCTCACCCAAAAAAGGCTCTGTCCAACATGGCCTTGAACACCGCCACGGATGGAGCATTCACAACCTCCTGGGCAACCCATTCCAGCACCTCACCACCCTCACAGTAAAGAATTTCTTCCAGTAGAGCCTTCTAACATTTATATTTCTTCCAGTGAAAACATTCGTGTTAATGCAGAGGTTTTCTTTTCCAATTTCCCATGAAGTCTTACACCTGGTCCTTCTAGTTGTGTTGTTAAGTATGTTCTTTTTGTTCAGGTTAGCTTCCTGCGCAAAAAAATTAGGCACTCAGCTTTAAACAAGGAAGAGATTATTTACAGACAAATTCCACTTCACTGTCAAAGATGAACAGAGAAACTATGAATGACTCTGATGACCTGGAATACCTGCTGCATGCAGTTTAGCAACAGAAGTACAAGGGAAACTTACCCTTTTGTTGATTCAAGTAACTCACTGTGTCTGCTTTATTCACCAGGAGTTTAAGAATGCAGAGTAGTTGTCACTTGTTTTTCCTCGGTGGACTCAGCTGATGAAACAAAAGCAACTAAAGTGTTTGGTTGTATGCAATTTGGGCTGTATTGCCTTTCAACTACCATGATCTATTTTTAACACAGTTTCTGCTCTCTAAAAGCTTTTGATACATGTCTAAGGAATGTGTCTGGGTCTGTTTCCGTTTTACATTTCCTGGGACCTTGTGTAAGTCTGACAAGTGGCTCCTTTCTCTACAGGGACAGAAGTGCTCCTGCAGAAGGCAGGCATCCATTGCACCCTTCCTCAGCAGAGGAGCTGGACCCTATTAAAACACCTCCACCTACTGGGGAAAGGATGGCTTAACTGGTGACAACGGAAAACTGGGGTCCCAGAATTAAAGCAGTCGTCCTTGCCTGGGGATGTGCTGATCCAAAGCAATGATTTCCTTTCATCACATCCCAACAGCATCTCATCTTCCCACACACGGCTCTGATCAGTCTGCTGCCTACTAACCTTGAACTTTGTGTCCCTTTTTTTCTCTCCCTTAGCTCTAGCACATTTTTCTCACCGTCACAGCTAAAAGCATTTATGCTGCTTTCCAGGGATTTAATCTCTCATCACACAGAAGATTCTTCCTCCTCTTCATAGCTAAACTGATCTCTGAAATACTCACGCTTTGATCACAGGTGGGTGTCTGAGGAGTTCCCCATTAGTTCTGAAGCCATCTAAGTGTGTCTATACACTGGCCTTTGGGCTGGAAATCTCTCTGGGCAAGAATCCAGCATTTCTTTGTGAAATGTAAGTATAAAGCACCAGGTTGTTTCTTGATCACAAGCATATATCTGTTCTAGCATCACTGTCACTCATATCTCAGTTTTCTCTGACTGGGGTGGCAAGTGAGTAGAGCTGCAGCTGCCTGTCTTGGACAACTTATCAACTAAAGCATGGATATTGAAGATCTTATTTACTCTGATGAATGAGGCCTTGTCACCCTCTGTATCATTTAGAAAGTGAATGAGGCCTTGTCACCCACTGTATCATTTGGAAAGTACAGCCGCCCCTCTGTTACTCATCAGGTGTAACTGCTTAGTAACTAAAATCAGAAACCAAACCCTACATTTCTGTGTATGCACATATATAAATAACTCTTCCACAGTCAAAAATTCTAAGCTTTAGTCCGGTTAATTGCTCTATAAAAATTTCTTGCCCTCATTAGAAGATATAGTGAGCCCTTAATAAATAATCTTTATTTTTCTTTTTACTTCTAAGGAATGATTGCCAAACAGCAGCGACACTGTAGCAACATTTTCATCCCATATTAAACCCACCAGCCAGGCACTAAAAAGGACCCCAACACTTCATTTAGCCACTCCATAAAATATTGAAGTTCAGAGGATTGCACAAACGAGTAAGAATTAATTACACAAGGAAGGGAAAAAACTTTGGATCTCAAATGCAGGCTTCATACAACTGAAGAAAGCCCAAAGAAGATAGAATAGTAAAATCATAGAATCACCGAATCATAAAATGGTTAGGGTTGGAAAGGACCTTAAGATCATCTAGTTCCAATCCCCCTGCCATGGGCAGGGGCACCTCACACTAACCCATATCACCCAAGGCTCTGTCCAACCTGGCCTTGAATACTGACAGGGATGGAGCATTCACAACCTCCCTGGGGAACCCATTCCAGTGCCTCACCACCCTAACAGGAAAGAACTTCCTCCTGATATCCAATCTAAACTTCCCCTGTTTAAGTTTTAACCCATTACGCCTTGTCCTATCAGTATAGTCCCTAATGAAGAGTCCCTCCCCACCATCCCTGTAGGCCCCCTTCAGATACTGGAAGGCTGCTATGAGGTCTCCACGCAGCCTTCTCTTCTCCAGGCTGAACAGCACCAACTTTCTCATCCGATCTTCATACGGCAGGTGCTCCAGTCCCCTGATCATCCTCGTGGCCCTCCTCTGGACTTGTTCCAACAGATCCATATCCTTTTTATGTTGAGGACACCAGAACTGCACACAATACTCCAAGTGAGGTCTCACGAGAGCAGAGTAGAGGGGCAGGATCACCTCCTTCGACCTGCTGGTTACACTCCTTTTGATGCAGCCCAGGATACGGTTTGCTTTCTGGGCTGAAGCACACACTGAAGCTGGCTCATGTTCATTTTCTCATCAACCAGCACCCCCAAGTCCTTCTCCTCAGGGCTGCTCTGAATCTCTTCTCTGCCCAGCCTGTAGCTGTGCCTGGGATTGCTCCCACCCAGGTGTAGGACCTTGCACTTGGCATGGTTAAACTTCATGAGGTTGGCATCAGCCCACCTCACAATCGTGTGAATGTCCCTCTGGATGGCATTCCTTCCCTCCAGTGTATCAACTGAACCACACAGCTTGGTGTCATCGGCAAACTTGCTGAGGGTGCACTCAATCCCACTGTCCACGTCAGTGACAAAGATGTTGAACGAGACCGGTCCCAACACCAGTCCCTGAGGGACACCACTTGTTACTGGTCTCCAGCTGGACATTGAGCCATTGAAGCAGCTCATGGAAAAACTGCTACCAAGAACACTTCCTCCTCATGCTCCAAAGCCCCATTCCTGTCAAGGACACTGGGTTGTTTATCTAATTCACACTGCTTGCTTTCTTCAATGGCTTTTTGCAGCCAGGCAAGCATTTCTGAAGCCAAATATCTGATGAGACTGTCATGAGCAAGAATAACATTTGAGCTGTGTAAAGCTAAAGAATCAGTAAAGAATCTGCACCCTAAGGAAAGTTTGTTATTGTGGCTTGTGCACAGCTGGAAAACCTCATCTCTCTGGTAGCTAAAACAATTTAATTAGCCCTAACTTGAGCTGCTCTGTTATTACACTGGTTCCTGACAAAACCGTTTCACAGTATTTTCCCCTCATTGTTTACTTTAGTGCATTACTGCTAGGAGGAGTATTTTCAGAGCATTTGGGATCAGCTGCCTTTCCTCCTCTCCAGCCTTTGAGGAATGCTGAGTAAGCTGTTCTTACCTGTTGAATTCATATTATTGCCTCCAGGTTCCAGCAGTTACTGTGTAAACTAACAGATCCCACTTAGGCAACTCAGGCTCCTATTTTACACAGGGCATCGGATCTAATGAGGCAGCAAAACACAGCTGCCAAAATGTAATTTTCATTTAAAAAAGTATCTGCCATCAGAAGCTTGAGGAAATTGGTGGGGCTGGGGAGGAACCACCAGGCTTTTCATCTCCAGGGCACTGGTGCTGCTTGTATCATTATGAAGTGGCTCCCTTGTAACGTTGGTCCAACACTCACTGCAAGAGATGGTCTGACCAAAATTACTGCTAATGACAACCTCAGCACACAGAATAAAGAATCAGCCTCTCTGCCAAAATGCTCAGCCCACAAGTTTAGAGTTCAAACTGATTTAGGAAGGAGCTGAGAAGAGACTTGGATAAAATCACCCTGTGGATATAGAGGGGCTTTTAATTTCCAAATATTGTTCATTGAACTCCTTTTACTTAGCGTCTGGTTACTTTCATATTCAAAAGCTTGGAAATGCTCATTAATGTCAGTTTGAACTGCACTTTAGTAATATACACAATCAAGCCACAAGACTGCTTTGAGCTTCCCTATCCTTTCTTCCTGTCAAAGCTATAATACTGAATAAGAAACAGTTTAATATACTCTAAAGAAACCATAATTTCTCAGAAGCAACCCCCTTTAATGCTATATTTGCTTTTGAGTGAAGGGAAAATAACACATGAAATCTGCTCAAAAAAAATCATTATTTTGGTAAAAGCTGTTTCAGCCTCTGAGGTTCAGAAACTGCATTTGCAAGTTGAGCCACTCACAGCTCAGCCATATGGAAGCAGAACAGCTCTATGGGTCCTTCCTGTGGTTTTATTAAGACTTTTGTAGTCTTGAGCATACACAGAGACTGAATGTGAATTTAGATCACAGTCTTTATCCAGCTGTTTGCCCTGGGAGGTTGAAAGATGCATATGCCCCATTTTAGGAAATGTGCAATACCTCAAACCCTAAATGGGTTTGAGGTATTACTTTGGACTGTTCCTTTTCAAATCTTGTTTAAATGATAACCAATTCCAGAATTAAAGGCAGAGGTAAAGGCAACAATCTCCTCCTGCTGTCCCTGGATGTGCAGGAGCTGTGGTGCACTGTGCTGTGTTGCTTCATCTCTGATCACACCTTTTGTACCAATAGCCATTGTGAACATGTCCCTGAAAGCCTTTACCTTTACCTTCACAAATCCTTTCTGGATACTTGACTCAAACTTCTCTTTGCTGCATGGAGTACCACAAGAAGAGAGTCTCTTTCCTGACATAGATGCTCCTTCATTCTCTCCTGTGCTTCCCAGTGGGACGTCCATTTGCAGTCCAAATTCTCTCTTCCTTAGAGACACTCCACTACCTTTAATCTTTACCAAATTATCATCCCCACACCATGCAAGTTGCTCTTGCTGGTTTTCTGTTGGCAGTGGGGAGACAGCCAAAGAGTAGCCAATCAGGCACACAGATGGAAATCCATAGTCAAATGATGCTTGATTCCCTAGGAAATCTCTCAGGAATTCTATGAACCAGCAAGATGAGTTTATTGTAACCTAGTATTTGAAAGCATTTGGCTGAGATGCTTCTGAATCCATCTAAGGGTAAATGCAGCATCTCCCATGGAATAATGGTCAGATTCAGTCAAAATACACTGCACCTATTGGTATTCTTAACAAAGCCATAACAAGGCAGTGAACAGCCTGCTTTGTTCAGGTTAGTTGTCTGTAAAGTGCTTTGGTATTTTGGTAGGAAATGCAATGCACTGGACCTAAAAGAGCAGGTGTGATCTGATTTAGCAGAGCACATAAATCACTTTTGAGAGTATAAGTTCACACCACAATAATATTATAGAAAAAGGGACTTTTGGTTTTAAAAGTTGAGATTGAAGATGAGGTGAGCAATTAATAAAGGTTATAGCTCCAGATGGGCTGAAGTCACTGTCAAGCACTCAATATATAGCCACCCATGGCAATTTATTTATGGGGCAGCTGGCGTTGCCTGAGTTTGGGCCTTGGATGCCAGCTTAACTGCATGCTTAAGTCTTTCATAGCATCCAGCTACTGACATTTTCAACTGCGTCTTTCCAATACAAGAATGGACAGACTTCTTCCTCGTTTATATTTACTAAAAAGGTCAGAGTAAATAGGCACAGCATGATGTTTTCAATAGCCTTTTTGCAAGGATAAGGGAACATGACATAGATCATCTCTCTTCCTCCCTGTAACCTTGCAAGAAGATAGTCAAGAAACATGATTCGAACATTACCAACTCCCAGAGTCTGGAAAGTAGAATTAAGGCTGGACACAGTCCTGAACCATCAGTCTTTGAATGCATCCAGTATCCAAGGACTCTACTTTCCCGGATGCTTACATTCTTCATTGATCTAGACCCCATCTTTTCATTAAACTGCTAGTTAAAATTTTCTCCTTATTGATGAATGTTAGCAGATATTGGTCGACAGAACAATACAAGAGCATCGTGTTGATTTGTGACAACTTTTTTTCAATATCCAGTGCATGTGTTACAAAACTGAGATTAATGTTGTTTTTTCTGCAGAGCAGGAGAAAAGGAGTAGGAGTTATTAAGACCATTTATTTCCAAAGGTCTGCAATGGAAACTGAACTGCTCAGTGCCATATTTCAGAAACCTTGATGGGATATATTCTTCTAAAGTTCCATTCTGAAACATAATTGCTGACAAACATTATTACTTTCCTGCATTGTGTAAGATATTGGCTATTTCTGCTATTCTACTCAGTCTGGCGGTCTTTCGCTGATTGGGACCTGCAACCTGTTGGTTTGGGAATTGAATTTATTATGATGCTGCTTCTTTGTTTTTAGGGCATATTGTCAATACTGAAGCTCACAAAAGCACCAGTGATAACCCGTGTTTTGACAGCTTGTCGATAATTCTGGTGTTATGATCAAAAGGGTTGTAGTAGGACTTATAACTTGTGTCAGGTGAACAGAGAGATTGACCTTATTGAGAGTAAGGTGAAAAAAAAATTCAGTTAACTTTTATTGCTAGGAAGTAAGCTGAAGACATAGATTGTTTGGCAAAAGCACTCTAAAAAGGGTAAAGTGAATGGATCTTCTGAAATGTACAGTCAACAGATTATTACTGAGAGAACTAGTTGGTCATTAGATATTGCCATTTCCCACCTGATCACTTTCAAAGCAAAGTGAAAATTAAATCTTCAGAGATTTATCAAATATTTCATATTAACTGTTCTGTCTGTCTTCCACCACCACTATCACGTCCCACAAGTCTTTCAGGAATACACACAAAAAAGCTTTATTAAAAAATGATCCATGGTTTGTTCTTGTATATTAATATTTAAGCCAATTTCAGCTGGCACTGAAGGGCTACTAGGCCCCAGTGTATAGATCACCAGCAGTTAGAAAAATCTCACAGAAACCAGAGGATTCATGGAAACAAGGTGTAGGAATATGTGAAAATCTTTTATATGTACATTATTTTGCATTATATTTGCATCCACATCTGCCATATAAGCCCTTGTGTACCTCAGAGTGGAAAACTTTGATTTTTACAAAAGATGAACTTTGAGCCAGTTTGGAGCAAGCACTGTTCCGTGGTGGGCACCATGGGAAGATTTGCGTTTAGGCTGCTCAAGGCACCAGAATGCCTAACTTCACCCCTTACAAACGCTTATTTGCTTTCACTGCCTTCATAGAGTGTCGTTTTTCAAATCACATTTAATTAAGATGTCTAAGTAGCCTGAATAGACAGTACAACACATTATGCCCCACCACAATTCCTTGGAATATTAAAGCAATTTAATTGCAGTTCACCCAACCCTTGTGAAAATTGGCTAAAAATAACCTTGCTTTCACTAGTAAGGGAATCATGGAGTTTTTTGTGTCTGAATGAGGGTTTTTTTGTAGTGCATAGTGTGTGATACTTAAGGTCTCATTCTATGTCAGCAAAGTGCTTGCAAGGCATAATAATTAATCAAACAGAAATCACATAAAGTGAAATTAAATAACACACAAACAGAACTAATATCTCAGGGCAGCACTATTAAAGGACTGGTTTTCACATGAGAGAAAAGCCATATGAAAGGAAAACGCCTGAGGCCACATAAAAGGAAAATTGCCTGATCCAAGCTGGACCAGGCGAGGTGATTTCAGTGGAGACAGGAATGCACCAAGGGCAATGTCTAAGACACCAAGAAAACCTTATTTGGAAAGTTGTGTAATGGTTGGGTCAGATTAACTTGAAGGGAAAAAATCATTAATATTGGGAAAAGTGAAGCAAAACACTGCTAAGGAGATCAGAATCTGTCTTGCAAAAGCAGGCTTAAAGGCAATTCCTTATTAAGGCCTGAGTGCATCGTGATTTTGCTCTGTAAATACTCTAGAAACAAATAGAAAAGGGAAGAAGAAGGATTTAAGCTATAAAACAAAGCCAACCCTCTTGGAAAATCAGTGCAGATGGGGTCTGATACTCCACATTGTGTCCTCCAGCTGAAAAAAAGTAATCAGCCCAAATATTTCTGACAGCAGCATTGCCTAATCATGCTGCATTCAGGAGAAAGCCAGGCAGGCACATTGCCAGGGCCACTTCAGTGTTCCTGGGAAGGGAACCAAACTGCATGCAGACAGCACACCCAACAGATTTCTCTCTGCATCCATTTTCTTCCAGAAAGCCTGCTTTCTGCAAAATGTTACAAGCCTTAATGTTTGTAAGCAGGTTTATTGCTTTAAAATATGATACATAAATTGAGTGGTTTATTGCTTCAGAAGAACACTGGAAGTTTTGTCAGCAATTTACTGTGGAGGAGACAGAAGAGGAAATCCACCAATCAGTTGCGAACTTCTTTTTTTAAGACAGTAGGCTGAAATCAGTAATCTCAATTTATGCTGAAAATTTATGGGGGTCTGACAGACTCAATTAAAGCTTACTAAGCCAACAACTACTATCATGCACGGCTCCCTGCAGTACATGGATTAGCTCTCATTGGCCTTGGAATACTCCACTGTGTGTAGAAACCTGCTGCTTTTGTAGAACTAAAATTATATGAGCTATCAGATCTTCCTCCATAATTATACTTCAGATTATTGTACTGAAAGAGAAATCATAGAGAGGCCGCTAGATAAGCATTCTGAATAGTACTTTTATATACAATTATAACTACGAGTTGTCATCCAGTACAAAACATATAGTATCTATGTGACATGTAGGGCAAGACAAAGAGTATAAAAATACTTTGCAGAGCTGTACAAGAAAAAATTTCCAGACTTCTGGCAGAAGTATGCACTATTTGTTACTTTTTACACTAAAGCACCTCCAAGTCTGTCAGTAGAGGTGTCTGTGAATCCCAAAAGTTACATGAAGCTGAGCATAAGCCATCATTCACTCAAATATCATATCTGCAAAATCCATAACAGTCATCTATTGTCATTGCTTTAAATATGTTATTTGTCCAACACAAATTCCTAGGAAACTGAAGGAAAAAAATCTTTTCTTATTCTGGTAGCCATTCACAGACCATGATCTTCAGTGTAGATGATTGGCTCAAGAAAGAATGGTCTGTTTGCTGCAGAAGCCCTTTCTTTCCATTTGTGTCTCCAGAGAAAAAGGCTGTGTTAGTGCGAGGCCAGCACAACCCCATCATCTGTGCAGGAGAGGGAGCTGCAAGTTCCCTTCTTCTTCCTCTTTCCCCCTGCTCAACCACGGTGTGAAAGACCAAATCTGTGTACACCACACTGCACTGGAACAGAGCAACACCTAGTTTAACACGTATAGTTACCAGAAATAGCTTCTTTAGTGAAATGCAATTTCCTTGATTCTTTGTGTGAGCCAGAACACAGATGAATTGGATTAGGTGCCGTCCATTAGCCTGTTACATCTGATATGTCATTTTACATGGCCAAGGGATTCCCTGTAGCAAAATCTTGATAATCCCAGCCACCCCATGAGCCAAATTATATGCTGTGTGATGCTGGGCTGCCCTATGACATTTGGGACATTGTCAGGCCATGCAGCCTTTGTCCTCCTGGCGGTATTCTGGACGTATGAATGGATTTCAGTTTAGTGAGGGTTATTCTATTTACTCTTTTGAAGAAAGAACACTGTTTTCTCTTGAAGGAAGCACAAAAACATATTGCTGAATGGCTCTTAACCCTGACTAGAGCAGCAGAAAGAAAGCCAAAGGGTTTCCTTGCTGTGCTCACCACAGGCAAGCTGATGGGCACTCTCTCTGAGCCCTTACCAGCTGTTGTATCTCCACAAGTTTTAGGTCACTTAAATTCTCTCCTTTCTCATGTACCTCCTGAGACTGAAGTGAGTTTACTGTCCTGATGTTTTCTGTCCTTGATGTTTTAGTCTTTCTGATTTGCATCCACAGATTGTGTAATCTCTTTGAATTTTGTGTAGTTTTAAGTAACTTCATCATGAACTTAGAGTGCTGAAGACTGACCTCTGAAAACCACAGAAATATATTCAGAAACGGGATCAGATTTCATAAGCTTAGGAGAGGCACTTTGCTTGTGAGTCTTTAAAAGGAACATACCACCAGCAAAAGTAAAGTATGACTCTGAATGTTCTGGGACAGGAATGTGTTAGAAATCATATTGCATAAAGGAAGCCATTTACGCGAAAGCACAATCTTTGATCCTGCTTATGCAGGAGGTTTCTGGAAAATGGAAATGCAGGAAACCTTGCAGTTGAAAAAATATGTGAGATCGATGCCATATTTCAGATGAAGAGGGAATCAATAATTTAATCATTCTTTCATCCTTGGCTGAATTTCCTCTCTACCTATAATAACACTAATGTTGATCCACTATATGAGGCAGTAGAACACACTTTAGCAGTAGGAGGACCATGCAATCAAGTCCCAGGAGTGATGCGTGTCTCTTTTTTCTTTCAGTACTACTACTACTACAATTATTATTATTTATTATTATTGTTGTTGCTGTTATTATTACTTTATTTTGATTATTAAACTGTTCTTTTCTCAACCCTGAGATTTACCTCTTTCAGATTCTCTTCCCCATCCCACTAGCAGGGAGCTGGGTGAGCAAGCAGCTGCATGGTACTTCGCTGCCAGTTGGGGTTAAACCACAGTGGTAGAGGAAAAGTGATGTTTAGGCCCTCTGCTGTGTAGGTCTAAAACATATCTATAAAAAGTACTTTTTCCTATTTCGGTCATTGTTATAATCTGTTGGGGAAATACAGATTTCCACCAAAGACTTCTACTATAACTTCAGTCTGTTAAGGTCATCAAAACATACATCTGTGACAGCTGCAGTTGCTCCTGTGATTGACTATTAAGTGTCAGAAAGAAGACTGTACAATATGGCTTTTTTTTATGGAGGAGAAGTCTAGTCCCTTTGTATGATGTATGGTTACAGAAATTGGTAAAGTATTGTAAATCTGTAGAACCATTACTCAAGAATGATTTCTAGTCTTTTTTCTTTTTTTTTTTCCTGTAGTAAGTGTTAGAATCACCAGAAATTCAAAGGCACTCATCAGCTATCTCTAACATCACTTAATTTACATGAAAATCTGGCTGTTTACACAGGTATATTGAGAGAAGAGTGATTAATGTTAGTAAGCTGGGCAGGTAATTTAATTAGCTGGTAAGAATTCTGTCTTGGAATGCCTTGTTAATTTGTTGTGAGCAGCTCTCTCCAAAGTGTATCTATTAACACTACAAAAGGGTATATTCAAATGTGACACACATGCAGAGAGTTACACCTAGAAAACTGCTTTCAGTAACTCGACTGGAGCTGGAAAAATGTTTTTATTTAGTCCTTGAGAGTCCCATGTGTTTACCTTCTTCAAGATGCAACAATGCAGCAGAGAGCAAGAGATGAGGAGCATCTGAGGGGTTACCACTGAGAAGAAGTGTAGGATGGAACCTTGGATGTGCTACCAGAGACACACAAAGACCTCCTGCCTCTAAAATCATTCCTGAAAAGAAATTCATCACAGTGATGCCAGAAAGACCCTACTGCAGAGAGCAAGTGTGCTGACAGGTAGAGAGAAAAGGACAGATTTTTCCTCATAGTTTGAGACTCCCAGAAGAGGCCAGCAAAGGGCCAGAGGACCCTTTCCTCAGACCTCATCTATTCCCTGCACCAAAAGAAAACTACTTCTCTGTGCCATAGCTTCATCACATAGGTATTGAGGTGACAGGGTCATCCAGCTGACAGCTCACTCTTACTTTGTTTTCCTCCCTGCCTTCTATGTAACTGTAACAGCCAGAAACTATTATGCTGTTTCATCCCTTGGAGGAACCAAAAGCACCACAAAAAAGTGAGGAAAAAGCTCTATATGCTGCTTTAAGTGAACTAAGCTTTTTCTGGAAGGAAAATAAACACATTCTGATCTGACAAACCAGCTTTAACAGATCAAGGGATGTATAGATTTAGGCTGTGTCAAAGTTGTTATGCAGATCGCTGCTGTAGTGTAAAGCAGTGCTCCCTCCAGCCTACACACTAGCTTCCCTTTCTGGGGGAACTATGTGATTGGAGCAAGGTGATGTCTGCATTGGGTGTGACTGGATATGTTTGTGTGCCAGAAGGCTCGTGTAGGTATTACAGTCAAGCTGTCATTTCAAGGAGTAATTCAGACAGCTTCAGAAGGGTGTCACGAGATACTGCAGCCCCACTTGAGCAGCTAGCGGGATCCTGAGGCTGTCCTGCTCGCTCCTTCAGCATCACCAGGGACAGCTTGGCCTGGGCACATGGTTGGGTGGTGGTGCTCTCTCCTGCACACCAGGAACCTGCTCCACAAAAGAGATACGGACAGGCTGGAGAGGGTCCAGAGAAGGGCAACAGAGATGATCGAAGAACTGGGAAGCCTGCCATGTAAAGAAAGGATGAGAAAATTGGGTTTGTTCAGCCTAGAAAAAAAGAAGCCCAGGGGAGACCTTACCACCATGTTCCAGTATTAAAAGGGTAGCTGCAAAGAAGATGGAGACTCTTTTTTACAAGGAGTTACATGAAAAAGAAAAGGGGTGATGAGTACAAGTTGCTTGGGAAGATTCCAGCTGGACACAAAAGTTTTCACAATGAGAGCAATCAGTCACTGGAATAATCCCCCTAGGGAAGTGATGGATTCCCCAACACAGGACACTTTTAAGATTTGGCTAGACAGTGTACTGGGCCATCTAGTCTAGGTCCTGCTTCTCGAGGTAAGATTGGACCTTACTTGGATGGTCCTTAGGTCCCTTTGAACCTGGTATTCTATGATTCTGTGATTCTCTTAAGCTCTTCCATGAGCCACAGACAAGCTCAGGAGGCAGCTAAGCTCCACCTAATCCTGTCAAGAGTCTGCTCTGCCGTACCAGGGAACGTCTACTGGGAAAGAAGAAAGCAATTATAATGGCCTGTCATTAAAAATCTGATCTAACGGTGGGTTTCCATTAATTAAGGAACTAAATCAGCAGAAACAGAGCTAGGTTTGATCATCTCCTCAGCCTGAGGGTTTCAATTATGTGATTACTGTGATTCCTACAAATGTATCATTACATATGACTTATCTCTTCTGTAGCTGGCAGGTGTTCTCCCACTAGGCTACCCTTCAGACCCAATGTCTAGAATTGGGAAAAATTCTATTAACTGAAGAAATTTGCCTCTGGCACCAAGCTTCACATATTCAACAGGCACCAGTAGAACACTGGTTCTGGAAATCAAGACACCCTCCGCTTTATAAAGGGTCAGTTAGAAATACTTCTGTATGATTAAGGAAATGCTTTACTCTGTCCTGACCTCAACCTTTGATCAGATACTCCAGTAGAGGAGTTCCTAGTCATAGACCCTCCAGAGAACACCCAAGTTGTTCGAGTTCCACCAGCACGACCACCACACACAGCCAGGGACACAGCCCAGACTGCCCAGACTCACAGCAGTAGCAGTATTGAAGATTAAACTGAAATACTCTATTCTGTTACAGCAAGGGGCGTTGCAGTAGTAAAAGCTGATACTCATAGGAATAGTTGGGAAACCCAGTTCAGACCAGCCTTTCTCCCAAGTGGAAACACAGCACAGATGACTGATGTCATGGCAAGGAGGAGGGATGAGATGCTAGCACTGATACTGGGCACTGGGAATAGGGTAGGTGCTTCTTTCTGAGAAGTATAAAATGGGGTGCTCGAAGTGACAGCAACCATGGGCAAACATGGCTCCAGCAATTATGTATTTCATGGCAGAACTCCCCTCTCCATTGACTCAGGCTGCTACGTATGCTGCTAAAGAGGATAATTTGGCTGTTTCATCTTTACAGGAGCACATATAATAGAGTTAGTGCACAGGCAGGTGTGCCATATAATAACTATTTTATCTGACAGGTTAATACAGTCAAAACCATCAGCTCCTCCACTACACACCTATGCAGGAAGCATTGGATCCCGCTGATGTTTATCTTTACTAATGCAGCCACAGTACAAGTAACATAAAGTAATTCACAACACTGAAGCTAGATACACCTTTGTGACTTCTCCATCCCCTTAGGTTTTGAGCAGACGTCAATGGTGCTGTGAAAAATCCTTGATTTAAAGTCATGCTGACAATTTCTCACTATGTCCTGTCTCAGGAAGCCAAGCCTCCAAGGAAGCTCCAAGGGTTTGTGTTATGGCCGTTTATTACATACATATTTTTTTCCTATATGACAAGTCATAGTCTAATCTAAGACAGTGGAATCAAAAACACTCAGAAAAAAAATTAAAACATGGAAAAGATAATATATAATGAGTCAAGAAAGTGTCTGTGACCTTCTGGAATAATTTATGAAGTCCAAAACACAGGTTAAGCTCTCTGAGAAGGTCTAAATACTGGAAAAATACTGAGGTCCTTAGAACTGGCTGCTCTTTTAACTCCTTTCCATCACAATGGATTCGTCATCTTCAGATGCCCAGCACTGCCAGGCTTAGCTCTGCCCTAGGCAGGTGAATAGCTCTGCTCGCAAAATGGGTTGTTACTATTTGAAGCCAGTTTTCTTTTCCTCCCCCTCCAAGCAATGATAGGCAGAAAATAAAATCTTGTGGAGTAAAGTTAATGATGCTGGAATTCGGGTAAATAGAGAACCACTTTATCTTCCATGCAAGGAGAAAATGTACTTTCCTTTTAAAACAAATTGGAATAAAACTAACTAGAAAGCAGGAAGCATGTTACAATTCAGTCCCAGATAAGCCCATATCTGTGACTGGGATCTACAATAGTGGCTGCTGCATCATGGTTCATGTGTCAGGACCTGGGATATGACTGGTGCTCCAAGGCTCCAAGACAAGTTGGGAGCTGTCCTCTCACAGATGATTCTGGTAGAGAGCTGCCATGGGGGGCACCATCACCCTGATGTCCCCACTGCTCCAGTCATAGTGCAGTGATCAGCTGGGAAAGGACAGAGTGAGGTCAAGCTGGTGTTGGCAGGGTTAGGCTCTGGGCAGGGACCCAGAGCCAGGCTATGACTGACCCTCTGGTAGGCTGTAGTGCCATGTCAGGCTCTCTGTGCTCCAGCACTGCAGTGTTTGGGGCCCTGATGGGTGTTTTGCCATCTCTCTTTTCCACTCCCCAGAGCTTTTTTCTTATGGGAGAAAAGGCGAAAACGGGGAAGGAATTATGCCTTCTGAGTTCTTTTAAACCTCCTGAAATTATTTAAGTTTAGTGACTTGCCGCACATAAAATTGTATTCATACACACACTTCAGTCCTTAAGTGCTTGTGATAGGTGGCATTTAAACTGCAACAAAAGCAGTCATGTACTTAAACCAGAGAACAGTAAGAAACCAACAGAAAACTACTATAGAAGATTACTTGGAAGAGTGATATGGGTGCAGAGGGTAGGGGTCGATACACTCAAGCTGTCAGGTACATGCCCATTGATAAATACACCCATAACCTGCTCAGTTAAGCAAACAATGTGTGCCATAATTTTCATTTTGGCAAGAAATCTCTAAAATCATCTATGAACAGGAGACCTGGAACTGAGACTGAAACAGTGCAGATACTCAAGGGAAGGAGAGATTGGTCTCAACGCCTGGAGTGAGACAACTCGTCTGTAGCATTAACCACAAAGGAGGCTGTGGCCAACAGGTCTTTTGAACAGAGATCTGTATTTCTCAGGACCAGGTTATGACACGCTTCTTCAGTACTCTGCAACTGGTACTGCATACTTCAGATAACTGCAATAAATGTTTGTTGAGTGATTCCTCCCAATACCCTGGCTTTCCTCACCAGTTTTCAAGAAGGGGTCTGAATTCTCCTGTGCTGCATTTTACACCTGGGTAAAGTGATGCATCCTGGTAAAACTGAGGAGGGGATCACAGTCTGGTGACACTTTCAATTTTGCTGTAAACAGTGTCCTGAGGGCTAACAGGATTTAATCCGTATTCATGAATTGCACAGAGTGAAAGGGTTCCTCAGCAGCTCAGGACAAGTCTCAGCCCTGCCTCTTCTCATCATACCTGCAACTACATCTGTATGCCTTCATAGCTCTCAACAGGTCTCCAGAACCACACAATTGTCACCAGTCCAGGTGATAAAAACTGATAGCAGGTCTGCTATCAGTGCATCTCAGAGAAAACAGGCAAGGATAGTTCGTCTTAGCCATGATGGTTCTGTAGTAGATACGAAAATCAAAAAGCACTGAAAAATAACTTCCAGCTGGGATCTTCAAAGGATCCTAAGGGGGTTAGGTGCTTGTATCTCATTTCAGTTCAATAGCAGGTTCAAGCTACTTTGAAGATCCTAGCCTTAATCATGGAGGTAGTGTTGTGAAAACTCTGAGAGTGATGTTAGTAAAGGATCCATTTTATCACAGCCTTTTTTCAGTGCAGTGACAGTGATTAATAATAATGAGCTAGTAATTAAACTTTTATTTATAAAAAACACAAGGACAAAATTGATGACAAGGGAAATGATGCTACGAACCAACCCTTCTCACTTCAAAGAATGTTAAGGGTGCAGCAGACATTGCACTTGTTCCAGGTTAAATATCTAATTACAGATTTCTGCTCATCCTGAAAGCTGTAATGAGAAGACGGCACATCTAAGAAGTGAGAATGCTGAGTAGCTACCCTTCATGAGGGTTTCTATAGGAATGAGTTTAATTCCTAGAAATTGAGGATGTGCCATCTCTGCTTTGCCTGGGAGTCTTTCAGCACTTGCTCTTTACTGGAGGACAGAGAATCATTTTGTAAAAGACTCCAGCAAGACATAGAGAGACTACACAGTGTTAGCAACTTCTACCTATCACTTCTGCAAGATGAGGTAGATCCTCCCATCACCCTGTGATACACAATGGCATGTAGTGATAGGACAAGGGGGAATGGCTTTAAACTGGAAGAAGGTAGATTTAAATTAGATATTAGGAAGTAGTTCTTCACTGTGAGGGTGATAAGACACTGGAAAGAATTGTCCAGAGCAGATGCGGCTGCCCCATCCTTGGCAGTGTTCTAGGACAGGTTGGAAGGGGCTTGGAACAACCTGGTCTAGTGGAAGGTGTCCCTGCTGGTGGCAGAGGCATTGGAACTGAATGCGCTTTAAGGTCCCTTCCAACACAAACCATTCCATGATTCTATAATCCCCACATACCCATACCTGAGGTAAGGGAAACATCTTGGGAGAATGGTGCAGGTGCCACAGCACTGGTCAGTGCTCTGGCCAGGAGGCCTGAAGAGATCACAAGGCTCAGCTTCACATAACGAAAGAAACAGAACCAATACTGACAGACTTCTTCACTGACAGGGTAACTATTGTGGGAAGGAATTAAAACTCCAGCATTAGGGAAAGCTGCTGCATCCAGCCCCGTGTCAAGGGTGACATGATGCTTCTGTCCTTCCACAGGGCAGGTTACAGTCAGGAATTTATGTATGTCTTGTGTCTTTCCCTGGAGTCGGAGGTGAGAAAGGCTGGGTTTATTTGAGCCCTCGAGGCCTTTTAGAGCCACATGTACTTCTTCTTTTCCACCACATGCCATCACCAGCAGGAAGGTCAGCTCTGGGGTGACTGAAGGGCTGTGCCAGCTCAGATGGCGCACCCAAACCTACCACATTGCTTTTCTTTCCAGCACCACCTGACTGAGCCTTCTTGTCATGCAGCTGCAGATTTTCAGCCCAGTGATGGTGCTGGCCAGGACTGTCCTCTCCAGCTCCTCCCCTCCCATTGCATGCATGGCCCCACTTACCAGAGAGGGCACAGTGGCCCATCAACATTCACAGCTATGACAAGGAAGGAGCAAGTGACTCATGGCACTTGCTAGATGGCATGTCCTGGAAAGTCATCTTGACATAGATATGTGATGGATGTCTATGTGTGGCTGAGATGTTCCTTGCTGAGTGACAACAATCTCCTGTTGATCAGACAGTGCCAGGCAGATACAGAGATTTTTCTTGTATATGATGGCACAGGATAAGTAACATGAGGATCTTTCCCAGTGGCAGACCCTCTGGAGCAGTGTCAGAGAAGGAAGCAGAGCCATGTCAGCCTCCAAAGCAGCAGCAGTTATTCTGTAAGTAGCTCACAGTAATAAACAGATTCATGCAGACACAGAGGGACTTACTGATGTCCAGACCTGGGCTAACAGCTACTAAGAGACATGAGATAGGGGGCAAAAGAAGTGAAGTAATCCATAGCATGAGGCATTACTGGTAATCAGGAATCATTAAGAGCTAGGGGGAGCTAAGTTTTGCAGCTGCAGATAGCCTCTGCTGAAGTACACCCTCTCCACCCAGCAATGGTGTCACCCATGGATGCTGGATAAGGTCTCTGCTAGTCCCACTTTCCCATCATTCAGCTGGAGAATGCATAGGAATAAACCCAGTGGCATCCTTGAAATTCCTCTTTCTGGCCTTGTGTCCTTGCATGTCTGTTGATCAAAATACAAGTGCAGAGTGTAGGTGTTCCACAGATTCATTATGTGTGCGTTGACATAAACGGCTGCCAAACGTCAGGATGCCTGAAGCAGTAGTGTGTGTCTACCTGAATTCATGAATCATGCTGGGATTGCTGGGCAGCCTACTCCATCTAGAGAGTAAAAAAACACAGATCTGATAAGCTTTGTATTACTTCCATAAAACTTGAGCCAGGCCCTTGGGGTATTTTCTTATGTTAGTGTATTTAAGATTAATAAACCAGATGTGGTGTACAGTACAGAGATTTGGGGGGGCAAATACTATGTTTGCAGGAAAAGAGAAATGAAATAAATATTTTGTGAAATAAATATTTTATTAAAGAAATAAAAATATATCTCACAGGACTAATGTATCTTAACATTAATGCTGGAATGACTCTGAGGCCTCCAACATTTCATTTCCCTTGCCGCTGAGCAACATGATTCATTTAAATAGACAAAGAAGTAAGTGGTAAATCACAGTTCCTTTGAAGCTTAGAGCTATGTCTGCTGAATCAGTATGAAGTTGTTCCTGAATCTCAATTAACTCTTTGAGAAACCACTGCTTCATGGAGACCTTCTGTAGTTACTGATGTGAACGAGTGGAATTCCAGAGGTGATGAAGACCTTTTAGGTAATTGATTTTGAGTCTCCAGCTAGACAGGCCATGCAGAAAAAAAAAACAAAAACAAAAAAGGAGAACACAGCCCTGGAAGTGTTGATAAGGAGCTTATTCTTCAAGGCTTTCTGGTGTTACTTTTAAAAAGAAAGCAATGAATAAGAATGTTTGTTCTCAGAGCTCTTTTGAGGAGCAGCTTCTGTAGTTGAAACAAATGTGTTAGTAGCTAAAAGCAAAATCAATGACCTCAGTAGCATCCTCTAGATGTAATCCTAAAATACTGTTGACCTGTGGCTTTTTATTTGCAGATTCTCAATTATATGAAGACAATCTCTTCCTTATTCTGCCATCAGTGTAATGAAACAAAGCCATTTGCAACCTCTTTTCTATAGTGGATTTGAATTGTTGTTTGTTGTTTTTCTTTTTTATAATTTGGGAGACAATCTATGGTTGTGAATGATAGTACTGAAGGAGCACCAGAACATATTTTACAGTGTGGCAAAAGCACTTATCTCGTTTTATGAAATCAAGCATGGACAACAGCTATGTTCATGTCCTCTGTAGGGTATCCGAGTTTTAGTGTTTCTGTATATGCTGGCAGTGTACTCAAGTATTTACTAATATACTATAGCATACACTGTTAATATTTTTATGACATCTTCTCTCTCTTTTTTATTTCCATATCTTCCTAAAGTAAAAGGTGAAAGAATTTCAGCAGAGCTTGAAGTACAAACCTTCACAAGTTATCCTTCAAATAGCTGGGATAAAGTTACTTGGGATATAGATAACTTGGACTTTCAAAAATTGGTTACTACATTCTCAAATCTGGGATATATACAGCAAATCTTGTGTATGTGTGAGAGAGGAACTGTCACAAATCAGTAATTTCAAGCAAGAAGCATCCTTGGGAATATTATTCACCAAGACAGAACTGACTGATTCCTCCTCCTGTTCTTTGATGTACTGTTGTACATGGGGTTGCTGAAATCACCAAATAAATTAGTATTGTGTGTTGGCAGAACTGCTTATTTGGACCCTACCAATAATCACCTGTAGAGCCCTTAGTATTTCCTTATTCTGAGCCTTACCATACTTCTTTACACAGCTAGCATAGTATCTTCCCTTCTCAAAAGACTAACAACTGTTAACATAGATGGCTGTGAGGACTTGATCAAGTAGCCCACATGCAGACCCCATAGGGTATCCTACCTGCAGGACACATACGTCTTGAGTATCCTCATGCTCAAGGTTGTCCCCTGTGGTATTAGACATATACATCTGAGCAACTGAACAGAGTCCTTGATGTCAGCTTCAGGACAAGCTGAATTGCTTTCCATACTCCACTGGATAGACCAGATTGCTACTGCCCTGCTCACATGTGGGCAGCTGCAAGTATCTGTTCAGAGCCACATGTCCAGATTTAGAGTTGGATTTCTCTTGCACCTTCACTTGCTTTTGTGTGCGCCACCTCCCTGGCTACTTCTAGACTTTTTTCCTCTTGCTGACTCTTCTTCTTCTAGCCTTTTGCATTTTGCAGAAGAGAACCTGTTATATTGAAACTGGAACATAAGAACTTACAAATTTTGTTTTGAACAAGCGGTTCCTTTAGGAAAAAGTGTCATCAGACTTTCTCCAACAGTTCTAGTGGAAAGCATAAAATACTGTTACGATCCCTTGCCTTGTCAGCGAGTCAATGGTAACTTGCTTATTAAAGACAGAAGCTGAAATTATTAACAATGTGGCATAAAAAATAAAATTTGGGGTATTTTTTGAGACAATGCTATGGTTTGATTTATTTTCTAATTCATTTTAATAAACTTGTTATCTTAGTCCTCATTGAAGTGACTAAATTTTTTATCAGAACAGTTTCTCAAGATCAGTGATAAATGTTATTAGATTCAATATTCCAGCCTCGTTTGCTTTTCACACAGAAATTCAGAAAAGCCAATAAGACACGGCTATTTAATAACACTGCGCTAAAGCCATAAACTCTATATTTATAAAGTTGACATGTAATAAAAAAAGGACAAAAAGCTATCTTGCAACAAAAGAAGATTCCAACCAGACTCAATAAATGCTTATTTTGGGCTCTTTGTACTAGAAAACTGTGAAAAAATAACCTAAAAATAAATAAATAAAGAATTTGTTGTTTTGATGAAATGTGAAAAAGATCGATAATTGTTTATCTCTTTGAATCATAGACTTATAGAATGGTTTGGGTTGGAAAGGACCTTAAGATCATCCAGTTCCAATCCCCCTCCCAGGGGCAGGTACTCCTCACCTATGTGTCCTTTCTCTCTCCCCCACATCTATCTCCCTCTCTCAGGGGGCAGTGAAGGTGGTCAATAGAGGAGAGAAGAATATGAGAAAGAAGAAAACCCCAAACACTTCCGAAAGGTAATGTTTCCAAACCTAAAATTGGTAAATTACTTAGAAAAAAATAAGTGTTTTCTAAGCCTACAAATGGAAATGATTTATGTGTGAGCTTCTACTCCAGTATTCTGCATTCCAGCTTATACTTGCTTGGATATCAGTTAATTACTGGACCATTAAGTACCTCTTACCAGGGCCAGATTAATTCGTTTATTGAGTAATCTATTAAATAACTTGAGAAAGCACAGGTGATGCAAATTAATTTTATTATCATAACACTACCAATTCAGAAAGAAAAGAGCGTGAGGAAATATGAAGCATAACTTCCAGTTCCTTACCAGTCTTCCTGCCCCATTTCTCTCCTGGGTTCACAAAGCACAGCCTGATGTCCCCATCTGTTTCTAAGTAAGTATTTCAGGATCTGACTTTTATGGAAGCTTTTTGCTACAAGGCTAGAAACCGCCTTAAAAGCTGTGACTCAAACCAGGCTTGTGCTGCTCTCCCAAGAATTCCAGGAAGGAAAATTTCCCTTGCCTCTTTTAGATCTGGCTATTGCTTAGGGATACCACAACCACCACTATCAACATATTAAATGTGTTAGCAAGGACTGCTCCACTGGCCTTGATAAGACCTATGAGCATCTATCTGGCCATGTAGTCATGACAATTTTTTATAACATGTGAATCCAAGTACTGCAAAAGGCAGAATTAAAGGCAGGAGTGAACACTCCTCATTCCTTCTCCAAAACAAGTTGCTACCACAGTGCCCACAAACCCAGCAGACTTTTAGCAAGGCTCAGACAGAAGCGTACAAAGACATCAGTTCTTGGTAGTTCTGTCACAATCAGAGCAATGGAAAATTCATCATGTTCCTCATGTCTTCCAAACCTCATTAATATATTTCAAATAATATGGAGTGGTTTGAATTTATATATGATTTGATTTCTTGTGATTTGCCTTGGAATTATAAATTTTCAGTTTTCTTGAAAGTGTCTTTTCCTCAATACTAGCTGTATACCTATACTTATTATTTTACTTATTTGTTTAATTGAGTATAACTACAATGCAGTTTCAGACTGTTTATCAGGGCAGTTGGAAGCTGCACAGCTTTCCAGTGTGTATAGATCCTTCCCAGATGTCATTTTACCATTTTCATAGCCCAAGGCCACTTTGCTGCCTATTTGGTTGAGCAGCTCTGGAAAAACCTCCCTCAGCCTGCTGGCAATGCTCTTCCTAATGCACCCCAGGATACCATCAGCCTTCTTGGACACAAGGGCACATTGCTGGCTCGTGGACAACTTGTCCACCAGGACCCCAGGTCATTCTCTGCAGGTCAGTTCCCAGCCTGTCCCGGTTCATGGGGTTGTTGCTTTCCAGGGGCAGGACCTTGCACTTGCCTTTGAACTTCATTAGTTTCCTCTCTGCCCATCTCTTATCCTTCTATCCTGTCTAGATCCTTCCAAATGACAGCACAGCACTCTGGGGTACCAGCCACTCCTCCCAGTTCTGTATGATGAGCAGACTTGCTGAGGAGGCACCTTGTCCCTTCATCCAAGTCAATGACAAATGAGTTGAACAAGAATGGACCCAGGACTGACTGCTGGGGAACACAGCGAGTTACAGATCTACACCTAGACTCTGCCACTGATCAGAACCCACTGAGCTCTGCCATTCAGCCAGTTCTCAATCCACCTCACTCTTAATTCTTTTCCTGTGAAAATAGATGCAGACCTGTGCTATTTTCCTATTAAAACCCTCAAACAAACAAACAAAAAATCCAGAAGAAAAAAAACTCTGAAAAACAGAAAACCTTGGAAAATGAAAGCAATTTTATTGACATAATTTTCACTCATTTTGACAAGCTCTAGTTACAATACAGTATAGCTCATAGCAGGACCTGACTGAAGTTCACGTTTAGCTATTCATTTATTTCAATACTATTTAAGTAGATTACCTGACCTAGATAAACTATATGAGTTCCTTGCATAACATAGGTATGATGAAAGAACAAGTTTATGAGAATACTTTTCATTAATAAAACAAGTGATTAAAAGGGCCAGAGCTGAGAAATATAATGTTCCAAAGAGCATAGAAAAAGAAAAAATAGGAAAAAAGACCTATTCAAGTAGATGGCAACAGGTCACATATTAAAACTTCAAAGAGCTGGCCACAAGGGAAATTAAGAGAAACATTTCAGAGAGCATATGATTAAGATGTGGATAGAAACACTGCAGTCAGCAGTGGAAGCTGTGCTCCTGCTTCTCATTTGACTTATATCAGCCTCATTCCAACAGCAGTAGGTCATCATCAGACTAAAATGGAACTTTGACTGCAGTGGGCTCCTCTTATTCTGAGAAGTTAAGGGGACTTGGACACAAAGCATAAGCTCCCATTTGTATAGTACAGTGCCTTAGAGCCAACATCACTTTTAGAATGTGAATTTCAACTGCTACTGTTGGTTTCCCTGTTTTCATGTTCAAGGGGGAAGGTTTCCATCCATTGTGGTGGCTGCAGGTTCTGCCCCTAGGTACCTCCTCCAGCCTCCCATGAATGATTGCAGGGTAGGGGAATACAGAATTTATATAGTCAATAGAAAAGAAAAGCTGTAGAAAACCCATGGAAGGGAATAAATGGCTTCCCTCAGAAAAATCCTCAGAAAGCTCAAGGCAACAGAAGGAAAAGTCTACACTTCTACCCTTGCAGGATGCCATTTATCCCAGGAAGGACAAATTCAGTGGCAGCACTGGCCATTTTGCTCAGTCTCTCTCTAACATTTTAAAGCTTTTACTTGTATGGTTTTTGATATCCTTACATCAGATCCAGTCAATCTTGAGGGCCAATCATGCCTTGGCTTCAGGCTCATGGTTCCCTGAACATCACCTTGGCCCACCAAAACCAAAAACCCAATGAACTCGAAATGAAAAATCTCCAAATATTTATATTTACCCTCATATTCAAATATTAAACTTATTCAAGACCTTTGAACTCCTGAATACACCAGTCAAGGGAGGCACCTAATAATAAACTCCATAAGTAAAAAAACAATAGTAAATGTCTCTAAAGTAATAGAGAAGGCAGTTTTATTTGCTGCTTCGAGTTGGGTATGATTCTGTCAATTTTCAGGCATCTGTTTATTTTATTTTCTTCTCCTTTATCCTCCTTCCTTCCAGTCTCCCTGCCTGCAGCCAAGTCACTGGTGCTAATTTCAGCATCTCCCTGTAATGATGTTGGCATTAATTTTTTCTGCAGGTTTTTTTTTTAATGGTGTTCATCAGAAACGTGCAGTCTTTGAATCAGCCCACTTACATCAGAGCGACAACCTGTTTGAGTAAAGCTCTGCAAGGCACAGCCTCTTACTTTTGCATTAGCAAGCACTTCAGTTTCATTTCCAGAGAGATGGGCAGTGGGAAAGCAGGCCTCATTCACCTTTTAGCTGACTGCATTTTCAACTTCCATATGCATTAGGCAGGGAAAGGTTTGCTTCAAAACACTTCTAAGAATAGAGAGAGTGAACTGCTGAAGTCAATTAAATCAGGTTATTCAACATGTTGTAAGGGACTGACAATGACTCGTTTTTAAGCACAGTACTCTCACATCCTTTGTCTATCACACTGCTGACCAAAGCAGTACCTTTTCCAAAGGAATACAGCAACAAATACAGCAGGTGAGTATAGACAACCCTTTGACCTATGATAGGTACATTTTTCTGCCTTCTACTTTCTTAGAAGGCTTAGGAATTCATAGACTGTGGGACAAATTTTCCTCCCACTATACTGATACAAATCAGAGGAACTCAATTTTAACCCATCGATTTTCTGTGAGTCTTCATAAGTGGAACATCACAAGGTCTGCACCCTTTTCATCCTTTCCATTTTGCAGCCCATAATTGTCAACAAAAATTAGTAAGGAGCAGCTAATATTACTTCATTATATTGTATTTAACATACACTATTCCACAAATTTCTTTCCATAAATTCTGCATCACGCTTCAGCAGGAATTAAATAAATACTAATACATAAAAAGCAAGTCCTATAGACTAACTGAGAAAGAAATATTTTAAGCTCAGAAGACATACACTGCTATCTACTGGCAACAACAGGAAGTCTTAATACACAGTAGCCCATAGCCACACATAGCTTAAAATACAGGAACTTTTTCTATTTGTTGCTCCTTTTTAATAGAGAATAGCAGCAGGGCACAATCAGTGCCCTATCATTGTTTCTGTTGCCACCCCACAACAGTCAGTGTCTGAAGTGTGGAAGTAGGTTCTGCATTTTAATTATTTTCGATGATTCTTCTGTGAAAAGCGACTGCAGAATTTTGAAGGCTGAAATGTTTTTATCAAACATAAAAAAACCTTAAAAAGCTAATATAGATTTAACAAGTTTCATTAGAAACAAATAATCTTGGGACAAACTAACCCAAAAGGTCTAAAACAACTCTGTTGTACATTTTCCAAAACTGTAAAATCAACTCAGTCAAATTTTGTAAGACCATAACTCAACAAAATATTTTCCAATATTTCCAAATTTTCATATTTTGCAATGGCTTCTGATGACAATTTTTGAGAACACTTAGCAGACTGACTTGTAAAAGGATATTTTAAGTTGCTTTCAGGACCCAAAAATGGCTAAAGAAACATTTCATTTCCTAATTCAGCCAGAAGTCTAAGGAACAATGTTTATTTCCAGCGTCTAGCAACTGGTATGTTGATTTGTTATTCTCTGCTTTATCGGAGGGGATGCTTGCCAGCAGGAACAGCAAAAAAGACCCTGGGTTTGTATTCCAACTTACTCATCTTGCTGTTGTAAGGAGAAGCCATATTACTTATCTGGTGCCCATGGCTGCAGACATCAGCTGAAGGTGTTGTGGAGTTATCTCCACAGTGTTTCTTAAAGAAGCTCTCAGGATCTAAGAACTCCTGGTGTTTGATGAGTAGTTTTGTCAGTTCTCAAAATCCATTTTGTTGCATGGTTTATGCAAGATTAATCCTTGATGTTGTAACCTGCAGAAAACAAGCCCTATGCTAAGAGCTAGGTTAAATGAATTTAGACATATCTTTTTATACATGGTTCTGAAAGGAAGCTGTGCCTGTAGGGAGCTAATTAAGGGAGGGTCACCAGGCGGTAACTCTTATTTGCCTTTACAGCCAATGGAAAGAAATTTATGCTCTCCAGAAGGAAGGCAGAGGCAGAAATTTGTTTGGCTTATTTCAAGTAACTGCTCTGGGCTGAGAGGGAACACAGCCAGGAGTATCCATTTCTTAGCATTGGTCAGAGAGGGGCCAGGCAAGCTCTGCTTAAAGATGAGGTTTGCCCAAAGGAAACATGCCGAGGACCTCAAGGCTGAGATAAGTGATCATTCATGGTTCAGAGCTCAGATGCTGAGCAGAGACATCCCCTTATGGGTGGAACGTCCATCCAGATAGTATGACTGGAGCCCAACAGCCTGGTAATACAAAAAGCTGTGTGCAGCTAGAGACACAAGAGAGATGCTGTTTAGCTGACAAGCCTGATCTGGTGATTCTCTCTTCAGAATTTGGACATGGAAAAGTACAAGCCAAGCTTGAGCTCACTGGGTATCATTTATGCAATGTACCGTTCGTGTAACAGAACTGCATATTATCAAAGGAATGATGAAGTTTATCAAGTTTGTAGGCTGGAAATGCCATAAATGAAATACCGCAGCTTAAACGCAACAAAAAGATATGTTTTTAAGCTACTTTTCCTCTTTTTTATCCTTGCAGCAGCCATTTGCAAATTAAATTATCAAGATTTCAAAGAACAAAATGCACTAATAACACAGAAAAATAGATGCAAAGCAAATTAAATGGATGTAAGAATTTCTTATATCTGCATCTTTGTTTTACAAATCAACAGAGAGGATGAGACATTGACTACTGAAAGTGACAAAAATGGCAGAAGAAACAGGACGTGTTTGTAACCATGACACAAATGATCATGGATTAATTTTGTCAGCACATAGTACAGAGAAATCAAGGCACCACTGTTAACATTAGAGTCCTGTAGAGATGCATACTTCAGACATCTATAAATTAGCTGTATATTCTAAATTAGTTCCAGATTATTATTCTTTACTCAGTGGAGGGGGATAGGCACCTTCAAAGATGAGCAGCATTATTCGATACCTTTTGTTAACACTTTCTGGAACTGCTTGTCTCTTGCCTTTGCCAGCCTTTCCTGAACTACTGGCAATTTTCTCTGTCCCTCCCCTCTCCCAGCTTACGTTCTTGAGCCATATGAGAGACTGCCAGGGTCTGTCAAAAAGAGAGGCTAGTTTTAACCTGAATGCCTTTTGTAAACCTGTAAACACTGCAGCCAATCTGTGACAGCATTAGACAAGGGAAAGCACAGAGGTAGGAAGGAGTGACCAGTTTCAGGATAACAAGTCAGACCTGAATGCTCAGCCAATATTCCAGAAAAGTGGAAGTTTCTGGTGACTACAGGGAATTTAACTGAAATTTTCAATGATTCGCTGTTTCAAGATTTTTAGAACAAGCATGCTGTTTTATTCATGTCCATGTACAATGCTTGTCTTCCACTATGGGGTTCCTGGTTGAGAAACTCCAGTCGTACTTGGCATATGTTAGGCTGATGGCTTGGAGAGCTATCTGGAGGGGTTTGCTTATCACACTGAAGTGCTCAGCAGTGCATACAGAACAGTGAAAATAAACAACATCCAGACTTTGGCAGATCAGTTTCAGTGCATGCACAGTGGGTTTATTCAGTGTCAGCCTACATTCATATCTTTATTTTACAAAGTTCTCAACAGCTAATACCAAACACACCTCTAACCCTCCAACTAACACAGAATTTTTCGGGTTTTTGGAGGCACGAATCACACATAACTTAAAGACCTCACAAATTTATCTGTCTTAAATTTAACAGTTCTGCGTCTTAGGATTTCATTTGGAGTTCATTGAGTCCTAAATTTAATCTGGAGTGGTTTTGGTTTGGATCAGTTTTGGTTTTGTTGTTGGGTTTATTTCACAGAAAATACTCCTATAAACATCCACCTTGTTATCTCAATTACAGTTAAAAGGATTTAAGATCAGTATTCTCTACATACGCAAACAAGCTGATGGGTAGGATTTTGACTGGTTTACAACATGCCATTGCAATTCCATGCTTCTGAGTCAGCTGTGACATTCTGCACCTGATCCTGAGGCAGAACTTCATACAGGCTGTCAATGTTTGCACTGCTGATCAAATATTCTAAGATACTTGAAATCCCCAAATCTCATCTGTGCATTCCAATGCAGTGTATACACAGTAATTATGTCAATACTGCTGTATCTGGAACGAACAGCAAGGAGAGAGCCTTCATTCAGCAGGGTAGCAATATGGGTCCACAAGCATTAAAATTATCCAGAGATGCAATATGGTGTTGAGGGCTACAAGGCAGTGCCAGGATGCCGTGAAGCCTGAGGACGTTTTCAGGCTTTTTAGTGCCACAGTGGTGTGTAGAGCCAAATTGCTTGGTTAATCTGCCCAGTTTCTTGACAGCAAACCAGATCTGAGATAATGGCAGATAGCAGAAATAAAGAAATGAGGGGGCAAGGGCAAAGCTGGGGTCCAAATAAATCTCAGCAACTCTCAGTTCAAACACTCAGACTACTCTGGGGAAGCTGCTTTCACGTTCTGGTGCAGCTGCCTTGCATTTTATTTGGAAGTAGACTCCTCTTGCAAATAACAAAGGGCGATGCTCTATTCTGGCATCTGTTTGACAAGTTCTGAGACAGTTTATCAGCAATAGCTGGTGAGGGCTGCGTGCAGCTGAGGACAGAAGGCAAAAAGAGACACTTCTGCCATTTTTTTCAGGGCACTTTGAGAGTCCTTTTTCTTTAAGGATCCAGACAATGTGAAACACAAATATATGATGTCTACCCCCAGGGCTGGACAGATAGCTAGACTGCCAGGAAAGAATGATTCATTAGTCCCTTTCCTCCCTTGCTTTGAATGAGGGGTCCCCAGTTTCTGTCTTCCTTTTATTCTGCAGTCCCATGTTCACACATACCCATGTTTATATGCCTCTCCAAGTAAACATTTACAGCTGTCACTAAAGCACAACAGGAAAGAAAAATATTCTGCTTCCAAATGTGACTATTGCTGAACTAAACACACAAAAGAGGGTAAGTCCCAAAAGACTGATACTTTATGGCCTGGACTCAAAGTAATTCTCATAAATACAGAGTGTTAAAAGCTTACTGGATGTTTCCTGTCTTAGTATGCGTCTCTGTTGAGACAACTCTTCCAACAGCACCCATTTTTGGCATGAAAGACTTATTTATGCTGATTTGTGCCCTTATTTTAAGCAGAGTTGTTCTTTAAGAGCTTTTCATCAGTGAAAATAATGCTTCCTTAACACGTTTAGCTTCTAAATACCCGGGTACTCTATAAAACCACTGCTCGGTGTGTGGGCACAATTTGGCAAATAAAAAAAGAAAACTTAATTTTACTCATGTATGGTACTACAGGGAAAGGAGCATTTTGAGTGATCAAGGTCCTTCACTGCTGGACATCCATGAAACTCTGAGATGGGTGGTTTTCCAAGACATGCACATGAGTTTAACATAAAGAATTGCTATATACATATGTTTACTTATAAATAGATCACTATTTATAGTAAGATTTGCACTATGCAATTAAGGAGGACTTAAGTTGAACTTTCAGACTTCCTTTTTTTGTGAAGCTTTTCTTGACCCATGCTGCAACTCATTCCTATAACCAGAGGGGCGTGGGATTTCTTCTGGGTTTTTGCAAACCAATAACCCATGTTATTGGTTTGGGGTTTTTTTCCTCTCCCCTTTTTTTTCCCCCAGCAACCTCATTTAAAAGAAAAAAAAAACACAAAACCCCCCCAAAAACAAAAACCCAAAACCTAAAAGATGCTAGAAGATTGCAAAGTGTTTCAGAAATGCCCAGCTTCTGCTTTGGTGACTTTTTTTCCTCCATAATTCAACATATCTCCAAAACATTCTTACCCTTGTTTGGCTGTGGGATTTCAAAGCTATGGGGATTGAATGAGTAAGGAAAGTAATGCCACATAAGCTGATAGTTCTGCATGTATACACAAGAACTTAGACAATATACATTTCTTCTAAGTTAGCATTTCTATTAAATTGTCTGTTAGTTTGTTAGAAGCAGGGTGAGCTTAAAGGCAAGGAGTTTTGGGAAGTTTTTAAATATATAACATATGTGTAGTGATCCTGACTTACTTCATCACCTATATGGCCATCATTTAGGTCAGACAGAGCTCAGAGGCCTTGCAATGAGCGTAGCTGCAGGGGTCAGCTCATTTCTCCCTGATATAGTCAAGCAGGAGACAGTGTGAGGGCTTAAAGATATGTACCTACTACAGGTGCCTACTTGAATAGTGGTGGATGAGATTTGGGATTTCTCTCTTCTGGGAGGTTGGGTTTAGTGTACACTAACAAAGACTGACACAATTATAGCTAAATCTTGGGAGTTGTGCTTTCTCATTCAAAAAGAACTGCTAGATCCCAAATATTTTCTTGTCTATTTACAGCGATCCTATGCTGCCTCTAGTAATTGCAGAGAGAATCAGGAACTTCAAATGTGATGTTTGCAAAAGCATGGAGCAGAAGATGAACGAACAGGACATATAATGTCTAATGTGTTCAACTTTGTCACAGACTGAGACTTCCAGTGCCCAAATCAACTCTTGGTCTTCTGAATGCTTTTGCTAATGCAGCATAATTCAGTCTTTCTTAGTATTTTCTGCTGCTCAGCATTTTAAGTTGGCTTTTCATAGAGCTTGCATATTAAGAATTCATAGGCAATTCTACTCATGAAAAATCATTCATTTTAAAGCACCGAGGACAAAGGCAACTTCTTCCAAGGTTCCTGGCTGTTAGAAAGATGGCCATTAAAATAAATCAATCCTGCTGTAAAGCTGCTTTTTAAACTAAAACCAATTCTTTAAAACTACTGCTCTCACCAGAATTGTATTTGATGGCTGAGGGCTAAAATAAGAAAAAAGAAGGATAATCAGAGCTTAGGAAGCACTGAAGTACAGAGTGATGACATTCAGAAGACATAAAGGGTGGTTAGTGATAGAAACTAATAAGCAGGCCTAAACATCTCTTTTACCTTCCTATTTTATTGCAAGTGCAGACATCCACATGAAGTAGACATCAGCACACCATAAAGCTGAGAGAGCTGAGATATGGGAAGTCTAAGCATGATCTGTGTCTGAGTGAGCTGCCCAGCTGGAAGGTGCAGACACCAGGGTAGCTCTTAGAGAATGGAGGGTGGCAAGGAGCACGATGTGATACACAGGCACAGTGGATCTATGAGGGAAGCTACAATTTACCACCAAGTAGCTCAGCAGTCCCTCACCTAAAATAAGAGGGCATTATTATTGCTAAGCTTTGGGGGTATGATAGCTCTTTAAAGTTAAAATTTACTCACATTGCTAAAAGCTGAATTGCCACTGGGGTCCTGCTAGCAGGTAATGAGGAGAAAATTGCTCCTGAAGCAAGCACAGTCCTTTCTGCCCTGAAGAAAAAGTGATTTTTTCCATCTTGCATGTATAGGCTTCTTTAAGTATTCTTACAACCAGGCAGGTTGCTTTTCTCAGCGATCCTTTCTCTCCCCACACAAGAACTTCTCGTCTCCTCCATCCAGACAGGTTTGAGATAGGCCCAGTTGGTTACTGCTCTGCTGAAGAACATGGAGCACTAATTTTGTTTCATTTTAGATCAACAGATGATCTATGCATGAGAAGAAGTGGCCAGCACTGAATTTCGTTCCCTATCAGTGTGTTCTTTTTGTATGCTTGCAAAGCGGGCAGGCAAGATGCACATCTTGGATTATTTATAAATATCATATAACAGAGCCATTGATAAACTTTTCACCTCTTTCTCGGTAGACAGCACCATTCTATACTTTTACACAACTCAGACAGTTTCCTAATGATGAATATAACTATTAGTTAATTGTGAAATATGTGTGTAGGTTTACATAGGTAGAGATTTACTATGGAATAATTAGGAACTTTATTCACCCGTTACTGCTAACTGAATCAACATGTGTTTTTGCATGAAGTGATGAGGCTACAGATGCAACACCCTTTTTTTGTTTGTACCTTATATCTGTTGTATCCCCAATATAATAATATGAAATCATTATTTTACAGAAGAGTGTGCATTTTGTTCTCTGCTAAGACACCCTTGTTGGTGTGCTAACTTTTTGCCATATGGTTTCCTAAACTGACAACCTACAAAGATAAATATTCATTTTGTAAGTTGGAATTAATATCAAATACTCTGTATAAATACTGAACAACAGGAGAAAGAAAAAAAAAAAAAAAGCTGTTCTGCATATTTCGAACAGAACATAAAAGAAAATTATAATAATAATGCAAAAGAAGTATAATTTTTCATTCAAGGCTGTATAATCAATTGGCATTTTGTAGCTGAGATTTCATTCCATTTGTGTAGACAATGAATGTTTGTGAAGTTTTCACTAGACTTAACAATGTGGTCATTTTAATAGCAGAGGTAATTACAGAAAAGAGTTGAAATACTGAGAAGAAATACTGTTGTAGAAAAGCCCACTCACTACTGTAGTTAATGGGAAGTCAAGACACTATTAAATGGCACTGCAGAGGTGTTGTGAAATCATAGAATTAATTTGTAGCAAATTATTCCCACTGGAAACCATATTTTAAGACAGAAAACATGAAATGTTAAGTGGAGTTCAGGATTTCTTTGAGAACTACTTTTCATTGCATGCAACCTGAGGTTCAAGATGAATTAAAGATGTGAGCTGCAAGAGAAATACTTAATTTCCCTTTTGAGCAGAGTTAACCAGGGCAGATAATTTTTCCTAGGTTCTTGAAGGAACAGATATTTCAGCAATAGAAAGGTCATTTCTTATGAGAAGGTAATTTCTTGTAAAAAGTCCCTTTTCTCTACTTTGTGAGTTTAAAATTGAGATAGCACTCTACAAACAAATCACTAGAAAAGTCTATAGGTATACAGAGGTGTCGTGGTTTAACCCACAGCCAGACAGCTTGTTACCCACTCCCCCCCCTTTCTTGCCCTCCCTCTACTCCTGGAGGGACGGAGAGGAGAATCAGAAAGAATGCAACTCCCAGGGTTGGTGGTTTGTGGTTTTGTTTGTTGTGAAATACAAGGGAAGGATACAACCACGGAACCTCCTCCACCCTGCGTCCTCTCCGGCTCCCAGTTACCTGGGCATGACTGCTTGGTATGGATCCTCTTTGGTCAGTTTGGGTCAGGTGTCCTGTCTCTGCTTCCTCCGCTCCCTCTCTGGCAGAGCATGGGCCACAAGTCCTTGGCCAAACCAAAACATCATTTTTCAGCTCTGTTCCCAGCTGAAAGTAAAACAGCCTGCACCAGCTACCAAGGAGAAAAATGACTGCACTGTAAACCAGGACATTTCACCCTTATTCCATACCATTCACGTCATGCTCAGATCCCACATTTTCATATACCTCACTCTTATCTAAGTGCACTCTCATCTAGTGCATGGACCAGTCCCTTAAAGCTGCTGAGTCCATCGGTCCATGATGCAGGCTCCACTCTTGTAACAGTCTTTCAGACAGGAGAGGCTGTGTGCATGTTCACACTGAATAACCTGGGCATAGTGTCCATTGTAGTCCACCCCTCGATCATGAGTCATCTCTATGTTGCATCTCTGCTCTGTTGGCCTAAGCATGGGCCACCAGGTCAAAATAATTCATGTCCTTCCATCTCCAATGTTCCAAAGCACTGGAGGGGCCCAGTGGACTAGATACTTGCCCATACTGTCCCACATGCCCTGCCACCATGGCTGTCCACCTTGGGGAAACCTCTTGGTCCTCCCATATTGTCTAACCCAGACAAGCCCAAACCGACTCTGCTTAAATTTTGGGATCAGACAAATGGTGGTGGGTAAAACAACTCTGTTGTGCCACATTGACCCATCACAATCACAGGCAGGTCCCAAGGGTACCCAAAGCCATCAAAACCTTCAGAACTCTCAACGATGCTGCTGTACTTGTCACTGGGGCTGGTGTAGCTGCTGTGCTTGCCGGCTCTCCCACCACCAGCTTCTCTTTTCTGAGTCCAGCTCTTCCTCCTCTGCCTGCTGGGAAATGCTGCGGGGTCTCCTGCGTCCCCTGGGGCTCGGCGGGCGGCTTCCGGGGAAGCTCTCGGCCTGCGGTGGGCTCGGCTCCTCCGCCCTTCTCCCGCTCCTCGACCGCCCGACCTCCTCCACCGCAGCCGTCCCGCGGTCGGCCCGCTCCCCGGTCCCGGGGCGGGCCGCTCAGCAGCCCGGCTCCCGGCCCCTCGGCTCCCAGAGCCTCACGCAGACGGAGGGAGGGCGAGGGCCAGGACGGTGAGAGCAGCCGGACGGCCAGGGACCAGTCCACGCCACGTCCGTCCCGCCCTGCTGCTGGAGCCGCCCGTATTCAGTTGCCATAAAGTACAGGAGAAGAACCTTAGCCCAAGCCCCAACTTGATAAACACTAAACAGCAAATACCGGCCTAAGTAAGTTACACATTCTGAAGCTTGAGATCCAATAAATCACATTGTGAGGTCAGATCTGTCGTTATTCACCCCTGTGCCCCACGTTGGGGCCAAAAAAACTGTCGTGGTTTAACCCACAGCCAGACAGCTTGTTACCCCCCCCCCTTCTTGCCCTCCCCCTACTCCTGGGGGAACGGAGAGGAGAATCAAAAAGAATGCAACTCCCACGGGTTGAGATAAGAACAGTTTAGTAACTAAGGTATAACACAAATCACTACTGCTACCACCAATAATAGTAATGATAAAGGAAATAACAAGGGAAAAGAATACAACACCCCATCACCAGGCGACCAATAACTTGCCCCCCAGCCTGACCAAGCACCGACCGATACCTCCTCCAACCCTGCAGTCCACCTAGCCCCTCCCGGGGACCTCCCAGTTACACCCTGGGCATGACGTGCTGTGGTATGGAATACCTCTTTGGTCAGTTTGGGTCAGGTGTCCTGTCTCTGCTTCCTCCCGGCTTCCCCTCCTCCCTGGCAGAGCATGAGGCTCACAAAGTCCTTGGCCAAACCAAAACATCAGTGTTTTTCAGCTCTGTTCCCAGCTGAAAGTCAAAACACAGCACTGCACCAGCTACCAAGAAAGAGAAAAATGACTGCCACTGCTAAACCCAGGACAAGAGGTATACAGGCTTTTCCAGTCTAGGGGTAGCTGAAATAAATACTATCTTTGTAAGATTCACAAGTAAAAAAGAATTCTTAAGGCACACTATTGATGCAAGATGAATGTGGTGAACTAAAATCAAAGGATTTCTACGATTCTATCTACTTCTAAGTAACTGTTTTTCCAAGATTTAATGTTTGATCAAATTTGGATAAGAAAATACAAAATTATCTAGTCTTGAAATTATAATAATTGTATACTTACAAGAACCTTCTACTGAAGTTATATTCCGAATATAAGCATCTAATTTCAGCAATGAAATAGACTGCTCATATTGTTAACAGGTTGTCAGGAGTGACAACATGGCTCCAGGCATGATGCATGGACAGGAGTGACAACATGGCCCCCAGGCATGGGGGCCCAGGTAGTGTTTCCTTGGTTTTGTGTGTGGAGGAGCAGATGGTCAATACCTAGTCATGTAACTAGCATCATCAACAGGGATTTGGCTTTTAAAAGCAAAGGATCCTTTCTGAGGATTGAGGACTACCAGGAAGAGATGGGATCCACACGACAACATAGGGCAAGATCTGTTTGACAATGGGCTGGCCAACCTGGTGAGGTGAGCTTTAAACTTGAAATTGTGGGGGATGGAAATAACAGCCTATGGTTAAGGGAGGTAGCAGTGAACAGGGTGGAAAACAAAGGGCGAAGGGTGGTAGGAACAAGAGAAACCTCTGAATCAATAAAATGGGTAAAGAGGAGGTTAAATGAGAGGCTTCCTGAGGTCTCTTCCCACCTGAATTATCCTATGATCCTACAGTTTGTTGAAAAAGAACTTGGTGGACAGATGGATCATTAAAGTCAGCTCAGAAACATCTTGGTTCACTCAGCCAAACCAAATACCATCTGTTTACTGAAGAGGTGAAGCTGACAGAAATAAGGGTCATGGTTTCAGGTTTCTGTACCATGATAATCTGATTCAAATGCACAGTAAAACTCACTGCTCTACTAGTGTATGATTTGACATACATATGAGGAAGAAACTGTTGTTCGACAGTTTACAGGTGTGATGAAAGAATTCATTTGAAGAAATTTATAAGAATATTGAAGATATTTGAAGAAGTAACCTCCTCATTAGGAATATCTACAGATCCACATTAATCACACCAAAGTTAAAAAGTCAATGAAATAAACAAGTATTTTTGTATGAGTTCTGCTGTTAATAAAGTCAAGTCGAACTTTGTATTTATAAATGTAATTCTTTAATTTTGGGGGAGAAAGGAGAGATAAGAAAAGTTGAACAATAAATCCTCTTTAGGATTTATATTTGTCATCATGAGTGAAAATAGTACTCTGAGGATATTTTTGTTATTTTGCTTCAAAATGTATTCAGGAAGTTGATAAAATTTGGTGTAGCCTGTGAATTCACATCCAATTCTGGACTATGTTTTCTTGCCCTGTGAGTTTTACTTAGCCTTTACGAGGATGCTTTGCCACTATAGATGGATTTTTATAGGAGGTGACAGTGACTTGCTTTCATTTGGAAACCCCAGGCAGTCTGCCTGTAAAGGAATGCACACAACAATGCCATGCTGTGAATGAATAACCAGTCAAACAAAAATGAGGATGGAATATTTGGGTAGTTCCATCCTCACTTAACAGACCACCCCCATCACTTCTGAGTCCACCTTTGCTAAGGGTGCCCTTAGCCCCTCCACACCTGACTTAGTGCAACCCTGCTCATGTTGAGGTTGTCACAACCTCAGTATTGTGCTGTGGTCTTTGCACAATACTCTCTGACTTCTCATGAGTTGCCAGTAATTGGGAAAACTTATAAACAGCACTTTTTTTTTGTGAAGAAGTGTCTATAATTGCCTTAGAGTCTTAGATCCTGAGTGGTTTTCCTCTCTATATAGTCCTTTTTTCATAGCCAGCACCAGTGTTCTTAGAAAGGTGTAATTTCACCAGCAATACTTAGCAAGCCCTCTCCAGTATGACAAGAGCCATTATAGTAAGAGAAAAGATCACTGGAGTCCTGGCATGTATTTCAGAGGTTTAAATGAAATGTTTGGCAAACCATTCAGGAAATGGATTCCTTCCACGCAACCCCCCTCAAGGAGAAAACATCAAAATAGAACTACACAGACTAAAACAATACACCTTTCTTTTTTTTTTTTTTCTTGGTTTCATTCTCTGGCTTATGGACAAAACACAGCTGTTTCTGAGATGTTAAACAAAAGACAGCTTTGTTATAACTAAATATAACCCAGATGGGATTGTCTCCATGCGCAAAATCCTGCAGTTAGTACATGGGTTTGCAAGGCCTGCTTAATATTGTTGCTGTTCCAGAAGGGTTTATCACTGTATGGGGGCTGTAGAGAAGCTCCCTATATCCATCAAAATTATGTGCAACACAACAATGCACCAACGCACCTACAGCCTTGTTCCTACAGTCCAAGGAGTCTAAAAGGCTGTGGGTGGTAGGAGAGATTCTTCTTGGCTGTGTTACAGTTGGAAGTCCTCTATCTACTCTGAAAATCAGACCAGAGTGAAACTTTGGAAGATGCCCTGTAATTAAAATGTTCAACAGGGCTAAAAGCCAATTTATTTTGATCTTTAGCAAAATAACACAGCTCCTGAATGTTAAGAAACTTTCCAAACCAGGCAATACTTGAAATAACTAGAGTTGGCTGCTTCACCCCAACAAACTCCATTTACACTGGAAAATTACTGCATGCCTTCTAGAAAAAACTGCCTGGACAAACATACAGCTCACAGGACAGTAAACAGAGACAAGCTTGGGAAGGAAACGCATACAGACCATAAACAGAGCCCACCACTAGGTGGCAAAATGGTGTTTTCAATGAAGTAACACGGGCTCCGGGTTCACAAACGCTGTTGTTAGAAGCCTCGCTTGCCAAAACAGAGATGATTTGGCATAAATAGTGCACTGGAATGTTGCAGTGTGTTTTCATTTGCTGGAAAACCACCGTCGGTCTGTAGCCTTGCTTCACACTGTTACCGATAGGATTTCTCCTGCTGCATAGCCTGTCTTCAGCAGAAGTAAATAGTCAATACGTGCTCATTTGCATGCCCCGTTTCCAGTTTTATTTCCATCTGGCATGACAAGTTTGATGAGACACCAAATCACTCACAGCCATAGGCTTGCACACTACAAAACTTTATATTTTGTTTTGTCTTACACAATATAAACAGGAACCTCAGTAACATAATGCAAGTATGAACCAGGTGAGATGGACAGAAGAGTCAGATTATGTTCATAGGCAGAGCCCAGGAGATATTGTAAAGATGCTTTGAAGCAAAATATAAAAAGATGTTGGTACTACCAGATAGATAACACAGATTTCCTCTACAAACAGGGGTGGGATGCGGTGCTTTGAGCTGCTGAAGCACACAGCCCTCCACAGAAACAGGCCTGTAACATTCAAACAGTGCACACCGTACACTTCAGGAAAGGGATAAAAGAACTTCAGTTAATACCTAATCTGAAACTCAAATGAAAAAAGGCATTGTGGGACATCTTTGAACACTGCTAAGCCCACAGTACTTACCACTGCTTATTACTCTTCCCTCTTGGCTTTTAGTTGCTGTGACAATGGAATAACCTCTCTGCAGCTTGTTGTCCAGACAACACTAATGTGTTCCCCACCTAGTCCTTTACAGTGTGCCCTACCCCCATTTACCTGTTTTCTTCTTTTCACCCTGTATTGGTCTTTACCTGATTTTGCCCTTATAAACCTGCCTTAGCTGCAGAGCATCTCGCTTTCTAAAGAAATGCGAGGATTTAATAACCCTATAAACTGACTAAAACTGTCAGAACAGAGCCCAAGCACAGCTTTCTTTGCCTCTGAGCTTTTTTTCATTCCCCAATAAGCTGACACCCTGCGTAAAAGATTTCCTTTTTGCCATACCCTGTCAAATGAACACTGTGTGCTCAAACGAGAAAATAAAATGAAGAATATGCTTTAAGTATGCTGTGGTCCCAACGGGCATCTCACAAGAAACACCCTCAGTGCTACAGTAACAGCCTTCCCAGTGGCTTCCTATTGCACTGTGCCCATACACCCAGGGTCACATCCTACAGGCATGAAGTTGTGAAATCGCGTCCTTAACAGATGGACAAGTGTAAATGCTGAAAATCAGGAATACGAAATCATGGTGAACTGCCTGGTTCAAATTCATTATTTAAAGGTTATAATTTGCAAATGCTCACCAAGATGTCATAATTATATTGTTGGCTGACATCTGTGCCTTTGGTTTATAGTGTGAATCTCTTGTAATGAGCTTTCTAATTAATATTTGATCCCATAACTATAGCCTTCAGGGGGAAATTAACTTTCTATTTACAATAGAATACAGTTGCTGTTTTGGAGTGGGGCCCATATACCGAACTAAGGCTGTATGTTTTGTTAGTGACCAGCAGGTATGATACACTCTCCCCATTTTAATCTGAGGTAAAGCCTCATTCACAGACCATTCTGAACATAACGTTAATGAATCCAAAGGTAACACTCAACAATTTGTTTCCGGTTTGGTGCTTGTTTGTTTGTTTCTTTTTCTTATATTTCTGAATTTCATTCCAAATCTTAAATACACATTTATATAGAAGAGAAGCAAGACCCATATTTGGTCTTCTTGTGAGGAAAAATCAGAGGACAGAATACAAAGCAGTAAAATTCAGTTTTTGGTTTGATAAATGCACATCATTTCCACAGAAATACAAGCAATGTTATGGAGTCCACAGTTCAAATTCAGTATACATCCAAAATTATTTGCAAGAAGACCAAGAGAGTCTACATGATCGTGGCATGGTAGGTAATTTTTTTTTGCAGTCTATCTGTCACACTTGCCAGTATATTTCTGAAACAAACTGTAAAACAACCTAAACATTGATAAAACTTAACTAGCCCCCAGGAGGCTGTGTCCTAGGAACAGAGGAACTGATGTTATTTATGGAGTATACACATTGCAGAAAATCGAGAGAATAAGGGTGCAATAGACTGCACTGATGGATGCAGAGCTAAATCAGTCAATATTATTGCACATAACTAGGATTAAAAGTCACATTTGTAGTCTAGTACGAAGCCCTCTTAACTAGGACATGCTAAAAGAGAGTCTATTCTCCTTTGCATGGGCATACTGAATAAAAGACTTTTTTAAAATGCCTAGAATATAAAAATGTTAATTAAATAAAATATTGACCTTCCTTATGACTTATCCTGACATTTTTTCTATTTATTCTAATGCCAATCAGGCCATATCTTTATAAAGGCTGGAGACTGAATATGTGGAGTTTACTCTTACTTATCAGCTGACCTCTTGGCGCCAGTAGAACACATGCATTGCACTGAAGTCATAACAGAAACCAGTGGCTGTGATACACTTTGGACATATTTTCTGATATAATGCATCGTGCTTATCACTAGGTGATTTCTGTAGGAGTTGTCTGAGGTTTAGCCCTCTGTCAGAGCAGGTCTGCAGAACCCAGGGATTGTTTAACTGCCAGTGGCTACTGGAGCATCAGAAGTGACAAAATTCCAACTCCTGCCAAAACTGGAGCTGCCAGGCCAAGATTAACCACAGGCAGCTTCAGCAAAACCAATTAGTGCAGAGCTGGTCAGAGAGAGTAAGAATGAATCCTGAAGCCAGAAATCCAGTAAGCAGCTGAGCTGAGACCCACGAATAACTAGTCCTAGCAGCCTAAAAGCTTCCCCTTAGGCTGTACAGCATTTGTTTATGCCATCATGTGTCACACTTAGGCACAGTAGTGGACAACTTCTAACAGCACATCAGCTAGTACAGACCTTCCATGCTGTCTGAAAGTGATTCTTACTCCGAATTATTGCAATAAATCATTGTAATGGATATACACGTGTTTTTAACTAAATGCATATAGCTAATGTAATGCTGCATGTGAAGACAAAACATTGCTCCTTAGTGTTTTATTAAACAGTTGAATGCTTTCAAAAATTGAAATGTCAGACTTTGTGATATTACACCATTTCATAGTTATTCTGGAGAGAGCATTCCAACAGGAGTTAGTATTTGTTCACTTAAAATAAGTCAGATTTACACTTGGACATATCACAGGCACAGCATTTCTGACAAAACTGGTAGAAAACACAAGCTATGGCAGCTGTCAGTTTGTCCATAACAGCAAGGTCACACACAGAACCTTTTCTCATCATGTCAGTTTACTGTAAACGCAACACACCTTACAGGCCACACCTTGTCCACATAGCTTTTGTGAAGGTTTTTGGGCTGCAGCTTATACAACGCAATGCTTGGATTCCTCATGCCTGTAACTGAAGGGGACCATTATCAAAAGAATAAATGTTAACTCTGATAGCTGGAAGGAAAACCAGCAGAAGTATTTGATCTATTCACACACTTCTGTACTAATTAGGACTGTTCTGAGCAAATAAGGTTTTTTTATAGAACTTGCCAAACGTATAGAACATGCCAAACGTTTATACAGAAAGTCAATGACCTCTAAGTATAATGCATGAGAAAGGAAAGTCTAGGAGTCTTGAACTTTCCATTGTACTGTTGGTAGTGTTCCAGATTAGATGCGTCTCTCACCTTTCATACAAATACACAAATCTGATAGAAACTTTAAGACATATACAGCTGATACTTCAGGCAGCTTGAATTTATTTCTGCAGTTTGCTTGTGGAGTTGATATTCCCTAAAATCACAGGCCTATGTACTCACATGCATCCATACGAAACCCCTAAGTCTGATCCCTGGCCACCCTGCAGCTGCAGTCTGTACATTGCCACAGTTCTGGTGCAGGCCTGATGAGTTCACAGAGCCTTAGCTGGGGAGTCTCAGGATTCAGTCATGCCTTCTGCTCTGAGCCCTGGCAGCTGATGCCATTCTTAGAGATGAAAACATGGGATTGAGTGCATATTGCATCAAGTATTGAGTATGTATGATCGAGTATGCAGCTGTATGAACAGTTTTCATGCTATTTCATATGAGCAGTGAGGTTTTCTATCCCTTTCAAGAACTTCTTTTCTTCCCTGTGGGGCCACAATCTTGAATGATGCAGCCACAATGAAATAAGATTATGTTCTTAATATAAAAACTGTATCTATATGTGTTTGATGTAAGCACTTGGTTCACAGAAGAAACACAACATTTTCTAGACTGTAAAGCTGAAACATTTCTTTGGGCACCCTGTCAAGATCATCTGTTTGAACTAGTGTCAGCCACTGTTAGAAGCTACACAATATGCCAGTTGTTTCCATTTGATAGTTTACTGTGTACTATAAATAAGAATGCACAAAAGAAGAAAAGATGCAATTGTGTTTCATCTTGGACAGTTAGATGGAGAGAATTATTTGTACTTTCAGATTTCTCTTTACACTTTTATATTATGGAATTATTTTTCTCAAAGCTTCCCATCAAAATACATAGCTTTATAACCACAGCTGGTATAAATCAGTATTGATGTACTTGGACCAGTGGAATTATGTTTATTTGTACAGTTGATAATTTGCTCACAGAGTTACTGTGCCTAGACATTGATATGCATAACTCGACAGCATTCAAATACTTTAGAACACTATCAGTGCCCATAAATAAAACTACAAAGTACTGTGACATTAATCGGGTTTGGGTTTTTTTTGTTGCTTTTTTTTTTTTTTTTTTGGGGGGGGTGGGTGCCGGTGAAAACACAAGAATTTCAACACAAAAGGTTATGTCTCCACTTCTGTGGTATAGAATGGCATTTTGTAACAAAGCTTCTTTACACTACAAACTCATTTACAATACTTTGCTACAATGATATGTAGATTATGGGTTTACTACTTCTATTGTTTTAGCTGTTAGCTTCTATGCAGTCCCATAGTTCAGCTCAATGAAGTACTTTACTTTTTCAGCCAGTTTCCCTGTTACTCAGATTTGGTGGGATTCCTGTCTCCAAACCCTAATCATCTGAAAAGTGGTGTAATCTAGGCTAGTCATACAGGTGGCCTTTGCAATAAGTGTAGAGGGGCTGATAAATCAGTGACTCATCTAATCCCTTAATGGTTGAATACAATAGGAGACAAATTGTCTTTCAGAAGTTTTGCTTTCCCATTGCTTATATGGAGGTAACACCGACTAGATAAATTGCTTAGATTAGATATCTAATTTCTAGATGGATGGGAGCAGAGTTTGGACAAAGCTGATCTACCTTCAAGTACTGTTAACATGTGGCTAACCCCATGCTTCACTCTCTGGAAACCTCCTATACCAAGAACAGGTCATGTAACAGGGCATGCACTGCTGGCAACCCAGGAGTAGAGGTCTGAGAACAGAAAGTGTAGGCTGAGATCAATGGGTGGTAGTCAGAGAATGGCGGTAGTCAGAGAAGAATCAGCTATCACAGAATAGCCAGAGAACTACTGCACATCAGGGTTCACTGAACTCTGCACATCAAGCTTTTATTATCCTGTGAGAATGTGAGTATTTCTCTACATACAGAATTGTACAATGCATGTTCACATCTGCTACACATCAACATGTCATAAAAGAAACTTTGAGCAATGTTGGTCCTCTTGATACTATTTGCATTAAAATGAAGATGTACTAGCAGTAAGAGTCCAGGCTTCTCAGTTATGATCCCTCGTATTCCTTTCTTCACAACCCAGCACACCCACTTGCTTTCTTCCCCCAATTATGACGGCAATTAAAGTGAATAGCTCATGAGTTTCTCTGGCAAATACTATTGGCTGGATCTAGTCATGTCAGCATAATACTGCCCTCAGCAGTCACTGTATTTTCTTTGTAACAGGTTATTGTATCTACAATAAGAGGAGCAAAAATTAATGTATGCCAATTTCCAACTGCTACAGTTCACTGTCAAGCACATTTGATTAGAAGGATACTAGGTGACAACAGGGAGAAGAATGAGCTGAACCCAATCTTCTAATGATAGCTCTGTCAGCTGTATTTGCAAATTATTAAAAGATTTGTATCGCTTTACAGAAGAGTAATGAGGAACTTAAATGAACTTGGAGAACTCAGGCTATATGCTAATAAAAAGGACAAAGACATTTTGTTGCAAGTAACACCAAAAATTAACAGTTACCATGCCGGTTAGTTACCATTTGGATGAATAACTGAGACAGAAGAGATGTGTTGAATTTGAGGTTCTAGTAAAAAAAATCTCAACAACCCTTCAGCCTTTCCATTTTCCTCTTCCTCCCCATCCCTACCAAAAATACCCTCCTCCTTTTTTTCCAGGATGTGATACATGGCCAGAGATAGAATCAGAACCAGGTTGTGAATCTGAGCAAAGGCAGCATAAACCCACACAAGTTAATGATTAAAAACCATCTGATTACAAAGGGAAAAGTCACTAAAGGAAAAGTATTTATGATCTGGCTGTGCAATGAAAGATGTGAAGCCAGACCTGGTACACAGAAAGACTACTGGAAGGTAACAACTGCAGTCAGTTTTCCTTTCCCACCATTAAAATACTTCTGTTGATCAACAGTAAATAATATACCATGGGCCAGAGCTACATATGGAACAGAGACACAGTAACGAAAACCAGATTATGCTTTTGTTATATTTGGTTCTAATTGACAGGAGAACAATGACAGGCATTTCTCCCGTATTTCATAACTTGCTGAGACGCAGAACTAATGAGTTTTTCTGTAATCAATAACAGTAGTCAACAGCACTGACTCCTTTTGGGCATGGTTTTCACACTAACCATGGTAACAGTGTTAAGTGTTTCCATTAATGTAACTATGTCACTTGCCATACTATGAATTATTTAATGACTTTTCTCAGACATATAATTGCTTTTTAAAATCAGCAGGTGATAAGTAAGATTGTTTGATTCTATTCCTCGGAGCTGGCTTTTCATACCAGCCCAGCTTTGTACTGGTGTTAAAAGCACAGGAAGAAGTGAACTGGCTAAGTGCTCACACAATGCCCAGACTGGAAACCTAGAGGGATTTTTTAGTAATCTGATGCTCACAGAGTGCCATAATATAAATGCCCAGTTCAAAGCCAGAGAAACAGCTGTAGGGTTTAGTATCAGGCCCTATGATTGTCTGTTAACTTCTCATTTTGACTAGTACATAATTTCCTGATGTATTTCTCGGATTGATTCAATGGCTTTATCAGCTTTTAGTCACAGTATTTGATTTCTACATAAGTTTCAAAGTTTCAATATAAAATCAGAAGTGTTTTGTCAGAGTTGGTTGCCATCCCTCATTCCTTCTTTTCAGCTGTACCTGTTTATTTATTGAATTTATTCCACCTACCCTCCAGCTATTAGCTATATATTGTCTCCATAGCAATCCCTCTCTTCTCTTCAGCACAGAAGCAAAAGAAGAGGCTTGGTAATTGTGGCTTTAGATGCAAGGTGTCATTTGAATGCTTTCAGGAGTGCAAACAGCAAGAGATACGGCAATTCTGACACTCTTGGATAGCATCACTGTGTGCATTATTTTTTCTATATTCATGTTTCATCAACCATTTGCAAATTTTCATTTAACTTTACTTACTTTAACATAGGCTTTGCTCACATTTTATAATAATTAACTATATGAACTTAATATCAGCTGCTTTCCTCATACAATCTTACATTTACACTGAAGATCTTAAGAGGCCTTTACAAATCATGCTTCCCATTATGTAAGGGGAAATCACTTGGTTAAAATCCCAAGATTACAGGTGATTAGGATACTTTCTCCCACAAGCCATTGCCATGTCTTTTCTATTATTTTGGCTCCTTTTACAATAGACCAGTATTGTTAACCTCTAGAAATTTCACTTCTTGCAGCCAACAGTTAGTATATACATAGAATCACAGAATCATAGAATAGTTAGGGTTGGAAAGGACCATAAGATCATCTAGTTCCAGCCCCCCTTCCATGGCCAGGGACACCTCACACTAGACCATGTCACTCAAGGTTCTGTCCAAACTGGCCTTGAACCCTGCCAGGGATGGAGCATTCACAACTTCCCTGGGCACCCATTTCAGTGCCTCCCCACCCTTACAGTAAAGAACTTCCTCCTGATATATAACCTGAACACAGCAAAGGGTACAGTGTTATTAAATGCTATATTTCTCAAAGCTAAACACTGTATTTCTCAAAGGAGGTTCATTCATCCAAACTAAATGAAAAGGTTTAAATATTTGTAAGCTTGCATGTCTGCTTTGACTTGAGGTGAATAATGCCCACTGTCAGATACCCTGTGCAGCAAGGGCATTATCTGAAGTTCACTGCAATTCTTTAAATATTCATTATAAATTCAGTGGGATCAAGATAAGGGTCTAAATAAGATATCTACATACTTTATGTTGGAAAGTACTAGAGTTTGGAGGAAACTTTATTTTTCTCTATATGTCTTTCAAGTTTATCCTCATGCCAGTTCCACCCAATGTTATCAGATTTTGGCATAGTATAGTTGGAAAGGTCTTTATTAATCAGTAAGTATACTAAACAAGATTAAAGATTAATCTGTCAGGCTTTTGACTATGTGTTGTCAGCCAGTGCTTGATTGCTTTGTCACTTCTTTATATGTTTTTGGCAATGAACTGATTCACTACTACTTTCATAATGAACACTTTTCCTACTATCAAGGACCTGTCATTCCACAATTCTACACTGATATACAGAGATGATGTACTGGTACAAGTACTAACGTTCCACAAAAAGATGTAGCTCTACATATTTATGTTCTTTAATAGTAAGGCTGCATGAAAGAGTTAAAGCTTAAATCCCTGCATATTTACTGTGTTGAGAGATGCAAGTATTTTGGGATAATTCCCTACCTAGTTAGCCTTTAGAAAAAAAGCTCTGTCAAAACACAGATTCAGATTCAGTCATTTGAATACTTGTTCCATAGATGGACAACATGCATTATGGCAAAAAGAAGTAGTAACCAGAACTAGCTAGCCTTGAAGCAGAAAACACTGTATGACATGTAACAGAGGCTTCTTTTTATGATTTAGCATAAAAATCCTGCTTCTTGATAAAATTCACTACTGTAATTCAGTTTATACATATTAAAAGCAGGAACCTAAGGGTAGATACCAAAATCTTATTTTCAACACAACTTATAATTCACTTCTTCACTACTATAAAATATTTTAGTGGATAGAAAAAGGTTTTAGGAGGGAAAAAATATCAGAGTCAATAATAAAATATTGTCTTTAGCAACACAAAATCAAGATACCAATATTTGCAACACTGGTTTCTGTAAACAACCCATTATTAGACTCACAAAAAAGTTTCCTCATTAATGTATTTTTATGGGATTGTCGATTACAGCATTTTGGAATACATACTGGGGAGCATTAGGGGCCAGCTATTCTCAGAGAAGGGATAACACAGAAAGATAATTAATTTGAAATGATATTATAATTCCTGTGTTGTAATTAATATTCTTGGTGTCATCCAGGAAGTAAAAGAGAGAATGCAAGTGGAGACCATGATTTATTGTTTAATATCAGTAGATTTCTCCTCAAGCTACAGTGAAAAAAATATAGGAGAGATACCAAAGAAGCTTGTGCTTTAGCTCCCTGCAGCCAACTGATATCAGGCTTTTTATATATAATTTATATATATATAATACACATGTATTATATATGTATGTATTATATACTATATATATAAAACTTTTAAGTGCAATTTTTTTTCTAAATAGACAGATACATACATGTATAAAGCCTTTGGCTTTCACAGTATAAATTAAGTACACTGAAATGCCACAATTCCCTTGAAGAGGGTCTTTTTACGAGGGCATGTAGTGACAGGACAAGGAGGAATGGCTTTAAATTGAAAGAGGGCAGATTTAGATTAGACATTAGGAAGAAATTCTTTACTATGACGGTGGTGAGGCCTTGAAATAGGTTTGCCCAGAGAAGTTGTGGCTGCCCCATCCCTGGCAGTGATCAAGGTAGTGGAAGGTATCCCTGCCCATGGCAGAGGGTTGGAACTGGATGAGCTTTAGGGTCCCTTCAACCCAAACCATGCCATGATTCTATGATTCTATGAATTCCATTTAGTTTAAGACCTTATTACCACTGGGAGAAGAGAAAATTCACACTACTGCAATGCGGTGTTTACTGATGCAAGTGTATTTTTTGCAGAAAAGCAGAGGTGGCAGGACACTAGTAGTAGTAAGCTATATTATTTGGATTTGTGAATTCTGGAATTCAGTTGTGTAACTAAATTAGTCTATAGCTATTTTAGAGGTATAGGTATTTTAGAGGCATAGTAAATTATTTCTAAATAAAAACATATGCATTTTGTATGTATATAGCATATATGATATAGCATATAGGATATAGCATATATAGCCCATGGCAGGGGGGTTGGAACTAGATGATCTTAAGGTCCTTTACAACCCTAACTATTCTATGATTCTGTGATTCTATGATCACTAATCTGTAGCTTTATAAACCATTTACAATATATCACAGATGGTTTTGCAAACAGGTGTGTCAAAGCTTGAAGACCTCCCAGATTCCTTATTTCAGCCTTTTCCAATCTTTCCATTAGCATTTAGTTTTCAGACTACAAATAAATATTTATAAATTTAAATATTATCAATTAGAAATTGATAACATACTGAAAATTGAGGCTTTTTTGTCTGTTTGGTTTTTTTTTTTCTCCTTTTGATTTCAAATTTGCTAAATGTGATTCACATTTTGCACAATGCCGAACATTTCCGTGTTGGCTGATCATGACCCATCTGCATTATGTAACTGTCAAAAGCCTGTCTTGGCCTTGGATCATGTTGAAAGCAACTATTGTACAGAGGGTCATTTTCCATTTTTATGTAATTGTCCAGAGAATGTCCTAGTTCACATTTAAATGACTCCGTGATACAAAATTTCTCCCAGCATTCAGTCAGGGTTTTGTCTTGCTCTGAATAGATCCTACTAAAAAGCAAAAATGTATGAATAGAGATACTCCACTGCCTGCTTCAACCCACCAGAAGCTGTAACTTGCTTGTGAATAAACAATATATATACATACATTAAGAGGAAATCAAAATGAAAAAGTTTGGTCTGAAAAATAACATTTAGATTCAGACAGGTTAGGCTGGTGTGGACAAGCCAACAGTGCAACACCTGTTCCTGAGAATACTGCCATCATACCTTTATTGTTCCTCATCCCTGAAGTCTGGGTTGTTTGCTCTTCTATTACAGCCTTAAATGGGGCATAACAAGCTATGAATGTTCATTACTGCTTGTACTGCAGACAGGGCAGAGTGTGTCCAGGTCATACAGACACTTTCAAACCGAGCTGGGGAGCCAGTTCTGCATTTTAGGTGATGCACTGCAGTACACCTGGCATTATAGTCCTCCTTGAAGCACAAAATGTTCCTCTTAGCTCCAAAATTGCCAGCCCCTACCACTGCACAGTGCAAGCATTCCCAATGTCAAATCAGCTCACTATTAGTGCTGGTCACAGTGTCCTTTGTTTCTGTAATCTCCACAGTCAAGTTACACATTCACATCACATGTTAACCCATGATGCTGTAACTGGAAAGCACTATTTGTTCTCTTCCCAGCTCTCACTGTCATATTTATCAATTACACATACTATCTTGTTTAGATATCAGACAAGAGACTGAAGAGTCTGACTACTCGGCACAATAATAAAACTACACCAGTGATTTTTTAATCTTCTCTTTTCTGTCAGTCACCAAGATCTGAAACCTTTGTGAGTCAAAATTCAGCAGCCTGATCCAGTAAAAGGCTTGGTAAACCTGGTGGACAGACCTGGACTGCATACTTTTGGGCCTACAGTTCTTGTTTTCAATGGCTTTTAGGTGTTTTTTAACTGGTAACATAAATCAGGCTTTGAACTGTAACTGTAAAGTCTAGCAGCCATTAGGCTAGCAATGAGCTAAAAAGGAGTTCAAAGGAGCATGAAAGATGCCAGGTATCTCCATCAGGTTTCATAATGAACTAAAAGGTTACTTTTATTCAAATTACGGATTTCTGTGTCAAAGTTATCCATGACAAGTCACACAGCTTTAGTTTAACAATCGCATCGTTTAGAGAATCAGCTTTGCTTGTAGATCTTTCGCAAGATCACACTGAGGCAATCTGTAATCTCTAATTAGAAGAGATTTGCTATAATTCATTCCTAAATTATTTTATATTTGGTATACTGACATTAATGAAATTTAAAAAAGGATTGTCAAGTTTGATTCTCCATCTATCACTGACTTTTAAAATTATGTACTTGTCACTGGAGACAGTCAGTGCTTTGCCTGGCATGAGGTGACTGCTCTGAATCCGTGCGTTCATCTTGGTAAAAGATGGATGTGAGGCACCTTCTGAAGAGACTGTCCAAGCTGCTGCAAGATGCAGTGCAGCCAGGTTCTTCTGTTGCCGCTCATGTTCCTCCTCCTTTTTATTAGAGAAATCTCCCTGGGCATTTTATGATACATTGACTGTAGATTTTCAACTTCTCTTTTTTGGTGCATCTACACTAGCTCTGTAAGTAGTATTTCAATATTGGTCTCATTAAACCTTTGAGATAAAATTGCCGTTTCATACACTTATTCTTTGTTTAGCTATATAAACATCTTTTTTTCTTTCCCCCCTAAAGGCCCAGCATTACAATGATTCTAGGTTACTCTGTATAACTGTCTAGCCTCACCATTACTTAATGTTTTGTTGGCCTGTGAGTCATGTGTAAGATTTATCAGATGTGATAGGATAATTAATTCAATGTGATCAAGCACAGTGTTGAACAGAAGTGAGCCCTATTTTCTGCAGAGCCCTTCTACAAATCACATCCATTGGTGGAAAATCTGGACATAATATTTACATAAATGTCACAAATGACAAATATACATATCTATATAAAGATATATATAAAGATTCTATATAAATAATTTTATATATATTTTAAAAATCTGCCAGTTCATTTCTCTTAAATCCCTCTAAGGTCTGAATCATGGATAAAGCATATTGCCACATTTTCAATGGAATACTTAATCAAAAATCTTACAGGTTTACATCAAAAAAGGAAAAATATTCTTTTTTTTTTGAAAATAAAATTCAGTAAAATATTGATTTCAATTGATCTTATTCTTACCTTTAAATTCATAAGGAAGTTAATTGTATATCTGTTTTCTGTTATTTTGACTCAGCATGACCAGGCTACAACAGGGTATATCTTGGCAGCAGTATTACAGTGTTATTATCACAAAACTTTTTAAAAAATATTTTTGTAAGTATCATCTTACTGTTACTGTTTGATAATGCAATAACACCAGATCTGTCTTTGTAGGAACAGAAACTCACTGTAGAAACCTACTGTTTATACATTAATTAAATATACATCTGAATATCTCCGGAAATTAAAAAGCACAATATAGCCCAGACTTACAACAACTTTGCTTAGCAAAAAAAAAGGGTTGTCCTGCAATTTACTCCTACCCCGTGCCCACGGGGAGTGCAGCTTTTTAGTCACACCATAAAGCATGCTATCATAATGCCATTTAAACCATTCCAACATCTTCCCTTTCTTCAAGGCTTTGTGTCTTGCAGATAATGACACATTCTGCATGCGTGCACCATATCCGCTTGTACCTCTAGCTGTGATCAGCTTCCGACAACTGCAACTGTACTGCATTGCTCTGCTCCAGCTGGAGCTAGGTGCTTGGCTGGACATCACAGCTTGCCTCTGATTTCTCTGACCCTAGCTGGAGTACTTTGCTTTCTCTGGAGTGTCCTCTGTCTTTTTCTGATGATAATTCTTGTTTGCAACTTGGTCCTGCTAATTTAGGACATAGCTGGACATCTGCCTCCCCTGGGTGTAACTGCATTTTCAGCTTTATAACCAGTGAAGTACCTTGTGGACCACTTAGTACTGCTGACCAGGATTGCCTGACCTTGGGGTGACTTTCTCTTAAAGCTCTAATCATTAAGGCAATGGTCCTTCCACATGGAGCATTAGCATTCTGTAGTAACAAACTGTACTCAGCCTTTCCTGTTTAAATTCCTGATAGCTGTTTCTCATCTAAAAACATTTCCTGTTTTTGTTCCCTTAGACAGTTTTATCCATACATAGTTTCCTTAATCTGGGTTCCTCAAATTTTGGCAGCAAGGTTCACAACTCCGTTTTATACTTCTGCCTCAGTTAGGGAAATGCCTGCATCTTCTAAATGCCTCTCATGAGAGAAGCTGAAAACAGCATCTACTTTCTTGGGAATAAAGCCTAGGTATACTAGCCAAAACTCAACATGACAGAATAAAATGTGTAGAATACTTTGCCAGATTATTCAAGCAGGTGATCTTGTGACAGCAAGGAAGAATTATTTTTGCATATTGGAGAGAAAAACAAATTATACTGCTCAGCAAGGCTTTTATTTCTAGATTTTTACCCCATTCTTCAACACTGTGTAATCCAAAATTACAACTGAGTCTAGCAGATAGTGCTGACAGCATTCTTCTTTCCTTGCAATGGATCTAGGATTTGGCATTAATAATGTTGAAAGTATTTATCTAATATATATTATTTCTATTGCTAACCATAACATTTTAAAGACAAAATATTACTAAAAATATTTTAGTGTTGTTTTACAAATAGATTTTATGTCTATTTTAACACTGCATTTTTTAGAAAAAAATATCTTATTCTGTTACACAATTGATTCTACAAACTTTATTCAGAGAAAAAAAAATCTGTCAGAATCCTCCTCAGGTACATGTGAATTTTTTTTTAATGTGTGAGACTTAAACAGATCAAGAGAATATTCCAGGGCAAAATTTCTTAGCTTTAAAAGGGAAGATTATAATCAAAGTATAATTTATAATACCAGGCACCATTAGACATAATGTATTATTCAGCTAAACACCATAATGTTATCCAATTCACAATGAAAATTGAAAATTAATAACTTGCCACCATTGATTTTCTGTAGTTTGCACAGATATTGAGGAAAGTGAACCAGTCTACTTGAAAAAAAATAGCAGCCCATTACTACTACAAGCTTTAAGGACATTGAACATGTAGACAAACAACAGAATGATTAACACCACCCAAGCAACTTGGACTAATTTATATAAAAGTGAAGCAAACGCCAAGGCAAACAAAGGAGCACTGGAATATAACCAGATATGTGCTGGGTTCACTTTTCCTATTTTGAAGGTGAAGGAAGATGCATTATAAACTGCTGTTTCCTGAAGTAAAACTATCTGTTTTGCTCTGAGTAATTATTCATTTCATATAAAACAAAAAAATACTACCAATGTTGATGCTGCATTCAGCAAATATCCTGCATATTTATCCACATATCTGTGATGCCAGGAAGTGTTCTGCTTTTTCTAGTCAATTTAAGGGGAAACTAGTGAGAAAATCAGTCAACAGACACACAAAATCTGGAAATGGAAATTAACTTAGATGTTACTATTTCAAGGCCTAAACTACAAGTATTTTTACCTTCCTCCCAAGTAATTTAGTATCAGACTTCAGAAAAAAAGGTTATAATGACTTTTCTAATTTACCCAATAAAATCAAAGTTTTTGCATCACAGTGCATCACCGTGATCTGTCTAACTTCATAAGAATTTTGACAGATGCTGAGCACCCTGGCTATAGATCAGGAATGCACTTAAACACATGGGTAACTTGAAGTAATGAGCAGTTCCAAAAGAGAAATTCTGGCTGTACTGAGCTACAGTAAGGGCAAAGTAATAGTAACATTTCCATTGACTTTGGTCTATCTAGAATTTGAACCATGAACTATCTGGCTTCTAATAAGCTGATTAAACCTAAGGATTGTTGGTTTATTTAGGTCAACTGTTGTAGATGAGAAAAAAACGCACAATCTTCAGGGCACACAAGCGCTTCCTCAGAAGCAGCAGAATTCAAAGCTAAGGACAAGCTAAGAGTAAAAGCAAGCACAGATGTTTAGTGTAACTCTGGACTGAATCTGGACCTTGCATAGCTGAGAATGAACAGGAACACTCTGAAGATTCAGCATACATGTAAACATAAAATCATGGCAAAGGCTTTCCTTCAAACCTGCTTCATGTTGCTGCTCCATTGCAGTCACTAACAGGATTTAGGCAGCTTTACACAGGCAGCTTCAAGACTTTGTTTCTTCTCTGTCTTTTGTAATCAAGAAAATCTTACGGAATCATAGTAATATGGGTCCCAAGGTCTGGTATTAAGACTTTTTGCCACCATGCCTGGTGAAGAGAAGGAAAAACCCACTTTGATATATATTTCAAAGTTATTTTACTTGGTATTTATTGATGAGTACTCACAGTTATTCAATATTCTAAAAGGGAAAGACTACTGCCATAACTATAAACTGTTTGCAAGAATAAAAGGACCACGTATTACAAAAAATATCTTTCATTTACATGTAAATATCATGTACTTTTCATTGGCAAGAAAAAAAATGTTTATTGGATAACATGGTCATAATCTGCTCCATACAATCAATAGACTTTAACAGCGGTTTATTTTAAATTTGCAATTACTGAAAAAATCTCCAACTCTCCATAAGTAATCAGTCCTATTCTTTGTTGATAAGCTTTGTCAGCAAAATGGTTACTGTATTTGTAGTATAACCAGGAATGAAAAATCGCTTGTATTAATACATTATAGAATCTATCACAGTAAGTAATGTTCACATGTGATTTTTAAATGCAGTAAAAGAAAACAGACTATTCGAGGTACTTACTCATAAAAGGTGCCTTTCCGAGTATGTGTGAGACATCAAAAAGTTGTAATATTTCATTACAGTCACTTTCTGTTCATGTGAGAGGAAATGGTACATTCCCGCAGTAATTTTCATGAATGTCTCAATATAACATCTTTGGTAGCTATTTAAATCACTGTACTTCTATGGATCTTGAATAAAGATGTCTATCTCAAATGCATTTAAAAAGACACCAACTTATGATGACCAAGTATCATAAGATTAAACATTATAGTGATGGGCATTTTTTGCATATACGCTGATGTTTGCTTCCTATAATTAAAAACTGAAACAGTCACTACAAAAAAGATTTACTAAAGCTTTACACAAATAGAGTGATACCCAATTTATAACTTTTGCTGATGTAACAACTGCACATGAATATATATACATATTTATGTATATGTAATAATTACTCATACGCAATTAACACCTACAAACATACCTAGTGGTTCACAGGGCTGTTTTGTACTTACTGTGAAATAATTTCAACTTCTCCATACCTACAAAGGAGCAAAGAACAATATAACTGCACAGACAACATACCAAAGAGGCATGTATTTCATAATATTACATTTGCCTGGTTTTTTTGTGGTTTATTTTATGCATAATTCATTTCTGCTGTAGGTATTCTAATTCATTTGCAGCTCAGGGTTAGAACAGACAGTAGATTATGTATTTGCTGTAACTACTGAGAATTAAATTTAACAAGGTAATTTTCAAAAACATGCAGACCTCACAAAAAGAAATCTGCCTTCAAGAATATTTACTCTATCATATTTTAGGAGATGAATTATCTACAGTGTTTTGAACACTGAAATCATCAACTTACTTACAGACTCACACGACCTGTTGGAAACCTGATCTTTTGGAAGGGTTAACACAATATGAATTAAATGTCAAATTCCCCTCTGCCCTGTTGCTGAGCCTTCTCCTAGCAAAATACACGCAGTCCACTTTCAAGTACCTCTGGATTACACTGTATGGGTACAGAAAGCTGATTCTCCTCCCACGTTTGTGTAATTATCACTGCCTTCATTAACATTAACAGAATCCTCACTGTGTATTTCAGGGCAGCACTGGGCACTAGATCATGCATAGCACTCACTGGCTTACACGGCATGTGTCTCCCTCCCAAGAGCACCATCCTCGCACAACATACACCCCAGAAACCCCCAAAGCACTGACAACAGTTACTTAAATCCATGTTAACAAGCACTATATGTGCTGGTGTGGTGAATTTCTATCTGCTTTGATGTCTACTTACTGTTTTTTTTATTTGTTTAAATTTCAGATAGTGTAGCAGAGATTCCTGCAGTTGGTAATCATCTACATATAGTGAGCATGGGACCACAACATAGATGTGAAGCCCCTAGTCTATCTGGAAAAGAAATGGGGGTTGCTAGAACTGTAAAAAGGTCAAGAAGCTGGCTAAAGGCAGAACACCAATATATAAATAATTTAAAAAGTGAAGCAGTGGTATGGAAGAAAGTACCTTGCATTGAATATTGGGAGCATTTTGTTTTCTTAGCACAATAAATGAATTAGATTATATTTTACCTTAGTTCAGGCATTAAGCTATAATTATGTATATAGTTACGTGCTTTATTCAGAAAGTACTTTACCTTAGTCTATTCACTTTTCCAAAGATACACAGAAATTAAATTCTTGCCCACTTTATCTCTTTCATAACAATTACATTCAATTTCTCATACATGATTTTGCATACTGTGTCTGGTTAAAAATGAGGGCAAAAAAGTTGCTGAATTAGATAATTTAAATTAATATCTGAAAACCAGCAAAATATAAGGCTGGAGGGTGATTATTATCCCCACAAACCACTATATATTCCACACCAAACTTGAGAATTCTATCTATTAAGCACATCCAGTAATAACTAAACATAACCTAAGAGAAAATTGAGCCCAAGAGCAGGTGATGGGGAGCTAAAAGGAGGTCATACCAAACAACAGCTATTTGTTGTTAAAACAAGCAAACAAAATCTCTTAAAACAATCCTCTCTCAGGACTGAAGAGGCAAAAAACTCACACAGCTTCTGAGCAAGCTCCCAACTTGTTGGATAAGGAAAAATGTGTACAGTTCTAACTATAGGGATGAAATACACTATTTCATATAACCACACTGATGTGAGGCAAGTCTAATCGATGGGTTAGAGCAAACACATTTCTGACATTTTGAAATAAAACTAATAGATGGTGTACTGCCCAAATACAGACTATATTTAACTACAGCTTCTTTTACTGTTACAGTAGAATATTTTAATTTGTAAGAAAATACATTAAGGCATCATATACAGATCTTTACTAGCTCCAGATAGAGATTCACGTCCCCACTGCTCTACAACTAAACATCATATAAGACAGTACCTGTAAAGCGCTGCACAAACAATGTTTCTTCTGAGTATTAAAAGCTTCCTGGCCACACTAGTTAGTGCAATCATTCTTCAGCCATCTTGGGCACTGTAAAAAGAGTACGGGTTATTCCATGTTCCTGAGAGCTTCTATTGTTGTGAAGTGACTCTAGAACATAATAATTTATCTCCTGGGCCGTTATTCTAGAAGTAAAACAACTGACATCGCTGAACACAGCTGAAAATACCTTTTATTATTTCAAAGGAGACAGAATAAGGAAATAATACTGGAAAAGCCCATGTAACCTGCAATGACTATTTCTTCTACACCTGTAAAATTATGTATCAACAGAAATTGGCTGCAAATTTCAACACAAGGAATGTGCATGTCAGAAAAAATACACGCAAGCTGATCTTCAGGGTAACCCCAGTTTTGGTAATGTCATCCATGTACAAACAGATACACCTTATCCATGTGCTTGTAATAGCAAAAAGGTAGTAGAAGAGTCCCTAATTATGAAAAAAAAAGGACTAAAACTAGAATGAAATCTATTTATACTTCAGACTAGCTAAATGTGTGAAAAAGCAGACAGTAGACATTTCTGTTTTCCTACAACAGGGAGATAAAAGGAACTCCAGCCTACTTCACCCTTTACACTTCAGGCATAGTGACAGTGTTAAAAGGGTAAGAAGGCAGAGATAGAACCATAGCAGACACTCCTAGTCAGAAGTATAAAAATGTGTGTGCCAGGCACGTGATTAAGTGAAACAAAATCCAAGCAAAGCTGGGGTGTCCTACTTCTAGTGTCTTCATCCTCATAACATCTACATCTCTCATTATCACATTTCTGTGTACTATAATCTCTGCTTACTGCTTTCTTCTCCCTTAATCTGCACCCTTTCACTTGCCAATATCCAAACATTATTTTTTATCCTTTATTTCCAAACCAGCAAACTAACCCTAAGCTTATTCATTTTCCTAACTCCCTTCAGCAGCAATCAAAATTACTGCCTCTCACATTGTAACAGAAGATACCAGGAGCCCTAAAACAAGACTAAGTTCCCATATGTGAGCTAAACTGTTTTACAAAAACTCTTATCCTATGGTACCAGTCTGCACAAGAGAATAGAAAGTGGAGTGTGTACATGAACCACCCAGGTAGGCAAATGGCCGGTGGCAGAGAAGTAAGTCTCAGATGCCCAGCCATTCTTCAGAGCAGCAGCACAATGAAGATGGCCAAATAAAATCATAGAGTCACAGAATGATTTGGAATGCAAGGGAGCTTAAAGCTCATCCAGTTCCAACCACCTGCCATGGGCAGGGACACCTTCCACTAGACCAGGTTACCGCAAGCCCCGTCCAACCTGGCCTTGAACACTGCCAGGGATGGGGCAGCCACAGCTTCTCTGTACCAGGGCCTCACCACCCTCACACTAAAGATGTCTCAGAGGTCTGATGAAGTCCTAAAAGTTAATGTTGTTCAGAGTTTCTTTAAGAAAGAATTTCATACCATACTTTGCTAGAGTACATGCTTACCAACCAGAAAATGTTAACTGTTTTAAGTCAGTTCAATTGAGCGTTATCTACTTCATTTTACATCATTTTGTATGGTTTATTCAGCATCAGCAAAGATCCCTGTGAAGAAGAAAATCCAACAAAAAAATTAATTTGATACTTTTCCATCAAGTATTATATGAAAAAACTTTTAATTTACCAAGTGTAGCAATATCTGAGTCTGACCTAAAGTCTTTGTACTCTAATGCTACATCATCTCCTGTACTGTAAAATTCTGCTTTTTCAGAGCACATTCTGGGGGCAGAAATCCTTGATACCCTATAGAATCAAAACATCTGAAAGACTCACTGGGAAATATTAACCTCAGTTTAACAGGACTGCCTTGTGTAGACTGTTGTGTCTTATGAAATGTTTTGACTGAGACTTTGCTGAGATTTTATCTCATTTTATTTCATGTACAGGCTGTTTTATCTATGATATTCTGTGAAATGCACTTTGTTTCAAGCTGGCTTCGCTCACAAGTCGAGCCAGGGGTCACGCAGTAGCTCAGCTGACCTGGCCTTGGGCAGGAGGTTGGACCAGATGATCTCAGGTACAAGGCAACAAGATCTTTCTACTCCAAACACCTCAGTACATGCATGCTGGGGAAAGACCTGCGAGCGCTGTATGGTCTTAGGGGTTTGATATTAAAGAACACAACAGTCAAGCAACAAAACAACCCCTGGATCTGATGTGGGTGTGCACGACTACACTCGAGCTCTGTGCAAGTAAACAGGCACATGAAATGGAAGTTAATGGAATAGTTCTGGGCCGTGGGGTGGGATCGTTTCCCCTGGCTCTCTTTCCGTGGGGGAACACGCAGCTGACCGGCGAGCATCAACAGCAGCAAACCCTGCGCTGCCCTAGCCCCGTCCCGCTCCTGAGGGGACGATTCCCTCACAGGCACTCAACGCCGGTAGGGGCCGGACCCTGAGCCCCTCTCGCAGGGAGAAGGGTCCCACGTCGCGACCACACAGCACCGACTACGGCCGAGCAGAACACTTCCTCCAACACCTCCCGCTCCCCGCCACGCCTCAAGTGACCTCTCCCCATGGAACAGCCCCTGCGGGTGGTGGTACAGCCCTGCCCGGCGCTCCCCCGCCCCACCGGCCAATGGAACCGCCCGCCCAGAAACGTTTAAATTCGAGTGCTCAACGGTTCACCCCGCGCCGCCGGCAGGTGAGGCGGGCTTTCGGCGGCACCACCTCATGGGGGGAAAGCCATCTTCCTTACGCCGGGCCCGTTTTAAACACCATTTCCGTTTTGTTCCCGTTGTGTTACACTGTTCCGTTGCCCCCCCCCCCCCCCTTTTTTTCCCCACCCTCCTCTTTTTTCCCCCTACAACGGCCCGCCGATGCAATGCGCACGCGTGGCTCGCGCCGCCCCGCCCTTCCCGCTGTGCGCGCTCTCGCCCCCGACCGCCCCGCCTCAACCCCGCTCCGCGCCGCCGTGTGGGCGGTGCGCGCCGCCGATCGCCTCCGTCGAGGCGGGGGCGGTGCCGCGGGAGCAGCAGCCTCCTCTCGGCCCGCAACGGCCCCGGTCGGTGCGTGGGTCCTGCTGTTGCTCCCGCTCCGCTTATCCCGGGGCGGGTTTCAGGCTAAGCCTCCCGCTCCCCTGCGCTCGCTTGTGAGTGAGGTAAACTCGGTGTTTGGTGTCTCCGCCGCCGTTGCGTCTCAGGTGAGAGGGAGGGAAGGAAGCAGAAAGAGCTCGGAGACACTCCCCACCTCCTTCCTTCAGCGCCTCTCCTGTGGCTCCGCGCGCGAAGCCCCACTGCTTCCTCGCTTCTCTTCTGGCGAAGTAAAACCAGCCCTCTCGCCAACATGGGCTGCACGTTGAGCGCCGAGGACAAGGCGGCGGTGGAGAGGAGCAAGATGATCGACAGGAACCTGCGAGAGGATGGCGAGAAGGCGGCCAGGGAGGTGAAGCTGCTCCTCTTAGGTAAGGGCTGGCGGGGGTGATGGTCCCATGAAGTAACCCCATAGCCCTGGGGTGAGGTGTTCCCTCTTCCCTGCGCCGCCCTGCCTGAGGTGACGCCGGGCAGGTGGCAGCCGAACTGGGGCGCCGTTGAGGCGGCACCGCGGGGGGCTGCAGGGCGGTTGGGCGGGCGGTCGCCGCTGGTAACGCCTCAGTGGGCTTTGTGCTCATGGCCCCTCAGAAGTTCCCGGGGTGAGGAGGGGGGACACAGCGGCGTATACGAAGATGGGCGCCTCGGCTTCTTCCCGGGTTAGAGACAGGGCTCGCTGGGGTAACGGGGCGGGCTCGTTTGCCCCGGGCCCCTTGTTGAAAGCGGGCCCTGGCTTCCATCTGAAGGGGATAACATCTGAAACTTGTGACGTGGGTTCTGCATGCCTCGGTTCAGAGGAAGAGATACTAGGAGGATGGTTCGCTGTTAATGTTTCTTGTATACCTGAACGTATAAACTGTTGCTGCAAGAATGAAGTGTGGAAGGCATCAAAGGAGCACACGGCAAAGCACCATTTAACTTCTGGTGATGTTTTATTTTTGTGGAAGTTGCCTGGGGAGTATAACCTAGATGGGGTTTCAAATCTGTGACCCACAAATTACGTGACCTACATAATATGCTGTCATGTATTGCCGAGTTTTGCTAACAAGTACTTGAAGCTGACTTTCTTGTATATTTTAACTGATATGCTTGGTTGTAAAGATAAGTAAAATTAGATGATTTTAAAAATGTCTATACAAGAGAAAAGAAAGAGGTTTAATTATAAATACGTTTGTGCAGAACTAAAAATACTGTACGACTTGCATACAGCTGAATGCTGAAAGATTTGTATTGTATTGATGATGTAGGGAGTTTTGCAGTGTATCCCATATAGCTAAACCAGACTGGATCCGCCTAATCCTGAGTTAAGAAGCTTTTCAGTTGCAGCTTTCCTCGTGCAGCCCTTCCTTTCCCAGAGCTACAGTTTCAGGCAAACCTCGACGTTGATTATGCTAGATTACTCATCTGGTGTGCTTTGTTCACTGCAGACATTGTAATAGACCTCTTAAATAACTTCTTTCTGTTGTGAAATTCTAAAATAGCTCCAGAAGGGAACAGGAAAGTGAAGCTTTTTCACGTGTAGACGAAGAGATGAAACAAACTAGTATAGGAAAAAGGAATGTCTTAAAATGTGTTTATGGATTGTAAAATTTGGTTGTGAGGAAAACTATTAGAGCTTTTTTTAATTGGTTTGTTTTCCAGAAAGTGGTAGGCTTTTGGTTGGTGCTGTGCCTAGTCCTGTATACCTCTGGAATCCTCAGATTGCTGCACGGAAAGGTTATCCTGTGTGCGTTCAGTAACAGTACTGCAGAAGATGTTATTGACTTTTTCAAAGGTGTCAGAGTAATGCTTTATATTTCTTTTGACAAGGCATTAAAAATTATTTTTCAGTCTTCTGTTTTTCTGTGTGGAAGTTCTAGTACATGTAGTTTGGTAGTCATCTTTGTTTCTCTTATATTCTGGGGATATGGATAAAGTTGCCATCTGTAGAAAGATGCTTTAAATTTTAGGATTAATTTGGTCACCATTTTCAGCTGTTTAATGCTGTTACGTCTAAAGCCCTGTGTTATGATCTTCTATTTTTAAGTTTTATAAATTGTTTATAATGCAGAACAGCTTTTGAGAAAAGTATGTTTTTCTGCTGGAATCTCATGAAATCTTAGTATACATAACAAATGCTCAAATATATGTTTTCTCATAGTGTTCTAAGCAGTAGTTCAGTTGGTTTAGTATTTCCCTTTCCCCTAGTAAAAGGAGGTTTGAAAACTAGCAGGCTAACTTCTTCAGGATCAGTAGTTGAATCATCATATAAACAAAAATTACCTACATGTTTACTGATCTTCGAGGTATTGTATATACATCTATGCATGTATTTGTGTATTTCGCATGTCTTCGAGTGAAAGTTTTTCTGTTACTTTTCCTTGTAACTGTGTCAGATGTCTTAAATGTTATGTGAATGCCTTATCTGATGGCAAAAACTATTTAAAGTTACTTCCACTAGAGTCACTGTCTTCTCACTGTTCCCAATTGCTTGTTCAGCCCGTATGTCATAGTTTATCATTTACTTGGTTGTACTCCTGCATCTATGTATGGGTTTGTTCTGTCAAAAACATACTGAAATGAAAGGAAAAGTGCAAACTGTGGGCTGCTACCAGGAAAATACAGTGTGTGAGAGACATCTAAAATACTTTACTATGTAGATAAAGAGCATGTAGCTGTGTGCCTATTAACCCAATAGGATGGATTTATTCCAGCATCCATAAAAATTATATCTTTGTGTAGTAATTAGAGAATCCTACTGAAGCTTGAGCTAGAATGTGCAATTAAGGGAACATGTTTTTATAAAATCAGCCTAATTCTAGCCTTAAAATGTAATTTCTTACATTATATGTTTTCCTGGAGGTTTTTCTAAAACAGGAAATTGCATTGATTTAATTAAGAGATAGATGTGACATTACTGTACCTACACTACGACTTTGTGAGCAATATCACTGATCCATGCTAGATATATATTTTGTTGTTCTCTTCCTAGAAAGAAGCTGACATATTTAAGTTGAGCAAAGTAGTATTGGCCTGGAATATCTAACTTTCAACATATTTGTGAATTGGTTTATCATTTTGCACAAATTTGCAGGCCATGGGATAAAAATACTGGATTCTGAATGAGATCCATGTACAGCAGTATTTTAACCTTGTAATCCTACACACTTCAATGTGCTATCCCAGCAGCAAGAGAACCTTTACTGGAAAATTTCTGAGCACTGTCCTCATTATTAGAAGTAGGCTGAATTTGAGCATGTAGTTTGTAAGGCAAATTCAGAATGCTTGTTTATACACAGAAATTTAGGTTTTTTAAAATCATTAAATAAATAGGCTTCTGTCATTCAAAATTATATCACTTAAATGTCATGGGAACTCAAAAAACCACATACAGCATTAAAAATGTAACATACAAAAGTACTTAAGCACTTTAATGTTTTTGTTAAGTTGACAGTTCTTAAACTTCTGTTTCCTCATTGAAATAATATTTTGTTTTATAGTATTTTTGCCATTGTTGTTTCTTATAGGTATACTTATATACTTAGTGTGATTTTTAGAACAGCAATGTATATTTTGGCTGGCTTCCAAGTAGAGAAAGCAGTAGACCTAAGTTGTTTTTCTCTTTCATGGTTCCTCATCTTAATTTTAGTGTTGAACAAATAAGAATTCCAGTGATGCTTGCAGAAGGAATGTAATTCTACTCATGTTGGGTGATGGTGGTTCTGTGTGACCGATCTGTGTGCTGCATTAATATACATGTGACCCAGATCAGGTGTGGATTTACAAGTACGTTTCTATTAAATTAGCTAAAGCACATAAGATGGAATTTATGCCAACTGCAAGAGAACAAGCAGTACCTCATTTAGTAGAAAGCCTTCTGGTATGAGGTTAGCTCATCAGGCTTTCTGAATACATTCAAACTGGCAGCATGAGTTTATAGGATTAGCACTTTGTCTTGTGGATTATCGTGTTCTTCACCTAATATAGCAAATTCAGTGTTCAGGTTCTTAGTATCTTGGATCAAAAAGTCGATAGATGTTTCTTAAATGTTCTTTAGAAGTGGATCCTGGTATCCAGCAGGTCACAAACTGTATGTTTGTCAACCATTAATTATCTGTCTTCTTTCTGAATAATCATGTTTATAGATTGAAGTTAAATGAATACCTCTGTACTTAGGAGCAACAGAGCCATTTTTCACTCCTGAATAGATCCTTGTGGTCCATACTGAAACTTGTTGATCTTAAAGATACCTGTTTTTTAACTTAAGACATAGTACTGCTCTTTGTCTTTTTCATTGCAGTTCTTTCTGTTCCTTAAATCTTTAACTAAAACAATTCTATTCCACTGTTCCTCTAAATCTTCATATTGCAGGTGTCTTTTTCTGGCTGCTTTTCTTTTGTTACAGACCTGCATCTTTGCCTGCTCAGTCAACTGACTCCCACTGGATATTCATCTTTTCAGCAGTGTGATCCTTGCAGTCCTTGGCAATACCTCTCTTGCTCCAGACCTGACCACACATCAGATACGCTGTTTGTACCATTACTTGTCTTGCCTTTCCTCCAGAGTATTCTCTTCATACTTTCAGACAAAAAAAAGACTTTCGAAGTCTGAACTTATCAAAGCTCCCAAAAAAGCCTTATTCTCGCAAACAGACATTGCACATTTTCAGAGCTGTTGACCTCATCTTTATACTTGCCTAGTCTAAAACATTTCTGGCAGGATTTCCTGTCTCACCTTCACAGACAACTATCTATAGATGTTTACCAAGTTTGCTTCTTATTTAAAAGCTGTTTTGTGGTACCTAAAAGAAGTGTCTAATGGTTTTGTGTGTTGGTTTTGTTTTGTTTCAGGGGTTTTTTTTCCTTGTTTGTCTGCTTCCCCCCAACTTTCTGCCTGTTGCTTAGATTTAGCAGGAGTTCTGCACTAGGAGCTCTCTTGCATTTTAATATGGTACAATTGGTCTCTGACAATCAGGATGTTATTTATGTGGACTTTTATGTCTGACTTTGTAGTTAAGGCTATGAAATCCTCAAGTCTTTGTACTAAATGTAACAATAATTTCAAGGAACAAAGTCAAAATTGCTAGATTCCCATAGTGTAATAATCCCCCTTGCTTTGTGAAAGGAAACTTATGGATGTACAGAAAACACAGCCATTCAGCTATGGCTGTGTGTGCAATTGCAGTTTAGGTTCTTTTATGCTTGTCTTTTTCCATTTCAATGTTGGTATAATTTACAACATCCTAATAGTGGTTTGTAATGTGTGCATAGATTTTTTTTCACTACAGGATACATTATCTTTAGTGATTTCAGGTCATCTGTTGCATTATTTTAAATCTTAATTTTGGAAGAATTTTTCATAAAAACATCATTTTTGATTGTATAATGTTTTTAATTCTCTAACATCCTTAGGAAAAAATTCACTTAAGTGATTGTTGTTTTAGAAAGAGTTAAGGAGGAACTGTATGTTTTGTACTATGTTGTGATACCAGTAGTGGTGACTGCTTTTTTTGTCTCTTGATTAAAAGGTGTAGTTACAGGTATATAAAAATCACTTACCTTTTGCATCAGGCATTAAGGTTTTTTAAAATACATTTTAAGAGTTAGAAAACATTTTAAGTTTAAAAAAAAAATATTTTCCTTCAAGTTGTCTTTTAAAAACCATGTAATATTTTCACTGGGTCCCAAATAAGAGACCAGAAATGCTGTGGTAAGGTACTTTTGGTAAGCCATTCACTCCCAGTATCAGTGGTGCTCAAGACTACATGTAAGTTCTGTAATTACTCTGACTCAAATAGTTTCTTCCTGCTTTTTCTGGTGGTGCAGTTTGTTGTTGTCGTTGTTCTGATACGTCAGTTTACTTCAGTCCTATAGATTCTGAAATGACTGCATATTTAAGCTAACCTACTTTTGAGAAGTTACTTTTAGCTCATATCAGAAGCAACTCCTTGCATAGCTTTTTTGGTACAACTTGAACTTGGGCTTTGTGCTAGAAAGAGTTAAGAATCTGCTGGTATCATACCACATCACCAAAGTGAATTGTTCTTTTGCTGCCACATTTTACATTTTAGTTGTTTTGGTCCTCTGGGAATAGTCAGCACATGTTAAAGCCTCGCTAAATATTTTGAAACCAAGCCATGAGTCCAACTTCAGAGGGCTTGAAATTCCAAAGTCAGTTTTGCTGGTGAGTTTGGTGTGCATCTACAGTGTTTCCTGTAATACGCTATCCTGTCAAATGTCAAAATAGAAAACTGGAAGTAGAAAAGAGGCATTTAAGATGTTCTGTGTGAAGTTTTTCTGCCATGGAAATGCTGAAATAAAGATCTGAAATGATTTGATAATTAGCTGGTAAAAGTTTTTTTTTTCTTCACCCCAGATGTGTATATGTAGGACAACTTGTATTGATGAAAAGCTTGCTATTTTAAGGTTGAATCTTAGTCATTGTCCAGCTTTACCTGAGGTCAGCTGTTCTATTTATTGCCTTTGTGCAGTGTCCTGCTGTTCCTCAGGCTTTGTGTAAATTACTGTTTTGTTATTCTGTCAGTGGAAAAGTCAGTTGGCTTAACCTGAGAGATCCTGTATCAAAAAAGTTTTTAAGTTGGTAATATACAGAGCAGTTGAAAGAATCAGAACTTTGAACTTGTGAGAGACAGAAGTTTTGAGTGGAAAATTTTCAGGAAAATGCAGGTTTTGAAATGGCTCTACTTAGTGATGTTTCTGAGTGGGAGAATAATTAAGATATTGAAATGTTAGACGATTAAGACAAAAAAATAATCTCTTGTTGCTGAGACAATTTACAATGTAAGAAAAGATTTTAACTTCTCTCTTCTTGTACGAAAATTTTGTTCTCCTTGCCCATTAAGTAGGACCAGACAAGGCAAAACAAGTTTTTTAACAAAATTCAGGGTGGAAAATGAAGGAATGATTATGATGTTATAGTCTAATTATCCATGATTGTGACTGCTCATAACCCTCTCACATTATAGCTGTTAAGAAGTGTTAAGAGTTGGGGATTTGGAGGGTGCTTCCCATGATCATGGCTTTGCCATTGGCATTTGTAAAGCTGTGGAGCCAGCTACAAAATCTCTGGAATTGTCTATAGATTGTGTATGAAACAGGAGGTAAAGTATCATTTATCTCTTTGTGGTGTCCCAGCAAAATGGCCTAAAAATCACCTAGTTTCACAGATACCCATATGCGTTATTCTTTGATTTGGGAGTATGTTATCTGTTCAGGTCAGCTTTTGACTTTCTGTTTCACTTTGGTTTAAATGATGGCTAGGCCCTTTCCTGAAAAACCGTATTTTTGTGTAACTGTTAAAATGTTCTTTTGATAGAATTCTTTCAGGATCTCAACTGATGGAGGTAGCTGGCATAGAGCATTTAAGAATCAATTTGCTAAATAAGAGATGGGTTGTTAAACATATGATAGGCAAATAAATAGCTTTCCTTTTCTGGCTTTCGTAATTGAAGAGTCATTGAAGCTCCGAATAAGACTATTTCCTGTAGGTTTCAGTATGAACTTAATCAAGTAGCAGTGCTGACATAGCTCTATATATGGGAGCTATGTATTTGTATTTAGAGATGCATGTAAACTGTAGTATTAGGTGTCACTATGTAAATTAATATTGAAATTAAAAATGCTTTTTATAAAGCTACTTATTTAAAGGAATCAACACCATATATAACTGGTGCTTCAGTATATAAAGTAAATTCTTACCTCATTAGTTTTCCGTACATGCTTTTTAGAAATGGAGTACTGCCTTTGAAGTGTGTAATATACTTAGCAAAGGTACCTGATTAAATCTTTAGTGAAATATAACAGTATCTAGGCAACCAGAGTGGACAGGAAGTCTTTTACAATCATTGCTCTAAGCAGATTGCTTTTAAAGAAGAAATCAATGTACTGTAATGAAAATTTCTGTTAAAGCTGTGAAGCACGTTTGTAATTCCTAAGATCATCTAGAATGTAGTATGTTCTATTTCTTGGAATTAAAGTACTGTGGGAATCAAATGGCTACCTGTATCCCATCTTTTCTTTGCAAAGTTGAGAAAATAATTCCCTGCATACAACATGTGTTGGGTTTCTTTGCATGGATGAAGCTGTTGTAGTTCTTTGGCTTATACAGATTGTTACCCATCACAACTGTGGGGGTTCTGAGTCTCTGGGCTTTTTTAATAGTTTCCAGTAAAACTCAAGAGGCTCTTGCCTCCTTTCTAAATCCACATCAGAATGCTGGAAATAAGCAGTACATGTTGTCTAATGAGCAGCTAAGCCATTCTGGAAGCCCTGTGTTGTTGGCTGAATGGTTTTGCCCTCTCTCTGGCACTTCTAAATGCCTAATTCAGTTTTCTACTGGTTGAATAGTCAAATTGGCTGTCCTGTTTGGATTCAGTTTGCTGCTAGAGTAGTCATTTTAACTGGTATGTCATAAATGTTTGTTAAGGACCTGAATGAAAGCATGAGGAGGAGCAGAAATACATTTGCCTATGCAAATGGAATACTGGAAATGAATATCAGTGGCTGCAGGGGACTATGGCTGCAAATTATGATTCTTTGCTTCTGCATTTCAGTGTCACAGTTTACTGCTGAATTGGATGCTCAACCTGTGAGGTTCAGTTGGTAGACATGTCAAACTGTTCAAAACCCATTTAAAAACGATTGCTTGAATAGAAGATAGTGCCAATCTTTCTCAAGGAGTGTGTTGATTAGGGCATTTGATCAGCAAATGGAGGAAGAAATTTGGTTTTGTTCCCAGACCAGGGAGTCTCATACCTGTGTTTCCTTATGCTAGGGTAATTTACAGGTTGTAGACTAGACTAGGAAGAATCCTTTTTTACCTAGCCCTTTCATGAATGAGAGGTGATAGTGGACAAGAAGCGTAACTGCCAGCCTGGTGTCCAGACAGAGGAGAATGGAGGTAATTAGGCTCCAGTTGAAACAGTAAAGTTGTACTAATACTGCAGACAGAACACAGTATGAATGTAGTATTGGAATGCAATTTTTAGAAGTTGCTATGACTGGAGAGAAATGTCTTGCAATAACAAAATTGGGAGTAAACAAGAGTATTTATAGATTTTATTTAATGAAGTGCTATTTTGAACGCTTCTTGATTTCTGAATCTACCAATGATGTGCTGTAGAAAGGTGAACTTAAAATAAGCTCCTAAGTCTCATTAGTGTTGCATGTATGCTTGATGGATTAAATATTTCTTGAAATGCTTTGAAAGTGGATTTCACCTGTGTGCAGATTCAATTACTGATCCTTAATAAATCTGGTAAACTCTGTGCAAAACCATTATGTGCTTTCTAAGGCTCTTAAAGACATTGACAGGGATTCCTTCCAAAATGCCCCAGTGTTTGCTAGCAAAAGCTGTCATTTAATTCCTAGATGAGAGACTACTTAGGTTATTTTCTCTGCCCGCCGTCTTGGAACATAGGACCTTTTAGGGTTACATTAAATTGGGGTTTGACAACAAACTTGTCTGAGGCCAAGCAAGCAGCTGTTTATGTAGGTTTCTATCTTACTCCTTGCTTTTGGGTTTTTTGGTGAAACTGCTCGGTTTAATGCGTTGGAAGTTTTTATATATGTTAAAGTTTTCTCAGTTTGAGAACAGTTAAATACAAAGTCTGTTTAAACAACAGCAACCAAGAAAAGGCAGATTTCTGTTTTAGTGCTGTTAACTATAAATAGTACTCGTGGGTAGCCTTGTGTGGAAAATGTTACAAAATGATATGATTGAGTATACAGGTATCTGAACCAGGAAAGCAAATTCATGAGTTGAGTTCTGAAAATGTTTGCTTTTGAAAGATTAGTTTTGTTAGATAGGTTTTTATTTCATATGTTAGCCTGTGTCACTTTGTAAGTCTTTACAATTTTTTGGTGGAGGTGGAGACTTCTGTAGTGAACCTAAGTCAAAACCAGTATGCTTATTCTCCTTATTTTTGTGGATTTTAGTCCTCAAGCCACAAGATGAAATGCACTGAGTTAGTTGTGGATGAAGACTGAGAATTTGTGAACCAAAGTTTATTGCCTTACTTTTGCAGTAATAGGATCTCCTTTAGTATAACTGCATTTGCCTTCATTTAAACGTTGACAGTATCCATTTGTCTTATTTGTGAATAATGCCTTGGTGTTACATGACAAGCAGAGCTTTGAATAAAATTATTTGGGATCTACACGAGATCTTTTCCTGCTTTGACAGGATGTGAGCACTTTTTGCTGCTTGGTTTTACCAACCTTTTGGACAGTTACATAGTAATATGAGGTAGCAGGGACAGTCAGATCTGTCATAATTGTAGATGATACAGCAGTACTGTTGTTCTGAATTACAAGTGGAGCCTGAGATGAAAATATGCTGTGAATTCTATGTTCTTTTGTTGTATCTCCCCACCTGCATAAAGTATGCCTCCTGAGCGTTGTTTGAGTTTTTAGTGAAGTATCTTTGTGATTAAGATAGTATGCTTAGTAAGGGAAGTTCTCTTTGGCTTCTTAGTCACTGAACCTGCCATCTTTGCACATCATATTTTTATAGCTCAGTGAACAGTAAAAGCTCATGAAGGCTAACAACACTGTCAAGAAAAATGTCAGGGCACTCTAAATTTCTTGAGGTTTACTGGATGTGTATTTAGAGATCTGGATGAGGCATGCTGTACCCTGTTGGCAGAAATTGACAGTAACTTTTCTTGGTAAACTTTGCAAGAGCAAAGGAGATGCTTCTTACTGCTGGAGCGCTTGGCATTTATGTTGTGTAGTGTGTTCACATAAAATATCCACTCAAACTCATGTATGAAAGAAGATAACCACGTTTTTTTTAAGAAGCAAATTTAAATCTTATTTTAATTTTGAACAAAAGATCAGTTAGTTGCTATTAATGACACTGACAAGTTTCTGGACTTGGAAGTTTGAGGAGATTCACATCTTTTAGAGTATGGTAGTGTGGAGGCTGGTCTTTGAGACATTTAAGTAATTGACTGATAATCTTACAAGCTGCTGTCAGCATTGACATGTTAGGTAAACCTAGAGCCACAAATATTTTAGCTACTGATGGTGTAGCATATAGTTACCAGGCATCCAGCATGATTACTATGTGGTTTTCATTTCTAAATACACATCAATTCCCTTACTTAATTTATGGCATAAGAAATAAATTTATATCCAAAGTTTCAAGTCACAGCTTGTCATGGTCTTGCTGGGTTTGGCACTTTGCATAAATGAAACTATGTCTACATCTTAATTTAAGGAAATGCTTCAGGTTTTAAAGTACAATGGCACTGTCCCATTGTAAGGCGATGGTAGTGTTTCTTGAGAGGTCTTCTTTTTCAACAGATAAGTGTTTTTAAAGTAGATTGAATTCCAAGGTACCAAATTCATTTTGAATGTTTCACAATTTCTGGGGGATTGTACTGGTGCTCTTCATAGTGAGATACTGAGTCCACAGCATGCTTATGGTGTAAGTGATGCATGTAATGATAAAACGGTCCTACTACATAGCAGTAGTTGTACAACCAGTAATTTCAAACAACTGCAGAATATATATAGAAGAACAGTTTTGATGAGTTATAATTTGTATTCAAAAGCTTCAGTCAGTGAAGTGTTCTGTACATAAAGTTGCACATGGCAAAATGAGGTGTCTGCTTATCATATGCATCAAATTCTAAGCAAAAAGATGATTTCAAAAAAAGATTATAACCTTTGTCGTGAAAAGATACTAGGCACTAATAGGGTATTTAAAATAGCTGGAAACTTAATTCATACTTAAAAAGAAGTGAATAAAAGTTACCTTAAACATAAGCTACCTTAAGTTCTGCAAAGTGGAGCATGTGCTCTGCTTGTTTCACCATAAACTTTGTTTTTAGAATTCATTGAGTTCAGAGCTTATACTGAATATAAACTGACACTTTATTTCAGTACTAAACTAATTAATACAGTTGTTATCCCTTGCTTATGTGTTTAATATAGTAACAACTTGGATATCTAAAGCAGTTTATTGGATGTGTAGACCTGAACAAATACACAGGACGCTAACATTAGTTAATAAGCAATTACTCCTGTGAGGTAATGTTTAATGTTAATTTTATTTAATGATTTATATATATTTTCTTGTGTGCTATTGATTTCACACATCTACTAAGAGCAATACTGAAGACCTAGGAAATAAATAGCTTTTTGTAATTAATTCTTGATTTGATAGGGAACTTTCAAAAGTGACAGCAGCTTACAGGTAAGTCAGTGTGCAGCAACTGAGATCTTGAGAACTAGCCCAGATCTTTTATCTGTGTCATTGTCGTAATTTTAGAATCTGTCACTCCTGTGGTTTCAGCCAGTGATGTAATCTGGGATTCAGACTTCGTTACTGCATGGCTAAGTTGCTGAGGTATTTTCTTCCACCATATTGTTCAGACAGCTTTCTTTTTAACATTCAAAGTTTCCTGGTCTATTCAAATTCCAGTAGCTATGGGCTAATGTCCAAGACTAATGCCACCTTCTAAGAATAGAGTACTGTCAACCTTTGGTTGACTGTATGAAAACGGTTGGGAAGAGGAAAAGGAACATGAGCTTTGTCAGTGGCAGCAGCTGCCCCAGAATTAGAATACAAGGTGGTGGTGGACAAGTACTGCAACTTCTGGGTGGCTTCAAAAAGGGAGACTGGGAACACAAGACAAAAACTAATTTGCAGGGAGGTAGAGCAGTGTAGGTGCTGGTGTCAGGGAATGTTTGGTGGCCAGCCTGTCTAGTGGATGTGTAGCAACAAGTTTTCACTGTGGGTTTCTTGTACTAGTACAAGAACGATTAGCAGCTTGAATTCTGATTTGTCTCATGTCTGCTAATGTGTCATGAAGTGTTAAATTTAAGAGATTATACTTCCAAACTGTATGCTTGCCATGTGCTTCTGTAAAAAATTATTGCCCCCATGGCAGAAACAGTAAAAATGATGGCATATTTAGCTTGTGCTGTGACCAGTATCAGCTGAAGGAACAGGAACTACTCATCTTGTGCCTTCAACTGGGAAATACTAACATCTGACAGAAGACTGGATAGGACTGTTGTGAGGAAAGGCCTTTACAGTAGATGAAGCTAACAGTTTATAAATCTGTGTTTTAAGTTTTGCATGTGTCTTTGTATGTTAATTTGGTGCAAGTCTCCTGTTTAAGTCTGAAAAGCTGACAAGCATCCATTGAAAGTTTTATATTAATTACTCTTGTCCACACTTGAACTCTCTGCTGGCAGCATACAAGACTATTCTTAGTGGGTTCTCTCCTTTGTCTGACTTGGTCATTCAAAGCCAGCGGCTGTTCTGAGGGGTTTGTATTTGTTGGTTTTGTTTGTGGTGGTGGTGTTTTTTTTTTCTTCCCAGAAGTTTAGTCTACAATTTTTTTGTTGTGTTGCATGGAGTATATCTGTGCTATTGGGAATTGCAGTACTTGACAGTGGGCTTTATCTAAAGGGGGGATCCTGTGAACTTGGAAGTGTGAATTGCATTTTATGTTGGTATTTGATTAGTTTCTTCATCAAGTAGGTAGTAAATCCTTCACAAGTTAGAAATGTTGCTATTAGGATCTCAGCACTTACAAACACCAGTTTCTGTGCTTGGGTGCGGAAAACACTTGTTCTAGAAATTTGTAGTTCTGGAATGCTTGCTATGTAGGCAGTGTGTGGGATAAAAATCATGAGACACTATGAGGAGTTTAAAGTAACATTTTTGCTGACCTGTTTAATTAAATTGCAAAATACTTACTCTTTGTAAGCACAGACCTGCTCTATTTGGAAAGTAGAAGGATATAAAATCTGTCCAGAATGACGTTTGTTACGATTTCACGGTAGTGAGTCATAGGATCATAGAACCTTTTAGGTTGGAACAGACCCTTAAGATGGAGTCCAACTGAGTCTGTCTTTTTAGTGCTTTTTAGTAAGATCATGTGTTACTGGCCAAATAACAGCTTCGAAAATCAAGCTACTGCTTTAGCCTGTTTCTTAAAATTTATTTTGAGTTTTGCTAGCCCAACTCCGTTCCTTCAGAGTAATTACTATATGTGAAGTTGATCCGTTAAATGGTCTTTTGCTTATTTGAACATGAAGATTCTTTGATTTTTCTCTCTATTTCCAAAGGTGAAAGTCGGCTTTGAAAGAAAAGTTATAATACAAATATAGTCCTACTATTTAGCTGAGCTTCAGATCAACTGTGCTATGGATGGTGCAGGAGGGTTAGTCGTAGGCCTGGGTTTATATGCTAGGTATAAAAGCACTGACACTAGCTGTGGAACTATTGACAGGTGAGGGTAGATCTTGATTACTAAACTTTGAGGCAGAAGACCTTCAGATTATAGTAGAATCTATGGGGGAAAACATGGTTCTGCTGCTTGGTGTGTTAACATTGTCTCAGGTTGCACATGGTTTGCTTCCACACTTCACCAGTCTGCTTAATGAAGCATAAGGATCTACCTGCTTTCTGGCAAGGAGATGTAATAAGAGTGTGAGACCTAGCTGAAGTTGCGTTACTACTGAACTGTGTGAATAAAAGTTTTAAATTGGATTTTCATAGGATGTGTTGCTTCCTTTGTTTTTTTGTTCCTTTGAGGAGTGCAAAAAGGGCACAAAGTGTGCAAGAAATAAAAACATCATCAGTTATTAAAACTTTCTTTTGTCAGTGATCCCCTGACAGTTAGCTTAGCCTGCCATTTAAAACTAAGCAAACAAAAAAATAACCACCATTCTTTCAAATTCAGATCTGACACACTGTTATTTTTCTAGTCTGAGCAGAACTGTAGTCTTTTTATTAATATTTATGCTAGACATAAATAGTAACTGAGCCAATAAGACTGTTCAAATGACTGGCAGTAGTGAAGCTGAAATCAAGTATTGCACTTGAGTAGTAGGCAATAAATAGCATCCTTTACTAGATGATTGAGGAATATATAATCAAGTCTGTCTAAATTTGGGTGGGGTTTGGTTGTGACAGTACAGCTAGCTCTGACATTTTATATGCAGCTGTCACATGAAATATTTGATACTGCTGTTCCTGTTTAAAACTTTCTAAAACAGAATTAGTTCTCATTTTGCTGCATGGACAACTTATTTATGCTGAGATAAAGGAGAAGTTTTACAAGTACATCCATCAGCAAACCTGGCTGAGTTCTGCATTTAGGAGTTCAAAAAGGGTGAATCTCCTTTCAGAATGGGACAGTAAGGTGTAATTTTCTTACTAGAGCAAAAATTCTTGGGCAAACTGCAGGCATTTTAGCATGCAGTTCAAGAAAAAAAACAACCTGAGCATGCTGTTTCTATTTTCCATTAAATAAAATAGGGGAGTGCACCTTCCAGGAACTCACCGTTGATGTTATGTACTCTGTAATAAATTACTTAGGTTTTTTTTCTTACTCCTTATGTGTTTGTGGTTATATTACTGAAATGGCTTTTGTGAGAGTTCTAGGTATTTGTTACATGTGAATTCTAATGACATAGAGAAACACATCTGACTCCAGAAAAACAGCAGAAAGATTATTACAAATAATTAAATTTTGATACTGTGACTAGCCCTGACACTGACCTGCTTGGTTAGTCAAATATGGCAAATTTTGAGCAGAAAGAGTACTTCATGAGGTTATATAAATCAAATGCTGTAATATTTGTTAAAGATTTCTGTTGAATGCAAGGGTATATACTTTCTTCAAATTGACTGAATAAAAACATTAACCCAAAGTAAATTACAGTAATGTCATTAATAAAGCTAATCTTTGAACTTTTGCCACCTATTTTGCTTAAGTCCATAATTACATATTTACAGATAAGGTTTTAGTTGGGTTTACAGATGCTTCTGGTGTCATAATAACAAATTACTTTCGTACTGCTGTCTTTGTTTTCTATTTATAATAATATATTGATACTGAGCTCTGATGGCAGCGCAGAGTCTGAGAACTGTTGCTACTTTTTGAAGAAACTTGCAGGTTTATAAAAAGTTTCTTACTTGGACATTAGCTAAAGATGGCATTAAGCAATCTTAGATTGATGTTGACAGGCCTACTTTATTTCTTAGCTGGTTAACTGCAGGATGCTAGCTCCTGTTGGTGCTGACACTCATTCTGCTGTGTGTTGGAGTAAGGAAAGTCTAGTCATTATTAGCAGTGTCATCACATCACAGTAGCGGTATTGGGGAGGAGGTGGGACAACTATTGGCAGCTGGGTTTGAATTTGCTTGAGCCTGTCATGAAGATGCATGTTTGGTTTGAACACTATCCCAAAGACATTGCTTTACAATAGACAAAGTATAGAAATAATCTGCTGTACTGGTATGAAATAGTATTTTAAGTTGGAAGGAACCTTTAGAGGGCATCTAGCTCAACCCTTGGCTCAAAGCCAGGCTAACATCAGAATAGATAAGGTTGCTCAGAGCCTTGTGCAATTAAATCTTGAAGATCTCCAAGGTTGTGTTTCTGCTTCCTCTGTGTGCAGTTGGTTGTAGTGCTTAACCTCTTCCATGCAGATAGGTCCCCTCTTATATCTCTATGAAACTGTTTGTGCTGCAGCTTCTTGATTGTCTCGCTTCTTTTTGTTGTGTACCTCTGAGAGTTTGCTTCTGTCTTCAGCTGTCTTAAGTGGGTTTTATGGGGAGGACAGCAATTGGACACATACTCCACCTCACCAGCACACAGCCCCACCCCACACGCCAGTAGTCTCTCCAGGATTAAATAGCCCAGTCCTGTGTAGCTTTTCTGTGTATGCCTTGTGCACCAGTCCCTTAATCAACTAAGAGATCTTTCACTGGTTTTTGTATAGTTTATCAATTCCTCATTTACTGGATGCTTGAGGAGGGGGAAAAACAGTACACGGTACTTGGATACAGCATCATGAATGCTGACTGCTGGGGAATAGCAGCTTCTTTTTGACTTGTTGACTGCAGTTTTGCCACTGCAGCATTGCAGTTGGCCAGGGTTTATTCAGACTAAACAACCCAACCACTCACAGAGCTACTTGGTTACTCCCCTCTCCCTAAGGATAAGGAGAAAACAGAAGGAAGCAAAAAGACCTGTGAATCAAGATAAAGATGTTTTAATAGGAAAAGCAAAAGTTCACACAGACAAGCAAAGAGAAGAATTAATTCCTTCCATCTTGATGGGAGGCAGATGTTTGGCTACCTCCTGAAAAGCAGGGCCTCAGCGTGTATGGAATGCATCACAGAATCATTTAAGTTAGAAAAGACCTTTAAGATCATAAAGGCCAGTTGTTAGCCCAGGACTGCCAAGTCCACCACTAAACCATGGCTGGGAGCACGACATTTACATGTCTTTAAATACATCCAGGGATGGTAACTTAATTGCTTCCCTGAGAAGCATGTTCAAGTGCTTGCAGTGAAGAAATCTTTCTTAACATTCAATCTAAACCTTCCATGGCACAACTTGAGGCCATTTCCTCTTGGCCTATCACTTGTTACTTGGGAGAAGAGACTGACATCCACCTCACTACAGCCTCCCTTTCTCCAGACTAAACAACCACAGTTTCCTCAGCCACTCCCCGTAAGACTTGGGTGTTTTAGTGCTTTAGATTCTTCGTAATCACCCTTCCAAAAGTTATACCAAACATCACAACCAGAAATGTCCCCTTTTCCTCCTTTCCATGAACTTTTACTGTGAACCATGGCATAATATGGTACGGAATTCCACTTTGGTCAACTTGGGTCAATTGTCTCATCCTCTTGTCCACCTGCAGCCTTCTCATTAGGGGTGGGTACAGGGTGAAAAAGAGATAAAGCCTTGATGCTGTGCATGCACTTTTCAGCAGTAACAACAACACTATTATCTTGCCAACACTGGTTTAGCCATAGATCCAAAGTACTGAACCATACGGGTTGCTATGAAGAAAGTTAACTTTGTCCTAGTGCACCAGCCCTGTATGTGGTTGATCTTCATTGCCACAAGGGCTAACTACTCACTGTTCAGGTTGTTGATCCCCACTGCTGTTTTCTGCAATGTTGTTCCCTAGCTTAGCCCAAGTGTGTATTGTTGCATGGATTATTCTGTCAGAGAGCAGTGTAGGGGAGAGGGACCTGGGGGTCCTGGTGGACGACAGGGTGACCATGAGCCGACACTGTGCCCTTGTGGCCAAGAAGGCCAATGGCATCCTGGGGTGTATTAGAAGGGGGGTGGTTAGTAGGTCGAGAGAGGTCCTCCTTCCCCTCTACTCTGCCCTGGTGAGACCTCATCTGGAATATTGTGTCCAGTTCTGGGCCCCTCAGTTTAAAAAGGACAGGGACCTGCTGGAGAGAGTCCAGCGCAGGGCAACTAAGATGATTAAGGGAGTGGAGCATCTCCCTTATGAGGAAAGACTGAGGGAGCTGGGTCTCTATAGTTTGGAGAAGAGGAGATTAAGGGGTGACCTTATTAGTGTATATAAATATATAAAGGGGGAGTGTCACGAGGATGGAGCCAGGCTCTTCTCAGTGGCAAACAATGGAAGGACAAGGGGAAATGGGTACAAATTGGAGCACAAGAGGTTCCACTTAAACCTGAGAAGAAACTTCTTCTCAGTGAGGGTGACGGAACACTGGAACAGGCTGCCCAGGGAGGTTGTGGAATCTCCTTCTTTGGAGACATTCAAGACCCGCCTGGACACATTCCTGTGTAACCTTATGTAGGTGTTCCTGCTCCGGCAGGGGGATTGGACTAGATGATCTTTTGAGGTCCCTTCCAATCTCTAACATACTGTGATACTGTGATACTTGCAGGTCCTCACATTTGTTTCTGTTCACTGTCATAAGATTTCTGTCAGCTCAGGCCTCTAGGTTCTTGATGACCCTCTCGATAGCACCATCATTTTAATAGACGGACCACTGAGTTGTGGTCAATGGCTCAGTGTCCAGCTGGAGACAAGTAATGAGTGGTGTCCCTCAGGGATCGGTGTTGGGACCGATCTTGTTCAATATCTTTGTCAGTGACATGGACAGTGGGATTGAGTGCGCCCTCATCAAGTTTGCTGATGACACCAAGCTGTGTGGTTCGGTTGATACACTGGAGGGAAGGAATGCCATCCAGAGGGACCTTGACATGCTTGTGAGGTGGTCTGATGCCAACCTCATGAAGTTTAACCATGACAAGTGCAAGGTCCTACACCTGGGTCGGAGCAATCCCAGGCACAGCTACAGGTTGGGCAGAGAAGACATTCAGGGCAGCCCAGTGGGGAAGGACTTAGGGGTGTTGGTTGATGAGAAACTTAACAGGAGCTGGCTTTAGTGTGCGCTCGCAGCCCAGAAAGCCAACCATATCCTGGGCTGCATCAAAAGGAGTGTGACCTGCAGGTTGAAGGAGGTGATCCTGCCCCTCTGCTCTGCTCTCATGAGACCTCACTTCTGGTGTCCTCAACATAAAAAGGACATGAGAACTGTTGGAACAAGTCCAGAGGAGGGCCATGAGGATGATCAGGGGACTGGAGCACCTCCCATATGAAGATAGGCTGAGAAAGTTGGGGCTGTACAGCCTGGAGAAGGGAAGGCTGCATGGAGACCTCATAGCAGCCTTCCAGTATCTGTAGGGGCCTCTGAGAATGCGAGGGAGAGACTCTTCATTCGGGACTGCAGTGATAGGACAAGGGGTAATGGGTTAAAACTTAAACAGGGGAAGTTTAGATTAGATATAAGGAGAAAGTTCTTTACTGTGAGCATGGTGAGGCACTGGAATGGGTTGCCCAGGAAAGTTGTGAATGCTCCATCCCTGGTGGTGTTCAAGGCCACGTTGGACAGAGCCTTGGGTGGCACGGTTTAGTGTCAGATGTCCCTGCCCATGGCAGGGGGTTGGAACTTAAGGAACTTCAAACCCTAACTATTTTGTGTTAAACTCTTAATATCCCAGTGTAGTCTCCTGAAGGTTGCCTCATCTGAGTTGCTTCCAGGTAAGTTTTAAGCCGTTGAGCACAAGCCTTTAAGTCTGGCAGATTTTCAGACACCCTGAAGTTGATATTTATCAGATTTGGTGCTAGGATGCTGTGGGAGGTGGCATTGAAAGCCTTATTAAGAGTCAGAGTAAATCACATCCACTGGTGTCCTCCATCCCCCAAACCAGCTGTTTCCTCACAAAAAGTTACCAAGTTAGGTGCAATTTGCACTTCATAAAGCCATCCTGGCAATTCTCAATCACGTGCCTGGAAATTGCTTCCAAGAGTATTTGCTGTATACTTAGTCTGAGGATTGAGATGAGGCTGGCTCTTTCATAATGCTTCAGATTCCCCTTCTTGCCCCTTTTTTTAAGATGAATAAATACGGCTTTTATCAGTGACTTCCTGTGGTCACAGTGACCTCTGAAGAAGAGAGTTTTATTTGATTGTATTGCAATTGATGATATGTTTACATTGGAAACACCATAGACTATAAAGATTATACTCACTTCTGCAAAACCATGTTGAGAAAGAGGAAATGTAGGAGGGAGGGTACAGCACAAGCACACACAAACTGGGAGTGTGCTGTTTAAAGGGATTAGATCACACCTCTTAAGAGTTGCATGTTTTTTTTTTCAGAGAAAGCAGCAGACCTATGTGTAGGTACAGTAAATGAAGGTGGCTGAGGCAGCAAAAGGCAGTTTGTCATACGTGCTGGTAGACATGCTAATTGTTTTTGTAAGCTTCATATTTTAACATAGTTTGCCTTTTTTATCACTTTTCTAAAGCATTGAGGATGGTATTAGCACATTTGGCAAACCCCCTGCAGTCTGTTCCAACAAAAAGGAGCTGGTTTATTCTTGCAAGGACCAAAAAGATGGTTACAAGGACTAGAACAGTGGAGAGTCTGAAGCTGCTCATTTGCAATACTGAAGACCATTAATGCAATTTGAAGTACTTATAAACGAGGTTTTTTGGTGAGGTGTTTATTTAAAAGGTTCTTTGAGGAATTGAGCTTTAGACTCATTGAACAGTTGATACCTGTTTGCATTAGAAACACCTGGCAGACTGTAAAGAATATATTCACTTCTGTAAAAAGGCAAGCAAAAACTTTTTAGAACGGAATGATTTGTTCTTACAGTGTCTTAATTTTGACTCAAGACACGTTTTTATACTAAAAATTCATTTTTAGCAAATGTACTTTTAATTATTGAAGTTTTCTATATTGGTTATGTATTTGAAGTACAGAGACTAAATGTATTTCCAAAGATCACTAAAAGTCTAGTCAATTTTCACACATTTATTTTTCAGGAGCTGGTGAATCAGGAAAAAGCACAATTGTCAAACAAATGAAGTAAGTATGGTGAAATACTGTCCTAGAGAAATATTTTGTTTATTTGAATAGAGAATTTATGTTTTTTCTCCTTTCATAGGATCATCCATGAAGCTGGTTATTCAGAAGAAGAATGTAAACAGTACAAAGCTGTTGTCTACAGTAACACCATTCAGTCCATTATTGCTATCATTAGAGCAATGGGGAGGTTGAAGATAGACTTTGGTGATCCAGGCAGGGCTGTAAGTATTGAAGTACGCACACAGATACATAGCTGAAATACCCATTCATTTTCAATTTTTGTCTGTTAGTATTGTCCGAAAAAATCTCCAGATATCCAGTAATCTTCTTTATAAGATAAAAGTTTAATTGAAAACTAAATGTCATTGGTCTTTATACATGGCAAGGTGACCTACACAGCAGTCAACACTGGGCTGATTCACAACAGCTGTTTGTTTAGATACAATTCTCCGAATTCTACCTAAATTTGGAGAACCTTAGGGAGGTTTTGAAAAACATTAAGCTATGCACTTAGGTCTCTTTACTTGTATGGACTGGTGGCCTATTATGTTCTGTAAGTCATTTCAGTTAGACATCTTCATGTTGCTTAAAAACAGCTTAAATAGGTAGGTATCTACCTACTGTCTGTATTTCTCTATTAGGTGATAGGCACAGGATTGCCTGAAACATTTTCAGCCTCTGAGCTTAATCCTGTTTCATACTAATCTCCAGTGTGGAGGACTGTATTTTACATGGGTATAACTCTGCTGCTGATATCCCATTTTTTTATTTTTTTAATATCATATTAAGGATTAATGCTTTTCCACCAAGGAATAGACCTTTTCTAAGCTTTTCTGCTCTTTTTCCATCTTATTTAATCTAATGGTCCATGAACAAGCCTCTGATGGGTCTCTTTGCCATTCCAGCTATTAAAGCTGGTCTGTATAATTGGTTCTTTTAAGGCTTACTGTTTCTCCAGTCCTAACCCTATAATTTTACTTGTGGTGACCCTGATTATGTCTGTATCTGGTTGGGAGGTTAGATGCTCTGAATCTCTTTAAAATGCTGAGCTTAAGTGGTTTTGGATATCCTTTGGTTGCAGGAGTACACTCTGTGCTGGAGTGCGCAAATTGATCATCAAAGCTGTTAGTCTGCATAGCACTGAAACTTAGTTCAGGATGTGTATTTTCATTTTCTCTCCATAGAAATTAATGCTGGAATATGGAATGCTCACTTTCTGAAGTGGGAACTAGCCTAGCACTAGTAATACTAGTGTATATTTTCAGTGACCTTGTGAAATGCATTATGTATGGTTGTCAAAAGAAGACAAACATTCATAAGTTTATGTAAAGTGAGTCATAAAATTGTATATGAAGTCTAATTCTACGCGACACCTCTTCAGTTTTAAACACAAGTAACAGAAGCTTTGTTTTCATTGGCTATCCGTCTCTACATTACTCTCTCATTTGCTGATGTCGTTCCTTAAGACTAAAGTTTTCCAGGGCAACAACAGTATCTTATTGCATGTTAGTTCAGCATTTGCACAATGAAGTCCTCTCGGGAGTCTGGCAGTTAATGTTGGAAAGAGGCAGATGGTAGACTTGTGTTACTAAATACATAGAAAGAGAAAATGGAGGAGAAGTCAATTTAGGTGTTAGCAGATAAAATGACTAACAAGAAGATTTTGAAGGCTATTTTATTCATGATATCAATTTGAAGTCATCTTGAGTTTATCAACTTCAAAGAGCTATGTAAATGATGAGGCAAACTTGTCAGGGCTAATCTTAAAATAGCTGTCCATCCGTTTGCACTTAGGCAGGTCTTGGTAGTCCAAATTCTTTTTTCAGAGCAACACTGCTGTGGAGCGTCAATTGCAGTGTCAGAAATGGAAAAAGGAATTCAGAGCATGAGTTATACATCAGTCTCGCTTAAAAAAAAAAAGTATGCATACTCCTTGATTATTATAATGTAGCTTTTTAAATGTTTTGTTACAATTTTATCCTTTTTATTTTGAGGAAAAAGAAACAACACAGAAAAACAAACTCAGAATTGTCATTCCTGATGAAAACCATTACATTCAGACTTTTTTGTGTACATTTCTGAGGGTTTTATTCTAAATGGGCTGAGTTTCTTTGGAAAATCATACCCTGTTAATTCTGTCATAAGACTAAAGGTAAAGCAATGAGTTTAACATTTTCTTTTTTAAAGCTCTTGAATCAAGAGAGCACAGATTACACCAGCAGCTTCAGTAATGGTCCATCTCAAGACTGGTACATTTTCCTTTGTCCTACAGGATGTTTCAGTCCTGAAGTAGAAACTCTGTTTTGAGAGACAATTAGTGAATGTACTTTAAAGGAATAAAGACCATTTTCTGAATGTGAAATTTGCTGTAATGAGCTAGAGATGGTTAAATTAGTTTCTTTATATAATCTTGTTTATGAAATCTGGTATAAAAATGATGATATGCAGGGAGAAAGCTACCCCATTCCAGTATAATTAAAAGAAAGTATCTAGCATTCATTGATAATGAAAATAGGACTTGATCAGTGCATACGAACTTGTGTCTTGCAGTAATGTTCATACTTAGAAAGGGGTAATAGAGACCACTTTCACAGTGTCACAGTATGTTAGAGATTGGAAGGGACCTCAAAAGATCATCTAGTCCAATCCCCCTGCCGGAGCAGGAACACCTAGATAAGGTTACACAGGAACGTGTCCAGGTGGGCTTTGAATGTCTCCAAAGAAGGAGATTCCACAACCTCCCTGGGCAGCCTGTTCCAGTGTTCCATCACCCTCACTGAGAAGAAGTTTCTTCTCAAGTTTAAGTGGAACCTCTTGTGTTCCAATTTATACCCATTTCCCCTTGTCCTTTCATTGTTTGCCACTGAGAAGAGCCTGGCTCCATCCTCGTGACACTCCCCCTTTATATATTTATATACACTAATAAGGTCACCCCTCAATCTCCTCTTCTCCAAACTATAGAGACCCAGCTCCCTCAGTCTTTCCTCATAAGGGAGATGCTCCACTCCCTTAATCATCTTAGTTGCCCTGCGCTGGACTCTCTCCAGCAGGTCCCTGTCCTTCTTAAACTGAGGGGCCCAGAACTGGACACAATATTCCAGATGAGGTCTCACCAGGGCAGAGTAGAGGGGAAGGAGGACCTCTCTCGACCTACTAACCACCCCCCTTCTAATACACCTCAGGATGCCATTGGCCTTCTTGGCCACAAGGGCACAGTGTCGGCTCATGGTCATCCTGTCGTCCACCAGGACCCCCAGGTCCCTCTCCCCTACACTGCTCTCTAACAGGTCGTTCCCCAGTGTATACTGGAACCTGGGGTTGTTCCTGCCCAGATGCAGGACTCTACACTTTCCCTTGTTATATTTCATCAAGTTATTCCCCGCCCAACCCTCCAGCCTGTCCAGGTCTCGCTGGATGGCAGCACAGCCTTCTGGCGTGTCGGCCACCCCTCCCAGCTTAGTGTCATCAGCAAACTTGCTGATAGTACACTCAATTCCCTCATCTAAATCGTTGATGAATATATTAAATAATACTGGTCCCAGTACCACCCTTGAGGCACTCCACTAGATACAGGCCTCCAACTAGACTCCGCCCCATAGACTACAACTCTCTGGCTTCTCTCCTTCAGCCAGTTCACAGTCCACCTCACTACCCGATCATCCAGACCACACTTCCTCAATTTAGCCACAAGGATGCTGTGGGAGACCGTGTCAAACGCTTTTGTATGTTAATGTTTGGGCTGAAATAGGTTTTCTTGTTCTGCCACCACCCTTCAGCTCCCTCACCTCGTCCCATTTTAGAACTGTTTGAAACAGAGCAAATTCGGAGTGTTTGAAAAGTCAGAACATGCTAGATATAAAATGACGTAATCATTCATGACAAAATTGACTGTTAGTTTCTAAGCTGTTTCCATCATGTATCTTAATATGTTGGCTCTTCTTAATGATCTGCTGCCTTCTGTGAATTTTAGGTCCTTGGTATTTGCATCCACAAACAATACTCAGGAGCAGAATTGTCATTCAGGTTTCTTTTGTGCAGGCATATTGCTCACATGACCTTCTGTGAGATCTGACTATCCAGCCCTTTGATCTTTACTGCTTTAGGCTTTTTTTATATAGTTATTAGTGCAAGCCATTGAATTTTCAGTTGTCCACAATTTTTCCTGTGCATGTACAGTAATTAGTATTCTGTTAATTTATTCGATAAATGCTTGGTTTTAGATTTGTAACCACTATAGCTTTCAAAAGACTCAACTATATCATAGAATGCTATATATCAGATATCTGATATATGTATATGTATATCATACTTATAACTACATATGTATACGTATATATAAAAATCTCTTCAAGTTTGCCTCGAGTTGACTGACTGCATGTAAGCTTTTTGTTTTCAGGCTGTGAATAGCAGTGTTACTGAATCCATCTGTAAGCAATTTCCCTGTCCTGGTCTTTGATTATTTAAGTTTACAGCAGATGGTATCTTTAGAACAATCACTACTGCCTGTGCTTAGCCTGAAATACTTGGTTTGGTTTGGTTTTCCCACCAGCTTATTGTTTGAACAGCAAAGGTGACAGAACTGGATTTTTCTACAAATTTGCCTCTGTATTTTTAACTTACCATTTATGAGAGTAACCTTACATGTTGCTTTTTAAAATCCTTCTCTTTACTGAAATACTTTCAGTTCCTGGCTGATGTGCCCAAGTCTCTCTTTTCTCTTTCCCGCTTTCCAGTGTCGTGTGTTCTCATAACCATTGGACAGACAGTACATGCTGTAGGAGTAGTTACAAGCCACAAATACGCTGATTTTTCTGGCTGACATACCTTGGCATTAGATCATGTACAACTAATAACCAAGGTTAGGTAGCTACCCGCTATAGAGTACTAAGGTGTATGGGTCACTTTCCTCTGCCACGTGCTATCTTCTTTTTTCCATTGCCTTACAGGGCTAACATTTTAAAGTTTCTTTCCTCACTCAGAATTGGATGAAGGCAGCCAACTGGTCAAATTCTGTTAAAGGAAACTGGTGAATTGACATCCTGTACTCCATTAGCCTCACTCTCAAAGGCAGCCCTTATATGTAGTCTTCAAATCCAGCATTTGCTCTTTCAAAAATCTTAACATTTCCTTGATACTGCATTACTGAGAAAACTGCATCTTTGTAGAACAATTATGGTAATGGATATTTGTAACTGATTTATCTAGAAAGGTTTTAAAAAATAATTTTCTATTTCCTGATGTAAGATTTGGTAAAAAGTGGTCATTTGTTACTTTTAAACAAAGTTGATTTTTGAAACTTAAGTGATTAATGTGTTGTCTTCAGTCAGTTAATATACATCTGCATTACTGAAGGTTCTAGTGTGCACTGTAACCATTCTGTTCAGTTTGTGATAATTTGGTAAGTAAATAAGTTTACTTTAGACTTGAGCACAAAATGTTACTACTTCTGTTTATAAAAGCTTAATTCCAGTTATAAACAGATCAGAAGCTTTATCAGCTAATGAGAAATTAAATTTATTAGTCTTTCTGTTGAAAAATGTGGGAATTAATACCCTATGCAGAGCACTAAACCCAGTTGTTTTCCTTCAAATTTTTTTGTTTGGTTGCATTCACATTTACCAGGTTAAGAGAATAATTAATGTGCTGGATGTATTTTTTAGGTGGTAATATTTCTGTTGTATTTCTCAGTGTTTGTGTCTTCACTTTCTGTTTACATCCTAAAGGATGATGCTCGTCAACTCTTTGTGTTAGCTGGAGCAGCAGAAGAAGGATTTATGACTTCAGAGCTTGCTGGAGTCATCAAGAGACTGTGGAAAGATAGTGGAGTTCAAGCTTGCTTCAACAGATCTAGAGAATACCAGCTTAACGACTCTGCTGCTTAGTAAGTAGTATGTGACAGACAAGATTCTCCTCATCTTGTAAGTAGTAGCTAAAGCAAGTGTTATCTTTTGAGGAATTCTGCTCCCATATAAGTAGAAAGCTTAGAAGTATCTGCAGAAGGATACTGTCTGCTTAGGTCAAAATGCTCCAAGTAAGCTTCAGGCTTGGAAAGGAAGAGATGCGGTATCATTATCAATGAGTCATGACCTGATCAGTTGTTTCATCTTCTTGAGGAAGATGGAAATAACTTTCAGAGCATTTTTATTACTAAAACATGACTCAAATACTTGTTTGGTATCTGAACATGTCCAGGAAACTTGATTGCATGATGTGATTCTGTATTATTGAGTATACTACTGTCATGTTCATAGTAGTTTCTTCTGTGGTTCAACGTTGCTGCTTTTTCTTTGTTAATTAACAGTCTGTTAGAAGTATGTTGAGCAGAAGCAACAGTCAGGATGTCTTCTATGCTAGGGTACTTCACTGAAAAAGTAAAGTATTAAGGAATCAGGGATGTGAGAAATAAGATGTGATGGCGGCAAGTAATGGTTAAGTCAGTGAAGGAAAAGAGTCCAGAGGGAGTGATAACAGGGTAAATAACAATGTAGGAGTGATACTGGTCTCATAGGGCAATTTTTTTTAAAGCCTTATCATTCTAAATTAATTTGTAGTGTTTGAAATTGATTTTCACTTTCCTTAAAATAAGGTTCTTTAGAATAATGTAAACAACCAACATGCAGGTGTGGTAACTGAGAAGACTGTAACATAATAAACACGCTGAATGAATAGTAATATTATCAAATTGTATTGAAATAATACTGATACTTTCAGCATCATTGTTACTTGTTTGCTGAAGTGCTTCTAAGGGTACAGAGGGTAGATGGCAACAAGCTGAGCTCAAGATGACAGATCTCTTAAGAGATACCATTTGCACAAACTTTCTTCAATATGGATCACTTTTGTCTTAATAACCTCCTTGGTTCTGTTCTGTTGTTTTAGATAACTCTGCCTCCAATTTCATAAGACTGTTCTTTCAGCCATATAGTTGTATTCTTAAAATTGCAAACTTCTGGTTACAGTCTGAGAACATCATAATGCCTTCCCTGTTTGCTATGGAAAAAGCACAATAAGATTTGTATGGCTTTTAGAGATGTTCTGCTTTGCAGGAGTTTTGGTAATGAAAGTATGCTATTGTAAAAAAGTGTGCAATTATAAATTCTTCATAGAAAGTTGAAGTATTAAGCATTTTCTTAAACACATTAATTCTGGCTAAAATACAGAGTTAATATTTTCATACCTATTATCAAATCCAGGGTAATTTTGCGCTTTGATTACTCAAAATAACTAGTAGTTCAGTATATTGCAAAAAATGAAGGTGTTCTTCCAGTGAGTGCAGATAACATTGGTGCAAGTGGAACCCTGTTAGGATTTCAAAAGTAACCATTTTAGGATTTCAAAAGAATAATTCTTTGTAGTGGAGTCAGTTAGATATGTTTTCTTTCTTCTGGAATGAAATATCTTTTTTGTCTGTAAAGCTAATTTCAAAAAACCTTGGAAAATTCAGGGCAAGTATGTGTCTTGTTTTTTGCCTTATCTCAGAGAAAGCTATTCTATAAAGTAAGTCAAGCACAGTATAATGAATGGACCTAGAACTTCTTTGTAATTATGTTGCTATTTTATGAATGGCTGAAAGCAGTATTTATTTTTACCTTCAGTTACTTGAATGACTTGGACAGGATAGCACAAACCAGCTACATTCCAACCCAACAGGATGTTCTCAGGACTAGAGTGAAAACTACAGGAATAGTGGAAACTCACTTTACATTCAAAGATCTTCATTTTAAGTATGTAAATCATGCTGCATGTTCATCTGTCTGTTACGGTTTTCTGTAAAGTACAGTGACATTAGACAAATGTATTAAATTACAACTTTGACACCCCACATCCTTTCTTTTTTTCCCCTATGAAAAAAATTCTACGTGGTTGGCTGAATTTTCTGAAGGGACATGCGGAGTTATTGAAACTCTTTTAATAACTCAGAAATAAATATGCAGATATTAAATAATGAATGCTTTGAGTGTATTGGAAGCTTTTTGTAAAATAAAGATATTTTATATGTAAATTAAAATCTCAAAATGCTCAATTTTATGCCATGTTAAATAGTTGTTGATTTGTCAGATTCGTCCCTTTAAATTCAGTTTGGAGAGTTGGAGGCTTATGAATATTTGCTGGTGTTGTATGAAAGAGTAAACACGTTTTCCTGGAGAACTTAATTAAAGTGTGTTGTACTTCAGTACCTTATTTAGTAATTTAATATGGCTTACATCTCCTGTTTTGTGGGATTGACAAAATAATGTTAAAAATATGAACATTTTATGCCCAAAGACATTCATGATAAAAGCACAGGATGTAGTTGAAATGCATTAATACCCTACCTCTTCCTGATCTGGAAGAATGGGAAGAAAACTCACATTGCATCTGCATTTAAATTGTGCAGAGACTGTTGTCATGTCTATTCAATATATTTGTTTGGTATCTTAATGGAAGGTATTTTTTTATGTAAATGCATAGCGAGCACTGTAACGTGGATGCTTCAAGGCCATCAGGACTGTAGAAATACATTTTGCTTCCTTGTTTTAGGGTTTAAGTATACAAAATTCATATTAATCCTTAAAATAATAGCTGTTAAATGGGAATGAACCTCTTGCAAACATAAGAGTAGTCCTTAGCCAAGCCTCAAGGGAGGTCTTCAGTATTCTGAGGAGCTATCAATTTTCTCACTAACTTACTAATGTTACTTGTTCAGACCCTATTGTAGATGGGTTTAAGTTCTTTTACACTCAGTGATTGTCTGCAGGTGGCTACTTCCAGTCTGTACTGATTTTTTGGGGCTCTTAAAAAGATCGTATCATTACAGTCCTGTAAAGTCTATTACAAAGACCACATGGTTACACTTCTATAAAATGTGCAAACTAAAGACAGGTCTTTGGAAGTATTTGGCTGTTACGTAAAACACCTGAACAGCAGGTGTTTAAATTTTAGGTGCTTTAGGAGATAGTGATAACGTAGAGTTATTGGAAGGGCTTGAAGTATACTCTTGCATAACACTGAAAAGAACTTTTGAGATGAACTAAAGGCATAAAAGGCTTGATTATACCAAGATGAGGGTACATAGGCGACTAGCTGTGCAATATTGTGTACTTGAGTTGTTTTCCTTTCCTGTTTTGCTGTGTGCGTTTAGATTCTTTGACATTGAGCCTCATTTCTACCTTCTCTATGAAGCACTTAGCCTAGCTTTGATTATTGATTCAATCTCAAATGCAAATTGCAAGTCATCTTCATTATGTTTCATATAGACTATTTCAGAAGTCGAGTGATTATTTACTGCTTTTGCCTTCAAAGAACACCCTATTTTGTAGAAATGTTCTTCTGATAACCTAATGAATTCAGGTCTTAATACAGAATTATAAAACATTAGCATTAGAATTGCTGGAAGTAACAACTAAAATTTAAGGTATTAATTATTAAGATACAGAAGTACAAAATACCTTCCTATGGATACAGCCATCGCTAACTATTTGAGAACTAATTAGGAGTAGGTGGCTGACTTGCATGTATATAGGCTGATATCCAGACAGAGATTTCCCCTCAAAGATGTCTCTGAAGGTAAGGAACACTTCTGAAGAATCCTTTTTTAATTTCTGAATTCTAACAGAAGTAATCTTCAAAGTGTTTTTAAGGTGACATTATTCCATTGTAGAACATTAATTGGACAATGAATATTGTCACTTGCACAATAGCATACACAAGTAGAAGACCTCGTTTGAGGTGATGATGTTTCTGATAATTTTTTATAGGAAGGCAAAGGGTCTTTTTATTTTTACTGTGGTTTTTTTTAAGTAAAAGTGTTGCACCTCAGAACACTTGAAGATTTCTAAAAAAACCAACTGTAATTGAGCCTCTTCAAGTGCAATTTACCTAGTCATGTTGTACACTAACTTAACATCAGGAGGTTTTTTTTTGTCTGCCTGCCCCCACACAGTCTTACAGTCCAGGGTAAACAGGAAAGGGGGTTAAGAAAAATACAGGTCAGATTTAACAAGTGTGTGATCTGTGATGCTTTCCAGGTATATATCATATTTTTGTAAACACCCTGATACAAAAAAAATATATGTCAAAGTCTTTTGCAAGGATGAGAATTGGCACAAACAACTTCTGTGACCTTAAAAAAAGAATTGAAAGCAACCATAAGAAATACCTGGTGTGCTTTTGGCCTGTATCCCATTTTGTATGGGTACTGGAACGATGTTCGTTGCTTAAATAGGCTGAAAAGCAGAACTCAGCAGTTGTGGCAACACTTGCTTTTAAAAATACGTGGTGCTAATGAAAGGACCATAAGGCTTTCAGTTTGCTCAATTACAGATAAACCATTCAAAAAGGTTTTCTTTCTGCTAAGCTAAGAATTTAAAAGAAACAAGTTTCACTTACAGAGCTCAGTTTCCCCACCCCCTTAACTGCATTTCAAAAAAAAAAGCATTAATTAGAGGGAAAATAATTATTCTTATGTGATGCTTTTGTCTTTTAAGAGAACTTTGAAAATATTAGCATCTCTTAAAAAATCCTACTTAAAATGGACAATTGAAAAAATGAAGATTAGATTTCATATATTTACATTCAGAATACTAGAATAACAGTGTTACTTGTATCTAGCTTCCTTAGTATTGCACTATTTCCAGCTGTTGGACACCATGCTGCTAGTAAAGAATCTTACACTGTTGATCAGTACCTTTCAACTCAATAAAGTTTTTAATTCATTTGGGCTACAGGCTGAATAACACTTTCATCTAGTTTACGTTTAGTTAAGTTAACTGCATTTTTACTTTTTATAGATTACAATTAATTATTAAATACAATATTGTAAAGAAGTAGTTTTGTTTAACTTTCATCTTGCCCTTTCTCATATTTTATAAAATGTTGTACAGGAATGCCTTTTAAGGCTTTATATAGATTTTTTTTTTATACTGAGACATTAAATGGTAATAAATGTTGCAAATATTTTTATGCCTTTTTAGAAATATTGTAATCACGTGTACAGCTGATAATTTCAGATTTTATTGGTTAACATTCAGAAAGTTAGAAATTCTAAAGTCCATTCTCTTCTTTGCACTTCTGTTTTGCAGAATGTTTGATGTTGGAGGCCAGAGATCAGAGCGGAAGAAGTGGATTCATTGTTTTGAGGGTGTTACAGCAATTATTTTTTGTGTGGCATTAAGTGATTATGACTTGGTCTTGGCTGAAGACGAGGAAATGGCAAGTACTCTAATGTTGAAGAATGTTCTTGGATAAACCTTAGTTCTTTCAAACTAAATAAGTTTTGAAAGGAAAGCTAGAAATAAATCTTCTAGAGGTTTACTGCTGTGTAAGATGTATGGGGTTTGTGTGAAAGGTCTCAGAGAAATGGTGATAAAATTCATGCTTTCAGGTTTCAAAGTCTTTCTTCATATTCGCAGAAGGAGTAATGAGACGACACTCTTTCCAGCCACACTCTTTCATGTTTTAAAGGATGCATAAATTCAGGAGGATAGGTTATCAGTAGTATATATTTTTAGTCTCTTTATGGATGCTGGAAGTATCTAATAACAAATTGCTCAACTTCTGTGTTTGTACTTTCCTTTGTGTTTTGTTTTCCTTTCCTCAGTCTTCAAAGCCTGAAGGTTTTTTTTTTTTTCTAAATGTGTTTCTCTGATTTATTTCCTTAGTTGCAGAAATTTTTCTTTACCTTCTCCCTTTCAACTCCCTCTGTTCCTTTACCCTCTTTCAAGGTGTGACTCCTCTATATCAGTATGCACAGAGTGGTCTAAAGTGATGCTTAATCTGTAGTGTGTGAATCATTAACAGATTTCTGTGCTCATCCTCAAGTTCTGCAACTTCTTATAGAATATATTTTGGGGAGGAAAGAGGAAGGAAAAACTCCTTCAAGTCAAATGTAGTCAAAGAAGGTCGTAGCTAGGACCTTGCTACTTAATACCTGGATCTTGGCCAAAGTACTTACACGTTGTTCAGTTTTTCTACAGTTAAAAAATCATGCTAAGAGATAAAAAAACTGCTCACTTGATTCTCTAGTCCTGTAGAACCATTTTTTTCTTTTTTTCTTATGCTGGAATCTCTGCTAGGGGCAGAATTTAATTTTCAGTATCCAGAACATCTAATCGGTGTAGGACAAATTCAGGTAACTCTGCAACTCTTGTAGAATATCTATACTGGAAAATGTCAAAACACACCAAAAATTCCTAAGATATTAAACAGCTTAAACCTGGAAATGAGAAGAAAGAAAAAAGATTGACTAAACTGTGCTTGTGGAAGTGTTCTTTGTAGTGATCTTGGATTCTTAGTGTTTCCCTGTGGTAAAATGTGATTCTGTAGGCTAGAAACGTAGTTCTGTAACTTCCTTGGCTCATTTGTATCTATTCAATAATGTGTATCCTGATCTTACTACTGAAGTCTAAAATACAGTGAGGTGTTTTTTCCAATTACAGAATCGGATGCATGAAAGCATGAAATTGTTTGACAGTATCTGCAACAATAAGTGGTTCACAGACACTTCTATTATTCTCTTCCTGAACAAGAAAGATCTTTTTGAAGAAAAAATCAAAAGGAGTCCTCTCACTATTTGCTACCCTGAATATGCAGGTATTGGGGGGGGTGCAGGTGTCAAGTAATTTTGGCTAAATTGCCTCTGTTTTGATGCACAAATCAGGGGGAGCTTGATAATTCTAAACTTTAGCTATCAAAAAAACTTCAATTGAGTAAAGGTTAAGGGGGAGGTTGTTTTTATGATCACAAATCAAATAGTGCTAAGTCAGAGGCATATTTTCAACTGAGTGAAATAATGCTGGTCCACTGAAAGCATTTACATGAAACTGCTGCAACTCTTCAGCCTAATTTATTTAGTCCATTCTTTTTTTCTGATGTCCTCCTATTTATGTACTTGGATGTAATTTTTTTCTGCTAGCAGGAATCCCTTAGGGTACGTGAGAGTGTATTTGAACAGGGAGTGTACATATATGTTAGAAGGAGGTAGCTTGTTCAGGAAGTACATAGCAAAAGAGGATTATTTCATGCAACAAGTCTTAGGTTTTTTATGTATCATTTCATTGTAACTTCAAACTGTTCCATTGTACTGAAAATAGCAGATTGGAGGTAAAAATTAGGGGGAATGCATATGCCCAATGTCTTTAATTGAATTTGCAAAAAAACCCCAAGCTTTTAAAAACATAAAAATCGAAAGCAAGTAATTTGAATGAAGGAAACAAAATATCCTAATCTAGGGAGCAGTGATGGGTCATTAATGATTTGTTCTGTCTTCTGCTGAAGTAAATGGAAAGACTCTTCCTGCAGCTGGAATTGTCTCCTTAGTTTTTATTCTTAAAAATGTTTCCAAATGGTTTCCTTCGTAATTTATTTGTGGTATCTTAAAGCAGTGGCTGTGGAACTATTCCCTTTCAGGTTTAGGTTAACTATTTCCAAAGAACCATTTCCTTGAAGGGTACACTATGCATCTTGTTATTCCTCAGTTTGCTTACTGAGCAATTTTTATCCTTCTAGGGTCAAACACTTATGAAGAAGCAGCTGCTTACATTCAGTGTCAGTTTGAAGATCTTAACAAGAGAAAAGACACGAAGGAAATCTACACTCACTTCACATGTGCCACAGACACAAAAAATGTGCAGTTTGTTTTCGATGCTGTAACCGATGTCATTATTAAAAATAACCTTAAAGACTGTGGCCTCTTCTGAGAGCAGACAGAAGGTTGCTAAATGGTAAATTACATTTCTGGAAACAGGACTTGAGGCATTTGGAATATGCCCATGCTGTGTAATACCTGCATAGACATACTTAATTCTCTTTCATTTTATTTCTAGGTTTGGAGAACGACTTCGCACAATTCTAATCTGATTCTTTTCAAGGTGAAAGAAATGAAAAACACATTGTGCTGAATGATAGATGAGTACTGTACTTGCCTGTTTTAACAGCTTTATTTATGTTTGTCTTGTAAATTTAAGTAATTAGTTAACACTGAGATGTCAGTTGATTGTATGTATACTTATAATTGTAGTAATGTATTTGTATAAACATTGAATGGAATATTTTAGTAACTTGATGTCCTCTAAACTTTCCATGTTTTATGAAGATACTCTTAGGGGAGACAGACCTTTTTGCCTTTGGATTATTTAAACATCTTGTAAAGTTAAATTTTCTTTTCATCTTAAGGGCGCATGCTGCCTTATTCTTCACTTTTGTTGGTAATACTGTATATGGCGTTAGCTTTTTTGATATTTAAACAGCCTCATACACCTGCTCAGACTTAAAGAAACATAACCAATAAAACTTACGTTTGCCTTAAGTTTCGGGGGGGAGGGGATCTTTTTATAAATTTAAGATAAATGCAAGGATTATTTTTTAAATTTAAATGAAATCCATAGTTTATGAAATCTGGACATTTTCAGTCTTTGCAGTACAAATGTGGCAACAGTGAAATTGAATTTTAAGGTTCCACTCTCATTGAAGCTGTTGGAAATGCAAAAAAAAAGTTGTTAAAATCATTCATATCAATAAAGTTTGAAACTGTGGTCTTTACTCAGTGAAGTGAATGGCAAAATTACTTTTTTACATAGTTAACAAAGGCTGGACTTCAGAGTAATATTTTTTTTTTTTTTGCTTAGCTTAAAAGTCAAATCATGTTCTCCTTAAGCATTTTGCCATTTGCTGGTAATAAACTAGTTTGATAATTTAATAACCATAGAAATACCAGATTCTCCTACAAGACATGGCACAGTGGCGTCACAGATTAAAGCTATATCCTGTTCCGTATAGAAAGAATCATCAGTATTTTGAATAGGGTGTTTTATTGGCTTGCAAATGCTGATCAATTTCTTTAATTGTAATTAAAGTCTCACGGTTTCTTTAATAAGCTAAAATGTATGATTTTCTTCTGATTTTGCTTTCATTATGTGTTTGGGTATCTTAGGTACATATCATCCATTGCCTTATGGGTAGTGCCAAAACTGATTTTTTTTATACAAGTTTTAAAATTAATAAGCTCCTGTTTGTAAATAAGTTCATGGATGGTTGTCTTAAATGTATGTCATCTAGAAAGTACAAATGTACCAAACTTGGAAATACGGTTTTCTATAATTGTTAAAATATTTCAGGCAGCTACAGTACACCATAGGCTCTTCGAGAAGTAAATAAGTCTTTCAACTTCTTGCTATTTTTCTATATTATCTTAACATTTATGTTCTTAATGTTCAGCGGAACTATTTAAGTCATTGTTCTGTTATTTAGTATTTGATTGTGTGTTTCATTTAGGCCTCAGCTTGAGTAAAACTTATCTGCACTTCTCATTCTTTAATGCTTTCTTTGTTAGGTACAGAATTGCTAAATATGTTTCAAATGAAAGATTAGAAATGAGATAACTTATTACTGGAGTTTGTTAAATATATTCATGCATTATGAGGTCTTTCACCGATTATGGTAAACAATCTGTATATCCTGGGCTGCTTTTAGTTGTGCTTTATGGTTCTGGATACATAACTGATTTTAAATCTCATTGAACTACTTTGTGGAAGTTGTATTTACACCTACGTTCAAGTTGGTTTTTGTACTAAATGTAAAACTAGAATTGGGATTAATCAAATAAATCTAAATTTTGTGCCTTGCTTGAAAGAAATGTTTTTCATTAAATATGCTGATGGAAATCTTTTTTCAGCCATCCTGTGGAGGTAACTAGGTAGGAAAAAAGAGAAGATAAGTCCAGAGCAAATTCAAAAACTATGCAAGAAACAGTGAAAATGAGCATAAATTGATGATTGTTGATTAATTCCTAAATATTTTCCTTTGAGCATTGTTCCTGACACCTTCAACTGGAGAATATTTTAAGTTTCATACATGGTATTTTCTGAAGTATTTACCTCTTAACACAGAACAAAATTGTGAAATACTTCAGCTTGCTAGTCCAGGCAAATAAATAAGCTTGAGTTTTTTGACTTGAGCAGACAGCAGATATGTTTCTTTATAGATGCAGAGATTGGGGTTATTGAGCACTTCTATTTTAGTAATAATTTGCTTGGACTAAGACATAATTTAGATTATTTTTTAAAGTGCTGTCAATGGGTTGAGCTCCAGATTGGGATAGTGTAATGCTATACCATTCTTGGTCTCATTCCCGTCTGGATTTTAGGAAGTAAAAGAGTTGAGCCTGCAGTGTGGAAATATAGGCCTGTAGTAGAACTGTGTTCTTGTAGTGCAGTGCCTCACTTCTGAAAGGAATTTCGGAGCAGCTGTTACAAAAGAAAGATGTATATATTCAATAATGCATTGAGCTGAATGTGCTGTTTAACTTTGTTTTTAATTGCAATGGAACAAGAGTGTAAGACCAAATGTATTGGCAGCTTCATAGAATTAGCTGTTCCCAGCTACCCTTCTTTATTCTCCCTCCTTTTCTGTCCTTCCACTCGTAGAGAAGTTTGGGAAGTGGTGTTGTCATTGAGCTTTCTCACTCTCAGGTTATACGGTTGTATAGGCATCCAAGGAATGGGTGCCTTGAATCCTGCGGAATATGCTGATCTTTAATTAGTTTCGCAAATAAAGAGCATACAGATGTGTCTATGTAATGTTATTGTAGTAAGGTAAGAATATGCAGACTGATAAGATAATAAAAAAGTGTACTTAAAACTTAATGTGTTTATACTGACAAGCATGAAGAAAAGTCTAAAACTGGGACCTTGAGCAGGTAAAACTTTTCAGTTATGTACCTTATAGTTCGAGTGATACAGTGTTATCAGAAGTATCTGATGAGTATCACACCTTACAGTATGACACAGAGAACATCTCAAATACCTCTTGCAAATAAGAGTCCTCGTTTCTAAAAAATTAGAGTATACCTTTGCACTGTACAGTACAAATGGCTGAGAGGGCAACGCATTTCAAATAGGTATCAGAATACTTGTAGGAGGATTTGAGCATTTGTTAAAGTAGTGGTTATCTAACCTAAACCGATTTAATAACCCATCAGTTTTGCGCATAAACTCAAAGATGTAATAATTTACCTCAGGAACCAAAATGTCTTACTGTGACAGAAATGTGCTGAGGGATAGTCACAAATTCCTGCTCTTCCTCTCTTCCAATAAACAGTGTGATAACCCCCCCCGTGCAATCTGTTCTCAAAACCCTGTGAAACTAAGGCATCTTGAGAACTGTATAGTTTTGATTGAGAATGCTTGTCCAGGAGATACATTTGTCCTGTTGTTCATGACTTTTTTTCATAGTTTAAAACAAAGATGCAGCTATTCCTGTTTTGATTACATAAATTAGAAACTTAAAATACTTTGTCTAACTTTTGTTATTAGAACAAAGACAATTTTCCAGTGAGAACAATATTAACCTTCACTTGGTGTCAATTGCTAAAACTTATATTTCCTTAATAAGAATTATTGGTGTATTTATTAAATAAAAATCAGAAGTCATCAATTACATAATTTAGACTGTAAAGCTGGACAGCAACAAACAGAAAAAGCATATCCAAATTACAGTCAGTGGCTTATTGTAGCTGTGTTACTTGAACACATGTCCAGGATGTGATTTTTTTTCCTGTGTGTAACATCTTAGGATACCTGTAAGTCAGCGAGGATGGTTCATCACATCTAGTTTTTATTGATGATCTTTTTGCTATTTTTAATCCTTAGCAAAAATACGGGTTTAATCCTTCATACTTCTGGAAATGTTACTGTAAAAAAAATAATTAGATACTGCACATGGAGATGAGTACATGTGATCAAATTCTGAAGTTGCTTATAGATTCTGCCGGTATCTTTCGTAGCCAAGTTACATTGACTTGGCTTACAAGTTGTTAGTTTGCCTTGGTTTTCTGTTTGTAAATCAATTCCTTATACAGTTCTTGGTCTTTGCCCTTCTATTTAAGGGATGGAAGGAAGTCATAAACTCTATCACCTACTGAGGCAAAAAGAACGTTTTCAAGACATTTGTAGTCACTCAGGCATATGAGACTGATGTTCTTGCTTAGCTCTTTACCCTTTTCTTTCCCAGGTGAGGCTGTTAGTTGTCAGCATATTGGAGGCCCAGGCAGCCTGAACTTACAAATGCTTAAGGCAAAGGGTTGTGAGCTATTCAGCAGAAAGAAACATGCAAAAGGCCTTCAGCTTCTGGAAAGAGTGAGACTCCCCAGAGAGATGGAGGGAGGTGGCTGCTTCTCTGATGTCTGTTAACTTCGTGTTTGAATGCTCTGAGGGTTTAATACAGTTTTACAAGAAGAGATTATGTATTTGGATGCTTCTGGGAGAAAATTGTTGGTATATTGTACACTTAACCTTGAAACATCTTGTCCTATCCAGATTCTCAGCCTTTGAAGATCTGTATTCCTCTAGTTAAAAGCTGTGCCTGAAAGAATAAAATGCTGATGCAGCTGCAGAGTAATAGTTTGCTTGTCTTGAATGAGCTTTCTCTTCAAAACTAGAATTTCTAGTACTGTAGAGTCTCTAAGATCTAAAATTTAAATCCTGAAGCTGTTAAATAAGTTTTGTAGTGCTTTAAATATTAAAGAGCAGAGAGATGGACAAGCTATTTCATTTCACTTATTCCCACCCCCCCCGGTAGATCTGTGAAAAGTGAGTGCTCTTTGTGAGCCTTCTTGCGACAGCACTGCATAGGCTGTATACAGTGCTGTAAGAGGCAGAATGAAGCACTTCTATATTCTGTGGAATTGCAGAAAAGAACTGATAGCACTTCCTTGATAGCTCTAGTGTTTTAATCTGGTACATTAACAGTTGACATCCTTGACAAAGAGAAAAGAAATATTAAAAATTTATCAATGACACAGAACCCTAAATTACCGGAGTACAAGTGTTAAGGTCCTTTGAGGCCAAATTGTGGTGACTGCTGTAGAAGGGTTCTTTAGATAAGCTGACTTTCATTGACAGCTTTAAAAGGAGTGAGCTGTTTCATCACTTTCAAAAGGATTTCAGAAAGCAGTGAGCAGTTCTCTTAGAAATGGGGTAATTTGCCTCACTTTAATGTTCAGCATTTCAAGTTAAAACAGTTTGTCAAGTGATCACCTATCAGCTGGCATGTGGTAATGGGTATGTTTTCTTAGCCTTTGACAAGTGCAGTGTAGTTCAGTTCATTTAAAACAAAATGAAAAACTTGTACATTTAGAAGTAAGGAACACGGGGCCAATGAGGAAATAATTTGCAAAATTAAAATTGCATATTAGGTAGCCCAGGCTTGTGTTCTCTTGATAATACACACATAATCATGGTATGCCAGTATTTCACAAACTTGTTTATGAAGCAGATATAAGCCAGGTTTTGGAGGTAACACTTCTCATTGTCATACTATGGACAGAACTGAGGGGTTAGTGACCACCCATAGTGTTTTCCATAGTCCAGTTGAAAGGCTATTTAGCTGGCACCTGGGACGTAAAGGTTCAAACTTGATCTGCTTTTTTTTAAATAGATGTGGCCTGCTCAAATCTGAGGGAATTGCCCTGATGAATCAGTTAGTAAACACTCTGAAATGGTTATTTCTACCTCGGCTTGTTACACTGACTTCATTTTACATAATGCTCCTCATTTCTGCAATGGCTAGAATCTGTGTATCACAGTTTCCGATCCTAATAATTCATTCTTTTGCATGTTTGTATTTTGTATGAAGTCCAGTAGAAGATCTACAAGAAATCTGGGCCTACAAGAGATCTGGAGAGCGATTTTTTTACAAGGACATGTAGTGACAGACAAGGGGGAATGGCTTTAAACTGATGGAAGTTTTGATTAGCTATTAGGAAAAAAATCTAAAAATCTTCACTGTGAAGATGGTGAGACACTGGCACAAGGTGCCCAGAGAAGTTGTGGCTGTCCCATCCCTGGCAGTGCTCAAGGCCAGGTTGGAGGGGGCTTGAAGCAACCTGGTCTAGCAGAAGGTGTCCCTGCACATGGGCAGGGGGGGTGGAACTAGATGATCTTTGATCCCTTCCAACCCAAACCATGCTATAATCTCAGAGTTAAACCTTCACTTAGGTCCTTGCTCTGAACCAAAGCAGGTGCTGAACTCATTTGCCTGTATCCTGAGGGAGTACCCCTATTGTGTTCTGTGATACTACAGCTGTGTGCCTCCTCTTTGCCTTTGAATGGTAACAAATTCATCTTTTCAGATCTCTTTTCCAGATACCATCTTATTTACAATAGTTACAATGTCCCATTCAATTTGAAATTAACTTATCAATTATTTTCTGAGCTGCCAGCAAACAGGAAAAGCTTGCAGCTCACTTAAGCCTGATCTAGCCATCTTTTAGCTGTTTCTTTGAGCTGGATGGATGCAGCCTGGTGAGACTTTTATGTACAATGCGTGGGATTTCTTAGTCTGTCCATTCATTCTTGCAGTTCTTTTCTGCATCAATTTCCATTTCTTGTGAATCTTGATTTGCAAAGCTATTTATAAGTGAGAAGGGTTTAAAAGTGGAAAGCTTTTTTTTGTATTGTTTTCCTTACGGTAGGATGAATGGGGAAGGAATACAAAATCGGTGTTTTACTAAAAAATATCAGTTTGAATAATCTGAACAAGCTTCAAAATTTTCCGTTCCCAAAGCTTAACTATTACTTGAGAGGTTTGCAGATCAGTAAACAATACAGTTTTTAAATAAAAATGCAGATTGAAAGGCAGAAAAATACATTATCATAGGCTGAAATACCAAGTCCTCTTTCTGTTTCCATGCTGCTTGTGGTCAGACTAGAATAAGTAATTGATGACTTCCATTAAGTCGTGATGTTATTAGACAATGGAAAGACAGACATATTATATTTATTCTGGAAGAATTTGGGTAGCATACTGAGGAAATGCCTTCAATGAAACAGGACTGTAGGGGTTTAACTGGACAGCAGAACACTTTACATTTCTGAGAGAATGCATACAGCTTTCATGTGAGGTGTTGGTCCCTTTTCTGATTTGATTTTGACCATAGGCTGCTACTAAAGCATTCCTAAGCCTCATTGCCGACCAGAATTCTGCTGTAGAGCCGTTAGTTTTTGATTCAGAAAGAGATTCTTAAGAAGTGAGTTATTGTCTTTGCTTTAACTCTCCTCAGAGGACTTTCATGTTCCGAGGTGTGCAATGGCCCAAGAGGTACGAGCTGCACTTTTAATGCTTATCTTTCGTATAGGCTGTATTCTGGAAGGCAAAATAGTGGAGTTAAAGTATCTATACAAGATTCTCTGCTTTAAACACAGCAAACTGAAGTTTATAGCATTTCATTATACCAAAATAAGGTACTTTGTTAGCCACTGTATCAGCACAGCTCTTCACTTGTATTTGAAGTAGGTGCCCAATCGTGCTGCATTCTGCTTCTGCGCTTGATTCTGTTAGAGATGGCAAGAGAAGTATGGTGAGAAGCTACCATCACTTGCCTTCCTATTTCTTTAAAATCTGTTGTTTTTATTGCTGTCAAACAACACAGAGGGCATGCCATGGAGCATGATAATCGTGAAGCAGCATAATCAAAATGTATTTTGAGTCAGAAAGATGAATTGGCTTCTAATGCCTAAGACTGTAGATAATGGAGGAGTAAGAACCAAATGACAGAACTTAATACTTCTGTGGGGTATGTGAATAGTTTTGCTCAATGATCTTGGCTTTAGATCTCAGCTGGCTGCTACTTACTGGAGGCTCTTCAGCTCAAGAGGCAGGTGGGTTAGTTTTGTGGTAGTTTGGAATGCTTTGAAAAAATTTCATACTCTATTTGTTGCAACGTGTCCCATCATAACTGCCTCTTCAAGAGCTATCTTATGCAGTATATGGAAAATGCCTCAACCATCCTTCTACAGTTCTATTTTCATTGCCCTGTTGTGGGCTTAAATATTTCATTGATTGAATTTAGAGGGTTTGGGGTTTTGATTATTATTCTCTATTGTTGCTTTCTTTTTCTGTGTTCTGTAGCACTACAGCTGTGCTGAAGATATTGAGAATGAAACAATACAGGTACTACGGTCTTGCTGGTACAATGATCATTGTGGACTACAATGATTAAATGTCTCTGACAGTTTAGAAATGTTGTGCATGTTTTCTTTTTCTGTTCTGAGACTCCACTTCGAGGTTTGAGTGTGTTTTTCAAATTACTTTTTAGTGTAGGCTGTCTGAAATCTGCATGTAGGCTAACTTGGGCCATTAGCTCATGAAACAGACTTTGGTAAAAGTTGAGTAGTTTAATGAAGCTGTGAGCCCGTGTGCCTTTCTACTTACCAGGTGGTTTTTTTCCCTCTAGTTATTTATCTATGGCTACAGTAAATGCACTTTCCAAGTAATGTGTTGATTTAAGAGGAATTTTATTAGCAGAGGGAGGTAGCAGGAAAGGCAGTGAGTAGATCCTGGGGAAGAGGAAGCAGCTGGAGTTGCCGGTGGCTGCGGGATTTGTTAGATCTCAAAAATAAGACTTTTAACGTATCTGTTGTGAATGCTATTTTTAATGTTCTGGAGAGGAAGCAGATGGAAAGAGACTCAGATCTGCACAACATGGAAAGATAAAGAATAAGCCCATTTAAAGCAATACATAATCTTTATGGGTGGATCTCTCTTCTGTAACGTTCTCCATATGGACATACATTCAGCCTCTGCCTGTTTTCCATGCAGCTCCTGAGCTCTGCGCTTTGTGTATGATCAAAGGAGGTTTTGACATGTGTTTCTGGCACTTGCTGTGTTGTGGCTTTAAGTGCTTTGTTTACAACTATCAACTATACCATGTGTCTTTATTGGGGTTGGTACTTCTTAAAGTGCAGGTCTCAGTCAGTGTTACCCTGCTTATGAAAAAAAGAGGACTCCTGATGCTCTTTTAATGGTGGTATTCACAGCTGGTCTGTCTGATCTAAGGCAGTGGAGTGCCAAGTATGAACCCATGCTGAATTAAAGGTGAAGCAGTGATGGTAGAAGAGGATTCAGAGGACTCTAAACCAGACTTCCTAAATATTTCCCATTTACAGTGAGCAAACTTCTGAACTGAAAGTCGACTCATTTCTTAGACAAATTGCCCACTGTAACCAAGAATGCAAAATCCTTTTGGATTTGTTTCCATAAATGGCCATTTGAAGTGAACTAGATGGAATAACATTTCATGGAAATAAGACATGAGTAAGGTTCAGTTCCCCCCAGTTAACTGAGATAAGGTACATAAGAAGTTGTTCCACAAAGTGAATTGCAGCTGAAGAAGTCTGCAGTCTGTGCAGATGGCATCGTGATTTACCAGTCGGATAGGATTGTACTGCAGTAAATAAGATTGAGAGATTAGCCTGGTCTTGAGAGGGATACAATCCTCTTTAGAAAAAAAGCTGCAACCATCAGAACACTTTGCCACACTTCATCCATGAGAAAACGCCATCAGAGGTAGGGAGTTTCTCTCAAGACACTAACAAAACCCACTAGTTTTAGAGTACAACAGTAAAATATACCAGGCAGTGCTGCTCATTGCTGCCAACACAGATGGGAGTTTTGTGTTCAGCATTGTCTGTCTCATACAACTGGATTCTGCTCCTGCTAAGGTTAGAGGATGATCAGCTGCACAATGCAGACTTACCTGAGATGGCCACAAAGCCCCATGCAGGCTAGTAAGTGAGGTGAACGATCACCTCCTAACGTGGCAGTGCTTTCAGTGGGTGGTCTGATGCACAGTGGTTTAGTGGTGTCCAGTGGGCATTTAAGATAGCCTCTGTTTGATCAATGAATTGGACCCAAATGTTTTCAGAAACAGTAGCATCATACAATATTTAGCAGCAAGACTTACTGTATTGGTACTGTGTTTTAATGAATCTAAATACTTCCACTATATACTTTAAATATACTTTTATTCTGAATTCAGTTGTTTTTTACTTATATGTGAGTATATAAACAATAATATGTACAGTACAGGCTAGGATGGTTCTTGTACCTGTAAACACTCTACACATTGTAATGTGCTGTCTTGTGTTTAAGGTACTTTCTGTAAGAATAAACTAGAAGTTCTTTTTCACTGATGGAAATTACATGGGGTATTACTGAAAACAAAGGACAAAACTGACTTCAGTAGAATCTCTCAAAACCCATTTCCTGGCATACCTAATTCATTACACTCAATTTCTTGCTCTTAAGTTGAATGTGAAGTCTGTGCAGAGCAAGTGAATATGAGATAATCATATTCAGCTTTACTCTTCAGGATGTCTCTCAAAGTGCGCCATTTATCCCTCAGCCATTTCTGAGACCTGGTTCTCTGGGCTGCAGTGATGTAATACAATTTATTTACTATGTAATTATCCATCTGGCCTGGAAAGGCGCTGAGCTTCTCTTTAAAGCCATAGGTTAAAAAGTAGTCTTTTCCACAGTTTTCCACAGAGACAGAGTAAACCACTACTTTAAAAATTAGGTGTACAACCTTTTTCTTGGAAAATGTACGTTTATGTCCTTTCAGAAAGCATGTTTAGCTGAACCTTATCTTAGCTTGTTTTATCGTGTTTTCTCTGCCATAAAAAAGAGCTGACTTCAGAGTGGGATTAACTTCTCGGAAACATATTCCATAGCTTCTTCTTCACATTTTGCCAGCTGCTCAAATCCAGTTGTAAGGTTGTAAATGTTATGTGCTCTCACTGTTTACAATATGATCTGTCAGCAGTCCTGTTAAAAGTAAAACTGAGCCTCTTTTCAAGGATTCATAAAAATTGATACTAAAACCAGTTTGTACCTGAAACCGAAATTGCCAGACCTGTTCCAGCCTGGTGTGCTTTTTATATCCATTAGAGAAAAACAGAACACTGAAAACACACCTTGAGTATAGAAAGAAGCTGAGGAAAGTCATGTTTTTGCTATTTAATAGGCATTATCGGGAGTACATGTAAGTCTTTCTTCCAAGTGTTGCAGTCTTGTGACCATGCTGTTCTGTCTTGCTGTGCTCTACAGTGGATTGCGTGGGCTGTGCTATGGTTCACCTGCAGCACAGTCTTACTGCTTCTTCAATGTATCTTTTGTGTTGCCTAATGGTTTCTCACTCTCACCTTGTGTATACCTGTCAGCAAGCACTGCAGGCCAGGAGGGGCAGATCTGTTCAAGTACAATGCCTATCACTAAGAGTGCAGTGCCCAAGCTCTGCATTACTGCTGCAAGGCCAAGTGCCCTTAGCAGCTGGAACTTAGTAGGTGCACTCTCGGTTCAGATATTGCAGAGCTTGGCTACAGTGGGAGCCAGTAAGGATGACTAGGAAATTTGCTTTGGAAGCCCATTCGTGATGAAAGTTAAATCTAATGTGGACACACTGTATACTATTCACTCTATGTAAGTGTCTACACATGGATGCTCAGCCACTGTGTATCACTTTCCGTATAGTTTGGCCCATAATGATTGTGTACCCAAGGTTAATCGTACTGGTGGTGTTATCAGGGATCTCTCAACTGAAAAGGAACATGCATCCCTGTGTGCAGCTTATGACTGTGTTAACTAATAACTATCATTCTGTCATGTTACAGGCTCTGTGAACCATCATGGAAGACAAGTGGTTTCCGTGAGTCTCTGCAGCAAATTGGCTTTTATACCTCAGCCCTCTTCCACGGAGGATGCATTTCCTATCCTCCAAGAAAACCTCATTCTCCACGGTACCAGTATATTAGTCCACACTCTTTGTAACCATTCAGCTGTACTAGGAGACCAAGTGGCTCATGCACTTGCCCTGAGAGGGTCCTAACTCCTCAGTGTTGACACACAACATGTTTTCTGTCATCTTGCTAAGGAGGAGGATGCCACTGGGACAGCCTTTCTTTGCCCAACAGGGCAAAGTGCTTAGTGCAGGGAACAGAGAGCTGTGAGCTGCAGTGAATTGTTCACAGGGCAGGGGTTAACAGGCTCAGCCTTGTTCCAGGCTGCCTTTCTCCAAACCTGCCTACTTCCCTTCTATCACAGCTAGGCATTGCACTCACCTGTATCGTCTCTGTTTCCCTGCCTAAAGCACTGATCTTTTCTCCACAGCAAAACCATGCTATATGCGCAAAATACGCTATACCATACAATGACACTTAAAAGGACCCTTGTATAGTACAAGGCGTAAGCAGTATGTTGCTTTTTATTCAAACCATTTAAATCCTATTCTACAGGACTTGGGAAATCTTTGTGAAAAACTCTGTGTATGCGTGAAGGCTCCTCTTTAGCCTCCACCAAATCTTTACAAGCTTCTGGGCTTTCCTCCTTACTGCTGCCAGCCTTTTATCTGTGGAAATAAATTGTTCTTCCATAATATCTCTCCTGTCTAGCAGCCTGTATCAACCCTTCTATGTGGGCTGCCTTCTTGGCAATAAGCTCACTGTTTGGGAGAGGAGTAGGAGCAAAAAAGATTCCCAACAAAACATTGAAACAAATAATCTTTTAAGGTTATTTTTGCAGTTTTGGTAAGGATCCAGCCTGCCTGTGTGTGTGGGGAGGACACTGTGAAGAGATTGCCAGCAGCTTTGGTGGCAGCCTAGTCAGCTTCTTCCAGGGCCCCTGCTGTTCCGCTGAGGCCAGACAAGTGTCCTGCCATGGGGTCTTCTGGGGTAGGAGACTTAGATTAGAAAACACGGCCAAGGAGCTGCTCTCTTCTTGCTACACATGACCATCTTTCAAATGCAGCCAATGAGACAACCTGGTTTTCTGTTTCTTTTATATGCAATATTTTGGCATTCAGCCTGCTGCTGGATGACCTACACTGAATCTCATGTGCCAGCCTGGTGTGGCCAAATTCTCAGATGTGTTTGTGGTGAGGAAATGCTTTAGTCTGAAGACACATGCTGTTGCCCATATCTGCACCTATCTGAGTGGAACCTTGACACCAGAGTTTTGAGTAAGAATCTTCAGTTTGATGATCGTACCAAAAAAAATAAAAGATTTCTTGGAGAACGGCTTTTACTGAGTTGACTTACGAAGTACTGCTAAACATCCTTTAGTGTGGACAGGGTGTGGACAGCAGCGCTCTGTGTTCAGTCTGGATGATCTCTCTGTTTTGGCAGTGACTCAGAGATGAGAACCTGGAAAGAGCTTTCCTGTAACTGTGGGAAACAGTAGTTGAGATGGTCTGAGTCTGCTGGAGGAAGGATTTGATGCTAATGGTCCATCCCTGGTTTGTTTATTGCCTGCTCTGGAAGGATTGGATTAATTCCTTTGTGCTGTTCCAAGTAGTGCTCCATTGTTAACCGCAATAGCTACAGCATCTTTTGGGTAGACACGTGCTGGGCATTTGCCTTAGTCTTGTTGCTTCTCAGCCAGATCTGGGACTGAGGCTATATGATCTGCTGCTCTTTCTGGTGACAAAATACCTGGGGTGGGCACTGCAGGAAAATCTGCTGATGCTCCCTCTACTAAAGAGCTCAACATTTGGGATCTGTACTATGGACAGGCTGTCCTGAAAAAAAGTATGAAGCCTTAGGAGCTTGGAGTAGTCTTCTGTGGGAGAAGGTGGAGTGTGGAGGGCAGGAAGGTTGGAATGGGATAGTAATTGGTGCTTCTTCTGTACCAGATGATATGTATTTTGTGATGCCTATCTCTTAGTGCTAACAGCTACTTGCTTTCAAACCATCCCATGTGTCCCCATGGTGCACCTAGTGTTGGCACTTCCTCATGTCCCAGGCAAGCACAGCCAAAGCAAAGCAGTGCAGCAGGGCTTCATCTGCATTTTACCTTTACCATAAATGATCTGGGGGTACATTGTTTATGACTGAAGCAGAAGGATGGGTGATGAAGACATATTTAAGGCCTTCTGTGGCCTTAGTGCCCTCAAGGGTGTTAAGTCTGTGCAGTCATGGAATATGGAATACTTAAGATGCAATGAAAGCTACCATAGAGATGAGGATTTTGCTACTCTGCAATGCCAAAACAGCAAACCTGAGGATCTGCAATTTCTGTCCTTGTCTCGATTCAAGAAATATTGTTTTAGAACTGTCTGGGGTGAATTAAAATCCAGTGAAGTAGCACAAGATTCCTGTCAGGAATTTTATAGTGGATAATATGACAGAACAGGTGCTGTTGGCATGGGAAGAGAAGGTAAAAGGCAGGTTTGCTGCTGGAGGCTTCTGAAGTCAAAATCATCTGGAACAGGTTTGTATCTCTATCGCAGGACTCGATTGCATGGTCTGAATTTTGTAATGTTTTCAGAACTGTAGATGTGAATTATTCTGCTTGGAAACATAAGCTGTGACCCCCACTTGTTCTCTTACTTATTTTTCTTTTAATTAAAATGTTAATAAAAAGCAAACATAAGATGATTTTGGTGTTCTTTCCAGTCTTTGGTGCTTGATTTCATTATATAAACCCACCACTGTAGTCTGTTTAACTTTGTTCTTCAGTAACAAAACCCACTTGGATCAATGAGATTTAGCAATTGTACTGTTTGCTTATAGATCTGCACACTGGTAGAAGTGTTCAAGGATGTTGCTAAAATAAGCATTGTCTTCCTGTGAGCACAGGCTGTAAAATGCATCTTTAAGGGAGGTAAGCAAAGTAGCAGGGAATCAGCTCAGCCTTCTTTCAGTTTACTAATGCTTGGTAATGAAATCTTTTGATAATGTGAATGACAGCACTTAATTTGGGCTGCCAAAATTCTTATTTGTTGCTTAAAAATGGCTAAAACAAACAACAAAAAGAATTACTCTATTGTCCCAATAAAGGAAGTGCAGGGTCTGTTCAATTGAGTACTCTCCTGCTTTGTAGAAAACAACGATAATGGTTTTAGCAGATGAAAGCTTTCTTGTGGAGTGCTCTGACTCAAGCTAAAGACAACACTGTGTTAAAAGCAATGTGAAGCCATTTAATCTGTTGGGAGAGGAATAAATCTCTCTTTTTTTTTTTTTTTTTTAATCTCAGGAGTAATAGAAACCTCCAAACCCTTGTAATGTGTTGCAGGGCTTTCAGTAGAGAGGGATTCCTGCTAAACAACCTCAAAATTGTGTTGCTAATTATGACTGAGATCTATGAGGTGTTGCATGGTTTTGAAGATGAGTATATGAAATCACAGAGTTTTGAGACCTTTTCATCTTCTATTTCCTGAGAAAATAGAGATGGTCTAGCAGAGGGGGAAAGACAACCAGTAGACGGCTCTTGTATCTGCTGATGTGTTTTGATCTGGATGAGTTCATGCACAGACAGTTCCATTCACAGCTCAAGCAAAGTGCTGCAAGCTATAAAGACAAGAGCTGAATAACATACAGGTTTTGTGTGCACTAACTGGGTTTGCTGTGTATGTACTTGACAGCCTCTTTAGGCTGCAATGTGTAACAGTAAGGGAGGTGAGGATAAAATGAGGAAATGGCCTTCCAAGACCTTGACATGTATCTGGAATTAAAAGTACAACAAATAATGTTCATAACATTAAATTATTCTTAATGGCCAAGTTCAATGGCTTTCAATTTAAAAACCCAGGCATACAGGGCTACATTTGTTCTTCAACTTTAAAGCTTGGTGTTAAGCCTACTAAATGTTATTCAGAAGACTTGAATTCACTTTTGTACGCTTTGGGTGTAACACTTTATAAGCAGAGTAATTCAGAGGTGATGAATCCCTTTTAGGAAAATAAATACAGAAGTCACTTATGAAACATTCACATATGTGACCAGGGACTTCAATATTTCTCATGATTTGATTTCCTTCAGGAAATAGAAGTAGACACTGAGCAGACAAAGCCATTACAAGAATCATTTCCCTGGTGTCTAAGCTTTATCATCAACAGATTTGGAAATACAAGTGACCTTTGAAAAACATGAACTAATATCAGAACATGCAATTTTAAAGACATATCTCAATGTTACAGGAAAGGTGGAAACTATGTCAGTAGCAAAGAAAGAGACGTTTTCCATTTAAAGCGTAATGTTTTAGGAAGGTAAATTGTCTATTAGCAGTGGAGACAGATTTTATGTCCACACTGACTGGTATATTCTTGCTGGCTTATTTCATTCTGTCCATACAAAGTAAGTGTAATCAGTTTTTTTCAGCACAGTTTATGGCTGCTTTTCAACTTTGCGATAGTATAAAGCAGGTAGGGTATGTTTATGAATCTGGACCTTTACTTTAACAAAGTAAAAGTAAATACTCTAGGCAAATATTTACCATGCCTGGCAATCAGCAATAAGAGACATAACCCAACTTCTAAAGATAACATCTTTTCTTTGTGGAACATCATTTGTTTTTTCAAACCTAGATTTGCAGCTGCTTATATCTGTGGGTTGGGGGGAACACAAAGATCAAATGCTATTTGATGCATTCTAGATCAGACATTCCCTAAAATGGGCATACTTACCAGTTTTGATGTTTCAGGCTTTTGTGACTTTCTCCAATCAGTATTCTATTTCACGACAATAAATGTGTGGCAGAAGCAAAACAGCACAACTGCACCAATGAATGCAACAAAGGAAACTGACCTCTTTTTTTCTTCATGGCAGGCTTGCTTTCTGCTCAGAGTACTCCATGAATCTGTTCTAAAACTTCTTCGAAGTAACAGTGTGGAATATGGAGCTGCTTGCTTTACTGGAGCTTAGAGAAATGGCACTGAAGATGAGCGAGTTATAAGCAACAAAGGTTGTCCTGCAAATCTAACCCTGCTGTTCCTACTGATGTTCTTGGGACAAGATGGGCTCTTGTGATAAAGTAAGCTATTTCTGTAATGTGGGAGATGGAAACAGTTTTTGCCCTCATCCTTTGTGTTGTAGAAAGGAGAGTCTGGTGGACCATGGGGTGGAATCCAGCCTTTGACTTTTTAGGCTTATTTACTATGTTGAGTCTCCAACAAACAGGCCTGCTGCTAGTGGACCACAGACTGCCCTTGGCCCTCCTGGGTAGCTCTACCTGGCCAAATCAGAGCTTTTGAAAGCAGGGGGATGATGTTGCCTTTAGCATGGTAGGCTGCTTTGAAAACACACCAGGGCCATGGGTCTGCACTTCCCCCTCCTTTTAGGCTCCTCCAAGCTGGATTTAACATAACGGACAGTCTTTTCTCCTGCCACTCTGTTAGCAGTTCTCACAGATGGTTATCCACAGATAATCCTGTTATTGTTATGATTTGTTATGAATTACAGAAACTTAGCGTGGCTACTTTAGCTGAACATAGACAGTAGTATTTACCAGAAGCAAGTACTGAGAAGCCTCCTGATGTTGCACATCTGCTTGGCATTGTAATACCTGTTACAGGCTGCACATAGAAAGTTTGGAGGGGGAAATTTAGAGTTTCCCATCTAGGAAGGCTGAAATAAAGTTATAGCACAGTGTAAACCACAAGTAGCACGTAGTGAAGTATAGGGAGTTATATTTTTCTTTGGCTTAAACCAATCTGATCTCAGAAACACTATTTAAATGTGGTCGTGATGCTGACAGCTTGCTTCCTCGGGAGGTATATGCAACTGTGCAGAACTGATGGTGTATATTGTAGCAAGGGATTGAAGTTACAAATTTAAACTTTATGTTCATCATTCTGGGTCTTTCAAAAGCATTGAGAGCCAAGTTGCTCAGCCAGATAATTTGGTTTGATTACATTAAATAATTGTACATCTATTGGGTCCTGTAAACTGAGAATTTGGCTAAAAATCTGTTATCACATTTAGTCTTGCAGTTATCACGTTGAGTCCGTGTATTGCCATTTAAAGTAACACGTAGCGAAGAAAAGGCAGTGGAGAGGGTATTGTCACTAAGACATGAATAAATGGCTAAAAGTAATGTGATCTATAGAGGGCTTAATGGCTTCTAGTTTCTTGCCTGTCAGAAATCTTTCTTGACATACAATTTTCTTGGATTTGCTGTATCTACCAGAGCTGTCTCTGGAGCAGTTTAAACATTGCACACTGAAGTGTGTTTTACAAGATCATTTGTAATATCACCTTACTGGCCAGCTTCGGGAGGAGGAACACTAGACCTCTGCATGGCTTTGTCAAATGATGCTGTGAAATATGCATGACTGCTGATAGCTGAAAATCTACTGCATTCCAGTCTTTGTCTCAGGTGAAAAATGCAGCCCACTCTAAAAGCACAGAGGAATTAACACGTTAAAGCATGTAGAGAGATGATGATTTAGTGAATTAGTCAGAAACAGAACTACTGGGTGCAAAATAACAATGAGTCAGAATAGAAGCTGCCCTTTCACACATCCACATGTAGTCAGTGCAGCAGCTTAGCTAATGTTACCGCTGTCAGCTGAGCTGTGCGATTAACCATTTGTGTGCTCCCAGTCAAGAGTAAATGTAAAGTCAACTTTCAGGGTGTTTTCAATGAATATGCTTTACTTCCAAATGGCATTGGAATAGCACAGTCATCTTACCTGGCTCTGCAGGCAAGTAGTGACGCATTAGCACCCTGTTATTAAAGTGTTTGCTGCTGTAGCAAGTTCCTTAGAAACCTACCTGAAATTTCTCAGTTTCATCTGACAATTTATAAATGAAAGATATGAGCTGGATCTGTGAACAGCCACTCAGGGACCTCTGTGTATTAGGAAAGTGTTTCTTAAAATGTCTTCTACGTTTTTACTCCTTTTCCTCCAAATTTCTAAATGTTAATGTACAAAAAGTTTCAGTCAGCTTTAAATGTCTTTAGGGAGCCCTCTCTCTCATAGGGTTTTTATAATTCAGAATGCAATTTTAGACTGTTCTTGAAGCATTTTGAAAGCTTCCCTGTGAATTATTTCTGGCTTTCTGGTATTATATGAAGCATCATATTTTGCAACTGGAATATTTTTAGCATGATTTTAGCACGTCTGATTGTCCAAAATCATAGAAAGCATCTCCTGAAACAGATGGGAAAAGCAATAAACACCTGAAAGGGGGGCTGGAAATAAAATGGATAAGTTATGAGCGATATTCTGTGTTGGACTCTTCTATTAGCTCCTTTGATCTCAGATTCTTTCTGCACAGAAATCTTGAAGCCATTTTTCCCTTTTCCTTTCTGGGAGGAGGTGGGGACTGACGAGGGGAGGGAGCATCCTTTGGGACTTATCAGGAATTCATCTTCAGCAGCGGAAAACAGAAATAAAAATCTCTTTTGACTTGGTTGTTTCATAATTAACATTATTATAAGTTTCTTCCAACCTCCTTTAAAATATTAATTACTCTTGCTGCAGTCCTGGCAGTGTGATTCTCTGTATGACTATCGTTGGATTTTTCCCCTACTTACAGCTGCTTTCAGATGTGTTTAATGACAGTAATTTGCTGAAATAGACTCACTGAATCTGTTTAGGAGACAAAAATAACATTCTAGATTCTTTTTCTATGCTTCCACAACACAAATTCGGGGGTGAATCTCATTCTGTGAAGAAAGCATCCACCTTCCCTCCCCAGCCAACCATGGTCTCTTGTACACCAGGTTGTCATCACACTTTTCTTTCCCTCAAAAGGATGGATTTCTGCCTGCTTTGGGTGTCTGCTTCCCCAACATCTGTGTTGCAAGGACATAATGTGCATGTTGCAGCACTGCCTGGGCCCCAGGGAGCTTGGCTGTGCATGGTCCTGGCACTGGTGCATGCTGCTGTTTGAGCCGTGGCAACATACTGGAGCAAACCTCTGGGCTGTGGTACTGAGCTCTACCCATCCAATGGGCATCGCTTGGAAGATCAGGGGAGTTTCTGCTTCATTCTTCCCAAAAGATGCATTAGGATTAAAATTCCAGCCCTGTAATTTCTGTCTCATGGATTTCTTTTTTTCCCTCCCACTGAAGTAAATGAAAACAGGATCAGCTCCGACAACAATAATTATTTTCCAGTGATGGAAATGGGCTCAGTGGGAAAGTACTCTTGCAACAAAGATTGTAATGCATGAAGAAACCAGTGGTTTTGGTTGCTGAGGGACTGCTTTAGTCCATAGACCCCCCAAAGGCTGGGGCTATCCATCATGCTCTGTCACTGCAGACAGCTGGTGCACAGCAGGCGCCGACTTTGTTGCTGTAGGCTTTTGTGTTGCTTTAACATTCTTATAATTAAATATGAAGCAGCAGTTAAGTATAATACAAACCCAACAGGATGTTTTCTCAGTAAATCAGCGCAATTCCATTGGCTTAATTTATAACAGTTACCCCACTGGTGTGCTGGGATCCTTCCTAGTCATGCTGACCGATTTTGTTTCACTGCTCTTTTACACCAGCATGTGTGTAATCTCTTGAGTCTTGTTTTGTGCTGAGGCTATAGAATTTCTTCAAGGTTACGGTGCATCTTGTTGTATGTTTTCAAGGCAGCGTTCTTCATGGTGTTTCTTGGTGTTATGATAATCTAAATAATAATAATAAAAGTTCCAAGGTAAATGGCAAGTCGGAGAGGCATGTTGTGGTGTTTGAAGCCTGGGGTTTGTCAGGCTTCCAGGAAGGGGATTTGAGCTCTGCCAGGGAACTCTGAGTTAGGGAGTCTCCTGCTGAGATCTCTCAGTCCTTCAGATGAGCTGTAACCTGATTTGCTCCATACAAAGGTAAAGATTTATCAGTGTTTGCCTTAAATGTTCCCACCAGTTTGATCAGGTTTGGCTGAAATTTGACCTAGAAGTACCTTCTGCTTCTTCTCTGTTTCAGAAGTGGTTTCATTTTAGTGAAAAGTACATAAATGCATACCCAAGAAATAGCTATGAAACAAAATGGTCTAATACTTATTACAGTGGGTGGTTCAATGATTCCTGCCGGCATAACCACAGAAGTTAGTGTCATAAATAAAACCATGGTGTCACTGGAACTGAACTTTGCACAAGTCTGCTGTTTGACTGACTAGTGTTTTCCAAAGAAAGCTGTTAAAAACCTCTCCAGGTCCTTTTAACATATACACATATATGATAGTTTAAGCAAATGTAGGGTAAAATATGTTCTAAGTATTTTCAGTTTTAATTTAGTTGGATGGTTGGATTTTTTTTCTCATCTTTGGTGGGGAGAGTTGTAGTGAGAAGCGTTTGGTTTGGTCTGTTCTACATTTCTTGGTTAGCTATGCTCTACATTTCTTGGTTAGCTATGCTAGGTTTATAATTTTATATCATGAAGTGTAAGACTGTTGTCTATCTTTATACTCAGACCATATTTTATCACCCATATCATGGTGTTATTCTTGCTGTGGCAAAGCATACAGAGATTTGGGCAATACAGCAAGTATCTCTCACTATCGCTCTCTCCTCAGCATCTCTCACCCCATACTTCATTAGTCAGCCACTGTCAGGAGAAGACCAAAGTTATGTTCAAGAATTTGTGTCACTGAGCCAATTTCACATCTGCTATAAGCCTGATGACAGTAGGAATTAACTGAAAAGCAGTGTTTTCTGTACTCCCCTAGCTTGGGTCACATAGTTGCACAGAGCCCATCTCACATGGTTTTAACTTTGTTCACAAGACAGGCACGTGATGGAGCCAATATTTCAGTTGGGTAGAACAGTGAGGATGCTGGGTAGTTTATATTCAAGCTGTGTCCATGGCTGAAATCAGTGTCTTAGCTGTCTAATTGCTGAATGCCTTGGTCAGGACCAGACACCCTTCTTTCTGGCACCAGAGCATCTTTCTACTCCTTGGACTGGAAATGGCTCTGGAGGCACAGCATCCCCTGATCGCAGTAGCCAGGCTCCCACTCACTGCATGCTTGGACTGTAAGGAAGAGAAACCAGGGCGGGATTATTCTGCCAATGTATTAGATTGGATATTGTATGACTGACATTAGCACATTTCAGTGTAAGTTCTGAGTACACCGTGTTTATGCTGGAGTAGTTTATAAGTCTGAACAGGTGGGAACAAAGTTGAAGATCCATGAGTGTGTCCAACCAGGACATGGTAATGATAGCTAAATACTAGAAAAAAGTCTAAAACCAGTCTCTCACCCAGTGGTAGGTGTTGTACTTTTGAACTTGATTTTAGTGGATCAGAGAGTCTCCTCTTTGTCTTAATTCCATCTGTATCTGCACCTTTTCATGAAGATAAACAGGGACATTGAAACTCTTAAATGCTCTTATGGTATTTTTGTTGGATGAGAATTTTCAACCAGTCAGAAAGTGAGTCTGCAATCCCTCTGACACCATCCAGTGCATCTGCCCTTGGTAACAGGACAAGGAAAGTTAAGTAGCTGCTACCTTGAACCTCCACCCCAGTTTCTCCTGGGAGCAGAACACTTATTTAGCACTTTGCTTTCACTATTTCTTGTTTCATAAGCCTTTGTTTTCTTTCTAATAACCCTGAGGTACTGGGTGCTTTCACTTTGTATTGAAATGAGTAGAAGAATGGAATTTGAATCACAGCCTGGTTTCAATTTGAAAGGAATTGTAATGAGACTATAAAAAGGACTGCAGTGCATGTAATCCACATGAGGCATTTTGCTAGAAGTGAGACATCGTTACTAAAACCTACTTATGTCATTTTTATTTTTCTGAATACATTATAAAAAGGATAACATTACCATGACACGGTGTCTGGTGCCTTTGTATTACTTTACTGAGCAATTACTTTATGACTGCTCTTCAGGCCCCCGGATTATATACTTTCCCATATTATTCTTAATATGATTCAGAAAACACTGTACTAACACTATAGAAACGTAAATGATTCATCCTGCCGTAGCTCCTGGTTGAGCAAGGGAGCTGGTGAATGTAGCCATGGCTGGTTTTGACATGTTGAACCTTTCAGTTTTTGTAAGTCTTTGGTTAGCTGCTTTGTGCAAACTTTGTGCTGTTTCTCATCTGATTTATTGCATTTAAACAATAATCCTGTAAATTTAAAATATCACAGTATCACAGTATCACAGTATGTTAGAGATTGGAAGGGACCTCAAAAGATCATCTAGTCCAATCCCCCTGCCGGAGCAGGCACACCTAGATAAGGTTACACAGGAATGTGTCCAGGCGGGTTTTGAATGTCTCCAGAGGAGATTCCACAACCTCCCTGGGCAGCCTGTTCCAGTGTTCTCTCACCCTCACTGAGAAGAAGTTTCTTCTCAAGTTTAAGTGGAACCTCTTGTGTTCCAGTTTGTACCCATTGCCCCTTGTCCTATCATTGTTTGCCACTGAGAAGAGCCTGGCTCCATCCTCGTGACACTCCCCCTTTATATATTTATATACACTAATAAGGTCACCATATATACATTTAATATACATTTGTTTTTCAGTATGTATTAAAGAAAAGACAGACATGGCTAAGCTTAGGTCTGAAACAAATTAGAAACTAATTTATCACAACAGCCTTTAGAAGAAAGAGTTGTTGGAGAAGTGTTTGAATGCTCATAAAAAGAGGAGGTAGATTTTAGATTACAGCAGCCTCCCTGCAAGCTGCAGATTTGTTTTTCCTCCAGAAGACATTCTGCAATTGTAAAGGTATATAATTTCAGAGGATGTCACAGTTGGCATGGTGATTGCATTAATATTGCATGGGCATAAAGTGTGCAATAACATTGTGTCAGTTCTTCCTGCCCTCAGGCTACCACAAATTACTAGTCTTTTTCCTTTGAAATGGTGCTAATTTTTCCTATGAACATTCCTATTACAAATATCATATGAAGTATCTTTTAGATTGTTCACTCTTAACTTGCATAGATAGTTACCACTCTATTTACTGTGGGAAGGAAGTTCTATAAGCTTGAAAGAATGATTTAGTCACATTGATCAACAAGCACTGGGAGGAAGGAGGAGTAGTGGATATTGTAAAAGCTGCAGCTTAAAATTAGGACTTTTATCTGCCACATTTATATCTTCTCCCATTATATTTTGGTTGTTTTTCTGTCTCAGGTTGGAACTTGCCCCTTTTTGAGTCAATTAAATTTCGACTATTAGTAATTGGGCAAACCTCCATGTTGTCTTTAAGGATACATGAGAACAGCCACAGGGTAACAAAAATAATAAGAGCTAGAAAACCACAGAAATTCCCAGTGGTTCAGGCTGTGTTGCTATTGCCCATGTTTTGCTAGCTGTAGTGCCAGAGCTGAGGAAAGCTGAAGTTTGTGGGATAGCAAAGGCCATGGAGTTGCCTTGCTCCCCTCTATCTTCTGTTGACTTCAGTGGGCTTCGCTAAGACTCATCAGGATGCAGGAGTTGTTATCGCTTCTGCTTCCTGCTTATATCAGGTCTCCTCAAAAGTGGAAAATGCCATGTTAACTCAAATAGCTAATCCCAAAAGCATGTGTCTCTCTCCTGTACACCCTCACTGCCTGCCGAGGGTGAATCTGATCTGTTAAAGTCCTGATTAAACCCATTTTAAACAGCAGCTGCTGCAGCATTCAGCCTCCTGCTTGTCAAGTATGAATTGTCTGAGTCAGTAACCTTCTGCTCCTCTGCTTGTACTCGCTGTCTTTGATTTGGGTGTTCATTTTAGGATTTCAAAGCCCTAAATAAAGCCTATCTGTCTAAGCATATGTTCTATAAGTGGCTCAAGAAAATTCATTCATCTCCTGTTTCCTTGTGGTTACTAGTCTGGCACCTCCCGTGCCTGTAGCAGTGTCAGAAGAGCAAAGAGGAGAGGTTATCTTTTAAGACACGTGTACACTTTATATAGGGGCAGTGTGTTGTCTGCAGTCATTCATGGAAAAAATACCTGTTGACTAAATTTCATGCCCCTGCCATGGCCAAGCTGATACACCCAGCATCTCAGAGGGGTTTCTTAGCTGTATCTCTTCAATATGCAAAAACATAAGGTTGTTTTTCAGCATGTAGCATGCTGTGTCCACCTAGAATAATACGTTGCGTAAACTTGTTTTCCTCTTTTCCTTACACCCTGGTTGTTTCCACACAGCTTTAACCCATTGGTAGGGAAGTGAGTGTGCCTGGCTTGCCATAGCCTTTCCAGGTCTGCACCCTTGAAATTATCTCCTCATCCCTCTGCACAACCTGGACTTTGCTGTCCTTCAGGCTCTGTTTGTCCTCAGCTCAATGAGAAGCTGTCTGCTCCTGCTAGGTTTATAGTGCATTACGTTTGTACTTTTTCGTACAGGCAGATCTTGCCTGGAGTATGGCACAGACAGCTATCTGTTGGATAGAGTGATAAATACTTCAGTTGGAGCTACAGGTGTAATGCCTTAGATAATGAATAATGGGAGATTGTAATCAATTAACTTCTTAGAGCCTTATAATTAACGCTCTTAGGGGAAGGCATTTTTCTTCAAACTGTCTGGAGCATTAAATCCAAAGCATGGAATTAAAGACCTAGGAGGGCCCATCAGTAAAGCTGTCACATGCGTTAAGCTGAGAGCAGAAAGCCTTTGCACAGCAAGCAACATAGTATTTAGGAACATGCACTAGCTGCGCTCCAGATCACTCACTCAAGATTAAAATTCAACTTTGCAGCCTTTTTTTCTCATCACCCAAAGTATTTCAGCTACTTTTGTTTTCTCTTCTCTTTCTACTTAGAGTAGAAAAAAATCAGGTTTATTTTTTAGTGCTAGCTTTTGTTTCACAGTTGATGGGAAGGTGGAGCAGGGCCAATAATGCATTTGATTAAGAAGATCTGGGCTGCTGGGGTTCTTGTGAGGAAATGAAAACCACACACTGCAATAAATATGCTTATTAAAGAAGCATTAAAAATTCTGCTGTAAAATAGTATTCATCCTGCTATTTTTTCCCTGAGTCAGTTAAGTCTTGTATTTCTAGAATCAAGAAAGACATTCATTAAGTTTAGCCAAGGGTTTTTAATTTGAGATACTATAAAACAAAAGGAACACATGGTCTAACACACAGGTCAACTTCACTGATTTTGGGGGTATTACCACAGATAGGCACAGCTCTTCCCTTATTCTTTGTAAGGGCTATGGGGATCTTAAGATCTCTGGAGAACCAGAAAAAATAAACCCCCTTTAACTAAGTCTTTTAGGGAATTCTGGCATTATTGGAAGTGGAAAACTTTAGAAATCAGATACGATCTAGGTGTCCCTAGAAAAGATACCATTCTGCAATGCAGAATTATGCCTTGCTGACGTCTTTCATAGGGAATGACTGCCCCAGATTGAAGTTAGAAGAGGCATTGCTGTAGCTCTGGCATGGACCAACAGAGCTTTCATCAAACACATCCAAATTATATTGACAGCTTCAATGCAAATTCTGCTCCTGAGAACATTTCCTGGAAGGCTTAAAGGCAACCACAGCCCTCTACTTCATCATTAATTCCTCTTGATATTTCTTGCTGCTGAATGATGGACACAAACTGCAGCATGGACTGTAGCCTGAAGGCTGATGAAAATCCAGCTCTGTCATCCTAACAGTCCTTTCTTGCACAGCATAGGCAGGGATTGCATAAATCTCTGTTTAAAAATATGATAGTGCTGCTGTTTTCAAAGAGTGGCTCATTTCCATTTGATGTAGTTCAGGTACTGCTGTGTTCATGTTTAATGTTAAAAAAGAAATGTGTCTTTTGAAGATACTGTCAGATATTTCTCACTCTGAGAGGGCAATAGCCTTTAAGGTTAACTAACCTTATCTGTACTCTTGGTGGGTTTTATTCCTGACACCACCCCTGTGGGTACTGCAGGTGTGTGTAAGCCGTAACCTTTTTATCAATATTAAGCAGAGACAACCCCATAGGCTGAAAAAATGAGCCAGTTTTGGTACTGATGTTACAAGTGTCTGTAAGTTAAATGGGAAGCTCACAGAAATACCTGTCCCTTCTCACTCTTGCCATCAATGTGTCTGAGGTCCAATTTGACTTCCCTGTAATCAATAGCAAATACCCTACTTGCTGTGAAGAAATTTAAACCCTTGGCTGTAATTACTTTACGTAATCTGGTAAACAGTCAATCTGTCCTAATTTAAACTCTTCCAGATCTTTCTATGCATTCCCTACTTGACACTTTATCTTCTACAATAGCTCTGCTTCGCAATACTTCCCTTTGGTTAGCAAACAGCTAACACTGCTTTGGTTCACCCCCATGAAGCTAGTGTTTCCAACACAGGGGTTAGTGGTCTGTGGTGCATTAGTCGATGAAGGCCTAAAGTAGCAGGGTAATGGAAACACCACTCTGGGTGATATGTAAAATGTAAATAGATCCAGAAATATATTAAAATGGCTTTGCTTTCCTTTCTGTGTAGTTGAAGTACAGATGGAAAAGGATCTTTTCCTCTTTATTTATGTATAAGTGTAAACTAACAAAAAATTTGTAACAAATTCTTAAGCTTTGACTAAATGCCTACTGTGTATTGATGAATAAATTGATTTAAATTCTCCATAGGGAGCCATAGGCTTGACATTAACTGCTGGGGCAGCTCTGCAGCAGAAGGTAATGCTGTATGGTAGTATATATATGTGGAATGAGATGTTTTATTCATTCAACCTACTATTTTATTGCTTACTGTCTTGAATAATGGTTCTCACACCATGACCATGGATCAAGGCTGTCTGCAAAGTTATAAGAGGACTGCCTATGGTCATCAGCCTGCACTGCACTGTGGCAGAGGAGACCTGATGAATTTCTGTCTGGCACCTCAGTGCAGAGACAGTCTCTCACCCTTTATACATCCTCCTGACAGGTAATGGGATTTGCATGGGGCCTTGCTCCTGGAATGGGGACCCGGATGCAAAGGAAGGATGTTGGGAAGCGAGAGGCACGGACTGTCCGGCAGCTCAGACACATGGGACCAGATCCAGGGGTTGCCTTATTAAGTCCCTTCATCTGTCTGTTCTGTGAATTGCTACCATTCTTCCCATGGAGAAAAGACACATTGTCAAACTTGGCAGAGCGTGAAAACCTTACTCATACATGCTTGTTTTGGCTCTCATATCCAGCACGTGGAAAGGGTCAAAGTCCTTAAGTAATGGTCGAGTGAGCTGATAGAAAGCAAAGATGCGTGTTCTCCTTTGTCCTGCACAGGGAGCCTGCAATAGAGTTTGCAAGTAAAACTGTGCAAAATTCCTCCCACAGAGTGTTTTCCAAAGTAATGGTTGGGATATCTGCTTTTCGAAGGGGTGCCTGTGGTGCAGGTTCCTTGAAGACATGGCTTAGCAGAGTTTTGAGGAAAGATACTGTGGAGAAGCGAACAGAGGAAGCAATGTTCTGCTTTGCACTCCAGCCAGCAATAATCTCTTTCCCTGCTGAATACTGCATTTTTCTTTTATAAAAACATTAATCTGTAGGGTATTGGGAAATGGTCAGATCCTGCCAAGAACAAATTGTTAAGTAGTTGCTGTGCTTATTGCTTCTTAAAGCTGTAACTGTTGGTTTTCATTTTGCAAAATAAGTATCATGGGGCAAAAATGTATTGGCTGTTACATTATTACTATTTCCCAGAAAAATTAATTCTAAACTGAGAGACTTGGAAACAAACAGCTCTTAGAAGGCTCTGTTTGTTTAGCAGCTGTTGTTTATATGTGAAACAAAGGAAAACTGGTTAAATTTGTCTGATATGCCCTTACATTTCCAAACAAGACCCACTTTAAAGTCTCTCTTTTCAGCTGCCTTTAGGTCATGCTACAAGGCATGAGTTTCAGACTGACAAGGAACTGAACATACCTTCACTGGAGCTCATCCTCTGAGGTGTCAGACTGTAACTGTACCATCCAGAGGCAGCACAGCAGCAATTCATCTGCTTGAACTGTGCCCTGTTTGGGGCCTCCAACTACATTTAGTACTTCACATTCCCACATCTGTGACCTTGTGGCCATCCAACCTTCCTAAAGTACATGAGAGAAAGAAAGTAGGTATGTGCACAAGCTGATCTTATTGGAGATGATCTTACAAGCTGGTCTTACTTATTTCGGGAAATGCCTAACCCCCCATGCCATATATCTGTTAAGGCATTTCCAGAGGGTGCTTTTATTTGTTCCATGGGTAGTCATGAAACCCATCACAGGTACAAACACGCTTGCTCAAAACAATTGTCCAGTTTTCACAATAAAGATCTGTTTTAGGTTTCAATTAAAATTACAACAATAATTAATATGCTGAGATAATGAAACATGCAATAATTTTAGAAAGGAGAAATCTGGAAATGCACAGTTTAAGCTGATACAACTCCTACCAAGGTCAGTAAGGGTTATGGTCTTCTATAAGCAAGATCACTTTATCCTTGAACTTTACTGACATCTTTATGGTTTGTCACAACCTATATCAGCTCATCAGACAGCTTATTCCCCTTCTCACCATGTAGTTAGTTATGAAAGCTGATGCCAGTTACTGTAATGGAAGCTGTGTCAGACTGCTTGTATTCCCAAGTTACTCACAATTTGGGAATGTATATGTCTGTCTTCTTGTAATGACGAATACTGCTATTGTGCTGGTGATAAATTCTGCAGTCATTTCAATAGTATTTTGGCTGTAATTTAGAAGTGTTTCTAAGGCTGAGACAGCAGAAGGGATCAGAGGGAATGTAATTCTTAGGGCACCTGTCTAAAGAAGAGGAAGATGGTTGTAACCTGGCTTACAAGTCTTGAATAGTTTGTGCCCTTTCATGTTTGGCTATATGAACTTTCCAGTAATTCTAGTATATTAAGGAAATGCTGGGTTCAATGAAAAATGAGTTAATAAATCCTTTCCTCAGGCTTTTAGTCATCTTCCACAAGAGAGAGATCTTTAATTTAATGTCATTGGCCACTCTCAGGTAGGAGGTTACCTCCACAAATCTTTTTGTACTGTCACCTCTTGGCTGGTTATTAAATTGGTGCTGTCTACAAATTTATTTGGTCATAAATTGTACGGTAATTACTGAGAAGTTCCTTTCACCCTATGTGCTGTCTTCAGGGGGTTTTTGGAGAGTACAATGGAAATAGATAATTTATTTTTCATGGTAAAGTGCTTGCAAAACAAGTTAAGATTTTGGGACTAGATGCTATCAAATCCATTTTTGTAGATCAGACTTTAAAACCCTGTTATATTTATGTTCAAAAATAACCTGATGAGAAATTTTATGTATAATCCACTTAAATACTTAAGCACTGCACCAGTCCTCTTTCTTTTATCCTGAATTTGGAGATTAATTCAATCCTAAATGCCCTCAAAACATGTATGCCTCCAGAAAAGACTGTCAATCCCCAGCATGTACAATGAGCTAGCAGTGCTGCCCTCAAGCCATTGACTGCAGCAAGCAGGAAAGATATTTCTGGTTCTTTTTCCTTTGAAATACTGTAAATGCCACTTGGCAGAGAGCACACTGAGTTCCTGTAGCTTGACTCACAAGGTCTTTTACAAGCTGGAGGCAATGTGGGGCATTCGCAGAAGCACTGACATGATGCTAAGATGAAGCTCACCTGCCACACTTCAGAGCAGATGCCACACTGCAGGATCTGCTGCTTTTAAACTCCACTTGTGTTTCTTGCATAAGGAAGGTAACCCCTCCCAGCAAACATCCATCCTCTAATAGTAAACTCCAGTCATCCAGGTTTCCTTATTTTTATGGTTTTATGTTGTGTTTTCAGGGTTGCTAGGTAGGGATCATTTACATGATGGCATCAAGGACAGAATTAGGAGCACTTAAGTAACTTGCCAGCAGCAAACGAGTATCACAAGCACAGTGAAACATAAACCAGATTGCTGTATATTGATTTTAAAGCAAGGTACTTGAAATGAGTAGAAGCTAAAGGGAGGAAATATGGTGCACCGCAGCTCAGCAATTAGTCAATAACTGAGGTAATTTTTGTTCTCACTAAATTCTGGAACCTATTTAATCATGTGAGTATCAGCACATCTGCTATCAATCATTCCTTAATGATGGCAAAGGTATTACAGTATTATTTGTTGTTGTGTTCCCCTTCCCCACCCATTTTCATATTCTATTTTTCTAAAATGCATCACTTATTTCTGTCCCATTGATTTCAGGGTGTTAAAACCTGACTCTTTATTTAGGATTTCTGCCAGCATTACATGTGATTTTTACACAAAAGGCATGGCTGCAGGGTCTGGCCTTGTATCAATGTGTTAGCTGGATACGTTTTCACATTCATCATAATTATTGTCTAAATTTCTGTTTTCATGCATGTCCAAAGCCCTGACAGTTGGCCAACACGTCATGGAGCCAAAGCTAACAAACTGAATTGGGAAGATGCTGGCAAATAAAACTGAAGGTGCCATTGCTAGATTTCTGCCCTTTCCTGCCCTCTTTTCTTCCTCCCATGCTGCTAAAGAATACAAGCATGTGAATGAAAATGAATAAATGATGCAGTAGCTAGATCATCACACTGCTCACACTACATATGGCAAGGTACTTGGTGTATGTACCAGGAACTGACTCCTGTATTTAGTACGCTTATTTTGCTGAAGTGACTGTCTTCACAGGCAGCTCCTTCTTCCTCTGGATGGGAAGTGTCACCAGCTGAAACCCTTACTGGGATAAACACTTCCTGACCCCGCAGGAAATGGGCTTAGTGTTAATGCTTCATGACAACCTCTGATCCCACAGTTGAAATGGGATGAACTCTCAAAGCTTTGGGCTGGTTCTTATTTGCTTTTGTACAGATTCTAATATGGGAAATACATGGGACCTTCCTTTCTGTAATGTAGCTGACTGGTTTTGAAGTCCCACGAGGCCCATAGTTGTTATTCTTCCTAGTAAACAGAAATTCTCAATGCCAACAGATTTCCCAGTTTTTATCAGGGCAGTGCATACAAACCAAATTCTGAGTTAAAAGAAACAGTGCAATGAGTTTAATATCTGCAGTTGGAAGCTGGAGTAGGATTCAACTCTTTTTGCATGTATACATTTCACTATTTAAATATACAAAAAATAAATGAGAGAAATATCTTTCTACGTTCCCCTACAAAATCTCTAGCCTCCACTGTGCAAGCAAGGTGTAAAATGTGTAAATACAGCTGAATTCAGCCCTAAGTGCCTCAGTTCCTAATGACTTTGAATTCTCTGCTGAAGTTGCATTAACAGCTGGCTCTGCCAAACTGAGCCAGCCAAATAGGTCAAATTCTGGATGAAACCCTTAACCTAATAAGATAGATACTACTGCTTATAAAAATGTATTAATTCTCCAAAAGATTCAGAATCTGACCAAAATGCCAGAATTGTTTTAGAACTTAATTTCTTTAATCTTGTATTTCCTACCAACATATTTTTCTACCTTTTTCAAGTTCTAGTTTTCCTGCTGGAGTTACTGAGCTGTTCGACATTTCTTACAGGAATGATCAGGAAAGCTCAATCTGAATGTGCTGTTTTTATTTAGAGTCACAGCTCTTATGTCCTTTCTCATGCCTTCAGAATCTAAAAACCACCTGCAGGAACTGTTAAATGAAATCCTCAGTCTTTGGTATGCAAACAAACAGTGTTAGCATCCTTCAACTCATTGCAATGCACTTGTTTTCTCTGAGGTCTACATCCTGAGAATACTACAAAATGCCACTGCAGAGCCCTAAAATCATGTCTGACATCAAAACTTTGTCTTATTCTGATCCTTCTTCTTTAATCTGTAAAATGCCTATTATAGTGTCTTATTTAGCCAGGAAAGTGATAATTCCTCTTCTATGGATAGCATTACTTGAGAGCAGTACTGAAACTACTTAATAGGAGTACTAGGTCATCTGGGCTATAAGCCTGACATCTTCTATCACATCGTTTTTCACTGCTCTAGTCCTTTCCTGATGAGCTGGTGATAAAGTAAGTGCGGCACAGGTTTACGAGACTCCATTATTATTTTTCCATGGGAGAAAAAAAGAGAATATTCTCAGGTTCCAAAAAATACTCTTGTCTCAGCAGTTTTATCTTGACTAGGATTATCTTACTGGGCAAATCCAGCAAAACATTCACCACTGGTGTTGCACACTGGTTTCAACAGATGTATTTTTAATTGTATTATTTAAAAGTACTTTTTAAAGGTCTTTTTTCCATAGCTCTCCTTTGTTCCACCCAGCTTCTGTGGAGGGAAAGGTGGCCATACCTGTAAATGCATCTTCCTTTCTGCCACAGTATATTGCTTTTTCTCAGCTTTCATATAAGACTTACATAACTTCTAATAGCTCCTATTAAGCATAAAATTAAAAAAAAAAAAGGCAAGAGAGGGGGAAATTTATTTATTCTGCTCTCGTGAGACCTCACTTGGAGTACCTCACTTGGAGTATTGCGTACAGTTCTGGTGTCCTCAACATAAAAAGGGCATGGAACTGTTGGAACAAGTCCAGAGGAGGGCCACGAGGATGATCAGGGGACTGAAGCACCTCCCATATGAAGATAGGCTAAAAGTTGGGACTGTTGAGCCTGGAGAAGAGAAGGCTGTCTGGAGACCTCATAGCAGCCTTCCAGTATCTGAAGGGGGCCTATAGGGATGCTGGGGATGGACTACATTAGGGACTGTAGTGATAGGACAAGGGGTAATGGGTTCAAACTTAAACAGGGGAAGTTTAGATTGGATATAAGAAGGAAATTCTTTCCTGTTAGGGTGGTGAGGCACTGGAATGAGCTGCCCAGGGAGGTTGTGAATGCTTCATCCCTGGCAGTGTTCAAGGCCAGGTTGGACGAGGCCTTGGGTGATATGGTTTAGAGCAAGGTGTCCCTGCCCATGGCAGGGGGGTTGGAACTTGATGATCTTAAGGTCCTTTCCAACCCTAACTATTCTATGATTCTAAATGTAGCAAGCATCACTTTTAATGCTTGCCATTTGCATCCTCTTTTTACATATCTCAGTTACTCTGGAGAAACTTGGCGAAACCCATTAACCCCAAGGCCTTTTGACTGAAGAATATCCTGAATTTCAGTGTTTCCAGGGATTGAGTTCTACACCACACAACAAATGTACAGCCCAACATCAGCCATGAGCTGGCTTTCCCAGCTCATTCAGGGTGTCCTACTTTGGCTGTGATTAGCAGAACAGCTTCCAAATCCCTGTGTCATTCATTCATCTCTGACATCCTATTCACCTCTTAATGTGCTTTGTTGCACTGAACTTTACCTCCTGCTTCTATGTCCCTCCTTTTAAACCAGCTGTGATTTTCCAAGCTGATTGAACTCTCGCTGGGAAATAGCTGTGTATTGTTTTCTTGATCAGCAAGGTCTCTCACAGACCAGCTTGTTTTACCAGGGAAAAACACTCTAAATATTCACAGCAGATTTAGCTCAAGCCACATATTGGGCTTAAGAATAAAAGGCATTATGAAAGGTGAGATGTTTTGTCTGTCTCTTTTCCCCTAGACTGTAAATGATTCCACCCCCACCCCCCCCCGACTGAAAGTATGGCTTCAGAGCTTCTGGTAGCTATGAGTATTTCCATCGGTGCAATGCAGCCATGAAATTTCTCATGTACAAAGTCCAATGTATCTGTCCTCTCACAACCTGAGTGGTTCTTGTTAGCTGGCATCCTCTTGTGCAGGACTAAAGCAGCAGAGCATTTCTCTGTATCTGAAGCAGTATTTTTCTGTGACTATTTTTAGAGGGTGGACTTTTTCCAAATGAAGTTTAAGATTGCCTCACTGAGTTTTGACTCCTTGTTTTATTCCTCATGTCTCTTCAGTTATCATTACTCCAGGATGATTCACGTTGCTTTCCAATTGCATATGCTAGGACGCCTATTGCGGAGAGCTTAGCAACTACATCACACTGAAAAGCCCATGCTGGCTGAGGCACAGCTAATGCTTAACCTTTACTCCTCTCTGTCAGGAAAAAGGTCATTGCTATGAGCTCATGACTAAGTGATGTTCTGCAACATCTGATTATCCTTCTTTGTACCTCTGCCTTCCTCCTCCCACCATCTTCTCTTTTTCCTTATTTCTTTTACCTTGTTACCTGTTGTCATTCAAAGAAGATTCTGCAGTGTTGACAGTCATACAGTGAGGCAGCACAATTCAATCAACAGAACCCTTACTCTTGGCCACTAGTTCTTCATTTTAATTATGTATCTAGAAGTCATGGGCCACACTTTACACTGTCACATCTGGCAGTACTCCAATATATTTCACTGAATTTTCATTGAGTAAACTGAATAGACTGTCTTAAAAACTGGGGACTTAAATCCCAAGCCTTACCTGCAAGTCACTTTGACAGAGACCTGACCTGACCTTGGCTCAATTCTAATGGACTTTAGTCATATCCTTTATTTATAGCAGTTAATTTCTTGTTTTGCTTCTTAAACCTGCAGGCTAAAATACCTTCAGATAGATTAGGTTTCATTTCTACAGACTGAATGTCAGATGATTTCCAGAAAATTAAAAAGATGTAACAGGAAAGAAAGGAAGAATTTAGCTTTTTAAACTAGGTCTGCCACCAGTATATACTTGTCAGTCTGCTCAAGAATAAAAGTAAATAATAATGCAGAAAGGAAAGCTACTTGTCAGATTTTAAGCACAAGCAAAATCATAGGCTGACAAACTGCAAAAAGCTTCAAACCTATTTTTAGGAAAAAGGTCTTTTTGAAAACAAATTTCTACTAGTTTTTGCAGCTAAAGAATAAGGGCTGTGTATTGGGCCAAATGGGAAAGGTAGTCATGATTAAATGGGTAGTACTGGAAACAGAGGCCCTGCGTTTCCTTTGATGTGCGTGGGAATTATGAGTAATAAGTGCTTCACTTAAAGCTTCACATACTGTGTGCTTAGAAACTGAATGAACAGTATGTATTCTTCAAGCAATTATATTCTGACAATTTCCAAAGCAAAGCCTGGTGGTGTTTTGGCCAGCATACTCTTTAAGCCATCAAGATGGTGGTCTTGGAGCCTCAGGCATTCACTGCTGTTCAGCTGCCCGCAGTGGCTGGATGGCAGCTCCAGAGCTCCTGGCTCTTTATCTGCCTTCAGCATCTACCTTAGACTAGTTTATGAGCTTGCTAGATCAGTGTGATTAGGTTTATTCTCTTTGCCCACTAGCAACTTAGCGGGGTATTAAAAACATAACAGCAAAACCAAGCCTACATTGAGTCAAGTTCAAATTGTGCTTGTTGCAGGGAAGGCTCTACCAGTTTAGAAGGAGCAGACTCGGTGTTTCAATTGTTTTTGAGAATCCTCATCACAAAAATAAAAGCTTTGCTTTCAAACTCTTTCCTTTCCTAATCTGCAAGTATATAGATTCAAGGCTCCATCTGCAAGCCCAAAGGTCAGTGCTGAGCCTGGAAGATTTGTTTGTCTAAACCAGTCCCTCAGATAACCCACCAGAGCAGGCATAAATTCCCCACATGAAAGATCTTTCACCTTACTGACATCACAAATGGAAAACTTTGTGGCAAGATAAAGGAGGGTTATATAAAACTTGGAAGATGTTAGCTGGGTAAGAACCAATATCAGCATCATACAGTGATTTATGTGCAAAAAAACATTATTTCATTAATAAAATGAGGGGGAGGGGTCTTCAACTTACAGTGAACACAAGACGTAAATATAAAATTAGGCACTGGGTGTTAGATAATGTATGTGTTTATGAAGAAATAGATACATTTCAAAGAAGTATAATTTCATTATTTCCTGAACAGACCACAATGAATGAGAGCAGCTGAAATTTAAGCAGCAAAACCAGCAATGACACATTAAGAACATTTTGTAGCCTTGTCTTCTGTTTCAAAATGGAAATGCTGAAACTGTTTATAATGAAACTGGAAATCACAGACCTGCTGCTCCTGCTCTTAATTACAGCCTGGAAGTTGGGCAGTGTTCTGAGATAAATTTGTCTGAGGAAGGTGAATCCTTCCAATTACCAGAGCAAATTTGACTGAAATTATGCAAACTCTGCTGTTTTGCATAAGGTAGCACATGTGATGGTTCAACATGAGCGTTGTCCTTTCATCTCAGTAGAATTAACTCAGATCTTTTAGTTAACACAAATGCCAAAAAGATAAGATTGGCTGGATTAAGATCATGAGAGTTTTACAAGCAAAAATTTTGTTCTTTTTCCTCCTTTTTAAGTTTACTGATACTGAGCTCACTTTGTAGAAAATAGAGACCAAACTTAAATGAAATCTGAGGATGTCTTCTCATTAGTGCTTGGTGGGAGAGGTATTATGTTTTGTGTGGTTTTGCTTCTGAATGATGCAGACAGGACATGTGGGCTCCACATCCCAGCCCAGGTATCCTGATGGCTGGGTTTCCCACTGTGCCTGAATTAATTTCTGTCTCTCTGCTCGCCTGTCCCCCTCTTTCTTCCTTTAGACTCTCACTTGTTTTGTCTACCCCTAATCACATGCTTCTGCAAACTATTTTTCTATGCACATTGAGTCACAAGATTATCTGATTTAAGGTCACAAGACTGCAAGTTCTGCTTTTTTACCCCTACTTTTAATTGGCCTGCTAGAATTCTCCCTGTTAAGTTTAACTCTGCTGAATAAAACAGAAGTGTTCAGTATCTGAGTTCAGACCTCAAATCTCAGTTGAAGCTGACCATGAAATATAACATTGAAAACCAATTGCTGCAGTGAGACCCTAGAAACTAATCTCCAATACTTGCAACCCCACACTCATCAATCACTGTTGGGTAGAGACACAGCTCTTTTCCTTTTCCTTTTCCTGCTCGGAACCACTGATTTGAGTGGATTTGTTGGTTGGATTAGGTGAGCAGGATGGAGTTGAAGGCTAGTCCTTTCAGTCTCATATTAATCAACCTGATAGCTTCATTGGTACTTCTCATTTAGATTAAAGATGCAGAACTGTGGCCAGTAAGTCTTGTGTGTGCTAAATTTAATATATCCTACAATGAGAAAATGGGCCATCATCATGATAAGACCTCTGTGATACTTTTGTTGGTGTGGGTAATATTTGTTAAAGTTATTAACACATGTAACAGTCTCGTAAGGATAGGTTAGCCAAGACAACTGAAAACAGCAGCAGTTTTAACACTCAGGGTCTGTCTATATCACACAGTGATTTCTGAAAGCAGCTTCAGGCTTCTTGTGCTTCTCTGGAGCCAGACATCACCTTTGTGAGTCCTCAGCCCTGCTGCAAGGCTGGGCTCAATAGCTCCAGCGCACTTCTTCATTAATGTAACCAAACTCCTTTTGTGGCCTCTGTGTCTGCACAGACCCCCCAGTCTCCTGGGAATATCCCAGGCTCCGCAGACAGAACAAACATGCCCTTATTTAAAACTCTAGTGGAATTCAAAAGCTTGATCTGACGGGGTTAGTCAGGATTTTTCCTGCTTTTTGAAAGAACAATACCTCTCCTTTCTTCTCTAAGCCCATTTGTGCAGTGCTGTTTCTGTCCATGGGTCTAAGCTGCTCCATGCCACCCATGGGTGAGGTCTGTAAAAGCGCTTGAAAGTAAATGTGATCTTTGCAAGACCATGCCTCCACCCAGGTCTGAAATTATTTATCTTTCAAATGTTCTAATTCTGCCTACTGATTTTAAGCACTACTCCTGCGGAAGTGTGTTTTAAACAAACTATCTGCAGGCTGTAGTAAGTTTTGTTGTGAGATAGTTATTCATTCCACTGTGCTAAAGAGATGGTTCAGGATTTCCATTGACAGATCTCATTCCATTTAATTTGTCAGTGTAAATCATGACACAACTTTTGATGCAGTAGCTAATTATATTCATAATACAGAAATTAGAGGGGTTATTAAAAAAAACACCAACACACAAACAGCCCTTGCAAGCCCATGTAGTGCTATGTGAGACCCTGCACGAGTGATGGACTGGGTAATTAGCATGCATCACTTAGAAAGCAACTATTGATTAGATTTCACTGATGACTGTTACTGAAGTACTCTGACATAAACTTGAGATTCCTTGCAAAGCCTTCGATAATGGCCTCTGTTCAGAGTTCAGGACCACACATGGTTCTGTTGTTTTTCTTTAAACTGAGATTGCTGAGATTAATAAAAACCAGTATTGTGTTCTTGATATAATTTATCACCTGGTCTTTCTTTTACTTTGTTCTCTTATCTCATACACTTGAGTTCCTCACTTCCAATGTTTGAAAGAATAGCCTGCAGTGTGAACAGTTCTGTTTATCTTCATTATAGAATTAGTAACCAGATATATCCCTTAGATAACCTTGTGTAGCACAAAAAACACTCCCACTTTATTAACCACCCAGGGAAGTAGTTGCTGAATCCTGCATAGACCCTGGATCAGATCTTTTCCCGAGATGCTTGTGTACTACCCTGATGCTCCAAGAGCTCATTCAGAGCAAACATGAAATTCAGGAAGCAAAGGGAGAGCAGCGTATTCTTGCCAAGCCTCAAATATTTGCTCTGAGACAGCCCTCATCAGCTGCTAGCACAGGCAGCAAAGAGGCCAGGCACTGAAAAGCTGCCATTTGGGCTTGGCAATCAGATGATGAGACCGTCATGCATTTTTCAGACATGGCCACAAGTATTTATTTTCTTGCTAGGGCAGTAGCTTGAGGGTAAATTTGGTCAGACTTCCTAAAAATCTCTTTTCTGGACTTGTGTGGTTAGATGAGTTTCAAGGAAATTACATAAGGAAAAGTGGCTTGAAGTGTCCCATGGCTGAGCAAACACAGTAAATCTGGTTGAGTAAGGATGACCATCCTTAGACATGCAGCTCTCTGCAACCCCTGCTTTAGAAAGGAGCTGCTGAACACAAAGCTCCCTGAAATGGAGATGGGAATCTCTCTTTTGCCAGAGCATCCATCCTCCAGAGCACCCCAGAAAAGGCCATGACAGGCCCCCTCACTCATGGCATGTATGACAAATGTTGGGATCAGTGCTCAATAACAGCGTCACTGCTCTGAGCTAAGCAAGTTCTGCGTGTACATCAGAAACCTCTTTTCTGTACCCACACATCCATTTGTGAGTGGTGTTTTCATTAACTTCTGCACAGCAAGGACAAACACAGGTTCCATGGAAATTTGCTGGTCCTGACAAAATTATCCATCACAGAAGATAAGCAGCAGCATGTTGGGGTTAGTTCCATCCACCATTTCCTTTTCTTATGTGACTGGAAAGTCTACAGAATACTGACCTTGCAGGCATAACAACACATTTTGATCAAAAAGTAGAACATTTTGTTTAGAAAATGCTATGTGGTACTCTGAGAGGCAGCCCATGATCGTGCTTTGTATAAGGGACAAAGCCCTCCCCACTATGCTTGCAGCTCCTGGCATCCTGCTCTTCTGCACCAGGAGAGGTCTGACCCTGCTGGCACCATAAACGCCGGTGGTGCAAATTGCCATCCCCACAAAGCACCACGTCAGCATTTCTGAATTACAAGAGTAAAGTCTGTTATTTCATTTTAAGCTTTGTGGAAAGCAGTCACTTTTTAAATAGAAAGAGCTTGGTTTATTTAAAGAGCAGATTTTATATTGATTTTAGTAGGTAGATTCTTGATAGACAACAGCCTTAGTTACTCATGGATACTGAACAGCCAGTGAAGATTTGTAGGAGTGAAGACGCTGATGCTGCAATTAAGATCATGCTCCAGTGAGGGTAATGACAAAGCATATATCAACACTCCTCTACTATCTTATCTTCAGAGATTTCTTTGCAGCTGTTTTAGTGGGTGTGTGTTGGTGAACAGCACACTATCATGGCTCTTTGCAAACGGAGCTTGATTTTTGGCAGAGAAGTTATTCTGTAAAGAATGATTTGAATGTAAAACACGTGCATAATAACCAGATATCAGATTATTGTGCAATATTAGTTTTTTCTTGGTCTGGGATATACTTATCTGTTTAGGCATAACCTGGTAGTTAAACATAAAGTATCAGGTACTGAATCCTCTGTGGACCTACAGCTTTGCAAAGCCTCAGTCATGAAGCTTCATTTCGGAGTAGACTGGCTGAGAGATGGTGGGCTCTTTAAATGGGGAAAGTGAAGTTTCTGTCTATTTTGTTACTAAAAGACTCTCAAGGTGGAATTCTACAACTAAAAGCAGATTAAAAAAGTCAAATCATTTTCTTCTGCTGTGCAAAAGATTAACTGACTGATTCAGCCCTCCCCTTACTCCCAAGATATATGAAGTAAATTGGAGGAGGCAATAACCCCATTAAGTAATGCAAGATACAGAGGATGGTCCCTTCAAGTAGATGGTGGTTTACTACCTTAATAAGAGCCATGGTGCAATACTTCTGCCCTTGAGTACTCTTTTCCTTCTTTGATGTTTCATCTATTTATATAGTGCTCTGAAACTGCAAGGATGAAGCACCCCATATAAAGTACAAGGCCTTCATCTATCTGTATTAAAATAAGCCAACACAATTTATGTTTTGAAAAGCAAGGGAAAGAATTTAGCAAAGAAATCAGATTGTTATGTTTTGTAGTAAGATCTGAGAAGAACTTCTGATAAAGCTGACACATTTTTCCATTGCAACATAAATCATACACATAGCCTCAAAAAGCTTCATCTGGTTTTCTACTCAGAGCAAAAGAAGCTGAAAACTCAGATTCTAAATCTTAACAATAAGAAAATCTTTGAAAGTTGAAATGGATGCAAAGTTCTGGGTTCTAGGCTGTAATTACAGTCTAATTCAGGCAAACTGCAATTATACATAAATAACAAGTTGAAGTAGCACTGCCCTGTGGAGATGAAGTACCGAAACCAATCTCTGTGTTAAGGGAAACCTGCTATGCCAAGGTTTCAGCCAATATAATGTGCTGAGACAAGTGTAAAAGATGTTTAGTCTGCACAGCAGGCCTTGCCTTGTTAAGCATGCTGAAAGTGATTCACAAATGTCTGAAGTAGTGGTTCTTTTAGTTGGTATTATGGATTTTTAATTTTAAGAAGTAAATCAAAAGCATGGAAAATATCTCCAGAATTGGTCTTACAGCACATGAATTTTTTGAGGCTTTTTGTTTTGTATTTCTAGGTAAGACCGATTCAGTTTATGGTTCCCAGATCCTCTTTGGCTGAGGAAAGCTGTGGAGGTTATGAATCCTACAGGAGCTGACAGGAGTTCTGCTTTGGCTGAGCTTCTGATCAGGGTCTTAACTCCTGCTGTGTGTCACAGAGTTCGGGAAGCCAGATGCTCTCTGCTGGGTGCAGCAAGTCCTCAGACAGGGTATCTTGCTGAAGATCATCCCACACTGGACTGTGCAAAATGGGGCACCTGCCTGCACCTCACCCTTTCCAATTCTTGGTACTCACTGTCAGCGGGCAGGACAATCTGGGCAGTCCAGCTGCAAAGGACTTCAAACACCTGAGCTAAACCGTCCTAATTCAGCAAAGCTGCCGAGTTCATGCTTAATTGTCATGCTGAATTGCAAGCGAGTTCCGCTGTCGTATTCATTTGCACACCCAGGTCAATGAGACTGTCAGGCTGCCTGTTGTGTTGGGTTAGAAAGAGATTAAAAATGAGACCCTTTTTTCTTGTCTCTTGTAGGTGGGAGCTTTTCCAGCTCCTTTATACTTGGCAGTTTGAAACTGTCTGCTACTAACAAATCCAGTTAGCTGATTGTCTGCTGAAAAGCCTCAAAAGGGGAAAAACCCACCCTAGTAAATACTAACAATTTAAAAAAGAACTCAACCAACCAAACAGAAAAGTTGTGTCATCATTCTTTTTATTTAAAATTTCGAGGCTGGATTAGCCATTAGCCATAAAGCTGAACCAAACATTACATCAAGCAGCAGAAAACAGCTGATCATTGGCATGGTGCTCATTAAATCTCACCTAACTCTGTGCTCTGTCTGAGCACAGCTATTATTTCATTTATGGCAGGTATTTAATGTGGTGTGTGTCCTGTTGTTGTGACCCTGTGAAACTTCTCAGCATTAAAAAAGAAAGGCCATAGAAATATGCTGCCTGAAATGTCAAACACAAAAGAGAAGGAAAAAGTAAAATATATGAAAAATTGTCACATTTTTACTTAAAGATGCCAGGTAATCATATAATGCAGGTTCAATATCTGATCCCAAGCCCAGCTTTTTTATGTGACCTTGGACAAATCATTTAACTTTTTTCTCTCCATCTTCTTTTCTGTAAAACTGAGAGTGATTTGCTGAAAGGAAGGTAATATAGCCCATGGGACATAGCCCTAGCCATCGTGGGGGGCAAGACTCTTTTTTGATATTCAAAGATCACCGACTACAAGCTCAGGAGTGTTACGTCCCAAGTAGAAGGAAGTGCAGCAGGCGGTCCAGGAGACCTGAGACCTCCTTGGATGGATAAGTAGCTGCTGAGGAAACTTCAAAAGAAAAAAGAGGCTTATAAAAGGTGGAAGCAAGGACAGGTGGCCTGGGAAGAATACAGGGATGTTGTCTGGGAAGCTAAGGACTAGGTTAGGAAAGCTAAGGCCAAGTTAGAATTAAACTTGGCTAGGGATGTGAAAGTTAACAGGAAGGGATTCTATAGGTACGTTGCAAACAGAAGACAGACTAGGGACAACGAGGACCCTCTCCAGAAGCTATCAGTAGAACTGGTTACCTTGGATTTGGAGAAGGCAGAGGATCTTAATGACTTCTTTGCCTCAGTCTTCACTGGCAAGTGCTCTAACCACACCACACAGGTCTTGGAAGGCAGACACAGGGACTCTGAGAATGAAGACCTTGGGCCCACTGTAGGAGAGGATCTGCTTCAAGACCATCTTAAGAACCTGAACATACACAATTCCATGGGACCTGATGAAATCCATCTGCAGATCCTGAAGGAGCTGGTGAATGAAGTTGCTAAGCCGCTGGCCATCATATTTGAAAAATCATGCCAGTCAGGTGAAGTTCCCAACGACTGGAAAAATGGAAATATAACCCCCATTTTCAAGAAGGGGAAAATGGATGACCCGGGGAATTACAGACCAGTCAGTCTCACCTCTGTGCCTGGCAAAATCTTGGAGCAGATTTTCCTGGAAGGCATGCTAAGGCGCATGAAAAACAACAAGGTGCTTGGTGACAGCCAGGATGGCTTCACTAAGGGGAAATCCTGCCTGACCAATCTGGTGGCCTTCTATGATGGGGCTACAGAACTGATGGACAGGGGTAGAGCAGTTGATGTCATCTACCTGGACTTGTGTAAAGCATTCAACACTGTCCCACACAGCATCTCTAAAGTGTCTCTAAATTGGAGAGACACCAATTTGATGAATGGACCACTCGGTGGATAAAGAGCTGGCTGGATGGCTGCACACAAAGAGTTGTGGTCAATGGCTCAATGTCTGGCTGGAGAACAGTAGCGAGTGGTGTCCCTCAGGGATCGGTGTTGGGACCAGTCTTGTTCAACATCTTTGTTGGTGACATGGACAGTGGGATTGAGTGCGCCCTCAGTAAGTTTCCCAATGACACCAAGCTGTGTGGTTCAGTTGATACGCTGGAGGGAAGGAATGAAATCCAGAGGGACATTCACACGCTTGTGAGGTGGGCTGATGCCAACCTCTGACGTTAAACCATGACAAGTGTAAGGTCCTACACCTGGGTAGGAGCAATCCCAGGCACAGCTACAGGTTGGGCAAAGAAGGGATTCAGAGCAGCCCTGCGGAGAAGGACTTGGGGGTGCTGGTCAATGACAAAATGAGTGCGAGTTGGCTTCAGTGTGCGCTTGCAGCCCAGAAAGCCAACTGTATCCTGGGCTGCAACAAGAGGAGCGTGACCAGCAGGTGGAAGGAGGTGATCCTACCCCTCTGCTCTGCTCTCATGAGACCTCACTTGGAGCATTGTGTGCAGTTCTGGTGTCCTCAACATGAAAAGGAAGTGTTGGAACAATTATAGAGGAGGACCACGAGGATGATCAGGGGACTGGAGCACCTCCCATACAAAGACAGGCTGAGAAAGTTGGGGCTGTTCAGCCTGGAGAAGAGAAGGCTGCGTGGAGACCTCATAGCAGCCTTCCAGTATCTGAATGAAGGCTATAGGGATGCTGGGGAGGGAATCTTCATTAGGGACTGTAGTGACAGGACAAGGGATAATGGGTTAAAACTTAAACAGGGGAAGTTTAGATTGGATATAAGGAGAAAGTTCTTTCCTGTTAGGGTGGTGAGGCACTGGAATGGGTTGCCCAGGGAGGTTGTGAATGCTCCATCCCTGGCAGTGTTCAAGGCCAGGTTGGACAGAGCCTTGGGTGACATGGTTTAGTGTGAGGTGTCCCTGGTCATGGCAGGGGGGCTGGAACTAGTTGATCTTAAGGTTCTTTCCAGGCCTAACTATTCTATGATTCTGTGGTTCTACGAATGAGCTGGTGTTGACCTTCCTTCAGCACAGAGATCGTCTCATGTGGACAATGGAAATATATAAATGCATTTCATTCAAGAATGTAATTTATATGTTCTTTCTGAACTACTCAATATGCAGTGCTTAAATGTTCCTTCTTTTTATTATATGGCTCATATCTGAATAAAATAAGATGTACTGAAAACTGACTGCCTACACCTCCCCAGCCCACGCACGCAAATGTCAGCAGACATTTGACTTCTTGAACCATAAAAACTATGCATTCTACTCATTTTTTTCTCCATTAAATTGCTTGATCTTTTTCCTAGAAGAATTACCTTTGGCAAAAGGTTTGTTTGTTGTAAATCTTCAGAAACTGTGGCAGAAGCCTGCATTGTAGGTTTCTGTTTATTGGATCTTAACAAAGTCTCACACGTTTCAACAGCAGCTATAAAACAAATTGAGAAGATTAAGGAATATCTCTTGTCAGCAAGCAGATTCTTGCTAGCCCTCCCTTGTGCTGACGGCACTTTTTAACATTTATGTGGCCTAGTATTTATATCCTAACAGCATGGAAGTAAAAAAATTGCCCTAGTTGGTATCAAAAAGAGTTAGTGGATGCGTTAGTTGGGAAATCAGTTATTTAGTTTCATGGTGAACTGAAATCACATGCTCTTCTGTGAAGAGCTGTTTCTGTTCCACTGTTTACATACTGTGAATAAATGTTTAAACCACTCCTTCCTGTGAGCAGAGGAAAAGCTTGGCTGCTCTTTGCAGAGAGCAGGCAGGATCTGTTCCCTCATGTGGGCTTCGTGGGCTCCTGAAGAGCTGAGCACTGACCTGGCCCTACCCCAGTGTGGCTGGGGAGGGAGGCTTTGTGCCTTCAGTCATGAATGCTGTACAGATGTGGTGGGTCCTCCTCTGCAGACACATGGGTTAGCTGGGGTCTGTGGTGGGAAGTGGACATATTCACTTGTAAAATAAAGACATGGCTTCTGCAGGAGGTTATTCTCGATTGCTCCATATTGTGAGAGCTGTAACCTCCTTCCTTCAAGTGTATTTAACAAATACTGAGAATCTGACCTTCAAATCAAAAACACTACCCCCGAGCAGTAATGGTTTTATGATGAAACAAAACAAGAGCATTTTGAGCTCTTTTAACATGGTTATCTGGAACATGTGTGTTAAAAATAGCATAGGATTGTATCACTAAGATTGTCTAAAATTGCACACACATAAGGAACTTGAATTCAACTTCTTTGAGCCTTTACCTTGTTTCTATCACTTCCTAACTTTTCTGTATTTAAGTTGGCATTTTCAGTTGTGTCCTCAGTACGCTTCATGAGTCATATGTAATGTATCTGGACATCATATGTTCTTTGAATGAACAGATTTTAAAACATGGTTATTCATAGTTGTACGAACGAAAGCCCCTTCTCAAACATCAGTATGTAAAAAATGAGTCATGTGAGTACTCACAGGAAAGGAACTGCAATAGCATGGAATGAAGAAACTACTTTATCTCACCTTTCAGAAGCACATTCATTCTATCTTCAACTTCTTATTTGTGAAACTTAGGCCTGTCTAAATACCTACTAAATCATAGAAAACACAGTTCCCTGTTTTTCACAGCACTGATAAAAGACAAACAAATATTTCCATGTGCTCGTCACAATAAAATTTCATTTCTTTAACCTGATTTGATAGCCCCTTTAATTCTTAAAGTCTGGCTTTTCAATATATCCCTCTAGTTTTCAGCATTATGCACTGATGTGACTCAGGGATAAGACTGAATTGAAGGCTTTCATCTTAGTAGAATGAAGGAGGTATAGGTCCTTTTCTTTCCTGATGGAGCTTTTTGCTTCATTTCGCATCTAAGTGTCAAGCTCCGAGGAATACTTAAGCTAATATGCATTATGAATTGCACACCGCATGCTGACCTATTTTAAAATACATTCTATTTGTTTTTTAGACAAATCCATTGGTTTTTGTTTTCATGTAAAGTTTGCATCCAGGCCAAAGATACAGCAGCACTCAGTGATTCAGGCTTATGAGTTATTCTGCCAGGTTCTGCCTTGCTAAATTCACACGCACCACATCATCTCCTTGACCTCGTTAATCTCTCAAGAAGCCAGTGCCTGAAGCAGAAGATATTTAGTTTTAAAGGAGTTGCCTTTGCTTCATATGTTTTAATCTATTGAATAAATAGGTCCTTTTGAAAAAGGGCTTGTGTCCCTGCAGCTATTGTTTGGTACATAGATAGTACAGGAAAGCATTGTACTGGGTTGGAACAACAAGGAGGCAGCCTTTGACAAGCACATGAAAAGAAAACACATCTGTTAGCTACAAATATTCATATTCTTAACCTTTGGTTTCCTTGCTTATAAACTTAAAAAATGAGGTTTTAAAGCATCAAATGTCTCGGAATGGCACAGACACAATGTTTTCCTGAAGGCTATGAGTCTAAATATAGACGTGGCAGAAATCTGTTGCTCACTAAAGTGCAGGAGGTCAGCTATGGGACTTGCAAATTCCCTGAAGAAATCCATTGAACCCATTTGGTCAAAGAGTGTTTGGTTATATGACAAAGGTGCTCAACAGTGTAGCTGGTTGGAAAGGAACCTGCACAAACGGATAGGCAGGTGGGGAGCACTCAAATACAGGTGTAACTGCGAAAGAAATTGCTTACTTCAAAATAGCTCTGATGACATACAGTTTAATTCTCCTGGGTCTCCTCATGCCAGGACACCCTTCTCTTAGAAATTACTGGGGCTGTGCAAAATGAAAAGGTAGGCTCTGTAGAAATCCCACTCGTCAACTCTGCGTTTCTCTAAGTATGCTCTATCCTTGAACCCTACAACTGTTCTAGTACAAAATGCTGGCTATATACTCCAGCTTTTCCTGACTGGTCTAAGGCAAATCCTCAGCACACCCTAATCTAGTGCAGACTAATTTACAGATTTGGGGAGAAGAATGAACTGCATGTCCTCAAATCTAATTCAGTCTTTCCATGCACTGTTTTCAGAAAAAGTGTGTGATTCATGAAATATTGCCTACATATTTTTTTTTTGCAGCAACTCATTCTGCAGCTACTTACTGAAGTTGTTTCCACTTAATACATGCTTTCATTGTAGTCAATTTTCTGCTTTCACTGTCTGCCTTTTTATTTCTGGTCTCCTAATGCCCATCCATCATGTAAGTCATATTTACAAGCTAAAACACAAGCTTTCCATGACCCACAATCCACTTTTACACAATGGAACAAGGAAGGAATGGATGCGTGTTTATTGCTGCATTGATGATCCATCTTCAAGATTCTTCCACATGAAGCTCAGTAGACCAGAGGGTCTTTTTTTGAAGCTTGGCTTTGTTGCCTTTTGCATTTCTTCTAACCATTAATTCTGTTAAAGGAAACAAGAAAGTTATGAGACCATCTGTATAAGAGCATTTAGGAAAACATCTCTGGTGATGAAATTATTTCTTTGAGATGAAAAAATAACCAGAAGGGGAACCAGAATGTTTCCTACTGGTATGTGTATTGCATCACAATTTCATTCTGTGGGTCTCACAGTTCCCAAAATCTCCCTTTTCAGGTATCACCAGTTGTGAACTTGTTAGTGATACAAGGAATTTGCTGCATGTCAAGAGCCCTTCCAGAAGCTGAAATGCTTTTTTCACTTATATAATTTTTACTTGTGCTACAATAGCTCTTTTTATTTTTTTTCCAATTTTTGATTCAAAGGTGATTATTTTAACAAATGAATGCCTTTAAGAAGGTATGACATTGTTAATTAGGTAGCAAATTATATTGAGACAAGATTAACAGTAAAATAAGGATAATGAGAAGCTATTATATATTTATTCCAAAGGTGCAAAAGTATAAATTGAATCTTATTAAGAAGTATTAATTAATGATTCTGCTACTGGTCCTAATACTGAGCTTACAAAGTTAGAAATAAAACATGAAGATTTGAGGCTGGTAATTTTAACCTATAAGGTTTTACAGCGAGATCTTTGTCTGTTTCCACAGTACCCATTTTTCAGGATGTTTTCTGATGATTGCCTCAAGAATGTAAGCACAAATGTGAAGGTGGGCATGAATCAGTGTGCAAGTGGGCTCCCATCTTTTGCAGAAAGACACTTCCCAAACAGCATACCCCAGAAAGCCAACCGTACCCTGGGCTGCATCAAAAGGAGCATGACCAGCAGGTAGAAGGAGGTGATCCTACCCCTCTGCCCTGCTCTCATGAGACCTCACTTGGAGTATTGTGTACAGTTCTGGTGTCCTCAACATAAAAAGGACATGGATCTGTTGGAACAAGTCCAGAGGAGGGCCACGAGAATGATCAGGGGACTGGAGCACCTCCCGTATGAAGACAGGCTGAGAAAGTTGGGGCTGTTCAGCCTAGAGAAGAGAAGGCTGAGTGGAGACCTCATAGCAACCTTCTAGTATCTGAAGGGGGCCTATAGGGATGCTGGGGAGGGACTCTTCATTAGGGACTGTAGTGATAGGACAAGGGGTAATGGGTTAAAACTTAAACAGGGAAAGTTTAGACTGGATATAAGGAAGAAGTTATTTACTGTAAGGGTGGTGAGGCAGTGGAGTTGGTTGCCCAGGGAGGTTGTGAATACTCCGTCCCTGGCAGTGTTCAAGGCCAGGTTGGACAGACCCTTGGGTGATATGGTTTAGTGTGAGGTGTCCCTGGTAGGGGGGTTGGAACTTGATGATCTTAAGGTCCTTTCCAACCCTAACTATTCTATGATTCTGTGATTCTATGATCTTACTGCTTTGATTTTATTAGTGTTTTAAGTATATGGCAGCTAGTGACCAATTCAGTACTGGGACCATACAGCAGTAGCACTCCAGGGAAGGTGATGAATCAACGCCCACGATGGCAGCTCTGTGGAGTAGGTTACTACAATTACTTTGACCTCTTGTCTAGCACACTGAGATGAAAACTGCTGTATCACGTCTCAGGGAAATGTGTTTCTTTCACAGTGTCATATAAAGACAGACACAACACAGAGATCAGCTCCATCCCCAGCACTATCCTAAGCTGTGCTTGCTTTGGTCTGCATCTACTGAAAGGGGTCTGGGGAGAAAAGGATAGGGGCAAGGATTATTTTACACACATACATGTAACAGTAGCCATTTAAATTGCTAGGGCTCTTCATACCCCTGACAAAGTCAGTAGAAGGACTTCATTTTTTGGGAAAGACTCGTGGGAATTGGGTTGGTCTTTGTGGATGCAACGGGAATCAAGAGACAATTTGGGGAACCAGGTTAACCAAGACTTATAGCACTACAGTATTTCAAAGGCACCTATTGCCATTTTCAAATTTAATGGAGTCCAGATTCTTAAAAATTAAGGTATTCTCAGTGTTTTCCAGACTGCAGGTTAAAGATTAAGCCTTATCCTGATTTGTAAAGAAGTATGGATAACACATACCTCACAACCACACGTCCAGACTCTGACAGAAGAAGGCACTTTACGAGCTCACTTGCAATACAGTTATGGCATGTTTATGACACTAGATGTGATACATGTGTCTGTATTGAAGCCTTCAGCTACACATTTATATGAACCACCTAAGAGTAAAATCATTGTCACAGATGTCAGCAGTAGACTCTTGCAGCTTACTTGGGATTCAGGCTTTCATTTGCTAATGCCTGTGAGTGATGCTGAGCCTGTTGCAACGTACCAGTACACATATGGATGGTTGTACAAACAAAATACCCTATTCTTTGCACACTTTTTCAGTCTCACTTGCAAATTTTGTTGTGTTGCACGGAGGCTCTGAAAGTTAGCCAGAATTCAGTTGTTACTGTTTGCACCTCATGGTTTTGTTGCTGTGGCAACTGGGAACCTTTGCCATGGAAATGTTGCTTTCAGATTTTGAGATATTGGCAGAGCTACACAGACTCATTTTGATTATTAAATCATTTTTAGAGATAAAACTGACATTCTTGCCATGCTTTGAGAAAGGACTCAAATAGCTAGACTAACTATGGCACCAGATAAGCAGCAGATTCACAAAATGGAAGTAAAACAAATTTCCATGCCTTTTGACTTAAATAAGACTGTCAGAAGGAAGAAAATCTGCTTTAGTAATGTGATGGACCATGATTTCAAATCCAAATTAATGTCTTAAAATTTATTGCTCCTGAAAGACAATGTGGACATTAAAAGAATCTGCAGAGTACCAGCTATAAAGAAAAGCTGCCCAAATCTTTCATGGTCCTCCCTGTTTCATGTTTTCTTCCTCATTTTGTTTGACCTGATACTGCTTTCTACTATAGCATGATGGGTTAAGAACCAAATCTCAAATCTCAGTTTCTCTCTGATGTACTATGGCTGTGTGACAGAACAGGAGCAGCAGCCTTAGAACATCGGAACAAAAGTCCCAAGTTGCTGATACTGCAGAAGTCCAGACCTCCTTGCTGTCCTACTTTGGCTGTTGTTAGAGGTCTGAAAAGGGCCATGTGCCAACACTCACACATAGCAGAACCGTGTGTGGTTCTGACAGGTTCTTACTTTACACCCAAAGCCTTTTCCAGGGAGCTGCCTGACTTGGGGCCCCCAGGGCACTTGTGTGTTGATAACTGCTGTTACCCAAGCCACTATCCACAGTGGCTTCCCCCCCCACCCCCCATTTGAGGAATGAAGTATTTAGTACAGAAAAATGAAAGCTTCCACATTATTTTTCCACATCCTTTCCTCAAAATGTTCCCACAACAAAGGTGGCTTAAATTTGAACACCAGTCCTTTTCTAAACCACTGTTCAAACTGAGCTCAGGTGAGTCATAGGCATTAAATGAGAGAGGAGACAATAATGAGTCACTTCACCTCAAATTATCATGAAGAGGAATATGATGGAACTGTTGGAACAAGTCCAGAGGAGGGCCACGAGAATGATCAGGGGACTGGAGCACCTCCCATACAAAGACAGGCTGAGAAAGTTGGGGCTGTTCAGCCTGGAGAAGAGAAGGCTGCGTGGAGGCCTCATAGCAGCCTTCCAGTATCTGAATGAAGGCTATAGGGATGCTGGGGAGGGAATCTTCATTAGGGACTGTAGTGACAGGACAAGGGATAATGGGTTCGAACTTAAACAGGGGAAGTTTTGATTGAATATAAGGAGGAAGTTATTTACTGTAAGGATGGTGAGGCACTGGAATGGGTTGCCCAGGGAGGTTGTGAATGGCTCCATCCCTGGCAGTGTTCAAGGCCAGGTTGGACAGAGCCTTGGGTGACATATTTTAGTGTGAGGTGTCCCTGGTCATGGCAGGGGGGCTGGAACTTGATGATCTTAAGGTCCTTTCCAACCCTAACTATTCTATGAGTCTATTATTCTATGATTCTATTAGTACCGGCTTACTCTAATAGCCTTCAGTAAGACTACTTCCATCATAGCTGGTCACCCTTAGAGCTCCTGTTAAAACCAAAGGAGAAAAATAGGCATCTTTATAGCAAAAAACCTGACTTATTTTAGCTGTACTAGGCTGCTCCAAAAGTGCCTCTTTCTCTCCATAAGCTCATCAGCCCAAACGACTGGCTCTACACCGGGGATGCCAGCATTTAATGAGATGGATTTCATTGTCTCTGACATGTTTTTGACATGTAATGAAGAGTCTCCTGATGGAGCAGAGCACCAGTACCTGTTTGTCACCCACACTGCTGTGAAGCATTGTGAGGGGGTGATGGAAGGAAGTGATCAGTCCTTATGCTATTTCTGGCCTGAAAATACTTTCCTTACTTGGAAAACATAAGTGGGATTTTTATCTGAGTAAGGATTGGCAGGGAGAGGGGACAATTTAGCTATGGCTAAACAAAGGATTTGTATCCTTGTCAGCATCAGTCTGACACTTCTCACCTTCTCCTGTGGTCACCAAAAAAGCACACACATGCAGAGAAGTCAAAAAGCACAGAAAATTTAGAACCTAAATGATTATGGGAATTTGTCAGAAACATTGTTTCCAGAGCTAGGGTGCCTGTTGCTACCTATTCTCATCTATAACTGATGCTGTTCTCTGAAGTACACTGTTTCTCAGTAGGTTTTCTCTCATATTTGTTAGTTACTCATCAACAAAATCCAGCTTCTGACTGCAAGAAACAAAGGAAAAAAAGCCCCGTTTCCTCGAGTTTTTATTATGCAGCTCACAAGCTGGTTCCAGCTGCATGTGAATCATTACCTCCTGGCTGGGCACAACACATCCATGGCTTTTTGTGGGAGGATTTGTAATTTGTTTTTGGGAGCCAGATATGAGAGACCCTGTCACCCTGTTGCAGGGATTTTCCTGTGATTTAGGAAGTCTGCTAAGAATTACCTCTAGGTTTGTTGTGTAAAAAATGTCCTAGAGACTGCAGAGTATTAGTCCATTACATAAATAGTATTTAATAATCAATGTGAAGTGGAGTATTCCTCATGAAAGATTAAGAATCACTCCCATAGTTTGCTTGTCCCTAACAGTAGTGCTCTTTATTCCCAGCAGGCTCTGACCCTAGGTCGCCATAGCCAAAGGGAAATAAGTATGTTTCAATAAAATTCCAATTTTCAGTTAATTTTCATTCCAAATGTTTTCAACCAGCTCCATATTCTGATTCCACTAATAGGTTATTGTGGCTCAAGTGTATTTTTCATTCACTGAAGAATGCCTCCTGGGTTTCAAGTGAGGGATTCAAAAATAAGAAGTTGAAACACCAGCTTGAAAAAGATTACATTTCACAATGACCTTTCTCTGTAGTGTCCTGAAAATTGCAGCCAAAACCTAACCTGATGGAGAAATACATGACTGGCTGATTGATTGATATCCTGAAGGTAGCTTTTTCCGAAGTTAATTCATCCAGACAGATTCTTCAGGGAATTCTTAAACACTGCAAAAGTTTCCAGGAGGTAAATTGGATAGATAAATCTTCAATGTTAGTCACATTAAAATGATCTAGTTAAAATTTGTCCTCTGTTTTGTACTTGATGTAATTGCCTATGCCATTATCTGAATACTGATGCTGTGCATCTCTTTTATGCAGATAACAGTGCTTATACACAGCAGATAGAATGGAAAACAGTCTGTGAACAGCCGTGTGCCAAGATTAGAAGCACTGATCTTAATTTAATATAAGTTGTGACAGTAAATTAGTGACAGCAGGATTATTGTTCTGTTTCACATGTAGGAATTCCTAGCCTGCTACCAAATGAAGAATAAATATTCATGGTGAAGCAACTGAAAAAGGAAGTGGTTGTATTTGGTTATTCCTGATCCTTCAGCAGGCAATGCGAAAGGGGAGTATCCTCCAGCAGTCTCTCAGAGATGCCGAGATCTGCTCTGACAGCACCTCTTGCTTAGGGCTGGGGTGGCTCATGGGTGAAGGCAAGAGCCTGGCTATAGGAACGATGAGGGGCTGCAGACACTCAAACCCAAGACATGCTCAGTGATGGAGACAGGCAGGATGAGCTACCCAAGTCAGAAAGTTTCTCAGATCAAATGAACCAGACCACTAAAACCAAAATCTAAATAGAATGGTGTCTACTTCTCTTGATCATGGGAAAACACTAGCTGAAGCAAGCTCTTCAAGTTACTCTGTGTGTAGACCAGTCATAGGTAGACAGGATAAAACAGTTGCATTTCTGAATCTCAGAGGTAGTCCTCCCCTTACAGAAGTGTTTTGCTTCTTGTTCTTCATCTTTTCTAATTCACCAGAGGGGAATAAAACTTTGCCATATTCAGCTGGAGTCTTATGCAATCCTCAAGGAACTGTCAAGATGAGCTTCCCCAAACCAGGAGAGCAAAGTGAGATGACGTGGGACTTCGCAGGTGGATGAAAATAAAGCCCCTAAAAGTGATGTTAATGTTGTGATTGACCCCTGTGGTATTAGGCTTTTAGTGGAAGAGAGTTGCTGTTGCGCCTTAGGACATACGGGTGCTAATCCTAGCACTTTGTTCAGGGAACTCAAGTGACTAATAAGGGATTTAAAGCATTGGATTAAAAGATCTGTAGAGATTATTTTGACAGTTGCATGTGCAAGTTTAAAAAAGGATGATATAATTTCAGGTAAATCCCCACTTATGTTTCCCTTAAGTCTCACCTGTGGAAGAGAACACAGCTGGAAAGCTTTATCATCAGGGATTCCAAGCAAACATGCATCATCTCCCTCTTCTTAGCAATCCCCTGGGGCTCATCATCAGAAGTGAACCCACTGGGTACTTTTCTCAGTGTCAGGAAAGTAGATATTGCTGACCTATGTGAAATGATGTACAAGACAAATAAAAAAGATTGTCATGCAACCTGCAGCTGAGATTTATCACAATTTGTATTTCTTTTCAGTTCATGAATACCACACTTCCAATATGAAAAACCTATTAATTTCCCCTCTTTTTTATGTAGCAGTGACATTCAAGCTGTGATCAAATAACTTCATCCTTCTGTTCAAATATCCATTCATATGGAATATGCTCAAGGGATTTGAACTGATTCTCAAACTACCTGTAAATCTGAAAATGCTTCAGACTATAATACAGTACAAGTTCCAAACAAACAGTTCCTACAGCAACAACTGCTGCATGTGGAAATCATCTGCCATAAAGAGTTCAATCAGCGATGCCTGAATCAGGTACTAGTAAGAATAACAGCATTTTTTATTACATTAATTTCAGATCCTAATTCTTTCTCAATAGGCTCAGATCACACTTGGTTGGACTATTACCAGACTGTTGCCTTGCTGAGGTGCATTTAAAAGACTGTAACTGTTTGTAGCAAAGATGCTGACCATTTTAATAAGTTTGGCAATTTTAATTACTATGTTCTGTCTGAAGTCCTCCTATGTCACATTCGTATAATCTGTATCAGAGATTTCCAAACAAATGTGGAGATGCCACTGTCACAATGTAAAAGCCTTCAAAGCAGTATGAAGATGTATTCTGTGTGTTAACTGAATGATTCTGTGCAGTCCAAGACCTTGAGAGCTGTATTTAGAATACCATTTTGTGGAACTAAGGTGACTACATCATTGCTACTAGCTGTGTAATAGCTGTCTGTAATTTAAGGACCAGGTCATGGCACTCTTTGTTTGCCCAAAGTGCAAAGGGAACCCAAAATGTCACCATAACCCAGCTGAAAGCTCCAGCCTAAGAGGGCAACATGAAGACAGGAGATTTCAGTCAACCGCCATTTGCTGTCATCTCTATTTATGCAGGAAGGTGTGAAGAGTGTGGAAGTTCAGTACTCAATATAGCAGCCAATTTAGGTGTGCAAATACCAGGGTGCACATGCAAAGCCTGTAATCAGCCTTACTGTATTTTTCCCTTGTCTATCTCAAATTATGGGAAAGGGCATATACTTTGGATAGGCATATGAGTGTTACTGATACTAGTTCAGGAAAGAAACTACTAGCAATCAAGAAAAAATTTCATAGGATAAAACCCACAGGAAAACAGCACAGATAGATGGAACGGAGGGTGCTATTCAAGACTTCTTTTGCTTCATCAGTCACTTTTCCAATCAATAATGATACCAAAATTATACACAGTTCATCTTTTAATATAACAGGCCAAATTTCTGCATCATCAGCAAGAGCTATAAGCAGCAAGTTATGGCTTCCTGCTCCTTTGGCCAGCATTGACTTGCGAGCTGATTAGGGCACCCTAGACACTGCAGCTGCTGGCCAGAGTCCCCAGTAGGAAATCTAGAGCTGTGGATTAGCTATGTGCCCAGTTCTCTAATCACATTTCCTCTCTGCCTCTCCTTGTGCCTCACAGTGACCCGGACATTAGAGGAGGTAGGAAGGAGAGGTGAAAAGTAGCTTGTTACAAGCATAAGTGAAACTCTGTGTTACAGGCTTACTTGTTAAGTTTCCTAGGGTAAAGAGACTCTCAGTCTTTTTTATGGAGTACTTTATTGATTCAGATACATTAACAGTTTTGTAGTATAAATAATTAGGAGCCTGATTCTGTGGATAACAGGGAGAGAAATCTTCATGTGCTTTCCCCTGTCTTGCAAAGTAGGCATAAACCAGAGTGTTCAATACAAGCGATCAGTAAACTGGAGCTTTCAGGTTTATCTCCTTAATTTTGGAGGTCTGAAATGCACCTGAGTGAAGGCCAGCACTGTCACCTACTTCATACTTTCTATCAAATCAGATAGTCCTTCAGCTCTGAGCTTTGAGCGTATGCTCTACTCTGTGTTGTATTCAAATCTATGTTTTCATCAACAATAAACCTACTTGAAGTGGGTTGTGTAAAAGAGGTGTTTTCACGCTATGTTTTTTCCTTTCTGAAAACTTTAGCAATATTGGCTGTATTGAATAAAAGGATGTGAAAGGAAAAAGAGCTTTATTTGGAGTGTGCATGGTGCTTGATAGAAATCTAAGTTAAACTGATACTTTTTACTTGGTATGATCGGATCTGAAATTCTTCACAAACTCTGTGTGTGCCTACAGGAATTAAAGATCTATCTGAGTTGCTGATGGAAAATAGATTGCTCCTCTCCAGTTTTCTGATATACCAAAAAAGGTGTGGCAGATCTGCCTGCAGATATGTAATTTCATACAGCATGGTGCAGAAAGAGTTGCATATAGCTGGTTTGTTAAAGAAGGAAGGTAGGCGAGTATGGGAAAGCTGTGAAGTGAAACATCCTGTCCTCAACGAATTAAAAATCTACAAGTCTGTGTTGACCTATAGGTGTGAGCATTCCTCTTCAAGTGCAAACTGGAAGCCCTAGCAGCAATCAAGGGTAATTCTAGAGCAGATGGAGGAGAAAAGCCTGTTATTACCATTGTCAGGAAATGTAATGAAGCACTACCCTTCTGCATTAAAGTGGGATGCTAGTGTGAAATGTAAGCATGCTTACCACCAAGGAGAAAGGTTAGCTGGGGGATGAATTTGTGGATGAGTCATGCTGATTTGCAGGCCTATAAACAAAAGTTCTTTTAAAGGCCTATTTTGCCGCTGTGTTACTGTCAAGTTCTCATACAGAAATAAAAGAAATGGAGCAAAAATCAAAGGGGATTTTAAAACTTCTATGATCAGTGTTTCACCTATTTCTGTACAGCTTTCAAGATGTATTGGTTTGATAAGGCAGGTAAAAGCAACACAATTTTACTTCAGTGAGATGCTCCAAGGGGAGAGCTACTCACCATGAGTTCACTTGCTCTGGATGTAACAGTTCACTTTCTCATTAATCTCACCCTCCTTGTTTTCCCAGTCACCTTTTTCTGTTTCCTTACCTGCACCACGCATGTAATAACACTAAGCCCCTTCAGGAAAGCTGTTGCTTCCCCTCCAGGCACAACTAGAATGTGTATGAATAATTCACATGCTGTGACCCAATCCTTTTCAATTCAAAATAAAAATGAATCAGTGCATTTGAGGGACCGGATGCACACTGTAACTATTTTTTTTATGGCTTAATGGCACAACCAGAGTGACATCCTCTTTTATTGAGGTGCATGAAAGAGGTTCTGTTTTGTCTTAGATAAAAGACAAGAGTAAAGAGAGCCATAGAAGGTATGTGATAACTGAATGGATGGTCAGGAAGGTCAGAAAGACATGCAGGACAAGGCTTTTCCATGGTAGTAGGCTAATGAAGGTGTAGGTATACTCTAGATGGCTACCTGCTAAAATTAGACCATACTAGGATCTTGTTAGGAAGTAAGCACCTTTCTCCTCAGAACTGTAATCATGGAGCATGAATGTGTGAAAAACTGCTCACTTAGGGTTGCATTAAGGAGGCACCTACTTACAGAGTTACTGCTGAAAAGTTGTCAGATGAAAACTAAGTGGATTGTCATCTTTTCTTGTGTTAGAAGGGATAAGTGAGCACATGAAGACTGAGAACTGATTATCTTGCTTTTTTCAAATCTAATATGCATCTTCCTCTCTTTCATTCCTAAGAAAGCATAAAGTATAACTCACCCGAAGGATTAACTTCTTCAATTTTTACACATTTGAGTGTATCTGAGAAAGAATTGAGAATTAGCATCTCTATCCATAAAGTATATGATATTATTGAGAAACGCAGTGGAATGTGGAGGCATCTGTAGACTGAGCAATATTTTCCACTAGCACAAAAAGTGGAACTCCTGTGACGGATATTACACTGCTGCCTTCCATCTTCTTTTATGTGTTTTGCTTAGGGATCTTCAGGATGGCTGCCTTGCAACTGTGGCTGTGCTGATAGCTCCTGTTAGAGTGAAAAATACAATTGTGTCTGATTTTCCTTTTCTAGTGAGGAATTGTGCTGAAACAGGTTATCTTTCAATCCCAGGAAATGTTACAGGATTCCTGCTGATTTCATATTGCATTGCTCCAGGTGATTTTGTTTAAGCAATGAAAACATTTAGACTGACATTTTAGACATCCCTCTCTCTACAATTTGGTGGTGTTTTCTTCACTTTGATCTTCTGATAAGAATAACAAATCTTCGTACCTCTGTAGGGAGACTGGAAGTAGCAAACAATTTAAATCCTACTCTTGCAGGATTTTTCTAGTGGGTCACTTTGCAACTGGATTAGAGCAAAATGAAATCATACACATTTTATGCCATTTTATCCCCCAGCTGAAACAGATGAAGAATGACAAAGCAACTGTATTCCTGTCCTGGAAGAGGGATTCAGCTCTCCACATGGCTTTTAAATAATGCTTTAGTATACCTTGCTTCTAATTGTGCATACACCACAGCTTGAAATTCTGGAAGAGACTGAAGACCATGTATTAATGAGCCTTTGATAAAAATGCTCACACAGGCCCTGTTATTGATGTATGAAAGAGTCAAAATAACAAGCCAAGAACTATTTAACGGCAGTAGCTCTTCAATGATTAAATGTTAAATACATTGGTTAAAACCACACCTGGTAGGAAGACATCAGTAAGTCACATTCATGAAAGCCTTTTTTCAATAAAAGAATATAATATTGATACAGAGGTTAAGTGAAATGTCACTAGACCTATGATCTCTATCTCCTGTGGCATCATTCATGTCATTGTCAATATTCAAGTGAAGTCTGTGCTTCACTTCATTTTTTCCTTTCTTTTAATCTACAAGGGGAAAGAAAACCAACCCCACTGACTTAAAAACTCAGTTTGGTCAATGAAAAATAAGGCTCTTGCACTTTGACATCCATGTCAACATGTATCAGACTACAAAATGAATTCACTTTTGGAAACCCAATTTAAATGTCAACTGAGGTCATGAATTATATTAATATGCAATAGTAGCTTTGTTTTCAATTGGGGTCTACTAATCAGTCTCTGAAAAGTTATAGAAGACTTTCCAAATGAAAACTGGTCATAAAACAAAGAAAGCTTTCCTGCCTTTTTCTTTGCCAGCAGAAACCAGTTTGGAAATTAACTGAATATTCACACTACCCCTTGTTAGTGTTTTTATTTTTTCTATTTTTACTTTTGTAGTTTGGAGGTCATGGAAAAGATGAAAAAAATCCATTATGATGCACTCTACAAATGAGTCAGAAAAGAGCACTGGATTCTAGGAAATGCACCACAACAGAAAACAGACTCCATAAAGCTGTTGTTTACCTTATAAAACTATGTGACAAGCAGATGCCTAGGTCTGAAAACATATTTTATATCTTTTCAGATAAAGTAATTCGTGTTTGATGCATATACATTGATACATATGAAAAGTTTAATGTGTGCATATAGGTGCAAAATTTAATGAAAAGCATAATAGAAACAACTGGAAAATACGGCAGGTATCACTTTGCATTAGACTCCTTTCCTAGGACTTTTTTGACATGCCATTAGGTCAATTCCTTGTCCAGAAACATCATGTCTCATACTGGTAAGCAGAGCAATGACAGAACAGCATCAACATCAAGCAGCAGAGGCTCCACCAGCACAGCAGAAGAGCCTCAGGCATTGAACTTTTCAGTGCCTGAAATTAACAGCCGAAGTCTCACTCATTGATTTTTGGCTCGTAGAATAGGGCAACAGACACTGATTCCTGTGGGGCATCTGCTCTGAGAAGGGCTGAACTTAACAAGATTGGTTCTATTGACTTTACCAGGCTTCACATTGAGAAGCAGAACGGCTATTCTGGGTCAGACCAACCTGTATCTAAACTAGAATCTTTTCTCCAATATTGTGATTTTAACCTTGAGATAAGCTCAAAGAAGAGCTACAGAAGACAAAGAAGGATTGATACAGCCCAGAGCATGATTTCTCCCAATATTTCACACTTGGAGGTGGAGTGCTCTTCTACTGAAGCATCTCACCTAACAGATTGGATCTTCTCTGAGATTGTTTTGAGGTGTTTTTAAAATCGTATCTAAGGATATTGTTTTTCACAAAACTATATAAATGTTTTGACTTGTTAGGTGCATTTTTATATGTACTTGAGTTGCCTGTCCTCCCCATACCTGTACAACAAGCAAAAGGCAATTTGAGATCTGGAGGCTGTGTGAATGTAGTTCATTTGCTGAAGTGTGACCTAATTAGCCACGCTAAAGGGCAATTTTACCAGCTGAGGAATGGTGTTTATTATGACAGACCAGAATACAGATGATCCACTTCTCCCTTGCTGCACCTGTCCTCAGCCAACCACAGAGGTATCTGCTACGTGACTTCTGATCTCTGAAACACCCTGTATGTCTTTATTTCATTTACATCATTTGAATCAGAGAACTGTAGAATGGTTTATGTTGGAAAGGACCTTAAAGATCATCCAGTTCCAACACCTTCCACTACACTAGATTGTTCCAAGCCCTGTCCAACCTGGCCTTGAACACTGCCAGGGATGGAGCAGCAGCTGCTTCTCTGGGCAACATGTGTCAGTGTCTCACCGTCCTCATAGTGAAGAACTTCCTGCTGTTATCTAATCTGAATTTCCCCTTTCAGTGTAAGGCCATTATCCCTTGTGCTGCCACTACATGCACTTGTAAAAAGCCCCTCTCCAGATATGTTTTTGTCCCCTTTAGGCACCAGAAGCTGCTCTAAGGTCTCCCCTGAGCCTTTTTTTCTCCAGGCTGAACAAGCACAGCTCTCTCAGCTTCTTTTCATAGCAGAGGAGCTCTAGCTCTCAGATCATCTTTGTGGCCTCCTCTGAACTTGCTCCAACAGGTCCGCGTCCTTCTTATGTTGGAGTACTGAACACAGTACTCAATGTTCTGCCTTTTATGTATGATTAATGTCTTGTTAGTTTGAAGGGTGCTTCTGAGAACTCATTGCTTTCCCCTTGTAAAATAGGCAGAGCAGAAGTTTGTACTTTACTCTCTACAACCTGTACTTTTCTGTGTGCATATCTTTGTGTGTGCAGATTGGAGGTCATGGAAAATTGAATCTGAAAACATTCTATTATGATGTACTTTCTCTTATTTGTTGTGTTCCTTCAGTAGCCAATATACCACCCTTTATACACAAGTTATTTTGGAAATAATACTTTCCCCGAATTCTGACACTTTTATGTGTTAAGGACAACAATAATCACCTAACAGAGGATGTATCTTTTTAAGTGCACTGAACAAAAGAAAAGTTGGGTCACTTTTTCTGTTTCCATTGTTATTTTCTCACATATCAAATAGATTTAAACAAAACAGAGGAACACAGGAAAAATTTCTTCGCTCACCAAAAAAGATTTTGAATTTCTTGAGGAAAGTGGGAAATAATTCATAAAAAGTCCTTGATTCCTCCAAAAACATAGAGGCCTTTGGGACTGCAGGTGACTGAAACTATGATAACTGAAGTGGACAGACAAAGGCCAGACCTTGAGATCTGCAGAAGCTTGGGAGGAATTTGGTTGCTAGGAAGCCATATATTTTTAAATTCAATATATAAAAATAATATACACGAGTTTCATGGAATTTAAGATGAAATATTTTCTTCATTTACACAGTTATTTTTTATTACGTGCCCTGCTTTTACCGATTGGAAATGAAATTCTCAGCTGCTTTCTAACTTGCAAATGTAATGTTATGCAGTATAACCTCTATGATGCTATGTTGCTAAGACATCAGGGCTTATGCCTGCAAATGCATATTCGTCCATGTTTGTATATGGAGGTCATCACATGAAAATCAATGGCAAAGTTCCTGAATATGTCAAGTTTGTCACCTGTTTGAACTTCAGAAATCTATCTGTTTTACCACTTCTTTTATGCTAGAGGCTAAGGAAAGCACCTTGCTGCCAGCAAATTTAGTGTCAATAGAAAATAAATCTCCTAAATCCACAGGAATCATAGAGGATTTACACCAGAGGGTTCAGAGAATGGCAGCACTTCACTAACACCTATGGCAGGAGGAGCCTACATCCATCACTGCGATGAGCACAGGGAAATGACAGGAGCAAGCATGGGCAGTCAGCCAGGTGGCAGGTCCCTGGGATGAGTTTTGTGCCTCCAGCACCAACCGCACAGGTTGCTCATGATGAGAAAAGGAAGCAGGCTCTGCACACAGCATCTTCTGATTAAGGTAAATACCTCAACAGCAAAATCCCCCTCTAAACTGCATGAAAATCCTACCGTGGATAGACTTGAAATATTTTGGTGCAAGGTTGTTTTCACATTATTCTTTCTACCGTTTGGCTATGAAATGACATCAGCAATAAGGTCAGCCTGTATAGCTGTACATTCGTCACGATGTCCTGAACACTCCCCTAAGGCAGTGCAGTATGTGTGATACAAACAAGATCCCCAGGGTATGACAGGTATCTTTCTGTCCAAGGCATCTTCCCAGTGATTCAGACCACATCCTGTGATTGAGGAAAGGAAAACCAGGATCACATCCTAAAAAAATTCTGCTCCGAGAAAGAGTCCAGCAGACAGTAACAGAGGGAAAAATTTGCAGTGATCTAATATTCCTATTATGTTGTGATTATCTGCAGAGCTCTGGCTCTGCAGTCTTTTTCTCTTTCTCTTGCTCTAATCTGTGTGGGCATTTCTATTATGTCTGTCAGCACAGCATCTGAATGCCTTCCAAGGAAGAAGAAATACTACCTCTTTTTTCTTCCTATCAGCAAAATATGGACTTTATCTCAGCTAGCACAGAGTCTTCTAAAAATGTCAGTGTGCCAAGATGGAGAGCATGGAGATTTATCATAGATGCAACACCTCATTCTCCAGTCTGCTTTCTGTTCTGTTTATGCATTGCACTGGGTTTCTCTGTGACAATGAAAACAAGCCGATGTCTGCGGTATTTATAGGATATTTATGTAAGGAATAGTTTTTATAGCGACAAGATTAAGTGTGATGTAGCAACTCAAGAAGTACTTTTGATAAACTGAGTAACTCCTCCCAGAAGGGTATCATCTGCTTTATTTATATTACAAAGGGCACTTAAATGTGAGATACTTAGCCATTCAACTTGATGTACTAGGTTTGCCTACTACGTGGTTTTGTTCCACACAGTCTGTAGACAGAAACCTACTATAAGCCGCAAAGCAATCACAAGTCACTGTATAACAGATGTGTTAGTTGTGGTTTATATGAGGCAAAACTCATAAAAAGATGCTTACAGTAAGTTATGCTGTCTTGATAAGGCTTTAATTAAAGTTTCAACTCACTCAGCTCCTGTTCTGATGCTGACCAGGAAACCGAGTAGAGGCCTCTTATGTCCATTCACATTTCAAAATGAATGAACCTACTGACAGTGCTTTATTCATTGTATAGAGGAGAGACAAGGAAGTAATGTGCTAAGGTCCTTATATGAACATTTATTTTACCTTCATATAAATAATTCAAAGTGTCATACAGTATACTCCAAGAATGAGACAGGAAGGAGCTTGTTCACTTCTTTGTGTGCTGTTGCAGCTTTATTTCTCCTTTTTTTCCTTTTTCCTCTGAGCAGTCCTCTGAAACCTTATTTGCATTGAAAATACTTATTGAAAAGCTGAGTCTCATGTCAGGGTTCCTATTCCATTAAGAGGATGTAATTTTGCTTTGAAAATTGGTCTCTCATCTTGAATGAGGAAATAACCATTCTGGGGGATGCCAATTAGATGAACTTTTGTATCTCAAGTAGAACTGCTGAGAGCAATTTTGATGGACTGATTTTGCATTTGAAAATGCTTTCAATTGGATCTAAAGTACATTGTAAAATCAGATTGATCTCTCCAGAGGTTCTCCAATGAAAGATTCCAGTAGTGTTTAGACACTTTATTTGGACAGATTCAGAGCAAGGCATTTTGATTCCTGCTTGGTTCTAAGGCTTTTCTTTTTATACTTCTAACTACCCAAAGATCATCTCTTAAAAGTCAGTGTGAAAATATCTCAATTTTGACAAAAGTAAACATTAAGAATAGCTCCAACTTTTTTTGTTTGTGTATTTTTGAGACTTATCTTCAAAGAAAAATCTGGAACACTGATCCCTATCAGGATGAAGTCAAACACTGAAATCCTGAAATTGTTTTGAAATGCAGCTTCCATTCTCGCAGCTCATCTGTAGAGGGAATGCATTGGTTGCTTAAAATGTTTCCAGCTGCAATAGTCTAAATAAGGAATTTAAAAATATTTTTTATAGATGCTGCATTTGGTAATGGCAGCACTGGTTATAATCACTGACAGGAATAGCACTGATTACTGGTATCAGTGAAAAGCACTTCCAGCTCAGACTGTCTATCATTCAGAGCCAGCTTACATACCCGTGATGTTTTATGTAGTGCCTCCAGAACTGCTGGGATCTGTAGCAGGGTTCGTGGTTACTGGCATATGTATTAACCTGGACTTTCACTGCTTCCTCATATCAGATGCTGATCTTAAGGGAATTGTAAGTAGGTTCAGGGAAACTATTTTTCAGAAGGAGTTGTTTATCACCAGCCTCCCATAAGCAGGCAGGATCATTGTGCACTGTTAAAACTTCATCCACTGCATCTTAACCCCCCAGGCTCAAGTGAAAACGTGGAATTACTTAATCTTGCCTTTGGACAAATGACATACCAGTCTTTTGCTGTAAAAATAATTTTCTCTCAGCTCCACAGAGCTACAGAGCATTGCCATAGATGCACTGCTGTTAATTCTTGTCCATTTGGACTCACACACTCAGCACCAAATCTTTTTGGACTCAGCTGTCAGGGAAGATGAAAGGTGCTGCACTTTCTCTAAAACCACGTGTAAAGTGTTAATTCTGCTTGAAGAGATGAGATTCAGCGCTGATGACTATTGCAGCAGAAGGACAGGCACTGGCCAGTGCTCTGTGATAAGGGGTCACAGCAACAGGCAGAACAGAGGTTACCCAAGACATCACACCAATGTAGTTTTTGAAGTCTAAAATAAAACCTTGTGTCACTGAGAGGCATTGAGTCCAGCACTGCAGGCTAAAAAGCAGTCACTAAAAGAAAGACAACTCAGTGAACTCAGACTCCTGTTCTTCAAAGGAGCAACTGTAAGTTACTGGGCTTCACAGAAACAGAGAGAGTGAGCAGGGGATGCCTCTCTCTATTCTTTTATCAACAATCTATGTCACGGAAATTTCCTAAGGATTTCCAACATGGCTAACTTTATCCCAGTGCTAGACCTAAGGGGAGCCCTGTAAAAACTTTTATCTACTGCTGCTGCTTTATGGAACCCTGATAAGAATAAACATACCTGAATCAGTCATTTAAAGTTAGCTACCAGAGGCTGATGTGGAGCAGCCATTCTGTGCGAAGCTGTCGTGGTTTAAGCCCAGATGGTAATTCAGCCACACAGCCCGCTCACTTACTTCCCCCACCACCTTCTTCCCCTCCAGCTCCCGGAGGGATGGGGAGGAGAATCGAAAGAATGCAACTGCCAAGGTGTTGAGATAAGAACAGTCCAGTAACTAAGGTATAACACAAATCACTACTGCTACCACCAATAATAATAATTACAAGGGAAATAACACGAGAAGAGAATACAACTGCTCACCACCCACCTACCAATACCCACGCAGATCCAAGCAGTGATCTAGCCCTTCTGGGTAAGTGCTCCCAGTTCTACATCCTGGGCATGATGTGCTGTGGTATGGAATACCTCTTTGGCTAGTTTGGGTCAGGTGTCCTGTCTCTGCTTCCTCCCAGCTTCCCCTCCTCCCTGGCAGAGCATGAGACTCAGAAAGTCCTTGGTCAGGGTAAGCATTACAGAGCAGCAACTAAAAACATCGGTGTTATCAGCACTGTTCCCAGGCTGAAAGTCAAAACCACAGCACGGCACCAGCTACTAAGATGGAGAAAAATGACTGCTACTGCTGAACCCAGGACAGAAGCCTTCTTCTGGGCCAGGCTGTAAAGATCAGATAAGGGACTGTTCTGCAATCCATAGCTCCCAAGAGCGGCCATTCTCTGATGGCTACTTTGTCCCCCACAGGCTCAATTTCCCGGCACCCCTTCTTTGGTGGATTTTGCAAGAGACGGTATGTAACAGTAGCCCTGAGGCACAGTGCTGCTTCCACTGCCTCTTACAGCACTGTGTGTGCGCTCAGGAGAATTGATAGGAAAGCGAAATGTCTTTTCTAGCTCTTTGCCCTTTCTTTTGAAAGGAGCTATTTCTTCAGTCACCACATTTACAACTCCCCCATGCTCCTGTGCCATGAGCTGTTTCTTTGAAGCCAAAAGGAAGCTGAATCATAGAATCATAGAATGGTTTGGGTTGGAAAAGACCTTAAGATCATCTAGTTCTCTTTCTAGTTCTCATGGGCAGGGATGCCTCACACTAGACCATGTAGCCCAAGTATTACAGTGGAAGTTTCTGTGGACAGCCAATGTAATGACAGGAAAACTTTGATGGGCCTGGAAGGGAGGAAGGAGGGAAGACAATGTCATCTTGATGTCTCAAAAGCCTATTGATTTCAAAGAATAAAGATTACTCTTACTCTTTCCACATCCACCATCATGTCTCACCTTCCCAGACCCATCTCCCACGAGGGAGATGCTGTGGGAAGGAGAACCCCACATTCTTCATAGTCTCTGCATAAAGATGTGATGTGCACAAAGGCAGGTCTGTGTTTATAAAGGCTGCTAGAGAAACTCATAAACAATACCTCTCATAACAGCCCAAGTTCATACAAAATCCTGGTCTTCAGGGAGCTGGAGGATAAACATGAATCTGTGCAGTTCTTTGCAAATGCTGAAGGGCAGAGCCTTAAATAGAAAGTTCTAAAGCAAATGATGGCTTTGTCTTTTTAAATGCCTGTTCCACAATTCTAGGGGATAAACTTTGAGTCTTTATTATAGGTTACTAGAAGCACAAGAAACACTTTGCTACAGCTAAGAAAAGCCTTCAAATCATTATGAGTTTAAGGCTTCATGTTGCTCACACTGCTGGGTTAGCAGACTCCTGACTGTGCTGTAATTTTTGTAGCTGCAGAAAATGGCACGTTACAATTCAGAACAGTTGGGGAGAAAATATCTATTGCATACAGACGGAGGGGTTAGGATTTTTACCCCCAGGAGGACTCTGTGAAATGGAATATATCAAAAGCAACCCATAAACTTTTCATATTCTCATAAAGATGCTTGCATGTATGTACACATGCACATTTTGGCACACCACTTTGCTCTGACTTATGCCTAGTGACAGCACTTCATCTTGGGGGCCAAGTTTGCTTTAGCCATTTCTTTTCCAGACAGAGCTGGCCTAACATCTTCACCTCTCTTGTATTCAGCTAGCCTGTGGAGAGGTCAAAGTTAGAAGTATAGTTTGCAGACTGTCTGTATAATCAGTGACAAAGTATAGTCACCTTCAGCAAAATTTTCCAGGTCATCTTGCACCCAGGAAATCTGGAAAAGGCAAAAAAACCCACAAACTAAACCACATCCTTTCCAGAAGGTTCAAAAGCTTTTGGATTGCTTGTTGCAAGGGTTGCAGGAGAACACGATTCTAATGCTCTACTTGAGCTTCTTTTTGTTTGTGGTCAGCTGGTGCTGCTGACCTGGAGCACTCCTCAGACTACATAAAGGGTTACCTGGCGAATGTTTGTACAGGGCTTTGGAAACATGAAATGGGAGATTTCATACAGTCCTGCTGAAGGCTGCAGGCTTGTCTGGGAGAAACTGAAGGCAAGATCTGCCTTTGTTACACTGCATGTTTTTCTTCTCATCAAACAACTTTGCTGAAGGGCAGAATGTTTCACTGCAAATCCCTTTCCTCAAAGGAAGAAAGCAAAGCTAATGAACCTGGGAAAGGAAAAGCCAGTGTTAGCGATACAGAGTCCCTCCTATGCATGAGAAGCCCTCAGTTTCAGCCTGCCAGATGGAACAGTCATTATTAATCTCACAGCACTGATTACTTTAACGTTATTCTTTTGTATTGTACAATACTATATAACACTGAAACTTTGAGGAGACAGAAGCTGAAGAGTGAGGCTAACAAGAAGAATCCATTACTCCCCAAGCCAAAAAAGTCTGACCTGTGGCTGCTGCAATTTGAGCAGGAAAGATCCACCTCCTAATAAACTATTCAGAGACAGGGAGAAAGAGAGGCAGAACAAGCTGAAACTTTTACAAGATGTGAAGAGCAAGTGTTTTCTTGGCTAGCCTTTTTTGAGTCATGACAGCTCTCAGTCAATTTCAGATGAAAGTAGCTGCTTCCCTAGAATGGGCTGCAGCCTTCCTGACTTCTCCCTCTTGCCATCATGTCTGTCAGAATTTGCTATACAAACTCTCATTAAAAAGCATATGTAAGCCATTTTTTTTCTTTTTGCTTATGAAAATATTCTTGCAATAATCTTTAAAGCTACCACATGTTCCATTGCCTCAGAAATGTGTTCTCTATAATACGTTTATTCAGTATTCTCTTTGTAGCTACTCAGTGTGTGGCTTTTTAACTAATTTTGATTGTATAAGTAAATTCCATGATATGTTGCTATTCTTTGTCATTAGATGGATGCTATTTGGTTTTAACATTCAATTATCATAAAGTAAATGTAAATATTGAGGCACGTTTAGACTTTTGGCAATTTTGCTTATTTTCACAAATCCTATACACTGTTCTTGTTGAAGAACCCATTTATGAAGCAAGTATCATATCAGGGCCCAATTCTACCAAGTTCTGAGTACTTCTAGCAAAGTGCTCAAGCCCCTTCACAAAGTCACCTAGGAAGCAAGGCTGGCTTTGGCATTACATTCTGCTTCAAAGAGGTGCCTGTGTTCCTACTTACTTATGTTTAGAAAAGTCAATGTCCCTGCAGCAAAACCTCCTCTGCAGGATTTCCTATTGACTGCACTGAGCTCCTGCAGCATGCTGGCTCTTGCTACCTCACCCTGACTTGCTGAACTCTCCCATCTCACTTTGTAAGGAACTTCACCACTGTACTCAGGGGAGTTAATTTTGCTTCAAGAGCTGTTTGTCTGTGTCTAAATCCCTTTGCCCTGTGTAAACTGCAGGGCAGAAGCATTTCCCCAGCACCCAGGTCTGGGTGTGTGTCTGAGTTACCTGACTATGCTGCAGTGAGAGCTGCCACCTCTCACTGGTGCTTAAGTGTGCTTAAGAACTGAGAAATCTAAAAGCAAAGGCAACCTTTGAATATGCTGTACTTTAAAAGCTGTGAGTCTGTTTGCATTTTGCTTTCTGCCTCCTACTGCTTCACCATCCATCTGTTGGATCTGTACCAGCAGTCAGAACCACATGACTTGCACTACAGGATGAAATGACTTTAAATGGCAACGTGGCACTAGTACAGCATTAACATCTCAGCAGCAGACAGTGTGAGATTAATGTCACAATTAGCAAGTGGATGTTTGATATCTCAACATCAGGGATTCATTGGAGTTGTAAATCTGCAGGGGCTCAGTTGGGTGCTTGGTTGTTACAGATAGGGATAATGTAAACAAGCATTTACTGGGGCCTGGTGGAAGCAGAAGGTTTCTGCTTGCATGAACAGTCTTTTTGAGAGGTAGAAACCTTGTTATAATATAAACATTGAGGTATACGTATATAAACATTGTTTTATGGAAGCAAATTTAATAAACCTAAATTCAGTAAACAGAAGTTAAGAGCAACCCTGTATAAAATACTGAAAGGGGAAAGCAGCAGCCCTTTCATACTCATGAGCTCAGAGATGATAAGTCTAAGCTAATATTGTGGGCAGAATTCCTCACTGTTCCTGTCAACCTAAAAAATATATAGAGAAGAACAGTGAAATACTGAGCACTATCACCTGCACAAACCTGGACCATAGGCCCCATCGCATACATAAACTAAACAAAAGCCACAAAGCTCCTGCAGGGTCTAGCCCTTCATGATGGGGGGACTACTGCTCTCTGCTGGTGCAAAGTCAGACGTTTCTTGAAAGTGCATCAACTGTGAGAAAATTAATATTTCTGCCTAGAGCTACTGAGAGAATGGGCATTCGCCATCAGGGAAGAATCTGAAATTTTCAACTTTGTCGTTTTGTTTTTAACAGATACTGGTCATTCTTCACACATGAGAAGAGAAATAGTTGGGACCTATCAAAATATTTTATTTCAACAAAATATCCTCAGCCTTGAAGGTATTCAGTTATAACATGTAAAATTAAACAAACAAACAAAAAAAGGTTTTAAAAGGGGTAAAATGGGTGTTATTTAGTCTGAAAATGTTCCTGTCCTTCATTTAATTCCCTTTCCTTTGGGCATGGACACCTTCACCTTGTTTCTCTAGCTCCTGTTCTGTGAAGCTCCAAAATTGTTAAACAAGTGTTTTCTGTACCCCGTCTGGCTTTTCAGAGAGAGACTTATTTAGAATTTCAGGTTAATCCTAATTTGAAAAACACTGGCTGTAAATGAGCTTTAAAGTAAATGATTGTTTATTCCAAAGAAGAGGTGCGATGTAGTTTATTAAGACCTACCTGTCGTTTTAGTTTCATGTGAGATCTACTTATGGTCTTTAACTAATGTTTTCTTTTTTTTTTTTTCCAGTGGAAGAAACCCTGTTTTTTTTCTAACAGTTCTTTATTCTAAGCACTGAATTAAAGCACCTTAGACTAAACAACAAGACATTATTCAAAAGGGTCATTATTGATCCCATGTAAAATAAAAACAAGAAAAGATAGAAGAAAATAATTTGACACTCACAAATGCATAAAAAAATAGTGGAAAATCTCACCAAGCCAACCTACAAACTAATTGCTAATTGCTGTTCTATTACCAATACAAAATAAAGTGAACATCAATTTTAAGCAGAACTCCTAAACAAGGTTTGTATTGGCTTTTTGGTAATAGCACAGTAAGGGAAAAAAAAAGTTGTCTGATCAAAGTAAACACAGGGAAAAGAAATCTCCTATAGTACATCATGTTACTGATGTTAAGCAGAACAATCCACTAACTTTAATTCATGGTGAGCTCTGATCAAAACTCAGTGGCATGACGTGATGCACCTGTAAGTACAGATGGTATAGCTCACAAACTACCTAACAATCTATTTTACAGGGGAAAAAGATACACTTAAGAGAGACATTAAGGTTTCCTTTCTACAAATCTCTATTTGTAGAATAAATGTCCCTCTAAGCTGCAGCTCTTTAGCACAGCTTCAATCAATGCACAGAACTTGTAAAAGTATCCTCAGCTCTACTATGTTCTTTCCCTCGTAAATTGAACAGAGTTATCAGTCCATCTCATTCCTCTCTGTGACAGCCTGCTATCACAAAACCAGCCACTGAACAGTGCTGCTAGGTAGCAAATTGTAGTTTTGTATCTTTTGAGTAAGATCTCATAGGAATGCATCTCCTGGCTATATAATTTCATTTTACAGCTGCTTGCTCCTACATGGACAGGATTTACACCCATGGGTAAATGCAGTTAGCGGATTTGGTCAATGCATGCTCAGCACATAAATGCCCTTGAATCTTAGGTCTCAGGGGATCCTCCTATGTGCTTCTTCAGAATTTATATTTTGTTTTTAATGGACTGTACCAAAGATAAGAGGCTTTCACAATGCTCATCATGCTGTGAGTTATATGTCATCCTATGCTTTTAAAATGTTACAGAAAGGGGCTGGCTGTATTTATGGCAGGTTTTCTACGATGTTATAGAAAGTGGGTTTAGAACATGCAGTATATCTTACAGGTAGACATCATAAGGAGGGTATATTATCTTTTCTGAGTGTCTTGCGACCTTCATTGACACTAATAAGATTTACATGTCCCAGTGGGTGAAATAATGGACTGCAGAGTCTTTAATTTAATTTATTAGAATGAGTGGCTGACTCAGAGTTGAGAAGGAGCATGACCTTTCCACATCAGTCGTTTGCTCTGAGCACCAAAGTAGAAAAACTCCTTGCCCTCACCAGGGAGAAAAATATTCCTTGGGTGTTTCTTGAGTGGCCTTTCTAGCCATTTTGGCCCCAGTGCAGAGGCTCTACAGCACAATTTAAGGAGTTTCAATTGCTTAAATGGTTCTTTTTAATGCATGATGTTTTTGCTAAATCAGGCCCTTGGGAAATTTTTCATCTTCAAAGATAAAGCAGCGCAAAAGTAAGTACATTGCAGGATTACTTGTTTCCTTTCATAAGACTTTGCTTATCATCAGTTCTCAGGGGCAGAGTTAAGATTTTTTTGGCCCTTCTTATGATGAAAGGAATCAAATGCTGAAGCAGGTTGCCCAGAGAAGTTGTGGATACCCAAACTCTGAGACCAGGGTTCAAGGCCAGGTTGGATGGAGCTAAGAACAATCCGGTCAAGTGGAAGGTGTCCCTGCCCATGGCAGGGAGGGTTGAACTAGCTGATCTTTAAAAATCCCTTCCAACCCAAACAATTCTATGACTCTATGATCCTTAATGTGTCTGAATGATTCCTGGGATTAGATGCAGGAAAACATGTATAGCAAAGCATTAAAAGGAAACACTTAGTGAAAAGAGGAAGAAGCTGAAACAAACCTAGAAAAGGGAAATCTAGAATGCTTACAGAGATATCTAGATGCTGAAGTGTACCATCCCATGTAAGACCTCATGAATCTTTCACTTCTAACTTCTAAATTTCAGGAAAGATGAAAGTAGTCAAGGTCTACCCCATTTCTTGAAATTTGAGGTATCATTAGTAATCAATCAGACATAAAAAAATTAAACCTTAGTGTCCTTGCATATATAGAAGACCTCTTAGCAGTGTTTCAGGTTGATATACAGTGTTTCATGCCCTTTATCTAACAGAGGGACACACCATTACTACAAGCTCAACGCATGAACAGAATGATATCACACAGCCTTTTAACTGGATTTGCAGTGCTATAGGAAGTAAAGCCACTCTGCAAGGTTTTGGATGCGAGTTTCAAATTAAAGGTGGGTCATTCAAACATTCATGGACTATCAAAACCACATGTACAATGTTGTAACAATGGTGCAAACTAAATCCAGCTTAATTGCAGTTGGCAGCTGCCAGCTTTTGAATATTCCTTCCTGTTGAAGAGTTTGCAAAGTAAGCAAAAGCAATAGTGGTCTTTGAGATAAATCTATTCCTTTCTCTTGTGCTTCCTGGAAGAATCCATACCCACAATAAATGCCAGAAAAAACCCTATGAAATGCGATTTACAGAATAGGAATTGTAGTTCTTGAAATGAGAAGCTCAGAAAGAGTTACAAAGAGGTGTGATGTCAAACACAGCAAATCTTTTGTCATCTTATCCCACTGGAATGTGTACATTTCTGGAGTAGAAGGGCAGCAATGAGATTGCCATTTTGATACCACTACTATACCAGAGTATTTATATATGCCACATATGCTGTTCTTAAGCATCTTATTATAGGCAAATATGATTATAGGCTTCTTGTACCAGAAGCCAAAATTTAATTTTTTATGTAATTTAAAGATTTGACTGCATAACCAAAATACAGAAAACAGTTGACATTAGTTAGTTTAAATGCAGTTTAAATACCAGATTAAAAAAATATATATAATTAAAAATATTATAGTTAAAAGTTGTAATAAAACCTCCCTCCAAGTCTCTAATGCATTTTCTCTGGTGCTACATTTACCTCTCCACTGCTCCTCTAGCTGTTAATGCTGGTGGTTTTTGTCTTAGAGAAGAGATGTGACAGCAAGTTGTCCTCCTGAGATACTTGGTGGGAGAAATATAACATTCATGGTAGGGTTTTATTCTCCTCTTTGCTGGGAGGATCATGATGTAGCTGTTGATGGCTGCTTACCCCTTGCTCTAGGAGCCATTTGGGCCCAACAACGTGTTTTTGCCATGAGGACTGTTGGGTTTATACCTTCTCTGCCTGGTAGAAATCACTGTTGCAGTCATAGGGCACTGGAGAAGCTGTCCAGTAACAAGGCTGTTAATTATTATCAAAACAAAAAAGTATTACCTTTACTTGTTAAAAAATAATGTTTCAACTTGCCTTTATGGCCTGTGCAGGAAATGATGGTTACTATGACACGTTTTTCCCTTAAGGAATCAGATAACTTGCCTACATCTTACTGTGTTTTCTTTTCTGCAAACTGGGTAACACCCTTTGTCAGCTTTACCCATGTGCAGATTTTATGTACATGTTTCTCAGCTCTTCTAACAAAACAGTATGATTAAACATTCAGATTTGCACTGCTCTTTGTTGTACACCAGTTAAGTTTGGGGGGGGTTGCCTTTGTGGAATTAATGGTATGTAATTTTTAGTTGTGTATGTAACATGAAAACAGAAGAGTACTGAATGGAAATGGTGCACTGATACTGTTTAATGCTATAGCTCTCTTAAGGTTTCAAATGTAAATAAAAGTAAAGTTTCTCTTATATATTATCTTTCTTCTCCCATCACTAGAAAATACAGGATACTGAAGTATCTGCCATTTCCTGAGAAGTGTTGATTCCTTAAAGATCATATTGGTTAACATATGAATTTCCCTTTGATTCCAGCAGGATTTATCAGTGGCTAGGACCTCTGTGGAGCAGAAACATTTTTTAAGTCTTACGAGATACAGAAAGTCAGTGTTGATTGCAATGATCAGGCTATACCCAAGTCTTCAACTGACAGCTAACAAAAGCTTAATTGATATTGTTTCTTCCCTAGAATGTTTTATTTCGGTCAGCACATACGATGAAGAAAGGAAAGTGGACTGAGATGAAGTCAGGCTATAAGCAAGGGAATGAATGGCTAGTAAAGCCCACAGTCTTTCAGATTTTCTTTGATTATTATGTCTGTGACTGCATCAAACACAAACTTGACATTTTGGGTGTCCGTGGCACATGTCATGTGAGAATATATCTCTTTATCTTCTTTCCGTATGTTCAGGTCTAGAAATTGTTTCTTGATGTAGTTTCCAGCATCTTCGAATGTATTTAGTCCTAGTGGAGAGAAGAGTAAAAGAAAGAGAAAACACATTTTGATTGGAATTTCCTCACAGGTGCTAGGAAACAAGAATTCTTTTTTCTAACGTTTTTCGTTTTCTTTTCCCTTTCTTTTCCTTATTATTTTTTCCTAAAGCGAATTAACTTCATGCAGTAGCTATGAAAATTTTGTATTTAAACTGGCCACCTAAATTTAAATATCAGTGCCTAACCAGAAGTCCTTATTTCTGAAATGAAATGTTCCTGAGTCATTCAGTGTGAATTAGTTAAAGAGGGAGAACAGAAAGTGAGAGAAAAAGAAATAAAAAGGAAAGAACATAAATTCAAAGGAAATCAGATAGCAGACAAAATTGGTGGGGGTACAAAAATGAAGAGATAAATGAAGGAGAAAGGAAAAAAAATCATGTTTTTATATTCAGTCACAAGTCCCTCATGCAGTTTTTCTGCTTGTTGGTAGCACTGCTTTAGAACAGCAGGAGGTATGGACACTGGTATCACTGCAGGACTGCAGCAGGCTTTGAGTCCTGGTGGCAGGCTGCTGCTGAAAGCCCTTGTTGGATCCCATCCTGTCTGAAGCCTCAGGCAGTGCAAAATTGTGAGCTCCACTGAGTTTAGGACATAATGTTTGAATACCTCAGTGAAGCACTGAGGAATTTAGGTTGCTGTGCTGATACGTCCTGAGAAAGGGAGTGAAGGAGCTGGTTTCCGGGAAGTGAGCAGAAGCCATCTTCTAATAATATCACTTTAAGTATGTTTCAGTCTGGACATTCCCTGTCCCAAACACATTAGGTCAGTACTAAAATACTGACAGGTTTTGGATTTTCTCTGGCACTTACTGACATGGCTTCATGTATTCTCTTACATTATTTGGGAACAGCTGCTGGGTTTTGTTTCCAGTAGAGACTACTGTGACATGCAGAAAGAGGCAGACTTCCTTTATGGAATGGGTTTTCAGAAAAGGAGCAAAAAACTTGGATTCAGTTATGGTTTGAGAGTCATAAGCACTGACTTGTGCTGAAATGTGGGCTAGCTTCAGTTATCTGAAACTTCTAGTTCTTTCAGTTTCCTCTACTGCCAATGGAGAGAAATAAGTGTCTCCAGAGAGACAGATGACCCCTTCCTAGGATAAGCATGATGGGTGGGTGAGATGAATTGGATTCTCTGCATGTGACACCTACCATTCTTTTGAGAGAAAGGCCAGGTGCTTAGGTAAGATGCTTAGTATTTAAATGGTTAAATATAGGTGACCTGAGTCAAAGTCTCAGCCTTTAATGCGTGGCCTACACTCATCATCTGAATGTATTTTCTTCTGAAAATTCCAAACTTACCGTCATACTCAGGGAAGCAGATACTCAGATGAACTTTCACTATTTTCTCTTGAAAGAGGTCTTTTTTGTTTAGAAACAGCACAATGGAAGTGGCTGCGAAGCACTTGTGGTTGCAGATGCTGTTGAACAGCTGAAGGCTCTCATGCATTCTGTTCTGTTGAGATGCAAAAGGTAAACATGAGAGACTGACGAATCTCATCCCCATATGTCTGGTTTTACTGTAATGTTCTTTACAGATAAGAACCAATAACCAATATAGCATAATAGCCTTTAAATGGTTATCAGGGAACAGGAACAGTTCTCATATGCCATCAGAGAGTACATTAAAACTTAGCAGCAAAAATGGTTACTTGTCTCTTCTGACTCACCACTTCTTTATCTTCCACCAAAACCATGTCATAGGCACTGAGTGCAGCGCAGAATATGATGCAAGTAACTCCCTCAAAGCAATGAATCCACTTTTTTCTCTCCGATCGTTGTCCACCCACATCAAACATCCTTTGAAGAAAAGTAGCATATGTGCAATGTAAAGCACTAACTTGTAAGGATGTAGTCATGTTGTTAATATGCAGAGTGCAAGTAGAGATGAACTGCAACCAAACATCCAGTTTATTGCCCGTTTCTATTCCAAAAGGTCAGGCAGTACTATATATAATTTACAGCTTTGTAGTGAACATAAAATGAAACATAAAGGCTTAAATACTTGCATATAGGAAATACTTCCAGGTAACACATCATGTTGAGGAACTGGGGCTTTGCATAAGAGCTCAGTGAAGGACTCAGCCATTCAGGCAAGGATTTATTCAGGACAGAATTCATACATCAAACATTGACAAAAAGCCCTCAAATCCACAGTTATTTCTTTATAGTTTTACTTGCAGTGAACTGACACATTGATCAATAAAACATATATCTGGAAGCTGGTTACAGGTTGCCCCTGGTGTAGATAAATATTAAGTCACTTACTCATTGCCCTAGCATAGTCACTTAGCTAGCTGTATAACCTGCAGTGTGGGGGTCTCTGTTCTGTCAATCTCATTAGTTGCTGTTTAAGCAGCAATTCACAGGAGCAGGAATCCCTTTGTGTATAGAGAGGAAAATGTATGTCTGTCCTCCTCTGCATTATTCCTTCAGTATCTGCCAGAAATTACTACCTTTGTGTAGAGTCATGTGAGCTTTTTATGGACTCTTTCTATGGGGTTCAAAGCCAACTGAGTGCAACTAGCTGCGACCCAGTTAGTTTCGGCTCAACTCAAGTGGAGCTGTCCTTGATTTGTAGCATGTAACTCTGAAATAAAGATTATGGGGAAAAAAAGCTTAAAAATTTAGTCTGCAGAACAGTTCCACAAGCATACAGAATTGTATGAATCTGTATTCATTCCTGCAAGCTTTTAGCATATGACCCTGTGAGCATTCATGATAAGTCGGTTAAAATAGGAGAAGATCAAGTCCAGAGGCAATGTTGATGGGCATTTTCTGCTATACTAACCTTAGTTTGCTCATCAGTTCAGAGTTTAACATAAGCACCTGTAAAGTTGAAGTGCCTCTGTGAGTAGTAGATGTTTATCTGAGATAATCTTCTTCTTTAACCAGAACAGTCTCTATATTTTCCCAGCACTGTTCCTGGAAAACTTAGCTACAGACCTGGGAGTAGCTGTATATTCATTTGTCCTAATGGTACATTGTAGTGAGACCTAAAGACTAAAATAAAGCTTGCCAGATTTCAAACTGTTCCTAGCACATAAATGGAAATGACAGCAGGAGATGACCTATGAAGATCAGATTTTCTTTCAAAATTATTTAAGTATGTTTTGAGATCTGTAAATCAAAGTCAACATTAGTGAAATATATTAAAGAGCACATGAAAGCTAAATTACACTAAATCAGCAAAGTAACCACTAAGAAGACAGCAAATAACAAGAGACGTTATCTGTGCAACAGCAATTCAGTTCCCTGAATTACAGTACTGGGATTTAGACTTTTACTGCACAGACACAAAATGTTTTCTGCCTCATTCAGTTCAGAAGAGGACAAGCGTTTAGTGAATGAGGCATCTGTTCATGTTTTCCTTTTATCCATGGATAGCTTGTGACCCAAAGCCTCAGCTGAGCACATCGACCAAAACTCACTCTGAATGTGGAAGTGTTCCTCTCTTTATGAATGTTTCTATGGTACTTATCAAACTAAGTGCAGAGTCATTAGGGTTGCCAGCTGTTTTGTATTGCTCTGGCAAAGCAAAGTAGCAGTAACTGGCTGGTTAGGATGGATTTATAGCCACTCTACATCCCTACAGCAGCTAAAACCCCTCAGACTTTTGTAGTGATTCTGCCTCATATTACTAAAGTGCCTAAAACCACCAATGGATTTACTCATATAATACTACTGTGACACATAGCAGAGGGTCTAAACACGCTAGAGTTTTTGTGTTTGTGATGGCATTAAGAGCTTTCCTCTTGTTTAAAGACACCTGGGTAACTTAATTCTCAGTTGTGCCGTGTTTCAGTTGGACCTAGACTCTAATACTCATCTAACCTCAGGACTCGTAGCATTCATATCAGAGTCCTGACATGACTCCGACGATTTCTTTCTACATCCTGATTTTAGTTCTTACATAAACTATGATTGTAACTGAAGGTGCTCAGATTTCCATTGTACAAAGCTGTCTGGAAATACGTTAATCAGAGAATAAGAAGAGGATGTCTATGACATTGCACAGTAGCGCTTGTAGGTAAGTGCTGAATTTTCAGAGTGATCAGTGTATTGAGGTGACAAGAATTCATTTCTAAGGCCCCTATTTCAGAATCTTATTTTGTATATGTAAACTGCATCGTGTCAAACATCTGTGTGGTACCATAGATGGTTTAGGAAATGTCTAATTGCCATATGAGGGAAAAAACCCTAAGCCAAATGAAAAATGTAAAAGTTATAATCCTGGTGCTTTATAAATGTGCCTATCGCTATGGTTTCTTGTCTAGACAGCATTCCAGTAACATGTAACTAAGATTTTAAATTAAGAATTCAGTCCATAAAGAAAACCATTATAGAATGCCAAACCATCATAATTTATTCAAATACATTTTCATGTGGAATTAGGTGTTTTTTAATTGGTTCACCAAGCATAACAAAATCTTGAGTATCTCAAAGTGTCAATTATTTTCAGTCAAATTTCTCAGAGACATCACTTTAGAGATATTTTTTTCTAATGGTAACACTGAAATTTCCCACAGGACAGAAATTATTTTTTTGCCAAATGTAATGCATTCTGGTGTTAAGAGCAGTTATTTCCACTCTCAAAAGAAGAGAGTGAAAGGTGGAGAGTGCATGCAAATTAGTACTCATCAAATGTTTTGCATGCTGGTAAGGGCATTTAGGTAGGCAAATTACCTAAACGTCACAAACAATTATTCAAATGGCAGGATACAAATAATACTTTTTAGACACATACATATGCAAAAATGTCCTCTTAGGACCTGATATTCTGAGATATTTTATAACAGTCCATTATATACTTAAGTTTGGAGTACTGGTACTAAAATAGCTTGCTTTTTTGGCTATTGCATGATATTCAAAGAGTGGATTCAAAGCTGTCACAATGGGATTACCAATATTATAATAGGTCAATATATTTGCAAATACACAAGAAAGATAAAACCACAGAAAACTGTCAAATATGGCTTTCATACCTGAAGTTCAAATCCTTGAAAGAAAACTGAGTCTCTATAATCCCAGTTGTTTTCACTCGGGAGTGCAAAACATCTTGCTCACTAGGCACATAGTCCGGCATTGCTAACCTGTCCAAGTCATTGAGGTAACTAAGGAGAAAAGAAATTGTGATTGCTGAATTAAAAAGGTGAAACGAACATTAGAAAAATCACCTCATATTGAGCTGCTTTTGAGTATTGAGGCCTGTATCTAGTGGAGTGCCTCAAGGGTCGGTACTGGGACCAGTATTATTTAATATATTCATCAATGATTTAGATGAGGGAATTGAGTGTACTATCAGCAAGTTTGCTGATGACACTAAGCTGGGAGGGGTGGCCAACACACCAGAAGGCTGTGCTGCCATCCAGCGAGACCTGGACAGGCTGGAGAGTTGGGCAGGGAATAACTTGACGAAATATAACAAGGGAAAGTGTAGAGTCCTGCATCTGGTCAGGAACAACCCCAGGTTCCAGTATAGGTTGGGGAATGACCTCTTAGAGAGCAGTGTAGGGGAGAGGGACCTGGGGGTCCTAGTGGATGACAGGGTGACCATAAGCCGACACTGTGCCCTTGTGGCCAAGAAGGCCAATGGCATCCTGGGGTGTATTAGAAGGGGGGTGGTTAGTAGGTCGAGAGAGGTCCTCCTTCCCCTCTACTCTGCCCTGGTGAGACCTCATCTGGAATACTGTGTCCAGTTCTGGGCCCCTCAGTTTAAGAAGGACAGGGACCTGCTGGAGAGAGTCCAGCGCAGGGCAACTAAGATGATTAAGGGAGTGGAGCATCTCCCTTATGAGGAAAGACTGAGGGAGCTGGGTCTCTATAGTTTGGAGAAGAGGAGATTGAGGGGTGACCTTATTAGTGCATATTAATATATAAAGGGGGACTGTCACGAGGATGGAGCCAGGCTCTTCTCAGTGGCAAACAATGATAGAACAAGGGGAAATGGGTACAAACTGGAACACAAGAGGTTCCACTTAAACTTGAGAAGAAACTTCTTCTCAGTGAGGGTGACAGAACAGTGGAACAGGCTGCCCAGGGAGGTTGTGGAATCTCCTTCTCTGGAGACATTCAAAACCCGCTTGGACACGTTCCTGTGAAACCTTATCTAGGTGTTCCTGCTCCGGCAGGGGGATTGGACTAGATGATCTTTTGAGGTCCCTTCCAATCTCTAACATACTGTGATACTGTGATTTATGTAAATTACACATTTAAATACAGTATATTGTTTTTTATACAACATAGATCCACAATGCAGAGCCTTTCTTTGTTCCTTTTTTTTTTTTTCGTTTTATATACAAATGTAATTTAGTTTTTTATAATATCTTTCTGAGAATTTCAGTTCAGGAAAATCCTTCTTTTCCCAGGGATCCTGAAAGACTACCTTGTCAGAATGAGCTTTTGTCCATTTGCTTTCAGCAGGTGGGAACTGCCACCACAGGGGAAGAACCACAAGCATTTTTCAGAAGTAGGTTGACCAGAAGCGATCACAGCCTGTTATCAGACCTGTTGTAACAGTACCTTCCTTCCTAAGTGGAAGGGAGGGCATAATATTTTGGAGGAATTCACATTAGAGGGATGTTTTCTCTGCAGATCTATCAGTTTACAAGAGGAAGGTAAATGATAGTTAAAAAATGTATATTTTGTAATCAAAGCCAAAAGCTTCAATGAAGCTGAGGACCCCCTATGTACTCTCACAACACCGTGGAAAAAAGTAGATTATCAGGTTTCCTTTTCTGGCATACAGAGATAAAATCTGCATGAAATGAGAATCCAGACCAGATCTTTGAATCCTGTCCTTGTCCTGTCAATAGACATTTCTCATGTCTCTTCCAGGGGCATGCAGCTCTCTCAAAATGGCTGGAGAGAGCCTATGAATCCTACTAGCTGGTATAGGAATCAGCATCAAGAGGTTATGAATTGATAAAAGGAAAAGAAGAGGTGGTGTCTGGGTGGCTTCCTACCTTTTCACTATTAATATTCAAATAAAGAACAAAGCCAAAAGCAAGAATCCACGTACAGTGGCTGAAGCATTTACAAGCTTTTGGTGTCCCAATTGGCACCTTCCCATCTGACAAGCAAAACACAGTTTTGCTAACGTTTATTAGGCTTCACACCTTTTTTTCTTAATTCTCTATTACAGTGTCCACCCAGCATGAAGTTTCTGCTGTTCAGTTTAACCAGACAACTACCAAAACAAGCCTCAGAGCTCATCATCCATGTCTGCAATATTTAATACATCTCTAAGTAAAAAAAAAAATGAAATAAATAAAAAAAAAATAAAGTAGAATAATATATATATATTTTTTTTTCCTAAATAGCTTCTTCCATATGGAGATTTCTAATAATACTTGGAAATGTGATTTTCTTCCATTTTAATTTGAATAGACTGGAGCAAGGAGTGCTGCAGCTGATCTGAGTAATTCAATGTTTGCCCATTATTTAAGTCCAAGAAACAATCTGGTTTATTTTAAAAATGCAATATAGCTCTGATTCTGTGAGTGGGGTCTAAGGCAAACTCATCTCACCTTTGTGGGAAGACACAAAAGTGATTTTGCAAGTTATAAAACATATAAGCACTAAAATAAACACTGGAATATAAAATCTACTGTAAAGATCTGATAGTTCTTAGTCACAAATAGCTAAGTTCAATTCAACACAGCCAATTGTAATTGTATAGAAAAAATTAGACCGAGCTAATTTTCTAGTTAATGGAGCGAGAGAGGCATCTTCAGATTCTTCTTAGAGCTGTAGGCAGCTCTAAGGGAATGATCTGCAATCTGGCTCTCCACTGACAAAAGAGGGAACACAAACTAGTGGGTTACTTTAAATGGTTTCCTTGGTTTGATTCAGGTGGTAAGACTTGCTCTGAGAGAGGCAAATGACTGAGCAAGCAAGAAGAGAACAAGCAAGAAGCAAGCCAGCAAACAGAAGTACTACTGGTAACTATGCAATGACATGGTTTATAATCCTGATTTTTCCCCTTCCTTACCCATCACTCTGTTTTAGAAGATGATTAATTCTATGTGAGTCTAAGGAAGAAATACCAACTACAGTTGACATACAGGGGATTTTCTATTCAGAAGATCTCATTTTTTTCAATTAAAACACCCAGAGGAAAGACAGTGATTCTACTTCATTAGCATGAATTAATAATGAAAAGACTCAGAGAAGATAACCTTCAGAAAATCAGAGTTTATACAGTTATAATTCAGTACTCTGTGTAGGAGCTGATTCACGGGACTGAGAAACAGGAGTCTAGTTTTGAAAGAAATGGAAATGTAACACTGGATTCTTGACTGACTATAGCAGGTTATGCACTGATCGTTAGAAGCCTAGCAGCAGGAGCATAAATTAAGTTGATTTTAATGGTTCAGAGCCTAAGGCTACATTTTCTGAAGCATTGGCTATGAAGTGAAGACAAAGGATTAGCAGGATTTTCGGAAGAGTTCAGAGAGATGAAAAACATATCACTGTTATTTCTAACGTGACCAGCAATAAATAATGATTACTGTCTACTTCACAGTCTATATGAGCTCCCTTAAATTCTGAAAACCACTGCAGGTTAAAAGGCACACCCCATAACACTGAGAAGGAATTACCTTAGACTATCTTATTTTCTTTTTTAGGCAACAAGACCTAATCTGGAAGACACAGTATACTAGAATGTATATATATATATATATATGCACATGTATATATATGTATATATATATGCAGGCAATATATATATTTTGCTATATTAGGGGTTTTTGTTGTTTTTTTTTGTTTGTGTTTGTATTTTTTATTTCAATAAGTATTTTTCCTTTTAATTATGATGATTGACTTGTTTGAGGATTTTAGTGCTGGGAACAGCAGTGTGGCCATTCAGAAAGGAAACAAAAGATTGCTCTGTGCCATTCCTATAGAAATACTGCCAAGTCAGGCACAAATCAACACAGGCAATATTTCCTTTGCTCAGCTATCTTGCATAATGGTCTTCATTCTTGTTTTGAAGATATAAAGAGATGAAGAATTTTTAATATTTTCATGGTATAGCCCTTCTAGATATGTAGCTCATATTTTCATATAGCCTATATAATATTAATATATAATATTAATACAACAGCCCATATAATAATAATATAGCCCATTTTTTCATGGAAGCTCTTCTAGTATCTGCTGTTAGTGAGCTATCGCTGCCTTCAGCACCCAGGGCTCCTAGCCCGTTCTTCGACTACGCATTTCACTACTGAACAGGACACCCAACATCTGGTATGGTGCCCTCAGCCTGTAGGAGGAGCTGCAGGAGCAGGGAAACCTCCAACTGCAGACCTTGGAATATGGTCCTGAGCTGGAACAACCTCTGCCCCAGGTTAGAGTCAGACTCACTGTTGTGTACTCAAGGAAAACTGATGTAGGTGACACCTCCCTGCTCCGTCCTGTATGAGCTGAGGGAGAGAACACCAGAGCAGGACTGCTGTAGCCTGCAAGAACAGCTGTAGGAGCAACCAAACCAGGAAATCTTGAAAAGTCTAAGCTTACTGACTCCATGTAAACTAGGATATATACCCCAGCTGAATGGTGACCTTTAGTGAAGCCAAAGCTGAGCAGCCTTAGTCCCCTGTTTATCTGCCTGCCACCTCCCAGGCTGCAGAAAGAGGGCTGTCAGGTTGGAGAGTGGCTGCAGCATGGCTGGCAAACACCAGCTGGATGCTGAGATGGTAACAGCCCAGAGGATACCCACTCATGCAGCCAAATTAGTTTAGAAGAAAGTTTTTAGTTTTTTTCCAGATGCATGTTTAGCAGCTTGAAATTCATACATTCCCAGGACAACTCTAGGTAAAACCTAAGCTGTTTCAATTCACTTTTTGCCTCATTTTGTCAATCTTATGGCAAGAGAACAGGTTTTGGGGTGTTTTGTTTTTTTTTTTTACAGCTTAAGCAAACTCACTGAAAAAAAATTTTCCTTGTTTCAACTGGTTTCCTTCAGTTAAATGTTTCTATTATAAACATTAGCCAAAAAAACCCTCATTCTTTTTCAGGTTAATGGGCAGCAATTTCTGTAGGCTATTCTGCATGTGAGGAATGTCACAAGCCTTCCTATGTTGTCATGGTAGTGACCACCTCAGCTGTTGTCACCTACTAGGCTGCCGAGTCATTGAGCTGGTACTCCGCTGCCCTTGCGAAGCAGGCCTGGATCCCACCATCACTCCACAGCTGTCTGATGAGTTCAACCAACTCAGAAGACATGTCGCCATCCTCCAGAGTTGTTGCTATGGTACACAGCTTCCTTTCATCTTCCTAAAGGGAAATTTCAGTAAGTATTGTGTAAGCAGACTGTGCTCCTCCACCTCCTTGAAGATGTGCATGGTTTACAATGAGTTGCAGGGGCAAAATTTCTCATTTTCACTAATTTTTCTAGGTACCTGTACTTGCCTGTGCATGTAAACATCCTTTTACAAGCTCACTCCCTTTTAGTTAGTGCCAGGATTACACTTAAATTGTGATACACAGAGTTTAGCTCTTGTTTTTGTTCATACAAGGGCTTAGTTTTATCTTACCATGAGTTCACAGAAAGTCCAACTTGGATGGAATGCATTTATTGTGAGAGAAAGTAGATGGATATCAAAAACTAAATTAAAAAGGATATTTAAAGGTTAAACCGAAGTACATCAAAGCAGAAATATATAGCTAAATACAGCTAATTAATAAATTTAGAAGATAAAATTTATGGCTTCTGGCCACAGCGAAAAATGTGGCAAAATGAACATAAATAATGAATGCATTTCCCATATGTTCTTTTATTTGGGAATGAAGAAACATGTAACTGTATAAAATCCTAAATAATTTTAACGTTTTATTCTGTATTTTTTTCCTTTTGCAGTAATCCAAAAAGACTTCAGGCAACCTATTACATTAAAATGTCTTTCGGTGTTTAACAGTTTAAGAATGTACTGTAAATTAAAAACACTATTAAAATAGGGTCATTTGATACACTGTCACAGCAGTGGATAATTATAGAATGTAATTCCTTCCTAGCTGTATGTGTAGACAAATGAAGTGACTTGCAGTCAATAGCTGCAAAAGTATAAATGGATTCTGACAGACACTGTTTTGGCAGGGAGTATGTTTTATACAAAAATAGGCAACATCTTCAAAATAATTTGTAACAAATTTATTTTGGGAATGTTCTGTATCTTTATCTTTCTGTGGAAATTGCAGTTTATGGAAACTTTGTAAAGCCCAGAGACTGATCAAAACTGAAATGCTGCAGGTTTTCTAAAATATTGCGGAAATTGAGTTGTCATGGATAAAAAGAAAAAGGGGGAGGACAATAATGACTAAGTAGTTGCCTTTACTTGAAAAAGGAAGGTGAGCAGCCATACAGTTGCCCTTCTACATTAAACAACACTGGCTGTGTTTACACCCCATCAGCTCACTGAGTGGCAAGATAAGCAGAACTGAGTCATGGTTTCTCCTGTGCACCCCACATCTGTCTCAAGGGCTGCTCACAATGGCACACACTTCTTGAAGATTCTGCTCTCGTGAGACCTCACTTGGAGTATTGTGTACAGTTCTGGTGTCCTCAACATAAAAAGGACATGGAACTGTTGGAACAAGTCCAGAGAAGGGCCACGAGAATGGTCAAGGGACTGGAGCACCTCCCATATGAAGATTGGCTGAGAAAGCTGGGACTGTTCAGCCTAGAGAAGAGAAGGCTGCGTGGAGACCTCATAGCAGCCTTCTAGTATCTGAAGGGGGCCTATAGGGCTGGGGAGGGAACCTTCATTAGGGACTGTAGTGATAGGACAAGGGGTAATGGGTTCAAACTTAAACAGGGGAAGTTTAGATTGGATATAAGGAGGAAATTCTTTCCTGTTAGGGTGGTGAGGCACTGGAATGGGTTGCCCAGGGAGGTTGTGAATGCTCCATCCCTGGAAGTGTTCAAGGCCAGGTTGGATGAGGCCTTGGGTGATATGGTTTAGAGCAAGGTGTCCCTGCCCATGGAAGGGGGGTTGGAACTTGATGATCTTATGGCCCTTTCCAACCCTAACTATTCTATGATTCTATAAGATAAGGGTTGGAACATTCTCTCCTTCTAGATATCGCATATCACGTAATGATTATAGCTATCGTCCCACAGTGTTGAATTTGTTGGTTGAATAGCCTACAACAAGAAACCTTGAGCTCAGAGCCTCCAGGTACACAGTAAATGTTCATTGATCGCTGTGCAAAAGGCAACAACTGTGGAAATGAACTGAGCTATTTAACAAAAAAAAAAAAATAAATCCAATTCCCAGTTCCTCAGGCTGTGAAATCCCTTGAAAATAATGTCTATGAAACTGGTATAGATGATAGACAGTGTGTGAACATGTATAAGCCTCTTAGAAAGTTTAGCAGGGCTGAGAAAAGAGGCTGAAGTACTCGAGCACAGGCAGAATACCTCAATTACAGATGGCAGACAGTCTGGACTACACAGTGGATATTAGGGGATGAGCCAAGAGCTGCGGCTAGGTGCTTCAAGGTTCAGCTGCCTTAGGCCATGTAGACTGGTGTATGGGACCTTGTGCAATGTATCAGTCTACCTCAATTGAGGAGAGGGGCCGAGCTGCAATACATTCACATGGGCATATTTTCTGTATGCTGCTTTTGACCACTGTTGCACTTGTTTGAATGACTTGCATTCACGGACACTTAAGAGAATACAGGGAGAAAATACTCAATTTCTATTTTGTGGAACAACTGTAAGAGCTTTAGTAACATCTGAAACATTCCTGTATAATTGTATAGGTCAAAGTACCACATGTCATTGTAATGAAATGTAGACTTCTGGAACAGAAAAATCTCTTTCAGTTAAGCAGATTTAATTCCCTCTAAGGTAAACCTCTAGGGAATAGGCAGAATTTACCAAAACTGGAACCGGCTGATATTCTGACAAATTCTCAGCAAGGTTTGAATTACGAGTAATAGATTAAATCATTACACTGAGAAGTACATGCTTTTCCTTTACTTCTGTCCCTGAAAATTCAGTGTGATTGTCAGAGAACAGCAGGTCTTCTGACTATGGCTTTTCCGCTATGTGCTTGTGCATAGGCTTGCTAACTCTATTAGGAAGGTCAGACTCCACGTTATTGCAATGGGCTAGTGCTGCATCCGTACACCAGGGAGGTATCTGATCCAGGAGCAATGCCAAACTGAAATATTCCCAACATGTCTGGATGACCCGTCCTTACATGGCTGAGCCCCAAGGCTTGTTCATAAAAGGAAAATATTTATTATATTTCCCAATAGCAATAAATAAGTGACTAAGGAGCTAAGCAAAGGTTCTCTTTCTTTTTCTTTCTTTCTTTTTTTCTCCCTTTCTTTGTTTTTTTCTCTCTTTCTTTCTCTTTCTTTCTTTTTCTTTCTTTCTTTCTTTCTCTTTCTTTCTTTCTTTCTCTTTCCTTCTTTCTTTCTTTCTTTCTTTCTTTCTTTCTTTCTTTCTTTCTTTCTTTCTTTCTTTCTTTCTTTCTGCCTGCCTGCCTGCCTGCCTGCCTGCCTTCTTTCTTGTCTTTGCAAGTTGAATATTTCTTTTATAACAACTAAAATGGCAGTTCATGCAAAGGTTTGACCTCAGGCATCAGCCTTGAGAAAATAAAAATCAGTTAGGGCCTCTTGTCACGTGTAATTCAAACAATACTTACTTTCTGCTGTCACAAAGCCAATATGAACCCTCTTTGCTTTATAGTCTCTACTATTATATTACAGAAACTGCATTCTAATGCCAATTTTAAGAGAAAGGGTGTCATACTCACAAGTCTAGCTGGGTTTTCGTAACTGATTCCTAACTTAGTCATTGCTTTCACGATAGACAGGATAGACTGCACTGTGTTACTGTAAACGACAGGTCTGAACTCCATGCGTTCCTCGTGGGTGAAACCATGTTTATGGATGATCCTGGTGCAAAAATAGAAAACATTAGGTTTAAGAGATGTATTAAAAACAATAATGAAAACTTTTGCTTTTGTGGTCAGTGTGAGAAAGAACTGCATCTGTCTGGCCCTTGAAAAAGCTTTTATCAATGGCTGATCTGCCTTTTCTGCTGGAACAGGTAAACAGCATTTTCCACAGTTATGTCAGGTTAAATTCATGAGGTTGTTATTAGAATGTACAATGTTAGTCATGGGCTGTGACATTGCTTATTTAATCATTTTTATCCAGAATCTTACATAGAATAAAATCCTAAAGAAAACAAACAAAAAAATCTTTAATATTTCTTTGTGTATCAGCTACTATTTCTAGTTACTGAAAGGTGTTACTGTTATCTACAGGTTTTGGGGACATGCATGTTACTCCAGAGAATATAGCCTGTATTACAGATGACAATGAGCCTTAGCAGTCATAGCAAATTCATCTGACAGAGGAATTATAATTTCATAATCCTCCTTGACTGGAAAAGGGCATGTGGTTAAAGTTCTCCAAGATCAGTGTGCAGAATATACCATGACTGAAAGATATCTTTTTCCTTAACTTGTGAAAAAGGATGGAAACTTTACCCATTTTGGAGTAGCGTACACTCAGTGACAAACTGGCGACATGGTTTTGTGTGTGTGGTGTCCCTGCCCATGGGATATTGAACTAGGTGATCTTAAAATCCTTTCCAACCCAAACCATTCTATGATTCTATGAATGAACATACACCCAAAGGGCTTTGACTCCTGCTGGAACCATGGGATTGTTCTTCCTCACTTCAGTTATTCAGAGATGAAGGACAGATAATTGCGTAAATAATTTCTGGGGTTTGGAGTTTGGGTTTTTCCTTGTCTCTTGCCAGGGATACAGTCTGGACAGAGCTATACAAGTATAAAGGGTTGATGTGAAAGGATCTGATAGGTTAGCCCAGAATAAGTATAGGTGTGTGTCTTGGGGAGACTTTCCCTTCAGGGGGAGAAGTCAGCCCTGTCAGAAAAGAAGTTGTTCCCCCACACACATCTAAAACCCAGATCAAACTCAGCATGTCTTAACATCTTTGTAACTTATGAATGTCAGAAAACGCAAGTTTCATTCTTGTGTCTGTAAGAATAGCATCTGTAGGAAAAAAATTGTTCATGTTTCCCCATTCACTTTTAGACCAGGCAAATCTATAAACTCTGCTTTGAAGCTTTGATTTTTTGAATGTTGTTTTCATCACAATTTCAAATGAAACTGCAAGATTCAAAGGAATCCTATTGAACTTGACAAAGAAAAAGGGGACACGTTATGCAGTCTGGTACCTTTGCACTGGTACTTCAGCATATTCTTGTCACTCTTCCCCTTACTACCTGTAAATGAAGCAGTTTTTCTATAAATAATGGAATGAAATATATAGAAAATCAAACCCCAGGAATTATTTGAACTTGGGTTAACTACTTTGTGTATCTCACACTGGTGGCCATAAAACGATTTCTGGGGAGGATAGGTGTTTTCCCTTTGGATGCAAAATCTGGAACGCAAGAGAAAGAAAGGCCCTGAAACAGTACATAAATGGCTATTTTATATCTTCATTCTTTTCCTTTGAAGAACAAAGGAAGAAAATATAAGATCCTGAAATAAAACTAGATTTGGTAATTGCAGAGAGAAAACTTGGTTTTGCTTGAGTATTTTCATGTTGTTTTTGTTTTCTATGGTAGGGTTTTTTTTGCTTTTAGGTACTTGTTTTAACTACTGTATTTACGTCTTCTGGAGGAAGGTATGTTCACCTGCCTTTTAAATCAACAGGGAATTTTACTGCTTTTATTAAAGATCTGTCATTCTTAAGGAAGGATTGTAAAGCAGGCTGACACCTTTTAAGGCCAGAAGGAGCATTTTAGCAGATGGAAAATTTTGTTCCTTGATGCTCCTTGAAAAAATGAACAACTTAAAAAAGTTAATGCAGGATGCTGAAGGCATGAGGTGATAGGCTACAAGTCATAACATCTAAATTGTGTTTCTACACTGGACAGCAGTCTCTTGTTTTGTTTTGTCTTTCATGAAGGGAGGACTTCTCACCAGATAGGTAGAGATGATTCAGTCACAACAGGCATGATGAGTTGTCATATATTTTGGGTCCTACTCTTCATTCGCTGAATTGTTTGTGGTAGGTTTGAGGCACTATCTTACAGCATAGCATAGAAATACTCAACTTGGCTTCAAAACAGTTAGATTGCACCTTGGAAATTATCTAGTCAGAGGTACAAAGCTCCAGAGAAGCTTTTCTTTTTTTCCCTTTTCAGTTATGTCTCATAGCCATCCAAACTTTTTTAGGGCCTTGCAGCATGTCTGTATTTTGAGCATCAGAAAACAGTGTGCAAAGCTAAGTGGAAGGATTTAACTTTGATTGAAGTCTTCAGTCTGGAAAGAATGAGGTTTATGAATTAGAAAATTATAATAATAGGAGTAAAATTACCCTGATTTTGGCAGAAAGTTAAGTTGTATTTTCAGCAAAATTATTGCTTCTGTAAGCAGCTATCAGTCTTCTTTAGAAAATGTTATATTTTAATAAAAAATAATAACTGAAATTGGTTTTTTACTGAAAAATCTCATTTTTTTTTGGAAAAATGTCCCTCATCATGACAGAAGATGACATTTTATATGAAAAATTTTAATTTTCATTAACAGTTTTCCAGTAAAATAATTCATATTTGTGATCAGGTTGACAGCTCATAAATGCACAGGGCTTTAAAGATAACACTCAGCTTTGCAGTTTTCTGCCCCTTCCTCACTGATGTTAACATTATAAGTCTTCTTAGAGTGTATAATTCAGAAGAACATCTTTAATCTGCTCCTACGTGGGGAAGCTTTGAACACAGTGCATTTCAGTGGCTGTCTGAATAGGGAATGTCCCCTGATTGGAACACTATCAGAGACAAAATAATCCACCCTTGAACTGGAATAGAAGATGTTAGTAAAGAATTTGATGGATGGTTCTGTATCTGTCTTACTACAAATTGAACTGCTTATATAAAAAATTGGTCTTATGACACAACATCTTTTACTTAACTCTTTAAAATGCATTTGTGAAGACATAAGAAAGTTAAGAGAGCTTAAATTTGGAATAGTATTACTGATTTCATAAAACAGTCTACTTGGACAGGTATAGGAAACAGACCTGGACACTGTATATGAAAACAGTGCTAGATACAACAGCAATATTTCAGCAGGTTACACAGTAAAGGAGGATCTTTGCTGCCTGTGTAAGTATAATCTCTTGAAGATGGGCTACCTGTTAAACCAGGTACACGAGTAGTATTTTGGCTACCCTTGAAAGACTAACATTAATTACTTTAATTTTAGCCTGTTTGACTATATGTGAAAATATTGTGATAGTAAATTGTAAAAAGACAATTGTAAAAGGGCAGATTTGACCTTCCTTAGAAGCCAGGCAAATAAAGCTAATAGCTTCAATCTGTGTGGCACTAAGTGCACTTTGGGCGAACATCTACAGGTATTCATGCAGTAGGTTTATGGTGCAGTCACAAGCTATTTGCAACCAGGTACTCAGTCCGAATCTGAACAGGGATTTCTGCATTTCAGCTTGTACAACCTGGTTTTCCCCTGATTGATGATTGTATGAAAACTTTTTAGGGTGATGCTTTCCTTGCTAAAAGCAGTTCTTGTGACTGTCACTTCTCATGCTAGGTGGTGGGTAACAGCTGCTCAGTGTGTAGGCTGGTGGCTATATATGTTCACACGTTGCCTGTGGGAGACCTGAGAACAATCTTTGTAACCTCTGGCAACCAAGAATGATCTACAGAGACCAGTTGGAAAATAAAACAACACCTCAACAAACAGACTTTGCCCTATTATACAATGTGAATGCTTCAGTATTTTCTCTTGCAATACAGTGAAATCAAATGAAATTAATAAGGAACAAATTAATATTTAACAAAGGAAGATGAATCACATCATATGTAATTAAATTATGGAGCTACCTGCCGTAGAATATTGTGGATGTTATTAGTTCACACTAGTTCAGAAAAGATCCAGGAGAAATGTAGGCATGAGTGTTGAGGCTGAGGGCCACAGAATACAGTGATGATATCTGGTTCAGGGTGGTACCTGAGCCACAGATCAGCAGATACTATCAGATTATCCAATGCAAGTATTACTGTGTGTTTGCTTGTCTGGTCTGATAATCTTCTGTAAGCACCCTTCATTAGATACTGCAGGAGACAGGACACCAGGCTAGGTGGATCTGCTGTGCCTGGTTGTCTCATGCATTCATGTTCTCACTACAGTACTGTAACTCCTACCAAAGCCAAGGAGGAAGCTTCCCTGATCTTTAGCAAGAAGTTGGACCAGTGCACAATTTGATTAGACAGATCTGATTATCAGTCCAGCCATGTCTCATAGTCCCTTTGTATTTTTCTTTATGTGGTTGAATGAGAACTTGATTTGAATGATGTTTCTTTGCATTTTATTCAAACGAGCATAAATATTGTAATAAGACATTAGCTACATAGCTTATACTACAAATGCAAAATTCGACAGCTGGTATGAATATTCATGTACTTACTTCATTTGCTTTACAATAGTGCTCTTTCCTGACTCTCCAGCACCTGCAGGAGGGGAATGTTGAGAAGATGTGATTGATAGTTAAGTAGCAAGTATTAAAAATAACTTTCTGAAACAGAATTTTGTATCTATGAAGAAACATGGATGTTTTAGATCCCCATTGTACTAATTAGAACCCTTGTTGGTGTCTACTCAGACTTACTGAAAACTTGGTAAAAAAGTTAATTCTAAAAAGGAAAGAGATGTCTGAAAAGAAAGGAACATTCAGTCAATAAGGTAAAAAGCACAGAATCTTTACTTACCAAGGAAATAAAATATGGATCATATTTTGATTTCATGTCTGCCAGATAGGGATCATAAAAACATGAACAAACTACAGCTTCTGACATTAGGTGATTTGTAGCTGTTCATTTAATATGTATCATGACCTTTTGGGAGCCAAACCAGACAGGTCCAAGCTCTCTATCCAGACTTTCTGAGCAACTGGAAAATCAAGAGTATGGAGACTTGCATGTGGGCTAGCTCATGATGCAGATGCAGCAAATGAGCAAATGTCTTGACACTGGTATGCTAGGAAGTAATGCGGCCGGAAGTGGGAAACCTGTAGAACAGTGCAACAGAACCTGCTTGGGAACGGTTCTGCAGGAAGTCTCCAGAATGGGCAGGGAGGCACACTCATTTGCTTTATCAGCCAGCTGCAAAACTAGTGCATAATTCTGGTCAGGTTATGTATGGTTAATTTGTCCTTCTTATCTCATGGAATGTGAATAATCACAACAAAAGCCTTCATTGGAAATCAGTGCGAGTGACTATCATCATGTCTCAGTCAGAGTTGAGTCTTAGCAAAAGCAGCCAGACAAGAACTGGATTTTGAAAGCACCTGAAGAGAGGATTTATCTTTAGCTATGAAACCATTGGACAGCATTCATCACTGCTCCGCTTTTCTCTTTGCATGCTATGGTTTACCTCTCTGGATGGTGTCAGATACTTTTGACAAAGAAGGAAATCTGAAGCATAGGTATTTTAACTGAGGGCTTCTCAGTGAATGGAAAAAACTGATTACAGACTTCATAAACAGATTTTGAAAAACTAATATAATTTACGTGACAGGGATTAATTTACCCAAATGAATCACAGCAGGCAGCAAACCATAAGCAAAGCATTTTCTGATGTGAGCAGCAGAAAGTATGAGAGAAAAACGAGCCTATGCAAAATGGGATGATGCTGCCATCTGCCACAGTTTGGAAAAAATGCAAATTTGATGTAGATCGTTTATTATCCCTTCAATGCCCTTCTGAAGAACTTTGTACAGCCCTGTCAGCAAGGTGGCATTTGCTACAGTTTTTGTAGGAAAGAGAGCAGGCTGTGCTGAGAATGCATACATACACCCCACAGGAAGATGCCAGGAAACCTAATATAGAAATAAAGTTCTCTTCTAGATCTGAAAGGAAAAATTAAAATAGAGGAGGAGGCATAATTTATATGTTTTGGCTATATTTTTCTACCTCTGATCTTCTTTAATTTATGATCCAGTAATGCCTTTATCTACACAACAGATGACTTTCAGACACTGGCATCGCTCCGGAGTGTCGTGTTAGTTGTAGCAGCATTTGCATGACAGGAAATAGGTCAGAAACAATTTACTTCGCACCTGCTTCCTTTCTTCCTTCCCCATCCTGTGCATCCTGCTCTTTGAGCCAGGCCCTCGTGGTGGGACAACAGGGACAAGGGTGTTTCCACCCTCATGGTAGCCATCCTCTTGCAGAAACAGTGGCAAAAGTGCATCATGACAGCCCTTACATGACTGTGTGGAGAGCTGAAGGCAGCTTCTCTTTGGTAGGCAGTAAAAAAGGCAATTATAATCAAGTCCAGATTTTTTGAATAAAAGACAAGAACTTAGGCCAAACTGCATCCTGTCCTGGAGCTTGGAAAGTTTAACTGGCTTTTGAAAAACTCTGTCACTGTGAAGACTTATAGCTCGGCTTGATAGAAACCAGCAGTAAAACCAGCAGTAAAATGCCACAGCCAATATTTTGTGTTTCACATATTTAAGATCTTCTAGCTTTTTCTAATTTACTTCTAATTTCTCTGTCTCTATTTGGATGCCAGATTAAAAGCACAGAAAATAAAGGCATAGAAATCTCAGCCAATGCCTGAAACTCTGGCACCACTCCTGGGAACTGAAAGATGTCCCGACTCCAGTAAGGTTAATGGGTGTTCGCTCCCACACTTTCTCCCAGAGATCACATTCACCGTGCCCCAGGACATGTCACATCCATCTTCAGTGAGGTTCTGCACAGGAGGTGCTCCAGCAAGCTATAACTTGTCTCTCTTCTTGGTTTGGATATTTCAGACCGCACCTCACCATGTCCCAAGCCCACTATATCTCAGAGTACACTGGAGCTCCAGAGGAGACTCAAGAAGAACCATGAAGTGTAGCAGCAGGAACTGAGCTGCAAGGGAACCTTACCCAACAGTCTAACATTAATTGCCTCATTGCTCTGGGAGTGCCTAACCTCTTCCCTGCAGGCCACCAAGGTATATAGACAGAGCAGAAATAGATAAAAAACTGGAGGTGCCTGAAAGCTGCCGAGACTCTCTCAATTTCAAAGAACAGAGCCCAGGACCTCAGCTGTAACTTGATGTTACTGTTTTTCTAAGAATTTGTTTGAATAGTTGTGGAAACTGCGAAGGGTTTAAGCCCTTTTCAAGATTAGCATCTGCTGAGCCACTGAAGGGTTTTCTTTTATATTAAGCTGCTTTTGTGTCTCAGATCAAAAGCTATTGTCTTCTTACAGTTATTATTTATGTGGAAGTATAGCTTTGGTTTAGAAATGTTTCCAAAAGTAAAGGTAAGAAAAGACCCCAAAACCTACTCCCTAAATATTTTGTTTGAAACCTGTCACAAAATGTGCTGTCAATGACATAAAACAGCAAAAGACAGGAAAATAAAATCTTTAAGTTGAAATCAGAAAAGGTTCCAAACCACTGACGGCCTTGTCTATGCCATTCAAAGCTCTGGAAACCAAACTAGACTGGAAGTTGTATCTTCCTGGTCCTCTTACCAAACTCAACGAATTTTCCCCATGAGAAAGAAATTAGATAAAAGATCTAAGATCTAGCTGTCTTGAGGGAATAAGTTCCTTAAATGCTGCCTCATACTCCCCCCCAAAAAAGGAAAAGGTGTATTCCAATCAATAGGACTATTGGACCATCTTAGTGCTCAGTCTTTGTTTCCAGTGCAGGTATTAATAACAGGAACTTAACCTGACTTCAGTAACTGATTCATTTAACTGATTTTAAATGCCTATACTATAAACTTCTACATCCAGACTACTTATCAGAGACCTCTTATAGTCAGTGGAGAAGAATATTTCCTACTAAAGCAAATAAAAAAACAGCTTCCTTTTTTTCTCACCCTGAAGCAGTTATTTAAATTAAAATGGGTAAGTTGTGCCCTAAAAATGAGTATTTCTCTGTAAAGTGAACTGAAGATGGCCAGCTTAAATGAGGGTGAGTTTTGTCCTGCCACTGAAAACTGTAGAAAATGAGGCCATGGAGTAATGCTTTGAAAATAAGTAAGTTCAAAGTATTAACGATTATGTAAGCTGAAGCTATGTTCCTGTGAGACATCACTGTGAGCATCAGGCTGTTCTGACCATGTTTTGAATGTGTGTTGTACTTCACACATAAACAAATCACAAGCTGCCCTCCTATGAAGAACTTAAACTGTGGGTGATGTGGTAAGCAAGATATGGCCCTGATTGAGAGGAAATTAAACTTTCACCCTGAAGTTTTTTCCAGACTCATAAAGCAATCTCATTTTTTTGAAGTCTAAGGCCAGATTTGTGGACAAGGTGTGGGCATGGGGGTGGCCTTGACAGCATAAGAGCACCTACCTCAGAGGACTTAACTCTCCTGGTTCTTGGACAACTTGTAAGGAACCTCAGAAAGTGTCATAATTTTACCACTCCCCAATTTACATGAGAGCTTTTATTGCATGCCATATAAACTGTAGATTACCACCTCAAAACAGATAATGTGTTTGCCCAGGTCACAGGACTTAACGTAAACAAACATGGTGTCTTATTTTTCTGCATAAAATTTCTTCTTTGCAAAAGGACCTACTGGAGAATGCAGAGAGACCAGACTATATATTAAATAAACCTCTGAGAAAATGGTCAGAGTATGTGTTTTTTTTGTATTCAAAAAAGGTAAGAACATAATGATCACACTGATTTTTTTTTCTGAGTATTTTCTACCAATCTGCCTACTGCAAGAGAAATACCGGTGACATCTCGTCTGTAATACAGAGGTAACATATAGTCTGAATGAGCAGAAATCTAAGACGAGGGTGATTGGCTCAGAATAGAGCTGACCTTGATTTAAGAAGTGTAAAATTTTCATTATTTCTGAGATCACCTCAGAGGTTTGGAAAGGTACAGATCTGAACACGGCAGATTTAATCCTCTCCTACTGGCCTCTTCACTGGCTGGCTGTAAGAGGTTATATGGTGCCCCTTACGAACATTGCTTCGGCAGCTGTGATTCCAGGTGTTCAAGAGACACTTTCACTCTAGCTGTTCAATTGGCTCAAAACACGTTTTATCCGCCCTTTAAATTTTTAAGAACAAGAAAATTCAAGCTGTTAAGTGTGTAATCCTTTTTTTCTCTCTCTCTTCAACATGTTTTTTACTAAGTCCTTATAATCTGTTGTAACAGTTTTCCAGGAGAAAGAAAACCTTTTTGAAGTGTTAACTACTGACAAGTTTGAATTTTTGTCATGTGTGACATAAGTAAAAGAAGATATTGTAGAAATACATTCTATGAAGGAAACTTCAGTGAAGGTATTTCAGATTCTGATAATCATCTTGTCTCATGAAAAGAGCTTGTACAGGTGATGAAACTGGAATATGTTCAGATTTTAAATGAATGAAGTAGAAGTTTTTTTCACGTAGCTTGCAATTTATCTCCAAGTATTTTACTAAAGGTATCTTGAGACCAATATGAATAGTGTCAGAAGCAGACTAGTTATATACATTAGGAAATATTTAAAATTAAAATCCTTAATACTAAATACATACATAAGTTCTGGGAGGGGTAATTTAGTCTGTGTCCTGGTGGAAGACAACCTCCAGTGTTATTGCCAAGGCATGAAATCTTGAAGATAAAAATATATCATTGAAATTCTTCCTTATAAATATATCTTCATCTTATAAAGTCCTCTTTATCCTATAAATTCCACTTACAGGAATTCTTACATATTCCTCATGGATCAGTGTTCGATAAGGCCAGAGAAAGGATGCTGAGGTAGAGGGACCCTGGTTCTAACTTGGTATGTCAATTCCTTTTTGTAAGAATAGGTTGAAAATATCAAAACTTTATGAAAGCTTAAATGAAAATATTATTCTGTTGTTTGACCAACCCGAGCTTGCCTCAGTAGGGGGAATATTTTGTTTTAATGTGTCAGAGAAGATCTTTCAGATTATCCACTGGACTGAAAAGCTTTGTAAACCTCAATCTGAATGTTGATGGTACACAAAGTGCATCAAACTAATGCTTTCCCATTATTATTTGAGAAATCAACATGGTTTTGGTTTTCCTCTTATTTCTTTATTAATAGTAGTTAGATTCTCAACAGGTATAAGCAGACCTTTTGCATAAGATGCAAAATAACAGAGTTAAGCTGATTTGCTTTACCTAATGGATGTCACTAAGTCTGAATAAACATCAGTTTAAAAACCCTTGTAAGCATTGCAGTTACAATGCAGGAAAAAACAGATATGTTTTAATGATCACAGACTGTTTTCTTATTAATTTTGAGAAACCAATGTAAACTCTCATAACAGGCATCATGCTGTTAGAAAAATATTAAGACAGTGACGGTATTAATTACATTCTTGGATATTTCTTGTAGGCTACTCAGTACCATGGGAAAAATAAGAAAAGTCTAAATCTGATCAAGAAAAAAGACATTTTTTGCCATTACACCTGCTGTCTTTTAATAAATTGATCATAGCTTGGATTAGAAGTGATAGTCTGTGAGAATATTCATCTGTATTCTGCTCATTTCATTACCTTCCATTCGACCCTCTACAATATAATTTTTATACATCAGAAAACCTGTTTCTGTGTCACTTTTTGCTTCTGTAAAAAATTAAGTGCAACAGTTTAGGAAACAAACAATATCAGTATCTATGACACCTGTGGATTTTCTATGAAAGCAGTTATCTCATTTAATCTTCCTGCAAATTAATGCATATATGTCCATTAAAAATACGAGATAAGCCTGTTTCTCTATAAATTCTCTATAAATAAGCATCAGAACATTCATTCTACTTTAAAATATTTTCAAAGTCAAGGATTTATAATATTTAAAATGGAATACATGCAGTAACATGACCATTTCCAGCTTGTTCCTAGTGACTACATGAGTGTTCACAAGAAGACATTTTGTGCATTACAGGGCTATCTTCAAATAAAACAGTGAGAGGTGAGAAATTCACTGTACTGAAATGTAATTCCAGAGCAAAATAACCAATGAAAAACCATTGTAAGCAATTCTTACTCTACTTACCCAGCAGTAGCAGTTTGACAGTCCTGGCTTCCCTCTCTGCATCCGCCTGGAGTTTCTTTTCCAGTTCTCTGGATCTCCTGGCTGACTCCTTGCTCTCAGAACTGGCTCCACTGCCCATCTTGAGACCTTAAAGGTCCCTTGTTCGTCCAGTTGATTTACTTCGTGTCAGGCTAGTTAATTCAGAAGAAGGACAACAGCCTGTGCTTAAAGAAATCTAAATATCCCATTCAAACTCCATCTTCAGCCTTCAAATAAAATGGTTCTTTTTCATCTCTCTCATGATCTGGAGATGCTATAGTCAAGGCTTTATATAAGGACATAGAAACGTATTGTTATGACGTCATATAATTAAAATTCAATAGCAAAACCAAGGTATGGATAGATCTCTGTCCTTCTCTGGAAAGGTTCCAGTTTCACATGCATCAAAGATCTGTGCAGAACGTCTTGAAACAATAAAATTGGGAATAACTCTGATCAAGAAAAGAAAACCATCTCTGAAGAATTTGCATAAATTATTTTTTATCTTTCTTAGTGGTAATGGCTAAATATATATAATCTTTGTTTTGAAATTACAGAATTTGTATTTATATAGTTAAGTCACTTTTTGCATGACTTCAGAATGTTTGCTACATTTTCATATTATGGTAAGTACATTTATTTCTTGTAATGGGTACTTTACTGCCATTTGTAAATCTCACTAGTGTGCAACACTATAATTAATTTTAATATTATACTTATTCACCTACAAAGTATTTTAGTTATATAAAATATACAAATAGGAAATTATTTTACAATTCTACAATTATTGACTAATAGTAGCCAATGACACTCTGACTTTACAGTATAGAAGCTTACAACGCTTAGCCTGGAAACAATGATCAATGTTTAAGGGATATACAAGCATGCAGGTCAGTTTGGGGACCATTAGACACATTTTTAAGACAGAAGATACATAAGGAAGAGGCCCAGAGGCAAAGCATTCAATTTATTCTGTGCTACTGAAAAGAAACTTTCCCACAGCAGAAGCAGGTGGACCCCACATGTAATAGGAAGGCAAACGGTATTGGATGTGGAAGATGTGAGTGAAAGGAACAAAGATCACCAGTGATAGTAATGAGTTCTGTGCCATTAGAGGTGGAGAGAGCTGTCTTCTGATAAAAAATAGGAGCTGGGATTGTCCCATTCAATAGTGTCTTCTTAGACTTAAAATTAAGACCACATACAGTAATAAAGATCTGAAGCTTTGCTTTTTCAGCATATGCTTCTCAGTCAGCAGAGCAGGACACCCTGTTTTCAGCCTCTTTGCACTGCTTTGCCAGAAAGGAGTAATCAGTACTTGTTAACAGCTGAATTTTTTGCATATACATTTACAATGCAAGAAAATGCTGTTTTGTTAAGCTTATATTCCTACTTTGTTTATTCTTTAAAATAGATCATAATAAAAAATATGCAACCACAGTAATAACTGCTTTGCTTAAAAAATGAAAATAAAGCAGCTTCAAAAGTGTAGTATCAGTGCCAGGTGTCTCTTTATCAGAACCACAGACAAGTACAGTGTTCCTACGGATGTCAGTGGGTTTGAAAAGTAAGTCTGAGCAGCTCTGAACACCAACAGCATGTACAAATTTACTGATACAGACATAAATCATGAAAAGGAGCATAATCTCCAGATTAAGGGCCCAATTCACTGCTGACTTTTTTCCAGGCACATACTAGTATAACTCTATTTGGTTTGCATTTAATTTTTACAGCATTGAATTGAAATAGTGTAATGGGAAGCTAGGTCCTATTCAGCTCTACCAGAAGAAAATTAGAGTAAATAAATCAGTTCTTCCTAGATGGAAAGCAATGGAAAATCAGGTGTGAATCCCATAACAAATTTCCTGACATTATCTGTTGCTATTAAGACTACATACAGGAATTTGCTTTAAATGAGTAGAGGTATGATACAAGCAGGCTGTAAACAGAATGTGTATAGAAATAGAGATAAAACCAATTACTTAATCAACATGCAATATCTATGACATCTTATACATTTGGTTTGCTCACTTCTGCCTTCAAATTCTTAACTAAAGAGTTTATGGAAAAAGCATAGCAACCTGTTTCTATTTCTCTGGAGAGTGAACAGGATTCTGCTCTGTTTTGGACACCATCATCATCACCACTACCTATATTTTGATTGAGGTAATTTCTGCTGATGATTAAGCCAGAAGCGGCAGACGCTGCCTTGCAGGACTCAGCTGAATCTAAATTGGTTTGTGATACCTTTTCTCCACCTCTTCTAGGTGCAACAAAAATGAAAGGCAGGTCTCTCCCTGCTTCCCTTCTGTTGCATCAGCCATGTGTATTTGATATGGAAGTCTTTGAAAGAGAACTAGTCTGGAAAATGCTTCTGCGAAATGCAGTAGTGCTTTAGAGAGGATTAGTTTTATGTTGCTGGAGCTGTTTCTGGTGATGAACTCAAGGTGGCGCTGATAATGTAGAGTGTGAACTGAAGGCATTCTGTAGTAAGTAAACAGTTCTAAGAGACTTTCTGAAAAGCTGTTTCCAGTGGTCTGTTCAGAAGTCATGGATTTGGGATCCTGGATTCCAGCTACAGATTTTTATTTTGGAACTTAAAAGTGTACTGGTCTGGGGTATTTTTTTTGGCAAATTACATAGATTGTTCTGTTAATAGAGTCTTCCAATTAACTTAGGTTTTCTGTTTTTCTCCTGAAAGTACTGTTCCCTTCCCCGTCAGAGGGATAGCTTAGGAAATTCACACTTTGTGAGTTTTTTTCTCTTATTTTCTTTCTAGACCTTTGCATTTATAAACTGATCAGACTGGAGTCTATTAATCTTCTCTACATTTCACCATAAGTAATGTTTTCCTCTTTCCCTGATAAAATCTGGAGGAATGACATTGATGAAAATGGAGGAAGTTTTAGTAAGAATAGAATTCTCTAAATTTAGGAACTTTCAATTAAATCCTTCAGTAAGCTCCTAAATAAAGGAAGTGTGAAATATCTTCAATACAGTGACTATTAAAATCAAAGGAAACCCTTCAGCTTTATCAGTTAGCTATTGAATGCACAGGAAGAAACAAAACATCTTGGAAATACTCTGTTGGGCATTGGCAACATTTCTGTGGGGAAAGTTTCCCTTGCACCCTGAACATTGACAAGCCCATCTAGACTTCTGTAACAACTGATGTGTGGAGATAACTATTGAATGGCAAATGTCCTAAAGACATAACAAAGAAGATACAGAGACCCCTTATATGCTCCCAGTCAGCACTGGTATTAGCTTGGATCCATGGCAAGTTGCATTAACATGGCACAAAGCCATAGCTTTTGAAACCTGTTAATATTCAAGGTTTATGACCTCTGGCACTCAGCCACCATCACGGGGCTGAAATGTTTGTGAATCCGAGGTAGTATCTCCACATAGGGCTGTGTTTCATTATGCGATGTTTACTGTTTGGATTGCCATCTGCCTCATACAGTGTAAACCTACCCATATTGTTTGACTGCTAGAAGTCATATACCAGATGGATGTTAATCCTTCTGTGAGCTTTTCATCTCTTAAACTTGCAAGTATTTAAGATGGATCTGGAAGAAGCTGATAGGGCTGACTTCAGAATTGGCCAGCTAGCCTAGCAGTGAAGTATAATAGGTGGAGAATCTTTGGGTAGTAGATTGGCAATGGAAGGCTTTTCAGCCTATCTCCTCTTGCCACTCTGATGATCTTCCAAGATATTGTGACTGTTACAAAACTGAAACTGTTGAAGCTTGAGTGTGACTTGAAACCCAGAAAAGAATGTCTACATAAGTATCTATCTCCTATCAAGAATCATATCTGGACATCTCTAGCCAAAGAGAAAATGCATGAATCTCAATACCAGCTGTACTATTGCACTGAGATATCTGACATAGACCAAGAAAATGTGACAATCATCAAACTGGTGTTATCAGCCAGCTTCATACTACTGTAAATGTAAATGTTTATAGAAATGACAGTAGGAGACTGAATTACTTCTGGTTTCATAATTCTGTCTCCATCATAGAAGCAAACGTTACAGTGTCACTGGTGGGAGGTTCTCCAGGTTCTTTGTTCTCAGGTTGCCTGTAGTACCTTTCTGCCAGTGCACATATGTGACATTCTCAACCTTTTTGACTCAAGGGTAGTCAGAGCTTGGGCTTCCACCATTTCTTTCTGAGGAATACAGACACTTCTTTGGCATGCTACCTTTGAGAATTTGGCCACAAGATCCAGTGGAGAGATGAGTGTTTAGATCTTATTATGCTGCTTCCTTCTGTTGAGTTATCTTATATGTATAAGAGATAAGGTGACATAACCAGAAAATCCTCTCTTGTCTGTCTGTCCCCTCCACAGGGGAATACATTGAAATTCATGGTTACAGATCAAGTTCACGGGTTGGTTTTCTGTGTTCTGTTCTGGATGAGCAGCAGATCTATTTGTGAATGTGCACAATTACAAATTGAGGTTCATTGAGTTTATTGACAGAGAAGGTTGATATGTTATGGATAGACGTCCTTTTATACTTCAGATACCTGTGCTGGAGGAGTCAAAACAGAATACACTGACATGAAAGCCAGGGGATACCTGAGATATTCACCAGCAAGGATGGCTCATCTTTTCTTAATCCATCTTTCTCCAGACACATGGGTAAGTGGTCTTTTGCTGAAATCGTTTTATATTAAAATAAAGAGGTTCCTTAAGAAAGAGGCATTGTAGAATTTATGTCAAACTCCTTAAAGCCTTAGACACTCATGGACCAGTTTCTTAACTTAAAGTTATGGTGAAACGGGTTGAGATTTCTCTAATAATGTAATAGAACACTTGAGGTTGAAAGGGATCTCCAGAGGTCTCCAGTCCAACCCTCAGCTCAGAGCAGAGGTTAGTTCAAAGAGAAAGGTTCTCAGGGCTTTGCATTGTTAAATTATGAAGTATCCATAGACAAAAATTTCACAGCCTCTCCAGGTAGCCTGTTTCAGCACTTAAACATTCAGTGTGGAGAATTTATCTGTCTGGAATCTCCTTTGCTGGAGCACATGCCTGTTGCCTCTTCTCCCAGGAGGGTTTGGCTCTTTCAACTCCCCTTTTTCTTAATGGAAGACTACAGTTAGATCCCCTTCTTAGCTAGGCTGAGCAAAGCCAGCACCATATTTCCCATATGATTCAGCCTTCAAATCTTCTTCATTGATACATTACAATATGTTGGTTCTTTTTTTTATTAGTGGTCAAAAGCCTAGAAACATTTCTGTGGATGTGCTCTCGAGCTCAGTGGAAGCATTCGCTTGACATGATGGCTGTATACTTAAGGCAACCTAGTATGTGGCTGGCCTTGTGTGAAGACATTTTGCTATTCATACTCAACTTACTGTCCACCATTCAGACACTTTTCTGCAAAGCCACTTTTCTCTCTAGTCAGCTCCCAGCCATACTGTTTCATGGAGTTACTCTGTTCCTGATGCAGGAGTTTGCATTTACCCTTGAGCTTCATGAGGTTCAGGTTGGCCCATTCCTCTAGCTTACCAAGATCACTGTGAAAGACTGCCCTGCCCTGTAGCCTACTAACCATTAATAAGCATTGTTCAAAATTAATTGTAAGAAAATGAATCAAGAGCAGTATGCAAACAGACTTGATATTCTGTGTTTGGGCAATAGCACTATTTGCTACTGGAAAAAGTTAAGTTGCTTGAGGCTTTCCAAGCACTGTTGAAAGCATATCCTCATTTAAAGACACAGATTTAACTCCGAGCACCTCAACTATGTGACCTAGTAATTCCTTACTATTATTCCTCTTATGTACCCATTGTGAAGCCTTTTCTGAATGCACTGCATGTTTCCACAGTGATTTAAGTATTATGTTATATGAAATGTAATCTTCTTGTAGTTCTGGTGCCTGTAATCATCTGTTTACTTCAAATTCCATTTACTGATGAACCCTGCTGTTTATCCTCATGATTTTTCAGAAATGAAAGTAATTCCAGCATAGCTGGTTCAGAAAGGTCACATAACTGAACTTAGCATTCTAGATATTGTCCTGGATGTTTGTGTGGTGAACTCTCATCTGCATTTTCCATGCTATGGAAAAAAAACCTTATTAAAGTAAAAATAACTAATATACTGATAACTGGTAGGAAAAAAAAATGTGATTAATATCAGCTGAGACACTTCTATGTCTGTTTATCAATACTTTACATTTTTATGCTTGTTTGATAGTAGCTCCACATTTTGACAGAATAAGAGTGTTTTGCAGATTTAATATCTGTATTCTTGTGAAGAATCTATATGATTGTGGGGTCTTCATCTCTGTGTCTTCCTTTACAAGTAATATTATTCTTAAACATCAAGTTCCTGAAATTGAAAACAAAAAAAAGCATTCAAGTTTTTCATGGGGAAGAAAATACTGTTTCTATGACAAACATTCAAAAGCAAAGAATACACTGATAGCTTAATTAAGCTTATTTTTTTCCTTTTCTTTTTTTTTTCCGAAATAACAAAAAAGTATAAAACTTGGATTCTTTTCTTTTTATTTGCTCTTCTCCTTCCTAATCTTTCTGTTTCCTATTTCTTCACTGGATATAAATGAGTGAAATCTAAGATATTTAGGGTGTGTCTCGCCTCCCCCATTTGTCATTTTCTCTCAAGGAAACATTACTAGATAGTAGAAATAAAAAGGAACTCTTGTCTTTTAGCTCTATAAGCTCTATAATATCATTGTGATGATACTGTAACATTTGCAAAGCCATGTAGTTATATAAGGGAAAAAGTATGGTGTAGTCATTAATTTTTACTGCTCACACAGGTTAAAAGGAAGTAGAAAGAAAGAAACAATGCTATGAATGTCAAGAGGAAATATTTTTAAAATAATAAAGAGTTATGTTTTCAATCCTGTCAAACAGATTTTTTCCCCTTAAAAATACTGACATATGCAATAATTCTTTTCCCTTTTTGTGACAATCTCAGACCCGCTATGAGATACGTGAACTGTCCTAACTTGAGTACACCCATTATCCTTGGTTCTATAATTACAACACATGCTGATGCAATGGAATATGTGACATTCAGCTCTGGGTGGGGGCTTGTTGGCTGAGTATAGGTCCAGATAAGACTCACATAATTCTGGCACATTTACCAGTACTGCAGCTGAACACACGCTGTGTTCTCAGTGATCCTGTGCCAATGTTATGACAGTAGATGTGTGGCTGAGCTCCTACGTTCACATTAAGAACTGCTCACTCCAACAGTTTGAAACTTACCAGTGAAAAAAGCAACATCTAGTGCAAAGCTATAAAAGAAGCTCAAACCCCATAGTCTCTCCTGAACCAGAACTGACCCCATGTTTATGGGATGTCTGTAATATATATATGAACTGCAGTAAGCACTGCTGGTTTCCCCTGATTTCTCACATGGAGACAGCAAATATCTCAGGGTCTGACCTCTCTACAAAGATTAGCAAATGCTATCTCTGCAGTTGTAGGTTTAAAATTTTCTCTTAGTTTGTTGCTCATTAAAGAGCAGTCAGAATGTAATGCATTGTAACGAATAAAAGTTTTGAGGTCTTTGAACTGATGTGCATCTGTTTTCCACTGAAGTGTCTGACATTTGCTCTGTTAACTCCTGCAAGAGGTGCATCTTGTGGGGTTTTTTTTTGAGGGGGGAGGAAAGAAAAAGGGTATCTCAGCAAGAAAATGGGCAATACCTGCTATCTCTGCTAAAAGGATTTAGCTTCTAGTACAAGGTGAACAGTCAACGTAGTATGAAAAAAAAAAAGTTTAAAACAATGGGGAAATATTTTGTCAACATCCTATTTCCAGTTCCCAGTAGACCCATACGTGAATAGCTGCTGAGTCCCATAGAGCCTTGCAAAGCCAGAAATGAAAAAAGCAAACACAATTCTAATTTGACTTGTAGAACTCCTTGAATAATGAGTATTTTAAACATTCATTTTAGTGTGAAACTAACATGCAGGGAAAAATATTTGAAGGACAAAAAGATGTTTTTCCCAGCAGACCAACTTTCCTCCCCTTTTATCTGGCAGACTTGTTCCAGCTAAGCCAGCCTGGGAATATGAGCAACTCTGAAGAGTAGCACAGCTGTGCAGTGGCTGGGTAAAATCTGATTTCTGAATGCCGAAGAGGGTGTAAGTAGGTAGCTTCAGAACTTTTAGCGATTTCCAAGTGGAGTGTGTCCACAAAATTTCTTTTCCATAAGAGCTGTTGCTGTATTGTAATAATCCCTATAGAAAGGACTGTACAAGAGACTGTTCTGCTGCTGAGATAATACACCATATCTAAAGAAAGCTCCTAAAGGAAGCTGGCTAACATCTGCTGAATGATATTTCTTCTTTCATTCACAATCCAGGTAACAATATTAACTAAACACAATCCTTATTTTGGTAGGTTTTTAAATAGGATGGTGGGGTTAGTTATTTAGTGATGTTTCACTGTAATTCTGTGTTATACCTGGTTAATTCAAATAATCACAGAATCATAAAGTCATAGAATCATAGAATCGTTAGGGTTGGAAAGGACCTTAAGATCATCGACTTCCACCACCCTTGCCGCGCACAGGGACTCCTCACACTAAACCATGTCACCCAAGGCTCTGTCCAACCTGGCCTTGAACACTGCCAGGGATGGAACATTCACAGCTCCCTTGGGCAACCCATTCCAGTGCCTCACCACCCTCACAGTAGAGAACTTCTTCCTTATATCCAATCTAAACTTCTCCTGTTTAAGTTTTGACTCGTTATCCCTTGTCCTGTCACTACAGTCCCTAATGAAGAGTCCATCTCCAGCATCTCTCCTCAGGTACTGGAAGGCTGCTGTAAGGTCTCCACGCAGCCTTTTCTTCTCCAGGCTGAACAGTCCCAGCTTTCTCAGCCTATCTTCATACGGGAGGTGCTCCAGTCCCCTGATCATCCTCGTGGCCCTCCTCTGTACTTGTTCCAACAGATCCATGTCCTTTCTATGTTGAGGACACCAGAACTGCACACAATACTCCAAGTGAGGTCTCACGAGAGCAAAGGGGCAGGATCACCTCCTTCGACCTGCTGCTCACACTCCTTTTAATGCAGCCCAGGATACGGTTGGCTTTCTGGGCTGTGAGCACACACTGAAGCCAGCTCATGTTAAATTTCTCATCAACTAACACCCTCAAGTCCTTCTCCGCAGGGCTGTTCTGAATCTCTTCTCTGCCCAACCTGTAGCTGTGCTGGGATTGCTCTGACCCAGGTGTTGGACCTTGCACTTGGCATGGTTAAACTTCATAAGGTTGGCATCAGCCCACCTCACAAACACATGAAGGTCCCTCTGGTGGCATTCCTTCCCTCCAGCGTATCAGCTGAACCACACAGCTTGGTGTCATAGGCAGACTGGCTGAAGGCACACTCAATCCCACTGTCCATGTTACCAACAAAGTGTTGAACATCTTTGTCCCAACACCAACCCCTGAGGGACACCACTCGTTACTGATCTCCAGCTGGACATTGAGCTATTGATCACAGCTCTTTGTGTGCGGCCATCCAGCCATTTCTTTATCCACCGAGTGGTCCATTCATCAAATAGATGTCTCTTCAATTTAGAGACAAGGATGTCGTGTGAGACAGTGTCAAATGCTTTGCACAGGTCCAGGTAGATGACATCAGCTGCTCTACCCCTGTCCATCAGTTCCATAGCCCCATCATAGAAAGCCAACAGAATGGTCAGGCAGGATTTTCCCTTAGTGAAGCCATGCTGGCTGTCACCAAGCACCTTGTTGTTTTTCAAGTGCCTCATCATGCCTTCCAGGGGAATCTGCTCCAAGATTTTGCCAGGCACAGAGGTGAGATTGACTGGCCTGTAGTTCCCCAGGTCAACTATTTTCCATTTCTTGAAAATGGGGGTTATATTTCCATTTTTCCAGTCATTGGGAACTTCACCTGACTGCCATGATTTTTCAAATATGGTGGATTTGAATAAAGCTTGGCAGTAAAAAGTGGTAAGGCAAAAGAGAACTTGCCTAGAGAAATATGTCTAAGATACTGACATTAATCTGGGAGAAATTTGCCTTCTGCTCAGTACAACTTCTGGAAGGCAAGCTATTTCTCCAGAGGAGAAAAATAGTTTTTCATTATATTTGTGGTTTGTAATTATTTTAGCTTCTGATTGAGCCTTATACATTGTCATCTTCTGCCGTCAGATCTGCTTAATATTCAAACGTCTTCAACCAAGATACCTAAGAGCTTTCTGTCTTGATGGTATCCTGAAATACTGTGAGATAGCATCATGACATGTCTAATACTGACTCATGCAGCATGTAGGAAAGATACTGAATTTTCACTCTTTGGGGATTGTTATGAATTAATGATTTTTTTTTAGGATTTTTCCATACTGCTTATAAAGTAGTGTTCTAATTAATACAACCCTAGCTAACACTTCCCCTAGAAAAATATGCATTGTCCTAGCAAGAATTCAAGAGAAAATGGAAATTCTCTCATTCTTCTCAGCTCCCATTCTCCATAAAGAGGAACTGAAAAGATGAGCATTTCTTCCTGAGCTAGGTTAGCCTCCACCCCCAAGATGTTCTGTTCTTACAAAGGGAAGGAATACCAAAAACAAAATGTTTTTACTACTCCTGAATGCAGTGAGCATAGATCAGGGTCCCTGGGTATTTGGGAAAATGGAAATTATCTCATTCTTTTCAGCTCCCATTCTTCATAAAGAGGAACTTAGAAGCTGAGCATTTCTTCCTGAGCTAGGTTGGCCTCCACCCCAAAAATGTTCTGTTCTTAGAAAGGGAAGGAAAACCAAAAACAAAGTGTTTTTACTACTCCTGAATGCAGTGAGCGTAGATCAGACTCCCTGGGTATTTGGGAGACGATATCCTAAGCACATATGTTAAGAACTCCACCCACATACAATAAGTTGATGGGAAAAGAAGTGAACCTCTGAAACTTCAGGTCTCATAAGAAATGAAGTCAGGACTTAGGTGTAAAGGAAATGGAAGAGCCTACAAGACTAGCCAGACATTTTCTGAATGCCAAGAGTATCAAAGTATTGTTCTATAACAGATCACAGCTGGGAGCAGGTCTCCATCTTCAACGGTGTTTAACTTCGACTCCTAAAAGGAAGCATGAACCTCATTTGGTAGCTATAGAACAGCATGTTGAGATGGGGAACTCCTCTGTACCTGCAGCACATTATTTTAGGTCTTCAAGAGTGTTGTGTTTGTTCTTCAAAACCACATGATAATTTCCAGAATTAAATATCCTTCCAGTTTTAGTCTCAAAGCTACAGATGATGTGTTTCTTCTCTTTCCAGCATTTGTCATGTCTTAAGGTTGCCTTTATCTTAGTCTGCCGCTAAGTGAAGTGCAGAACAATTTTTTAGGCAGTGACTGATTTTTCCCATTTGCTGATTGACTATTTTTCTCGTTATTGATTCTGCAAGGCAGGGCTGTAGCTGTTTGAGATACTCTGTTCGATATCTTGAGTTATCCCATGTTATAGTGTCCCATGTCACAAATGGTTTGTTTGTTCTGGCAATTCATTCTGTGGTTTTATATTTATAAATAAACCTCCTGTGGCAGTTCATTCGTGAGGTTTAAGGTGAGATTTCCTTCAGAAATCACTGTAGTGCCCATCCCTTATTTGTAAACGTTGTGTAACCGGCAAGCTGTGTTACTGATATATCACACAACTCTGTCAGGCTCTTCTTTATTTATCTGTGTGGCTTCTGCTGCTCCAGAGTCAGCCTGATGGAAAGTCGTGTCTGGGTTGAAGTGTTGGCTAGATGCCATCGCCTCATGTGATTCCAGCTCCACAGAGCAGGGCTCGCATACCTGGCATGGTCCTGCTGGCTGAGCAGACAGCCCTTGTGCTTCAGAATGGTACTCTGCTTAAGTCTTACATTTCATTTGTGCTTGCTCAGTTTTTAAGTTCCTCTGAACCACAGACACTGCAAGGCTGGACTCCAGCATCTGCGATCAAACTCCTTATATATATATATACATATATATATACACACCCACCCATATTTTGTTCTGATTTCCATTTCGTAGTTAAACCCTTGAGGCTTAGCAATGCAGGCTGCTTTTCCAGATGACCCACTCTCCTGAATTACCTCGTGGCATGTGACAGAAAGAAAAAAGTGTTCTAACTTAATCTTTGCTCCCTAACTTCAGTTATCTGTTGAATTTGTAGGCAGCAGCTGTGTTAGTAAATTCAAGAATGCCTGGCAATTATCCTGGAACCGGATTGTCTGTGCTTAGGACAGTCCTGGTAAAGAATCTGGTGTGTTTATGACATGGCTTGCCAAAGAAACTGGCACAGCTAAAGGCAGATTACTTACAACCTGTTTGGTTTGAAGGCTGTGAAAGTTTATTAACAGTCTTGAGGCAGACTGTGATAATTGTTCTTGATTACTGTAGGTATAAGCCATACGTTCTGAAGCTGACATGATATAAAGGACCAAGTCAAGCTGTCCCATGATAAGACTTTCTGGATCTTCTGGCAAATGCTCTGACCACACCACCCAAGTCTTGGAAGGCAGGTGCAGGGACTGTGGGAATGAAGACTTTGGGCCCACTGTAGGAGAGGATCTGGTTAGAGACCGTCTTAAGAACCTGAATATACACAAGTCCATGAGACCTGATGAAATCCATCCATGGGTCCTGAAGGAGCTGGAGAATGAAGTTGCTAAGCCACTGTCCATCATATTTGAAAAATCATGGCAGTCAGGTGAAGTTCCCAAAGACTGAAGAAAGGGTTGCCCAGGGAGGTTGTGAATGCTCCATCCCTGGCAGCATTCAAGGCCAGGTTGGAAGAAGCCTTGGGTGTCATGGTTTAGTGTGAGGTGTCCCTGCCCATGGCAGGGGGTTGGAACGAGATGATCTTAAGTTCCTTTCCTAACTGTTCTATGATTGATTCTATTATTTGTCTTGTGGCTTCATTAATACCTTCAACTGTTAAAGGAAATCAGTCAATGGCAGACAAGCACTTTCAAGAATGCACTCCTTTTCAGACAGCTGCAGCATCCTATTTATTGTACAGTACAATCTATGCTGATTTGTGTGCATGAGGCTGCCAGTGTCTGTGTCCCATAGGAACACAGAGACTATTGAATAAAGCAGTCCTTTCAGTGCTGTCTAGGTACCTTGCACCTCCCTTTCACTCCTGCTGCAACGCTAAGCACTATCAAGTGAGAAGCAGAGCATCCTATTATCCAATTTGACCACCAGTTTATTTCACAATACCCTTCTCTGATTTGTGGGAATACTCAAGTTTAACATCTGGAAAAGTGCTACCTTCAGAAGTGAGCAAGCAGTGACGAGGTCCTTGCTACTCTGTTGAAATTATGAGTCTGCCTCTGGTCTGTGATTGCATCAGAATCCACAGCTAGCATTTTCTGGTCAAGGTGCTGATAAGCAATCAGCTGGTCGTGGCCAGCATCCTCCCTGTACCATCGTTTTGGAGCATACAATCCTATATGGAAAGGGTAAAACTGTGAAAATATCTTGACACTTCCACATCCTATACAGAGTTTCTGGGAAAAGAACACCAAATAATAAGGGAAAAGAGATGATAGTCGTGAAGACACTGACAGTGTGGCCAATACTGTCCTTTCCCCTTTTTTTTGGGGTATGAGAATTGTTACAGTGCTCAAAGGTAAAAATGTCATGAGTTCTACGAGACCTGCAAGAGTAGGAGGAAGGGATGTAACTTCTCATTTGTCCAAAGAAGGGCAGCGAAGTGATGAAGGGTCTGCAGCACAAGTGTGATGAGGAATGGCTGAGGGACGTGAGGGTCTAAAACTACCTGAAAGGAGGTTGTAGTGAGGTGGGGATTGGTCTCTTCTCCCAAGTAACAAGCAATAGGACAAGAGAAAATGGCCTCCAGCTGCACCAGGGAAGGTTTAGATTGAGTATAGGGAAAAATTTCTTCACTGCAAGGGTTGTCAAGCACTGGAACAGGCTGCCCAAGGAAGTCACTGGTTGAGTCACTACCTCTGGGGGTGTTTAAAAGACATGTAGATGTGGCATGGGACTTGTTTCAGTGGTGGATTGTACAGTCCTGGGTTAATGGTTGAACTCAATGATCTTAAAAGTATTTTCCAACATAAATGATTGCATGGTTCTATGATTTCGAAAGATTCCCCAAAGACATACCCAAAGACAGAAACTATTTCTCTGACATTTGTGTACTTTGGGAAAAGCTCACCATGCTCTCCAGGGGCATTTATAATTATGTGACACTATGTGAAAAAGAACTTAAAGTTCCCTTTACTTTATCACTATTTCATAGCCCAAGATGCCATTCTGAGCATCCTGTTTGCACAAGTTTTTATCTATGAAAGCAAAACAATGTTCTTTTTAAAGTGCACATTTGCCTAGAGGCAGCAAAAATAAATATGATTATATATAAGTAATAATTTATTGTTCACTTTTATGTTGTGTGTTCTTTATTGATAATTGATTAGAATCATTAAAGTTTAGTCAAACTACTATCTGTTACTGCTGTTACAATGTTGATATGTATTTGTTGACATTAGTTGCAACTGCCTGGCGATGCCTACAAGGTATATGTGTACATCTGGACTAGTCACCTTCTGTCTTTTTTATTGACAATAAAAAATAATAAGCATTTCCAGACTTCAGTTTCCTCTCACACTTGCAGTATATAGTATATAGGTCTTATCTTTTGCTGTTAGAAATGTTCAGCAAGAATGTTAAAATCCTTTTCATCTCCATCTGCAGTGCTCTCACTTTTATTCTCACAAAGGTTCTTCCAAGCATGGTTCTCATTAGAAGTACATAATTTTCCTCATAACTGTCATGCATTTTCTCATTGCTCCAAATCCAGCAATTCTCCAGGGAGAATTTGAATAATATTCTTCTCCCATGCATGTTTCCAGTGACAGATTTCTTTCTTAACTACAGAATCTAAGGATGAACTGTTTTTCTCAGTCATTGGACTAATCACAATGTCATCACTATCCAGAGAGTCTCCAAGAGCCAAAGTTCAGTTTCTCATTTTTGGAAAACACTGTGTAAAGACCTTGAATTTAGGATCCCTTCTAGACTTCAGTGCATGAACATATTTGAGTTGCTACTGGAGTTTACTTGCAGAGGTTAGTGGCAGTAACTCTGGAGAAATCCTGAGAGACTCCAAGGTCTGCTGAGCAAAATTTCCATGTGGATCTCCTGAGTGGCTCCAAAAACATTTGGAAAACTGACAGAAAGTTGGAAAACAGCCAAAACTAGTGATCATTTCCGACACACTGGAATAGGAGTGACAAGATGAAACAATCCTGCTGGTAGAAACACTTATTTCATTAGTATAGTCCAGTGGTTTATGAACACACAATGAAGAAATAGTGATCAAGAACAATGGGCCACACAAGTGTCTTTGTGATGAGATCAGCATGCATCTTTGTGTTGATAAGAGCTCTTCACGCGGGGGGAGGGGGGAAGGATGGTTGGGTTTTTTTCCTGTTCTGCATGCAATATACCACATTTAATTTCACTTTACCAGGTTAATTGTATAGTCTAAACATCCATCTAAGTCTCACTTTTGAAAGAACATTTTAATGTCAGAGGTTAAATCCAATTAATAGCTAAGAATGAAATCCATCTCTGGAGTAATTTCTACATGCTTCACTGGCTGTAGTCTGAATATTAAAATATTTTTTCAGAACTCACAACGTTCAAAATGGAAAAAAACCCAAACAAAACCACCATAAATAATACAGAACTCTTTTCTCCGGCAGAGGAAGAAACAGAAATGAACTTTACAGGCAAACAAAATAGGCTACTGAGTGTCTGATTTCTACAGTGACTTATAGTCTACTATAGAAAACCACTTATTTGTCTACAGGCCAAGTTTTGAATTGTTTTTAGTCTGTGTGGGTATAGATGGAAATTATATGGGAAAAAAAATAAAGACATAGTTCTAGGGGAAGGAAAGTTCTGAAAGCCTCAGTTCTGAATAAATAGTAAGGGAAAGAAGAAAGTGGATATATGCAGACAGTCTTATGAATATGATGGCTATCTTAGATTTGCAGATTCGTCATAACAGGCATACCCAAAAGGAATTGTAGCTGATAATATCCAAGTCAACATAGTCAAGGAGAGTTCTTCCCAGAGGTAACATTACACTGTTGAAATACAAGAGGAGTTTTAGATGAGACTGCTCAGTTCCATCATCTCCTTAGAGAAGCCTCTTAGAGCCAAGTGCAGAAGCTCATCAGGAAAAAAAATTCTAGAAATAGCTTTCTTTCTCCTTGTTGCACACTTTCTCATTGAAAATGTCAGGGGCATTCTAGAGAAAACTGTTGTATGCATTCCCCTTGCCACTTTGCAAGTAAATACCTGGCATACGTAACGGGCGACAAAACTTTACTATGCTCCAAGTTTTACAAGAAATACACAGCAAAATTGTTTTGACGTGTTTACCTAATATCAAATGTGAATATTATTTTATTTATAGTAGTTCTGACAGCTTGCATGCATTTTCCCACTATTAATAAATAATATATAAGGGAATTATGGTGTTTAACTAACAAAGCAAGGACAAGTTGTATTAAGCATTAGAGAAAACAATAAGGTTATGGAAATAATTGGTCACAAGGGAAAAAAAGTCAGATTTCTTTTTAAGTTTGGAAAATAGACTACCAAGCAAATGAAGTTTGGAAGGGGTTATGGTAGTCTAAGAATAACAAATATGCATTTTGAGAAGAATGGAGATCAGATGCTCAAGTCAGTAAAAAAATGATCACCATAATTTATAACAAAGAATTTTTCTATCAGATCTTATGGACACCTTTTAAGTGTACTGGTGGTTAAACACTGGGGCAAGATTATGGAAATCCCTTTGTTTTATAGTAACAAATCAGATTATCTTCTATTAGGGACTGTTATGGCACACTAAATACAGCCATATTTAATGCAGTGAGAAAGAATGGAACTGATTTTGATGACCCGTGTACTCCTACTTTTCATAACTTTTAGTGTCTTTATAAGATTAAGGGCAAATCTGAAGATTTTGTTTCAACATCATGATTTCTCTCCTTATTCAAGTGACTCCTAGTGTGCCTTTACTCATATTTAGCTTGTTCAGTAACCTCTTTCCTCAAAGTCTTTTCGGCTACTTGCAAACATGCTAACGATAGTTTCCCTTTTCTTCCTGAATGTTACACTGGAATATTATACCACATGCCATAATGACGTATGCCAGATTAAAAACATAGCTCTTTACTTACTTTAAAGAAAATTACAAGGATTTCAGAAACTTTTTTTAGGTTGAAGGTTTTTCCTACAGCCTCCAATCATGTGGTTGTGCATTGTTTTAAACAGGATTCCAGGGCTCAAAGGAGAGTTCAGGGTGAACAGAACAATATCAAAGAAATAGAAAGCTGTGTATGAAATTAATTCAGAACAGCAGAGGACTGCCCAGTTACCTCAGTATGCAGTTGTCGATCTGATCCAGATTCAAAATGCAGGCTTCAGCCTTCTGAATTAGCCACCTTAGTGTGTAGAAGGGCTTTCCTGGACCTGTGAGGTGAGTCAGAGCTCTGAAGCTGGGCTTCAATTTTCATGGTACAATCAGTGGTAGGAGGCCATCACCTCCGTAAGAGATGCTGAACTTTCCAAAGAGGTGCTCAGTGTAAAATTTAGCTTAGAATTTTCCACCAGAAGATGGTAACAAGGCAATCATAAAGATGGCTCTGTAAGCACTGTACGGTTCGATACTCAGTAGTGAACAGGCACTCAAGAATATATATATATTTTTTTCTTTATATCTAGTACTTACCACCTAGTAAAAAACAGCAGGAGAAGGATTTTTCCCTTCCTATTTGAAGGTTACGCTTGCAGTTTCAGGTCTGAATTGGGATGAGAGTTACATGGGAACTTCCATGGCTGCTCTGGTCAAGATAATTAAAAGACCTTCTGGCATAAAATGCAAATATCATTTAAACCTGACTGCATTCAGGGTTGTATAATGCTGGGAGTGAATGCTAAAATTCTCTTTATTCATCTCAAGCTTCTTAATTGCTGTTCAGGTTTATCCCTGTCACCAAAGTAGGTGATCTGAATCTTATTCTGTGTGTTTTTCACAAAAGGATCAAATAAATTTGGGTGAGCCTTATTACCTATGAATGCAACTTTACTTCAGAAATTCCCAGGCTGTTTTGCTGTTTAATTATGTCTCCAAGCTGCAAAACAGTTATTAAGGTAAGGAAATTGTTTAGCTGCTTTCTGCCTGCTTCCTTCTTTTGTTGAGCCTTTAATAAAAAATTGAACGTTGATTGGGTAATGGGCTGAAACCTCCCTGTATTTATGGCATTGTATTCACTCTATTGTTCCTAATCTTCCTTCCGTCCCATCTCCAATTATTTCATTAACTGATGACAATTTCTAAGAGCTTGGAGAGAGTTTTGCATGAGTGGAGCTGTTCAAATGAGATTTCAGGGAAGTTCTATGTCTCGTATTATGCAGACAGTCAGAAAACATAATCACAGCATAGCACTAACTTTGTCAGTTTTGGGCTGGTTTTATTACATTTCTGCTCAGCTCTAAACAGAAAAAGACCTGATGCCCACTTGGTGCATTTAAGAACTACATATGGTAGCAGCAGGTCCAAAAGCAGCATTAGTGATGTATGTCAAGGTTCTTAACAGCTCATGGAAAGTAGAAGCTGGTTTCTTATACTGAAGGCAACTAACTAACTAGGAAAAACTATAAGCATAAATACATACTTTGCTTCCAAAAACGCTTTCAGAAATGCTGTTGAGAGTGCTTATGAAGCACACTGCTGTACATGTCATGTATCCAGCCTCGCATGACCTCATGAACAAGAATTTTTTTTAAATTTTGAACTTTTTGAACAGAACTTTTGCTGTCTTGTTTCTTCTCAAGCATATACATGCAGTAGAAATGCACATACCACTTTGTTCTAATTTTTAACGTTTTCCTTTGTTTTCTGTATCTTTTCCTCAGCTTCTGTTCATTTCATGGCATTACCCAGGAAGTGGAGTGGTCTAAAGCTAAACCGCAATTGGACAGGGGGCTTCCTGGAGCTGCATCTGAAATGGGGACTTGGTGCTTATGAGCATCCAGGTAACACTGAATGCACTAGAAAAAGGGAGTAAGATGGAAAATGTGACAGTCCACCCTCTGAATCCTTATGCCACTAATCCCAGTAAAATGTGTTTCTCTTATTATGAAGAAGGTACAGCAGGAAAGATAGAAGAGTTTCAGCCCACAGTACCCCTCCATGTCTGACAGAGTATTAACTACCTACAGCAGCGCCATGTCATTTCTGTCTGGATCATTAGTGGTGCCCACTGAAGTGATTTTAACACTGAAGTAACCAGCAAAAATATGTGATAAACAGAAAATTCTGAATCTTCTTCAAGTTCAGTCTGATCCTATGGGTTGTCTGTGCCCAGCTGGACATAATTCTGAAAGTGTAAGTCACATTACATGATGTGCTGGCCATCTAGAAGCCCTACCTTCAATACCAACAAAAACCTTTCCCTTTGCTCTTCTGCCAGATTATGCCGTTGAGTGTTTCAGGGCAGTTAAGTTAAACTAATAATAGGTATTGAAAAAGAGTGCTATGGAAAATGCCAGCTTTCTTTGTACATCATGTATGTTTACAGGGGCTCAGAATAACAATGAAGCCCAATATTTTGGTGTAGTTTTTCAGGCAAAGTAGGGTGAAGCTGCCCTGCATCAAGTATTCCACTAGAGAGCTCCAGTGCAGCAACAGAATCTGGGATGCTATTGTCACCTTGGTTATGAGCTCTCCACATGCTCCTTAGTGGATTGCTCAAGTGAACTCAGTATGGGGCCCTCCCAGTCAGGGACAGTGAAGAGGACGAAGGTTATATATGACAAAACTCTTAGCAAGATACACTGTACAGGTCCTCCAAAGACCTTTCAGTTTTATGTTTGAATAACATGAAGAGCATGTATGCCCGTACCTCAAGCCACAGGCCACCACCATACCCCCAGGCCCAAACTGATAAATGTGTTCTGTCTGTCTCTCTGTCTCTTTCCCTCTCCCCTGAAAAACCTTTTTCTTCCCTCATTTTGCCTCTGAGGGTTTTGCTTAGAAATCAGTTTAGAAACCAAAACTTTTTTTTTTGTTTTAAACCTGAAATCAGTGTTTTTTTGTGGCCTGAAGCTTAAACCTTAAAGGAAATAACAAATACATCATTGTTATAAAGTAAAAACACTGTTGAAATAAAACCACACACTTCACAGTAAGAAAGAGATGGAAAGCAATTTCTGTATGCAGACTGAGAAGGCTGTTTTGAAATGCCCAAGCCTAGTTGCTTCACTTATTTGGAAAAATACTGAACCAGCCATACAAACACATCTATATTGAATATATTTATAAAGAAAGTTTTCTGTTAGCTTTAGAACTGTCAGGTTTAGAACTAGTGTTCTAAGGAAGAGAAGAGCTATGTCCTCTAATGGAAACATGAAATTAAATGAAAAGCCTAAAGTTACTCTTAGATGTATAAGGGTAATGTAATCTAGGGGAGATTTCAGAGAAGGGCAGGTTACACTGTCCTTCACTTCATGCTGTGCTGTATCTTCCCTTTTACATGTTATGTAAACCATTTCATAGAAGGAGTTCTGGCATTAAACTTTGAATCACAAGATCCATCTTTCTTTATTGTATATTTTTCCTCTGGGTTTTCTCACAGTGACTTCCTGGACCCTGGTCTTACCTGGCACAGTGATTTACCACCATGCATATAGGCAACTGGGACAGGTCAAACCTTGGAGTTAGCACTGACTTTTGCTAATCCAAGAAATAGACTGGGGTAAGAGTGGAGAGTGTGGTGGTTGGCTGGAGCTTAGAAACTCCCACTACAAGGAGGGAAGAGGAAGCTGGTGGGAAAATGTGTGGAGCTGGGCTTGCTGCTTCTGCTATCTCCCAGGGGAAAAAGAGGATGGTGCCTGGTGCCTGGGAGGAACTCCTCTTCCTTCTTTCTGCAGCACTACACACCAGCCCACACACCGCAGAAAAACAGACCATCTTTGTAAGGCTCTAGCATAATAAAAACAGGGTAGGAGAGAAGGACAGCTGTTTTCTATGCTATAATTGCTTTCCAAAGTAACCGTCTGACTAAATCAACCATGTATAGGAGCCAGTTAATATTGCTTTGCTCCTCAACTGTGATTGCTAAGTCTTTCTGTTGGAGGGAAGAATATGTCGATCTAGTTTCTCAGAGCAGTGTTGACAGAAATGGCTGTGGGCAGCTACTCAAGCTATCACTGATACATCTCAAGCACAATCTATTTCTGGCAAGGCAAAGATCAGTATGACCCAATTTACCTTTCTTTAAGTCAGTAACATGTTTATTGGTATTAGTCCAATCTGATGAGAGTTTCCTTTTGGGAAATCCATCAGGTATTTCCATAAAAACTGCAAACCATTGTGCTGCTTCATTTGGAACATTTAGTACTGTGGAGTCCGTGTCTAGAATCTGTTCCTGCTACACCTCTTTTCAACAACTGTCTCCCAAAATGCCAAGATACCTTTCTTCCTTGTTTGGATTCACAAATGCTCTTCTTCTGGCCTTCAGGTTCAAGCTCAGGAGTTTGAGATTTGAGTGTATTATAAGAAAGGGTTCTATGGATTCACAGAGATAACATATAAGGTTTATTGAAATTTGTTCATCAGCATAGGGACATGTCACTAATGGGAGTAGTTGTTACCCAGGAATGATCAGAAGGTCCCTCTTTCCCTTTCCTAGTAGAAGTAGATAAATTTATGTCCGTGTTGACAGCTCACTGCTGTCACTTAGATAACACACCAGTGCACATTTTTTAGAACCAGAATGTACCTTTCCCCCACTCTTTTAAAACTTAAATGGATTTTAGTAAGACTGGGTAATGTAGTCATGGCTATTGTCACGGACACAGCTGACATCCATAGGCACCCATTCATGGCTGCATCCATCCAGGAATGCTTAGCAACCTCTTTTGATAGTACATTTCCTCATATTGAATACACTTTACATACTGTGCCTTGGTTCCTGGAGGCTGTAAACAGGGTCAAGGACTTCCACTTCTCAGGGATGGTTTTCTGTTGCCTTGCTTGTGATCCTCTCAAGCAGTGAATGCTTCTTCTGAAATTTTCTTGTGCCTTCTGAACAACTGCTGGCTATTGCTTTCTCGAAGGAAAGTGTGTGGGGAATTCCCTATAACGGACTGAATGTCTCTGGTTGCTCCTTCTCATTAGGATTTTCTGGTTGACATAATTAACAACTTTAGGTATTTCCTGAGGTGCTTTATGAAAGTAGTAATTTTAAATGCTCCTTGTCTGAAACCACCATTCAACTCTCACCTGAGCAGTGGCTGTGTTTATTAGCAGTGCAATTTCATGGTGGGATATTTAACTTCTTTTGAAAGAGGGCAAAGGGATTTTACTTAGAAAAACACAATTTCTCTGATGCTTTTGGTTTGAGTAAGTTCTATATTTTGTTAATTCGTTTATCATATAAATAAATTTCCTATTTTACATCTGTTTTATATTTCATATAAAGAGTATAAAAATGACAAAAAATTATCATTAACTATGCTGAAATGATGTATATGTATGATTTTTAGTAACCTTTAATGTTCTAGTTGGATAGCTACTGGATATAGACTAGTAAAGTGTAATTAGTGTTCTCTCATCTCTGATTTATTTGCATAGATTTGTACCATAAAAAACAGTGAAGTAATTTGAAATTTATGTAGACTTTACATACTTTTTGTAAGAATCTCATTTCTTAGCAATCTGACTTTAGGAGCTTTTTTTAATAAGTAATGTAGATGGGTGCTTGTCTACAAAACAATTTTGAAACTTTGATATCAGGCAAAACCAGAGTCATTATAATGTTTTCTTCTGAACAAATTATTTAGGAACATTTTCATTTTGATGTATCAGGTCACAATTCCTGAATTTAATCTTTTAATGCTTCCTAGACTGAAGTTCTGAAACCTCCCTTACTGCAGTAACAGATACTGGAGGGTGTAAGATTATACTTTTTAGTCCATTAATTTGCCAAGTTTAACTGAATGAATTTTCATTGCTGTGTCTGTGAAGTCAGGAAAGCAAATTCGGAAAAGATACATAAGGAAAACTTAGCAGTGCTTTCATAAATGTGAAAAACGGGAGCCTGGTCTGACCCCTGAATTACTGTTATAATGGTGTTATTCTACAGGCTTTAGGGAATTTATTCCAAATCTGCTCTGCATCAGTGTAGAATATCCTTCTGTGTAGTTAACTGTTATGAAACAAGAACATCAGTGGGGTTTCCAGGGGTCTGCAATATCAAAGCTGCAAGAACAACATAGGGTGTTTAATTAACCTTAACATATCTACTTGTATGCAATGAGCACAGTCATAGAGTATGTGGTTGTTTCTATTTTCTCCCTCATACTTTGAAACTGTAAGAGTGAATTCGAGAAATGTAATATCCTATAGGTGAGTATAAGAGGGTGTAAGCTTGAGTAGCAATTACTTTACTACAACATGGTAAGCAGATAGTTCTTTGTAGTAAAATCTTGCTGCCACATGGTCTCACAGATAGATAGTATTTCAGAGCAGCAGTTATTCTGGTATCCCTGCATTTCCCACAACTATAGCTCAGCAAAACTCAGGCGTGTTACTAGAGCACAGGTCCTTCCCCCCTGATTGCTCTGTGATTAGATTCCACTTCCTGCTTACTTAACTCAAAAATGTGATTATCCTTCAAGATGCAGGAAGGCTCAAATTTAGATACAGTTGGAAACCACATGACTTTTTCTTCTTTTTTCCCCAGTAAAACAACAGGGACGAGCTGTTTACCCAAATACCGGCACACTGTTCTGGACAGCAGTACATGAAACGCAGCTGGCAGTTCTGTGCTGCTCCCAGAGGCACAGCTGGAGGCTTAACAATGACAACCTGATTCTATCAAGCACTAGAGAAAGCAAGCTGCTTTAATGGCCACAGCAGCCACCTATCATGTTTTCTTTAAAGGTAGTAAGAATAGTTCCATTTATGTGAACAGGATTTCAGTCCAGTGTTTCTTTGAAATAGTTCCTACTATATAAGAAAGGCCACTTATGCAACTGCTGGATTGCACATTTCGAAACCTCTCACTCACAGTAAGTTCATGTTACAGTCTCTGTAGCTCCTCATGCAAATAGTTCTTACTGGCTATGAACTACCACAGCCAGAGGGCAATTAATGAGCAAATCACTGGGTCTGTGAACAGTCTTTGCTAATTGCAGGTCACAGAAGAAGATTATCATGCTTGGGGAACCGAAAAAAAAAGAGTTCTTTATCCTCACACATTGGGTATTAAATAACTCACTTAGGAAACTTTGATTTAGAGCATTTCAGTCCATGTAGCAGTACATAATCAACTCTGTCTTTTTCAATGCAAAGGGGTCTTTCTGGCCATGTTCTGCTACCACAAACAATATTTAAGGTAACTTTTGAGTAATCTATACATGTCACTTTGCAAAGCAAACAGTGCACTGGATTAATAATTAAAGGAACTGTTCATAGCAGCTGATAATTTTCTCCTGTAACAGAATGCTGGGAAAATGCTGGTGTTATAGAATGAAATGCTCTCTGGTTACCTACCAAGTAGGTGAGCAGCTGGGATTGCCTTCAGACTGCCCAGCTTGCTGCCTGCCTTGTTCTCAGCCCAACATTCTTGCAGCACAGTTTCTCCCACAGTATATTTGTCAGAAATTTACTATACATACGGTTGAATTATGCATATATTTAATCATTAACTTCAATAATGAAAATGTCTTATAAGTTTGTACTTCTAAATATATGGTTTTGCTCAGAAGTATTGCATACATACTCTTTAGAGTATCTTGTCAAACAAATCTCAGAATTCCATACCATACATGCAGTTGTTGACAAACAATAATAAACCAATTATATTTCTTTTTTATTCTTGGAGAACATAAACCATAATTCACATCCCTTACATAACAGATACACACACACATATACATATATAAAACTGACATAAAATAATTAATAATAGAATGTAATACCCATTTTCCACATAAGAGATCTCACATATCTTTTCTTATCCAAGGCTGAAATGTCATTTATATGATTAAGTAACAAAGGTCTTGTAAAAATAACAAGCAATATTCAAAGTGCACCTTATTGTTTGTCAGTTCCCCTATTCCTGATAAGTTTAGTTAAAAATTAAAAAAGTTTCACTTGAAACTCTCCTTGCTAGATTATTTTTTCTGAAATGAGATAAAACACAGGGGCAACTATCATGTTCTCTGTGCCACTGTTAAATTTAAAGCTACCTATTTTTCCTTACGTAGTAATACATTTAATCAGTCAAAAAGATGGGGGTGCACCAGTGTCATGGTAAAGGGAAGGAGTTTGCAGATTTGCTTTCAATTCTGGTAGCAGCTATTTGGTCTTCGGACCAGGAAAGAGGTCCTGGCTGAAGCTGGTCGAGCCTGCGGTGTGATGAGCCAGCCAACGGACCCCTTTCACATTGCAAGCTGCAGAATTTAATGTGATTACTTTTGAAGTCAGCAGAGTAATTTGGGCTTCACTAGAACATATTTGGTTTTCACGAAGATGTATATATCTTTAAATGTGGGTTGCCAGATTAGAGCAGAAGTGAAAATCCAGTGGTATGTGGAGTGGACATGTTTTTGGCTATAAGCCAGCTTTGAAGCGTTCCAGTGCAAGGGCACCACTGAAGGATAGCCAGCTTTTTAGCTGAAGGATGGCTTTGAGATAGGACTTGGTTTACAGCTAAAGACTGAGGTGATACATTATATAAGGCATACACATTAAGCAGAGAGGAATGATTGACAATGAAATTATGAAAACGTATGAAGGCAATTTTAGGTAGCAACTGTGTGCCACCCAGATGAACTAAATGTGTAGCTGTGCTGTACTGCACTACCCACAGAGTGGAGAATATGTTGTAAAACAGTGGCACTCTTCTTGAATCCCTAAGAAAAAGGAAGAGCATTAGAAACAGGAAATCTGATTCCACAGACCTCTGACTGTTTTCATGACTTTTGTCATGAACAGTAGTACTGACTGTGTATGCTGAGTGCTTGCCATCAAGATCCTCTGTTGGGGAAACATCAGGTTGCAAGTTTTTAGCCTGTCAGCATAATCCATGCTCTTCCTAACACAGTCCTGACAGAATTAGATGTACCTAAACTGAAAGTCTCCATAGGCTTTAAAGTCTGAATTGAAACGTGAGTAAAATGTCATCAAAATTAGTACAGAAGTCCTCATCACAAACCCATGTCCCCATGGGAGACTGTTTGTGGGAGGGGAAGATAGCTCTGTGCAAACAGTACAAGAAATCTTTAGATCCCATTGGTGTATAAAAGTTATAGAAGCCAGAGAGATCTGTGTCAGGAAAGTCTCATTCCCTAAAAATTGTACCAATTAGTCTTTCTAGTTTGAAATTGTATGAACTTTCTTAATAATATGAAATTGTTTTATTTTTCTTGAAAGATATATTGTTTACACTGAATACTGTGTAGTTATGTACTTAAGTCAGCGTAACTAAAGGGCCCCAGCTCATTGCAAGGAGGAGAGCAGCCCCCATGCTCAAGATAAGGACCTGTATTTCCTGGAATCTTAAAACCAGTCTAAGTAACACCAGCCCCTCCAATGCCTCTGTGAAACTCTCTCATTATTGGTGTCATGGGTGAGTGAAAGAAGAAAAACCAACTCCATGGACATCTACATGTCCTTGTAAAAAGTCACTCTCCAGATTTCTTGTAGCCTCTCCTTTAGGTGTTGGAAGACTGTTATAATGTCTCCCCTGAGCCTTCTCCAGGCTGAACAATCCCAGCTCTCTCAGCCTGTTTTCATAGGAGAGGTGCTCCAGCCTTCTGATCATCTCTGTAGCCCTTCTCTAGACGTGCTTGAGCAGATCCACATTCCTCTCGTGCTAAAGACTCCAGAACTAAATGCAGTACTACTAGTGGGGTCTCATGAGAGGAGAGTAGAATAAAGGGGGAGAATTAGCACTCTAGACCTGCTAATATGCTATCAGCAACTCAATTTTATCCTCTATTTTAGTCTTTGTTATTTTGAGCACTCTTGTAAGTTCCTCTGATTTATACTTCCATTAATTTAATTTAATTTAATTTATTTATTTATTTATAACTATAAATACTTTTGCTGTGAAGATAACAGTTTTGGGGACTTTAATATTTACTATTTGAAGGAGACTCTGGCTCATGCAGATGTATTCCAGCTGACAGAAATTATTGCTAAATCAGTTCAGTCCTGAATTCCAACATACTTGGGCTGAACAATCTGAGCTGGTAGACGCAGCATATCAGCATAAGCAGCAGTATGGTCTTGTGAAAATGATCCTTTACACAATCTTCTACATTTACAAGTATGGCTTTTTTTGTTCCCTGGGTAGAGATAAGAAACAGATGGTGATACTTTGGATCCAGATCTCTTTCTAGATCTGATCCTTAGCTCTACAAAAAAATGTTGCCATTTATCTGAGCTGTGACAAAGCTGCAGTTTAATCAATAGTGAATGATGAAGTCATATTTGAAACCAATTGTCAGGACATGGGTATCCTTCCAGGAGGTGCTTAGTAATTTCTTACTGATTCTGTTTGACTCTGAAGAAGCTCTACAATTATTTATATTATGTTACAAGCGTAACTATGAGAATGGGGTTAACTTGCCTAAGGAGCTGTTGGAGGCCATGGTTAGATATTAGGTATAAACATTAGATATGCATTTAAACTAATTAAGCAGCTTTTACATGCTTACCATTTGATGTGTTCTCTGTGTTTGCACTGCTTTGAATTCACTGCATTAGAGAACATAGCCAGCTGGAAACTAACCCAGGATAAAAGGGTTTTGGTTGTAATGACCGAGAGGAAGAGACAGATCAAGGGTTGAGAGCAACTACCCAGTGACAGATGAGGAATGCTTAAAATAACACAGCCAATGAAGAAATGAACACTCAAGACTTTTTTCTGTTATGTATGTGCTGAACTAGTTTTCTAGGAGATCTTCTGTCACAGAACAGAAACTTCAATATCCTTCTCCCTGTTCAGAAACCCTTTGCTGCCCAGGAGAAGCTCATTTTTCAGTTTTGAATTGCAGCAGTCCTTAAGCTGTCCATCGGCCAACGGGACACTTTCATCACCCAGAAATGGTGTTCAGGCTCACCATCTGACGTAAGTTGTCTTAGAATTTAATTAAGCAATGTGCAGCCATCATCATCTAAATGCTTGTAACACACAGTTGCAACACGTTTAACAACTTGCTTCTTAGAGACAAATCCTTTGTGCTGTGGGCTCTTTACATCTATCGCTTAGACTTTGTATTTAGAAGACAGCATTCTTAATTTATTCCCTTCAAAGAAACTGTTTTTTAAAAGCACTTATGATTTCTTCACTGAGCATTCAGGTAAATATATGATATTAATTAATTAATTAAGCGTGCTCTTTCTAAAGATCTCACAGAAGGTTACAAAAGTTTTATGAAATTTGTCCTTAGAACATCAACATGGTTTGGAGGAAGACATTACTTTTTTTTTTTTTTTTTAACTGATTAAAAGTATTAAATTTGTAGAATAAATCCCTTGTTCAAGGTCCAGAAAAAACCTCTGACTGAGTACAGACTCCAAGTTCCACCAGAAGCAATGAGTTTAAACATTAGGTGTATGTATCAATAGAAAAATATTTTTCCGACTTCATAATTTGACCATAGCATTTTAGAAAACTAGAACTCTAGACTGGGAAAAAGCATTCAAGTCTTTCTCTGTGGGTTATAGTCTTGGTACAGACAGCTGTAGAATTATGTAATGCACAAAGCTGTAGGATTGTGCAAAGGTAGCAGCAGCAAAGATAATCTTATTTTGGGGTGGTTGTTCCATCAAGCTCTGAATTCAGGTGAGTTTTAAGTGAGTCTGTAACAGTAGAGGGGGAAGGAACGTGTTCCTCATGAGGAGATATTGACTCCAAGGTGACCTGCACTCATGAGTTTAAGGATTTAGAAAGGTTTGACTTCTGCTGTCAGGAATGTACTGTAGAACAGCCTCTCCAGACCTCCAAACACTTTAATGACTCCTGAAGCAGGAAGACTTTTCTGTGTTCGAACAAGAACATTGAGCAGAGCAACTAAAGTTAAAAAAGAACCCTGAGCAGTCTGAACAACTTAGGAAAGGAGGAGATATTAAGGTAAGGTGGTGGGGCCCTGTTGCCCTCTACTTAACCACTATTTCACCCAGCCAAGGCTCAGATATGAAAGACCATGGTGCTAAGTTCAATACGGTAGGCAGTGACCTGTGTGTGTTTTAAGATGGGAAAGGAGCAGTAAAGGAAAAATAAGTAGTGGAGTATGTTTGATCAGTTCACTAGAGAAAGAAGGGTTGTAAACTTAAGACCGCAGCAAAAAATAGCAAAATTTTATCTATCTTATCCAACAGAATAACTGCACTTCACCCTCTAGAGGGTTATAGAAGACTGCAGTGCAAAATCCTACTAAACTACAGAAATTATCTGAAATTTTCAAAAGTCAGCAAAGTGTAATCTTTATGAAAAATTTAAGCATCTCAATATGGCTCAATAATCTAAGACTTTTGTACAGAATTAAAAACCTCCACAATTAAACAAACCCCAAACCACCCTTAGTCTGGGATATTTTAAGAACAAGGTTGTATTGCAATGAAAGTTGTATACTTTTAATGTAGTATTAATGAAGCTGTTACAGGAAGCTGTTACAGTCTTCCTTTTTACAGGAACACTGTAATCATGATAAGAAGAGTGCAGACAAACTGGAGAAAGTCCAGAGGAGAGACCAATATAAATACAAGAATGCATGATCACTCTGGAATGGTTGAATGCACTTTATTTGGTCAAGAAAACTAAGAAAGACATAAAAGGATAGTACTGTGTAATGTAGTAAAAGGATGATGGTCAGTTTTTCTCCATGTCAACTGGAGGAGAGAAAAATAAATGAACTTAATTATTAGTAAAGTTGATTCAGGGTAGATATTTGCACTAACATCTGATGATGCATTTCTGTTTAAAAAAATGGCAATTTCCAATAAAAATATAACTGATATACAGAAAATGCACAGAAAAATGAAGATAGAAGTGGAAATAAGTTACTATTCATGCTAGTTTACAAATTGCTATTTTTTAAAAAACTCTCTACTTGTATATGATAAAAAGTACATGCAAGAAAAAAGAGCATGTCAGGTTACTATAATTCATTGGTATTGCAAGACACTAAGGAAAAAACCTAAGGTTTCCACAGAACAGGAATGATTCTTTTTTAGCCCTTGGCAAAGATAAAAACCCAGGAAGGAAGAACTGAATACAGGAGGGATATTGATGATGGAGTAGAAAATACTGATAAGAAGAATTTGCATTCTGCAGTCATGGGCTGCTGTCCTGAGCATGATGAGAAAGAACATCAAACAATAACAGCTTGTCAGAAGATGAAGAGAATTTACACTGAGTTTGGACTGATCCCAAAGAATAAAACTGGCATAAAATCTGGAAGGCAGAACACTGCCTTGGAAGCGGCAACATATTAACAGAGTTGCAAAAAGTGTAGTCTAATGTCAGCTTTAGCACTTGCACTGCACCTACTTTAGGCAGCTACTGATAACAGTCCTTTACAGGTGCCCGTGAGAAGTGAAGTTGACCCAAAAGGGACCGTATGCCTAAGTTTACATCTATTTATTAGGCTGACTAGAGCCTATTCATGCTGAGCATCTAAAATGTCTAGTTAGTTTCACATACCAAGACCATGTAGAAAGGTGAGAAGGAATTAAAGTTTGAATGTCAAATTTATGATTTCACTGAAGCATTAAGATACTTGGTTAAAAAACCCACAAAGCTAGAATATCTGTATAGAAAGATACATCTTTCCATACTAACACATTATTTTATCTTTAGACTGTGTATTTGCTGGAATGACACTATATATCTATAACTATATCTATAATGGCCTTCTCCAAAGGTAGAACATTGATGGAAGCTTAATTAGTCACAAAACTGTTTGAAAATAACAGACCATGACATAGCCCAGGAAGTTGCCAGAGTGTGTTGGGAACAAGTTTTTCTTTCAAATAGATGAACAAGTGACAGTATAATTTACTTCTGTTGAAATTTGTTCTCCCTGGGAACAGAAATAAAATATTATTACCATAACAACTTCTCAAAACATTTTACTGCTTACTCAGCAAGGTCACTGCCTTATTGCTATTTTATTGCTTCAAGAGCTTAAAAACAATAGGCAAGACAATTTAGATCCCTGACTCGTGAAAAAATCTGGAATAGGAGAATGTAAATTGAGGACTGTAAAACTCTATTTTCTACCAACTCAGGAAACTGCTAGATTTAATCTTACAGCACCACATAATAGAAGAACTATTAATTACCAAATTACAGTCTTAAATGCTTGATAGCACACTACTTAAAGAGAAAAAGAGGTAAGAATCACAGTAAAAGAGCAGTATAACTACACTGGGACCTCTTAAATAATGGGGCTAGAGCAAACAGTGACATAAGCATGATCATGCTTGAGACTTTGGCTTCAAACCAATAGTTAAGGCTTTCTTGGTGAGAGAAATTTATACTTTTCTTGAAGAGATAATTAAATCTACAATCACCACATCCTGCATGCACACTCAGGTTGCTTGTATAGACAAACCTACGTATGTATTTATGAGGAAAAGTACTTATGACAGATTAGTGATGTATTAACTTTGGATGATCTATAGAGGTTCGCACAAATCCAAGACTTTTCAGCATCTCAGTGGACAATAGGCAGGCACATATTCATCATGGGCTAGGCAACTGTGCTTTTAAACAAGTAAGGAAATTTAGATTCTGGAATTTCAGTGTATTTCAGCAGTGCAGTAGGTTGCTAAATTTCCTCCTATATGTGATTGTATAAGTAGTTTTGTTCCTCCCTCTCTCTGTAGTGATTCAGACCACGTTAAGAGTCTCTCTGGATGATACTGGTGTGAAAAGGGTCTGAATTGAAATATGAGCAGATGCCATCAAAATTAGTACAGAAGTCCTGATTACAAACTCGTGTCCCTTGTGAGGTTGTTGGTGGGAGGGTAAGATAATTCTGTGCAAACAATCCAAGAAATCTTTAGATCCTGTTGGTGAAAATTTTCTAGTATAAAAGTTATAGAAGCCAGACAGGTCTATGTCAGGAAAATCTCATTCGCTAACAATTGTACCAATTAGTCTTTATAGTTTAAAATGCTATGAACTTTCTTAATAATATGAAATTTTATTAGCTTTCTTGAGCTTTAAAATATAATATGTATCTGTTAAGCAGTAAATGGCCAAATCATGTTGTAACTGAACCCTTGAAAGGGTGAGAACCATGTCTAAAACTTCACTTGGTGTGCCTCAATTTAAATGGGATACCTCATGCATAGGAATAAAGAATTACTCTTGTAATTCTGTACTTTGTGTCCTGATTCTTCTCAGTTGTCATGTGCCAGTTGTAAAATTTTTGTGATGTCTATTCGAATTTCTGTTCACAAAACCCAAGTGGTAAATGTGATTATACGTAACAGTTTGTACAGTAGTGACCGTGAGATAGTTGAGTTCAAACTCAAGAGGAAGACAGGGAAGAGAAGCCAAATGTTACAATATTTCATCCTTAAATACATGCATAGCATAATTCTCTGCTCTAGTCTCCCATAGGATAAGGAAGCCTAATTCCCTGTTCCCTCTCCTCAGACTGTGTTTATTCTGTACCTTCTTGTGTACCTCACAGTGGCACTCTTCCTTAATGGCACCCTCAACTTTCTTTGTGCTTCTTCCAGTCTTTGACCCTTCAGATATTTCTGGGGTAAGATTAAGAATCAAAGTATTGGTCATCAGGGACTTCAAAGGCAAGAGGATACAAACTGGGAGAAGATATTTTAGTGGGAAAAGTCCAGAGGGTATTTTGTGTAGCAAGGGTCTGAAAGAGCTTCTGGTGATACTGTCACCACATTTCATTATTAATGTCAGTGTTACATTTATGGCATCCTTCCCATCAGGGACTCATGTAGCAATCAGTTATCTTGGCCAGAAATACTGAGATCCTTTTCAGGAACTAAAACTAAGGGAAACATGACTATGTGAACTCAGGGTGATTCACTGAGGTCAGTGAGAATAAGTAGCAAAACATCACACTAGTAAGGAGGAAAAGAGGACAAGGACATTACTGCTGCAATACAAAAGAGAATAAGGAAAACATTAGGAAGACATGCTGTTGTGCAGAAAAATAATAAGAATTAAGTTGGAGAAAGCCAGAATTCTTTGTAGAAAGAAACTGGAGTATGATAGGTAAAAAAATATGAATGTTAAATATGAAAACTGAAATCAGGTACAGAAAGATAATTATTCATATAGAAGGAGGATCTATTTTAAATAAAAGTTCTTTTGTTTTTTAAAGGGTGAAATAATATTAGAAAAAAAAAAAAACAAATTTGAAAAAAAGTCGATGGGGATTAGTTGTGAATATTAATGGCTCATTTGAAGGCTACCTGAATATTTCCTGAGTACTTCTCTTATTTTTGTAGGATTTTTCTCTTCCCCTTCTAAAAAAATCTAAATAGGCAGTAAAATTTAAAATTCATCACAAAACCACACTCTTAAGGCCTCGAGACTCTTGACTAATTGTATTTGTGAGTCCATGTGAAATAAAACCCTATAACAGTAAAAGACTTCACTCTAGTACTGAGCATCCCATGTGGCTCTGTTTTGTAATTCAGAATAAAATATTTGACCAAGTAGCATACTCAACTTTCATTCATCTGTGTTCATGAAGAAACTCTTTGTGACTCCTTTAATTAACCCACCCAACCTGTCACTGTCTCTAGGGGTAGAGATTCCTGATCCACTACATGAAAAGAGGCACATCTACATAAATCAACATTGGAGTGCCAAGCAGCAAGCAACAATCGGAACATCTGCATGCAAGACATATCCTGCCAAGTATTTGTATCTCGTGATTTTCTTAGTCAAGCTACTCTTCAGACTGCCCCAAAGTGAAATTAGTTGAAATGACAGGAGGATACCTGCAGAAGAATTTTTGTTTTGTTTTGGATATTTTTTTATTCCACTCTAAGGATAATAGATTTCATTTCTGTATTGGAAGAAATAGCAATTCACTTTTATCTGTTGCTTACAGAACACTGTCATCTTTTACCTCAGCAGCCTCTCTTGCAGGATTAAGAATTCAGTACAATTACAAACATTATGTTTACTATTCTGACTGTTATTCAGAGGACATTCTCACAGAAGTGAATGTTGTGTCCAAAATCACTTCACAGCTTCAAAGTAACAAATTTTCTGAGTACTAAGTGAGTTTGGTATCAGACTACTAGGTTAGATGTTTGCATATGGACCTGGAAGACTGGAATTCAAAAACGTGGTCAGCCTTCTATAACAAATACAAACAATTTAACAACTGGAATAAAGTTCCTCTCAACTTCAGCTACTTAAATTTTAGGTAAGAAGCTAAGAACAAGAAACAAATAGTCCTAGAGGCAGTTCTTCATATTTTGACATACAACCAGATTATAAATTATATTTTGAGATTTCAGGCTCCAGAGCAGCCTGTATAGTTGGATTCATTACACTAGCATACATGCCTTAGTGCATGGGATGAACCTAAGCTCCAGTGTCAGGTTGTTGTGCTCTTGGCAAAAATCCTTTCCTTTTGTGTAGGAGCCTGGTGGTTAAGGGTGCAATGTTAGAGACTGAGGATCAAAGTCCAGATTCTTTCTCAGCCTGTCCCATTTCACTGCTTTGCTGTCTAAAACACCAGAACTTAACTGTCATACTGCAAAATAAAAATACTCTGAAGAGAAGAATCCAAGACTTTAGAATAGCTGTGAAGAAGCTCACCTTGGCAGAAGAACACATATCTACTAACAGGAGATGACTGCCTATTTTTACTGCCTTATCAAACCTGCTCAGTTTCTCATTGCTGTGAGTTTCCTTCCTTAAGTTTTCTGTGCAGCTCTTCCCTTTCAGATCTCAGTTCATAGCAGCTGTCTTCTTTGGCTGTAAACCTACTGTGCGTACGTGCAAAGCCTGAGGATTCTTGTATTTTTTCAGTGAAAGTTTTATTAAGGTCCATGCTGGTGTGTCTGTGTTACCCTAATAGGGGTAAACCAGTTGTATTTGTTGTACCTTCCTTTGTAGCTGGGCCTCTCCTTTGCACCTTTCCTTCTTCCTTCCTCCCTTCTACATGCCTGTCTGGACTGGTGGAAGCAGCACTTATTACAGTTAAAAGGTGCCATAGATTGCCAGTGGTGCTGGTACACTTCCCCAGAATATTACTCATCCTCACCAGGAAGATGTGGTGTCTGCTGGCAGGTACCACAAACCAGAACAATTCTGCTTAGCGAGTCTAACTGCAGCTCTGAAGATATGATTTGTTTCTTCTGCATGCTTTCAGCAATTAGTTAAATTACTATAATCATTATATCTCAATGATTTAAAATAGAACAATATCATCTTAATCCTCTACCTGTATAATTAACACTGAATTATAAACAACGGATTAATCTTCTACTGTTTCGATTTATTTCTAAGACCAGAGCTATAAAAAAATGAATGTTCCAGAGCTTTTCTGCACTGCATTTTTAACCTTTTAACCTTCCACTCCGTGTAAAGCAGAATAAGCTAAAAGCTCTGTACAAATGACATGAAGTACTGTAGGATAACACCTAGATTCAGATAGGGAATTTTTCTGTTAATAATTTCTGAATATGTTTTTCCAGACTATGTTTCAATTCTAAGAGACTTTGGGACACCTTTTATTGTATCATTTTCAGATGAACTCTTGTTGTCAGAAAGAATTTCAGGGTTTTCCTTACAATTGATCTTTTAAATAAATAAAACGAGAATTTATTTAAGTGTATTAATTTGATACAATAACTGAATTGGGGAAATCCCAATCCATTTCTAACTACACTAGGTGCTGGACTTACTATTGTGGATTGACGATTCTGCTCTAACAAAAACAAATTATTTCACTGCAGACAAGGGGCATATTGACATATACCTCCAAAGGTGATGGCATTTATTGCACCAATGTTGGTCTATACAAACAGGGTTTGTGGACTTACTTGGATTTTGGCTTGTATAATTTAGAATAGAAATTGCAAGTTGGACACCCCAAATAAAAGTTTTAATTTCAGCAATTGCCCCCAGCTCTCACTGAATTAAAAAAGCACCTAGCTTCTCTTTACTGACTACACCTGAATACAGAAGAAACTCTTCCACTATAGGTCATGTAATTGAGCTGTCAGCTTTCTTCAAACAATAAAGTACAGAGAACAGCAAAATACCACTTTTCACCTCCATCTCCGATCTCCCTGACTCATGTATTCACAGGTGACCCTAGCTGCAGGCAAACAAAACACATCCGGTGTTTAGACTATAGCATTAAATCTTCGCACTATCAGAGGGAAAGGATCTGTAAGTCAAGTTTCGTTCATATCTGCTCAGCCTCACTTATTCCAGTGGTTTCTTCATCACAGTTGTTGGGAAAACAATAGGAGTGTTAAAGTGGGAGAGAAGGAAGGAAGGATGGGATTTGCAGTCAGAGCTGTCAGTTCAGCCCGACTTTTCTGTTTAGTTGAAGGATGACTTGGGATAGGAGGAGAAATAGTTTACACAATATGAAAACCTAGGAGCATAGTAACATCTTTAGTGCTGCTGAGCCATTTGGATAAGCCTTATGCTAATTAAACAATCAGAATAGGATATTTCAAGAAAAGGTAGTGATGACAGCAGCATATCAAGAAAAGCAGATACCCGTGGAAGATATCATGACATGACAAAATGAATTTAACTTCAAAATCCTGTTGGTTCCCTTGCCCCTTAGCAAAACACCAGGATTTACAATGAAAACATGCACATATATATTTACCACATATGGATACAAACTAACTTTTCAAGGCAGTTGCAAACAGTTGTATTGTTATCAAAATTAGTATGATCTGCCTTGTGATAGTATATCTATGAATATACTTGCTTAATTAAAGTATAAGTAAATACTTCTTGAAAGGATTTTTATTGCTATTAGAAGGGCTTTTTCCACATACAAGCCCAGCATGCACTGAAGATGTTGGAATTCAGCTACTGTGTTTATAAGTTTGTTTATCCATCAAGGCTTCAGCTGTTGTTGAATTGCTCTTTTGAAACAAGACTATGTTAAATCACTTGCTTGGTTTGAAGTAATTACTTATTTAGGCAGCAATTGTGACAGAATTTCTAACCACTAAATGGATGACAATGCACTAGAAATAGTCAATGCACAAAAAAACAGTTGGGAAATCCTCCCTCAAACTTGATCTAATCTTAACAAGGTAAGGCCTGTCTGATTCATGATTCATGATTAAGTGCTGTCTTCCTCATTTTGTTCATGTACTTCTCTGTGCAGAGAAATCATGTGACGCTGGGGAATCACCAACAGAACAATTTCCTAAGCAATGGTTTTAAATTTCATTTAATTCACTTTTATTCAGAGCATTTAAAAAGAATAACTAGTTCCTGAAATGTTATTGAAAAAGCTTCAAACTCCAGAACCAGTTCTTTTATTTTCAGTTCGATTATTGTCAGAAAATCAGTGCAGGATTAGAAGAATCAAAATGCTGATCCATGAAAACAAGACTGTTTATAGAACATTAATTATAAAAATTTTCTGCATTTAAGTGATTAGAAATCCATAGGAAAAGGAGTTCATTTTCAAGGACATTTAGAAGTGGTGTCCAAATATGTTCTGAGTAAAAAGAAAAAAACAACTTGAAACACGGAACCCCACACTGAAATGTAACGAATCTGCAGTGAAAACAAAGGGAGGAAGTTGTCTCTTCAGGCACTTTATGGTAGTCTGTAATAATGTATTTTAAGTAACATATATGCCTTATTTAAGAACTGCTAAGACAGCATTGATTTCTTTACAGTAATTTCTTTTTGATTTCTTTACAAATGCACTGTCTAGGTTGCAGCTAGAGATGCAGAAAAGAGAACATGTAGTTTAAAATTATTATTTGCTCTCATGAATTATTCATGAATATTATATCCCAACATTTAAAACATAGTTATAATAAATTTTGTGAAAGATAGAATGGAAATTTTCAACACACACAAGCCCACCACACAGGAGGAACAGTAAGATTTAACATCTCTAGAATTAGGAAACCGGTTTCATTGCAGTTTTTTTTCCTCCAGTTTTTTTACTGTAGCTCTAATAGCTAGAAACTTTTTTCAGATGTGAAAGCCAAGATATCATACTAGGGCTTGGCTCTACAACTAGGGGCCTAACCACACCAAACACTGTAAGATCCACAGTAAAATTATGAGCTGGTTGCAATATGCTGATTTCATAAAAGTCAAAGTTACCTGAAGTATTTCTACTTGTTTTCAGTTTCACATGCCCAGAACATCTTTTTTTTTTTCCCTTTGGTTTATGTGGCAAGGTTTTTATAACTGTGGAGTGGAGGCTGCAAGGGTGGTTTCTGGAAGAAGATGCCAGAAGCTGTCCCCATGTCCAACAGACACAGTTGCAGATGGCTCCAAGGTGGACCAGTCACTGGCCAAATCTGAGCCCATCAATGACACTGGTAGAATATCTAGGATAACATAAGAAAAAGAAAAGGTGAAAAAAACATTGTGCAACAACTTTGAGAAGAGAAATGAGAATATGTGAGAGAAACAGCCCTGCAGATACCGAGGTCATTGAAAAAAGGAGGGCAGGAGGTGCTCCTGGCACTGGAACAGAGGTTTCCCTGCAGCCCATGGTGAGACAGGCTGTACTTCTGCAGCCTATGGAGGTCTGTGGTGGAGCAGATTCCTCCTACAGCTGAGGGAGGATTCCATGCTGGAGCAGGGAGATGCCCATGCAGGGTCATGTCAAGATCTGTGGCCCTGTCTTAAATTATAGGTTTAAACTAACAATAATGTGTATGACTTTAACATAGTAAAGTACAGCAAGCTGTTCGAACTTGCTGGCGTGTAGGAAGTAAGGAATGTCCATCTGACAGGGGAAGGAACATCATGGAACTGATAACCAAGGACGTTCAAGATAACAGAGACTGGAACAGAACAGAAGCAAGGACATACCCGTGCTAACTCAGCATTAGGACCTTGCAAGCATGCGCAGGCACTGAGGCCAGTCAGCAAACACAGTGAGGAAGACTATCAGCAAACACCAGAACTCCACTCAGCAAGAAAACACATGTGCAATCAGAATAAAGATATAATAATTAGTTCCTGGAAATCTCATGAATATGTAAATAATTTCCTGGAAAAGCTGTAAATAGGCCTGAGTATGCTAAATATATAGCTGGAAACAGCAAGTAACAGGTGTGCTCACCTTTGTGAAGCTGAGTTTGTGCCCAGCGCTGCAATAAAGAATGTCTGCTTTCTGAAACTTTAAGTCTTAGAGAATCTCCAAATGACTTTTGTGATAACAGCCCCAGGGACAGGAACCCATGTTGGATCAGATTTTGTAGCAGGACCTCTGGTCCTGTGGGGGACCCACGCTGGAGCAGTCTCTTCCTGAAGACCTGTACCCCCACCCCCCCCACCCCCGTAGAAAGGACCCATGCTCAGGCAGTTCATGAAGAGCTGAAGCCGATGGTAAGGACTCATGTTAGATAAGTTCACAAGGGGCTGTGAGGAGGGACCACACAGTGAAGCAGAGAAGAGTGTGAGAAGGAAGGAGTGGTAGAGGTCAAGTGCTTTGAACATACCCCCATTACTGATCCCCCTGCACTGCTCAGGAGGATGTAGAAGGTATGGAAGTGGATTTGAGCCTGCGAAGAAGAGGGGGGGGGGGGGGTATGTTTCAGATTTGTTCTTATTTTCTATTATTCTACTCTGCCTAATTGGCAATAAGGTAAACTATTTCCCCTAAGATTAATCTGTTTTGCCCATGACAATAAACGAAAAGTAATTGATTTCCATTCCTTATGTTAACCCATGAGCATTTAACTGTATTTTCTTCTTCTGTCCAGTTGGGGGAAGGGAGTAATAGAGCAGCTTGGTGGGCACCTGGCAGCCAGCCAAGGTTAACCCACCATGCTTGCTTATTTTTTTTTTCTTTGTTATTTTCAGTATCTCTTTTGAATCTTTAATTTTCTCCTAATTTTCTCCCGCAACATAGTAATGCTTGAGGACTCTTAGTCTATTTGCTGTCAAGTCTCTTGAGGCTGTTCACATAGTGCTTCTTAGGTCTGGTTCTCTGTTATTAGCATCAGTTTCCTTTACCCTTTCACATACTCTTTGGAGTTGAAAACTGCCTCTCAGATTTCCTACAATAAGGTATTGTTTATACGTGTCTGGAACAAAATGATTAAAAATCAAAAGAGAAGCCAAGGATCTTTGGGCTCTGAATAGTCATTCTTGGCACTTAAGTATGATTTACGCAATGTCAAGATCTGTCTCAATCACAGTATGTTTCTTACTCTTGACTTCTTACTTTCCAGCATCACTGCTATGCTTCCCACAATTCCTGCCAGAGCCATTAGAGACCCAAAGTGCATGTGTGATTCCAAGTCCTCACAAAGTGCAAGAAGCATTCTTGTGACATTTTGTTCAGTATCTTCCTAAATTAACAAGGATCAGCATCTGTTACAGCTGCCCAGTAGGGCAGATAGGCTTTGAGCACAAGACAGGCATTTCCATTCTTCATATGAGACTCTGCATTCTGACTCTGATAATAATGTAAATATCACAGAGTTTTGAAAACTAGTTGTGATTTGGGCTTCTCATTAAATAAAAAGTCTGTACATTTCTTAAAGGAAAATTTCACTTAACTGTGAAAGTTTGCAAATGGTGAAATAAAAGAAGGTTTACTTAAGATATAAATAGATCAAATTCTTAATGCTGGTAGATTCATAGGGAAATGCTGCCTCAAGGAAGCAAGAACAGTCCAGGCATTCATGTGCCTTGGTAAAGTAGCCTTTATTTCAGAAATGTAATGGCCAGATTGGTGAAGCTTACAGTTTGTATATAAAAGTTTAAAAGATAAAACTTATAAATAATAAATTCACATATTAAGATGTAAATGTTCATGGCAGGGGGGTTGGACTTGATGATCTTAAGGTCCTTTTCAACCCCAACTATTCTATGATTCTATGGTATCCTCTGGTGGGCTGATTTTTAAAATAATGTATTTTGAGTGGCTTTATTTGCTTAAAGTATGTCTTCTACTGAGATTAGCTTCTGACACAAAAGCTGGGTAACTGGGCATAGGCACTTCAATGAGATTACTATGAAAAATTTACTGTTCTTGAATTTGACAGAAAGGTAAGGTAGTACATGATTTGTGCTTGCTAAAGTAGGAAGGAGCTGTTTGTCAGTTCTTTCTAAAGCCTATGGCTTTGCTTGCTGCACCTTTTTTATGCCTTTGAAAATATATTATGTTAATAAAATCTTTCAGACAAAGATGTTCCAAGAAAGGATGTGTTGAAATACAACAAGGGCTATGTGGGAAGTCAGTGCTTGTTCAAAAGGCATAAGGCAAGCTCAACCTTAGATTTTTATCAGAAGGTGTTTTACAGATATGGTACTTGTATTTGGAAAAGGCAAATGGGAGGCCAAAGAAATTGTAAATTATTACAGTCTGCTGAGATGAAAAATAAATGATAAGGATCTTTTCAGTAAGAGAGGAGCAAAGTACTCCAAGTGCCCTGCTGGGACAGCTGACTCTGGTGGGCAAAATTCTGGGTTATCTATCTGTGTAAAAGATTACAGAAAGTTTTTTCACTTCTGTTTTAAGAGGTAGCAGAGAACTATCTACCCGAGCAATCTAGATCTGAGATTTGTATTTTTTGATTATTAAAAACAATTGCTATTTAGCAAGATTGGAATAATCTAAACCAGCAGCTTTATTTTTCACTGTGGACACTGTACAAATACCACTTTCATTTTTTAAGTAAAAAGGATTTTTTTTACTTTAAAAATTTTTGGCAATACTAATCTCTAGTGTTTCAGGAAACACTGCAATTTCAGCTAAAAGAGATCTGCTTTTTCAAAGAGCAAATATCACTTTTCATAAATCAGCTACATAAATTTGAATTTCTGTGTAATTCCTGATTTGGGAGAATAACAATCTTAGGGTTCATGTACATTAGGTTATCACAGTGTTTGATTTACAGAAATAAGGCAGACATGCTGGTTTTAGCCATGTGGAGACTTAAAGAAAATACAGATAAATAAATAGGATTTATTTCTGAAAAACCGAATAATGCCACTGATTTTCTGATTTTCCATTGCCTTATATTTATGAAGCTTCATTTCTTTGCTGATGTAAATTCCTGTGATCTGTCACTTGATCTGGTTTCTAATTCTGGATGGCTCTGAATACATCCAGACTCAGTTGGAGGAGAGGACAATTGCTGCCACCAAGTCTGGGCATGTAGGCAGCAGGCCTAGCCAACTGGCCTAGGAAAAATTCCTACTCTAACATTTTGCTTTGAGACACAGGATTTTCCAGTCTCACCGCCTAGACTCACTACTGATGCCAGCTCTTCCAGCTTCCCCTTACGGGGGAATCCCCTGTGGGGATTCTGCTATTACCTGCCATTACCTGAATAAGTCTGGCAGGATGGGTTGTCATTAAACAAGGAGCTACACTGCTTTGTGTTTTCTAAATTCAGACTAACTTTTAACTCTTGAGCATGCATAGGGAGTCCTAACGCTGTATAATTTTCCGTCACAATTTTATTCATGACTTGAGAGACTATTATTCTCTCTAGTAGCAAAAAGCAGGTAGAACACTACTTTCAGGGGCTCTGAATCTTCACAAACTCTCTAAGTCCATTTATCATGTCAGACTGAGCCACTGAACACTTCAGAAGCTGTTTTTTTTTTCGTTTTAAAAATACAATCTTGCTATCTTGCTGTTTTACTTGAAGTGAAATGTACAACAAAAACAACCTCAGTGCTGTTGTACTTTCTGAACATACTTCAATATCTCCCATCTTTTCTTGTTATTAGAGATGCTGTATAGAAAGACATAGGTGTCAAATATCTGTCAGTGTAATAATTTTTCATTACTGTCACTCAACACTGCATGGTGTGTCTATATTAGCATGCTCCTTGCCAAATCTTACTTTTGAAATAATTTATTTCTTAATATCTAATTAATTAAGAGCCATAATTATTTAATTCATATGATGGTTTCTTTATGTGCCTCTAAAAGTGCTTGAAGAAAATGACTGGTTGCGATTCCATCATTTCATGAAACTTAGGCTTCATGAGTTGCAAGGACAGAGTGTTTGATGAGTTTTGTTACTTAATTGTGTATTAAATTAATTTTACTAATTACAATATGGTGGAATGAAGAATACAGGAGCAAATGAGAATAAAAACCTTAATGAATCAGATAGTATGAGCCAATTTCATGTTGTGATCATTTAATAAAGAGTTGTATGAGCTCTTTGAACTGTGATGAAATTCACTCTGAGCAAAATGCAGAAATAATGCCCATAGGCTCTTTAAATTCAGGTTATGTGACTTTATCAGGTCTCGCTAACTACAGCCACTTTTTCATGACAAAACTCTGCCCAGCATTAAATAAGTCCAAATTATAAAATGAGGATGAGACCAGGTCAGATCAAGCTTATAAAGCAATTTTATTTGTTTCTGCTCCCTTTTAATGCTTCATGAAGTTGAATAAAGGTTATTTCTGAAATCTTGAAAATCCTTCAAGATCTTTGGAGTATATTTTTGCATGCCTTTTTGTGCATACTATATTGAATAATACTCATTTTTTTTGCGTACAGAAAAAGGAGAAATTTCATCTTGTAGAGCGAAATATTCTGAACTAAACTTTTGCAGAGCAATAGGTATGTGTGGTGTGTAGCTCATGAGAGCTACTTTTAATTTATCATATAGTAAGGTTGAGAGGACTCAAGGACTCACAGGAGGGACCAACAATAGCGTGAAGGTTTCCTGCAATAATGTGGAAGATGTCATAGTTTAAAGACAAGTTTAAAGTGTTTTGTTTAAAGACAATTTTAAAGACAGGTTTACTTTGGATTTTGATCCTTGAAGTTGCAAAATCCAAACAAGATGTTTTCAGGTGACCTAGAAAGATCCGGAAGTGAAATCAGGTGATGTGTTGAGTCAACACATTTGCATTAGGTCTAAACTTCGGAAGTTGGTCTTGACCCATCTATAGAATGTGCACCGGGTACATGGCCGATGCATAATGTAAATTAACATGAAGTATCAAAATGGTATTTCAATGAGGCATAGTTCTAAAGGTGGGAATGTATTTATGGATTAATTTCATCATAAGGAAAGGAAGGCTATGTATAAATGCAGTAGCCACATTAAAGAGGGCTGTAGCACCTCAGAAAGCTCCTCAGTTTAAGCAATACACTAAGTAGAGTGTGGCAATGTGCCAAAGAAATAGGTCTGTATTACTGCCCCATTGCTCAGGTGAGGAACCTGAATGGTATGAAAAATATGGCTTGGTTAAAGCTGTGTGGGGATTCATAGCAATTTCAAAGGCCTATGTAGGCACAAATCCTCTCAGCCACATACATTTCAGTGAGGGACACTGAAGGAAAGGTGGAATTCAGGGTGTTTGCAACGTGTAAAATGTCAATAAGCAAGATCATAAGAGGCAAAAGAACTCAGCTATACACTAAGTTTCGGGAGATAGTCTTTAAATTGAAGCAAGGCACTTGCATGTATGTTCACGTGTACATGCAAGAATGGATAAATGCCTTTCTTGTGTCAAAAATAGAATACTATTGCTCTTAGAGAAGAGGATTTTTTTCATTTGACTTGGGCACAGAAAAATACATTTTCATATTTAATACCCAAGAAAAAGAGAAACTCTCTCACAAGCCTCACCAGCTCATGAGGCAGCATAGGCAGGTCATGACAAGATGCAGATTCTTCTCATTATATGCCAATGAAAGATCAGAATACTGGGATCTGCAGTCTCCAAATGGCAAAGAATTTGTCTTTTACTAGGTTTTTATGTAAGCGTAATGGATGAAAGGTGTCAAATCTTGTCCACTGGGGCTCTTCTTGTCTGTTATGAGGAGATTCATATCCATGACTTGAATGTGCATCTGGACACGACCTACGTGTATATACATTAGAATCACAGGCACATTAAAACTATAGGCAGAGGCATGGCACAGTGATGAGATGATCATTTCAGTCTGCACATCCAAGACTTTTAGAGGTACTGTTCTGGTATGGTTAAGGTCTATCCTCTGAGAGGACGTCGGCAGACAGTCTTATAACAAGACTTAGGGAAAGGATGAGAAGACTGTGTTAAAATCTGGCACCTGAGAAAAGGAATTGTGAAAGAAAGGCTGGAAAAAAACTAACTAGAAAACCACTAACAGAGCAGAGTACAACATGGAATAAATGGTTGCCAAAAATTGGAGAGACTGAGCATTCATATGACTGTAATTCTGTGGCTGTTACTACCCAGAAAGTATAGGGAGTGTCTTGCTGAATCCTCTCCAATACCATTTTGGGAATCTGATAAGTGACTATTGTTACTTTTTGCCTGGAACAGGGAAGCCTGAGTATAATTATAGAGGGTGTGCACTTTGCCACAAACAGGCCTGGGGTGTTTCATGTTGTGACGGCATGTTTATGATTCTGTAATCTTCATCCTGTGTAATTTTAAGGATTGTTTTTAAAAGCTAAACACTAACTAGTACCCTGACTTCTCAAAGCATAAGAAAAAGGTGAAAGACAAATCATGCCTGACCAATTTGGTGTCCTTCTGTGATGGGGCTATAGAACTGATGGATGGGGCAGAACAGCAGATGTCATATACTTGAACTTGTGCGAAGTGTTCAACACTGTTCTGCACGGCATCCTTGTCTAAATTGAAGGGACATAAATCTGATGGCTGGACCACTTGGTGGATAAGGAATTGGCTGGACGGCTGCATGCAGTGTTACGGTCAATGGCTCTATGTCCAGCTGGAGACCAGTAATGAGTGGTGTCCCTCAGGGAATGATCCTGTTCAACATTTGTGTCAGCAATCCCAGGCACAACTACAGGTTGGGCAGAGAAGAGATTCAGAGCAGCCCTGTGGAGAAGGACTTGGGGGTGCTGGTCAATGAGAAAATGAACATGAGCCGGCAGTGTGATCTCGCAGCCCAGAAAGCCAACTGTATCCTGGGCTGCATCAAAAGGAGTGTGATCAGCAGGTCGAAGGAGGTGATCCTGCCCCTCTGCTCTTCTCTCGTGAGACCTCACTTGGAGTATTGTGTGCAGTTCTGGTGTCCTCTCAACATAAAAAGGACATGGAACTGTTGGAACAAGTCCAGAGGAGGGCCACGAGGATGATCAGGGGCTGGAGCACCTCCTGTTTGAAGACAGGCTGAGAAAGTTGGGGCTGTTCAGCCTGGAGAAGAGAAGGCTGCTTGGAGACCTCATAGTAGCTTTCCAGTATCTGAAGGGGGCCTACAGGGATGATGGGGATGGACTCTTCATTAGGGACTGTAGTGATAGGACAAGCGGTAATGGGTTCAATCTTAACCAGGGGAAGTTTCGATTGGATATAAGGAAGAAATTCTTTCCTATGAGGGTGGTGAGGCACTGGAATGGGTTGCCCAGGGAGGTTGTGAATGCTCCATTCCTGGCAGTATTCAAGGCCAGGTTAGACAGAGCCTTAGGCGACATGATTTAGTGTAAGAAGTCCCTGGCCATGGCAAGGGGGTTGAAACTTGGTGATCTTAAGGTCCTTTCCAACCCAAACCATTCTATGATTCTATGATATTTATGAAATTTCCCAGAAAAGCCGTATATACTGGAAGTCATGAATAAAGTTTCTCTTTTATCTGTGTTTTACCAGAGTTTACTTCAACAGGGCCTAGACCAATGCCCTTAGTTCTATCTTGTTTTCACAGACACCTAGTATACTCCTAGTTAAACATTTCCTGTTGCTCATCATAGAATGTGTAGAAGACAGCTCAATTCATTTTCTGCCAGGCTTAGCCCAGTCCATAAAGTCCATTAAACTTTATGGTCCAAGCAAGTTGAGTATCAAAGGCATTCCTCCCCATGGCAGGGGGGTTGGAACTAAATGATCTTTAAGGTCCCTTCCAACCCAAACCATTTTGTGATTCCATAATTCTGTGCTTGTGATTCTGTGATACATCCCATTTATGTTCTAGCTGTTGTGGGTTGGAAGGATAGGCATAGCCCTGGTTTTGGTAGCCCAATATGCCTGCTTCACCACTGGACCTGTCTGACCAGGCATTCAGAGAAGTATGAGCTGTTCCCAGCCTCATCTCAGGTCCTCTCTCCATTCTGGATGAAGTTTACATTTCCTCATCTGGCACATCTGTTTCTTCGTGTATGGATGAACCTGTTTAATATCCATTTTCTTAGGAGTTGGAGAATATATTCAAATATTCAAATAGCTGAATGGCAGCTGGGCAAGGAAGAGGTAATGGGCAGGAATGCCATGGGCTTTACTGCTGTGAGGCTTAAGGAAGGAACACAAACAATAACACATTACAGGATTAAGTTACCAAACTTAAATTATTATTTATAATTAAACTTTTCAGGTAAGATTCATTTGTTTAACAAAGGGCACTGATAAATCTGACTTTCAGTTGCAATCAGCTTTTTGATTAACTGGTAGTATGAGAAGAAGAAATCTCTGACGGGACTTCAGGCAGAAGGAGAAAAAGGGAAGTAGGAAAAGAAAGAAAAAGGGCTCATGGGAGATTTTGGGAAACATAAATATTAATGGCAGGGTAGAAGGAAAGAATTGAGATAAAGCTGTGAATTATGGATGTGGGGAAATAAACTAGGGGGTAATCCAGTAGGGGAGGAGACAGACTAGAGGAGAGCTTGGTGGAGGAGTGACTGCTGAGATGATAGGATGGAAAGTGGCAAAGATAGACTGAGAGCTGGCGGAGGGAGGAGATTCTTGAGGAAGAAAACAGGAGTAAAAGTAAGCACAAGTAGAAAAGAAGGAAGAAGGGAAGTCTGGCAACAAACTGGATACTGCAGCTGTGAAAACCACACAGGAAGAAATCAACAGGACTCCAAGAAGAACAAAGGTAGAACAACAGCATTTACATAAGAAGATAAGTCAGAAAATATCCAGATTAATGGAAATTTCAGGAGTATTTTTGCTTCCTCCTCTTCCTTTTCTTTCTCTCAGTAATGTTAGAGAAGAAACTTCATATAAAGCCAGGTGAAGAGGCTTATGCTATAGGATGCCTCTTGAGTTAGTGGGACATAGCTTTACAGCTCCTGTTATACTGACTCACCTTGGGGTCACGTTAACCCTCTGGGACAGCTTTTATCTTAATTGTGAAAGGCCTTAGCAGACAGGCTGCTCACTGTTGCTATTTGCTGTGACTGTCTGGAAGGAGGTGCCTCAATCCACTGTCAAAACAAAACCTTTAATATATTAATAGTTCTTATAAAGATTTTGAACAGCTCATCATTGTTATGATAAAAGTATCTAGTAAAGAACCAAAAGGACAGCCAGAGGAAGCAATAGCACTAGCACTTGCCTCAGATGTTCATTTTGACAACAAACTTCTGAAGCGAAGCAAAGCCTGTAGAAATTATTAGAAAGAGTCCCATGAATTTGAACAGCTGTATTTGCAGCTGCCATCCCTCCTTCTGACCTGTGTCTGTGATTTGCGTAAATATGCATTAAAAAGCCCAAATCTGAAGCGTTATCTCTAGTATGAAACTCCTTACCTGGCTTCCAGTATATGGTGAGGATTAACTTGGATTAGACTGTGTTTTCAGAGTTATTGCAAAAAGCAAAGTCAATTAGACTTGTTTTGAATTGGTAGTAGGGATCTGTTACATTGCCTGTGTAGGACTATTGCTGGGCTATTGCAGAGGGTAAACAGATCAGAGGAAGAGGCTAGCACTGAAAGGATTTCTTAAAACTGGTCTTTCTTGAAAGCATAAGTACGAAAAGGTATTATCTTTGGCTCAGAGGTCTTATAATTCCTTATCACTTGAGACAGCTTAGATACCAAGGCATTTAAAAGGTCTGTGCAACTTTCTATTTCTCTTTGTGGCTGATGAAAGATCAACTGACTCATAGGAGTCTGGGCAGCCAGGGTTGCTAGAGGGTTGCTACAGCAACTTGATTTTTCTGTGAATAAGGAGCCAACATAGCAGGCTCTTCTGAAGCTTTCCAGTTCCTGGTGGCGAGAGCAGTGAGAAAAGCTCTCCCTCCCTACAGGTATGTGATCCTGCTTCTGGACTAAATGCAGCTTCTTAACAGGTAGTTGGACATCATATTAATTTTGTGTGAGCATACTACTGCAATCTATTGCTAGCAAAATGCTCTTAACAGCCTGGAATTATTAAAGGCAAAGACAGATGCCATTCAGTCTCTGTTTCTTGACTGTTCATAAAGTTCACTATTCACTAAAGTTTAGAAAGAGCAAATATACTGATAATCAAATTATTTCACTTGCATATGAGTATCTTGATTATATTCAATATGTTACTAGTATTTAATTTTACATTGTAATTAAAAATTAATATATTCATATTGTAAGGTGTAACAAGTGTAATTATTAATTTGTGAATTATTCTTTTATATATAAAAGTCTATTATATAAAGGATTATATGCATTTATAAAAAATATGAAGAGAAATACAAAGTTATGGCTGATCAAAAAATGCACATATTTTACAAGTGTGTTATAAATTAGCATCTGAAAATACTGTAGCAATTACTAGTTGTAGGAAAAGGTATATAAATTCATTTCTGTGCAGATCTAAAATTATAATTCATGTTCAGCAAAATGCTAATGTAACGTACCTAAAATTAATATGGGTATGGAAGTCCTGAGATCAACTCAATAAATATAGCATAGTCATATAGATACTAATGACTTGTGCTGTTTTAGTGACCTGATTCTCTTTGGCAACTGGTACAATAACTATGTTATTAACTCAGTGGTTTCCTTTTTTTTTTTTTTTTAACTTGCAAAAAGTGTTCTATTCATAAAAAAATGTGAACTCTGGAGTTGTCTAGTTCTGGGGATTTTTTTCTGACCTCAAGTGAGACTTCAGAAGCATTTATATAATTGGCAGACCCAGGAAAATGATCAGAATTGTAGGGTTTTCTCAGTTAAATTATTGTGTTTTAGAAATTCTTTTTGTGTAACTGATAGTTATATGAATATTTCTGTATCATGGTTTCATTTAATGAAAGAATAATACCATGTTTTAGCATCAGAAAATTACATAATTTGAGAAGTTCGGGGTATCTATTAGTTTCCTACTTCATTCACTTCTAGTGCACAGAAATCACAACTGGTACTTTTTCTACTGCTCTGTTCTTCATAGTTGTTAATGTTTCTTAATATGCAGTAATAGCACACAAATTTTCCTAATGTCTTTAAAACTTCAGCTGCTGCCAATGTAGCTCTTGTGTCAAGGGTGATTTTATTTTGCAGTTTTAGTCGGGTTTCTGTGTGTGTGGTGTCTGTGTTTCATATTTTCATTGTAATAATTTAATACAATCTCAAAAAAACATGAACAAAAGGAAAAAATTCCTTTTCTGTCATGCAAGAGTAGCACATTAGCACTTAGAATAAATGATAGTATGACAGTATGAAAAAATTTGTATAGTAAAGTTTCTGTATAATAAAGAAATTTAATTAAAGGTATCTCAACAGATCCATAGGGAAAGGCTATAAAAGTTGAAAAATTCCATGGCAGTCAGTGCATGTCTTTATGTTTTCTTACAACTGCCTGAGAGTTGCTTCATCCCCCAGACCACCAGGCAAGACCCACATGCTCTGTACCTCTGCTGCCAGCTGGAGGGGAAAATCTGCTTTTATGGGTGTTTCCAGCTTCATGGTGCCACTGCTGTCATCTCTGAGATTCCCCCTCAAGAGAGACAGCTTTATCAAGAAGGTCTTTGGCCTGTATTTACTCTCCAGATGTTTTTCTATGTCTCACTTTCTTTTGGTAGAAATATGTATACCTTGCTAGAAGAGACATGGATCCCCTGATATCATCCCAACTACAGATTCTGATTCTTAAAGTGGGGCTAGGTAACTGTCCCAATACATGAGTTTGGTTAAAGATTTCTTCTTGTGGTGGCCTGATGAAAAGCAGGGTTTTTCTTTCTGGCAGTAGGCTCATGGTTTGACTTTAATACCTTTTGAGACTGAACTGAAGTCCCAGGGAAGATCTGCATGTTGCTCTGACCAAGGACATGCCTCCAGGTCTGGAACATGTGAGCTGAAAGAAAATGATGTCAGTTATTTGACTGGGCTTTAATTCTTGAGAAGTCATCAAAAAAGTAACCTGAAATTTACTTCTTCATTAATTAGAAAAATCCCCTGCATATATGTTGCTCTTAATTATCATGCAGACAAAATTACGGTGTAGCTGGTAGGCAAAGGCTAACTTAAGGACTACTCAGTCACTCATCTAAGTCACTGCCATTGGGATGATTCATTATGGTGACTATTTCTCAACTAGGTGTTGCACTAGTGAAGGAGTTCTGAACTACTTCATTATTCTGAGACTTCTGAACCAACATGAAGAGTTTTGCAAGAAGTGAAGTATATCCAGGTAGGGACAAGACTTATTAAATTTCTCTTGACTTTCAAAAGATGTCTGCTTTTAAGATTATTCTCCTCTACCACTGAGGCCTCCTCTCAGTGCCCTCCTTAGTTTTCAGTAAGAAACGTCTCTATCAGTAACAGACTGAGCCAGCCCTTTAAGTAACAGATTTTTATAGCTCTTTGTTGCTTCAGACTTACCCAAAAGCCTAACTTACATTACAGCTTCTGTATTGGGTTCAGTTGACGAAGTTCCTTCCTATGTTCTGACTCTCACGTGAGTGGAAGAATCAAGGTCCATTCCACCCTTGACCCTTTCATGCTTTCTTCGTCTGATTCCTCTACTAAAATAACTTGAAAATACCCTTTAAAAGTGAATTTGAGGTCTGAGGAAGGAAGCAGCTTATGCATGCCACAGTCAGTGAAGAAAAGCTCAGAATCAGGATTTCTAGGAAAAAGGAACTGAAGCAGCTACTGGGTCTTTCATCACCCATTTTTCCCTTACAGTTTGAGAGAGAAGCTCATCACTGGCAGGAGCCAAATATATCACGCTGTTTCCACTGTAGTGCTGCCAAGTTGGCTTGGGCCAATAGTATTTTAGGAGGCTTTCCATATCATCAGGACACACTGAGGATCACAAGGGACAGCACCTTAGGTCCTAACAGTTCACAGAGCTGGGAAAACTACAGCTTGGAGTCTTTAGTGGATATTGAAAGAGTACATAGCAATTTGGAATGAGCCTTTCAAGCTCTTTGGATGATAAATCAGATATTAATACATGTTTTGGAGGATGCTTTTTGGGGGGGGGCTGAAGACCTTTTGACATGAATGTTTGGAATATGCCTCAGGGCATACACTGGAAAGCCTTGAAGGCCAACACATCTGCAGTAAAAGTCTGTGATGAGAGGTGGGCAAAAGAATGCTACACCGTGTCTGCAGTTTTTGGCTATACTTTCCATTAATGTCAGGTGGTTTGAAGTTTTCCTATTGCATTTTCTTCTTGCTTTACACCTTGTTTGCACTTAAGAGAACTTTGCATAGCTGTCCTGGTATTGATGATACAGTGCACCAGTGAGGAGAGGAACTGGAACACCTTTTTAGGAAGTTCATGTAGAATTGTTCTAATATTAACCTTCTGAAAGTTAGATGTCTAATTTAAGTGAGTTGTTTAGATGCTCTGCAGTTAAAGAACAGGCATCAGGACTTCCAAAGAATATGATACATCCTTGCCTAAGATAAGCATTTAAGGTAGATGGTATGACTCATTGATGTGCTCATACTTATCCACTGAGAGGAGAGGAAACCATTTCAGCTTCCTTAGTCCAGATGCCTACTTTTACCTGGATAAGTTATTTTCAACAAATATTTATAATTAACTTTAAATAAAAAAAAATTTATTGCTACAAAACTGAGGCTCCCTTTTCTTACAGGACCTTGAAAATAAGATACTAAAAGCAAAACTGAAACAACTGAAATATCTTTATACTTCCTTCATAAAGGTGAGGTGAGTATTCCTGCCATTTAACTCTGTTCTATTCTATTGGAAAATGAGGTGGTGCAAAATAGTGGTTACAGTAAGATTACCTGAGACAAAGACAGTGAATGTATAATTTAAGAAAAGAAATAGTTCTATGTTATTATTTTTATAATTTATGTGTTATATCTTTCAGTTCTTTATAGGCAGCACTTGAAGATAGGCTGTGATCACTCTCAGGTAGTCTCTAGTGCAACAGAAATAAAGCATTTGTTGAGGCTGATCTGAGTGAATGGTTTATGTGCTGCTTACTCTGTATTGTGTGATATGATGCACAGAAGATTTTCATTTCTATAGGAAATCAAACTACCTTTCTTACACACAGTATTTCAGTCCTTATAAAAGAAGACCTCCTAGTATCTCCACTACATGTGGAGGGGCAGAAGTCTCATCCAGATGCTGGCATATTGCATATTTTCTTACATAGATGATTCACCTTTGTCATTCTTCTCCTGAATTAAATGCCCATGAGTGAATATGAGTCAGAAAGAGCTTATCTGGGGACAGAAGCCACATGTTCTGGGTTTTTGTGGAGTTCCTGCATGCTTTAAATCTTGCACTGCTCAATCAGATACTGCCCCTTTTGTGAAACCTAATAACTGGAGGAACCAGATGACCACTGAGTGGTGGCAACAGGATTTTGGATAGGGAATGTAGAAGCCATATCAGATGATGCTAATAACCCAGATAAATCCTTTATATCAAAATAGGGAGAGTACCCAAAAGATTATAGAAAATCATGTTATGAGTGATGAGAACATTAACCTCAACTTCTGTCCAAGAGTTTGGCATTTACTTAACAACCAGAAGGTTATTTTTGTTTTGTTTTGGTTTGTTTTTTTAAGGTTAGTTTCCTCTGACAAATTCAGAGTGTACAAAGGTACAGACAGTTTCCTGGGGTTTTCCAATTTGCTTGTTAACCTCAGCTAACATCTGCTAACATCTCTGCACCTGACAAGAGATTAATGTCAAGATTAATTCTTACACGTTTCATAACAGGCAGGTAAAGAAGAACTCTGTGAGTGCCATGACTATAAAAACATGGGAATTAAAATCATGCTACCAAAGCTTAACTTTCAAACAGGGCAATATAAAAAAAACAGAATAGTAAACTATCAGTGAAAGCATACAGTAAATGCTAAACATATAAACTATTCAGTGCTATACCCTGGAAGTCTGGATGTAAAACTTTTCTTTGGGAATTTTTTCTCTCTTATGGTAAAATAAGCCAAATATCAACCATGTCCTCTTGCTGCTGCCAGAAGAATCTTTTAAAACAATCTATTCATTTAATTCACAGGAGATGGGGAGTTATTTAAAAGTTATTTGTGAGAAAGCTTGCCAAACTGGTTATTGTTAATTATTAGTAGACCCTGTGCTTGGGAGACACTTTGGTCTACACAAATGTCAGTGAAAATAATAACATTTTTAGATACATTAAGAAAACAAAGCTTCTGGGATCTTCATTGAACTTGCAGTAAAAGAGGAAGAGCTTTAGCACTTGCTGAGGAAATGTAATCCAACCTGTGAAAAAAAAATCCCTTCAAAAATATTCTAACATTTCCTGATTTTTGTTGCTTGAAATTATACTCTAACAATGATTGAGATGCAAAGATGTTTAGCCTTTATTTTGACAGAGAATGACTGAAGTAGTAAAGCTTTATTAATACAGCAGAGCATGCTATATAGCAAAAAATATTTGCAAATATTCTGTATCTTAAAGAAGCTGTCAGGAACTGGTTTGTCATAACTTGCTAATATAAGCAATTTTAAACCAAATGGCTATTAGAGAAGAAGTGACTGGGAATCAAATAAGTAAGTTACCCTTTTGTCTCCTTGACCTTTGACTCACTTGGATCAAAATTTGACAAAGATTGCAGCTGCTAAGTATATTACCACGAGATGTAGGTAGTGGCTTTTAGTCAGACTGCAAAAATAACCCCCCCTCCCAAACACCAATACAACTTAACTTCTTCTGGCAGAAAGATAAAGAGGGAAATGACATCTCTTGGAATATATAAACACTCCCTCGGAGTATAGAGGCTATGTGCTTGGTGTGGAGATTTAGCTGCTTGTCTACTCGTAACTTGATGCAAGTCATGTGTTAAGTGCTTGTATGCTCAGCTGAAAAGTCAGTTGCCCTTATTCAAGGTGAGTCATATAATACATTGTTTAAAAATCAGAGGGTTTTCCTCAGAAATACTTTTAAAATCATTTTGTGGAAAACTCTTGAAAACATTTATTTGCAATTAACAAGAAAAAAGTGCAGGATTTTGCAAAGCTGTTTCCAAGGAACAGTGAAATTTTACGTTTGTTAATAAACGGCTTCGTTACTGTTAGCAGTGGTATTTTATGTTCAGTATTGCTGGCTTTCCCAGTTCATTCTGTCTTTTGTTATTTAATATTCTTGAACCTACATTTCTGAAGTCATGTGAGTTTATAAGAAATGCATCCTCTTAAAGTTCTATTTGTAGCATTTACTACTGCAGATGAAAAGGACAAAACTATAATTTCAACATAGGTCAAATTAGTTTTGGGGTTGGTGATTTTCATGCTTTTAAAAGGAGAAAAAACATCTTCCCTGCAAATTTATCTGTCAGTAATTTCAGGATTTTTAATCTCACCATTTGACCTTGGAGAAACTGGAATTATGTTTAAATAAGCACCATGGGTTTGGGTTGAACCTCTTAATAAGAATTTTCAAACCCCGTTTTAATTTTCACTAAACACACTCGTGTTCTCCATATAGCTTGTCTCTTTTGGGATAATAAGTCTGATTCTCTGCAAGATTGAAGGAATGCCATGTCAAGCAATGTTTAAAAAAATACTGTTAGAGATGGAGAAATCATTAAGAAAATAAAGATGATGCTGTTTTATTTTTATCAAGTCTTGCTTTAAACTTACATGTACAGAAGTATAAGTTATGTAGGGAACAAAAAGTTTAATACATTTTGCATTTTTTCTCCTATTCAGTTTATAAATTGTCTTTTCAGAGATTTGAATGGACCATTCCCATTGTCAATATTCTCTTAAGTACATTTAAAACAATATTAAAAGTACATACCAAACACTTTAGAATAGGGTGAACATTCATATTAATCCTGTTGTCAAATCTAAGTTTAAATGATACCATAGTCTCATAGATAATATCTAATTTTAGTATGGAACTTTCTGTTCAGCTCAAGGTAAATAATGTCCACTTGAATTCCCAGACACAACTGCATTCTTATTGGAAATTCCTACTTTCATCTTCATATTTTACATTCAGTTGTAATAAATGAGAATAGCTTGACTTCCATGTGAAATTGAGCGTTATGTTGTGAGTGCTCTTCACTCCAGTTGTGTAACTGACAACTTGAATTGCATAAACGGAGATATGTCTAGACTGCTATTGCATTGTGTTTGATGGGAGAAGGGTGAATATATTACAGTTTGCAAAACCTTGGAATAGACACAAGTTATTAGCAGCCAGTTGCTTTCTAGCTGCTTATTGCTAGTGCTCATGAGAGATACCTAGTCTGACTAAGACAAAATTAATCCATTGGAACAGCTTGTAGAAACTTAGATGGAAATGTATTTTGACGGAAGGTGCATTTCTGTTGAATTTGAAAAGCTTCAGTTTTTAAGCCAAAAAAAGTATATATATACATATATATATTTAAAAGAACTCTTTAAACATTATGAAAGAAATAATTTCAATTATAAATTTTCAAATGTGTATTTCCATGTTTCAAAAAAATAATTCTGTTAGAATAGATAATATTTGGGAAGAAGATCAACTTGAAATATTTAATTTTCAGAATTTGATTATGTTGAGAACTGCTTCTCCTGAGATTTCTTACAATGTGTAACAGCAATCAGATTTTTAAATCCCCACACCACCTAACCAATGAGAACTCAAAAGTTTTTCAGGTCTAATATATTTCTAACTTGAGTTTACTTTGAAGCTTGCCATTAGCTGCATTACACATTCATCCACTACGTCAAAGAATCTTTAATAAATTGGTGTTCTATTGCTGTTTTGCATAAAGGCACATGGTAACAGCTGGTGGAGAGATAAGCAACTAAGTGAACCTGCAGTTACATTAGGTGTACCTCCACGTGGATGGGCTGGTTGACTTTAATAGGAGGGGTATTTTTCAAAGCTTGCAAGTAATATTTTGAGCACTTTGCTTGCAAGTATCTAAGCAGAAATTATTAAAATACCAAGTGAGCTTAAATATACAGAAATAGTCCTTGTTAATGGCAAGGGAGACATAAACTGCTGTCAGTGCAAGAGCAGGAAAAAAGTGGGTTTCCAAAGCAGACAAAGGAGTAGTCTGGGCTCAGGTTTAGACATGATTTGGCTTTGGTGGGACATTGGAGGACACATCATCAGCCTGCTTACCAAGGCAATTGGGATTAGTGAAACCAAGTGATGGCAAGAATGTAGGTCTAAAAGGAAGATCCAGTTATGCTTTTGCATGAAGTTGCTGAAACAAAGCCCTATCCCTTCAATATTGGGCTGTGGAGTGACAGATTTAGAAAAACAGACTTCTCCTACGTGCCTCTCATTACAGGCTGACATGCCGAACAGGGTGCTGATGGACCTTGAGGGCTTCCTTATTGCCTTAATGCAGAAACAGCCTCGGTAGTTCACACTGGTAGTGTGAACTCATGGGTTTTCCTGAAGCTGGATCCATGGGCATTGCAGGATTTGATAAAAGCAGAGGGCTACAGCCTCTTCCTTTGGCACAGAAAGATTTTAGAGATGGTGCTTGTGTCAGGAAAAGTGTCAGCAGAATAATAATCACGTCAGTGCCTAATGCAACAGAGCCCCCCCCCAAGCCTAATAAAAGTCTAACAAAAGAACCTACCAGTCTTTTAGAGAGAACTGGACTGAAAAATAAAAGATAATGTTATGGAACAAGTGGCTAACTTGCCAAAATTGCTTACAAATTTATTATTTTTTCTTTTTGGCACTGGCTGCCACCGGCTGGTTTTGAAATGTTATCTTCCTACCTGCTTCACCTCATGCCCTTTGCACTTTGAGCTTTGGAATGTGATTTTTGTTCACTCTCTCCTTACATTAGCAGCTTCTCTCAGGAAGACCAGTGAGTCTACTGGGACCAAGAAGTGAGAAAAACACCATCAAGTCTTACAGCAAGATATTTGTACATTGTCTGCCTGCAATCTGACAAAGAAGAGGAATGGGCTGTAACAGAAACTGTGGGCTCCTCACTGGGGCTATCTTCGGCGCTGTGTTGGCTATCTTTGGAGGAGTTCTGATACCAGTTGGAGATAACCTCATAGGCAAAGCAATAAAAAAGGTACATATTTTTCTTTTTTTCTTTTTACATTTTTTTTCAGCATGCATGGTTTTTGGATACTGAAAGGTCATTATTTTTAAAACTTTTGTTCCGCTTCTGCTTTTTTCTCTATTTTCTTTATTAAACCCAGTTTTTGCAACATGTGCAATCTAAACTTCCCTGAGAAAAGATGCTTTAGCAATGTTTTTTAAATATATTCATTATATTGCCATGTTTACTTCCTTGTTCTATTTCATTCTTCACATGAGAAGTCAAAATATTGTTTTCAAGAAGTGTTTTCAGTAATGTAATTTTGAATTAAGCATTTTTTGTATTTATTTTAATTATGATTGTTTGTAGTTTCTTTATTTTTCTGTCATGATGATCCACTTCTTTATTTTTGTGCATTTTTGTTTTATTTTCGTACTTACTCCATACAATTATATTTACATACTTCACAAACTTCTGATGCAGAATCTAATCTTACACTTAAATACATTCAGCTCACATTCTGTGATGAGATGTTCCAGGTCAATGTGCTCCACAAAACTGCAGGATCTGATCATATAAATCTGCTTGATTCAAGGAATGTGAAGAATAGATGATGTAGAGTGTTTTAGCCGTTGTTTTGGTTTTCTTTTTTTTTCTGTTTTTTAGATCATAGAATCACAGAATCATAGAATAGTTAGGGTTGGAAAGGACCTCAAGATCATGAAGTTTCAACCCCCTTGCCATGGCCAGGGGCTCCTTACACTAAACCATGTCACCCAAGGCCTCATCCAACCTGGCCTTGAACACTGCCAGGGATGGAGCATTCACAACCTCCCTGGGCAACCCATTCCAGTGCCTCACCACCCTTACAGGAAAGAATTTCCTCCTTCTATCCAATCTAAACTTCCCCTGTTTAAGTCTGAAGCCATTACCTCTTGTCCTATCACTACAGTCCCTAATGAAGAGTCCCTCCTCAGCATCCCTTCAGGCCTTCAGATACTGAAAGGCTGCTATGAGGTCTCCACACAGCTTCATCTTCTCCAGGCTGAACAGCCCCAACTTTCTCAGCCGATCTTCATATGGGAGGTGCTTCAGTCCCCTGATCATCCTCGTGGCTCTCCTCTGGACTTCTTCCAACAGTTCCATGTCCTTTTTATGTTGAGGACACCAGAACTGCACACAATACTCCAAGTGAGGTCTCACGAGAGAAGAGCATAGGGGCAGGATCACCTCCTTCGATGATTTTATATCTTTAAAATCTAGTTTTGTCTTTAAAATAAAATAAAAACTTAATTTGTTAAATCTCTGGTGGGAAAGGTGTATAACTGAGGGTCTATGTCATGTAGCAGTATTGAATGAAAGACCATGTCCACCATGGAGACATAGAGTCATGGAGTCTCTGTGGGGTCACTGCAGCGAAGATGGGGTCTCCTAAGGATTAAAAAATAGAAACTTTAAGGTCTTTGGCTGAAAGTTAGTCCTCCTAATGATCTGCTGTGACACTGAAGACAAACTGGAGATCTCAGACATACTTATTCTAAGAGACTTCTGGAATACTGTCATTAACAGCTTTGGAAGCCAGTTGAGGAGGTAGATACATGAATTGTCAGGAGATGTGAAGAGTGTCAAGGCCCTGCCAAGATTCTGGTACCACTTTTTAAAAAAAAACTTAAAAAAAATCCCAAAGGGTTCTATATAACATTGAAAATTTGTCAGTGAATCCAATGAAAACCTACTTTTTTTAGGAAATTTTCAAATTTATAGAGAACAGTAAAGTATTTCTCACTAGAGTGTCTCACCCACCTTGTAACACTTTACAGAGTCATATTCTCTGTCTTTGTAAATTTTTTCAGTTGACTGACATATTGCGGAAATAAGTTTTTCTTGAAGCACAGAATTTAACAATGTGTATCTCCTTACAATAAATATTTGCTTTGAATTTATCCAGTGTTGTCTTATGCCATTAAATATTTCCAAAACAAATTACGCATATTAGTGATGTTATGGGTTCATCTGCTTATAATAATGAACCAGTTATACAGCATAGTTTGCAAGTGTCTACATATTAAATTACACCTGCCTGAGTTCTTAGTGGTAAAATATTATATGGAGCAATTTTTTTTCTTCAACCTCTTTATAATTTTCTACATTGTGATCTTGCTTCACATGCTTGTGCCTATTTCAAGGCAGCTTGTTTAATGTATATAAAAGGAAATGTTGAACCAATATTTGCATAAAACATGTAAGAGTAAATTTGTAGGGACTTTATTTATTTAAGTGAACAGATGTTGTTGTTTTTTTCTAAGGACAAGTCTAGGTTATTTTCTTTCTGTTTAGCATGCTGACTAGTGAGACCATGAGACTCTTTAGACAACTCCTTTTCAGAAAATATATGCCAAGGTACAGCAGCTGAAATATGTGATCATCTCAGCAGATGCTCAAGAGGGATTTCAATCTAACTAATTCTGATTTCCTTGTGTTGATGAAACAGCTAGCAAGAAAAACAAATATTTGTTATTCAAGTTATGACAAATGTAGAGCTGACTGTAAAGGAAACAGGTCAGCTGAGCAGAGCGTACTGAAAATATATGTTTTTCTGAGATCTTTTGCCTTTGAAAATGTTATTTTTTAAACAAATTTTTGTTAGAAATAGATCAGTTCCAATGACTATTTTATTTGGAATTTCTTAAGAATAGAGGTTCTAGGACAGGAAAAAAATAATGAACAAGATGTTCTCTTAGATATGGCCTGTAAGCAATTTTATTTCTATTTGGATTTATATGAGGCAAAGCCTGAGCTTAGGTCCTCACCCACTGAGTGAAAACAAATATCAAAATGAGTACTTTTAATAAAAGGGAGAATTTTTTCAGGTATCACCATTGTAAGCAAAATTATGCTTTGAAATCTGCACAGTCCAAAGCTTGAAAAAGACCCCTAATTGTTCCTCTGTCTATCCTACTTCAGTGCAAATCCCAGTTCTTTGCACAAGTTGGCAGCAGTGCAGTAAGACCCAATCTCTATTTCTAGGGGAAATGAATGTTGGTGCAAAACCTTATTGCTGGTTTAGAGAAAGAAATGTTGATTTTTTTTTCTCCTGAATAGTTTTAAGACACTTCATATTATAATTAGTCAAATTGTCATAAATTAACTTGTTACCAAGATTTGTTCAAATTGCATTACAATCAATTTACTTGCCATCTGAACTTCTTAGCATCTGCCAATAAATAGGGACAACTTTAATTCCAAAAATCAATGCCATCAATAGTTCTTACCATTCTTGTTCTGCTAGCAGTGGGAAGCCTGAGTATGTTTCTCTTAAGAGCACATCTTTGCAGCTTATCAGACTCTACCACAGTCATTTCATCTTTACTGCAGTCATTAGGAGATTAGGCTGAATAAACACTGCAGGACATGTTTTCTGAGAAGGCTGTATACTGTTGTTGCACCAAAGAGAAAGCAACTGCAAGTTCATAGACAATCTCAGGTCCCTTTACAAATTTGACAAAGACTCTCGGGGTATAGGTTGTTATTTCTTAGAAGGCAGGTACTGTTCACTACTCACAAACAATTGATGGTTAGACAACTCAAAGTCCATGTAGAATGGAGCATGTCATTTCCTCATGTGTTCCACTTTAACAGATGTGTGCTTTATCACAAAAAGCATTGCTATGTTTTCTAACCTCAGATCTGTTTTGTAGATAAGCTTTTTCCAGGCCTGCCTCCAGTATGGGGTAGGGTTTTAAAGAAAGACAATGTTGTATGTATTTTCTGAACATTTTAGAGGCTTTTTAAAGAAATGGTCACTTGAAGACCGCACTCAAAATGACACCACCACCAGCAGCATCTTGGCAGGGATCCACTGAACAAGATTAGTGCTAAGCTATTTCAGCACTGTTACTATTTAGGGAAAGGAGGCTTCCCCCTTAAGAGGTGCCTCTGATTTCAGTACCAAAGGGCTTAGTTTCCTAGACTGAATTTACCCAGAGTATAAAGGTGCCTTTCCGTAAGGTTTTAGGGGAGCTGAAAACTGTCCTAGGCACAGTCAGGAGTGAAACATGAAATATTGTTTTGAGGCTATGAGGATGAATATTGTTTTGAGGCTATGAGGATGCTCTTCTTTAGCCAAGTCCACACATTTCGGTTGCACGTTATCATGTCTATTATCATTATTATTAGACATCATCATTTTTAACAACTAAAAAATCAAAAAGAAAGTGGAATAAAAAAAAAATCAAAAAATCTTGCATCTGATATTGTGGAAAGGAAAAATTTTGAGATGGTTCAATTACTGTTTTTTTTTTTTCACTTTTCTCTCCCTTAAAAGAATACCATTTATTTAGGCAAAATTCCCATCATTTCAGTTATGATAAAACTTTTTTTTTTTTTTTTAGCTCATCAGGTTGTTTTGAGGGATTTTTTTTTTGTAGTGTCCCCCCCCTCCCAGTTTATTTGCCAAAAAACTCTTTATCTCCACTTCTCTATTAACTTTTACTTTCTACTGAGCCCCTGAGCTCAGGAGATTAACAGAAGCCACAAAATGGTACTTAATGTACTGAATTCCTGATGAATTGATGGCACAGGATTGCATATGATTTGTCACCTTACCTCAGTGCTGAACTCTTCCTGTAGTGTTCTCAGGGTTAGTCTGTTTTATTTTTAGAAATAAGGCTGTCAGTTTTAGCAATCGTCATGTTTATGCATCTGTCTGTCTATATATGTTATCTATGATTGTCCAGATTATATCTACTCAGCTGCTGGAGGCATAGAAAACACTTCTAATTTAAAATAGTGCTTATGACATTCACATGCAACTTATTTATCTAAATTAATGAAGCTAAAATAACTGCTGGCTCTCAGCAGAACATAAATGATCTATGTGATCACATGTATTCTATCATTACCAATGATAAACTAGATTGGCTTCCATAATTTTTTATTGTAAAGGACTGAAAGAGGACTAAAAGTTTTGGTCCAACAAAGCTGGAATAGAAAAGCTAATACTAAGCTTATAATCATTACTTTAAAAGTAATAAATGGCTATTCACACTTTCAGCTGCAAAATTTTATTTGCTTTCCTGGAACTTAATTTATCCAGTTTTAGAGAGTTGCATCAGTTGTTTCCTCCAGCTTATGTAAGCAACACAACATATACAACACAGAAATAAACTAGTAACAATTTTATTGCCTCCTAAGCTACTCATGGCACCTCCCAATTCCCAGAAAATGGCATCTTTTGTCCATGTGGTCAGATTTTTTGTTGAGACAGCAACTTTGTTCTACATTTTGCATTTCTTCATCAGCAGTCATGCTGGCTGAATTCAGCACAAAGCAGCAAAATACAGCAAGCTTCAACTGATGACTGCTTGGCATTGTTTGAATTTATGTATTGCCAGCTGAACCAGCACAAATGGGAGAAAAAATTTGTCAGAAAACAAAGGGGTTAAAGTTCCTATTGATTTCACTTTGTGTTGCGCAGTTAGATCATGAAATGGACTTGGCTGTGTAGCCAATTAGATACTGTATAGCTACAGTTGCTAACAATAGTTAACTATTGCATAAGGTATTAGAGCTGATGACTAGGGAGTTGAGAAGTGTTTTCTATTATCAATTGCAGATTAGTAGTTTTCCAAATTGCTCCACCTTTCATAGTATTGCAAAGCATGGCAGTGTCACTAGGGGAGTATACAAGTGACCAGCCACAGACAGGGTAATGTTTAGGGCTGACCTCACTGGTGATCAGCCAAAACTCAAGGGCTTGCTGGTGTGGTGGATATTAGTTTTATCAAATGAAGACATGGATAATGACATAGCTCTACATTTTCTTCTGCTTTAACCCACAGTTTGCACTCTTGAACCATATAACAGAAACGTACACACCTCCTTTGTGGGAGAAATGTTACTAACAGTAATGGCTGGATGCCACTGAAAACAATGGTCTTGCTCTATTGTCCCGCTGCTTCCCTTATTTTAACTCGTGTTCTCATCTGATCTTTCCCCCTACACAGACCATTGAGCCAAGTTTCCCACTGGTAGAAAGGTAACCCAGAAAAAAACACAAAGAAATAAAAAAAAAACCCCAAACACCAGAGGCAAATAGTAAAATAATCTTTCCCCAGTAAAGCAGGCAGAAACAGCTCCCCAGGGAATGAGAGCTGGCACAAGGGAATGGGGAGGCACATGAATCAGCTACTGGAGGCTGTGGAAGCCAGCTTGCACCTTTGACTGCAGCACTATCAGTCTGTATCAGCTGTCCCATTGAAGCATCCCCCCAGATTGTCCATGGTGGCATTAGCACATAGTAAATGGTGAGCTGTAAGCCACACAGTAACTCTTTGTGACCTGCCTGTCCCATGTACTCAGGTCCCAGGGGTCTCTTCATACAGTGCCCAAAGTAATTTTTCTGTTGGCATTTCCTAAGGGTATAATATTGATATAGTAGTTATTCTTGAATGAAAAATAAAGGAGAGCCACAACACCTCTTTATTTTAAATTGATAAGAAAGTATGTATTATAGTGAAGTGCAGCAAGGGGAGTACAGAAAGTACATAAAAAGGCTTGTCACGTAGCCTGTAGTTTCAGCTTAGATGGAAAGATGTCCTCTTTGTACTAAAGAGCCAGCATAAAGTGATGCACACTCTTGGTTTTCCCTGCAATAGCATAAAGAAGATTACAGCAAAGATCCACCCTTTGAAAAAAAAAATAATTTGCATGTGAGGAAGCATCTCCTTATATCCTTCCAAGTCAACATAAATTTGTAGGATGTCATCACTGTAGAATAAACATTTTTCAAAGTGCCCAGAATGCCTAGAGCTGGAGGCAGGTTGGGGAGTATTTCTGTGTCTATACAGGACGGAAAGAGAGGTCTTATTGCTCAGGCACCCTGAGCAAACTCTGCAGTGGAAGAGAAGCTAACATATAATTCTGTGCTATTATAATCCTTAGCAAAGGATTATGAGGGTAAGGAGGAACGAAAGGAGGGGGAAACTTCTTTTAAGAATAAAGTAACAGGACTTTAAAATCTATTGCTACAAGGTTGACAGTTCTCTATTCACCTCTATGCCTGTGTGCTGTTGACCTCTAGAGAGTTTAGTTTGAACTTTTGAATGTATTGCTGCCAGGAATCCTTAACCATTTCCCTAATCCAGTTACAGAGAGGCAGGATGTCAAATCCTGTTCCCTCTTCCCATCTCATGACCCTGAGGAGTATGGATCACAGGCAGACTCTGAGCAGACCGAGTCCAGCCTTTCTTTTTATCACTCTGCTTCTCCCAGATCCTTAGAGCAGTTCTCTGTGGAAACTGAAAAGGTGATTTCAGAGTCGTGTAAGCTATTCTCTCTTCATCAAGGACATGGTCTGCCCTGTGCTGGATCAGAGCTGTGATAGTCTTTGACCTCCGAAGGTTTGCAAAACAAGGCTGAAGAGAACTTCAGGTGTCTGCTCTGAGCACAAGACCTCAAGTTGATAACGTGTTTCTGCTGCAAGATTTCCTTCCCCTCTCATACAATTGTGCATTAATTATAGGAGTTATTCAGACAGCACGCCCAGTTCTTTACACCATAAGCAAGGCATTTGCAACCGCACCATACAAACAGCTTTCCACAGACAAAGCCCTGACTATGTGATGAGTTCTCCAAAACATGGTATTTGTTTCCAACTGCAGTGGTTCTTAATTGGTAAGAACCTGTATTTGTGATGGTGCCTGCTAAGTAAACTCTAGAGGCAGCCTTAGAAAGAATATCTAGCAAGCTGCAATATAAAATGTCTTTCCTTGTTCTCTGGAGGGATTCCAGCCTTTTAATTCATGGGACTTTGTGAGCTCTGCAAATTAACTAATCAATATTGAACCACTCTAATAAAAGATCATTTAGTGTTAGAGCCAGGCAGCCTAGATTTTTCTTCTTACTGAAAAAACTTTGAATTTTTACCATTAAGGAGAAACACTACATTATCCCAGGGTTTTGGGAAAATCATATAGAAAGAATCCTGAGGTACACCAGGGAAAGCAGGCATTCCCCTGACAATACAGGAAACATCTCTCTAAACTCTCCTTCTCAACAGTCCTAAGGACTGAATAGACATTTAACATAGAGCTGAGTGCCACAGACATAAATCTGCTGGCTATTCTAAAGTGTTTCTTGATATCCTGTTTATGTCCTGAGCCATATTTTAACCTCATTCCCTAGAACTGTGAAACTTTTCTAACAAAACTTTATCAGAACTAGAAAGATTGCTTAGAAAGTCTCAGTTTTAGTGACAAAAGATTTCTGACAAAAACCAATCCTGCAAAAACACTATTTGTTTTCTCTGGGTGCAAAATTATTTTAATAAGTAATGACTGAGTAATGCTTAGAGATAACTCTCTTTTCTTCCCTTGGACTATTTCCAAATATATGAGAAGTAGTTTATGGATTCTAAAAGCTGCTGGGTATCATTCAGTCATTCTATTTTTATATTCTATTTAATAATTTTCTTACGAATCGTCAGTGGATTTGTCAAGTATTTAGGAACTTGGGCAATGCCCAACCACAGCAGTAGGAGAGTTTTCTATAGGCTAGACTAACAAACATACCAACTTTGTGGTTACTTATTTTAGGGGGCCTTGGTTTTGCTCTCACTCAGCAGGAATGTCAGGCTGCATTCAAATGTTGGCCAGAAACGTGTGCTGTATGCCTCACATCAATGATAGCTTTTTTCCTGTTTGCTTGTGAATCTTCTACGATCATCTGGAAAGTAAATGCAGCTTGTTAATCACTTTTTGTGGTTAATTTTAGCTTTTACTTTTGTTCTTCTAGGAAGCTGTCATTGCCAATGGTACCATTGCTTTTCAAAATTGGCTTGTGCCAGGAAGTTCAGTTTACAGGCAATTCTGGATTTTCCATGTACTAAATCCTTCAGAGGTATTAGAGACCGGAGCACGTCCAAAACTTGAACAAAGAGGACCTTACACATACAGGTAAGCAAAGGCCCCTGAATGTGTGACATGTCATATCACAAGTTTTACTCAAGTCAGATAAAGTTCTGCTGAGTTACAATTTATTTTTGAAATTCCAGCATTGCATTTTAGTCAGACTTGACAAAAATGCGTAAACTGCAGCTCCACACAGCAATCACAAACACTTTCTGCACAGAGCCTTGCACTGGGACAATGCGTATATATGTAAGTGATTAGGTGTGAAGTTGTTTGCTCTTGTAAAAAACTATTACTCCTTATCAAAATGTTTAGCACAACAAGACAATGTTGTATTTGTTGCTTTTCAGTTTTTGCCAAACTTTTACATAGAAGAAAATATGTTAAATTCCCTAAACCCGAGATTATCTTGCCACCCATATATCACTCATATTTATTTTACATAATGTGTTTTGCTTACTTGCTCCTTTATGACTTAGTTTTAAACTATAGCTTTTACTTTTTTATATTTTCCTCTGAAAATTATTCTTTTTTTTTTCTGAATGTACTAGCTAGGGCCTAGAGGCAGCAGTCCGTCCCCATTCAGGGAAGCTTTTAATAAGCTCCTTCAATTTTGAATGTGATATGGGCATAGGACTAGTTGATGCTTCCTGAGTCATTAATCCCAATATCTAGCTGTCGCTAGGACCCTTGCTATGAGATTGCTTTCCTAAAACAAAAGGATATTTCTTTCTTGATATCTTTGGGGTTGTATGTTACATTTGCAAGATGGTTGTGCATTGCACAGTCTACTGATGAGTTGCTTTGCTGACTAAAAGATTATTTATTTCTCATTGGAAATAGAGAACTCTTGGCTCAGAAAGTACCTGGGAAGACATTGGAAATAGGTACACAGGAATCATGAAACTAACCAGTTAAGAAATACTTATGAAGGTTAATTCCCAACAAACAGAAATGTTTTACTCTGGTGGTGGTGATGGTGCCTTTAGTATCAGGGACAGATCTCTGCCAGAAGCTTAGAGAAGACTATGTAAGAAATGATAGCTACAGCTCTTCTCACTATTGCAGTATTTCTTACCTGGGATATTGGATCTACCTGAATAGCTGTAACAGTCTCTCTCTCAATATCCCCTTAAATACATTGAACAACTGGCTTTGATAATCCAACTGTCTTGTGATTCTGCTGGGAAATCTTGGTTTAGATTTTTTTGTTTCCAGTTAGAAGTAACATCAGTTGGGAAAAAGAAAAAAGATCTCCCAATATTCAGGTAGATACTCTACACATTAGGCTATTAATCAAAATGACATGCACACAAACCAATCTTGAGAAGCCAGGATCCAGCTGCTTTTGGGGTGAGGTGATGCATTGGCTACATCTGCACCATGGTGAAGCAATTCTCTGAACATTTTGGTCCACGCGTACCCAGGCTGGAAGATCTGATTAAGTACCCTTAAAATCCCACTGCATAGACCAAGTCCTGTGATGCCTCCTGGATGCTGCCCCCACAGAAGGGTCAGCAGGAGGATGGGGGTTTATAGAGCTGAGATAAAGCTAGAACTGCAGTAGAGGTTTGTACCTTAGAGATCTGCTGACAGGGCTTGATTGAGAGGCTTATGAGAATCTCAGTGGAGCTGAAAGGCTGCTTATAAATCTCCACATGCATATGAAATGTTATCAAAGTGACTCCTATTATGGATTTAACCTGTAACCTGCTTCGTTGCAACACAAGCCTATCAGATCAATTCTTAAAAGTGCTTATCAGCTGTTTTGAGTCACTCCCTTCTAATTACATGCAACCACGAGAAAGCTTAGAAAAAAACAGGACAAAAGCAATTAACTTAAAGCAAAATATAAAAAGATACAAGGCCCATTTATTGAAATGAAAATAAAAAGGAAATATTTATTTCCATTTTAGTATCAAGAAAGAAAAGGTCCATTAGGCAGTAAGGAAATATTTCCAAAGTAATATTTTTTACAGAAAATAGGATTTTTACACATATTCATATGAAGAGTTTAGAATTCTTTCAATAGTTATAAACTATTTAGCATTCATCAACAAAAATGCTCATTAATGTTTCAAAAAATCTTCAGTCAGGCATGGCTGTATTGTCTCAAAAATCAAATATTAAAACCATTCTATGTTTTAATTTTGTCTTTCAAGGGTGCGATATTTACCCAAAGAAAATATCACAGAAAACTCTGATGGCACAATATCCTACATGTTGCCCAATATTGCTCGTTTTGAACCTGATATGTCTGTTGGGACAGAAAATGATACCATCACCTGCCTCAACCTTGCTGTTGTTGTAAGTAAAGAAACAACCATAATGTCCACATTCAAATGTTGATAGACTGGAGGAAATGGAGAAGTTAGCATTAGTAACACTGAAACTGCCACTGGATAGATGGGAACTCAGGTTACATGAATGTCAGCTACACTGAAGATATACTGCATATAGTTTAAGGATTCCTTATACTCCCAGGGCAATCTCATCAGTAAATGAAAATGAACTTGTTAATAAAAGCTTTTGGATGGAATATATCAAAAAGCATCCTTCTAGCAATTTTTAGTGTGGGAACAAATCTAGAGTTTGTGAGTGGATTATCTCTCTTTTGAGATAAAGCATGAACAGTACAAGGCAGATTTCCCATATTCTTCCATAATATCCTCACTCCTGCTTTGCAGGGGAGGCCGTAATACTGCACTCTGTGTATTGCATGGCCTCACCAGTGCAGCTGCTTGCCTCCCATGGTGCCCCTCAGCACCACTGCAATGGCATCCCCTGAGCCCAACTTAGTCCTTCAAAGAAAGACACAGGAGTACCCACCTAGAGCAGTGCTAGCGTCTTTTCAGTCCAGATGTTCCTGTGTCATCACAGGCTGAGACTGTTTTACACTTGACTATTGCTTGCAGTTTTCATGTTCATAATCAGCCCTGGTTGTGCTGTCTGATTGTCTTGCACTAACTCTGGGGTGTCTGATTGCTCAGGATTACTGTGAGAGGGTGACTGAGAGGGGGAGAGTAAAGAGGTGCTTGGTGTAAACCAAAATAGATTTATACCAACAATCACAGAATCATATAAAAGCCCATGTTAGAAGAGACCTTAAAAGATCATCTGATCCAACCTGTTCTGAGAAAGGGAGTCTATATTGAATTTTCTAGCACCCTGCCCAATTGCACCTTGAAAACCTCTAGTGATGGGGACTCTATGACATTGCAGTGATTTACTGTCCTCACTGTTAAAAAAAATATATTTCTTCTATCAAGATGAAACTTTTCCATGTGGATGAAAAGGGTAGGAAGTGAGAACAAAAGAGACTCTTCTACTGTTATCCTCACAGCACTACGTGTGAAAAGGTGGCCCACTAATTGGCCTATGCTGAGAGAATTTACTCTAAAAGAACCAGTAAAAAATCAGTTTAAACAGATCTACTTATCAAAACTATTTTGATACAGGCCAACATAGTTCATTCTGTTTGCTTTCCACACACTGCTCAGTGTGTTTACGGGCTTGACTTTGTGTTTATACCTCTGGGAATGTTCGTTACAATTACTGCTGGTAAACCTACAATATTCTCCATTGAATTAGGAAAAGTTATCTATTATTTAGAATTAAAGCTGTTCAGAAGAGATGTGTTTGTTGCAAATGTGTGTTCTTTCTAAGCAGAGAAATAATGGAGATGCAGCACTTGGTCAGTTGTATGTAGGGTACAGTTGCACTGCTGTTAGCTTAGCAGCAAATCTAAACAACTTATCTAAGCCAATAACTAACAAGTCTTGTATCCTTTGACTTACATGTTTATAGCATGAGTGAATCTAAAGTATGTGACATATTGAGATAGCAGAGAAAAGAGAATTGTGCATGCAGAATTGTATGCTGAACATTCATTTTTATTGCTGTTGTAGGCTGCACCTGCCTTGTATACAAACACTTTTATACAACTACTATTAAATACTTGGATTAAAGCTTCTAAGTCATCCATGCTTCAGAACAGAACAGTGAAAGAAATACTGTGGGGGTACAAAGATCCCTTCTTAAACAAGGTCCCCTTCCCCTTGGACCCCGTTTTAGGAGTCTTCTACCCGGTAAGTGAAACCAGTGAGGAGGCAAAGCCTTCAGTTACTATTCTGTGAATGATAACTTCAGTGAGGAACTAAAATCTGACAATGTTACAATCTGGTTCAGTACTTCTAACTGTTATTCCTACTTCTTGTGTCTGTTACAGTATAATGGGACGTTTGATGGACTTTACAAAGTGAATACCGGGCAAAACGATATTAAACAAACAGCAATAATTGAAAGCTATAAAAACAAAAGGTACCATAGCTTTGTATAATTAAAATGTATACTTATTTTCCAGATGTGGCTTTTAAGGCTTGATTCACTAAGAACTATAGATAAATGGAAAATCTTCAGCAATTCAAAGGAAGCTGTATCAAGCCCTGGACTTAGCAGAAACACCTCTTCCTTTTAGCTCTTAATAATTCCGTTAAGAGCTTGAATTCAAATCAGTTATTGATTCTTTGGTACAAATAGCTACTTCTGGTTTTCATACTTAAGTAGCTAGATCCCTTTCATCTTGTTCTAGTGCATCATATAGATGATCTGAAAAAATGAATGAACATATCTGTTTTCTGACTTTCTTAATGAACCATGCTTATACTGGAGCAGCTATATTTAGCAATATAATTTAGCATCAATATTTAGCAAATAAGCAGGTAATGAAATTGATTACACAGTATGATATACTATATGCAGCATGAATTTTTTTTCATCTTAAAGGAATCTTTCATACTGGGAAGGTCACTGCGATTTGGTTAATGGCACAGGTGAGTATTAAGTTTTTTAAAGCTTCAACACATGTCTTGATATTGAAAGGCAATAATGCTACAATAAACACAATATAATAAATACAATATTTAAGTTAATAGCCCTGGGCTTTGACAGATCTGTATTCTGTACACTAAATGTCTATATAGGGAATGTATACATACTACTACTATTATATGTGGATATGTGTGTATCCATTAGTAATCTGGCTTTCCAAAAGTTCATGAATCAGGAGGGATTAGTTCCTTTTTAAACTATGGAATTAAATTTATGAGAGACAATATTTTCTTAGGTTTTGAACTCCGTTTTTCTCATGGAGCCTGAAGCCTTTTTGCCCAGGGTCAGTTTTCTGTTGTTCTCCCACATCTGATGGAATAAACATACTCAGCTGCCTAGACTTAAGTGCTCCAGCACAGTGAAAATGTGAAGCTTTTCCCTGTTATCAAAGGTTACCTTGTTATCACAGTTTACAAGAGCATTAAATGTAACTGCTCAGGAGAGAACATGTGTTTAGAGAAACAGGCTTGTAAGTTTGCAAAGTCTTGTAAGTAAGAATGACAATTCCTTTTTGTGAGGTTTCACACCAAAGCACGACATGCATAGTATGAACAAATGTCTAGATAAAAATATTAAGCAATATTCTTGTATAGGGATTGGAATGATTCCATATTTGCCAACCTTCCAAACAGAAATAGAGTGTGTGTCTAGGATGATCTTTGATCTTCTTTAAGAAAAAATGCTTCTGTCAAGTGGGCAAGTGGCAGTTTGTAATTCAGCTTTCTCGCTCTTGCCAACTAGATTCAAAGATATCACAGATGTTTTCAATCCCTGGGTTATGGCTGCTGACTAAGAAACTAAACAGAAATTGTAGCAAGAACTAACAAATGTATTGGTTAAAGGTTTGTTACAACACCTTGTTTGCGAAAACGTCAGACTCTTCTTACTTCATCCTGGATGCTTGCAATGCAGAAATAGGCATCTGAACTGGTTATGATCTTTTTATAGCGAATGGAGACAAAGACACCACTAAAGTGCTAGTAGTCTGAACTGTTTTACATGTCTACCATGGGGTGAGATGGACTGTGCCCTAGAAGTGCTTCCTTCTCTCCCTTAGCTATAGAGAGGATCTCAGCTTACAAAGAAGAGGTCCAATTGAGCAAACTTTGTTGAAAAAGGTTTAACATTTAGCTTTAGCAGGTCATTATTAAATAGGTAGTTTTGAAGTCTAAACTGTGCTTCTTGTAAGCATTAAGCACCATAACTACAGGTGGACCAAGCATCTCTGCAAAGGTTTAAGTCTTCAGACTGTATAAACCTTGAAACATCAGGTATTGGGATTCACATTAAGCACAGCTGGTTTTTGTATCCTGTTTTTAATAGACTTGATCATATAGTTTCAAATCAGTGGGAGAAAAAAAAATAGCTGCCATAATTTGGTTCACTTTCAAAAGCAATAAAATCTTATCTGTGGAGTGCCTCTCACTGAGCAATAACTTACGTAAATATTTTCCCCAGAAGTGACTCATTTTGTTTATGTTTTTCACAGCTTTATAGAAAGTAACAGCTGAGTATTGAGCTGGTAACTATATTGTGTTTTCTAAGTGGAACTGCTTTCAAGTTCTTATTTTACTTTATTCACAGATGGGGCATCATTCCCACCCTTTGTTAAGAAGGATCAGGTACTGCGCTTCTTCTCCTCTGATATTTGCAGGTAAGCTGGTCCCTTCCTGGTGTGTGTACATACCTGTGTGTCCCATCTGAATGCTTTTTCATTTCAGAGGATCGCTGCAGTGGCTGTGCATGGACCTAGGTCACCAAGGCAGTTCAACATAAGCATTTCACCTAAACACAAATAAATTCGTGAGCTGCGCTCATGATTCAGAACCTGATTCTACCACTTTAATTTATGCCACAATAGCAAACTATTTATGGTGTATTTTATATCAGCCACTTGCAGATGTATAATTTAAGGATACCTGACACTCCCGTGAGCTGTTACAGATCTGTGAAAGACATTGAGACAGGGTTCAAAGTCGTGAACTTCTTTTAAAATCAGGACCCATTAACCTTCCTTGTTTGGTCTGAGAAGGCAGTAGGTACAGCTTGGGTTGGTTCAGCCTGTCTTTGGCATTTCTGCAGAACATCACTATGAAGAGCAAGATTTACTGTCATACATTAGATACTCAAAATTGTTTTCTCACAGGATATTTTTACATATTTTATTTTTGAGTATTTACAAACAAGCAAGCCTGCTTACTACATCCCATATTGATGGCTTTTCAGCCTGCTTCTTCTGTTGCGGATATCCAGTGTCCCTGAGTTCTCCAGTGGGATTGCTGAAAGCTATGTTACAAGATTTAAAGTGCATCACAGTGTATTTACTTTGGGAGGTTCAACCCCTTTATTTGTTTTGCTGCCTGGAAACAGCTGCTTCCCTTTAACAGGGTTTAAAGTGGGTCATTTGCTGTGCAGGCTCTTTTTGAAGATCAGTGTTTTTACACGATGTTCAAGTTCTTTTTCTTTTTTATGAAGTAATTTTATCCCCAAACTGGAAAGCATTTCACAAGTCATGGAAAAGGGAATTCTATGCAGAGGAGAAATTACAAAATTCTTTGGATTGGTTGCATGCAGTTTAAGAGATCCCTCTTGCTATTGAATTCTCACAATTAATGAACAATGAAGGACAGTAACAGTCACTCAAAGGTTACACTGAATAGGGTCATATAAAAGGGTTCTGTCCGTGTTGCAAATGCCAGAACCCTTCTATTTTTTTTTTTTTCTTTGCTGCAATACAAAGTGTTGCTACCCTGGTTACTTTACTGTTTGACAACCATGTCTCCCTACCAGTTGATAATGTATGAGCGAAAAGAAGCTTAAGTGGTATTCTGATTCACATGTAATGTATGCAGAATATTGCCTCCATCATAAAGCTTAGATTAGTAATATCTGTTAGGTCAGCAAAACTCTATACCAGAGCTGATTTATGTTGCTAAGTATCTCTACTATAGTCCAAAACCTTTCAAAACTTTCATAAGAACAGTAGGTGTAGAAGCATGTAGGGAAAAGAGCTCATAGTTAATATGATAGTCTTGTGTATATTGTTTATTAGCAGTTAGTATTTGTGTCTGGTGCTTTGTGTATTGTTGTGCTCACCTCTGAGCATGTACACCCTTTTGTAAAGTTGTGGAATACTCTCCATTACAGAGGAACAACACTGCAAACTGCTGAACAGTGTGCAGGGAGCCTGGACATTGGCTCTCTGGAGTAATTCTTTTAAGAAGGTGACAGATGAAGGATCCTTAAGGAGTATTGCCATGCACTCAGACTTGTAACCCAAATGACTGAAGCCTGTTTCTCCTTTTCTATATTTAGATCGATCTATGGAGTTTTCCAGGGTGAGCAGAATGTGAAGGGAATCTCACTGTACCGTTTTGCAGTTCCTCGTGAAGCATTTGCATCACCTGCTGAAGTCAGCGATAATTATTGCTTCTGTACAGACCGAGTCATATCAAAGAACTGCACAATAGCTGGAGTCCTAGACATCAGCGCCTGCAAAGCAGGTATAGTAGTGACACAGTACTGCCAAACAAGCCATTTAACTGTGGAGAAAGCAGATGTCCTGTAGCTGATGTACTACTTTAAGATACAGGATGTTTGGGTTTGTGAATACTGGTACAGATTGCTGTGAGACCTGCCACATTTCACAAAATGAGGACTATAATATTTCTGTATTTTTCACAATGCTCTGCAAAATCTTGATACTACAGCTCATATACAGAGATTACAGTAATGCATGTATAGAAAGGAAAGCAGGCGACACTATAAAAGCCAAGATAGTCCTTGTATTTGTGATAATTCACACGCATGGGGTGTGACAGTGTGTGTACACAGCTCGCATGCAGATGTGAGTTGCGTACACACATGCAGAGACTGAGAGACACTACTGGCCTAGTTTAGCATCAGTGCAATGTAATGAATATACAGAGTTTGCATTTGGTGCAGAGTGGACAGTGGGAGTTCCATTCAAGCTTACTTTCTGCTAAAACAAGATCATGAGGGTGGGGGAAAACAGTGAAACTCAGGTCCCCACCTCCATGTGAAACTGGGAGCAATACCTATCCCACAGACAAGCAGATTTGTAACTACAGTTTATTTCACTGTGCAAATTTCCCTCATGGCAGCAGAATAAATGCTTAAACTTCTTTTGGGGGGTGGGACTATTAACATTTTAATTAGGATTATCTGTCTGTGTAAAACACTGTGTTTGCATGGAAAACCTCAGAAGATGAGCACTGAAACAAGGCTTAATGATTCAAGTGAGTTTGTTTTGTTTTTAAATAGGAAGACCAGTATTTATCTCTCTCCCGCATTTTCTTCATGCAAGCGAGTCTATATTGCATGATGTTGAAGGACTGAGCCCAGATGAGCAGGAGCATGAGACATTTCTAGATGTAGAGCCTGTAAGTCCAAATATTTAATAATTGTAACTGAGTGAACTTGCAATGTTTAAATTTAATTGCAGTAGAATAGGTCTTTTACCAGAGGGATGAGCAGAAGATACAATATTTTCATGCTTGATTCTGCAAGATCTGTTCAGTGCTATGTTTTAGCAGGGGAAATTTAGAGCAGAACTGTGTCTCATTCTGACCTTTAAAGTTTGGAAAATAAGTTTTGATTTTTCCTTACTGAAAATTTAGGATTAAAGAACCCCCTCAAACTTTGAAGTATACTATATGTTTTCTATGACCTGCAAGGGCTTTAGAGAAAAGTATTTCCTAAGAAAGTTCTTCTGTTCCTTCTATACTGACTTTTTTATTTTCTACAGCTACACACATTTGTATAATTATATCTCAATTTAAATAACATAAATATAAACCAGTTTATTTCCAAGCAAATTCCTAGAAGTCTAAACAGACTAGTCTAGAACAGATCTGATATCGTCTTTGTGCCTTGGATTGTCCAAGAGATTTTCCAAACGGAATGCATTTATGATTCAGCTCTGATTTTGATTTCATCCAATTTTACAGATGCTTCTGTTCCAGTGATCCAAAATCTTAAGTTTAAATGTATTTAGCAAAGTTTTCTGAACTATGTGGTGAATTCTATGTTTCCAAGATTTTATTTTGCTGTCTTTGAATCTGTACAACAAGAGAAAATTCAGGATTTTCACTCAACTATTTTAGTCATATAGTTTAACAGTTAAGCTGTGTAACTTCAGTGAAGACATCTAAAATTAAATCTTTGTTTCACCTTATTTGGAATAGAGAAATCAACCAGAATTTCCTAAATCTGATATGAAATTTTCAAGAATCACACTCTGTTTTAGTTCTGTGGAGGATAAATGGGAAAAGAAGGAGATGAAGGAAAAATCTTACATTTGTTTTGATATGTACTTTCTGATATGTAATGATCTCATTTATATTTTTTTTGGCTCTATGCAAGTTAAACGTTCTTCTTTTTGAAAAGGGAAATTTAGCTGATTTCTGGTGGGAAAAAAAAACCCACCCTAAAACAGTTCATGACTGATTTAGTATTTTTAATCTATTTTTTGCCTTAAGTTTCAATTGCAAATTACAAAAGTAACTGTGGTAAAGCCGCAAAACCCGAACTTCTAAGAGAAATGTGAGACCCTTAGAAACATGAAAATTTCATAAAATTAAATCTTTCAAAGCACAAGCATAAAATGACAGCAAAGTTCTCTTAGGCGCAGTCCATGTTCTAGGCTTCAACATCCAATTCAAAAATTTAAATTAATGTGCATGGGTTTTTTTCTTTTCTGATTTTAGATCACCGGTTTCACACTACAATTTGCAAAACGATTACAAGTAAACCTCCTTGTGAAGCCTGCAGCAAAAATCGAGTAAGTACTAATTAATTATTTTACTTTAAAGTGGTTTTGTGAGAGAGGCAATTGGTCTAGGAAAGTATCAGTAGAAATAGCTGGGGAAAGAAGGAATAAAAATACTTTCCCAAACTGTTTTTGTCTTTCTTGTGAACATTTTAGTCCTGACTTTTCAGAGAATATGAATTTCAGCGAAAGAGCAAGGTTTCTTGAGCAAGAGACTGCCCGTGCATTTTAACACACATCTGATTTTCCCCACAGAAACTTGCAAGGCAAAATGTTCTTAAAAACAACATTCTTACAAAACCCAAATGGGAGTCATGAGGATAGTAGGCAAAATGCATCCTCTGAAATAAATCCAGTGAGAGAATTTGTGTGCTCTGTCACTATATGGATTTTATCACAAGGTTTGATTGGCCTCTTGCTGTTTCTTTTCCCTTCACTGGCCCAAATGTACATGCACAGATGTGCTTTTCATTATCCTGTACCTCTGGCAGGTGAACGTGACACAGATGTTCAGACCTTCCCACCAACAGCTAGCTGTGTCCAGCCTTTCTTCTTTGTGACTACCCACATATGGAAGACTAAACAGAAAGAGATGGTTGCCTGATATATAAATTGGATGTAATTAATTGTAAGCTATTTCTTTTTTTTCAGTCCAAAACTATACTAAAAAGGTACATCTGGAAGTTAGAAATGTAGTTAGAGGAGAAAAAAATGTTTAAGTAGAGGCTGGGCTTATGCACCAAACTAAAGGTAACATGCTGTACTTATTTTCTCATTTCAGAGCTTTATCAAAAGTTCAAAAACCTTATATTTTTCCTCTTCTTTGGCTAAATGAGGTTAGTATATTCACTGTCTGTTAATTTTCACTGTTTAAAAAAACCCAAACAAATCAAGCAAAAAAAATGAGCTAGGTTTTCCAGTCTTGGTGTCCTGAAATTGACCTCACTCTGTGATTTGCACACACCAAGAATATATTCAGCAAGTGAGGGCTTGCATACTCATCTTTCACTGACATTTTTCTTGCACTGTTTCAGTCTGCTGTTATTGGGGATGAGAAAGCAGAAATGTTCAGAACTAAAGTCACCGGTCGTGTCAAGATGCTGAATATGCTGCAGATGGTGTTAATGATTGCAGGTGCTGTGCTGTTCGTCGCATTCATGGGTTCCTACTTCATATGCAGATCAAAGAAATTAAAATAAGTAAGTAACCACTAACAACTCAGTCCTCAGCAGTAGCTTTTTCTCAGGGTTTCAAGAAGCTGAGAATCATTACCTATTTATCTGTTTTTACTTTTTGAGTACTAATAAATTCAGCAGTTGTTCTGTGGGGAATTATCCAGAATTTCAAATTCTCTTCCTAGCTTTAATCTTTCAGGATGCAATGAACGCACTGAGGAAAGGTATTGAGAACTCTACCAGGAGACCAACTTTTTTTTATTCCAAAGTAAAACATGTTTTCTGTGAGTTTATGAAAATTGACATTTTATCCACGACTGAAACTGTTCAGCAGTGCCCTCTGGTACTTCTCTGGGACACAGGCCACACAGCTGCAGATTCCTGTGCCCTTCCATGACATACCCCTGTCTGAGATTCAGAGAACTCAGTATAAATGACACTTTTTATTGAGTGTTGGATAGGGTTTCACAATTCTTTCTCTCAGTTGTGCATCACCATCATGTTAGCTTAAACATCTCCTGAATGCATAGTCCACTAAGACTGAATGTACTCCCCTTATGGGTAGAATATCTGAGTTGTTGATTAATGCACTGATTGATTAATGGAAATAAACACATTTTGAAACAATTGAAAAAGAAGTTCCAAGATATTAATGTTATGGTGAAAAGTATGCTTTTTAAGATGACGATTTACCTCATCACATGCTGAATTATGATTTTATTTCACTACAGGTAACAAAAGACTTCAGAAGTAGTCAGTGTTTAATCAAAATTTCAGCCAAGCAGCATGTTAAAATTCAAAGACAAAAGGTATGATTCAAGGCACAGCCAGTCCTACATGCTGCGGAATTCAACATGCTTTTCCATTCTGAGAAGACCAGCTCATCAACACAAATGAGCTGAAGTTTCCAAAGGTCCACACTTTTGATATCACTAAAGAGGTCTCCATAGAAACTATATTTTCAAATAACTTTGATTATTTGAACCTTGTTACACATTTTAAATGACATTCAAGCAGATTGGAGTTGAGGCGCATTTGGATTTTAGTCCACCTTTTGCCATTTATGCAACTTGCTACTTTTTATCTTCTGGGATTGCAAGACAAATTAAAGCTGTTTGCTGATCTTCTGAGCACAGGCTGGGAATGACAACACCCTTGAGCTCATGCTGTGCTCTAGATGCTCTCATTACAATATTTCTTTCTGTTCCTTCAAGGAATGGAAGCTGCTGCAATAGAACTGCTCTCTGTCCTCTATTCAGGGACTTGAATTGCATTGAATGTGAAGTTTATTATGTAAAGTTGATAACTGTAATACATGAAGTTAATAAAAGACTTACTAAAATATGTGGTTTATACATTTTATATGGACATGGCTCATAGGCACACCACAGTCATTGATTTGTTGATGGATTTCATAGACACTTGTCTCCACAGCTGTCTAGTAATCTGAATCACTCCCTAACTCCCAATCTGCTCCATTGTTCTTTCTGCTGCCTCCTGTGTGCTCTTCTTTCTGGCTCTTGCTTGAACACCCACCTCTTCTCTACGCTAACCCACTTTGCCCAAGGTCTCCCTCAGGGAATGACCTGATATATCCCCTTTAAGGTCAAGACAAAATATTCCAGAATGCTCCAGACACAGGAAGGACTGAGATAATGATTTGGATCAAACATCAAAGGGTTCTATTTCCTTGCTATAGGAGAACATTAATGAAAACAGGTAGCCCCACTTCTTTCTGATAAACCATCTGCCACAAGATAATTTGTGCAACCATTTGTTTAATGAGGTGCATCAACCTGCAGACAGGTGGTAAACACTGCCACCCACATAAATGGTTTACTTTTTCATTTAATCTGAATGCCACATCTTAGAAATGGGAGTCAATAGGGCAGATACTGAGTGTTGTGGGATCCCTTCACGTGAACTCAGAATGAGTGCCTAAGTTCAGCACTTTCTAAGGTTTCTTTTTGGATCTTTTGTGCCCTTAAATAAGAGCTGCACGGAAAAAGGAAAATCAAACATGGCAAGCCTCTCACAGCCTGGAAATAATGCAACAATGAACTTTAAACCAAAAAGTTTTGTTTTGCTAGTAAAGGACAGTATCTTTGGCCAAGCGTCTTTAGGAAGGTGTTTCTGCCCTTCAGAAATGAAGAGGAAAACCGAAGAGAATAAAATGCTGTTGTTTTAATCCCATATTCTTTGTAGACAAAGTTGTGCAGCACTCAACAGAGCTGGCGAGTCACAGAAATCCCAAGAGATTATTCTTGAAGGCAATCTCTATGTGGTACATGCCTATACACTCTTTTCCAGCTGTGAGCTGGAAATGCAAACTGGGCAGGAGATGTGAAGATGGCATGACACTCAAGGGAAGCTCTGCTCCCCTTAGAAAGCCCATGCATTTTCTTGCTCATGGTGCTTGCTAGTCAATGAAAAATGAGACTTTTCTCTCCACATTATTGCTGGTGTTACATGTGATGCTTTGTTCCCATAATAGTCTGGGGACAGTTTGACACAACTAAAAGCATCCCTACAGTCCTATGGACTGATCAAAAAACTATGAGGACAGCTAAAGACAGAGTCACCTTCTTCCTGAAAATAAGCACAATTCTGCTGTGGTTCAAGATGTGAATCTAAGTTTTTATAACAGAACTAGTCTTTTGTGCCAGAATCTAACAGTGAGATGCTTCCATGAAAGGAACAGCAATGCTCCTGTTGTTGTTGATACACTAGCATTTCAGCTTCATTTTCTTTGGCTTCAAGTCCATTGTTAGCAAGTTAGTTTGCTCTCCTTGTGCTGTGTAGTGCTATGTGATGCTCCAACAGCAGTGATCAAGGAAGTCAGACCATGATTTTAAATGTCTTAAGGCCCAATTTTCATGCGCACAGAGTTTGTTCATATGTATAATCTCATTGATCTCAATGCAGGTTTAGACTTTTAAACTATGGTCAGCACCTAGACTACACTTGAATTATAATTACTAGTTATTTTATCCAAAGCATCAGTTACAGTTATTGTTAATTCATGTTATTAAGGTTAATGCTAAGTATTTACATTTGTTCAAACAGTGCAGGATAAACATTTATTAGAAATGTTAATAAACAATACAAATAAAGTAAAGTTCAAACTCTTCTTTCTAAGATCCTTTATGTCTAATTGTAAATAAAACTTTCTGTGTTGAGTAACGAAGTCGCTCTGTTCCTTTTCTTGGTATTTTTGGTTTGTTTTCTTTTCCTAGGGGTCGATTTTATGTACTGTTGAGTAAGCAAGCTTATGGCCAACCTTGTTATGTCATTGTGCTCGGCATATCACAGCTGCTTAGAAGTGCATATCACCTTTCACATAGTATTTTATAAATATCAGTGACATGCAACATTTATGCTCTAAATTACTGTCCTGGTTTTGTCTGGGATAGGGTTAATTTTCTCCCTAGTAGCTGTTGCAGTGCTATGTTTTGGCTTCAGTCTGAGAACAGTGCTGAAAACAACACTGATGTTTTAGTGTTGCTTGATAGCACTTACCCTGATAAGGGACTTTTCAGTTTCTCATGCTCTGCCAGTGAAGACGGGTGCAAGAAGCCAAAAGAAAGCAGAGACAGGACACCTGACCCAAACTAGCTAAAGGGATATTACATAATACAGCACATCATGCCCAGTATATAAACTGGGGGGAGTTGGCCAGGAGGGTCTGGTCACTGCTCAGGGACTGGCTGGGCATCAGTCAGCAGGTTGTGAGCAATTGTATTGCATATTGCTTGTCTTTCTTGGGTTTAATTACTTTCCCTCTTTTTATCTCCCTTTTTCATTATTATTATTAGTAGTAGTAGTGTATTTTACTTTATTTCAATTATTAAACTGTTCTTATCTCAACCCACAGGTTTTACCTTTCTCAAATTCTACTCCTCATCCCACCAGGGAGGGAGGGTGTGAGTGAGCTGCTTTGTGGTACTTAATTGCTGGCTGGGGTTAAACCACGACAATTACAACAAGGAGGAGACCATGTGGGCTGAGTTGAGCACCAGCATGTCTAAACTGAAGCAATTCTAAAACAACACAAGGAAACCAAGCTCAGAAACAGACCTGCTTTCAAATCCCTTGAGCTGGAGGTGTTGGTATCATGGCGTTAGCACATCCAGCCGCACATTACAACATCCTTTACTTGCTCTGCTGGCTCAGCAGGTTGGGTGGGAGGCCAGCCTGGCTACGCTCACACCTCATGTTCCCCACCCTCCACAGCTCCTTGTGGGTGAAAATCACCAGTGAAAATCAGATCTGACCCAAGATCTAATAGCCCAGAGCAGGTGTGCCAGCTCTTGATCTCTAAATAAGTATGCTTCCAAATTCTTTCTTAACACCTGTTCTTCCCACCTATCCTACCAGTGTCTGTTAAAGTAATGTAAACACGCTACCACACCCTGCAAAAGAAAGAAAATGGATGTTTTCCCTATTTTTCTAACTGTGAGGCTAGGCAAGGACTTGTTTTATTCATGGGTGCACACATCAGCAGTATTTAAAAAATGAATACATTTATAAATAATAATTATAAAAATATAATAATTATTAACTATAAGTTGTATAATTTTTATATTAAAAGTATTAAATTAAATAACAAATGAATAAAATATGTTTACAGCTTTTCCTTTGGTTTTTGGATTTATTTTTTTAAATAGCCATCTAAACCCCCAAATCAGAAAGGCAAATGGCTCACACTCACCAAATGTATACTGCATTTACAAATAGATGCTATTCATTTTCTATTCCCCGTTTTCTCTTTGCATACAGGATATCTCTGATCCTCTCCAAGCATTACCCAAAAGAGCCAGGGACTTAAAACCCACCCCAGCCAACGGGACTGTGACTTTTCTCAGTTCTAATGTGTGATGAAAGAAACCAAATGCTTTGCAGCAGGCGCCACCCAAAGGGCATACAGATTTTCACAAGTTCTGCTTCATTTCAGCAGAGGCAGTTAAAAAGTAATACTGGCTAAAATTCATCGTTGTTTCCTCTGCTGGTTTACATCACCAGAAATAAGATACTCAGGTTATTCCTTCAAATAAAGCTAAAGTGCTAAAGGAAGTTGACTGCTAACCACAAAGATGAAGCGAATCTTGGGTCTACTTTGGATACTGGTTGAGTACAGAGGACACTTTTAATGCTGGTTTTAGTTCTTACTGGGTTAAACCCAGAAGTAGGCAAAACAAAACCCAAACCAATATACAAGAGAAGGAAAGCCAAAATAGAGAAGAGAAAAAGAAAGGGAACGCTCTTCAAAGCGGCCAACCCAGATGAGAACTTACAGAGGTCCTTCCTGATGACCATCCGCTTCAGGACACCCTTTCCAGTGAAGCAATGCCTGCAAATACCATTTTCACAGTAACTGCAGCTTTGTCTTGATCTTGCCATTGCTTCCCCTCCCTCATTGTGCTAATAGAGTTGGCTGACACATGCTTCAATCTGGATCAGATTTTGCAGTTCTAATTGGCTGCTGAGCCTTGGGTGTACATTACTGGGAAATGTTAACTGTATCTGAACAGCTCTTATCTACTATGCTGTGCTTGCTCCCTAATATATGGCTTTAAAATACGAATTATGAACTCGGGAATGAAATGTAGAGGGAGAGAGGAAGGAAGGGCAACTCACATAGTGACTTTCAGCAAAACCGCAGTGAACATCCATAACAGCAATATTTGTATGCCTCTGTGCAAGACAATGGGGATAAGAGCACTCTGGAAGATGAGGACAGGGAGAAGAGCTGCAGATGCAGGTAGTGGTGTGCAGGAAGATGGCTATAAAGTGAAAGGCAGGCTGCGGTGCTCCACAAGAAGGAGTAAATGGCTGAACACAGCAGTCACAATCGGCATTGCACAGGTTGGGGTGTGAGGAATAATGTACAACTATGTTTGTTGCCCACCAGTCCCTAAACTGTTCACTGCTGATACCCTACCAGTATGGGTGTGTGCCATACACATGTGCAAGCAAAGCAGGGACAGTAGGAATGCTGCAAAGTCTCAATTGCCTAACTATATAAATGCAGTCTGTCTCAGGATACTTAGGTTTTTTATTAGCAGATAATTTAGGAAGACCTTGATCTCCCATAAAGTCCATATCATACTACTCGTCTTTCATAGGTATCTCAAATATCCCAGAGTGTGTCATATGAGAAGTTCTGCAATATCATTTTATAATCTCTTTCCATAGCTGCATTTTTCAGGACTGGGCTCTTTAACAAAGTTCCTGGGTTGAAAACCAAGCAAAAAGAGAGGTCATGAGTACAGGAGGCCATAAAGTAATGTAGGAGGCTAATTGCCAGGATTTTCTGGCCAGCTTTGGTAGACTCCCTCTGAAGCAGCTAGCCTTTGCATATCCCCATCTCAGGTACTCAATCCTCCTTTGCTGAGCAGCCAAGTTACCTTATTCATAGAAAAGGGATGAGGTACTTAAAACTTACATCCTTTGTTATTTTTGTTTCCCACCTGAGCCTTTTTATGGAACCTCCCTACACCTTTCTGTAGGGAGAAGAGAGAAATGAATGAAATAATACCCAGCTAAATACTTCAGGAACATATTTCTATTTACTTCTCTTGCTAAGCTCTTATAAGTTTTTTTGCAGCCACTTCTTGGATGTTACAAAATAGTGTTTAGGAACAAATACTTTCTTGCGGCCTGAAACCCTGAATTGCATGTTTAGATATAGATTTTACACTTATGACAATATCTATTCCTTTGGTACACATGCACCCATGCAGCAAAACTTGGGAATGCAGCAGTTCCAGAAGTGGCAGAGGATCAATGCTTTACAACCCATTGTGTCACCATTCACAGTGTAGGAGTAATGTGCAAACCATGGAGCAATCCCAGGTGTAAACAGTGAATAATTTTGAATGAGAAATGAGTTACACATTTGCATTTTATTTGCAAGCAAATACTGAGCTAAAAGAGGAAATACTGTGCAAGGCATAACTGCAGCTTGTCCTTTCTGTATTTACAGGGAGGGAGCACGCAGGGGTCTTCCCTTGGTCCTTCTACATCCAGGAAAGGAAAATGGAAGGGCTGAGAGTTTAAAATCTCTCTTTCTGTTCTCTCAAAACTTTGATTTTTGTTTCTCTAGAAAACAAAGAAGGAAGCTAGAGATTTCTCTTAAGGCTTTCCTGCTGTATATGTTACTTAATAACCCTCTAACCGAACATTTCTGACAACCCTCCTTGCTTTTACACACATTTAGTGCTGCGCATCTTCACTTCCAGTCCTCGCCGTGCAGTTTCGGCGATGAGCACTAGATGGCAATGCAATATCTAGGCTGACGGTCCCAAATTCTGCAGAAGTCCTGCCAGGAGCGGCTCGCCCTGCACCGGGGTTTGGGCGGATGCACTTGGACGCGGTGAGACTTCAGCTGAGGCCCTTTTTTTCGCATTAATCCAGAGCATAATATAAGCGTTGGGTCACCACCTCACACAGCTTGGTGGTGCTGCAACAGTTAGCTAATTCATTCACATATGTGAGTGGGATGAATGATATGTATATGTCAGTGTATGCACATTTTTATGTGAGTATGGCTTCCACAATGAAATAGCTGTTAGAGGATGTCTTTTTTTTCTAAAATAACCTGCATTTCAGCTTATAAAGAAATGGTGAAATATTTGAACTTGAAGAGATCACATACTCTCAGGCCTGTGAACTATGGAAAGATGCTCAGCTTGCCATATGGTGGATGCTGCAGTGCCTGCTCAAGAGAACCAGGCATGTCACCTCTGGTGAAGAACTTGAGAAAGTATGCAAGACCTTCATGCTCAGCAAACCCAATTGCTGCCCCTTAGCATACCATCAGCACAACAGCTCCCGCTTTTCAAGGATCATCCTCTTTAATATCCCTATTGTCTATCCAGAAACCCTACCTTTTCTGATTCTTTCTGCTTCCTGTGGTATAAGGACATATGACTATGACCTCCTTCTTGAGCATTTGAGCTCAGTTTTACTAAGACTGCTGACATGTTCAGAAATAGCTCTGTATCTATTCGTATAATTTTGTGTTTAAAATATTTGCCTACATATGGTTACACCATCCATCCCAGATTTTCTGTTTTAAAGCCAGCTCTAGCCATTAGATATACTGACTTCACTGCAGGATGAGTTTTGGTTGTAGAGAAAGGAGGTTATGTTTCTATTTCTTGTGTCCAGGTACAACACACACAGCACAATAAAATTGACTGGACAGACAGTTATAGGTTGAGATAACGTATTTGCACCGATAATAACAAAATCCAATTAATAGGGTGCCCATGATAGTAGCCCCTAATGACAGGAACTAAATAAATCATGTAAACTGCAAATCTGACTTTGTAGCCTACCTTCAAAAATGTGTCTGCAAGGTGCTCTTCAGGGTTTTCTGAGTGTGCAGAATATGAACCATTTCTGATCCCCATTGATAAGCTAATATGCAAACCCTGCTGAGAACCAGCACCTCAGCAAGCTGGTAAGGTCTAGCTGAAATTATGGGCAGATAACTATTCACTTTTGTCTATTATTTCTGGAAATAAAGTATGTATTCTTCTGCATGTATTTATTGTCTTTAAGTATAATATATGTGTGCTTCCTGGAGTTAGGAAGATTGGATAGCAGCTTCTTTTTTATTTAGAAAATCAAACTTAGTTAAAAACCCCCATGTTATATGCTTTTCTTTATGTGATCAGGTTTTTAAAGCTAAAAAACATTTAAAATATAAAAGGTCTTTGAAAAGGTTATTGAAATGATTTCTCAAAGGTAGGTTTCTGACAAAAGAATGTATTTTTTTTTTTACTTTTTTTTTTTTTTTATTGATATACTTCAGGGAAGAGATAAGAAATATTTGAATCCCCCCTGAAATTCAATCACATTAAAATTGAAGATATCATCAATAATACTTTGCCAGGTTTGACCACCTTGATTCCCAGCACTGATTATTTGTGGACGTGTGGGATGGACGATAAGCATATATGTATGTATGTTTTTATATATAATTTTATATATAATCAAAATAATCACCAAAAAAAGAAATGCTGAAGTCTGTGCCTGAGAATCTGTGGGTTGTGATCTCTCATCCCAGTGAGATGACATCCTAATACCTAGGTAAAAACACTTCCTGTAACACTCAAGAAACCCTCCACAATGATGGATGATCAGTTAATTTTTCAAAATCAAACATTATATGGTCAGAGAGTTAAAACTGTACTCTAAGTTTTTCTCAGAGAAGTAAGGACAAAGATGCTACGTCAAAAGTTAGCTCTGTTGCTAAGCAGATAAAATGCCAAGTAGCTGGCCTGCTTCAGGTTTCCTTCTCTGTATTTGCAATATGCATGTGTGGATGTCCTGAAGATACAGCTTTAGCTGACTGGCCTACATCCAGTATGAGTAGATACTGAATGTGTGTCCAATTGTCACTCTACATTATGGAAGTTTCTCGTAGCAATTTAAGATGAGGATTTCATCACAAATTTTACAGTAATTTAGTATAAAATTTCTCAAATAGCCTTTTCATACGTATAATTACCTAATTGGTCTTTCGTATATTTTAAACAAGAAATCTTCTACATTTGACTACTGACTGAAATTGTTTTTCTGGTGCACCTGTCTTTTGCTGAAGAAAAATGAGTTTTCAATACCTTTACCCGTACAAACTGAGCTTGGCACAGAGGTGATCTTTTCAGGAGCTGGTACCATAGTGAAGGCTTTTGTGTTGTTATGTTTCAAATGATTTAGAGACTTGTATCCACTATCCAAATTAGCTCTGCCAATGAGCTTTTCAGCACGTGTTGCTGGATTGAAGCTCTGTGCATGGTAGCTTGGCATCCCTTGTCAAGATGAAGCATTCATGGTGAGTGCCTGAAGGGCAGGGAGAGCATTTCCAGGTCTGAGTAGGTGGTAGAGGCGTGTTAAAATGACATATATGCAATGTGTATTAAACTTTCTCCATTACCGGCTTTGCCAAAGAAGATTTCATAGCCAGCTGCCATTGCATGAATTCATCTCCAGCTGCTGACTCACCAGGGAGCACACACAGCTGCTGACATATAAAACACTCTTTTCCCTGCTCCTGTCCCTATGGGTCTGCTTCCCCCCATCCCAGCAGTGGCTTTTGGTGGCTCCTCCAGGCAGGCATGGACAACCAACAAACATGCAAAAAGCTGTATTGTGAAGCAGTCAGTTGCTGCATGCATGACATGGTTATAACATAAGCACATAAACAAGAACAAAAACAAAATTGTATCACTTGATAAGGGTGGGACTCTCCATTACATCATCTGCAAACATGCCCAAGATAGTGCTGTATACTGCATCACACCCTCCTCACCCATTTCTTCCTTGATAACCACCTCTTGCTTTGATAATGATTGTTTTCCAACTCTGTTCACAAATGTACCTGAAATCCCCAACTATTCAGTCAGATAATCGTCAGTGAGGCAACAGAAACTCACTGGAGAAGATTATGCATACCATGGTCCTTCAAATGGGTGCAGCCCCACCCTCTTGACCAACTTTACCATCACAGGTCAACAAAAAGAAAGTGAAGGCAATAGGGAAAAGGATGTGCAAATATGCCTTGGATGTATTCAGTCTGGTAATATCTCTAAATACCATCTAGCTCTTTTGCCTGAAGAACTCCATACTTCAATGCAAAAAATGTGTGTCCTGAGCTTTCCCACATGATATATTAATGATCTACTCTGTGTATGTGAACAGTTGGGTCAGAATATGGGGCAACATGTTGTTGCAGAACCTGAGGCCAGGAAGCCTCCATGGCTGGCAGGTTCATGGGGCCTGGCTTTCTGATAGAAAAGGGCACAGGTGTTTTCAGATGCCATCAATTTCTGAGCTTTACAGGATTAGGAAAAAGATTTGAAAAGAGTCATAGATTTCTTGCAAGGATTGAGTCATTCTGTAACTGTGATATCAATGGATTAACAGTCCTTTACTCATTTTCCAGACCACGGCTCCAGATCTTGGTGGTCACAGGTGGACCTGCACTTCCCTTAGGCAGCAGTCCTGTCTTACATAACTTAAATTTTCACACATAAGACATTCAAAACTGAAGTCCTGCTTACACCTATGACTCCTATTAATTTTAGTGGGCATTAAATAACAGTCAGCTGTCTCTGGAGCTTGTGCTCAAGGGTCAGGTTGCCTTGGTTGTAAAAAGCCCTGAAAATTTGACTGCAGGATGATCGATCATGGAGCTTACTGACACTCAACTACCCAAAAGAGTAGCTGATAAGTATAACCCAAAGCTAGACTATTATGCATGCCATTTAAATAGCACAGGTTTGGTTTGCAAACCATGCGTGAGCTAATCCAAATGGTGACCTCCTCTGCCTTCAAATAGGTGGCAATTTTTCCATTACTGCAGTCAGTGTTGGTTCAAGACACTGCCTTAATGAAAGGGTTTTTGCAAATAAAAACTCATTTATGTAATTCTTATGTTTAGAGATTGAGTGTTGAAAACAAGAAGGTGTGAAAGCAGCAAGCATTGAGGGAAGTTCCAAAAAACACCTCCCAGAAAAAGGTTTTGCTCTTTCTTGTATGCATTTTTCTACTGAAAATCAGTGGTTTGTAGTCAAAAGTTAATAAATATACCAGCTTTCAGCATCTGGAGAAATAACAGTGCAAAATAAATCGTATGCTATACATATTGTTTAGCTCTGGTGTGGTCACTTGATTCCTGAGGAATGAACACGTTCTGTGTGTGTAGGACAAACTCTTCACCCTAAGAATGCAATCTAGCAAACACCAGCTGTTCAGGGTTTTAGCCAATAGAACAGGAGGAAAAAATAAAATAAAAAGAAAAAAAAAAGAAGCTAGAAAGCAGTATTTACAGCTGCATTAGCACTTAATACCACAAATTTCTTTCAGAGTCAGAACAAAACTGACCTTTAAGAGTAGCAAACTTGGAATATAAATGCAAAACATGGATTGATTATGAAATCTCTGATATAAAGCAGGTTTTATTCTTGCAGTGCTTGTCAAGCCCTTGACTTGGAACCACAAAGCTCTCTGGTTGCCACGCTTTTCCAGGCAGACAATAAATCTGCCTGCTTTGTGCAGTTTGGTATGACAGCATGACTCGTACGATTCTTTTAAGCAATGAAAATATGCCTGAGACCACAAGATTGTGTCAAAGATGAAGGAGATACCTCTTGCATTGTTTTTTTTTTTTTTTCACAGGGTATCAAAATGCTCCTGATTCATGCACATATGGTCACTTATTGATTGGCTCTGCAGATCCAGTTACAGCAAACGACATTATATGCCCTCCTCCCTAATTACTTAATGAAATCCCCTTGGGCTGCAGCAATTTCCATATCAAAGTGGGTGGTTCATGCATAAATATAATGACTGGAGCTGAAGCAATCCTTTAAAAGCAAAGGCATAAGGCCAAAGGCCATTTCCTGCAATTAAATGAGATAATTTAAAATCAAGTTGGATCAGGTGGGTTGCTGTGGTCGTAGAGGTGTGCTGGGCAGTCTGAATTGCTCTCTTGGAAAGAACGTTAAGGTTGTACCTCCCATCTGCTTTTGGTGGTTGGAAGCTGGAAAGGATGGAGGAGGCAGTTCCTGGGAGCAACTTCCTAGCAGCACAGGGAGTTCAATGAGCATTCAGGTATATCCACCAGTATCACTCAGTCTCACTCCAGCCTTTCTGCTATCCTGCCCTGTGACTCCTTTTGCCTCTTTTCTTCCTTGCTGACCTATTAATGTATCTGAAGAGGGCCAAGAGCAAAAGACCACTGCTCTGACCTGGAGCCTGTAAGCACTGTTGCAGCACAATGTGCAGGAGGTACATACTCTTCAGAGTATGCTGCCTTTAACACAAAGTTGAGGGAAGAGGGGAGTGAGCCCAGGGCACTCACTGTACACATGTCCCAGTGCATGCCCCTGAGTGAGCTGATACATGCTGTTGGTGTTACTGCTCTTCCCCCATTCTAGTGCTTGACTCTTCAGTCATCCCAGGAGCCAGATATGCTGAGGCTTATCTCAGCTAGTGTGCTGAGTATGCATTATATTACCAGAGATTATAAATGGTTATAATATCAACATATTACATGCTCTTTATAGTTAATGAGCAAAAAGAGGTACTTGTGAGTCATTATTCCTCTAACCTTAAGGCTTGAGATATGACACAAATAACAAAGGCTTATTTCTAACTCTTTGACCATGAAAGGAGTAGCTCGTATGCATGCTCCCCCTTACAATATTTGGTATGTTTAGGGCTGCCCAGTGCTACAGGGGCAGTTCTGATTTTTATTTTGGTATGTGTGCCAAGGGATCTAGCTTCAGGAGAACTGCCTTTTCAATATGTTGCATCTGGTTCTGGATGCTTAAACCAAAACTCCTACTGACCTAAGTGACACTTCTTGTAGCTAAGCTTCATTTGCCTACATGTGAACATATCTATTACCTAAGATTTTGGGATTTTTGAGGATTTCCATAGAAGATATTATTCCAATTACAAAACATGAGTCTGTAGTTGTTCTCAGACTATCAGCAACCCGAGTTAAGCAAATCAAGAGAAGGACTCCTCCCCTCCTCCTTTTGTAGTCACGAACTCCTATCCTCCTCCCTTTTCAGTTAGGTGGTGGGCCTAACTCAAATGACAATCTCTCCCCAGCCAGAAGAGATTTTAAACTGCTTCTCTTCACCAACTTGAGGTTAGCTTCCTCATTGCATCTTGACAGGGGGGATCTAAATCTCTCTTGCTAAGGATGGTTGGCTTTGCACGGAAAAGAGAAGAAAAAGAAATCTTACAACCCTCAATAACACAGTGCTCAGGGTGGTCACTTGGCAGAGAAACCAGCACACTGCTCTCTTTGAGCACGGAAACCTCCCCTTTGTACAGATTGCACTGAAAATCCAGTCTAGAGCCTACTACATGGAGCAGCCCAACGCTGAATCCTGAGTCTTGCTCAACATCTGTCTTGCTCAAGAGGGAGGACTGACAACAGCAAAGCCTACATGAACGAATCAACAAGTTCTGCATTCACAACACAGCTCCTTCTGCAATAATTTGAAACTTACTCCTCCAGAAAGTGTGTTAATGTTTGTTTGAAAGCCCTTTGATCTCACAGAGGTATTGTTTTCCTCAGTAAATAAGGCAATAAACAGCTGCACCAATATTTATCTTAAAAGAAAAATGTTTTGTCTCTTACAGTTCTCTTCTTTTCTGCATTTTTTCCAGAAAAAAAAACAACCATCTCTTCATTTCTCCAGTTTTCAGATTGGATGGAAAAGGGAATGTCCTGCTATTTTGCAAACATGCAACCACATTCACTGCAATGGCTGAGCTGTGATCAGCTTTCTTGTGTGGCTGGAAGTTGCTGTGAAGTGGTGGGCATGCTGCTTCTGCAGGCTTTACAGCAGTCAGCTAGTACGTATCCCGAAAGGTCCAAATCATCTTCCCAAGAGTTGTTATAAAATGCCAGCAACTGTTTACTTACAAGCAGAATACCAAGACTGTATTGGTACACATTGAATTTATTTGCTATAATTCATTTTCAGCAGTTCAAACCCTTTTTTTTCTTATCTTTGTGGAAAGGCCAGTATGCAGTATGGAGTCAGTGGTGATAAGAGAAGTTGAATGTATTGGAGGTTAAATATCCTCCGAGACTTACATTTTCATTTCAGCTGTTGCTGTGCATGTGTAGCTGTCCACAGAACGGAGTGTGAGATCTCGGATGACACATTCATTTTGAATCGTAACCAATTTTCTGAACAGCCAAATGATAATATAAATTCAGGCTGTGCTCAAACATCTCTGCAGCTCTCCCATATTAATTGCATCACATGTTTCTTCAGTTGGGAGACCCAAGTGAGTTACAAACAAGCAAACAATAACACAGAACCACCCTGCAAAGACAGCCAGGGAGAACAAGGTCAGGATTCGTGGTGGCAAGGAAAATTAAATCGCAGAACTGGTACAACTTTTGATAGTGAGGAAGACAAAATAACCCTCAGAAATACAAAGCACCAGTACATTGCCAAGCAGCTGTACACTATAATAATGGAAGGGATTTAATTATCATTATTATTTTAGTTTCTGTCCTTAAAATGAATTCAATATTTAGTTAATGGGCACTGTGAATCATTTCTGGTCCAGGGCTGGACTGTAGAACTGGCTCACTTTATAGTTTGTAAGCGTGGAGGCATGCTGTAACAACAACTTTTAAGTACTCTCTGACCAACAGTAAGGAGAATATGAGCCATATGCTCGCTAATGTAATGCAGGAGCGTGTTCTAGCACCACCTATCCAGCTTCAAAGGCAACTTCAAGTTAGCAAACAGGCCTGACTGTCACAATTCATCAAACTGGTACAGTTGTTGGACTAATCAGCACGGTTACAGGACATCCAGCCTTGCAAACTTGTGTGTGCCTCCCAGCTTGGTTCAGGGCTGCATCCACTCATGAAGAAAAACCTTGTTCTTCCCACTAGAGAGAACCTCCAGTGGAGAAACTATTTAGTTATTACTCAGTGTGGAGGAAATAAACCTGTTATCTGGGGATCTGAGTGATTTGGGGTATGGAGATGAATAAAGTTGTCACAGTTCTGACAGAGATTTAGCAAATAAAATCAACAGTGGGGTGCATTTTAATTTCTGTTTTACTACATATATCCAGAATCTGTAGGGGACTATTTAATTCTGATTTTGGTTTTGATTTTTTTCTTAACAAAACTAAGCCTATTTTTCTCTAGTTTTTTATTTTTTAAAATATATCAGTTGAATAATTTCTCATTACTGTGTCTCTGCAATATCCTGAGTTTGTATATGGTTACTATGGCCATAGTAACCTAAAACAAATAACATCATAGAAAATAAGTGCTCTTCTCAGTGACTTGGAATGAATTTATGAAGAGGGGATATAGAGCACTCACGATCAGGTGGTGAGAAAGATTTCAAACTCAGAAGACCCTGGACAGAGGGAAAGGGAGGCTGAGCATGATTCCTTGAAAGGCAATTCCCACAGGCCTTATTCAGCCCTCACTCATCCAAGCTGAGTAACTAACACCAGTAGGAGTTTTCATTAGGAACCTGGCTTAAGGAACTGAAAAAGGGAGTACATTGGACTGGGCTGCACTTTAATATGTCTTCAAGGAAGTACTTGCTGGATCTTTCCTAGGATCTGGGGATAGGAATTGCTAGATGATGCCTGTGTTAGCCAAGAGCTTATGACATTGCACAAGAGTCAGGGTATTTTAGCATGAGCGGCTTTGACTTGAATTCTAATTCTTTTTTGAATTATATTTTCCTGCTTTTTTTTCAGTAGCTAAATTTCAAGTTCAAGCTGTGAAGTACCTTAAGGAGTGTCTTGTTTAGTGAAATACAGGTGTGCAGCATGCAGAAAGCATTACAAAAACTATTCTCCCATCTTACAGCTGAAAGAGGTCACTACAAAGCATTATTTGCAAATCAGAGTTTTCCTGGTTATTGCATCAACCTTACCAGTGCTATGTCCTTCTTTGGGATGCCAAAGTCTTGAATATGTCTTTGTGCAACTTAGTGCTTTGTTTGAAGGGACTTAAAATAATGGCCTAGACTCAATAGTTGCTTTGCAAAATTCTGGTGATGAAATGCAGCTGTGAACTGACTTAATTAACCAGTTAAATAGTGTTTATGGGTGTTGCAGCTTTTTGAGACAGCAGAGTAGCTGGCATGAACTAAAGAAGAGGCCTAGAGTTGCCAGTCTGAGGCAAAGGAAGGGGGACTTACTGCACAATCTCCTCTTCCCACACTGACAAGGCCAAACCTGGTGTAAATGGGGCCAGGGTGGGGATGCAGCATCTGGTATGGCATGACACTGTCTGCCACACTCAGCTCTGCCTTCACAGCCAGTAACAGCTCAGTCAACAGCAGTTACTTCAGAGGTTTCCCTCAGAGTGAGATTTATTCTTGGCACCCAAACCCAAGTGCTCTCAATGCAGCAAGGCTTGTACCATTTCCAGGATTTCTGCTGGCTGACTTTACAGTTGGCTGGAGGATGCAGGGGAAGTTTCTGTTCAGCTCATGTGGTTTTTGCCATCGTGTCGCTGGCTCCTTTCAAAATAACAGTTTGCCTTCTTGACAGGAACGAATAAACTGGCAAGGCAATTCTTTCTTTGTTAATCCCTAGCTGGTCTCCAGCAACAGTCGAAAATGAACCATCTCTAACTCCATTTAGGGCTCTTTGGCCGGTGTGTACCACACCAGAACAGCCCCTTGTGCTGGGAGATGACAAGCATGCTCCAGAGGGCCAGGTGGCTACCAAATGGCAGCAAATATTATTCCCTACTTCTGGATCCTTGGATAAACCACCAGGCATGCTATTTTCTGCTTTAAGCATTTCCTGATAGCTGCAGACATCACTAGGTGGAGGAGACAGCCCAGGGCAGATCCATGAACAGGACAAATCCATACATAGGTAATATAATATCATAAATCTTTCTAGCCTTTAGAAGTCTTGGAAAGGGAAGAAAAGCTTTTGTTCCAGACATGTGAAGGATGCATATGGATCTGTTGCTGTGATGATAAAGGTGATCTTTCTCTTACATGGCAAAGGCATTTGATATTTGCCCCGAAAGGAAACAGTCTTAAGAACACTTTTTTGTCCTTATTATTTTTGATAGTTCAGACTAGTCTTTTTGATTATTGACCTTTCTGAGTTACAGAGTAAGTTCTCCTCCAGCTAATTTAACTAAATATATTTGTGACTGGCAATCTGAAAAATAGATCTGTATAATATAATATATTGATATTTTTCTCTTCATCCTTTATCTCAAGTTCCTGAAAACAAAATCCTTGAGCTAGAGTACTTGTATTTTCAGGCATGAAATAAAGAATAATCTGCAATATGAATATAATGCTGAAAAAAACACAACAAAATATTACCCAAATGTCTTTTGAGTGTGAACATACACATTCAGCGAAGTGGTCTGGTTCTGATGTTTGCTCAAGAAAAACAAACAGCTCAAAGGCTGCAAACATCTTGGAAGTACTTCTTTATATTTTGTTTGTTAACTGACACTACGAAGACGACATGCTTGCTGAAGCAAATGATGTGTGGCATCTTTTGAAGATTGTACTAGGTAATATATCTCAGGGTATTGGAGTGAACGGGGTTTGTAATTAAATCATCTAAATTAAAGTAACCCCTCTGGGACTAGTAGCCTGAGTTCAGCTGAGGAAAGGAACAGGGGCAGAGTCCATACAGAAAAGGCAGAGTAAAATCCTAAAGGAAGAAGAGCTTTTGAAAGCTCTTTTTGAAAGCTCTCAAAAAATGGTTGAATTTTTAATAAAATTAAATGGGGCACATGAAAGCTCTTGAAAGGGCCCAACCAGATCCTTGCTGTGAGCAATGAAAGAACATTAATCTTGCTGAGCTTTGACTTATGGCAAAATTGGACCTTTAAAGCTGAAAGAATCATATTTTTCCATCATATGCCAAAATGCAAGTCAATGTTCACAATGCTCACAGGACCATGGCAGGTTGCATCACTCTGTTTTTTTCTGGGGTCCTGTTCTTCTCCATCCATCATTTTGAGAAAAACCTTCAAAAAATTGTAAATTTTTTTCCAAATATGGTATCAATTGCTAAAATTGTTTAGGCAGACATCGTAGATTATACTATAAGTAATACTATTTTTACTAAGGTCTTACTAAACAAAAAGCCTGAAAGGATGACCTGGACATCATGTCCTAAGGCATCAACGTGAAAGCAAGTATAAACCCTATAACTCTGAGTTACCTTTGAAATGGAGACAGAGAGAACAGATACTGGGAAAAGAACTACTGCAAAGAGTCAAGGAGCAACAAGTATCCAAAAGGGTTATGAACCTAAGGTTAAGCAAATGTATTTTTCTTCACCTTCCCCATGCTACATCTTGCTGTACAAGCTGCTTAGCTATAAAACAGTCTGTCTATTGATTCTCGTTTCCCATGGACAGCAAGAATGGCCATTTTTAAATTATTTTCTAAACTCCTTTGAAAAAAAAAAATGTGCCTTTTAAAAGTGTTGGATATTTTTAAATCCCTTGACCTAAAGTATTTTGAATGTGGAGATCAGCAAACATTAAAATTTGTTTATAAGGCTGGCATTCAAATCATGAGTAATGAAGCTGATACAGTGCTAAGAATACACAAATGCTGTGTGCTTTGTAAAGCTGTATAGAGAATCCAATCATGAGTCCTGGGATACAGGACAGTCTATCACTGTAAAGCAATTATTGGTTGACTGCTGAGCCAGCTGTGTTGAATTTGCGTCTTGGAGTGTTCAGAATGCCAAAGCATCTTTAAATCTCAGTCTTTAGTTTAGATTAGACATGTTAAATGAGAGCACATTTTTTACTCCTTACACTGTGCTAGTCTCCTGATACGAGAAGGAAGTTCTTGTTGAGATAGTGCAAAAGCAGGTAAGTTAGAAAGGGGAGTGATTAGAAGAAAGGGCTTTTATTGACCAGCTGCTTGTCTTTCAAAATGCTCTCAGAGAGGGTAACTGCTCTATACACAGGCTATTGATGTGTTGGGAGTGCAAGGTCTGATGCTGTCCATTTTGAAGCAGAAAAAGAACATCTATGTTCTTTTATACGTTTTTTGCATGTTAAAGGAAGTTACATGTATGTATAAAATATGTATGTATAAAAATATAAAATAAAGTTACATGCATGTATAAAATAACACACATTAATGTTAAAGGAAGCAAAATGGATCAGAAATTACTGTATAGGAAGAAAAGCTTCTCTATATGCATGCAGTTTTATATATGTATCTTTCTGGAACCAGCTGGTGAATATCTGTACATAGTTTTACTTGAGCTCATATCACATGAAGTCACTTCTCCCCAGGCTACCTTGGAGTGCACAAGAAAGGCTTAGCAAGCCAGCTACAGTGCAAAGGATAAAGAAGCATTGGTCTCCTGAGACAGCCCATTGCTTTAGGCAAAAGGCACAATGCCTCAACCTGTTTTTACGGCCTGTCCTGCCATATTATATCTGCTGACTTAATTTTGGAGGCAACAATTAATTCCAGAGGTAACAATCATCCTGTAGTACTGGGAGCCACCCCATTGTTAGCAGTGACTCCTGATCAGGCAATGCTTTTCACTGGCTGTCTCTGGGCTTCTGTGGCTGCATAGGGGAGGCTGCACTTTAGACTGCCCTGTGCTGTAGGGATCCTGCATGGAGACATGCATCGCAATAAACTGTGTGGGTTTTGCATCCTACTTTCATTTTAAGGACACCTAAGAAAGGTCTTGTTGCCAGAAGAGAGACCTGAGTCTATCTTCTGTAGCAGTAGCTCCCAGATAGAAAAAAAAATAATAAAAAATAATATTCCAACAGGCATTTGAAAGACAAAGGAGAAAGCTCAGACCCTTGAAGATTTCACATCTCGTATCCAGAGAAGTCCCATGTCTTGTTTTGCCGGTGCTTGGAACTAAGGAACCGAAGCAGTAAGTGTTGAACCATGCTGAAACCCTGTGGCAGAGGGAAAAGAACTGAAGGGGGAGAAGATCAGCTAGAAGTAACTGAGCAGGATATAAAGACAGAAGATCAGATATGGGAAAGGTTTCCCAGAGTGTAAAACTCTGTAAATGTGCAGCTTTTTAAAAGCCTAATCCAAACATTTCCTACAGCATGTGGGAGTGCTCAAAACCTCAGCTTCTGACCCAGACTGGCCTGAGAGCTGAGCAGGTATCAGTACAGTATCAGCACATCTAGGGAGCAGCCAGTACGGAAATCCTGGAGTGAGGTAATCTTATCCACTCACACCTCATAAAGCCTTGCAGGAACCTATCTATCTGGGAAATCAAAATCCAGGCTTAACGATCCAAAACCTTGTTGTGAAGGTCAGTATTTGTGACATGGAATTTCTAATTGTTATCCCAAAGAACTGAGGAAGCTGTATGCATTCTTGTTGAAACCCATCTGGAAAAACAGATGATAAGAAGAGCAGTAATAACACTGCTTGGATGATAGATGCAGGGAAAAGGAGCATACTGTAGGTGTCAGGCAGGTTATTTCAATCCAAGTACAGGCCAGGATATGGGAGGAAGCTGTGGCTCCCTGTGGGCAGCCCCACCAGCCTGCCTCCCCTGCAGAGCTGGTCAGAGTCCCAGCTGAGAGACAAAGCTAAACAGCACAATTTGTTTCACCAGCAGGATTTCACAGAATGCACTTGGGTTTTGTTGGTTGCATTTTGTTTTCCACACTGGAATAAAAGCACAAAAATATTTACAGTTCCCTTTTGTAGTCAGATATTCCTGATCGACTTTATACTTCTAGTAGTTAACCTGCTTATATGGCAGGTCTTCATAAGGGCTAATATCCAAAACAATCAATCGCTGACTCTTCATGAATTCTGAGCAGGGCTCAGAACTGACCAGCAGCAATACCTGATGCTCCAAGTATTTCCTTGAACTTGTTTAAGAAAGTCTATGGAATTGCTTTTTTTAACATACATCTATAAAGGTGAAAACAGCAAATTTTTAAGTTGTTGCAACACACTTTATTTTGTCAGGCAAATAGTATTTTAGATATTCAATTAAATAGCACTATGTTAAACTACATTTTGTTCTTTCTTACACACTATATAATGCATATTCACTGTAATGACAGTTTCATCATGCTAGGAACTTATACACATACCTACACTGTTAAAAACAGGATTTTCTTAATAAAACACGCATATCTACAGTAACAACAATTGCAAAGAACACATTGTTAGGTCAAGATTTCAGCAAACTTTACAAACTACACAAAATAAAAATAGCCAAAAAAAAAATAATCAGTACACGGTGAAGTTCTTAGCAGAGAACATATCTTTACATTTGGTGAAGCTTTGCCTAGAAGTCATTCTGCTTTTGTATTTCTTAAGGAATAAAATTATATACATTATTTAGTAATCCTCAAAATAGGAAGTATTAAATAGCACAAACAATATTACAGTCTTAAGTTTTGGTGTTACCTACAGTAGAGGGGCTGCTTCAAAGAAATAAAAATTGCAGTTTTTCTTTTCTGTACACTGAGGGCCAAACCCTCAGCTGGTATAAACCACAGTAGCTAAATGGACAGTGAGGAAGTCGCATTAGTTTATACCTGCTGAGCATCTGGCTCCTGACTAGTCTATACACAAGGGAAGGCTGCTAAAGCATGGTAGCTTGTACTCACTGACAGAAGCTTACTATATATATGCTGAAGTTTTCATGCAGCAGGAAAAATGTTAGTTTAAGTATAATCCTTAAACAGTCATACCATAATAATGGTATATGAAGCAGCTTTAAAAATATTATTTTATAATCTTATGAAACTCTGAGCTATGCTGATTCTTTTAAAGGAATCCCTTATTGCCAATGTTCTATTACAAAACAGTGTAACTTTAATTTCTGAGGCCTAATTGGGGGCTATTAAAATATCACTGTAGCTAACCACTGAAAGGATAAATTGTACCATTAAATGCCTATTAATCACCATATTCCATCTGGAAACAATTATGATCCTTGCAATAGACATTAATATCATACTAACTCTGTAGTGAATCTGCTGGGGATATGAAAAGAGCATGGCAGCAGAGTACATGCACTGATGTCATTCCAGGAGGTAGTTCTATTTTATGGCACTCAATTTTTGGTTTGTCACTTACACACTTCAGAAGTCAGTCATCCTCAGAAAAATAAAGAGTAGTTTGCTGCACTGAAAGTCAGCTGGAGTGGGGAGAGAGAAACAAATAAAAACCTTATTTTTCCTTAACCATCTCATTTCCTTTTTTTTTTTTTCATAACTCCAAAGTCTGCTTTGCCAGCTCTTGGGGCCAGATCCAAGCTCACCAGTCTCTCTAGTCAAAATTTCCTGACGGTTTCCATAAAAAGGACCTTAAATACCAGTGGCTACATGTTGTAGAAATATATACTTAGGTTTTGATTAAGAAAAGCACTTAACTAGATGACAACACGAGTAGGCTGGCATTACCATCCCCTTTGAAGCAAACAGTAAACACACAATTTAAATTCAAAGAGCTCCCACCAGCATCAAAGAGACAGTGTCTAAGTGGTTTGATCAATCAGGGCCCATTTTCCAGCTGTTCTGCATCACGTGGTGATAAAGTGATACTTACAATGATAAAGTTACTGATAAAGTAACTGATATCAGGTAAATACCAGTTACCTCCATTGCACTAGATCTTAATTCCTACTGGCATAAACCCAGAGGTGTTCTACATGCTGTAGAGTTACTCCCAGAGTATTCTAATAGAAGCAGAATGAAAATAATGCCCAAAGAATTTCAACAAAGACCCATTAAAATGTTTAAAACTATATTTTAAAGTACAGTATCCATCTGCTACTGGCTGGAACTAACAACTTTTTAAAAATATTTTTCCTTATCTTCTCTGGATCCAGAAATTATTTTCACTCTTTTTTTTTTTTAACAGAAATATAACTTCTAATTCTTTTTTTTTTTTTTTTTGAGCTTAACGTAGCTCAGTTTTGAGCTGAGCATTACTTTATATTTTTGTATACTGTCATAAAAGATCATGGAATAAACCATAATTTTTCTAAGGTACTCACATATTTTAAATCCCTGTTACCTATCTCCTTTACACAGATTCAGTGGCTTCTGGAACACTCTTACATGGTGAATGAAAAGGATTTCTCCCAATTTTCTGGCATTAGTGTTGCTCAAAACCAGAAAGCGATAGTTTTTCCCAGCATGGCTTGACGCACAGTTACAACTTTCCATTAAACATACTGATTAGACCTGACAGCTGCTTCTTAAACAAAAATATTTCTGCATAAATTTTGACCCAAATCCATTCTTTATTTTTACCTCTTTTTTTTCTTTTTCTTTTCCTGATCTCATTTTCATCAGAAAACTAAAAATAACAGGAAATTGTGAATATAACATTGGAAAGAAAAAGGGTACAAAGACTGTAAAATGGAAAGGGTTTAACTTAAAAATTCTAGTTAAAATATTTGCAACTTTGACAAAACAGTTGAAAAAATAACATTTTAAAATTTTCAAAGATGCTCATAACTTGTTTCCACATTGCAGGCCAACTCCAATTTAATCATGGAACAGATTAATCTATATTATTCACTTTGAAGTAAAACACCATACAGTATACTCACATTCTCCTCTTCAAAAAAATGGAGTGTAATTCTTTGAAAATTGCTAAAATACCTAAGTCACTTAGGTGTTCTTCAAAACTACGTAAAATGAACATTCTCATGTTAGCTTAGTGCCATTTATAAAGCTATGTAGTGTTATAGGACACCCTATTTTAATAAAAATCAATATGAACAGAGATATTTTAAGTTACATTCCAGAACTCATTATTAATTTATTACAACTCATACTATGCACAATAATCAGTGTTTCCTCTGATAAAGTATATTTTTTCTTTTTTTTCTCCTACTCATTCCTTCATTTGACCTCTGAATGAATGAAACTTTTCTACTACACTTTCCTTGTTTCCTATCAGCATGCATTCATATAATCTGAACAATGAGTGAAAGCTGTAAACCCAGTATTGAATAGTAAACAAGAAGAAACTCATGCTCTCAAATGCAGTGCAAGGAAATCTTAGTACCATCCTGCTTTGAGCATGTATCTTAACCCAGATTCTTTCAGCAGGAGTCTGGCTGGTACAGGTTCAGAGTTGAAAGATAATGCATTGATTTTGTAAAACCTTCTGTTCAGCTGTAATTAAATACTGCAATGTTAATGGTGAATCTGGCTTAAGATGAATATGCAGTTCTGATTCTAGGACAGAGCCTAACCTAGTCAGTAAGCACCTAGGAAAGAAAATGCTCTGAATTATTTTCTTTAGTTAAGTTACACTGCATTTTTTTGGGAGATGGATCTTTTCCAAGACTTGTTGGATTTTCATTTATATTTTTTATCAGATTTGCTCAAATTCGTTCTCAATAGACAAATATAAGCCCCCTATAGTGAGGACAAAGTTATCTATTACTACAAAATAAAATTAAGATCCAGGTAACTGATTCCTTCTATTTCTACTTTTCCTGCTATTGATAAGGGCCTTTAGTTTGCTGTAGTCCCCTCTCATCTTCTGGGGCTCTTCCCTCTGCTGACCTTGCTGTCTGCTGTCTTTGCAATATTGGTTAATCATTTGCATTTCTGAGTGGCTGAAAGCTCCCACAAAGTCCTTTGGGTGGAACTGCAGTGCTCTCACTGAGCTGGCCCAGGTCCAAGGGGACCATTTGTCAGTCATGATGGCCACCATCTCTGAATCCAGCACTTTGAAGTTGATCTTTGCTAAGGTCTGCTTGAAGCTGTTCTCTGTTGCGATGCAGTGGTAAAGCCCCCTGTCGCTGTCTTGGACAGAGCGAATGAGGAGTCCTTGCTCAGTAGCTATGATCCTCTCATTCAGTTTGACCTAGATAGCAAAAAGTCAGAAGGAACTTTTTACGAAATGTTATGGAACAACAAAGTGTTGGACCTCTTGCGGTAAGTCTCTCTTCAAACACCTGTTTCTTCCCTAAAGGGTTTCTTAAATGTACCATATTTTGCTTTTATCACATCTCCCAGAGACCACAGTTATTGCTACTGTTAGGAGAGAAACTACCTCAAGGTAGGTAAGTGGCACTAAAGAATGACTTCAAAACTTTATTCATTACGTTACAATAGACTTGATCACGATGACGACAAAGATGCAAACCTTAAGACTAAATGAAAGAAGAGTTTTCCTAATGTTCAAATAGCAGAACTGAGGAAGTTAACTTCTGTTTGCCAGGGTTACACCCCTGGGAATGTCTTTTGTAGTACCAGAGACTGCTGCTGAGACTTGATGGGGAAAAAGTGGACAACCAGAGGTTGAGCTGGCATTGAACACAAAGTAGCTGATAGTTAAACTTTTTGACCTTGAGCAGGTTCCTGGGGCTAACTTGTGAAGAACTGTGTCTGCACTGCAGAGTCTATAGTCTGGTATAAACGTTTTCATCTCAGTGGCCTCAGATGGGACTTAGCTCATTGGAAACCAAGAGCAATTTTTCTATTCCCCTATTTCCTTCCTGGCTTCAGACTCTGGACAGTCCCAGGAGATGGTCACATCATCTGAAGGAAGCAAGATACCACAGCTTCTTGAGTTATCATCTGAGTATAAATGACTGTGCACATGTTCCTTTGCATATCAGCTGTGAAATAAAAATTGCTAATTTAACCCATTCTGACAAAATACCAGTGCTGGTATTTTTATGACTGATTTTTCTATTTTGCCACTGCACTTTGCATTATACCTGATTCTATTTGGAATTCATTTATTTATTTCTTATGATGTTCTGTTATTGTAAACTTTTTTAGACATTGAAGAGGTAAGACTTCCAGAAATCTGACAGCTTGAAATGTAATTAACCCATTGATTGCTCTAGTTTGTCTTGCATTGATTCCACCATAGTTACTGAACCCATGAACAAGAAGGGAGATGTTCTGCTGAAGAAGAGAGTTAAAGAATTGCACCTAAATTGGCAGAACATGACTTAAGTTTTTGAAGAGCAAGTAAGAAAAACAGCATGAAAGCCTTGAAAGCCCTCTCTGATTTTGGAAAATGGCCTGATATGAGAATAATGCTTTTCAGTATTTATAATTTATCAACAGACACTGTATTATGTAATAGGTCTTTTTGAAAGATGTACTTTTTATTCATATAGTAATTGCCTTGGATTTGAAATGGATTTTTTCCCCTTTTATATTACTTAAGGAAGGCACATGCCCCATAAACAATCATCCTGTGTATTACAGTGCTGAAACTTGAGAGCCTTAGAGAGTGCGGTAATGGAAAATGTGATTGCACCATGGTGCGGAAATGCTTTTGTCAATACGTGTTCTTACCCTGGACTAGTTTCTTGCTAAAGAAACCTTTCGCATTTCTCCCACTTTTGCCTTTTATCTCTTCAATAGCATAAAAGGGCTACTGCATTCTGACTTCTTCATGAACTTTATACAGTTTATTGCTTTTATGCCTATTTCCTTGGATCAATAAGAAGTCCTGAGTGCTCTAAACCTTCAGTTTGCAATTAATAAGGTGTGAAGGTAAAATTCATTAATTAATTCCCTGACTTTAAGGGCTAACAGGAATTTTGTAATAGCTGTTCTGATCTGATAGAAATCACTGGGGCTGAGGAAAGTCCCATCTATACTGGGTTTTCTGATGAAAACACAAATGTTCCCTTCCTTTGGTCTGGGGAGTAGAGGAGATGCTGACACATGATGAGCAACTGCTCATTTTGCTCACCTCTTTCCTCCTGTCATTGTCTTTCTGTAGTAGCCATTTAATAGAAGCCTGAGGAGATTTGGGTGTGCATTCAAGAAAGGTGGTGTTGTTTTTCACTCCATACTGAACTATTTCTGCAGCATTTCTGTATGCTAGAAAGAAAAAGAAAACAGGTCAGGATACTGTGAATGGTGATTTGATACAGAAAGCAACTATCTCTTTGCAATAGAGGTAAAATGTTTGCAATACAGGTAAAATGAAGTATGTCTGATCTTGGTATTGGCCAATAGTAAGTAATATAGGACACAGAATTTTTAAAGAAATTAAATGTGAAGAAGCACATCCAGTTCCAAATAACAGCGTTTTCAAACTGACATGGTCTGTTCTGAGAAACAGGATACCTGTGGGCTCTGGTGATGGGATAACTGAGCTCAGGGATATTGTTCCCTGAAATGATCTCATTCTCTACTACTACAAGAATGCCTGTCTAGAGCTATCCAAAGGAGAATGAAGCTTTTAATATATTTCTTCACACTTCACCAATTACGAGCTGGTGGAATATGGCTGTATGACTCAAAACGCAGCAGCATGCCATAAAAAAGCCAATTTCAGCTGCGTGCAGTATCACAGGGAGGCGAGAGAGGGCGGATTTGGCTTCCCACTGCCGCTCTTACAAAGCAAGGAAGGGACTTGGCTCTAAATCTGAGGTGCAGTGAGTACATAGGCAGGCCAGCAACAAAGAGCAGGGCAGATTTATAGCACTCCACCAACACCTGGGCAAGTGCTGAGCATATGTCATCGCTTAGACTTCTTGTGCCCCTTTACAGTCTCAATAGATGAACAACTGGCAGTTACCGACAGGAACTTTTAGATGCTCATTGTTTGGCATAAATCATAACGTTAGTCCTGAAAACAATACAGTTCCAGATTTAAAAGCTGACATCATATATGAAATACATATGATGAGAAAGGAGCAATGGATACCAATTATGATGAGAAATGCAAACACCGAGAAGTCTGCATGCCTAAAATCTGACTCTTTTTGCACAGTTTTTAGACTGATTTTCCTCCCACTCTATATCCCATTCTTTTCAGCTTCTTTCATCAGCTGATATGTGAAATTGGAATCTGCTCTGCTAAAGGAAGGAGACATTGCTTGCTTCTAATCCTTTAAGTTTTTTAGCACATTTATGAGATGGTACCACAACCAGTTGTACCTTTTAGGGGAATAATGTGGAAATGCTTGTATTCAAATACCATAAGCTAGCAAAGCACCTGCCTGTGGGCTGACCTATCTGTAGCAGTGGAACACTGAGAATCAGAGCTGTAAACACAGTGTTATTTTTATGCAAGCTGGAACGAGGTGTACCACAGAAAGGCATTTTTACCTGTTTAATTGGTCAGTATATAGCTTCTTACCTACTCCATACTACTGTATATGTGCTAAAAAAAAAAGACTCAGAGAATGCAAATGCATTTTTCTAATGGCCATAAGGGCTAAGAAAGTATTAACCAGAACATTTAAAAAGCAATCATACAAGCCCCTTTGTTCTTGATATCTATTTAAAAATTCCAGTATGCCAAACCCGCTGAATTTATGCATGTTGAGAGCTCCAAGACATGTAACCTATACTGTTTAACGTCTTAATTTCAAGACTTTGGTTCCTCATGAACTTGGATGCTTTCTTGCTATTGCCTGACTCTCTACTCTTTTGTCCTTTAGGTAGGTATAACTTTTCCTCCAAATATAGTAGTTTTGCTATAAATGGTTTTAATTATAATTTAAAAAAGGCTAAGTTGTTGTTTCTTTTAATCTTTTTTCCACTGGGGAAACAATTGCCATCTACCTATGCTATATGCCACTGCTGTCATAAAAACATCCTTTATGAAGCTGCTAAAACACATGAACCTATAAATACATCCACAGTAAAAAAAAAAAAAAAAAGGAAAAAAAAAAAGAAAAAACAAAAATAAAGGTTGGAAAACAAGAAACCTGTTTCTCAAGACAGTCGAGGTCTAAACATTTGTCTCCCCTCAGCCCAGAAAGCAGACAGTTGACATTTTCACATTTTCCACCTCAAATGAGGAGACACCCACCCTTGGGAAAGACAGCGGGTGGGTGGTCACAGCACATGCCTGCAAGGCAGGACATGCAGCTCAAGTTACTTCATGATTCTGAGCCTAAGCTTTAATATGGATCTCAGAGCTCAGGTGCATACTCTTAATGGTGGGGTCATCTTTTGTAATTACCTGCTCAAGCTGTTCAGCTTCATATAAATGACCTAATACTGAGTCATGGGGAAAGACCCTCTGGCACTGTAGATTGGCAGCTAGAGAACAATTAGCCACATTTGGGCTGAGGGACCTACACCCAACTGACTGTTGGTCTGTTTTGATTTAGGAGATTCTTCTGAGACCATTTCAATGGAATTATTATTAACTGAATCTTCCACATGTAACTCTTACAGCATTGTTTCAAAAATTTCAATGAAAAATTTACCATCAGGTCTATTTTTTGGTCTCCAGATGGTAGAGAATGCACTTCAAAACACCTACTCATAAACAGAGGTAAAAGGAGAAGAATTCTCTAATGTGTGCCCTTAGTTTCATTGCATACATTGCCACTGTCAAGCTCACGCATGTGGCTGAAGAGGATTAAAATGCCTTTACGAATGTGTCTGTTATTAATACAACTTTGGCCATATCTGACTGGTGTCCATCAGGCTGGAGAAGTGGTAGCTGGGAGGGCAATGTTGGCTCCCCTGTCCAGACACTCTGTGCCAAGAGAGTTGCACAGCTCAAAGGAAGAGACTTTGCAAAAAGATTTGGAACGGTTTATTTTCCCAAGGAAACAGAGAAGGGAATAATCACAGCTCAAGAGACAAACTATGATGAGCTAGAATCTGCTGTTTGCTGAAAGATGTGCTCCAAAAATCAGTATCACGTCAAATGATCAGAATAATTCTGAGGTCCAAGAATTAAATGCATGAAGAAGCATGCACTAATAAACACTGAAGGTATTTAGAAGCAGACAAGCCCTCAGATTAACTGGACCTTTTTCAAGCAAACACTGTCTTGTCAGCTTCTCATTTCATGTATGCTGACCTATATATTTCATGGTTCACCATTCTATCATATATAGGCAAGTTTCAAGTAACTGCAAGGAAAAATGCTAAAATCAAATCAAAACAAAACTCAGACTTGGAAAATAATTATGCTTTACCAGTAAGCCACACAGATAATGTGAGTTATGATGAATCACACAAAGGAAAGCCATGTGTTCTTTATATAGCATGAGGATCTTCAAATTACAGTACCTTTCAGGTTGAAACCTCGGCACTGAGTCAGAGGGTTTCCATGTCTCACGTCTTGCCTACGACTCCTCCTGAAATATATTGTAAAAACAAAGTGTTATTTCAGGATAGTTATACTGTAAATAAATGTTCTTTCATTTTTATGTTTGTTTTTTTTCTGTTATCAACCATTAGGGATAGTTCATGACCTGCTGATGGTGTTCTTTACTCTTCACAGGCTTGCTAGAGTGAAGATACTGTTAAAGTGAATAATCAGTTTGATGAAGTTTATAAAATGGTTGTAATTTTAGGAAGTAAAGTAGTTTTGTAAAGGGGGCATAGAAAAAAGGTTAGAGGTGATGCATGAAATACACTTTGGTTTACTGTTGCAAGACCTAACATTCAAAGCCAGAACCAACCAAGCACCTAAAAATGAGATTAATGAGTTACAGTGCTCATATCTAATGCACCAACAGAACATGATGATACAAGGCATGTGACTGCCTTGATTCTAGCAGGCACCTTATTTTTGGTGCCTCTAGCCACCTTGGTAGCAGAGTGAATTGAAATATAAATCCAGACTGGTGGAGAGCTAAGATTCAGTTCTGTCCTCTACTTGAGAGTATGTGACTATTTTCAAAAGATACTCAGACTCACCAAGTCTCAGAATACTTCTAAATGGGACTTTATTATATTATTTGGATGACAGATGCAAAGTCACAGTTTTGTAGCAAATGAGCTAAGGAGCTTACTGGGGTTGAGAATACTGTTTTTTCAGTCCTCCCCAGCTAGAGGGTCATAGCTCACAGAATTCAGTGCATGAAAATCTGGTACCTGAACTTTTTATTTTTATATTATTTTGTTTGATGAATATTCTGTGAGGTGGTTCAATATTTATCAACTGTAACAAAAAATGTATTGGTGATTGCTGGAAATGGATGCTTCTGGGAAATGTAACAGCTATATTCTGAACTATTCGCTAGTGACTCGCAAGATAAGAATGCATGAAAAGCCCCTGGAGATCCAGTACCACTGAGTGAAGGGTGATGCCCCTACGGCCACATTATACCAGCTACTGCACAAACACCCAGGGATGGTGTTTATAACCCTATGTCATCTGATCCTTCACTGTGTTGTTGTAAAAGGAAACCTCTGAAAGATGATGTTTCAAAGGAGTAATTTCTGACATTCCAAGTATATTTTTGATGTTTACCATCAAAAATACTTCATCTTATGCCTTGGGATGTTAACCCTTGTGAACTACTTATACAAGTCAAAGGAGACAAGAGTTTCTGAGTGAATGTCAGGATTCCTGTGCTACTGTGAATACTGTGAACTGCTCCACACTCAGAAATGGCACGCCACTTGCACTAAGCAGTTCTGAAAACTGAAACTTACAGTTTCATATTTATAAAACAAAAAAGGTTGAGCAGGTGGTGGTTAGAAAATAAATACTGTCAGGTGTTTTGAGGTAAATCAACGCTGGATGAGGAACCATGAGTAATCCATGTGAGACAGAAGTGTTGAAGCAAAGAAACAAATATGTCCAGCAGATATTACTGTCTAGACTATGGGATTTGGTTCTTATTACTAATGTTTTCTCCTTCATAATCTTACTTGTTAGATAAAGGGACAAGTCATTTCCTTCACATATGAAAAACAGATTATTGTTTTCCATACATTTTTAGGTTTTTGTTTTGGTTTGATATAAAAAGCAAATTTAAAACAAAATGTCAGCAAGAAAACAAGCTTCAGTGGAAATAACCCTGGGTGTACATAATAGTGATGGTAAAAAAACCCTGGAAACTGCACAGACGGGGTACACCTGACTGCTCATTATATCTTTCAGCAGCTATGTTAGTGTGGGAGTTAGGTGGCCTGAGACTTGAGGAATTCTCTGTTCATTCTTCCCCCTGTCTTCTGACATTTGTTCCATGGACGAAAACGATCATTTTGCAGACTGGAGGCTGAATATGCTGCATGAAAGCAGTAAAAACCTCAGGTACTTCACCAATTGCTACATGGCCAGGTTGGGCTTTACCTTTTAATCCCAAATAAGGAATAAGTCAAAAAAACTTTGCAATAATTCAGTAACTGTCTTTAATCCCAGGAGGTGATACTGTCGTCAGCTGGTTGGGTCACTGGAGCAGACTTAAGCTTTGCCTGGTTTTGTCTACTGTCTCCCTCCATGTAGGTAAAGCCTATTAACTGTATCTGGTCTTCTGCATCTGCAGCTCAAGTGCAGGCAGTGAACACAGTGGCACATAGTGAGTAAAGCTCTGGTGGACATCAGAAAGGTTTGTCTCCTCTGCAGTAATACTTCATTGTGTATTCGGTAGCATTGTTTGTATATGAAGTAAAATCTTAGTAATACAAGAGCTCACCATGGCCTCCTGCTATTAAATATTTCCCTTGGGAGGAGGAAAAAGGCTCCTGTTTTGCATAAGAATTATGAGATGGGCTATTAGCTCTGTTGTAAATTAAAGAGAAATTGTTTCCCTGCCTGTTTTAATAAATCTCATGTCAAAAAAAAAACAAATCTGCAGGTATTACACGGAAATCACATTTAACTAAAATTTCTCCTGAAATAATTCTTCTCTCTTAGGAGCAAAAGAAGAAATAAAAAAATATTTCACTTTATTCTTAAGACAGCCAAAGAGATATTTTGCTGTATTTAGGGCTATCATAATTACATCCATAGTGAGCAACTGAATTTAAACAAAGGGAACAAATGTTTCACTAATTTTGTGTGCATGAGACAGAAGGATTTATAGTTATGATAAGGAACGGAGTTTTTTTCCTTTTTTCCATGTATTACTGTAAGCATGAAAAAATAACCTTTTTATCATACACTACTGCACCATACACTCCTAGGTGATAAACAATGCCAAGCACAACAGCTACAGAGTTATTGTTTGTACATGCTCCTGAACAGAGTGACATCCTATTTCTTCATCCTTGCTGCACCCCAGGCTCCATAGCAGAACAGAAACCTTTCCTTGCAGACTTCACTGGGCTGTTTAATACTGCTCACCTTTTTCCTGTGGGATAAAACCTGGAGCAGGAGTTGCCATCCCAGGCACAGTATGGATCTCGAGCTAAGCAGCAGTCAGCACAGGCAGTCCCATAGATGTGGCAGCGATGTAAGGATACCTGAGTGACCCCTTCATCTGAGCTTACGTACAACTGTTGCTGTAGAAGGAAATGCAAAGATTTATTTCAGATGTCGAGAAGCTTCACTGGAGACTCTGCTAACACACCTAAAATCCTTTCAATTAATTTCAGAGTGACCTCAAGACAAAGACGGAAGCCACTAATATATATAAAGCCAAGATAAATAGAATTCTCCCAGGTGAATAGGCCTATAGTATTTCTACCTTCCTGTTAGAAAACATTTAGAAACACTGGGAAATGTTAATGAGTTTTGGACATTGAATGTCACTGTTCTCTTCTGGGGCAGACAGGCTGATTTAATACTGCTCAGCTTTGAGAACTTGGTTCTTATTCAGTAGGATATTGGCTCAAGCCTTTGAACAAAGTATTTTCTCTGCATATAGTCACTTCAACAAATATTATGCAGAGTTCCTAGTTGGATTCTCCAGTGCATAGACTTCCAAGACATAAAGCCTAGAGATTATGTTGAGGCTTATGGCCAGATTCCGATAGCCTTATATACCTAGAAAAATAAGACAAAAGAATTTTCATAATAAATGACAGCTTTTGCAAAAGAACTCCAAAGTGCATAGGTCATCATGAAAATCTGGACCAAAATGGTTCTTTTACTCAGAAAAAATTATTTAATTATTCTTAAAATATAAATTAATATTGAACAAAAACATTGAAAGTCCCCTGATATTTTTGTCATAGAACTAAAAAATTACAGTGAATTCAATTTACTGAATAATGTTTCTTAGCAGTTTTGCAAAATACTGAGCAATGTGTTGCTTGAAAAGTCACAGAATTAGTTTTAGTTTGGGTGTTTAACATTTGAGAAGCAATCTTCTCAGCTATTTTCATCAATTCTTATTGCCATTGTTTGTTACTACTAAACCAACATGCACGATTGCATGAAGGACTTACCAGCCCTCAAACGGCCTTTCTACATGGATCAGACTTCCAAGGGAAAATTTCTATTTAGGACTTATATAAAAAATGGGGAGGGCAAATTTTCTCTTTCAGTACACTTTTTTCTTTAATTGTCAAGCAAAACAAAAAACTTACACTTTCAGTGACTTAGAAATGGTACACAATGAATAGAAATTGGTTTATCTTAGTGGCTCTGGGGCATACAAATAGCTCATGCAACCTTCAGTCAAGTTTCTCCATATTCATCATGGAAAATCTCCTGCCTATATTTACTATTCTGGGCAACAATTGCTATTCTAACATCTTTAAGTCAATTTTCTTCTAATTTAATAAGCATTAAGTTAGCATTCCACTTTTCTTTACCTTTTTAGATGAAATCTTCATTGTTGTTATGGGAGAATTACTCTGAAAGACAAAATCACAAACTACACTTATACTCTCCTGTTATTATTGTCCCAAAATGTCAATTTAAAATTCAGTAAAACCTAAGTCACATCTAATAAACTAAAACTTTTCATATCTTGGAAAGGTATCACTCACTCTTACTAAGTTTTTGCTATTTTCAGAACTAAACAAATAACATACATACACAATTAATGTCTCACAAAATGTACTGGCTAAACTCAACTGCATCAGTATTATTCCTGTACATCAACAAGGTTTTGTACACTTCTAATTAACCTGCATCTGTGTTACCTCAGCAAGATAGGATCAATATGTTTTGAAGACATTACTCTCACTTTGTAATTAAAAAAAAAATGCTTATTCTTTGATGAGGATAAGGAAAAACCATAAAATAGCTCATGCATATTTACCACACTATCCAGGTCAGAATACATCGTATATCTCCTACACATTATGTACAGTGCATACAGGTTGGTGATCATCCAACATACACATTCAGATTATCAATGACTGGAATATTAAAAATGGCATGTGTGCTATTGAATGTTGCATTCCCAGAGACAGTACTGTATACTACTGTGTGTCATCACTGCAGTTGATTAACATATGTCCAAACCAAACGTTAAAGACCTGGAAAAGGAATTATCATATTCATCGCCTTAAGCAAGTGAAGCAATTAGTACCCAAATAAATGATAAAACTGATGGTAATAAAAATGTTCAGCACTTTTTCAAGATTTAGCATTTGTTCAGTCACACAGGAAAGCTGTAACAGTGGGCTAGAATTAATTGCAGGGGATTACAAGCACAGCAGAGAGGCCAACACTAGAAAGTCTGGGTGCAAACCATGTGAATTGCAAAGGTTTGAAGGAGTGGCACAGAGTCTAGTTGTAGACCTGTAACTAGCGCATCCCACAGGGGTCAGTATTGGGTCCAGTATTGATTGGCTTTTCATCAATGACTTGGATGAAGGGACAGGGTGCCTCCTCAGCAAGTTTGCTGATGATACAGAACTAGAAGGAGTGGCTGGTATCCCAGAGTGCTGTGCTGTCATTCAGAAGGATATAGAGAGGCTGCAAAGATGGGCAGAGAGGACCCTTCTGAAACTTAACAAAGGCAAGTGCAGGGTCCTGCCCCTGGTGAGGAATAACCCCATGCACCCAGGACAGGCCAAGGGGGTGACCTGTTGGAAAGCAGCTCTAAGAAGGACCTGGGGGTCCTGATGGACAACAAGTTGTACACGAGCCAGCAATGTGCTGCTGTGGCCAAGAAGGCCAATGGTATCTGTGGTACATTAGGAAGAGCATTGCCAAAACGTCGAAGAAGATGATCCTCCCTCTCTACTCAGCCCTGGTGAGGTCTTCCCTAGAGACCTGTGTCCATTTCTGAGCTCTGCAGTACAAGAGAGACATGGAGCTCCTCGAACAAATCCAGTAAAGGGCTACTAGAATGATCTAGGGTCTGGAGAACCTATCATATGAAGAAAGGCTGAGAGAGCTGTGTCTGTTCAGCCTAGAGAAGAGAAGGCTCTGGGGGGATCTGATCAGTGTGAAATTGAAAGGAGGGTGTCAAGAGGATGGGACCAGTCTCTTATCAATGGTGCCAGGAGACTGGACAAGAGGCAATGGCCATAAACTAAACCACAGGAAGTTCCACCTGAACATGAGGAAGAACTTTACTGTGAGGGCGACTGAGCAGTGGAACAGGTGTCCCAGAGATGTTGTGGATTCTTCTTCCCTAGAGATATTCAAGAGCTGCCTGAACACAGTCCTAAGTAATGTGCTCTAGGTGATCTTGCTTGAGCAGAGAGGTTGGACTAGACCACCTCTGGTGGTCCCTTTCAACCTCAACCATTCTGTGATTCTGAGTTTAGAGTTGCTGTAGTATTTCATGAACTGTCTGCAGACTCAAGATCGAATACAACATTCGGTCAGATGTCACATTCTCCTCTCCTTGCTTATAGTCTGGAAAGGAATTAGTGCTTTGCTTACTTTGGATTTTTATTAACACGCAGCCTGCTTTCTTGGAGAGCAAAATACTGCCATGCTGCCTGCACAGACTGCAATGGCTGAAGTTATGATATCATGATTTTTAGGGTTCAGGCTAAAAAATCTGTGCACAATGGTTCAGAAACTAGGTTTAGTGTGAGGATTCTTCTCAGCCCACCTACCTTCTTGCTGTATTATTTTATGTTTCAGTAAATAGAAGTAACACTTGGCTGAAGGGTACTCTTTAGGTAATATTGCACACATATATATTTCTTATTGGTACGTCTTCAACAGAAGCCCAAGAAGACTAATTATGCCTTCATGAGGGTTAACACGGAGTGCATTAATTTTCTTAAGGGAATTGTTAATGCTGCTTGTCTAGATAGAAAGCTTAAATTATCCTTTCTGTATCCCTTCAACAAAATACAGAAACGTTCATGACAAAACCCTTAACTAAGTTTATAGATGCATACTACCATTTGATCTGAGACTACATGTTTTAAAGAACAGCCCATTCAAAATCATAGAATCATAGAATAGTTAGGGTTGGAAAGGACCTTAAGATCATCTAGTTTCAACCCCCCTGCCATGGCCAGGGACACCTCACACTAAACCATGGCACCCAAGAAAGGCTCTGTCCAACCTGGCCTTGAACACTGCCAGGGATGAAGCATTCACAACTTCCTTGGGCAACCCATTCCAGTGCCTCACCACCCTCACAGGGAAGAATTTCTTCCTTACGTACAATCTAAACTTCCTCTGTTTAAGATTTAACCTGTTACTCCATGTCCTATCACTACAGTCCCTAATGAAGAGTCCATCCCCAGGATCCTTATAGCCCCACTTCAGATACTGGAAGGCTGCTATGAGGTCCCCACGCAGCCTTTTCCTCTCAAGGCTGAACAGCCCCAGCTTTCTCAGCCTATCTTCATATGGGAGGTGCTCCAGTCCCCTGATCATCCTCGTGGCCCTCCTCTGGGCTTGTTCCAACAGTTCCATGTCCTTTTTATGTTGAGGACAACAAAACTGCACACAATACTCCAAGTGAGGTCTCACAAGAGCAAAAGAGCAGGATCACCTCCTTCGACCTGCTGGTCACACTCCTTTTGATGCAGCCCAGGATACGGTTGGCTTTCTGGGCTGTGAGCACACACTGAAGCCAGCTCATGTTCATTTTCTCATCAACCAGCACCCCCAAGTCCTTCTCCATAGGGCTGCTCTGAATCTCTTCTCTGCCCAGCCTGTAGCTGGGCCTGGGATTGCTCCAACCCAAGCAATGTAGGACCTTGCACTTGGCATGGTTAAACTTCATGAGGTTGGCATCAGCCCACCTCACAAGCATGTTAAGTTCCCTTTGGATGGCATTCCTTCCCTCCAGCGTATTAACTGAACCACACAGCTTGGTGTCATCAGCAAACTTGCTGAGGGCACACTTGATCCCACTGTCCATGTCACTGACAAGGATGTTGAACAAGACAGGTCCCAACACCGATCCCTGAGGGATTCTGAAAGGTTTTTTTCAACATGAGGAAGAACATTTTCTTTAGATTATTGCAAGCTGCCATTTGTCAGGGTGATTGACAGAGGCTATTCCCTTATTTCTCTGTGTATTTGTTCGTGTTTCTTTTCAACCTGTGTTAAGCTTGTAGCTTTTTTGACTCCAGAGGCATGTGGCTTTGAAAAACTGGAGTTAAGCAAAAAACAATACTGGTTTGGTTCCATTCTGCAGGTCAGAATCAGGAACATTATCAGATAATCAATGTACAAAAACTTTAGATTCCATCTGTAATTAGTGACAGTCTCAATACATGATGCCAATGATAAAAGTTGCCTTCTGGCAGCTACTATAACATGACCTCATAAAAATGTGATTATCAAAATCCTTCTAGCCAGTATAACATAAAAAATTAGCAACTTAGAGGAGGGGAAAAAAAATACTTCAGCTAGCTACATCCTTCATAACAATGGGCATTTTATATTCCTCTTTGTGTGGGTATCAAGCTGACAGTGTGCACATTTACTTGATCTTTTATCAAGTCACAGCTGTCCTTGCCAAAATATCTTAGAACAAAGTGTTTGTGTGAACATACACATTGGAAGAGTAAAAATAGGAGCAAGCCAAACCTGAAAAACCTCCAGCTCCTCTAAAATGAGTTCTCCACTTGCAGAGAAGTTGGTGGGTAGGACAACAACCTTTTGTACAGTTCCTTGATCTAGAAAAGATGAGAAAAAATGAGACCATGTAACAGAGAAATAAAAAAACAGATTACCTATTATCAATTATGCAAAGAAAGCATCAATGCAAACACTGTGACACAGAGGAAGGTAAGAAATGTTCAGGAATTTCTACGGTTTTGGTGTCAGAAAGAACCATGAGATGATTCCTTATATAGGAATACTATATATGATATTATTCTCATATATGAATATGAGGAAGTCATGGTAAGACCGGACTAACTAGCATTACTGTTAACATTCTACCCGAAAAGATCAATGAAAATCAGTATCTTCCTTACTAGTTGCTGTACAGACACACAGACAGAGGCAGTATCTATCCTAATGATCTTAGATAAACCCAGGTAAAAGGGAGCGACCACAGAATTTAATATATATTCATATTCTGTAATCAAAGTGTAATGACAACTGATGACATGAAAGGTAAACCTTCCAAAGAATAATTCTCTATATAATAACTCTATATATACCTAAACAAACTAAGACAAAAGCTTTTTTTTTTTTGGTCAGGATTAATAGACATTAATTAAGTCCATTACATATTGGTAGGAGTTAGTATTTTGGTCCATCAGGAAAAGCCAGGTGAAGATATTGTAGCCCTATCATGGCTGCTCTCTCAAAACACAGTTCCAATCCTTCCAAATCCACTCAGATCAAAGGAGAAAGAAGTAAGAAGGATGGGGCAATGGGAGTGTTTTTGCAAGGCAGATGTGATGAGTGAGACAAAAGGGATATTTGTGATTAGTTTTCCAAATTTGTTATGTGGAAAGGATATATGAGGTGGAGGGGTCCATCTGTGAAGGCTGTGAAAGCCACTGAAATATTTCTGATGTGGCAGAAAAGGCAGACAGGGAGAATCGCAAGGGCAAGCATTTTTACTTGGAAAAGCATAGCACATAGAATTCCTCTTGCCTGAAAGGCCTGGAAATTAGTCTCAGCAGAATGAATGTATTTGCTCAATATGGAATTCTGAGGAATGAGACCACATGGTATAGATTCTGTTTGGCCTTCAAAAGTTTTATGAGCAATATAGACTTGTGCAGTTAGTGAAACATTAATATAGCACAATATAGGTAAGTATCTACATGTATTTTTATGAATTTGTGACTGGGGAAGGAAATATCAGCTTCCTGTTTGGCAATTCATGATGTAGACAGCATAAACTAAAAAAGGCAATTTTGCTTTTGCTTTAAGGTCAGTAACTGAATTCCATAGCTGGAGCTGCAGGGCAAGTTGGTTACAGTAAATAATTTACATCTTATTTCCTTGGAGGAAGCCAGCAAATAATCATATATTTTATTTTTAAAAAATAAGGTTCAAAGCCAGAATATTGATTTGTAATGGTCTGACCACACACAGAGACCGCATCGCAGCATTTTGTCTTTAAAAAAAAAAAAGGAAAAGGGAAATTGAATGCTGACAAGACTCTAAAATATGTGGCTATTAATTGTACATGCTTAGGGCAGGTTAGGCATGAATTTTTCATGAGGTTTTTCTATGGAGAACATTTATTCTCATTATACAATGGCACGATAAACTAGTTCCTTCTGAAGAAACTTTACTGAAACTAAATCTTGTGATAGCACAGCTGTGGTCTAGACTGGGTGCCAGTATTAGCAAAGCTATGAGAACCTGAGAGAAATTTACAAACTGCCAGGACCCACTGAAGGTTTAAACTGCTGCAGATGCATCTCTTGTTGGAGCTAAGGAGAAGCATGTGCATGTGTGTGTGTATTTCTGCTCCTACTAGAGGGAATAAACCACTCACAAATATACAAAGCTGAAGTCCAGTCTACCTCTGCTTCTTTGCATCCTTTTATCAATGTCCTCTCTTAAACATTAAACTATACTATAAAAAAGGCACAGTTGCAGCTTTTTGTGGCTTTTTTTTTCAGCTGCCTGCAAAGCGTCAGCTACCTGTAACCCTGACATACAGGGCACTAAGCATGTTGACGGTGACCTTACCTGCAAAGGAATGTGAGGCTGCTGAGCCTCTGTAGAACCGGTTTATTTCAATGATCCATTAGCACATGCCACACATTTAAAATTCCTAAGTTGTCTTCAGCTCCCAAGCATAGCCCCAAACTGAAATAAGAACCTGAGGGGAGATTTTATCCTGGCCACTGGCACAGAAAATACTGATAATACCTGACGCCAAGTCCTTCTTGTCCTAATAACCTTTCCTATTTGAAAAGTAGGTTCCTATCTACCTTTTTGTCACACCCCAGCAAAATACACAGAGTTAAGGAGTGTTTACCTTGGTATTCATTCCCTTTGACTCAATATTTCACCATTTGCTTTGACTCAGTGTTGTACCATAAGAGACATATCCTTTCAGAAAGGAATGTTCCATTGTTTTAAAGGAAACTTAATACAACATTTAAAATAAATATTCACTTTAGGTAAATAAGGCAATAGAAAGCGATTCATTAAATAAAATCACTTAAAGCAGGGGATTCCAATCACATATAAACATACTTCAAACAATACATGGGGTATAGGTTATAGCCCTCCACCAATTCTAAAACCAGTTTTTCTACTGTTGCTCAGACTTTTCCTTAATAAATGAAAGGCAAATATTTATGCCTGAAAACCACTTCTTATTCCTTTCTCAGTAGAACCGATGTCTCCACTATAAGCTCAGCAGCTGACAAGTCACTGACTTACACATGTTCATGTCAGAAAGCTTATGGTACATCTGAGTTATGTTGAAAATCCTATTTGATTATTTTCTTGAATTTGCAAAGCAGCAAACTAAATTCCGTGGGTCAGAAGGAAGGTTGGAAAGGATTCAGTGCTGTGCAAGTAGCAGTGTGCGAGCTGTTTCCCTGTGTATTTCACAATAGATAATCTTTTGTATTGTAAGCCAGGCATAACAGACCAGCAATGTATGAAATGTCAATGTATGAAATTATAAGCTGTTTCTGTAAAAAAAAATTAAAAATGAACAGGATGGTTCCCTTGGCCGTTTACTTGTTACTCACAGATATACACTTGAAAACAGTTCAACACTGTTATGATTTCACATGGTCATGAAAAAAAGCTATAGGTTCTCCAGAATATCAATCCACCACTAGAAAGCATGACGTGAAGAAGCAGATTTATGTTCACCACTTCCCTGACTTTTCACTGGGAGCTGTTTGCAGCCTCGCATCAGACCAGCAGCCTGGGAGTTAAGGGCAGATGGAGAAACAAAAAAGAATCTCTCTCAAGGTGATGTCAAGAGGACGTGAGCTACTCATAATGTTTCAGATCTGCTTGAGTGACTGCAGATCTCTCAGCTTGACAAGCAAGAAAATCTTACTGAGACCGTGTTACCTCTGAGAGGACGGAGAAACAGGGTACAGCAAGGGAGTAAAGTGCTTAACATCCTGTAGACTGAAAAATGGTATAGAGTATGTAGAGTTGGAAATAGAGAGGGAAATTGGTCCAATACATAATTCAAGGAACAAGGAAAAGACAATTAATAATAATAATAGTAATAAGTATTATTAATAATAATATTTGATATTCAGTGCATGATTCTGGGCTGGTATAAATCAGCTAAGCTTCACTAATGCCAGTTGGACTATGCCTGATTACAGTAATTCCTGGTCTGGCTGACAATGGGCAATGATCAACAATGTAAATGAACAGCAATGCAAAATGCACAGGTGTTTTGGCTGAATCTGCAGGTCTGAGTTTAAACCTCATTCTCTGAATTTTGACTAGCTTTTCTTTCCCCAGCCCTAAGTAAACATTGAAGTTGTCAGTATTGTGACCCTCAAAGAGAGTCAGGACCCACCTACCCCTGAGCCACATCATACGCACAAATCAAACAACAAATAACCCCCCTGACTTTTCCACATCATAAAGAAATTACTGCAATGGATGCTGAACTGCTATACTGACAGGAGTTTCCTAGGGAGACTTCTGATGTGTTTGAGACCCTCCGAAATATTTACTCAGCCTAATGGCAACTTGATTATTTTTGGTCTCTGATCTGAGTTGAACCTGATGCAAAACAAATAACATTACAGAGGGAAAAAGAAAGCAAAGAGTTGGATGAGTTGGTCACTGAAATGTTTTGAATGACTCAGATGCTATGACCAAGAGGAAGAAGCAGACTCTCTCTGCCGCCTGTTGTGCCAGTGTTGTGCAACATCATCTTGCCAAGCTCACCGTCACAAAGCTGTAGCCAACAAACCTATGGGAGGCTAAATTGGTCTTCTGACCAGATTATCTCTTTCTGTTAGAATCTGTAGCTCATTGCATGATTTTGGCTACTGCATTACCAGAGGCTACTGTTGTCAGCTATGCTTAATTTTCCAAAAAGACAGCCATCATATAACACCATGAAAACAACTATTACAACCTTATGCTCTGAAGGCACTTACTACCTCCAGACTTTGAAAACAAGTGTTGCATCAGAGAAGAAAAGAAAATAAGAAACATCAATGAACCTCATGCTGCATAAGATGCAGGTGGGCCAGATTAATCATCCGAGTAAGTCACACTCAAGTCTGACGTACCTTTTTGTGACAAAAACTTAGATCTCTTTCTATGGAAACATTTCCTATCTTGATAGGAAGGGGCTGAAAAAAGTCCTATTGGTGTCCATGGCTGTTTAATGTACCCAAGTTTGACCCAGACATTTAAATATTTTCATAACACCAAGAGCAATAAAAAACCCCATGTATAATCTTTCGGTTGTACAATCTGCGTGTACTTTGACCAAAGGCTTTCGTACTGCAAGCAGTAGGTGGCATGCTTAAAAAATAAATATTAATCTCAGGAAAACATCCTCATGCTGCTTTACTGATGCTTTAAAACCCAGATGGAAAACAATCTATCCAAGAATAAATAGAAAACATTGAAAGCTTGCGTTCTTTATAAATAACTGCGATGATTAAAGTAATTACAGTAAAACTCTAAGATGAATCAAAGACTTCAGGACCGAGTCCCATCCTACCACAGAAATGGAATAATCAAAGCAGAATTCTAACCCCAAATTCCTGAACTGAATATGTTATTACCTATTGCATAGGGAAAAAGTACCATCAGCACTGCCCTTGTCAAATATGCAAATGAGAGATTACATTCTATCCAGGTAAATTATCCCTCCAGTTTCTGTTTGGGAAGATGAGGTATACAGCACTGTTGTCTTGTAGCACTGCCCTCTATCATTAAAGACTTGTTCATTACCCTAAATCAGCTCATTTCAGAAGGGTGAAGAGATCCCTTTGAGTGGTCTTAACAAAACTAGCAAGTTTTATTAAGTGTTTTGGGAATCTTCATGTTGAAAAATATAGGGAAAACAGAAGATTATTATCATTTAAAAAAGCAGGTGGAATGCTGCAAGAACAATGTCTGTCAGTGGGATTTTGTTAGCTATGCAGGCAAAGGAGGGAGAAAAGCAGTCTATTAACTCTGGGCATGGACCAGCTCCTGTAAGCTCAGCACTTTTATATGGGGGTGCAAAGGCAACAGTACATTTTAGTTCACATTAATGTGAAAAAATGACACAGCTGCCAATACCCTCCTATGCCTTGGCTGCATGATGAAAACCACTGGAGTTCTTGGAGCTTTATTCTTCTGTTATTCCTCACTTGCATTCAGGAACTGATTTATTACTAAACCTATAGAGGAGGAAGAGAGGAAAGGCTAAATATTTTGTGCGCTCTGCATCTGGCAAGACATAAAACACTCCAATTTCAAGCATGAGACAGGTCACTGACAGTGACAGACATGGCTGGCAACGTCTCAGTTCAGCAGCAGTAACTCATCGTCTGAGCTGAGTGTAATTGTCACCAGGTGTCAAGTCCCATTGTCTCTGGCTGTGGGGCTCCAGGCTCCCAAGGAAATTATCACATGAAATTCTCCTATACAATGTGGTTTTTGCATTTGCCGGGATGAACTGACACCAAAGAAAATCTCCTCTGCATTCCTTTTGACACTTAATATCTCTATCAAATCCTCCCAAGCAGAGAATAAAGAAAACAAATTTCTCCTCTCAGTGGCTGAAACTCAATTCCTTTTATTTAAAAGGGCTGAGAAACACAGTAACTTGCATTGCACCAATTTCTGTTGAGGAAGACCTTGGAAGCTATTAATGTCCTGTGACCTACTCAGGAAGAATGCTACTACCTCCACTCCAACTAACTAGAAAGCAGGCAATGACCCTCATCTCCAGTGTAATGCAGAAGATAAAGCAATGAAAGTAAAGTATCAAGAGCCGCAGTTTATGTGTTTGATCCATAATGAATCCCATGCTGATGCCGAAAAGAGGATTAAGAAGCTGAGGTATGTTAATGTTTTTAATGAATCACAGGTGTATGTGTGAGGCCACACTGATCACTTATATAAACAGTAACAAGCTAATCAAAATATAAAGTGAAATTATCTATATTTATCTCTTGCAGAATTATTAAAGTGCTATATATCAATACTGTGATTTCATGCAAATTTCAGATATTCAATACATTTACAGTATTAACTACTACTGCTACATTAAGCATCTTATATTGGTTGGAAACTTACATGTCTTTATCTTTGCCACTAATCTTTAGTAGAATTTTCCTCTAGTTAATATTAGGTGTCTATAGAGGATTTTAGAACAATGGCACCACTATTTAAAGAAATGCATAGAATGTTTGTTTGAAAGATCTGTACTAACCTACTCAACCTATTAGTCTGGCTAAACATAGCGATTTACAGGAATAAAGCTAACAGAAAGCCAAACCTAACTTTTTGTGCAGTTGTATAACAGTAAAAGGGATAGTAACTACATCTCTGATGCATCTACAATAGTGTACAAAACCTCTTTTCTTCTGCAGGAAAGCAGGAAAATAACCCTCAAGGGTCCCAAAGTCAAGAACTATAGTTGCATTAATTGAACTAAAAATACAATGTGGTTTCAGGTTGGGGCGTGTGTGTGAAAAATCACCTTGAAGAAGGCCTTGTCCTAATTAATTTGTTAGTTTCCAATAACTGCAAATAGGATCAAAGATATATTCATGAACACCTTAAAACTCATTTATCAAGTGCCAGCCAAGTATATAAAAAATACCCAGATCAAAACCTGATGAAATTCCTAATGTGATTCATTACCCAGAGCTTACACTCTGACTATGCCTCACAGTATACTAGGCATTCACAGTACAGGAGATGGTGACCTGGCAAAGGTTTGATGCAAGAACACTGAGTCCTTTCAGGACTCATGAACTCCTTTCAGGTAATAGACAGTGACAAGGACTCTCCTGAGCCTTCTCTTCTCCAGCCTAAACAACCCTAGTTCCCTCAGCTGCTCCTCATAAGATTTGTTCTGCAGATCCTTCACCAGCTTCGCTGCCATTCTCTGAACCCACTCCAGCACCTCAACTGTAGTGAGGCGCCCAAAACCAAACACAGTGTTCAAGGTACGGCCTCACCAGTGCCAAGTACAGGGGAGTGATCACTACCATAGACTTGCTGGCCACACTCTCTCAGGATGGAGAATTCACAAACTTTCTACGTCCTTCTTCCAACGTTTGATCATGTCAATGGTGAAAACCTTTTCCTGTATATCTACTTGTAAATTGTGTTCAGTCCCTTTCACCCTGACACTGAGCACTTTGAGATGAGTCCAGATATCTGTTTTCCTGTTAGCTAGTAGAACCCTCCCATTAGACAGTCATCAACAGCAGTAAGATCTCCCCTTTGCTTTCTCTGTTTAAACCCAATTCTCTCAACCTCCCGCAACTGATCTTGTTTCATCAGGTCAAAATATTTCTTGTACTGAGGAGCCCACAACTGGACATCGTACTCCTGACGGGAGTCAAATACAGGGGAAGAATCTTTTCCAGTAACCTGCTGGCTGGATACACTTTTGCTAATACAACACAGCATGGAATTGCCCTCCTTTGGCACAAGGGCACCCTGCAGATTTTGATAGTTGAGAGGTTTTTATGAGAAGAGTGAAGTGCTCCCTTTAATCCTGCCACTATAGAAGCCTGACACTTTTTAGCACCAGCTTCCTAAATCTATTATAACAGGATGGTTATTCCCAGCCCCGTGTGAGTTTGTTGTCAGACATGGTTATTCTACAAGCAGAAAACAACCAGGACCCCAATAATATGTGCACCATAAAAGTAATGCAAGCCATATCTAATTTTCTGATGTTCAGAGATGTATTTGTTCTCCTAGAGTTCTTTTCCTTTGTTCTACCTGAAACCATCTGTAGTAAAAAAGATTAGCCTTTGCGCTTATCAACCTAAAATGCCCTGTTAAGCCAGTGGGAGTTTCAGACGTGACTGAATCCTAGGGTCTAACCAGAGTACCACTCCGCCTGTCTGCTTCAATCAAAAGAGTGTGATTTATATCTGAATATTTTAAAATATCAAATCTAATCAGTATGAGAATCACTTGACGTGTTCACTGCAGACTTCAGAAGCGTTAGACCAGATTCAAATTTGACGTTAACTAAAAACAAAATGTAGGTTATATTAGATAGAAATTATTTTAGAATACTTGGACCAAATTCTGTGTCAGCTGCTGCTAAGACTCTGTTTGTTTCTTTTGCTCTGCTAAGTGCTTCCATATTTTTACTTGTTCTACCTTTTCTTTTGCAGAATTGTTATTTCTGCTTTTGTATCATCCTGATGAGATTGTGTTTTTCTTCAGAAGTAGTTTATAGAGAATATATTGTATAAAGATGATGAGAGCATACAAAACAATACAAAGCCAGATCTTGGTAATTTTATTCGTGTTAGAGAGTATCAAATTCTAATGTGGAATCATGTTGCAGACAAACCATATTCAAACGACATATTGCAATTTAGATTAAATACAATACACACTAGTATAGATTTTGGTCTCAAATAAAATTCCTATCAATATATTGTCTCTCTTGTACATAACTAACCTCTATAGTAAACATAAAAATGCACAGAAAGTAAATGAATGTAATTTATGTGTTACTACAGATATTTTTGTAGATAGAAAATATGTTTAAACAAATATTCTGAAAGCTGTAAGTTGTACAAATCAGAATTGATTGCAAATTATAATGCAATAGGGGGGAACAACGAAGTTTGTCTTACCTGTTCCAAGAAACAAGACATGATATCTCCCATCAGCAGCATTCACTCGATCCACAGCAATCTTTGTATACTTGTAGTCAGCTCCTATCCGGATGATTAATGGCCTCTTGTGTATTGGGTAAATGGGATTAAACATCAAAGGGTGATTCCTGATGAAGGTCACAACGTCATCTGGAAACTCTTTGGTTGTCCGCATATTAGGTGTGAAGGCTCCTCCTGGACACTGTAAGAAACATGCACAGTAATGCTTAACAATACTTGCCACCCTTCAGAGAGTTTTCTTCTCCAAGTCATTTACAAATATTGACAGATAGTTGACAAAGTAAGTTCCCAAAAGAGCACTTCAGACTCTGACTGAAAGTAATTATGTTCCAGTAAAGGGAATGAAGTGCTTGAATAGCTCTGTTTTGAACTCCCATCAATTCCAAAAAAGCAAACACAAATGTATTTTTGCATTTTCAAAACTCAGCTTGATGGCAAAGATCTATAATTCTGGCCCTATTTCCACATTCTTTATGCTTCCAAACTGCCTGTTAAAAAAAAATTTCCAAGTGATTGATATGGGAAGATATCAAGCTTTTGCACCTGGTCTGTTACAGAATTAGTACAAAGGCAAAAGGTAAAATCTGATACTTAACTGTACTTTGGTCAATATCCCTCTAGCTATTGCACTGATTATGAGATAGCAAAAGGGCCTGTGACTCATCTTCATTTGAAAAAGCAATAATATGGAGTTGATGCGGGGGTCCCAGGGCAACTTATTTATGTCCGAAAAGACTGACCATTCACAGGATCTTGTCTATAGATTCCCCTATGCCCCAGAAATAACTGTGGTCCATGAATACTCTGGATGCTTCTTTAAATGTCATGAAGAACCACCCAGACAATTAGTCCCGAGGCATTCCGGACCTCATGAGGAAATAAAAACAATCTTAGAAAACTCAGGTGTTTTGAAACTAAAAGAAAACTGTGGGAAATCAGGAGCTATGTCAGGAACTGGTACAATAGTCTAGATGTTAATTTACATGACTTTTTTTCAGCTACCATTATCTCACTTATGGATGCTCCTGAGCTTTATCTCTCCCATTACCAGACTTCTGAGCTGTGAAACTCTCCTCAGAGTATTAGAGCTATTCAGAAATGTTTCAACACAATATGTTTTTCCAATTGGAAAATGTTGATTTCTTCAATATGAAGCATTTCTTGGAAACTTCTTTATTTTGATGAGGACCATTCTTATGTCTAGCATGGAATTTCTGGCCAAAACCACAGACACAGAAACAGCTACTAGCTTAAGGAGAGATTTACCTCACCTGACTTCTACTGTCTCAAAGTCAGACATTTATTCTTAGACATCTAGGTTTCCTCTGTAGCTAGTAATTGAGACTAGATGCCCTGCTTTTAGATGGCTAAAATTACAGAAAATGAATCATACTCTGAGAGACTAAGAAAACTCACTGGGGATGTATGAGTCATGTGTTCAGCTTACCTGATGCAAGCAAGTACTAGAATCTGCGACTTCACCTCCCAGGGCATCCCTCTAACTGTCAGAGAGGAGTGCCCCTTCTACCCTCGCTTCTAGAAGATGTTCCATCTTGTGAGCCTAATAATTTTTTGGGCAATACCAGAAGCCAAGTAGAGAGGAGACTGCAGCCTAACACCAGTCTTTTGAATCATCTTCTGGCACAATTAGGATTTAATTATTTATACAAAATAGGACAGGTCTAGTAGGAATTCTTTAAAAGAAACTATATCAGTTACCTTCAGAAAGAAGAACTGGGACCCAGCTCAGATAGGGGTCTCTTCTCATCTGATGTCCTTGACAACTGGTTCTTCTGGACTTGATTTATTCTGAGAGTTTTGGTATGGTTCTCATTAGAAATGACTCTACAGGCTAGCCCACTAAGATTGCTCAAAAGAATCTAATTTTTATCATCTTGTTTGCTCTACTTCTTCCCTCAGTGGCACTTCCATCCACAGTATTCCAGGAAATGTATGGAGCTATCTGCTAAGATTAGTAACAAGTGATGAAAAACGAACCGTGTTCATAAATCTGCAGGCTATTAGCAAGATTATTCTACTTGGTAGTGATCTGCCAGACCCCAGTTCCTCTCCAGAGGGATTCTGTTTCACAAGCAGTTCAAATTAAGCTTTCCTGTCCCACACAGCTCAGTTCAAAGAAGACTTTCTTTGATACTTTCAGTTCTTCCATTCTTGAACTGGAGATCGCAAGACACTTGTGACTTCCTGCAAAAATGTCTGTGCTATGGTTCACCCCAGTATGACCCTAAAAACTTACATTATATAATTGTTCTTAGCAAAGCCTTAACAAACATGTTTAATAGATTAATTCTTTCGCTGTCTCCTGTATAAACCAATGGCAATTAACAGATGTTACTGAAGCACCCTATAAGCAATCCCTTTCCTGAAGGGATTGAATGTGTATCCTTTACACCTCATTCAAGGACTTGGACATACAATACTTACACTTATAGTTGATAAACATGCAGCTAGAGTGCAGAGGGAAACAGAATTCTTTAATTTATAGCATATTCCCCAACATGCCGTAGGTACAATAACTATTTCTGTAAACTCTGAAAAACGGAAACTATCCTCAAACATCACTGAATTTAGTAGCAAGGTGCCAATTATGTAATATTTTTTTTCCTTTCTTTTTCCATAAGTAAGGTTTTCTTGTGGAAGAAAAAAGAAACCATTGGTATTTAGTGAAGGGCAGCCAAACACTCCAGAGTTGATTATGGCCAAATGAATGTATTACTTTATTTAATCCTACTGAAGCAATACTGAAGCCTTTTCACTGTTTATACAATGTACTGAGACACAACAAACATGCATTTTTTTCCAGAGATTTAGTATCTCTTTAGGCAATAGTAAAGTAGGATTTTCCATGTCCTATTAAAAAGCATCCCTGTCTAGTTCAGCATCCCAGAAGATGCCAAAACCCCTATGTTCCAGAGGAAAGAGGCACATGCCCCATAGCCTACAAGCAGGGTTATTCATAGTTAACCCTTTGAACACAAGTTCTGAGCAGCAAAAAAACCTCCACATCCTAATTTTTACAAATGCTTTGACATAAGTGAAAAATAGAGTTTGTGGCATACATTTAAAAGTGGCAATATCTGGCAGTGAAATAAAGCAAAGTCAAACAAGTCCCAGCTTAGAAAATACTTTTAAGATACTGTGTTGTGGCTGAATTTTGAGGAAGCACAGAAAAGCCAGTGATCAGAAAACCAGCAATGATCAATGATGATCTGAAAATAATCTCTTTTGCCTTTATTCTTTGTGTGAGCTACAATCTAAGAATTTCTCTTCAAGTTCAGAGCTCACTGGCACATCTGAAAAATGTAGATAATTTCTGTCACCATGTCAAATCCAAATCTGAATTTTCTTTTTCCCTTTCCATTGGGCTGCTCAATTTCTTTAGGTCCATCTGGAATACCTCATAAGCCTCCATGAGGTGAACCAAGAATAACATGGCAGTGGTTGAGGAAACAATATTCTGAAGCAGCAAGAAACTGTAACTAAGTGTCATAGTCACATACAGTCCATTATCCCAGAATAAATAATATTTATTTATGGATTAAACACAGACAAGTAATTGGCAAGCCTACATAAACATCTTTATACTTACAGTGCCGGGTCGTGGGTAAGGAATTCTGCCCTGATATGGAATCAGCTGGTGGTTTGGGCCCTCCTTGTGTGCAAATGGGCCATTGAACACGGTCTGGATGTCAGATAGATGATACACACACACAGCTGACCCTTTAAATATGGAGCTGAAAGACAGTAGGAAAAGGTTAGTATTGTAATCTACCTACTTTTGTAGAGCTTTTCTATCATTTTGCTTTTCCATCATGGTCCAAGGATGAAACAGTTCTCTAAAATAATATATTTAATAAAATGTAATGCTTCTACAACATGGATTTAATACATTTAAAAATAAACTAATCTAGTTTCCCAGTATACACCATTACTCCTTAGAGACCTAGCACCTTTTTGAACACTGAACTATAAAAAGAGGAAGGAAGGTACTGCCCTACTGGTGAGAAAAGAAAATTTCCTAATGTTCAATATAAAAGAAATATAATCTGGCTCTGGTTATATCAATGCCAGAAATATTGCTGACTTCAGTGAGACAGGAGTTTTATAAACTTTGTACTGCCAAGCTCAGCACAGGTTTCCAGAACTCCCTACCAGTATATTAACCACAAGACCTCCATGAGCCTTTTAAATAGGTGGATAAAATCTTAATCAAAACATCCAGTGCGATTACAATTGGATAGATTGTTACAACCAGTTTCCAACTTTTCTAAGCAAAATAAGGACAGGTTGTGGCTGTAAAGGGATTACTCCTATACAGTCCTCAAATCCACCCACAAAACTGGTCTTACAGAGACCTCTGCAAGAGGGTTGAAGCTTGATGTTTCCTGAATAGAATCCGGGGTGTCACTTATGAGAAGGGCCTGTTTTTTCCACCACTCTGGGTTCAGCAGTGGTCTCAGATGGTCTCAGGCAGCACAAGCCCTGAATGGCCTCCATCACCCCTTAATGATGAAGGGACTAAGGCAATAACTTCCAGAGTGACGCTAAAGTTGACTGTAGTGAATTAAGTCCCTTTTTTCTCTCACTGCATATAAGGCTCGAAATATGTATCCTAACAAAGTGGAAACTCCAGATGGTCTAAAATCTGCCTGATGTTAACTGCAGTATGAAGATAATTCAAGTAACTCTGTTTTCAATTGACAAAATGAAAAAAAAACACTCTAGAAAAAAACTAAAACATTAGACGTAATGTCTAAACAAGGAATGTGCAATCCACATTGCTCTCAGTCGTATATGGATTAATAGGAGGAACCTTTTAGGTGGATTATGGTATTTGTGGAATTTAGTAGGTATTGATAAGTTTTACGTAATTTATTTCCAGATGTTTTATGTTAGATTTACAGCAGATTATGCCACTAAAGTAACTTGCTTTAATATTACTTGGTTTCCCTCTGTATGGCTTAGATAAAAATACTAATAATTATTTGCTGACATGTTTCTCTCTTGCTACTGTTATGAGTTGGATGTCTACAGAGGTGAAGCTAAAGGAACTGTTAAGGATTAAAAATCCTTATAATTGCTGTACTCAGCTAGGTAACACATCCAAGGTACTGAACAAAGAGAAAGGACGCACAGATCATGTGATTCACAATAACAGAAATGTATGAGTGTAAAAACCTCAATAAAGAGAGAAAACAGCTTGAGATCCATAAAAAAAAGTGAAGTTTTCTCTTTGTTGTCACTGTATATGGTCCTGTGATTCAAACCTCATTTCCACTGCAGAAATACCAGGAGGATTAGGTAAAAGTGTTTGTAGTTCAGGCATGTTGCATCCACAAGCTAATCATAAGTGTGGTTTTACTGCTAAACATAACCTCAGCATTTTCTCCTTTTGTGTAGTAGGAAGCGTAAAATATAGACAGCACCAAACGTTTACAAGTTATGGGATTCTTTCTCTCCCAATGAAATAACATAATATCATATTCACATATTTGAGACAGCAGATCACTGGATCCACATGAAAAAAAGAGAGAAAAGCATTTCGGAAAAAATATTTTTTCATGCAAGAATTTTCAGTAGAAATTATCATTTCAGGAATTATTAGTAATAAGTTAAATAATTTGCTAATTTGATCAAACAGAAAAGATAGAAAACTTTTTTGAAGGTAGTAACAGCTAAATAATGCAGGATATCAGAAATCAGCAAGCTGCAACTATTTCTACTCTGTATAATACAGAAAAAAGTGACAAAAGGAAAAGGTAGAGAGTAGAGATAGCACAATGTTGGTCCACCTGTTCGTCTATCTTTGTGGAGAATTTCATCATAGTAAGTCATAGCTAGTACTTAACACTGTCGTTGGGAGCTCACTGAATGCTTTCTAAACTGGATAGTAAGTGAATACTACTGACTGATAATGGGCACATCGATACCAAGAGTAGTGATATTGAGACTCTTCTGCATGTGAACGATGGCCACAACAGACATACAAAATTGCACAGCACAGCCTCTGCCACAAACCATCACTTTCAGTTTTCATATAGAAAACTGGGCACTTCAGAAAGGTAATCCTTTTCAGAATCTCCCCAATTACCTTGATGTTGTAAAAATTCCATACACAAGTGTTGTTCTGGGGTTATCAGTCTCTAGAAGAAACACATCCTCTGTAAGAAAGAAAAGGAAAAGAAGAGAAAAAGTTTTGAATAATAATAAAAACTTTATTTTCCAGTTTAATTTATGACTTTTTTCCTGCTAAAGTCAACAGTAGTTTTGTCTCTGACTTGAATGGGGAAAAGCAGACTTGTATGAATGGACCATATGCATATATCTAGCATTTGAACATTCAGAAGCAGATTTGGAGATTAGTTCCATGCCATTTAGTCTTATGAAGATAGAAGGCAAAGATTTTCAAATATGTTGAGGATCCATGTCACACATTTCTCTCAGCTGGATCTTGTTTCAGCAGGCTGCTTAACAGTAGGCAAACCTTTAAATTGCAGTAGGTCAAAGATGAAGAGTTCCGATTGATTTAATCCAAAGCAGGATAATTAGGTGTTTTATTGTCCAGTACACACTCCAGATGACCTCACTAACTCATTTTTAACATGATATGAATGACACACTGCTTTGCAGTGAAGACACTGAGAGATGCAAACCTCCCAGCTTCCAGTGTGTAGGGATTTACTGACTGCACTATGCAAAATCGTACCTACTCACTAAACTGAATTTGCCACCATTGTGTCTGCTGCATGGATCATTCACTGGGTATCTGCAGTGTTTCACATGGTGAACTGAAAATCTAAGTGCCTGAATTAATCCTGAGAAACTGTATTTATTCACAGTACTATTGCTGGTGTCAGGAAAACAACATATTAGCATGTATTAGTATTATTTTGAACTATTGAGGCCTCTACCCAGTGATCAAAAAAGAAAAACTGTATTGTAGAAAAGCTGTGTGTTACACAGTAGTATAAGAAACACTTTCAAGGAGATGCATGTTAAAAAATCTCTATCACAATCTTAACTAAGAGCAAAATAATACTTCCCTCACATGTTCCCTTCCTAATATTCTTTATAAATATAGTTCCTTTGCATAGTCAAGATTAATTACTTTTATTTCAAAGTTAACGATTATTACCCAGAGAGATTTATGAGGATTTTTACATTTCCTGTCATAAAACTGCAAGGGGAATTTCATCATGAACTTCTAGAGCCAAAATTTCACCATCAACAACTTGACTAAGGGGCTGTGTGAAGTTCAGTAATTAAATATGCACAGGGTGTGAGATATAGATAAAACTTTTAAGGGATTTTATTGGCATACCTAACTCATCAAAATACGTTTCTGTTCCATCTTCGTCCATTACTGAGCACACAAGTCTTGCTTTCAAGAATGTTGTCCACTTGTTCACGAGGCTACGCTGACCTCCTGTGTCATTCTGGAAAGAAACAGTATTTTCAAAAAAAAAACCATACAACACAGCTTGCGTTTTACTGGGCTTTTACACATTTTCCTCAGCTTAATTTGGCTCATCACTAGACAATTATGCTGGGAAATTAAATATAAAAAATAGATAGGCCTAAACCAAATCCCTTCATCCAAACACTCCAGATACAGGAAAAGAAAGAACTGGGCTTTTTGAGCAGAGTTTCTGTGCTGGGATAGCAGTCTTGTGAGGGTCAGGCAGTAGATTTTGTGCAACAGCAGTGTCTGTAGGTAGGTATGACTGAGAACGACTGTGGAGGTCTGTATCACTCACTGACACCTAGTGTGAAGAAGTCCATGCTATCTCTGAAAGTTCTAATAATCCTATGGAGAGATGTGTCTTCCAGTTGTGACAGCAGTATCACCACACCTGATGTATTAAGCCACACTGGCCCATGAGGTAGATGCTCTGCAATAAATTCAGCAGTGATGGCTAACGTGGCTCAGACTAGTTTTGCACTGCTGGAAGTCCTGCTAGCTTGGTCCAGAGCTGGCTTGGTCACAGTTAACTCTAGGATCTTCCCATCTCTCTCCATTGCAAGGTGGAAACTGTTACTGCTAAACCAGATGGTGCAGCACAGAGGGGATAGCTCCCTCCTCATTTCTAAGTTTCCTTTTTCCCTTTCATTGTGTAGCATTGTGCTAGGCAATTTGGAATATACTGCTCTTATCTACGGCATTCAACCGTCGAATGAGGAAACTCAGAAGCTAGGCAAATGTGATTTCAGTGAAATGCTGTGCATGCCTCATTGGTACTCTTGGAGTTTGTAATCCAACTTTTTGGGTGACCTATAAGGAGTCTTTTGGGGGTTCTTTCTTGGCACCATTGTACTAATATTTGGCCAGTCTCAAAGGCGTTGACATATGAATATGATGGCATACAAGTATACAAATATGCCTGACTCAGGTTTATTTTCATTGCCTTTGGGATCCTGCCACTGACTTCAGTGTAAGTCTAAACAGGCTGAGGCCTTTCAGAAATCATCTGGGCTTCATTACAGCAGTAACAATAACAAATACAGCTATAACTGCATGAAATGTCTTCTTACAGAATACCCAAAAAGGCCTTTAGGCACCTCACAAAAATATAGGAAATGGGGATTATAAAAGAAATCACGACTCATCATATTGGCAGACAAAGTGTTCAACACAATCCCAAAGATGCCCTCCCACCCATACACAACAACATCACAGAGCACCAAATTCTAAAGAAGACTCATATTAAAGACAGACTACACAAACCCTCACAATTATCTTCCTGAGCCTTTTCAAAAGAAGGAATGAAAAGGTTAGCAATAATTGTGCATTTACAATTTTTCTCTCCTTAAAAAAAAATCCATTCCACCAGAGATGTTAAGAGCTACTTCAATAATTTTTCATCTTCAGTTGATTACAGGTATGAAAAAGGAAGTAGAGACAACGAGAGCTGTTACTGTAAATTAATTACAGCACAGGAGTAGCCATAACTCCTGAATTTAATTTTCCTGTGCACACTTTTTATATTAGACTGACACATACATCAGTGCAAGAACTCGGAAAGGACAGATATTGTAAAAATGAAAACAATAACAGAAAGTTAAATTAACCCATTTAAAAGTTGTCTCTGGTATTCCCAATGTGTTTCAAAGATTTTTTGTGTGTGTATGTGTTTGTGTGTGCTTGTGAAAGGCTTCACTGTCTTACAGTTTCCTGAGCAAATAATGTACCTCATTTGGGCAAAGGACAAAAGTTTGGAAATTCAGTACTGATAACTATTCTGACACAGAGAAATACACAAATCTAGAATTCCGTATCATTATAGGTATAACCAGAATACATAACATGTTCGGACCCTAGCTATGCGTTCAGTAACAGCTCTTCTTAATTATGAATGTAGAAGCTGAAACAGGAAATTTGCTTTGAATACAAATCAAAGGCCTTTCAATCATTTAGTGTTTTAGCTTATCATGTCACACTAGCAGCTTGTCCAACAGCCTGTCAAACAGAATAGTTCTTACTGGGCATATTCTTGCAATCATGGAATGAATTTGCTTTGTGCTGCCGCTGTTGTCTGTGAGTTTCTCTTTGAAGAAGAAGTAGATCTTGGCATCATTGGGGTCAGTGCCATCTGGGATAACATGAGCATCCACAAAAATAGGCTCTGAAATGAAACAGTATACCAAAAAGACAAAATCAAAGATGTATCAGTATAAGCAATTAATGATTTGACAGTTAGTGACTGCTTCAAGGAAACATCATGTAATGCATATAGAGATACTGCTGTGCCAGTACTGCTCTAGCCTTATGTTGATATACACCAGATAACACCAGGTAAATGGCTTCTTGCTGTTAGCCTTCAGTTTTTTGCATTCTTGCATTTTATCTCACAGCAGATTTTAGAAAACTGATTCAAATGCAGAAGCAGAAGTATTGGATTACTGCAGAGATTCAAAGACTTGGAGAAAGAAGAGGCAAGAATCAGTGTGTTATAAGGGGCACTCAAGGAAAGCCTCATTAAGGCAAAACATAAAATTAAACTGTTAAAAAGATTCATTGGGAAAAGAACAAATAAGATAGATAAATAAGAGAGGAAAACAAAATGGAAAAGATAAGCAGGGTAGACAAATGCTTGAACTGCATTTGAGTTCCTGACAGAGGTCAATAAACATAGCAAAGTGTACATGCATAACACAGCAAAGAAGCATTAAGGGGAAAGCAAAATAATTTATATCCTTAACAGCAAGCACATAATGGACAGTGGAAAAGTCCTTCTTTGTCTGAATGAAGTGGACCATCTTCCTGCATGAAGGCTATACCTTCTAATTATCACGCAAGATTGTCTGATTGGTTGAAATTCAGTAAAAATCTTGAAATAACCTGATACAAAGGATGGATGTCTCACAGAAGACTCAGTAAGACTCCAGCATTTTTCTGTTTACATTGCCCATCCTCAGGGACAACATCAAAACAAAATCTTCCCTCCACCACACTGAGCTGCAAGTGGTTTGGCCCACTAGAGCATCCCATACCAAACATAGGTAAACAGGAGCATGTGAGGATAAACGTTTAAGAGGGATTGCAATGATACCTCCGGGCATACGCCAGCCCCACTGGCAAGAGGAGAACCAGATTCCTACACTGGCAGGTTTACACCACTCAGGGCTTCTGTGCGTTTTCCTGCAAAGCATTTCAGTCCTGCATTTCATCTCCTCCTAAGCCCAGAGCCCTAACCTGGCAAGCCCACCTATGTGGCATTGCACACATCTCCCAAAGCACTGCTGCACACATTTTGAATGCAAGTGGTGGTGAGTCTTCTGAGGTATGTCAGTCTGAACTAATTGAGTCCTAGAATCACACATCTAATTTAAGGCAGTGTTTGATGCATTACAGTTTAGAAGTCAGACTGTGTGACCACTTGCCATTTGACAAGTGCCATTGCAGTTTCGTTGAAACTTAATGCAAAAAAACCCCATCAGATGAAATGGCCTAAGGGCTTAGCTCACGCAGTAGACCCTTTACATCTGTGCATTGTCTACAATGTATTTACACACATTTCTTTATGGTTCAACTTCATAAATTAAATTCCGAGAAAAGCTCTGTAAAAGACAAGCCTTTTATTTTAAAGAAAACAGAGCAGGATCTCTGTGAAACCCATTAAAAGCTCTGGTAAAACAAAGGACCTCACCACTCAGCCACTTGGAGTTGTGCTGGTCAGTTCGGACTGCATTCCTCCTGGTCAGACTCCGAAAAATGGCCGCATCCGTCCCCATGAAATCAATATACATTCCTGAGAAAAGCTCCTCATCTGCAAAGAATTGAAATGGAAGGGAAAAAGTAAATGCATTGCTATGGCTTTTGGGAAAACCATATTTACAGTTCTATTTTTATTTTAAATTCGTCAGCCCTTTATTTACACAGGAGTGCATACAGATAAGTTTTGGGTCATGGGAATGGGAGTTCCCTCTGATTTACAAAGACACAACCTAGAATGCACAAGAATCATCAGATTTTTCTTAAAAGACTTTAGGGAACTGCATAATTAAATGCAGCAGCAGAGCTGCATACGTGGTGAACCTTTCTTTGATATGAAGTTTGGCTGCTCAGCTTTCATTGCAAAGGGTCACTGGAAAATCAGCCTAGTGTTATCAAACAGAATCATGTTCAACATTTTAAGTATATACTTCAAAAAGCTGCTTTTTTTTTTTTTGTTATGGAAGTAGAGAAAATGACTGGGCTGAATTTATTGCTGGTGTAAACTGGCACAACATCTATTGCAGTCAATGAGTCAGCGGCAGTTTTTACCAACAGTATTGTCAAGGCTGCCCCAGGCAGCCTCAAGCTGACTTCAGTATTGCAGAGGCCAGACAATCATATTATTGAACTTTACTCTGAGTAAAATGAAGCAACAGTTGTCCCCTTTTATGTGCTTGATTCTAAGTATAGGGTCATTATGCTTGAACAGAATTAGACACGCAACTCTTACGTTAACAGAAGTTAACAGAACAATGAACTTTTGCTCCCTGTGCAGGGCTGAAAACTCAGTCCATCAGTTAGGATGCATATCTGTATTTGTCTGCATAAATATTCCTATACATAATTATAATCATAACTACATATACTATCATTTTCTACTCAGTGAATAACCAAGCAATTTCCACTGACTAATGACAATGAAACCCCAGAGCAGAAAACAGTAGCTAAAATAAACTCTCTCAGAGTGGGAGTGGTGGCTGAATACATTCCAGTACAGCTGGGTCCTTTGACTGATGTTTTTGTCTGAATTCCTGGACTACATAGAGAGTGTGGTCAAGCTGGCAAGAGGCACAGGTTCAGAAGTGCTTGAGGCTGTTTTTATTCTCTCTGTGTGTGCATCAATATGGAAGACTACTGGCTCATAAGAGAATTAAAACTCTAGAGATTTTGTTTTTCTGCTGTTGGCTAGAGACTGAACTGAACCTCTGCAGCCACTCTTCTGCTCTCATCTCTCCCAGTGATGACAAGATTCATATACAGGGGATTTAAACAACACTTTCACTGCATGTTTGTGAAGCATTTATTTCCTGAGCATGTCCTGATGGAATGATGTTAGACCTATACCGATTTATTACTGATTTTGTATATTTATCTCATCACCTCAATCCATCAGAGCTTTATTCTTATTATGAAATAAATTGGTTGAGATAAGGCTTCTGCTTCTCACTAAACGTTATGTACAGTCCTGTGCACACACACTGTAACAACTGCACTACACTATGTAATTTTAATCCTATTACATATCAACTTTATTAGTTATGTCTTAAGCATCCCTAGTGTCTTCTTGCTAACCACATATCAGATGATAACCATCAGCTTCACTTCATTTTGGTTAAATTCTTAAACTCTGCACAGCACTTGGTCTGCACACACACTAGTTCACGCTATTTCTCTTTGTTACTGGGGGGAATTCCTGAATTGATGAGGTATGTCTGCTTTTATAAATATCTCAGAGTCCTGGCGGGGAAAGAGACATGCATCCTGCACATTAATTATGACAAGCTTCTTCAAAGCACATTTTTCATTGCTTTGATGCAAAGGTGCTTTGTCCAGTGGTAAACTGCACCAGGTTCGAATTTATTTTTATAGCATCACTTTCCTCTGAAGGGTGAATCAGCTTTCCTGCTGCATTCTAGGCTGGTGATGCCCAAAACTGTCAAGAAAATCTATCTATATTTAAAACTGGTTCTTCTGTTGTGGAAGAATTATCCGGTCTAGCAGTATTTCCCATCTTCTGAAGTGAGGAGAAGGAATTCCTCCTGCAGAAAAATGCTCAAAGAACAGTCCAGTATATGGGCTTGGGTCCTCTCATCATAACTCAAGCTGTGACTTACAAAATCTTGCCCCTTCTGGCATGGATATTGAGGCTAAATTCATTCAAGCGTAAAGTTTTTGAAGTGACTGGACTTTGTAGTAAGAGGGAGAAAGTATAAAACCCAATCTGTGTGACTCCTTGGAAAAGGAATGTGACCTTTGTGGAATAATTTAAACTTTGTAGATGAACTATGTCATGAAAGATAAGTCAAACACTAAGGAAGGTCTCTTCAGTCACATAACTGAGACATTGAGAAAGATAACATAAAGTCCACCAAGATGAACAAAGCTTCCAGAGATCCACTGCAGAAAAAAAAGTCAGCTTACTATATATACAGCAATTCAGAAACAATGTACCTTTATGGTGTTTTACAAAATACAGAAGGAACAAGGAAAGGAAACCTTACTTTTTAGTGCCAGCTGATTCATTTAATAATACCATAACAGTAGTGAGCAGCAGTAGATTAATCCATCACTGACTTTGAATAAGCATTTTCTTTACGCAGTAAGTATCTGTAAACACTGACCATAGATCGCTGATGAGATAGAGACGTAAGTGCAGCCAAGGTTCAAACAGGTATCTAGGTAGTATTTACCTGTCTTATATAGATGCTTCAGTTCATACCTATGAATGAAATTACCTGTCATTTGCACTAAATATATTTGCAATAAGGAATCATAACAATAAAAAAATAATTTGTATTTCAAACAGACCATGTAGGACAGGCTGTGTGACACTTCCCTTATGCTCCATGACTTAAACTTTAAAGGAAATATCTGGCACAATATGTAGTTGACATCAACTTCAGTGGAAGCTGAAAGGCAGAAACACCATGCACTGTTCCCTTGCAAACCTGGGGTGAAATATGCAGTACCTGTGTTTTAAGCTTTATTTACTAAGGAAGCCTGAAAAATCTCTTCAACTGCTGCTTCATCGCCAAAAATATAGGAAGGATTAGGCATATGTTTTAAAAACATGGCTTTGGTCACTACAAGTCTGTGAACATACTACAAATGCGAAAGGTTGGGTTAAACTAAGTATATATAATGTATCTCCTGGCTGGAAAACAAACAAACTAACAAACAAACTAACAAACAAACAAACAAACAGTGTTTTACTGATGACTTAGGTTGCACAAAGCATATGCGCCCTTTGAGTCTTCAGTTAGGTGTGCAGTAGGCACTGCAGTAATTCTTTGTCATAGTCACTGACCCTAGTCACCACCAATTAACAAGAGTATCATTTTCTGGTCTTTCAAATGGAAGAAATTTGCAAAACTGCTTGGGTTTAAAGCCAATTGAAGAATGAAGAGCCTTGCAATAGCTGGTGGGCTCTACAGCAGAGATGACAACAAAAATGAAATTCAAAGTAACTAAAGTCTTCAGACTTTCTCTCCCTGGCTACTCTGAGATTCTACAAATAATTAAATGAGACACAAGTGCTGTCTAGGATGAACAAGGTCAGAAACTGTTCAAACATAAAATGCTAGACAGGGTAATGTATAGTTGAAACCAATCCTGGGAAAAAATGTGTAAGCTGGAAAAGGCACAATCTTTTGTTTTCTGTTTCTCTCTCTCCCTCTTCCAACAACTTCTTTCTGCATTTTATTTGTATTCTCACCTTTAGCTTCATGCAAACCTTGGAACAAGGATGGACCAAATCCTTCTGCCCATCAGCCAGACACAAGTACTTCTTCTTGGAGTCTGAATTCTGTCTCCAGCTCATTTCAAATATCCCATTAATCCACACCATGCATGATCAGATGGGTTTAGACATCAGCAACTTGGAGTATTTTTACTTACTGATCATAACAGACACCGTGTTCACATTAGGGTTGAAAGAACAGCGTCCCTTCCCTGATTCACACTTGGAGTCGATCTTGAAGACTTGTTCCTGCAAAGTAGATTTGTGTGTCACTTCTCATTTCAGAAACCATCAGATGTGAAGTGATTTTTATGCTTCGCTGTTTCCAGCATTATTAATGTTCAGCACTGCTGGGCACTTTTATTGTACTATCACCAGTTTAGCTTTCCTGTTCAGAATTTCGTCATCTTTTTGAGACAACCTTTTCGTTGCTACCCAGTTGTTTTCCAAGACTTTTGTTATAAATTCAAGACATTGAAACAAAGAATCTTCCCCTCTAGCTCAGTTACGCTTTGGAGAAGTTCACTAGTCTCTGCCATAACATTTATGGAGATAACTTCTGTGATTTGAAGTTATTTATCAATTATTTGCTGAAAACATGGTCATACTTATCCTAGTCTAGGACATTTTAATAAAGCTACTAGAACAATAAAATACATTAAATAAAAATCTCTTCTGACAACTGTAATTTAGTGCTACTATAAATAATTTGTTCTTTACTGAGCTATCAGACCTTCGAAAATACCGTAGATCATAGTTATTTTCTTCAATACCATCTCTTATATTACGTGTACAGCTCAAGATCCATCAAGTGATAGATGATTTATCAAGTCTGAAGTAGCTTGGAATTTCCTTGTTGCTTAAGAATCTTGGTATCGGGAATTGTTTATATTTTATCTGATCTATAAATATGAAATCCATTTGGCAAAGTAAAAACAACCTGGACTGCAGCTTGAAATACAAACTGTCTGTCTTTAGAAAACTTGCCCATCACAGTGTACCCTTTCACTTCTTTGTTCCTAGCAACACTGAAGAGCAAGAAGTGACTCTGGTTCAAGTCTATGACTTAAAAACAGTGGTTAGTTATGGCAGAGACATTGATCCATAGTACATCAACTCACATACCACTGTATACCAAACAAATGACTAGTTCCTAGCTTCCTATAGCAAACTTCTCATCTTTAATAAAAGGACAAAAGACAAAATTGCAAAAACAAAAAACAAACCCAACCATCCAAACTTAAAATATTTATTTTTTTGACAGAAAACACAAGATACTGACAAAACATTCAAATAAGCCTTCTGTGATGTAGATGCCAATGTATCAGTTATTCGACTAAAGGCAGAAAGTCTTTATATTCACTTTAACAATTAACGTATATCTCAGGGATACAGGGATGCCACACAGATCTCTGAGCAGCCATTTGGTGACAGCAAGTTAGAGACGAGACTGCCCCAACCTGACATACTAAGCTACAGCAGGAAGTTTTCTTATTCATTACCCCTGATATTTTTCCCCCTCTTCTGTTTTGCCTAATTTAATCACAGAGATCTTATCTACTGTTCCAGTCATAAGCTCTCTAAAGAATGTTAAAACATAAGCATGAAGTTTTTAATCTTGGTTTTATTTTTGCTGTTGTTGTTTTACTTCTAGATTAATGTGCAGCTTGATGTTAATCCATATTTACTATATTACACCGCTATTTACCAATTCAAAATGCCCATTACTGCACTATTAAACTAGCTCCAGGATTACACTTGATTTTCATATATATTAAACTACTTTTTAGACTATAATTAATTCACATAGTGATTACTTTTCCTTCTGTTTGGATTTACTTTAACATTAGAATATATTTTGGTGACTAAAACCCTCACTACTAAAGACCAAAGCATCAAGTGTGCCAAGCAAGAAAATTAATTACTTTTTAACCTCTGTTTCAATGCCCCATCAATGAAACTGCTTTTTCTGTGAGATTATGTGGAAACCTGGAGACAAAAGTGCAAAACAGGCCCAGTTCTTACAATTGTTGGATATGATTCTGACTGCTTTGTAGCTTCTAGAGAAAAACAGATGTGATTTCTAAAATATCCATTTTGCATGTGCAAAACCAGCCTTCTGTGCATGGAAAACTGTACTAAATTAAAGGTGAAATGATAAAAGCAGAGAAAAAATGAATTCTCACTAGTCCCATGAGTTCTACATAGTTCTTCATTCGACCCTATTAATTAGTCATGCACTGATATATGCAGCGAGTTCAGAAGGAAATGCTTGGTTTTAAACTGTTATGCTATTGTTGGCCTGTACAGTAATAGCTTTGAGCATGCGATGCCTACAGTCAAGTGTCTGACAGACTCCAGACGTCTGAAACAGCAGTTTATTTAATCAATTGATCATAGGCATGTAGCTATACAGACAGGCTAAGTGAAGCCAGTTCTGCTCTTCCAAGACATGTATTCTTATTTTTAACTTAAGAAATTTAACATCTTGCATCATCTGGAGGTGGAGTTTCCTGCCCTCCCTCTCCCCCCCGCCCCATCTAATTTGCGAAACCCATAAAACAATGAGATTTGGGCTACAGTACTACTGCTTAAACTGACAAAGGAAAATTGCATTAATTAGACACAAATGAGATCATTTTCCATGTTTTTAATAATTTGTCAAGAAATAGGATGATGCTGAGGAAAGCTGACCTCTGTTTCAAAATACATCCAAATAAATTAATGCAAAGTCCATTAATCAGAAGGATGGATTTGCTTATTCAGTTCTGCTTGCTTATGCTTTTAAATCCAGGCCTATGAAACTCTACTTTTAGTCTGTTCATTAGGACCAAAGGTATAGTGATTCAGACAACACACTCTGTTAAGGAGGCTGATGCCAAGTAGGGATCTACCCAAAGTCACCTACCTGGAGAAACAATGATGTATCACCTCCCTGCAGTAGCGTTGTGTTGGGTTTTGGCCAGAAGTCCCATCCCACTCCCAATGAAATAGTGATGAATCTTCCAGTGTCTTCCCTAGGAGCTAGCCCAGCTTTTAAAACTGCCCTTGCATGGCAAAACTCCAGGTTGCACGCTCGGATCTTTCTTCACAAAACATCTGCTTCCACATTGTTCAGGAAAATATACTGAGCACCCCTGTGCCTGCAGACATTGATCTGACCCAAAAGCTACTGAGGTTCTGGGTCTCAGTTAAGTGCCTTTCTTTCTCCTTCTGGTTGCTTAATTTATTACCTATTACATTTGCACATAAACAAACATTTCAGTTTCAAATCAGGAAATCTGGACTATATACTTCTGGAAACATCTGGTACTTGAGCACTTAAAATACACAGTGAAACTGAATATAGAAAAAAAAACAACACTGGAGACTCATCTAGAGAGAATAAGATTTACGCCATGATGGTGAAACTAACTTTACCCCAGCAGAATCTAATGGGGCAAAACTTGTGCAGCAGATAAAAGTTACCTGTACTGGGGACTGCATCTCGTGGGTATTAAGCTAAAGTCCAGAAAACCTTCACATACCTGAGCAGTTAGCCCACTCAGGGACTTCTCCCAGGAATCAGTAACACATGGAAGTTATTAAAAGTGGACTGCATATTTTACTTTTTATCTAAATGGCTATTTCTTTTCAAGTATTTCCTGGCAAATTTTCCAGCAAATAGCAAGAATGAATTCACAAGACAATGTCAAAGAAAAAGTAGTATTAAATGTAGCCCAGCATCTGATATGACTGTGGAATTTTGGATAGCCGTTGTATTTGAGGCATGGTTTTTGATCATGGCCTTGCTTCTTCTAGCTGCTAACAGGTCAGAAATCTCTGGATCTTTGCTCTTTTTCTATTTATCATGCGTGAAGGAGCCTATGTGGATCAGTGCTTTCTGCATTTTGTGCTTTGCATAACTCTAATAGGATGCATCACAAAATGGATGGATAAAATGCAAAAGGACTTACCTCTGACCTGCGTCCTCTGTTGACATAGACACACACGGGGCTGAAGGCGCCACTGCCGCACACATAGAGGTGTGTGCGATTGTATGACTGTATCACGCGCACAAAATTTCCACAGCCATGCTGCAGGGAACACAGGAAAAAAAGGAAAAAAATCATTTCACATTGGCAAATGTTGTTGGATGCTGGGAACTATGGGAACAGACATGGTTTATAATTTTAAAAGCATCATGAAAACATCTACTGAGCGTGGTAGTCTCTAGGCTTGAACAGCTGTAGACTTGTATTTTCACACCATTTTGCTTAGTCTGGGAACTGGGCATTGATAAGGCACTATAGAGGAGTTACAAAGGAGTGTGTGTAATATTCCCATTTCCACGTAGCAACCTAATTTTCATCTACAGACTTCTCTGTATCTTGCATGGAAGGAAGCAGGGCCTTTTCAGGAACAGTCACTTTTTCACCCTAATTTTCTCATCATTGCTGGAGACACTTAAAAAGCAAAGCAAACCCAAATCTTAGATCCCATCATTTTTATAAACAATTTCTTTCTAAAATTTTAGAACACTAAACAACACAAAGGAAGTTTGAAGTGAATTGTTCCTTAATACTGAAGATTAGCAGTAACATCTTCAAATCAACATGAAAACTAAAACAGAATGTTAATGGCCACACAATTTCATGCCACAGCATTTACAGTTTTCTCCTTCCAGCATACCCCTTTCTTCTCTTGCTCTTTCCTTTTTTCACTATGATCAACTGTTAATTTCTTACTGTGATTCCAGAACTGCCTTCATATTCAATCATCCAAACCTTCACCCCAGACACTGAGAATTGCATGTGTTCTGTGAGCACAGGATTGGAAACTGTCATCAGTCATGCTCCTGAAAATCAGTAGAGTTAATCCCTGTTTAGCATACTGCACAGTTTATTTATATTTAAAGGCATTCACATTTTTGGTTCAGCAGGAGCTGGTACTTTACTACATCTGAAAAGCAGTGCGTAACTGTAGGTAGTTCAGAGTTCATAGAAGGAGTTTCTCTAAGGGAACACTGCGTGCCCTCAGTTAAGTGTTAGCTCCAGACACATCTGAAAAGTCCTTTAACCCAGTCAAAATACATTGTTTCTCTAAAGCTGAGGGCTGTTCCTAAATATTTCCATTTTCTCATCTCTCCAAACTAAGCTATCTTAGTTTGGCCCAAAGATGGCTTTAGTAGTGTCCTGCTATCAAAATCATGTTTTTCCCAGCAGTAATGCCACATTACTGCTGTGCAAAGAGAAGAAGGATGGGTGAAGGTATACCACTAGCTTATATATGCCAGGGTGTAAACTGCTTTCTTTTCTTGCTGTCTGCAGCAAGACTTATCTAAAAGACTCCTAGATAAAGGTTCATTTCACGCTGAGAAATCTCAGAATGAAAGTCTTCCAGGATCAGGACCAGGAAATAATGTCTATATGAACAGTACTGGTACGTGGCACTTCCTACTCTGCTTTGTGTCATGGCTTTCCAAAGTGTTTATGTCGAGAACATAGGGGTGGTTATATGAACGGTTCTTTCAGGACAGCCTTCCAGGTAACCATCTGACACATACTGTGTCCTCATGTCTCTTCACTGGTGATTTACAGACAAATAACACAAGTTGACTCAATACCAATATTCTCTCATTTTAATCCTGTCTGTCAGGAAGACCATTTTATGATCCCTGAGCCTTTGCACATCTCTCTAGTGCTAAACAACTGAACTCCATTTTGCCATTTGCTGCATGATTAATCTGTGTACTGCGCTGTGACTCCACAACTGAACAAAGCAAGAAATTGTTACTTCAGAATATATTCTGTAGGAATGCATTCAAAAGCACCTATGCTTAGTTTATTTCCCTTTCCTTGATACCGGAGTGCTTTGTGCTTTTAAATCAGTCTGGTCTGAGGTGACATGATATAGTTGTCTTTAGGATGGACATTTTTTAAAGGTAGATACTTACATACTACTGGTGCTTCCCTTGGAGTGTCTGGGGAACTCTCTTACCATAGAAATCTGAAAGTCAGACATGTATGCCCCAGGATCACAGTAAATGGAGAGAAATAGACGTCATACTAACGTAAGCACCTAAGTTAGCCCAGTGAACATACTATTTAGAGGTGACAATTTCTTCTCAGTAACAATAAAGGCAGCCAAAGAGGACAAAGTCAGACACCTATGATTGTCTAGTGGTAGGTCAAACGACCACCCTCCAAATCTCCTGGGAAAAGAATTCATTGATTGCATTAAGACCTTTACTGGCTTCTCCAAGTATATCTATTCCTCTATAATAATCACTATTCTCTGGTAGGCCAAATGCTATCACTCATTCCCTCCCTCTCCTCCCCACCACGCCTTTTTATTAAATTTGAAATGCTTAATTCTTCTGAATTCATTCTCTGCTTCTCCCATACTATCAAGAATGCTATTAAAACAAACTACGTATTTTAAGTTGCAAGCAGTGATTTAGCATTTGTTTCTCTTTTTCTCAATACTTCAGGGAGCTTTCAATAAGATACATCACTGATTTTAGTGAGAACAGCAGCTGCTCCTCAGTACCTTTTTATTTCCTCTTTTGAAACTTGATTTTTCTTCTGCAGTGCACAGCTGGGATAAAAAAATCAGTTGAAATTGATGCACATAGACATGCTTAACTACATTACAGGGTATTAGCTGTACCCACAATTAAACTGTTGTAAAAACAGAGGTTCTATCCAGAAATCTGTCCACTAATGCAGCAACATTTGGGTACTTCAGTATGACTAAAAACTAGGAAAGTCTCACCACTAAATACCCAAGATTAAAAGTCCTCCAGAGAATCCAGTACTTAGTAGGATCTTAGGTTTTTTTCCTATGGATTACGTATTTTGCATACTACTTTCTGCTTAGAATGTCTACATTTTTCCTATTTTTGCCCTAGAAGAATGTTATCATATCTTGGGAACATGACTAAGGCTAATACCTTTTTGCATTTCAAAGAAAAGAAAATTCCTTAACCAGTCTATGACAAGTTGGTGATGCAACTGGCAAAATTACTATCCAATATTAATTACCATTAACAAAGCTGTATGTTTTCCCTTCATTTAGTGCAACCTAACAGTCTGCTAGCTACTGAATTTACTGCAAACTGCAGTAACTAGAACAATGTAAATATATATATATATATAAGGATATTCAATAGGAAAAATACTTGGTTTTCACTATTATAGCTATCAGAAAAGAAAGTAGATAAGCTTCAATACTAACCATAATACAGTTATTCATTAAGAAGCATTCTATTGCTTTGCATTAGTCTCCACAGTAATTTGAAATAGCAGTATTACAGCAGTACTGCAGTAGGCCAACCTTCTGGTTTCCTTACATTCATCAGCATTTGCAATAGATTTTCAAAATAAAGCCCACACATTTTTGTTACAGGATCAGGTGGATTACTGTAAATGTATTGTAAATTGGAAAGAGGTGTTTGGAGTGTTCCTGCATCTGGGGTCTTCAGGCTCCAGACAGTAAGTACCTCCTGCCTGTAGAGTCTCGTCCTGTGGTAAGCAGCCAGGCAGAGCACTTCCCCACCCTGAACAAGAGCTTAGCAGGGCTCTTCAGCATCACTCCCAGGAAATACCTGGAAAAGCACTACCTAGTTTGAGTACCGACAAGACAAAAAGGCAAGAAAGTGGACAGTGTGTACCTCTTTCCATCTGTCATAGTCTCAGAGTGCATTCTGTTTACACAGACTGTTTTTTGTACCTTCACTTTATCGGTTGGCCTGAAGAGCATTTCAAAAGCATGACAAACACTTCTTTTGCTTCATTTTGGCTGCATTTAAGATGCTCTTACTTTATTGCCAGCTATGTAATTTGCATATGTGTGTGCCTGTGCATGTTCACGTGGATTATAACTTACTGTAGGATCTTTGCCAGCCATTTTGCACTCTTCAACCTTGTTTGCTGATGCTGGCCAGAAAATCTGTGAGGAAAGAAGTATCTTTTAAGTAACATAATTATTATATAATGTAAGCAAAACATTTTGCTGCCAGATTTAAACTAGTAAATTAATAATTTGACATCTTTCATACATTGATTATAAGGAAAAAAAGAATTTCCATTGATAAATGAAAAAAACTTTAGCGTACAGTAAACGTCTTAGCATATAGTCTTAGCATACAGTAAACAAAATAAAGCCCCAGGTCTTTGGCTGATATAAATAAAGTTTGTTGCATATTTTTAACATAATTTATTTAGATTTCTTTCTTCTAAATAAGAGAGATGTTATCAGTATTATTGCCTAATTCATTGCCTAAACTATTGTCTGGTCTTACTCTTTTGCTTTTACTGAACTAAAAATTATTCACACTAGAAACCAGAACAAAATATTGCAAGAAGGGCTCTTGTAACAATTTGCTGGTTTTAACAGCAAAGGTTTGGATAGATTATGAAAAAACTTGATAGAAATCTTGAGATTTCAGGCTGATTTCTTTCAGACTGTTTTCTGACAAACACCTCAATGCCTGAATGTTTATCTCATCTATACTCAAACTCTAAAGATTTTGAACTTCTTCCATTATTTATTTTGATTTCAAATAGAAAACATCCATTAGAAATCTCTTCCTAGAAATTTAGTAGGTGACAGAGTCTGGTAACTATTAGCCTTAGGATAACATAAATAATACAGATAGACGATCTCTGTATATATATATATATATATATATATATATACACATATATATATACACACATACCCATATATATATGCACATACATATAGAGAGAGTCGTAGGAATGCATGCATACGTATAGAGGCATAAGATCAGCAAAATCTGTTATGAAAATAAATAAACAAATGGAAGAACATGTGGAATTGCAAAGATTAATTCTAATACTGGGTGATCACATCCACTACCAGAAAATTTTGTGTGTTTTTGCTTTCTGCGCTTTCTATTGACTTTTTCTTTGTTCTTCTTTTCCCATGTTTTGCAGCTTTATACTGCAGAATATATGTCATGCAACAAAGGCCTTCCTATCTAACCAAACTCCGCACAGAATTAATTAAAACCATCCTGCTAAGGGAAGGCTGGAGTGTGCGATGCACCTTCCAGGTAAGGGTGCCTGTATCACTGGTGGTGAGATGGAAATTAGCAAAAAGGTCACACAAGCTATTTAAGATTAGAAAAGGTGACCCCATTTCAGAGGAAGTTTTCTGTACCATTAGAAGGTGGAAGGGTTCATGCCATCACACATGAGGCATTTAATTTAAATGTGTAAGTTAGAGTTAGCCTCCCTGGGCTGCCTGCACAATCAATTCAGATAGACAGGCATATCCAGAGGGTGATTCAGAGCAAAGCCTAATTTAACTGCTCTTAATCACCCTGTAGCGGGGCCTCTCTCTCTCTTCTGACACATTAAAAGCCTTGCCTCTTAAGGAAAGCATTTATCTTCACTGCTGCAAGCTGGATATCTCTGCCCCTCAGTACTCCTGAGGTACAGTAATAAAGCCCATAGATTAAAGGAATTTGGTAGAACAAGGCCTTTAAGGCACACTTTAAGGCAGTGCTGTAGCTGTGATAATCTCAAGATACGCAAGGCAAAGTCTGTAGAGAGGTAATATCTTAACAGTCAGACTTCCGAGCACACTAGTTCTTCTGCAGGCCACCTATTTTAAAAGCAGAGAAGCTGGATTTGAACTGTCTCTGCAGACAAGAGAGGAATCTGTGAAAGCAGATTAATTTGATTACTTTCATACACAGGTTACCTACTACAGTCTGGGGAGGTGGGACACAGACAGTCCTTAGAAAATGGCATCTTGATAAGTGAGAGAAGGAGCTACAAAACAGGCAGTGTTGAAAAGGAGATATGGTTCATAGTGTCCAAAGAACCCCAGACAGGAGGTGTCTCAACTACTGAACTGAAGGCCTAGGGATGACACAGACATAACAAAAGATTTGAAAACAGTTGGGTGATCAGGCTGCAGAGTACAAAACGATAATAAATATAGTCCAAGGTTAAAGGCAACTCTGTCCCTGTTGGTTTTTTGACCTGCAGCCTGAAATGATAGTATGTTATCTTGTTCTTCCTTACAGTCTTCTGTTAGAAGTGCATCTCTGAATTTTCTTAAATCTTGGAGAGCTGCAGAAACTATCAACCCTTACAATTTTCCTTATGAGGCCAAGCCATGCTGAACATCACTTCAAAATTAATAAACAGGTGTTTTTAAACAGTGTTTGAGGAGCAGCCATGCTAATAGCTTGTTCATCTTGCATTAAACATAAAACAAGGACTAACGATTCAGTCAGGGTCTGGACTTTTGCCTGTTGCAAAAGCATGGAAAGCACATTCTTTGTCTTAAGAAGAAAGGCATGTAGTGAAGCAACCTTGGGTAAAAATAGTTCTCCAACTTACACTGAGAGGGTCCTGGCTTATATTATTAATATTCAATGACAGAATATGATCTTTGCTGCCCACGTAGATCCGATCCTGATCTTCATCCATGAATAATATCCTGTAATCCAGAGGACTGTGGGATATTCTGTGATATTCAGAGGTCTTAGTTTCTTGCAGCTCTGAAATAGTAAAGGCAACAAATCAGTAAAAAAATGTAGCTGACTTACTTGCATTGCAACTGAATTTCGTTCTAAATAAAGACATTTTTGAACACAAGTAGGGTCAATAACAGAAGAAAAACTCTCATCAAACACTTGGTAATAATATGATAGTTGAGAATGAGATAGAACAAATTTTCCTTTCCCAGTTTGAGTGTAATTCTTTTATACATTAAATAGCCTGACCTATCTCATAAAAATCAGGCATTGCTGTTATTCATTCACCTAATTAATTCTTATTCTAATGGATATAATTATTTACACCTCTGGCTTTTAAGGAAGATCATATATTAAATTAATCAATGTGCTTAATACGCTTTGAAGTTTATGACAGCGAAAATCCACAAGATCAATGAAAGCTACATAAGAACAGTTTACTTTCTTTCCCTAACAGGGGGCTTCACTAGGAATAGCTTTATTGTGTTCAAGATCAATTTTATTTTCCTTATTTTAGTTCTTCATCACCATGCATGGCTTATTTAAAAGAAAAAAAATAACGTATTCAGTCAAGCCTAAATGTGTCCATTTATTCAGTTATTCCCAAATGGGATTTGGACCAAACTATCAGAACTGTAGAACTAGTTCTATATTTCTACTTAAAAATTTCTTCAGTGAAAAGAAGTGAAAAACATCCTTTGATGTCAGTGCAGGATCAGGCCTGTGACAGGAAAAGCACAGGCATCTGCAATGTAAGTATTACTTGCTGCCCATGAGAAAGCTCAGCCTTCCTGTCTTTCCTTGGCCAATATGTTTTGGCCCTTACTCAGATATTCTTCTTTTCAGTAATAACAGAAGGGATATTTCTCAAAAGCTGAGAATGGAAAAATAAAACATTAATGATCAATTTGTCCTTATTTAAATATTTAACATATAATTATGCTTTCTTACCTCATAAACATTATTATTGGATTGTTCTTCCTGTGACTAAAAGTGTGGCAATACACAGTACATATGAAAATAAAGCCTTGCTATAATGTTTATTCATAAATCTAAGAACTGAATCCACATCCCTTTTGCAAACTGTTTGTGTGGGACCATACTTGTAACTGTTACTAAAGCCCAGTTTTTGCTTAAAGCACAGTTTTTTCTCATTAGTTCTTTAAGAAAACAGTAGATGTCTTATCCAGAATTATTTATCTAAATCTTTTAGATGACTAGATTAATGTGGGCTAATATTATTTTGGAAAACAAAACTCTCAAAGCAAAAATATTTCTGGATATGTGCTCTTTTATAATGATAAAAAAATAGTGCCTAAAGTATGCACTTTCTGCAAAACACATTTAGCTGGAAGCATAATTTACTTAGCAATTTTTGACAAGCTGTGGACAACATAAAGACAAAGGCTGCAGTCTTGGGACTTAAACCTTTCTAATAGAGCTCTAATGATGGAAATAACACATCAGAATATAATTTACATAGATAAATATGGTACATGGCTCTAATTAATTATTATAATGATTGTTAAAGTCATTGAAAGATGGAAAATATCTTTGGTTAATGAAAGATATGTAAGTTTGATTCACTTAGGTGCCTATGCGCATTTACTTATGGTAAAATTAAAAAACAAAACAAAACAAAAAAACCCCACACAAATAATACTTCTATTTCATAAGAGAAGGCTGCGTGGAGGCCTCAGAGCAGCTTCCAGTATCTGAAGGGGGCCTACAAGGATGCTGGGGAGGGACATTTCATTAGGGGCTGTAGTGATAGGACAAGGGGAAACGGGTTAAAACAGGGGAAGTTTAGATTGGATATAAGGAGGAAGTTCTTTAAGGGTGGTGAGGCACTGGAATAGGTTGCCCAAGAAGCTGTGAATGCTCCATCCCTGGCAGTGTTCAAGGCCAGGCTGGACACAGTCTTGGGTGACATGGTTTAGTGTGAGGTCCCTGGGCCCATGGCAGGGGGTTGGAACTAGGTGATGTTAAGGTCCTTTCCAACCCTAACTATTCTATGATTCTGTATGTCCCTCAACAGAAGATGAACACACAAGCAAGATTTACACTCTGCACCTAAGCACTTCAACTCATTAAATGTAGATGAAAATTGTCCACATCACCTTTAGAAGTCTTTCATCAGTGCTTGAAAAATCAATTGCTTTACTTTATTAAAAAAAACAATCCTCCCTGTAAGCTTTTAGCTAGAGTTTTTCAAGGCACCAGGGAGACTCAGCAGCACAGTTCCATTAAAATGCAATCCTTTTGCCTCCTCTGAAATTCTCAGACTGACCTTTGATTAGAAGCCTGAGAAGCTAGTGCTCATCCTTTTTCCCGGTGGCCTTATTAACTTTACTGTAATATTTGGCAGCTAGAAGGTAAACTGAACCTTCTCATACTGTGTATTTGATGTACAAGGAAAGCACAGATAAACTGTAAGAGGCAGCAGTTTCCTGCACAACATAAAGTAAATGTGAGCATAGTGATTGCACAGAATAATGCCCCTCCTTACTGCTTCAGTGACTGACAACTGACAATGAATAACCTATCAAAAAAGCTGATCAAGATCATGATAATTCTATTTAAGCAAGAGAGAAAAATAGCATAAGATATGTGATTTCCACACCTTTAATTTATTAAAAAAAAAACCATTATTTTCTGATATTAGTAATCTCTTTGCAATGGTATTATGGTTTCTAAGTCACCTGAATAGTAATATGTCTCCAAGCTGCTGAGGAGAATACCTTATGACATGTCACTAGACTATGGAAACTCAATGCCATCCACAAGGGGAAAGAAAGCCCTGAAACAAATACTCTCATACAGATTTATTAGTTTTATTTCTTTTGGTGCTGAAGCTTCTGGCTTATTAGCCTCTTAGGGCTACTCAAGCCAGTGGAGAGGGGATTTCTAACTGATCAAATTTTCTTTTCATTCAACAAATTTTACCACACCATCATCCAAGAGAACTGCGTTTTTTTAAAGATTTACTATCTGGGCACTGTTACTTGGAAAAGGTGGTGGCTGGAAATATGCTGTAAGGTCTTCCACATTCCTTTTCATCTCCAAAATATTGTGTAAAAAAATGATTTGAACATTTCCTGACCTTCAAGGCAAATTCTAATCCATGTTCTGGGAATTTAACCAAATACTCAAAGCAGTAAACTCTCCATGGAGAATGATGTTTCAGACAGCTCTCTCTGAATATTAACATTTTTGTTTGACAATAAAACAAAAGATTACACTATATTTCACATGCAACTAACTGTCATTCTTAATGATACAAGAACAATCTCTGTTCACCCTTTTTTCATCAGTCAGTGAACTTAGTTTTGGCTTTCCTCAATTATAAAGCTAATACCAACTTGATCCATAGCATCAGTAATCTGATCTAGAGGACAGGTTGTATAGCTCTTGTCCCTGTTAATGAAAAAATAAGAGCTACAGTGAACTCTCTCCCCAGAACTATTATTATTAATGACCTGCACATTTTGGAGATGCTAATGACTGGGAGTTTTCTCCATTCACAGTGTACAGCTGACAATTAGGCAGTTTAACACCTACTCTTTAATTATCCTTCTAATTCACCAGAAAAAAAAAAGTTAATGAAAGCATTATTTTTTAGAAGTTGCATTTCTGGAGGAGAAATAACACAGTATTTGTGTAATATCTATAATTAAGCCTTTGTAACACTTCAAGCTCATTGTGTTGCCCTTGACAAAACAAATTAGAGCTACCAGAGACTGGAAACCTAGGAAGGTGAAAATATCTCACACACCCTGTTATACACATACTGTCCAACCTGCACAAGGGTATATGAGCTGTATCTACCCATCAGGTTCTCTGAATGTCTTATTTAATCACAGAATGTCAACCTTTCATCACTCCTTAATTCAAATTCAGTGGTGTCACAATGCTGAAAACACAGCCTGACTTTCCTAACATAAGCAATATAATAATACCTAATATTAAGTTAAGAACCTAATATAAGTGATTGCTTCAGTAGACATCTTATACTAGTATGGATGTTTGATGCACATGTCATTTAAACTAATACAATTTTTTGCAGGACCTTCCCAAAACATGATTATTTTCTATTTGCAGACCGCCTAACCACTTGTTACTGAGTTCAACATAATCTGCTTTACCTTGCAGGGTTTGGTAAGCTACAGCCATGGTAGGCAAGCATCCCCAGCACGAGTTCAAAGCACCGAGTTTATCCACTGATGATAAGCTGTGGATACATGACAGAGGGCACAGTTGTCTCTGCACTACACCATCACTGGGTTTCCAGCTTAGCAGGGCTTCTTTGAGCAAATCTAGAATGCTCTGTCAAGCTTTTAATTTATGATCCCCTGTGGTAATGTACAATAAATAATATGTTTTCCTCCTCTTTCCTGCTGGCATAAGGATTCATCCTCAGAAGGTTTTTTATGAAGTTCAGATCAGAATCAGAGATTTGGTGCATGTGCCTCAAAAAAAGCAGAGAGTAAAGCATATTTATAAACCATCCAGTTTCACATGCAGCACCACAGTGAAGGGGACAAACACAGCTTTCCATAAAGATGGGCTACCTCTCCCCAGGGAACTTCTGCTGCTCAAATTGGTATGGATTTTATGTAGCCTTAGTGACTTGGAAGTCAGCAATATAACGCTATTTTATTTTATTGCCCCATGGGGTATGGGATGCACCACCAACAGGCCTTGTGTACATATAGCAGTAGGCTTGACATTAGCTTCTAGTTAAGAAGGCTGTAAGACTCTCTTAAGCCTCATTAAGCCTTCAGTTTGTGCCAATAGATAAGCCAGCCCATGCCAAATGTGAAACTGCAATGTAAAATCTCACCTTCTAGGAACTGGAACAAAAGCAATATTCTTTTTTTCTTCTTTTTTTTCCCCTCAGAAATAAATATTTAAGTAGAAAGATGCTTTTGCTTACAGCATCAGATGGAACTGGCTCCCTTTTACTCAGGAAGTCACTTTTGAACAGGTGAAAAAATAAACTGCATAAATAAATTTTGTGAGACACTACATAATGTGGGTAGCACTGACAGAAATGGTTGTACCTTTAAAAAAATATGAGTGGAATCAGAGATACCTGCAAAGTTGCAAAAAATCATTTCAGAAACTGCTTCAGCCAGAAAAAAAGCTCCATTTTATTTTAGTTTAAATATTTTCCCTTCTAATTTGCATTGACTAACTTCTCTGTTTTGTACCCTATTACTAGAAATGACTGGAAAAGGTCTAGCTAAAAGATACCAGATTTTGTAAGTCGAATGATTTTAATTATTGTTTCCTTGGCCTTATTTCTGATTTTTTAGTATAAAGACATGCATTATTTTTATAGTTTGAATAGGACCTGCAGAAAAATTATGCCATTTATAATACTTCTTTCAACTCTATGAGGGTACAATCATAGAAGCATAGAATGGCTAGGGTTAGAAAGGACCTTAAGATCATCTAGATACAATGTGACTATTTGTTAAATTTTATATATGGAAAGAGAACAAGGAAAGTCTGAATATTTCCTTTCAAACCTTCAGAAAGAGTCACCTTTGCACTGCCAATATTCCTTTTCTTTGAAGAAATCTGTATTGATTCCTTCTACTTAAGGGGGTAAGATGAAAGAGTTGTTAAAACATTTTTCCACTGCTCGTGCAGTGTTCAAACTAAAACTCAATCCTCAGCCAGTTCACAAGTGAAGCTGGTTATAAATGGGTACACAGACATTTGGCCAAAGAGCCATAGGCAGCCAGATGTGCTACTAGGGAGTCCCTCATGTGCCTTAACCACATGGGGCCCAAAAGCTCATGTGGACCTTTGACCTTTTCTTTATCTCTTTATCTCTTCTGCACGCATGAGAAGTCTTCACACTTTTCTTTAATGCTGTTACAATGAAATTTGGCTTTTTGTATAAGATAATAGGTTTATAAGGACTGGAAATCACAGATGTGCACACTTGCAAGCTTGTGAATCTATTTGAAAGGGGTTTAATTGCATTTTTACTAAAAAAAAAATTAAGAAAGAGTAAGAGGGGAGAAAATAGATTTGCAAGTGCTCATAAAATCACAGGCTAACTAATTAACAAGATCATTTTGAGGATAGGTGAAGGGGAGTTCATAAAGTACAGGCTGAAAAAGGAGCTCTCTTTGCTTAGAGCTAAAATGTATAATTTGATAGAAGGAAATTTAATTGCTGTATTTGGAATAAGAGTAAATAACACGGGAATGTCAATGATATCTAAATAGGATCTGGTTTAAATATACACCTTGAACACTTATTGGTATATTTGCTGAATTTGTTGAAAATGGAATTTAAACATTGCTGGATTGGGTGCAGTCTTTTATAAATAGAAATAATGGCACCAAGGTGAAGTCTTTGGAGAATCAGGCCCTGAGGTAGCTCTAGCATGTCTGAAGAACAATCTTTCACCTTCAGCAGCTCAACATACACATTAGGAGCAGTAAAACACTCAATAGCTCTTTGTGAAGGGGACCATGTGTTGATATGAAAAGACATACCAGTTAACAGTTGACCTTTAAGTATTCACATATGCCACTTAGATGAGTCTTTTTTTAACAATTCACAAGACACACAGAAGTCCTAAAATCCTGGTAATTTGTAGACTTTAAAAAGATCACAATGGAGTATTAACTGGCTTTTGATCTTAGGGCTTTTTAAAAGTTGTACTGCAAGAGGAATCCCTCATGAACAGAGTGTGTTTCATTAAAATTATCAAAAACTATGAGAGATTTTTTCATCTTTGATTGCTACTTTGAAGAATAAAGGAGGGGAAGATCCACTGAGGTGTGGGCAGCTGCCATTTCTCTGCAGAAGGAATGGGCTTTCTAAGCAAAGGCAAACACACAATGGGAGAAAGTCACTTGCTTTTGTGTGGCAAAATGTATTAAGATGGCTCTGTGGCACATTCATCAACCCCACATACCCCACAAGGTTAAGTGCATTTTTAACTGAAGCTTTACATCATGGAGAACAGACACTATCCAATGTTGATTCTTTTTTACTCACAAAGATACTGTCATGATGAAATCATGCCACATTCCACAGTAGAAGCCCCACTCCAAAACAGAGGAAAAATATGTCAACTTTTTCCAAACTGCAGTTGCACAGCTATCCAGAGTCTTGCCAAATATTCCAGTATTGAGATTCCTTCATTAAGAATTATGCAAGACCACCCACACCCTCCAGCCATCCAGTCTCGCTAGGCTGTAGATACTTACAGACATCATTTTCAGATTACTCTTTCACTTGCCTCACTGTAAACCTGGAATAAGTCTATGTAGGTATTTCAATAACAACATTGAAAAACTGGTTTCTTATTTTTTAGTCAGTAGTGGGCAGTTATAATTTTATTGGTCATCGACTTTATTCCTTTTTATAATTGCAGTTTGTGATTTTTATTTGAGAAGACATCACAAATACTGCCACTCTACAGAACTTTCCAGAAGTTATCTGATTTTTCAAATACTATCTTATTTATTTCTGCCCATTTTTGACCTGTGCAGGTTTTTAGTCCCAAACCCAGAGAAACGTCTTTTGCAAGCATGAGAAGCCATAAAGACAAGCCAGCTGAGTTTAAGGTTACTGCAGCTGAGTTAGTCAGGTTGGATGGGAGCCAGTCTCCTCCATGTCTTGTATATAAAGAGCTTGTGTATGACAGCCCTGCAGCCTGCAAACTGCTCTCCAAGAGTTGTAAGCTGCATACTTCGAAGTCTGCACAGTTAAGCAGAGTTTACCGTTTTGTTTCATCCCAAAAGACATGGAAAGGATCCTTGATATGTTACCTAAGACTGCACAAGCTCAAACCATCTCACCCTCTAGCCTGGGTGCACACAGTGGCTTTGCCATTGGCACTCAAGATGGATTTGGTTTCCAGTTGCAGGAGTGAGAAGCTTTTGACTGCCAAGTATGACATTATTTTTGAGACAGAGTAAGAAAAAACACCACTCACATAGAGAAGTCAGACAAATTTCACGTAATTTTACTTCTACTGGGAGCAGCATATCTTTTCATCATAATCTCTTGTGTTTTCTCTCATACTTTCCAGTGGACAAGCAATCACGTCATGGGTGGAATGGCTGTGCTTCCTCCTGCAGTGCTTAGTCTCACAAATAAATGTTCCAAGCAGCTATCAGACTCACTGCCCAGCTGAAGCCCTGACTGTATGCAGACACCAAAGCTCTTTGATCCAAATTTAAAGAAAGTTATGAGAAATGAAATAAAGTGCATTATTGCAATTTTCTGTCTGAAAACTAAATTAAAACTGAAGCTAGTGCTGCTCTCCAAGTCAGAACTGGGCAACAACATGAGACTTCAGAGTTGTTCCCTCAGTTCATTCATCTTCATCCTGTTTGTCACTAGTGGGTTGACCTCTGGGTGTAGAGAGAGGTCCGAGTGGACTTCTCATTAGTTTTGCATCTCATTCAGGCTATTATTTTTGTGACAAAAAAGCAAACCTTTTTAGGCTTAGGTTTGAGTACCTGACTGCTCCCCACAAGTTAATGTGACAGATGATGTCAGCTGGGATGTTTTTGAATATTGGGGAGCAAGGGAGAAGTATAAGTAAGGTTGAGTGAAAGGGAGGTTATTTCACTGCTAGAGTTGTCTTTTCAAGTTTATCTTTCAGTGTTAAAAGTGTAATCTCTAGGCTTACTGAGGTAGCCTGTAGACAGTGAAGACATAATCTGCCCTTTGCAGAACTGACAGAGGCAGCTGCTCCCCAAATGTGCAGTTTTGAGGTGTTAATACATTTCACTGATGTACTGACAACTGGGCCTCTGAACTCTAATGAAGAACTACCAAATGTTGTCGATACCTTAAATATGAAAGTATGGTAGCAGTCTCAACTTCTTTTCTGACCAAAAGAGCTCTTCACATCAACTCACATGCAGTCTTTCTTCTTCTGTCCTAGCATACAGTTGCTAAGCTGTCGAATTACTCTTGTTGGCAGAGCTAATAAAAACTCATTGAGAAAACAGTTCAATCACTGCAATATTTCAATACGGTTTCTTTAATAAAGTAAGAACCCACTTCACTGTGACGAGGCAGAGGAACTCTTTTCATTATATGCCTTTCTCTCCAAAGAGCAACCTCCCCAGAGATTCAGACAATCTCTCTATATCTAGGATTGTCATTACTGCACTTGCTGCAGTAATCCTTGCCTTTATTGATGTTACCAACTTCTGCTGCAATTTTAGCCATGCCACTTTATCCATAGATCTCCTTAAAACATATTGGCCGTTTCTTTGGCAGTCCCTTTTCACACCTACTCTATATAAAAAATGGCAACTTTATATATGAAGGCTTGGTTTCATTTTCATTAATATTATCATTTTAATCAAATTAGGATTAGCTACCAGGCATAAAGAGATCCAGCTAAATCCCAGTGTTTAGCTTTTATTCATTCTTCAGTAAAATAATGTAAAATTTACTCAGCTATGAGCTGAAGAAGGCCCCGAGAGGAGTATTTCATACATGAATTTAATTAGTAAATTCATTTCAGTGGACTGGTGAATTAACAGGTAGTGCTTTTACACACAGACAATACTGAATGCAGAGAGATGCTCATAAAAGCATTTTTGCTATGGCAAAAATAAGGAAACAGCTATGTGGAATGGTGGGTACGGCACACTACTAGGGAAACTACTACTTCCTTTTTATAGTGTTTTTCTTGTTTTGTATCAGTATCAGTATCAGTATGGCATCAGTGGTATGCATATACCTGGTGTCTACACACTCTTGTCTATGTACAAGATATTCATCTCTATATACCAAGCCCAGAAAGTTAGAAAGTTCTGCTTTTCATCTGGGAAGGATAAAAGAAACATTTATTCTCACTCCACTATGTGAGAAAACAAAGCAGCCAGAGGTCAACAAATGGCTTCCCCCCTTCAGTGAACCTTCAATGAACCCCTAGTCCAACATGATGCCAGACGGGTCATTATACTGGAGATAACAAACTTTACCAAAAGAGACAGCCACGCTTGATTCCACAGTTCTATCACAATGTATTTATCAAAATCTCCTCTTGGTATTTCTACTTCTAGAACACAAATATTAGAATAGTAAAATACTTCTCCACAACATTCTTCATTCCTTTTCCTATATTTCTTTGTTGTTCTGTATGGTTAAATTACCCTGTGTAGCCTAATTTGGTCTCTTTGATTAAATTGATTCTGCATCCAGGAGGCCACCCAGCCCTTTTCCACTGACAGGAAGCAAGCTGATTTCTAAGTGTGGGTGTTTGGGATTCTTTCTGAAGCCAAGGAAAGTTTGGTTTGTAAGAAGAGAGAAGGTCCAGCCTATCCTTAAATGTTTTCCTGTTTTTTTCTCTTGAAATACATTTCTCTGGTATATTAAACTCTCATCAAGGAAATAGCCATGTGGTTTCATCAGATTGTACATTAAGGGTTGGGGTTTTTTTCTTTTCACATTACTCTAATGTCACAATTTGCTTCCCTGGACACAGGGTTTGGCCCTTTCCCGAGGAGCACTTCAGAGGCTGGGCACAACAGCAGCACTGTTTGTGCTGCTGAACACCTAGGATTATTTTGAATACTTTTAATATTAAATTAACTAAGACTCTGGGTTTTTTTTAAAGTCAATTTCAACACAAAAATATGTCCAAGCATGCGTACAGTGAAAATGATTTTATTAAGCTTACTTTATTTCTGTACGGATCTGGAAGCTGGAAGTGGATCTGTGACTGATAGGTGTCATTTATGAGATGTGGCTGTCCTTAATGGGAGCAGGAGTGGTGTGCACAAGTCCCGCAGGGAGATGTGTTTAGTGCGTAGCATGCTTGCTGTTTAAACACACAGAATGTTACTGTATTTCACTCTTTTTCACACCATGAAGACTGACACAAAGACTGAATTTAGGACACATTCCAGAGCTGCATGCTACCATCAGTCTTCAAGTGATCACCAGCTGGTATTTGGGTGCACAATAAAAGCCGTGTTTAGTGGGCTGAGCACAGCCTGGTGGATTAGAGTCCACTCAAGTCTAAATCCTACTCTGCTGGTATTTTGCTCTTTGACATGTCACATAAACTCTCTTGAGTTATATATGCAAAGTGGAAGTAACAGTTTGGCAATTTATTTGACTGTGTTGTTCTGGGGCTGCACTTGGTAATGTACAGAAAACAAGCCTTTGAAATTAAAATGAAAAGGCTGGAAGAAGTTATTCAAGTGTGTTCCACATGCAAAAAGAGATTTTTGTTTGTTTGTTTGAAGTCCAGAGCCTTCAGACTTAATAAGCTCAGCCAAAACTCTGGTTTGGATTTAGAGATAACTTTTATGCTTTTCTGTTTAGATTTCATCTGAATGGGAAGACATTTAAATAAATAAACCTTCTGCAGTCACTCACTCTGTGTTTAAATCAGACTTGCCTTATCTATTCAGCAGGATGACCATTTAGTATTTGGCCAAAAGAAGGAAAAAAGTATAAGAATTCCCCCTCTTGCATTTCCACAGATATATAAAAATAGATAAAACCTACTTGTTCATATTCAACTCTCAGTTATAAAACATCTCATGATTACTGCTTTTAGATAATGGTAGGCTCTAACAGGGGTGAGCTACTGGTTCATTTGAATGCACTGAACATCTGCAAAGAGAAAAAACTAAGGTAACACATTGCTTCCAGGTAAAAGAAGAGTCAAGAAGAGTAATGTACGCTGATAATCAAAGTACTATATGGACATGTTCAGCAGAGAAACAACATGTTCAAGGGAGGACAGACTAGAATAGCAATCCTAAACTGAAGGTTATTTAGGTTGCTGACAGAGTGGCATGCTGCAAGTATAGGAAGAAAGTGGTAACAGACAGTATGGGATAGAAATCAACCACAGTCAATCACTTAATCTTCATAGCAAACTACTAATTGTAGCAGAGGAAGACGCAAGTATCATCATTATGTAACTCTGTGTCCTTGATCCTGAAATAAAATCAAAGTTGTGCTAACTTTAAAGGCAAAATTCATAGACTGTGTCCTTTGTATATGCCCTGTACTCATTTTGGAAGCACAAGCAAGTAACATGGCTATTCATTTAAAGCATAATGTACAAATATCTAGAACAAAGGAGATTTGTTTCATGATCAGAACAGGGAACTGTAAGTCAGAACTCCTGGGCACTTGCTCTCTGACCTTCAGTAAATCTCTCACCCTCCATTTATGTCATTTAACCATCTGCTATATGTTTATAACAACACATACCTGTCTGTCAGAATTACTATCAAGTTCAGCTAATGTATGTTTGCTAAAAAAATATAAAGAAAGGCATTTTTATGTTCAAGGTATTAGTCTAGTTTGTGTTCCTGATACCATTTAGGCTTCTTGCATAATACATTTATACAGGTACACATGCTTTAGCGTTTGTGTTGTATAAAGTAATTTCACTTTATGCACAATTCATTTCAGCTCCTTTAAATAGATAATGTCATGAATTCTATTGTAGTGGAAAGGAAATCGCTACTACATAGTTGTGATAGAATAGAGACAGTTCTGAATAGCTTTTAAGCAGAGTTTGTTTACTAGAGGCATGTAAACTTCACTGAGTTTGCCCACAAGGAGGAATGCCAGAGCGACCTTTTGAACTCTTAACTTGAATGCAAAATATTTTTAACAGGTTTAAGTCTTTTAGCTAGTGTTTATTTAATAGGGCTTTCACTATTATGTGTGACATATTTTGACTAGTTCCATTTAACAGCTTCACCTTCATAGCATTTCACAGTATACTTCAACTGTTTATCAGCTATGAAAAACTGAAAAGAACTGTAATAACTTTGTTAAACTGATCTCTCATAGCTGCTCCCCTTCCTTGTCTCTGCTTACTATTCAGTGCTGAGTTATTGGGTGGTTTACTGACACTGAAAGTAAAGCTTGGGTCCCCTCCATAAGATACGTATTGAGTGCAGAATAAATAATTTCAACTTATTTGTATGCCTTTTTGGTGGCAATCTATTGTAAAGCCTAAGTATTACTCACTGAAGACACTATAATATAGAGATACTTATCTTTATCATTTGTACTGCAGAAGTTATAAAATCTTTCTTACTAAAACTCTTTCTATAAGACTGTAATTAGCCAGAGAATTGCTACATTTTACACAGCCCTGGGTTTTATGATCACTGACCAGTAGTCTGCTGATCTAATTTACCAGTGAATTGCTCCAACTCCAAATGTTACACTCTCAACACCAATAAAATCAACAGAGAACCAGTGGCGCAAAATACATTTAAAGCATTAGGAGTCAATTCTTATCCCTTCAACCGTTAGAAATGCAGTCTCCAAATTTATCAAATTTACCAGCTGACTGCAACTAAAATTTCAGAACTTATTGAAATATAATCTCAGGGTGAGAAATAACCTAGAAGTTCAGATGTTTGGGCTCTACTCCTGGTGTTAATATTGAGCTAGAGTGCAGACAATCACTCAGAAATGTGAATCTCAGCTTTGCAAATACCTGTCAGACTCTTTCTGGTACAGCAACCATAAAGGCAGAACTGAGGAAGAGCACAAGTACCAAGCTACTTGCAGGAATATTTCAGGCATTAGCTTTCTGCCACTTTTTTAAGGGTACAACAGGCCATTTGGTGCAGATTGGTAAAGTCTGACCATGAATATCAGGCTCAGCAAAGAATTTAGGGAGAGAAATGATCTTGCTCTGCATGCCAATAAACCTTAGGCAGCTACTTCCTTTGCCAACCTAAGGCAATTAAAAACACTGTGCAGGGCATGCTTAGTAGTATAGCTTTTATCTAGGGAAATGTCTGAATATGAGCTAGGCTGGATTTTCCTAAATTAATATTCTAAACTTAGGCTCTTAATTCCCTCCTAGATGCCAGTTTAGGTGCATAACTGGTGTACTGAGTATGTGCCTTGCTATTCTTTCTTTCTATACTTCACTTACCCTTCTCTAACTTTGGGCATGTCACAACTACCGTCATCTCTTCTATGGGTAAACTCAGTACAGCAATGTCACTTTATATTCCGGAGTAGGTCTACCAAAAGAATTCATCAATACCTGTTGATTTCATAACAAACAAAACATTTTGGAGTCTGATGAAACATCATCATCATTATTATGTTTATTATTCCTTTTGGTTCTTTGTCCTGTTTTACATGCGCCACATTGAATGATCATGCAGATACAATATTGGTAAGATCAGATGTCTAATACCTAAATCTAATCACAGGAAGATAAGTGGGCTGTCCTGGGCTTGTCACTGTCTGTCAGATGTCCCATCCCTTTACCACATCAAATCAATGCACGGTAGTCCAGAAATAGAACAACATAGAAATGATTAATGATTTACAGCCTGTAACATAAAGAACACATGAAATTCATCCATCAGTGTTTCTCACACTGAATGATATGGTCAAAAGTCTTACACTGCCAGAAAATACATACTCTTCAGGCTTGAAACATGACAAAACAATGAGTGCAGTGTATTTTTTAGAGTTGGGTATGAGCAAAGGGAAATCTTAACAATCAATGAGTATTCTGAGGAGAACCATTCTGCTGAAGGAGGGAGAAATAAAGTGATTGTTCTCAGGTTTTTTCTGGGATTCTGGAAAAGACACTGACACAAGAACCTAACTCATCCACGCTGACAGGATTTTGTTTTCTGTCATTAATTTCAACCTTTTTCTGCAGGTTCATGTTTTGTTGTATTTTTCTCTAGTGATTAGAAAAGAAGACTGGATGTCTAACTCAGACTAAATATTTAACATTTAGATGACAAGACTAGAAGTAGGCAAACTTCCTCAATATAGTAAAAATACACCTGTTATTTACTCACCTGGTACATCAAGGGACAAGTGTAACAGTAACAGTAAAAAAAAAAAAAAAAGAAAAGAAAAAAATAAAAGTCTGAAAACAGTTAACTAAAGGTTTTGGGTTCTTTTCAATGACTGGCTTTGAGGCACTGAAACAAAAAATATCTGATTCTTTATAAATATGCTGAACTCAAATGTAATTGCATCAGAAACCTCCAAGCAGGACAAAAACCAAAGAGACAGGAGTGTAATAAATTAACTTGTTGGATTTATCGTCTTAGAAAGCAAGTGACACATAAGGAGAGGAAGGAAGGGAAGACAATAACATATCTGCAATTTGAATACATTTACATTAATTTCCTGCTAACACTGAATGCCACCTAATATCCCCCTGCCCCTCACACTCTATGCCAATGCAAACCAAAGGCCCTAAACCCGCCATTTATAGAAGCAATCAGAATGTGATTTTTCATAGGTGCAAAAAAATAATCACATGAATAAATGTTTGCAAGTCCACCCAGGCTGCATTTTACCAGTATTTTACTGCTGTTCACACAGAGCACTGTGCAGATTATATAATGTACATTTTTTTTTTTCTCCATCAGTTCTGCTACCCCTTCTCCACCTCTCTAACAGGACAAATAACTATGCTTTTCACTGTGCACATCAATTGAGATAAGAGGCAGTCCAGGTCCAAGTGTGAACGGTAGAATACTTCCAAACATTGGTTAACATTTCTTTTTCAAAATGATAAAATGCAGTTGTTAAAGGGCAATTTTTGTGCAGTGCACTGGCCCTTCATTTATTAGCACATTGTAAACATTCTGCTTCAAGTAGCTAATACTAAAAATCTGCTCAGTTGTTCAAATATAGTTTAAATATCTGACAAGGTTATTTATAACTACTGTATTAGTTTAATTAAAATAAGATCTTTCAATTACATTAATTAATAGTGGTAGAGTGTGGATGTGTGCCTAACAAGTGAATACAGAATGTAATTTGTTTGAACTGTTTTTTATGCTGTAATGATACTGTTACTCAGGAAACATTAGTACTTGGCTATATTTAATTGAACAAAGGAAACTGTGTCAATAGCCTTGGGAAATACATTCTAATCAGAAATAAGTATTTAAACAAGCTTGCCTCTACTGAAAAAAAAATAATAGGAAAGGCATAAAATAACTGCTTATGATTTAGATATGAGGACATAAAAACGTGCATTACCATTCTGGAACAGACAAAATATTAAAATATTCCCAGAATCTTGTCTCTTTTGCTGTATGTCAAGGTAAAAAGCACTTAATTATTGTGGATGCATATGTCAGAATACCACACTGTGATAAGGGACATGTTATTTCTGATTCCATTTCATGACACAGGAGACGATGCTCCTAAATCTTTTGTCTCAGTTTGCAAATTCATTAAGTCGACATATATTTGCCTGTGTCTTGCCTCTAAAATTACAGTGAGTAGCTGCTGAAAGCCAATGGACCTGGCTTTTAGCTGGCATCACTCAGGCTTTTCTTATGGGAAAAACCTGTACTTCTGATGACAAGGATCTTTTAGATTAATTTAGCTCAGCTACTGGCCAGCTGAATAACTGGGTGCAATATTTCTCCTTCTGGCTTTGGTCTGTCTTGTTTATTTAGATTACAAACTCCTCAACATGGGGCCACAGACAGGTTCTGAACCTCTGTGCAGAAGGGCATGGACAGCGTATTTCATAATCTCAGTTTGTTGTAATATCAATGCAATAGTGGTTTAAACAATTTGGGGGCGTGTTCATTCAAACACCTGTTCTTTTCTTATTAGTTTTTATTAGTTTTTAAACAGTGCTTTTGACTAAAAGATTTTGAACTTTCCTTCAGGTTGCCTCCTGTCTGCTTCACTCTGTTGGGAGATACAGGATAAATATTCTATCATTGCTATTGAGTCACTCACCACATTAACAACTCAAACCAAAGCCAAATCCTCTGTGGCTGTTAGGATTATAAACAATCTAAGCATAATTTTGTGGAGCAAAGAAACACACAGGAAAGTGATATGTGACAACTACCCTTGAATATTAAACAAGGCCTGCCAGTGGAAGGTCAAAACTACTTTCTATTGCATTACAAACCCACAGACCTAGCTCAGGACTGCCTTTAAATGGCAACAGACATGCAAAAGTTATAGGAGGAGGAAAAGCATGGGCATTCTTCCAAAACCTCTTGCTTCCATCACCCTTTCTGAGTCAGTGAATATATAAGCAATTAAGAGGGGTCTCAGGAGGGCCATTTTAAGAGTTTTAGGCTATCTAAAGGTAAGGATGTGGCTTGTATTAGTCTTTCTTTTCCATTGAGTCAAATCCCAAGATATGAATTTGTCCATACACTGATCAGGCAGGCTGTATAAACCCATACAGTCTGCTGCAGGCATCTTGTTTGAAGTACTGAATTTAGGAACCCAGTTTCTAGACTCTATGGATGTTCTCACCAAGAAACTAAAACCAGAGGATTAAACAGAGCAGAGGAGTAGCTCAGGTTCTCTGAAGCTCCCTCCGAAGGAACTTGCCCTGATTTATTGAGTTGAAACAGCCTTGAAGAGGTGAGGCTCTAACTCCAACTAAAAATAATTCTCACTTTACTTGGTCTGCACAAGAGCACACCTAATGGTGTCAATTCCCTATGAGATCTCAGAACAGCTGGAAAGTATACCTCCTTGTAGAAAAGATCATGGACATTTTTCCAAACACCAGGCCCATGGGTCAGTGGTTATGTATTTTTTCTTGCACATATTTTAGAATACTGCAATGTCATGCATATCTTTTAGAGGTATCATTAGCAACACGAGAGTAACAACTTGTAACCTTAATTAACAAAACTTTCATCTTAAGACCTTCCAAAGAGATTAAACACTTTCAGAGCTGATCTAGCCTCTGCAGATCTTTACCCTTGCACTAACCTCTTCTGCAATTAGTGGGAATCATAAGATTCTACTGAAAGATTAGTGGCTGTATCTTCTACAGGACAAAGCTAAGGGGTTGAAATAGAACAGGAACTTCTAAAAAACTCAAACAAGCTGCAAGAAGAAAATAGGGGCAGATTTTTATCTGCTACAATTGTAATATGGTCTACTCTAGTAAAATATTAAGCAATTAAGAGTCCATTAGGACTTCTCAGGAATGCAAGCTAACAATCTTTAAATGATCTGTTGGACCAATTTTTAATTTCAGATTAAAAAAATAGTGAAGAAAGACAGTGATGTATCAGGGAAAAGAAAGAAAACAAGGAAGGAAATGACAATTATTTGGGTTAGTTACTACAAATAGCAATAGTGATGTCAGTGTTTTAAAATACATGGCAAATACTGAAAGATAGGAAGTTAAGTTTTAGCTGGAAGTTGCAAATAAACACTGGGCTGCCACAATTATGTATTGCTATTCCAGCATAGGAAATAATCAACAAGCAATAACAAGGTTATGGAGATAAAGAGGGGAAAGAAAGACCAAGAAGAGGAGAAAATACTGTTCTAGAAAAAAGATTGCCAGTAAAGCTGAAAATTGTTTTCATGCTGTTTTCCTCCTCCTGCCTCAATGCAGTCTTGCTTGGATACATTTAAGAACAGCCATTTTCAAGAGGCCTTCTCAGTAAAGGAAACGAAGAATGGTGGAAGGATAATTCTCATAAATTTAAGATGTCAATATATCTATCTGATAATTTATTTGTCAGACAGCATTAATGTATTTCAAATTCAAAGCAAATTGCAACTCTTTGTGCAACACAAACATAAAGCGGAACACAAGCATCTGTCAGAAATAGTTGGACCTTTGTAAACAAGTCAAAGAAGGGAGATCAGAAACACAGAGAGAAAGTGACCTGCCAAAAGTCATCCAAGACCATTAACTGGGAATCTTACATACTGCCAAGGCCCACTTTCATATTCTGTAAAAGATCAAGGGTAGTATTTTGACCTCTCCTTCCTCTCCTTATGCAAAGGAGAAATGATTTGGGATCGGTCATCCCTGAGGAGGCTGTATGTGGCAGAGCCATGATTGCTTCTCAAAGCCCAGTGCAAGTTGGCTCCTCTGAAGCTTTTCCAGTGTCCTTGGAGGAACCAGCTACTCTGGCTGCATACTTGCATGGGCAGCAACTAAACAGCACATGCTTGAGGAGAAAAATGTGGAACCTCCTACTTCAAAAACACGTTAATGGTTTGTGGCTTAACTAAAAATAACAAAGGCTGAAAACAAATCTGATTTTTTTTTCTTTATGGGTTCGAATTTTGCTGTGCAGTGACAAAGACATTTAATGAGATTCAGTCCAAAGATGTTCAAATTTGACTGTCCTAGGAGGATAGGTTGGGTTGTATATCCCCAGAAAGCCTGTCAGAAGGAAGATGGCTTTTATAAAGCCCACGCTAATAGGTTTCACTCCCAACCTCCTACATTACAGAAAATTGAGCTAAGATATCATTCAGCCCATCTGCTTCTCCTACCTCCTAAGCATGCTTCTGTTGTGTTTTAATGGTATATATTGCACTTGGTTAACAGCTACTAATAATAATGTTTGAGGAACAAGGGAAAGTTTGATGTGGGCAAAAAGAAGTATATTTTATCTTGTAAAGGAGGAAAAAGAGGAAAAAAATGTCCAAACACGGATATTCTGGAAAGAAATAAGTGTGCAACCTAGCAACCCTATTTGCAGTACACAGCAGCCTCCAAGTACAACATGCAAAATGGCAAAGGCTTGTCACTGACAGTGTAGTCCACTCACAATTCCTAGGTTTTCTGACTTTTCTTATTTGACTTTTGTTACTCTTGCTACATTTAATATGCTTTGCACTGAATGTATATGAAGCTATTTGTTGTTTCTGTTTCCTATTAGCAAAGGATTTATGTCACTGCATTAGAATGCTATTACAATGAATAAACTCATCACCACCCTGAAAACAAAAAATCAAAAACTGAGTCAGAATAAGAAGAAAAGAAAAAGAAAACCCAGATGCACATCCAGAGAGAAAAAAAGTTCTACAGTTCCCTAAAAAAAAAAACCATGTATTTTGGCCATGCATGTATATCTTGGTCAGTCAACGTCCCAAGTGCAAAATGTAAGGCCTTTGGCCCCAAAAGTAGAAGAATTTTTGAACACTGACATGTCCAATAGCAGAGATGTGCTTCAAAGAAAGTTCAGAGAGGAAGAAGAATGTATGTTTGCTCCTGTGTGCTCGGAAGGAAGCAGCAGGATATGCTTGTCTCCAGTTAACCCTGCCACTCTCTTTCATGTCATCAAAAGAGGTGCAAATTTTCATTACTCTTATAAATATCACTGCCTTGAGAAATATTACACAAGTCAAAAGTTCAGAGGCAAAAAAGTAACAAACAAATACACTTGGCAAAGAAGTGTTCAGAGCAGTCTGAATAGTGAGACGAGTGTCGTAATTTTTGCCAAACATTGGTTTACACTGATAGGAATGAGGAGAAGCGTGACTAAATCTAATTCAATGCCATTTCTGCTAAAAGAAATGGGGAGTTGAAGATTTAAGAAAAGAAAGTTACTGATACTGCAAAGATCATAAAGCAATCTTGGAAACTAGCAAATTATTTCTGTCTTATAATGAGAAGAGGATGACTCAATCTGTGTGAAATATAACAATAAAACTTTCTCTATTCTTCCAAAACGAGGCCAGTTACTAAGATTCAAAGAAATTTGGTAAATTCTTCCCAGAAACCTTATTGTGAATGCTGATTCCCACTATTCTTCTACAGCTCAGCTAGAAGAAGAGCTGAGCTCTCATGGGAAATGTGGTAGCACCTCCAGTTTGTTCGGAAGTGTCTTGTTATTTCCTGAAGTTCAGTTGCTTTTTCAGAGCCTTTCCTCTGACACAAACTGAAGCATGATTTCAGACAAAGAGGTGGTCAATTATCTATGCAGACTCACACAGGGCTTGGTCCAAGCCCATTAGAGACCTCCCAAGTTTTTGTTCCAGGACACACCAGGCTCCACACGCAGGGTCGTGTGAATGGCTGCATCCCCCACATCAGGGCAATTGCAGAGGGCAGCAGGGCACGCCGGCCAGGGGCTGAAGCCAAGGACTTCTGCAAGGGAACATGTTTTACAGAAAGCGTTCCTGAGCTCTTCCTAGGATGCAATACCCTGGTCCTTCTGCTCAGCAAGTTCATTTTCCCAGTGCAGGATAACACATCCTGGCACGCACCAGTCCAGGAGCAGTAGAAAACTATGACATGACAGCAGTTGATGTGAGGCTGACCGCCATATGAATGTTTCTTCTGATAAAAGACATCAAGTATAGTAATAGCAGCAATAGAAAACCAGAAAAAATAGAAATGCAATAGAAAACATTATTTTCAGTAGGTCAGGGAGACAGTGTACACATTGTCAAACACGGTGACTCTAATTCCAGGCAGAAGTAAGTCTGAGAAAGGACTCAACACAGATAGAATGAAATCTGTTTTCCAGACTTATTGTGTTTACCAGCAGCGAACTAAATCTAAACTTTATTGAGGCTCTCCTCATCAGTGTAACCGACTGAGCTGTAAAAACAGGCCACATAATAATGAGGGTTTATATAATGTTTCCCAGCACAAATGTTTCACAGAAGTTTTCATTTGTTGTCTAACACTGCACAGGGAAATCATAAATACTAGTTAGAAATATATAGGTCTTTATGGAGTCATAATACATTTGTATCTGTTACAACTAGGATTAAGCTGTATACAGCTAGACCTGCAGGCTAAATAATAGCAGGTTTAATTAATTTGTTAGAGCCATATAAAGTATTCAGCTTTCTAAGTACAGCAACTCCATTCATCCAGGCTGACTGAATAACGATAATTGCCTAACAGCAAATCTAGCTATGAGACAATGCAAGCATTCAAATAGCAAAAAATTACATGTACCAATTAGTTAATAGGGTAAAACCAGTAATGGAAGTGTTCACAGCACAAGAAAAAAAAATGACAGAAAATAGTATACAAAAATAGTAAATAAAATGGATGTATTACTGCACTTCATAAATAAACGTTTTGTCTCTCAGAATTATTTCCTTCTCCCTCCAGGGAAGCATGCAGCCTCACAGGCATTGTCCAGGAAGAGCTCTATTCCTGTTTGCTAAATATATCCAGGCAAAATCAATGGAATTGGCCTGCTTAACTTTCGGAGGTTTTAATCTTGAGTAGGAATGGCCTACCTGATCAGACTGACGTACCCTCCCATGACCAAACAGCTGCTTTGACATGAAACTTAGTATTCTTTTTTTTGAATTTCACTTAGGAGAATAAGATGTGAGCTATTAGGATGGAACTGTTCATTTAGTTTTGTAGGTCCTATAAGGAAACTTAGTAGAAGGTAAGAAACTGAACCACTGTATCTCCAAAGCATCAGTTTCTTCTTACATGCCATTTTGAGTATCAAATTTACAAATTTAGGTCACATATACAATGCAATTTAAAAAAGAAAATAGCAACCAACATTTATGTTGCAGCAGGTAATAAAACAGTAACATGCAGTAACACTGCCCCAAGGATCTCAAACCACTTTAATTAAGTCTTAAAACATATCCTGGAGAAGAGTGAACACAGCACAGAGAATACAGCACAGAGAACATATCTCTCAACAACCAGCTCCAAGTTAAAGGGAATAATTGTTTCATACCACACAGCAAACAACAAGCAAGCTTGGGGGTAAAAATAAAAGTGAAGCCAAATCTGCAGATGGTAGGTCAAACACAAAAGTCAGAGGCTTAGAATTTACACAGCTATATATGGATTCACACTGTATGTCTGAGTCTTCAAACTGTAGTAACCTGATTTCTAACATTTCACCTAAAGGCTAGCACCTCCAACAGCACAAAGCCATCAAACTGTATTAAGGCCAGGTTGGCCAGAGTCTTGGGTGAGATGGTTTACTGTGTGGTGCCCCTGCCCATGGCAGGGTGGTTGGAACTAGGTCATCTCAATGTCCTTTCCAACCCTAACTATACTATGATTCTATGATCCTATCCTGGCTGCCCTGTGTTAGGGGATAGTCAGCCTCTGAGCCATCATCCAAACTACAGCAGCAGCTGGGTGTGCCTGGATGTGGATCCAGCTCCCATTAACTCCACAGCCTCAAGCGCTGTCAGGATCCTTGTGCGAACCAGAGCAGCTGCAAAATCTAGGTGGAGTGATGTCTCAAGCTGTCTGTAAGCCACATTAATTTGCTGCATGTGGAAAAATAGAATGTGCAGAATTTACAGTTAAAAATTTAACAAAGCTGTGTTTGACAGTGAAGACAAGGGTTCAGTGGCTTCTGAGCATCGACTTGGAAACTTGTCAGCAATACTGGTTTATACTTCATGTCGTTCTCTAGGTGAGAATGACACCCAGGTATTTGGATCTGGCTGGTGCTCTCAGCCGTACTTGCCAAGGCTGAAAATAAGCATTACAGAGATCAGTCTTCAAGATGAGCACTAATTAGCTAGTAAAATGCTAGGAAAACATGTATGCCAAAAATAAGCAAAAGGGGTTTTTTTTCCCCCTATTTCTGTTTTTTGTTTGTTTGTTTTATTAAAAAGCATGCTAGAAAGAAAATGCTTTCCATGTCAACAGATCAATTTTAACATGCTGATGTTCTGGACATTCAGATATTTCCTCATTCTTTTTTTACTATTGCTAGGATTTGTGAGAGGTAGCCTGACTGCACAGCATTCAGGCCAAAATATATATTTATATTTTGATAGTGCAGCAGATTATCAACAAACCACAACCTGGAGCAGAAGACTTTTAAACGATGTAACCTGGGCACATGGACACAGATGTCTATTTCATTGACATGATTTGTAACCATTAACAAATATCTGTTGCATCTCACACTCAGAAGTGGAATCCTCAGAAAGTCAGAGGCTGGGATGTTTGGCAAAGTTTTTTGTCTTTTAATGTTGTAGTTCAGTAAAACAAAGCCCACTCGTCACCCTTGAAAAATGCCATGTCCTTGAAATCCTTTTTAAACCATCCTTTGGAAACAATGATGACTGAGAAGTAGTGTATTTGCTATTATTCACTGCTCCTTTGTAAGGGAGAATTCAACCAAAAATAGCATGTTAAGCCTCCATAGCTACTGAGCACAGAGAACCCACAATAATCTTGGGAATATTTTTGTTAATTCTCAGCATCAGCAAAAAAGTGCAAACAAACAAAGAGAAAACTCCCTAAAGAAGCTAAGAAATCTATTGTCATACACTTGACTGCATTGTATGTTCTTTATTTGTGTGTTGAACTTCTTTAAGACTTAACCAACAATGAGGAATTCTGAATGATCTAATGGCCATGTGAGGTTTTTTTGTGCATATAACTGACCAAAGCTGTTTTGCTTTGTGGCAAAATCAAGTATAATATACCCCATGGATATAGAGAAGCTAATTGTCACCTGCCAATCCTGTCCAACAATCCCAATACTTGTTAATTAACTACACAGAAAAGGTCAAGGAAGGAGGCACTGGAAAGGAGATTCCTGTGGTGAGGTCCTACGTACAACTCGGTTTGACCAAAACAACTTACATCTGGACAAAATTAGCACTCATACTGCAGATTCTTTGAACTCTGAGATAGTGGCCAAAGTGGCTTGGATGCAAGCGTATGTATGTGTGTATATATAAACACAGACTCACACGACTCAGACAGACTGCCAACCAAGTCTTCTGTGGGGCTAGTCACCAAGACATCCAAGGATCTGTGTCACATCTGTTGCACTCAGAACTTCAACCATAGGCAAACAAAAAGCACATAATGTGATTAAGTGGAAGATGCATACGTGGAAAAAAAAAAGGAAAAAAGGACATTGTCATCTTTGAGGGCACATTAAACAGTGAAAAGAACTGAGCTTTCAGATATAAAACACATGGCTAAAGCTTGTAATTTACAATACAAGAGTCTAAAAATGCAAAGAATCTTATTATACCATCCAGGTTAAACATTTAAATTCCACAATGGAAAGTTATTCTTTTGCTGGCTGTCTTCAGAGCTTTGACTTCTGTTAACTCCTGTACCCCCATCTTGAGTCAGAATTGCCAGGAGTCCATACAGCAAGTGAGAGAAAAGATCTGTGTACATTCTCAAAGCAGCTTTCCACTATTTACACTAATATTCCCTCACTGATTTAAAAACTTGTTGGTTGACAAGACAGAGAACTTTAATTAAATGCTAAATATAAAAGACTGTGTATTCAGTATCAGTGGAATAAAGCCAGAACCATGTCACATTACTGCAAAACTGGCACGGTTTCATAGTAACTCTATATAGCTTTCTAAATCCAAAATTTAGGTTTGCAACCAGCAAAAGACTTACTGTTAAGATGCTTGAACACATTTGTCGCTCCCCATAAAAGTGTGCAAAGGAAGGACATATGTGACACGTGCTCGGATTTCTTGTTTCCGTACCCTTTCTTCAAAATAGTCTTGAAAAATATGCCACCACCAGCATGATGCCAAGTGCCTTAAGGGTCACACTGGGCTCGCTTCATAGGACTACAATGATTGTATCATGGTGGCGTTGATATGCAGCCATGTCCAAACAGCTGCTAAAGAGATGACAGGATACCATCTGTCAGGAAAAACCATGCCCAGCTGCTGTCTAATCTGAAGATTACTTCGCTGACATGATGCAGATGGCATGAAAAGCTTCACTACCAGGTTAGTTAACCAAGTCAAAAAAATCCAATGCTACACTAGCAAAAGCTTTTCCACGGCTTGTAACAATGAGGCCTGAGGAAAATGGTGTTCACACCAAGGCACAGCAGAAGGCACTACAATCCACCAGACAGAAGATGAAAGCTAAGAAGATCCTGAAAGATCTGTCAGGCTGCACTGTAAGGCTGCTAATGCTCTCTGCCAGGATAATTTGTTCTTATCAGCAAATCACGCCTGACCTCTAAGTTTATCCTTCTCTAAGGCTCCCCATGACTCAGAGGGGTATCATGGACCTCTGAGCAAGGAAAACAGTGGGTCCCTCTGTACAGGCATCTTTGGCTTTGGCCCACAAAGCAAAATTAGTTCTGTGAGAGAACAGATCTCACCCAAAATGCAAGAGAGAGCATCCTATAGTACCTTTGTCACCCAGGTGAGCAAGGAAAAAGGTTTTTGGTTTCTGGAACATCAGCTTTCTCCTTCTTACTATCGAACTGGATTTCATGTTCTTCATTGCTTTGCCTATTAAGGAAATTGGTAACACCTCCAAAGACTTCAAAGAACAGAGCCAGCTGACATTAACAAGCCCACTGCTTTTCTTTCTGCTGCTTCCAAGAAGAAAATGTTTGCTGTAAGCAAAAAGTATCCCTTTCAATATGTTTATAGCTTTATATTACTATGATCTTGTTTTCTTTGTGATTCACATTGCACATCTGCTGATTGGAATAAATTATACAGATTTCATTACTGTAATGTGAAAAGTATGAGAAGAATTTTCCATCTAAAAAGTTTAGCAATTCAACTGACTTTCGGTAAGATTTGTCCTGTCAGGCCATAATTGCTTCTGAAAGCCCCACCCTTTAATAAAAAATAAAAGGGTCATTTCATAATACAGGCATACAGTATACTGTATTTCACAAATATGTATCATCCTATAGTCTCTGCCAAAATTCATAAACTAAGAAAGATAGGAAGCAGTGCCAAATGCGGAAAAGGAACTTTGTTTTAATCATGAACTTAGTTTACAATTAGCAAACGCAGTAATTCCATTTAAGGTTACAAACTGAGGATGCAGAACTCATAAAGAGTGCAGCTAGTAAAGAAGCTGGATGAGTAACGTCTTTTCATGCTTTTTCATTTTTTAAGGGAAGGTTTTAAACAACAAGGAATGCAGGGACAGTATCAAAACAATTGCTCTACAACTATATATATATTTTTTTAGAATGCTTTTTCTAGAATGCCAGTTTGATAGGATTATATATAATACTAATTAAATAAACTGTGAACTGTCCCTCTCTCCCAATACACTCTGTGTAGCTCTGTATGGACAAGTATACAGGAGCTCTCATGATTAGTGATCAGCAAAGTGAAGGTCTAGGAGATGGAATTCCCTTTAGATATTTATATATAGCCTAACTAGATACAACTGAAGATTAAAGTAAATAATGGAAATTAAGTCTTAATTATGAACTCTCTGTGAACTGCACTGACCCTGACTTTACTGAATTCCTGTTGAGGTGAATCAGACTGAGTCCAGGCACACACACTAATAAATGCTGTTCTCGTTCTATCTTATATGCATATAGCTGCCATAATATCTGTCAGATTTGTATATGGCATAGCTGTGATGTAGAACCAATACTGATCCACTTATGAGAAATTACAGACAGAGTACTAAGGTACTTGCTCAAAGCACCACTGAGAAGCTGTTAAGCAGTAGGGAGGTGAATCTCCTTCTGCAACAGGTACCCCCATTGCTTGGTCAGCCTTCTGCCAAAAAAGTATCCAGGTAAAACTGGAAGTAATTTGATTTTGCTCCCTTAAGCTTTAAAACCTGGACCAGGGCATGTAACATTCAGAAAAGCAGAGGGGCTGCTCTATCATGCCCATTCCTGTGTCTAAAAGGGCTAGTGTAGCCTCTCTTGACCTTGGGCAACTGAGATTATTTCTCTGTATTTCAGTTCACCTATTGGATAGCACCCCCTGAAAAGCTTTTCATGTTTATTTCTCTAAAAACATCATTAAAATGCAAAATATTGTTATTATTGCTTCAAGTTTTTGAGTCGGCAAAACAGGTCCGAATATGTTACAAACAACCACTATGTTGAAATTCTTTACATACTTCTGTAGTGTAGGCTGGAAAAATCCCTGTGAACTTAATGGTTTGGTTCACACTTTACAGAAGTTTAAAATTTTTTAGCTACTTGTGGGAAAATACTTTTTACATTTTCCAAAACAGTCTTTTCCTTTTGAGGGTATATATGAAATTGTAAAACATATAATAAACTTTACACTATGTTTTTGATAAAAGCTAGAACTATTGCTTCATTCACATATTAAATGCATGTTGCTAGTGTTGCCACTCTCAGTGAAAGCTCTCCTTTCTTTTCTGGCAGTGTGCTAACAACAAAACCTATCAAGAGTGAGAAACCACACTGCCCACACAGTTTTAACTTCAGCAAAGTCCAGACAGTATTGGTTGTTGTCTCTACAGCATCCTAAACACAGGAGGGAAAAGCTGCCAGTAGCCATTCCTCCCTTTTATTTATTTATTCCCCCCATACACACACATTTTACAAAGAAGCAGCAGCTCCAAGAACAACTATCTGGCAGGGTGCTGTACATGCTGACTTGGAAACTCATCTCTGATTCTAATCCAACCCAGCAGGCTGTGAAGAAAACCATACTCTCTCAAATGCAGCGAGACATTGCGACATCAAAGGTTTTATTGTCTCAGCAGGTGAGGGTTACATATGTTGCAGTTACCAGAATTTTCAATTACAGGTCAAACACGATGCATTGTTTCAAAGGGGTGGGTGTCTTTGTTAAATGGTTCTGCACAGTTACTGAGCTGTATCAAGTCTTTCAGATAGCAGAGGGATCAGTGTGGCAGACCAGGAGCACATCTGTGGTCATAGTTGTATCTTAGGAATAGTTCCTCCTATAGCTACAGAACAGAACAGTTACGCACATAAATGTTGAAGACATATTTGATTCAAACCCACTGTAATTAAAACAACTATGAATCCTTAAGGCCATTCCTGCCATCCAGTAAATTAGCTTCAAATACCTGCACAACCAGAAGATGAGATTTGTGTCAGTATGTGCCCATTGTGTCATCTCCTTCCACTTTCTGCATTACTGCAAAGTAATTTTACCTTCAAAAATACACTGTTGTTATTTTAAGTCTATATTGATAGACTTTTTGTACATACCTCTGCAGTTAAAAGTAAACAAGAGAGAAGACATCTATCCTACCCCTAAGAGTACAGTGTGAGGTACGTAATTATGTTTTGATGCTTATGCTGTTTTTAAGAGCATTAACCCATCTAGAAGTGCAAGGCCTGTACCCTGTTGCATTTCTGGTGCAGAAACCATTTCTGATATAATCTAGAAATCTTAATTATTGATGGGAAAACCTAGTTTCCTGGAGCACAGGAGAGGGCTGAGATAAGAAACATGATGCTGCTCCCGGATTATGGTTTCTCCCTTTTACTCCATATGGATAAGTTTAGTCTAGCACTTACATTCAGAATTGCAAACCTAATTTGAAGCTTCCTTTTATTTCAGTGCTTTTTAGAGGTGTACTTGATTCTCAGTTCCAGGGACGCATCCTGGATCCAAAATGTATGCAAGATTCGTGTTACCAGAACTCAGGCTGTTAGAGGAGCTGTAGCAGTTTCAGACAGTCAAACAAATATGTTCCCTGTAGGTCCCTAATATTTGATCATGGAAATATTAAGTGATTTTACAGCTGGAATCCTATCAGAAATAGATACTGTCTATATCCAGCACATTAAGTATTCATCATTCTTTATAGGAGTAGCTGATAAGAAAAGCTAACAGGCAAGTGGATTTGGAACATGTGAGGGAAAGTCTGACTTTCACAAAAATGTGATGGATGAAAAAAAAATAAATGCATTTACAGCTTACACTGGGGATGCCTCCCCTTTCTGAAGGTCCAGCAGTGTTTTTAACTCATTAATGTTTGAACCAGATGCATTATTTATCTTTCACTTCTACTAGCCAAACCCACCTCATCATCATTAGTTCTCTGCGGCCTTTATTATTCTTGATCAGTACAATGAATCACATCAATCCAACATGACAAATGCATCTAAATTCCAGTTCTGCTGTGCTTAGCTCAGGTGTGGAAGCATGGAGGGGTCAATCCAAGTAAAACAACCGTGTTAAACCTCAACTGAAAAGTAAAACCCAACTACAAACCATCAAAAGACCAAGACCTGACCTCAGCCAGAAGCTCTCCATCCTTTCTGTCCTTCCTGGTCCATGAGGGATGGTGGCTCATCTTGGCTCATTCTTTCACAATCAGCTTCATCACCTAATTATTCACTCCACATCTTTGTGGAGCCATCATTAGTTCAGACCAGTCTTGGCCCAGAAAGTTACATACAGATACCGTAACACTTACACAGAAATGTATTTTATGTGTACGTGAATTAAGTTGGCTAAATCCCTCCTGTATTTATTGTCAAATCTAGGCAGATCTAGGCTGGTTCAGATCTTGGTGGGGAGGTCACTTATAGGCACTATTTGCAGACATAAAGAAGTCATAGTCAAGCAGCTGGTAAATACCAGTCCAACTTCTGTGTCCTTTAAAGACAAATTCACTGAACCAAGTAATTAATTTTCTGTTGTATGTTCATATTTGATGCAAATGCATAGTCTAATTTAACAAACAGTAAATACTGGTTAAAACCTACTCCAGAAACCCACTGTATACTGATATTGCTTACTGAATTTTTTTGTAGAAGTGAAGCCTTTTGAGATAATACCAAAATGCCACTACAGCTGTTACAGAAAAAAATTATTATTTTCCTGGATTTCTTTGTTCATAATTTGTTTGTTTAAGGACCTACTACATGGAAGCAAAATCTTTCTTTTGTATGTTTAGACTACACCAGCAGCAGTTTTCCGGTTTTAGTTCTAGCTAAATAGCTATTGCAATAACCACATTTAAGGTTGAAAAGGATGAATAGCACAAAATTAAGTTACTTCTCTTTGTACTTCCCAGACTGAAAATGTGATCAATACACTTAATTTACTCTACACTTTACAGAAAAGCATACTCACTATGAAGCAAAATGAGACTACTTACATACCCGTTTTCAAAATACTGAAGATATACTGTGTGGGAGCTGAAATCTGATAATTTTATTCATTTTCGAAAGGATTGTGGAATCCTTGGGATTTAATAAATTTCATCTTAAATCAGGGTACAAAATTTCTATTTCTTCTTGTAGTACATTGCTTTCTAAACTTTTAACAGCTGGTCTTTAAACATGATGCCCTCTCTTCCTCTCCTGCCTTGTGTCACTGCATTTTTATTCACCCTTGAAGCCCTGCTGCTGCATCCTCACCAGCCCCTGCTTTCTTTCTTTTCCCTCAGGGTGCTGGTGTCTGCTGGAGACATACTCAAAGCCTTTGCCTAATGTGTTCAGAGAGCTCACAAGCCTGGACTCCACACCATACCTCGCCTCCAGTAGTGAAGGCGGACTGGCGCACTTTTACAGATGTATGTGAAGCAGTTCAATATTCATGTTCATTTAATATTAATGACCAAAGCCACTCAAGAAGCAGTGAGCAGCAATTAAGGGTAAGCAAACACTTGAGATCACAAAGAATGCTCTAATGCACAAAATCAAGTTACAAAGCTATGAAACCAATGGACTTGCCTTGGCAAAACTTATTGGCAGCAACAATGGAACTATATTTCAACTGACATTTTCCTTTTTGATATGCATGGTTCATTCCAATAGCTCAAATTGCATTTTGGGGGGGCATACTGTACTGCTATGTTTAAATTTCTTTCTCAGCCCAAACTAGGGTAAGAACATGGGACATCCCTAGAGGGAGCCCAGAAGTATTAATAGATACCTTCAGCACAGGAAACTCAGCTCAACACAGTATGATAGGGGAAAAAATAAGGGGAGGGGGGGAAAGTATGAAAGCTGAATGAAACATGGAGAACACCAGGCTTATAATACTATGCACCACAACACAAACAATGACAGATGGCAGTCATCCCAGACCTGTATTGGAAAATACGCAACTTTGCAAAAGCAACCAAAAAGTTAATTTTGGAGCTCATTAAAAATATCTGTCTTGCTTCGACTGGGGTTGGTGGCAAAATATTGCCTGATTTTATGGATCTCAGATAGTAGGTTTAGGTTTGCTCATTTTCACTTTGAAAAAGGATCTGTAATAGAGACAAAAATTATGGCCATTAGTACAGTTTTGGAGGAAAGGTTTCATCTGTAAGTATATATGTGCTTACTTCTAGACATTCTGCTTTTTAATAAGTAGTCCATACAGCCCTAGCATAGACTGTGGTGGAGAGACCATGAAAATGAGGTAACTCTTATAATATGTATTATGAAAATATGTGGAATATGTGGAATATACAGAAATGTATGGCACATTATTATTCATTTATGATACATGAAAAATGTGTAATTCATCATTATCAAATATCAACGGGTTGTCCTCTATGATAAGTTACAGCTTTCATTAAAAAATGTTAATGGTTATGGGTTGCTGCCGATTACTTGACTAATTTATATTTCAGCAAAGGCAAGAAACGCATGGGGTTTTATTTATTATACCACTTACATGGAAGATAATACATTGGACCAAATAAAAATGGAGAAGCAGAGTTGGTAAGGATCACAAAGTTATTACACTATCCTGCTACGCTGAAGAAGGATAAATATACATAGGCAGGTTTACAATGACTTTTTTTTCTGGATGTGGGGAACAACTGATAATTACCATTGCTGTAACAGTTTTGAAGACTGTTATCATGTTCCCTTCTCCCACACTATGAGTCTTCTCCTCTCCAGACTAAACAAACACTGTTATTTCAAGCTTTCCTTGGAGGTCGTACCTTTTCTACCTCTTATCATCCTGTTGCTGTCCTCCGGACTTTCTTCACTTTGCCTACATCTTTGCTAAGTGCAGTGACCAAAACTGCACTCATTAGTGTGAAGTACACAAATTGACTCCTGTGCCTGAAATGGACATTTCCATCAGTTTATCCGACACAGTTATGTTATTACTTACTCAGTTACAATGTGGTACACCCAGCTCCAGTTCTGTGATGTTGTTGCCCGAGTTTTTCCATTTTGATTTGACCATTTAATTTCTCCTCCCTAATTGCATATACAGACTTGCAGTTCTCCTGATTTAATTTCAATTTATTGATTTCAGGCCATTTTTCAATTCAGTGAAATTATTTTGAGCTCTGACCTTATCCTCTAAAAATCTTACAACTTCTCTCAGGTTGGTGTCATGTTCAAATGTGGAAATTCTATTCCATAATCCAAGCTGCTACTGAAAATGTGTAATAGAAATAGATTCCAAGCAGGCATTGTGTAATCATACTACAGAAGTCTTTCCAGTCTGACAGCAAAACAGCATCCTTAAATTATTTGCCACCCACTAAGCATATATTAAATTTATCTAGACCTTAATTCCATAGTTTGCTTAAATGACTTTGAAAGAGTGATGATAAGTGAAGCTGTAACAGATGCAGTTCCTCACATCCATAAAAGCAGTCACTCTATCAAAGAAGGAATTTGGATCAGACTAAAATCCACTTTAGTCCTTATAAATCCACGTTGCTTAATTCTATTCTTCTCACTATTCTACCAAATGCATTTAAACCGACATTACAAAATTTCTGGTTAATTTGGAAGATTTTTGGTTCCAGTATTATTGACAGGTCTGTACTTTTTAAAACCTTCTGTTTGTATCTTTGCAAAGAGCAACCTCGTCTTTGCTGATGGACCATGCTCTGACCCACTTAGACATCACCATTCTCCAAAGACTCTTGAAAAGAGTCACTAATGCTGCACTTAGGAAGTAAGAAAAAAGTCATCTATTATGGGATTAAAAATTAAGACACAGTCTATAGTGTTAAACTGTAATAACAGGAGCCTGGCATTGTTGGGGTTGGTGCCAGGTAGCACTGTCCCAACCAAAGCCAAGGTTGGGTGCAGTACAGGAATTTCCAGGATGATTCCCAACAAATGTTTTGGACGCAGATTCCCTGTTTTGGAGACAAAGAAAGGTTTTAGAGGAGACCTGTACTGTTTCATGCCCCATGACATCAGTACCCAGGAAAGTTCCTAGAATGTTGTATTTGATAGTACAAACATAGCCTTGGAACTGAAGGATTCCTTATATTTCCCTTAAATTTGTCTAGCATAAACTTAATCAACCTCTCACAACTGAAAATATCTATCTTGCATAAATATCCTTCAACTTGTTCTTCTTGTATTACGATCAGTGTTTCTCTCTTTCTTCATGTTAAACTGTTAAGCTTGTAACCACAATATGCTTATCTGCTCTCTTCTCAGTCAGCTACAGATTTGTACTTCTCTTTTGCATTTCTTACTTGTATCAAGACCCACAAGATAAAAAAATCTCTGCAGTACTTGATTACTTCAGAATCAGGCTTATAGTAAATTGTCAATCTGGTCTAAAGCAACACTTCTGAATAAGAGCAGTTCATTCACTGACTCGTCAAGTAACAAGCAGTGTTTCTAGGCCAAAGTTAGTGGATTTATTATTAAAACGCACATTTCAAAATAGTTTTGTATCGTTATAAAAGCTTCTATTTCAGTTTGCTTAAAAGCACTACAACACCAAAAGAAAGCAAGGATACTAGCATTCATTTACATTTTTGCTCAATTTCTTTGTAGGCCTTTCCTAAATTACGTAGCTAACCAGATTTTTTTTCCTATCTACTTAGTTTAGTAGCCAGAAATGACCACCCTATCATAGTCTTATATGGGGTTTAGACTAATCAAAGGTTACTCACATTTTTGTTTTCAATCGCTTAACTGAAATTGTTAGGGCTAAATTTCTCTATTTTGGCCCTCTGCCTTGGGCTGAAACCCTGGAAATTTTCAGCTACACATTTCTGCTCTTCCATAAAAGGAGGCTAAGGATTATATGTCATATTGACCATGCTAGTGTAAATAAGTGTAAATAACTTTTCTTATAAAGGGTTTGAGCTTGAGCATCCTTTCAAAGGATGTTCTGAAATCTCACAGTGAAATTTCCTCTTCTGTTTTCTGGAGGAAGCACCCATGTGTGCCCAAAATGTGCACTTTCAAGAAATTATACTTTGCCTGTTCCCAGCAGAGACATATTCCAGCCTGGACCAAATACTGCATGTCAGGCCAAGATGCTAGACCAAACAGAAAGAAACTTGTCTCAGGTAAGCCCTTTCAACAAATTCAGTCTCACACCCTTTCTGCCCTTCCAACACGAGATCAGGCAGGATATGGAGGTAAGTCCTTCAACAAAATACAGTGGATAACACCAGGAGGGAGGCTGGCCTGTGGTCAAAAGGAACTTCAACAAAGGTCATCTTACTGCTTTTGTCGCTTAAATGTTAGAAGATTAAATGACCTCAAAAATCGTATGTGGCTTATGATTATGCATTAAGACAATGGTAGAATTTCAGCAGAAGAGGAAGGAGGCACTCAGAATGCTTTTTAAAACACTTGTGATGATTTTCATTCATTCATTCATTCATTCATTCATTCATTCATTCATTCATTCATTCATTCAGCTTTGCTTTGAAGGAAAACTTAACACCACAAATTAAAGTGCTCAGAAGACTGCAGCTGCCTGAATAAAATCTAATTTGAGCACTATGTTATTGTGAATTATAGTATTATAAATTATAACACGTTTCTTAACTACAACAGCACATTTTTCCTTAGTACTCCAATTAACTAATTCAGTGCATGGAATATTGAATAACCTGGAAGTCATTCAGCATTTTTTTATCATCATTCCTCTGTGATAGGAATTACTCAACCTCTGTTGAAGAGAATATTTGTAATTCCACTGGGGCTTTTCAATGCTGCTCAGTAGCACCTTAGTGCTTTTAGAAATGTTAACTACATTACTATTATAACATGCCTACTAACTTACAGATGAAGAATTTAAGAAAAATTTGAGTATGCACCTGAAGACACAAGGATATATTTCTTTATAGACTTTACTATTGAATAGCACTTTTTATGTTTTGTTGTATGGTGTTTATTTTCTTTTCTCAAGTTTAAATATTTGTCACTTTTGCAACAAACGGGAATCTCATCCCTGCTGACAGCAGCTTGAGACCAGCTAAAAACACTGCTTAACTGTCCAACCTAGCATTGTCAATGTGGGAGAGACAAGGAGAGGTCTCAGTTCCCTCAGAAACATGAGGCTGAAATTTTTCCTTTTCACTTTGTACCTTCTGCAAATAAGTGACAGAGATGCACAGTTAGGAACTGTATCTCAGGCTCTGATTAATTTCAAACATGGAGGTAGCCTACAAAAAAAGGCATAATAATTTCACAATACATGATCAAAAAGCAGCTGAGAGAAATTTAGGCTCCTATTTTCTAGTCTTTAGTGATTTATTTGATCCTTCAGTAATGCTCTCCTCACATAAGTGAGTTTTGGATGAGTTTTGTAAGGAGTCTAATTCTCACCCGTGCTCACTCATCAGTTCTATTTCCAGGCTAATGTGAAGGGGGAGCTCTGTGAATAGCTGACCTAATATACTAAAAGACTTCACATTTCACAAGCTCTTATGCTTTCTGATCTTTGATAATATAGTCTGTCAGTTTTTCACATCTTACCCAACCTGGGATCCTATCAGAAAATGATGACAGGCTGCATCTGAGACGAGAGACTCCACAGCAACATTTAGGTCATGGGAATCTTTCAAATGACTTCAAGGGACAGCGGATCAGATTTTAAAAAAGAGACCAAAAGTGGGTGTTTCTCTGTATTTCACAGTGATCTGAAATCGCTGTTCAGACAACAGGAAACACACCAGTGTCAACACTTGTGACAACATCAGGCTTAGTTTGCCAGGCCAGTGTGTATATGTAGGAGTTCTTGACCTGCTCATACATTGCAAGAGAGATTCCAAGTCTCAGAGCTAAGGTAACCAAAGCCTTTGAAGTAGGCTATAAACATGCATAGTGCACAAATAACCTGGTGGTTTTGTTTCTTGCTAGAGGAAATTTTCACTGTATTTATAATGCCCTTTGATGCTCCCTGTAAATGTGAAAACAAGAGGCCACATGTCCTCTCGATGAAACTTCAGTTATAAATATATGTAAAACAAGCTGCTGGAAGAGTTTGAAATAAACAAACAGAAAGAGTTACACATACATCACCAAAACACTGCTTACTTACATTTTAAAAGCTCAACAAGGCAAGCTTTGGCTCCCACAGGTTACAAAGGTCTGCTTAAATACCTCTTTTTAACTAGTTATTTAAACTAAGAACACCATGTCTGAACAGGAGATTAAGATACACACTGGCTATGCATTTCAGCACTTTTTAAACAAACCCCCACAAGCTATGCTTATTAGAATTAAACAGACACAATCAGGAATCACATCCCTTTCTCCTGCAAACAATTTTGCTTATTTCTAGGGCTGAACTCAAAATCCAGTGAGTGGATCTGAAATATTCAGACATGTTATTTTATCCTAAAGAATGGAAAAGGATTGGAAAGGAGTGTCTCAAGACCTCTTGTATTAAATGGAAGGAAGTCTAGAGACCAAACTTATCTTGAAAAGGTATTGACAGAAATGAGAAGCACGTTCTGTAATGTGGTCTATGTACTACACGCTAGGTAAGAATCTAGATAGATGACAGCTTAACCTGTAAGTCTGTATATTTTGTTGGTCACCATTCATAATGAAAGGACAGAAATCTTGTTTAACACTATGAACTTGCATTTTCTAGCCAAAATCTCATTCTTGTCCTTGCTAACTAGAACACATACTCAAGGTGAAAAAATACATTATGATTGTCCCAAGCAAAGGAAAGAAACAAGCCTCTGAGCATTACCATATAGCGTATGAAAGGAAAACCGTACATGTCTTTAACAATGTACATGTCTGCAGTTTCTTTTGTACATGACACAGAGACTGATTTCCACTGCTCTGGAAGAGTATTTTAACTCCTCTGAAAGACACTAGGGTATGATGTATTAGTAGCAGCAGTTGAAATAGCCCTCTGTAGAAACAAGCAGGATGTCACTAGCAGCACTGTGAATGGCTTTGCAAGGGCACACAGCACGAATACAGTGTTTCATCAGATTGATCTATATGACTTGTCATCATTGCTCTTCACAATAAACCATGAAAAAAAAGTGGTTCGTTTAAAAATCCCCTTTATTTTAGGCCTTTCACTTAGGCTTTCTCTGTTCAAAGCACACATTAAATACAGGTCTTGATGATTTGTTGGTATTTCTATCATCTACCAAATTTCACACAAATATTTACAACTTTGTTCTTCTGCAGGTTTCTTCCAGCTTAATCAAGTCCGGAGGGGTCAATACTCACGCAAGAAAAAGCCTCAATTTAAAATATGTTAGTTTATGACGGATGATAGGGTAGCCCCAGTCTTTAGATCTTCCAGAAAAAAAACCCATGGTGTACACTGAATGTATTCCTTGGTATGATCTCCAGTGTAGCAACTATAGACAGCCTGCTCATCAGTGAACAAATTACCATTTTGATTAGATTTTACAAACATTCATCTTTTGCTGCCTCAAACATTTGAATGAGACTAGGCAACCCTTTCATCTAAATGAGCTGCTGTTGCACAGTGTACCATTAGCTTATATAAACCTGCTGCTGTAAGCATCCATTACTACAGCTTGGTAGTGACATATTGATTTTCAAGCTGGAACTACTTCCCTTGGGACTAGAGAGCATATGGCTGTTTGTTAGACCTGCTGGGTAAAACATGTTGATGGCTAAAAAGAAAAGGATTGAAAAAGTAGGTGCCTTAGTGATTTTTTATTTTTTTTTGTAAACTATTACAATTCTTAATAACTGTCTTAGTAACTGCCTTTATTTAGACCAAATGATCTTCAGACTGGATCTTTCTGTGTTTGTTACACAGAGAGAAATTCATTAGCACTGGAGTTACAATCAATAGCAAAAAAAGTTGAAACAACACAATCAAGTTGAAACCATTAGATTTTGAGCTAAATGAAAGTATAGAGAGGCAGCACAAGGGACTATTGGTATATATGTGACTGAGATCATAACTAAACACCTGTTGTACAGAGCCTGGCCAGACAGCCGGACAGCCATGCAATCTGTAAGAGTCTTTCTGTGACATGCTTAATGGGCTTTACGTTAGAATATAAAGCAAGCTGGTTTAGCTCACACCAAAGGTCTGCACAGTGTCTACCCCAAAATAGCTACAGGGGCAGAATGTTACGGAAATGATTTTTCAAATGAGATTCCAGCTTTTCCCTGTAAAATGCCTTCACACATGTATTGGACCAGTATTTGGCATATCTGAAGTCTTGTGTTTAGCAGTAAAACAAGCCAGGTTTATTGAAACTTTTTAGGGTGGACATGTAAAATAAATTACATTAAGTGGCAAAGTTAAACATTTCAAAGGGATTTCAACTGAGGCACCTCGGAAAAGCTGTGTCAAACTCTTATAAATTCCAACTTTGATGCGTGGACGAGTCACAATTATCTCTATGAATACACTCGCAAACTCTCCTATATGTAAACAGTGTCCTGTTCATGGCAGATACCCAAAACATATAAAGAAAATAAACAGTTACAAAAATTAGGTGACTGCTCAGGAAGAAATATTGCAAATTGTAGCCTAAAAACAAAGGTTTTGTCATTCAAACTGTCAAGTCATGCACTGGCTCCAGGGATTCATTATCCAGTCTTCTCAGATTTAAGCATATTGGAACTTTTCTACCCATTGAAAAGAGTGCTCACTTCTGGGTTCAAAGCAGTTCAAAATCAGTACAATGAGAGAAAGCAAGAAGACAGTTATCAGGCAGAAAATGTAAAGGACCTGTTCCTATATTGTACACATCCATCAAGTAGGCTGTAGTGGTTAATGTCCCAGTTCAGAAGCTCATATGACCAGAAGAACATTTAGAATTTATTAAGTAATCCTGGTTTAGTAATGATTAAAGACAGTCAATCATTACTGAAAGGTGAGCCCTGAAAGGAACTGGAGCTTACTTACGACCACTGGAGGAAGTGTTTCCTTTTTCTGTCCCTAAATTTAGATTTGCAGCTCATGAGATTCTCACAGTAATCTGCTTTGCTTCCAAATTCCATTTTATTTCAGGAATTAGCTTAGTAGCAGCCTGGACCAGTTGCAATCCAGTCTGGTCTCATTAATACTTTTAATATTTAGACTGAAAACCATTTTTTACCCCAAAATGCCCCAAATCTTTTTACCTGTCTGTTCCAGAGCTTGTTCTACAAGTAAGAGCTTGTTTTCCAGAGCTTCTTTTTACAAATAAGCAAGGCTTATTTGTAAAACAGAAGGAATTATCAAAAGAAAACCTGCAGTCATTTATGTTTTAGAGAGCCAAATATCAGCTACAAAATAAAAATACATATATTGGATGTGTTTATGTATGGGTGGACAGATCAGAAATCACTGCTCCGAGAGGCTTTGAAGTTCTGCTCCAAGCAGAGTTCATCACAAGTGTTCAAATTGTTTGCAAAAGTAAAACACTGCATTATCGTGTTTTAGACATTTCAGTGATTTAATGATTTCTGAGCTTCCACTTTATGGGCACAGAGAAATGAAGGCAGATAAAGCAGTATCCATTACCAGAGAGTGCGCACAGGGGTGGAACAGGTACAGTGGAAGAGCAGCACACACGGAGCCCTTTGCAAGTGCCAAAATGCATGGGAGGAGAAGCAAAAACTTGTGAAAAGACAGCAGGAGCTGTATTGTTCCTCACAAATCGCTCTCTCCCCAATAAATCTCTTCAAAATGCTCCTGTAATACCAAATCATGAGACAGTTATGTTTCTGTACTGTTACATGAATGCTAAATCCCCTGAGCAGAAAATGAGTCCCTCGTGGGAAATACTTCAGAGCATTACAGAAAGAAAAGGTGGAATACTTGAAGCAACAGGAAATTTTTATTCATCTTGAACATGATTTAATGGATACAGAATTTTTCCTTCCTTGGAAGATGATAAATGGCCCACTGAGATTAAGTAAATTAGACTCCATGACAAACCAAAGCTTTTCATTGCTCCTTTTCTGGGAAAAAAAAAAAAAAAAAAGAAAACCAAAAAAAGTCTTCCCCACTTTAATTCAGTTCAGTACTTTGCTGGCTGGTCTGCTCATTCCATAGCAGAGTCCACTTCTGCCCTCCTCCTGCCATCACTCCCCACTCCTCCTCTCCAGCCTCCTTCTCATTCCACCACTGCCAAGCAGAGCCCAACTGCAGCACACTCACTGGTGGTGCTCATGCTCATTATTCCAGCACCTATCACAGGTCTCTAATCCCTGAAAAAAAAATATTCCTAAAAGCTCTCCTTCATTAGACATTTGAAAATGCATTTTGATCTCTTTTAACAAACAGTGGGAGTTTCTAATGAGCAGAAGTGATTGCTGGGCATGAGGTAACTGAAACTAACCTCAGCTGTAAGCTTTATCCACTTAAATTCAGTGAAGGACTTGTCAAACTCAGTTTTATTAACACTGTCAGACCAGCAGGTTAGGAATCAAGCGCTCAACTGCCCAGTGCCTCCTGAACTTTTCCTAACTAATTCTGGCACATCTTCAAATGTAAAGTTCAGAGATTTCCAAAAATACACTGTGTGAGAAGCAGCTGCCCACAGGCAGTGGCATCTCCGGCCGGGAAGGCTGCTCTGCACTGTGCCGCGGGCACAAGGGGACAGCCGTGACCCCGGAGCAGCTCACAGGACAGCTCTGCCATCTGGAAATAAAGCCAAGGGAGCTCACCCCCAGCATGGCCAGTGGCACTGCTCTCTGCAGTGTTAGATGCTGCAGCAGTCTATAGGAAGCCATGCTGCTCTTATGGGGACACAGACAGTAGGAAGTGATGGTCAGATTTTCCCCATCCATTCACGGCACCAGTAAAATCTAGTTCCCTGTTTAGACGTAGGTATGTGAAAATATGAGAAGCACAGGATCAAACCAGCCTTGGGAAGAATGATCATTACAGTTGCTATGGCATTATATACAAAAATCTGCATTTAATTTTGGAAAGTAATAATAGAGAAATGCTGGAGAGAAAATGACATAAAACTGGAGATTGGAAGGATTGACTTCCCCTCTCTTATATTCAGTTCTGATGTCTAATCCAGATTGTAAAATGATAGGAGAGCCTTGTTTTCCTACAAGTCTTACAGCTCTTAATGCCATTTCTGCAGTTTAATCAGTGGTTCTCCTATGTAGAGCCTTCTGATATACTTAGTATTGCACAATGGGCTCATGCAGGTGTTCGGGGTTTTATGTAAAAACTCTTCACAACACGTAATGAAAAACTGCTTTAAAATCCAAGAAAAGATTCTAATGATCCCAATAATAATATCAGCTTCTTGGATTTTATTTCAGACTTGTTCTAATACTTCTTCCAAATTTTTTCATACCTTCAAGGAAGTGATAAAGCTAATGGGCTCAAAAGGTGCAGCCTACATTCATTTACTCTACTTAAACAGAAGCATCAAATTAATTAAGCACCGATAATTAAACACCATTCCCTACTGCATACCTAAACACTTCAGCACTTTAAACCTGCCTGCTGCATGGCACACAGAGATTAGACAACCATAAAGAAAGCAAATGAACAAACCAGAAATTCTTCTTATTTTGCATATATCATATAACTGATTCTACAGTCCTTTGAAGCCTATGCAAGTTAAAACTGCCTTTGGGCATCTTACGCACCTAAAATGAAATAAAAACAAACAACACATATAAATCTAATTAATTTTGTTAGTTTGATTTACCTGGATTGTATTTTGCAAAGATACATTTACTAGAAAAATAGCATCTTAAGCATTATAGAAAACACAGCTCTTCCTGAGCATCAGTGGCGAGTCTTCCCTGGTTTCTATTGTTCTTTAACAAAAGTGCAGTCACTCCCCTCAGGCCTTGATTCTCTCTGCTCCTTTTAACTCCAGCTCAAAGAACTGTGGATCAGCTGAACTTTTTTCTTCTTAAGACTGCAAATTCCTCGGCAGTGCAACTTCTTTGTTATATAGTAAACAACAGGCATAAGGAGATGATTTTACATGCAGATTGCACAACAGCAGCGAAGACTGTACTGCTGAACTACATTTTCATCTCCTTTCCATCACTATCTTCTTTCAGAGCATGCAGAGAGGATGAAATGTGGAGGTTGCTGTCTCTGGAATATGCCTTGATACTGTAAGAGGGGCAAGGAGGCAGCAGATTTCTAAGTTGTGTAATAAGGAGAGCTGGCACCAGTGACAATTGTCTGAGTAAACTGTATTACAGCAAGCCTGAGGCTCACAGAAAACTTGAGAACTAAATATGCTTGTTGCTTAAGTACAAGGCTGTTCAGAGCACAGGTCTCTAAGAGCAAGTTAAACCCCTGTTTCTGAAGAAAGCCCTCAGCAGAACAGCCATACTCATACCCATGAAAAATATATAGAGAAAGGGTTCATAGTTGGCAGCAAGTCTCTGTTACAAACAAATCTGATTACATTTGCTTTCACTGGAGTATTCTAGCACTGGTAACGATACTGATAATAGCAGTCATGAAGCGACAAACACATAACTGGTTCCCACATCATGAAGTCCTTATTCTAGTATTACAACACTGCATCTGGATCTCTCTGCTTCTTGTCTGCATGTACCTACCACAGCAGACTGCCTTGACGCCTAAAAGCAGAGTCAGAGTCCTGCAGGGAGAAGGGGGGAGACAAATTCCTGCAATGAAAGCAGCCTCATGCAGCATTGCTTCCTGCTCTTACCAGCAACCCTACTTAGTATGGGTCTCCCAACATCACACCTGCCAAGGTAGTCCTGTCTCAGGCATCAGCAAGGAAATTTACTTTAGTGCCCTTCTGATGTGTGATTTCAGGTATGACTTCCTTTTGTAGGTAAAACCTGAGATTTTTATCTCCAGTTAAACTGAATGTCAAAATCCAGTGTGAATTACCAGTCTGGAAACCTCTGAAATGATGTATCCTCTAATTCACGCTTCTGTCCTACTACACATGTGGTCTTTAGAGGGCAAGAATAGGCATGTGCCTGAATATATTAATATGCTGAGAGTGCAGCCCTACGCATTTGTACAGCTGGTGAATCAATGGCAAAATGACAAGCTTCGGGAAAAAGCGTGCACATAAGCATGTAAATAGAGTTCTCCAAAGTCTTGGCTGCTACTTCATTAGTACTGTGCCACTGGTGATACCTTAGTGTGCCTATGCACTTCACTCACTGTATTTTTGCTATTTCAAACCTAATCCCTTAATACACAATTAGGAAGGTGATGCATATTCACTGACTTCAAGGGCGTCAGTCTGGATCTGCAAACATTAAATTACCATTAGAACAATGGAAGCATACGCATCTGCAAGAAATAAATTAAAAACGCACTGAATTGTATTAGCATTACTTTGAACCCTACCTGGAGGAATCCCATCATAGAACACCCCTTTACCACCCTGAGATTATCCATGGAATAATGAACTCCCTCGCTAAGCTCTTCAGTATTAGTAATGGGGAGGAAAATGGGCACAAGTCTAAGTATTCAAGATACTGAAGAGACCAAATTATGAAGGAACATCAAGAAAACATGAACAAGCAAACCAAAGAATGGCCAGCAAGGCCAAAAATGATTGTAAAGCAACATAACAATAGTTCTGTGTGAGTGCTCTGTGCTCAGAGGAATAGGATTAGGATGGTGTACAAAAGTATAATTCTCTGCTACAGAGTTTCAAAATAGAAAACAAAGGCTCATAGTTAGAAAATAATTCTTCTTCCTGAAGTAACAGCTCAGAAAAAAGTTTCTGTGCTTAGGACATTCATTGCTGAACAAGAGAAAGCACTTGAAAAATGTGCTGGAGCAAACATTTTGTTATTAAAATGAGGTGGATTAGAGGAGTTAGTGATTTCTAATATTTCCAATTTTCAAGATTCCTACATTTATAACACATGCATTTTCATTAGGACTGGATTTTAAAATTGATTTGATCTATTTTTTAGACTGATGTCTCATAATGATATTTTGTGCCTGTGTGTATGTGTGTACTATATATGTGCATGCACACGTAGACAACAGGCTAGAGGAGTGTGTGTACATATGTACATATTAGGAAGAGAAAGATATTCAGATCTCTTTCTTCCCTGAGGCAAAAATTAAGAAGTGTTCTGAATTCACACATATCTTGAATTGATCTCTATCCTGTTGCTTGAGGGAATGAGACATAAAAGCTCCAAGAAACGAAGTTATTGAAACAGAGCCAAATTCTCTGCTGGCATAGTTTCATTAGAGGTAAATGCAGCTGCCCCCACATACATAGCTGAGAAGGCTACTTGAATGACGGAAAGAGAAGAGGGAGTCAGCCTAAATGTGTGGTTTCAAACTGTATTCTTCCCTGTCAGCACAAACTGTAATTGCAACATAGGGCAATTTTTATTAATTACACACTTCAGAATAAGCTTTTAAGCATGTATTGCTCTGCATTTCATGATTTTTAAATGAGTATATTCAGGATTATTCTGATACACATATTGACTACAAAGTATGCCTTATCAAAGAAATGTACTATTTTCATCCTGACTCTAGATTTATCTCTTTTTTCCCCCCTTCACTTCTGCAAAACTAACCTCTAAAACTAAATTCATAGTCTTTGTAATATTATAGTTGCACTTGGTGCAGTAGTTTCCTTCAAGTCATATGGTAAATTGTTCCTACAAAGAACCAAACGACAATTTAATTAACGTCATCAATGTTTTAAAGGAGATACAGACCAGGGTTTAAATCCATTTCAGAACACAGGAGTCTTTGTATGTCTGTATGCAGCATTTGGGGATCACTAGCATATAAAATGGTAGATTTGCTCACTTACAGCAGCAAGAATTTAAACCCTCCAAGCACAGGAGTATCTTCTGGAAACACACCAAATTAACTCAGTTTTGGGATCTATGATCCAGCCTAAAGCCAGGCCAAAGAGTTAGCAGTCCTCTAAAATGAGAGGTTTCCCAACATCAAGCCTTGGAGATTCAACACAGCTGGTGATCTATGAGGCCTGATCTGTGCCGAAGACAAAGAAAAGATTCTGGGGCCAGGTGGCTAATGCCCCCCTTCAGTAGGCTACAGGAATCATCTGGTGGATTTGAGGAGTGGAACAGTGGCTGCCCACACCTCCAGTCTTCATCCATCCCAAAGACTGCTCCTAATGGACAGTCTCTGTTTTACAGAGCTACTAAAATAAAGTTGTAACTATGAAAACAAGAAACTACAGCTAGGACTCAGACCTAATATACTGTCCTTTATGCTGCTCAGTCTAGTTCAGTTCATTCTGAACTGTTTTATTGTGTATAGTGGCAGATCTTAAAGAGAGGAGTGAAAAGTACACTTCTCTGATTACCTCACCTTATATCTCCTACTTACAACAGTTACTTAAGAAACATGACCTTTGAAGGACGCTTCCAACCCTTACTATCCTGTGATTCTATGGTCTGGAATTAGAACTGCACCTTTGCTTCCAAATTCAGATGGAAGTTGAACCTTTTTCTTTTTTTATTACATACAATGCAGAAAAGAAAAAAGTAATCTTTACTCAGTTCTTTGAATGTAAACTATGCAAACATTTCTCTTCAGGCAATGAGCCTTTGTGTGGATCCCAGGCTGATGGAGGTATCTCCCTGCAGACCTGAATAAGTCAACTAAATACCAAGATTTGTGTCCTATTATTGTACTCAAAGATTTTCCTCTAGCTATTTCCAGGTAATGTTTAAAGAAGTATGACTATTTTCAGCAGCATTTGTTTATTTGAGAGGGTTGCTTCATCTCTCAGTCTGGGCTGCCTAACACCCCTCATGGACTCAAAAGCAAGCACAGACACCTAACACAGGCTTTGAATTCCACTCCAGGAGACAGTCATGTCATGTGTTTGCCAGACATGTATTTCATCATGTTATTCCTTTGCTGTTTTAGCCATCATTTTGCAATATTGTTTGCGTACAGTCACTATTTAGTATGTTGTGCATTCCAGCATATACCATATGGCAAGTAGCATCATTCACTGGTAATTTGTCTGTTAAGGTTCATCCTATGTATATTAACAAAATGTTTTATGGTATTAATGTTAGAGACCTTTGTCTATGATTGTGCCACAGCATATTAGCCATTACAGAGTTTGCTAACTGAGTGAGAATAACTTAAGTTCTCAAATCATGGCTCATCAGTTAATACAGGTATCTGCCACTCAACTGCAATGATCCATCCTTTATCCTAAAGCGAGCAAGGCCTAGGAAACTGTCACTAGATGGATGCTTGGGTGAGAATTTAATGTTCCTACAGAAAGCTAGTTCTATCTATCCAGATATAAAATGCATTCATTCCTGTTTCTTTTAATCTGAGCCATTAGTGCATCTACCTAAGTATACTATGAACACATATATTCTTGTTCCAATTCTTATTTCTTGCTCTAAGGTAAATACTTTATAGGCACATTTTTTTTTATTTAATGAGAGAGATGTGTGCTTCCAGTGGTGCTTAAATGCATTAAAAAAGCCTTGGTATGTGGCTTATTGGGTATGTAAACCGGACTGTGAAAAGCGACTGTATTCCCACCCAGTAGTTAAAGGCACAAAAGAACTATGGGAACCTTGCTCTAGCCTTCATTTTGGCTTTAGTAAAACAAACCCCAATTCTTTATTTGTCAAATTACTATCTGTTACAGTTTGAACTTTCCTTAAGCTTTACTCTCCTAATGAAGTTTAATCTGCCTCTGGCTTGAAGCAAAAGACCATTGTGTGTAGGCAGTGTGAATGTGGTTTTGCAGAAAAGGAAGTCTTCTGAATGTTGGGGGCTAAAATCAATGGAAAATGGAAACCAGCCTATTGCCCTTGTTTTTCCAGCTGTCAAATTTTACTCTAATAAAGTAGACAGTATTTCTTTACGACCCCACTAGTTTTTCCTAAGCAAACTGACAATACCATTCACTGTTCTGTTAACTCAATCTCCATAATTTATGCTATTCTTCTGTGAGAAATACTCTGAACACTTTTGTGCAGAAAAAGGAACCTTTCAGCAATGGGTTCAGAGGCCCAAACATCTCTTATACTTTAGTTTACTTTTTAACTTGGACAGGGAACTAGATACAGAAGGCAGCACATGTGAATCAAATTGGAGGAAACAGTATGTTAACAATTGTCAGGGCAATGCCAATGTTAGCATAGCAACATAGTATTCAATCTCTTAAACAGCTTACAAATAAGTAACAATAGATTCTATAGAAAGAAAGGGATATTAAAGAGATCAGCTCTATGAAAACCTTCTGTAATTATAGTATTTGATTAGCAGACAAGTGAGGGATGGGGGAAGGGTACAGAAAGTAGGAACTCATTCGCTACATGAGATGATCCACAATTTCACGTAGGGTCTTCATCTATTAAACCTATATTTACACAGCGGATCACCAGATTTTTGACCTATGCTTTTGTAATGTTTGAAAACTGAATTTTGTATGCTTCAGTGAAAACTGCAACATATGTTTAAGATTCAGGAGGTCTGGCTGTTAACAGGAGTCAACATCAGAGTAGGAAGAAAAACTTTACAGCTATAAAAATGTGAATTTGTATTTGTAGAGAACAGTTACCCCCTCAATACTTATATGGTTTTCATAACTCAAGTATTTGCAAGTCTCAGTCACTAATAACTTCTATTTTTCTAAACCCCTGTGAATAAAGAGGCAGCATTAGCACAAACAGCCACATACATATTAGCACTTTAAAAAGTTTATAAACATTTCTAGGTATCTCATATTTTATGAATCCCTGTGAGACTGTTTTCATTAAAGACACTCAAGAGCATTTTAGTTTTTTGATTTTGAAAAAGCTCTATTTTATTTTGATTCTGCATAATCAGACTCGAGCTACTAAGACTAGCACTTGTGGTTTACTTTTTTCCTTCTTCTACTGAGTTGAGATGTTGGGAGAAACAGTCCTACTCTTGGGCTGTTTCAGAAGAATCTTATTATTATCATCATAATGGAAAAAAAGGCAGCATTAATCAGTTAGGTATGAGGTATATTTAACTGACTGCAGGAGAGACAGTAATGAATTACTGCTTCCCATCCACTCCCACTGACTAACAGAAGTGGTAGCACTGCTCTGCTGAAAATCGGAGTATTTTGCATTTGATTTCACCTTCTCTCCTGAACTGTAGTGCAACGTTCCCTCAATTAGGAAAATTAAATATTCTCAAATGTAACAATATTAACTAACTGTATGAGACAGCACAATTACAGAGAAGGTCTGTTTCTTTAACCTTTGTCTGAACTTGTAAATTACTGATTTCTTTCTGTGGTAGTTGCTTGACATGCCTCAGTTCAGTTGCTGCCATTTGTCATAAGATGGCAAAGTACACAATAATCTTTAATTCTGCTTCCACCAGACAAACCTCAACAAAAAGCTTGGGTACAGTCGTGTGGGGTAGTGGTTAAAAAAAAAAAGAAGGAAAAAACAAACCTGAAAACCAGCTCTGCCTCTATAAATAATACAAAGTGGCAATTACTGCCATGGCCAGTGAAGAAGGGACAGCAGCAAACATGTACCCTTTTCATAATTGCAATGGGAGCAGCCAGGCCTGTCCTGAGATGTGTAAGTGCCACCCTCTTAATGCATCCCCATTTCCACAGGCTCTGAAACCTCTGATCTGGATAAATGCTTCATGCTGAAACTGGGACATAAGAAGAATTTGTAAAAACACAGAAACTGATTCTAATCTTTCTTGGTTTCATTCGAACTTTAATTGGAAATTTGAATACTTTCTTACAGTGAAAACAAAATCATTGAACACTGCCATGTATCACTGTGTTTGTAACTGCACACATTCTTTTAGGGTGGAGAGTGAGTAAGTGTAGATTTCTAATTGAAATACAGAACTCTCTGGAAAACATGATCACAATTCAACGTTCATTAACAACACTGGACTTCAGAAGGAAATACTCTTTGTTTTGTCTCTTTTTCCCCCTACAAAACAAAATTCTTTTTAGCTGTTGTTTCCTTTTACTTTGCCAAAACCAAATGGAAACATGTAAGGCAGAGACTGCTGCAATGCAAACTATGGATAACCCTCTGCAGACCACTCTGGAATTAAAATGCATCTGTTCGAAGTGTATGGAGTCACAAACATGAATGTGCGTATTTTTTTCTTTTATGCTTTGTACCGTAAGGTTTTGGAACATACAGTTCTGTAACACAATCTTACTTTAATTTGTGTGTCACATCCATAAAATTGAACTTGGAATGAAAGCTGGAAGAAACAGCCTTTCCATGTCCCTTGTCTCCTTGTGAGTTTCCTTTAGTTTTGACATTTTGCCTTGCTTCTTTTCTGGAGGCCTTTTCTGTCTAGACTGCCCTGGTTATGCTGGAGGAGCAATTTTCAGTTGTTACAACCTTGACTTAACAGTGAAAACAGAATCACAATAACAAACCTTGTAAGACTTATTCCTGCATTCTGGATTACCGCTGTATGTCCCTATTTAGCCAAAACCACAGTGAGAGACTATGCTCTCTTCCTTGTGCTAAATACTAGGGTGGCATTCCTGTTGGGTGGGATATGTACATGGAAGCAAAAAACCTTAATCCTGTAATGCCATTTACATTCATTATGGTCTAGAAGCAGAGCAGCACTAAATCTGTCATTCCCTTTACCTTGCTTTCAGACTCTTCCTTCACGTGCAGAAGGAGACAAGGCAGAGAAGGTGTGGCAGCTGGGCAAACAGAGGCGGCATATTTCACTATGAACTGTGACCCACAAATCCTAAGCAATATTTGTGGAAAAAAACAATTGCTTTAACCAAGAACAATGTTGTTGATATTTTCTGGCATTAAGGAGATCATCAAAGGATTTTTTTTCCCCCAACTTAATTTAGAAAGAAAATAGTTTTGTTCTTCAAAAAAAAAAAAAAGAAAAAACTTCATCTTCTCTAGTCCTTTTTATCATTGGCATTTACTATAGTAGATAACAGCTGCTGAAAGCCTTCTAATCACAGAGCTTTTGAAGGATGACAGAAGCATCAAACTAATATTTTTGATGGCTTTGGGATCTGAACCCATATCCTCAGGATTAATGGAGATCAAATGAGAATGAATACCTCTTTACAAAAAAAATCCACCTATCCTTTATCACACAGAGAATTAATCGGTCTGCACAAAGTCTAAAGAAGTGAATTGAGATATTTTTTCTTTTATTATTCATATACAAGCTATTTTGGTCCTATTTTGGTATTATAAAAAATGACACAATGTTTTGGCTCTTGGGCTTGGGAATTAATGCTCAAATTGTAAATTAATATGGAACTGCTAATGGATACACAGGCTTTTCCTTTTAAATTGCTTATATGAATTACAGGTAGGAATGAAAAGGTATCCCCTCAGAAAATCAAAGAGAAACTGCTCTAAAAACAGCTGCCAAGTGAGTTCCTCATAATATCATGATATCCAGGCTCAAGAAATACTCAACTGCCATGGAACACCACACTCACATTTGTTCACACTCGCCAGAAAAAAAAAACCTCTATAGTTGACTCTAACCCCACTGGAACCAATGAAATCCTCCTTTTTATTCCCAGGCTGGACAATAAAACAATTTAGTAATTATTATTAAGCGGATACACAGGCAGATATAGTCTCGATTCTGATCATACTCAGTTTTAAAGTGGCTGAATAATGAACTACTGTAATACAAACAGAGGCAGACTGTTCCTATAATATGACTGGACAGAGATGAAGAGATGGTGAGCAGTTACTGAAGTGAGCAGCTCACCATCAGAATGGAAGAATCACTTTCCGAGAATAAAAATAAGCCAAAGAACAAACAAAGTTTCTGTAGCACATAGCATACACAGAGAGATGAGAGAACTGGGTTTGTTCAATTTTAAGAAGCAAAGGAAAAGGAGAATTCTTACTGCTGTGTACAATGTCCTACTGGGAGGCTACTGGAACATTGACATTAAAAGGTGGGATTTCCACCCATGGAGTTATTCAAAACTGAAGTGGAAATGTGTCAAAGCAACCTGATCTAATCAGACCTGCTCTGAGAAGGATGTTGGCTGGAGGTTCCTTCCAACCCACAAGATTCAGTGTTCTGTGAATGACACGAAAAATATAGTAGTTTTGTTAAACATTGTCAATAAGAGACCATTACAGACTTTCAGAGAGTTTAAAGAAAGTTTCCCTAAGTCTGTATAGCCTAACAACTAATGACCTTTTAATGACTTTTTCAAATATTAAATAAAATGCAGTGTCAATCACACGACTGAAATCAATAAGCTCAGAAGCATATATATCATTAAGTTTTCTGTGTGCTGATTGTGCACGCATGCGTGGATGTGTGTGTTTGTATGTTTATCATTAAAGAACACAGCTAAATCTTGCAAACTCAACCACTGAAAAGAAAGAAAATTCCACAGCTTGGGCAAATTTGGTTTGATACACATATGAAACAGGATGTGGCCAGGTAGTTTAGATTTTTTTACTCTGGACTGTGCCATTTTAATATCATTTTTGCAAACTTTTTTTTCTATACATCTGCCATACATCAGATAACATAAAACTTGCCCAGAAGTAGACACATATATCTCCACAAACAGTATATACTGTAGAAGTCTGCTTTATCTGTTCTATGTAATCTTATACACATGTACAGATACAAACTTTGAAATTAAACTAGAACCAAATGTCACAGAATCATAGAATAGTTAGGATTGGAAAGGACCTTAAGATCACAGAATCACAGAATCCCAAGGGTTGGAAGGGACCTCAGAAGATCATCTAGTCCAACCCTCCTACAAGAGCAGGGTAACCTAGAGTACATCACACAGGAACTTGTCCAGGAGGGCCTTGAATATTTCCAGCGTAGGAGACCCCATAACCCCCCTGGGCAACCTGTTCCAGTGCTCTGTCACTCTCACAGTAAAAAAAGTTTTTCCTGATGTTCACATGGAACCTCCTATGCTCCAGTTTACACCCACTGCCCCTTGTCCTATCACTGGACATCACTGAAAAAAAACTAGCTCCATCATCCTGACACTCACCCTTTACATATCTGTAAACATCGATGAAGTCACCCCTCAGTCTCCTTCTCCAAGCTAAAGAGACCCAGCTCCTTCAGCCTCTCCTCACAAGGGAGATGTTCCACTCCCTTAATCATCTTCGTGGCTTTGCGCTGGACTCTTTCAAGCAATTCCCTGTCCTTCTTGAACTGAGGGGCCCAGAACTGGACACAATATTCCAGATGTGGCCTCACCAAGGCAGAAAAAGTTCCAACCCCCCTGCCATGGGCAGGGACACCTCACACTAAACCATGTCACCCAAGGCTCTGTCCAACCTGGCCTTGAACACTGCGAGGAAAGGAGCATTCACAACCTCCCTGGGCAATCAATTCCACTGCCTCACCACCCTTACAGTAAAGAACTTCTTCCTTATATCCAGTCTACACTTCCCCTGTTTAAGTTTGAACCCATTACCCCTTGTCATATCACTACAGTCCCTAATGAAGAGCCCACCCGCAGCATCCTTATAGGCCCCCTTCAGATACTGGAAGGCTGCTATGAGGTCTCCACTCAGACTTCTCTTCTCCAGGCTGTACAGCCCCAACTTTCTCAGCCTGTCTTCATACAGGAGGTGCTCCAGTCCCCTGATCATTCTTGTGGCCTCCTCTGGACTTGTTCCAACAGTACCATGTCCTTTTTATGTTGAGGACACCAGGACTGCACACAGTACTCCAGGTGAGGTCTTACAAGAGGAGAATAAAGGGGCAGGATCACCTCCTTCAACCTGCTAGTCAGGCTACTTTTGATGCAGCCCAGGATACGGTTGGCTTCTGGGCTGCAAGTGCACACTGCTGGCTCATGTTCATTTTCTCATCAACCAGCACCCCCAAGTCCTTCTCCGCAGGGCTGCTCTGAATCTCTTCTCTGCCCAGCCTGTAGCTGTGCCTGGGATTGCTCCGACCCAGGTGTAGGATCGTGTACTTGACATGGTTAAACTTCATAAGGCTGGCATCAGCTCACTTCTCAAGTGTGTCAAGGTCCCTCTGGATGGCATTCCTTCCCTCCAGCGTATCAACCCACAGCTTGGTGTCATCGGCAAGCGTGCTGCGGATGCACTCAATCCCACTGTCCATGTCAGTGACAAAGACATAGTCATAGTAAGTAAAAAAAAGTCACAGTAAGTAAAGATGTAATATCCATCCTGAGGCCAAATGCATACTGTGGAATTTGACAGAAATGTCAGTACTTTAACTAAAATTTTAATTTGGTATTAAAGAAGTTGTTGAATTTTTAATATGAATAAAGTCTTTACCTGTTAATCTATTTACATTCTGCGCTCTCCATCATAAATTGTAGTAATTTACTCATCATATTATGAATGATCTCAGTTTAACAAGAAGGTGATTTCTTTTTCTTAAACAAGAGATAAAGGAGATTATGTACAGAAAATATAGGTAGAAGCATCTGACATTGCTTTCAGATCATGTCATGTAATGTTGCACATGCAGGATTTCTGCCATTACTTAGAAGAAGAATTTTTGTGTTTTATTGAGCAGCTACAGACAAATCCATGTTTTTCTCTTTTACACCAGGGAAATCTATTGCATTAAACCATAAGAAAACAATTTACACAACATGCAAGGTTTTAAACTTGGAAATCCACACTTTAGGCACAATAATTTGCAGTAGGCATCTAAATAAAAATTCCTGATGCTGAGTGCTTACAGCTTCCACTGTGGACACAGGCTGCCAGGTCATTTGGGTCAGATTACTGATCTTTTTGAGAAAAGTTAACTCTCTTCTTCAGAAGTACTTCAGTAGATAAGCTGTGCTGGAAACACTGCCAAAATAGATACCTACATCTTAATTCTCACACCTGCTGATCCCTGATAAAATCACAGAACGCAAAGCATGCAGGTTGGAAAGGACATCTGAAGGTTGTGTTGGCCAGAGTCCTGCTTACAAAAGGGCTAGCTGCTGCAGTCAGATGGGTTTGCACAGGACCATGTCTAGCTGAGTGTTGAACACCTGGGGAGATGGAGAGTCTCCTGTCTCCTTGTACAACCTGTTTCAATCTCTCACTATGTCCACAGTGAATAAAAGTCCTATGACCTAAACACAATTTATGATGCTAAAACTTGAGACTTTTGCCTTGTGTACTTCTGAGAACAGTCTGGCTCTGTCTGTTCTTTCCCATCAGACAGCTAAGGACAGCATGACATGCCCCTTAGCCAGCCTTCTCTTCTCCAGGCTGAAGAAATTCAGATGTCTCAGAGTCTCCTTATGTACCACATGCTCTGGCACCTACAACAGCTCAGTGGCCCTGCACGGGGCTTCCTCCAAATCACCAGCTCCTCTTATGCTGGGAGATCACAAAACCAAATACAGAAATCTGCTTCCCTGACCATTCCTCTCCACAGATCAAAACTAATAAATTGACATGACTGCAGAAACCTTTACATATAAATGACAAATTAGGCCAGAACTGTGTTCAATCCCTGTATGGAAAACCAGTATTTTGCCTCCTAACTGAGCCTAAAGAGAATACACACGTGTACTTTCTTCAGCATGAGAAGATCCGGTATCAGATCTGAAGTCAGCTTCCAACAAGCTAGAGATTACCTCTAGTGCAGACTTCATGGCTGAATGTTCTCATACAATGTGAGCTGGGGTGAAATAACTTTATCCCAACTCCTTGTGCCTGTGAGTAATCTCCACAAGACCCTTTCACCTCTTGGTGACTGCTACATCACCCCTTCACTCTCCACAGAGAAATAGTTGCTTTATTGAAAGGGCCTTTTAAGGGAAAAAGCATCCCACAATCTGCTGTTTCTCTCTCACACATTTCCAGATTGGACTCATACCCATCAGCCAAGAGTGAGATCCACTCTGAACAAAACTCAGTTTCAACTGCTCAGCAAACAGGTTGGGGCTATCACAGACACAGAGCAGGAAAAATACGCAAAAGGAACAGTAAACAGTGAGTGGCCACCTTGTTTATTCAGAGCGCTGTGGTTTATTGATGTTACACAATCTCAAGTTTAGTTGAGCTTGGATGTTAGATGTTTTCTCTCACATCCAACCTGAGCTGAAAGGGAGTTTTCTTCAGCTGGCTAGAGAAGCTTTCATCAGCCATAAGCAAGCTGTAAACTCCTTCCAATGACACTGTCCCCTCATGTGTACAAAGAGAACAACCTTAAAGCAAAGGTCCTTCACAGTCACCATGCAGAGCCAGAAGGAAAAACTTAGCTGGGTGCCTCTGGACAAGTCTGGGCAGATTTCTTTTATCTCTTTAGATAAGAAAGGAACTGAATATACTAGGAGAAGGTCAGGCTGCTTCAAAACCAGTAATCAGTGCCTGGCTCCTGTACCAATACCAATCGTAATACCAACACTAAAATACCAATACTAATAAAGCCACACCTAGCACAGGCACAGTAATAATAATAATGATGATGAAAATAATAATAGAGAGGGATCTCATTGCTGCACTGCAGTTCTGGATGCATCTGGAATGCTTTTATGAAGGAAAGTTCATTGGCAATGACACCCTGAGAATCTGGAATGAAATGTATCTTCTTTTTGAAATAGCAAATGGAAATTAAGTCATCATTTGTGGCAGATTCCTGTATCTGCAAACAAATCCAACTCAAGAAAGGTGGTTGTTTTTTTTTAAAAAAACAAACTTAATTGTATTAGATCACTCCCCCCAACACATCTATGTAAATTACCACACAAGTATGAAACCTGCCCTAGTATTGATTCAGCTGGCACAACCTCCCCTATAAATCCCTCCTCAGAGGTCCTGCATCAGGGTGGTCTGTTCTCCCTAGCTGCTAGGGAGATGCTGCATTCCTGTGCTTTCCCCTCTCCCCCAGTGACTGCTTTTACTGACATGGACACAGCAGCAGCTTTAATTACTCCAGTCACACACATACACACGAACCCAGCAAGACTCGTGTTCTTTCTCTTCTGTGAGAGACGTGCTAGGTGTTTCATGAACTCACTGCTCGTCTTCAGGATGCGGCAGTGGGAGGAAGAATTCATCAGCTAAGAAAGCACACACTGTACAAGCAAAAATTCTCCCATGGCTCCAAGGAAAAGGCACCGCTAAATATAAGCTTGTTGTTTGTTGAACCTGGCTGGTGGACCAAAGTGTGCTGGTCAAGTTTGTAACTCTTATCCTTGCTTCACTTTGTGAACACTGCTAGTGCAGATAGCGGTATACCCGACCATGTCTGAAAATTTCAGGTTATTTTTGCAATTATATGCAGTTTTGCCACTTTAAGACCAGACTTCTTCAGCTGTCTGTATGAGCTTAAGAGCATATTTACCTGAGATCAGTAACTGGTAGAGAGGGAGTCTGAAGAAACATCCAGTGAGATAAAAATCACTGACATTTGATTCTTCTCTTACTCTATTTTTGAAAATTAAGTTTGCAAGTATCCATAAGAAAAAATAAGGTTTCTACTGGAGAAATGAATGGGTGACGCCCTTCTTATTTTAAAGGGTCTTACCAAAGCTATAAAGACGAGTTATGGCTTTAGAGGCATATTAATTTGCATATTTTATAGCCATATATGCACAGCTTTATTTCCCTAATGCAAACCACAATAAAGCACCTCACGTGGGCTTTAAATTCTTTTGTCTTTGCTGTAGGTTTGTCTGCTTTAGGAAAAAAAAAAAAGAAATAAGAAAATTATAGTGCATTATTTTCAACAGTGGCAGGAAGTGGGTTTTTAGCTGAATCAGCTTAAAATATTCCAGCTGTGTTCATGTTGAAGCATCGAAAATTCTAAGCCTGGGATCAGCTCTCAATGCCAACAAAGTCCTTTTCAGGCCTCAAAAAGTAAATTTTTGAAAAAATGCCAAGCCTCTCCTTGAAAAAATAACATCTTAATTGGTTGATATTAAAAAAATATAGAAAGTGTCATTCTGAAGCTGCAAGTGCTCACATTTTTGTATACTAATTGGATATTGTGCCATGTAAGAGCACTCAACATATTAACAGAGAGGCTATCTGAAAAACCTGCAATGACAGGCATGCAGGCTGGTTATTTCAGACAAGGAAGAATTTCTAATAACTGTAGAAACTAAATGTGTTAGAAGCTATCTTGTGCTGTTGAAAGGCACCAGAAAGGCCAAAGAAGTATGTCATTTGCCCCCCCAAAAAACACAATGTTTCAGTCCCCAGCTCAGTTTGGCTCAATAGAGGGTAAGAAACGCCACTCTTGTCTTGTAAGTTCAGTAGTGGATTCCATGGAGTTTCTGTATCAGTTTTAGGTTCACACCTAGTAAAATGTTTGGGATCAAAAAGAAGAAATCACTGGCATACCTACTGATGTACGTATGACACAGTGTTTTGAATGCCCTTTTGCATTAAAACTAAATTAGTGCAGGAATATCAATACAGATACCTATTATCTTTTCCTCTTTGTTTCCTATTACACTATTAATTCTTGTGTGCATATATAGTATGATACTTATCTTCTGCTGCTGCTGTTCAAAAGTATGCATTTTTGGTCTGTTACATGATAAGGAAAGAAAAGGAACCTCATCCTTCTCAGCCATTGAATTGAGTAAGTAATCAGACATTTGCCTCACATATTTCCCTTATCCCTGCAAATTCAACTCTGCAGCTCCTTTAAGCTGAGAGACTGAGAGGTATAGCCTGATTTACACAGAATAAAGAGCCAAATATTTGCCCAATTTAATTGATTCTGAGCTGACAGAAATTGATTTATCCTGCATAACATGAAACTTTTAAAAGCAAATATATTTTTCATTAAGAATGGTAAAAGAAAATGGTATTAATCAAAAGAATTAAAAAATCTAAGAAACAACAGATGATCAAAACAGGTGACTGAGAAAGCCTAATACTCTCAGGGAAGGATTGTTTTTTTCCACTTGGCATTTGCAAAGCAATACAGAACTATGAAATTGCAAAGGAAATACTAAAAGGAGACAGTAGTTGAGCCAACTGATAGTTGAAAATGAATTTTAATATGCCACACAATTACTGTGCAACTCTGAAGCAAAGTTCATTTCAGAATGCCTGTCTGACCATCTTAATGTCTGAAGGTGATGCCTTTAATTAAAGAATTTATCTTCAGCTTAAATTTTGTATTTTCAGTTTTTCAAAAATAAAACCAACTGCCAAGACGCAGTTTTTCCCCATTAAGCAATTTGGCAATCTAGGGTGATTCTGATATCTCCTCATCCACATTCTAGAAGATAATCTTGGTGAGGCAATCATTTATCCCACAGCAGTGAGTAAAATTAAGGAGAACAATTCAATAGTCTGGGCAATTGTTCCAAACTATTTCTAAAGGTTGTATTTCACAAAATCATACGTGCATTTGGATTTTGTACACTAAGTAAAAACTTCCCATAAAAATAGGGTTTAATATGAAGTTTTAACTTAGTTAAAAAAATGGCACAAAACAACAACAGCAAACCAAAAAAAAAAAAAACAATGCCAGAAAAACCCAAACACAACAAACCAACCCAAACCATTCTTTCTTCACACATTACCGATGTCATTAAAAAGTCATATCACACCTGAGATGGTGGCCAAATTCAAAATTAGTTGTTCATAGATGTAAAGCTAAAACTCAAAAGGTGCTTATAAGATCACTGTGATTTGAGGGCATTCACACACCAGGTCTGAAAATCATTTTCTCTCCCTAACAGCACACAGACTCCTTAACAGATCCTGCATTTCTTGGCACTCCTTGATTAAACTCACTGGGGTTGTGTCCTGGTGAAATGCTGTTCCAGAGATTTTTCTACCAAACAAGATGGTTTGATAGAAAAAAATAAAATAATAAAATCAGGTAATGATGGAATACCATGAGCTACAGTTTCTTGCATGTAAGATATAAGAGAGAAGCAGGACATTTCTCCAAAATGTTCTCTCCTGTTTGTATCACTGTCTTGGAATATAAAATAACTATTTTAAGATTATTAGTTAAAAATATTTATACTATGTTTCTGAAAAGAAACATAACCTCCATCAACCTTATACACTCAAGAGGCAAGAGACTTTTCCTCAAGGAGAGACAGTTAACATTATATTCACAAAGATACGAAAAACTGAACTCCTGAAGGGCAAAATGGTCCCAGCTCAAGAGTGGTTTCATGGGAGAATCACAGCTATCATTCCTTATCTTGTTTCCACTGTGACACCAGTCTTAGCTTCAGCAAACCAGTAAGCAGGATATCTGCTTCCAGGAAGAAGCCATATAGACGATGGATGAAGTAATGTTGCAAATACAATTGTACCAATATTATACTGAAAAAGGATGGAAGTATGAAGTGAAGGGTAGAAGGGCAGATAGCATAAACCCTCCATTAATTACCACTGTTCACTTCATTACTGGAAACATGCGCTTATCTTGATTTGCACACTTCACAGTGAGAAAATCCAACATCACGCTAATTCACACAGGTAACAGTATTTTTCAGCCCTCTGATGCATCCCTGAACCCAAGTCTGTGGTCAGATGAATAGGAGAAAAACACAGTCTTCTTTTAACAGTGTCTGCTGCAGCCATTGCTATCTGAATGTAAGATGAGATGCGAAGGCACACTCTGAATCAGCAAACTGTGTCCCTATGACAAAGGCCCTTCCCTGACAAAGAATGCCTAGTCTTTTTATTGAGGGAACTGAAAACAGTGAAGAGTCAAGCACCGAAAAGAATAAAATACACGTTGAGGAAATGGCCAGTTCAAATGACAGGATAAGGTCTTGCTCTATGTATTTATGCATGGCAGGATCTCAGTCAACGCACTTCAATAAAATGAGTAATTACTGTGAGTCACGTCACTAATTACATCTGATACACAAAAAGACTTGTGCAGCACCACATATTAAAGTGCACTGTGAACTCATCCAATATGGGAATGGCTCACAGAGGAGCTCTTGTTAACTGGTGCTTGAACAGCCCTGGAAAAGATAGGGCATTAGAAATGTCTATGCCATTTTTCTCTCATTGCATTTTTTTAAACATAAAAGAAGATGTGTTATACCATAATGGCAATACAACTGCCTATGTAGGGACTTCGGCATTTGCCTTGGACAGGCAGCACAAGGAAGAATTGTAAAGAGAGAGCAGTGGAACTGGCCAAGATAAGCTGCTTTCTTCTATGGCAAGTAGAGAGCGCCAAGATGTGTTGAATGTGTCAAAATGCTCTACGATAAAGTTGGATTTTTCCATATCAAAAGAAAAAATAAAAAAGACATGGTTCAGAGACAGGTCAAATTGACTGAGCTGGGGAACAGAAAGAGATTAAAGGGAATAAGTAATCACTCAGATAATAATTTTTTTTTTTCATGGAAGAAACACTCATGTCTTCTCAAATTTAGCAAAACTTGGATGAGTTCATCCAAGGGTAGAATTAAATTTCTCAGCTTTTCCCCTAAATTTGGGGGCTGATAAACTACCTTGAAGACCATGTACTTATTTGTGCCTTCCTATGAAGATACCTCTTGTGGTAAATTCAGAGAACAAGGAAAGAACTGGACCAGACATTGCTTATGACTTCAGTTTTACTGCATGACCATTTTCACAACTGAAGCCACAGCACATGGCACAATCTAACTAGTGAAACAATATCTGAAATTCTCTTCTTCTGTACATTCATGTCAACAATAACGACAGTAAAGCCAGGTCAGTGACACTGCTACTGAACGAGTGTGAAAACAAGCAGATTCAATGCCATTTGGTATGGGGGACCTCTACCCACGGAACTCTTGAAATAATACTTATCTTTTTATATAATGCTTCCTTTAATATCGGTTTTAATTATTTTTTTTACATCTAACTCAATCAATTCAAGTAATTCAATTTCTATACAAGTAAGAGACATTCTGTTATGTCTCTGCTTATTTTAACAACAGAAAAGGCAAGAAAAAAAATTCCATATACAGGGAAAGTCTACAATAATAACCCCAAAGACTTCAATTTGTGAATTAGGTATTTGTCTTGAAGAACAACCAAAGGTGTCAATTCAATCAAATGTAAAAATATCAACTTTGCTTGTAAAGATCAGAAAAAAAATTATTTTTAGTTGATAGAATTTAAGAGTGATTTCAATTTTTATGTCTCGATTGTGAGACAACCAAAGCAGCAGAGTTTTCACATGGTTGGTGTTCAACACTTTATAAACTAGTATGATTTAAGATCTATGAAGCTGTGAAAGCCACAAATCAGTTACTTTTGAAAAAACCTGACCCACAATTTGCTGAAAATTATGCAACTATATAAAGAGATTTCTCTATGAATTCAGCATATAAACAAGAATGAAACGATGGTTCTGTCTGTCTCTTCCGGGGGGGGGGTTTTAAAGCTTTACCTCTACTTCATTTTTCAAGTTGCTTTCATTCCATGGACATCACAGAAGAGCCAATCAACTATTTGAGCATAAACCATTGCCTACTAGACTGTCATCAGCACAAAGTCCCCCAAATAATAAATGAACTTTTTATTAACTGCGGTAACATTAACATTACAATGAGGGATTGTTTAAAAACAAGTTGTACTTCTGTTGCTCAAGAGCTCAAAGAAAATGGTTCTCAGTTCCTTTATTTTTCCTTGAGGGTAACCACAGGGGTTGCATTAAATCTTTTAAAATATGTTGACAGTTGAATAAGTGCTGCTGTTGCTCTGGTGACATTTTATGCTTTTTAATTGTCATTAATGAAGCTGACTGATACTTTCTTAAAAGTGCTTTAGGTGTTCTAGCAATTTCTTGACAAAAAGAAGAAAAAAACTGTCTGCAAATTAGCCTTGATTTCTCATATGGAATTTTCACTGGAGACAATGGGAGAATCTGCATGGAAAATATCTGCTTGACCAGGTATTTTAGGTAGGAATGCATGAAATGCTCCCAGTAAATTGCAAAATTATCATTTGCTTGTGTGTCTCCATATAAATTCGAAGCTCAAAGAAGATTTGTTTAAGTTTATTTTAAAAAACAAGTATTGGACCTGCTTTAAGTAATTCAGAATCTGTTGTTAAAATGGTATGGCCCAAAATTTTAGGGTTGCAATAAACCTCAAAATGTAAATATGGGCTTGAATAGAAGTCTGACACTATCCTGGCATCTAATAATTCCTTTCATATTTTGATAATATTCTCACTGATTTGAGAAAGGCTTTGGCCCTGTAAAAACAGAAGGATACAGCTCCCAGTTATCTGTTCAGGGACATACAGCAATGAGGAGAACGCATGTAGCTCGAGAAACAGCAGGCACTATACTTGATAGCTCATAAACAGATAAGGTACATTGTTTGCTGTGGAGAGAAATAAACTATGGTGCTTTAAGTTATGATGGGTGATTTAAGTGGATTAAAGATTTATTCTGTGGAGCAGCCAGAAGAGGTAAGGGGGTGGGGGGGGATGGTACACTAATAGCATAGGGAGATGTCCTGAGCCCTTTACTTCCTCTGTGACAGGTTCCCTTTGATCTTGCATCCTCCATGGTAACACAGCTGATGACTCTCCAACACTAACACAGCCTCTGCACCACAGGCTTCACATCTCTGCGATTGCAGAGTCAGAAAAAGCTAGAGCCATCCTTCTTTTTCCAACTGCAGCAGCTCTTCAAATGCAGATATACAAATACTGATGGGTTTGAGCCATTGCAGTTGAACAGGACAATTAGGTCATGACAAGTCACTCCAAAAAAACCTGAGATCCCCTTTGTCTAATTCTCTGCAGGCCTAATGCCATGCATAACCATGTATACCTGTGCAAAGTACGCAGTTCAGCTCCAGCTTGACCTTTCCCTTCACCCAAGTAAATGGCCATACAAAGTGCAAAGCAATAGAAATCAGGCCCCAGGATTCTGTATGGCACTGCAATTTCCAAGACACTCAGGGTGCAGACAGCAGTAAGTTCCATGCTCACATCAGACGTGCATTTAACAATCTCAGCTAAGTCATGAACTACATTTTAATTAGACAAGAGGCCAGGCTTTTGATTTCAAAAACAGAAGTTAGGGTTTCAGTCCTTCTTCCATTGAAGTTAATTGCACAATCCCTATTATCAGGCTCTTGAGGTATTACCCAGGCTTACTTTTTAATTACATTTGATTCTTAATGAAGTAGATGGCAAAGAGAAAAGCAGCCCATGATTCAAACGATTCACATTTTTATCTTTTCTGATGAACAACAGAATAGGTCAAGATACTTGCTGGATTTTCCCATGAGAAATGTCGTGATGTGAATAAGCTCAATTGACTTGATCCTAAAGGAGCAGGTTAGCTTTGAAACGCATCACTCATTTTCTCCTCCTGTATACATTCTACCCCCAAAACTTAGGCAATGTAATTACAGACACCAAGCCAAATCTAATTCAGAACTTGAAAAATATCATGTAAGTATCCTAAGCTTGAATGACTTGTCTTTATTGTCTAATGTCATTTAAAACATAAGGAGTCCTAATTATAGTTTTATTTTCAAATCATGCACTTCAAAAGAGTGACAATTCTCCATAATAACTGACAACTTCTCAGGGCATGAAGACAGTCAATAACTTGGTATTTCTACATGATTTAAAACAATAAGCTATGAAGCAGCTTATGCAGAAAGAATATGCTACCACACTTGGCTAGAGAACAATTTGAAGTTTCTCTTTTTTCCTCTTATATCAGTACCCATACAAATAAACGAAGATTTATAGAACAAAAGTTCATGCTACAGGTGGGGCCACTACCTTGTTATACATAACAACCTGCAAACTCTTCTCACACTATGAAAGTTGTTTCTTACCATCTGGTAACCAGGCTTAAAAATAAAGTTACTGGCTCTGTATTATACAAAAAGCTTAGCCCTTTATTTCAGATACTTCTTGTCATCTTATAAAATGCATAATTAATTTTTTATTTTGAAAAATAAAAATCAAGGACTTTAAAACATTTTAATGCTTTAAGGTTGAATGTTGAGATAAGTATTAGAGAAAGTAAAATGTCCATTTTAAGATAATGCAATATTATTGCAAGGCTCTAGTGACAATTTCCCCTAAATTCCACTGTGTCTTAAGAGACTCAGTTTTACCCATGCAAAGCATTACTTTAAAAATCAAGGAGAGGACACAGGACACACAATATGACTGTACACACTATTGCGGAAATGAGCTGTAATTGAGGCAGCCCAGCAGGGTTACAGTCTGGAACTGGAGAGCTGGGACTGTATCCCCAGGGCTGGCATAGTGTGGCAGAGCTCTTGGGGCCCAAGAGGCTCACCAGACAGACATAAGGGTTGCTGGGACATAAAGCTGTCATAGCCCCTTTTAAAGGACGGAGGGACAACCTCCTCTCACAAAGAAAATGAAAGTTTCCATTCACACAGCCAGTATTTTCTCTAAATCCCTAGGTTTGTGTTTTTTTGCCCTATGGGTAGTTCTGTGTTTCAGACTTGCAGGATACCTGTGGTGAGCCAAGGAATGAAACACAAATCTCTTCAGACCAGGTTAAAGCCATTTACCCTTCATTGTGATTCTTTCCCATTCACAAGGCTGGATACCACAAAACCTGGCTACTTCCTTCTTCATGCTCATACCAGAGCTCAGAGGAATCCTAGCTTACTTTCATGGCCACCATAGACATGAAGTGGAAATACGAATCAGCCTGTCCTGTGTAACTGAAACCCACAGGTGTAACACATAACCACAGCCAAACTTGATTGTGTGTCAAGTCGTGCTGAATCAGTACCATCTACATTAAGTCAGCATTATTTAACCAAGGAAAAGAAATTCCCACCTACTTCTTCATTTGGCAGTCCCTCCTTGGAATGCAGTATCTACTGTTGCTTTTGCTGGAACCATGCCATTTTTTACCTATCAAGTACTGCACTCACATGTTTAGGGCTCTATACAATACACAGTATTTTGTAATGTGTTCAGCCTGATGGTTGGTGTTTGTGGAAGGTCTAATTTGGAAGCTGTCTTTCATGATCTGACTTGAGAGTACAGTTTTGATCACTGTGGCAAACAGCAGTTTGAGATACTTATTAGCTATGATTATTTTAAAAGTGATTCTTTAAAGACTCTTTAGAGCACAGAGAATACCCCCATGGCAGTTGCAGTGCATGCCTGCAAGAGTGAACCACAAAACCACACACCCTAATGCAGACAGTACTGGCGCAGCGAGTAGCCCTTATGCCTCAAAGCCAGTCACAGAAAAGGCAGAGGGCTGAACAAAGCCAACAACCCTACAGTTAGTGACAGAAAAATTCTGTTCAGATATAACAGAAACTGTAAGCTGAAGAACACATGCTTAAGTGGTGGCTAAAATCTGCATCTAAGATTGGGATTAATACTAGGAGAATAAGCTACCTTACTATTAAAAGTAATACTGGGGTAAAGACAGCAACAAGGTACCGCTCATCACATCAGAAGTAAAAGCATCTTTCTGTTAACAATAATAATCTTGATTGCTTGTTTATAATATGCAGGCATCAGTGATTGCACTATGCAGTGCAAATCTAACACACTGTACGAAGAGCACAAAGAAGGCTATTTTGTCAAAGGGCCCTGTGCCTTGCTGACCGTCTTGGTAAGCCTTCAGGAAGCCTGATTTTCCGGGTACAACATGTCTCAGTTGGGCACTGAATGAAAGCAACTCAAGTCATTACATTTCCATTACATGCCATGTGCTATCATCTTTCCCAAACAAAATTAAGTATGAAAAATAAAAGCTTTAGTTGTTATTAATCCATAATAACTATCAAAATAAAGAGAATGTATTGTTAATTATGTATGGTAACAATGAACTTCAGGTAAAAATCAAATGTAGGCTGAGGGGTACCTCAGCAACACAAACCACAAATAATTGTGGCCGCAGATCAAAAAGCCAATTTCTACTCTGTTATTGAATTTAAGGGGAAAAAGAAAATGTTCAACCATAACATTTGCTTAAGAATGTTTATCTTCTTTCTTACCATTGAATGTTAAGAATACCCTTGCTTGAGGCTGGGAAGATCCTTTTACACTGCTAAAGTAAATAAATATCCCAATCAACACGTGCAGTGCAAGAGATGCCATTTCTTCAGATTTGCAACTTAATATCCAAGAAACGAAACCTGAAAGACAGAGATATTGCATTACTGTTACACCGCTGCAGGGAGCAAAAACACCACTACAGGAAGACCTGTGTTGGAAAGCTCTTCCAGCCAAAGCCATAATACATGACAGTGTGAAGGAGGTACACCACTTCTGTTTTGCCTTTGTGCAGTTAAGAACAGTTTTCCCCAGCAGTCTGCTGTGCTGGTACCTCTCTGCCTGTTAGTATGAACCAACAGAGCCTGAGTTTTGGCTAAGGCAGACTACCTCATTAGATTCAGTTTATTTAAAATAAGGACAATTCCACCTGTTGGAAAGATAATTATACTAAATGTCAAGGCAAAGCAAAGCAAGGACAGGAGATAAAGTTTCATTAATAAAAAGCTGGCTGATATTTTTAGTTGTCTCTCCTTACATCATATTTGATCTCCCTTGTGTTGGGGGGAGGGAGCAGGTTTGGGTTGTTGTTTCTTTGTTTTGCCCCCTTTTTTATTTTTCCTTTTAATATTTGAAATCAAAGGTGCTTGGAAATGAGCTCTAAGTTTTATTAAGTTCTCTAATAGCCCTCTAGGTCTTCTTTTAAGATGAAATCCTGACCATGTACATCACTAATTTCAAAGCCATTGAGACCAAAAGTATTTCAACATGCTTGAAAGCATTAGTCAACATTTGCTATTTGGACCAGCTCCTTTTGAGGTACTTACCTGCTGTCATAGACTTTTGCGGAGCATTAAGAACACCCAGTGTTGGGCAGTGCATTGCACTTAATGCTTCTGTGACTCCTCCTGCACATCTGCTGAATCTACATTAATTTTATATGGTTTAGTTACTGAGAAAACTGAGCTCTTCAGAAAACCAGAAAACATTCCTAAACAAATCTGTATCTTTTCTTAGCTCAGGAAGAGCTTTTGCTCATGGGAGTCAGTGGCACTTCGTTATCAATTCAAATGGACCAGACCCATAAAACCCAGCAGTTATTAGATGCTGAATATTGCAGATTTATAATGCTCCTAAATGGCATCTCTCAAAAAACTGAATTCCAAACTCCATTCACTCGTGATAACAACTTTGTTCTGCAGCTCAGATGCAAAATGCATTTTATTAACACATTTGGGCCCATTTTAATTCCCTGCTATATGTACGTTTTCTTTTTAGCATCAACAGCCTTTCTCCTAGGGCTTACTGGTTAATCAGGTGATATATATTCAATTCTATGGTAACTGGAAACACTTTGAAGGATACAGCTGGAAGATAGCACTAAGGGCTATACATTTATATCATTAAGAGTTTTGTGCCCATGCAATCCTCTTACACTTCTTTACCTTGGTTCTGCTTTAGCACTACAGTCCCTCCAGTGGAAGCCAGTATTTCTACATGCTTGGTCATTTAGCCCCTCCGAGATTCCCACCTGTCCTAAAAGAGCTGGCTGTAACCACCACAGCATGGCAGGAATGAGCTGTCAGGCAGGGATGACTTTAGGACACCAATTTGGGCCAGATCCACACTACTGCCTTAGCAGTAAAAGCCCAGGATCTCATTACTACCTCTGTCATTCCCTATCCACTCACTGTAAATCATTTGCAAGGTTTCCTTCTGCATGAGAACTTTATAGTAAGTTGGAGGGGGGATGGAGCAAACACACAGCTCTGTAGCCCACACTCTCAACTCCCCATTATTTGTTCTGGAGTACCAAGAAATGCAGAGCAAGTAATGCTACAAGTCTGCTAATTGACAAAAACACCAGTGTCAGGAATTTGCCAGCTACAAAGCTGGTCTACAGGAGAAACATGTCCATAGTGGCCCCATTCCAAATTACCTCTAAGGGTCTGTTAACTAATAAAACGATAGTTGCAGCATTTTCACCAAGAATAATTTTTAAACAGGCTGCCTGAACTCCAGTATTAATGCTGATTTCTGGGCTTTAAATTTAAAACCTTGTGACTAGCCCATGGGATACCCTTTAACTTACCCCTCTTCTAGGAGAGAAAGGCCATTAAATCCAGATAAAATTTCTCTGTCAGGCCAAAACAAATAGCCAATCATACAGAACATGTGACTTAACAGATGCAATGGGGTTAGTACTTTACAGTAGCAGCACTATGTTTTCTTTGCAATAGAGATAAAAAGTCAAAGAGGAACAAGTGTGTGGCTTTCCTCTCTTCCTTTAAATAATATTGGAGGAAATAATAATAGTAAAAAAAACCCTTTCAATGCTCTTTCCCTCCCACTCTCATGCCTCCTGCCAATTCTACTGCAATCAGTTGCAGGAGTGAAATATTGCTACATTTCATTGCTCAAATTGCAGATCTTCACCGTTAACACAGAACTGACAGGCAAATGTAAGATTCGATTTCTGAGCTGCATGGTTCCTACCCAGCTGTTAGACACATAAATGAAAAATGCATATAGTGCCAAAAAGGTACCTCAGGGTGTCTGACATGTGAGTTACCTAATGGAAATAGGTTTAATTTCAGAGATTTACATAGTTGGTAACTGAACATAAACTCACTGCAGGTTTGACTCTTGGTTTGGGCTTATATCCCAGTTCTGAATTTATCTCAGTAAGTCATGATACTATATTCAGCATGTCCCGTGCACATATCTGGGCTGACAACCCACAGACCTTAAAACCTTCCACGTACTTTTAAAGTATCTTTCAGGACAGACAAAAAAGCAGTGTCTAATTACATTTCTGATCTAATACCCTATTCTAACTGTAAACAAACTGGCAAACCACTACTAAAGTGAAGTGGTGAAGTTTTCCTGCCACAGAGGGCACTTGCAGCATGCTGTATTGCTTTTGGAAAGTACTATACAGCTCTGCTGTGAAGTGCTGTGCAGGTGTCATCCGCTACAGTAAGAGTCCTACCCGTAAAATCTGTGAGGAAAATCACTTAGGGGAAAAAAAAAAAAAACAAAAAACAAAGGAAGAAAGAAGGGAAAAAAAACCCACCAACAAACAGACACTATGTTAATCCAGAAAATACTGCTTTAACTATCTGTGAACAGCAGGAAAATTAAACCATCAAAGACATTTCACATCTATCACAGCAAAGAAAGAGAACTTTCAATTATGCTTACCCAGCAATTGGAGGAACCAGTGATACAGATTTCTATCTGGTCTCTATCAGTTTACAGACTCCAGTGCTGCTACCAGAACACTTTAATTCCAAACCTGGCTCATTGTGTGCGTGTGGGGGAAATAAAAGAAAAAGAAAATAAAGTCTCTCCTCCTGGTGTTTGCAAAGGTACTCCCGGCTCCTCTGTAGAACAATCCCTGTAGCCGCACTCCTAACGCACCAGGAGCGCTTCTCCCCGGCCCTCAGTTGAGCACCTAAGAGTGAATGGGAAGCGGCCGGGCGGTGACGGTAACCGCTCTGGTTTCCAGTTACAGGCGCTGCCCTGCCCTCGCAACGCTACCGAGGCGCGGCTCCGCGGCCTCCGGTGCATCATTAGCGGAGCAGAGCGGGGCTGGAGCTCATAAATAACGGCGAGGCCACACCCCGCCCAGCGCGGTGGCGGCGGCTGCACGGAACGGGCAGCGTGGGGCGGCAGCTCTGCTCGCCCAGCTCGGCGACGGCTCCATTCAGCACAGCACAGCGCACTGCACATACCGTGCCCCGCGATTCGCTGCGCGGGGTAGGGGGGCACAATGCAGTCAATAGCTCTTTAAGGAGCACACAGCGCAACACCACCCGTCCCCCCTCGTCTTGGGCCCGAAGGGGGTTCAGCGCCAGGTAGCGTCCGACTCGCATCCACTTCCCACTCCGCGCAGTTTGCGCGTCAGCGGGACTCGCTGGAGACGGGAGGGAAACTCGCCAGGAAAGTTTCTACCCCTCTATGCGGGCAGTCCCGCGGCTCCCTGCGCGCCCCGACGGCAGTGCCGGGGTCGAAGCCGAGTCCGGGGGCATGCGGAGGCGCCGGGGTTGGGGAGAGAAGCGAATCGCGGGGAGCGGCGAGGGCGGAGGGTTCCGGAGAGCTTTCGGGGGAGGCCGGTAGGTGTCACTGTGAAGAGAGGGAAAGAGTCAGGGCTGTAGTGAGGAGAAATCCAGGTCGCGTCCAGCACCGGCCAGAGGGGATCCCCCCTTCTGAATTATTTCCTCGATTTGATGCTCTGCAGGAAATTGAGCGAAGAAGAGGAAGAAGAGAGTATTCGAGCAGTAGTTAGGTTTGTAGCTTAGTGTCCCGTTTGTTCCAGGAGTTTTACCACCATGTTTTGAAAGCGCTTCTTCAGTTTAGCATGCCTGGAGCTTCAATTTCTCAGGCTGAATTTGTCCCCACGGTGTTAAGCAAACTCTCTGGTTTTGGTGAGATACGTGCTTTCGTGGCAGTGGGACAGCTTAGAAAATTTTACCTTCAAGTGTCTTGAAAATGTGAACTGCAGCATAGTGGCGTTAAAGGATCTAAGATTTTCCAAACAGCAGCATTTGGGTTCTGGGTAAGGTTTGCCTAAGTTGTCTTGCAAATGTGTTGTGTGCTGGTCTGACCTGCTAGGCTGTAAGGTACTGTTGCAGCAGTAGTGCACATCTGGTCATCCGCTTGCAGCCTTGTCCCACAGGCAGAAATATATTAACAAGTACCCACAATGAATCAGTGCACACACTCAAGTTATAATTTTGTGTCCAACTATTAGGCAGTAGCCATACTAACCAAAGCAGACAATAATAATAATGCATTATAGCCAAAGAGCAGGGAGTAGCCTCAATGCAGTGCCTTTAGTAAACAAATTTTGTCTATACTTGTGGATGTCTTTATGACCTGTGTGTATAGGTTACTTCACGTCAGAGCTTATCTGCATGAGTTAGGGTCACACATATTTCAAAGACCGTTTCACCCCCAGGATTCAGTGACAGCCTAGCAAAGTTAATGCTTTCTTCAAGTCAGAAATTCCAGCGTTATAAGGCACTTGTAATCCCAGAGAACATGAAAGTATGGGATGGTCCTTCCTCTGAAATGAGCCATCAGATTTGCAACTCATGCCAGAAAAGAAATGAGTCCAGAATTGTGAAAAACATGGTCATTTCAGATCGTAATTTGAGGATGAATTAGGTGATGGCATCAGATGAATAAACTCTCTAGATGATGAGTCTTAACAAATGTCGGTGCTCTTCCAGTTCTCCTCCTTAACACAAACTATGACGAAATGTGTGAACATTTGCTGTCCTAGAGAGCAGTTAAACTAAGCCATCGGAGTTTGTTCTCTCCATGGGCAGGCAACATGGTTGCGAACATTATGCTGCTTATCCTTGAAATGTGTGATGTTCAAATGATTTGGCCTGACAGCAGCACCCTGGCAAAGGGAGAAGTCACTTGTCTGCCTTGGAAAATCCCCACAGCTAAGTGCAATTGGATATCACCACACCAAGCAACAGGAGTGAATCACCTAATTCTCCATCTTGCTGTGGCCTATGCAGGGTGATTCAGAGGAGAGTGCACACAAAACCACAATGCAAATACGAAGTAACTTCTCTTTTAGGAGATGTTTAGGAGATGTGTAATGGGTGGCAATACCAATCAAGGAAACCAAAAATGTTTCCGTGAAATACACTAAGAATTGCAATGATTCCTCCACAAGTATTTTTGCCATAAAGACTAAAAAAAAGAAAAAGTATGATGATTCTACATTTTCTGCTTACAATTCAGAATAATAATCTTCTAGGTAAAATCATAAACACGTATTCCTAATAATACAGCATTAAAAAAAGACAAGAAAAAGAATATGCTCAAGAAAACATCAGCATTAGTTAAAGTCACTTGTATTTGTCAGTGCTTTTGTATGTCTGGACACTTGGAAGCCATCTGGCTATCTGCATTTTTTCTTTACATGTGCTGGCTACATCAGAGATAAAAAGGTAAAATGGAACATTGAGGAAAATTAGGGGGCTTTCCGACACTCCCTCAAGGACTTTGGGTTTATAAAATAGCAAATGAACTACAAAGAGACAAACACAAAACTTTAATCTGTGAGATACCATCACACTCATATATCTGTTAGGCAATGCAAGAGTATGCTAATTTTAAAAACAAAAAACTGTTTTAAACAAGAATAAGCATGCCATATTGATTTATTTGTATTTAACATGTGCATATGTGCAGGTCAGAGCATGATAATTAACTTTAAAAAGCAGTTTGAACTTCACAGCTGGGCTAAGCGAAATGGTTAAAGTTTGACTTTAGATGTTTTGTAATAGCATTTATTAGCTTCAAGCAAAACTCATGGAATGGAAATTACTTCTCCAAACTATGAGGTGGGGTTTCAGTATTTTCTGGCATGAATCAGCCCTGTGAGTGAAATGAAAAGTATGCAAGACACTTGCTTTCCAGGCTGTGTATTTTACAGGGTAGCAGGGGATGAAGACAAATAAGTTGGACCCTGCTTTGCTGATGATTTTTAATCATTCTTCTATTACACAAAGCATACGAGGTGGCGTGCCATTTGCTTCTCAGTCTGATTCATTGCATATGAGATTTATAACTAAGGGCAGTTACCCCAGGTTGCATCACTTGTATCAGGGCAGAGTCAGGCACCGGCTCTCAGCTTTGGGGTCGGAGCAGTGCTGACTTGCAATGTGATCTGAGCAAGCCAAACCTCATGGCCAAAACAAACAGATACTGATTTTGTTGTATCTATGCGTGGTGCTTGCTTCTTACCCAAACAAATCGTCCTAATGGACCCAGGCCTAGCTTTAGACCTAAACACTACCTGAAGCCAGGAATGAGAAAGACAAGAATGGACAGTTACTTAACATTTTGTTTGGGGGGGGTGGCTTTCTTCTTTTGTTTTGCTTTGTTTTATTTCTCTCCACTTAGATTTTATGATCCTGCAAAAGTGAACAGTTTACAGGAGGCAGTAGAACCAGAAGGAACAAAGGTTTAAATGAGGGAAGACAGAGAAAAGAAACTTCAGAGGGATGAAGGTGGCAGAGGAGGAGGACAGGAACCTCCTGAGACACATTTGGATGGTTAAAGACAGCAAAGTGAAAGGAATCAAATAATTCCACTGCATTGGTAACAGCTAGCCATTAAGAAGATCAACAGGCTCAATAATCAGTTTCTGCTTTGAACAGAAACACAGGCTTGCAGTTCAGACAGGATCAAACACTACCTGTTATAATGAAAAATGTAGTAAAGGCATGATAAAGTGACCATCAAATGTAATCCCTTCCTTCCTTAAAAAAGGAACTGTGTATACAGTAGGTGTCCAGATTCCAAGTGATGAGAGAAAATGTTAATTTTTTCTGTCCTTATTTGTTAGTGTTGAATTGCCTTTTAGACATGCAAGGTCCTTAGATAATCCAATTAGTTCATTGTTGGTTATTTTCTTTCTTACAGTTACAAGAACTGGGGAAAGTGTGAAATACATCAGCAGTTTATTGTGGGGAAGCTATTGGGTGTTTGTTTTGAAGGTGTAGCCATTTATATTCTTTTTCACAACAAATTGTCCAAAGATTCAAGCGATAGGAAAGAGAAAGCTACTGGTGATACCATGGTGTGATCAGAGATGGTGTAAGGTCCTTGGACACAGTGTGCCTTAACTTGTCAATGGGCTTTATTCAAGTGGGTCACATAAGGGCTGCTCATGAAAAGTGAGACTTCATCATCAAGGTCAAAGCCTTAAAAAAGTGCTGGCATGTAACTAAAAATGAGTTGTCAAACTGAATTCATCAGTTTGCTTTTGACTGCTTCAGGTTCTGTGAAAGTCCATTTGCAGGAGACAATTTGTCTTTTCACTGCTTAAGAAAAATTAGGTGCTTAGGAACAGGATCACTATAATCACATTAATGAAGCTATTATCTGTATGGGAACAGAAGAAAACATACTCTTAGCTTGATAGAACTCCAGTTGTCTCATCAAATAGACCCAGCTCTGAATGGCTTCCCTGAAAGTCAGTGAGCTAACACTTCATAGTGACCTCTGTCATTGAACAGGCTATGATTTTGGCAAGGTCATAATCAAATAACTACTCTATGTCTGTACACAAAATGTAAGTTGATTCCTGGTATGCTACCGGGCTTTCATGCCTCCCCCTTTCAGTGAGGCAACCGCATTATAGCTGTTTCTAGGAGAAATAGTGCTTTGGTCAGATTTTCCACCTTTTAGCCACTATGACTAGATGAAGTCAGTGATATAACCAGAGTCACTCTGGTTGCACAAAGCTGGGTCTGAGTTTCTAACAAATAAGTCACCATTATTTCGCAAGGTGATTAGTAAGAATATGTATTAGGAAGACTTGAATGTAAAGGAATGGGTCATTAATATACCAAGGATGGCTTCAGGCCAAGCAAGCTATAAATGCAAGAAAGCACAAGTGCACAGAGGATGCAACATTGTGTAATATGTGCATTTCAAGTGCTTGGAATGAAAGTCCTATGGTTCAAGGAGCTGTACAGACACACACAGAAGTAAGGAAGGAGCAGTTAAGGAGAAAGAAGCCTTTTATCCAGACATAGAGGAGAGGAAAGGAGGAGAGAAGATTACTGCAGGGTAGAGTGGGACAGTGATAGAACCTTGGGCATCATGGCCATTTCCAGCACCACATGCCACTCTCCAGCCTGGTGCTTGATCCACTGCTATATGCTACAGGGCTCACAGCACTCAAAGGAGTCTTCTCACTCTGCTGGAAGGAGATTTTGGAAAGGTATTTTTTTTTACCATTGATACTTCAGTGTTTATAAAGCATTATGTGAAACACTGGTTTGACAAATAAAAAAGAAATAAAAAAAAAAAAAAAGCAGCTTATGATTTTTCCCTTATCTTGGGTATGAAGCCTGATTATATAAAACTACCCACTACAGTCTGGTCCCAGATCATATACTAGCACAGTCCTACTTCCCACCGTCCTTCATCTTCAAATGAAGATGCATACCTTACACTCTTTGATTTGCTTTGTTCTCTGTAGGTACAGTTCAGGCTTTACAGATTGTCAGCTAATTGCTCACTGCATATTGTTTTCTTTCTGCAAGCTGTTACTTTGGAAGAGGAGCAGAAGGACCATTCTGTATGTCTTGTCCTTCCCTAAACATGTCCTGTTGGACACTGTCCCTATACTTTCCCCCAAGGTGGAAAACATTGAGATGCTGTAGGATTCAAGTCCTAATTCTTTACCATAGTCTTACCTCAGCATTAAGGAAAACATTTTTGCTTCTGCCAAAGTGTTCTTTTCAACTTCTTAATTTGAAATGTTGTCTGCCATGAAACAAGTAAGTTTGTTCCATGCAGAAGAAGTAAAAGTTAAAGGACTTGTGTCTCCAGATTAAAGAAGAACAAAACTAATGAAGAGGGTCATAATTTAAAGCATATGTGCCAAGAAGAGCACTGACTGAAACAATCCAAGTAATGCCCACTGGCTGCCGGAGATGCATGTGGACCAGAGGTGGAACAGGCCCCAGAGATGTCTCCTTCTCCTACTCATCAAGCCTGATTCTTTTGCATTCCAGTCTTGCTATCACTGGAGTTGGGATTTTAAACTTGTTCTTTCAAGTGACCCATTATGATTATTCTTGCCTTTTCTTTAAGAAACTAAAGTAGCAGTGGCAATTTTAGTGTAAATCCAAAGTATCCTGTAATAACCCCAAGGTGGGAAACAATTGAGATGCTGTATGATTCAAGTCCTAATTCTTTACCACAGTATTATCTCAGCATTAAGGAAGAATTTTTGCTTCCAGCAAAATGTTCAATTTCTTAAAGAGCTGTCATATTGTCTGCTATGAACCAAGGTTTGTCTGGGGAATCAGCATGGTATGAATGGTGTTGTACTGATGTTTTAGCTGTAATACTGATCATTTCAGTGCTTTGCTGTATACATACCTGTGCTTTGTTCTATGGTCCTAAGGAAGATAAAATGGAAGCTCTGGTCTTTATTGTGTTCTGTGCTGTATTCTTGATTGTGTGAATGCTCTCCTTCCTTTGTCACAGGTATTCATACAGTGCCTTCGAATGATTGTGATTCATGGGTACAAGGAGCTCTGTTTTCCTTTTTTCACTGTGCAGTAGATGTTTTGAAAGGCTCTTAAAAATACTTTTTGCAGTATATAAAGTTATCATATTTCAATCACCAAAGCCCTTCTTCAAAACTACCCCACTATATTCATTAGAATGTGTGGTGTAAAAAGCATGAGCAAACACTTGGCTTGGAGAGTGAAAGCCTGTGAAGTCAGTGTATGTTCTGAGGGGTTTGAGGTTGTCTAGTAATTTCTTTGGAAATTCTTTAGGCCTCAGGACAATCAGGGTATGGGTTAATTTAAAATAACATGAAGTCATCATTTTAAAATAAAATTTTATTAGTTAAAAAAGGACTGAGAAGCAGTCATAGGATCTGTCCAACCAATGTATTGGCTATTGTGGAGTAAAAATATACCTTATGCCTATTGTTTTACTTATTTTCCCAAAGTTAGCACAGGCTTCATGGAAGCACCTGAGGCACAAGAAGTACAGCATCGTGTAATCTAACATTGTGCACCAAGTCTCAGAATGTTCTATCACACAGAAAAGCTTATATTGCTTTAACTTGACTTCTTCTTAAAAGAACCATAATTTAAAGTGAGTCTACATTGAATTTTTTCTCAAACAATGTAAACATTCCACTAAATATTTACCTTTTTTTAATCTGACTCTCCCCAGAACATCTGTTAATAGAATCTCTGTTTGAATCTATCAGCAGTAGTTTGGTTTAAGCCAAGGAAAAAAGGAAAAGAACCTACAGTTTGGATGGCAGCCAGGATCTTTTCCCAAATTTCACCTTTATAATGTAAAATCAATTTATTCATTGTCAATTATTTAAAGTCAATTAGGAAGAAGAAAAAGCAAAATAAAAACATGGAATAGATGCAAAATAATTCTTAAGACCTTTATTATTTGCTATTTCGCTATTGCTGACATTTAAAACACGTACTTTACACTGCTTCACACAAATTTATCTTACTGTACTTCCAAAGTATTGTGAAACTGGAGATAAACATTTTCAGTAATATTTCACCACAGTCTTCCCTGTTTACTCCTTACAGTTTACTTATATTACAAACACTTCCTGAAATCAGTTAAATCGTGTGTTGTCAATATCAATAAATATATGTATAATAGATGCTTGCTCTTTGCTTTATGTACATTCCTTTTAATGTAGCAATTGGCAAAGAGCACTCATCAAAATGTTCTAAAAATGAGACCCTTATCCTAATTGTTAAAAAAATTGCTTCTAAAACTGGATAATCCTCTCAAATATCACATAAGTGCAGGAAGTATAAAGAAAAAAACTAGTGTAACTCATTATGGCTGTGATATCTTGCACAGCATGCTTTTTTTTTTAATCACTATTTTTTCCTTCCAGGGTAAGTGGGTTTTTTCTATTATAATTTGATAATGTAAATGATCTTAGATGAGCTAAATTTTGGGGAATCCCTAAATTTTGCCGTAAGAGGGCATTATTCATGCACTTAGAATAGAAAATGCATGTCAATATAAGCACAAATGTTTCAAGAACTCCACTTGCGTGTCAAAGGAGTAAAAAATGTGAATACTTCTGTAATTAGGACCACCTTAAATGGGTTACTGGGACAAGCATAGTTCACTATCTTGGGTTTTCTTACTGGATAGTCCAAAAATAAAAGGGAAGACCAAAGAAAAGGCAAAGTACTCATTTTGCATTTTATAAATTACTAGACAACAAAGCCAAAAAATGGTGGTTTGACCAATAGACGCAATTCAGAAGTATGCCTAGGCAGGGTTAACATTAAGCACGTATGCTCTCCATGCAAACAGAACTTAAAGATACATTGAAGTGCTTCCCTTGAAAAAAGCAGCAAGGCAGCAAAAATTAGACCCTTGCAGCTTTATTATGAAAATAGGACTGAAGAAAAATTAGAGCATGTGTGAGACAGAAGATGTGCATTCTAAGTTCCTGCTGTGAATCAAAGAAAACCTGAAAGAACTTAAACCTGAGCCTTTAACACCTTTTATAAGTGACGTAGATGGTGAGAATGGGAGGAATTTAAAAATGTACTGTATTAAAATAAGGACCTGAAGGTTTTTCAACCTTTGGGATGAAAAAGAGTTGTTGTCTCTTCTCTCCCCTCCCCACCGAAAAATTCAGAGTAGGATTTAGATCCAAAAGCATAATGTAATGACTTCTGCTAATGTCGGTGAATATTGGATTGTTTCCCAGAAAGATAAAAAAATCTTCATTCTGGAACAAGAGCAAGAAAAGTTGTTAACTAAAAAATATGCACTATGTGGGGTTTTCAGAGCCCAACTGTGACCATGTAAGCTGCAGTTCTGCTCTTCAGGAGGCAGACTTGTGATCACACATACTGGGTGTCCTGAGCAGTGATTGTCTATGTCTTATCCTCTATTCCTGCTCTATCAAGTACTGCAAATGTCTCTAGACAAGTACTTGGCTGCATCATCCTTGTCCACTCCAACGAGCAATGGATTCTTTTGAGTCTCTCAGAACATCATTTTCTGACTTAATAGTATTTAGCATACACCAAGGATGTATTTCATTGTCCTGTTTCCTGGAATTATGTAATTTATCACATGATCTCTACCTCTAAATTACTTTCACTAACAACTATAGGGAAAAACAATTTGACAGAATAGAAATTGCTTTCAGATACGTTTTGAGTATTTTCCAGCTTGTCAGATCTTTTTTTCCATTGCTGTGTACCAGAAAAATGTGGCGATCCAGAAGTAATCTGTTATTTGCAGAAACTGGTGGTTGAAATGAAGAGCTGAATTAGTAATTTTATCATCTGGATAATTTTATGAAGAATTATTAAGTAAAATAATTATGTAAGGGAAAGATTTGTGGGTTTCAATCCACTTCATCATTGCATGGGCATTACATGAAGAGCTGAAAAGCTGGTGCTGCAGTTGGCACAAAAAATATTATTCTGGTGAAGCCGGTAAATCCACTGAATTATGAACTGACAAATAATTTATGTTAACACCTGCATATCTTTCCCCAAGGCAATGATACCTCAGTATTGGTACTGTAATTCCTGCCATTAAAAATGGAAATCAGATCAATTAAATTATGTGTCTGCAACCTCAGATTTTTCACCTTCTTTCTTCTCTAGGAACAATGTCAGGATTTTTGTTAAATTCATCAGGTAACAAATATTTGAAATGCTGGACTACGACCTGGCTAAATTCCAACATACAAACTGGTGTCTTTATTGGGAAATTTTGAAATCAGACAACTCCGTGACTGCCTGCTTTTGGGAGTGCTGTGTTTGCTCTGCATGTGGAATGACTTGTGGAGCTGCTTGTATGGATTCACATATATGCCTGAACATCATTGTAAGATTTCTGTTTGTCAAACATACCAGCTACTGCTGTGTAAATAATTGGAAAATTATATAGGAGGGAATTATACTGATAACTGTTGGGCCTTCTAGGTGCAGACAAGTCTTACGGCTCATGGAAAGGAAGGCACTTCTGTCAGGTTGCCCAAGAAAGCTGTGAATGCTCCATCCCTGGCAATGTTCAAGGCCAGGGTGGACAGAGCTTTGTGACAGGTACGAGGTGTCCCTGCCCATGGCAGGGGGGTTGGAACTAGATGATCTTAAGGTCCTTTCCAACCCTAACTATTCTATGATTCTATATCCTTAAGACTCAACTGTTGAGGGACATGCAATAGCATGCACCTCTTTAGAAGCAAGGAGATTTCTACTAGGCAATTTTCTCCTTTATATTAGAAACAGGCTTATGTTAGGTTATCTTTTAACAATGATGGCAATAGTAGAAAGACTGTGTTTCTCCTTCTGTTGTTTCAATTCTCTCTTTAGCACAAACATGATGCATCCTGGGAACACACATTAAGTACAGGGTTTAAGGTTCTCCAGTGTTTTCCCAGTACATTTAAACACACAACTGCTTTATGAGCTGTTATTTTAGACAGTTCCTTAGAACTGTTTTGAAAACAGGCAGGGTAGTCACGTATGAAAGAGCTATTACTACTCTCTGAGATGAAAATACGTTATCACTTCAAGAGTCATTGGCTTCCATAGACCAGCAGGTACACTTTCCTTCAGTCTCTATTGTGGCATCACTCTGAAGGAAACCTACAGCCTTCTACATGCTTCAGGCTTGTACCCAGGTGTCCTGTTCTCCTGTTTCTACTTGGTTTCATGGACAATAGTTTTATTGGGCCTGATAAAAAAAAGTAAAAAAAAAAAACAAAACCAACCAACAAACAAATGAGATAATAAAGTATTTTCTATCTACTGCAGTAGGTTTGGGATTAAAAGTAAGCATGCAAGCAATCAAGCAAACACCACCAACCATCACTCCCCTGCTAAAGCCTCATATAAATGCTGAACTCTTAAGTTTCTTCAGTGATCTTGATGGTTAATCCCTATGTGTCAAGTCTTCATTCCGATGGGCCTTGAATTTACCTCCCACAGAACAGGAAACAAGGAGACTCACCTCATTCTTCCTCTAGCTTCTCTCTTTCAATAGGAAACTATTCAGAAAGGATATATTTCTCAATACGTTCTTCCCCTAATGCTGTGTTGTCTTTAGATAGATTTTTAAAACAAATCCATTATGACTCAAACACTGAAGAGCTTTTAAGAAGCCTTCAGCAAAATCCAGTAACACCAGAACATACCTGTGTTTTTGATGTTGTACAAATCTTTGTCAGAAGCAGTGTCACACATTTGCTGTATTTGTATGAGACATCCTTTCAAGTCAAGAGAAGGCATGAAGTAAGCAACCTATCTAAATTTGAAATGAGGCATTGCAGAAGAAAGAACGGTTACCAAGGGTATTTTCTGTCATCTTTCTAACTCTGTCTGTGAGTATTCAAAGAACAATTCCGATATGCAAAAAAACCCAACCTTTTAAAGTGCAAATGAATATTTGTGAGCCACCTCAAACTGCCTCAGGACTTACTCCTGCTTATCTTCATCTACAGGTAATGACAGGTTAAAATATTTTAGAATAATGAGGGCATTATCACAAATCAAGTCTATTCACAAATGATGCCTGGAAAGAAAATGGAGTTCAAGTTGTTGAATACATTTTTCATTCTGAATCGTTTGTCAGACTCTATTTACATCTTAGAGAGAGGATGTTGACTTCCTAGTTGGTTTTAAAATACACATTCACTTTGTAAATATTTAAAGATGCTAATTCTCTTTTCGTATCATAGAAACTAATTTTTGACAATAATCTTTTCAAAGAATCTTTGCCAGTGAAGAGGTATTCTGGTCCTTGCTGCTGACTGCTTCACACCTTGTTTGGTGGTTTGCACAGGTGCAGGGTGATGTAAATTGCAATCAAAAGAGAATGACTGAAATTTTAATTTTATGTTTTCTTTGCACAATCACAGTAAGTGAAAAACATGATTTCCATATATGAGGTCATTCATTTCTTATGACAGAGGAACACTGAATTTGTACAGGTCAGCTGCTTTCACTGAACAGATCCCCCCCCCCCAGCACATAGTCTAAACAAAAGTAATTTTTATATGGGCTGTAGTAGTATGAGGGAAGCAAACTAAAAATGCTTTTGGACTTTTTTATCCCTTAGATTGCTTTTGGAAGTTATATCATCTGAGCTGGTGTTAGTAAACTGCAAATAATAGCTTTTAGGGAAATTCAGAGTAAAGAGTTCACTTTCTGCAAAAGTCACAAGCATAACATCCAGTTATCATCATAAACTCTAAAGAAGTTAGAAATAAAGTATGTTTTACTAGCATCTACAGATCTAAAAAATGTGTCAAGATAAAATAACCAATAAAGCCTTTATTTTTTAATCTTTAGTATCAAAAGAAATTCAAATCCTTTGGTATTTAAAGTATGCAGAGAATCCCAGGCACTGAAATGATCCATTCTTTTTAATACTGTTTCATGTGCCTGTTCTTTAAAGTCTACACTTTCTTTAGATATTTCTTTCCAAGGATGAAACAACATCTTGTAAGCTAACAAAGCTGGTGTGTTAGGTCAGGAAACCTGTATTCTATAGCAAATAGCTGAATGTATTTTTCATTCTTCACGTCTGCCTAAATTGTAGATTTTATCAGAGCATCACAGAAAGATGAGGCTGTCATCTGCTGGGGGGTGCTTAAATGAAAAAATTATACTATATATTATATCATCATACCATAGCATATTAAAATATATAATATATAATATAATTCTAGGCATAAAGGAGTGCCCAGGTTTTGTTGTAAATTATATTCACGTTTGTGTAGTGTTACCCACCCACAGTCACTGAAACTGTCTCTTGTTGAAACTTTTGTCATCTGAAACAGGAACTGAACTGAACCACAGAATCACCGAATAATTTGGGATTGCAAGAATTTAATCTCATTCAGTCCCCTCTCAAAAAAGGACTAGCTCTGGAGTTAAGTCCAACCTCAAAGTGAGATCACATTGCCTTTTGTCCTGTCAGGTCCTGAAAATCTGCAGGGACTGATGTTCTGCCACCTCCCTGAGCAGCCTGCTCCTACCCGTAGGCACTCTCATAGCAAAGAATTTTTTCCCGTGTCTAAATGTAGTTTCCTTAAGTTGATTTTGGCCCATTCTTTCCTTGATGTCCCCTGTCCTTTCACTGTGTCCTGCAAGGAGAATCTGTCTTTGCAACTCCCTTTCACGTATTCAAGACTGATGTTCTCACTTTGCTGTCCTATTTTCTAGTTCTGTTTGCTCTTCCTTGCCTTTAAGACAGGCTCTGGGTGTCAAAATTCAGTTGATTCTGAGCATGGGTGAGTGGCCATGAGGTAAAGCTGGGGACAGGATGTGAGGCAGGGGGGAAAAAAGGTTTTCTCTTCCATATACAAAAGATGAGGGGATTTCTGCATTCACAACTAAGTGGTCATGGAGGAGAGAAAGAGCTAGCACAGTTGGCCAATCTGTGCATAAAAGCACAGCTGCAGCTGAGAGCTAAACTTTCTGAGATTCCTTTTTAAATGTTGGCTTCAGGACCTGTATGTACCAGATGAAACTGCCTCAGCACATCCTTGATCTGAGCAATGATATATATTTGAATTTGTAATTGAAGGCTGTAATTCATAGTGAAAGACTATGTATGAGTAGTCTGTGAATGAATACCTCACTGGCAATCTGACCAACTTTGTGTAAGGGAAGTGAACTGATGAATATATACCATATGTTTAGATTGTGTAAGTGGAGGCAATCCTCAGTGACTTCAGAGAAGCTGTCCTTGTTTACACCAACTAGGAGCTAGCCTCGTGCATGTAATTTGTAGCTGAATAAATGCAGATGTCAGCATTATACAAAGCTTACAGAGTTTCAGGTTACTTTTGTTAAAGAACACATCTAGCCCACAAGTTTGGATTTGACAGCATTGCATGCTGGCCGAGAAGAAACAAAGGTTTGGAAGTGAACGTGGCATTTTTGATTCTGTGGAAAAATGAATGTTCATGTATCCTGACTGGACAGGAAGTCTTCCAAAGCAGAAAAAATAAGGAAGTGAAAAGGAGGATGTATGGAATCCAAAACATTGAAATACGACAGAATAATGTGTGTACCTGAAACTTTGAGCCTCGCACACCTGCCTTTTGCCAAAAATGCACAAGTAACTGCAACACCTACAGCACTGGCTTCTTAAGGATGCTCTGGGTTACCAAAGGCAAGTTGAGTTTTCTTTAGATTTGTGTATTTACACCCATTGTAGAAAATACCAGGCTTCCTGAAGATGCTGACATTATCTAATGACAGATGCTATGATAAAATGTGGGTTTATGATTAATAACTCCAGCAATCTCCCTGAAGTCAGTGGGAGGGCTCACATAATTTAAATGGTGCCCAGCAAGGAAAGAGTTGTAAGGACAAAACCTTTAACTACTTAACAGAACTGGCAGGATCTTAAAGCCCATGATGACATGCTAGTTAGACATGAGGAAAAGTTGTGATGATATATTTTATTGCATTAGTAGAATATACAGTACATTAAATTTGGCAGACTTTTTCAGCAGTTTGCAAACAAATTTTCTGAGATAAAAAGAAAATGAATGATACTGCTGACAACAATCTAACCAGGCAAATGTCTTTTGTTACCAACTCACAGATACAACTTTGCTGTTGCCTCATCTATACTGTAGCCCCCATGAATGGTTGCCTATTTCCATGCAAAGGAAAGTTGGGTACTTGGTATAAAAGGCAGACTGTGTTGGATTGTGTGCCAGCTTGAATGACTGATGGATCAGGATGCCAGAGCTCATTGTAACTTTGGGAGCAAATAGATGAAGATGCAGCCTGTATCTTCACTATCGTGTATATGCTGATCAATATGGTATCATTGGTTGAAGATCGTATGACTTGTTCTCTGCTGTTTGTTTGCTCTTTGTCATGTTTATTTATCAGGAATATCTGTGTATGCAATCAACTCAATCATAAAGCTTATAAAGAATCAAAACCCATTTTTGTCTCAGTACATTGTGAGATTAAAATTGTAGTCCTGGTTTTATGAGTCTGCATATAGTGATTAAATAAAAGTCAGTTTAGAGAAATCCTAAGGCCCGTATCCTGAAGAAGGTTAGAGTAGCTTGGCAGGGTAAATCCTCTGGGCCTTTTGTTCCATGAACATAATGGTCTAAAAGTTTTGTGTGGAGACAGTAATCATTCTGCAATGCAGGAGACTTTGCCACTGACATTTTTACACTACTAGAGAAAAAAAATAATCTCTCTTAAGCAGTCAGTTGATTTTTTACAATATCATGTGCTTTTCTTCCTATTTTGTCCTCTGTTTCCTGTAAGGTTTGCTCAACCATTTATGTTCTGGAATAAATTCACTGGGTTGGACAGATTCACTAGTGAAGCTAGAGATATCCAGATCTGCAAAGCATGTTATGTTTTTTCTCTTTACTTTCCCTGCTAATAGGAGTTCACTCTCAGCCTGAGTTACAGAGTTACAGACAGATCTGAATGCCAAGCAGGGACATGCTGCATTCATTTGTGTTTTTAAATAATTGCACTGCATCTTTGACTTTGGTTCCCTCGACTGTAGCTTCCTGTGCTGCTAGCCAGCACATGATAGAGTTGCCATAAATCTGTTTCTTTGATCTTCTGCTCAAACTACACCTTATTCTGGCTTTCCATCTAAAGCTAGCTATCCAACCTGGCATCCTTGCTTTTTCCTACAGTACTTTAAAAGCAGTCACCCATAATTTAAATTCTGGCTTTAACAAGAAACATGTAAGTTGCTCTTTGCAGCTATTTTATTTTTACAGTACTCTGAACCTTTTCTTCCTTTGGAAAAATAAAGAGAAATCTGTATTTTGCCTCTTCACATTTCATATTCTCAGTACTATGTTCTCTGTCCCTGAATCAGTGTCTTTACACACTGCATTATAATAGCTACACAATCACTTGTAAAAGTAGAAAGTATGTCACTGATCTTGGTTCAAGTGGTCAGGTATCTATCCTGGCTTCCTTTAAAACCAAAGTGAATCAACAGTACCTAATGAGGAGTGATAATATTGCATACATTGTGCATGGGAAGAGAAATCTCTGCCAAAAGCTCTTGCTGGGTCTTTAAAGGAGCTATATCAAGAGAAACTAAAACCAGGGTAGTGAAATATTCAGATAGTTCAGCTCTTATTCTCCAGTCTCTCTTACAGCAACAGCAAAGATTTACTCTTTCTCATCAATTCTAATTCATATAAGACCCATGTCACTGAGAAACAGCATGACACCTTCATTGTCTAAAAACATACCTGAGCACAAAATGGGAGATGTCATGAGCCTTGCCATCAAATTCTTTGATAAGTAACGTTGTACCTTTATAAATCATATTAAAACTACTCTTGCTAGTACCTCTGATGATGGTCATTCTTTGCGTGACCTTACACACATGTCACAATAGGAGATCCCGGCACAGTGGCTGCAGTCTGGGACAATGTAGTGTTGAATTAATGTATAGTGTTTCAGTGGTCGGTTGGAAAGTTTCTGGAATAAGCACATTTTTAAGACTAACAAACTAACCACCATTTGCAGCACATAAGAAGCCAATGACTACCAGAGTGGTTCTGCACCACCCAGGAAATTAGTCATATCAAAACAGCCCTCACCTTATTAATGTGGCAGTGTGGCTATTTTACAACAGTTTTTTAGCACAAAAGTGAATACTTGAAACTTTCAGATTGAATTCCTAAGCCTCTGTCCCAATTTTTGACTGAGCTTAGACAATGAAGTATAAATTGACTCTTGGGATTTTTAATAGAACATACAGCCAGGGCAGTTGTAAATGTGGATGCCACATAACTACAAGTATGTCATAGAAGCATACAATTTACAATTTACCAGCTATTATTTATAGGGAAGGCTAATACTGCCTTATCCTTTTCATAATACTATTTCTGAATATAGCCAGGCATGATTATTCCAGTATAAGAGCTGCTGTAGATGGTAACTTCTTTGTCAGCTGAATGTCCCCCTCCCATCCCTGAAACATTACAGCTAAATTCAGCAACAAAAGCTCTACTATATAGTCATATGGTTATTACCAGTACTACTTTTAGCACATCACTACTTTGAGCAAAATCTCACAGGTTTAAAATACACTGAACTAGTTCTATAATTCTTTTAATCTCACTGGTATGTTAGTTCTATGGAATCAAAAGCTCAGAGTGGTCAGTGATCAAAAAAAAAAAATAAAAGTATGAGGACTTTTTTAGAATAGGAATAGAGAGAGAAACAAACAAACAAACAAAAAACCAAAACCAAACCCCACAATTAAGCCATTATATGATTCCTTGTTTTATAATCTGTGTATTTTGCTACCCCAGAAAAAAGGAACATGGGCAATAAGGCTGAACAAAAAGCAGCTTTCATACAAGCAACAGTTGAGCAGGTTGAATCTCCTCAGCCTACAAAAGAGAAAGTTTAGGAGTGTGATAAAGATCAGCAAAATAGTAAGTGCCATAGAGAGGGTAGATAGGAATCAATTAATGTTTTTCTGGTACAAGATCCATCAGATGGTCTCTACTATCATTTAGGAGTAGAGAATTTCAAAACAAACAAAAAGAAGTGATTCTTCATGCAACAGGTTTTATGACTGTGGAGTTCTTTGCCAAAAGATGCTTTGTTTGCAAAACATTTATATGGGTTAACAGACAGATTGGATGAGCACTTAGAAAATAAATCTGAAAGTAGCTGGAGGCAAACAATATTATGAGTGAAATATACACACTTGCTCCAATGCTCTTTTTCCTTTATGTCCACAGGTAGACACTTCTGGAGACATTACTTGGCTAGATGGACTCTCAATACAGAGTGGCTGGTTTTATACGTGATAAAAACTATCGAAAGATGTGTATTAGAAGTAGTTACCTGCAGTGATGCTGCCACCAAAGGACGTGGGTTTCCTAGCTGTCTGCAATTTTGAGAAAAGAGCTGCAAATCGGTGATAATATTTTTTGTTTAAACGTACGTGACCAGAAAGTTTTCCACACGGAAAGTCTTTAAGGGGATCTCTTTTCTTGTATTTCATTTTGTTGTCTAAAGAGAAGCAATTTAATGCAGAAGTCTAGCATAATGTGCTTGTTGATATTGACTCATACAGCAGTGAGACATGTAGGAGCTATGAAGATGAGGAATAATAAGCAAGTCTTCTTCAGTCTTTGTAATTAAATTGATCTTACTCTCCTCCGATATTTTGATGGGGATCCATAAAACTGGATGAGACATAAAGCTGATCATTTGCCATTATTAAATACCCCATAATTTATTTAAGGTCTGAAGTGAAAACACTCCTGAAACATCTGTAGGCTTGCAAAATTGCAGGGCTTAGCACTTACCCAGATTGGTGATTAACAAGAATGGAGATGTTAGCACCATGGTTCTTGGCAAATTTGAGCTAGGTGGAAGTACTGTTTATAGTGGTGCCTACATTTTCCCTCTGATTTTGTATGGATACAATATTTTTCAAGCCTTGTCCCAGAAAAATAGTGTGCTAAGTCAAAATGATTTATATTTCACGCCCTATATGTGGATGCATTCTAATAAAACAGAAATCCTGAGGATGATTGTAGACATTTAGTAGATGACTAGTCAGTGTAATGCACTGGCTTTGCATCAGGGATCCAAACATAAAGTAATTTCTTCTCATGTATGTAATATAGAAACAAATAAACAGGCACCAATCAATGGCTTAAAATCATAGCATGTGACAATAGATATCGTTATTTTGAGTATGGAATAATAAGAACAACCTTTTCTTATATGGCTCATAAAAATGCTTCATGAGCTTTTGGTGAGGGAACGTTGGAACAAAGAGCCCTTATGAAGGAGGAGGAATCCTCACAGCATAATAAAGATGACTTATTGAACTTTCCTATAATTCAAGGAGAAAAAGAATTAAATTGGTTTTGTTTTGGTTTTGTTTTGTTTTCCTTATGTACTGGCATATTTTTTCTATATGGCTGTATAGGGATGTATAAAATGTGCAGGTTCCATTTTGGCAGCCCTGAGCATCTTGACTGTAGACAGTAAGCAAGTTGAGGAGGATGATGTCAGTTTACTCCAGGTGAAGCCTGGGTATATTTTTAGAGCCTTTGTAATCTGTCTAAAGCAAGGACACAGACATATATTTCACATGACATCTGGATATCTTAAAAAGCTATTCTGGATGAAGCACTGCCGCGATAATAGTAAAATATTAGGAGATGGATGCAGTTATCAAAAAAATGTACCCTTCTTTAGAAGCTGTCTCCGGCAGGTTTTGACTACCAAAATAAGATCTAAGATCTTTCAGCCAAAATCTCTCAGCAAGCCCAGATACAGATTTAATCATTTCATCGAAGACAGAGGGATAAATGTGGATTGTGAATATGAATTTCTGCTCTGAAGTAAAGGATCTGTCTGAAGCAGTCTGAGAACAGCCCATGAGCTTTCCCCTATCTTGACTCAGCACATGTTTCCATGGCAGTCTGAGCTCCAGCACGTGGAATGCTGGGGGCTGAACAAAAAGGAGCGGTTTTATGTTACCCCCTTACTCCACTGCTGTGACTAACTCTTGCATTCCTCACTTCTGTGTGTTGGCAGCAAGCATTGATATAAACTTTCAAGCTTTAAGTTGTTTTTATTAACAAAGACACTTCTCTGTACCAGGCAGCTCTTGGAAGAGGGGAGGAAGGAAAGAAAAAGAAAAGGTTGCAATTCTGCATAGTCAATTCCTATCTGTCTGGCAGAGAGGCAAAAGATTTCAAGATTTGAAGATGTTTTATCATACATGTGAATTCCCAAAAATGTTTGGCAGCAAGCTGTTGATTGTCAAAACCCTGTTTCTACTTGGTGGTTGTGTTTGGTTCACTATGACAAATCACAGCGATAGCTTGAAGCTTAAAACTTATTGATATTTTTCTGTGTTTTATTTTGCTAAAGATGTAATTGTCACTGAATCCCCTTCTATTCCAGAAATAGATTAGTACTCTAGTGAAACCCCACCTAGGTAACCTGTGCTTTTCTCTGGCTGAGAAAAATAAATGATCTCTTTTTACTACTGCACCATTTTATGGTTGTGAGCATGGTTTGATTGCACTGGGTTAATATGAATAAACTATGTAATTCTTTTTTTGGTGTTAGATTTTTATGCTCTTATTTCTTTGAGACGGCAATTTCTGTATTGTCCAAGGACAGTGGCTTATAAATAAACTGCTTTTTTATATAATTGGGTATTATACTGCCATTATTTTCAGCAACGTTGCCCAGGTGTACCTTAGGATGTACTTTGAAGGCAATGGGGTTGTTCAGGTGTAAGCAAAGGAAAAATAAGGGTAATACAGGAAGAAAAATATGTCTGCAGAATATTTATGAATATTGGTGATGTACAAATGATGGAAAGCACGGATTAAACATGCAGGACATTAACTGAATCTGAAGACATGAGAGGGTGAAATAGCTGGGAATTCTGATTTGGCAACAATGAAGACCTTCAAAAGTTAAAATAAAATAGAGTTTTTAAATAGAAACTGTAATTGAAACAAAAATTGAGTATCTAATGCAGTGGTATCTGCTCAGGTTAAAAAGAGTACTGATTGTTGTCTGCATTGTATGCTAAATTGTTTGCCCCCTGTGCTTTTGACAGCATATTTATTAGTAGTCAGTAAGTTTCCAGCATAAAGGAGTGAGATTTTAGAGCTCTCCTAACTAGCAGAGCTATTATTTGTATAAGGGTTGCTGGGATTGCTTCCCCCCCCCTTCTCTGGTACAATAATAGCATTTGTTTAAAAGTTACACAGAACTTCAGAAACTCACACTGCAAAAAATAAAAGTAATAGTTCCTTGACCCTGTTAACCCACGTAAGCTGATGTCTGTTATTACCAGCTCTGCTTATGCTTAAGGGAAATTGCTACTATTTTTCTTCTGCAAACAGTTCTTACATCTTGGGTCATGCCAGGTTTTCAAGGTTCAAATAAAGGGGAAGCCTGATTTTATGGTATGAGTCACTGAGCGTATGATGCAAGTGTTGTCTTTTTGTTTGGGCTCGGAATTTTAAAGGGTAAATGAGTGAGCACAGAATCAAACTGTGTATCCAGTAAACACATGGAGATACTGGGCATGGTGCACATAGGAAAGACCAGTGACATCTATGCTGCAACTTCCCACCAATAATCTAAACAGGAAGAATGCCATGCTGCTTTTTCTAATAGTATATAGGATCACACTAAGTTTCTGTTGCTGTGTTGAACTGTCTTGTCAGCTAAGTTTAATGAACATTAATCAATCAGACTTGTAAAAAAATTAGAACTGCTTTGATGTTTTGGTATTCACATCTTGGATTTTGTCTGCTTTTGGGGATAACAGTGCATCAATTTGTATCTAAAACACAGATGTGAAATTCTTAGTGTCATTACAGACTCTTAAAATCATAATTTTTATTTTTCATGTTTCTGCATTTTCCTTTTTCCTGGGTGAGGTAGAAACTGTGATGAGAATTGTAATCCTTTGCTGGCTGCTATCTTCTGATTTTTGGGTTGATGGTTTAACTGAGAGACTTTCAGAAGGTATGTGGACACACAGAGGCACTTAAGGCACTTAAGTGCCATCAAGGCACTTAATGGGGTTTCAGAAGTTTCTGACCTACCCTGATTTCAGTGGGAGATAGGACCATCCTACCAGGCATCTGTAGGCCGCCAAGCAATGACTTGTTTCTGCATATCCCTGCCAAAAATGTGTTGTAAAAAGGGCCTTTGATCCTTACTACTGTAAGTATTTAATCTCATTATATTTATACAGTATCACACAGGGAGTGCGGATTGAATCCCTATCGGGAACTTATTATTTAATTTATTCTTCATATTTCTGTATCCTTCCTTCCTTCCTTCCTTCCTTCCTTCCTTCCCCTTCCTCCCTCCCTCCCTCCCTTCCTTCCTTCCTTCCCCTTCCTCCCTCCCTCCCTCCCTTCCTTCTCTCCTTCCCTCCTTCCCTTCCCTTCCCTTCCCTTCCTCTCCTCTCTCCTTCCCTTCCCTTCCCTTCCTCTCCTCTCTCCTTCCCTTCCCTTCCCTTCCTCTCCTCTCTCCTTCCCTTCCCTTCCCTTCCCTTCCCTTCCCTTCCCTTCCCTTCCCTTCCCTTCCCTTCCCTTCCCTTCCCTTCCCTTCCCTTCCCTTCCCTTCCCTTCCCTTCCCTTCCCTTCCCTTCCCTTCCCTTCCCTTCCCTTCCCTTCCCTTCCCTTCCCTTCCCTTCCCTTCCCTTCCCTTCCCTTCCCTTCCCTTCCCTTCCCTCCTCTCCTCTCCTCTCCTCTCCTCTCCTCTCCTCTCCTCTCCTCTCCTCTCCTCTCCTCTCCTCTCCTCTCCTCTCCTCTCCTCTCCTCTCCTCTCCTCTCCTCTCCTCTCCTCTCCTCTCCTCTCCTCTCCTCTCCTCTCCTCTCCTCTCCTCTTTTCCCTTGCCTTGCCTTGCCTTGCCTTGCCTTGCCTTGCCTTTCCATTGCCTTTCCATTGCCTTTCCTTTCCTTTCCTTTCCTTTCCTTTCCTTTCCTTTCCTTTCCTTTCCTTTCCTTTCCTTTCCTTTCCTTTCCTTTCCTTTCCTTTCCTTTGCCTTTTTGCCTTTTTGCCTTTTTGCCTTTTTGCCTTTTTGCCTTACCCTTTCTGGAAAGTGATAAGGGAGGCTGATAAGAATGATTCCCCATACCCTTACCAGCAGAGGAAGACCAGAAGCTAATATGTTAAAGTCACCTTAACCTCATAAAAGAGTAGGCAAAAGAGCTCATCTGGGCATTTTTCAGAGGACCAAGTGAAAAATTGCTCTGGCATGTGTGGAATTGCACCTGCATCTGGTGATCATGTACTGTGTAGGCGACTGAAAGATCGACTCTTCCTGCATCTTTGCCTACATCCCCTTCCACCTACTTCACACTAGCACACCACCTCTGAGTAGACTGCAAAAGAGAGTCTAATCTAAAAGAGAGGCATGGACTCCTGCCTCCTCTCCCTGCAGTTCTACTAGCCTACTAGTGCTCGGAAATCATTTTGAATGCCTCTGAACTCCTACAGCCTGTCCAAAGGCTTCTTTTCCCATGGAGTTATGCTGCGCTTCACAGTATCTGCAGCTTTACTGGGGAAGTGCTGATGTAGACATGTAATGCTGTTCTTGTGGTAGAGAAATTTTATTTGCCCTTGAAGCTGTGCTCCTGCAGCCATACTGATTGCTCCAATCAAAGCTAATCCTTAATCTTTCCAATTTCTAATTCATCATATGCAAATATATGCTAAAGTCTACAAAGTTTGCTTGAATTATTGTGCTGCTTCCTTCTTAGAAGACAATGGTAGGGTGATTAAGGGTGAGGAAAGGGTGCTGATGTGGAATTTTTGTTCCTATTGTAAAGCATTTGACAAGACATCAGAGGTTCTTCTGGCTCTTTTGACACACCCAGCTGTGAGCAGCCAGTTCTGATTTACTCAGCAGTGATCTGGACATATATTCTTTCTCATGGCTATATCCCAGAAATCATAAGAACTGGAATGTGGTGTTTCTGTCACACATACAATATGTACTAACTGTTGCTAGGCTGCTTTGAGCTACTTAGTGCCACCAATGTACCATAGAAAGGAAATAATAATAAAAGGCAAGGAAAAAAAAAAAACACCAAACACAAAAAGCCCTCTACTACAATTCACATTTTGTTAGAATTCATTTCATAATATAATTTTGAGACTAAATCCTGAAGGTCCTAATCCAGGACCCTCATTTTTTATGAGCAGTCAATGAGCTGAAGTCCACCCTCATCTCATTGTTGATAAATACTGGAAAAGGTGTGTTTGTTTGCCTCCAACATCTTCAGTAGCAATCTGAGTATCTCATAGGATTAAACTATAAGTCAAGCTGTTTTCCTTTGTTTAGTATTATTCAAATGGAGGGAGCTACAAGTAGCATAAAAAAGAAAGAGCACTGAGATGTTACAGTGCACATGGGCAGAAAGGAAAACCCCTTACACTTGAATATAAAAGATGTTCAAGGTTTTTTCTTTTTGACCTTATAGTTCTTGTCTTAATTTCATTCCTGGATGTTTTTACCTTTTAGTAGCAGTGTAAATACTCTCCAGCACTCTTCCGTTCTCAGTATTTACATCAAGGTGATTTGTTAATGATATGCTAATTTTCTTTAACATTAAGACTGAGCAGAATTTTGCCTAATTTCCAAGAAAAATGCTAATCAAAGCCTCTGAACATTAACACACAGACTTGTTAGAGTTTGTTACTGAAGACAGATAATGTAAAAGGATAGAAGTGTCTAAGTAAGGCTTCCTGATTATGGTAAAAAAACACAGTAGTTGCTCTCTGGCTAGGTTATAAAGACAACTCATAACAGTTCAGTAGAGTAGCTGGATCTAAATCATTCCAGACTTATTGAGTGTCTTGCAATGGTGTTGTCCTTTGTTTGTGTTGTTTAGAAAACTCTTGCCAAGTCAGGGGTCTGGAGCTTATTATAATTGTGTGTATGATATATACAACAAAAAAATAGCTGATTGAAATCTTTACCAAACCCAAGAAGTAAAAACTGCCTTGATGATCACAGACATAACAAGACAAAACAGGCAACTCTTTATGTGACCAGTGTCTTTGCCTTTTTATATTTGTCATTACCCTTTTACACAAGGTTGTGAGTCGCTAATTTTTTTTCTTCAGAAATTGCCTTTAAAAACAGTCACTGTTCTGACAAAGAAGCCTTTCAGATATGCTGCGTGCCTTAGGTGGATATTTAAGCTTTTTGATTCATGAGTGACAAAAGACAAATAGTGTTGATTCCACTTTTTATGAATGCTCATTTGTACAATGTGTAGTATATGTAGTTCTAATGAAGCATACTTGCAGACATGGCAAGACAATTAAGACAACATATCTATAAAAAATGGTCCAAAATCTCAGGTTTATTTAACAAACACAAAAGAAAAAAAAAAGAAAAAAGTAAAAAAAAAGTTTAAAAAGCTTTTGAAAAGTTAAAAACAAGCCTTCAATGGAAACTGAGAGAGGGCAATTAAAGAAAGTTTCAGTAAAGAAAGCTGCTAAAACATTTTAAATTCCACTAGTTGTTTCTGGTTTTACCTTACTCCTGATAATTCCTGTGGTTTAAAAAGTACAGTTCTTATTTTTAAGATTTTTCCTTGTTATTTGCAGATCTCTGTGGATAATAAATTATGCCCAGCAGTGGATGAAATTCCATTTTGCTTGGAACTATTAGTGATAAATCTTGCTATAATTTATAGAAAATTTAGAAAGGTTATTTGTAAGTTTTTACAACTTCAAACCCCTTCAACTTGATGAGAAAATAGAACCCTTATTATTTGACATCAGATTGCTATAGCAAACACCTTTATCATGTTACGAACTTACGAAATTACTAACTTTGAACCCCATAATAACCTTTATAATTGATGTAATGACATAGAGAATATAATGAGCAATTCACGCAGTAAATCTTTTGCACTCAGCTATTGCACCGTTTTAATTGCCTGTTCCGGAAAGCAATACCTGCACTGACAAGCAATAGCTGCCTTATTGAATTAGGCCCCACTGGGCTACGTTTATAATAGAAGGGTTGGGTTGGAAGGGACCTTAAGCAATCATCTAGTCTACCCTCTCTGCCATAGGCAGGGATACCTTCCGCTAGACCAGGTTGCTTAAAGCCCCATCCAACCTGGGCTTGAACACTTCCTGGGCCTCCACAACCTCTCTGGGCAACCTGTGACAGTATTTCACCACCTTCACTCTAAAAAAAAAAATAAATTCTTCCTTATGTCCAGTCTAAATCTACCTTTTTTCAATTTAAAACTGTTTTGCCTTGTCCTGCCACTACAGACCCTGGTAAAAAGTCTCCATCTTTGCTATAAGCCATATTTATATATTGAAGGCTGGATTAAGGTGTCCTCAGAGCCTTCTCTTGTATAGTCTGAACAACTCCAACTCTCAGCCTTTCTTCACAAGGGAAGTGCTCCAGTTCCCTGATCATTTCTGTGGCCTTTGTCTGGACCTGCTCTAACAGGTCCATTTCCTCCTGTACCAGGTACCACAGAGCTCGCCACAGTACTCCAGGTGGGGTCGCATGAAAAAAGGCTATAAGGGCAGAACCACCTCCCTTGACCGGCTGGCCATGTTTGGGGTATTTTTATGCAGCCCAGGATACAGTTATCTCTCTGGGCTGCAGGTGCACATTGACAGCTCATGCCCAATGTCTTCATCCACCACTATCCCTAAATTCTTCTCCGCAGGCCTGCTTTCAATCTATTCATCCATGAACCTGTATTGCTACTGGGGATTGCCCTGACCCAGGTGCAGGACCTTGCACTTGGCCTTGTTGAACTTTATGATACTCACACAGGCCTGCTCCTCAAATCTGTCAAAGTCCATATGGATGGCATCACGTCTTTGAAATGTATCATCAACTGCACCACACAGCTTTGTGTCATCTGCCGGTTGGCTGAGGGTGCACTCAATCCCACTGTCTGTGTCATTGATGAAGATATTAGATAATTTTGTTCTCAGTATGGACCCTTGAGGGGTACCACTTCTTACTCATCTCCATCTGAACATAGAACTGCAACTATCTGTATGTGGCCATCCAACCAATTCCTTATCCAATCATCTATTCATCAAACTCATATCTCTTCAACTTAGAAGTAAGAACATTGTTGAGGCCTGTATGAAAGGCCTTACAAGTCCAGGTAGATGACGTCAGTTGCTCTTCTAGTTGTCCTTTGGTGCAGTCACTCCATTGTAGAAGGCCACTAGACCAGTCAGGCATGATTTGCCCTTTATAAAACCAGATTATTTGCTCTGTATCATATCTACTATTCTAATGATTCTGTCTTCCTGTGTGATTATTTTTTAGCTGAAAAGATGTATGATAAACTTTAAGATGCACCGATAAACATTAAGCTCTTCTAGTAATTTCCTGTTCTTCAGAAGCTAATCTTAATCGAATTTCTATGCATTTGTACCTACTAAAGCTAGCATAGCTTTTTCATGAGCCAAGCAAGAATAAATTAGTATGTTTCTTCCAAAGATATAGTTTTGTTTGTCTTTGTCTTGATAACATAGATAACATTTTTTTTTCTGTGAATTTAGTTTAAATTAGATGAAAAATTTAAAGCTGAAACCAAGAAGTTGATCTGAAATTCATTAAGATATTGATAAGAACTGTTTATTATAAATTCTGCCATTACAGGGAATAAAAAACGAATTCACAAAGATGAGACACACAAAGCTAAATTGTTAACAGATTTCCCTTCCTACCTAAAAAAAATAAAACCATAGCGTTCATATGGGAGAAATGCAGAGCCAAATATATTTGCACATTGCCCTGCTTTTCTCTTCCCAAACTGCCAAGTATTTTCTCCTTTTCACAGCTGGCTCACTTAAAGGAGGCTCAAAGGCTAATGTCGTACTCATACCCTGAAGGATTAGCTGTGCCATTTAGCACTGGCTTTCTGTGCAGGGAGTGCAGCTCCATACCTCTGTTCTTGCACAACTCTCTGTGTATTGTGTCATCAGACAAGACAAGCCAGAGCTTTTTCTTTTTTTTTTAACTTCAGAATCTTCAGCTTCCTCTCCTTTTTTAGGCAGTGAATGTGTAGGAAGTGGGGTGAGCTTCTAGCCTGAGCCACTCCCTTCCTCTTTTAGGCCATGCAGCTGTGCAATGGCTTTTATGAACACGTGCAGATAGACTTGAACTTGTTTTGTCTGTACTCCAGGGTGGGTGGATGTGAGCCAGCTCCAATCTGTCAGTGAGCTGGCTATGTTAGCATAGCCCTATACTGAACCTGCTGAGCTCTGGTGAGACTCTGCAGTTATTGCTGAGGTGCAGTGAAACACTGATGCATCTGCATTGAACAAGGGTTGGGTCTGGTCACATTGAAACCTCCACAGGGTATGTATGGTTGTACTCCCAGTCTGTGTCTATATCTCTATTCCACTGTTACACAACGAGGAAAATAATGGAAATGAAGGGAAGCCTCCTGTGCACACTGGAATTTTTTGCTATTTAAACTTCAAGCAGGAAGGGGTTAGACTAGCCCTAAAATAGCTATAATAGAAATAAAGGACCATTTCTGCTGATTTAATCAATGGAAAATTGCATGTGTTTGATTCCATTTGATATTGTTTTTGTCTTTAACTAATAATAACTTAGAATAAACACATTTAATCAAGCTCCTTTAGACTATTCAGGATGTGTCTCAGGCATATATATGGCAATTTAGATATTTAGTGCAGATGTTAACAGCTGTGCTTTGGGTGGGTGTCTAACACTGTGGCATCGGATGCTGTAATAAACCCCCTCCTTCTGAGATCAATAAACCTATAAAGAATAGATGCCAGCCAAAAGCATACTGTGAGAAAGGGGAATTAATTTTACTGTAACTATATATATAGCACTTAGAAGTGCCAAGTAGCAGTCAGATGACATGTTGTTCAAAGATATATGGGGGGTAATATGGGGGAGAATGTATATTTGTATAAAATTCATGAAGTCATGTAGTCATTTTGTGTTACAAAGAAACCCAACAAAAATGTATATGATACCAAATAAAGTTGTTGAAAGAGTTAACTATCTTGATCCATAGTACCAGACAAAAACAAATTAATTCCCCCAAAGTTATGATTTAGGACAGGAAAATCAGGTGAGTCTATAAGGCTGTCAGTTAATTTTCCTTTCTTATTCTGAAGATAACATGCTTCAGGGCTGCTCAATAAACAACATAGATGAAAATGCACCAGATTCAGCTCCCTACATAGTCCTTTCATGCTACCCCAACAAGCCCCATCTCTCCATGCTTTCAGCAACACAGCGCTAATGTAATTTCACACAGTCTTCACTGAAAAAATCCACACGTACAGTAACTGTGTATTGAGAGAACAGAAGGAACATATGGAGCCAGAAAGACAAGTGTCTCTCCAGTGTTGCATACTGTGGTTTCGCTCGTGTGCATTAAGGGAAGTATTAGCATGCTCACAAGCCACTCTGCATCATTTGGCTTGGGGAATCAGGGACTGCTGCCTGGCAGAAGCATTTAGCACAGTTAAATACAGTAGTAATATATTTAATGTGTGGTTGTAAAAAACACCTTTAATTCAGGTTACTCCATTTTGGCTACCTGTATGTATGTGGAAAGGGAACTCTCAACTTCAGCTGAACTGAATCTCTGAAATATCATTTGGCCCAGCCAAAACCTGGTGTACTATGAAATACAGGTCTCAAGGGAAGCTCTGGATGTCAAGCATCTGCCTAAGAAGTAGCACATTTCAGCAACTGAATGTCAAATGAAAGCTGGAAACAGTATGTGGAAGTGTGAACACACATCTGTGGATATGCAAATACTTTATGCCTTAAAAAATGTAATGCCATTAATCCCAAAGCTATTCATACCCTGAGTTTACTGTTTTCTTCTGGAAAAAGTCAGGGCCAGATTTGGAAGTGGGTTGATGGAGGCAGTACGTTGTATGATTTCTCTTTTATACTCTGGACAAGCCTTTCTTCTACCACTGCCAGGTACTTCCACTCTCCTACAGAAATTTGAACAGGGATTTTCAGTCTTTCAGAGAAATCCCTTATCCTTTATGTTTCTGGAACTCTTCAGTTTGTTCTTCTACCTCTCACCTTTCAACTGTTTAATTTTGAATAGAATGCAAATCCAAGGAGAACTGTTTGCTGTTGTAAGCATTACTAAATTCCCTCAGAATGTTTTTTTTCTAAATATTTCACAATTTGTGTAAGATAAAATGTGTCAGAAGAAGACATTTGTATCAATGAATGACAAAATCACTGTGACCAGCAGTTGTGGCACTTTCCAGGGAGGTAGGAAATGTAGCTCAGTAACACTCAAAAGAAAAAATTAGTTTGAGTCAGCCTTGTAAATGTAATGGAGATCCAAGTAAAATATTTATTTCAGCTCCAGCTCTCCCCCGCTTGCCTCCCCTTTCAAGCAAGCAAAAGTAATCCTGTTTTAGACTTCATTTTAAAGGAGGGAGACAGAAAAAAGCAACAATGGCACAATCCATCTGAAGGGAAAGACCTTATTGAGAGAGGTGGCAATATAAACATTGGTCTGTTTAGATTTAAGCCACCTAAAAGCTGGGATGATTGATTTTGACACAATTTACTGCAATTTATTGATATTTTTTGTCTTAATAACATTTGCCAGCTATCGTTCCTTTGGAATATATTAAAAAGTAGCTCATGAGAGCTACGGGGGGGCATCTTCATTGAAGTCAGTGAAAATACATAATTGGGATAGAATTTCATCCAAAAAAAGACAGTATACTCAAACTGAAGCTGATTTAAACTACACAGCTTGCTGGAAATTGTTTATACATATTATACATTGCAAAGCAATGTGGGGATTTCAAAGCTGTCATTAAGACAGTAGGCTCAGTCTTACTACAGTGACACAGGAGCCAATACATATGGTGCAAGTAATGCAGATAGCCTGAATGGGATTTATCTTAACAGCTGTGCCTTCCTACCCAACACCTGAGATAGTTAACTGAAGTCTGTTTGCAACCTTTGAAGAAGAGAACAATTAATATCATAAAGTAAAAAGCTAGTGTAAATCAGATAATAGCATGCTACCTGTTTCTTTCTATTGATTGTATAGAAAGGCTGACTAGATCGAATGTAGAAAACATGATGATGATGATGATACCTGCAAAGATATGTGGGATGAATATTGGTGTCCTTGTCCTTGACCTTGTCTTTGTCTCCCATGCATGTGTGAGATTTTTAGCTCTTTGCTCCCTACAGCTGAGTCAAAAAACGCCTGAAGAATGTCTTTCTTCAGGCTGTTTTTCCAATTATTTTCTTATGGCTATTTCAGAGGTGGAAATAGGCAAAATTATATCTGTTTTTAAATAAATTAAGAAACTTTTATAAACTTTCGTGAGTTTGGTGTTTAAATAGAGAATGAAGGGAAATGGTTGGTAGATGGACCCTTAATCGTTTTTGCCAGATGCTTCACTACTCTGAATGGAGTGCAGAACAGGATTGTCACTTCAGCACAGTGACATACCTCTCTGTAAGTCTTATTAGAAATCACAAGGCTGAAAACCTTCATTACGTTTAATAAACAGGAGATTGCAAAAAAAGCAGTGCAATGCCAAACAGGAAAGGATTTAATTAATGATTGCATTTTACTTCTTTTAAAGGAAAATGTGAATGCCCCATCCCCGGCAGTGTTCAAGGCCAGGCTGGACGGGGCTTTGAGCAACCCAGACTAGTGGAAGGTGTCCCAGCCTGTGGCAGGGGGGTGGAAACAGATGAACTTTGATGTTCCAAACCATTCTGTGATTCTATGATTCTATGAAAAGAAAAAATATTAATAGGGTTTCCTTGTAGCTGGTACAGTTCTTTCCAGTATGATTAATAGGAAACAAAACTTAAAAGGTTTTAATATTTCAGAAATATAAATACCTCAAAGTCAGGATGGCTTTTAGCACTTTAAGAACTCTTTGAGCCTTTTGCATCTGTGAAAACTTCTTAGAAATTTCCCCAAAGAAGGGTATATCACGTAGTTTCCAAGATTTAGAAGCGGTTACAATACTGTAACTTCTAGATAGGAATAAAAAAAAGTTGAAATAAAAAAAAAAAAAAACATGCTTTTTTAGATGTTTAGTTTTGGTTTAGATTGGCAAAGTAATAGGGTGAATGCCATTTGAAATTATTAAATTTCAATTGCTTTATTTGTTATGATGTTAGATTTCCAGTGGCTACCTTTAACTTTCACTTCTCTGAAGGTATTTATTATATTTGGTGTTTTTCAGATAATACTAAGTAAGTTCCCTTGCATCAACAATTCTCATATAGTTCAAGTGTAGATAGAAATTTTACTCCATGGTTTAGGAAACTGTACATCAGAGGAGTCTGCAATATTTTTGCTTAGTACAAAAGGAATGAGTATATAGCTGTAAGGTAGTCTTCTGACATGATGAACAATATTCCAGAGCTTTGTAGTATAGCGAGTCCAAGCTATGTGTCTCAAACTCTAGCTGAAAGAGTCTAATGTAAAATACTTCTCTTTTGGGGCTCCCTAAATCTCTGAAACAGCTGAAGATTAGGAATGCAATCTGTGGCCTCAGTCTCCACAATCTCCTGGACTATGAGTTTTGTGACAAATGTTTATGTGGTGGAGTAAAGAATATAACCTTGAAGTTTGAGTTCCAGTATAGGAATGCATTTGAATGGCTAAACTAATTTTGCTATTATAACTAAAAGGCATTGTAGATCATCCTTCTCAATTTAGATTCAAATGCAGAGAACTTTAGATATAAAACCAAACTGAAACCAAACTCTATTTCTTTTTTTTCAGCTGAATCACAATTCCAAATTCTTAGATTTTTGGCTTCCAATAAAATTAATGAAAAACATATGAAAATATGTTAAAGGAGAATAATATTCATGCTGAGCTGAATGTGAAAGCAGTTGGGAAACCTATAGGCTTAATGCCAGCTGAAAGATCTTCCAAATTCTGTCTGAGCAACTAGAGTTTGAGACAGATATGGGATTTCCAGACCTCAAAATGTGTATTTATGTGCCAGGGGTTAAGAAGGTGAAGAGGAGTAAGAAAAAAAAACAGTTTCAGGAAGAAAATGATCCTTTTACACTACACATTCTTTGTTCAGTGGTCTATACGATACCGCGGAAGCTGCCTATGGACTTGGCAGTGGAGGAGACCAATGCAAGTTCTGTCTTATGCTCAGAGGACAGAAAACAGTAGACCTAACAAAACCTCTGAATAACCAAGTGCCAAGATATGAAGTAATAAATATTTGGTAGAGCTCAAAAACAGTAACACGGTTTTCATCCATGCCAGTATGATATGGAAAGCTTATTTCGAAATCTGCTCAGTCATGACCTCAGGCTGGAGGACCTCATCACTGGAACAGACTTCAAGGGTTCAGTGCTTTCAAGGTTATATGGGATGTTCTAGTGAAACAGCAGGTTTCTTTCAGCCTTCCAGGTATGGATACTGCAGTTTTGCTGCAAGAATGCTTTTTGGCAGAATAATGTCATTCACATCCAGAGTAGATTATTGTAAACCATAGACACCTTTTGTGAAGAGCTTCATTTTCCACTGGAGAAGTAAATCTGGAGTACCAATACAAAGGATTTCCTCTTTGTCTCTTGTATAGAAAAGTGTGAAAGTAACACATGGATGGACACTATTAGTGAGAAAAGAAGAAGGGGAAATACTTTCCACAACAGGAGAGCTGTAAAAATCCAAGGACTGGAAAGGTGGTTGGCTGAAGCAACTAAAATACAGACAAAAAGTTGACTATAGGCTCCTTTTAATGGTGTTAGGTAATGGTTATGCATACCGTGTACTTAGCAATGTAAGGGAGAAAGAAGGTGTTGCAAATATTGTTGAAATGGCTCTGTACCATGGGGTGTTTTGATCTGAAATTTGGAGTGAATTGCTGGAGCTTCTGTGTCTCAGTAATACTGCACATCTAAAAGGTACAGCGTTTCATAGGTCAGAGTACAGATAAGAAACAGTGTTGAGAATTGAAATGGGGAATTTAAACAAATTAAAAGATGAATTTACTTTGTTTCGTGAAAGTGTGCTTAGAGAACAATATTCCAGCTTCATCCTGTGGTTTGACTCATTTATCAACCTTCAATGATGTTCTGAGTTCAAGCCACAGATTTGTATTTGTAAATAGATTCATTTGTATGTAATGTGGGCTAATTGAAGAAAGATAATTTGTCCAGGCTTTTCTTTTCTCCTTTGCAGAAAATGAGTTTTCTTGAGCAGCAATAGAGTACTTGTATCTTATATATTGATTTATATAATGGTATTGGCACTTTTCTTCATAAGAATATATATATGTACAAATAGTTTCAAAAATGTATGTGTATGCGTATACATACAAATGTATTAATATATATGTATCTGAATGTGTACATATATGCATATTTGTGTACAAGTTTATATGCATGTGCATACACACGTATATATGCAAATATATTTTATACGTGTGTGTGCGTGCACACACATTTAAAGCATTTTTTGCTATTCTTCTGCATTTCCATAATAAGAAATCTATTTCACAGGGTGTGAAGCTACCAAATTTGGAGAAAAGCGATTGATGTATGCAAGCTAATTCATCAGTGTTAGTTATTTATTTATGTTTTTAGAGATCCAGCCCTGTTTCTGTTGATTCCCTATGGCCACTGACTTTATGAGTGACAAGACTGGACACTAAAGTCCCACTGAAGGTTCACCGAAACGAAAGAAAATCAATTGCAACATTTTGTTTTTCATTAGGTGGCTATGAATGGACATGTAGTTACTAAACAAACTGGATTATAAAAGTTACTTTAATACAAGGACAGTTTTGATACCAAAAGAAATGGATATAAACTGCAAATGAATTAAAATAGTCTAGAAAGCTAAAGCTTTCTAGGCACTAAAAGGATGTCTTGGATCATCCAGTACATAGGAAAATTAGGTTTATACATTCTTTTAGGATGGTGCTGGGCAAAATTACTAAGTAGATTATATGATATGGTGGTAACAGTAGAACGGATTTGGTGCCTTTTGTCTGTTTTGCAGGGTTTATCTGTAACTGTTGATGTTGTAATGCTTAGAGTGACGCAAGTCTTGAAAATTTCCTTTCAGCTGTACCTTTGGAGCTTCACAATTGATGAACTGGTTGCAATTTCTTAAACTTCTGCCTTTAGACTGAGGTGAAAGGCAAGAACAGCTGTGCTAAACAATTATTCTAGCTAGAATAAAATAATCAGGATTAATCAATGCAAAGGGATCCATTAAATGGTAGTTTTAGTGGCAGGTACTTCTGTCGTGCTTTAAGCCCAGCCATACAGCTCGCTCTCTCACTCTTCCCCCTTCCTTCCCCCCACTCCTGGAGGGATGGAGAGGAGAATCGAAAAAATGTAACTCCCACAGGCTGAGATAAGAGCAGTCCAGTAACTAAGGTATAACACAAAACCACTGCTGCTACCACCAATAATAATAATGATAAGGGAAATAACAAGGGAAGAGAATACAACTGCTCACCATCCACCAACCAATACCCAGCCCGACCCAAGCAGTGATCTAGCCCTTCCAGGTAACTGGCCCTAGTTTTACATCCTGGGCATGATGTGCTCTGGTATGAAATACCTCTTTGGCTAGTTTGGGTGAGGTGTCCTGTCTCTCCTTTCTCCTGGCTACCCTTCTCCCTGGCAGAGCATGAGACTCAGAAAGTCCTTGGTCAGACTAAAAGTTACTAAAAGTTCAGCAGCAACTAAAAATATTGGTGTTATCAGCGCTGTTCCTAGGCTGAAAGTCAAAAACAGAGCACTGCACCCGCTACTAAGAAGGAGAAAAAATAAATGCTACTGCTGAACCTAGGGCAACTTTCAATTTTGTTTGTATATATCACAACAAACTGGCATTTTGAAATAAGCTAAGAAATATACAGGTTTTCAACGTTTGTGGCTTTACTTAATTTTTAAACATATTTGTCCATCCACATTATTAAAAATTGGTCATAGGTCAGCATCATAATTGACTTAGGAATTACATGTAGATAGTATATCCCACTGGTAAACATAAATACTGCCCAAATTTTGTCCAAGTACATATTCAGTTCTATTAGATTCATTTGAAATTACAGTGGCAATGTGTTGAAGCATATCTTTTCCCAAATAGGTTTTTCTGAAATCCTGTTCATTTTTCTATTACTGATTAATGTGTGTGGTACATGTTTGCATCAATTACTAGTTAAACTGTGATTTGTATCAGAACCATAACTTTTACACAAGGTTTTATTCCCTTGTTGGTCATTTTCTTATGGTGTAATAGTAAAATCTAATGAGTATTTCATTAAGGGAATGTGTTCCCTCCCAAAGAGTTTGGAAAATGCCTCAGTTTATTTCTGAACAAGGCTCTACTGTTTGACTGCTAGCTTTGTATCTGATACAATGGTTTATAACTATGGTACCTGACATATATCATGTTAACTAGCACATGTAGCTTTCCTATTACATATATACAGCTTGACAAATCTAAAGGCTGACCCACACAGGGCAACTACAAAACAGCAAATCCTTATTGTTTGTCTTCTTTCTCTGTTGGGGCAAAATTCTCAGTCCACAGAGGTTTCAATGCCACCATTTACTGCAATTCACTGAGATCTAAACAAGTTATTAAAAAGAGGCATATGTGTTATTTAAGAGAACTAAGGAAGAGCAATCTGTCTTCACCCTCCTGCAAGAAGAAAAAGCTTTTTTATTTTGAAAGGAATGCAAGGTGTTAGGAATCACTTGCTATTTACTACAGCTGTAGCTATAAAATATCATGCCATGTCGAAAGCTGAGTTCTTAAATAATTTCAGTGGCAAACTCTGAGGTTAAGGTCTAGAGTAATTGTCCAAGTAACGTAACTAACAGCTAACAATTCTTGAAACTAGGCACTTACTTAGGTTGTCAAACAGCAAGGAAATTAAGAATAAGCAGTGTGGCTGAGACTAAGGCATCTCTGAAGGCTACTTACTGATCAGGACATCATCCTCAGCTAGCCAAGATGATGTACTAAGAATAGAAATTTTTCTAAACTTTTCCTTCCCCTGTTAGCTTAAACATCCTTATTCAGGGCAGGTCTTACATGGGAAGTCTATTTAACAAGCTATAAGAAAAAAAAAAATAGAAATAGTTTGAAAATGAGGTAGCAGTCCACAATTTTTTTTTTCTTCTCATTCTTCTGGATGCCTAATTCCTGCATCACTGGTTGTGTAGTGACCCAGCTTCAACAAATCCCCAAATTTCTGTGTACCTTCATTTTCTATGCTCACCAAATCTCAAAAATTTTCAACAGCATGTCTCTTAGAACACTTCTGGAAGTCATCAGCATGGGTTTTAATTCCCTCAGGTTGGAGAGGGAATTGAAATCCCGATTTCTCATATTTTAAAATTAATTTCCTGACTACATGGTGTTTGGATCCTCTGGGTCAGTTTTCCTGCAGTATCCTTTAATGGGGAGACAGATTTATTTAGTGAAAGGGTGGTCAGACATTGGAACAGGCTGCCCAGCTAAGTGGTGGAATCACCATCCCTGGAAGTGTTCAAAACCCGTGTGGATGAGGCCCTCAGTGATAATTACTTAGTCTTGGTAGTCCTGTGGTAATGGTTGGACTTGAAGATCTTAAAGGTCTTTTCCAACCTAGCTGATTCTGTGATTCTGTTATGCAGATAGTGGGAGGAAGGTCACTATCACAATGAAACAAAGTGAAAACAATGCTTTGTGCTGAAACCTGTATTTGGAGGCACTCATAATGAACCATATTTCTTCCTGGACATGAAGATGTTTCTTTCCCTTGGCCCTGAACTGCAGTTGGACTTTAAGCAAGAGCTTCATAGCCCAGGATTTTTCTGTGCTGGCAAGGGTGGGTAGGAAATAAGATAAATTGGACAATGTTTGATGAGCATGGAGTGCAGAGCTGAAGTATGGATTTTATGGCTTATGGCACTGAACTGAAAAGCATACCTTTTACTGAAACTCGGTCTTAAATGTTGAATTAAGCACTTTAGGCCCTGTCCTGCAAAACTATCAGGTTATGCCAATAACTGCAATTTAACTCTATAAATTATAGAATTTAACTCTATATCTGGTGATAAATTATTTTTCTTACAAGTAAAATCACACCACTTTAGTAGCCTCCAGTCACTGTATTGAAACAGTTTGATGAACTGAGACAATAATTCTTCTTTAAATAAACATGGTGTATAATCAAGTAGTCAGAACATACGAAGATTTGCTTTTGACACACTCATTCCAGCATGGCAAGAAGGATGAAACACTACAAAAGCAACCTTGATGTTTCATAATTTGCTGATCATTGCTTTCACAATAGCTGAAATACAGCAATGGTATAAAATATTTTTGTTATTATTTCACTACCTAACTTACAACCTTAATGTCAAGTGCTAATATTTGTGTGAAATGAGTTACCTGTGGATAGATCTAAAGATGCTATTGAGCAGGGCAAAGTTTGCAGTCAGAAATATTTTTTTATTAGAGAAGAATAAATCATCATTGGGGGAAAAAGTTGAGAATGATTGTTCTGGGTCTTTTGTTATTATTTTATCCAGTGGGATAGAAAGACGGTACCTGTGGAGCAGAAGGGAAGGATAACAAAGCCATTAGACTTATCTTGTGGTACATAAAGAGAGAGGAGAAAGGCCAAGGCAGGAAAAAGTTGTTTTAAAAATTTAATGTGATTTTAGTTTGCATTTAATCGTCTAAAGTTTGCTCTTGGTCATTAACCATCATTCATAGCAGTGAGTGCTACACTCTGTGGGAACTAGCTGAAATCACACACACCAATTTCAGTAGGCTTTGTTGGCATAATCATATCATTTGTTGTTAACATTATTATATCTTCTTTCAGAAAGAAAGATACAGAAAATCTTGCGATAAAGGTGCTCCGCATCACTTTGTTTTGGGAGCCCATATTCTGCAGGATGATGAGTGTCATTTCTCATTGTGGCTCTGTTCTGAGTGACATGAAGTAAAACACATGAGATTGATATGAATATTTCTGTATCTAACTAATTCCACTGTTCTTGGGGTAATTCTGCTATCTTCCTCTAGCTGAATCATAAGGGTGCCTAAACAAAGCTTTCATTTTGGGAGAAAATATTTATTTTCATCATATCCTAATAAACTCAGTAGTGTGAAAGAGACTGCAACTGCTGCTCACCCTGTTCTCTTCAAAGGTTGGACTTAACCCAGGTCAAAATTTTGGCTCCATGAAGTCAGTGAGAAACTCCCAGCAACTCCACTGAGGTCAGGAAGGGTAACTTTAGGTCATTGTTATTATGCTGTCTTCTGTATTGTCTTAATAAAATAGGTAAAAGATTGTTCTGACTCAGCTTTACAGATGTATGGTTTTCAAGCCCAAAAAGTTGTTGAATGGAAGCCGAGACACATATTCTTTAAATGACTGTAGCATATTTGGGATACAGTTAAGTTACAGGGTGTGTACACTAGGGAAAAACACTGTGTAGATTAAGAACTGTTTGCCCTGTTCATCCTAGGCAACAGCCCCCAGTTTTAGAGGTATATGTGAGTGATACAGGATTTCTCAAAACTAACAAGATGGAAATCAAACAATAGCAAGAAGACATGTAAACTTGTATTATTTTGCTTTATTAAAACAAACTATTAGGTTTTTTTTCAATTCAAGCAACTTAGATTGACTGAAATTAAAGTAAATGGGATTTTTAATGTTCTGGCAGGTATTTAGCAGGCAGTTTTCTGTCTGGGCAAATCTGAAATTATTCTAAAGGTACCTAATTTTAGGATTCTCATTCCTGCTCATGTTGTTGAATGATGGTTTTCAGCTACCTTGAGGTTTGGTATCAAAGGGGAAAGAGTTTTGGTGGAAAAAAATCCAACAACCATTGAAATGATAGAACTGTATTAGAGAGCACTTAAGGGAAATAAAAGCAAATGCAGTATTTTTTTATGGAAATCTGGAGTAAGAGTATCCCCTTAGTAAAAAGCACTTTACATAGAAAAAATGCATATCAAATTTTTAAATAATAAACAAGATATAAAATGCAGAAATCAAATTTCTTAAAATAATTTCTACAAGAAATCTATGTACTGTCTGGGCACTAGACCAGAACAATTTGTGTGTGGTCATTTGATTGTGAAACCAATATGCAGCTCTAATTGAAGAAGGGGGAATTTGGCCCACAGAGTCATTGTTTACCACTCAAAACAGAGATATAAGAAAATATAGACTTGTCTTTATTCTAATTTGTACTTTTGGAGTAAATCAAGGAGTGTTCTGTTTAGATTAGGTTTTTTTTGCTGAATTACCCTGTTTACTTGAACTAAGTGCTTCTCAAGAAATAGCAAAAGGCATAGACCAGACATTCCATAATTTAAACAGTCTGATAACAGAAAACATCATGTATGCTAAGGGGAAGTGTCTGTTGATTTTGCTTTACTTCTCATTCAATTACTAATTAAAATAGATTTTAAGCCACCTGCATAAATTTGAGCATATTTGACTAGGAGTTGGACAAAGACCAGCATAGCAGCAGAGGCAGCTCAAGAGAGGGACAATCTTGTTGGAGAGCTAGAAATAAGGTGAACTTTAGTAGTACAAATGAACTCATGAATACCTGCAGACTAAGAAAAAAAGAAGTTCATGGCACAGGAACTGTTTAATCAGGAATTAGATATAAGTCTGTGTTGAAGTAGAGCATAAGGCATAGAACACAGATGCAGGCATCTGCAAGTAAGGCAGCATGGTGCCCTGAAGAGTGTCAGCCTGGCCCTCAAACAAGCCAAAACACTGAATAAAACTCACTGACTCTCCAGTAACTGCATGGGGAGAATTAGAAATATCAGGAAGATGACTCAAAACTTGCACTTAAGCAGGAACGTATTTAGTGCAGACCTGCATCTGCACTCTTGCTTCATCCCTGAAAGATCCAGATCGAGGCTTCTCTGCTCAACTCACAGGGTCCCAAATGCTCTGATAGTTTATATGGTAAAGACAATGTTTAGAACAGACTTCATCCTACCTTCTGAAAGTGAAAGATCAAAATGAAGCTAGAAAGTCTACAGGAAAGTGTGACCCTGCACTTGGTGTTTAAGGTGCTGAACTTGCTGTTCTAACTCAGTGAAAAACTTCTGTAGTTATGCTACTGAGCTGATCCAGGCTGTTGGGACTGATCCCAGATGTTGGGACTGAAGCCTGGAAGGAGGCTTGCATTCCACCCACACCCTGTGATAGTGCAAATATTAGCAGAGGGACTGTGTTTCTCCAAGGTTAAGGCCTTACCACAGGAATACAATCTGTTTCCCATCTGCCTCTCCAACCTTTTCTCCCTCCACCAGTGAATCCTGGAGCAATTTCAGCAGTAGGCATATGGAGTGTGCTTCCTTCCCCAAACCACAGAGTGGTTAGGGCACTCTGCTGAGAAATATGGGTTTGAATCCCTATAAGCAGGTTAAAATATCATTACAGTCCTTTTTCATCCAAGTCCTGGACCTGAAAGCCAAAAGTAACATCAAAGAAGTATCATTTCCTTCTTATGCTTACCAAAACTTTTAGTAACATGATGGGTATACAGTGTTCATGCAGCCCTCAGTTTGATCTTATTGCCAGTGTGGAAGATGTATACTAACTGTGGTGAATTCAGTTGTCTGTCACTCATAACAACTTATTTTAAGTATAATAGAAAGAAAACTGGAAACATTGTCTCACAAGAATTCTTTGCCTTGGTTCTTTTCTGAATGGGTGGTATAGGAGAATGGATTGTATAGGAAATAATTTTACTCAGTGTTGTCCCAGATCAGAAGACATGATTCTTTCTTTTTTTTCTGGATACACGACATGCTCCAGGCGCTTTCCATCCCCCTGCCCTGACCGCCTTGATTCTTGAAAGCTTTCTCTACTTGTACCAAACTCCCTGCGTTATAGTCTCCCTGTTGCAGCACACTGGTGGAACGTACAGTACTGTCCCAGATACAAATGTTTGGCACAGTGTTCCCAGTGTTCCCAGCTTGGAATTGACTGTTTATGACTTTCCACAGCAGCATGACAGCACTCTGTGATTAAATATGTTCAAATTTCTCTCTGTCCTGCTTTAGCTAATGTTGACAAAAATATGACACTTAAATTCACCTACGTGGAGCCTCATCAAAATAAATACCACTGTTTTGTTTGAAGTTATGGCTCTGGGAACATGCCAATAAACTCCTAAGAAAAAAAAGCTACAATGAGATATAAATAATAGGCAAGAATATCTCTACATGCAAAATGAAAGCAGAATCTAAGAGCAGTACAACACTGATGTGTGCATGTTCTGGGACAGAATTTGTTACCAACAAACTTAAATGGAGCAAGATTATTTTAAAGAAAGAGTTGTGTGAATTTGGTAACCTTAAAGGTAATTTGCTGTAAAAAGCAATTTAAATCAGTTCAACTCTATTCACAGGCTGACTAACATTTCCAGGTAATTTTGTATAGGAAAAGACGGAGAGGAGAAAAGGGAATGGAAGAGCTAGGAAAGGAAGAAAATCCCCTTTATTCTGTAAGTTAGACTTTAAAATGGTCACAGTATTTCTAAATTTGTGTGAAAATATTTCCACAGATAGCGTCTGTTTTCTCAGGAAGGTCTGTCTTTATCCTGTTACAGTGTATACAGCTGATGGAGTTTTTCTTTGTTGTATTGTGTATTTAAATACTCAGTAGAACACAGAAATGCTTTACAATGATTTTGTTACTTGACAGTGGTTTGGACACTGATAGGGTGTGTGGCAATCTGGCTTCCTTCCTTTAGTTTAGGAAATGGGCATGTTTGTACAAAGTATAACTGTAGCAGTGGAAAATAGTTTCAATCAATGAAAATTTTCCTGATAAAAAACTAAAAATGCTTCAGTAGAGGTTACAGTAGGAGCATCATGAAGCAATTCTTCAGCTACATAACACACTCTTAACACCCATAGAACAGGCTGCCTTGTAAATAAGCACCAGCTGCTAGCTATTCTTTTACATTAATGATAAACTTTATGCGGACAAAGTGTGACATCATCAGGTCCCAATATCTTGTTGGGCCAATTTTATTCTGGTTTGAGGTCAATTTCTGATTTGTTTGGATGCAGATCATTTGTCTGGGCTTGTAAGATGAATCTTTCACAACTTTTCTTGTAAAGCTTTTGAGATTTAACTTTGAGAGGCAAAAGTAATAGCACAAACATAATCTAGTGGTGAAAACCAGGACATCTAGGCTATGATTTTAAAGGTTTATGATTTTCAGACATTCGTCCCTGGGAAATATTCCAAGGCGAGCATCCAAAAGTTCGTTGTCACACTCCTGAAAGATGTGTCCATGGTTTCTGGCTCCAAGGTTCATCTGTCTTGTTAAAGTTGACTTCAAAACCCTGGTCATTTGCTATTTCTCTTCTCCAATACCAGTTACTGTAGTGGGTGAAAAACCCTTGAAAATTGATATTTACTAAATGTTTCGCTTACTATAGCAGTTTCTGTAGTGGCAAACTGCCAAACTTAGTAATTCATCTACCTTTAAGATTGATATTAAAATTAGACTGATATAAAAAATAAGTTTACTGGGAAACAGGAATGAACACCTGCAAGAAGATCCAAGAACAAAGAACTGCTGTAACCAGGAAGACTGTTAGGAAGTCTGTACAAGTCCTGCAGTGTCTCATGGTAGACAGATGAAGCCTTTTTTACACTAGGACTTTTTAAGCTCTAGTCTCAGGTTTCTGTTCCTGCCTGTCCAGCTCCACAGGCCAGTGATGTTCTGATCTGAATGTCAGTGATTCCAGTGACAGGCAGTGAAACCAAGGTCTGGATCTCCTAAGGTTAACATCTCCACTACCAGAAATACAGTCAGGTGCCTTTTCTCCTCTTCATCTTGAGCTCTTTCTCACACAGCTGTACCTGCCAGCACTTTGGAGGGTGATTAGCTGCTTGTGGCCCTTTCCCGAAAGCTGAATAGGTCCTCCTGGAAAAGTTAAGAGACATTTCTGTATGTTAGTAAGGGAAGAAAAAAGAAAACACACCACTTACTAACTTCCTGGGCAGATGCTATAACTAATAGATTATTACAAGGACAAAATAAATCCTTTTCTTCTGACTCATGCCTTCAGAGTAAAGGAAAAAGCAAACAAAAAACATCTTTCAGTAGTGAGAGTGCAGGGACAGAGACACCTCATTGTGGCTCTAGGATTTAAAAAAAAAAAAACCTCATCTGCCTCCATCTTTTGTGTTTTACCTCACTCTGGATAACTACAAGACAGCATTAGGTTGGAAATCTCATGATGCTCACTGTTTCAGCTCTCACGGTCCAGCACTAAAGTTTCCACACCCAGCACAGAGGGATTATGGGCATCCAATATGAGGTTTGTTTCTCCATTTCAAGGGGCTGGCATCCTGTCTGAGCTTGACCCTTGTATCTGTTTCTTTCTGTCTTTCCTAAGATCTTACAGAGGTAGAAATTTTGACCTGTCAAGAAGATTCTGCAGAGCAAGAGAAAGTGATACTGCTATCAACTTCATGAGAAATGATAGTGATTATATCTTAGCAGGACATCTGCGACTAATTTATGGCATCACAGGTGCACAGAAGGCAGGGCAAGTAAGGCAGTTCAGTAGGGAAAGGACCTGTAGCAATCCATCCAGAGGGACTTCCAAGGTTAATTGATTAGGGAAAGGAAAAATTACACAGACTGTAATGATAATTGTTTTTTAACATACACATGAAGAAAACCTTAGTAAAATACAGGAGGGAAGAAAAGAGAAGGGAAGGAAGGAAAATGAAACTATAAATGAAAAGTATTTTAATATTTAAACTACTACGTTGTTTTCTTGTTTAAAATGTTTTCAAAAGGCAAAGAGGTATTTTCACTGAAAATATTTTCTTCCATTATAATAACCAGTAGGAAAACATTGAACAGCTGTGACAGTTATAATGTAATACACCCTGTAGCAAGTAAAATATATAGTTGAAATGAGCATTGAACAGTGAGTGTAGCCTGACCCAGATCAGCAGCGGACACCTATAGAAACTAAGGTCAAAATGGCTCTTCTATGATTTTACAAAGATTAGCACTATCTTCAGGAGTAAGTCTGCCTCCTTGTGACCTGGAATAAGCTGCTTAAATTTGCTGTGTAAATGGAAAGGTGTGAAACAGCAACAGGATGGCAGCAGTCTGATCTTTGATCTGATTCAAGCACATCAAACAAGGGCCAAGGAGATATTCAAGCTGAATTCCACCAATGAGCTAGTTCCTGAGGTAAAGGGAAATCATATCTAGCTGCCTCTGACTTCTCAAGCAGGGATTCACTGATATTTGGGGATAACAGTGGGAGAGTCTTTGGAATGACTCATATTTTTTGTTTTGTGGCACCTTAATGATTCTACTCCTAGAAACACCAGCACATGTTTTCTTCAGTGGCAAAACCTGTATACTGTGGATACTGTATACTAGGTAAACTATACCTGTATACTGTATACCTGGATTTGTATAAAGGCTTTGACACTGTCCCACACAACATCCTTGTCTCTAAATTGGAGAGACATCAATTTGATAGGTGGACCACTCGGTGGATAAAGAACTGGCTGGATGGCAGCACACAAAGAATTGTGGTCAGTGGCTCAGTGTCCAGCTGGAGACCAGTTACGAGTGGTGTCCCTCAGGGATCGTTGTTGGGAGTGGTCTTGTTCAACATCTTTGTAGCTGACATGGACAGTGGGATTGAGTGCACCCTCAGCAAGTTTGCCGATGACACCAAGCTGTGTGGTTCGGTTGATACGCTGGAGGGAAGGGATGCCATCCAGAGGGACCTTGACACGCTTGTGAGGTGGGCTGATGCCAACCTCATGAAGTTTAACCATGCCAAGTGCAAGGTCCTACACCTGGGTGGGAGCAATCCCAGGCACAGCTACAGGCTGGGCACAGAAGAGATTCAGAGCAGCCCTGCGGAGAAGGACTTGGGGGTGCTGGTCAATGAGAAAATGAACATGAGCCAGCTTCAGTGTGCACTTGCAGCCCAGAAAGCCAACCGTATCCTGGGCTGCATCAAAAGGAGCGTGACCAGCAGGTCGAAGGAGGTGATCCTGCCCCTTTATTCTGCTCTCGTGAGACCTCACTTGGAGTATTGTGTGCAGTTCTGGTGTCCTCAACATAAAAAGGACATGGAACTGTTGGAACAAGTCCAGAGGAGGGCCACAAGAATGATCAGGGGACTGGAGCACCTCCCGTATGAAGATTGGCTGGGAAAGTTGGGGCTGTTCAGCCTAGAGAAGAGAAGGCTGTGTGGAGACCTCATAGCAGCCTTCCAGTATCTGAAGGGGGCCTATAGGGATGCTGGGGATGGACTCTTCATTAGGGACTGTAGTGGTAGGACAAGGGGTAACGGGTTAAATCTTAAACTGGAGAAGTTTAGATTTGCTATAAGGAGGAAGTTCTTTCCTGTTAGGGTGGTGAGGCACTGGAATAGGTTGCCCAGGGAGGTTGTGAATGCTCCATCCCTGGCAGTATTCAAGGCCAGGTTGGACGAGGCCTTGGGTGATATGGTTTAGAGGGAGGTGTCCCTGCCCATGGCAGGGGGGTTGGAACTTGATGATCTTAAGGTCCTTTCCAACCCTAACTATTCTATGATTCTACTATTTATAGAAAAAGTGAGAAATCAGATGCCAATACTTGTTTTATTCCGGAATCTTGAAAACTAAATTTCTTACTTCATTACCTGAAATACATGCTTGATAAAAAGCACTTTAGTATGCAAACCCTCTTGTTTAAATGCTAGATTTAAAACAGATAATAAGGCATTTCCTTATAATTTCTAAGTTCTTTACATTGACTTTATTAAAGGATGGTACAGTTTTGTTCATATAGGCATTTAAAATTTGAATATTGAGCATTTTTTATTTACATTATTGAAAATTTGGTATTATAAAAGACTCCTCAAGGTGACAAAGCCTCAATTTTTTTTGAAAAGCCAGTTTTCAGCCTGTTGCATTATTTGTTTTTTTTTTTTTGATGATCACTGAGTGTGCTTGGAAGAATGAGAATGGTTATTTACACAAATAATTTTCTTAAGCACTTCTCAGTATGTCTCCCAGATCCCTAAGCATGAATTAGAAACAGATTTCATGTATAATGTGACCATAGTGAATAGTAAAAGCAATTACAATCATCATTGTTAATTCTTTGGGGTTTTATTGTCCAGAAAAAACATTTATTCAAGCAAATAATCAAAATCTAAGTTAATTAGCTTATAAGGTGCCCAGAAAATTGGGTTGCCATTGTGGACAAGGGATTCCAGAAAGCTCCATCTCATAGTTCTGGTAAAGAAAGAGATTATAAGTTACCTTGCCATGATCATCTCAGTGGTTTAAAGTAGTCAAAAATATTACAGTTCTATCTTAGAATCAGTGTGTGTTTAAGTAGGGAGGTTAATAAAGAATAGGTATTCTACTTTAACTTCTCTCCATAGGTGAACCTTAGCTCATAATACTGGAATAAGATTCATACATACTTACCAAATTTTATGCTTATAAATTTAACCAGCATCATCACTTTCACCTGTAAAATTTCATATTCCTCTTCTAAAACCATAAGACTGGCCAATTAGTTAAATGCATGCCAAAAGCCACCAAGAAAAAAAACAAAACACCCTTCCAAAATTCTTTTATATATCTACAAGTTTTAAAATTTATTTTTTATTTTTCCCTGCAATTCACATTAGGAAAAACTGAAATGTTTTGAAGAAATAAAATAGAAGAAGTTATCCTAAAGTAATCAGTTGTTTAAAATTTAGATACTAAAAAAACCTATCTTGAGTGATCTTAAGCGTAGAATGGTTATTGTCAATGCCACAGCAAAATATAAACATCAAAAGATTAAATTATAGAACAGAGAAATAGGAAACTGTTTTTTGAGCTTGAAAATGCAAAAAGATCACAGGCATTAGAATCTTTGTTCTGTCTTCTGTGAAAATTTTATTAGTTCACTGTGATTTTTGTATCTGTTTCCCTCTGCGTGTTGAAAGCTCCTTTTCTTGGAGCTTGTTTTTGGTACTTTCCTATTGCCTAATTTGAGGGGACTGTGGTTAAGGTGGTTATTGATTCTTGCTCTGTAGGTGGCTGATCTTCTCTGATTTAGTCAGAAAATAGGCAAAAGCCATTATTTTTACTCTTAGAGGTAGATGATCTGGTTGCAGTATCAATTTTTCAGAGATGGATGAATGGCACAGAAAAATGTCTTTTTCCAGAGAGCATTCAAGGAGCTCTAGAGATGGTACTTAGGCAGATGATCTCTGTTGGAGTAACATTTTCCCAGAAGTGTGGGTTGGTCCAGGAAAGAATTTGCTTTCCTGATAATAAGCCTTTGGACATCTTCCCAGGTAGTGGAATTAATTCATATGATGCTTTTGTATGCTGTTAAAATAAAATTTTGATATATTAACCTATTTTTTGCAGTTAAAATTATTTTCATCATCCTTTCTTCTGTGACATGTAGAATCTCTTATCTCCAGGGTAATTTTTTCATTGCAAAAGTATTTGAAAATATAGCTTGTTATAAACTAACAAATAGAAAATAAACAGTGATTTTAAATCTAATCCTCAGGTACTTTTGAAAGAAACTAAAACCAAATGTATCTCTAAACCAATTTTATTGTATTTACATTAGAAACAGTTTTAGGTGGATGAGGTTTGCCAGTGATGTGCATATACATAAGTGATATTTCCCTGTATATGGATCATGTTATACTAAACAATAAATATGACTGTGAATAGCAGCTTTATAAAGATACAGAAGAGGTAACAGACTCACTAGCAATGATCTGCTTGTGCTTATTCAATTTTCCTGCTGCAGGTGGAAAACAAAGGAGAAAAATGTCTTCTACCTGCACAGAATTGATAACCACATCATTTATTGCATAAGCACATACTCAGTTACTTCTTGACCAGGGTAGACTGCTAGTCGTAAAACATGTATTTAGTTCCTTTCTTTGTCTTCTTTCTGAATTATAAGTTAACAAATCATGATTTCGTCCTGTGGACTGTATGCTATCTGCTTTCACTGTTGACTCACTCTTTTCTCTCTGTGCTGCCTCAGCAGTATGTGTTTTAAAACGTACTATCCTCTGCTTTGCTATTTATTATTCATGAATTTGTGGATTTATTGCATGCTTTTACATTTCATTATTTTTCTTCACGATGTCTCAAAAAATAGTTCTAACCTAAATTATCTTGTAAAAACATATTTACATATAATGTTCAGGTTTTATACCAGCAATCCAAAGGAAAAAATATTTTCACAGTTTGTAAAAAAATCAATAAAGAATGACTGGAAAATGTCAACACAAATTCCTAGGGTGACAAGATGCATTATGGCAAAACCAAAAAGGATAAATGTAAGCGTGACTATCAGGTCGAAGGAGGTGATCCTGCCCCTTTATTCTGCTCTCATGAGACCTCACTTGGAGTATTGTGTGCAGTTCTGGTGTCCTCAACATAAAAAGGACGTGGATCTGTTGGAACAAGTCCAGAGGAGGGCCACGAGAATGATCAGGGGACTGGAGCACCTCCTGTATGAAGATCGGCTGAGAAAGTTGGTGCTGTTCAGCCTGGAGAAGAGAAGGCTGCATGGAGACCTCATAGCAGCCTTCCAGTATCTGAAGGGGTCATATAGGGATGCTGGGGATGGACTCTTCATTAGGGACTGTAGTGGTAGGACAAGGGGTAATGGGTTAAAACTTAAACAGGGTAAGTTTAGATTGGATATAAGGAGGAAATTCTTTCCTGTTAGGGTGGTGAGGCACTGGAATAGGTTGCCCAAGGAGGTTGTGAATGCTCCATCCCCGGCAGTGTTCAAGGCCAGGTTGGACGAGGCCTTGGGTGATATGGTTTAGTGTGAGGTGTCCCTGCCCATGGCAGGGGGGTTGGAACTTGATGATCTTAAGGTCCTTTCCAACCCTAACCATTCTACGATTCTATGATTCTGTAAGTCACTTTAGGTGTAATTTCATCTTCAAATCTTACAGTAATAAAGATTAGAATGAGATACCAATAGAGGCATTCAGGAGATACACACAAAGAACTTTGAAAAGAATTAATAACTGATGAAAAGGAAAGGAAGTAAAATCTGAAAATAATGTTGGGTCACTCCTCCATTTCCATCCAGATGCCTTAGTAGTGTCTTGTTTCTGTCAAACCTGACTTTGTATTTGGGTATTAAAATAAGTACTGTAAGCTCAGCTCTGTACATATATATAAGCCACAAATTTAAAATTAGTATTCAGCCTATACTGATGTTTGTGTTTCTTGACATTTGAAGGAATGAACCTTGAAAACTCACTGCTCAAACTGGAGCTCTCTTAATTTGTCAGAACAAAAAGGAGTTTTATTCAAGCTATAGAGCATTTCTGAAGTTCCACTTTAAATTTCACTTTTGTCTAAATTAGTGCAATTGAGTGCAGGTAGGGAGAAAGGAAGCAGAAGTTTTCTCCTCTAAAGTCAGCAAGGGTTGAATCTGTCCATATGCAACATAAAGCAATACTCAGCTGTTGGGACTGTTTCCTTTTGGTTTTTTTTTTGCTGGATCATATGACTTAATGAATCAGCTGTAAAAACTTGCATATTCCTCTTCCTTTTCATTAACCATCAGTTGTTTCTAACATAGAATCATAGAATAGTTAGGGTTGGAAAGGACCTTAAGATCATCAAGTTCCAACCCCCCTGCCATGGGCAGGGACACCTCGCTCTAAACCATATCACCCAAGGCCTCGTCCAACCTGGCCTTGAACACTTCCAGGGATGAAGCATTCACAACCTCCCTGGACAACCTATTCCAGGGCCTCACCACCCTAACAGGAAAGAATTTCCTCCTTATATCCAATCTAAACTTCCCCTGTTTAAGTTTGAACCCATTACCCCTTGTCCTATCACTACAGTCCCTAATGAATAGTCCATCCCCAGCATCCCTATAAGCCCCCTTCAGATACTGGAAGGCTGCTATGAGGTCTCCACGCAGCCTTCTCTTCTCCAGGATGAACAGCCCCAACTTTCTCAGCTGATCTTCATATGGGAGGTGCTCCAGTCCCCTGATCATTCTCGTGGCCCTCCTCTGGACTTGTTCCAACAGATCCATGTCCTTTTTATGTTGAGGACACCAGAACTGCACACAATACTCCAAGTGAGGTCTCACAAGAGCAGAATAAAGGGGCAGGATCACCTCCTTCGACCTGCTGGTCACACTCCTTTTGATGCAGCCCAGGATACGGTTGGCTTTCTGGGCTGCAAGCGCACACTGCTGGCTCATGTTCTTTTTCTCATTGACCAGCACCCCCAAGTCCTTCTCCGCAGGGGTGCTCTGTATCTCTTCTGTGCCCAGCCTGTAGCCGTGCCTGGGATTGCTCCCACCCAGGTGTAGGACCTTGCACTTGGCATGGTTAAACTTCATGAGGTTGGCATCAGCCCACCTCACAAGCGTGTCAAGGTCCCTCTGGATGGCATCCCTTCCCTCCAGCGTATCAACCGAACCACACAGCTTGGTGTCATCGGCAAACTTGCTGAGGGTGCACTCAATCCCACTGTCGACGTCATCGACGAAGATGTTAAACAAGACTGGTCCCAACACCGATCCCTGAGGGACACCACTCGTAACTGGTCTCCAGCTGGACATTGAGCCACTGACCACAACTCTTTGTGTGCGGCCATCCAGCCAGTTCTTTATCCACCGAGTGGTCCATTCATGCACTTGACAAATATAACAGAAAGCCATGGCATACTGTAAACTAGATCAAGGCCAGTTGAGACAATGAACATTCCCTACATTGTGAGTTCCAGTTGTGTGGAGGTTAAAGGGTTATTCCTCACTGTCCAAATGATGGATGTAAGATATCAAACAGGTGAAGTGTCATTGTACAATGACTGAAGTAGAGCATGACAAATAAATGAGTAGTTTGTTTTTAATGTCTTTTCCATAAAAGGGAAAAAAAATAGAAAAAAAGAAGAAAAAAGACCAAAGACTTTTAGAGAGGCAGAAGTCAATGCTCATAGGAGCTTAATTTCTTTGGGTAGTAAGTTTCTAAGATAGCTTAATGACTTAATGTCTTCTGTCATTGTAGGTTAGGGTTGTTTAAAAGCATCCAGATTAATTTACATGGACAGGGTTTATCATGGTTAGAAACTAAAATAAATGGTTGCAATGTTCTGAAGACAGAAGTAGCAATAGGTAGTAGGGAAAAGGTGATGAGTGAAGAAGACAAAAAAGAAAGTCAAGAAACAAGTGCCCTATAGAAAAAGATGCACACATCAGAAGAGTGAAGGGAAGAACCAAATCATGGTAGCAAGGACTGGAATTGAGAGAATGAGCCCGAGCAATGAGTTTCGTCAGTTGTTTGCTTATTCACTTTTGAAAACAGAACTAAAAATCAGCTAGTTTAAGACTTAGCCCAGAGATAGAGCCAATTGTGGTCTAAATTAAGACAAGTGCTAGAGCAAAAAGGCAAGTGTGAAAGCTGGACAATTAAAGCAACTTTATAGAAGTATAATTAGCACAGGAAAAAAATCAGCAGCATAGTTAAGAGGAAGCCTTGCTACTTTTATTCAGCTTAAGGAAATGAACCAAAACAAACCCAGTTGTGTTTGCATGTTCTTACGGATCCATATTCCAATGGTTATATATTTCCAGGGCAGCCTTCAGGCAGAGATAGCAGGTAGTTCCTTAGATAAAGATAGGAAAATCAGGGCTTTATGTTTCCCTGGATCCTGGTTTCACTAAAGAACACCCTGGCTGGAAATATCCCAGTTATAAGGAAAAAGTTGTGAGTAAAGTGAAGGCAAGTTGTTTTTTTCTCAGCACTTCTGATATCTATGGCTATGTTACAGTAACAGATTTGATTGCTCGCCTTCATCTTTGTCAAGAAGGGAAGAGGCAAAGGCAAGCATTGAGCTTATCCATCACAATCTCAGCTACTCATTACTGCAGCAAACACCTCTTGGTCCTTTCGCCAAGCCACAAAGCTGAATGTTAATGCCATAAGGATTAAAACAAGATCCTGTGGAATGGTATTACGTTTTTACTTATGCTGGTGAGAAACACTGAGCCAGGACTGTATCTTACAATTAAAATTCTGTGTTACTGCTGTCAGTGGAAACAATAGTGAAAACACTACATTGCTGAAGCTTCATTGAAGGGAAGTACTTGAATTTTGTTTCTTTTCCTCCAAATGCTAATAATAACAAAATGTTACCACACAATTGCCAAATGTAGATCTTTTAAAAAGCCAGCAGGAAGCGGACTCAGAAATAAACTGCTTTGTGATTTAAAAAATTAAATTAAAAAATGCACCCAACTGGTGCAGAAGAGAGTAAGCAATAAAAAAAAGTGATAATATTGTGTAAGGTTGTCTTGGCAAATAAAGAGAAGTTCTGGTTTCATTTTCCTCTGAATAGATAAAGAAGCAGCATTCCATTTCAGAGACCCACCCTTCTGAGATATTTGGTATATGTCTGATCTTTTCTGCTGTATATAAATATAGTGAAATTAGATAATGGAGGCATTTCCTTTCATTTCTTATTGACTCTACCTCTAGAAGACAATTATCCAAGTTGTAAGAAGTGAAGATTATTGGTCTTTGCCTGGGAAGCAATCAAGCCTTGCAATGTTTCCGATTCTGTGAGATTCTTCTTTACATGTTTCTATTGTGGGTTCTTTGTTATATCTGGTTTACTTTTTCATCCAAGATAAAAGAAAGAAGATAAGAGTTTACATCTGGAAGCAGAGTTTATAGGGAGCATTGCAGGGAGCAAAGCCATTAAAAAGTCTAATTAGCCAACTAAAACTAAAAGGATTTCTTCTTTCTGGATACACAATACCTTAAAGAAGTCTGTTTTACTAAAACAGTTATCAATAATATTATTAAAAGAGTAACATTCAAATGTTATTGTTGAATTCTTGTGGTTTATTATTAAAAATGCATACTTATATGGAAGACATTAGAAGAAATGACACAGCAAAACAGTGATCAAGCAAGAAGACACATCTTTCTGCCAGCAAATCACATGGAAGACTTTGATGTTATATTTTTTTTTAACCAGAAATCAGGGAATTTGCCCATCTCCCACCAACCACCTATACGCAGGTATACATGCATCTACACAGACAAATTTACTTCTCCAAGAAGTGCTGTCCCCTCAGCAAAGGCTGAAGCCCACTCCTAATTTGTTGCATGACTCTGGATCCAGGAGAGTTTTGAACCTTGTTTTTTATTTTGAGAATTTTTGGAGGACACCAACAGAGTCTGAGGGACAGCTTTTGTTAAGGTATGGCACATTCTTTGTGTAACCAAAGTCTGATGAAAAAATGTTCAAATTCTGTGGCAAGAAATGGAGCAGTCTTGGTTGTTTTCTGGTGAGTTCTAGTTTGTTTTAGCAGCTCTTCTACTGGGTGAATTACTGGTTTTGCCCTGAGACCAATTGTCATGACACACACTGCATTTATGTGCTTAAATCTTCTTACCAAAGCCATATTGGCTTCATCAAAATTGCCTTTTGGGCATGGTCATTGGTATGAATCAATCTCCAAAACTTGCCTTTACAATGTGAGTCATCATCCTAATTGTTCCAGGCCAAAACCAAATCAGGGATAATGCTGCTAAATCAGTAATACAGGTGATTATACCACTGATCTGTACTTTCATGCTAGAATAATTATACTAAATTAAGTCAGAATCATCTTTTAGTGATGAGAATCACCAGAATAGGGATCCTAAATGAGCAGTACAGAGAAGGTGCTTTTTTCTGGTGGCTGAAGCTAGTCCTGCTGACAATGACTTGGGTGTGGGCATAGAAGTGATAAAACACCGATTGATTTTATTTTTTCCTAACTTTAAGCAGGTAATTTTCTGGCACAACCACATCTTTCTTAATCAGTCTTAATAGCTTACTATGTCCTGGGTGTCAGTTGTTTTTGATAATGCTACTTTAAAGAGAACATTAGCAAGTGGGGGTAATTCTGTTTTTAAAAGGTTAATCTCTACACTGACTAAGGGCTACTAAGAAGATGGATTTGCTAGAGAGCAAAAAAACAAACAGAACCAATCAAGCCCTTTTCTTCCTCCCATCAGTCTTTTGTTTACCTATATTTTACTTACCTGTGTACCTTTTGTTAGCAAAGATTACCGAGAGTGATGGCTGAACTTACAAAGATATGTCCTGTGGCCCCAGCTGGAATAAGACTGCAGAATTTAGGTGCGTGCCTGGCACTTATCTGAGATGTGGAAAACCTCTTTTTTCAAGTGCAACAATACCGGAACAAATTTTTGATATTATTGTTACTGCCATTTTTGATTGAGGAGATCTGTTTTCTCAGGTTACAAAATGACACGAGAGTAGAAAGAAGAGCACAGCAGCAGTCAAGGCAGCACTCGAAGTGTGCCATTTGTTCCCTGGTTTTACAAGAACAATTGCCTTAAAGTATTCCGTAAGATGTGTATAGCTGGCCAGGGAAGTAGACATATGCTCTGTTCTGGATGTGCCCTTTAAGAAGTTACTTTATGTTTCACTTCTCCTGCAAGTAACACAACACAAATTACTCTCCAGCAAAGTGGTGCCCCAGCCATCATAGTATCGCACAGGATTTTGCAAAGGAGCTTCCTAAGGAAAGCAGAGCAGAAAGTTACATTTTGTTTTAACTCAGTGGAAAAATTCCAGATTCAGATGACAGTAAGCTGGAACAGAAATTTGGCCATAGGTTCTCAGAAAATGTAATACAAACGGAAATACTCTGTCTTAATGGAAAGAAAAAGAAACATTTGCATCCTACTGTAAGCAAATAAACAGCAATGAATTAGTACCCCAGGAGTGTACAATTAGTATCATCTCATTCATGGAGCCACAACGACTGCACAAATACTTCTGCAAGGTTATTTCTCACACTCTTGTTCAGTAACATCAGCTTTCTTGGGTGAACTAATGGAGCAGCTGTGCAAGCACAAAAGGCAAAAAATATTGGTTGAAAAAAAAAGCCCCTAAAAAATCAAAACACCCTGTCAAGACCCCAAACATACTTTATATTTAACCCAGCATGAAGACCTAAATGGAGAGTCAGCACATTACAGGAGAAAGGGAAGATGCAATGACACGGAATGTGGAAACTTGAAAATAGACTTGGCATCAAGTAAACAGCTGAAATTGATGACCGAATGATGGATGGGTAATATAAAGTGACAATGAACAGAGAAAATTATTTCCCTAGGGATCAGGGTTTTTTGGGTAAAACATTGGGATATTTGCCTATAATCTATTTTTGCATGCAATTCTGCAATTAATCATTTCATTCTGAGGCATCTGCACCAATTTGTGAGGCCTTTCCAAGCAATACAGACCTTTCTATGTAGATTTTGTATAACTGTCTTGTGTTTTTTTTCCTTCTCCTGATGTTGACACCACATTAAGAGCTAAGTCTTGTTTACCACACAGAAGGGACAAAGGATGCCTTGCAGGTTTCATCTTTATCTTTAAAGCTACCTATTCTGTCAAACTAAAACCACACCCTATATTTAAAAAACTTTTTAAAAAAGAAGTTATTTTCATGCTTATGTGGACTGTATAACCAGAGGAAGACAGGAGAGTTTAGAAAGAAATGACTTTCCAATCAGACATTGCTTCCCTAAATATTTTGAACTCCAGTTTTGAATGTAGTTTTGTACATGATTAATTGCTTCAAAGCATTTACCTTTTGTGTTAGAGGAACTGTCTTTAAATGTGAAACTGCCTGGGCATAAAACTCTATGGTGAATAGTTTATGAGATAAGTGCTTTCCTATAAAGCACAAAGAACCTTCATCATGGCCAGTTCAGTGTGGAACTTCAGAGAAGTTGCTGAATATCTGTATGCACAGAAACACATCTTTATCTAAGGTCATCTGTTTCCATTTGATGGTATTTTGGAGCAAATCCTGTCATTTAGAGAACAAATTAAGGGATTTTATTAGTCTGTTGGATGCAATATTTCATTTATCTCTCCTATAAATTAGATTTAATATTAACTTGGTAAATTAAAAAATATGTTAAACCCATAAAATATCTGTCTCTACTAGGCCTTTAAACTGCATCAAAGTTAGAAATCAAATTATAGTAGCTGCCATAAAAAAACCTAAGTGTAGAGATTCAGCAATTATATCCTTCTCAGACACAGGAAGAAATATAAAGTGACAAAGCTTGGGTGGCATAGCTGAGAAATGCTGACTTTATGCTAGCAATCATTGTGCATTCAAAGATGTAGTGGAGTATAGTTAGAAATGCTGTGCAGAGCTTAATAAGTAGGAGATAGCCAGGCAGGACATTCTGTTCACTTATCCTGATGCACTACTTAATGATGCCAGAACATCTGTTGTACCCTCTTGTTGCATTTTCTTATGCATTTGGTTGCAATCTCTTGAGTGAAGTATTGCAATTTACGTGATGTACCACGCTGTTAATCTGCACTCATACTTCTTACTAATTCTGCTGCAAGAAGAAATAGTGTTACTCCTACAGACCTAAGGGGTGCTGCCTCATTTCAGTGATGCTGTATGCAGGTTGCCTAGGCAGAGTCAGTGCCCTGCCTGCAAATACCTGGTAGATACAGATTTACTGGGACGCTGTCAGTGGAAGAGCTCAGGCTCCTGGCCCCAAAGGAGGGGAGGGGATGGACTACTGCAGTTAGCTAGACAAGGGGCCCTACCGTGCCCCTGCTCCAGGCATGCTCCAGGCTGACTGACAGAAGAGCATTTTAGCAAAACCTCTCATGACAGAAATGGACTCAACCGGTAGCTGGGTCAGTGGCATGATTTATGAAAGCTAATGGAGGTGCAATCCGTAAAAGCTACTTTTCCACAAATTAGGTTGTTTAATGTTAGCAGGCAAGGTGCAGAGGAACACCAAATAACATGAGTTCAAAATGATTAGATATGCAAAGATATTTTTATTATTAAGCAGGAAGATACAGTCTATGGTGATGTATCAGATCACTGTTAAATAAATGCCTTTTTCTTAAACCTTTAAGGGTGTCCACTGTTTGTTAAATGAATCTTTGGCCCCATATTATAGGGTTGCTCTTCCATAGCCATACAACGTTATATAAAAGGCTAGCTGGATTATCCATCCTATTTTCTTGGTAATATGATTTTGTTTTAGAAAGTTGTTTACTGTGATGGGTCTCATTTAAAGACAACAGAGCTTTCATCATTTCTCATAGCTAGAAATTAGTTACCTAATACATTTACTCTTTGTTAAAAAGGCCAGTCCATGTTTTTTTTCCGATTCATGACTTTGTAGATTTATTGCATGCTTTTACATCTAGTTATCACATTGAAGTTGTAATGACTTGATGGTTAATCGTCTGACTTTCTCCCCCATCATACCAATACTAGTATGTACAATACCAATACAGAAACTCCATAACTTCAAGATATGAGAGCATGTATATAAAACTGTATGTACACAGCTGCAGAGATAAGCAGGAGTAGCCTTGCCCTTGCGCCAGCAAGGGAGAGAAATGGAATAAAAGCTTTGAGAAGTGGAACAAAATCTTTTTTCTTTTTATCCATGAGACTGTAGCAGCTTAGCCTTCTGATAATATATTTAACCTCTGCTGCTGAAAACTAGTTTTTATGTGTGTATAAGGAAAAGGAAGAAAAACAAAAGTCCACATAGGCTTTATGGATCCAAGAGGATAATTTTTTCCTTAAGCTTTACCACTGCATCTGGTATTTTGCCCTAGAACTTTTTTGTGGCACTACAATTCAGGCATCACAATTTTTCTAATCTGACTGAAAAGATGCTGATGAGGCACAAGTTTGTGAGACTGAGCAGAATTAGTCCTGTCTTAGAAAGATCGGATGATAAAACTATAATGTTCTTTCTTGTCTATATAACAAAGGCATTTTTATGTGCTTATCTATTTCCTGTTACTATTAATTTTTGTTAGTATAAGAAAATAAAAATTAGACCTAATTATTATCTGCAAGACGCTTAGGGATTGTCAAAATGTTTGCTGTTATGATGAGTATTTCCAGCCACTATTTCTAGATCCTACCCTAAGTGTTGAGCAACATAGAGTTACTGATATGAAAAAAAATCTCCATGCATTAATGTAGTAATTCTGATACATTGCAAACAGGCATAATTTTCTGCATGGGCCTCTGGGAAAAAAAGAAAAATCAAATCAGATTAGGAGATATTTGGATCCCAGGTTTCCAGCTCAAACTTTTATTGCCCCTTGAGAGAGGGAGAGGTCATTACTCAGAAGAAGCACTTGTAACAACATGAAGTTTTGTGTGTCACAGACTTTTAGTTAATATGAAGTCATGAGGAAAATATGTGTATTCAGTTTGCCTGGCTTTCTCCAAATTGCTACACAGTGTAGCAGGTGCTGCTTATGACATGTACAAAATCAGTTATACGGCAGAATCCAAGCAGCAGATTGCAGACCCAAAGAACACAGTGATCAGGACCCATTGCTCTCCATTTGTCAGCCAGAATAGAGCTGCAGACAGATTTCTAGCACTGATTTTTCATCTTTAGTATTTTCAGCAGAGAGAATAACAGCATACTATCCCTGATGATGCTTCTAATGTCCTAGGTGCTGGTTAACAGGTCTATGGTCTCCCTTCTTGGCCTGTGTAATCTCAGCCATACTCAGCAAGATGCTGGTTACCAGCTTCACAGTACCATGTGCAGTGATCTAAGCTTCAGCACTCTCTGTACCTCAAAGGCAGGTTCACTCTGGCATACACAGACAGCCTACCTTGCATATTTGTTTTGCGATCTATTCAGTAATGGGTCTTTTCTGATCATGATTTATGGAACTCTTGTAGACAATGAACAACCCTTTGAGGAAAGGTGGACCATGCATGTAGTTCTGGAGCCCCCAGCGTAAGATGGATGTGGACCTATTGGAGAAAGTACAGAGAAGGGCCATGAAAAATATCAGAGGATTCCTATGAAGACAGTCTGAAAGAGCTGGAATTGTTCAGCCTGCAGAAGAGAAGGCTCCAGGGAGACCTTATAGCAGCTTCCCAGTACCTAAAGGGTCCTACAAGAAAGCTGGAGAGGGAATTTTTATAAGGGCGTGTAGTGACAGGACAAGGGGGAATGGCTTTAAACCGAAAAAGGGTAGATTTAGACTAGATATTAGAAAGAAATTCTTCCCTGTGACGGTGCTGAGGCGCTGGCACAGGGTGCCCAGAGAAGCTGTGGCTGCCCCATCCCTGGTAGTGCTCAAGGCTGGGCTGGATGGGGCTTTGAGCAACCTGCTCTAGTGGAAGGTGTCCCTGCCCATGGAACTGAATAATCTTTAAGATTCCTTCCAACCCGAACCATTCTATTGTTCTATGATTCTATGATTCTGTGGATACATGCTTATTTTTCGTGATTCGACTGAGTCTGATGTGGTCAATGACATGAGTGTGAAACAAATTATTTCTCCACAAGGTTGTTTTTCTTTCCAAGTTTCTGATGAAATTAAAATTCAGAATCTCAAAAAAGTGAGTTACTAATGTATTTCTCTAACCAGAAAAAAGTAATTCATAAACATGCTGGACTTCACGTGGCCTCTATGGAAAGGATAAAGGTCAAGCTCTTGCTCACAGAACACATAGTTTCATAATAATTTGGCTTCAGTAACAAAAAAAGTTCAAATCATTTCTTTATTCAGTCTGAAATTATTTTTAGCCTGGGTTATTCAAGTAATCCAAATTGCACCACGTACATACAAATGATCGTACTGATTGGATCAACTGGAAGAATGTGATATGAAAATAAGAAAGAAGCATCAGGAGGTACAAAAAAAGGCTTACATTGATTTTGTCTCCAAAGCCATCCCATCATGAAACAGTAATCAGAGATTATTAAGTAGAACTTTATTTAACTGAAATGAGCAAGGCAAACAGACATGCTCCATCTAAGTACACAAGGGATCCAATAATCTTCAAAGAAAGTGCCTGGCTCCCAAACTGTAAAGTAGTTATAGCTCAACCTTTTGGAAATTACTCATGAGCAGATTTGACCACAATGGATGATTTTATTATATGACTATCCTGCAACATCCATTTGCATAGTGCAACTTCCACACAGTTAGGTGCTTCTTGCCTTAAGAACAATGTTCAAATGGACATATATTCAGAGAGGAAACAATAGCAGCTAACATTACAGTAGTAAAAAATTTGCTTTGCAAATTCAAAAATTTGCTTTGCAAAATCACTTGGAATCACTTGTTTCCAAGAATTTCCTTGGAGAACAACACAAAGGAAATGGGAAAGGGGAAACTGTAACAGAACATGAAAGCAGATGAGGAAATAGGAACCTGCATGACCTACGCAGGCAAAATTATGTGGAAAACTTATTCTCTTGAAAAAGAATAAGAACCTAAGGCATTGTTTTTACATAAGGGCTCTGTGTACCAAAAATGTTGGGATTTTTCTGGATAAAACTTATGAGGAACCTCAGTTCACCTGCTAATACAACTTGCAATTTCTACTGTGCACACATATACTGTGCTTCAGTGAGACTCAAGCAAATCAAGTCAGTAGGGCAAAAGGCTCAGAGCACCACACTGTACATCCCAAAACAGCATCTGCTTGTCCCAAAATAATAGTACCACATGAGACCAATGCTTTTCCTGAATTAATAAATGATGACTCTTGTTATTGTAGAAACAGTGTCACATGTATACTACTCCTTGTTTGACAGCTGCTATAAAATATTCTGGATTACTTACTCTGTAAAACACTATGTTATCTTGTAAATCAATAGGAGTAGTAAGAATAAAGGATATCCAGTAAAATATTAAGATTCAAGTACTGAAATATATTTTTAACATGTTAAAACCATACAGTTTCCAACCCATTTTATGCATTATTTACAATGTTTCTATGCTGCTTCAGAATTGCTTAGTTTTACTCCACAGCAGCTGTCTATGTTTTTAGCACAGGTATTTTTATTTGTATTTTAAATATCTGTGAAAAAGAATTTAGAGAATAGACTAAGAGAAGCATGAGAAAAAAAAACCCTCACTTAAGCTTTTTCACCTTTCAAAGTACTAAAACATGCATTCAGATGAATAAATGACAATTAAAAAAATCATCTGTTTCCAGCTTAAGAATATAAGAGAATTGTAAGAAAAATCTCTGGAGATCTAACAAAGGAGACATAAGAGAAATATAAATGAATAAATAAATGAAACAGATCATTTTATGGCATTAATGATGCGTAGCTATGAAGTCCTAGGTTGAATCACCAGAACTACAACATATTTTTCCTGCTTAAGCCCTAGTGAAATATTTAAAAACATTTTGCTGGTATAAATGAGTCAGTAGTTTCTGTGAAGTCTGGAGTACTGTTACAGAAACAGCTGAATGCTCTCTCTGAGTTCCCAAGGAGTTTTGAGCTGAGGAGTTTTTGAAATAAGAAGTTCATAGACACAAACAAACATCATGCATCTAAATTAATTACTTCTTGTACTGTGCCCTCACAGGCACAGTTGTTTGAGGTCATATTTGCTAGCAGTGCATCCAATTGAGATCTGTATGTGGAGGGTGTTGGGTACTCAGCTGTGTTCACTAGCTGCTAATGACTATAGTCTCAGTGACATCAGTAGAAGATGTTCAATGTTTTAAGTGAGTTTTGGAAAGTATCACATAGTTCTGATTTTAATGTGGAAGGAAATTGTAGCTCTTGATTCCAGCCAGAGATAACAGGAGGGTGGATATCTGGTAAATAATGTGACTATTTTTTTTTAATATGGACCAGGATAAAGAAGTATATGAATTATTTCAAATATTTACAGTTCACTTAGCAGCATCAAGTGATAGATGCTCTTAAAGTTGAAAATAAGCAAATCTATAAACTCACAAATCTCAGAAATATTAGGGCTGTCATTTGCCTTGCTATATCTCTTTTGGGAGTACTTGGTTAAATTCCATTATGAAATGCCTGCCCCACTTCTGATACACTTTATCTGCATAGGGTATTTATTGGGGAGAGAATAAAGAAAACAACTTGGTGGAGGCGGCGCAGAAACAAAGCTGTTCAGAGATAACTACTGTGATAGCGAGAAGCCTGGCCACTATTGCAGTGCTGTAATCCCTGATTTCAGTGTGGTACAAATCTAGTGCTTTCACACACATGTGATCCAGAACATATGTGAACCAGACTAAGTGGAACTGCATTAGCTGGTATTTTGTGCTTTTATGGTAGATTTTTATTGGCTGTGTGAGGACAAATGCTCTGTGGTTCAGCACACAGCCCACTGGTTAATCCTTCAAACTGTTTTGAACAAATCTGAACCAGCAGAATAGGTTTATACAGGATCAGTGCTGTGTGGCAAGTGGCCACAGAGTTATGGATCTGATAGGAAGAGCCCCAAAGCCAAATTCTGTGACTTGTTGAACCATAGCCCAGGTAAACATGAAAATCATTTTTGTTCCATAGTCCCAGATACTGCCATGCTGGATGGTTTACAAATGGGACATATGTGGTCTCTTTAATATGGACGCATAGAATTTTTCTTTGAAACAGGGTCAAATTATTGCACAAGAAAATTAGACTTCTTTTTCCTTCTTTCTATTCAGGTGACTGGGGAATAGTGCTATCCTCAAGCTTGTTGTCTCACACCTTGTGTTTATATTCATTCAGGGACATTGCTTGTATCTGTTCTTCATGGGCAAAATTCCAGAGCGATGCAGCACTTTCTTTCCCTGTTCCTTTCCTCAGCCCCGAATGCTGATCCTTGTAAAAGAAACTACCCAGAAAGCCAACATACTTGAGTCCCTGTCCACAGTTGGATATTGCTCATACTGCTCTGCTTGTTCCTAAAAGCAGATTTTTTGTCACTTGTAAAAAGTGGTGTTATGATGTGCCAGCTTTGTGTCTCAAAGTGCCCAGAAAGTTTTGTGACCTACATTGATGTTCAGGCTTCCTACAGATACAAACCCTATCAGTGGAATTACTTCAAAGAGTTCTGCAAGCCTGGTGTTAACAGTCTTCACAAGGTCTGTATGTGTCAGAAAATGATGGAATACTTCCATGTGGTTACAGTACTGTGGCAAGAATCCTTTAGTCCTTAAGTACTCCACAGCAGTAGAGCAGAGTGTCTCAAACCAATTCTTAAGGCTCCTGAGTTATGTAGAGCTCTTCAGTAATTCAGCTAGTAAAAGAAGTCTGTCTTTCCCAGAACTGATTTTGGACTCAAACATTCTGTGTTATTTCTGCACTCACAGCCCAGAAAACCAACCATATCCTGGGCTGCATCAAAAAGGAGTGTGACCAGCAGATCGAAGGAGGTGATCCTGCCCCTCTGCTCTCGTGAGACCTCACTTGGAGTATTGTGTGCAGTTCTGGTGTCCTCAACATAAAAAGGACATGGAACTGTTGGAACAAGTCCAGAGGAGGGCCACGAGAATGATCAGGGGACTGGAGCACCTCCCATATGAAGACAGGCTGAGAAATTTGGGGCTGTTCATCCTGGAGAAGAGAAGGCTGCGTGGAGACCTCATAGCAGCCTTCCAGTACCTGAAGGGGGCTTATAGGGATGCTGGGAAGGGACTCTTCATTAGGGACTGTAGTGATAGGACAAGGGGTAACGGGTTAAATCTTAAACTGGAGAAGTTTAGATTTGCTATAAGGAGGAAGCTCTTTACTGTGAGGGTGGTGAGGCACTGGAACGGGTTGCCCAGGGAAGTTGTGAATGGTCCATCGCTGGTGGTGTTCAAGGCCAGGTTGGACAGAGCCTTGGGTGATATGGTTTAGTGTGAGGTGTCCCTGGCCATGGCAGTGGAGTTGGAACTAGATGATTTTAAGGTCCTTTCCAACCCTAACTATTCTATGATTCTATGATAAAGGAAAAATGGAAAATGTAACACTGCCTTCAAGTCTCACTCTTAAGTGAAGATAACTGACTAGGGTTTCAATCTAAATGTATCCTAAATTATTAATGCATTTTTACAGTCATGTCATACAACTAGTAGCATCAAGAAACATGATTCCTATTTTATTCCCTTCAAGAAACCCCTATTACTTCACTGTGATGATGCTTGGGAGTATTTTAAAGGGGAATACGTTGATAAGATAAATCTGTACATGAAACAAAAAAGTTAAACCTGGAATGACACATAATAAAAGCATCAAGTCTGTTGTTTTTATCCTAAATTAATCATATTTTAACAGCAATTGAGAACCTCAGTTCACTGAGATAAGTTAATAAATACGAAGGGATGAAGATTTCTGTGACACAAAAGTGCTGCAATTAAAAAAAGCTCTTTTCTTACAAGCACAATAAAACACAGATTTTTTTCTTCAAATCTTTTCTTCTTAATTACCAGTCCACTGGAGGCAGTAATTCAGTGGGGGCTTGATCCAGTTCCACTGTAGTCAGTAGAAAAGACTCCAACTGTGATTTGGATCAAGTCCTTACTAACACTTACAGGGTGGGGTTAACAATGTAAAAAGCTATCATTTCCAGATCTGACTATCTAGGACCAGATGTGCAAGGCAGGAAACTGTATGATTAGGTTCAAACAATAAATAAAAAAGGAGTTACCCTTGTTTAGAGGCATTTTCTGCTAGTGCAGTTTTTCTAACCATGACAACATATTGCAGGATTCAGTACTAAGTCATTGAGTGGCTGAACCTCTATCCAGCAAGGCCTACGGAATCTTTGGGGAGACAGGATTAGCTGAAAGAACAAATGCAAGAGAGATCAATCCATGTCCAGCTAAAGCCAATGAAGGTTTTAATACTAACTTTCTTCTGGTTTTTATTTTCTACATTTTGAGTTACTTATTAGAATCTCCTATTGCATGATCCTTTTAACTGGTGTAGTGTGTTTCCTGTTGAAAGTGTGTTTCCTACTTAAAAGTAGGCATTGTTTGAAACATGTAATATTCCTTGAAACCTGATTTGCCTTGCCATTCCTTCTCTCCACCCATCTCTCCATGCTTACCTCTCTCCTTCCTTCCTTTCATGCTCTTCCTCCCTTTCTCCTTTCCTCTTTTTATTCCCTCCCTCCCTCCAACTCTTCCATGTAAAACCCAAAAGCAACAAAACCCAAAATCAAAATACTGCCTTCCAAACCAAACACAAGTGGTTTGCATATGACCGTCTAACATAGTGCAGCCATTCCTACATCATGGTGGTTGCTGCAATGAGCACTTTGTGGGCCCCTTCTCTCTTTTATACCTTGTAAACTACGAGTTGCCTTCTAAAACGGGTTGGAAATACTGTAATTCTGATTTGTAGCTTTTTTTTCAATCACTTTTGCAATATTTTTTTTTTCCACTGAGAGGAGTGTCTAAAAGAACTGGAAAGTAAATCTGCAACTTTTTGACATCATGTATGTTCCACGTGTATGAAGGGAAACTGACTTTTGAGGTCATTTACCATTGCAAAACTTCCAATCACATGTGCAGTTGGGGGAGAGAAGGGAGTTATGAGGTTACTCATAACTGGATCAGCCCCCAGAACCTAGTAAAATATTTGGGCAGTTTTCAGGATAAAAGGGCCTGTGCTAGCATGTCTTTAAGGACTGAAAGTTTTCACAACTGTGAGTAATTGGATTAGTGTCTTGGAAGCAGCCACCATGAAGAAAGTGCCTGAATAAGAGCTGAAGGTAGAGTTTTAGACATACTTAAAACTCTAAATTTACCAGTCAATACTTCCCCATTCATTATCGCTGTACAAGAAAGTAAGGACTTATATATTAACACAAAGGTGGACATTGTCCTGTTCTCATTTCCATTCATTGCTCTGTCAAGGAGGAAATAACCCGCACCTGGAATGCAAACCTCCCCTGCTACTCGAAAAACAGTTAGAACAATACACAACTGTTACAAATCCCAAGGCAGATGCTGTGTAAGCTTCTCTTTCCGTTGGCACTAGTATAATGTTTATTGCTATAATTGAAATATCTATATATTCTGGCAATAGCAAATGAAGGATAAGGTTAGATGCAATTGTTTTACCCTCCACAGAGGAACATGTTATAGAAACATGACTTTCCCAACAAGAAAATTGGCCAATTTTATTGTGCATAAAAAGGTAAGTTTGAGACATATAGATAATATATGGAAATAATATGGTGCAGAAGGCAGAAGATGGGTTTCTAGGCTGTAGTTCAAAACTTCTGCAGAATCTGTATGCACAGGAGGAATTGACTTTTCAACTTGATGGAGGTCAGCCTGTTCCAGCTGAGGTCATTCTGATTAGCTTGGGCAGCTACTGAGCCAGCTGGTAAACAGATGCTTTCTTATAAATTTATGATTTAGAATAACTTAGGCCAAATGCTTTGATTTTGATGCAAGGAATATGATAAATACAGCCTTGTAGTTCCTTTATTTTTCAATTTGAATTTTTTAGGCAGAAAACCATAATATACTTATTATCATAAGTTGACAACATATAAAAATCATAAGCTGAAAATGTGCAAAAGATTTGTCTGAGCTACACCATCCCGCCATTGCTACTGTGGTCACTTTTGTGGGCCTTTGTAAGAACCCTGTGGCAAAAGTGCCCTCTTTCATTTGTATCACAGTAATTCCCTGAGGCACCAAGGGAGTCCTGAGCCATTCCTTCCTACTGGGTGTTACTTGTATGTAACTACAGAACAGACACAGTTTTGCAGTTTTTGCAAGGAAATCACAATGTCTGCTGTGAAAGCTGGTTTTGCCCTTCTGGAAAGAAGGGGTGGGTTCTTGTCACTCAGAATCAGTCTTAACATTTAGTTCACAGGGTGTTTAACATCACATACCAAACTCTGCTTCAGGGAGATGGTGAAGCTGTACACATCAGGATGGGCAGCAATTCTTACTCTTTTTCATTCTTTCTCCTTCCCCTGTTTGGGGGTGGGGAGGAAGTTGAAGGGAAGGTTGAGGGGGGAGTGTTTGGGTTTTTTGTTTTGATTTGTTTTTTTCATGAACTTTATTCAAGCTTGGCCTTAATTAGATTGTCCCAGAAAATTTATAGAGTCCCTAAATTTATGATCACCAGGCACTGGCTGTTAAGCAAACATAGCCTCGGATACACTGAGCTGAACTCTCCTGTTGCTTCCTGTATTCCCACTTTCTCAACTCACCTAATGGTGTATCACTGATTTACATCAGTGTAAATAAGATCCAACTCACTCGTTGTTTCTGTTGTTAAGAAATACCTTTGTGAATTGTCATTTCTGTAGGCATCTGGTCCTAAAGTAATGAAAGTAGGGAGTGTAGTGGCAGTGAGGAACATGGCAGGGACAGCAGAAGGGGTACAAGGTCCAGGGGCAGGCAGAGGAAAACCACCTGTTGATACAGACCTCAGATCTGTCCCACTTTGCAGTGAGCGGGAGTGCTGCAGTTGTTCATTTTTATGCTCAACAGAAGATAACAAAGGTGAAGATTAATGGTGTGTTTCTTTCATTTAAGCTGCAACTACCACCATCTTATGAAACAAACTGCTGAGCACATCAGCATGTTGCTGATAATATATGTATCTAGTAACTCATAAATGCTGCTATCATATATAGCCAACATGCTTCACAATTCTGTTACAAATTTTGGCATATGCATATATCATCTACAGCATAAAAAACATCAGTACATAATATATGCAGATGCATATGCCTGGGCTAAGGCACAAGTTAAATGCTGAAATGAATGTGAAAGCCTACTTAATTTCATCACTTTTGGAACCACAATACAGAATAAAATTTAACTGTTTGGTTACTTGTTTTTATGTTGTACATAATTTAAGGATATACAAAATCTTGTCACAGAAATGCAAAGTATGTTTTGTGTAAGTCAACAGACCTAGACATTGCTTTACAACACTGCTAACTGGATATGAGATCGTGGGAAAACTGCAATTATCCTGTAAAAATAGACACCTGTTGTAAGGAAAACATTTTTCCTAAAACTTTACATTAAAATGCATATTGAGAGAATGGAGGAGAAGCAGTTAACAGAAAGGTTGTAAACTATGGGGAAATTTGTTGCAACTGAGAAATGACTGGAAACTGAAAGCACTTTCTTAGGCTTTAGTCAGCAGATGTCCTGCCATTTGGGTTCAGAGCTGTTCATGCTCTCAAATCAAAATCACATGAGGGCCTTTGGGAAGATGAGTTTTCAAACTACTTCCCCTTGTGATCTGTCAGAAGTTTCCCATTAAGGAATATCACCCTGGCCTGGATCTTGTTAAGATCACAGTTCTGATCTCAGCTTTTCCCTCTCTCTGTCTAATAAATGACCTTTCATAAGCATTTCTTTACTACTGATTGTCTGTTCTTTTCTGCATTCAGATAATTTTTTATCCTCAATGTCATTTCTTTTTTCCCCTGCCTGTTCCTCCAAAGCAGACTTTAAAGGTGTATCTTCCCCATAGAATTTACTGATTTCCAGAACCAAAATGAGATTTAGCTTCAAGGAAACATTTTTCCCTCCATGCTTCAGCCCCAGACCTGAGGGCTTTTTATTTACCACGAGCTGTGCTTCCAAATACCTGCTGTTATCCTCTGAGCATGCCTTCAGGGAGTGCTGCTTTGAAGCCACTTTGCCATCAAAGCTGCAGATGATTTTTGGGAGCATATAATCCTGAGACACACTGGCATCTCTCCTAATGCTGTGCCCCCTATTCAGCTCATTGGGCAGTCACCAGGTGACAGATGCAGTTCTGCCTCTTGAGAACAGCTCAGGCACAGTGTGTCTTTCACAGGTATCCACTTTCCCAGTAAAAGGACATAAATTGGGTAACACATGTGATGTGATTCTTTGTGTGATAGATGCAGCTGGGAGCCATACACACAGAGGAGCTGTATATGGAGCCCAGCACAGCCTTTGCTGGAGGGATGGACTCTTCATTAGGGACTGTAGTGGTAGGACAAGGGGTAATGGGTTAAAACTTAAACAGGGGAAGTTTAGATTGGATATAAGGAGGAAATTCTTTCCTGTTAGGGTGGTGAGGCACTGGAATAGGTTGCCCAGGGAGGTTGTGAATGCTCCATCCCTGGCAGTGTTCAAGGCCAGGTTGGACGAGGCCTTGGGTGATATGGTTTAGAGGGAGGTGTCCCTGCCCATGGCAGGGGGGTTGGAACTTGATGATCTTAAGGTCCTTTCCAACCCTAACTATTCTCTAATTCTAAGCTACATCCCTCTTTTACTTCCTGACCTCATGTATCTCATCTATATGACTGGGAGATTGTTAGACCAATACATAACTCTTGAGCTCATGAATGACAGAAAAGTGAATAACCCTGCCATGAAAGGCTATCATACTGCTGGGAAGCATGAAGAAAGACTTAAACATACATATTTGAGCTCCAGGGCTGTAAAGGCAGCAGAGACTGTGTGCTGAACCACAGCTCTGGGAACCTCACCCCTTGGGCTAAAGCCAGAAGTCCCCATGACTTGACATATATGAGTGGGGTGCAGGGACTTATATGCACTGGATTTAAGGATTCTAACTGCTTTTAAATGCTCTTTCTTTTTCTTTGATAGTATCTGTATCCCTTTGGATTACACTCTGTTATGTTTAGGAATGGTTTTTTAACACATCCTAAACCACAGGGAAAGATTTTTATTTTTTTTCATTATTTCCACATTTCTGGTCTTCCTCACACAGACCTACCACAATGTGTCCTGCACTGTATAATCAAACTTTGAAAAGAAGACAAGCGTAACACAGCTCAGTTCTGTGGTTCACCACGTATATGGCAACTCTGACTCTGAACCACCATGCCAAAGCAAACCCTGATCTCAACTCCCCATTTAGTAATATGTGTGAGTTTATCTAAGTGGGTCTGACAACTGATACACTGAGATCTGCAGTGCCTAAATTAAAGCACTTATATCAGATATCAGTAAGCCTCAACCAATTACTTCAAATGAAGCTCAGAATGAGGGATAGTCTTATGACAGTAAAATAACAGAGACTAATGGGATCAAAGCAACCATCTAAACCAGTGGTGCTTAGCTTGCTTCTGTTGGTGGTTCTTAGTGTGCTTGGTTATCTGAAAGCTGCACACTTTCAAAGAGTGATTGGTTATCTAAAAGATGCAAAGATACCCCTGAATCCTTACCCCTAATGGGAAAAACTGCGTATCTCCACAGTTGCATTCTGGTCTTGTTCTGCTTTAGATTATGTTTATTATTAAGAAATCCCTCATGCTTTATATTATTTTCATATGTTGTTTATGAAGGGTTAACAGCTGATTATTATGTGTGATACAATGAAAGCAATATATTGCATGCAAATGGTTAAGAGCACATCTGTAGAAGATACAGAAGGTTACAACGTACCTATTGATCTGCTTGTGGCAGTTGGCTGTGTCATTTATTAAAGCAGTATCGCTACTTACCAGGAAAAAACATAGCAAGGAATGTGCACAAAGGGCAAAGAAACTCCTTCAAGGCCAGTGCATAAAGTTTCTTACCATCTCTCCTTATTCAGTGCAGCCTGGTTTAACTTCAGCAGGGGGCATGATGCTCTACCCATAGTCATTCCCATCCTACAGTTTTCTGCCTGCTTTGCACATGTTTGCCACGACAATCTCTGTGTTGTAGCGATGGCTGTAAAGGTGAAATGTAAGGCTAAATGTCTCTTGGGCTGTATTCACATATGATGGCACTGAATACAAGGGTGTTTCAGATTAAGATCAGCTTCTACATAAGGTTTCCAGAGCCTGACTTCTGGGAGACGGACAGGGCTCAGCTGCACACAGCATGTGGTCCAAATACACCTCCCTACTCAGCTTCTTTTCATGTTAGAAGCTCCTTGGACCTGAAAGTCCTGGAAAATAGCTCATTCATTTCTCAACTAATAGTTTAGTAAGAGGTCAGAGTATGGTCTCTCAGCCTCCATGTTGAGAAGCAAAGCACAGAAAGTAATTTGTTCCTTCCTCCACTGTAAGCCCATTGAATATTAAAGGAAAATGGGCCTATTCATGATAGAGACCATCTATAATTTGAAAGGAGATTAATTTATTATGCTAAAGTATCTGAGAAAGGAAACTAGTTAAAATAAGATCCAGGTATTCCAAAAAGGAAGGAATTAATTAAAGATTTTAACAGCTGATGATTTCTAATTCTGGATCAAATTATAACTTCCACTATATGTCAGCCAATGAGAAAAAAAATTCTTTTCATCAGAGCTGATATACTTATCTTCAATTATTTACTGTAGGAGTTATCTGTATAAAGAAGATAGTGTATACAATTTTTTGTTTTGTCATTGAATATTTAGAATTTACAGACGTGAATGAAATGTAAATAGATCTATCTATACATGCATAAACTTTAATGCAAATGAGGTCCACTGATGTCCTGAACTTTTCAAAACTTCCCCCAAAGCATGTTATCCTCAGGGAAAGATAAACTTTAGCCACCAGTATAATAATTATAGATGAAATAGATACATAACAATTTTAGCAGTAATTTTGAAAAGTCTATTTTCCATGAAGGTTTTACATAAAGGAAAATGTAAGAACCCTTCTTAATATTTTGAATTCTCCTTTTGCATTTGTGTATTTCTTTTCCTCAGGTTCTGACAACTTCCCAAGTTTCAACTGTTGGTGAAAGTATTGAAACACTAAAAGACACTGTCCAATCTTGTTGTTCAGTTGGGCGCTGCTCTCAAATGATATTTGGCTGTAAGAGTATACGCGAACTGTTTATGAGTAACATAAGATTTCAGAAGCAGCGTTCCTTATGTATCTTTCTTTTCCACCATTGGTCCTTGTTTGCAATAAGGATCATAGGTAGCTGGACCTGGCTGCTTTGGATGATTGGAGTTACCTATAAAAAGACAAGTGATCAAGCTGTGTGGCCTAGAGCAAAGTTATATAATACAGAACACTGAGGATTACTCTGTTCATTTGATTCATGTGTGTGGTCCTGCATATTTCTTGCCTATTGTTGACATTATACAAATTATTTTTTTCTGGTTACTCAGAATACGATATAGATATAGTGCCTCTTTCCTATTTAACTAAGCAAGCTTTGCTTTCAGCTGTAAAGTCTTCACAACTGAAGTTTAGTGTCAAACTAGGAATAGGCAAATGGGTGTTTCTAATGGAAGAACCATTTAGTTTAAAATATTTGAGGAGAAGAATGATTTGTGGTAAACATTTTTATATTTATATGAGGACTTGTAGTTGATCCTGATTACCCTGAGGGAAGATTTTAATGAAATTTTATTCAGGAAAGGCTATATGTTTCAGTACTAGCAGAAGGAATAAAATGACACATTTAATCTATTTTAGTTAACTAAACATTCTTGCATCTCCTTTTATCTAAATTATTCTGTTCCATTTTGTACAAATATAGTTTCCCATGAAAAAAAATTACTCCATGAGTTCTTAATTGAAGCAATATTCCTAGTGACTGAAAATAAAACCTAGGCATTTAATCTTGTCTCTGTATGTGCTAGTATGTATTGCTCTCTCTATTCTCACATTTTCAAGCCTGGTTATTACCACACTTGCAAGCATTTTTTCAGAGAGTTTCCCATCCCCCCTAAAATGTGTGAGAGTGTGTTTCTTTTGCCTTTATTTTATAGTTGGTCAGCTTCCACTACATGATTTCATCTTATTCTTGACCTTTTTGCCCTTTCTTTCTCCTAAAATGAACCATTGCTTTGTGTTGCTATTCCTTCCCAGGTAGGATCCTTCTTTCCCTATTACCTCATGTTTTGACACTTGTTGTAGGAGGTACAAATGTGTTTTGTCATAGAGTAATTGTCTTATTCTCCTTAGAAAACAGACTTCACACAACATCAGGTTGTTTTCACATTATCTTCATTTCAGCTTAGTCTTGCTCTTTCAGGAAAATACTTAATTGTCCACATCTGTTAGGTGCCTCAAAATCCCTGTTAATACCATTGGATTGCATCTCTTCACACCTTAAAGCTCTCGGCTATTAAAAGTCTTTCTGAGGCTTTATTTTTCCTCATAGATTTCTGCCTCACTCCTCTATTAAATTTATGTCCTGTGCCATCAATAAAACAATCTGCTTCAGGTGTACTCCTGGCAAGCCATAGGGCTTTTCTCCAGTGAACTGATTGAAAGCAAATTATCTTATACATGGTCTTGTAGCACACAAACCTGAGGGCAAATCTAGCAAAGTGGGGAAGAAATGCAGGGTCTCCTCATTGCAGAGTAGTGTAATGGCATGTTCTTGTTTTGGCAATATCCTCTCACCCATCCTGTGGACATCTGCCCCTTCCCAGTTCCTGTAATGGGACCTCTGTAGGAGTCTTCTCCCAAGAAGCTTACTACAGGATCATGGCTTGTCTCAGAGTCTTGTAGTGGAACAGAAAGACAGACTAAAGACTTCAGCAACAAGATTACACCTATTTTAGCACTGAAAATGCATTTAAAACATACCAGATGTGTTCTCAATTGTCAAGATGAATGAGAAATAAAACCTCTTTGACTCTTGATACCAATGTTCATTTTTAATTGAGACTAGCGATTTGTTCTAATTAAGAAGCTGTAATACCGTCATGATTTGTTTGGGCCACGGTGATTTTCTTCCCTCGACAGGATCATTTATAATAGTTAAATTAAATAATTTCTAAATTAAGCAGCCACAAGAGGAAGGAAAAAGTGTTAATAATTTTTTTTCTGAAAGAAAGACTGAAATGAACCATGGCATTATCCTGATTCTGGTACAGTTATTTAACCTTTCGAACTTCTATTCTTTCCCTCCATCATGGTTTAAAATATAGTGTAAAAGAAATAGAAATAAAAAGGTAATGGGAAAGGATATATTGCTTTAAGTATACTATGCAAACAATAAAGTAACAGCAAAGTATACGGTCATTTATTTTATCTCTTCATTTATTTCATTATTTAGAAATATGTTCTGCCAAAAGCCTCGGTGCACACACAAAAGCTTTCATAACAGATCTTGGGAATTAGAGACAGCTACCATATATTGCGGAGAAAAAAAGCCTGTTGTGAAAGACCTTATAGGAACCACTGTGCAATATCTGTCCTCAAATCTATATACAGCTTCCAGGGTAATCAGCAGAAGGAATACGTGCATCCTTTCCATTACCTTGCCAGACCTCCATAGAGATATATAAATAATCAGAATTAAAGAACAAAGTCTAAAAACTATCAAAATCCTCCGAATACCTGCTGGTGCAAACTAGGATATTGTCTTGGTTTTAGGTTTGTTTCTGGAAGAGCTAATATTGCCCTATATTGTACGGAAGGTGAATTATGTGCTTATATATGGGTGCAATGTGAAGCAATGTCTCTTACATCTGTTTCTCGCACATACCCATCCCAGGATATTGTTCTTCAGGTTTCTCTGACCTCACAATTTCTCCTGAAGGAAATAGGCAAAAAAGGTGGGAACAACAGGAGCCTTAAAGTCCATTTCAAAAGATATTCACTAGCAAAATGGAGCCAACAACTAAAAGTGCTGTAATTTCCTGTTAATGCAGTTCAGAGCAGAAACGATACAGCAAGTTTATTTCTCCAAGGCAAAATAAGCACAGAGGCCACTACTAGTGCAGTGCAGTGCAGTGTGTGCAATGACCATAGTCAAGGACTTTGACTTAAGACATGGGGAGTCTATTGATCACTGCCTTAACTCTATTGAGCATTATCCTGAAAGATAGTGAGTCTCCTCATGGGGGCAAAAGTTTTGGCTATCAGTTTTAACTTATCTCTTGAGTCCATTTAATTTATTTCTGTTTTAATCCAGAACTGTATTTTTACAGGGAAATGAATACGGGTCTTTTCTAAAGCAGGTGGTTTCTTGAATAGGCCTTCTCATTTTTAAGTACTGGGAAAGAAATAAGTCTTGCCTGGTCTCCAGACAAATGAGATTTAGAGGTTGTAAGTCTTTGACTTCCAAGTTGACCTTTCGTTACTGCTGAGTTGCTATCAGCCATGCAAGACTTGACAGAACAAAAGTGGGATTAGATTTCAGAGACATTAACCACCATACTCTGTGGTCCAAACTCTTTAGTGCATGACCTGAGAAGTAATTCTGGCTTGGTGCCACATATGGCAATATGTAGATACTAAAATCAAGCTCATTAAAATATTTAAATAAACAAGACAGAGAAGAGGAAAAAGTGGAAATAAATGAGCAGCAGCTAACAGAAGCTGGGTTTGGCAGCTACATCCCCTTCGGAAACTGATTATGTGGACGTTTCCATCTCTTAGAAAGGGCTTTACTATAAAACAAACACCAGAAGAATTAAGTGAAGCGAAGGAAATTAGTATATATGCTTAGAAAGTTAAAAAAAGAACTTTAATGACTTGGGCTGTGGTTGAAACAGACATGTTCTGAGGAGATTTTACCTACTTTAATTTCCTGTGCTACCTGGGTGTTTTCCCTGAGTTCTTCAGGAATGCCAGATCTGAAATCAGACATTATTCCTCATTCTCTATTGAACACTGATTGAAATGTTTTAAAATTAACCAAAAGCTTACTGGGTTTGAGGGCAAGTTTCTAAAAAAACCCAGAATTTTTCTTTAGTCTGGAAATCCCAGTGATGCAGGTGTGATTCCAGGCCTCCGTGTTTTCATTTTGCAGTCCTTAGTTAAACAAAGAACAAAAGACTAATTTGTTTTTTCTAAAGGGTCTACAAGAAGGAGATGGAAGCAAGTCAATATCTGAATTTCTCCCCAGTCTCTGGGAGATACGGGTATAGTCTGGAAAGTCTTGACACTTAAGAAATGAGTTCTAGGCTTCAAGTCTAACTTTCTTCCTTTGGACTTACATCTAGTTGGAAGAATACTTTGATTTTTTCCTTGTGGGAATATGTAGCTTAAGCGGATCAAGAGTGTTCTCTTACTTTCCAGTTCTACAATGAAAATATCCTTTTGTTCTGTTTTTTACTGTATGCAGCTCACATCAGAAAGTCTGCTTTTCTAAAAAGTTAAGAAGTCTCTCAGAGTATTAAGACTGTTTGGAAGCTTCTTGTCATCGGTTGTGATGATCTTTAAGGTCCATTCGAACTCTAACTATTCCATGATTCTATGACTGAAAGAGCTGAAGCCACACTTCACTAAGTACAGAACGGTTGCGAGTTCATACTGCTGCTTCAAATTTGTTCAAAATATTTTGATAGGGTAATTTTGTCCTGGCAGACTCAGGATCAGATCAAGTATCATCTGTTCTCCTGCAGCTACACAAATGCAGCCCAAGCACCATATGGTGTGCTCTGGCACAGCTCGCATGCCGCAACTGAAACACTATCACATGCTCACACCAGACCTAGATCAGATTTCTGTTGCTTTTTAGTGCACAAATCAAGCATCAGTGACCATGGAACCACTGATTATCCACCATGGGTTTAAAAGAAATGCCCCACTACTAGTACCAACTGTTGGGATAATGCTGTTTGATGCTGAGAGTCCTCTCCTATCTAATACAACTGGGGCTGTCAGCTGAGCTGGTGAGCAGAGTAGGAGCAGAGTCACTGAGGGTCACACTTTATTAGGGGAGGCTTAGCTAAGGGACAACTCAGCTGTGGCCACAGTTACACATCTGCTACCGTGAAAAGCATACCCACTTTTTGGGCCTTCAATTAAGCAAGGTCTTTCAGTTGCTGTTGCAAGGCTATTATTTGCACAGAAGCATGCACAAACAGACAGGGTACTGGTGTTTTCTTAGAACTGTCTGGCTAATGTCCAATTCATCTTTAACTGTAAAATCTATATTTAGAAACTGCTTTTACTGTGACCTTTCCTCAGATACTGTAGTTTGGGCCTGTGTGAGTAGGATTAATTAAATGTTAAATAAGTAAGTCACGCATAGCAATGTTCACGTTATTAAGCTAAAATATTTTCAAAAGTTTCTGAAAAAAATCCACAGGTTTTTGAGATTTATAACAAAGCAAAAAAGATTAATTTTAAATACCTTAAAACATTCTGGTTTGTGAAAAGCAAATGTTTGGTTTCAATTTCCAGCTTTTAAAAGCATTGTGGATTTCTAAGAAACTAAAAAGAATTTCCAGATAGAAAACTATTTCAAATAGATCCATTTTTTAAATACTGAAACATCAGTTTGTGCCTTAACAAGATGAATACAGATTTACAAAGCAATTCTGTAATGCTAAGCAAATAGTTTTTTTTCCTAGAAAGTATTTACGCCAACTCTAATCACATCACACCTGCATAAAATGAGTGTAAGCAGATGTATGATGCTTCTGCTATAATGTGCTATGGCTTCCACTCACAGAGGAAATCCTGCCTCTAGCAATGTCAAAGAGAGTTTACCCAAATCATTTCTTCACACCTAATTCATGTTTCATCTATAAGAATCAGTGATTTCACACTAGTCTAAATGTTGCTACTTTTACTGGTACAATTGCCAGATCACTCACATTAAATAAGCTTAGTATCGCAACAATTCAGATTTTTTACTTTTATCAAGGGCAAAAATAATAGTTCATGCCCTAGATATTTCCTGTCTAGACTCCTATATTGGTCTTTTGGACAGATTTCCTTCTTTTTTCCATTGTTGTTTTCAAAGCAAAATGTACAAATTCTACATCTTTCTTTTCTAAGCTCTCAAGAAGATGATGGGCTTGTGTTCTTGGCTTATGGCATTAGAAAAATACACCCCTGGTGAAGAATCAATCCTGTGTCTATATTTGAATTATGATTACATGAGAAAACAGGAACTGATTATGTGGCTAATCTACACTAGAGTTCCCTTTAGATAATGGCAAACTTACAGCAATGGCCTCTGAAGTATCCTACTTATTGCACTCTGATGAAAGATGATAACACCCTGCATTCAACAACTCAGTAGAGACACTGAGGGGTCAAATATTCAGGCGCTTTTCATTCATTACTTTATTCTGAACATATTTAAGTAATATTTAAATTAACCATATAATCCCCACTAGCAGCTCCGGATAATTATTTGTCTGAATTATCTTAGATGCCTGTCTTAATACACCATAAATGGCCCTTTTAGGAAACCTGTTTCAGAGTACTGAGGGATGCCTGAACCTAAGTAAGACTAGGTGAGATGCTTAAGTTTTAAATAGCTAAATTAGATTGAAAGCATCGTATGTCTCCTTTTCTGCTGGGTTCCTTGTAATTTGTTGAGGATGCCTAAAAACTGTGGTGACTACCCCTGGAATGGTAAATATGGACACTTTTAGAATGGCTGAATAGGTCATGAGGTGATTAATAAGTTATCATCTGTTATTTCTAATTACAGTTTGAGCTTGATCAAATCTATTATAACATTTAATAATTCTAGTCCAACCTTTGTTCCAGTATCTTGTTCTCTAGCATTTAATTGATCAGTCACAATCCACAGCATACATTTTAATTAATCCATTTCATTTTTAGTTTTTCCTATAACAGTGACTTATTCCATGCATTTATTCAATGTATTTGACCATGCACAGTTTTCTGTCTGTTGTCTGAATGTTCTCTGCAAAACTGTCACCCAAGAATTACTCGTTGACACCACGTTGTGGTTTCTTTTTTACTTGAGGCATAGACAGCTTCACTGCTTGTGTGATTTTGTAACATTTGAGATTTCGTCTGAGTGACTGTGTTCTTCTATAATCATGAATTTTGTTTTACTGAGTTTCATATTTAACATGTTTTTATACAGGGAATGCTATTCATGCGTGCTTCCCAACCAGCACTCCAACAAAGCACAAGTGTTCTGTTGATCTCATTGTGAACAGTTTTTAACAAAGATTTTTGGAATCTTTCCAATAAAAATGCAACAGAAGCAGACAGGAAAAGGTTAGGCAAACAGTAGTGCATTATACATGGCCACATATAAGACTGTGCTCAGGAAAGGGTAAAGAAATATAATTGCTCAAAGGAACTATTTATGGGGAAAACTGGTAATAAACATAAGTAAGTGTTTCAGATTTGTCTCTAGTTTGAAGAAATGATAAGAACCAGTGCCATCCCTAGACTATAAGTTTTTGTCTCACTGCAAAATCTTCCAGTTTTCAATGTCATGAAAACCAAATGTGCTTCAAAAACAACTTGCTTTTGCAAAAGACTAGTTTTATCCTAAATCTTTGCAAATATCAGAAAAAACAGAGTGAGGGTGGTATTTATGAAGGTGTAGGCCATGCATGTTTTAGTATTCCATGTTGTTGAAAGTAAAGAATTGCTGCTTACACTATTCCAATGAACATTGTGCAGGCTATGTTGTCTAAACCTCATTTGTATGGTGTCTTCTCCTGTCTTCTTTCAGAGAGTATTTATTTACCATAGCCAGATCTATAAGCATAAGTTCTCCATGTTCTTTTCTCTGTGAAGTTATTCCAGGCAGCCAGCCAATTCCTCATTCTCTATATTGGGGTAGATGAGAGTGTACCTGGGCCTGTTTGCTGTCTCACAACTGATGCATGCTTCCCTAGAGAACATGGCTGGGTAGGGCTAGGGCAGCCTTTGGGCTGTGCTAGCAGAAAAGCAGATGGCCCTAAGGAGCTCCTGATTGATCCTTTTAAAAACCTTGGTGCAAGTGAAAAAAGGGCAAACATTTTTAATCTGGTGTGAATGTTTCATTCCTTCTGTCATGTACAAAAATCGTATGTTTCATCATATACTGAATTTTTCACAATTTTTTTCCCATGTAAACCCCCCAAATGTTGGGGGGGGGGGGTGTTTATTTATTTATTTTTGGCTTCTTCCCCCTTTCTCCATTTTTTTTTTTTTTTACCCTGTTACATTATTTGCAGCTTTAATGTGAATCTATGAGATATCGAATCTTTGCAGCATGGATACAAAGGTTGCTGTTGCAGATAGCATCACTCTTCTATTAAAACAAGCTTGATTGATTTCACTAACACTCTTGTCCTGCTGAAGACTTTCCCTTTTCTCAAAGAAAGGCATCAAAAGTTGAAACCTGGGCTATCAGGAAACTGAGATTATTATTTTTTCAAGTGGGCTCAGCACTAGTTAATGATTAATGATATGAGCCAATATACTTTGAGCATATACCTGATTTCCCTCCTTACTCTACATCATCTCTGAATCCCAAATTTCCCATGATCATAACACCAACAGAGAATAGTTACGTATCAGAGATTGCTTTTCAGTTCAAGTTTTATTTTTCCAGTACTGGTATGCACACATTAGTAATATGTGCTATATATATATTTCCCCTGTAATATTAAATTTCAAATGCATTTTTATCATCCCATCTCTTCACCCTCTCTCAATATAGAAGACCCTATAATATTGCTTCACTCAGCTGCTCTGCTTTTTTAACTCTCCTATAGATTTAAATACATGGCAGTTGTAACAAGTATATCTATGTGCCTAATTATAAACCTGCTGAGTGAAAATCACTAAAATTGATTCAGAAATTAATGCCTTTAGAAGCTGTATTAACACAGCTTTGTTAGCCATCAGTTTGTTTAATAATGCTGCCCCAAAAAAAACTAATGGATGTTATACTTTTGCTAAAACTATTACTGAACTTTCAAAACTAGCCCCTGTAAAAGGGGGGGATTTGGTTGGGTTGTGGGGTGGTGGGTTTTTTTGTCTAGACATTGCCTAATACAATGAAGATTGTTTAAAAATTTAAACATATTGGTATATAATTTCGATGCTTATGAAGTGAGATGATTTCATGCAGGAATGAAACCAAAAGTCATGCTCTCAGCAGACATATGGAAATATAAGTGTATGTCTATACCACACTTATCCCTAGGCTAGTATCAGTCTCCTCTGTCAAGATCCTGCATGACATAAATGTTCTGTTGCCAGATTGGAATTGCCTTACTGGCTTCAGGGTCACAGCACACACTGTGTTAGTGCTAAAGGCAGGGAAGGATGGTTAGAAACTTTTTCAACAACAGGGACAAATCCATCCTCTTCCTTTATAATGCAAAAGGGACAGAAGGAGGCAAAGGATGTCAGAAGAGAGGTCAGGGCTATGGATGGCATTTCCTTCCCTCTTTTTCTGAAATCTTGGGAGCTACCTAATCTGCCCAAAGATGACACTTTAGGTGTGTCCTCTAATGTCAGTAAGGCTGAACAATTTTTCTAGTGAATTTTGTTGTTGCTGGTGTGTTTTAATGGGTCTGGCATCCTCCACAGCAGGATTAGACCTTAAGAAATAAGCTGTATTCTCAAAAGGAGTTTTTCACAGCTAAAAATGGGAAATAAGAGCTTGTCTGATGACTTCATCATCATCTTCTCTCCAAAAAGCCTCAAAAGACCCCCAGACTTTAAACTCAGGCTAGGATCTCTCCAAGGTCCCCTAATTTAATATGATGTCATCAGATACAGAAAGGATCTCTCGACTTGACCTGATCAGCTATCCATTCAAATTGCTTTCCCTGGCAAAACTGAATGCTCTTTAGGTGAATGTCTGGAGGGAAGTCTCAGAAGCATGTATGATTTATATGTTTTAGTTAACCAGCTCCAAAAGGCACTCTCTTTATGGTACTTAGGGAAGCCTGCATGAAATAAAGCTGGAATTGGTGAAGGCACTGGAGAAGAGAGAAATGAAAACTCTTTGAGGGCGTATGAATAAGCATTACATACATTCTTTATTCCTCTTTTTCATATTTCATATTGATCACAAGTATTAATAAAAAGTAAACTTCCTCATTCCACACAAAAACTTTATGAAGTCATTCAGATATTTCAAAATATTCACAAAAAAATTAATACTTTGTAAAGATGTAATTATGCATGCTTTTGTGCAATACCCACTAATTTTCCGTGCATTCCTTATGTAGAATGAATTAAGACAGGTGTTGGAAAGGTCAATAATAGAATTGTAGAATCACAGAATAGTTAGGGTTGGAAAGGACCTTAAGATCATCTACTTCCCACAGGAAGCAGTAGCATCAGGGAGGGGGAGCTGAAGGAGGGAGAAAAACTAGACTGCTGAGCAAGAGTGAAATGAATGCTCCAAACTCAAAAAGTCACAAGGCAGCTTAGTTCAGAAACAGGCAATATTATAGACTCACTTTGCTCTGTGAGCTAAATTAGACTAATCTTTTTAAAAGTGAACACGTTTAAAAAGAAATAAATTACTGGTGTGTCCTTGAGCTTTACATAGCTGTGAAGAAGTTGGCAAATTGGCCATTTACTGTGTGCTTAGTAAAAGGATTCAAAATCAGGAAAGAAACCACAGACTCTAATTTCAGCTGCTTGTGACGTCTTTCAGGGTGACATAAACCAACCAACAATTACAGTAACTGATAAAAGCTATGGATGGTATACAGTAGAGGCAGATACTAATGTATACTGATTGGCTGCATTTTGTGTGCAGAGACATGGTGAACTGCTTTCTGGAGTGCATTGCTCTCTCTCCTAAGTCCTGTAGAAAAAGCCCAGCTAACTGGTGGAGAATATGCCCTACATTTTAAAGCGAAATTTATAATGGAGCTCATTAACTATATTCTTGAACCTGTTGTATTCAGATAAGCATGAACAATAAATTTAACAATACGTAGAAAGAATTACTCTCTGTTTAATTTATATTTATTTTGCACTGCTGCAAATATTTATTCATGGGTTGTTTTCTGAAATAATGCAAGTATCTAAATCCATACTTACTTTTCTCCTCCCCCCTCCCCCCCCAAGACCTTAGACTGTAGTACTGTAGTTCTTTCTTACAACCTTAGAGCTATTTAGAACAGGATATTTTGTCTTGCCACTCCAATATATATTCTGGTACATTTATATTGATAAATATGTTAATATTTACAGATATCAAGTGTCAGTTCTAAGCCTAACAAAATATTTATGGTTTGTCTTTATTTTTTTTCTCTAGACAAGGGGGTTTATGCTTTTTGTTATGTTTGTTGGGTGTTTTCAATTATAAATAAAAATAAAATTTTATGAATATTGCAACAAATCAATCAAAACATAGTCTTTTAAAATCCTCAAATATCCTTTGAGACACTGTATAGGAGAAAAATAAAGATAAAATAGCTTATTCAAGAAAAGCATAAAACCATACATGTAGAAAAAAAATAATTCAAAGTCTGTCCTAGTTAGGAAGAATCAGTACAAAAACTCAATATCAGGATGCAGACCTTTGAAAGATCCACAAACTCATCCGTTATGATCCTAGCTGGTCTTAAAAACCAAAGCTGATTATTTTTCACCCCAAAAAAGCAAAAAAAAAAAAAAAAAAGTAAGCAGAATGAAGCAGTTAAAGGTTTCTGATCTTTATATAACCTCAGAGGAACAGATGAGGATTCATGACCTAACGGCTGCAAACCCTTTTCTCAGAAGTCCCCATCATTTAGCCCAAGGCGGTCTGCATATAGCCTTAAGTATAACAGACCTTCAATTATTAAAGTTTCTTTCCTTTTCCTTTCCTTACTTCTTAGACCTTATGCGAGTAATAGTTTCTGAAAAGAGGCTATATTTAAACACTTCTGTCTTCACTGGCATTTTTTGACACTTGAAGGTAAACCTCAAATATTTTATAAATAAAAATCATGTATATTTTTACAAGTATATGCTTTGCCATCTCATTTGATTACCTTGCTGGTGGCTACATTTAATTTTCTACTGGGAGGACTTGATGTGACATAAATTTGGGAATCAGATGTTACCATCATTAAAGATGTATTCTGAACTCCCGCTACATTTTAGCTGCAGATTACAGCCTGAAGGTGATTGCAGCAGAAAACAGAAGAATAGGACTGGTTTGTTTGTGCCTTTCATACAGTTGAAATCTCACATCCTGCATGATATAGGCTGCAGAATCTCTCCTTGCAAGTTCTGAATCAAACTCATATGTATTTTGCTGAACCAAAGTATACATTTTTGAAAATTACCCAGTCTTAGATCAATTTTTCAAATGAGAAAGTTACAGGATCATAGAATATCTCAATTTGGAAGTGACCCATAAGAATCATTGAGTTACAAAATGCAAAGGAATGTGACTCCTGACTCTTTACCACACATATGAAAGTAGGATAAGTTCTTCAAATAGTTCTTCAGTGAGCTGATAACACAGTCCAGGTTGCAACTCATGGATGAGGCAAGGGAAGTAACAAGGAGTCTAGGCAGCTGCTATTTCTTTCCTCATTCGTAGAATCATAGAATCATAGAACAGCTAGGGCTGGAAAGGACCTTAAGATCCTCTAGTTCCATATGACATAATGGCTCATACTCGAGAGATGTAGTTATAACTCTACAGTTTTCATAGCTGTTTCCTGGCATTAAACATCAGGCCAGTGGATCCACTAAGTAGTCCAAAAAAAAGAGTCTAATAACCACACATTCCTGTAGAGGAGGTTGCAATTACCACAGTTAAATATAAACAAACTGTTAATTCTGATCATGTGGAGTGAACTTTGGCTTTAGATACAGCTTTATGTTACTAGCATATTTGCTACAAAATAGCCAAGATAAAGACACTTTATGGCCACTACAATGGCATTGGTGAGACTATTGTAGTTCCCTGCATCTGGGAAAGTAGCATAAAGTTGAAAAAGCACAAATGTAATGTCTTATTAATAACAAATTACTGAGTCTGACTCTTTCTACAGCTTCCATATACTTCTGAAGAGGCAACAGAAATGGTAACGGGAGCATATAAACACCTTTCATACCTCATTTTAAAAAGCAAATATGGTTGCATTCTAAAAAGGTGAGGAGCAATTTCTGATATTGAATGAATGTTTGAGGTTCTTTTATTAATGTAGATAAAGGAAAAAATTAAGCAATGCATTTCCATTGCCTTTGAGTCTGCTGTCATATATGTGCCCCCCCCCCCTTCCCCCCCACCTCACCCCCGCCCCGCCTCACTACTAGGGACAGAAATTAAATAACCCTGTAAAATAACATGATGGAAGCAAAAGACATTTAAATTATACTGCAAAATGATGGAGTGTTTTCACATAAGACCTGTTATATCTGTTCTTTCTGAACTTACAGCATTAGTCAAGCTTTGGTGTCTGATCTATTGTTTGCTGTCCTGTATTTTAAGTGGCTGGACTGCATAGATTCTCACGAAAGGAAAACTAAGGAAGCCTTCTAAGACTTTAAAACTTTATGAGGCTTGAGTCAGTTAGCTGTCTTTTTATGTTTTCTGCTACAAAATTATTTGTTTAGCAGAGAGCAAAAATAATTATGTTGGCTAATGAGGTTAGAATACTATTAACCCAAAAAGCACATGAAATTCAATATACAAATAATAAAGAAAGCTATCATTTTATGTTGATTTGTGCATGGAAAACACCCTTTAAACTGACTTAATGTGAAATTTGTCATTGTAGATTCCACCAGTGACTGAGAATTTGCTTATAAGTAATGATGTGATTAAAAGAAAGCTGTCAGAAAACTGCAGAAGGAAAGCACCACATATTCATTCATTCATTCATTCATTCATTCATTCATTCATTCAATCTGCAGATCTTCCTTGAGGAGTTACAGGCTGGTGCTCCCATGATAAAAACTGTTTTCACAGTGTTCTCATGTGAATACTCACTGCCATTTGCAGCTTGGCTGCATCTTTGTTCATCACCCTGTGATGGAGGGTGTCCCATCTTCTTGTGAATTAGGTCCGTATTATTCCTTTTTGCAAACAGGTGTGAACAAGGAAACATAAGAATGATGGTATCAGCTCAGAAGAACTATTCACCTAACCCAGTATTCTGCCTCCAGCAATGGACATAAGTTGAAACTTATACAAGAATAAGAACAGGGAAACCCTATACAGAAGCTTCTCCATATACTGTCCCAGCTTGTAGCTGTTTTCAGCTCAGGGAATTTTCTAAGATAGATGTAGTTTTATTATTTTCAGTGATCTTTATTTTTCCCCATGAACTTTCCCTGTCTCTCCTTTTTAGCATGCACACCATCCTTTGGAGAAGAGTTCTACGCATCTGCTCTCCACTGCGTGAAGTATCACATTTTTTGCTTCATACTTAATCCCTCCTAACTTCACCTGTACTGCCTTGCTTTTATCCTGGAAGACAATGAACAGTACTTCCTTAACCTTCTTTCCCCTGACATTCATGATAGTGTAGACTTCTGCTGTACCTTCCAAGTCATCATCTTCCAGATGGAAAAGGTCCTATAATACTTACAGAAACCATACCATGGTTTCCAACTACTCAGTACACTTGTTTACCTTCTCTGCACCTCTTCCAGTTGTATTAATGTAATTTTGGAGATCTGGAGATTAGATATACAGTTGTCCAGACAAATGTATACAGAGTTTTCTGTTTTCTTCTCTACTCCATTCCCAATAATTCCTAATACTGCTTGGATTTTGGACTTTTTTTTGGCTGAGCTTTGCACTGAAGTTTTCATAACTACTGATCAGAACTCCAACTTCTCACAACCCATGTGGCTCAGAGCCCGTCCTTTTACATGTGATATTGGAATTCTCTTCCCCCCAGATTTATGTTTATCCATTTTGGTTACCATCTTTCATTTTATTTTGTAGCTCGGTCTCATAAAGTCATTTTCTCTATTGTTAAACACATATTACAGAATCATTAAATCACATCTTCACTATGTGATTTAACAAGCACATTTTAATAACCTTTGTAAACTTTCTTAACTTACTCATCATCCCCTGGCGTTAGGTCAATTATCTGTAAGATAACTCAGTACCGCTCCTTGCAGAACTGCACTGGTGTCCCTCTGTTGCAAAGGCTGCTCATATTTTTCAGCCTGATATTTTCCACAAATGATTACTCTAAGCCAGAACATTCTTTCTTATACATTGCTCCTTGTTTTCTTAGATGTTAATACTGAGAGGGTTTGCCAAAAACCTTTGGAAATCCAAGCAGAACTGTATCAACAACATACCTTTGTTCCCGTGCTTTTGTTGATTTTCAAGGTTTTAAAGGTTTAAGGTTTAATTAGGTTTTAAAGACAGTGTATCCTTTTCTAAAAACTATGCTTACTCTTCCTAAGCCGACTATATGTGAAGGCAGCCACAGATAATTTTCTTTATTACTGTTTCTAGTAATTTGGTAAAAGCAAAAGTCAGACTTGGAGTATTGTATCCTTCAGAAATACCCTGGAGCCATTAAAGTTTTTGCCACTTTCTAGTTCTATATCATGGCAATTTTTACAAAAGTTTACACATTACTATTAACATTTCATCTGTTTCACCATTTGGAGTGCCCAAACAACTTTTGGGTGATTACTATGTTCTGATTCTGGCATTTTCTTGTTGATTTTGTTTATACATCTCGTACTTTGTGGCGAATTAAATTTTAGACAGATGCTCTGAGTAATCTCCCATAATGAAAGGTTCTGATTTAAACATTTCCTTCCATTGTGATTCCCAATTGTTTTTCTTACATGATTTTGACTAATCATCACTGGTTGTACTTGTGGTTTAACCCCAGCCAGCAACTAATTTGTGAAAATGAAGACCTTGGGCCCACTGTAGGAGAGGATCTGGTTCTAGACCAACTTAAAAATCTGAACGTGCACAAGTCCATGGGACCTGATGAAGTCCATGTGCGGGTCCTGAAGGAGCTGGCAAATGAAGTTGGTAAGCCACTGTCCATTGTATTTGAAAAATCATGGCAGTCAGGTGAAGTTCCTAATGACTGGAAAAAGGGAAATATAACCCCCATTTTTAAGAAGGGAAAAATAGATGACCTGGGAAATTACAGACCAGTCAGTCTCACATCTGTGCCTGGCAAAATCTTGGAGCAGATTCTCCTGAAAGGCATGCTAAGGCACATGAAAAACAACAAAGTGCTTGGTGACAGCCAGCATGGCTTCACTAAGGGGAAATCCTGCCTGACCAATTTGGTGGCCTTCTATGACGGGGCTACAGAACTGATGGACAGGGGTAGAGCAGTTGATGTCATCTACCTGGATTTGTGTAAAGCGTTCAACACTGTCCCACACGACATTCTTGTCTCTAAATTGGAGAGACATCAATTTGATGGATGGACCACTTGGTGGATAAAGAACTGGCTGGATGGCCGCACGCAAAGAGTTGTGGTCAATGGCTCAATGTCCAGGTGGAGATCAGTGACGAGTGGTGTCCCTCAGGGATCGTTCAACATCTTTGTCGCTGACATGGACAGTGGGATTGAGTGCGCCCTCAGCAAGTTTGCCGATGACACCAAGCTGTGTGGTTCGGTTGATACGCTGGAGGGAAGGAATGCCATCCAAAGGGACCTTGATACGCTTGTGAGGTGGGCTGATGCCAACCTCATGAAGTTTAACCATACCAAGTGCAAGGTCCAACACCTGGGTCAGAGCAATCCCAGGCACAGCTACAGGCTGGGCAGAGAAGAGATTCAGAGCAGGACTGCGGAGAAGGACTTGGGGGTGCTCGTCGATGAGAAAATGAACATGAGCCGGCTTCAGTGTGCGCTTGCAGCCCAGAAAGCCAACTGTATCCTGGGCTGCATCAAAAGGAGCGTGACCAGCAGGTCGAAGGAGGTGATCCTGCCCCTCTACTCTGCTCTCATGAGAACTCACCTGGAGTATTGTGTGCAGTTCTGGTGTCCTCAACATAAAAAGGACATGGATCTGTTGGAACAAGTCCAGAGGAGGGCCACGAGGCTGATCAGGGGACTGGAGCACCTCCCGTATGAAGATAGGCTGAGAAAGTGGGGGCTATTCAGCCTGGAGAAGAGAAGGCTGCATGGGGACCTCACAGCAGCCTTCCAGTATCTGAATGGGGCCTATAGGGATGCTGGGAAGGGACTCTCCATTAGGGACTGTAGTGACAGGACAAGGGGTAACAGGTTAAAACTTAAACAAGGGAAGTTTAGATTGGATATAAGGAGGAAATTCTTTCCTGTTAGGGTGGTGAGGCAGCGGAATGGGTTGCCCAGGGAGTTTGTGAATGCTCCATCCCTGGCAGTGTTCAAGGGGACAGTTTGGTTTGGACGAAGTCTCGGGTGACATGGTTTAGTGTGAGGTGTCCCTGCCCATGGCAGGGGGATTAGAGCTAGATGATCTTAAGGTCCTTTCCAACCCTACCTATTCTATGATTCTATGATTCTAACTAAGCATTGCACAGCCACGCGCTCACATCCCGTGGCAAGATGGGGGAATGAATTCTTCCCCTTGCCCCTGCTCCAGTTTGGACTTACCCACAAATTCCACTCCCTTAATGATATACCTGCTCCATGTGGAGCCTTATCTATGAACCAGTGTCTCCTGGGGTCTACCTCCTGTAGCATAGACTTATCCACAGCCACAGTTGCTTTGAGGTACACCTCTTCCATCATGGCCTTACCCATGGCTGCAGTTCCTGCAGGGGTATAGGTGCTTTGCTGTGGGCATATCCATGGCCACATGCTTTGAGATGTTCCAGCGTGAGTTCATGCACAGACACTGATGCTTCAAGGTGTACCTTCTCCAGCATGGATTTATCCTTGGGCCACAATTCCGTTAGAGGTATTCCTGCTGTGGTACAGACATAACCATGGCCATCGGCATTTCAAGATGTGTCTGCTCTGGTATGGATTTATTCATAGCAATAGATGCTTTGGGGTGTCCTGCTCCCATGTGAACTCTTATACAGGTCACAGTGTCTTCGACTTAAGTTCACAATGGAGCTCCAGCCTGCCCAGTACAGCAGTGACACCCTGGCCATCTGCCAGCCCAGGCTCACAGCCACTGCTGTTATCAGAATGTTCCCTGGTACAGCAGAGTCAGATGGTAAGCAACACAGATAAATCAAAAGCAAAAAGCAGTCACTAACAAGCACTAGACTCTAATATACAGTAAGGTGGGCAAGCCCCATGGCAAGCAAAGAAGGCTGCTGATTAATAGCTATACAGCAATAATGGTTATAAATTTGATCTAGCATATTCCAGTCTAACCTATAACCTTTAACCCTTCGAGCTCCGTGTTGGGCACCAGAATGAACTGTCATGGTTTACCCCCTCTGGCAACTCAGCCCCACACAGCTGCTTGCTCACTTCCCCCATGGTGGGATGGGGGAGAGAACTGGAAGATAAAAGTGAGAAAACTCGTGGGCTGAGATAAAGGCAGTTTAACAGGTAAAGCAAAAGCTGTACACACAAGCAAAGCAAAATGGATTCATTCTCTGCTTCCCATTGGCAGGCATCAGCCATCTCCAGGAAATCAGGGCTCCATCACTTGTAGCAGCTACTTGGGAAGACAAACAAACACCACCACTCCAACTGTCCCTGCTTCCTTCTTTTTCCCCAGCTCTATATGCGGAACATGACACCATATGGTGTGGGATATCCCGTGGGTCAGCTGGGGTCAGCTGTGCCAGCTGTGTCCCATCCCAGCTCCTTGTGCACCCCCAGCCTGCTCACTGGTGGGGTGGTGTGAGGAGCAGAAAAGACCTTGGTTCTGTGGAAGCACTGCTCAGCACTAGCTAAAACATCCCTGTGTTATCAACTGTTTGCAGTCAAAATCCAAAACATAGCCCCATCCTAGCTACTGTGAAGAAAATTAACTCTACCCCAACCAAAACCATCCTAGATGTATAGACTCTACTGCTGGCTTTCCCATTTTGATGAATTATACAAATTTTTTTTTGGAACTTTTCTTTCAGTCTCTTATAGAGTTTACACTGGTGGTCACATAAATATGAATCTCAGCGTTATCTTAATGTAAGATAGTGGACCACCAGCTAGTTGTTATTTTCTAAATTTAATATTTTAATTTTTCATTTATAAAGTTATTGTGTATTTAACTTCAGAGACATACTGATTATGAAGTGTCCTATGAGTCTGCTCTACCATAGTTTATGTATGTTTTCTGAGTTCAAAATGAATATGTACATGTGTTTTAGTCGATAACGGATGAAGAGCAAATAATGAGCATCTTCACTGGCATATATCAACTTTATTCTGTTTAGTGAAAGGTCCACGTCTTCCAGTATCTTATGTTTAACAGTTCCACTATCAGTGTTCATGGAAACAATAAAAGAACAGTGAAAGCATTGCCTGACATTTTCCCTGGCCTCTGGCAGCCCTGGTTTGGTCACTTCATATGAAATCTTTCTGCTGTTTGATAGTCCCCAGAGTCCTCTCTCCTCTGTGAATTTCTGTAATTCCTCTTGGAATCCAGCTTTATACTTGAACTTCACAACATCCCAAGGCTTGTTAAATGTAGCTTTTAAAGTGAAATATGACATCTGTTAATTTTATTATCACCTTCTGTTATGTCTTCAGGAAAAGGGATTAAATTGTTTTATTTTAATATATGGTTACTCAAAAATAAAAAGTAAAACATTCACTTCCATGCATAAGATTGTTGTCTTTCAATTAAGATTAACCACATTGATCATGATAAACAGTCTACAATGCATTCAACTTACCTAAACCTTCGTCTACCACCCATGAATACTTTAAATACACTGAAGAATTTTTTTAAACACATTTCTTATTTTCATTTCCTCTAGTCCTTGAGGCATTCAACATATCTGAACAATAAATCATGCTCAAATTATCTAGAACTTGCTTTAATAGAGTTATGTATTTATATTAAGTTAAAAAAAAAAAAATAAGCCTTAGAATCTTCAATTGTAGAATTTACCGCTGTAGACAACATTCCTTTGTCATAATGATGGAAGTATATAATGTTTAACATTTCTGGAGTATAAATCTCCCTCAGGAAATTCTTTGGAACATTTACAATTTTCTGTGTTCAGATAAACAAGTCTAGTTCCCAACGAAGCAAAGAACCAAATTTAAAATTGGCTAAATTGCCACCAAGTAAGATTTGTGTGATAAATACAGCACTTTTACTCTGTTCATGACTTTCCCTCAAAAAACTCTTTTAAACTTGCAATTGAGACAAAGACCCAAATGATTCTGTGAAGGCTTATTTGTAAAAGTTTTATTGCTTGCAGCCTGAGTTAACCTCTTTGATTTTTCCTTTAAGCTCCATCTGTATTTGAAAATAAAATAGGATAGGGTTCACTCTCTGCCTCTCAGGCACCAAATGTCCATAGTATTTATCTATACTGCTAAACTCTGTTCCTCTGCTAGACAGAGCACCCTTATCCATGCTGTCTGCTGGAAGTAGCCCTGTTCTTAGCAGTATCTCAGAGGATATTAGTTGGGACAAGCCAAAACCATGCCACAGGGCATGTTCACCAGTACGCAGTACCTCTTATTGGTGTTCGAACCTAGAGTCCTGCCCTGTTTACTTTAGTGGTGTAAATACAACCCTCAAATAATTAATAGTATGTAAAGGAGTTCTATACTTCAGAGCTGAAGTGCTGTTTTCAAGCTATTTATTTAGACTGTTACAGTTCATTATGTGCCTTAACATCAGCAAAGGACAAGCCAAGCCTCATGGTATTGCTTATTCTCCTTGACAGGCTTTTTCTGAACAAAGAATAAGGAAGAGATAGCTGGGGAAACAAAAAATAAAATGAAAAGAAGGAGTCAGTGACCTCTTCAGTTCTCCCTTCACTGAAACAGAAACATTTCAAAATCTTTTAACCTGGTCCATTTAAATAAAAATAATCAGTGTTAGCTATGCATAACAATTTTCCTTTTCACAAAAGAATTATGAGTCTGTAATAATAAAAACAAACTAGTTTTCCATATATCAAAAGGGAGAAAAAGCTCTTTGTGGAACATGTTCATGAATATTCTCTTCAAGAACAAGCAGCAATGACAGATCTGAAGACTTTAGAAGACTATGTTTTAGCTTATATATCCAAACATAACCCTTAAAGCAGAAGTTTAGAGTTGTATAAATCAAATTGGAGTTAAAACTTTTTAAAATTCCTGTATGTATGTTTGCCCACTGATGCACATATGAATGCGCTCATTACTTTTAAAGGGACATAACACTGTATTCAGTGAAAAAGAGCAACTGCACTGGACAGCACTGGACATTTTCTGTTTCACAGTATTCTGATGCGATGCATTATTCTTCCTACACCTAATGTGCAACAGTATTCACAGGGTCAGCGCTGTATTTCAGTAAAAGGGGAACTCTATATTTAGCTCTAAGGATGATCGAAAATGACACTCGCTGTTATTGCAGGTCCATGGTAGCACAATGCAAGCAAGAGGTAGTACCTTTGAAGAATAAAAGGAGCTTGGTGAGAGGCTACACTCCCCCTGATTAGCAACAGGTTTCATGATAGCTTTAATTACAATGCAGACAAATAATAAAGGGGAAACATCAAAGACAGGATTCACCATGCAAAAAAAACCAACCCCTAAATTTAAATGCCTATGTATAGATATTTGCATGTGACTTACCCATCTCAGCTTCCATTACACATAATGGGATATCCATCGGATGACTGAGTTGCCAGCACAGATGGCACTGCTACCAGAGAAGATCCAAGCCTGGCTTATTGTTCCTGGCCTCCAGTTGCTGCTGCAGGGAAGCAATGGCTGCTGTAGGGCTCCTGTGTGCCCTCCTGGGCTTGGATGTGCTATCCTGTTCTGGATGTTGAGGAAAATGTCTGTCTGGCAGTTCTCAGGCAAGCAAGTTTATACAGTCAGTGAGGTCTGGAGAGCTACAGTCAGTCAGATGCAGAACTACTTATGGGTGAACTGAGCAGTTCTCTAGCTTCCATGGTGGGCAGATGTAGGTTAACTATAACATCAAATTCACATGTAAATGTGTCTGAACTTGGACCGGAACCTGATCCTAAAGACCTTTTTCAGGTGCTCACACACAGGTATCTCCTGCTGTTTGAGATGCCTTAGTAACGGGACATTTGTCTAACGCAGTCTATGGGAAACCTTTGTCTCTTTGAAGCAGCAAAGTTCAACCAATATAACATAGGGCATCTTACATATGATCAATGACCTGAACCTCAAATGCATGGAAGTCAACAAAAAGCTATATGTTGTGCCAAATATTTGACATGTCAACTATTTCTCTGTTCTCCCCTTGGCAATGTATTTTTCTCCCTGGACCAAGTATGCACTTCCTAATCTCCATTTCTTTCCATTTCTTCACATTTCCCTTTGCAGGAACTGCAGGCATCCTCATGAGCCAGACGCAGCCTCTTACCCTGTTTTACATCAGCCTTTCTCAGAGCCTGAATGAGGTCCTTTAAAATGAGTTTCAGAACAATTTTCTTTGTGTATGTGGTACACTTTGTGCAGTGGAAGGCCAGCTGCAACACTGTAGCGATGTGTTTCAAGGCTTCACATCACAGACACCCAGGGACACATTGTCCTTCACCTCTTCTACTTCAGTCCTAAAGAAATATTTCAAATGGCAGTATCTGTAAAGTTTAATGAGATAATACACTTCCAGAACATGCTGAGATCTTGAAATGCAATTTTCTACTGGAAATTAAACTGATTTCAGTCTTCAGTATGAATTTGAGCTGATAACTCATTTTTCTAAATGACACGCTCTGTTGGTGTACAATAGTAAAGTTTTTCCCCAAAAAGTCAATAAATTATGTTTTGTAAATTCAGCACTAAAAGATAAGAAAGAAGATGTTATAGAGCAACAGCATGTAAGAGGAAGGAAAACCCTCTTTTTCCAAATTTGGACTAAGAAAGAGATTACTTATCACAGTATCACAGTATGTTAGAGATTGGAAGGGACCTCAAAAGATCATCTTGTCCAATCCCCCTGCCAGAGCAGGAACACCTAGATAAGGTTACACAGGAACATGTCCAGGTGGGTTTTGAATGTCTCCAGAGAGGGAGACTCCACAACCTCCCTGGGCAGCCTGTTCCAGTGTTCTGTCACCCTCACTGAGAAGAAGTTTCTTCTCAAGTTTAAGTGGAACCTCTTGTGTTCCAGTTTGTACCCATTGCCCCTTGTCCTATCATTGTTTGCCACTGAGAAGAGCCTGGCTCCATCCTCGTGACAGTCCCCCTTTATATATTTATATGCACTAATAAGGTCACCCCTCAATTGCCTCTTCTCCAAACTATAGAGACCCAGCTCCCTCAGTCTTTCCTCATAAGGGAGATGCTCCACTCCCTTAATCATCTTAGTTGCCCTGCGCTGGACTCTCTCCAGCAGGTCCCTGTCCTTCTTAAACTGAGGGGCCCAGAACTGGACACAATATTCCAGATGAGGTCTCACCAGGGCAGAGTAGAGGGGAAGGAGGACCTCTCTCGACCTACTAACCACCCCCCTTCTAATACACCCCAGGATGCCATTGGCCTTCTTGGCCACAAGGGCACAGTGTCGGCTCATGGTCACTCTGTCGTCCACCAGGACCCCCAGGTCCCTCTCCCCTACACTGCTCTCTAACAGGTCGTTCCCCAACCTATACTGGAACCTGGGGTTGTTCCTGCCCAGATGCAGGACTCTACACTTTCCCTTGTTATATTTCATCAAGTTACTCCCTGCCCAACTCTCCAGCCTGTCCAGGTCTCGCTGGATGGCAGCACAGCCTTCTGGCGTGTCGGCCACTCCTCCCAACTTAGTGTCATCAGCAAACTTGCTGATAATACACTCAATTCCCTCATCTAAATCATTGATGAATATATTAAATAATAGTGGTCCCAGTACCGACTCTTGAGGCACTCCACTAGATACAGGCCTCCAACTAGATTCCGCCCCATAGACTACAACTCTCTGGCTTCTCTCCTTCAGCCAGTTCACAGTCCACCTCACTAACCAATCATCCAGACCACTTATCCTTGGCAAATGAGTACTATAGAAATAGAAACAGGATCGCCAAACTCTAACTGTGACAGGAAGGTCTGAGATGCCTACTGTCAGCTATTTTTCATATGAAAACCCAATAATCAGAAAATTTATCATGACAATAATCCTTTAATAAAATGGAAAAAAAAAAAAAAGGAAGAAAATCAAATCACCCATTCCAGTTTTCCATACCACTGCTTATTATCTTTTTTTTCGAGTATTCAAGGGCAGCATATCCCTTCTGTCAGGCCACCCGACCTCCTGTGTTGTATTGTAAATGTGAAAAGTGACTTTCTAAGAGGTGAACTGAGAAAAAAAGCTCTGCACAAAGAAGTTCATGTTCTCTTCTACAGAACTGAAAATACTGTATAGCTTCTATTCAAATTCAAATAAGGAAAGTAATTTCTTTTCAAAAGCAAAACTTGGACAATCTGTAAATTTGGAAATGATGACAGAATTGTATGGTATATGACAGTGATTTCTGGCTGACAAATGAAAAGTCATGCTATACAGTACAAAGCAGCATTGCAGGCATTAGCAGTGGAAAAGAACTATTAGAAAAAAAAACATCAATTCAAGGTTAAACTATATTCTGAAACTTTTGACCCTTCTGTTCTAACCTTTGAAAATGCATTTTCAGAGAAGCTGTCGATCTCTGCATTGCAAGACCTTATTTAGAAATACAAGCAAGTACAAAAAAGTTTCAGAGTTTAATGCATTAGACAGTAAAGCAAAATCCATTCTTTTTTTTTTTTATAAACTCCATTAGATTTACAGTACAAAGAAAACATTCCAGTGAGCGAATGCTACCTTGTCCAGCTTTCTAATCTGCGATTTTGCTGAAGCTAGATCAAGTATTATTTTGGTATGAAAACTAAAATGTGAGAACTGTACTTCATGAAAAATGTGTTATAAATAAGTTGCAGTGCCTTTCCCAACTGCTTATTTAAAGGCAATTCACACAATGCAGTGTGTATTCTGTGTTGTGAAAAAATATTTGGGTAAAGGCAGATGCAACAGCTGTGACATTTTATGCATGTCTAGATTGTTGGGATTCTTTAGAATCATCCTCAACAAAATGGCACTGCTGCTGCAATAATCCTTATATGACAATCCATAGTACTGAATGCCAGGCCACATTCTTTGGTTTCTTTTTAAAGCTATTGGACAAAATCTTGGCCCCAGTAAAGTCAAGTCCGAATAAAATTTACCATGGACCTGAAATGGGACCAGGTTTCTCTCATGACAGCAAAATAAATCCAGTTTTACTTCCACATTGGCATTTGATTCAGCATTTTAGTTTCTGTTAATTACCTCCGCAAATGTAAGTGCCCTGTGCATTTTATCAAACTAACATATCCATTCCTTAGGTACTTTATAGGTTTTGGTTTTTAACATTGCAGGCAAGAAAATCTTATTGATCAATGTTAAGCTGAACTTTTTTTTGCGTGTACTCACATGATGGCAGTGTTTCTTTCATTTTTGTACTGCTTGAATAAAAATATTATTACTTTATAGTAGGAGTAAAACAAAAATTTTTTAAAGAAGGGCACAAAGTTGTAACTTTTAGAGATTTTGTGAGTTAAGAAATCTACATTTCTCTAGATTCTGGTTATTCTATAGCCTTGCATTCAAGTTATATGTATGAGCTAATATTTGGCACAGAATCACAATAACTGTATAAAATTATAAATATCTTCTCTATATTTTAGATTGCACATGGAAAAGTTACTGAGTCTGAGGACTAGATGTTTCAAATGTTTATTAATTGAATATGGGCAATTTGTTTGAATCAGTTCCAACTTAGCAATAATGACAAAATGCTAATAATCCCTAATGGCTGTTATGGAAAGCAGTTGACTGCTTCAGTCCCCACTGTAGCAAAGAACTTTCCCTTACACTTTACAAACTCCCATGAATCCAGGCAATTGCCACCAAGACTTGTTATGTCATTAGAAAGGTCAAGGAAGGAGAAATTATTGAGAGGGTTGAACTATAATTTATATTTTTTCTATTAGTGTTGCAAAATATTTCAAGGAAGTTTGTGCTTTAAACAACAAGAAAAATGAAAAGCTTCTCTCCAGAGCTAACAATTTATTTTTTTGGAGTTTTTCATTCATGTTTGGAAGAAATAAGAAATATGACCAAAATTTATCCTCTGATATCAAATTGCTGCACAAAAGAAGCCTGTTTCCTGTAGATAGGTGTGCTCTGCCTCAGTCCTATGGGTGCTGAGGATGCACCTGGTCAGTTGAGCACTTTTACATGTTAAGGTCTCAGAGGATGAACTGCCATAGTTGAACAAGGATCTTGCTCTTCTTCCACTAGAATTGTTTGTAGAGATGTATTTAGGGTTCTTTTTTTTTTTTTCTAAAGCTGTATGCAAGTGTAGTAAGAATTGTCATTTCACTGTCCACAGATGTCAATGAGGTTTTTTCATTGGAATCACTAAACTGGGGCTTGACTTCACATTTTGTTTACTCTTGTTTGGAAGCAAATACATTTAATGTAGAAAGATGCATAAGTGTAGAATGCTTCTTCACTTGGAATATTTCATGCAGAAAATGCAAAGTGCAGAAAAATGACAGGTGTTCTTTCCAATAATAGATTTATTGATCTATGCTTGAAAGTCATGCAGCTGCCAATGATCTTGCTTGGTTATAATTTTCAACAGTATTTATAGCACTTAAAATCCAATGTAATTTACAAACTTCCCTGATCTACGTAAAGTACTTTAACAGGTCTGGTAGACTTTAACACACTCATCTCAACCCTTGTTATGGAATAGCAGATTTGTAACACCTAGAATTCTTCATTCAAACTAATTCTATGAAATATATTTTGCCTGGGTAGACAGAAAAATTACACAGATTTTTGCCCAGAGAAAATGTGGTCAATGAATGGTACATCCAGGAATAGCATCTTGGAATTGCTCATCTGGAGGGCATCCATTTTGCTGAATAAATGCACTACAAAAAATGTGACTCGTATCATTTCTGTAATGTAAACATTTAATTTAGCCAGTTATACTACTCTGATTAGGTATCCTTGGCTAAATGAACACATTCAAAAAAAAAGAAAAACATTTATGTCTTTGATGGCATCCTGTTTTCTGTCTCTGATTCAGTCTTTAGTCTGCCAAAAATACTAGAGATAGCAATGGAATTTGGACTACATTCTGATTATAGCTATCAGGACAAATCTGAGCTATATTCATTCCAGTTCAGGGAATATAAATACTCTTTATTTTAATGGGTGCTTTTCTTGTTTAATCACCCTGGAAAAAAAAAAAAACAACAAAAAAACCACCACCCCCAAAACTCAAGGATATTTTTCGAAACAAGTTGTATAGCCATTTGTTACCAGAATATCAACACAATGAGTATCTGTATTGGAATCTGATTGGACAAACTGTGCGATGGACAGGCCAGTGGGAAAGGAAATGGAGCAGGTGAAGAGCCGTTTTTGGAGAAAGAAGGCAGTAACCCCCAAAGAAATGGAAATTTGGAAATGTACCCACCCTAGCTGAAATCACATCCTACCACTCAAGTCAATTAGTATGTCTATTTTTGTTCTTTAAATATACAGTCCAAACCCCACTTTTTTTTCCTGAAACTCTGTAAAAGGAGAAAAATAATATCCCAATTTGACATCTTTCCAATATATAAATTTTCAGACATTTGTTTGAGTCTCAAAAGTTTCTCTTTTCTTTTTGACTCCCATGTAAAGGCACAGTGGAGTATAGGTGAGTGTATGAAATAAGTGACATAGAGGAGTCATGAAAAAAGGCATATAACAGTCATAGACAGGCCACCAAGTAAACTATTCCAATGCATTTAGAGGCATGTTTAAAAACATGGATAGACAGGTCTGTTTCTTTGTGATTCTTTCAGCTGATTTCCTGTCCTGAAGGTAAAATTCCATTGAGCTCCCTTGGAAAGAAATAACTCTTTCCATCTCTAGGATAGGGGGAGAAAATCAGCATTGTGATTACACTGGTAAATGTGAACTGTTTGTGTCCAGGATAATTTGCATTTGAAACCATACTTGCTCCAAGAATAAATTTGCATGAATTTTTGTTCTACTGTTTCTCAATTATTTAACCCTTTCTCACAATCTCATCCAAGCAGCAACACCAGACTTAGGAGTTATATAAGACATCTGGCTTCTTTAGGATCTTTTATTGTACTGGTAAATCACAGATCTTCCCTAGAAGTAAGACTAGGACATGAAAGAAAAAATGTTGGATTGTTATTATCAATGAAGGAAAATGCAATTTTCTTTTTTTATGCCTTAGGGTTTTTTCTGGTATTTCAACAACTTTACAGATTCTCCCACCACAGAGTTTTGAGTGTCATGGTAGGAAGCACTCTGCCAGTCCTGCAGTTGCGACAGTTTAGTTCACAGTTTTTGCTGCTGTAGTAAGTTAAAGTACATGTAAATGTTTATGTACTGGCAAAGTACTTAAGAATAAAAATAACAGCATGCAGTAGGCAGGCAGCCATAGTATAAACTTAACTTTGTACCTTTATTCTGTTGTCACTTTATATTTTTCTTTCTTCTCCCTTTCTTTTGGCAAAATGCCATTTCTTCCTTGCTGTCTCTAGTTATATGTTAGGCTCTTCAAACATTGCAATCCATTCCAAGGTTATATTGGTAAGTCAAATTTAGTGGTGCAGCACTATAAAAATGTTAAGAGAGCATTGGAGTTGTTAGATGTTGCTACAGCATTTTACAGTTATGTGGTGATGCAGTATCAAAATGATGGAACACAGCTCACTTACCTGATGTGACCTGGTGATGCAGAGGCAGGGACAGAAACATCATTTTCAATAGAAAAGTGTTTCCTGATGTGGCTGATCATGTACAATACTTGTGCTTTCTGATCACTGTCTCTGTACAGGTAGTTCAAGGACATAATATTGTCCCAGTAAAGTGTTTCTCCAAATAAGTGTATTTTTCTCCACTACAGAAGTTACGTATCTATCCATTATGGTCCATTCCTTAAACACACCATACACTGTCATTCGTTATTTACATCTAGATGGATCATCAGACTATTAAAGCCATTGATTTTGAATCTGGGTATATTAAAAGTATCCTAATAAAGACTATTTCATAACTATGTGAACAGTCAAAGACTATTCTGTTTGTTTGTTTATCTGGGCTTTGAAAGAAACAGGAATTTGATTGATACCATATGGGCTTCTCATCCTCTTGCATGAGAAGGATTTGTTCTATCAAATATTCAGCTGTAGTTTCTGGCTGCTGAGATACACTTTGAAATGAACTGATTACCAAAAAGAAAAGAAATAATGTAGACTTGTAAAACAAGTTCTGGTCCATTCTCAAAACAAGCAACTTCATTTTTCATGTTTTTTTAGAGAAAGAACCACCGCAAAACATTTAGAATGTAAATATACTTTAAGTGAATCAATACATTATTGGCAATTTAGTCTTAGCAAGAAGAAAATTCATACTATAGAGATTCTATATAGAAATATACCTCTGACACTGCATCCCTTTTTCTTCTTTGCATATGCCCTAGTTGAAATAATTCCTTAAAATTAATGCATTTGTGGATCTTCTGATAGATTGAACTTTTTTTTTTTTTTACAAAAAAGAAACAACACAAAACTGTTGATGACTGTGGTGGAGCAAAAAATGATATGATAGATTTGGGTGGTTTTGGTCATTTAACACACTTTGCTGTTTGTGGAACTAGAATAGATATAGCTGCTCAGCTCAATGTGGTTTAATTTGAAGGTGAACCAGTGCTCTGCGTTTGAATTCCTTTAGCTTGTGGATGATATTAGTCTCCTATTCCTAGCTAGTGTTAGTGACATAAGTAGCACATAACATTTAGAAAGTGACACAGTTCTAATCATCCATATTTTTAGGGGAGGACTCTTTCATTTGGAAAGGACTGCTGGATGATAATCCTGAATGGATAAAGATGGCTTCATGAAGCCTTTAATCAAGCATCTCAAGCTCAAACAAAATGGATTTTTCTTCTTGCCCTTGAGCATTCTCAGCTCAGAAACAGAAACTTTCAGATCTCACTTTATGGCCACCTAGTTTCCCCCCTTCGGTTCCTACCATCTTCAACAAGAGTTCTGACATGGAAGTTGAACATTGCACTGCTTAGTTCTCAGTGATGGATTTTAATTATTTTATTTTTTTATCACCTGAAGTGGTGTTTTTTTGAGTGGGCAGCACTCGCCCAATTACACATCTCTAGGAAAAGAAACATCCCTGAGGACCAATATTCTCTTTTCCTTTACATATTGGTTTCTTTTTAGGCCTGCCCTAAAACACCATATGGCAGGTAAGAGGATGGTGATCTAACTGCTAAAGTGCATCTTAATATCAAGCCTAGGTTTTCTTTTGCTCATTTTCATGGGCAACAAGAGTGTGCTTTGGCTTTAAAATATCAGAACATGTACCACATTATGAAAGGAAAATGGGGCAGGCAGGAACCATAAAATGCCTGGTTAGGTTTTTTTTTTTATATATATAACTGAGATTAACTGGACTCAAGAGTTTAGCTAAATGTAAGGAATATATTCCTTAAATAGCCATAGCCTTGTTTATTAGCCAGGATTCTTTTTAATTCCAGGTTCAGGATTATTTTAAATGACATATTCAGATTCAAGTAAACATCTTTTTCTGAGCCTAAAAACCTCTTTCAAACAGTAGCCATTGTTCTTGGATTACAGCCTTGGACATTATCTTGCTTTCTTTCAAGACTTTACCTTGAATGGAAATAAAATCAAGTTCCAGAGACTGGAACAGAATGGAAGTTTAGGCGATAATGACCATGAAGATGAAATGATATGATCTGGAGAACAGTTCCATCACAGTAAAGCCAGGACAGTTTCCATTTCCCACTCTATCACATAATCAGTTTGTAGTAACTATAATGGAACTTGGCCCAGTGTGTTAGAAACAAAACCACATTGTAAATAGGTTAGACAAGCATATGCCTTTGTTGATATTGTCTTTTTGGTCCATTGGATCTTGCATTCCTTCTTCACTTCCTTCCATAATTTAGGCAGAGACCTTAACTCAAGATTCTTGTGTACTCATTACTGTGTAGCCTGCTTTAGGTGGTCCTGCCTTGGCACAGGGGTTGGACTAGGTCCCTTCCAGCGCTAAAAATTCTGTGATTGTGAATTTGCTAACAAGCTGCTTTTCCACCTAAGAGAGAGACAATGGCAGTGGCAATCACATTTATCCTGTTTATCTTATGCATTACTATTTCTTATGTATATTTAGTGATTTTAGTGCAACCTACATAATGCAAAATAATATTACATCTTGCTAGATGAATTTTTATAGCATGAGACCAGGATTAAATGTTGCTGTCTGTTGGAAGACCTCAGACTGAACTGTATCTAGATTTTGTCAAAAAGTGAGTAGCTAGTCTACTTGAAAATAACTAACATTTATGAAATTCTGATGAACAAAAGTGAGTACAGCATGGACATTTTGGTATTTTTGGGGAAAGTTACGTATCCACATCTTCAAGAACCTTCTGAATAAGATATGAATCCTTCATAAGAAAAGTTTAAAGAGAAGAGACAAGTAGCTATTTAGAGTAGTTCAGTGACACTGTCTCCTAAGGACAAACTTCTATCCTGGTGTCATAGACTAAAGTATATAGCAAATAGCAGTAAATTCAGTATTTGCCACAGGCAATAATATGGTTGTCATAGACTGTGATTTTGTAGCAACTCCACCATTCTTTTGTGAGTTGACAGAACAGCAGGAACTACTGACTTAGAGAAAAGCTGCCTCCCTCAGTCTCCATCACACAGGACTGGGACCAAGGCTCAAAATCTGGCAGCTAGACAAATAATTGAAAAACACCTACAAAAGCTCATTCTGTTGAGAGAGATGAAAACGTTATTTTTTTCAGCTCCAAGCATTACTCTTTGGCCAAGTCTCCAGGACATGCTATAAAGGGTCGCTTTAGCTGCAGCTGGACTTTGTGTGGAGGAAATAAAATGTGATATGCCCTAAAAGTCAGGAACAATCAGGTCTCTGAGGACACATTACAGATTGCATACTTTGAACTATTATATATTAAGAGAGTAAATAACATATGTTACCTGTGCTATTATAAAGTTGGGCTTTATGTAAAGTTAACAACATTGTTGGTTTTGTATAATGTAGTGTGAGTATCCAGTATAACTTGCTGTAAATAATACAGACATTAAACATACTATTTGGGTCAGAGATACTAAGGTACCAGTGACACTACTTATTCTTGCAGTATGTTACATTGCTGCTGGATTATATCTGCAAAAAAAGCCCACAGACTCAGTAGACCCTGTAGATCAGCCAAGAATCAGTTACCAGCTGGTTGCACTTTTGGGTTTTGCTGGATTCCTTGGATGATTTATGATTCATCTTTTCTGGTCAACAAAGCTTGACTGTGCGTGGAACCGTTGGCAATACTTCTAATGGGTTTCAATTCTCCAATCCAGTTACTCAGAAATGTTATTAAGTGTTTGCAGACTACTCATCTATTCGTAGGAAAATTTACCTTTTTTTTCCTGGTAAATAAAAACAAATTCTGAAGATGAAAGACATAGTGCTGTTTTCTTATGGTATTGCATAGGATTTTACAACCTATTCTCTATAGGTCTGCTTTTTTCCCTCTAATTAATTTGCAGAAATCATGCAGAATATTTCTGAAAACAGATGAGTGGCCTAAGTGAAGAACTAATCTAAAGTAAGCCGAATACCATAAGAATTTATCTTAAATGAAACAACCTGGAGAATATCACAAGGAGAAATTTATGTCCAAATGATTAGCAATGACAAAAGCACTGACCTTAAGATTGGCGCTCTGAAGATGACCTGTTGAGGAAGCAATATATATATACCTCCAACACTAGATCTGGAAAGTTGTAGTTCCACAAAATCTCTTTATCACTGTAAACAAGGCACATCACTTAGGACAGTTTACTTGTCTGACATAAATTAGACATGGCCTAACTCAGCCTACCATTCGTGAATTCAAGACAAAGCATGGAGACTGAACTGAAACAGATCAAATTGTGTTTTCAACGTGTTTTGTTTGAAAGATCACATGACCAAATTTTTTTTTCAGTTCTTGACAAACAGCTTTATTATCTGCATATGTAGAAATACAATTGCAAAATGCAGCATTTTCAGCTCTGACAGATGCGGTTTTCCTTAATGGCAGTCTTGTAAATGTGTACAAAATAAAGGGTTGTAAAAGCAGCACGCGTAACTTGTAAGTATAAATCAACTTTCAGACTGTTCACCTTTTTTATTTATTATTTGTAATGGCTGAGAAACTTTTATATATAAATGAACAACTAGGAAATATTTCCTTTAATGAGCTGCACTTCAAAAACTGTGTCTGTGACAAGAGACTGAGAGAAACAGCTTCTATTGTCCATCGATAACATATATAACATATATAAGAGGAATATAGGTTGCTTAGCTAGGCTAGATGAAGGATATTGGGAGATATTATTCAGTTTATACTACTTTAGTGTCACACAATAGAAAGTTTTTCTCCATGCAGAGAACTATTACCAGCAGTACAAATTATTTAAATCTTATTTAAGTTTTACTTTGAAGATTTAAATGCGACTAAAATGTACATTTTACAGGCATTTATGCTGACCAAGTTAAGCCTGATAAGTTTTATTTTTATCAACATAGTTCTATCATTGCCCTAGTATTGAATTGACTTTCTACCTTTTATTTCTGACTTGCTTTTTCTGCTGTTCACCTGACTGGTTTTCATGGATGCATCTGGCAGTGGCCAGAAAGAAGGTCCATCTCTGTGCTTGACCTGTGAGGCCACCTGTGTTTTACTCAAACCAAGCAAGCAGAAAAATGAAAGTATCAGTGTCTTTTTGTTCCACACTGAAGTACTGCTATGGAAAGAGATTTCTGGGAATACCAGAAAGCAAACTGTAGTCATAGCATAGTCATAGGAGGGAATTTGTCTCAGGTAAATCACATGTACATAAAAAGCAAAGGAACTGAGTCACTGTGCTCACATTGAGCAATTGACTAAAAATTATTCAGGATTAGCTGTTTGTATGCTTCCTGCATACAGTTCCTGAATAATGATCCTAGGATATTTCAGGCCTCATTAATACACAGTGACTGCATTTGCTTACTCGAAGTGGAACTGTGCCAGATATTGTAAATGTTAGTCACAAAGGGAAATGCTCCCTCCCTTGTGTAATCCCACCCAAGTCTCAAGGGAAGCACCAGCAAATGATGTAAGCAGTGAACAATCATTCTGTCTAGGGCTGTATTTGGTCTTCTTACCTCATGTGGAGGGCCATCTGGGTAGAAAAAATGCTTAGTTCCAATTTAAATAGTTAAGAAAAATATCACTTTGTATGAGCAAAAATGGCAAATTCACTCCACAATTATTTGGAGTCTGTGGCTTTATTTCCTTTTCTCCTTTTTTTTTTTTTAATCATTATTCTTTGAATTCAAAAAAATTAACTGCTGAAAAGAATTGCAGAGAATTGTACCCTTTACTTTGAAATATTAATTTCTTTTTTTCATTTACTTCATTTCACAAGACACTACAAAATATCAAATTGCATAGACTCAGTATCTTGTGAATCTAAAAAGGAAGGTCACTGAATGTAATCACACTTCCTTTGAAGTTCAATTTTTATTGTCATTCATGAACAGGTGGACTATAAAACACATGACACCATTAGTTAAGTTTCTATTTTTAAAACAATTGGCCTTATTATTTAATTAGGTAAATGATGATTTTAACAGATTTGCTCGACCAGAAATAATAATTAGAGACTTAGAAGCTCTCAGCTCATCTAATTGCGTACCAAAGACAGGTTGCTCCTTGCAGTATATGTTGGATGCACTAGGGAAAAGGAAGATAGCAGAAAGATTCAAACAGAAGAAGCGTAAGGATATTAACCAGTCAGGACTTTGTTTGCCAAGGTCACTGGACAGGATATCATAATAACATATACACAGTCTGTAGAAACATCTTACATACTTTTTTTTTTTTACGATGAACTGAAAAGAAAGGCTGTAACTTAAAGACATTATGGAGTAGGAAGTGGGAAACCAGGTAAATATAAAGTTGTGGTTTGGTCATACAGAGGTTGACCAGACGATTGATAGCAAGAACAAAAAAACTTCCCTGTATTATTGACATACTACAGTGTATCCTGTGAGTTTACAGATTGCTTTTATTGAGCAAATTAATTTTAGGCAGCATTTCTTCACAATCCAAACAAAATGCAATAGAATAAACTAAATATGACTTTTAACTAGCAAGCTTCCTACAATATTGTTAGAACAAGAGGCTGAATTTGGAATGAGAATTTTAAGCATGTTTTATAAATGACTTTCAATTGCCTTTGTTTCTTTTTAGTAAAAAGAAAAAATGATACATTTTAATAGAAGAAAAATACACTCAATTGAGCACATATTATAAGATTCCAAAGTACACCCATAATTTAAAGTTACTTTATTTATATGCATTATAGAAGTTCTATCGATACAGTACGTTAGGACCTCAGATTCTGTCCACTTATGTTACTTATTAGTTAGATGACATCTGAGGCACTGACTTCCTAAAAGGTTACATTTTTCCATCCAGTTCAGATTTTCCATGCTTATATGAGAAATTTTGTCTTTAAATGTGGTTTAACAATTTCAGCAGGACACATCTGAATGACTCGAGATTTCCTCTCGAAGAAAGTGCTTTTTTCTTAAACAGTCCCTTATGAAACAAATATTTGAATATAATAATTGACTTGCACAACTATGTTTATAAACTCATATTTGGAGACAAATGTTCCTTTTTGTATAAGCTATCCTGAAGTAAAAAATGCAATAATTTTCTTTACCAACTTTAATAAATCCTTCAGTATAGCCCTTTCTTGAAAACAGTGCTCTGATGAGACACAGACACTTCAGAACATTTGTCAGATCTCGTTAGAAATGTTAGGACATGACATGATACGAAAAAGGAAGACCTGATAAATTCATAGTTCTAATCAGAGTCTCTGAGAGAGATTAAATCTACACATTCACAAAGAACGAGTTCCTCCATGTTTCCATTTAGAAGGATTTCCCATTAGTTAAATATTGTTTCTTCAGTAGCTGAACCAGAAAACAGGGTACTCTTTCTCTAGCTAATGAAAATACACAGATGGGGAAAATGCACAACTGATGTATGCTCACCCAGTGTTTGAAATATGATGAAGTTTGAAACAGAAACCCTCAAACTTCCATCAAACAAGCTAAGTTAATAGATATACCAACTGTGTGGATACTAAAAAGGTTGAAACACCATAATTCTTTTTATTGGTCTCATGGCTTGAAGTCTACAAAAAGTAAACATCAAATCTATCTTGAGTAGGTTACCTCAGCTGCCTCCTTGTAAAAGAGGAGCTCCCAGATCCTCTCACATTTGCAGAACTTGAGAACATGTAACAGAATTCCCTCTTGTCTAACAACTAACTGCCATGATTTCTCCAATTTCTTAAGAATTTTTAATAGACTTTTTCTCTTCAGATGTTGAATGTGCTCATTGAGTTTGAAGGATTGACCTATTCACCCTTGGCCATTTTAGGTGTAAGAAAACTTCTCTAGGCCAAACCTATAAAAGGATCTGAAGCAAAGTAACAGTAACAAGACCTTGTTGAAGACACTGGACAAAAGCTGTTGGAATTTTTCTTTCCACTGGATATCAAATTCAGTTTCTTAGAAACAAAAAATAAAAGCAACAGGAAAACCAATAAACATCTGTTTTTTTTTTTTGGCTCATTGGTGTGTGCATATATATACACATCCTATGTATTTACAGGGTATAAATGGGAAGACTTTGGTATTGGGATGGGGAAGGGCTGCAAGAGTTGAAGTGTTTAAATGTTTGTCTTCTTTCCTTTTCTATATCTACATAGTAATTAAATGTTTATCTTATGTTAAACTGCAATAAATCACCTTAAATTCCAAAAGTCAAGTCTGTTTTCCTTGTGACAATAACTGGTTGATGATTTCACTATTTTGACACACGAGTTTTCTCTCCCTTGTTCTTATTCCCTCCCCCCCCTCCCCCCCCAACCCACTGAAGGGGTGGGTAGAGTGATCAAGTGGCTGTGTGTGTATTCAGCTGCTCACTGGGGCCAACTCACCACAGTCTTTTAAGGTATTTGATTTGTTATTGTGTAATATCAATTACCCATCTTTGTTTCTATCAACAGCTTGCTTTGTCTCCTTTATCATATGGCAACATTCTTATTGGGCACAAAGACCAAAAGGTTATTACTAGATCTTACAAAAATTATTTTAAACTTTACCAATCCTGACTTTGATCTATGGTCTTTTTTGTTTGTTTTCTGTCTCTCATTTGATATGACTAAAGAAACACTTGCCATTAGTTTTTATTGCTTTGTAACAAATCATTCCACTGCGCTTACTGATCTCTCGTGTGTAGCATTCTTCACTCTCCCCCATATCCTTCTTGAGATGATTCATGGAGTTAGGCCTAGAGCCCTCACCTCAGCTTTGTCTACCTTCCTTGCTCTGGTAACTCCAGATCATTGTGCATGTGTGCTGTAGAGAAATTAAAAGACCTTCTTAACACTTACGACTTTTAGTGTCTTTGTCCAGTTTATCTACCTTACTGGCTTCCTAGTTTGTTAGTGCTTTAAAACAAATTTGACAATCTTTTTTGATTTTTGTTTTCGTTTTCTTTAATATTTCCCTTACACTTAAGTTTGAATTGCATCTGAAACACATTATTAGTAAATGATTGATTAGAAGCAATCATAAACTGAAATCAGTTTATTTTGTATATAATGTTTGTTTTGTTTTTAAAGAATCTCATGCTTTATGGAAAAAAAAAAGTATAACGAGAATTATTTGATGAAGAAATCTAAACTGCAAAATTAAGGAGAACCAAGGAATACTGCATCAGTAACAACCCATTTTTTAAATTAAAGACTCCTGTAATTAAGCAATTCCCTGTAGTCCTAGTTATCAATTGTATCAAAGTGTTTCATTAATCAGACCATACTAGAATTCACATCAGCATTTTCTCTCTCTCAAGAAACTACTTAAATTTTGTGGTTCAAGGTCAATGACCTGAAGATCCTATATGACACTGTGCAATTTTACATATCTTTTTCTTTCATTTATCATTTTTTAAACTCTTCATCTACTTGAAGAAGTAAATATATAGAAAGGTTGGAAAACGGCTTCAAGTTTTGGGAAGTGTATTCCTCCACTATGTGAAAACAGTGGTTGTAAGATATATTAGCTGGAGAAAAGAAGACGGAATTGATCAGCTATATTCTTCTGATAAAATCACAACAAAAGTTTCACTTCTAGGAATCATTGTCTGTTTTATTCAATAAGTTATTTTAATGGATAAAGAGCATCAAGCCACCATTTTATTTCTTTGTATCAACAGCTGAACTTACATTCTTATGAATATCAGATGTACATTTCCATCCAGTTTTGGATGGTAACGCACTTCGACTGTCTGAATTATTATATCTGCCCACAGTGCAGTTTAATTCAGTGTAGTATTGAACAGAGAGTAGGACAAATGTGTCATAGTCTATTTAGACTTTCCTATAGTCGATTTTCAGTATATATCTATAAAATATATACCTATCTATCTATATACATATATATATATAGGTTATAACCTGTGGCAGAACTAATGAGATATATTGAATATATTAAATGGAATTTCTAGTCTTCCTGTGAAAAAAAAAAGTATAATTTGATTAATTGCTGTAAATTATCCACATTTAACACAGGAATTATTGTCCTGCTTGAATTGTCTAGTCTATTTTAACACATCCTTGTCACATGAAAATAAGCAGCACCCTACATCTGCAAAAAATAAAAGAGATGAATCAGTCACAGCCTGAATGTGTCTAATACGGAGCTTGGCAGTAATGTATATGAAAATCCAATGGCTGATTTTAAACAAGTATTCATTGAAACTTAACAGAGACAGTTTTCCAAAAGAATCATCAAACTCCATAAACTGTACATGTTTTCAATAAACATTTGGAATGTAATTATTCTACAATAGCTATCCTAGTAAAGTTAGTTATATTTAATAACAGTTGCTGCATAGTTCAAACAGACTAAAACAAATGGCTAGTATAAACAGATATGCCAAAGATCAAAGGTTAAGAAGGAGATATGTAGAGTATATATATATATATGAATTTGTATTTATATAGATATAATTCCTTCATGTATACATATATAGGCTGAATATTTCCTCCATGTTTTCACGTTTCCAGATTTATATATATAAATTTCTTGTCTCATACATGCATACATTTAGATCCTGAAATGCTACAATAATATTTTTAAAGTACATGCTTTTAAAATAAATTGCTATATTAATTTGCCTTTAAAATCCAGATTTAATTACCTTTTAGAACATCACAGCTTTAATAGTCACTTCAAGACTATTACATTAGAAATGCAGGATAAAATCTTTTCCCTATAGACTATAGAAGTTTATCTATAATCTATAGACATTTGCAGTTAAATGAATGTAAATATCTTATTTTGACCAGTTTCACTATGATTTCTGTGCAGTCTGTGGTGAGGAATAGACAATTTTAGGGTTTTTCAGTAGACCAGTCTTAGTATTCAGCAGACTATTTCCACAAACTTCCTATTGTGCTCTACTGATTAGAAAAAGAGCCTACAGTAATTAGTTCAGGTGTAAATGTGTGAATTACAAATCCATGAATTTACTTAGATTCTTAACTCTTACAGTCAGCAAGTCACATCTGTAATGTGTGTCTGTCTGTGCTGTTAGCCTATTTTACAGAGTAGTCACAAAATAGATTGAATTTTCAAGTTCTGTGGGCAAAAAATTTGCTCTATACCAAAATATATATCAATCTATATCCAAAACACATCCTGAAAACAGGCTATTTTGCATTGTTTTTTTATGATAGAATGAAATCTCTCAGATTGTAAAAAATATTGTAAACTCACAGCAAATAATTGTATAATAAAATATAAATGTCAGTCATTTTTAAATCATCGAGAAAATGAATTAAAATATAAACCACACCATTATTCATCTTTTAGTCAAAAGTATTTTTAGCATATGGATACATCTTGACGACAGAAGACTATCAAATTGGTGGTTTCTCAAGAAAAAGAATCCTGGAAATTAACAGCCAGTGCTTTTTCCTGAGTAAAATAACCTTAACTATTAAGAGGAAGATAGGCTAGATCTTATTTTGTGTTACAAGTACTGGATTTCTGATATTTCAAAAGTTTATTAGTCCAATAATGAAACTTTGATTTTACTAGATTTGTGTTCTGAATCCTGTGTGCTAAGCACTGGCATGTTTTAATGTTACTTGATATGAAATTTCATTGTCACAATAGCTTAATAGCTTTATTATTTTTAGCGTCACTGCATGCAATGAGGTGACAGGATTTGTCCACTGGAAAACCCCAAGAGTTGGCTCCATGTAGAATATTTATGCAATCACAGTATGTTAGAAGTCTAGATGGACTACCCTGGCTGAGATATAATCATTTCCCTGAAGTGAACCCTGACCATAAATCTGGTGGACATACCAGTATCTTCTTACTCATCTCAAATTCCCAGCAGGACCTATGCTGAGTTTCTCTGGCTCTACAGTTTCAGTCTGGAATGAAGTATGCAGCAAAAGTCTGAAAGAATTTAAGAGCTAAATGTGATCTGGCTGAATCAAGTTTAGAAGCTGCTTATTGCCAGCACCCAAAAAAATAAAAAGACTGAAATCTGCTGTACAGCAGGGTCTATATAGGAGAGAAATTAAACAATCTAGCCCCAGAATTTAGGAGAATGTTACTGGAGGACCAAGATTCAGGACCAAGAAGGGTTGCAAAGGAAGAAAGGATTCTGATTTCTCTCCCCACATCAAATCCAAACCTAATTTCTCCTCAATTTTAACCCCTTTGTCATTGCACAACTGCATACTTTTATGGGAAAAAACACATAAAGAAACACCATGAGACTATTTCACCCTTTTAACAACTTGGAGTTATCGTGCTGAGAAAAAGCGTATTAGACCAAGTAAGTTTGTAAGGATAAAACACAAAGACCTTAAGCAAACAATCAATACCCCTCTCCCCAGTCCCAGCACATTTACCATAAATAAAAAACTTTAAAGTCACTGGAAAAATCTGACAAGCTGACAAGCTTCAATCTGAGCTTTGGGTTAGGGACAGCTAAATGTATCAGTCACTCTCCAGATTCCACAGAATATTTAATGTGCATTGTAAAAGAACTTATACTGAAATTATAAAGGTATACTTTATAAGATAATCTCTTAAAAGATTAGTACATACAATACTAGTGGTGGGTTCTCTTGTTTCCAAATCAATAGTCTCGGTGGGTCATTGAGCTCTGCAGAATGATGCTACCTACTGCAACAAGTGCATATTTTTATAGAGAGCTGTCTGGAAAAAGACCAGTTATACTTTGTGAATCTCTAAACACATTATCTCTGGAAAAAAATAGTCATACTCCATTTCCACTTTTGAATTGTTCGTACAAGTTTCCATACACTTGGTGTTGTTGTATAACCTTTTTAATTTCTTCCAAACTAGTTATGAAATTAAAGAGGTACGCAGAGTGTTACTCCCAGGTACCGCTTGAAATAATCCCCTCAGGTCTTGCCACACAGTCAAAAGTAATTGCATCTTAATGAATTACCACTCATCAGCTGTGCAACAGAAGATGACTATGTATATTTTCCATGCACCTGAGATTTTAAATACGGTATATTTAATCTAAATTATGATCATTACTAGCTCAAGATAACGTGTTTTGCTTTGCAATTTGGAAAGCCTACAAGCATAAACAGTCAATCCATAAGACTGTACTAAAAAGACTCATGATGTCCAGCATCAAAACGTTTTGTAAAAAGCCCAGAACTGCACAAAAAATTCTAGGAAGTTTTCCTTTATAAAATCCATATAATTTTTTCTATACTGAATAATAATGCAAAATATGACCATGTTGAATTTATCCAAGTTTCAGTAAAATTGCCTTCTGCAATTCTAATTAACTCCTTTCTGTACAAGAAAAATAATAGGACTCAAAGGATAGTTTATTAAGTTTCAAGGTGATACATTTTCCTTGAAATGTTTAAACACTGAAAGAGGAATATATTAAAGTAAATCACTTTTACTAAAGTAAAATTTCTGTATGTCTGAAGATTGACATGATCCTAATAACATGAAAAAAATTAACAGAATATGCAACAAGGAGAAACTATACTATAGTACTAAAATGGAGAAATAAAGGGGCTGACAACCTTAACTTTCAATAAATTCTGCAATTTCAGAATAGTTTTTCTGCTTTAAATATTGATATATACTATACATTACTTTTTCTTACGGATAAACTATATGAAGGACTTTAAGAACTGCCAGAGAAGTTAACTAAGTTTCCTCCTGCTAAGAAAAAAATGTACCTATGAGTTTTTGTACATTCAAACTTGCACTTACTATTCATTATGACATGAATCATTGCACCATTTTCTACCCTGATCGTAAGATCCAGCTTTTTTTTCCTAATTAGTCTCAATAATTATTTCTATTTCACTTAAAACCTGCAGAAAAGTCAACTATTGTGTCATATTTCAGCAGAGATCTGCAGTTGCTTCAGTACTTCATCTTTCTTCAGTACAAGAATGCAAAACATGCGTTTAGATAGAATCATAGATAGTTAGGGTTGGAAAGGACCTTAAGATCATCTAGTTCCAAGCCCCCTGCCATGCCCAGGGACACGCCACACAAAACCATGTCACCCAAGGCTCTGTCCAACCTGGCCTTGAACACCGCCAGGATTGGAGCATTCACAGCTTCCCTGGGCAACCCATTCCAGTGCCTCACCAACCTACAGGAAAGAATTTCCTCCTTATATCCAATATAAACTTCCCCTGTTTAAGTTTGAACCTGTTACCCCTTGTCCTGTCATTACAGTCCCTAGTGAAGAGTCCCTCCCCAGCATCCCTATAGGCCCCCTGCAAATACCAGAAGGCTGCTATGAGGTCTCCACACAGCCTTCTCTTCTCCAGGATGAACAGCCCCAACTTTCTCAGCCTGTCTTCATATGGGAGGTGCTTGTGGCCATCGTGGCCACTGTGGCCACCTCGTGCTCATCCTCGTGGCCCTCCTCTGGACTTGTTCCAACAGTTCCATGTCCTTTTTATGTTGAGGACACCAGAACTGCATATAATACTCCAAGTGAGGTCTCACAAGAGCAGAGTAGAGGGGCAGGATCACCTCCTTCGACCTGCTGGTCACACTCCTTTTGATGCAGCCCAGGATATGGTTGGCTTTCTGAGCTGTGAGCGAACACTGAAGCCGGCTCATGTTCATTTTCTCATCGACCAACGCCCCCAAGTCCTTCTCCGCAGGGCTGCTCTGAATCTCTTCTCTGCCCAACCTGTAGCTGTGTCTGGGATTGCACCAACCCATGCGTAGGACCTTGCACTTGGCATGGTTAAACTTCATGAGGTTGGCATCAGCCCACCTCACAAACGTGTCAAGGTCCTTCTGGATGGCATTCCTTCCCTCCAGCGTATCAACTGAACCACACAGCTTGGTGTCATCAGCAAACTTGCTGAGGGTGCACTCAATCCCACTGTCCATGTCAGCGACAGATGTTGAACAATCCCTGAGGGACACCACTTGTTACTGGTCTCCACCTGGACATTGAGCCATTGACCACAACTCTTTGCGTGCGGCCATCCAGCCAGTTCTTTATCCACCAAGTGGTCCATCCTTCAAATTGATGTCTCTCCAATTTAGACAAGGATGTCGCGTAGGACAGTGTCGAACTCTTTGCACAGGTCCAGGTAGATGACATCAACTGCTCTACCCCTGTCCATCAGTTCTGTAGCCCCGTCATAGAAGGCCACCAAATTGGTCAGGCAGGATTTCCCCTTAGTGAAGTCATGCTGGCTGTCACCACGCACTTTGTTGTTTTTCATGTGCCTTAGCACGCTTTCAAGGAGAATCTGCTCCAAGATTTTGCCAGGCGTGGAGGTGAGACTGACTGGTCTGTAATTTCCCGGGTCATCTCTTTTCCCCTTCCTGAAAATGGGGTTTATATTTCGCTTTTTCCAATCACTGGGAATTTCATCTGACTGCCATGATCTTTCAAATATGATGGACAGTGGCTTAGCAAGTTCATTTGCCAGCTCCTTCAGGACCTGTGGATGGAGTTCATCAGGTCCCATGGACTTGTGCACATTCAGATTCTTAAGATGATCTTGAACCAGATCCTTTCCTACAGTGGGCCCAAGGTCTTCATTCTCACAGTCTCTGCGTCTTCCTTCCAAGACTTGAGTGGTGTGGTCAGAGCATTTGCCAGTGAAGACTGAAGCAAAGAAGTCATTGAGAACCTCAGCCTTCTCCAAAATCCAGGGTACCCAGTTCTCCTGATAGCTTCTGGAGTGGGTGTATGTTGTCCCTAGTCTGTCTTTTATTCGCTGTGTAGCTGTAGAATCCCTTCCTGTTATTAACATCCCTAGCAAGTTTAATTCTAACTGGGCCTTAGCTTTCCTAACCTGGTTCCTAGCCTCCCAGACAACATCCCTGTATTCTTCCCAGGCTGCCTATCCTTGCTTCCACCTTTTATAAGCCTCTTTTTTCCTTTGAAATTTCCTCAGCAGCTCCTTATCCATCCAAGGAGGTCTCCTGGCCCTCCTGCTGCACTTCCTTCTAGTTGGGATGCAACACTCCTGAGCTTGCAGCAGGTGATCCTTGAATATCAACCAAGAGTCTTGGGACCCCTGCCCTCTAGGGCTATATCCCATGGAACTTTACTAAGCAGGTTCCTGAAGATGGCAAAGTCTGCTCTCCTGAAGGCCAGGGCAGTGAGCTTTCTGCACGGTCTTCTCACTGTCCTGAGGATCTCAAACTCAACCATCTCATGACTGCTGCATCCAAGGCTGTCCCTGGAGTGTCACATTTCCAGCGAGCCCTTCCATGTTGGTGAGCACAAGGTCAGGCATGGCACCTCTCCTTGTCGGCTCCTCTATTACTTGCAGAAGGAAGTTGTCTTCCACACAATCGAGGAAGCTCCTGGATTGCTTGTGCCAGGCTGTACCATCATTCCAACAGATATCAGGGTGGTTGAAGTCTCCCATGAAAACAAGGGCCTGGGAGGGCAAGACTGCTCCTATCTCTCTGTAGAGTGCTTCATCCACAGATTCCTCTTGATCAGGCAGTCTGTAACAGATCCCCACAGTAATGTCTCCCATCACTGTTCTCCCTTTAACCCTGACCCACAAACTCTTTGTTGACTGCTCACCTCTCTCCAGACAGAGTTCCATACTCTCCAGCCTATCCCTAACATCAATAGCAACTCTCCCTCCCTGCTTGCTGGGCCTGTCCTTTCTAAAGAGCCTGTAACCTTCCATTCCAACACTCCAGTCACAGGAGCCATCCCACCATGTTTCTGTGATCCCTATTATATCATACCCCTGTAGACGTGCACACAGCTCTAATTCCTCTTGTTTGCTTCCCATGCTATGGGTGTTTGTATAGAGGCATCTGAGCCAAGCTCCAAATGAAGCCGGCTCATTGGCTGGAGTGGCTGGATCATCTCTACATTGCTCCGAGCATTTACTATAGGTGCTGCCAGCTGACTGGGTGTGTTGGGATGCAGTGATGCCCCAACACACCTAGTTTAAAGCATCCTTGACCAATCTGACAAGCCTCCTACCAAAACCCCTCTTCCCCTTCTTTGTCAGACCAGCTCCACCAGCCCCCAGTAGACTTGTCTACTAGTCACGTGTTCAAGACACCCAGACCCCTGACTATGACACCACTCTTCTAACCGTTTATTAACCTGCCCAATCCCCCTAGCCTTTTTTGGGGTCCTCCCCTGTATCCTGGAGAATTGACGAAAAGACAATCTGAGCTCCAGAGCCCCGAACCACCTCTCTCAGGGCTCTGCAGTCCTTCTTTATGTTCTTCACGCTACTGCTATCTGTATCACTACCCCCCACATGAATCACTGGAAGTGGGTAATAGTCAGTGGGACTTATTAGAGCAGGCAGCCTCCCTGCAACATCCCTGATCTGTGCCCCTGGTAGGCAACACACCTCCCTTGAGACCAGGTCAGGCCAACAGATGGGCGGGTGCTTCTGTGCCTTTTGAAGTAGAGTCCCCTACCACTGCGACCTGCCGCTTTTTCCTGGCAGCACCAGTAGAGATCTTCTTTACCAGCGCATCAGCCGGCTGTTTCTGGTGCGAGTGTGTTTCCTCATGAGCCTCCTGCAGGACAGCAAAGTGGTTCTGGGTGGGGACAACAGGTTTAGGGGGAAGACCCTTGCTTTTAATTGTCCTCTTCCTTTTTCTGTTTTGTTTTGTTTTGTTTTGTTGTTGCTGTTTCCCAGCTTCCCGGGTTAACGGCCTCCTTCTTTCCTCCATGAGCTAGAGGGGACGCTTGAGGCCCCTGCACAGTTCGGGACTGGAGCAAGCACTCCTGCTTCTCAGCGTCTCTGACACCTTGCAGCCTATTAACAGCGTCCCGCAGCTCAGCCTCTGCTGCAGGAGAACCTCCATCAGGGCACACCGAGTGCATCCCTGCCCATTGTGCACCTTTCCCTCACCAGAGCAGTGCAGGCGCTCTCTACACTCCGAGCTATGCACTGCAGCCTCCCCCCTCATCGGCTCTGCCTGGGTGCCTACGCTGCCACCGCCGGGGCAGCCAGAGCAGAGCTCCCAGACCGGGCCCTGGTCATGAGGCCAGTGCTCACCATCCCGGGCACACTGCCTTCACTCCACCCTATTCGCAGGGCTCCCAGTCGCTCACGCTCCCTGGGGCAGGTTTTTACCCAGTCAGGGCTGGTGCCGCCCCTCCTGGCTCCGCCCCCTGTGAGTCCCTGCTCGCGTTAGCGGAGCTGCCGGCTCCTGGGCGAGTCCTGTCGAGGACTCGAGGCTCTCTCGGTGGCTCTTGTTGCTCAGAGTTGAGGCTCCTGGACGCTGATCTCCCCCCGCTCCGGTGTTGGAGGCGTCCTCTCTCGAGCTGCTCACCTCAGCAGTTGACCCAATATCCCAGATATCGGTGGAAAATAATTATTTTGTGATTTTAGAATTGTTTCTGAAGAAATCCCACAAAAAAAAATGTTTTTGAAATCTTTATTACTGTTATTTTTTTTTTTTTGTCATTTTTTAAACAGCTCTATAACACAATCAAAAAAAGATAAATGTTAGGTGCCCTCTGGTGATGTGTAAGGCCAGACTGTATAATCTCATAGCACCTGTAAGATTTAGAGGGTGTTACATGTTCTGGAAATAACATGCTTCTAGGGAATAGGAGCTGTCTGCCCAAGGAAGCTGTGAATGCTCCATCCCTGGCAGTGTTGTGGGACAAGTTGAATGGGGCTTTGAGCAACCTGGTCTAGTGGGAAGTATCCCTGTCCATGAAACTAGATGGTCCTTTCCTACTCTAGCCATTCTATGATTTATGGCTTCAAATAAAATACCTTTTTCTGAATCCTGGTCTTGCTCAACAGCCTTCTGATTTTGTAGAACAAAATCCTCCCATGCTAAACAAAACCTGAGCTACATTATAATTGCAAGATGGGTACTATTAGAAATTCTACTGTTGTAGAAATGCACATACACCAGTATCAGGTCTTTCAGGAGGTTTGTTACAATTCACATCTTCTAAAATAGAAACCTGAGAATTAAAAATAATTTCAGTCATAAACCAGGCATCATCACCTGCAAAGACCTGCTTTCTACTTTTTATTCAGTTTGGGTTTTATTCAAAACCTCACTTGAAAATTTTTTCAAGCCAAAATAAGCATTAGATACAGAAAGCAACCTGCCTTCCATCTCTTAAGAACTCTTTGTGGTTTTTCTTTTCTCCACTTATGCCAGCCTTCACGTAAATTGATTGATGTCTTATGTCCAGGCAATGTAAGTCTGTGTTTGGTTGGCCGTGAAAATGATTTACAACTATGTAACAAGGCTTTGCGTAACAACTTTGGCAGTGATAACACTAAGAAAGAGCACTCTGGTTTTTGGTTTGTTTTGGTTCTCCCCACTTGATGTGCATTTGTTTTTATTTATTTATTTGTTTGTTTCTGGTTTTCAGTTATGCATATCAGAATCAATATCAGTAGATTTCTTGTGATCATGGTTAAGTTTTAACCTGAGTAAGTCACCACCTGAGTTTCTATTTGCTCCCAAGGAGATTCAGACACCTCCTACACTAGAAGCCCTGCCTTTCTTGAGTATTGAAAGAAAGGAATTAGAGAACAAAAGTATGTAAATTAGTCCAGAACTTCTTGAATTCAGATCAGCAGTTCCACATTAAAGATCTGAGAGCATGCTCAGGTCCAAAGACTCTGCATGTTCAGTCTTTTTCCCAGTTTATCACCCTACCTAACTGTTACTTGACACATGACTCCTAACCCCACACACACACTTGTTTCATCTTGGTTTGCAATAATTGGACAAAATCCAGTGGAGAATAACAAGAAGAGTATTAGGAATGAAAAGGACTCATATGAGAAAGCTGGAAGAATAGAGAAGGTATTTAGACCACATTAGCAAGTAAGACAACCATCAGTAATTTCCCATGCCTATTTGAGTACAGCAAGAAATACTCTATAGCAAGGAAGGTTTACTCTCAATCTTAATGAAACTTAGGAGGCATAGAAATACATTATCTAGGAATCTATAGAATTCCTCCAACAGGAAAGGTTTAAGAAGTTAGAGCACTGACGATGGTTGAGATGTCTCAGATCTCAGGAAACAGACTGACAGTTGCTGTACTTCTAGGACTTTATGTCAATCCAATGAATTTGGTTTTCTTAGTTTTGTGGAAGTTGATTTTACTGAAGCTCATGTAAATGAGAAAAGAATTATAAGATTTTTTTGATACTGAGTTGATACTGACGTAGAAATAGGTCAAAGAGATCATAAATACCAGTATCTGCTATATTCAGTTTTCACACTTCTGACCTTGCCAAAGCACATGATCCCTTAAGAAAACAGATGAAGATTACACTTTTGACTTCCATCATATGCAAAATAATTGTTTATCATTTACGCATAAAGTTCCTAATAGAAATTTCCAACTTTGATACATGATGTGTTTATAATCCAAATTCATTTTAGCTTGCATATCTATTAACTCAGATGGTTTAATGTTGAGAACAGAATTACAAAGTCCTTGGAATAAAAGCAGAGTATTACACATTGTTTAATTCTTGTAGGGAATTGAGAGCATGATAAATTCCACTGCTATGCATCTGTTTTAACAACTGTTTAATACAGATAACAAATGCAATAACTTCAGGAAATTGGAAAATGGAGAGGAGAAAGAAAGAATAGCAAACCAGATGTGTTTTAGCAGGTGCTTTTATTCAAACATGAGAGCATTTACATTTCCTTCAAAGAACTCAATCTGCTTTTAAACTTAAGTATATGTTTTGGTGGAACCTGGGTCCATGATACATTCTGTGCAACTGACATAAAATATAACAAAGTAGGATGATATGAGACTTCTTAGACTCCAGATTTTTTGTGAATCAACATTCTTGGAACAGATCTTGCAACATATAGCAAGATCTAGTGACACTTATGGAGATGAATATCCCTGTTCAGTTAAAAGTATTAAGGCATCACCTGGAAAGGGTGATAATTAAATTCAGATCAGGCACATATGTCAGGGCTTTTCAGTCAAACTAGATCTCAAGCAGGACTACTTCTGAATGCTCAATGCGTAGAGTTATGTAAATATTCCTGTTGTAAAAGCATAATTGTCTCTATGCGCTTGTTGGGAGATTTTTCTGCCTCAATTTCAATAGTTTGCTTTACCTCTCCAGTCCAGCTGTCCTATCCAATCTCCTAATCCTTCTGGATCTAGTCAGGAATAATATCTCTCCTTTATTGGTAAATTTTTGTTTCTCATTCTACCCCTTTGGTCACCTCCATATTCCCCTTGCACACTTGTCCAATCTACTTTCTTTAGTTGCTTTTCTGTTTTCTTGTTCCAGTCTTCAGGGTTTGGTTTTTTTTTGTGTTGTGTGGTGTAGAAGGAAGAGCATTGCATTTCTCAACTCTTTTTCATTGTTCTAGAACACAGCAGATTATCCACGTTATCCTCTACATGAGATGTTCCTCATGGGTTTTATCTGGGCTCTGGTGTTGCCTGTATGTTTTGTTTAGCACTACTGTGATTTAGATCATATTTGTTACTATCTAATGGGCCTTCAAGGACCCTTGAGATTTATGGACAAAGCTCAATATGACATTACAGTATAAAAATGATGCTAAAAAATGTGATGCATTTATGAGCTATAAAAAGTTAAAAAAATATTAGTGCTGCTATGCTACTTCTTGTGTCAGTAGGTTTCCAGATAAATTTTTTCAGGTTAGTATCTGATCTATAAATCTGAACACTGAAACAATCAGAAAATGTTTCTTTTATAACTTCATATACCTGTATATAATAATTTACAGCTGAATAGTTAGTGACAAAAATGAACTTTTGGTCCACAATGAAATATTGCAGACCCAAATAACTATGGAAAAATTAGTCATATTTTGTTTTAGCTCCCATATCATCAGTGGACCTGAACAAAGTTTCAGCTGCAGGACCATATTCTGCCCTCAGTTTTATACTTCCCTGCGTAAAGAAATTTAAACTAGAGGCAGAAAGTAAAGACAAGAAGGTGTTCCTAGTAGACTAGGTTTAAAAGAGTCCTCAATACGTGTGTTAATATATAAGTCAGAAAGAAATCAAAGCAGCTCTCACAGTTTCCAAGACTAACACTTAGGAAATACCTAAGAAAATTTTCTCTTTAATTCCTAAGAGGCAATAAATGCAGAGCCTTATAATGCAGATTTTACAGAGCCATTTTCTGAGTAGAAGCATGCTGGGGTTTTGTTTTTATAGTAGAACAGGGATCGCTTTATTTTTCAGTAGTTTCCTTGCCAGAAAGCCAGAAACACTGTTAAACCATTCATGAATTAAATGAATGAGCAAACAAACAACAAACAAAACAACACTTGGATGAACTTTTATTTTGAATAAGAGGAGCAAAACCTGTTAGCAGTTATCTATTCCTCAATAAATTGTAATACTGCCTTACTGAAGCAGTATGTCACCTAATCATGATGTTGGAGATGCTTCTCTTCTTTCCTTAGTTTAAGGCAAGCAATATCCATTTATCTTCCACTATACAGGAATAAAACTTCAGCCTCTACATGATAAGCTATCTCAGAAAAAAAACACAAGAAGATGCTACTTTGCACATTAATATCTTAACCACTGAGCAAGGAAATCAGTCCTACTTTCTGCTACTGGCTTAAAATATCAAAGTAATTTTTTTTTTACTTTAATTACTATGGCTTAAAATACAAAGTAATAATTTTACTTTTTTATTATAAAAAGGAGATTTTTTTTTACCTTACTGATGTTGACATCCAATACTGTTTTAGCAAGCAAATGGAATATACTCTGCTGGATTCAGAACAAGGATCTGAATCAAATTGTCAATGGCTGTTCAAGTATGTGATGAAACAATGACAGGAAGGATTCCTTATATTTTTGTACTGTTTAAAGAGTGTCTGTGCAATGTCTCCTGAAGAAGAGAACTGAATTCTAGTTTACAACAGTTTCTGCAAGTGGACTACTGAGAAAACAGGAAAAGGACAATGTCAGTCCCACTGGTTTTGTGCACAATAGGAAAGTATCTACTTTCATTTTCACTGTTTTTCTTTGAAAAGGTGTTTGGGGTTTGTGTTGTTTTGTGGGGTTTTTTGGTTTTTTTTTTTTTTGTATGTGGGTGGTTTTAGTGGGCTTTTTATGTGGGGTTTTTTGTTGTTGTTGCTGTTGGGTTTTTTCTTTGTTTTTTTTTCTTCGTTGTTGTTGTTAGGTTTTTTCCCCTGGAGGAAAGAAGAGTTTAAGTGTATTAAAAATATTTAGTTTCAGATTTTATTATGATATTTTAACCCATATTTCAGCTCAGTGGTTGACTTTAAAAATTGCTTATTTAATGTACAGTGCTAACAATCTGAAAAATTACTACCATATTTGTGGAATATAATATGCACCTAAGACAAAATATAGTTTACAAAGGACAAGGAATTAACAAGATAAGGTGAATCAAAACCGTTGGACTTCCACTGGTGTGCAGACTGATCTTCTGTCTCAGGACGAAGAAGTTAGTTTAGAAACACATTCAGTGTAAAGCTCTCTTTAGGTGTTCATACATTATGTGACAACTGCATATTTCCTATACTAAACCTATACTGATATACTTTATCTACTAAACTACATTTATCTGGTGAACAAAGAATGGGTCTTGTAACTGTAGCATGTGTTTTTATTTATCTGTCAACTTTTCTTCAGAGAAACCAAAAGCAGAATTATAGTATCTGCTTCAGAAGCATTTGTTGTCCTAGCATGTAATCCAGTTTAGTAAATTAGATCCAGTTTAGTCATCTAAATTCCCTGAGATGACTGCAAAATCCACTTTCACAGAAGTATTATGTATTTTCTGGAACTTGCTTAAAATAACAGCTTTTTCAAATCACCATGTGCAGAATGAGCAAAAAAATATTTACTGGCTAGATGTCAGGTTTGTAAAACATTCTGTGAATGCAGATGTTTGGTATAAAAATAATCTTCTAAAGATGAACTAAAATAACACCTGGGATTGAATCACAGTCCTTAACAGGTGGACGCTGAGCAATTACAGTTTGAAATAAGCTTTGTGAATGGCTATTGCAGCATACTTAAATGCAGATCAGGCACAGAGCAAGCAGTGTGGCACACTGATTTTGCATATATATAGTATTGTCTTTCTGTCTTGTCATCAGATCATAGAATTATGGAACAGCTTGGGTTGGAAGTGGCCTCTAAAGGCCATCTAGTCCAATATCCCCTGCAATAAGCAAGGACATCTTCAGCTAGACCAGTTTGCTCAGAGTGCCATCCAACCTGACCTTCAAAGTTTCCAGGGATGGGGCATCTACCAGCCCTTGAGGCAACCTGTTCCAGTTTCTCACCACACTCACCACAAAAAATGTCTTCTGTATATCTAGTCTAAATCTACCATCTTTTAGTTTAAAGCCATTATCCCTTGTCCTGTTACAACAGGCCCTGCTATAAACCCCCTTTAAGCACTGAAAGGAAGTCTTCTTTTATCCAGGCTGAACAGCCCCAACTCACTTAGCCTTTACTCATAGGTGAAGTGTATCATCCTTCCGATCATTTTTGTGGCCCTGCTCTGGACCTTTCCCAACAGGTCTTTCCCAAGCTGAGGGGCCCAGAGCTGAATGCAGTGCCTGAGACTGAGTCTCAGCAGAGCAGAGTAGACAGCGGAATCACACTTCCTCACCTAGCATATGGTTAGCTTTCTGGGCTGCAAGTGCACATTGCCAGGTCACGTCCAGCTTTTTGTCCTTTTGACCTACAGATGGATGTCACAGTAATGAAATCCCTGCTCCCTAACAATTAACACCCTGCCATGTATCATTAAAATATTTTTCAAGAAGATTTGGAATATTCTTCGTATGAATGTTACTGCTTATTTTGCTTTGACCTATTATCAACTAAACCATAGCATACATATCGGTAACATGGCACTATTGCTTCTCCCAGAATGGACTAGGTTACACATTTTTTTAAAAATAATATACTTTCATTCAGTTAATTAATTATCAGATAAATATATTCAAATTAGCTTTAAATCTCATTCATATTTATAAGCCTAAATGGCCAACAACTTTAATCCATAACTCCATTAAATGACATTTCTAGCTCCATTAATGATTTTGTGCAATAGCTCAAGATACTTTTGGTTTTCAGTCTACTCTCAGTTCTAGTGGTGAATGTCCAAGAGCATTAATTCCGAAAGAGACTTCAGTGTGATCCTATTACAGAAGAAGACGCTGCTAGACAGACTGAACACTACTTTTTCCTCCATATCACAATGTGAATAGTATAAATAAGACTAGATAAGGAAATCACTCAAACCTACATAAAAGCAGTTGACACAATTCTTGTCAGAATGTCTTTCCAGATGCCCTTCTGTTATGAAGCAATGATGTTGATGGATTTTCAAGACATCTTTTTAAAGCTGTGCTTTCTTAATTCTTATCACCTGGACTTCTCCCACTGACTTAATAAACCCATCAAACTTAATGCATTGCTAAATGATTTATCTTACAAAAACCTTAAGAGTTACCTTAATGTTCAGCTAATGAACAGCCACTGAAGTGAGAAAGTCACCTTTCTGTTTAAAAGCTTCCTCCTCCTTAGAAATTGTACACTGCACAGAAGAGGTAAAGCACCCATTATTTCCTTGGCCAGGCTGTTTCTTAAGGACAAAACTTTCTTATTTGACTATTTAAAGCACAGGATAAGAGAAGTTCTATTTTGAATCCTAAAGTGCTGAAACAAGAAATACTACAGCATTTTATAGACTAAGAAAAATATGTAAACAGGAGATGAGAAAGGGCATTATCACAATTTTAATTCATTTATTTTATTGTTATTTATGGATACAAACACTTGGAAAGAAGGAGACATACAATGGAATCTGAAGTATTTTCAACCTGCTATATTTCAATACCTGTCACAATTAGAAAGCGTGAAGTAAAAAGTTTTTCCTAGTTGCATGTTGATTCTCAAGCATAAATAATTTTTTTATAAACAGTTGAAGATACGTGTCGTGGTTTTAACCCAACCAGACAGCTTGTCACCCACTCCCCCCCCCCGTTTCTTGCCCTCCCCTTACTCCTGGAGGGACAGAGAGGAGAATCAGAAAGAATGCAACTCCCACGGGTTGAGATAAGAACAGTTTAGTAACTAAGGTATAACACAAATCACTACTGCTACCACCAATAATAGTAATGATAAAGGAAATAACAAGGGAAGAGAATACAACACCCCATCACCAGGCGACCGATAACTCGCCCCCCCCAGCCCGACCAAGCACCGACCGATACCTCCTCCAACCCTGCAGTCCACCTAGCCCTCTTCTGGGTCCCTCCCCGTTACATCCTGTGCATGACGTGCTATGGTATGGAATACCTCTTTGGCTAGTTTGGGTCAGGTGTCCTGTCTCTGATTCCTCCCAGCTTCCCTCCTCCCTGGCAGAGCATGAGGCCCACAAAGTCCTTGGTCAAACCAAAACATCATTGTTTTTCAGCTCTGTTCCCAGCTGAAAGTCAAAACACAGCCCTGCACCAGCTACCAAGAAAGAGAAAAATGACTGCTACTGCTAAACCCAGGACAATACGGAATCAGTGAAGGACACCACAGACTAAGGTGGAAGCTATACAAGATACCTAATAATGGTAATAATATAACAATATAACTGAAGAATTGTAACAATAAAATAAATGCATTTAGACAGAAAAAGCTATATGTGCTCCTGTACATTTGTGTGTTAATAGCACATGTATGAAAGTACCAAACTACAGTAAAAGGTTTCTTGTTTGCAGTTTTGATACCTGTTCAGATCTGTGGCAGCACACTGATTTCCAGATATTAAGCATGCTTCTTATAAGCTGTGTTTGATTAAAACCTCAAAATTTTTTGGTGGTTTTCAAATGTGGATCTTAAAGCCATTTGTTTTATTTGAGACTGAGCAACTTAAGGCAGTCAATATGATATTGCCTTTTATGCTGTTCTCTGAACTTCACACATTATTGGAGTTGAAGTAACTCCCAATTTATAAATAGGTGTGATTATCATGTTATATATAATTAATAAGTTACTTCATACAATAAAACCCTAATGGTGAAAGTAGGTCTTAGATACTTGCAGAGATGTGGTTTGATATTTGTCTGTCTGGCTTTTATTCTGAGTACATCAGAACAAGAACTGTTTGCCTTAGGATTTTTCTGACCATCTTGTGCCCTCTCTCAAGCCTTTCCAGGGACAGGGATAGCAGAGCACAAATAGAGTGAGGAATAATGGTAATGGAGAGTCATCAAATTTGAAAAGGTATTGGCACCATTTGCTTTTGGACATTACTTAAGTCCAGCAGTTTTGCATTGCTATTGTAATCAATCACATCTGTGCTTCCAGATCTCCAGATGGAGCTGCCTCTCCTCCACCCATTGCCATGGAGTTGTGCCTGTTTTACTCCATTGTTTGCAAAAGGGAAATCAGGCCAGGAGCTCTAAAAATCTTCAAGAGGTCTCTTAACACACAGGAAAGTGCCGCCTTACCTCTATAAGACCTCATATTTTGACAGAAAGTAAAGCACATTGCCAGCAAGTAGACATGTATTTTGGCAAGTTCAAATAGGACAGTCTAAACATACAGTGTTCACAAAACAGCCAAATCCTAGACTCATAAGGTTCAGATAGAATAGAGAACATTTATGGCAAGTTGCTCAGTTCAGTTTCAAATAACACAAACCATTACTTCCACTATGATCCATTATATGTCTCTATATTTCTAACCACCAGGCAAAAATGACAAATTACAATCATTTTCTTATGATTGAGAATCTTGATGCATCTTTTGTGAGCATTTCTTTCTAGGGCTGTAATCCAAACGCTAGCAGGAAACTTGAGCTCTTTAACCATGTCCATTGCATTCAGCATTCAAAAATTTATCTTTCATTATTTCTGTAGGTATTCTCCTAGACTGGTCTTGGTTCTGGTTTGGACCTTAGTAGTTTCTGGCTAGATTAATCTAGCAGCAGGCATCCTGATCTCTTTCCAGCGTATGTAATAGACTTTTATCAGATTCATGATAGGCACAGTTCACACCTGTAAATCAGAAATTATGTCTTCTACCCCTTTATGATTCTGTAACTGTCACAGTATAACCTGTATATACACCATGCTATTGACCTGTTTATGTACATTAGAACAGGTTATTTTCTTTTCTTTTTAAATAGGAATTAGCTTATTCAAATTTTCCAAAATATGGTACTCTTGTTAGCTACTTAAAAAGATCAGGCTAATACCACTACAAAGCATTTATGTGTAGTGGAATACCTTTATGTTCAATAGAATGACTTTGAAGTTGCCTTAGAAAACAAAAACCTTTAAATGTTGGAAGTGGTCTCCAGGCTATAATTTCTGAAGATCCCTGTCCTAGACAGGGATCCCGTATTCTGGGCTGCATCAAAAGGAGCATGACCAGCAGGTCGAAGGTGATCCTGCCCCTCTACTCTGCTCTCATGAGACCTAACCTGGAGTATTGTGTGCAGTTCTGGTGTCCTCAACATAAAAAGGACATGAAACTGTTGGAACAAGTCCAGAGGAGGGCCACGAGGATGAGCATGAGGCCACGATGGCCACAAGCACCTCCCATATGAAGACAGGCTGAGAAAGTTGGGGCTGTTGAGCCTGGAGAAGACAAGGCTGTGTGGAGACCTCATAGCAGCCTTCTGGTATCTGCAGGGGGCCTATAGGGATGCTGGGGAGGGACTCTTCATTAGGGACTATAGTGATAGGACAAGGGGTAACGGGTTCAAACTTAACCAGGGGAAGTTTATATTTGATATAAGGAAGAAATTCTTTCCTGTGAGGGTGGTGAGGCACTGGAATGGGTTGCCCAGGGAGGTTGTGAATGCTCCATCCCTGGTAGTGTTCAAGGCCAGGTTGCACAGAGCCTTGGATGACATGGTTTAGTGTGGTGTGTCCCTGGCCCGTGGCAGAGGGGTTAGAACTAGATGATCTTAAGGTCTTTTCAAACCCTAACTATTCTATGATTCTATAGACTGTTTAGGTATCAACAGACTGCTACATGATCCTGTGAGTTTCAGGAAAGTAACTTTTTCATAAAATATAATCACATAGATGAGCTTTTTATGATGGTAACAACAGGCATCTTGGTGTCAAAAAGGTATTAGATGGGGGCTACTCTAGATGAATATTCTGATAAGCACAGTTTTATGAGCACAGTGGGTGAAGTGAGCCAGGGCAGATATGTAATGGTATGTATTTTACAATCTGAAAATATGCACAGTATATATGTGATATTGAACTTCAAGGAAGCTGTATGACCAAAGGGAGCAGACTGAAGGGTTTGAAGTTAAGCCAGACCTGTTCAGGAAATGAGCCTGGGTACAGTGACCCAGATGTAGCAAAGAATTGTATGATTTTGTATTAAGCCAAGCAATGTCTAATAGCCAGAAACTCAAGAGGGGTGCACTCAAGAAAGTAAGGAAAGGTCATCCATGCAATTTGTCCAATAAATGTGAGTTCAAGCATTGAAGCAGAGATAAAACCTTTTGTGTTAGATCCTGTTCTGAGAGCTTTGACTGTATTATATGCTTTTCATTTTGTCACAGAAGATGGAAATCAAGCATCTAAAACTGTATTATGCAGGAAAATAGAAATGTTCATAGGTTTTTTTGGTTGTCGGGGGTTTTGTTTGTTTGTTTGGGTGGATTTTTTTTTTCTTATCCAGAAAATTATGTCTGAGCTCCTCTTTATTTAAAAGCCTGTTCTGATTTGAAAATAAGAAAACCTGTTCTAACAGTGAAGGCACTTTCCAACTGACAGTGCATATTCCAGGACTTTGAAGATTCTCCATCATTTTCACATCTAAAATCAAAACTGGATGTCTTTCTAATAGACAGCTGAAACTGCAGTTATAGGACACGTGCAAAATTATTAGTTGATTTTTTTCAGACTTGATGATCTGAAGAGACCCCCTGCCTTCCCACTCCATGAGCCTTTTAAATGGAACTGTATTAATATTGATATATAGATGTGCTTAAAAATGAATTGAAGAAACTCTTGCAGTAACGGTAAGGCAGAAAGAAGGTAGGTGGCTGATGTACGTGATAAGTTTTCTCTCTAGATCTCTTTTTCATTCATCGGGGCATATAAATGAGAAGAGCTAGTTTTGTTGACATGGAGTCATAGCTGACTGGAAATTGATCTAATAAAAAAAAAAAGGAGGAATCAATTACATTTTCAGCTATTTAGCACAGTAATGATACATAATTCCTGGCAAAAAAACACTGTTGGCTGGAAAAATTGTCTTTGGTATGACTGTTATCTCCCATGTCTTGTAAAGAAAGATGACTTCTGTCATTTATAGTCTTGCAAAAATAAATTTCATTGTTTGTTCTGGAAAACTAAGTACACCTATTGTAACTACTTTATTCATAATGGTGCTCCACTGAGTTCCACCATTAATTACACATTTATTTAGACACAATTATTGCCCAAATGGTTAACAAGGATCCTTCATCAACCACAATGCTGCAATTTGCAGTGCTTAGTTTTTGAAGATAAGTGTAGATCTTCACACAAATCAGTATCCCCTCATCTGGAATAGGATTCCATTTTACTCCTGAGGCAATAGTAATGTTATGTTCTTGTGTGGCTCTCGAAAGACTAAAATCAGAGAACCTGTATATCAGCTGCACTCAAAAATGAAAAAGCATTTTGATTTGCTGGGACTACAGAATTTACAGACTTTGCTGTCCTAGACTATAAGAGGGTAATATTCAATTATAATGCATGACAGGTAGACAGATGTGTACAAAATTTAGATTGATGCCTTCGATTTATGCAAGGCATGCTTGCTATTGATTACAGAGTTCAGCTCAAGTATTTGGTTTCAATTAGTTTACTTTAAAGAAGTAACTCCTAATTATGAGTGTAACTGAGAGAAGAATCTAGTTTACTGAGTGCTATTTTTAAGTCCTCATTAGTAATATGAAATGTTGAAGTTAAAAAAATTGGGAATTCCCAAAGAAATTGGCAGGAGTTTCACTCCTCCCAAAAATTGTATGCCAGTCTAGAATGTGTAAAAGATTGGCACATCCTACCCTCCATGCTTTATGAAATTAGAGGCTAGAAGCTTAAACAAAGGGAAACACACTGCACATATGTAGCCCATAAGATATTTTGCTGAATGTACTTATTGCACTTTAAAAACTCTCTTGACAGAAGCTACAAGAGAAATAAAATTCTGTGGAAATAAATACACAAAATATTTCAAGGTCCCACAATGTTATCTGTTTCACTGCTTTTCACTGAAGGCTTCTTTTGAGTGAGGATGACCTTGCTAAGGCTGCTGAATACACAGTCATGTCTTAATGGTTCCCTGACTGAAGGGACACTGGAGAGCAGTACTTGCACAGCAGGTTTGTAAAGGGCCAGCAACACGGTTTATGATTAAAGATCAAGAACCAAGTTTCTAGCTCTCTAGTAATCATGGAAATACACCAGTTTTTCCCTAAGAAAGTGAGCTTGTAGCTGTATTTGCGGTGATGAAGCTCATATGAGTGCATGGATTAACATCTCCATATGTTCTTCCTCAACCAGAGCAGTATGAATTCCAGGAGAAATTCCAAGAAATCTGGAAACTGTATAGGGCCACTGTAAACCAAGGAGTTTAGGTGCCAAGAAGCTTCAATCTTGCTCAGATCTATACCACACCCTACATATGGGTTGTGTCTAAATACTACAGTGTAGTCCTAAATACACTTCTTAAGCAGTTGCATATATCCTTTGGATCAGAACACTCTATTATCTATTTCTTCATCCCTGCCGTGTTGACCAATAGCTGTTGATAGTATGAAGAGAGAAATAAAGAATAAATTCAAAGAGTTCTCTATTTGTACATGCAACTCATGGAAGTTGTCACATCTTAGTAAAAAATAAAAAGGAGAATGTGGTGTTCACATACTTCTGCTTCAGACTATATTCATTCTTCATTTTAATTCAAACCATCAGCAATATCTTACTGGTTCAGCATCCTGACTTTTTTTGACAATTTTTCAGAATTATACCATATGGCTTATTCTATGCTGTATAATTACGCAAATTCGGATACTACCAAGAATCAATGGCAAGATAAACAGCATTCCAATAGTTTACTGTAGAAAAGGGTGGATCTATTCTTCTCATTTTAATCAGAATTAGTAACATATTTTTGAAGGAAACTTGACTGAGTTGCCTGCTGTGGTTGGCAATATAGAGGGGTCTCAAAGCATGAAAACTGTATTCCTTTCACAGCAAACGGACCAGAAGAGAAACTCAGTAAAGATACCTCATTAAAGAGTGTAGGGTGCACATGATACCAGACAAGAGTTATTCTGAAATCTTTTCCTTGAAGTGCATGTGGTGTGGACACTGCATCATCAGCACCAACAAAACTCTAAAACCATTGTCTTGAACTGTTTTGCTCACTAATGTAGGCATAAACACAGAGACAAAAGTAATCTCCATGATTTAAGCTGTCTAAATTGCATGGAAGATGCAAAGCAGGGCTTGATGTCCCATTCGTCTGGTTGTCCAGAGTAAAGAAATGGCCAGCTGACTACCAAACTTTGTTCCAGTGTCCTTATTCCTATGAAGTCGTTCTACTAAGATCTCTGCAGTCTCATCAAGAACAGACTACTCCATAAAGCCTCATCAAGACATCTTCCAGAGGAAAGCAGCTCACAGTAGAACAGATGCAGAAAGGACTAATACCTTGAAATGGAGATCTAGTTCTGTCAGCTAAAACTATTTTTTTCATTTTCTAAAATCCAAAGCTGAGTGAAAATATGATTTATGAAAGTACTAAGACTATAATTCAGTAACACCTGTCTGTAAATAAGTTTAGCTAGATAGTTGAAGACAAGGTCTACGTGTCAGAAGAATGTGCCCCAGGGACTTTATTTCTACAATGAACAAGACAAGGTAATTAATGTTAACCTAAGTTTATACTGAAGTTGGCTATTAGTTGGTACATAAAATTGTATATTATCAATAAGATCAGTACCGAGTGTCCACATTCCTGGTTTCTATGCACCCAAAATGTTTGTATGATCATTTCATCTTTAAGGACCACTGGTTACTCTATGTAGGCTTGCATATAATTCTTTGAAACATCAGTCTGTTTAATCAGAGTACAGTCTCAGCACAAGTCCAGCAATGTCATCACTTCTTACATAGCAGTTCTTTCTTTTGTAACACTTCTTCAGTCTCATCAAAGATGTTCTTCTCCTGTTTCATTAGAAAAACTAATCACTTGTTTTCCAATTCAGGAGAATGAAACAGCCTATGTGACAGTGTATTGTCTGTTTACTAAGCACAAAGAATCTCATCACATTTCCAGAATCTGACCATTTAGAATAGATTCTGAAGTGGTTTTGTCTATTGCTATATTTAAATCTCAAATATTTCCACATGTGTTTCATGTCAAGCCTGAGTGTTCCTTTTGAAACTGAGCATATACACTAAGAACAAGACCCAAATTGTTCATAAGACCAGTATCCCTGGCTGATGTGAATCAACATAACTGCAGTGGTTTCAGTGTAAAATCCTGTTAGCCAAGGCTATTATTGCTTGAATAGAAAGCAATTTCTTTTAATTCTTTTTTTTTTTTTTCTATCACTCTAACTAAGGTTATTTGAAATAACAAAAAATCTACCATCCACTTCCTGGAGGTAACTGGCAAGCAAACAAAAACCCATGGAAGTATTTCGGTATTTTCAAAAAATGTGTTATTTTAAGGAAAAAAATAACCTGGTAATTTCTTCATAGAACTGGATGGTTTTATGACCAATTCATTCAAATCTTTATAACTTTTATTTTGTTGACGTCTAAAATGCGTTTTAAACTCTATTTTATACAGAAGAAATCAATCATAGTAAGTGAGCATGAAAACAAGTAGCCTATTATTTTTATTTCTGACTGTAAATCTTCTCTTGAAATCTATGAAGTGGTCCTTCTGAAGTTAGCTCTTTTTTATTTCATTTAGTCAACAGTGGAATTATATTAAAAAGTTCAAATTTATAGAAAGTCATGCCTCATAAAAGCTTCTAGGGCCTGTACTATTTCGATTTATATCCCATTCAACCTCATTGAAATCAAATGCCCATGGACTTTTAAAAAATATTTGGTTATCATGATGAGGCACATGTACATCCAAAATTTACTGGCGATGTGGTTTAAAAGTCTGTGTTTCATTACAAAGAATCTAAATATTTTACATGACATATCACACTTGCATCCTATTTATAGGCACTATGAATTCAGATGTATTTTTAGATTAAGGCTTTTTGGCACAGAGTTTGTCAGAGTAAACAGTCCATTGCATCTGACATTAATTCTTAATATAATGTGAACAAGGATAATAAAAAGCTGAGGTGGATTAGTGGATGAAATTCTCTGCTGTCTTGTGGATACCTAGTCCCAAATTTGTTGAATGATACGCACATCTTTACTCAGGATGAATATTTTAAGACACCAGAATATTATTTGATATTATAGCAAATAATGTCCTATTCTTTGGGGTTCTGTCCTTTTGTATGCATGTGTTTGAATATTTCTTTCTTGCATTTTTAGAGCTACTATAACCAGCTGAAAGGCTAATATTAACTTTAGTAGCATTTATACAGATTCATGAAATAATTATCATCTAAAAGGTGCCTAAAACAGAAGAAGAATTTAATGTTGCTAACATTTCTTCTTCCTGGATTTAATACAAACAGAAATAAATTATTTTTTTTTAAATCTCCTCTGTTAATTATAAAGTTTGATAAAAGACCTTCTAAAACATACTATGTCATATAAATATAAAAATCAAAGGAAGTCCAACAAACTTCTTAAACATGGTTAAAAGTGAGAGTAAGTTTATAATTTAAAATATCCTACAAGTTTTGCTTATTCGTAAATGTTAGTCAAAACTTTTTCAGAATTATTTAAAAAATATTTTGTCTGAAATGGAATGCTCAGAGAGTTTCTGCCTTTTCTGTGTACTTGTATTATGGTAGCACTCAAATATAAGCAGTTTTCTGCACATGAAGAAAAACTGGGAAGGCTGTCCTACATGGTGGTGTCTAGGTCTCAAGATAGGAAGCTGGTAAACTACTCATAAGCCTAGCAAAAGGAAAAGACTTGAAGGAGCATAGGAAAAAAAATAATCTTGTTTTGCACATAAATGCTATTTTGACACCCATGATCACATCATTCTGATCTTTCATGAATGTCATGGAATATTTGATTTCATAATATGGGTATTGTTTCCAGCTTCACTTACCCTCACCATGCCAACCAGATCCATTCAGTCTTGATAAGATCTTTTGGAATAAGCAAGAAAAGTGTTTTTGAAACACAGGAGAACATGTGACAGAGCATGCTTCTCATCCACATTATTTAAGTTTTCCTAATTATACCCAAAATACTGTTTACAGGCACTGATTCTGTGTATACATGTATCTCTGAAGCCCAAGCCACTTTCCAATCATGTCATCTTACCTTCAGATTTCTCATGTGAGCAGACGAGGCCCACAGAGTCAATCATTCTTTGTAGAATGTGATATGAAAGGTAGGAAAGGCTTTCACTCAATCTTATGTTTTGGCTTTCAAGGACACAGAAAAGCTGTGAAAATTTAAAGGCAACCAAGCAATGCCAAAGCTCATCCCCAAATAAAGCAAATACTTGACCATGTTCTAAATGGGGTAGGACAAAGTATGTATTGTGACTTGTACTGTCTTTAGGAGGGAGTCCAAGTCCACGGCCAACCAACAGTTAAATAGCATGGGATGGGTAGAAAATGTGGTCATTAAGGTTCCCTATACCAGTTTTGCACAAAATTATAGACAGCAGGAAACTGTTTTGCAATTCAACTTCTATCAAATTAATTTAGGTATCAAGGAATGGAATATTTTTGTGGTCAAATAAAAACCCAACAAGAAAGTCAAATTTGATGTGCTGAACTTTAGTGGGCTATATAAAGGGAATATATAAAGGGAAAGGATGTGAAGACTATTGACAACAATAATACCAAAATCACAACATTGATAATAATTTAAACAGCACTGGCGACAGACACAGTGAGTACTATCAATTGCTAGAACTTCTTTTGCAAATTCTTGTGAAGGTTGTAAATCTGGCATAGATCCTGGCATAAGTTTTTATTCATGTCCTTTCTGTGTCTATGTTATGATCAGTGCTTTCTGGCATAGAGAGATAGGGAGGGAATTGTTCAGTAACATATGTGTCAATGGAAAGGAAACTATTTTGAAATAGAAAGTAGATTATATGTCAAACGGAAATGTGCCAATCATGAAATAAACACAGAGGGAAGTCTAACAGGTGCCATGACTCCAAATCTTTTGATGTTTCTCATCTGCATAAATGATAGAGACAGGGAAACCAGCTGCAAATATGTTAAGTTTACTGAAACACAATACTAGAGGGAATACTAAATACCAGGCAGTTATCAAGGATACAGAAGAGGAATTTTGGATTGTCTTTGTAGAGTAATTGCACAACACATGTTAAATCAACATATGGTTCAAACAGAGGCTGGGATAAAGAAAGGATTTTTAAAGCAGGTTAAAAAAAGGGAAATAATATAATTTTAAATATGCCAAAACTTTATACATGAAGAGAAAAAAGCAATAAAGAGAAAAAAATTAGATGACTAGGTCCAGCGGTAGATTACATGGTCCTGGAAATTATAACAGTGATTAGAGAGACTTTCTTTATTCATGCTCATTCATATAACTGTATTGTGGATATGAGAGTTTCTTTATTTGTAGAACAGAATAATGAGGACCTTTTTCTAGAAATGGTTTAACGAATCTGAATTTGTAGGTCACTCAGAGGCTGACTAGGTTATTGAATCTATTATTATCCTTTCTTCACACCACTATAGATAAAAGTTTTTTTAAAAAGTGAAATAGAAAACCTTTGGTTAATCAGTATTTACTGATAAGAATGGATTCTGTGGCAGTAATTTCAGTTGGAGGTTTTGGATAAAATCTTTCAAATTTTAAGTACTTTTTTGTAAATCCTTTTGAAAAATAGTAACAAAATATTTTGTCCAAAAAGACACAGAGACAAAGAAATTTATGGGTTTATTTGCTTAAATCTGTATTCACAGTGTGAAACAGCAATTAGTTATAGCAATTTCCCATTTATATTTAATAAACATGAAGAACATGCTTTTTATGTTGAAGTCACATCATGTTATAATTATTAGTATTTTCCATATGTATGTGAATATGATTTTAATAATTTTTAAGAAGTTGAAGGGGGAAATAATTGTAGCTAGTTTTCCAGCCATAATACGATGACAGTGTTTGGTATATTCTCTATAACTTATCCTCAATAAGAAAGCCTATGTCTATTGCCACAGTATGTAAAGTTAGTTATTCATTTAAGAGAAATGACACCAGGCTGTGGCTTGTTATGGAAAAGCTCATGCTCAAACTTTACTACTGCCATCTATTGAGGAGGTGGGAGCTATAGTATAAAATAAAAATGTAATCATAAGAAAGCACTTTAATTATTATTGCAAATTGCAAAAGTATGATTGCAATAATACTCAGTTGTGGTAAATGGAAGTGATGAGTGACACGTTAAAGATAAATTGAATTAAATCACAATCAAAAAGAATTCAAGCTTGGAACATATTTCTGTAGGTAATCTGGTACAAATCCACTTCTACCCCTCAAAGCAATACCAGGTTCAAAGATGGGTTCAGCTTTGAAGTTAGATCAAGTTGCTTAGGGTCCTAGTCAAATGAGGTTTTCGTTTTCTTACATCCAGAAAGATACAAATTTTCACAGCTGCTCTGAGCAACCTGTTCCCATGCTTGAGCAGCCTCATTGTGAAGTTTTCCTAACATCTAGTCAGAATTTCTCTTACTGCACCATGTGCCCATTTCCTATTGTGGCATGCATTTGCCACAAACTGGAAAATCTTATATATTCTTGGCAGACAGTTGTCAAGGAGGACGAAACGTGAACAAGTTTTGAACAAGTTAGCTCAAAAAACATGCAGCAAACTTCTCTCTGCATTCAAGATGTTTTAGGGAAAGAAGAGAATAGCAAAACTTCAGTAACTCTGAATGAAGAGAGCAAGGAGAGGAAATCTTGGAACTCTTCACACTGATGCTTTGAGTTTGGTTAAGATACTGTTTGTAGGGAGATGAATAGCAGAAGGCATGGAGACCAACAGTCCTAAATAGTTTTATAATTAAACAGATTTTATCAGCAAATCACTGATCATTGAAAACCTTCAGCCATTCAAACATGTTAATCTTCCAAATGTTCGTACAGAGAAGACTGTTATTTCAGATAATTGACACTTTCTTCAATAGAAAAGTTCAGCTTTTCTCTGAAGAACAAAGAAGGGAAATAATCTTTCTTAATTAGGGGGAATCCCACAGAAAACACTGACTACCAGAAAGTCAGATTTTTTCTAAGAAACAGTGCGAATCTGTTGGGTGAACAATTTCTAACCATTTCTGTCACCATCACTGCAATCATATATGTCCTCTGACGATATTCATCTTTAACTGGTCAGGAAGTTGGCTCATTTTTTGTTTAACAGCTTATTCTTTCCTCATGTCAGTGTGTTTTATTCCTATCACCCTTTAATTATTGTCTGTAGAACTTTGGATATATTATTTTAATATTCAGAATGTAAAATATTTTGGATCAAATGTTATTTACAGTTAGAATGCTCAGAAAATCCAGATGCTCATGAACAACAAAAATCAATTTAGTTGTCTTCTTTATTCCCTGTTATAACTGAGAAATTATTAAACTAATCCAGATGTGTCTATGCCTTTAATTCCATCTGTGTCACAGACAGTAAGGCTGTGTTCATTAATGAATTATTGCATATTAATCTCCAGAGCCTTTGATGCTAAAATCTCTGTTAAAATAAACATTTGTTCTCAATCCTTGGAGTAAATCCTGATCATTTAACTAAGGATTTCTTAAACATTCCTTACTAGGGGGATTTTTTATCCCTCTGTTTGCTATGTTGCTGCAGCAGTGCTAATTACAGGAAAATATATAAATAAAAAAAAATGAGGTGAAAAAGCTATGAATTTCAGTCCCAAAAGCATTAGAGCAAGAGCAATAAATAAAATTCTTATAACAGCTTGAAGATTTGAAATATACCCTTTTCGCTGCTCTTTTTTGCTGAGAATGCATGGTCTATTGTTATCTTTATAATCTCTAATTCCAAAGACCTCAAACATCTCTGGTGATCTGCAAACTAGGCTTTGTTCTGTCTTCTTTTTTTCTCCAGTGAAAATTGTTTTCTTAAAAGAAAAATGTATCAGTGTTTGTTTTTCTACACTTGTTCTGAATTCCCATTTATTAGATAAATGTGATTTGTATTCACTACAGCAAGATCAGTTATGTGCATATAGCACATGAACCATACACTGTGGTTACCTGTAGCGGTTTAGATTTTGCTGGAATTAAGTTTAGTGAGAGGAACAAGCAGAGTGAATTGCTTACTTTTATTCATTCTGGATCAGTCACAGAAGTGGACAAGGATTTAGCAGAACATATCTCTACACTAACACTCAGTACTCAGCACAACCTAATCAAAGTGCTCTCCAACTGGTAGAGATGAAAATTACAAGAAATGTTAAAATTTATAGGTCATTTGATCTTAGATCAAATTTTTATCACAGGTGAATGAGCAAATCCCCAGGAGAATAATATTGCACAACCGTATGTAATTGTGTACCTTTCCAAATAGTAAATGTTACTTCTTTATACCACCATAATCTTCTATAATGTTAATAAGGAGTTATGAAAATTTGTGTTGCACTTTAAGCCCAGCTGCTAACTCAGTACCATGCAGCTGCTCACTCACTCCCCCTTATACTTCCTCCACTCCTTGAGGGATGGGGAGGGTTGTCACTCCCACTGGTTGAGATAAGAACAGTCCAGTAACTAAGGTGTAATACAAAACTGCTACTGCTGCCATCAATAATAGTAATGATAAGGGAAATAACAAGGAAAGAGAATATAACTGCTCACCACCCGCCAACCAATACCCAGCCCAACCCAAGCAGCAGTCTAGCCCTTCTGAGCAACTGCCCCAGTTTATGTACTGGGCATGATATGCTGTGGTATGGAATACCTCTTTGGCTAGTTTGGGTCAGGTGTCCTGTCTCTGCTTCCTCCTGGCTTCCCCTCCTCCCTGGCAGAGCATGAGACTCAGAAAGTCGTTGGTCAGAGTAAACATTACTGAGCAGCAACTAAAAACTTTGGTGTTACCAGTGCTGTTCCCGGGCTGAAAGTCAAAAACACAGCACTGCACCATCTACTAAGATGGGTTAAAATGACTGATATAGCCAAACAGAGGACACCTCAGTAGCTCAACCTGATTCAAAGTTTGAGGCCTTCAGCTTTTGCATCTGCTTTATATAGGGAAACCACAAAGTTTTCCAAATGTTAGCTGTGTTTGTATTCCTTCCATGGGAGCCAAATCTCAGTGAATTAGAAGGTTTTAATGTTCCAGTGCCCTGAGATCTGTGTTGGAAGATATTGAAAATACTGACTTGGACTGATTAAAGAACATGGACTAAAAGGACAGAAGGCTTATATTCATTCTTGGGTGGACTGAGTTCAATAATATGTCCTCACAAAAAATATATATATTAAGTAAATACACTAAGTTAGCCAGCACAACAGTAGTACCGATTCAAGAAAAGAGGACCATCACCTGGAGAAGATTCAGATTCAGTTAATAGTTTCTGATAAAAAGAACATGAAGCGATGTCAATGTTGCAGATGTTAGTAGATATGTTAGCTAACCAAATATTCTCTTGCTTAAAATCAAATGATTTCTCCATTTCTACTTCACAACAGGAATGATCTCTTACTATTTTTGTGACAGCATTAAAGGTGTAGTTGAATTTCCTCATCCCTTGAAATATTTTTTCTGAAAGAGAAACAAAATTCTTCTATATTTCAGTCCTTATTTCTATAGACAGCATACGTTAAGTGCAATGCAAATATATCAGGAAAGTCAAGCTTTATTGGGCAAGATCAGTTCAGGTGCAAGGCTATGGTAGGTTGTCAAGTTTCACACTGTTCATTCTTGCTATACCCTTCTAAAACTTCCTACAGTCCATTTAGATAAATGTGCTCAGTTGTCTTCAGGATAAGATATATTATGAGAACAAATATAGAGAAAGCAGACAGGGCAATTTCAGTCTTGGTCCTGAAGGCACCTGAGAAATTAAGTGCTCCATTTAGCACATGAAATACCATCTACAAAAAAAATAAGGCCATAACCTTCCTCATCCTTATGGTTGCTAATGGCCTTGCTGAGCTGATGACTCCCATGACCAGCCAGTTCCGTTGATCTGGAGCTGCAGAAACAACCACCTCACTTGGCATGTCTGTGGAAAATCTCTGGTATATGAAATGTTACCTGTGGCCAAGAAATTTTGGACTTTCCACTAATGTTGATAGCTGAACTCCTGCTTCGTAGAATTTATGGTGTTGACAAGTCTTCCTTTCTTCTTGTTCTCCTAGCACAAGTATTTAAGCAAGCTGGATTAGTTGCTGCAGTTGCTTGCTATATTATTTCATCCATTCCTCCTTCATTTGCAAGAAATACCCTGTGTTTCATGGACACTGGCCCAAATTTTCCACATGTCAAATTCTTTATGGTCAGGCTCCTTAAAGGTGGATAACATCCTTCATCTCAAAACTCATGTCAGTGGCTTTGTCACTGCCATGAACCTATGCAAAAAAAAACTCAAGTGGGACTAAGGGTGCTAGACTGAAACTTGAGACTATATCTTTCCTTGTCTCCTCTAAGTAGTCAGTGTTTAAGGGCTGTGTCCAACTCTGCCTTGGAATGCCTTTTTCAATTGTCTCAAGATAAGGTGATGCCAAAACAAACTTATCCATATGTTCTCCTCACTGAACACTGGTGACAATACTGTAAAAGACTCTGGTCAGCCCTTCGAAGTGAACAAGTCTTAAGTTATGTTGTTAATTGGTTTGGAGAAACAAAAGGAGGATTGTACAATTGTATCCTGGGCTGCAACAAAAGAATCATGACCAGCAAGTCAAGGGAGATGCTTGTCCCTCTCCTCTACCCTGAGATCCCACCTGGAGTACTGCATTCAGCCCTGGGGCCCCCATCATAAGAACACATGGACCTGATCTAGTGAGTCTAGAGGAGTCCATGAAGACAATCAGAAGGCTGGAGAACCTTTCCTATGAGGTCAGGATGAGAGAGTTGGGCTTGTTCAATCTGGAGAAAGCTCTGTCAACACCTTATATCAGTCTTCCAGTACCTAAAGGGGGCCTACAAGAAATCTGAAAAGGGACTTTTTATGAGAGTGTGTAGAAATAAGACAAGGGGGAATGGATTTAAACTGGAAAAAGAGGGTACCTTTAGATTATTAGGAAGAAAGTCTTCACTGTGAGGGTGGTGAGGCACTAAAACAGGTTGCCTAGAGATGTGGCTGATCCATCCCATGTTGGATGCGGCAGCCTGGTGTAGTGAAAGGTCTCCTTGCCCATAGCAGGGTGGTGGGACAGAATTATCTTTAAGGTCTTTTCCAACCCAAGCCATCCTAGCATTCTAGGATCATTTTCCCTTATCTTAATATTCTGACATTTCCATTTTCCTTTTTTCTACTCTTGAGAGTATAAACATGCATGATAGGCACTTAGTCAAATACCTGGACCATGAATACTTAGGGGAGACATTCCCTCTTCTTTTCCTTCTTATTTCCTAAACTGATTTGATATATCCATCTGTTTCTTTTACTATTGGTATTCAGTCTATTGTGGACCTGTTGATCTAGTTGGTAATTTGTCTTCATAGAAATATGGCTCTGGTCTGATAACCCATTTGGCATCTGTAGATCACAGTGTATTCCTTCCACATGAAGAAAAGAGCCCTTCCTTCTTCTATAGTATCTTCCTCACCTGGTAACAACCCACAGATATGTCTTGCAGGACAAGTGAGCAGACTCAGGTTGCTGTAGGTAAGGATGTTTAGAGCATGAATGACACAGTATGAGCTCCACGACCGAAAAAGGTTCCTAAATTTTGCCCTTTAGCTTTTTATTTCCGCTCATCAAGGAGACACTAAGGATTACAGACAGAACTACACAAGAGCTGGTTGGAGTATGGTCTTGATGGCTGCTGGCAATGCCAAAGTGGTATAAACAGCACAAGTCTGCCCAGGAAAAGACTCAGTTGGAACATTCAACAGAGTTTTCTGCCCCTTTTTTTCCCTAATAAACAGCACCATAACTTTGTACTGTAAAAAAAGCTGTCTCTTTAGATTAATGACCTGGCCCCAGACATGCATTTTTCCAGTAACAAACTGTTCCAGCAGTAAATAAAACACTTTTGTAAGACAGGAACAAATCTCATTTTAGGCAGGGCTGTTTATATACAGTAACCTTGGTCTGCCAGAGCAATGATCTGTAATATACTTAGGGCACCACTGTGTTTGATCTCTTGCATGAGAAATCATTTCTTATAGCACCTTGTTTACAGCAAGGGGTAAACTGCTTCCTAGCTTGTTGAACTAAGAAAATGTTTTCATCTCACAAATAAATTAAGCATTACCTTATTTTCAATTTATGGCTTTAGAATAGTCTGAAAAGATCATAATTACAGAGTAAAACTAGGACCTGCCAACTGCCCATACTAAAATCAGACTTCTAAATCCTTCTCAGAGACTGTGACACACCAAAACTACTTTTATGGAACACATCCCTATAAAACCAAGTAATTTTCTAAAATGCATTTATATAAAATCAAATATTTATCCCATCAAGAGATATTCTGGCCACAGAAGGTCAAGCTTCTATTTCCCCCTAGTATCGTTGATCTATTACATTCTGCACCTTTTTTCCCTCAACTGTAAACTAGAGATAATGAGACATAATTTGTGGTCCATTAAACAAAATTAACTGTATTTCAATGATACTATAAGATAACAAGGGAGCTTTTTTGATGTTTGGGCTTTTCTTTTAAGCTGAACCTTTATGCATCAAATAACTTTGCCAGGCAAAGACACATATGATCAAGTTAAAAATGTTGATGTTACTAGAACTTGATCTTAAACCCACCAATGTAATTGTCTGGGATTCTGTTCACTTGAACAGTGCAACATTAATCTCTTAACAAGATCAGTCTAAAACAAATAACTCAAGTATGTCTTTCATTTTCTGTTTTGTTAGCTAAATCTGGAAAAGCAAAACAAAATAAACCAAAACAAAACAAAACTACTTTTCTAGCAATCTGGCCATCCATCATTTTGTCCAAACATCTAGCAAATCATGCTCCATTGCCTCACTATAGTAAATGATGAATATAACTTACAAATAATATAAAGAATGAGATTCGCATTGCATGCTTGATTCATCCTGTGGTTCATCATTGACAAAGAAATTAAGAGAAAATAAGAATTAGATTGCCATTGCCTATGCATTTTGACAAATGTTAGTTTCAATGTTAGTGGGCAACACCGGTATTTTGACGGGAAATTGCCTTTCTTATCCTTTTTTTTTTTTTTTTTTTTTAAATTAGATCTGTCATAAATCCAGAACTCTTGCAGAGAGGAAGTAGAAAGAATTCACTTAATGCTTGTGATTTTCTATTCTTCATCTTGCTGAGAGTATTGCCACTCTGCCAGCTTTTTATGAACTACTTTCAGGCTGACTGCCCTCAAAAGCTATTGCCTTTTGCACTAGTAGTTTTATACTACGACATCCATTAGCAGAAGCTATAACACAGTAGGATGCTACAGATTTTATAGCTAGTGGGGTATAGTTTGCTTTTTAAACACACTTTTAAAAATATTTAGTGAACAGTTTAACTGATGATATCATTTAACACTGGTTTACTGAGACCTTAATATTAAGCTTTCTTCTCTAAACCCTGATATTTATATTTAGCTGTGGAACTCCTAACTTCCATTGCATTGAACCTGAAAGTCCTGAGGAAGGACAAAACTGAAGTGTATTCTTAAGTATTGTTCCATAAAAATCTCTAAAGGAAGAGAGTTAACTTTGTTTCATCTGACTTTCATGTGTTAAACCAGAATTACATAGAAAAGTTCATATTGGCTTCAGTGGTCCTTGAAATCTCAGTCCATTAACATTCATTTAGAATTTTTCTCCATACTTGGACATTCCCATGCTTTCCTTTCCTCACCAGCAGCTTTCAAAAAGTGTATTTTCTCCACCTCATAAGAATTAATAAGATCCATCTCTCCCCAGGATAACAGTGCTGTCATAGCTGAAAGTAAGGAGTTCCAGTAACCTAAACACACAGTCTTTTATAAAGGGTCACTGAACTACCATTCTACTGCTGGTACAGAAAAAACTATTGTCATTACATTAGAAGCTAAAAAGCAGAAGTAATTGGGATCAATCACTCCAAAAAACAGCCAAAGTCTGGTTAGTTTAAATGGTCATCACTACTGAGAAATAATCCCTTTAACTTCATACAGCTCGATTAATAAAACTTCTGGGAATCTCCTAATACATGAAAAGGTATGCTTTTGTTCCATCTCTCATAACAAAATTATAAGCTTCATTTACCCAATAAAGCTTTTTTCAGTTTATTGAAAACAGATTAAGGTGAAGAAGCACTTCAAGGATTTTCATACTTGGCAGTTTTCACTTTGATCAAGAAATAACAATATTTGCATGTTACTGTATCCGATGTACAGATAAGAACACAAATTTAGGTATGATCTTTTCTGGTTTGAGCTTGCTTTGTTTTGAAGCTTCAAGCAGATATGGTGCATATGTTCTCTCTGACCTCTGAGGAGAGATACTATTCACGTGTTTGAGTGTGTGTATATGTAGCAGGGGAAGAAAAAAACACATGAACTGCTAAAACTCGAACACATATCCTCTGGTCAAGTCCAGAATTGCATCTAAAAGCAGAGGTGCAAACAAACTTTATTCATTTGCATAATGAAGTCACTATAGATGCATAATAGAGATAATTTCTGTTATTATATTATATCATGGTCACAGAATAAGATTAGAATCAGTTCATTGATAGTCAGAAGTATAATATCTGCAAAAATTGTCAATTAAAACAAAAACTGCTTTCCCCTCACCTTTACAGACTAACTACTTTATATGACATGCACATAAGGACATCTTGTAATAATCAAATTTCAGGAAGAAACCTGTCAGCATGCCCTTCACTGTCACTATACAAACAGCCCAGGCTTTGTATGTGCATGACTTACAGTGAGACTTGTTAGGTTACAATTTAAATCTCAGACCAAAAGTTCTTCCTTAAGTTTCACGCCCCCTGTTTATAACACTGTGATTATTATAATCACTTTCCTTGTCTGTCTTTATTTATGAATCTTTAATGTCCAATTTTAATTGTCCTGAATTCCACTCTAAACATAAGTGCCAACAGTTGGACACAGTAGGTAGGCTGGTTTCCAGAGCTTTTTCAGAAACATGTAACTTCAGCATCTGCTGACATCTGTGAAGATCGCTGGAGCTCAGCACTTAAAAAAATCCTGGCTTCTCATTGCAGTGCTGACCACTAATGACAGAAACATAAGCAACCCTTATCAAAGTTTTCAGCTAGAGGTTTAAGAAATTGAAGGAGGAGTTGTACATACCTCTGCTGGTATGTATGCTCGTAAAGAAAAGTGCTGGCAAATTCAAAATGGCAAAAGGATTCAAGATACCGATTTCAAGTGTTAACAGATGATTCATTTAATGTGGAAAATAAAGCATTTTGAATTATCACTAAGAAGACTTGTTTAGTTTAATGCCAGGAAAGATAAACTTGATATTCTGACAAGATGACAGTAGGCCTGTTTGAGAACTCAAGTTCAAAGAGTTCAGATTTTGAAAGGTGAGCTAAGGACACAGGGCTGTTCAATAGTGCTCATCTATAGAAAAAACATCCGTTTTCTGTTAAAACAGAAAATTAAATAAGAGCAACTTCTGCAGAGAGCAGAACAATGAAAATAATGCACCTTGCTCCTTGCTTCTCTCCTTCTCCCCCCTCCCTCCCAACTTGTAATTTGAAAGCATTGCATTCAAGTAAACAGCCAGAAAGTTTTCTTGCTGAAAAGTGTTTTGTTCCTGTTATGGAATCTAATATTATATCTCCATCTGCTTGATGACTGATTATTTTCCTGACAAATCATGTAATAATTAGTTTTGTAGTTATCATTGGGTGGGTTTTTTTGGTTTTGATGAAGAGGGTCTGGGTTTTTAAAGGCGTCTTTCTGGTTGAATATATCTCTTACTGTGCTGTTATATACTACCCAGTGACCTGATATGTACTGTGATGGTTAAGGATAACACAAGTCAAAGAAAACTATTACAAATTCTGTCCTAAACTATTAGATCTTGAACTAGTCTGTAAGGTTGTACTGAGGGGGTCGCTTTAACTCTGAGAAATTGGAATGTATGAGCAGACAACATGGATAGCTTCATAAAACCAGAGTAATGTTGGTTAGATAAATTTCACTTCATTCTTGGGCTTTTATTAAAAACAAAATATGAAGAACATGAGAAAACTGCATTTCAACAGTGGATTTTAATAAATTTATGAGAATTAAATATATGTGCATATATATATATATGTATATAAACTTACCCAAAATCTTTAAAAGAAGATCCTTTCTTTTTTTTCCTATTATTGGTCGAAGATATGTTATAGAATCATAGAATAGTTAAGGTTGGAAATGACCTTAAGATCATCAAGTTCCAACCCCCCCTGCCATGGCCAGGGACATGCCACCCAAGGCTCTGTCCAATCTGGCCTTGAACACTGCCAGGGATGGAGAATTCACAGCTTCCCTGGACAACCCATTCCAGTGCTTCACCACACTTATATCCAATCTAAACTTCCCTGTTTAAGCTGTACCCATTACCCCTTCTCCTGTCACTACAGTGCCTAGTGAGGAGTCCCTCCCCAGCATCCCTATAGGCCCCCTTCAGCTATTGGAAGGCTGCTATGAGGTCTCCACGCAGCCTTCTCTTCTCCAGGCTGAACAGCACCAACTTCCTCAGCCTGTCTTCATATGGGAGGTGCTCCAGTCCCCTGATCATCCTCGTGGCCCTCCTCTGGACTTGTTCCAGCAGTTCCATGTCCTTTTTATGTTGAGGACATCAGAACTGCACACAATACTCCAGGTGAGGTCTCACGAGAGCAGAGTAGAGGGGCAGGATCACCTCCTTCGACCTGCTGGTCACTCTCCATTTGATGCAGCCCAGGATACAGTTGGCTTTCTGGGCTGTGAGCAAACACTGAAGCCAGCTCATGTTCATTTTCTCATCGACCAGCACCCCCAAGTCCCTCTCCGCAGGGCTGCTCTGAATCTCTTCTCTGTCCAACCTGTAGCTGTGCCTGGGATTGCTCTGACCCAGGTGTAGGACCTTGCACTTGGCATGGTTAAACTTCATGAGGTTGGCATCAGCCCACCTCACAAGCGTGTCAAGGTCCCTCTGGATGGCATTCCTTCCATCCAGTGTATCAACCGAACCACACAGCTTGGTGTCATCAGCAAACTTGCTGAGGGCGCACTCAATCCCACTGTCCATGTCAGCAACAAAGATGTTGAACAAGACCAGTCCCAACAACGATCCCTGAGGGACACCACTTGTAACTGGTCTCCAGCCGGACATTGAGCCATTGACCACAACTCTTTGTGTGCGGCCATCCAGCCAGCTCTTTATCCACTGGGTGGTCCAACAGTTCCATGTGCTTTTTATGTTGAGGACACCAGAACTGCACACAGTACTTCAAGTGAGGTCTCATGAGAACAGGGTAGAGGGATATGATTCTAGGTAATTGTCCTTAGGACCTTATTAATGTTTCAGGGTTTGTGTTTTTTTTGTTTTTTTTTTTTATGTTGCCACACTATGGATCAGATTCTCTCTGAGTACCTCCAGAAGTTTAAAAATGTCAGGGGAAATGGAAGATTTTTAGAATGCATTCATCATCAGACCTCTGCTTTTCTGTAAGTATCTAGTCAGCAGTGATTCAGTTTAAACCTTGACCTACACTTCAGACTCAGCCTCAGTTTCTCCAAAGTAACTTAAAGTCACTTTTGCACAATCACACTTGTTCATCAGTTGATTCATCATTAAATGCAGTATGTTTCTATCAAAAAATGATGTGTCTTTTAATTGAAAATAGAGTGCATTATGGAGAGATGATTTAACCAGTGTTATAACACAGAAAAGTATGAGACTAGGAGGAAGGATGTCCTAAATAGCTGTCATACTTGGATGAATCAAACTACAGCAAAATGGTAGTCTTCTGGTCCCTTTCTGTAACAAACATTTCAAGTACTTTTCATTAAACAAACAGATATGTATCAGCAGTTTAGGTTTTCTGCAGCTCTGCAGCTCTAATCTTCCTTTGATGAAATTAGGATACTGAAACCATATATCTCCCTTTGTTTACCTGGCCTGATGTAAAATACTAAGTGGCGCCATCTGATCCATTGCTTTACTTACTTCAGCTCAAATATTAAGATTTCCATACAGATTCAGCTTGTTTATACCGTGTGTGACAGAAGTCAGCCCAGTAAAGCTGAATCTGTGTGGTCTGGAGTCTTTTAGGATAGAAAGCAATAATTCCCCATCTGTTCAATGAAAGTGAACGTAAACCTTCATGTAACCACCAAGATCACACATAGGAAAGATGACTATGTCATATTACAGTAATAAAATAGAAGAGTTATTTTCTTAAAATATTTCTATACCTTAAAATTTACCTTTATAATAAAACATGTGAAACAGGTTTCCTTCCATTATATAGTGCCTTGCTACAGAAAATTGCCTCATCAGTACAATACAGAACATTTACAAATGCACTTTGATTCTGCATTACTCTCTGTGCACAGGAGAATGTTTTCACAGTAACTCATGTTCACAGAAGTATTACTGTTTTACACAAGAAGCATAACCTCAATTTATGTATACAAATTTATGTTGCATACTTTCATGGTATGGATGAAATTTTTCTATTGTTTAAAAAATCTGGAAATATATCATATTTATTGTATTGCTTTGACTTCCATTCAGAATAAACAAATCCTGGGTCATTCATCTCTTTCCAAGAGTCAGCATCAGCCCTAGAGTCATCTGACACCACCACTTTGATATATGATTACATTATCAGCCTAACATGTTAGTAAAGCTTAGCTGTAAATGCAGCTCATAAAGCCGAGAACAGCACTGTGTCTGAAAATTATTGCATTTATTTTATCAACTAAGGAAAAAATAAAAATCTCCTGTTCTTTATTTCATTCCCGTTGTAAGGAAAAATTACTATTTACTGTTATTATTTGAATAAATCCAAATTATATGATCTCTGTTTATCAGTGGGGAGGACTACTTAATCACGAAAGGCTATAAACATATATCAAAGCATCATAAAATCCTGATAAAGCAGGCCTTTTGCTTCTTGGACTTTATATCTCAATAAGTATAAATGTGAGACACTCTTTAATATTGTTCTCAAACAATTACCCCAGCCCTTGAAGAACAGATTGAGGGCTTTTTCTTTTTGTTTTTTTTTTCCATTTCAGGTATTATAAATTTGGGTTAGATCTGTAATAGCAATGATGGCATCTGGAAAGCATTCTTGTAACAGAAACTCAGCCAAAATAGCAGAAGAATGTAACATGTGGACGAAGTGTGCTAACTTCAGTTATGCAACTAGGCACTTAGGTAATCTATAGCATTAAAACTAATAAAACTTCAAGCTATCCCTTGATGTACAGTAGGAGTATTTTGCTGCAGAGTGTGCTCATGATGAATGAATTTCTTTTAATAATATCATCAATGGTGCTTATTAAATCTTGATTACACTTGAAGGAAGGCCAAAAACCTTAAAAGTAATAAATATTGTAAATTTGCATTTTTACTTCTAAGTAAAACACAAGCTGGTTTTGGTGCATCATTGTGTCAAATTACGTGCTTTACAGAAATGAAATCTTGACTTTTCTATTTACTCATAAAAAGGTGCATTTTATCAGTTTGCTTATCTTTACTTAGAACAGGTAGTGGAAGTAGAAGAGAAATGGGAGATGCATTTATGTTCTCACAAATTCTTATGTTGCCAGGATAAGTTCATACTTGACTCAGAAGTCCTGTTTGGTCCTTTTGTCCCATTTGTCGTGTCCTTTAAGCTCCTTCTGAGTACAGAATATGCTACAGTTACTGCAGACCAGTACATAGGAAGCAACACATGCCTCTCCTCACCTGTGTACGTATATAAATCCTATTGTGACCCACCCCAGAACCATTTGAAGTCATTCATCAATTAGGTTACAGAAAGTAATAGCAGTTGTGCTGAACTGGATAACTAATGTGAACTTTGAGATACCCTGCAACCGATTCACAAAGAAACCACAAATTACAAAGCTTTGTTTTAACTAAGAAGGCATAAGAAAGTTGTTAAATAACAAAAGAGCACATACAAGGATCTAATCAGAAGATACTATTTTTAGGTATGCAAAGTAATTAAGTGCTGTCCTGCTGAGCACACCATGGGGTTTTATTTTAGTACTCTACAACTTTTAATCTTGATTAACTATTTAGCTTTCATGTCTGAGTATGTAGGGAGAAGGAGGACTGAAACAGATGAGCATGCAGCCCTTAACAAAGAAGCTTCAGAGGACTAAGGAATCTGCTTCATAAATGGGATAATGGCAGGTGGTGAAAGAAACGTAATACTGACAAATGTGAAGTCATTTCCATTGAAAGGAAAAATAATAAGTGTAAGTACCCAATACACTGGATTAGATGATGATTCTCAGTTTCTGTTGCAGAATTAGGTCAATTTGCTAACAAAAAAAAAAAAAAAAAAAAAAGCCAAAATCAAAATTCTACAAAGGAAAAAATAAAAAGGTATCTTGTCTCATTTTGTACAGGTGAAAAAGGTCAGTGATCTTGGTTATACAAAAAACTGATAGGTACATTTCAGAATTTATAATTTTATCCTTTCTAAATCAGCATTTTATTTAGAAAATTAAAATACATGAATAGTAAAATTCTTGAAAATTAAGTTACATTTCTTTAAAGGAGACTCAAGGCAGAATATTTTTACATTTTGCCTAAATTCAGGTGGAGTCAGCTAGCTCCATTCTCTGGGCCATACACTAACCTGAATGAGTAGCTATTGCATTTCTGTTCAACTTCTGCTTTATTCACAGATGGAGCACAAGCCTGAATTCCACAGAGATTTCATTAGGGTCTGATGTAAGGCCATGCAATGTAGAGTACACTTGATTAATAATAGTTCAGAATGAAGCCCGTTGATGCTCTGCAAAGTATTATGTCTTTGCAATTACAGTATATTGGAAGGTTATCATGGATGCTGTTCGTCTTTGAAAGCAAGAAGGCTGTTCATCATATTGAAGGCACGATCAAATACAGTGTTACATATCAAAACCAGGGCAGTACAAAGAGGAGAAAGGACTTTTCCAGTTTTCTGTGAGCAGATGGGGAAAAAAGGCATCAACTATGGCAGTTTTTCTCATTATTCTCTCCAGTCCATGAGAATACTCTAGGTGTGTGACCATGGAGTATGTGGAAAACCTTGTGGGTACAATGTCTGTTAATCGTTGCTTTCTGAAAAGCAAAAAATTGGGAAAAAGTTTAAATAGAGAGAGAGCAATTACAACCCTGATACTGGCTCCCCTCACCGGGCCCAACCCTGATTCCCGCTCAAGGGCCAATGTCCTATCTCCTTTCTCCAGAAGGTGTCTGATGCCCAGGGCTAGATGCTCCGTCCTGCCCTGTCTGGGAATGTGAACAGGCCCTGCTGCCCCAGGAGCCCCCACCACCCCTTGCTGAGGGGACTGCCAGCCCCTGCAGTGCCCCACAGCACACCCAAAAAACAGGTCAGGCTGGATCCTCCAAATGCCAATGGCCATTAACAGGGCATCATAAGCTGGGATTCAGGACTCTGGAGTAAAATCAGACAGAACTTTGTCATATGACCCCAGCTTTACATCTCACATTTATTAAATGTGAGGTTAAATACAGCTGAACAGAAGCATGAAATAGAAAAGAGAAAAAAAGAAATACAAAAAACCCAACACCAAACAAATGAAAAAACCTGAAAACAGACACATACAAGCTGCCTCCCTCCCCCCAAAAAATCATTACAGTCATTTCTGAAGATCTCAATAAATTCAAAGACCTTCAGTTTAGCCAGTTGACTTGTATTGTCTGTGCTTCTCCCAGAGTGCATATTCTAAAATTAAGGGAGTGGTAGATAATATTTAGTGATAATATTTGCAGATCTCTTTTCAGGAGTAAATTCCTCCTCAACCTGAAAGTACATTTATAATACTCATGGCTTAAGGGATTTTCTCATTCTTTTTTACTATTTAAGTGCAAAAATAACACTATTTCACACATAGTTCATTAAATACATGAGGACAAATATTGTATCTACTCATTTTGACTTGGCTAAGATTGATGTATTTACATTCTTATGGTTTTATTTCTCTTGAATATATATTACATCCACTCCTCTTAAACCCCTAATGGAATTGTAATCTTGTATTTATGATAGGATACTTACTACTTCATGCTTTTCACTGCAGCAGCAACAATTATTTCATCTTTCATATGACCTGTCAATACCAATAATGCTACATAAGGAAAAAATCAATCCCTGTGCTTTGATTCAGCGTCTGTGCAATTGTATTAGTAATTCAGAGCGATGGAATGTAATTCTGTCATCACTCCACCTCAGCTACAAAGACAAACTAATGCTTTCCTCCACCATCACATTATGAGAGCTGGCCTAAATCTCTGAGGAGGGTCAGGCGATAATTATTTGCAATATTCCATGAAAAGTATTACTTTATGTCAAAGTGAGTTTTGGTATCTCATTTAGACTTTTCACTTCTAGTTTTTTATTTTTGTTTTAATAAATTTGCATTTCAAGCTCACATCAGTATGTGTCCCTCTGTGAGGAAAAAGGTTACTTTACTTTAAAAGGTAACTTTATTTAAAATAAATACTGAACAAACTGTTCCATTACATTTCTATCACGTCTACTCAGTCTGAGTACTCAATTCTGCGTGCCATTTGTGCCTATCTCTAGATCCCACTTAATGCATCGTTATAGCAAATGCCATCATCATCAGTATATTTTCCAGTAAACCTTCACCTGTTGAAGTTGCTGAATGGTAAGATACTTAGCCAAACTGCAACTGAACAATCCCACTGTTGTGGGTGCTTACTGATTTTAGTGCCCTGAGAATTAAGCACTAAATTTTCACAATTGTTTTCTGCAGGTAATTTTGCTTCTGTCTAGATCAGGTTTTTGCCCTCCCTCCCTCCTCAAGTTTCTAACCTTTTAAAAGATATCTCTTTCTTCTCTGCTGCCATTAAACATTCAGTTTTAAACTAGCTTAGCATTTTCTGTGTATTTAATTAGCAATTTGCATAGCAGACTATTATGAATGATCAGTAAGCTGAGGTGTGCATCCTGCAGGAGTCTGCAGGTCACCTCTGCTTTCTGCTTCAGCAGATTTTCAGGCCACAGGGTATCAAGCAGCTAGAATGCAGTTTAAGAGATGATTTTGGGTAAGGTCTTGCAAAGGTAATGTGATAGCTACTGCAACAGATTAATTAGTGAAGAGGACTTTAAACAAAAGTTACCAGGGGAGGGGAAGCTCAGTTCATCCCAGTTCTAACTGTTTGATGTCAGTGCCAGCAATAGATGCCCAGAGCCTGGAAGATGGATCACAGAGAAGCAGGAAAGCACCTAAGAGCAGCACAAAGGAATTCCTGCTACTGCAGCCAGTAGGCTGGCTTGACTGAGGGTCCAACCTAAATGCCTTTGCACAAATGCATGTAACAAGGGGAATAAACAAGAGGAGCTAAGAGATGTGTGCATGCCTTCAGGTCAATGATCTTACTGGCATCACAGAGACCAGAGGGATGGCTCCTACAACTGAAGTGTGGAAAGAAGGTTATAGGATTTTTAGAAAGGACAGGCTGGGGGGACAAGGAGGGCTCAATATCAATGACGAGCTGGAAAACAGAGCTAGAGATAAGCCTGTGGATGGATGAGGAGATGACCAAAAACTTATGGGTCAGAATTAAAAGGAGGGCAGAGACAGGGGACATTACAGTGGGTGTCTGCTACAGGCTACCTGACCAGGAAGACTGAGTCCCTCTATGACAAATATGAGCTGCTTCCGTCCTCGTGGGAGACTTCAACCACCCCAATATCTGTTGAAGGGAGAACATAGCAAGGCATAAACAATCCAGGAGGCTCCTAGAATGTGCTGATGATAACTTCCTTCTCCAAGTGATAGAGCAGCAAACAAGCAGAGATGCTACCCAGGACCTTGTTCTCACCCAGGAGGGGCTGGTGGGGAATGTGAAGCTCAAAGGCAGCCTTAGATGCATTGACCACGAACTGGTGGAGTTCAAGATCCTTAGGGCAACAAGGAGGGCACAATGCAAGCTTACTAGGAGAAGATCAGGTTTGAGACCATGTGAGGAACTTGAAGGTGGGCAAGTCCATGGGAAAGATGAGATGCATCCACAGGTCCAGAGGTAAGTGGTTGATGAAGTGACCTCACCACTATCCATCATATCTGAGAAGTTGTGACAGTCCAGTGAGGATCCCACTAAGTGGAAAAGAGGAAATATAACCCCCATTTTTAAAAAAGCAAAAAGGGAAGACGAGGGAGCTACAGGCCAGTCAGTCCCACATTGTGTCTCACAAGATCAGTGTCGTGGTTTAACCTCAGCCAGACAACTTGTTCACCCACTCCCCCCCCCCCCCTTCTTGCCCTCCCCCTACTCCTGGAGGGATGGAGAGGAGAATCAGAAAGAATGAAACTCCCACGGGTTGAGATAAGAACAGTTTAGTAACTAAGGTATAACACAAATCACTACTGCTACCACCAATAATAGTAATGATAAAGGAAATAACAAGGGAAGAGAATACAACACCTCATCACCAGGCGACCGATAACTCGCCCCCCCAGCCCGACCAAGCACCGACCGATACCTCCTCCAACCCTGCCGTCCACCTAGTCCTCCTGGCTAACTCCCAGTTACCTCCTGGGCATGACGTGATGTGGTATGGAATACCTCTTTGGTCAGTTTGGGTCAGGTGTCCTGTCTCTGCTTCCTCCCGGCCTCCCCTCCTCCCTGGCAGAGCATGAGACTCACAAAGTCCTTGGCCAAACCAAAACATCATTTTTATCAGCTCTGTTCCCAGCCCGAAAGTCAAAACACAGCACTGCACCAGCTACCAAGAAGGAGAAAAATGACTGCTACTGCTAAACCCAGGACAATCATGGAGCAGATCCTCCTGGAAATTGACATATGACTACATAATGCATCTTCATATTGGCAAATAGGTGATATTTAATAAAAAAATGCTGGTTGAAATCTTTAGAATTTATTTCATTTTAGGTTCGCAATGTCAGCATTCTTGTAAGGGCTATTTTTTAAAGAGTGGATATTCAGGCTTATCCCAAAAATTTCTTTTGAGAAGTTTCCCCACAGGAAATGATAATGTACTAAAAAGTAATCAGATACTTCAAAATAATAATGATAGATTAGCATATTTATTTTGATTTATTGTGAAAATGTAGTTTGCCCCAAAATATTTGTAATATGTGCGCCCATTTCATATAAGATGAGCTTTTATATGTCACAGTTTTGCGCAAAACTCCAGTCTTGTTTATTTTGTTATACCTCTTTTAAAACAGAGGTTTATAATGGAAATAGTGACACCCTCAAGTACAGCCCTGGGAACTGAATTACAGCCATAAAGATTCACCGAAGCTTTACCGAAATCTCTCCTTTATTCTATAGAATTCTTTTTAATGAAGTTGGATACTGAGGTAGTGTCATAATCACTTAAGATTGCTAATACCTACTTCTTCCTTCAGTTCTTATGAATTTGAACTCTGCTCCACCATGTTTCAAAAGAGCTTTATTTCTCATAACTTCTGTTGAACTGCTTAAGGATCAATGTACTGTAGCTGTATGTTGTAATGTCTTGTATAACAGGAGTAGTAAAACTCCTTGGATAAATTGCTGTTAGACATAATCAATCTCTGTTGGGCTTTTAGTCAATCCATACAGCATAAAGATAAGATGCTTTTCATTAGCTGTCTAACAATCTGTTCCCCTGAATTACGAATACTGATGAATAAATCTCTGCAGCCTAATGTACTTCATCTGAAACATTAAAGACTATTTGCTTTAGTTATTCAATTTACATCATGAACTCAGATATACCCATGAGGCCTTCATTTCTAAGAGACAAAAATGAATAATATTTAACCACTACAGCTTCTATGACTCTATTAGAATGAATCAATATTGCTAAGCACATGGTAATTACCTTACACTTATAATGCATCCTAGAATTAAAGAAGAAAATCGATATCGTTAGTCATACTTGCAAGAGAAAACAAATATTCCACGAGCATGCAGAGATGGGGGAACCCTCAGAATTACTGCGAGCAGTGAATACTGTTTTGAATAACATGGGAAGCTGAGAGTACTGAGAGGAGTTTGTACACAATGTGAATGTTCACTGGACTTCTAATATTAAAGTAATCTAACAGATTTTTAAGTTCCTCTTTCTAATAATTCAATTTTGTGTTATATAAAGCTTGTAAAAAAGTCTGAGCTATTCAGTTGCTTTATTTCTTCTTTTTTTTTTTTTTTTTTTTACAACTACTGTGGTTATGTATCTTCTTATTCCCTTTGTTTCATGATCTTAAAAAAATCCTTAATCTTTGACCTTTATGCTTTTTCCACTCCTTTAAGTCTTTTTCTAGAGATCAAAATTTGTAAAGAAAATAATAATTGGAATGAATTCAGAAGAAAAAAATCTTTGTATTTTGGTTATCAGTGTATTCCTAATATTATGAGCATACGCTTATAATTTAACATTGTTAAAGAAATATTTTAATTTATCACAGCAACATTCCTAGGTACATTATTCCAATATTTAACTTTTTTTCTATTAGAAAATAGTTTATTAATGTTTAATCTGAATCTCCTTGTATATGTCCTTGTACCTGACTGCTGTTTGCCCTGTCCTCAGTGAGTGTGGTGAACAGCTGACATCTATTCTTTTGTTGACATATCTTCATAGATTCATAGGTTAGGGTTGGAAAGGACCTTAAGATCATCTAGTTCCAACCCCCCTTCAGTCCACCTTTTCATTGCACTAATCAGTTCTTTCAACAGGTACTCACAGGTGTTAGCCTTTGGATTGGTGTGTAACTCTGCTCGATAAAACTTGGGCTGTGTCACGGCTTACAAGTTGTGCAACAAAAAAGCTATTTGAACATGTGTCGTGGTTTAATCCACAGCCAGACAGCTTGTTACCCACTCCCCCCCTTCTTGCCCTCCCCCTACTCCTGGGGGAACGGAGAGGAGAATCAAAAAGAAATGCAACTCCCACGGGTTGAGATAAGAACAGTTTAGTAACTAAGGTATAACACAAATCACTACTGCTACCACCAATAATAGTAATGATAAAGGAAATAACAAGGGAAGAGAATACAACACCCCATCACCAGGTGACCGATAACTTGCCCCCCTCCAGCCCGATCAAGCACCAACCCATACCTCCTCCAACCCAGGAGTCCAACTCGCCCTTCCGGGTAACTCCCAGTTACATCCTGGGCATGACGTGCTGTGGTATGGAATACCTCTTTGGTCAGTTTGGGTCAGGTGTCCTGTCTCTGCTTCCTCCCGGCTCCCCTCCTCCCTGGCAGAGCATGAGGCCCACAAAGTCCTTGGCCAAACCAAAACATCATTGTTTTTCAGCTCTGTTCCCAGCTGAAAGTCAAAACACAGCCCTGCACCAGCTACCAAGAAAGAGAAAAATGACTGCCACTGCTAAACCCAGGACAACATGCAAAATTATTACAGAGAACAAAGATGAAGCCTATCTAATGCTTTAGAAACCTACCAAATAATCTCTCCAGACATCTCTGCTGTCTTATAATGTCTTGATTTCAAATGCACAACCTGTTTATCATACTCCGAAGTGGCATTTTTAGCCCAGCTATTGTTTCCTGGCTGTTGTATTGATGGCTGAGACAGTGGCTCTATTGCTGCATTTGCTATGTGAATATTTCCACCCCAGGAATATCTGAAATATAGAGCTAATGTCAGGCTGCTGCTTGGTAACAACTTTTGTTTTCCACATCCTCATTTCTGCTCTTAAAATATGAACAGTTGAGGCCTCTTGATTTGGTCATGTTTAATGTAGGTGTTAATGGCAGTGAATCATCTTGGGGTAGGCACCTCAGTGACACTCTATTAGCAGCACAATTACACAGATATCCCAAAATGCTGGTTTTAAATTCTGGTTGAGCTTTCAACAGCTGTTAAGTTTTGTAGATGAATTCTGCATTGCCTTTTGCAGTGGGAGCCACCCTATGAAAAAGATTGCATCCAGATAGGTTAGTGGCTTTCAAAGGAAACCAGCATAGTTTCTCATCTTAGATGGGTTGTTTTCCTGACTGTAGTGTCCAAAGCACAGAATTCCTCTGTATTATTCTTCTGACTGTCATGTCCTTTCTAAGTGAAATTAGTTAACATGATGCGTTATAGAAACGCTCCCAAACATGGGCTTATGCCACTAGGATACTAATAAGAGGTTTGTTTTTTTCAAGCCAGCTTCTTTTATACAAACAAAAATTGGACTTGATTCATGTACTATAAATCCTCAATGGGTTATGCTGTTTTCATGACTAATTTCTCTCACTAACCACAGCTTTACAGCCTATGACCTTGCAACGGCAGGCAAGCTGTAAGAAAACATGGTCTTCTTGTGATGGTTATGCCTTTGCTCATGTTCCAGGTCCCCTGTGGCTTGTTAACTCTCCGCACAAATACTACTTCAATTGCCTCCAGGCCAACTTCAGTTGCTGAACTGCCAGGGATCATGAAAGTAACATGTCTCCACTGGACACTCCACACTAAATATCAAAGAAGTCATTCTAATTTACGTTAAAATCAATATAGGTTGTTCTCAATTTCACTGTATGAAACAGAATTCTCTAAAGCAAAGGAAAATATTATTTTCAGTCTTTTGTAATCTCATATGCAGTCTTTAACACAAATTATGTTCCTTTGATATTACGTTATACTAATGACAAGCAATAGATGATACAATGAGTGACCCAATTGAAAAGAGCTGATGTTTCACAACTGAAAGTTTCTAAATATGTATTGAAATTCAACTATAACCGAGGAACTTTTGCTGACACCTCACACTGGAAATTAGTAAATATATGTCAAAACTTACAGGTCCATCCCCTCATGTCATTTACCTGATTTCCTTTAAAAGAAAAATGTCAGGTTACCATTCAAACAGAAACAATAACATGTTTGATAGAGTTCCTTCCTAGAGTAAGCTTCACTTCCTTGTCCTGCATAAGTACAGAAATGCAAGTCATAACTTTGTATTAAGGCAGAAACACCTGATATGAGAGATGTAAGTATGGGATAATAGTTGAAGGGTAGAGAGGAGCTCCTGTTTAATATCTTGGTCTTATGCATACATGTATGTCTATATGTATATGTATGTATTTATACTGTAATGTGCCCAACTGCACCACTGTGTAGAATGGATAAGCATTGTGAATTCTCAGATGTGATGTGGGGTTTCTAAACAGATCATTCATCATAGTCATACAATTTCAAGTCAAATATTTCTTAGACTCGTGTATTTCTGTAAAGAAGATTTAAATGATGAGGAAGTAACATGAGCAGTTTAATAGCTGAAATCTTCTTTGTGAATTGATACTGAACCTGTGACCTACAATTGTGTTGGGGTATGACATACTATGAATAAGTAATTAAAGTCAGGAACATTTAATCATTAAAAAATTGCTTGCAAGAGTACATAAGATGATAAACTTGGCTTCTGGACAAGTTTTATATTGGGCAATTTGAATCTGTTTGGGTAATTCAGAGGGGGTAATATTCCTTGCTATTTTTGTATCTACAGACTCATTAGAGATCTATCTTCACTTCTCTCCTGAACTGTTAATGTCTAGTATTGCTGGCAAGAACTAGAAGTTTTCTTCCATATTCCCACAATACATTAAAACCAATCATATTTGGACTCACTCAAATTCAGGATACCCAGAATAATTATTTTATCTCAGAAAGATTAATCTGGGCATAAAATTTATTCAGTTCAGTTATTCTTTGTTCTGTCTGCTGGTTGTATAGAGTGACTCAAGATGCTTATATCTCTTTTTGACCGCTTTCTGAATTTAAGGTTCTTGGTAAGGAGATTTCAACAGAATACTGGCTGAGTTATAATTAGACAATTAAAAAAAACCCCAACAACACAAACCCAACAACACCAACAACAAAACAACAACAAAAAAAAAACCCACCAAAACATGGTAAGAGGTCTGGGTTGTCTGCTTTATAACTTTGAGCACCTGAACCCTCCCTTCATAATTCAGAATCTCTCTGATGTCCTGTCTTATGCTTGAACAGAGATATCTCTTTCAAGATCTGGTGAAGGTTGAAGTACCAACATTAGCATTCTGGACATGGGAAGATTTCTTCTGTACTGTTGCCATTTTGAGAAGCTGGAAAGGCACAGCTTGCACTCATATCCCTAGACAGTTATTTTTCTCCAAGTGTGAAAATGCCAATACCTCCTTTTCAAAGCTGCTGATGTTGGGCTATTCTTGGGAAGTCAATATTGCTGTGGACAGAGAAAGAACAAGTGGAGAAAAGACAAGTTCTATGGCTCACTGAAATGGGTTACTGCAGTGGGAGGAGGGGCCTAGGTCTTGTTTCCTACTCCAGGAACCCAGTCTGTCAAAGAATTAATAACTGGAACCACACCTAAGACTTGTCCCATGCAGTGGTTGTGTCTCTATCGGGGGAAATGGAATCTTGTGTCAAAATGAGAATACCAGCCCTTAGGTACCACTAGAAGAGCAAAGTGTACCTTACATGTTTTCTACGCTTCCATTCTGTGTAAGTCCCAACACAGATGGAATCAAAGCGGTCTGAATATTTGTTTCTGATTTTCTGGGAAGTGACAGACTTAAGTGTTTTCTCAGTCACTGCAGCATATGCTACAAAAGTAATGAATGTGACACTTCATCAGTTATCTTCACTTAAAGAAATAAACATTCTTAATGAGAATCCTGTAGCTTAACTTTGCACACTTATGTCCGAAATGAAAGGCATATTTGTGATACACTTGGCTATGCAATACAAATGACTGATGACTGAAAGGAAAGGTCAAGTTTAAATCAAGAACTATTTCTGTATTCATCAGCCAATGATGAATAAATGAAGCAATTATGAAGATTTTTAGCTAACCAGCAAAATGTTAATTGTGTCACTCAGACATTGAGTGACTTGTTACAAGCATCTGTATTGAATTAGAGAACCATACTGAGTTTGAAAACTATGAATATTATATGTTGTCATCCAGGCCAATGAAATATTACACTTTTCCATTTGGAACTCAAGCAATTCTTTGTTAAATTTCACTGTAAGAAGTTATTCTTTAATCACTCATCAGGACAGGTCTTTCTAATGTTCAAATACTAATTTTAGGTGTAACTGTAGTTTTAGTTTTTGTAATCCGTGGTTGGCTTTATTTCTTAAATGCAATAACTGCTAGATATGAGGAATACTGTGTTAACACTATACCACAAAAATGATTTTTTTTTTTTTTAATGGGAGAATGTACATAGTATATGTCTAATTAATTGAACTACTGAGTGCAAAATAGCCATGCTTAGCAGCATTGCAGTAATATAGCTCCCTAATTTCAAGGTTCTGATCAAGAGTAGACTTGCCAGAAGGAATGAGCCTGATTGATAACAAATTCTTATTGTCTACAGCTGTAATGATAGAGAAGAAAATATGAGCTAAATGAAGGGAAGATAGTCATATCTCCTTTTCAAAATTAAAGTCCCATTAAGTGCATTAGTTTAGGTTTGGATTTATTTGTTTTGTTTTGTTTTGGGTGTTTTGTTGTTTTTTTCCTCCTCTTGGAAAATGTTTAATTTTTTTTTTAATGAGTTAAGATGTTTCGTGTTCTTTTAGAAAAATCTTACATAAACTACAGTATCATTCGAAGTGTGTTAAAATGAGAATGAAAGACATTCTTATCTACATTTGAGAATGTTCTACATTTGAGAATGTTATAGTATAAGGCTGTGAACAATCTTCAAGGAGAAAAATAAAGCTTAATTTACTGCATATATTCTGTCTTTGGAAGCATTACTTTTAGTCTATTTGCTAGATTTTGTTTCATCTGAAAAGCAGTACATCCAGGCATAGATTGTCTATTTTCATACTGCTGGTGCAGTATTGCCATAAAGATTAATATTAAAGGATATCTCCCATTTTAAGACTAACATAATGCTTCCTGTGATCTGGGGTTTACTTTTTGCAGTTTATTCAGATATTGGCAACATTGAAGATACAAGACCATTAGGGCATTAGCTAATACTTATGGTACTTTGCCTAATATCTATGATGTCTAATGTCTCTTTGCATCTTTGCCTAGTATCTGTGGTGTCTAATGTCTCTTTGCATCACACCATATCACACTGTCATTCAGAAGTTAAAAGGATGTAATTTTATTTCTGTAGACCTCTGCTTAGTGTGAGCTATGGTTAAAAAAAACAAATAAGATGTAATGTTGCATTAGAAAGAGGAAGGTAAAGAATGCAGAGAGAAGTCTATTGTCTGTACTTTGAGTCAGTGTTGATGAATCTACATCAGCATATGTCATCCAAGGTCAACCACAAGAACAAGAGGCTGGGGAAGGATATTGCTCAACAAAAACTAGTTCAGAGGATAGTACAAGACTGGTCAAGTACGAAGTAAACTGCTCTGAAGAGTGTCATTTAATGATCTGAATGGTTTTAATCCTTAAAAGCTGAGCAAGAAAAAAATATGAGAAAATTAAATGAAATGACTGAGAGGAACAGTTATGCTGGTCTGAAACCACAAACATATATAAAATGTACTGTCAAATTAAAACATATAAGCCCTTCCCCTAAAAGTAATTAATCCAAGTCCAAACTAAGCTTTTGGAGTGAATTTATTTTGGTTTTTATCCTGAGTAGTAATTCCTATATTTCATTGATCTGAGGAAAAAATGAAAAATTTCACTCCTCAAACATAGTGTATTGTCCTTAAAGATATAATACTACATTTTAGAAATGTAGTAGGTTATGTGTATTCCATATCAATTATTTCCAATTTACTTAACTAGCAACAAGTTTTCCTGAATGGTAGCAATGTGGCTGGATTCAAATGTAAAGCTGATACTAAAAAGGCATTGTCTGGAATTTCCAGAAACCTAGAAAAAAACTGTAATATACATTCTGTTCCTAGTGAGCTAGTTTTATCCATTTAAATCTATTTGCTTAATAAACGATTTTTAATAGCTTAAAAGGAAGAAATGAAAAGAAACCCCAAAAAAAGCCCCCAACAGAGCAGCATATAATGCCTAATTCTCATGCATAACTAATGCCATTTTGCAGTCTTCTTTGATGAGGCAACTGCTAAGACAGCTGGCTCCTTCCCCCTTCCTATGACAATACCTCACTCACACTTTGGGCTGTCAAATCTTCACAGATAGGAGATCTAATTTAAACTGCTCTGCTCCTGTTAACCACTCCTTATCACTCCTCTCACAGCTCCTAATGCCGGGGCCTGCCCTGACCAGCTATTTTAGCTTTGTTAACAGGTTTTGACCCTTCAGTTCTTAGTAGAAATGTGTCCAGCACTCTAGGGCTAATGCAGTAACCTTCAGTGTAAGAGAAAACAACAAACAGGCTTTCCTGTTCTCCAGCTGTGGAAATCTCTAAAACAAAGTCATCTGCCTTTAGTACTGTTCTCTGCTCTTAATTTGTTTCATATCAGTGAATAGAAACTATCACTCAGTTCATGCTGGACACCACTCGGGCATGCTCTGCACAGTTAGTTGTTTGGTCTAAACTCCCGTATGTTATTACAGTGTAAAAATGTTCTCCATTCTATTATATGACCATTTTGATAACAAAAATCCTCTCCCACAATGCATCAATACATGTAAAATAAATATTTTGTCCCTTCATTTGCTCCCTGATTTTTAATCTGAGATTTACTTCAGAATTTTAATAATTTGTACGTTTCATTATCCAGTTTCTGTTAATATGAGCAAGTGTTACTAAAAAGGCACAATGGCTGTGACTTGACTGAGGACACGTTTTGAAATCATCATTTACCATCTTACACCCCACTCTGTGTTATCAGTTTCACTGCTGCCAACAATATAGCCTGAATAAATAACCTTTTTCCATGGTGTTTCTGGTTTACAGTCCCATAGTCAGAAATTATAATCAAATTATGCTTGCAAAAATATAAAATTAAATATATATATATTCACTAGATGGTGAATATAGCACTTACATTTGCTTTAAAGACATATGTTCATTAGGACAGCAAAGCTATTCTATTTCTCTGCTCTGACCTGGTTTAGTTTTCATGTTCTGTTAAGCCAATTCAGAAGTACAACCTCAAAAACACTTAGAAACAAACTTCAAAGAAAAAAGGAACACTGCTAAAAGCGAGTTTTAAAATGTTACGAGCATCTGGATTTTGGTATTATGGAAACAGGTGGGAAATTTATCGGCATTTATTTCAGACTGGGCAGCACCTGCAGCCTACAGGGGATAATGTACCTTGGTTCCTATGAGAAATACACTGTAGACTGCTACCATCCTCAAGATGTAATTATAGCCCTTTGTATCAAAGAAAAAGTTGATTGTATACATTTAGTACATTTGTAAAATCCATCTTGAAAATTAATCCAGCCATGGATAGTTCTGATCCAGCATCAATTGAAATAAATCAGAAGATTCACTGATTTCAGTAAGCTTTGTGCCTGACTGTAATTACAATATGCAGCTATGCATCTTTTCATGAAGCAAGTCAGTAGTACAATGAAAGGGTGGAAAGTTAATAATACACTTGAAATCGCAGCATGTGGCTGAATATTAAATATTGTTTAGACAGGCTATGCTACTTAGTGTTGTATCTTCAGCAAATCCTGAAATGCTTCATCTCAATGAATTGTTTTTCCTCTGTGTTGCTTAATTATTTTTTTTTTCAGAAAACATTTGTATTTTGTGTTCAATGCTTTCCAGTTAAAAAGGGGACTGTAATAAACTACTCCATATATAAATATAAACACAGGAATAGTCACCGGTATTTTGAGTTTGGTATAGGCAGTCCTTGTTTGTGATTATGATGCTATATATTTGTACAATTGCTTATTTTATCCATCTGTGTATATCTGAGATGTGTATATGAGACATCACATATCAGTAGTTAAGCCATGAATAAAAGTCTAACAATATCTTCCTACCTCTCTGAAGTAAATTACAGGACAGTAACACTGAATATGTTATGTTATGACCCTTGATATTTGGATTTCTGACATTATATTTTATATTTTCTGCAGGGCATTCATGGAGGATTATAAGTACAGTCCTTACTGCTTTCTTTATAGATTACTTACAAAGTGAAGTCAACAAAAATATATTCAGTATTGCCATCAATTAACAGAATAAATTATTTTAAAATGCAATGTTTAAACAGATCAGAAAAGACAAGTGGAATAGTCACGTATGTGAGAGGCATTATCATTGAAGACACTTGATGCTGTAGAGAAGAAGGATTCAAAGCTGAGGGGACCTGGTTACACCCTAAATAATAGCAATTGCATACTTACTTAGTCACAAACTGGTCATGAGTTTGGGAAGGCCTTTAGTCATTTTGTTATGAAAAAGTAGTGAATGATTCCATCTCCTCCTCTGCAACAAAGACATACTTTGCATATTAACAGAATTAATATTCAGTAATGGTCCTTACCTAGTTGAAGTGCAGAAAAGAGTTCTTACAACATCCCACAAAAGTGAGTAACATCAGTTTTCATAGTTTTTTGATGTTTCAGGTGAGGGTCATTTAAATTATGTGGCTAGGCCCATTGTTGCTCTTTCTTTTTTTTTTTTTTTGGCTGACATTCACAGTGGGAATAGAGTTCATCCCTTTCCGAACAACAGATATTTTTCCTGTTGTTCTGCCATGCAGATAATAGTGCCTTAACACAAGAAGCCCCACCTTTTTAACTCTGCACAGGAGGAAAAGCCTATCCATCCAGAAGTTTACTCAATGACAAGCTGAGTGCCAAGGTGTGTTTTTCAGGGCAGCATAATGCCTATAAGGGGTCAGAAGAGAGCAACTTCGGCTTGTTTCTCAGAAAGCTGGGCAGCTGTCTCCCATCATAATGTATGCATTGAGACAGCTGGACAAAGTATTTCAGAAACATGTGGGAACAACATATGTGTTGTTACAGGTCACTTGGTTACTCATGCTGTGGAACGCCTTGTAATTCCTGCACGTGGACTCATGCCCTTGGAGACAAGTCCGCAGTAGCTTGCGCCATGGGAAATTAACTGATAAGCAAGGATTCAGCTATGCCTTAATTCAATATTTAGCAATATGCTGAGGAAGTGAACAAATTTGGCAAAAAAAAAGTTATCAAAGAAAAGAACTGGGTGCCAGGTGTACCATGAGGTAGATGAATAGCTTTGGACTCTGGGTTGTACTTCTGGAAAATAAACTTTCCATGTAAAGTCTCTTTGTTTTCTTTTTTAACACTGAAGTTTTGCTTAGTTTGGAAAATCTTATACACATTCGTTCAACACTTATTTTAGAAAATACTACAGCTAGCTTAGGTGCTGCAATTGAGGTGTTTTTTTAATGTTATTTTTCTATTCTGGCCAAATGGCATGAGCACAGCTTTTGTATATTCTTTTCTTAAAGTGTGTTGTGAATTTTACTCTAACAATCTATTAACTACTCTAACTCACCTTAAAAGTGTGATACCTTCTAAAGCATGTGGTGTCTATTTCTTAATAAGTATTTATGACAGAAAGCTTTTCACAAAGGAAATGAATCTTTACTGTGTCTTTTTTCAGGAAGTTTCTAAAGCAGGTTGAGAAACAGTACGAAATAAGTATCACACACAAAAACATGCAGATCACAGCTGCAAACCTCATGAACATTCAAATGCACATGAGTTATTTTATTTCATGTAATATTAAAAAAAACTGAACATACCACTCTGAAAAGGAATTGGGATGCTGGTGTAAGAAAAATTAAAAATAAGGCAGCGTAAGTTACCTTTAAAGACAGGCTTTCTCTAAAGGCTTTCTCTAACTAAAGTGCAGAGAGCTAAATATTTATTATATTCTTTTCTAATACATTTTTTATTGTCTTTCCATTTCTTGACACCTCTTCAGATTTTTCCCAGACATTTTCCCCAGACTGTCTGGCTTATGCCTGTACTGAGTAGGCTTCAAAATCCTTTTGTCCTGAGAGAGAACTTAATTTACAGTAATTGCTTTTGTTTGATTTCTTTTTTTCATCCCATTTTTTGTTTTCTTGCCTCTGACAGTTCTTTACACTGCACTCAGCTATGACATGATATTGTATATTCCTAACCTTACAAGTGCTGTTCAATTTGTTTCCGTTGGTTCACTTTGGTTTTTTTAGTAGAATTGTCAACAGTCTCTCTTAATACAGAATGTAGACTCAAATAAAACTGTTTCCAACTTTGTAACTGCTCACACATACATTTTCCTTTGTATATTCAAGTAATCACAATAAACAGAGTAATGCTCTTCATACACCTAATTAAATATGTAAGTACCTCAAAGATTAGAACCTTACCCAGACTTCCTCATGTTGAACAAAGTTCAATTGTTTTCTCTGAAAAGAAGTGGGTTTCCTTAACATTTCATTTGGCTGAAGAAAATAGGAGTTCAGAGAATAATCAAAGAGGAACAAACACAGCAAGGTAATATCTCAACAGAAAGAGTTTCATGCATTTCAGGCATGATCACCATATGTGTAAGCTCATAAAATAGGTATCTATGAAAAACTAACAGGAGATGAGACCTTTTCATGTTGGCGCTTGTAAATTGAGGCTCTATCTTCTTGCCTGCTCTCCTACAGAGGTGCATCCTACCCTACCTTTTTTTAGGCTATTGATAATGGAAGCCCTATGGTTTGCTAATATAATACCCTAGCACACTGAGAACATTGTGTTATCTAGTGACAACCAATATGAGTGTAATAACTTTTTAATGGCTAAACACACATGCAAACAGCAGGTTACTTGCTCTCGGGTAATTATTTTTCACAGCTAAATCTAGATCCTGGTTCCTTTTATCCGAGCTGCCACCTCACTGAATGAGTGGCATTCAGAAATCCATTCAGTTTGAAGAAATTTAGGAAAGAAAAGAGAGTTGAAAAAATGTTTACAGAACCTTTTCTATGGCTGTCATCAGGCACTCATTTGTCAGTGATAGATATTTGTTTGTTTTATATTTTCAGAAAAAAATCCCTTAAGATTAAAAAATGCAACCTCTGACTCACAAATGTGATGAAAAATTTAAGAAGATAATTAAGAGAACATCTAAACCAGAGTTCAAATGATGAACCATTTAAACTCTTTAGTTAAAACTAGGACATATAATTGGGACCATTTTTATTGGTTACAGGTCACGACTGGATCAGTACATCCTCCCATTAAAGTCAGAAATTCTGTACCATATCCAAGTTTTTCATCTTGAGTTTTAATTTGTTATAGAGAACAATGAGGCCATAAATATTCTTGAAATGAGGATTCTAATAATTAGATTTTTCTTCTCTCTTTTCAGTGAATTCTGGAACATTTCCTTCACCATCTATTTGAAAGGTTTACTAACATAGGATATAATTATTCCTGTTTCTTTTTAAAACCTTAAATTTGCGTTTTTTGTTGTTGCTGTTTTTAACATTATTTGTAAGCATACATTCATAATCTGTATCCCTACACACACATATGTGACCTTGTTTTTCCAGGGTAAATTAAAGAATCTGCAATTAATTGTAAGAACAAGCAGTGCTTTCTGAGACTATGCTATGGCTTCCAGTCAAACAAATTCCATATCCAGTTAAAGTTACATCTTCTTTTAATATAAGTTCAAAGATACTATCACTTTGCCAAGAGGGAAAATACTCTCCCAAAATAAAAACAGCAAAACAGCAACAGCAAAAGGAGAAAGAAAAGAAGAAAAAAAAAAAAAAGCTACCATGAAGGAAAGAATAAAAGCATCTTTCTGCTCAAATGGGCTATGAAAATTATCTCCAGTTGTACACTGATCTTAAAAATAGCATGCTAAGCTCAGTTTTTGTCTGCTATTGGTTTTACAGTAGAGTGTCTGCACTTATTAACTTATCTTACTGATTGTGGCAGGCCAAATTGGAAGTCCACGAAAACAAATGGAAATCTTCCTCTATGTTCAGCTTACTTTGAACCAGTTCCTATGCCAATGTAAGTAAAGAGAGAAAAGGTCTGTTATCTCACAGGCAATAATTTCTTAATTTTCATTAAACTTCATTAAGGTATCTCCACTCTGTGCTTACCTCCTCCTCCCAATGTTTGGGTGTCCAATTTGAAAGAAGGTCATGAAATTCCTTCTAAAATAAATGTTAATTATTAGTTAGCAGAAACCTCACCTGCTAATGTCTGCACAACAGTTGAAATATTTGCTATACGTTTCAATCACAAGATAAGGTGGACTTCACATTGCTCACACTCTCTTTTATTTAACTTTCCTGAACATTCTAAGAGAGTTTTGAAGAATTATTTGAGAATTTGTTGTTCTTATTAATTTCTCCCTCCAAGATTTCTGAAAAGATATACAAAAACATATGGTGATATCCATAAAATCTGTATTTTTCTAACACTTGAAATAAGTGTAAGAAGAACAGCACAAAGAAAGAAGTTGGCATGGTTAAGTGTTATCTGCATGGTCTTGTTATCCCTGAATCTGGGAAACATTTAGTTTAATAAATCAAATTTTGTGTCTTTTTTCTTGTTAGCAGTGAGCAGTGAGTGTTCAAATAAAACCCAAAAATTTTGTGGGTTTCCTGAAACTATTAGAGTGTTTGAATTTACACTTCCATTGGTATGTGCATGATAGATTAGACATGCGATTCTTAGTAAAAAAAAGTGTTGTGAATTTATTCCATTGGACATGGTGTAGGAACACACGCTCTTTGAGGATGAAGCACCATATGTTTGGTTTGCTTTTTTGTTTAAAAAAAAACCAAACAACACGATGTGTGGAAAGAAACAAAGCAATGAAAACCTTAAGTGGATATTGAAATATGGACAGTGGACTGCAGTGTTCCCTCAACCACCATACTAGCTTTCCATAATTCTGTCATCATACAACTCACAAATGGCAGCATTGCTACTTTAACTGTTTCACATACCTGTTCTCTAGATGTATCTTTAATGAAGGAAGTATCTCTTTTGGATGAATAGAAGCAGATATTTTGTACGTCTTCTGGGGAAAAATGCACAGAACTGAATGGAAGTCTCAGTACTATTAACTTTCTCCGCTTACATTTTGCTAAGGAGCTGATGACAGAGAGGTACAAATTCTTCCTAAAGTTTAATAAAGGCTTTGTACTGGTCTACTCATTCATAATTATAACTTAGGATATTATATTTCAGGAAATTATTTAAACACTAACACAGGGGGTAAATCTCTAGTAAGCAGGCTCTTGCAAAAAGTGTGGATTATAAAGATGTCGGAGAAGTCAGGAAATATCTTGTATATTCATTCTTCTTTCAAATATCACTCTGCAACTCTGCACAATGTTTTCTTGCTCTTATATTAGAGAAAAAAAAAAAAAAAAAAAAACAAAACACCAGCCTTAAAAGAAATCTAATTTCTTTGTTGTTCTATTTGGAATGCCAGTTGCAAATGGTATTGTAGTGCAAACAGATACAATGAGTTTTATGACAGAAAGACTGTTCAGGTAACATAGAATCAGCTGCAAATTTTTCAGTTTTTGCTCCAGTTAGTTTAGTAAAAAGGGAGGCAAGACTGAGAATCACCAAATTATGATTTGAACAATAGTTATAACTGGTTTTATAGACTTCTAAATTCTGAGGTTTTTGTTGTACTTTCAAATTCACAAATAGGAAAACATGACATGACATGAGTAATAAGAACTTTTTCAGTCAGGAAACTGAGATACCTGAAAAAAAGATACTCCAGATGATACTTAACTTCTTAAAAGGAAAAGTAATTTAAAAGAAAATAGTTCAAATGATATTTTGCTTCACAAAATTATCTGTAGGCTTATTTTTTTTTATGTGATAGCTTTCTACCACAGCTGAGAGCTTTCATGAGCATTTCACTGGGATATGTTAGGACCAAAGAGCTAACATGCTGGTGTGAAAAATGTTGGCTGTTAAGATTCACTAGAATTTACAGGGAGATTATCATATGTACAGACCAAGAGATATCAGCTTCCATTAAAAAATATTTCTATTACAAAATCTGTCTTTCTTTGGTAGCAAAAGCACCACGTGCATCGGCATACAGCTAAATGATAATTTGTGCTTCGTATTTCCATGCTTTCAAGAATGACAGAAGCCTATTGATGTTATCCACAGTAGCCTTTTGTGAATAGATCAGTACAAACATCTTAGACATGCTAGATCTGTCTTACTGTTCACAGGCTATCAGATACAGAAAAGCAACTGAAATATTCCCTGTGCTTCTAGAAGCTTTGTAGTTGTTTGAATAAAAGTGTTTAACTTCTTTTACAAACATCCCTAGTGTCCAAGTCACAAAATAAAATACAGCTTCCTCTGACACTAGTACCTTGGATTTAGTACCAAACTAAGACCCTTAGGTGTCTAATTTTTACTGTTATCTAAATGACTATTACAGTGAAGAACCTATGCTTTGATTCAGTTTCCTTGATATATAACTCTAGAACCATTTGCAGTGCCCAAGATAATCAAAATATATATGCAAGGAGTTGGCAGATATTACACAGGAGCTACAGAATATTCATGTCCTTCTGGATCAATGGCTCAAGGTCCAACAGGATATTCCTGGACACCTCAAATATTACTGGAGATCTACGTTTAAGAAATTGAACTGAAAACCTGATTAATACAATGGTCCTTAGAGATCTGTTAAGGTGACACCAAAGTAGACGTTCCAGGAATTTAATTTGAGGTAAGTCAACCCAAAATTTAGGTATACGTGTGTTCTTGCTTTCATTAGTTTCACGCTGGATTTCCTTTTCTAGAATGAACATCTGATGTCATTCAAGCTGCACGAGGTAATTCTGCATTGTTGCCACTCTAGAAGGTAATTGATTCTCCTAGAAGTTCTGCACTGAACTTGTCAGCAGCACCTGAATGCTCCGATTCAACAGTTTTCCATTACAGACAACTGACATCTGCAGTGGGGTGTGACTGCTTTTTGGATCCCCCAGAGATCATACTATCCTCTAGCAAGTAAGGTAAGTGTCTTCTGTAGGCTAGGCCATATACCTTCAAAAGCCATAGAAATACCTTATCTACACTATAACACCTCATGCAATACTAAAAGTGTCTGTTTTGGATACTGCATCATGCCACTAGTTCATACAAGTTGTTTCCTGACAGCATTTATTAGACATTAGCTTATCCTGATAGGAGCTTAAAACACTTAATTTAACATATGCTACTAATATAAGGTGTCTTGATCTAGAGCTGAATTTCCTTCTACTATGACTAACCCTTCCTTTTCTGTCAAGGACTCACTCTGATTTCTATTTCTTTTAAACATGTGTAGGATTAGTATCCTTTTTAACCATTCCATCAGAAACATATTTGTTGTAGCCAATAAATGGATGGGATCTAAAAGAAAGAAGTATATATGACAGATCAGGCATTTTACTTAATTAAGTGATATCTCTGTTGTATAGCCACAATGGTGTAATTTCACTCCTAGAACCATCAAGTAATTGCCCTCCTAGAACCATCAAGTGATAACGCCCCATGTGGACACCCTTTCCAAACAATGATAGAGTGATTTATTCTTATTTTTATTTTTTTAATGACTACACTACATCCAAAGAAATAATTACTCTGGAGGAGAGAAATTACTGCATTAAGGCAATGTTTATGTTGACACAGAGAGTTCATGGGGGAGTTACACTAGTTCAGCAGCAATATAGACATTCTGCTGTAATTCTCCTGGATGATGTCCCTAAACAAGCAAGTCTGGGAATCTGATATTTCTCCTTTCTTTCAAATAGGATAGAGTTGCTGGTAGGGATCTATTAGGTTGGTGGTTTCCCTTTCTCCATTCCACAGACAGATACATTGGAAAGAAAAGTTTAATGGCTAGAAAATTGAATTGTTCAAGGAAATATTCTTTCAAGGAATAATATGTAAATGATTACTGATTTCAAGAGTTTTTTTCTTTACCTCTGTATCTTGTGGAGATTCAAGTGGGCATCAGTATAATCCGAAGGTCATCTGCTGATGTTAGAAAGGTCATCTTTTCTTTTTGTCAGCTGGTTCAACAAAATGAAACAAGCTGTCCTTACAAACCTTGCTATACGCTTAAGTTCAAAAAGAACAATGAAATGGATAATGCAAAATAGCTAAAGTGGCAGAGGTACATATGGGCAGTAAATTAAATATGAATGTGAATATGAACTAAATATAAACATGATGTTCAATCATGCAAACACATACTACTTTTATCTTTGCAATATTGATTTCGAAATAATGAAAAAATATTGATCTAATGAGGGTCATACAGAATCACAAAACCATGGAAACTTTGAGGTTGAAAGAGACCACTGGGGAACATCTGGTTCAACCCCCCTATTCAAGCAGGGCCACCTAGATCAGGTTGCCCAGGACCATGCCCAAACAGCTTTGGAACATCTCCAATCATGAAGGCTGCACAACCTCCCTGGCCAAGCTGTGCCAGTGCTCAGTCATGTCCAGAGTGGAAATCTGTTTCCTGATGTTCAGATGGCATCTCCTCTGTTTCAGTTTGTTACCACTGACTCTGGTCCAGTCACCAAGTACCTGTGCCATTGGGCACTGAAAAGAGCCTGGTTGCAACTTCTTTGCAGCCTCCTTTCCCCTGAGCCTTCTATTCTCTAGGCTAAGCAGTACCAGCTGTCTCAAGCTTTCCTCATAGGACAGGTACTCCAGCACCAATACATCATTGTGGCTTTTGCTGGACCCTTTTCAGTATGTCCGTACTCTTTCTTGTAAAGGGGAGTCCCAAACCGGGATGCAGTTCTCCAGGGTCTCAGCAGTGCTAGCCAGAGGGGAAGGATCACCTCCTTGTTGCTTGTCATCTTCTAGGAGCCCAAACATATATTTTAAAACATATCTAAATAATCACATTTAGGACCAGACATGCACAACAATCTCAAATCTGCGCAGTGTTGTTATGTGGGCAGTTTTGCATACTATGAAGAACTGGTAAAGCCAATAGCATCTTCTTTAGGATTTTTATTGTAAACATATATGGCTAATTATAATTCACACACAGTATCATTTTTCTTTTTATTATTTAATGATGTTAACCAGTTTGACAATGCCTGTTCTGATTTGTTCCATTTGCAATATTTGCAGACTGCATGATACTTATAGAAATTATGTTACAGTTCAAGAAGTAAAAAGATGTGAAGCCCCCCTTTCTAGATTTACCAAGTTAGCATGCTTTTCAAACAAACCACTTTAAAAAATAAATACTGTTTGATGTCCATGGTGAGTTTAAATGAAAGTTGGTGTATCTGAGATGGTATCTTTTTACATGTGGGAAACATTAACTCCAACGGCACTGGAATGAGCACCATCAATTAAACTAAAAAACACCTGCAAGATTAGACCAAAAAAAAAAAAAAATCATCAAAGGTTGATTGTGATGCAAATTGAGACACAAAACAAAACAAAATGAATTTTTAAAAATCTCCATAATGATGTATTTAAATGTGTACCTAGATGTGCCAGTCCTTCATCTGCACATTATCGTTCCCTAAAGTCACGTAAACCACAGCAGTTTCTCATTCTCTGTTGGCTGCATTTAACAGAAACAAGCACTAGCTCTTACTCAACACACAGAAAGATGAAGCAAATATCCTCTTCTCTCAGTCTTGATTTCTTTATTTTTAATTCAGAAATCTAAAGATCCGTGTCATGTTTGAACAGAGTGTCATGACATCCAGTTTTTAATAAGTACTAAAATCTTTGTGGAGAATGAACTTCATGATTCCATAAATGAACCTCCTGAAATTCTGTCAGCTTGGAAATAGGCTGTTTAAGTGTAGGGGAGTAGTTAAAATTCAACCATCTGCCCATAAATTTGAAAGATACAGTGCTATTAACTAAAGGAAGTGGGATTCTATCAGGAACTAAAGCCACTATAGCAACATCAACTTTCTGACTGCTTAATCAGATTATAAAATATGAGATATCATCTGACAAATTATAGTATTTTAGGCCAGTATGATATTGGTAGTGTAAGTGAAGTTGAGGAGGAGTAAGGTGGCACTTGAGAAAATAATGATGACCTTCTCAGTCCTCACACTGTGTTACTCAAGAGCAGACTGTAGTTCACCCTTGTAGGTACAAAGCTTAACAGCAATGCCATAAAATGTACACTTGAAAGATGACTAAGCATGTGTAGCCTCAAGCTCAACAGTACTTGGAACATAGAGATACTAAGTTATTTCTTTCCTGATAATTTACCTTATGATAGAATGTCTATTAGTAGCCTGTTCTTAAAATTACATTCCTTAGTTTCAATAGGAAGAATGCAAATTAACCTGTACTTTGTAAGATTCATATATCAACATGTAATACTACCTCTTTAAGGTATTTTTCCTTGAAAATCCCTCAAAACCATTCTTGCATGTGCTCTGTCCTACACCAGCAAGATACTTACACAAGCTTCTGGCAGATCCAGTCCTTGAAAAGAAAAAAAAAAACGACAGATTTTGGTGGTGAAATAACAGGAATAGGGTTATCTCTGTCAGTGGAATAATCCCAGATCTCCTTTCACCACACTCTTCTGCACTGATTTATGAGCTCTGTGTAGAGCCCATGTCAAACAAAGTTCCAGTAATACAGCGAACTCCCAAGAGGTAGTAGCACTGTTGAACCCTGCAGACCTTCACAAGAAGTGTTTTCTAAGGTTCTGTACAGTTGGTGTCAGATTGAATACATCTGGGATATATTTAGCCCAAGTTTGCTTCCAGCAGAGCTGTCCAACTGTTCAACACTTATTGAAAATCATTCTTATCCTTGAGATAACTGTGATCTATTTATCATTCTCTAATATATGGAGATCCACGAAAGGGATTATGATACTGTGACAATTAGGAGAAAAAAAAAGTAAAATTAAATCCTCAAAGTGAATGTTGAACTAAAATGCTGCTTGTAAGTATCCTCTAAGAACTGTTCTCTATTTTCTTATGTGTTTAATTTGTTGGAGATGTCATTACCTTCAATAAAATGAAAAAAAAAAAAAAAGAAACACTGATGTGCTATATTACTTACAAGCTAAAAAGGGGGAAATCTGTCTGCTGTCCTCAGAGCAGATGGCAGCACAGAAAAACATACAAGTTCAAAGGAGAGAATCATCTGTACTTGATACAAGGCTGTAGTACTGCTCTTTGAACACTGAACAGTACCACAGATTCTTGCATTACTGAGACCTTTATTTATTTCTTCTGAAGTGTTCCTTACTACAGCCAGTGAGTAGTTTGTGCAATTTAATCCATAATGTATAACTTATCTTGCTGTATTCCATTGCTTTATCCCCTGAATTATTAACAGGCGGAAGAGAAAATTAACATGGCAAATACAGTCACTATGTGTGAAGTTAAGGCTGAAATACATGCATTTAGTATACGGGAAAGAAGTAGAAGGAGCTAGTAGATGTGCTCTATGTTGAGTTAGCATTTTGGTGTTGGGTTCATTGGTTTGGGGTTGTTTCTTTTGTTGGTGTTTGTTTGATTGTTTGTTTTATTCTGTTCCAAAATATTCAGCCTTGTAAAGATATGAAAAGGTTTTATCTTTTAAGTTAAGCAAAGTAACAAAGGGAGATGTGTAAGCAGTAGAACATGTTTCAGTTTGAGTTTTGTTTAAATCCAGTCCTCAAAGGAAGACTTACTCTTTGCAAAGTTGGTATTGAGTGTCTGGAAAAGAATGTAACTTAAAGAAGAGTGTGCCTCGCATGCTGATTTTAATCTATTTTTCCATAGCAAGTATGAATGCAAATAAAAATGGTTTATATTTGAAATAAACCCAGACTTCATATCTATAATTTTTCCTTCACTGTAAAAAGTAGTCTGTGAGACCTCCAAGTTCTTACAGCAACGCAAGCGAAAGGAAAATCTATTAGGACGCTGATATCTGAAGAGTAATAAAAGAAAACTTGTATAATGTAACAGATTTAAAATGTCTTTCTCCAGGTTTGGTATCCATTCTTGCCTGACTCCTCTTGACAGCTTCTCCCTGTCTTCTGAGAATAATTAATTCTCCCCACAGAGGACTTCTTCAGGCTTCACCAAGTCTTCATCAGCCTATATTCTGCCTTCCCTTTCTGTTGCACCAGGGCCATTTTTCTTACCTTCTACTCAGTTTATGGGCTAGCTGTCTTCCAACTAATCCACCATGATACACACAGTACTCATCCTCTAGTGCCCCTTTCATCCTTAGTTATTCTGCAAGTCCATAATAAAGGCAAAAATTGAATTCTGTTCTTCTGGAAAGTCTGTTATCAGGAGGATTCTGGTTTGTGAAATACTAACAACTAATGTCTAATGGCTTGTGAGTATTTCACTGCAGTGATTTGAATCCTTTATTGTTTTGAATTGTTTCATGGTGAAATAATATTGGGTGGGTACAGCATAGCTTTAGGAGAAATAACTAGGAAAGCTTGAGAATTAAAACCAGTAGGAAGAAGCAACTTAAACCAGTGAAAGTTGGAAGTGTAAAAACCCCAGAATTCTGGGGACTTTGATTCACTTTTTCCCCCATAAAATATTTACCTTCATGTTAGCTGAGAGGCAGTGCTTTGTCTTCCAAAAAAATATGAATATCCAGCAAAGGTGTTTTCTGAACTCTTCTCTCATACTAGAAGGTTCGTAGAGTTGGAGGGCCTTTAGCAATGAACTTGAGCAACACTGAAAGACTAGAGAGTCTTGAGACACGTGATGTCCAGAGAGTTAAATAATTTTGATGGGAAGCTGACAGTTTTTAATTAAAACTAAGCTGCATATATCAGGGGCATTTTACAGATAGTGTCATGGTTTAAGTCCAGTCAGTAACTCAGAACCACGCAGTCACTCTTCCCCCATCTCCCTCCCCCCCACCACTCCCCGGGGGGATGAGGAGGAGAATCAAAAGAATGTAACTCCCACGGGTTAAGATAAGAACAGTCCAGTAACTAAGGGATAACACAAATCACTGCTGCTACCACCAATAATAATAACAATAAGGGAAATAACAAGGGAAGATAATACAACTGCTTACCACCCGTTGACCAATACCCAGCATGACTGAGCAGTGATCAAGCCCTTCCAGGTAACTGCCCCCAGTTCTACATCCTGGTTATGACATGCTGTGGTATGGAATACCTCTTTGGCTAGTTTGGGTCAGGTGTCCTCTCTGCTTCCTCCTGCTTCCCCTCCTCCCTGGCAGAGCATGAGGCTCACAAAGTCCTTGGTCAGACTAAACATTACTGAGGAGCAACTAAAAACATCAGTGTTATCAACGAAGTTCCCAGGCTGAAAGTCAAAAACACAGCACTGCACCAGCTACTAAGAAGGATAAAAAATGACTGCTACTGCTGAACCCAGGACAGATAGCTATGTTCATACAGCATTTTGTCAATTCTTTCTGGTATTAATATATGGTTTCAAAGGCAATTAATTATGACTATATCCCTTTAAACTATTTTGCCCATAAAGATTTCAGAGAATTTTACATCATTCTAGGACATTATACATCATTTTAATGACTACTGAACATGATATTTTAATATGTTAACACGACTATCTTGACACCCAGAATTTGGCACAAATCCTTAATTCTTTTTTACTCTGTAAGCCTCATGTCAATGAATTATCAAAAGCCTAAATTTGTGTTGCAGAAAATAGGTGTCTGAAGCCATGTAAGAAGATGTTTTCTATGAGTTTTTTGGTCAGTGGTAACTCTTGCACCATGTACTGCTCCTTCCTGCTATATTTTATGTAACCAAATCACAGAATAGATTTGCTTGCTTTATTTTTTTTTTTGGTAAGATAAAGTAACTATTAATTTTAATCTCAAATACTTGATTTTCTGTTGCTTCCATATTATTTAAGACCTTACATTTTCACTTGTCAATTTAACTGAATATTTGGGGGGTTTTAATTAAAATTAGTATCTCGAATAGATAGACTGCCAAATGCTCTTTAAAAGCCCTTCTTACTAAAAAAAAATCTAAAATTAAATATTTCATTTTAGAACAGTTAAATGTGCACTTCCTGTGTACCTCGATTTCATATTAGAGATAAAATTATTCCTTTACTTCAGTGAGATACTGAAAAATAAATCTATGCCTACGATTGATAGAAAACCTGGAGAAATAGTTATGTTTGCTTTCTTGAAAAATGGTATAGCAAAGGATATTTCATTTTAATCTTCCATATTATTTTCTCTCAGATTAATTTTTTTTCTGTGCAATTTCAATAGCAACAAACCCAGTGGAAATTAAGACTTAAACATGGTTTCTGGTCAGAAAAGTCAAATCCAATTATACATTGCCTGAAACAGCCATCTAAGACACAGATTTAAATCAGATGCTTATAGCTGGAGAGAAAAGAGACAACAGGAGAGTTTCTTGCATGCAGAATTTGTCATATCAGAAAATCCATGCAACCAAGGCACAAATACCTGCAAATACTGAAAACACTTTAATCTGAGCATCCTCTTATATGAGCACAACCTGCTAGACTACTGAGTTATATGAAACTATTACAAATTCCCTCGTGGAAAGGAAAAAAAAAAAAACAAAAACCCACACCACCACCATCACCAAGAAAACAAACAAAAAAAAAGGAAAAAAACAAACAACAACAACAACAAAAGGGGGATAGGAAAAAGACATCACAGCAGTTTCAGAGAATCATAGAATCATTTTGGTTGGAAAAGACCTCTAAGGTTCAGATCAAGTGTTAATCTAACACTGTCAAGTCCACCACTTAGCCCTAAACACCACACATCTTTTAAATACCTCTAGGGATGCTGAATCAAACCGCTACCCTAGGCAGCCTGTTTCAGTGACCAACAACACTTTCAGTGAAGAATTTTTTCCTAATATTCAATCTAAATCTCCCTTGGTACAACTTGATGTCATTTCCTCTTCTCCTATCACTTGTTACTTGGGAGAAGAGACCAAAACCCACCTCACTGCAACCTCTGTTTAGGTATCTGTAAAGAGGGATAAAGTCTTTTTTCAGCCTCCTTTCCTCCAGGCTGAACAACCCCAGTTCCCTCAGCTGTTCTTCATAAGACCTGCACTCTAGACCCTTCATTAGCTTTGTTGCTCTTCTTTGGACATGCTTCAGCACCTGAATGACTTTCTTGCAGTCTTATTTCAGTCTTATTGTGTTGTTAGAAGTATTAAAAAATCAGAGGAGAGTGTATTAGAGATTGTGTTAATATCCCTTGGTAGGGAGTTTCAAGCAGAACAACTTCCTGTCTGTTCTTTATGTGGAAAACGTGATTTATGAGCCTTCAGATTTTTATTTTTATCTTTCTATTTTTAAACTCACATTCCCATGAATCCCTGAAAACAATTTTGAATTTTATTAAATGCAGTACTACAAAGAAATGTCCTTTTAAACACTTGTAGTGATTTAAAACTTAACAACAAAAGGAACAAGTCATTAGAAACAGATTGAGAGTAGAGACCAAAGATAGGAGAGAGCCAGAAATGAAAGCCCCTGACCTTATACACAGCTGATCGCAGTCAGTAGTTCTAGAGCTAGTCATACAAATATTAATCCAAAAGATTTTTCCTATGTATTAAATTACATCTGAAATCAGAAGACATCATTTAATGTGGCATGGTTATTTTTAATTCTAACATAGCTCAGCTATGAAAACATCACCTGTTTCTTTTTAAAACTATAGAGATGGCCTGAACCTCAGGGTGGGACACTGAATTGTACAGGAAGTTCTGGGCTGGCAGGCAGGAGGATAGATAGAAGAAATGTTGAATCCAGCATTTTGATTGAGATTAATAATATCCATCAGCATGGAGTTAAATTCAAATGTCCCAAAGAGTAAGAACATGAGGGTATTTGGATACAGGGGAATATGAGGGCAGAGAAGTGGGAGAGGTTGCTTCCTGTCATTTTTAATAAAAGCTTTGAAATTTGGAAGGTGTTCTCCTCTGAAACGTACATAAATATATCCTTGCTTTGTCTAGGCCAGTCTGCACCTAATGAGAGTCCACTTTGCACCATGGACCTTGATCCACAGTCCTAAACTTTTTGTGTTTTCTGGAAACTTGTTTCACAAATAACACAAGAAATCCAGTCCAAAGGTGGACATCTGCCGATGAGAGGGGAGGCTGCAGCGCAGACTTCGGGGTGTAGAGAGTGCCTGCACTGCTCTGGTGAGGGAAAGGTACACAATGGGCAGGGATGCACTGGTGCTCCCTGGTGGAGGCTCTCCTACAGCAGGTGGCTGAGCTGTGGGAAGCTATTAATAGGCTACAAGGTGTCAGAGTAGCTGAGAGGAAGCAGGAATGCTTGCTCCTGGCCCAAACTGTGCAGGGGCCTCAAGCTTCCCCTGTAGCTCATGGGGGAAAGAAGGAGGACGTTAACCTGGGAAGATGGGAATTGGTGACAAAAAAAAAAAAAAAAAACCCAAACCAAAAAAAGGAGGAAAAGGACAATTAAAAGCAAGGGACTTCCTCCTAAACCTGTTGCCCCCACACAGAACCACTTTGCTGTCCTGCAGGGGGCTCATGAGGAAACGCACTTCTGCCAGAAACAGCCGGCTGATGCACTGGTAAAGAAGATCTCTACTGGTGCTGCCAGGAAAAAGCAGTGGGTCATCGTGGTAGGGGATTCTACTTTGAAAGGGACAGAGGCACTTCTCTGTCGGTCGGACCTGGTCTCAAGGGAGGTGTGTTGCCTACCAGGGCAGGGATGTGTCAGAGATCAGGGATGTGTCAGAGAGGCTGCCTGCTCTGGTAAGCGCCACAGACTATTACCCACTTCTGGTGATACATGTGGGTACTAGGGATATAGATAGTAGTAGCCTGGGGAGCATAAAGAGGGACTACAGAGCCCTGGGAGAGGTGGTTAGGGGTCTGGAGCTCAGATAGTCTTTTCATCTATTCTCCAGGATACAGGGGAGGACCTAAAAAAAGCTAGGAGGATTAGCCAGGTTAATAAATGGTTAAAAGGGTGGTGTCACAGTCAGGGGTTTGGGTGTCTTGAACATGGGACCCAAGTTTGTAGGCCAGGTCTAGCGGGGGCTGGTGGAGCTGGTCCGATAAAGAAGGGGAAGGGCAGTTTTGGTAGGAGGCTTGCCAGACTGGTTAAGGAGGCTTTAAACTAGATGTGTTGGGGGAGGGGGGCATCATTCCATCCCAACACTCCCAGTCAGTTGCCAGCACCTATAATAAATGCTTGGACCAATGCAGAGATATTCCGGCTGCTCCAGCCAATGAGCCGGCTTCATTTGGAGCTCGGCTCAGATGCCTCTATACAAATGCCCGTAGCATGGGGAACAAACAAGAGGAATTAGAGATGTGTGCTCGTCTACGGGGGTATGACATTATAGGCATCACAGAAACATGGTGGGATGGCTCCTATGACTGGAGTGTTGGAATGGAAGGTTACAGACTCTTTAGAAAAGACAGGCCTGGCAGGCGCGGAGGGGGAGTTGCCCTTTATGTTAGGGATAGGCTGGAGAGTATGGAACTCTGTCTGGGGACTGGTGAGCAGTTAACAGAGAGCTTGTGGGTCAGGGTTAAAGGGAAAACAGTGATGGGAGACATTACTGTGGGGATCTGTTATAGACCACCTGATCAAGAGGAATCTGCGGATGAAGCACTCTATAGGCAGATAGGAAAAGCCTCACGCTCACAGGCCCTCGTTCTCATGGGTGACTTCAACCACCCTGACATCTGTTGGAATGACGGTACGGCCCGGCACAAGCAATCCAGGAGGTTCCTCGATTGTGTGGAAGACAACTTCCTTCTGCAAGTAATAGAGGAACCGACAAGGAGAGGTGCCATGCTTGACCTTGTGCTCACCAACAGGGAAGGGCTCGTTGGAAATGTGGCACTGCAGGGCAGCCTTGGATGCAGCGACCACGAGATGGTTGAATTTGAGATCCTTAGGACAGTGAGAAGAGCGTGCAGCAAGCTCACTGCCCTAGACTTCAAAAGAGCAGACTTTGGCCTCTTCAGGAGCCTGCTTAGTAAGGTTCCATGGGATATAGCCCTAGAGGGCAGGGGGGCTCAAGACTCTTGGTTGGTCTTCAAGGATCACCTGCTACAAGCTCAGGAGTGTTGCATCCCAACTAGAAGAAAGTGCAGCAGGAGGGCCAGGAGACCTCCTTGGATGGATAAGGAGCTCCTGAGGAAAATTCAAATGAAAAAAGAGTTTTATAGAAAGTGGAAGCAAGGACAGGCGGCCTGGGAAGAGTACAGGGATGTTGTCCGGGAAGCTAGGGACCAGGTTAGGAAAGCTAAGGCCCAGTTAGAATTAAACTTGGCTAGGGATATTAAGGATAACAGGAAGGGATTCTACAGGTACATAGCAAATAAAAAACAGATTAGGGAGAATGTAGGCCCCCTCAGGAAGCTCTCAGGTGAACTAGCTACACAGGATTTGGAGAAGGCTGAGGTTCTGAATGACTTCTTTGCCTCGGTCTTCTCTAGCAAAGGCTCTGACCGCACCACCCAAGTCTTGGAAGGCAGACGCAGGGACTGTGAGAATGAAGACCTTGGGCCCACTGTAGGAGAGGAATTGGTTTGAGACCATCTTAAAAATCTGAATGTGCACAAGTCCATGGGTCGTGAGGAAATCCACCTGCGGGTCCTGAAGGAGCTGGCAAATGAAGTTGCTAAGCCACTGGCCATCATATTTGAAAAATCATGGCAGTCAGGTGAAGTTCCCAATGACTGGAAAAAGGAAAATATAACCCCCATTTTCAAGAGGGGGAAAATGGATGACCCAGGCAATTACAGACCAGTCAGTCTCACCTCCACGCCTGGCAAAATCTTGGAGCAGACTCTCCTGGAAGACATGCTAAGGCACATGAAAAACAACAAGGTGCTTAGTGACAGCCAGCATGGCTTCACTAAGGGGAAATCCCACCTGACCACTTTGGTGGCCTTCTATGATAGGGCTACAGAACTGATGGACAGGGGTAGAGCAGTTGATGTCATCTACCTGGATTTGTGTAAAGCGTTCAACACTGTCCCACACGACATTCTTGTCTCTAAATTGGAGAGACATCAATTTGATGAATGGACCACTCGATGGATAAAGAACTGGCTGGAGGGCCACACACAAAGAGTTGTGGTCAATGGCTCAATGTCCAGGTGGAGATCAGTGACGAGTGGTGTCGCTCAGGGATTGGTGTTGGGACCGGTCTTGTTCAACATCTTCGTCGCTGACATGGGCAGTGGGATTGAGTGCGCCCTCAGCAAGTTTGCCGATGACACCAAGCTGTGTGGTTCGGTTGATACGCTGGAGGGAAGGAATGCCATCCAGAGGGACCTTGACATGTTTGTGAGGTGGGCTGATGCCAACCTCATGAAGTTTAACCATGCCAAGTGCAAGGTCCTACACCTGGGTTGCAGCAATCCCAGACACAGCTACAGGCTGGGCAGAGAAGAGATTCAGAGCAGCCCTGCGGAGAAGGACTTTGGGGTGCTAGTTGATGAGAAAATGAACATGAGCCAGCAGTGTGCACTTGCAGCCCAGAAATCCAACCATATCCTGGGCTGCATCAAAAGGAGCGTGACCAGCAGGTCGAAGGAGGTGATCCTGCCCCTTTATTCTGCTCTCATGAGACCTCACTTGGAGTATTGTGTACAGTTCTGGTGTCCTTAACATAAAAAGGACATGGAACTGTTGGAACAAGTACAAAGGAGGGCCACGAGGATGATCAGGGCACTGGAGCACCTCCCGTAGGAAGACAGGCTGATAAAGTTGGGACTGTTCAGCCTGGAGAAGAGAAGGCTGAGTGGAGACCTCATAGCAGCCTTCCAGCATCTGAAGGGGGCCTATAGGGATGCTGGGGATGGACTATTCATTAGGAACTGTAGTGATAGGACAAAGGGTAATGGGTTCAAACTTAACCAGGGGAAGTTTAGATTGGATATAAGGAGGAAATTCTTTCCTGTGAGAGTGGTGAGGCACTGGAATAGGTTGCCAGGGAGGTTGTGAATGCTCCATCCCTGGCAGCGTTCAAGGCCAGATTGGACAAGGCCTTGGGTGATATGGTTTAGAGCGAGGTGTCCTTGCCCATGGCAGGGGGGTTGGAACTTGATGATCTTAAGGTGATTTCCAACCCTAGCTATTCTACGATTCTATGATTCTATGATCTGAGAGTGGTGGCCCACAGCACTTAGAGGTGACATTCGATTGCTTGACAATAGTTAAAAGTTGACAGTAGCTAAAGTTAAGTAAATAAACTAGCCCCTGTAAGTGCTGATTTCTATACAAAAGCCATAGAAAGAAAGAACTATGTTCAAATGTTAACTTGGTGTAGGCATCTCAGTTTAAGTCAGGCTACGTAATACCTCAAATTTAGTTTCAAATTGTTTGATTCATGAAAATTAACTGCTACTGTTTTGGTAACTTAAAAAATATCATAAAAGGAAGTTTTCAGGGTGGTAATGCTCTAAATTCAAGTTTAGCTTACATTTTATTTCTCTGTCATTAAGAAAACCCATTTTAACCATGTAAGTTACTAACCTGTTTCAGTTTTCTAGCATTTCTAAAATAATAAAAGTATGGTTATTAGAACAGTAAAATATATTTTATTTTTTTACATTAATTGTGATTTGCAATTAGTCTAAAACTATGATTGCATGGAATTTTAAAATGAAAAAATATATTTCAAATAATGGAAACAATTTTGAAAATGCATTAAGAATTATTTTTTTTTTAATCCCTGTTTCAAAGGAGAAATACTGGCTTTATTATAAATGTTTCAATTCAATAATGAAATAGTTTCAGCTGAATAATTTTGCCGAGTGTAATTTATACACACAAAAAGAAGGAATTCAATATCATAAATAAAAGGGGAAAAAACTGAATATAGTGGTACTGCAATATTTGAATCAAGGCAATATCTATTTTCCTGTTGAATGAAACTTGCTTTTCAGCATTGTAATTAATTGATCAGTTAGCTTATGAAATTTAGAAGGTAAAGAGTAGCTTTGCATTTTCTAAATTATAGGTATGGAATTTTTTGTCTTATTTATTTATTTATTTTTAACGACAGTGTGTACTGACACTTCTATGCATATTACTATTTATTTCTTCACTGCAGTGACAATATGCAGAAAATGTAGCTACTTGTGCTGACAAAAAAATGCTTTATATGTGTACAAACATGCGTTCTTATGGTGTACATAAGACCTATATTGATTACAGGATGCATGGCTGAAATCTGGACAAAAAAAGACAGGCCACATCTTTAAATCATTATGGAGTTTTATTTCTTATATGTTCCTTGAACTACCAAAAGATCATCTGGAGGACCACACAAGGTCGGGCGTTTAAGAGATTTGGAGATCATAATAGAATGAGATTTCTAACTGCTCCAGGCTTTGAAGATTTCTAGTGATCTTTGACAATTAATCCCATCATACTTACTATCATGAAGTATGTTTTAGCATAGTATTTTACATGACTAGATTTAGTTTTAATGGATTTCTTTTTCCTGAGGAAAAACTTTAGGTGCAAGTAGCCAAATGTGTTACGGTCCTGTATTAAAGATTTAATGGTTCTAGTGAATATTTCAAAGCATCAAAAACTTTACCTGACTTTTAAATGTTTAAATGTATTTTAATGCACTTAAACTTTATGGTCTAAGATGCTTTGCTTCGCAGAGAGGGTTTTTCAGTGCACTGTAAAGTGTCTTAATGCATGCTGGGCTGTAGTTTGAGTATTTTTAATATGAGCAAAGAAAGACAATTATTAATGTCTGTCCAGAGGAGAAAGTTCTTTGATTAATTTCTAGGGCAATCTGTAGTTCTTTTTCACACCCAGACAACCTCTGGAGGCGGTCACATGAGCACATTAGAGCCAAGGAGCTGGCTCTTTGCTTCCAAATGAATGAGCTCACCGTAAAGTGACATCTGGCCTTTCAGCAGCATGTAAAATTGGGAGCACAGAGAAATTTTTCAGTGTGCATCTTGTAAGACTAAAACTCAGATATGTTCTTAAGGCTTGAGAACAGGAAGAAGTTTAATGAAACCTGTCAGCAGATTATCCCATTCTAAACATTTCGAGCATCAAGGTACTTTACATTTAAAGCTGTGACAGTTCCTAATTTTCAAGTCCCTGGGAAAAATAAAGGAGGCAATAAGAAGGACATGGTTTATATTTGTTGTTTTCAGTTATTTTCTCATTAATTACTACTAGAGGTACACCACATCCTGCCCACCAGTCCTGAACTAGAAGGAAATGTGGGATATCATGGATGTGGTCCTGGGCTGGGATTGAGCAAGCTGGGGCTTGGTGAGTGCAAAGTGCCTGCCCTTGCAAGCAGGACAAGGGCTGCAGTCTCCTTCGGTCCCAGTCAAAGTCCTTTATCCGGATTCCCTGTGGGCAAGCATTTATGGTCTTACTTGAGAGACTCACTGAGAGGCATGGGATAAAATCTCACTTCTGACATGATTTCCTGAAGGAGCAAGACAGGGCAGCAAGGACTCGGCTGCCCAGGGGAGATTGGGCAGGAATTGTGTCAGCTCATGCTGTGTTGCCTTCTTTCTGCTTCCTCTGTCAGGGAGCAGCAGGAGACAGGCTGGTCCTTAAGGGGAGGTAAGTGAGGAGCTGAGGTTGATCCCAGAGCTGGCAAGAGCAGGGGCCTGGGCTAGGCTGGCACGTTGTTCCATGGGAGAGTATGCCAGGATCAGGTCTGACCATGGGAACCGCGGGCACATCACACATGGAATGGCTGTGCAGAGCTGTGGGGATGGATATGGGCCAAGGCCAGGCCAGGATATCAACCACTTCTTTTCAAGAACCCTTGGTTTCTTTGCACACCCATTTCCTGCCAGGCCCACCAGCCCCCAATTATCCAAGTCTTAATGCTCCATATGCAGAAGCACAATGTGTCTTGCAGTCGTGGTTGTCCTATGTGTTGTTACTACCTGAAGAACTAACACTTGACACTTCTCCTTAGTCCAGATGCTACTGTAAATTTACACATGGTTTTTATCAGTTGCAGCTAGCAATTAGCAGGTGACCATTACTTGAGAGCACCAAAAATTGAGAGATCAAGGATTCAATTTTGGGCATTGATTCTCCCACCACACACACATATACCCAGTCACTTGTCACCTGTTAGCATTCAGTTTAAGATATTTTAATGCTGTTTTTTTTTCTCCACCATCCCCTCAGACAATGACCCCTGCTTGTTATTTATTTCTTTTCCAGTTTTTTTCACAGTTCCAAGACTCAAGACACCTACTGTCTCCATCTGATTTACCAACATTTCCAAAGGCAGGAAGCAGCCTCAAAATAGGTTGTGAATAAAGTATATAAAATATCAGGCTGCATAAATCCAGGTGATAGTTAATGGAAAGAAAGATAAATCATTTCACTAACCATTTATTTACTTTTACCATCCTTAACATAACTGACAGATACATAGTGGATAAAATATTTAATTTAGGCACTCCTTAAATTTAGGATGCTGATTCTTTCCTGTTGATCTTCCTTAGGTGTATTCAGTATTGTCCTTTAATAATTTCAGCCATTCTTTTTCTTGAAAATCCTTTGGCATTACACTTCCTCTGTGAGAAATATCATAAGAAATCATTATATAGAGCTTCATATATTTTTCTAGTCTGTGCCTTTACTTAATAATTTACAATTATTCTGTAGTTAAGAATAACTTTTGTACTCTACTAAGTGTTAAAAAAACAGCAAAAAGGGAAAACGGTTATGCTTCTGGAGTGTTAATCTGTGCAAAAGTCTGAATATCCTTAATTTAAAACTGTGGTTTTAGAACAGGAGCTCTTACTGATGTATCTAAATTAGTATTCCTCATGGAACGATACGTACTTTGTATAATTTAGGGTGTTTTACTCTGTAGAAATCTTTTTTTCTTTTATTATTTTATGTATTTTCCTTTCTTAATTGTGGCTCTATGAAAGTCACAGAGCTGTACAGCGTTAACAATACATATTGTTTTATGCTGCTTTTGTGTGTGGATGTAACAACTGCTTGAGCTTGTCAACTACTCTGAACAATTTCATTGCCATTTCAAAAATTTGTAAAGTAAATTTAAAAAATCATGTTGTTTCAGTAATGATTCCTACTACTGGGGATTAGTACTGTTCTTTTCCGTGCTCAACTGATATCAAGAAAATACCTTGGCAAAAAATTACTGTTGCTAAGAAATGTTACATTAAAGAAAAAAAAATACACTATATAATATGGTATCTGCAAAACTATTTATTAGTGATTATAAATCAAATAATAGATAATAAGTTATTATCTAACATTGTTAATTTTACTCTCATCACCATCTAATAAGGATGTCAGGGAGTAAGGGAACAAGCAAACAAACAAGCAAGCAAGCTTGTTTTGTTTTGTTTTCCAAAACCGTCTTTTTGAAATAATTCATAATGATATTTCTTTATAATTTCAAGAAAGAACACTATAAGAACTGCATAGCACAGCAGCCCCTCTTTTTGTTTGATAAAAGTATCCAAACTGTCAAAGATAAAATTAAAGTTCTCTCTTTCTGGTCACTCACCAGGCAGCTGTGTTTGGATTTCCATAGTGATTCCACATATTGAGAAAAGATCTTGAGTTTAAGGAACCTCTAAGCACTGGATGTTTCTGTGACCACTGACATGTTTCCTGAACATAAACCCCTCCAGTCCAGCTGACTTTGGTTCCCAGGGTGTTCAGGCCTTCCAAACTTCTGCAATAGCTTAAGCTCAATCTTTCCAAATTGCGCTGTCCCTCATTTTCTAACCTTATTCTGTCTTATCAATTTAGGGATATGTGGAAAAGGACTGGAAAGCCACTATGACTGCGGGATGATTATCACTCTTGTCATGATGATTGTCATGATGCTGTGATCAGATAACAATACAAAAACAGCACTGATAAGTAACTGCATAGAAGAGAAATACTAACTTTGCAGGGGTTATAAATTACCTGTTCTTTAGACTTATCAAGTAGAACTAGACAAAAGAAACATTCAGATCTCCTCCAGTTTGAGGCCAGTTGTTAATGGTGTACCTCAGAGATAATGTTGGGGCCTGACTGGAAGTGGCTGTGGACAAGCTGCTTTAGCTGATCCGTCTTGAACAGGGTGATTGGACAAGATTACCTCAAATGTCTGTTTCAACCTATAATATTGTGTCATTCTGTGAATACCTGTGTGTGAGTGTGCCTAAGTATGAGAATGCGCATATACATATACACTTGTGAATATATGAATATAAACCCTCTTTATTTCCCAAGAACTAATACTTCCTTTTGTGCTATAAACATAGTTTTGGACCAGGTTTTAAACTGATATCTGCTATTTTGAATACATTAATATACAGGAACAGAAGAACTTCATGGAACATTGTATGCAACACCTGGATTGCAGTCCAAGTGCCAAGTCCCAGAAGGAGAAGGTAACATACATATATAATTGTACACCCACATCCACACAGTCTTTTCATAATATGGAACACATTTTGTTTGCATCTGTCATAGCTACTGTATATTAATTTTTTTCATAGTATGTAATGAGAACCATTGCTTTGAGTTGATTATTGACTGCGGTCAAACTTCCTGCTACTGTTTGCAAACTAAATTTAAACAGGAAAATCTGAGCCCTCTATAGATGCATATACAAACATATATATGTACACACGTTCAGGAAGACTAAACTGCAAATGACTTCTGAATGAAGACCACCTCTAATTCAACATAAATCTATCTAAATATCTTCTATGAGTACTTCAGTGTTAACTCTTTACTTCCTAAGACAGTTTATTTCACACATTAATCTGAAGACCTCCAACAAGGTAATGACCATTTTCAAGGATTTTGTTTCTTGCTACCTTTTCATACCTTCTGGCTGGTGTAAACAGCAACCTCTGCAACCCAGTTATATTTATAATCAGATAGGACTGATATTCAAAAGCCATCTGGACATGGTCCTGGGCAACCTAGTGTAGGCGGCCTGCTTGAGCATAGGGGCTGAACCTTACGACCCCCCCAGAGGTCCCTCCCAACCTCAACCATTCTGTCATTTTGTGCTTGTGCATCTGCCATAGTTAATAATATCTCTTCTGCAGTTTCCTGCCTTGTTGCAAACTTTTCCTAGATTATGGTTGGAATGGAGGGAGAGTCTTTATTGTGCTATGGGAAAAATCAAAATCATTAGCTGGTGTGAGTTTTCCTAGTTACAGTGAGCCAAGTGAATTACACCATTAAAAAGCTGAGTTTAGAGGGTGAACTCAACTGTCCATTGGTGATGAGGAGACAAGGGAATTAACCTATGGTTCTTCAAGAAGTCAAATTAAAGTGTTCACCATGCTGTTAAGAAAAGAGAATGGAAAGGCAAAGAAAAAGATGGCTGGAGGAGTCAGGAAAAGTAACAATGGTTTGCTTAAAGAACTGGTAAAAAGAATAAACTGAGCAAAAAGAAAGAAAAAACCTACAGGAAACACCACCTTGTCTATCATGCCCAACCGTGACTTGGGCATGTCTAGCACCCGGCTGTATGAACGGTTGTAAGTAAATAAATCCTTCTGTTTCCACTTGAAGTACACAAAATCAAACTGGTTTGAGATCTGAAATACAGTAACTGTAAGGTTTTCTTAATTTATCCTTCATCATGATGGATTACAGAAGTATTATTTTTGGGCATTGCTTTATTTTTACTCTGTACTATGTCACTACAACATAGGAAAAGAAACTCCATAATAATAACTTTTTATACCTTAAGTATTCCACTTCAATCAAGGACTCTCTTAATGTGTGGAAATATTTGGCTCAGCAGTCAGTTTTGGGTGACTGGAGAGAGTGACTGGAACCCAACTAATAGCACACCACTAACTCAGAGTGGAAGAATGTTGTCAGTTTGATTGGAAATTGAGAAATGAAGGAAATTTTTTCCACAGTTCAGATCAAAGACTTCTGGTGTAATCATGACCATGTGTCTTGCATGTCCCATTTTGTCATCACCAAAGATGATTGCAGCACACCAGGTGGCTGCAATTCATTGGAATCATTGCCAGTGGCCCATTCTAAAAGTCACAAACCCAGTGTAGTAAATATTTAGGAAAAAGCAGGTGACTGTGAGGAAAAAAAAACAAACCACAGTCCCAGAAAGAATTGCAGGCATACTGATGGTGTCTGAGCACCTTGTTGCAGGTGACTACAGCCGTTTTCCCAAAGTGGTTTTGCCACATGAAGTCATGCTTTCTGAAAGGGTTGTGGTAGTAGTGACCCACATTCAGTAAGTAAATACATACATACATTTTTTTTTCTAGCTAAGGCAACAAGTTGTAAGTAGAATTAGGAACATACAAGTAAAAACCCCTCAAGTTCAGTCTCCATATAGAAGCAATGATACGGTGAGCTTCTTAACATCTTTCCCCTAGCTATGCATGGTAGCGGGCTGTTCTAGAACCTCTCATTTATACCAGTTTTTGTGTTAATCAAACATAACATGAGCATTTTTCCTGTGTGTTATTATCTTTTAGCTAGATGATCGTTCCCCCACACAGATGTATAAGTCCTACGTATATTTGTACAGCAAATCATATTCTTCTTTCCACACTTCTAAACTAAAGAAGCCATATAGTTTTGTTTTGTAAAATCAATTCTTTGTTGTCCTGATTCCTTTACTGTAATTTCTCATGTTACATTACAGTCTTATGCTTCTTCACAGTGTGTAATGTACAACTCCATTTCCATTCCTTAAGTCCAAAAGAACACCTAAGAAATAGTCTAAAAATAAATAAATCCAAGCCCTATCTGTTATCTCTGTCTTTATTATCAATAATATTTCTTGATTCTCTGTAGCTAAATTTCAGAAGTAGTCTTGGCCATTGTGCTGTACTCATCCCTGAAATTCTTATCTGAGCCCAAGACCACATCTTGAAGAACTTTTTAAAACACTCTTCCAGTCCAGTTCAGCACAACTCACTGTCACCTCTCCTTTTCAACAATTTATTATCTATTTTAGATGTAGGCTAAACACTTTATCACCTCCTTTGACTAGAAAACCTGTCATTTCACTCAACATATTAAAATAATGACTTTCATAACCATACACTGCAACTTATCTTATTTTCCACTTATTTAAAAATTGTTAAGTATCACTTATTTAGTAAATGACTTTGCTTTTCATTTCAAAGCTTTTCGATTATGGACTGTCTGATCTACAATATGCTAGTACAGTGATACAGTGATAAAACATTTCCTACAGATTTGTGAAATACTGATGGAAGATTGAGCAGCTTTATGCATCCATTTCCTGTATTTTCTTTCTTGTACATAGGCACATGCCAGTTTTGTTTTTTACATCTGTAATGCAAAACATCTGGTCTCATATTTTTAGCACAATCAGACTTTCTTGGTTTTCTTTCCACCATAGATATGATAACTGAGATTTTCATACAGTTTTTCCGACACTCATTTTTTATCAGTGTTCATCTTTACATTCACATTTGGTGTAAAAAAAAACCCAACAAACTGAAGCTTATGTGTTCTTTTAGTTACAGAAAGAGATAAATATTTATGTCATACTACCATTTAGTAAATTTATCTTAGATATATTCCTACAGCATTACCACTTCCCCCACTCCCCTTACTTTACACTCTCCCTCACCCTTACTTTGGAAGCTTTTACTTTCCATATTATTGCCTTTCTCAATTCAAATCTCCTAATCCTTTCTTGAGCACTGACTGTTGATCATCAAAATACTGCTTTGCAAAGCTAGGCCATGACCTTTCAATCCTCTCCCTGCTTTGACTTCCTGATTTGGCATAACATTTTGCTATGATAAACAGTCACACCAGGATATGAATGCCTGAACTCAAAAGAATTATTGCCAGACAGAGACAGTCAGTGTGTGGTCACAAACATGTTTAAGATCCTATGTCTATGCAGTTCTGAAGTCACCTTCATGAGAGACAGTCAGTGCGTGGTCACAAACATGTTTAAGGTCCTATGTCTATGCAGTTCTCATGTTCATAGGCATCATACAGTCCTTGACATGGGGCAACTTAATACATATGTAGATATGCCCAAATATTTTCGTCTGTAGAAGTATTCAGATTAGAATATAAAATGTTCATAATAGCTGATGCTCATAGCATGGGTATGACAGTATAAGAGGTGAAATTCAGACTAGATCCTCTTTGAGCAAGCACAGCCTCTCTCAGTGAAGTCTAAGACAGAAATAGACAAGACCCCTCAGTATTTTTAGTGTTTATAAATTGAAAAAGTTTTAAAATAAGCTAAAGTAGGCAGTATTGCACTTTCTGTGGAGAATTCAGATAATAAAATTCTTCTTTTATTAGAAGAATCCAAGAATTCACCCCCAAATTGTCCTGACTGGAAGAAGAGGTGGCTTATAAAGTATCACATTGCTAATCAGAATTATCTAGACATCAAATATGTCAAATCTAATTATTTTTTACAATTCTTGGCTTATTATTTATTTTACAACTCTTAATTTTTATTCTATTAAAAATGAAATCTTGTATTCGCTATCCATTAATGTACATTCACAGGCATATTTTAAGTTGGGTAGTAAGGCAATCATACCATTGATTCAGTCAGGAATTCAAGACAAGACAGGCCCATTATCTGGGCCCTTCTGACCTCACTGGACATAAACCTTGACCTAGTAATTCACAAAGTCAAACCCTTTTCAGCCATGGCAATCAATTCACAGCACTTCTCATTAACATTTACTCCCCACTGATATTTATTATTGGGTCCGTGAAAAGGGTATGAGCAGTCACTATGTGGTGTTTTTGCAGAAGGAACACTTCTTACAGTTTACCTTTTTATTCTAAGGTTTTAGAAAAAACACATTGTTTGCTTATAATTATTGACAAAAATAAAATGAAAGGAGAACAAAAAAGTTCAGAGCAGAATCTTTAGCTAACTGAAGTTGAGTGTGACATTCACGGGAAACCATCCAAAATAGTTTTAAGATTTTAATAACTCCAATGCTGTTGCAAATATTCACATGAAGATGGTACTTCATTTGGTGGTGGTCTTTGAAGGAGAGCACTGATCTTTGGCAGAAGCTAAAAATTTCATTTGCTTTAACATCCTCAACTGAACACTGAATCACCGCTGTATTTAAAAAAAAAGAAAAAAATTGTACCTCATTTTTTCTTGAGACACATTTTATAAAATAATATGGAAGCCAAAACACTGAGATAATTATACGTTGAATGTTTTCTGGCTGTACTTTATGCCTTATAATACCTTGGAGAGACATTCTTATAATCACCACACCTCTGTTTTTGCATTCTGGCTCACATCAAATGTATGTGGGGAGGCAGGATGTGCTAAACTATAACAGACTGAATGTAGAAGTTTGCTCTGAGCTGATTGCATTCCTTACTCTCAGAAAACTGCATTAAGAGACTTATCAGGTGAGGGTGCATTAAGACAGATTAAATGTTTGCATGTTTCACTGAGTTCTACAAGCCAGAATTCCTACAGCTTGTCTTAATTTGGCAGGACAAATCCTGACAGTTCAATCTGTGAAAATGGTCCTCTATAAAACTTCTGTCAAACTAAAAGCTGCTCTAGAAGTACTTGACATCTAGGTAGTTTTGATTAGCAATGTGATACTTTATAAGCCACCTCTTCTTCCAATCAGGACTGTTTTGGGGAGAATTGTTGGGGCACAATGACCCATATATTGATGGCATTCTCCTAGAACGACAAAGTATGCCTTGAAAATAAATAACAGAATCACAGAATTGTTGGGGTAGATCTAGTCTTACTTGACTAACAATATTAAAGCAGGTCGGCCACGGCTTTGCATAGCCACATCTTGAAAATCTCTAAGACTGTCAGCCTCCCTGGGTGAGAGTCCTGCTGAAAAATTCCTGCTGTCCCATCTGAATCTCCCAAATTGCAGTCTGTGGTCCTTATCATAGTTTCTGTTACTACTGAGAAAATTTGGTTCTAATATTATCTATAGCCTTCAAACAGTCATGCTATTAAATGGTCACTTGCATTCCTCTTCACCAGACTAAATAAGCACATTTCCCTCAGCTTTACCTTGTAAGCCATCTGCTGTTGGCTCTCAGCATCTCTGTAGCTCTACACTGAATGATCTCCTGTTTCTTGACATCCTTCTGGAATAAGGAGGTCACAAACTAGGCACTGTATTGTATCAGTGGTCTCATCATCACTAGAGGAAATACTCAATCTGCTTGCCATGCTTCTTCCAATATAGTCTGGTATGTGTTATTCTGCCTCAGGTGCAGAGCATTGCAATTCGTCATGTCGAATGAAGAATGAATTTTATGTTGGTTCATGATGAATTTTGATTTAGTCCTTAGAGTCCCTGTAGATTGAAGCACCTGTTTCCACAGTTGGGCATCACAGAAACTTTCATTGAGGATGCCATCTAAATTATCATCCAGAATGTTGAGGAAGTTGCTGAACAATACATTCCCCAATATCAGCTCTGGGGTACAGATATCAATACTTGACACCACTGAGATGAACCCAGCAGTCCACTTAACTTGTGTTTTTATCAGTATTTCTATCAGTACTGATTTACTTATCACAAAAGCATGTTCCAAAGGGCTCACTCAAAAGAAGGTAAGGTAAAAGAATATTTTTCTGGACCTCATTTCTAAGGCAAACTGGCAAGTTTTAAAACTGATTGTTATTTTGAAAAATAACTGGATGATTGGGCAGGTAATTTTTGTTTTCTTTTGTTGTTTTGCTGGGGGTTTTTTTTCTGGTTTTTGTTTGTTGTGGGTTTTTTTTTTTTTTTTGTAGTGCTGTTTCATGAGTAGCATTTTTGGGGGGCCCAAAGAAGTGAGAAGTCTGTTCTGTGGAGCGAAACTGTTATGCAAGGTGAATACATCTCCTAATGGAAGAAGGTCATGCCATGCTCATATATCTGAACTGCTGCTGGGAAAGACAGGATGCTTCTGGCAAAATATTAATTCTGTTCCTCTGTTCTTGGTGTGAAGATAAGAGAGTCTACGCCAATTTGCCTATCAAATGGCATCCTCTCCTCCCAAAAGCAAACAAACCAAAACTCACCAGGTATTCTGTAACAATAAATCCATTACTAACTGATATTTATGAAATTATCTTTGTAAGGTGACCAACCAATGTATAACCAAGAAAGCATCAGGAAAATTAAATGCTTTCAAGCAAGTGTATGGCACTGTAGCATGATGAACAAATAACTCACAAAGCTTGCTCATTGTCAGACACATCACACAGCAGTGACTAAGTTCTCTGCAATTTCTCCCAAGCAACAGGCCCTTACCCCAAAGCTAGCTAAAGAGAAGAAGATTCATAGATTATTTTTTAATGAATAACAGCAAATAATATTCCAGACCCAAAATTTTGATTCTGACAGAGAAATGGGATTTCTGTCTTTACAGAAATAGTATTCAGTGGCAGTTTTGGCTGGCTAAAGGCTAGCAATTATGTGCTTTGATCTTTATGTATGATACTTTTAAATATGTATTGTGTTTCAACAGAAGTTTAAAGGCGCATTTAATCCTATGTCTCTTCCTGTCAACCCAATGCAAAAAAAAACTTCCTTTCATAGGACAGAGCAGAGAGTGGACTTGTTTGAGCCTTCTTTATCCCTATTATTTCCAACTCCAAAAGGCCTTATGATATGGAGTATATTTCCTAAACTGCTACTATTGATAGAGAGATGGAGATCTTCCAAAGGAAAAATAGCCAGAGGAGCAAGAAAAATTACAGGCTACATACAATCCTAGCTTTGTTCTAGAAGAAAAGAACCTCACCCACCTTTAGGCTTTGTATGACAAAATAACAGATTGTCTACATTTCATATGTGTGTGCATACATATGTCAGTTCTTAAAAAACAGGTCATAAGAAAAACAAGGTATCATATTTAACACATTAACACCACATGCCATTTCAGACAGCGAGATAAGATAGCATGGTGAGTAGGCCTAACTGTTGGTATTTAAGCTATTAATCATAACCTCTCCTTTCTAGCAGCATGGGGGAAAAAGTCAGCATAGTTAACATATTTCTCATGCATATGCTGGCCTGTACTTCTGTACTGTAAACAAGCTATCTTTCGAATACCTTGATTTGATCCACTGTGTCTTTTAATTTCGTTGTGGATTACAGTAATCAATGGCAGCTGCAAAGGGAAACATTATTTTCATTATTTTGGATCAAACTGAAAATAAACTTTAGGCTGTATGTCATGGAATAAATTAAATCTCTTGTACTTCAGATTACATTCAAACGTCACACCGTCTGTGTATTGCGGGCCTCTTTTCCATCATGTTCCTTGGTGACCTTTCACTGTGTTCAAAGGATAATATAACAAAGTAGCATTACAGAGATCATCTTACATACCTCTCTTATTCTATATTCTTGCAATCCAGTGCAATAAAAACATATTGCAAATCTAAACCAAACAGACCTAGATTAGATATGTTCAACACATCAACCACTGGTTGGGGTGATTAGGAAGCAGAAGTTTACGATCACAAGGTACAACTTGTGTAAAAGTGGTTTACACCAGTCACAGTGAAATTTCAGTATTCAGAGTTCACAGATTCATGTGGAGGTGCATGGAGTCTAAGGCCTGATTTTGGTCTGAGTGCCCCTTTGCAGCATAGTCGCAGTATTTGAGATAGTAGTTTCTTTTTTTCCATTTTTCAAATCAATGGGTTCAACAACTTATTTGGCTCATCTCCAGATTTTCCTACCAAGACCTGTGTTTCAGACACCTGCTTTTTAGAAAATAAAACAAACAAACAAAAAAAAGTAAAAAAAAAAAAAAAAAAAAACCACAGTAAAACAAACCAAATAAAGAAATAAGTTTTCCAGATGATAACAGTGATGGCTGAAAAAATTGTCCACTAAATTGCAGAGCTATCCTTTCATATTTTTCTTCTGGAGGATTATGCTCAATCTAGAAAATGTCACTTTTACCACACAAGCAAAAATTGAAGTCAGAAAGTGTCATCCTATAGATTTACATTTTACCAATAAAGTCAAATAATGTCTCTGCACCTTACTGAACTTAACAGAAGATCTTTAATTACTAGTCGGTTTTCTTTTCTTGCAGTGAATGCAATCACTATTTTCTTATAAACAAGCAGAAGTTTCTGTTGTGGGAACCACTACCAAAACCAATCAGTTTCACCTTGATGTTTTCAAAGAAACTGAATTTCATTGCACTCTTTATGCTGAACAAGTAGCCTCACAGTAGAATTAGCACAGAAAATGGAACCCAGTAGTCCTCATATATTTTTGTCACATCTAGCTAAACTTTCCAAAATGTATAATTCATGCTGGACCAAATCCATACATGAAAAAATAATTTTTATTCATTCTTTGACCCTGCAGTACTAATGTTCTTCTTCCTTATACAGAGTACACAGTCATCTTGGTGCTATTTGCCATACTCAAGAGGAAGATATCTCAAAACGGAAATTGAGGGGCTACACTTGAAAACACTTAAAATCGCATACCATTCTATTTTCTTTACCATAAAGAGGCAGTTTATAGGCTGGAAACCCTTGCTGACTTTTGCTTTTCCCTCGTGCAAGCAGGGTGTGGACCAAGGCAGCTGCAATCTGTTCTTTCTTAACCTTAACTTTCTATTGTCAGAGCTTCCCCTTAGAAGCTTTAAAAAGCAAATAAGAACTTGACTTAGTGCCACATAGTGCAAACCTTAAGTCTGTTGTCAAGTAAGTTGAGTTTTGATACTCAGCCTGGAGATTTGCTTTCTTTATTTTTACCTCATTACTTTTTTATTATGTCAAGTAAAACCAAATTTCTCCAAGGGCAACTTTTTTGCTGGGGTTGGGGGGTGGGGGGGCTGTTTGTGCTACTGAGCCCATTTAAGATCCTGGTGGTAAAGAAAGTAATTTTTCCACTCAATTTATTTTTCTTCTATTTTCACAATTAACTTGCCTCTTGTGGTACTTTGTTTTTTCTCTGCAATTATATTGTATTATTTTCATTTCTTATCCCTTCAAGTTTCAGGGAAAATTCAGATATATTGGTTTTAGACTCAGTAGAATAAGCCCATACATATCCACTATGAATGTATTCTTCCTCATGGACTTTGTGAGTGATATAAGATCATTGAAGTCACCAGGCAAATTCCAGCACTGCAAGGCCAGGGTCATACTTAGCACTTTTATCAGGAAGCATATATAACTCTTAAGAGCATTTATTGTAAAGTCAAAGTATATAAAATGCTAAAGCCAATAATCTCGTTAAATAGGCCACAAAATCAGTGTTTAAGAGAACAACTTCAGAGCAAACTAAACCACTGTAAGATGTTTATCAAATACCATGGACAATCATGTTTTTTAAAGTCCAGTAACGTCATTATTGCTCCTTTAAAAACAGTTTCCTTATGGAAATTTCTCAGAAAAGGCACTCCCACACGAAAGTCCTTGCTTGAAAGAAAATTACTAAGATGTTGATGAAGCATGATTGTATTGTTAATCAAGAGAGTGATCATGCCCTATCACTTTTATATCATCTCTTGAAATGACTGCAAGTGTATTTCTATATTGTAAGTATTCAATACAATTTATTATAAAGAAGATATAACACTGTTTTAACCGCAACATCTTATATTAATTTCAGATGTAAAATATATATGCATAATTATGCATTTGTATTTTGCAAACACAATTTTTTGTGATATTACTCTAAGACTGAAAGGGGGCTGTTGGTTATTTTTCCAGGAGAAGCTGAAAAAAACCTCAAAGCAATTTCACAGCATAGGTAATTCAAATATAGTAGATTCCCATGTTATGAGGATTGTAAATTCTGTAACAACCAATTTACAGAGAAAAGCTCTTTTGAGTCCAACTTTTAATTGGTCTGTGGTTGATTTGTTGTTTGCTTGTTTTGTGTGGCTCCGAAGATAAGCCAGGACTCTGGTTTGGTGATTTCAGAATTTGTCAGTGACCAGGTCTAATCAACAGTTCCAAGCAAATTGAACAGCTGCATGAGTTCCCAGCTGGCTTTCCAGAAGCCAGGGACTGGAGGTTTAAAACCAGCAATCAATATCCTCTGTCTCAGCATTGTTAAGATCTTGTTATGGCTAAAAGGGGACCATACCTGCTATCTGAAACCAAGAATTTACTGTTACCCAAATTGAAAGCTTTAACTGTATAGCCAGAATGAAATAAAAATGTATTATTAGCAGCACAGATGCACTGATGCTAATGCAATCTAAATAGAAAACAAATAAATTTACAGTACAATATTTCAAAAGTTGTTATTTAGATAAGCATTCTACTACCAACCTCCTTTTTATCTCTATTGTTAGGCTCACTTTTCAAATGCTAATGGAGCCTAATGTCAACAGTTCACTCTATGGGGAATTACTGGGTTACATGAGCTTCTTGAAATCTTTGCTGGGAGAGTGTGATGTTAATGATGTAGGTTAATTCTTCTCTTTTAAAGAAGTATCACAATGGTGACAGTTTCTTCCTGCTGCTGTTTTTATGTTTTCCTACATGCTCTGCCCTCTGCTCTTTCACCACTTTGCATATGGTAGGTACTTTTTTCCTTGTCCATTTTTCTGTTTAAATCCAGTTCTCTCCAGTTCCTAAGTTTTCTTTTTTTTTTTTTTTAGTAACTGATTACTGGTGAGTTACTGATAGCTCCGGGACCATAGGTATCATAATCTGCCCAAATCTTCAAGATCTCTACTGTCACCCTGATCTGTTCTCTGTTATGCTGGATCATAGTTACACTACAGAAGTAGTTCACTCTTGTATAGCATAACTACTTGTTGCTCCTATCCATATCATTAACAATAGGGATTGCACCACATAACTATACAATGCTAAACAAACTAAAATTAAATAACAGCCACCTGGTCATTAATCTATTGCTGTTAAAGCTAAACAATTTAGAGCAAAGCAAGCCAAGTCCAAACAAAGCATGTCTGATGGCCCCAGGCCTGCAGTTTGCATTAGCTTAATACAGAGCCAGTGGTCTGCTGCAATGACACTTCTGTATTTGCTGGCCAGTAAAATTACAGATGGAAGAGTATATACTGATTATATCATGCAGGAATTATTTTCTGGCATAGACACCACAAGCAACAGTTTAATCTGCCTTTAAATCTGAGAAGATAAACTATGTCACTGGTGCAGAGGTCCTGGCCCATAACATGGAGCAACTGCATAGTAATATACATTTTCAGATAATGGTCAGGCATCAGTGGATTGAAAAGCTTCACTGTATATCTATCTGCCTAAATACTTTACCACTAAGTCATCAAAGGTCCTTATTAACTTAACATGATGACATCATAAGGTAATTTTAAGGTGAGAAAAATAACACGTGAATAGATTATTTCAGTTATTTACAAGTTTTTTCTATGTATGATCAACACCCTGCTCTGCTTCCAGATCTGTTCACCTCTTGAGCATCCAGAGATCTCAGAGGAGTCTGCAGAGACCTTGAATAACAGCCCAGAAACCCCTGGACTGGCAGCGTGGTGACTATGTTTGCAACAAAATACCAAATGTTGGGTGTATTATGCTCAAAAAATGCCATCAAAAACGGAATATGGCTTCTGGTGATATGTGATGTTATGCATTCAGAAAGGTCAGGCAACCTTGTAGAATTCCTTACAAGACAGTCCAAACATAGTGTATTCTATAGTCAAACAGCTTATGTACCAAATTTACAAATATACTTTGCTGAATAAAAAGAGGTAATACGACTAAAAGTCTGCGACATAGCAGAAGAATGAAAAAATTCAAGCAAGATCAGTTGTAAACTGATATGACAGAAGGAATAGTTATTAAAATTAGTTTTTTAATAATAAAGATCTTTTCCTCACATGATCGGTTTAGAATTGTTCAAATTATTCCAATTTGGTTTTACTGTGGATCTTTAACTAGAAATTAATTCATCATGAAGTGCACATGATGCATTTTATTTCCTATTACAGAAATCACACACTTTTGTTTCCATGTTATTGCAACAGACACACATTTTCATTTGGTTTCTTTTTAGTCTACCTTCAAAAAAAAAAAAAAAAAAAGCTGTAAAAGTGAAATGAAAAAATTATACTAAAAATATAAGCAAAAATGTATATAATATCTATACACATTTTTTTTTAAGTAGGAATCTCTGAGGAAAAGATTTGCAAATTGACATGCTCATATCCATCAAAACTAAAATTCCCGGTAATTATCAGTCTTTTATCTACTTATTATACAGAATTATTTGCTAGCATAAACCTTTGCAGTTTCAGCCCCAAAGAAGGGCTAGAAGAAAAAACTGTTTCCTTTCATAGGATTTCAACTTTGAACGATTTGGAGAATTTATTTTTTTTAGGTGACCAAAAATCTGCATGCATTTAAAACTTATTACATGTTGAAAAAGTCTGTTTATGTGAAATAATAATTTGTTTCCAAAGGACTATGCAATAGCCATCTGGCAGTACCAGTTCAGACCTATATTTAAGGTGGCCTCTTAAAGAGAGGAAATCACAGCTTCCTCTTGGGTAGGTTCCTGCTGATGTGAATATACAGAACTGAAGTTCATGATTCATTTACTTCTAGCCTAGTTACTTCTTGACTTCTCTAAAAGCATCTGGAGAACAGTATCTCATCTCTTTCTGAAATCAGAGGCAGGAAAACAGACTCAGAGCCTCATTAAATTAGGTTTCTATTATGGCACTGGAAGCTGTTGCTCTAAATTGAAATGGTCAGTTTGTCAGCTGCTAGAACTGGAAATAATCTTACTGCAGAGTATATCCACTAACTTATATGCACTAAGGATCTTATCTATGGCTTTTCAAGCCCCCAGAGGTGTTTTGACTCTTTGTTTTTTTTTAAAAGAATGAGATTCAAAGATGCTTAATTTTTGTTTCTTTTAGCACCTGCTAGGAGAATCACAGTGGATCACTGAATTTGATTGCCAAAACATATACCACAATATCCAGTCCAAATCTTATTTCTTTCATAGGTAACAAAACATAGGCGAGCTGCTCTTCTTAGGAGTCATGCTGGTGGAGCTATTTCCAGTTTCCTTGCTTGGTCTAAGGTTTGTGAACACCCTCCTACAATTTATGAGACTATAGGTCAAGTAGATGGAGGGAGAGCATTGGCACAAGTTTAGGAACTAACAGATGGATGAGAGGTTCAAAGTTATGTCAAAGTCTAAATACAGCTGAAAATAAGGAGGCAACATAGAAACTACGTACTTGTGCCAATATACAGGAGACCTTTTTTGACTGATAGAAGGGAGTGATTTTGTGGTCTTAAAACTGTTTCTTAAAGTGAACAATGATGGCAAGATTCGCCTACTCAATTGACTTAGAATAATAAACTGTTGGTTTGTATTTTTTTCAAGTCAGAGCTAGTTACCTGAAGACTGAAAAAATCCTATCCATTTTTTACATATTTAAACGTTTATGTGTCTGTATGTTCTCTATTACATTTACACATAAACTCATACACAAAAGACACCAGGAACAAAAGAAATACATTATTTGAACTGTTCCTCTAGCGCAGTATGTTATTACTCAAAGCAGGTCATAGGTGTGAGAGAGAATAAGACCAGAAGAAGTATATATGACACTTCCCTCCAGGACTTTCTAATATGTGCTGGGGACTTTCTGTGCCAGAAGTGATGACCCTGAATTCTGGTGCAGCTTTCAAGGGATTTCTCTTCCATTAACTTATGCAAATTAACCTTGAAGCTGCATAAGCTTTTAACATTCACAGAGATCTGCAGCAAATTCCAGTACTTAAATTTATATCATATGGATAAATATCCATATGAATAAGTCTCTCTCCTCTGCTTTTTAAATCTAAGACCCAACTGCCAACCCTGGTTCGATTTGAGAACCTTTGGTCCTTCACGCTTAAGAGACAGTGAATGGGTGTTTCCAGTTCAGCATCTATTCTATGTATAGTTTTACATAATTCTATGATGTTTTCATCATTTGTCCTTCAGTCATCTCCTAGTAAGGATGGAGGGTTCCTTTCCATATTCTGGGTTTCTTTGTTTCTTTTTTTTTTTTTTTTGCTTTTGAGCAGGCTTTTGATAGGTGTCTCTTCCATCCTTCTCAACAAGAAATGATTGTCTTCTTCCTGTACCATTCCCTGTTTCACACAATATCAAAGTTCATATATCAAGAATCAACTTTGAACTTTTTACAGAGGCATAACAAAAGTTCTTTGTTTTGATTTCCCCCTGTTAACCACAGGATATCTCCCATCTGTTATAATTCAGTATCTTATTTCAGCATCATAACAGATCAGAGATATTCTTGATACAAGTAAAGTTGGGACTGCTTTTTCATGCCTGTTTACTTACATTCTTCACCTAGATACCTAGGGTGCAAGTTTTTTTCTGCAAATCTTTACAGTCAACTTTTATTTTAAGTGCCCCAAACATCTGCAAATTTTGTCAACCTGCCATTTTTCCTCCGTTCCAAATAATTTCTCTTGAGCAGCACCAGCTTTTTCACAGTTCTCTGAAGGATTTTACTGGTTATCTCCTATTATTGTGAAAAGTAACCACTAATTTTCCATCTTATAGTCAGTTTGTTAACAATATAAAGACCTTTCATCCTGTCCCATTGATGAGAATTTGGGCTCCAAAATAAGGAAATACCAAATTAGGGAATTCCACTGTTTACATTTCCTGTGCAATCTCAATATGTCACAGTCTTACATGTAATCACATACTTAAGTTTTCCAGAGTTGCCATGTCTTAGTCAGAGCACTGAGTCAATTTCATTACAAAATCAGTCAGAGCTCTAGACTGTTTCATCCCAACTTTGCTTCCACCAGATGTGGAAAATGAGTAGTGAATTACAAAGTTTAAGTGTGGGAAAACAAAGCACAGTTGAATTTTGCCTTGAAAACCTGTTGTATGCATTTGTTTCAGAGATGACAATGTTAGAAACCTACTTCAGTGAGGTTTCTCTAAAATGCTACTAGCTATGTTCTGTGCATTTATTTCTCTGTGTTCATCCTTTATTTTCTGGTACTTGAAAATGCACTTTGTGTGTTTTGAACTATGATAGTGCTGTATCATGGTATATGCTTAAAAAAACCCTACCTAATAGAAACCTTAAATTAATAGATTTGTTTTATTTACTGTTTGCATCAGCTTCAAGTTTTCCAACCTTCTCCTGATTCCCTCAGCCAACAACCTCATCAGGGGCACTGCGAAAAGAAGTAAATAAATGAAAAAGACTTAAATGCCATAGTGAGGAATGCCATGACAAAGCACATACTGAATTTAATAATTTATTGCAACTCCTACATTTTGTGCAGCAAACTTGGGCTACATTGTAAATACTGCACACTGTATACACAATGTTGATTAGCTGCTCAGTAAGTGAGCACTCCCCATTCTCTGCCCAAAGATCACTGTGGAATAAATAACATAAGATTATGTAATTAAAGACTGCACGGTGATCAATACATATAGGACAACCAGAACAATGTAACAAGTGCTAATGTAATTGTGACCTTTCATAATCTGAGTGCTTTACAACACAATCTTGACCTTGCTGTTTGGGTTGCTGGTTTTTTTTAAATAATTATATTCACTTAACTGATTTGATGAATATCTTTCAGAGAATTGCCAGAAGTTAGCAAATAGCAAACAGCCCAATTGCCAGTCTGAAATCATGTATGGACTTTTAATTGACAGTAGTCCCATTCAGTTATTCACAATATTTCTGACTGCGTATTTTTCACCAAACAATTTTAACAGAAAATACTGTTTATCTAAATCCAACACTTCCTAAATTATCATGATCATGTCAATAATGCTTTTATTCAGGATAATCTTCCTTAAATCAAGAGATAATATCTGTCAAAACAAGTACCAGAATAACATAAGAAAGGAGGAAGTAAAGGAAAGCAAAACTGGGAAGAAAGGATTACCGTGATCTATTGGTTAAGTGAGTAAGGACTTACGTAGACTGATGAATTTCAGACCAAGTACTTGAATCACCGCATGAATATGATTTGGGACTTCTCTTTGATGAGTTTACTGTAGTTGATGTTGGTGGTCCTGCCCCATTTTCTGTAAATAATTTCATGTTCCCAGAGGCAAAGAGAGGGAAGGAGAGAGAAGAAGTAAATATTTATGTCCATAGACATAAATATGTAACAAGGGCATTCATCTGGACCACAGAAAATTACATTCAGGGCTGAATGGGGAGTACTAATTCAACACTATTTGGAAGTCTTTTTCTCTTAATTGTTCAATGTGGGAATAAAATTTATTATATAAAAAAATATTATAAGATCCATTACCTCGTGGCCAGTTTATTTACTTGGTGCTTCATATTCGTCTTCCACGTATATCATGTAGAGTGAAGAAACAAACCTTTGACTCCCAGTGATATTCCTAATTCCTGTATCTTTTCTAGGGTTGAGAACTAAGTTTTATTATGAAAAGGTCTATAGGTTTATTTCTGAAATTTGAATTTTTTTTTTTAATCTAAAATTGTGTACAGAGACCAGTTTTTGCATACTTTCATATTTCACTTAATTTGACTTAATGACATAATTTAAGAAGTAATATTTATGACTTCTTGAAGAAGAGGAAGGAAACTCATTGGTAAGAAAAATTATGCAGTGCTTCCTTTGTAACACATACAGAAAGCAGAAACATTTTTTTGTTCTGGTATTAGTCTAGAGAAGTCTAGACACAGAGCTTCTAATGTGGCTAGTTTAGATAGTGGCTGAAATCAGTCATGGAAGCGCAGACTCTAGGTGTCTTAAACCCACCAGTGATTTCAGAAATGCTCTAAGGCAGCTAGCCTGTTTTGAAATTCAAGTTATCATAGTTTCACTTTCATTATTAATACTAATAAAATAGTTCAGATCTTTCAGCTACAGTTAAAACATTGAAATGGAAGAGAAACTCCAAATCTGTAAAGAAAAATGTGGGGGAAAAATAAGGAAGGGTTAAAAATAAACTAACCTGTAAAGATAACAAAGATAGGACAACAAAACTGGAAATGACAGATCGAAGGAAAGGAGGTGAGATGCTGAGAAGATGTTTGGTAGAGCTGAAGCCAAGAACAACATTAAATGTATGTAGAAGTGATCAGAATATACATTTTATTTAGGTTCATTCAGACCGTAGGACAAGCACGGAAGAGGAGATGGAAACAGCAGGGACAGAAAATTAGACTGTGAAGCAAACGCTTTGATAGCAATGGATAAAGTAATTTAGGCAGGAGTAAATCTCTCAGATCTCAGATAAATGAAGGAGAAAGAATGTCTGAAGTTGATGCTAAGGCTGGATATATATGTGTGCAGCAAAGAACTGTAATTACTGGAATTAACAAGAAAAGCATGAGAGGTAATACAAAATGTCTTGTTATTCATAGTTAGCACTAATCAGAGATTAGCCTGTACTTCACTGAATGTTCATATTGCTACAGTAAATTAAAACTACTTTTATTTTTCTGCCATGCAAGGGCTGCAGAAGCAGAAAGGGAGAAGAGCTATACTGCATGCTGACTTTGAACATTAGGACAATCCATTACAGACTCAAAGATACATGAATACTTAACATCAAGTTTCAGGGAGAATAATTATGTTTCTGTACAGAATCAAAAGCAAATGAAAATGAGAATGTGGAAATGAAAACAACACTTGAGTAGCAGCAAAATCTAAAGAGGTAAAATGTTCCCAACTGGGAAGCCAGAATAAACTCACTCCATAATTTTAAAGCAACTGTCATATGAAATCATAAATCAAGGACCAAGGAGTATTTAATGAAACAGTCATATCAGAAATCATAATGTCTAATGGGACTAGTGAAAGAGAAAAGAAGCTCTATTTAGATGTATTTCTCAACTGCATGCAGATATTACAGCAAGCTGTGGTTGAAGGGAATAATTAAAGACATGAGACAATAATAAATGAGGTAAACTTCAACATGTGTTTCCCACAGATAAATCTTAGAGATCTTTGAAAAGGTAACTTTTCTGATAAGGAAACCCATTTCCAAGCCAAAAGAAATGTTGCAGCTTTTGTCTCTCTGGACTTTGGTAAGGGATTTGATGCAATGGTACAAAGGAAATTTCTTGTGAAACTGGAGAAGACAGGGATTAGCAGAGGAACTGAACGCTGAACAAAGGGATGGCTCAAGAAAGACAGCAATTGAGAAAGATAGTATCTAGATGGAAAAAGGATTTTAAGGTAATATATCAGTTTATAACCTTTAGAAGAATCTGATTTAAAGTTCTTATTAGAAACTTCAAACCTGATTAAGAGCACATTAATGTAAAGCAACAGGTATCAGGAATCAACAACATTAAAGAGGAAGACTGGAATTACCATCCAACAACTGAATTACTATGATGTCCAAAAAATTTGCCGTCTTCAAGAAAATGAATTCAAATCACATCCCTGAGATATTAGGAAAGAAAGAACCTGTCCTATATGAGGAGGCTTAAGAAGCTGGGATTCATGACAGAGAAAGACAATAAAAGAAACATTTTCTACTCATAAATATATATATATGTAGAAAAAAAAAAAAAGAAATGAAGGTAGTAGGAGAATTATTTAAGATTGCCCTGGGTTTAGCAGCAGCATTCATTTTTTCTCCTTCTTGGTAGCTGGTGCAGTGCTGTGTTTTGACTTTCGGGCTGGGAACAGAGCTGATAACAATGATGTTTTGGTTTGGCCAAGGACTTTGTGAGTCTCATGCTCTGCCAGGGAGGAGGGGAAGCCGGAAGGAAGCAGAGACAGGACACCTGACCCAAACTGACCAAAGAGGTATTCCATACCACAGCATGTCATGCCCAGGGGGGAACTGGGAGGGACCCGGAAGGACAGGGGGTCAGCCGGGTCGGACTGGTGGTTCGGAGCGTGGTATTGTACTCCTTTCCCTTGCTATTTTCTCTTATCATTGTTGTCATTGGTGGTAGCGGTGGTGATTTGTATTGTATATTACTTGCTAGACTGTTCTTATCTCAGGCTGTGGGAGTTGTATTCCTTCGATTCTCCTCCCCATCCCTCTGGGAGTGGGGAAGGGGGGGGCAGCCCCTGGGGAAGGGGGGGGACGGACAGACTAACGTGGGCCTCGATTGCTTCCAGCCTGGCACCACTCACTGGGAGTTAGTGCACAAGCTGTCTGGCTGGGTTCAAACCATGACAAAGATAAAGCACACACTGGGTCAAGCAAAAGGGTGTAACAAGAACAAAGTGTTATAATCATTGAAAGGGCCTTTGAATTTTGGTCATAGTTGTGTGGTTAAAAAATCTTAGTTTTAACATGGAGGCAGACAAGCATGCCAAACCAGAGGGGCTTCTGTTCCCTCCTGCAGCAGGGGTCCAAATCGACTGGAGGAAAACCAGGCAGTCTTCCAGGTTATATATGATACTCCTTTCCTGTTTGATGTGTGGTCACAATTTGTCTTGCAGGCATATTTCTGAAATATCTGCTACTAAAGACTATTGCTACAGAAAGGTCTACTACAAGTAATAGCATTTAAGAAGGTACAGCATTTACCTCTGTCAGTCACTGAATCAATTTGACTCATAGCAGATCCCTGAATATACTCTACTGGTGCCAACACTGGATTATTAGGAAGATGATTTTGAAGTGCCAAAATCTGACTACCACACTGAAGTTGTATGTGACCTTCTTTGGTCTGACTGAGATCATGGAACAAACTAAGCTTTTATTGGCATACTTCCTCTCTGCCCCACCCATGCACAAAAATACCACAGAAAGGAGCATCTGCATCTATCTTAGTTCTTAGCCCCCTTTAAAGGACAAGATTTTTTTTCATCTTGAGTAATAAGTCATGTATTAATCAAATCATAGAATCATAGAATCATAGAATGGTTTGGGTTAGAAAGGACCTTAAGATCATATAGTTACAACCACCCTGCCATGGGCAGGGACACCGCACACTAAATCATGTCACCTAAGGCTCTGTTCCAACCTGGCCTTGAACACTGACAGGGATGAAGCTTTTACCACTTATTTGGGCAACCTATTCCAGTGCTTCACCACTCTCACAGTAAATTTCTTCCTTATACCTAACCTAAATCCTCCCTGTTTAGGTCTGAACCCATTGCCGCTTGTCTTATCACTACAGTCCCTGATAAAGAGTCCCTTTATTTGACCCATGTGTTTGCATGGGTCAAATGTGGCTACTAACTAGTGGTCTACTAGTCAGTAATTAGTCCACTAGATAATTCCTGTCTATTTACTCAGCTGTCTGCCTCAAAGAACTTCTGCTTGTGAGGATGCTTTGAAATTGAGCAGTCTCATCTGGTAGGTTATGTAAGATACATGTTGATACTCAATGGTCGAGCAGGTAGTATGATATGAATAAAGGTACCCTAATTTAATATAAAAATAAAGTTTGCATGTAACCTCATTTCTGAATGCTATTTTTCCACTTGTCACTCCCACTGAACTTAAGTGAAAAGCAGATTACCCGAGGTATTTGATCCAAGGAGGACAAGACTATTTTAAGTCAGAGGCAAAAAATATTTCAAATAATCTTTGTGTCTCTGTTTCAACATTTCTACCTATGAAGCCTAAGTAGTTTTCTATTGAGACTTGAGCTCAGAATGTTTTTTTTTATTCTTGCAGTAACCAAACTATTACTTTTATGCCTGGCTCTGAATATTTTTTTTCAGATATACTCATTTTACCCCTTCAGTGCTGAGAGAATGAAGGCAAGTAAAGATCCAGGAAGACCATGAATACTAATGTGTTTTAACCAGATTGGAATGATCAAAATCAGCGTGAGTTTCTTCATACTGTTTTACCCTCTAAAAATAATTATGATCATCATGATTTCAAAGTACTTGAAGATGACATTCCACATATGTTTATTAGCATGGGCCTTATATTAATGAGCATTGCATCATTTATCCTTTAAGCCAAGAGGGACATTTTTGTTCTTTCCATGATGGCAATGTGATATATTTCAGTTGTTCTCAATCTTAATGAAAATGTAAACAAAAATAATAGGTAGGTGTCAGGATGAGACACTAAATTTAGTAATCCTAATTAATTTTAGAATGTCTATAGAATTACTTCAGTCTTAGGAACAAAGACAATTCAAACTTTTTTATAGAGGAATGTTTATTCCTCCTCATCCATATCACGAGTAGGTGGTAATATACATGCCAGGGTAGAAGCAACTGCATATAGTAAAATTTAATCCTTGAAGGAAGAAAGGTACTTTTAGTATGTTGTCTCTCCCACACTTTCACCAAAGTTTTGCTAGATTTAATTTTAAAAGAGATAAACATGACAAATGTTGCACATAAAATTGTTAATAAAAATGTAAAATTGAGTGAAAACCCCAATAAGTCAACAAATAATGAATCAATTATACATTAATGATGCAAATACCAACTAAGTCATTGTGTGCATACAATACCTAGTAAAAAAAATTGCCAGTGTGTATCTAAAAAAATTAAGGAATACAGAATAAAACCTTTAACTTACAGAAGTTCCACATGTCTTCGGAATCATGGATAATTGTGCAAATATAGAGAGCAATAACAAAAATAGCGCTTACTGAAAAGGTGCCTAGTAGCACTATGGAACAGCTCTAATTTTATCATAGAATCATAGAATAGTTAGGGTTGGAAAGGACCTTAAGATCATCAAGTTCCAACCCCCCTACCATGGGCAGGGACACCTCGCTCTAAACCATATCACCCAAGGCCTCGTCCAACTTGGCCTTGAACGCTGCCAGGGAAGGAGAATTCACAAACTCCTTGGGCAACCTATTCCAGTGCCTCACCACCCTAACAGGAAAGAATTTCCTCCTTATATCCAATCTAAACTTCCCCTATTTAAGTTTTAACTCATTACCCCTTGTCCTAACACTACAGTCCCTAATGAAGAGTCCCTCCCCAGCATCCCTATAGGCCTCCTTCAGATACTGGAAGGCTGCTATGAGGTCTCCATGCAGCCTTCTCTTCTCCAGGTTGAACAGCCCCAACTTTCTCAGCCTGTCTTCATATGGGAGGTGCTCGGGAACTTCACCTGACTGCCATGATTTTTCAAATATGATGGCCAGCGGCTTAGCAACTTCATTTGCCAGCTCCTTCAGGACCCGCAGATGGATTTCATCTGGACCCATGGACTTGTGCACATTCAGATTTTTAAGATGATCTCCTTATTAAAGAGTTCATATTTTGCAGATGTTTTCTTTTAAGCTCACGCTAAGCTGGTGGATGGAAAGTCTCATCTTGTATGTTTTAAAGGCTTAGTAATTCTGGTATTATTGCAGGAAGGATATTTAATTTCACTGATTACATTTATTTAACTTTATTTAAATAGAGAATATCATAGAATTACAGAGTGGTTTGGGTTAGGCAAGGACACCTTCCACTAGATCAGGTTGCTCCAAGCCCCATCCAGCCTGGCCTTGAACACTGCCAGGGATGGGGCAGCCACAGGTTTTCTAGGCAACCTGTGCCACTGCCTCACCACCCTCAAGAAAAGAGCTTCTTCCTAGTATCTGATCTAACTTCTTTCAGTTTAAAGCCATTTCCCCTTGTCCTGTCACTTCATCCCCTTGTTAGAAGTCTCTCTCCAGCTTTCTTGCAGGTCCCCTTTAGTCACTCGAAACTGCTCTAAAGTCTCCCCAGAGCCTTTTCTTCTCCAGGCTGAACCAGCCTAACTAGTTCAGCCTGCCTTCAGAGAAGCGGGTCTCCAGCCGTCTGATCATCTTTATGACTCTCCTCCGGACCCTCTCCAACAGGTCCATGTCTCTCTTGTGTTGGGGGCCTCAGAGTTGAATGCAGTTCTCCAGGCAGGGTCTCACAAGAGCAGAGTAGAGGGTCAGGACCATCTTCTTCAACCTGCTGGTCACGTTACTTTTGAGGCAGCCCAGCATCAAAAGCCCTTTCTGGGCTGCAAGAGTCATGTTGAGTTTCTCATCAGCCAACACTCCTGGGTCCTCCTCTGGGCTGCTCTCAATCCAGTCTGTGCCCAGCCTGTATTTGTGCTCAGGATTGCCCCAACCAAGGTGTAGGACCTTGCACTTGGCCGTGTTGAACTTGATGAGGTTTGCATGAGCTCACCTCTCAGGCCTGTCTAGGTCCCTTTGGTTAACATCTAAGTGGCATGCTTAAATAATTTCTTTATAACCCTAGACTTAGCTAAGCTTTCCCTCCTTCAATTTAGCGTTCCAGGAAGTACCTAATAAAACAATATTTTTTTTTATTTTCCCTAATTTTTACCCAATTTCTAAAGTGAAAATATAGGGAAACTAAATTAACATAACTTACACTACCTTACAAAATATTTTCAAATTATATCACATCTTAATTTTAACTACAATTTTCCAAATAGTTTTCCACATTATTGTTTTGTCAAGTGTAGTACCTAGTTAACTTAAGGAAAAGATACATTCAGTGTAGAAACAGAAACAGACAGATATTTTCATTGATACATCAAGGAAAAGACTTTTTCTACTGTTTGAATTAATGTTTAGTAAAGTATAAAGAATAAAGTTTTTCCAGATCAAAATATTTAAAAAACAGCTTCTGTAGTACCTGAAGATAAATCAGATACTCCCAGTAATACATGTTTTGGAGATATTGCCTCTCCAGAAAGAAGGGGTGGGACCTATTCCAATGAAATTAATGTTCTGATAGTATGAGAAATGTAAAAAAATTCAACATTATGAGATTCTTCCAGAAACACAAACATCGTATGCCAAAACAAGTGTCCATCTTATAAACAGAACTTTACTCAACTTCCAGTTGGCAGAGAGGCTCTAAATGGCTTTAAAGTTCAGTTAGCTGAAACAACTTTAAAAATATTTACAGGATGATCCTATTATAAAGAGGTTCTACATATGCTATGCATTTCCTCAGATTAAGCAACTTGCTTATGAGTCATAAGGAGGATTATCTATATAGTCTCTTTGGAGGCTTTTGTCTCTTCACGAATTGCTATAGACTTCATGACATAATTGTGCCTCCCTTTTGGTCTGTGGTTATTATCCACTTCATCTAGATTAGTTTCATGGAGAGAAATGAATGAGAAAGGGATAAATACAGCAAAACCTGTGCATATACTAGTAAATAGGTCAGCTATTCTTCTGTGTACTTTTCTTGAAAAAGAAGAGGAAATTAGCAAGTTTTAAATATGTTTCAACAAGGTAGTTTTCGGTACCTGGGGTCGAAACTGGGCATTCCTCCCACTTAAAATGTCTAAAGTAACTGTGTCTGAGCTAGTCACCCTAGACTGCCTCTGTAATTAACACACAGGAAATATGAACCTCAAAAGGTGAATCATCTGACCTGTAAAAACACTGTGACAGATGCAATGAGTAGCTCTCTGGAAGGGAATAATTTTCTCCATTAACTCAAAAAACATCAAGAACCAACTGAAAAACAGAAGTTGAACATTGAAAGATATCGTCTGGAGTATACTGCTGATGGCTTTAGGATTGCTGAATCCGGAAGTGGAACTGACCATTCCTTGAGTACAATTCTGCATTGGACACATTTCTTCCCCACTGAACTCTTCATACCAGTAACTGAGCCTCTAGGGAGGTTTTCAGAAGCTCTTCAACAACCAGAAAAGGAGGGACTGATCCTGTGATTACAGAGCTGCACTGTCCTGAGCAAGTAGATTTTCTGCAGCTTTGACCTAAAAATTCATTTCAGCTTTGAGAAGCCTTAGAGAGTCAGTTTTCATACTTAAAAGGTAATAGGAGTGTGGACCATTTATACTTTCATGTCCTGCATAGGTGATATAGGTCATAAAGGCTTAGTATCCATGAAGTACTTTTTTAAATTGAACTGAAAAAGCCAAGTTTTTCCCTTTGCTATTATTTTTGGTTTGCTTTTTCTATTGCTGTTATCATTGTTGTTAAAAAAAAAAAACTAAACAACAGAAACCAGATTTCTGTTCACTTTCAAAACTCATTGTTCTCTCTAAATTAAACCCTTCCAGTAAAACATGATTACTTCATATGAAAATATAAGACCTGATTTTGTATTTTCTTAACCCTCAATATGAGGGTTGTCATAATAAGTTCATCCCTGTGAACCTGCTTAATTATCAAGAGTTTCAGTGCCAGTCTCAGATGTACTCTTCATAACCCACATTAATCTCAGCAGTAGTGCCAAAGTAATGCTTTTATTTGAACATTTTTACTTTCACACCATATCCTCACATAGTCTATATATCTCACAGTCTGCATTTGATCTGAATAAATAAAATGGACTGCTGAGTGTTCTTACTGGGATGGGATGTCTCAGATTCATTCCACATGGTGTTGTTTGCTTTTGCATTTCTTTTTTCCCCCCCTGTTTGCTATTGTGAGCCTTTTGAAGTTTACAAACCAAGCTCTTCTCTTATACAAGTGCAATCCCATTAAATCAAATAGGTGTAAGTAGGACAGGACTTGGACCTGTTCCTACCACTTGCTGGATGTTGTAGCCTCCTTTCTAGACAGGTATCTTAGCTGCTGGCTTCATTGTCCTGTTTCTTTAATTTTATCTCTAAGAATGTGCAAGGATAAGCATTTTTGATAAAATGCCATGGATTCTGGAGTTTCTTTAATAAAAATAACCCAGCATGTGCCTGCCACAAATTTCAGGGTCTGCATATTGCCTGCTCAAAATAAAACAACTTCTCTCCACACTTTATTTTGAGTAGGTATGGACAAATATGGAATTAAAGGTTAGCCACAGGGGTCCTACAAGTGCCTGCAAAATTCAAATAACAAATATATAAGATTTTTTATTTTTTAAGGGAGTCTTTAATATTTATCTTATTCTGGTAGTTCAAGTGGTTGCAAGGAACACAGTTATTTCTACTTAGAAAATTGGTTTCATGAAAAATGGTAGTAGTTAGGCTAGTCAACCTATAAAACTGCTGTAAAAAGGCATAATTTCAAAAATCACACAGTTCTTTCAGCACTGAAACATACTTGTGAGACCTTCTGTGTCTATTTACAGTACTTACAGGTTTAAGTTCACCTCATTTCAAATGTGTTCCTAGCCAAGCATCTCAATGCTTAGGAAATGTGGATTCAAATAGAAATAAGAATCAAGAGAACACATTCAATTAAAACCAGGGTAGCATGAAAGAAGAAAAAGAAATCTGATATAGTAAAGAGAAGAGAGAATTTTAAAACTGAGAGATTTGAGGTATCGGTGAGGTATCAGACCCACCTAAAACTTTATCCATAGCTGTGCTGATCAAGCAGCCTGATTATAAAAAGTACTGGGTAAGAGTCCCTGAACCCTAAATGAAATTTCTAACCAAACAGTAACAATCTATTTTTAGAGAGCAAGGTTCATCTTAGGCATTGCTTTCAGCTTATTTCTGATCAAATGTGGAGTCTTTAAAACCCAAAAAATGCATTTTATCACCTATCATACTGTATACTTACATAGCTCTCCATGGTGTCTGAAACATGTATCCCTTGAAGACAGGCCGTACTGCAAGTTTTGCTCAAAATGTTGCCTGATTTAGACTCAGGCCTGAAGCCTAAGCTAATGAACAGTTAAAACTGTTTTCATGTTTATGAACACCTCTTTGAACAGGCAAAATTCCCAATGATTTTACAGGGAGAGTTGTTCATTTTTAAATCTCATAGTTTGACATATGAATGCAGCCTGGTTTTAATCAGGTCATAGGGTACTTGAATCAAAGTTACTAGTTTCACCTTGAGACAAATGTTCTTCATTCATTAAAATTTCTTTTGAAGTATTAGAGCCTGCCTGAGCAAAGCTTAAGGGAAAAATTAAGAGAGTATTCAAAGAAACAAACATCACTCAGATGATCAATAAACTTTCCAGTCAGGAAAGGTTATGGAATATCTACTACTGCCAGTGCTGTAGCTGCAGTATACAGGGTGGATTTGCTAATGTATTCATCAATTATTTTTCTAAACAGATATGGCTGGAGACAGGGATATAATACTGCTGAAAAACTGAGAAACAGGTAACAACTACAATTAAGAATTGCTACTTCACATGATCATCTGATCAGAGCTATTAAATATAGGTTCTGTCAATGCCCTTTTTACTTGTTACCCTAATGCAGGTTGAAACTAAATCAGTGAGTCACTCCCAATTCATAGAATCATAGAATAGTTTGGGTTGGAAGAGGCCTTAAAATCGCCTTGTTCCAAACCAATTCCATGTACTTTAAATTCGGCATTACTGCCAGACTCCCGTATGCCCCCACCAGCTCAAGGCTCAGATTCAGTAGTAACAAAATAGCTTGGGTTTTCAGCAGAAACAAGTCTGAAAAGACTCACTGCAGCTCTGAGAATCCAGGCTTTAATAAAATTTAGGGAATAAATTTGAGCTTTGGAGATTTCCTTACTCACTTTTTTTCACATGCTCTTTTTTCCAGTAGGGAAAAAAATATTTTTCTTTCAGTAATTTGGATTCTTCTGGAAATTATCTCTCAAGAAAGAAGAATAGTTTCTGATCTCCACAGACGCCTTTTGGGTTTCTTACATTGTGTGTTTTTTCCAGCTACTGTACTTTGTTTTGCAGTTATCCAACCACAGGCTACCTGCCTGATTAGAGATATTTGGGTTTGGTAATTGTCCTGGGTTCAGCAGTAGCAGTCATTTTTCTCTTTCTTGGTAGCTGGTGCAGTGCTGTGTTTTGACTTTCAGGCCGGGAGCAAAGCTGATAAGAATGATGTTTTGGTTTGGCCAAGGACTTGGTGAGCCTCATGCTCTGCCAGGGAGGAAGGGAAGCCAGGAGGAAGCAGAGACAGGACACCTGACCCAAACTGACCGAAGAGGTATTCCATACCACAGCACGTCATGCCCAGGATGTGAACTGGGAGTGACCCGGAAGGGCTGGGACTGCAGGGTTGGGGGGGTATCGGTTGGTGCTTGATCGGGCTGGGGAGTTGTCGGTCGCCTGGTGGTGGGGTGTTGTGTTCTCTTCCCTTGTTGTTTCCTTTATCATTACTATTATTGGTGGTAGCAGTGGTGATTTGTGTTGTACCTTAGTTACTAAACTGTTCTTATCTCAACCCGTGGGAGTCGCATTCCTTCTGATTCTCCTCTCCGTCCCTCCAGGAGTGGGGGGGGGGGGCAGGAAGGGGGGGGAGGGGGGGGAGTGAGTGAAAGCTGTATGGCTGGGGTTAAACCACGACAGTAATGTATTTATTTATTAAATATTGCTAGAATCTTCATGCGAACATATGAGAACAAACGAGTTACTGGATGAAATGCTCCCTCTGCTGTCAAAGGAGAGTATCAGTACTGGTAGGCTTCTTAATTCTTCAAACATTACCAGGACTAGGCAATATCACAATCCATTAAGTGTGTTTCTAACTTTATTGGCTAGGTATACGGTCTCCAAGGGCAAGATCTCAAATCTTACCTTTAGTCTGGATGAAACTTAATATCTGAATTTGAACATTTCCTCTGGAGCATTCAACTTTATTAAAAGAGATAAAATAAAACTGGCTTAGTTCTTACACTGTAAATTGTACTGCTAATCTGTTTCAGATACAATATAGGCCATCAGCAGCTGGCTGGAAGCCCTCTAAATCAGGACAAGTTGTTCTCTTGAATTTGGTGACTTTGCACTGGAATGTTGTTGGGTAAAGTTTATGTCAGTTTTTATTCCTGTTTGCTTTCAACAAACACTCCAAGCAAAAAAGAAAATTTATGTCCTGAAAATAAGATGAAAGTAAAGAATGGAGCAATACCCGCACATATGAAATTACTTTTGATGGCAGAAAGTAGGAGAGTTTCGCAGGGCTAGGAGATCATCCAGGGAACCCTGCAAGAACAATGATGCTGATAAATGCATATCTTTGATTCTCCAGAAGTTCACTTTTGTATCTCAGACTGAAACCATATTAGCATTGGCTCTGTCCTGCAAAAATGTGATCATAAATGTTCATGTACCAGGCGCCACATGTATTTGCTTTGATAATGTTCATAAGTTCTTTTATTCACCCTTTGAGAACTGTTGTAGAAGCAAATATTTGTTCACAAGACTATTTCCAGAATGTGAAAATGTGGCGAACAATCATGCAAACAGGTATGTGTGTGAATATTTGAACAGCAGGTTTGCTTTAAAGTCCTCCTGATGTTAAGGATCCAAATGAGAGAGCACAGTACCTTCAATAAAAAAGGCAAAAATAACCCCTCCCCTCCAAAAACCCCAAAGAATTCCAAAACCAAGCAAAATTTGGAGATTCCCCAAATCAGAGTGGTTTCTTACAACTTTGCTATACTAGGCAGAACTCTAATCTCTTTTTAATTCAAATTCCTTCAACTAAAGGCTAAGTGAAATCATTATTATGCTAACAAAAAAGGCCTTTTATAGTATGGGATGCTCAATACACAGCAGAACCCTCTGCTGCTTCAATCTAAGCTAATGCTCTAAGTTCTGTAGTAGATCCAGGCACCTTTTAACAATTTTTTCCTTTTGAGTTTATGACTTGTTGTTGGTGTAAGGATCTGGAAACCTCTTAAATGCTTATACTTTTTAGTCTGGTGGTTATTTTTCTATGTCAACAAATAGGATTGAAACCTCCATGGGTTTATGAAAGTTTTGAATTCAGGTCTTTTACTTCCATGGAAGTACTTTGACCACATAAATGCCAACACTGCAAACATGCAGCAGATCCAAAGAGTTATGCTTCTAGTATATCTTGCAATATTGTGTTACCATCAAGGATTCTGTTAGGGATGTGGCTGAAGAAAGACCTGTATGTACTTAGCTCATTGAAGATACTGTTGAAGACATGCACTAACACAGATTTATACTACTGAGGAGGTGTCTAAATTCACCAGTGTTTGTGTCTAAATTAATATTTTGCTGGAAGGCTGAATAGCTCCATAGAAGGCATCATATTACTAGGTCCTTTTAAATGTAGTCAAAGCCTCTTTCATCAAACAAATCTTCCACAGAGCCATAACACTGAAATACCTAGTCTGTTTGGCAGATCTACCTGGAAAACGGGGACAGTTCCCAGCCAAAATAGTCAATTTGTCTGCCCTTCAGCCAGGAATCAGGTATTATGAGATCTGTAGTTCCAGACTTCACTAGAGTTTTCAGGATTTTAGCTTGGAACAGGGTAAGCCTCACTCTAGATGGGGGGAGGACCCTGCAGATGAGTTCCCCTATTAAAAGCAAGACACTCCTGGCTGACCTCTTGATGTCAGAGCTTTCAAAGCTCCATTTGTAGATGGTAATGGGGTTATCCCCTTGGCAAGAAACCAGGTCTTAGGAGTTTCTCTTGCTGCTCTGTGACACTGGTCTTATTGTCCCTTCAAGTTCCACTGAACCAAATGCCAATTTCACAGATCAGCCACCCATTTCATTATTTAACTCTTATTTTCATGTGGTTCTCAAACACATCTTGTTCAAATGTCTGGTTCAATGCACAGTTTTTAGAAGAGGCTACGTGTTGACTCACACTTCTAAGCAACATGACAATAATTGGAATATATATTGAAGCCCTGCAAGAAGTATATTATAGCTGTTTATCTCTGATAAAGTAGTAAATCAAACAGGAGACTTATCTAAGTCAACACAAGATTTGTGTCTATTAGAGCAAAGCCACAGGGCAGAACCTCAGCAAAAAGGCATCAAATTGAATTAGTCAAAGAGTGAGCTGCACTTTTCATGGTTATGTGCAATTACATGCAGATTCAGTTTCTTTGAAAGAATTTGACAGGAGAAAATTTAAACTGAAAGTTTCTGGTAGACCAATAAATTTTGCTTTCCATGACTCATATGTCCGTATCCTGGCCAAAAAGAAAGTCAGATATTTTATCTGTATTTGAACATATTACAAGAAATAAAATATCCCACTCCAAAAAAAAAAAAAAAGGGGGAGGGGGAGAAATGTGAAATTTAATAATAGTATTTGAATATAAATTCTCTGTTAATTTCACTTATCCATTGCATAAGACATTCCAGCACATTCATGAGAAAACTCACATACAAAAAAATTACACTGTGTGTAGTCCAGCCATGAATTTTTTCACCTACCAGCTTTTAGCCTTTAACCACACAAAGATATCTTTGTCATTTAGGAACATACAGGGTAGATTATAAGACCTTGATACTACAATCAGAGATTTTGAGAAGGATTCTTTTTCTTTCTTTATCAATAATTATTCCTGAACATTTCACTGCAAATGAATGTTTGCTGTGAACTAATGTTTCAATAAATATTATTAATGATCTCTTTTTTCCAGGTTCCTTTCCTCACCTGAAACTGTACTGCCTTGATTTGTATAGAGCTAATTCCATAAATACTACACAAAAGTTTCACTTCTTACACCCCATTCTCTGTATAACCAAAAGGAGAGACGGATCAGGAGCAGAAGGTGAAACCTGATTTATCAGGTATATTTAACTTAAGATATACAAATCAGAAATGACTTTGGAAAAAAAAAAAAGAAAGCCCTTCATGGGGAGAAAAAGTGGGGAAGAATTCCTACTTTACAGAGGATTTTGCAAGGCCCTGTACAAGGTAATTGTTGCATTTCACCTTGGTAATTATTAGGCTGCTAGTTCAAGTTCTGCTGATCAACCCCTAGAGGTGTTTGTCTCTTGCCATTGATTACACAGTGTTGGACCCTGACATAGTTACCTTCAAGTGTAGGTAACTGTTAGGATAGAGGTGTTTAGTACAAAGATGAATAAATATAATTTTAATAATAACTTTAATAAAAACTTTGGGATTATATGTGGTCAATTATATTTTTATAGGCAACAGTTATCTTTTACATTTTTCTGTGTGAAACTTCACCCAAGGCTCCAACTGAGCTGCTAGGGACTGGGTTTTGCAGTGTGTATCGACTTTTCCACTTCTCTGGATCTTAGATCCTGGCACTTTTTTCTTTTTAGCCTTTTTTTTAGCCTTTTCTTCTTTTTTCCTTTAATCTTTATTTTTGTGGGTTTTTTTTTTTGTTTTGTTTAACCTTTTTAACGTACTTCCTGGACATATATACCATAGATTTGACCAATTAAGAAGGCTGACTAGGAATCATGAGAAAGCTGACAAAGACGTGGCTACATCAGTAAATAATGTGAGACATTCATTAATTGGATGTGGCATGGCTCTAGCTGACATAGAGGAATAACCTTGCTCTTCAAAAGAGAGACTGCTGGAAAGAGTGTCTGTCTGACACTTTCCCCTAAATCACACCCAAACATTGCTTGAGAAGGTAGGATGGAGGCAAAGACTGTGCTTGGGACCTTTCTAACAATTTATAAAGTTGTATTTTCCCAGGCCAGGTCACTTGCTTTTGCCTTGGTCCTGTTTACATACATCCAACATGTCTTTTTACCTGCACCATTTTACTGACCTTGTTAAAGATGACGTGAAAACCCAAAAAACTCATGAGGTCAAAGCAGTGAGAAAGCACATGCTCTCTCTGAGTTAGGCAGCTCAGCACTGTTTACAAGGGTCTAGGGTTCAAAGATGGATAACCTTATTTCTACTGAGGGAAATGAATGCTTAGAAAGGCCCAGAGGGGCTAAAGAAAGATGTGATTGCTGCTTACTCTGCCTCAGAAAGCCAACACCTACATCTGCTCTGTTGAGCCCAGATTTGTATGCTTTGGGTATGCTTTTATATGCTTTGGTCCAGATGGAGAAGTTAACTAATCCTTTATGAATAACATATCATCAAACACCTGTACATTTTAAAGCTAATAAAGCAAGTGTAAAAAAAAAAAAAAGTGCTGAGTTAATGAAGACCAAAGTTGCCCCCCCCGGTGCATGAAAGTCTGTCTTCCTACAGGCCCTAAGCTTCCTCAGGTCTCAGCAATGGTATCAGGCTCAGGACCATACATCAGCAATGGCATCAGGCTCAGGACCATCCACCATTAGTTTTATCCTGGGAATCATCTGTTGATGTGTGCTGAGCTCTCCCGCCTGTTCCTCTAGGGACAGATGTTAATTCACGTCAGTGGAAGCTGACGTGTGTGCAAGTGTCAACAGGCCCCAGCTCTGAGCACAGCATTACCATTCCCCAGCAATGTGGCAACCGCACTGCACAGGGGAACAGCTCAGGTGTATGGCCACAGACAGAAGTGAGTATTTCCAGAAGGATTTAATTTCCTTTTCTTACTGTTTGCAGGATTGCTTTGTATATATACTCACACAGGTATCTTTGAAGGCAAATCTGTTTGCCCCCAGGCAAACAGCTTGTGAGGCAGTTGCTAGCTCCTAAATCTGTATCAGTAGGCACATTACACAGAACAATTTGGCTTTCAAGGTTAGTGCCCGGAATTAGAGAGCCACCTGTGTGGGGAGAGAGGGGAGGAGGGAAGCCAGCATCATTGCCACCAGGAGAGCTCAACGATCTTTAGCTTCTCCACCCTACCATATGTTTGCTCCATTATAAACAAATAGCTTTTAGAGCTGGAGAGAAACTACTTACTGAAATGTCTTGATGTAAAATAAAAGAAGCTTAAATAGGAATTTTCTTCAGAAAATGTCCAGGTAGGAATCAGGAATAGCCACTGACATAAGAAACGCATTATAGCACTCTGTGATGCTGATTACGCTGCAGTATTATGAAGTATGGTACAGAAAGCCTGTTTTAAATCTGCGTTAAATAGAAAAGCTTTTAAACATAAATAAAGAATACTGTAAATAAAGTGCTGACTGAATTCTTGTCTCATGCATTTGAGTGAAATATGGTTTTTTTTCTCTTCCTTTTATTGGACCTTCTCCTGGGATACCATTAATTTCTGTATCTTTGCATTCATTTAACATCTTTTTCTTACCAATTAACATAATTTTTCATGTCTTTCAAATGACAGACTCAGAAATTATAATAGTACATCACTATAGCTGGTTTGGTATCTCTATCTATTTTCAATCTAGTATTAAAGAGAAATTTCCATGTCTGTTGTGTTATAACTGTACTTAAGGAGTGACAGCAGGGCACATCCATAAGGCTGTTTCAAGCACTTGTGCTGAATCTGTTGTAGCTGTTATTGCATAAACTGTTTCACACAGCCTTAACTCAGATCTCACTGAAGGCAAGAAGAGCTCTTCAATAAACTCTTGTGCAGACCTCTGAGAAACAAACTGTTTTCCCTTTTGGGATAGCTACCAATGGCCTGTTCTGAGCCCTACACTTTTTAAACAATGCTGTTCAATTGTACCTAAAGCTGTGAAGGTGTCTGATGCTTCTTGATGTATCTGACTTTTATGTGAAACTTAGAAAGACTTGATAGCTCAGGACTTTGCCAATGCACACATTCCTGCACATGCAAGTCTGTGTGATGAAATAAAAGTGAATCTGAGATTATTTTGTGTTTCAATAAATGTTTTCCTATGAGCTTTTCCATTTTGTTTTGTTTCTCTTCTTTTGAACTCTGCTTTGATGCCAGACAATAAAATTCCATCTAAAGGAGGGCTAAAGACCAAGCAATACAAGCACACTGTGCATGAAGGGAATTTGCTTTCCAGTGACAACCTATATGAAAGAAATAACAGCTTTTCCCTATTATTCATGGGGCTGATCCAAATCCCATTAAAATCAATGGGGAGCTTTCATATCAGTAAGTGTTTCAAAACAGGTTTTAGGAGATTTGTGATGCAAGGCCAGTATTTCCAAAGGTGTCAGGAAAGACATTTAGGGCATGCGTGATAAAAACCACCTAACTAACTACTCAAGCTAATGAGTTACCACTCATGACCAGAACTGCAGGTGCTGGCAGCATGCACAGTCTTCATGTATTATGAATTCATAAGAAAAGGTTAACTAAATTCTTTTTTTTTTTTTTTTTTTTTTGTAGCCATCATGACTGAGTAGTTTGTGGAAGATCATTTATCCACAGCACTTCATCTAGAGATTCACTTCACCTACTCTAACACCCTAGAAGCCTGAGACTCAAGCTGAAGTGTATTCTGTGCTGCTGGGCTAAGCTTTTTCACAGTTTCTCCTATTACAGCTGCTCCACTTTCTTTGAAACACTACAACATTCACTGAAAAACGAGCAGAACAGGACCTGTCATGGTAAATTGCCTAAAATTTCCTCTAACCCGTTAAACTTGTGATTACTGTACACAGTATAGAACTGACAGAGTTCAGCAGAAGACTTTGAGAAGTTCAAACACTGAAAAAAGTGCCTTGCTATATTCTAGATATCTTTGGCCAAAAATTTCTCAATCTGACATATTTTGCTAGAAGAAATTTCTCTGTAGCTGCATGACTTTTATATAAATGCTTAGCAGAATGGCACTGTCAGCATTAGTATCACCTAACTAATGCCTTTCTCGTGGAGTTAACCCTGAATGCTGCAGTTTTAAAACCATTAGCACATTAATGACCTAGCAGCATTGATTCCTGTACTTCAACGCAGAATCATGTTTAAGCAAATCACATTCCAAGTGCTGCTCTAAATGCTTTTTTTTCTAGAACAACAAGCTTCAATGTAGCAGGAGGCAGTGAGTTTGATGGACCCCCTGTTGCTGATAGAATTTGCAACTCAGGACAGGATGCCCAGCTCAAAGTTACAGCACCAAGCCATTCACTAATTTTCCTATTTGTGTTAGACTTAAGTATATATGAAAGCAACACACTGACACCATTATTGATTGTTTCTATTCAGAAAATAGCAGGGACCAGAACAACAGGGGTACTGCTATTCAGAAATGGAATGCATTGGTCAGACTGAGTGAAAATTATGCAGCACTTTACCTTGACATATGTCTTGGCTTAGCCAGCAGCTATGTTTTGTGATTAGTATATTCAGTCACTTTCTTTTCTTTATGTTCAGATTCTAACTGTTCTGCAGATCTGAAAAACAGAACAAAAAGAAAAAAAATGCTTTTAAAACCAGTCTGACAACCGCAATTAAATCAATCACCCACTCAATTTTAGATATTTGTAACATAAAGTAATTTACCAAACACCTTTCATTCATAACAGCTCAAGGCGTATTTGATATAAAAGCACTTCAGTAGAAAATTCCAGCATTCCTCCCCTACTTAGATGCTTTTATAAAGAATGCACTTCTAACTATAGAGACTAAAAAGGGTTGAATATTCACTAGTTTATAATTTTCAACAGGGATCACAAACTTCTGAGGGAATTATGCCTAGCTAAGGGCAAATCTAATACTTCGTGAGGGAACTGTTTCTAATTGTACTAATGCTTCTACTAATGCTTCTAATACTACTACTTGAGGGAGCAGGCAGATGAATTGGTTGCCTTCTATCCATCATATCTGAGAAGTCATGGTAGTCCGAAGAAGTTTCCACTAACTGGAAAAGAGGAAACATAACCCTTATTTTAAAAAAGGGAAAAAGGAAGTCCTGGAGACCTACAGCTAGAGAGGCAAGGATCTGACACATGGACTACTCGGTAGATAAGAAATGAGCTGAATGGTCACATTCCAAGACTCGCGGTCAATGGCTCTATGTTTTAGTGGAAACCAGTGATGAGTGGCATTCCTCAGGAGCTGGTATTGGGCCTAATGCCATTTAACATGTTTATTGACAACATGGACAGTGGGATTGAGTGCACTCTTAGCAAGTTTGCCGATGACACCAAGCTGTGTGGCATGGTTGACACTGGAGGGAAGGGACGCCATCCAGAGTGACCTTGACATGCTTGTGAGGTGGACCAATGAAGTTCTGGAAGGCCAAGTGCAAGGTACTGCACCTGGTTTAGGGAAATCCCAAGCACAAAGGCTGGGCAGAGAACAGTATTGAGATCAACACTGAGGAGAAGGACTTGGGAGTTTTGGTTAACAAGAAGCTCAATATCAACTGACAGTCAGTGCTGCACTTGCAGCCCAGAAAGCCAAATGCATCCTTTGCTGCATCACCAGCAGCATGACCAGCAGGCTAAGGTGATTCTTTCCCTCTACTCTGTTTGCTGAGGCACAACATGCAGTACTTCATTCAGCATTTGGGCCCCAAACTTAAGAAAGTGGACCTGTTGGAGTGTGTCCAGAGGAGGGTCACCAAGATGATCTGAGGGCTGGATCACCTTTCCTATGAAGACAGGTTGAGAGAGCTGGGATTGCTCAGCCTGGAGAAGAGAAGTCTCCAGGGACACCTTATAGCATTCTTCCAGCACCTGAATTGGTCCTGAAAGAAAGCGGGAGGGAGAGTTCTAGCAAGGGAATGTAGTGATAGGCTTTGAACTAAGAAAGGGTAGATTTGGACTAGATGTTAGGAAGAAGTTCTTCCTTGTGAGGGTGGTGAGGTCCTGGCACAGGTTGCCCAGAGAATCTGTGGCTGCTGCATCCCTGGCAGTGTTTAAGGCCAAGTTGGACAGGACACAGAGCAACCTGGTCTAGTGGAAGGTGTCCCTGCCCCTGGCAGGCGTGTCAGAACTATACGATCTTTAAGGTCCCTTCCAACTCAAACCATTCTAAGACTGTGATTCTGTGATCCTGTGATTCTGTGATTCTATTTGTGAAAAATAATTAGGAATGGCAAAGAAATTATCACGGTATGTTAAACTACAGATAAATTTCATGTAAGTAGTGCTTTCCTTTTCTATTGTACTTCTGTGCATTCCTATTAAGCTATGAAATAAAAACAAGTGCCTGGGTTCCATCCTTGACAAATTATCTAACTAACCAAGTTGCTGGATACTTCAGTTCCTTATAGTTTTCTGCCCTGTTCTGCCCTGGAGGTTACAAAGTGCTGAAACCTAAATGCCTTTCTCCAACAGAACAAACTGTTCATGGGAATCAGCTTTAAAACATTTTACCTTAAACATAATCAAGTCTCCTGATACATTTTCCATGTTTGCTCTAGGACAGAAACTACCCCAGGACATGGTCAAAGATGCTAGAGTTTATGTTTAATTGAAAGAATTGTGGGTCATAGATAGAACTCTAAGAAAATATAAATTAAGAAACAACAACTAAATATTTCAACTTACAACAATTTATTGTTTAAAGTCTTCTCATATTGTTTCTACTTCTCTTTTGCCATATTAAAATGTAATTTTTATAATACATAGGTTAAAAGAGAACATGTATCGCAAATAAGAAGTGTAGTTCAGTCACTGAACACTGTGAGCTGAGTTTCAATGCTAGTTTCCAAAGAATCATGCAAAGTAACAAATAGTTACAAACAGTACTGCAAAATTTTAATTTAAAAAAGGTGGGGATGGGGTCTTAGACTACAGCATGACAGAAAAATAGGCAGCAAATCACCCTACTTTAATTTTCCCATAAGTTATGATCAAATAGGAGTGATAGTTATGTAAAATTACAGTTCAAAATGCCCAAGTCAAAATTAATTTCTCCCAAATCTGAAAAAGCCTCAGAGTGGACAAAATTTGTTTGTTTGTTTTTTTCAAATTTTGGTTTTCTGAGAAATAATCGTATTTGTATTCTTTCCCATCTAAATGATGTCTAAATGGCCTGTTACAGTGAAATAACTGCTTTTAACAATCCATTTATCACTATCCTTTTGTCCTAAATAGCAGAGAGGTGAAGACATCACTGAGTGCTGTAATCAGCTTTTGTGTTACTATCTTGAAGTATGGAACATTATGGCTATTTTCAAGTTACAAAGTTATCAGCTCTGCTAAAATTAGCCATTGTTTTTGCAACTCAATTTCGTATATTCCAACTAGGTCAGACTTCAAAAGAACAGAAAAAAAAATATATTAGCAAATTCCTCTAAGGATCACACTCCTCAGGCATCACATAGGTAAGTAAGCACAGTAAGAAGGTATAGATGATACAACTCAACTACAGTCCTTATATTCTTAGAACATCCAAAGTTTTCATAAACTTAAAGCTTTCTTAAAGCTCTTGTAACACATCGGGAAGCAATACAGTTTCCCTGAGCTCAGTCTGGAGGACACTACTAAAGAAAATCTACTGTCTGTATTAAATGATGTTGCTTTCTACTTCATATAGGTGAAGCTGGAGTAGTGGATCACAACATTAGGGAAATCAACCAGTAGTTTGTTTTTTTCCAAATTTTGGCAGTGGTTAGAATCAAATGAAAGTGGTGACTTTTCCTGTCAATATATTATGTGTATCATGGGAGAGTGTATAGTGGGTTACAGGTGCGAAAAGACACATATACATAGTGTGACTTCCAGCTGCTGATTAAATAAGTAACTTCTGAGAAGTCTGTATTTCATTAAACATCAAAAATCAAATCAAAATCAGCTTATTTATAATATGACAGCTTTAGTTGTAAAGTTAAAGCACAGTTTAAGAATATGGATATGTATTCTCAGAAGAAGCTGATCTCTCACTGTAATTTTTTACTAACCTCACTTAAGAATTATAGAAAGATTTATAGAAAAAAAAATCTATAAGCCTCTTTTGAGGGTAATGAGCATTAAAAATATGAAGTATAGGTAAGTCACCCAAAGCATCAAGTTGTATTTGCCTAGAAAATGGTGCCTTAAGTAGTATATTACGTGGAGGATGAATCACCCCCTACTGACTCTTCAGGAAGCCTAAACAACCAGCTTAGAATTTAAAAGCTAAAATTTGATTCTATGAATCTAACCCCACTGCTAAAGCAGTTTTTCATTCCCTCCTCAGCACTAGCTTATACGTCCTGTGTTGATTGCTTAGAAAATATGCACATCATGGTGTGCCTTAAAAACTTCAGGTATTGAGTGAGGATGCAAAAAGGAGAATGAAGATTCAGAGACAAAACTTTTTTCAAACAGTGAAGTTCCAGAGTGTCCCAGAGAGTTATCCTGAGAGGTAGTAGATGTCCCAACCCTGGGTCAGGTTGAGTGGGGATCTGAGCAACCACATCTGGCTGAAGATACCCCTGCTTATGGCAGCAGGGGTTGTACTAGATGACTTTCAAAGGTCCCCAAAGGTCCAACCCAAACTGTTCAACTAGATCAGTTTCACAAAGTTCTTTAAGCAGGGAAGTCACCAACCTGTTAGAAAAAAAAAAGACACAATATATAGTGAAATAAAATACCAAAGCCAATATAAATATCAATATAACAACAGGAAAAAAGGGGAATGGATTTAAACTGAAAGAGGATAGATTTAGATTAGATATTAATAAATTGTTTACTATGAGGGTGGCGGGACACTGTAACAGGTTGCCCAGAGAAGCTGTGGTTGTTGCATCCCTGGAAGTGTTCAAGGCCAGGTTGGACGGGGCTTGGAGCAACCTGGTCTAGTGGAAGGTGTCCCTGCCTTTGGCGTTCTATGATTCTATTATATAGCAGCACTCTGGTGAAACTGCATTGAGGAAGCAGAATACCTGTGAGAAATTCAGTCAAAATATTAGCATAATACAGAGAAGGGAAATCAATAACACTCAGTAAAGATTTCTCTAAAAGGTTTATACTCATCCTGTTGGAATCAAGTCATAGCTATAGCAGAAAGTTTTCATTTGCTGCCAATCTTGGTGTGGTCAGCTGGAATTCTTTGCTGTTTTGAACAGGGCCACGTGGCCTCAGTGAAAGCCAGGCTGCTGGGATGGAGTCACTGCATCATGTCTTAACCCCCTGTGTGCTCAACATTGTTTTCCATGACAATTTTGTAGTGAATTAAGGGATAACAGCATAAGAATCAGGGAACAATAAAAACTGAGCACCCTAAACTTCATTGGGGATATTTTTTCTACATCATCTAATTTGGTTGCTTAACCATATATATACTTTACATGCATATACACACACATATATATACACTTCTTTGATTCAAATTGTTATATTCTTCTAAAGTAAGTATCCTATAGACAGTCTGATTTCATTAGCTAGATTTAGAAAAAGAGCATTATTTTTCTCTGCTTTCTGGACTTGACCTCAAACAGTTGATTTACACCCTAAAAACTCACTGACAATGGGAAGTAGCATGTCTGGGATCTTCAAGTGTTGGCTGACAGGATCACATCAAAAGACAGCTCTGGGATGGCTGATAGTTGCTCTAAAATATTCCATAATTTTTGAAGTTCTGCAGCAGTTTTACTTCTCTGGGAGCACAGGCATGAGGCTCATTGATCCTTTAGGGGTAGCAGTCAGGATCTGAAAGTTTGCCAGCCTGGTTTGGCAAGTACTTTTGCTGCTGGAAAAAACAGGACAGCCAGTTATTGTCTAGCATAGAAGATCTTGAAGAGTTTCCAGCTGCACAAGATTTTGATTTAATGCAATATGTAGGAAATAGCAGAGGGGTTTGAAGCAGTCTGGTGCAGCAGGAATAGCATTGATATTCTAATTCCTGTTTTAGCTATGTGTATCAATACTGCAAAAAACACTTATTCCAAATTATGGAAGTGCTAGCAGATCATTAAGTATATTTATCCAATAAAGTCTAAGATGATCATGAAGTGCTCAGACTACTTTAATAAAGCTGTTTATTTTAAAGGGATCTTTTAACTGAGCTATTTCCCTTTTTATAATGAGAAAAACAGCATTACAGCAGAGGCCTGAACCTGAATCTCTCTGCCACAAGCAAGTTCTGCAACTTATTGAGCGATTCCCTTCTCTTTGGAAGATGATTATAACAGAGTGTAAATAGTCAGAAATTTAAAGATTGCAAGACAACTCTGAATCATCCCAAATTATCTTATGTGGTCTATAACAAACTTATTTTTTTAAGAGGGAAGTTGTCCAGTGTCTCGGGAACTCAACAGATGTAGGAACCTACTGTTTCTATGCTGTCTTGGGGTATGGGATAAAATTCAAGTCTGTTTTTTGTTTAGGAAGCGTTTGAGGAATAAAGGAGGAAAGCAGTGAAGCTCTGAAGCCATTTTATGTTCTGTAAGACTTTGTTAAGCTGTATGTCACCAATCATAGAAAATAACTTGGATTACCTTGTGGGGGAGACAGGACATGTGAATCTTTCTCCCTATTCTGTCTGCCAGAGTTGGACAGGGAATATAACCCTCTAATGTCTTAAGGCATTTCATTTGTTTTAATTTGCTTTTATCTAAAATGTCTTATAACTGAGCAGAACAATTTGTTCTTTAACAAGTTAAAGAAAACATTTCATGCAACCAAAAAAAAACCCACTTTGTCTGAAAGTGCCACAAAAATCAATTTCATTTGCCACTTGTATCTGAACCAAAGACATTATACATAAAAGCCCAGTTTCAGGCTTGACCTAACATGGAATGGGACATTTCTAAATGCATTAACATTTTTGTGGAGCAGGAAAGCCATTTCAGTCCAACTAAGGAGGATAAAAAGCATGATTTAAATATTACATGTGACAACCTGATTATGCAGATTGTCTACAGATGTGAATCAGAAAAGCTTTAATGAATTCAGTAGGGTTCTACTGATTTAAATTAGTTGATGATCTCAATTTGCTGCATTTTGGATGAGAGATAGAAACAATTTGTCCTAATTTCTTTTCCTTTTTTTTTTTTTTTTAATTTTTTACCAGAAATCCTAGAATACTTTCTGAAAACTCCAGTCCACTTGTTCTGATGAAATTCTGGTTTAGAATGTCAAGTAACTTACCCTGCAGTGCTAGCCAAAATAATTGCAGACTACTGTTTAAATAGCAAGAGACTAAACCATTGATAGAAAAAATGTAGGACAACACTAACATTTGAGGTCATAGCAGTAGAAACATAGATAAAAATAAGAGCTAGGTTGAACCAAATCTAGTTGGCTTCTCATGTGTAATGTCACAAAACACCGTGGGTTGTTGTATTCTGTCTTTTAGTGATATACTGATAACGATTCTGATGACATTTCATTTCATCAACAACCACATATTGCTTATGAAGAGCCCAGGGATGTTTAAAATACAGACTGCCAGTACTGCATGGCAATCTTGTTTTGCAAACATTTGTCAAAAGTGGGACTGATGAAGAAATGTAATTCGCAAAGGAACCTGACCTACCTGAGACCACTACTGCCACCACCAATAATAATAATGATAAGGGAAATAACAAGGAAAGAGAATACAACCACTCACCGCCCTCTGACCAATCCTCAGACTGACTGAGCAGTGATCTAGCCCTTCCGGGTAACTGCCCCCAGTTTATATACTGGGCACAATGTGCTGTGGTATGGAATACCTCTTTGGCTAGTTTGGGTCAGATGTCCTCTATCTGCTTCCTCCCTGCTTCCCCTCCTCCCTGGCAGAGCATGAGACTCAGAAAGTCCTCGGTCAGAGTAAACATTACTGAGCAACAACTAAAAACATCGGTGTTATCAGCACTGTTCCCAGGCTGAAAATCAAAATCGCAGCACTGCACCAGCTACTAATGAATGATCAGGGGACTGGAGCACCTCCCATATGAAGACAGGCTGAGAAAGTTGGGGCTGTTCAGCCTGGAGAAGAGAAGGCTGCATGGAGACCTCATAGCAGTCTTCCAGTATCTGAAGGGGGCATATAGGGATGCTGGGGGTGGACTCTTCATTAGGGACTGTTGTGACAGGACAACGGGTAATGGGTTAAAACTTAAACAGGGGAAGTTTAGATTGGATATAAGGAGGAAATTCTTTCCTGTTAGGGTGGTGAGGCACTGGAATATGTTGCCTAGGAAGGCTGTGAATGCTCCATCCCTGGCAGTGTTCAAGGCCAGGTTGGACGAGGCCTTGGGTGATATGGTTTAGAGGGAGGTGTCCCTGCCCATGGCAGGAGGGTTGGAACTTGATGATCTTAAGGTCCTTTCCAACCCTAACTATTCTATGATTCTACTAAGAAGGAGAAAAATGACTGCTACTGCTGAACTTAGGACAAGGTCTTCAGCTTTCATGATTTTCCATTTCATTATGTGAATGGAATCACTGAAAGTTAATTTGACTTTTAGTTCACAGAGAGGGATTTTTTACATCAGTCTTTACCTAGAATTAGAAGAAAAGGAAATAGAAAACCCAGGAAGCTGGGCCTTGAAACTAGTAACAGTTCTATAGAACCTGTTATTCTCATTTGTTTAACCCTCTGATATACTTTTTGGGAAAGAACAAAGTGGGAGCAGCTGTCCTGGAAGGAAATATTTGCCCCACTTTCTTGATTCTTATAGCTTCCCCTGCTGTTCAGACTGGTGCTTGTGAAATTCTTGTAAGTTAGAATGCATCTGTCATCATGTTATCAAGCAATCCTTATGGTAGAAAGCTCCCAATTCACCTGCTTAGCAGAGACATTTTCAGCCATATGGATGTTGCACAAATGGTCTTGGTAAACAGTGTATAGATACAAAGCCTTTATTCTGACTTTTCTGCCTTTTACAGCAATGGAAAACTTCAGATGAAGGAAAATGAATCTTTCTCTTCACAAGTAGGAAAACCTCAAGGGAATATATGAAGAGAGAAACTTAGAAATATTCTGCCACTACACTTTCACCCCAAGTTAAAGCATTAACATGCCACCAAAGAAGCCTTTTTGCCTTTTGGCTATTGTCTTCTTGAATTTTATACAACTCAGATAACAGAGCTGCTATTATTCCCTGGACAGGAAAATTCGGATCAACATTAGAATCATGGTGTCTCTGTCTTTCACATAAGAATTCTTTGCAAGGTTTACTTCAGCCTCGTAACTCTGCCTGGTCTAATTAAAACCTGTCTGTGTTAAGTTCACAAACAAATATCTGTTATTTATAAAACCCACATGCTTTTATTTTCTGCACTTATGCAATTTTCTGTTTCTCTGCTTTTAACTTCTCTAAGGAACATTGAGATCCAAACTCTGTATGAATGAAGTATTAAATCTTTATAGAAGCAGATGTTGCATGTGTGCTGACTGTGTGAATTATCAGGTACAAAGCTCTTAAAAGAGACTGGGTTGCTTGCACACAAACATTATGTGACTTAATAAAATGTCTTTTATATACTATCAGACATGTGTGTTTGCAGTTAGGCTGTGCTGCATTACATCTGAAAGGCTTAAATAAATCAGAGAGCAAACTGGAGCTGGTATTAAATTCTAGGAGCAGGGACATCTACATTAAAGACAATGTAACTACTAAAAGGGAGCTGCACTATCACGTCAAACTGCATGGTTTTATTCAGTGTCATTTACAGAGCTGTGAGCCCAGATTCTATGCAGAGGTGAATTGATACTACTAACTTCAGAGGAGTTATGCCTGCTCTTATTATCACAATAATAATAGAGTTTCTCATTCTTTCTATTAAAGCATATTCTGTAAAACTATCACAAAATGTTTTTCATTAATCAAATAATGTACTGGGAAATAGAAGGTAATGCTGTCTACTCATGCGGGAATTACTTCATCATGAGAAAGGATTATTTAATACAAATACAAATCCTATAAAATGCATTTGCAAAACATTCCAGATTGCTGAAGTTTAGCTCTTCATGTGAGAAAGGAGGGTGAGCCAGTATTTTTCTACCAAAGTACCATACCACTGAAATGCTCTTGTGTTGAAAGTACCTGATATCTGAAGGTTACAGGAAAAGGGTTTCTTAAGGTATGTTTACAAGCTGTTTCAGATGTTATTCATTCTTTCATGGTTCTACTACAGATTTAAAAGAGATTTATTGCTAACAGTTGCCGGGTGACTGTCACAGACAGAACAATTCACTTCAGAAAACAAAAAGGTTGTAGACAAACCTATGGACAGTTTGGGTAGTGTTTTACTTGCTTGGGATTTAACTTGTGCATCCAGAAGTTAGATGCTTTAGCCTGAGCTAGGTATTATGTGTGTCTTCTGTGGTCAATGGAGAGAAAAAAAGACAAATTCAGAAAGGGAATTCTTCTGACTGATTTGAATTAGACTGCAAGTTACTAATTTCTCCCTACAGGCTATAAAAGGAGACTACTATAACTTGGGCTTCATGTGTTCAACTATAGGCATTCACAGCTAGATGTGAGGGGTCCACTTATTTAGATCGGAAGCTTTACTTACTCATTTATGGAACATAGGTGCCAATTCCCCTCCACCTTTTCCCCCGCCCATCCACAGACCCACAAGTCCCTCACACCTTTGAATTAAGACATGAGAGCTCCTGAGATCTGTGTAACAGTTTCTATAGCTCTAAAGAAACAACTTCTTTAATACTTCTTCTATGTTCCTTAATATTTTCCAGTGCTCATAAATGTTTGAAATATCCAACTCATGTGAGATGTAGCACTGAAATCCTGCAATTCAAGCCAAATGGGTGCACTCATTTTGGGAGTGAGGGCAGGGAGGGGAGGATATTTCCTCTTAGTTAATAGTGACTCCCACGCACATTAAAAAAACACCTCTGACCTCATTGCTCTCCTTTGATCAGGTAGTACAGTTCCAAAACTGCTTTTGAAATTGCTACAGGTTTTTTCTGGTCACTCTAGAAAACACATGCAAGCACTCCAAAAGTGGAAATATGTCTTGTGGTTCCTACAAAGACCTGAGAGGCAGATACTGGTCTGATATGCTTTTAAGTTTTAGGGAATTCAAACATATTGATGGAATGGAGAATCAGATTCAATACTTCTAAACACAGCTTTGTCATTGCTCCTTATGTGTTACTGCATAAATCATGTCCATTCTCCCATCACCATAGTGGAGAAATGAAAACATTGCTGTGGAATTTTTCCCTTAAAAGGCTGTTCTGGAAATTTGCTAATTATTATGGTATGCTTGAGCATGAATTATTATACAAAAGTGTTAAATATCAACTAGGTATAAATTCAGTTGTGGCTCATAATGACCTAGATGAGAAAAAGATTTCTTAAGGTTTCTTCTCTTTATCCAACTGCTGCAGCTTTTCATTCTTGTACTTGGAATTAAGTCTTTGAAGTATATGATTGTATAGGATTTATTAAGATGTTTAATGATGAGGACATTTGGTAGACTTTTTCTTTTTTTGTTAACAGTCCAACTATAGTGCTTAAATTTAGCAATACTCAAAGTCTCTGCCTATGGGAAAAGAGTAATTATGTGCAAAGAGGTTTTAAAGAAAAGTTCAGCATGTAAAAAAAAATATTTTCATACTACTAAACTTTCTCAGGTAGAAGAGTTTGATATTTGTGTTACCTCATTTCAAAGGTACTGTAAGCTTTCCTGAGCAACTTGGCATATGCCTAATAATTACTGTTAAACTACAAGGAAATCACCCATTCCAATTTGCTTAGATAAAATTTCTTTGAACTGCCTCCCAACACTGGACTCCATTCATGATGCATTTCATTCTGACAGAGTTTCCACTGTCTGCTATAGATGGGTAGTTTGCATAAATTTTATGAAGCACAGCATATGGAATTACACATGCTATTTGTAACAATCAGTGCATAAATTTAGCAAAGACTTTAGCAAAGACCTTTATCCTTAGTCAGAAAATGAGATGTGTGTTTTCAACAAGATGATATATTTAGCTGGAGCAGTTTCCTCCTGTTTTTTTTTTATCAATATCAAGTTTTAAAATATTTTCTGAGGCGTATGGTATGGCTATGAATTATGGCCTAAGAGATTATCAGCTTTTACAACATTCATGTGCAAAACTTAGAAAAATTAAGAAACCTTCTACTTAAAGTCATACTTAGCCATGGATAAAAGCAAAGTTACTTCTGTTCTGATGGAGAAATCTCAGAATAATCGTTAAGCAATGAGATTCAAAGAATCTGAAAAAATAAGGGGGTTGTGCACTAGCCTGCATCTCCTTAATTGTCAATGTTTGCATTTAACAAGTTCTGGAAGTCCTATGTAAATTTTATTTAGTGCTGTGAAATGAGCTGTAAAAAAACCCACCACATTTCTTTTGCACTTTGTTACGATATCAGCTGGTTTCCTTCTTAAATTTGTGGAATCATTTCATGTAAAGGAATTGCAATAGGAAGCACTGAGAGTCAAACTAAGATTCTACACTGAGCATTTTTTGAACCTGCACTTACTTTCAGTTACTGCTTGGAATATTACATTTAGACTGAGATCACTTTTCTCATCAACCAAGACCAGTCTTCAGAAACCAAAAAAGATGACTCAGTTGCTGAGTACCTTTGTGTCAGAAGAGGAACTTCTTTTATTTATAAAGCTTTCAGTTTTCCCAGTGGGACATAAGAGGGTTTTGTGAGGGATAATGCAATAGCTAAATACCCAGGATAAGGGGCAACTTAGGCACAACCTGAAGCCATTTTCTCTTGTCCTGTTGCTTGTTGTTTGAGAGAACGTATCAAACCCCATCTCGCTACAACCTTATTTCAAATAGTGTAAAGGGCAATAGGGACTCCCCTGAGCCTCCTTTTCTCCAGACTAAACAATCCCAGTTTCTCTCAGGTCCTCCTCAGAAAGCTTGTGCCTTAGACCCTTCACCAACTTCATTGCCCTTCTCTGGACACACTTCAGTACCACAGTACCTTTACTGTTGGGAGTGCCCTTCTTGCCCATAGGGCACACACTGGCTTGTATTCACTGGGCTGTTGACCAACATCCCCAGGCCTTTTTCCGCTGAGCAGCTTTACAGCTACTCTTTTCCAAGCCTCTAGCATTGAACTGTGAGGGTTATTGTGACCTCATACAATTGTCCTGCATCCGTTGATCCAGCCTGTCCAAATCCCTCTTCAGAGCCTTCCTACCCTCAAGCAGATCAACACGCCCACAGAACTTGGTGTCATCTGCAAACTTACTGAGGGTGCACTCAATTCGCTCATCCAGATCATAACAGAACTGGTCCCAACACTAAGCCTTAGGGAACACCACTCTGATCATCTGCCAACTGGATTGAGCTCCATTCACCACCCATCCACCAATTTTTTTTACCCAGCAAAGGGTACATCCATCCAAGCTGTAAGAAAACCAGTTTCTTCAAGATAATGCTGTGGGAAACAGTGTCAAAAGCTTTGATAAAATCTTGGTAAACAACACCCACAGCCACAGCCAGGTCATCTTGCAGTAGGAGGTCACTTTAATCAAGGAGGACCTGCCTTTCATAAACTTACGCTCACTGGGCCTGATCACCTAGATGTATGTGCCACATGATGGCAGTCAAGATGATCTGCTCCATAACCTTCCATGGCACCAAAGTCATACTGACAGGCATGTAGTTTCCCAGATACTCCCTCCTGATGTTCTTTTAGATGGGCATAACATATGCCAGCTTCCAGTCAAATGGGACCTTCCCTGTATGCTAGGACTGCTGCTACGTGATGGAAAATGTCTTCCTAAGCACTTTCACCATCTCCCTCAGTATCCAATATCCCTCAGCAACCATCACAGTATCACAGTATCACAGTATGTTAGAGATTGGAAGGGACCTCAAAAGATCATCTAGTCCAATCCCCCTGCCGGAGCAGGAACACCTAGATGAGGTTACACAGGAACGTGTCCAGGCGGGTTTTGAATGTCTCCAGAGAAGGAGACTCCACAACCTCCCTGGGCAGCCTGTTCCACTGTTCTGTCACCCTCACTGAGAAGAAGTTTCTTCTCAAGTTTAAGTGGAACCTCTTGTGTTCCAGTTTGTACCCATTGCCCCTTGTCCTATCATTGTTTGCCACTGAGAAGAGCCTGGCTCTATCCTCGTGACACTCGCCCTTGATATATTTATATACACTAATAAGGTCACCCCTCAATCTCCTCTTCTCCAAACTATAGAGACCCAGCTCTCAGTCTTTCCTCATAAGGGAGATGCTCCACTCCCTTAATAATCTTAGTTGCCCTGCGCTGGACTCTCTCCAGCAGGTCCCCATCCCTCTTAAACTGAGGGGCCCAGAACTGGACACAATATTCCAGATGAGGTCTCACCAGGGCAGAGTAGAGGGGAAGGAGGACCTCTCTCGACCTACTAACCACCCTCCTTCTAATAAACCCCAGGATGCCATTGGCCTTCTAGGCCACAAGGGCACAGTGTCGGCTCATGGTCACCCTGTCGTCCACCAGGACCCCCAGGTCCCTCTCCCCTACACTGCTCTCTAACAGGTCGTTCCCCAATCTATACTGGAACCTGGGGTTGTTCCTGCCCAGATGCAGGACTCTACACTTTCCCTTGTTATATTTCATCAAGTTATTCCCCGCCCAACTCTCCAGCCTGTCCAGGTCTCGCTGAATGGCAGCACAGCCTTCTGGCGTGTCGGCCACTCCTCCCAGCTTAGTGTCATCAGCAAACTTGCTGATAGGACACTCAATTCCCTCATCTAAATCATTGATGAATATATTAAATAATACTGGTCCCAGTACCGACCCTTGAGGCACTCCACTAGATACAGGCCTCCAACTAGACTCCGCCCCATAGACTATAACACTCTGGCTTCTCTCCTTCAGCCAGTTCACAGTCCACCTGACTACCTGATCATCCAGAATACACTTCCTCAATTTAGCTGCGAGGATGCTGTGGGAGACTGTGTCAAACGCTTTGCTGAAGTCAAGGTAGACCACATCCACCATAGGTGATCCCATCACTGTTATGAAAAAATCTGTGTAAGCATTTTCAGTGAAAGGCAACAAACACTACCATGAGGTGCAAGGCTAGTAAATAAGTGACAGTAAAATAGTAAGAAATAATAACTTGTCACAGAGATAGCTGTAAAACCAGAAAATAACATGAGAAATTAGGTAATTTATTTAACAGTAAGTGAGCATAATGCATAAACAAAAGAGTGCGATGATAAAATATTGACAGATTATCCTGTTCCTCAAACTTATATTTTTTATATACATTACTCAATTTTGCTTCATTTTACAAAGCTTTCTTGGGATTTCAAACCAGACTAAGCCTCAGTACTTTAGACAGTGCACAGCTAAGGACTTCACAGCATTTCATGTATTTGTAAGCTCTGTGAAAAAAGTGGCTTGTCGTGGACTTGGAAGATTATGATTCATCACAAATTTGCCCTTTCAACTGTAAAATTAATAATATTATTTTTTTCCAAAAAACTTCCCGATGTTCAGAAACCTAATATTAAAAGTAAGCATCAATTACGATTTTAAGTTTTGTCTCATTTCATTGCTATAAAATTTATATGTTTCTATAGCAAGATTAAACCCAGAAAAGGAAGAAGGTAGGCCAGATTTGAGAATTTCCTAATTTTTCATCTATAATAATATGTGATTTGACACATTTTCTAATGTGTCATAAAAAATACAAACTAACCCATGAATACAGTGGACTTGATGTATGCAGAAACATGACATCGTTTTCTCAGACCTGAAGGTGAAACCTTTGCTGAAACAGTCATCATCACTCTTGTTACTATGGATATTCCAATTTTTGCTTTCCTTATGCAGTCTAGCCAAATTTGAGCTCAAGCAGTTAATACTATTGTAAACTGGGGATAGCTTGAACTTTAGGACATGAAAAATAAGGGCATATGGCTTTTAGAAACACTAAATGCTTTATTATTCATTCTCTTCTTTAATATTTTAGTAAAGATTTTAAGCTGACTTTTAGTTTTAAGATTTCTTACAGATATCGGATTGCAGGCACAGTGGAAAGGAAAACAGTTATTGGGTGTTATCCATTAAGAATTGAAATAGTGACTGTTAACAATCTGTAACACCAGGGTAGTTGTGGACTTTTCTCTATGTCATAAAAGACCCTCAAAGTTACTATAAACCTTCATTCACTTTCGGTGTGATAGGTTACACATGTGATGGTTTATTTTACAAGCAAAATCTGCATGTAAGCTGTAAAGTCCCTGAATGCTTGGATTACAAAATGGAAAAATAAACAACTGCAATTAAAGGATCCAGCATTCCAGTGTTGCTTTTCTTATCATGTATCTTTATTTTCCTAAAAGCACTTCAAAGAACTAACCTGCCAAATTAGGAACATTAATCTCTTCTGAGATGATCAATGATATGTAGATATTGTAGTCAGAAAAAGCAGCATTTACATTTTGATTTCAGACAATGTTTTCTGGGAAATCTTTCCTGTTTGTAAGCTTTGAATAAAAGTTTAGTTACTGAAATCACCTGTCTAGTTTAATTATTCATTATTTCATCTTGTAAAGGAAATTAAATATCTGTCATAGTTCTCTTCATCAGAAGGTGTATTAGCCTAAGAGAGCTTTAGCAGGTTTTGAAAGCACCTGTGAAATTAGATACCATAGAGATAACATTCTTAAGTTTGTATTACATTGTACAAATCGCAAAGTTTGTGCAGATCTTGTTAGAGATCCTATTTTCGACATTAGAAATGTTTTCTTAATTATACCATGAAACAGTATTGTAAAGTGGTCTTGCAAAAAATCTACAAAAGGCATTTTCAACTGTTCAATTTGTAAATCAAACTCTAATTCTGAATGCAGATACCTGATGAAAGCTTAATTGAACAAAGTCTGCAGTACTAGAGCAAGTACTGGAGCAAGTACAATACATCTACTACTGATGTATTCAAGCACATGTTTTTTTACCAGCTACACCAGACTTTCTTAGAGGTTTAACTTTTTGAAGTGCTTTGTGATTGTTTTTTAATGTTACGTTTTCACAAATTTAATAGATTATTCTACTTTATATTGATATGCTTAAAAAAGTCTATACACAAATTATTTTTTAGGTAAAATTGTGCTGTCTAAGTTTTTGCTAAAGTCAGTTTTGCCCTGGTTTTGTTTTTTGTCTGACCTCAGAAAGGCCTTTATTTAAAATATTTTTCTATTATTAATCAGAGAATGTAACATTAAACTTTAGTGAAAAAAGATATTTGATATTTTGCACTAAATTTGGCTATTTAATGAAAGCAACTAACTGAGATGAAGAAACACCTAAAAATTTAGGACAAGACATGAGAAGGAATACCATATGTACAAAGGACAAAATTACATACTATTCTTTCCCTGCTTTGTTATTTACTTGGCAAGAAAAAAATATCAGTCTTTTCCTAAAAGCACAATATCTTTAATCACTACAGTGATTAGATGCAGAATTCTGTAGATCATCGACAGAAAACTTTCACTACTTCAGTGCCCCAGATACCTGTCCAAGAAAAAGCTTCGTATTGATTTTGAGGGAATAGTGCCACCTACTGAGCTAGTATCTTCCATTTCTGTAGCACTTGAAGAGAGTTCCTGTAAATATAGATTTAATCTAGTGTTGTGAACTTGTAAAATCTTCCAGTTCTTTATCGTAGAATCATTCAGTCACAGAACTGTTTATGTTGGAAAAGGCATTTAAGATCATAGAGTCCAAACGTTAACCTAGCACACCACTAAACCTTATCCCTTGTTATTCTAAATAGTTTGGTTTTGTTTGGTTTTGGTTTGTTTGGGTGTTTTTATTTTTTTTTTTTTTTTTTTTTTCCCATTAGATTTATTATACCAGCTCTTAAAAGGCTAAACTGTTTGGATGTAGACCAGTCGACCATATCTGCTAATAGGATTGTGCACTCCAGCACGAGGCTCAGAGCCTATATGATATTACAAGTGATTTTTGGAATATAAATAAGGAACATCTCACAGCTATTAGATAAGGAAAGAAGACCACTCTTTCCAGATGAATTTTATTGGCAAACCCCAAGATTTTTGCAAATTATTAAGCTAGGGGATTTGTTATAGCTTTAGTTAAAATAAAATTTATCCTATGCATAGCAGTGATATTTAGGTCAATGCTCTGTTTAAGCTGCTCTCTTACTAGGCTCCCAGGAGATAACAGATGATCCAAGTAAAACGTAAATGCAGAAGGTTTGTCTCATTTTAGAATATTTTACTTCACAGCCTTAATAATACTAATTCAAGTCATAAGATGGTCTATGTCTTTGTTGCACGTTCAGTTAGGAAACCTATACATCGATAAAAATGCATCAGAAGAAAATGAACTAGAAAATAAACACTGTTCTTAAGATGGTCATTTTTATCAAAACAAGCTACAGCTGATTCAGGGCAAGATATATGATGGCAAAGAGAATGAATCTATTATTCAGTTATCCCATTAGTGTGGGAGAAAGGCAAAGGGCCTGTGTGAAGGCAGCTGTGGGGCTTTCATCCTTAAAAATTATGGATACATTGGTAGTTAAGGTTACATTCTTATTTATACGGAAATGAAGGTGAAATTCCCTCTTTACACTTTACTTACTAGATTCTGTCTCCAAAATCATTATAATAACTCTTAACAGAACAATTAAAAAAAAAAAAAAAAAAAATCTTTAGTGAAATCTTTAGCAACAAATCTTGCAGAGAAACATATTTGCATAGTCCCAATTTTCATTCTTTACATAGCTGTTTTTGTTTCTGTTAAATGTACAGTCTTTCCATTAATCTTTCTATTCCATTTGTGGGAGAGAAAACTGAGAACAATTCTAATGAAGTTAAGACATCTCATTGTGTGAAATCCTGAATTTACTGTGCCAAAGTGCTCTTGATCTGTAGCTTTCAGCCATAGTTCTGATATTTCGTTAATCTATCTATTTAAGGTGTCAAAATATGTTCCCAATTAAAACACATCCTGTGATTAATGTGTGTTTTATTTGAGTTATAATTTACTTCCACATCTTCTACAGTTAATGATGGATGAGGAAGGTGAATGACAGAAAACTCCTGCATGCGATCTGCCTTTATCAGTAAAGAAGGAAAATCAGAACTCAGAATGAAGTCCAATTCTCACTCAGTTTTCAAAACTATTTTCTTGAAGGGTTGGAGAAAAAAAAAAAAAAAATAGGGCATGGCATTTTTGTGGAATGAAGAGTTCAAAAAATAATAATTTTGAAATACTGCTCCATTTTAGACCAATTAACCATTAATTGACATCTGTTCACTTTATTGCAGTGCTGAATGGAAACTAGTTCTGTCATTTGCTTTCATAGTGAAGTCTGTTTTTTATGAAAAATATTGGTCTCAGGAGAACAATTTTGCATTTGACTGAGTGAAACAATAGATTAAACAAGAGCAGCATCATATTCTACATTAGTTTGGCACTTTGGATTTCTTGGTTGGAAACTTACATGGAGCACAGTATTGTAGGATGTGCTTTATGACAGAATGAGCAGGCAGTGCTCATTACTTGCAAGCAAGCTCACAAATGTGTAAGATATACCCGTTTTGCATACATAGGATTTTAAAGTAAAATGTACCATTACTTTTTGATATAATTTTGCATCCCTGTCCCTTCACTAAGATTTGTCACAGGGCAAATGCAGAGGGCATGTAAAAACAAACAGATCAGGAGGTCTGGTTCAGTGGAATATTTCCCCTTAGATTTATGAAGGTGAAACACAGCAGAATCAGGTCCCAACTCAAGGATCAGAAGACAGCTTGTAGTCACACATTCATGTTTGTTTTATCCCTATGTTTAAGGATAAATAAATGCAGCTAATGCCTTTATTTTAAACTGAGCATGCACTTGTTAAGTCAAGAGCATTTCAGAAGTTTAGACTGGTTTTGTAGATGGATCAGAGGAAAAATGGAAATGTGCTGCTTATGGCAAAGTTCTAGAAAAAGCAATTGTGCATATTGCACATGAAAAGTTCTACCAATGCCTGGCATGCAAAGCCACTGTGATAAATGAAAAAAATATGTAGATTTGAAGGTACTTGTGCCAACAAAACATTAAACTTGCTCCAGGCTCATTAATGTAGCAATTCTATTGAAAAATTCTGGAAAGGAAAGAGGAAAGAAAAGGGGAGGAAAGGGGGAAGAAAGGAAAAGGGAGGAAAGGAAAGGCGAGTCAAGGGGAGGGGATGCGAGGGGGAAGGGATGAGAAGGGAGGGCAAGGGGAGGGTGAGGGAGGAGAGGGGAGAGGAGGGGAAGGGAAGGGAAAGGCAAAGCGGAAAGGGAAAAGGGGAAAGGGGAAAGTGAAAGGGGAAAGGGGAAAGTGAAAGGGGAAAGGGAAAAGGGGAAAGGGAAAAGGGAAAAGGGAAAAGGGGGAAAGGGGAAAGGGGAAAGGGAAAAGGGAAAAGGGGAAGGAAAAAGAGGAAAATTGCATCAAAAGGAGTGTGACCAGCAGGTCGAAGGAGGTGATCCTGCCCCTTTATTCTGCTCTTGTGAGACCTCACTTGGAGTATTGTGTACAGTTCTGGTGTCCTCAACATAAAAAGGACATGGATCTGTTGGAACAAGTCCAGAGGAGGGCCACGAGAATGATCAGGGGACTGGAGCACCTCCCATATGAAGATCGGCTGAGAAAGTTGGGACTGTTCAGCCTGGAGAAGGGAAGGCTGCACGGAGATATCATAGCAGTCTTCCAGTATCTGAAGGGGGCATATAGGGATGCTGGGGATGGACTTTTCATTAGGGGATGTAGTGATAGGACAAGGAGTAATAGGTTAAAACTTAAACAGGGGAAGTTTAGATTGGATATAAGGAGGAAATTCTTTCCTGTGAGAGTGGTGACGCACTGGAATGGGTTGCCCAGGGAGGTTGTGAATGCTCCATCCCTGGCAGTGTTCAAGGCCAGGTTGGACAATGCCTTGGGTGATATGGTTTAGAGGGAGGTGTCCCTGCCCATGGCAGGGGGGTTGGAACTTGATGATCTTAAGGTCCTTTCCAACCCTAACTGTTCTATGATTCTATGATTCTATGAAAGGGTAAAGGAAAAAGGGGAAAGGGGGAAAGGAAACTGATCCTGGTTTTCTTAATGTGTAAGAGAAAACCAATATCATCATTCAAATGATGATTATAATTTCCAATCTGAATTAGAAGTCTTAAAATGGATAACATAGAAAGTCTAGTCTGAGGTGGAAAAACAGTGACTATGAGTGTTAAGTATGCTAATATAAAAGCAGTCTCTAACTTGTGTTCCTCTAAGACCCTCACTTGACACTGGAGACAGGAGTCTATTATATACCAAAATAAAACAGATTTTATTACAGGCTTTACGAAAAAAGGCAAGAAGTGTTCTGTGAGTGGAGATTTTGGTGGCCGCAAGTGAAAAAAAATCATCATGAGTCAGTCATTCCCATCAGAAATGCATGACTGTAGTGTCATTTTTCAAATGCCAATTTGCCTGGCAAGGGAACAGCACCCTGCAGAGCCCTAACACTCATTCTCAGAAGTGTGTTCTTGCGAAGGTCTCATTCATCTGGGATAATTCAACATGGCTATAGTTTATGAAATTTCTCATACTTATCAAATCCTCCTAAAACTATAATGACAAAGTTTACAGTTTGAATCTAAAAGAAAATCCACTCAAAATATATAAATCAGGTTTTTGTCATAATATAATATATTTAGACTGATTTAAGTCAAGCTTTTTCCCAGCTCTGATTTTGACCAGCAATGTGGGTAGTCTATCCAAAGGAGGCTCTTTATTTTTACTTGATCAGAGGGAAGATGAAAAATAACAGTCTTGATCTACACTAGAATTTCTAAAGTTATGTTGATAGTATTTGGCAAACCACATTATACAAGTACTGCATTTCCACTGTGATGAGTAGAAAACTGGGTTCTAATGGAGACATTTGCATTCTTCCCTGTGAGGGTGGTGAGGCACTGGAAGAGGCTGCACAAGGAATCTGTTAATGCCCCATCCCTGCATGTGTTCAAAGCCAGGATGGACAGGGCCTTGAGCAACCTGGTCTAGTGTGAGGTGTCCCTGCCCACAGCAAGATGTTTCGAACCAGATGATCTTATGGCTCTTTCCAACTCTAACTCTTCTACGGTTCTATGATCTTTTTTCAATTTCAGTTTCTAAAATTGTGTCTATTGTTTTATATTCAGAAGCCGAAATAGCTCAGCTGGGAGAGCGTTAGACTGAAGATCTAAAGGTCCCTGGTTCAATCCCGGGTTTCGGCAACAATATATATCCCTGGCAATGTTCAAGGCCAGGTTGGACAAAACTTTTAGTGATATGGCCTAGTTTGAGGTATTCCTGCCCACCTCAGTGTGGTTGAACTAGCTGATCTCAAGGCTCTCTTCAACCCTAGCCATTTTGCAGGTTGAAGGAGATGATCCTGTCCCTCTACTCTGATTTATGACCTTTATTTGTTTTGGTAAAATTTTTGCCTTCCTCCAAAAAAAGACAAAAGAAGCATTAAAAGGTGGAGGAAATTGACTGTAAATTCTTAGAAAACCAATAAAATGAAAGAAATTCTGTGCAGAAGGAGAACTGGAATACTGCCATTGTGTGATCTTTACCCCATACACTTTACCGCATATACAATACATCTCCTGTTCTACATAATATAAAGGAACATGGTACAAATGCATTTGGATTCACTGTAGATCTGCAGAAGGCACAACTGCAGATATTTCCATCAGTTAAGAAACAGTCCAACATGATTTTTTTCAAGGCATGAAATGGGTTATATTTTTCAATACAATAACAAAAAGAAATTGTATAGGACAGAAATTTCTGTTATTCTGTCATGCACTTCCCACTCCCTCTCAGAAGTTGTTTTGCCCCTTTTCAGACATAAGGCATTTTCCAGTTCCTGCTGATGCCTGCTGTATTTGATGAGAGTTAGGTCACATTCTTAAAATGAGTCCTAAAAATTGAGCAAAGAGCATAGATCAGTTCTTTATGAACAAGTTGCACTGTGGTATGGCACTTCTGAGCTAAACTTCTCCACCTGCCTTTTCTCCAAGAGTTCAATGGCAAGTTGACCATCTGTCTGTAAAGGAGAAAGCTTTGATATGTATGAACCACTCAGCTTGGAAGCATTCCACGCATCAGTGTGAAATGCTTTTAGAAAACCTACCATGACAGTTTTATGAATGGAGTCTATGGTAAATTTAAACTTTGAAATAGAGTTTATGGACTATGCTTAATGCTTAAAAAGGGGAGTCAGCTGGGGCAGGTATCTATGGTTCATGGATAAGAAGGTCTCTGGTTCATGAATACTGAGTTCCAAAGTGACCCAACCTTTACTTTGCACTTCAGAGAATCATTTCTTGATTTGAAGGATTTGTTCTCTTCCACGGTGTTGATGATATAACATAAAGAGAAAAAAAAAAGAAAATAAAAAAAAAAGAAAATGAAAAAGAAAAGGAAAAAGAAAAAAAAAAGAAAAAGGAAAAAAGAAAGGAAAAAGAAAAAAAAAGAAAAAGAAATAGAAGCCAAGCCAGCATAAGCTATAAATAATACATTTTCATGAATCAAAATATGCAAAAGAAATTAAACAGTTAAATCAAACAACAACAGAAATCAGGAAAAAAAACCCACTTTCTTACTTCTAGAGAAACTTTTCAAGTTCATTTTCTGTTCTAATTTTTTTTAGAAAGCTTAAAGTGCTAGAATTTTTTCTTGAATAATCCTACCATGCAACAGACATTACACTTTTCTAACAGCAAAAAAGAATCTGGGGATGAAAAGTTCCCGAGCAGTTCCTGTCTTCCTTGGTCAGTTGGACATCTGAGACACCATTTGTGGCTAGATTTTCCTTTGAACTTTTAGGCTTATTGATGTTAATCAACAAAAATTTTATTCTAGAAACAGATCTGATTGATGTTAATGGTATCTTGAATCTTTAACTGCATAATACCTTAAGTACTCCTTCTCTGTCTTTGTTAGTTGTCTGAACCAAGAGTTTTCTCTTCTGACTATAGATTTTTCAATTGGGTTTCAATCCACACTTTTCTGTCTTAATTCTTCATCCCCAAACTCTTTCATGCTTTCAACTTTCTTTCCATTTCTTTCCAGCTGGCAGAATAATCCCCTTCCATCACTCAGCTGCTAGACACCAAACCATCAAACCATTGTGTAATGAACTGTTACTGGTGTATCCTTTCTGTGTGGGTATTTCGCCTATTTATTTTTGCTGTCATATGACTTGTGTTTTAAATTTTGACCATTTACTAGTGCAGACCAGCTAAGAAGAGTGGTTTGGCAGAGACAAGAGAACTAGTTTTGAACTGAACCTCTAAATCTAGGTCCTTGATGTGATTTATTCTGTGTTTACAATAAAATGGTGTCATATTTCCAGAGTACAATGCATGCCTGTGAGAAATAGCTAAAGTAACTGAGTCAGGTAGCTTCATTTTCTCCCATTCTCTGGGAATACTGTTTTCCTAATCTATTTTGCTTCACTGCCTCTTATACTAGCACATCCATTCTGGGACATAGAATAGGTCAGCTTCTGCTGCATAAACAAAGGGAGCACAGAGCCATCCTCCCGCAGACGTTTCTGGGATATGATGAAGGAAATAATTTTTTTTTGCATTTGTGTACCAATTTACCCTTAATTTCCTCCTTTGTTATACTACAATAACTCCAGAAAATGTTTTTATGTTCCAGATTACTTTAATACAGAGGAAAAATTTACTCAAACAGTGAGTAATTTCTCTGGCTAAATATTTTTACAATGCACTAGGCTTACTTAGTGCATCCTGCATAACAAACTTTCACATTCCTAAAGCTTTCATCTTAGCTTTTCCCTCAGCTGCACATATTGCATTACCTTGATAAGTTGCCATACTTCACTGTATATATAGACCTAGATTGTCTTTCTAAACGTATTTTCCCAATTATCTTCAAAATTTACAGTGAATTGTTCTAATCTCAAACCCTAATATCACTCTTGGAACAGTAGTTTGAAGAAAAATGTTTCTTAAAAGTGCAAAGTATTTCCTATATAAATCCAAATCGTTGAAAGAAAACTATTTCTATCAACTGTGAGAAAAAAGGACCACTTATCTTTAACATTCTTTAATATTCATCAAATTATATATATACTAAAAAAGAAAAAAGCTACAAAGACTTTATAAAAGAAACAAGGATAATTTCATTTCATGTGAAGAGAAATGTCTTCATTATTCTCTTAGTGGTGAGGTAGAGGGGAATCATAACACTGAAGACAGACATAGCATGAAAGCCTGAATTTTGTATCTGCTTAAATAATTTGTTTCTATCGTTCAATAACAGAGGGATTAGAGGCAGGCTATTAATGATCAGCACCAGTACCAAAACAAATATGCCTCTAAGTGTCCTCTGGTATGAGATTCTGGAATGTTTTCAGGATCTGGCAGTACAGTAACTAGATGTGCCAGGGATGGGCCAGCAGTGTGCACTTGCAGCCCAGAAAGCCAACCGTATCCTGGGCTGCATCAAAAGGAGTGTGACCAACAGGTCAAAGGAGGTGATCCTGCCCCTTTATTCTGCTCTCGTGAGACCTCACTTGGAGTATTGTGTACAGTTCTGGTGTCCTCAACATAAAAAGGACATGGATCTGTTGGAACAAGTCCAGAGGAGGGCCACGAGAATGATCAGGGGACTAGAGCATCTCCCATATGAAGATCGGTTGAGAAAGTTGGGGCTGTTCATCCTGGAGAAGGCTGCGTGGAGACCTCATAGCAACCTCCCAGTACCTGAAGGGGACCTATAGGGATGCTGGGGATGGACTCTTCATTAGGGACTGTAGTGATAGGACAAGGCCTATTCTAAGTATTCTATGATTCTATGATAATTCTACCAGAGTACCAAGGAAACCAGTGAAGTTAAATCAATGCTGAATTTGAACCATTTCCTCAAAACGTACACATGATTTGGTTGAAACATGGGCATTAGGCAAATATTTTTGTGAGTGATTGCAATGTAGGATTTCTTTCACTATTAATCCCTGATCATACTGCAAAAAAGCCAAAGAAATTCAGATCAATTTTACAGAATGTGCAAGTAATATGGTTACTTCTTTCTCTTCCTAAATATGTATACTTTGTTAGATTCCCTTTTCTTTTCTGGTAGTCTCAGATATCAGAAATGGTAAATTATTTGCATAGGAGTCTTAAAGTTACCAGTCATTGTGCATTATTGAGTATGAGAGTGAATCAACATGTCTGTCACCCTGTCCTTGAAAGTACTGATGCACACAAAGCATCCTATATTTGAAAATCTAATAGGAAAAATTACTGGCAAAGGATCCTGTCAAATTGCCCTTCAATTGCAACGATCAAGGTCTGAATTTCAGTCTAAAGACAAGCTTTATTAGTTATAGATACCTCTTATTTCCTAAAAATTCCTGTCCTACAAAAGAGGTTTTCAGACCCATGGCATATGGCTTGCTCCCTGTGTGAAGCTTTCTCTAATAAACTAACGTATATTTTTTTGCTGAGATTCATCTCGTATGTTAGAGTGTTATATTTCTCTCTCTGAAGCAACCACTGTAAAGGTAAAGATCACCTTTATCTCAATGAGAGAATAAGAAATAAGGTAGGGTTGGGTTTTTTTCAGGTTTAGAGATTATTTTCAAAGCTTGAAAGAGACTGTGAGAACAGGTTTTGAGTGTAAAAGAAGTTAAGGTAAGCTGCTCACTGGAAAGCATGTGGTCAGTTAATTTAGCAGTCAGTCTGAATTTTTCTGCCCACCAGAGAAGCTAGAAAACACTGCAATAAAAACAAAAAGAAAAAAAAAAAGCTTGCTTCAGTAATTTGTTCAGCCTGATATATGAAATTATTCTCATCATTTTCATAGCAAGAACAAACCAAGATACAAATGAAACTTAAAAAGGTCTGGTTCTGTCAAACACACAGTACAGCTACTGGAGAGAACATTTTGGTTTTCACCAAATGTCCTGGGTTTAGCAGTAGCAGTTATTTTTCTCTTTCTTGATAGCTGGTGCAGTGCTCTGTTTTGACTTTCGGGCTGGGAACAGAGCTGATAAAAATGATGTTTTGGTTTGGCTAAGGACCTTGTGAGCCTCATGCTCTGCCAGAGAGGAGGGGAGGCGGGGCGGAAGCAGAGACAGGACACCTGACCCAAACTGACCAAAGAGGTATTCCATACCACAGCACGTCATGCCCAGGAGGTAACTGGGGAGGGACCCAGGAGGGCAGAGTGGACTGCAGGGTTGGAGGAGGTATCGGTCGGTGCTTGGTCAGGCTGGGGGGACGAGTTATCGGTTGCCTGATGATGGGGTGCTGTATTCTCTTCCCTTGTTATTTCCTTTATCATTACTATTATTGGTGGCAGCAGTAGTGATTTGTGTTATACCTTAGTTACTAAACTGTTCTTATCTCAACCCGTGGGAGTTGCATTCTTTTTGATTCTCCTCTCCGTCCCTCCGGGAGTAGGGGGAGGGCAAGAAGGGGGGGGAGTGGGTAACAAGCTGTCTGGCTGTGGGTTAAACCACGACAGTTCTTTCTGGCGCCCAACGTGGGGCTCGAAGGGGTTGAGATAACGACAGATCTGACTGTCACAATGCTGATTTATTGGCTCTCAAAGTTGTTCCTCTTGATCTCACAGCTTCAGAATGTTGTAACTTACTTAGAGCCGGTATTTGCTGTGTTAGTGTTTATCAAGTGTGGGGCTTGGGCTAAGGTTCCTGTCTCACTGTACTTTATGGCAATGACTTGTAATACGGGTGGGCTCCAGCAGCAGGGCGGGACGGACGTGGCCGTGGACTGGTCCCTGGCCGTCCGGCTGCTCCTCACCGTCCTGGCCCTCGCCCTCGCCTCCGTCTGCGTGAGGCTCTGGGGAGCCGAGGGGGAGCGGCCCCGGGAGCCGGCGGCTGCTGAAGCGGCCCGGGAGAGCGGCCCCGGGGACCAAGCGGGAGCGGGGCCGGAGGCCGGCAGGGAACGGCTGCCGGTGGAGGAGGTCGGGGCGGTCGAGGAGCGGGAGGAGGCGGCTGCCGAGCAGCGGGAGAAGGCGGCGGAGGAGCCGAGCCCCGCGGAGGAGCCGAGCCCCGCGGCCGAGCCCAGCCCCGCGACGGCCGAGAGCATTCCCCGGAAGCCGCCCGCCGAGCCCCAGGAGGATGCAGGAGACCCCGCAGCATTTCCCAGCAAGGCAGGGGAGGAAGAGCTGGACTCAGGAAAAGAGAAGCTGGTGGTGGGAGAGCCGGCAAGCACAGCAGCTACACCAGCCCCAGTGACAAGTACAGCAGCATCGTTTGAGAGTTCTGAAGGTTTTGAATGGCCTTTGGGTACCCTTGGGACCTGCCTGCTGATTGTGATGGGGATCAGCATGTTGGCACACACACAGAGTGTGTTTTACCCACCACCATTTTGTCTGATCCCGAAATTTAAGCAGAGTCAGGTTTGGGTCTTGTCTGGGGTTAGACGACGATATGGGAGGACCAAGAGGTTTTCCCCAAGGCTGGAGAGCCATGAGTGGCAGGGCGTGTGGGACAGTATGGGCAAGTATCTAGTCCACTGGGCCCCTCCAGTGCTTTGGAAACATTGGAGATGGAAGGCAGCTGTATGGAGTCCCCAGCAACAAGCTGCAGAAACTGCTGAAGGGGACAGTGAATTATTTTGAGCCTGGTGGGCCCATGACCCTTAAGGCCATCAGAGCAGAGATGCAACATAGAGATGGACTCATGATCGAGGGGTGGACTTAGCAATGGACACTATTGCCCAGGTTATTCACAAGTGTGAACACTGCACACAGCCTCTCCTGCTCTGAAAGACTGTTACAAGAGATGGAGCCTGGCATCATGGACCAGATGGACTCAGCAGCTTTATAGGGACTGGGCCATGCACTACGATGAGAGTGCACTTAGATAAGAGTGATGGTATATTGAAAATGTGGGATCTGAGCATGACGTGAATGGTATGGAATAAGGGGTGGATAATGTCCTGGGTTTAGCAGTAGCAGTCATTTTTCTCTTTCTTGGTAGCTGGTGCAGTGCTGTGTTTTGACTTTCGGGCTGGGAACAGAGCTGATAAAAATGATGTTTTGGTTTGGCCAAGGACTTTGTGAGCCTCATGCTCTGCCAGAGAGGAGGGGAGGCCGGGAGGAAGCAGAGACAGGACACCTGACCCAAACTGACCAAAGAGGTATTCCATACCACAGCACGTCATGCCCAGGAGGTAACTGGGAGTTACCCGAAGGACTGGGACTGCAGGGTTGGAGGAGGTATGGGTCGGTGCTTGGTCGGGCTGGGGGGGCGAGTTATCGGTCACCTGGTGATGGGGTGTTGTATTCTCTTCCCTTGTTATTTCCTTTATCATTACTATTATTGGTGGTAGCAGTAGTGATTTGTGTTATACCTTAGTTACTAAACTGTTCTTATCTCAACCCGTGGGATTTGCATTCTTTCTGATTCTCCTCTCCGTCCCTCCAGGAGTAGGGGGAGGGCAAGAAGGGGGGGGGGGGGAGTGGGTAACAAGCTGTCTGACTGGGTTTAAACCATGACAACGGCACCTGACCTAATCATATCTTGAACTTGAATTGGACTCAAAAGCAGAATGGTTTTTTTTTGGTAAGATAACCTATGATTCATAAGTATTCAGCTATGGGAAAAATATCCTTAAATTCCTATGTGCCACCTTCCCATCAGATTGTCTTTGCCTTTGAAAAGTATTAAGTGTTGCAAGAGAATAAGGACAATTAAACTAAAACAGTCTTTCTTGTAACTTTTCCAAAAGCCTATTTGCAAAGGAAAATAGCTTTTTTATTTTCTAAAGGATTTCAGGACAAGAAAATATTATGAAAAGTTAAAATTATTGTACTTTAAAGTTTGTTTTATCTAATGAAATTGTTAGTTCTTCAGTCTCCCACTTTGCCAGAGATTAGTATTTTTCAACCCTACTCAGATACTGATGTCACTTGGAATTTCAACTACTCCTTTACTTTAATCATCAGGAATAGAATGTGATGAGGCATTCATCCAATGCCTTATTCTACTGGAACTGTTTGTGCATTTCTTGATCGTTGTAAGTGGTGAGACTGCACACAAAGTGAAAGCAGACTAAGGACAAATTATAAGAAAATAAAAAGAAAAAAAAATATATGTATATACTCTACTCCATATGTTTATTATGTGGTTTGGGCTGCACAGTGCACAATGTGGCTCTATCTCATAAATTAAACCTATCTTATGCTGGCAAATTATAAAACCCTGAACATGAATACACTGGTGGCAGCAGTCTGGTTTCAAATGTTTCCATTCAGATTATTAGGCATATGTATGTGCTTTGGATTTTGAGCTGGGAATCTTAAACCTCCTCAATAGATACTCAACACTTTCTGGTTTCAGCCAGCCTGAGAACAGCATCTGAGAATTTAGCTTACAGATGTGTGCATTAATCAGCTTAACCACCAATATTTAAAGATCTTAAACTATGCAGAAATATGTCGCCCCTAAAGTTCTCTTTCCGAGCCCCTGCAATAGTAATATTTGAACAAGCAGCAACTGTCATTTGTAATGCAAACCAATAGCTAATCAACAGGAAAGTTAAAATTTCTAGTCTTATTAAATGTTGATTAGACATGCGTTGAGAAAACACTCTCCTGTGTGGCTTTCTTCCCTTTTTATTTTTCTTTCATTTTTTCCTTCTGAATGAAGTGGAAATTCTTGACATTTGCAGTAGAATTATAGAACCATAGAATGGTTTGGGTTGTAAGAGACCTTGAAGTTCATCTAGTTCCAACCTCCCTGCAACAGGCTTCCACTAGACCAGGTTGATCAAAACCCATCCAACCTGGCCTTGAATACTAATTATATTAGTAATTCTTTATAGATTTTATATAACTATGATCATAATTAATGATATATTATTAACAACAATGGTAATAATAATAATAGCAGATTTAAGATCTTCCTGATTTTATAAATCACAGTATCACAGTATCACAGTATGTTAGAGATTGGAAGGGACCTCAAAAGATCAAAGATCTTCCACTCATTTATGATATATATTGCAGCACTGCTTTAAAATAATACAGTGGTTTACCTGGTTATTCATCTATCTCTGTAATGTCCCTCAGAAAATAAATCATGTAACTGATCCATTCCTAAGAAGCCTTCAAGACATTTGCTGCTTTTACATGGTGTGCACTGAACCGAAGATACTTTGAACATTAATCTGATGTAGGCCACACTTTCATGTATTTAATAAAAAATTGTATCTAATTTAACTACAAAAACCTCATCTGTCACCTCTAGCACTTTGGCTTAAATGAGAACTCAATAAACTCGTAATCACAAATTCAAATCTAGCTGGGGTTTTTTTTGGTGGTTGGTTGGGTGGGTGAGTGGGTTTTTTACTCTGAAACCCGCATATTAATTAATGTTTTCATTTCTTGCTTTCATTTTGTCTTCATTATGTCCTGTTCTAAAATAAAAATTCAAAATAATTTCTAAATAAAATTAAAATTAAAAAATTGAAAATAAAAATTCAATTTCCAAAACTTTCTATAACAGGAATTCCTCCTGAAATTTTTATCCCAACTTAAAGTCTAAACAAACGTAAACCAAGTTATGTTCAGATAATCACCCACAAGATCCATGTTTCCAAACCACCCCTGTTTGTGGTTACCTAGGCATCGTGCCTGCAAACTTCTTCATCACTTTGTTTACCTGCTGTGATCCATTTGTACATGAAATTTATATTATTGTCAACTGACTCTGTGGTCTGAGTCCTCACTAACATTGATTGTCATGGTTGAACACTGCAGGAGAATCTTATTTGTTCTTAATAGCTTTACTGATTCTGGTTTTCATTTCATTAATTTCTACTCTGCTGCATGACCTTCTGATATTTTGCTTCAAACTGTTGGGAAAGGGTCATCCATGTACACACTTAATTTCATTAGATCTTGAATTTTGTTTCTCAGCAGTTCTCTCACCTTGGATCAAAAAGACTCTGTTAGATAAATGGATTAATCAATTAGAGCAAGAATCTACCCGCCAGTTAATAGGCTTGTGCATGTGGAATTATCTAAATCATCCTGTTAAAGGGAAGGCCCTGAAAATTAAGCAGTTAGTAATGGCTAAGTTTTAAATGTTCATGGGCATGAACAAACAGTGGCTGTTCTTCTGAAAAGAGACTGAAGTAAGCTTATTTCCACTCTTAAGAATTTTTTTATTTTAACCCAGAATAGCTTTTTCATAAATCCTAAACTGTTTATATACAAAGTTAGTGAACACTTCGAATTTATTTTTCTGAAAATGATATTCTTAATATGATGGCTCGCATGTTTCCCACACCAAGTCAAATTCTGTTCTTAATTGCACTCTGCAACTGAGAAGGAGAGTGGAATTTGGTTCATAACATCAATCCAGTAGTACGAGATGTAAATTTGTTTCTTTTTATTCAGATTCTGACTTTAACTACCAAGAATATCCACACTGATAAATACTTTACTTAAATAAACAGGAAGGAAAATATTTTTCATGATGTAGTGGACTCAGCTATAGAGATGATAAAATTCACTGTGAAGATGTTGAAAGGAATATACAGGAAATAACTGGGGGGACAGGAGCAGGGAAATAGGTCTTTTTTTCACTGCCAGAATTCTTGGATCAAATCCAGACTAAAGATATAAAAAGTTCCTAAGAAAATAGCATACTTCTCAATTGTTTCACTGCTTGGCATTTTGAATAATTAAAACTACTTCTTAATTTAGGAAAAAACATTAATCAATGACTTCTACCTAAAACTGTGTCTGTGTACAAAGTCTTTCTTCTCATCTTTACACATAATTTATGTACTTGAAAGGGAACAAAATCATTTGGTGACCCAAAGAGCATGAAGCTCTTTTTGGTTTTTTTAATTACTATGTAATCAGTTAAAAGCCTACTATCCTTGTGCCATTTGGATCCCTTACAGCATTGCTTCAACCCAATCAAATCTCCATACACTTTGGAAACTGTTTTGGGGAAATTTGTTAAAACTTTCATTCTGAAGCCAAAAGTTACATTTATACAAGTGTGTGAAACAACCCATTTGGGGAATTGTATGATTTGCCACAATCTCATACTTACATTGTGAAAAGAAGCCTCACTTCCTTTCCCTTTCTACAGCACAGTTATATTGAAGTACACAGCTATGGATCAAACCAATTCCTCTCTTCTTCTTTGAGCAAACCTAGCACCTGACAGCCAGGTATAAAATCACAATTGAATCTTCTGCCTGTCTGACTGGCTACCTCCATCAAGCTCTTGGCTTCTGACTGCTATCAGTCACTTTAAGACAACAAAATCTCGAAAACTACATTTGGAATTGAAGCATTGGAACCTCTGACTGGAAGGGCACAGATATACATGACAGAATACAGGGTGCTAAGAGAGCATGGGGCTTTACAGTTATTTTATATCCCCAGATATTTCATTTGTCCAGAGAAAATCTGGAGGAATGTTGAAGAAAGAGAATTATTCTATCTGTACACATTACAATTATCTTTATTCTAGAAACTCACCTTAATCTCATGCTATTTTAGCAACAAAATTTACCCCAAATGAAACTTATGCCTTAATCCAGAAAACATTATCTAAAAATCCTGCATTAAGAAAAAGTTCCAACTTACTGTAGTAAGGGATATCTTAGAAACTGCTTATCCATTTATTTTAAAATGTCAGAGAAAATAACATCTGCAGGAGTTAATGGTTGAAGAGAAATTTGCATGCACTTGTAAGCCAATCTGTGTGCATAACATTTTAGTTCAGTATGTACTATAATAGACTAAGAAGGTTATACACACATGCACTCCTATAAAAATCTATATATTTAGCCATTTATGCCATAAAACACATTTTAAAAATATATACAAGTCTCTAAAGACTTTGGCAGTTAAGTACAAGCTGTATTATGTCAGCATAGAGCTTGAGGTCAATTGGAAATGTCCAGTACCTCCTTAGCTGAAAATATCAGTCTCTTCCTGAGTTTCCTGCATTTCTTTAGCAATAGGTAGGAAATGCACCATACTATCTGCAAGTCTGTAGATGCAATCTAGGTGGAGATAGGACCCCATTCTTGAAGGAACCCCTATAACTTTTGCCAGTTTCAGTAGCACTTGTTAATCCTTAGGACTAGCTCTCTGATTGTCAGGATGTTTTAGCACCAGTACTGGCAATTAATTTGAAGCTCTCAGATAAGGATTTAGAAATTTATCTGGAGCTTTGTAAACTGCAGTAGATTTACTTGATTGCTGGAGTAATTTCCACCTTAAAACTCAGCTTTATTCATCAGTCTCATAATTTTTGCCTTAGCTACTTGGTTTGAAATAACTAATGTGTAGTTTAAAGCCACCTTATTAAGAAATATATATAAGAACTTGCTTATGTGTGGTGTAAAAATGAGTGCCTGTGCAATCTGCAGTTGCAGAGGACTTCACAAATATGATGAGAAATGCTTGTCTCTCCCTCTGAAAATCCCACAACGGCAGACTTGCAGTAGTTCAGGATTCCCTGAATGCTGAAAGGAAGACCACAGTGAGGTCATAAACACATCAGTTTGTGCCTGAGGAGAAGGCACACAAGGAGCCCATCTCTAGCAGAAGAATGAAAAAAATTCTAGGATGTGTAGTTTCCTCTAAGCTCTTAATTCAGTGCTGCCCTAAAAAAAAAATAAAAAAAAAAATAAAAAATTTGATACTTTAATTTTGAAACTATTTTTTAGCTTCTGTCTGCATCACTTCTGAAGTGATCTTAACAGATGTACTGAAATGGGTAAGAATGATGGAGTGATTGAAAGACCCAGTGCTTTGAAATGAATGCCTCATAGCAGTAAAAGAAGGTAGTACTTGTCATGATGGTTTTTCTTTCATATATATGCACACACACACATAAATTTTTTCTTTTCCCAAATTCTTGTTAAAAAAAATGAGCAGGGGAATGAAAGAAGGAGAAATGTCTCATACAATCTCATTCAACCGTCCTTGGTGAATGCCAAATGTCCCTTTTTCCAAAGACAACCTGTGTTTCTGACTATTCAAATATGACTGGATTGGGCTGGTTTCTGTGTGCCTTTTACATTTACAGAAACTGCAAGACATCGTTGCACCAAGTACCTCTGGGCCTACGTCCAGATTTCACTAATGCATCCTCAGTAACTTCTGTTTCTTGCAGCTATTTTGCTTCCCTTGAATACACTCTCTGTTGCCCAGCTGCTAAACACTGCTGTTGATCATAAAGAATATTTTAATTAGGTTTTTTTGTACTGTTGTTTATGCTCAGAAGCACTTTTTGCATGTTCATTCTCATTTCTTCAGATTTATTTCCCCTCAGGCTTCCCTCATCCTTTATTCTTCCTGTCTGGATGTGTTCTGTTGCAGTGACCCCAGCACAACACCCAGAGTGAGAATTGTGGGCATAGCATGGAGATCAGTAGCCCAGATGGATCTAACAGCCTGTCTGGGAGAGAAATCTGTGTTGCTCAGCAAAATAAAAAATAGATACAAAAATCAGCTAACACTTTACCTCTGCCTGGGATGTGTTAGAAAGAAGATGGGATAGCTGATACAAAGATACATGGGAGACTTGCCCAGCTTTCCAGCACAGCACATCAATTCCATCTTGTTGAGAAACAGAACATTTGTCTGAAGCTGTGTCTATACTGCAGACTGCATCTGAGCAGGCTGACTCTGAGACCGACTTAATTTGTTTAAAACTATTTTGTGTTTCTCAGCACTGCGGGAGCACAGTTCAGGTACAGCCTGAAAAAGCTGCTGCTGCTGAACATCCTCAGTTTGGAGGTCGTTTTGTCACTTAGCCATCCATGGAAATGGAGGATGAAGTTTTTCTCTCACCAAATATGAAACACTCGTTTTGGCAATGCCTCAGCACCAGCTGCTCTTAGTCCCCAACCCCTCCTGTGTGACCTGTAGACTGCTGGGGGCAGCCAGCCATGCCGCAGAGAGAGGGACATGCTACCTTCCAATCATTCTTCTAGAAAGCACTTCAAACCTTTGAGTCTAATGTAAAGAATTCCTGTACAGACTGAGGAGTGTTAAAGATGTATATGTTATATGTCTGACAGCACAGGATTCAAAAGGAAAAATACTCCTTTTTTAAAAGAAGGTATATACAGGCTGTCATTGCAGACCAGAACAGCAATAAAAACCAAAGCACAAATCGATGATTGCGACAGTCTGGATTTCACGTCCATGCTAAGGAACTATAAAAAAGCATTTATTGTCTTGCTTGCTTCTCATTCTCCCCATTTTTGCTTTGTTTCTCCTGGAGTTACAGTAAGAACTGAGCACTGGTAGTTCCTGTAGACTTTATGGCAAAAGAGCCTTTTAGCTTTTCTGACTTGTCAGTTGTATTGGGGAAGATGTTTGACACTGTTTTTACAATTGACACCACATGGGGCTGGCTGTTGCACATTACACAATACTTGGGTTAGCATGTCATTTTTCTTCTGCAGTAGACCTGAACACACAAATCAGTGTTAACAGCAAAATTAATCCACAAAACCAAACTAAATGATTGCTCTTCTTCCATGCATGTGCTGCTACATATGTGGTGTGTGGGAATCTCTCACTGGTCTGCAGGGTATTTTTTGAGAACTAATGATTATGCATTGTCAGATTCACTTTTCCCAGTGGAAAAAATGGCTTTTGATTACAGCAGAGCTTTCACAGTATGGCACACAAGCTAACATACAGCATTGAAAAGTCTCTGAAGACTAGGCAAACACATGTCAGGTTTGAAGCAACTTGTTAAATCCTTGGAAATGAGTTGGTATTTAGAACAAAGAATACTTGAAAAATACCACCTTGGATGTATAACAAATCTTATGGAGACTTCAGAGGCAAAAGCTGGCCCAGTTTACTTTTCTGATTGTTCTTATCCCAGTATTTTCTTTAGCTTCTACCACTTCTGTTCCGGCAACACTTCATCATAAGGTGGGGTTTATTCATTCCTTCTGCAATTGCCCATCTATGTGCTTGCCTTTGCTGTCGTCTCACTGCCTTTAATCCATCAGACCAGCTTTGCCTCACTGCCAGGCAAGTCACATTATTTATGCTGTGGTAAGTTCTGGAACTTCTGTAAATGAGTGAGTAACAACACGGAGAGTTTGGGTATAAATTTTTCACGATACTCTCTTTTAGCAAATCCTACTCCTTGGCCTGAAAAAAACAGATTTTTGTTGAAAGTTGGTGGTTGCTTTCCAATGTGCACAAACATCTACCAGAACACCTAAAAGTAGTTCATTTCCATTTTAAGGTGTTCCCAGTCCACATCCTGTTGCAGGGATGACAGATTTGATTATAGATTAACATAAAGTTTCTCCTCCATCTGCTTCTTTAGAGTGCGGCCAACAGAAGCAGCAGTTTGCACAGCAGTTTCTGGGCTCTTCCCTGAAACCTTCTAGATCTTCTTGACACTTCTGGGATCATCAGGGACCTCTTCAAGGAACACCAGAGTGTCTTTCTCCTACTGAGAAAGAATAGCAGAAGGTTGTGATTTTCCAGCTTCTAACAGTCTCTGTCTCCTGTTCTTCACAAAAGGGTGATTGAAGTATCTGTCCACCCTGAAGGGAAAGGCTTTAAACTGACAGAGGGGAGATTTAGATTAGATATTAGGAAGAAATTCTTTAGTATGAGACTGGTGAGACACTGTCACAGGTTGCCCAGAGAAGCTGTGGCTGCCCCATCCCTGTCAGTGTTCAAGGCCAGGTTGGACGGGGCTTGGAACATCCTGGTCTAGTGGAAGGTGTCCCTGTCCCTGGCAGGAGTGTCAGAACTAGATGATCTTTAAGGTCCCTTCCAACCCAAACCATTGTGTGATTCTAAGATTGTATTATTCTATGATGACTTGTGGAAAGTATCTCATGTTGGCTTGCAAGTCATTGCATCAGTACAATTTAGTGAATATGGAATGTTTACATCATCTCCCATCTTGAAAAAGATGCTCATGATGAGAACACTACCAGCTCCTTCTTTCAAATAATTCATTTATTTTCATGGTGATCATCACAAATGCTATGCATGCTACTCAAAATTATCATCCTGACAGTCTTAACTAGGGATATATGTTGACAGTAGGAAAACTCCAGTTTTCTTATACTTCTCCTTACAGTCTTTTCTCAAAAAGTTGGCCAGCTAGTTGTAAACTGTTTTCATTCAAAACTATTCTTATCTGTATCTGATAGCAGGATGCTTATGGTGATAAAGGATTACTCTGGTGTTTGAGCTTTCCAAGATCATGTAGGGAAGTGCACTGTTCCCAGAGAGATAAATTAGGTTTCACAGCTGTCACTGATCATTCATGCCCTACATCATAGTTTACAGAATACATGCTAATGACGCGCCAAAAAGTCTTTAACATGCTAACTTCTGCAGGAGCATCAGGAAGTAGTTAGGGTGCATAGCTGGGAATATTCCCTGTATGTTTTGATATGTAGTCTTTTCACAGCGAGAAAACCTGGCTAACTTTGTCTTTTCCAAAACTTTGACATTTATGTTTAACTACATTTGAGGGTTTTTTTTTTGTTGGTTTTTTTTTTTTTTGTTTTTTGTTTTTTGTTTTTTTTACTGAGGACAAAGAGAAGTTTTTAAGACAGGTTTATTGACTGCCTAGAGTATTTTATAACACAGTTTCTCTTGTCACCTACACAAGTAATCACATGTGTTTTCAGCTTAGTTCCAATGCTTTCAGCCAGATTCATGTCTGGGTTTTTATTTCACATAGTGTCTGAGCTCTGGCTGAGAGGGTTAAGAGCTCCACTGAGCATTCCCTGCTTCCATACAGAGCACATAGAGAACACATGCTTTACATATCAGCCAAGAACCAAAACTGTTCTCCACTCTGCCATGGTGCATTTTCCTACTATCCTAAAGCATAAAAGGTTGTCTTACTTACATCTCAAATGATCTTTCTTCATGCCGCACCACTGACTTGCAGTTCTGAGGATTTGCTGTGCCAATACCTAACAAGCAGTGGTACTGTAAGAGTTATTTTTTACTGCATTATGTCTCCCTCATTTTAATTGCCAGTTTCTACAAATGATGCTTTTTCCATATCAGGCTTGTTACACATTCAGAGAAAGCAATACACCTTTTTGGGCAAGCATTGCTTGATGAGACACTAAAGGTAGGGAAATTTTTGAAATCTCATCTGTATAAGCTTTAAACATGTGGCTTTGGTGCCTTTGGAATAGTTCTGCTTTGTTGTTTCACTGGCACCTGTAGTGCTGATAATCAACTGCTTGGTGACATTGATGTGTTCATCACTATACAGGTTATAAATGTTCTTAAATTTTTGAATTCTGAGTAACTTAAATATGACTGTACACACAATATGAGCAGGATGAATTGGGTTATATGAAGCAAAAATAAGAACATCTGCTACATCTTGGGGTAATAGAAGCAGGAAGAAGACAGGCTTTGGTAAGGTTTTTTGACAAGGTATCACATAATAGCCCTGTATCCATGTTGTAGAGAAAAAATACACACACTAGACAGATGTACTTCAGGACTGGTGAAAAACTGTTTGGGTTGCTGAACTTGGAATAGTGATCAGCTGCTTGAAAACGCTCGTTTAAGCTGTGCATCACTGCATAGAGTTTAGGTGCTTTAATATATAACAGCAAGCTACTGAAACCTGGCTAGTATTGTGCCTATACTGTAACCTGGAGAATGGTACAGGAGCTCAGACTTAACCTAATTCACAAGTGGAAGGGTTGGTGTCAAACCACCGCAGGGCGGGGCTGCCTTTCAGAGGAAAGGGACCTTTGCAAGCTAGAAGGATGGAAGGATAGACAAAGAGAAGTACCATGGGTTTCAACAGACACTTGTGAAGTCTTACATTCAGGACAGACTAATCCTGTACATCAGTGCAGATAGGGAAGTGACTGATATTTAACAGCCTGAGAGTGTTAGCATTGTGTCCTTGTGGTAGTATGCATGCTGACTGCATGCTGGGCTACTTTATGAAAAGCATAGCTATCAGGTCACGGGAAGTGACTATTTCATTCTGCTTAGTGCTTCTGAGTTCTAATCTGAAATACAGTTTCCAATTTCAACCACCCCTTCCCCAGGAAATCTCTACACCTCCAATTTACATACCTGAAGACAGAAGTAGGAGACAGCTAAATACTTCTTGGAAGGCCATAGCTGGAAAAGAAGAGACAAAAGTCACAATGAACAATAGCAGAAATGCTGACTGTAATAACATCTTTGTTTTATTCAATAAGAACATTTTACCTTTAGATCAGATTGTCTATAGACCCTGTGGAAGCTTTGTCCTTAACTTTCAAAACACATACTAAGGCTCTGAGTTATTTGATCTAACCTTGATGTTAGCCATCCTCTGAGCAAGAGAGTGAATTAGAGACAGCCATAATTCTTTTCAATTCAATTGTTCTGTTTCTGTGAGTCTAATATTTACTTAAGTGGGGAAAAAAAACAAATAACAAAACAAACAGAAAAGATTAAAAGCTTGAGAAGAAGTATGGTGAAAGGTAATCACGGAAATAGCATTAATAGCAGATAAAAGATGTGGTTAGAGAGTGCTCTTATTCTGGTAAATCAAACTGTTACTGGTGCATATTAACATGACCTGTTCATGCATTGCAAGTGACTATTAGAATCAGGCTCCAGATTTTTTTTGTTTCTATAATTGCACCAATGGGGACTGCTGGACGATCCAAGTAGCATCTGGCTTTATCCTGATAATGGAAGATGCCTTAAATCTCTTCTGACCTTTTCCTGTGACACAGATGTAGTTTTTGGTCTTTTACTGTTGGTCTTGAGTTTGATAGCATAACTATGCAACCTAGCAATTTCTCAATTCTATGGCAGTTATAAAGATGCTTATCTGCCACAGAGATTTGGTTTTTGTGTCAGAGCACTGTTTTCTGACTGAGTAATCCTGTGGTGTCTAACGGCTAAGGGTACACCCCTGGTCCTTTTTGAGGTTTCCTGCAGCCTGTATTTCTGTAATTTCTTGCTTTTTATTACTTGGAGAAACATAAGAAAATTCTTCAGAGATCTGTGGGATCGGACTGGAGTACATGTTACAGACTCTCAAACTTCCTTTATTTTGTGTGGAACATACACTTTTTCCTTGTTCTCGCTTTGTTACTTTTGGAAGTAAGAAACATTCCCATGCAGTATGCCAGTGCGCTGGCAGATACGGAGCTGATGAGGTGAAGTGATTCTACACAGCACCAGCATGAAGAATGCCAGTATAAGCTTTAAACTCTCTCCCTCACCCTAAATAGAAAACAAAAGTGTTTTGTAAACGCTGAAAGCTGAGGGTCAGCCTGCTTCTTTGGTGAAGGAAAACTAGTGGAAATGGCCAGATGACAGCTTGCCTAGCAGCACAGAGCCAATAAAAATAGCTTGAGACTACATTGCAAGGCAGAGTCAATAATGCCTGGCAGTAGGCTGCTAGTCTGGCAAACCAAAGAGGCCTCAATAGTTTCAGGTTTCTTCCAGGTCACCAGCTAAAAGATTCTTAAGAGCCACTGTAGCCTGAATAAAGGGAAAAAAATTGAACAAGTATGTTGTGCCAGTGCAAACAACCATGCTGAGCCATGATTCCCAGTATGTAACTGGTGAAGCACAAGTACAGATTGATTTGGAGCATCAGTATCTGTACTTTTCTAAACATCCTTTTTAAAACTGAGTTTGGACCCATACAGAGGGAATAATGACAAACACACACACCCAGGAGGAAGGGTGGATTATATTGCTTTTTTTATAACTGTCATAATTCGTGTTTATTTGAAATCATCCCCAGCGAATGTCTCTTGCATGAAATTACCTTTTTCTGTACTCTCTGGGCTGACTAAGTAGTTAGAGAGGTGAATAAGTTCAAGAACTTTGTTCCAGATATGTATGTAGGAAAAGGCAGCAGATGTTAGAGGGGACATGATCGGGGTAATTTTTGCTTCTGCTATCACTACTGGAATGGAGAAGCAGTCCTAACATAAATAGTATGCATATATAAATTTTAAATGTATGTATATTTATGAAAGAAAAGAGACAGAATTAGAACTGTGACCCTCAGTGGTACAAAGAAATATATATACAAAAATAAAATAAATTACCTGCTGTCCTTTACTGTAAGATTTCTGTTTACTGCCATCTGGCATGGCAACAAACAGTTCCCTAATCCCCTGTGATTTCACAACATGGTATCTGTACATGATCAAATGGAAATGTGGCCATTTACAACTAAAATGAGTCTCTGGACCTAAATCAGGGTTGCTATAGATATCACTAGGACTGCAGAATTTTAACAGTTAAGGGATATAATTTATAGTGCCAGTGAATTCATATGGTTTCACTCTATGCAACTTGTTCAGACATTTCAGAACAACTCTCAAATGATTTCAGAGTATTTTGGATGAAGGAGGTATTCATTGTTATCAATATGTTTAAAATATCAGTTCAAAGGTGCTTTACTGCTGGACAAAACCAGATCATATAGACACCTATGACAGACACTAAAGTTGCAATGAATTACCTAAGATTCCTTTTGCAGTCACTGGAAAGAAAGAGACGTAAATGGCAACATATCATCCAAATGTGGGAGTCAAAGACAAGTCAGCCTAAGTTGTTTCCTATTTCTCTTCACTGCCTGTGAAGTGAGCCTAGGGTGATCAGCTCACATGTGAATATACACCTCGTAAGTCAAATGTCAAGAATTACACCTGAATGTGAATAGATTCCCTTAACTTGCATTAGACTTTTGAATACTTTAATATCAAGTGCAGGACATCCTAAACATACTTTGCAATTTTAGTTTTAGATACGTCTCCTCCAGCCTCCCACTCCTGTCATTGACTTTCTCCATAAGAAAGCAGGAAAGATATAGCAAGAGCTCCTAAAGGCACACACCTAGCTCTCTCCTCCTTCACCCTCTAAATATGCCTAGAATTTCTCATTCATTACCCTTTCTAGTCTTCCTTGTTCTTCCAGGGACCTTAGATTTTCCATTCTTCTGAGCTAGCCATCCATTTGCTTCCCTGCATTTGCTTCCCTTTTTTATTTTCAGTAATATGAGCCACCATTTAAATGTAGTCTGAATCTCTTTTTACCAAAAAGTAAGCTCCAATGTAGCCATGTTATGTAGTCACATCCAGGTGACTTCTGTCTATTCCCTGTCATGTCCCTTGTTTCATTTAACAGTCACATAGCTGTTGTGCTGTTTCCCTCAAAATCACTCTTTAAACTTTCCACAACAGGGAAGGACACTAGTAGTTTCTAAACTGGTGATATGCTGTGGCTAACTTTGTCTCACAACTTTCTCACAGTCCCTGATTTGTCTGTCTGCATCTCTTGCTTCCAATACTGGATTCAAGTGGGAACCCTCCTGATAAAGACCAATAATTTTGTTGCTGTTTGTCACATGCCATGTCATGCAAATGCACTTTGTCCATGAAACAGTCCTCAGTAGTCTGTTACTAAAAACAGTTAAAAATTTAAAATATATTTGTAATAAAGCTGTGCCGTTAACATGATGTGACATCAGTCTTACCTATTTTTTAGACTAATATTTGTACCTGTGAGCTGTCAGTAAAGGCTGGAACATTGGAGGAATGTAGTCAGATTGTGTGCTTCTAGATCCATGCCATCTTCATTATAAATGTTATTAAAAACAATGGCTTGATGACATGGGGTAATAAGACAACACTGGAAAAAAAAAAAAGATTAATAAAATGTGTTATTGAATTTGGTAAGCTCTTTAAGATTTGTCTCTGTGAACCACTGCACTAGAAGCACTCTGTTGTCACTGTCATCTTCAAATATTTTTCTGGCGTGTCTATAAAACACATGTTCTGTGACTCTGATATTTACATGCTACTGCTATTTAGACAGTAAGTCAATAGAGTTGAGATAATCACTGAGGGACTATCAGTAGCTGTACTTGGTCGGAATTGTATTGAAGTTCATGAAACTTTTTTAGTTTACACTCACCAAGGATCTAGCAGACAGTCTGCAAAAAAACTAAAGTTTCATGCTGGCTCCTTTACAAGTGTAGCAGTTCAAACAGAGTCTGGCATTGGATTAATAATGTGACTCGTGGATGTGACAGTTGCTGGGACCTTGTTATAGTCAGAACCAGACTGGAATGTGAGAACTGTAAATCATGAAATTGTCTGAAAGTACATGAAATGTTATTAACCCAGTGATAGAAAAACAGTTTAAACTTGTGACATCTCCTGAGCTTCTTCTATCAGGTTTATAAGATTTAAAGGGAAAGTTCAGGGTGAGAAGAAACTAGTGATGAGATGGGGTTTTCTTTGCTGTGTGTAGACAATGATTTAAAGTGTACATAGTTCATAAATCTCATTCAAATCCATATGGTTTCATATACTCATATTAAAATTCACAAGGCTTAAGAACTGTTGTACCCAGAGGGATCATAAAGTACATTTACTCTTTTCATATACAAAAATAGAATAAATCTCTAAGCTGGATATAAGCCAATGCTTCTTTCTTTTCATTCTATTTTATTTTTTAAGAGCTCTGCATGTTCTAATTTTTATGAAAATTTATAATGCATCGGTACAAAAAGACACACTGAGTTCACTGCATTATAATCACTGTTGCAATCTAGCATGCAGTGAGATTATATATTCCAAGTAAGAAAAACTGTAGAACATCAAAACTGTTCTTTAGAATAGCATAATGACCTACTTATCAGTGTTTGCTCTTCTTTACATATCTCTTAATTCTGTTTTTCACTATGTCACTTCACTTTTCACAATACTTTCATCTTCCCAAGATGGATTTTTTCTTTACAGAGTCCCTTTTTAATAATGATGTTCTCTACATGAAAGTAGATTCTCGTAATAACTCATTTTGTATGACTAAATATTCTGTAGGAATCATCCTGGTTGTGCTTCCTTCAAGCTAAGCTTGAGCAATGGCTGTAACAGTCCAGGACCTATCCAAAAACAGATCCACCCAGAAAAATTTTTTAAGCTCTGACCTTCTTCCTGTTCTTTCAGGTATAGGGGAAACAACCATGAATTTATGGCAATACTTGAAGCAGTTCTCTCCTTTCTCAGCTTCAGTCAGAGCAGTTAACCCACTGCCAAGCAAAGAATTATCTAAATATTTACTACCTTTCTGGGCACATGGAGAATGTGATCTGCAGTCAGAACAAGGGCTGGGTTGCTCAAGCAACTACCAAAGCTCTTTGGAAATTAGATTACTTGATTCTGTCAATAATACAAACTTATCCCTGATTTGAAGAAATAAGATTTTTTCTCTTTCAAAAACAAGCTGGAGAAGGAATAAGAGTTTCCTGGATTTCCTGGATTTGAGCCTCTTTCCTAGAGGCTATCTGGTATCTTTTGAAGATAAGTGTAGAAGCAATTTGTCACCAGATTTGGCCATAAAAGAGCTCCATGAAGAAAGAGGGCTCAAGACGCATACCTACTTAGAACAACATATTCTGTTATTTTAAAAATTCAGTCACTTGCAAATCCCAGAGTGTTCTAGATAAAAATAAGATAAAATAAAATAATAAGGCTCATCTCAATCTCTTTATTGCATGTAAAATTTTTAAAAAGCAGCATTTATTTATATGTTTGACCTTTCAAATTAGCTCATCCGTACATCTCTGCATCCAAGTCATAATTTCTTCATGATTAGTGGAGAACCACTGATTAGAGGATACATAATCAGTTCTTTAAATATCGTTTTAACTTTAAGCTGTAAGTTAACAAAGTATTTTCCTTATATTAACTTGGCATTTGGAAGCTGTAAGTTTATTTCATCTTTGGGTTAAATATAGGCTTGGCTGATGAAGTCTAGACTTATCTAGGTAATCATTTAAAACATTGAAAAAGTTTAAACACCAAATTAAAGAGGAGGAAGCCTGAAGGTGAAGAGCTGTGTATATTGGTTAGGCAATGTGATAGAAACTTTGCAGAGAACCTGTCCTCAGTAGGTTTGTCTGCAGCCAGTGTTATAAAACTTCTCCAAATAAGTGAATGAAGGTCATCCTGAAGTTCTGTTGTGGGGGGCACAAGAAGGAAATTGAATCTCTGTTTGACTTTCTAACAAAGAAGAAAGGAATGTTTCCAAAACAGTTTGGTCTCAGAAATTTCAGGTGACCAAACTAATAATAGGATTCTTTCACACTGAGGTATGGCTAAATAGTGTCTACTCAGAATTTCATTGTACACAGCCAGGAAGTAAGACAAATACTTGCAGGAAAAAATAGAACTTATAGAGCCTGTTTTCCTGTGTCTTTCATGCAGTTCTCTCCCATGTGATTTCTGTGGTATCTGACCATAGTATACTTGACTGCTCTTGCAGACTTTTATCCATCATTTGGGGGCAGCTATCTGGGTATTCCTCCTCTACTCAGCCACCATTTTTTCAATAGTATTCTGATATCGCTCTGTCAGGTATGAATAAAACTGGGTAATAAGTTGCAAAATTGTTTGGAAGCATTGGGAATCTGGAGGCAGATAAAGAATACAATTGCTGTAAGTTACATTTCAAGACAAATGCTTGCTCGCATATCCTATATCTCCTGCACCCAAGTTTGTTCACAAAGGGTAGGTAAACTCCCAAAGTCTTGTTTTAAAGTATTATTGTAAAATAGTGCTTGTTCTGTGGGATATTCCAACCTAAACCACATTCAGCCTAAACCACATGAGAACTAGTTACTGGGGTTAACAAAAAAAATTCCATAGCTGAACTTGAACTTCATTAAAGATATTATTTTTTACATTGATTTCATGCTAATCCAGAGCAAAAAAAGTTTTATCCCCACTTTGCCATCATTTCAAAGTAATATATCTGTATCTATGCACAAAAGGATATATATCTAGAGCAAAACTCTCTGTCTGAAGGACATGAATATGCTGGCAATGGAATTATAAAATAGATGCACATACAATCTGATGAAGTTAAGTTGAAAACATAGCAATAAAATTGGTTTGTTGGTTTGGTTTTGTTTTTGGGTTGTTTGTTGTTTTTTTGTTATCCAGATATTCTAGGAGTACAAAGACTTTGACACTCTTTATTCAAGTCCCAAGACACTAACTTGTAAGAAAAGGTTTCATTTATTTTAGTAAGGTGTAGGAAATTGTCTTAATACACTTTGAAATAGAACTTGATTGCCTTTTTTTCTGAGAATTTAACTTATAGCTGACTGATAATGAGAGAGGCTGCAGGATTGTAGGGGTTAGGTTTCATGTTTATATTTGGAGAGTTGTGATTCCCTCATCACAATAATCTGTCTCAGCTGAGTGTTGAGAGGTAGCGTCATCTTGATTGTCACCAAAGCTGTTGAACGTTTCTCAAGCCTGGGAAGAGAAAGGGGTAATATTTTAAAACGTATACAGCAATCATTCCTATTGGAAGGTTAATGGCCTCTTCATTTGTTTTCACAAAATAAATACCAGTTTCTTCAGTTTCCAGTCTGCTCCCTCAATCACATTCTAGGTAAAACACTGCAAAATTAGTTGCATGTGAGTGGAGTTACCTCTAGGGAATTAATTGCTCAAAACAGATGTAGGGGATCTTCCCAGCCTGACTTGCTGTTGCTGTTCTGCATCAAAATCTTGTCAGGAGGATCCAGCTGAGGTTACCCTTTGCAAGGGATGTTCAACTTTCAGCCTTCAGGCCCTGTGTATGTTAGAAGAATGACAGGAGACAGACAATGTCTGAGGGGAAACCCAACTATTTTTTTCATACTTCAGCAGATACCCAACTGATCCCACAACTGTCCTTCACCATTTAGCTCTGTTAAAGGCTCCAATTTATCCTCTGGTCTTATTGGTTCCAGTGGGATTTAAATACATAGTCAAAATTAGAAAGATTAGGGTTTTTGGGTTTGGGGGCTTTTTTTTCCTGGGCTAAAAGGAAGAGAATGTCACAGACTATACACGAATATTTGTGACACTTGAGATTTAGGTAAAATGCTTAATAACTTGCTTTTCCCCACCTTGTTTCCCAGTTCTTATCCTTCCCTGAACTCTTTGCTCAGATACAAACAGATACAGGCTATAAAATTCTGTGCTATAGGCAAGTCTCTATTGAGAGTTGGGAGCTGGAAGAGGGAACGTGAAAAACAGCATTTCTTGCATAATAAAGTATTTCAGTTAAGACAGAGCTGACAGTTTTACAGTTTTTACCTCCATTTGACAAAAAAATATTTGAAAACAGAAAAAATCTTTCTGTTTCTCACCTTTTTTTAAATGAATGCAAAATCAGATATTCTCAAAGCCTTTTTCCTACTTTAATTTATCAGTTGTGCTCTTAGATTTTTATTTACCCATACTAATATGCCAACTATAATTATATTACTTGACTAGAATCATTTGGAAAGCAAGAATACATTTGTATAAAAAAGTTCATGCAAAGAAAATTTAGAAGCTTTCTTTTGTAGGAGTTTTCTTCTGATTTTTTTAAAATCTTAGTCTTTCAGTGATATCCTTCACATTTCTTGTCAATAAATGTGTAGAGTTGAAAACAACCTGAAAAGGAGTGTTTTATTTCTCACCATATTTCTTTTAGGTACTACTAATCAGGAATGTATTAAAGGTTTATGCCCAGTCTTTAAAAGCTGTTTGACTACTAGCTTAGCAATTTGAAACTGCAGTCATAGACTAATCTTCAAAATAAAGGCTCTAGTTTATCCCATTAGTTGCAGCTGAATGTCCAGTGATGCACATCATTATATGTAATTATGATTTGTATTGTTATGTGCAATCTTGTTTAATGGCCCAGTCCTTATAAATTAGGCTCAACAGACTTTGATAAATTAAACTAATATTTTTCCTTAGTGAGCAACATCTTTCCTTTCTTTTCCATGCAAACAGCAAACCATTGGTTTACCAACAGTGATTAACAGAACATAATAACTCTCTACCAAAGTTCAAAGAGTTTGTCATTTATACATATTATGAGATGAGCTGGAGCTATTATAATTAATGCTAAAAAAAGCATACTGAAAAGGATTTTAAAAGTTCCCATTTCAGGCTTTCATCAATCTCTTATATATGAAAGGTTTAAAAGAAATCTTTCCATAAGGAATTATTCCTACTGTGAGTTCTTTGCCTCTTTTTTTGAAGCATCTGGGTTTTGTCACTAAAGCCGGAATATTAGAATGGAATGCTGCTTTGCTATAACATGTCATTACCTATCTCTTGGTGGGCAGAAGACCTTACCACTGTCACTCAGACGGCTTTTTTGCTTGCTCATTTTCTTTAACTGCTATTGGTGTCCTTAGAAGCTTCGGGGTGGGGGGTGGAGGGGATGGAGATGGGGAAGGAGGAGAAGGAAGGGGGAATCTTAAAAAATAAGAGTCTCTGATAACTTTATGGCTCAAAATAAAGACCTAATTCAGCCCTTTTCTGAAAGGCACAGGCACTGTTTGACTCCTGTATAGTCTGACCGAAAGCATTAGAGCAGAGCTTGGTCTTGCAATGGCTTGAAAAGTTCTGTCCAATGGATGTGAGTGAAGTTTCTGCTGGAAGATGCGCCAATGAAAGACTTCCCACCACTTCATATAATTTTTTTCGTTTGTTTGTTGCTATGCACCATGACTTCTACTTGTTTCACCCATCTGTTTTCTATAGAAAAGTGATCTGCTGTCTAATGAACTCAGTTGTTATGGTTTTATGGGAGTTTGGAGAGGGTTTTAGCTATGCTAATCCTTTTTTTTTTTTCATGTCTGTCCAAGATAACATCCATTTTTTATTCACAATTAGTTTTCTTCCAGCTTACTTTTTAAAAGAAAACTCATATGAAAAAGACTGGGTTTGACTAGTATCATATTTTCAGCATTTTTTTTTAACAGAATATGCTGATTATTTTGGAGCACACTAGGCAACCAGCTGGCTAGAAGCCTATTTTATATATGGAATATATGAAACATGCCCTTTTCCAGGATCACAAGTGGCAGTCCTCATGTAGCATATATACATTCACACATGATGATTGAGAGTTGCTGCCTATGTGTCATGCGTGCATTAGACACTGAGTCACTTGAGCTTCAGGTTAGAGTACATACCACTGCAGGTATGCCTTCAAAAATACAAAGGGAAATTACTTAGGCTAGAGACTGTACCTTTTCATAAAGAAGACAGCAGTGGTGCATAAGAGAAAAGAGACAATTGCTGACTTACCCAAATTGACCTTAGAGATTTGTGAAAGACAGTTGCTACTGCTTGTCTCCCAGTGTTAGCACCTTAATTACAAGGCTACATTGCCTAGACGAAGCAGCTTGCATTTAATGAAATTTATTGGTATGGCATTTACTTTCTTTGCACATGATTATTAGGTTAGATGATTACAGGTTAGAACATGCTTCACTTTCAGGAAGTCAAATATTATTCATTCAATTCCAGTCAGCAAGCTTCAAACAACCAAGGAAATACGGTGCAATATGGAGTGTAGACTGTTCAATTTATCCATATGCAAAAAGAAAGAAACATGCTTTCCTGTTAGGGTGGTGAGGCACTGGAATAGGTTGCCCAAGGAGGTTGTGAATGCTCCATCACTGGCAGTGTTCAAGGCCAGGTTGGACGAGGCCGTGGGTGATATGGTTTAGAGCAAGGTGTCCCTGCCCACGGCAGGGGGGTTGGAACTTGATGATCTTAAGGTCCTTTCCAACCCTAACTATTCTATGATTCTATGATTCCATGATTCCATGAGAAAGTGAATATAAGAGCACTACCAATGAACTTTTTGTATGGTGCAGGAAAAGTCTTGCCAAGGAAGTCATTAAACAACCTTTTGGAACAAAACATTCATATCAACTCATGCTTTTGTCTCCAATCTATTCTTAACTCTTCCATGTAATTCCTGTCACACAATAAAATAAAAATAGTAACAACAATTTTAATCAGAGTTTATTCTGGTGAGAGATTGCTTATTAAACAGGTTTACCGCTGTGAGACAGTAGATTATTTTTTGATCTTTAGCTTCATGGCGAAAACTAACCAGATTATTATTTCTTTTCCAAGGGCAAGCCAATTCTTCTTTTGAATGTGCCGCATCTTTGATTAATTTGTTTTATTGAGGGCATGGGCTAAGAACTCCAGCAGCCTTTAATTATACCTTATATACTTTATTTTTAGGAAAACACTAGTTAACACTCAAATAGGAAAGAGTTAACATATGCACATCTCCTTGGCAATTCTGGGGCATAAGAATTGATATAGAACTGGTACAAGAATAATTATCCTGAAACCTTTAGGATGAAGAAGCTCCTATTATTCTCCTAAGAGTACGTGGCGTAAAACTGTCAAAATTACAGGTTGAAATTCTACGACCCATGTTATTGAGTTCAGACTAAATGAGCAAATTCCTTGGCTTCTGACTTTAAATTATATACATTTAGACAAATTTGGCTTATCTTTTAATTTTTCATTAAAGATCTTTCACAGATACAAACACAACTATAGTCACACCCCAGAAGGATCATGTATTTCAAATCTTCAACTATGTTAGAGAAAATGAAATAGTACAGTTAATGCAATGTCTTCTATATCTGTATAAGGACAGCTGTTCCATAGGTGTTCTTGTGGAGACAAAAATATTAAAGATACAGGAGACTGATGGTGTATACTAAAAGTTGAAAATGAAAGATGTGCTCATGCTCAGCAATGGAACATGGTAAGAAGGTGCTGAGACCACATTTCTCAGTCTATGAAGTGCAAACTTAAAGACTGGCTTGTAATGGCAGCGTGACAGTGGGAGTGAAGTGTCACATCCTCTCTAGTGAGCACTGTCCCCATCATGAGGGCAGGGCATCTTAGTTACAATGACATAAAGACAGAGTTGGGCTTTTTCCTGCTCAAGAGAAGTCCTGGATGACACTAACTACAGTGCCCATTGTACGAAGCAGGCATACTGTGAGGGGCACAGAGGTCCCTCCCACCTCTGAGGGATGCACACCAAAACTAGAGTGCAAGTCAGTACTAGTTTCTAGCATAACACTGACATGAAAGAAAACTACCCTTATTTATTTGTATGTTATGATCACTAGTACAAATTAGCTTAGATGCTAATCTTAACACTCCACTTGTGAAAGAACCTGGAGGAATATTACCATACTTGTCCACACCCTAAATTATTAAGAGCTGCTTTTAAGAAAGATTCTATACTTGATTTGTCAGGGTTTAGAGGTGACATTATGACAGCGGTTGGAATTAATTAAGAGACGGGTAAAGGAAAACAACTGCAGTGGATTTTCTGCAGAGGATCTGTGTGTATGAAACTGTTCTCATTTGAATAAAATTTATGAATAATGTAAATCTTATATATACCCATAGCGAGATATGTCATGTCCTCACCCTAAATTTCCTCTTTAAATCTTATGAATATGTTACAAGAAATGACACAAGTTAAACTGCAGAGCTAACTTGCCCGGAACAGGAGGAAACTCCTGATGGCTGGGCTCATCTGAAAGCATTGCATCTTCTACAGGCTGCTCTGAGAAACCAGGAGCCTACAGGATGACTTTCTTCATGGGGAAAGCATTGATATAAAGTAACCTGTGACTGTGGTGAACTGTCAGATATATTCACCATTTAACGTGAAATTGAAGTCAGCAAATAGTAGTTTCTGTTGCATTAAAGTACTAAGTACAATAAAATCCTGTTATCTTTGCAATATATGTAATTAAAAAGAACACCATTGGAACGCTGTCACATTCAAGCTCTAATGGATAATAAAAGATATTAATAAACTTAAAAGGGTTAATTCAAGTGCTATGTATGTAATTCATTGCACAACTACTTTTCTGAACTAACACAAAAGAATTCAAATGCTTCTCCTCTTCAGGAATTTTTCAAGCTTTTAAATGTTTTCCTTTTTTCTTCAAAGAAAAACTGATCTCTTTTTATTGTTTCCTCTTACGTCTCCCCCTCACCCCTCTCTTTATAGGATTAGAAATGCCTGTTGTCTAGGGCACTGGCTCAGAATGAAGAAAACCCACAGCCAGGTCCCTGCAGAGGGAGTGTTGATACATCATTAATCTATCACTTTAGCTGACGAAAATGAACTGGATAAAGTGACAAAGAACAAACACGCTGTGTACAAAACAGGTTATTCAACAAGTGTTCTTGAACAGATAGAACAAACATTAAAGTTGTCCAAGATTAAGTTAACAGAATACATCAGAGTTTTCTGCTGGAGAAGATCATATATGAGAATTATTGTTTATTCATTGGTCTAGAGGAAGAACAAAAGAAGCATTCAGTAGATACATAGTGTGAGCTGCGCTAGACATGGGTTCAAGTCACCCTGCATGACAGAGGCCACACTCAGCTCAACTGGATCCACTTTCTTTCATTACATCTTTTTTATTTTTCCCTAAAACTTTCTCCTTTTTAGCTGAGAGATATTTTTAGGAGATTATATTAAAAAAAATTCTAAATTCTAACTTCATAAATTTATGCAAGCTTACATTTTCTTGTAAAAAATTAATGCTGTAAAGTTCCCAGACTCCTATACCCTGAACTGTGAAGCGCAGGAGGTCACACTTTCTAATGTAGTTGCCTGTACTCACCAAGAAAAATATGTCAAGCTCTGCAAGCAGGGTGCCACAGGCATTGTTTGCTGTCTTTGGAACAAAAGTGAATTTTCACTCTTGTGTGAGGTAAATATTTGAGTGTGCCTGTTGTTAATTCAGGGGCTTACCTGTTTTGATAATTGTATGGCACACTGTGTGTCACACAGAAAGAGTTCAGAGCAAAAGCAGGGAAATGTTGTTTTCTTGTGAGACAGGTTGCTGTTTCAGATCATCTGAACCTGATTTATGGGCTTTTTCTCCTTCTACTTCAGTAACACAAAGGAGAGATCCTGTTTAGGAGTAGGTGATGTTGTTCATTGTGGGTAGGTCTTCATTGCATTTACTTATCTTTTGACACCCTTTATGCTGGTGCTGAATTGGAATAGAATTGCTCCAGTTGGAAGGCATTTCAAATAACCCATGACTCAAATACACTATATTTCCTAAATGAAGGCTCCAGGAAGATACATTGGCTTTGGGGCTCTTCGAAGCAAAATTCTAGATGGATGGCCTTTGAGTCTGTTTTATCGCTTAAAAGTTATGATTGCTGTTCTTTCAACTGCTCATTTTACTGTTCAACTTTTGATCTCAGCATATGCTGTACACAGCATGAGACAAACACAATGATAAAAGAGATTACAGTCTTTATATCTGCCTGAAGGATTTACTAGAGATTGAATGGTACAAACCACTCATTTTATCCATACACTCAGGGATTATAACAAGATTTTACAGCAGTCAAAGGAAAAATCATTACTGAAATGTATTAGTTTATTGTTACTGGCTTAATATAAGTTTCTAAGCAATCTCATTTTATTTCCTTGTCAACTGCGATGTCTTGGGCAATATTGAAAAGTGTCCATTTTATTAGCTACTCACAGGAAACATTTGTAGACCTGCTTTTAACTTGCAATTCATATTGAACTGGAATTGTTCAGCATCTCTGGGAGAAGAAGAAAGGAATACCAAAAACCTGTAAAACAACTTGAAAATCTCCAAATTGCCTCTATTATTAAAAGGTGTTTACTGAAGAACAGTAAAATCAAATTTCTGCAAAAGCAGCTGCCCCTTTTATCTGAAAACTGATAGCTTGCCTGTAGCTCTTCTAATTTTTCAGGAAAGTTTCACAATTCATGTCAGTAATTGTTGGATTACATAGGACATGAGTTACTGAATCTATTTTTTTGGTAAACTAAGTTCCTGTCTATAAATTTGGTGTTTTGTTTTTTTTTACGAGGAAAATTTGCATATACTTGAAATATAATTCTTATAAACATGAAGGATTATTATTAGACCTACATCTGAAGATCTTGTCTGTCCTCTGCTGAGCCAAAGCACCCTATAAAATTTCATTTCAGTTGGAACTAGATGAGGATAAGGTCCTTTCCAGGCCAAAGCATTCCATGATTCAATGAAAGTGCAACTTTCTAAATATCTGACTAGTCATTAAAAAACTCAATGTAGACCAGAAAGTAGTTTTCATGGAACCCTTACTTAAAAATAAATAACTAATTAAGATCTGAATTATACTCCTGATTAATCTTCCAGCACTTTGATTCCAAGTATAAGGGAAGGATAGGCGCTTGAGCAGAATCTTGATCATTGAACCAAGATTAAATAAATCAACTAATTTGCTTAGAACACTATTTTTGACAAAAATAATGGATATTGTTTACTTAATAATAAATCCCCACACTTCTACAAGCCAAGAGCTCTTCATTTTAAAAGCTCCTCAAGTAACCTCAGCGTTAAAAGACGTTCAGGTTCCTCAGTTACAAGCCCTGGCACATTATGCTCTTGATTTAGTAGGATGGTACAAATCAGATATAATTAGGATTATTAATTTTCTCGTGTGATTGCAGCTGGCAATCATCCAGTAGAAGTTAATAAAACAAATTATGATTTCAAGTTAAAACCTTAGTAATGCTATCCTGGGCACTTTCCTTAAGCCCTGTATCACACCTAATATTTCACCTTCTTTTTCCTTTTTATGCAGCATCAAATATTTCTTCCAACTTTTTTATCTGTCTACTTGGCTCTGTTCCTCTCCCTCCTTCCAATCCTTTTAGTTCTGCTCAGGTTGTTTTGTTTTCTTAAGTGGACAGATGTGCTTCTGCTTTTTTGAGATGAGTTTAACAACTAAGATAAAGTAAAATATAAGAATAGAAAAAATACCAACAATAACTAATAATAATAGAAAAAAGCAAGAGAAAAAATGAAAGCTCGGAAAATACAAGTGATGCACAAGTGATCCACCTGTTGACCAATATCCAGCCTGAGTAGCAATCAGCCCCTAGCCACTAACTCTGCCCAGTTTATATACTGGGCATGACGTGCTGTGGTATGGAATACCCCTTTGGCTAGTTTGGCTCAGGTGTCCTGTCTCTGCTTCCTCCTGGCTTCTTGTGCCACTCTTCACTGGCAGAGCATGAGAGACTGAGAAGTCCTCAACTGGGGTAAATGCTGCTCAGCAGCGACTAAGACATTGGTGTGTTATTTGTCTTATGTTTCATAAGATTTTCTACAAGCAAGGATAATCTTTAACACAGGCATGATACTTTTAGAAGTTTCCTTAACAAATTGTGCCAATTAACAAGCTAATGGCTTGTTACTAAGGGTATTGACACAAAGCACAGAAAGAAAAAACATAATATTTGAAAAGAAACAATAACATAAATCAATCAGATACTTCTCACAAGATAGTTTGCACTACAGTTTAAACTTTAAAGCTCTCCTGTATTTCTGGAAGGCAAAGTTACCGGCAGAATGAAGAGCTTTTCTGTTGCTATTTATAGGTGTTAGAAACAGGATGCTTGGCAAGTCTCTTATTTTCAGGAGCTGGCTTCAGCCGAAGTGTTCTGAAGCCAAACATGAGACTCCTTCAGATAAGACAGAAGTAATACTGTTCCCAGGGTCCACACAAAAGAAATTGCTTCCTCTGAGAAATTTATACACCCTTTAAGTGCAAGAAAATGAGAGATACAGTCCTTTTATAAATGTACAGAAAAACATGCAACTTCATGTCAGGAATAAGCTGAATGAGAACCAATTTCAAAAGTGGGAGGCACTGTTTGAGCACTAAAAAAGCCAGCCAGGTTCAGCTCACAGCAGCACCCAAAGGTGAGACAGCACCAGAGCTCATTGGAGGAAATAAGGAAGCATCCACAGAAGCCTGGTGTAGGCAAACATCTTAAAGATGCATGGCTTCATAGGGGACAGTTATTATAGGTACACAAAGTCAGCAGCATCTTTAGACAAGGCCAGGATGGATGGGACTTTCAGCAACCTGTCTAGTAGAATGTGTCCCTTCCCATGGCAGGGTGTTGGAACTGGCTGAGCTTTAATTTCCCTTCTGACCCAAACCAGTCTGTGATTCTATGATCAAGACAAACTCAGCTGGGGAGAAGGAAACATCCTGAAAAGATGCTGCATTCTTACATTTGCCATTTTTATAACACTATCAATCCTTTCTATCACAGCTACTAACACAACTCTATCTTCTCTTCAAATGGGAGCAGGACTCAGCTCTGAGTCTGTTATCAAAGTCTGTAAAAGGATTTGATAGTTTCGTTTTATGGAAAACACTCTGTAAAATAAAATTATATAGTTACGTTTATTTGCTGCAAAAATGTTTTTCTTTCTTAGTTTTTGGAAACTAAATTAGAGATGGACGGATTTAATTTTAAACATGAATAAAATTTTCTTTTGGGACTGACTGCTTGAGTGTAATGAAAAAGGTTTGCTAAAATTCTAGATATGTGATTTACGGGGACTTTGTCCACTCCTAAAGGGAAAAAGGTATTAAAATATAATAAAATTTGCGAATGATTTTAAAGAGTTGATGTTTCAAATATTCAGTCCAACTTCTGTTATTTTTCTTGGGTTTGTAATAAAATATAGAAAAAATATATATATAAATTCCATTGAAGGTTGTTTAATCTCAGGATTTGGTAAATTCAGTATCTAGGGAAAGCATGATACTAATTTCCACCATTCTATTTTGGCTATATAAAATAGGAAAATTCAGGATCTTTTTAATAGTGATTTTATTAAAAAGAGAGATTAAGAAACAGATATATCAGAAAATCCCACAGTTCTTTAGGCCCAAATCCAATTTTAGATGACAATTTTAAGATTACTACTGAAAGTAGAAGGACTTGCACACAGAGCAGAGCTTGATTGTGTCTCTATAAATTGTACAACGCAGAGAACATATGGTTTATGCACAAGAATATAAACACAGATGCTTAACCACATGCACTGAGGTCAGTCTCTGGCTTTTAAGGGAAACTTTCTTATTATAAAGTAGTTGGAAGATAGTATAGCTTTTTTCTTCCTTTTTCTTTTTTATTTATCCCTCTCCCCCCTCCCCCCCCCCCAATAAATTAGAGCTATAAAGCTTAAATTACAAGAAAAGAATAACTTGGCCATTTCATGGCACACTCAATTACTATTAGAAGCTCCAGCCAAATCAGATACATGAACGAACAAGACATATACAAGAATCGTTGCACTTGCCACTGCAGTGCTGGGACTGCTGGCAAAGGAGCAGAGCTGTGAGCTCACATCAGCAGCAGCAGTCCCAGGATATTTTAAAGAGATTTCTTAAAAGCTATAGACAAGGCATCAGAAGGCAGCAGCCTGTGGCAGAAGCAGAGATTAGACGTCGATGAGGCAGTTTCTGAATTGTTTAAAATTATAAAAGCACCATTAAGAAGAATCTCCAGCAATGTCTTACACCACCACAGTGGGGGAAGAATTTATATTCTTTTTATCCACACTGCAGAAAAGGGAGCAAAAGGAGAGAAGGGATTAACAAAATCTTTTCTACTTTACAGTTCACCTCCTTTGACAAGTACTTATTTTGATTTTAAGTAGCCAGCTCTCTTCAGTCCTTTAACTGTTGCCCTATGGATGTCACAACCAGAGCCTGGAGACAAAGAGAGAAGCCAGGACATCAGAATGACACGTGTAGGGGCCAAGCAAATTTGTACTATAATAGAGCTACATGAAAAAACCTGGGAGAAGGTCAGATCAAACAATGAAGATTTCACAATGTGATCTATCAATAGGAAGTAGGTGAGCTTAATTAATTTTCTTATCATAGCATCATAACTAGTGAAGAGCTAAACATAGTACGGTCAGTATCATAGTGTCCTATCTTGAAAGACATCACCCTGGTTATTGTCATGTTATTACTGTAAATTTTGTTCATAAATGGCTTAGAGAAAGCAGTTCCAGATGCTGAACTTTCTTCAAAGCTTCTTGCAAGATCTTTCAGTTTTCTTCCTGTTTCCTATCTGCAGGCTGAATCAGCTCAATCTTAAGGTGCTTATCTTGTGAGCTGATAGACTGAAACCATAATATAATACGTTGCCAAAAGACCTTCAGCTAGGAGACATACGGGGAACTGGATGGATGTTAAGGTTTTGCTTTATGCACTGAAATACTATTTTCTATTCAACTGGTTTTTAATCTGCAAGTATATTTAGGAGCCAGAAGTAAAGAAAAAACCTACACCATGCTCTTTCTCTGAGCCAGTGAATTTTTCACTCTTAGATATATGGTGGCTCAATTCTGACAAGCACAATAGACAGCAGTTGTTTCAATCTAGGTTTCTTCTATGTGAGAACTACCTATATGAATAAACTCTAAGGATACATAAGAAAGGACATTATCTTAATGCTTTGACTTTCTATGCAGTGCTCTAACCACTGTTGGGGAACAAAGGTGTTATTTTTAAAAGGATAAAAGATACTTTAAAAGAGTGTATGAAACTCTTTCAGACTCAGTCTTCCTAACACAAGGGCAGCTAAACTAGAGAGAGAGAGCTTCAGGATGACTACAAAGAAGGTGGAGACTCCCTTCTTACAACGGTTCACATGGAAAAGACAAGGGGTGATCATAGAATCATAGAACCACAGAATGGTGTGGGTTGGACAGGACCTTACAGATCATCTAGTTCCAACCCCCCCCTTCTATGGGCAGGGAAACCTTCCACTAGATCAGGTTGCTCAAAGCCCCATCCAAGCTGGCCTTAAATGCTTCCAGGGATGGGACAGCCACAAGTTCTCAGGTTAACCTGTGCTAGTGTCTCACCCCCCTCATAGTGAAGAATTTCTTCCTAGTATCTAATCTAAATCTACCCTTTTTGAATTTAAATCCATTCCCCCTTGCTCTATCCATAAATACCCTTGGAAAAACTCCCTTTCCAGATTTTTGGTAGGCTCCCTTTAGGTACTGAAAGACTGCTGTAAGGTCACCCTGGAGCCTTCTCTTCTCCAGACTGAAGATGGTACAAGGTAATGGGTACAAGTTGCTCCTTGGGAGATTCTGATTGGACATAAGAGGAAAAATGTTTACAATAACAACAATCAACCATTGGAATAATCTCCTCAGGGAAGTGTTGGATTCCCCACTATTGGGTACTTTTAAGATTCAGCTGGACAGGATGCTGGTTCATCTTGTCTAGACTGTGCTTTTGCCAAGAAAGGTTGAATCACATGATTCTTGAGGTCCCTTCCAATCATCTATGATGGTGATTGATATAGCCCTCTACAGCATTACATGTTGTCTGGTTCAGGCACCATGTGCACCAATTGTGGCAAATTTTGTTCTTATATAGTAAATAGGAAAAGCTAGAGAACTGTACAAAACAAACAAGTGAAGCCTCACAGTGAATTCTGCTCACAGGCACAATAACAGACATTTAGCCTTGGGGCCATCAGCATGGGTCCCATCTTGCCAGGCTCAGGGTATCAATCAGAAGTCTGCAGCTTATCTAGCTACTCCAGGCTCCAGTCATAGTCATACGTTAGCTCTGTTAGAGCGTGTTTCTTCAGGGCTGCCTCAAATGCTTGCTTCAGGTGGAATGTTCCACACCTGTGAGCTTCTGGTCTGTGTTATTTATTATCATGGAAGCTCAGGATAACTGGTTGAGATACATATCTCTACACTGCAGCCACCCATACCATCAGGAGAGCCTTATACAATGCACCTCAAACTCATGTTTCTTTTTGAACCTATCTTTAAGTGTGTTCTTAAGCCTTTTAAGAGCTAGCCCCCAAATCATGTGAAAATCAGCAGAAGTTGGATTGCATCAAATCAAGACAGGAAGGTGCTCCTTTGTTCATAAAAACGCTCAATCTCCCACTCCGCTCCTCTGAAAACAGTTGCCTTTAATAAAAGAAATATCAAAATTATGTCTGGATCCTATAATCACCTTTCATGCCAAACCCTCAGATAGCAGAGAGCAGTGCACCTTCCATTGATCTATAAAGTTTAATAAGATATAAGTATTGCTGGTTTTACCCCAAGATAACATGAAATTCTATATAAATAAATTTACACTACTCAAAACATAGCAGACTGAGATTTTGTTTATGTAATCTGAAACAATTTAACAAATTGACCCAAAGAAAAGTATTTCAAATACTGTGACTTGTAAACGTCAGTTGTTAGGGTTTTTTAAAGAAACAATAAGATAGATGATGTGTTAGATTAACCTGAGCTAAGAAAATAGAGACATAGCCAAAATTACAGACAAAGACTAATATCTGTGCAAGGAAACATGCTGAAAACAAACTAAGTTTGACCTCTGGTAATGCTAGCAGCTGAGCTATACATGAAACCAACTTCAGACCTGTTCATTTTAGGATGGTGTTTTTTTTTTTAAAGTCCATTTTGTTGAACTGTTTCTGATAAATTAAGTCTTGGGTGAGTTTTCTGCTATTTTCTTTCTCTAAGGAAACCCTTCAAACCAACTGCCTAAGAAACAAAAAGAAAGTTCATCCTACAGCCTGTTGCTGCATAAATTTTCTTAAGAAAATTATGCTATGGCCAAAAATGCTGAAGCAGTGAATTATCACATTTCCTGTGGATTTCTGTCTTGCATCAAAATTTTCTCAGCCAACTACTTCAACCTGATTTTTCCCTTTCAAAGGTACAATTTTATGGACATAGTGTCTCAATGTTAGAGTTGTTTTTCAGTGTTGCAGTGCGTTCTCAACAGCTTGCTGCCACATTGGACTGCAGTAGTCCCTTTGGAGTTGCCGTGATGTAAAGTGAAATAGGGAAGTATTTTTCTCTAGGGTATTTTGTATCTGTTTGTAACTGGGGTCAGTGCATCATCATGAGGGAGGGGCGCAATAAATCACAACCAGAGATGAACAGACAGGGATGACAGTCTCTTAAAATGGTCATTTCTCCAGAGAAAACTCGTTGTGCTATTGCACCGATAGACCTTGGAGAAACATGGCTATCAAAAAGTCAGTGAGAAATAGTTTTTATAAGATCAATAAAAAATGAAGATCAGAATTTTATCTGGCAGAGGAGATGTTGGCGAGGATTGAGCTGTAGTAGTAAAACGGAAGCATTCATCTGAGATGCTGCCTCAGGTTGTGTCTCCCGTAAAGAATGTCTATGTAAGACACAGGTATTTGCATGCACTTTGAAATTAATTCTTGAAATCTGAACGAGAAGTCTCCATCTGAGCTTATTTCAGCTTATTTCCATAGATTAACCTAGGTCTCATACAAATCTAATATAATGTAATAAAATACAAAATTTTGTAAACCCCAAAATTCTTTTTAAAAATATATCTTTTTTTAATGTTCTTACAACAGTTCTTTAGCTGTTCTGTAACTGAACTGAGTTCAGTTACATCATGTTTAAATGAATATTCCAGAGCTCATACAGAATATGGTATTTATGAGTTTTGATACAACACTCACATTTCATGATTTTTCTGGAGGCTGTGCAATACTTGCAATTTTGAATTAGAAGAGTTTAAGGACATGATGATCTAAGCAGATGCTCTTAATGGGATGTAACATTGACAAGCGACAAATACGATTACCTTATTAAAAATATGAGAAATTATTGCTATATAAATGGGATGAAGAAATGTGCTTATCTGTTTCTTTTGGAAAATAATCAAGCCAGTATCCAAGACTGCTCCCTTATGCATAGAGCATGTGTAAGGCAGGAGCTTCTATCCTTGATATTGCGTATGAGCAAGCTATTTTTAATTGTATAGTTTAGTATTTGTCTAGCACCTTTCATCTTCTGCCAGAATACTTTTACAGCTAAAATAAATGACACATGAGACTGGATGCTGTTGGCATGAATATTTAGGATTCCTGGATTATGTTTCCGGTGCTGGACAGCCAGGACAAATCATTTCCCTGATCAGGGTTTTTATGACTACACTAAAATTGATTGATAATAACACTTCACTTCTTTGCAAAAAGATAAATATGCAATGAAAAGCCACGAAGTCTAATATCTAGGCTATTTTTTATTTAATTCAAATTTCTTCCTCCATGTGCCCTTGGTACCTAAGCATCCTTAAATTCCTTTAAATAACACAATGTGGAAAAGAGCTGAAATGCATCAGCTGAAACTTCAAGAAGTCCACAGAAAGGCAAAACATTTTTGACTTGAATATGGTTTGTTTTTTTTTAATGCTATCTAAATTACATCAGTGAGCAAGAATTGAGGTTTAAGCCCAAAGATAGAATCTCTGACACTGCAGGTTTCTCCACCCCTATGGGGTACAGTTTCTTTTATACTGGAAGTTTCTGTTTAGGAAAATATTTTATTCTCATTACTCAGAAGTAAGATTCCTGTTCACTTACTCTGCTTTCCAAAGAACTCTGCCTTTATTCAGTAACCAGGTAGTTGGTCACTGTATGGTTTCTAGTATATTATTTTTTTTTAATTGCAGCCAGTATCTCTGAGATATTAAAAATGAAATCCAAAATGTAGCATGATATACTTAATGAAAAAAAAAAAAGGTAATGTGGTATATGTGGTTAAACCACCTCAATTTAGTGCTGAAGATATGAAGAAAGCAGTCCTCTCATTTGACCGTCGTAAGAGTTATTTGGAGACTATTCCACTTCAGTAATTTACAGTTTACACAGAACTATGGCATAGCAGCCAGAAAGGATTCTGAATTATCAGACTTCTCAGTTGCAGCAGCACTGAGCTGACACCACATACTCTGCTCTTAGCCAGAAAGCAGAAGGAACTGAGGTCTGTCTCTGGACCTAACCAGTCCAGTGTGGTTTTGGTTGTGGATAGGAAAAATCTGCACTGATTACCATTTTCACAAATTACATTCCACCACCTTGTATCCTCAAAAGGTAACGTGGATGCATTTTCAAACTGTTAACTCCTCTTTCAGTGTGATGATAAAAAAAACCCTTTTAGATTACAGATATAGAGCTCTTACAGCTATTGTTAAAACCTAAACCAAACCAAAACACATCTTGCTAGCTCAGTTGAAAGCATTTCAGAGAAGGGCAAGTTCTGCATCATCCTGTTCATGTGAGAAAATGCATTGTCTTGGCATCAACAGTTTTACAACTCGATTTAAAAATAGTTCTGTTAAAATGTTTGAAATGTCACTGTGCCTTCTGTTTCTCCTTTATTCTTCGCATTCAAAGCTTCTAAAGCAGCTATTATCTGAGTTTATGGGCTTTAATTACCTATCTCACATGCCTAAAAGGGCTTTGAGATACTGACTCCTTAATCACCTGCTCTACAGTAGTTTTTAACTATTATTGTTTTGTTTTTTGCCTGTTGTGCACAGGCTTTCTTTTTGTTATGTTTCCCTACACCATATCAGTATCTGAATCCATTTTAGAGTGTTATAAACAAGTATCTTTTCTGAAGCATAGGCTTGAATACAAAACAGTATTCTTCATGTTCTCCGTATTTTTACATTAAATTTGGGAACCGGTGTCTGAAATACATTTGCCCTATTAGGAGTTTGCAGAGGTATGAATGGTACCTGCTGCTTTCTAAATGTGCTCCTTCCCCATTCAGAAATTCTTTTTTAATTCCGTTTTTTATCTTGACATTGTACCCAAGCAGAAACGGACACATTACAAGTCTTTTAAAATGCTGTTAACATCCTCCTACCTATAGAATCTCCACTGCTGATCCCCGCTCTGAGAAATGAGTCAGGTAAAATTTAATTTAATAGGGAATATCCCTTAAGGCTTTCATTCCTTGAAACTCCCACTCCACTCCATTTTTCATACTCAAATCACAGAAATGTTTCAAATCACCTTTCTTTTTTTTAGTGATCTGCAGCTCTTTTATAAACTTCACATTCAAAAGACTGTCTTATACATAACGCTGAGAACTGTGTTGTTTTCATTCTTTTCACCAGATGCATTGACTCATCCCGTCTTGTTTCATTAGTTACAGTTCAGTGTGAGAGTATACACACTTCAACAAAATTAGCAGCTGTGGTTAGACTTTTAACTCTCAGTTTCTCCTTTGAGAACCTAATTCTGAAAGCTGATTAATTTTTCAAGATTCCTGAAACCCCTCATTTGATTCAGAGCATGTGTATCCATCTGAATATATGGAAAATCAGTTACCATAAATGTAATCTTACCTGATATACTTTTTCCCCTGCTGCATTTTTTATTTCATTGTGGCTTTTATTTCAACCCTACTAATTTAATCACACTGAAGATGGGGATAAATACAAAGCACATATTGCGAAAGGATGCTTCTAGACTCATGCAGACCAAATGGAATTAAAGCTCATTAGTGACCCTGATTCTGCTATAAAAATCACAATAACTTAATATATACGCAACTAAAATATACATTTAAGCTATGTTATGACATTCATGTCTAGAAAAGGGGATTTGATCAGTTAAAATGAAAACTACCAGAGTAGCTCCATTAATCAGATTTTGTTTCTTCTACAGATCGAATGTAAACAGTTGAGCAAGTGCAAGTTTGTGAAATGTGTTTATTATGTTATCCTTTTAACCTCATTAACTTCTTAGTATATTTAATGTAGAATTGCATCAATCACTCTTTCTGGGCAGCGCTCAGTGTAGATACTTAGCATTCCTGAGAAATCTCATTAATAAAGTGAGAGAAAATAGTCAATATGTAAAAAAAGATACCTAGACAAAAGTTTTTTTTATTAATTTTTAGTTTCCCTAAGGATGGTAAGCCAGCACTGTCCTACAGCAGGGTCAGCTATACTTCCCCAACATAGTCCCATAACTTTACTCCTCCAAGGGCAAGGGACAGTGCAGCTGTAAACCCATTGCTTCCCAGTTCTGCTTGCCTCAACAGTACTGGGAAAGAATGGTGGGTGCAACTGTGACTACAAGCAGGGCAAGACTGAGCTAGATTGCCCAAACATTGTGACTAGCAATAGATACACAGCTTGCACATTGAGGTGTTGAGGTGTTTAGAAAACTGTGGCATAAGGGAGAGAAAGAAAAGAGACCTGAAATAATTTAGCAAGTTCCCCATAAAGTTGACAGAGAAAAGTACGTACCTCTTTTCTACCGGTGTGTTACCTCTTTTCGATCAATGTATTCGTCCAGTGGCCCAGCCCCGAAGGAAGGAATAGTGAATATATCTTTTTCTTTAACCATGTTCTTTAAGAAGGGACAGAGCAGGCAGACAGGGGAATATGACTGAATAGGGAGCTCTCTTGAGTCACTCTGTGATATAAGAGAGATCACATTTGGGCTTTGCCCACCTAAGGTGGAATGTTCTCACCTATGGCTTTTATACTTTTATATATAAAATTTTATGAGGTTTTTTTTACATGCAATATCAAAGCAGCTTCTGATTCTTCTATAAATTACTTAGATTGAGATTTTTTTGACCCTATAATGGGTGGTTGTTTCAATGTATACAATTAAACAGCAAGCACAACACTTGTACAATCAAAAAGTCAGCTGCTTGTAGATTCCCCAAACTAAAGAAGAGGTACCAGATCACAGCTGCCATCACTGATCCCATCCTGGGTTAGCCCCCTGCATTAGTGATGGCTCACCAGAAACTAGGACAGCCTGAAGACTTTTCTTACTTCCCAATCTGAGGTCACAAGTATCTCCCCCACAGAAACAGAATGACTGCTAAAGTCACTATCAAGTCTTTGGTGACACAGTACTCTGACAGCTGCTACCTGCTCAGGACTCAGTGGCTTTTTCCAAGTCTATGGCAATGCATGACCTGTTATGATGCTGGTGACTGACTGCACTCTCACTGAAATCTCTGGTGACATGGTTGTACTGTAATTCCCTATTCAGCAATTTGGGGTGGTTTTTAAATTAACCTCATTATGTAGGAATGCAAGATAGTTTAGGACAAATTGAGACTGAGAGACCCCTCTGTTTCTCTTTAGAGTTATACCATGAACTGCAGTGAGCTTCATCTCTCACCCCCATTCACCTGGCAGATGCTCTTCGTGTGAGAAGTGATTCATTAAACTGGTCACAAAAGACAAACCTCAGAGTAATTTTACTTGCTACCATTGTTCTCGCGTTTATTATACACCAAGTAGCAACAAGTAAATTGGTTTTATTTTATTACCTTACTCACTGCAGTTGTACAAATGAGATGTTTATCTCAGTATGAAGAGTACTTTGGTTTGCTTAGTCAAGCTGGAAAGGAGATCGATGAAGACACGAAAAAATGAAAAAGAAGTAAAAGTCAAAAGGGAAAGTATGAAAGAGGGCAGAATTTTAATGAATGAGTGGATATGTATTGTATATATTGCATAAAAACTGTGGATATTTGGTACCTTCTGGTAAAGGATTATATGCATTTAATTTATGAAGTATTAAATTACCCAACCTTTAAAATGTTTCTGAGCCAGATAAGACCGTCAGAATTGACATCTAGGGCTTAAGAAAAGTCCCAGAGCCTTTTACTAGATGACCATCAGTAACTTGTCCCTCAGGGAAAAAATACCCTAAGTGAGACAAACGTAGGCTAATTTTTCATAGGTGGACCCTGTCTAGTTTCAGCACTGTGGGAAATCCTGGACTAGACCATACATTTAAGCATAATAAATATACATACCTATACATCATAAGATTGATCTACATCAGGTGAACTTGTCTAAGCTCATTTTTAAATCGTATACACCTGTGGCCAGAATCCTACAGCAATTTAATTGTATGCATGATGAAAATGTAAATCTTTAAAACATTCTCCATTATCATCTGTCTGTTTTGAGAAATAATATAACCTTTTTCTTTAACTTCTCCCCAGTACTGTTCCTGACTTTATAAACTGCTGTAATCTCTGCAATCCACTGTTTTCACAGCTATTGCATGTATAGGCTACTCATGGCTTATGCAAATATCTGCTTTGGAATACTGTTTTCATTTCATGAATTTGCACTAATGATAGGTCTGACTCAGTTAAATGGAAACACCTTCTATGAATCACAGTATTTGTTTGAAGGAGTTAAAAATTTGTCTGGAATGTGTAAAAAAGTTCCACTGTGGACATACGGGTTCTATTCAGAAAATGGAGCGTGGTTTCACTAACTTGATTTGTACTGATAATAATGTAACTGGTATGGGTGTGAAGGAGACATCACACACCAACACAACCAGATCACTATGCACTGACCTCTCAGCCCACAAAAGCAGTGGAGGAAACAAGACTATACCCTAAATATGTCATCCTCTTTTCTGTATTAACTGTTTATGATTTATACCAATGTGATTCAAGGCTGGGCTATTTTTCTAGAGGCTAAATCAAGCACGACACAACCACTAGATGGCATTTGTTAGCTGTAAATGAATTCTCTCAGACTACCTCTAAAGGAGGACTAAAGGGAAAGGGTCTACCTGCTGTCACTTGGACGGTTTTAGGTGAACAATAATGTGATTTAGTAGTAAAAAAAAAGTTAGAATTAGAGCTAAAAGTAAATCCCGAACATTAGAGACACAAAGAGGAGAGACTCTTATGGAATTGGTAAGTACAATTAGTCCAAAAGGAAAATTCCTGGCAAGAAAAATATACCTTTGAGCCTGACTGATGGGCAAGCAAAAAGCTTCATACTGCTTCTCACAGGTAAGGCGTGCTTCACTTTCCTGACACAGAAGAAGCATTCCTGTATGTTCAAGCAGCTCAAAGCCCTTCCCTCCTCTCCAGTAGTCCCTCATTTCTCCAGGATCCCAACCCACCCTCTGGGCTCTTGGTCCCAGTATTCCCCATCCAGCAGCATCTCTACCTCTGTGATCCAGAGCTCCCACCATGAACTCATGACTCCATCAGCCTTCACCTGAGGACCTGCAGTTCAGGAAGCAGTGCTATGAACAGATTTCTTGCACATGCAGATGTGTGAATATCAGGGTACACTTGCTTCCAGCTGTGTGACCTGAAAGTTCCTATTGCTTTTTGTGCATATTCCTGATTATTGATAATATTTTTTTATGGTTTTAGTCTAAGTCTAGTATTGTCCTAGCAGATAAATTTTAGTTTATTCTTAGAACTGCTGCTCACTCTTTTGGCTTTGTCAGACCCAGAGATAATTTCAAGATCCTTTTCAGGTTTTCTGTGGCTCACATCAGTACATTTCTTTTTCATATGCATCATCAGAAACAAGCAAAGATAACTCAGGACCTGCCACCCATGCTTAGTGTCTCACTTCTCAAGGAACTGAAAATGTCTCACTGGCCATGTCCCCATAGTGCCACCCAGCCACCCCAGGCTCATCTGACCCTGGTTCCCCTCACCAGGTCTCCTCCTGCGCCACCTGCAGTATGACATCGCAGCCTTGCATTGCTCGGTGCAAGTAGGGCCCTATAAACTATATAATAGAAAAGTTACAAAATGCATGATTTTTCAATTAAAAAAAAAAAAAAAACCAAAACCAAAACAAAGCCTAGAAGAAAATATTTGGGGTTATTCATCACAGACATCAATTGAAAAAATTGCTTGAAAACATCCCTTTGGTATTTGTACAAGTTTGGGGTTGCTTCTTTTCCTGCCATTGAAGCCTGAACAACTCTGTCATCCTGACTGCTGGGGTGCACCAAAGGCTGACTGTGGTGCAGTGCAGGCAGCGGTCTGGCTTGGACATTTGTAAGTCACTGGAGGGCATTTCCAGACCTTTTAGTTTAGTTTAGTTTTCTTCTGTTTTGTTTTCAGCCAAAGGCCTTTCAGCTGTCAGGTGTTCTCTCTGTCCAACAAAAATAAAAGATTAAATTGTCTGCAGAAAGCAGACACATTCCAAAAAAATGTCCTTCTAAAGCAAACTCAATATCCTGTTGGAAAACAGCTGTAGTGAAAAACAACCAGCAAGAACCTTGTGCGGTTTTATCCTGAGGCCAACTGTTTCTCTTAAAACCAAACCCACTTTCAGATGGCCACAACCTACAGCAGCAAGAGAAGGGAAAAAATGGTAGTAATTATGTTCAAGTGGTCACTGAAGGGACAGTGTCAAACATGAACACAGAATAATAAGCATCTGTTTGTTTAATTAAGACGGCTCAGACACAGTTATACACACCATACAGTTAGCATGGCTCTTGAACTGCTTTGGGCATTTTTCAAAGCATTTTGAGGAACCAAAATAGTACTTGCATATGACCAGATTATAGCGTTAACATTACAAATAACAGACATTACAGCTATTACAGATATTGCAGATAAACAGATTATAGTGTTAATATTAATATTACCTAAGCCGGAAGTAACATTAAAAAAATATTACAAAGCATCCAAGTGTGTTTAAATTATGTCAGTATTATAAACTGTAACAGAGAGCTTATATGTGATTTTTATTGATACAGTCTAATTTTAAGCTGAAAGGAGGTGAATAGCTAGTTATTTTTAGTGGTCTGTTTATTCAGTATTGAGTATTCTTTGGTGATCAACATGTTAGATAGTCCAATATCTGTATTACAATAGTTTTACTGTTAAAGACATACTATAAAGCTGCTATTAAAATTAAGAAATGAAAATATAATGGCTGAAATAATCATAACTTTGGAAATGAAATATAAATTTTAATTACTAATTATTGTGTTGTTATTGCATCTTATTCATGCTATTTAGAGCTGAAATTAATAAAAGCTCTAATTTCAAATGTAAATCCTGTTAACATTCCCAAATGGATTTTCTGTAATTTTTGCTGCAAATGCAAAATAAATTTACCAAACCAAAGTTCATGATGGGTTAAAATGTCCCATAAAGAAACACTAATAGAAGCTTTTCTTAACAGTAAAGTCATCAAAACTAAGCTTAACTGAGATTTAATTACGATACTATACACACACATACAAATTGAAAGAAGAAAACAACTCTTTGCCCTGTATTTGCAAATAGCAAAAAAATAACGGGGAACAGGCAACTGAATCAAATGCTGGATCAAAATGCAAATAGTGTTAATGAATGTGCTCTCATTGCTCAGACAGTGTTGCTTAGCCAGTTCTTATCACGAGAAGTAAAGTAGCAGAAGGGTTAAAATAATGTTTTAAAAAGACTTGTTATATTTAAAGGCATTGATGAGGCATGTTTGTGCTTAGTTTTTGCACATAGCAGTGGTACTGATATTTTTACATCTAGGTTTTTGAATTACAAAGCATTTGAAATGGGATCTTGTTATTCCCTTCACAGAAGGAACCTACAGACTATGCAAAAAACCCCATCAAATGCGTCCAGAGCAGGCAGCTCATTCCTTCAGCTTCTAGAGAAAAAGAAAAAAACAAAAAAACAAAAAACAAACAAACAAACAAACAAAAAAAAAAAAAAAAAAAAAAAAAAAAAAAAACCCACCATAAAAATTCATTCCTAGTTCGCTGGTGTCATCTGCTGGCCACACTTGAAACAGACGTTGTTTTTCATGAGGTTTTTGCGTGCTTTGCTGGCTTAGAGATCTCTGGTCTCAGACTCACCACGGGACAGAATTCCTTTTTTCCCTGTTCACTTCTTGTTTTGCCCTGCTCATTTTGTTGTTCCCCCCTTTTCTTCATACTGATTGTCCACCTTTTTTAGTTCCTTCTGATAAAGCACATATCCTAGCTAGATTGGATTAACTGCTTTACAGTGAACTGATGATCCCTGGGGGTAACTCACTGAAATCTCAGTAAGGGATAACTGCTTTGAGGTACGTAGGGCTTACCCATAACTGAGAGACCCTTCCTCTCACCTCTGAGCTGCACTTAAGGCTGATGCAAAAAACTAAAACCATTGGACTAGGACTGTAAAGAGCGAAATTTTTTGAGCTCCTTGAGAGAGAAGAGAGATCCTAAATACGAGCTCAATTTAATTCCTGACATCTGCACATTTTATTCTTCCTTCCCATAACTACTTCAACTGCTCGACTACTCTTTGTTGACTCCTGGGAATGACTAGGTTCAGAGATGAACACGATTAAGATATAAAAGGGATGGCTGAAAGCTAGCACATGCCTGCGACATCTGCTCTTGCTGCAGGAGGTGGAGACACTGAAAGGCAGAAGTCAAGTTCCTTCTCCACTCCATTCTTGGGAGAGCCAAGAACAAATAATGGTTCATTCTTATCCACGGGAATGCAAAATACAAAGAAAGGTAGAGCGAGCCAGAGGATAGAGAGGCCAGCTATGCTTATAAACTGTGTATGTGGAACATTCCATAGAAGAAGATTTCTCCATGTACTGTTTGCATACAATGATAAATCTATGTTTCGTATAAACAGATCACATCTTGAGCTTTGGAATTTCAGTGACTGATGAATCTGGTTAAAAATCATAAAAAACCCTGGTTTATAAAAGTTCATGTATTAATGTTGTATTGTACCTTTGTCCACAGCATATCCACCATAAATTAATGAAGGCTGAAAGAAAAACAACTAACTGACAATAAATAATATGGCAACTATTTCTAAATGTAATTTTTTTTTTCTCCCCACAGAGAAACGTAACTGCCATGCCCCTCTATTTTCCCCACACAAGCTGCATTTGGTGAACAATAATAATAACAGGCCAGGCTTTTATAACCATCTAAGAAAGATTTGCATTCCATTCTTTAGGGAACACCAGTACCATCAATATGTGTCTATACAACTTTTTCCTTTTGTCAAATAATCTACTAAAAATGTCCAACCATTCATTCAACATGCATCCAGAACATGTTTTCACAAATCTTGGGCCTTTTCTTGCTACAGTGTCTGATTAAAACAGAAGGTATGCAATACCTTCATCACACATATTATTGTTACTAGACATGACTATGAAGCCCTAGAAATTTTGAAGTTCTATTTTGTCCCAAACAAGGTGAGAATAAAAGAAATTTAGGATTTTTCATATAATTAGGTATATCAAAGGAATGACTCTGTCAATTTTTTAATAATAATAATTATTGAACACTTTTGTTCTAGACACTCCCACTTTACTAAATATGAGTGCTATTAACAAAATGATCAAAATCTCACTTGCTAATGTAACAATATGATGCAAACCTATGAAAACAAATGAAAAGTAGTCTCTGCCTTTATCTTTCTTTTGCCTTTTCTCTCTGTACCTGTTCATTGCATGACTGTGCATCACATCAGATAGAAAGAGCCCAGTGAGATGATTCTTCACTCAGAGACTCATCTCAGTGAAGAGCTCTTATAGCCCTTATAATCGCAGTATCTTAAGGAGCAAACCTGAATCCATTCAAACTTGCAATACCCCCACAAATCAGGACTAAGTTATTATTTCTATTTTATACACAGGCAACTAAAGAAGGGATGATCTGATGTTCCCAAGCAGGGACTACATCCACGTCTCCAAGCTGACATAGACCCCCACCACTGACGTATACAGAAAGTAATAAATAAACCCCCACTGCTACTAAATTGATCCAGGCTGAACTCCATGCTTTTCCAAGGCAAAGAGAATGCCAGCACAGATCACGCACATGTGGGGGTGGGTGATGTCTGATCCCAAATAGTCAGTGGCATTTTGACATCATAATGTGCATATTCATAGTCCTTTTTATCTGATGGTGTTCTGAAGGAAGAGTATGTTGCATATGTGGTACAACTGTATTGTTTATGCTATATGACATAATTTTAAAATATAAAATTGAGCTTTTTTTAAATTTTTATTTCAGTACCCTTTCTCATGGACTTCTAGATATTGGCTGTCCCTGTGTCATGATTTGAAAACAATAATTTTCCATGTCTGGTAGTCTCAGTCATTCATTTTTCTCCTCCTTTAAGTACTTTTGCCTTTCACATGACCCGTGACCTACTCTTTTTATTTCATCTACTAAAAATATGCAGTATGGCCCTGTTTTCTCTAAATATCATAATTTAGTATTTAGTTTCTAAATGGCTAGGTATTTTACACTTCCAGACAGCATAATAATTCTACTTAATATCAGACTTTTGTAAAAGGAAAATTATGTCCTCCATGCAAGCTTTTTTGGCAAATAAGATCCATTTTCTTGTTTTAATATAATGCCAGTTTAATATTTTGTTGTATATCTACAATAGGACTGCTATCTTGGTGTATAACAACTAATTTTAATTTGCATGCATTTTGCTAACAGACAGAGCATATTTTTTACTATTAAACCAAAAACTGAGACATAATTTTTCTCACAGATTCAGTGTAACTCCTTAATAATGAGTGAGAATCACAGACAGATCACAGCTTGTATACCAGCTAATCACCCAATCAGGTCTTATTTATTTGTTTTCAAATGTCAGCCAATTCACAAAAGACTTATTTCTGTTTAGATGAAGCAAGAAAAACTAAACTTGAACACAGAATTTTCAAAGAACAATGTAAAAAGTTATGCATGTATAACCAGGTCCACAATATATTTGTAATTGAAAATAATCATTATCTTACCACTAAAACTCTTAACACGTGGATAATTTTAGTGAAGTCAGTGTGCCTTTTTGTAGATGTACAAATGAATGGGATTTTTTTTAATTTCCAGAAATTGGACCTCAATTTTTATACTTCATGATTTTTACTTCCTCTTCACTTACCCATAATTGCAGGAATTTAAATATATTGTAAAGAAAAGTCAAGCAAAATGTTCGTTCTTAGGGAAAAGAAACATGCCAGGACATACAGGTGTATGAAAACCAGGACTGCTGCTATATTTAATAATGCAAGAAACCAATGATGGATAGCCCAGTAAAGTGTGATTCAAACCAACACAGTATTATTTACATGGTAAGGCAAAAAATATACCAGTAAGGGTTTTCTTCTCATAACTGGCACTTCAATCACAAACATGAAGGAATATTTACGTAAGCATGTCCTAAGAAACAACCATCTTACTTTAGATCACACAGTAGTTTTCATGTGCTCATGGAAAGTCCCCTGACACTGTTGCAAGGCTAGGTTTCTTAAGCCAAGAGTCTGGACAATTGCCACTACATCTGGGGCTATAATGAGAATATTTTTTTCTGATGATGCTCAAGTGATTCCAAGAATGAATTTTCATTTGATTATATTCATGATCATCACATGGTCAATTAATCCAAACATCAACCAGTAAAGCTTCAGCTTAATCAGATTCAGTCTCAGAAATCAGCTTAATGGTATAATGACTAAAACTTACCGAACTTCTGTTCTAGAACATGTACTCTTCTTAAGAGTTTCCAAATACATTCTGACCTGCTGAACAGAGAGAAAGACACAAGGCATTAAAGCATTTGAAAACTGAGAAAGAAAAAAAGCTGGATGGTCTTACTTTTCTTATGAAGCCATATAGCTCATCTAATAGAAATATTTCACCTGCCTAAAAGTCTGGAGTCAAATGAACAATGTTCTACTTATTCTAAATTTTCTTGTAGTTTACATGTCAGTCTTTACAGCATTTAGAATTATGTTTACCTGAATATTTCCTATTTTTAAAATAAATCTATCTCTAGTCCTTTGGGAAGCAAAGTTTAAAGTACAAACCTCTTATTTTCAAGGGAAAAGATTTAAATGTTGATTAATAAACTGCAGAGCATTTTCATAATTCAGATAGCTTTTCAGCCACTTAATTTTTACAGACTTTTTATTATCATTACAATATTCGGTTCCCCCATTTCTTGTGAAAACCACCCAACTGTAGTCAAGCTATCATGCTGACTTTCTAATTTGCTAGTGAATCATTAAGGCAATGATCACAAGCATAAAATTCTACTGAAATATCAGGCAAATGAGGATATCTGTCCATGTTTACTTTTTCCCTTATTCACCAAAGCCAGAAAAAATAAAGTGTATATTCTACAATAAGATTTTTTTGTAGTATTACCTTTAGACTTTGGAAATATGAAATGTATATATTACATTTATTACATATACATATATTACATATTATTACATATATTGCAAATATTATAAAGTATAGATTAACAATTACTTTTTTTTAATTATTTTCCTCACAAACTGCCTCACTTAGCAAGTTTCAAACAGGAAATGAAGAAATACTGAAAGCAGAAATGGCACAGATGGCCACAGGACTTTAGTCATAATGTTAAATATTTATTTATTTGTTTCTTGTAAGGATACATATTCATCTGCCTTTCTAAAGTCTTGCTTTCCCTTAAAATAACCTCGTTATTTTCTGAGTTCATTATGCAGGTCTTTCAATACCTCTTCTGTCACTGTCTTCTAGGGTACATATTCCTGCAGTAAAAGTCTCAAAAAACAACTCGGTCAACTACATTTATTAGAGTAACAAGATCTGGAAGTGCCATGGTTTGTCTATTTGCTAATCAGAATCACAGTTAAAAGGATGGCTAACCTCATGATTAAAGGCATTTAGCCTTTTATAAATGCTGTTTCAAATGATCTAAAAACAATGGCAATAAAAAAATTCAGTGTACAGAATGTGGAATATGAGAAGTATTAATACCAGAGCTATGCTGGTTCATGTCTCTTTGCTCTTTCCTAATATAGAGCAGAACTTTTAATTTCAAAAGAAATACGTTGTGGTTTCAGTTGCAGCCACTACTTTGGCTTATTTGATCCAAAAATGTTTCTCTTTTTGGCTTGCTATACTAAAATCTACCCCTCAGCTCCCAGGACTGACCTTCATAAACAGTCTTATCTCTGTAACAGGCCAACCCACAGTCTTGGATACGTTTACTGGAAATTTTTGCAACTTTGGATGCGACACGAACTTTGCTTTCTAGGCTGGTGTTAATGACTGCATAAAAAGAGCTAAATTGTGATTCAGCTGATGAAATGAGGGGCCTTTACAGCAAAGTTTTCTTAACTGGGAAATATTTCATGCTATTCAAGTAAATTGATGAGTCTTAAAATATCAAGAATTACAATTTGAAATACAGTTTACAGGGAGGAAAGAAAAACTCTCTCCTGAAAGAGAAATTTCTTGAACATGCAAGGTTAAATCTTAATATTTTTATTTTTCCCTGGTCACAAAAATGGATTTTGAAAAGTAACAGCATATAATCTGCAAACAATAAAGAAAACATAGAAAAAAAACTGTTTAGTTCTTAAATAGTTAAAAACCTCAATTTTCCTCTCTTTCCAGAAGATGGTAGTGTAGCATACCGTTAGACTCTTGCAAAACTTAACTAGTGTGGGATTGCTAAAACTAAAACTAAAAAGAGAGTAACTGAGTATCAAATAGTTAGGGAGTTGCACTTATAATGTTTAAGATGTAGGGAGGGTCATTTTAGTCCATTGTTTTTATGTTTAAATTTAGATGTTTTATTCATTAACAACAAAATATTATCGAATAAAAGGATTACTGAAATATTTCATAGAAGTGAACAGAACACGGTTTTGATTCTGAAGATTATTTGCTATGCTTGAGAAAAGAACACATTTAAGTAAGTATGTAATACGCTGTTGTGCAGAAAACAAGTACCTGATCACTTTAGGTTTCAGAGCCTACCACACTAATGTTAATGCTCTTCTGAAAAGTATTTGTGTATTCTAAAGAACAGAAAAGGTCAACAATTGCTGTTTAAAAACAGTAAAAAAAAAGTAGATTATAAAATCAATTAATGTTGTTGTGTTAAATAAATATTATAAATACAAAATTAAATCCATGGGCAAATCCTGTCAGTGTCCAAAGCTGTAATGTTCCTGAGAAATATTTTCCTAATTTACTGAATTTAAATTCTCAAGAATCTTCATTATATGTACTGCAACTGACTGTAAATTATAGACCATTCCTTGCCTTTGGGCACACAGAGGCATTTAGACTGATGGGGAAAAAAAACAACAACAATAAACCTTAAACAAAACCCAACAAAAATTCTGAGATATGTATGTATGTGTTTATAGATATATAAAGATTTTTACATTCATTACAAATAACCCTATCTTGGAATATGTAAGTTTGTTTTAATTATCAATTTGTTAAATCAAGTGAGTTGTCTCTAATTAAAATATAGCAACTAAAAAAACATCCAGTCTGATGGAGGAATACAGCATTTTTTGCTTTCTCGGTACTTTTCACCTATAGTTAACCATTCACAGTTAAACTGTCAAGGCCATAAATCAAAATCAAGGAGTTGTTTTCAATTTCTAACTCCATAGGTTTTTCATATTTTTCTAGATTATATGAGTCAAATGAAGTTAAACTATTTTTTCCTAGAAGGTGTGCAGATACTCTAATTACAGTAATGGTGACATTAAATAATACCTTTCTGGAAAACATTCACTCCTCTGTTAAGCAATTTCTTCTGTCACTGGATTTTTTCTTTTTCCTATTTTCTAAATTTTTTTCATGTTTTATAAGCCTTTAAAAAAGTTGGACATGAAAACAGGGATGCTGCAGTACTGCAATGCGTACAGAAAGAAAATACTTCTCTCTTCACTCCTACTATTTCTCCATAGATAAATTATAGAATAGATGAGCTTTTACATAACAGTCATCTGAGTTTCAGTGTGCTTTCTTCCATGATATGCCCTTAAAGAGACCAGGATACCATCACAGGTGGTATCAGACACTTGCATTCTTTCTAGGTGTGTAGCTTTAACTAACAGTTTACAGAGCATTTTAGTGAACGGATGTTGCCAGGAAAGCTCTGTCTCTGGATACAGCTATTCCATCTTCTGTTTCCCACCATTCTGCCAACTTCATGTCATCTATGAACTTTTATTAATTGCATACTATTTCAGATAACTGGTGAGAGTGTTGACTACTTGGCCAATTGTCTTCCTATCTGAAACCTTATTAGAAACTTCTGTCTCTATAGGTGGCAGCGCAGCTTTTCTTTGGACTTTGACAGCTCTTAAACCTTTTCATGTGCTCTGCTGTGTTCATTCTGCAAATGTTTTGACACCAATGCCATAAATCTGCACATCAAAGAGTTGCAAGCGTTATTGCCTTGTTAAATCTTAGTCCCCAGAACCAAGAGACAGCAATCCAGTCCTGGAAAAGGATCCATAAAATACTGTTTCACACAACTTCTCATACTAAGGCCATTGAAGTTGTCTCAGTTGCCTATATTAACAAGCATTACATCTAGAGTAAAAAAATTGCAGCTATGACTCTCTCCAAAAAGCAATAAATCTTCTATTCAGGCTAGTAAGATGTTACCAATAATGTGTCTAAGCTTTTGATATTTTCCCGTTTGTCACAAATTTAAAGAAATTTTAAGTTAAAATTCCTCTATTTAGTTTTTTCTTTGTAAGTATTTTAATTGCCTTTCTACCATTTTTTTGGACATCTGCATATTTGTCACATTGAACCCACACAAAACCCTTGATACAAAACGAAAGCGCGGGGGGATCTTTCTCCTTCTACTCGAAAACCACAAAAATGAACCATTCATCTCTCTAACCAAAATTTCTTCATTGCAGCATGTAAATATGCAGGCAGCAATGTTTGCTTAGAGTGACCCTGTACGTCAGCATAGTTTGATTGCCTGCATTTTTCCAGATGTGACTTAACTTTTACATTCTTTCTAATGTAAAGGCTTCCAACTAAATGCCTCTGGATGTTGCAAAATATATGTGCAAATTAACCCTGGCCACTAATAGATCTTCCACATCCCTAGTGGTGTCAATCAAGCGTTTAATCCCTTGTTTTTAAAATGTTAACTCCCTGCGAATGTGGTTTATCTGGAAAGCACTACATTTGCTAATAAGTATGTCATCCTACTTTCCAAATACAGAACAGAAATATTTATAGAAGATAACTGCAACACTGATGATCACTGTCATCTCCATTTAGTAACAGACCATTAATGTTACTAAAATTTGTATTATTATTGAAAAATCTTAAAAATATTATTTTACTTTGGCATGTTCTGTATTTAACTCTTTTCCTTTATCTTTTTTCCCCTATATTTTTAATTCTTTCTTTCTTACATAATAATTTTTTTTCTTGCTTGTCTCCCTTTTCCTCTTTTTTTTCCTGTAACTCCTCTCTTGCCTTTCCTCCTTTTGTTTCTTTTCCCCTCTTCTTTCTCTTTAATTTTTCTCTTTGCTTCCTTCTCACTTTCCCCCTCTATCTCCCTCCTTTCTTCCCTTCCTTTTCTTTTTCTCTCTTTACTTCCCAGCTTGTACATATTCAGACTACTTTATTTCCTTCCCCAGCTGCTTAACAAAGTGTCTTTCAATTTCTAACCGCTTTATTGTTTTGTCTTTTTCTTGTTAGTTTAGTAACAATAGGCCTTCAGCCCTGTGAGAAAGTGCTCTTTCCTTTTAATATCGTAAATTTTCTCTTAGTCCACTCTGCTTCCTTTGTCTTTTCTTTTTTACCCCCCCAAAATTACCTACTTATTACACATTATCAGATACAGTTGTTTATACTGAATACAACAAGAACATGATCACAAGTCCCTAGGCAATCATGATCTTCCAAAGATCTTTAACTTTATCTCATATAAATGAGGCCTAACATATAGTTTCCTTATGCCAGCGTAGTATCTTTTATATTATTAAATTAATATCTACTTTTTTTTAACTCATCATTGGTTTTATGTGTTCTGCAGCTTTCCTTTTTATCATTGCAAAGTGTCTAATAAGCAAGCCTTATTTGTTCTCTGCTTTCACTTGGTAGCAGATTCCCCCTGCCCACCTTCTGAGAGCCTGTTAATTAGGACCTACTCGTCTATACAGAAGGTGTCCGTAAGTTTCAACCCTGTAATATCTTTCTGGTTCCTCTGGTGATGTGATCCATGGTATTAGTATTTCAGAATATGAATTTTTAATTCCTATTATCTAATTTTGTTGGCTTTCTAGTTCTTTCTTCCATCTCTCTGCCATGTGTATGCCGCCTGCTTCAATGTCTAGCTCTCAGACCTACTGCTGCCAATCTTTTCAGGAAGGTTTCTGGGTATTTTATTGTCATTCTCTAAGAACTGATTCCTAAGTGTACTATCAGAATGATACAAAATCGGTGCATACAGCAATGTCACTACAGTGGAAGTTGGATCCCAGCTCCATGCTCTTAGGCTGAGAAGACAGCTCTGACACGCAGGAGAGCAGGTACAAGGGGAAGGCTACACCTAGTATAGTCACGGGCTAGTTCAGAGAGGGGTTTAGTAACATTTCATCAGAAATCAGTACTGGACTAATGGGTTAGAGGTGAATGAAAGACTGAATTAGCAATGTCTTTATACACTTCCTGGTGATGTCTGTAAATGTACGGGTATGTGAGAGAGAGAAAGAGAGAGATTTATTTCAATATTGTGTCACTGAACAATGAAGTTAAAGGATTTAGACAGTTACCATCTGTTGTGTCTGGTCTGCAAGTGTCCTGACACTCTGAGTTCCTTATGGCTGTGGTTTCTTAATTTGATTTCCTGGCTTAGTGTCTTAATTACTTAGCTGGCTATCTCACTCAGGGTTTTATTATTTTTAGAAATTTGGAGAGGTCATAACAAAGTGAAAGTCACCTTGGGAATAGTGTAACTCAAAGAAATAACCAGAAATAGATATAAAGAAAGGACAAACTTGGTTATTTTGTAAGGAATTGGGACTAACCCGTTTCCACTGAGCTATTTGTGAGCCTTTCTGCTTCACTCACTGGATGATTGCAAAGGTGTTTCAGCTTTTCTCCTGAAAAGTAATTCACTGTATAAGGACTCACGCAGCAGGACTTGAAATAAACAGATACAAGCCTGTGATTCATGTACACACAGCTATTAAGCACCTCAAGGTTGCCAAACTTTTTACCAGTTGGTCTTTGAAAAGTTTCAGTGCATTCATACATCTTGTTCAGGGCTGCCTCAGGATGAATTGCTAAGGGAAAAGATCTAGCTGAAAAAGATAACTGAAGTTCCCTGAATTACCAGGTCCAAGAGTCAGAGAGGTTAAAATTGAAGAAGATAGAATTCCCTGATTTGTTTCTTAATTTCCTAACACATTCAAAACCTCTCCTCAAACACTTCAACTCCTACCATCACCCTTTAATGAAATACGGAGTTTTGAAAATGCTGCAAGTCCTAAGCATCAGAATGTGCAGGCAGTTTATAAAACTTTCTTACTAGATTATTTGAAAAAATGACAAGTGGCGCAACTAGTATCTTAGGTTGTCCCAGTTAGGTAAGTTCACACCCACTTCAGTTCTTTCAAACTATGAAAACTCAGGTCTGAACATGGATGTGTATCTGAAATACCTGCATATGCTGTGGCAACGCTCAGGACAATACATAGTTCTGCGTTTAGTATTTGCTGTCGCATAGATTGGTTGGTCCCTGTCAGCTGCATATGTTTTTGTGATCTTGGTCATGACCTGAGTATTCTACAGAAACCTAGGCTTCCTTCGATTTTCTCTTTTAGTTAAGTATCCACAAATTTTGGCATCTAACTGCCAAATTTTTTCCATGAAACCAGTCTAATATGACAGGTAAATAGTACAGTATTTACTATGGTTTGTATCAGGCAGGTTCTACTTTATTGCACACAGGCAAATTCATAGCTCCAATACAACTTTTTGCATCAAAGCACCATTAGTGCAGTTAGGCTCAGTAGCTAAAAAGTTTGTCTCTAAGAAAGATACAAATTAGGATTCATCATTTATGGAAAGTATGGTTCATCTATAAAGATAGAAAATAGAAAAATGCTAAAAAAGCAATGAAAAGCCAGGAGAGACTGACTTCCATGAGCCAGGTAAAATAACCAACTAGCTATATTTATCTACACAGACAGACACAACAGGCAGATACATACTCATGGGATAAGCATACTCATGGGATAAGCAATCTGTTTAAAGTGTTTCATTAAAATGCTTTATTGCATGAGAAGGAATCTATCATTATCTCTGATTCTTAAGTAGAAAGGCAGCTGAAGAGGGGATTAAAAAACAATTTCAAATCTACTTATAATGCTCTATTAATATTCTATGACATAGGAGTGTAAGTAATGGCAAGAAGGTGAGCATGATACCAAGCAGAACTTGGAGAGAAATACATAAAGGTAGAATATAGACATCTATACAGAAATATGGCAAGGATACTTCGAGTTCTTGCAAAAAATTATGTATCACCATTGAAGTAAACGTTATTCCTGGTTTCTATCTTATCCAAGACACAGAAGTCTCCAAGATTAAATGTTCTTCCTCTTAGTTTCAGATTATAGAAATTGAATTTTAAGTTGTCTTCCAGCACAATTACAGGACACAGAGAGCTCGCTCTAGATTCTTCTCACTTAATTTTAGGCAACAATTCTAGCATCTAAATTAGCAATATAGTTGCCATAGACTTTTTCTACATAGAAGGACAGGAGGTAACAAGCTCAAGATGCACCAGGGGAGGTTTAGACTGGATATTAGGAAAAACTGTCTTCCCCAGAAGGGTTGTCAAGCTTTGAAACAAGTTTCCCAGAGAAGTAGTGGAGTCACCATCGCTGAAGGTATTTAAAAGACATGTAAATGTGGTGTTTAGGGACATGGTTTAGTGGTGGACTTAGCAGTGTTAGGTTTATGGTTGGACTCCTTGATCTTAAAGCTCTTTTCCAATCAAGATTATTTTAGGATTCTATGATTCTATGTGTTATAAAATAAGCATCCACATAGGATGACAGAAACATAACCCTGTATTCCTTCAAAAGTTTTTGTTTTCTCTAAGTGTGATTCTGAAGCCTGTATTTCAGTGAAATGTATCTTACCTTTCAAAAGATCTTTATTTTTATTTTATGAAATCATAGACAAATTATTGGGAGGTCACAGACAGGCTATGATCTTGTGTCAGCAAAATGCACTCATGAGATTAAATGTGAATAAAAGTATTTCACTTTCTGATCTCTTTTACAGATGTTAAGCAGAATGGACTAGGCACTCTCTAGGTTCTAATCATACCTTATTTTGAATCAATTTTCATATAATACTGACTGGTATGGAAAAAATCTGACATCACTTCAAATGAAAATCAAGCACTAAATGTAGCACCTACTGCAACCACAGGCATGCTGCTGCTAGCAGTAGGCTGAACAGTTGTTCTTGGAATCAAATGCACTAGTACAGTCTTTCTTGCTGGACAGATTTTTTTCCACCTAATTCAACAATCACTTCAAACAGTGTTTATAAGTGTAATACCATGATTTGTTCAGAATATGTCCTGCTGGAAAGCCTAAGCAGTTGCCAGAGAAGGAATGGGAAACAATTATTTGCGTTGTCTGGAAATAAGGAGGTTGTAGAATAAGGGCAAAACACCAGAAGATTAAATGCCAAAATTTCAATTTTATCATGCTGTCCTCTAAGTTTCTAAGCTTAGAGGATTTCGTGCACACATAGAATCCTAACATTTCATTTTTGTTTTTTTCTTAGAAATCTTCCAGAGTAATAGAGACCTACCTTATCAGCAATGAAATGGTGTCACTATTCATAATAGAACAAGTGAAGCAATTAAGTAAATCTTTATCCAAATCCTTCAAATTAAGAAAGTGGCTCTAACTTGTGTAATATATATCATTTTATATGCCAGACTACAAGTAGGAGGATCATAATTCATAGTTTATAAAAAAAAAATAAAACCATTACTGGGATAAGATCAGCTGGATTTCCTTCCTCCATCTCTCCAACATCCAGTTAATCCCCAGCACAAACGTACCTACATAACTCGCAAACATGCCTGAACACACATGTCAAATCATTATCAGTCTACTATCATTTGACATTGCAATTGAATAATTATCTGTTTTCCTGGGTTCGGCTGGGATAGAGTTACTTTTCTTCCTAGCAGCTGGTTCAGTGCTCTGGTTTGGCTTTAGTCTGAGAATAACGCTGATAACACACTGATGTTTTAGTTCTTACTATGTAGCACTTACCTGGTTTCAATCTCTCATGCTCTGCCAGTGAGGAGGGGCACAAGAAGCTGGGAGGTAGCAGAAACAGGAAACCTGAGCCAAACTAGCCAAAGGGGTACTCCATACCACAGCATGATATGCCCAGTATATAAACTGTGGGGAGTTGCATGGAAAGGACTGATTGCTACTTGGGTGGGGCTGGGTATGATTTGGAGGGTGGTGAGCAATTGCACTGTGAATCACTTGTATGTATTGGGTTTTTTTTCTCCTTTCCCCCTTTAGGCTTATCTCTCCTTGTTATTACCCTTATTAGTAGTAGTATTATTAGCATTATATTGTACTTTATTTTAGTTATTAAACTGTTCTTATCTCAATCCATGGGTTTTGCATTCTTTTAATTATCCACCCCATCCCACACAGGGAAGGGGGAAAAACTGGGGGAGGTGAGTCAGGAGCTTTGTGGTAATTAGTTACTGACTGGGTTTAAACCATGACATCTGTTACTATATGCGTGTAGAATGACATCCACAAAAGAAAGCCTATGGATCGGATTAGGTAACCTTTAGTCAGCAATAATAAGTTCACACATGAAACTATTGATTCAAAACCCCAATGATTTCACAACAGAGGTCAATATGAAAAAAAAATCTGTGTGAAGCTGGACTTCTGATTTCAGAGGGACTGCTGAGTCATGTCCGTGCATGAATACAGATAAATGAGGGGATATTTAAATCTTTCACATAATAACAATTTGCTGGTCTTCTCCTCTGATGTATTGCTGTTTCTCTTTTCCTCATGTATTACAATCTGCTCATGGCAAACATCTGTAATTTATAAAACATGGTTTATTTGTCAAACATATTTTATTTCTACTGTTATGTTGAGAATCTTGTTTATGGGAAAAGAGGAATCACGCCTCATATGCAAAGAGAATTTATTGCTAACATAATTGAAATCTTAAGAGTCTATCCGAGAATTATTATGAGTCTAACTTGAATTACTATAGAAAATGCAAAAGATAATTAAAAAATAATACTTCTACAAAGAAAAACTTTCAATAATTCTTATAATAATACTGCTTTAATTTTAATATACACACTTCTAAGTTTCTATACCTTTTCCTGGTGTTGAACACACCATTCCCTCTCTCTGCTGTATCGCAGGTCAGTGGCTCAGTCTGGTGCTGGGGGCTGCTATGGTGACTCCTCAATGGGAGGAAGATAATATTTGTGTTCAATTTAGCAGGTTTTTATAAGCTTCTTAACACATTTTTACACCTTTTCTCATTCTGCATTGCTCTGTAACTCCATGCTGCATCTGAATTTACCATATATGGTGATTTTCACAGATGTTGCATCCTTATATTTTCTCTTTTTTTACCCCTAAAACTAGCTTTGGACAGCTCCAGGTCTGCATTTCTTTATCTGACCATAGTGAGTTGCTTATAGCCATAAAGTGTCTGGTACCAGCCTATGCTCCATCTCTTGTCACACCAGCCCTGCACACCTGTGTGCTGCATCCTGCCTCTCCACCCCCAAGGTCACTGCTTTGGGGCCAGAACAGGATGTCTCTATGTGGCATCATTGTATTAGAGCTGAAAATACTTCATTCTGCACAAAATAATTACTTGTCAGTACAACCTCTAGGGAACCATTGTTATAGTTTAACCCCAGCAGGCATCAGTAAGCAAAGGTAAAACAAATTAGTCATAGCTACCTGATCAGGTGAACAAAATCTTTTACAGCTAAACCAAGTAAAAACAAAGCTGCAGGTAGGACATGACAAGTTCAGACAAGCGAATCTGACAAGCCTCAGTCCTCAAGTCTTGCAAACTCAGCAAGCGAATTCTGCAATTGTTACCAGCAATGCCAATAATGTATTATAGGGGTATACAGTTACATATAATGTTCAAAATATTATCACTGAAAAATATCAATATGGGTTTTCTTTCATGGTAAGCACAAAATGCAAATAAAATAAATGAAAAATAGGCATACCTTACTATATCTCTTGACAAAGGTTCAGATCATGGTTAGGGTAAAAGAGTCCATATGAACACTTTTCTGACACAAATTTGCTAGTGCACTGAGACACCAACTTTTCTCTGAGGCAGTAAATTTGACTGGTATTGCAGGATATTACTGAACTTTACTTTTGTCTCATACCCTTTAGATGGCTAAAAAAGTCCCAAGGAAAACCTGCCAATCACTGAAAGCAGTGCTGGACTAAGATTTAGCAGTGCTTTTCCTTTTCAGGCATTGTGAATAATGATCACTAGCTTCCAAGACACTAGAAACTAAAGTTTTTCTGATGATTTATGAGATTATTAGTATTTTCTAACACAGTTCCACAATAGCTAGAATGTAGTGGGCAGACATCTTACAGATTCTTTTGCAGAAACATTAAAATTTATGTTACATGAAAAAATAAATCTTGCATTCTCTTTTTCCACATTTTCCACTGCAATGCCCCAAAATGTTCCATTTCAACAGCAACAGGCTGAACCTGCCCCCCCGGTGGCTATCTGCTCTTTCCTTCTATGGTGCTTTTTGTCTTGTACTGGTCTGTATTATAATATTCCAGGGCTGTGAGCTAAATTATAGTTGGTAGAGACCATAGCTCAATTATAGTTGGTAGAGACCATAGCTCAATGAGTTTCCTATAACCAGATAGAATAATAATTTGTTAAACACCTCTCATGTGTGGTCTATACATATGGCCTAATTTCTCAAATATACCTTATTCAGCCAAAGTCTTTCAAGGAAAATCTGAATTATGCTTTTAATTGTCTTTAATTGCACAGGACTAATATAGGATTTATATAAAATAAACCTTTGATGAAAGTGTGAATTACTACTTTTCCATTGCTGGGTATTAATTTCTAAAGGAAACTGCCAGTGATAAGCTCCAAAAGGTGCCATGCCAGCCACAGTTCTACCGATTTGCAGAGTGCTAATATTAAACAGATTGCAATGCTGCTTGAAGAAAGGACCTGCCAGTCAATTTGCCTGCAAATCTATATGTCTTTCTAATCTGTTTCAAATTAAAATAAATGGTTTAAATCATGACCACTCAGCTAGTCTTCCCTTGTAATGGTGTAATCAGGAAAGTAGTTTTAAATGCTTATCTTATCAAATACTATATGAAATTATTTAATAAGTTAAATAAAGCTGCCTACTCTTCCCTGGTGGTTGCTTTCTGCTTTTAGAAACAAAATATAATAGACTCAATTCATATTTATGTAAAGATTGATATGGTTTAAATAAATGGTGTTGTAGACTAGAGAACAGTGGGTGAGTCATGAAGCTGTGAATGGTTGCAATAAAACCTATTAACAAGATGGCAAAATCTGCCCTGAATTTTATAGTTGCCAGCACAGCATAAAAGAATCAAAATAGCTTTCTTTAGCCTCAGATCCACATGGTCTGTTACAATTTTTCTATGCCAAATGTTAAAGGCACCTTGCCACAAAAAGCACAAGCCATATTGATAAAAGAACTTGTATATCTTTTATTAATTGCAAAATACAGATCTAAAAGTGCTATACAGAACTTGACTATTCAATTCATGCTCACCACCACTTTTCATTCTACCACATCATTAACTTAGACTGCACCAGATGTATTCAGACAGAGTTTATTACTTCAGACCCATTGTACAATTCAGAACTAAAACTTCATTTTAACAATTTTTTGTCTTTGTTCTTTCTCTTTTTTTTTTTCGTTGAATCTTATTTCTACCTCTAAGCGTAGATTTGAAAACAGTATAAAAACTGAACAATCGGTCTTTTTTAAAAGAAAGACTTTTTGAAGATAGTTGCAATCGAAACAGGTATCTATTCACACTAAAAAGCAGAGAGGTAGCTTAATGTGTACATACTGCCAATTATTCTCAAATCTTGTTTTGCATTTACAGAGCATATACAACGAAATATATTGTTTGCAACTGCAGACTTTAATTAGACCAGTGTTAAAACTGTGACACATAGTTCTCACAGGGTTGTTCTCACCTAAGTTATTCAATAACCCTGAGTGATGGCAGTATGCTTTAATGTGAGAAGAATGAGCAGCAAATAAATTCGCCAGGACTGAGAAGTGCTGGGATGAACTAGCTGGGCATCATACCTCTATTTTCAGAACTGTTTATGATGCAGGGAGAAAATTGTGCCATTATTTAAATTTAATATTCAAGAGATTTCACAAAATTTTATTTTATTACTTTAAATTTCAGATATTCATACAGTCTTGTCATCTAGTCTTTCCTTAGGTATGAAGGTATATCAAGAACACGATTCATACTATCCTAACATCAGCTTTTTCAGGATATTCTCATACTCTTAATTAACTTTTTATCTGCATATCAATTTTTTTTTGTCAACTAAACATTGCTCTTATATGCAAATTCAAGCTACTTAAGCTTCTTTTCTCATCATTTTTTCAGCTGGAGATTTTGGTGATCAATTATCAGCCTGATGAAGGCACTTAGCAGTCAGAAGAATACTCATGGATTTCATAATTTTTGGTTTTGTATACATATTTGCTCCATCCCACTCATACCTTCATGTTTGGAAGCCTCTGCTTCATCAGCTCAGCTGCATTTTTAGGTGGTCTGTGAATAATTCATAGAATCACAGAATCATAAAATAGTTAGGGTTGGAAAGGACCTTAAGGTCATCAAATTCCAACCCCCCTGCCATGGCCAGGGACACCTCACACTAAACCATCTCACCCAAGGTTTCAACCAACCTGGCCTTGAGCACTGCCAGGGATGGCGCATTCACAACCTCCTTGGGCAACACATTCCAGTGCCTCACCAACCTAACAGAAAAGAATTTCCTCTTTATACCCAATCTAAACTTCCCCTGTTTAAGTTTTAACCCATTACCCCTTGTCCTATCACTGCAGTCCCTAATGAAGAGTCCCTCCCCAGCATCCCTATAGGCCCCCTTCAGATACTGGAAGGCTGCTATGAGGTCTCCACACAGCCTTCTCTTCTCCAGGCTGAACAGCCCCAACTTCCTCAGCCTGTCTTCATACGGGAGGTGCTCCAGTCCCCTGATCATCCTCATGGCCCTCCTCTGGACTTGTTCCAACAGTTTCATGTCTTGTTTATGTTAAGAACACCAGAACTGTACACAATACTCCAGGTGAGGTCTCAGAAGAGCAGAGTAGAGAGGCAGGATCACCTCCTTCGACCTGCTGGTCATGCTCCTTTTGATGCAGCCCAGGATATGATTGGCTTTCTGGGCTGTGAGCACACACTGAAGCCAGCTCATGTTCATTTTCTCATCAACCAAAATTCCCAAGTCCTTCTGCACGGGCCTACTCTGAATCTCTTCTCTGCCCAACCTGTAGCTGTGCTTGGGATTGCTCCGACCCAGGTGTCAAACATATTCAAAAAGTATTTAATTTATACTTCAAAAGGTATTTAATAAGAATCAGGATAGTTCACAGCAGATAAACACTTTATATCATGCGTGCAGTTCCTGGTTTTATCTGGGTGTGAAAATTATGATCATGTATTTCAGAAACTGAAGAGATCCTAGGAAATTCTTTCTGAGAGTCTGTTGTGTCATCACTCTATTGATGAAATATTGAAATCTCTCTTTTACCAAGACACTGAAGTAATTTTAGTTGCACACACGCACACACGAAGAATTACCAACATGATATATTGCATAGCACCTGTAATAAACCAGAATTTTTCATTTTTTAGCTTTGCTTTCTTGAAATTCATCTCACAATTTCTATTCTTTGCTTCTGTGCCTGCTCCATCCTTGTTTTCTGTACAGTTTTACAGACAAATAACTAAACTAAAAGAAAAACAAAACAAAACAAAACAAACTTTTTTTCTAGCTTTCTCTTGGAAAAGCAGTTATGAGTCCTTCAATATTACTGCTTGATACTTACGACACAGGTAATGATAACTGGCTTTGTGGTTTGGTATTCATCATCAAAGTTCTCCAAAGTTCTCAAAGAATCCCTTCTTAGATTTATTACATACAAATTCTTGCAGCTCACTTTCTTACTTCACTGTGATATTTTTAAAACTTGGCTACCTCTCTACAAGTACTCTTCTATCAATTATAATTAGTCACTTGAAGCATAAACAGTCTTCCACTCTAGGTTAAACCGGTGTCAACATGTTGTGCTGGCTGGAGCCTTAATTATGTCTGTGCTAAAAGTCCATTCCTTCCAGCATGCTCTGGAGTAGTCTCTTGCAGACCTCCACATGATCACCTCTATTTTTTGTTTCAGGGTCAGCCTTGCAGAGAATGTTTCATTGCTAAATGGAAAGTTTTAATTCAGCTTTCCCTCTTCTAAAATATACATGTTCTTTCCTTCTTGGAAGTCTACAATATTTTACTTGTCTCAAAGGATTTCTGGCAGACTGCTTCAACGTCATTTTTGTGTTTAACGCATGACTTGGCTACAACTTCTGTTTGCATGATTGGGATGAGACTTTAAACACTTTGAGGTTAAAGGATCTCCTAATAGTGGGTGGGCATGTTGTGTAATTCTCTTTTACAGCAATTGTATTTTCATATCTGAATCCTACTTAGTCTGCATTAAAAGATGCTTCCATCATTATGTTAGCTTTTGAGTTTTCTGGGTGGTAAAGTTGATTAAATAACATAGAAGCAAAACACATTTATATATTTTTTCCTACTATAAGATCACAAGATGGCCAAAAGTTTGATAAACTACATGGAAACTGTTAATAATGCTATAGAGACATGCTTTTGGTTTTGGATTGGTTTCTTTTTCCATCATTACAGCTGGTCAGGCATAGTATGCAGTCAAACAACGGTACTTAATCAAATGCAACAAAATCTAGCCTTAGAAACCATAAAATAGATCTATTATGTCTGAGAAACAATTCACTAAAAATAAGACTAAGTAGAACAAAAGTGGGATATTCATTTCTAGTGCTGACCTGTACTTGGTTAATTTTCAGCCACTGACCTTGATTCACACGCAAACCTATAGTACTTTGCATGATTTGAGCCTCGTAAAGACACTTTTATGCTATAGTCATTCTATGAAATAGCCTTTGTGTAAATACATATTTAACCCATATTTTTAAATCATGTCCTTTAAATAAAATGAGAAATTGCAAAATTAAAACTCTTTAACATTATTAAAATCATTCATGTCTACTAAGCGCAAGAAGGTTGATGAAATCTACTCAGAAATGCAATTAAACTACTGGAAGCTTAAGGGTAAACCTTATTGGGACTGTAGTTATTGACTAAAAGATGGCAAGATTCTGAAGCCATCATATAAATTGTGATATGTAAAATATGATGGGTCTAGTAGAAAAATAAAGGAAAGGACAATATAAAAAGATTGCAGTTCCTTACACCTCAGTAAAGATAGGTATTCATGAAAGTCCCGTATATGAATTGAAACAATACTCTGCTATAAAGCTTAAAGATGAAATTTGAGGTGAAGGTGAAAGGTGAAAATCATATTAAAGGTGAAAGGTGGAATCATATTAAAGTTCTGCTGAGAAGTTATTGATAAAAGTTAAAGAGTTGACCAGAAAATTTAGACTCTTTAAACATGGTTATTATGTCCTGTAGACAATCAGAAACCCAGCAGTAGAAAGTGTGATAGACTGTTTTACTGACATCTACAACTTGACAGTTTAGTTTATTGCTCCTTTATAAACTGTATTATAAACAGTGACCAAGTAACTATAGTAATTAAACAACAGGTGGCCAACTGTAGTCACAGATCACAAAATCTTCCTTCCACAGGTCTTTCTTTTGCTCTGCTCACTAGAGGGAAATAAACATCTGGAGTCCTCAAGCTAAAGCAAACATTTATGATGGTGAATCATAGCTCAGCAAGCAGAGTATGAAATAAATTCTAGTCTTCATTCTGCTGTCTTTGTTATTTTTAAACAGTAAACTTTTACTTAAAATAGGAAGATCAGAGGCTTCTAACAAGAAATGCAAGTTAGTAATATATAAACATCTTGGGATAGTGGACCATGCTAGTCCCATTAAGAACTACGTTGGCAAAGGCTTCTGTCATTCTTAATGATTTCTATAAATACACATCAGCATTGCTATACAGTCACATTATCAGTCACATGTTCCACTCCACTTCAGCTTTTGAGGGTTTTAGGGTTGTTTTATTTTATTTTCCAGACACTGACACCGTTATTCCTACAACACTGTGATTTAAATGAAGACTGGATGTAGTTAGAGAATGGTGTTCTGAGGTTGAAACATACAATGCAATAAGCACTTTTTCTGCTGGTGATCTGCAAATGTCATTGTGAAACCAGAAAGCTATTAATATTATCGTTTAAATGTGACAAGAGAGGAGAGGAGAGGAGAGGAGAGGAGAGGAGAGGAGAGGAGAGGAGAGGAGAGGAGAGGAGAGGAGAGGAGAGGAGAGGAGAGGAGAGGAGAAATGAAATCCGCACATTTTGAATTACAAGAAACAGCTATAAAAAAGGTTTCACACAGGTTAGATTTTCCTTCCAGTTCTGCAGGACTGCAGCTTAGTCTCCATAGCAAAATATATTTTGTTTAATGATACATATCTACAGATCAGCTTCTTCTCCAGACTTCTTTAATAATCTTGTTGACTATTAAGAATAATAAGAGTAGTCAGCTCTATCTTAATGAAGCTGTTTAGAGTACAAGTCTGACATATTTCTCTCCCTTACTCTACACTGAACCCAGGAGGACAGGCTCAGATGTGGAGTTCCAGACTGTAACCAAAATTCAGTGGATTAAATTCCACCTCAAGAGCCAATTATATGTGAGTCTGAAGTGCAGCATAATCAACTAAAAGATTGCCATTGATATGAATTAGCTGGGGTATACAGTGTGACATTGATGAGATGATATTTCCTATAAACCAAGCACTCTAAATATTTAACTTTAGCGTAAAACCTATAAAATACATTGTAATATTTAGCATGTACAATGTACTTTTACTTTCTGATCTGAAAATTTGTCAGAAAGTTCACAAGATGGATCACCTTTTGTCTAAATAAATCCTTGTGTCCAACTTATTTCCCATTGCTAGCCAGTATCATACTCAGAATTTTGCTTCTTTTTGGAGAACCTCAGAAACGTTTTGTTCTTGACAGTCCTTCATTCCAGGGGAAGGATCTTGTGGAATTCAAGCCTCTCAGTATAGATCTCTAAAGCAATTTGTCTCTATCAATCTGTGAACTCTTCCTCCTTTGAAGTTCAGGCTTACAGCAGGTTCAAAGCATTCTCGAGTGTTAAGAAAGGTTGCATAAGGCCATAGATTGATGACATATTAACTCTGGATCTGGAGAGGAGCAGGGGAGCTGGAAATGGGCATGAACTTTTTTTTTCTGACAGTAAAATCGCTAAATCATTTCATCTTTATTTTATCATTGCTCACTTTAGGCAAATAGAAAACGGGACAGAAAAGGAAAGAAACATAGTGGTAGGTTAAATGTTTACATAAGCTGAGAAATGCTTCCTGCCTTAAGTATTAGCAGTACCTCAGCACTTCCAGGATAGAAGTAGCAGAGCCTCCCTGTGGAGCCAGTAATTACCAGTGCACCTTATGTACAGGTCTTGCTGGAACTAAGCAAGATATATAACAGATGAGCACCAAAACAGAAATACTGAACGAATTTCCTTGTTTTGAAAGACAAGGAAAAAGTAGATACACAATGTGCTTGGACATTTTATACAAAGGTATTTTGGGTTTGTGTTGCATCCAACTGTTAAACAAAAGTGAGATGCAACAGCAGAAATTATCACTTCAAAACTTAGTATGTGGTAAATCAGGTTTTCTTTTATTAAACCAAAAATTATAACCAGGAATTAAACCAAAAATCTTCAGTAGTAATCAAAAGTAAAGAGTCTTGGCTATTTAAGCACAAAGAATAGCTTAATTCTTTGCACAGAAAATAAATTGGCATTTGTGTCTAATCTTATGGGTTGATGTTTTCATTCATAAGCCTTTTATTATAATTATTTAAACAACAACAAAAAGAGTAATTTTATATGAGGAACACTGAATCATAGGAAATCACAAAAATATTAGGCTGGAAGGGACCTCTATCTGTCATCTAGTTCAGGACACTCAGAGTAGGACTAATTTCTAAATCAGAGCAGATTGCTTGAGTACAGCTTGATTTTGAAGATCTCCAAGGATGAAGATTCCTCAGGCTCTTTGAGCAACTTGTTTCATTTCTCAAATAGGTGTATATTATATTCATTATGCCCCATAACTAGTCAGCATCCTTGTTGTTGCAACCTGTCACAGCTGGTTTTTGCCTTCTTGCTGTGCACCTCTGAGAAGGTTTTGTCTTCCACTTCTCTATAATAACTCTTTAGTCATGAAAACTTCAAATAGGTCTCCTGTTAGTTCTCATCCTCAGACTAAACAAACACATATCTTTTAGCCTCTTACAATGTGGCAGTCCCCTAACCATCTTAGTGGTTAGGGGACACCGAACTCTCCAGCTTGTCAATCTTTCTTTTACATGGGGACTCAAACCAGAACACAATATTCCAGGTGACACCTCACAAGTTCTGAGCTGAAAGGAATACCTTGTTCTGGTTATAGTTTGCCCTGATGCATTTCAGCATGGAATTAGCCTTTATAGACATTGCAAATTTGTCTTCACACCAGCAGCATATTTTTTTAGAAAAGCTGGTACATAGCCACTCAATTGTAGCCTCCACTGGTCCATCCCAGATGCAGGATTTGCACATAACTTTGCTGAAACTCAGAAAACTCCTTCCTCTAGATTCAGTCCTCCATCTCACTAAGGTCCCTTTGATCAGCAGCTTTGCCTTTCAACTTAATAACAGCTCTGGCTGTTTGATGTCATCTGCAAAATGGAGTGTGTTTTCCATCCTAACATCTAGAACACTGATGAAGGTTTCAAACAACATAGTCCTTGCTACTAATCACTGAGGAAGGGCACCAGTTAGGAGCCAAACAATTGATCACTACACACTTTCCATATGCCTTGTAGTGCACCTGTCCAGTTCACATCTTCTCAGTTTGGCTACAAGGATTCTGCATTATACTATCTTGAAATCCTTGTTGGGAGTCAAAGTAGCTGATACCCACTTCAGCATCAAAAGCAATCATGATCAGACACAATCACCCCATAAAGCCTGCTGGACGAGTCACATTTCTGTCCCACAAATGCCTAAAACTGGATTTCATAAGGACTTGGAACCACAATTTTCTTAGGGACTAAATTGAGACTGAGCAGCCAGTGGTTTCCTGGACTCCCCTTGTCCTTCCTGAACATGAACATCCATTTTCTTTTTCTGTGATTGTGACGTTTGAAAACAAGTCATCTGCATCACCTAGTTATGGACCCACATGGTCTTCTCTTTGAAGCTGATGATAAGCTGGTGTTTTGCTTTTATCATGCTTCACTGGTTCCAAATCACACTAAATCAAGGTCTGGTGTTCCTAATTCCACCCGTGTGCCTGTGTGATCCTTTTACTTTTTTTCTGGGTAGACCCTCCCTGCTTCTGCTCTCCCTGCATTTTCTTTTCATATTTCCTCTGGGAATCACCATTCAGCTAAGCTGGCATCCTGCTATTCTTCACAGGGATTTTCTCATAAATAAATGGGTTTATATTACAATAGGCTGTTTTTCACATCTTTCAGTCACAGGGCAGATACTGGCATCAATTAATATGCTTAATTCCACTGAGTTCAGTGAAGGTACTTTGTGCCAGCTCTGAATCTGGGTCATTCATAGAGTTTTAATCAATTATGCTTTACAGTGATGAAATTGTATTGTTCATGACATGCTGTGCAAAATGTATTTATGATGTCTTTTATGCAATACTTTGGCATAATTGTGACACACTGAAACACCAGCATAGGAATATATGAATCTATGAAATACCCGCTTGTGTTTTGCAATATATTCCTTTGGCTGCACTTTTTTGTGTGTGTTTTAGAGCATTATTATTGCATTGCTGTGGAATACAAGTAAGAGCTTTAGAATACTTACTCCTATTTAAGTTATAATTTTAATATTCACCTTATTTTATATTACAGGTGTACCTGTAAAATCTGCCCTTAATCAGTAAGAGGGATCTACGTATGCATATAGGCATAGATATGAAATTATCTCCTTTATATGCTCAGGAAAAGGAAAATGAAGATATAGTTATGTATTTTGCACACTTTTTTTTTCAGTTTATGATGATTTTCACACACACATAGTCCTTCATTTGAGCAAAACAATAATGGTTTGCAGAATGTCGCAATTATAAATTTAAGTGTCCAATGGCATAGAATTCATCTTTATATGTGAAAAAAGGTCTCAGTGGCTCCCCTTATTGTGTTGCTCTTTCTGTAGCTGTAAATTTGGTTTTGTTCCTTACAAAAACACGAAAACACAGAACTTGAAGAGATCATGTTCATCCTCTACAGGTCTAACTGCCGTCTTGCATTATATTAAATTCTGTATTTTTAGCATTATTTTCTGCCTCTTACTTGAGGTCAGAATGCTGATTGTAATGACAACAAAGGCAGCCTTGTGTCTGATGGGATAATGTTCAACACCAATACTCAGATCTATTGCTCTAGCTGTGAGAGACTACTGAGATTCTGTTCCACTGTTCAGTGCAACTAAAATATTTATGGAAGAAAAAACAACTTTTTTTTTTGAGGCAGATTTTAAACTAATTATGGGGTAGGATAAAACCAGGTCTAATTCAACACAACTTCTATGTATAACTTTGAATAATTTATTATTATTATTATTAATTATTCACATCACCCTATCAAATTAAACTGTACAGATTTTTAAGATTGTGTAGAGTCTGTATCTGGCTGTTTATAAAACTCAAGAGGGTTTCCTAAATTGCCTCCAGCAGTGTACTCCAGTATAATGAAGCTGGCCAGTTCTGATACTGAAATATGACTCTTCAAAATGGGGAGTCCATGCATATATTGTCAAAAACGTGTTTGTGTGAGCACTGGTATCTGGTTTGTTAGCACAAATCCCTTTCACAATGTCTGTGACAGTACCTGTGGAAAACCAAGTTAATACATGATTTTTTTGTCATGATTCTACATAGGGGGAAGCAGGGCAACACAAAGCACAGAAGAAACCTGATAAAAATAGATAGATGGGTGAATAAATAAATAAGCCTTTGCAGCTTCTCAGCAGTCCTGAAAGAACAGTTGTTTATCTCCTGCCTGTTTTGCTCCCAGGTGTACTTTTATGTATTGCTCTGAACACATCATATCTCCTGCACTGACAGTGGTAAACAGCACCTCCCCACACAGCACGAGCCTGTGGGTCTCCCTGGGGAGAGATTCAGCTTGACAGCTCTGGAGCCTGCTCAGCCTCAGCCCAAGGCTGAAGGCATTGCTTTCTTTGACACACTATTCGAACAAGACTAATGCTGCCAGAGTTTTGGCAGCTCGACCTTAACACTAACCTCTCAGCCTGCACTCGTCATCTAAAAGGACCCCAAAGTGCCTTAAATTCTCCAACAATTGCACTGCGTACAGATCCATTTAGGTAGTTTAAATCAAAATAATCCCCACATAGAAATGCACTGCATTAAATTAATGGCTGATTTGCTCCCAATTGCATACACAAGTATATACCAAGGATTAATAAACTGTAGAAATATATCAGCAATCTCCATGCTCACTAGCAGGCAATTAGAGCTGGGGTGTTGTAAAAATACACAAATAATTTTATTGAATTTTATTTTGTATTGCTATTTACAGTACTTGCCTTAGTTGTCCAGAACTGTCTTGTTTCACAGATTGGGGGACCTTGTGTGTATGGAAATAATCACCTTATACCTAAGGTATTTCTGTGAACTAGATGGACTCGGTGTATTATTCCTGGACAAATGTCTTGAGAAGAGCATAAAGGAAGATGAATTAGTGAATTAACCCAAAGACTGTTAAGTTAAAGAAGGTGATTGCACAAATATAATATTCCTCTAGATGGTATATGAGAATATTACGCTTAATTTGTGAGCTACCCATTCATATTTCTTTCCCACCAACACAAAAGCCTTTGCGGTTTCTGGAGCTATAAGTCAAACTGCTGTCAATGCTTAATTTTACATAAAGGCATAAAAGGTGAACCTGTGTCCACTAGCATTGTTGGAATCATCCACTTGGCTTCACAACATTTGCAATTTCAGCCAAGATGCAAACTTAGTTTTCTTCTTGAAAGTAAATGAAGTTAAACACTTATACTAACTATAATCCTTGTATTGTTAACATCTGTGAATAGATGGTACGTAGAAATGTAACTATATAAGGGAAAATGAATTTTCAACTTGACAAACAGACTTAGACAGAAAAGGAGATTAGGTACGAAATACTAAAGGTTTTGGGGATTTTGTTGTTGTTGGTTTTTTTTTTCTTAGGGGGAGTGGTTTTTTGTTACTTTCTTTTTCTTTTTTTTTTTTTTCTTACTAGACATTATTTTCTGCAATAGGAAAACTTTGCACAACTGCTTTGACAAAGGCTTTGAGCATGTATATCTTTCAGCTGCAAGGCAGCACGATTTATATCCTCTAATAATTTCCAAGGTTTGCAAATGACCCCTTTGTTTGTGATAGGAGCCTTTCACCAGATAGCTAGATCATCTGTGTGTGCTGAAACTGCATCCTTGCAAAAGTGTCAAGATCACAATTTAAATGTTTAAACTCAATTTTTGGTAATAATTTAAGTATATAGGTATTTTTTTCAGGCATCAAGAGCTAGCACATTCTTTTGAATAGGAATCATAGTGGACTTTGAGGATGGCTAATTATTGTTATATATTTGAAATACATTTTCGAGTACTTGCCTTCCATTTTATTAAACTGAAATCATTATACTGCTAATAGGTACTGTAAGGTACAAGGTATAGAGATGCTTTATTTTACATGGTGTGTATCATTAGGATCAGCTGGACTAGTTACATGGCATAATATTATACAAATGCAATTATTGATGACTGAGGCTTAACCATATATGTCTCCAATTTATAAAGTTTACTAACAGCTTTGTAAAGTTCCACTTTAACTGAATGACTTGCAACACATGAATTATAAAAAAACAGAAAACGAAGAAAGGGAAAATCCTTCAGACATAGGGAGATGCTTGGCAGAGGCAAGTCTGCAACAAACCCTTGAAATAAGGCAAGTTTCTAACAGGATGACAAAAGGCTCCGTGCCTTCACATATTAGGCAATGTTCAATGGATTTTGCTGCTGCCATAATGATAATTAGTATATAGTACAGGTTATGCAAAAATCAGTAAGATTAGTAATATATTATTCCCCCCTCTTCCATGGCTACAGGAATACATTTGGTATTAATGATAATACATTTAACTTAATGGATTAATTAGGAGTCAGTGCAGAAGTCATGGACATTTAGGAAATGATCAGTTTCTAATTCCATATGTTTAATATTAAAATAAAGTGCTGCGCTCTGGTGCTCTGGTAGATGTCACTTCACAGTGAATTAAAATTGCTTCAGACCTCAAAAATCAAAGAAGAATTCAGAATTATTCTGCTGTATAGTCACACTCACAGATATAATTAAAGGTCTGTCAGCACTTTCATTACATAAAGCCATTTTTAAACACTTTATAAGTTGGCCATGACATTTTGCTTAAAGCTGGAAATGGGCTGTGAGTTTCCTGCCTGGGAGTGAATTTTTGTTTCTTATGAATGTAATTGGAATCAGATTATTTTCCTGTGTTTCCTATCCGTGACAAAGGGGATAAGGAGCATTGTCTGGTTTTTATGTTCCTCTCACAAATACAAAATATCTCTGTATTTCAATTTAGCACCTAGCAGATAATTAGGCTCCATCAGTATACAGGCAAATAAAACAGATCCAGAGCACAGGCTGGATCACTGACCCACTAGCATGTGTACTGTTTAATACGTCACCCTGCTGTGGCTAGTGCCCTCCTCAGATAGACCTTTCCCAGTGTTCAGAGGCACTATGGGGAACACCATAAGCTGAAGACAGTTTGGATGAAGATGTGAAGTTTTGGGGGCTTGGGAGAAATAATTCAGTCATAGCTGAGATGTCATAACTATGACAAGATATTTGGCCTTAGGGCTAGAGAAGAACACCATTTTATTTGCCATTTTTTAAATAGATGACAAGTGGATGACCCTGTTTTATTTGCTAGTATAGACCTAATCTTAGTGTACTTTGCAGAGACAGAATAGTCAAAGATGTTTCCAATTCTCATGTGCATGACGTGTTAGCTGGTACATGGCTACCTAAGGCCCCTTTAAGATGCAGGTTTAGTTTGAGCTTAATTCTAGGTAAGGAAAATATATTCCATAGCAGGTTCAATAGACACAGTAAAATTGCTCAGGTATTAATAGCAGGTATTTGCCAAGAAGTAAGGGTGAGATTATGACAGAATTATTCTAAGGAGGGCAGCTCACAGATATGCTGTTTAATTGACTGGTGTGAGCTTTAGAGGCCAGAAGCAAGAGGAATGTACATAGTCACTGCCAAGGAATCCTTTGAAGGGAAAGAGCTTACTCATTCCCAAGAGAAATCATGACATTGCTGAAGAGGTTAAAGGAACTCAGCATGCCCATACTCCACTCAGGCAAACCTTTTCCAGTATATGAAGTATTTCCACCACTGCTCTCATCACCTTTAACAGCATCACAAGTGGAGTCACAAGTTGTTCTCACAACTGAAATATAAACAGTACAGACTTTATTTATTTATGAACAAGTGTCATCATAAATCAGGAAAAATTACTGAAACACTTTAATTTCATTACTAGTCAGAGTAATTTAATCATAAAACTCACAAAGAATTAAAGCCTTAGTGAGAAGATTACTGTTGCCTGTATTACCTGTAAGTAGAATGTAAGTAGGAGTTCTCTGAGAGGAACTGTTTTGCAAAAGGCAATACCATATGCTTAAAGAAGATATCGAGAATTCTATAAACAGCAGGAGATTGGTCTGTCTTATAGACGCACCAATAGCATGGCAAATCAACTTTCACAGTCTTTACCTGGAAAATAATAATTAAAGTAATATAGTATCACCAGTTCATCTTACATAGAAGGAAATTATCTGCCTTCAGTCACAATGAATATATGTAAATAAACTCAGTGGCTCAAGACAGGAGAACTCCAGGCACAGAAATACCATTGTTATTATTATAAAAAGAAACAAGGAAAAAGGATAGACTGTGCTCCTTTTGCAAAAAATAAGGATAGGCACTTGTTTATAAAACTGTGAGCAACGTGGCAAAAAAATCCATCTGCTGTGACTGACTCTCAGTAAATTGGAAGTAAATATAGTCTGTGTCTTACGCAGATTAAGTCGTGTTTTTCTTGTTATTTTTCTAATTTTCGCAAGAATACTTAATGCAAAATACGAGGTTGATGATTACCTGACATTCCAACCTATTGTGGGGTGATACAGCATAAAAAGAAATCTGATTAGAAAGAGGAAGATTGTTGTCTACATCCTCTGAAATAGAAGGTACTTTTGCTCTGACACAAAGCTGACACAGCTTCAAATTTCTGAAGCCCTTTTGGTGAAGAACAGCAAGGCAGTCATAGTTTGAGGAGACTGTAATCTAATAGTAGCACAGTGAAAGATATTATGAATGAGGAAATAAATGAGTATATAAACCAGAAGTCCAGTTATTAAAGGTGTTTTGAGGCATTCTATGCAAAGCTAAAAAGAAAGAACACAACTCAAGAAATCACAGAAAAGGGAAAAGGCCTGTTTTGATCATTTGAACACTGACTGAAGCATCATAAGCCAGTTCATGTAAAAAAAAAGAAAAATGATATTTAGCTTACACAAACTGCCAAATACTGTTTACTCCTTCCCGTGTTTAAGAGTGAAATTTACCAGTAAGCACTTAAGGTTTTCAAATAATAAAGACATTTTTCCTGGTTAATAGTTTTCAAAAAAGCCTCCTGTGGCCTATGCAGTGATTTAAGTCCTATTTAAGACTATTTAAGTCCATCAAAACCTTTTGCAATTGCAAGATACTTTTTTTTTTATCTTTGTCTAAAACAGACAAATAGACAGATTTTGTTTTATATTACACTACCTAGATGTAAGCTAAAACATGGAAACAGGGATATGCCTTTACCACATCGCTTGTGTGAGTGAAGGGGTCTGGAAATATAACAAAACACAAATCAGGTGACTTTGCCTGCAAATATTCACTATACTTTTCATATTTTTGTTATTTTCTCAACTAATCTAAAAGCTAACTGAAATGAATCTGGCTTCCATTATTTACTGCACTATTTGAATACTCATTTCATTTGTGCTCTGGGTTTTAATTTGGAACTTGTTTGAAAAGACTTTCTGTTGTGTGTGTTTACCTCTATTTGAATTCCATGAGTTACATTTCCAGAATGAGGAAAAAAAACCCATCAAGTATATCTGAGATCTGGTCCTGGGACTAATTAGGAATGCAAAGGATCATGCAAACTGGCCTTTAGACTTTGGAAGAAAGCTGACAGCAGAGGAAAATTAGGTATAACATGGATTCACCCTTCCATGGCCCAACACTTCCAGAAACCTTCCCAACTGACAAAATGGAGAGCAGGGATATGGCTGATGCTGCTGGAAAGAGCTTCATTCCTTCATTTACTCTAATAAGTAGGTTAGCAAAGGGCTGCTCTGCACATGGAGGAGTATTTTAAACTCACATAATTGTGCTCACTGAGGACTAGAAAAGAACAAAGAACATGAAGAAAAGAGTGCATGAAAAACATCGTAACATTAATTATTTTTTTCTAATTAAATATTTTTTCTGAATTTATGTATTTTAAATATTAAAGATAAAAGAGGAACATTATTGACTCCAGGAATTGCTTTTGACTTTTTTCACTCCGCTCTTTGGAATAAAAAAGTTGTGGGGGCTCAGCCAGCATATGTTAAAGTTAATAGAGTGAAACTTACTGACTAAGGAATCATTTACTTCTCCATTAAGGTTATTACGAGTCTACCAGTTTCATGAATTTATGATGGGCTTTTAGGCACCATCCAAAGTAACTTAGGGTCTCATATGTGCACTGCCACTCTACTGTGAAAGCAATAGTTACTTTAAAAAGTGCAGATTTTGATTCTCAAACAAGTTGCTCCGAATCCCACCTTTGGGAATACAGTTTTTTATTACTTCACCAGTTCTGCTATTCTAAGAATGTTAAACAGTACTTTAATAATTAATTCTATAATGCAGTTTATAGATAATAAACTTTTAGGCTTTTGGAAAGATGTTTCATATGGAACAGCTCAGTAAAATGAAAAGGTATGTTTTGACTGTCACAAACCCCTTGTGACACAGTAATTGGATGGTCTAACATTGGACATGTCTAACATTATCCTAGGTATGGTAATACAAATACTACTATCTTAAATAAAAAGAGACTTCAGCATAAGGTTCATGATAGTATATTCCTAAATAAATTAGATGTATTGCATATTCTTTCTTAAAACAGGTCAAGTTATTATAAAAGTAATACCCTTTTATTATCGTTAATAATCAATGATTGTCTCTTCCAGTCCTTAGCCAGTTTAATGCTATTTTCTTACATTCAGGCCAACAGGCTGTTTGGAAAGCAAATCACTCAGCTGCAAGGCCTGCAAACTTCAGCTTAAACTCTTGAGTTCTCAGCTCTTCTAAAAATCAGGTCAGAGGGCTGAGGTCAGAGTCTGGACTTCTATCAGTTCCATACCTTCCTGATTTGAACTGTGTTAAGGAAAAAAACTCAGACCAGCTAACTGAAGAAGTCATCTCTGGCTTTAAAGTTTGTAGAAATGCTAACAATTGGATATTTATTTTCTTTCTTAACACAACGACTCAATTGACTTCTTTCAAGGTAAAAAACAAGTGTAAATAAAAGTATTTGGCCTTTTATTTTTATTTAGCCTAATAAAAACATTTGGCCTTTATAGGCTGGTTTTCATTCTCCAAATTCATGTAAATGATATTAACGCAAAAGGTCATACTGAGGTCGCTATTACTGAGTACAGCTGGTCAGAATTGTTTCACCAAAACACTTTTTAGTGAAAGGAGACTGCTCTGTTTGTACTGAAGTATTTTCATTTTCCTGAAAGTTTCTGTAAAAGAATATTCTTATAATTAAAGTGATTTCACTTGGAAAATGGAAAATTTGCATTTTTTTTTTTCATTTCTTCATAGAACATAGGATGATAGAATGGCTTTAGTTGAAAGGGACCTCTCCAACCTTGTTCCAACCCTACTGCTACAGGCAGGGTCACCCTTCACTAGACCAGGTTACAAAGCACCATCCACCTGATGATGAACACTTCCAGAAATAGGGCAGCAACAAGTTCTCTGGGCGATCTGTTCCAGTGTGTCACCACCCTCACAACAAAGATCTTTTCCTAATATCTCATCTAAATTTACCTTCTGTTTGTTTAAATTCATTCCCCATTTTCCTATCCCTATGTGTCTTCATAAAAAGACCCTTTCCAGCTTTCTTGTAGGACTCCTTTAGGAAGTAAAAAGCTGTAATAGTTCATTTGACTAGTCAGACACAAGTAGAGGGAAAATAACTTTAAAAGTATAAACATGAGAAATATTTCAGCCTGTAGATATGTCCAAATGAAAAAATCTGGGATTCTTTGTTAAACAAACCATGCAGAGTTTTCAGTCAGGAAACCTAATCTTTTTCAGGAAATGTAAAATTTCTGCAAAGTAGAAATTATGAATTCTGCTTAAGATTCAGAACTCTTCTCAGCTCATGGGCTAAATATTTCACTCAGTAGCCATCCAGTCTTCTGCCCTCTAGTTCTGACTTCTAGATTCTAGTGACTCCTACTTCCATTTAAAACACAACATCACTGTGTAGATGCACAGTATTTGGGGGAAACTTTGCTGTGCTTTAGATCTTCAAAGAATATTAAGAGTGGATTTATATTATGAAATGTCTATACCATTCCTTTTTTAAAAAAAGTCTGAGTCCTTCTTGTTTAGCTAAGCCATAGAGGAAGTTGCTATAAGTTAGAAAACTTACTTAAGAACTTGAATAAATTACAGGCTCATTAACTCCAAACAAGTTTGGAGCTATTGCATTTAACTGAACAAATATACTGAATATGGGCTTTAAAGTGAACATTCTTCCAAGAAAAGCCATAATCATTGTGATTACATTGTAGGTCACTTCTCATGCTCAGTCTTGGATTTGTGTGGTCATTTTTATAATCTGAGATTTTCATATCCTAAAAACAAAGTGATATATGTGTAGCATAAGGTATTAAAATCCCACTATTCTGTTTTTGCGTTATAATAGAAAGGATTTACCAAAATGCAACAGAATATAGTACTGCTGATTAGGTAACTCACTTTCATTTCCTAAATTACTCTGGATGTTTAATGCATACACATGCATTCCTTTACATTTTCATAAAATAATTTTTGGGTGGGATTTTGAACTCTCATATAACCAAAACTCCAGATTTACATCACATCTGCATGCCCACCCAGTAAGTTATCCAAAAGAGAAAATCAAATAATTTCAATATTTTATTGGTCTTAACAGTTTGAAAAGCACCCCTTTAAAAACAGATAAAAATCTCACATCATGAAACAAAAGAGATGTTTGTCGAAGGCAAAATAATATGTTGAAAAGAATGGTTTTGAAATACTCATTGAAAACAGCAATGAGATTTTGTTTTATTCGTTTGCTAAGAACTCCTCAGGCAGTAAGAAAATCGGACTGTCATTTTATTTTCACTCTTAAACTCCAGAAGCATGATCAGGATCTAAAAAGTCACCTTTAATGTTCTTCTACTTTTGTAGTACTGTTCAATTGTAAAAACACTTCATATTTTTAAGTATTCCTAACCTAAGAAGTGATAGATTGAACTCGATTGAGCTGCTTCCTACTGATTCAGTCTTGTTACCTGTCCCACTCCTGACCATCTGACCAGCTTTAGTTATTTCAGAGTTTAGCCTTATTATTATTTGCAGCAATGCTATGCATATCACTGGCCAACACTTGAATTTAATTATGTTTTCCTGAAGAAGAAATGGGACAAAAAACTAGGCCAATTATTCACTGTTAACCAACAGAAACACATTCACACTAGTAGTCCCAAATGTTCCTTGGGTCTCTGTTTAAAATTAACCCATCAGAAAATCATATGAAGGATGCTCAAGACCCCCCCCTCCAATTATTTAAAATCATGTCATTAAATCAGACAAATGCTGGCACTGAAACTCAGCAGGCGCTAATTTAACCCATATGCTTTGGGGCTGTTCCTACATCCTTTTGTCTTAGCCAGAATTTATGAAGGAATTATTTTTCCCTATAAAATAAAATTATATTATAAAATAAGCATACAATTTTAAGTCCAATGGATTCTAAATGGAAGCTGGATAAATATGACAAGAAAAACACAAAACCCGGAAACCTTTAGTTCAGCAGAACATATAATGACTTCTTGGAGACTAGTATTACAAAAAGGAAGATCCCAAAAGTACCAGAAATCCGAAGACTGAAACAAAAGAATGGAAGTCCAGCCACCATGGAATTATGTTCCATAACACAAATAATCATGATGAATTCTTAGAGATGTATGACTTTATTCTGGAAATGCCTACCAAAAATATTAGGTGTGCGCCTCCATCTTAGCTTTACAGTCAACTTTCTTATCTTGCTACACTTCCCTCCACTATTTCTTCATGCTGTTTCTTACTATATTTTTTCTTTCTTTATCACTTTTAAAATATATTCCCATATTTTTCCTCTCTTTGATCGTCTCAGATTATTTCCTGTTCTTTTCCATGTTTAGTATACCTTCCTTTGAAATCCACATGTGAAAAAAAGGGGCAAAACCAACAAAAGCTTAACTTCACATGGGCTTTTCTGAAATGATCATTACGCATAATGCAGACTGTACTCAGTTTTTCATACCGTGACTCATTCCAAAGGGAATATTGACTAAATTATGTTGATTTTATATGACTTAGTAATGAATCTGTGATTTTTTTGTATTTGTAGGAATAATAATTAAAAAGCACTAAAGTGTTGGGCTTACTAGAATACTGATGAAGAGCTAAATTGTAGTCTTGGCTGGTGACATTACCCCCTTGGCCATTTACCATGTAGTTAAACATGTTTCGGTGCAGTAATCCCAAAACGAAGATGCAGGAAGTACTTACCTACACAAAAAAAGTGGATCTTCATTATTTATAGTTTTGAGTTGTGCTGTGATTGTGCTAGTGCCTGATTTAAGAATTTATATGGGTTTTTCTTTTGATTGTTGTTTTTGTTTCTGTAGCAGCAACTTACCATCTGGAAATGCTAAAAGAGCATAAAAGAAATAGGATTTATATGCAGAAATAGTACTCTGCTCTTCAAACTTTCTTCAGTCTGGCCTGTGCTTTTGCATGCAAGTTGCTCTTCTCAATTGTCATTTGGGTTTTGTTTTCATAATTGGTCATCACCATGGGACTCAAGTATATAATTCTGTGAACACTTCTGTGTATTAAGGAGCACTTCAACTGATTAAATAATAGGCCTTTTCACAGGAAATTTGAGGGATGTATACAGTTCAGATTAGGATACTTCATTCTTGCAAGCAAACTGGGATTTATAAAGTACTTTTATTTAAGAAAATCCAATGCAGTATTAACAAAACAAGCTCATGCCTTGAACTGTGCAATTTTTTATGAATTTAATGTTTTATGAATGTTGTACAACTGAGAACTTGATAAAAGCTTTTACAAAATATGATGCATGATTGTAGAACCTTGCTGCCTCAAGGGAGAAGTTCCTTCAGACATGGACTTTGTAATCTCATTTTATCTCATGTCAGGATAAGCAGTCTTTTTGCTGAAAGAGTTTCTATGCTCTTGCACCCTGCTTGTCTTGAAGCCTTAACTGGCAAAAGTTTTCCTACCTGCCTTTATGAACCATTGGGTGACTGTTAGTTTCCTCTCTCCATGATCAATTATGCTCTTCCCGGTTAGCATGCAAGTACAAAAGGCAATGATATTGGAGACAGAACATGGAATCAAAAAAAAGTAGTTGATACATATTTATAGTAATTTCCATAGGAAATTCCGAAAGGTGGACTGGCTGAACCAACAGTATGGAAACCTATGAAACAATATGGAAACAGTATGAACCAACAGTATGGAGAGTACAGAAGAGGCGGGGGGGAGCAGAGGAAGGAGTTCATACTAGTGGTAGAGTAGAAGTTTGGAGGCTAAAAGGGCACAAACACATTGCTGATGGATGTGACACACTGCTGATGGATGGATGGATTTGCAGAGTTTCCTGAAAACATCAAACAGAACAGAGAACACCTTTAACTAGAGATCTAAAGGAATGTTTTCTAATGTGTTGGGTTTTTTTTCCACCATTATGACTCACAGATGGGAGGTGAGGTTCAGTATGATCTTTGCAAGGTATTGGCTCTATAGAAAGTATTCCTGCTCAGCTATCAAAGTGAGATATGAGTAAGAGATCTGCACAGTCAGGAGTCTGTGCCTACAGACCACACCAATATTGCTCATAAGCTGTTTCTGTTATGATAATCTGAAAGGTACCAATTGCTTTAAAAAGGGGAATGCACTGTAAAAGCAAATACTTCAGATCTCTCTCAGGACAAACTTTAAACCCCTATCAGATGCTCATCTTCCTTCACACACTCTCCGGGCAGATGTGCGTTACTAAGTGTCTAGAGAAATTCCCCTATTTAGCTGCTTTCCCCTAAGATTCTCTTACCTGTGTTGCATAAAACATGACTGAAACATGCACAGTTACAAGAGCAATTAATGTGGTATGAGAACCCATACAAACTAGAATAGCAAAACCATACGATAATTTATACAGCTTTCCTGAAAATATTTACATTTTTTTTCCCTCTGCTCTGAGCAACTGTAAAGCATTCTTTCATTTGCTTCCTCTGCCTAGTGAGATCCAGGAGGGAAAGCATCCTTAACTTTGCCTCAGGGGACACATGGCAAGACACACTTCTGTGATACTCATACCTCCATGAAAATGACTACATATTATCTAGTTGACAAAAGCTGCCTTAAAGGTTAATAAAAATAATTAGGCACCCCAAGTATGAAATTCATGAAACAAATAGGTTATATACCTCATAAATGCCTATTTTACTCAATTGAACATAAATAGGATTTAGCTCAAAACTAGACACCTGATCACCTAAATTCAATTAAATGTTTCCCTGCATGTATTTTCCCTGCATGTATTTTCTTTTCCATGTCTGTCTTTTTTGCAGGTTCTAACAGTGTTACATTCTGCATGGTACTTTGGATTATTTTGTATTTGCCACAATGAGGATCTTCTGTTATAAAATAAATGATTTTGAGGTACTTCAGGTTTTTGACAGAATCCGTTCAGAGGGAGCATTAAATATCTTACAACTTAATTTGAATCCCAGTGAAATCAATGGAAATTCTCCCAGGTTGTGCACTGGAATTGTATTTAAAATTTTTCTAGGTTGACATTTTTTCAAAGAATCTCTCCTCATTTACAATTAGGATTTTTTAGTGAAAATGCATGTTAACATATAGTTTTGGACTGAGAACAGGCTTTTATAAATATAAAATTCAGTGATATGTTAACAGCTTAGCTGCAAGGTGAATTTCATATATGAAAAGAGGTCGTGGAAATTGCTGGAGTAAATTCTTTCTGAATACTTGTCACTTCTAATCCTTTTCCCTCTCTCTACAGGAGATCTATTGCACAACATATCTTAAATCAAAATATATCTATAAAAATCAATAGAAAAAAGTAAGAAGATGTTAACTAAGAAACCATATTTGTGGAATAAACACTGCTTACAGATAATTTTATAGTCTTCACTTTAGTGTCTGTTCCATAACCCAGAACTGTTTCAAAGGTTTTATAAATATTCACTATCTGGATCCTCTAAAAAAAATGTAATTGTTTTAGCTAAAGAATGCAGCAGAGAAAAATGAAAAACAAAATAGTTAAATGAGCAATATGGTTTTTTTCCTTATGTCTTTTGAAAAAGTACTCTTGAAAATATCATACTGTGAGCTAATATTAATCATATGAGGACAGATCACGTAAACAAAGTTTATCTAGTGAACTAGTTCCAAACTTTAGGACTGTGAATCCTGTTAAATTTTCATTTTTATACTCCCAAACAATTTTTATAATGTATAATTTATTTTTGATAATGCTCAGAACTATAAATCGTTTTACTTTACAACCCTTGAGTCTTAGGATTTATGAATACAGAAGAAAATCTGTTTCCTATTTGTAGGCTCTACTGTTTGGAATTACATGCTAGCAGAAGAAAATCTGTCCTTACACAAATGTGATAACACAAAAATATATGAAGGTGCTCTTGCTTAGGTATGACTAGTCAGCCTCAATTGGGCAGATCTGGTGTGTTATGTTACTTGAACTATGTAACAATAAATAAAATTCTTGGCTCACAAGGAGAGGAATGCTATTACAATATATATAGGCCATATACTTCTTTCTGTTTCTGTTTTGTGACTGTAATTCAGTGTAAGACTCAAAGGTTGAGGATCAAGTGTTCCCAATTTCACATTAATTTATATCACGTTTATTCCCAGTGAATTTCCAGTCTGGGCACTATTTGTCTTAGGGTGTAAATTCTTTTCTTATGTTCAGACCAAAATTCTATTATGTATCTAAGTTACTGTTTTTCAATGGAAACTACTACATATTCATGAAGGATTTCTCACCTTAAAAAATAAGTACATTAATCAAAAAATTCTCAGCCGCTTATAGTTTAATTCAAAGGAACTTACGGCTTTATGGAGCACAGAAGCACATACTAGAAGTACCTGCTTTTTCTGGATTAGTACAAAAACCTCCACATAGCAATGAGCATAAATTATAAAATACTTTTCTTTTTGCTCCTAATACACTTTTAAATAATTTGGAAGAAAATATGTGCAGTTTATACTTTGACAGAACTAGAATTCTATAGCGCTACAGACAATGAAGATGCTTCTATAATCACTGAATCCTTTTATAAAGATATGTGATCTTTACATGCTTAAAATTTAAATCTGTGGACAAGGAAGATGCCAAACAATATCAGAAGTCTATTAGATATCTATTCAGGCTAATATAGTGACCGAAAATTAGTGTCTGAACACAGAGCACGTAGAAGAGAATGTAACTCTCCTCATTTCACAGACTCTTTTCCTATGGGAAAAGAGACAATTTCATAGGATAGTCTAATTCTATTTCACAGAAAAAAAAAATCAAATGTGGTTACTCGAGATTGCTTTGAATAACATTTCAAGAGCATATCTTTAGACTTAGACATATCAACCATTCTCCTGCTGTGAGCCAAAATAATTTCATAAGTGCACATTGAGCTTCTCAGCTCAGTCTTGGATTGACTAGGTCAAGAGAAGAATGATTAAGAACATATGACACAAAAACCCAACAGAATTTTTCTCTCTTTTAAGACTATGATAAGACTAATATCAACAAGGGATGTTCACACAATTTCCAAGGTCTTGACCATACAATGCTTCTGCAGGACAGTCTCACATGCTGATAGATGTCCTACTGAAATACAGAGTTGCATTTGGACACACAAGCCTGTCTAATTGTCATTACATTGTAATTGCAGTATCTTAACAGAAAAAAAAAAGTAAATGAAAAATACATATTTTACAAAAGAGTGATTAAAATAATTGACATTTTCAATCATCCACATATATAATTAGCCAAAAATCCATTCTTAAAGCACTTTTTATCTCTTGCAACATATGTGCCTTATTACATACTATACTAATTGAATGCCCTAATGCTTACATTTAAATGGCATTCCTATTCAATAATCCATCTGCTCAAATGATATTTCAACCAATGGCTCTGAAGTTCAGTTTGACGGACCTAACCAGCTACACCATCTTTCCAGGAATATCCCCCTTGTTTTCCACAAGGATTTAGATGGACTTCTACTTATTTTTGGCTTTTTTCAGGGAAAATTCTGGGAAAAAGGCATGCCCCAGCTGCATAATGTGCACCACATGGAAGTTTTAAAGTCCGGAAGTCTTAAAGTCCCGAAGTCTTTTTTGGAGAAGACTCTTATCACATAAATTTCACAATCTGCAATTTTCCCACTCAGGTCTCCATCCAGGCATTCCCAATGAGAAATCAGAACATAAAGTGAAGCTCAGTTCATTACATAGGACATCTTTTTTCTGCATGTTTTATAATCTATTTCAAGGGTTCTTCAGAATATGGATCTCTTGCAAGAACTGCACAGACATTGCATACATTCCAAGAAAAAATACTGACATGTCTAGGCCATAAAGTAAAATAGAAGCAGAAATTATTTTGAATGAAGTTTAAGTTTTTGAAAGATTTGATTTTATTTACATACAGACATGCATTGCATTAAAGTTGCCAGCACAGTCTATCCATATTTCTCAGGCAAAAGCTGACAAAACATAGATATATTTAAATGAAATTAATAATAATAAAAAAGGCATTGAATATAATTAACTTCAAGAAGAAAAATTAGTTAAACCTAAGCATAGCTAAATAACATTGTCTAACAGAGGCCATATGTGATTTAAAGGTGGCAGTGTATCAAGTAAGAGTCAGTAAAAAGATTGACAGCAAAAGTTGGTGTCATACTGATTTGTTTTCATTCTTGGAATGCAGCCTCTCACTGGAAATATATCGCCTTAATGCCACTCAGAGTACAAAGTCAAGAACAGTCAATTCACACTGAACAACTACACATCTCATCCCGTTCCTAGTATTTATCATAATTCTTCTTTAGCTAATAATTGACATAAAAAATTTTCATACTCACTAGCATGCTGTAAAACTTCGTTATAGTGTGTCCCTGTGTTTTAACATGTGTCAGTAGCTTTTTTTCATGTCCTAGACAGTATTTTGTAGCTTAGAGACAATTTCATGCCTTTGGACACCTGGCAGACTATTGTTAAGGTGTACTGGATCAGCTGCTGCTTAATGTAATTCATTCATTCATTTAGCATTATTACATAAATACTCCAACTCCTTAGATAAATACTTCATGGCAGTGCAAGAGTTAGCTGAAGATGTGCATAAAATATTGCATTTACCAAATTGGAAGACCATTTGTCTTGTGCAAGTAAAGCAGAAAGAGCCTATAGTAGAGGGTTTGCACAGCATGCTTGTTTTTTTGTACCCTAGAAAAATTCTCCAAGCCAAATCTACATTGGCTGCTATTAAGGTTGGCTTGATACCTAAAAAGAGAGGCCAGGGCACTTGTTCAAACAGATCTAGTACCCTTGGCTCCTAGCACAGTTAGAACAAAGGAGATATAGCCAGGCCATGTTTTGAAAAGCAGCTGTGAAGTGACGGGTTATGCAAAAGGCATGTATTCTGACTCTTCTCTTGGCAGGGACAATTTCCAGATCTTTGGTTCCTTTGAGCTCCACCTAAATATATTCAAGCTACTTGAAATTTATGTGACTAGACCTAACTTTTCTCAGGAAGCTATATGAACAATCATGATGAAAAACAAAAGTAGGCATAGGAATATTAGCTTGTGTCATTTTCCTTTAGCTGCTCTGTAGCAAGCTATACGATCTGATTTTGCTTGTCATATTAGTTTTCTTTTGGTTGTGTTATTTCAGCTTTACTATCTACAACATAGGCAACACAAGATTTATGAAAGGTTATATTTTCTAAATTTTATCTGCCTTTTACACACACTTATGGCTGCATTACACTGCTGCTCTACTGAATAAACTAAGAAGTTCAGTGGTAACTTGCCTGCTGGCATTGAAAAACCTAGTGCACATTCACATTATTCAGAAATATCGCTGTATAGAAGGCAATAGAGAAATTCCAATAGACGCAATAGAGTGTCTCTCAGTTCTAGAGGCAGATAGATTTTTGGCTCCTTGAGACTGGCAAACAAGCTGAAGAAACATGGTCCTTCTTGTCTAGGTATTTTGGTGTGTGGTTTTGTTTGTTGTTTTGCTCATTTTTATAATAACAGAAAATAAACAAGATCTCATTGAAACGCATCATTGATTGTTACTATGATGGCAGCAATTTTGACTTTTCCAGGTATTTGAGAACAACAGCCCATTATTTCTATTTATTAATTTTAAAATAAAACAATGATATTGGGCTAGTATGCCTTAAGGAAAAAGCAGTTTTAGAATGTGGCTTGTAGAAACAGAGTATGTTAAATGTAGAAGTCAAAGGACTTTGTTTAGCAGTAGTCTGGCTAAAATCCACCAGAACTGCTGAGGCTGAAAGTAAAAGTTATCAGTAATGTTTATATGGAAACAAACATTTTAAGCATTCATATGAATATAATAGGTCTTTGTGTTGCACAACCCAGTAAAACAACTAAGGTTCATTCACACTGGAGAAATTTCCAGGTAGTGTAAATTCAGCATAGCTGGTTTATATAATTTCTAGGTTCAAAGCTGAATATTCACCAAAGGTTCTAGTTAGGGAGTGTTTGTGGTAGGAATAGCCAGGGGCTATCTTTCACTCATGTCTTTTTTGAAATATTTTTGAAACCCCAGACATCTTCACATTATTATTACTAATTTTTTTTTTTTTTTGTGAAATCGAAATCTGTGTTACCCTCAGTAGCAGTAAAGTACAAAAACAGGTGAGAAGACGAAAACAATAGTATTAATTCCTGCTTCAGTATCAAAGTTATTTTGGTACTGAAATCCTTAGCAGAAATTTATTTTATCAAGGCAATAAAGAACCCTTGGAACTAAAGAAATCCCACATTCAAAGTTAAGAATGTGCTGAAAAACAGTAATTTTATCCTTGAACCAAAATCAAGAAAATATTGAAGCAAGGCCTAAGTGGTGTAGATCTGAAAACTGAATTACTACAGAAGCTGGGAAAATTTCTCATTTATTTTGATGGTAGAAGACACTGATGTAAAAGAAGATCTTTGTGGGGAGTGAAGGTGATAAGATTTGCATGAAAAACAGTTTGGGAATGAGCTCTGAGACCTTGGTGCTTGACAAGCCCTGGGGCGATGAGCTGGGGCATTGAAGGACGGGGAAGGTCAGAAAAACAAGCCTGGGGGAATGGGTCAAGATGTATTTGAGGTGGGAGTCTCAGTTGACGATGTGGGGGTTGTGAGAGGGTCTGCAGCTTTGTGATTGGACTGTTTACCTGGGGAGTTTTACAGGGGCCAATGAGATTGAACGTGGCATGTTTGTGCATGTTGGGAAAGTACAGAACAGGGGGATAAAAAGGGCTTGGTTGTAATAAAGTTGGATTTGAGTCTCCTCATCAGCTTGAGTCCATGTCATGGAACACTACAGATCTTAGCTGGCAGTACTTTTCCTGAATAAAATTAATATGTGAGAGATGACGTAAAAAGCATGAGCAGTTCAGCTGAAAAACACATAGAATAAACAACAGCTTATAACACTGTTTTAAAATAGAAAAGCACATCTGGGCTTCAAAGAATCATACTGAAGAAAGAAGACAAATTTTAAATCTATTCAAAAACGATGATGTTTTGGCAACTTTCTAAGGTAGTTTCTCAGCCACTTCTCTTCCTCATATTCTCCTAGTACTGCTGTTTTTCAACAGCAATAGACACCAGCAAAAAATCAACCTGAAATCTATTTTGGACACAAAATATAAGATTACTGACTGAGTGAGAAGAACAAATCCAACAAAATGCTTTTAAAATTTCAAGAACTGTGTTACTTTGGATTCTATCCATATGAAATACTGCTTTTTTCTTCAAATATGTGAAAGAATTTACTGGTATTAAACAGCTCTGGGAGTTGTCACTGTCATGAAGGAAATTAGTGTCTTGCACTCTCCTTATGGTATTTTGGACTTCTGAAAAAGCCTGTGACTAAATTATTTTTATGAAAAATGTTTGCAAGTACTAATGCTGACCTCATTTGTCTCTTAAACGTTAAATGAACTTTAACCTTATGAATCTAAAAATTCTTCAGTAGAAACACAAATCTGATCATTTACACATAGAAATGGAAAATATTGGATTTACTGATATCCAACTAAAACACCATCTGTGCAATAGCAAGTGAACAGGTGATAACATTATTTGCATCTCTCTCTTCCTTTTGATCTTGCTAGATTCATTACAGCAGGTTTATTTTCAGTTACATTGATAAAATGCAAAGGAACAGTCTCCCAAAAAGTTTTATTTATCTCGAGAAAGCAAGAAAACATTACTGTCTGTTATTCCAAAACTGGAGATTTACAACTACATTAATGTGGACAACTGTTTTACCAGGTGAAATGAGGTGGGTTTGAACATTAAATACTGCACTATTCTGAATACTTTCATTTCTTAGTCATCAACAACTGCATTTCACAACTCAGAACATTGAGACAGGAAGAAATAGTTCCCTGAAAGAATAACTGTTCTACATATTAAAGTGCTATTCACTCTGCTGTCTGTTAGTGAAAATGTCTACTTGTGCATTTGTTTTTGAGTAACGTGAGTAAGCACAATGGGTACAAAGTGAAACACAGAAGGCTAATCTGAACATCAGCAAACACTTTTTTACCAGGCAGAAGACTGAGCACTGGCACAGGTGTGCCCAGGGAGGTTGTGTAGTCTCCCTCCTTGGAGGTATTCAAAAGCCTTCTGGACTTTGCTCTGCACAAAGAGTTTTAAGTGGTACTGTTTGAGCAGGGAGGTTGGACAAGATGACATTTGGAGGTCTCTTCCAGACATAACCATTCTGCAATTCTGTGTGATTCTGGATATGTCATACGTTTGCATTTCTATTTTTCCATGCTTTTGGTTGTTTTTTTTTTTGCTCTCTCCATAATGCTTCAAGAATAGTGGGTAACTAATAATTGCAAACAGCAATTATCTTTCAGACATAACACAAGATAAAGAGATACATTACTCCCTATGTCATTTACCTGTTGCCATTTTTAATGTCTTCATCTGTACTGAAAACTCTTTAGATTGAATGAAAACTGGATAATTCTCATTAGTGTATATTTTAGCTGTAAATCAAAAGAAAAACCAGGTTCAGTTTGGTTTGCCTTGGCTTTCATATACTGCTAATAGGTACTGCAGACATTTGTCTCTTATTTTGAATTCCTCTAAAACCATGTTTTGAAAAAATTGTTTCTCAAGGTAAGTCCAAGAAGAAACTATTTTTTAAAATTCTGCTACTTCTTTTAATCTTTTGCATTGGAAAAATTGAAAGTTACTCTGGACAGATTTGGAAAAATGGCCAAGGCCTTACTCCAAGATTTTTCTGTCTGTTTTCAACAGGACAATTTAAATTATTACCTTAGTAGCTGATGAACTTAAAATAATGCTAACCAACCTTGATATATATACATATATTTTTTTTTTAAAAGGCTCCATTTTAAGCCAATCCAGACTTACCTTTATCTGAACCTTTAACAAGAATGGACAGAAGGCCTCATTTGCATTCAATTTACCTTTAACTGACGTTCATTGATCAGATTCTGTCTTAAACTCTTTATAACAACAATAACACTGGGAAATTATTGACATTGTTTCCCACTTACACATGGAATATGATGATGGACTCAGCCTATAAACTACAAGTCTTAGAGCTACTTTAAATTAAATCAGTAAGCCAGGAAAAGAATTACTTCATCTCAGTTTCTAAAGTTAATTTTTCCAATTCTGCTCTCAGTGGATAAAGATATCATAGAATCATAGAAGCATAGAATCATAGAATCATAAAATAGTTAGGGTTGGAAAGGACCTTAAGGTCATCAAATTCCAACCCCCCTGCCATGGCCAGGGACACCTCACACTAAACCATCTCACCCAAAGCTTTGTCCAACATGGCCTTGAACACTGCCAGGGATGGAGCATTCACAACTTCCTCGGGCAACACATTCCAGTGCCTCACCAACCTAACAGAAAAGAATTTCCTCTTTATACCCAATCTAAACTTCCCCTGTTTAAGTTTTAACCCATTACCCCTTGTCCTATCACTACAGTCCCTAATGAAGAGTCCCTCCCCAGCATCCCTATAGGCCCCCTTCAGATACTGGAAGGCTGCTATGAGATCTCCACTCAGCCTTCTCTTCTCCAGGCTTAACAGTCCCAACTTTGTATCAGCCTGTCTTCCTACAGGAGGTGCTCCAGTCCCTTGATCATCCTCATGGCCCTCCTCTGGACTTGTTCCAACAGTTCCATGTCCTTTTTGTGTTGGCACCAGAACTGCACACAGTACTCCAGGTGAGATCTCAGAAGAGCAGAGTAGAGGGGCAGGATCACCTCCTTCAGCCTGCTGGTCACACTCCTTTTGATGAAGCCCAGGATATGGTTGGCTTTCTGGGCTGCAAGCACACACTGAAGCTGGCTCATGTTCATTTTCTTAACAACCAGCACCCCTAAGTCCTTCTTCATAGGTCTGCTCTGAATCTCTTCTCTGCCCAGCCTGTAGCTGTGCCTGGGATTGCTCCCACCCAGGTGTAGGACCTTGCACTTGGCATTGTTAAACTTCATGAGGTTGGCATCTGCCCACCTCACAAGCGTGTCAAGGTCCCTCTGGATGGCATTCCTTCCCTCCAGCGTATCAACCGAACCACACAGCTTGGTGTCATCAGCAAACTTGCTGAGGGTACACTCAATCCCATTGTCCATGTCAGCGATGAAGATATTAAAGAAGACCGGTCCTAACACCGATCCCCAAGGGACACCACTTGTTACAAGTCTCCAGCTGGACATTGAGCCATTGACCACAACTCTTTGTGTGCGGCCATCCAGCCAGTTCTTTATCCACCGAGTGTTCCATCCATTAAATTCATGACTCGCCAATTTAAAGACAAGGATGTCGTGTGGCACAGTGTCGAACACTTTACACAAGTCCAGGTAGATGACATCAACTGCTCTACCCCTGTCCATCAGTTCTGTAGCCCTGTCATAGAAGGCCACCAAATTGGTCAGGCAGGATTTCCCCTTAGTGAAGCCATGCTGGCTGTCACCAAGCACCTTGTTGTTTTTCATGTGCCTTAGCATGTCTTCCAGGAGAATCTGCTCCAAGATTTTGTCAGGCACAGAGAGGTGAGACTGACTGGTCTGTAATTCCCCGGGTCATCCATTTTTCCCTTCTTGAAAATAGGGGTTATATTTCCCTTTTTCCAGTCATTGGGAACTTCACCTGACTGCCATGATTTTTCAAATATGATGGCCAGTGGCTTAGCAACTTCATTCAGCAGCTCCTTCAGGACCCGTGGATTGATTTCATCAGGACCCATAGACTTGTGTATGTTCAGGTTCTTAAGATGGTCTCGAACCAGATCTTCTCCTACAGTGTGCCCAAGGTCTTCATTCTTACAGTCCCTGCATCTGCGTTCCAAGACTTGGGCGGTGCGGTCAGAGCCTTTGCCAGTGAAGACCGAGGCAAAGAAGTCATTCAGAACCTCAGCTAGTTCTCCCGAGAGCTTCCTGAGGGGGCCTACGTTGTCCCTAGTCTGTTTTTTATTTGCTACATACCTGTAGAATCCCTTCCTGTTTTCCTTAATATCCCTAGCCAAGTTTAATTCTAACTGGGCCTTAGCTTTCCGATCCTGGTCCCTAGCTTCCCGGACATCCCTGTACTCTTCCCAGGTCGCCTGTCCTTGCTTTCACTTTTTATAAGCCTCTTTTTCATTTGAATTTTCCTGAGCAGCTTCTTATCCATTCAAGGAGGTCTCCTGGCCCTCCTGCTGCACTTTCTTCTAGTTGGGATGCAACACTCCTGAGCTTGTAGCAGGTGATCCTTGAATATGAACCAAGAGTCTTGGGCCCCCCTGTCCTCTAGGGCTATATCCCATGGAACCTTATTAATCAGGTTCTTGAAGAGGCCAAAGTCTGCTCTTTTGAAGTCCAGAGCAGTGAGCTTGCTACGCACTCTTCTTACTGTCCTGAGGATCTCGAATTTGACCATCTCATGATCTCTGCATCCAAGGCTGCCCTGGAGTATCACATTTCCAGCGAGCCCTTCCCTGTTGGTGAGCACGAGGTCAAGCATGGCACATCTCCTTGTCGGTTCCTCTATTACTTGCAGAAGGAAGTTGTCTTCCACACAATCGAGGAACCTCCTGGATTGCTTGTGCCGGGCGGTACCATTGCTCCAACAGATATCAGGGTGGTTGAAGTCCCCCATGAGAACAAGGGCTTGTGAGCATGAGGCTTTTCCTATCTGTCTATGGAGTGCTTCATCTGCAGGTTCTTCTTGATCGGGCAGTCTGTAACAGATCCCATAGTAATGTCTCCCATTGCTATTTTCCCTTTAACCCTGACCCACAAAACCTTTGTTGAGTGCTCATCTGTCCTCAGAGTTCCATACTCTCCAGCCTATCCCTAACATAAAGGGCAACTCCCCCTCCCCGCCTGCCGGGCCTGTCTTTCCTAAAGAGCCTTCATTGCAATGAACACAAGCTAATTGGCAACCTTTTCTGAATATTCTCAAAGTCAAGTTAAATTCTGGCTGTTCATAAAGTCTGAAGTTTATCCTGTATAAGGAATATGTCTCCCTGGGTTACGTTTGAGATGTGTTAGCAGAAAATCAATGGGATATTTTAAGATTTTAATTGTGTATTACTACTTGATTAGAGTTAGAGACATTGTGGAATTGCCCCTGAGTCAAAAGTAATGACCAGCTTTTTACTTCTGTACCTGATTTATCTTCAGTAGCACTCTCCTGGCTAGCGTTTGTACTCTAAGGGAAACCCAGCTGTACTTGTTCCTAAATGTTAATATGATATTGTCCTGTGACTGACTTAAGGCATGCAGACAGGATGCTTGCCTAGGAACATTCCTAGGGTCCTGTCCTAAGAGAGTCCCTGGATCATTTCTTGAAAGGCCATGATGTATGTCTCTGACATAAGGCAGCAGCGTTTTCTCTCAGAAAGCTCTTGTCATTCATATTTTACCAGTTACAGAGAAAAGTGTTTAGGGGAGAAAGCATTACAATTCACATGTTCCTTCTATAAATCTAGGATCAGTTACACCTGTGGTTTTTAGGAGAATAAAAAATACTTATTGTGAAATGTGCTTTTTCCCCGTAGAGAAAACATTATTTCAAGTTGTCAGTTCATACCTCTTTACATCAGTTTCAGAACTGAATATGTTGTTTGTTGTAATGACACTAGCGCATGAAAAAAAAAAACATGGATAAGCACACTTACGTAATTTGTATGATGTTCTTGAGATGTGAAACAAGACTTCCCTTTAAGGTTTTAAAGGCTTTCAAATGCATAGCAGGTACTTTAAAAGTTTACATTTATAAATGCAATACATACGAGGTAAGCTTTCCCTTTTCTCTCAATGAAAGAATGACATGTCTTTGGTTTGGATTGAGCATCAACAGCATGTAGCTTAGATTGTTCTGGACCAATTTTTATTTATAAACTAAAATTTTAATCCTGTCTTGCAACTTTAGCTTTTAAGAAAGTAAAAATTCAGGAAGAGAAGTGCATGAGGGCTTGTAGAACTATGGCTCTTTAAAGGGACTCTGTCTACTTCTACTGTCATATCTGCATAAACTTATAAACAGCTTCCTTTACTGAGGTACAGTATAGTGGAATGGAAACATGCCCTACTTGATCATGTTTGTGGAATATCTTTTGTAAAAAGAAAATATTTTGGAAACTACATACATGGAATGAACACAGATTCCAGATCTTGCTCTTGCCAGTGAAGATGCTGATCAGGAATGTACTTAAATGATTGAGTAGAAAGCAAATCGGGAACTTGCTCAAATCAGTGCTGAATTCTTGCAAGTTCCCAACAGTTTGGTAAGATTTTTTTCCTGCCAACAACAATAAGATAGTAAGTTTGGCTTGATTCTGTGGCAACAGGTTTGATCTTACAGAGATTCACTGAGTTAGTGATAAATGTGAGATCAGCTGTAGCCTTAGAAGCCAGGATAAACAAAAAGACCAGAGTAAGCAAGAACCTTTATAAAAGCAGAGGAAGATAATGACATCTTTGTAACATAACGACCAAAATGATCTTCATCTTGTTCAAAATTCTCCCCTCTATCATTAATTGAGTCACTTAGCTGAACATCCTATTCAAGCACTGACTCCCACGCACCAGATCAAACAGCCACATCAGTTTAAGACATAAAGCCTTCATCTTTCTGTTTTGTTTTTCTGCCAGAAGTTAGGCAATGGGACTGGGGTAATAGAAGCAAATGTGTTTACGTCTCAGAACAGGTACTTGGTGCAAATTCATTGCTTCTAGCTTCAGAGGTGCAAATGCACTTTTCTTCTACCACCCTCTTTCAGATTGTCCAGCAAAGAGTAAAATAAAAACTACCTTCACCCACCACAGCTAGATTTTCCAAAGGTTTTGAATGTGCTCTTTTTAGTGACTCATCAAAGTCCTCTTATTGTTAATCCCTTTTTAAATGTTCCATTTTTTGTATTTGCATTACTATGCTTCTCTTAGTAAATGAGGCATCAGTTCTGATTACAATATTCACCAAAAGGATCTAATGACAGCAGAGCTTATGAGAAAGGAAATTTCCAATATAATTTATGCAGATCTCTTCTCTCTGATCTCACACTCAAAAAATGAGCAAAGTCTCAGTTTGTATATCCTGCCAAACTCATTAGGCACCAGGGACAAAGTTGTGATGCTTATATTCTCTTTTTTTTGGTTCTTGTTCAGTTATGAAGAAGTTAATTTCCCAAAGTGAATGGCTATCCAGCCCTTCTCTGTTAAAAGTGAAGAGTTACACCAGAAATTTGCAGACAAAAGAGAACACACTAAAGCTGGTGAGCTGTTGTCTCCAAATCTTGAATTTTATTATTTCATTCCTGGAATATCTACACTTCCATAAAAAAGATTATATATTCAGGGCCTTGCTTCCACATATCTAAAGCACTTGGACAAAATGCACATCAAGCCAGGTCCTAACCAGTGCTTCAAGGAAGCAACAACAGCTTGTGCCAGCTCAACATGTAATATTTCCCTTGGATGCTTTTAAGCATGATTTACATTTTTCATTTGGCCATTTCATTCAGTTAGTGATTTTCTGTCCTCAAAGTGCAGCTAAATTACACTGTTAATATCAGAAGTGCAGGGAAAATAAAATCTGTATTCAAACCTGCTCCTGCATGAGACACTCAGAACAACTGAACGTGAGCTTATATTTTCTCCTACTTCCTTTATGTGAAATTGCTTAGAAACAGAACAGAGCTGAAACAAACACTTCAGTAAAGTCCTTGCAATAACCCAATGCCAGACTTCTTTTTTTTTTTGTTTTCTTTTTTTTTTGCTAAGGGGCTGCAAATACTTAGGTCACATTGCAGCTGATAGCAGTTTGTTTTGTTTGTCTGCCATAGCTGCAGATGACAGAGATCCAAAACCCATTGACTTGAATAGGTTCTGGATTGACTGTGGGGAAAGGATTTCCACTGTAGATAGGAATGCTAAAAACCATAATTTTTTTAAGGCTCCAATTTCAGAAAAAATATTCCAGCCTCTCTCCCTCTCTCATTCTGTCCTGCACATACACATTTGCTCAGGTTTAAATTCTGTCTCCTTTGTACATGTTAGATAACTATAAAATTACTGAAAGCATTCAAACAGCAAGGTATAATTCAATGTGAATAAAGCTTAAAATACTTGCCTATAGGTGGGAATTTTCCCTTCAGGCCTTGCTGAAAACCTGTCAGGCACACTCTCAAATGAGGTCAGCAGATTTATACATGTTTGTACATGCAATATTGTGATCAAAAGACTGTACTAAATACTGTACTTTTAGTACTGTACCTGTACTAAAATCAAATTAAGTTGCAAAGTCAGGTACTCCAAGGCTACGGTAGCCAGAACTGGAGTTGCCCTTTCTTCACCAGATAGAAAGGACCAAGCCTCAGGCTGTCCATGGTTTTCCAGGACTATAGCTCACCGACGCTGTAACTGGTCCAGACAGCACTCACTGACACATGCATGTCTCAGACTTCCTCAGAACAGCTGAAAACAGGACTGATCCAGTTACCAAGAAGAGAGGACTGAGGCATAGCAGCCAAGTAGCTTGCTGCTATCCATCATTTATTTTCAACTTTCAGAAGAAAAGAAATAATTTAAGAGGGCCAGGGTGCATGAGAGGAGGAGAGTAATGAGGAGGGAAAGAGGAAAAGGGGGAAAGGAAAGGGAGCTCTGACTCAGTCAGTGAATCACTTTTTTTCTCCCTGAACAAAAGTTCAGACTTATCATCAACAACTGAAGAACTTCAGAACTGATAACTTAAGTATCCCAAGGAGACAAGCAGAAATTTTCAGCTTCATCCCTTTTTCTTTTTTTTTTCCCCATGATAATCCAAACATGTAATAGTTATGGGATTCATTAAGTCCATAATTCCTATGTTAACCAGATATTTGTCTATCAAGATAGCATGCGAATTAACTTGTGTCATGAAAAATGGAAGAAATTAAATTTTTTTTGCACATACAAAGATGCAATTTCATGATGAGCACAATAAATGTGATTTCCAGAATTACCTTATGTAACACAAATTGAAGACACACAAAGTGGCTGAAGCTTTTACAAGGTGACTTGGTGCATCCATCAGGACTTGCTGAGTGTTCTGCAGACTCTAGGTGATATTCCTGACTCTGCCACTGGCCCACTGGATTAATACGGACTAACCACTTTTACTATCATCAGTTTATTAATGCCTTTTAGATTCACTTTAGGAGTGATGGCAGGGAAACATTGTATGGGATATGTTTCACTCAAATGCTTTAAAATATCCCTGAAAAAGCAGTAGATAAAAAGGATGTTGTCTTAATGCATACAAGCCATGTTATTAGTACATGTTATACATGACGGTCACTGGAGCAGATGGGCAGAGGAAATTGGAGGCTCAAATCCATCTGAAAAAGACACCTAGATTTAGTTGTTAACGTATGAGTGAGGTAAACAAAATCTACTCAGCGGAACATGGAGAGTTATTTGGGGTAAGACCCATATATATGCTTAGGGAAACAGTGCCATTGGATATACCCTGGGGTAGCCCACCTTGCCTTCAGCTGCTTGGGAGGCTATGAATCTGTATGTGATGCAGCAGAAGTGCTGCATCACATCTGACAGCTCCATGCAACTGGCAAAGTTACAATATTAGATGTTCATGTTTAGTCAACTGAATCTTGCCCCAAACAGGTGTTTATTTTGAAGTTAGTTGCTTTAGGATGAACTGAGTAACCCCTAGGTGGCACTGTCTATACTGTATAAGGACTCAGTTCAGTTGCCCTTATATTTAGGTTAAGTGCCATGGGTTTAAGATGCCTTCAGGTGTCCTACCTGGACTCCGACCAGTGGTCCAGAGGTCTGTTTCCAGGGATTCTGTGTGCTGCCTGTCTCATCCATGTGTGCATTTGGGACACCCTTGGGCCGCCACCTCAAATTGCGCTAGAAGCTTGTGTTAGGTTAATACATGCCAGTGACTGTAATGGGAGTTTTAGATCCTTTTCTCAGATGTAGATGCCTTTGGCTATGAGTTGGGTCTGATTATCCAAGCCCCAGTAGGATTTTAACTTAGGATGGATGTCAGGTTTCTCTGCACTCTGTGAAATCACAGCAGTGAAATACGTGGCACCTGCAGCATTTGGGGATTCAAATCAAAATATTCAACAACTGGTGACCATTAAAGTTAAAAAGAAACAGGAGTTGTAGTTTTAGAATTACATTTGTGCCCGTAAATTTTACCTAGAACCTCAGATTGACATCAAAGTGAGTTTTGAAGTCTGATCCTAATTCATTCATGAGCAAATGACTAATATTCTTTGTATTAGGACAATTACCAAATATAGCTTTGAGTAACTAAGGTGGGAACAAGGTGTCAAACTTCACAGTTTACATACTTAAGTTGACAGATATTTTCCATAATTTCAGACCGCTAATATTTTGCTTTATTCAGAACTCTTCATGAAAAGTTTATTCTGAAGTATGTTTCTTGCAGTCTTTCTTTTTTTATGTTTTTGTTTTCTATTTCTGTCTTTATAAAATTAATGTCACAAGTGTACTCCCATTCTTATATCTCTTAGTAAAATAAGGATAATTGATTAAGATAACTTTAAAAACCTTATGTTCTTATTCTGAGTTATTTTGTGAAATAGCACACTGAAACCAAAGTTTCCTGATTAAAAGCCAATATGTCTATTGCATCCTGATGATAGTTGCATTACAAAGACATATGCGTTCAGTACTATAGACTATATGTGAATTAAACATCTGCCTAATATTATAACATCAATATAAAAAAACCCTATTAAAGAATTGCAAATAATCATCTTGCAAATTATCATCTTGCAAAACTGGGAGACTCATCCTGTCTCTGCAGACTCTCAAATATTAGACTGATGTAATACTTGTTCTTAGCCAAGTAAACTCTGTGTCACTTTCTTTGTTTCATTATGTATAAATATGTACATGCATTGTTTATAGACTGTGTATACTAGGCAAGGCCACGTCTGATTCACAGCTGTGAAATTAATCGTGCTTTATGTAGAGGGGATTTCAGGGAAAATTGTTTTATATCACTACTCTGACTCTTCACAGTGTTTCTTTTCTTGTGCAGTAAACCTTGAAGACCAAGCAGTACAACTGGTAAATTAAATCTACTATTATGTAACAGGCTCAAAGAACAGTTAAAGGTACAAGCAAACAGAAGAGCACAATAACTTAAAACATATACTGAAACATAAACACGCAGCCTTCAAAGCATAAGTCAACAGCTTAATGCATTAACTATTTGGCATAAGAAAGACATTTACCCTGTAAACTATTCCTCCAGCAAACTCCTTTTCTGATGAAGATCAAAATGCACAACAATTGGAAGTTTACAGTCCTGCCTGAATGTGTGGATGACAGGAGCTCAAATGGAAAAAGATCAGTGGGTGCTCTTAAAGTGTGAATCCAGTTCATTTTGTGAACAGCTTCCACACATAAGAGCAGCAAATGTTTTCTGCTGGTTCATAGCCTGACTTGCCATTTATAAAGTTATGCCATTATAGTGCTGACTATGAGGCAGCACAAACAAAGGGGTTAGAACTTGTATTTCTTTTACAGTCAGGGAAATAAAAACTCAGGGTTCTGAATACAAAGATAATTTTTTAGTAAAGTAACATCTGTATCTTTCAAACATGGAACAAGATCTACTTCCAGATATATTGTGTGGGATTTTTGGAAGGAAATCAACAATCAATAGGGAGGCCTATCCACTGGGATACACTGCTAGTGCCTTATAACACCATAAAAAAAAAACAATGCCACAGGACCTAAGGGACAGATGTTCCTTCGAGAAGAAGTTATGGACTGAGCAGGATCCCCATAGCACTGGGAATGTCACAAGAAACTGAAGATAGTAACTGAGTCCTGCACATCCGTTCTTCATTTTTTTCCAAAGAGAGCTAGAGACACCTCTCCAGATGTAAAAGTTCTGCATAGCAGAGTCCTCAGCAGCCTGTGCAAAATACATTCTTTTTTTACTCTTCTTTGTCACTCTTCCACTGAAGAAAGACTGTTCAGAGATGCTCTAAATCAGAGGCTCTGCTCCAGTAACAATCCAAAGTGAGACAGGAGAATAAGACCAGGATCTTCCGAGAAGATCTAATCAGCCTGCATTGCTCACTCAGCAGGTTGACCCAAACTTAACCAAAATAACCAATGGATGGAGTCAGTTGCCTCTGAACAGTAATTCAATTTATATCCCTCTACTTGAGATCCATATCCTAGGTCTCTCTCCAGCCAGGTGTTTAGCATCTTTCTAAGAAATCCTGGGAACAGATTGGGCAGCTCCCTTTAAATCTGTTTGCACCAATAAGACTCCAGTCATTCCTCTCTCTAACCACTAACTGAAGAGTAAAACTTCCTGCTTTCTCTGATTCCAGTATACTTTTCGAATGCAGCTTCAGCATATGAAAAGGAAGTTACCAGTACAAAAGATTGCCTCTATGCCTTCATTATAGTATTGTCTTTTACTGAGAACATGTTGGGCATAGAAAGACCGATGGGAATGTTCTGACCCACAGAGAAAACCACTCTGGTATGTTTAAAACCACTAAACAATGTTTAAGTAAAACAAACAAAAAAAAAATTATACCTAAGACTGCAAGAGGGTTTTAAGCACTAAACTGGAATTTTGTAGACATTCTGAACTGTGGTCCTGAGTTATAGACCAAAACACTTTGGTGAAAGAATTTCAACGATGCTTGGGCATTTCCTATTCACTATTTTAATTCTGTTTAGCCAGTTTTCAGAGCGTGTCTCCATCTGACTACATAGGACAGAGCAACAATCTGACTCTGGATTGTGAATGCCACCCCCATATTTATGGCACTCAAATCTTAAGCAGTGCAGTGCTGAGTTAAATCAGCCGTAACTCTTACCTGAAAATCAAGTGAACCAAAAAAAAAAAAAAAAACATTCTTAGACTCTTTGAGCATTGGATTCACCAACTCTAAACCTTTTACAATTTTTATATTAATTCCTCTGTGTAACTTTTTTTTTTTTTTTTAGGAAGATCTAAATACATGGTTGAAAAATAGTAGAGTGGAAAAGATCTTAAAAAGAAGAGCAAATCATAAATTAGCAGCTGAAACTTACAGAACTTATTGTTCTTCCTAAAGGCATACACTCACATAGGGAAAAAGAGATCATTAAAGTTAACATTTTTCCATTCCATCTAACCATACTTATTTTAGGACTTTACTCCTTCAGACTTTTAAAGCCAATTCCTACTGAAATCATGACGTGCCATACAATGTAGAAATAGGAACGTGTTGATTTTTTGAATCATGACAGTTAAGTAGGTGAAATCATCCTGTTTTAATTACAAAGCAACTTCCCCTCCCAACTTTATTTCTTCTGCTTAATGTTTTCCCCCAAATAATAAGCAAAGAATTCTTACTATAAAGAAAAACTTATGTCATTGCTCGACAAAGAAGAAATATATTTCCTGTCCACTATGTGTCTAAATATTGTTCACTTTTCTAATTCAAACAATACCACTGAGTCAAAGCAGCTTTTGCATAAAGCAGGATTTGACCTCATTTAGTTCCATCCTGAAGAACATATTCAGGGAAAATGAGTAATATGCTGAGAACTGTTAGGCTGAAGACACAGGACAGAAAAAGTGGTTTGTAGCAGTCATTTTCATTACAAAAGTATATATTTTTCATATTTAATAAAAGAAAGATGAGCTACTCAGAGTCAACTTATGTTCCCTGTTACACTGAAAATATCCCTACAATCTGAAGAACTGCCCCCCATCCTGCATGTCAAGTATTCATTATATGCTCTTGATTTACACCTTCAAGTGCCAACTGATATAAAGACGTTATGTCAAACATTTCTCATCACTTGTAAAAGCTTGTATCCTGAAAGTGCCATTTCTTGGGCTCAGAAAACATGCAATTCTACTTAGAAGTGCTGACTTCTTTTGCAAACACAAATGCCATGGGCATTCATTCAGAAGGACAGCTGTCAGAGACAAAGCAGTTATGTTCTTTTCTTGATGTTCATCTCAGTGCCAGATCATATACTCAGAGGCAAGAAACAGAGCTCTTCAAAAGTGAACTCTGCTAGATATTCTTCTCTTTCAAGAATATGGGCTCAACTACCAAACTCTTCAGATATATCCTGGTCTTCCTGGTGTAGCTTTTGAAATAACCTCTGTCAGGAGCTGGAGCAAAGAAACTCACATCTTCCAGTCTGAGCACACTTTTTGCCTTGGAATAATCTATTCCCACTATTATTTCTGTGTCCTACATGATTCTTCCTTGTATAAGAAACATAAACAGTTGGGGAGAAGGAACTAAAATTCACAATCCTTTGCTGATGTCCAGTAGGAAATCATATACCTTTCCTCACAGTCAATCCACTATTGAAGACTTCCCTGAAAAATAAAAGATAAGATGTTGACCCTTTTAGCAGCAGAAAAACCCTGAACTAACTTTTCATAGGATCTAAACCAATGTTTCAACTGTTGTTGTTTTAATGACTTGTAATCACCCAGTCATAGACCCATTTAGGTTCTAAAAAACCTTTAAGATCACTGTTTCCAACCATTAATGCTTATCTTAATTTGTTTTGAAAGGGACAGTTTAAGGAGTTTTCCAAGCTGTAAATCGTAATCTCAAATGCAATGAAGCATACGAGCATTTGTAATACAAAAGCCTCTTTTCCTCAAATATGTTATTAACAGATGTCTGCCTCCCGCACATTCTGCAAACTGCTTACAGGTGCAAGGAAATTGTTTTAAAACACTATAGCAAAGATTCAGAGTAAGCTTGTATCACCTACCCAAAGAGACCTTAAAAGATCCCCAGAAAGTCATCACAGAAGAATAATACAGGTTATTAGAAACAGAAGGGCATTCTTCGAGAAGTGGAAAATGCTTTCAAGCAAGACAAGTGGAATTAAGCATAACTTGGGCAAGCCTACAATAAGATAGGCCAAAAATCACTTTGTTAAATAATTGCATGAGGGATAAAAACTACTAACAAAACTTTAAACATATCAAAAGCAGGAAGCATGCCAGTTTATCTGCAGGGTTGATAGATGATATAAAAGGTAAAAAAGATTTTCTCCAACAAGATGCAGTCATAGCAGAAATACTAAGTGAATTATTTGCGTTTCTGTTCACTATAAAGGAACATAGGTTAGCTCTGACATTGAGCCTTTCCTCTGGCAGGCAAATCCAAGGAGGTAACTCAAACTGAAGTGTGCTTACAAGAGTTTTAGTGTTCTGATGAGTTTTTATCATTGATAACATGAAGAAAACTAGTTTTTCATTGAAAATTCAAAATCAGATTTTATTTTATTATATCTGATTATATTTGAGGTTGTCAGAATTGCTCAGATCAGCTCAGATGCTGAGTGAAAGTATTGTATGATATGGTGTGTTTTCAAAGAATCTGTCAGGAGATATCCAGGAAAATACACGCTAGTAAGGCTCTTTTTTCTTGGACCAAGCAGCTGAACTTCATAGCAAACCACATTAATAAATATGATGTAATAATGAATACTCAGCATGAGTTTTGCTGGGAGAAATTTTGCTTCATTACAGACTCAGAGAAACAAGAATTACGGGTGAGCTCCCTAATATGCTGTGTCTGCACATTCAAAGAACTTTCAAGAAGTTCCTCACCAAAATTCTTAACCTAACAGGAAAATTTCCCTCATAGATTAATGGTCACTTAAAAGCTGGGAAACAAATAATGAGAACTATGTGAAATGTTGCTAATGGTAAAGCATGAGGATCTGCTCTTCAGTGTATGTAGCTAAACATAGTTGGCTTGGGATGGATACGAACATAAGAACTTTGTTCATATATATCTTTTCCAGGCAGTCATGCCAGAAACTGACTATGAAGATATTACAGGATACTGGATGAATAGATATTAAAAGGTCAAATAAAAAATTAAATTCCATTAACTATGAAAATAGTTAAAATATAGTTACTCATATGCCATGATGGACTTTAAATTAATTACTCTCAACTATCTTTGGATCATTGTTATTTCTGTAGAGTCACTAGCTCAGTACTCATCAGCAACCAAAGGAAAACAGGATACTAGTAAAGACAGAATTGGAAAATTTGTACCACTGTAGAAATGCATGGCAAACACAGGCCTTCTGTGTTCCACACAGTGTTCCTCACCATCCCCCTCTTCAAGTATATATAGAGAAAAACCTGTAAAGGTAATAGGGAACTGTAACAAGGATGATGAGAAGTAAGGAATGCTTTCCATATGACAAGACTTTAAATAGCGTGGAACTATGCTCAGAAAAAGAAGGAACTGAGAGTGATTTCATAGGCTGTAAAATCATGAATGGGCTGGAGAAAGTGACTGGGGAATAATCATTCACTGTGTTTTATAACACAAAGATGAGAAAACACCAAGTAGAACTATCAGACAGTGGGTCTGAAGGAAGTAAAAGGAGTACCTTTTCACAAAGCACCTCATTATATTGTGGAACTCACTGCCACAGATAACTTCCATTGCCAAAAGTGTAAATGAGTTCAAAACCATGTTAAACAAGTTCAGGATTGGAAGATCCATCAAAAACTAATAAACCTGATGATGTGGTTCAATCCTCAGTTCAAGAAAGCTCCAATAAGAAATGGCTGGAAGCTGCATGGCTGTGTTGTTACCAAAGCATTTGCTGACCATTATCGATAATATAATATTGGCAGTGAGGAGTTTTAAATCTGACAAAAAACTAGATAGTTTTCTTTTTTTAACTTTTGTCACAGTTTCCAGTGAGTTTCCATTACTCTGAGCACAGTTTCTGAGGTACTCTATTAAATCTTTAGTGACTATCTTACTCTGTATTTGGGCCTATATGTTGCACATGCACATCTTCATCCATCTTTGACTCTTAGAAACAAACATTCATTTTGGGTCGCATGAATGCAACCAGGCACATTTTTCCATTTGGAAGTACATGTCCCTTCCCTTGACAACGTAGGTTTTTAAAATAAGCATCTTAAGTCTGCCATAACAGTTGGGTAGTACAGAGCTGGATGGTAGAGTAGTTTTAGATTCCCTTGGCTTTATTAAAATAAAAAAGGAAAACAAAAAAGAAAAAGAAAAAAAAAAGGATGAGAAGAAAGAGATATCTAGAAAGAGAGAGGAAAACTATGAACACTGAGTTATAAAAGAAGTAGAAATATTTTTTGATGATTGTTAATACCTGAACTGACCAACAACATAAAGATGCAGTATTTTTTAGCTGTGTAACACCTTTCCACATGTGAAAATTTTAGTCTTTAATTTTATTTTGACCCACCTTTTCCAGCATCTTATGTTTTAGTAATATGAAAATGATGACTATTCTTCCATTAACCTCTTTCCACCATTGGGCTACAAAGGAATGCTATTGAGGGATGAAAAAAAAGAGTTTATAAAAAATTAATTTTTTTTTTTTTTTTTTTTTTTTTTTTTGAGAGAGGGAGCTTATTTGGGAGATATTCTGCCTCTACCATGTCAAGGTAAAAAAAAAAGTATGCTTTGAAAACCGTCTCCCTGCTTTGTTGCTGGGATGCCATTACTTTGTGTTTCAAAGAGTTGGAGATTAAGAAAAGATGCTTTCTTTCAGTACTTAAATTTCATCACACTCTGCTATTTTTTCTCCCATCACATGGGAAATCCCACACGAGAGAAGACATATATGAGTACAACTTGTAGTTTCTTTGAGATGACAAATGTTGTGGCGAAAAAGAAGAAATTTTCCATTAAAATAAACCACATGTCAGATTTCAGCTCAGATTCAGCCAGCTCTCAGCTAAGGAAATGCATCTTAGCTGTAGATCATGGAGTAAATACATATCTGCTTTACTCAAAGTGGCCCATAGAGAAACAAACAGAAATATTAGTTGGCGCTGACTATGATAATAAACAGAAAAGCCTTCCAAGAGCAGTCCACCTCGTGCTTTTACCAGTGTACCCCTCAAAGAAAAAGATGCACATATCTCCTTGCCTTAGGAAAAGTTTAATTACCTTGTACCACCATAAGATGTGTAATTCAAAGCCAAATGTATCCAGTGAATTCTGAACCTCATACTGCTTGTGGTATTCCTTGTCATTGGTTATAAAAACTGTGAAGAACTTAAGCTTCCCACAAGGTCCTGCAAAATATAATGAATTTCCTTTACCATAATTTAACACATTTCTCAGGACCTCAATTTATCCAACTAAAAATAATGAAAAAATAAATCTGGGGAGAAAGGAAATACTGGAAATCGGGAAGAAAAAATAATATTTAGCTCCCTTGTTACAGGTGATTAGCTTTCTCCATTCTTTAAATAAGTAGACCAGGAAGATAATGCATGTGCTTGGCATTCAGCTTAGCCCCTTCAGGCTGACTCCATCCCCACATAAAGCAATGTTGAAGTGTTGAGGAGTTTTTTGTATGGATTTTTTTTTTTCCTTAGTATTTCACTGTTTCAAGAACACGAAAAACATTTTCAAAAATGTGTATATTAACAAATTTTCTTTTGGCAAAATTTTATATCTACTAAGAAGAAAACTAGCAGCAGGAATGTCATTACTGCTTCTACTTTCCCTTCTCAATTTCATAAAACCTAATTTTGTCTTGACTCAGGCATTCAACTAAATCTACACAATGATTGCTTTCAGGTCAGTCTGCTTTGTTGTAATTCCTTAGATACACACTGGGGGATAAAGTATTCCAGAAAAAACAGGTGAACTAACTCTCCTGATGTGAGAAAAGAAACTCTTTAATAGCTGACAGGATTTCAGTCCTGATAGTTGAAATGTCCTGCCTGTAAGGTACGTCTTGGCCTTCTTGGATGAAAAGTCAAGATTAATATTTTTCTAAAATATTCATTTCATTCAATCCAAGACCCACTCATGAGTAAACTATAAAGGACTTAGGAGCTAATCAAAAATTCTTTTCTCAGCTGAAGTAGTCAAACAGCTTCTAAGGAGTTCTTTCTATGAATGAGGCCACCATTAACCACACACTTCACAGCAATGAAATAGGAATGGATTGTTGGAGGGATCCTAATCCATAGCTAAAGCTTATATTCCAGTTAAAACAAGTGCTACATAGTAACAGAATTAACAACAAAGACCCCCCAAAAAAAGAAAAATCCAATACATAGCTGTATTTTACTCTAAAACTAAATAACTAAAATAATCCCTGGTGAAACTGAGTTTAAACAAAAGTCAAATGACTCAAAATGACTATTGCATACTTAATAGGTATACATGAATTCTTCAATACTCTCTCTCCTTATTGCAAATCTATACCTGTGAATAGTTGGATAATGGTGGAAGTGACCTATTATATTGATTTTCTATTTCTTTAGAGGATCCATTTGGTAACAGTTTTACTATTTTATGTATTTGGCATAAAGATACAATTATTGTTAGCCAAGCCATTTATTTCTCCCCAAAGATCTGATTGATAACATGTTTAGTAAACTTCTGAGCTACCTCTTTCTGGCTTTGAGTATTGCCCTGTTGCAGATCTGAAGAAAGCCTTCTGTGTTGTAAAACTTATTTGTTCAAGCTGTAGCAGATGCTCTAATAAAGGCGTTCCATTACAGGAAGCTGTCTGTCTCAGTGAGGACACAAATACACTAATGAAAAAATCTGGTTTATGTTATCTGTTAGTTTATCTTTTATTTTTAGCTTAATAATAAAATAAATTAGATGTAACTAGCAACTAATATAGTGGTAACATAATGTTATTAACACAGTATGACTGGCAACTAAACGTACCACTATAAATAAATAATGACTTTGAGTAACCACCAAAATTTAATGTATTCACAAACATAATGATTACTGATAATTACAAGTAAAACTAGAAGTACGCAGAAGTTAGTTTCAATAATTTAAAGAATAGAAGACTAACTTTTCAATGAAAAACACATCTGAGCTTAAGCTATATCAAACACTTGGATGCATCATCATTACCATTATAGATGGAGCTGTGTGATTTCACCTTTTTTGGTATTATATTTCAAAACCTCTTCGTTGAAAGAAATGGCATGATGGAGGCAGTAGTGATGAATGCACTGAAAAATTGCTTCCTGTCATAAATAACTTCATAAACCTACTGGGAAATTTTTCATGTCTACGTCTGGTAGATGGTGACTAATGCAGGATAATCAAATTAGAAATCATTCAGCCAGTAGGGACTAGTGACCACACAAAGGTCTGGTGACTAAAGCAGGATTAGAAGTTGATATGTGTAAATCGCAACTGATTCTAATCAGAAGCAGATGCCTGATTTCAGACAGGTCTTCATGGACAAGATGTCAAAAAAAATTAGAAATAATTGAATAGATGGAGACAATGAAATGTAGACTATGTTATAGTACAAAAAACTGGCAGAGTTCTATTCAAATAGGTATGCATAGTTGAAATGCAATGTCCACAGAGAATATATATTTTAAAAAGGTTACTTTCTACCTGATGATTATGTGATTTAAATTAATAAAATGTAGTGTAGAAATCATGTGTAAACATATTGTGAAAATGTGGAATAGTTAATTCTGTTTGACATGTGAAATAATATTCCCATTCTCTGATTTTCTGTGGGTGAGCACCATAAGAATCAAGCATTTGTTATCAATTTTTAGACTAAAAGTATGCTTTTCAGGATTCCATATTTATATTTATCCTAAAGTGCAAAAAAAAAAAAAAAAAAGAACGTGGTGCTTATTATCTCAATTTCTTTGTTTTCTTCTGGAAATTTCACTGCAGTTCCATGAAACTTTTCTATCATTTGTATCATTAGCAAAAAATATGTTTTTTTTTTTATTTGAATCATTTTTACAGTCCATTGTTGTAGTTAAAGGGTACTGAATATAGATATGTGTCTCCAGTGGTACATTGAAGAACGAATACTAAACATGTAATACGTAATACTACTACTACCTTATTTACATAGGCACTGAGAACTAAATAGCATTAATCATATGCTGCATTACATAGGTTTGAATTTATGGAGTGCATGTTACACACAGAATGATCTACCCTGTGTCTGGAATATGTTTTCCCATAGCAGGATTTCTAATGCTAGCAGAAGACAACAATACACTCTCCACAATATTTTATCAGTAACAAGCACAACAGTGAGCACTGAGCAAAGTTTGACATTCAGATAGCTGAGAGATTTTAGGAAAAAGCTTATGAAAAGCCAAGGCATAGGTTAATTTTACTAAATAAGATATTTTTATGATTCTTCAATTTTTAGTCCTTTTCTAATTCTGATTAGGGGATTTTTCAGACTCTGCCAGCTTCTCAGTCTGAATATTCATGTGACTCATTACACATCACTCACACTTTTGATTGGCCAACTGAGTCTCAAATGGCTCCATCTCCTGTCTGGATGACTATTTTACAAATGAGGTTTGATGATATTTAATCATAACTCCATACATAAGTATTCCTGTGACTTGCTGTTTAGAGGAACACATACACAAACACTACACTGACATAAATGTTCTTCTAAGCCAAAGAACAATTTGCACAAAGTGAATGTTGGAGAATATTAGTAAAAATGTGAGTCAGAGGCTTTCCTGTAAATTGGGTGGATGGGTAAGGTTAATGGAAAGGACTGAGTTTACAATCAAGCTACACCTTTACTTTCCCTGACTGAAAAAGGTCATAAAAACAAAAACAACAACAAAAATCAAAAGGATTTTTCTATGAATGTCTTTCAGCTAAATATTCTTTATTGATTTTAATGGTAGGATTCTCAATATGGATTAGGGCATAATCCCTGGATTGTTTACAGTATCACATTTATGGTATGCCTGGAAACCTTGCAGGTAGATGTGATGACATTTGAGTGATAATTCTGCACCTCTAAAAACAATGTAAGAGTAGGTTTTAGCTGCTGCTTGTTATTAAAGCACATACAAGTCATGTATATTAAACATATAATCACTAATCCAGAGAATAAATCAGTGCATAAAATGGGAACTTTTATTTAGCCAGCCACATATAATAGTTTTCTAAAGATCAAGACAAAGTACTTGTACTGTTTGCACAGACTCACAGATCAAGAAGAAAAGGATTATTTTCTGAGTGTATATAAAATATATTTAGAAGGATAAATTCGTGACTCAAAGCACATGCGTAATTTACATCTAGGACCTTTTCAGCTGCTGAACGCAAACACCTAGAAGCAGGAGAAATTAGCAAAACCAGAAAGTATATTACAGGCTCTCAACAGACAGGATTTTTGAGCATTAAAACACCCCACTCTTTGTTAATTCTTTGAATCAACAACATATGTTGTTTACTTATTGTTGCATCTTGCAGAAAGAGTAAAGTTGGCTTCAGCAAATAATGAACAGATGAATTTTGAAGAAAGAGGACTGTGCGGCTAGAATTACGAATACCAGACAGCAATGCCATTATACTGTGGGCTTAAGGTTTTTCCACAGCAAAATAATAGCCTGCCACAGACAAACAAATTAGCTGATGATGGACAGCTAACCTTTAATCCAAGACAGCCCATTTAACTAATGAGGAATCCTCCTGTTGTACTACTGTGATAATATGAAAGAGGTGTGGAGCTGTTAAGCTGGAGTCAGTCAAGTTTTTGACCTTCCTCAGAAGTCCCTTAGACATCAGCTAGATGAGAATGTGAGGACTCAGCCATTTGAGTAAATCTCCAGTGTTCTAGTCCCTAGAAAGTGTCGTATAACTTCCTTAGTCATAACAGGCACTTTGGCCTCACAAAAACAAAGACTAGCATGTAAGTTCAACTCCCACTTAAAATTATTAGTGATTTGAGTTCATCTCACTAAGATTTAACCAGCTTAAATATAGGAATCCAGTCTAAATAGTTGCTTTCCAAGACCCCCAAATAAGCTCCTAAAAATCTTTCCATTTCTGAATTTTCCTCATAAAGTCCTTTGAATTCTGCTCTAAGGCATGTGCTCATTTTGAGTAACATATCGTAAATGAGCTTAGCAGCTACCTCTTTCTTTACTACTTTTGGACTCCCAAAGCAGAAGTTTTCTAACCTCTGGCATCTGTTGACCAGTTATTTCAGTGTATATGCAAATCCCCACAGAGGTTAAGGAGGATGAACTGCTGCCCTTCTTCTACACAAACTTTTTGCTATTTGATCCCTTGGATGATGGAGCATTCAGCCTTTTATTCCACTGTCACATGGTATGGCTTGAACTCACTTCCTTCACATTACTGGGACCATGAGGTAGTAAATGTGTTCATTAGCAAGCTCTTTGGAGAGAGGGCAAAAAGAAAGAGAAGATTTAAGTTTTTTCTCTTCTAACTTTTACTCAAGCTAGTCTACTTTTCACAACATGAAATAAGAGTGAACAAAGAAGCAGGTGAGTATATTTTGCCCTGACAGCTGTGGAAATGAATGTGAAAACATGTCTAAAATGTAAGTCCAACCAGAAATTGCATGACGAGCAAGATACTGGAGTGGAATTGACAATGCTGCATTAGTAACATTTGAAAAAAGAATGGACAGATTTGAGGATAGCAATAACACTTTGTTATCTCACTTTATATCAGCAATGTGAGACTTCAATTGTCAGAAAAAAGGAGGGATGGAAACATATAAAAGTCCTTTTGTCCTTAATTTTTTTAAGTCCTCATTATAAGGCATTCAACAAAAAAAGACAGGATTTAAAATAAAGATTGTGGAATCAGGATTTTTCTTCAAAATCAACCCTTGTTTCTACAGTATCCAGAGCTAATGACAAATGGCTCAGTGAGTTATTTATTCTTCTCATGAAGTCACTGTGGATCTTCACTGTTTAAAGTTCAGATCATGCTCTGATACTTAAGGAGGAAAACTGGGGCAAGGCAGTAAGAATTTCTGCAAGAAAACTGCTGTGATGACTTTACCAGTCCTGGTTTGCACGATTTTGTTTCTAATTTCTGAAGACATGTTTAGCCACCCAGCCCAGTACATCAGTCTTTCTAATTATACTTCATTAAAGGCAAAGGGCTAGGCAAGCATATTATGAAAAGGAAAATGCTTCGGGCTGATTATTTGAAATAATCAACAGTAATCAAGGACTACTGCCATTATGGTGCTCAAGTTTTTTTATGGACTGAAAGAATTATGAATTACCAGAACAAGACATATTTGTTCATATGGGCCCCTCATTCCCACAGTAGAACACCATTTCAAATGACATATTCTGCCTTGAAGGTGAAGCTTCCATAATTCCTCAGCCTTCTGCTCCACACTTCTGCAGATCTTACACTTAGGAAATTTGTTATTAATTGTGCTCTGCATAATTTGATGTACCTGTACTCAGCATTCACTCTCAACTAAAAAGAATTATTTTATCAACCAACAGCAAGTTTCTGGTAAAGAAGCAGTTCTATTCCCTCTCACACATGAACACCATAATGCTGTCTAGTGCTGGAAATACAGGACAAACAAAAGCAGATGAAATCCTAATGCCATAAATCCCATATCAGTTGGGACTTAGATCCCTACAGCCTACCACATCCAAAACAGCATCTTTGTTTTCCATGACAGCCTAATCTTGTTCTTGTGAACTGCCTCCCTTCACAGCCTTAGAGTTCACCTCAGGTTGATCACAAGTACTTCTTCTGATGAGGTGGCAGTCTTTTAAATACCAGGTAAAGCTCTGCTGCAGTCCTGTTTATGGGCAACCACACTAGAAATATGTCTAAATGTTCTTGAGAAACCCTGAAATTTTTTATGTTGTCATAATTTTAATAGGGGGTAGATGCCTGTGTGTAGCCTGGGTGGCTTTCATATGCTCGTTGTCTGATCCAGGTCAATGCCTGCATAGCAATACAAGGCAGCATACCACAGATAGCCTCAGGGAAGGAAGCACTCTGATGGGCTGTTGAATTATATCCTGAGCAGAGCCTAGAGTCCTGCAGATATGAAGTCTTACTCATTTTGCAGCTTTGGAGAATTCTGCATTCTCGGTAGAAAGGGAAAGACATGTACCTTAGACTGGATTACTCTCTGGTAGTACATAAGTTGCATACACATGCAACAGAAGAGACATTTGATTTCAGTAGCCTGGAACTCCATCTGCAGATCTCTGAAGCGTTTATTTGTTTTCAAAACTATTAAGGGGATGCAGGAAGCTGCATTAGAGAAGCTCAGATATTTTTTCTTTACTTTTCTGGGGTCAGGCACTTCAAAGTGGAGATGAAACAATGACTATAATGAAGACTAGACACCACCATATTACATTATTAAACAGAAAATCCTGAAAGAAGGAACTCAAGTCTTAGGTTCACACGAGAGGCCTAAGGTCCTTCTCTGGAAGGAAAGTTCACTAATGTGGATCAAGATGCCAAGTACCATCATAAACCATTACAATAATAAGAGTATTCAAATTAAAATAAGAAAATATCTCTGGAAATCAACTAGACAAATCTGATTTTATGCTAAAATATGAGGAAATGGGAATGGCTAAGCCTCATTTTTCTACAGTCCCCAAATTCCTCTCTCTGTTAGAAGAAATTATTTCACTAGGATTGATTTTCAAAACTTAATGCAGAAATTCAGACTTTGTCTGGACATTGATGGCTTCAGAGAAATGAATCAGAAGGAAAATTGTGTTTCTTCATTACTGCATAGTTATGATTTATGTGTGGATAAATTGTGGAAAGATTACCTTATAATAACCCAAATCCTCTTTATTGCAAACCTAATCTTTCCCACCAGTTTCCTACCCCTGTTTTGCAGCCAATTATGGACTAATATATGGAAATGCCAGAAAAGACTGATATTACGTTATCATTACAAAGCCAAGTCTCAGGGTACAGTGTAGGAAGTAAGGCCTGAATAGGGACTATTTCCTGAGTGTCCAAAGGGAAAATGTGCTGTAATCCAAGCCAAATTGATTGACATCTGAGTACAGAAGTTGGTTTTGCACAGAAACCAAAGGAAAGTCCAGTAAAACTGAGATTCTTGCAGTCAGAAGGGAAGATTTTAATTGGTGTGAATTTTTGCCCCTCAGAAAGCTGGTAGATTACCACTCTTTGTCAGACAAAGCTTTGGTTTTGTACTTTTGGTTATTCATATTTGCAGGCCACTGGTTTGGGAAACTAGAAAGACAGTGTGCATGGTACAGACATTTTCAGAGACCTAGGGGAGGTATTTCATAAATTCAGAAGGCTTCATTCTCGACTAAATATGTCCATGCAGTATTTTAAAACACAAGTGAACAGTGTTTTATAAACAAAGCCAGCACACTGAAGACATACTGCAAACTGAACTAGGATGTTTCCCTGTTTGTCTTATTAACTAAAACACAGACTTAAATTTGCACCAGAAAAAGTTACAGAAACTTGGCAGAAACGTAGTACAAAACCTAGAGGGAGTCAGAGTTCATTGCCTTATGTAATACAATGAAATAGGTTGGTAATGACTCAGAAGCCATGATAGAAGTCTGCACTGTCCACGAAATTTTACTATATTTAATAATAAAAAAAAGAAGCAGGCAGAATAGTCCTTTTCAGTTAGGATGGTACTGTTCCAGACATCACATGGGAATAATAGATCTGTAGAGACAACAGTAACATTTTCACAACAATGAGTGTAATCACGCTGTTACATTGTTGGAACTAAACTATAGCTTTCTGGACACAGTTATGTCTATGGATGATTTCTCCCAAATGACTACTGTGTGTTAGCCAAACCAGATTTTTTCAAATGCTACGTGTTTTATATCGCTGTGTGCGCATGCTTGTGCATGTGTGTCCATGTGTAACTTAGACTTTTTACAATAGTCCTATCTGAAGTAAAAATTCATTAAATAGTATTCCAGACACTACAGAACATCTTACAAATAAATGGATATTGTTCTTTGCTTTTAGTTTAAGTAGTTTACTGTAGCTGAAAGCTCTGACAATCCAGATACTTTTTGCTATCAAGGTTTATCTCAACCTGTTAAAGTATAGATAAGGGGTTGCCAGTTTTCCTGCTTCAGAGGAGACAAGAGTAATTGGAACTACAAACTCTCCCCTTCATCATTAAAACACACATTTTATAGGACCACAGAAAGCATCTGTATCTTTACTAAGACAAGGCATGCATTAGACAGATTTAAACAGACTGCTCAATACAGCAGATCACTTCTCTGACATTTACAGATGTTAATGTGCATACACTCGTTTCAGAAAAGGAGAAAATAGCACATGCTTAATCAAAAGATTATTTTACACAGCGAGGTCCTCACTATACATAGTACTTTGCTTTAGCTGAAGCCAAAGGCACTTAATCCTTCACCATAATCATTCAGTACCTTCTATGATCAGACCCTGTAACTTTTTTCAGTGCGGTTTCTCTCACTTGTGCCTTGGCACAAAGAAAGTTTCATACCATTAAATCCAAGACCTATGCAATCCTGAAGATGATTACAAACACTATGCCTTGGCCAAGTCTGACAACCATTAATTTCCACAATCTATTAATAAAAAGTGGAATCTACCCAGCAACTAAATAGCCCTAATACTAAATAGTACATCTTATAGTAGAAGATGTACTTATTTCCTTGTGGTCAATTTAATGAAGTCTTCGCTTCTTTTTTTGATAGCTTACAAATTCATCAAAGATACAAGCTGTTTCAAAGTCAGTTAAATTTACTCCTACAGGATGCCGTTATCATCAGAATATATAAAATCTGAAGTCTAAAGTAAGGTTTTTCCAGAGAATGAGTGAAAATAAAAAAACAAAATCATCAAGACAGTTCCTTTCTTGTGTGTTCAATAGCTCTAAAATGAGTCCCAGCTTGTTTCCACTGGAACACTGTAAAAAAGGCTGCCCAATAAGACGCCCATTAGTTTCCCTAGTAAAAGATATGTTAGTGTTGTCATAAAAGAGGATTTTGGTTAACAAATCACTGACAGTTAAATGTACTGCACTTCTAACAAATCTAGAGGTTTCTGACAAGTTTTTTCCATTCAAATATTGTCATATTCTACAAATGGTGGGTTTTGCAGGACATGTGATTAGCCTCCAGTAGTCATGAGAATGAATGAACAAGGACCAGCTTCAAAATATTTTGAAGATTTTCTATGTAAGTGGTAGATTGGTTTCTAAGGAAACACAACCACAACATCATAGAATGGTTGAGATTGGAAGGGACCTTTGGAGGTCATCTTGTCCAGCTTCCCTTCTCAAAGCAGGGTCACCTACACCACACAGGACCCTATCTACATGACTTCTGAGAATCTCCAAGGGTGGAGACTCTACAACATCTCTGGGCAACCTTTTCTGCTGTTCATGCACCCTCACAGTAAAAATATGTTGTCTTTTTTTCCTTTTTTCTTATCTTAAGATGTAATTTTCTGTATTTCAGTTTGTGCCCATTGTTTCTTGTCCTGTCACCGGATACCATAGAAAAAAATCTACTTTCATCTCCTTTACACCCTTCCACAAGGTATTTTGTCACTTGATGGTATATTTATACCGACAAATACTCCCTGACTCTTATCTTTCCCGGGTTGAGCTGAAATCCCTCAGTTCCTTTCCATATGTCAGATGATCCAAGACCTTAAATGTGTCTGTGGCCTTGCAGCGCAGGAAGCTGTTGGCCTGCTTTGCTGTGATGGTTCATTGATGGCTCATGGTGAACTGATCCATCCTTCTGTAATGACTTCTGGGTACTTTGATCAAATTCACTTTAAAGGAATCGTAGGACTCCATAAAAAAAAGATGTTTCAGCACTGGCAGACCTCAGCACCGGCAGAGCTCACCACCACTCACATTACTGCTTCCTGTTATTTGGTGAGACAGATCGGGTATTACCACATAGGAAGCTATTTAAGGGAGACACATCCATAGAAAATCAAACTTCCTTGTTTCCTTTGTTAACAGAACACCTTTTTTTATTGTAACTGCATGGGCTACAGCCACACTTGATAAGTCACTCAAGTCTGCAATCCAACCATGTATGAATATAAACCCTAAATTCAGCAGACTATACCCTAAATTCAGTAGACTCCTGGAGGATTTAAATAACATAATAAATAAATGATTCCTAAATTATTCTATAATGAATAGTAATTATTACACTAAATAAAGAGCCCAGAACTCAAAAAGAAAATTCATAGAATCATAGAATAGTTAGGGTTGGAAAGGACCTTAACATCATTTAGTTCCAACCCCCCTGCCATGGACAGGGACACCTCACACTAAACCATCTCACCCAAGGCTTCGTCCAACATGGCCTTGAACACTGCCAGGGATGGAGCATTCACAACCTCCCTGGGCAACCTATTCCAGTGCCTCCCCACCCTAACAGGAAAGAAGTTCCTCCTTATATCCAATCTAAACTTCCCCTGTTTAAGTTTTAACCCATTACCCCTTGTCCTGTCACTACAGTCCCTAATGAAGAGTCCCTCCCCAGCATCCCTATAGGCCCCCTTCAGATACTGGAACGCTGCTATGAGGTCTCCATGCAGCCTTCTCTTCTCCAGGCTTAACAGCCCCAACTTTCTCAGCCTGTCTTCATCTGGGAGGTGCTCCAGTCCCCTGATCATCCTCATGGCCCTCCTCTGGACTTGTTCCAACAGTTACAGTATCACAGTATCACAGTAGGTTAGAGATTGGAAGGGACCTCAAAAGATCATCTAGTCCAATCCCCCTGCCGGAGCAGGAGCACCTAGATAAGGCTACACAGGAACGTGTCCAGGCGGGTCTTGAATGTCTCCAAAGAAGGAGATTCCACAACCTCCCTGGGCAGCCTGTTCCAGTGTTCCGTCACCCTCACTGAGAAGAAGTTTCTTCTCAGGTTTAAGTGGAACCTCTTGTGCTCCAATTTGTATCCATTACCCCTTGTCCTTTCATTGTTTGCCACTGAGAAGAGCCTGGCTCCATCCTCGTGACACTCCCCCTTTATATATTTATATACACTAATAAGGTCACCCCTCAATCTCCTCTTCTCCAAACTATAGAGACCCAGCTCCCTCAGTCTTTCCTCATAAGGGAGATGCTCCACTCCCTTAATCATCTTAGTTGCCCTGCGCTGGACTCTCTCCAGCAGGTCCCTGTCCTTTTTAAACTGAGGGGCCCAGAACTGGACACAATATTCCAGATGAGGTCTCACCAGGGCAGAGTAGAGGGGAAGGAGGACCTCTCTCGACCTACTAACCACCCCCCTTCTAATACACCCCAGGATGCCATTGGCCTTCTTGGCCACAAGGGCACAGTGTCGGCTCATGGTCACCCTGTCGTCCACCAGGACCCCCAGGTCCCTCTCCCCTACACTGCTCTCTAACAGGTCGTTCCCCAGCCTATACTGGAACCTGGGGTTGTTCCTGCCCAGATGCAGGACTCTACACTTTCCCTTGTTATATTTCATCAAGTTATTCCCCGCCCAGCTCTCCAGCCTGTCCAGGTCCCTCTGGATGGCAGCACAGCCTTCTGGCGTGTCGGCCACCCCTCCCAGCTTAGTGTCATCAGCAAACTTGCTGATAGTACACTCAATTCCCTCATCTAAATCGTTAATGAATATATTAAATAATACTGGTCCCAGTACCGACCCTTGAGGCACTCCACTAGATACAGGCCTCCAACTAGACTCCGCCCCATAGACTACAACTCTCTGGCTTCTCTCCTTCAGCCAGTTCACAGTCCACCTCACTACCCGATCATCCAGACCACACTTCCTCAATTTAGCCGCAAGGATGCTGTGGGAGACCGTGTCAAACGCTTTGCTGAAGTCGAGGTAGACCACATCCACCGCTCTACCATCATCCATCCACCGCGTTATTTCCTCATAAAAGGCTACAAGATTGGTCAAGCACGACTTCCCCTTGGTGAAGCCATGTTGACTGCCCCTCATAACCCTCTTATCCTTGATATGCCTTAAGATGGCACCAAGTATAAGGTGTTCCATCACTTTCCCAGGAACGGAGGTGAGGCTAACCGGTCTATAGTTACCCGGGTCCTCCTTCTTGCCCTTTTTGAAGACAGGAGTGACATTTGCTTTCCTCCAGTCCTCAGGCACCTCTCCCGTTTCCCAAGACTTGGTAAAGATGATGGAGAGCGGTCTAGCAATGACCTCAGCCAGTTCCCTCAGCACCCGCGGGTGCATCCCATCTGGACCCATGGATTTATGGATATCCAGATTGCTCAACTGGTCTTTAACCCATTCCTCATCGACTAAGGCAGACCGCTCCGTTGACCTATCTTCATCCGGGGTCTCAGCGGTACAGGGCTCTTCAGGACTGCCTCCAGCAGAGTAGACAGAGACAAAGAAGTCATTCAGTAACTCTGCCATCTCTGTATCTTCTGTCACCAGGGCACCCGTCCCGTTCATCAGCGGGCCTACATTGCCTCTGGTGTTAGTTTTACCTGCCATGTATTTGAAAAAGCTCTTTCTGCTGTCCTTGACCCCTCTCGCCAGCTTTAATTCCAAGGAGGCCTTAGCCATCCTAGCAGCTTTCCTACATCCTCTAGCAGCAGCCTTATATTCTTCCAAGTGGCCAGCCCTTCTTTCCATGACCTGTAAACTCTCCTCTTCCACTTGAGCATACCGAGCAATTCCCTATTTAACCACGCAGGTCTCCTGACCCTCTTCCTCGACTTCCTACGTGTCGGGATGCTCCGATCTTGAGCTCGGAAAAAGCAGTCCTTGAACGTCAACCAACTATCTTGGGCCCCTTTCCCTTCAAGCAGCCTAGCCCACTGGATTTCCCCTAGCAATCGCTTGAAGAGGCCAAAGTTTGCCATGTCCTTTTTATGTTTTTATGAAGAGGCCAATGTTTGTTCCATGTCCTTTTTATGTTGAGGGTACCAGAACTGCACACAGCACTCCAGGTGAGGTCTCAGAAGAGCAGAGTAGAGGGGCAGGATCACCTCCTTCAACCTGCTGGTCACACTCCTTTTGATGCAGCCCAGGATACGGTTGGCTTTCTGGGCTGCAAACGCACACTGAAGCCGGCTCATGTTCTTTTTCTCATCAACCAGCACCCCCAAGTCCTTCTCCACAGGGCTGCTCTGAATCTCTTCTTTGCCTAACCTGTAGCTGTGCCTGGGAGTGCTCCCACCCAGGTGTAGGACCTTGCACTTGTCATGGTTAAACTTCATGAGGTTGGCATCTGCCCACCTCACAAGTGTGTTGAGGTCACTCTAGATGGCATTCCTTCCCTCCAGCGTATCAACCGAACCACATGGCTTGGTGTTATCGGCAAACTTGTTGAGGGCTCACTCAATCCCACTGTCCATGTCAGCGATGAAGATGTTGAACAAGACCAGTCCCAACACCAATCCCTGAGGGAAACCACTTGTTACTGGTCTTCAGCCGAACATTGAGCCATTGACCACAACTCTTTGCATGCGGCCATCCAGCCAGTTCTTTATCCACCGAGTGGTCCATCCATCAAATTCATATCTCTCCAATTTAAAGACAAGGATGTCGTGGGGCACAGTGTCAAACCCTTTGACAAGTCCAGGTAGATAACATCAACTGCTCTACCCTTGTCCATCAGTTCTGTAGCCTCATCATAGAAGGCCAACAAATTGGTCTGGTAGATTTCCCCTTAGTGAAGCCATGCTGACTGTTACTAAGCACCTTGTTTTTTTTTCATGTTCCTTAGCATACCTTCCAGGAGAACCTGCTCCAAGATTTTGCCAGGCCTAGAGGTGATACTGACTGGTCTGTAATTCCCCGGGTCATCCATTTTCCCCTTCTTGAAAACGGGGGTTATATTTCCCTTTTATCCTGTTATCGGGAGCTTCACCTGACTGCCATGACTTTTCAAATACGATGACCAGTGCCTTAGCAACTTCAATCACCAGCTCCTTCAGGAACTGCAGATGGATTTCATCAGGTCCCATGGACTTGTGCATATATTTTTATACAACAGAATTCTGACAGGCTTTCATGTACACTTTCTGTGTACCTTTTTTTTGTGCATAACTTCTTTAGAAGTCCTTCTAGGTATCTATGTGATTAGGTTTCTTTTAAATAATTTTTGCCAGCATCTTAACCTCTTCATGACAAGAGTCTATTTCATTTGGTTTTCTTTTTGGTGCCTTGTATACTATTTGTCTGTAGGAATGTATTTTGGCTAGCTCCTTTTCTAACCCTCCAAATGTATCACTTATTTACATGCTCTGAGGCCAAGCTTTATAAGAGGCTTCAGTGCTCTAACCTGAGCCTTAAAAAAAATGTCATTTTTGAAAGATCCTCTAAAAAGAGAGGCCCTTTCAGTGTCTTATAAGTGCTTTATACATGTACAAGGCCCTGTGTGTGTGTCTGAAGAGCTTGCACAACAGAGTTTCAAGAGTTTTCTTCAAGGATACTAAAAAAAGTCAGTGCTGAATTTCCTCCTCTCAAAGATCTGTTGCATGGTAAAACAGAATGAATTTTAAAACTCATTTTAAGAATTGGCAGTATGAACAATATTGGCGTATAATTTTTCAGCAAGATGAAATATGCATGTGGAAGAAGAAAGAGAAAACCAAGATACTTGCAGTCTAATCCATTTAGCAATCTGTCTCTAATTTTAATGATGTATTTGTCATTTTATTACTCATGAAGTGTCATTTATATGAAACTGTCACTATGATATTAGGGAGGAACAGCTTGTGTTAAACTGTGCAATGTCTTTGCCAACTTTCAGTGTTAGTTGCATTCTACCTCTTTAGATTTTCCCTTACACTTTCAATTCAGCTTGGATATATTACTTCATGTACCAATCTTCTGTACATAGCTGCTGCATTTCATCTTGGGGTGGGCATAACAACTATTGTGTTTAGTTAATTCAACAATATGGAAACCATTCTAAAAATCATTATGTAAAAATATCCTGATGTGAACTGAAAATCCTACAAGATCCTGAAATATCTATAACTGTTTACATTAGTACTGACTAGGTGGAGCTGCAGTCACTTTCAAAGAGAAAGAATATATTTTATCTATTCAAAAACCAATTATATTACATTTCTTTTTGTCTTAAAGGTACTTAAAATCATCTTCATTATTGATAATCACTGAGATGGAGAAAATATGGGGGGTCGCTTCTTTGATTCTCATATACTAATATCAGCCACTGCGATATCCTATTTATTGCAGTTAAATGCAAAAAAAAAAAAAAGTCACAACTAGTCAATTCTCAACTCTGTAAAATTTTCCTCAGGAAATACAGACAAACCAACACAAAGTTTATTGTGTTATTATACGTCTTTAGGTTCTCATCTGTGTTTCTTGAAAACTACCAGTTTTCTCACATTTTTCATGTTCCATTCAAACTCGTTGCTTTAAGAAGCTAAAAATAATTAAAACCTTACAAATCTTAGAAGCACATTTGTAAAATGAGGACAATATCAGCTAATTACTTTTCTATGTTCTCACGGGTATTCAGGGGAAAGCAATAGCATTTTGTAGAGCATCTTGAAGCATTAAACAAAAGAGCTGTAATAAAGTTGTGTCACAGAATTTAACACTCAAACCCAAAGAAGGAAGTGTTTTTATTAGAGCTCCATTAAATTATGGAATTAAGATTAAAGATATCTTTTTAAAGGGCAGTATTTCTAAAATGAAACCTTCTACTTAGGAGGCTATAAGCAATTTCTTTTTTCATTTTTTAATGAGCAATCTTTGATTTCCATTTTGAATCCAAGTCTTCCCATGAGAAATCAACTAGTTTTAATAGAAAAAAAAAGGAAATAGGTAGAATTAAATTACTGAACAGGGGGCAGATATGGAGGATGTTTCATATCAAATAAAGCAAGTCAAATCAACACTCCTTTTCGCAGGCACAAAACCTTTACCGCAGCAGGAAGGAGTATCAGAAGCTTTCTTCTTGATTTTGTACATTTTCCCCTAAGCTGAAAAAAAAGTATTATAGCTGTATAAAAATGAAGAATCAATGTTATCATGGTGCTGGGAAGGCCAGTGTTTAATTGAGCCAGTGGTAGGGGTGTCAGCAAGGCCCATCAGCCAGGGCTGTCCTCCCCATGCAAAGAAGGGCAGACTGGGGGCAATGGTCATCTCCTTGGGAATGTTGGACAGACACTGGGATGAACCAGGACAGATGGAGATGCCATCTTATGGCCTCTCTGGGGCAGGGAGTGATAACCCCCAGGGCCAGAATGGAGTCCTGGGCTGTGAGCAGGGCTGGGGGAGCTCTGGAGATGAGCAGGGAAATTAGGGCGCCTGAGTGTACTCAGGGTCTCAAAAGACAAAATGACTCTTGCCAAACCAGAGGCAGAGACAAGACATGACTACAACTCCAATAGTTTCTAGTTTCACAATCTGTCTTGACATTAAAAGGAAAATAATTTACGATAATAAAGAACTGATGCATGCGTTGATTGCAAATGGCTATTTAAGAACTTATTGTTCCTCTAGGGAGGAGCATGTCCTCAAGTTCTTCCACGTGAATCCTCACTTGTCATCAACATTTGGTTTTAATCACAAATCTTCCATGCTAATCGCAAAGCAATTGCCTTGTTTGTAGAGCTGTGGAATCAAGCTTCGCAAAACGACTTAGCATAATTTCTTGAATGTAATTCAATTGGCTTGATCAGATAATTCATGTGGCATAGGTATTTGTAGAAAATTTTTCAAGTGTACTTTTCAAGTCTTTTTTAATCTTCTGAAATCCTTCTAAGTATGGACCAGGGTCTAACTTACAGGCAAAAAAAAAAGGTTGGAAAGCCAAGATCTGGGGCTTTTGGATATATACTTTAATTCTATAATGTAATTACAAAGGGGTTTTGACCCTGCCACATGTGAATGTTTTGGGCTTCATTCCGATCTTAGATGAAGCACGTATCAGACACAGTTATCATCATGTTTTAAACATATCTCTATATCAAATAAATGTCAGGCCTGGTATACAATCTGTCATTTGTAATTCTGAATCCTAGGAGATGTGTCTAGACAAGTAATATAGATGATGTAGAGATATACATTCTGAATTCAACTCCAGAGCACAGACCAGTTATAGGTGTTCCCCACAGACTATGAAGTAATTGGACTGAATGCCATTAAAATGCAACCATATTGAAATGTTCTCTGCATTACCTTTCAACTACACAGAGATGTAATAAGACATCTAATAAGACTCTGAAGACGAAACCGTGTCACTATATCTATTTTTATACAAACTGCAGTTAAAGCAGAAGTAAATTTGTATGTGTCTTCTCATACAGTTGGCGTTGTTTAGACTGAACGTCATTTTCAACTGGTCCTTTTTAAAAAAAAGAGGAATTAAAGGAAGCCATTAACATTCTTAATGTCAGATTTGGAAGTCTCTTTTATGTTTACTTTGTTCCTAGCTTAGGTATCAGTGCTTTATAAATTCATTGGATTATTTGTGTCTTCAAAGAAAGGCACTTGTCAATAGGACTTGAGTTTATGCTTGATGTTAAATTTATGCGTAATTATGGTCTCACATTAGAACCTGAGTTGTTTGATACAGCATAATCTATCCATGTTTGTATTACAGTGTTAAATAAGTCAGAAGTGACAGTCTACCTATTCTGGTTTAATTTCTATAGGTAAATTCAGTACTTAGGAGTAATGTCACAAAGTCTATGCATGAGATTCTTTCTCAGCATTATGAAAATTACGGCAGTATTTGAAAAGCATAAAGAAGCACAGCATGGTCATAGCATGTACAGATTCATCTCTTGCTACAAATACAATGGTTCCTGCTGTGGAATTTTTAAACTGTACAAAACCTAGTGTGTTAGCTGGTTTGGCCATCTTGCACATCAACTGACTTCTTTTTCTCGTGCTGAGACTGACCTTATAATATTTAGTATTATTTTTATTCTTCATTTAACTGTTATCATCATTTAACTGTTTCTTACAGACATCCTAACTATGGAGATCACATTTAGTATCACATCAGTCGTAGCCTCCATTCTGTAAAATTCCATTGAGCTAGCATCTGTTACAATAAGTCCTAAGAAAGGATGACAGAATCTCCAATAATCTAATTCATTCTAGTTTATGTTATTTATTTCAATTGAATAAAACTTAATTTTGGAGGCAAAAACAAGCCTAATGAGTCATACCTCTAAATGGTCTGCCCATCTTTGCAGCTGCAGTTTTGTGCCACATTACAGGGTTGCAATCTCTATTGTGCAAAAAATCATATGTCTAAAGATAGTTCTTGATAATGCAAAGTACAAGCCAATATCCTTAAGACTATGCAGGCAAACTGTTAAGTAGCTAAAGATCTTTTTAGTTCTGATAGTCTATGAAACATTTTCTTTTCCTAAGAGCTGATATTTTATTTGTTTTGAATGCAAAACAAAACATTAGGAAAGGCCTGGAGGGAAGTCTAGCACACAAGTGACTAGTAACAGTCTAATCTCCCTCTGCTATTGAAGGAAAATGTGTTTTGGTTTCTTTCTTCTTAGTCAAGTAAACATAAATATATTTCCCCTGGCTTCCATTACAGCAAGTTGGCAGTTACAGAAGAATTCTTTCAGTTTTGATTTCCTGTCAGCTTTACTAACAAATGACCGCAGAGTACAGTATTCTCTTGGTGTGGTTTTTATAGACTCTGTGCCTTAAAAGGAGTGTTTCTGAATGAAATCGCTATATGTTCTCACTCGGAGAGCTCTGTTTGTTTTCTGTATGCAGTACATTTCCCCTATTAATGAATGTGTGAAATTGGGAAAATGATAGGCAGGATGTGGCCTGAAAGGAAACATTTGTTAGAGCAACTTCTCTTCCCTTGATCTTCATCTTCTAAGCTGGAGTCAGAAAACTAAATTCAGAGACATGAACTGGTTCAGGCCACTTTTTCAATCTGCCCATAGCAGAGAGAAAACAGCAAACCAAACCAAACCAAACCAAACCAAACCAGCTCCATGTGTAAAGGGCTGATCTAAGGGAAGTCAGTGGCACACTGCTGAGTGTTTTCATAAGAACTTGCTGAAATTTCTCCCCCAATGTTGAATTTCTTCTCAGAGGTCAATCTTCCTGAGAAAGAGACCTGACAACAGCAGAGCTCATGAGATACGGTCAGAAACTGTGTGGTTCCTAGGCTCCTCAGTAGCCACTCCTATGGGCTGGGACCTAAATGATTGCCCTGCTTTCTCACACTTAGAATTCCCCGAGTAGCCACTAACCTTTTAATTTGTCTCTAGAGAACTACTCTATTTCAAGCAGGCATCCATACCCTACTTATGTGTTGAGGAGTAGCCCCTCTTGAAGAGCAATCAAAAGCCTTCTGTAAGAGCAGCAGTCTTTTCTAACAGTTTTTTCCAGATTGAGATTTCTTTTTCTGCTCTGTCTTTATAGCCATGGTCTCGAGAGAATAAGGCAAATATAGAAATGTCACTCCACTCAGTCCATTTGCTGTATTTTGTTCTTCAACACGTGTACTCCTAAGTAGCCTTTTGCTCTGCATTTTGCAGAAGGGAAACGTCCTGCAGTGAAGTGCTCAGTACTGTTCCTGAATCCGCACTGGGGGACCTAGACAGTAGTGTGGAGCAGGGCTAAGAGAGGCAAAGTGACTTCATCCCTTCAACCCTTACAGAGAAGATAATGAGGAAAGCATTTTACAAATAGAGAAAGCGTAAGAGTCTTCAGACAGCAAAGGAGGCTGAGAAAACTGCCAAGAGAGGAGTGAAGGGAAGAACATTCCAAAAAGCTGTCCTTAGCAGACCATAAATCTTACTCAGCAGACAGTTCAAACACATCACTTGCACCAGTCCTACTCTTCCCTGTTTATTTTTTTTCTGTCAGCATTAAAATAGAATAATAAAGTACCAAACAAACAAACAAGGCAAACAAGAAAATAAGCACCAAAACCCAGTAGAGAAGAAAAAGAGCTAGAGTCCTTGCCTGTCAGCAAGGAGTCCCTTGGATCCCAATATGCTGCAGCCTGTGAAAATACCAGTGCTTTACCAGGTCCCATCCAAGAAAGGAATTCATAAGCTCTTCTTAGGCATCTGAAATAATCATTCAGAGGGACACAGGAATGCCAAGATTATATTTAAATATTTAAATGGGAAGCATATCCAAAAGTTTTATTTCATGCCCAAGTGAGGTGTCTTCCTGTTAGTTTTGGCTGTTCACGCTTACATCAGCTTCATGTTCCTGCATTCAGTTAGAAATTTAGAAGTAACTCTTTTAAGCATAAAGAATATTTTACTCTTGAAGAATTTTTCAGGGAAATGGCAAGAAAAGTCCACCCTCTCTAGTTTGCTGTGGGAAAGACAGAAAGCTCTGCTGCCAGTTTTGAAAGGGAATGAACAACAGGGCAAGGAAATACCTCTTCAGAGGAAGCCACACAGACTGGGAGCCTGGGGAGGTAAGTGAGCACGCTGGAGAGAAAGCAAACAGATTTCGGTTGGAAACCAGCCTGGTCTCTGTCAAACATACCAATAAAACTGACATGTTCCTGCATACTGAGTTGGTATGATCTGTGTGTCATGATGGGAAAAAGTACCGATAAGAAAACTTAGTAGCATTAACCCAAAGGCCAGATACAGAAAACTTAAAAGCTTTTTTTTTTTTTTGCGATACCATCCCCCCAGTCGTGTATAAACCAAGAAGGAAGGTAAGGCTAAATTAAATTCTTCAGTAGAAAGTTAAAGGTATCAGTGCTCAGGGATTAGTTCTAGGAGGTATATGAACTAAACTATTGCTAACACTAAGCAGCATCAAAGGGGATTAATGAACACCATACTTATTAATACAGCCTCGCCTCTTTGCTAAGACAAAGTCAGCCTGGAAAATCCATCCAGAACTTTAGAAGAAACTCCTTACCAAATTAAATAACAGCACAGAAAAAGCCCCAGTAGGGAAGCAGGTTTCTACAGGAAAAATATTTAGGTTTAAGACAGCTTTAACATTAACATCTCGTGATACCTAACAAAATTAAAGTGGAATAAAAGGAAAAAAGCATCCAGAAGGGCTTCCAAAGGCCCATGCATCAATCCAATTAGTGTAGATGCAAATGGTTATTACTGAGAGTTTGAGCATATTAAATGCCGAGGCCAAGCTTTTTAATTCCTAACTTTCAGGGCCTTCACATGCAGATTATGGTAACACTGATGTTTCCAAACCAGTAGGCAGCTGGCTGAACACTAATCAGGTCTACTTGTCTGCTTTCATGGCAATGAACATCAATGCCAGAGCTTCTACAGTGCTTCAGGCAGAAGAGGTACTTGTGTATGAACACAGACACAAACACCACAGAACTGATTTGATTGGTTTGGATCTAGCTAGTCTGGAGTGTGGGCAACAATGCTGGACACAAAGACTTTTTCTCACAATTCAGGCTTACACTACAGAAGTTTGCCATCACAAATGTGCAAATTCAGGGTCTGAAAAATTCATACTCATGGCTGTCACCACTAAACTCCCCTTTGTTATTCTTGGTTATTAAGCAAAGTGAGATGAGTACTCTTGGTATGAAGGTTGTCCTGCTCCTGTACTCAGGTTGGTATGAAGGTTGTACTGTATGAAGGTTGTCCTGTACCTTGGTATGAACGTTGCCCTATGCCTTGGTATGACGGTTGTCCTATGCCTTGGTATGACGGTTGTCCTGTTCCTGTACTAAGGCACTTCATTACCACAACTCTACAGGACAGGGAAAATCCCAGGTTACAATAGACCTATCCCTGAATTTTCTGTGTAGATCAAGAAGATTAGAATTAACGAGATACCACTGCAAAGGCATCTGTGTGCATTTGTGTGGGTGTGGTGTGTACTTGGTTTTGTGTAACTTGTATTCTTTAGTGCTCAGTCACATCAAGCCTCTGGCTACGTGTGGATGGCTTGGTATAGCAGGCTGTGGAGCACCTCCCCAGAGATAGGGAATCCTAGCTGATGTGGGATGTGTAGAATCCATCTATCCCACTAGCATATTTCTTCCCCTGTCTTAATGTACATGATGGCAGGCTAGGAACACCAGGGTGGGTAACTGAAGGCTGAAATCTGAATATTTCAGCAATAAAATGAGTTTTCACCTTCTACAGGTACTCTTAGAGATATACTCTGAATACAATCAACAGGGAAAAATAAGGCTATGTGGTACTTTGGCAGCAGAAACATAGACTTCAAAGAATTACAGGATCAGGCAATAGCTGGGACCCAGCTGACATGTGAGGATGCACAGCAATGAAAAACAGAGGTTTTACAATGAGTGTTTAATGCACAACTTCTACACTTTACACTGCTGTGAACAGCGAATTTTCTGAGCTTTCATTTATTTAAAAAAATAGAAAAAAAAAGTAAAAATAAGGAGAGAATAAACTATGTGGTGGCAGTTTTGCAACTGCTAAGTTACAGTACTGTTAAACACAAGGCTGAACAGCAGATGGCATATTTACACCCAAGACGTGAGACTATTGTTGACATGGTTTGTAATAGCAATGTTGATGTAAATCCGTATATGCTCAGTCTGTGCATAATGCTGACATTAATCCTAAAGGAAAGAAAACCATCTGTAAAATTTTGAGTTAGCATAATCAGAACTGAATTAAATACTATAAACTCACATACTATTCAAGATAAAGTTTCTCTCAAGTAGAGAGGACTATAGCTTTGTTTGTGTTTTATACTAGCCTTGTCTCATCCAATGTGTGCCTTTAATGCTATATTTTTAATATTTTTAATAAATTACTATGAATTGCACTCTCCTGTGTATAATCTTTTCTCCCAGTAGAATATCAAATAACCCAATTGAGGACAACACTAGCTTAAAGAGACACAGCTTAAGGAGTCTCAGGCAAACATCAACATCTTTTGGGCTCTGAAGTTTGCAGGTTTTTTTGCTCTAGTGGAGAGCTTTTCCCTAAGGCAGTCCCAAGGGATTTTTTATTATGTGTATAAAAACTGCATTAAAAGTAACTGCATCCCTCCTGTGCTTTCAATTATTATTACATTAATGAAAAATATTTGAATAGTAAGCAAATCATCCAATCCTTATATTCAGTTAGACTATGACTGACTAAAGTTGATAGTCTTCAGTGGAACTTTGATACCCAGGTTTGAGGTAAAATATATAGTTTTCCCCTCTGCTACTTAGTACCAGCCTGGACCATGCTCTGGTTGCTTTACTAAGCCAGGATCTGAAATAGTTCCATGACAAAGTCCAAGGGGTCCAGAAGGAGGATTTAGGATCTACCATTAGCCTTAGATGAAGTTTTGATGGTAATTTCAGTGCTGGTATGGTCAGGTCCTCAGATACAGAAGCACAACTAGCACTACATCTTCTGTGAGCATATGGGGAATTCATTGCACCTTTCCAAGGTTCTGAACCAGAGTGTAACAGCTTTAGGAAAGCTAAGGCCACTAATTCTATTGTAGTTTTTCACACCACATATCCTATGCTATAAAAACTGAACCAACTTGAAAAGGAAAATTATCTCTTCATTTTAGGGCTTACTTTGGTATTAATCTTTTTGTGGCTTGCCTTTTTCCTCCCAGCTGTTTTCCTTCCTATTTAGTGTACATGGTTTTTATTGGAGCATAGCTATCCAGAAATCGATGCTTTTGAAGGCAGAGTAGATACATAACTGAACTCTACTAAATGGACTGCTCTGTTCACATGAGGTTTGTTAAATAACAAAGAGTAGAAAGCAAATACTGAGCGCTGATGTGGGTCTTCATCATTTATCATTTGCAGATTATAGTGTTCTTGCAACTATGAAAGATAAAACTATGACAGGATATAAAATGAAGGCAATATTCCTCTATGGATCTTTTTTTGTGTAAATTGTTGTACAAGCAGTTAATTCTCATAGCTCCCAGGAGGTAGACAGGTCATCTGAACATCCTCAACTCTTTGGATATAAAACTACAGCAAGATGTGGTTTTGGCATATGTATTATTTCTAGATTTTTATAACTTTGGAAACATCCCTGAGGATTGAAGTTATTGGCAAGCTTCCCATTGATTTTAGGAGTTCCTGATAAAATCCACTGATTTTATGAATCAATTAGAAAATCCCCTTTTTGGACTACAAATAAAAAGAAGTGATGTTTACCATGGAAAATTCAGAATCAGACTTCAAACACTCTGCACATGGGTTTATTTGAAGAATGATTCACTGCTAATATAGCTGGAGTTGTTAGCAAGTATATGTTTAAATCATCAGAATTGCAATGTAACCAGAAATGCTTAGAACTTTGACATTTCAGCTAGATAATTAAATAGAAGTAATGAACTTACTGTCCCTTACTTGAACTTGCTGAATGAGTGCTATGATGCTATAGGAGCTTGGCAGTACTTGGCTGGATAGAGTCACTATTCTGATGGGGCTAGTAAGGGTGTTGCTTGTTTCTTTCTTTGCAAGCTAGTGTTGATGGCTGCTTTTGATATTAAATGCAGGATCAGCACCTAGGTTTACTCAAGTTATAGGTCTCCTTTGTATCATCTTTTGTATTATCAGTAGCACAAAGTGATACGGTAAGCCCTTCCCTGAAGTGTAAAGTTTATTTAAAGAAATATTTAAAATTCCAAGCCTCTCATACAGGAATTGTGAGGAGCTACAAACTTCTTGGAAACTTCTTTGAAAATATTCATGTTTAGGTTAAGCACATCCTTTCTACTGAAAATATAAACTCTCCATGATACACTTAGGCCATTCTTAGCACAGATTTCCATCAGGAAGCTCCTGGGGAGACTCAGCAGCATCACAGCATGGATTTGACTATAAATTTAATTTTATGTGTAATTCTGCTATTACACACATGAAGGTCTTTAAAGTACCATTCCTCCATACTCTGCACACTAAAATCCCTCACTGAAATTAAAGCTGGGATGCTAGCCATGGGATTCCAAACTTTTTCTTTAAATAAGAAATATAATGATAATTAAGTTGTTGTTTTTTATAAAATACTTTATTAAGAATAATAAGAGTAAACAAGGTTACAAAAATACCAACTTTATTAACTAATGAAGAGGCAGTTAATTACAGAAGATTTTTAATACAAGTTATAACCACAGTGTTCCCTTTTCATTAGGCATTCATCCAGATGCGTTTAATGGGAGCATTACTTTTTCCCACTTAAATATAAAAAAAATACTCCCTATCATACACTGAATTCCACAGGCAGCTCCCTGAAGTTAGATCCCATTCAAGGAAACACCATACAAAATTGCCCAAGGGTATAAAAAGGAACACTGTAAACTTTTAGGATGAAAAGCCATGTTAGTTCCTGCCAGCAGCCCCAACATTCATAAAACAATAATATACCAGTGCACGTGAGGGAGGAAGAAAATAATTGATAAGGAAACAAGGCTAAATACCAATCCAATAGGTTCCATGTGGGTCAACTAGTTTACAGCCATTCTTCCAGGACAGCAATAAAGCCTCGCCTCCTGCTGCAGTTGCTGTGGAGTTGAGAATCCGTGTGTTTTTCAGCATACAAGGATGCATGAAGTTCAGTGCACGGCTATAGCAAAAAGCACTGAGCAACTCTGAGCCCCCCTCTTTTGACAATCACATTCACTGATTTCAAGGGACATTTTGCCTGAGTAGGTTTTGACCCTCAGAGATATACACGGACCCTCGTCTGAAAAGCTCTAACTCAAGTGAGTAGCTCTGTCAAGTACATTGGCATTACCTGCAGCAAGGGTTTGCAGAATGCCTCAGAGAATTTAAATTTTAAACTAAAGAAGATTTCAGCAGTAGCAGCAAAAATCCAGACCAGTACATTCCCAATGAGAGCTACAGTTTCTCTGAGGGTCATGAGGTTTATGAGAGAACAAGAGACAGGGAAAAAAGGTTTTCTAAGGGAAAATTGTTTTCATTAATGAAAGAAGCATCAGCCAGTTCCAATGCCCAAAGAAAATCAGTAATTAAGTTGAACTAACTTCAGCAGCACAAAATCACCTTCTTGGCTTTAATTCAAAAAATTTATATCCAGCTTTTATACTTTCCAGAAGACCAAGGATTAATTACAACAAAGAGAATGAAGATGAAATTCAATGGTATTTAAGAATGTTCTTAGGTAAGAATTTAAATTCTGTACCACATCTGCAAATTAAAGTCCAAATCCTGCTGAAGTTAATAAGAGGGTTTCCAGCAATTTAGATGGGCACTAGATCAGGTTCCCTTGTTATTACAGCGAGAATAATATTAGAACAGTGAAAAAATATCTATAGAGTGTCCTTTAAGAGAATCCTGTAGTTATAACAGTTGCCTGGTACGGTACCATTGGTACCAACAAGAAATATTCACAGGAATAAATGAAGTACAAATTCATTACCACATATCATTATTCTTCTCTTCCCTTGCTCTTCAGAGTCTCATGTGCCCTCCATACTGAGATAGGGAGAGCAAGAGCACCCAATAAGCAAGTGCATACAAACATGTTAAGTTCTGGAGCAACATCTCTGCACGATTTATTTTACTGAGGTGCTGCCCAGAACAAACAGGTAAAAATCCTTACATGTTGTCTAACAAAACCCAGTATTTTTATCATATATATATATGTGTATATATATATAAAAATCACAGTCTTCTGCACAGCAGAAGCTTATAACTAAAATATTTTAAGATTCAATTTTTTTAAACATAACAAAATGCCTGCAAATATAATACAGTGGGCACATAACAATTCTTAGAGTACAAAGAGTGAACATGGAGTTATATATTTTATCCACATTCTGCTTATGACTGGAGACAAAACTCTCTTGCCGTTTTTTAAAAGTTTCTCTTAAAAAGCTAATCCTTTCAGTAAGATATGGTCAGTATATACTTACTAAGAATATGTTCTTCACATACATGGACATAATTAACAGTAAATACAACAGGCTAAATCCTGTCCTCTTTAGGCCTGGCAAGTAAGAGAGCCCAAAAGGAGAATAAAGTCTTCAGAGGCAGCTGGAATGTATCAGTACAGACTATCTGCGTGGCAGCCACCACCTCCAGATCTGCTCTACAGAGAAGTCACATCTTATCCAAAGAGACAATTTACATCAGGAGGAATTTCAGAAGCTCTGCTTGCTGAAAGACTTCTTCCTATGTGCCAGTAGAATCTTCTGGATGCTTGACACAAATCTTAGCATGTCAAACCACTTAATCATGGGCTGAAAAGCATCCCAGTTCACCAGGAGATGTAAGCATGTTTGAGTCCCATTGAAATGAAAGTGCACTGTTGAAGAAAATATTTTGATGAGTCAGCATGAAGACTGCCTCCCACGACAGCTCCTGTGAGCTGGTTACTTTCTGCCAGGGCAAAACTCAACCCCGTGTCTTCTGAAAATGTCCTTTTAGAAATATCCTACACCATGATGTCAGCTTAGCGGTTATGCAGCTAGATATGATACACATCATACAATTTGCTAATGGAAACATTTACAGTTACGCAGTCATAAGTGAAGTAACAGTGCAGTTACTTATGGAATTACATGTACAGTAGTAAAACAAACAATTTGATATATGTTGTATCAATTTTCCAGAAATTACAGGGTATTGGTGCCACCTATAACAACATATTTGTATAAAACTTCCAGCCATACCAGTAAATGCCTAAAGGAGAACATACACTTTTCATGGATACTGACTATTAGTTCCTTTTCTCCATCAGTATAAAGTGATGGCTTTACATACAGGCAGAAAACACAAGCTACTAAACTATTGGTGATGTTTTCCATATTACATACAAGATCATGCCAACATCTGCAATAATTTTATTACCCTGAAATTCATTATACAGAGGATAAAAGTTTGTCCAAATCTAGGTAAGGTTTTATTAAAGATCTTAAGTCTCTGAAAGCTTATTAGTGTATAACTTACTTTTCCCAGTATTAAGTCTCTCAGCCAGGTGCCAGATGCAACTATTTTAACTATTCCTTTTCCTGCTGCAAATAGAGTTACTTACACAAAATAATTAGAATAAACAGAGTTTTTAACACTTGTCTATTGAGGAAGATTTGGGTATATTTGATGGAAATTTCTTTTGATTGCCAAAGTTTGCCAGTAGCTAATCAGGATTAATTTTTCAATCTGTATGAAATACTCTTTTTTGGCATTGTAAATCTATGGTTATATCTGAGACTAATTTTAAACAAATGATTGATAGTTTTCTAACCAATCCACTTTTATGTCTCATCCTTCATCCAAAAGGGATTTTGAGATATCTATTATGGGACCACATACACACTGGAGCAACTAAGTGCAGAATTAGGCTCTATAACCACTATGTAAAAAGAAATTATATTGACTTCTATGAGAACTCTGCTTGTGGCAGGCTTGTCAAAGTCCATCAATAATGAAAAGATTAATTTCTAAAGAGATTATTTTTTAATGAAATATTGACCTCTTATAAGGACGAAAGAGAAACACGATAATGTATGCTGTCCTTGACAGATGCATATATTTCTCAATAGGTCTTTTGTAATATATGAAGAGAAATACATGGCTCATAGAAAGAATAAGATGTGATAAATAAAACTATGATTTGATTCTCCTCCTAAGATAATCTGAAGAGCAGCATAAAAGAGGTCATATGATCTATTCCTACAAAATCATTTATCACCCAGTAATGTCTTTGCAAAATTTTTTACCCATTCAAGTATCTTCAGGAGATATGTCACCATATTTGCATATACTGTAAGTCACTCCAACATTTATAAAACAACACTGATTGATAGACAAAAACACCAAAACTACCCATAAATATTAAAAGAAGCTCAATGAACTTGACTATCAAGTAGTTAAAAAATTGTTGATCTTTACATTACACATTAATTCCGTGCTGTCCAAAATCTTTCTCTGAATGGAAGTTATCAAGTTTTCAGGGTTTTCTGTAGGTCATCATAATCTTGTGTATCCACCGGGAATAATACGAGACCCGAACAAAAATCCCAGGACGATTTCGAATGGCACATCCACGGCCAGGAACAATGACACCAACTACTATCTTCAGTCTGTTTTGTTCACAAACCAAAGGACCACCATAATCTCTCTAGGAAAAAAATAAACATAAAGAATGATACTTCTCAAAATGCTTCAAGACACAGCTCCCACCTGTCTCCTACTGATTGGTGTCTTTTGGGGGTGACCTAGCTCAATGAACAGGCAATAGAATTATTCTTGCCATAAGACAATAAAACCAAATTCCAATATATTTTCCACAGCCAGAATTTAGGAGAATCAATGTCAAGGTTGGCCTTTTATCTTTGATTGCATCCCGTGCAAATTAAGCCCTGTGATGGATCTTTCCATACAATTATAGTGACTTCAGACTATCAGACCTTAATGTCCTCTTTCAGTTACCTGCAAGCATAACATTTCCTTATGTGCATATAAACCAGATAAGCAGAAAGTGAGTTAACTGATCTGTGTTATGGTGAAAGGCTTTGCATCAAAGACTACTGACAAAGCCAGGTTAATATTCTTCCATCAGGATATCATCTTGCAAGGCCCTAGAATAAGAATCTATGTATACTAATAAGAAAGGGGGAGAATTCCAAATATAATAAAAAGTAATATTTTGTAGACATAATTTTGAGATGTAACTTTTCAAAATGCTCTTGTTCATTATTCTGAGAGAAGGAGACATCTATGCACCAGTACATGCATTCAGAGAAAATTTGGAGTATGGCCAACTCAGATCTGGGTCTTATTTAGCACTAAAATGCATCATTTAAATTAGATTGAAACAGTAATTGATACATTCACATAGATCTGGGACAACATAGACACTATGTTTAACACAGACACTGAAGCTTTTACCCAGGCAAAACATACACTGAACCTAGCAAACTATCTGCAAAACTATACTGTAAATGTCCATATCAGATAGTGAGATATTGTTTCAAAAAATAAAAGCTGACAATTAGCATTGTATTCTCTCCGGATCACCAGAGAAACAACAATGTTTGACCTTTATTTGGTTAAGATTTTTTTTCCTGACTGACTGCAGATTAGTTTCCACATGAGCAATGAACTATGTCAGTACCATCAGAGCAGCTCATAAAACACCTTCAGGAGTGGAGTTTCACCTGCCAATCTGATTTTGTTTCTCTGCCTGTTCTCTGCTGAGGCAAGTAGCTTCAAAGGGGAATTAGGGAGCAGGAAACCATGCAGTCATTAAGACTGATTGCTAATATTAATTCAGTCCATTTCTTCCAGCAGGAGAAAACAAAGTGCAGGATCCCCTGCAGACTTCCATGCAGATGTTTCCTTTATGAATCATAAGCTCACATATGATTAAATATTTGATTTTGAAGAAAATACTTTGCAATAAAATAATGATCATATGGAAAATTAATAAAAGGAAGAGGCTTCAGTCAGTTGAAGACCTCAGCTCACCATGGTTTGGTAGAATGCTTGGGTAGAGAAAATTTTTACTAGTTGATTAAGACCAATATTAGCAAACCATCTGTCCCAGATGTTAAATGCATAATAATGTTTATGACTGTTCTCCTTCTACATGTCATCAGGATGATTTTCCACATGAAAAATTATATCTTTCTGTAATAAGTGATTTAAGGCATTTCTCCTCAGATGTCTTTTTTCCATCATCAAATCTAATCCCAAGCAAAACAATATTGAACTATATACTTTTTACTGAGGTAGGTTACTGCTGTCCTCACTGATATCTTGCTCAGGTTTGATTAGGAAGACCAAATGCTTCGCCTTTCTGACTAATACTGAAACTCAGTACATTTTTTTACCTTTCTTCTTCCCACATAACTTTATCAGCTCTGTTGAGCGATGACTTTTCTGTATTTTGCATGCAAGTCCTCTTCTAATCAAACAGTTAAATTTGCTCCAGGCTTTGCTTTCTGCTCAATCAAAATATGATGCTGTTGATAGCACACAGCCCACTGTAGCCCTTATTATACAAACATAAATTTGTCCCAGTAAAGTGTTTAGTCATGTGATTATATTTAACATTCATGCAAATCTTTTACTAGTGTGGTGGTATGGTAAAATTGAAGTGAAGAAACATTTTCCTGCACTCTTGCAGAAAATAGGTCACTAGAAACAAATAATTTTCCAGTGCAAAATATTAAAAGAGGGGATTTTTTTTGGTGTAAAAGTTTAATGCAGAGAGAATAATTGTAAAAAAACATGCTAAATTATTTCTGGTAAACTGTATCTAGCTGATGGCTCCTCAGAATGTATTAGGAAATGTGATATTTACCTCACAAGGCCCAGCACCAATGGTTTCAGCCACAGCACAGATTTCTGACTCATTCACAGTGATCTTCCCTTTGAGATACTGATTGCATTTCTCGTTTCCCAAAACAAACAGATTTGCTACCCGAAGAAGACCATCGTAGTTAATTACTAGGATTGGAAAGAGAATGAAAACTTTATTCTATTTTAGGGAAAAAAAAAATTGAAGATACAAGTCCAAATAAGCTTATGTAACTTCAGTTATTGTACTTTCCCACCAGTAACCACATTTTTTGTCCATCCCCATTCTCACCATACATTTGTCTTTTGGATTTCTTATATTTGCTACAAGTGAGATTTGCAAGAAATTTGTTTGGTGGGCATGTCTGTTCAGTTCTCTCAAGAACTGGAGAAGTTTTTTGCATTAGAAGCAAGGGATAGGGATCTGATTTTACCCTACAGCTCACCACCAGCTTGCCCTGTCACATCACAGAAATCAGAGCTGAGAATATTGTCTCTCCCATTAGTGGAACGAGGATTTTGCTCCCTGCTTCAAACAGAATTTAGCATGTAAGAGTGCCTGCCACAGCCTAGGGAAGGACGTGTGACTCGAAAAATACTGTAACAGAGCAGAGTCTTTCTTATTCTGTGGTGGTTCAGCTACACTGAATGACTTTGTGCCTGCAAGGGCAGAGCCACAGCCTTGTGCAATCTCCATTCATCAGTGTGAAGGTCAGGAAGCAGGAGCCCTGTGGAGCTTACTCTTGTTCTACATGTCGAAAGACAAGTCTGTACAAGCTGCAAAGATAAATAAAGGGCCTAGACTTGCCCGTTCCCTGCCTAGCCATCAAAAGAAAACAAGCTTGCCCATCACTGACTTATTATCCTGTTTTCTTGAAAAAAAAATGGATGTAACACTTACTGCTTTCCTGCCTGGGATGCTGTGAGGATTATAAGTCGTGCATAAAATAATATAGTACAAAGCCCTTGGAAGACAGATGTTATGTATTCACTGCGTTATGTATTCACTGCATTATGTAACTCCACAGCATTTCAAATTCATTATCAGTTCAAGCTAATCTTTCCTGCAATGCTGCATCATGCTCCAGCCTGCCTTTCCTGTCCTCCAGCCAGCCATTCTCTGCAGAGGATGGCTAATATGGCCATGCTGAGAGCACCAAATGTAGTCATCTGGGAAAGTGCTGGTACAGACTACTTGCCCTCCACAAAGAAATGCAGTGTAATGGCTACGAAGAAAAGAGCCTCGGAATTATGGTCTAGTTTCTGCTCTGCTTCCAGGAGAGCATGAATATGTTGCTGCTGCTGCTTACTGTGGCAAAATGACATTTGAGCACAGCAATTATTGTAGTAATTATTGTCAACTGGCAGCTATTAACTTTATCATCAACACATAATTAGGCAAATATAGTATTTACCAGGCTAACTAAATGTCTGTTTTCTCACATATTTCTATTTACTTCACAGAAAACCTGTGCTCAGTAAACATTAGTAAGGTTTCAATGTCAAGTACTGAAAAGTTAGGGAATGACAGACTTAGGACTGCCTGTGCTTCCTTAGCTCAATGTCTTTGTATATGTTAATTATGTCTTTGATTACATTACTCTATTAGTTTTTCCACAGGGTGGCCTCTTTAGGATACAGAAAGACTGCTCAAGTAGATGAATTGGAATGTTTCAAAAAAGGTTTAGAACCCTGCAAAATAATTTTGCCAGATTTTGTAAACATGTAGAACAAGATATTTTGCTAGTTCATTCTTTGAAATGTTTTAATCATTTCACCTGTCCATTAAACAAACAAAAACCAAAATTGGACTAGAGAAAACACTTACTATTAAATGATCTCAGGTGAAACGCTCAAAGATTTACAAAATTGGAAAAAATCGAAACTGCATTTTATAACAAAAAACTGATGCACAACCGTGGCATCAGGCAGTACCAGCAGTCTCACCTATAATGACAAGAGGAAGTAAGCTGTCAACGCATTCATTTAGTTTTTAAAAATAGTTTCTTACATCCAGTGTATCCCCATCCATAAACACTGCAACTGGTCTTCTCTGGAATGGTACATCCAGAAATGGGCAACCGGATTATTTCTACAAAATTTGTCAATATGGCAGGCCTGAAAAGAGAAAACAAATAATAGATACAATGAATTTTACTTAACCTCTTAAAATGTATATGAAAAATAACTTCAACAGGAATTAAAACCTGTGCCAATTCTTTTCCATCTTTCATAGATTCTTCTACCTATTTTTTGTGCTACAGCTATTAACTGTCAAAGCATTTCTTGAAATGCTGTCAGCACTATTGTGCTATTTAACTTGGGTTTCATCTTAAAAGTAAGTAGTGATGGCATTTTGTTTGAATATACAGCTTTGTTAACATGGAGAAAGTTTGAAAGTTCATATATACACAGGGATCTCAGTTACAATCTGGTGCTTATTCTATAAATTGAGACCATATACTAGTGCATGTGGATTGTTATTTAAAAAAACCCCAACAAAATGGCAAACAAACCAAAACAAAAAACCCTCCTAACAAACCTAAATGTGAAACAATTTTTCGGTAGTAACATCTCCTTCCTGATGGAGGTAGATGAATCTGCATTTCTGCATGTATCAATTAAAATTTCTTTCCATTGGAAGTTTCTTCTATAGAGACATTGTAATCATGCGGTATCAAATGAAGTATCAAAGATGACAGTGAACTGAATTTGGAAGTCTTATTTAGAAAGAATCTCATTCTGCGATTGAAAGTTCTGGAATTCACAATAATGGCTACTAACCTGCTAAGTTTCAGTAAGACCAAATCTGATCCTGCAGGGCCATATACCAACTGGGAGATATTCAGAACTTGTCTATGCTTCTCCTCTCCCTTTCCTTTGATATTATGGACTCCAAGCCAGGCTTTGTAATCCTTCAAATCTTTGTACCTAAATGAGGCAAGTTAGCTAGGATTTTGACAAGCATATGATACAATAACTAAAAAACCTATTTAAAATGTTAGATCTTAACTAATACTCTTCACCAGAAATGGGTTTATGCTGCCAACTTCTATTCCAAAATCAACATGCTGTGATGTAAGCCGTTACATAATTTTAACTATTACTAAAATCTAATTTTTGTTTCCTAATTGTATCCAAACATTTAGATACTTGGACAATATAAACCTTTGATTTTTTTGGGATTTGCCCAAGTTTTCTATTTTATTTTGTCCAGCTAAGCAGAAGCATGAGATTATTTTCATAAAGAGGCAACTGTCTAACCATTAGAGTTGGAAAACATATTTATACTTCTATGTAGAATAGCCAGAACCCTTTTAGATTAACAACAATTAAAACAGATAATACCAAGGTCCCACAGGCCTTTTATATCAGAAAAGCAGTGTTAAAGCCAAACAGGAGGGAAAAAAGCTTCTTTTGAGTTGAAGTGTTGTGCTGATAAGATTCCAAAAATAGACATATTTCAATATTGCAGAACTACAGACTACTGTACCGAGAAGGGAAACACTGCCTTGCTGTTAGAACCCACTCTTCCTTTATCAAAGTACCTCCACAGATATGCTTATTCCTGGGAGAAAGAAGAAAAAAGAATTAAAAAGAAGGTAATAGAATGATTTTCTACATATTCCAAACATTTAAAGAATACTTTTGTTCCCCATGTATGTAGGTATGTATTTCCCCATGCTGGTGAAAGGTAGATGACCATCAGTCTGCAAAAAACACATCTCTATCTCTCTGCCCTACAGTTTCAACACTTACAGTAACATTAACTTGCAGAGATTTACTCCAATGTGTAAAAACCAAAAGCAAAGAGAAACTCAGTCACTCTGCTCGTTTAGCTGTTTCAAAACTGAATTGTAATGAAACCTAATTAAAAATATATAATAATAGTAAAAAAAGCAAGCTAGTTCTTTGTAATAGGAACTGGACTGAAACACTTAAGCAAGTCTCCAAACTGCCACCAGATGTAAACAGCATTTGATCATTATTCATGTAGGTATTATTCAAAGCATTGACCTCAAGGTGGAGAGTTCCTGTTTGATTACAAGCCCTGTGAGATTTCTGTCCCCACATATTTCAGTTGGAAACAATCTGCAATGTGTGACATCCTACATATGATTATAGAAAACCTACCGCATAATATATCAAGTAAAATTAAAGCAATTAAGCTTGACAGTTCTTTCAAAAATAACGACGACAGTGGAATGCAGATTAATTAGTTTCCTTCTTTCTGCTTCCAAAATCACATTTATTTTCTGCAGCTCTTTGGAAAGTGAATCAGAATTGTCAGCAATTCAGGAAAAACTTAAAATCTTGGAATTTATAAATTCAAATCGCACAAATGCTCAAAGCTTTGCAAAGAACTTCTGGAAGGAGCCCAGACTCCGTATGGAGTTCAAAGACAGCAGAATAACACAGATGCTTGCCTACATTCTCTTTTTTCTAATTGTATTTTGGTTGAGGAACAAAATATCTGATCCAAAATGTTGGATTCTTTCTAAAATATACATTCTGCCCATCATTATTACAAAAAAAAGTCACAATCGGGGAGCATATGTATACTTCCATGTTATGTTTACATCACTAATTATCAAAATGAATTTATAAGACTGTATCTTTTGCTTTAGGAGATTGACTACTACACATGAGAAGGTTAAACTTATTATTTAAATATGGGACAAATCCAGAACTGGTTCAATGAAATAGATTATATTCATCCAAATACACTTAAATTCACCTGATAAGAGGATCTGGATTGAATATATAAGAAATTTTGTCATTGATTGATTTAATATTTAGAAGCGGGCCTTGGTAACCAAATATGAATACAAGTTCCTATGTTGCACTAAGCCTTTACCATTCAGACATGGCAATTCCATTTTGAGGTGTGCAGCTAGATTTTTGCAAAAGTCCTGAAGAGATTAAGTTTTTGTTTCAGACGTTCTATTTGCTTCCTTGGTAACAATACAAAAAGAAAACTACATTTTTATGCCCACATGTAATACTTAAAAACATATTTTGCTGTTGGAGTATTCCAGGAATCCCCTTTTCAGAGAAGAATCTGTAATCATTTAAGCACGCATCTACTTCATGGAATTTTGTTGCAGAGCACAAAATCCACGTTCAACTGGCTTAACGTAAGTTATTTAATTTCTAGGCACCCAGATGTAATTCACCTTACCTGTCTAAAGTTCCTCAAACATCAAGGCTGCTTTAAAAGCAAGTGCAAAGATAAACTTTTCCAGGAATGATTCAGCCCACCTGGTTGGCTATTTAGTCTAGGAATAGATTAATGGTCCTTTAGAAATGCCTTTCTGGATCTTCCACTACCCTTCCAGAAAGGTCTCGCTCTGATTTGATCTCATAAGATGCAAAGATCATAAAGAATGGGAAGGACCCCAGAATTTCTCTAGCAATGAAGCAGTGTAGAAAACAAGAGGTTTATCTTTACTCCATTTTTCCATTTAAGACCTGGTTACAACACATTTTTAAAGGAGATGGGGAATCATAAGGTAACAGAACTGAGCCATATCTTAGTTTATATCATCAGACACAAAAAAAAAAAAAAAAAAGAAAAGAAAAAAGATATTGGTTGGTTTTTTTTGTTTGTTTGTTTTTTTCATTATAGAATATACAGGGCAGATATATGAGGTATATTAATCATTAACACTTCCAGCTGATGAGTTATGAACCAGAGTAATGAACATAGGAAATGGTAATTTATGTTCTGGCTTTTACAAAGTAGTAACTTAAGATCTGCCATAATGTAATACACATTTCCAGCTGTACATGTTAGGGTCTTGGTTTAGAGCATGAAAAGGATTTCCTTATAGCTCTTACTTTAAATCGTATGCAATGGTATGAGCAGAAAGCTAAATTTGAGATGGATATAAATCCTGAATCCAACACTTCTTAACTAAATGCTCTGTTGTTGAAGTGAAAATATTTATATGAAACTCAATTTTTTTTTGCAACAGTTTCTAAAATAAACAGTTTAGTGCTGGATGCTAAGCCAATGTTATGAAAAGGTTTGCAGCAGCTAATCAAAAAAGCAGAATGCTATGAATGCTTCACAAGCTCATGTGTGTAAGTTAGTGACAATGAACATGTAAATATTTCACTGACAGAGTGAATATTATAAAATCACCTGATGTTCCAGGAATGCTGCTTTTCTGTTTATACAGAATTTAACTGCAATCCAGAAGTATTATTATGGCCAGTTCTACAGCTCCAAAACCAATATATTAGTACATGTATTGTCTTTCTAATCAAAGTTATAGTTACCTGTATGTCAAGCTAACCACCCATCCTTCGTTAGTTTGTGTTGGGATTCCATTTACAACTCTCAAATGTTTTGTTGAGGCACAAGGAATGACAGTATCTGAAAGCAGGTCCAGAGATCACATTTTACTAAAAACAGTGGTAGGAAACCTGTACAGTTGCACATAAGGACCACAAGAAGGTCAATATTTATTACGGATTAACTTTCCTGCACTATCGAAATATATTTCTAGAGCATCAAACCTACTTCAGTGAAGCTGAGTCAGTCTATATAAATATTAATTGGCAATATAAAAAATATATATATTTAAATGTGTGGGGGGGTAAGATTTGCATACTTATAAAGAAAACTTTGTAAATCATGACCATATCTCACCGCTGGCAAGACAGGATAGCGAGTATACATAAAGGAGTATAACAAAACTGTTCTACATTTTTCTCTTGTAAAACCTATTTTCCTTAATCTGTATTGGTTTTAATCTTTAACTGATCTTTCTTTTATTTCCCAATAGGAAAGAAATGGCTAGTCTTAGAGGATACAATAAATGCATTGGACAGTACTTCTGCAGATTTACTTACCATCCAAGCTGGTTGTAGTAGGAGTTGTATCCCCTTCACCTAGGCAGACACATAAGATAGCCATAATACAAAATTAAAGCATATCTAACAGTTGAACAAAATAAAAATAAACAGCAAATGACATATTGTAAATTGTAATAGTTCACGGTTTTAAACTTCAGTGATTCCTTTTTTACTCTGCGAAAGCACATTTTAATAAGGATTAACAGAAAGGCGGAATTTCATCCCAGTAGAAGTAAATAATTAAACATTTTGCAATAGGATTTTAAAATGTTTTCCTTCTTGGCTGAATCCTGAATACATCAGAATATCTATTATGTTCAACTTATATATTTAATCCATAAAAGCAAGTGCTGAAAAATGAAGTTGTGACTTTTCTATAAGTTTTCAGGAAGTATTGAAGTTGCATAATTAAATATAAATCAGATTTAATGAAAAATCCTAATCTCCTTGAAAACCTTTGAAACTTCAGATTTCCTTTTCCCTTGCTATCAGCAAAAAAACTTATAAAAATGTGTTACCCAGAATCTGGTTTGGTTCTTACATCTAGTCCAAGTCAAAATACAGTTATAATGATCTTGCTTAGACCTCATTCAAAGTTCTTGCCTTCAGCAAAGTCTGCAGAGTGACCCAGCATTACAGGCTAGAGGTATAGGTGTAGCTACTAAAATTTGCACAGGTAAAATTGAAAGTCTCATCCAATTAGATTTCCACCATTAAGTAAATCTCTCTCTAAAGGTATACTTTTATATACATAGCTAAATTTCCACGTGTATGTATACATATATGCATATGTGTATGAGTATGCATATGTATATGTGTGTGTATATATATATGACATATACATATATAAAGAGTGAGTGCTGTATGAAAAGACCAGATAAAGGCACCTAGTGAGCACATTTGGGAACTGCTAGCATTTTTCTGTACTGGTTAAGCTGGCTATCAGTACATGAGTGAGCTACTAGTAGTTTAATACTAGTCCATATGAGTTACAATTGTAAAACAGACATATTCCATCTCTGGAGGTTGATTCCAGAAACCATAATACCATTGCCATATAACCTATAAATGTTTGCTGTGGATACTTCCTTAGGAATTCATAGACGTAGCTAATGAACTTATATATTCACTATTTATAGTGAATAAAATTTATATTCCTTCAGCTGTAGTTCTTTATCTACATTGACACAAATAACCTTTTGCAGTCTGTTTCCTATTTACATAGATGCCAAAATATCACCTGAGACTTGAAGTCTCACCTCTTAGAGATGCTGCAGTTCAGATTAGGAGGAAACACAGCAGATTGCTGCTAGGAATGAATGTAACATTACCTTTAACCTCTAGAGATCTACATGCATTCAAAGGCCTGATTTACCATTTAATTGTTCTCTCAGAATATACAGCACAGTGATTTAGAAATAAGAACTGAAGAAAAAAAAAAGAACATAAATGGGAATTGCACATTTTTTAGCATAAACTTATCCTTTTCCACTGAACATCAGTCTATTACTGAATTCCCTAGGCTCTTTAATTCTGTTTATTTAAGCTATTTAGAGTTTAACATGCAACTTTGGAGGTGTGATGTTCCTAGTTCTTTCCAGGAATTAATCATTCCATAAACATCCAAAAGCAGAATCTAATCTATATAACACATATACACTTCAGCATATATATAGTGAGTTATCCTAACTTTACAAACACAAACAGATCACACAAAGAGTCTGTGAAGCTTGTAGCACAGAAGATAACTGTCTCTGGGTTTCTTGAGGCCATAGCCAGCTTTCTGACCACTAGACAATTCTTTGTCTATCCAGCACTTATTCAATAGCTAGATCTGTTGGAAAATGTTTAACCATCTGTAATAGCCCTTTTATGCTCCTGCTGCATAAATAAGCTTTGAAATCTCCAAGCTGGTCAAGGAAAATGACCCCTTGTTCATATATTACACAAGCAGCTTCTGTCCGTTCCTTCTCAGTCATGCACAATTTATTCTTGATAGAATCACATATTATCTGCTTTCACAAGTGACAGTACAAAGGTATGTCTAGGCATGTGACACAATGGCTTCACTGGGACTGCACAGTTGACAATGCCTGAGGCATACCAAGTACTCACATCGAGAAATAGGGCAGTAATCCCAGGGAATGAGAGGATCATCTGTGTAACACCAGGGACCATGAAAATCATCATCTGGATTGCGGCAATAGTTTTTCTTCAGTTTACTAACATCTGGTTCTCTGAATATTTGTATATGCCTACAGGGAAAAAAAATTCAAAGTGCTGAAAAGCTTTATACTATAGCCCAAATTTTCAAAGGTTAAATGTTGCCTTGCTCCACATTGTAATATTAGCTGATTGAGAAGCCTATAGGTCAGGACAGGGTTTAGGGCTGGTTGAAATCAAAGGGAAGATGAGACCCAAATATTTGCTGGATCTGGGTCCAAGTTTCCTCTAGTTGATATTTTAAGCTCTGTGTCCACTGGACAGCTGGGAGGTTTATTGGTCTGCCATTAAAGCTAAAATCCCTAAATACCCTCAGCAGGGATCATTACACAGATTAGAAGGAGTATGTATTGCCCTCAGCAAATCTACAGGCCTCTCTGGGAGCACAGGTACCTTCTTCCTCCAGATTTACAGCTAGTACAAGGGATCCCTGAATCTGCAAAGAAAGAGGAATCTTAGGCAAAGACACAAGAAAGGCAGACTGAGCAGCAGGCAAGGAGAAGGATGAACGGCTTAGACAAACTGCAGCAATAGGTCTAAATAGCAAACCTACATGAGGCACTAAAGGTGAAAATTTGGGGTAAAAATCTGAAGCAGAGAAATCTGTTTATTTCTGGCTTATCAGATAGACACAAGATTCCTAAGTTATAGCTGCACTCCCTTTTTCAGTTCATAACCATCCATGCATGCTGCCTCTAGCACACCCATAACCAGAGTAACTGCTGCAGTGAGACAGGTAACTCCCAAAATATGTTCCCAGATGGAAAATTTGTGGGAGTAAGAGAAGAAAGGCTCATCTGTGCTCAAGACTGTATGAATGCAATTGCATCAAGCATCCAGTCTCATTCACAGATAACTGAAGACTTATTAGAGCTCTCAGAATGCATGATCTTAAACCTCTTCCTTCCTTACATGGCCAGTATGCTGGAATATGTATTCTGCCTCTGGCCCTGGGAGAGCCAAATTCCACAGGGCAATATGTTGTGCACTATGACTGTGGTGATCATGAGCACTAACTCAACAAGTACCAAAGGTAATACTGAAATAATCACATCTACCTCAGAAACGAAAGGAAACTGAAGGAAAAACTGTTTCCATCTGAGACACTAATGTGTGTAATATCTCATACATAGAAAATTTTTAATGAATCTCTTTGTGCAGTACGTGGAAGCCCTTGTTCTTGTCATTTACTGATGTACTATTCTGAACCAGCAAAGACAGCACATGATCAAAATAGCCTTGAAAACTTGCAACTTATTTTGTACTTACTGCTGATTCATTTTTTACATTAACAAATAAAGTAACTTGCCATTTCCACTACTTGAATATGATAAATAACAGAAACTACAAGTTCCTTTCATGTCATTTGATGTAGCATTAGGTCATAGTCTCAAGGTTCAATTTCATGCTGCAAGGGAACTTAGGTAAAGTCCAACCTCCTGCTTCAAGCAGCATGAGCTATGAGATCAGGTTGATGAGATAACCGTTTCCTACTTCATTCCTGCTATTCTCTCATAGAACAAAACTTTCAAGGACGAAATAAGGCCTGGTAAACCAGGCCAGTAACTAAACACTAAGAAACATCCCAAAGCCTGCAATTAGTGGTTAGCCTGAACAAAGACATGTTGTGTAATACATTTAAAGGAAAAAAAAAAAAAAAGAGAGAAAAAGATACTGAAAGCTCCAGGGCATAAGGGGCTATTTTAGAATCATTGCAGAAGAAAAAGAGATGCCATCTGGAGGCAGTATTTATTCAGGACTCACTGAACCATCTCTTTTTGTTTCATATGTACACACCTACGTAAGTCTTCAATATTCTTGTCCCATGTGGAGCAAGTTAGCCCAAATCTTGTCTTGGATAGGTTCCCCATGTAACTCTTTCCATTGCCACGATAACAATCTGAACAAAGGATGTTGAGACAAAAAGAAGTGGAAGGTGATTGTGCAGCTTTGAAGAGAAAACTCCTCATTTCCATCAGTAATCCAAATAATTAAAGACAAGTGTTATATTTAACAAACACTATACAGTATAAATCAGTCAACTGTATAAATCAAATCAGAAAGAAAATGGGAGAAAGTTTTCACAGTTAGATACATAATGTCCTCCTTGAGGCCTTCATTCCCAAAACAGTAGCATTTTAAACTTTGTCTTACTTAGATAAACTGGAAAAATTTCCTTCATAAATAGTTTATGGTTAATTTAAAACGGTCACACAGAATATTCTGAGAGTTGTCAGGAGCTGCTGCATACAAAACAAAGCAAAAATGCCCCGTTATTCCTTCATCCTAAAAAAAAACAGGCACTCAGCCTATTTGAAAAACCGTACCTTTTTGCAGATTCTGGATACTGGCAAGAGTATATAATCCCAGATTTAAATTCTACTTTGGCAAAACAAAAAAAATCAACATGACTTTAATTTTAATGTAATTCAGAAACTTGCCTGTTTGCTCCAGCAGAAGTCATGTTTAATTCATAAGCTTTTATCATAAGCCTTTCTGAGACTTTTCAAATGGATTGTTTAAAATGATCACTACTATAAAGACTTTTTTCATTAAGTATTTCATTTCATATTCATCAGTATTTTTACTTTTGGATAATTGATACTTTACAGAAAATACAGAATGAAAAACAAAGTTTAATCCTTTCTCTGACTAACTTTTGCAACTGCAACTTTTTAAATTTTAAGGGGAAAAAAGGCTAGAATTTAAAGATGGAGATCTTAATGCAGCCTAATATAGGGTTATAGGTCTGATGTCCTAACATCAGTTTATGCTGTGATTGACATCAGTTCTCAGGATGCAATAGTACTCCTTAGAGTATTACCAAGACCTCATGGGAAAAACATTTGCCTGAAGACTTGGAGTGGACTTTACAGGCAGAGATAACAGCTTGAATCTAAGAGGTTACATGTGAAGTCCCACGTGGCTTTCTTTCAGCTCAACATCTTATAGAAAAGGGAGTACATGAAAAAAATACATTTAAAAAATTGCTTTTTGTGGCCTCATATGCAATTATAAATAGACTGTAAGCCAAGGAAATTGCCTTAGCTCTGGGAAAAGGGCTTTCAAACTAAGGTCAAAGAGTGGAACAGACTTCCAGTTAATATAAAACGTATCTCCAGTTAATATAAAGTGGCACACTGATTTATCTTGTCAAAAATTAGATCCAATAACAAATATTTGATGCAGCTTTCCCTGTTGGCATTGAAACATGAACTGAGAAGTGAATCTCATTTACACCATGATGAATCCCAAATATGCAAATAAAGCTAAAGTAGAACTACACAGGTGTGATACAGATGTAGTGAGACCAACTTCTCTATTTTTCAAGCTTGCTATCTGCCATTTGGAACAGTACAGCATTCACTTAAAATCACATTATCGACTTTTCCTCTGTTACCTTGCTCATTTGATACATCGCACTTAGGAATCTGGGAGCAATAACCAATACGGATGTTTGGGTCAGTTGTAAAACACCAGGGTGATTCAGATCCATCTGGATTTCTGCAGTAGTTCTCCCTCAAATCCCTATAAAAATAAATATGTCAGCTCACAACAGGGATAACCTAGACCCACTGATGAATTCTATTGTTTTTTATCATGAATTAGCAACTATATAGGCTCCTTAAGATCCGATATTACTGATCAGTGTCCAGTGCAAAAAGACGAGGAACGAGTAAGAACACAGTGTCAAGAGTAGTGAATGTAATAAGAATATGGTTATGGGAATTAATTTTCAGAGGACTTATGTTTTGACTGGATAGAAGATTTCAGTTGAAGATTAAAAATATTTTCAAAACAGCTATTTTTATTCAGGATTCTCTGTCAAAATTTGCATGCAAGCTGACATTGGATACACCTGCAATCCATTACAAGTGCTTTTAAATACAAACATTACCAAAGTGCTTAACATTCCCTGTACTTTGAATGGCTCTGCTGAGTTTAGAGAAATGGAGTCCTGTAGACTGTCAGCAATTCATTTAAGAGACTGAATCTTGGAACATAAAAAAAAAAAAAAGTCTGTAGAAATTCTATACAGCTGTTACCCTTAAAGTAAAAGTCAGTCACAAGGGAACATCTTTAAATGTCTCTTGCAGCTCATATGAAATAGTCAAACCTCTTAACTGTAAGTTTTATTTTCCCATCCCCTGACAGCTGTTGCCAGGTTCTGTGCATCTCCATATTTCATTCTGGTTTTCCATCTGCAGCACTTACTGATAACAGACTATGGAAAAAAGAGCAGAATACTGTAATTCTTACTCATGTGAATTTTGAACAGTCATACCACTGGTTCTGTTGATTTTATTTATGTAGTGTCGGCTGAATAAACAGTACTAATATTAACGTCTCTACACTGCTAGGAACATTGTATGATTTTAGGGCCTAATCCTTCAGTGTTACTCAGGTACAGCACAATTTTAAGTGATGCTTTGTCTGAGAAAAACCTGTGGGATCAGGCTTAAGCACTAACTTCCCAGTAAATTCCAGGTGATTCTGAGATTGACAGAGGAGGCCCAAGGTCAGACCTATTTTCCATTATAATGATGATTGTTACATTTTCAGTACATGTGTAAAATGCACAGTATTTGATTGATAAACTGAACAATAACAGTGAAAGAATTAAGACAACTAACCTGTTTTGCTCAAGCAAGCTATTGTTAGGGTGATAATTTGAACTCAGATTAGAATATTTCCTTTGCTTTGAGAGTTTGGCACAATTAAACTCCAGCACAAGCCCAAACTAATATTTAGCCATTGATGAAGATATTTAGCACAAACCAGGCATTTGTATTCATGCTGGTCAGCTAGGTTTTCTCTATGCTCAATGAAAAAAAGAACTGAAAGAGCATGACTAAAGTAACTACATAAAAGAAATAGATTATTCACTTCCTGGGAGTTTATGTACTGTACAGAAAGGTTAGATTAGTGGTCCTTTGGGTAAAATCAGTAGTATTCACTAAGTACCTTTAGTAATGAGACAGAAAAATAATTGAAAAGATAGATAATGCCAAGTGTTTCCAAGGAGATTGCACTTAGGTAACATTTAGGACATACTAAGTTAAAATTAGTGATGAAACTGAGAACAAGTACTTACTTACCTCCATGAAAGAAAAACAATAGTGCGTACCAGTGCTACTGGGATTCAGGTCCCAGTTTGGAAAACATCCATACACTTCACAATCAATTAAAATATAGTGAAAATACACTTGAAGAGAAAGTTCATAAAAAACTTACAGTTTCACACAAGTTCATCTAGAACTAATATTTTGAGATCTGAAGAACTGATTTTCCCATGTTCAAATGGTTTTCAGCATCAGCAAGCAGAGTAAAAGCATCAGGTTACAGAAAAAAAGCAAGGATCCTATAGTCTACTTCGGCAACATGAATTTCTAAACCTTTGCAAATTCTTTTTTTTTAAGCTTTTTTTCCATTGCAGCAATACCCACATGCATCTACTCACTTGCACTTGAAGTTCTCAGGCGTAATGTTGTGCTGGTGAGGAAATTGGGAGTCCCACCGCTGGCACTGGATCCCACTCCATATGGTATTCACTGTGCCACGGTAACCCTCACCTTGTCCCTGTATGCATGTTGACGTCTCAGCTGCTACCTCTGTGCTGTTCACGACTCTTTCATCTGCAGACCCAAAGAAGAAGGGCTGTTTTATACGCTTAAAACTGAGCCTGGCTTAGGATGTCATGTTTGAACTCTACATTGCAGTTAAAATCTTGGTATCTGGAGCAAATTGCCAATCTGGAGAAATTGCCAATCTCATGTCTTTTACAAAATAATCTTTTCCTCTTCACACTTACAACACACATGAAATCAAAATAGGTGTTAGACCTTATGCTGGTTTATCCACATGCAGGCAAAGAATCAGCAATGTTTAAGAGCTTTTGGTTAGTAAGACATTGTTCCTATGCTATGTCTGAAGTTCAAGAGATGTACTGGGTTCATTTTTCATTCACTGAATTTTATAAAACTGAGTGACCACCCATGCACACATTGTTAAACATGTTAATACATGTTTGCAGGATTAAAACCCAATTGGTTTTCTCCAAAGAACTTGCGGAATATTAAGTCACAGGGAAAAAGATGCACATTAAAAAAAAAAAAAAAAAGAAAAGAAAAAGGAGAAATCCTATTATAAAGGATAAATCCTATTATGGAAGTGTTGAATCCTCCTTGAACTTTCTCTTTTTATGCCTCATAGTTAGAGGGAAAAAAAAAAACAAACCTCAGTTTTTGGAAATCAAAGATCAGTATTCTCTACAGACACAAATGTTTTAGACTAACAAATTCATCTGACTCAAGATCTTTTACAGATGTTGATATGCTCTGCATTCATCCTGGTGTGGGCTGTCTTGAACCAAATTCAGAAAAATAGTGGTTTTTGAAATGACTCATTCCCATAACTTGAAAGTCTCTTTTTATTTCTTATGCAATTTTTGTAACTGCAAATTAATAGCACAGATATTGCACCAGATATGTACAAAGTAGTACAAAACTAAATACACTACAACAGCAACACTTCTACAGTGCCCCCAAAAGCTCCCAACACAATATTTTTGCAAGTAAAAACCCATCTGTTGGTCATTGTTATTGTTCACAAAACTGATTTTATTAATTACCTTAAAAGTATTAGCTGCCAGCCATAAGTATGTTAATAAAGTCCTAAATTAGTTTTGTTTTAATGCTCCAGTGATTAGAACAATATTTGTGTGTTACTCATAATGTAGTTCATTCCTGGTAACTTGAGCCAGTTCTATGAACTTGCAGAGAATATGGATCTTAAGGAAACCAAATGTCATAACAGATGGGTTTGGCTGATTTGCTGTCTAATCCTCTACGTTAAAGATCACTTCCCTGTCAGATGATAACATCAAGTTGTGCAGTTGAATTATACATTTCTCCATGCTGGAGAAAATTTCTCTTCATCTGGTTGAAGTTTTTACATCACTGTTTCACGGTCAAATTAATTTCCTGTCCTTCTTTCGCAAGGCATTTTGTCTGTAAAGGTTGTTCTGTTTCAGCAAGATTGTGAGTTCCAGGCTCGTTGCAAAGCCAAAAGGATATGACACTGCAGGTATCACAAGTAGGCTTCCAGAGGCCAGCAAATGCACCCTTTCTAGTGGATTTATCAAACAAGCTTGCAGCTAATAACTATATTTTTAATAGTTGTTACTTACTTTTAAAATAACTGAACAACAAACAGACAAATTCATGCATCTAATAGAAATATATGTCTGTATATTTAAGTTTTACATCATAACTGATGTATGAAAACAAACTGGAATCATGGTCTAAAATAGCTCCTAAGCTGATTAGACTAAACATCGCTGTGCCACATTCAAATACATATTAGTCTTTCAAAAAAATATTTGTGATGCTTTAATTAAAAAGGAAAGAGAAGTGGGGTATGATTTGGAAAAAAATAGTTATCTACTACGATAAATTTCAGTACACATATTGCATCCTGGCTGCATAATATTTCTCAAGTAAATTAATAAGTTGCAATTATATAATTCTAGCAAAAAGTTTTCTTCATTAATTGTAATAATGAATAAAATTAATACATGATATTAGAAAGACCTTATTTATCCAGAAGAAGTTACTATTTCAACTGTAATGAAGTGTGAATCTACTGTGTACTCAGTCATACTAGAGAAAAAGTAATTAGGTTGGCATTTATGTATCATTGTGTGGCTTTAGTTTTGTTTTGCTGGTTTTGGTTTTTTTTTAAAATTACTTGCCTGAAATTAATAACTAAAGCATCAAATGAGTTAAGCAAGGCCATAGAGTCATTCTGTAGAGCACTTCTTCTTATACATCTACAGATAAACAGCTTAGAGGTCTGCCTGGACAGTGATCCCTATCTATAGATCAGATTTCACAACAATTTTTTGGGTCAAAATTCCCTATTTAAGGGAAGCAGGCAAACTTAATATTCACATAGCAAGGCCACTACTGTAAAGATTTATGTTATAATGGCTGAGAGAGATTGTTTCAAAATCTGCAACGTGATAGATTATCTGCTACTACTACTTTGTGGCAGCTCTCAATAAGAATTCTAGTGATGAAAAAGATCTCTATAATGGTTTTATTGAATTAATAAAGCAATTTATCCTTCCAAAAGGTCCACAGAACCCCCTCCAAACTCTTGTTGCTATACCACCTGCATTTCCTGCAAATGTCTAATTTTCAAACATGAAAAATGAGACACCAAAATATTTCTGAAATTTAATTCTGAAATCCTGGGGGCTTGTGCCTTCAGACAGAACTTGTCCAATTCTGGCTCTTGAATCTCACAGAAAGCTCAAAATTTATCAAAAAAGGCTCAAGAAATCCTTCATTCAGCTGGTGGTTTCTGGAAATAGGCATTCATGTGGGCTGGATGCACTCAGGGACATTCAAAAGCTTGCAGAAGTGCTCTGCAGACTATAAGGCAATTGACAAACTTTAAGTGCCCAGGTTGTCCAAGCCTACAGCTTTCATCTCCGTTCAGTACTGGTCTTTTTCTTGAAGCTAATTACTCTTGTCACCCACATAGGTGATTATCTAATATTCATTAACTTTGGGCATGAACATCAGATGTGCAGAACACTGATGGAAGATTACCGAGACCACACTCACCAGTTCTTTTACAAGGAGCTGGAAACAAGACCAAGCTAAGAGTCAGCAAAGCTGGATTCCCATCGTTACCCAGCAATTCCTCTAAAATATAAATTAAGACCTACAACTCCAAGGGCTTGTTCCAATGAGGAAGACATTATGAATTAACTTTTAAGATGAAAATTCAATAAGTAATCCTTACAATGCAGGAAGTTCAGCTTTTAGAGTCCTGAACTGAGATAAAAAGTACCATTAAAGGAAGGTCACACAAAATGTCATCTTACAAAACACTAATATTTATAATTTGTTAAGTGTCACTTCTTATTCCTGTATGGAACTTGACTATAAACAGAGGAATTTGATAATTGTCTAGCACCACTTTGCTACTTTTGAACTTTGTTGTAATTTGTTTTGTGTTCTGGATGACTCAAATTAACCATGTAATTCAGACAGCTACTTGAGGATTTCCTGTTGGTAATATTTCCACCTTCACATGTTCACTCTGAAATCCCCAACCAAAGTACAGTAATGCAAAAGCTTTCTTTTTTCCACAAAACCCTCCCTATATTTCAAAATACATAATTTTATTTATAAAGAGCCAGCTCATGCATTCATAAATGCTTAAGTAAAGAGATGAAACATTATCCAGATCTTCATGTGTAAAGCCACAGACAGTCTTCTCAGTTCTGGTTCTCACAGTAATGTCAGCATGAGGGAATCAGCAGGGGCCTTGAGTCATTCCACAGCTGAAGTAACCAGTTAGAGTATTATTTCTGTCTTTAATACCAATGTCCCAGAAGAAAATCCTGCACAAACTTTAGGTCAGTGGTGAAAATCCTACTGACTTAAAGGAAGGCATGGAATTTGCTGGAGTATTCATGTTCTTTCATACTAATACTATCAATGCATTTTTTGGAAAAGACATAGTTAGAAAAGAAGTAGAGTCCTAAATTACTTCCTCAGGAAAATTCCTACTTTCCCTCATATTGTTGTAATTTCTTTCCTAATGTGCCAGTCAACAAAAATAAAATGTGCCCTGATTTGCAACAAAAGATTTTGAAAAGTAGATTTTAAAAGATACGATGTGCTTAACGCAGTGAAGTGTAGACACCAAAGTACTTATTAAACATGACCCATGCATTTCTGTAAACATCAGTAAAAACCATGAGTGATATGGGAAGAAGTTGCTCATGCTCCCAGGCATCTCTACCTCAAACAATACCATCCAGTGTTCTAGTTAGTATGACAGTGGCAGTTCTTTTCTTTCCATGTGTTTCCTCCAATGAATTATCCCACAGTACATGAAACATGAAAAAAACCTTCGTAATTGATTTATAGGGGATTTGTTGGTTTGGGGTTTTTTTCAGAAAAAAACATATAAGCAAAGAAGTTAGTGAAACCAAAGCTCAAGAATCACGGTACTGAAGAACTAATTCTCAGCTCGGACCTGCACACCAACAGTTCATTTGTCCTTGAAGGAGAGAGATCTTTGCAGGTTATTCCAATGCCTACAACTAGGCTTTAAATCCAAACAATTCTAGTTTAAATCCATTATAAAAAAAAAAAAAAAAAACAAAAAAAACCAACCAACCAAAGAAATCTTAAAATAATCTCGATATCTGCAGGTTCAGAGCTCTTAAATCTCACTTTCAAAGCTATCATAGAAATGATGAAAAAGATTTGAGTGGAATCCTTTTTAAGGAAATGTAGATTAAATCATTGCTCACAACGAATGCTGGACCTTTGTTATGCCTCCCTGTGGAACAAGGTGGAAGGTAACACTTTATCAGACACTAAACATCACTCTCTTTCCACTGACACTCTTCTATAAACATCTTTATCTTACACAAATATTGAGCTTAAACTGAGTGTCACTTTTATTTGTTTACATGCTATGATTCAACAAATAACTTTAATCAGAGCTTCACATTCAAATGGACAGTTGAAATCTAAAGAATGGTTAGCATATCAGTGATTTTTTGCCTTCAGGTTCATTTTACATCTAGATTCTTAATTTTGCCATTTCATTACTTGCTTTTTCCCATCAAATCCACACCTTTATTGAATTCTCTCAGGGCTTTTTGGGTTCCAGTTGCTCTTATCTATTGCCTATGAGTACTAATAACAGAGGTTAAATCTATGGTAAAATCAGCTGGGTAGGTTGGAAATCAAGTAGACAGCAAACAAACACTGTATTTCCCATATTAATACCATATATCTCAGCTCTCAAATGACTTTATTTCTGGGCCTTAGCACTTCTCATAGCTCTACAGATCATCTACAGAAGTGCAGCTATCCTTTTTCCTGATTTATTTTTTTTAACTCCCCACTCCTGTCTCCCCTCAGTAGTCCATGTCCTCAGTCATACCAAAGTAACAGTCTTTTTTCATGTTTGCTGTCACTGCTTCCATTTATTCATTTCATCCTACACTTTCTTATTGCTGTTATAGTTGTCCTTTTATCCTCTCTTCTAACTAAAAAATGTCTCAAGCCAAAAACCACAGACACATATGTGAGCAACTTCAAACCAATTCTGGGGTCCCTGAAGTCTTAATCCCGATCCAATTTTTGCAGTTTGAGCCATCTCTAATCCCTAATTGCTCCTGTCATCTCTTTCTCACAGCCCTGGCTGCAAGCCACAATGTTTTATGCTGCTTTCTGTGCTTGGAAATAAAGTTACAATGCCCTCCTGTCTCTTCAGTCTTAAAAACATATTTATTTTCTGAATGCTTCCTTCCACTGACTTTTTTGCTGAAAATTTTGTATATGAGCTGTTGTCAGCATTTTGGCTATAGAGCATGCTAGCACTCATGACATTTAGCGAAAGCCACAAGCAGCATGCTGCCTTGTGGTCACTCCCCAAAGAGAGGACACCTACGTTTCTGTATATGGTCCAAGGACTTGGATTTGAAAAGCATTTTTACTAATTAGTATTTCTTGTAAAATGTATAAACTGTCCTCATCATAGGAATTAAAAACCTGTGTGAGAATCCAAACCACAAAGCTATAAAGACATATAACTCATGATCTCTTTTTAGTGTACTGAGATTGAACACAGACACAGCTTCAGAAAATGAAGCTACGACTGAAACCCAGACAGGCCTAGTGTTTTAGGCTCCCTGCTAGGAGGTGGGAAATAGTTTTTCTATGTGCCTCCAGAAAGACAGAAAACTGAAAACAGAGCTTAGATATTTTGTGTTGGTATTCTAGTCACTGGGCTGGTGAAACAACACTATCATAAGCATTAAATTTCCTCTCTGAGTGATAAAGGAAAGCACTGAGCAGCATTGCACCTTATGTAGAGGGAAATGCCATATGCTCTTGCCAAACAACCTTTGAAAACATCTGCTGGATTAAGCACCTTCAAGATCACTTTCTTGTATTCTTCCTCATATATATTGCTTTAATAATTTCAAAAGATCTATAGTTTTGCATATGAGATTTCCACACATATTATACTTTCTAACTGCAGGTGAAATAATTCATAGCTAATTCAGTCAATTTATGCCTAGAAATGAGATAAAAGGCTTTCATTACAACATTAAAATCATTACATCCTTTTGGGGTTTTAAATTTCATTTTGATGATTACCTTTCATTGAGGACTCTAATTGTCATTTGAGCAGACAAAGGTGACATTAGAGTAGTTTGCAGTTCTCCCACCCAGCTTTTTTATAAAGCTTAGGCCAGACAGTAAATACTGACAGTTGCATGGGCTGTAAGCTTACGTGACCAACAAAGCCAGATGTGAATCCTCAGAACACTGACACATCAGCTCAGGAAATGCCAGAGGATAAAGTTTTATAAAAGTTGCATTTGTGAAACCGTCAGCTGTAACTTACAAATTTTGTTGGTTTGTTTTTTTTTTGTTTTTTTTTGTAATAAAAACACTTCTACCAAGGGAAAATAACGGATCTAGTACTCTACATACGATTTATTTATTATCTAATAAATAAAGAAATGTTAGAAGCACAGTAAAAAAACCTCACAAAATAAAACCTCAACAAACAAGCTCTAACAATTAATTAACAAAAAATTAGAAATATGGCTCAGTTACAAAGCTAAACAAGATTGTACAAAACGGGAAAGACTGTACTTTCCCCATTACCAAAGATTACCAAGAGCTCTAGATTCAATTACATGAGTTAGGACTGCAGTTCACAGGCAAGACTTTCAGCATGGTATAACTTACTGGGTGTCTGACACAAAACAAGCAGTAGTTCTGTTAAGTTTCTTCTGTCTCTTGAAAACCTGATTACAGACATTGCCTAAAATAGCAAACTAAGCTCACTTACATACAGTGGAATAATTTTGGTACTTTTAACTACTTTATACTGGATTTACAATAGCATATGATAAGACAAAGTAAATTCAATTACTCCACATCAAGTACATTAAGAGTATTCTTACTCAATCTTCGGATTTCAAACAATCGACTAATTGACAAAAAGTGACTGACGCTCCAAGACATTACACTGGCCTAAGCCAAAACAAGCAAGGAGAGAAAGTGCTGAACTAATGGTGGTGGAAGCAGAAAACATTGCGTCAAAATCTGGTTTGGCAAGAACTCCAAGTGAAGACAAAGCATCCCATGCTTCCCTCTTAAGGTAACAACTACACACACACGCAGGTTCATGCCAGAGCCATTCCCTTTTACTTATCCACATTGTCCTGTATTTATATATTTGTTAATTTTATGGGAAAAATACAGGATTATATTACGGAAACAGACTTTTTGTAAGATTCACTACTGTCTCTATTTTACCTGGATCTTAGATACCCTAGGAATGGTTTGTCTTGATTTATATAACAATAACAAAACAAAGAGAACCCTGAAAATTAAACTGTCATAAAAAAAACACACTCCTTCTATGCTTATTATAATTCCCCCCCCCTTTTTTTCTTTTTTTTTTTGAATTCTTACATTAGTCTAGTTCCAGGTGAGCTTTCTTGTTCATTTTAATAGACTCTGTTCTGTTCTATTCTCCCAAGAGACTCAAATAAATTTTACAGTGACATAAGCCTACTGAAGTGACAGTTAGATGAAAAACAGTGTCTGGTTTTGAGGATTATTTTTTTTTCACACTTAATTTTGGTCAGAATTGAAGCAGGACAACAAAGAAAATCATAGTTTCCAAAACTGCAGATCTAACAGAAACTGACTTTCTCATGAGATAACACGACACTGAGTTTCACTCAGCAGTTTTAGAAGCAGTTTTTGCCTGCATTTCACAGAAAATAAAAAACCACTGTTTTCCCTTTTCTGCCCATTTTCCTTGGGTATCTGCCACAAGACTGGGGCCCATGAAGCTGATAGGTTTCTACAGTATGGATTCAGTTAAAGTCATGCCTTGTTTTCAGAAATTGCCTTTATTCCAGAGATGTCATAAACAAAGTGTTTTGAGTAAAGAGAATAAAAAAACAAAACCTGCCTAAGTAATACGAGTCTGCCTTTAATATCATGCTTGTACATTGATTTTTTCACATTTCAGTTCACTAAGAGAAGAAAAAAACTGGACTCCAAATCTGTCAATGAGAAGAATGCGAGATAAAAGGGGAGATTATCACCTGTAGACCTCATGAGTTGTGAATGAGGAAAGCAATTTCAGAGATGCAAATCTTAGTTTTCTGGCTAAAGCATGCCCTAGCAAAACTTAATTCTACCACCTGCCTCAGCCCCAAGGTTACCACAGAAGTCTAGAAAAATTACCTAACCCAACTTTTTATGTGAGTTCCAACAGTTTTACCTTCTTCATTATCCCTGTAGTGCTCATTTAAGACATCTAATTATCAGTAGAACAGAGCTGTCAGAGCTAGCACCAAAGTTAGGAGGATCTAGTTTTTGAAGATAGAATACGCTGCAGAATGCTTCAAAAATTCTGAACTAAAGCATTTGTAAGTGGGCATCCGATATTTATATACCTTAATGTTGCATGGATTCAATTCCCGAGGCTAAAAAAAAGCTACCATCTTGTTATTGAAGGATGAAAAGAAATTAATTGACTGTAGAGTGTTTCGATACTGTAATGCTGAATATCGCAGAGAAACCCATGAGGAAACTAATAATCCTGTCTTCAGTACAAGGCTGCACAGCAGTCAGGAGACGAGGGCTAGAAGCACACAATGTGCAAAAGGAAACCAAAGCAGTGGACAGTTGTTAGAGCATTGAGTAGGGAAGGTGTGCATGCACCTGTTCCCAGACTCATGGGATAATGCTCAGCATGGTCAAACTAATACTGTACATGAGATCTTCATGATGACATTGTCTCACTGGTTTAGTTTTTGAGATTTCTACATTTTAATGTAAATTCCTGTATGTGACAGACACACATTTCCCAGCGCTAAAACACAACTCTTATTTCCTGTCAAGATTAAATATAATGTTGTTATAAACAATCCTCTTTGAAAACTATGTTTTAAATGACAGTGAAGGGCAATAAATGAACTAGCTGTGGTCCTATATTGCTTGAAGTATCTGTATTCAGATTTTGGAAAGGAAAAGGAAGTAATAAATTTTGCTTGAACTCACCACACGTTTTAATTGCACAGAACTCCCAGGGGGTGTTAGGGTCAAGAGTGTAGCACCAGGGTCTCAGCTTGCCATCAGGATTGCGGCAGTAATTATCATCAAAGCCCTTGTCAGGATATCTGCAAACCACAACAAGAAATGTGTCAGGGAAGTCTTCCTGGCAACGTTGCATTAGCTTGCACAAGGTACTTAAAGGACAGTCTTCAGCAGAGGCAAACAAGAACCAGTTCCTGTTAACCTGGAGTCTGAACCTGACGTGGACGCAAATGCTCTTTTAACACTATTAGAAAGTTAATAATGTAAAGTTTCCAAATATGCAGCAGAATTAGACCTCCACTGAGGGGATTCCCTGCTGTGCTAATGCACAGGGTACCGGATGGGGTAACTACTAATTGCTAAACTCTTGCTCTTGTGTCCATCAACTGATGACCACACTCTAAAGCCACCTGTTGTTTTTTTTTAAACAGCCCAATTAAGTGTGGATTGTATAAACACTGCCTGGCATGCTGGACTTATTAAGGAAAAAGGTTTTTCAGTGCAACAGCCCTGGGTTCAAACTGGAAGCTGTTTTGAGTAGCTATGTTATTAATGATAGCTCCATTTCTGTAATAGAGCTCATTCTAGGTCATGCCCCCCTTTTGAGCACTGGGCAAAAAAAGAGAAGGCGAAAAATAAGGAATTATTTTCTGTCACCCTTGTCTCATTAAGATTTGAAACTATTGTGCCATTTAATTGTTTCCACTTTCCTACCACCATCATTGAACAATCAGGTAGATGTTCAAGATAAAACTTAAGGAGATAAATGCATACACTTTTCCTCCAGTGAATACAAATTGTCTTGGTATTCCAGTTTTATAGAAACATGTTTGTAAAAGAAATAAAAAGTAGATTTTCCCCTGAGGGAAAGATGAAAAGTGTGTAAGAGAACAATAAAATTAACTACCTGGGAACATGAACCCAGTTACAACTGTAAGCAGATGTGTTTTGCACAAGCAGAGGAAAATACGTTTTACAAGTGTGTGCTTTTGTTAGGATGCTTTTTCTGTCAACCAATCATGCTAATTTTGATTCATTGCAACTTGATCTCCCATTCCTTGGGAAAAATCAGGTTCCTCCATCTATACAAAGGACAGGGACAGGATTTAAGTAGAATAAAATCAAATAAACAAACAATAACAACCAAACAGCAAAACCACCAAGAAGAAACATCATAAACCTGAAAATTCAAGGGCAGTCAAGCATGTGGTAGTTTCAGATGTAGCATCAGTACCCTGTTTTGTGCTAGGTGGAAGACTAACTTTAAAGGACCAAATTGTGTCCAAGGATTTCACAAGAAAACAGTTAATGGGCTATTAACACAACATAAAGAGAGATTTTTTTTTTTTTTTTTTTTTTTTTTGTACCCAGTAGCTGCAGTAATGAGCTTGGATGTTAGCAGCATGTGTCACTTAACAATGTAGAGTCCATGGCACTACCCAGGAAATGAGGTGAGTCCAGGAATGGCAAGGTATCTGCAGTCATAGCTCCCAAACCTATTCAGAACAACTGGGAGTATAAAGAATCCACTTTCTAAGCAAGTGCCCTTCCAGAGCACTGTATGCTCTGTCCTTTCTGATATTATATGATATGTTCCCACAGTATGCCAAAAAAATTATTTACTAACCTAAAAGATGGAATAGATCTTCAGGAACCAGCTTTAGGTATCTGCTGCATGGAGTAGTTCCCATGAGCTGTATCTTTCCACCTACTACATCTATGTTTCCTTTTTTAGAGCAACAACAGCCTTTCCAGTCACTGTTTCTTCCCTCAGTATTCAGACATGTTTCTGCCTTCCCTCATATCCAGTAGGGAGCAGTTCCTCAGCTCCTATAGAAAAGGCCAACTAACAAATACTAAGGACAAGATAAACAACAGGACTTCAATCTCTTCCACACAACTCAACAGTGAGACTGTGGAGGATTCTCTGAGGGCTCATCCCTTTGCTCTGCACAATTCTCCTTCCCCAGTATACTCGGGGAGAGACCTCTTGCTTAGACCCAACAAAAAGCCTGAGGTTTCCAAGATCTTTCAGAACCCTACATATTTCTTCCCCTCTCCTGCTGCTGAAACTTCAGTAGCTGTACTTCATTGTTGAAACTGAAATGAAGCATTAAGATACACATCTGGTGTCAAAATCAAGACTTTTTCTCAGTTTCAGGGAGGGGGGAAGAGTGTTAGATGAAGAGATAACTTTTATTTTCTTTAAAGAGGCAGATGCTGAGTTCTAGCTCTGCTGGAGCTAAACTGAAACTTAGTGTCTAAAACTCTTCACCAATATTTCTTTTCCTCTTCTTTTTGTTTTAAAAGACATGCAGGACTGGAAACTTGATTCTGTATAAAGTAAATTTTCATGCAAGAGATATAAAACAGAGTATTCAACTCCTATAGCACACTTCAGCCCTACTTTTCTCTGTGTAGTTCAGTACATATTTTCAAAACATATTTAATTTTAAGCAGAAAATATGCTTCTCTATGCCTATCCAAATCATTATCTTCAATGGTTTTCTTCCTATACTGAGACATAATCCTGTCCATGAGGAGGACACAGAAACTGGAGCTTCAGAACACAATTCTGCATCCACTACTTGCTAAAAACAGGTCATGCAGGAGTTGTTTGGGTGGATTCCTACTGCTACTTTCAATCACATCTAAGTACACAGATATTACCAATTCCTTCAGTAATTGACCTCTGAAAGGAATACATGTGGAACAATTCAACAAGGTGACAGAAAGGAAAAGTGAGTTGTATTCACCCTGAGCATAAAACATTGTTCCACAGCAGGTAGACTGAAGCATTTGAAAAGATCATTAATTTTACTTATTTTCCTTTACCATTGCAATTGATGATTCCAGAAATGAAAATAAGTTTAAGTCTGTCTAGCTAGTCTCTCCTGGTTTCCAGATTATTCACATTATCTCCAGATGGTATAGTATAAGCCTCTCTAGAGATGACAGTATTTTAATGGATCATTTGTTCCAGACTTTTTTTCTTATTTTCAACTTCAGTAACTGTTAAAAAGCACAAACAAACCAAAGCCCCAAATATTTTTAAAAGCTAGTATAATCAAAGTATAATTGTCACTACCTTTAGTGACCATTCTATGAAGTTAATTAACATCAATGTTAATTAACTGTAGCGTACCCCAGTTACTCTTCTGAAAGAACATACAGATCAGTTCAATCTGGATAGGTCACTTTTTGATTAAAAGGCATTTTTATTACAGTCTAAAAGCTTTCACAAAGACGTTTTCTGTGGAGAATCTTTCAAGGAGGAACGTGATTGTGAGATTGCAGTTAGTCTGAAAAATCACTTCAGAAGCAATTCAAAGTTAACAGAATAAATTTCCTCCTGACAGTAAAATTATTATTGTTTGTACCCATAAGTTTTATAACTGTTTCACTCACAAGGAACAAGATTCTACTCCAGAATGCACAGCAACTGCATGGCAAAAATCAGTCCCAGTCTGTTAAGAACTACAGGACTGCCTGCTACTCATGAAGCAGATCATTGAACCAAGAGGAAAAAAGAGGTTATATCACATAAACTCAAAACCTGCAGTTTGATACTGTTTTGCTGAATAAGCAGGCTTTCTAATATCTACCAGTACCTGTATTTCTGAGTATGAAAAAGATGCTTTATTTGGCAGAACACTTAAAAATATATAAAAACACGTTCAGTGGAAGGTCTCAATCATTCTGAGTTTGTTGATTCTTGCAGTCCTCCTCTGTCAGTTTAAGTTTATTCAACGTACTTATGAATAGAGATAATCTAAAATCCTGAGCAAAAGTAAAATGAAACTTTAGTCCAGTTTAAGAGAAACACAAAGGCCCTCCTGTGTGGCCTAAACCCTCACACAAAAACCTTCCATAAGAGTGTATCATAGATGACCCTTTGTGGCTGGGTGAATTTTACTCTTTAGGACAAACTGTAATGGGGATGCAATTTATCTTGCTATTTCTGACTCATCTTTTGGCATTAGGTACCTATGCTTAAACTAAAAGAGAGAAGTCTAAAATACAAATCCATGTACATAAAATGCTAAACAGGATTATTAACTCCTTCCCAGGCTTAAAAAAACACATGTAGTGGGCAAACATTTTGCTGGAACAACTTGGATACTTAAACTTGATTACAACAGAAGATCATCTACAGCTGTGAAGCTGTTCAATATTTCAAAAACTGAGCATACTCTGCCTTGACAATGTTGCATGTTTATGTTCACTTATAGTGTTAAGAACTAACAAAAATGTATTATTTTTAATCATTATTTATTTTCTTATTGCTTTAAGGTATTTTAAGCTGATTGAAATTTCATAATGACATATATAGTAACATTCAGAAATTTATTTTTTTACTGTAAGTGAAGCTAGGGAGAAAATTTGGATCAATTAATGCAGCACATGTCCATCACTACACTACACAGCCATGGGATGTAGCAACGGCTGCATGGCATAGGCATAGCCTCTAGTCACCATCCTCCATCTCCAGCATGATGGCAGCCAGCCCACACACACCATGGGCCAGGAGCCCAAGCAACGAAAACTGGTGAACTCCACAAACTTCAGTTCAGCTAATGCTGATTTTGTACAGTTGGATCCCAAATGTCTGTCATTTTCAAATTATATCCACATGAATTTATTTGGGAGGTGGGGTAAGAGGTTACCTCTCTGGACGGAATTTGTGCTTGTGTGGTCTCTGAAGATCCCAACGCTGACACTCCTTGCCTGTCTCGGTGTGATCCATTGGTCCTCTGTAACTCTCTCCATTGCAGGTCATGCATTCAACTAGGAAAAAATAGGTAGTGTATTATGCTGATGACGTGTAACACACACACAAAAATAAATTAGTATAATTAAATCACATCTCTGCTGTTATAAATTGAAACCAACCTAAAGAGAGATAGAAAAGTAATATATTTAAGTTAGGTTGATATGGTAAATGTCCTTTGGAATAGATTTTCATCTCTTAGATCTAATCCAGATGCTTAAATTTGATATCACTTTATTCACTTTATAGGACACTCATGGTTTGGAGGCAGGTGGGTGTGAGCTGATAGAGACATTCATGTTCCTAGAAGATTTTTTAACCTTAGTTATGGTTAATAACAGAGAGAGACATATATCTAAGGAAGGAGTATATTTTAGGGGTGATATTTTACGATTAAGTGAAAATAATTATTCTAAATCACTCTAAGTCATGGCATAATTACAGCACAAGTTTGAGTACAGAATAATGGCTGAATTTCAGCGCAGTACAGTCTGTTTCTTTAAATTCCCAGCACATTCATATGATACTATTTCCTTTCGATACTAATTCTTTCTGGCAGCCTAAGCTAAGATACGTTTTCAGCCCTGGTTTGGGAAAGTGGGGGATGGAGGGAGAATGGGCAAAAGCTACCAAAAGGATTTAATATCACTGCTGAACAAAATATCCTCCATAATTTAGAATGAGAAGTCTTAAAATATGAAATAAATTCACCATAACTAACTGTAGACACGTTTCTCAAGTGTTCCCTAATTAGAGTAATTGTAACAAAAGATCACTTAGTAAATAGCAATTTATGCAATTACAGATCTCACACTTCAGACAAAACATCCACTACCGGTCTTCATCCTTCAGTGAGCTCCAGGTCTTATCACATTTGAAGCTCAAATTGATCTTTAAATGTTAGCTTTTAACAAATTTTCAAGCTCCTTGTAAATCATTCTCTTCCTCCCTCCTTCTCCCTTTTCTTCCCCCACCACAGTATAGCTATTGCACATGACACATTAGCAGGAAAAATTAAAGTCATCCTATCTTGAGAATTTAAATGAGTTGACTGACTGGAACTGAATTGGCTGATTAGCAAGATGTAAGAGATTAGTTTGGAGCTTAACAGAACTTAAAATTCAACAAATGCAAGGGTGCACGTAAAATACCTTTTGAATTCTGTGACTTGAAAGTTGAACAGGAATGAATTTATGCAAAGTCTTATTTACAGTATTTATTTGAAAGAAAAAAAATGGAAAAAAACCCCACAACAGTGTGCTTAGATTGATCTTTTTTCCTGTAGTTAAGTATCTATATTTTCATCCAAAAGAAGGAAAAAAGTTGATTTTACCATGGAATGGTACTAGATGATTTTATCATACAGTAATAGCAATATTAATGGATTCTCTATGGACCAGATAAGAGAAAAAAGGGTTGCATTTGTGCAATTAGCATAACTTCTTTGTTCCAGCTCCTCCATGACCTGAAAAAAAGCTGCTGAGTCTAAAAGCTTGTTAAAGTCTTCCAGATTACTGGAACAGAACAAGACAGAACAAGACCTTCTCTTTCTGTAATAACTTCTTTCCTTGTTACAAGAGTTATTCTTGCTGAGAAATCACCAATTCTTTCTCCAAAGTCCATGAGCAAATGTCAGTGAAACTAGTGGAACTTCTGCTATCAGCAGGGAAAAGGAACTTCCCACATAAGCCTTGCCGGGTTACCTTGTGAACAGAGGGGGATGTCACAGACTTCATGGCGCATCTCTGGACTGGTGGTGAAGCACCACGGCCCTCCCTCTTCCCCTCGGGGGTTTCGACAGTAGTTTTCCCGCAGGTCTTTACCCCGATAGCTCGAAGGCAAAAAGCTAGTTTTAAAATGACAATCATTACAGTATAAGAGCATGCAAACTTTGGTGTTAAATCATACTATTTTTTGCAAACAGTTAAAAACAATCCCATTTCTGCTTCCTTCTCCCTCCACCCTGCCTAAACAAATGCACACACCCAAATATCTGTCCATACACAAATACACATCTTCAGTAAGGATTACTCAATCAATGGCCTAAATCTGGGTCAATTAGTCTAGCCCATTGCTTGCTCTAGCAAGTTTTACTCCCATCCCTTGGGCATGCAGAGCCAAATATCTGCTGCAGAGCCAGGGGCAGCAACACACTCCCTGCTAGCCCTCACTGCACTCTCCTTCACAAGCTTGTAACTACTCACACAAGGCCCTTGGACAAAGAGAAATGTATTGGGTGCATTGGGCTTTTCTGGGGGGAAAATCCATTGGGTTCATCACTGTGTCAGACCTGTCATTGCTGTGTATGTTGTGCACACATACAGCACAATAACATATGTAGCTGGCCCAGCTGGGCTTAGTGTGCACCTACTACATAAAGCCCACAGGTAGAGAAAACTCTTCATTTCTGTCCAGGAAGCAGCTAAAACTGAGCATCAGGGGTGTGTGAGCGTGACTGAGCACTGACACACCATGCTGAGAGGCTTTCACTGCCTGAAACCACAGACAACTGATGCATTTCAGCATCAGAAATTTCCCCAGATTCCTCTTTAGCCATCCTGCCTTATGCTCTGCCATGAACCCCGCTGTTGTCACCTTAGGGTCTGCTACTTATAGACCCACTCATCATTGTTATTGTACAAATTAGGTCATTTAACAGCAACCTAGCTGACTTCAACTATCCAGGGTCAAGTTTTTGTGTTCTTAGCTGTGTGTAAAATTTTGTGCTTACCCCTGAAGAAATTCCCACATACACACTGGGATATAAATATATATGTAGGTGTGTGCATATATACGTATATATTTACACATAAAAGTAGTACTGGTTATTTTTTGCTACAAACTAGGGAACAGCACATAGTGAGGAGCCCAGCCCTAGAGGTAGTCTGTTTGATGCCACTGCAAAAGCTCTGACCACACTCAGACTTCATATTGCTGACAAACCCATTGGCACTTCACTCCCAGTTTCATTGCAGTGATGCTTAAAGAGCAGCTAAACCTCTGCAGACAAAACCGTTAAATTCCGAGTTATGTTCACTTGCATGAAAACTTCATGGGTTTGGGGGTAACTGAAAAGTTGGGCAAAATACATAGGGGAACACACAAAACCCGTAATTCATTGTAAGACACTGATTTAATTTTTGAGCTTTCTGAGATTTGTACAGGGCTTTTTTCTTCAGTGTGTTTACATTCTGGTCGAAATATCACAACTGAAGTGAAGCTTTTATTCTGAAAATGCCTAATACTTTAATTTGGATGTTTGTTTGGGGTTTTCTCTGTTGGTTTGGTTGGTTTGTTTTGTTTTGATGTGGGTTTTTTTAGGTTTTGTTTTTTTTTTAATTCCCCAAGTGAATTCAGATGCATCTATATTCTGTAGGAAAAGAAAAGGAATAAAATTTCATCTAACTTCATTTAGAAGACTGTAGGCTCTTGCAGTTCAAGAAACTGAACTAAAGCACTTGGGACAGTCTTTATACTCAGACACCAATTTAATTCATACAAAAAAGCAGAAACATATGAAATGTATGGTCCCTGCTGTCCTTGGCATATTCTATGTTACAAATGAATGAGAGCAGGAGTCTGACGTGTCATTTTAATAATATTTTATTCCCATTAATGAAACCTTTGAACTAAGTGAAGTGGAAAATACCTCTGTTAATCACATTGTGGTTCTAGTCAATGCAATGTAGAAGCATTACTGAAAAAAGTGCTTTCCTTAATTTTGGTGCTTGAAGAGAATAATTTTTATGTCATTACTGCTGCCTATAAAATTGTTACTTCTGGTTTTCCTCTGTAGTCTTGTAATATTAAATCTCACAAAGTTTTTAGCTAAAGACAGCCCTGGGCAAACTTTGCTGATGGGACATTGCAACTAGAGTAAGTGTTAATGTAGTATGTCAGTGCATATTAGAATATCTTATTTAATTTTCCTGCTGAAAAATCTTCCTGCTCAGAAATTATGGACATTAGAAAACCAAGACAATAGGGAAAAGGCACTTCAAATAATATCAGATATGCTGTCATTAAAAATTAAAAAGTCTAAATGAATAGCATTAAAAACCCAAGATGAATTGGATAAACAAATGGCTTCAACAGGTAATGAAGCAACATTCTTGAAGGAGGAAAAGATTAGATGCAATAAAGACCCACCCAGAAATGGAAGATAGAGCCACTCCTAAAACTGTGTACTGATTTAGTTCAACTATATTAGGTAAGGAAAAAAAGAAAAATGCTAAAAACTGAAGCCAGTAAGACTAATGGTAAAAACAGATTCAACAACAGCAAAAATCACAAAAACAAAACTCCTGTGAAGTGCCGGTCTGCTCTTTGACTATTTATCTTTGAACTCTTTCAGCATTGGCTTTATCCATTTAAATAAAAAAACTCTTAAGAGAAAAAAATAAAATACTTTTATAACCTTTACTAGGATAGAGACAAAAACGAACCCTGATTTCAGCTGGGAGTCTCCAGGTTCTACTGGAATACAAACAAATAAAAATGCAATTTGTTAAATCCAGACACAAATTTAAAGGCTGAAGTTATTGCAGTTCTTTCTAGAAAAATAATGAGAAATCAGTAAAGTATATTTCTTCCTTGAATATGAAAAAGGGATTTATTTTCCAATGGCACTTTGTGATAATCAGATATTGAGAAAAACTGACCTAAAAATGTAAGCCTTTCATACTAATAAGTTCCAAACACACCACTACTGTCTGCTTGTTCCCATCTCCCTCATGTCTCTGATGATGAAATCATATTTTCTGATGTTGAAAAACAAAATTAGCATGCAGCCACCTCATTTATCCAGTGACCTTTAAAAAATTAAAACTTATTGCACAAGGCAGGAGAAAAGTCTTTCTCATAAAATTCATCATAGAGAAGTGGCTGTCCAAATGTATTAGATAAAGTTGTGTATGCTGTATGTTAAAATGGAATTTAGTCATCATGTATACAACCCAGACACTTTCTTTAATTCTATAAATTCATATGTATGTTTATAGAATAAATGCTTTTGCTTAGGTTGTAATTAATGAGAATCCTTTAACTTCTAAAGAATGAAGATTGTATACTTCAAGGTGTTGAGTCTCAGTAGGTCACTGCTGTGGAAACTGATCATATTTATCATATGTTCGCAATTAAGAATGCGTCTGGTCACTGAAAATCAGACACACTACCATCTATATTATAAGCAGCCAAGTCTAGTCAATTCCAAGCCTGAGGCTCAGCTCTGTAACACATCATAAGAGAGAACCCAAGTATCCTTTGCCTTTTCATGTTGTTCCAAGACATCATCTTGTACACTGGCTAGATTTGGTCAGGACAGGACTTAGCAGTGCACAGTCCAGTTCCTCACTAGCAATCTCCACCTCAGCTCCTTCTAAACAAAGTGCTGATGCTGGGTGTCCAGAGCAAAAGGCAGCAATGTGGATAGGAAACTTATGGGTGAGAGGACCCTTTGGTTTTGGCTCTTAAGGGTTTACCATCTAAATGGTAAAAGCCAATAGAAAAGGTTTCAAAGAGAAAAGGTCAAAGAGTAGACCAGCACTTCAAGTTCACTAGTTTCCAGCAACATTTGTTGTGGTTGAATCTGTTTTTACCATTGCTCTTACTGGCTTCAGTTTTTGCTTTTCTACTCTCTTCTTTTTAGCCAATATAATTGAACTAAGCCTGCTCTCAAAGTGTAGATTTGGCCTCAGTTCCTCACTATATGACATCTTAAAAGTAAGTCCCATACCTGCTGCAACAGTCTGTATCATACATACATATTGCTTGTACGATCCGAAGGAAAAGATTTCAGTAAGCTATTCAGTCTTTTCCATGTATTTGTTGCCTGGTCTAAGGGCTTTATAGGGTTTAATATATTCTCTATATAATAGAGAATGGATAGTAACTATGCAAAATACAGTAACAATAATTATACACTGATGAAATATGTGGGATAATATTTTTCAAAATTACCCATTTTCTGGGAATCAGTTAGAAAACACTGATAAACTTCCAGACCTGAGGCTGAAGTTAAGCAGATGTTTTGTTTCTGCCAGTAGCTAAGAGATACTAGGATATAAACAGCTTAAGAGAAAACAACCCTGACACCAGAGAAGGGATCCAGACACACAGGCTGGCATTAGGAAAGACCTCTTGGAGAAAGCCCAAGAAGGTAAGTGTTTTCTGGGATCTGGAGAAAGGCATTTCTTGGAGAAAGGCAAGAATACACCTAAGAAGTTTTGTTGTCTAAGGTCAGTTTTCTCATAAATCCTGTCTGCTAATAAGTCAAACCCTGCTTTATGGAAGCTGTCTGGGCACTATTCCCATTGTCTCTGCTCCTGAACTCTTACCTGTGCTCATGGGGGATCATTGAATTCCAGGCTTGACATTGGATACCACTTTTGGTAACAGATATTGTTCCTTTGTAGTCTGCTCCTTTTCCAATGATACAATTCCTGACATAGTCTATTGAAAGAAAATAGAAGAATATTAGGATTTTCGTTAATATATTTAAAAATTAACTCTTAATCCCTTCTCAAATAAAATAAATGTATTTATTATTGACTTTAAATAATTATTCAAAATACTGTTTAACCTGTCTACATACATTCTTGTACCTTTTTTTCCCCACATTCTCATCCCTAAATTTCCAAAGAAGCCCCTGAAAATGTTTCTAAAGTGTCTGATTGACCAAAAGTCCATGTCTGAGGACTTACATCCCCCACTCATGAATGAGATAAATAAAAGTTATATTAAGTCTACATTAACTCATACAACTGAGCTTTTAAATACTAAACTGAAGAAGAAATTCAGACTAGTATACACGATGGTAGGCAAATATGTATGCTAGGAAACTGAGCAAAAGCAAGTATGTGAAGAAACTTGCATGATGAAAAAATGAGGATATTTGTAAATAACGCTGTAGGATGTAGCTTTCAGAATGCACAAAACCATCCCATGCCCAGGATGCTCCTACAGTCAAAAAGTCACTGACTGACCTCAGCTTTTTCCCCCTCCATAGCTGGAAAAACAAAATCAGTAAATAAGTCAGTTACCCTTCTTTTCATACAGATCAAACGCATGGTCTTGTTTCTTTCTCACACCATTTGTCAAGCTGTTGAAGGATAACCAATGGCACCGTTTTGTAACTCTGTCATAAGCAAAGGCCCTGCAAAGGAAATCTGGATAAGAAAAAAATCTCTGTGTGGTTTATAATAACGACACATGGCTTGCCAAGGAGCATGCAATGACATCAGATTTATTTTAACTGGGAAAGTCAGAGAAACAGTCCAAATTACTATTTAAACCTACAACTGTGCTGACAAGAACAAAGAAACAAATTAAATTGATGTGGCCATTACATTAAATACCAGCTTGGTTGTTCCTACTAATCTAAGAGTTCCCTTGTCACTGAAGATCTTTATTTTAAAGGTGAGATAAATGTGACTGAGACAGCATTTGTGGCCCCAGTTGCACTGATTTCTGGGGAGGGAGAAGGGGGAAACACTCTAGAACATCTTTACTGTGCTTATATGTTTGAAGTTGTTAAGGATCTCACAATGATAGCTTCAGGAAAATTCAAGCACATGGAGTTGTTTCTTGCCTAGAACATTAGAGCTCTTTAAAACCAAGATTGTTTTTATTTTTATAAATAATCTAAATTGATAGGGTACCTACAACTTGTATTTGCGTTGGTTTTGCTTTCTTTTTTCCTCTTATTTTTTAGTTGCTTTCAAGGATAGAGTACAATGTGTACCAAATTGAGTGGATTTGGGGGGCAAGAAAGACAAACAGAAGTCAGAAAAGTCAAGAAACTCTTCCAGCTTTTTAAATGAAACATGAAGACCTACTTCCCCTAATATAATTTTGGAAGGAAATTAACTAAATGTAGGTAAAATATTTTAAAGGATTTTAAAAACACTGTTAACTGCCCCGGTGGGGGCAACTTATTCTCCAATATATTCCAAAAAAAAAAAAAAAAGAAAAGAAAAGAAGAAAAATAACAGAAAAAAGCTGAAAATCCTTCCCCCCCCTTAGTTTCTCTTAAGAACCAAATAACAAATCATTGACATTATGCTATTGCTCTAGCCCACCAAATGTCTACATTTCTGTCACTCATTTCAAACCTCCAGAGATATTGTATTCTGACTAGAGAAGGCATTTTAATACTACTTGATAATATCCAAAAGACACACATTTCCTGCATTTCATCAGTACTTCAGCTGTGCTGTATTCCTGAGCATTGCATCCCTCAACTCAAAGCTTTTTGATCTTCATTTAGTTCATCATCGAGATTTTCTTTGTGAAATCTTGATGGCTTTAGTTTAAAACATTACAAGATCCCATCCAACCTCCCCACTCTTCTCTCTTTCGAGCATCCTCTTCATTATGATTTCCATCACCAAACAGATTTTTCATCCAACTGCTCTCTCTACCCTGTTGACTCCAAATGTTTCCAACCTGCTAACCTTCATCCTTCTGCCTTTGTTCAGCCTTCTGTTCTCTCCTGGCTGGTTCTCAAATATGAGCATATCCAAGTGCCTCTAACTCCATCCCCACAAAAATAACCTTGACCTTTCCTGCCTTTCTAATTACATTCTCCTTTCCCCTCCTCCCTCCTAAAGTGGGAATGCAGAATGCACTGTTTACAAACATTTTGTTCAGTTGTTGCCTTTCAGTTGCCTTTTGGTTTCTTTCCAGTTTGCCTTCAGCCACTCCTTCACATAAAGCTTCTAACAATCTTTTGCTGGAACCAAATCTGGATGGTTTTTACATGTCCAAAGTCAATATATTTAATCAAATACTTGGACTTTCCTCTACTCATATTGCTGATCACAACAATTTCAACAATTTTTGTTGTAATTTGTACTGAGATAGTTGGTAGATTTTCTGATCAGATACTGAAATCTCATTGTCTATCTTGGAATCCCCTTCAGTGAAAATACAAAACACTCCAGAAGGTAAGCAGATAACAAGGAATAACACAGGCACAGCACTGTAGGTAAGGAAGTGACATGTTGCCTACATAGACAATACAGTAATAACTGTAATATCTTTTTCTCACCCATGAGAAATGTAATGGGAAAAGCTGCAAAGATGACTGAAGGAAAACAGTGGGAGTAATGGACTGCAAATAGTGATGAATCCTTTAAGGAATAAGAGTATCTTAGCAGTAGGTTAGTAAAACTGATAGCAAGCAGAATAAGATGCACAGAGAATTAGGAAGTAAAAAAGACAAGGTAAGTGAAGCTAATGATACTAACGATACTAACGGAAAAAAAAAAGAAAGGTCGATTCTGAGAAGTGTCATGTATTAGCTTCAACAAAGAGGTGCCAGAGTTAAAACCAGCAACAATTAAGAGAACTAGCTACACAGGATTCAGGGAAGGCTGAGGTTCTGAATGACTTCTTTGCCTCGGTCTTCCTGGCAAAGGCTCTGACCACACCACCTAAGTCTTGGAAGGCAGACGCAGGGGCTGTGAGAATGAAGACCTTGCGCCCACTGTAGGAGAGGATCTGGCTCGAGACCATCTCAAAAACCTGAACATGCACAAGTCCATGGGTCCTGATGAAATCCATCTGTGGCTCCTGAAGGAGCTGGCAAATGAAGTTGCTAAACTGCTGGCCATCATATTTGAAAAGTCATGGCAGTCAGGTGAAGGTCCCGATGACTGGAAAAAGGGAAATATAACCCCCATTTTCAAGAAGGGGAAAATGGATGACCCGGGGAATTAAAGAATAGTCAGTCTCACCTCTGTGCCTGGCAAAACCTTGGAGCAGATTCTCCTGGAAGACGTGCTAAGGCACATGAAAAACAACAAGGTGCTTGGTGACAGCCAGCATGGCTTCACTAACGGGAAATCCTGCCTGACCAATTTGGTGGCCTTCTATGATGGGGCTAAAGAACTGATGGACAGTGGTAGAGTAGTTGATGTCATCTACCTGGACCTGTGCAAAGCATTCGACACTGTCCCATACGACATCCTTGTCTCTAAATTGGAGAGACATCAATTTGATAGGTGGACCACTCAGTGGATAAAGAACTGGCTGGATGGCCGCATGCAAAGAGTTGTGGTCAATGGCTCAGTGTTCAGCTGGAGAACAGTAACGAGTGGTGTCCCTCAGGGATCGGTGTTGGGACAGGTCTTGTTCAACATCTTTGTCCTTGACATAGACAGTGGGATTGAGTGCACCCTCAGCAAGTTTGCCGATGACACCAAGCTGCGTAGTTTGGTTGATACACTGGAGGGAAGGAATACCATCCAGAGGAGCCTTGACATGCTTCTGAGGTGGGCTGATACCAACCTCATGAAGTTTAACCATGACAAGTGCAAGCTCCTACACCTAGGTCGGAGCTATCCCAGACACAGCTACAGGTTAGGCAAAGAAGAGATTCAGAGCAGCCCTGTGGAGAAGGACTTGGGGGTGCTGATCAATGTGAAAATGAACATGAGCCAGCTTCAGTGTGCGCTTGCAGCCCAGAAAGCCAACCGTATCCTGGGCTGCATCAAAAGGAGCATGACCAGCAGGCTGAAGGAGGTGATCCTGCCCCTCTACTCTGCTCTTCTGAGACCTCACTTGGAGTATTGTGTGCAGTTCTGGTGTCCTCAACATAAAAAGCACATGGAACTCTTGGAACAAGTCCAGAGGAGGGCCACAAGAATGATCAGGGGACTGGAGCACCTCCCGTAGGAAGACAGGCTGATAAAGTTGGGGCTGTTCAGCCTGAAGAAGAGAAGGATGCATGGAGACCTCATAGCAGCGTTCCAGTATCTGAAGGGGCCTATAGGGATGCTGGGGAGGGACTCTTCATTAGGGACTATAGTGACAGGACAAGGGGTAATGGGTTCAAACTTAACCAGGAGATGTTTAGATTGGATATAAGGAGGAAATTCTTTCCTGTTAGGGTGGTGAGGCATTGGAATAGGTTGCCCAGGGAGGTTGTGAATGCTCCATCCCTGGCAGCGTTCAAGGCCAGGTTGGACGAAGCCTTAGGTGAGACGATTTAGTGTGAGGTGTCCCTGGCCATGGCAGGGGGGTTGGAACTAGATGATGTTAAGATCCTTTCCAACCCTAACTATTCTATGATTCTATTATCTAATATAATATTCACAATTTACTTGTCAGCAATACAGAAACTTACCATACATATATCAAAAGTTGTCTTAATATTCTTTCTTTACCCCCAGAAAATAAGGAGAGTCTGACACTTTAAGTCTGCAGTGCCTGGAATCTGCCACTTTACCTCTTCCTGGCAGATAAGAAACCCAACCCTCTTCCTGCTTGTGTACTTCACACAGCACAGACCCAGGTGTTGCTGTTCCCAGTACTATTGTCACAATTATGTTACAAAATATTTCTATTTTATTTGATCTTAATACTTCAAAAAATTGAGCTTACATCCAGAAAATAAAACATCTGCTGTGACCCAAGTAATGTGGAACTACTGTATGGATATGGAGTATCAGAGTATTCTTATTTTAGAATGCTTCCACAGCAACTAGTGAACTAATTGGTTTTAATTTAAGTTGGCAACAAATTTCACCTTGTAGTAACCATGTGCAGATATGAAGTTAAAGACTGGGGATCCTAGGAATAAAAGGGAAACATTAGTAAGCACTGGTTCCTTTAAAAGGGAACACATGTCAAATATGTGTTTACAGTAGTATCAAAGAACTATGCACGCTACGACAGGACTCATCTGGGGCCAAATGGGAAACCACAAGAATGTTCCCAAACACAGAAAATCCATCTTATTTTGGTGCATAGTGGTAGCACAGGCAAAACCTAATCACCTACACCTCTGCTGCTAGGCTTCCTTCCTAAAAATCTGTCAGGGAAAACTGGAAATTCAGGGCATGAGTAGCCAGATTTATAATTCTCTTTCATCTTTAGTACAAAATAATTACATGACTGATTCCAATTCTATTATCTATGACTAGAACTCTTCCAAGCTGCGTTCTCAAAGTCTCTCATAGCTCCTCTAAGCTGCTTTATTGACTGGTTACAGCAGGGATAATATGCTCCTTAATGAATCCATCAGAGAGAAATTCTTCACAAATTGCAATGTTTTAAAAATTCAAAGAGATTCTAGATTATTATTCATGCAAAATAGAATAAAAAAAATACTAACTTACTTTTTATTTTCAGAACACAAGCATACCATCCAGAGCAGCTACAACTAGCTTGAGACAGTATTTCTAAGGAGATGTTGGAATACAGAATTGCTGTTTGCTTGCCACTGTTCAGGAATCTTACTGTGGAACCTAATTTTATAATACTCCTCTCTTCTGACCATCAAGGATCTCTTGCTGTATTGAAGACAACCTGATCCACTTGGCAATGATATCAATGGAAGCTCTGCCAATAGGAAAAGGAGTGTCTCGTACCATGTGAAAAATATTAGTGCCTGGAAAATATTTTCTAACAGAAAATAAGTAAAGTCTGCGCACTGTTTACATATATAAGTAGTCAAAATACAAATCAATACAAACTAGATCTTGCAACACGGGAATTAAAGACTTAAAGAAAGATTAAATTACAATCGAGGCCTGTTTCCGCAACAGAAGAGCTTTCTTGTCACATTTAGTCTGGCTTACATTTGTAGTGATTGCAAAAACTTTTTTATGTGTCAAGATGAGGCTGACATTTAGCTCAGTACTCACCACTACAGAAGTCATCAATTCTCTTCAAGATTCTCCTGCATTCATGTCCTTTCATATACTGCTAATGGTCTAGACTAAGAGAGGCCAGGGGGATACTTTATGTCTAATACATGGGAAAAGTAATAGTGATTTGTTCCAGAAAATAGTAGAGAATATGTACAAGGCAGACAAGCAATCAGCTACATGATGTGTTTCTAAGAGACAGCAGATGCTGAAGAATAGCTATGATATGCTTGTGATGATTGTGCAGCCCAGAAGGTTTGATTCCATTGTATCAGATTCATAGCACTTGCCAGTGAACTTCAGCAGTGAATGTATCTGTGCTCCATGTGTGAGGTTCCCATTGATTTCAGCAGGAGTAATGTGCAAAGAATGAAGACAAAATATGGTCTGAAGTGGTGCTGAAATACTGCAGCTGTGATGTGTGACAATAACCAATTTATAAAAGACATAAAAATCTCAGAAATGTTCACTGAACACTATAGTGCAGCACAAGTCATACACATCTTAACATGAGTACATTTTTTCTAGCTATGTTTTGGAAAGGATTACATATTGGACAAGCTAAGAAGATAGATCAACTCAGATAAATCTTTACAATAGATTGACTCTTTGGACAGGGATAACAAAATCATGGAAATCAAAAAGCATGGTCTTCCAATTGTCCTCAGTACAAGCTATCACCAATGGCAATCACAGACACCTTGGGTCAAAGGGTGTTATACAGGTTCCATTATTAAAAAACAAACAAACAAACAAACAAATTACAAAAACAAAGCAAAAACCAAGCAAAAACCCAAACCACAATAGCAAACAATTAAAATAACGGAGATACATAACTCACTTGCAAGTGAATGAAAGACCTTTGTTCCTGCTGCATCTCTTGGCACATTGCTCAGTGGTGTTTAACAGCTTGGTTTTTACTTCCAGTGTTTTGTTTACTTTAATGAGCATCAACTCTCCTGTTTTTTTGAAGTCATGAAGAGGATTTCTCCTTTTCCCTCTACACTCTAAGAAAGAAGCAAAGAAGAAAAAAAAATGAAAAAAATAAACACTGTAAAGAACAGTTCTGAGATTAAAATGCCACTATATATGAATAAAATTTATTAGCAATTATAGGAACATCAGTGTCTAAATCAGAAAGAAATTCACAAAAATTAGCAGATACTGAAGAATTGGTTATTTTGCATGGTCATCACCATCCTTAAAAATAGGAATGGCAGGAACTACAGAAAACCTAGTTTCAAATAAAAACTTGCATAGTACTGGTGAAGGGTAACAGGAAAGTTTTTCACTCTTTGTAAATTTTTTTCAGACTGTCCAAAATATGTGTGATAATCTGAGATTTTATAAAAATTTCCATTAAAAACTCAGGTGAAAAAGGTGTACAAATGTCTTTCTTGTGTGGACACAGTGGACTTACAATCAGAAGGAAAGGATATTAATGTTACAGAAAGTCTACATCTGAATAAATTTAAAAATTTAAGAACAGCGAAACTGTTCTTAAAACAGTAAAGTAAACTTTTTATCACAAACTGTGAAAACATCTTCGTCACTGACATGGACAGTGGGATTGAGTGAGCCCTCAGCAAGTTTGCTGATGACACCAAGATGTGTGGTTCGGTTAATATGCTGGAGGGAAGGAATGCCGTCCAGAGGGACCTTGACACGCTTGAGAGGTGGGATGATTCCAACCTCATGAAGTTTAACCATGACCAGGGCTGGTTAACCGACAATAACCTGGGTCGGAGCAATCCCAGACACAGCTACAGGCTGGGCAAAGAAGAGATTCAGAGCAGCCCTGTGGAGAAGGACTTGGGGGTGCTGGTTGATGAGAAAAAGAACATGAGCCAGCTTCAGTGTGTGCTTGCAGCCCAGAAAGCCAACCGTATCCTGGGCTGCATCAAAAGGAGCATGACCAGCAGGTTGAAGGAGGTGATCCTGCCCCTCTACTCTGCTCTCGTGAGACCTCACTTGGAGTATTGTGTGCAGTTCTGGTGTCCTCAACATAAAAAGCACATGGAACTGTTGGAACAAATCCAGAGGACGGCCACAAGAATGATCGGGGACTGGAGCACCTCCTGTAGGAAGACAGGCTGATAAAGTTGGGACTGTTCAGCCTGGAGAAGAGAAGGATGCATGGAGACCTCATTGCAGCCTTCCAGTATCTGAAGAGGGCCTATAGGGATGCTGCGGAGGGACTCTTCATTAGGGACTGTAGTGACAGGACAAGGGGTAACGGGTTCAAACTTAACCAGGGGAAGTTTAGATTGGATATAAGGAGGAAATTCTTTCCTGTTAGGGTGGTGAGGCATTGGAATAGGTTGCCCAGGGAGGCTGTGAATGCTCCATCCCTGGCAGTATTCAAGGCCGGGTTTGACAGACCATTGGGTAATATGGTTTAGTGTGAGGTGTCCCTGGCCATGGCAGGGGGGTTGGAACTAGATGATGTTAAGATCCTTTCCAACCCTAACTAATCTATGATTTGTGTTCTACCATTACTGCAGATTCACTCTGGAGAGTGATCCTCCCTATTCTGACACATGAGTAATATAGGGAGGACCAGTTGCCCTTTGGATCTTTCTCTCTTATTTTACTCAGTGGCCCCAGATGATCCTTTTGGATTCAGTAGCTAACTCAGGTAAGGTTAGGTGAATGAATACTTCCTTAATTCACAGAGGAAGTAATAGTATTTCCAATAACTTCTTCCATGTACCAGTTCTCACAGCTGTCCTCCATTTTTCTGTACAGAATCTGCAGTAATGGTAGAACACGAATGTTCAGGATCAATTTATTAAATTTTGCCAGAGTTTTTCAAATATATGAAACCTCAGCCTAACGCTCCGTTATCCTGAACAGATAATTCCTCATGCAAGTGCACTTAAGTCAGTAAATTTTTACTTCGTACACTCTGTGCAGAAGCTCAGAATGACTGTAAATCACAATGGCTGAGGCTTTGAAGGAGTTTCTAATAGCTCCACATATTGTAAAGCCAAAGAGGGCTCAAGGGTGTTACTTTCGCAGAACTTCCATCCTGATCATTAAGTAAGTTCACATTTTCACTGGATTCAACTAAATCACACCTCTCAGTGGCAAGTTATCCCTAAGACACCTAAAAATACACCAAAGACATTTAAATTAGATTTCACCTAAAAGATTACATCTGTTCTTTAAGACAACCACAGGAAAGCAAGTCTTCTGTAAAGCTTTTGTGGTATATTTCTCTATCTATTATCTTACAAGACATATTTGTTAGTTCTGTGTTGTCTCAGCCAGGACTTTAATGTCAAATGGAGGTTAAAATCTGTACAGAAATATCAAAGTATTTTCTTTCATTTCCTGATAATAACATTTTCCATGTACTGATAAGTGTCATTATCTTAATTCCTGATAACAGCTTCTTAAACTCATCAGCTAGCATGCAAGAATATGGTTGTAAAAACCCAAATAGTTCAATTCTGCCTGAAAAACATGGTTTACAGTTCTGCTTTTTTGAAAGGAAAGAATCCTAGTAGTTGTCCAAAGAGGATTATGGGTTTGATATTGCATTTAACAATTTATAACAGCCTGATTTACTTTAGCTTTCAAACAACAGCATTCTATGACTTGTCTATAATCCAAAAGGCAAAGGGCCAAATGCATCTGTGGTGTGACTGTTAGAATCATGAGAATAATGCAAAGCATTACTTTTACAACAACAAAAAAAATAATTGAGCCTTTCTACATCAAATTGTAATATAAAATCTTACATCTAATATTACCCTAGAAATATTCTGTGTTACAGGTTACCATGCAATACGCTATAGCTACAGTTCTTTATTTGTGATTGCCATTAATTTCAGTTTCCTAAACTTTGATTTGTTTATATTGTGGGCTACGTCCTCTGATGGCTTTTGTAGTTATCATATTGCTAAGGAAGTCTGACATTCCACTTAAATTTGAAAATAAGAGCAGCTGGTTCAAACACAAGAGAATGAAGTCAAATATGAATCAACGTTTTTTCTTCAACCACTAACTAAATACATTTCTTCAGTTAACTTAAAAAAATTCCTCAAAAAAAAATGAGGATGCTGTCTCTTTCTATTTCTGAACATGATAGCAACCTTCCTTGAACAGAAGAAAGAAGTCAGCCAGTGCCCAAGAAAGTGAAACCTAAAACATTTGCTATAGCAGGATGCAGCATTGGACAAATACTCTATAATTTCATTTAGGATGACCCCAGTCTTCCAGCTGGAACACTTCCATTTTAACAAAATGCTTTAATATATACTGGAGGAAAAAAGTCATACTTCACAGTGAAAGACTGTGAGGAGACCTACAGGTCTCAACTTTCGGTTCCCTAACTACCTTTTTTGTATGAAGTTCCTGTATAATCTTCTCAGATATGAAGCATTGAGACTGTTCAAACTATAGACCACCTGGAAGAAAAGATTTCCAGCAGTACCTTTTCTTGGAGTAGTTTCAGTCCATGCCAAGTCAAGAATCAGAGATAAAGTTATCATTCTGCACCATTTTAGTGAGAAAACCTGCTAGGAGTTTGCAGAACCTACTTAACTGCAATTTTTATTATATTTATACAAAATAGAACCATGATTCTTAATGAAATCTTGATGGTTTCGTATGGAGTTTTATTTCTTTATTCTGTTTCCTTACACTTGCAGAACTTCAGCATTTTACTAACTAGTTATTTGTTTTGTTGTGCTGAACTTTCACTGTGTGGGGTTATGATTCTTTTTTCCTATTGTCATAATTATTGGTGTAAGTAAGCTGGGTAGAGGTCTTCATACTGTGGGTGGACAAAAGACCTTTTATAATTTTCAGTTTTAACATAACAGCACCATTGCTCATTATGTTTGTCAGTTGTCAGAGATAAACTAAATCTTTGGGAACAAAAATAAATTAAGAAAAGGAAGGTGTTGCTGCCCATGCTGCAGGGGTTTGGAACTGGATGATCTTTAACATCCCTTGAAACCCAAACCATTCTGTGATTCTATGAAGATACCCAAATTACTTGGGCTGGAAAATGTTGATAGAGAACTTCAGAAATCAGCTGCGGTCCTTCCAAATACAGAATGACATACAAAATAAAGTTGGCACTGGGGAGCAAAAGTAAAAAGAGGAAAACTCTCCACATACTGTGTAGGAAGCTCAGAGAATTCTAGGAGTCAAAATATTTTTCAGTGAAGAAAAATGATCATGTAAAGTGACACAATTATTTCAGAACTATAAAAGAGACATAGTCCATTTCTTTAGTGTCAACTGGCATTTTAGATAACTGTTGGATATTTCACATCATTTTTGTAATGAAATGAAGTCACTTGAACATGAGCAGTTAAGAGATGGACTAGTTAGAGATTGAATTATTTGTGTTACAATTGATAACCAGGTCAGAATGTCAAAATGAGATTAACTATTAACTGAATTTTGCAAACAATTGTCACTGCAAGCCAAAGTAAACTGGCTTTCCTCAATGAGCTAAAAAAAAAAAACCCAAAACCCGAAGCCTGAATTGTATGTGACTTAAAACCTGGGGGTGGGGGAAGAAAAATGAGAAATCTACCATCAAAAGAAAAAAAAAAAAAGGAAAAAAAAAAATCCCCAACCTTAAACACATGTGAAATAAATGTAGGAAAGCACAGTTCAACACAACAAACATTTTATCAGGGAGCACCAAGCTTGACAAAAATTGCATGGTAACACCTATGCAAATGCATTCATAAGTATGCATCTGAATGGAAAAAAAAAAAAAGAAACAAGCAAATGTTAGATCTCAGAAAAATGTACAAAGCAGAAAATCTGCAAAGCCATGGATTATCACAGTGTTAGACAATACTTCTCAGCAGAGATATCAAAGCTGAAGACTTATCTCAATATAAATAGTGGAAACTTAATATGAAAGTAAACAATAAAGTATGCTTAATTATATGCATAAAATTGCATTGGCAAAGCTTACATAAGAAGAAAAATCAATGAGTAGCGTTTGAAATAAAGTAATAGTTCTTGGCATACATGAAAAGCAACATGCAAATGCACAGAGGTGTTTAACTTGTCTATAAAACATGGTTCGAGGGATAAATTCAGTCATGTATTTCCAAGACAATGCTTTTCAAAGGATATAAAACCTCAAGGGTAAGTTGCATATTGGTGCAGGCCCCAGTATGACAGCATAGATATACTGGCTTCATTAAGAAAAAAAACCAACAAAGTGACAAAACTTGACCTGATGGTGAAAGTAGATGCTACTACATGGTTTCTGACACCACGTGCTTAAATTAAGAATATGGTCACAATAATAAAAGATGATAAAGGTGAATGCTGATACTAAAATAATTAACAGAGTTGTTAATGTATTATGATCTATAAGAATTGTTAGGAAGCACTTTTCGAACAAATACATTCAAGACAATTTTGTGTCTTAAAAAAGTCTTAAGAGAGTCATTTTGATAAAAAGAACTGATGTTCAGCACTTTTAATTTACTTTCATTTACTTTGAATTCTCCTTATGCTTGTTTCAGTATCAGAAATGTCCAGATTCCTGGCTAGATTGCAAAAAAGTGATCACCTTTTCCAAAATACTTCTCATTTGGAAAAAAAAAAAAAAAAAAAGAAAAGGAAGAGAGAAAGAAAGACCAATATAATGAGAAACTGAAACAATCCTGAAATACGCCCAAGAAAAGATCTTTGTGGATTGAATAGGCTTAGATGCCAGATTAGATTTAATGCTGTTATTTATGTAAGACAATAATTTGGCATGAAAGAAGTTTACCAACTATACCCATAAAAACTGCAGTCGGATGTATAGATGGAAAGTCACCAAAATAAAACCAGCTGTCCAAGAAGACATTTCTAGCTTGTCACAATGAAACAGCTTCTCACAAAGGTATATGGAGGATGATGTGATTACTTTAAGTACTGAAATGTATTTTCTTGGCAAAAAAGCCATCACGGAAAAAAACTACAATTTTGAGAAAGTAGTTTGAAATAGAGGCATACAATATAGAGATAATTTTTTCCTTATTTTTACATTGGCTTTCAGTCTAGTTATTGAGCAGATTCAGGAAATGCAAAAAAAAAAAATATTTCTTTTTTTTTTTGGCTTTGTATTTTATATTACCACTCACACACACACCCAGGAACACATACCCTTTATTAGCATCTGCAGAGATTGCCATGTTACTTGGACCCAGCTTCACGTTTGTGCTGTCCTGCCTTCATAACCTTCTCCTGTAGCCAGCGTGAGAGCTCAAGAAACTAAGGATAATGCTAACAACTGATAGTATAGTCTAAAATTGGATGGCAAACACAAAAGGACAGCTTTTTTTCATCCAAGAAAAGGTTATCTGCTCAGCAGGATGCTGGGACCCATTGTCAGAAACAAATGTTCTACAGTTTGTACTCTGACTTGTTGTATCTAACCTCTGGATTAATTACTGAGAGGGCTTTTCTTTGTAAGATTTGTCTTCTTACGCTTTTGGCACAAGAATTAAATCCACACCATTTTGCATTGCGTTGCACAACCTTTACAAGCCTTTGGTGTCTCCGCGGAGGCACCCAGCACATTGTGTGCTTCTTCAGTGATGGAGTCCCAGCCGCCACTGAGGACACTAGGGCATGGAGCAGGGGTAAAGAGAACAACATGAGCAGGCAGGGCAAGGATTTGGGCAAAACAAAGTTACAGACTACTGAGGGCAGCAAAACAGCCCCTGTGAGGAGTGATGAGAGCCTTGCCACATGGTGTATACACAAAAGCAGTGCTGCTGGCCAAGGCCAGGAGTCATAGGAAGAGCTGGAGCTGAGGGGAAATGGAGGGAGCAGCCAGTTCCCAGCTGGGCCAACAGCATCGAGGACTGCCAGCCATGGCTGGGCTCATCAGACAGCACAAGGCACACAAGGGTGGAGGCCCAAAAGTCATTGAAAACTCCTGCAGCTAGATGTTGCCAACACATCTGACTAATCTAATCTGGAGCATGTTCCCAGCTCTCTGCAGCATTGCTTTACATGTAGGTTCTAACCATGTTCAGGAACAGATCCACTATCCCTGAAGGGCACTGCCAAGAAAACCTACAGAAAAGCAAATGGGGTGATGGTGAGGAAGTCCATACTCTTTCATGTTTCGTTGTAGTTGCCATACTTCCCCACGGCAAAGTACAAACATTGCTCACATCATGCTAATTCTCCTACTATTCATGCTTCCCAAGCAAGTGTGGAGATAATCCTTTCTCACCTCTATGACCAATCCTTTGTTTCCTCCATGCTTCATTCTAGCCTCTGACCACCAATCCCACCTCAGCACTGACTGGAGAAAGTGAAATTCCAACGCTCATCAAGTAATTGCAAAATGCTTAGGGCAACATTCTCCTCTCCGCATCAAGCTTTTATCCATCAAAAGGCCAAGTCATCCTGCTTTCAAATCTCCTTGGAAAAGTTTTAAATGCTTAAGTGACAAACTAATGCTCAGTATAAAGATCCAAAGGGGAGATATTACACTCTCCAAGGGAGACTGCAAGTTTCCCTTCCAACACTGGCCTCGGTTGAAGTATTACAATAATGACAGATGAGCTCGTCCAATAAGAGGCTTTCCTTTCTTTGACTTTAGCGCTCAATTTTCCAGAGTTTTATGCAACATTTTAATCCCGTGTATTTAAACTCTGTGTTCTCCTGCTATGTTGCTTATGAAAATGGCATTAATAGAAACAGAAAATCTGTTAAGCAGGGTAAGTGCTGCCTTACATCTGAGAGCAAAACAAGCAGCCCCTGGCACCAAGCACTAAAAGGATTCCATTAAACAGAAGGAATACAGTCTTCCAACTGGCAGAGTATCATTTTGCTTTGTTGAGAGTGTATAGTATAATGATTATCTACAGCTGGGTTGGGGAAGTATAAATCACGTTAAATTTTTAAAATAGCTATGCAGACCACAGGAATATACAACGTTCTTACATTGATCATGGATATGGGATTTTATTATTTTATTTGTTTTTAAGCAATAGTTATTTATGGGAACTAAGTGCAACTCCCACATCTTCATCAACAACTGCTTCAGATCATCCAAACTGCAGAAAGTGCTGAGAAACTTGAATAGAAACACTTGTCTGACAGTCTCTTCACAGAAAAAGATATCTTTAGTTTAAATAAATTTTGCAATATACCAATCTACTTTTTTCTTTGATTAAAAAGTTATTTTCAATTTTAGATTAACTTTATTAAAGAATACTGTCCAAAAATATTGAATAGGAATATCTGCACAAGGAAGAAAACTCCGTAATAAACTTGTTAGCTGCAGATTAATTTCTTTCTGTAAGTGACAGGGACTTACGGGATATTTATAATGACTAGGCAAGTAGTCTACAGGAACCTTGCACATTTATCTTTCACCAATCACCATCTTATCTTTTAGGTATTAAAAAGAAACTCAGAAACTGATAGTGTGGACAGCTTGCTGACATTAAAACTTCTCCTGTTTTCTTCACCCTCCTTTTTCTTTACCCTTTTATATAACCCAAATATTAGTCAACAGCCACAGTAACACAGGACATTGTCTTCGCACCGGATTTAAGACATGTGATTCCAAACCTAAAAGATCCATTCACAGAAGAAATAACACTCAACATTATGCACAATTAGAATCAGATTTACAGAATAGTAATAGAAGAAGTATGGGCATGCATTAGCAAAAGACTTTTTTTTTTTTTTCCTATTTTTAAATTCTGTTTTCATCACTTTGCTTCTTTTTCTTATAGAGAAATAATAAAAATGTAGGCAAATATTAATCTTTCTTAAAGACTTCCCGGTAAAAAGAATTCAATATCCCATACAAAGATACCATGTATGTTTAGAAAGCCATCAATATGTTTCAGAAAGGAATGGCACAACTTCCTCTTGACTACATTGTAAAAACCAGGACACTTTTGGTGAAAATCATGTATTTTTGCAAAGCAAGGTAAGCACAATGGCCGTGTGTAGTAAGACTAATCTTTCTTGCCCATAATGCAAACGATAGAATTGATTAATATTAAGGTGGGTGGGGGAGGAAAGTTAAGAAAGGAAGGGTTGCCAAGAAAGTGTCACTGTGAAAGCTGGCCAGAAAACAAATCCTACTCCGTGAAAATATGAAGTTTTGGAAATCTAATTTTCCTCCACACCAAGATGAACCATCCAATCCTATACTGGAGACCCCATTGGTTAGGGCACAAACCTATTTGTCAGCCTACTGATACTGGAAGCACTGAGGTTTAATCTATCCTGTTGGAATATTAGATTAAATATTGAGCTTGTTTACATCTCTCATTCAAGAAACCCATCCTGACTATCAAGACAGTAAGCATGACATAGTTTCGTATGAAACTGGCTACAGAGCAGTACCTGTATCTTTGGTCCATGGATTTAAGTGTGGGGGGATGGGGTTTAAGTCCACTTCTGTGGTTGTTTTTTTTTCCCAAACTAAGACATTCGTTGAAGAGTTTCTGTCACAAGTGAGTGTTTCTCAACAGTAGCTACCACAGGATATTGTGAATATCTCTCTTTCATTTGATTTGGGAGAACCAAGCCAAAGATAGCTTCTGTTTAAAAGGCTCTATTTTTGTGCAAAGTTTTGATGGGTCATCATTTTCCAGTTAAAAAATGCGAACTTTTCCTCAGAAAATCCCTAACCAGCTCTAGTCATCACTTTCCAGGGAGGTCGCATGTCAATAAAATGAAAATTGAAAGGTACACGGAAAAGGAGTTCAGAAAAGCATAGCAGCATCATGTCTGTGTCACCTGCTAAGAATGCCCACAAAAACAAAATTGTCACTGAGCAGACTGAGCACAGAAGATCTGGCAAGATGTTCAGCATCCTACAGAACTCTTACTGCACAAGAAAAATGGCAGGTTCTACTGCATGTGATGCTTCCATTTTTTTTTTTCTACTTGCCCTCTAAGATCATGAAATACTCCACTTTGAAATCCTATTTCAAAGTATAGATATTTTTAAGTAGGAAATGTAGTTATGTCTTGGAAGCCACCAACACCACTTGCCATACACGTTGCACGAAGTCCTCAGACCTTGCCCCAGGACCCAAACACTGTGTGTCCCTGCCCTCGCTCTGCCCACTCCTGGCAGATCCTTTCCCTGAATTGTGGCCGTCTTTCGTCTTGTCTGTGCAAAGGTCTGACCCTAACAATGTTGCCAGAAGGAAGGAAGGAAAGGTTTGTAGAAACCTTGCAAACTTTTTTTTTTTTTTATCCCTTTAAACATCTCCCCAGGGGGGCAATAGAAATGCAGAGTGAGCTCTTCGGATATCCAGTCCAAGGGGGACACTTGAGGAAAGAAATTGAGCTAGAGAGCTTCCAGCACTTGATTACTTATTGTTTGTTCCTTCCCCTCCACCTCCCCACCCCCACCCCGCCCCCCTCCTCCTGGATCTCATTGGGAACATCTAATGAAATTACAAGTATTTCAGTCTGGAAATAGCATGTTCATGCTGCTGCACTTAAGCAAGGACATTCCCTTTCATCAGTGTGCTATCCCGTGGTTTGGGTATTCCCTGTGAACTTCTGTTACTTAACATCTATTCTACCACTTGAAAATTAAAGGTACTCGTTCATGTCTTGAATAGGGCACCTATGGACAGCGACGGGATTCCCTTCTCCCGCTCTCGGCGTCCCCAGGGCTCCGAGCTCTGGCTCGCCCTGGGCGAAGGTGGCGGGAAGCAGCTACCTCTCCTCAACCCCCCGGACCTGCCGTGCCCTCCGCGTACACCTCGCCGCAAGACCGCGGGTTCGCCCCGACCCGCCGCACTGTCCCCGCTCCGCACTGCATCCCTCCGAGGGCGCGGGAGGCGACAGGCGGGCATCGATGCACCCAATGCCCAGCCTGGGCGCCGGGTGGTTGCTCCTGCCCTCAGGTAGGAGCTGCGGGCCCTGGTACATCCCCGCCTGTCCCACCTGCGCCGCCCCGAGCACCCACCCACGCCCCGGCGCAGCGAGGGACAGGGAGAAAGATGCCGCGGTGAGGTGGAAGGAGGTAGCTAGGGAAAGGATAGATAAACTAACCTGCCACGGGGATGGTGATGGGAAGCAGCAGCAGCTGATGGAGCAGCAAGGCGGGCAGGAGTTGAGTGGCCCACATGGTGCTGGCGGCCCCCCCCCCCGCCCAGGCGGCTGGCGGGGAGGAGAAGAGATGGCTCCTCGGAAGGACCCTGCGCACAGCCGGTCACTAGAGGAGGCAGAGTGAGCCGAGCTGCTTTTTATTGCGATGATCTAAGTTTGTTGTGTGATTAACTGGAAAGATCTGGGTCCCAACTCCCTCTTACGGTAAGAAACTGTTTAACAACATCCCCTCTCTGCCTCCTCTCCTCCTCCCCTCCACAGGAGCTGCCTCGCCTCCCTCCCCGCAGCCAGCCCAAGGACAGGGCTCCCACAGTCTCATCCCTCCCTCTTACCCTTCATCCATCCCTCCCTCCTTTCCACCGCCTCCTCCCCTCCATCCCCTCGGGGCTCAGAGAGAGCAGCCTGTCCAGACAGGGGCCCCCAGCTCTTGCCCCAGGACTGGTGTCTGCTGCCCCCAAGCTCCTCCTGGCCCCACAACCCCCTTTGCCCTCTCACTTGCAGCTGAAACAAAACTCTCCCTCCCTCCTTGCAGACGTTTCCCTTCACAACATACCTCTTTCTCCACCTGCCTCTAGGCCCCATCTCCAGCTTCATCCTCATCCACAGTTAGCAGGAGTCCCCAGGGCAAACCCAGGGACAAAGCAAGGCCAATTTCACCACTTAGGAAACATCTTTCTTCTGACCTGCTCATGGCTGCCCATTACCACCAGCCTGGCCTTTCCATCACCCTCTTTGGCCACCTGACAAATGCCACTTCCCCAAAATTGTGGCAACTCTGGTGAATCTAAAGGTCAAGTATCAGCTGGCTGTCATTGCTCCATGGAGACAATCCCAACGCGAGGCCTGACCTTCCATCTGTCACAGGCAAAGTGGTTGAAATTCTTCTGTTGCACTTCATTTTGACCTCATGGAAGCAATGGCTTTGGGTTTTGTTTAAAGTCATGAGATCGGCCTTCATGACACTCAAGTGTTCAAAAATAAACACTTCAGGGAAAGTTCTGCCTTAATTTAAACTGTTCCTTTCTCCCATGCACTCACCTACCATCTATAGCATGCATGTGCATCAACACAGGAAGCCTTTCTCCTCCATTTTCCACAAATAAAGCAGAGTTCTGTATGTGGCCTCATGCCACGTGAGTCAGAAAATGTCCTCCTTCTTCTTTGCCCAGAATTACAATCCATAGTGATAAACACCTTTGAGAGAAATAGCTTTCCTTAAAAATGGGTTGTTTCCCAAGCCCCAAATATTCATTGTCAGGTTCTATTCATTTTTTTCCTGTATTCCCCAAATTTGTTTTTTTTTTTTTTTCACCAGATTCATGCCCAGTGGCAAAACATAGAATTTCCATTTGGGAATTACTGCGTTGTGAAGTAAAAGAAAGGGGACAGAAAGGAGTTGAGAGAAAGTCTGTGAAGAAAATATTTTGAACATTTGGTGTTACAGGAAAAACACATTTATGTGAGACAAAAAATACTTTCTGCTGCAGAGCGAAGATAATTTCTAGGGGTGTATTTTGCTGTCCTTGTTTTTCTCACAAGAATGCAGGTTAATTTACAGGAGTTCCTTAGAGATGCACAACCTGAAAACAGAAAATGTATTCCACTGGCCAGTGACCCTGTGTGAAATCCTTGTCCACTGCAACTGATAGAACATATCTAAAGCTTTGTTTTTATCCCTGTGCTCAAAGATAGACATGAATGTAAACAATAAGCAGCAAAAATAATCATAGCACCATGCTGAGCTCAGAATAGTCACATTCTGTTAACCAGATGTATTTGACTTGTTGTCCATGCATGTGATGAGTGACTCTTTTTTGGTTAAAAGCACAAAATCATGCACCATTAAAGTCAACTAGATCTTTTTGTTTGACACTGACTTCCCTAAGAGGGTATTTGGCCTGTAGTCAGGTTTATCCTGAATTTTAGGAGGTTTCTGCAGTGTCTCTTGAGGAGTAGGATGCTCCTTAATGGAGTACATATTTTGCTATATGGATACCTATTATTAATACATAGTCTTGTGTATTATTCATGATGCATCTGCAGTTCTGCTTGAGAGCTCAAGTCATGGTCATACGCTTCTTTGACTATGTTACACTGGGCAGGTATAACTCCATAGCCCTGGTTCTCCATTTGCCCAACTAGAGGACATCTCTGCTTTCTTCATAAGCCCTATGTATCTCCCCTCAGTGGAAAACCAGGGCACATGAAGTGGAAGGCCAGGGACAGAAGGGAGATTAGGAAGGCAAAAATTCTATAAATGCCATATTCTGATGATCTGTTTGTAGGCAGTCAAGACAAAGCTTTGTGTCTGGATCTGGGAAATTAAAATGTTCTTTGGTCCCACATCATATACTGCGAAATGTAGTGTGATCTTTCTTCTGTGCTTTCTTGCCCCATGTGTTTTACAATTGAAGCATAATATTTTAGTTCAGTTCAATCAAATTTTACCTTGAAACCAATTTCAATATGAAGGAAGGTTGCAAAAATTGCATATCGTGCTGAAGTTTGCAATAAGAATTCCACGTTAAATTTCAGTCTGCACATAGAGAAACTGAAGATCTAAATTTGATAATAAAAAGTTGTGGGGTTTATGCAAGAATATTCTGTTATGTTTTCTGACCTACAAATCTCCTTCTCTTTTTCTGTTTTTAGGGCTTAGCTAAGTGTGGGGATTTTTGGCTCCTTTTTCTTCTTTTCTATTTTTTTTGGCAGCATTGCAGACTTGCTTCGATAACCTGACTTTCAAATCAGTGCAGCTCTGTATTAGGAAAGTAGCATAGCATTTCTGTATAAGTTATCTAAAAAGAGAAGTGTTACTGCACACTTTACCTAAGTTGTATTTGCTCTGGACTGCCCACATGAGTAAAAAAGTTTGAAAATACTTTATTTTGGTTGGAAAAGTAAGCAGACATGACCAAATACATAGAAACTGCTGTTTTTATATTCCTTTTTCTGACCATAACCACAGTTGGATCTGTTTTTCAGATGTAACTTGCTATTCAGAAATGCTAGATATTCACAGTTTTGGCAGGAATCTTCATGCAGAGTAATACCAAGTCACAATTAGCTTTAAGGAAAGCTTATCTAAATGACCCAGCATCCGTCATATTAATTACCTCTTGTGTTCCACATAAAACTTTTTAACTCTTGATTTATCTGGTATAGGTACCACTCTGTTAAGGTCCTGTTGGATAATAAACCAAATACAACAAACCGAGCTTGAGACTAAGAAGGGAAGAGGCTGAGGAATGGACTGCAAGATTGGACACTGCTGGGAAAGCCAGAGTTTAAGCAGAGCTTCAGCACACAGCAGGTGTCAATACTTGCTGAGGCACCTCAGCCAGGGCCCTAGCTGGGCATATGGCACCTTCCAACCTAATCCCCCATTCTTCATGCAGAAAGAAAAAGGCAAATAGAGTGGAAAGGCTGAAAGGAAGATGTGGAAGAAAAGGATAACAAGATCTGAGCAAAGTGATTAATATCTAGCTGAAAACAGAAGCTCAGAAACTCCCAAGTTTGCCATTTTAGACTCAGCCAGAAGGATTTTACGTCATGCTAAACGCTGCAGACCTGAACTGCTACTCCCAGAGAACAAATTCACCACACCAGTTAAGTTGTTTAGAGCACCTTACAGTGAAGCAGAAGAGTGTGGCACCTCAGACAAGGCCTCTTTTCAGTTAGTCACCAGGGAAACCCAAGGATGAAGACAAGAGCCACATCTCCCCCTGCAATGTAGGCACTAACCTACAGTCCTGAGGCAGTCACATCTGCAAACATGGCATTCACAGGTAAAAGTCCATATGTATTTAATAACTTAAATTGTGTACCTTTAAAAAGCTTCTTATTCTTTCAGCCCATGTCAGAATTTACAAATAAGAATTAGTCAGGGGCTGTTACCTGACTCTATAGGCACAAGGCATGGCATGGTTTGGCTTGAAACTATACGGTTGCACTTCACCCAAAACCAGACTTGTGCAAGCAGTGTCACACCTTGGCTGAGTCCTTTCATGGTACAAAATAATACAGGGTATGTGTAAATAATGCAAAATAATGTGGTATGTGTAAATAATGCAAAATAATGCAGGCTATGTGTAAAATTCAAAACAGTCTAGATTATAATTTTATACACAGGTGCATGCTCCTGCATAATGAAAAATGCAGTTTAAAAGTTGTTGAGGTTAAAAGGGGATATGAACGCTAAAGTGACTTGGCTGTGCTTGGTTCCACCCATTACAATTCACATATATTCATAATAGTCAAACATGCATAATTCACAACTCTCCCCACATCCAGACTCCCTGATGCTCAGGTCTGGGTCCTAAACCCTAGTCAGGTAATCCAGCATTCATCCATGCAGTCAGTTAATAACATAAATCCCTTATGGTTTTCCTGTGCAAGACATACGGTAACTGCTTTTTACATATATATTATATGGTAACTAAGACTAGCTAAGATGAATAACAAAACAATTTTAAAGTTGCAGTATGAAAGTCATTTAAGCCATTTATGGCATTGTGCCAAATGGCTGATGCTGATAACACAGCCCTTCAAGATCAGTTTGGAAATTACTATTTCCAATATTTTGGGGGGGAAAAATAGTAAAGGAAAAAAGTAGTAATCTATACTCTGCACATTGCTGTTAGTAGGAAATATCTGATCTTGTTTTATCTAATAAAAATTCAGATATTTCCACACATCAAGCATTTATTTACAAGGAGATAAATTTTGCAAACAATTCAAAAGATTTATTTGAATAAAAATTCCTGGTAATATCCATTTGAAGTTTTTGGGAATGTGCTGCCTTGTGGCTATAGGCTTTTAGGAACATAAAAATTCTTTACATTACTCATAATTGTTTCTTCTAAGTACTCAGAGGTTAGGTATATTGACTGAAGAATTTAAACTTTTTGTTTATATCTGTTTCCTCCTTTATTAGTCTCCATAGCACCAAGAAAGTCTAGAAAGATAAATGTCATCAACAGTACTGTCAAATAGATTTTAATATACCTTGTCTGTATTACTTAGGGCCTAATTTGCCCTGTAAAACCTTTACACTAGATTTATTTATGCAAGAATGTAAGAAAAAAATGAACCTCTCTTTGACCTTATTCTTCTAAAATCAAATTGTAATACTGGCCATTGTTAAAAAAACAGAAGCTGAGTACATTTGATATGAAGCAACAGCCCCAGAAGACCTCAATTTACATGCCATAGTTACTGAGTTATTCTCTGAGGGTAGTTGCTCTCTACACTATTTAACCATTCAGATATTCAGCCATTTATGCTTCTCCATAAGTGTCTCATTTCTAGCAAAGACATAAGTGATTTTTCAGGCTTAATATATGATACATTATCTTGTACAAAGAAAATCAAAGGTTTGGTCAAATTCACCCCGACTTCAGATTTCCCTTTTTACCAGCTGTTGCTCTTTTTTCTTGTTGTTTTTTTTTTTTCTTGTTTTGTTTTTTTTTAATTCAAAAAGCCTTCATTCCTTTTTTTTTTATTGTTGAAAAGCTTGAAATTATCAACCCAAAATATTCAACCACTGAGGAAATCTCCAAATCACATTGCTTTTAAAATTACCTGTTTTTAAATCAGTGTAACGATTTTAGGACCTGAGCTAATGTGTGTATATATGGTTTAGAGTGAGATGTGACTGCCCATGGCAGGGGGGTTGAAACTTGATGATCTGAAGGTCCTTTCCAACCCTAACTATTCTATGATTCTATTCATATGAGTCTATGATACAGTAATACTCTGAAACTCTTACATGTGCGGGTAATTACATTTTCATTTTTTAAGAAAGTGAAACCCAAGAGTGTACTGAAAGAAAACCACTGAACATACCTGGCTGAATATTTTTTTCTCTTAACTGGTTAAACCATAAAATTCAGACTAGTTTTTCCAAGCTTTTTTATGTGTTAAATCCCAAACTGAAGAAGAATTTTGGAATTTCCTAAAGCAATTTTTTATTTTAAAATAAACTTTTGAAGGATTTTAAATAAGGACATAATTTTTACTTACAAATTAGAAACACTTTTGTGTGCAAAAGAATTCCAAACAAATAGACAAACAAAAAGGAAAACTTTGTCAAAAACAATGCAGAGAAGTTAATGTGAGACCATGTATTGTTTTGTTGAACTTTAATGTGTGTTTTTAAGGTGGGAAAAGTTTAAAACAAGTTCTCTGTAATATATATTTTACTTCTAGAAGAGGTAAAACTGTTGTCAGACAGCAAAGGGCCCTTATCTCACAGTATGATACTTCTGCAAATGCAACATCGAGATATGCTGAGAAGACCCTACCAAAAGGTAGGTGCTGAAAGACACACTACAAAAATAACATGCAGAGATTTTAAAAAAAAAGAACTATTGCTGTTATTCATATCGTTATTCATATCTCTCAGACTGGTAGACATTTAAAAATGCATTTTCAATATGTTTGGAGTAACAAATAATCAAATTAAGCTGGTCTTTGACTATATTACGGAGCAGTTTCAGCAATTCAACAATCTGGAGACAAAAGCATTAGCCCTTTGAATTCCAGAGAATGAAGACTTCCAGAACCTGCTTGTCAAGAGTAAATTCTCTAGGATTTCATATCAAAGAGGAGAATTTCTACCTAGGGTGCTGTTAAAGATTTTAGAAAGAAACCTAACCGGGAATTCATCAGTTTCCTAGCAATCTCTCAGACATGAGGATGTATTAATAGCAGCTCAGAGACAACACAAACAACAAAAAAGAGCTCACAATTCATGGCCATAAGGCACTGATCTTTCCTGGTTTAAGGTTTGTAACCCCAGAGAAAGAACTCTTGCCAAGACATCAGAAAAGATGTTATCAGAGGAGGAATCTCAGCTTGACTTCTTTTCAAGAACAAGCTTTGGGTACTTTATTTGAATCAAAGTCTCCTTGTTTGGGATACAAGCTTTGTAATGCAGCTACTGGAAAATAGTCAAGTAGGAAAAAGGGACATGTGGCTGCAGAATCAAGACAGGAAAACTCTCAAAGGAAGACTAGGGCAAACTGTTAAATATCTCTGCTTTTTTCAGTTTTTTATATACTAAAGAGAAAGCTTTTTCAGTAGTTTTGGCCCTTAAAGCTCTTACCACAGGTATTGTAATGCTGGTTCTGAAATAATAATGATAACCATGATTGCTCTACATTTGCTATGCCAAGAAAACATATGCACTTTTTCCTCTATGCTATTTTTAGCATTTCATACCTCAACACTATGGTGCCTATTTTCACAAAATACCCAATCCCCACTTTTCATAGAGATTATTTGTTGAAAAGCCTTTTTCTTATAGGTGAAATCTGAGCATGGATGATTAGATTTCCCTGCACATTAAACAGTGACAGAATATATTTCTACCTTAGCTCATTCTTCTGCTGAGGATTTTGCTACCAACTTCTGCAGCCAAAATAAGATTGAAGGAGTATTTAGATGTCTATGGGCTGAAATTATACAATACTAAAGCTGTCTGCTTGCTCACATGCATCAGCTTTGCTCAACCTTCCCAAAGTTTTGATTCCAGTCTTCAAGTCTAAAATTAATCTTATAGGGCAAATAAGAAGTTCTTGAATTTGGAACACTACTGCTAAGCAAGCTGGTATGATGGTTTATTTCAATATTTTTATCAGATTTAATACAATCAGATTGATATGAATAGACATAAAACAACAAATGCATTTATAATAGTGACATAGAAAAAACTTTATGGAAAAGTATTTTTTTTTTTCTCCTGAATAACAATTATGGTCTATCTTAAATGGAAACACTTTATATCTGAATTTGTATTATTTCTGCATAGTTTTTTTAAGTCTTTCTTGAAATAGCATTGTACAGATTAACACACATTGTATATTTAACTTCCCAGATAAGTAACACTGTTTTTTAATTTAAGAATCTACAGATTGGGTTGAAGGACAAGTCCACATAGACAAGAAATTTTATCTGACAGTAATCAATGAAGGTTATCTAGGGAAAAATAGAAAAACAGAACAAGTTTGCAGTGATACTTCCTTAGAATGTTTTTTAGCCTTCAAAAATCTGATGGTTGTCCAGTTTCTGGAGCTATGAAATTATCTTAAGGGTGAGCTCTGCCTTTTCCTTTCTTTATGCAGGTTCTGATGTAAACAGCTAAATAAAAATCTGAGATAAGCCAGCTAGACAAAGAATTTTCAAATATACAATTTTGTGAGTTGCTTTTTAATTCTAGTCCAAAATGATTCACATATAAAACCACTGAAAAATACTAGCTTTTGCATATACTATCGAACAATAAGTGTTCAGTGTTGTAATTTTACTGGTTTTTCCCTAAGAAAAAAAAAAAAAACAACAAAACAAGCAAACCAAAAATCAAGAACCCCTGTCCTTCACTTTATTTTTATGTAAACACTTGAATAAATAATTTTTCTCAATAAACACATCAATTCTGAAAATATGTAGATTTACATGCCACATACCTGAATAGCTAGTTTTTACCATTCTAAAATATTCCTTCATTTATTCCCAGTACAGAAAACAATGTGGTTTCAATTCATATAGTGAACAGCAATGGCAAGAAACTGTCTTTATTTTTGCTTGAGATTATTTTATGCGCATATCCTTTTGTTATGGAAGCACTTCAAATAAACCACTGAGAATGTGCATTGAGCACCCACAGGAAATAGAGGGCTGTGTCACTCAGCTTGAGATGAACAACATTTCAGCTACTTTTCTTATAGTTATCCAAGGGGGGGAAATAATAAAAATCTGGTATTTGTTTCCCAAGATTAAAATAGAAAGCACTCTATCGACAATTAATCTGTATTTTATGACAAGGATGCCTGATATAGTCCCGTTGAAAGGCGTGGTGTCAAAAGCTGACTCTGTATCTGGAAATAATCTTCCATTTTTTTTAACAGGGGGCATAATTAGCCAAATTTTTGAATGCTGTATATCACATTAAAAAACAAAAACAAAACCAAACTTTGATCACTAGCTACTCTTGTAAACCACTTCTATGCCTCATTGCCAGTAGCTGACAATATATATGGAATTTAATCTCTCCTTTACTTTCTTTTGATTTCTCTCTCTTTCTCCTTCTTTCACTTTCTCTTTCCCATTCTTTCCCCTTTTCCCTCTCCCTCCCTTCCTCTTCTTTTTACTTATTCTCTTTCTCTTTCTATTTTTATCTTTTTCTCCTTTTCTTTCTCTCTCCATTAGTGTCTTCCTTTAACATTGTCTCTGCCTTTCTGCTTTTCTTTCTTCCTCTATGTTTATATTTCTCTGGTTTTTCTAAGAGTCTTATTAAAAACCCGCACAATCAGAGAAGTCTTCTTATTGTCAATTTAAAAACAGTTATGCAGGCTAAGATTTATAAATTAAATTCTGGCCTCTGAAACAAACACTAGAAGAAAATTTCACAAAATATCATGAATTTTGGGGAAAAATTCAGCAACTACAACTCCGGCTAGTAGGCATTTTAGGTGGCATACTGAGACATGCTAACTACCATCCTGTTGAGTCTTCTTTCTATACTTTGCAGACACCATGATTGCTGAAATATGAAGTTTCAACAGGACCAGAGAAAATGCTGCTTCAAAGTGCAATAGATTTTCAAAGAAACTTCTAAAGGAGCTAAAGGAATAATAACAGTCCTATCACATCAGTGTACCTATCTAGTACAGATAAAGTACTGTCACAATAAACAGCAGACTATTAAACCTCTATTTCCAAGGCTCTCCTGTTACAAGTTCAAAGATGGAGGTTAATAGCAGAGACCAGCTTTTATAATGGTCATAAGGATCACATGTGAAAGTGTTATACTTTGGAACAGGCATTACAGAGCGATACATCAGGAATATGCCCCTCAGTCTGTGATATTGTATAAGCTTTCTAGCATCCTGTGGGCCAAAAATCAGCAACTGTTGTCACAATTTTTGTAACGCTGAAGTTTTCTGAGTTTTGCCTATAGCCATTCTCTCTTTTACATAGACGCTTAGCTTCAGAAAAGCATGTAAAAGTCTACTTGACATCTTGATTCTCATGAATGCTCATTCACCTACATTTTCAAAGAGGTGTAACACAAATGAAGTTTAGGTTTACCTAAATGTCATTCTTCATCAGCAATAATATAAACTAGTTGCTGTTCTGTGTGACACATTTAAAGAGGTAATAAAGCAAGACTGCAAATTCAAATCCTTGGCTATTTCCCATTTATATCTAGGAGACTACTCATGTTTTTAGACATGTATTCAAAAGAACATTCTTGGGTCTAGGCATATGGGACTGTTTTAATGAAAATTAAGAAGGCAGCTCAATGGACTTTGACTCCAAAATAATGACTAACTATTTATCAAAAAATCATGGAGTGAAGTTGAAAACCCATTTAATTTTATCCTGAGCTAAACCTCAACAAAACTGATTAAATACAAGTCTCAGCCTTGTAAAATGAAGCCTGAATGAGCAGCTAGCTTTTGCAATGTGATTCAAAGAAGAAAATATCAGGACAGAAAAAAAATACATCCCAAATGAGAATCATAGGTCTTCTGGTGAGCAAAAATTCCAGTGAAGAAGCAACCATGGTGAAATGAGGATTCACTCAAACATACCATAACTTCAACAGGAAGGAAAAACATTTCTCAGCAGTGCATCACACCGTTTAAGCCAAGACTGGTCACACACTTGATGAACAGCAAGGCAGTGACACAACTTTCTTTGTAGGTAAAATCTCTGCAGACAAGAGGGCTTTGGAACAGCAACTACAGGTTTTTTTTTTTTTTTTTCTTTTTTTTAGCTAGGTAATAGAGCACAAATGTTCTATTTTAAATAAGAGTCACTGTATCATACCCAAATTTAATAACAGAGAGAACAAAAAATAGTTACAGTAGCTTGTAAAAAAGTGTTCCACTTAGCATGTCTAGGTAATAGATGCAGATGTACCATCTGTGTTTGAAATAGAAGGTTGCCTACCCACAAATCCATTTTAAAATGCATTTTTAGGTACATACTAGGAAACCAAAAGTGAAAATAAGGAACATAAGAAAACTTTCAGATACATTCTAGAGTCCAGGAAGTCTGTTAAAATATCACAAGAAGGAAGGAAAATCATTGGCACTACGATTCTATCATAAATAGGTGGGGAAAACATGTATTTCTGCTTGAACCACACTGTATCTCTGCCGTGTTATACCTTGTATTGCTTAGGTATTTCTGTCTTGTGGTCCTCCAGCATTACCAAAGGAAGCCCAGCTTCTTGGGTGCACATGCCTCCTCCCAAGTATAACCCTATTTTTCCCTGTGCTGCCTTCAGCTACCTGCCACATTCCAAGGCAATCAGCTCAACTCAAGGCAGTGGGTTCAGGGGTTAACTCTGAAAACACACACACCTTTTTGCCATGTAACATAGTATATGTATGTTGACTGGTCACAAGCAAACTTAATAAAATACATAATGACTTCACACATATGGCTTCTTTCCCAATGGAAATATTTATATGGGCCTCTCACATCTACCTAGTTATTCATTTTGGGTAGTATTCATTTAAATCCAATGTCAGATACCTTTTTTTTTTGGGGGGGGGGGGAGCAGGGGCACTTATGTCTGAGGTACTTACCTTTCACTGTAGCACTGTTAGAAATTAACAGGCATTTGTGGGTACAATTAATCTCACTGTATAAAATAAACTTTCAGGGCAAATTTTAGGTTGGCCTCAAAGCCTCCTGGAAGGATTTACTTCCTCTCAGTCAGATGCCTACCTTTCTGAGTATTTTCAGCATAACTCCATTTGGATGAAATCTGATTGCAAGCTGATACATTAACTGATGAGAAGAATAGGAAAAAAAATGTAAAGACTTAAGGCAAAAAGTAGGAAAAGTGCAGAAATTACGTTATTCTAGTGCACCAAACATGTCCTAATGAATTAGAAATGCATCCTGAAAACAGGGGACTCACACGAAACTCTCATATTCATATGTTTGTGATGCAATACAGAATCCTCAAGAATTTGTAGAAAATTTCCTGTGGACTTCAGATTTTGGGTTAAAAGACAGATAGCACAATAGCTCAGTACAGCATTCAAGCTTGAGTCCAGTCTGCAACTCAGCATGCTGAAATGAAGTTTTCTTAAGTCTTAAAATTTTACTATTCTGGGCGACAATGAACTGCTAACGCACATTTACTGAGTGTTCTATGCACACCACAGCAAAAGAAAAGGACTCTAGCTGCAGCATTACAGTATTTGCTTTAAATGTCTATTGTTTCAGCCAAGTGTTCGAATTCCCTGACAGTGAAAAGAAACCATGAAAAGAGAGTTTAACTCTGGAAAAAAACATGGAGTAAGCCCCATACTTAAGCTTTTCCAGTTTGCCTCTTAGTTTAGCAGATATGCACAATGTTCAATTTGTTGACAGATGGGAAGATATCCCTAAGGCTGCATTTACCTGTCTCTAAAACTAGAACTAGGAGAGGTACAGCATTCCTGTGTTGCATTTGAGTTAATTACTTTTCCTGAGAATAAGTTAAGGCTGTTAGGCACAGCACCATGCTGTATATATTTGTTTAAACCACAACAATATTCCTTCCAGAGCTAAAGGCAGTACTTTTAAATTGTCTTGTTATATGAATGTACCAATGTTATCAAAGTAGCAAAGGGAATATTCAGAACTTGGAAAATGATGCAACTTTTAACGTGTGTCTAAGTAGCTCAGGCATCCAGGTCTGGCTTGTAGATTCCTTAGAGAGGACTAATTCTCTAGTTTGTTTTTTTTTTATATACAGTCCTTGCCTTTTGCTTTCTTTGTTGAACTTACCACAGTTGATGACAACTGAGGTGAATGGAACTCAAAAAAAAAAAGAATGATAAAATCTATGAGATTTGAAATATTTATATGACCGATAATGATATTTTGAAGGCATTAAACTTCCAGAACATGATAAATGAAGAAATTCTCCCTATTGCTAATACACATAGCATATATAGAAGTTACATCAAACTACTTACAGAATCCTCAACTTTAATATAAACTGACTGGGAATTTACAGGTCAGATATTTTCAAATCAGAATGCAATTAAGACCAACCAAAACAAAAGAATGGGTATATTCTACAAATCTCTCTCTTTTTTTTTTTTCTATTTTTAAGGAGTTTTGAAATTACAAAAAAATCTCAACTTTTTGACAGATGTCAGAATTTGAAATGACATTTTCCAGTTTAAATATGTTCTAGATGTTTTAAATTAGAATTAATGTGTAACAGAAAGAACTATAAAATAGAATAAAACTGAAATAGAATGAACCATTTAAATTGCTACAATTCAATACATTTTTAATATTAGTTCCCCAAAATATCAGATTTTGACATTTCATTAAAGACAGGAAAAAGCTAGAAAAGTTAAAAAAATTATAATAAAAAAATTCTCATGATGATAAAAATTAATTTCCTGTGCATCTATGGTCTGATTAAGAAAGTCATGAGTCAAGAACTCAGGAGGTCAATGAAACCAGTGTTCTGGCCATAAGGCCATCACACTGAAGTTATAGTTGATCTACAATATACTTTTCCAAATTTTCATGTATTTCTTATCTCTCTGATGCTCTGTGATTTGCATTGTTAGTGTAGGAATCCATATGGGAACATGTGAACATAATATATAAATCTAGATGCGCATTATGTCCATGAATAAATTTCTTAATTGCTTTAGTTACTGGTTGCAACAATTCTTACCCATAATATCCAGAAGGTGTTGTGAGGTTCTGTTCATTCATTAAAAGCATGAAATCTGCTGTGACAGCTTTTCATGAGCAGTGCTAGAAGTCTACAACTAGAAAACTTATGTGCTCATAGGCTTATAATCCATACAGGGAAAGGGTATTTTGTATATTTGCATAATCCAGTTTAATAGATTTAAACCATAATTAGGTAATTTGAGAACCTCTCTGTCAACATTTTTAAGTGTTACAACTATTAACGTTTCTTGCACTAATATTGTAACTGGCAGTCATCTTCATAATTTCTTCTTTAATTAAATTATTAATTTTATTGATAACAGTTTAATATTTAGAAGATTCAAGATGTACAGTGTTTCTTACTTCCTTGGAGCCAGAATTTCATCCAGAATGTTTTATTTGGTTTATTTTCTTAAGATTAAAAAATATTTCTCTTTCACTTTTCCACTGCCTTTCATTTTGCTTAGATTATTAAGTTTTGAGTTGAGTGCTTTTTGTTTTGGTTTGGTTTACTTTTTCTGTAGAACCTTGGGGAAAAAAAACAAAAGCAAAAGAACACTGGAATTCCAAATAAACACTTTTCGGCTGAACCACCCTCCACAGATCAGCAAGCTCCTCCCTTAAGCATTCAGATATATGACTGTACATGAAATCAGATTGGCATGAGGAGATGATTTCATTTGCCAAATGCAGTTTTGATCCATATGGCAAACAGCTGCTCTTCAGATGAGCAAATTTCTGGGAAGCTAATTTGCTAAATCCAAACAGAGGATCTTGCAGTCAAAGGTAAATACATCATAGCACCTTGCAGTTTTTATTTGCTGTCATCACCACTGGTAATGCAGTCACTTATGATATGCTGTTTCTTTCTTTTAGAAGTACTAGATAAATACACAAAATATAGGATATGAGTAGCCACCATTGCTAAAACATGCAGTAAATAGCAACATAATTCCTCATAGTCATAGCAAATTGCCACAGACATTTTCAGAAGTGTGTGATAATCCAGGGCTTGCACCAAGGCCCATTCCAGAAAGATTTTTTGGTTTATGATTTTATCACTGTCACTCAGCACTAACCTGTTTCTGCCTCAACATATTTAGGGTAAAACCTGGTAATTGATTTTATTATGAACAGTTGCCAGGACTATTAAAAATACCACCTTTAACGTGAGGTGATGTCTATGCTGCTTCACTGACTGGAGCTTTTTCTCTTGTTTGAAGCCCTAAATTGTTTTCTGAGTCTGTAGCAATGTTTGTAATTTTTTTAAAGAGCATTTCTTTTCCACAGGAAAGGCATGTCATATTTCTTACCATCCACAAAGCTACCTCAAGGAGGGCATGCACAGACATGTCCAGAAGCATGTCAATTTGTGGGCCTTCCCCTTTGAGTACTCTACTGAGACACCCTCCAGTCTGAAGGAAACCATGACTCCAAGTCGACAGGCTCTACGTCTTGTCTCAGGACTCTGCTATTTAAGCTATGCCTTACTTATGTAACTAAACCAAGAGAATTCCTTTGCAGGGATTGAATTTACATAGAAACAGATTCTCAAGGAAGGTATAAATCTGGTCACTTCAGCTTATGAAGCAACACATTTGAAACAGCAACTGGTCTGATTTTATGTCTTTCTTACCTCTTGTGATAATATTAGTTTGATACACAGTTTTTCTCATCAACTTAAGATCTTTTACAAAGTTTAGCTCTCTTTTTAAATAGTCATAATGGCACATTCTTTTGTTTATTTTCACAGGTGTGCTGGGGAAGTCACAATCTAAGTGAAAAAGAAATAAGATATTTACTGCCAAACTGTCTCTGGAATAAGACCATAAAAACTAAAGGAGGTAGAAAAAAGGATGAAGAATGAGGTCAGATGGTCTCTTGGAAGGCAGTAGAGAAGAAAGCGTACCAGTTCCAGTTTGGGCAAGGCAAAGTCTGAGAAAATGCCTGCTATTTGGATACTTACATATTTAATCAGTAACCATTTCAGGTTTTTTTTTTTTTTTTTTTTCCGGTACTTTTTATAAGAAAGAAAAGGTAAAGTGATAAAATTAATTATATTTCTTTTTAATGTGCATATTTGCCAAGAATATTTAAAAGTCAAGTTAGATATTAGGTCTAAGTTAGATTTGGGTCTAACTTCATGAGTTAAGTGCATAAATATATTCCTTTATCTTTCACTCTTCAGACAGATTTAAATCTGAAGACTAACTTTTAACCTTACATGCAGCAACATTTTATGGAGGTTCAAACTTAAAAAGAAATCTGACACTCTTACAGAGTGCTTTTAATTTTTGTCACTTGTGAGAAGATATTGTTCCATGTCTTTTCCTGTTACTACTTTCTTAATTTCATTTTTTGTTTCTCCCACCCTTTTCTTCTTGATTGGAACCACTCACTAATGATTAAGGGATTATTTTCTATATGTGATTCTTATGGTCACTTAATTTGTGACACTACGTCATTTATTTCCCTCAAGGTTCCTAAATTTGGCTACTCAAGGCAAAACTGTAGTTCTTGAAGAAATCCAGAAAGCCTAACTTTGAACTTCGGGACTTGTCTTGGTTTGAGGAAAGTAACCCCCACCTTCTTATGCCCTGCCTTGGAGATTTCCCTGACAATTGTTTTCTTCAGAAGGAATTGTTTTCTTCAGTTTGTCTGTTGCTTCTTTTCCTGTCAGTGCTGAAAAGAACCTGGCTCTATCTTCTTCTTCTTTGTATTTATACAGATTGAAGAGATCTCCCTTGAGCCTTCCCTTCTCCAAGCTAAACAGTCATATCGTAGTCATATCATAGTCATACCATAAACACAGAATTATGTAACAGTTAGAGTTGGAAAGGACCTTAAGATCATCAAGTTCCAATGCCCCTGCCATGGGCAGGGACACCTCACTCTAAACCATCTCACCCAAGGTTTTGTGCAACCTGGCCTTGAACACTGCCAGGGATGGAGCATTCACAACTTCCTTTGGCAACCCACTCCAGTGCCTCACCAACCTCACAGTAAAGAACTTCCTCCTTATATCTAATCTAAACTTTCACTGTTTAAGTTTCAGTCTGTTACCCCTTGTCGTACCACTACAGTCCCTAATGACGTCCTAACTCTCTCAGCCTTTCCTCACAGGAGAGATGTTCCAGTCCTTTCACTATCTTTGTGGTCCTTTGTTGGACTCTGTCCAGTATGTCCATGTCTTTTTTGTACTGAGGAACCCAGAACTGGACACAGTACTTCAGGTGTGGGCTCACAAGTACTCACTACAAGGAAAGGATCACCTCCTTTGACCTGCTGGCAACTCTTAGACTCTTTCTAATGCAGCCCAGGATACCATTTCCTTTTCTTTGCCACAAAGGCCCATTGCTGGCTCTTTGTTCATCCAGGCATCCATCAGGACCCCAGATATTTTGCAATGCTGCTTTCCATCTAGGCAGAGTGGATTCCAATCCAGACTTAGATATGACATTTAGGCACATAAATTTGTGTGTCTACTTTTAACTATCTACATGTGACTAAACTCAATGTAGTCTTTGCAAATGTAGGGGGAAAATTTCATAATCTTTCTCAATACTGGTAGATAACGACTGGTTGAGATTCTGCAGGATAATATACCTGAACTCCCACTGCTGATACATGAGAGCATGTATCTCCCATAAATCTTTTGTGATATCTTCTTATCTAATCTACAATGGTCTTGGACACTCTCCAGCATCTCAGATTGCACTAGTCACTTACGTGTATGCAATTGAATCAAGTCCCTTGATAGTGTACTATTAAATGTACTTGTTAGTGGAGTGAAAAGAACCTACTCACCTAACCCAATTTAGTGTCTTCATTTAAGTGATGCGAATGCAGATGTCCAGTGATGGTAATGGGCTCACACATGGCCATCTATATCTTAGACAACTAAATTTAGGTATCTGAATCCTGAGCTGAGTTACTCTGTAAACATCAAACTTTATGAAAAATGCCAGCAAAAGGTTTGGTTTGTTGCATGTTAAACAATAAATGCATTCCAGCATTTAAAAAAACCCACCAAGATTAAAAAATACTCTTAAACATTTTCTTACTTTTCAAATATATAGCATATACATATTTTATAAATTAGAACTAAACACAATGTTCATGCATTTTTTAATTAAATGGAGGGGAAAACTCACAGGGAAAATATGACTCACATGCAGTTCATAAAACTAGATGCTGCCCAAATAATGAAACACTTGTTTCCTTCAGTTCCATTAACATTCATTCCATGACAGGCACAAATCACATTTCTTATTTCCTTAGCTCCTGGTTTGCAGACAATAGCTCCCAGGAAATTGAATCAGATTAGAGCAACTGTCCAGCCCTGATGCTTAATCTGAATTACCAAGAGTAAAGATTTTTGGCTCACATTGCATTCATGCAATCAGTTTAGACACAACGTGTGAGACTGCTGTAACCATTCACTGTAAGCTCCCAATACTGTAAATAGAAGAGGGACAGAGGGAGGGAGGGAGGGGAAGAAATGAGATATAAATGCCACTTACTAACACATGGCACAGAAAAGCTGTGCTAGCTAGTGATAGGATAGGACACCTATGATGGACAGATTTAATAGAGTTTCCTCAGAAGAGCAGGAGGCAGAAAGTAAAACTGAAATGTAGAATGTGGCTCTTTAATTTACATTATCAGTATTAGCAATAATCAGATGTTGAGTTACTCGTCTCACAGCTGGGCTTGTAAGAAAGTTGGGGTTTAGTTTTAAATAGAAGGATTTTCTCCTGTAAAGCCTTTGCATCCTTCTAAATGATAATTCGCCCTTATAGGGCTTCCAACTTCGGGTTAATGACCCCAAACCACTTTTCATTTTGCCAACTTGCACATTTTTAAGTCTTGTTCTCTTATTTGGTAATTTAACATTTTTAGACATTTTGCATTTGTGTCATTTTACTGATGCCGGTCAGCAAACTGAATGCATGATTGCTTTCATTCCCATTAATACTGGTGGATGAAAAGAATCGTATGAGTTTAACCAAGATTTATCATGCATAAATACTAGCCAATCTACCTATATGTAGCTGCTATGGGTTTCTTCTTCAATAAAGTGACTTTCAAGTTTCAAGAGTGAAACAATCCAGATAATCCACATGATGTTCTCATATAAAAAATATAGTAAGGAATGGCAATGCAAAGGACACTATTCTTTTCAGAGAAGTGACTTGCACAATGAAGAAATAAGAGGGTTCCTTTAATATATCCTGAGGGCAACCATTTTGATGCCGAGAAAAGTAGGTAAAGGGGGAACATCACTCTGGATTTCATCACTGTAGGAATTTATGGAAAACTTGTGTTCTTAAAGTTCTTAGGAAGGCACATTTGGATATCTCTCAAGAATGATGAAATAATGAAAATATTAATATATAAAGAAATAGACTAATAAATACATAAATCTTTATCTTATGATTGTCCCATTGGAATGACTTTCCAAAAATTTATTGCTCTGATGTTTAGAAATCTTTATATTAGTGCTTGTTTTCATGCTAAGGGTCATTATGACCAATTCCTTGTGCTTGAAATGCAGCCTATCTTAAGATGCCTTTCTGCCTTCCTGCTATTCAGAGAGGTACATTATCAGAGAACAGTAGTATATGTCTTTTACCAGGACAGATGGACTTTCAAGCAGTGTACATACAGCCTAAATTTAGGTACCTGATCCTTCTCTGCTTCTGCTTTTATGACTGACGAATCATAGGATAATTTTCTGTTATGAGATGCACATGCAAGTCTAGGTACATTGTACTGTTAGATTTCACCTTATTCCTAGTACTTGAGTCCCCTAAGTCATCATTCTTACAATGACAATGTTTATATGTAACCTGCTTGATGTTAAGAGTTCTCCTAAACCTACCTCAGGGAGTGATCCAGGCACACAGCCACCTCTCTTCTGCCGTGCTTCAGTTCACAAAAGAAAGACACTCAAATGTCTGGACCAGAAGGGAACTGTGGTGTGTACCAGCTAGCTCATCAATGCAAAAAAAATCAAGAACTGGGACTTTTGCTAGCTATGTAGTATATGCGACACCATCCGAAATACATCCAGTCTAAAAACACCCAACAGCTCCTCACATGCTACCACTAACAAGCTTTAGCGAAATACATCTCCTTTTTATTCTGTACCTGGACTTGTGCAAAACTTTTGACACTGCCCGGCATGACAACCTTGTCTTTGAGCTGAAGAGACAATTTTGAGGGATGGGCCACTCAGTGGATAAAGAATTTGCTGGTTGGCCGCATGCAGAGAGTTGTGGTCAATGGCTCAGTGTTCAACTGGAGACCGGTAATGAGTGGTGTCCCTCAGGGACTGATGTTCAGACCAGTCTTGTTCAACATCTTTGTTGCTGACATGGACAGTGGGATTGAGTGCACCCTCAGCAAGTCTGCCAGCAACACCAAGCCGTGTGGTTCAGTTGATACCCTGGAGGGAAGGAATGCCATCCATAGGGACCTTGACATGCTTGCTCATGTTCAGCCTGGAGAAGAGAAGGCTGCATGGAGACCTCATAGCAGCCTTCCAGTATCTGAAGGGAGGCTACAGGGATGCTGGAGAGGGACTCTTTACTAAGGACTGTGGTGATAGAACATGTGGAAATGGATTTAATCTTAAACAGGGGAAGTTCAGGTTAGATATAAAGAAGTTCTTTACTGTGAGGGTGGTGAGGCACTGGAATGGGTTGCTGAAAGATGGGGTAAATGCTCCATTCCTGGCGGTGTTCAAGGTCAGGTTGGACAGAGCCTTGGGTGAGATGGTTTAAAGTGAGGTGTCCCTGCCCATGGCAGGGGGGTTGGAACTAGATGATCTTAGGATCCTTCCCAATCCTAACCATTCTATGATTCTATTTATGCTCTGTCTAGGAAGTAGTGATATCAAAAGCTTCCTGTTGGCAGGACATGATTAACTTTGATAAACTCATTGTGTATTATGTCATCTTCTGTTTATTTTGAAAACTTAAATTACTCTTTCCTCCAGGCGTTCCATATTGCAAAGGTTAAACAATTGCTCTTCCGCCACCTAAGACCTCATTTTCCTTCTTTTAAACACAAATTCTGCATTGTATAGCTTCTAGCTATAAAAGTCAATCTTTAAGTTGAAAAAAGGTTATTTCTTGCTGCATCTTATGAGTCATTTTTCTTAAAAATCTGAAATGATGATTACCAGCCCTCCTGAATTCAGCATATAACTTCATGACACACTAATTCAGGCATCAACCAAAGACCTTCTACTCATCAACAGATAAACAGGAATTTTCAGACACCAATTTAGATTTTAGGGAGTTTGAATTGCTGCTCATAGAAGCTTTTTTTACAACCGATCTTGAAGGAGTGTGTGAAAACCAGGCTTCTGATTGCTTTGCTTAAGTGCTTAACACTGGGGAAACTTTGACAGAGCCCCGAGTGCACTCAGGGACCCTAATATTCCTGTTTGCCTCCAGGGCTCCCCACATACTGTCCAAGCCCAGGACCCCATTCTAGCCCCAGGTGCCATCAGTGCCTACCCCATAGATGCTGTAGAATGCCTTGGCCTGTCACTATCAACAGGGATGTGCATGAAGCATGGGGCTGCCTCAGGTGCCACCCATTCCTGTCCTGCCCTGCCCTGCCCTTGCTAGATAGAAGGGGCCCTGCCTGCCCCTAGCCTCAGACCCAAGGAACCACCAGCCCTGGCCCACACAGTGCTTTACTTCCACTGTAGATATGGCACTGCTTTTCTTCTACCTGCCTCCTCATTCCAACAGTTACTCTGTTGAATGTCAGGGTGTGCTGCGATATTAGATTGCCTTTTATCTCTGCCTGTCACTGAACAGGAGTCAGACTGTCAAGTTTTATGTATTATTAGAAGAGCTTTTTGCTCGCTTGTTTTATTTTCCTTTGTAAAGGCAAAAGCAGCTTAGCTTTTTGAAATTGTTGCTATGTGCTTGCACTTTTTGACCTTTAAAGTATAGCTTCCTTTAATGATCAGTCCTTTTGCCATTCCAGATAGGCTCCCTGTTTACTTCGAATATCCTTTTTATGAGATAGTTGTTTATCCAGTTAGGCCTTTAAAAAAGCTTTCTTAAAAGTCTTTTCTTTTCTTTTTGGATGAGATGGGAGCCCCAGATAATTTTTGTGCATTTGACTTAGATAAATTCCAGTCTTGTTTCCACTGAAGTTTCTGAGCTATTTAGTCCAGTTAACTTCATTAATTAATTTTCTTAATCATCAACGTTTGTTCTTTGGAAACAAAAAAACAAAATAAATCCTTAGCTTCTGACCCATCCTGCTGAAGTCATTTGGAGGGGAATGAGGCCAGGATGGTAATACTTCCCGTTTGCACAGTGTATTTGCAAAGTGATTTATACTAGTCCAGTCAAAATGCAAGCACTTCTGTTGATATTGAGTTTAATTGGGCACAGTAATGACTAAAGGCTTTTAAAGGTCACTGCATCCAGATGTTCAGCTATTAGTCACCATCACCCAACAAACTTTCTACAGTAAATAAAGATAACATAAAGAAACACTGCAACCTTCAACAAAATTAGTGTGTGGGACTGGCAGGATTATGTACTTCTGCTTTCTGGTCAGCTATGTTCAGTCTCCCCAGAACATCAACTGTTATTGAAAATAAATTCTACCTTATGAGGAAAAGCCATCCTTTGCTTTAGTCAGACAAGTAGGCTTTACTTTAATGAGTAACACAATTACAGTTTAAAGCTTACAATCTTTATAACAATTCTGATATTTTCCACATTGAACAGTCAGAGTCTTTATTTTTGAATACTACAGTGTGTGTAACCTCTTGTGTCTGAAAGTTTAAGCAACTCACAACAGCTTCCTTAGTGTAGTTTAGGAAGTAACATTGAAAATGTTTTGATTTCTTTTTAGTTTTCAAAAATTCATCCTATCGGAATCAAAGTTCATGTTCTTTACCCTTAGCTGATTAATAGCTAAGTTCTTGATCTTTGAAAATATTTTTTTACAGAAATTTAATAGTTAATTTCCAGAAAGCAGGTTATGTAAAGTGACTGCCTATGGAAATATTTCATACTGTTACATATTATCTTCATACATTAATCTAAAATAATTTTTCAAACTCTCTTCTTCTCACTTTCTAAAGATGCACACAGGTCTTTTACCTTTCTGAAAGAGCTCTATATTTCAGCTTCTGATATTGTTCAGAGTTGGAATAAATACAAAGGAATTTTCACCATTTTTACCATTTCAAACACTAATGGAGGATTTAATTTTCTATTAAATCCAAAATTCAGTTGAAATTGTTTTAATTTTAGGAGAGTTTGAAGTAAAATTATTGAAGTGACAGTGCTCAATTTTCTCTTGTATATACAAACTGGTGAAATTTATTCATTCAGAATGAATGGAAACATAGCTAGGAATTGAAGCTACTACTGAAAAAACATTCATCATCAAACTCTGTGCAAATGCTTTTCATATGTGATTAGAATTCATATAATATGGGAAAGCAACACTTCTTAGATACTTTTGTTTATCATTTTGCTTATCAGAAGTCCTATGAGAAACTTTTAATTTTAATCAGATATATACTATGGAACACTCCTATATTGAAGAAGGAAAGCAATGCTATTGAATCTTCTTTCCAATCCATCTTTACCATGTTTCATCCGAAAGGCTGTGCTCCTTATTTATCAGCACTCTACTTCCCCAGTGAGATAAACAGCATTCTTTAAAAGATATATTGCCAGACTTTACAGTAGAATTCATTTGTAGGAGTGATAAATCTAGAGCTAAACCAAAATACAGTCTCATTTTATCTGAGAACATTGTCACAATTTATGTAATGGGCTGCTCTAAAGGTTAACAAGAAAACATCCTCTCTCTTTTTTCAAATGTCAGCCAAATATTTTATAGATTTCTCTCCATCCCCTCTTGTAGCCCCTTTAGTTAAATTAGCACAGCTGCCTGAGAGATCAGATTTAAAGCCTTTCAATGTTCCCTTGGTCTGAGAACAGATGCCTTAGGAGGTTTGCCAGGCAAAAGGTAAAGTGGAGCAGTGTAGTATATTTTCTAAGCACATTATATACACAGAATTAATAAGTGGATAGGTACACCGTATCTATTTTTTATCTAACTTTTAAAATACTGGGAACAATCTTACAGTGTCCAAAAGCAGATCCAGCTAAAATACACAGGGCCAGTGCTGTCCTTTATTTATAGAAACATCTGGTAGAATTTTGGTTGGTTAAAAATCAAGTAAAAAAGTTGGTTTAACAGGATGACTCAAATTTAGCATTGATATTGGATGTCGTCAATATGTGTATTTTACAAAATAAAAAAATGGGACTCCTGAGAGCTCATATGAAAGCATGTCCTTTAGGCACAAAGCAAGGAAAAAGTCTTTTATTTCACCTCTGCTAGGTGTTGAAGGCAAGTTTTCTAAAATTACTTCTGTGGTCTAAAATGGAATCCGGTGTTGTGTTTTTGGCATGACGATCAGAGGTTGTCTGACTTCTGCACCTCCAAAATCAACCCCTTCAGCCATAGACAAGCTTCACCAACCCGTTTGAAAATAACTGACCACTGAAATAAGGGAGCACGAATTTTCTTTTCCTGTATTTCCTTTGCATAACGGGTAGCTGATAAGTAGGTTGATAGGGTCAGAGTGCAAATCACCCGAGCAGGACATAAGGCCTCTAACTGTCCTGCCATTTGTGTTGATGCACCAGGTGAATTAAAGAACTGTAATGTGAGCATTGCTGATGCCATGTCCTGCAGCAAAAAGGGAAATCTCTGACAACTGAGCAGAATATGAACAGCATAATTTTCAAAAAAAGAAAAGAGTGATCCTTATCCTACTCCTCCAAGGAACAGATGTATTTTTTCTCAAGGCCTTCTTCCATGCAAGGACCCTGCAGATGTAAACCAAGAATATTCTTGATTCTGCTCTAGTCCCTGAAAGGAGTGCTCAGGGAGTCATCAGGTAAATCCTTTCCTTATCTAATCTTCTTCTGGAAAATAAGTAAGTCAACATAGATAGGACACGTACATTTGCAAAATAAAGAGCCATATTTTGTACACCCCTATCATGGCAGGTTCTTGTTCTGCAAACATGAAAAAGTAGGCTAGTGGAAGGACTGGAATAGCTAAACCGTGCATTCAGTCTTTTAACTGGCAGAACCATAAAATACTTTAATATGGCATTATTGTAGGATGGAAGGATATTTAAATCCTACTTGAAGATTTCATAGGATCTACGGTTTAATTAACATTGTCTATTATCACCTGACCAGAGTGACTCAAGGACCAGCAGACTGCCTATGCATTAAAAGATTATACAGTGTTTGTGTTTCAGTTTTTCTATTGGAACACTTTTTGGCATCTGGATCATCAGTAGGGATGTAGTCTTTAAGGATAAAAACCAGTAAAAGTATTCTATAAATTATTGTCGTAGTGTGTTCAGTTACAGGCATAGAAATGTGTTTAATTCAAATGTAACACATTTATGAACATGAGATTATCACACCTAAGTGACTGGGAAAAGACTGATAACATGTAGATGGATCAGAGACACTGTATCTTCACTGAAGCTCCTAAAAAGTGCTACAGATAAACCAGTAACTAGTGTTATCGTATAGTGCTGCCGCTGGCATACACTCATAGAATCTGCCAAAATAAATGGGACCTACTTTACTAGAAATTGTCATCAGTTTCTCATTTGTGCTGTAAAATTAGCAACTCCAGCATTGTTGGGAACAGGGAGGAGAAAACACTACAGTTTAAAGTTTTCTGAGCTTTAAAAATGTTTTTTCAAACACTTGGTGTTTTACTACACTAGCTTAAGCATTGTGAAACATCCCATCCACCCTTGTAATTAAGCTACTGTTTATTTGTTTTTATGGAGTTTAAATTAAAACCATGATTTTTCCTACCTAAAGGGAAGCCAGGGTTGAGCAAACATCAAGAAAATCATAAAAGAGAAACTTCTGTATAATGTTGCTTGTTTTTTCCTATAAAATATAAAGGGTGAAATCCTAGCCTATTGAAGTCATTGGGAGATTTGTAATTGACTTTGAAGGGCTGAGATTTCACCCTTAAGAAACAAGGCAAAATTTTCCAAAAGCAGTCTGATTCTGAGTTGCTTGTATGTGCCTGCTTGATCCTTTGACTGTGCTGAGCTTTAATGCTCTAGAACTCAAAGTTGCTGATGCTTTGCGCTTCTAAAATAAGCCCCCACTTGTCTTGATTTGGATGCTTAAATCATCACTGCACCAGGGATTCAAAGTTGCCTTTGGAAATTTTTAGCCTACTTCTTTAAAAAAGGGTTTCAAAAAAATGTGCATATCAAACCTTTATTATTGTTTTTTAGAATAAGCTGTGCAAAATAAATTGAGAGCAGAAGTGAAAATTGGCAAGAGATATAATCATGAAAATAGCAGGTTTTTGGTGTTACCCTGGTTTTTGTAACCCTACTTCACTGGAAATATTGAAAAAGGTAAAAAGAGTTAGTGGGATACTTCCATAAGACTCTATTAAGAGATAACAAGAGTCTGAAACTACAGAAAACAGGTAAAACACACTTATGGCACTTGTAAAGGAAAGGTAGAGAAAACGGATTTGTTTAAGGAGCACATTGAAATTTATATTGGCAGTTCTATAGTGTTTCAAAAATTTCCTCATGACAAGTTGTAGGTTTTAATTCCTGAACTCATGTGTTTATCATGTTGGTATCAATCATTAGCAAGAGTTATCTGTATCACATAATATATATATCTAAGATATATAAGAAGAATCATACGGAACTGGAAATAAAAAACCTTAGACAGTATGGGTTGAATTATTGAAGGTTACATGAAAAGTACGAAATTGTCTCTGCTCTCTCCAGCAGGTGTTATGAGGTTTTTTCTCGTGCTTCCTCCTCTGTTGGTACTACAGGGCACAGCAGAAGAGAAAAAGGAAGACATTTCTAAGAAGGAACAAAAGAGAAAGTTCACAGTTCATCAAAATTCTTACTGGAATGGATTTAAATGAAGAAATTTAGTATGCCTCCATAATGGTGGAAGCAGAAGAGGTGCTGGGCTTTTTAAGTGTTTTTCTTCCACTGGACTTATGAAGCATTTGGGAAAACAAGAAATAGCCAGTGTTGCTCCTCATTATATTGCACTCAAATATATACAGACAAATCTGAAACACCCATGAGGATGCTACATATTTTATCCAAAATCCAACTCCATCCTTTTTGCTACGTTAAAAGGAAGGTAAGGGCTATGGCATGATACATTATGGCCATATACTAACAGGCCAGGATGGTTATAGGACACCAGATCCTGCATCCATGGGAAGATAAAGATTGATGTTATAACCTTTGATTCCTTCCCAATAACATTATGCAGTTGAGGTGTAAGTGCAAGTCCAGACCTTTACTCCTATGCCTATTCTATACCCCAAACACAAACAAAGGGTGTTTCTGGCAAACAAATTGAGAAAAAATGATGAAATGTCAGATATAAGATATTTCTAGAGGACAAAATATATCTGTCTGGGACACCCTGACTTGATGGGTGATTCTTCTGCTGTATTATCTAAGGAGGCCAGAAATACTGTTCTGGGAAAAAACAAATATTACGTGCAATCTGATGTCTCCTTTTTTTTCTTAAACCCATTGTAGCAAGTAATTAGTTTCAAAATTATGTCAGTTATGATGTTAACTGCTCAGGTCATTTTAGCTTAATAGAACATCCTCTTCTTGGATGTAATTTCCCACTTTTTACACTGTAATTGTTCTGAGCTCCAAAAGGCAAGCTTTTAATGGTCAGTACAAGCAAGGTCTTAATTAGAATGAAAATGAATTTACATACAATTTTTTGCCCTGTATTAAAAAAATTCCACATCTTGTGCCTTTTTTAAAAAAGGTCAGTCCTAGAAATAGCTGAGGTTTAAAAATTTCAACATGACATGGAAATAGTTGACTGTGTACTGCAATGTACAGTCTTCTTCCAGACAAAACCAGAGACATGATTTGCAAATTGCCTGATGAGCACTCTTAGGACTGAGGTTCTCTTTTATTATTATTATTATTAACTTGTCTAGGACTTTATTCTGTTTCCAGTTCATTTTGCACAGTCTTAGATACACTTGTGCAGTATTCAATCAATCTGGGAAATAATAAATCAGTGTGCTTTCAGTAAACTTTGTAAGCAAAGGAACCAAATCATGATATTAACTCTAAATTAACCTATCACTAAGGCTTATATTTCAGTAGTATATAAACAAGAAACATGCTTACTATTATTTTTTTTTCTTGGGTGATGCCCATTTTTATACCATATAATGAAGAAAATCCAGTATGAAATGTCTGAAAAAAATCTTTCATATCTGTTGTGTACAACTGCAGTTTCTAATAGTAAATTCCAACTTACTTTGCCCTGAAAATACATACACTTTTTTAAAAGGTAATATTATTTTAGAAGAAGAGCATCCCAAGAACAACTGGCAATAATTTATATTAAGAAATGTTTTCCAGTGTGTAATACAGGAAGATGCAGACCTTGTATATAACCTGGAAATCTGTAAAGACCATAAACTGTAGTCAAATGCACACAGATAGTACATGTTCTCCTGCTTAAGAGAAATGCTATGTAGGATCATTAAAAATGTCTTCAAATGGAAACTCAACCAAATTGGACCTGACCACATGACACACTTTGATATATTGATGTCAGAAAGACCAAAACTTCTACAATAAATTCTCTGTATTACTGGAAACCCACAATGAAAATTGAATTCGAGTGAAAATACAAAAATACACAAGTAACAAAATACTTTGCATATATATGAGAAGCATTAAAGGCAAGTATGTTAATAGGAAATAATTTTTTTAAAGTAAATAAAAATATGAACTTGCAAGGCAAGTGTCAAAGAAAATCTTTTATTTAATTACCAGTGATCTATGTTCTGATTGTTGTACATGTATGATTGTATCTCTACATTTTCTTATGAAATTTCCAAAATAGCGAAAGGAAAATAGGTGGTGATATTCAAACAGCACACACTTTCTCTTTGACTCCTTTGAAAACCCAAAGGGAAATGTGCAGTCTGTTACCCTCATTAGCCTGCTAATTAGTCTTGTTGAAGACAGACAGGAATGCTAAGTTGTACTGGTTTTCCATAAAGGTATGAGAAGATGACATATTTGTGACTCCTTTCACATTACCAGAAAGTGGTTTTCCGACTCAGTTATCACACTGATTTGCCAAACAAAAAAGTGTGTCAGCACCTCATGTCTCAAAAGAAACATGTTGTCATGGCTGAATTTTTTTAACAGCTTCATCCCAAAATCTGAACAACTGGACCAAACTCTGGTCTCCTTTGTACTGTCCGATATTTAATCAGAATAAAGTTCATCCAATAAGGCATTCTCAAGCAGATCATAGACCATACAGACATATCTGCTGTATTAATTAACATATGTATACTCACATGTTGAAACCTAAGGTGAACTATGATGATTTTGAGGAATAATAAGATTCCCAAATGGATAACATTTGTATCAATCAACATTGTATAAGAATGAAATAAATCATTAAGAAGGTTTTATTCCATAGCTGGTGGTAGCTGAAGCTGGAAAATGAGTTGTTTTGGAGACAGATAGAGGACAGAATTTCACTGATATCTTATTCTCATATCCATGAAAATATAGGTGGGCAGATATTCTCCTGTGGCTACTAAATATGTCAATCACATTTATAATTGTGTTATTAAAAATCAAAAATAATTCACCATGGCTAGAATCCTTAAATGTGGTGATGGATTTTTTTTTTTTATCTCCCTTTTCAACATTAGGGTTTAAATTCGTGTTCTGACAGCATCAGATAAACTACACTAAGAAAACTGATGGTCAGTAAAGCAAATGGTATTTAAACTAAGATTAAAGTGGCACTTCCTTACTGCGCATATACTATGCAAATCTTTTCATGTCTGTTAAAAAACATACAAATGATAAGATGATATTCACAGTTAGTTATGTAGTAACAGTGGTGCCCCACAGACTTTTAAGGGCATAATTTCACCATATTTAAGAAAATAGGTCTTTTTTTTTTTTTTTTGTGAGGTGGGATAAAAATAGCTGCATACAATTAAATAATATTAATTAGTAGATTTATTGGAAAGATATTCTGAACAGCACAGTTTTTATTTGCTTTGAAATTATTCCAGTTAAACTTTGTATTCAAGCTTGTCAATAAATTTCCACTCTAGACTTTGTTTCACAACCCAAACAATCCTTCTTAAGCAAGATATTTGCTTAAACACATCTGTATATTCTATGATTCAATCTAAAATTAGCCTCAGCAGTGTGTTACAATAACTGTGACAATGTGGCACATTAGCTGTTCGTGCTTTGTTCATAGATGATATTGCTTGAGTTTGGCATTGTTCTCCACTATTCCAGGAAAGCCATGGTTATGATATTTCTGAGTGAAATTGAAGTAGTATTTTAGCTCTTCTGATTATTTTTCCCTTTTCAGTGATTGTGCCACTACTTTTATTGTAAGAACACAAAGACTAGCAGAAATAATAAAAACAGATACAAAACTAATAAAAGGCCACCCATAAAAATATCCAAATCACCAGAGAAATGAAAGTATTCAAGGTGCCCTTTTACCCTTTGATTTTCCCCATGACATGGTATCTCATGAATCATCTCTCTAAGGGATACTGCTGATGTCCAAGAAGTATGTTTAGTCACTTTTTTTAAGGGGGGGCAACAAAAATAAATGGTCACACATTTCATTTTTAAATTTAAAAAGTACTGTAGAGCTGATCTAAGCAAAGCACTAAAACAGTACAACAAACTATCAATCCAAATAAAGGATTCATAGAAAAAGAAGTGCCAAAGGAGCTTCATGTTCTAATTTCCCTTGGTGGCGTTTTTGTCTCCTTTTCATGCACACTATAAAATTATTATTCTTGTAATTGAGTTGTATTAGAAATGCTTTATGCAGAACTGGTTATCAAAAGAGAAAAGCAATTAAACAGAGGTATTATTAAAATATTTTGTTTAATGTTTAAACATGTGAGCAGTTCCATCAAATTTACTCAGGTAGCTCTTTAAATAATAGGAATAACTGGAGTAGAGAAGTCAGGCACTAAAGTCTCAGGGATAGATTGGCTGAACTCTCACCACTGTGTGATGGGAGCACACTTGCCTATATTTGAATGCCCTATGCAGACCTCAGGCAAAGTCAGACAGCTGTCTGCTGCAATCCCAGAGAAAGCACAAAATACATTTGAGTGACAGTACCTGTTTTTGTAAGGCATGCACTCTGTGTGCTCATGAAAGAAAGGACGCAGAGATAGTACAGGTGGTAGTAACAATAACACACCAAGAATAGAAACTGGCTTTTCAAGCACCAGGTTAATGCCATGTTAAATGTCTAAGATTTGTCCTTATTCAGCTGCAACACCCTAAATGCTGCAAGCTTATTTTCACATAGTAATACTGTTGAACTCCAAATATAAGACCTTGAACGTTAATTAAAGTGCCGATAATATGTTAGCCCTTATCCCATGTTCCACATGTTCATATAAACTTTTGTTCTATTAAAAAAACAGTAACCTGAGTATTAAGTGAAACATGTACTCTGTGTACTCCTTCACTAATCACCTGCCTATACAGAGCAATTAACAATTAGTACTGATGCTTGCTGAAGATGAACATAGCATTACTGAATCTATATTGGTCTCCTCTGGATTCTTTCTTTGTGTGCATTTAAAAATTCAGTACTGTGTTTCTGTTTCCTTTCATGGACCATATAGGGCATCAGTATTTTTAGATTGAATCACCATTATAAGAAACCCTTTTAAGTATTTTCAAATCCAAATGAAGAAGTATTTGAAATGCGTTAGGCCTAGGAGACACCTTCCACATGATGCATTATTAATTATAGACCAGGTCCAGAGATACATCAAAACTGACACTAAAACTCAATTAGTGGGGCTACAGCTTTTTTTGTGAAATGAATTTTCAACCAAGATTCTCTGGTGCCCAGTCTTCTTTAAGGTCCAAACATTATGGATGAAGAATATTTAGCAGCGAAATGGATACCAGAGGCACCTAACTTCATGTGTGCTAATAATTAACTCAGATAAAAACTTCTAAATTTCAGTGAGGTCAAGCCCACCTATTAATCCTTGATATAAAAGAGCAGCAAATGAAATAGGGGGAAAAAAAAAAAAAGGTAATTTTTTTTATTCTGCTCCTTTCACTCTTTTAAGGACAATTGGAACAACTTCTTTCTCTTCCCAGGGAAGCTGTTAATTTCTTTGTCAGTAGCCATCTCTCTGGCCTTCAGTATATTCCTGGATTTCTGTCAATGACTACAAAGAAAACAAGGTTTGACTTTCTGTGCATCAAGTTTGCATCTTTTCAATGTTCTCATTTTTTCTTTCCCAATGTTCTTTTCACTTTAGTATTTTTTTAAGAGCTCCACAGATATGCCATTGTGATACTCTCTCTTTTCTGTCTGTTGAACCAGCTACCTTATTTTTTCTTCTTGCTCATTCTGTTGTTTCTTGTTTGTCACCATCCCTGAGTGACTATTCTTGTTTTCCTTCTTACTATATTAATTCATTTTCCTTTCCACTTACTTTCCAGAACAAATGAATTTAGATGACTTTGCAGAAGAAAATAGCTATAAATTCAAGTGAGTTGGAGAGGAACTTCCTGAAGACCATCCAGCAGATCAGTAGAAAAATTAAAGCCCAAACCTGAACCATTGTGGTTAATTGTCTTGAGATTTGGATTATCTACTTTCAACAAAGAATGACGGAGGAATGCTTACAGCTTTCAACCACTAACCTGTTGTCTTGCTGGTGGCATTATCTTGTAAAAAGATCCTAGCTCAAGATCTGTTTTAAAATTTGCAAATTGCTGTTCTCTAACTAATTTAGGAGTCTCAAGCTTATCATTACTTGTAAATTTGCAGCTGTTCCATCCATCACCAGCTTGCTAATAGGCAGTTGTGCAATTCTCAGGAGCCTGCCATAAGAAATAAGAGCAGTAGGTAGCTGCTACAGCTGGATTCCCATTCCACCTCAGGAGCTTCTTAACAACATTCTCAGATGTGTAAATGATCCATTACCAACCCGAGGGAATTACTACAAGCATAAAAAGCTACCATCACGGAATGAGATGAACCTTTCACATTGTGATGAGAAACTGCTGAACAGAGAATCCCTGTACACCAGATTAGTAGTGCACAGGTCAGAAGAAGAAAATTTGCAAACAAATATCAAAGATAATGATGAAAAGCCAATGAAATCTGATGAAGGTCTGTTCTCCTGTCTGAGAAGTTTTATGGGATGTCTTATCTCTATCTTCTAAATCCTTGAGTGCTCAGAACATCTCAGTTGTTGCTTTTATTGCAGAGTAACTATTTGATGCAGCACATGAGCCATGGTAGCTTCCCCCTGACTTTCTTTTTCTGGCCTGGCTCAAAGCCTATTTGCTCTTCCTGTTGTCCTTAATACATTTAGTCATTTCCCTTCTTTTTGGCAGCCAGTTTCTCCCTGGACCCCATGATTATTCTTCACTGCTCACTTCTGTAACTGCTCTGTCAGCAGCCCCACTAGGAGCATTGTTTCCTCATTACCAGCCATTACATCAGGACTCCCCTTTTTCCATGTTTGCTTCCTTATTTATTTACATGGATTTTTTGTCTGCCATGCCTAGACTAACTACTTAGAATTTACACTTCTGTGCTCCAGAGCTTTTAGAGTTATGAACCCACTCATATTGTCCTTATCTAGAACTTGTTTATTAAGGCAGATATAATCAAGGCAAGTTGTCTACACTACTTCCTTTAATAATCACAGCTAACCATGCTCTTGGGTTGCTTGAACCCCATATAAATGTGGCATTTTAATGCACATCTTTTAGGTTTAATAAGTCCACCAAATTTTCTGCAGTAACTATTTCCTCTGCTGATGCATCCACTATATAATTCCAACGTCTCTTCTTACTTTCCAGTCCATACCTGACACAGTTCTTACCAGCCTGTCCTTCAAAGTGTATATTCCTTGTTGATTTTGTTTCAGTGTTTATATTATTTACCCCTACTCACTATCCCCATACTTGTTCCTTGAATTCATAGACGTAATGGTGGCAAACCAGACTAACTGCAATCATTCATGAAATCATTTTTAAAATTCTCACCTACAAAGAAAAAACCACCCAAACCAAACCAAAAACCAATGTAAGAAGAAAGAAGGCAAGAAACTGTGAAGACAAAATGAGGAAAATCCAGGATCATTTCAGTTATTTCTTCTGCTGGGTAGTTGTCACGTGTTTCTCTCCCCTCATGAGTTTCTGGCTTGTGACACATTGAATATAAATGGCATATACTTTAATTTTTCTGTGAGAATCCTAGAAAACTCGTGTCCACAGGATGCAAATAACAATAATAAAGACATTTAAAGACAAAATCAATTCTACAGACTCAAGTGACAGTTCAGAATAAATTGGTAGAATTTTTGGCTGAGTTGAACCTCTTCTATGCAGTGGTAATCCCTTCACAGATCCATCTTAAATACTCAAATTCTTAAGGACGATTACTATAGGGAGAAAAAAAACAACTAACCACTGTCTTTTGAAAAGACACAGACTTAGTCAGATCATATCACTTGATCTTGTCTGGTTGTTATTCTGGACGCTGCAATACCCAAGACTGCACTTTCACTTCCTAAACATTCTTTCAGGGGCAAAATGCTGTTGATGACTCAGCTTCACCTTCAGAAACTACAGCTATTGTTCTCTGAGGAGCTAGTTCCTGTTCTTTTTCTTTTGGTTAGACAATTGTAATGTGGTTTTGTTCACTATGTCTAACTGATCCAACAGCAATGTTAGACAATAAATACTGCTTTTCATGCATAAAGATGAAAAAAGAAACTTCTCCTATATAGACTGCTTAAAGTGCCATTGTATTACAAGTGTCCACTTGTTTTCTTGGTCTTCTATTTTATTTATTGAGTGCATAAATTGCAATGGCTACTTTATCACTAAGTATGCAAGGTGTTAAGAAACCTAGATGTGATTTAGTTGACTAAATGTTGATGACTTCATCTAAGCTAGTCATTAAGGCTCCTGTCACAGTCAGTGGAAAGAAGCAGTCATGTCAGTCACACTTCATTTCATTGTGGGCTGGGTATCTAGAACAGATCAGAGAAATGCACCCTTTTCCCTGTATTTATAAAAGAATCATGGAAAGATTATTTCTGAAGTAGCTAGATACACTATATACATTTACTGATTAAAATCTTATCTTTACAGTTTAACTATTTGTTTTGTGGGCCTAACTGCTCGCTAGCAACAACTATACAGACGTAGACAACTGTTACTTCCTCTAAGACCATATTTTCTGAATAATGGCATTTTAAGAAAACCAAAGGACTGATCAGTGAAAGGCAGCCAGATATAGTTTAGCTTCTTTTTGCCCCAAAAGTGTCACCAAACTGTTCAGGAGTATCCAAAGGCCACTAACAAGTAGCCATAGGACAGCAGCTTTCTGAATCAGAGGACTGAGGTGGAGCTAGATGTTCCTATTTTCCTTATAGAAACTGCCTTTCTGCTTCATAACCTAGTATCACCACTGACTCAGATCTTAGAAGTACATGCTGTCCAGGAAGGAGGACTTTTCTTACTCCTCTCTCATCTGTATGTAATTGCTAAGATGAATTCTCAGTTGCCATATAAGTATGAATCATAAGCAATTCTGTCACTTGCTGGTGAGTTACACTGTATAAATTCATCCAAACCCCATTAGCTCTGAGAATGAAAAAAAAAAAAAAAAAATGTTTAAAAAATCGTTTGCAGAAGAAGACAAAACACATTCTTGTGGTAGGTCTTAATGCAATGATGTCAAGGCTTCTTACAAGGATAGTACTGGCTGGAGGATAAGGCAGACTTTCTTCATCTATGGGCATGGAAAGTTCACCTATTGTAGACTCCAAAAGCTGGCAATGACTAAAAACATAATTCTAAATGTGATTTGCCACTGTACATGTTTAAATCCCTTATCTTTAAATCCCTAAAATATCTATATGTTCTGATTTTCTTTCCATATCAACATTCACCTTGACATCACATAGTTTGGTGATTTAATGTAGACTTAGTTTAGGTTGAAAATGCAGTAAATCATGGTACTGCTCTGAAACTTGTTCAATAATGCGTGTCTGTTCCACAGACATAGGGGATTTTAAAAAGACTTTGAAAGGAACTTCTCTGCCATGTTTTATTTCATTCAGCTTACCAGAGTAGTGGGGTTAATGATGTCTTCCTGAAATGGGGAACAGATGGAGATAGACTGCCCATGCCATGCCACCTGGCCAAAAGAAAAAATAAATAGGAGATTCAACTGTAAAAGTAAAGAGCCTAATTCTCCTCCTCTGCTTAAAGAAGATACTGGGCATTATGTATCTACAGAAAGAAGACTTGAAAGGGGAATGTGAATCTTAAATACATAATCGTGCATTACAGCACACACAATTTGATGTTTGCGTTAAAAAAATAAAAAGGCCTGGACTTCGCTGGAAAATCACTTCCTTCCAAAGATCTCATTTTTTCAATGTTTTTTATTTCCTATTTTATTTCCTGTAAACTTAAAGCATTTGCAACTCATATGTTGATGTTTCATTCCACTGTCTCAGTTTCATCAGTATTTACTTGTAGGATCCTTCCTTGCAGTATAAACAAATCTAAATATGAATTATAAACCCCCCAAACACGTTTTATTTTAATGCAGATGAATTATCGGGGGAGAACAGAGAAGAAAGGAAGCAGGAGACCTTTATCCTGTTGTCTATCTGTACCAGAAGAAACCAGCTTCATAAATTATTCCTTCACTGAATGAAACAAGTGTAAGAAAGTTAATAAATTCCACCAATGCAATGGAAATCAGAAGCAGTTTTTAAGTGAAAACCAATCAGAAATATCATGTAACATAAAATGAAGGGTTTGCATTAATATTAAGGAATTCTGCCTATGATGCTAAGGACATTCCTGTTCAGTGTTCAGAGGCATAGATATTTCTGAATGTTTTTCTTTTTAAAGTCTGCCGATCAACTTTTTCCATGCTACTGTGCAAACATTTTTAAAGCTTGGACTTTTGAAAAGTAACTCAAATAAGTGCTTAAATATGAATCTAGGAATCTAGACATCTGGTTTTGAAAATGTTGGTTCAAAAGTTTCACACTTGTTGATTGCTGTCTAACTCAGAGGGAGATTTATTTGTCAACACAACACACATTCTCTGAACTTCCTGTACAGTTTTCAAACAGCAAAACATGTTTTCAAAATTATCTTTGTAATTGGGCATGTAATTTTCATTAAAATGAATAGGAGTGGCGTGTCCAAACCATGGGGCATTGAGCTGCAAGGCACTTACTTCCTTGATCATCAAGGCCAGAGCTTTTTTATTAGAGACAACAATATCATACAGTTGTTTCCATCAACATATCACAAATAGGCACGTTTCAAGCCACCACAATCTCATTAAAATTATAAAATCTCTCTGTTAGCAGTTGAAAACTTTCCTTTGATGTCTGGCCTAACCATTTCATATTCACCTATTCAGTGTTCTGTCCACCTCTCTTTACAGCACGTTTCTCTCTCTCTGATGTGTTTAAATAACATTTATTTAGACAGATGAAAAAGAATTGGATCCAAAATACTGGGTTTAATGGGCCAAACCCTTGGTTGGAAACATCGTGACTGTGGCAGCTGAGATTTTCAGACAATTCCAGGAAAAAAGATTATGAGTGAAGCCTTTTAAAAAAAGAATATTTCCATTGTTTTGATCAAAAGTCAATTTGTTCTCCTCTCTAACAACACCGTGTTCTCAGGTGATAAAAAGCAAAGCCCTTCTTCAATTATCACTTATACTACTAGTGATTCTGCACATTAGGCAACCTCTCCGTCACTGTTTGGGGTCATTATGGAGTGTAGATTTGCATTCTTGAAGAGAACAAGAAAACTTGATTCTTGTAAGCACTCATTTCACTTGAGTCATAATGACACAGGTCGAACTTATGGACATCAACCCTAAAATACTTTATGTGTGCATGCAAGGAGGAAAAGGAGACCTGGATAAATTCATAATAGTATGGCATATTTTGTATGCCATTTGGAAAATGCATGAAGTTATGGATTTATAACAGCATTATAATGGCCATAAAATGATTTATTAGGCAATTGATTGCCTTAAGAAATTACACTTTTGCAACCAGGTAGTCATCTTTCTGATTTTATCAGATCATTATCAGGTTTTCTCACTGATAAGTACTTAATACCATGCAATTCCAACAACATTGTCTAATTTCAATCTTGAAAAAGTGAAGAAGTTTCAAAAATTGATACATTTCCGAAAGTTTTGTGAAAATGTGAAGCACATTAAAAAGAAAGACTCCTCAGGAAGGAAAAGCAGACAGAAATTAGCTGTTCCCCAGCCCTTTTGGAAGTAGCTGTATGCTCAGTCATATAAAAATTGTCCAACTGGCCTGATCAAACATGCATGTGTCTGGGTCAGGACTAACCCCTTTATGCAAGTATGGAACAGTCTATGGTAAGTTTGGACTAATCTGGCTATGTGCGCCTTTTGACTGATTGGGGGGGGTTCATATTCCATATGAACAGTATCACTGTGTTAGGGAAGGATGCAAATCCAGAGGGAGTCAGCCTTCTACTGCTTATGGAACAACAAAATAATCTTGCTATGAGGTCTGAAATACATGAAATACTCCTACTAATGAGCAGTACTGGGTGACTAGATGGAATAGATGAAATAATGGTGTTTCCCAGCCTTAAGTAATAAGATTATGATAAAGGAACTGCCCCAGTGTTAGCCGCTGGTGATATCATTAACTAGAGAGGACAAAACAAATGTCTCAGGGTTTCAGGACACTCTTTACTTCAAATTACTTAGCATCATAAATATATTCTTCATGCTATAAATAGCAGATGAGGAACCCAAATTACCTCCAGAATTTGTCACATATAGGCATTTCAAAATTAAGCTTGAGTTTTCCACTTTCAAGGTTTTTTCACAGTCATTATTATGTAGTTAAGTGAAAGATCTTTTATATATACACATTGAGCTATCATTAGAGGTCCCTGAAGGCTTGCTTTTTTATGGCCTTCTAACACCCTGTAAATAGTTAAGAAAAGGTAACAGTTTTTCCTAATGCTTCCTTTTCAATCAGAAATCCTGGAAGGATGTTTTACAAATATGGGATCAAAAGAGACCAAATCTCCACTGATAGTGTCAGTAGCTGCCATAAGTTATTCTCTCAAGGTATGTTTCATACTGTGATGAAGACTGAAACCTGCAGGTATAAATCATTGACAGAAATCTTTTAGGATAGTATTACCTTCTTAGAAAAATCAAATAGCTACAGCTGCTACTGACGGCTTGTTTTTTGAAACATACACGAACATTGGAAGCATACCTCTACCTATTTGCTCCCCAGATTTTAAGCAATCCCAGACTGCAAAGTTTCACTTTCTACAGTAAGGAGCAATTTGACATCACTGCCTATCAGACCTGTATCTGGGTCCCCCAAAAGACAGCTAAGTTTAGCTAGTTTGAATTTGGCTGGCATTATAACTACTGGGCATTTTTTTAATTTGCCCTTTCACACCATTCTGTCACCTAAAGAAAAGAAGCAAATTACGCTATGTTGGGCTGAGTTATCATTCAGATAAAAACATTAAGGAAATTCACCGGAAGCATTTTTGTGTGTGGTTACATCATTGACGTCAATTCAGAAGTTCTGTGTATCTCAAGAACAGATGTCAGTTTTCAAATGTTTTGTATTATAAATAAATTGGCTTTTGACCCGAGTAATGAGAGAGCTGCACTTTGGCTGTAAATACAATTACTTACGGCTAAACAACTGTGAATTTCCAGCTCTGAGACGCAGTGACTTACAGAAACACATGACAGAAAAGAAAAAGGCATAGACAAAAACTGTTGTTCTGGGTGTACAAAGTGTGTTACTGAGAGTTAGGATAAGTAGGTATCCTGGGTTCAGCAGCAGCAGTCATTTTTCTCCTTCTTAGTAGCTGGTGCAGTGCTGTGTTTTGACTTTTGGCCTGGGAACAGAGCTGATAACACTGATGTTTTAGTCTGACTAAGGACTTTGTGAGCCTCATGCTCTGCCAGGGAGGAGGGGAAGCCGGGAGGTAGCACAGACAGGACACCTGACCCAAACGAGCCAAAGAGGTATTCCATACCACAGCACGTCATGCCCAGGAGGTAAAGGAGAGTTACCCAGAAGGGCTAGAGGACTGAGGGTTGGAGGAGGTATTGGTTGGTGCTTGGTTGGGCTGAGGGGGGTTGAGCTATCGGTTGGCAGGTGGTGAGGTGTTGTATTCTCTTCCCTTGTTATTTCCTTTATCATTATTATTATTGGTGGTAGCAGTAGTGATTTGTGTTATACCGTAGTTATTAACCTGTTCTTATCTCAACCCGTGGGAGCTGCATTCTTTTCGATACTCCTCTGGGAGTAGGGGGAGGAAAAGAGGGGGGGGGAGTGAGTGAACGGGCTTTCTGACTGGTTTTAAACCATGACAGTAGGTTTAAATCAACAGGTAAGTAGGTTTTTAATCAAAACAGCATATCTGCATTCATACTTCTTACTGTGATATAATGAGTGAAATCTTAGTGATTTCTCATTTTACTTTATAGGTGTTAATTCTTAGGAGTAAGATCAATAGGTTAAGATAAAATTATTAACAAACAAAAAAAGCAAAATAAAGCAAAAAACCTACAAAACTTCAAACCTGAAATGAAGTGCTTGTCTAAAAATACTGTTTTTTGACAAAACTCTTTGTCTTGACAGCCAAGGCAACGCTGCTTTGTTGTCACTTATTCAGGCGAGTTCTCATTTTTCACAGTTTTTAAAGGTGTCTCTAGTTGGCATAGAAAGCTGTAGCTGCCACAGCAGAAAGATCCGTGATCAGTTCAATCAGGGGATCAGGCCCACAAAGTCTCACTGAAATATGTCAGTCCCATCTTCTAGACTTGAGAGGCAAAATTTGGATTAAAGTGAGTGATAAAATCCAAAATCGGATCCAAAAACTGTGCCCAAATATGAATGGGATCAAAGCTGTCCTAACTCCATGTCTGCCATCTCAAAACTAAGTGATACTGAAAAACTATTGCTGTAAAGATATTTTAAAGTATAAGTAACACTAACATCTCATGACCAGCTGGCAATATTTCTAAATGGACCTGTTTAGTCCTTTCTTCTATGTCTGTCTTGAAACCTTATAGAGCAGATTATGTGTTCTTAGATTTGATGACACTGATGTCCAAAGTGTCTCTTTAGTTCATTTTCCTTGCATTCATATACCAGTTCTGAAGATTTGTTCTATGGTAACAAAACACAGTGAGTGACTTTGCAGCCTCTGCTGATATATGGCTTTTCACAGCAGACTTGGCTTTTGCAAAAAAACTATCCTGGAAGATGATGAATCTGTTAGTTTTGGGTGCTTTGATGTCCTCCTTTCTTCAGTCACTTCACAAGAGACTATCAGAGAAATGAAATAAATGTCTGCTGAGAAAATACATACTTCTTAAAACAATTACCTATGTACAGAAAAAGATCTAAATATACTTAGTTGACCTACTACAAGTATTTCAGTAAAAATGCTCATTTTTGAAAAATATATCAAGGAGATATGTCCAAGGACCTATCCTTTACTGTTATTTTTTAGTGTGTTTTCTTTTCCATTGAAAATTCAAAGCAAAAAGACTGAAAAACTGAAAACAGATAAATCACAACATGAAAAAATCTCCTTGAGAATAGGAAAATGTTCGTTCAAGAACACATTTTCAGCATTGTTTGGTTGTTTTTTTTCCCCTTCAAAAATGCTTTTTAAGACCAGCTCCCAAATATCTCTCCATTATGGATTTAAGCCAAGGCTGCAGTGGTGGCCATTGAGAAAAGTGAAAGCTTGCTCAGCAAATCTGTGTTGGCACAGGATTTAACAGATTTTCTTTTTCTTTTCCTGGAGACAATTTGCTTCTCTTTGCTTCAGTTCCACCTCTGGAAGAAAAATGAAGAAGTAGAAATTCCTGAAGTCAAGTAGGTATTGATAGGTTTTATAGCTTGAGTCTTACAACAGGCCTACATAATACTATGATTTGCTGAGAACATTAATTCATTGTGACTGTATATCTCAGTCCAAAATCTAAATCAAAATCTGTTGATGATTATTTGCTATGACTAATTCTGAAGGAGCTGAAACTCTGAAGGTGTCTGGGGACCCAGCTTAATTCCAAAGTGTCCTAAACACCTTGCACTGCATCTTCATTATGTTCAGTGCCCAAACCACTCAGAACACTTGAAGGCAGAGAGACTACACTTAAAACATCCCATACATAGTCAGAAAGATGCTTAAAATGCACTGCAACTTCAGACTTTATACGTTGGAGAAATCACCTTAGTATAAAAGTGATCAAACTAAAGAAATTAAGTGTAGGGTTTTGTTGCCAGAAAAACTGTTACACAATTTTAACTTACTGAGGTTTGTGCAACTCTTCATCATGCTCCATCACACTGTGTGAATTTCCCTAAACGCTGTATATGTTTCATCCATGAGCTCTCCCTTACATAGAACAAAACCTTTACAAACTGTGAGCCATTTGTCGCAGCTCCATTAGTGGTACCTGTAATAACTGAATTGATAGAAAACCATCGTGGGGGAGTTCAGTGTTCTTTTGTTTTGTTTGGAATGTTTTGGTTACTTTTGGAAACTCTACAGACTAGTCTTCATGGGCTCTTATTAAAAGGGCTAGAAAAACCTAAGGAGATAAAAACATTAGAGAGCTACAAGCTTGGAGTGCCATCCGGACCTTACTTCAGTGGAAATGTTATCTTATTTATATAGAGACGTAATTAATAATGACAATGCAAAATGTATATTAACCCTTGGAAATTCCCTTTGCAGAGTATATGGAACTGATATTGATTAAAACAGAAATCCCACATGTGTTTTTGTCCTGTTCTAAATTAGTCAGGTCCTGGCATTACAGTGCTTTGTGCACATCCAAAAAGAAATAAATCTTTGACCAACAATCACTTTTTAATGTTGTATTTTGAAGAAGGAAAAGAGAAATTGCATGTCCATCCACAAAAAATTAGGAAAATTAGCTTATTGTGGTGGGGAGATTTGTTCCTTTCTGGAAAACAGAAGAATTTGCCTTGTTATCTTAATAAATCCCAAACCTTTGGAAATGTCAGAACTATACTCTTTTCTTTTTTTTTTTTTTTTTAATCTGTTTGAGCTTTCAATAGCTCCTATTTTTAATCATCCACTTCATTTCCATTGAGGAAGGACAAAGCTCCTTAGGAGGCAGACACAAGACAGACCTAAAGCTATTTACCATAAATCTGGCCTAAAGTTCAAATTCTTTGATTACAAAACTGCACAACAAGCACTGACCTACACTACCCCAATCACTGTTCTCTCTCTCACCCTATGTACAACACATGACTTTGCTTTTTCTAATTATTTTAAATCTGTGTCATTCTCAGCACTTCTTTCAGTTGTTTTAAAAAATATGAATGAAACGATAGTATGGCATTATATGTTCCTGTAATCAGTATAAGGCTTCATAGATCCAAACAGGATTGTGATTCCACTTAACAGACAACAATCATTTGTCCTGGCTAATATCCAGTCTAATAGAGGGGTCAGGCACAGGGCAGAACCTCAACTTTGGGACGAATGAATGGTTTAGGGTGGGGAATGGACATGACATCATGAGATGTTTTGCCAAAGATCCTACAGGATATTTGTGGCTGAAACAGGCATATTGCATGGGATTGGTCTGACCATACAATGAAGCCAACAGTGTGAAAGTGTACACCCACCTCTTATAGAGGTCGGCATTGCTAGGGTGAATGTCATCTCATCCTAAAAGGAGACATCTAAACATAAGGCACTAAGTGTCTAAACCACCTTTTTGATCCATCACAGACAGAAAGCTAACCACTAAGCTCAACAGCAGACATCAAGAATATAGACAGATATGGTTAGGTGAGACACATCACACCCTGTACTTTTATATGACAAGACTGCTCATCTTTTCTTCAGTGTTCCTTTGAGAAACAAACAAACAAACAAAAACCAAACAAACAAACAAACAAAAACAAACAAACAAACAAACAAAACAACCCATTTTAAAGATGAGAAATTGGAGACAAGGAAAAACATCAAAAAATAAAAAATAAATAAAAGCAAGCCAAGAAAATATGAGTGCTACAGTAACTTCTCTGTAGACAGCTAACTAATTGAATGAGACACCTCAGAAAAGTCAAAACAGCTATATGGCACTAGGACTTTTTCCAGAAAGTAGGCATATTTTCTTCTTTTGTTTGTGTAAAATTAGCTAGGGCCCCTCTGTTCTTGGAATATCTTGAAGATTAGAAAGAGACCCGTACATTTCCAGTGCCCCAGTCCTCTACAGAATGCTCAGGCTCTCTTAGATGTCATTTTCTTGCCCTTTCCTTGGAAACTGTTATATTTGCAGTGGCATCAGTCTTCACCCATGCTTCAAATATTTCCAGGCATTCAGAGATCCCTTGGTCAAAAACTCTGCAGCAATATAACGTCTGCCTTTTACCAAAACCCTTCAATGAAAAGAAAAAAGACTCAGAACATACAAAATACCTTTCATCTCCATTGCCTTTAACTATCCCTGGCTCCACAGTTCCCTCCTAACAGCACAATCTCATTCTGCCTCATAAAGTTGTTATTTATTTTTGCTATCAGAAGCTTTAGGTAAAGGTAACATCTTTGGACTGTGGGCTCTTGAGGACATGACATCTAATTGGCAGCTTCCAGACATGTGAGCAGTGTAGCTACATGTGGAGTCCTAATGACCAAATACTCAGGATTCCCAAGGTGTTCCTTTACTTAGCTTTTAATCAGATAAGCAATTAATTTGAGAATCAACATGAAAAAGCACTTATTTTCCAATGCGTATTCAATTTTGGAAGGCTCTAGAGCAAATTGTTTTCTTTAAAATAATAAATTAAAAGAAGCTCAATACAAACTTTCATGGTTCCTGGCAGAGAAACAAGATTCAAAGTTAAGCTTTACTCATGACTCAAAACAAACCAAATGCTCAGCTTTTCTAGCTTTCAGAAAACTTTGGCTAAGTTTCTATTATGTGCCTCAATTTTGCCAAAGATGTAGATACCTGAATATATTTAACTGAACATATATTTCCAAGGCAACAGAAACCAAAATTACATCCATACATCATGGCTGTACACCAACTAACTTGCCTTTCTCAGCTTCATGCTGTTTACAGGATAAATGGTTAATTTAGAAGTGGCTGTAAACTAGGCTGTTTCTAAGCACTGGTTTATTAAATTTGTGTTTTGAAAGCCCCCGGTCAATTTGAATTCAAAATATGTAGCACAGCAATCAAATTACCCTTTCAACTTTCTTCTTCTCAGTTAGAAATCTACACACATAGGAAAACCAATGGCCTACCACACAAATATTTTTTTTTCCCCAGAGCTTATAGGAAGTTTCCATGGCTTTTCAGCCCAGTAATCCAAAATGAGAAAGCCAAGAGAGTGCTGAGTTGTTACTTCAAAATCAAATTTATGAATAAGAGTCATAAGTCCTGCTGCAGCTGACCATGGACTTCAACAAAACTATAAAGATTCATGCTGAGAGAGCTGTATTCATATTTAACTGAATCATTGTCAGATAAGCCATCAAACCTTTTCTTTTTCCCCCACCCATGCACGCTTCTTTCCTTTTATATTCTCTGGCATAAACTCCCAGCCCTAGAGTCACCAAGGCATTGTTTTGCCATGAGGAGTGGTTTTCATTTTTAATAACTGACTGCTTCTCTTGATGCAGGTATTGTGCTGACACTGCTGGAGGATTAAAGCAGGAGCTGTTAGGGTGGATTTAACTTATCAACAGCTTTTTGGCTTTTACATCAACTGCAAAGTACTTAGAGCAAATGAGATGCCACTCGCACTTTTGTTTCACTTCCAGCTCCTAAGTTGCCAAGATGCTGGTTTCCAAATCCTGCCTTGTGGCAACTCACATCACTGATTATCAAACCAAACGTGCCTGTAAGGCTGCACCCACCATCCAACTGGGAAGTGATTGGTGTGATTATGTGGAACCCCAGTCTGTATTAGGCTCACAGCATCCTTGCTCTCAGTGTGCTCCTGTTTTCACCTCACACACAGATGGGAAAGGATTTCCTGTAGCAATTGATCTGACTAAGCTCCATATGGGCAGGAGAAGCAATGTTTGTACAGCTTCTGCCTGCAAGCAGGATAGTTGTCCCACCTCTGGGCTGCAGAATGAGTGTGAACACTTCTCATCCATTTTATCTGTTCTTGTACCTTCCAGGGCAAACTGCTTTGCCTGAAGGTGTGGAGGTTGGATAGCTCCTAATCAGGATTCTTAGCAGATGAAAATAACACTCAAGAGACACAGAATCATAATAAATGTACCAAATTGTAGGTCAGGTGCATGGCCTTGTCCATTTATATTAAAGAAAATATTTAATCTAGTCCTACCTCCACAGCTCACATAAACTCACATTAGTTTGCTTTAAGCCAGGAACACATCAGTATGTATGTCATGCCATGGGTATTTATTCCTACCTCACACATCTGAAGTGACATAGCCGAGCTGCCTTTTTAACCTTTTCTGTTCATAGTACCTGGGGGAGGTGAACGGGCTTAGTCTATGCCACAACATTTTAATATCATCTCCCAGCTCTTCTTGTTAAGACTTTTAGGCAGACTCTAAGGTCAGCTTTAGGCCCAAACAGTGCTGTGAGGAAGATTCTTGTGAGTGTAACTCACAACTGCTGTACATATTGTCAGCAGGAAGGTAAAGTAGGAGGCACCATGCTTTACATCATTTAGATGGAAGCAAATAAGCCCTGTGGGCATGGAGTTCATTGTCTCAGCACTGAGTGTGAAACTGGAGAGAAGCTACACTCCTATGCTAACTGTAAGAAAACAGAAAAGGAATAATTAATCATGTCAAAATTCCAACAGATTCTCAGAGAGATGTATTTAGTCCCAGATGAGTTGTGAATGTGAACTAAGAGTATGACCCATACATTTTAAAGCCAGAAAGTGCATTATGATTTTTTTTTTTGCCATTACATAGATTGCACTTGTGCAACATGGTCACGTATATTGGGTTTTGGCCTGGTTTTGACAATGTTTCTCTGTTTTTTTTCCTTTAGGCCAATTGTAATTAGAGATGGGATTAAGGCTGTGAAGTACAGAGTTACACATAATGTACCCCACATCCAAGGAGCTTCATGATTAACGTTTGCAGCTGGATCTATCCACCAGCCTCAGTTTTTAATTCATCCTAACTTCACAAAGTAACTAGAGAGTTGCCCCACATTAGGGATTTGGCTGGTGCTATATGCCTGGAGAAACAACTTTATCCACACAGTCCCATTGTGGAGGTGTATCTTCAGCCAAGGCCATAGCCTGTAGTGAGCCAAAATTAATGGATGGGGGAAAGTAATCTCTAGTCTTGGACAGTAACTTTTTTTTATTTATTTTATTGTGTAATCTTTTTACCTGAACTAGTCTTGCAATTGACTAGATCCCATTAAACACAGTTAAGATGAAAATGATTGTGGCTGTGGGCCTCGGACTAAGTGCTTCTGACCTACTGCAGAGTTGTGATTTGAGTTATATTAGAAGAATGCTGAAGTGACTGAAACCTCTGCCTCACTGATGGCATTTTGGTTACAAATGGGATGTGACCCTTAGGTGGGATATTTTTCCCACTTTCTAATCTTCATAAAGCAGTCCCCTTCTGGTATACGCTACAGCAACCACTCCAGTCAAAACTGTAAGTACAAAGGCTGCTTTTATGAGACTGCAGAGGCTATTTATGCTATGGACATGAGCAGCATCTAACAAACACTGACTTCTTGTTCATGGTAATGGCTTGTGAGAACTCAGCTGTTTACAAGTCTCATACTTGTCATTTCTAAGTCCTACACTACTTTTCCACTGCTAAGAGCAGTTGGCTATACTATAATAGTTGGGAAAACATATTAGAGATGTCATAAACTTCACAGGATAGATATAAACCAGAAAGAAGATAAAAAACTCATCCAAAATTGAAGAGAAAAAATAACATTTCAGTTTTGCACAGAACGGATTAAACAATTGCTATTATAGTGTCCCTGCCCATGGCAGGAGGGGTTGAAACTAGATGATCTTAAGGACCTTTCCAACCTTAACTGTTCTATGATTCTATATTGAAAAAGCATTCCAAAGCACTGAGTTAGAGCAGGGTAATAAACACTTTTTGTTACGTATGCACGTGTGCTCTTTTTTTCCCTCTCAATAGGAGAAATTCTCATGACAACTGGAAGAGAAAGTTCACCTTACGCAGCACTTTCCTAAGCAGCATTACGGGAATTGGGTCTCAAACAAGAAAGGCAGAACTTACAGCCTGGCCTAGGATGATCACACAGCAGATAAAGGTGTCAGTAATATCCCACACGAGTTAGGTTGCTTTTATCAGGACTGTCATCTAAACAGATTAGCAGTAACTGTCCCTCTGAAAAGATGCCCAGAACAGTTATTATAGGCTCATAACTGTTGTAGCCACAGTCCTTTCTGACTTAAATAGCATAAGTCAATACTGGATTTCTTGGTTTGATTTCTAGGGCCATGAGCTTTCTTTCGTTTTTTTTTGTTTTCAGTAGAGAATGATCCTTGTTGAGTGTGTGGCAGTAGTCAGTAAGAAGCAAAGCCTATCCTAATATTTGGTGACTTCTGTAAGGAGAAGATGCACTGAAGTTCCCATGTTGAGTATAAACATTTTCACTGTTATTTCACCATAAGCAGAATCGTCAGCAAACCAACGTTTAAAACACTGTATCTTCAAACTGGTGAGGTACTTGGTACCACAATATACCTAGCTCTGGCATTTCCAAGGAAATGCAAATGAATAGCTACCAAAGGAGTGATGAAATCCAGGTACCTGAACTTGGAGCAGTGATCTCAGAAGTGTACAAAGGAAGTAAGAGTTTCCCTTTTCTATTATTATTATTATCTCTGTTCAGGAACTTTTAAGAAGGGGGAATGCCCTGGCCTTAAATCCAACCTCTATTTCTCTTGTGCAAGAACATTCATCCCTTAAGGAGAAAGAACCAAATGATGTACTTTAAAGCTGTTTCTTCCTGTGTCTAATGAAAGAATTCTTGTTTAGATAATTCAACAAGTCACACGAGCTTTCCACTGGAGTCAGCAGGACAGCTCACACAGGATGCTCATGTGCTTTAATTTTGCAAGACACTGATCTCATATATTCATTATTTATTAAGGTATTGTTATGACATTCTTCTTCTGTTTTATATTTGTAACTTTCTTGCACTTTAAACAAACCCTCTGCCCACTTTATATCTATGATTTGGTACAGAGGACAAGACAGGTATTGAGTTTCAGCATGGACTAGAGTAAGAAAAATCTATGATTAATCCATTTTCATAGGCCACACAGTGAAAAAAAGTCACCAATAGGAAAAGGAAGTTGCATATGTCTTACATTACCCCACATTCATCTTTCTAGTACTGATTGCAAATGCTGTTCTGTGATTACGAAATATATTAATTCATTTGCTAGAAAAGTGTTTTGAGAAAATTCATAAGTGACTAAACAGCTTACAGTTTCTTGTGATTGCTGAGGCATAGGCTTTTGTGACAGGCAACACTTACACAACCAAACACAGCTGTTTGAAAAACAGTGTAAAATGTGCAGGTGCACAGAGGACAAAAAAGAAATAATAAGAAATAATAAAGAGAAATTAGGGCAACTAAGATGATTAAGGGAGTGGAGCATCTCCCTTATGAGGAAAGACTGCGGGAGCTGGGTCTCTATAGTTTGGAGAAGAGGAGATTGAGGGGTGACCTTATTAGTGCATATAAATATATAAAGGGGGAGTGTCACGAGGATGGAGCCAGGCTCTTCTCAGTGGCAAACAATGATAGGACAAGGGGAAATGGGTACAAACTGGAACACAAGAGGTTCCACTTAAACTTGAGAAGAAACTTCTCAGTGAGGGTGACAGAACACTGGAACAGGCTGCCCAGGGAGGTTGTGGAGTCTCCTTCTCTGGAGACATTCAAAACCCACCTGGACACGTTCCTGTGTAACCTTATCTAGGTGTTCCTGCTCCGGCAGGGGGATTGGACTAGATGATCTTTTGAGGTCCCTTCCAACCTCTAACATACTGTGATACTGTGAAACAAAACCCACCCCCCAACAAATTTTTCTATCAGGTATCTCACAATACTCCTTGACTTTAAAATCCTGCACCTGGGGTCTTGGTGTCCTGGGTTTAGCAGTGGCAGTCATTTTTGTCTTTCTTGGTAGCTGGTGCAGTGCTGTGTTTTGACTTTCAGCTGGGAACAGAGCTGAAAAACAATGATGTTTTGGTTTGGCCAAGGACTTTGTGGGCCTCATGCTCTGCCAGGGAGGAGGGGAGCCGGGAGGAAGCAGAGACAGGACACCTGACCCAAACTGACCAAAGAGGTATTCCATACCACAGCACGTCATGCCCAGGGTGTAACTGGGAGTTACCCGGAAAGGGCTAGGTGGACTGCAGGGTTGGAGGAGGTATCGGTCGGTGCTTGGTCGGGCTGGGGGGGACGAGTTATCCCTGGTGATGGGGTGTTGTATTCTCTTCCCTTGTTATTTCATTTATCATTACTATTATTGGTAGTAGCAGTAGTGATTTGTGTTATACCTTAGTTACTAAACTGTTCTTATCTCAACCCGTGGGAGTTGCATTCTTTCTGATTCTCCTCTCCGTCCCTCCAGGAGTAAGGGGAGGGCAAGAAAGGGGGGGGGAGTGGGTAACAAGCTGTCTGGCTGTGGGTTAAACCACGACACTTGGTTTTCTATTATTATTAGTTTGTTAAAAGCAATTCTTCATAGAAAAATAGGAAGAAATTGGACTTAAAAAGATAGAAACCACATTACTGAGCAAAAGGGAATCTCAAACTTATTTGATAAAAAACATTTTTGCTTTATTGACTTAAACTACTGCAACCACCCCCAGGTTTGAGAATGAATTTAGTCTAGATAACTGGACCTACCAATCTGCATAGACAATAGACGATAAAGGGCCAAACATGTTTTCAATACATGTTTTTTTTTTGGCTGATTAACTGGCATTAAAACAATTGTGCTTGGTATTACTCTGCAGCCATTCTGTTGGTTTAACACCACAAATTGCTTATTTATGAACGTGATAGTTTACATTTGAGAAACAGAATTGTCTTCTTTGGTATAGAGGTGACAGTCAGACCCACATTTTAGGGAGTGAAGATACCATGATCAGTCAGCAACACCAAGAAGATCTGCTGATAGAGGTCATTCTGGCTATTCTTTCACATCACCTGAATGTGTGTTAAGAGTTGACTATTAGATTGCTGGGTATTTACCTTCCTTTCTTCTGTGTAAAAATAAACCCTAAGTCTTTACTTTGTTTTTTTTCTTTGACAGTTAGATAAAGACCTGGAAGATCTGAGAGATAAATGTTTTCCCCATGAGTACTGCTTATTCTATTTTGGGGAAGTTAACTCTTAGTACTGAACATGACGATATCTAATGTAAATACTGACATCTTTCCCCTCCTCCAAAATATAAATAAACAAGATCAACTCATGCAACAGTGAAATACACTTAAGAAATGGGTATTTTCTACCATGTTTGTAGATCTGGAAACTAATTATGACTTGTAAGTGCACATGCAGTATGCCATAAAGCCCAGGTATCCCATATTGCACATATTGCGATAGCTCATTTTAAGAGTTTAAGGTATCATTCTTAAAAATGGTGTGGGTTTGCTTTTTTCTTTAAAGTGTGAATGTGTGCAACTTCAAAACAGTAAAAGACAAAATTAGCTGTGATACCTTAAGGATAAAGTAGCTTTGAAAAGGAGCATAATAGAACTCCCACTGTAGACATCAGTGTATTAGCTGTTAAATACTTTTATTCAGTGACAGTATTTAAACACATACTTGGCTTTATTCACGTATAGTGTCTCCCTCCCCCCACCCGGCAATATAGTGCTAAATTTAAAGCAAGTGCTTCAGTTTTATGGTTTTCAGACAATTGACTGCAACTCTTGTTTGGTGGAGCAACCAGATGGCACTACTAGAATCCTCAGAGAGCTTTTCCATAAATACAGTTTCTACTTTCAGAATACGCTTCTTGAAATTCCACAACTAGAAATGAAAATAATGCTTTTGTTCTTTAATTGTTATAACCTACTATTAGTAATACACAGAAAGTAGAGAGAGAGCCTGCTACATATATTTCACCTCTATCAATCATAGTTGCTGAGTTAAAAGGAAAATACATGGTTAATCTGCTCAGCATAGTGTTACCTTCTACAACAATATAATAAAAAGACAAAATTTCTTCTGATTTGCTCTGCTTGGGAGAAAAACATAATTTAAAAAAGTGTATGATTTTCTTCTAATGTCCATAGTTTATAACTGTACAAACTTTAATTCATGTTTCACTTATTGAAATGTACAAAAATATTACATTCAGTGAATGTTCTTTCTTCTCAAGCTCTAACATGTTTTCTTCAGGTTATATCAACAATAGTGGAACCCAGGATGCAAGATAAATTACCTCTAAAAATATTAATCATAAATGGTATGAAAACATGAGGCAAAATATCAGTGAAGTCACTTAAAAAATGTTCAGATGATTTTATAGTCTGTTTCCCAACAGCTGCATCTGGTTCTATTTCATATAAATGCAAGTTGGACATCTATAACCTCTGGGTTCATAACAGATGTCATGAAGTTGAACATTTTTACATAAGCAAAAGCTGAACAAATTAATTTAAGGCCACCCAGTGTTTCCAAAGGCAATTGTCTGGCAGTGCCAAAGGTTGCATTAGTCCATGCTAAACTACATCCAGACACTCTTGACATACTTTTCAAATTTTATTATTTGTGGCTTTAATTATGAATTTCATCTGTCAGGGTTTCCTCTACCAGTGGTAATGCCATCACATACAGAGACTGAGGCTTGTTCTGCTGTGTTTTTGCATGTAGAAATGTTTGAAAGGCGCCCCCAGTTGCTGCAAGCAGCACCTCCATAGTTCCATTGCTGAGAATGAGTGTTGACACCTGCTAACAGCCTGCATGGGCTAGGAAGGAGAAGAAAAGGTAACAGATGGCAAAGAACAATCGTCACTGTCCTGAATGATGAGATGTGAACAGTATGGACAGCAACCTCAGAAGAAATCAGCATGAGCTTCAGAGTCTCTGATTGTGCGTTGCACTCTGTGCATCATTTATACAGTTTGGCATCTCAAAGCTTATGTGGCTCATTGGCTTTAAGCTTCTTGTTGCCACTGGCCTAGAGAAAGAGCAACTATCTTTTCTAGCCAGTTTAGATTTCCCCAGAGTGGGGCTGCTTTCCTTAATAAAGCATGTCTGCTTTTCAGATGTGGTTAATCCTTCAACCTCCTTTTCCAGTTTTTGCTCTGAGATGCAAGTGTCTGGTAGTCTTGAACAGCCAGACTCTTTGTTCAGTACATTACAATGCATAGCAGTGCCAGAAAAAAACATTACAGGACAACTCTGAGGTTTTAACTTCAGACAGAGTTCATCTATCACAAACAACAAATTTAGTATCTACATACATTGTAATACAGCCTCACTGATATACAACTGGTTGAACCACTGTGCATTTCTGATTTGCTCAGATTGAGATTAGCTATTTGGTTCAACAATTGTGAATTTACAAGAACTAAAGCTAAGTGTGTCTGATAACCTATAAAGCTATAGCTATTAAATTTCCTGTTATTTTAATAAGAGATTCTGTATCTACTGGAGAAAGTTTATGTCCAGTATAACACTTATTCCATGTTGTCCTTAACTAGCTTGGCTTTATTTTTCATACAGATTGATACATGTGATAAACTCTGTAAAAAATAACCCACAGTGCAGAAAAATAACTAACATGAAGTAATGAATAATATTGTGATTCCTAATGGCAATCAGCTCAACATGCATATTTTTTGTTAAAGGTGTTTGTATAAACTAGATGTTGTGATTGGCTGGGTGGGTTTGGTAGAAAAAACCCCAAAACAATAAAACTGCTCCACTGTTACCACCGTCAGCATCTGCACTCTTTTGGAACCCGATTCTGGAATCCACTGGACTGTGTAAATCAGCTGAACTATAAATTCCCTGCAAAAGCTTCACCTATGGTGAAGGCAGTTCAGGGTGTCAGCTGCAGAAGGGTGATTACAACTGAGCTATAAAATACAGCATTCCACACTATTCTGTACTTTTTAAATGGCTATTAAAGCTATTAAAAAACATAAAAAGCCCTCAAGTAACAGAATATCCATTTATATGAGACAACATCTTCTGGAAACAATAAAGGTGCCTCTCTGTTCAGTGCCCGGGATAAGTTTTCATTCAGAACAAGGGCAGTTTCTATTTAAGACATCCACTCAACTACAGGTTCTAAAAAATCAAGTGCTACACTGTAGGTTCTCCTTTATGCTCTGCAGAAGAGGCCTTACATGCAGTCTGCACTAAAGCAAGGTTTTACTTCATCTGTCGCAGAAAAGTACAGCGGGGCTGTCTGACCTTGTGAAAGCAAAGTATAACAGCAGGATGTTACAAGCCCATGGGTAGTGTCTAAAAAGCATAAAAATATTTATGTCCACATGCATACTTACAAAAAAAAAACAACCCTTAATACCTCAAAATCATAGTTTAACACCTACATTCCCCAAGAGGTGTGGGAGCAATTGAAGGTTATTCTCTTTGATTTACAGTTTTTCTCAGTGAAACTTTAGGCATCTGAAAACTCAGAGAAAATCTTTGAATTCCCTCATGCTATAGAGGCGAAACAGAGAGATAGATACATCAGTTTGCTTCATTTGCTACCTGGACTTGTGCAAAGTGTTTGACACTGACCTGCAAGACATGCTTGTCTCTAAGTTGGAGAGATATCAATTTGACAGGAGGACCACTCAGTGGATAAAAAAAAGGCTGGATGGCCACACACAAAGAGTTGTGGTCAATGGCTCAATGTCCAGCTGGAGACCAGTAACAACTGGTGTCCCTCAGGGATTGGTGTGGGGACTGGTCTTGTTCAACATCTTTGTCACTGACATGGACAGTGGGATTGAGTGCGCCCTCAGCAAGTTTGTCCATGACACCAAGCTGTGTGGTTCAGATGATACACTGGAGGGAAGGAATGCCATCCAGAGGGACCTTGACATGCTTGTGAGGTGGGCTGATGCCAGCCTCATGAAGTTGAACCATGACAAGTGCAAGCTCCTACACCTGGGTCGGAGAAATCCCAGACACAGCTACAGGCTGGACAGAGAAGAGAGTCAGAGCAGCCCTGCAGAGAAGGACTTGGGGGTGCTGGTTGATGAGGAAATGAACATGAGCTGGCAGTGTGCGCTTGCAGCCCAGAAAAACAACTGTATCCTGGGCTGCATCAAAAGAAGTGTGACCAGCAGGTTGAAGGAGGTGATCCTGCCCCTTTATTCTGCTCTCGTGAGACCTCACTTGGAGTATTGTGTGCAGTTCTGGTGTCCTCAACATACAAAGGACATGGAGCTGTTGGAACAAGTCCAGAGGAGGCCACGAGGATGGTCAGGGGACTGGAGCACCTCCGGTAGCAAGACAGAAGAAGCCTGGAGAAGAGAAGGATGCATGAAGATCTCATAGCAGCCTTCCAGTATCTGAAGGGGGCATATAAGGATGCTGGGGAGGGACATTTCATTAGGGACTGTAGTGACAGGACAATGGGTAATGGTTTAAAACTTAAACAGGGGAAGTTTAGATTGGATATAAGGAGGAACTTCTTCACTGTGAGGGTGATGAGGCACTGGAATGGTTTTCCCAGGGAGGTTGTGAATGTTCCACCGTGGCAGTGTTCAAGGCCAGGTTGGACAGAGCCTTGGGTGAGATGGTTTGGTGTGAGGTGTCCCTGCCCATGGTAGTGGGGGTGGAACTAGATGATCTTAAGTTCCTTTCCAACCCTAACTATTCTATGGTTCTATGAGTCTGTGATTTAGGTATACAGTCCTTCCCATAACTCCCAGAGAATCATCAGGTAGTGATAACAAAGCCTGGTATTCCCCTTAGCCTGGTGGATACACAGCAGGGAGAGTAGTAGCCAATACTGTGGTGCCAGATGTGCACTCTCTGCACTGTTGAAGCTGCAGATTACTTTCCTATTTGCTTTCTTCGTGGCCATGTTATGCTGGTTGCAAAGCAAGGCAAGATCAAGAAAAGAAACTTCTTTTGCTGTACCATGATCTGGCAGCTAAAGCAGTGTAGGCTGATCCTCAAAATAAGAGATCTGTCACCACTGCTCTTCTGTGCTACTGCCTCAGGTGCAGGGTTATGAAAACTTGGATACCATCACAAGCAAATATGACATTTTTGGTTGAATCTGTAAGCAACACATTTTCCAAGCATTAACCAAACCGAAAGATAGGGCTCATGCCATAATGAAGTGATAATAACTTAAAAAAAAAAAAAAAAGAAAAAAGAAATAGAATAAAAGAAAAAGTAAAATAGCATTTTACAGCTGCTTTGGTTTTGGTTATTATGGACCTTTCTTCAACAGCCTGATGGCAAGACTACTCAAGGTAGCCATCTAGCTTGTAGGCCAGATTTCACTGCTGCCTCTGTTTGTAAGTGCTGATTCCCTCTCCCATAGATAGATAACGACAGATTAGAAACACAGTTTACACTTTTTGGGACAAGTACTTTAAGTAGAAGCAGATGATGAAAAAGATGACTAACATCCCCTTCACCACCACCACTACCTCTCTTCTACTTTGGAAGTGAATTCCTTCTGAAGTAGTTGGCCCAGACGCTACTCTAGCCACAGCCACCAAACAAGCTTCTCTCAGGACCTGGAGTCTGGCAGCTCTTCTGCTAGTCTGCATAGCAATAGCTGTTAAAGCAGACAAAAGTCTGTATCATTCTCTGGTAGCTGAGAGTCTGAATTTCACATCTGTCTTCCCTTAGGAGAAGTTTATCGAGCCCAGATTTGAGGAGCCTATTGATCCAGCAAAACAGAAGAGTCAAGCTTTGAATTAATCCATCTCCACTGCTTGGTCTGTATTTCTCTGGATCTAAGATCTTCATGACTCATTTTCAATAGAAAGCTTGTGTGCGCATCTGCAACTGCCACCAGTGGTAGGGCACCTGAATAGTTCTCCCTCCTCCACTGACTATTGCATGGATCTCCACTGATCAGCCTAGGAACACAGACACCCAGTGCTCACCTCTGAATCCCACTGCATAGGATTTAGCCCCAGGTTCTCAAAATCTTCATGCCTCTTATTTCTCATGCTGGAATTCCCAAAAGATGTCAAAAGGAAACCCTGCCATTATATGGAGATTTTATTCTTTGTGCAGTCTACAGGTAAGAAGGACAGGAGAATGCTGTGTTGTCATTCAGCGAGACCTGGACAGGCTGGAGAGTTGGGCGGGGAGAAATTTGATGAAATTCAACAAGGGCAAGTGTAGAGTCTTGCATCTGGGGAAGAACAACCCCATGTACCAGTACAGGCTGGGGACTGACCTGCTGGAAAGTAGTGAAGGGGAAAGGGACCTGGGGGTCCTGGTGGATAGGAGGATGACCATGAGCCAGCAATGTGCCCTTGTGGCCAAGAAGGCAAATGGCATCCTGGGGTGCATTAGAAAGGGTGTGGTTAGTAGGTCAAGAGAGGTTCTCCTCCCCCTCTATTCTGCCTTGGTTAGGCCGCATCTGGAATATTGTGTCCAGTTCTGGGCCCCTCAGTTCAAGAAGCACAGGGAACTGCTTGAAAGAGTCCAGCGCAGAGCCACAAAGATGATTAAGGGAGTGGAACATCTCCCTTATGAGGAGAGGCTGAAGGAGCTGGGTCTCTTCAGCTTGGAGGAGACTGAGGGGTGACCTCATCAGTGTTTACAAATATGGAACAGGTGGGTGTCAGGATGATGGAGCTAGGCTTTTTTCAGTGATATCCAGTGATAGGACAAGGGGCAATGGGTGTAAACTGGAGCATAGAAGGTTCCACGTTAACATCAGGAAGAACTTCTTTACTGTGAGAGTGACAGAGCACTGGAACAGGTTGCCCAGGGGGGTTGTGGAGTCTCCCACATTGGAGATATTCAAGGCCCGCCTGGACAAGTTCCTGTGTGATGTACTCCAGGTTACCCTGCTCTTGCAGGGGGGTTGGATCAGATGATCTCTTGAGGTCCCTTCCAACCCTTGGGATTCTGTGAGAATGCTCCTAATTCCCTGGCCATTTGAAATTAGGTATTATAGTATATTTCCAGGCAATGCTGAATCACAGTTGCCTGCAATTTTCTTTTAGAGCTAATTGATTCCTGAAGATGTAAGAGCTTATATGGCAAACTGACTAACCCTCTCCATAGTGAGTATTAATTGTCTGGACTCTCAAAATAGCTTACAGGAATAATACATGTTAACCACACATACCAAAACATACTACTATTAGTCAGTGTTCTAAGCATGCTAATTACCCTTTCCATAGAGTGTGTGTGCGTTACAATGCTCCAAAAATGTATTTTTAAATAATCAAGCCACAGAATGGAAGCTGAGATCACAAGAGTCTGGGTTGCAAAAAGAATCTGGGTTAAAGCAGCCAAGTTAAAATGGAAATTCTGAGATAGCTTCCATTCCCAATTCCACACATTTTATTTTGTTTGTGAAATAACTAATTCAGTGACTGAAAAAATAATTGAAAGAATTTCTGAAAAGGAAGAGTGAATACCACTGAAGTCCTGTACTTCATATTTCCTGTCTCAAAACAGCTGTCAGAAAGTGGCAGCACTAAGCTATGAAAAACCAAACATGAAAGTAATGTATTAAGTAGCAGATGCAGCTTTTACTTAATGTGATAATTCCCCTTTGAAAAAGCATACTGCTAAAACAGCAATAGGAAATTCTTTCTTAAGAATCCACCTTCTGGTCATTAAGGCAGATGGTCAAAGCCTGGGCAGGACCAGCAGCCCATGTAGCAAGCTCCTGAATTCTCTTCACTGCAGAGTGAACTCATGATTGATTGTTAGCAACTACAGTTAGGTTAGATAAATCACAAACATGTTTACCATTTCTCCAAGAGAAACACTAGCTACCATGTTCAAATCTGTTCTACAAAACATGGGATGTACACTGATGGTCAAGAAAATGCTTGTGGGATCCAAAGAAAACCCAAAAAGAAACAGCTGTCGGTGTTCTCTTAAAAGGAAAGGCTTTACTGACAGCTTTGTAGTTTTGTTCTGTATGCATATCAAACATTTAGAGAAAATACAGTTAGAATTTAGTTAAAATAATTCTCCTGAAAAAGTCTCATTTTCCTTCCCTCCTCCCATATATGCTCTGGGCTCCCAAAAGCCTGTTGGAAATGGAGACATTGCTTTCAAACTCTTATGCAACAGGCAGGGAAAACATACCACGAAGGACATGCATTTTATTCAGTCAAGCATTACAGGGAGCTCTGGGCTAACAGATATGATGGTGAAGGGCTTTTACAGCATCAGCATTATATAACATCTTGATTTTTGTGGATGGCTAGCAGCAAGAGAGCTGCACTGGACAATGTGAAGTCATCTCTCAAAATAATAGGATATGACAGGCCAAGTGTATTCTGGCTTGATTTGCACCAGGACTAGTATAGAATATCTCACTGCAATGCAGCCATTCCCAAATCAGACTGATGAAGTCAAAGATGCTTGTATGTTCCAGACATTGGGGAAGAAACCCTGTGCCTTCCGAGACTGTCAGCTCCTGGTACTTAGTGATATGTGCATTGTAATACAGAAATTAAAGTGTACCGGGAAGGGATTTTGAGGTTTTATTTATTTCTACATCTCAATGGCAATCAGCATACAGAAAACATGGTACAATGAGTTCAGCATGTGGACGTAATCATGTAGTTAGGCAGCAATGTTTAATCTAGCTGGGGCCAGTAATCTCTGGATGTCGATATTCACTGTCATGCAGGGCCTTGCAGCATTTCCACATGGGAAACCTGTTACTTTGCAGCATTAGAATCTGCATTTGATTTCTTACTCTCTTATCTGACTCCTCAGGGATTCAGTAAATCCAGCAGTAATTTGCGCCTGCCAATCTCTTGGGTTTTGACACAATGGCAGTCAAGGATTACAATCAGGCTCCTAAAACTTGCAGCTATCTGCCCTGCCCTTCTGACGGAGGCTGCCAGCGCCACCGCAGTAAGCCTGAAAACCCAATGAAGCAACTCCTGAACATCCCAAGGTTGCCTATTAAGGTACATAGATCCACTGAGTTTAATGCTTAGCTGAGAATGGCAGCAGCAACAAAGCGGTTTCATAAATCACACAGCAATCTTTGTTCAGAGGTGGGACAACAACTTGTGCAGCACTCACCTCTGTATCTGAGCCATCTGATTTTATTCTGTGTCTCCATGTGGATGAATCCTTGGACTTCATCAGTGTTTACAAGTTAGTAAATTACAATCCTTCCAAAAGCAATTGTTGCAGAACAACTGGGCTACAGCTGCTTTGCAGACTGTTCTTTTACTCAGTGCTGAACAGACTCTCAGTTTTTGTTGGTTATTTTATTTTTTTCCCATTTTTTTTAACTTTTCACGGCAACGAAGCAAAAATGAGGGCTTGCTTCACACTCTCCTTTGGACCCCAAACAAAAACTGTGTTAAGTCACTGTCTCCATGCTGAAAAGTAACTTTCTTTCAGACACTTGGGTGCAATTCCATAGCACTCAGAAGTATTATAGAGCAAATTATATAGGCCCTTATTTACATTTTTGTATTATACAGAGTGAAAAATCAAAGTAGCTGTTGATTTTAAATGATAAACTTTTATTCTGAATATACTGTTTTTGCACAAGAATTAACACAACAGTTCTAGGATTATAAATTTTTTATAACATTATTGTACAAATTTTTACAAAAAAATTAGGTTTTCCAGGCTTGTCAAGTTCCACAAAAGTGTCAAGAGAACACAAGAAAAGGGAGAAAGACCTGACTGCTGTGGGAGAGCAACCAAGTCTCTTTTTGCAGAAACGCAGACGGAGTATTTCAATAAAAGTATCCCAGAAAGCATGATGCAGACATTCCATACAACACAAGAAGAGAAGACAGCTTTGTCAGATCACAATCACAATTCATGGCATCTGAACAAGACAGTATCCCTTTAGCCTCAGTGAAATTATTTCTTCAAGATGATGTTTTTCTTTTAAACCATAAACAGGACAGATGCAAGTAGCTGGGAAGAGGGTGAGGCTAACTTTTCAAAACTCTTGAATTGCTTTCAGACGCTTTGTTTTAATCTTTGTACAATAGTTTACAATGAGTATTAACAATATTAACATTGCGGTATGAAAAAAATCATAATAAATCTGGCCTTTGTTAAAGGCGCGGATGTCTGATGGAACAAGATTAAAATTTATCCTAAGGAAGAAGTTATTAAGATTTCACCTTCAGCTTACATTCCCGAAACACTCAAGTGTGTTGCAGTGCCTTATAGGCATTAATGTACTTCTTAATAACCAGTGTGCTAGCAACTGAATTTTTAGGACCACTGGGACTGAGGTTGTGTTTTGAAATTAAGACAAACTAAGAACATTTTCTGAGCTTAAGTGTTAATGGGAACAAAAGGTCTTAATGTCTCTGCAGTGATACTGAACCATAGCAAGTAACACTTGGGTTGCAAAGGTCACTTAAAAGGGATACTGCCTATCTGAACCCAGTAAGGCCAGTTTTTAAGTTAGTAAAAGGAATAGTCTAGGAAAATATACAAATGGCAGCCACACTGTTTTTTGTCAAGTCAAGCAGTAAAGCCTCAAGCATTAGAAACATGAAAAAGATCATACTAAAATCTTGAAGGTTACAGGACCTAAAAATCTTGTCACTCAAACCTGCTGTGTCATGTTAAAAACCTGTTACAAATATGGACCACAATCAGTGTTTTGGCAGTAATGCTGGTTGTTTAAATGAAAAACTACAAAGAAACCTTTCATGTTAAAACCTCAGATCATGTTTTGCAAAGTACCATGCTGTAAAAACTTTAGTGGTGGTTATTTGTCAGACATACAATAGGCTGCATGACTTCTGAACTGAAACAGTCCCAACAGTTCCCTTAGTACTTATTTAAAGGATTCAAGCAAAGATCAACAGAGCTTTTTATCTGGCTTTAAAACAAAAAGCCCCCATTTTACAACATATTGTGACTTGAAAACGTCTCAATTTAAAGCCTTGGATCAAATATCTTCTCTCATAGACAAGAGATGACTGTTATGCATTATGTGAAAGTAAGAATACTTTTCTGCATGAGGACATGTATTTGTTCATGCAACTTATTTCTAATAGATTGAGATGATAGCTAGAGTTCACATTGCATTTTCCATCTCTGTTCTGTAATTTGCAGATATCTAGGTAGTGCATTATAAAGACTCTTGACCCTCACTTGGATATAATCAAAATATAGATTACTTTCTGCAGAAAGAAGCCAAAATGTCTTTTTTTTCCCTTTTTAAAGAATTGAGTTCTGTGAGGGATATACAAAGCCCTCCTGCGAGGGCCAGATCCTGATTTTTCTATCAGATGGGTATAATGGAAAGCTATGTGCACATACAGAAACATGTTTCTTCAGGTCATACAAAGGGACAGAGGGGAGGAGCAAAGGACATTTCCCTCTCTGGAAAACCCAAGAAGGCTGATGTATCTGCATGGCACGAGCTTCTCCCTCCTTTTGTATTTGAGCAGTCTAAGGGAAGTCGGATGAGAGAAAAAGCCACAGTCGTGTTCTGTGGCAGCACAGATTTTTGCCGCCTTTCTACCTATATGCTCTAATCAAATATTAAGTAACTCAAAATACAGCCTGCCAGTGTAAGCAATTAGTTACAAAGTGTTAATTAACATAAATCTTCCATGCTCTTGGGAAGCTAAGTGAAGACTATAGAGGACAACACACTGACAAGCTCTCAAGAAATTAACAGAGCAAAATGCAAGCTAATGTGTATTTTGAGTAATCTTAGAGTAAATTCAATGAGTGTAGTAAGCATTGGCCTAATCCTACAAAATTTGTTCCTCACATAAAATTTCTATTGACTATGTCAAGGAAAAATACAGGATGCAGTCTCAGAATTAGAAAGATTCAAACTAACTGTTTATGAGATGGTGACCAGTGATAGGGTAAAGTGCAGTAACAGAACTGGAATGAAGAGCTCCAAGATTATTATTATCCATATTATCAAAATTAGCACACCTTCCCTGAGGAGGCCCTAAAGTCATCCAACACAATTAATTGTCCTTTTAACCCCATGACTTTACTAGAGATATTTTTTCTTTTAAAGCTAAATCTGTTTGCTGAACAAAAGGTCAGGTTTTACTTTTTCACTTGCTGTATTCTCAAACATAAGAAAATACACAGCTGGAGCCAAGATATGTGAGGAAAAACAACGAACCAGCCATGGGTACCACTACAGTAAACATCTGATCTGTAAAGACATGCCATGGCTTCCAGTAGCTTCTTCGGTTTTCATAGGATACTAACACATGCCCAATTATTTCCTTAAGCTTTTGGCATGATTAAAATTATATCGATCAATTGCCAGCATATACATACCAATGCTTTGCAGCTTATTTTTTTAAAGAGCTAGTGTATTGTGCCATGTTAATATTTGCATATTGCAGTTGTTAGCAGAATTGTACAATACCAGCAGAGTTGCACATTCATTGGTTTAGCTGTCTTGCAATACTGTTTAGTTCTGAAAACTAGAAAAAAAAGCGCAAATAATATTTTGCATCAACACTATGCTACACTGTAATATTGTAATTTACTGCACCAATCTGTATCACCAATGAGGTTGTATAAAAACAAATTCTAAAAGTATTATTCACAATCAAGTATCAATGTGCATACATAGAGATTCAAGGCTCCCCATTTGTTTTTCCTAATCTCAGAAACCAGGACATTTTGCTGTTAAATATACCATTTTCAATAATAAATAGCAACAGCAGAAGTTTTAATATTATGAGGGTATTTATATGAAGGAAACAAAGGGGGAACCTGATATGAACCTTAGAGAACACATACTTCCAAAAATAAATGTGTTAAATCTGATTTTTATATACTTAAAATATCTGTACACAGATTTTCATGTGAGATCACTATTCTGTAAAAAATCCAACTCAACCCTTTTGTCATGATAGCTAAATTTACCGTATTTTCTCAGCTTTTTCATTACACAGTATATTCAGAGCTCTGTTTTATAATTTAATGATCTGATTGCAACACATTGCAATGTTCAGTTTCTCACACAATAACAGAATGATTTACCTTTTCAATGGACTAAACTCTACCATCAAAGAAAACAAACTGCAAAACAATAACATAGCATCATCATCATGCAAAATACCCTTGGAAACCAACGTTCAAATATCACAAAGACAGTTTTTATTCACAAGCATTTTTCTTTGAGCCTTTGAAGAATTCTACTAGCTTTATGCATAACTGCATTGTGAAAAGGAGGCGAACATTACACTGAAATTAATTTTTTTCTGACAGAGGATGACATCAAGTTAAGATGAGAATCACTTTTTTAGTTAAACTCTCAAGCACCTTTATATTTTTAAAACGAGAAGTTTCCCTCCTTCCTTCCTTCAAACTAACAATTTCTCAGCCTACCTTAGCTGGCTACATGATTCATTCAGAAGAATAACCCACTCATCATCAAGTGTTGAAATCATGCTGAACTTCTGATGACTATCCAATATTTTCATTTTACTCAGCTAGTTTGGACAAAACTGATGCTCAAAGCAGCCATCATGGTGCTAGTAGTGCAGATTGGGGAGTAGGTTTTCTTTTTTCTTTTTCTTTTTTAATAACTGTTTATGTAAAAGAATATAAATCTTCAAGATACCCAAAGCTTAAAAGAAATAAAAGTCATGTACATAAGCTATTGTCAGGGGAGCCCTTTTACATGAAGTCATCAAGATTACAACAACAAACAAATAAAAGGAAAAAAATAATCTTAAATTCCCCAATGGAGCACATACAGAATTCTGTTTAGATGGCATAGATGATGCAGCATTCACACACGTTTAAGGATCTGACACTCCAACATGCAGCCACCGTGGGTGCCTTTATGAGTTTCACACCAAGTGATAACCAGACACGAGCACTGCTGTTCTGCTGCTGTCTGAATAGCTGACCCTTTTAAAATGAAAATGAGGCTATCGGTTTGGCAGGGTCTTGATTAAGTTATGCAGGTTTTGGTTTAGCAAGGTCATAACTGGTAGTGTCTGCTGCCAGATAACAGCCAAAGCAGGACCAACTGAATTCCTACCACAGACCACAGTGATGGACTTAGACCAGAGGCACCACCACAGTCAGCCGAATCTTCCTGTTGACAAGAAAAGAAGAAATCATTTAAAATTAATTACAATTAAATTTCCTGAGAAGTAATCTACTCTTTAGCCTTCAACATTCTGAGCTATTCTTGAGGCATCTTTTTGGTCTTATACATGTTATTTTGCTAAAATAACATCAAAATAATTTCTGTAAGTTTGTCTGATTTTTTATACTGAGAGTGGCAACGCTGCATGGGAGGACTAAATACCTACAAGGCTTACTGCAGTCACTTATGAACTAGATGGGATACTTACACAATCAAACAAGAAATGCTATAGGATATGCCAGATGGGCCCAATAAGCCACACCTATATTCCTGAAAATTACATCAATTTGGAGATTTTCAGTATCATTTTATTGTGAGGAAAGATGGAAAAACAGATATCACCTTTTAAGAATTAGAAACTGAATACCAGAATATGTTCATGTCTGTTTCATCAACATGGTCACACATTAAGATGAATATGCAGTGGAGATATGGTCATACAGAATGAAGATCCTTTCTCTGTCTCTGATGCTGTATTTAAGCAAAAGAACCAAATTTTCTGTTGGCTTTTTGTACACATTTCATGCAGTCCCTGGAGAAGACACTCTCCAGCTTGAGGACTTGCTCTGAGCTGCACCACTCTGTCATGCATCAGTGGACCTAACTATTCGTTATACCACACAGCAATTACACCTCTTTTCCCCATTCCTTTTTACTATTAATTCTGTTAGCCAGTCCCACTCTGCCTATAATTCATAATATCTTTCACATTATGGAGTTACTCAGGCTGGCTGAAATAGGTTTGATACCTGTTTTGACTTAGTAACTCTTCACATCTTCTTGTTTCTCAGAACTGCGGCAATCTATGTTTAGCTGCCTAGAACACCGGGACTATTCAGCCATCTCCTGCACAGGTAGATCTGAAGGCTGAAAATACCTGGTCTTCCCCTTGTTTTCATTGTATTCTGTACCCACAGTATAAACAGACACTTTCCATTTTCCAAGGGATCCCAAGACTCCAACAGCAAGACAAACAGTGTCGGTGGTAAGGGATTTAGATATAGTAAGAACTGGGAAAACTTCTTGAACAGAAGGAACATGTGTAGGGAAGGACAGACTGCACCTTAACAGTAACAGAGCCCGCCTGTTTGCACACACATTAAAAAGGCATTAGAAATTAATGCAGAGGGGAGCCAATGGACATGAACAGCCCCAGGGTCAGACTTACATGCCACTGAGGTACATGTAACTAATACTCAGTGTGTCTCAGAAGAGGGTGTGGGGGTTAGGGATAAAAAGTACAATCAGCATAAATATGGAAGGGTCAGTAAACCACCTTTAGTTTATTGGCACATCCTTAAGCAAAACTTTCTGGTGCTTCTACACTAATGCTGGGAACATAAAATTAAGATGGGGGAATGAAGACAAGTCATTAATGAGCCACCCCAATAGAATAAATACATCAGAAAGCTGTTGGCAGGAAATTATCAGTAGCACAGAGCATTGCCAGGCTACCAAATTTGTAAGACTGGCAGCGTAGGACATACAGCAGAAGCATGTAAAGCATTGAAGGATAATACGAAGTGTAATAGCATAAAAGTATTATAGGAAAAGGAAAGTGTCATGGAATCTCCGTAAGGGTAAGAAGTATCAGAGTCTAATAATCAAAATTTAATACTAGAATTGCACTGCTGAGCACCCTGTCATTTATGAAATGTTATGTGAGATTAGAACAGCCATGTATAAATTGGATCGATGATTTATCAGAAAGAGATGTAGAGATCATATTTTTGGTTATGATAAATGACTGTCTTTTGGAATAAACAGCATTTGAATCTTTGCTGGTGTATGGGGCCCTCTTCAAAATCACTAGTAGACCGCTGCTCTGTATAGCTCTAGTAGGTCACAATGCAATAGGATTTACTTTGTTATGTGAGAGATCAGACCAAACAAATCCAAGCCAAAAGACACCAATTTCAAAACAGGGAACTAGGTGAAAATTACCAAAAGCAGTTAAAAGACCCCCCCAGAAGAAAACAACAAACACACTGAAGAAAACAGAAAAAAAAACCCTTTAACCAACAAAAAGCAGAAAAAAAAAGCAATAGAAGCATTATCTCAAAAAGCAAGTAACTCAAGAGGATCCAGAAAGATATTTAGAAATACCAATTAAAAAATCCAGGTAAAATGAATACCAAAATTAGAACAATTAACCACCCAACCCTCGCCACCCTCCTCCCTCCCCAAATCCAACCCCTAACAAATTACACCCCCTAAAATAAACCAAACACAGCCACCTAAAGAAATACCCCTTCATGAATCAGTAGGGAAATTAAGTAAACTGTCATAGGGAAAAGGTCAGTATTTAAGAAAACAAGTTTACTCAAATGGACAAGAATGGGAGAGTACATGAAAATGGCAGATTAGATATAAACAGGAAATTAAGAATGCTGATAAAGATTTTTTTTTTATGACCTCCCTGCAAAATATGCTGAAAATTGTAATGGAAAGTTTTAAAATAAATCAAAAGCATGAAGCTAAATACGGAGTTAGGGCAACTGTTTGATAACAGAGGTGTAAAGAGGGAACTTGGGAATTACAGGGCATAGCAAAGGACTTCGGTGAGTTCTCTGTGTCAGTTCTAAGGGGCAAGCACCTTAATGAGATTCCCACTACACACAATGCATTCTTCTTAGAGGTGATAGGAATTGGAATCAGTTTGGAGTAAATACATGGAAATCAGATACAGCAGTCAAATTAGACTCATTAAGTCATCAAAAATTAAAGCATTCACCAACAGTTTCTTTTAGAAACTTGCATGTAAAGAAAAAACACAACTCCCTCCCAGACCAAATCAAACCAAGCCAAAACAAAACAAAATCCAGCATTCAAGTTCTTCAGGGAAATAATAATAATAAAAAAAAAGTCAGAAAAAAAATAGTAATTTCATTCTCTCCTAAAGCAAACAGCTCACGTTAGCTGCCATTTGTTATGAACAGTGGCCATTTCCAGACATGTCTCTGTGATCTATTAGCTTTGTAACTTAGTTCTATAATTTCAGCTTAGGCTTTTATTTTACTTTTTTTAGCTGAGTCCACTCTGCAAGTCCAAAATTCCTAAGGTTTACGGTCAAAAGTAAGTCATAAATGAACTCTGCTGCACCAGATTTGGAGTAGGATGCTAACATTTGAAGATGCACTGAACTTTCTGGTTTATTTAATTTGGCTCTGTCACTTTTTCACATCTGCATTGTGTCTTGTCCTGTAGTTTTAGTTCTATTCAAAGCAACTAAAAATAATGCTGTTGTTTCTTCCTCACAGTGAGTACCGTCAGAAGCAGAATTATCAGTAATAGTTTCTTCTAACACAAATTCAATGAACAAAACTCTGTTACCTATTGGTGTTTATGATTCTTATCACTGAAATTACTTAGAAGAGTCATCTTTGAAGAAATAGTTTAAAGAAAAGCACAAGGTGCATTTTCCAACAGAGGGGAAATGTCTGGAGAGTAAGAAAGAAGTAAATTGAAGGTCTTAAAGTTGTGCATAATATGAGGGAAAAATATCATTATAGTGAAAACAGCACCTAGGATAAATACAGAGTAGATGGACCTCCACATATATAATTATACAGTATTCAGCTTTCATGTCACTCTTCATTATACCAAATATTGGGAAAAGCACATTCATCAATCCTACCACTAAATGTACTTTAAAAAAAAAAAAAAAAATCCATTCTGTTGCCCATTTCTATTCACTTTTTGAGAGGTTTTCTTTTGTTGTGAGGGTTTTTTTAACTATATGACAATTTATGGCCACTGCTTTTACATTCAACAGTTATGCTACGTAATATTCTCACTGGACTAAAAATAAATATCTTAATATCTTTTGCTCTCTCCCTGAGACTACACAGAGCAGTTTTTAAAGCATTCACAACATCACAACACTAGAGAATGTCTTGGAAGGCTCATGCAGGGAAGGCATCTTCTTATGAATGACACAGTTAAACTGTACTGGACAGAAGTATACAAATTTTATACATGTATTTGAAGGTTGGTGAGATTTTAAACTAAGGATCAAAGTAAATGAATTTCTGAGGTTTTACCAATTTACCATGGTAAACCAGCAGTTCTGCCAAGAACAATTTCTAAATATTCTCTCTGGAACCAGTTATTCCTTTGTACCCTAAGCCAAGATGAAAATAGTAGTGGCAAAGAAGGTGCAGTAAATCCTATCTAAACTACTTTTTTTCTCCCCAGCATTGCACATTGTCATTTTCTTGTGTGCTTTAACTGTTGTGAAAATTACAAGTGGGATCACATCATTAACTCAGAACTAGATTGAGGAAAATGTCAGTTTTGAATGGTCTTCAAAATGTCATCTTTGAAAACACTTCCGCTCTACCTGAGCTTTAAGAAAACTTCTGATTCCTGTAATTGTTATTATTGAGGTTTCTCATAAAATCTCTTAACAGATTACACAGCATCAGTTTAGTTTATCTTGTCTCTAGCTCATACAGTGCAATTAGACACTGAACTTTTTTAAGCAGTTTCACTGAAATTGTCCAGCCCATTGCATTAGTCACTACTACATTAGTCACATAGAAAACCTGAATAACCAACAGATCAGTTGGGGTTGTCCTTTCCTTCTTGTCTTCTAAATAATATTCAGTATATTATTTCCCTTTGAAGACAGAAATAATAAGAAAAGAAATTGGAATCTTTTTTAGCCAGTTTAATTTCATCAGTAGTGTATCAGAAAATTCTTGCATTAATAATTCACGTGTCAAGTTTTCTTGCATGATTGAGGTATAGAAGCATCAAATCCAAATGTCATCGCCTTCCTGTCATACCTTACTGTGATAACTAAAGAGGGTTATTTTACACCATCACACTGTAAAAATTATTCAGCAAGTGCAGAATGGAAATGAATGCTTTTGTAAATCCATATATTCACTGGTAAGTATCAAACCCACTATTCATTGATATATACCAACATTTCCTTGAAAATGGTGCCAGTCCAAAATCTTAAAGAGACACATGCAAATACAAGTACATATACATATATACACACCCATACACGTCTAAGTCTATAAAAATACTTGTTACTCCTTTAGAAGCACACTGTAACTATTTAATGTACTAAAACTTTGTCTTGAAACCTCAATCAAAGGATAAAGCAACAATATCTGCCAAAAAAGCTTCTGATCTGGCCTTTGACATAAGTGGTTACTTCAAAGTTATACCTTTTATACGCATATATTTTAAATGCTTCTCAATGCATGGAGAAGACCTTTGCTTTTACTCAAGAGCCATTTCAAGTTCCAGTGCATGGTCTTTCACAAGCATACGTTACCCTCCTTTGGCTGGAATATCACACAAAGCTGTCAAAGCTGTACAGCCACCCACATGTAGATCAGGGATACAACCAATCCCATCAAGGTGTACACAGTTGTCTGGGCTGCTAATCACCCTCAAATCTCTGTCTGACATCCCTGGGAGCTGACAGCAAGAAGACATTCCCAGAAAGGGCTAAAGACTTGTAGAGTTCTTATTATCAGGCAGAGCAAACAAAAAGAGTGCACGTACAAAGTAAGAGCAACCTATTCAAGGTGGTGGTAAAGACTACTTTAGTACCCTTGATGAAAAAAAACCCCAAACCAGCTGCCATTATTGAACCTGATCAGCTGGTTTGCACCTGTGTTGGCTTCAGTGATTTTAATAAAACTACATAGATTAATGTACAGTGAGAATACGTTTCCAAAATCACAAAATTATTAAAAACAGGATGGATGAACAAAACTACTTTATAACATTCTGCTGCCAAAAATCTATCAACTAAAATTATATTTTGTGTGTTTCCCAGTATTTTGGTTGACAAGAAATACCATTTTGGGCATAAAGAATTCAGCTCAAGGTGAGTCTCTGCTGCTTTATGTACATTGGACAGTAGCTTTTTAATTAAAACTTACAGAGCAATTGCATGAGTAAGAATATGAGATGTTAATCTTCCAGATTTTAATATGAAATACCACTATCTTGGGGGAAGGGACTTTGACCCTTTCTAAAACCTTTAGCCATAGCTGTGCAAGTTCCTAAGTTTGCTAGAAATTACGTCATTTAAATACAGTACAGGAAACTTCAAAATTACTCAAATACAGCTGTTAAACACAACTTGAAGCTTTTTTCCACTGATGTTTGAATGCTATTCATTGAACCTTTCCCCAAGTATAAATATAAATTATTGAGAAAATGAGTGCTCTAAATTGTTACAATTTTCAATATTTTACCACCCTAACTGATAAATTACCTGTTTCCATTTCTGCCTCAGTCCCTTTACTTTGATAGGTATGTTAGTATCTCCCTCTAGTGGTTTTTTGAGTAATAATATTCGTCAGAAACCCCTCCAGTGTAAAGTAAAAGGTCATGAATTTTGTTCCCTTTAAATCAGCAGTTCCCTGCATACGTCACTAGAGCAGTAATGTGCACTCTCACACCATTAAATGCAGCACAGTCTAAAATTCCAAGGCTTTTGTTATGAGCTCCAGAGTCTGCAATAGGTCAGTAACCTGGACTTCAGGTACTTGTATATTTCATTAGAAGAAAAAACTTGCTGCAATTAGGCAATGAGTATGTTCAGGTTGCAAAAATATAGGAAGTAAAAATATAATTTTATGAATTCACAGTTTAAGCAAGTTGATATGCACTGTTACCTTCCATCATTAACATTTGTGTTAATGTGAATGCAGTGAAAACTCCTTAATCATTAGCAAAGCTTCCTCATTCTTGCTATCCCTACACACAGCTTTAGTTTTGAAGGTATAACCTCTTCTCATTACTTTGTACCTTTGTGTAGAAAACTTTCTTCTTCTGTTCATTTTAATAGGGACACAGAGAAACATTCTTAAGGGAATGACACTGACTCAGTTCATAAATATTAGGGTTGACCAAACAGGTTCCCACGTCTTTGTATTTGCTATGGGAGAGGCCCTTCTGGTCTGTAATTCTGAATTACAAGGCTCCAGATAAGGTTTTTTCATATGTAATTTCCCTTAAAATTGCAACAGTAATTTGTCCGGATCGCTACTTTTGGGACTTGCTTCATTCTGTTTTCTTTCATTATGTTTAGTAAGTAAAAAAAGTCTGCTAATTTTTTTAAGCCAAGAACAAAACAAAAAATTAGAGAAAGGAACTGACCATCCACACCACATGAAAACTTGCAGAAAAATGAAGATAGGAGCAGACGTCATGGCAGAGGCACGACTCGTTGTGCATATAGGCTGATCCTATTAATAACGGGCAAAGTAGCAAGTAGAGGAAAGGAAAGAAAACACAGAAAAAAAGACACACAAGATGAGATATCATGCAGATTGCTGCAGTTAGCAGAGTTAATGTGAAAGCATCCACCCAAGAGCAAGAGATTGACAGCAAATTTTGCAAATAAACTTAACCAAAACAATCCACTCTTACGGAACACATGACTTACACACTGATTAGCACATCAAGCTAGTGAGCAAGAGTTGTACTTTCACACATAATCGTATCAGGAAGGTTTGGATTACATTTACAGTGGGCAGGTAGTTTTTGGATGGTTTTTCAACTTTGTTTAAACTTTGCTGGCCAGTAAGATGATTTCCTTTTAAAAATAAAATTTAGTTATTTGAAGAGAAATGCACTGATTACCGTGTGGACTTTTGTAACACTACTGACATTGCAGCAAATGTGCCTCATAAAAGAAAAGCAGAGGCTATATTGGAAAAAAAACCAACTTTCATTGGTATAAAGCAGTTATATCCAACTAAGTGCACTAGATTTGAACAATCTTTCCCTTGCAGAAATGGGATAAGGCATTATAAATGCACTTTAAAAATATTTATTTTATATAATGCCAGGTACTTACACGTTCAGTACTTTTTATCTTGAAATTTATACAGAACATTTTGAATTCAACATTTTCTCTTTCATAAAGTATTTTGAGAGGTAAGACAGTGCGTATATTCAAAACAATCACCACGCATGGCAGTTATAATCTCTTTCCTCCAAAACTGTGATGCATACCATACAGGGAGTACTAAACAGCATAGTTTTCATGATTTCAGTAAACCAATGTTCTTTTACATCTGCTGAGAATGCAACTCAAGGTCAATATGCTTTTGAAGAATTTTTAAGAGGAATAATATCCTAAACAAGATGTTTTAAAACAGTTATCAACACCTTAAACAAGATTTGGAAATACTAGTATAAAATATTACTTCTGAGCCAGGATTATTATCTATTTGTGAAAGCCATAGAAGAACTGAGTTTGACAGCATTGTACAGAGATCATCCGTTTTATACTTGCTGATTTTTTTTTTGTTTTAGTGGGAATCATGTGTGAAAGTTCAATGGCTATAGGAAAGGCAGATAAGAAAGCAGCTGTTAATTTTATGTTAATCATGGGATACTTGGATGTACAGTGGCTATGGTCTAGAGTGAACAGTATGTTTAGTGATAGATAAGTTACCAGGCACCAAGGTATATTTAAACATAGTTTTCACTGCTCTTTGAAAACAGTTCTACAAGTGCTTTTGAAGATAGTCTAAAGTCTCATAAGTTCAGTTTTACCTGTTTGGCTTCATCGAAACAGACATCAGGACCTTTTCTGTATCTAGGTTGTTTGACCATTTCACAAGGATTTGGTCCTTCATCTGTTTCTCTGGTTAAGGAGCATGACTGTTTCTTCTGCATCAGACATTAACAGGATTAACATTCTGTTTTTGACTCTGTGGAGAAGATTTATGCTAATTCGGATATTGAAATAAACATCAATAGTCACTGTTCTCTGTTTAAATTAAAGAAAACCAAACCAAACATCCAGATAAATAAAATACACTGCTTTAGTCAAAGAAATAAACATCCTGCATGACTTTTAAGAACCTATACTTCCAGAACCATACACAAAATAAAAATAAACCATGAGGTTTTAAAAGAATTTCTGTATTGCTTTTATTGACATTGCATAAATATTACTTAAGACATTTGATAAAGTAATAGACTTTCAGTACTGATGATTGGTTATAGCATATGTTAGCACAGAATTATTGTGCTCAAATGAAGATACACGAGCAAGCCTGTTCGAAAGCATGTTATATACATGCTGAAAATTGCAATGAAGGCCTATAAGAACTACTGGTTTAATTATGTGTACATCTCTAGTACCCCAAAAATCGTAGAAAAGATCATCCTATGCTGGAATAGAGAGTTAATGACAGAAAACCTAATCAGATCTCATTAGCATTTCAGTGATGAAGGAGACAAAGAAAACGCTGTCCAAACTAACAGCAGAACAGCAGGATAGAAATGGGACCAGTGACATGCTATTAATTAGCTAACTGTAAACTTGAGGTAGTGTTTTAGCTTGTGTCTCTGAAATCTGTAATTGCTGCTATTTAAGTGTAAATACTACACAGTTGCCACAGGCTAACAAGGGACACAAGTTACTGCAGCAAACATGAAAGGCATGGATGCAGTATACTGAAAAACTGCCTTCTCTTTGAAACCTGCTTATATTACCATTCATTAAGTTAAGGGATTTTTCTTCCACAGTTGGTAGTACACATGTTAAAGCTAATCTAGAGTGTTTAAAAAAAACTGAGCACCAAGACTTTATTTATCTTAGTAGCTCTAACTTATACTTGAAGCAATCCTATGCATACACTTCTGTGGAGTACTACAGCAGCTTCATTGCAATGAGTGGAGATGCCCAATGGAAGAGAAGGCAAGAGGACAGGGAATTTAGTTGTACAGATCTACATCTGTCTTTGTCCCAGTGTTCATATTCACCTCCTCTTTCCTCTGCCAGGGCCCAGCTGAAAGGGAAGCAAAACCTCAGAAACATTCTAACAGCAATGTGCATGAGGAAAGCTGTATCAGCCAGAAGGAAGCAGAGTCTAATAATAACCATCTGAATAGCACCCAAAGGTCATTCTGTCTGCTTGTGTGATGTTATGCTACATCTGCATTTCATAATGTACCTCAGTTATAGAAAAGAGAGAATAGCTTAGTACTGCATAGTGGGACCAAAGATGAAATAGTGCATTTAGTCAGTATAAGCCCACCCAGCTGCTCTGGGTCGTTTACTGCTTTCTAGAAGGTTTTGGGTCTACGGGGAAAGACAAGTCATGCGCCCATTTCCCACCAAACGTGCTCAACTTCCTATAGCAAGCACTGTGTATAAATTCAGACAGTGGCAACAGTTAATCAAACTGTCATGGACTGGAGCCAATTAGAATATTGGGCTGTGTTTACATAGTTCTGTGATGACATGGGCATTTCTTCCACCCCAATGTAACTTCCTTTTCAACCCAAGCGTAGATGGAATTCTACTTTTATTCATGTGGCAATGAATACATTGCTTGTGCCAAAGAAACACAGCCATCTCTACCACCATCTGCTTTTCTTTCAGGAATGGGAGAAGCTGTCTCAACTAACTTCCTGACATGGACAAAGGTATTGCTAATTGTTTTCCATATTCTGTTCATACTAATCCAAGTTATAATTTGATTTACCAACTTTTGCATATTATCCTTAAGCAGAGAAAAATTAAAATGGATTTATCCTGGCCTAAAATATGTGTTTGTCAGTTTTATGTATTACCATTAGCATCTCCTACAGGTATCTAAACAAGTGAACAGGCTAAAGGCATAGAGATTGGCATGGAGGCAGTTGTAAATAAGAACCACCCTTCATATGCTTTTAATTTTAATGCATCAGTTGCAAGGACTCTGCTTAGCATGTAAGTCATTTATGTCTCCAGCCAGCTCTGAAGAAATTCTATGCTAGCAGCTGGATAAACTTTAGCCTTTGATGGTTAAAGCAGTTTCCACAAGAAGTAAAAAGTTCTTATTGGCACTGAGCACACACTAATGTCCTCCATCACTTCACCTCAGTGTTCCAAGCATCAGGGCAGCACCCCAACTTTTCACAACCAAATGTTCTTATCTTGGTGTTGCCCTTTTTTGTTATTTCTTGAGACAAGCATGACATACCCATGTCTTTTCTAAAACCTGAACAAACCCAAACAGGCTTCCTTACCTGTCTTGTGCTCCAGATGCCAACCACCTTGGTGGCCCTTCACTGGACTTCCTCCAGTATTTAACTGTGGTAGTGGGGAGCCCCAAACTGCACACTGATTTCCAGATGCGGTCTCACTAGTGTTAAAGAGACAGCATGGATCAATTCTCTCAGCCTGCTGACTACACCCTTGCTACCATAGCTCAGGATGTGACTAGCCCTCTTTATAGTAAAGCACAGTGCCCAATGATGTTCAGCTTCTTGTCCATCATGATTCTCAAGTCCTTTTCTGCAAAGCTATTTCTAGTCACTCTGCTCCCAGCCTGTCCAGCTGCATGTCATTATTGTGTCCTGGATCCAAGACTTTGCATCTGCTTTTTGAGAACTTCATTAAGTTCCTGTGAGCCCATTTCTGTTTGGGTCCTCATGAATAACAGCTTTGCTTTCAACCTCAGTGCCTCATGCTGCAGACCATTTGGGTTATCATTCACAAATATCTGCTCCTTCAAGTACTTCAATGGCAACCATGCTACTAACATGTATACAAAAGGCCCATTTTCTTCCCCCAAATATATTCTACCATATCATTGCCAAAAATCAATCCACACTATTAAATAATATGATCTTAAAGGATACCCGGCTTCTCTGCTTGCATGAGTGGCTTTGGGTCACAGGAGCGGCACAGCAGTTGGCTGTCACTAATAATGAATACTAGATTGGTGTTTGAAATCTTCTCTGCATGATAAAGTCTGGAAAAAAAGCCAACAAAAGCCTATGTTTAAATGAAGCAAGGAAATCCCTATTTGAGAAGGACACACAGTATTGGAATAGAAGTAATTCAACTCCACAGATTCAGTCTGCCTGCTACTGTTCAGCTTTCTCATTAATGAACAGCAAACAACATTTATAACAAATTTTGTAATCTTTTTGACATTCCCATGGTCCCCCTTTCAGCTAGACTTATTAGTGGAAAAAATGGAAAAGAGCATAAAGTGAATTTAATTGAGTTAATAGCTAGTTCTGTACTTCTACAACAGTAGCTGCACTGAGAAATAAAACCAGTCCAGCATCAATTCCTCTGCTAACAACACTGAGAAAACCCCCAACCACAAAAAACAAACAAAATAGAAATTTCCTGGAAAGTCAGACAGCCCTTCAAAAAAATCCCAGAGAAATAAATCTTAGTATTTCTTAGTCATTAATAAAATATGTTCTAGCTGTCAAAAAGAGGGTAAAGTCAGGACAACCTGTCAGGTTAATTGCTTTTAGAGGATTCAAATACATTTTAATACATATAAACCAACAAATATACATATAAATCAACAAACAAATCTTTTAATATAGGTGGTTACCAGTCTATATAAGCAGAGTTTTGTTACTTAGGTGTGAACTGATTGGATTATTTCATAAATTTCACAGATGAAGAGATTGTTCCACTGGTTGGGTACAACAAGAGAACAAAATAACTGTTAATTAAATACCTTATATTGTGCTTACATATCTGGTTGTTTTAACCAGCTTAAATTGTCCTTTCATATTCATTCTCACACCGTGGCACTATTTTTGCAATATTACTGAAAGGGCTCCTGCAGCCTCTCAGTAAACTGAAGAACTCTTGAAAATTCTCCAGATTAAAAAACAAAACCACAAAATCAAACCACAAACAAACAAAAAACCACCCCAAAAACAAGTCAAAAAACCTTACAGAAAACAAAACCAAAACCCCATCTTAACAAGTTCTCTGCACAACCAGTACCGCACAAACATATACTAGCAACATGGAGGAGGAAGTATGGAAGTAGGAAAAAACGTCTTCATGTTTTGCCTGAATTCACCATATCCTCTATCTTTCTTTCCTGGCTTGAAATATTGTCTTCAAGCAGTTTGAAATTTGACTGTTAATTTTAATTTTCAATACATTTTCAGAAACTTCTAATGTATGCAAACTTCCAACCTAGCAGGATTTTGCAAGAAACACAGAACTAGGTCCAAGGTGCTATGTTTCTGAAGTATTGAGGTTTGTTTTTTTTTTAACCATAACATTAAACATCATTTTGAATAGGCACATGGAGCCTGAAAGTAAGTCTTTTAATCACAGACCAAAACAACATGGCTTGCTATAAGATCCACAGCTCTTAAATCATGAGCGCTATTGATTAGAAGGTAAATTTGAAGGTAAATTGCACAATCTTTTTGACCATTAAAAATACCAGTACATAACCAGATTAAAGAAAATCATCTCCTTCTGAATATTGTGGAATGCCCTCAAGGTGACATAATAAATTTCAACTATCCAAACTGTAACAAGGATAGAAATACAATTTTCACGGAGCTTATACAGATTATAAAACAAAAATTTGACCTAAATATTTCTGTAATTCTGTAATTATTACTATTAAAATTCATTATAAACAAATACAAAAAATGCAATTTATCATTTTACCGCCTATATACCCCTCTTTCTTTCTTATGTAAGTTCAGTGCAATTAATCCAAGATTTTTTGTTCCTATAATAGTGTAATTATCTTTTGGTAGATAAATGAATATCCAAAAGTTATTACTTATATTGAAGCAATTTTACCTGGAGCAGTTTATACAGTCTACAATCCCACCAAAGGATTTATCATCATTTTCAAAGAAATACTGAGTTTGCTCAGTGATACAGCTTGTTTTAGGCAGGGCCGCACCAAAATCATCGTCTTCCATATCAGCTGACAGAAAGACAAAAATAAATAAATATAAAATGACATTTTAAAGTCACAGATGCAATGGGGAGATCCAAGTATGGCCCCCAGCCTAGATTCTTACCTTCTACTTCACTCAAAGTTGACTCTTTAACATTCTCTTGACTTACCTGCTTCAAGGAAACGTGGAAAAGTCAAGCTCAAAAACAGCTGCTGTAAGATAGACCTGAACACAAAAAGACAATTAAAGGCTCTTTGTCTTCTCTGTATTTTAATGGATCCTTAAAAACTACTCAAATAAGAGTTATAAACAACACAGTCATCATGGCTCATTTTGCATTTGCCAGTTATGAAAGCTGTCTTTTTCAAACACTGCAGTTTGATTCTGGTTTCCTTTTCTCACTTTCTCCCAGGTCTTCTTTCTCACTAATCTTTTATTCTGCTGTTGAGATTTGATATCATTTGTGCCCATAACTCATGTAATAGAAATATTATCTTGTCATCCATGTCCTCCTTTTACACCTCTGCGGGAGGTGGAAGAGGCATGTTGGCATTCCTTTAACACTTCAACCAACCAGAACTCCTTTTTAACACACTCGGGGAAAATGCTCCTGAATTAGATACTTTACACTGATTAAGGTTCATTAAATTGCTGAGAAGGAGACAACCACTGAAATATTACAAGTGTATTATAAACACAGTTACTGTAGTAGTTGACTTTTAGAATCATCTCTATTCCTGCTCTTGAGGTATGAAATTCGTTTTCCTCCTAGATGCAGCTGAAACACTTAAGACTTAAGGAGGTTCATTTATTTAAGATTATTTTTTTCACTCATGATCATATATTTCCTATTTTATTTACTGGAAGTATCAACTTGCCACATACATGACCCCTTCAATCTAACAACATGTCAAAACAGGAATTACAAGTTATACTTTGACTCACTGCTTCTGCTTAAACATTCTAAGGTGTAGTTCCTTGTTATGTTTTAGGTGTGCTTCTGCCTACAAATATGACCTGACCTCTTCTCATGTCATTCTGTTCTAATGCCTGTTCAGCAGAGTAGAGGGAATGTATAATTTTTTTCAGCTGCCAAATTTTTTTCCTTTTTTCCTAATCCAGTGTGATACACATGTAAAGAAGCTGAATCGGCCTGTCACCTTTCCAGTGGAAGCACTGCCTAAATGAGCACCGGTTCATATCCTCATCTTTGTGCCTTGAATCACCAGATGGACAGAGCACCAGCCATCATGGATGAGAAGAGACCTGATGTCATTAAACAGTGATGAAATTTACTGACTGAAAACTGCAATGCTTCATAAGGGCTTACCACAGATTTTACAGGGAACTGAGTAAAAAAGGCAGCCTGTAAAATCCAACTTAAAAGAGCGTGACGGAGAAATGATACGTACTCTCTTAACTAAATGCTGATGCAGCCCACATACATTTTGAATATTATCACTCACACCTTTATCCCACATTGTTTCCTGAAACACTATAGTTTTCTTTAATAACCTGGTTTCTCTTATTTCCTTGCATTTGCTTTTGCCAGGTGCCTCACTAATTCCATTTTTTGTCAGCCCTTTTTCACCCTGATTGCTTAATGGTCTTCTCTGCCTGCTTCTGACCTAGATTCCATTAAAAACATGTCCATAGAAAGTACTTTCATGTGATGCTTTCAAGTTAAACATCACACAAAATAAACCTCAGGTCTAAATTGAGTCCAGACTACTGAGTCTGATTTGAACACTGATAAACTAAAGTTTCTCTGTGAAGAGCTCAAGTTTCTCTTCTGGATTATTGCCCATCTCCAGTTTTTGAGGTTTGCTGTTGTCCAAGAAAACTGATATTTTTGCTGTTAACAAAATGTAACCAATAAAAACCAATATACAGTTTTCATGGTGTTATCTGTGAGAAAATTACTATGTTTGTTCAGCTGCTACATATTTTAACTCTTAGCTTTATAAAGTAGGTAATCTATTCCAGCTGGATAATTATTATAAAAAAAAAAGGCACCATAGAACTTTAGAAAAAGGAACCGTCTCCAAGAGTGCAATTGAGACCAGTGCAAAAGTACCACATCAGTCCCCATTAGTTAGCCCAACATGGTGCTGGAGGGAGTGGCTCATAGCAGTATCTATCTACATGGCTCTGAAGTAAGTAAAATTCTTCTTGTGGCTATTATTAACAATGCAGAAACCAAAGTAAAAAGAAAAGAAAGCTTAAATGGATCTTTAGTTTCAAAATTTATCCAGCATTCTGATTGTGAAAGATAAACCTAATTACTGGTGTAATTCTGCCTCTCTCAAGGTCAATCCCAGAACCTCACAACAGTCCAGATATACCAACTTTTGCCCTTGGCTACAGAAAAGGCAGGTAGGCAATCCAAGAGATTCTAAGATTCATGTATTTTTGTAAAATGATTCAATTAAGGAGACCACTCATTTTCTTAAGACTTCTTGCTAGAAAAAGGGAAAGATGATATTCTGAAATAGGGAATCAAGTGATCAATAATTCTAAATGTAGTAATTTCATCTGAACCTTCACACCTGCCAATCAGACTTAGAACATTAATCACAAGTCTGATTCATGTAGCTGATTTTTGAGTCAGAACACACAATCACAAAACCACACAAGAGTAGTTTTGTATTCAGCTGTTGGTAGAACACTGGAGACACAGCTATGAATTTTCACCATGAGAAACTGCATAAACTATTCAGAGCAGGTTTACTACTCACCCACTGAACACTAGTTTGTACATACAGTTTTCTTACACATTTGAACTTACCAGGCAGCTGCTGAAGCCCACCATCCTAGATGCAAAATATCTGTTATCGTAGGCTGGGAAAAAAACAACAGAGACGATGTTATTTGTATAAGCACCTGCAGATTTTTAAGGGAATGTCAGTCATCAGACAAGGGACTACTGACCACATAAGCAGAACGAAGTCCAGCTCCTTGCTTTGGTTCTTCTTCAGGATCGCAGACTGATTGATAGTCATACGACTTGTTAAAGGCATACAGGGACATGTTAATCAGGTTTCGCATCAGGCCAGGATCAATCTCACCAAAGAATCTTCCAATCTGATGAGGGAGCATATAAAGAGATTTTGAACTATTTCCAGGTATTTTTCTCATAAAAAAGTAAAAAATACTGTTTCCACCACTCACACACTATTTTTTTGTCCTCTACATAACTCATCTGGCTGTGCTGCTTATGCATTTATTTATTTCTTTGACTATTTATCTCCCCAGAGCTTGGTTGGAACTCCAGTTAGACAATAACTGTTAAATGCACTATCAATGAGATTACTCTACTCTGGGAAAAGCAAGAGAAATATGAGAAAGCGGGTGTGTTGATGCCATACTATTTGCCCTCACCATCACAGGTCCATCAGCAGCCTAAACTGTTTAAGGGCAGAGCACAAAGAATTCAGCTTTGTAGGGGTATGGCATCTTGAGCCATAAGTAAAAGTGTGAAAAAGACTTACAAAATAACCTGAATTTCTGATACAGCAAACTTTTTGTGATTCAGAAATGTTATTAGGGTAAGTTGCAAGTGAAGTGACGGTTTTTTCTCTTAAAACTTCTCATTGTTTTTCATGTTCTGTCCTTAAACCTATACATACCTGTTGTGTATATTCATCCCGATTTGACATCAAAAGAAATCCACCATCGTCAAGGATAACACAGTCCACATGCTATTGTAAGAAAGTAAAATATGTTTTACAGGAAGGATTTGTCAGGATAACACTCTGTAAGAACCTGGTTTTTATTCAACACTTCAGAATTATCTTTATGTGGCTCAGGCTAAATCATAACCCAACCCCATAGCCAAGGGCCAATGTTAAGCTATAATAAGCAGTATTATCGTATTATATTTTTTTTTAAGATCAAAGGCTTATCTGTGGCTTCATTTCATAAAAGTTGTTTTATAAATTCTTATTTGCTCAATACTTTGTTAGCTCTAAGAGCTATATCCTTATTAAATCTGATTATAATTGAATCTTAACTCATAATAAGGTACTATAACTTCTCATGTGCTTCAGCCATGCTTCAAGTCCTTTTCCATTTGCAGCTTTTAATGGCAAAAAGCTTTAAGGGCAGACTCTCAGCTTGCTAGTCATGATTATTTTCGCTTGCCAAGAACTGTAGTGGGTTTCTTCCAGGTGTCAGGTGCAGGAGTGAGAAGCACTGGTTCCTTGTGCTTTGCACTTTGTAAAAGATCCTAGCAGTCAGAGATTGGAAAGATAGCAGTGAGGCCAAATAGATAACCTCCCAGAGCACCCTTTTAGCTGCAACTCTTGCATTTAATGATCTTCACACTCCACAAAAGAACTCACAGAAGACCCGAGCAGAGAAAGCTTTTAAGCACATGGCAGAATCTGATACTGTGATAGCCCCTGAAGCTGTGCTCTCCTGAGTGTTAGCAGAGCTACAGGATCCCCCAGTCCTGCATGGGCTGGGAACAGAGGAGACAAGGATGAGTAATGACTGTTGAAGGGCTTATCACATACTCTGGTGCTTTTGAGTTTGTCTTTATCTTCTCTAAGGTGCTCTTTTTCTCAGAGTTCTGTTTTGTTTGTTTGTTTCTTTAATATTCCCTTTCTCAGGATTCACCTTTTGCACTGAAAATTACTGTTACGTTTTTCTTACATTTCTCATCACATCATTTTCTATTGCTATCACTCTACCTTTCCTCTTCCCTCTAGTTCTCATAACCTCATTGCAATGACTCTCACATCAACCACTTCACCTGAATTTTATACCCTTTTACCCCTTCATTTCCTTATTTTAATATCTTTCTCAAAACATAAGTCCTTTTTTTACTGCAAAATTAACCTAAAATAATGACAGAATCATTGTCTTAAATAAACGTAGAGAGAATGAGTTTTCATAATCTGCCAGATATTAATAAACTGAACATCTTCTTACCATACTGTTTCTCTCACAGCCGCAGATTTCACTGTTGCACTAAAAAAAGTACAGCAAAATTCACAAAAATGATTCAATAGAAACTCTATTTTGCAGTGATATTAATCAAGACCAGAAGTGATTTGATTTTCAGTGTCTCTGTATTAAGTTAAATTAATTTTGAGTGTGCCTAGTTTATCACAAATATCTCTGTGAACAATCTGCATTGAGTAATTATCAACAGCATAACAGCTACTGTCTATTACAAAGCCTTCGATACATTTCCCTTTTTAAGTACCCTTAATATATTAGAGAAATATTTGTTTGGAAGACTTCTCAGGATGTCACTGTTGTGAGTTGTAGAGAAAGAACACATACATTGACATGCATTTGGGGTTTGGAAAGAAGGCCTACGAGATATATTGCCAAGTATCTTTTTTAGGATCAGGAAAGGCTTCAACTTTCTCAAAGCATGGGAATCCCAAGTGATAAAGGAAGCCCACCATCACCACTTAGGTTTCATGGATTTGATTACATGTTCTTTTTTTCTTGCAGTATGTCTATACAGACCAGTATAACTGTCTCCTTGCATTATGCCCCGAGCAAAACAACTATCGGATAATGCTGTTGTCATTCATCTCAAATTAATTCCGAGATTTTCCTCTTTATTTCTCTTTTCAGTTATGTATTTTTGTCCTTCACTGTTCTGACATTTAGGCGATGAATGTGCCTACCCCTTGAACTACAGCTTTAATACCTACAATGAACACTGTTCTCAACTCCCTTAATATAGAACCAACAGTAAATATTGACTCATCCAATTGTTCCATAATTATGTTCATTTTGTGCCTCTCCTTCCCCAGTGTACATTAATACCTTAGTTTTGCCTTCCCCTTTACACCTAAGCATTAGACATACAGAATGAAAGGGTCATGCAATTATTTTCTTAAGTTCTGCTAAATTGCTGTGATGTTGGTTGAAATATAAATCCGTATTGTTCACTGTTTACCTATTCTCCATATTAAATACAAATAGATTCACCAATTCTTTTTCAGATTTAATTAATTGCTACAGCATAATCTTAGCAGGGAGCCTACTGGCTGGAATATGTAATTTTTCTTTGTCTTTATCCATGTTCTGTAATTACAAAAGCAAGAAGTACAAAATAGAGCCTATTTCAACATAGATTTATTTTGTGCATTTGGATGATTTAAATACTACAACTACTTGGCAACTATGCATCAGTGTGACTCTGGCACAAAGAGCTATTAGACCTATTTGCATCTGAAGCTTTGAGAAATGCAAATTAAGTTCAAAAAAGACTTGGTCAGTTGCTTACCAGGCTCTTGATTGTGGTTTTTGTGAAATTTTCCATCCAGCTGGTTGCATCAATTTTTATTCCAACAACTAACAAGAAATACATGAAAGTCTTTTTTAGTAAAATAAAAAATAAAAGGTAACTGTGTAATCCTAAAAATAGGGAAAAATTATCATAACATTTAAATTATTAAACTGGAAAAGGATAAAATATGATTTTTGCTCTGTTGTCTGACCACCAACATTCTTCATAAGACTAATAAATTAAGCACTCCAACTCAAACACAACCAGATCTTTGGCTTGATTTACTCTAGCAAGATTAAAACAGTCTCAGAGACAAGAATGTTATATGAAGTGCCTTTGAAATCTCAATTAAATTTTTAATTCACTGTTGAGCAACAAGCAAATAACTAAAGTTTTTAGAGTGGTTTCTATCTTACCTGCTGGTTTCAGAAGCTTCCCATTAATTGTTATTTCCACAGCCTTGCTTACCATAATACCTGTTTCATAGCTATTGGCACCACTTTCTAAGAGTATAGAAGGGAAAAGAAAAAGAAAAGGTTAGGGTGTTATAACCTCTGAAACCAAAATTAATGATTGTTCAAATACCCAGAATGATTTAAAAAAAACCTTTTTCAACAGCACTGACCCAGATGTACTGCACATTTATCACCTCTAATAGATCACTAACATCTGGATGACGAAAAGGAATACGTTTGTTTAATTTTCCTCATTCAATTTTGGTACGTGGTTTCCCTGCTTCATAAAGTTACTGTAGTCTTTTTTTCTTTTCCTACAGACAGAGCTATGAATAGATTTACACATGTGAGCAGCTCTGTTAAAACCAGGATCCGAGCCAAAGATTTTATCCTGCTGTCGTCTGTGAATTTTTCAGTGCAGGGTGTACCGACACCACTCACTGACCAACAATTACTTCTCTGACAGACTTCAGCCTGTTTTCAACACTGCTTAGTATGAAAAAGCAAGTTAAAAGTACACTCCCTGGAGCTTATGAGGAACAACAAAGGCTTCAGGGAACATAGTCAATTACCTTCTTAACATTTTATTGAGAAAAGATGAAAAAAATAAGTATGAAATAACAGCAATAAAAGATCCCGTACGTTTAGGAGTGTGTCATTTGTGCTAGCATCTGCCTTTTAGATGAGCTTGGGAAAGTTAATGCTGCTCACATCAGTAACGAGTACTATTGTACATATTTAGGTTTTAAATATCATGGTATTTCAGACAAATTGTTTTTGGTGAATAACAGCAATTTGCAATAGAATTCAAAAGCAACGTTAAAAGTCAGCAGTGGTGCAGTGGACTTTCTTGTCATGGACTTTGGACCCTTGTTCCTGCTCCCCCAAGTCAGGTTTGGTGCTGAGGAAGTATAAAAATCTCAGCTCAAGGAAGGATTTTTAAGGTAATGTAATTGTCCTTGAGTGCAGTATTTTTTCACTTCCTCTTAAAACAATTTTGACAAAGCATCTTTGTAAAACAGTGTTTCAGTATAATACACAAACACCAGAAGTCTGCAGGTTTTCAGCTTTGTTGATTCTGAGCATACAGGGCCCCTGTGTCAACAAAAACTATGATGTCTTTTGTTTAGTGCCCTCCTAGCTACCACTTCCTTAATAGTGGGTGATGTCCCAAGATTTTTTTCCATATGAAATGCCTCACTTGCATCCTTTGTCAGTGACCTCAACTGCCATGGGAAACTGACAGAAGTATTCTTACATTTGTCTAGCTAGCTCTGACATTTCAAAACAGTGATAACTTACTGTTGTAGTATGGAGCTGTGAAAATATAGTTGTCATTATCTAAGCTCCGTTTATAGAAGCTGACTTCATAAGTTTCAGCATTTTCCAGCCAATCTTCTCCTGCCCTAAACACACACACATACAAAAGTGATCAAAAAAGATAGTTAGGAGTCTCATTACAGTTGTGCTGCAGAATTATTATGGTCTTTTTAATGTTTCACAGTCAGAAACAGTGTGAGATTCATTCATATAGTCCTGATACTTTGTCATCTTTCCCTGGGTAACAGCAAGGTGTAATTGTAAAAAAACCTTGAAAACAAAGAAGAAATTAGTATTCTTGGAAAAACATGGATCTTATCATTTTAAAATATATTGAAACAAATGTAACTGCAAAACTACTTACAAGAAAATAAAATCAAAACTTTACAGCACATGCTAGAGCTCTGGAGAAATCACAGAATCATAGAACGGTTTGGGTTGGAAAGGACATTAAGATCATCTAGTTCCAACCCTGCTGACATGGGCAGGGATGCCTGAGGCTCTGTCATCCCAAAAGATTTTATATTATTAACAACAACAAAACAGGAAAAAAATAATTTGGGGAGCAAAATGCACTGCCATTTTCCCATTTTGGGGAAACACAGGATAAACTAAGAGAACAGATACATTTTCCATTTACCGATATATGTATACTGGTGCCCACACTACTCCCAGTCACTGGTGGGGATGTATGGTTTTTTATAGGATAACTTTCACATTCCCTTTTTGCCCTCTGGTAATGACACATTTTTCTCTCCTGAGGTGTCTGGAGACCTTTTGGTCTGCTTTTAATTAGTCTAAAAAATAGAAGATCACCTACTGCTTTACAGTACAGGCCTGGCAAGGAAAATGAGTGCTTAGGAGTAATTAGGGATTAGTATAGCCCCAACTGCTACTACAAGGGCACTGCATTTACTCTACACTGATTAGAAACTTGGATTACACGACTTGTTATGGAAATAATGTTACAGATCGGTTTCAAGCAGTGATGCAGGTAAAATCAAAGGAAAACAAGACATTCTATTCATTTTATAGTTATCATAGTTACAGACCAGAATGTAGAAGTTGTTTTTCATTCAATAAACCCATTACTTAGCACTCCATTCTTTCAGGTTTCAAAATGACCATATTGTACTGTTTTATAGTATTTGTTACCTTTTTGGGAACACTCTAGTAATCCCACCGTCTGTAACAACAAATTGTGCAACAACTCCATCGCTGTAAGCAAAAATAAGATTTAAAATGAAAACTGACCAAATTTATCACAAGTTCCTATGCTAAGGGTTTCCATTTAAGTGCATAACTGTGAATTAAATAGCTATCCTGTATAAAAAATAACTGTATATACATATACATGCGTATTATTTTATTATCAAACTTTGAAATGCATTAAAAACAATCACAGTCAATAAAATGAATACTTACAGAGACAGCTTACTCCAATAATTTTGGGCAAGTTCATTTGTAAATCCTGCATCCAGCAAAACTCTAATAACCATATCAGTATTACCTATCAAAAGAATTAAGACACACATATGATGTGGAATTTCATAAAGTGGATCAAATGAAATTGTGAGCTGTTGAGATTCTATAGCCACAAAAAATTGGCTATTCCTGTTGACATACTAACTTTAAATTACGTAAATCATTTATCATTAAATAGATTGCTCTCACACTGTTGATTTCACTTAAACTTTTCCTTCACTGTATCCTAAAAAACTGTCTTTCTGTCATTGGAATAAGAAAGGGTCCAGATCCCAACTTTGCAAAGTCCCTGTGTTAGACTTGGAAAGTAACCTATATTTAAAGCATGTGTTCATTCAATCACTATTTATCTCAGGTGGTGCAACAAAACAACATTTAGTTATATGTTACAAAAAATTGAGATAATTCGACTACAATGTAAATATATATCACCTAAGTCCCAGCCTCTCAACAAAACCTATTTGCCTTCTGCAAATGTGTACAGGGAGATAAACAATTTTCAATTAGTCACTTAGATTGATATGTCATCCTGCTGTACCCATACTTTTCTGGAAATTCTATTGATAGTCTAGATGAATAAAAATATCCAAACATGTCTCTCAGAGTGATATTTACATCTGCTAATATAGACACCTAATATTTTGTTTGGTCCATTTTTTTGTTTAGGATCCCCTTGTGCTGCATGTGCCTCCATAAAGTGAGACTTGATTACTTACAGGAAGCAGATGTTGAAGACAAGTAGGGTGAATTGCTTTTACTGTCAACTTAGTGACAACATAGGTAGTTGTCTGACTTTCTGTCTAACATCTAACAGGTTACCCAGCTTACAGATTATTCACTTCGGGAACTTTTGTAGTTATTCCTTTTGAAAAGCATTTTTAGCTGAGATAATTTTAATAGCCAGTGTTTTCTTCAGTAAACACTGTTTACTTGTTCAGGAGACTATTTTTAAAGTAACTTAAGTATTAGGAAAGAAAAGGGAAAAAGTGAAATTGTTGTGGATTCCAAAAGTAAATACAGCAATAATTTGTAACATTTTGGCATCATTACTTATTAGGCCCTAGCATATACTACAATAGCAGTTCATGTGTCCCCAATTTTTGCTTAAACTAGTGATTATCAAACTAGAATTTTAATTTTTTAACTAATTTAATCAGTTGGGGTGAATGCCTTGATTCCTAAGATTGAGTCAAGGAACTCCAGCAAAATTTTGGTCAGTCAGCAACACGTCAGTGAACAAAATCACTCTATTAAGAACACCACCACCCACACATACATACAAAAATAGCCTTTTGTGAGAAGATCGCACATCTAAGTGCACATTCCTTCAGTTACATAGTCTGATTCAGCAGAAAGATTCAGTGATCCATGACAATAATATGCTAAAAAGACACAGGGAATGCAAGAAAAAAAAAGTATATTCCAACTGTTTATAAATTATTAATAATGCTAAACACACTGGTATGAGTAAACAAGCAAATCCAAACATTGAATTTTTCATGAGAACAAGACTTTAATGCATTACTCATGGTTCACTCAAAGGCATTAAGTCATTTATTCTAAATGGTATTTAAGGCCCAATTTCAGAACATTAATACCTTCCCAAAGCCCAGTCTCACCACTGTAGCAGTTACACGAATCTGTGGTCTTAACCCAAGCCCAAATGAGATCCCTTTAACCAATTTGTGAACCAGCAGTAGAACTTATCTTTTGTTCTGGTTATTGGCTATTTTAGCTCTCAGCTCCTTTTCTTATTTATATACACTGACAAGAAAGCAGACTGAAGATGTCACTACAAGATTTTAAAGTCTATTTGAGACTACTTTGGCTTATGTACTCAAAGGAAAAAAAAACTACAGATTCAAAATATCAGGAGTGTATTAAAAAGAACTGGTAGCATTTGCTGCTAGAAGAGAATGCTGAGAGGAACTGTGGAAAACACTGGAGACATAATGCAATGTCCTGCAAACTTTCTTAAATAAAACCAGAAAACTGCAAACTAATTTGACAATGTCTACCTTGGGTAGAAAATCCTGGCACTAGATGTATTTCTACTAAAAAACAATAAAATACCAAACCAGCAAAGATAAAAACCAAAAGCACATGATTTGGACATGAAAGCTGTCATTTAGACTACTTCTCATTTACTAGTATGTATTTTCCTGAGGAAAAATGCAGTGAATTGAGAAGAATACTTACATGATGGACTGCTTGGAGTATTTCTGTCAATAAATTCATTGAAATTTAATAGAAATTCAGTGTTGTTTTCTGATTTTTTTACATCACTACAATATTCTCTGAAAAACAAGAGAACATTCATCTCAGATTATAATCTTCTCAGATATGCTTCTCAGATAAAGCAGAGAAATATGGCTCAGAAATTTAGAAGTCCAAGTAGGACTGCGCAACTATCAGGCTGACAGTACGTCATCAGCTGACTACCATAGTCAATATTGAATGTTAACCATAGTGAATACTGGGGGCATCTACAAGAAATAAAGTGTTCAAGTCCCTGCCTGAAATTGACTTGTATGAGATTGGGCATAGTTTCCCAGACAAAGTACTCAGGACTAGTGTAGACCATGAAATTGGGAGATCATAGTCTGTAAAATAAACAAGAAAATGCCCAGTGAATTTATACTGTTCCTGGGCTAAACTGCGCTGAAAAATACATGAACTGCTGATTAAAACATAGTCACTTCATGCTCAACTAAGTGTGGATTTATGGGACACAGTCCTATCTTCTGAGAAGTCTTAAAGGCGATTTTAATAGGGTACATACCACATAAACACTCTTTGTTTTGACATATGCAAACCAGATAAACAGTAAACTACTGTCCTTTACACAACGTAATAAAGTAAAGCAATGTATCATTAGGCAAGTCATCTAATGCAAGCAAGCACAATAAAAGTCACTGGGCATTTTGAAGGCAAATATTAGATGGTGAGTTCCATTAAACAACTTTAATTAAAATGTAGAGGGCATTCATCAGAAAAGCAGGGAGCTCTCTTTTTAAATGAGCTTTTTATATTAAATTAATTTTATGAACAAAAGAAGTCTGTTCAAGTATTTCACATGAATAAGCTATCTTACTACCCTTTACTTACTTTACTACATCCCTGAAAGACTGCAGGCAGAATTTGCCTTACTATGCCAATTTCACATTTTTACAGACTTCCGTATCAAGCGTTCACGTTGATCAGCCCAACAACTAGGGACTTGCAGGAACCTACTAATTGGTACAATTGATTATCAATAACTTCAGTCTTTCAGAAAAAAATATACAGTTAAGCTGATAATACATTTGAAGACAGAAAACTGTTTTACATCAAATCAATCTATTCATTGTAACTGATTTATTAATTTTGAAATTTAAAAGGATATAAATATTTATTATATAATAAGAAATTCAACAATTAACTGAGCTTTGTAGTACAGCATTTTCCTTATTTAACTATCACTTAAAGGAACTTCATTTTTAAGAATTATGTATTATGCTACCTTTCCTTTGCAAATATAATTTACAAGGGCAATGAATACTACATGATTTCACATTAAAAATAAAGGGAACTAATGAACTTAATCAATTTTCAATGACTCAATCATTTTTTTATGTATGCTCAATGAATGAAAAATTAATTCATTGCTAAGTGTTAGCGAGATTTGAAACACTATCTCAAAATTGGAAAACATCTCAACGTAAGTATTATGGTACTGATTTTGCAAATGAGAAGCTAAAGTATAAAGTTATAAAGTCTTTGAAGTCATAAACACAAGAAATGAACAGACGTGCACAAGATTTAAATTGAAACATCAACACCAGATTTTACAGCTTTCTCTGATTAATGTAAACAGGAATCAGAGCCTGAAGATGATACTTATGCTCCAGCAAGAAAACTGATCTTGTAAAACATGAATTTAATAGCTACTCTTTTACTAATATCTTCTACCAAAGTAAAACTTCGTTGGTCTAATCTGTATTTGTAAATGTCACTAGCTGATCAAATGCCTATACCACTGAAATAATATTACTGGGAAATTAACCAACCTTGGTGCTATAAACGTATAGCCAGCTTCATCAAAATGATCAAGCTTCAGTGTTTCTGAATCTACAAAGATGAAGAGTAAATACCAAGTAAGTAAACTGGGCTTTTTGCCATCATTTTTCTTCTCAAAATATTTGACTAGCTTTTGCATGCACCAGTGAACTTAGAAAGAAGTGTTTATTTTGAGACACTTTCCTACTAATATACTGTATACTTCTCAGTATTTCACAGTATCAAAAGAATGTACTTTGATTTTTATACAACATATACCTGGCAACAATAATGTATCTAAATGTATCTAAAAACTTACTTAAAGAAGACATCTCATTATCATGACAACATGAAAACATATGAGGTGCTTTCATTAGAACTACAGTCTGATATAAAAAATATTTGGGACACAAAAGAGCATGAAGAAAAATCCTTCTAGCATTTTTTGCAATTAAGTTTAGAAAACTAATCCATATAAGCATTACTTCCAATGCTACTGAAAATAATGACTTTAAAAACTGGTGTCACTAAACACTGATAGGACCAGACAAAGAAGGATTAGAGATTAGCAACATATTGAAATGTGCATGAAAACAAACACTTCACATCATTTTTATTTTTTCCTCTTTCTATTGTTATGGTACCAAATGATCATGGGAAAAACCCTGAGATGAGGAATACAGAGGAGAGTATCCAGTAGGAATAGAAATACAAGTGAAAAATATCAACTGCAGTAAACAGAAGGAAATTGAGCAACAAGAATATACTTGCCCTTTTTGATTGCCACTATCCATCAGAAAGAGAAAGCAGGGAAACAGAAAAAAACAGGGTAAAGCAAAAGGGGTCACAAAACAATATTTTATTCAAACAGCCCCTTGAATAAAAATATTGTGCATAGATAGATCAAAGGTTCAATTTACATACAGCTGTAGTCTGGAAAAAAGACAAACATCTTTGAAGACTGAAGAAAACGTCCTTCTCAATTATTTCTCAAGTACCTTCTATATACTGTGGCTATTTCAAGGGTCTGTTTTGCAGGTTGTATTGATATAAGCGCAAAACCAGATGATCTATTCCATCAAAAGAACCATATTCACTGTCTAAAACTTTAAACTACTCACTATTTGACAAAGTTAAAAAATAAATTACTGATTATTAAATCTTGCCATATTCCACTTCATATGCAGGAGCAATGGTAGAGGACAGTGATTTAGTGCTAACCAGCTTTTCTCTAAACTAACAGTACCGATGCCTGTCAGAGAGATTCATAGTGCTTTTCTAACTTTCCATTTAATAGCATATTTGTTCAAGTTTGTTGTAACACTTGGATAAAGTTGAAAGCACGTGATGGGTTCTATTTTGTCTACTGTCTAGATTAAACTACACCTAAGAAACAAAAAGCATGTGAATACTCACAAGTATCATTTCCAATTATCTCTCCAGAATCTGCAAATGGCTTGAAATTAGTCTGATCCAAAAATACATTACAAACATCCACTAAAACTATTTGCAAAATGCAAAATAAAAACCTAGCTGCAAGCCAAACCAAACAGCACTTTCACATTAATCTATTCCTACAGGCAGCAGAGGCAATTTCCTAAATATTATACTGTAACTACTATAAAAATAACTGCAACAACAACAACAAAAAAGCTTTACTACTGTAGTCTATATCATGACATTTAACTAACAGAATGTAAAAATAGAATCCAGACCCTTAAAACGACAGCAACAGAGGATACAGGAAGCAATGATTCTATAAGCACAGAGCAAGGGTGAAGGGATTGTCAGTGGAACTGGGGTACCTGCACATATTCTATCTTTATAGAATATTTCTTGTACCTTAGATGTTACAATGGGTTTGAATCATTGCTGCAGATTTTGGGTACATCATGAGAACATCCGTGAATTCCACAAAATTTATGAATTTTAAATGCTGCTTTTTTTAAATGCATCTGAGACTTGGCAATACTAGCCAAAACCGGGGAACCTTCATAGTACTTACATATGGCCTGAGTTATTGGTTCTTCTATTTTGGCTTTAATATAATAAAAGCTGTATGATGGTAACACCAATGCCAAACTGCAATAGAAATGAGACAAGTAAAGCGATTATATTATTTGCAGCAGTTTTCCAGTTTCAGCTTCTATTTGTTTTGAAAGCGGTTAACACATTTGGAAGTTGGCTCATCAAGAATAAGATGAGATAGCTCATATTGTGGCATACTTAGCCTTACACTATATAGACACAGTAGGTTCTTGCTGGTCCTGAAGCTGCCTGTGTTTGTTTTCATTCTTTTAAGCATAAATATACTTTTTAATGTATAAGCAAGGAATTTAGAAATAATTGCAAATAATAAGACACAATTTCTTGTATCTTCCTCTAACATTTAACATCCCAATGTAAGAGATGTCAAAGTGATCACTGACTGCAAAAACCACCATGTGGTACTAGACGGATTTGCATGCTTCACAGAATGACAGATTCTCCTTTTACTAATATAAAAGCTCACAGTATTCATTAGGAAATGTATCTGTCAATACCTGAATTTACATTACATTCAAGATGCAAAATATTTTCTTGAATCATGCAGACACCACCAAAAAAACTTTAAAGATCATTGTCTAATAACATTTTAAGGTTTGCAAAGTATTTGCAATGTATTTCTTTTAGGTTATACTTATTTTTGTTCAAAAATATAGAGCTTCTTTTTGCAAATAAACTCAATACATGTGTAGAAGAGTTCACTTCTAAACAGGTATGTAAAGGACAGGAGGTAGGTGTAGTCACTGAAGAGGAATAATCATCTCCCATATCACATCCATAATTTTTGCACTCGTATTTCATCACTGTAGAACTGCAGTGGTTTCTAATGGATAGCCACAGAAATTAACATTAATAAAGTTGTACAGTTGAGTCATAAATGAGATGACCTTTAGTGACACGTTTGTAATTTAAACAGAATGTAAGTGAGATTGCTGAACATTTAGTGATAGCCTTCTACCAATTCTCTAGGGAAATCAGGAACAGTTTACCTGTCATTAACAGTTACTGCTAGCAGAAATTGCCAATTAAAATCTATAATTTCATGTTTAATAGGTTTTATGCAATGTGACTCGATGGGTTTTTTGTTGTATTTCATGCCAGGAAGCTCAGTAAGAATTAAGTCATATAACTCAAATGTATTTCCTTACTGATTGCTAGATGGCACAATCTGATAAAAAACTTTATTGTGTTACAAAGTACAAAGATGGAGGCAGTTAAACAGAAACAGTGGATGCTGAATAAAAGATCCTACATTTGCATTCCCTGTTAAAACTGATCTGTTTGTTTTTACATGCAAATTAACACTGGCATTTTCACTGGCTGTACACCTGTGCAGAACATAACTTGAAAATGGGAACCAGCCTGGCTGTGACTACTGCAACTCACAACAAAAAAGATACTGGTTTGGTAAAAATTTGACTCAGCATTTGTACCACACAGTTTTGAACTGGAGTAGTTGAACTTGCGGGGGGTTGGACTAGATGACCTTTGAAGGTCCCTTCCAACCCAAACTGTTCTATGATTCTGTGAATTTTTCTAGTACTTGGTAAACCTTAACTTGTTTTGTATAATGTCAAGTTCCTACATTTCTTCTAAAGTTATGGAGCTGTGTGTTCAAACAAGTTTGAAATAATACACACCCCCAATGTTGTATTCAAGGGGGAATGTGATTTTATCCATTACTTCATTTGTTCCTGCTTCAATTCACCATATAATTTTTGCATACAAACCAGTATCGGTGCTAATTAGTTAAAACCTGACACAAATAGAAATGGGTTTCAGAGAAAATCAGTAGCATGGTTCCTGCCCCTATGATCTGACATGCAGATTAGCAGTCATTGATAAAAGCATTGCCTGTGACTGAAAAAGAGTTGCACTTTTCATTCAGCCCAAAATATAGCATCTTCATTGTTAATATGAATGTTAAAACAAGAACGTGGAGAAAATTCAAAGAAAAGACAAAATAAGAGGAGGAATCTAAGAGAAAGTATACTATTAAAGAGTAAAATTATACTGTAATAAAGTAGAAGCAAAAGTAAGATTCTTAATATCCATCATACAAACCTTTCTTTCCTGCATACTGAAATACCCGAGTGCTAAATCTCAACAGCTGCATGAAAGACTGAGACTCTGGTCCTTAGGCAGAGCAACAATTCTGAGCTGTTAAGCAACTCAGAAAACCCTATCAGCCTGGAAACAAGACAATGTGGTCCTGCTAGTACAGAAAATGTAACACTAAAAATATTAACCAAAACAAACAAAAAGTATATTTAACCACACCGAAGTCAGAGCAGAAGTGAATTACCTGTAATCAGTGCCATTCACAGCAGTCCATGTATATGTCCTGTTTCCTTTATCAATATATCTCTACAAAGAGATAACGATGAAAAAATAAATTAACTTAGGAGCCTTAACAAGAGTGACTTTTTCTTGAGAAATACAGTGTAAATCAAGTACAAGTCTCTTAGAAGTCTGTTTATTATTTTGCTAAAAATATAAGTTGACCTGCAATTCCTTTTCATGAACATTTTCCAAACATATTATGCAACAGAATCACCTTCATCTTTTTTATTTAACATTACCAAAATGCAAATTTAAATAAAACCAAGAAAAACATCACCTATCATTTTCCCTTTTAAATTCATTAGCCAGGCCTCCGCAAACCTTTTCCTATGTGATTTAAATTTGATAAAAGATATTATCTCTCTTATGTAGTTAAAACATTTTGCAGTTAAACTATGAAAAGTTAAAACCTCAATTATACACAGACATTTTAGGTAGCTCTTTAACCACAAAACCACCCAGTGCTTGTCCTTTCAGGTCACAGTACCCCTGGCTAAATGTATTTAGCTTTGTCTAAATATATACTATATACAGGCACAGCCAGGTAATCCTGACTGCACACACAGCCCATGCTAAACTTACATGTGTTTCTAATCTCATCTTGTATCTATGAAAAATTTAACATTGAAGGAAATGTTTATTTTGAAATAACTTAATACATTAGGATAAGCTTTACCATTCATTTTCTTTTCCTATGAAAAATTATGTGATAGACATAGTCCCACAGTTCCCCATAGATTTGGTCATTACTGCATCTGGTTGACATCATTATACTCAGTTTTCCACTTTGAAAACTACAATTTTATGCCAGCTGCAACATACTATTATTTTTCAATCAGAGATTTGTAAGTATGCCAGCAATGAAGTCTGTGCAGCTGGTGCGCTGCAACATTACAAACACCAGTCAAAGGTACCACAGGTATATTTTACATGGCTTTTGTTTCCTGTGGTAAAATAAAAGTGTAAAAATGACCATGGTTATGAAAAATAGATGTCGTTTTTGTTTTTTTTGGTTTTTTTACATTTATAATCTGAAACCTTCTCATTATACGTCTGCTGCTTTTCAGTATAGCATGATGTGTAAATAATGTAATAGTCGTTTTGGAAAGAAAAAAGAAAAAAGGTAAAAATAAAGAGGGAAAAAAGATGTATCTATCAGAGTCTAATGGCCTGAAATACTTAATATTTGAAGTGAAAAGGTGGCTGAAGAGATTCCTCTCCAAGCTTATTTATATTTAATAATGTGCTTACACTATTACTTAGCTCAAGAGTCAGTACACTGGCAGTCCCTTCAAATCAGGCACAGTGCCAGGGGCTGCACACCATGTACAGTGCCCAAGGTGGGAGGGAAGAAAGAGAAGAACTGGGCTCTTATTAAATCCTGTTGCCACCAGCACTGTAGACATACTCAAAAACAAACTGGCTGAAACATCTCTTCAATGATAACCCAGCAGATGACATGTTCTCATACACTGTCTTCCATTTACCTTTGCCTGATTCACTATTGAGTGGTCGGAAACTGTCTCATTCCCAGCTGTTCACTGCCAAAGAGCCTACGCATGCTATTGCTGCTTTGTGACCCTTCAGTTTTCACTACTGCCCACCCCAGCTGCCCCAATGTGGCAATGCTTTTGTTCCTATGGCATCTTCTCTGTCAGCTGGAAAGCCCCTGAGGCCTTGGGAGACGCCAGCCCACCCCACCCACGCTTGCTACAAATCCAATCTCTATGCTGTAGTATGAGGTCATCTCCCAAGACACTGCTGGGGCCAGCTGCAATACAAAAGGAAAGCAATGCAAACCTAAACCAAAAAGCAAACCAAAAGGGACATCAATTTTAAGCCTCGAGACTGCAACTGTCAGTTCACAGCAACTGACCACATCAGCCCTATTTATGAGAAAATATATGAAGCTATCAAGCCGTAAGTGATGCATGGCTCATGCATGGTCTGTGGGATGAAGCAGGTTTATTCTGGCTCTAGCAGCCTGGAGCTGGGAGGGTACAATGGCTTGAAGAAGTCACCATCACCAGCCATCCCTGGTTGCTACTGTCTTCTGTCAGAGAGATCCAAGTAAAGGAAGAAATCTTGGGCTGTGATGCAAGGGAAGGTGAGGGAAATTAATTTCATTGGGCACTTGAAACATCTGGGATCAAAAGTCTTGGGCATTTATATTCAAATACAGATTGTGGTCTGGGCCATGCATAACTGACGTATTCTCATGCACCCAGAGATGTTACATTTACCCCCCTGCTCCCATGCTGTAGCTGACCCCAGCATTTGCATGTGTAAACGATTCCTCTCCCTCCCTCTTTGGGTAAGCAGTTGCAAGACCAACTGTTTCAGGTCTTTTATCACACAGCCTTGGACATGAAAGCCCAGCCTGAGTTCTCTCAGATCTCTTTAACAACTTTGCTATGAATACGATTTCTTCAACAGCCCCAGTGGGGTTACTGTATTTTTCTGACCTTCTAATCCTCCCTTTTCTAACCACCTACACAGAGCCCTTTTCACCCATAGGATTGGAAAGACACGCCTTAAATAAAACAACAACACAAATCTGAAAATGTCGCAGTGACATTACCAGTGAGGATGGTAAAACACCAGAACAGGTTGCCCCAAGAGGTGGTAGAGGCCCCGTCTCTGGAAACGTTCAAGGTCAGGTTGAATGGAGCTCTGCACAAATTGAAGATGTCCCTGCTCATTGCAGGGCAGGTCAGACTAGATGACTCTTAAAGGTCCCTTCCAACTCATAATATTCCATGATTCTACATTTCTAGTATGTTCCCAGAGATTCTGCTGAGTATGGTTACAGTGTACTTTTATATCTAAGGGTTGTGTAGTGTCTGCTTGATATTAGATGCGCTTCATGTTCTTCTGCTAAGTCTTTAAATTAGCTATCCTCATGCTGGTTTGCATTTAAAGTAAAACATTTTCAACAAGCTCCTGTAGAACTGTAACTGTGGGGCATATTCTGGCCAGAACTCCTCCTTTAGACACCAGTAATGATTCTTCTCATTAAGTTCCCCAAGAGGAAGAGCATACGTGTAAGGATCCATGTTAAATTTGAGTATTTCCTATTGCTAGGAAATGTGTCTATATTATCAGAGAAACTAGTAGCAATCTTTATCAGGAATGAGCATTTTTGACAAAAAAAAAAAAAAAAGAACATGTTGTTCAGAAATCACAAATGCATAATATACCTTTAAGATTAATTTATTTATCCCAAATAGTCTTTGCTTATGGCATACAAATGTTTTGGAGGTTTTGTTTTTTGTTTTTCTTTCTCACTGCTTTCTCCATATTCAACCACAATCTAAATCACCAAACCCATCCTCACACGTCTCTGCAAGCAAAATAACTACTTTGTTTTAGGATTTATACACAGAAGTAGGCTGGGTCCATTTCCTGGTGAACTGAGCGTAAGACCTCATCAACAACTGCTTGATTAATCATGCACCAAAAAATGAAAAAACAAAACCAAAATAAGCCTTCTTTTTTATAAGTATACAATTTCTTCCACTGTAAGCCAGTAAAACTACCAAATCTAGAGGGAAAAATGATACAAACTGACATTACAAAATAAACATCTTTACACCACTTCACAGTACTTTTCTGGTTTTGTTTGTTTCTGTAAATGTAATCTCCTGTTCCTAACTTACCTCATCTTGGGACTTGACCAGTGTTTCAAATGTTTTTTCTCCACTTTCTCCATCTATCATTTTTTTCCGAATCTATTGGCAAGGAAGAAAAAGAAAAAAAAAATACTAAAACAACCAACAAAGAAGTAGGTGTTGCATGAAAACTGAATAATCTTCTGTGATTCAAAATAATTCACAGAAACACAGAAAACGGTAATGCAGATGAAAGTCATAGCTCTTCAAAACCAAAACGTTAAGTTTACAATTTCCAGATCTTTCTAGTTAGAAATTGCTTTGTCTAACTATGTAACAACTCAGTAGAGTTATGAAGCAGAAATTCTGGTATACTTTGCATAGACCATCCCATAAAACCCCTTGATGTTAGGGACATCATAGAGAGAGCATGAAATCTGCATGGATGAGAAAGAGTTTTGCCTGGTATTTCTCCTGCTTCCCAGCACATCACTATCATTTTGGTAGCCGCAGTGATTCACAAAAACATTTTTATACCAGTCCGAGAATAATTCCTCTCTGAAGCAAGTGTTTCAAAGAAATTTAAGGTAGAGTTTAACAGACAACAAATAAAGCTGATTGGTGTCATTACGAAAGAACCATTTCAAAGTGAAAAAATAAGTTAAAAATATGTAAAATGTTTAAGCACCTCAACTTTAGTTCACAAAACTAACAAAGCATTCTTTAAAATTCTGATTTCTGAATGTATTATAAAATTAGAAACTGAAAAATATAAAAAGGAATTTGTTTGTTGCTAACACTATTTCTCAGTTCTTTCTCACCACAGCGATAAGCATGTACTTGAAAGAGATACGGAAATACTTTAAAAATATTTCAGGTAATATATTAAGATCCTAATAAGAAGTGCTCTGTTCTGAAAAAAAGTTACAAGCCTGCTCCCCAAAAATAGCCAGTGAATGAAGAAGAATAATGTGTCATGGTGTCCTTCAAAAAGAGGGTAATATAATGCATTGCCGCCTATGAAAAGTATCATGTCTCAATTTGTTTAATTATAATTCACGTCTCTATAAATTCATTGTCTTAACAAATTTAAAATTTAATTTTTTAGTGAAATAGACTCCCGTTCAAAAGCAAGAATATTTTTTGGGTTTTGTTTATTGTACAGTGAAATACAAGCAGTAACAGGTACTAAGAAGCCAGGTAATCTCACCTCAACTTTAATATCATTTTCCAGTTCAGCATCTAGAAAATCCAATGTAACAGGCTCCTGGGATTTAGGATTCTGAAGCAGAAGATATTGGATGATCAAACAATAAGAACAGAATAACATAATGTTACAAATCATTCTAAACCTTTCATTTCACAGTATCTGGGCTTACTTACCCATCTATTTTAATCTTTTATAGCATGATGAATTACTATTGGGCCTTTCTCATCTATTTTATTTCATTGGCTAGAGAGGTTAATTGGGTGAAAATAAAATCAACACTAATGGCCAGTTTCTGTCCACAGTCTGTCATGTATGGGGCTCATGTTGGGAAGCTGCTTCCCCTACTGCTGGTATGCCACAGACTGTAAAGGTGGGAGAAGATGCATTAGAGAAAACATCAGATATGAACCTCTTCAGGTGTCCTGCCTCTAAGAGGGAGAGAGAAATCCTGGGGAATTTTCCAGCTAAGTAAGATGGGGCAATTATACTCTTCTGCACTTTTACTTAAAGTGGACTACAAACTTGCTGTTATGATGTGGGAATGGAAAGTGGTTCAAGATTCAAAGAGGCAGCAACTGATATGTTATAAAGTATAAAAATCACTTTTGTTGCCAGCATTACAGGACTTCCCTAAACACCTTGCAGTTGTGAATGCATTTTTCTTGACATCAGTACTGTTGTCTCAATTTTGGAGACAGAAACCTGTAACACAGAGACCTGAAGAATGTACATGATGTTGACCCTCAGCTATGGAGCACAGAGAAGTTTAGCTGTTTGCATCTGTGGTCCTCCTGGTCCCATAGGAGTGTGGGAAGACCACTGTAGCTCTGCTGAACGAACTCATACCACCCTCCAGATTCTGCTCCTTTCTCAGTTGCAGTCTGCATTTAGTTGGACAGAGCCATCCTCTGTACAAGTTGCTAGGAATATCACCACTTTTTTCTTTAATAGTTTTGGCTAAGCCCCACTGACTTTATATTACATGTGGTGTAAAAATCCTCAGTCCTCATCACTCAGCAATTATTTAATGCACCCACCTAACAAAGTATCTTTGTTATTTAAAATCTTTGTATTTTAAATCTGATAGTTCAAAATAGAAGATTAAAAAAGGCTAGGTTTTCTTTTTTCTTTTTTTTAATGATAATAATTTGCTTTGTATAATAGGGCAGTTCAAATATGAAAGGAACTCAAGGCCTAGTTTTGTCAGTAACTGGGCATTGTTTCTCATTTGATTGGCAAAACAAAAGTTGTCATTAGTGGATACTACTATTATTTCAAGAGTAGTGTAATTTCTGATAATGGCATTATTAGGTGATTTCAATGATTCAGTTATAATCATTTATTTACATAGTAGACTAAAGTCTCTTCATTCAAATTGGTGATTACACTCATTCTATCCTAACTTTTTTAGCAAATTTACATGCTGAATGTACATGCAAGGATGCTGCACCACAATTTATGTATTACCAGGTTATACTGGAAGAAAGTGACATCCTGAAGAGCTGGTAAAAGATGCCTCCATATTGATGCCTTGAGCATGAAAACCTTAACAACAGCTCTTATTTTAGAGACTATAATACAGAATAGTAACAGAAGACAAAAGACCGCTCATTTCTTGGGGAACAAATGTACGTGTTTCTGGGTGTATGGAAACATTCCTGTTCCTACCAAGTAAGCATTACTATTGCTAAGAGAAAAGTCAAATTTATTCTTAGAAAGAGAAAATGCACCAGAAAGGTTGCAGGTAAAGTTTCTCGGTATTTCTTTTAAATGTCTACTGATAACTTCAAAGAAATTTTTATGTTCCTATTTATACAGGATAGACAGAATCCTAGATTCTAGCAGCTTTAAGATTAACATACGCTCCCTATTAATTTGAAACAATTTTGTTGTTATGCAGTTGCTTTTTACCCCCCCCAACAAATCAACACACTTGAAATAAATAGCAAAAACCTAAAATGTAAAAATAAATTAAAAAATACATTTTCTTACATGCAGTGGATAATGAATAGCATGGTCAAACCCAAACAGCATGCATGAAGGCATTGGCATGGCACAGGAGGCATGAGTGAAGTTCAAATTCCATTCCAACACACAAAGAAACGAAGTAAAGAAATGGTAAAAACAAAAAAAAGCCATAACATCAAGTCAAGGTCAATATCAATTTAAAATGATAACCTGGGTTAGTAATAGTTAAGGAGTCCCAAAGACAAAATAGACAAATTTAACAGCCCATCAAAATTCAAGTATGTTTGTTCTTTTTAAGAAACAAGTTATATTACCAAATATTATTTATCACATACTTACTAATGACTTCTAATAGATAAGATACTAAGGATGATACATTATGTGATGTGCCTGAGGCACAAAGAAATCCATTATAAATTAGAATAGAAAATTCCTAGCCTTGTACTTTAAATAGAAGGCAATTTTCCCAGCTACGCCTTTTTCCCCCAAGAATGTGTTTTTACCCGTATTTGGGCTCCACAGTTTTTTCTTCCAAGGTTGCCATTTCATGGGGTTTATTCCAAGCCATGAAGAAACAAACTTACTGTTCAGTTTGCTCTTCTTTTTTCCAGTCATGCATGTGGCATGACTAGAAGAAGCACAACACCACCACATTCACCAGCACGACTTAATAAGACAAAACAGAACTAAATCACTATCAATGAAGCATGCAGATAAAGGGAATGCAGTTCATTTTCAGCATGACAAATAAAGGCAAAGATCCATAAATTCAATGAAAAATCAAGAAGGAAACAAAGAAAGAACAGGTGCAGCAACATAAAAGATGTTCATTAAAATGTGGTTATTGTGTTTTTTTTGGAGGTTAGTATTCTCACAGATTCTATGGAAGGTCTTTGCTGAGTTGCAGGAGCCTAGCTCCTACTCGTACCTGCAGTACTAATGAAGACATAGGCTGTTAGGGTTTTGAAATAAATGATGGTAAGAGTGCAACAAAGTCCTGGGCCCCAGAAGGAAACCCAGGAGCAACTGGAGTGGGTGGATAGCCCAGAACTTCCAGAGTTGCTCCTCTCCAGGCAGCCAGCACAGCCAGGAAAACCCAGCGCCAGTCGAATCATATCACAGCACACTGAGGAGCCAGGGGTGCACAGAGGTTTTCATATGCCAGTCCTGCTTTCTCCAGCACACAAATGTCTAGCCCAGAGATGGCCTTCTACATGTGGTATAAATGCAATTGACTGTTGATGAAATCACTGACTTGAATTAGATCAGGATTTTACACTATATTTTACTAGTGTTGGCATGCAAGCCACCAGTTTTGCATTATATATACCTGTACATGTAAGAAATTCACATAGAATCAGAATAGTTTGGGTTGGAAGGGACCTTCAAAGGTCATCTAGTCCAAACCGCCGGCAATAAGCAGGGACATCTTTAACTAGATCAGGTTGCTTAGAATGACATCCAGCCTGGCCTTGAATGTCTCCATGATATGTTGTACATAATTTTGTTATTTTGCTAGTTGTAGTTAATTTATTCCTTTAATGATTTTTAAATTTTCATTAAGTGTTTTCTGCTCAGGGATTACATTACATAAACATTACTAATTTCCTTTTCCCAATCCAGGTTAATGGCAGTTAATTCTCTGGAGTTAGGTTCTGCTAAACCAAGAAACCTGATGTAAGTAGCAGATAAAACATGTGCCTTTCTCTGGCTTCCCCAGAATTAAAAGGAACACCTCATTCAAATTCTGTATGTAATGTCATACAGCACACACAGTACAATAAAACTTGGCAACAAAGTCACAAGGATCTTCTCTTAAGTTTGGGTTTATGCAAGCAAAGCCAGAACAAGCAGTCTCTTTTTTTTATTTCCAGTCTACAAATTAATTTCAAAATCTGAAGAAAAATTTTTACAGCACGTCTCTAATTAGCACCTATTAGTAAAGCACCATAATTTAATGGAATACCCTTCACTACAGCCAATAACATGTTTTCCATTATTTAAACAAGGAAGGATGCAAGCTTCATGCTTTGGAAGCTGTTTGTCGCAGTAAACAGTTCTCTAGTTAGATTTTTCCTAGTAAGCAGGACAGAAGCTTTCTATTTGTATTTCCAGGTCTATGCATTCTAATGCACTTATCACCTCCATCCAAAGTTACCTGTACATTGGGTCTCCTTTTTCTCAATTTAACTTTTGGTATGCCCACACCAATTTGCTGAAGTAACAAAAAAGCAGTAATTTATATTTTTACACTATTAGTAAACAGCCAACTTACAGAATGGAAATCCTCCCTCAACATCTATACTCTCCAGGGCACATTTACTGGAAACAGAGATTAGCCCTCATTCCGCAGTCAAGAGCTCTCTGTCACAATTACACCCAGGTTTTGTCTAGAGAAACAATAACCATATATATGCTAAACTATCTGAATTAAGTTAACAGAGAGCTCGTCCTCTTACATTTCTTTCAAAACCATAAACCATAACTGGACCCTACTGCAGGCACCTGGAACTACCATTAAATAGATCAGAACCATAATGAAAATGAAGAAAATGATGTTAATCTTTAGAACAGATTCAGTAATTTAATTATTTAGTATGTCCAGATCTTATCTAATTAAGACCAAACGTGTTAATATATGCTTAACACACTCATTCCAGTGACTGTTTATTTAGTGGACTATCTGCCTGTTCCCTTCTAGGGCAATGGGAAAAATAGATGGACATACACACAGACACACAAAGAAAACTGGCAGTAAAGCATAACATTAAGCACTTGTTTAAAATGTAATGTAACCAACTACATAAACTTGAAAATGGAATTCTAAGCAGTTTAAAACTGTATTAAACTTAAATTTTCAAAAAAAGGGTTTCCTGTGTTATGCTTTGACATATTTTTCATGTGCAAATAAGAACAGGATGGGAAAGTTCTTAATGATTTTAATATGCTTTTGAATCTGCCTTTTGTTAAATTTTCTCAGTTGGGTAAAGAACTTTACAAGTTCTAAATTTCTAGGGGGCTTCTTTTTGTGAGATATTACTGCAAGACGATTTCTCAAAACAATAGCTGTGTTGAACCAGTTGTGATTTGAGGTAACAGATTTTCAGAAAGCAAGCAGAAGACATTCAGAAGAAGGGATCACTGAAAGTATAATACGCCCTCACCTTGTCAAAGGTAAAGACGTACTTATGTTTTAGTCTACATCTATCAAAAAACTGCTGGCAAAGAGGGTTAAGAGGGTTGTTTGTTAATAAGTTAACAGCTACTAGAAGGTTCAACTAAAATTAATATGACATGTTAAAGAAAGTCCATGAGTTCTAAATATATCTGTCTTTGTAGTGTACCTTAGTTTTAAAACGCAGTTCTTGTATCAGTCTGAATAGCATGCACCACCCCAACCAAACTGGGAGTGAAAAAGTCTAGTCTTTGTAACTGTTAATAACAACAATAATAATTCATAGCCTTAATAACACATTTAGACATTATTCTACAACACAAAACATCACTTATATATTTTTAAACATAATCTAAATCACACATTTGAACAGTATCTGAAACCATCTCTGGACTTCCATATCCTTTTAGGTTAGAAAAATATACAAAGAAACCATGATAATTAGTATCCTAATAACCCATTTCAGATTATTTAGTTGGGATGAACCAAGTTTTTCACTCTCTAACAAAGGGTCTTTATTCTTCAGTGTTACATGAGTTTACGCAGCAGTATAGTAACATATTTGAGACGAACAGGATCCATATCCATCCGTTCCTCACAAGATTGTGCCTAAAATGAGAATACTACATTGCTTTTATATTTTATAATTTTATATTTGATATTTTATATATGATGTTATATTTTATATTGAATTATATTAGTTACATAATTTCTAGTCCTTCTGTTAGCAAAAAGGTAGCTTCATTTGTATATAAGGAAAAGGAATTAAAAATAGGCTATTTGCCATCATGTGAATTTCTAATAATCTCTAATGAAGAAATGATTTGGTCAGCAATGATGCATATATTTGGCTCAAACAATTCATCAAGTCATCATCAAAACTTTTTTTTTTAATACATGAAAATGTTATGCATATATCCAGAAGTTCTTCTAAATTATGAAGACTAAATTACAAATTCCTTTTTCCTTTTTTTTTCTTCTGTTTTTTATAATGGGTCAAAAGAGATATTTCAGCGACAGTTAAGATCATGTTATTTGTTCTCTTCTTCAGAAGCATTTTTTTTCCTTTCTTCTTTTGTTACACACTTGGCAAAAGATATCAAACATATTCATTACTTCACCAGGAAATTAATTCAAATAGTTACAAAGCTGACTTCCCCAAGCTTAAAAATATAATGAATCACTAAAGTATGCAGATGAATTCTTAATTTGTTTTTCTGCCTTTAAGAGTTAAAAATGTTGAAGTAGTGAAAAGGGGGTGCGTTATCCTTCTTGTAGGTATGATACGACTTTCTGGTGAAGAGTCAAGAGAAGACAGTTGCATGACCTAGAGGTCAATGAGTTGCTACTATTCTGCTGCACGAACACAGCTGAGAGGAATAAAGTAATGGCCATGCATCCAATTTACAAAAAGCAGTATTTCCATGACTAAAGGCAACAGACACAGGCTTCCATTACTTCAGAAGTTTCTCTAAAGTGTACTGAGTACTAAAAAATAACAGTAGAGTGCCACCAAAGTTTTTAATCCTTACTACCTTCATGTGCCTGTCTATTGACAGCTTGCATTTATCTTAGACATACATTGCTCAGACCATCTTAATGAGCAATTTTAATACTGATAACTGAGTAACTTGGATATATTGTTTGGTCTTCAATACTTACACTGGTTCATTATTATTCCTAACTTAATTCTTGTAAACAATACATACAATTTATATTTATTAACCTTGTTTGGTATAAAGTGTCATTTGATCACTACCAACTCAAGAAATAAAATATGCTGAAATTATTTAAAATACAAGCATTATCAAATATTCGACTAAACAGATGACTGTTGGATATGGAGAATACCTGCGCTAAAACAAAAACATCCATTCATTTTGAAATATTTCATCAAAGCCTGGAACGCAAGTTATTTAAGAAGGAGTCACCACAAAGTCAGGACTACAGTTAACTTATATAAAAGCAGACTTAAGTCTTGGGTTTAAATTTTCCTGAAATTTGAGGAAAGTACTGTCCTAATCATATTTAGATAAAGATTTAGTTCTTAAGGATGAAAGACTTTTCAAGTTGACCTACTGAAAGATCTAACACTGTGGGATGTAGTGCTTGGCTAGATCTATTCCCAACCCTGCAGCTCAGGTTTCAGCTCTGGTAAACAGAAAATAAGCAAATAAATAAATATGAAAATGCAAGTAAAATACATTGAATTTGCCCCTGATTTCTGCAAGTAAGAAAGTTTCAATTTCTGAAATGAGAAAGCATCACAAAATAAGCATGTGCACTAGTATACTCTTCAGTTTGCTTCAAGAGCATCTCAACACACTAGAAGTTCTTCACAACAATATTACAGCTACCACTAGTTGGCTTTATATTAATATGTATATTAAACTACTTATTTCTTATATAAAAATGTGAAATGTACATGTTTTGCATTTTATGGATAACCAAACTTAATACAAGCCAATGATGACCTTTGTCCTGACTAAATGGATTTGGATGAAGCCATTAAATGCACCACAGATTTTCCTGACTTCCCCACAACTGAGAATTCTTTACTACTGCTCTCTGGCAGATCTTAGTTTCTGTTATTTCTGACAGTGTCCCCTTATTATAGTGAAATAAATTAGAACGTGTTTCATACCTTTGGTTGGAGATTTGGATGAAGTAGCACATACCCATTAGGATCAATTGCAAAATAGTATCCATTTGGACAAAGCTGAAAGAAAGAAATGAAGTTTAGCATTATAAGGTTTTAAGTTTTCAAGCAATGACCACATTGAAGAAAAAACATTGTCTCAAGCATCATGAACTGTAAGAGATATTAACATAGAGAGGATAATTTCTTAATACTTATTCTTCTATAATCATAAATTTGAGGAATAATTTTGGCTGACAGAACCTCTGGAGGTCACCTGCAGAGTACAATCGCTCACTGTAAGCTAACTTCAAAATATGATCCAGCTTTGAAGCTGGACTTGGTTTCAAAGAGTCTTTGAATACCTCCACCGGTGATTCCACAACCTGCTCGTATTTAATCACCCTCACAAAGATTTTTCTTTCCTATACCCAGCTGGAATTTTCATTGCCACCACTGTTGTTTGCCTCTTGTCTGTTGGTATAAACCTTCAAGAAGTGTCAAGGTCCATCTTCTCTATAACTCCCATTAGGTAACCCATTAGGTTTCTTCTTCAGTCTGAACAAACCCATGTCTCTCAGCTTCTTTTCATACATCATGCAGTCCAGCCCCCTTTGCCAACTTAGTGGCTCCACACTGGACTCTGCCCAATACCTCAGTCTATTTATTATACTGAGATCAAACCTGGACACAGTATTTCTGATGCAGGTGTCCACTGCACAGGTGGTCTTCTTTGATGCAAGGGCACACTGCTAACTTATGTTCAGATTGTCCTCCACCATGACCCCCAGGCCCTTTCCTGCCTTTTGAGGCAGTCTGTCACAGCTTGTACTGAGGCATGGGATTATTCCATTCTAAATGCAGGACTCTGCATTTGCCTTCAGACAAATTCATGATGTTCCTTTGCTTCCTCAGCTGCTGTTTTCCACAGTACTGGTTGTTTTCTTTGAAATCCCCTGGATAGATGTTTACATATATAAATCAATCATACTGAGTAGGCTACAGAGAGAAATGCATATTAAAGAACTTTTCTAGAACAAGCTGTCCTATATAAATGCTAGTATTATTATTAGCTGAAATGACTGTGTACTGTAAACCTGTGGTAAGAACCAAGCACTCAACTGAAAAACAGTGCTTTAAGCTACAGGAAAATAATTATTTGGAATATATCCTCCATCATAAAAGTTGCCTTTACAGATGCATCTTGATGGACAACTCACACACAAACACATATATGGCTGGAGAGAAAACCATCAGAAAACCTACAACAATGGAAAAGAATATATGAAAAGAAGCCTGCTGGTATTTTGACACACATCCAGTCATTGCTGTATGACTAATGAAAGAGCATTAAGAGAAATCATACATAAATCATGGATAAAACAAACCACCAAAGCAAGCAACTTACCGTAAATCGGGGTGTCAGTTTTTTTATGTCCTCCAAAGAGACATCAACTCCCATCACTCCAAGAATCAGCTGATTCTGGTGAGATTCCAAAACATTAGACTATGTCTGACATATTTACAATGCAGAATAACTGCAACAGTAAGTGAATTTTGATTTTGCTTTCATCTCGTTTGACAGATACACTTGAAAAATTGCTTGTATGTGTCTATTCTAAATGTTTTAAATACTATCCAAGTGATTCAAAATAACATTCAATACATTCAGAATTTAGTACAGAATATGCTAATTGTTTATGAAAATGAATATGGATGCTTTTCTGGATGAATAAACAATAAATGTAAGAACAAAACAGGTAAAAGCAAAAGCAATTCATTAATATTGCCAATAATGTAGATACTATATTACTAGCACCAACACAGAGCTACTATTGCATGCATAGGTTGGGCAATTAATAAGTGAGATCCCAAAACAATTACATACTTTTGGCTATGGTATAATGATGAATGAAAAAAACAAAACCAACCAAACAACAAGGCAAAAAACTCAGTGACTCTAGCAATCATCAGCATTTGAAATCAAGGACTCAGGCACTACATTTGCTTCACTTGTAATTTATTTTCCTACTACAGAAAAGGAAGTTAGACCTTTATACAGTATCACCTGAATCCCTTCTCCTTATTAAATAAATTTAGAATAAGCATTGGAAGATGCATCTTGCAGTCTGCAACCTAAAGTTCAGGTAGAGATACAGGTTGAGCATATTCAAGTTCTCTTATTTCTCTGTATTAGACCATGGCTGTTCTACTTCTCTGAAAGACATCTTTTGATATTCAGTAGTTACTCACTTTGCAACCACAGTCAGTGAATCCCAAGCATTATTATGTAGATAAGACTATGAACCCTTTTTGTTGTTGTTGTTTTTAAAGGGAAACTAAGAGAACTATTCTGAGAGTAAATAAAATAACTGGTAGTGATCAAATTTATATTTATTCATTCAGAGTCTATGTAATATCTGAAAAACCACACCAAATACTTTCTTCTCTAGACTTCTGCATATGTTGACCTGGATGAAGACGAGTACCACACCAAATGTACAGTATTATACTACACACTAGTAGTCTTATTCTAGGTGTGATTTTTTAAAAAACAGGATTTTTATTGTGTGAAGAGGACATCAATTGATTCCATACCTGACAGTAATAGGGATGGGCAATTGTATTTGTCTAATACCTAGATTTTAATCTAAGCACACAGCTATTTTCTATTATCATTACAATCAATTAGTTTAAATCTCTACATCATTGCTGTTTATCCTGAAATAGCTTCGCCCTGTCACAGCTTCAAAGATTTGTAAAAAAATTATCTAGGCATTCCTTTCTTGGCAAGGCCTGATTAATATAATAATCTACTTCCCATCTATTGAGCACTTAACACATTCCCACTGCCACCAGGTCACAGAAATAGATCAAGGGATATCATACCCTGAAACTCAGAATTACAAAAAGGGTAATCTGCATTTTCCAGTTCCGTATCGGGCAACTAGAGATGACCCCTTTGTTTCTGAGGTACAAGACAAGTAAGCTGCAGAAAGCTCTATGGAAATACACATTATTCAAGGAGTTTAGCATGAAATGTAAGTCAAATAACTGTTTGTTTTTGGTTTTTTTTTTTTGCTTGCTTTGAATAAGAGCTTACTATTTTCCCATTTTGTTCCTTTGTTAGATTGAAGACAGGTAGCGTTCCAGTAATCACAAGGCCCAGCTCCTAGGAAATGATCATACAGAGAAGAGAGAAAAAGACTTTTTAGTTAAATAACAAATACTGAACTATAAAACATTACAACAATCAAGGGATTACTGTATCCAAACAGTAGAATAGAGTACTGACTTCTAGTTTGTAAAAACATTGAAATACTTCATTGATTCTATGATTCTATGATTTTATTCATAGAAACTTACAGTTTTTTTTATGTGCATGCATTACTGAGAGTAATAATTTGTGGTTTTTTTTTAAGTAGATGGTGTACAAGAATGTAGGATATAATAGTTTTAAAAGCCCTACACATGTTTACAGCTATAGTACCCACTATACTAAAAACTCCAGATAGTAGGGGAAAAAAATAAAAGAAAAAAAAAAGGGGGGGGGGGAGAAAGCCAAATCAAACTTAAAAACAGCAAATAGGTTCATCCATCAGGGAAAACTACTTCTTTTCATATTATCACTTCTTTTCAATGGCTTGCAATAATGTTCTTCATCAGTTCTGCAAAATCACATGGTCTCTTCAGGTACTGAGTCAAGGAGTTACACTTATTTGGGAAGATAAAAGAAATTTGGTTTTCCTTTATGAACAGTCACAACTCAAAATACTATCCAGGAAAGCATCTTTAGATAGCCAGAAAAGTACTATCTTCCAGTCTAAATATAAAGGGAGACTCCTACCTTGTTTTTTTTATACAAATGTTTGGGGTATATTTCAAATTTCAATCCCCCCCTCCCCCCCGATTTTTGCTACTTCCATGTTAAATCAACCATATCCTTTTCTCCCTTCATTTCATTTAAAAAAAAAAAAAAAGAGATAAAATACTTTATTAATTCACTTTAATAAAAGTCATTCTCCATTTGCCCAGTCTAATTCCACCTTTTTGAATTTTAAATCATTCTTCATGAACTTAAGTTTGTTAAGCGAAAGGTGATGAGATCCGAGTAATGTTACAAGCAAGCCAAAGAAAAGGAGAATGGACTTGTAAGAGAAGCAGGAAATGGAGATAAATCAGAAGAAAATATGCAACGGTATTTTTAGAAGGAGCATTGAAGAGATAGATAGAAAAATGGAGGGGTATGTATGGGGGATAATACCCTCTCCCACTCAAAAAATAATGAGAAGATGATAATCATGAATATGTTATAATAAAATTATATACATACAAGCACATATATAACAGGTGAATGGAAAAAAGCTTGAAGGAAAGACTGAATGAACCCACTAAAAATATAAAGTGACATAGAGAAATCCGCAGCTACCACAAGTTTTACTTCATTAAAGAGATATGTTTGTATTCCAGTTACAAACTTAGCTTTGGCTTTACAACAGGATATGTACAGAATATATGAACTTTCATCATAACATCCTTTATGTTTCCAGTAAGTACCTCAACAATAACCAAGGAAACATGGTTAATGAACTTCTGGCCATTGAAGTTCCAAGAAAAACTAGTTCCTCTGAGTCACATTCATGATGTGTTGATAAAAAAATTTCAGTAACTGGCTGACAGGAAGGAGCAGATTTTGAGATGGCATTAGATGACCATGTGAACTTGGATAAATGCATGATTCCAGATGACAATTTTGTGGTAATTTTTGCCCAGTTAGAATTACTCAAAAGAAGGTTATCTAGAACAACAGATTAGATTGCTGCTAATAACACTTTGCATTTTGTAGTTTCCTTAATATGTTTGTTTTACAAGACTGAAGTGATAAATTCGGCAGTAAGGAAATAATTTCATATATCTTTTTGTTTATTTCCCCACTATATACATTGCCCAATTAAGAAAAAAAAATCATTACCTTGAGGAAGCAAGTAATTACAATAACCATAACAGTTTAAAGATCCAAGTTCAAAATCTGTACAAACACCCAGTAACAGTGACAGATTTCATTCTGCCTGGAATACTCTTTTTGAGGGGGGGATGTAAGACTAAAAAGTAAGAACTCCTCACCAGTAACATAGCAAATAACCTCTGCTGCAGCAAAGGCACAGTGCTAGAAAACTATTTGGTTCCTTTTCCTTTTATTAAGTTGAGGACAAGAATGATGTACACTTAAAGATCTATGTCTAGGATAAATTGCTTTCTTCTTTCCACCGTTTAAGATGCTTAGGAGGATACTAGGTGTGAGTAATGAGCAGCATGTTAGAAACAGCAGTTCAGGAAATTGTACAGGTGCTTGAAAGGCAAGAATATGATGCTTGGAACTGTAGGAAATTTAGCCCTCAGGACTGTGGAAAATGAAACAGTTACTGGTCTGCTAAGATTCATACTTTACTAGAGGTAAACACAGATCATACCAGAGCATCCAGATAGACATTTGTCCATTGGACTTGTTTGGCCTTCTCTCCAGCTAAAACCATTGGTCTGCCCAAAACATCCAGATATTCCTGCCAGAAAGTGTAATAAATTCATCAGAAGGCAGTTATTAGATCAAAGTCCAGAAATAGCATAAAAAAATAAACAATAATGACATAAAACCAATTAAAAAGTAAAAAAAATTAAAAAGGGTAAAAATTCACCACCAATATAGGAGTAGTATTTAATGACTTCTTTAAAACTGTACTACCCAACAGTTCAGTCTTCAGTTTTTAGTATCTACTGCCAAGGTAATTCCTCTGTCACAGCCTCAGTTACATGGATCTTGCACATCCATAACCACTGTTCTCTTTCCACAATGTGAGAATTCCAACTATTTTTTTCCCCAAATTAATTGCTAATGACATAATGAAATTACATGCACACCGCAGAACCTTCAACCAGTAAGAGAGTGGGCAATGGAGAGTGAATGGTTTAACGGCTGGTTACGTTAAGCTCCTACAGTGATAACTTGCATAACTTTCAATGAAACAAAAAAATCAGAATCATAAAACCTCATGGTCCCTGATTTCCTTGAGTCTGGGAGTACAGCTAAAGCTGGTGACCTTAAGAGATGTCAGACTTGTAGTCTGATTTGTGAGTGGATGCCATCAAACTTGTTTCAGTCTTCAACCTTCCCTATTTGTCTGATCACATTAGGGATATTTCTTGCCAGACACTATCTGGAAGAGTTTCAAAGAATTAAAGATCTGTTGTGGAAGCCAAAAAGAGGACTCTCATTTCCTGCCAAAAAATGTCATGCCTGGCCTTGGAAGGACAAAGAACTGCTGTGGCACTTCCCTGGTTTTCCGGACATGTGAATACATGGACTTTCAAACAACTACCCTGTCGGTTTGTATCACATCATATAATGCCCGAGTCCTGTGCCCTTAATTATCTACACACATCTGCTTAAAAGGTTCCTGCATCCTTTTTGATGGAAAAAAAAAGCTCTGTTTCTCCCAGACTGATTGGATCAGCCCAGGAATCAATCTTATTGTACCAGGTCACTGCTTCTGCCCAGCTGAATTCAGATGCTCTAGCAGGGCTGTGTCGTTAAAGCCTTCTCTACATTATGTGGAGAAGCCAAGCAAGTATGCCAGGAGACAGACTATGAACGTCTAGACACACTATAAAAAATTACTAGGTTTATAGAACTTTATAACAAAGTGCTGCTATGTCTTAAGGTCAAAGAGTGACCATGTAAGGCCAGGAGGAAAACTGAGTTCAAAGCATAGTACTTGTGCAGGGGTCTGCAGGACACACATCACTTCAAATGCTGTTGTGTGCACAAGGTCAGTCTGCTATAGAGCATGATAGTGTGGCTAGTATGCATGCAAGCTACTGTGGGCCAGCTATCCAAGGAAACAGGGATCACATCTTAATTTGGCTCAATGCAACCACTAAAAAAGAAAATAAATGAGAATAACTTAAGAGAATAATCCCCTCACATGTACAAGAAAGCCTTTTTCCCCCTCCCGTTCTTAATGTGGTGTATACAGAGGCAAATTGCAACAGATTTAAAAAACAGGAGTTACTCTGCTTCTTTGTATTATAACTGCAACCGGATTTGACCAACATACTTACCTGGGTGTTTATTCTTATGGCTCCAATGGATGGAATTTCATAATAATAACCTAAAATTTTGAATAGAAATAAATCCATCTTACTATAATATATAGTATCTTAATTTTGAGTAATTTAATTAATCTGGTAATTTCTAATTTAATGTCTATAGAAAATAAGGAGTAATTTTCTAGTAGATGCCACCACATGTGGCCACATATGGTGGGTCACCACACTGTATAAGCCAAGCTAGTTACTTTTAAGTTGAGATGTGTTTCTTTTGTTTGTTTTATTTAAAGCTGAGATAACATGCTGAATTTATATTCCTGAATCCCCAGTTACTCTCATGTGCAAGTATATTTAATGGTCGTTTTAATACGCTGTGGCGACAACATAATTATATGCTGAACACATACAGAAATGCAAATATAGCTACAGTCTGCCACAACAGTACTCATACTATAAAAAGATCAGGTACTTTGTGGAAAGAATGAAAAAATCTAACGCGTATTTCTTCTAACTAAACACCAGAAATATTTTTATTCAGCACTAAGTCTATCACTTATTTGTTTGAATTAAAAATATTGTCCATATGCACCAAATAAGAGTAAGGACAGGTACTGAGATCCAGCTTCAGACCAGGTAAATCAAATTGGAAGGGAAGTGTGGAGGACTGGAGAAGTAAGAGTCTTGAGGCTTCTCATTTACTGCTGTAAACAATGTGCAACTTGATAATAAAGATTTTAATTAAGGAAAAACAAAACTTTGCTTATTTGGATGTTCAAACAAATAATCACATCAATTTTGGACAGGAGATTATGATCATTTTGCCTCAATAAGATGACAAAGATGACATAGGTGGGTGGTTATGCTTTAAACCAGCCGGTCCTCATTTGTTTTAAAACAATGGAGTTCACATGCACGTAGTATTCAGCAATACAAAGATGTGAGACAAAAAAAATCCCTGTTCAAGAAACCCCTCATTGATTTTCTGTAATTATCTGACAATAGAATCCACTCTTCATGAAGCTGTAGTATCTTCTGCATAACTTTCCAGCACGCAGAGGGGTTCATGAGGCTACAGTACATATGCTGTTCCTACAGGATACACTCTATATGATTTTTTTCTGTACCTCTACCTTTCTCTTATGTTAATTTCATGCTTGAGAACTATATCTTAATCTCCTGCCCTACAGTCTAAATTTTCAAGATCCCTTGTAAACTATCCCACCTCTCACCTCTTGCTTTTCACTGGTTTGTAAAGTACTTCCACATTTTCAGTCAGGCCTGGAAATTGCTCTGTTTAAAATATTGACAATACTGTTCGATAATTTCTCTGTTTTGCATGTATCCTTTACCTCTTGTTCCACAGATGTGGTGTAACGTATTTGAGACACCTCTTCCTCACACTCTCTTTTTAATGTTTCTGATGACATTTTTCAAGCAGAAATTTTAGGAGAAAAAAATTTACTTCCTTTCACCTTTTTAAATTTTTTTTTCTAAATTAAAATATAGTTTCAGGATAAAATTAAAACCTGTAAGATGATCTTAGAAGCTGAGAAATCACAACAAGAATCGTTTTGATATTTTCATCAAAAAGGGAAAAAATAAATCATGTCATCTGGTCCCTTGTAAGTTTTGGAGAAAAACAGAAAGAAACCCAAGCAGCCAACCAAACAAACAAAAAATCCCTTTGTCCAGACCTCTTAATATAAACCAGCTTTGCTTAATTTCTTATCTGTCATCAGTTTCATCTTTTCATAGATGACTATTACAAGATTTCTCAGAACTGAACCATAACATCTTATTATCATGAAGAATACTGTGATTTTTTTCTTACAATATAAAGTTTTAAATAAATAGGAAATACATATGCAGGCTTATTTTTTATATCTGTTTATATATCCATCTGCACATTATTTCATTAAACTTTTTATTAAAAAATACAATAAAGCTAAAAAAGCAGTCTGGGAAAAAAAATCTGTAATTTTTAGAGAATAATAAAGATATCACCTATCCGAAGCTCCAGCATAGTCTGAAAGAAAAACACAGTACCTTTATTTTCACAGGCCATCCACTGTATAGGTCCTTTGTCATAATTATGCTGACCAACAGAAAATGTGAACACACGTACCTATGCAAGGTAGAAACCAATGCATATAACTTAATTACATGTCATTAACTAGCTGTGACTCTCCAGTTAATGATACTTAGGTTTTTCATACATCTGAACAGAAAAAAGACAACTGTGAAGTTTCCATTTTTTTTTCATCGTAATAGATACACTGTTATTATGATAGCTTATGCATTCTTATTAATCGGTCCATGAAGAAGAACTCAAGAAGAATGTTCTTTCATACGTCTTTCATACTTCAAAGCTCTTAAATTGGTTACCATCCATGAAACAGGTGTGGTTGTTTTTCCCTTAAGGTGGTAATTATACCTTTTCAGGTTTTGTTAAGTTAGTTGATATAGTCTCCTATCAATATTAGATGCTTACCAATGAATTAAAATGAAATATGCATGGCAGTAGAAATCAAAGCAGTTCAAAGCAGGAAATAATTTCAGGAATAAAAAAAAAAAATATAAAATGTTCAGGTATCACAGAAAAATACTCATTTTGCTCAGACTTTCAGTCTTTTTCATGTAAAATCAATGTTAGTTCAACAAAATTTCATAGAAGGTTAAGCTTCAGATATGTAACTTTAACCTTTTGATATTCATTACAGCTATGTGTATTATAAGCGTAACTCTGTTTAGACAATGCAACTCCAGTCAATCTCAGCAACTGAGGTGAGTCACTGCTTCAGAAGAATTTACCAAATTCTGTTCAAGTTTTGCACTGAAAACAGGCTTTTCGGTTAAAATTATTTTCCATGAAAGTTATTTTATTTGAAAAAAATAAAAATAAACCCTTGTATTGCTGTATAAATATTAAAAATCCCACAATACACAGAAAAAAATACCAATATTATGTTTCAGCTTTTGGCTGAATAAATATTTTGCTCCAAAGCTGAGCATTTCGTGAAAGATGGGAATGATAATTTCACAACAGTTTTAATAAGCTGTTCACTGTTATCCTGTCCCTCAGCAGGAATGCCCAAGGACCAGATTGCTTTTCTGTTTCAGGCATCTCTTCCTTTATGGATCTTTAACGTTACCAGTTCACTTTACAAATCACAGATCATGACTGAATTCCTTTCTATGAAATTTGATGACTAGGTTTAAAACATAACACAGTTGATTTGCATGCAGTTTATGACTGAGTAACAAGGCAATGTTGTCTTTAAACAACACTCATAATATAAAACTTCAGACTCCTTGTAAACTACTGACCATTTTTCTTTTTTTTTTTAATTATTATTTATAGAAACTCTCATCACATTATTTAGCATGTGCAATTACTAACTATACCTTCATTTGTCAAATAACCAACAAAAATGTGGCATAATCAGAGTGCATGTGTTAACCAAGAGCTGCAGGAATAGCTCCACATCATCAATCAGCAACTAGCAAATGGTGAAACTTTATTACTTTTAACCCCAATATGCAAGAAGGGTGAATAAAGTTTTGTGCTACATGTCATTTTTAATTAACAGCATGTTTTGGTTTGCTTTATTCATCCAAGCCCTTTTTTCTACAGTTAAAAGCAGGATTAAAGCAACTACTCTGCTGCACTGAATGCTGATTCAGGTGTTTGATTTTTCTTAAAATACAGAGAAAATCTGAAGTTTTTTTTTAAAACTGATAAAACTATCCCATACAGGGTTGTTTCTCAATAATGAGTCAAGCCAATTAATACTTCTAGTTACACAGAGTGGTAAGGAATGACTGTATACGTGATAAGATTTTGTTCTCACAGTTTATATGGCCAGAGACATGAAAAGCCTTCTATTATCTTGAAAATATCAGTATTCATAGTGTGAACATGACTTCACCTGATCTGCCTACATCTCATTTACTTTTTTAATACTGTATCACAATCATAAATTCAAGTTACATTTACCATCCCCTGTTTGTTCTCGACCTCTTTTACAAAATGTCAGCTATAACTCTTTTAATGGATCTTTCTGTTTCTATGTAACTACTATTTATTTTTTCTAAGCTGAATATCACAATATTATTTTCTGTTGGTATCTCTCAGTTCACAAGGTCCCTGCCTACTACATTTCTGTTCTTCATTTTGCACTCACCACTGCTAGCAGGGAGTCTAGTCTAGTGACCACTGCACACTTGATTCAAAATACATTCTTCTCAAAAATTATGGTGCAATAAGAAAATCCCACTAAAAGCCTTTAGTTAGATAGTTGAATGACCTGATGTCCCTTCTGGATTAAAAGTAACTAAGTTAAAACACAGTCATGTGGATTTGCTAGTGTGTGTGTATAAAAGACAAGTCAATTAGACTGGAGTGTCTAGCATTTGATCTCAAACGTAAAAAATGAAACACTGCATTGGATTCAAGTTGTGAGATTGTATGTAATTTAGGGAAGAGAATCAGCATGTTAAATCTGCAACAAATCTATAAAGAATTTAGAATTTCAATTATTGACAACAAGCAGAGGACAATATATCTGATTTACTGTTCCTTGGATAATTAACAGAGATAAAGAACTGCAATGAAAATTGGAGGTTTTAATTGTTACATGGTTTGGCAAGAGGGTGGAACATTCAAAAGACTTTTCTTTTTCCTATTGCCTCATCTGGTATTGAGTAGAATGACAGACCAGCTGGAAAAATGAGTCAGCAAGTTAAATTAAACAAGCCAATTTTAGCAAAAAAACATGTTCTGTGCTAACATTTTCTGTGACAGGACCCAGAGTCAGCCAAAGGACTGAGACCCATCTGTCTATACCTTTTCCTTATAGATATCATGCCAAAGAAGACAAAGGGTTTTTAAACTAAAAAATACTGATTTAATTACATCTAATAGGAAATATATGACTGAGAACACTTGGAGCAACTACATCAGAGACACTGGATATGAGCACCTCTCCCTTTGCTTGTCCTTCCTTTTAAGTTTGGTTACCAACGAGGTTGATTTCCAAGTTGAAGCAAACTGCCAAGTACTCTTTGATCCCAAAAAGTTGTTTTTCATCACCACCAAAGCCTGTTTATTTCTTCTCCGTGCTTCTCTGCAGCCTGTTAGGTTCAGCACAAACTACAGGTTCCTGGGTCCTTTGGATATGACTCTTGTTCTCAACCATCTGCACTAGAGGACCCACATTTATGTCCCTCAAACTTGTTCCCAGGAAAGTGCAGCCTTGCCTCCATAAACGGGAGATCCATTTATCCTTTTCATAAAGAAGCAAATCAATAAGAAAACAATGGAACAGTCAGAAAAAAATCTGTCATTCTGATTTTCAATGGATCTAATGGAAGTGAAGTACTCTAGAAACTCATCCCCCTAGAATGGAGAACAAGAGATGAGCAACAGACTGCTCTGCCAGCCCAGTCACATACAGTCTCAAAACTGTTCTGCAGTATGAAAGTCCTAATTTCGACCACAGAGTTCAAGCCCAGAGCTGTGTTAGTTCTGTCAGGAATATATCATGTGCTGGTAATGGGTAGCTAATTATCTGTACTTTTCTCACTCTGAAACTAATCTTGGAGAGAAAACACAAAAACTTTTATTCTTTGTATTATTCATTTCCTGTCAATTGTAGAGCAATGTACTTAATAACAAGCAAAACAAGTGTAGAATGAATGTAAGGACAGTCAGGCAGGCAGCACAGGCTGCCCAGAGATTGTAAATCCTGACTCCTTTGGGGTTTTAAAGACCATACTAGATAAAGCTGATCTTATTCCTGGCATGGGACTAGAGACCTCAGTAGGCCCCTTGCATCCTGACTCCTCCTAGGATTCTATGAAGGACATCGAAGGAAAACAAGCAAATATCCAAGTCCTAGTCTGAGGAAGTGGTAGACAAAAAAAGAGAGCTACAGAAAATAGAGGAAGTAGTACTGTATTGAAGAAAACTGCCTTATTATATAATGAATTTTATTTTTATTTTGTATTTCTCCCTACCAGAAAAAGCTCATAAAACCCAAGGTGAATAGAAGGATTCTGACTGCTACAGATATTAGGGGACACTGGCAGTCAAGACAAGTGAGAAATTAAGAGCTTCCCATTAAAAGGTTGCTTTCCCTACTGACCTCAGTTGCTTTTTACTTATCCTATTTCTTCATTTTGCTATTGGTATAATACAAAGATTAAATTAGACTCTTCCTTTGAGTTTATCATGTTATGAATATTACAGAAAATTAACAGCTTGAGTGATGTTAATTGGAAGTGGTAACTAAGCACCAAATCACACTTGTAAATTAGAACACTCCCAATATGTGTAAGCAGTAATTGTAAACCTATGAAAGTTTGAGGAGCCAACCACTCTGCAAGCAGTTCAGAGTGGATGAACACGCATCTTTTTTGACAGATAAATTATGTCTTGAATTCTATGTTGCTGGAGGAGAGAGCTCACAATAACCAGTTATGTGTATCTTTTCATTTCTCTGTTTAGGAGGAGATAAACTGACTTTCTGGGATATAGATGTCTCTGTCAGATATCAAGAGAGCTACACAATGAATTTACACAAGTAGATATAAGCAAGATGGATCCCATAATTTTATGTCTATCATGTAAAAATAGCAGGAGTGTCTGACCACAAGAAACTGAATCAAAACCTGATCTCATCATGGAACTTCACTTTTCATGATAACAGTATGACTTCAGAGTATTTTAATCAAGCCTTTGTAACTGCAAGTAAAGATTCACAGATAATTGCTTTTACTATCCACCAAGAGAAGCTGTAATAGAAAAGGATAAATAAATCAGTAGTTTCAGCATGATCTAGGAAATTATTTTTCCCAGCGCTGTGTTTATAGATTATCAGATGTGATGATTGTTTGAAGTTTACACTTAATAGGTATAATCCTGAAATAGGGCAATATACAAAGCCTATTTTGCTGAATAAAGTCATAAAAGTGCTTTTCTATATTCTATTATGCACTCCGTCTTCTAAATCCCTTGTACATACAGCTTTCAAACCATTTAACCAGTTTACTGCTTTTCTGCCACAGATCAGGGAACTGTTACATGGTTTTCAAGCTGCCACAGTTAAAACTGTGAATGCACTTTTTGCCTTACTGTCTTTACATCTGTGGCAGAAATCTGAAGATGATTTTGGATTCTGCTGTGAACTAACTAAGACCAGAAAGCATTTATGATGTATTTGAACTGAGAACTGAACTTCAGAGGACGATCTGAAAACCCTACATACTCATTAGCAAACCACTGGGATTAGCCACAAGGAAGCACAAAATGCAGTTTCACTTAAATTTTGGTCCATAACCTGTCATGATGAGCTACTGAATTCAAGACCTCAAGGGATGTAGTTCTGAACCATTTGGATTTTATCTATAAAGGTAAAGCAGTTCTTTTTTCCCTGAGAAGCACAGGAACAAGAGAAATGGTTCTGTGTTTAACAGCAGGCGCAACACAGCAATGTGTTGGAGTGAAACTTGAGGCTATCTTTATGCAGTAAATAAAACGGGACATAACCCATTTTGTTTCTCAGGCCATGAGGTCAAGTAGCACAGCATGGCTCACATCTTTACAGCTAAATTACGTGCTCCAGGCCCTTCACCAGCTTTTTTGCCCTTCTCTGGTCCTGCTCCAGCACCTCAATGTCTCTCTTACAGCGAAGGGCCCAGAACTGAATACAGGATTAGAGGTGCAGCCTCACCAGTACAGGGGGATGATCACTGCCCTGGCCTTGCTGGCCACACTATTGGTGACACAGGCCAGGATGCCATTTGCTTTCTTGGCTGCCTGGGCACCAGCTGCTCATGTTCAATGACCATCAGTCAGCACCCCCAAGTCCTTTTCCGCTAAGCAGATTTCCAGGCACTCTTCCCCAAGCCTTGTAGCATTATATTTTGTTATAAAATCTTTTGAGAAGAGGCCCTGGCTCATGTTACCCCCTGAACTGAGCCCAGACATAGTTCAAAAGAGTCAATTGCCACAGGCCAAGAACCATACTGTTGGGTCTGTGAACAATTAAACACTATGGATAATTGTGGACATTTCTCCAGCCTCCACCCTGCTCTTGTATGTACTGGAGGAGAAAAACCCATATAGAAACCAATGAGAATTTAGCTCTCAAATATTTAGATGCAAAGATAATTTCAGGCTGGACTTCTCTGAATTTATAAGGACTTAAAGAAAGTATTAATATGTTTGATAAAATACCTGCTTGAGTGTTTCCATAATTGATTCCTCCTATGCTCTGATTCAGCAAGGCATTTAACTATGCAAGTAGTATCCTTGACATAAAGGGAAAAATGCTTTAACTGAGCTTAACAGTCCAAGTCCTTGGAACTACTTTTCTAGACATTTATTCACAGTTAATTATTTTGCTCAGGCTTTCCATGTATGTATGGAGTCTTCTCTATCATTAATATCTTTCATTCACTACAATTCAAACTTCAAGCTGCAATGCTAACTTATGAATTCATAGCCTAATTATACTCTGTGTAATTATAGTTTAATAAAGAAAGGAAATAATGACACCAAAAATTAGCTCACATTACGAACTAATGTTAATACTTGTATCGCAAAATAAAAAAGCCCAAAAAATTATTACATGTTAAGAGATTATTGAAGAATCTCACTTGCTTTGGACATGATTCTGTAATGATAATGTGGGCCCAAAACCACATCTCAAGATACCAGGAGAACAGATCCAAGAACACTTATAAGTTATATGCAATTACTCTATAAAAACTAAAACCTGAGGATTGTACCTGAAGTCTTCATAGCATATGCACACAAGGAAAGGTGAATGGTCACTGAATGAGATTTTAAAGTGAATGCCACAAATCCCTGAAATATGTTTTGAGAACTGAAAGTATTCCAGAAATTAAGATAGTGGTCTTGCTTACCTTCTTTTTTTTTCCTCACAACGAAGACATAACTGCATTAAAGTGGAGATATTTTCTAGTGCAGAGGTTGAAAACACCATTCTGGTTCACATACTGAAAAAATTCAGAATTAACACTCACAGAACTAAAAACCCTACAAATTCAGTTACACTGTTCTACATCTTCCTAGTGCCACCTTGTGGAACTACAGCAACTCACTCCCTACACACAAAAGGGATAACGTGGTGCCCCTTCCTCTTCTGTTGTATGGCTAAAAGTATAAAGCTATAAGTACCTTGCTGGTATCTACTAATCCACCTCTGCTAAACTGATTACAGTTAGATAGATGGACCACTGATTACGTGACCATTTGCGTTTTTATCTAGTTTAGACCTAATGTAGGAATACTGCATAATGAGGGAGCTCTGCCCTCTGTACTGGACTGTCTCCACAAATAAAGTTTTTAATCTCAGTATTTTCCAGATGCAGATATAAATCAGCTCTGGTTTATTAGCTTATTACAGCATTAGTCTCGAGCAGTGTTAAGAAAGAGAAAAGCTGTGCTTTCAAAAACACCACTAAGACTTCACAATGATGTGTTTGACGTCTGAGAGTCAATTTGACTGTGTCAACCCTACCATAAACTGTGCCTTGATCCATGCTCCAGCCTCAAAAGCAACTGTGGCATCAGAGCCCACATATATGCACTGAAGGTAAGCCATTGCTCCTTCCCTCTTACGCTTGCTGCCCCAGGAAGAGTCCTAAAACCTTATCTGGGAGTGTGCCAGTTGGCAGAGGCTGAAAACTTCTCAGCTTTAACTAACAGTTAATACATATAAATGATTGCAGGACAGTGTCCAAGCCCATGTTTCGGCCCCATGTAACTTTACTAATATAAATAATGCCTTAAGACATTTAGACTAATACGGTGTCTCTGACAGAGTGTAATGCAGTTGCTGTATGCTTAGCTCTCCTGCTTGAAGGCAGAAAGGGATTTTATCCAGAAAATCCCAAAGTACTCAAATAGTCTTCAGTGCTGCAGATTTGTGGCTGTAGCTCTGGATCAAAGGATGCTGATGCATGGGTTGCTTCTCCTGTGATTTCCAACCAAAGTGCTGTTCCCACCAGACCACCTTACCCTACCTCACCTCGGAAAAAAGGTAAAGCACTCAGCATGGATCAGGTGATTTTCTAGCCACTCACCCTGACTCCTAGTCTTCAGATGAAGAAGTTACACTGTCATCTTTTTAATAATTCAGCTGTTGAATATTTTACCTTGTCTACCTGCGTTCTATTCACTCAGTCTGTTTCCTTTCTTAGTTATGTTAATAACAAAGTTTCTTTGTTGAAATGAAAAACAATTAAATTCCTCCTTTCCCTAAGCTATTTAGCATTCCCTGAAGAGTAATTTTTTTTTTATTCATGTTCCTTGTAAATTTGGTGGCCCATATCAGGAACCAGACAAAGGACTTGACAAAGTAATTCCCACTGTACTCAGGATTAAAAGCATTTTAGGCGTTTCTTTAGATAGTCAAAACAACATTTGGAGGCAGCTCAGCAGTTGGAAAGGACCAGACTAATTAGAGAGATATTTATGGTTCATATTGTGACACTAAGCATTTTTTTTTCCTTTGGCCTTACAAGACCCATGGAAGAAATATTACAACTACCAGCTACAGATTTAAAGGAATATTTAATATTACAATGAATACTGCAAACACTAATTTTAATCAGGTTTTCTGTCTTTTTTCCTCATGCAAAGTCCTTGAAAATAGTGTACTAACTATTTGTATAGCTACTCCTTCTATTTTCACTTCCATTATTCCAGTTCCTGTACAGCATGCAAAAGAGTAGCTGATACTAGCTGGATGCAAATGCCAAATACCTGTATTAGAAAAGGTAAAAGGATGGGGGAAAGGGAAGTGCCACTGGAAATTCTCATTCCCAGCAGAACACATTTACAGGAAATCTTTCCCTCTGGAATAATCAGTTACACAAAGTTCATGCCTGGTTTCTTAGTGGCCCAATCTTTGCAGGAACATGAAAATTCTAAATGCAAATGATTTCATGAGCTTAAAAAAGGGGTATGCCAGCTCAACAGAAGGGACTTCTGTTCATGCTCACATGCTGCTTCTTGGAGACTGACCTGGGAATGGAATTGTATCTTCAGATCACCTTAGAAGAGAGAGATTGAGGGATGAAAATGTTTCAAGTTTGGCTCCCTATCCTTTTTGTTGGGGAAAAAAAAAGTAATTATCATATAACAATGGAAACTCAGCAACTCAGCACTGCCATACATGACTGTGTTCAGGGCAACCTGACCTTGCGTCTGCTTGCAGGTAAGATGTTCCAGCACTAATGCAAGCAGGCAGTGATGATGCCTGCTGTCAGCAACTGGCAAATGCCCTAGCATGGCTGAAAGACCAAGTCTTATGCACAACCACGTAATAGAGAACGTCCTTCACAGTTAGCAATCAGTGCATTCTTGCTCACTGTACTTCTTGCCAAACTGCACCTGAAATATCAGGATTGCCTACGAAAAACTTTGCATATATATAGATCTATAGATATAATACATTCTACAGATGGTTTAATAATAATAAAATTATTTATGGCACAGTTCATTCCTATACTGAATGCATTTTCATTTCTTTTGTTATCATCTAAATAAATTGAATTTTCAGAAAAACATCCCAAACAAACAAAACCTCCTGATCCTACATGCAATCAACAGGTAAAGAAACCTTAGGGGTTGTCTATAGCCCTAGTGTGTTTAACAGTTTGTAACAGAGTTTCTTAATAAATTTAGATGTAAATTTTGCATTCACAAAGGCTGAAAAAGGGAAGAATAGAGACAATGTACTTGAGTTAAATCACACTTTAGCTGACATCAAACATTTTTCGTTCTCTGATGTGAGAAATAAATGTTAATAGTTTCTCTCAGTTTCTTAATTGAAAAAAAAACAAGCAGAATTTTATAAATATACTTCTTACAGAGAAATTTATTATAGACAAAGTATTGCCTTAGAGGGTTTTGGGTTTCTCTTTGGTTTTGTTTTCAAATAAAATAGCATATACAGACTAGGTTTGCAACAGAACACATTGAGGTTATTGTTTTTCCTGGCTACAAGTAGGCTTGAGAATACCATGTGGACAGTCTGCATTATGCAACTCATGGCCTGCAGAGAGGTGGCTTCATAAAAATTTCTGTAAATAAACCAGATTATTTCTTGTTAAAAAATCCATTTAAATGAACTTGGAATTATTAAAAAAGTACATCTGCAGCTTTCACTCCAGGTTCTTTTGGTCAGTACAGATTGTGTTCTTTTGCACATAACTAATAATGCAATTATAAAGCACAGAATTCCCAACTAAGCAGCATTTAGCAACTGTCACATTTTAGTCAATAATACCAAGTTATTTTTTTTAAATCCATTCAGTTATGCAGGCTTAGTTACATTACTTATTCTATTAAATGGACAAATTCTGCAGTTTCTTCCCATAAAGTTACACTTGTATACCAATATTGTAAAATTAATCTTTGGAAAACTCCAGACTCAGTGAATACACAAGTGTAAGAATCATGACTATATAATGGGTCATTTTATAAAAAGGTATCCTTAATCTTCATAATCATACTGGGTGTTTTTTTCTTGTGACCAGTTTTGCTTCACTATCTGCAGAAACTAATTATAAACCTTTAAATTTTCTTCATTTTTGTTTTTTTAAATGAATGATATTTATGAGTTTCTCTTAGGTGGCACTTATAGCAGAAGAACTTTTATATTCTCTGTCTATAGATGCACTATTATAGTCAGTTCTTATTTACATATGGCACTTACTTCACAAAACACAGGAAGCATAGAAAAATTATTTTAAATTTTAATTATATAGGCTCATACATATAAAACAATATGATGGGAGGCACAATTCCTGAATATCTTGCAGCAGGTTAGAAAAAAATCTTATTGTAGAAGATGCCAAGACCAGTTAGATTTCTTTCTGAATTTTTAGGAGAAATTAACTGAAAATTCTTGAAGAAAACCAATCTTTTGAGTGAAAGATCAAGAAATTACTTTTATTTTGAGGAAAGGAAGGTACGACAGCAGTTAAAACAAGGATAAAGAGACAGAGGATAAAGAGACAAGACTTCAACAAACTCAGACAACTACCTAGATGAGTATTGTGGGATGATAATCTACAGAATAAAGAGCTACGAGATATATGGCAATTCATGAAGAGGAATACATTAAATATACAAGAAGAATCTTCCTAATGCAATGTAAGGTTAAAAATGCTTAGAAAATCAAACACAGAAACAGAAATTGAAGATTACCTGAAAAAGCAGCAGTTACAGGAAAGATTCAGAGCAAATAAAGACCCTAATATTGTTGAATAATATAATGCAGTAATATAAAACAGTTCAAAAAAGAAACCGTATTCTGATATATTCACCTAACTGATCTGGAAAAAAAAAAACCAAACCAAAAAACCAACATAAAAAATACTATTTTCTCTTGGTAACACTTAAGTTTCTTGAAGTGTTCAAGAGCATGTTTTAAGAAAGGTAGAGATGACATTATACACAATAGGGGTAATAATAAACAATGAAAAGAATTTAAGATACCTGGAGAATTTGAAAGAATTTTGTTAGAAATTGAAAAGTTGGATGAAGGTGACAACATGAAAAGGGTTTCTTAAAATCTAGTAGGAAATTATGAGAAGTAATTGTACTCTGTAATGAACGTAAAATGGAAAGAAAAAAAACAACCCTCTAAGCATACTTTGCCTTGAGGAAATTTAAGGGAGGTTTTCAACAGGCAGATGTCGAAACACAAATGTTTCAACACCTAAGGAAGCTGTGGAATTGGACACTTTAAAGAAGACGTTGCATAAACATCATCAGGCATGGCCTAGGTATTAAATTGTTCATTGCAGAAAGTCACAGTCCTCCAATTCCTGAATTACAGAAGAACACAATCAACTCACACAGCACTTCACTGCAATCTCAAATTCATGAGGATGAATGCATGATTAAATGCATGGGGAGACTGAAACAGGATGAACATTCGGATGTCGAACCTCAACTAGTTCTGCCATATGTAGCATTTTTGTTTATATAAATAAGTAAAATACAGTCTGACTCTCTTGCTTTCATCCCAAAACAAACATAATGTTCTTTTTATATTAAGTAATATCCTACCCTTCCTGCCTTGATTAATCATTTCATGCCATCTGCAGCAGCAACCTCTATGTGATACCCTGAATCAATCACTATTAATGTAGTGGTTCGGAACTGAAGATCATAAAAACAGAAGTATCAAATAGCCTTCTCCATGCCAAATTTGAAGGAAACAAGCTGCCACTTGGGTTTATGTAACAGATACGCGAGATTCTAATATGACCGATAAGGTTACTTTTCAACAAATCTATATTAAAACCTTCATTAGCCTTCTGCAGATCTCAACACCATCACATGGATTTTTACCTTGCACAGTAGATAAAAATCCCATGCGGTAACAGATAAGACTCATGCTCATAATGAAACAACAGCCTAAAGAGAAACTCTGTATCAACACGTGTGTGTGGACACATACATGAAAAGTCTCTTCTGCATGCAAATATTCTTCCTAAAATAAGCCCTCCTCTGTCACACTACACTCCTTGATACACCTCCTAAATCTGCAGCAATCTTGCCCAGCAAACTTGCGTACATATGTAGATCAGCACAGTGGATGTGGCAGTTGAATGGAAAAGGCGGTAAAAAAGGGAGAAGAAATATATAGTGTATGACTTCTTTATTGAAGCCTTTAAGAAAAACCTTAGAACTGATGTTATATAGTCTAAAGGTAAAGGAGTCAGTGAAAGACAGTGGAAAAAGACTGCTGTAATCCAGCAGCATTGTCAGGGCAGGGACACATACATGGTAGTGGCACATCACCTTAGGAGATGATGGCTGAAAGGACAACATACATACATTTTTGAAAGAGTAGCCTAAAAAAACACTGCACTCCAATTCCTAGTGGGGCAACAGGGCTTCACCCACTGTCAGATAACTGTGGTTCCAAATTTAGGTTTATGGGGAAAAATACACATCTAATATCATACTGAAAAAAAAAAAAAAATCATTGCATAGACTTACTCGTGATGTCAAATAATAGAATTGTGCAACCTGGCTATTCGAAGCATATTTGGATAATGAGCGTCACAGAGGAAGACTGCTGATATAGAATATTTCAATTCATTAATGTAGCAGCATTAATCTATGTTAGGAACGCAGAAGCTGGGACAGTGGATATTATTGTAAGTCCCTCGTTAACAAGTAGAGCTAAGGAAGAGGTGAAAAAATAGATAATTTGCCTTAAGAATAAGACATTTCTTCAGTGAGCACTCTAATAACACAGTTTCCAGTTTTACTTTGAAATAAAGAACAAACCAGGGAATGGATTGTGGGATTTATATATACTGATCCAGGTTTCACTTAGAATATTTTAGCTTCACCAGTTGTGCATGTCACAATATATACAATAAATTGAAATTAACAGCTGGAAGATGACACAGTCTTAAGACAGATTTGATTAGGGAAGGAGCCATGGAGCCAGTTTAACCAGCTAGCTGGAGAATTCTCCATGGGATTTCCTGTACCATCACTCCAAGAAAATTCACAGCACAAGGGACTATCAGGGGGAATGAGAAATATCTTAGCATTTGGTTGTCTAAAGATCACAGAAGGCTGATGCAGTGTAGAGAAGGCCAGAGAACAATATATAATCCAGAAAGTTTAAGAAAAAAAAACCTTAAATTTTATCTATCAAACTATGCTACATGTCATTCAGATATAAACCAGATTTTGCTTGGTTCAACACTTAATTTAATTATTTTATGTTATATCCTGTGTCACAAGCCTATCACAAACTCAGAAATGCAAGAACTGTCAGGGTTCACTTTCACAGATATTAAGCTCTGTCACTAGTGTTGAGAAAGATGCTGTTTCTATTTCTGGCTCTATAAGCAACCCTAGAAAGTTACATTAGTTTAGTCTGACACCTGGTGAGAATCCCATAGTTACTCCAAGTGGAAATATTATGGGCTTTTACAGTAGTCATTTGTAGTCAGGACTAGCACTTTCAGCCTTACCTGGAATGATTCATATATCATTGCCTAGATTAACACAGGTTTTTTTCACTTTGTTGGCTTGCAGTTGTGCAGTAATGGATTCAAACCAATGAAGAAACTGGTTCCCTCCTTTGGCAATGACAGTAGGTAGCATTTGTGTTTTAGAAGAAAGTTTTGCAAGTGCTTTCTCATAAATATTTCATTTTATCTTTCTATTCACATGCTGAATGTGTCCCATTAGGAAGAAGTCACTGCCAATCATAAGTTTCCCAGTGGAGTTACAGCAACCTGGAGCCTCCTCCCATAGGACCTCTATCACTGTGGCAGTTCTGTATTCACCACATACAGGTATTTTTAATGGAAATTAGTTGTTGGAAAACTTCACTGCATACCATTTCCTCTCAAATGATACAGTCAGAAAAATCTACACAAAAGGAGGTTGCATTAATCATGTGAGAATAAGACACGAGACCCAACTTATGGTTCTCCTCTTATCTGCAGGGTTGGATTAATCCTGCATCTGTTGGTCTGACCCCCACAAACCTGTATGTGCTAGGAAACTTCAAACTGAAATGAGATATATTTAAGGTCTCTTCCTACTCCCCTGAGTAGAGCAATACTTCAAGACACAGGGTTCACAATTTGCACCCATGAGCTGTAGTAGTCTTTTATTTTCAACCTGAATTCAAAATTCTCAGGACTGAGAACTCCTGCTGGGCCTCCATTCCAATTAAATTAATATTGCTGTCTTCTGTGGGGCCATCTGCATCATGAGTGCAAATAAAACTAAAGTTTACTACCTCCATTCCTGAAATTTAGTGTGCGCGTGGTATTTCACACATTTAATGTGAGCACCCCAAATGTTGCCGCAAAGGTGAACATGCCAGGTGTTAAATATCAGGCACAGCATGCAGCTGCAATCTGTGACAATAAAATCTGGCTTCATAAACGAGAAAAGACATGCAAAGGTGAAACATAACTGTGATTTTCCACTTCAAACACATGAAAACTAGGAATATTCCTCCTCAAAGTGTAAGTTTTGCAATAACTCTGATATAGTATAAATGATTTGTAAAGACATAACATTATTTTAAATATATTTATGTGCTATTTCAAACAGATTAAACTCCCTAATTTAATGGGAGAATTTCCCAGCACCTCAATTCTAGGCTTCTCTTTTAGTAGTTTCCAATTGTTTATTGTTTTCTTTCACTTCTTAACTTGAAGGCTGCACTAAGGGCACTGCAAACAAATATCCTTGTCATCTAATGGGCCAAAATTCATTGAAGCTTCTTTGGTATCAAGGAACTACAAAGTAACTGACAGAAGATGAAAATACTTTTAGAGCTGAAGAAATTTTACATCAGGAAGATGAAAACAAAGATTAATAGATTTGAATGAATGGTCTTTTGTTTGTATGAGAAGAAGAAAGTAAGTTTATGACACTGCGTACCTACGATGGGAAGTAAGTGACTGTGGTATAAGACAATAAATATCCATCTTTATATACGGTATGCAGAGCAGAAAGACAAATGAAGAGCAGGCAAGAGAAGACATCAGCTGATTCATATTTATACTATGAAGTGCTACTACAGTAATACATGGGCAAATATTTAACACCTTGCTCATATTGAATAGTCTCTTTACAAATTATAATTACAAATGTGGTCTCACATTAAATGGACTACTTGTGAAACAAAATATGAATTAAGTGCAATAAAGACAACAGAACCTAAATCCACATAGCTTTAAATCATTTATCAGATGAAAGCAGCCTATTATGCAGTCTAAAAGAAGGTATGTCACTATGTTTGTGACAATGACTTTAAAAAAATTGAAAGTATATGTGTATTTTTCATGTTAGAATGTGTCTGTTGGTTATGTTAAGATGCTCCACTGAAACATTAAATTACAGAGAGGGAACGACAAGAGAGCTCACGTATCTTCATTCTGGAATCAGATGCAGTTTTACTAAGGAGAGCATGGCCACAAGTATATTCTGAAGTAGTCTGTTTTTTAAAAATATTAAAATCCTATGAAAGATTATCAGGAGCTTTCATTATAAATGTTAAAAATGAATTTACTGGTTCAATCTCATTCGAAGTTTTCAACCATAAATTTCCCTTCGGCACCACAAGACTTGTTACTGATTGAAAACACTAAGGAGAAAGCAAATGGTTCTTCAAATTGCACCTGCAAAAACCCTGTTAGTATTTCTTGTATTTCCAATGTCACCTTGGAGAAAAACAGTAAAGGATAGTATCTAGCAACCCACTGCTTTATTAGGTAAATAACAAAATGTAAGCGCTTACTAAGAACTTGAACTGTAGGTATACAGAACTTAATCAAGTTTAAGAAATCTGCCTTGCATTGCATCTGAACTGCAATTAACTATATACTTCAATATTCAGAAATCCTTACAGTGACTAATATCAACATTATAAATCTGTTGTATACAATAAAAACCCCAAAAGCCTCATTCACTAGAGAGAACAAGATAAAGAGCGTGTACTGTAATATATATAACTTTATATATAAAACCAGCCCATCCCTTGGCAGTACAAATTTAAAGTATTAAAAGATGCAGTAGAATAACCTTTTTAATTAGTAAATCCTACATTTCATCCATTATACTCCACAGAATAATCAATCATTACACATGATGTGAGTAAGACCACAAATCTCAGCACTATAAATATGTTTGGACTGGACATCTTCCTATACTTTCTTCTTAACACAGCAAATTAAATGGAAAATAGTAAGAAATCAGTCATACATTTCCCCCCTTATGCGTGTTTTCCTTTAGCTGATGGCTTTTGTCATAACATGATAAAAGCTATCAAGACCAAATTTGAAGAGGAAGCTCTGCGTATGTTTTCAGAACACAGGCATGTGTGACAAATTGCTATGATTTCAGTCCTCCCTTCTAATTGTCAGTTTAAAAAGTGCTTTCATCCCAAAGATTACCTAAACCCCATCATATCATTCTATATGAAACACAATTATAAAGCACAGACAAATTGATTACTGAAGGTCACTGAGTGAATCATTGGTTGAGATGCGAATTCTGTGTTGTGTTTCTAGATCTCTTTTTGAAAGGATTAATTTAAATATATGGGGATTCCAGCGGAGTACTTCCACTGCTTTATACGTAAGCATCCATGGCAACTGGTAAAGTGTCTTGATAAACTGTAATCTTACTTCTAGCTGCTTTTTTTTGACAGCAAATTGAAACAAACAAACAAAACCCCAGAAAAAAAAACAGGTACAGGCACAACCCCAAACACTAGAAAAGGTAAATTCTTTGTTGTACTGTGAATCCAGATCATATTTAATTTCTAAAGTGATTAATCTTCTAAATATAAGGATTTCTACTGAGATGCAGCAAGAGACAGTTCTTCAAGCCATTTTCTTTCACACACACACATGCATTTTTACATCAACGCCAGACCAGAGGTCTTATTAGATTCAAAACTTAAACCTCAAACCAGCATAGCTAATAATCCAATCTAATCTGAACAACACAAGCCATCCAGTGATTCTTGTGTCAAACCCATAATTCTGGTTGAACCACAGGTCAAATTTCATCAGTCGAAAGCCATCCTACTCCTACCTAAGACATCCAAAGATATAATTATCCTCACTGGGAAAAACGTGGGTTTGTTTCAGCCCAAATCTGTTCAGATTTAGATTCTAACCTTGAGATTTGGTTTTTGTCATTTTTGTCATGAACAACAAAATCATATAGAAAGTATTCACAGTAAGGAGATAAAGCTATATCCATATCATTTAACTACCTGTGCTCCCTCTTGATTACACCAATACAAAAAACCTGCCAATAAAAAGTTCAATACTTCATGGCTTATGGTATGCTTCTATACTGCCTGATACCAATGAGTCACAAGGGGTAAAATATTAAATGTCTTTTACGTTTTTTTCGAAGAGTTGTTATAGACAGAGAAAGCTTTAGGTGCCCTGAGGTTCAATACAAATGCATTTTAAAAAGTACTTTATACATATACCAAGAAATGCTTTCACTTCCATATTTAAATGTTCCTATTTGTGCTGTTGTATTTTATATAGTAAAATCTTTCATACAGCACTTACTTTTTTGTCTTCATTGTATTTATGGAAAATTTCCTGTGCTCTTTCTTCACCACCATCGGTAAACAACATAATAATCTTATTGCAGTTAGCTCTAGAGACACTGTGCTGTAGGAGACAGAAACAGAAGGGGGGGTTATTTCAAGCCATAAGGTATAGCAACTGTTATGTTTGATGGCTTTCAGATCAACATGGTAACTACTTTACCATGGTAATGGCAAAACTTCCAAAGTCTTAGGACTTCGTTTAATACCGCCTCTTCTGAATGAAAAATAAAATAAACCCCAAACAAAACCATTTTTCTGTTTAATAAGACTTAAATATGACTCATTTCAGACCTGGCCCAACACCGAAGAATGTGAGTCTGGAGGTTCCTCTGACTTCCAACAACACAAGGAAAGCTTTTTAGCTCATACCCATCACATCAACTGCCCCCACAGCATTCCTCTACAGATGTTCTGCACAAGACTTGTACAGTGAGGGTATCTAAACATTTTTATTCTTCTCTTTTCTCATCCTTATTTTTTTCCTTTTTCTTACTGTCCTGTGGAAACTATGGAACAATGACCTTCTAATGAATTACTGAACATGGGCTTTTTGGATGCTGGACTCCTGCTCACAGAATCTATCAACCTCACTGACCATGTAATTGAAAAGTCTGATTATTTAGGAATCCTATAGGTACATCTAAAAACTCTACCTGATAATATTAGATTTTTGTTTTGCATTTGCTATTTTTGTCCCATTTCCTTAAAATAAGCTCCATCTTTCACTTATTTAATACTTTCCTGGTTTTGTTTGTTTATACATTATATATATATAAAAACAATGTGGTGAACTGTGATCAATGTATATTAATACATTGAAATGAAAAACATTTAGGGAAGTATCTTAGAATCACATTTACAAAATATGTTGCACCTAACATATGGCTGCCTAAATTATGAAGATCTCTGCACCATTGCTTTTCTAATAAGATTGAAACTCTGAGACGAAAAACTAAGCATGTTCCATTGTTTTTGGAGAGCAAGCCTGGAATAGAGAGTTGAGAAGAAGCCCCTCTGATTCCTAAGTCAGCAGTCAAAGTAACAAGCAAAGACACAGAGAAAAATGCAGTGTGTTGTGCAAAGGAATAAAAAGATTGTTCCACAGCCACAACATCATAAAGATGAATATGAATTTTGTCTCCTTATGAAGGGTCCCAAAGGCTTCTCTTTTGGCATTTGTCTTGTTCCCCTATCCCTTAGAAGTTAAGAATCTAGTCTAAGCAAATTGTTCATTAATTTTACAGCAAACATTCCTTGTCCTCTGTGTTGCATACAAATGGCCCTAGTCAGCCAGATCTTAGTACTTCTGAGTAGTTAGATGTGACGGAGTAAAATCTTTAGAGTTTCAGTAAAATAAATTCTAATTCCCTTTCCACAAGCCTGAATTTGGCTATATGAATTTACTACAAACTCAGGAAAATAAATAGGAGAGTCGTCCTTACAAAGTGCCCAGTTCCCCCCTGCTTTAGTTTTTGTGGCTAGATAGTGACTAACTTTCACCTGGCTGCTCAGGTGAGATGATCCCACTCCTGTTAGCCACTTTTCATCCTACTCTCTGATCTGATTCCTTGTTCTTCTGTAATAAAGAAACCAAAACACCAAAGCCAGACTTCAGACATTAGCCAATATTCCTAAATACTGTATCTCCATGGTTCTACAATAATCCCAGACAACTGAACTGCAAAAAATGTATTTGCCATCACTATATCGATATATGAATAATTATTCCTCACAGTGTGATTTGTATTAGTAGTTCAACATTCAGTAAATAGCTACTTATTTAATAATTTGAAAAAAAACAAAAGGGACCAAAAGGAATGCAGAATTGCCATTACAACACGTCTTTCCTGCATGCTCCCTGCCAATTGTACAAAGATGGAGAGATACTGGCTCAGGGAGTGATTATAAGTGATTTTGCAAAGTCGATGGAATAATTTTGTTATTTTTCTGAATAGCTTCCCTCAGCAGTCCAACGGATGGCTTTGCTTCCCATCACAGACCACAGCTGAAGAGCAATGTGTTCCCAGCTTCCCCGGGAAAAAAAAATCTCTCTTTTTAGCTGAAACCACAGAAAAATACAAGTTGGAACTAAGTCTGTGCATTCCTTTTTAGCCCTTTCTTGCACTTGATAAAGGCCTTTTTTTTTGATTCCCCAAACAAACAAGACATTATACATTTTGTACTGTGCCTAAAACTGCTTTTGGTTTAGACATGTTTCACATCTCTAAAATTAACTCATTCAGTGGTTTGTCAGGATTATACTTCATCGCATGAGACTTTAGGAATGTATTTTTCTTACGATGAGCCTCATGCGCTGAGGAAGGAAGGGTAAACAAAATAAAAAATCAACTACACAAGCAGAGATGATTTTGAGATAATTTTTTAATAAATTGCAGTTATTATGGTAGGGAGGAAAAAAATCTTGAATTGCTGAAGCTGAAATATTATTATTTTCAAAGAAACAGCAAGTCAATATAACAATAATGGGAAAATAGTGCATAAAAATGATGGAATCTAGAATACTGATAACTGCTTGAATTAGTATGTTGAAAAAAACTGTAGTGTCTATTTCCATCTAGCAACACAACAGACAGTATTTTTCCCATGGCACAAGTGAAATATTACTTTGTTATTTGGGAAAATTGTTTGAAATAACTGTCATCCAGAAACAATACCCACAAAATTATCATCAAAATTTAAGCTGTTAAAAAATACTCCATTTCCATGGATCTTAAAGCAACTGGACTGTTTTAATTCAAAAATATACAACTGGAAACTGTTTCAAAGCATACTTTTTTATTATTTGTTTAAGCCTGTATTGTATCATCCGGTTGTATTGTCTTGTCACCAGAATCTAACACTAACTCCAACATCAGCCTTTACTCTTCCTGCAAAACGGATTAGCCAATATCTGGAGAAGATGATAATATTACTATAACTAACTTAGTGCAATCTCTTAATTCCCCTTGATATACATACCCACAATGTCCAGCCACAATGTACAGGCTCAAAGAGATAATACAAGGCTAATTGCAACTCTGCTTCCAGTCAAGAAAGACAGTCCCAGTATGAGACTGATCTCCCATTATTTTTATCAGTAGTATTTTTAGTCCTAGAAACAAGTCTAGTTTGACTCTTCCCCTGTGTTCATGTCTTTTTAATGCTACCTGTATGCAAAGCACATGTATAATGCTGCACCAAATGTGATACACAATGTTAATCAACTATAAATGTTATAAGGAACATACTTGGCAAAATTTCTCATGTCTTCCTGGCTCTCCCTGAAGAATATGGCAAAATATGCAAAAAAAGGGGGAAATGCCCTTAAATCTAGTCAGAAAGTCCATCAGCCTTTAACATTCTGTTTGCAGTTTTATATAAACATCAGCAGAGGGCAGCCTCTACTATAACGTAGGTAGTAATCTACTGAGAAAATACCCTTGAAAACATTGTATTTTCCTCCATCAAAATCTTACTAGATTAGGACTTTTTTAAAACCAGCTCTAGCCCTAAAATGCATATATACATAGAGGCCTAAGATCCAATAGCAGGGAAGTGCTCTGAAGTCCAGAATCTAGCAGATCAGGGAAAAGAATTAAACATTTGTATACTGAGAGACACCACTGATACTTAAAAAAACATAAAATAAAAATAACATAATTCATGTACTTTTAAACTAGATCCTTAAGTCCTGTAAATTGGTATAGCTTTGTTAACACTAAAACCAAGATCCAATAGGCAGTCCTTATGAAGGTCATGAGTAGGAAAAAATTATTAAAGCAACTACATAAAGTACTACAAAATACTAATAAAACCCCAACATTTGTGGTAAATTGGAAACATTCATGCTGCTCAGAAAGCTAGTGCTTAGACTAGAATTAGAAAGATTTTAAATTAGAAAGTACAATGTAATTAAAACATGGAAATAATGCATTTAATTTTAAAGGATTTTTTTTTTATATACATGACAAACAGAAATTTATTAGAATACTCTCAGGGGCCTAATATTCCTCTATTAACTAAGTCGTTTGCTCCCCTCTGTCCTACTCAAGCCATGGTCAACTATTTATGACTTGTAATAGGCATAAATCCGTAGGTTAACTAAGCATTGCTGGAAGATACTATGGTAAAATTGAAATAATAACACTGTAACATGGAGCCTTCCCTTTTAATATTACCTGCAAACCAACCACTACCACAGCTATCTGCCAACTGAGAATCACATGGTAAATGAAAATCTAGCTGAATGAAACATCCCAAATCTTAGCAACCTGCTGAGGGATCTGCAAACAAAAAGACATATTCTTGAAATAAATTTACTTGCAAATAAAAGTTTGCCCTTCCACTTAGTTAAACAATGGAGGAGAGTGCAGTGGCCATATGAACATTCAGGTTCTCCTTCACTTTACAGCAGAAAGAGACAGCTTTCATACTTACATTTAGGAGCTGCTCAAATGCATAGCTAAAGCCTTTTTTGTAATCAGTGATTCCTTTAGCAGAGATTTTATAGACAGCTTCTTTCAGCTTCTTCTTGTTCCTCACATTAGCTTGGACAAGATGATTAAAACAACTGACATTCTGAGCATTATTGTTAAACTGCAAAATAAAGAAAATGGTATTAAAGACAGTTAAATCTGTTTTCTAGGTAGTGAAGTAGTAAAGGATAATCTTTTCTTAACCCATAAGATAAAGATGTCATATAGATTTTAATTTCCACCATTCTATGATTCTATGATATATCTTACAGTTATAAACAAAGGAAGCACATGAGAGTATAGCTGTAAATAGGGGGATATTATTAATGATAACACAACTTGTATATTGAGAACACATATATTTGTGCTTGTTTATCCACATATGTAAAGACTACTGCCTGAAGCACTCATTTATATGAGATTCTGGTACTATTTAAAAACATACATATAATTTAACATGCAAAATGTCTGCACAAATATAAATCAATTTATCATCACTTTAAAATTTGTCTATGTATAAATATACATTCATCCATGTATGAGTACAAAAAAAATATATCTATCCTGGTAGAGAAGGATGTACATCTGAGTAATGCTTTGCATGAGTTGTCTTTCTCTCTGAGACGTTTGTGTGGTTTCTGTGATATAGAAGAAATTGCAGTACACAGCTCATTAGAAAAACAACCCCCCAACAAGTCTTCAGAACCCAGGCAGCTCAAAGAAGCAAGTGGAGAAGCCCAACATAAACAGGCTGCAGGAATACGATGGTGAGGCACTGGAATGGGCTGCCCAGGGGAGCTGTGAATGCTCCATCCCTGGCAGTGTTCAAGGCCAGGTTGGAAAGAGCCTTGGGTGATATGGTCTAGTATGAGGTGCCCCTGCCCATGGCAGGGTGTTGGAACTTGATGATCTCAAGATCCTTTCCAACCCAAACCATTCTATGATTCTATGATGCAGAATTCCATCTCACTTTTTAGCTACCTGCGTATCTATCTAAAGTCAGAGATCAGACTTAATGCTGCAGCATGTATAATTCTAACTGTAGTTTTGAATGAGTGTGTATTACTGCACATAATCTGAGTTTAACACTATTTGAATAAAAATCTCCTTTTAACTCCAACCCCATGATTTTTATTTAAGATACTCTTGACTAATATCACTAAAACCATTTTCTTGGCAAATTTTTAAATTGTTTTATCAATCCAGATTTTTTGCATAAGCTTTTTTCCTCACTGGCAAAAAAAATGGACAAAAAACCTGCAAAATTCCACCTCAGTAAAGGCACTAAAATCCAGACATCCTAATTTGCATTTTATCTGAAAACAGATTATTATAGGTCTTCAGTGAAAGTAAATGTAAACGTAATTTTAGGTTGTCAACCTGGTGTGAAGCCTGAAAGTAACTTAGAAATCAGCCTTGTTGACTTAAGTCTCAATACTGCTAATTAGTTCAATAGCACTGTACAGAAGATAAGGTAAATAAGGTCACAGATTTCAGTAACTGCTCAGACTACTTACATGTTTAAACTAAATCACTAAGTATCACAAAGTACAGAGAACTGCTATCAGCAGCAAATATCAACTTGCATTGTAATTATAGGACAATTACAATGAACGGAACTTAAAAGAATGAAGGGATTGATAATACCAAACCATTTTTATTAATGCATAATAATTCAATTCCAGTTAATAGGATGTTTAGGAAGAACAGATACTTTTCCATGTTCTGGAATCAGATCCATACAGATGTGCACTTCTTGGGACCAATCAAAGAAATTTTTATCAAACATCCACTTTAATCAATGAGACTTCTGCTATCGATGGGGCAAGTGCATAACTGCAAATATTGTACAGCTTATGGATGAGATGACTGACAGAAAACTCCATCATCCTCAGCAGAAGGCTTAGCCTCATCTATATTGCAACTGTGGGGGTTTTGGCTGTAAGTGAGCAAATCCAGGCACATTATGAGAGCATTTGCTCTGCTGGATTCTTACTTGGAGGTTCACATGTAATTTTTTCCTCCTGCAAAAAGGATGTGTCAAAGTGCCCCACGAATTAGGGACTTTAAAGCATGTATTTGACTGCCTCATCTTCTACTATCATTATTGTGCCACAACACACTCCTGCATGTATATATATAGAACCTAAACAAGAAAACCCACTATTTCAATTTTAAACATTAAGTAGTTCACAACTAAACCTTGTCATCTTCATATTGTATTGATTTTTCTAGGGAGTTTATTTTTGCCCATTCCACATGAGTTAATATTGTCTTTTGGTGAGATGTGCGTACTTTTATGCTATAGTTGTTTTTCGTATTAGGTAAAAAATTGTATTAATTCTTGCTAGACAGAATATACTATGAGAACACCAAAATAAGAATCTTCATATATCTTTCTCAATAAAGACAGTTATTATTCTGTCCTAGTTTTATAGCTCTGGTCCCAGGTGATTGAGAGTTGTGGGAGCAAGTTATTCTCAAATGACTTTATGTAAATTTTTCTGTAAAAAAAAATTTCTTTCTGTAAATTTTCCCTCTTTCTATCAATATGCAGATCCTCATGTGTCACAAGGGGTCAACTTTTTCCAAAAGCATACAAAAGAATGAACAATTGCTTTAATTTTGAAAAATCAAACATTATATTTGACAAGTGTTCTACAGAAGAGTCAGGCATATTGAATAATGTGACTAAAGTTGCTTATTTTTTTTAATATTCTATTTATCAGGGCTTTAATTTTCCTAACACTACAACTATCATTATAGAATCTTGTAACTTAATTATTTATAGTAACAAAAGTATGAAAACAGGCTGAGATAATCAATATGAAAAATATTTTCCAGTTCTCCCAGTATTACAATGAAAACTTCACTTTAAAAATAAATGGACACATGGAACTGGATTACACATAAAGAATTTTTAAACTTGAATATTCCTTTAATTTACGTCATATTTCCTAGAAAGCAATATTTTCATAGGACCAAACCTCTGCTTTGATTAAATGTAAAACCTCCATCTGAATCCTAATATTAGATGTGCCATCCCTAGAAACATTTCAGGCCAGGCTGGATGTGGTTCTGGGCAACCCAATTTAGATGAAGACGTCCCTGCTTATTGCAGGGGGGTTGGACTATATGACCTTTTACGGTCCCTTCCATCCCAAACTATTCTATGATTCTATTATTTCCACTGCATGATTTTAAATCCATTATCTTTTAGACAGGTTCTTTCCCCAGCCTCAAACAAATTACAGTCATTCATTTTTTCCATTTCCCCTCAATATCATGTGATGATTTTTATTTCCTGTACTTAAGCAGCACCTTTACGTTTGTTTCAGTTTTTAAGCAAAACCATAAAATCATCACACAAATGAAATCAATTTGCTTTGATGCCAAACACTGACACACTCAGCGGTGCTTCTTAGAGAAGTTTTGTACAGAAGTAACCAACGGATCCCAGATGATTACTAGGTACATTAATCCTGTGGGAATGTAAACAGTATTGTGCTGTGTAATTATGTCAGCTTGTCTTGGCCTAATTTTATTGCCTTCTGCAAACTACTGATGTAAGTAGTTCTGCTCTACAGAAGCCAATTTCACCAGAAAAGTATAGAGTGGAAACATGGCTCTGCTTAACCAATGACATGATATGTAAACTATTTAATGATCTAATATAAAAGTAAGTGTAAGTTAAATCTCATGGACAGAGTATGCCTTGTCTTGGGCTATAGCAAACCATGGTTTAGGTGTTCAAGTGGAAATTTAGTGACAAGTGAAAATTTCTCCCTGAAATGACACTAATATTAAACTGCAACTCTGAATTGCTTGCTAGCAGTCCTGCAAATGTATCATGATAATTATGTCCATGAAGGTCAGGTATCTAGCATATGGATCAGCAATTATGGATACAAAAATGATGTTTTAAAAATTGACAGGAATACTGGCTCAAACTGCTTAAGCACTTAACAGCTCTACTGTATTACACTTACACATGATGCAAACTAAAAGAGGGGCAAAGATCAAAGCATCTGCATCTGTAGATTGACAAATACTGATGGAAAATGAAGGATAGAAATAACACATTTGTAGAACGGAGAATTACATCAACCAAAGTCTGCAAATGGTGTGATTTAATTAAGAAAATACATGAGCCAGCTGTTTTCAAATACATCAGTCAGCGTTAATGTTAATGCCAGGCAACAGATCAGATGAGAAGAGATTTTGATTAGATAAGGGAATCAGTAGATGGAACAATAATTCTCCAAAATGAACATTTCCGTTTTCTTTTTAGGAGGTGAAGGCAAGTCTGAAGGTTGAAATGTGACTGATAAAAATGTTCAAGAGAGGGGAACAAGATTCAGGGCTACTACATTTAATAAATTGGAACTCCAGTAAAATACTGGAGTAACTGAAGAATATCAAGTGCAAAAGCCTTCAGATCTTCGTTAAAACTAACTTTTCATAGTTTTTTTAATATATAAGCATTTTGTTCTTTAGCCAGGTAACTATGTGACAAATACAAGGACCATTCACAATTTTGAATTAGCCAAATTAAGCCAGCTTTCAGTTACACTCATCCAAAATATAATAGTGATAGTGGCACTGGAATGTTTCACACATTAAGATACCAAAACCCAAAAAGCTGCAATAAGTCTTTAACAATTACTGGTTACATTACCTGTCTCCTAAGAACAATAATAATGCTCATTTAAGTTTGGATGATTACTTGGAAAATCAGTTAACAATATACTGAATCATTTAATATTTAACTGAAGAAAGAACATATAAGATTCCAAAAGTCAGTTGCCACTTCAGGTAGTTCATGTTCTTAAAACAGCAAATCCTATCAAAGGTGTAATGTTAAAGTAATTACAATCCATACTTTATTGAATAAAATACTCCCAATGCATCTATATGGAATATGTCAGTTGGATAATTACTGGACTGACATTTCCCCCTAATTATTGTAGTAAAGATAAATATATGTCACAAAAAATGCTACTGTGGTAGAAAAAACATAGATGTGATTTGCATATCATGCCATGGGCTCTGTGAATCACTTGCAAAACAACAGATGACATTTGGAAGCAAACCATTCAATTGTTGAAGTCTAAAGCCACCCTATACACTATGTCACCACCAGTGACAGCTTCTAATTCTTCGACTATGATAAAAGTTTATTATCTATCTAAGCTATAATATGAGGGGCTTGCAATAAAACACTTGGAAAGCATGGAAAACAAGATAACATTAGCTTTTTATTTTCAAGTATCATATAGTATTAATATAGTTAAATTTGACTTGCAATTATAAAGAAAGGTATGGGATCTAGACTTATTTTTCACTAAATTATTCCTCACTACCTTATTTATTTAGATCTTTTTGCAGTCTCTGCCTTTTGAGATCTCCCAGAACGATCTCCAGTTCTGAGGAAATTAAGACCTTCTATTCACAGGTTTGGGTAGGAATACCAAAGCCTATTACTGCAGCAGAGAAAGTGTTAGAGAAATTCATCTAGTCGACCTCAAACCATCAGTTTAGCCACATATGGCACAACTCAATTCAACTCAATACAACACTGAACAAAGGGATTTGAGTTTAATGATGCTTGTACCATGTCATTCTGGAGAAGTTCAGAAGAGAAATACTAATTTGACAGTCTTACAAGGACTTTGCCTTTACCCTCTGCTTGCAAAAACAGTGGAAAATTATACAAAACTTCAGTGAAATATCTAAATGCTAGCAACTTTTCCCCTCCCTTAGGTAGTTACACTGAGCTGTGGGCTCGTCCAGACACATGGAACTCTGCAATCCGTAACACAAAAGTTAAAAATGTTGAACAAGTGAAGGGTTGTCATTCTGAAACCTTCTGATTCCAGAATAGTTACTTTTGCATTGCTAAACGCTTCCTTTTTTCCAGAGTCTCAACATGGAAATCCTTCATTAACATTATTAAAACTCCTACTACAACACCAGGATATTAGAGCATTCAAAGGGGAGTGAAAGAGATGTTGATTTATTTCCTATCAGTTCCAACTCTAACCACTCTGTGGATATAATGGTAAATAAAAAACCCAAACAAATAATAGGCCCTACAGACAGGTGTCTTCATTAAGAGGACATTATAAAACAAAACAAGAAGGAGAGAACCTCATGGAAAAGGCTAGAAATGGGATGTAAAGGGACTGCATTTGGGTTAATATATTACCTGCTGACAGATACAAACTGGCTTGTCTATGGGGAAATATTTTTATAGATCTGCCTTTCACAGATACCAGCTGACCTGTCCCCAGCTGACATGCTTAAGGAAGTAACACATAGCATGTAACTCCCAGGGACATCCACACTTTAGCACCAAGACATTTTGAAACATTACGGATTTCCTCAGACTCCTTGTGAAATAGCTCAGAACTGTTCTTATGTTATTGGTGAGAAAAATGAAGCAACAAAGAAAACAAGTAAGTCTAATGAAAAGGCATGACCAGAAGCTTTATTCTCAATTCCCTACTACTAGAGCAGCAGAATGTTTTTTCCCTTTCTGCAACCAACTCCAAGTCCTCAAATTTGCACCTTAACTTGACATTAATTATTTTGCAACATGCCATTAACACCACAAGGTCAAATATGACACAAATTCTTACAGCATGAATTCTCATTAAACAGTTTACCACTTAAACTTCTTCAAAATATACAGAAAGCTAATGTAATTCATTTTGAAGACTACAGCACTGCGGGGGAAAAATCTCTGGTTTCACAGGCAATGCATAGATCGATAAATATTTCAAATTATCTTCTGTATATCCATCTATCCCCTCTCTATATATCTAAAAATATTTCCATCTCCTGAGAGGTATAAGGGATATAAATCTGAAATCCAATGTCAGTCATTCTTTTGGCAAGTGTAGGAAGTTATTTAAATACAAATACAACCTTTCAATTGATTATGCTTCTTTTATAAAAGGAAACCAAAAGCATCCCCTTCATTTCACTGTCTTAAGAATTCACATATATATAATGATGGTAAAGCAAGCAGGGATTGAAACCAGCAGCATAAAATATACATAAATAAAGAGTAACACCTTGAGGCAATCTAGTGGGAGGTGCCACTGCCCATGGCAGGGCAGTTGGAACTGGATGATCTTACGGTCTTTTCCAACCCAAACCATTCTACGATTCTATGAGACTATGGTTAATTTATCTTGATCAGAAAGTGCTTCTTACTGTTTCTGGCAATCAGCAACTTTTTTTTTCTGCTGTATCTGATATATTCATACATATACATGTATATATATTTATATAAAAATATGTTAATGTCGAGATATGTGCTTAATAGTTTGTGTGGTGTGCCTAGAAAGCTGTGTTCAGTCAACATTTAGCAAAGTCTATCTTGACAAAGCACTGATCTACTGAGGAAAACCAAAATTCTCAAAAATAATAGCAATAAGTTTATGCAAATCCTCGGGAAAAGAAATTGAGAAAAGCAGCGCTGGCTCCACAGTTTACTTTAAAAAGCACAAAATCTGCTGTAAAACATCTCATTACTAGAGAATGCAACAACATACATCAAAACCAGTAAGTCAATCAAACCTTTTAAAACAATTCCACGTTTTAGTCACTAGGTGGCACGAAAACAACAAAGTTGAACTGGTCCTATAAATTTTTCTTGAAATGGGAAATTTTATACTTCTGGTAGAGGTTGTTGGCACTTTCTGTGACTGCTGTACATTTCTTATTTCAACTAAACCAATAAAATACTCTTGTGCGCCAACTGAGTGAAGAAGCAAGCAGGAATACTGAAATCCAGACTTCCTCCTTACAGAAAAATTTTCACGTTAAACACAAAAGGTCCCAGCTCCATGAGGATGAAGATTTATTTTTTCCATACAAAGGATTCATATTACCAAAACAGGCATCTCAATTTCCACAGCCTTCCAAACTGTATTTGCAATACTATCACTGAAAAGCTGTAAACCAACTTCCAATCTAAATCTTTTTCTGCATCTCCAAATCTGTAGAAGTGATAATATTCTGATTGAATATTGTTTAATATCAAATCTGTTTAAAAATTCAGATTTACCCAACCATCATTACCTGCTGCCTACTCTTCTTCACACATCCCATTTATTTTGCTAACATAAGAATGTTTAATCAGAATCTCCTGAAATTATGCTTCTAAGCTAAAACCCCAAAATTCCTAAAAACACCACTAAAAAAATACCCTTCCGAAACTTCCCGGCACTAAATGAGACCCTGCCTTGAACTGTAGGCAAAATGTGTATCTTTAAATATTCATAAACATTTATCCTTTACGGAAAAATTACATAAATTCAAACAAAACAGTAATTCATATATTTAAATTTGCTATAAAAGACAAAACGTGTATATTTAAAATACCAAGATCATTATGGAATACTGAAAACTGAGGATAAAATAGTCAGCTTACTGAAGACCTAATCATATGCTATCGGTGCTGACTTTCAATCTGCTGAGGTTTGTCACTATGCTACTTCTACCTCATGGCTAAATCAGTTTAGTGACCCAGTTGTATCTACATGTATTAAATGAGCAATAGTGAAATAGATCTGATTTCACCAGGCTTTAATCTTGCAGCTAAATCCGGATTTGCTGTTTTATTTTCCTTTTTTTCCTGCCGCATTAGGCTTGGTAATAGGATTTTAGGGTTAATCCCAAGAATAACTGAATCTTGAATAAGGCCAGTTAGAACCTGCATTTCAGCAGCAAGAAGATATAAATATTTATCACACCCCATTTAAAGAACAGAAAAAAAAGTAATTTGCAAAGTTTTATTCCCATGTAGATCTCAGTACCCAGAAAATTTGAGGCAGCTCAAGCAATAAAGGTTTCTTATTTGACATGCCAAAGAAATAATACCTGGTATTAAAGTTCAGCATTCATATCTTGCTATAGAATAATTGTTTTCTCCTATCCTATGACTTACATACAGATAGCCTTCAGGTGTACAGTACAACCCTATGTATAGACTGTAGAGAAAATACAAAACCCTTGTTCTAGTAGCTCCGAAAGAGCATACCTGCATTTCTTAAGTTGTATTGCAAGTACAGGATGAAATAAAATTAGGTTTTTATGCTAATTTACACCATTGGCATTTCCCCAGATTTAAAATGTACCGCTTTTCATTTTGAAATGTAAATGCATTTGAGTGTATTATAGATCAGAGGTATATCAGACTATAGATCAGCAGTGTTCAACAACAGTAAAGCTGTTAGATCACAAAATATCTGCTGAAAAAAAACACTCTATCATGACAGAAGATAAATGTTTGGGAAAAGATCAAATACTACGCCAAAATCTGTTCTCAGTCAACTTTGTTAACCTTTCTAACCAACATGATTATCTCACATAAATCAATGCAATGCTACCACTGAGCACAAAAGGATTAATGTTCAGACCATAAAGTAAGATGCTGCGCTGTAAATCTCAGAGCTACCACAAGGAATGTCCGCACAGGCTGAAAAATGGATTAGCTCAGCAAGATGAACTCATTTATGACCACTTCATGATGCTGTGGCTAAGTTAGTATGTATTATTTACATCAGATCATGTGTTTCTAGAAAGTTCAGCACTGTAAACTTTAGCATCTCCCAAAGAAAGCTGGCTAATGTGAATGACTGCACTCCTGTAGCTCTGCAGTATTGCAGTTCACTATACGGCACTGCTGCCTACCTAGACACACTCTAGGAGAGAGCTGTAACAAAAGGAAACTTTCTAGAAAATTGTTTGGTAGGCTTCTTTTATTATCACTTGACTTCATTCAGTGAAACTCAAGTTGTTTAGAACATGAAATACCCTTGGCCAATCACAGAATATCTCAAATTGGAAGGGACCCATAAGGATCTTCAAATCCAACTCCCTGCTTCTTGCAGAACTACCTGAAACTAAACTGTATGACTATGAACATCATCCAGACACTCCTTGAACTCTGACAGGCGTGGTGCTATGACCACTTCTGACCATTCTCTCAGTGAAGAACCTTTTCCTAGTATCCAAACTGAACTTTCCATTTCCCCATGTCCTGTTGCTGGTGACCAGATAAAGGTCTGAGTATTAAATTGTTTTCTGTAAATTCACTGGATATGTGGGATTGCTACTCAGGGCATCAAAACCAAGACAAAAGCAAGTCAGTGCCCCAAATTACAGGACAGACACCCATTTCAGCATCAGGCCACATAATTGAAGCATGCAAGGGGCTACAATGTCACCTCCATATTCTGATGGCCTGACTTCAATATGCATGTCACCCTTGCAGGGCAGATCAGTGTGCCCGACTGCGCATGGTGGCTAGGGTTGATGAGCAATAAAGAGGCTGTGTCCGCACACTGTTGCTGTGTGAGATGCTGCTGCTTAGGCAGGGAAGCGTGAGACAGGAGGGAAAAGTGTGAGTCTTGAAAGTGTGAGACTTGAGAAAACAATGAGCATTTCATTCATGTTTTGCCTGAGTTAAGAGATCCTTTAGATTCACTCCAATCTAATATCTTGCCACATATGTCTTACAATTCTCACCTACCAAAAATATGTTTTTTATAGAAAATATGGTAAAAAAGGGGGTATGATAGAAAAAATACCCCCCACTCCCCACCCCCATCCCAAACCTTATGGACAGCCTGAATTTTCTTCTTTCATTAACATGGTAAGTCATCTTTTCCCAGAAGAATCATTAAAGCCAGCCCAGCCCAGCCTCTTCAGAACTGGTAAGGAAAGAGTTTGCCAAGAGACCATCCATCCACCACAAATTTTTAATTATACTGTCACAGTGTCCCCTAATAATTGTCTTCCAGTTGGAAAGCTGACTCAGAAATGCACTTTTGGTTCAGCATCAGATGTAACATAGAAGCCCCCGGGAACCGATGATACATCTGACAAAGAAAGTGCCTCTTTAGCAAGACTTATGCTTTACTGGAAATTAAGAAACTGGAAATAGCCAACAAATTTATTAACCAGTGGAACCATGAGGTAAGGGTTATCACCTCCTTCTATATGCTATTAACTACTCATTTTAAATACTACTAATACTACTAGAGAGCTAGGACTTATTCTGGAAAATGCCTGTGCCATGTGTTGTTAGAAGTCTGACTTCCTGACATTTGACAACTATAAGAGGAGATAATAAAAATCTGTATGGATGCCCGAAGCAATCCCTGAAAGTGGGAACAGAGGTGACTTTTCTAGTAATCAGGAATTGTCAGCTATACTGTTCAGTAATGAATGTACAGTTTCCAGCAATATTCCTAATATAATAATATCCTAACATGCTAATGTAGAATTTCAGCTTCTAATTTCCATTCCCTTTGGCTTTTCATCCACTCAAGTACTGTATTCTTTAGAATTAACATTTTGTGACAGATCTAAAAATAAACAGGTCTCATTTTAAGATTTGCCTTATTCCTTTTTCAATTTTTTCCATTACTTTTTTCTTTCTTACATACATTTTGACCATTTTCCTTCCACAACAAAGTTACAGTAAATGACATAACAGTAAAAAAAGGTATGTTGAAGCAAACTGCAACACACAAAAAGAAAAAGAAAATAGCTATGAAAATCTCAAAAATGCCTGTGTTTTATATTCCCACTGACTGCCTTTTGCATTCTCAGCTGAGCAGAGGTAGTATGATTCAGCTGATACTAGATGATCTTTAAGGTCCCTTCCAATTCAAACCATTCTATGATTCTGTGATTTCAGTGATTTTTTAATCAGGACCCCAGTTCCAAGAGAGTGGACCAGGCTCCCCCTATAGCCTACAGACGAACACCTCCTGGCCATAATTCGTCCTTAAGATAGTCAGGATGTCTTCTGGAGGTGTTTTTAATTTGCTGTAACTAACTAGGGCCCAGGCAATAATTTATAATAAAATAACTCCACATTTGGACTCGGGGAGGTTGTACAGGATACATTATGGTGTGGAAGGCTAAAAACATGTCAGGATTGCGCAGGACTTACTATAGAATATTTAAGGGAAGAGCCGGGGTGAGGAAAGGGATGGCTATAACTGATTTAGAGATGAACAAGTGGGGTAAAATTGGCAGCTGCTGGGCAAATAGAGGGACCCACATTTTTTTTTATATATATATGCATGTGTATATCTGTATGTGTGTATATATATATATATACATATACATATACATACACACATAAAATCATCCATCCAGCTTAGCCAGAGAGGGGAGCAGGATGAGACTGCTGGCCCTGGCTCTGCATTTGTGTGTTACCTGTGTGGCTGGCCTGGTGTGTATGTGAATATATGTTATGTGGCATATACATGTGCTCTGTGTGCATGTGCCCACTGGGAATACATTTTCAGCCTCACTACTGGCTGGATTTGTGTCACAGAGCTGCAGCAGCTTTACCTCTTTTGGGGTGCTGAATCTGTCATGATACGCTTTTTGCTAGCAAGTAAAATTATATGTGTATAAGCAAACAACTTCCTAACTTTATACAGCTTGGTTATACTTTCATAACTCTAAAAGAAAACTAGATTTGTCTTCTACAGGTTTCTTAAGTTTGTAGCTATGTAAGGCTCAGTTTAAGTGAGAAATCAGAAGAAAACCAAATACTGAAGCACTTTCTTTCTTTGTATATTTCGTAATGATATATCAGGTATGGCTGGATGGCCATTAAATACGAACATGAGTAGTTTCTGCGTGGGATCTGGCTGTCTGTATTTTTTTGAAAGCTTACTAGCTTAAGCCGCTTGGCTTCTGGAGGTAGCCCTGGTAATACTAGGTAGGTGTTAATTCTCAGAGACAGGAGACTTGACCATGCGCTAACAACACCATGGGTTTGTATTACATTGGTTTTACATACTGGCATGTTATTTTAACCCAGTTATTAAAGACAATTATAAGCAGTTACCATAGGGATTATTATCACCTGGACAGCAAAGAAACAATTTTCACCTCTTTATCATGGGCTGTTCTGTAGATGTCTGTTTTACATAAGTATGCACTGTTCTGTCTTATTGCACAGACAACACTGTAGGGATGGTTAAACTGAAGATAACAAGGAATTTCTGAGTACATTAGGCATAAGGGAAAGCTTAACTACGGAGCACATCTGCTGCTAGACAGACATGGTTAAACTGTTAAGTGTACACAGGTCAGAAAAAGTACTTAGGAAATATTCCCTATTTACAAAGATGAAGGCTAAAGTATTTGCATCATACAAAGATGAAGTACCTTCCAGTTTAGTCATAACTAAGGTGGATGATGAACAGCTACAACCAACCAAGGAACTAACACCTTGATTTAAGGCTAAAAGGGTCAATGAAATAATCTAATCTGATCTCTTGCATACTTTCTTACTAGCCATATATCACTGATTCTTAAAACTCTGTTGGTTACTTATGTAACAGACCTTAACAATTACATTTAGTGGTAGATGTTTGCTTAAAGTGAGTCTTCCAGAAAGCATTAAATATTTATATGAAGATAACAAGAATCTTTCCTTGCAATTCATTGAAGCATATTAACTATTGATGTGCCATTCAAATTTATTGAGCTTCAACTAGTGATTCTTGCAGTACATTTATCTCAATGTTTTGAGAGTCTATGGATGCAAGAGTTTTCCCCAGTGACAGAACATATCAGCTGTGATTAAATCAGTTATCAGTCTACTTATTTATGAACTCCAGAACAGCCAGAAAAATGTAAAATCCTGTAAGTTTGAGAGTATGTCGGAAATTCAGCTTCCCAGATGACTCACTCAGGAGTGCGAGAAGGTGTTCTCAAGAACCAAGCAATCAAATATAAACCACTTTCAGCCCTCAGAGAAGTTACTGAGTCAGGAAGTTTGACTCCTAGTGGTCCTTCATGTTTCCTTTTCTTGGTACAAACTGTGTCACTTGCTTTCCAGAGGATCAGGGTCACACTGAACTCAATTTTTTTTTTAAAAAAGCCAACTAATATAACATCCTCCCTACCCTAATCTTCCTGTAAACTCTAGCCCCACCTGAATTACTTTAATGTAGCACCACTGACTCCTTCCTTGACTTTCTCTTTAGAAGGGAAGCAAAATTAAACCGTAATTCTGAAGGCATACAAACATTTCATGATGTTGTTCATGCTACTGCATTCCTTGCTTCCTTCCCTATTCTCATATTTAAGAGGAAAATAATTTTAAAATTTTTAACAATTGCTGGGTTTCCACATTTCCCACTTTTTCTGTGTTATTTACAGAATACTCATCTTCATTACTTTTGCTAAACATTTCCTCCAGATATATTTCCCATACATATATTTCCACAGATACATAGCCTTACCTGCAACTATTAGAAATGCAGAAATTGAATACTAGATTTTGTTAATAACTTCTCCGAGCTTTGTTTAATCCAGCACCTACTTCTCAACACCTCTGTATTAAACTCTGTGTAACACTATATACAACAATTCACTTGGTCCCTGAATAGGGAAGGTGCAAGATAATGACCTTCCATTAGGAAATGCTAATGATTTTCTATTAAGGATCATTCTTATGAAGATGTGTTTCTCTACAGCTATCATTGTTCCCTCTTTTCTTGAAAATGAGCTATTCAATTTAAGAAAAACTGCAAGGTCATGATGCAGTTAGATGGATTGTTGTTAACAGAATCACAAAGCTCAACACTCAGCTCTAAACTTCCCTTTATATCACTTTTTATTGACAATTACACCCCTTGCCCCCCAAACTAAGGAATAAAATACATTTGTTTACTGCCTCATACAGCTATGATGTTGAGACTGTATACTTAATTTGAGCAACTGTGATTTGTTACCTGAAATGCTCCAGGATTAAATCAGTAAGAGATACTTATGCAGACCTACAGTGGGAACTTGATTCTCTATCTGTTTTTAATTTGCCAGATAATGAAAAAGATGGCAGGCATCTTTATATTTTATCCTTAATATAATGCATTATGAAGAATAAGAAAGTAGGGAACAAAGTATATTAGCAAGTTTACTGGCGAGCCCCTTCAGAGAGGAGTCCTATTCATCTATTCCTCTAGATATATCAACATAACTACATCACGTATGTATCATGCCAGCATCTCACACTAATACCATGATCATGTTTGATTTCTTCTGCATATAGTGATGCCATTTGGAAAAAACTAACCACCACTGAAATTTTCTCTGTCAAAATTAAAAAAAAAACAAAAACAAAACAAAAAAACACCCTAGGTTTTAGTCTGAGTATGCAATTTTATTAAAGGTTCACTAAAAATACATTAAAGCAATAAAGAACCAAACTTTAAAAATTCTGGAAGTTTTTGCCAGTTGAACAGAAGTACACTTATACAAATATACAACTTTGAGTAACAAAAGCATAAGCACAATAGGCTATCTGGCTGCAAAATCTAGTATCCTCCTCCCTTTGATGGGACTTCAGATTAAGGTTTCCACCCATGGCATGTTTGTTAAGTTTTCAAACAAAGTTAAGAAATTATTTTGCAGAAGGAAGGAGCGTTTTTCTGTATCTAAGAGAGTACAGAAGCAACCTGAACTGCAGAATGCAGGAAGAAACACGCAGCAGAAAGAGAAAGAAGCCCTTTGATAAACTAAAAAGCTGTTTAAAAAACTTTGTTTCCGTATTATCACATTTAAATGTTTTAATTATGAAGGCATAAAGATTGTGTCAATTTGGGAGTAAGGGTGGCGAAGTAAACATGTTTGCAGTTACTGAGCTGTGGGAATTACATGATAATATGCTATAAAAAATCAGTGTGAAAGGGGGTGTATCTTCTACAGATTGCTTTTGTCCGCAGTAATAATTTCATCAGATGACTGCATGTGTTTTTTCTACATCACTTCATCCAGAAATCTCCTTCTCTCTGATCTTAGTCGATGTGCAGAACTGCACAAGAGCAAAATATAAGCTTTCAGTTTTCACAGACCATGATTCTATTATCCCCAGAATGCTCATAACATCTAATTTCCAGTTCCTAAACAGTAAATACCATTTTGGATTTTTACAAAGGCTAAGTGATTTCAAACACTCCTACAGCTGCTGACCTTTAACATGTCTGTTGCCATAAGGTAGATTTTTCCTTTGTGTGGTTTCCCACACCTCCACAAATTTGAAGTTGAAATACATTTCTCCTGCAAACTGCAGCCTACCCACAATCATAAACAAATTACACTCTCTGTGTCAACACTTGAAACCAAGTTACTAAATCCTAACGTGCTGGGATGGAATTGTTGCCCCTATCATCTACCACTTACTGCTATCAAAGCATATAACTGGATTAGTGGGAAAACAGCTGTATTACTCATACATTTAAGCTCTTTCAAACAGCAGGTTTTCCTTCTGCAACAAAGCACAGCACTTTAGATAAGAAAAATGCAAATCCCGGGGGCAATCATGACATACTAACCCCTGGCAATCTTTACATGAATTAATAGTTCATTCAACCTTTTTAAATTGGAAACAAATGCAAGAACTTTATTCAATCACTAGAACTGATGCATTTTAACACATTTAAGATTTCTGTTCCCTGGGATTTCTCCATATACCATACCAGACATGGTTCATTAAATAATCTTGTCAACTTCTGTATGTTATTGGCATGAGCTTAAATCCGTGCCTCTCAGTTGTGGGCATGAATCATAATACATATGGTTTTTGTGGGATAACATCTTGGCAGAGGACAGAAGTAAAACAGCTCTCTCATTAACTCAAAACCTCATTACTAAACAATCTATAGTTATTAAATCTAACAAGCCATAAAATAAATGATGCTTTCTTGGCCGAAATACTAGATAACTTCTAGTTATTACTAGTGTTCCTATACCTATCCTTTATTGTATTAACTGAAAAACTTCACCTAGCTTTTGGACTTTTTAATTATCCGATGATGTCTAATACCAGGATGCTTCAAGACAAAAATGTCCTTAAGAAATGTATTGAATAAATCTATATTTCGTTCACCTAGAACAAAATGTTTAAGTTGAATTGTCAGGTTTTGGATTTATTAAGAAAGCAGTGGAGTTGGACTTTATCTAGGAATTCCTTTTTTTGTTATGGAATATTCTGTGAAGAATAATGATCACAGAATCATCTAGGATGGAAAATACCTTTCAGATAGTCAAGTCCAACCATCAGCCCACCTCTAAACCATGTCTCTAAGTGCCACATCTATCTTTAATACCTCCAGGGACGGTGACTCAACCACTTCACTGAGCAGACTGTTTCAATGCCTAACAACACTTCTGGTGAAGAATATTTACTAATATCCAGTCTAAACCTCCCGAGAACAACTTAAGGCCATCACCTCTTGTCCCACTACTTATTGCTTGGGAGAAGAGACCGAACCCCAACTCCCTACAACCTCTCTTTAGGTAGCTGTAGACAGCAATAAGGTCTCCCCTGAGCGTCCTTTTCTCGAGACTAAACAATCTCAGTTCTTTCAGCCATTTCTCATAAGGCTTGTTCTCTAGACCCTTCACCAGCTTCATTGCCCTCCTGTAGACATACTCAAAGCACTTAAAAGTCTTTCTTGTAGTGAGGAGCCCCAACTAAACACAGTATTCAAAGTGCGGCCTCACCAGTGCTGAGTACAGGGGGATGATGGCCCTGATGGCTACACTATTTCTGATAAAGGCCAGGATGACGCTGGCCTCCTTGGCTGCCTGGGCATACTGCCGGCTCATATATAGCCAGCTGCCAACCAACAACCCCAGGTCCCTTTCTGCTGAGCAGCTTTCCAGCTGCTCTTCCCCAAGCCTGTAGCATTGCATTGTTGTGGTTGCTATGGCCCAAGTGCAGCACCTGGCGCTTTGCCTTGCTGAACCTCACACCATTGGCCACAGCCCATCGATCCAGCCTGTCCAGATCCCTCTGCAGAGCTTCCTACCCTCAAGCAGATCAACACTCCCATCCAACTTGGTGTCATCTGCAACTTTACTGAGGGTGCACTCTATCCCTTTGTCCAGATCATTCATAAAGAGATTAAATAGAACTAGCCACAATATTGAGCCCTGAGGAGCACTACTTGAGACCAGATGATTTTCTGTGTATCACCATATCTCTAGGTAATCCTCAGAGCATTTAGAAAAAGCAAAAATGAGATTATTTTAAAATTAGACAAGAATAATGAACCATCTGCCTTTTGACACAGTACATAAACCTAATAATCAAACTTTTGACCAAAGATATACAAAGAAGATTAAGTGGTGAAAAGCTAAGCAGTAAAATGTAGAATTTAATATTTGAAAAAAGATGACATCTCAGACCTCATAAATGAAAGTCATTTATATCAATTCCAAAGACTTAAGCAAACAATCAGAATGCTGATTGTTCTAATGCATTATGGTTTACTTCAAGTGTCAAGATATCTAAATCAAACATTAAAAAACCCACCATACGTGAAAAAATTACGGCAACTAACTTTGTTAGTGGATGAATGTTTGATAAAATTTAGGTCCGTGCATATGCTTTTCTGAATAATCTTAAGAAGAAATAATACTGAGTGTGATATCACCTTCTTTAGAGATGTCGCCTCTTGTGCTTAACTTTGGTTTGAGGCTTTGGTTGAACTGTGGAAAAACTGAGCAAACTAAAAACAGATAAGGTACAAATCCTAAAAATAGTTTGTGTTCAATTCTCTTACTTAATGAATGCTTTGCAGTAGTACAACCATATGTTTCTTACTTGCACCATATGATTCCCTTTCTGTTAGAGAAACAAAACATGTCTCCCACAATTATAATAGGTAAGCCATATCAACACATTAAAACATAGTCTATACAAATGTAATTGCAATACTGAAAGGATCTAATATGGATGTTTAAATGATAAGTGCACAATATCAAATAGCACTTTATAAAAGATTTAGAGATGCCATGTTCTGTTATGTATATTTCTATGAGTGTTGTCAACCTCTGAGGAGGAATGCAGTATGACCAAAAAGGTGTCTTTGGTTCTGCAGGTAAATATCTGCACTGTGCCTCTAAAGTTCATTCAAAGAAGAAAGTTTCTTAAGGTTTTTAAGTTATAAACCACTGGGAAAATGTATGATAGAAAATACTCCGAAATTTCTAGTCCTTTTTTAATACAAATCCCAACTTTGCGGTCTCACCAGAATAATGCTGAACCTTAGCTATTAAAATATCCTGGGCCTAAGGAAGGCTTAGCATTAAGATACACTATTTCTGGTCAGCTGGAAGCAAAAAGGTTGGAAAACTGTGTAAATCAGAAGGTAGTGGGGGTCTGGATTTTCCAAGGGCAAAAGCTGGCACAACTCCACTGAACACTGTAATAAATTTCCCGCAGTGTAGGATTGCGATCTTCTTTTGTTTGTTTTCAAACCAGTGAGCCTAACAACAAGATTTCAACTCTTTAATGCCTTTACTGAAAAGCTTATTTCCTTTAATAATAATAACAATGACATTAGCTTATTTTTTCTCCACTGCATTTTAGACTAAAAGAAATGGTCTAATCCACCATAAAAAACCTTTAACAAATGAAATGACACTGCAAATAAAAGCTTCTCTCCACTACTTGGTAAAATGTTTAGCTAGACTGACAGCTAACGATGAAGCAATAAGCAGTGTTCAAAGATATTTCTGATAATGATATTTCAGGTCTTTCTTCCTGCAGGCTTGATGCAACAGATCTGTAGAACTTGAAAACTGTCTTCAAAATCACCACCATGCAGGTTACCTCTTGTCATTAAAGAGTATGCCAATGTTCACATTCTAAATCCTTAGTATCAAAGCTCTACAGTCCAACAGCTTAATAAAAAAAAAAATAATAATAAAAATCCTTGCACAAAGCTAAAGCGTGACATCCAAGGTATCATCTTGAAAACTACGAAGTTGCCTATACCATATTCCCTCTTCCCAAATGTATTCTATTTTGCATTCAGCTTTCTGGAAAACCAGGAATTTGAACTTTAAATTCTTAGCAAGCATTAGAAAGATTAAAATGCTATTAAAAAAAACCCACCACCAAACCTCACAACCCAACACTACCTTCTATTTAAAAGTTCTATTATATAGAGACAGAAGTTTTAAGTGCAGTATTCAAGTTTGAAGTGTAGTAATGATAGGTAGTACTAAGGTAGTACTAGAAGTTTCAGATCATATTCTGAAAGACCTCAGCTGCTGAAAAGCTAGCCCTGAAAAAGCCAGCACCACCTTCACTTGAAAATCCTTACAACCCCACCCTCTTCCTAACAATCCCCTGACCTGCGCATCACATATGCTATGCTGCCTCTGTACACATAAATTACTTGCATTTTTAAGTTCCTTCATGGATTCTCCCCCTGTCATGGTTTAAGTCCAGCCAGTAACTCAGAACCGCGCAGCCACTCTCTCACCCCCCCATTATATTACTTAACTATGGGGAAAAATGTGCTATGCTACCCACTGAGTTTCTAACTGTAGAATCTCTCAGCAACACCTCTTCAGCAGGTCAGATGTATGCCTGTACATCTTCAGTCGTCATCCACCAATTAACACAAGCAACCTAAATATCGGCTGTGGGGAAAAAGGAACATCCCCTACTTCCTCTGCATCCTTTTATGTCATACCACAGCATAAGGCTTGCAAACTATTTATTATTTCAAGAGAATTTGCATATATCATAGAATCATAGAATAGTTAGGGCTGGAAAGGACCTTAAGGTCACCTAGTTCCATCCCCCGTGCCATGGGCAGGGACACCTCACACTAAACCATACCATCCAAATCATACCATATCAGTCAAATAGATGTGTTACACAGACCCCACTAATATATTGGGAAGAGGATTTGGCTAAACAGAACTTTGTTACTTTTGTCCTTCACTAAAATGTATAGATAGGAACAATCCTAGGACTTTCACTATACTTTACAAGAAAACAGTAAGCCAAATGTGGTATTTTGCAATATAATTAAAGTCTTTTAGCAGCTTAACATTCAATATCTCATATCTGGCATTAAAATAATTTGCTTATGGCTTTGTTGACAATACAAATTTTGCGGAAAGAGTGGATACTCACTGAAACTACGTTCACAAAGTCATCGTCAGACAAGGTCTCCAACATCTCAATGACTGAAGTGCGGATCAGCTTCAGTGTCAATCCACTGACACTTCCGCTCCTAACAGAAATCCACAAGGCAAAAGAAAAGTTGAATTTAACACATTTTATTTAAAATGTAAAAAAAAAAAAAAAAAAAAAAAAAAAAACCCACAAAAATGAGAGCATGAACAAGCACTGTCACTGACATTCTCACTAAAACTGTCAATAATTCTGAGTTCTTTAGCTCTTCATTAGTTTTATTACCTTGTTATAATAAGAAATTAAGTCCAAAACTGGCATTCAGAGCCCCAGTCCTGTGGCTCAGGTGAAGTTATAACAGTACAGCACTTCTGCATTTTCATCTCAAGAAATCTGAGGGTTTACTGCCTTCAACCAATGGACTATCTAAACATTTTATACTACTGCCCATAGATTTACAGCTTTAGATTTTCAGACACTCTAATGACAGCTTGTTTCTTTCAAGGAAAAACCTAAACAGAAGTGAAGAAATAAAAAACCTGATAAAGCTTTTTGCTAATATGAAAGCACTTCACGTTTTAAAGCATTAAAATTAAATCCTTTTTCTGATAAAATTTTCCAGCATAAGGCAATCTGTTTGACACATCAGGTTCAATCCTTCCTTTGGTCCCTCAACATTAGCTAAACAAAGGAAACCTTGCCAAGGCAGAGAGAGGTTTTATTGATTTCTTTGCTCATTTTCTGTTAATGTTTTATTGCAAGCAACCTTCACAATTTTTAAATATTTATGGTAAAACATGCAAAGTCTGCATATATTCTCATCTTTCAAGCTAATGAAATCATGATTAAACCTACTGTATACGCTTCTAGTCATTTGGGTTTAGGTCTGAGTTTTACAACAAATCTTGGCAAGCACAAGAGAAATTTTCAGTTGATTACTTCAGTAATTAGAGACTGAAAGCAAAATAACATTAAACTGATTAAAAACACTTCCTTGTCCCCAGTTTAATTTTCAGGTTTGGTTTCAGCTCATAGGAAGTATTTTTTTCTGTATATTTATTTTGTTAATACCAAGATTTCTGATCCTTGCATATAAACACTTCTTAACCCTCTCTCTGTTTTTCAGCATCCAGAGAGTCGTTCAATATATCTAAGTACTTTTTATCCCTCTAATATTAATAACCAGACATTAAACACTTACGCATCAACTAAAATAAGCATGTCTTTGGGAGATGCAGCTCCTTGAATATACCTGGAATAATATGAAAGATACAAATTTGAAAAATATTTGTTGTGCTTGATGAAAGATCCTGCAATCTCTAAACTAAAATCCACCTGAACCAACAAAATCCTCCCGTTGTAGCTAACAGAAAACCATATGCTATCATCTCTCTTGGTGTGCCTTCTATGTAAAATAAAGTCTATACTACTTTAAGGAAGTCTGGAAATGGGATATACCAATCAAAAAAATTCACTGTTTTCAGATGCTGATAACTGTAAAACATAAATGCTACTTCAGAGTTAAAGATCTTGATAACAGATGAATTATTATGTTAGCCCAGTTTAGGGAAAAATACATTCAACTAGTATCAATGTACATTATGCCTTGAGAGGCTTACAGAAAAAAAAATCTTGAGAAAGAATCCCATTGTTCCATTGTCTTTTACTAATCTAGAGATTTTTCTGCTGGTCTAAACCATTCAGAAATATTTGTAAACATTTGCAAAAATCCAGAAGTTTCTCAGTCTAATAATCTGAATTACATTAGATTTTGGCACAAAAATCAAAGTTTTTAATTGCCCTATACCAATTTGACAGTCATCCTCCTACGAAAAGGTTCCTGTAATGCTACAGTATGACACACTACAGTGGATATTGCATAACAGGTAGTATGATTAGAGAATTGTTTATTCAGAAGAATCAAATTATTTTAAAAAAAGACAATAGCAATGTCTAAAAGCAAGGACTACTATATATAAATGATAAAAGAAATTTGCCTTTGCAATCATCTCTAGAAAGTGTTCTATATATCATTCCTTTAAAGAAAACTTACCATGGTCTTCTACGAACATCATAAAGATCTATCTTGTTTGGAGTTCGACTTTTATCTACCCATGGGGAAGCTAAAAAGGTAAAAGAAAACTTATATAGTATATTTAAAACTTTATCTTAGGTATTTAAAGACAACAATATAATACCCTTACACCCATATATATATATCAGCATACAATAAAATGCAATAAACATTAAATAAATACAATTTATTTTAAATAATATATTTTAAATATATTTCTTCTAAATAAAATAAACACAAATGCAGATAAAGACCTTAAAGGGCCAAGTTGTGTTGAAGAAATAGTTACCGACTATAATTGACCTCTGACTTCAATGGAACCAGGATTTCAACCAAAGTACTTTAGAATATGAAATAAGACTTTTTTGAACAAGAAAATACTTATAAAATTTTATAAACAGTTATAAGTTCATTAATGTTTATACAGTAATACTGTACTGGTTTAAAACTCAGTTATGCATCTAAAAAATTATATACCTACTCAACAAAGATTTACCTAAAAATGCAAATTAGAAAAGTAACATGCAAGTATCGTACTTTCTGAACAGAAAATGACATGGAAATATTCATGTTTCTGTAAAGAAAATACTGAGATTAATAACCTTTTGCAAGCATTTAATCTAAGCTTTACCATAATTTTCAGCAATGGTAAGAAACTTCCCCTTCCTAAAAAAAATATGAGCCTTTAAAAAAAAATTGACAGCTTAATAAACATAAATAAAAAGATGAAAAGTTACATGAAATGAAATAATATTCTGCAATTTGCTCTCTCAATGTATGCCAACAGCATTGGGGAAGCTATTTCCTGACAATAATTTTTTTGTGTCTAGGAAATAAAGAAAGACATAGGCAGCTCCAAGTTTCTTCCTGAAAAAGCATTTATCTAAGACAAATTGGAAGAATTATGAATTCTTCCATCCATGAATATAAAAGAAGCCACCAGCTTAGAGTAGCTGCTTATTTTTTAATTTACTAGACGAACCCTTTCTTGTGACCATAACATGAGCTGGAACATCAGTTACCAGAAATTTTAAACCAAGCATAACCCACAGGACATTATTAGTATATATTCACTAAACACAGAAAATACTGCATACTTGTAGAACTACAAATATATTTTAATATAATGCCACTTAAAGGTAAGCACATCAATTCCCTGAGGTTAACACCAGTTGATGGAACACACTTCAGAATTGGGCCCTTTAGACCAAACTCAGTGTAGCAAATATTTCAGAAAGTTGAAGACCCAAAATTAATATTAACCTGAACTGGTCAGGAAACACCAAATAATAAAATATGAAATGCCTGAAACTTGCCCTAATATTTCCAAAACCACCAAAAGGCTCTGTAGGGAAAAAGCCGGGTTTTTTTACCTGGAATACTAACTAAAACACTTTTAAAGTTTATTGTTACTTTCTCCTTTCCTCTTTCCCCTTTTCCCCTATGAACAACTAAGCCTTGCACTCAGTTCTACCATAGTTTTGCAGTAATTTCCTGGATTGGAACAAAGTTTAAATGGCCCCTTTCTGGCTACATGTATATTAGTAAGTTAAAAAGCACAACTGAAGGAAAGACATTCACTGGAACTAGACTTAAGAGCTATTACAATTGCTCAGTTATACACAAAAGACACTATAAATAACCCACTCAGAGCACTACTTACAGCCTATCAAACCCTTGGGGAGATTACTGTGAACAGTAACTCACTAGCTTGGCCCTTTCAGTATGCACAGTCCTGGAAGACTGTTAATAGCTTCAGAGAGATTTCGAGAAGATCTTCAAAAACATAATTTCTTACTATGCTGTTAAAATAGTATTTTCTGTGCCACACATCAGTAAGTTTCTTTTCCCTAATTAATATATTACCTTCTGTTGAGACAAATATATTAAGCACCTATGTGCTTAAGTCTCCGTGCGAGCAAATTTGTCTGGATTTATTATGAGGCTGAAGAATTTTTTATCAGATATTAATAGGTGCTGAATCATACAAACACTAATTATGAAATATACTGTTTACTGAGAAAACTCATTCTATTGATCTTTACAATGTTTTCTACAGAAGTTTACATAATCTAGTAGTAAGTTCCTGCATGGCTAAACATAAGTATCTAAAAATTCATTCACACTAAAGAAGTGATGAATTCTCCCTTCAACCTCAGGAATTAATATGACTAAATTAGTCGTTCATCCTAAAGTCTCTCTGGTTTATCACTTTCAATTTTAGATAAATCTGAATTATCTCAAATCTATTCCCTGTTTTTGTTAATGTTTGCCGTATTTAAGGATCCTATTAACAGGTAACTGAAATTCCCCTCAGACATTTTATCTCCAATGATCTAGTTTTAATTTGCCACAATTTTATCTTTTAAAATGCAATTTTTTAGAATATTATAAATTCTCTCTATACAAAAATAAATAATTATGCATTTACAATTATATAGGGAATAGGATGGAGACCTATTGAAAAGGACATGTTGCCTTGATCCATGCACAAAACACACTATAAAACCATTTAGGGAAAGTGGCTTACATCTTACTGACAAAAGCCATTATAGGGTCTAAGATGGAAGCAAAATGAAATACATAAAAAGATGATTACTTATTTTCCTAAAAAAAACCCAAAAGTGAAGATCAAGGATTTTCAGATTTACAGTTTTATTTGTATAATCTCTTGTTTAAAACATTCATTTTAATTAGATGCCTTGGAACCTGGAGCACCAAAGAAGTTAGCCTCACCATTCTGCATTGCTGCATACTCCTATCCTTGAGCTATGTCAACACTGCACAGTTCTCTGTTGCATACATTAAATTTCAGTCATGTTCACCTTTGATGACTTTCTTGTTTGCCATGTGGTTAGATTTGATATTTTATAAACTATTCATTGGATGTTACATCCCTCCCACTTCTGTTTGCATTATGGAGATACAGACCTACTTATTTCAAGCAAGAGCAAGGCATGTTATTCTTTTTTCTCTGCACATGAGAGTGAAAATCCTCAGTGTGGTTGGTTACATGGAAAACCAGTTCATGAAGGATAGAGACTGTCACAGGGTAAAGTATAAATGAAAGTATTTCTTGGGAAAGGGAGCCCTTAGCTACATGTGCCTGTTTTTAATTCATATGATTCCAGAGGCACAGGTCAGTGTCATGGGGGAGGCCTTCCTGAAAAAGTCCTGCCGAATGAAACTTTGGTTACATCTGCCCTTCTCTACTGGTTAGGTATGCATGTGCAAGCAATGAAGAGGCACAGATGAATTATTAACAGCTTTACACCCCTGTAACACATTTGGGGAAAGAGGCTAAAAGCTGACAGTAAAACAGGTAACAAATGCCAATTACCAAATCCCAGACAGCATCATCTATTCTGGCTCAAACTTCATTACCTTTCCATCTCAAGAAAGTTACTGGGTAGCCAACCTCAATATAGCATTTAGTGGGTTAGGCAAACAAATATTTCCTAAAGCTGAATTTTATCTTGCTATCTCTCAATAATCATTCATGTAGATATTCAAAACATTTAAACCCAGACTATTAAACTCCTTGTGTTGGATTCAGTAAAGTCTTCCTCAGATGTAGTGAAGGTTCAGCCTTCAGCTTATACTTTGCCTTCAATTTAATTTCCTAATTCTACTATTTTAGAGAATTTATGTGAACAAACCTGTTTTCCGGTATACAGTAGCCTACTCTAGCTGGGAAATGTGGCATCCCTGAGCTTACTACTCAGAAAGAAGCCATGTGAATTTTGGTGTAGCAACAGTACCTTTGCAGAATTACTTAGTTATTTTTCAGTAAATGTAAAAAGTGGTGAGACGTGGGAGCTAAAAATAATAAACAACCATGACTTTGGGAGACTTTAACATTAATTGTCGTAAAGCGTTTTGTAGCAGTGTGCTTAGGATATTTGTATCATAATTATGTCTTGGATTGCCCAAAGAAGTCGTGAATGCTCCATCCCTGGTGGTGTTCAAGGCCAGGTTGGACAGAGCCTTGGGTGACATGGTTTAGTGTGAGGTGTCCCTGCCCATGGCAGGGGGGGTTGGACTTGATGACGTTCAGGTTCTTTCCAAACCTAACTATTCTATGATTCTAATAACTGGTTAGTAGTATCCACCCAAGACAGAGAATGTTTCTGACCAGTTCCATGCTACCACAGAAGATGTTAAGTCTAGACTGAATGCAGCACTTCTTAACTGTTTTACCCAGATAATGGCCTTAACTGCAAGACATCACATGATCTTCAGGTAAAATCTACATAACATAGCTCTGTGCAATGTCTTCTGTATCGTTAAATAGCACTATCACCATACAGAAATGAGAGGATAATTATCTGAGTTTTTTCAAGAATGTATTTGAACATGAAATGCATGCTGTAGTCTGCAATGTAAAATGAACCTATCAAATGGCTCTGTGTTCAGCCAAGAGGCAAATATTTCTGCTTCCACATGCATAAACTGAATTTCATCCTCAAAATATGGGTTGCTTTCATTGGTTTTACCTGGACTAGCTGCCATCCCCCACCAAGAGTCTAGAGTATCAGAGCTTGAGGAGGAGAGGAACAGAAGTAACAAGATGTTTTGTTGGGATTTTGCTGTCTTTCTTCCATTAGAACAAATTATGAAGATTTTAATTTGTTTTAAATAAACGAAGTAAACAACACTCAAAGATGCTTATTTCAGTGTAAAAAGTAGAGCTACCCAATTTACACACTAATTGCACTAATTGATGAATTTGAAGCTGCATTACTGAAGAAGTGTTTTGGATTTTGTTTTGTTCTTTTACTTTAAAGGCTCCTTTGAATGTTGGGTTGTTAAAAGGAACTAACAGCTATTAAGCATGAAACCTTTTGCACACACAAAAGTGAAGTTCTCAGTTTTTCAAGGCTTTTGATTCATTTTGTATGGATTTTTAGGCTTTCGAGTCTCCCTGTATCAGCTTCAGTAATGACTTTCTTGGCAGAGTTCAATAACATGGCTGCAACACTATTGCTTGCTATTACTGGTTAACACAAGAGCAGCTGTGCACAGCAAGTCCTTCATTTAGAAAGATATCTTTTTATTTTATTAGAAATTGATTTTTAAAGCTCTTCCATTATTAATTTCTGTAAGAAGGGAATGCTCCTGTAGCTGAGTGACACCTACTTCACCGACATCTGGAAAGAAGTTCCAGATTCTTTAATAATAAATAGACAATACAGCTCTTCTGTATCTGTAATTTTAATCCAAGATTTTTAAGATTTTAGGGACAAAATTATTTTTCTGTATAATGGGCACTGCAGCATTATCTTTCCTTTATCTATTAATTTGTCTAACACCTTGTAAGCCTAAATTACATAGGAAAATCCTAGTAAAGTACTGGCATGAGCAATTTATAAAGGCTTTTTTCTAATTAACTAAAGCTCCCACCATATTATACTTACATGGATAAAGAAAGTAAAGCTAAATAGAAGGCAAATCTACAGTAAAAAGACGGAAAGAATAAAACAGTTAGTGCTGTATTCTTCAGCACACGTATTACAAAGACCCTGAGATTAACACACCAGCTGATTAAACAATGCTATACATTTAAGTATGAGTTAATTAATATAATAGCACACTAGATCTTGTTATGACACATATTCCTGGCTTGAATCCCTAGTCTTCAGAGGATCATTAAAAAAGTAATTTTATCTCTCTATATACCTGTTTGTTTCATCTGCAAAAGGAGGACAGTGAGATTTTTGTTACTTTTAAACCAGAAGGTGCTTTGGGGATGTCATTAAGCCACAAGCTGTCCATTCAGAAAGGCTGCCAGCATTGCTGTCCCTTCAGTCACACCATGGGGCTGTCTAAAGGATTAATATAGTAATAAAACTCTGACATGTTCTGTTTACTAGTACAGATATACCTTAAAAATGAGGGAGCAGATAAGCTTAAGAAGCCAATTGCACAAATGATTGAAACATTACGATATTTTTAAGGTAAGAATTATGTATGGACTGCGATTTTGTTCAGTATCTACTCATTTAGCTAAGGACTTTAACGTCACAGCTAGTTTGCAACTTGAATTCAATACTTCACCTGGAAGTCTGGCAAAGAGTTGGTCTCCTTAGAAAATACTATTTCTCTTCATGAGTTTGAAGTTCCTAATGTTCACCTATGAAGTGGATATTGTAGTACATTTTACTGGCTCTCTCATAGTTATATGACCCTAGGCATAGTCAAAACAAAGCCATCCTCTATCCACTTGCTTTCTTTTCCTATCCTTCTCTGACATGGGTAAGGTCAAACGAAGATGACAAGTATCTGTGTTTAGGTTATGTAGTAAGGGCTATACAGGTACAGGCTGGAGATTGCTTTTTCTCTATTAAAAATAATATAAAATAAGATAAAATTCAAAATAAATATTAAAATAAATAAATGAAAATAAAAGAAAATAAATAAAATGTAAAAACCAAAACAACAGAGGGAAGTCAGAGCTATACAGCAAAAGAGCTATACAGCACATAGGGAGAGTGGAAGTTGCCAGCCATACTGTACTGGGAAATAAGTTTTAAATTTAATTTCCCATAAGCCCTTGTTAAATCTCCAGGTAGAAGTGGGAAGATTTGGAACATCTGGGGACAGGACAGTATTTTTTTTTCACTTTTATTTTTGTTATTAATTGCCTTAAGTTTTTATATTGTGACCAAGTATGGCACGTTCCCACCTTAAGCACACTGTAGGCCACTGTCACACTGAATCCATGTTCAACATTTCTTCATAAAATATGCTGAATCTATTCATGCATCATCATATTGCTGTTATTGCTATGTAGAACCCACTAAATGGAATCTGAAACTATCAATACCAGTACTACTCTTTCTAGTATTACCTTTGGCTAACACTTAGAGTACTTGCCTGAGAGACCTGACATGGTGTTGCTGATCGAATAAGTTTTTTCTAAATATTCATTTAAATTAAGATTGTGATTTCATTTGAGTAATTCTTTGCAGCCAGACTTTCTTAAGTGCACTTACTACTATAACCAGAAAGCCTCCTGTATATTTAATTGCAAATACATGTCTGCTGTCTGCAGTCCAAAACAAAATGCATCCTTTAGTGAAGATCTTGGCCTTACAAAAAATGAACCAATCAACCAAAAATAGAGGAAGGTAGTATCTGGCAAAAGTCACATAAATACAAAGTGTCTTTAAAATCTAGTTAGTAATTGCTACAGTAAAAATAATATACTTCCGATTGCAGTATTTTAATAAAACACTGACTAACAATCATAAACCTAAATACCTCTGTAATTAAGGATTCCAAGATTAAAAGATGAACCAGTTAGTTTGCACCTACGCTTCCAAGTAGTCTGCTAAATATTTGATATGAAATTGTTGTTTGAGATAGCTGCTTTCTAAAGCCTAGTCCTAAATTTGCCGGGTAGACTCTTCACAAAATATAAATAACTTAATATCTGTCAAACTATATTAAACTACTTTAATTAAATGAATTTATTTTTGTGTAACAGATTTGTCCATTGCTCTGAGGTCAATTATAAATTAAACCTGTAGTCTGATCGGTATTAATGTACCTTTCTGTCTGCATGGAGTCAATGAAGCTCTACATTTGCAAGCCCACAGACTCAACATTAAAAAAGAGGAAAAATTCAATTTTTCAAACCCCTGTCTCCAAAAAAAAATCTCTTTGGAAACAATATATTAAAAAAAAATAAAAAGAAAAAAAAATAAAACCCCAAAACATGACCTATATTACAGATTCTCTGTGGCCCTGCTTCAGCAGGAGGGTTGGTCCATGTGATTTTCAGAGTTTCCTTCCAACCTCACCCATTCTGTGACTCTATGAGTCATAGTTTGGAGTTATACGTAAATGATGAAAAACTGCTCCCTTGCAAAACAAAGGCTGGAGACTTCTACAAATATTTTTAAAACTGGTGGATTTTGAAAGGAAACTAGAATTGAAAACATGTACTCAATACAACAGAGCCCTCAGACAAAAAAAAAAAAAAACCAAACAAAAAGGAAATAAAATATTTATATGCCCAGCCCTATCTTGCCTTCTAGAGACAGACTCAGAGAAAAATCTGTTTGCAAACTGAACATAAAGAAACAGGAAGAGTTATAGGTGGGAGATGTTCAGAAAAGCTGGCTTATTTCCTGCTTAAAAGATGAAAAGAAGCTGTAAATAATTCCCCAAAATGTTATTATGTAAATTGAGATTCCCTGTTTTCTGAGATGACTCAAGACAACCTCTGAGTATGAACTGGGCAGTACTGCAGGATAATGAAATCAAGCTCCATGTGGCTTCAAGTCAGACAGGACAGTACACCAGCAGTATCATGTCTAACAGAATGCAATGCATACTACATGCCTTTATGTCTGGGTCTGGCTTTTTTGGTCAGGCTTGTCAATGTAAACAGAGAAATTGGAATTCTGTTTTCAGTTACATTCTGGCACATGGATATGTAAAACTGTTCATATTTTTAATTTTTTTTTTTTTTTTTAATTCCCAGAGTTTAATTTTACTGAAACTGATCTCATCCATCACATTGTATCTTTTTGCTGTGGAAATTAAGTTTAGTAACAAAAGCTTAAACAAGGATGTTAAGGAAAACTGCATCAAAAGACTTTCTCTTAAAGTCAAGACAAACAAAATCACTGCTTTTCCTTCATCTACTAAGTCTGCCATCTCATCATAGACAATTATCAGGTTGATCAGGCATGTTTTCCCCTTTCACCCATGCTGACCACTCCCAATCATCTTTTTGCCCTTACTATGTTTCAAAATAGCCTCCAGGAAGACTTGCTCCATCACTTTCCCAGCGAGTAACATAAATTTGACACCTTGTAGTTCCCCAGATCCTCCTTCTTGCCCTTCTTAAAGATAGAAGCGACACTTGTTTCCTCAGGAAAGAAATAACTTCAGGAGCCTGTCCCAGTGTCTATGACCTTTCAATGATAATCAAGGATGGCCTTGCAATGACATCCACCAGTCCCCTCGATGCTCCTGGATGCTTCCCATCAGGTCACAAGAATTTGTGCATATCCACTTTTCTTAAATGTTCTCTAACTCAATCTTCTTCACTGAGTAGAAGTCATCCTTGCTTCAGAATTTCCCACTGATTCAGAAGCTAGTGATTACTGAGGGGTGGTCTTACAATAAGGGCCAAGGTAAAGAAGGTAACGAATACCTCAGACTTTTCCATATTTTCCTTAGGCTTTCTTTTGCTTCTGATGTCCCTGTAGAAGCTCTTCTTGTCCTTCATATCCTTCACCAGATTTAACTCCAAATGAGCTTTGGCTTTTCTAACCATGTTTCTGCATGCTTGGATGGTGTTTCTATATTCCTTCCAGGTTATCTGTCCTTGCTTTCACCTCTTGTACAGTTCTCTTTTGAATTAAAATTTTAATCAGGTATCTTAATCACCTGGAGATAGAGATACCTGTTTTGATTCTTCTACAACTGTATAAATGTATGTAAAAAGGACAATGCATTCTCACAATATTGAAACCATCTCTTGAAAGAAAGATTTGGTATATATAATTTTAAATGCAAGAATGAGTATATATTTCATCCTTCTTAAATGTTCTATTCAATTTATTTATTTATTCTTCTGAGCTCTTGTAATAAACTACTGTTTACCTACTCTTGATTTATCCAGAGCTCACAGAATAGCTAACAGAAATCTCAAAATTGCTCTTGACGTCTTCATATCAAAATGGATGGTTGCCAACACAGTAATAGAGCTGAGCATTTCTCTTCACAAATATGCTGTCAGTGAAAGTAATGAAAATGTTGATAGTAAGTGCCCACACTAATCTTTAAAATTACTTTAGGGAAGACACACTTTCTTAAATAATCTAAAGAAGAAAATGTTTAATATGAGAAAACTCATATTGATTCTTTAAATTGAGCTGATTAGAACCCTAACTGAAAGAGATGAAAATACAGGTTTGAGGCCCATGGAGGTATCCTACATCTTTGCTCTTCTCTGCCATTTCTTCGTTTTTGACAGTGAGAGCTGAACTGAGTATATTCTAAGGAAAAATAGTTAATAATGAAGTAATGGATTAATTTATCAACAGAGAAGCAGACCTCAATGAAGTCTCTAATGTTTCTACAGAGACATCTTGTATGATCAACATAGGAAGGTGCTATACAGTTCCCTTTTATGCCTGCTTCTGCCATCACTGCAAATATCAACATATGTACCAAAGAGGCAGACAAAGCACAGCTGAAAATTATATTAAATCACATATGTGATGCTAGAGAAGTGTACAACAGTACAAAAATAGAGTATATGTAGGAAAAATAGGATATAATGAATAGAAAAATAATCCTATATTTCACACATACTTTCTACCCACAGGGTCACTCATAGAAAGATTCCTTCATCCTGCTTGTTACTATAGTGACAAGGACAGCCCAAGAGCCTGCTTGGGACAGAAGTGATGTACTGCCTAGCCCATGACTTCAGGCAGTGGGATACTATCAGATAAAAGCATTAGTGCAAGAAACCTGTGATTGAAGACACCCTCTATATCCTAGAGGTAACCAAAGATGGATTGTTTTTAAGGGAGGACTGAGTGGCTATATTTCAGGTAATAATGAGCAGACTTATCTATGCATTTTAATTCTAGGCTTTGATACTTCCAAATTCTTTCACAAATATCATCACTATGAAGAAATTCATCACTTTGAAGCAGGTTTACCTAAGGCAAATATAATGAAGCAATGTTGTACGATTTATAACATCACTTTCAAAAAGCAAATGTTAAAAGCATCCATTCCAGTATATGAAACTTGATTTTCATTTTCAGAATGTTTGTGTGCATCAGCAAACTGAGCCAAAGGTTTAACAAAAAAAGATGGACAACCTTGCACAAAGACCTAGTTTAAAAATCTGAAACCCAAAGGGCTTACTGATTTGAGTTATAGATGGAATTGGGAAGAAGATGCATAGAACAATACACATACAACTTAAGGACTGTCAGAATCTCCCAGGTTGCTCTCTGTGTATGCAGAACTTAAGGATATATATATAAATACCCAGGCATTTCTGAAGTTAATTACTAACAGGACTAGACAGATCATAAGGACTTAGGCACTTAGCTATGGAATAAGCAGGAAGTATAGGGTTCTAGATTTAAATCTGTGTTTGAAAGTAGTACAGACAAGCCACATATTCACCTGCAAAACAGGGAAAACAAGCCTTTCCCATTTTATAGGGGTGCTCTAAGGAAGAGTACATAGAGAGGCTCTTGTGTTTTGTTTAACAACTGACAGGTTAGCAAGACATAAGAATGTATTTGTCAATATATGAGATAATCCAACAATGGAAAATGAATATCCTGAAGACTGGCACAGAGATGCATTAAAGAAACACTTATTTTTTCAGCATTTGCAAAACATCACTATACAAGATGCAGTGACAAATGGTAACCCCAAACGCAGTACTAATATATCCCAAAAGCACTGAACCAGAATACTTGGAAATAAGTATGAAGTTAGCATTTTCAAGATTATTTCTTTCTGCAACTTCTCACTGTATTTCATGAACATCTAGCATGAAAAAACAAACAGGATTCAAGTGCTATTAAATATTCTTCCTATAAACTAGCCTAAGGCAGTTTCTCTGCCTGTGCTAGTAACTGTACTAATGATACAGTAACAGCTTCAGAATAATCCCCTTCACCCTCAGAAACACAGTCTTGTATAAACAGAAGAGAAAAGATCTCAAAGTTCTTCCTTTGCCAGCTGCAGGCAAGAAACAACACACTGCATGCAATTGTCTTGTGCATAGTGGACACATTCTGTCACTGACAACAGCAAAAGTTAGGAACAGCAGCAGGACAAGCAGTACACCTTGCCATAAAGCAAGCCTTTCTGTTAGCTAATACACATCAAAAATCAAATTAAGGCTACTGATGACCTAAATTCAATAGAATATACATCTATTTAAATTAATTAGTCTGATCCCATAATGAGATTCTTCAATAGGTGGAACAAAAACTGGCTGAAATAATCAAGTTGCATTTATTGACCTTAGTTCTAATAGCAAAGACATAATTGTCAGAGACTGTGGATTCTGCAGGATATAAATATAGCACGGTGCAATCATATTTCCACTGACTTTACCATGACATTATCTGTCTACTCACCGAGTCACTACTTTTTAACTAGACAGGTAGAAAAATCTCACTGGCAAATATTTAACTATTTATACAAGCCATAGAAAACAATACAAAAATAAAATGTAACTTTTCAGGTTTTCCAAGAACATACTCTTCTGTGCCTCTTACTGTAAGAAACAGTAGTTACATATTTCTCCTTAGTTTCTTCTCCCTCATACTAGCTTTATGACAGAATAATTTCAAGTTCTTTATTTCTAATACACAGAAGCTGCATCTATGTAATAAGATAGTTTTTAGTTAATCTTATTGCTTGAAAATAATTCAGAGTAATTTTAAGGCAATACGTGGCATAGGACAGGTTTTTAGGAGACTTCAGTTACCTGGGTAATACCTAGCGAGGCCAGTTGCACTACCAAAAACCTGCCATAATAAAGTGGGGTCTTCTTCTCTGTTCCGCTTGAATACATCATCCAATGCTGCAGTCCAGTTGAGTTCATTTAACACTATCGTTGCTGTCAAAGACAAAACACACTTGGTATTACAAAGTTAGATCCTAACAGAAGCTGCAATGACTACAAAAAACCAAACTGAACTATTAAGTAAAAATATTTTATTTAACTAAGCCATAAGGGAAATTTAAATAAATGCACTCTTTTTCCTTGGGATTTTTGTTTAAGTTCCTCATGCACTCTTCTTCCTGTTGCATTATCTGTACACAATAACTGTTGGCTTATTTGCAGAGCCAGTATCTTCTACAAATATGTCGTTTCTGAGATGTCACTCTAGTTGCACTTCCCACTTACAGAAAATTAAATGTGAGCATACAGCATTGGTGTTTACTAATTACAACACTCTGCAATAAGAACAACTACAATGACATCACCAAAAGTAGGCATGTACCCCTTATAAAGGTAACAAAGGTGTCCCTTTCCAAATGGATGCTGTAAGAGGATTATATGGGAAAAGACAATAATAACTTATTTGAATTGTAATATTAACGTGGGACTGCATGCACAATAGTACTCATTATAGCACACTAACAAGATGTTAATGTTCATATATGTGATTACTTACAGAACAATCAGCAATGTGAACAATAATATTTATAAGTTGGGTCAGTTCCACAATGAACTTGAAATATAAGGAAATTAACATTTCAGCTAAACACTGTGTGGCCAGCTATACAGAAACTTAAATTCACAAAGTTGTCCCCTACCTATGTTTTAATCAATCAAATATATTATGTAATCAATCAATCAAACATATATTAACATGCTCTATGCATTTTAAAAAAACATACCTTCATGAAAACTGCTACAGTAATAGTCAATTGACTGTAGTCAGTAGTCAATGAAATTGTATTGTCACACCAAATACCTTCTGCAACTCATGACAAATCATACTTTTCACACCTCATTTCATCAGCTGCAAATATATCATTAATTCTTCCCTCCCCCACCAAAAAAAAATATCTGAATCGTTATTAAGCAATAGCAAGTATTCATTTAATTAGACAAATCAAGGGCTTTTTGCTGGCTTGGTCATTAATTCTTGCTTTTGTGTTTCCTAATGGCATTTTAAACCATGTTTCTAAAACCAAAACACCTAGATTAGCAATCCAAGGGAACCAGAGGGAACAACGTTTGAAAACAGCTAAAGACATAGGTATAAATCCTATGAAAGCTAACACTGTAATACAGATCCTGCTTACGCTATGGTATTGCACACAGGGAATAAAATTCAGCTTCTCTTGCAAATAAGCAAGTCAAGCTGAAATAAAAACAGTTCATGTTTAAGGCTCCTGAGTGGCATTCCAGTACAAAATTTGGTATGTACATCTACATTCTAGCCCTCTGCCATAGTAAAAAAAAGAAACAGTAAAAATAAGGGCAGGCTGAAAGCTGACATTTGACAGGCCATTTCCAAAGTGAGGTTGTTAACAGGTACTAGAGAAACAAGATCACAACATTAAATTTTATAGGCTTGTTTTTAAAGGTTAAGGAGAAAATTGCTACACCATGTGTTTTGCAGAAAGGTTTGTCTATGTTTTTCAAAGTAGTTTGGAGATAATATTGCCCTCTCAAGATAAAACTTTTTCTAGAAATATCAAATTAAATTTCCACCCCCTGAGCTGCCATTTAAGCAATAAGCTTGTGCTATAATACCTGTCTCTTTGTCAAGTAGATAATTATAAATATATTTAAGTTTACTTAAGACTTCCCTAAGGCACAAAAGGAAGTTAAATAGCATTTTAAAACGGTCACTCCTGTTTGACTTACTGTGTGATTAAGCATTATGTACAGGATTACTAAACTTGACTTGCATCAGATATCATCTCCTGAAGTGGCTCCATGAAGTCATTAGAAGCTCTGTCATTTACTCAAGCAAGAATTTCCTTTCAGCTTGATTTTAGAGCTTTTTCGTGTTACTGTTTCCCCACCATTCCTGGCCCAGTGGAAGCATATGCTGGCATTTAGAGCACTGGAGCTTAGGACGCTTACTTAAGGCACATGGGAGACAAAGCTTACAGGTTTCAGGGTCCTCTATGTATTCCCAAGCCCCACAACAATATAAACCAATGCATTTTTTTGGCCTTGTGGCCTGACTTAAAACTGCTGCAGTCTCTACCCCCAAGACTTTACCACCCTGGTCAGACCTCTGATTCGCTTATTCAGCAAAACACTGAACCAGGAAAAAACTATTTTGAAGTTAATCATGCTCATAAGTACTTTTTTTAAATTTGTGGCTATGCACCCCATGAATTCATATGCAACCATGTATTTCTAAATATAGAATTTCCTTAAAAAAGAAAAAACACACATACTAATTAAACATTATTAAACATCTTACTATGTATTTTCAGATACTGTTGCAAAGAGTGTAACACCAAAAAATGGAGTTATATGTATACATGAGCCTATGTTTACACACACCTCTTATTATGCAGTCATTCACTGGAATGGGCTGCCCAGGGAAGTTGTGAATGCTCCATCCCTGGCAGTGTTCAAGGCCAGGCTGGACAGAGCCTTGGGCGAGACGGTTTAGTGTGAGGTGTCCCTGCCCATGGCAGGTGGGTTGGAACTAGATGATCTTAAGGTCTTTTCCAACCCTAACTACTCTATGATTATATAATTATGTGTATATATATATATATATATATATATATATGCAAACTATATGCATATAAACCCAGATGTATATACAAAAAAAAGAATAACCAAGGAGACAATCTACATATAGCAAAATAACTAAGTACTGAAGTACTGAGTGGAGATATTGGAACTGATAATTTCAGCATTTTATTAGACTTGTTGAGATTAGGCTATAAAGCAAGAGATACAGCTTACTAGATCTTATTTGTAATGTTTGTGGAGAAGTGATGCTTTATAGTTCAAGTCAGAGTTTTATGATCGTATTTACATCCTACTTTCCCCATCTTCCTCCTCTAATTTTCTCCCAAATACAAATATAATCCCCTAAAAAAAATAATCCAAGAACTTGCATCAAGGGGGAAAAAACCCTCAACAAAACCAAACCAAAAACCGAACAAACCAACCCAACACATGAAGTTGGAATTAAATAATGTGGAATTCAAGATGAGCAACAAGAACAGAGGATCCTAACAGAAGTAAAACAAAATCAATCTGTGACAGAACTACTAGGAGTATGTAACATATCTGTTCTCAGGTGCTAAAAAACATATCTTCCTGCAGTCCTGAACTTCTCATTTCAGAAATAAGTTTTAAGAGCACACATGTAAAGTTCAACATGTATCTCCCCCCCCCCCCCCCCTTCCTTTTAATTAACTTTCTCACTATGACAATTCATTCACGGAACAGACATGCAGAGTTTTTCCACAACTTATAATATTCTTTTGCTTTTGCTAAGGAATACACCGTGGACTTCAACAGTCAAGCTGTAAATCAAGTGCCCCTCTTGCTTTTTGAATACAATAGCTCTGGCAACAGGCAATTTCAAACCAGTTTCTCCGGATTCTGTTTTAAAGACTATATCAATGGTTTTGAAACTTTATTATCCAAAAAAAAGGCAAAATCACTAATAAATGGCAACAAAACTACTCTTCAAATGGCTCCTGCTAAAACATCATGTTCTCAACTTGCACCTAAAATGCAATGCAGCTCTGTTTTCACTAGGTCACAGTAAAAACCATAACACCTGTTAGAACACCCGACTTTTGAGAGATAAGGATACATATTGACCTCATTTAATAATGAATGCGTTTTACTAAAATGAAATGTTTAGAGTAATATAGCCACATGTGCTGAGATGCCATATATCCTAGAAACACCTGCCTTTCCTTTTGAGTTAACTTCTGTACAGGAAAGAGCTTTTGACTGATAATTGACAGAAAATCAGGTTGGAGACAACTCCTCAAACAGCTTATTTCCAATTCCACTAAAAGAAGTCTTTGAAGATTACTACTTCAAAGTACATCCATGACTACCTTTCACTTGGTATGGGCAAGATGAAAAAATAGAAATTATCATCACACAATAGGAAACATCATTCTTTCTAGCTAATTCCATTGAAGTCCATCCATCATTTCTTTTTCCCTCTTCTTTATGACATGAGGTTTAGGTGCCTTGACAAGGAATGGATTCAATTTTCCTCTGCAAATGCAATCAATAAAAAACGGAGAGCATTACTGTGCTCTCTTTAGAAGAACTTCTGATGATTTATTCAATGTATAGGCCCTGGCCTGCATACCAGGCAGAGTACAACTTTGTTTGAAAAGCCTGAGAGCTATTTACTGTATCTGAAATCGTGTGAGCTGCCATTCCCTGATGAGGCAGCTACACATACACCAGGGAGAACAGAAGAGAGCTCCTTAGCAGTTCATTAGTCTTCTTTTAGTGCGTGGAATATATACACTTCCATATCCTGTTTAATGAAGTTGACTCATTGATTTCTTTAAAGATAACACTGACTAGTTATTGTTATAAATGAAATAGATATCTGCAATCAAATATTATGGTATTTAAAAGTGGGCAAAGAGGGACAATGCATTTGCAAGTGCATATTTTTGTATATATGTGCAGGAGCAGGTCACCCAAAGAAGTAGTAAATGGTCCATCCCTGGCAGTGCTCGAGGCTGACAAAGCCTTGGGCAACATGGTCTAGTGTGAGGCATCCCTGCCCATGGCAGCAGCGTTGGAACTGGATGATCTTAAGGTCCTTTCCAACCATAACCATTCTATAATTCTAATTACATTTTTGCACTGGCTTACGCATATGTGTGCATGCGTATATATATACATACACATATACGTTTTCTACATAATTCCTAAGTATAATAATTTGAAGAACTATTTTGGCAGTAATTTAACCTCAACCCTTCAAATTTAGGTGCATGTTTTAAGCCATCTACTTCTCTCATGCCAGGTCAGCATAAGCAGAAGGTTTAGGGGTGTGTACCTCCAAACTGCAAGTTTTAAATACAGTTTTTAACACATACTCCTTAGTACCAAACTTATCGGATTAGTGACAGTGCAATAACTTGTAGTTAGTTTCAACACATCCACCAGGTGATTTGAATGTGTTCTATTTATTTATTTATTTATTTGACTACAGGGTTTTAAAGGTAAGTAATCAACAATGGAAAAAAAAAGACTTTGTTAACTTTCAACAAAATAAGAATTAACAAAAGCGGAGAACATATTCCTTTCATTCAAAGCACAGGATGAAAAGAAAATAAAAAGTATTGCTCTGCTGGGTCTTGTATATATAAATCAGTTCCAAAATCTTGCTTTGAAAGTAGCACTTGTATTTCTTATCATAAAGTAATTTGAAATTACTGGAAAATCAGAACTGTTTGGGTAATATTCATTCAGTGGTGTATTAAAATACAATTTTTAGTATATAGAACAAAAATTAAATGAAATTATTTCCATGTCTAGGATTGATAAAAGAAAATTTTAGAGGGTATATATTTTACACTCTTAATTAAAGCAGAAATGATAAAATGTCATGTACTTCTCTTCTTTCGCGAACAAGTTCTCTACTCCCCATTAGATATCTGACATTATGTCCCAGACACTTCTATAAATAATTCTCTGAAGAAGTCACTGAAGTCTAGCATACTATTGTGTCTGTGTCAAATCAAGTAAATTAATTGGAAATGCCATATGCTGTCTGCTGAGTGGCTTGGCTGCCACAAGCTGATAGCTAGAGAAGCACACTAAAAGCTCATTAAAATAAGAAATGCCCAGGAGAAGGAAATGAGAATAAATATATCGAGAAGATGGAATTAAGCTTCAACAAAAAAGGCTTAACACAATGCAGAGTCATAGACTCATCAGTACTCATATTGTTCAATGTGTTATTTATTGCTATAAAACACAAAAGACAGCCATATATTGGAACCTATATTAAAATTGGAACCTATATTTTGCTGATAACAGTATTTGTGCACCTTACAACTCAGGAAGGATGAATGCTGGTTTTTGCCTTGTTTCCTTCAATATAAAAATATACCAGCATGTATTCCACACTGCAATAACACCTGATGTAAAGAACCACACAGTACTGTAGCTTTGGTTTGGTGGGTGTTTTTTTTCTGGGAAGATGACAAGAAGACAAAATATATGGAAGATATTGTTGATTAGACTGGTTCTGGAGGACTTTCAGATTTTGTAGCGCTACGCACAGTATAAGAGCCTAAGTAAAATGAAAATCAGAAGTAACTTATTGAAGTAATTACACCACCTCCCGATTTTTTACCATTTATCATTGTTTTTTACAGGTTATTTCAAGGCAGGCCCCGTAACTGGAAACAATTCCTTCTTAGAAAAACAGATGAAGTATTACTTTTAAATTAGCATATTTTAATTTTATGGACATATCAGGGATTAAATATGAAAAAAAACATCCACTAGGAATGTATTAATGACTATATTACACATATTAACTCTGGTCTTCCTTCACTTTTCTCTAGTTCTTTGTTAGCATTTCAAAGGATGTCATAGTGACACTCAAACTAGCTACAGAGAGATACTTGCTCTCTACAAAAAAAAAATTAATTAGCTATTAAGAAAAACAAACAAAACCAATCAAGAGACTGTCTGGAAACGTTGCTCTGGAATAATTTATTAAACTTATATCTTTGGTCTTCCAGAGTACCAGCACTTCTGTAACTTTCCAGGCACTAGAGCACCTTACAAGATCAGTAAATCCTAAGCAGTAGCTGGGTAAAGTGCTGGAAACCGACCAACTCATGCAAATACCCCTTGTAATATCACTACAGCCCCTAATGAAGAGTCCCTTCCCAACATCCTTATAGGCCCTCTTCAGATACTGGAAGGCTGCTATGAGGTCTCCACACAGCCTTCTCCAGGTTGAACAGCCCCAACTTTCTCAGCCTGTCTTCACACAGGAGGTGCTCAAGCCCCATGATCATCCTCGTGGCCCTCCTCTGGACTTGTTCCAACAGTTCCATGTCCTTTTTATGTTAAGGACACCAGAACTGCACACAATACTCCAAGTGAGGTCTCAGAAGAGCAGAGTAGAGGGGCAGGATCACTTCCTTTGACCTGCTGGTCACGCTCCTTTTGATGCAACCCAGGATACTGTTGGCTTTCTGGGCTGCGAGTGCACGCTGAAGCCGGCTCATGTCAAGTTTCTCATCAACCAACATCCCCAAGTCCTTCTCCGCAGGGAAGGAATAACCCTTTGTTACAAACAAAGTTAGAAGCTAAAATTTAGTAACCACAAACAGCGCAGTTTTATACAGTTAATGGCAACAAAAAATTGGCGGCAAAACCACTTTTCTTATTTCTATTAAATTAATGAATATTACATGTTTGCAAATAAAGTATAGATAATTTTACTACATTAATATTTATCTATAGTACATACATATGTATGTTATACATAAAATTAAATCTATACTTTAAATATAAATAATTACATATTGTAAAATTATATATACTGTATAGCTCCTATATGGAGAACATGAATATGCATCACAGATAACATTTATTTCTGAGGTTTAGGGCATTTAATAAATATTGAAACAATACAGTGAATTTGGCTAATGAATTCTAATCTAATCCCCATATTAATGAAATATTAATGAATTGCAGGCTGGTTTAATTTATCTAAATGTATCTCTGGCAACTGAAATCCAAGACACACTGAGTGTGAGGGCAATACACGCACAAGCAGGAAAAGTGAAAAAAAATTATGATGATGAGATGAGGTCCGTTTGATCACCTTAGCTCATACAGATGTGACAGTTCCTGCTTCTTGTCGATATTCTAACCATCATCTCATAAGACTAAAAATAATGACATTTCCACAACCATTTTTTGTTTGTTTGTTTCTGGTAGTGATGGTTTTGGCCAAAGAGGAAGAGGACAGAGATTTTCTAAAATGCAGCTATAGAAGGAAGAAGTCCCATCTCTCCAACAGATATGTGTCTGTCCCACATGCAGCTGCATTATGCCTTCTCGGAAGCAGGACATACAAATAATACAGAAATTTTCATTCTGTAGCCTGGCATCATAAGTCTTGCATCTGGACTGCTAATTAAACTCAGTTTGGTGTTGTTTTCCAGGTTATATAGAGGGAATATAAATAGAATTCTGCTCTTAAAGATCAAGGGGGTATAGGGTACTAGAAAGGGGAATGTTCAAAGCTTGCTGCCTGTGCAAACAAGAGGTTCTCCTCTCTCTGAAGACATTGCTATTTCTTGCTATAAACAAAGACTTTTCCTGTATCTTGTATTTTATCTACAGCATTCAGTCTATGAGGACCTAAAAGCAGACTCTCAATCCTATGTTTCTCTGAGGCCAAGCTGTATTCCACTCCTGGGTTGAATCCTGGCCTCCCTTAAGTTAATAACAAAACTCCTTTACTACACAGGGAACTGATTTCATGCTTCATCTTCAGAACACTTTAACTCTGCAATGTTCAGCTGCTCCCTCTGTATGTAGTATTTTGTCAGTCTATTGCAATAAGCAGATTACAGAATCAGGGGACAGGACCTATTACTTTAGATCTTTTCAGCAAATGAAAAAAAAAAACCCATCACCATTACAAATCACTTCATAAGACTCAAAATGCCTTTGAAATAGTAAAAGACTCAAAAGGATCTTTGTTAACTCAGTAAAATAAAGATTCTTTGTAGTTTGTTTTTTTTTTTGTCTGATTCCATGTCATGAGGATTCTCTTAGGATTCATCTGCGTTTTCTGTATTCTCTGCTTTAACCACTGGCTATAGCAGGTTTCTGTTCTACAGTGTTCAAACAGAAATAGGTTTTTATAGTCATGTGCTCGCTGAAGGTTTCCTTGTTTTTAATTTACTTTGTGGTTATATAAAACCACACAAAGAGGCAGTAGAGTTGCAGAAAAAAAACTGGAATGGGATGAAGAAAGAAATCTTATTGCCTTATATATACCTATCCTAGTGCTTTAAACTGTGCTAAATTTTCGCTACTTTCGTTTCCCATATTTAACTAAGGGCCATAATCCTTCTTGAATGAGTAAATACTGCATAAATAGAGCTTTCAAGATCAGAGAAGTTGGTGAGTGTCAGGTTTCTAAGGGCTTCTGTACAGATCATTCCCCAAAATAGGAAGAGACCAATGAATTAAGTAAATACAGACAAAGACAGAACAACTGCTATGGAGTGAAAAAAATTATTTAGGAACCAAAATGGTTAAGAATGCATTATAAAGACCTCTGAAGTCATGCAGCATTTTAAACAGCTACTTTCAACTGAAGTGAGGGACTGACAGTACACAGTACCACATTTCCTAGGGTAAAGAAAAAGGATATGAAAATATAAATCTGGATTTAAAATAGGGCTTTAAGAAGGAGTCATATACTGGATTTAAAATAAGGCTTTAAGAAGAAGTCATATAACAGAATGAAATACAGCAAGCTTCAGCCCCAGTCCTACAGGCATTTATACACATATCTAACTTTGATTTTTGAAGAAAGCAGAACTGAATGCCGGGAGCTCAGAACCAGCTAAATCCCACTGTGCTCTGGCAACCTGAACCAATTTGGGATGAAGTCCAGTCCAAAGCTGCTAACAACCATTGCAGCAACTGTTTCAAGAAAGGAAAAGGAAAGACATAGTGTTTTGTTGTTTGGTTTATATATAGATATATACACACATATATATATGCATATATACATATATATGTGTAACTCAACAAAAAAATACTGTATGAAGCAACAGAAAACTTATTGTGAGAAACTTAATCCTTTGATTCTCTAAGAGCACATTGGTTTCAGTGGCTTCACTTATTTCAGCCAGTCGTGCAGTGCAGTGGAAGCAGGTCTGTGTATTAAACCAGCAGTGCTGGCAGTTGTGACACTCGTTTTATACAGGATTTGGAGATTTTATTTTCTGCTATATCTATTCTGTTTTGTTGTCTGAATGCCCATTAACAGTTGATGTAGGCCAGATGAACTGTGAGAGTGCACCTTTGGGTTTAGCTGCATCAGAAGATAATCCAGCTGCTGAATGCTCAGACAGCTCAGCAATGCTAAGTCAGTAACTTGAGCCAATACCTGTTTCACCATTAGAACTTGCAGCCCAAAAGCAAAGATATAAACAATTTGGCACTTTAAAGATCCAACAATATTCTACACAGTAGTTGTATTTTACTTTAGACAGTTCCTATAAATGCTTTATGCATATAACAAAGATTCAGAAAATGAGATATCACCAGCAATAAAGAAACCAGAGCTGGAACCCTGACTTACTGAAACTGATGCAATAATGTTGAAGGTCAATGCTAAGCCAATTTAACTTTGATTTTAATACTGACTTTAAAGAAGAATCTTTGGCGTATCATAACTTTACTAAGCACCTTCCTCAGGTAGAGAACAGGAAAAACTTCTTTATTCTTAATGTCACTGCCAGATGTCAGTAACAAAGTGTCAGAGCTTTTAATGTCTTGATGTTCTTTTGAATGATTTCTTGACAAAAACTGGCACTTTGGCACAAAAACAGCTGTATAATGTACATAGTTTCTCTATTGTTTATGAGTCAACATCTGGCCACCTTTTTGCAGTTGTGAACTCATGTCAGAAGAGTCATATGAAAACAAATTACCCCATAAACTTTTTTTCAAAGCATTAGTCCAATAATTAGAACATTGACAGACGCTTGCAGAGCTGTCAAACAAAATTAACTTTTTCAGTCAATGTACATAACTTTTTTTTTTTTTTTTTCAGATCTCCAGGTTTTCTTCTGACCATTGCAAGGATTTTAAAAGTATTTTGTTGCTTTTGTTTGGGTTTTTTTTACAGTCAAGAGATAAGAAAATTACATTTCAAAGAATTATTCCCTTTTTAAAAATAAGATATATATTTTCTCTGCAGAAACAAGAAAAAAAATCTTTTATTCCTTCAGTTATCTAGAAGACAGAATAAAAAACCCTGGCAATGTACAAATGTTCTGGGTGACAGACTCCTACAAACTTACTTCAGGGACAACACTTAAAGTAACATATCAGGACTAACTGAAGATCTTTTTTTTCTCACAAAAATTGAGGCTTCAGGTATATGCCCTACCGAGTAATATCTGGATATCCTTCCCCTGCCCCTCTTCTTGACAGCTCATGTCATAGGAAATCATAAAATACTGTCAAAGGCATTCAGTTCATGCTTTCCGTTGTATAGTCCTTTGTGGGAGTTTGCAACAAGTCCCAAATCCAGACAAGCTATCCGTCATCTGCTCAGAAGACTAGAAGCAAGGGAAGGAAAAAAAAAGAGATGTTGCAGCTATGTAATATGTCATGCTTAATTAGTTATTTGTTAATGTATTATGATTTCATTTTGCAGTGTATGATCTAATCACATAGGCAGGGATCTTCTGTGACTTGGAAACTTTAAAATGAGAATTAAGACCTGATGTATTAACACAAATACAAGCAGGGGGCTGAGTGAAGAGCCATATCAGCAGCAGAACAAGAGCAGAGGCTACTGCAGAGCTCTGCCAAAACCTTCAATTACCTACAGTCTTCCTGGTTTCTGAAAAATAAAAACAACTGCTCAACATCCCTATGCCTCTGACCTCTCATCCCCCGTTATCTGTGATAGAGAAGTCAGATCAAATTAAGGAGTAACTTGAAAGTGGAAGAATATTTTATTGACTATAAGTGTAAGAACTAAAGGGAAAGTGCTGCAAGAATCCAACTGCTGCAGAAATTGGGAGACATTTCTGACAAATTACCTGAAAAGGTGTGTTCTGGGCAGGCATGTAGTGAGTGAGATACTAACAAATTAAAAACATCGGGGGGGGGGGGAGGGAAGAGATCAATAATCAGAATCAATGAATCAGACATCTCAAGACAGTAAGTCAAGAATAATGCTTATGAGACAGGCTTTAAAGCATTTCATTAATTTAAATGCTGATTGTTCATAACTCAAGAAAGGAATAAAACATTATCCCCATATGATCAATTTCAACAAAGCTACTTGTAGAGATGCACGAAGATGTTTGACAAACTATATTCTGTACCATTTTCCATCACCAACCATCAATAAATAGATAAAAACCTTATAAAAATACACATATACATCATTTGCAGCTAAATGAATTTTAAATATTCAATGCTTTCTGATTAAAAAGAAATAAACGTAGATTCAGATTTGAAAAACAAGAAGAAAAAAACAACCACCACCACCAAGAAAGTGGGATTCAAATGACACTATTCCATGCGGATCTACTGCTTAAGAAAAAGGAAAAATCAGAATTTAGCCATTTAGAGATATATATTCAAGCTTGCAGCAGGCTGTCAGAATGATACATTGCTTGGGTCACTATATAATGCCTTTAGATCTGGCATAATACAAAGCACTATTCCCAAACAGCTTATTAGTTTATGTACAGACAAGAAGACTTTATATAAGAATAAATGATATACACATTTTTAATATTTAATCTATGTTCAGAAAGACAATCATCTTTCTTCTGTATTTTCTACATTTTGTTCTTGTTCCAGCTCACTTCCATAACTAAAACTATCAATTATTTATGTATTTTTATGTCGTTTCCACCTACATGAAGTGATGTTAAGGATTAAAACACAAATAGCACCCACACTACTAACACCAGCAACAGAATCCTGCGCTAATAATCAGGCAAAAAGTAAAGATGCACCCTTTATACATAAACAGAAACAGTGGTACTGATGCTTTGAATAAAAATTACTGTTTTTTCTTCAGGATTGAACTCTCAGAAGTAGTCATGTACTCTAATGAGCCTAGGAAGCTTTAATTGCTCAAGGCAAAGATTAATTTTAGAAAGAACAGATTTATAGTTTATTTCTAGAATGTGTGGATTTGAACAGAACTAACAGGTTAAAATAATCATGACCTCTTCTGTGTGTAAAATACATTTTAGTAAATAAAATAAAAAAGCTTGAATTTTAAGAGCTACATCCAGAAAAAATAAATTGATCTGCACAAGAAAAGTGATCTGTGTTCCAGAATCAACCTAGGATTCACATACCAGGCAAAAACCTCAACACTCGAATAAGTACAAAAAATGTCTCAATTCCTCACAATTATATAAAACATTACATATGTAATCCTCACAACATTATATATGTAATCCTCGCAAAATTATATAAAAATTATGTAAATATATAGAATCATAGAATCATAGAATAGTTACGGTTGGAAAGGACCTCAAGATCATCAAGTTCCAACCCCCCTGCCATGGGCAGGGACAGCTCACACTAAACCATATCACCCAAGGCCTCGTCCAACCTGGCCTTGAACACTGCCAGGGATGGAGCATTCACAACCTCCTTGGGCAACCTATTCCAGTGCCTCACCACCCTAACAGGAAAGAATTTCCTCCTTAGATCCAACCTAAACTTCCCCTGTTTAAGTTTTAACACATTACCCCTTGTCCTATCACTACAGTCACTAATGAAGAGTCCATCCCCAGCATCCCTATAGTCCCCCTTCAGATACTGGAAGGCTGCTATGAGGTCTCCACGCAGCCTTCTCTTCTCCAGGCCGAACAGCCCCAACTTTCTCAGCCTGTCTTCATATGGGAGGTGCTTCAGTCCCCTGATCGTTCTCGTGGCCCTCCTCTGGACTTGTTCCAACAGATCCATGCCCTTTTTATGTTGAGGACACCAGAACTGTACAGAACAATAGTGTGGTTGTGCACAATAATAGTGTGGTTATACACATGTATATATACGCACACACATATATATATACACACACATATAACATATACCTAAAAGCAGTGAGTAATCAGTTCAATTTATGGTTAAGACAAAAACCACCATTCTCCCCCTGGAATAGGAAGCAGAGACAAACAGTACCTGATTTTCCCTGAGGTTGCATATTCAGTCCTACAATAGGGTTACATTAGCCATTCCAGCAATTTATATTTTGGTCATGATCTTACTCCATCTGCCTAGAGCTGTCAGAGTTTGTACAGAGCAAGATGTTGTTAGGTTACAAACAAATAAATATATAAACCAACTGGAATATTTGCTTCCTTTCTCTGCAAAACAGAAATGCAAGAATCAAGCAGGGATCACCATTACATTTCTTGGAATTCCCTGGGTCTGAAATCAGGACATAATTCAGTATTTCATCCAGTGACTATATTCACTGATTTAATTAGCATTACATTACCCTAAATACTGCAAATAACACACTGTTCAGTGGGATTTCCAAGTAAAACCTGAATCGGCACATGTATCAGCAACCCAAACACACAAATGTATTGATAAGAGTAGTCTCACTGATATCAGTGTATTAGATTTTGTGTATTAGATTGAAAGGGTTTTTTTCCTCTGTAATATGGATAGCAAAGCCGAGTAACAACACTGTTAGCCACTATATCTGCATATATTGCATTTGCAGATTTTAATTACTATTTTATTAGGTCTGCATAGTATATCTAATGGGGGAAAAAAAAAAAAAAAGCAAAGTTTTAATGCAGGAGCTCTGGCTTGCTCTTTAGACCAGTATGGAATGACAATGGTCATCTGCCTCATCCTTTAGGTCAGTGACTTTGAGATGATCTTAAGCACTGAAATTAAACACTCAAGTGACATTTCTGTCTTTGGAAAGTTTGACTACCAGAATGCATGAAAAATGCTAATGGGTCATTCATGAAAGATCATAAATCAAATGACTTATCTGAGTAAGTAGCAAACAAATCTCAGCGCTATTACAACTGTAGTCTTAAGAGATAAAAGATGAATCTAGCTCAGTGACAATCGGCCTCTATTGAAAGTTGAACAGCACTTACAGAATTACCTTTTCTTTTTTTTTTGCTTTCCCGTATCTCTGCCTTCACATATTGATAACATTTTAAGTCTTTTTCAGTAGTCAATACTGGTGTTAAGAAGTAACAACCTTCAGAGAAGTGAGCTTGCCACATCTAGAAAATAAATTACTACTGCTGCCATAAAGCAAAACTGATACACATCTCCGAAAAAAAAGCTGTGTCGTTACAGCTATTGCTGCAAAAACCCCTATCTAAACACACACAGTCATGCTTTACCTGATAACATGAAACTTCTATGGCATCCTTATAAAACATCCAGAATGGCGATAGGAGGGACTAAGAAAGGCAAACTTTTATTTGAGTCACTATTACCTTGTAACTGTAATATTGTGGAACACCTTCATTTTCTGCCACTCTACTGAAACATAAAGCCTAGAAAGTTTTCTTCCGTGTTTCTTATTCTCTATTCAGTACTATCTAAGAGTGTATCCTTGCATGACAAGGAACTGAATTATTTATAAACAAAACAACTGAAAGAACTGTTCAGGAGAGATTGTTAACTATAAAGCTGGGCCTCCATGCTTGAATATATTCAAAACTCCTCTAAGCCTAATGCTTAAATCATTGTTTCACCAATGTTTTCTCAATTGAATACATACATTTCCAAACTTTCCGCAAGGGAATACTGAATGATAGATTGAGCAGTAAACACATACATGTGTATTTACTGAAAGATCAGTAAATCAGTTTTTAATTAAGAAACAGAAAACACCCAAAGCAAAACCCCAAACAAAAACCCCACATGCTTCCCAATAGCAAGAAACTGTTTAACTCCCTCAGTGTGACTCTTGATAGCACACAAGATCTCAACATCAGCCCGCTAACATTTGGGCTTTTTTCTTTGATGCCTAATTATTCAGATATCTCAAGTAATAGTCAGAATAGCAAAACATAAACATAAAATTAGTAGAACTGGATTAAATGAAAGGAAAGATTTTGATAAAATTGGAATACTAAAAGGAACAAGCAGGCAACTATTTCGGGTCATGTGAAATCTCAGAACAGAAGAGCATTAGGGCACAAATAATTTTCAAGAAGAGAACACATTTCAGAGTCTTACTGGTGGTCAGAAACAGCTTCCTTTAACCAGAAGTTATCTGCACAAATAAAAGCAATCTAACTATTGATCTTAGCATTTATTGTAAACAATATTTCACCTAGTTAATGTATTCAGAAAGTATATAATTATTTATTCACAGTGAAACAATTAAATAATGACTTACTGGGCTACATGAAAACATCATTTACTCAAAAAAATATCACAGAGAGAGCTACCTTAAGAGTCATAAAATAGACTTTTTTCATTGTGAAGCCACATTCGCTGTGGGGTTAACTTTAAAAGGATTCTTTATCAATCCAGTAATCACGGTGACATATATACAAATCTATTTGCAAACATTTTTATTACATACTCTGATGCTATGAAGTGACATAGTAAATTTCTTCATTTCACAGCAAAGCTAACCTCACTGTCAAGATGCTGGAAGAATTGGTCCCAATTCTCCAAAGTATCCATCTATTTGTACCTCTCAGGCTACACATGGCACCTTAAATTACAATATACAGTAACATAAGACTTAGGTGCAGGTATGCAGGATTTAAACCCTGAACCCGCACAGAAATATCAGGAGCAGAACTTTTACAAGGGAACATAACAATGAAGCCCTTTCAATTACCATTCTTTGATAATAGTCAGAAATGTATCGAAACTCAAAAAAAAAAAAAAAAAAGACTGAAAAAAATAAAATAGGAGTCGACAACAACATTTTCATATGATTAAGACATGGCCTGGTGTCTAAAGTAGATGATGCTTTTCTATTTTTAGTATTTCTTTAGAAGGTGATAGACTGTGGTAAGAATATTCAGTTTCTTTTATTCCAAATGGAGCACTGTTACATTGTTTGAAGGTGCATTTCAACTGATTTGACATATTAGTAAGCACTCGGTATGGTTCATCTCATCCATCTATAGGGGAACCTGAAAACATTCATTTCTATTCTGACATCAACACTGGAAGGCTACTTGGCCCATTTTTCTGCTTACTTGCAGCGTTATTTATCATAATTTAGCTGCTGTTACTGTTACACGTGCATTAAAGAATGAAAGGTAATTTATGTTCCTTGATGAAGTTCAATTGCTCTTGCTTCTAAGTTACTGCATTTCCAGTTATTGTAAGTGGAATTTTCTTTTTCCTAAACTGTGTACAAGACAAGGCACCACCTCTTGAAACAACTGCACACATTCACAGTGGAGAGTGTGATTGAAATTTTAGGCATTTCACCACTGAAAACTCCAAACAAAATATTGGTTTTTTTTTTTTTCTGATACTTGTTTCTGACAGAAGTTACATGTATGTACAGAAGTGTAACCTACATGCATGTACAGAAGTGTAACCTACATGCACATATGCATGCAGAAGTTAGAAATCCTGGCTGAGAAAATATGAAAATTGGAAATCAATTGATGTCAGGCTAGAATGAGAGGGTGTGATGGAAGGAGAGAAGAGTAAGACTGGGCATAAAATCACTTGTACCAGAGCAACTAAATCGAACAACTGAGGGATGCATGGGTAATCAGTGGAAGAACATAACTGCAAAAACAAGGGAGAGAACAACAAACTAGTGAAAAAGCAACGGTATAAATTTGCTGTCTTTGAGGATACAAAGTTAAAAACAAGCAGTGGCAAAAGATGGGAACTGGAGAGAAACAAACAGCTAATTCAAAAGGAATAGATGATACTGTAAGTCTTCAGAGGCTGCCTAAGATGTTATATCTTTCAATGTCTGAGACAGAGATGTCAGAATGACACATATATTTAGTTGAAAGGAGACAGGAGGTTGGAAAATAACACTAACACCACTAAGTCTTTAGAAAACAGGACTAATGAAAACAGGCCTATTATAAGCAAAGTTCCAGAAATCAGACAGGTATCCTGTCCTCTGGGAACTAAAGTATACAAAGTCAGAGAAGATGCCAATGACAGCAAGACAGAGGTTACTGATTGCTTTTCATGCTGGAATAAATAATTCAGCTTGAACCTCGTTTGTGTGGATCAGAAGCAAGCATGTCAGGTGACAAAAGACGTTCAAAGTGGAGACTTGGAAAATCCTCAGAAAGGAACCTTTCTGTCCACAAAGAAAAAACACAATGCCTCAGAAACCAGTATCATCATAATTTGATGATCTCTAACTATAATAAACATAAATGTATTTGTGTGAGTAAAGCTCTCAAGAGCTTCCAAGTAATTTGTGAGAAAAACAGGTTCAAACTTGGCACAATTTTTCAGCTAAAAGGGAGCAGTTGTAAGATATTTGCATGAACCCCACACCTCATGCAAAAACACAAAGAAGGAAATGAGATAAATGCAGTAATGTTAACAAGAAACATCGCCGACTACCAAGCAGAACAGTACAGTTCACACATCAGTTGTGAATTTCCATGGGAATTTTGATTTGGCTATAAAGAAAGATAATGTTAAAGTGCGTGTACTAAGTACAGTACTCTGGACAAATCCTGGAAGAAGCAGAGGTCTCAGTAGAGGACACAGATTTGAATATGAAGGATTAAACATAATGAAAATTATGGCTGAAACAGAAGAATGAAACTATATAATGTAGTACTATGTGTATTTCCAGAGGAAAACAAGGAGATAAAGCTGACGCACTATCCATAGATAACTCAGCATGTTAAACGGAATACAAGAATGAAGGTATGGATGAGAGAGGAAAAGATCAGTAACAAGAATTACACCTTAGAGGATACTGAAAAAAATCAGAACGGTGTTTCTTTCGCCTCCTTTCTTTCCTACTTCTCTTTGACTCATTAAAATCCCAAACAACCAAACAAAACAAACTCTGCAGAAAGGATAAGACGTATAAAATGTATTTCATAAAATGAAGAATTGATTCAATAAGGATTCTTTCAGCCTGAGGGGAGGAAGCCTTATAAGCCGTGGGCAGTACACTGAAGAAGGCTATAAAATGATTGGTGTGCTGGAAAATGTACATACAGAACAAGCATTTACTGTCTCTTTTAGTGCATGAATTAGGAAAAACTAGCAAATAGGGGGAAAAAAAACCCACCCCAAATACAACATTCTTTGCACAATACTAATCCTTTGTCAAACTATGCTGAAACGTCTGAGTTACTACACCTTCAAAAACCTACTGACACAGGAAAAAGAATATCTACTACTCAGGAATATGAAATATTAGGACTGAAGGAAACCAGCCATAAATTTCAGCAGGCTGAAAGTGTATTAAGGGTATATGCTTGTCCTACTTTGAACTCGCCTGGAAGTCTTCCAGTAGCTACAGATAGTAAAGAGATTTCTAAATAAATTGGTGAAACTTTCCATTTCACATTTTAACTTAACAAATGCACTGCTAGTTTTGGAATAAAATGCATTCAATCACTCCTGCATTTTTTTCCTGTGACACACTTTAACGGTGTCACTGGTACTGTACTTAGGTCTTGAGTTTACCACAGGTGGAAAGCACTTTGTGACCCTGCAGTGCCAAGAGAATAGATGATTTGTAGGATGTGGATTTTTGAAGTGGACATACACTTACCCTGGTGAGATTGGCACAGGTGACATAGAGCTATAGGTGCAGGAAAAGGAACTTGACTGCATATTGCCCCTTCCAGCATTATGCAAAGGACATGCATTATTTCTGCAGGCATCAATCATTTTTATAGAAACTTTAAATACCTGGTTTTGAAACAAGAAATCTAAGCTGTTAGCTGAGAAACAGCTGTAATAAAGTATCACATTTTAAATATAAAAATCCCTTAATCTTCAGAAATTATTGTGCAATTGATTCTACCTTCCAAGAAATAAAAAGGAATAACTGTTCATTTAAAAGTTGTGCTTTTATTCATGGTAGCATTAAACAATTACTCTGAATGACTAAGTGATCAATAGTTATTGACCTAATGGCAATAAAAACACTAGATTGACTTTGATGTAGAAATAGCAGGAAGAAATTTATCAGTATAAAGTGTTCATATGTAAGGCTATCTAAACAGTAGCTTCAGATAAGGCTCTTCTGCAACATAGTCAAGTGTTTTTATGAGCCATCCCAGTAATAATTATTCTAATTAGGCAGTGAATTATGATGCCCTCAGGAAATTTCAAGCAGGTAGTTTTCTCATTTTTTTAATCGTAGAAAAATGCATCTCATCCAAGTAGAATATATAAAATATTAAATATATTCTTGATAAATATTTTCTCCTTTTAGTTACACTTCTTAGACAGTATGGTGTTTGGCACAGTGATATCGTGCTTGAGCAAAGCTTTATCCCAGATCAAGAACAAGGTGTTTCCACAGTGGCTCAGATACACATACTAATCCAACTCATGAAAGACTCCTCTTCTGCTTACTGAGAAAGAGAAATGTGTCCTGCCTCCTGAAGAGAACCACAGTTAAGTGCACATATAGCTTAATATGATAGTAAATAACACACTGTCTGACAAATATATGTTGATAAATTGACAGTGGATAAATTCATGCTTTAAGACAATGTTTAGTTAGCATATTGGCAAAGACAAGCTAATCAGGTAAATTACCTTATTTTTATACTGGAAAGCATGTATATTCTGACCATAAACATTGAACAGCACTTTGAGCAACCTGATCTAGTGGGAGGTGTCCCTGCACATGGCAGGGGGGTTGGAACTAGTTGATGGTAAGGTCTTTTCTGACCCTAACGGTCACAGAAATTACAGACACTGAATAAGATTAAAAACTTAATGCATACAAACCAAGGGACTGGGCAATCTCTTAACACTAAATTCTGAAAGGACAGGTTTACTAATATACACAAAGGTTTTGTAACAATAACACCATAGCACTATGTGAATACAGGACTTACATTTAAGAAGAAATGGGAGAAGAAGTGATCTAAGTAATCCAGAGACCTGTAACGCATCTTTCAGAATGAACAGTGAAATAGGTAAAACATAAAGATAAAAGGAAAATAAAATATAAGTAAAAAATATGATTACCAGAGTAACATTAATTCTAATTATTTGTTTCTTTGATAGTTGGGAAATACAGACGAAGAATGAAGTTTAAATAAATACATTTAGTTGTCAGTAAAACCTTTAAAGTTATGTACATAAAACCACCATTAAAGTGAAGAGTGTGAAGATGGGTATAATAAATGTGGACTGGACAATAAATAATCAGGAAGATTGGTGGAATAAATATGGAGCTGAGAAGACACTGCTACTGAAGCTTGTAAAGATCAGTTTTAATCACAATTTCAGTATTTTTGGTTGTTTGTACCAACAACATAAAATCAAAGAGCCTTAACAGTAAAGAGTCATGGTCTGAAAGACCTCTGGAAAGAAAGAGATAACCTCAAGGACATGAGTAACAGAAACAGGATTAGATCTGGCTGTGAAGATTCTTTTGAAAGGGGCACTTTCAAACTGTTAGGAAGAAAACAGAAGCAGGAAGGTCCAGATGTGCTTCACTAATAGTGCCATTGCATAAGATGTGAGCTAACACAGCCATTGATGTTCAAAGATTATTTTTGTACCTGAAGTAGAGTGGGTGAGTACATCTACAGGGATCGTGTAAAAACAACCAGAGAGCAGATTTAAAGCAATGTCACTTTTTAAGTCTAGCAAGGTGCACAGGACAAGGGGAGTGCTGGTCATAAATGTATCAGGGAAAGGGAATTTGCCCATTGTGTGGCAGCAGTTTATATCCTGGACTTTCTTGCCTTTGAAATATTTGCAGTCAAAATTAAATGTACTTCATTCAACTGTATGTTAATTATAATTTAACTAGACTATGTATTAAGGCTTTTCTGCAACAGATGCTGTCAAACTATGCGGTTTACCAGCTGTGTTGACACTACAGTTTCAACAATCCAATATGTGAACCTTTCCTTATCTTCAAAGCCACTGGCAGAAAGCATTTTTCAACATGAAAGCCAATAAATCCCCACGGGTTAGAAAAAACAACCCTAATATGCACTTATAAAATTATTATTGCATAGTGATCACACAGTCTATGACCCAAAGGAATTATTGACATTTGAAATTACATCTCTTTCTTGACAAAAAGTTGTACAGATACGTGAAGGTGTAGACACATATTATTTGCAAGAAGAAAATATATCATGGTATTTTAAAGCCTGACATGGAAAAAGAATTTTCACATACATCACAACAGTAGCAGGCATTCATAAAATCAGAAATGCAAGTGGTGTAGAGAACAGGCATGGCCTGACCTCATGAGCTGAGATGTGGCATGAGGCTGCTGTGACTGACTGTATCTCATCCTGCACAGGCTCAGTTCAGCAATCAGCCTAATGAACTGGAAACTCAGGAATCAAACAGCGAAACTTCAACAAAGCAGCTGCACTGAACAAGCAGGTAATCACCCAAAGTATCCCAAAACATATTCCAGTTTAGGAAGTTAAGGGCAATAAACTTCAGAAGATGTAAAAATAACGCTACTACTACTAAATCAAACCAAACTAAGGTTTTTGAGGTTGAGAAAGGGGATCTGTTGTTGTGGGGTTTTTTTCTGCCATTAATAAACCCTCAGATTCTAAGATGGTATTTTGATTATTTTTTTTTTTTTAATATTTTAAATTTGACTTCTGAAAGGCTTTGTTGTGACAATATATAATGCGTTAATAATATACGTCACAGGTTTTTTAGGGTTCTTTCCAACTGTGGCACAGGTTTTTTTCTTTATATTGATTGTATAATGAACAGGGTTTGGATTTTGTTTGTTGTTGTTGTTGGGCTTTTGGCATAATCACCCTAAGCATCATTTCCAGAAGCCTGAAAATGAAGTCATTGAGACCAACCATCCTCTCAGTGACATCTGCATTTTCATTCAGTTTCTGGCAATGGAACTATGATATAAACTGTTTTGATCAAAATAAAGCTTTTTTTTTTTTTTTAATCTGCTGAAATAGCATAATTGAAGAGCAACCTCTTCCTTCCTTTTGAGAAACTAAACATCCCTATTCCTAAAGAGCACTCCATGTAAATTAGCTCTTTCAAAAGCACGATACTAACGACCAGTAACCAGTAATAGAAATGGAATTAACATGCACCATGTAATCATCAGGGAGGAAACAGTCCATGATGCTGGAAATCTGAATTTTCTCTCAAATACGTAAAACCAGAGATTTTTAAACTTAGTGTTCCCACACATGCCCAAACCACCAGAAATATCATTTGCAGGATTTAGGGAATGAAACACCAGCATAAACCTGAATCTTCTCTTCATGATGTATACTGCTTAATTGATATACAAGAGTATGCACAGAGTATTACTGCAGTACAGTAAGATACATATAAGGTTGATGGTCTCAAATCACTGCTGCATGATGGCAGATTTAAAGCTGACCTGTATCAGGATGCAGCTTTTTCTAAAATATGAATATTGCTGGAGGGAACTTCTAACTGTGGGCTGCCTTAGAAAGACTGTTCAAGTTTTGCTTCAATATTTAATGAATTTTCTATGGTATTTCAAAAGAATTACTAGACAGAGACCATTATAGAAGTATGCTCTCTTTCATGGGTGACATGAAAGGGATATGGATAGCTAAATTAACGGTTAATCAGGGCTTCTGAGAGAATTTAACTAATGCATTTATCATTAACTTTACAAATATGGTCTTGCAAACCAAGGAAGGCTTTTAACTTTTCTCTTTAAAAATAGGGTTTTAGTCCATTCTTTTTCAGTAATCAAAGCAAAATATTCATAATACTTGTCAAGAACCCTTACACTGTGAAAAGGGAAGCTGGTATTTGATCCCTTTCTTTTTCTGTGAGGAATCTTCCTCTTTTTGTCTACTTATTTTCATATAGTTTAGATATTTTCTGGCAGCTAAATGAAAAACAAATAATTTGCATCTTCCTAGATGTAATCTATGACTTCATTTGGAGGTACTCAAAAGTGACAGAATAAAAGTAGTGAATGCAGGAATGAATCCTCTTATCTCTTAATGGATTTTATAAATTAGCTAAACCCTGGTTGCATCTCTTCCCCTGTCTTTCTTCGGAAGCTCCATGAGACACCAACATCTCAGAGATCAAAAGAACTTTTGTCAGGCCAGGTCTCAAAAAGAAAATAACAAACAACCCACTAGGAGAGAAATCCTTCAGAACCTGCCACGTGATGAAAACAGAGAGACTTCTGATACCTCAAATCCCATTACTAATTTAAAAAGCAGAGACAAATCCATACTCTTGAATTGCATTTGAAGAATGCTTTCTGATGCATGGATGAGTGACTGGGAGATTGATTGTGTGCTTTTGATTTCGAGGGATGCAAATTCCACTTGATTTTGTGGGTGCACAAAGTTTCAGATAGTATGAGACATTAATTCCCCCCTTTAAAAAGAGAAAAAGCATGTTAAAAAAAAACCCTGAGATAAATTAAAAAGGTGTTGTATTTGTTTTATACATTTAAATGCTACACAATCATATAAAAAATAAACATAAAGAAACACATACAATTGCATTGTCTATAAACCTGAATAAATTGATATAAACTAGTTCTTTTAAAGAGGACCAACAAGTTTGTCTGGTGTACTATACTGAATTTAAATTATCTGATTATCATTAATTTATGTATTTCCACAGAAGCTCATGGTGTTTTAGAAAACTGCATTATGAAAATGTATTCAAGAAATGGTACCAGGGAAAATTCTAATAGTGAAATGCTCCTAAGCTGAGCAGACATGAAACAAAATCTCAGAATCCAGCATAGAAGGCAAAGTTTTTGTTTACAAAATACACTTTCTATAGAATATATACAAATGCATTTTTAGGAAAGAGCCAGATCTTTCATTAGTGAATTTTTCATATAACTTTTTGCACCATGGAAATTCTCTCTACTGTTGTTATAAGGAGCAAACCTTTAGCCTGGTGATTACCAGCACACAGAACTTAAGGTTTATACAATGCATGAGATGCCATATTGTCCGTGATTTATTCTCTCTCTGCTCCGTTATGATCACAATCTGGTTACTGTATCTTTTAGCCTCCTATTTGCCTGGTTGTGATGTTAGATTCCCATATTCTGATGCTAAACAAAATGTGCAAAGAATTTCTCAGAGATCACAGAAAGAAAAACTACATGAACATAAAGTTAGTTGCCAGATTATATGCAAGCAATATGTATAATACCAGATTATATGCAAGCAATACATGCTATACTATTTTTCTTACATTCCTTAACTTTTCAGATCCATTTACTATATATTTATGTATATTTATGTACTGTGTATTTTACCACACTTCAATATGGTTGTTTCATACAATCCAAGACACTCCAGGAAGTTACCACTCTGAGAAAGACCTACAAACTTGACACTGTTCTCCCTCTTTCTCAGCTTCTACAGAATAGATCACTTCATAGGAAAAATACAGCAGAAAATACAAAATATATTACAAAATGAATAAAAATAATTTCATCATATATAAACGAGGCAATAGATCTTTGCTATAACATACAATAAAACTCTTGTTAAAGCAACTGTAGATGGGATGATGTGTACTGGAAAATTATAAGGAAATAATTCTGTTTTCTTAGCATTTCCAGAGTGTGCATGTTCCCTGCATGTCAAAGAAAAGACAAAAGAGAAAGGGAGGAAGTGGGACAGAAAACAATCACATCCTTGAACAATAATAATTGCAATTTTATATTTCCTGTAAGTATGGTCCATGTTTAGGATAACAAGCCAGTTGATGAAGCCAAACAGCTTTTAGCTATGTGAAGTTGCTGGAGCATGTAACTCATTCTAAACACACCAGGCTGTGTCAAAGAGGGGGAAATGTTAACTTCTATATCAGTAATTTGCAGTAATAGCTTTTACAAAATCAATGTCTCATCTGGAAAATAAATGCTTCCATTTCATCCTGCACTTAAGCTAGAGGCAAGACACTATTATCCTGTGACTTTCTATTAGATCAGGACAGTCTCAGGCATCCATGTACAGAAAAATCATCCTGAAAGACTAAACACTGTTTTCTAAGTTCACTGTAAAGAAAAAAAATAAATAAAATAATGCAAGGAGATTTTTTGCAGTTGATCAAGACTTGTATCACAGTCAGCTTTGCAACCTGTCAGCCTGGTAATCCATAGATAGATCAATATCCAATTTGTTTGAGACAATCTGGACACCTTCCGTAACCAAATAACTTCTGCACTACAAATATTTAACCTAAGAACAGATGCTACAGAATTGAGAGATAACTTTTTGATTTCATGGCAGGTTTTAACAAGATAAGGACAACCACTATTAACTGAAAGATAAACAAGAGGTGAGCAGCGACTCTTGAACGTCATGAGGGCAGACATGTAATTGGGATTCACATTTCTTCAGGACTGTTAGGGAGAAACAACTCCAATAAACTCTAAAAAACTTTCCCATTTCTACGATCAACTGCTCATTTTTCCAGTGTTTTCCCTTTTTCAAACCAGTGTGTCTCCCTTTCCTCAAATCCAGTATAGTGTGACTTTCTGACACCTAAGTTTCTGTATGGATCTACATGGGCTTGCACTTCACTACCTACTCACTGTTACAATACTTTTCAAGCAAATGCTTCTTCAATATTTTAAAGAGAGAAGGATGACATCCAGGATAAAAGGAAATCACGTTCTGTGCTGAACACACAAATGCTTGCAACATTTGCCTTTTCTATATTCTTAAATCTTGGTGATCTCCTACAAGAAGCCCCAGCAATAACAGCTCTTGCAGAATAATATGCTTGAAATGAATCTTAGCCCTCTTTTGACAGCAAAACATCAATATTAATTGCAAATAGGTATTTTATATAGAATCAAGCCTCTTTCTGTGAAAGTGTAGTCTGCATAATGTAATCTTCCTACCAGACAGACAAAGGTTAAGCACCATCCAAAATCCTGTTACCCCCATAGAATAGATTAACATGCATAGAATCATAGAATAGTTAGGGTTGGAAAGGACCTCAAGATCATCTACTACCAACCCCCCTGCCATGGGCAGGCACACCCCATACTAAACCAAGTCACCCAAGGTTCTGTCCAACCTGGCCTTGAACACTGCCAGGGATGGAGCATTCACAGCTTCCTTGGGCAACCCATTCCAGTGCCTCACCACCCTTATGGTAAATATCTTCCTCCTCATATCCAATCTAAGCTTCCCCTGTTTAAGTTTGAACCCATTACCCCTTGTCCTGTAACTACAGTCCCTAATGAAGAGTCCCTCCCCAGCATCCCTATAGGCCCCCTTCAGGTACTGGAAGGCTCCTGTTAGGTCTCCACGCAGCCTTTTCTTCTCCAGGCTCAACAGCCCCAACCTTCTCAGCCTATCTTCATACAGGAGGTGCTCCAGTCCCCTGATCATCCTCGTGGCCCTCCTCTGGACTTGTTCCAACAGTTCCATGTGCTTTTTATGTTGAGGACACCAGAATTGCACACAATACTCCAAGTGAGGTCTCTCAAGAGCAGAGTAGAGGAGCATGATCACTTCCTTCAACCTGCTGGTCACGCTCCTTTTGATGCAGCCCAGGATACGGTTGGCTTTCTGGGCTGCAAGCGCACACTGAAGCCAGCTCATGTTCATTTTCCCATTGACCAACATCCCCAAGTCCTTCTCCGCAGAGCTGCTCTGAATCTCTTCTCTGCCCAACCTGTAGCCGTGTCTGGGATTGCTCTGACCCAGGTGTAAGACCTTGCACTTGGCATGATTAAACTTCATGAGGTTGGCATCAGCCCACCTCAGAAGCGTGTCAAGGTCCCTCTGGATGGCATTCCTTCCCTCCAGCGTATCAACCGAACCACACAGCTTGGTGTCATCAGCAAACTTGCTGAGGGTGCACTCAATCCCACTGTCCATGTCACCCACAAAGATGTTGAACAAGACCGATCCCAATGATCCCTGAGGGACACCACTTGTTACTGGTCTTCAGCTGGACATTGAGCCATTGACCACAACTCTTTGCGTGCGGCCATCCAACAAGTTCTTTATCCACCAAAGAAAGTTTTTTTATCCACTGAAGCCAGTTCTTTATCCAACGAATGCAGACCTCATTCTACTTATATCCTACGCACATGTCTATGCAATAACTACCATATAATAGAATTTAAAATCCGAAATAAAGTTATATTTTAAATAATATTTTCCTTTTTTTCACGTTATTGAAACTGGGCCTAGAAGATGACTGAGCATTGCAGTCTGACTTGATCACGTGGCAATCAGCACTAATGCTCAGGTACATATACAGAGTGTATTCACTCTTATTAAAGGGAAAATGTCTTATGGTGAATGAAATGATAAATAACCACAAATAGGCATTTTTATGTACAACTTATTAAATACCTCATCTTCAATGTAAAAATTACAAGAACTTTTGGAAGTTATTAACTAAAGAAAAAAGTATGATAGATCCCAGACAAAAAAAGAGCTCCAATTCATTAAAATTCACAACATTATGAAAATAAAGTGATGTTTACCACTGCTCACTGGCAAATACACTTGCTCAGGAATGTGGGCTAACACTATTTCATCATCAAGCATTATAGCATTTCTTCTGTGTGAATAATAATATCATATCAGAAAAAAATAAAACCAATATGAATAAAATCAAGTCAACAACCATCCACATTTGTTTACCTAAATATAAATGTCTAGCCTGGCTGTCAAAACACAGTTTTCACATTGCAATAAGATTTTTAAAACATAAAGATTTCCTGGTTAAATAATGTAAATTTCTCATGCTGGTGAGAACTGCAGGAAATGAAATTTAAAGTTAATAAAGAAATAATTTAACAGTGACATTCTGTATACCTCAGCTGATCTCTTCTAAATATAGAGCAGGCATCCTTCAATGAAATATCATTTATTCACTGCCTATGTTATTACATTCAAGCTGGGACTAATGAAATTTTCAGGACACAACTCTTTCGCATGTATAAGTTGTCAACAGGAAATAATTTGATTTCCCTATTATTTTACTATCACAAAGCTTCTAACAATTTAACTGCAGTGTATTTTATCCATTCTTTTAGGATTATTTTTTTTTAACTATAGATGTGACTACCTTAAATTTCTCAGTATAGCAAATATTCATAGGAAAAGCAGATAATATGTTAGTATGAAAATATTAGCACCTTTTCATCAGTTACTTAAATGCTTTAGGAGCAATCCTAGCCAAATTAAAATCAGTACTTCAGCAAGATAGTTTGAGATAAATTAATAATCTCACTGTATCTACATCTTCAGGTTTCCTTACAAAATCAGGTTTAGTTTTACATCCCTGTTAAGAACATGTTAAGACAAACTATTTGCTTGACTTGCACTACTGCTGAGCAAAATACTATCAAAATGCAAATTTAGTTAAAGCCACAAATAATGTGTATAAAAGTGAGAAAACGTTGTCAGTCAATTAGGAAGGAAGGAAGCATATTAAGATATGCTAGAAGTCACAGTATCACACAGTATGCTAGAGATTGGAAGGGACCTCAGAAGATCATCCAGTCCAATCCCCCTGCCGGAGCAGGAACACCTAGATAAGGTTACACAGGAACGTGTCCAGGCGGGTTTTGAATGTCTCCAGAGAAGGAGATTCCACAACCTCCCTGGGCAGCCTGTTCCAGTTTTCTGTCACCCTCACTGAGAAGAAGTTTCTTCTCAAGTTTAAGTGGAACCTCTTGTGTTCCAGTTTGTACCCATTACCCCTTGTCCTATCATTGTTTGCCACTGAGAAGAGCCTGGCTCCATCCTCGCGACAGTCCCCCTTTATATATTTATACACGCTAATAAGGTGTAATAAAGACCCCTCAGTATCCTCTTCTCCAAACTATAGAGACCCAGCTCCCTCAATCTTACCTCATAAGGGAGATGCTCCACGCCCTTAATCATCTTAGTTGCCCTGCGCTGGACTCTCTCCAGCAGGTCCCTGTCCTTCTTAAACTGAGGGGCCCAGAACTGGACACAATATTCCAGATGAGGTCTCACCAGGGCAGAGTAGAGGGGAAGGAGGACCTCTCTCGACCTACTAACCACCCCCCTTCTAATAATACACCCCAGGATGCCATTGGCCTTCTTGGCCACAAGGGCACAGTGCTGGCTCATGGTCATCCTGTCGTCCACTAGGACCCCCAGGTCCCTCTCCCCTACACTGCTCTCTAACAGGTCCTTCCCCAATATGAACAACCTGAGACATTTTCTCTGGTATATGGATAAAATAAGATTTGCAGGTGAGGAACTTGCAGGACTGTAGCTTTATGCTGCTTATCTTCTTCGTGTCTGTGAATGTAGTGCTCTAAAAGGTACAGGTTATCTATACATCCAATTTTTAATGAAAGTTATTGTTTAAATACTGAGATTAATTGTAATTATGAGATAATAAAATAAATATTCAACAATGTGTACAGGAATTTGTATAAATATTGTAAATTATAACTAGCGATGATAGACATCATTACCTTCTAATGTGTTGATAATGTTATTTCACAACTTGGTCATCACACAGTAATGTGAGAGTGTTAGAGGCAGTACCACAGACAGTATTTCTCTTCATAATTATTAAATGCGAAAAAAACTTAGTCATAAATAAACTCTGTTGAACATCACTGGTATCAAGTCTACTGATGCCAAAATATTACACTGTTTACATCTGAATGAGTGATCAGCTCTTTTTCTGAGAAATAATGATACCACAGAACCCCCTTACGGGCTGTATTTCAGTTTTACAGTATTAGAAATATCACAGTCACTGGGACCCCTGCACTGTATCTGGTGGGTCTGAGACATCACTGAATCATTCCTGCATTATATGTAGAAATGTCTCATTCAGACATTGCAATTTCAGAGCACTTTAATTTAGAGAAGCAGAAGGTAAAACCTAGGTCGTCTGAACTGCAAAGCAGAACTCGGAGCCAAATGGCTCTGAGGGTGTATGCTCTTGAATTCACAACTAAACTGACAGCATTTGATATGCAGTATGTTGTCCAAGGAGCTGAGCACTCCTATTTGGATTCAACAAAATGACACTGAAGCAATATACAAAATATATATTTGATATGTCCAGGGTGACTGTGCAGCAACTTCAATCAGATACATAGCAAAATGTTCATTCTTGAGATTTGTGTTTCAATTAAAGGAAAATAACAACCAAAACAAACAAGTTTCATTTCACCCCAGAAGATTAACGCCTGGGAAATAGTCAACGAACATCTTCGGGCACACCCAGCTCAGTAGCACCTATTCTACTTCCTTCTTCCATAATTTATTTTCTATTATCCCAAGAAAATACTTTAACTGTGAACTAAGCTGATATAATCCTATCCAGTCATTTCTAACACTGAACATCAGTGTTGCTCTTCCAGAAAGAATCATAGGAATGTGAATAGTTTGCAAACATCTGTCACTGGCATAGTATTGCTACAAAAATCTGTTTTAAGCCTGCTGCCTATATGCAAAACAGAAGATACCAAATGATACTACAGTCTCTTTGGACCTTCACATAGCTAACCAGCACAGATCCAGGCATCTCTGGAAACAAGTTCACATGGTACACTTTCAACATTCAAATCACAAGCCTCTTAAGATGTACTCGCCTTTCTGCATTCCCAAGCTTTATTTCTTCTTCCTCTTTGTCAAGCTCTATGTGACTTTTTAAAATTTGTTCTGAGCTATTCTGTCAGCCTATTTTGGAAGATTTTCTAATTTAAGATTTCATTATCTTCTTTCTTTCAGCTCCGAATGGTCTGTCACTTGCTATACCCATCACACTGAGCTACCCAAGTGAGCTTTTGATTTTCAGCTGCCAACTGAGAAGGCCAAGGTCTAGATGTGTTCCCCCCCCCCCTTTCCCATTCTATTTCCTGTGGTCAGCAACTATTTATTCTTTTTCCACATCATAAAATAAAATGCTGACCTGAATGGCCCTGAGTGCTTTCAAATGCTACTAGAAATAAATGGATACCAAGGACACACAGCCTTTCTCAGTAGCAGCCCAAAGGTTAAAAAAATGTAAATAGCTTACAATGAAATACTCCTACAGAATGAACAGTTATACAGATAATTGTTGTAAAGAGCAGTGTGTTTAACTGTATAAATCATTTAAATAAACAACTTGTAAGCTGAAAGTTGGCTTGTAATTAGATGAGTGACCTTGTTTATTACAGGCAACTAACATTATAATGTTGATTAACAGAGAAGTCCTGGTCTCATTTTAAAGCAAATGTTTAGGTTAATTGGTTTTGTACAGGTTGAAAAATTGTACATTTACTTGAAGAAGGTCTGCCAGGCAGGGTCTGGCTGCAATAGAAAGGGCAGGTAACGGTCTCAGTGAAATGCCCTGTCTAAGCTTAGAAATCCTGCTAAGAAACAGATACTTCAAGCACAAATGCACTTCTTTAACACATACATAGCTTATTCAATTTCCTTCAAGTAACTCAGAATTCAGTGCAGATCCATATAAACATATCTGTTGGGTAATGTTCAGAGTTTTGTTCCAGTACATTTTTTCTCTGAAAATTATCCTAAGGAGACAAAACTGAAGACTATTTGTATAGAAGACTGACAATATTAATTTCAGCGGTTTATATCCTGTATAATAAAGAATTATTAAAGGATTCCAGAAGAGAAGCCAAGAAGGGAGAAGGGACTCCAGGGGAAATGGACACATTAAAGATGACAGGATGTCAAGGCTGCAACATGTCCATTATCTTAAGCAGAAATATGACAAAAGCTGTTTATTTATGAAATATTACCCAACGGGGATACGAAAAATGATTAGAGATGCATTTAGACAGGACATTTTAAAGGCAATAAACCAAGATAGAGGACAGACAACTGAAGACAGGCAGATGTTTGCTGAACGAGAGGATCAGAACGAGCTGTGAATAAGATGCCTAAAAGTTAAAACAACTTTGACTGTGCGGAAGAAGCAGAGGGTCATATTGACTCCTGGAGGAGTTTGAGAGCTGAGGAATCCAGAATCCTCACTATGGAATGAGATAAATACTAATAAAATACATGCAAAAAGAAAAACAGAAAAGGGGGGGGGAGGAAATGCAGACTCAAGGAGGAAAGAGGAAAAGGCAGTGAAGAGACCAGGACCCATGAAAAATGAGAATAAGCAGATAGAAAATGAAAAATAAAAAGACAAAATTGTCTTCAGAAAGAAAAAGATGAGACAGAAAGACTTTCAGATTTGTATGAAGAATTATGAGTGCAGGCTTCTTAGTCGAATGGAAGAAAAGAGCTAAACCAAAGAAGTGAAGGTTGAATCACGTGCCAGTTAGAAAATATCCATATGTAAGGCTTAAAAGAATCTTGAATGGAGTGTACTCACATGTCATGTAAAACTACAGATCAGTTTCTCAGTGGTAACTGGCTGCCCACATGCACTTGCCCTGCAGTAAATGAGAATTAATTTTTATCTTCCCCATCAGCAAAATGAAAAGAAAAAAGAGCGTGAGAAAACCATGAAGACAAATGGTAATTTTATGGTTAGGTTCCGTGAGGTACATTTTGGGATCTTCCATTTATGAAGGACAGACACTAGAAAAAAAGACCGAATTTTCCTTAGTGGTGAATGCCATCTTCAAATCAATGTTTTTACAGCTCTAAGAGAGATAAATAATTTCTAGGGCTGAACATACATAAGGGGAGGGAAAGCAGGCAAGTGCAGACTAAAGGATGGAGAAGCCTCAGGGAAGGCCAAATGGAAAACCAATAAAAACAGTGTGTTATTTCTGATAGAAACAGTAATCTGAAAGGAACCAGTATCAGAGAAATAATGATATCTAATTCAGCATAAAATGTTTTGACACAGAGTAGGAACAAAGATACTGTATGCTATGCAAGACCATAAGAATGTAGTAATATAACTCAAATTTCAAATTAATTGATGTGAGATATCTTAATGATGCAGAGAAGATGACATAATTAATTTTCAAAGGGACATCTGAAAAAAGTATGAATTGAAAGTATTTCAGCAGTATTAAGTATCTTTATTTACACATATATAAATGCTAAAAATTCAAAATGCGCTATCCACAAAACATGCCTCAATAATAGGAAAAAAAGTCTGTATACAGATATATTCTATTTATACAGAAACACCTTATTATTAAATTACATCCCATTCCTTCCTAATAGTTATGACCAATTTATGTGGGAGAAAGAATGAAGTGGATTAACCAAATCAGTAAGGCAGGTAGTGAAATATAAATAAATAGTAGCCATGTCCTTAAGTTACATTGTGCATGTTATTACATTTAAAGACTGCAAATTTTGGACATATTCACAAAAAAGCTGTTCTCTAAGGATACGCAAATCCACATATGGCTACATAAACTTGTTACTAGACTTTCCTTTTCATTATCCATCTTCCTAACTCCCTAACTGAAAACAAGCATATGATTTGTGAAGGTGGTACTCCTTTAAAAATAATAGCTCTAGTGCTGGGTAATATTGTAATGCAGATGCTAAAATTATAGCAGAGAAGATATATTCTGATCCATTCACCCAATGCTGATTTTACAAGCAGTTGCTTGGTAAACAACCTTGGTAAATTTATCGATGTGGATATTTCAAGCACTTTCCGTATTTATTACCTTTCTTTATAATGTATCACCTACCAGCCTTAGTCTTTTTCAGAATACAATACTTTAAATCTCAATTTTTATCTCCTGCACATCTAACAACTTGATTTGATTTTGTTCTGAAAGAATCAAATTAATGAAATATTTTTAGAGTATAGGATTCTAAGGTTTCATCATGGAGGTCTTGTAAAGTCTAATAACCCAGGGACACAATTTTTAACCAGTAGAGGTTAAATCATAATTTATAGCCAGACTGCTATAAACAGAGTAAAATTTGAAGCTGTGCAATCACAGGTTAGAAACACAAGACATTTTAATGTGAAAACAAATTATTTAATAATGGGGTTTACAAATTTTGAACTATTTTTAAACTGCAAATTTGAAATCAGATTTCTGTCTGTTTTTCAGAAATCTTTCGGCACTGTGTTGTTAGTAAGTGTATTAAACTGTTCAGATATTAAGCCCAAGACAAAAACCAAAATATTGCTAAACATATTAATGAGAAAAGAGATGGCTCTACAGGAAATATTTCACATTTCCAGAGTGAAAAAAAGTCTGAATATACTAATTCTTTTGTTTTCCATCATTTGTGTGTCAAGAATAAACACAAACTCTTCCTATTCTAATAAATTATTTTTGTGTGTATGTATACACAGAGGCACTTGTTCTTAGCAAAGCATGATAGTTATTTCATGCACCTTACAATATTTTGTAATGTGTTTAAACTCAGGTTACTGAGTTTAAAACAGCTTGTCCTCATCTTTAAGGGTTTGCCCAAGTTTGTGCTATACACATTAACTTTCATCTCAGACAACCCCACTAGATGCTGCAGAGACACAGGGGTGGAGGCAGAAGGGCTGGCACAGTCCCATCAGCTATTCTACAGCTCGGCGCAGGGTCACAGAGGGTGTCAACTTTACAGCTCAGAGCATAGTTGGCAGCTTGTGTGAGACCAGAGCAAGAACAAAACCAGGAGGTAGGCCATAGTTCTCCTTCCTTTCTCCTCTCTTTCCCGTTTCCTGACCCCACACCTCAATATACTGAAATTGAAAAATAACAACCAAGTATGAAATAAGAAGGGAAATCTGTCTGAGGAGAGGGGAAAATGAGAACTGACAGACTTTCAAGGCAACCAAAGAGTATTCCCAAGCCTTTCACTCCTCCACTTAAAGTAAGTTTTAAGGCCCTTTGCACAGAATGCCTTTTATTGTTTTCCCATGAAGTGTTTCACACAAATTGGTATATTTTTGGTAGATATTAATTACTTCAAGTAATTTAGCACATTTTTCACAGTAGTCAGCTTAACTCGTCATATCCATTTGTCTGACATACTGAAACACATCTAAACACATATTTTCACTCTGAGTTTGCAAATATAACAACTATTTCTTCCCACACTCAATTTTAGTTGTCTGGAAACAGTTTTGAAGAAGTAATTATACATGAGTTCATGTGAATCCTATAAGACTTGTATGAGCTGGGAATTCAGGCTTACAGAAAAGTCCTGATGCTCATCCTTTTCTGTAGAGCAGGTCTGATAACACAGCTGCCATCCCTCACAGTGACAGAGGTTTTTAGCTAATGTAGCTGAACAAAGGATTAAGGTAACATTTTCGCTTCCTTGAGGACCAACACAAAGCTTGGACAAAATGTACACCCCGTATCAGCCTATTTTGCAAAGCTAAACTGGATTAATAACATAAAGAATTTTTGCACCTGTTTCCACACAGGGAGAATTCCACACACCAGAATCACTCACTCTCTCAGGATCTCCATTAAAATTGACTCATTTTTTAATACGTCAAATAAAAAAGATCTACTTATATTCAGTGCTACGCCTGGCAGTCTGCATCGCAAAATGCAAATGCCACTGTTGGCTAATTTTACCGGAAGAACATGGCCAATCTTATTGCAGAGCCAACTTTCCCCTCTTGGTACAAGAGGATTCAATACTAACTCTTATTCCAAGCTGTGCATAAGAGAGAAAATATTGTAGGAGTGGAAAGGGATCTGACAAGAACAAATCATCTGGCCTACAAAACAGATTTTGGCAGTATGCACAGCTTAAACATTTATTACTCAGTCAAGCAGCCTAACAGATGCTGGAGTCTCAGGACCTGCTGCAATGTCCAAGATAATTCTGGATACAAAACATATTTAATGGTCAAGAATTCTGCAGTGAAAGGCAACTACACTGAATGATAATGATAAACAGAATGTAATTTCCTAGAAAATATTTTTTTCACACATTTGATTACAAACAGTATTATTTAATATATTCATTAACGATTTAGATGAGGGAATTGAGTGTACTATCAGCAAGTTTGCTGATGACACTAAGCTGGGAGGGGTGGCCGACACGCCAGAAGGCTGTGCTGCCATCCAGAGGGACCTGGACAGGCTGGAGAGCTGGGCGGGGAATAACTTGATGAAATATAACAAGGGAAAGTGTAGAGTCCTGCATCTGGGCAGGAACAACCCCAGGTTCCAGTATAGGCTGGGGAACGACCTGTTAGAGAGCAGTGTAGGGGAGAGGGACCTGGGGGTCCTGGTGGACGACAGGGTGACCATGAGCCGACACTGTGCCCTTGTGGCCAAGAAGGCCAATGGCATCCTGGGGTGTATTAGAAGGGGGGTGGTTAGTAGGTCGAGAGAGGTCCTCCTTCCCCTCTACTCTGCCCTGGTGAGACCTCATCTGGAATATTGTGTCCAGTTCTGGGGCCCTCAGTTTAAAAAGGACAGGGACCTGCTGGAGAGAGTCCAGCGCAGGGCAACTAAGATGATTAAGGGAGTGGAGCATCTCCCTTATGAGGAAAGACTGAGGGAGCTGGGTCTCTACAGTTTGGAGAAGAGGAGATTGAGGGGTGACCTTATTAGTGTATATAAATATATAAAGGGGGAGTGTCACGAGGATGGAGCCAGGCTCTTCTCAGTGGCAAACAATGAAAGGACAAGGGGTAATGGATACAAATTGGAGCACAAGAGGTTCCACTTAAACCTGAGAAGAAACTTCTTCTCAGTGAGGGTGACGGAACACTGGAACAGGCTGCCCAGGGAGGTTGTGGAATCTCCTTCTTTGGAGACATTCAAGACCCGCCTGGACACGTTCCTGTGTAACCTTATCTAGGTGTTCCTGCTCCGGCAGGGGGATTGGACTAGATGATCTTTTGAGGTCCCTTCCAATCTCTAACCTACTGTGATACTGTGATACTGTGAACTATGAAAATTAAAGTTACACAGTTAAAGAAATGTAGGAACACAAGGGTGTTTTGGCACCTTCTGCCTAAAACCCTGAGTTTTTAAAATCAAAGAACATTTGAGAGAAAAGTCCTGAAAATCTCTTAATTAAATGCTTTTTTATTTTGTTGAAGCCAGAACCAAAGTGCCCTCATTTTGGCTGGGATAGAGTTATTTTTCTTCCTAGTAGCTGGTGCAGTACTGTGGTTCAGCTTCAGTCTGAGAATAACACTGATAACACATTGATGTTTTAATTTTTGCTGAGCAGCGCTTACTCTGATCAAGGACTTTTCAGTCTCTCATGGTCTGACAATGAGAGGTATGAGAAGCAGGGAAGAAGCAGAGACAGGACACCTGACCCAAACTAGCCAAAGGGGTATTCCATGCCACAGCACATCATGCCCAGTATAAAAACTGTGGGAGTTACCCAGAACGGACTGATCACTGCTCAGGTTGGGCTGGGTATCTGTCAGTATGTGATGAGCAATTGTATTGTGCATAACTTGTGTTTATTCTTTGTTTGTTTTTTCTTCCCATTTCCCTTTCAGTTTGATAACTCTCTCCTTGTTATTTCCATCATTAGTATTAGTATTATATTGTGCTTTAGTTATTAAACTGTTCTTATCTCAGCCCACAAGTTTTACACTCTTTTGATTTTCCTCCTCATCCTACCTGGGAAAGAGGAAGAGGAGGTATGAATAAGCAGCTGTGTGGTACTGAGTTACCAGCTGGGTTTAAACCTCTGGTAATAACCAGCGTAACCAGATATCATAGTTTGGCTTTACATACCTCAACATGGTATTAAAGATATTAAACAAGTAGTAGATCATATCCTTTTAGGATTTAAAAAGACTGAATCATGTCAGAGATACATGCAGATGAACTCGTGGTTTTATACTGCAGAAGTAATTGAAGTGTTAGCTGAGAAAACTATATATGCACAAAATACAAAATAATGGATGGCAAATAACAAAACCTAATAGAATTCAAACACTAGTCCAAGTATTTTACGCACAAATTACTATGATGTATAACTCCCCCCCCCCAAGTATCTAAGTAATAATTTATGTTTCAAAAGGGTATTTAAAAAAAAAAAAAAAAGAAAGAAAAAAAGAATTAGCATTCCAGGAAAAATGTGGAATCTTAAGAGGTGTGAGCAATCTCATAAAGCCATCTTTCAGTCAGTGCCGATACTGATAAATAACACATACATAAACTCAGCCACATTGCTTTTGAATGGCTAATGCTTGATTAATTTAAAATAAACTTCTCTAAGTTCAGAGGTAGAATATTTCCAAAGACCCACTTTCATTAGAAATTAGTGCTGAGAAAATTACATCTCTATGAAAGTCTGTAGTATTTACGGCCTAAATTTACTTCTGAAAACAGGAATTCTGCCTTCTTTTTTTTTTTTTTTTTTTCAGAAACATTTGAAGATTCTATTCAAAATGCTTAAGATAAGGCAACCCAAGTCTGGAAGAGGACCTACAATTGCATCGGAAATATGTTGTATTTCAGATTTGCCAGAATTTCTTTTTCAACCCAAATTCTGTTGTATTTAATAATCAGTTAAACTCGGATAAACTTTCCAGGCCAAAATATATTTGCAAATATTCAGCTTGAGAATATGGCATTATAACATTTTTGTGCTGAATCGTTTTCAGGCAGATTACTTTAAATCTGCATTAATCACAGAACCATAGAATCATGGAATAGTTAGTGTTGGAAAGGATCTTAAAATCATCTAGTTCCAGCCCCCCTGCCATGGGCACCCTAGACCATGTCACCCAAGGCTCTGTCCAGCTGAACACTGCCAGCTTACTACAGCTGGTACTTTCAAAACAGCATGTACCTAATCAATTCAGTCTTCCACGGAGGAATACATTAACTCTGGTACCTTTCCTTACCCTAACTTATTATCTTAAATTTTGATAGCTTAAGATAAAAGTCATGGTAAACTTGATTTTGGGTGAATATGCTAGGCCATTTATCCATTACAACTAACATAACCACAGTACCAAAATACAAGTAACTTCTCATGATGGAGGATACTGCTCAAGTTGTTTGGCATTCTGAACTCTGACAGAAATAAGCTTTCTCACCAGGTTAGAAAAGGTGTTTCTTTTTGTTGCTTGTTTAAAAAGATTTTCATTCAGAGAGCTTCAGTAAGCTACTTGGTGGGGGGAAGGGGGGGGAATCATAACTGTCAGAACACAAAAACTGATACTGATCTTACAGTTATTTGCTTAAGTTTCTGCATCACTATTTTCCTTCCAGGTTCAACACAGAACCAAGCAGGCACTTTTTAGGGACCTAGCTGCAACTAACATTTGCTTTATTCTTACCTCAAGTCATAGTTTGGTATTTAAAACAGGATGGTACTGAAAATTGACTTAAAGGTTCACTTCACTCATTACATGTTTTCACAAATAACTCTGATTAAAATTGTGGTAAATAGTTTAAAATGCTATTAGAAGAAAAAGGTATCTTACATGCTATCTGCATAATACATATATAATGATATAATCCAACTTCTGTTTCCAAATTGAGATTTATGAACACACACACACACAATACCAGAATTGAAACAATCATTTTTCAATCTTAGCTGTAGTAAAACTGCACTATTTATTCCTTAGAAGAAGCCATGAGAAAAATAGTTCTGAATAGTTTCAGTTTCTCAACTAAAATATATATATTATATAAATATATATAAATATATATAATTTAATATATATTGCAAAATATAGCAATAACATTAAATTTAAAGTATTTTGAAGCAAGCAATTTAATTAATAAAACTGCCTTGTTTGTCTGCTGTTCTTATTTAAACTGTGTACAAAAAAGGACAACAAAAATTTAGTGCTCCTTTCCTTTAGTCTTTTAAGGACTGCTGATGTAGCACACCAAAATATTTAGTGGGACTGCACAACACTTTATCAATATGTTGATTCCTGAATAAATCTTATTTATTATCCACACATAATAAATTACAGAGATTGAATAAATGGCAATGCATTTTTTGCAGCTGGGTTTTACTGGGGAGGGGGTTGGAGGTGGAATATTCTTTTTCCCATGGTTTCATTTCCTACCATTTCTAACTTTCTTTCCAAAGAATATTTCTGCTTTTCAAACTTATAGCCCCAAATACCCAAGGTATGAAGAAACAGTTCAATAATACAAAAGTTCCAAGGAGATAATATCCCAGTCACTGCAGCATCAAAACAGAATTTTCACAAGTTATTCCTAAAAGTTTTGGTTGCCAGTACTAGCACTATCATGCCAAAATACTTTATCGATGACTGCAAATTTACATATATAATACTCTACTACAAAGGTAAAATTGATGCCTACTACCAAACTTGCTATCAAGAAATAAATCTTAAGACTATTTTTAAGGAGCATTAACATTTTCACTGCAGTCCCAATAAAAGGAAAGTATGAACAAACAATATGTATACTTTATGATTATTAAGCTATATGAAACATCAACTAATTGTAACTCTGTTTATGATTGGTTTATTGGGTTCTGATATGATTGATTTATTGGGTTCTGAGCAGGAGAAGCCTTTTTTTCTTGCTGGTAGCTGCCCAAACATATTCAAAGTGATGTCATCATATTCATGACACATTACTGTCAACACGACACTTTAATCAGCTCTTAAACACTGACCAAGTAGTAACAAATGGAAGTGATATTTCAATTTCTGATTTAGAGGAGGTAAATCAGGAATCACCACATGCACAAAAAGCAATCCCTGTCTGTGCACTTTGCCTAACACCTTTCCTAAAACTGCAACACCGGCACAGACTTAGACCTAGAACAAGCACTGCAACAGATAGTGCTTTATGCATCTCAGACAGGAAGGGCAATGTGTGGTGGTATCCACTACGCAGTTAACCTCACTTGCCTTGTGCAGTTCCCATCTTCTGCTTAGGGACAAGAAGGGTATAGTTTTAACAGGAATTTAGAAGTAAGACTTCTGTTATTACTAATCGGAGATTCATTACTAATTCCCAGTGCATGTGGTAGAAGGATGACCTGAGGGTTTGTTCTGTTTCCATCAGCAGATTGATTTTATTTCAAAATTTAAGTGGGACTCGGAAAATACTGAATTAAAAGCCTGATTTGGGTCTATTTTAATGGGAATGCCCTCTCCTGTGGTGGGCCTGCAATCCTCAGAAATAGGCAAATGAATTAACTCCCTAGACTTTCCCCTGTCTCTACTGGGTTTTGGTACCAGATACAGGGAAAAGCAAAAAAATAACTTTCATATTTCTTTCTGCAGTCTAGTAAGACACAAAGTAATAACCTAGATATAGTGAATGGATATTTTGTAATTATGAATCATGTATTTCTATGGTGAAGTAAAAGGGTCTACTCCACAACAAGCTTATCACTGTATTTCAAAACAAGAAAATCACTTTCCATGTGGGAAGCCAAAGAACATTTTTTCATAGCGCATACAGTTTATTAGTTTGAAATAGGTAAGGCATCATTAGAGAATTACTGGCTAAACCACTTTCAAAGGGCTAAATAGAGGGTGGATCCACACATTAATAATTTCATAAGACAGGAATTTGGTATTTGATTCAGATTTTAAAGCAACTGAAATAATAACTGCAATAAAAATGAAAGCTGAATAGGGAAGAAAGACTCATGGATAAGATATTAGTTAAGAGACACTGATTCTCAAATTCCCAGCTTCATACATAAAAAAAAAAAATATAAAAAAAAAAAAACAAAGCAAAAACCAAACACAACAGAAAGTGATCAACAGATCCAAGTGAAATAATCAGATTTAGGAATCCATGTGGTGCTGACTGTAACTGTCCCTCTCCCCTAGAGACAGCAACCTGCTACTGCAAGAGGCAAGTGAAAACCAATCTCAAGGAAACATTGACAAGTCAAATATCTTCAATGAAACCTGTTCTGACCCAAAAAGCAATTCTTTGTTTCTTTTGGCATTCTACAAAAATATGCAATAGGAAGGGAAAATCCTTCCAAGATGCAATTCAGTCAAAAAAAAAAAAAAAAAAAAGAAAAAAAAAAATCTGACTTCCAAGCACTAGAAGCTGTAAACTGTGTCTCATCCACTGTTTCTCAGAAGGATTTGTTGTAATATCTGTTTTGTAAATGTTCCCCAGCAGACTGTGATGTAGACAAGGAATTGCAGATTTATTGCACACTATTCTCAAAGTGTACAACTGTTCCCTACTATAGTGGCCACTGTCAAGATGTGACAGCTTAGCTCATGAGAACAGAAAGTAAAATGGCAAAGGGTCCAAGTTACCTTATCTGCTTTTCTAGAGTTATAAAAATTGCTTGCAGATAATATTACTTGTGAAAATAAAATTAAACTCTAATTGCTTGCTGTGTTTCAGATGACACATGAACTTTGCTAGTGTAAAATAAAACCTGGTGACAATTTTATGTTTACTGCTATGAAATCTGTGATTTTTAAACATTCTCAAGCTGTTATCTCTGAAAACACCATCTGTAAAAGTTACCCAGCCCCCCAACAAGATGACTTTGCTGATGCGGAATTAGTCTTCCTGGTAATTTTGCCTGCTTCCATGTGTCCAGTAAATAATACGATAGCCACACACAAAGAATCATGAGTTTCTTATGAACCATGTATGTTGCACATACAGCTGCCCCTCTCAAAAAGATTCACATTTCTGCTATTTTTATTAGATATTAAAGTCATACCTTTCCTATGGACGTCATAGCTTGTCTTAATTTTTAGGTTAATTGTTTGTAAAGTAACATTACCTAGCATGTATTTTTAAGAGACACAGGAATACCATCTAAAACGGTATAAATTCAACATAACTTCAAACATTTTAGATACCATTATAATGACAGACATATCAAACTTCACATGGTGTTTAAAAATATGCTAATAATTTGAGGCAAGTTTTTATAACATTTTAAGAGTGAAGTATCAATTGTCTTCAAACAAAAGCAAAGGAAATGGCCTGTCTATTCCCTGTAATCCTGCAATTAAGGTGCACTTTACCACTTATTAAAGCTGGAATCCCAGAATAATCCTCCAGGTCCGTCAGTCAAACACACCACATAAGAATATGAGCTACTATGATTCCTTCCCCCATCATACTGACATTTCCATTTTCATCCCTGTGTCATTTATATAAGCTGCAGACAACTGTGGTCATGAATTTTAAAGAGCTCAGGTCATATTAGGGTCTCTTTCCACTTGATGAGATTTTGAAAGAGGAGAAGGGCTGCACACTTGAAATTAGGACCATAAATAAATAAATAATGCCCACCCCACCCCAACTTCAAAATACAGATCCTATTTATGTTTTCTTCCCCCATTTAAAAAACACACAGCCATATGGAATGATTAAGAGTTTTATCATTAGGTAATGATTTTTTCTTGATGATAGGTACAGAAAAAGGAAGTTATTTTCACCCTGAGAGGTAACGTAAATACTTAATTTTGAAACACAATTAAAGAATCCTCAGCAGTAAATGCATATGTATATATTAATTTTTGACATAGTTTAAAAAGAATTTATTTAAATTCGCTGCTAAAATACACCACTGAAATTCTAGAAATGAACTGCATGCAATTTAAGTATTACCATCTCGCAAGGCATGTCATTTGCCTAAACTGCATATGCTTTTGGGACACTCAAAAATGTTTTCAGTACTCATCTGTGCCTAAAGCCAAAACCATGTAAAGAAGAGGTGTCAAGAACTGTTTGCACGAAATGAGAACACAGCATAGAGAAAGAATGGATTAAAAAATCAGAACATGTAAGAGTTTTAACCTTCAGTTCAATTTCTGAATCTCAGATCCAATCCTAACGGATAACTTCAACTACAGCTCCCTACTTATTCATAAGATCAGTCATATGCCTAGAAGACCACATCTCTGATGTACTGCTGAATAATAAGCTTAGTATTAAAATAAAATCACTTTGTTCACATGCTACTTACAGCCTTCATAAATATCTGTTGGTATGTGGACTGCTGCATGTTGGTAAGATGTTTGCCGTCGGAAAACAGGATCTTCTTCAAACACTGGTCTGATTCTCTGGCTGCCAGATTCAGTGTCATTCTTTTCAGGCTTTTTAAAGAAAGACATGTAAAGGGCAAAATATTACAAAGTATGCTAAAAACAATTCCATTCACATTTGTTTATTTTTACATAAATGGCTCAAGGCCTTTCTTTTGTAGCTAACATTTTGCATTTGTGTATAAACACACTTATTTGCTCCACGTCCAGAAATATTTCTGTATACTTTCAAGTATGAGTTACCCAATGCAACTCAGTGAAATTAAGAGCTGCAAAAGAAAAATATCAGCCTAACACCTTAAACAATGTGAGTGCATGGAATTTTTACACCAATAATACAAGATAAATACATTATTTTCTATCATGTGCAATAATTTGTACCAAATCTTAAATATAAATCCTGTGCATCTTTTCTCCTACAGATAATAAATTGCAAATCTTAAAATGATACCATCAATATATATTTCATAAATGTATTTTTGAGAAACGGTGGTGCACATCCACTAAGGCTTCTTGGAACTTCTGACTGAAACAAGTTTTGTTCTCTAGTTTTAATAATAAGTCTCAATGAAATCTCATCTACTCTCCTGCCCAGCTACCTAGGTAGAAAGGTTCCCAAACACTCAGGTGCTCACCTCCACCTGCCTGCCTTGGGTTCCCATCTTCGCTCACCTATCTGCACCCCACCTTCTTGATTCTTTCCAATTCACTCAGTCATTTGGATTAGTTTTTAACTAGTAAAAACCCCTCTACTTTTAAAAGTAGAGGCTTTTCTAACTCAGCTACAAAAATTGGATGGAAACCATGGAGGTCATGAAGACCAAACAAAGGGGAGATGGTAATGTCTTTACCTGGCTCAGAAGCAGCTGGAACATGCACAAGTTCCCATGGTATGAGTAGAGACAAACACTTAAATCAACAGTAAATCTACTATGATACCAAATGATTCCGCAGACCAGCAACTGTATGCAACTATAAGGATATTTTTAATACTACAGAGTCATTGGTTATTGGAAATGAGCTCTGATAAAAAAATAGTGCTGACAAATAAGCACCTGTCTGGTCAGTCAGGCATGTGTGTGCTGAGGCTATTCTTTATACATTACCATCTGTTTCATCACAGACTTATAGCCAAATACTGTATTAGGTATAGGATCAAATGTTGCCTAAAGTAAGCAGCAGTCTAAGATGGGTTTCAATGAGGTGGTTTCCTTTGGAACCACAAAGGGCAGAACTCATCTAACCAGTGACGTCCACTGATTTCAACAACATAGCAGTGTTGAGCTCATCACCCCAGGCTGCCTTCATAGTCAATGAAGAGAAAGGCGCATTTTTAGAGCGCAGTTCAACTTGTCTTAATTAGACATGAGTCATATCTTAGAAGTGCCTCCTACTTTCCACTGACTATAGAGCTAGCCCTAGGGCAAGTTGCCTAGATGTAGAAGACTGCAACTCAAGTGTAGAATTAGGTGAGATGAATCTCTGGAAAAATAGAAGGTGGAGAATAATTCTGACTATTCTTATGTGGCAAAACTACTATATCTTACCCTAAGAAGTTAAATGTGTTACTTAGCACTTAAGTCCACTGTGGTGGATGAGACAGAGGGGGAAGCATAACCCTTAATACTGAAAGTAAAGGATGTTTTTTTTACAAAAGCAAATCTATTACCAGGTAAAATCCAGGTATATAATGGCATGAAATAACCTACATTGCTAAAACGTGTAAATTACTTAAAAAACATTATTTTTCTTGGAACACCTAAGACTACACGTTGCCTTTTACTTTAGTGTGTGTGGTATTATATTAATTACTAGTTCTAATGGACATGATGACCTCTGTTATGGAAGAGGACTTTCAAATATCATACTTTTCCATTTAGATGTTTCTAAGAGAATAAAAATTGGGTTTTGGAAGTGGATTAGAAAAGCAACAAATACTTGTACAACACAGCCTGAAATGTTTTGATCCAGTATCCCAATCTCTTAAAACTACCAGAAAGGAAAAACATCCCAGGGTCTGGCTGTGATGGAGTTAATTTTCCCCAAAGCAGCCTGCATATAGTACTGGTAGCTATAAAGGTGTTGAAAGCACACCAATGTTTTGGCTACTGCTGAGCAGTGTGCTTCACAATATCAATGTCTGTCCAACATTCTCACCAATAGGCTGAGGGTGGGCAAGAGGTTGGGAGGGGACACAGCCAGGACAGCTGATCCAAACTAACTTAAAGGGATATTCTATACCATATGATATCTGTCTGTTAATCTTCCCACCAATACTTCACGATATCAAAACAAAACCATGAATACCTCTTCTCAGTCTCATTGATGCAGGGCAGTGGATCTACACAAATTGCATAGAGTAATGTAGAAGCTTTTGCGTCCCTATTGTTGACTTTTCCTGGGAGTATTTTGTGACATTCAAAGTAGATATTGAAACAATGTAGTTATCCGCCCCCAGAACCCCAGAGATACATCAAATGACAACATTTTTTCATAGCTGTATAGTTTCCTTCACATAAGATGCCTGGGCTAGTTCTGCACGCAACAGGAAAGTATCAGGATTACAGGCAGAGTAGTGTTGCACTCACTTGGTTCACTACCTACTGACCAGCAAGACTAAGTCTGTGCCAAGCCTTAACATGCAATGTTCATGGTGGATCCTTCTATATAAAGTGAAAACTATTTACTTTTCATTTGCCAAATTCATGAATTTCAAGTAAGTTTCATCTAAGTTAAAAAATGAATGTATATATTAAAAAGGAATACCTCAATGTTATTATTTATTTTAGTCTGGAATTTCCATCAAAAGCCTGACAGGTTGTGGCACCAGTTGGTGCAGTTTTAATACCAAGTTAAACTTTATTTTCTGGAAAGTAGCAAAACACATATTTTCAATCAAAGTAATCCAGCATGTGAATACAATTAAAATGCAACTCCAACCGATATTTCTCTAAGTCAGAAGCTGAAATGCAATCAATACTGGCACAGGAAAATCCCACTGGAGATACTGGCTGAAGATTAGTTTTCTCTCTATTCAAACCTGCCTTCACTTATTGAATTACATTGTTACCTACCACTGACAATCAGCAAAATAACCCACTCCTCTGCAATGAATCGCCAGACCAATTTCTCCCTCCCAAGTGAGGCAAATAGAATCAATTTCTCTCTTCAGTTCACATTTCTGCCATTTTAAGACTTTTTGTTTTAAAATAAATAAAACACTTCTTTCAGGTGTCTTAACATTCATCATCAGAATAAAGGGAAATTGATATAACAGCTAAACTTCAGGTAAAGTGGGTTTTTCTGTAGCTGTTGTCATCTTGGCTAAATCACTTTTGGCATGATCTCAGATAAACTGGAGGTTGCTTTCTGTTTTTTGTAAGCCAAATACATGGCAGAAATAATGCAACTTGTCTCTCAAGAGCTTTCTAAACAAATTAACGTATCTACATGAGGTAAGTGGAAGCTTTCTACCAATAACTACCACTGAAAGATGTGTGAAGAGAAGGAAACAACCATTAAAGTGAAATAAACCAAGGTCGTTTCAAGAATCTCTGCCATACTTTAGCTGCCCATTTCACTGAAGCCAAACATATCCCAGTTCCTTTCCACAGCATTAATTTATCGTTCGCCATCATAGCCATGGGAAGATGAGTAGATTTTTTATCTCTACCAGTAAATATTCAGTTAGCTGAAAAGCACTGGTTACTGTAGAAATGGGAAATATTTTTTCAACAAATACAGAACTTACTGGGTTTTGCTTATTGCAAATGTTGAAAACTGGACATCAGAAACATAATATTAATTGAAAAAATGCCATCAATGAAACACACAAACACCATGACCAAACTGAAACAATCTTCAGTGGTTTTCTGAAGCTAGAGTCTCTGCAGGAACAATGTAGAAGTTGCTCAAAGCACCAGAATAGGTTTAGCATCAGGACAAAAGAATAAAAGGTAGATTTCTTTTAATTCCTGAACTGATACCAAGCAAGAAACAATGGCACCTGCCTAATTTCATGCCTATGCAAAATAGAAAGGAATTGGTTTCTAGTATTCTCCATTGCCCTAAACCTAGGGACTGTGTTTTGCATGAAACCATGTTGTCCCTATCAATGCCATTTTAGAGAATGATGGTGGAGTCTCACTGCCTATGGTTCTTTTATCATAGTACAGATCCACGCTGTACAAACAAACACTATCGTGCACAGAATAAGCATAGAATTGTTCCTACACTCAGTTCCTTACTCAAAATCAGTGTTGCTTTTTTGTTGTTTTTTTCTCTCCCTCAGGAAAGTAATACAGTAGAACTACATACACAGCCTCTCCAACACTGCTTGTGGCCCCATTAAAAAGTTACAGCTGGACCCGACAGCAAGAGTAAAATGAGATGTTACTTGAAGCAGACAGCTCAGCAATATGCCTGCAGCAAGCAAAGGACGAAACAGCTCTTCTAAGGACAAGATAGAGGGAAGTTAATTTTGAAGAGGCGGCTAAAATGCATTCCTAATAGCCATAGCACTTTCACAGCAGTTTAGATAATGTCATGAGTGCATTGCTTTCTGAGACCTTCTTTTATTTCCTTTTCAATAGATGTGATTTTCCAACTGTGGGAAAACTGCCAAGTGCGTCTATATGGTTGTGACAGAACTGCAAACAGTTTACTTCCTTTTCATTTGTGTGTCAGCAGGGGACTGTGGTCTTTGTTCAGCTACACTAAGATTTTAAGTAAAATGACATTCTTCTATCTACTCTTAGGGACAAAACTTGACCAAAAAGTGTTATAAATAAAATAAGAAAACAGCTGGCTCAGAACTTAAATATTCTTACTTTTCCTGTGAGACAACAGAGAGGTGTTAAACACAAGAATATATACACATATTTGCATATACAAACATAAGAATATATATATTATATGTATATAGGGTCTGGGTAATCTTTTGTTGATAATCATTTCTACACACCTACTTAAAGGCTTGCTCCTTCCTACTGTATGCACAACTATATTATTTTTATGCATGGTTCAAAACCCTCTGTATGCATTTATTTATCTGACCTTCATGGTTCAAGGCTGCTGATCAGAACTTTTAGATACCCACGGAATTATTACATGTATCCTAAACATAACAGTGTCTACTATTGCTTCGTATTCCAACCTATTCATAAAATCCACTGCATCATGAGTTTGGTTTCATGAATAAATGAATCCTTGATGTAATTAATTTATTATGGAAGGACTTGGAAGTCTGAGGACTAGAGAAGGGAGTCAGCATGTGGCTGGTCAAGTATTAGAAAAGGAATTCTGTGACTAGCAGTCCAAATGGGGCAGAACATGGCAATATATCATACTAAAAATTCAAATAGGTTTAACTAATACTTTTCCAGAGGACCTGGACCACACATCTGCTCAGACTTACCCTTTTAAACTGAATGTAAGAATTTAAATTCCTACTAGACAAAATGGAACTTGTTCCACTTCCTAAGCCAAGACATTCCTCCATCTCCTTGATATTTGCTTGAAAACTAGAATTACAAATTGCCTGAGACACTCTGTTCCTGCAACTAATGCCCACTGAGTACAGGAAGACCACCTACTTGCAAGCACAGGTCTGAAGCAATCAAGCCACAACATACACGTGTCTGATTTGAAGAGGAAAAGACTATTCTGTAAGTGTCCCAACAAGGTAGGGCTAAGGAGTTTAGATTAGGTGGCAGGATGAGGGGCTGAAAATCTGGTTACCTAAGCATATTAGCAATTAATATGCTTAATATGCACAGAGAGACCTGTGCAATCAGCTTGTCTTTCTGAAAACTGACATGATATTTTAGTGATTGAAACCTTGATTTCTTCCTTAATAAGAAAAGAACTGGAAGGTTTATTCTTTTCTCATTAGTACAGATTACAGCTGACCTTCAAAGTAAAGCTGTGTAAAGTCTGCTGCTGTAACGTCAGTATGCAAAAATCCATTTCTGTCCTCTGCTGCTTTCACTTTAATTACAATGTCAGGTAAAATATAATATGAATTTTAAATATTTAAGCACATAAAACATATTTATCTTCCTAAAGTTATTGTGACCTTTTCCCATTCCCACGTCATCAGCAACCTCTCCTAACCTCCCCAGTGTTTCAAGGATGATGGAGAGCTGCCTTACAATAACATCAGCAACCTTGGATCCACCTCATCTGGTCCCATTAACTTGCTTATGTCTGATTAGCTTGAGTTATTCCTAAACCTCCCCCGGAATTACTGAAGATTCAGGCAACATCTCCATATTCTTCATGGGTTGTTCATCCTATTCATGTTACAAGGGAGTTACAACTCCACCTGAACTTCCCAGCTTGGTGCTCTTCTGTATAGGGTGATGGCCTTAGGAAACTCAGGAGTTGAGGTCCAGAGTTTTCACTAAAAGTGACTTTCCTACCTGCTCTTAAGTTATTACATTTGGCACAGAGCTGCCTTCTTCAACACTGACTTCAGTAGCAGCTTCACTGGGTAAGATAGTATCATTAGCCAGCACTAGGAATACAGAGTCATAGCGGAATAATAGCGCATTTTACTAACTCATTCAAATGTTATGAGAAGTTCAAGAAAACCCAGTTAATTATGAAAAAAAAATAAAATCCTTTAAAGTTCATAGCCTCCTTTAAATTGATCATTCAGATCCCATTAAAGTACTCAAAGTTATGTAATAAAGCAAAAATAAAATATCCATTGTTGACAAAAGTCCCATGGAATAGTTGGTTGTCTGTAATTTCACAACCGAAATTCACTCTACATAATTTAGATATTTTATACGTCACGCAATTAAATTTCAAGCTAGGATATGTTCTACCCTTTTTGGAATGACTCACACTGCCTACCTCTTCCCACCCCGACATCTGATTAAAGATCATACCCCTAGGGAGCAAGAACTATTAAATCATCTTAATGCTTCATTGAGAATTACTTATAATACCAACTGAATGTGGACATTTAATTAGTTTGATTTTTTTCATCTGATGCAGTTGCCTTTGCCACACTTTGCTAAGCCATCAACTGATCCTGTTTCACCATGCATTCTTACCTTCTGTCATATTGCTTAGGTCCAGATTTTGTACATCCTCCAGCATACTAATTGGTTATTGCTCTTTGTTCTTAATTTGTTCCATCTTTTGTGTCAACAGCAACCTTAATAACAGTAAAGCCCTGCTTTGAGAAGGAGGCTAGACTACATGACCTCCAGAAGCCTTTCTAATCTGTTTTTTTTCCTGTGATCCTCTGAGTTAACACTAATGGGGCTCAAAACACTATCCAAACATCACTCATTAATTCATGCTCACATAAATATAATGCAGCTTTTCACTAATTAAATGCCAGCTGTATCTAGGTAGATAAAACCAGTAGGTAATGTTAAGCCATTTACTGACCTCTGGGTTACATATGGACCATAGACTTTCCCTGCAGATTAAATACAGTCTAATAATTTAAGCAAATTGTCCTAATACTATGCAAGACTATTTTATATATGTTAAAAACACCTGTATGGGGAAATCCTAACAATGCAATAAATTAGAAGAATGGCATTCACAGAGACTGGGGAAATTTCAGAAGGATCTGCCCAAGAAGCACATCAGAAGAAAAAAGAATGAAGAAACAGGTCAAATTGAAGACAAGCTTGAAAGTTTTCAGGGTCTGGACAATGTGATTCCCTGATGGATTAAAAGTTATTTGCAACGCACACCATAAAGAGAGAACTGCAAGCGTAGCTTTAATCCACCTCTCACATACCAACACTAAAACCTCTGAAAAACTTTTGAGTCCGAAGACAAAAGCACAGAAGTTCTCTCAACAGCCCTGCGGGCAAGAAATGTTCCTGAAGCTAACTCCCAGGTTGCTTCCTCCTCAGCTCTACTCAAGACACGACCCAGGTGCAGAACTACAGCGTGAATGACCTTGCATAAAATGAGAAGCTTCAATTATGAAGCTCTGCTGCTTTGCCATATTTATGCCAAGTACTGTAAACTAGAGATGTTATTGAAGAGAAATGCAGGAAAAGAACACTGGATATAGTAAGAAAGATGGATATTTCACAGAATAGCCTGATCATGCACTTAGAAACACCTACAAATGAAATGATTTGTATTGGATGTGGTTGTCTTATTCAGTCTATTTTTTTTTTTTTTTTTCACCTACTCTCTAAAAATCAACAGGGGTAAAGCACGTTGACCACGAGCATGTGGAAAGGCCAGGAAAAGTGACCTGGCCTTTTGCAGATTGCACTGGCCAGTTCAGAAATGCTCTTATTTGCAGAGTCAGGGGCAGGAACAGGCAGAGAACCACATTTCAATTCACCTGAACTACAGGGAACTTCCTGAAAATCCCCGAACAATGCAATGGTTTATTCATTGTTTGGAGATATATTTGGAATCATAAACCACTCTGAAAGCATCTCTAAGAAAGCAAATATGCATTATGTCTCCCAGTAAAGCAGCATTTCATGCCATCTGAGGAAAGCAAAACTACATGTCAATCTCCCAATCTATTAATAGGAATTACATAGACTTCCCAGAATGAGGATTCCAGAGCATCAGCTTTGCCCCATATGCAATCTGAATATTAAAGGAAATTACGTAATTATAATTACCTCTTATCTCACTCATGATGAAGGGCTCACTTAATCATTTATTTCATCTGAGTAAGTAGTAGATTAGTAGAACCTCAGAAGATACATCTACCAGCACTTTGTCTTTTTTAGCTTCTTGAACTTGAAAATATGACGCAAAGATTTTGGTGATTTTAGCTATTTTGAGTCTACATGTTAAATCTTATTAAAAATATTGTAAGTGCTCCACTCCAGCAATCTTGATATGACTTGCAATTCTCAAAGCCTATTTCCACCTTCAAACAATCATGTGAAAAAAACATCAGATTCTGTCATTCATTTTGGTTTCTACCACTTAAAAAAACCTCAATATGGGCCACACATTTCCAAGTGACATGTCAAAACACCTGTGCAAGACTGCTATCTGAAATTAGGCAACAAAGCCTTAAAATCACTACTTCAAGTGCTATAAACTTTCTATAACAGGTTCAGCTTCTGGAGTTGCTCTTATTTACCAATAAATAATAATTCATTGCGTTCATTGCAATTACTATCACTCATGCATTTAATATTAGTAGGCAATACTCTGAAACAAGAACTTTTCCATTAAACTGATGAATCACTACCTTTAGGGCTGAATTCTGATCTTTGATGTGGCATAAAGGTAGCCTTCATGGAGAGACTTCAAGCACTGCTCTTTTGTGCAAATTTGCCTTCAAGGTAGGATTCTCTGCATTAAGAACATCCTCCTTTTTAGGAAACTGACAACTGCAGTTGTCACTCTTGCCATAATTATTTCATAACTCTGATTCACAGGTAGGAGATAGCTTTGGGGCAGTCATATATTTCATTATCATCTATTTTTCATTGCAGGCTCGAATGTATATTCATTTGGGAGAACACTTACACAAATTTGAACAAAGGGATATACACCTGACATCGAGTTTTTAAATCAGAACATTAAAAAACTAATAATAATAATAATTACCACCCCCCAAAAAAAAAGAAAAAAAAAAACACCAAAAACCAAGAACCCCTGCTTCCTATGGCAATAGATCATCATAATTTCAATAGGAAGCTCAAAGAACTGTCTTTTCTCCCTATGGGTTGTACTGAAACCTACTAAATGCATTGAAATGGATAAACCTAACACATTTCCCGGTGATATGTGGTAAAAGACACACATTCCTCTGTGACCAATGCAAAAATTCTGGGTACTAAAGTAGACAATATTAATTGTGCCCTCACTATCAGTTCCAATGCTCATTTTCCAAATTGACTAGTAGGAATGATAACACTAGATTTCAGACATGAAAGAGGAAAGTGCTCAGCAAAAATCGTGGAGTGTGCATTTCCCTAAAAGATCTGGAAGTCAGGGTACTATGAAATTACTAGAAATAAATTCTTTTGTATAAAAAAAGATTAACAACAGATGTCAGACCAAAGAACATAAAAACATGGTTTTCCTACTTAGTCCTCCTCCCCATACACCACGGATAAGACCCTGTGTGCTATCTTACAACAAAATTTTTGTACCTCTCCACTACAGTAAGAAGTGTGCATTTTAATCATAAGCATTATTTTGGCTATACACTACACTGCAAAAGATACAACTCCCCAAAATTTTTTACATGAAAGAGATAAAATATGGATCTACCTTTTCAGAGAAGTTTATTTTCAAACATACTGATTCAAATGAATTTTTTCAACATATGTAGCATACTAAGTATGCTCTATGATATCTAGGATACAAAAACTTTAGAGAGTAATATCTCTGAATATGTTGTATATTTGAGAAGCACAATACAGAGGCATGGAATACTCTTAGGAATCAAGAAGTGCAACATCCAGAAGATGTTTTTATTATGTTAGGACATCTATGGAAATCTATCAATTTCCCCACTGAATTTCATGAAATTTTAAATGTATTATAGACTTAATTATTAATTCCAAGTACTAATGCCAGTAGCAAATTATATAGGTTAATGTTCAAGATATAGTTTAGAAAAATTGAAATATATTTGAAAAATATGACATTTATTACAGAGTAGCAATTCATAGTCTAATGAAACTTTTCTAAGGCTTTATAAATGTTCCCTATATGGCTGTATCAACAATCCTGCTCTGACAGTCTTTCATAATGGTAGATATAATTTATACTAGCACAAATGTTCTTTCCCGCTTATATCTCAGGTCATTCTAAGAACAAACTACCTTGGCAAAATGTCACCCATGTCTATACCAAAAAATGCTAGAATTTGTAATTTGCCTGTATGGCTAATAGCCATTACAGGGAAAAATTCAATTTATACGCCCAGAACTGTGGTATTTTGAAACCCACCAGGATTTTTCTTTTAAATGATGGTTATATTCACACCTAATAAATGAACCTTTCTTAGTTTTACAACAGATTTCAACTTGATGTAGATATATATTTTTATTATTATTATTTGGGAAAACAAAACACCAACAACAATGACAAAAAAAACCCACCCCTTGATAGCTTCATTTACGCTGCACTTTTAAACTCAGGGAGATAATGGTTTACATATTATTCCAAAATAATAAGGCATACTGAATTAAGAATATTATCAAATCCATGTGGCAATGACAGCTTATCAGTTATAAAGATTTCACCTTGCAAGTTTTATAAAGTAATAAAAAAATGGTTTTCATATTTAAAACAGACATATGCATGCTCCAGATTGCTTCCCACTACTGGAACCCACACACTCTCATCACAGAATGAATTTACATTTTGTGCAGGTACCAGCTCGCAAAGGGACCCATAATTCTAGAGCCTCCACGTTAATTCAGTAAAATAACATTTAAAAGTGCTGCTATCACTTAATACCTGACCAAGAACTGCACAAGAAGTACTGCTTTGTTAGTCATAACCACAATTCAACATGAAGCTGGATAGAGGCATTCTCTAATAAATCACTTGTGCTAAGTAGGGACACAGCTCATGCCAGGAGATGCAACTGTTTGGTTCCAATTAAAGCTTCATGAGCAAGACCTGCAGAGGAGCTGTAATCCTCCAGTGAGGTGTGGCTGGTTTCATGTTAAAGAAACGTTTGTTTCTTTATTTGTAATCATTAGTCTCTTCAGTTAATCACTGAAGAATTTCAATCTCCTTTTCCTTAGTCTGTGTTAACTTGTGCAGGAAAGAGTTTATAAAACCATGACCCTAAAAAAGGTAGAAAAGGAGCAAGAGGCAAAGAAGAGATGTGAGAAACATTAAGGAATGAATCAAGGAAGAATGAAAATTAAGCCACTGAACAATTTGGTGCACAGTGGAGAGAATTACCTGAACAAAAGGAAACAAGAAAAATAAGTTTACAGAGAATCTATAAAGAAGTGAATCACTAGAAGTAAAATGGAGGCCAGTATAAAAAAAAGAGGAAAACTGAACAGTGAAGTAAAGATGACCATAAACAGAATGGGGTACAAAGGGCAAGAAAACAGGCAAAGCAATATTGAAACTAATAGGAAAGGGCGTCTTCATGTGGTGCCACTCAGTTGTCCAATAAAACCACCACAGCATTTGTCCAAATACAGCACAAGCAGTTGACAGCTACAAATTAAAGTGCACAACCCAGGCTGCAATATATCAAACTGAAAGGGTTCAGGGGAAAAAGGACAGTGAATGGAAACCGAGGAGACCTGTATTAAATTACAAGTTTGACCATTATCTTCCTATGAGATATGAAAAATGAGACTATAATGCCTCCTACTTTGTTGTGAGGATAAAACTCATTAATTACCATGAAGCATTCACACATTACATTCAGCGCTGTGGGGAAATAAGCAAGTAGAATCTAATTGCTGTTGTAGGATAGAGTACAAAAAGTATGTTACTGATAGATGGACTAAGGGCTTACAAATTGATTGTTTTATCTGGGAGACTGAGAAATCCAAAGGCCAAAGAATGATCTGTCTTCACATTCCTTTTTTTTTTCTCAGTCCAAGCAAACACAGTCATTAGATTAAAAAAGGCCCATTGAGACAGCAGATGAAAAATGAGGGAGAAGACTCTCCTGAATGCCATACATAAACAGGGAGGAGGAAAACAAACTCCACTGCAGCATATTAACATACACACACACACACACACACACAAAAACAACACAGAATTTAGGTTAGAGGACTGTTCTTCTGATAAAGCTATAATTTAAAAAAGATGAGTGGAGACAAAAGCTGGCAGCCAGGACCTGTGAGTTTCATTTCTTCTAATTCTTGAACATGTAAAATCTAAGATCTAAAAGGGTCTGTCATAGGAACCTGGTCAACAGAGAGAAACACATAGCTAGAAGTGATTCAGCTGACTATAGGCACCTACCTCATGAAGAAGTCAACTCTCTAGACCCATCCTCAGTGACTAGCTTAGATAACTAATTTTCATAAATAAGTTTCCGTGGCTGATTATTCCTTTTTATACTGAAAGAGAATTATAATATCATATCCTTTGATTAAATGAAGGCTTACAGCACAGAAGAAAACAATATGAACTTGTAAGAGAGAGCAAAGAATGGATGGCAAAAGCAGTTTTACTATCCAGTGCTTCAGAGACGATTCTACTAAAGTCTTTCTTTATTAAGAAAAAAGATACCACCTATGCCCTCTCAAGCATTTTTCAAGCAGGAACAAGGGAGAAGAGTCTGTTCTGTTTGCATACATAGCTGAAAACCTGAATTCAGATTTTCCAAAAACAATCTGTATCGCATCATTGACCAGCTTATCCTTATGTCTTCTTCTTTCAAGTTGTATTACTGATCACAGTGGCAACACAAGCATAAATACTGCTACATTTACACTCCTGGTGTTTTATCATCACATATTTAACTGATTCTTACCACCTTAATGAGATGCAAATCATAGCCACAAATTTATATTTCTAACAAAGTCCTACAATTAGAAAACAAACTTTTCTGGGATTTCTAATCTGCATTTATCTGATCAACCTCCCTCAACTTTACTGATGAAGGGGGAAAAATCCTAAGTTTTTATTTTTTTAAAGAAAAACTTCCACAGAAGTTTTAACAGTGGAAACTTCAAGACACATGTGAGAGACTTTTTTAGGAGGTATATGGTTCCTGAAATACTGGGCTTTTAAAACGGATCTAAATTTGCATGTATAAATTACATCTCTGATATAATTGTTTTCTGTAACATAGAATCATAGAATCATAGAATCATAGAATAGTTAGGGTTGGAAAGGACCTTAAATAAGGCTTATTTTGCTTATGAAAAATTAATACTGATATTGCAGCTGAAGGGTCATAACATTTAGCATCATTATAAAATATTAATCTTTTTTAAACAGCAAGAATCATATAGGTAGGAAAAGACCTTTAAGATCATTGAGACCAACCTGTAATCCAGCACCACCACGTCCACCACTAGACTATGGTCTACATCTACACAGACTAGCCCTGATTCACAGGGAACTATTCTCAGCTCAACAATACAGATTATTACAAACTTCATGTCAAGAGTTCAAAAAGACATAAAAGAAATAAAACTGAAAAAGAGATTCAAACAGGACACATGGTGGAGTAAAACATTTGGTTTCTTTCTTTTTGTTTGTTTGTTTGTTTTAGTGGGCTGATCTGGTGATGTTTGGGGCTTTTCTGGAGGTGTGGGAGAGGGGACTACCCAAAGAAAGCCAAATAAAATGAGATTAACTCTGGAACAGTATTTCCTTTCCCACCTTGGCAAATAAATTTGGATTTAGATTGTAGAAGTAGTCACCTCAAGACTTTTCCCAATACTATTTAATCATAACAGATAAAGCAGGGTCTTTTACTTCACACCACAATACACCATCACTTTATGGTGCATTTAGAATAAAATTCTAACATTAAGCTTTGTAATTCTGTTTCCAGAAATTATTAGCACCTGCAGTTTCAGTGAATTAGACGAGAAGAGACAAGTATCTTTCAAACTTAGGTTACTTTTAATGACTTTAATTTAAATCATGCAAACTTTAAAACTGAGGACTGTAGTCTTTGTTGCATCTGAATTCCAGTACTGGTGACTTTATGTAAGCATATAAAATAGTTCTTTTTGACATGATCTATGTACCTTCTTTAATTGTCTTACAGCAGAAGCATCAATTATAATAGTGATGCCATCAATCTCTAAAGAATACTTGATTAAAAAGTGAAAATGAAATATGCTGGAAATTCATTTTTCTATGGTTTTCTAAATTAAACCTATAATGAAGACAAGCAGTTGTATTATCTCAAGCAAAGGTGAGGGCAACTTGGATTCTCCCCAGAAGACAGTAAGATTTTAATAGTTAAAACCAAACTGGAAACTTCAAACCCCTTAAAGTAGAATCTGGAACTGAAATATCATACATTTAGTCTAAATCTTGGGAGTGGATTTTCAGTTTCCCCAAGGCTTATTACAGTCACATGAGTGACAAACTGGATGAAAATAGTTTGTCAGTAATATTTTATAATTGCTTTCCTTCATGTAAAAAATTTCTTACAAATACAGAAAAAGGTAATATCAGCTTGGAAAACAGGGCCAGAAAAAGATTTCTTTGGAGCAAAGATTATTTACATTTATAATTTTGATTCTCCAGTCCTATAATTATGATTTTATTAAATTTCTAGAAGTTACTGATATTCCTGTCAGAATCCTTTTTCCCCCAGCACATTCCCGGCTTGATCGGTAACTCGGATTGTGTAAGTGAAGAGAGATTTTAATAACTAGAACACAAAGTAATATCTGGCTCTTGAAGAAACTTTTGAAGACATTTCTAAGTTTCTTGGTTTCTTGCTTCTGCAAAATATTTAAATGATGGTCTTCGGGTTTCATTAGTGGTTTCAATTCCTTAATTTTCTGAAATTACAGGCAATGAAACAAAAAGAAACAGAATACTTACATCATTCTGATCGTCTTTTGCATTGTAATAGATTATATCATTATTCTGTAAGAGGAAGAAAAGTCATTGTTAGTTTGAAAATAAAGAATGAAGCTTGCCAGCAATAATTTGTATTGAAATACATTTTAAAAGAAGTCCATATTTCATTAAGTATTCTTTGAAATATGACAGAATCAGACCTTTGTTTGCTCTGTTGCGTGTAACATTTGCCATGCTTGTTTTTAATTTCATTCAATTAATGCTTTTTACCTCATAAGCTACATAAGTCACTCAAAAAAAAAGAGCTAGAAAAGAACAAAGTTGGACAAAATCCAGAGCTCATAGAAGAATTTCTGTTAGACATATGAATCCTTGCCTATGCAGTTAGGTGATTTATGCACCCTGACATCTAGCAGGCAAGAGATACAACGCATGGATATTGCTAAGTGGGTAAAGTGTTTGCTGCACACACGTTTATTGTTTTATTCACCTCCCATGGTGAAAATAAAATCTGGGAAAATATACCACAGGAGAGTCTGGCTGTTGTAGCACAGAGTAGATGCTGGCAGCTCTGTGGAAACACTGTACCATGTAATTCAAGCAAAGCAATGAAGGAGAAGATTACTAGTTTCCATTGCAAAATCAGTCAGAAGCATTATTCAGTGTAACATCTACAGCAGTTTGAAAACTGGGGTATTTCCTGTGGAATATGATTTTGTTTTCTTTTGAAATATTTCTGAACTATTTAAAATCCTTAAAGATTTAGGTTCACTGTATTAGCTTTGAACTAATGGTTGTTATGCACCATATACCTATTTGAATGAAAGTAAGGAGTTGTCATATGTATTTTTACATGAAATAGATACATATATTTACCTGAAATAGATACATATATACATATAGAGCACTTTTTTAAATACATATATGTACATAGCATTTTCTTAAGTCCCATTACAGATTTTGAATAAAGGAGAAGTTCATTTCTTCGTGTCCAGCAGCTTGTTTAAAATAGACAATTCCTGTTAACCTAACAAAATAGCCTTAATTTATATTTTCAGGTTTGTTGATGGTAATACCTTTGGATTTATGTATTTAAATTAAAAAGTTTGCCACTAAAAATGTTTTTTCTTTTATAAATGCCAACAGGAAAGAATAATCTCAGTTACCGTTTTTCAAGTGGGCATCAACAACTACTGCTTGCATTAATAAAGTATCATGATGTGCTACAAGGCAATGTAGTTCATATTTGCAAACTATTGTTTTCCTCACTTCATAAATAATTTTATTTATCATACATTCTCCTTGGTGACCTCTTTTGAGATGCACCTGTGAAATATATTATAGATGAGCTAAATACCACGTTGAGGTAAATGGTATTAATATGAACTCATCCTCTTTCTTTTTCCCTCAAAATGCACTTTTCCATCAAGACACCGTTTTACTTGCAGGCCAGTTGGTTTGGTATCATTTCTGTAATGAAGCCAGAACCAATGTGGTTATGTTGCTATGCCATGTGATGTTATGCTACATTATGTTATGTATGTTACATTGTATGCTGTGTTATGTATGTTATGTTATGCAGGCTAAATTATGTTATTAAACCGTATCTTCATTAAAAACTTAACAGGATACAGTAAGCAAATAAAGATTAATATAGTTAAGATAATTAATTCGTACATGGACAATGATACCAGCTGTGGCATCCGAACAACTATCTTAAAGAGACAAAACTTAAATTGCTCATCTCACCAGCAGTTTTAGAAACCATGTTTTTAATGAAAGCACATGTAGAAGTAACTTCTGCACACATATAAATCCATTGGCAACAGGAAAACTTCAGGGCAGAGTTCCTATTTATTATTCTCTTAAGAATACAACATTCTAAATAATGGAAATGGATATACCTGTTTGCAATTTATGAATCTGAGGGGGGGCAGGAGGCCGGGGGGGAAGGGGGAGAGGTGGTGAGGAATTATCTATTTATTTGACTACCGACTACCCCATTACTGGAAATTACCACTTTACCTAACATTTTTAAGCAATCCCATTTCTGCTGATTTATAAATCTTCATTTCCATTTAGCATTACTGAAACCAATTTTTGTTAAGGTGCAGCCTACATTACCTCTCATAATTATTTCTATAGCTTCAAGAAACCATCCCATATATCTAGTCAAAATCTTGATTTATACTACTTGAAAACAAAGGTTGAAGTTAAGAACCTTATATACAACAGCTAATTAGAGCTTCAAATGGGAACAGTGATGTGGGGGTGAAGGGTTTAAGAGAGATTTTCGGCACTGACAGTTTTGGAAGACAGGAGTGGAGCTCCATACTTTAAAGGAATAGAGATATCTTGTATGAGGGTGCAGTGTGCATGGAAATAGGATCCTACTTTTGACAGAATAATCATCGTAAAGTCAGGTTCCAAGCTTAGAAAAATAGTACAGTTAGAGGCAAAAAATTAGGAACACATAACTAGAGGTCCATGTAAGAAATTAGCTCCTTCAAGATGTTGTCTCCTAATCTCTAATTGATATTTTTGTTGAGTTTTTTTGTTTGTTTGTTTGTGTTGTTGTTGTTTTATTCTTCTCAATTTCCTTTATTATAATTTTTAATTTGTTTTGCTTAAGACTGATTGGAACATGACTGGCCAGCTCACTTTTCATTTTCAGTTCAAATACTGGCTGAGTGTAAGACGTCTTCCATTTTACGGGGGGTACTAATTCTCAAAAGCTTATGAAAATCAAAGTTAAACTCTCAGAAAACCTCCAGGTTCTCTTTCTGAAAACTCCCAGGTGGAAATCATGGAAGTGTTTTTGCATTGCTTTGGGGAACAGCAGTATGAACAGTTGCCTTAGCAGTGACAAAGTCCTGCTGTCGAAGGTCCAGAAATCTTCTAACCATGGATTTGTCACCAGCAAGGAAAGATCCTTTCCAAGAACACATATTCCTCCCTCCTTTCCACATTCCCATCCACTCTTCTATCACCCTGGCCTTTCTCACTCATGCTGGGTGATAAATTAGCTCTTTTATGGACTGTGCTCCGAATAAGAGGAGAAATCTTTCTGGTGTAACAGTGGGAGGACAAGTAACATGGAGAGGGGCAGAAAAAATTACAAGAAAATATACTGTGAAAATGGTAACAGGCAAAATGCTTACTCATAAACAGCTTTTATTCTATTTGCTTCCCTTTAGCTGCTGTTCTTATATATGCTTGTGCACCATTACTGCTTAAAGATGGTGTATCTGTGCAACTTGGAGTTTTATTCCAAACTTCTGTTTTAGGAAGTCTGGATCTTGGATGTATCGTAACATTTTTTTCAATTCACAGTTACAATTCACAATTTTTATTCACTAATAAATTATTTATCCCCATTACTTGGCTCGCAGAATCATTTTACTTAGGCTGTATGTGGAAGCAAATGAAATCAAAGATAAATATTGTATTAAGATTGATCTTTTTTGTGTGTGCCAATCACAATTACAACTAAATCACAACAATCTGTAAGCAGGGTCCCATTACCCTTCAGCTGAGGCATGATAGTCCTCTATTTGTCAGAATTGGTTAGAACTTCCTATCTTTGCAGCAACAGTTTTGTGTTTTTTTTCCTAAGAAAACTGGCATCTATATAACTGCAAGCCATTTCAGCAGGCTCAGCAGGAAGCACCAGGAGCATACGCTGCTCCTGTTGAAGTCTTCACAATTATTCAGCTGTTTGCCTCACACGTTATACAGTTTTCTCTCTCTGAACAAATAACACAGTGGAGATCATCATCTTCTGTTACTCAAACTTAAGGGGATCGTATACTTTTATGGTGGGGGAGTTTTCTAATAGCCGCATGGTAAGTATAATCACAGTATCACAGTATGTTAGAGATTGGAAGGGACCTCAAAAGATCATCTAGTCCAATCCCCCTGCCGGAGCAGGAACACCTAGATAAGGTTACACAGGAACGTGTCCAGGCGGGTTTTGAATGTCTCCAAAGAAGGAGATTCCACAACCTCCCTGGGCAGCCTGTTCCAGTGTTCCGTCACCCTCACTGAGAAGAAGTTTCTTCTCAAGTTTAAGTGGAACCTCTTGTGTTCCAGTTTGTACCCATTTCCCCTTGTCCTATCATTGTTTGCCACTGAGAAGAGCCTGGCTCCATCCTCGTGACACTCCCCCTTTATATATTTATATACACTAATAAGGTCACCCCTCAGTCTCCTCTTCTCCAAACTATAGAGACCCAGCTCCCTCAGTCTTTCCTCATAAGGGAGATGCTCCACTCCCTTAATCATCTTAGTTGCCCTGCGCTGGAGTCTCTCCAGCAGGTCCCTGTCCTTCTTAAACTGAGGGGCCCAGAACTGGACACAATATTCCAGATGAGGTCTCACCAGGGCTGAGTAGAGGGGAAGGGACCTCTCTCGACCTACTAACCACCCCCCTTCTAATACAACCCAGGATGCCATTGGCCTTCTTGGCCACAAGGGCACAGTGTCGGCTCATGGTCACCCTGTCGTCCACTAGGACCCCCAGGTCCCTCTCCCCTACACTGCTCTCTAACAGGTCGTTGCCCAATCTATACTGGAACCTGGGGTTGTTCCTGCCCAGATGCAGGACTCTACACTTTCCCTTGTTATATTTCATCAAGTTATTCCCCGCCCAACTCTCCATCCTGTCCAGGTCTCGCTGGATGGCAGCACAGCCTTCTGGCGTGTTGGCCACCCCTCCCAGCTTAGTGTCATCAGCAAACTTGCTGATAGTACACTCAATTCCCTCATCTAAATCATTGATGAATATATTAAATAATACTGGTCTCAGTACAGACCCTTGAGGCACTCCACTAGATACAGGCCTCCAACTAGACTCCGCCCCATAGACTACAATG